>NW_026988473.1:29467500-34467500 GCF_030222135.1 Aotus nancymaae
CCTCTGTTCCTATCCTCTATTGCCCATGCTATTAGAATGCACATTTTTAAATTTAAATCTTTTTTAGGTTTCATAAATGTTCATCTTTACAGAGATTTTACATAGTTACTGGTACATATGTAACAGGTTGAAATTATATTCTGGTCAAAAAGTATACTGACTCCTTCCCATTTCCATTTTTCCAACTTAAAATATTAAAGTTAAATCTTGGGTATATTTGTTAAAAAATGAATAATAGTTTTTTATTACTCTAAATGGCATCTGAATAGCCCCCCTTTTTTTTTTCTTTTTGAGACAGGGTCTTGCTCTGTTGCTAAGGCTGGAGTGCAGTGGTGTGATCATGGCTCACTGCAGCCTCGACCTCCTGGGCTCAAGTGATTCTGCCACCTCAGCCTTCTGAGTAGCTGAGACCACAAGTGTGTGCCACCATGCCAAGCAAATAAAAATTTTTTTTTGTAGAGACAGGGTCTGGTCTTGCCATGTTGCCTAAGCAGTCCCTCTGCCTTGGCCTCCCAAAGTGGTGGGATTACAGGCGTGAGTAACAGCCTTGCCATTGAGTTGATAAAATTTCCAAAAAAGCTAACTTAACTATAGAAGATAGCATATAGTTTAATTCCTAAGAGAGCTAAAGGTTAATAAAATACTCAAAATAAATTTAAGCCCCATAATTCTTTACTGTTGGGGATGTATAGTTATTGGGAACATCCTAAGCTTAGCTTTTGGAAAACAGCAGCGAATTATTGGTACATGTCATTTTTGGATTAAGAAAGCATTGTATCTGATCATTCAGAAACATACAACATTCTGGTAAAAAGAGGACTGGTTTCTGCTACTATAACCATAATGTAATAAAGTTAAATAATAAGTCATAATAATTTGCATTTAATTTTCCCTTAGAATGATCTGAAATATCTAAGGAAGTCATCTAAGTACAGGGGTTTACAGAAAGTTTTATTTCTAAAAAGTTGTATCTAAATTAAATTGACATGAAGTGATACATGCAACTGAACTTATACTTAAGTGAAACCTATTAGAAATCTTGTGCAAAGTGAAAAGATCTTTTGAGATACAAATGTCATCTTCTAATGTTTTTATAATTCCACATTTAAAAAAATCTAGCATAAACGGATGCATAAGTTAAGGAAAACAACTTTCCAAAGCAAGAAAGATAAAATGAGAGTGGCAAGATATAATCTAACTTGTTAAGCTGGGGTTTAGAGTAATTTCCTTTTTTGAGATGGAGTCTCACTCTTGTTGCCCAGGCTGGAGTGCAATGGCGCCATCTCGGCTCACTGCAACCTCTGCCTCTCCAGTACAAGCGATTCTCCTGCCTCAGCCTCCTGAGTAGCTGGGATTACAGGAATGCACCACCACACCTGGCCAATTTTTGCATTTTTAATAGAGACGGGATTTCTCCATGTTGGTCAGGTTGGAGAAACTCTCGACCTTAGGTGATCCGCCTGCCTCGGCCTCCCAAAGTGCTAAAATTACAGGTGTGAGCCACCGCATCCAGCTAGAGTAATTTCTTTCAAGGACTAGAAGCATTTTGGAAATATCATGAAATCTACAAAAAAAAAAAAAAAGAAATAGGACTTTTTGAGCCTAGATTATCCAGGTTACATTTAATGTGGTGACATGTTTCAAAGTTGTGCCATTAGGAAACAGCAGGCCAAATAAATGAGATATTGCTCAGTCAAAACTTCAGTTTTTCTAGTGTCCATGTAGCTAAGGCGAACTTCTGTTTGCCTAGCATTGGAGGAGAAGTTGGTATGTAATTTGTTGGGAGTTTACGTGATATATAGTCCATCCCAAAGGTGGACATAAAAGTACATATCATTTATGGCAGTCAGGCTCCTGAATATTTCAGATAACTTAATACAAGCACTAAAGCTGATGCATTCAAACTATTCAAGTTGGTAATTAGAAAAGATTGACCAAGTGTGGTGGCTCACTGCCTGTAATCCCAGCCCTTTGGGAGGCTGAGGTGCGTGGATTACTTGAGGTCAGGAGTTTGAGACTACCCTGGCCAACATGTGAAACCCTGTCTCTACTATAAGTACAAAAATTAGCTGGGTGTCATGGCATACACCTGTAATTCCAGCTACTAGGGAGGCTGAGGCACAACAATTGCTTGAACCCTGGAGGCGGAGGTTGCAGTGAGCCGAGATCATGCCACTGCACTCCAGCCTGGGTGACAGAGCAAGACTCCATCTCAAAATAAAACAAAAAAAATAAAGCACTTAAACGAGGTATGTGGCCAGGTGCAGTGGCTCACACCTGCAATCCCAGCACTTTGGGAGGCTGAGGTGGGTGGATCATGAGGTCAGGAGTTCAAGACCAGCCTGGCCAACATGGTGAAATCCTGTCTCTACTAAAAATATAAAAAAAAATTAGCTAGGCGAGGTGGTAGGTGCCTGTAATCCCAGCTACTCGGGAGGCTGGGGCAGGAGAATTGCTTGAACCTGGGCGGCAGAGGTTGCAGCGAGCTGAGATTGTGCCTCTGCACTCTAGCCTGGGTGATAGAGTAAGACTGTCTCAAAAAAACAAAAACGAGGTATGGCATATTACATGAGAAACAATGCTATTAATGTGTGAAAATAAGCCACAATAAAAAGTAAGCAATAGGCTGTTTTGTACTTTGTGGAGATTTATAAGAAGATACATACATTATACAGTTAGTGAAATCATATTTTTGGGAGCTTGGGAAAAGGAAAGTGAATTCTTATTTCAGACACCTTTTAGGATAAATCCCCCTTTAAAAAGAAAAGACAGTCTGCACATCCACGAATGACACATTTTCCTTACCCTTGTAAGGTATTGCTAATGTTAACATATCTGGTCTAGTCATTCAGGATAAAATTAACTATTTTTAAGCAGTGGATTCTTGTAAAATTATATATAGGCATTTAAGGCACCTCAGGACACAGGAAAAAACTCAATATATTCTCTAATTTTGCTTTTCTACTAGAAGGAAATGTGTATGGGAAAGAACTTCTTGATTTGTAAATTAATTACTTTGAAGGAGAATTAATGCATTATGTGGGTACACCAGGCAAAACTTCTTTTTGCTATTTGCTTTGTAGGTACCAGAATATAGATTCTCAGTAGGTATAGTCATTTAAATAAAAACATATTAAGCAATTTTGTTAATTTTCACAGAACAGAATGATGGACGAAAGTAAGTCACAAGTGTATATCCAGCAATAAGAAAACAACTAGATATATTACATAATATGACATGAACTTGTTAAGATCATTAAATTTTTTTTAAATGTTTTATTAAAAAGTTTTGGCTGGGTGTGGTGGCTCACTTGAGCTTAGGAGTTCGAGACCAGCCTCGGCAACATGGTGAGACCTTGTACAAAAATTAATTTTGCACAAAAAGTACAAAGAAAAAAGACCTTGTACAAAAAGTACAAAAGTTTTTGCACAAAAAGTACAAAAATTAGCTAAGTGCGGTGGTATGCACTTGTCATCCCAGCTTATTTGGGAGGCTGACGTGGGAGAACTGCTTGAACCTGGGAGGCAGAGGTTGCAGTGAGCTGTGATTGCACCATTGCAGTTCTACCCTCTTTGTCAACACAATCATTAACAACAGAATTTATTTCATATAAAATGTTTTAGTGTGAGGTGAGGTCTTGTACAATATATTGTGACATACACTATCTGACAAAACTTGTGCTGGGCAAAAAATGCAAAAGCAGAGAATTTTCTAGGTTGACAAATTCCATGGTCATAATTGTCTAGTCCAGTTGAAACATAGTGCAATTACCATCTATAAAACCTTGGACTTACAATCTTAAATTCCTATAAGTCTGTCTATTTGATTTCAATAACCATTAATTTCTAATTTCTTCACTATATTGCTATACATCTCAAACAGATTCAACTGCTGGAATGATAAAGAATGAATGTGAGTGTGACCCACAAATTAAAGGCTGAGAAAAATATAATAAATCCTTGAGGAATTTACCTATGATGTTGATTCAGTCATGGGGTGGTTGTTAATATGCTCTAAAATTTGAAGGTGAAAACTGAGTTGAGTCACTTTAAGCTGTGTTGGAAGACTTGTAGAACCACATTGTAAAATAACAATACTAACCATTGTTTGACTTAAAAATAAACATAAAATTTACCAATGATGTTAAGTATAAAAGTGCTTATCATAGTCCTGAATTGTTTTAGAAAATTATAATGACCAAGGAGGAAAAATAGATAACTCTAGACCAGCAACTCATGGCAATAAGTCAAATAGACTTTGATTTCTTTGTTTAAAGCCAAAGAAATGACAGACACTCTTCCAGTGTATGTATAGTTTGTAAGAAAGTCTGTTACATTTCTTTTAAAATGATGTGTTGAGCACACATTTATACAGAAATACAATAAATGATTACCTCCATTTCTATGAGCCATTTTTTACCAAGAATGTTTCCTTTTCTTAGAACCAAAGTTTGAGCAAACAGTTACGTCTGGCATATTGCGTAATGAGTCCTAACAGGCCCAGGGTTCTCTTAATCACATTCAAGTACCATTTGGAAGTACTTCATCTCTGACAAAGTTTAGTGTGCAAGTGTGCACATGCATAAGTGTTTTCAACTTCAGAAAATGAGTATTGAAGAGGGATACTGAATAACCCCAAGAGCTTATTAACCAGTGCTCCTTGTCATTTCCTTAAAGAAACACGACAAGCTGAAGAGCTTCTGTAAGGATGAGTGGAGATAAAGATGTGGAGCATATTGTGTGTAAGAGGAACAGTATGCTTATTTGTCAGCTCCCAAACGACAGGCTGCTGCTCTGTACTACTGTTACTAAAAATATCATGCTTGGCATGGTAGATGCGAAAAAAAATCTGTAGTCTGATTTGGAAAGAATTCAATGAGGTAAAAATGTAACTGGGATCTTTCCCCTTCTATTAGCTTTACAATTCCCCTGCTTTCCCTTAGAAATTTGTTCTTCCTTAGACAGACTGAAAACCCAGGGGCTAATTTATTTAACCCCTTGCATGGTTTTCCACAGTCTGGTTATGGCAAATAAATAACAAGTAAACTCATCAGTAATTACAAATACAGAGAAAACAAATCAAGTAAGTAGAAGGCATACTTTGGTTTTCTTGCATTCCTTAAGATGGCACACATTGTTTTAAAACACACTTTTTGGTGATAGTTCTATATTTCACTATAATTTTTTCAAAATTATAGTGGCATTGTCAAGTTTAAAGATGGCAAAAAAGTTAAAAAATCTAGACATTACATCAGATTCTCTGATGGTTAAAATGAAACATGCAAGTCATACTTTTAATCTGGCTCAATACCATTGTTATCAGCAATTGTTTATGCCACAGTGGACAGCTTTCTAAATATCCTTCAGTTAATGGATATTTATGTTTCATCTATGTCAAAGGACAAGCAGATAATCAGGTAAAATAAATTACACAAATATGCAAGAGCCTAAAAGTAGAGAAGGAGAAAAGTAGGGAAGACTTTTTTTTGCTTCATATTTACATAACTTTAAAACTTCCCTCTCCTCTTTCCTTTTTCCTTTCTTCCTTTTTGTTCTCAATAAACATTTATTGAGCACCACCACCATGTACAAGGCAACAAGCTAGCTGCAGATTCAAGTAATCCTTATCCTTAAGAAGGTGCTGCAAAAGAGTTACTATACAAGGTGCTGAAAGTACACTTTAGAGAGAGACTTTACCAGACAAGGAAAGGCTTTGAGGAGAAGGTACTGCTCCAGTCAAATTTAAAAGGCACGTTAGAGTTAGATGGGAACTTAGAGTCCTAAGAGAAGAAGAAAAACAGCAAATGCAAAGCCAGAGAGGGCTAACAGTCTGGGTCATTTGGTATGAATGGTGATTATGGTTTGTGCAAGGAAATAGTCAAAGATAAGGATGGAGAAATAGGCAGGGGCAGAATCTATAAGGATTCCAATCTGAAGGCAATGGTGAGTCGATGAAGGCTTTTAGTCATGGAAAGTGACATGATTAGATTTTCCCCCTGGAAATACTTTTCTGGCTCTAAGGACATCATTCTTGTGTGGGACTAAAGGGCTGGGCAACATTGGAAGCAGGGAGACCTGGGCAACATTGGAAGCAGGGAGACCAATCAGGAGGCCAGTATGGCAATCCAGGCTAGTAAAGATAAGTCCCCATTCTCAGACTGGCAAAGCCAGTTGCTTTGTTACTTCCATGTGTGATCACTTCTGTGATTCTTTTGAATAAATTCCCAAACCTTTCAATATTTACTCCTTCAAAATAAAATCTTATCCTGGATATATGGGAAAATTTGTAGTGAATCTACCAAAAAGTTGCTGTAGTGTTGCTGATATCATTTGTCTCCTAATCTCTCTCCATAAGAAACCAGGTGTTAAATGAAGATTCGGTGAGAAATTGGATGTGGAACATGAGAAAAAGGGAGGTATCAAAGATGGATGGATGAATGGATGGACAGACAACATACCAATTTGATAAGTATTTATTAAGCTACAGATATTATTTTAGGTACCAGGTCCACTAATGTTCTTTTTTTTTTTTTTAATTCCAGGATCCCACTTGCATTCAGTTGATGTATCTCCATATTCTCCTCTAGTCTATAACAATTCCTCAGTTTTTCATCTTTTATGCATGACTTGCTTCTAAGAGTATTGATTATTTGTCTAAAGTTTTTTCATGATAGAAGTTATGCATTTGTGGCAAGACTACTACAAGAATAATGTCTGCTTCTCAGTGCATCTTACCAAGAGTTCGTGATGCTGATATGTCTTATATACCGGTGCTATTTACCTTGACTATTTCGTTAAGTTGGTGTCTACCAGGTTTTTCCCATATAAAATTTTACCTTATCCTTTGTAAGCACCTTGCTCAAATTTCTACCTATTAATTTTTGTATCCTTTGAGGAATCTTTTCTGCAACACTTATTACCGTGTTATCTGCCTAATAGCAATTCTCTATTTCCCGCTTTCCTTTTATATTTACTAATTTATTTATTTATTACAATAGTATGAACTCACAGATACTTATTTTACTTTATGGGTTAAAAACCAATATTATTTTCTTGTTCAAATTGTTTTATCTTTGGTCATTAGGAGTAATTTTAGGCTGGCTCCTCTGGTTTTTGACATGTTCTCATCCACCTTTCTTTAAATGTTTCCTTACTTTTTGGCACACAATATTCAGTCTTGTTTTATATTTTCCATCCTTTGGGTCTGGAATCAAGCAATTAAGCACTTCTTCTAGAAGCCCTAGTTTCTTATATTGGAAAACTGAGCTCAGAGACTAAGATCTGGCACTGGAATGCCACTGTTACAGCGGTGTCATTGCTTTAGGCCAGGGAGAGAAGTATGTATGTATGTATGTATGTATGTATGTATGTATGTATGTATTTATTTATTTTTTGAGATGGAGTCTTGCTCTGTCACCCAGGCTGGAGTGCAGTGGCATAATCTTGGCTTACTACAACCTCTGCCTCCCGGGTTCAAGCGATTCTCCGGCCTCAGCCTCCTCAGTAGCTGGGATTACAGGCACCCACCACCAATCCTGGCTAATTTTTATATTTTACAAGGTTTCATCATGTTGGTCAGGCTGGTCTTGAACTCCTGACCTCAGGTGATCTACCTGCCTCGGCCTCCCAAAGTGCTGGGATTATAGGTGTGAGCCACTGTGCCTGGCCGGAGGAGAGGATATTTTAAAGATAAGTTGGTCAGGGAAAGCCTTTCTGAGAAGGTCATTCAAGCAGAGACTTAAAAAGTGTGAAGTAGGAGCAATGCAAGGAATACTAGTGGTACTAGTATTACTGTACTAGAGGGTACAGTGGTGCAAATTGCTTAAATAAAAACATGGTTGGCAAGCAACAGCAAGATGATGAAGGTGGTTGCAGTTTGGTGGGCTGGGGAAAGTGGTAGGGAATGAGTTCTGAGAGTAGACAGGAGCTTTGTAAGCCACAGTAAATAGTATCGATTTTAATGAGAAGCCACTGAAGTGTTCTAAGCAGGGAAGTAGCATAATCTGATTTACTTTGTGATAAAGGATTACTTTGAATGGTATATGGCAAACAAAATGTGCACAGACAAGTTAGGAGGCTACTGTAGCAGCCTTTGTGAGAAGCTGATGATAGCAAGATATGATGGGGATTAGGGTCATGATTGTAGCAGCAGAGGCGGTGAGAAGTGGCTAGATTTGGGGTGTGTGTGTATTTATACTGAAATATTTTAAATATATAGAAAACTTAGAAAATAAAATTAATTGAAGCACCCACGTACTTATCACTAAACTTCACTGCCTTCTAACATTTGGTCACACTTGCTTCAGAATAAAGGAATAGTAAAGATTCCTGTATCTCTCCACTATTCCATACCTCTCCAGAGGTAAGAATTGAAATAAATTTAACATTTATTTTTCTCATGGACAGTTTTGAATCACTATTAGATATATGTATATACACAATGTATGATGTTATTTCGTGTTTAAAATTTCATATAAATGGAATGTGCATGTATTATTTTGTAACTTGTTTCATATTTGTGTCTTACAAAAAATGCTATATTCAACATTCTTTTTTTCTATTGCATTTTAGGTTTTGGGGTACATGTGAAGAACATGCAAGATTGTTGCATAAATACACACCTGGCAGTGTGATTTGCTGCCTTCCTCCCCATCACCTATATCTGGCATTTCTCCCCATGCTCTCTCTCCTCAACTCCCCACCCCCCACTGTCCCTCTCCTATTTCCCCGACAGACCCCAGTGTGTGATGCTCCCCTCCCTGTGTTCATGTGTTTTCATTGTTCAACACCTGCCTATGAGTAAGAACATGCGGTGTTTGATTTTCTGTTCTTGTGTCAGTTTGCTGAGAATGATGGTTTCCAGGTTCATCCATGTCGCTACAAAGGACACGAACTCATCATTTTTGATGGCTGCATAATATTCCATGGTGTATATGTGCCACATTTTCCCTATCCAGTCTATCATCGATGGGCATTTGGGTTGGGTCCAGGTCTTTGCTATTGCAAACTGTGCTGTAATGAACATTTGTGTGCATGTGTCCTTATAGTAGAACGACTTGTAATCCTTTGGATATATAATGGGATTGCTGAGTCAAATGGAATTTCTATTTCTAGGTCCTTGAGGAATCGCCACACTGTCTTCCACAATGGTTGAACTAACTTACACTCCCACCAATAGTGTAAAAGTGTTCCTATTTCTCCACATCCTCTCCAGCATCTGTTGTCTCCAGATTTTTTAATGATCGCTATTCTAACTGGCATGAGATGGTATCTCAATGTAGTTTTGATTTGTATTTCTCTAATGACCAGTGATGACGAGCATTTTTTCATATGTTTGTTGGCCTCATGTATGTCTTCTTTTGTAAAGTATCTGTTCATATCCTTCGCCCACTTTTGAATGGGCTTCTTTGTTTTTTTCTTGTAAATCTGTTTTAGTTCTTTGTAGATTCTGGATATCAGCCCTTTGTCAGATGGGTAGACTGCAAAAATTTTTTCCCATTCTGTTGGTTGCCGATTCACTCTAATGACTGTTTCTTTTGCTGTGCAGAAGCTGTGGAGTTTGATTAGGTCTCATTTGTCTATTTTGGCTTTTGTTGCCAATGCTTTTGGTGTTTTGGTCATGAAGTCCTTGGGTATGCCTATGTCCTGAATGGTTTTGCCTAGATTTTCTTCTAGGGTTTTTATGGTGTTAGGTCTTATGTTTAAGTCTTTAATCCATCTGGAGTTCATTTTAGTGTAAGGTGTCAGGAAGGGGTCCAGTTTCTGCTTTCTGCACATGGCTAGCCGGTTTTCCCAACACCATTTGGTAAACAAGGAATCCTTTCCCCATTGCTTGTTTTTGTCAGGTTTGTCAAAGATCAGATGGTTGTAGATGTGCGGTGCTGCCTCCAAGGCCTCTGTTCTGTTCCATTGGTCTATATGTCTGTTTTGGTACCAGTACCATGCTGTTTTGATTACTGTAGCCTTGTAGTAGAGTTTGAAGTCCGGTAGTGTGATGCCTCCCGCTTTGTTCTTTTTGCTTAGAATTGACTTGGCTATGTGGGCTCTCTTTTGGTTCCATATGAAGTTTAAGGTGGTTTTTTCCAGTTCTGTGAAGAAGGTCATGGGTAGCTTGATGGGGATAGCGTTGAATCTGTAAATTACTTTGGGCAATATGGCTATTTTCATGATATTGATTCTTCCTAACCATGAACATGGAATGTTTCTCCAACTATTTGTGTCCTCTCTTATTTCATTGAGCAGTAGTTTGTAGTTCTCCTTGAAGAAGTCCTTTACATTCCTTGTTAGTTGTATTCCTAGGTATTTTATTCTCTTTGTAGCAATTGTGAATTGCAGTTTGTTCTTGATTTGGCTCTCTTTAAGTCTGTTATTGGTGTATAGGAATGCTTGTGATTTCTGCACATTGATTTTGTATCCTGAGACTTTGCTGAAGTTGCTTATCAGTATCAGGAGACTTTGGGCTGAGATGATGGGGTCTTGTAGATATACAATCATGTCGTCTGCAAATAGAGACAATTTGACTTCCTCCTTTCCTATTTGAATACCCTTTATTTCTTTTTCTTGCCTGATTGCTCTGGCTAGAACTTCCAGTACTATATTGAATAGGAGTGGTGAGAGAGGGCATCCTTGTCTAGTGCCAGATTTCAAAGGGAATGCTTCCAGTTTTTGCCCATTCAGTATGATATTGGCTAGTTTGTCATAAATAGCTTTTATTATTTTGAGATACGTTCTGTCAATACCTAGTTTATTGAGGGTTTTTAGCATAAAGGGCTGTTGAATTTTGTCAAAGGCCTTCTCTGCATCAATTGAGATAATCATGTGGTTTTTGTCTTTGGTTCTTTTTATCTGGTGAATTATGTTTATAGACTTGTGTATGTTGAACCAGCCTTGCATCCCCAGGATGAATCCTACTTGGTCATGGTGGATAAGTTTTTTGATGTGCTGTTGCAATTGGTTTGCCAGTATTTTATTGAAGATTTTTGCATCTATGTTCATCATGGATATTGGCCTGAAGTTTTCTTTTCTTGCTGAGTCTCTGCCGGGTTTTGGTATCAGGATGATGTTGGTCTCATAAAATGATTTGGGAAGGATTCCCTCTTTTTGGATTATTTGGAATAGTTTCAGAAGGAATGGTACCAGATCCTCTTTGTATGTCTGGTAGAATTTGGCTGTGAACCCTTCTGGACCTGGGCTTTTTTTGGGTGGTAGGCTATTAATTGCTGCCTCAACTTCAGACCTTGTTATTGGTCTATTCGGGGTTTCAACTTCTTCCTGGTTTAGGCTTGGGAGGAGGCACGTGTCCAGGAATTTATCCAATTCTTCCAGGTTTACTAGTTTATGTGCATAGAGTTGTTTGTAATAATCTCTGATGATGGTTTGTATTTCTGTGAAATCTGTGGTGATATCCCCTTTATCATTTTTTTATTGCCATCTATTTGGTTATTCTCTCTTTTCTTTTTTATTATCTGGTTAGTGGTCTGTCTATTTTGTTGATCTTTTCGAAAAACCAGCTCCTGGATTTATTCATGTTTTGAAGGGTCTTTTGTGTCTCTATCTCCTTCAGTTCTGCTCTGATCTTATTTATTTCTTGTCTTCTGTTAGGTTTTGAGGTTTTTTTGATCTTGCTCCTCTAGCTCTTTCAATTTTGATGATAGGGTGTCGATTTTAGATCTCTCCTTGCTTCTCATGTGGGCACTTATTGCTATATATTTTCCTCTAGAGACTGCTTTAAATTTGTCCCAGAGATTCTAGTATGTTGTGTCTTCGTTCTCATTGGTTTCAAAGAACATCTTTATTTCTGCCTTTATTTCATTGTTTACCCAGTCAACATTCAAGAGCCAGTTGTTCAGTTTCCATGAAGCTATGCAGTTCTGAGTCAGTTTCTGAATTCTGAGTTCTTGATTGCATTGTGGTCTGAGATACTGTTTGTTATGATTTCTGTTCTTTTGCATTTGCTGAGGAGTGATTTACTTCCAATTATGTGGTCAATTTTAGAGTAGGTGTGATGTGGTGCTGAGAAGAATGTCTATTCTGTGGATTTGGGGTGGAGAGTTCTGTAAACGTCTATTAGGTTTGCTTGGTCCAGGTCTGAGTTCAAGTCCTGGATATCCTTGTTAATTTTCCGTCTCGTTGATCTGTCTAATATTGGCAATGGGGTGTTAAAGTCTCCCACTATTATTGTGTGGGAGTCTAAGTCTCTTTGTAAGTCATTAAGAACTTGCTTTATGTATCTGGGTGCTCCTGTATTGGGTGCATATATATTTAGGATCGTTAGCTCTTCTTGTTGCATTGATCCTTTTACCATTATGTAACGTCCTTCTTTGTCTCTTGTGATCTTTGTTGGTTTAAAGTCTATTTTATCAGAGACGAGAATTGCAACTCCTGCTTTTTTTTGCTCTCCATTTGCTTTATAAATCTTCCTCCATTCCTTTATTTTGAGCCTTTGTGTATCCTTGCATGTGAGATGGGTTTCCTGGATACAGAACACTGATGAGTTTTGGCTTTTTATCCAATTTGCCAGTCTGTGTCTTTTGATTGGGGCATTTAGCCCATTTACATTTAGGGTTAATATTGTTATGTGTGAATTTGATACTGCCATTTTTATGCTAGCTGGCTGTTTTGCCCGTTAGTTGATGCAGTTTCTTCATTGTGTTGATGCTCTTTACCATTTGGTATATTTTGGAGTAGCTGGTACTGGTTGTTCCTTTCTATGTTTAGTGCCTCTTTCAGGAGCTCTTGTAAAGCAGGCCTGGTGGTGATGAAATCTCTGAGTACTTGCTTATTCACAAAGGATTTTATTTTTCCTTCACTTACGAAGCTTAGTTTGTCTGGATATGAAATTCTGGGTTGAAAGTTCTTTTCTTTAAAGATGTTGAATATTGGCCCCCATTCTCTTCTGGCTTGTAGGGTTTCTGCTGAGAGATCTGCAGTGAGTCTGATGGGCTTTCCTTTGTGGGTAACCCAACCTTTCTCTCTGGCTGCCCTTAGCATTTTCTCCTTCATTTCGACCCTGCTGAATCTGATAATTATGTGCCTTGAGGTTGCTCTTCTTGAGGAATATCTTTGTGGTGTTCTCTGTATTTCCTGGACTTGAATACTGGCCTGCCTTGCTAGATTGGAGAAGTTTTCTTGGATAATATCCTGAAGAGTATTTTCCAGCTTGGATTCATTCTCTCTGTCACATTCAGGTACACCTATAAAACGTAGATTAGGTCTTTTCACATAGTCCCATATTTCTTGTTGACTTTGTTCATTCCTTTTTACCCTTTTTTCTCTAATCTTGCCTTCTCGTTTTATTTCATTGAGTTGATCTTCGACCTCTGATATCCTTTCTTCTGCTTGGCCAATTCAGCTGTTGAAACTTGTGTATGCTCTGTGAAGTTCTCGTGTTTTTTTCAGCTTCATCAATTCACTTATATTCCTCTCTAAGTTTTTTATTCTTGTTAGCATTTTGTCAAATCTTTTTTCAAGGTTCTCAGTTTCTTTGCATTGGGTTAGAACATGTTCTTTTAGCTCACAGAAGTTTCTTATTACCCATCTTCTGAAGCCTGATTCTGTCAATTCATCACACTCATTCTCCATCCAGCCTTGTTCCGTTGCTGGTGAGGAGTTGTGATCCCTTGTAGGAGAGGCATTCTGGTTTCGGGTGTTTTCATCCTTTTTGCGCTGGTTTCTTCCCATCTTTGTGGATTTATCCACCTGTCGTCTTTGTAGTTGTTGACTTTCAGATTGGGTCTCTGAGTGGACGTCCAGTTTGTTGATGATGAAGTTATTTCTTTCTGTTTCTTAGTTTTCCTTCTAACAGTCTGGCCCCTCTGCTGTAGGACTGCTGAGGTCCACTCCAGGCCCTGCTTGCCTGGGGATCACTTGCAGCAGCTGCAGAATAGTAAGGGCTGCTGCCAGTTTCTTCTTCTGCTATCTTTGTTCCAGAAGGATACCTGCCAGATGTCAGTCTGAGCTTTCCTTTATGAGGTGACTCTTTGGATATATGGGGGTCAGGGAGCTGCTTGAGGAGACAGTCTGTCCTTTATAGGAGCTCAAGTGCTGAGCTGTGAGCTCCACTGTTCATTCAGAGCTGCTGGACAGGTACATTTACGTCTCCTGCAGCAGAACTCATAACCCGCCCCCAACTTTTTTTCCCCCAGGTACTCTGTCCCAGGAAGTTACGGCTTTATTTATGAGTTTCTGTTGTGCTGCTGCCTTTTTTCAGGCCTGCCCCGCCCAGCGAGGAGGCAGCCTAGTCACTGTCTGCCCTGCAGAGGATTTGCTGAGCTGCTGTGGGCTCCGCCAAGCTGCTCTGTGAACTTCACTGCAGTCCTGTTTATACGGGTGTAGTTAGAACTGCCTTGGCAATGGCAAACTACCTCCGTAGTGGTGGACTGTCTTGGTAATGGCGGACACCCCTCCCCCACAGAGCTGGACCATCCCGGGTTAGCTGTGCTTGCTCTGAAACTCTCAATCCAGAGTGTTTCCGATTGTTGTTTTTTTTGTGGGGGTGGGACCAGCCGAGCCTGATCAACTGGCTCCCTGCCTCAGAGCCCCTTTTTTTTTTTTTTTTTTTTTTTGAGACGGAGTTTCGCTCGTTACCCAGGCTGGAGTGCAATGGCGCGATCTCGGCTCACTGCAACCTCCGCCTCCTGGGTTCAGGCAATTCTCTGGCCTCAGCCTCCTGAGTAGCTGGGATTACAGGCACGCGCCACCATGCCCAGCTAATTTTTTTGTATTAGTAGAGATGGGGTTTCACCATGTTGACCAGGATGGTCTCGATCTCTTGACCTCGTGATCCACCCGCCTCGGCCTCCCAAAGTGCTGGGATTACAGGTGTGAGCCACCGCGCCCGGCCATCTTTTTTTTTTTTTTTTTTTTTTTTTTTTTTTAGTTGAATGGCCGACTCTCTCCCAGGTGTTCTTGTCGCCTGTTGAAAAGGTGCCGGGATCTGTGTGATTTCCCGTGCGGCAACCCATTGTGCTGGCTGAAACACAGGTGCTCAGATTCGCGGCGCTTTTTTGCCCAGGAATCTCCTGGCCTGGCTCCCTGTTTCAGTCCCCTTTTTAATCAGATGAATGGGCAACTCTGCCTTCCTGGAGCTCCAATCGCCAGCTAAAACGGCACCTGGACCTGTGTATTTTGTATGGAGAACTGCCACGCCGGGGTGCCAGCAAAACAGCCGCACCGGCCAAAACAACTATGCTGGGGAAAACAGCTGTGCCGGCCAAATCAGCCGCGCCGGTGACCCATGGGGCTCCTCCACCTGGGAATCTCCTGGTCTGTGGGTAATAAAAATCCATCTGGAAATGCGGCGTCTACTCACCCTCCGTGCTTTCACTGGGAGCTGCAATCCTGAGCTGCTCCTAATTGGCCATCTTGGATCCCTCCCTCCCAACATTCTTTTACTTTTCCTCTTATATATGTGCTGAAGTTGTTCTAGAGTGTGTATCCACAAGTGGAATTTCCTGGTCAAAAAACATCCACGGTATCCATATTACAAGTTGTTGCCAACTTTTTCTGAGAAGCAGTTGTAACAATTTATATACTCATCAACATTGTATGAAAGTTCCTGTTTCTCTTAATTTCTTCACCAACTCACTTAACTGCCAGACTTATAAAATGTACCAATTTGATGGGTATGACATGAGAGTTGTTATTTTAATTTGTACTGTCCTAGGCAGAGGCAACAGAACTATCAAGGCCCTGAGGAGGGAGTTTGCTGGGTGAATCCAGGAACAGTGAGGAGGCTAGCATATCTGAAGGAAAGTAAGTAGAGAGGAGATGAGGAAAGACATAAAGAAGAGGGCAAAATCACATAGGTCTTGTAAGTCACTATAAAGATTTTGGCTTTTCTACTGAGTGATTGGAAAGCTACTGCAGATCTTTTTTGGTAAGCAGACCAACATGAGCTGATAAATAATCATTAGCTATTCATATTATATTTTCTAATTAGATAGAGTAAACTATAGTAAGTATAGTATAGTAAGTATACTATACCAAGTAAAATAAAACTGCTAAATATAGTGTATTAATTCAATAGTAATAGCTCATACTTAGGTACTTACAATGAACTAGATACTTTACATTGGTTAATCTTCTTGATAACCCTTTTACAGATGAGTAAACTGTAGTATAGATAAGTTAAGTAATGCCCAAGGTTAGTTACAAGAATAGCAAGTTGTAGGTCTAAGGTCCTGAATCTGGCAACCTTGTTGAATTATGTTTGCAGATTCTCTTGGCTATAGATATGGACAGTCTGATCTTGTTCTTTCCAGTTCTTATAATACTTGCTTCTTTCTCATTAGGGAGTGATTAAAATGGTTAGTATCCCTAGTAATAATGTAAAGTAGACCTGGAGAGAGTGGACATTCTTACTCCTGACCTTAGTAGAAACATTTCCAAAATTTTATCATTAAGAAAAATATATTCTCTTTGTTTCTGATGGTGACCCTTTAGCAGGATAGAAACTTTTCTATGCTGATCTCTAGAATTTTTTTTTTAAATTACTAAGAATGAGTGCTACATTTTATCAAGTACATTTCTACATTGTGATGTTGAATCATTTCTGTTTTTGTGAGAAACTTTAGTAGTAGCAATAGCAGTAGTGTGTGTAAGCATCTGTGTGAATAAACTGCCAAATTCCACCTGACTATGTCTATTTAGGATTTTTTTCCTACCTGCAATAGTGAAACTGATCTACAGTTTTGTTTTCCTGTATTGTCCCTATCCAGTTTTAATAATATTAGTTTTATAAAATTAGTTGAATAGATTTTTTTCCTCAGTTTTCTTACGTAGCTTTTATAAGAGGGATTACATGAAGTTGTAATAAAGCTACCTAGATTTTGGACCTTTTTTTATGGGGAAGATTTTTGATAGATCTGGCATATTGTAAAGGTAGAGCTGACAGGACTTGTTAGACTGGAGGTGAGGAGTCAATGAGAGGATGACTTCTAGGTTAGTGGTTTATGTGGTTGGCATTTTTAGGTTTTGAGACAGGGAACATTAGAGTAGGAGATGAGTGAAAAGGTGATTAAGTTTTGGACATGTTTAAGTCCCTTTGGAATCATCAAATGGTGATATCCAAGTTGTTGTTAGGGTTTAGAAGAGAGGGTATGCTAGTGACAGAGCCTTGGATCCGTGGTTCATTGATTCATCTTATTTCATTCATTCTAAATATATCGAGTGTCTATTCAATGTCAAACTCTGAGTATGCTGTTTTTTTTCCTCTTCCAGTTCAGCCTTTCTGAAAGAATGAAGCCATTTTTCACCCTATATGGTATTAATGGCAACTAATAGTATTAATGGCAACATTAAAGTTTTGGTTCCTACTTCCTCTCTCAGATTTTTCAGAAAGTTGAGTTGGCAGAAGACACATGGTTGATGAAGGTTGGAAGAAAGATTGTACATATTGTTTGAAATTAGTTTTTAAGTTGGAAAAGTGCTGAACATATTTAGAGGCTTGGTGCATGAAATAAATTAAGCCCTTCAAAGAACTTTAGGCTTTGTTCTTGGTTACGGCCTCTGCCAGCTTTACAAATAGGTGCCAAGGCCAATTTCTACAGTGGACTTGTTAGAAAGTCATCATTTAAAATGCACATATTAATTTGAGTTGAGGGAGGGTTTAGGATGTATATTGTATGTACTTCTCTAAGACTTAATCCTCTCATACATGAAATAAAAATTTAGGACTTGATGATTTCCTAGGTTCTTTCAGTCTTCAACATTTTATAGTCTATATGCAAAGATACTGAAAATGAGGTATTAAACACTGGAGCCTGAAGAATTCTCTTCTGTGGAGGTTAAGAAAAGGAATGCTCTTTCTACACATTTCAGTTAAATGCACATCTGCCTAAATGCTGGAGAAGGGAAAAGTGAATCATGAATAGAATACAGTGAACTAAATCTGGAAATGGAGGTGAACAGTTAGGGAGATCACAGGGAATAATAACAAAAGCCTGAATTTCACCATAGAAGACATGTAAGAAACATGCTATCAGGAAGATATTCTGGCTGGAAGGAGAAATCAGAAATTATACATTTCTTACTCTTTCAGGGCTCTGAGGAATTGGGTGGACAGCAGAATATGTAAAATAAAAACAAGAACAATTAAAAACACACTTTTAGGGGAAGAAAACCTCTGTGGAAGTGAACTGAGCAACAGGACGAGGACAACATGTCACATCCATCTAGGTCAGGCTGTACCTTCAGGCAAGACAATCAAGGACTCTGAAAACCTATGACTGCATCCCAGGTAGCCTGAGGGAAAGACCACTGTGACAGGGAGAGATGGTTTATATTGAGAATGAGTTAACCGTGTACTAAAAAGAAAGTAGTTACTTTTCCTGAAGCCTTCAGTGTTCTGAAAAACCTCAAGATGTTTCTCCAGAGTCTAGAAAAAGCCTCACCACAACCCTTGAGAGCTATGCCACCCACACTGAGGCTGATTTCCATCACCAATCTGTACTCCCTTCCTTGGGGTGATATTCTGCCAGCAACAAAGTTGGAAGAAAAACTACCAAGCAAACCATATGCTTCCAGGAAATATTTCCATCAACATTATAAAAGTCATAAAGGTTCAGAGATACTGACAGGGAATAAAGTTGCTTAAATGGCTCTGAGCATGTTCAAGAAACGCATCTTTTTAGTTTTATTTTCTAGCTACAGGAATTATTATGTAGTTATATTTATGTATTTATTTTTTTGAGTATTTCTCCCTGCTCCTTTTCTCCCACAATTCCTTTCTTTTTACCTACACTCAATAGAGACCTAGTATAAATACAAGAAAAAGCCTTTACATTCCAATGATATAGTATACATAGAAGTGAAATTATAATTGATGTTTTAAAGATCATTGGTTAGAATTAGAAATCACTGACAGAAGTAATTTGTTGTAACAGTTGTATGAATATGTGTAAAAGATTTAGGGCCCAAGTTGCTGGGGGAAATATCACTTAGAAAAGTCAACATGACTAGGCCGGGCATGGGGGCTCATGCCTGTAATCCCACACTTTGAGAGACTGAGGTAGGTGGATCACCTGAGGTCAGGAGTTTGAGGCCAGTGTGACCAACATGGAGAAACTCTGTCTCTACTAAAAATACAAAATTAGCTGGGTGTGGTGGCACATGCCTGTAATCCCAGCTACTCGGGAGGCTAAGGCAGGAGAACTGCTTGAACCTGGGAGGTGGAGGGTGCGGTGAGCTGAGATCGTGCCATTGCACTCCAGCCTGGGGAACAAGAGAGAAACTGTCCCCAAAAAAAAAAAAAAAAAAAAAAAAAAAGTTAGAGTCAACTTTACAGGGCCATATATAACTGCTGCATCTTTAACCAGTTTTTCTTTATTCTCTATAACTAATCTGTGTCCAAATTTTGTTACCTGTTGGAACGGACTTTTACGTGTCTCTTTCCTTCCCCACTTTTACTAGGGTTTTCTGATGCTTTTATAAACTCGCACTGAAGATAACTGTATACCTGACTCTTCTCTGCCTCCATGAATATGTCCTGTACATTTCTTCCACAGTAATGTTTATTAAATGCTGTTTTTTAGCAAATCACCCAGAACCTACACTGTTTCTCTATATCCTCTACGGCTTTCAAGGCATTCCGTAAGTCATCCCCATCTCAGTTATTTTTCCCAATACAAACTTTCTTCTCTCAGGCCAGTTTCTACACTGTTTCTAAGTATCCAACTGGCATTCATACCTCCTTGCTTTTACTTATGCTTTTCTCTATCAGGAAGATCTTCCACTTTCAGTAGCCTTATACTAATGAACTTAATTATATCATACTTCAAAGTTTAGCCAAGTCCTAGCACTGTCCTCATTCTAGACCTAAATACCTTAACTTGCTGAGTTATAATCACAGACCATTCTGCACAATTTTATTTTATTTGATACAGATGGGGTCTTGCTACGTCCACCAGCCTGGTCTTGAACTCCTGGGCTCGAGTGATTCTTCCACTTTGGCCTCCCAAAGTGCTGTGGTTACAGCTGTGAGCCATCGCACCTGGCCTCTGCACAATTTTGTTTCATATCTACTAGCCTCTTCTGACCTCTTATAACAGAAGCTCACTGAAGGTAGAAGAGACAGTTGGATGTATAAGGAAAAAAAGACACCAATAATAGTCATAGTTTAGTGTTCATTAAAAAATCTATACTATAAGATCTTGGTTTACAGCCAGGTGTGGTGGCTCATGCCTGTAATCCCAGCACTTTGGGAGGGCAAGGCAGGCAGATCACCTGAGGTCAGGAGTTCAAGACCAGCCTGGCAAACGTGGTCTTGAACTCCTGTCTCTACTAAAAATAACAAAAATTAGCCAGGATTCGTGGTGTGTGCCTGTAGTCCCAGCTACTTGGAAGGCTGAGGCAGGAGAATAGCTTGAACCTGGGAGGTGGAGGTTGTAGTAAGCTGAGATTGTGCCACTGCACTCTAGCCTGGGTGAAACAGTGAGATTCCGTCTTAAAAAAAAAAGATCTTGGTTTACTGTGCTGTTAGAGAAACCTATTTAGATGTATAAAAGAAAGACTTAATAATGTTAACCACTACTGTGAGGGAACATAACTAAGAATCTGCTCATTGCAGAAAAAGGAAACAATTGGAGGATGTTCTAAAATTATCTTCAGCTGCTTATCTCTAAAAGGAACTGTAATCTACAATTGTAAAATATCCTGTTTTGCATATCCTTATAGGAGCTCTTTTTTGGATATAGTCCAAACATAATTTTAAGTAATAGTTTTTAAGCTTTAATGTGCTTTGTCTTCTAGAAAAGTTGTTTGGCACTAAACACTAAAAAGGCTTTCATGACTTGACACTAACTTATCTTCCAATTTTACTTTCTACTACCTGGCTCCTATATTGCTTGCAAAAATCATTAATCATTTGTTAAACAAGTGAATCTCTGTTGCCATACACTCCAGAGCACACTATAAAGAGAAGCAGCCAAAATTGAGAGGCTTGTCCTTGTGACATTTTATTTGGCGTCATATTTAAAACCTCTGCTGCTTTTCTCTGACCATGGTGATTACTAGTGATGCCATGTCGCCCCAGAATGGCAGCCATGTTGCCTTTTCAATTTATCTCAGTTTTGGCTGTCTGGAAGATGACTGCCTATCTCTTTTGGGTGACCCCAGATTATCTGAAGTGAATTTTACATAGGGCATGAAACTAATATACTGTATCTCAAATGTATTCTACACATTTTATAAAATTCTATCTAGTCCTTTCTTCCGATTTGGTAACAGAGAGAAATTTACCTTCTTTTATATAGCTTAAGCCTCTTCCCCTCCACCTTCCCCTCTCCACACTTTGTGGTTCTATAGTCGACTTCTATTCCTCTGCTTCCTCTAAGATGGGTATCATTCTTTAAGTTCTCTTAAGCCAATTATATGGAGCCCTCACATCACCCTGCCTAACATAGCCTCCACATGCCCCTAGTTCTCTTATTCTCTAATGATATGTGTGTTTGTGTGTGTGCGTATAAAACCAAAAGTTAAAACACAAGGACTGTCTGTTTTGCATTAGACTTGGCACTTGTATTCTCTCTCTTTCCATGTCTTACCCTATTTGACTGTAAGCTCCTTAAAAAGAGAAGCTTATACCATTTTTATCTTTCTCTCTCTCTGCTCACTTTTCCAATTAGGGCTTGCACAGTCAGACACACACACACACACACACACAGAGTGTTGGTCTGGATAAAATGAATAGCATATATATTTAAAAACCTGACAATAAAAGAAAATCTATCATATGCTTCCTTAACTCACTAAAAGTCCAAATTTGTTTGATTAAAAGAAATGAAGATCATCAACTTCAAATTCTGTTCTCCTATTTCACATGTGTTGGCAGTACAGAAACTACTGAAGTTGCTGAAAAGGCATCTTAAACTAAGGCAATATTTTTATATTCTACTCAACTATGACTAACATTTCAAAAATATTAATATCTGCTTATGCAAAAGTTAGGAACAACCTGCCTCTATTATTAAGGCACCATAGACTTAATTGTATCTAAATGATTCAGGATAAAACACATACCAAATTGTTTTGCTGAGATCAACTTACGTAGTTGAACAGTTATTGTGTACTATTAAACAGTTGGCACATTTCACATCTTTGGCATGTAAAAGCGAATTGGGTGTAGACTTATGTTGTTTAAATGATGCCAATGTGTACTTCTCACCTTCTTAAATATATCAAAATTCCTTAGGATGCCAAACAAAATCTATCCTCTGGGACTAAAATGTGCCAACAGTTTGATAGTACATGGAAGCATTACTGAAAAAACTTGAGAGGAGAAAAAAAAAAGCCTTTTTCCCTGTAAGAGACTAAGGTCTCATAAGTGAAAATGAATTACAACTCTGGAAATTATCTGATGAACTCTAGGCCTGCCAACCAAACTAGATAATTCAGTACAAATTTTACAATGATTGCTATATAGTTTTTTCAACTGTATAACCTCTGAGTATAAAACTGGCTTTCTTAAAGCTTCTCTTGGCAACTGTGTTTACTGATTTAAAGCTTCAGAGCAAAGCACATCTATGAATTTAGAGAAAAAATTTCTCAATTTTCATTTTCAGAATTGGAGTAGTGGCAGTAATGCTTAAGTGTAAATGGGGACTCTGAGTAAATATTCAGGTAAATAGGTAAATATGTTCTGTACATCCGAAATGGAAAGGCTGTTGTCAATTATGGAAATTTTGGATTTACTTGTGGTTTGACAAGTGTGTGCTTTGTGCTAGAGAGAAGGAGGTTTGGTGTGTAATAAACATAACCTAAGATATCTGTAGGTAAACATATGGCATATGAATATCACTACTTATTGGTATTTTAAACTTGGTCTTTCACAACTCATGCATTTTGGCCAGGCACGGTGGCTCACACCTGTAATCTCAGCACTTTTGAAGGTCGAGGTGGGTGGATAACGAGGTCAAGAGATCAAAACCATCCTGGCCAACATGGTGAAACCCTGTCTATACTAAAAATTCAAAAATTAGCTGGAGGTGGTGGGGTGCACCTGTAATCTCAGCTACTTGGGAGGCTGAGGCAGGAGAATCGCTTGAATCCAGGAGGCAGAGGTTGTAATGAGCCGAGATTGCACCACTGCTCTCCAGCCTGGTGACAGAGAGAGATTCTATCTTAAAACAAACAAACAAACTCATGCATTTCACACTTTTAAAATAATGGCAATATAGCATGAATCTTAACATGAGATTCTGTAAATTAATCATTATTACTAAAATAAAAATCCTAACTATAAAGAGTACTAGATTCTACTTTAAAGTTTTTCACTAACATCAACAAAAAAGATTTGAAGAAGTATTCTGAACATATTGTGCATGTCAAGAAAACAAATTCCATAGCATGTCCACCATGGGAAAATCATACTTGAAACAGCCCAATACTGAACAAATCACAAATAAAAAGTGCTACACAACACAGACCCACAGTGAAGAAAAAAATTCCTCTAATATCCCTAATAAATATCAATCTTACTTTGAAAATGAATATATAAGCAGACTTATTAACAGCTGCATTTTCATGTATTATAGTTATATATACTTTCCAGAAGTGATTAGTCTTAGGGAATTTTAATTGTGTCACTACACTTTTATGGGTTTTCTCTTTTTCAATACAAATCTGTCTCATCCTAACATTCCCCTATTCGTCATGAAAATGTTGGTATATAAGATCAAAATAACTAGATTTACCTTTTAAAAGAAATTAGGGTAAAAACCACATAACATGAGATCTACACTCTTAGTGACTTTTTAAGTATGCAACATAGTATTGTGAACTACAGGTACAATGTTGTACACAGATCTCTAGAACTTGTGCAATTGCATGACTGAAACTTCACACTCACTGAACAGCAACTCCTCATTTTCCCTCCCCTCAAACTCTGGCTACCACTACTTTATTTTCTGCTTTGGTTAGTTTGACTATTTTAGATACTCATATATGTAGAACCAAACAGTATTTGCCTTTCTGTGACTGGCTTATTTTATTTAGCATAATGTCCTCAAGATTCATCCATGCTACTGCATATGTTAGAATTTCCTTTTTTGCCGGGGAGGGGGAACAAGGTCTCACTCTGTCACCCGAGCTACTGTATAGTGGCATGATCTCCGCTCTCTGTGACCTCGACCTCCCAGGCTCAGGCTCAAGTAATCCTCCCAGGCAAACTTTTTTATTTTTTGTAAAGATGGGTTTTGCCATGTTGCCAAGGCTTGTCTCAAACTCATAGCCTCAAGCAATCCACCTGCTTCAGCCTCCGAAAGTGCTGGGATTATAGGTGTGGACCACTACACCTGGCTTTTTGTTTTTTATTTTCATTTATGCATTTACTTTGAGACAGGATCTCACCTTATCCCCCAGGCTGGAGTACAGTGGTGCAATCACAGGTCACTGCAGCCTCGAAATCCCAGGCCCAAGCAATCCTTCCACCTCAGCTTCCCAATAGTTGGGACTACAGGTATGCATCACCATGCCTGGCTAATTATTTTTTTTTTATGTTTTGTAAAGACTGTATTATTTTTCTATGCTGTGTTGCCCAGAATGATCTCAAACTCCTGGCTCAAGCAATCTTCCCCTCTTGGCCTCCCAAAGTGCTGGGATTACAGGATTGAGCCACCGTGCCTGGCTGGATTTCCTTTTTTATTAAGGCTGGATCACATTCCATTGTACATATATACTACATTTATCTGTTGATGGACATTCAGGTTCCTCTCACCTCTTGGCTATTGTGGCTAATGCAGTGTAAAATATCTCTTCAAGATCCTGATTTCAATTCTTTTGCATAAGTAGCCAGAAGTGGGATTGCTACATCATATGTAAATTCTATTTAATTTTTTGAGGAACCTCCACACTGTTTATACATTTTACATTTCCACCAATAATGACCATGGGTTACATCCTTGTCAACAGTTATTTTCTAGGTGTGAGAAGAGAATCTTTTTTTTTTAAATTGCATTTTAGGTTTTGGGGTACATGTGAAGAACATGCGAGATTGTTGCATAGGTACACACATGGCAGTGTGATTTGCTGCCTTCCTCCCCTTCACCTATATCTGGCATTTCTCCCCATGCTATCTCTCTTCAAATCCCCACCCGCTGCTGTCCCTCCCCTATTTCCCCTTGACAGACCCCAGTGTGTGATGCTCTCCTCCTGTGTCCATGTGTTCTCACTGATAATCTTATTATGATTTCAATTTGCATTTCCTCTCTGATTTTGTAATTCTGAGCAGTTTTTCATATACGTTTTGCCCATTTGTATATCTTCTTTGAAGAAATGTCTATTCAAGCCCTTTGCCCATTTTTGAATTGGGTTATCTGTTTGTTGCTATTCAGTTTTAGGAGTTCTCTATATATTTTGGATGTGAATTCCTTATCAAATATATGATTTACAGATTTGCAAGTATTTTCTCCCAGTCTTTAGGCCACCTTTCCACTCTGTTAATTGCTTCCTTTGTGGTGCAGGAGCTTTCATTTTTTAACAGTCCTACATGTTTACTTTTGCTTTTGTTACCTGTGCTTTTCATGTCATATCCAAGATCAATGTCATAAAGCCTTTCTTTTATAGTTTCTTCTAGGAGTTTTAAACAGTTTCAGGTCTTATGGTTAAATCTTTAATTCATTTTTTTTTTTTTTGGCCAGTGGATATCCAGTTTTCCCAACACCATTTGTTGAAAAGACTATCCTTTCCTCATTGTGCATTCTTGGCACCTTTGTCAAAAATCAGTTGACCATACAAATGTCCATTTATTTCTGGGCTGTGTTTTCTTTTCTAATGGTCTATATGTATGTCTTTATGTTAACATCATACTGTCTTGTTTACCATAGCTTTGTAATGTCTCAAAATCAGAACATGTGAGGACTCCAGCTTTGTTCTTCTTTCTCATGATTATATTGGCTATTTTAGGTCCTTTGTGATTTCATATGATTTTTCTATTTCTGTAAAATATACCACGGGGATTCCCACAGGGACTGCATTGAACGTGTAGACTGTTTTGGGTACTATGAACATTTTAACAATATTAAGTCTTCCAACCTATGAATACAGTATTTCTTTCCATTTATTTATGTCTGCCTTAATTTCTTGCAGCAGTGTTTTATAGTTTTCAGTGTAAAAGTCTTTTACCTTCTTGGTTAAGTTTTTTCCTATTTTATTCATGTTTATGCCTCGTAAATGAAATTGTTTTCTTAATTTTCCTTTTGACTGTTTAGTGTATAGAAACACAACTAAGTTTTCCATGTTGTCTTTTTAATCCAGCAACTTTACTGAATTCACTTATTAATTCTAACAGTTTTTTAAATGGAATCTTTAGGGTTTTCTACATATAAGGTGCCACCAGAAACAGAGAGCATTTTGCTTCTTCCTTTCTGATATGGATGCCTTTAATTTCTTTCTATTGCCTGGTTGTTCTGGCTAGGGCTTCCAGTACTATGTTCAATAGAAGTGGCAAGAATGGGCATCTTTGCCTTGCTTCTGATCTTAGAGGAAAAGCTTTCAGTTTTTCACCATACAGTATGTTGGTTGTGGGCTTTTCATACATGGTCTTTATTATGTTGCTATAATTTCTTTTTATGCCTAGGTTCTGTTTTTATCATGAAGTTGTGATGACTTTTGTCAAATGCTTTTTTTGGGGCATATATTGAGATGATCATGTGCTTTTTTCATCCCTCAATCTGTTAATGTGGTGTATCAAATTGAATAATGTTCTTATGTTGAGCCATCCTTGCATCCCAGGGATAAATTCCATTTGTTCATGATACATGATTCTTTTATTGTGTTGTTGAATTTGATTTGCTAGGTTTTTTGTTGAAGATTTTTGCATCTGTCTTGATCAGAGATAGTGGCCTATAGTTTTCTTTTCTTGTGGTGTCTTTATCTGGCTTTGCTATCAGAGTAATGTTGGCTTCATACAATGAATCTGGATGTGTTCTCTCCTCTTCAATTTTTTGGAAGAGTTTGAGAAGAATTGGCATTAATTCTTTTTTAAACATTTGGTATAATTCACCAGTGAAGCCATCTGGTTCTGAGATTGTCTTTGTTGGAAGGTCTTTGATTACTGCTTCAATATCCTTACTAGTTACATTGCTGTTTAGATTTTAAAATTCTTCATTATTCACCATTCACAGTATTGGTAGGCTATATGATTCTAGGAATTTATCCATCTTTTTCAACATGATCCAATTTATTGACTTATAATTGTTCACAGTAGTCTCTTAATCCTTTTTACTTCTGTACTGTCAGCTGTAATGTCTCCTCTTTAATTTCTTTATTATTTTTTTGAGACGAAGTCTTGCTCTGTCACCCAGGCAGGAGTGTGTGATCTCAGCTCAGAGCAACCTCTGCCTCCCAGGTTTTCGCAATTTTCTCTCCTCAGCCTCCCAAGTAGCTGGGATTACAGGTGTACGCCACCACGCCTGGCTAAATTTTTATATTTTTAGTAGAGGTGAGGTTTCACCATGTTGGCCAGGCTAATCTCAAACTGCTGACCTCAAGGGATCCACCCGCCTTGGCCTCCCAAAGTGCTGGGATTACAGAAATAAGCCACTGTGCCCAGCCTCCTCTTTCATTTCTAACTCTATTTGAGTCTTCTCTTTTTCTCCTAGTCTTGCTAAAGGTTTGTTAATTTTGTTGATGTTTTCCAAAAACCAACTCTTAGTTTGGTTGATTTTTTTCAATAGTTTTCTTATTCTCTATTCTGCTCTAATCTTTTTTCCCCCTTCTTTCTACTAACTTTGGGCTTAGTTTATTCTTTTTCTAGTTTGTTGAAGTGTAGAGTTAGGTTGTTTGAGATCTTTCTTTTTTAATGTAGGTGTTTGTTGCTATAAACTTGCCTCCTAGTACTACTTTTGCTCTATTCCCTATGGTATGTTTTGCTTTTGTTTTCATTTGCCAAGATATTTCCTAATTTTCCTTTTGATTTCTTCTTTGACCCACAGGTTAAGAGTGTGTTGTTTGATATTCACATAGTTGTGAATTTTCCAGTTTTCTTTCTACTATTATAGTTTTATTCCACTGATATCAGAAAAGTTACTAGGTATGATTTCAATCTTCTTAAATTTGGTAAAACTTATTTTGCCACCTAACATGTAATCTATTCTGAAGAATGTCCTATGTGTGCATGAGAAGAATGTATATTCTGCAGTGGGTATGGTGTTTTGTATGTCTGTTAGATACATTTAGTCTTCAGTGTTGTTCAAGTCTTCTGTTTCCTTACTAAATATCTGTCTAAATGTTCTACTATTTAAAGTGGGGTATGAAATCTCCTACTATTATTGTCTTGCTGCATATTTCTCCCTTCAGTTCTGTCACTGTTTGCTTCATCTATTTGGGTGCTCTGATGTTGGGTACACTTATATAACAATTTACAATTGTTATATCTTCCTGGCGAATTATCCCTCTTATCATTACATAAAGTCCTTCTTTGTCTCTTGTGTCAGTTTTTGACAAAAAGTGTATTTTGTCTTATGTAAGTATGGCTACTCCTACTCTAATCTGGTTGTTACTATTGCAATTTTGTTGTTTTTTGTCTTATCCTCTCTTGCAGTTTTCCTTTGTGTTTTGTTTTGTTTATTTTATTTCTTTTTAGTGACATGCTTTGATTCCTTTATCATTTTCTTTTTTATCTTTTAAAGATATCTTCTCTGTGGTTACCATGGAGCTAACACAAACCATTTTACAGTTGTAACAATATATTTTAAGCTGATAACAACTTAACTTCAAGTGCATACAAAAACTATTCTATTAGTCCCCCCACCCACTTCATATTATTGACGTCACAAAGTAGATCTTGTTATATTGTGTATCCATTTGTTTATCTTTATAGTTATATTTATTATGCTTTTATCATTTAACTTCTATACTAGAATTAAAAGTGATTTCTATATCATTATTACAGTGTTACAGGATTCTGTATTTGTCTATATATTTACCTTTACCAGCAAGCTTTATACTTTCCTCTGCTTTTGTGTTACTGTTTAGTATCTTTTCATTTCAACTTAAAGGATTCCCTTTAGCCTTTCTTGGATGGCAGATCTAGTGGTGATGAACTCCCACAGCTTTTGAATATCTGGGAGAGTCTTTATCTCTCCATTTTTGAAGAAGAGTTTTGCCAGAGATATTATTCTTTGTTGGCATTTTTTTTTCATTCAGCACTTTGAATATATTATTCCATTCTCTTATTGCCTCCAAAATGTCTACTATTAAATCTGCTGATAGTCTTATGGAGTTTCCCTTGTTTGCAAGGATTCACTTTTCTTCTGCTGTTTCAAAATTATCTGTCTCTTATTTCTGACAGTTTGATTATAATGTGTGTTAGTGTTGACTTCTTTGTATTCATCTTATTTGAGATCCATTGGGCTTCTTGAATTTGGATATCCATTTTTAGCCCCAGATTTGGGGAGTTTTTACCATTATATCTTTAAATAGCTTTCTGCCTGTATATTTTTATAGTTATAGATATTTATTATGCTTTTATCATTTAACTTCTATACTAGAATTAAAAAATGATCTATATACCATTATTACAGTGTTACAGTATTCTGTATTTGTCTATATATTTACCTTTACCAGCAAGCTTTATACTTTATATATATATATAGGGGGGGTCTTTGAAGAAGAGAGATAACTATATACATACAGACTATATATATAGAGAGAGTTCTTCACAGACTATGCACACACACACACACACACACACACACACACACACACACACATACCTGCTTAATGGTGTCCCTTAACTCCCCCAGGCTTTCTTCACTTTTTTTTTCTTTTTGCTTCTCTGACTGGATAATTTCAAATGACCTGTCTTCAAGTTTGTTGATTCTTTCTTCAGCCTGATCAAGACTGCTGTAGAACCCTCTAAGGAATTTTTCAATTCAGTTATCGCACTCTTCAGCTCCAAAATTTGTTTGGTTCTTTTATATTTTCTATTTGTTGAAATACTCATTTTGTTCATGGATAGTTTCTTTGAGTTTCATTAACACATTTATAATGGTTACCTTGAATTCTTTGTCAGGTAATTCACATACCTGTTTTTTTTTAGGGTTTGTTTCTGGAAATCTATTTTCCTCCTTTGATTGGGCTATTTCCCTGTTTCTTCATGCTCCTTATAACTTTGTGTTGGTATCCATACATTTGACAAAGTAATTACCTCTCTCAGTTTTTTCAGACTGGCTTTGTACAGAGAAAGATTTTCGCCAATCAGCCTGGCTAGAGGTTCTGGGAGTCTTTCAAGCTTCTTCTCTGGATGTGACACTTCTCTAAACTTGTGTGTTTAGATTCCTGGATTTGCTGGTTTCTTTTTTTTCAGGAGCTTGCAATCTCTTGCTCCCTCTTATTCCTTTGATGTACTGAAGGTCCTCTAAAGCAGCAGGACATCACCCAGCTGTTTTTTGTTCTCAGTGACTCTCAGGCATCTAGAATATGCTGGCTCCTGTCAGTGTCCCACGTCAGGCTACAAGGAAGTCAGCCCCTTGGGCAGCCCCCTAAAATGCTAGAATGTTGAACACATGCTCCATTCTTCTCTTTCTCCCTGAGGTAGAGCTAACCAAGTTGTATTTTCCTGTGTCTGCTGTATTGCAGTTTCTGGAGCAGTAGCACACTGCCAAGCTCTTGTTCTCAGTGCCCTCACACATCTAGAGTATGCCAGGTCATGTCAGTGCTCTGAGAGAGATGACATAGCCAGTCCCTTGGGAGGCTCCCGTCAGAAATCAGAATGTTGGCTATTTATGGTCCAGTCTTCTCTGTCCATGGAGAAGCTTAGAACTGAGAGTTTCCTTTTGAATGACATTCCCTCCAAAATTCATGTTAAAATGTAATTCCCAGTACAACAATATTAAGAGGTGTGGCCTCTGGGAGGTCGTAAGAGTCATGAGGGTTCGCCTTTCCAAATGGAATCTGAGGTTGAAGGGATTCTGTTCCTTGCACCATGTGAGATGCCTAGACAGGCCTTCACCAGACACTGAACCTTTGGTGCCTTGATCTCGGAGTTCTCAGCCACCAGGATTGTGAGAAATAAATGTCTATTGTTTTAAAATTACCCAGTCTGTGGTATTTTGTTATAGTAGCACAAATGGACTAAAACACTTTCTAATTGACTGGGAGAATGCAAGGACAATGGTGAGAGAGAGTGCAATGAATTTTCCTGTTGGCTTAGAGTGGCTAATTTTGCACTTGTCTGGTGTGTGGGTGTCTTTAACTGGTTTCTGGATTTCTCACAAAGGGACCTGGTCCATGTATTGTTGTTGAATCGGTATTTCCACAGAAGGAAATAATGTCTGAGGATTCCTATTCTACAATCTTGCTGATGTCACTACTGGACTTTTCTTAAGCTGGCTTCCTTAATAAGACAATCTCACTGATTAATAGCCACTAAACTATCTGAAGAAGGATAAGCCTCAGCCAAACTAATGGTGCTGTACTCAAAGAAGCTGAAGATACATGCTGTTTCTGTCATTAACCTGTACTGTGACTGTGGTAAGTTACCACCTTTTTGAGTCTCAGTTTCTTTCTGAATTATATGTAGACAAACTAGAAGAGAACAAGCACTTTTGGAAAAAGCTCTTATTCAAGCTGTGTCACACTCATACTCATAACCAATTTTATAATTAATAGGCAAACTGGTTGCCTGATGAAAATGGCTGGGTGTATAAGGATGGCAATCAGTTTCTGGAGTGTAGTAGTAAATGGGTTAAGCCATTAAACAGCTGAAGCAGTTATGCATATAGAAAGCCCCAAAGCTTTCCCACTAAACAGATTACCACGATAACCAAACAAAAGTGGGGTAGAAGAGTATAACAATAAAAACATTTTTTTGAGATCTAAAGTTTGATTTCCAGTATGTCAGCATTTGTATCTGTTATTATTTTTATTACACATTATGCCACTAGAGACTTTATATTTTCATTCCCCAAATGATTATTTACCTATTATTTCATTTTATTTTTGTATCATCCCCATGAGGTAGAGCCTGAGGAAATGGGCCCATATATATTTTTATTGCTAAGTTAGTACATAGATACTAATTGCAGAAACAATCTGTTCAGACCACAGAGCTTTGGTACTGATTGTTATTATGGTTTAGTACAGCCATTATAACTTACAGTAGACATCCTATCTCATAAAACATCTTGAAATATACTATATGTATAACTTTCTTAGCCCTCATAAATGAACAAGCACATTTTAAAATGAGGTGCAATTACAACATTCTGTTTTACTAGTTTAAAACATTTCTTTTGGATTTTTCTTTGAAATTTGGAAGAGAATGAAAGCCAGGAATACCATGCAATTTTCTCCTCTAGCTAATAAGACTATTCTGTGCATTAATATAAATATAAATTATAGAATATAATTTATATAATTCTATAATTTATATAGAATATAATATAAATATAAATTATAGAATAAATTTATTTCTATTATGAAACAATTCAAATAGAAAGCTCAATGTGCCTTCCTAGGATTCATGGTGTAATTTATCATGAGGTAAGGATATCATACTGTACCCTTTCAATCTAACTTTAATTTTGGTTTCCAAACAATATATATCTCTTTCAAGGTTAAAAGCACTGAAAGTACACATGAACACTAAGGAAAATCTTAAAATTTCCTGAAATGCATTAGCCATCCTATTTATATAACAAATATCTTGTTTGTTTATGATGATCCACATCATTAATCCAGATAAATAAACGGTGAAGTGAAGGGAGCTGGGTTTGCTGTGTTTTCCATTGCCCAGCAACCAATGGTTACAAGTGTTTTGCAGCAGAGTACTGCTGCAAAGACTTACGAGCTTTTGCAGCATATGCTACTTTCTATATCTATATTGATCCAGGCAGAAAAGTCTAAGAACTCACACTTACTAATGGTCAGCTGGGCAAGTTTGGGGTGTTTACTTTTTAAAAACGTTACTTCCCTAAAATATTAATGTTTGTCACAATTAGAGTGGTAGGTACACAGAAGCTAATAGTATCTACATGCTTGAAATTTTATAATCTTGAAATTTTATAATCTTCTGTGTTTGCTGTCTGGAAATTCCTAATGATTTCATTATAAAATTTCATACTAAATTTTTTGACAAAAGCATAAATGTCTACCAAGTTAATTCTATGCTTTTATTATTTAAAGGCCATTTTTATGAACTTGGAAAAAAATATAACAGTAATATATGCATATAATAGATTAATATAATGTAAAGTAATATATGTATAAAAGAAAAACTAAAAATATTCTTCCTATTAATTCCCTAGTTCCATCCTCTGAGGTAACAACCATTTAACAGATTATATGTTCTTCTTTATTACTGAAAGCATTTTTCAGAATGAATTGTAAAGTAACTATAGATCTGATCACAGCAAAAAAAGAAACTTCCTTGAAACAAATTTTATAAATAGCATAAAAACATGTAATATGAGAAAAATAATAAGATCAAATTTTTCTTATCAACCTAGTATATCATTATTAATGATATAAAGCAAATATCTTTTACAACCTATAATCATCTTTATTCTATTGTTGGAGGTTATTTCTCTTATATGTTTTGTTTATATGCTTTTTGGGGAAATAATATCATGGCAATATTTCATGCTTGATATAAATAGTAACAGGCACTTTATTTTTGAGATAGATGAGCCTCTTTAAGTTGAAAAACATACTTGTAGGCATATGCATAAGATGCTGCTTAGCATCTCAGCCAACAACTCTGTTATTCAATAGATGTGCACTTAGAGTATCTATTCCGAATGCTTGATGCTATGCAGTGTTTGTGCCACAAATACACTGAAGATAACATGCTCTTTCTGTCATCAACCTGTCCTATGACTGTGGTAAGTCACTACCTTTTTGAGTCTCAGTTTCTTCATTATTCAATAATTCTTCATTATTCAAGCAGTTATTATGCGAAACAATAATAACAGATAATGGGCATATTTTCTGCCTTCACCATCAGAGTTTACTTGTCTTTGATATTCTTTAGCGGATACGGTGAAAAGTATAAAGACAAGATAGATACATTTACTATGTTCACTGACATTAATAAATGTTTGGGAGGGAGGGACTTACGTTCAAGAGTAAGTGAACACAGCAGCTTCTGTGGCGAGGCCCTCTGAGCAGTTTGGAATAATTTACGAAGGAAATGTCGTTTGGACATTCAATAAAAGTGGTACCCTTATCTTCTATTCTTTAAGAAGAAGTGCTGCATTATAATTCTCCCAAGTCCTCCTTCTCCATAAACTAGCTAGTCTGAGCCAATAAATCAACCTCTCAAATTTTTCTATGTACAAAAAGTAATTAATATCTACTCTCCTTTCATAATCAAAAACATTTTTAGTTAGCAGTTATTATGTGAAGCAATACAACGAATGAGACACAGCTTTCCTCGTTAGTCTCCCAAACAAAAACTCTACATATGTTCCCTTTAAAGTTAAAAAAACACTGTAAAAACAAAGTTCTTTTTCTTTTGAGTCCAAAGCTGAGGATGTTAATACTGTCCACAGATACTGATGTTTCTTACGGCCATATTCACAGAGATTATTATAAAATTATGAAATTTGAGCTATTTATTCTTGGTCTTTTATTATAAAACATATTTCATTTTGAAAATGAGACAGGGCTAAGTGTTAAAAGACATAGTTGAAGCTTAGGCAGTTCAAGAACTATTTCCTGCTCAGAAACAGTTCATTATAAATTATGTTTCTGTTTATTATAGAAAAACAGTATTAACATGCAAACCAACACATCAGTCAATTCATATCATATAATATAATCCAGTGGTTCCCAAAGTGTATTTTTTGGAACACTGATTCTATATGATAGGATTTACATAAAAGAAGGTTCTATAATCAAATAATTGTGAAAAATGCTGGGCTAAACAAGGTAATATGGTGGTTTTTTTCCCATTAGGATTCTTTTTTTTTTTTTTTTGGCCACCTGCCCCTTCATTGGGATTTCTATGTTACTTTACAAATTTTAAGTAGAGAACATATTATGCTGAGTTTCCTCAGCATATTTGACCAGAGAATTCTTTGTTGATTTGGAGCATCTGACAGAATTACCATTACACAGCATGCATTTGGAACATGCTGGCATATCCTCTCCTGTAAGATTAGTTACCAAAAATCATAAATGATCCCAATATTCCTTACAGTCTCCCTTTTCATGTATCCTGTCCCCTTCATTTCTTCCTTTTTAAACTGCTATAATACCAGTTCCCTGGTCTCCTTTCCTCCACCCTCTTCTGTACCTTGTCTAACAGTGAACTTCCCCAAATTTCCATTTCCCACAGGTCACTCTTATGAAAAGCCTTTCTACTATATATATGTGTGTGTGTGTGTGTTGATATATATATATATGTATATATATATGATCTGATTTTTCAGTGCGTGAATAATTATTTGCTCTTTTTTCAGTTCTCCAATAAGAATCTTTTGGAGGCAGACTGTCAGGGTTTGAATCCTCCATGTGTCCTTTACCACAGAGTGACCTTGGGTATTAGTTACTTCAGCTGTAATACGGGGATAATGATGGCATATACATTAAGGTCTTTTGAGGATTAATTAGTTAATACATGTAAAGTGCCTAGATCAATGTCTGGCATAACACATGTTAGCCATTATTTTACTGTAGGTAGATTGGGTCTATCTAGGAGGTGGGCCCAACTTCATTGGCATCAGACAGAACCCTGTGCTTCGAAGGGTCCTGTGTTTGGGGTTTAATCTTCTGTGTTTGCTGTGTGGAAATTCCTAATGATTTCATTATTGAATTTATGTTCTGTGAGTGAAGTCTGTGGGGACAATGAAGTATGTGTGGACCTGGGGGAGTGTGTGGGGTGCTGGCTACTATGCAGTCCTGTCCTCTGGCCTCTAGGATGGGTAGTTCACACCTGCTCTGCCATACCCTAGGGCTTCAGCCCTCAAGGCCTCCCAGTCTCCTCTCTCCTTCCTCAGTGACTAATGACTGCTATTGCTTTCCGCTTAGTTCAGGGCCTGGGTAAGGGTATAAAAAGGGTCAGGGTTGACTCATGGCATCTTAAGGTGGGACATGGAGGCAGTTGTCCTGACCCAAACTGGCAGTGCCTCAGGATGTTTGGTGGGTGACTGGGCAGGGATAAGCTTCTTGTCCACCTCCCATCCAGGTACCTACCACATTTCAGCATGCAGGCTACAAAAGCCAGCTAGAGAGGGCTGGGGTAGTGGGCCTGTGGGAGGGTGATACCTGGCTCAACTTCCCCACTTCTGGTAACCACAGCCCATCAGCTCAGTGGCTGGCAAGAGCAAAAACCTGATACTTAATGGGCTGCTGTGTCCCAAATTGTGGGGTGAGACACCCCCCACCTATGTCCTGTGAAGTCTGTGCTAAGTATCCCTGTGCCTGAAGAAGCATGACCTTAATTAGCAAATAAATACAGGTGGAGAGAGGGAGAAAGGGGAAGAGAGAGAGAGAGTGACAGAGAGAGAGGGAGACACCTTTGGAGAAAAGGAAAAGGTTCATATTTTAGTACTTTTAATGGCAAGTTTTCTGGTTTTCTGAACCACAGGACTCACATTTTCATTTTCACTGGGCCCTGCAAATTATGTAGTCATTCTGCCTGCAAGACTTACTTTCTTCCACAGAAGGTTTTTACAACTTTTAGTAGGTATTTTCACTAAGAAGTCACAGATGACTGGTTATTAAACTATCCGAATATAGACAATGGCAATTGTAAACATCATATATAAATTTTAAAATGTACAATTAAAAAAACTCATACTAGCTCAATATTTCCAAGATTACCATTCTTTTTATTCCACATAGTGGAAATCAACTACTGCCTCCTTCTTCCTGAATTCTCAAGTATTAATCATTTGTGTTTTGGACAAAAGAATGAACAGTGAAAAGAGACAACAACAACAAAAACGATACATTAAGAGTTTTCTGTGGGAAGTTTTCTCTTACTTCCAATGGCCAGGTTGGATAGATGTGCTTTTATCTGAGGAATATTGAAATTATTTAATATTTGACATAATATGTATGTTATGTATGTTTATCTAATAATGATATAAATTACCATTAAGTTATAATTTTTCACCCAAAATACTGTGGAAGCTGCTGGCCACAGGGCTGTCTATCAGGCTGCTGTGGGTACACAATAAAAGTGGGGAAGGCAATGGAGAGGGCCACAGCATCAGTCAAGGAGTAAGTAGTAAAGCTGATCTCATTAGCATTACAACGGGTCATAAGTTATTGCCAATTATTTAAGTTATAAAGATGGTAAGATCAGGCCTGAAAAGCACATAAAAACAAAATAAATGTATCATGAAGCCTATGAATTATACACATTTTTAGTTGGTAACGTTTTGGTTTTTTCATTTCAATTGAACCGTTTTATCTGAGAAATGATTTGCTCATTTATATTTTCTGATTGATTAATGTCCCCAGGGTCCTGCCAAATTTGAATCTACTACCCCCAAAATTCCCCATGACAAGACCTGCCACTGCTTCAGAAGTGTGCTGAATGAAAGAAGGCAAATCCAGATTCCAGCTGAGCAGTCAGGAAGCATCATCATGGGTTGAATGGAAAATCAGGAGTTGAATACCCAGTTTTAGAAAACACATTTAAAAAAAAAACCAAGATAGTTAAAAATTGTAACAAACCAAAATCAGTGTTGTGATACAATACTAATGATATTTGTAGCTAGAACCTATGTTATAGTTCACGATCTTATAATTTTCTATTTCTTTTAATGGCAACAGGTTAATATCCACAAGGAAAATCATGCATACCAAAATCAAAAGGAACCTATTGGCATAAGGCATCTTGGCATCAGACTAGATTTACACACGCTGACATGTCAAAAGCCTTGAAACAGAAACTTCAGAACCTCCTCATGAATGCTGAAGGCAGCTCATTGACTTCACACTAGCTCAAAAGTACATCTTTCCAGGGATGGCATTCAACCACACAATCAACAAAACTGGCAAACAAAGCCTGAATATGTACTTGGCAGTGAAAGTCTTAAAGCAGAACAAAATATAAGGCAGCTTCCAAAGCTGCCAAGTTTCAAATAAGAATCCAAGACTCTAAATACAAAATAGGGAGTAAGGCACATTCTGAATAGCAATTTTGACTGATGGGGCAGAGTGAGCAAATTGAGCAATAGCCCCCATTCCTGTACCATGATCACAAACCCCCCTGGCCTGTCTTCTTAGGCTGGGCAAGAGAGCAAAGGGAACATGATTTCATTCCATCTGGTACTTGGCACTTATCTTCCTTTTGCTTTATCTTGCAGTGCGAATCTGCTCATGCCCTGGTGTGCTCTCCAACTTTTCTTCCTAGCTATGCTGTTCATGTTTCTTAAGAGCAAGGATTGTGCACAGTATGTCACACTTAGTACCACTCACTGGTGGACATTTAAGAAGGATATTTTAAATGTTGGGTTGGGATAACTTCAATTCATTACTTAGTACTCCTCTCAGTTAAGGTGTAAGTTTCAGTGAGTTCAAATTCTACCAGAAAACTTAAAAGGTTGCAAAGTTTTACTATTCTTTACCAACTACTCCTTTGCTAAGCAACTGAGAGACTTTTATTCCCTTTATCTATTTTTTGGGGCCTTATTATAGTACAAGGGTGCTGGAATGCATGCCTGCATCAGCGGGTTACCACTTCAGTACAATTCAAGCAAAACAATTTGAAAAAGTGCCAAACTATCTAGGGATTGGGCAGACAATAGTGACCCTTCATGATTCCATGAATAATGTAAACAGGGAACATACTGCCGAGGTCAAAGGAAAGCAAAAAAAAGTAATTGCCTAGAAAGAAAAAGAGGTGTAAGATTTTAGGAGGACAAACAGCATTTGAAATGGAGATCATATTGTTTACACAGTAAGTTCCGAGTTTTTGTTTTTCCAGTGCCAAGACTGTGTTAATTACAATTATTTATCTTAAAGGTTTCTGCAGTCACAGAACTGTGGTGAAAATCTGTGCCTAACTCTTCCCTTTTGCTTGAATAAAAATAGATGATGTAGTAGTCACTAGAACTTCCCTTCATCAAAAGTATGTCAGAACTTTTAACATAAAAAACACTCGAAAAAAACAGGTGGGGCACAGTGGCTCATGCCTGTAATCCCAGCACTCTGGGAGGCCGAGGTGGGTGGATCACGAGGTCAGGAATTCAAAACCAGCCTGGTAAAGATGGTGAAACCCTGTCTCTACTAATAAAATAAAATAAAATAAAAAATTAGCTGGGCATGCCATGTGCATCTGTAATCCCAATTACTCGGGAGGCTGAGGCAGAGAACTGCTTGAACCCAGGAGGCGGAGGTTGCAGTGAGCTGAGATGGCGCCACTGCACTCCAGCCTGGCAACAGAGCAAGACTCTGTCTCAATAAAAAACAAACAACAACAATAACAACAAAAAACCCCAAAGCTTCTTACAAAAGGTCATTCTAGTGATTATGTAGTGGTGTTGTCTCATTATGATTATTCCCAATATTTTATTGTGAAAAATTTCTGACATATAAGAGAATATGCATTTATACATTACCTAGGTTGTACAAGTAACTGTTCTCTACACTTGTTTTATCACCTCTCTAAAGATCTATCCACATTCACCAATCTCTAATTTGTGGTGAATTTCAAAGAAAGTTGCAGACATCAGTATATTTTATCCCTAACCTCTTCAGCATGCATATCGTTAGCTAAGTCAGTATTTGTTCATGGTTCTTTTTTAAAAAATAGGTTTACTGAGATATAATTCACATGCCATACAATTCACCCTATAGTTCCTTTTTACATAAAAACTTTTAGTAAAGAAAACGTAGAACACTTTTTTCTTCTGTCATTATTGTATGTATCAGATAATACTTGTGGCTTTCAGATCTGCTGATAAACACAAAGCTACAAGTTTTGGAAAAATCAAATCTTCAACTTTGGAAAAGACCACAGACTCTTCTTTTAACCCTAATAAAATGAGAAATTTCATTATTTGAATGATAAAAACATAATTATAAACAAACCTCAACGTCAAATCTGAGTCATTAAGATAAATGATGTTTCATCTATAACCATTCCACTAAACTCTACTACTGTAGGCCATGGATCCAAATACTTTAAACTACTACAGTTTTATGCCTATTTATAGGTACAGATTGTATTTTCTTTCTTTCTTTCATTGAGACAGGGTCTTGCTCTGTCACCCAGGCTGGAGTGAAGTGGTGCGATCATGCCTCACTGCAGTCTTGACGTCTTGGGCTCAAAAGATCCTCCTGCCTCAGTCTCCCAGAGTAGCTGGGACCAGAGGCACACACCACCACAACTGGCCAATTTTTAAATTATTTGTAGAGACGAGATCTCACTATATTGCCCAGGCTGGTCTCAAACTCCTGGGCTCAAGGGATCCTCCCACCTTGCTCTCCCAAAGTACTGGGATTACAGATGTGAGCCACTGTGCCCAGACTGTATTTTCCAAATATAACTGTACAGTATCACCCATTCTTTATGCTCTTGTACACTGTGACTGTGCTCCTCCGCCATTAAGTGTCAGGACTTAATTTTTCTCCCCTTGAATCTAGGTGACCTTGTGATTGTTCTAATTAATAAAGTATGGCAGATGTGATAGCTTTGTCACTTTTGAGACGGGTCATAAAAGGTAATGCACCTTATTTACTATAACACTAGCTTCTGGAGCCTAAGCTGCCATCTAAGTAGTTTGACCATCATGTAAGATGAGACCACCATGCTGTGAGGAAGTCCGGGCCACATGGAAAGGCTACACACAGGTGCTCTGAAAGACAGCTCCAGTTGAGGTCCCAGTGGACAGTCAGCATTAACCATTAGATAGGTCTGTGAAGACACTCCTAGTTGATTCCAAACTTCAGCCATCAAATTTTTCCAACTGAGGACCTAGATACCATGGAATAGTGATGAGCATGCCTGCTGTTCCCTATACAAGTTCCTGACCCACAAAAGCCTTGAATGTAATAAGATGAGTGTTTTCCCTAACTATGTTTTGGGGTGGTTTAATACACAGCAATAATAATCAGAATAGCCCTTCTCTACTCCTCATTCTGCAAAGCAAACCAGAAAGCACCACTGTTTAAAAAAGAAATGTAATTTTTTCTTGGGCAGATATATCTGCATATAGAAAATACCTTGCAAGATATCACCTCAGATGGTTAATATTAAGGTCTATATTTAGATAGGTAGAAATTTTATAAAGTATTGCTCTAAGAATTTCATGTTTGTCAGTTCTCCAGCTACTGGTTTAATAGTAACGCTATTTGCCTATATTCAGAAATAAACATAGCCTAAAGTAGCACATATGAAAAAGGGGTTTTAGGAGCTGGGCTCAGTGGCTCATGCCTGTAATCCCAGCACTTTGGGAGGCTGAGGCAGGTGGATCACTTGATCAAGGAGTTTGAGACCAGTCTGTGCAACATGAGACCCAGGTCCATTAAAGAAAGGGTGAGGTTTAGTTGACTGTAAGCTCAATATGAGTCAACTATGGACGTGGTTATCAAAAAACTAATATATTCCCAGGTCCATAAACAGAAACACTATGATAATGCCACTTTTTTCAGAATAATGCTTTTAAATATATAAAGTACCTTGCATTACAAAGGAAAGAAATTTCACTGAAATGTTACCAAATAATAAATTCATTTTTTATATAACCATCTATTTGTATATTTTTATTAGCCACTGAATAACAAGAATAGCAGTGGGCCTAATACTAATATATTATAAAGGAGAAAAGTAATTCTTTGAGACTGCATATGAAAAAGTCTGTGATTTCTATTAATGACAATCACCCTTAGTGCTAATGCGACTGTGGTTTGTTGTCTATATTCATAACTAAGAAAATGCTGCATTTCAATAGGAGATTAGTAAAAATAAGCATGTATATTTCTCTTCAACCCAAGTCCCTGGAACTCCTAAATTCTATCCATAGACTCTTGTTTTTAAATCCCTTCAATTCCTTCATTTATCTATGATTCCTCAGGCATAATAGCATTTGTGGCCTCCTCATTCATTTTTTTTTTTTTTTCTGCTGCCATATTAACAAGTTGGGGAGAAAATTTAGAATAAAAGATGCATAAGACCCCTGGTTTGAGCAATTGTTTTATATTTAGAACTGTTCATTATCTTCTCACCAGTCAATAGAATCTCATCCATTATTCCAGGCCTAGTTCAGGTCCTACTTTTTCTAGTAATGTAATATGATCCATAAAAATTCTCTTTTCTCTGAATTCTTATTGCACTTGGAATCAATTTACTCTCATTTTAGAACTTAATTTGCCTCTATTTCATTCATTATCAGTTTTGTCTTCTCACCTAGATGGGGAGGTTTATAAAAATTGAGAGTGTTTGCTATTTTGTATTTCCAAAGCATACTGCTAGATACATTGCAGATACTTGATATATCCCTGTACAACGTTTATCCTATTGGTAATATTGTCCAGCTATGCAAATCACCTATATTGCAGTGGGAAACTGAAACTCCACATATTATTTCTTACTATCACTGTCAACTACAATGGATCACTGATGGGCTACACACAGTATATCCTTGATATTAATAATACTTATGTGACACCTATGTGCCAGATACTCTTCTAAGCACTTTGAATATTAATCTTCTCATCAACTCCATGATATAGGAACTATATTTATCTTCATTTTACAAACGAGTAAACTGAGGCATAGACAAATTAGTAAAGACACAGAATGTAAAAGCAGATATTCTTTTCCAGAGCCAGTGTACTTAACTACTACACTCATGATCTTCATCAATAAAGAACTAGGCAGAGCACAATGGCTCATGCCCGCAATCCCAGCACTTTGGGAAGTTGAGGCAGGGAAATGGCTTGAGGCTAGGAATTTGACATCATCCTGGGCAACATAGTAAAATCATGTCTCTACCAAATAAATAAATCCGCTGGACGTGGTGGCATGTGACTGTAGTCAGGAAGGGAGGCTGAGGCAGGAAGATGGTTTACAGTTCAGGAATTTGAGACTGCTGTGAGCTACAATCATGCCACTGCACTCTTGCCTGGGTGACACAGTGAGGCCGTGTCTCAAAAACAAACAAACAAACCTCCTTGTATTAATATATATCTCTAACTTTACATGAAATCACTGGTCTGACAATTAGCTTTTCTTCTGTTAAACTCCTATATCCCTTGACTGTGTAATCATTAACTCAGCCCTTGTACTGTTTGAATTTTATTTCAGTAAGGCAGTTATCATCTATTGAGTGCTTGCTCTGTGTTAGATCCCAGGCTAAGTGACTTAATGTATTGCTAATCTTTGTAACAACCCAATGAGGCAGGAAAGGAACCAAGGCTCACGTATAAGCAGTGAAAGATTAAGCAGTAAAAGAGCAAGGATTCTAACCTAAAACTGACACCAGAATTCATGCTTTAAAACACTTATGCCATGTGTTTAGTCTTATTTCTACAACTAGATTACAAATTCCTTGAAGGCAGGAATTATGTCTCATACTTGCTTGTTGGTTCCACAATACTTTGAATACCTGATCTAATATTTAAAAATTGTTTCCTGATTGATACAACTGACATTTCACACAATTCAGCGTCTGTAACATCAACACATTGGTATCTCTCAGTAACTGTGTGCATGTCTTTTGGGAAGCTATCTACATTTTTCCAGCTTCGGATTCTTAATTTTAAAAGGAAAATACAGCTAACAATAGGAATGTTTAAATATTAAAAAGTAATCATGGCCGGGCGCGGTGGCTCAAGCCTGTAATCCCAGCACTTTGGGAGGCCGAGGCGGGTGGATCACGAGGTCAAGATATCGAGACCATCCTGGTCAACATGGTGAAACCCCGTCTCTACTAATACAAAAAAAATTAGCTGGGCACGGTGGCGCGTGCCTGTAATCCCAGCTACTTAGGAGGCTGAGGCAGGAGAATTGCCTGAACCCAGGAGGCGGAGGTTGCGGTGAGCCGAGATCGCGCCATTGCACTCCAGCCTGGGTATCAAGAGCGAAACTCCGTCTCAAAAAAAAAAAAAAAAAAAGTAATCATATTTGTAACATATTTATTATAGTGTCCACCACATATGAAGTAATCAACTAATGCTGGCTTCTTAGTCCTTTCTTTGAAAAACAGTTTTTTGGCCATGTCCACAATGACTGATTTTAGTAAGCATTTTTTTATAAAAATGATCATATTTGGTTGTACAATTGTAATTTATAGCATTTGGTCTAATTTCTCTTCTTTTTCTCAAATTCAGCAAAAATGATAAATATTAGCTTATTTTAAATCTGAAAAAGAGTTGCCATCTGAGCCAATGAAGTAGTTATTCTGTCTCTATGATCTATCATAGTGGTTACTGATGAGTTAAAATGAAAGAAATGTGTGGTAGGCAGAATAATAGCCCTCAAAAGATGTCTACACCATAGTCTTTGGAACCTGTAATATGTTATCTTACATGGCAAACAGGAATTAAGGTTAAAGATAGAATTAAGGTTGTTGATTGTTTGACCTTAAAATAGGGAGATCTTGACTTATTTGAGTGGGTCCAATGTAATTACAAGGATCCTTAAACGTGAGAGAGGCAGAAGAAAACCCAGAGAGTTGGTAACATAAAACTCAGCCCAATGTTGTTCACTTTGAAAACAGAGGAAGAAGCCATGAGCCAAGGAATGTAGGCAACCTCTAGAAGCTGGAAAAGGTAAGAAAATAGCTTCTTCCTTGGATCATCCAGGAATGTAGCTATGCTGACCCCTTGACTTTAGCCTGGAAAAGTAATTTTGGATCTCTGCCTGCCAAAACCGTAAGAAAATGAATTTGTATTGTTTAAGCCACTAAAATTATAGCAATTTTTCACAGCAGCAGTAGAACCTGGTACAGCATGTAAATTCCACAAATTTGGAATTGCGTAAAAACAAATATGGTTTTAAACAACTTTTAAGTAACAATGAGTAACAACAGTGACATTTCTCTTGACTGTACAGGAAGAAGTAAAATGAAATATAGTAAATATCATCATTGCAGAGTCATTACTAACATTTACTTAACTAGCTGGGTTAGAAATAAAAATTTTCTTTGCAATTTATATTTTAGTCACTAGAATGTCCTTTTGTTTGTGAACATAAGAACATTTTTATTTTTTTTTTGAGACGGAGTCTCACTTTGTCACCCAGGCTGGAGTGCAATGGTGCAATCTTGGCTCACTGCAACCTGTGCTTCTTGAGTTCAAATGATTCTCCGGCCTCAGCCTCCTGAGTAGCTAGGACTACAGGCGTGTGCCACCACGCCCGGCTAAATTTTTTTTTTTTTTTTTAGTAAAGATGGGGTTTCACTGTGTTAGCCAGGATGGTCTCGATCTCCTGACCTTGTGATCTGCCCGCCTTGGCCTCCCAAAGTGCTGTGATTACAGGTGTGAGCCACAGTGCCCAGCAAACATAAGAACATTATAAGGAAATAATTTTAATTACAAGAGAGATTTTTGTTTGGATAAAAAGAAGGTATTTTTCATTCTATCATTATCATGCCTAAAATACTACCTTGGCTAATTAGTACTAAAATGTATTGTCTGGCTCTCAAATTCCTATGTCTTACCAAACTTAAGTAGTTTTACATTCAAGATGAAATTTGTGATTAATCATACAGTGCTGGTCTTTTCTATACCATTACAGACATTGGTTACCCCTAAATCTCTTATAATATTTCCACTCTGCTTGGAATGTTCTTTCTCTTCTCTGTCCATTCAGCACAAATTGTCCTTCTCTACGCATTTATAGCATTCATCTTCTCTAACTACATTTTAGCTTCTATCACACATTATTGTTTGTTATTTGCATTCCAATTATTATATTGCAGGTTTGTAAGTTTAGTTTCCCTGTTACCTCCTTGAGGAGAGAAGATGGTCGATGGGTCCATAGGGGTTCATTATATTATTGTCTACTTTTGTGTATGTTTGAAATTTTCTATAATAAAAAGTTAAAAATAAATAAATAAACTGGGGTAGGTACTCTTCTATCAATAAAGCTTTCTTTCAATGTCTAGGTTTCTCCTTGCCTAGCACTGTAAGGTTGGTGGAATTGAGTTTGCCTCTTAAGTTATACCTCTTTTGGATGAGGAAACATAACATAAATATATAAAAATATGATGCTAAAAGGGTCATGGTCTTATTCAACATTAATAGATCTCTATAAATTAGAGTAAATCATGCAAGATAAAACTTTCACTATTGCTCAGTAAAGAGAAGCGCAAATAATTTAACTCACTGGCCAACTGTTTGCATAATCTTTATACTTTGAAATCTTTGCTTCAATGTTACTGATACAGAATTCCTTGTTAGCATATTTCTGGCAAGAAATGATTGAGGCAGAAGGTTTTCATCAACATTTGATAAAGAAAAAGTTAGAATCAACAGTAAAACTTATCATTGCTAGTTTATACCATAAAGTATTAACAACACAAAATGTTAATTAATTTCTAATTCTCTATTCTATTATTTAGATTTCATGAAGGTTGATTGGACTTGATCCATCATTTTACGGAAAATTAATTATTTCAAATACATGCACCACTTTATGCAACCTGCCTGATTTGCATTGAGGAAAATTCAGCAGAAGTAATTGAGGCACAAGCAAATACTGGCACTGACTGAACTCAATTTTCATTCCAAATTTCTGCAAAATCCCAAGGCACAACAATATCAGATGCAAGGGGGAAAACAAACAAAAGCAATGTGAAAAGGGAACATGAAGAGAGAATATTACAAGAATCAGAGAACAAAGGGATTGCAAAACTATTTTAGTGCCATAGATGAGCAGTGAGGGCTTCATTCAGGCAAGGTGGAATAAGATATCATATGGCATCCTGACAATTGATGTCTTCATTTAAATGTAAGAATTTACATTCTAATTAGAAAGAATTTACATCTTAATCAGAGGCAGCTGTATTATCTTGTTACTGTTTTTTTCAAAGGTAATGAACTAAAGTACTGCTGTGCTTTTTCAACCAGAAACTAAATAGACAGCATCCAGTGTTATTTTATAGCTTACCTGCTGTAAGCTGTTATTAATATTTTCAAAGATTAAATTCTAACCAAAATCTCTTAAAAATGAAAACTGTATTTGACATCACTAGAATAGTATGATAAAGACATTTAAAGTATTTAAACAAATCCTTTTTAACTTGTATTTTCAATGTACTTATTTATCAAGCTAATGGAAGCCTCTTAGGATTTATTAATATAATATTGTTTACATTTAGAGTGATGTAGAAAAGCTATGAATGCAGATATGTATGATACTGGATGAAACCTGGTTGCTCTCAAATTTACCTTTGGTTACAAGAGATCATTTACTAAATACAAAAGTTTACCTTATTAAGAACATTTAAGTTAACAGAAATTCTTTTTTACTTAATGATATTTAACAGGGAAAAGATAACGTACTTAAAACAGAGTATTGTCAGTGAATTTTATGCGATTTCGTTACTTCCACATTAATAACATTTAAAAATGTAATGCTTCACAAACGTACACAATTCTGCTGGTGTCTAGGATTGCCATAGTTAGTGAAATTAAAGGAAATAATGCATTCTAATTTGTATTGTTCTATGCTAGGTTGTTTATAATGATGGTAAGTAGACCTAGGTATTGGTAGTTGTTGATATCTTTGCAAAGTCAAGCCCATAATTCATATGAGAATCAGTATGAGCTCACTGACCCATGGTTTAGAAGAAATTGGGCTTGGCCTAAAAGAAATCAAGCAGAAGAAAATTACAAGTGTTAATAAAAATGTAAAATGCCACCTTTGTCCCTAGCACTATGCATCTTTAGGTTATTGATACCTATTTTCATCAGCTGCATCATTAATATGAAGTTGTAGTATGGCCAGTTGATAATTTGCAGGTTTATGATTTAATTCATTGGGTAATTTTTATCAAAGTGAAAAGAAAGAAAATAATAAAAAAACTAAGGCTGTACCTACTATTAATAGTTTATTAAATAAATTACTAATTTGGTTAGTTTGGTCAAAATATTAAAAAAATTTATAGTCTAAAATAATGTGGAGGTAACACACTTATCTTTATCATCATACTGACTTTCTAAATCTATACATGTAAATGAAAAACATATAATATTCAAATGTGCTATATTTTACCAAAAAAAACCCAAAACCAGAATAATTTCCAGTACATTTTAAGAGATTAAATTAGTTTTAAGGCGGCATTTTCTTAACCTAGGCCACTCCGACGACAAAGAGGAGATAATTATTAGTTCACTGGTGCTTTTTCTTGTATTTCTACTAAAGACAATTTATAGAGGAAATGATTCAGATGGGTCTGACTGAATTACTGGCTCTGAAAGATGGCTTTATACTGCTGTCAGAAGCCGTCAGCCCACTTTTGAAACATTTATTTGTCTATGGCTCTTCTGTGTATGATTTGTTATAAGGGCACTTAACACTACCACATGGTATACAAAGTGCCTTCATTTTCAAAAGTGTCCCAGATAAGTTTTTGATTATCTCTAGGTTTTATAGAACCTGTTTGCATTTTCATAAAGAATCTCTAAAAATAAAGTACATTTTGTTTTTTAAATGTATGTAACATCCAAGTGTAATATAAAAGACTTTCAATTAGAGTATAACAGAGTGCATGTATACCTTCATGAATATTCTACTTGGTCTCATAGTTATGTAACCATAAATGTTCATATCCAATCTAAAAGAGCATAGTGAACTGTAATATAAGACTCCTTTTGCTCTATATCTCTTGCTTCCCTAGTTATTTTTGATTTGGATTGTCACAATTGTTTCCTAATGAGACTCTGTGCTCATAGTTACCTCCCCACCTATTTCTTATGTCATGGAACTTACAGCCTAAAGTTATGGGTTCTAGTCTCCCCTATAACACTGTGAGCTCTATTACTTACATGATATAGTACTTATATGCTTGGATAGTTACATGAAAAGATATGGATTCTAATACTGATTATGTTACTCTCTGTGTCTTATTCTTCTCTGTATGCTGAAGAGTATCCAAAGATCATTTACACTAAAGGACTCTTTTCCTCTGAAATTCAATAATTCTTACTCATCATGTCTACTTACTGTGTTTTAGTTATTCCTTTTTTTTTTTTTGAGATGGAGTTTCTGTCACCTAGGCTGGAGTGCAATGGCATGATCTGGGCTCACTGCAATCTCTGCCTCCAGGGTTCAAGAAATTCTGCTGTCTTAGCCTCCAGAATAGGTGGGACTACAGACACATATCACAATGCCTGGATTATTTCGGTAGTTTTAGTGGAGATGAGGTTTCACTATGTTGGCCAGGCTGGTCTTGAACTCCTGGCCTCAAGTGATCTGCCCGCCTTGGCCTCCCAAAGTGTTGGGATTACAGGTGTGACTTACCATGCCCAGCTGTAATTTCATATCTGTTAACACATCATTCTTCCCTCAACTTCAACTCAAATGTATTTATTGCCTCTTTCTTTTCATACAAACCCTGTTCATTTTTCAAGATCTGTTTAAAATGTCTCCTCTCCATAATGTTGCTCTGATAATGCCAGCCAACAATAATTTCCCCCTTATCTAACTGATGTATTCAACAAATATTCATTGAGTACCTACTCTGTATCAGGCACTATAGTAGGTGATGGAGATGCAAAGAATGAATAAGAGAAACATGGCCCCAGTACAAAAAGGGCTTATAATGTAGTGAGGAAGACAGATAAGAAACCAGCAACAAAGATTAAAGACTGTGATAAATGCAAGGAAGGCAACAAACAGCTTGCTGAGGGATGTACATTGTATATATAGCATGATCAGAGAAGGCTTGTTTCCTACAGCATTCTCAGTACATAGTAATAATTAATAATTTAATCTATTATTATCTTAAACTGGTATTTGACACATTGTGGTTGTAAATCTTACTTCCCAAGCTAGATTGTAGTAACAATGATAATTATTGTTTTGGCTAATATAAATTGGGTATTTAAAGTGTGCCAGTTATTATACTAGGCAATTCATGTGTATTTTATCATTTAATCCTTAGAACAAAATAGGTATTATTATTATTATTTTATTCAAGATCAGGAAATATGAACATAGTTAAATTAAGATATTTTCTTAAAGTCTATTAGTAAATGGCAGACTTAAGACTAAAATCCAAGCCTGCAGATACTAAAGTATGGTATACTAATTACCATTATTAACTCCTTCTTAGAGAGAGGGATCATATTTTATGGGATTTGTTATCATTACAGAGTAATAAACAATCCTGTCCACGTACTTAACAATTATCTGATAGTGAGTAACTAAATAAGTGAAACTTGGGTCTTTCAGTAAGTATTACACTTCCTTAGGAGTAGCTTTCCTGTTTTAGCATGAACTTAATTGGTCTCTGAAAACTAATCTTAGAAACAGAGACCCTTGGATTAAAAATCCTATTTATAAGCATTTCAAATCTATAGTTTGCAATATGATCTTTCATCACCTTATTCCTGACACCAAGTCATATGCATATGCTGTCCTACTCAGGACCCTTGGTTCTGGGTAAACCTCATACCAGCAATTGTCCATTTTGAGCTTATATTCTTTCACTCAAGTGATTTTGATTCAAATACTAAAAATATTCAATGACAGGATGTATAGATCAGAGAGTTGTTACAGAATAGAAAATTTAATAAAATCAATAATCATGGACCTCTTTTCATAGAGTTACAGCTAGATTTCAGATATTTTAAAGACCAAAAGGATGTGCTAATGACATTTTTACTTCAAATAAAATATTGGATGTCAATAACAACTTTCCTTGCATAATTATTCAATTAGTTACATGAACAGTGGAAACTTAAGGCAACAGGTGATTCAAAGGAGCAGCTTAAAAAATATATATATATTTGATTCAGAATATACTTCAGCATTATTTTTATTACAGTTTTCTTAGGAAGAAGTTAAAAGTTAATTGATTTATTTAACTTACTTTACTGCTCAACTTTTTCACCGCTGGGTAAAACCAGCATCCTTCTTAAGACATTCATACTGAGATATTAGTTGAAATCCGAGCTTAACAAGTACCAGTTTATAAATATGTTGGTTCTCACTTTTCCTGGAACTCATTGATAACTTTTTGATTTCCAGATCTGGTGAGATTATGGTAAATAACGTATATTATTTAAATAAAAGGTCCTTAAGAAAAAGGTCCTTAGGCCAGGGAATGAGGTGTTATTGTCGATAAAAACTGATTTTTGATACAGATAGTCTTAAATGTGTAAAATACACTTGTAGATAACTGAGAATTGGCTTTTAAAATTATGTCTTGGACGGCATACTGCTAAAATTGTGAAATATGAACTTAAATAAAAAAGTTACATTTCATGGGTTTACATGAAAACCACCTGAGGTGAAATACAACTCTGATGGCTTTGTTGTGGCTTGAGAACAGAGAAATTACCCAGAGGAACAACACTGAGCATAAAGAACAGAAAAGGAATGAGTCAAAACACTTTTCTGGTGAAAAAATGAGAAATTAGGCTAGGCGCGGTAGCTCACATCTGTAATCCTGGCACTTTGGGGGGCAGAGTCAGAAGAATCACTTGAGGTCAGGAGTTCGAGACCAGGCTGGCCAACATAGTGAAACCCCATCTTTATTAAAAATACAAAAATGAGCTGGGTGTGCTGGTGTGTGCCTGTAGTCCTCAGCTACTCAGGAGGCTGAGGCAGGAGAACTGCTTGACCTGGGAGGATGAGGTTGCAGTAAACTGAGACGTGCCACTGCATTCCAACCTGGATGGCAGAGTGACACTGTATCTCCAAAACATATAGATTAAAACCAAACAAGGAGAATGTAGGAATTAATTAGAGTTACAGGTTTACTTATGTGTATTATTGACAGACATTCTTTTAAAATATAATTCAAGAGCAAGGATAATGATCCTAAGGGATCATTCTTTAAAGGGATAAGGAAACCCACTGCTAGAAGACAACTATTGAAAATATTCATCTGAGAGCACACCCTGTCTGTCCTCTAGAATCCCTAGAGGCAGATTAAGATAGGCTATAGTAAAAAGAAAGAAATACATTTATAATTCATATTCATCTCAAATGCAAAGAGCCTAAGCAAGAATCATATAACATTAAAATATTTAAGTACCCTCAAATATTCAACAAACAGACTTATAGCTAGTGAAATAGTTTATAAAGCACATAGAAAAAGACTCTACAATAAAATTAATATCCTTAAATGGGTAAGATAGGCTATTAGGAAAAGAATCAATGAGAAAAATGGAAAATAAGAATATTACTGCCAGAAGAAAAGTTTAACAGACTAACAGAAATGGACACAATTGAGTAAGGAATTAGTGAACTGGAAGATGACTGGGATTCCCACAAGATAAATTCAAAAACCAAAGAAAATAAAATACTAGACAAAAGTTAAGACATATGGACACCAAATTCAGAAACTCCATTTGTCTTATAGGAGGCAAATATAGATCTCAAAGTGGAAATTTACTACGTTAAATGACTGACGAGAAATAAAAGAAGCAGAAAAAATACTTGACTAAAATCTCTTCATAAGCTATGAAACAGAAGGAGACATCTCTTGTCTGATATATGGGACCTACTGAATATTCAAAACAAGTATCTTTTCTAAGTGGTAAGAGAATAAAAATATTACAATAAAATCAGCAACAAAGACTGATGGCCAATTTCAACAACATATTTAACATTATACTGTAAGTCCTGGACAACACCAAAAAATATTACAAAGGAATAGGCAAGTAACCATTATTTGTAGACAGTATGATCATGTATCTACAAAATCCACAAGACTCAAGTGAGAAACTATTAGGCATTAATGAGATGACTCAATAAGGTGACTAGATATAAAATGAACATTTAAGCATTAATACAAAAAAAAGTAATGGCTGGGCGCCATGGCTCATGACTGTAATCCCAGCACTTTGGGAGGCCAAGGCAGGTGGATCATGAGGTCAAGAGATCGAGACCATCCTGGCCAACATGGTGAAACCCCATCTTTACTAAAAATACAAAAATTAGGCAGGCATGGTGGCATGCGCCTGTAGTCCCAGTTACTTGGGAGGCTGAGGCGGGAGAATCGCTTGAACCCAGGAGGCGAAGGTTGCAGCGAGCCGACATTGCGCCACTGTGCTCCAGCCTGGCAACAAAGCAAGACTCTATCTCAAAAAAAAAACAAAACAAAAAAAACCTAATAAGACAAAAAAAGGAATTCCATTCACAGTAGTTAGAAAAAAACTCACCAAATATTTAGGAATAAATCTGATATGAAATGTACAAAGACTATTGACTCCTTTCATAAATATTTACTGAACAGGCAATGGGAATACAAAGGAAAAAAATAATGACAAGCTCATGGTACCTATACTTATAGAGTTTAAAAAGTACATTAAGGTTGAAGGCCTCATTCAAAGAATCACACTGGTAAACATATAAATAAACCGGTAAGTGCTATGAAGTTAATGATGCTTTGAGGGTATAAAAGAGGAGAATTAAAAGGTTTCCCTGTAGAAGACATTACACTGGGAGCTGAAAAGGAATTATTTAGGTAGGGGGAAAATGTAAAAGGTATTCCAAGAAGACTGAATAGCAATGGCCCTGTGGCAGAAGAGAACAATGATGTTAAAAAAAAATTGAAACTAAAAAATAAAAGAATGTGTGACAGATAGGCTGTGATAATGTCCCTATTTATCCTTGAAGATATACATGTCCTAATTCCTGGAACCAGTGAATGTTACTTTACATGGCGAGGAGGACTTTTCAGATGTGATTAGGGATCATGAAATGGGGAAATTATTGCCATAGGCCCACTGTAATCACAAGAGTACTTATAAGAGAAAGATGAAGGGTAAAAGTCAGAGCAGCCATGTGATGATGGAAGCAGAGGTTAGGGTGATGAGGCCATAAGTCAACGAATGCTGGTAGCTTACAGAACAGGAAAATGGATTCTCCTGTAAAGGTTCCAGAAGGAACCAGTCTTGCTGATACCTTGACCTTAGTCCTTTGAGATCCTGACTGTGGACCTCTGACCGTGGACCTCTGACCTCTAGAATTATAGGAAAATAATTTATTTTATTTTAAGCCACTAAGTTTGTGGTGATTTTTTATAGCAGTAATAGAAAAATAATATAAAATTTGACATACATATTTTCTTTAAATAGAAAATAACAACCATTCAAGTAGAATTGATGAATTCTTACCATGGAATTATATTAACATGGTCAATTACAGAAGGTATTACAAAATAATACATTGTTATAGAATAAAGGGAAATAATAAAACATAAGTCTCATTAAATTTTCCACACTTAGAACATACAAAGATGAATCAGTATTTTTTGTACATATTATAAAAGTATATTGTCAATAGATTACACATGGTAAAATGAGGCCTTTGACTACTTGATATTTTCAAATGAGTATTAAGGATATTAGACAGTATTCCTACTAACATGAAATGTAAGGTTTATTTCATATACATATATACTTACATAAAATTATATATATATGTGATTAAATGTTATGTATTACACTGTTGATGGGAATATAAACTCGTACAACAACTATGAAGAACAGTATGAAGGGTTCTCAAGAAAATGCAAATGAAATCGTTATCTTGAAGAGACATCTGCACATCTATGTCTATTGCAGCACTATTCACAATAGCAAAGATATGGAGTCAACCTAGGTGTCCAACAAAAGATGAATGAATAAAGAAAATGTGGTATATATACACAATGGAGTACTATTCAGCTATAAAAAAGAATGGAATCCTGACATTTGAAGTAATGTGGATGGAACTGGAGGACATTATATTAAGTGAAATAAGCCAGGAACAGAAAGTTAAACACTACATGTTCTCACTCATATGTGGGAGCTAAAAAAGTTGATCTCACAGAAGTATTATAAAAAGTAGAACAGAGGATACTAGATGTTGGGATTGGTAGGGGGTAGGGAAGGAGAGGGAGAGATTTGTGAAAGGATGTACATTTATAGCTAGATAGAAGGTATAAAAGGTCTAGTGTTTTTTTTTGAGATGGCTAATTAAAACTTTTTTTTTTTTTTGGTAGAGATGGGGCTTCACCATATTGACTAGGCTGGTCTTGAACTGCTGGCTTCAAGCAATCTTCCCACTTGGCCTCTCAAAGTTTTGGGATTACAGGTATGCGCCACCATGTGTGGCCTTAAGTTCTAGAATTCTATACTACTGTAGGATGACTATAGTTAAAAATAATATATCGTATCATTTCAAATGGAAGATATTTAACATTCCCAGCATAAAGAAATAATAAACGTTTGAGATGATGGATACGCTAATTATCCTGAGCTAATCACCATGTATTATATGCATCAAAACATTACTCTGTACACTATGAATATGCACAATTATTATATGTCAATTTAAAAAGTAAAAAAAATACAACATCTAAAAAATACAACATTTTTTTTTTTTTTTTTTTTTTTGAGATGGAATTTTGCTCTTGTTACCCAGGCTGGAGTGCAATGGCGTGATCTTGGCTCACCGCAACCTCCATCTCCTGGTTTCAGGCAATTCTCCTGCCTCAGCCTCCTGAGTAGCTGGGATTACAGGAATGCGCCACCATGCCCAGCTAATTTTTTAGTAGAGACAGGGTTTCACCATGTTGACCAGGATGGTCTCGATCTCTTGACCTCGTGATCCACCCGCCTCGGCCTCCCAAAGTGCTGGGATTACAGGCGTGAGCCACCGCACCTGGTGAGTATACAATATATTTTTATTGAAAATATTATGTTTATGTTTATGACCAGCCTGGGCAACCACTTATTTGTAAAAAATAAAAAATCAGCCAGGAGGGGTGGTGTGCACCTGTAGTCCTAGTTACTCAGGAGGCTGAGCAGGAGGATCACTTGAGCCAAGGAGTTTGAGGTTACAGTGAGCTATACTCATGCCACTGCACTCTTGCCTGGGCGACAGAGCAAGACCTTATCTCCAAAAATAAATAAATAAATAAAATAAAAATAAAAATTATGTATTATACATATAGAAATACATCAGTCTGAAAATTTACCATGTAGAATGTCAAACATTTATGATGTTTAAATATCACAAAGGTTAATGCAGATTTCTTGTCTCTAGAGAAATTAATAGACATATTGATAATGGTGGTGCACTTTTTCCTTTAAGAGTAAGTTCAGAACTAAGACACAACCATTATTATCATTTATTAAGACTGTAATAACTATAGTTGCAGAGAAATTTCAATCTGTAATATTTTTTTAAGAAATAATTGAAATGTCAAAATAAAAAGATTCTGAACCTGTATGTTCAAATATATAAAGCAGTAGTTTTAAAATCTATGTTTGTCTCAATCCAAAGTTCCTAGCAATAAAGCAATTAAACATAAGTACATTTATATAGTGTTTTGGTTTGAATGTGTCCCCCAGATTTCATATGTTGGAAACTTAGTCCCCAAATTCATGTAAATGGTTTTTGGCAGCAGGGCTTTTGGGAGGTAATTAGGAGTAGATAAGGTCACCAGGGTGGAGCCCCATGATGGGACTGGTGGCTTTATAAGAAGAGGAAGAGAGACCTGAGTTGGCATGCTTTTGCCCTCCCACTATGTGGTGTTCTCTGCCATATTATGATGCATCAGGAAGACCCTTGCCAGATGTTGGTGCCATGCTCTTGGACTTCCCAGTCTCCAAAACCATGAGCCAAATAAACTTCTGTTCTTTATAAATTACACAGTTTATGATATTCTGTTATAGCAACCAAATATGGACTAAGACATATGGTGACTTAGGAAGTCAGAAAATAATTCTTAAGTCATATACTATATAATCTTTAAGTCATAAACAAGAGTAGTGTTTTCTATGATCTAATGAGAATTTGTTTTAAGAAATAAAAATAGGAGTTTTGTGTCTTCTGTTTGAATTAACCATGTGCGTTTTTTTTTTTTTTAGTTACTGAGAAGTTTTTCTATTTTCAAACAGATACAAATCCAAACTACAAGAACAGGATCTGAAATAATAAGAGATAATTTGCCTAGATGCATTTGTGATAAGAAAATTGCATTGCAAACTAAATTTTTTTTTTTAATTCTATTACTATTGTAAGCAGAACAAATGCCCAGATGGCATGGGCCATAAAAATATAATTAAGCCTTACAATATTATTACTATCAGATCTCAGAAGTGTGCTGTAGCTTAAGTTAGAGTGTTGAATATATGAGTGGTTATAAAATTTTTGAATTTTAATTTATTGGACATATACATGCAAGTTGAAATATCTACCAGTTTCAAATGATTTCTATTTTCTGCCATATTCTTGGCTTTCATTTTTAAACAATTTGAGAATTATTTTAGAAGGAAGAATATTAACTAAAATATAAAACAATTGTACTAATTCTTCTTTTTCAATCAGAAAACAGTTTGATTTCCTTAAAAAATATAATAATGTGAAATACTGGCAGAAGATCACCAACAGAGAAATCACAGGCTTGCTCTAAGACAGCTGGATAACTACAACTAAGGTGTAAGATACCTGGAGAGAAGAGTTTAAGGACAACTTATGCCTTGAAGAGAAGAGATTGAGGAAACAATCTTCTGAGGTTTCTTTTTGTCTAGTTATTTTGCATTTCAATAAAATGGTGACAATAACAGCAATTAGGTAACTGCTTCGAATTCTCTCATAAATGAAGCATAGTATATAGATTATGTTAAAAATATTCATATTTTACTCATACTATGAAAAACACTGGCTAACATTTTTGATATAATTGCTTAAAACTAACAGATTCACAGTATATATAAATAAAGAGGGTTATCTAAATCTGAAAAGGTGTCATAGCTGTTTTAGAATCTCTGGGGATAGCTGGGCAATAAAGGTTGTTCCACAGAAACACTGGCATGCTACATGCCCTGTCTTCTTTTCACTGTTCCCTTTGCTAAGCAAGCTTGCTGACTATGCCACTGGTGCAAGGCCTAGGACACTGAAGAGGTCCTAGGAGACCAAATACATAGTCACTGGATCCTCTGCATGTGTCATGCTTAGCAAGTCAAGCACAAAGTAAACAAAGAGAATGCAGGCAATGACTATAAGATGTAACCCACATATGCAGCCTCCAAAACACAATGAAAAATTAAAAGGACTTTTGGTGTGTTAACTCATCTGCAATATCTAATGAAAAGTGCTAGCAGCTATAATTTCCTGAGTGATTTTAATGTATTTAACTGTTCTAAGTGCTTTACACAAATAATATTTGTTTTCCCAATAAAATTTGAAGTAAATATTATATTAACTGCTCCATCTAACAAATTTTTGATATAGGCATTGATAGCCTCATTTTACACAGAAGAAAATTAAAGTTTACAGGAGTTAAGTACCTTATACTAAAAAATACCTGAAAGCAATTAAAAACTTCCAGAAACTTTTTATAGCCAGAATGTACACCTAACACAGTAAAAGTGTGTAACATATATTAAATAAATAATAGTATATGTTAAGGTTAAAGACTAAATGCTAGCTAATATCTATGACAAGGAAGAATCACCTACAGATGAAAAACTATGAAACAGGTTTTAAATATATACATATTGGTAAAACATACATAGCATAAAATATATCACTTAACCATTTTTAAATGTACAGTTCAGTGCCATTAAGTACTGACCTGTACATTTAAAAGTTGTATGTTGTTATGCAATTTTTACCATTATCAATTTCCAGAACTTTTTCATCCCAAATTGAGTTTCATCCCAAATTGAAACTCTGTATCCATTAAACAATAAATCCCAGTCTCCTCTCCCCAGCATGTTTTAATTGAAGCCTAATTATTATTGTTGTTATATTATTTTTAGAGACAGGATCTCGCTCTGTTGCCCAGACTGGAGTGCAGTGGCCTGCTTACTTTTGGGCTTGAACTTTTGGGCTCAAGTGATCCTCCTGCTTCAGTCTCTAAGAAGCTGGGACAGGTGAGGGCAGCATGCCTGGCTCAAGTCTAATTACTTGTTTAATTAAAATCACAAAATGTTAGTGCTTAAAGTCTTTCCATTTTAACATGTATAAATATATGCAATTATAGAAGACTAAAAAGTTCACCTTTGAAATGCAACTATAACTTTATTTACTAAGTAGATTTAAAAGGACAATCAGAAACATAATTCATCGATATATTATTTGTTTCCTACTGTGGCTAAGTTGATATTAAATTTTTGGGAATGATACATAAACACTAAAGATACATATGCTGAGAAATAAAGGTATACTGTCAGGCGTTTCCAATATAAAATGGTTTTGTTTAACCATTTTAAAAAATGCTGTCTTTACTGATTAGTATTGAAAATGTATCTCTTATTATATTAGGTAAAATACAATTTACCAGGCTCAATTTGGAAAAATAGATTGAAACATATATATGTATATATTTTAGTCTACAAAACCCTGAAATATATATAGGGCTTAAGTTAATAAACTGAAAACACAGGAAAAAAAACCCATAACTGGCTTGGCTATTAAGAGCAGAAAAAAGCAGTTTTAGAAAGGAGACAGAGTTATTATAAAATTATGTTTAGGCAATAGTTTTTGACATAAATATAAATAGGACACAATATCTGTGCCTCAAGATAAATCGAATGACATTAGAAGTTAATTAAGTCAATAGCATGATTCTGCTAATAAAAAAATCGTATTTTAAATATGTGGTTGTAAAATTATAATACTTCTTGGTTACTTCCAGAAAATCTTTTAAAAGGAATTAAAGAATAATAAGAAGATATAAGCAGCTTATCAAAAACCCATTTAAGCAATGTGACAGCTTATTCTTTATAATATTAAGTCCTCAGAATGAACTTTATATTGGCTATATAACTGAAAATATCCAAAAATATTTTATTTTCCTGGTAAGACAAGGAAATTTTTAAAAGGAAAAGAAAATGCTTGAGAACAAAGTCCTTAAATATATGCAAAATGGTATGAGGAAATACAGAATGCAGAGAAGGCTATTTTCTTACACAGAGGTTCAAGTCACTAACTATTTGAAACTTTAAAAACACATTAGCCATCCAGTCTTGTGCCTTTGGTGATTAAAACAAAACAAAACAAAACACACACAAAAAAAACACCACCACATTAGCTATTATGGTTATAAATGATTGGTAAATCAAATTTTAAAAAGGTAGTGATTGAAATCCAGGAGTATTCTATAATCCTTCAAAGAGGAAGGAAAACTTAGAGGGTAAAAGAGTTAGGATGTGGATGAAAACCAGGGAGGAGAGGAAGAAATCTACTCACTTTCACATTTATATGATTATATATGACATAGGTGAGGAGAAAGAAAAAGGTTTCCTATTATTTCATTCTATATTTGCATTGCATACCAATGAGAACATTCCTATATTCTCATTGGGTTGCATTTGAAAACTGCAACACAGAACAGGCCCTCTTGGTGAATCTAATGATGCAGCTCTAAGGGATGTTTTTGTAAATCTGACCCTTTCCTGAATGAAATCCAAAAAGTCAGAATTTGAATACAAATGTCCCTATCTTGCCTCAGTAATCCTTTCTAGCCAAGGACCACTGGGGTAGGAATCCAAAGTCCTTGGTTCTGTTCCTTCCTGTGTGAGACTGGGAAATGTACTTATTTGGGTCCGGATACCTTATACAAACCCACAACCTTTATTTTCAATTCAAAAATGCAAAAACCTCTGAAAATCTTAACTCATTTGTCTACATGGACATAAAGCTATTTACAGTTTTTATTAACCTACTCATATGATTATTACATATGAGTAGGTTATGTGACTACTCATATGATTATTACAGAAATATTAATGCTTGATTATGAGGTATTTACTCTATTACCTTTTTAGTGATCGTTTTAGAATAACTTATTTTGAAGTATTTTCAAACACAGAAAAGTATTCCAGAACAAAATAAAGAATTCCCATATCACTATCACCTAGATTCCCCAATTTTTAACATTTCCCATATTCTCCATCTTTCTCTATTTTTAAAAAATAAATACACTCCTTCAAGCATGTATGTATATCCAGTATTAGCCTTTTCTGAAGTATCCAAGAACAAGTAGCAGACACGATTCCTATCAACCTTAAATACTCCGGTATTTCTTAAGACAAGGACATTCTTCTACAGAATCACCATATAAGCCTTTGAGTCAGAAAAATCAACATTTATACAACACTACTATCAATCTACAGACATCATTCAGACTTTGTCAACTACCCCAGTAATGTCAGGACATTCATTCTTTTCCCATATTCTCAGTCTCTCCAGGTCTTTCATGTTCTTGACATTTTTCCAAAGATACAGAACTGTCATTCTGCAGGCTAATCATAAACTTAGATCTATCTGCTATTTCCTCATGATCATGTTTTTTGGGCAAGGAAACCATTAACATGATACTCTGCTCGTTTCAAGGCTACACATCAAAGTGATGTGCCACACATGAAGTTGACCCACTTGTGATGTCAACCTCGATCATCTGGTCATATTGTTCAGAAGATTTCTCCACTGTCATGTCATCCCTTAGTAACTAACTAATAGTGTGTAAGGGAGATACTCTGAGATTATGTCTATATCCTTTTCCTCATTAAACCTCATCAAACCCATCAGCCAGGCCTTAGTCTCCATTGAAAACGTCCATCTGAATTGAACTGTAGTTGACAAACTATGACTGTCAAATGGTAATTTTCTATTTTGTTTTTTATCATTCCTTTGATGTTTAAAAGTTGGTATTCTATGGCAGGGAAGAGATTTCTCTTCCTACCTATCTATGTATCCATCTATCTCAGTAAGGGCTCATGAATTTCCATTTTATTTAATGTTTTCCATTATTTATTTTGATGCTCAAATTTCCTAGTTTGGCTAGTGGGAACCTCTTTGAATTAAATCCTGGGCCTTTATTTTTCATGCTCCTATTATTCTTTGAGTATCTCCTTACTTTCTGGTACAAATTCTAGTCTCATTTTATATTTTCTGTGCCCCAATCCATTTTTTTTTTTTTATGATATGGAGTTTCGCTCGTTACCCAGGCTGGAGTGCAATGGCGCGACCTCGGCTCACCGCAACCTCCGCCTCCTGGTTTCAGGCATTTTTCCTGCCTCAGCCTCCTGAGTAGCTGGGATTACAGGCACGCGCCACCATGCCCAGCTAATTTTTTGTATTTTTGGTAGAGACGGGGTCTCACCACGTTGATCAGGATGGTCTCGATCTCTTGACCTCGTGATCCACCCGCCTCGGCCTCCCAGAGTGCTGGGATTACAGGTGTGAGCCACTGTGCCCGGCCTCCCCAATCCTAAAATTAGCTATTTTGCCAAGAGGCTTCCCTACTCTTCCCCTCCTTCTTTTTTTAAATGGAGGAAGAGACTCAGAAACCAATATTTGGGGACTTGGAGTATTCCCTAGGGTTGTCATTGCTTCTAGGCTCTTCAGAAGAGAAGGCTAAGAAATATACACATAAATATATAGTACATAAACTCACAGATACAGCTATTTCTACATGTATTGTTGTGTGTGCTTGAGTGTGTATGGTGTATAATTATGAGCATTTATGTTTATTTGTTCTAAAATCATTTCAAATTTCAAGCAATGTTTTATATTGTAGCAGGCTTTGATGAACAAATTTTTATTCACTATATTCATGTGCTCCATGATAATACATATTTTGATCTTAACCTCTTTTAGCCTTAGTCTAGTAAGATCTTCCCATAGCAATCACCTCCTCTTCATTCCATTTCCATAATTGTATTAACAAAGAAGATTCTGCTGAGGTCAGAGAATCAGGTAGAAATATAGGAAAAATAAAATTTAAAATTTCCAGGCTAGGCATGGTGGCTCATGCCTGTAATCCCAGCACTTTGGGAGGCTGAGATGGGTGGATCACTTGAGGCCAGGAGTTTGAGACCAGCCTGGCTAACATGTGGAAATCTCGTCTTTACTAAAAATACAAAAATTAGCCAGGCGTGGTGGCCCATGCCTGTGATCTCGGCTACTCGGGAGGCTAAAGAGGGAGAGTGGATTGAACCCAGGAGGTGGAGGTTGCAGAGAGCCGAGATCTCACCACTGTACTCCAGCCTAGGTGACAAAGTGAAACCCTGTCTCAAAAAAAAAAAAAAAAAAAAAAAAAAAAAAAAAAAATGATATGGTTATAACAATGTAATTGTAAGCATATGCATAGGAAATGTATATACTTTTTGTTCATTAGTAATATTAAAGTACAAAAAGATATAAATAAAATATAGAAGGTTTGAAAGAGTATTTTAATTAGGTAAAATCTGCTCAATAAATAACTTACAGAAAAGTAAGTTTATTTAAAATAGGCTTATATGACTAAAATTTATAAGTTTAATACAAATATGTGTTTAAAGTTTCAACTTTAAGTATACTATGCATATTCTATACCAGATTAGACTAACATGCCACCCCTGCTACAGCTGGGAAGGTTAAACAACAGTATGCAAATCTGAATTGGATAGAACAGCTGTTCAAATGCCAGGGCGTACTTAACTTGAAAATGTGACCATTTAGTTCTGTTAAATATAAGCTGCTGTTCTAGGTATGTGTATTATTTTCCTTTAAAAGTCCTTTTTTTAAAAAAAGCATTTTCTGACATGTAGTAGAAACACTACTAGAGTTCAATAGGTTTTTTTTTTTAAACTTTTTCTCAGCTTGCTGAAAAAATGAATAAGACAATTCTCTTCTTTATCTCTTACATCCTATTCATCTCGTCAGCTCCTTTTGCCAATATAAAAACGTTATAATTCATCATTGGAAGAGTGGTACTGCTTTTGATGAGACCCTGAATGCATTTCAAGTCTTCCTTTTTGACAGAAACAAGTTTAGACATTTTTAATTGTGGACAATAATTCCATCCTGACCACATGGTATACATGTTAGATTATGAGTTGTGTAAGTACCTTTCTCAAGGATAAAACCAAGAAATAAAGTCCTGAAGTTTCCAAGAATGACTACAAATACTTTATTTATAGAATGTCATCATCATTAAAAGTTCGTAAGATTATCTGTAAATGAAGGAGGTGGCCCATTTTTCCATTTATTAGGACCTAGAATTTTAGTAAGATGATTTTAAAGAACTTGCTTTTCAGAGAAGCCTCCTTAATCTGGTCTCAAAACAAACAAACAAACAAAAAAAAAAAACAGGCCTTCCTCTTCCATTATAATTCAGAATCTGAAATGAAAGCCCTGATGTAGAGAAAACCCACTTACAATACAAGAAACACAAAAGCTAGGTACTGAAGGTATTATTATCCTACTGGAAAGGGACACTAAGACCTAGAGATAACTCTTCTAAAGTCACACAGGAAATCAGCAGCTGTTCAACAAGAAACCAGTTTAAGATTCATTCCATTCAGCATGTTACTCCTTTGAGTGGGCAGTGAAGAGTCTATATCCCTTTATTCCTTCTCTAATAAACATGGGGCACAAGCCTTGTGTCAGGAACTCTGCTAGGTTTGGGAGAATCAATGATGAGCAAGACACTCGTGGTCTCTATTTATGGAATTGAGTATTTAAGTAGGGAATGATAAAAGTAATTGCAATGTAGTGTGGTTACTGCTATGACAGAGAAAGTAAAGGATGCTATCAGAGCATAAACGGAGTTATCCAATCTAGACTTGGTGGGGATAGATCAGAGAAGCCCTGAGGGAAACAGTAACATTTAAACTGCAGCCTGAAGGATATACAGAAGTTAGCTTGGCTGAGACCACAGTTGTAGGAGGCGGAGGGGCTGTCAGATTGGGGCCATTGCTCCAAACACAGGCAACATCATGTGTGAATGAGCCTTGGAGGAACTGGAATTAAGCGGAGCATAGGAAAACTCTTGTTTTGCTGAACTTCTCTTGCTTTTCTGCAAAGCCAAGGTAGAGAACTGGCACCTGTCATTCTGTACTCTTTCAAAATGGGCAAGAGGGCAAGAAGTAAAGAGTCAATGAGCTAGGGTAGCTAGGACTTTACTGTGCCCTTGCAAATGAAAAATTGATGGCCTACATTTTTCTACATAAAGATTAGGTCAATTCAGAAACTGTTCTTTAAACAGTTTTCAAAATTCATTATTTATAGTAGGGAAAAAATTCTATAACTAGAAGTACTTTTTTTAAAAAAAAATTCTAGATCAGAGCACTTAGTGACCAAATTAATTTAGGCTAGTTACATTGTATCTCTAGATTTAGTGATCAAATTAATTTAGGCTAGTTACATTGTATCTCTAGATTTCCTAGCCATTAACATCAAGGTCTGAAAAACATGGTCTGTACTTTCCTCCCCAACTCTAATATTTGGGCTACCTTAATAATAAAACCATCGGGATCATAGTATCAAAACCCTGCTCCTTGACAGCCCTGGATTCCTTCAAGTTAGTTTAGAAATTTTCCAGTTCAACCAGAGCAGCTCCAATATTGTTAGATTTCTTTATTGGACTTTTGAGTAAGAAGTTTCTCAGAGTTTCACAGCTTAAAAATTTGAAAACCACCTTTTGTCTCACTGTTCTGTTGCATAGACAAAATGCTTAAATCCTTACTTAGTTACTTAAAACATGGGGGCAATTCTCCTACTGGTCTGAAAGGCCCAATCTATGAGTTTTTTTAATGATGTTTCAATATTATATTTATTTTTCAGTGCAAAGTTAATATTAAGAGATATCACAAATTCTATCAAAATCACCAGCTAAGTGTCACCTTGGGATGAAAAATAGTCATCTGGGGATATCTAATTAGGAAAAGTGGTATGATAAATATTTATATTCCTGGTTCAAAAATTGTTATTGTAAACCTTGTGCTTATATTGTCTTAAATTCAGAAATCAGAAACTTCAGTCATTAAGTATGTCCTTTAGTTAAACAAGTGTAAATATATGTAGCATTCTATTTGGTAAGATTAAAAAAAACCACTGGGAGTAAGGCAATCCTAAATTTACCATGGATTAATTTTTTAAGCTCGAAGCTAAAATTGAGGCTTCATAAATGAGAAAATGATGTACTAAAAGCAAGACACTAAATCAATTTTAAACACCATACACAATTTATGCCTGACTTTAAAACTCATCCACAAAACATTAATATACACAAAGGCCAGAAGCTGAATGAAGCATAATTTGTGAAACTGATACCTTTCACCACAACCTCTAACTGAAAAGGTCATTAGATATATTATATCTAAGTGAGCAGCTTATCCCTGCTTCATTACTGATAATTAAGACAAGTAATATTTTCTTGACAGTAATGTGTCCGTTAACAGATATAGTCTACTTTGCATAAAATAAGCATTAATTACCATAGTACTATCCCAGATTTTAAAAAAATTAAATACTTATATAACATGGCTTCATCATTTTTTCCTTTAATTTCCAGGCTCAGAAAACATAAGGTACATATTAAGAAATTCATCTTTAGTCATGTTTTAAATTCATAAGGTACATAACAAAATTGGTATTCTGAAAAAGCGACCAATGAAAGTGAAGGTACCTGTGATGGGGTATCATTTAAATTGTCTGTACTAACTTGCTTTGCTCTGAGCTACGTGAAATGCCAGAAGCAGTTATTCTTTAATGTTAAGACTTTTGAAGTCTTAATGTAGGAAATTTGGAGAAGTATAAAATCGTCTCTAAACTGACTGAAATCCAAGAAGTAGTGCAAACAGACAAAAAAGTACACCTTTAAAAGACCTTGAATAAGAAAGACATGATTTGTCTTTGCTTTTTGGGTATTAGAAAAAAAGGGAAAAAAAAACCCACATGAAACTAAGTACTCAGTAAAGAAAATCTCACTATAACTAGTAATGACTTGTTATTACCAGATAAGAATTTTATTGTTTTTGGCCAGAGGCAAGATTTTCAGGGCCAACATTTTTCTTAAAGAAATAAGAAAGATCAAAATAAAATGAGAGTAGGAAGCTAACAGAATTATGCTTTTTTATTAACTCAGACTTTGTAAATTCAGTGTAAGAGGATAAAGATTAAATTGGGATAACTGTGTCTCACATATGAAGTTAGAATTTTACTTTCCACAAAGCTACAGAAAAAACTCTTATTTTAGTACAAATAATCCATTACAATATTACAGATATAAAATGTATATTTTCTTTTTAAGAAAAAGAAAGTATTTGACTGGTCAGTCATCAAACATTACTTGAGATTCTACTGTGCATGCTCCCTCTCACCTGAAGGAAGGTGAGGCAGATGGACTCGATTGTGACACAGGTTTCTTTTAATTTGCCACATCTAGAAAAGGAGGAAAACAGCTATGCCCCAAATGTTGGCAATTTAGCTAGTAGAATGAGGTGGAACAGATGGGCTTTTGAGTCAGCTACTCCTCTGACTGAATCTTGGCTTTGCTATTCAGCAGACATTTGATCTTGTGTAGGCACTCTCTTGAGCCTCAGGTCTTTCACATGAAAAAAATCAACTAATATATTTATTCTGAAGGAATTATTTTAAGGATTAAATGAGATAATGCATATGAAACACACATTATTTTCTTTTTCTTACTTACTTAGAGTAATATTATTTTGGGTCCATCTCACAGGGACCATGAATATTTCCCTGGTATATGGAGGATGGTGAAGAACAGAGTTATTGTCTGTTAATAAGCACTTTTCCAGGTTTCCATTAGCAGAGCAATGCTTGTTGGCCTGTGTGAAAAACCACCACTACCACCACTGCCACAATAACCCGATGAGAAAGATGCTATTATTGCCTCCATTTAATAGGTGAGAAAACTGAAGCAGAAGGACATTATTTGCTGAGCTCATACGACCAATAAGTGGTAGAGTCAAGTTTCAAATTCAGGTTGTTGAACTACAGAGCCTCATTCTAAATCACTATGCCATACTACTTTACAGAATACATAGAACGTAAGATGGGAAATCAGTGGCCACAGACTTCCTATTTAGGGGCTTTCACATAATGTGATTCTCCAGTCATTCTTCCACTCTCCATTTGGACAAGTGTATCAACCCAGAGAGCAGTTGGGAAGAAGAAATGCACTACATCCACCCAGTGTGCTAGCCATTTCTCTCTCCCTCTCCCTCTCTCTCTCTCTCTCTCTTTTTGGGACAGGTTCTCGTTTTGTTGCCCAGGATGAAGTGCAGTGGCACAATCAAACCTCACTGCTGACCCATGAACTCCTGTGCTCAAGTGATCCTCCTGCCTCAGCCTCCTGAGTAGATGGGACTACAGGCATGCACCACCATACCTGGGTAGTTTTAAAAATTTTTTGTAGAATCGAGGTCTTGCTATATTGCCCAGATTGGTCTTCCACTCCTGGCCTTGTGATCCTCTCACCACTCAGTAGGTGAGAGCCACTGTACCCAGCTTGCTACTGTTTTCAAAGTAAAGATGAACCTATTCAAGCTAAAGGCACTCTCACAGGACAAGATACCAATCAACAATTAATTATACTTTAATCAGTATACTAAATAGTGTATATCTAAAAGCTTCTCAAGGCATTAAAGCGAACCCTGTGCAAGGTGCTTATATGCCATAGGAATTTTGTTCAGCATTCCACTCAATGACAAAATTAACAAATTCCCATAAATTACAGAAACCAAATATATTAGTCCAGATCAAATTTACCTCCCAATGATAAAAGCTACAACTAGGAAGTCCCCTCATTTCTCCCCTCTAACCCTCATAAATTTGTTCTCTTTTTATGTAGGCTCAAATTAATATAATATGTATGTAGAAGTTAGAGACTTTCATAGTTTCCTATCTCTAGGCACTTCTATGTACTATTCACTCTTCACAGGTCAGTGACTATGCATATTAGTAAAATAATAGCAATACTGGAAGTTCATTTTCTAATATAATATTACTAATTCTATATTTCTTGAGTGTATACTCTGCCTAGCACTGTCCTGTATAGATTTTAAATATTATACAAAGTAGTACCTTCTTGTTCTATTTACTACATGAAATGTTTGACATTAATGAAACATGACATAGTACTGTATTCTATTATGAAATTTCCTCTACTCCAATATACCTGGTAAGACTTAGTGGGGACCAAAAAGATCAAAAGGATGGGAGGAAAGAATGCCTGAAAGATTAGGTTTATTTTTAGATTTTAGTTGAAATTCAACTACTTGGGTTATGACTTTCAAAGGTCAATTATTTTTAGCTAAATAAGTAGAAAATTGGTCGTGGTAAGCAGGTATGTATCTCCCAGGGGTGAGGATGGAGGTGGGGATAGGGAGAAACCATTCCCTTGCATTACAGCAAATGATACAATAATTTCATATTCATATATATGAACGGCATTAGCATAACATCATTCTTTGTAGAAAGGGATGTTAACATTTAGAAGGTTGTAATTATTTTAGGAATAATGAATTTCTCTAAGGCATCTGTTTTTTCCAAAGTATTTTGGTTAAAGCCTGATTTGCGTGAAAACATAAATAACCTCTTGCTCCAGACTCAGAACATCAGCAAGCTTTAACAGATGGCCTCATTTAAAAATCATTTGTTAAGATATCTCACATTTATCCAACACGCTGTCAACGTCTTCCTTTTATTCAATCGTGATTTTACATATTTCTGTCATAAATATTTTTTAATCCTGTGCATTCATGGAAATCACACAATTTAGTATTTATACTTAATTTGGTTTTGGGGTAACCCTGATTTTTTTAAACTTATGCCATTAATGAAAGTATTATAGAATGATTAATTATAGAGAAACACAAAGTTTAACATTAACTTGTGAAAATGCAATCAAAAGCAACATTTTAATCAAGGAACAAGGAGAAAAGCAAAAGAACAGAAAAATTATCTATCCTGCATCCACCTCTATTATTCTTTCCTTCTCCTTTCTTTCATTCTCAAGAATCTGGAACAGAGAATTGATACTTGCTGTCTCTATGTCCTTACCTCCCATTCACTTTTTATACTTTCAAAGAAATTGCAAAAGCCATTCAATCTTTAATCAACTACATGTAATTAAGGTTTTGAGTCCTATACTTCTTGGTCAATGGTCACCTATAAGCCTCATATTGCAAAATGTAATAGACTTCTCTATCTATGAGTCAATTGTTGGACTTTCTATTCATTGCTCAATGCATTTGGCATCATTCATTATTCTCTCAAAATTCTCTCTTCCCTCAATTTCCATGATACCACTCCACATGAATCTTCTGCCTTCTTCTCTTCTGAATCTAAACATTTTTGATATTACATATTCTAATGTCTTCAACTACCAGCTAAATGATTCCCAAATTTACATCTCTGAATCAAGTTTCTCCCTGGAACAAATTCACACATCCAAATGTTTAAATGTTACATATACCTATATGTCCTATTCTGCATGTCCCAAACTGCACCTTTTCCTGTGGTCCCTATTTTAATGAAAGACACCAACCCCATCTAATCACTCAAATCAGGTATCTGGGAGCAAGTTTAGACTCCTCCCTTTCTCTTACTAAATAGCTAACTTCTGTTGATTTTATCTCATTTTTTTTTTTTTTTTTTTTTTTTTTAGACGGAGTTTCGCTCTTGTTACCCAGGCTGGAGTGCAATGGGGCGATCTCGGCTCACCGCAACCTCCGCCTCCTGGGTTCAGGCAATTCTCCTGCCTCAGCCTCTTGAGTAGCTGGGATTACAGGCATGCGCCACCATGCCCAGCTAATTTTTGTATTTTTAGTAGAGACAGGGTTTCACCATGTTGACCAGGATGGTCTTGATCTCTTGACCTCATGATCCACCCGCCTCGGCCTCCCAAAGTGCTGGGATTACAGGCTTGAGCCACCGCGCTCGGCTTTTTTTTTTTTTTTTTTTTTTTTTTTTGAGACAGAGTTTTGCTCTTGTTACCCAGGCTGGAGTGCAATGGCGCGATCTCGGCTCACCGCAACCTCCGCCTCCTGGGTTCAGGCAATTCTCCTGCCTCAGCCTCCTGAGTAGCTGGGATTACAGGAATGCGCCACCATGCCCAGCTAATTTTTTGTATTTTTAGTAGAGACGGGGTTTCGCCATGTTGACCAGGATGGTCTCGATCTCTTGACCTCGTGATCCACCCGCCTCGGCCTCCCAAAGTGCTGAGATTACAGGCGTGAGCCACCGTGCCTGGCCCTTTATCTCATTTTTAATCATTATGATGATGGTGATGGTGCTGATGATGATCACCTGGCTTCTGCAACACTTTTTTAACTGAACTCTTGGCCTCTAGTCTTGTCACCAACCCCACCCTGCTCCAATCTCTTTTCATACTCCTGTCAGAGTGATTTTTTTTTTTTTTTTTTTTTTTTTTGAGGGAGGGTCTCACTCTGTTGCCCAGGCAAGGAGTGAAATGGTGCGATATCTGCTCACGGCAACCTCCACCTCCCAGACTCAAGTGATCCTCTGACCTCAGTCTCCCAAGTAGCTGGGACCACAGGTGTGCACAACCATGCCCAGCTAATTTTTTTGTAGAGATGGGCCTTCACCATGTTGCCCAGACTGGTCTTGAACTCCTGGGCTTAAGTGATCTGCCTGTCACGGTCTCCCCAAATGCTGGGATTACACTTGTGAGCCACTGCACCAAACCCAGAGTGATATTTCTAAAACACAAATCTGACTGGTAATCTCTACATAAAATACTTTAATGGCTCCCCATTACCCATGGGAGAGAATCCAAAATTGTTAGACAAAAATCACATTATGATCTGCCTCTCTTGGAGGGCTTCCCTCTTTTATCCATGTTTAATCTGAAGTCTTAATAAAATAATCAGATGCTTGCATCTAATTATAGTGAATATGTTTGTATTTAAGATAATTTAGAAGCTATTCTATACCCAGAAGATCATGAAAAATCAGAAATATGGTACAGGTAGAGTACAGAATAAAAATTAGTTTCAGAGGCCGGGCACAGTGGCGCATGCCTATAATTCCAACACTTTGGGAGGCTGAGGTGGGTGGATCAGAAGGTCAAGAGATGGAGACCATCCTGGCCAAAATGGTGAAACCCTGTCTCTACTAAAAATACAAAAATTAGCTAGGTGTGGTAGTGCGTGCCTGTAGTTCCAGCTACTCTGGACGCTCAGGCAGAATTGCTTGAACCTGGGAGACCGAGTATGCAGTGAGCCAAGATCATGCCACTGAACTCTAGCCTGGAGACAGAGCGAGACTCAAAAAAAAAAAATTAGTGTCAGGATAAATAATAACAGACTAGTCTTTCTTGGTGTTGACTGTATTGATTAGAGAAAGAAGGTAATTACCTTAATGGTATTAGGGCTAACATGACAAGATAAATAATAGATTACTAATATATAAAATGTATATATTTTTCACAGGTGAGCTTGGCTTTCATTTTGACTAAGTCATAAAGCCTAGTGGAAGCTTAGAAAAGAAAACTGTATTATAAGAGATTACAGAGAAGTTGTGTGGTAATCCCTTGAAAAGATAATTTCAACATATAACTTTTATTCATAAAAGTATTTATGTGCTATAATCATTTAACAATATATAGGGAAGAAATATTTTAAAAATAAACTTTATTAATAAAATTCATTAAAGTCTCACATTTCATATGTCTTCACTAATTTATTAAAGTTTGGATCCAAATCTGTTGTTTCAATTCTTCTGTTACAAATTTGTAACTTACTACACTGTTCTCTAAGTAATTGCACTATTGCATTGAACCCCATCTCAATTAATTTGTAACTGGAAATACAGAGTTAAAAAAAATGTACAGGTTGGGTAAATTATTCAGTAATTTTAGGTGTCTTTTGTCAATTAAACTTCCTTTGCTATTATGATCCTTTCTTTCTGCATAACTTCTTGTAACAGCTTTTCAGTATTGTCTTAAAGTACCAATGTATGCTTGCATGGGTACATATATTGAAATTAACTTATAATTTGTTTAGTAAGATAAAAATGAGGAATATCAGCAGCCCCTTGGAAGTGCCCTCAGCTCCCTTCCAGACACTCCCTGTGAAGATAGTGTCCTGTGCTTCTTTCTAAAAGTCTATTGTTTTGTCTTTCATATCAGATTACGGTCCATCTGGAATTGCTTTTTGTTTATGATGTGAAGAAGGGGTCAAGATTTACTTTTGTTTTTCATATAGATCATACGGATACCTGTTGACTGAGTACTATTTATTGAAAAGCACATCCTTCCCAGTCTGTACTACAGTGTTATTTCTGGAGTAAGTCACAGGTGCTCATATATGTGTGGATCTGTTTCTGGACTCTTTTCTGTGCTGTTTGGTTACAGTGATCTGTCCTGTGTCAATACCATAAATCTTGATATAGGGTAGTCCTCCAGCTTTGCCATGTGTAAAGATTATTTTTGGGGGCCGGGTACTGTGGTTCATGCCTTTAATCCCAGCACTTTGGGAGGCTGAGATGAGCGGATCACTTGAGGTCAGGAGATCAAGATCAGCCTGGTCAACATGGTGAAACCCCATCTCTACTAAAAATACAAAAATTAGCCAGGGTGGTGGTGCACATCTGTAATTTCACTACTTGAGAGGCTGACGCAGGAGAATCACTTGAATCCTGAGGTGAAGGTTGCAGTGAGCCAAGACCAATCCACTGCACTCCAGCCTGGAAAGGGAGATACTGTTTAAAAATAAATAAATAAAGATTATCTTTTTGGTCCTTTGCATTTTTTTATTTTACAAAATTTATGCTGGGATTTTCATAGGGACTGCATTGGTTATAAACATAAACTCTGGAAGAAGTGACACACCAATTTATGTTTGTAGTAGCTTTAGTAAGACTTTCAAAGTTGTGCAGGATGTAGGAGTTCTTCATTGGGTAGGACTTTGCAGAGCATTGTCGAATGCCAGAATACCCTAGCTCATGCATTAAATATTACTGACAATCACTGTGATAATCAAAACCATGTTGATATCAAAGGAGGACTGAAAAAGTTCATTCAGTAATGTTTCTTTCCTTCCCTTCGAGTCTACAATTCCTATTGTTCATTCATTTAATAATCATTTATGTAGTATCTACCAAGTTATCTTTTCTACTTCTTAGCAATTTTGGAAATTTATATCTAGCTAATTGAATTTATCCTATAGTACAGATGGAAGAAATCTCTTTATTATTAAATTGTGAATTCTTTAAAATAGAAACAATGTCTTATTTTTGTATCTCTAGCACCCCCTACATAGCAGGTTCTCAAATAGATGTTTGGCAAATTATCTTAATAGATCATTAAATAATTTTAATTCATCTAGAACATTAATTTTAAAATGCCCATGGTCTTGGAACTTGCAGAAATTATGATGGATCTAAATGTTCACAAAGGAAAATTTCATTGGTGTTTCACAAAATTTAGAAGAACTTGAGCCTGTTTCATCTGTCCTAGAGTAAAATTCAAAATAATACACTCAATTTGCCAATTTGAAATTTCAACAGTATAATTTCTATTATAGTTGTTTATATGTCAGTTTTTTCTACTAGACTATGAGCTCTTCATGGGCAGGAGTTGTGTTAATACATATTTGCATCCTCTCAAAAGGCCTGACACATGGTATTATCTCTTATACTTACTCAGCTTGAGCTAATACAGTATGGTACAAAATGTACAAAAATGAGAGAACTGAACAATGAATGCCAAGGTGCTAACTTTACAAATACAAAAAACATCAATTTGTAATGCAACTGTCAGGTTAGGCTCAGGGAGTAGGTGAGATTTGAGGTCAGCTCTGAATATGTATACGAGATCTCAGCAGGGGCAAAGAAATTAAGCATCCTGGAAATGTGACCAAAGTAGTGTTACCAGACTTACTGCTTCAGCACCTTTCTAACAACAGCAGCTAGTGAGGAAGGCAAACATATAAATAAGCACCTATGAGTTTTACTAAAGGGCCACTAATTTTACAGCCTTGAGTAATCTATGATTCTTCCTCCTCTTTCACCATTCAGATCCTGGCAAACATCAAGTACAGTACCAAGTACAGCTCTTCATTTAAATCTTAGATTTGTCAATATCTCTGCTGAAACTGTTGCACAGTTGGATGGGATGCTGACGTTACAGAAGCACTAAATCGACATCAGTATCTGCTTACCTTTAGACTTGTTCTGTTTGAAATATAAAGGCCTATTTGTTCAAGCGTCTATCAGTTTTCTTTTACATACACTGTAACCATTTCCTCACTGATGTATCTTCTGTCCATGTTCTTCCAGATCATCAAAAAATGTTACTTTCCCTTTCAATCTGCTTCTAATTTGCCTTCAAACAGATAGAACATCTCTCTCCTTCAGTCTCATTGCATTTTATGCTTCTTTATTACACTTAAGATATTTTGCCCTGTATTGATTTTTGTACATCTATCTAATTACTGTATTCACTTTTCTGGTGGAAAAATGGTATTTTACTTATTCGTTTTATACATAGCAGGTGTCTAATTTTCTGAACTGATTTAGACTAAGCATACTTTACTGTGGTATGTGTGTTTACAAACAATTCTATATGGTATGATGCAAAGTTTGTGCATCTAACAAATGAAACCCTGTTTTTGCTGCCCTTCCAGAAACCCCACTCACAATGTAGAACCAAGTCTAATTATATATGACTGCCTGATGAATTTAAAATGTTTTTCTCTTCTCAGCTTGAATATATATTTCAGAAGGAGGAAAGCCTAAAATCTTCAGACCTATCCTTAATTCCCCTCATGATAAAAAGTCAGATTAAAAAAAAAAATCTAAATATGTGAGTGTGAATTTTTACAAAAATAGAAGACACCAAGTTAGCTAATTTCAACTGTTATTAATGAGTCAGGATATACTGACATTTACATGTTTCATTATGAAAACCTCAGATTAATAAAGGTATGATCATACTTTATCTATTTTGATTAAAAAAACCTCAAAAATACTCAATTTGGGAACACTTGAGCTCCTCAGAATGAATTAATTATATTTTAAATTGAGTTTTTACAGTCCCTAACAGAGTTTTATTTTAACTCTGTATTGTAAAGTATTATCACTTTACATTAAATAAAATGAGTATACCTTAGAGTTCTTCTTTAACAATGTCATTACTAAGCTCTGCCAAGAAACTGTTCAAGATGTAGGTTCATCTACTGTGCAGTCTATTGAATACAACTTTAGAAGATTAAATACAACCTTCTCTATTACATAAAACATTCTCTAACACTCAAAGGCAGTGGATTTAAACATATTTTAATTGTCAGTTACTTCAAATGATATGTATGAAACAAATAAAACACACGTGGTCTGATTCAAGCAAGGCTAAGTGTCTTCCTTGCCCTTTGGTGAACTTAGTGTTTTCCTTGCCCTTTGCTTCCTTCTTGCTTATACCCCTCCACAACTCCCATCCCAAACTCAACCAGCAATTCCAGAGGATCTTCCGTGGAACCACTAGGGCCCCAGTATTTTGCAAACCAATGCTCTAGGGTAAATATGCTTCAAAAACTAATGATGCAAGTGCAGATATATTTTCATAAATATCATTTTAGCAAAATGGGATTCTTGCCAGTTTCAAGATGTATTATATCTAATTCAATTCCTTCTGTGTAGTAAAGAACCAATAAGTGCTTAATTTTCTTCATGATGATACTGCAATAATAAAAAGTACACTGGAGACTTCTGGTTTCCAGTCCCGTATTTAATGATCTTGGAAGTTGTCATTCATGTCTCCACAAGTAAAAAACTGAACAAACTGAAAAATCAACAAATCTTAGCTCTATCAGAGAATTGAGGTCACAGGGAAAACCACTGCCGTCTACAATTGTAGAGATGACAGGTGGATACAGAGAATCACAACTTAACCAAGTAAAAGCCTGAGAGAAAAAATTTCCACAGGAACCAGTACCAGAAGAATTGGAAAATCTAAACTGTAAAAGACAAACTGTTGGAAGCTCAGGATAGATATTAGAGAGTACAAAACTCCAGGGAGACCCAGCCTTAGGAATGAAAGACTCAATACTGTCAAGATTTCAGTTCTTTCCAACTTGATCTATAAATTCAAAGTAATCCAAATAAAAATCCAAGCAAGTTATTTTATGGATATTGGCAAACTGACTCTAAAGTTTATATGGAAAGGTAAAAGACCCATAATAGCCAACATGATACTGAAGAACAAAGTTGCAGGACTGAAATTATCTGTTATGGGCTGAATTGTGTCCCTCCAAAATTCATATGCTAAAGCCCTTAGGTAAAGTATCTCATAATGTAACCATATTTGGGTATAAGGTCTTTAAGAAGGAAATAAGTTAAAACGACATCTTTAGGTGTGCCCTAATCCAATATGACTGTTGTCCTTATGAGAAAAAGAAATTTAAACTCATATAACAAAGGAAAAACATAGGGAGAAACAGTCATCTACAAGCCAAGCAGAGAGGCCTCAGAAGAAATTAACCCTGCTGATATCTTGATCTTAGACTTTTGACCTCCAGAACTGTAAGAAAATAAAATTTGTATTGTTTAAGTCAGCAAGTCTGTGGTATTTGTTGTGGTTGCACTAGCAAACTAATATACTGCCTGACTTCAAGATTTAATATAAAGCTACCATAATCAAGACGTGGTACCAGTGATGGAACAGACAAATAGGTCAATGGTTCACATGAATATAGTCAACTGGATTTGATATGCTCGCAAGAATATAGTCAACAAGCAAATGGTATATAAAACATACAAAGAACTTTTAAAATCCAACAACAGAAAAACCAACTTAATTTAAAAATGGGCGGAAGATGTGCATAGACAACCCACCAAAGAAGACAGATGGATGGCAAATAAACATGTAAAAAGACATTCCATATCATATGTCCAGAAAATTGCAAATTAAAAGAATAATGAGGTGCTACTCTTATTTTCTATATTTTAGAAAAATGGCTAAAATCCAAAACACTGATAACACCAAATGTGGGAAGGATGTGGAGCAATAGGAACTCTCATTCATTGCTGGTGGGAATATAAAATGGTACAGCTACTGTGGAAATCAGTTTGGCAATTTCTTATAAAACGAAACATGCTTTTATATAATCTATCAATCACACTCCTTGATTTTTACCCAATGAGTTGAAAACTTATGTCCACACAAAAACCTGAATATGGATGTTTATACCAGTAGCTTTATTCATAATTGCCAAAACTTGGAAGCAATCAAGATGCTCTTCAGTAAGTGAATGAATAAATAAACTATGGTATACCCACACAATGGAATATTATTTAGCACTAAAAGATAATGAATTATCAAGCCACAGAAAGACATGGAAGAACCTTAAATGCATATACATACATACAAACACATGCATATATATACATATATGTAGGCGATAAATAAAAATTATATTATTATTTTTGAGACAGGGTCTTGATATGTCACCTAGGCTGGAGTGCAGTGGTGTGCGACCGCTGCAACCTCAACCTTTTAGGCTCAAGTGATCCTCTCACTTCAGTCTCCTGAGTAGCTGGGACCACAGATGCATACCACCACACCTAGATAATTAAAAAAATTTTTTTGTAGAGACTGGAGTCTCATTTTATGGTCTAAGTTGGTCTCAAACTCCTGGCCTTAATCCATCCTCCTACCTTAGCCTCCCAAAGTGCTGGGATTACAGGCATGAGTCACTGTACCTGGCCTTAAATACATATTGCTAAGGGAAAAAAGCCAATATGAAGAAGCTACAAACTACATAATTACATAGCATTGTGGAAAAGGCAAAAATTGTTTTTTAAAACAGTAAAAAGATCAACAGTTGTCAGGCACTGGGGAGGGAGAAAATGGGAGGGAGAGAAGGATGAACAGGTAGGGAACAGGGGATTTGTAGGATAGTTTCACGATTCCGTATGATACTGTGATGGGAATACATGTCATTATACATTTGTCAAGACCCAAATAATGTCAAAACAGAGTGAGTCTTAGTGTAAAGTATGGACTTTAGTCAATAATAATGTATCAATACTGGCTCACCAATTGTAACAAATATTCCACACTAAGGCAAGATGTTAATAATAGAGGAAACTGAGGAATGAGTGAATGGGTATACGGGAACTCTAAATTTTCCTTTCAATTTTTCTGTAAGCCTTTTAAAAACGCTTTAAAAAATTAATCAGTTTACATCAGTGTCAAGTATTTCATTCCATTCTTGTGTTTTTTTTTTCCTTAAATCACATTGGCATAAAGACCTATTTTTGCAGATTATAATGCAAGTAGACATTTTTAGTAAACTATTATAACCATGAAAAAACTTGGAGTATTTTCTAAATTTCAATGTGCTACATAGTATAAAGCAGAGGTCTTAAAACTAAAAAAATGCATGCCCTTTGGGTTTTACACTTTCCAATAGCTATGTGGCCATGGGCAGTTTGAAAAGAATTCAATTTTGAGATCCTTAGTTTCCATAGTTATTCTCTTCTAAAATTAATCTACTTGAAAATGTACTACTGTTTGTAAGTACTCCTTTCCCATTTAATTGAACTTGGCAAAAGAAGGCATAGCTCTCACCCACCCTGGATCTTAGTGTGTGGTGCATTGCTCCTAAGGGAGAGTCCCATAATCGCCAAACAGATGAACTAAAGGGGCTTGCATTTTGTTTCATAATGACCATGGGACACGCCCAGGCAACAGAAAGTGAGGAGATCCTCCCAGAAACAGTTTAATTAGAATTTAAAAATGAAGTAGGACTTTGTACTCATCAATCTGACAATGATTGCCAATTAGACTATATTATAAACCTTTTCTACTAATTGAATGACTTAAGACTATACTTAATGGTTTGGATGAAAATATATTAAAGCATATATTTAATAGGTCAGAAATTATACCCTTAGTCACTATTTAAACTTATAATAGAAAATTTTATATCAAAATATGTGTGAGGAGGTACATGGTTTTAAAAAATGATTTACCTATCAATAAAAATACTGATATTGAATAAACCTGCTAAACTTGGCCATAACCCAAAAGCTACAAAAAGGGTTTGGCCTTTGGAGTCTCTTACAGCTTGAATTGGAGCTTAGCCATTCATTTGATATACGACTTCGTGCCAATGACTTAACCTCTTTATCTGACTCTGAGAACTAGCTGTGGGGATTAAATGAGATAATACCAGCAAAGTACTTATACAATGTCTAACACTTAGTACCTACTAAATAATAGCAATAAATACTATTATTTCAACTAGTATAAGCTTCCAAACTCATTCATTCTTGTATATAATTTAGATAGGGAAGGAGAGAGGAAATAATTTGAGAGAAACTGAGACAAATTTACTTTTTTGAACACCTTATCATGTTTAAGACACTGTTCTAAAGAGAATGGAATGGATAAAAATCCTTGTTCTTGTGAAACCTACATCCTAGCACAGGAAGATGGAAAGTGAACATAATATATATGAAAATTATACAGCATATTAGAAGGTAGTGAGTGCTACGGGAAAGCATGAAGCAGATTAAGAGCGATTGGGAATGGCAGAATGGGGGTAGATTGCTACTTGGAAAAGGATAGTCAGGAAACCCTCATTAAGAAGGTGATATACTAACAAATATTTGAAGGCATTGAGGAAGTTAGCTATGAAAAGATCAGAAAGAATAACATTTCAGGCAAAGGAAATATTCAGCAAAGGCCCTGAGGCTTAGTGTATCCAAGCAAGGAGGCTAGTTGTGGCTAAAATGGAGCAAATGGTGGGAGAGGAATAACAAATGAGATCAGAGAGTAAAGGCAGCCAGGTCACATAGGGTCTTGGTGGCCACTTAAGGACTTGAGTGAGATGAATAATCAACAGAGAGTTCTGAGTAGTGAAATGACATGATTTATCTCATGTTTTAAAAGAATCATCCTCTTGGCTACTGTATGAGAATAGACTGAAGGAGGTCAGGGTTAAAATAAGAAATCTAGTTAAGAGGCTTGGACTGAGTAGTATCATTTGAGGTAGTAAAACTGTTTAAATTATGAATATATTTTAAAGCAAAGCCAACGGGACTTTCTGTCAGATTGAATGTTGTGTAAATAGTAATTGTTTTCTTCTATAAAAATCTTCCTATAAACACCTGAAAAAGTTTGTAGAACCAAAGTTTTTAGAGGGAAGGAACTTCTTTCATAACTTCCACAGTATAAGTATCTAAGAGGTTAAGTGAGAAAAGAAACCATACATAGCATTTGCATTTCCTACAGTGCCTACATCACTTTAGTACTGTATATGCTTAATATATTTTTAAAAAGATGAAATGTATTAATTGTTATATCACACTCCTTCTCATGACTCTTGGGGGCAACAAGTCTGCCCATTCAATCTGTCACAATCTCTTCTCTGTCCTGCCCTTAACTCTTCACTTCTGAAAAGTGATGATTTTTTCTACATGCTAATAATGTATATGCTAAGGAAACCAGAAGGTTTTACCTCCATTTACTCCCAATCCTAAAAGGTACAACTGATAAAATGAAGAGAAATGGTTGACAGGTCAAGCTAAAATGGTAACTCTTTTAAGTTTTATAAATGAGATTTTCCTTTTCCTATTGTTTTGGCACAGCTTTCCAAATATACTTATACTATAGACTTCTATTCAAATTAGATGAAAATACATGTTTCCTTATTTTATACCTGTTATTTAACAAAATGTGTCAACTGAAGACATGGTGATGACTGGTAGCATCACACTTAAAGGTTTTCCTATAAAGTTGCCAAGAGCATGCAAGCAATTAAATACATCAACTTGGGAGCAATCTTTTCCATATTTTGTTAGCAAAAAATGTGTCTGTAATGTTTTGGTGTGAATCCTTTATTAAATACAATTTTCTATAATGCTTACAATGTTTAAAATGTTCTCAGAGGTTTACAAAATAATATTTTATTAAATGCTTTATTAAAAAAAATTCAAGAGATTCCACAGATCTTGTTCTATTGTTCACTTCTAATAGAAAACAATACCGATGACCCTAATTTCTCAAATGCTATAAACAGACTGATGAAGTGCTAATGGTATTCTCCATGCAGGATACCTCCAAAGGTCATAATGTAGTTTGTTTTTATGGATATATAATACATTTCCTGTGGACAAAGGCAATCTGAAATATTCAGTTATATTTTAATAAACAAGGAGTTCTATAATTTGGGAAATACTTTCAATGAATGTTTTATTATAATGAATAGCACCTCTAAGAAATACTCCTCTATTTCCGTTAAAGAGAGTAACCACGAGCTAACTAGTATTTCATCAGATATCAAAAAAATTAAGAATACTAGTACATCATATTGCATAGAAGAAATTCCAAACATATTTAGTATGTTTAAACAGATTAATGGTGTTTTCTTTTAAATAATTCATATCTATAGCATATAAAGTTTTGACAATTAAAACTGTGGAGTTTATGGTGGATAACTGATAATGAGACTACTCCAGCCTGGGTGATAGAGTAAGAAACAGTCTCAAAATAAAAACAAAAACAAAGAAAACCCCACCAGTGCCTCATGCCTGTAATCCCAACACTTTGGGAGGTTGAAGCGGATGGATCATCTGAGGTCAGGAGTTTAAGACCAGCCTGGCCGACATGGCAAAACCCCATCTCTACTAAAAATACAAAAATTACCGAGATGCAGTGGCGTGCACCCATTGTCCCAGCTACTTGGGAGGCTGAGACTGGAGAATCACTTGAACCCAGGAGGCAGAGGTTGCAGTGAGCCAAGATCACACCACTGCCCTACAGCTTGGGCAACAGAGGGAGACTCTACCTCAAAACAAACAAACAAAGAAACAAACAAAAAACCACCAAAACCCAAAAACCACTGTCATACCTCTATAGTTTTATTAATTTCCAGGTTTTACATTTCCATACTTAAACTTAGAATATCATCAACTTATATGGAAGTCATTTGGGTGAACTGTGCATGTGATAACTGTTTTACTGAATTATTAATTTTTTAAAAAAATTAATTATTATTTTTTTAAATTTTGAGACAAGGTCTCACTCTGTCACCCAGGCTGGAGTGCAGTGGCACAATCATGGCTTACCATAGCCTCAACCTCCTGGGCTCAAGTGATCCTCCTACCTCAGCCTCCTGAGTAGTTAGGACTATAGGTGCCCAGCACCATGTCCAGCTAATTTTTGTATTTTTTGTAGAGATGGGGTTTTGCCATGTTGCTTAGACTGGTATCAAATTCCTGGGCTCAGTTCATCCACTCATGCCTTAGCCTGCCAAAGTGCTAGGATTACAGGTGTGAGCCACCATGTTTGACTTGAATTATCTTTCAATTCACATATGATCAATAAAAATCATATCTAAAAAGTTATATAGGTTTTCACAGTACTGGAATAAATATCATCCTTACAAAATGCCATAATAAAATCTCCTCATAACAAAAGATTTCTAAGTCCTAAATGACTGCTCCATTTTTTAAAAAAGTAATAATTGGTGTAATTTCAATAAACAAAACAATATGAACAGTTCTTACAAACTTCTGCAACAGAGAAGACATTTATTGAATCATGTAATAATCAGTATAGAGTGTAGTCATGCTGGCTCCATTGTCATAAATCACTTAAAACTGGGTCAAGATGTTAAGCTGGTAAAAGTCAGGAATGTCCTTACTGGGGGTATCCAGAGGTTTTCCTATCCCTATTATAAATCAGGGTTGAAGAGCAGACTATTTAGTCATTAGCCTTGCTGCCCTAGCCCCTTCATCTACCTTCTAAGTTTCCCCCAGAAAAACAAAAATGAACACTAAGCAGCCAAAAGCCCGTTCCTGCTTACAACAAAGTTCTTGGTGGGAATGAGAGAACTGTAATACTGTAACAGACCTGGAAATTGATGACCCATTTTAGCTGCTAGCAGCTAAACCTTAAGTCACATGGCTACTTTAGAGGTTCACAGAATTCTGATTGTAACAGAGTCAGGCATGAAAAGTGCATTTCACAGTCACTTGGCAAATAAGTCTTGCTGTTTCTTTTCTACCTTGAGATGCTGCAGCCATTACTCACCAGGGATGTCAATATGCCATCAAAAAGGTTGTTGTGAGGATACAGTTTTGGTATCTGTGTTTAGTGGTCTACATCTAAATATTCATATGTGTCTGTGAGGGCTATCAGATGCTAGGCTAGGCTAGGTGAGGTTTTTTGTTGTATGCCTTTTAATCAAACTGGAAAAAAGTAGGAAAGTGGAAAAATACCTTGTTTATAAAGACATAAAATCTTACGTCTCAATTTAGTAAGCTGTTTATCTATAGTATCTTAAATCTCTGAGATTATGTATAATGTATGATGTTTACTTCTAATGACTGATAATGTGTGATATTTTCTTTCAATGGTTTAAGTAATATGAAATAAACATATACTTCCCTTTGCAAACATGAAATACTTTCTAATGGCACTAGGCTAGTTAAATCATTTTTGCTCTCAAGCTTGCATGTCAAATGAACTACAAAATTCATCTTTTAAGTTTCGTGCTTTAGTGTAAAGACACATTAACAACTTAACAATTTTTTTTTTTGGTCCAAAAAACTTCTAAGTGGATAGCTGTGATTCAATGTATAAATGCGTAAGCAAAGAAACCATTTTATGACATATTTGATGGTTTTATTTTGAAAATTAGGCTGATTTGAAAGGAAACTAAGGCCCTTTAGTTTCTATCTGAAATCTTTAATTATAAGCACTAGACAGTTGAAAGACATCCTAAATTAGGTATTATCTTAGCCTTACCTTTATTTGCTTTTATATAATTATTCTGATGAAAGATGTAATTATAACATTGCACAAAATTACTAACCCATCTTTTTTTTTTATGTTTCCTAAATGATGAACACATTATATTACACATAGATTAAGGCAATAAATCTCTACTAAAATAGCTAACAGTAAATAAAAAGTAGAAACTATAATTCCCACATCTTGGTTAGGAAAAAAATAACTTTGTGAAAAAGACTAATTTAGGGAAAATATGTTATAAATAAAATTTTAAGATATAATTATATGTTCAGATCCATTATTCACAGCCTCAATGATGAGCAAGATATCCGAAAAACAGGAGGTTTCTTCAAGACCTTACCTTTTACTTCTTTTTCTACTTTTGTAAATAATATAAAAATGGTTATTTTAATACCCAATTTAGAGAAAAAAATCTGAGAAACATGACTTTTGACACTGTGGAAAAAGCAAAAGGCTCCCTTTGCTTGAATTCACTTTGTATTATTGTGGAGTGTTATGGAGACAGAATCACATTGTGACATTTTTATCCTCATCTTTGATGTCCCTAGCATAAAATTATTACTTTTACAGTAAGAAGGAGTCTCCTATTTGGAAAAAAATGACGTTTATTATGTAACAATTAGAAGGAGAAACCATCTTTCCTAAATAGCAGAGTGGCTGCAAATCTTCTAAAGGAATGGTAAAAGATGGCAGGAACAAAACACTTCGCAAACTGAATTTTAAACAATGATTCAAATTATCATAAAATAATTATGTTTCAGTCAAGTGATAATAGATATAAATGTCAATTGACTAGGAACAATGAATATGTAAGCCCATGGGATATTACTATCCAATGTTATCAAGATGTTATCAACTTGGCACCTCCCCTCTATTTGAAGGGTACATTTTAAAGGCTCAGTTGGTTTGGCCCTTATTAGTCATCCTGATAGGTATGCACACTGAATCACTACCATATGTCTATAGAGGCAAGAGGAAGAGATAATATAGGCTAACTAAAAAATGTGTTTAAATTTGAATCAAAATTATTTAATAGGGTTTTAATGCATCAAATAACAAACTCATCATTAAAAAGTTGAGTTTTGTATATGCCAAAGATTTAGAAGGAAAAGTCAGTATATTGGCAGGGAAGGATGAGTGGAGTGAAGAAGGAGTTAGCAAGATCTTCACTAAGAAGGAAACACTGAGTTAGGTGTTAAAGTATTTTTAAAAACAATTCCAGGTTGATATGGAGGTGAATCCCAAGTAGAAAGTATAAATCTTTAAAGATAATATATAGTTTGGTAATTAGGGAAAATCTAAACAGTTTAGTTTGGGTTTTGAGAACTGATAACTAATATCCTTTTCCATAGAACAGACAACCTAGAACCACATACAGAGCTAATTAAACATGCAGTCAGGTATTTAGCAGAGTTAAACATTTATTTTTCACTCATTCCACATGTTAATTAAGTATCTATTGTGTGCTAAATCCTGTGTAAGGTGCTGTGGGTGAATCAATGAGGAAGAAAAAGACAGTCTCTGCCACTAGTTTACAGTATGGTGAAGACAGACATCAAGGAAACAGAAAATTAAAATAATGTTGTAGGTGCTACAATAATTTATTAGTTACTCTGGGAGCACAGAGGTAGGCTACCTAACCTAGTCTTGAAGAATCGGAAAAATCATTTTAAGGAAGTGACATCTAAGTGAAGGACAACACGAAGAGCAAGATTGATCTATTGCAGAAAAGGGAAGAGCATTTTTGGCATTTATAAAAGACGTGGAAGTGACAGAAGAATGGGTCACTGAGGAGACTACAAGTGAGAGGCAAGCTACAAGTGGAAGTTCGAGACAAGAGGTGAGGCTGGAAAAGTAGCCAGAGGCCAGATATTAAGGATATGTATTTTAATACAAAGCACTGGACTACATTAAAAATTCACCTAAAATATCTTGATAAATATTTACTAAATTAGTTACTAAATATCTATGGTTGATCTCACCCTCACATAATTAGTCCTTATAAGTTCAACTGACCCAGTATATATATTATATAGTTTCATCCTAGGTCAGGAAATTAAAAATCTGACCGATTTCTTATTTTTCTCTCTATAGGGTGTACGCACACACACACACACACACACACACACACGGTACCAACGGAAATTTCATTCTGAGATCTAAAGCAAAGAAAAAAATCACAGCTGGGTGTGGTGGTGAATACCTATAGTTTCAGGCTGAGGCAGGAGGATTGCTTGAGCCCAGAAGCTTGAGTCCAGCCTGGGCAATATAGCGAGCCCTTGTCGCTTGGAAAAAAAAAAGAATTACAGCACATTAATGGAAAATAATTATTCCTTTGTCATGTATGAAACAAACAAGTGACGTCAATGTTGCCAATCATTTTATTAAAAATAGTGTTAATCCGTCACTGGAGTGGAGTAAAAAAGTAGTCTGAGGAATACAATAATTTTGCCTTATGTGATGGTGTTAAGGTATTTTTCAGGATAATTTTATATAACTTACTAAAAGGCATGACTGTTTTAATTTTTTGTCAATTAAAAAAGTAAGATTCATAATGTACCATGCTTAGGCATATATGTATATTAAAAAGAATGTTGAAAAGAAGCTTATATTAAAACCAAAACCAAAAAGCATAATTATTTAAATATTATATAAAACGTCATTTTAATTTGCTTGTTTCCTAAGTTGAAAATAAATTCTGCTTTCCAAATGAAGCAATTACTTTTTGGATCATCTCTATTCAATAATTACCATTTAAAAGTTTTTGAACATTTACTTTAAAGCAGTGTTATATGAACTCTTCTGATTAGAAAATAAGGGAGAGAGATCCAAGATGGCTGATGATTAGCAGCTCGGGCACGTACCTCCCAGTGAAAGCGCAAAGAACGAGAGGACGCCACACTTTCAGACGAATATTAGTTGCTCACGGACCAGGAGATTCGCCAGGGCGACTCTTGTGGCCGGCGTGGCGGTTTTGCTGGTGCCTTAGCACGCCAGTTCTTGGTGCAGAGTCCGGAGATTCCCGGGCAGAAAAGCACCATCAATCTTAACACCGCTGTTTTGGCCGGCTCAGTGGATTGCTCAGATTTCGGCGCAGGGAATCAACAAGTTGGACGTCAGAGACCCAGTTAGAAAGTCGGTAATTATAAAGACGACAGACGGACAAATACATAATGAAGGGAAGAAACCAGCGTAAAAAGGTAGAGAATACTCAAAATCAGAATGCCTCTCCCTCTACAGGGGATTGCAATTCCTCATCAGTAACGGAACAAGGCTTAATAGATTACACGTGTGTTCCAATAACAGAAGCAGGTTTCAAAACGTGGGTGATAAGAAACTTCTGTGAATTAAAAGAACTTGTTCTAACCCAATGCAAAGAAACTAAGAACCTTGAAAAAAGGTTTGACGAAATGTTAACGAGAATGGACAATTTAGAGAAGAATATAAGTGAATTGATGGAGCTGAAAAACACAACACGAGAACTTCGCGAAGCATGCACAAGTTTAAACAGTCGAATTGATCAAGCAGAAGGAAGGATATCAGAAGTCGAGGACCAGCTCAGTGAAATGAAACGAGAAGACAAGAATGCAGAAAAAAGGATGAAAAGGAATGAGCAAAGTCTCCAGGAAATATGGGACTATGTGAAAAGACCTAATTTACGTTTGATAGGTGTACCTGAATGTGATGAAGAGAATGAATCCAAGTTGGAAAATACTCTTCAGGATATCATTCAGGAAAATTTCCCCAACCTGGCAAGGCAGGGTAATATTCAACTCCAGGTAATACAGAGAACACCACAAAGATATTCTTCAAGAAGACCAACCCCAAGGCACATAATCGCCAGATTTATTAGGGTTGAAATGAAGGAGAAAATACTAAGGGCAGCCAGAGAGAAAGGTCAGGTTACCCATAAAGGGAAACCTATCAGACTTACAGCAGATCTCTCAGCAGAAACCCTACAAGCCAGAAAAGAGTGGGGACCAATATTTAACATCCTTAAAGAAAAGAACTTTCAACCCAGAATTTCCTATCCAGCCAAACTAAGCTTTATGAGCGAAGGAAAAATTAAATCTTTTGCGAACAAACAAGTACTTAGAGAGTTCACCACCACCAGGCCTGCTTTACAAGAGCTTCTGAAAGAAGCACTATACATATAAAGGAACAACCAATATCAGCCTTTCCAAAAATATATCAAAAAGCAAAGAACTTTAACACAATAAAAAATTTACATCAACTAATGGGCAAAACAGCCAGCTAGCATCAAACGCCGGTATTAAACTTATATATATTTTAATTGGATAAAAAGCCAAAACCCATCGGTATGCTGCATCCAGACCCATCTTACATGCAACAATACACAAAGACTCAGAGAGAAGGAGGAAGATTTACCAATCAAACAGAGAGTAAAAATAAACTAATAAACAAAAAGCAGGAGATGCAATTCTCGCCTCTGATAGAGTAGACTTTAAAGCAACAAAGATCAAAAGAGGCGAGGAATGACATTACATAATGGCAAAAGGATCAATGCAACAAGAAGAGGTAACGATTCTATAGATCAATGAGATAGAAAATTAACAAGGATATTCAGAACTTGAACTCAGACCCGGAACAAGTAAACTTAATAAACATTTATAGAACTCTCCACTTCAAATACACAAAACATACATTACCACCTCACACCTATTCCAAAGGTGACTATATAATTGGAAGTAAATCACTCCTCAGTAATCGCATAGCATTTCATAGGTTTAAATTAAATATTGGTTGGCTGTTTGTTTGTTATCTTCTTCCCTTATTCCTTCCTGACTACATCATTAAGTATAATTATCAGTATAAAAGAGGTTTTCAATACCCATTACTAAATTGCATTCTAGCCTGGGCAAGAAATCAATACTCCCATTCTCTCTCCCTCTTTCTTTTCCTTCTCCCTCCTCCCCATTCTCTCTCTCTCTTTCTCTTCCTTTTTCCTCCTTCCTATTCTCCCTCTCTCTTTCTCTTTAAAAAAAAAAAATAAAATAAAAGTAGAAAATAAATGCTTGTGGGAAAAATGGGAGCAATTTTATTTTAAAAATGATGCAAATGCATCCTATAATAAAAAAAGTACACTTAATGATCATATAATTAGATGGGAGGAGTAACAGTATGATAAGATGAATGAATCACAGATTTTACTTCCTAAGCTAAAATTTAGCACAAAATTCAGTTTGCATAGTATGAGTTAGTGTATAAGTTAAGACTTTTTTCATTTAGCTGCTTTTGGTATAAAGAAAGTATATAAATAGTTTACCAAGTTACTTTCATAGTACTCCCTCTTATTCAGAAATACATGTCACCAGATTATGTTATGCAGTTCACTGGTAGAAGATTTATAGCTGAAAATTTTAAAATGTGGAATTATATACATTTAGACAGTTGTCTTCAGGATATTTATTTTAGATGGTGTTACTGAAATCTTACATGGCTCACTGGTAGCTATTAGTTAAAATAAAAATAATGTAGAAAATAAATTAATGCAGATTAAGTATTAAAAATAAATTACATATTACTTCCAAAAATATAAAAATGTTTCACTCACTATACTAAGTAATCACTTCTGTGATGTCAGCAGATGAATTTACAAAAATTTCCAAAATAAAGTTGATGGCTATTTGACATTAGGTGCTTTAGAAAAACTTTTGTGTAAAATACATTAGTGATTATACTACTGCTTCATAACATTATAAAAAATACTCCCTATACTAAAAGGAATCTTTCCAAGGGAATTACAAACTTTAATTAAAAGTAATGAACAATGAAAGATAAACTTACTAAGTGCTCGCTCTGATGATATAACAGACTCTATGGGCCAACTTTTTCAGGCCATCTAAAGATCTTCAGGTAGGATCGCATTTCAATGGTCCGCGAGAGATGAAAATAGATTCCATTTTATAATAAACTTATCTATATGTGGTCTGTGAAAAAGTATTTTAATATTTAAATGTCTTTGTTTCAATAACCTCAATCTTTCTTTTTCCAATTTGTCCGTTGTTCACTTGGTCCTCCATGCTGGTTGTAAAAACTAGCCTTACAATTAAATCCTCCACATATTTATACATTTTTGAAAATTACTTCAGATTTCTCTTTTTGCAGAGCATTAGTAAGTCCTTTAATCACTCTTTGTCCATCATCTCCAAATGTTGATATTTCCTGATTCCAAAAGAAAGGCATTTTCATACAAAAAGACGTAAGGCAGTAAATAAGTTCATTTTCTTAGGTAGCCATTTTTCTCTAGACTACACAGTGATAGTAAAAATGGTAATTGAGTCTACATAAGGAATCTTTATCAAAACAATTAAAATGTTTTCTGCTATAATGTTCAATTTATTATTCTCTTCAAATCTACTTTTAAAAATCTTTAAAGAATTTGAAGGCTAGGTGCTGTGGCTCATGCCTGTAATCCCAGCACTTTGGGAGGCCGAGGTGGGAGTATCACCTGAGGTCAGAAGCCTGGTCAACATGGCGAAATGCTGTCTCTACTAAAAACACAAAAATTAGCCAGGTGTGGTGGCCCACTCCTGTAACCCCAGCTATTTGGGAGGCTGAGGCATGAAATCGCTTGAACCCAGAGGCAGAGGTTGCAGTAAGCCTAGATTGTATCACTGTACTCTAGCCTTGTGAAACTTGGTCTCAAAAAAAAAAAAAAAAAAAAAAAAGAATTTGAAACTTACTGTGAAAAATATTTTATGTTAAAATGAGAGAATTAGGCTGGGCGTGTTGGCTCACACCTGTAATCCCAGCACTTTGAGAGGCCTAGGCAGGTGGACTGCTTGAGCCCAGGAGTTCAATATCAGCCTGGGCAATATGGTGAAACCCTGTCTCTACAAAAATAGAAAAATTAGCTGGGCATGGTGGTGCATGCCTGTAATCCCATCTACTTGGGAGGCTGAGGCAGGAGGATCAATTCAATTGAGCCCGGGAGGTTGAGGTTGCAGTGAGCCATGACTGCACCATTGCACTCCAGCCTGGGTAACAGAATAAGACTGTGTCTCAAAAAAAAGGAAGAGAGAAGACTAATTAAACATTTACTGAGATGTTTCAAGAACTGGTAAATTCTGCAAAGAATCAAATACTAATAGAAATCTGATATTTGATGATTGTAGCATATCAATAATAGAGTATTTTAGAAAGCATATATATTTTGAAAAATGACTTTATAGTTAACCACACGGTGAAGTTAACCTATAGGAAGTACTTGTAATGGCAGAAAGTATTTACCAAACACATTTGTGTGAAAAAAAAGTTTTATAGTACAGAGGTAATACTCCTGAAAATTAAAAATATTAGAGAGAGAGAGAGAGAGAGAGAGAGCTCCCTTCAGGCATAGTTTAAGTCTTGTGTCACAAATAAAAGGATCCTCTCTAGCATATGGAGTAGTTGCCATGTCCTCCCAGGGATGGTCTGTAGCTATGTTTACCTCAGGCTCATCAAGAAGAGGTAAACTGTCAAGTATAATTTCAGTCATAGGGTGGTTTGGTTGAGACAGATTAGTGGTATGCAATCATGATAGATAGTTTATCCCAGCTCCAAACTGCTGCTTGGGAAATCTTGAACTCAAATGAACAGAGACTCAGTCATTATTAGTGTCAAAAAGGTACACAGAGACAAAATTTGGTTGGCAGCATGAAAGATGAATCAAGGCGAAAAAGTAACCAATTGCATGTTCAAAATCGAAATTGAGATGCATACTACAGTTTGGAAATACTTTAAATACCAGAACAGTCATACATTATTAATTGTTCATTGATTAATATTTAAAACATATTTCTTACTGTATTTTCAGACAGACAATATAAACTAATGTATTTTCTTATTTCAAAACCTTTATTCTCAAGGTGATGCAGAGTAAGGAGTACCCTTTTAGATACAGGAGTAAGATAGCAAAATATTTTTTAAAAATTTATATAATGTTTAGTATCCTTCCTTCAGCTAGATATTTCCAGAAATAAGACTTTTTAAAAGAAGAACTTAATTTTATGGTACTATTTTAATATTCAAATGTTCTTACAGTTTGATGACTTTCTCAGGAAGAAATCAGGATATAATAAAAGCATGAACTTAAAATGTGGAAGAACCTAATCTAAGTAACTTTCCAAATATTTTCTAAACATTGAAAAATATATATTTATAAATTGTAAAATACATTATTCTATTGGCAAACACAAACTTTAGTATCTTTAAATCAGACTCCCCCCAACCAAATATCCACAAAAAGAATGTCCTGAAGTGTCAATGCCTGAAGTGATACGCTCTGACAAATCTAACAGCTCTTTCTGTGTCATTCCTAATGCACTTGTCACTCAGTATTATCCATCCTCATTAATGACAATGGGAAAGTTTATCTTGGGAACACGTTTTAAATCATCTACTCTTTACAATGGGACCATGAAATCTCTTACAAAACATGAGGCGGGAACTACTCTGACAACAAAACCCCTTCCTGGCAGCTTTATTCTTAATTCCTGTTCAAGGAGTAATCTGTTTATTATAAAATCATACAGAACAATATATTAAACAGAATTTGAAACAAGAATAGCTAGTGTGATTTTCAAGCTTACAAGTATTTTTACAACATTTTTATTAGGCTGAAAACACTACGTTGAGTTCTTTTTGTGTGATTTCATGCAATCTCCTATTCTATTCTACATTAAAAACAACTTTGAAAAGAAGTTTAGTTTTACATAATTTTAAAATAATTTTCAAATGGCAAGGACACTCGTGTTTATACAATTATTTTAAAATATAATAACTTACATTAACTTAAAGCAATTATAAGTAAAAATGTCCTCCTGTTTAAATTTCCCAACAAAATGCCAAAATATTTCAATTATAGCATTCTATAGCTTAAAAATAATCTTACCAGGACCAACATTACTTTTAATAATATATTCACATTTTAAACTTCAGTAAGATCTTGTTTACTTGTCTAAGAAATTCCAACACTTAAAAAAAAATAACAAAAATAAGCAAGACTTCATAGCACCTGCTTAAACTTACTGTTTTGACTATCAATTATAGACACTGGATAGCGTGGCTAATGAACAGCTGAACTTTTTGTGTATACTTCTACTAATAAAATCAATAATATATCCTTATGCCCAATATAGAAATGTATATTTATGCCACTCAATATTCACTTATCAAAAGTTTAATGCTACATTTTGATTAATTTACTGTATAGTAAAATAATCTTAAGTAGATTATAACAAAAAACTCAACAATATCACATTTAAAGTTGATTTTATAACTTTTAATCACCTGAAATCATCTGTATATTCAAACATGCTACAAACAAAAACACTGAATTTTAATATTTAAATTGTATGAAGCTACAATTCATAAAGCATTTTAATTTCAGAATTCAAAACTTTTAACATTTCTAATTAATGCTTTATTTTTAAAAAGGTTTATTTAAAGGATGTTGTGCTTAAGGTTCTAAGTTAAATGTACAATAAACACCATAAAAAGGTTCATGAAATTTATAAGGTCTTATAAAAAAATAAATCTAAGGAAAACTAATATATATGTATACATTACAATTGTTTCTTATATATTAGGTATTTATTATCAATCCAGTAACATTATATAGAAAATAGCAATTTATGTGTGGCTTCAGAAAGCTGAATTAGTACTAATGGTTAAGAGGTTGCTTTAGCATTTGAAAGAATCTGGTAGAGACTGAAATGGGGTGCCTCTAAGAAAGTGAGTTCCACATGATTACAGAGAGGCTGGATGAGAAAATATGTGCACACAATGAGAAGCTGGCTTTGAAGCACTTTAAGCTCCCTTCCAATTTTAACCTTTTATGAAATCTAGGTATTTTCTCAGAGAGATATTAATGCAGACTGTTTGAAAAATCTAGGTATTTTCTCAAAGACGTTGCATAAATTCTAAAAGTGCAAATTACACAGCAAATGATTGTGTGTATTTGTTGTTTTTCAAATAAAGCTTAATTTTAAGAGTACAAATTCTATCAACAAATTGACAATTCTCTCAGTAAATTTTCTTTAAAGTATGCAGCTCTTTAAAGTAGGGTTCTTTAATGGAAAATTTTCTTTGTAAATGATGAGACAGAAAATATTTTTGGCTTTGCAGGCTGTAAGAGCTCCACTTAGTGATGCACTGTGAAAACAGCCATAGACAAAATGATAGCAATGGCTGTTATAATAAAGTTTACTAAAAAAAAAAAAAACCATGGAGCTGGATTTGGCCCATGGGCCATAGTTTGCTAACCTCATGTTCTACTGCAAGAGGGCATAGTTGCTTTAATATTGCCCTTTACATACCCATATTTGTGTGGACAAAAGCTTAAGAACCTTTCCAATAAAATGATTGGAATGTTACAACAATTGAATGCTAAAGAAATTGCTCATGTTTATAGTACTATGAAGAATAGATCACATTTCCAATATATCTTTATATGTACTTTTTTGAGTTTGAAACTGAATTACACATTAAGTCAATAACATATTTTAATGAAATGCATTCAGTTATAAATCATACGCTGTAAAGCTTTTCTCCTAAATATAATTGTCCTTAATTTAAATTTCTATTTGGATCAGAATGGTTTCTCAGGAGGAAATTCTGAAGAAGCCAAACTAAATAACTAGATTGAAATTTGTCAGCTTCAAGTGTATAATGAAGAGGTCACTGGGATGATTCTTCAGTAAGGATTAGTCCTAGATTCTGTTATGGAAGTGATATCAGTTACTTTACTGCTAATGTGTATTTAAATAAAATTATAGAATATCCAAAATGTATTAAAATTCCATGTTACATAATTATTTCATCTGTAACTCATAAGTCTCATGAATTGTTTTCAATAATAACAGCTCATTATATTATTAGCTGATTTTTTTTTACAGGTTATTTTACTTATGTAAAACCTTAGAAGTATATTAAGCATCTACAGAAAACTGTATTCATACTATCAAACTATTCCATATAATCTGAAATGATGAGTCTTGTAATGGTGACACCCTCTCATATATTTTGAGCAACATCAAGAGGACATTCATTCATTCATCCATTCATGCAATATTTCATGAGCACCTAAATGATCAGGCAATGAACTAGGAAAGGGAGATACAATAATGAACATCTATGCTCCTAAAAGAACAACATTTTCCCAAAGTTTGATATTTTACAAAAGAAATGCATGCTGTTTTCACTGTACTAGAGTATGACAAAACAAAACAAACAAACAGTACAGAATGGATATTCAAGAGCTAAATAACAAGCAGAGAAGATTACTTGAAATAGTGCTCTTCTTGGCTACTTCATGATTGGCTTTTGGCCTTAGTATTTTTACAGACCAATCAGTTCTACAGGATTTTAAAGGTTGATTTATCATTATTTATTTGATTATTAATTCAAACCCACTGTTAAATTACTTTTGTTAATCCTAGAAGGTATTGTTTGGCATTGACTAGAAATTTCATTTCCTTGATAGTACATAGTGATAAAAAAATTACGGGTGTGTGTGTGTGTGTGTGTGTGTGTGTGTGTGTGTGTGTGGTTCCTGGGTCTGAATATGCAAGTATAGAGGGAAGAATCTAGAAAGTGTTGAACAAATATATTTCATTATATATATATATATTTTTTGAGACAGAGTCTCACTCCGTCACCAGGCGTCACCAGGCTGGAGTGCAATGGTGCGACCTCAGCTCACTGCAACCTCTGCCTCCTGGGTTCAAGCAATTCTCCTGCCTCAGCCTCCCGAGTAGCTGGGACTACAGGCGCGCGCCACCATGCCCAGCTAATTTTTTTGTATTTTTAATAGAGACGGGGTTTCACCTCGTTGACCAGGCTGGTCTTGATCTCCTGACCTCAGGTGATCCGCTCGCCTCAGCCTCCCAAAGTGCTGGGATTACAGGCGTGAGCCACTGCGCCCACCTCATTATATTTTTAAAATTTATTTGAGATTTAAAAATGACTTGTATCTCACAATATACATACATAACATGTAAAATCTAAGTGTATTAAAATTGTTAAAAGAAAATTTTCTTTTTATTTAGTACAGCTCGTTACTAATTCATTCAGAATAAATCATTACTAATACTTTATCTGGACCACCATTTTTTCCTAAGACTATTGAAAAGGCTATGAAATATAATTAAATCACTATCTAGTTGGATTCCTTTTTCATACCTATGCATGACAAATTTTGAACCTCAATACAGAAAAGATAGGTTGCATAAATCCCAACTATTTTGAAACATGCGAGTTTTAGGGTAAAGGAGAGTTGAATACTATCACTGTGTTGTGTTTTGCTATACTTGAATATGATTCATATCTTAAAAAAACAAGTACATATGTGTATACATTTATGTATAAGCAATTTTCTGTTAAAAGCTGTAATTATGAGCTGGGCGCTGTGGCTTACGCCTGTAATCCCAGCACTCTGGGAGGCCGAGGTGTGTGGATCATGAGTCAAGAGATTGAGACCATCCTGGCCAACATGGTGAAACCCCATCTCTACTAAAAATACAAAAATTAGCTGGGCGTGGTGGCAGGTGCCTGCAATCCCAGCTACTTGGGAGGCTGAGGCAAGAGAATCACTTGAACCTGGGAGGCGGAGGTTGCAGTGAGCCGAGATTGCACCACTGCACTCCAGCCTGGGAGACAGAGCAAGACTCCGTCTCAAAAAAAAAAAAAAAAAAGCTGTAATTATGTATTTTAATAATTTTCTATTATTATTTATGTTAAGGATATAGTCCTATTGCATTTGGTTTTGGTCAACATTTTACCAATTTGTTTATAAAAATATTAATAAGCTAGTTTGTGTTACCCTTTTCCTTTGCCTACTTAATACAAGATAAGTTGACCCATTTATTTACAGGATCAACAACGGCAATCCATTTCATGCTATAGCACTGACCCTTCACAAAGATCTTGTAAATGAGTAGCCTATTGCAATATGGACAAGAGACCTTTAATTGCACCAAGAACCTTTTTGTTACACTCTTTTTCAGTGCTACATCATAGCTACAGTACAAGTCGGTTAAATATTTCTTACGTATTAGGAAGAAATATCAACAACAACAAAAAACCCTGTATCAAAATATGTAAGTGAAAAGTTTGAGGCATTTAAGTCTACACTATAATAATGCCTTTTAAATAACTATTGATCAGAAAAATAAGCTTTTTTCATTCATATAATTAAATATTTAGAAAATTAATAAACATTTCATTGAAGACAAGAAATTTAGAAACAAAGATCAATCAAAATTGATATTAGCTTCATTTTATAATGGAAAACTTATTATTTTTTTTTTTGGAGACAGAGTCTTGCCCTGTTGCCCAGGTTGGAGTGCAGTGGTAGGATCTCGGCTCACTGCAACCTCCGCCTCCTGTGTTCAAGCGACTTTTCTGCCTCAGCCACCTAAGTAGCTGGGATTACAGGTGACTGCCACCATGCTCAGCTAATTTTTACATTTTTAGTAGAGATGGGGTTTCACTATTTTGGTTGGCCAGGCTGGGCTCGAACTCCTGACTTCAAGCCATCCACCTGCCTCAGCCTTCTGAAGTGCTGGGATTAGAGGTGTGAGCCACTACACTGGGCCTATAACAGAAAACTTTAATTGTAGTAAAAGATACTTCTCCCTTTCTATGAAATGACTATATATACTTTGAAGTTTTATTATTTGAAATATTCAATAAAGAATCCTATACCTTAAAGAAAAAAACCCACATACATGCCAAATATCATTTATATTGGGCAATAATATTTGAAACAATTTTTCAATAAAGCATAGGGTCAGGTATTTCAACTGATTTACTCACAAATTTTTGAATGGGTGTAATATATATTTGACAGTCTGATAAAAAATTGAAACCAAATACTCAATTTCATTAAACCCTTCATCTTGGGTATTTTATTTCTGGAAGGCTCATGCCAAAATGATTTAGTTTGATTCTCTACAACAATGGTGGGTTGACTTGACAGCATCTGACAAAACAGTTCAGTGAATTTCACTATACCAGATACAAAGAACCTAAACTGGCTACTCTATAAAATGACCACTGTGACTTAGAGTTATGACAGTAATAAATTTGCCAAATTTTTTATTTCTACTTAAATAAGAGAACTGCTTTACCAGTTTTTGGGTTAAAGACATTCCCATTACATTCTACTTTCTTTTAATTATTTATTATGGTACCCAATTCTACCTTTTAAAAACTAATAATTTGTATTTAACATCATATTTTCTTAATGAGGAACACAATTTCTTCATATTACTAAAATGCAGAAAACTTTTTCGTAATATTCATCAACAGAAGGAAAACATTTTACAATCATAATATTTATTGCTTAATTTTGCTTAAAGATGGTATTTAAAGAACTTCCAACAAATCAAGCTTTTTGCAAAAGAGAAAAATAGCTTGTAATATCAAAGAATTAAACTTGCATTAGAACCAGTTATGATAAAACGGGCAAAAATTAGAAGTCTGAAAAATGGATTCAGTAGACCCTTATTAAGTTATAAGTTGTATATACCTTGATTATCTCACAGGATAATTTTTGATGCTCCAAAGATAACAAATGTAAAATAACTTAGAAAAATATAAAATATAAAAACAGGTTGATTAGCTATAAGCAAATTAATATTTGTGAAAGTAGTGGAATATAGAACTTAAGTGAGTCCAATAATAATATATTGTAACTAAATTTGGTAGACTTTTAGACTATATCAAAATAGTAGATAAGGAAAACTACATTTCTTTGTATACGATATATTCCTACTTTCTTTCAGATTTAGAAATCCTATAAAAGTAAATAGTATTTTAGAGAATAGCTCCTTTTCTTTTGCAAATTAATTTTCCCATAATAAAAAAACTACCATATTACTAGAAGTAAGGTAAAAATAGGAAGAATATCATCACCCTAATGTATTCACACATATATATGAATATATATAATAACAATGTTATATAAGGGAGAAGCTGTGATTCAACCAATCACAATTTTATAATGTGTTTTATAAAAAGTAGAAATGCATGCTAGGGAAAAGAATTTTTAATATGAATATATGTATATATATGAATATATATGAATGTATGTATATATATATCACATGAACACATTTTTTGAGACTTAAAAAAATCATTTCTTATTGAAGAATCTTTCAGGACAGAAGCTTTCTGGCTTATATAATGAAGAGAAGCTAGCACTACAGCTTAGGGCATGGCAGACAGTTGGTGGTTAAGAGCACAGGCTTTAGAATAAAACGGGCTTCAATTTAAGTGTCATTTCTGCCAGTTATCAGTTCTGTGACTCTGGATAAGTTGCTTGATCTCTCCAAACTATAAGCCTCCTCATTTGTAAAATGAAGATAATAATGTTATAGGGGTAATTGTAAGGTCTATGAAATAATGCCTTTAAGCACTTGCAGTAGCCCTAGCCCTCTGTTAAATATGTAATAAAACTTACTTTTTAAAATTAATAATGAACAGAGTTTCTGAACATGTTAGCTTTCCAGGGTTATCCTGCATATGGCATCAGAAGAACTGAATTTAATCCTGGCTCTAAACACACATGTATGACTTTGGGAAGGAAGGTTATATAACTCCTATATATTTCTTTTTATTAAAATATGTGTAATAGTATGTACGCAAGGGTTCCTGTGAAGATTAAAATCAAATATAATAATGCATGTGAAAGCACCCAATGCAATACCTAGAACAAATTAGAAACCAAATACATGTTTTTAAAGAAAATTACAGTAGACATGTGTTACTTTAAAAACAGTAGTTTACAATTTAACAAATATTTATGGAGCACTTGTTACATATACTCAGGATTTAGCTGCAAATAAGACATACTATATCCTTACTCTTGTGGAGCTTACATTTTAGTGGTGAGGTTGGGAAAATAAACAAACTGAGGAACAATTATAAAATACATTACACTGAGAATTCAAACAGTACATGAGGGTGAGTTACTTAGTGAACACTTCAGACAGGCCAGTCAGACTTCTCTAAGGAGGAGTTTGAGAGAGTTAATTCAGAATCCAAATGACATGAAAAGGCCTTGAAAAGATCAGAGGAATGAGGATTCTGAACATTTGCTGTGCAAAGGCACTGAGGCAGGATTAAATTTGAAATGTTGTGGATACAAAAGTATACCCAAAACTACCTATATCACAAGCTCAGGGATACCATATTTACCAAGCATTAGTATTACAGGTACCTTGGAGGATATATTAGTAAGATACATCTTCTTACTTTCTAGGAACTTAAAAAATACATTTTGGTGAGGAAATGAAATAGCTATGATTTGTTATCATTTTCTGTTTTCTTTTTTTCTACCTTCCTTAGGCACCATAAATGACACACTATGAAAGAAAGTGTTTCAGAGAGTATCATGTAAACTAGACAAATTCTCCTACAGTAATTCTACAAAGGTTTGAAAAAAATCTTTGAAGTATTACAACATGATTTTCCTGGAGGCAAACCAGAAAACATATATATAAATGTTTATGTCTGCAAAAGTTAGGAAGAAGGAGAAGAGATCTTTTTCCCTTTACATAATTAGACAATGCTGAGTCTGTATCCTCCTGGTCTAACAACTAAGATAACTGCACTACAGGTAACCACAGTATCTTTATGAGAGGCTGTTACCAAGATTCTAAATATTTGACTTTGCTTCATGTAGCCATCTCATTATTCAAATATATACTTTTCTTAAATTTCCTAACATAGTTATGAGTAAATGTAATAAATAGTGCAATGCAAAATATTAGATCCTAAATTTAATGTATAAAATGAAGATTTTTATATAAAAATTATGGTCAAGGTGTCATATTTTAATAATATTTCTCAAAGAAAGATAATTCATTTGATATAACTAATTATAAGTTTCATATCCTATATGTTGATGACCATATAGAAACTTTAAGACATATAATAGCCAAATATGAATTTACTCTTCCTTGCCAAATGAAGCAATGATGTTCTGCTAGCCAAACTAACAGGAGGCATGTGAAATGAACACAAAAGCAAACAGGCCTTACACTGCCTAAGGGAAAGTCAGCAAGATGGAAGTTTCAATCATTCGGAATAATACTACAGCAGCCTTAGGCTTTTCTCAGAATGGAAACATGTCACTATTAAATCTGCAATATTTCAACAAATCAGAATGCAGAGAAAAGAACACTTATACAACCACATCCTAGAAAGGGGCACTTTACTCAACATTTAAGTGGAAAACAATTATAAAGAAATTTCAGAAAAATTGTCAGTGAACATAAATGACTCAGGGAAAAATGTTTTTCTTTCAAAGTGCTTAATAGATTTTTCAAAAGCTTACCACTTAGAAACGATTTCCTTATATATTCTCCTTAAGGAATTATTAATGTAAAGAAAAATTTATATGAAGTGGTAAGTGAAAAGGCTGCCAGTAAGAAATGCTCATTTTTCCCCAGTACAGTACCATTACTTTGGAAGGTTTGATCAAAGGGAATAAGCTTTCACAACATTTATATAGGAAGTTAAAAAAATACTTCAAATATTTTGGGAACTTACCTAATCAGTATACTTTTAGCATGTGTCTAGTCATGTAGCCATCTTTGGTCAATCATCAAAAAATCAAAGGCAAATTGGCATGACTCAACCCTAACTTTAATACCGCATGATTGTGTCGTGTAAGCTTGTTTTGTGTGAGAGCTGCTGTGGTTTTAGCAGAGAGATTAACAACCGGACCTAAGCTGGCCTCCAAACCTTGCCCTGCTGATGCCTCAAGCTCTTTGAAGTCTGACCATCATACCTGGCAAAACAACAGTGGGAACTAGGATGGTGTCAGATCTAATCAAATTGTTTGCTGCAGCATAGCTAACTATGGGGTTCACTAATTGGCCCAATTGCGGATTATACCTTTTGCTACAGATTCAAGACAATAATTTAGTTAAATGATGTTTTTTTTTTCTTATCTTTTCTAATTAAGATTCCAAAGTAGAAAGAAATAGGATTAGACAGATTCTCAAAACTGTGTTCTCCTTAAGGTGGTATGTACTTTCGATAGGTTAACTATGGCATGTGAAATATATAAAGTGTAGCAAGTATTAAAGCAACTTCTGGAGAGTCTGTGAAACATATGTAATGCTATTATATGCCGATATCACTTGGGAATGAAAGCATAAATATTAGAATGATAACATAATGAATATATCAAAATGTATACATGTAAAAAAATACATTTCCATTATTAAAAAATGTTAATTTTTGACAAGTGATTTAATCTAAATGAATAGATGCCTATGTGCAACTTTGATTTTTTTTTTTCTTTCTGCTAGCTGCAGTGTATCTAGGAATAAAAGCTAGTTGAAATAGCAAACAACATTTGTAGTATACTGGACTATGGCCCATGATGCTACACTTAATAAGGCTCCCAAGCCAGACATTTATATTTCCATTATTTTATTTTAGTAACATAATTGTGAGTTGACAACCAAGTTAACCATCCCTCCCTCCACCTCTAGATATAGTAAACATATTCATCATTCTACTTCTCATTTAAAAATCAGAAAGGCTGCTGAAAATAAGCATAGGGAAGAAAGTAAACCCAGGCCCAAAGATATCGTGAAACACTCCAAATTATTTCACATTCTCATAGCCACTAGCACCCTTGTAGTTTATAAGAGTTTATGCTTTTCCAATATGTAAATAATAATCCTACTGAATAATCCTACTGAATAGTACCAAGTTATATGGCAATACAATTATAAATCTAACTTATATCGATGGGACCTACTACTCTAGTCATAATATTTGAGAATAAATCTATTACATAAATACATCAAAAATAATAGCAACTTAATAAAAACTGGTTGGTCAATTCTTTTGTGAGAAAAGTTCTTGGTGACTGGAGAAATACTGAGGTCCTATTCTGAATTAGAGACAAAGTATGATAAGACAGCCTTGAGTAAACATGATTTACTTTGACACTCTCCACTCTCAATATTCGTTTAGTTTATGAGACCCACATAGAGACACTATTTATGATAATTACTACTTTTTTGACCAATTATAGCCTACACCAGTACTGTTAATCTTTATATTGAAAATTTGTAGTAAATAGTGTAAGTCTTTTGTATATTTCAGTGTAACCGAGTTATTGTACTCTCTGTCTTGAACTTAGAAACAGTGAATCTTTGAGCTGGAAAACTGTCCCATTACCAAAGTGGAAACTCTCTTTGTGAAAACCTTAATGGATAGTGCAACTAATGTAATAATAAATTTTGATCATTTATATTAGAAAATTTTATTACTAGAATGTGCTACAATATGATCAAGCTGAAAATACAAAATCAAAATATCAAAATATTATCAATGCAAATGAAAATGTGGCATCTATGATGTCATCAAATATGCAGCCACATTTCAAATTTTGCCAAATCTTACTTGTTATATGCTATACTTACATCATAATTACTAAAGAAAAAACTGGTTAATGATAACCTGATATTAGAAAAAGCAAAAATTACAGAAGCTAAAAAATGCAAGTTTAACCAGTTATTTCAGCTTGGAAGTGAAGCTATGTACTCAAGTTACCTTATATGTAACTAAGAAGACAGTTTGTATGGGTCACTTGACTAGTGGAGCTAATATTTATAGCTGTATTATTTGCACTATTTTTAAAACTCCATTCATAATTTATCTATATTACCTATATTTCAGCAAAGACCTTATTCCTATTAAGTAAATGACCTTGTTTTTGATTCTGGGATAGATATAAAGATGCAAAGCACATCGTTTCTATGTATTGAATCTATTATCATATCTTAGTAAAGCTTATAAAATATTTAATCACTATATAAAAATATAAATAAGCTAGTAGAGTACTTGCTACATAACAAACGCTCAAAAAATGTTTGCTGTGATTAAATGGAGGTTAGGCAAGGTTAGGTAAATTTGATCTGGTTAAGATCAAGGAATAAGTAGTTTTTAATGGTTAACAAAGTATGCCAGACTGTTACTATGCATAGCTTATAAGAGTCACCAATTTTCTAAGAATTGGAAAGCCGTTTCTTTTAACCTGAAATCATAGTGTAAACTTTTACTTTTACTTATCTAGAATGCATATCAGGATTTTGGTGCAGTTAGTATAGATATGATTCTGCTATGGTTTATTTGTAGAGGGGCTAATTTATACAGCCTTGTAGTTATAGGTATCAGCAAAAATTTTTATTGTGATTAGAGAAATATTTTCACTTGAATCTTGACAATACCAACATATACCCTGAGAAGAAAGAAATATTCCTTTGCTTTCTCCAAATCACTCAAAGAAATTAGAGCCTACAAGTTAAAGTTGCTCTACCTGTTAGAGGCCCTTGGTAGCTGCTAGTAAAAAGATAATCAGTTTTCATATATGTAAAGGGCAATGACTTAACAAATAAAAGAAAATGTGCCCTAAAAACAGAGATGAGAGTGTGCCTGCTTCTTTCACCCATTTCCAACCTTGCCTCCTTTTGAGACCGTGTGATTGACAGTACATTCCAACATGTAACAAATCTGCCTATATGGAATTGGAAAAGTTATTTCTGTTTTACCTGCTAAACTACCTTTCACTTCTGAAAGGGAGACTCAGATTCAATGCCTGATTCAATGTCAGATTCAACTATCTTTCACTTCTGAAAGTAAGACTCAGATTCAATAGCACATTCAATAGACTATTTTAGTCTCAGACTTTACAGGCTAGTAAGTTTACATTTTATTTTTAAAAAATCAGGACATTTAAAAATCAGGACATTTATTTGTTGTGAGTATTAAAACAGTACCATTTGCTCCATGATTTTACCGTCAATAAAGGAATCCTTAAACTAGTCACTTTCAGGTCATTTCTACCCCTGTTTCTAGTTTCTTTAATATATTACCAAGACTTGCTATCTGTTTGGATATGCATTTTATAATGTACAATACTACATTTAAAACATTTACTCTTAGGTGAACCACATGATTTTAATTCTATTCTAATCATACCTATATGCACTTCTATTTGGTTTGATTTCTTAATTTTTACTTTTTCTAATCACCAAATTGAATATTATGGCATAAGTAAATAAGTTATTTAGAATGTGTATATTTCTATTAAAATAACAACAACAAAAAAACCCAAAAAACTTTAGTGATTAGGTTGTTAGCCAAAAAGGTGCAGAGTTTGATTATATGGAATTTTAAGAAACAACAGTCTCTTTGTGTTTTATTTTCAAACAATTCTTCTAAACCACAGGTTGACCAATTACAATGATTCTTAGTTAAGCATAGTGGGAAGAAGAGAGAAAATGGAAGAGAAACCTGTGTGGTTAATGGAAGATCTTTCATCAGCTCTGATGGTGAAGTATAGTTACCATTAGAACCTAAAGTTATTCAAAGGAGAGGTCCCACTTGACATCACATAAGTTCTTTCTCTCTTTTTCCCAAATCCCAATAAGACTCATTAAGACAGAGAAAGAGAAATCATAAATGTGATTCACAGTACTGTATTACTTTCTTCTCTGGGCACAGTATTTACTTTCACGGGGGAATCATCTTGCTTAGTTTGTATGGTAATAGAAATGATATCTCAGATGTGGTTGTTAGAATACTAATTTTAGAAAAAAGGTGGCACATGGAGAGAAAAAACTTCTTCCATTAAAAATATATACTCAAAAGAAAATGATAAGCATGCTTTCCTTGTGACACTAAACTATAACTTTATTCTTCTCAACATTTTAAGCAATATTATGGTACATTACTCAGTATTCTGTCAGAAAAACTGAAACAATGTCTGAACAATTACAGTGTTGGGTTCCACTTCAATGGTTTCTTTTGAGAACTAAAGCAAATTAGCTCAAGAATCACTATTTCTACACTCTTACTCTTTTGGCTTTAAGTGGCTTTTGAAGGGAGTATCCCCAGATGAGAAACTTCTAACACTCCTGCAGAGATGACCTGCTTGAAGAACTGGCTGCCTGATTAACTATTAACTGCTCTCAATAGGATTAGATAATTAAGGACATTGATGACCATTAATTAGGAGGAGGGCACATTAATTTGTCACTGGATAGGGCCCTTACAATGATTTATAGGTTAGTGCTACTTGCAAATGTGAAGAGAAAGAGAAAAAGAGAGAGAACCATTAAGTTACCTTATCAAGTGGCCAGCTTAAAGAGGGCAGAGGGTCAAAAAAGGGCCAAAGTGGTCACTTAAGGGTGAAGTCCCAAACACCAAAGCAGTGCCAAGCCACATTGACCATCATTTGGTGATGAAGTTAAAAATATGCTAATTTATTGGTGGCAATTCTCTCTTTTTATGGTTTCAAGCAGTTAAGACAAGTGGCCTGCTTAGGAGCTTTTCATTTGAAAAGAGATTAAACAAAATGGTTTGTCAAGGCTGCTTGGCTGTTTTATGTCTTTGTTAAAAAAAATTGCACTGACTATACTGATAACTATCACATCACCCAAAAGCCATCTCTCTCTGAGAATTTACTCAGAGAGAGTTAATATATAATAAACTGTTATATATTTATAATTGTTATATATGTATAATTGTTAATAAATACATCAATTCTAATTGCTTAACAGTTCTCTGTTCATTTGCTCTTTAGCAAGATTAAGTTGAAATAAATCTTTTGTCCTACTACTTTGTCACCATTGCTTACATAAGGGTCACAAAAAAAGTTGCAGTGTCTTAGAAAATGCACTTAAAGATACTAGTGTAAATTATAATTTGTTTAGTTCCACTCCAAAAGGGAAAGGTAATTTGCTTTCCTTTACTAATACTTTTCTTTACTAATAGTAAAGAAAAATGCTTTTAAAATGGAGATAAGAATCCTCTTAGCCACAAACAATTGTGAGTAGCATTCACATTCCACACACAAGTAAGCACAGCTCATTAACATTTAATTAAATATGCTTTTGAAAGCCATGGAAATACGCATATCATATTTATCATGTAAGTTTGGACCTTACTTTGAATAGATATTCAAAAGAAAATTATCTTTGCCATACTTGATATATTGTAAAAATGTTTAATAGTCTAAAAAATTATTGTTATATCAGAAGAACTTAAAAATACTTAGCATAAAACATGTCCTAAGAATTTCATTAAAGTAAAAATAAGATAAAAATAATATAAAGTAAAAATAGGTTAAAAATAAGTTTACCTCAAGACTGTAAATTAAAACATAAAAATTATCTTACCTCAATGGTGAATAGCTTCCTTTTTAATTTAAAACCTAAGTCTTTGACATCTGATTCGTCACAAAATAAGTTATTAAGCCGAGGAATCTGCCGTATATGAATCAAGCCTTGTGGAGAGAAAATTTAAAAGAAAAAAAATTTAAAACGTTGTCATCAGATGCATAAATTAAAGAGTCTTACAGCAGAATCCTGCAAATTTACACACAAGCATCCTCCCCTTTTAAAACTGGAGCTTACTACCAGGAGCAATGAAGCAAATGGTGTGATTATACTCAAGTAATCAAGCAGAATAAGATAAACAGAAATCCTTGTGCGAGGAAAACTAATTGCACTTTGGTACAGAAGTACAGATGTAAAGAGGGATCTTAATACTTGTCAAAACTACAGCCGGTTTGTGTGTGATTTTCTCTTGTATTTACAGTAAGCAAATATGGCTATCACCTTGCATGCTGCCCACGGCACTACTGAGTGATCTTTATTTTATTAAATGCACCACTAAGCAGGCAGCAAAACAAGGCTTATGGGTTACTGATAACCAGTGAAGCACTCATGAAAAGTATTTCATTTTGTACCTTATTAATGAATTGAACAAACCACTGAAGAAAACTGCATTGCAGAGTACACTCTAAGACCAAATATTAAGCCCCATGCCATCCCAAGACACTCATTTCTATGGCATGTTAGACTTTTATGTAACTGCTATAAGCTTTGCAACAGTGCTAGGTAAATCATGAGCTTTGGCCTCTTGTCAACAGAAACACTTGCTAATTTTTTCTGACAAGGGCACTGGATGGCTTTTGTGCAGCCTAATGTAGTTTCTGACTAAACTAGGGGCTATTTCCCACAGAGGAAGACATGGAAGGTTCTTCACTACATCTTTCTGCCTGACTCAGCTCATATTTAAAAATTGCCATCCCGAGGACACTATTTTAAAACATGGGGAGGAAAGGCAAATTACAGATTTGAACACAGATAAATCTTATAGTATTGTTTCTCTAGTACAAGGTTTTGTGTGTGTGTTTAAATGCATAATAATGTATCTATTAGTCTTAGCTTAAACCTTTTAAGGTACTTGGCTTTAGAAATGGCCTCTTCAAAAATAATTCACTAAAATATCTAACCATTTTTTAAACTTAAAAAATGTAAAAGGTATCATTAAAGAGATAGCTTTTAGCTACAAATTAAGAATATCTCATACATACTATTTAATAAAATATATTTATTAGAAATAGGCACATCATACTTTTATTTGCATGTTTCTTATTTTAATCTTAGATGTGCTTGCTTAGCTATCCAATGCCTTATAGAATCAATTAATAATTTTATCATCAGGTCATCCTTATTAACAGAAAGTATATTAGTCATTAGAACCACTTATTACTCTGTGGAAAATAACTTACCAATTCAGAGATTTTGGCACAAAGAATCATAGCCTTTCAACCGTTGAAATATTTTAATCAAAATAATATTTTTAAGAATATAATTTTACAAAATGCATAAGCTTATAATACTTGTCTTATAAAATCTGGAAGCAAGCTTCAAATAAGCAACTCAGTCTTTAAAGGTTTCCATAGAAGTATGATAGTTCAATAATAATGGTAGTAATAATTTATATATATTAAGAATAATAAGTAAAAATCTGTTATTCACTGCATTCTATACTCAGTTTAGACCTGTAATACTAAGACCTAACTACTACACTTTTACTATTCATATAGTTCTATGTAAGACTCATTACTAAAAAGAATCCCCAAATTAACCAATTGACTAAAATATTACTAAAAGTAAAAAAAAAAAAATAAGTAAAAAGTCTGATGAATTCACCTGTGTTTATATCTAAGTGGCAATATTTTATAATTTGTTCATCACTCAAACTAACAAGAAAATGAGTAAAGAGAGAAAAGTCCAAATATAACCAAGGACGTTCTCTTTTTCAAAAGGTAATTGACTAGGAATCTGTAAATATAATCCAGTAAGTATCTTATCATATGGCGAACCTTTGTTAAGTATAAACTGTTATAGAAAGCTGTTATTATTAGAATTAATATGATATTTCTTTCAAACATGGCTAATAAGTATGACTAATTTCATGGCTACCTTAGGCCACTAGGACAACAAAATATACATCTGACTGAGACATGCTTAGTACTTGGATTTGACGCCTTTCAGTTATCATAGTCTATAGTCTTAATGTAGTTTGGTAATAAGCTGCCATGGAAGATGGACAGGAATGGAAAACATTTAACAGATGTATTATAAAATAAAATCCATATTATTTGACAGTAGATATTTCGATTGAACAAGATGCTTCCAGGTAACCTAGAAGCAGCCTGCTCATGCTCTTCTCTTTATGAAGTTGCTACTTACCATGATAATCCTTATACAATGGGTTAGTTTCTCTCTCAGAACCAATAAATGATTCCAGACCAACTACTACATCTGACAAGTTTGTGACATGGGCAATAAAGGCTTTATTCTGCAAAACATGGAAACAAAACAGTAACATTAAATGTTATGTTAATAATAAAATATCTATACAATATCACTATGCCATCTCATGAAAAACTGTAGTGGAGACAGACCATCAACAGAGAAGTAATTTAAAAGTTAAAGCTACTATAGGCTGAAAACTGGATGAAAATATGCCCTTAATTGAACATGCTGGCCCATGTAGTCATGCTATTCTAATTGGAAGAACTGAAGGGAAAATATAAATTGGTAGAAGGCATAAAATGATTAGGTCTGGTAGAGAACATAAACTGATTATTTTTCACTTGTATTAAGTAACAGGACTACCTTCATTTTCATACATGATTATTTTTCAAATTACTTCATCCATTGCCCATTGGAAAATCTGTCAGACAGCAGGATTCAGAAGCAGTAGATGGTACAGCATAAAGTATGGGGCAAGAGTCCCACTGTTGTCTGTCAGCTGGGACTAGGTCCCAGCCCTATAACAGCTGAGGTCCTCTGTGACATATTAGAAACATGGAAAGGACCAGCTAAGAGACTGCAACATGGCTAGCTATGGAGTCTTCTGTTTTCTCTTCCCAGATGCTGCCATTTGGCTCTGGGATAATAATAAAGGGAAATAAAAGATGGTAGATGACTAACATTTAGACCAGTAGCCTATCCTTTCTTTCTCAGCATAATCTGAGTTGAACTGAAATACTGCTAAATACATTTTAATAAATGTCACATTGTGCCAGATCAAAACAATAGGTTAATATGTTTACATAGATAGTATGTCCCGTTATTAAGTAGCAAAAGTTCTAAATACTGAGAATCTCATGGCTATAAATATGTAATCATCAAATATCTGGTAGGGTTTTTTTTTTGTTTTAATTCTTTAATTACTGGAAATCTAGTACTCCTTTTAGCCCCTGACAGGGTAGTAGATCAGAAAACTGTGATTATATGCCACAATGTCTTAGACAATTTTTTGCTTAGCAGATCTAGATAAGCTGAAATTTTGTTTTGTAAAATTTTGCAATTTTGAAACTCTCATTTTATACAATGGTAATGTCAACCAGTTAAAAACTAATCTTTGAAGAAAAGAATGGGAAATATAAAACAGTCAAGAAAATTTATCAGCCTGCTATATCCCCTGTTAGAAAGATGCAAAATACAATAAAATATTTTCATTTTCTGGAAACATAATTACGACTGAGCTTACTAATATTCTTATTTAAGTCCCCTTATAAAGATGGCATAAGAATGAAAAATAAAAGAGGCTGGTCAATGTTACCTGACTTGGTATAATGAAACACATAGTACCCTGTGTCACCAAACATTCTGTTGAAATGACTGGTTAACTCACACTTAGGGCAGTATTCGAAACTCCTTCATAAGTTGGAATGTGTGTTATATAAAGAATGTTTCAGCATTATATAAAGAATGTTTCAGCCTTTGGATCAGTGTTGTTAAAAAGATTCAGTAAAAATAATTATTCTTAATTTTCTTTAATATGTTCAATCACGTGGGCACACTAAGTATAGAAAAACATAATTTGGAAATGCCTATTTTTTCTAAGGCAATTTTTCATTCAATGGTGAGAAAATAATCCAGATTGATTCCTTACTTTCAGTTCTGTGCCACAGGGGACGGTCCTACTCCAGGAATAACAGGGGCTTCAGAGGCCATAAACATGTTCCTCTCAATATTTCTTTAGCCAAAGACCATTATATCAAACTCATCCAGGTTGGGTTTCAGCCAGTTATTCTTCACCCAAACAAAAATGTCTGCCAGACATTCCAACAGCTGGGATACAGTTCACAATGAGTCAACTTGAAAATGATTCATTGTGCTGAGTACTGAACAATGTTGGGGTGGGGGTGGGGTGTGGCTGGGTTGGTAGTAAAGGGTGAGAACAAGTGGGAGATGAAGAATAACCATGTGGTTCCCCCATTAAGAAGAATCTTGGATAACAACCAGCAGGCTCTTATCATTTCATTTTTAGGATAAACTCAACTGGGAAGAGTACTCCTGTCATGGACCCTCAGATGAACGAGCATTTTATAAAGGCTACTGACAATATTTCTTAATCAAAAAGGTCAGATTTCCTTTTATCTATAAATAAAAGACTAAGCCTTTGTATCTAAATATCTGAATCTAAAATGATACAAGTCAATTTTTGTTAGAACTCAACTACTAAAGATTTCAGTGATATAAACTAGGACTTTCTCAGTTATATGAAAAATATAAATTGTAAGGTTTAAAGATGAGATTAATTTCCATTCTAGTAGTACATAAGCAAGGTACTGTGTATTTAAATGGTCAACCTGACATTTGCTTATTTCAAACAAGATTTCCTTATTTCACTTAATCTTAAAATTTACTAATAAACCATTTAATATCCTATAATGTTTATCAACTTTATAAGTCTTTTAAAGGTAGTTTGTGGGAGATTTTTTAAAAAATCAGTTAACCACTCGAAGGGGAAAACTAATGAATTCTAAGTAAAAATATGTACAGCCTAGATTTCTAAAATTTCCAGAAACTCATTCATGTATTTCATTTATTATATCTCGAAGTTTCACAGGTTTGCATCATAGTTATTAACTACAAACTAAAGTCTATTGAAAAAACTTTCATAAAATATTAGGACAAGAATAACTTTTAATCATACTTTTACCAAAAAATTGGTTATATTTCACAGTGACCTTACTGCTTTCTGCACAATTATTTTGCAAAATTGTTTGTATAATGTGGCAGACCAGATTAATTGTGAAAGTTGTGGGGATATCTGAAAAACATTTATAGAATAAAAAGCAATGGAAATTATATAAGAATAACACCTAAGTTTTTGACTGAGAAAATGTTTATTTTTATTATAAATTTATTCAACCTTCTAGTTATATGTAGGAGTATAAAATATATTGGGGCTTATAAATGTACATGTTTTTTTAAAAGTTAAAAAGAATTGTTATAGATTACTTCTGTACCTTTCCAAGCTTTATAAGGAATATGGTCTATTGATGTACTCTTACCTTAAAACCATTCTTGTCAAAAGGTCTTTCAAATAATAATATTAATATTAAATGGTCTTTTAGATAAAAGCAGGTGAATTTACTTAGAATAATCTAAAATTAATAGCTTAAAAAACCCATAAAAGCATAATAATCACAATTCACTTTAGCAGGAATACACTATGGATAATAAATTGTAATAATATAACCAGCAGTGTTCAGAAAGCTTTAGCATAATGATCTGAGCAGAGGCCTTGAAACCGGAACATCCACATTCTCATCTTAACAGACTCTAAGTGTTTTTATGTTATTAGCCGAGACGTAAAACCTCTTTGGTCTTCAGTATACATTAACAGATAGAAATGGAGAAGTAGAGGTATTTGTATAGCAATTACTTAAATTTGAACATAATCTTTGCATTAATTTTGAAGTTGTTACAATATAGTTTCCAATACAGAACATTTCAGTAAGGACATTCAGAATTCACCAATCTGGGTAAATTAATGCTTATGGTGTATGTATGGTATAATGACAACACCCAAGTATGTGTAATGATATTGCCACCCTTCCTCCTTGCCCATCTGGATATGAAAATGTAGGACGGCTCAAAAATCCTTCTTATCCTAGACAAATCTCCCTGCGCTCCTGGGTGAAAGTTGTCAGCTCTGGATAGTAGCCAAGACATGACTAGGAGGGAAGCCAGAAGAGAGGAGAGCCAGTGTCCAGGAGTTTTAAGAGTTTGCTGGCAATCTCAAATAGCACTGTATTAAGTTACATAAAGGGCTCTTAAAATTTTCTGTTGCAATGTAATTTAATTAATCATTTAAATTTAAATATGCCAAATGGTGTTGCAAATAAGCAAAGCAAATCAGATTGTCCAGTCTTCTATCTTTGTATTTCAATTTTAATTAAAAAAAAAACCTTCAGAGTATTTGTTTTGACTGTTCTCTGTTTGGTTTCATAGAATGTTTCCTGTTTGCCATTATACAATGGTAATAGATTTTTTATTAGGATACACCACATCTGTTAAATGGATTTTAAATTAGGGAAGATTTAATGCTCCCTTTCAATTCAAAGTTCTTAAAGTCAAAACTATGAATTTTGTTAAGAGATAAAAATTCAACAACTGCCATTTAAAGCTCCCACAATTTTCAAATAAAAATAGTTCAGATACCTATTTAGAGTTACCAAAGTAACAATTAGAATACCTTAAACCCTCAATATTTCTTTATTTTTGAGGATCTAATTATCCCAACAATATAAAAGATGTAATTTGTACCAATACAAAATATATTTCCAGAAAAAATTTTAATAAGAGGATTAAGAAGTAATTATCCAATAACTTATCAAGAAGCTTGAAAGGAATAAACCAATCAACATAAAGCATTTATGCAACGCCTCAATTAAGAGCAAATTCTTGAGTTACTCTATATTATTTAAGAAAGATAGCAAAAATAATATGAAAGCGCTCTCATTTGAGTACAGTACAAATATCAGATTTGGGACTATAATACCCTGAAAGCACTATTAAGTTAATGTTAAAGACTTAAAGAAATATTTAAGCTACTTTATGCTTGACCATAATACACTATGTAGTGGGTGTGTGTTGGGAAAGAGTGGGGAGGGGAATCCCCACAAGAAAAGCAAGTATGTTATATTCAACAGCTCAATTTATAACAACATTTCCTGAAAAATGGTAATTATAGAACATGAACACAGTAGAACTTAAGACTCTTCTCGAAGGATAAATCTGGGGATATTTAATGAGACATTTATTTTTCCATGCTTATTAAGTTCTCTATTTACAGAAATCAAGACTGTGAAATAATAAAGTTGATACTATGTTTTGAACTTTTTACAAACTTGCCCACTTTCCTCAGAGTTGTCACTTCTGTGGATTAGATTTTTATTTTATTAAAAATATTTGATAGTAGGGAAATAATTCTGTTCATAATTATGAAATTTAGTACATTTGTAATAAACTAATGAAGGTATTAGATTAAATATTTCCAGATTTAACACTGAACTTAAAGTCACAGTTAATTTTAGAAAACAGAAGAACTTTTGTAAATTAAAAAAATTCTAAGTGTAACATATTCTCTGGTTAGCATCATATACTAATATTCACATAGGAAAATTATAAAACAAATGTAATTTGGTTCTTTATCCTAAAGTCCAAAACATACCCACAAAGGGGCTAATGGCAAATATATCTAACCCCAATGGTGGAAAAAATTGCCAGAATATCAAATTTTACTAGGAATAGGAAATGGAGCCACAACTTTTTGTGTTTTCTATGTGATCAAATATTCAATATTCTAAATTTTGGTATGAAAACATTGGTTCTTTATAATTGAGACCTTTTTTTAAAAGAATACATTATTTTGCTTTCAGAAATATTATTTATATTATATTTAAACTGGCTTCAAAGATTCAAATAAACATACTTTGTAGAACATCTATTTATATTAGTTTTTTTTTCAGTAGGTTATTATATAAAACATTTAAAAGTCTTACATATCCTGACAAGTGTCAGAATAGGATGAAGAAAATACTGAAATGAACAGGCTGGACAGAATAATGGTATAATATTCAAAACTAAATGTAGGTATTTTTCTTAAGTATATATCTAGTTTCATATTAAGGAATCTACCCACAGAAACATTTGTGTTTCATGATTAAAAATGTTTTATGGGAAATTTCCTAAATCAGAAATCTTTTTTTACTACTTTAATACCTGGAACCCTAAAATGCAATTCACAGATGTCCAAAAGCTCACTCCCTGCCTGGAAAAATAATTGCTAATATTCAAATATCAAACAGAGCATCCAGCTGATGTTTGTGATGCAGTAGCAGGTTAAAGATACTAAAGTTTAAAATCAGCTTAAAATAATCCCATATTGAGTATAAAATTATAGCCTGTCATCAGGAGCAGGTTGTCAGAGCCAGGTCCAGATGGGAGACTGGCTGGGAAAAAGGCTGAGGCAGGTGGGAAAATGATGGGAACCTGACGGAAGACAGGACTACTCCCTCTGCTGGCAAGGTCCTCACCTGCTTGAATTTTTAACAAATGACTAGCTTTTCTTTAATTATTTAAGATATTATCAATAAATTATATAAGGTGCTCCCCTTTCAGTCTGCACATTTTCAAATGCATGGTACCTTATTTTCACGAGATTAATTTGGCAGACATATAAGGATCCAATGTTTCACCAGGAGGTCCAATTATTTATCTTGTAACTTAAGTGTATCATAAACATAAAAAATTTTAAAAATATAGCATTGTTTTTATAATATAAGGCCTTTAAAAATTAAGAATGCCTTTGAATTACGTTTGTTGATATATATACTTTCTTGAAGAAAAAAAATTTTGGGGTTACGGACTTCACAATCGCTTTCTCAGGCTCTGCATAATGCCCCGTAATGAAATAATATAGAAATGAACCATATAAATCAACTATACAGGGAACAAGGAAACAGCATGTCACAGCAAAACAGCATAGATGTACAGCGCCAAACCTATCTGATAATGTAATGATCTGAGTTTACAGATATTATGTACTAATATGTAAGAAATTAAGAACAAATGTTTACACAAAAAATTTGCTAAATTTTACAGAAAAATTATTCAATATTTGATTTTCAATGTAAGTTAATAGCTGCAGCAAAAACATTTAGTAAAAATCTGTTCTAAGATTTTGGCCTACAACCAGAAGCTCCCAGAACAGGAGGGATCAGCTTTTTCACCCACTGTTCTCATCTGAATCCTGGCTTAAAAGCTATTCCAGCTCCCAGCTTTCCAGAAGGCTCCATCCCAGGAATCCTTGCCTGCCATTTGGTTTGCTGATTTTAATCTCTCAGGACTTTCTTACAGTGGCTCTACTATGCTGAACTGGCACTTGCTTCTAGAAGTGAGTTATTATTAAACCTGTAGGTCAATTGTGGCACTAACAACTCTTTGGAAGCTTTCAGCCACAGTGTACAATTTGCTAGTCTAATTAAATATTAATTCTAAGTGTTACATTTGTGGCTAAGAGCTTTTATTTTCTATCATCAGCCTAGAAGAAAAAGAGGTTACAAGGCTAATTTAATCTCTCCCCTGTCCTTCCCAACATTAAAGATTAACTACATATGGTGCGAAAACATTATTAAAGAAGCAAGAACTCTTTATATAGCAATGATAATGTAATTAATAGCAAAGGGCTAAAACATAACGTTAGGACATAATATCTGACCTCGTAATTAAACAGCTTTACATTATAACTGTTTACAAGCATGTTTGGTATCAACATTAAGAAATAAATATCATTCATTTTTAATGACGGTAATCTTTCTTTAAGGAAAAGTATACATCCAAGTATATAAATAGGAATAATTCAAAACTCATGTTTTCTCCCAGGTATTTTTCAGATACCGTACAATGCTAAACAGAAAAAGTTTAGTAATTTTATTTATAAAATAAATGAAAAATTAAATAAAGTTTTACTTGTTTTTCTATACACAAAAGTGATATACAAGATAGTTTATGACAAAAATAATGTAAAAGATTGTTTCCCCTTTTTTCTCCTACCATATTCAAGTAGCTTGAACACACAGGGCCCCCCACTCCCCCTTCTGCTCCCAGAACAGTTGTGTCCATCCTTGGACACTGGGCATTATAAAGACAATGCAGTCCAGCAGCCAAAGATTCCATATGTCCAAACAGATGACTCAATCTCCATACCGTGATGAGACATTTCACTATTTATATCATTGATACATTTGAAAAGTTTGGTCCTAAATAGCCCTTTAGCTAATAACTACTACCACTACAGTAACTACAGAGTGAATAACAATATGAACAAGAACATCACAAAGTTATTTTAGAGGAAGCAAAAATATTTTAAATCAAAAATTTTTTTATGGTTTACTGAATATGCTTTGGTTAGATTAGGTGTAATGAAAGGTTTCTAAATTGTACTTTTAAAGATGAAAACGAATCTTACTGACAATTTAAAATATATCCTGTTCTTATTCAATATGCATATTTCCATGAAGACAAAATGATACATGTACTGCTACTTTGCTCAATATAGACAGAACTTTATAGATAATTTAAAGTCTGTATATTGGAGTTTATTTGTGTAAAAAGTTTCAATCATCCTTGCCCAAAAAAGTAAATTAAATATATATGTATAATGCATAGAAGCTATGATGTGATTTTTAAAATTAACCAGATATCAGCATGTGTAGTCTGAAACAGAAGAAAAAAAGCTGGAGCTATAAGAATTTATAAGCCCAAAGTCTGTGGTAGAAGGATTGAAATACAGTTTCACTATTTGTTATTTCAAAGAAAAACAGATTCTGTTTACAACTTACTATACTGACACAAAGTTACTGGAATTTGACAAATATGATGTACAACTGAAATGGGTATAATATAATTTAGTTCATTTTAAAAACTGCTTCTTTTTAAATTTTTAAATATGTAAATTTCTTATAATCAATTTCAGAGTATTTAAGAAGATCTGAAAACATTAAAGGCATATTCCCAGTTGAGAATATCCTGATTAAGAAAAGAATTCATAAAAAAATGACACTCTGACTATCTGGCTTTATCCTTTAGTAATTGTAGCTATGATCAAGAGATTAATCTGTAATTTTCATCCTTAAATATTCTTCTTAGTAAAGTGCATTTAAAAAGATAATTTAAAATAAAGTTATATGACTGAAGGTAGTGTTATGTTCGTACCAACAATTAGATAAAAAGTATTTTCCAAACTTTTATGGCTGTAAACTCACAAAAGTCTATTTTTCTTTACCATGCAATTATTCTTAGTTCTTGTTTTAAGAATAAAAGGTTTCACACTGAGAGAAATTCACAAGGCCACTGGAGTCCACATTTCATAATCCCATATTAGTGGTTAGTTCTAAAGCAGTCCATTGGTTGACTTAGAATTTAGCTGCTAAAATACTTAGCATGAACAAAAAGTTTATGGACGTGAAAAGGATTTGTTCTGAATTTCACTACATAGAAACATACTGTATCATTTACTTGAGTGGGTTCAAAGCTCTAATACATTAATGTTATAGAAGATTAATTTGAAAACACATCAATTAAAATAATACACTAAATAAAATCTCATTCATTTTTCAAAAGACATATTTTAACAAGGTCCTTTCTCCCTGCTTTTCATCAGAAAATGAATTTTCCTTGGTATAACCTAACATGCTGGTAATAGTTTTCTTCAGTGAGATAGCTGAGAAAAAATTCTACAGATCAAATTATTATAAAACAGTGGGTATAATGATAAAAATTGAATAAGGCCATTAATTGACCAAGTGCCAATGATGACAAATGAAAATATCCTATAGGCTAATTTCAAATCGGAAATTTGGTTGAATAAAGGAAAGTTAAATACTTCACCAACTACTGTTCTCTAGACAAGTAAATTAAACTCTGTCAATAATTATAATTATTACACAATGAAAAAACATAATGTCATATTCTATGATCCAGAATGTCAAAGGAGTTTTCATTCTTGCAACATTGTACTTGGGGAAAGATTTATCAAGTTGTTGTTTAATTTAAAAATTCCTTAAAAGTGTAGACTATGACAGCTTGAATAAAGACTAGCAATAAGTAAATTTTCTTTTTGAAAAAAAAAAAATGCTGTGAGAATGACATAAGAAGTAACTTTCTCCATGTTTCATTTTATTAATTAAAGTGTTTCAATATTTATTTCCCGATAGTCGTAGGTAAAAGTACTTTAAAAAATACAATAAAGAACAACTTGCCACAGATTAGATTAAAAAATGCATAAACTATAGGATATTCATTTTCTTTTCACCTCACTAATAAAATCATCATAAGGCACAAAAATAAGTTTCTATTTCTAAAAAGAATAAATGTTATTGGTCACCATTTTCTTCAAGCACAAAACTGTTACTGGGAATTGAAAATAAAATTAATTAAAAAGCCACAAAATGTTTGCATAATTTGGAGGTGAATGACAAATTTTGCTAGTGGTAAGCCAATTCCCATTTATAGACCAACAAATTATTGTTTCATATCTTGCTAGATATTGAAATCAAACGGCATCTCATTCTAACTGCTTTAAAGTTACCACTTTGGAAAAAAAAAAAATATATATATATATATATATAAAACTCATTAAAAAGTTTCAAAGGGTACAAAACCATTTCTGTTTCTAATAGTAAAAGGGAGACAAGCAGCAGGATGTCGAGTGTGGTAGAAATATAATAACCCTTAACATGGGTATTTACACCAAAGTTTTTAAAAGTTTCAATAATATTCTTATAATTAATATGTAGGAAGAATTTAAAGACAGGGTTTTAGTTACTCTTGTTAGATGTAACCTTTTCTCTCACTCTTTTTTTTTTTCAACCCATGACAACCTCTTTCACTCGACAACAGAGTTTTGAACAGTTGAGTTGTGAGAATGTGAGCAGCTGCTGTTATTATAACTAAAGGTCTGTCTACTGCTTGAGTCTGAGAGACCACATGTTCGGCTGTCCTCTCATCTTGCCATCCTCACCAATTAACTATTAACATGGAGGGCTGTACACATGCTCTTGGGGGCTCTTTAACAGGCTTCTTGGCGAGTGGAACAACTACACAGCAGGGATCTGGGAACATAGTAATGCCGGAATATAGGGGAGCCGTCCGTAGTTCTGCTCCTTCTAATGACACTTTACTCCATAGTTCAGCATGTAACAAAGTCTGTATTTAACTTAGTCATTTCACACACATTTTCAGTTCAATGTCTTTGGGCAGATACTAAAACTATATTCTAGCAAGAGACAATGTAAGTAATAATATTACTTCACAGGGAAAACTGTTTAAGATTATATACATACACACTTAAGACATTCATAATATATTTGTTGAACAATTTTAGTATTTTCTTAACATATATTTAGAATTTATTTTTATATGCTTGTTCCAAAGGATGATTTCCATTTTTTTCCCTGTGATGTTAAAGAAAATAATCTCTAATCTGCAGGAAATAAAAAATTTCAAGTTTAAAGTTGTGAGACTGAACACAAAACATTTCGAATGCAAATTAAAAAATAATTCTTGTTCCTTCTCCTTGCAAAATTCTTATTATAACAGTAAGTTAAAATCAGTTTTGAATCTATGTCATTATTTTCCCTATTTTAACTTTTCCCTCTCTTCGCAATTTCCTTAACTATGTGTTCCTTCCCTACAGTGAAATTAAACATGGGAAGCATGCCAAAAGTACAATAAAGGGTAACTAATCATTACTATCCAAGTCTGACAGAATGCTAATAACTAAAGTAAGAATACTGATTAGCTGGTTTAACAATTCAAGAAATAAAGATATTTTATACAAAGTACCTTTAATCTAATGTTAATTTATATAATGCACTCAAAGGTACCATCATTTTATTATTTATAGATACCCAACTATATGTCTGAAAAATTTCCAAGGATTTCCATTTCTACTTCTGCTTGAAACCACTCTACTACCATTCCCAAGCTCAAGTATCCATATACTCACATACACTACTTTTCTGTTCCATCCTATCTTTTACAGTGTTGAAAAAGTTCCATGAGAATAGGAACCTTGTTTGTCTTGTTTGCTACTGTACCCCTATGGGTGCCTAGAACAGGGCCTGCCTTATTTGTTAAATAAGTGGATAAGCTAAATTACCCATAGTCATTCAATCACCATTTAAACCTTAATTTATAATCTCCAGAGGTGACACTGGTCACAGTGGGCAGGAAGCTGATGTATAATGTTGAAAGAATCCTGTTACAACATGGTGAGGCTACCAACATTTGGATGGCCAACTGGCTTTATCTATGCCTCCTGGTCTGTCTCAGCCCTAACTTGTGAGAAGATCTTGTCAGTGTCTGTCATAAAAAGAGGCAGCTGGAGATTTCCATTGCTTTGATAGACTTTTATACCTTATATTTTGTAGCCTGATCTCTGTTCAAATTCTCAGTTTTAGAAATCTGTTTAAGTAATGATAGTGAAATGATAACTGCTAACATATACTGAATGCCTACTATGTGCCAGCACTGTGTAAGTAGATATTACTAATCCTCTTAATTGGCTACTTTTTGCTCCATTTTCACAGATGAAGCTGAGGCTGAAAAAATTAAACCTTGACTAAGACTATGCAACTAGTTGGATCTATCTGCCTCTAAGAACCCAGGCTCTTTCTACCATTTAATGCTACTTTGTACATAGTCTGTTTCTAAATTTTGGCTCTAGTATCTCTATTGAACATTTAGTATATCACAGTGGTTAAGAATATGGTAATAGGAGGTAGACTACTTAGGTCTAAATTCTGCCACTCATTAGCTGTGCGATCCTGGGAAAAGAAAATGACAGTACCAACCATATAAGTTATTATGAGAATAAATGGGTTAATATTTGAAAAGCATTTAGGACTGCAACTGGCCCATAGTTATCACCATGTAACCTTTTATTAAATAAACTCACAGTCCACTGGTTATATGTATTTGTATGTCTTTGATTACCTTTCTAAGCACACTGCTTGCAATTCTTCTTCTCTTTCCTTAGTCAAAAAACTGATTTTTCTTGACAGACTTTAAAAGTGATTAAGTTTTCTCTCCTATTTATATAATAATGGATTTGAACAAATGTTAAGTTTTTTTGTTTTTGTTTTTTGTTTTTTTTGAGATAGAGTTTTGCCCTTGTTGCCCAGGCTGGAGTGCAATGGAGTGATCTTGGTTCACTGCAACCTCCGTCTTCCAGGTTTAAGCAGTTTTCCTGCCTCAGCCTCCCGAGTAGCTGGGATTACAGGCATGCACCACCACACCCAGCTAATTTTGTATTTTTAGTAGAGATGGAGTTTCTCCGGTCAGCGTGGTCTTGAACTCCCGACCTCAGGTGGTCTGCCCGCCTTGGCCTCCATATTTTCTACTAAACATTTTCAGATCAAACCAAATATATGATCAGACATCATGTTCAAAGGGCAAGGGAAAATTTATTTGTTTTTTTATAACTCAATTGATATTACGGCCAGGAGACCACTATATGATAGCTTTGCAAAACTGTCTAGGGATGAGAGATTGAAAAATGTTAGAAGGTTGTGCAGTTTTTAAAAAAAGACAGTCTCTGTTTTGAGGAAGATGTCTTCATTCTTGGTCACACTATATAACTTTATACTCATTACCAAAATCTGACGCTTTATTTTGCTATGTCTATTTCAAAGGAGTCTCTTTACTGCTATGTTAAGAAGCATAAATTTGATCTCTCTCTCTCTCTTCCAGTTATACAGAGGCTTAAATATATCTGTAAAGTATCAAAGTTAAAATATTGTTTCAGGTTCAGACATCCAGATCATTACATTATTCATTCACTATTTAATCAGTGGTCTAGATAGGTTGACTTGAGGTCATCTGATAGTATCTGCTGTTCCCTTAAACAGAGGCTACAGAATTCACTGTCACAGAAATCTACAAAAGGAGTCTCTTCCTTAAGTAATAAAGATGCTTACCAATAATATGGCTTTAAAAAAGTGTTTTCTTTTTCTTGCAGAGGCCCCTTTAGAATAAATTTTAAAGTTACATATATACATATATTTATTTCATAATTGTTTTTCTTTGCTTTGCAATTATGCAAAAAGAAGCACATTTTCATCTTTTTTCTCTCTTGTCTAGAATAGAACTTTGTTTAATCTTTTGTATATATTAATTTATCAAATATTTTACAATAATAATTTTCTCTTTAAAAATGTGGAATAATTACAATGTTGGCCGAGAACTTTTTTTTTCCTAATAGAAACTTAGTGTCATCAAAGGTAGTTAATAATTCAGGACACACAGGATATAGTGTGACAGAGGGGAAATAGTTTAAATTTAGAGTTAAACAGATCTGAGCTTGAATACCAGGTTAAAACGTGTAACAGATATGAGATATTGGAGAATCATTTAACTTCAGTTTAGCTGTCTTTGCAATTGACATCACAGCTATCAAAGTTTGAAGTCAGGGAATGACACTGGCCTGCTACTTATTAACGGGGTGATCCTATGGAAGCAGAGGTAAAAACTACCTGTTTCACAGGGTAGCAGTGATGATTCAACAACACAATGCTTGTAAAGTGCTTGCATGTAGTACATGCCTAATAAATAGTTGTAGTAATAGCACAGTAGTAGTAGTAGTATTTTCACCAGTATCTAATATCTGTTTCATGTTTATTTATCATAGAAATAAAAAAGCTCGCCATGCCTAACCAAACTATTATTCAAGTACTAACTTTACAATAACATATTAACAATGAAAGCAATACAAGTATGTATACAATGTCTAGCATAATGAGACAAAGGAGTTTCCTTATGATATTTCTACAATTGTAAGCTAATAATAATAACAATAATAATAACTAAGGTTCAGACATAATGTATAAAAAAATCCTTCAAGGAAACTGAGTTATCCTCTCCTGACTAGATAAATAAATAAATTCTACTGACCAAGGAGATCAAATTCACTTCTTTTAAAATTTAATTTTATTTTGTGTAGAGATGGGGTCTTGCTATGTTACCCAGGCTGAACTTCTGGCCTCAAGTGATCCTTCTGCCTCAGGCTTCCAAAGTGCTGGGATTACAGGTGTGAGGCACTGCATCTAGCCAAATTCACCTTTCATCTGTCACACTTTTCAGTCATATGTGCTATGTAACTAAATGGCATTTTAATAAATTTGCTATTTGCCAGTAGAGTCTGGGTGTGTTAGAACAGAGATACTAAAATTACATGACTTTATAATAAAGATTCAATATTAATTTAATTAACATGTATTGAATATCTAGAAAAAGCCTAGGTACTGTGTTAAGAATTTTAATCCACGAAGATGGGAAGAAAAAAGAAGAATTTTAAAACCACATTTAACATTATATTATTACCATAAAGCCTATTAAGTATAAGTATTTGGCCCTCTCTCTATGGAGACTACAATGTAGTAGATACATAAGATTATATATAAAATCACATGTTTGAGGCAGACAATATATACTTAAGTAAACAATACTAATATTAATATATACTTCACATAAGAATAGTAATTAAAGAAACCAGAAGGTGATTCAGAACAAGAATCAAAACTATGGAAAAAATTCAAATGAAAATACATTGATTCATTAATAAAAGAAAAAAACTATAAAATGTTTAGAGGAAAACACAAGAAAAAGACCTTAAAGAGGGCAAAGACTGTCAAGATTGGAGTTGTGAGGGAGGTAAACCACTAAACTATTAAAAAAAATGTATAAGTTAAACTTCATCAATATTGAAAACTTTAGCTCTTCAAAAGATACTGTTAATGGAAAAAGCAAGTCATAGGCTGGAGGAAAATTATTACCAAGTTGTAGTTAAAATATCAAAGAATTTTACAAATTTATAGAGACTATCAATAGAAAATGGACAAGACAGACAAAAGACAAGCAAATTGCCAGAAAGCACATGAAAAGATGGTCAACATCATTAGTTATCATGGAAATACAAATTCAAAGCACAATGTCATACTATATAACCATGAGTTATGAAAAATTAGTTCTGGAAAGTTCTTACTTGGATCAGATGTGTTGGCATTGTGATGATGCAGGCTGAAAGAGAGGTTCTCAGAAGTCCACGGAGAACATAGAGGAACTTGGTAAGGCTGTGACTGCTGTCTCCATTTTCTGTACAGCAAATATCATCTCCCCATAAAGGTGAGCCAAGATTCTGAATTCCTATTCTTAAAATGTTTTTCTGCTTTTTCTAAAAGAAAGTGGGATAAAAGCAAACATATAAAGTTTTGCTAATCAATAGAATACCTCTTTTATCTGTCAGTTCTTATCTTTATAACATCAGGGAGATAATGTCAAAAGATGCCTTAAAAATTTTTATGTACTATTAGTAAATAAAGCAATATAAATGAAACTATTTAGATTACAAGATTAAAAAAATAACAATTTTTTTTTTACTTTTAAAAAATCTAAAGAGTATCAAAAGTCTTATGCTTTAAATCATATCTAAACTTTAACAATAACTCTAAGGATTGTTATTCTTAGCAACTTAAAATACATAACAAATCACAGATAATAATGATAAACTCTAAACTAGAATGCCTGCGAACCCATTCTCAGTATTAGAAAATTCTGTCTTTCAGTAAACTATAAATTGTTCAGTATTTCTCATTTGATTTTATCTTACCTACTGCCTGATCTTTTCTTTGAAAAAAGCTTAAATATGACTTTCTGGTTTTATATTTTACATTTCCCTCTGGTTTTTCTTCTTGAAGCTGTTGTTAAAAAAATAATTTAAGTTCAACATCTTTCATAAAATTTAACAGGTGAACAGTTAGAACTTGAATCTACTGAAATTAAGGTCACAATAAGTGACTATATTTCTTGGGAAAAGAACATTTAAAAACCATTAATAAAACTGTGAATAAATCACTGTGAATAAATGTTTAACAACAGATGTGTTTATAATAAATTCTACTGTTTGAGTTACTGTAAATTAGCAAATGTTTTGTAAATGCTTTCCTTAGAAATTCAGTAAAATTTCTGGGCAAAAGAAGGAGGTGTTAACAAAACATGGCATGTGCAAATAACTGAAAAATCATTATTAGAATTGATGGAAAAAGTAAGATGGGTCTTAAAGCCATAATTTGGAACATTGCTAATTTATATGTGATTTCTGATGAAACAAGATCCTAAAATGTATCACTTGCTATTGCTATAAAATACCACTAACAAAATTTATTAACCAACAAGTTGCTGTCCAACACAATATATCTATTTCCCTGATATTACAAATGGCAACTGAATTTGTGTATTCCTTTTCAAGCAGAATTTATTGACCATGGAAAGGAAGAAAAATGCGTAAAACATGGAAATGTTAGAAGATGAAAGCCTAAAGGAACAGAAACTTGCTCTTTTACCCGGATGCAGTGCAGTGACATTACTATAGCTCATGGTAGTCTTAAACTCCTGGGCTCAAGTAATCTTCCCACCTCCTCCAGGGTAGTTGAGACTACAGGCATGTGCCACCACACCTAGCTAATTTTTCTTTCTTTCTTTTTTTTTTGGTAGAGCCAGGGTCTTGCTAAGTTGTCTAGGCTGGCCTTAAACTCCTGGACTAAAGCAATCCTCCTGCCTCAGCCTCCCAAAGTATTTGGATTACAGGTGTGAGCCACTGTGTTCAGACAGTTTTTTCATTTTAAAATTAAAAAGAGAGGCTGGGCTCACACTTGCAATCCCAGCACTTCGGGAGGCTGAAGCAGGCAGATCATCTAAGATCAACAGATCGAGACCAGCCTGGCCAACATAGTGAAATCCTGCCTCTATTAAAAATACAAAAATCAGCCAGGTGTGGTAGTGCACACCTGTAGTCTCAGCTACTTGGAAGGCTAAGGCAGGAGAATTCCTTGAACCTGGGAGGCGGAGGTTTTGTCACTGTACTCCAGCTTGGGTGACACAGTGAGACTCCATTTCCAGAAATAAAATTAAAAAAAATAATAATAAATAAATAAATAAAAGGAGAGACGATAACATTGTTGTTCTATGATTCAATATAGTTGAAGGCATATAATGGCCTCAATAAGACTACAAGAATAAAATTACAGAAAAAAGGAATTTAGAATAAGCACATTAGAAAGAAACCTCCTGACTCTTAAGGACCTAAAATATGATTGCACTATGTAGGCAGCCGGTCCAATTTTTAAAATGATTGTGTTAAGGTTATCATAGACAACCACCTAAGACATCCTATGTTATCATCTTCAATGGTCCACAAAAATTGTTTTCTTTTTATTTCTGCTTTATTTGAATGAAATGAAGTAATGAGATGTACCAGGGCTTAGGTTAGAAGTATAAATACATTGCTGGTGAATTAGTATATCTGTGAAATATGATGAGTTATTCTTTTTTCTTTATTATTTAAAAGTTTAGAATTTAACTAAAATGGCAAGAATTTAAAGTTCATTTTGCTATCTCTAAATGTGTTATTTCATGATAGCAAGTTAGATTCCCAACAGAAAGAGCACTCTAGAAAAAGGGAGAGAGAAATGTACAAAAAAAAAAAATCTAGATATTAGAATGAAACACGAAGGTAACAGAAGAGCAGCATAATATTTTCCTGTCAACATTTCAGAAACTAAAGATCAACGGTATTTTAATCCACTGTCCCATGATCTATTATTGTATTAAAAAGTACCTGATAAAAGTTTATAACAAAAATGCTGTTAGGCATGAAATCAGGAGCACTACAGAGGTTTAATGATTCTGACAGATACACTGATATATGTATATCAAGGGAATGAAAATATTAAGCCAAAAAATGAATGAGGGATAAGATATTTAAGTAAGGTGGGTACCCACACAACAGAATATAATTGAGCATAATAGTTCATTTATATTTAAAAAAATGGTAATTGCAAAAACAAAGGTTGAATTAGAAATCTCTTGTGTCCTTTAGGACATATAATTCCTTTGCTATGCCATATAATAATGGGGCATACTGTGTGGCATAAGATTAAAAAAATAAAAGCCGTACAATAAATAATTTTATTCCTATGAGAACATCCAAAATATTTAATCTGGTATTCTAAGTAAAATCCATGTTCAAATTTCATTTTTATCATGTATTTCTAAGATATTTAAAAATAACAACTTAAATGAAATTATGACCGCAATCTGTAAATGTCTGTACTCTATGTCTACAGATGAGCTATATGACTTTACTTACTACCAAAGCTAATTATAAGGTAGTAAACAATATTCTGTTCCTTTGACTCTATTCTATATGTTGTCTCCAATTAGTTCAGTTTATTTGAAAACACGGTGTTAAAAAAAAAATTTTCTTTTAAAATGTAAGATTTATTTGAATGTCAGAACATTATTTTTGACTTAGGAGTAATATTTTTTGAAGTAGTACCTTGTAGGTGCATTTCTGTGGCTTCTCTAACTCATCTAAAATTTCTGACACAGACATAGACTAAGTAATTTATCAAACAGTACAATCTATAAAGATATGGAATTTATTATATTTTAGTTTCAATAAAATTATATTTTTATAATAACTTATTGGTATATTTTAATTTAAAAACAGTTTTGGTATTCACTATGGAAATGTCTACCTGAAACCTGTTTAATCTTTATAAAGGTCAGTAATTATAGAATCTCTGGTTCAGAAAGCCAAATCAGCTACAGTTTGTTGTCTATAAATTTTTGTGAAAAAAAAAATTGTTTCTTGAAAATAGTGGTGTTTTCATAGTCGAATAAACAACTAAGAAAACAAATGTTTCATTCTATTCCTATACTAGCTTACTTATTAAGGATTCTTAAGATGTGTGTGTGTGTGTGTGTGTGTGTGTGTGTGTGTGTGTGTATTCCTTTTGCTATTGCCTTTGCTTTTGGGATTCTATAAAATTTCTTGCTCTTAGAAAATGTGTCATCATCCTGCAGGAGCAGCAGCTCTGCACACTGTATCATAGAAACTGTTATGACATGCCTGTTTCCATAGTTACCACAGCAAGTGGGGAGAGGTGTCTATCAGGGACCAATTCACCTCTCCAGATAAGCACTGGCACCAAAGGAAAGGCACAGTACATACCCATAAATCTTAGGTAGAGCCAAAAATGGAGTGACACTAAGCAAAATAAAATTATATTAAATACCAAAAGCCATTACAAAAATTATGACATACATGAAAAGCCACCTATAAATAATTGTCTGTACTTTACCACACACACATAGGTATTTTCAACCTGCTATTAAACTGGTAATCAAAACAAATTTTAAAATAATTTATTTTGCCATGGAAAAACTTAAAATATAATAATAAATTTTACAAGAATATTTAAAAATCCATGAATTAAGCATAAATGTAGCTGATAATACCGAAAATAAGACTTTTAGCTTCTTTGTCTTCTTCAATAAAAATAATGGTGCTTCAGAAATACTTCTGCTAAAATAATACAAATGTAATGCAAATCATTTAGTAGCAAAAGCAATTAAAATCACTGTGGAAGAATGTTGAAAGGCATATATGTAGAAATAAAATCATTTTATTTAAGTTAAACTAACCAGAATGTCTTTATTAGTGGAAATTTGGAGGAAGTTTTTAAAATTAGAGCTACAGAAAAACTGTTGTTATAAAATATTTAATATGGCAAATAAAAATGTATTTTTTATTCAATAAAACAAAGCATAATACAATAAAATCTTAAGATAATTCTTAGTCATAAAGTAATTTGAAATTAAGGCTCGAATGACAGAAACATGAACAGTTTAAACCGAAAAGTACAAGCCTTGCAGATTTGAAAGTAATTCTCAAAATGTAGCTATTTAAGCCCAAATGCTACAAATGCATATTTAAAAATGATGTTGATAATGCATATGAATGTCATGTGCCTCCACTGAGAACTTAGCTGAAACTCTAAATACACAATAAAAGTCAAACTAAGGCTGCTTGTGCTCTGCTTATTTACATGTTCTGTGCTTGAAAACGGCTCGTTCACTGTTTATTATTCTAAAACCTTCTAGGTTGCTCCCCAACCCCCGCACCCGAGAGAATTTGAAAACAACATAACAGGAATGATTATAAAAGATTTTGAAGCTATTTAATACCTGGGGATTGGATCCATCAAATCCTTCTTCACAAATGATGTTCTGGATAAACTGAAGCAGCTTTATGTAGCCATGGGTCAAAGAACTGTTGGTAAGAAGTGGTTCAAATACACAAATGGGTTATTACACAGGAAGTATAAAATCTATGCTAGAACATTAACTAAATAATTAAAAGGTATATATTTATTAGATTACTTAAGAATGTGTCAAAATAGTATTATATAATCCTAAAATATGAAGTCAATACATACAGGGAATAAGTTACAATGCTCTACAATAACTTGCTCAGTGTTCTCGACATCATGGGAAGATAAATATCTGTGGAGAATAAAATTACTTAATTATGTCAGGCTTAGTTACCTCCAAGAAAATTAATGATTTAATGAAGCAACCTAAAAGAAGAAGCTGCTATAGCTTTTCAGGAGTAATCATACATAATTAACACATAGTTAATGAACTGCTATGCCAAGTACACCTGAATCAATGTCCTGATCACCTGAGCTCATCTTCCATCAAAGTTAATTTTCTTAGAACAAACTTCTAAAACAATAGTAATTTTAAAACTTCATCTTCTAAGACACATGAAGAAAAGTGAATATAATCTTCACTTCCTTTGTTAAAAGAAGACAATGGATGAATTTAAGAAGAAAACCAAATTTACTTCCCATATGAATACTAGCATTAATGTTATTGTTTTAAAATACTTTACAAGTGCTATGAAATATCTCAAAGAAAATTTAGTAAGCATGAGGAAAATCTGCTTTACATTAACTGAAGTTAAGATCCTGCATAATGGACAATCTGTATGCTATGACTGAACATTAATGTCATGATAATGAGGTTCTGGAGCATAGCAATTCCATAGACACTGAAGTGCCTAATGCTGTAAAAGCTGTGAGTGACCTTAAAATTATACAAGTATTTGCTTTACTGTGATTCTAAGTAAGGAATCATATAGGCAGAAGAAACACCCTAAAGAATGAAATATAATTTGAAGCATGAATGCAGCAGTATAGAATATAAAATGTTAAGAAATACAGCAGATTGCTTAGTGTGCAAAATCAATGGTAGGTGGTTCAGGAAAAATATATGTACATCTCTATAAACATGTAATTGAACAGCCACAATAAACCCAAAAGTGTCTATCTTGCAAAAACAAAACAAACAAAAAGAATGCTGTTCTGTACAAAACAAATACAGCTCCAGAAAATGAAGGATTTGGTCGTTCGGCTATTTCTCATACAGTTATTTCTCTATTTTCAGTGAAAATACTGTAGATTACATAGGCACATTTTTTTCATGAGTGAAGAAACGTGTTTAAAAATAATATTCTGTAAGGGCAATTTCATGACTATTTCATATCTTAACACACATTTGTCTAGGCTAGCTCAATTTTTCAGAACATAGTGCTGCTATCTGAATGCAGTAGATTCAATTCTAATCTGGATCAATTCATTTTGTAAAAGGGGTAAAATCTGCAAGCTTTCAGATTATGAAATAAATTCCAGCCAACCATCTGATGAATGTCACTATGGGTTATAGAAGAGTGGATCAAAAATATAGCCAATGCATTCTAATCCACTAATAATAATTCTACCCCAAACCATTATTAGTTTATATAATCATAATAGGGGATCATGCAATATTCGTCTTTCTGTGTTAGGCTTATTTCATTTACCATAACGTCCTTCAGTTTTATCCATGTTGTCACAAACGATAAGATTTCTGTTTGAAGGCTAAAAGTCCATTGTGTGTGTGGTATACCACATTTTCTTTACCCATTCATCTTATGAACACTTAGGATGATTCCATATGTTGATTATTGTGAATAATGGTACAGTCAACACAGGAGTGTAAATATCTCTTCAACATACTGATCTTATTTCCTTTAGATAAACAGTCATGTGCTGCAAAGGGATGTTTTGGTCAATGATGGCCGATGTATACAACGATCATCCCATAAGATTATAATAGAGTTGAAAAATTCCCATCATCTAATGATGTTGTAGTCAATTACTCACATGTTTATGGCAATGCTGGTAAACAAATGGTCCTAAAAATTACAGCACAGAACAAATATGTATGATATATAATAATAATACATGACTATTTTACTGGCTTATGTATTTACTATACTACACTTTTTTTGTTAGAGTATACTCCTTTTACTTATTAAAAAAAAAAGAAGCTGACTATAAGATAGACTCAGGCAGGTCCTTCAGGAAGTATTCCTGAAGAAGGTACTATTATCACAAGAGATGACAGCTGTATGTGTTGTTACTGTCCCTGAAGACCTTTCAGTGGGACAAGATGTGGCGATAGAAGACAGTGATATTGATGATCATGACCCTACATAGGCCTAGACTAATGTGTGTGCTTGTGTCTTAGTTTTTAACAAAAAATTTTTAAAGTAAAAAAATTAAAAATAGCATATAGAATAAGAATACAAAGAAATAATATTTTAGTACAATTGTATAAAGTGTGTTTTAAGCTGTTATAAGAGTCAAAAAGTTTTTAAAAATGTAAAAGTTTATAAATTAAACATGTTACAGAAGCTAAGGTTAATTTCTTATTGAAGAAAAACATTTTTAATAAATTTAGTGCAGCCTAAGTGTACAGCGTATAAAGTCTACAGTAGCATACAGCAGTATGTTAGGCCTTCACATTCACTCACTTCTCCCTCACTGACTCACTCAAAGCAACTTCCAGTCCTGTAAGCTCCACTCTTGGTAAGTGCCTTTTACAGGTGTACCACCTTTTATCTTTTAGACTATATTTTTACTGAACCCTTTTTATGTTTAGAAACACAAATACTTGTATTACAATCACCTAGAGTATTCAGTCCAGTAACATGCTGTACAAGTTTGTAGCCTCAGCCCAAGAGACTATACTATAGAACCTAGGTAGGTAAACTGTAATATGTAGTTATCTCTATGTATAATTATACTCTTATGATGTTGGTACAATGATGAAATTGTCCAATAATGTATTTCTCAGAATATATTTCCATTTATAAGTGTAAAATGACTGAATGCTCAGAATCGGGTTGTTGGATATGGTGGTTCTGTTTTTGATTTTTAAGGAATCTCTATACAGTTTTCTGCAATGGCTGTACTAATTTATGTTCCCACCAACAGTATAAAAGGGTTCTTTTTTCTCATATCATCTCTAACACTTATCTTATGTCTTTTTGATAACAGTCATTATAACAGGTGTGAGGTGATATCTCATTGTGTTTTTAATGTACATTTTGCTGATGATGAATAATGTTGATCACTTTTTCATATACCTGTTGGCCATCTGTATGGTTTCTTTTGAGAAATGTCTATTTCGATCCTTATCCTATTTTTAATTGGGTTGTTTTCATGCTACTGTGTTGTTTGAGTTCCTTAATATATTGAATATGAACCCTTTTATTACATATATGGTTTGCAAATATTTCCCCCATTCCATAGGTTATTTCCGCATTCTGTTGATGGTTACCACTGTTGTACAGAATAGGGGGGTTCTTTGATACGAGAATAAAAAGGAAGATGCAAAGCCAATATTTCTTAATTTCTTTTCTTTTCTTTTTTTTTTGAGATGGAGTTTTGCTCTTGTTGCCCAGGCTAGAGTGCAATGGCGCAATCTCAGCTCACTGCAACCTGTCTCCTGGGTTCAAGCAATTCTCCTGCCTCAGCCTCCTGAGTAGCTGGGATTACAGGCATGTTGCCACCATGCTCAACTATTCTATCATCAACAATGCTTAAAACTTTGTAAGTAATAAGGTAAATTCCCCTAATTAGATTTCTAGAAAAATAAACTATTTGATAAGAAAATAAAGTGAAATAAATCAATATATTTAGGTATATCAGTTGTGAATTATAGCTTTTTCAATATATGGGATTACATCATTTAAAATTGAAATCATTTATATGATATTGATATTAAAATACTAAGTACTGTTAATCGCCACACGTTTCTTTGCCAGTAATATATGTACATATATTTTGGCTAAAAATAACTATCTTCTATTGACATCTAAAATTTTGGTTTGTTATTAAAATCCTTTACTTTTGAGAATGTTTACTCTTTTGTGTTTAGTAGTATAGGCACTGATAAAACAGGAGTTGGCAAGAAGTAAAGCCATTTAAAAATATGATCCTGGCTTTTTTATTAATGTTTCCAAACATTTAACAAAGATTATGTTATCAACGTATTTAAAACATGATTCAAAAGCAGCACATTCCTAATCATTTTGTGATCACATTATATAAATTTGTATACTATTTTGCCTGATTTTCATACATTTTCAACAAATTTTATATTAAAATGATCTATTTGGGGGTTCTACAATGTGTCTTTAAAACTATTCGCTATACAAAGAACATAAAAACAATTACTAGAACTTTACTTTTTACCTTTAAAATATCAAGCACTTAACATTTCTTCAGTAAAAAAAAAGTAAAATTGTTACATGTGCGTTACTCATGCTTCTGCTAATATTACCATGTAGTTAAGTAAGAATTTATTTCTTCATACTAATATATAAACATGGATAAAAGGGGCCAAATGACACAAATGTAAACCTCTTTTCTGATGACCAAGTTTAATATTTTTTAGGGATGATGAAAAAAATGAAACTCATGCTTATCAATACTCTATCCCCCCATCACTAATTTTCCTCAAGAGGACTAAAACATATTTGAATCAGATAACTTTAATTCTTATCAACAACTTACATTGGTTTTACTGTGAAAAGTAGTTTTGTTATTCAATCTCATTAAGAAAGATAAAAAAATTAGCTGTAAGAAAAAGAATCAGATGTAGTATATCTAGAAAAGAAGTCAAGCACAGGTAGATGATAAATAACAGATTAAAAACTACAGTTTCAGAAACAATAAACAAAGGAACACAAGTCTTCAAAGAAACACTTCAAAATCTTTTAATAATTAAGAAAAAGAAAAAAAAGTCCATTCAACTGAGGAGTTTAATAAAAAAATTATTTAAATGTAAGTAAAGAACAATATAAAAACACTGCTACCACCAACAAAAAAACCTCAGGTAACAGGGATATGATTTTATCTCTGAAAAGTTAGAAAAATAAGATCATGTATAGGTGACATTAAAATAACTTGTTGATAAGTGAAAAATCTATACATAGATAATAGGCTCTTAGGTTGATTTTCAATAAGACTACCTGATTTTAATTATATCAACCGATAAAGTATCTGGTATATAGTAAATTATCAAAACACTTTTGCATCACAGTCACCACATTCGATGAATAGAATAACCTTGTGAGGTTAAGTATAGTCATTCTTCCCATTTTATGGTTGAGATTTTAAGACCATTTTGAGGCTAAATAATTTGCCCAAGGCTGTACAACAATTAAGAGACACAAAGGCACTTAAAACTCAAACTTTCTAAAATTCAAATTAACTGCTCTTTTGGCTATACTAAGATAAAGCCCCAGAGTGACATCCAGATTCAATGAAAAGCCTGTGGGTTCACTAATGTGGCCCAGAGGAGGTCTGAACATGGCTCCATTCAACACAGCCAAAAGAAGTATTCAGGTGCCTACTTATAGGAAGAGATTTCTCTTTTAGTTGCACTGCTGGAGGCCTACACCAAGGCCTCACTTACAATGTACCTGGTGCACGATGTGTAAAGAAAACTCAATAATGAGAAGTGTAGACTTACAAATACATAAACTAGATATGGGTATTGTACAGTGGAATGTAGGTTTAAGATCTGGGTTCTAGTTTCACCTGTGTCAACATGTACACGTGTGGTAAATTGTTTAAATTTTCTGTTCTGGTCCTTGAAATTTCCTCACTTGTAAAGCCAAGGGTTGTACTAATCTATGTTGTCAATTCTGACTTTGAAATCATAAGGTTCAATAATGATTTTTCTCATTAAAATCAGTCATTGTTGGGCTTTTAAAAATAATAACTTCTGGTGTATTTAAATACTGATTTAACTACTTGATAGAAACACTTAGGACGAGAAGCTGTTATCACTCCCAATTAAGATTAATTTAAACTGAAGATGAAGCATTTTTGATATGATTATGCAAATAAACGAGAAAGTATGATTTGTATTACCAAAATTCTATTTACATATATATTTTAGGTATTCATCTATGACAAATACTGAGATACCTTTATAAGGCAGCAGGCCCAATATTAAGTGTCTCAACTAATTGTATAAAATAGTTTGCTGAGCTAAAGTTATATTAGCATATAATTTGTATGTGAGTATAGAGACGGTGAAGTGTATTCACAAGTAATTTTCAAGTTAAAAATTTCATTACTGTTACCCTGAAGGCTGTCATTTACTGATTTATCTCCTCTGATGCTTTTCATCTAAGAATACTGAATTTGATTATCTTCACCATGGATGTTCAACTAAGAACACATAAAGTCTAAGAACGTATTAAGGGCACCAAGAAGAGCAATGACCAGCAGAGACCTCTGGGCCACAGTTAGAAAATACTAAGAATACGAGGATGCACAAATTACATGTATGGGCTAAGCAATCCATGGTCTGACAAGGATCCTATTAAGAGAGGTTATAATCCTTCATGAAAAATAACTCAGCTTGACATCACTCTGACTTCCTTCAATTACTGATGTAAATAAGTTTTTAGACTATGTCTTCTATTATCCTTCACTGTTGCTGTTTTCTATCCAATTCTGGGTCATGACTCATCTTTCTAACACTCTGGCCTTTCAGTTTTTTGATCTCTCTTCCAATGATCTTACCTCTATTCTATTTAAGTAGAGCATCCCCATGGTCGTTTCTTAGACCATGTCATTATCAATAACTGCCATACCTCTATAATCTCAATTTCATGCACACCCCTCTACATAACATCTACTTTCTTTTTACCTAGTACCCAAATGCAACCATTTGACCCTGCTGAGATCTCTATATCATTGTCTACCACATAACGGTCAATTAATAAACCATCTCGATCCATGGTCAATCCTTATCTTCACTTCTTTGCTCTTCTCTTGCTTTGTCATACTTACTGCTATTCTGGTTAAACACAACTCTTTGTCTACTCCATACTTGCCTCAGTGTAGCTAAAAATGGCCAGAGAAACAGACTGGTATGACTTTAATTTCATGACCACAAACCTCAATAGGCCCTTAAGGCTATTCCCACTATATATACCCTCACTCTCCTAAACGACAATGTCATACTTTCTTTTTTGTTATTGTTAAAATCTCCAATATCTCTTCCTTCATTTTCATTTTAAGTTTATAACCTTTCACTGAGAAAAGAGAAGCAGCCAGAAGGGACACCTACCACTACATTTACCTATCTGCTATGGTTTGAATGCTTGTGTCCTCACAACATTTATATGTTAAGCCCTAATATGTAACAGTATTAAAGGTGAGAATTTGAGAACACATGGAGATACAGAGGAAAATAACACACACTGGGGCCTTTCAGAGGGTGAAGGGTAGGAGCAGGGAGAGGATCAGGAAAAATAATTAATGGGTACTAGGCTTAATACCTGGATAATGACATAATATGTATAACAAACCCCCATGACACAAGTTTACCTACGTAACAAACCTGCATTTATACCCCTGAACTTAAAAGTTAAAAAAAAAAATAACATTAAAAAAAAAAAAAGAAGTGAAAACTTTGGGAGATGATTAGGTCATGAGGGTGAAACACTCATAAATGAGATTAACACTCTCTTAAAAGAGGTCTATGGGAACCTGTACTCTTCTTCTGCCATGTGAGGTTATAGAGAGAAGACAACTATCTATGAAGAAAGATGGCCCTCACCAGAACCTGACTATGCTGGCACCCTTATCTTGGGACTTCACAGCCTCTAGAACCATAAGAAATACATTTCTGTTATTTATAAGCTGCCTAGTTTATGGTATTTTTGTTATAGCAGCCGGAACAGACTAAGACACCACCCATTGGCATGTGTGCCAAAATATATACTCTAACTTCTCACATGCTGCCATATGTGAACTATCTAAACTCCTATACTAAGCCAGTATCTCCACTTGTACACAGGCTTCATACCACAGACTATTACTTGGGTAATTCTTTCCTCTCTCTCCTCCATTATTAACTTCTCCTTTTCTACTGACTGTTCTCTATAACATATAAACATACTGTTATCTCTCCCTTGAAAAAAATAAAACCATCACTTGTCCCATCTCCTCTGCCAGCTACTACTCTATTTCTCTGCACCAAACTCCCTCAAATTTTCAAATATTGGGTATCTCCAATCCTCAACATTTTTATTTAAATCCATTACAAGTAGGCTGTTACAATACCCATCCCATCCATTAAAACTGCTTTTATTATGGTGACTGATGACCTCCAAAGGCTAAATTCAATTGGTCTGTTTCCTTTTATTGAGTAACAACTTTACTGAGACAGAATACAGATACCATACAATTCACCCACTGAAAGTGTACAATTCAATGGTTTTAGTATATTGACAGCTATGTAAGTTATTACCACAATTTTAGAATATTTTCATTCCTTCAAAAAGTAATCTCATACTTGTTTCATCAACTCCCTCCAATTCTCCCAGCTGTAAGGAACCCACTAATCTACCTTCTGCCTCTCTGTATTTCATATTATTATGTCATATAAATGAAATCATGTAATATGTTATCTTTTATGACTGGTGCTATGGTTTGAATGTCTTGTCCCCTTTAAAACTCATGTTGAAATTTAGTTGCCATTGTTACAGTATTAAGTGGTGGGACCTTTAAAGGTGATTTGGCCATAAGGGCTCCACCGTCATGGGTAGGATTGGTGCCAGTAAAAAAGGGCGAGTTCAGTCCTTTCTCATTCTCTTGGTTCTTCCATTCTTTTGCCATGTGAGGAACAGGGTTCCTCCCCTCTGGAGAAATACAGTGTTCAAGGTACCATTCTGGAAGTGGAGACTAGGTCCTTAACAGACACCAAACATGCTAGCAACTTACCCTTGGACTTTTAAACTTTCAGAACTATGAGAAATACATTTCTATTGTTTATAATTACTTAGTCTATGGTATTCTGTTATAGCAGCACAAATTGGACTAAGACAATTGGTTTCTTTCACTTACTATAATGTTTTAAGGATTCATCTGAGTTGTATACCCTGTATCAATATTTCATTCCTTTTTATGGTGGAATAAATATTCCATTGTATGGATATACCATATTTTACCCACTCATCAGTTGAGGAACATCTGGGTGTTTCCACCTGTGAGCTATTATGAATAATGCTGTTATAAACATTTATGTACAAGTTTTTATTATACACAGTTTTAATTCTTTTGGGCATATACCTAGGAGTAGAATTTCTGGGTCAAATGGTAGGTAACTTTATGTTTAACTTTTTGAGAAATGCCAGAGCATACCAGTTCAAAAGACTGTACTATTTTATGTTCTCACCAGCTGTGTATGAGGGTTCTGATTTCTTCACATCCTTGTCAACACTTGTTATTAACCGATTCTTTCCTTCTAATTATCCTAGAGGATGTGAAGTGGTATCTCATTGTGTTATTGCATTTTTTTTTGGCTTGGAATAAATTTGTCATTTTGAATATTTCTTCATATGGTTTTGATTTATCTTCTATTAACAGAATACGCTGAATTTTTAATCCAATCTCTTTTTTCCCTTTTTTCTTTCTAATTGTGGTTTAAAAACCCATATAATATAAAATTTACTATCTTAACCACTTTTGAATATACAGTTCAGTAATGGTAACTATATACAACAACAGATGTGTTGCACAACTTAACATTATGTTAAACAGATCTCCAGAACTTTCTTAACTTGCAAAACTGAAACTATATATCCATGAAACAACAACTCCCCATTTCCCTCTTTCCCTCAACCCCTGATAGCCATCATTCTGTTTTTGGTTTCTGTGAATTTAACTACTTTAGATATCTCATATGAGTAGAATCGTATTTTTCTTAACTGGTTTATTTCACTTAGTACAATGTCCTCAAGGTTCATCCATGTTTTAATATGCATTTTACATATGTATTTATATGTGAAATATGTATTTCCTTCATTTTTAAGGCTAAAAAATATTCCATTATATGTATATATTACATTTTATTAATTCATAGGTTGGTAGACATTTGGACTACTATTACCTCTCAGCAACTGTAAATAATGCTGCTATGCACATTGGTGTGCTATTATCTCTTCAAATCCGTTTTCAGTATTTTTGGACATATTCTTAGAAGTGATATTGTTGGATCATAGGGTTTCGAGAAACTGCCACACTGTTTCCCATAGCAGTTACACCATTTTACAATCCTAGCAGTGTACAAAGGTTCCAACTTCTCCACATCCTAAACAACACTTGATCTTTTGTTCCTTTTTATGTTTTCCTTTCCTATTTTTATCCTAACAGATGTGAGGGGGTATCTTGTGGTTTTTGACTTGCATTTATTTAATGATGAGTGATAGTGAGCATCTATTCATACACTTGTTAGCCATCTGTATATCATCTTTGGAGAAATGTCTACTCAAGTCCTTTGCCAATTTTATAAAGTCAGGTTATTTGTTTTTATGTTGTCAAGTTGTAGGAATTCTTTATTCTGAATACTGGCCTCTTATCAGATATATAATTTGCAAATATTTTTTACCATTCCTTACTTTGCCTTTTTACTGTTGATTGAATCCTTTGAAGCACAAAAGTTTAAGTTTGATGTAGTCCTATTTGTCTATTTTTGCTTTTATTTCTTGTGCTTTTGGTGTTATATCCAGGAAAGAATGACCAAATCCAAGGGTATAAAGTATTTCCCCTATGTTTTCTTCCAGGATTTTTATAGTTTTGAATCTTTATGTTTGAGGTCTTTAATCCATTTTAGTTTTTGCATATAGTGTAAGACAAGTATCTAGCTTCTTCTTTTATTTTATTTTTATTTTATTTTTTTGCATGTAGATACCCAGTTTTCCTATTTGTTTAACTGTCCCTGTGAGTAATCTTGGTAACCTGTTGAAGATTACTTGACCATATATGCCAGAATTTATTTCTGGGCTATCTATTCTATTGGTTTGTATATCTGTCCTTATATGTAATTTTTACTTTATACCACACTGTTTTAATTACTGTAGCTATGTAATATGTTCTAAAATTAGGAAGTATAAAACCTCCAACTTTGTTCTTTTTCAAGAATAATATGGCTGTTTGGGGTCCCTTGAGTTTTAGTCCCTAAGTAACTTCATATAAACTAAATCTGTTGTTTCTATTTCCTTCTTTTCAAACTTCATAGGATTTTAGAAGAATTAAATGAGATAACAAATGTAATATGCTAAAAATAGTACTTGACAGAAAAATCAATTCCCAATAACTGTTACGATCAATCCTCATGAGAGCAATGTAATATCGTAATGCTCCAGTTGCAGGATGGGTGGGATGACTAGATGGAACAAGGTACGCAATTAAAGAAGTATGAAGGGATGGGACTAGTACAAAATTACCACCTGCTAAGTGAGTAGCAATAGGGACAATATGTTATCAAATCTTTTAATTCATTTTTAGAAGTGAGCTAAGTTGTGTGGGAGAAACATGAAATATAGCCACTGTCCATTTAGGGATCTACAGCTAAGGGGAACTGATCTCCAAATAATCTTTACTTAAATGAAAAAGTGGGATAGGGAAAAAAAAAAAAGCTGATTGTGTTCAGATGAAAAATATTTGCCCAAATAGTTACATTTTTTCCAAAGTAGAAATAACTTTATTGATTTACCTGTTAATAAAATGTTTCTTATAACAAATTTCAAACATATAAACAGAAATAATAATTATGATGGCTAAAATTCATTAACCCTTTACTATGCCAGCCCAGCCACTGTATGCTAAGTGCTATCTCTTTGGTTCTGGTTTACATTTCTTTTGATGTAGTGAGATTTATTGGCCATTTCTGTATCTTCTTCTGAGAAAATCTTCTTAACACCTTTTGCTCATTTTGAAGTAAGGTATTCAACATTTTCTTACCCATTTAAAAATTATCATAATTTACTGAAATATATGCATGTTTATAATTTTTAAAAATTTGAAACTATCTCACACTTACAGAAAAGTTGCAAATATAGAACAAAAAATATTTTTTCTTGTGCCACTTGAGTCAGTTGCTGACCTGATGACTTATCACTTCTTAATAATTTAGGATGTGATTCCTACAAACAAGGACATTCTTCTAGAGGAGACTAATACAACCTTGTGACTTGGCATATGGATAAAAGTAGGAAACTGATACTACTATCTAATCCTCACACCCCATTCAAGTTTTACCAGTTGTTCCAATATCATCCTATACAGCAAAATGACTCAGTTTAGAATCACGTGTTGCATTCAGTTGTCAGGTGTTCTCTTCAGTCTTCTTCAATCTGGAAGTTCCTTAGATTTACCTTAACTTTCATGATCTTGACACTTTTGAAGATTACAGTCCAGATGTTTGGCAGAATGTTTCCAATCTGAATTTGTGTGATGCTTCTTCATGATGAGATTTAAATTATTAATTTTTGGTACAAATATCACAGAAATATTGCTGAGTTCTCCTTGCATATTATCTGGTGATACATGCTCTTGTTCTCCCCCATTACTGGTGATGTTAACTTAATTAAGGTAGTTCTAGTCTTCTCCACTGTAAAATTATTCTTTTCCCCTTTGTAGTTAGTATTTTGTAGGAAGGTACTTTCTGGCTATGTATCTTGTACCTCAAAAATTTTCAATTTATTCACTTATTTATTTATATCAGTATGTACTTATAGCTTCCTATTTTATTAAATCCATTACTATCATCTATATATTGATGCTCAAATTGGCCAACATGCCCAGTGAGAGCTCCTTTGAGCTGGCTTCTGTGTCCTTTTGATATGCCATCATCATTCTTTAAGAACTTCTACACATAAAAAGATATTCCAGGCATATCTTTTTCTTTCTCTTCCATCAACCATTTCTCTAAAGAGTCCCAGTGCCATTGAGTGGAGAATAACATTTAGAGCTGAGCAAGAGATATACTCAATACTATTTTCTCAACTCCAAGAATTTAAGACATTCATTCATATTTTCTGTGATTATTTTTATAATTTCATTTATTGTATTTGAGTCTTTAACTCTATGGGAATATGTATGATGTGAGATATAAGGTCAGAATTTCACTATTTTATTACCAAATGTTTAGGCCCATAATTTGAAATCCCTGCCCCTCATTATAAAAGGGTGGCTCATGCCTGTAATCTCAGCACTTTGGAAGGCTGAGGCAGGCAGATCACTTGAGGTCAACAGTTTGAGACCAGCCTGGCCAATATGGTGAAACCTCGTCTCTACTATAAATACAAAAAAATTAGCCAGGCATGGTGGTATGTGCTTGTAATCCCAGCTACTCAGGAGGCTGAGGCAAGAGAATCGCTTGAACCCAGGATGTGGAAGTTGCAGTGAGCCAAGATCACTCCACTGCACTCCAGTCTAGGTGACAGAGTAAGACTCCGTCTTGGGAAAAAAAAACAAAAAAAAACTGTTCATCACAAAAATTCAAACATATAAAACATACAAATGATAAAACAAAAAACTTATCCAGAATCCACCACCCAGAAACAGATATCGTGAACAGTTCGGTGAATATCCTGTAAGACATCTCCCTATATCAGTCCTTCCTTTTCTTAGTGAGAAAAGCGATTGCAGGATGTTAAGAAGTATACAGATAAAAATGTTTTTCATTCTAAAAAGAAGAGTTACCAAGAAACTAATGTAAAGAGGATTATAATTACTACGTATTTCAAAAATGTTTGGCATTTCCCTCACAGCCTTTCAAATACTAATGTATACTGTGAATCATTTAGATAATCTAAGAAGGAGATTTAGTTTGCAGTCTTTCATGAGCTTATTTGACTGCATATCACTAAGTTTTCAGAAGCTAAATTAACATCTCCTGAATTAGTTTAGAAAAGAATTTGGGATAAGCTATATAAAATTTTATGCAAATAGGATTGTACTATTTATCCTATTTCTATAATCTGCTTTTTCCCTTCATTATATCATGGATGCAAAGCCCAGTATCCACCCCTGATCTCTTATACAGAAAAAGCTTCTGCAGAGCCACCTCTCTATAGCCATTGCTGCAGTTTTTACAGCTACCATTAGCCTTAGACCTTAATAAAAGCCACAGTGCCCACCACCCTCCAAGGGACAACCGAATCTCCCTTGGAAGGTGGTAGACCCTTGAGCCTAACCAAATAAAGCTGCAGCTTAGAATCTTTTCTTCAATATTTGGGAAATTTAGTTGGTATTCTCTTTGTTATCCAACATCACTTTCAAATCACTCCTCCTTCCATTTCCTAGGAAAACAAAACTAACAAACAAATTCATGCTACTTTTATATATAGCTAACCCCTAGCCATTCTCCTTATAAGTTGCTGTCTTCATCAAGCTCTTGGACATTTTCCTCATTGTTAATTGAAGACTCTGAACCTGGCTTACAGTCCTAATTCACACATCTTATTCTCACCCAATATCACTTACCTTAGTAGCTTGCTTTGTTCATTTACCTCCACTATTAAGATTAGTAAATCTACTACCAGTGTACTGCCCCTTCTCTTTATATATACATATACACACACACACACACACACATAATATATATGTACGTATATGTGTATATATATCTCAACAGCAGTTATTGTCAACTCTTTTTCTTCAGCCTAAAGTTCATGGTCCAACATTTTGCTCACTATTTTTAATCACTTAAACTTCTTTTCTCTTTGTCCTATTGACTCTACTTGGCAAAATTTCAACCCTGCTTATACCCAGGAATCTTAACACAGATGCAAGAAAGTCACACAATCGGATAGACTGGCACCACCACAACCATTTGAGAATTCTGTAGTCGCTGTATTCTTCCAGTCTATGAAATAACTTTAAAATAACTTTAAAATAACCATTTTAAAGTTTCTTCATTTAACCCAATCTTCCAAGAGGTAAGTAACCATTCCCTAGTGGATAACTATGCCTATTATTTCACTGAGTAAAGAGAAATCATCAGTTCATATCTTCAGAAACTGCTTTCTTTTCTACACCTTCATCTATTTCCTCTTTATTGAATTTTTAGCATTGACATTTAAACAAAACAGAGCAGAAAGAAGCTTATTTCATCCCAAATCCCTTCCAATTATTGTTCTTTCTTGTCCTTAATAAAAAAATTAAAAAAAAAAATCCTGAGAGAATATTATCACCACCTGAACTCACCTCCACATAGCTCTTTCCATCACTCACACTATTTCAGCTACAATAGCCTTTTAAATCCTTGAAAACACCAAGTTCCTTCCTTTATTAGCACATCTGCTGTTCCTTCTGACAATAACACTTCTTGGTCCAGTGCCCTTTGCATGATTACCTTCTTCTCAGATGGGTCTTGGCTAAAATGTTTATACTTACAAAGACTTTGAGTGAACACAATTCAAGGTATACCCACTGCCCTCTCTGCCTGCTTAGCTTCTCCCATGAAAATGTTCTTTTTCTTTATATTTAACTACATATATATTTGTTTTTTTTAAAAAATCATGCACTTTCTAATAGACTGTAAGCTACACAATGGCAAGGTTAACATCTGCTTTGTTCACTATAATAATCTAGAACTTAGTATAATGCTATGCTCATAGCAGGTGCTCAAGTTCATAGAAGGTGTTTAGATTAGGAAAAAGCTTTCAATAAATATTATTGGCTATATGATTATGCTTACTTACTTCAGTAGACTGGACAATCCTAGTTTTAATATCAGAATCCTGGAAAATATTCTTGATATTCCCTTTCCCCTTTCCCCAACCCCAATGAGATCCAGTAAGATCAGAGAGATAGCAAGCGATCAGATTAGGTAGGGCCATGTAGGGTTGTGGATTTATTATCCTGGATGAGATGGGGAATCATTGGAAGGCTTGATCCAGAGTAGTGATAAGAGCTGACTTATCCTGTAAAACTGGACTGCCTAAGAAGATAGCCACTAATTATATATGGCTACTTAAATTTAAATTAACTAAAGAAAAATAAAATTAAAATTCAGTGCCTTGGACTTATTAGTCACCTTTCACGTATTCATTTGCTGCATGTGGCTAGTGGCTGCTATATTATACAGCCCAGATATTGAAAATTTCCATCACTGCAGAAAATTCTATTGGACACTGCTATGTTGAAAGAGTCACTAGGGCTATTTTGGAGAAAAACAGGAGCCAAGAAGGGAGCAAGGACCAAACAGCAAAGAGCAAGACCAATTAGGAGGCTATCCCAACAACTATGGCAAGAAATGTGGGTAATGTCTGTTAACATGTAGAGGTGAAGGTTGCAAAAGTGGTATCTGGATATATTTTGAAGATACAGTTGACAAGATGCTAACAGACTGGATGCAGAGAGAGAGAGAGAGAGAGAGAGAGAGAGAGAGAAAGGAGTCAAGGGTCAAAGATTACATTATTGAAGGAAGAGTAGCAATCTGGAAGGATATACATAAACATAACTATGGAGAAGATGACTGGGATTAGGAATGGATGAATAAGGTGGGAAATAATAAAACAAAACCCATACATACCAGTGATGGTGGATACAATGCGTGAACTGAGGAACAAGATGATTCACTTAACTTGGTGTACCTGATGGCCCCTTTAAAGGGCACAAAGGAGAAAAAAATAAGGTGTACATGCAAGCAAGCATTTTCTCTCTATTGGTAAAAGGAGGCCCAGCCACTATCCTAAGTGAAATGCAGAAACAGATAACCAAATACTGCATGTTCTCACTTATAAGTGGGAGTTAAACATTGGTATACATGGACATAAATGTGGGAACAATGAACACTGGGGAATACAGGAGGGGAAAGAGAGGCAAGGGTTGAAAAACACCTATTGGGTACTATGATCATTATGAGGGTCAAAATTCTAGATTACTATAATAATCTAGAACTTGTGTATCAAACCTGCACATGTACCCTTTGAATCTAAAATAAAAGTAGAATATAAAGTAAGGTTAAAAAACAAAACAAACAAAAAATGAAGCCCAGGATAACAGTCTTCTCTCTAAATTTTTAAATATGATCTTTATACTTTAGTTGTATCACTAGCAGCTAAGCAGACAGGCAAAATCCCTCTTCACACTTACATGATGCCTTTCTATCAGTTCTGAGATTTGCACTAATGTATTATTAACCATATCCTTTTAATAAAATAGTTTATAGTATACTTCTATAACTATATGCTTTCCAAATTTTTAATCTTAGATGCTCTCTTCTATAAATTCATTTCTTGTGAGTGTAAATTTTCTACTTTCTTGAGACAATGGTCTTGTTCTTTTGCCCAGCTGGAGTATAGTGGCATGATTACAGTTTACTGAAGTCTTGGCCTCCTGGTCTCAGGTCATTCTTCCACCTCAGTCTCCTGAGTAACTGGGACTACAGGCATGTGCCACCACATCTGGCTATTAGTATTTTTTTTTTTTTTTTCGTAGAGAGAGTGTCTCACTGTGTTGCCCAGGCTGGTCTTGAAATCCTGAGCTCAAGTGATCCTCCTGCCTCAACCTCCCAAAGTGCTGGGATTCCAGGCATGACTCAGGCCTGTAATCTTTAATCTTATATTTAGACTTTTGAATATACTGTGGTTCTTTGCTTTTCAATCTAAAAGGCTTGAATTTTTGAAATAAAATATTCTCTTACATGAATATGTTTCAGTTTTTGATTTTATCCCAGCAAATCTTCATGCTTAGTATAAGGCTGTAGTTAATCTGAGTTAGTACTATGTTTTGCTCATTGATCCATTAATTCATCAACCATGGACTGAACACCTGTGCTGTAGATTTAGGGGGAAAAAAAGTTGAAGAAAGCAAAACACTTTTCCTCAAGGATTTCCAAGGTTTGAGGGGAAAGACAAGCATGTAGACAAGATAAAAAATTACAGTGTCATGTGTTAAGTGTTCTGATAGAAATATGAACAAAAGTAAGTAGAAATGTATGAGGAGCACAGTTACAATTTGTCTAGGAAAACATTGTAGAAGACTTAATATTGAGATTCCATTTAAACTGGTAAAGAAACTTGGCAGGATGAGAAAAATGGGATGACTTCCTCTTTTCATTGTTTTCACTTACAAATTCTCCTAGACAGATAACTGGTTCTTACAGAATTCAATTCATTCAATTTAATTAGTAGAAGACTCAGCCAATTTAAGAAACTACTGGCTATTATTAGGATAAATATGTTAAAGTAAAATCATGAAATTCAAAGAAACATATCAAAATAAACTCATTCTACTGAGTACCAACTGTAGGCAAACTCAATATTCAAGACCTAACATAGTTCAGGCTGTGCAATAGTTTCAACTGGTCCCCTACAAAATTCAGGTGTTGTCAATGTGATAGTATTAAGAGATGAGGACTTTAAGAGGTGATTATGCCACGAGGGCTCCTCTCTCATGAATGGGATTAAGACCTTTATATAGAAGGCTTCATACAACATTTGGCTAGCTTGCCTTTTCACCCTCTGCCATGTGAGAACACATCATTTCTCTCCTTTGGAGAACACAGGAAAAAGGTGCCATCTTGGAGAGAAAGTGTTAGTCTCATCAGACAACCACACTTGCCAGCACTTTTATTTTCTCATAGATCTGGAGGATAGAAAGTTCAAGATTTAATTTCTGCCTTTATAAATTACCCTAGTCTCAGGTATTTTGTTACAGCACCGCAAATAGGCAAAGACAGGATGCCATAACAAAATACCACCCAATAGATTGGGTGGCTTAAACAGGAATTTATTTTCTCATAGTTCTGGATACTGGAAGTACAAGATCAAATGCAAACAGGGTTGGTGTCTGGTGAGGGCTCTTCCCTTGGGTTGCAGACAGCAGCTTTCTTGCTGTGTGCTCACATGGCCTTTCATTCCCGCATGCTCCAGGATAGAGTGAGAGCTCCAGTGTCTCTCCCTCTTTTATAAAGATACCAGTCTTATCCCACCAGGGTCCCACCCTCACAACCTCATCTAAACCTAATTACTTCCCAAGAGCCCCATCTCCAAATATCATCCCATTGGGGGGTTAGGGCTTCATCATATGAATTCTGGGGGGACACAAACATTCAGTTGGTAGCAACAGGTTAAGCAATACGCTAATATAATTATTAATCAGTAAGAAAGCTGATGCTGAAAAATGGCAGTGTCTTTCTAGGAAACCAAACTATGCTTGGACATACTTGTTAGCAAAGCTTAATTTTAAAAAAAAAGTCAAAAGTAAAAAATCTTAGACTACAGAATTATTCTCAAAACCAGCTTTTTAAATTATTTTATGACTCACATTATCAGATTTATGATACTGAAATATCCAAACAAAACTATCTTGATAATATTATTGTGAAACATCTCAGATCTTTATACTGTGGCTTTAATTTGAAAATTTAAACTGTATGTATACATATTTAATATAGGCAAACCTACTAATCATTTTAAATTAGTTATTGTAAATTTTAAATGATCTGCAGTTTTTCTTATTGTAAAAATATCTTTACATGTTTTAATAGCACCTTTAGAAATTATAAAATTATATATTATATCCTCACAAATGATAGTAGGACATAGCTATATCCTCTAGCCTTAATTACAGGAAAAGTATAGATGACTGTAAGGCTTAGCTTTATTGTTTTATAAATGAACCAGTAAAGTTCATTTTAGTGAAATGAGTATAAGCTTTTCATAAATTAAAATAAATCTCACATAGTAAAGTGCCCATTTTGAAAATTAATTTAATTATACGTTTAAAGTTTAATTACATTTAATTAAGCATTTAAGTCTAACATGAAATAAATAATCAGTTAACTCTATGAAATGAAATACTGGCTTGATAATTAAAATCTATAAATTTTTTTATTCTTTACAAAACTGCTAGTTCTTACAAAACACTCAGAAAATATGTATTTTAAAGACTAGAGGATTATATCCTCATGGCTGATCAAGGAGTAGTTTTTCTGGCACCTAGGTTGGTGGGTTGTACATTTACTGCCTCAGTAAATGGAGGCAGCGTGCTACAAAAAAAAAAGAGCAGACGTTTTAGAAAGTTGGGTTTGGGTGTTAGCTCAGTCACTGACAGCCTGCAACAGTGGGAGAATTACTTAGCAACTTTAACCTGAAATTCCCTATAAAATGGGGTTAAATTCTCTTGGAGGGTTGTTGGCAGAATTTAATGAGTTATCCCATAGTCAAACGTCTGGAAGAGTATCTGACTTGGAAAAGATATTTGACAAATGTTAATACCCTCACTACCCCAGCTGCTGAGTAAATGAAGAATAACACTGTACTTTCTGGTGTAAAAAAAAGTATTGCCCTTAAAATATATATATTTTTAAATCACAAAAGTAACACCACATTATTTTTCATTTAAATAGATCAAACATAATATACATTTTACATTTATTTTCCTAAGCACTCTGTCAATGGAGACAGGCTAGCATTATTGCTAACACAGGCATCTGAATCAGGGAGAATTTACTTTGAACCTTGGTTCCACTCTTTACTACTATTTGAGAAATTATTGAAAAATTACCCTGACCTATTTTGCAAGCTTATCTGTAAATGTATGTTTGACTCAAAACTGGGAAATAGAAAAATCAATGTAATAATTCAAACTTAACAAAAAATTGGTGAGGTAGTAAGGCAGGTGGTATTTTCTCTTCTCCCCAACTCCAATTATTCACATGAAGATACTGATTTTAGGTGATTTGCCCAAGGTTAAGAGTAGGATGAACTCAATATCAGAATCCAGATTTTAAAAATTCCTTTATCAGTGCTCATTTCTCCATGACACAAGAAGGGAAAAGTGAAAGACATCAAAATCTTCTGAAGCAGTGAAGCAAAAAAGAAAGATAAATCTGACAGATTAAGCGTGGTTCTATCACTTAATAATTAAAATTCAGAGAGCTCAGTTCTGTGAATTTCAGTATCTTCTAGAAAATGGGACTACATACTTCTGGAAAATGGGACTACATATATATGAATACTACATAACCCTGTATAGGGTTAATATAAGGATTATAGAAGACAACAAATGTAAAGTGCCTAACAGAGTGGCTGACATATAGTAGTAATACATTAATGATAGCTATAAATGCTAAAGCAACATCAAAGCACCACTTTCGCTAAGTCTCTATCCATAGATTGGAGAACTACGTAATAAAGTGAACATTCTTTGGAAACATTTAATGAGTACAGTAGTCTCCACTAAATTCTCAGGTATTATTTTTAGAACAGAGACTATAAATTTTAAGTTATTTCAGTTCATAACACCTTGCCTATTAAATCTGAATTTAATAGCTCATCTCATTTTGAACATGGTTTTACAAGTGCTTATGAAAAAATAAGTGACAATCTATTCCATAATTTCCACAATCTATTTCCATAATTCCATTATCTATTCCATAATGCAATAAAAATTGAAATTAAATATTCTTAACACTTTATAACATACATTATTCAATGTCAAATCCAGTAATTTTCAGAGTTTTGTCTTAATAACGTTACTGGCAGTATAAACATGTTGGATTGTTTTGATACTTACAACCCAAACTCTAAATTCTAAGTCACTTAAAATTATACAGATTGTTTTATTTACAGCATAGCCAGAAATAGAAAGCCTTCATAAATAAAATATTGCAAAATATATACTTGTTTACTCTCTGAGAAAGTATAGGCCAAAAAGCAAATGGCACTAGTTTGTATCATTTTTCACTGCTATTATTATCAATACATATTTATTAGGTGTCTATTTGCATTTAAACCTGAAAGATACTGGTTTAGAACTGTTCTACATTTTATTGAAAACAGTACTTATCATAAATTTGGTGTCCTGGCTTTTCAAGTTGCAAATCAGAGTAATAGTAGTTCCAGCAGTTACAGAACCAGAGAAAAAAGAAAACCACACATAATGAAACACTATGAAAAATATATAGAACTGAAATTACAAATTATATAGAAAACTATTATTTATTATTAGGATATTTAACCTTATACATGTATTCTTTTGAAAATGTGTTAAAAATGCATTGTACTAATATCTGAAATCAGTTTTTGTTATTAAATGGGTCATTAACTTACCAGGGCTCTACTTTGAGAGTTGAAGATATTTTCTCTGGAAGAAAAAATCCATGCCATTTTGAAGCCTCAATTAGTTCTTGTGGTATTCTTTTTGATGCATCGTAATAGTGACCAAATCTTGAAGATGATACTGGTCCGATCTGCTAAAATAAACCCCATAGTGGCTGTTAAACAATTATTTTTAAACTATAATTTATTTGTCCTACATTCTGCAAAACAATGACATATTTATGCATTTTAAGCTAATAAGGAAGAAGTGATATATATGCACTAAATTTCAAAGAAGCATACAACAACCTTTATTATTTTAAACCATTTATAGTTACAAATCAACCTTTTTATCTCTCATGTATCTTCACTTCTAATTGTTCTCTAAATTTGACAAGAATTTAAAAACGTTTGGTTTATTTTCATTATAGTGTATACCTTCCTAAGTTCAAAAATCAATATATATAATTCTTAATTAATATTTAAGATTCTGGGTTTTAGTGACAAATTAAATATGCAGTTGCCAAGAACTAAATGAAAACTTAAACTCAATTAATTCACTGGTGAGAGGTCCAAAATAATCTAGCTATTTAAATACATTAAACTGAGTATCATTTTAAAACTGAATTCTCACACAAGACAATATATATGTATATTCAACATTTTTTACAAATTTAAATTAAGCTTATAAAATAAAATGTACTACAATACTCCAGACAGGAACAAGGTACAAGATAAAGCAGAAGAATGTATATGACCTACATTAGATCGATCAGAATCTGACATAATCATTAGTTCATCAATAATTCCTCTTTTGTGTTCTCTACTAACCATTTCTCCAACAAATTATCTTTCTCATAAGAAACTCTAATTTATATGACACTGAATTTATTTATATGGGATAGCAAAAGTCTACTAACATAACATTATTATTATGTTGTTTTGAATGGACTTCGAGCTAACCTCTTTCATTCAACACATTGGAAAAAAAAAAATATATATATATATATATATATATATACCACTAACAAAAATTGAACTATTAACAAATTCTACTTGGCAATAGTTTCTAATAAAAGATCTCTGATCTACTCTTACATAATTTCCACTGTCCTGAATGCCTCAAAACATGTAAGTTTCAGAATATTCAACAAAACTAGATAATTGCTACAGAAATTGAAGAATTATACATAGTAGATACTTATCTTACTAAGTGACAACTTTTTAATTTAGATAAGAAAGACATATTTGCTTGAAACAAGATATTTGCATTTAAGACTTCAAAGATTCATATTCTTAAACTAAATGTCTACAAACATGAAATTATACAGTAATAAGAAGTAAAAATTTTTACATCTAATAGAAACAATTTTCTCAGATTCAGAGTCTGTGGGTTGAACATTTATTTTTTAAATTAAATGTTCATCCCTCCATAAGGTATTACTTACTTTCATTAATGAAAGAGATGCTATCAAGTAGCTTCAATCTAATCTTTCCAAAGCAATATGTACAGAATTCTTGTTTCCAAAACATAATTTATTCATTTACCATGAAACTATTGACAAATAAAATATATAACATTAAAATGTTTCTTAAAAATAGGGTGCAAAGTTTTAAAATGTAAAGTTATTAGTCTAAAGCAATTTAAACAAGGTCTGTTCTTTGGCCTATAATCTATTCTTTATCCGGATTATAGTTCAGAATGTTTTTACTGCAATCTCTGCTAGAGCTCATCTTTTTATTGTGTAAGTCCAAGCCCCCTTAATGTTTTAGAAAGGCCTTGACTAACTGAACTTTGATCTGATGTCTTCATTGAGAAAAACACCAGGTTGCCCATTTCAGATGCAAATCCCCCTAAGGCCCAATAGAATTCAGTAAAGACAGCAAAAAAGAAAAAAACAGAAGTTTCCAGGATCCTCTTTGAGAATCCTGGGGCACACTGGTGTCCTTAATCCATGCTGCTGCATGGATTAAGGTAGGTGATAACCTTTCCTGATTCAAAAGAATAAGCAGAGTGCCTACAAACTGGGTGGAGACTAGGATTTGGCTATAATAAAACACTATGCAATAAAAGCTTGGTCTATGTCAGAAGCCTCTGAAAAGGACTCAATGTACCACATTCCCAGGCCTAGTAGGGAAGCTTGCAAAAGCCTACCTGAATCAAGTAAGCATGAATAATCTATTTTAGCAGACTGGCCATGGGGAGAGAGAAAGAAAGAGACTTTTCACTTCTTTTGAGTTAATAAATTTATTAGTGGACTGAAAGTTCTTGAAGTCCTATGCACTCAGAGAAATATGCTAAATTGCCAAGAAACAAAGTATGCTTTTAAAATTGCCGTCTCTATTAATGTTTCTAATTATAATATTAATGTGATAGAAATCTCAGATTTGGAATGAATCAAGGCAGAAAATTGATTTCATGCTGAGACAGTTTACATATAGAACACAAATAATTCATTAAAACGTAAAAATAAAATTGGAAGCTTTTCTCACTATAATTAAGTTAATTTATTTAGAAATTAAGATTAGATGTGGTAGCTAAAATATTCATAAGGTAGCCATGAAAATTTTATAGCTGATGAAAAACTTTAATCTTTCAATTAAAAATGAAAATACATTCTTACAGGAAAAAACAATTTTCCAAATTTTTCTGCTCTAGACATATAACATTAACATATAATCAGATTTTGAAACACTGAAATCTTTTGAGACCTAGAATTGTAAAACAAAGACTCAGATATTTCCTCTAAGAAAGATAACTACCTGCTGTAAATAAAATAATTAATATCATCTACAAAAAACTGTCAACTCCATAAAAATTGATACATTTAAAAATATCAAGCTATTATCAATAACTAGTCAGTTTCTTAGGTAAGAACATGTTGCTTTAGTTTTACATATGAAAATTTCTAATTCACATTCGTAAACTACCTTTCAACTTTGTCATCTGTGGAAGTAAGTAAAATGAAATGGTTCAGTAAAAATTTATGATGCTAAAAGAAAATGAACTCTAATGGGGGTACAGGAGGAAAACAGGGTAAAAAAATAATACCATACTCCACCTCTAGTATGTGAAAAAGAAACAAAACTTTCAAAGAAAAGCTGCACCAAAAGTAATTTAAATAAGACATTTTCTTACCATTGTTATTATTTCTTATTTCTTAGTATGGCATACCAGACAGCAAGAATCCAGGTAGTTTTTAAAACACTTTGATCCTCAGTTTAATCACTAGAAACTAAAGCTAATTAATTATTTTACAAGGCTGTCGTGAGACTCTAACGTAATACTAGCAATGAATATTCTGTAAATGGTGAAGTAGTATGTAAATGTGATTAATTATTATTATTGCATCATGATTCACTAGAGAATTAGAAGATCTATCATTGTTTGTAATTACATTGTCTTATTGAAAAAATTGTATTTGTTGTCCATCTACACCTGTACACATCTATCACAGGACTGTTGCAGCTAAATCTTTAAGATAGAAAGCCAACGTTTAAGGAGAATTTAATATAATAAAGACTTAGCACACTGCCATGAATTGCTGGAGTCACTGTAGGTCATGGTATTAGAGCTCTACAATACTGAAGAAATTAAGTCTCAGAATATACTGTCAGCTAGCAATTCATGGAGTGAGTCAGGAATAGTGGTTGATGATTATGAGACAGGGAAGAAGAAGGCATGTCCACCTTAGAGACAGAATCAAAATCACATGGTGAGGAAAAGAGGGCTTTTTAAAACTATACACTCTTCTATCCAAATGAAGCACTGCTTTATACTTTACTGAATCATTGTTATTGATCTAGGTGTGTATATTCTTGTCCTCTTTTGTATTATTAAGTGGTAATATGGTTACACCCTTAGGACTGGTGACAACTTAATTTAAAAGGCATCTCTGATAATCAACACACCTAGTTTTGAACCATTTATTTAATCTTAAGCCACATTTTTGTTAACTGCATTTTGTCCTAAATAAAATACAGAAAACAGTGAAGTCTACGGCCAAACCACCCTGAATGTGCCAGATCTCATCTGATCTTAGAAAACCCAGTGATATGGTTTGGCTATGTGTCCCCACCCAAATCTCAACTCAAATTGTAATCTTCACATGTCGAGGGAGGAGCTTGGTGGGGGGTAATTGGATCATGGGGGTGGTTTCCCCCATGCTGCTCTCATGATAGTGAGGGAGATCTTAGGAGATCCGATGGTTTAAAAGTGGCAGTTTCCCCTGTGCTTTCTCTCCTGCTGCCATGTAAGATGTAGTTTGCTTCTCCTTTGCCTTCTGCCATGATTTTAAGTTTCCTGAGGCCTCCGCAGCCATGCAAAACTGCGAGACAATTAAATCTCTTTTGCTTAAAATTACCCAGTCTCAGGTAGTACCTTTATAGCAGTATGGAAATGAACTAATATAGCCAGGTTTTGTGCATGTGTGCGTGCGTGCATGTGTGTGTGTGTGTGTTAAAATGAGAAGGGCAAGGTAAAGCCTAGATTTATAAAGTAGATGATGATGAGTGATCATCAAAGCCTATCAGTCTTGGCAAATCATTATATATAAAATTACCTTGATAGGCAAATATACATGCTAGTGACATTTCAAAGAAAAGCAAAGAAGCCACAAGGTGATTCTATTTTCTAAATTGGACACAACTCACTCTAAATACAAGAAAATGTAAGCACAACCATTGACTGTATATTCAAAGTAAGCTACCATTTTGTCTGTATTAATTAATGCATCTTAGCTTAGTTTAATATTTAATCTACATACTATAATTCATTCATTCATGCATCCAACAAATAATTACTGAGCACCTACTAAATGTCAGTAAAACTAAACAAAGTCCCTTCCTCTCACTGAGCTCACATTCTAGTATGAGATAGATGATAATAAATTAGATATACATTATCATCATTTAATGATAAGTGCCTTTAAGAAAAGTAAAGCAGTGAAATGAGATGATAGAGAGTGGTTTTATTTCATTTAGAGTGACAAAGGCAATCACTCCTGATTAAAGTAATCATTTAGTAGAAACATAAGACAATGGAAAAATGAACAATCTGGAGAAGAGAACAATTTTCAAAACATTCAAGCTTTAAACTTTGAAAACTGAGCACTAAGACTGGGTATAGTGGCTTATGCTTGTAATCCCAGCACTTCAGGAGAACAAGATGAGAGGATTGCTTGAAGCCAGGAGCTTGAGACCAGCTTGGGCAAAAAAGTGAGACTAGACTCTGTCTCTACAAAAATATTAAAAAATCAGCTGGGTGCTGTGGCACGTATCTGTGATCCCAGATATTTGTGAGGCTGAGGTGGGAAGATCACCTGAACTTGGATGTCGAAGTTGTAGTGAGTCATGATTGTGCCACTGCACTGTAGCCTGGGCGACAAAGCAAGATTCTGTCTCAAAAAAAGAAAAAGGAAAACTGTACTAAATTTATGCAACCTTAATTAATAGATAACTAAGCAAATGGCAGGTAAACCAGACTCTAAAAGGAAAAAAGAAATTAGCACTACTCACTGGGGCAAGAATAGTATCTATGGTTGTAATGTATAAAAAACAATGTATTTTTTAAAGAAACAAATAATTTTTACACCAAGTCTACACAGATTTCATAATAAACAATTAGAGAAAAGGCTAGCCAGGCGAGGTGGCTCACTCCTGTAATCCCAGCACTTTGGGAGGCCCAGGTGGGTGGATCATGAGGTCAGGAGTTCAAGACCAGTCTGACCAGCATGGTGAAACGCCATCTCTACTAACAATACAAATATTAGCTGTGTGTGGTGGCTCCTGCCTGTAATCTCAGCTACTCAGGAGGCTGAGGCAGAAGAATCACTTGAACCCAGGAGGTGGAGGTGCAGTGAGCCAAGATCCTGCCATTGCACTCCAGCCTGGGCAACAGAGCAAGACTCAGTCTCAAAAAAAAAAAAAAAAGAGAGAGAGGGAGAGAAAAGGCTTAAAGCTTTAGTTACTTACATTTTTGACAACAATTTCACTTGAGAATGTTAATTACCAATGAAAAGACCAAAACCGGCCAGGTGCAGGGGCTCACACCTGTAATCCCAGCACTTTGGGAGGCTGAGGCAGGTGGATCATGAGGTCAAGAGATCGAGACCATCCTGGTCAACACGGTAAAACCCCGTCTCTACTAAAAATACAAAAAATTAGCTGGGCATGGTGGCACGTGCCTATAATCCCAGCTACTCAGGAGGCTGAGGCAGGAGAATTGCCTGAACCCAGGAGGCGGAGGTTGCAGTGAGCCGAGATCACACCATTGCACTCCAGCCTGGGTAACAAAAGCGAAACTCCGTTTCAAAAAAAAAAAAAAAAAAATTATTCAAATAGTTTCCACATTTAAATTAGAACAATATACAATTGCTTAATATTCACCTATTATAACATGTTTTATACCTGGTGCATAGTTGATGCTTAATTAGTATTTGCTGACTGAATGAATACATTTATCATTATTGATTAAAAGAGCATTAGTATAAGTGTTAGAGGTACAAGAGAAAATAAAACAAGAAGCTCTCTGCCTTGCAGAAAATTTTCAGTCTGGTGGAAGAGAGAGTTACACTACCAATTAAGTATAAAACAATGTGAAAAATGTGTTAAAATATATGAAGTGCTATGGGGTAAAAAAGAAAGTAAAAAATAATTATGTATGGAAAGCCATATGAGTTAGTAACATTTGAACTTGGAGAAGGACGCATTGGTGAGTAAGAGAGTGAAAAGCATTACTAACAGAAATACAAGGGATTTATAAGGAGCAATTCTCATAGGATGGTTGAATGTAGTGTTTTATAGACACAGGAGGAAGAGGCTAAAAAGGCAGGCTTGGATTAGGTTGTACAGATTTTGTATACAATCTTAAATTTGTTTTTCATATTACAAGCTTATAATAGTAAACAGGTTTCATCTCATATACTAACTTTCATTAGTGGTAGTAGCTACCCAGAACATTCCTGTAGAGAATAATTCTAAGGCTGTGTCTGAGTTTGGCAGGAGGGTACTAGAGGGTACATAGTCTGCTATTTATTTAGAAGGTGGTAGGGAAAATAGGAAACCAAATGAGGCATTTGAAGCTAAAAAGTATCATAAACATATTTTTATCCTTGGGAAAGAGAACACTGATGTCAATGTGGAAGACTAGAGAAGGATGGACTAAGAAAACTATGTCTTATTCAGATTAGAATATTCCTCTCTTTTCTACTAGTATGGCAATATCTGATAGACGTTAAATAATGTAGTCTGAAAAGTGAATGAAGTGAACAATTAAATAAGGGAGCTTATAAGTAAACTGTGCCATCACCAGGAACAGAGTTCATGAGTTTTACTAGACAGATTTATTGACATTTGTTTTGACTTCTCAGAAATTTTTCCTTCATTTCCTACCTATTCTGTCTATTCTGAATAGATGAGGTTACCAGATAGATGAGTTTGAAAATGTAATGATTCAAAATGTATAAGGATAAAAATAGTAATTCCAAAGAACCATCACTTACACTGAATATATTTACAGGTAACCATACTGGATAGAAATGGCTTCATTAGTTCACTTACTATTTCTTGCAACTCTAGAAAAAAGTATTCTATATGGGGATTAAGGAAGAAATGAAACAATCTATTTTAGTAAATAACAAGTTACCATAATTTTATTTGTAAGAAATATATCATCTTGACCAAATACTCTACCAATGAAATGGCTAATTCTTTAAATAAACAAATACACATATAGGCATACCACAAGAGATTCTGTAAGATGAAAACAAATGCATTTCCAAATTTTAGAAAGAATTTGTATGTTGACTTGCCTCCATCTTGGGTAATAACTGGTAACGCCAAGCTATTTTCATCTTAATATTAGATTCTGGTGTTTTATGATTATATACATCTTCATCAAATTCCTTTTTACAATTATCATCAAGTAATGGTGCTGGAAGTTCCTAAGAAAACAGAATGACATATGATTGAGATTCTGTGGTAAAATATGACAATTTTCTTAAATCATAATGTTAGCAACACTAGAAAATTTCCAATATATTGAAAATTGATGACTAAAACTGATTTAAGTACAAATTCATAAAAATGCAGACATCTGTAAAACAACAAAAAAGTATAATACCAAATGTTGTTTAATTTTTTAGCAATAAACTGGAATTTTTAAAAAATGTACAAATTTCTATACTCATAAAAATAAATTGCTAGTCTAACAAGAAGTTATTCTAATTTTTCACAATGTATATGCTTAAAGCAAAGTCTGGAATTAGTACTTATGTATTATATATAATTATTATGTTGGCCACAAGGTAAAAATAAAACACGTGCACAATCTACTTACAGGTTTGTAATTTTAGAATTCAAAAAAGCCATTCACCAAAATAATGGGAGCAGTAATAACTAAGAATAAAGACATTTATTTTACCCATATGAAATGCTAGTTTTGTATCTGCAAGCTTATGTCTCTTATTTAACAATAAAAATAGAATTTAAAATCTCTGATTAAATGAAGAGATGATAAATTCCAATTTATTAATTTTGGAAGGTGACGACCAACTTTGTAACTATAAAAAACATAGAAAACTAGAAAACACTTTTGTTAAGCAGTACTATAGAAATAATTCAAAGAAAACAGTATTTAAGTTTCTTGAAGAAGAAAAGCACATACAATAATTTTGTTTTATATTCTATTAAAATCATAAAGATAATGTGGGGCACTGTATTAGTAAATATAATCTGTGCTATGTTATATGTCACTCTAAATTGCAACTTCTACTTTTCAAGATCAAATTTACTTATGCTTAGAATTATGTCAACAAATCAGCTTAACTACATCAACTGTTAATATGACATATTTTACTCACCTCCTAAAGAACCTCAAAGTGAATTCACATGATAATTAATGCCAGTATTAGAAACTAGTTATATCATTTAAGCTGTGAATTCATCATTCCTAGCTAAACATTAGTATCTTACAATATAAAGTAACTTCTTTTTCCAATGGAAATACATATTTGTGAGGGAGTACAGTGTAATAGAGTATAGCGGTTATGAGTTTAAATTTGGCAACTAGAATGTCTGGTTCAAATCTTGACTTTGCACTAGTAGCTGTGTCTGTGTTACCACAGGACCTCTCTCTGTTTCCATTCATCATCTAAAAAATGGAGGTAATAGTAGTTGCTTCTGGTTGCAAGCAGTGGCTCACGCCTATAATCCCAGCACTTTGGAAGGCCAAGGTGGGTGGATCACTTGAGTTCCGGAGTTTGAGACCAGTTTGGGCAATATGACAAAACCCCACCTCTACAAAAAAATTAGCTGGGTGTGGAGGCATGTGCCTGTAGTGTCAGCCACTTGGGGGAGCTGAGATGGAAGGATTGTTTGAGCCCAGGACGTTGAGGCTACAGTCAGCCAAGATCATGCCACCACACTCCAGCCTGGGTGACAAAGTAAAACCTTGTCTCAACAGCAACAACAATAACAACAACAACAACAAAGTATTCACTTCAGTGGGTTGTTGTAAGGAATAAATAAGTTAAAAATGTAAAATTCAGAGAATGATGTTTGCTACATATTATGAATCCTACAAATGTTAGATTGAGAGAAGTCAGTCAAACAATTGTCCTCAGAGCCACACATTTTGTATTGTCAATATTGGGCAATAAATTTAGTATAAAGTATTTGGATTAACATCTTTTTCAACCCCAGGGACACTTGGCAATAGTTATGACAATGGTTAGTCAAAACTCAGTAACAAAAACATTTGAAAAATAATTTATATCACACTGTCCTCTTATTGTGGAAAATAGGCTGATTCTAAGATTTGCTCTTACAGTAGTGTGTACAGTATTAAAGAAACAACCCTAAAATATTAGAGACTCATTAATATGTTTAACTTATCTAAACAAGAGGAGATTATAAAATATAGGTAAGCATTTCCTCATTTATCTTATTAAATACGTATCTATTCCCATAAGAGATGTTTCACCATGCTAAAAACTTTGTATGTATCATGAAAATTATAATTCCAAGTTTAATACTGATAAGGCACTTATTTTCTTAAAGATCAAAATGTTCAAAAGATGTGCAGAAAATACACTTAATCAATTAATGCCCATGTAAAGGTTATAAGATTTTTTATATATACACATACATAGTTTGTTGTTTGTTTTATTTTGTTTTTGATACAGGGTCTTGCTCTGTTGCCCAGTCTGCAGTGGCATGATCATGGCTCACTGCAACCTCAGCCTCCTGGGCTCAAGTGATCCTTCCACACTCAAGTAATCCTCCCACCTCAGTCTCCTGAGCAGATGGTACTACAGTCACATGCCACTATGCCTGGCTAACTTTTGTATATTTTGTAGACATTGGATTTCACCATGTTGCCCAGGCTGGTCTCGAACTTCTGAGCCCAAGCGATCTGCCAGCCACAGCCTCCCAAAGTGCTGGGATTACAGGTGTGAGCCACCACCTCCAACCCTTTATATATTTTTTAAAGTGACATAAAATTCACATAACATAAAAACATCATTTTAAGTATAAAATTTGGTAATTTTTAGTAATTCAGAGTTGTGTAACCATCACCACTATCTACCTTTATCAGTCCCCCAAAAAACTGCACACCCATTCAGAAATCACTCCACATTCTTCTTCTCCCCTACTCCTGGCAACCACTAATCTGTCTCTATGGATTAGTCATTCTGGACATTTCCTATAAATGGAACCATACAATATGTGACCTTGTGTGTCTGGCTTCCTTCACTTAGAGTAATGTTTTCAATGTTCATCTATGTTGCACTGTGTTTCAGTATTTCATTAATGGTTCAATACTATTCATTGTATGTATGTATCACATTGTTTAACTACTCATCACCTGACGTACATGGATCATTTCTATTCTTAAGTTATTATGAGTAATGCTGCTATAAATATTCACACATAAACTTTTGTGTGTGAACATATTTTCCATTCTCTTTGGTATATACTTAGGAGTAGAATTCCTGAGACACAGGGTAACTCTATTTTTAACTATTTGAGGAACTTTCAAAATGTCTTCCACAGTGGCTGAACCATTTTACATTCTGACCAACAATGTATGCGGGTTCCAGTTTTTCTATATTCTTAGCAACAATTGTTATTATTATTATTGCTATTTTTTTCTGAGATGGAGTTTTCCTTTTATACCCAGGCTGTAGTGAAGTGGCACAATCTTGGCTCACTGCAACCTCCGCCTCCAGGTTCAAGCGATTCTCCCGCCTCAGCCTCCAGAGTAGCTGAGATTACAGGGACCCACTACCATGCCCAGATAATTTTTGTATTTTTAGTAGAGATGGGGTTTCGCCATGTTGGCCAGGCTGGTCTCAAACTTCTGACCTCAGGTGATCCACCCACCTTGGCCTCCCAAAGTGCTAGGATTACAGGCATGAGTCACCACGCACAGCTGTTATTATTATTATTTTTAAATAGCTACCCTAGTGAGCATGAAGTGGTATCTCAATGTGGCTTGGATTTGCATTTCCCTAATGACAATGATATTGAGCATAACTTCATGTGCTGGATTGGCCATTTGTATATACTCTTTAGAAACATGTCTATCATGTCCTTATCACATTTTTAAATTGGGCTGTTTATCTTTTTGTTGAGTTGAGAGACTCCTTTAGATAGTAGACATTATCAAATACATTATTTGTAAATATTTTCTCCCATTCTGGGGGTTGTCTTTTCACTGGAAGTGTCCTTTGATGAACCAAAGATCTTAATTTTGATGAAGCCCAATGATATAGTTTTGATGTATGCCCCACCGAAATCTCATAATGAAATGTAATCCCCATTGTTGGAAGTGTGGCCTGGTGGAAGGTGAACAGATCATGAGGGCAGATTGCTCATGAATAGTTTAGCATCATACCCCAAAGTATTGTTCTTGCAATAGTGAGTGAGTTCCTGTGAAATCTGGTGTTTAAAAGTGTGAAGCACCTCCCCACTTGCTCTCTTGCTCTTGCTCCTGCCATGTGAGACACCTGCTTTCAATCTGCCATCTGCTATGACTAGAAGCTTCCTGAGGTATCTCCAGAAGCAGAAGCCACTATGCTTCTTGTACAGCTTGCAGACCTGTGAGCCAATTAAACCTCTTTTCTTTATAAATTATCCAGGTATTTCTTTATAACAATTTGAGAATGGCCTAGTTCTTAAATTTAGCTCTTTGATACATTGAAAGTGCATTTTTATATATGGTGTGAGGTAGGGGGTTCTTATATTTTTATAAGACTGAAGTATCAGTTATGTTGAAATTATTATTTATTGAGTACCAATATATGCAAAGTATTGGTCTAGTTTTTGTGGACATAGTAGTGAACAAACAGTAACAATAACAAGAGTATACATTATACAGTACTTGCTCTATTCAGGGCAGGACTAAGTGCTTTAGATATGTTAATTCGGTGTTCAATAATAAACTTAAGAGGTAAGTACTATTATTATTTCCTTTTAGGTTGGTGCAGAAATAATTGTGTTTTTTGTCATTACTTGTAATACATGATGGAAAAATGAAACAGAAAGAGGTTAAGTAACTTGTCCAAGGTCACAGAGCTAGTAAAAAATGGAACTGGGAATTTGAAGCCAGTTGGTAGTCTGATTCCAGAGTATGTGCTCTAACCACCATGCTATGTTGCTTCTAATAAGCTTTCATTCTGTTTAGGAAGTAAAACAATAAACAAACAAATAAATAATAGGTCACATGATAATAAATGCACAAAAGTGAAGCAAGGTAAAAAGGCAAAGACTCCATTTTAATAAAAGTAGTCAAGGATGACCTCTTTTATAAGGTCAAAACTGAGGGAGACAATTCTATATATAATTAGTTGAAATTCTATAAAATATATTACTGTAGAACGTCACATATAGTACCAACTATATACAATTTACAATCTTTCAGAAATATATCTATGCTATTCCCCAGATCTTGACATAGTATAAAGAGCACTAATATTAAGAGATTCAGGTATGTGAAGAATCCAAGGATCTGTGATTTAATCATGCTTCATTCTTCACATGTATATATGAGACCTATCATACAGTACAAAAGGAGTATATAAAAGAGGCATTAGATGATATTTACTGTCCATATTTATATTTAGCTCTCTCTCTTCTGAATTCCCATTTCACTTTCATCTATGCCAAACATTTTGGTATTGGATCACATGCAGCTTGATATTCATCTACATTTCATGTATGTACAATCTAATTTTCCCATAAAGGCTATAAGTTTCTTGATGGGTAGGGACTATATGGTAATGTACATATTCTGAACCTGTTATAAAATTAGCATCATAACAAGTACAAAGAAGATACTCAAGAGATGCTTAGTGAACTGAATAACAGAAACTTCCTAGAATAATCTTAGTGGATCAATTTTGTGTTATTCTCAAGGAAATTAATACCACAGCTTTCTTCAGGCTCCTTATGTTTCATGTGCTAATCTTTCTCTATCTTTATTATGTTGCAATTCTTTCTCAGTACAAGTGTGAGGTACATGTTTTCCATTTAGTATGTTATTTGTTTTTCAATTTTTTTTTTTGAGACTGAGTCTCACTCTGCTCCCCAGGCTAGAGTGCAGTGGCATGATCTTGGCTCACTGCAACCTCCACTTCCTGGGCTCAAGCCATTCTTATGCCTCAGCCTCCTGAGCAGCTGGGATTACTGGAGTGTGCCCCTCCCCGCCAACAAATTTTTACATTTTTAGTAGACATGGGATTTCGCCATGTTGGCCATGCTGGTCTTCAACTTCTGGCCTCAAGTGATCTGCCCGCCTTGGCCTCCCAAAGTGCTGGAATTACAGGCATGAGTCATTGTGCCCATCCTTAATATGTTACTTGACTGCAAAATGTTTAACTTACAGTTCATTTGATCATTTTGAAAAATATAAAAGTTTTTCAGCAGATATATTCTGGAATTTTTTAAAAAATAAGAAATGATTTTAAAAAACAATTTCAAATAATACAGAGAAATACAAAGAAGAATTAGCTATCAAGAAACTGTACTTTAAAACCAGTTACTATTTCCCACCCATTATACAGGCAAGTAAACAAATGAAACATCTAAACATACCAATGCTGTCAAGAGACCAGAGAAACTGGAAGTCTTATTCACTGTTGGTAGAAAGTTAGCTTACAGTTTTGCTACTATAAAACCACTTTGGAGAATAATTTAGAAAAATTTCAGCAGAAAATGTGCACATCCTCCCAACTACTCCTAAATAAATCTCATACACATGCACCAAGAAGAATCATCATTGAGCATTTTAATAATAATATAAATTATCTATAATGGGAAATAGGTTAATAAACTGTTACATAAACATACTATTAAAAAGAATAAGATTGATATGAAATAGAATGGGAAGATCTGGAAAATAATGTTGAATCAAAAAATCATGTGAAGTATGACATAAACAACAGTTTATGTAAAATTTTAATAACTCACAAAGCATATACAGAAACATATGTTTTATAAGTATATAAATAGTCTGGAAAGAAATATGTTAAATTTTGCATTACAGTTGAAGAGAAATAGGAAGAAAAATGAAATACGTCAACTATCAACTTTGATGTTCTGTTGCTTTTATTACAAAAAATATTTGTGCATATATAAAACATGAATGACAAAATAATTTCGTTAATTATCAATGGTGGTATTATACTACATTCTAAATTTATTTAGTTTTTAAAGCTATCTTTTCATTAAAAAAGTGAAAAGCTAAAAAATTTTAAAAGCCAATACCCCCTGCCAATAATCATAACATTAAGCAACATTTCCAGCTTACACTTATGCATAAATATGCTAGAAAGATACTACCTTAACAATAGTATTACATAATAAAATATCAGTGATTAAAAATTAACACTTTATAGAAAAAAAAATAAAGTAAAATGGAAAGAACTATTGGACTGATCAACAATTCTTCAGTTCAAGAGGTATTATTTCTTAACATGTTCTCCCCTCAGACAAATAACACAATTTTGGAGTACATTAAAGTTTGCATTAATACACTCCTTTTCACACTTTTCAGCTTGCAGCAAAATCAATTCCTCTTTCCTTTCCCCCTTCTATAAAAAATAAGGAAATTAGCACTTACTTTCTCTCCCTCAAATCTCATTTTTCTCCCCCTATTATTTCAATGCTGCTATGGTTTATAATGTTTTACATTCTAGTCTGTAACCAGATACAGAGTTACTTAGTTTAGGTTTTTGTTTACATGGATTCACCATTGGTCCTTTTAAAACAGCTCCACCATTCTTGAGTTACCTTAGTTGATAACTGCATTTATTTAACAGTCAGGAAGGTACTAAGAATAGAGCAGTGAACAGAGTAAAGAAAGTCTCTGCTTTCATGAAGTTACATTCTAGAAGGTCAAGGATAGGAACTTCTAAGAAAAAAGAGGGAAGGAATATAGAGTAATGGGGAGAGGCATTATTTAAAATAGGTTAGTCAAAGGAAGCTCTTCCTTTTGAGGTAGATAGACTGCATTTTCAATTTTTTTAAGAGAGATAATCGAGTTTTTTTCATGTTTAAAAATATTTGCCTGGTACTAAAAATACTAGAGTAACACTTTCGTTATATATAATATTTTGTAATACTTTCATTTGCTTAGAAATAGGTGACCAGTGCTCTACTATAGAGAAGTCTGAAGACTTCCATCCTTGCAGATGACTTGCTTTTTCTGCATGAATGCTTGAAAAACTCTTCAACAACTTAAATGGGCTATATGTGTATCCATTGTTTTGTATTCTTCCTTCTTCAATCCCTGTAAACCAGATGCTTTCTTTTTTTTTTTTTTTTTTTTTTGAGACGGAGTCTTGCTCTTGTTACCCAGGCTGGAGTGCAATGGCGTGATCTCGGCTCACCGCAACCTCCGTCTCCTGGGTTCAGGCAATTCTCCTGCCTCAGCCTCCTGAATAGCTGGGATTACAGGCACGCACCACCGTGCCCAGCTAATTTTTTTGTATTAATAGAGACGGGGTTTCACAATGTTGACCAGGATGGTCTCGATCTCTCGACCTCGTGATCCACCCGCCTCGGCCTCCCAAAGTGCTGAACCAGATGCTTTCTTGAGCTGATTCTCCTTTTTCTTATTTCCAAGTAAAGCTTTACCTCTGTATTTCACATTTAAATTATTTTTCTGTTCCATATTAAAATAGAATATATCCTTGTTGATATGACAAATGTTTGGTGTATGTTCGACAGTGGTAAAACTTCATGCAGTAAACAATTTAGTGTTAGATGAATAAATATTTTCCCAGGACTCAAGACCATCACTGACCAACAGAACATTCTGTGATGTTGAATGAAGGTGTTATATAGTAGCCACTATCTACTTAAATTTATTAAGTAAAAAATTTCCCACATTGTAATAATATTTTCATTTAATGTTTTTTTTCCTTGAACTCGAGGGCTCAAGTGACCCTCTAACCTCAGTCTCCTGAGTAGCTGCGACTACAGGCATGCACCACCATTCCTGGCTAATTTTTAATTTTTTTGTAGAGATAGGGTGATGCTACCTTGTCCAGGTTGGTCTTGAAATCAAGCAATCCGTCCACCCAGACTTCCAAAGCTCTGGGATTACAGCCATGAGTCATCATGCCTGGTCTTCTCACTTAATGTTTTAATCTCTTCTCTAACTTCAGTGCAACTATCATAAGCCTGTTACTACTGCTACTTTATTGGGTAATGATGTTAAGTCAACTTGTACGTTTAATTATGCAGATATCTTTTTTATCTACTCATGCTTTATCATTTTATCTTTGTGATTTTATTTTCTTGAATTCATGTTCTCATTAAATTCCTCTATAAATCTCTTACGGAAGAATTTCCTTGTGTTTTTAGGTTGTGTTTTTAGGTTATGTTTTCTTTCAGACTGATGTGTTTTTCTTCTAGTTAAAGCTTTATAACTGCATATTTTGACAGTCATTCATAATTCTGTACCTTCAGGTTATGAGAGCTTAGGCAAAATTAAATAAAAATTTTTTTAATAGTACCCAGGCTCTTTATTCTCTTGTGAGATTTCATGAAATGTAGGTTCCTGTGTTAATATCACTTGCCTTAGTGAGTATTGTTTCTATGCAGGAGGTAGTCTCGGATTTTATCTCCAAATCTGTGTTACACTGTGAAACATTTGTTTAAGTTTGAGACCATTAGCCCTAATTAATTCTTAAGATTATCCTAATTAATTTCTGAATGTGACAGTGAAGCTTGGAACCATACCAAATGATGACAAAACTCTATATACATTTATGGCAGTAGGTTGGACCTTGACTTTTCTTTTTTCTTTTTTTTTGAGAAGGAGTCTCGCTGCGTTGCCAGGCTGGAGTGCAGTGGTGTGATCTTGGCTCACTCAAATCTCCACCTCCCAGGTTCAAGCGATTCTCCAGCCTCAGCCTCCTGAGGAGCTGGGACTACAGGTGCATGCCACCATGCCCAGCTAATTTTTGTATTTTTAGTAGAGATGGAGTTTCACCATGTTGGCCAGGATAGTCTCAATCTCTTGACCTCATGATCTGCCTACCTTGGGCTCCCAAAGTGCTGGGATTACAAGCGTGAGCCACCGTGCCTGGCCGGATCTTAACTTTTCTTACTTTGTTTGCTACAAAAAAAAATGTAGTGATTCTTAAATATACTTTAGAAAAATTTTGAATGTGAAGAGTAGGGAAATAAATACTCATTATACTGCCATAAGGGAACTAGTTGGACATTCTGTTTAGAACATTTTAACTGTATAAAAACTGCTTACTTACTCATATTGGTTGGTGATTATCATTCTACCTCTGAATAAAATCTATAAATTGGCCAGGTGCAGTGGCTCACGCCTGTAATCCCAGAACTCTGGGAGGCTGAGGTGGGCGGATCACCTGAGATCAGGAGTTCGAGACTAGCCTGCCCAACATGGTGAACCCCTGTCTCTACTAAAAATACAAAAAATTAGCTGGATGTGGTGGTGGGTGCCTGTAATCCCAGCTACTCAGGAGGCTGAGGCAGGAGAATCAATTGAACCTGGGAGGTGGAGGTTGCAGTAAGCTGAGATCATGCCACGGCACTACGGCCTGGGCGACAAGAGCGAAACAACGTCTAAAAAAAAAATCTATAAATTATAAATTATTTTAAAGTAAGTTATCTTACATTCTTGGTTCGCTATTATTTTCCTGCCTTTATATATTCAGATAATAAAATCATATCAATAATTTTTATTGACTTGTGGGGGCAGAATAAAACTTGTAGAGTATTAAAAACACAAAAAGTTTCCAGATTTGATATTCTCAACCTTTCCTCTGCCCCAAGCTCTATCCTCAAGGTGGAGAACTACTAATTTTATTTCTGAAATGAGACAGTAAACAAACATTTTAATAAAATATTATAAAGACTTAGATTTAATTAACTTATATCTAGCTTGCAAAATCTATTTATTTTCACGTACAATTGTCTAAAACTTGTTTTTCCCAATTGCCTTTTTCTGCACTTAAGAAAAGATCTTAGATACCAATTAAAACATTTTATGATCTAAATTAGTTTGTTACTCTCAGTTATAAAAACATATCAGCATTATTTATGAAGTGATTGGTATGGAATTATGTTGCTCAATATTCTAGCTTCTAGCTATTAAAATTAAAATTTAAATTAATTAAAATAAAATAAAATGAAAAAGTTAGTGTCTCAACTGCACTAGCCACATTTCAAGTACTTAATAGTCAAAAGTGGTTAATAGCTACTCTGTTGCATAGTGCTGGTATAGAACATTTCCAACACCACAGAAATTTCTACTGGTCAGTTCTAGAACAGAAAATAGGAAATGTATTTATCTCATACATTAAAGTGTTTACTATGTGAAGTTTCAACTGTCAATGACACACTTTTCACTTATATTAACCAGAATTTTGAAGAAGCATCACACTTAATTGTTTAAAATGAAAATCAATGGATCATTAATTTTTTATTATTATTATTATTATTATTATTATTATTATTATTAGTTTTTGAGTTGGAGTCTTGCTGTGTGGCCCAGGCTGGAGTGCAGTGGCAAGATCATAGCTCACCACAGCTTTGAACTCTGGAATTCAAGGAATCCTGTTGCCTCAGCCTCCTGAGTAGATGGGACCACATGTGCATACCACACCTAATTTTCTTCTTTTTAATCTTTTGTGGAGTTTATAATTTCTCTATTGTTAGAAATTTAGGTTGTTTGCAATCTGAAAATGCTACAACAAACTTGGTTTATAACATAAACATCCTTTGCATCTCAAATTATTATTTTTTCTACGAGATGTAGAAAATACACAGAAAATAATAGAGAATAATATAGTAAATATCACAGATTCTACTACAAACAAGGCTTTAACGAATCTTAACAATTGGCATACTTAGAAAACAAATCAGTAACTTCAGCAAGCAAAGAACAACAGTTGTGTGAAAACTGAAGGATTGGCTGAAAAATTTTTAGAGGAACCATGAAGACCTACAGATCCTTTACTTTTCCCTAAGAGCCAGGATTCTACCCACTCCCACCTCCATTAACTGTGCAAGAGAAATGGAAAATTCAAATAAGACAAACCTCAGAAGCTGGAGTACTGCTGAGGGAAGGGATGAGACATTACATTGAAGTTAAGATAATTTCTTGAAAGTCTTCATACAGAGGGATGAGATAACTTCCTCTTTCCTTTCACTGTTCCCCAACCCACCCCCACCACAGTAGCCTCCCACTGCTAAGGCTCTCAGAAGAGCAGAAGCCATCTTTTAACAGAACAGGCAAGAGATTGGGAGACTGAAGGATTTCTCCCAGGGGAAACTGGCAAAATTAAGAGAAAGACCTTTAGAGAGATGCTATTTTAGATAAGCTCACAGTAAATCTACTAGTTCATAAGTTACATGCCCAAACACAGAGCACTTCCAATTAGTTTTTCAGTCCCTCTAAAAATGGACAGAGAAGAATCACCAGATATTTGAGAAAAGCATCTAATATGAAATTCAAGGGCTAAACCAAATGAGCAGAAAATGAAAACAATGCCAGGAGCAGAAAAAATGTCACAAAAATAAAAAGTAATATTTATTGTAAAAGATGTGTGCATAAAAAATAAGACAATAATAATTCAGTAAAATGAAAAAATCTGGGAAAAAACAGTGTAAAGAAATTAAAAATGTAATAGCAGATTTGAGAAAAAAAAATCAGAAGTGCAGAAGATCAACATGGTCAAATTTCTCAAAATAAAAGATCAATAATAATAATAATAATAGCAATGCTAATTTTAAAACAATTAGTATGTTTTAAAGTGCTTTCTAACTGCCAGGCACTATTCTAAGCATCCTAGAAAATTAACTTTTTTTTTTTTTTTGAGACAGAGTCTTGCTCTGTTGCCCAGGCAGGAGCACAGTGGTGCCATCTCGGCTCACTGCAATCTCTGCCTCCCAAGTTCAAGTGATTCCCCTGCCTCAGCCTCCTGTGTAGCTGGGACTACAGGCAGGCACTGCCACACTCGGCTAATTTTTTGTATTTAGTAGAGACGAGGTATCACCATATTGGCCAGGATGGTCTTGATCTCCTGACGTCGTGATCCAGGTGCCTTGGCCTCCCAAAGTTCTGGGATTACAAGTGTGTGCCACCATGCCCGGCCAAATTAACATATTTAATCCTCAAATCAATTTAAGGATTAAGCACTATTACTAAACCCATTTTATATAGATGAAGACATTAAAACACAAAGGTTAATTAACTTGTCCAAGGTTGCAAAGTAATTAAGTAGCAGACCCAGGACTTGAGTTTGGAAAGTCTTCCTCTGTAACTCTGCCTCTTAACCACCATCTTATATGGCTTTTTAAAGAGATAGAACATGGCCGACTGTGGTGGCTCACATCTGTAATTCCAGCACTTTGGGAGGCCAAGGCAGAGGGCTCACCTGAGGCCAGAAGTTCAAGACCAGCCTGGGCAAAGTAGGGAGATCCTTTCTCTACAAAAAAATAAAAAATTAACCAGGCATGGTAGTATGTGCCTGTAGTCCCCGCTATTTGGGAGGCAGAGTGGGAGTACTGCTTGAGCCCAGGAGGTCGAGGATGTAGTAAGCTGTGATTACACAAGTGCATTCTAGCCTGAGTGACAGAGCAATAACCTGTCTCAAAAAAAAAAAAAAAAAAAAGGACAGAACATGAGAGAAAAAATAAAACATTTAGAGGAATAGTCTAGGAGGTTAATACCTGAAATAGGGTATTTTATATTTTAAAACCCTATTGAGTATATAAACTCTGAATGGAAATAGATCTATACAACAAGGCACATAATCCTGACATTTTAGAACAAGAGGGAATACAGAGAAAATCTAAATAGCTTCTCTAGATTGGGTGTGAACACGTCAGGAATATGAATGGCATCAAACTTTATAACAATGCTGGACTGCTCTGAGACAAAGATATTTCTAATCTAGACTTGTATATTCAGCAAAACTAATTTTAAATTTGAGAGTGGAATTAAGACATTATCAGACATGCAAATTCTAAAACATCTCTACCACCTCACTCCTCCCTTCTACCTCCATTTACTCTCAGGTTATTAGAGAATGTGTACCACCAAAACAAGGGATGAACTAATACATATAAACACTAAAGATCCAGGAAACAAGACATCTTACACAGAAGCAACATCAAGGCAATTGCTAAAATGATAAAGGAAAGTGCCAGAAATAACAGCTGTGTAGACAACCTAGGAAGCAAGCTATCCATTAGGATCCGGAGTATGGAGGATTCCAAGGGTATCATACTTACATACATTAAAGAGGAGTTTGAAAAATTTAGTTTTGGAATAAATTAGTAATTGATACAGATAAAAAATGAAGAAGTTGTTACCTCCAGAAAAAAAAATAAGTGCATCAAAAAAGGAGAAATACAGACTGTCAAATATTGTAATACTTGACTGAGTAAGAAATTGTCACAATGTACACACTTAATACCGACTCTCCTAGGGAAGAAGATTTAAACATACTGAAAGGGAAAATAAAAAAAGTGACAGACCAGCCTTGGCAACATGATGAAATTCCATCTCAACAAAAAATATTAATATGAAAATTAGCCAGGTGTGCTGGCACTCCCCTGTAGTCTCAGCTACTTGGGAGGCTGAGGTGGGAAGATCTCTTGAGCCCCGGTGGCAGGAGTCGCAGTGAGCTGAGACTGCGCCACTGCACTCCAGCCTGGGTGACAGAATGAGACCCTTTCTCAAAAACAAAAGAAGAAAGTGATATAGGGAAAGAGAAAGAGCAAGAGAGAGAGACAGCGAGAGAGAGCGAGAAAATGTGTATATGGTATTATATGAGACCTGAATCTTTGTATTTTGTGCAAGGATAATAGACATAAAAACTGGAAGGAAAAGGCAGTACAGAAATAAGAAGTCAAACAAATGCTACAAGAATACACTGATAGTGGTCTATGTATACCACACCAACCCCAAACTTACTTTTACATTAACATTAAAAGGAACACCTACTACTAATATAAGATCCTTTAGAAAAAGACCTTTTATATTTCACAGTATTGAGTAAGTTATCAAGTCTCAAAGAGTATACTAAATTTCTTTTAAGAAAAAAGTGGTTCAAATATTTCTTTTTCCATGTAGTAGTAGTAGTATGTTTCTAAAACCATCAGACTGGAAGAACAATTGGTGTTGAGGGCAAAGATAGTCCATTTGGGAATATCAGTATTGATGATGAATATCCAACCCTAGAGACCTTCTCTAAAGTGGGAGTTGTAACACTACAGGAAAGAAATCACATAGAAAAAATAGCAACCTCTCTAGCCTGCTTACCTCCATCAATTAACTGATATTTTTTCTTTGCAAACTGAAGGGGCATATTACATTCATTATAAAATTAAACACCACAAAAAGCATATGACTTCTTATGTTATTAGCATTCTCAGCATTATTTCTAGAATAGGGATTTAGAAGTCTCAACTTTTCAAAACAGTCTATACAAAAAATACCTCATTTGTCCTTATTTAGATGAGCTCTCCTTAAATTTCAACTATGAGATCATTAAGGGCAGAGACTATGTCTTAGTCATCTTTTCATCCATAACAACTGTTATAAACTTAATGTTTGCATCCTCCTCAGGTCCATACCTGAGGTCCTATCCCCTAATGAGAGGGTATTTGGAGAAAGGGCTGTCTGAAAATAACTAAGTTTAAATGAGATAATAAAGGTAATTAATATAAATAATTACTATATTATACCATATATTATATAATAAACTATATTAATATAATCAATATATTAATCATAACATAATTAATTAGATTAATTAATTACCTTATAAGAAGAGACACCAGAAAGAGCTCTTTCTTTCTTTCTCTGTTTGCAAAGAAGAGGTCATGTGAGCACACAGCCAGAAGGCAGCAGTCTACAAGCCAGCAAGAGAGCCCTCACCAGGAAATGACTTGGTTGGAACCTTCATCTTGGACTTCCTAGTCTCCAAAACTATGAAAGAGTAAATTTCTGTTGTTTAAACCACCTAGTTTATAGTATTTTGTTATGGCAGCCTGAGTTGACTAACACAGATTTTCACACCAGGAAGCAGGATACTGCTGCAAGAAATACCTAAACATGTGGCAGTGTCTTTGGAATTGGGTAATGGGTAGAGAGCTAGAAGAGTTTTGAGGTATATGCTAAAGATATGGATGCAGACTGGCGATTGCCAGGGGTCAAGTGGTGGTAGAGACACTGACTTCAAGTAGGCACATTTCTCAGGGGACAGAAATGTTCTGTGTTATGATTGTGGTGGTGGTTACAAAACTGTGAACATTTACTCAAAGTCACTGAGTTGTACATCAAATTGATAAAATTATATGTAAATTATACTTTGGAAGAATTCACACCAATCTTCCTTCCTCCTTCCCCCACTCTCTCCTTTCTTGCTCAGGTTGGAGTACAATGGTACAAACACAGCTCACTACAGCCTTGAACTCCTGGACTCAAGTGATCCTCCTGCCTCAGCCTCCCGAGTAGCTAGGACTACAGGTGTGGGCCACCATGCCCGGCTAACTGTTTATTATTATTATTATTTTTGTTGAGATAGTGTTTTGCCTTGTTGCCCAGGCTGGTCTCTTAACTCCAGGCCTCAAGTGATGCTCCTGCCTTGGCCTTCCAAAGTGCTGTGACTACAGGCATGAACCACTGTGCTTGGCCTGCCATAGACCTTTTTTATATGAAGATATAATTAAGCAACATAAAAAGGGACTCCAATAAAAAGAACGTGTAAAAACAAGAAACTGGTAATATTTTAATTATAGATAGATAGATAGCTATGTCTCTATAAACATATCCTCTCTCAAACAGAAAATGAAATTAGAAATGTTAGGGAAAGAATATATAAGAGAAAATGAAAGGCTAAACATAAAAACAATAAAAAAAAGTGACATGACAATGAGTAACTGAAGGAATATAAGAAGTGAAATCCATTTTACTTTCCTCTTGTAGAGGCTCTGTTTAGTGGCATAGGCATTTTCTTTTCAAAGGGTCTAATTATATTTGATTCTGAAGTAATAATATCTATATAATTAAAAATTTTAAATGCCAAGAAAGATGAAGAAGCTGCAAAAGAAAAGCTGGAAGTTAGCAGAGGTTAGTTCATGAGATTTCAGAAAAGAAGCCATCTCCATAACATAAAAGTGCAAAGTAAAACAGCAAATCCTGATGTTGAAAGTGCAGCAAGTTATCCAGAAGATCTAGCTAAGATAAGTGATGAAGGTGGCTGCACTAAACAATAGAATTTCAATGTTGATCAAACAGCCTTCTATTAGAAGAAGATACTCTCTAGGACTTTCATGGCTAGAGAGAAGTCAAACCTAGCTCCAAAGCTTCAAATGACAGGCTGACTCTCCTGTTACAGGTTAATGAGGTTGATGACTTTAAGTTGAAGCCAATACTCATTTATTATTCCAAAAATCCTAGGACCCTTAAAAATTATGCTAAATATACTCTGCTTATGCTAAATAAACAGAACAACAAAGCCTGGATGATAGAACATCTGTATACAACATGGTTTTCCGAATATTTTAAGCCCACTATGGAGATTACTGCTCAGAAGAAAACAATTCTTTCAAAATATTACTGCACACTGACAGTGCACCTGGTCACCCGAGACCTTTGATGAAGATGTAAAAAGAGATTAATGTTTTCATGCCTGCTAACCCAACATCCATTCTGTAAACCATGGATCAGGAGTATATTCAATTTTCAAGTCTTATTATTTAAGAATACATGTCTTAAGGCTATTGCTGCTATAGACAGTGATTTCTCTGATGGATATGGGCAAAGTAAATTGAAAACCTGGGAAGATTTACTATTCTAGCTGCCATAAGAATATTAATGATTCATGAGAGGAGGTCAAAATACCAATATTAACAGGAGTTTGGGAAAAGTTGATTCCAGTCCTCATGGATGACTTTGAGGGGTTCAAGACTCTGGTGGAGGAAGTAACTGCAAATGTGATACAGCAAGAGAACTAGAATTAGAAGTAGAGTCTGAAGATGTGACTAATTGCTGCCATTTCAAGATAAAACTTTAATTGATAAGGAGGTGCTTCTTCTGGATAAACACTGCTTTTCTGACATGGATTCTACTCCTGGTGAAGATGCTATGAACATTGTTTAAATGATAACAAAGGATTTAGAATATTCCATATACTTAGTTAATAAAGCAATGGTAGGGTTTGAGAGGTTGATTCCCATTTTGTTTTTTTGTCTTTTCAATTTTTGTTTTAGATTCTGAGGGTACATGTGCAGGTTTGTTAAAAAGGTATATTGCATGATGCTGGGGTCTAAAGTACAATTGAAACTGTCACTCCGGAAGTGAGCATCGTATCCAACAGGAAGTTTTTCAACCCTTGTCTTCCTCCTTCCCTCTCCTATTTGTATTCCACAGTGTTTACTGTTCCCATCTTCATGTCCATGTGTACCCGATGTTTTGCTCCTACTTATAAATGAGAACACATGGTATTTTGTTTTCTGTTTCTGTTTTAGTTTGCTTAGGATGATGTTTTCTCGCTGCATCCATGTTGCTTCAAAGGTCATGATTTCTTTATGGTTGCATAGCATTCCAAGGTATATATGTATTACATTTTCTTTATCCAGTCCACTGTTGATAGGCACCTGGGTTGGTTCCACGTCTTTCCTATTGAGAATAGTGCTACAATGTATATACACATGCATGTGCCTTTTTGGTAGAATGATTTCTTTTCTTCTGGGTAGGTACCCAGTAATGAAATTGCTGGGTTCGATGTTAGTTCAACTCTTTGTTCTTTGAGAAATCTCCAAACTGCTCTCTACAGTGGCTAAACTGATTTACATTCCCACCAACAGTGTATAAGCATTCCCTTTTCTCCATAGCCCTACCAACAACAATCATTTTTCGACGTTTTAACAAAAGGCACTCTGACTGGTGTGAGATGATATTGTGATTCCGGTTTGTATTTCTCTGATGATCTGTGTTGATGACCATTTTTTCATGTTTGTTGGCCACTTGTATGCCTGCCTGCCTGCCTGCCCGCCTCCTTCCCTCCATTCCTTCCTTATTTAGAGACAGAGTCTCACTGTCACCCAGTCTGGAATGCAGTAGCATGACCTTAGCTCACTGCAAACTCCGCCTCCCGAGTTCAAGTGATTCTCCTGCCTCACCCTCCCGAGTAGCTGTGATTACAGGGTACACCACCACACCCAGCTAATTTTCTGCCATTTTGGCCAGGCTGGTCTGGAACTCCTGACCTGAGGTGATCTGCCCACCTTGGCCTTCCAAACTGCTGGGGTTACAGGTGTGAGCCACTGCACTGGCCTATTTGTATGTCTTCTTTTGAGGAGTGTCTGTTCATGTCCTTTCCTTGCTTTTTAGTAAGTTTGTTTTCTGCTTGTTAAGTTTCTTATAGGATCTGGAAATTAGGCCTGTGTCAGGTGCATAGTTTGTGAATATTTTCTCCCATTTTGTAGATTGTTAGTTTATTCCATTGATACTTTCTCTTGCTATGCAGAAGCTCTTTAATTAGGTCCCACTTGTCAATTTTTCTTTTTGTTGCAAATGCTTTTGAGTACTAAGCCATAAATTCATTGCCAAGGCTGGTGTCAGGAAGGGTATTTCCTAGAATTTCTTCCATGAGGTTTTTAGATTTAGGGTTTTTTGTTTTGTTCTTTTTTTTCTGAGATGGGGTCTCACTCTGTCGCCCAGGCTGGAGTGCAGTGGTGCGGTCTTGGCTGACTGCAACCTCTGCCTCCTGGGTTCACGCGATTCTCCTGCCTCAGCTTCCCGAGTAGCTGGAATTATGGTGCACACCACCACTCCTGGCTAATTTTTGTACTTTTAGTAAACACAGGGTTTCACCATGTTGGTCAGGCTGGTCTCAAACTCCCGACCTTGGGTGATCCTGCCTTGCCTCCCAAAGTGCTGGGATTACAGGTGTGAGCCACTGTGACTGGCCTAGATTTAGGTTTTTAATCCATCTTGAGTTAATTTTGTATATAGTGATAGGCAATTTCCAGTTTCATTCCTCTCCATATGGATAGCCAGTTTCCCCAGTACTATTTATTGGATAGGGAGTCCTTTCCCCATTGCTTATTTTTGTCTACTATGTCAAAGATCAGATGATTGTCAGTGTATAGCTTTATTTCTGGGTTCTCTTTTCTGTTCCATTGGTCTTTATATCTGCCTTTGTATCAGTACCATGCTGTTTTGGTTACTGTGGCCTTTTAGCATAGTTTGAAGTCGGGTAATGCAATGAATCTTGTTTTGTTATTTTTGCTTAGGATTGCTTTGGGCTCTTTGTAGTTCCATATAATTTTTAGAATAATTTTTTCGAATGCTGTGAAAAATGACATTGTAGTTTGATAGAAGCGGTGTTGAATCTTTAAGTTGCTATGGGCAGTATGGTCATTTTAAGAATATTGATTCTTCCAATCTATGAGCATGGAAAGCTTTTTCATTTGCTTGTGTCATCTCTGATTTCTTTCAGCAGTGTTTCACTCTGCAAAGTAGTTCACTTTGCAGAGATCTTTCACCTCCTTGGTTAGCTGTATTTCTAAGTATTTTATGCCTTTTTGTGGCTATTGTGAATGAGATTGCATTCTTAATTTGGCTCTCAGCTTGATTATTGGTGTATAGAAATGCTACTGATTTTTGTACATTGATTTTGTATCTTGAAACTTCACTGAGGTCATTTATCAGTTTAAGGAGCTTTTTGGAATTTAATTTCCATTTTGAAAAAAGCTCTACTGTGGGTAAAATGCTGCCAAACAGCATCACTTGTACAGAGAAATCTTTCATGAAAGGAAGTCAATTGATGTGGCAATCTTCATTGTTGCCGTCTTTTCAGAAATTGCCACAGTCACCCTAACCTATAAGTCAGCAGCCATCAACATCAAGGCAAGACCCTCCACCAGCAACAAGATTACAACTTGCTTAAGGCTCATATAACTGTTACCATCTCTTTTTTTTTAGCAATAAGTTCTTTTTAAATTATTTATTTTTTTAGTCATAATTACTACTATTGCACACTTAGTAGACTATGGTATAGTATAAACATAACTTTATATGCACTGGGAAATAAAAAAATGTGACTCACTTTATTGTGGTGGTCTGGAACCAAACCTGTGTTATCTCCAAGGTATGCCTTTACATCAAAACCAAGGTTGAAAAATAAGACTTATATTTACTTTATTTCATTGATCCTAAGACTCATGTTTTTCTTCACATTACCATCTCTGAAATCAGGATACATTTTACAACTGGGAGAATATCATAATTGTCAGTCTGGAAGCAGACAGAAAGTTATCATGGTTTGCATATGTAAAAACTTGGTTTTTTTTTTTTTTGGTGTGCAAATGGACAAACATAATTCTTCAGTGTTTCAGCCAAAAATCCATATATGAATCAAGTAAAGAAGAATTAAAATCCTGGCTTTTTAGAATACTACCATTGATCCTTCCTGAGAAAATCAAGACAGTGCTTGTACTAACAGTTGCAGGATGGATGTTAATGTTTTAGAATAAAATCTAAGTGCAATATTGCATCGCCTTTAAGAAGTACTACACTGCCAGTGCTCTTGATGACAAAGAGAACAGTATCTTGTGAAAAACATAAATTGGGAAACACATGGATATCAATGACTATGAACCAGAGAGTGATTTAGAACAGTAGTAATCTGAATGGGAGGTTTTATGAGTACCTTACATGTTGTGCTTCTTGTTTTTATAAACAAGTGTGATATGACTTAAAAAATAAGTAAGTCTAAGAAACCTCTTTTCATAAGAATTAAATGAAAATTTTGAGTGAATAGAAACATTCTCAGTTTATGTGGGAATAATTTTTTTTCTCTTAGTAGTATATTTAATAATGATACATCTTACAATCAATGGCCTCTCAGATGCTGATAAAATGGTATGCCTCTGCCATGTGCGGTGGCTCACGATTGTAATCCCAGAAGTCTGGAAGCTAGAGGCGGGTGGATAATGAGGTCAGGAGTTCAAAACCAGTCTGGCCAACATGGTGGAACTCCGTCTCTACTAAAAATACAAAAATTAGCTGGGCGTGGTGGTGGGTGCCTGTAATCCCTGCTACTCAGGAGGCTGAGGCATGAAAATCACTTCAACCTGGGAGGTGGAGGTTGCAGTGGGATGATATCACGCCACTGCACTCCAGCCTGGGCAACAGAGCAAGGCTCCATCTTGCGGGGTGGAAAAAATGGTATGCCTTTAGTAAGTGGATGCATATTCCCTTAGTATCTTTGTTTCTAAGTATTGCATCAACATAAAACAATATTTTACCTGATTATGGTGTTGATAAATGTTATCATGCTAGTAAGTTACCCAGCCAAGACCTATGTGACTACCTGGTTACTCTTCAGTATTTTTTACCATTCTTTTAGCTAAAAAAAACTTAACAAAAATAACAGAAAACAAAAATGTGGTCCTTAAAAATTAATAACAATCAGTGGGATGATTTTTAACTCTTATGAAATACAGAATTAACCCAACCCACGCTAGAAAATAAATCTCTCTCTTTTTTTTTTTCTTTAAGAGACGGAGTCTCACTTTGTCACCCAGGTTGGAGTGCAGTGGCGCGATTGTGGCTCAATGCAACCTCTGCCTCCCGGGTTCAAGCAATTCTCCTGCCTCAGCCTCCTGAGTAGCGGAGACTATAGGTGCACACCACCATGCCCAGCTAATTTTTTGTATTTCAGTAGAGAAAGGGTTTCACTGTGTTGCCCAGGCTGGTCTTGAACTCCTGAGCTCAGGCAATCTGCCCGCCTCGGCCTCCCAAAGTTTTTGAGATTACAGGCGTGAGCCACCACACTGACCTAGAAAATGAATCTTAAAGCAGCAGTGTCATCCTATATATCTGAAAAAAAATCCACTCTATAAAAAATTCTGTTTCAGTGGTTGCCGTATTACTATTCATAATTCAAGTGAAAATGACTTGATGAAAATGACAGGTTGGGGAACAAAGAAGGAACATTCTGATACTTTTGTTATCTAATACCCAGAAATTTATAATGTAAGTTTATATTCAATACATTATCATATTTGAAAGTCCTAAAATTTTTAAGTATGCCAACATTAACTATGCTGCTTACTGGGAGTCATTGACCCTCCAGAGGTGATCACTACTATAATCTATACCATTTGTAATAATGACTGCTTCTAATCAAACAAAAAATTTAATTAATGTTTTGATAAAAGCTCTATTTCAAGAGAATGCTAGGAATAAAACTCTTTAATATTCAACTATTACAACTGTCAATCACAGATCAGAGTTCTCCCCCAAACTTTCAAAAATCCCCAGCCTTTGATTCCTAACCCAGAGCACAAACAGAACCCACTGTATTGTTATATCTTTCTTTCCTAAAAGAGGGATTATCAGAGTTTGGGTTCTTTTCTGCAATTTTGTGGTTTTTGTTCTCAAGTATATGGTATCAAGGGTCAGGAATAAATAAAAATAAAAAGGAGACTTCATAAATTCTATACAAATGACAGGATGGGAAGAAGGAAATTTCTCTTTTTGCCAAATGAAATGGATTAAGAAATTAATATGAATAAAGAAAATGGGTCTACCTTTGAACAAAACAACAGTTTTTCTCCTTTAAAAAATCCTATTTGAAATAAAATTATAAACTTCCCACACAAAAACATTACTCCAGTATTTAAGTATATTTATTTTATTTATTTCCTCACCAGAAACATTTATCTTTATCCAAAGGATGCTGTAAATATATTTCTGCCCATTTCATTACATGCCCTTTCTGTTCTTACTGCTATATTATTTTGTGGTCTTTGTTTTGGCAGATGCACAAGCAAAATCTGATTCCAACAGTTTGACCCTTCTCACTTTTTATGTTCTCGAGGGCATAATAAAACCCAAGATACAATCCCTCAGCAGTTAATGAAGCTTAACCTCACACCCTCTTAATTACCAATGCATTACACCAACTATGGGCATCATACTCCTCTCTAAGCTATTTTACAATTCAGCAGAAGTACTACTGAGCTATTATGTAGCAACATAATCCATGCAGCATGAGAAATCCTTCTTAAAAATAAAATCTTTTGATCCTTGCAGGTTTTGGTAACTGCATAATTAATACTACTTAAGCATTAGCCATGTATCAGTAAGTATGTTACTTTGTTGATTTTTTGTGTTTATTCTGGCAACTTTCATTTTCTGAAAGTTGAAAAACAGAAAATAAACCAAAGATATTATTGATCCATTGCCATAATTTTAATACAAAAGTACTACAAACATCTAACCTGAGTATCCATATATTAACATTATATTTCCTGCATTATCTTCATTTAAAATATTTAGAAAATGGGGGGAGGTGTGACTATAGCTGTTTGAAGCATTAAAAAAAATGTCATAGAATTGCATAAAGACAGGTTAAGGTATACAGCTGATATTGCATGAAAAGTTTTTAAAACTCAGATTTTAAAATTAGTATTAGTGAATTAACTTATTTCCATGCATACTTCAAGCTAAATTCAGTACAGATGAGAAAATATCTTAGTGCAATTTAAGGTATTTTTCTTGAATATAAAAGTGGCAATATTACTGCTATTACAAGAAGGGGGAAAAACACTTTCACATTGGTATACAAATATTGTTTTAATACACTTGTAAGTTAAGCATTTGACAATAATAATGCTTGTTATTTGGCAATTACATCAATTACATGAATCTGAAAATAGAAAGGAAACCAGTAGGATAAGAACAGTGTTCTCAATACTTTTTCATCCCTACCACATTTCTCTTTAACATGCAAACCAGGAATTTACTTAGAAGACTGGATATTATTTCTTTTGTTTTTCTTGATTAAGATAGAGCTAAGGAGGAGGATAACATGAAGAGGAAATGGAAATCTGTATTATGTATTCAAAATAAAAGGATTGCACTAATAAATAAAATAGGATACTATCTTCATTTAAACACAAATCATAACCTAATTATTTAAAAATATTACATTCGAAACCATCATATTTCGAAAAGTACCAATCATGAAAGATCTCAAAAATTTTGATATGTAATTAATCCCTCAGTTCTATCCCAATCTAGTAGTGAGGCTGGGAAAATAAAGTACAGACAGATTTAAATTCCTTATCAATGTCCTAGCAATATGTTTGCTAATAACATAAATAGCACTTCCAAGTCTTGACTAAGGCAGCCACATGCTTTCAATACTGCCTAGGAATGGCAGTGACTCAAAAAGAGTTTAAATGGAAATCATTGATTTTCAAGGCATTTTGATATTAGATTCCGTAATTATTTTCTCACACATATCAAAAATCAAAGCCATCACACTGTTAGCAACAACACTGCAGGTAGTCTATTAATTTTGTCAAATTTCTTACATATATTGAACTAATATACAGATTTTATAAATTTTATATATCGTAATGTAAAGGCTGTATTATACCTTATTTTAAAATGTGCTCTTCAGGCTGGGTATAATGGCTCACACCAGTAATCCAGCACTTTGTGAGGCTGAGGTAGGAGGATCACTTGAGGTCAGGAGTTCAAGACCAGCCTGGCCAACATGGTGAAACCCCATCTCTACTAAAAATATAAAAATTAGCTGGGCATGGTGGTGGGTGCCTGTAATCCCAGCTACTTGGTAAGCTGAGGCAGGATAATCGTCGAACCTGGGAGGCAGAGGCTGCAGTGAGCTGAGATTGCACCACTGCACTTTCTCCTAGGCAACAGAGGAAGACTCCGTCTCAAAAAATAAAAAATAAAATAAAATGTGCTCTTCAAACAAATTTCTTATGAAGAAAGCTTAAAATAAGAAATTCTATGCTTGAAGAATGAACTCTTATCTATTAATATTTCTAACCATAAAAATTTGAGTTTTCCTTTAGCAGGTTTTTTAATGATATAATGTTCATATATTAAATTCTGTCATTGTTTAATCTGGCTCTGTGTATATAGGGTTAATATAAGATAATAACTTGCAAATAATTCTATAGTTAAGGTCAATTAGGTGACTACCACTGATAAAAGTATGTATACTTCTGTGTGTATTATGTATACATATATACACATGCATGGGTATGTGTAAGTGATATAAACAGTCATGCATTGTTTAAGGAGAAATGAGATTCTGTCATTGTGCAAACATCACAGAGTGTACTTACAAAAACCGAGGTGGTATAGCCTACTACACACCTAGGCTATATGGTATGGCTTATTGCTGCTAGGCTACCAACCTGTATAGCATATTAATGTAGAAGACTGTAGGCAAATATAACGCAAGGGTAAGTATTTGGGTGTCTAAATGTAGCAAAGGTACCATAAAAATACAGTATTAGAATCTTATGGGACCACTGCTGTATATGTGGTTCCTTGTTGACTAAAACGTTATTATGTGGTACATGACTGTACATATATATAAAAACAATGTGGTCCTTAGAAAATACTTTGATTAAAATAAATATTTTAAAAAGTGGACAGACCTTTCAACATAATCACTGGTATTTGCAGGTTTAGTTAGTGAGACCATGTGTAGTAATATCCTTTAGTTTACTGTATAGGGGTGGATATTAACTTGTGTTTAAGAAAACATGACAGATGATAATCCATATTAAGCAAACAAGTTATAAAATGATTATTTGAATTATAGAAAGATTCTATGTCTGCAAAATTCTTTGAAGTACTAAAAGTGCCCCCATTGAGTATGAAGCAAAATAATTTCTAAAAACCTGACAGAACTGAAATGTTTCTAAATATAAGTATGTTTTCTTTTAGAAATTGAGATAGTAACAAAGATCTTTACTATCATTATTATTTCTTAAACAGAGGTCAGAGAATTTTTAAGCTTTTGGAAAAGAAGTAGTCTAAAGCTTCAAAAATATCTACTGTCAAGGCCAGGCGCAGTGGCTCACGCCTGTAATCCCAGCACTTTGGGAGGCCGAGACGGGTGGATCACGAGGTCAAGAGATCGAGACCGTCCTGGTCAACATGGTGAAACCCCGTCTCTACTAAAAATACAAAATTAGCTGGGCATGGTGGCGCGTGCCTGTAATCCCAGCTACTCAGGAGGTTGAGGCAGGAGAATTGCCTGAACCCAGGAGGTGGAGGTTGTGGTGAGCCGAGATCGCGCCATTGCACTCCAGCCTGGGTAACAAGAGCGAAACTCCGTCTCAGGAAAAAAAAAAAAAAAAAAAAAAAAAAACTACTGTCAAAAAAATCTCCTACATTAGGAATAAAGTGAGATATTATCTTCATTTAAAAGGTCCAGATCAGTTAAAATCCTAGCATAGGAACACACAAGTGAATAATTTCATTTGTTTGAAGTCATTTTCTTTTATATTTCCAGAACAAACCCAGCTTATGAAAAAGGACACAAGCGAAAATGTTTATGGTATTGTGGGGCACTACATAAGACTGGATATCATGTTATAAATTAAAAAATTATTTACTGTGGTACATTTAGAGTTATAAAACAAAACTGATTTGCATTTTTTTTTTTTTTGAGATGGAGTTTTGCTCTTGTTGCACAGGCTAGAGTACAATGGCATGATCTCGGCTCACTGCAACCTCCACCTCCTGGGTTCAGGTGATTCTCTTGCCTCAGCCTCCCAAGTAGCTGGGATTACAGGCATGCGACACCACACCCAGCTAATTTTGTATTTTTAGTAGAGATGGGGTTTCTCCACGTTGGTCAGGCTGGCCTCGAACTCCTGATCTCAGATGATATGCCTGCCTCGGACTCCCAAAATGCTGGGTTTTACAGGTGTGAATCACCACATCCAGCCCCAAACTGATTTTCTTTATACTCTTTCATTACTGAGAAGTTGAGACAACTGGGTGAAGACATAACAGGCTGTCTTTAATTCCACAGCAGTCTATATGTTATAATTTGTTTTAAAAGGAATAAAGATAAGAAGCTTCACCTCATAGTCTCAAATCTATTCTTAGTTTAATACCATCTACTCCGTTTTTGAAATCGAACAGACTTTTAGACATGTAGCCAAACTGTAAGATGAATATTATATAAACAACAGACACATTTCAAAGGCCTCTGATTTTGTTAAAAAAATCATAATTTGAAAAGACAGATGTGGTGAACTAAGGCCACCTGCTGCCGCTATCAGTTTCTGATTAGCAAAACTTAAAATTTTGGGAAATAAATAATAGTCACTAAAGGGATCATCCCAACACTAGGTGGAGAGAGAGCTTTATCTTCATTGGGGTTTCCACAGTAAAGTTATCCTTTTGTACAAAATAAATATTCACAGCCTGTATATTTAATATGACCCTTGACAGTGTGCGGCCTTTCTCCTTTCATGGCATCCTTAAATGTTGCATTTAGTGGGATAATATGTTAATTTGGGGAGCTGACAAAAATATATTTTTCTTTTAGTTTTAATGGCTCTGGTTTTCAGAATTTGAAGTAATTATCCCTCTAAAAAGGATTGAATATGTTTTCTTCTGAAAAATTAAAAAGTATTCAGAAGAAAAATGAACTTTGTTTTTAGTATTTCCAAGTCTGACTTTGATGGCTTCTTTTCAATAATGATAAGGTGGTATATTTCAATATTTCTTTTGAACATAAAAATATAAGAATGGGTTATTCATTTTTTGGGGTTCAAAATAAAATTTCTGAAATTAAATTTGAGGCCTAAAGTAAGTGCTTTAAGATTTAGAATGCAAAAACCTGATGATTTCATCTTTAATTTGGAACTCTGGAATAAGGTAGCCAGGGTAAGTATTACTCCTCTCTTAATAGAAAAGGCTAAGTGACTTAGGCAGAGTCTTGCAGCTAGTTAAGTAGTAAAGTAGAAATTAAAATCTAAGCTCAGATTCCAAATAAATTTTACCTTCTTGAGAATCAATGTCCTATCACAGACATAGCATTTTTGCTGTATGACTTAGACAACTTTTCTGTATGCAGAATTCCTTTTGTTGACTGATACATAAACATCAATGCTAAATATGTTTATATTACTGTTATAGCAGCAATAGTTGTCACTAGCTACTGATAGAGAGGTGGAGAGTGGGTTTATTCTCCTGCACATTTAAATTTTTATCTTATCCTTCATTTCCTTACTAGAAAATCAGGCACATGCCATCTTTAAAAGCTGGCTAGAAATGTAGGTCACTGGAAGCAGTACTGAGCCTTTGCATGTTTTTTCTTCATCTTTTTACTTTGCCGAAGAAGCTCTAACTTTCACTGCTAAGGGAGAACTCAGAATTTTAAATAAGCTCTCACAGTAGTCAGGAAGAAGAAAAAAAAAAAAGAGTGAAACCCTGGGGTCAAACAGCAAATTTCCGGCTCAACTCACACTTCAGAGTAGTAAGCACTGAAAAGTGTATAGACAGCCTGAAAATTTTCAGAACATAAAAAATGTTGACAAAAAATAATAATAATGGGAAAATATTCTGATTATAGCTCTGCCTTCAAAGGACTCTTCTAATAGTTGTACCTATACGATGAACAAAAGATATATAGTTATAAAATAGCTTTAAGGAAATATAATAAATATCATTATAGAGTCTGGAAAAAGTAAAAATGTGTGGAAAAATATTATTTATAAGGTACTGAGTATACTAAAGCTTGCAAAGTAGACTGATACCAAGGGTCAGAAAATAATTTTTAATTGTTTATAACATGATATAATATACTGCTTTTGTTCTGCATCTGCATATGATTACAACTTTGGAGTTTAGCAAAGTAAAAATGTTCAATGGTATACTGGTCAATTATGGGTTATTACTTTAACTTCATTCTTATAGCTTTCCCATTTTTTGGCAGAAGTAGGAAAACAATGGTTGCATCTGAGATATTTTTGGATTCTACTCACTCAGAAAGACCAGACTATACTACACGCAGAAAAAGCAAACAACTGCCTACTCGCTGTATTCAGACTTCTAATTTTTGTTTTCTGATCAGTGAATAACAGATATATGGCAAATATAAACTTTTAAATCTTGATACCAAAATGACAGAAGAAAAAGAAAACTTGATAATAGTAGTTCAAATTTTACAGTGTTAAGCAAATAATTCTGCTTCACCTAATTCTAAATCAACTAATATTTTTATACTGGTTAAAACTAAAGAATCAAATTAAGCAAAAGATATAAGGTATAATGAATCAGATCTTAACAAATGAGTTCAATATTTGGGTAAAAGTCTGGTATTTTTAGGTATACTATAAACCCTTCAAATATTAAGATACTATTTTAGCTTTTACTTATGGACCTTAAAGTCCATAAAAAAGAATTTAAAAGATGTTAGTCTAAATTTCAACATGTTATATGTATTGCTTTGTTACTAAATGTTCTGTTGCTATGTTAATTCATAAAATATGATATGGTTTATTTTTAATGAACTCTTTATTCTATGACTTATGGTTTATTACAAAGTAAGCATTCATTTTCAACTATGAAAGATTTTCTAGATATTAAATGTGGGAAGTTTCAGCTTGATTGAATTTGAATTATTCATTTGCTGTTATATTTGATATTAAAATATTATATACTGTAAGCTTTTGGTAAACATCAAGGTAGTTCTGATATGCTGACAATTATGTATCTATCCTGAGTAAAATTTAAAAAATACAACTTTTCAGCATGTTTAAAGCACCCTAGCCTCCTACTTTCTGTTAATTGTGGCTGATGCTAGACAGTGCATACTCAATAACAGATAATTCAAAAGTTAATACAACAATTTTTTGCTCTAGAACTTAAACACTTCTTCCTGCAGGAAATGTCATCACTAGCTAATAATCAAAGTTTTAAAACTGACTTTGGCATATTATGAAACAGCTATTTAAATTTACTTTTAAAAATTCTTTTCTCTCCAGTTCTAAAAATATTAACAAATAACTTATTAAGAACTATTAAAAGGATATAAAAATATTAACATTTTCAAGCTCTATAAAAATTTTGTGTGTGCATCTGTATAAAATTTATTTCATGAAAAAATCAGTCTACTAATACATATTTAAATCTTTGAACAGAGAAAATGTAATTTTTACTATTTTATGAAACATTCTCATAGAAAGTTTTCATGGAAAATACTCATCACTACAACTATATTGGCGATGATGACGAAAATTCCTTTAGACAAAAAAGTTAACTGAAAAATACTTACCATATGTGTTTTTAAAAGCTTTAATAACATCATGTATATTGTTCTATAGGATTTTCTAAGGGGTGTAATTTTTCAGCATTACATCTTAATGCTGACTTCGTCGTGAAGGAGCTTTGACTACAATAGGTATGAATATGTTTTCAAAGGATGATGGATAAATTGCTGGGTGGTTATATAACATATCTTAGGCAGCTGATGGGCTTTTTATCTTTTACTTGTCTTTTAGTTATACACAGCTTTAAGATAATTATGGTCTATAAGACTGTCTTTTCCCTATTCTTGTACAGAAATATTTGCCTTGGTTATAGGTTCTAGAAATTCCCAATCATATATCATAAAATTAAAACTAAACAATTAGAGTATTTTTCTTTTACACTGTATCTCTTAAACACTGTTAACTCCTTGGTTTTGGTCATTCATTGTTGGACTATTTGATAAAAATAAAGTTCTAAATATAACTATAATTGAGTTCTGCATACTGAAATCCTATGTGAATATTATGTAGAAAAACCTACTTATCTGTGTTAGTATTCAACATCATATTTTACATTACAAAAATATTTTGTTTATTCTTTTCAGAGAGAGGTTAGAAATGTCTTTGCACTGGTGTCATGAAGAATATAAATAATTTAAATTTTCATCAGTTATAATTTTTAAATATAGTCTATTCTAAACATACACAAATCCCAGACCGCATTAACATATATATTATGTTAAAAACAATACTCTTGTACTTTTTCATAGGAAAATGAGAATGGCATATTATTCTTTTAATCACAGTGTTTGCGCAACATTGTAAGTGTGCCAAAAAATCATATACTGTTTTACTATTCCATAACAAATATGTAAGAAATATAAAATGACAATATTAGGAATTTAAGAACTATTACTAACAGGTAAAATGACTGTATTAAGTATGACTGTATTAAGTACAAAACCAGACATATTTTCAGAGTAGCACTGTGTGAAATACGAAAGCATAATCAAAATTCAATCAGTTAAAAAATGAATCACTAAATATTATTAATTTAGGGAAATGTTAACTCTGTAGATTATTCAGCATATAGGAGCTTTGACTACTGTCAGTACTCATCTATGTAAGTGGTTTTATTTAAAAGCAAATAATGACACTGATAGTAAACAAGTTAATTTTTCCTAAAGATCACACATTCAATTTTATGGTTAACATATAACTTCATTGACTATCAAATCTGAAATGCTATATAAAAACAAATCTAATGCTTAAGACAATTAGGTTTTTTTGTCAGCAGTAATATATTTGATAATACATTCTAAATGCACAAGATAAAGCATAATGAATATGATGGCACTAGAATACATTCCTTAGTTCAAAACTAGAGACAGCAGAGTGGTGGTTGTGAGGGGCTGGAGGGTGGAAGAAATGAAGAGATGTTGGTCAAAGGCTATAAATCTTCAGTTATCAGATGAGTAAGTGCTGAGGATTTAATGTACATCATAGTAACTATAGTTAATAATATTGTATTGTATATTTAAAATTTGCTAAAAGAGTAGATTTAAAGTGTTCCTACCACACCAAAAAGGGTAACTGTGTACAGTGATAAATGTGTTAATCAACTTGATTGTGGTAATCATTTCACAATGTACACTATACCAAATTATGTTATATACATTTTACATATATACAAAAGAATTCATATATATAAAATATATAAACTTCTATTAGTCAATTATATCTCAATAAAGCTAGGGAAGAGGATGGAAGAAAGTCAGAGAAAAATAACAACTTTAAAACAAAACCAAATATGATAGTCTAGAGCAAGAGAATCCTTTAATGCAGTAGTTCCCAACCCTTTTGGCACCAGGGACTGGTTTGTGGAAGACAGTTTTTCCACAGACCAGGATGGTTTCTGGAAGATTCCAGAGCATTAGATTTATTGCACACTTTATTTCTATTATTAAATGAAATAATTATATAATTCACCATAATGTAGAATCAGTGGGAGCACTGAGCTTGTTTTCCTCCAACTAGACAGTCCTATGTGGGGGTGATGGGAGACAGTGACAGATTTTCAGGCATTAGATTCTCATTCAGACTGCACAACCTAGATCTCCTGCATGCGCAGTTCACAGTAGGGTTCATGCTCCTATGAGAATCTGATGTCACCACTGATCTGACAGGAGGTGGAGCTCAGGCAATAATAAGAGTGATGGGGAGCAGCTGTAAATATAGATGAAGCTTTGTTCACTCATCTGCTGCTCACCTCGGGCTGTACGGCCTGGTTCCAGTACTGATCCATGGCCTGGGGGTTGCGGACCCCTGCTTTAATGTATTAAAAATTTTATTATTTAAGGCTCTCTAGTGAAACTGAACCAATAGCGGGTATGCGTGTGTGCAAAGATATTTATTGTAAGAAACTGTCTCATATAATCCCAAGACCTGCAGGGTAGGTTGGCAGGCTAGAGACCTCAGACAGTTAATAGTGTAGTTCCAATCAAGGTCCATTGGTCTGAGAACCAGGAGAACCAAGGTGTAATTCCAATTTGCAGGCTGGCAGGCTCAAGACCCAAGAAGAGTTGATGTTTCAGTAATAGTCAGATAACAGGAAAAAGCCAATTACCAAGTTCAAAAACAGTCAGGCAGGAAAATTTCTCTGACTCGGGATGGTTAGCGCTTTTGTTTTATTGAGGTCTTCTGCTGACTGGTTGATGGCCACCCAAATTAGGGAGGGCTATCTACTTTACTCAGTCTACCAAATTAAATGTTAATTCTATTCAAAATATCCTCACAGGAACACCTAGAATAATATTTGACCAGAAGTTTGGGTATCATGTTTCCTCAGACTATTCATATACAGTAAGCATTCATTTGTCATACACTGTAATAGGCAATAGAAATATAGCAATGACTAAAACAGGGAAGACTTGTATGGAAGAAACACAACAAATACAGAAGTAATTTATAAAGCATATCAGGTGACAGTAAGGCTGTGGAGAAAAATAAGGCAGCTAAGAGGATTGAAGCCTGGAGAGTAGGAGTAGGAAGCTGTAATATTTATTAGGGTAGTTAGGTTAGGCCCTGATGAGATGGTAACATTTGAGCTAAGTCTGAGAGAAGTAAAAAAGTTCTTAGCAAAGGGAACAGCAAATCCAACAGCCCTAATTTTGGAGTATGCCTAGCAAGCAAGGTAGTTCATATAAACAGAATAAAGTCAGGGGGAGATATTAAGTAATGAGGTCAGAGAGATAAAGGGGAGGTAAGAGAATATTAGCTAGAGCCTTGAAAGTCATTATAAAGACTGTGGTCTTTGTCTTTGGGAGAGTTTTGAGTTTAGATGAGTGACATGATCTGATTTACATTTGAAGAGGATCACTCTGAATATTCTAGTGAGATCAGACTGAAAAGAAGCAAAGATAGAAACATGGAGGCCAAGCAATAAATAATTTATGTTCAAAGTAGTCATATTTTAGATATATTTGTATTTCCTGAGAAATTAAAGGAGAGTAGAGGAGAAAAAGAGTTAAGGATGAATCCTTGGTTTTAGGTTTGAGCAAATGAAAGATGTGAGTTGGCATTAATTGAGATGGGAAAGGCTAAAAAAGGAACAGGTTTGGGGAGAGCAGTTCAGGAGTTTGGTTTTGAACATGTTAAATCTGTGATCTCCAATAGACTAAAATAAGCTGTATTGCAGGCAGCTAGATATACAATTGTAGGCAGTTAGATGTATAGAAGGCAGTAGCAGCTCAGGGTAGGTCCAAGTAAATCATAAATTTTAAAGTCATTGGCATATACATAGTACTGATATCTTTGGGACAGACATGATCAGTGAAAGAACAGCGACAGAAGAGTTCTAAGGTCTGAGTCCTAAGACACATCTAGTAAAAGTTTAAGTAAATAAGTAGGAACTAGCAAAGAATGAGAAAAGTGGCTACAGAGGAAGACACCAAGAAAGTGTAGTATCCTGGAAACCAAGAGAAGAAAGTATATCAGGGAGAAGTGATCAATGATATCAAGTGCTGTTGATGAACCAAGTTAGATGAGGCCTAAGAGATGACCACAGTAATATACAGTCCTGTAAATAAAATATCTCAAATTTTATCTCTATCAGATTTGCTAGGGCAACCAAAGTAAAGGGAAGGAAGATAAAATTAGGGTCATAATATGTTTTTGGAAGACTTTCACAAGGTCAAGTGTTATTCTTATTTCATAAAAGAGGAGGTAATGTACAAACAAGTTGCTGAAATTATTTAAAAAACAGAACTTGTACTTGAACATATATTTATTCTGAAATTCAATTTTTCTTAGAAATAGCTTTATTCGGTATAACAGATACATAACAAACTGCCCATACTCAATGCATATAATTTGGTAATATTTTACAAAGGTACAAAGAGAATTTAAAAAGTTCATGGTAAAAGTATACCATGAAAAAACTATATATAACTTATAAAACTTTTCTGAACCAAAATAAACTCATACTAATTTATCTTTACAGGATCTAGTTTGAGGCACTAAGAAGTACTAATAGCAGTTTAAAAGAGCCCCATTAGAGCAATGTGAATTCTGCTAAAATTGAAGTAAGAACAAATAATCAAATTTATGGTAAACCTTGAGATGAAGAATGGTAAAAATCACTGATGCTTTGAGAAGAGTTTATGGGGACAATGTCCCAAAGAAATCAGCACTCTACAAATGGATAACTAATTTTAAGAAAGGACGAGATGATGGCGAAGATGAAGGCTGCAGCTGCACACCATCCGCCATCAATTTGCAGGGAAAAAAACTCATCTTGTTCATGCCCTAATTGAAGAGGACTAACGATCAACAGCAGAACAATAGCCAATACCACAGACATTTCAATTGGTTCAGCTGACACAATTCTGACTAAAAAATTAAAGTTGAGCAAACTTTCCACTTTATGGGTGCCAAAACTGTTGTGCCCAGATCAGCTGCAAAGAAAAGAGCTTTCGATGGAAATTTTGAACAAGCGGGATCATGATTCTGAAGCATGTCTTCAATGAATTATAACCAGCAATGAAACATGGTTTTACCAGTATGATCCTGAAGAAAAAGCACAATCAAAGCAATGGCTAGCAAGAGGTCGAAGTGATGAAGTGAAAGCACGAGTGGACCAGTGAAGAGCAAAGGTCATGACAACAGTTTTTTGGGATGCTCAAAGGCATTTTGTTTGTTGACTTTCTGGGGGGAGAGGAAAAGAACAACAATATCTGCTTATAATGTCTGTTTTGAGAAACTTTTCCAAAGATTTAGCAGAAATGTCTGGGAAATCTTCACTAGTGAGTCATTCTCCACCATGATAAGCTCCTGCTTATGCCTCTCATCTAACAAGGGTATTTTTGCAAGAGTTTCTATGGGAAATCATTATGTCCATCTTACAGTCCTGATTTTGTTCCTTCCAACTTCTTTTTGTTTCCCAATCTTAAAAAAATCTGCAAATGTCACAATTTTTCTTCAGTTAAAGTAAAAAAGACTATTGACATGGTTAAATTCCTAGGACCCTCAGTTCTATTTATTTTGTTTTATTTTGTTTTTTAAATTGCATTTTAGGTTATGGGGTACATGTGAAGAACATGCAAGATTGTTGCATAGGTACACACATGGCACTGTGATTTGCTGCCTTCCTCCCCATCACCTATATCTGGCATTTCTCCCCATGCTCTCTCTCCCCAACTCCCCACCCCTCGTCCCTCCCCTACTTCCCCCCGAGAGACCCCAGTGTGTGATGCTCCCCTCCCTGTGTCCATGTGTTCTCACTGTTCAACACCCACCTATGAGTGAGAACATGCAGTGTTTGATTTTCTGTTCTTGTGTCAGTTTGCTGAGAATGATGGTTTCCAGATTCATCCATGTCCCTACAAAGGACATGAACTCATCGTCTTTGATGGCTGCATAATATTCCATGGTGTGTATATGCCACAATTTCCCTGTCCAGTCTATCATCGATGGGCATTTGGGTTGGTTCCAGGTCTTTGCTATTGTAAACTGTGCTGCAATGAACATTCGTGTGCATGTGTCCTTATAGTAGAACGATTTATAATCCTTTGGATATATGCCCAGTAATGGGATTGCTGGGTCAAATGGAATTTCTATTTCTAGGTCCTTGAGGAATTGCCACACTGTTTTCCACAATGGTTGAACTAATTTACACTCCCACCAACAGTGTAAAAGTGTTCCTATTTCTGCACATCCTCTCCAGCATCTGTTGTCTCCAGATTTTTTAATGATCGCCATTCTAACTGGCATGAGATGGTATCTCAAAGTAGTTTTGATTTGCATTTCTCTAAAGATCAGTAATGATGAGCATTTTTTCATATGTTTCTTGGCCTCATGTATGTCTTCTTTTGTAAAGTGTCTGTTTATATCCTTCGCCCACTTTTGAATGGGCTTGTTTTTTTCTTGTAAATCTGTATTAGTTCTTTGTAGATTCTGGATATCAGCCCTTTGTCAGATGGGTACACTGCAAAAATTTTTTCCCATTCTGTTGGTTGCCGATTCACTCTAGTGATTGTTTCTTTTGCTGTGCAGAAGCTGTGGAGTTTGATTAGGTCTCATTTGTCTATTTTGGCTTTTGTTGTTAATGCTTTTGGTGTTTTGGTCATGAAGTCCTTGCCTACGCCTATGTCCTGAATGGTTTTGCCTAGATTTTCTTCTAGGGTTTTTATGGTGTTAGGTCTTATGTTTAATTTTTTAATCCATCTGGAGTGAATTTTAGTGTAAGGTGTCAGGAAGGGACCCTCAGTTCTTTAAGAATGGACTAAATGACTGGTATTATCACTCATCAAAGTGTCTTGAACTTGATGGAGTTTATGTTTAGAAATAAAGTTTATATTTTTATGCTTTAATTCCATTTTTCCACAAACTTTTTGAAGTCCCTTCATACTTTGGAAACCATTAATATAATAAAGACAAGAAATATATCCATCGTGCTACAAATTTTGCATTTTCCCTTTATTCTCTCCTTCTCGCCATTAATGACTCTATCTTTACAAAATGAGAATAAAGTATTTTATATTTACTTAAATAAAATTACTACATATTTACTCATTTCCAGTGCTTAGATACAAATATCCATTTGGTATTATTTCGATTTTTTTGTAAAAAACTTCAATATTTCTTACAATGAAAGTCTGGTGGTTGTGAATCCTTTCAGATTTTAACATCTGAAAAAGTCTTTATTTTGCTTTCATATAAAAACAACCTTTTTAAATTGTAAAATCTTTGTTTATGAAAGATATAAGCTGGGTACAGAATGCTGAATTGATAGTATTTGTTTCTTTTAGCATTTTAAAGACTTTCTCCTTGTTTTCTGGTTTGTATTGCCTAAAACTAAAAGTCTGCTGTCATTCTTATCTTTGGTCCTATCTATGTAGTGTACTTTTAGTCTCTGGTCACTTTCAAGATTTTCTCTTCATTCCTTGTCTCAAGAAATTTGATTATGTCTCCCCAACTTATAGTGCTCCCCTCCCTGTGTCCATGTGATCCCATTGTTCAATACCCGTCTATGAGTGAGAACATGCGATGTTTAATTTTGTGTTCTTGTGTCAGTTTGCTGAGAATGATGGTTTCCAGGTTCATCTATGTCCCTACAAAGGACGCGAACTCATCGTTTTTGATGGCTGCATAATATTCCATGGTGTATATGTGCCACATTTTTCCTGTTCAGTCTATCTTCGATGGGCATTTGGGTTGGTTCCAGGTCTTTGCTATTGTAAACTGTGCTGCAATGAACATTCGTGTGCATGTGTCCTTATAGTAGAACAATTTATAATCCTTTGGATATATACCTAGTAATGGGATTGCTGGGTCAAATGGGGGGAGAGGTAGCATGGGGAGAAATGCCAGATATAGGTGAAGGGGAGGAAGGCAGCAAATCACACTGCCACGTATGCACCTATGCAACAACCTTGCATGTTTTTCACATGTACCCCAAAACCTAAAATGCAATAAAATAAAATAAAATAAAAAATAAAAAATAAAAAAAAGATATTTGATTATGATGTGCATTGATGTTGCTTTCTTCAGGACTTTTAAAACCTGGAGTTTGCCAAACACCTTAGAATTGTGAATATATTTTTCATTATTTCTGGGATGCTTTCATTCCTTATTTCTTCAAATATTTGTTCTGTACTATTCTTTCTCTCTTCACAGAGTTCAATTACATGTTAGGTACCCTTAAATTATCTTACAGCTCACTAATGCAAGAATCTTTTGTTCCTCAGTCTATTTTCTATGTTTCATCTTGTATAATTTTAAATGCCATGTCTTTTGAGTTTACCAATCTTTTCTTTTTCAGTGTCTAATCCACTTTGCATCTCAAGTGTATTTTTCATTGCAGTCACTGAGTTTTCATCTCTAAAAGTTTAGCTTGTATTTATATTTATATCTTCCATGTTTCCATTTAACATACTTAATCTTCCTTCTAGCTTACCAAATATTTAGAACATACTAATAATAAAACTTATGTTTTTATCTGCTAATTCTATCATGTCATTTCTTTTTTAAGTGACTTTTCTCCTTATTATAAATTAATATTTTCTTATTTCTTTGCAGGTCTATTATGTTTTAATTGGATACCAGACACAGAATATTTTATTCTGTTGGGTGCTGGACACTTTTATATTGCTGTACTTTTGAGCTTTGGAGTGGGACACAGTTAAGTAACTTGAAAACGGTTACTTCAGGCCTTGTTTTTAAGCCTCATTAGATAAGACCAGAGCAGTGTTTTATAATCTGGGCATAATTTTGCTTTACCAATCCAAAGCTCTTCTAAATATTCCAGCTGATCTCTCATGAATTATGAAGTTTTTCACTCTGGCATGTGGGAGCAGGAATTATCGTTGGGCTTCTAATATTTTCAGGAAGTTCTTTCTCTACCCTCAGGCCATTTCCTCACATTTCCACATGTACATGCACAGGTGAGCACTCATCTGAAGACTAGAGGGAGACCCTATGTAGATTCCTAACTGACTGTATGTATACCTCTTCCCTTTCAGGTACTCTGTTTTATAAATAGAATTTCCTTGACCTCCTTGTGCTCCTAGCTCTGTCTCCTGAAGGTCATCTTATCTTGTGTTTCTTTTCTTTGCACTATGGCTTGGAAACACTGTACTCAGTAAAGTAGGGAAATTACAGGGTTTGCCTTCTTTGTTTTGTATATCTCAGGTATCACTTTTATTATCTGATGCCAAGTGTTTTGAAAATTGTTGTTTCTTAAACCTTGTGCTGCTTTTTTTGTTTGTTTTTTGGGGCTTTTTTTTTTTTAGCTGTTTCAGGCATGAGGAGAAATCTAGACCTTATTAATCTATTTTGGTGAGACATGTGCAACTTGGTCAGACATGGTGCACTTTTTAAGAGTCTAATTTTTGTAACTGTAGTTTTATATTTTATTCTCCTACACCATAAAATTGTTGTATGACTAAGTCTTTGCAGCACCCAATTACTTCCATAAATGACTGGCTATTTTATAAAAGCTTGATGAAAAAGCTAGTATTTCTTTTATACCTTCAAACTCCTTCATATAATCTAAAGAAGGATATGTAAAGTACACTGAGATTTTTAATAAATTCAAGGCACTCCTAAGAAAGATGTCAGAGATTACTTTTGAAATTAAAATGTTCTCTAAAACAAACTGTGCAAGTTTTATAACATCAGCTACCTGGGTTGGAAGAGGAAAAAATAAAAATAAAACACTTTATTTTAAAAAGCACATATAGGCATTTCTGCTTCTGTTCTGGCAAAATTTTCCTATGATGGCTATGTAGATGTTTGATATAAAATCTTCATCTTACTATGTTATGAAATATGCCATGAACAACCGGTATAGCTTACTTACAATAATGGTTTTGGCCTTTACTACACTGTTCCTAGCAAGTGTAGCACTGTCTAGAAGTTGGCCAAGATGATAAAAGTTAGAAAAAGAGCAAAAAAAGTAAAAACACCAAGAAATATAAAAACTAAACAACAAAAAAAGAGATTAAAAAAAAAATTAGCCCTACACCCAGAGGAAAATCAATTATATACAGGTATCAGCTCTGGATTTTACAATAGTATTATTTAATAAGCAAAGTCTGAATCATATGAATGAATTATTTTAGTTTTGGCTTCAGCGTTATAGTAACTTTTATACTAAGGCACAGAAGTTTGTTGGCATCTGTTCACAGGTATTATGAATTAGTATTTATTACGTTACAAATTCCTTATAAATTACTTACTAATTTGCCATTTTACAAACTATGTACTAAAATTAAAATATCCTATGGAAAAATGACTTTAGATTATGAACTCTATTCAAATAATGGCTTAAATTAGGATTCTGTTATGGATAAAGAAACTAAGAATTCTAAAATTTAAAAGTGTCCTCTCTTAGGAAAAAAGTGTGCTTTGGCTTAAAGATTCAGTACATTAATGACATATTTTATCATGTAAGAGAATCATTTGGGGCATTCTCCAAGAAAAATAATATTAATCAGTGAGTACTTCTAATTTCTGACTCTTCTGATTTATACGTCTGGCATACTGGTAATATAATTACCAATCTGCAGTTATTTTTCTTCACCTAATGTTTTTGAGTTCTTTTATTATCATGACTGTGTAGAATATTATCTCTTAGATATAATAACTTTTATATGCATGAACATTTTAATTTCCTTAGATACCTTTAGAAAGAAACTATGATTAAAGCTTGCAGTAGGCTGGGTGCAGTGGCTCATGCCTGTAATCCCGTAACTTTTGGAGGCCCAGGTAGGAGGATCCTTTGAGGTCAGGAATTCAAGACTAGCCTGGCAACATAGTGAGACCTCATCTCTACAAAATTAAAAGAAAAAAACTGCCTAAAGCTTGCAGTAAAAATGGCAAATATTGTAGTGCCTTGGAACCAGTTTATTTTTTCTCGTGCCAAATAGAAATGTAAAAGACTTAAAATGTCTTATTGAGCCAATTTGCTCGATGTCCCTTTTGTTTTCATTCCATTATTTGCTTTAACTCATATAGTTATGATTTCCTATGCTTTTATCTAATAGTTTTAGGCTGAAAATTCAAATTTCAAATTTCTTTTAAGGAATTCTTAAGAGTAACAGTTAAGTCATACTTCGTTAGTAGTACAGAAAAGCTTAGATTTTGGAAAATTTGCTTTGGCTCAGTAGCAGTCAAAATGAAGATGTTATAATTAGTAGTAAAAAATTAAAGAATATTTTCCCCTTTCTCCAATAATAAGTATAAACTAGAACTTTTTGCTATTAAGCATGACTTTTGTGAATGCCTGGTCTTATAATTTTATTTAGTGTCAGTTTTCAATAGTTTAATATTTCCCCACCTCTCATATGAACCTTAAAAAAATTGTTAAAGAACACTAGTTTAAAACTTAACTCTACGTTCAAATAAAGTTGATATTTTTTACTGAGATTTTAAAAACCATATGGTCCCATTAATGCATTTAAATATAGTTTGTATACATACAAACATATATCTTGTTTATACATATAAACAATATTTTTCATGAAACATTCAAAATGCAATATTAAGTTCATATATTCTATACCTGTAAAATGTTGGCAGGGTCCTCGTTAGCAGATGCAACCAACAAAGTATGCCCATTGACAATTCCTTCTGCCAGGAAATACTTGAAGAGCAAAGATGAGTAAATATTATATTTATCCTCCTCTGTAAAAAAGAAAAAGTTACAGTTAGAAACATATAGCAAGATAAGAATCAAATGGCTATCAAACAGCAAGCACGCTCATATGTTTTTATAATTTTTTTCCTTAAAACAAGTATATGAGGTGGAACAATAATTATGTATTCCTGAGGCACAGATAGGCTAACAGACTTATAAAGAGTGTCAGTGAGAAACAGGTACTTTTAATAGACTTTCTGGTTCCAAACATCATTTTCCAACTACTACATCACTTTGATATCCACAAAATTACCCCCTGCACATACATACACACTTCAGGTATAGGGAACTTCACTAGTAAATTTAAACATTTTAAGGAAGAAATAATACCAATACTTAAACGCCTTAAAAAGGAAAAGGAAACAATTCCTGCTTTATAGGCCCATTATTACTCTAACATCCAAACTAAAGAGTTTTACAAAACTACACACCATTATCAAATTTGAGGAAGTCATTACACCAATCCTACATGTACTCTTTCAGAAAGGAGGAAAGAATGAAACACTTCTAAACTCATTTTATTAGGGCAGTATTACCCTAAAACCAAAACTAGACCAATATACCACAGAAACAGAAAGGTATAGACTAATACGCTCCGTGCAAATATATGAAAATAATCCTTTGAATATCGTAAAACCAAATACAGCTTAAGTATATTTATATTAGATAATTATAATTTTGTTTTAAATACTGTAAAACCAAATCCAGTAATATTACATCTTCTACTTTACATATGAGATCTACAAAAAACCTATAGATAACATCCTTAATGGTAAGATAGAATGCTTTTCCCTTGAGATTGGGAAAAATGGAGGTGTATCCACTTTCACCATTTCTAATCAATATTGTACAGAAGGCCTGAGCTGTGTAATACTACTGGCTTTGGTTTTATGGCATTCAAAATCAAATTATAATTATTATACATGATATATTATAATCATAAACATATATAGTAATATAATTATTATATTGTAGTTATATAATTGTATAGTAATGCAATACAATAGAGTACTTATATTAGGGCAATTATAATTATATTGTCATTATAATATATAGAATTATAATTATCCTGTGGTTATATTGCATTAATATATTTTATACAGTAATATATATATCATATCACTGGAATTGGCTTTATAGTATTTAAAGAATATACTATACTAACACTATACTAATTATACTCTACTTTACTAAATATTAATTGTACTTCTACATAATAGTAACAAATAATGGGAATGGAAATTTTAGAAATCCTACTCGCAATTAAACATTTTGGATAAATTTTACAAAATATGTGCATGAAGTAGTTCTACACTGAAAAGTACAAAACATTCTGAGAGTAAAGAAGACCTAAGTAATTCGAGAGATATATCATGTTCATGGGATAGAAGATGCAAATCTTCAAATTGATCTGTGGATTTAATGCAATCCGAATAGAAACCCCAGTAAGCTTTTTGGAGAAATTGACTAAGTAATTCTAAAATTTACAAAGAAATTCAAAGGTCATAGAATACAGTTGATATTGTTTGGGTCTGTGTCCCTGACTAAATCTCATGTCAAATTGTAGCTGGAGGTGGGGCCTGGTGGGAAGTGATTGGTTCATGAGGGTGGATTTTCCCTTTGGAAAATTTACAATTTGACATGACTAAATCTGATGTAAAATTGTAGTTGGAGGTGGGGCCTGGTGAAACGTGATTGATTCATGCAGGTGGATTTCGCCTTTGGTCCTATTCTCATAATAGTGGGTCATGATGAGATCTGGTTGTTTAAAAGTGTGTACCACCTCCCCACTCTTTCTCTTCCTCCTGCTCCCGCCATGTGAGACACACCTGCTTCCCCTTTGCCTTTGGCCATGACTGTAAGTTTCCTGAGGCCTCCCCAGCCACACTTCCTGTACAGCCTGCAGAACCATGGGCTAATTAAACCTCTTTTCTTTACAAATTACCCAGTCTCAGGTATTTCTTTAGAGCAGTGCGAGAAGGAACTAATATAACAGTCAAATAAATTTGAACAAAGAACACAGTTGGAAGACTTAACATTTTATTTCAAGACTTACTATAAAGCTACAGCAATCAAGGTAACATGGAATTAGCAAAAGAACAGAAATACAGATCAGTGGAAAAGAAAAGAGTCCAGAAATAAATCAATAAAATCGGCTTTTGACAAAGGTGGGGAAATAATTGTTTTTGTAACAAATGGTCCTACAATAACTGAATTTCCATATTTAAACAACAAAAAGCAATTAAAAACTTCAATCTTGTCTCATAGTACACTCAACAGAAAAACATAAAAACTTCCATCTTACCTCTTGTACTAGTACTAAATATTAGCTTGAAATGGATCACGCACTTAAATGCTGAAACAATTAAAACTATTAGAAGAAAATGTGGGGAAATTCTTTGCAACCTTGGAGTAGGCAAATGTTTCTTAGGACATTAAAGCATGAACAGGAGAAAAAGATGGATAAATTAAACTTCATCAAAATTTTAAAAATTTGCCTTTGAAAAGACAGCAAATAGGAAGATATAAAAAGGCAAACCACAAATAGACAATATTTGCAATACATATACTTGGTAGAGGATTGGTATCCAGTACATATTTTTGCAACTTTTACATTGCAATAAGAACACAAACTGTACAACATAAAAATGAGAAAAAGATGTGAACACAACCTTTACAAAGGATGATACATGAATGGCCAAAAAACATTAAAAGATGTTCAACTGACAATCATGTGGAGCAAATAAAATGCTCCAACATTGCTAATGGCAATGCAAAACATTGTAACTACATTAGAAAAGTTTGTCAGGCCAGCTGTGGTGGCTCACACCTGTAATTCCAGGACTTTGGGAGGCTGAGGCAGGTGGACTGCTTGAGGTCAGGAGTTTGAGACCAGCCTGGCAAACACGGTGAAACCCTGTCTCTACTAAAAACACAAAAATTACCTGGCATGGTGGTGCATGTCTATAATCCCAGCTACTTGGGTGGCTGAGGAAGGAGAATCACTTGAACTAGGAAGTGGAGGCTGCAGTGAGCTGAGATCACGCCACTGCACTAGCCTGGGTGATAGAGCAAGACTCCGTCTCAAACAAGATAAAACAAAACAAAAACAGTTTGGCACTTTCCAAAAAAGTTAAAAATACACTTATTATAGGATCCAGAAATTCTACTCTTGGGTATTCACCCATGAGAGTTGAAAATACAGGTCTGTATAGATTTATACAGAAGGTTTATGGCAGCTTTTTTTTTAATAGCCAAAACTGAAAATAAGTTAAATGTCCATCAACCGGTTGCTGAATGGAGACAACAAATGATATATTCATAAATGGATTATTACTCAGCAATAAAAAGAAATAAACTACTAAATTACAGTAGTTTCTTGGTATCCTCAGGGAATTAGATACCAAGGATATCCAAGATTGGATATCTAGGATACCCTATGAATACCAAAATCCAAGGATGCTTAGTACCTTACATTTTGCCCTCTGTATCCAAGGATGTGGTACATGCTAAAACAGAGGGCTGAAGGCATATGCAACAACATGGATAAATTTCAGAAGACATTATGCTAAGTGAAAAAAGCCAGATATAAAAAAGTACATATGGAAAAATTGCAGTTACATGATCCTCTATAGAAAGCAAAATTAATCTCTAGTGACAGAAAGATTAGGTGTTGGGGTCAGGAAACTGAGCACCAGGAAACAATTTATGGTGACAGAAGTGTTTTATATCTTGATTATGGTGGTAGCTGCATGAGTATATACAGTTCTAAAAAGTCACTAAAATAAGAAAATGGGCTTGGCACAGTCACTCACTTCTGCAATCCTCATGCTTTGTGAGGCCAAGGTGGGAGGACTGCTTTGACGCCAGGAGTTTGAGACAAGCCTGAGCAATACAGCGATCCCTCATCTCTACAAAAAATAATAAAAAATTAGCTGGGTGTGGTGGTGTGCACTGGTAGTTCTAGATACTTGGGAGGCAGAATTGGAAGGATCCCTTGAACGCAAGAGCTCAAGGATGCAGTGAGCCATGATTGTGCCACTGTACTCCACACTGGGGAAGAGAACGAGAACCTGGCTCAAAAATAATTTGATAAAATAAACAAATGGGCGCATTTTATTGTATATAAATTAAAATTAAATAAAGTTTATTTAAACAATTCCCTAAAGTACAACCAAAATATTAGGTGGTGAGTTGTTTAGATACCTTCTTAGCACACTATCTTAGAAGAAATCCATGATTAAAAATATAATCGATTTATACTGTTTAATTTTATATATTAAAACACATAGCTAGTTCTTCAACATTATTCATCACAAGTTAAAGTTTAATATCTACAAATCTACAACTCAAAAAATGTACTTAATGATTTAGGGACATTTTATGAGAATTTTAGTGGGTTACAGAAAAGGAAAATGTTTTCAATGCTTCTGCACTACTTACAGCTGACAGATGGAAAAGCTAGCAGAGACAACTATGGGAGAGATGATCATCAGCACTGACTACTGATTAATACAGCTCTAACAATGGAAAAATGCTTACTTAGTATAACTAAGAATTTGCCTCCATTCAACTTTAGAACAAACTAGAAAGTCATGTCTAAAAGAGTATTGATTTTCCCTGAATTAATTACTATTAAGTCAGTTTAGAGAAGCAACCATTTAAACCAAGGTCATTATAAATCAATAATATAAAAAAAAACTATTAAAATTTTTAATTTCTAAGATTAACATCTTTACAAAATGGAAAATTTTAATTTTAAATAATTAACCCACAATCCTCAAATAATCATTATTGAAAGTTTGTTCTATTTCCTTTAAATATTTTTTCTATGTTTTCAGTGATGACTGGATTTGGTATCCTACTTTTTTCACTTAATCTAACATGCTTTATAGTCTTGTAACTATCATATTTAAGGCTGAATAATATTCTAGTAAATTTATGAACCATAGTTAACTATACCCTCCTACCAAGGCCTTTACATGCTGCTTTTAGGGTTTTGTTAGTACTAAATACAGAAGAATAAGGATGCTTCAGGTCCAACATGCCCAAAATGAAACTCAGTATCTCATTATTTTCTTCTACCAAATGTGGCCCTCTTTCAGTTTTCAGAAAGCCAGGATTTAGCCCCAATACCTCCTCTTTCTCTCATTCTCTCTCTCTCTCTCTCTCACACCCACACCCTCACACCCACACACACCCAATCCACCTCTCTCCTCATCCTTATAACCCTTTGAAATGTATTATCAAAGTATTTCTGGAATTAATTACTTCCCTCCATGCTAATGTCACTCCACTAGTCATACTACTAACAACTCTTGCCTCAATGACTGTAACTGTCTCTTATTTCTTTGCATCCACCCTAACACTCCTCCTTTAATTTAGTAGTAACATTTTCAAAATATAAACTTGATCATCTCATTTTTCTACTTAAAACTTTTCAGTGGTTTCTCATTGCTCTTGAGAAAAAGAACTAAATCCTCTAAGCCGGCCTACAGGCTCTACATGGTTGTGGCCAAACAGCAGAGTTTAACTTGCATAAAGAAAAATATTTGTGTTAACTGATATAATAGTGCCACTTTTCTCTCTTTAAAATGTAAATAAGGAATGCTTATACACTGTTTGTGGGAATAAATTAGTATTTTGTAATTAGTATAAAATAAACTTGTTTTTTGTAATTAGTACAAAATAAATTTGTACTAATTTATTCTGTTCTCCATACAAAAAACACTATGGAGATTTTTCAACAAACTAAAAATAGAACTACTATTCAATCCAGCAATCTCACTACTGGGTATACAATGAAAGGGAAAGAAATAATTATATCAAAAAGATACCTGCACTCATATGTTTATCATAGCACTATTCATAATACCAAAGATATGGCAGCAACCCAAGTGTCCATCAACAGCTGACTGGATAAAGAAAATGTAGTATAAATAGCACAGAATACTGCTATAGTAAATAGCTAGTCAGGCAGGAGCAGGGCAGGAGAGGACTCCCTCCACCCAACAAGAATGTCAGGCGACCATCAGGTGGTAGTCCAGCAGTTGTCACACTGCCTCTCTAAAATGATAATTGGTTGCAGTTGATGCTAGGGAGAGAGCAGCAGTTTCTCAATAGATAAAACACCTGAAATTGGTAACTGGCAGCTTTCAATAAGATCTCAGGAACTGGGCCAGTGGGCTTGAGCATGCGCATTAAGAGGCAAAATGACAGAGTATGACTTTCACGTGGTAGCCCACCATAAAAGGGAAGAAGGACTCAGGTGAGCACATCTACAACTCCAGTAAACACACTGCGCATGCTCACCTCCGAAGTACTAGCAGACCACCGCACAAGCAAGCAGTTCACACCAAGGGAAGAATCAAGGGAAACGAGATACAAAATGCCAGAAGTATGTCAGCAATTTAAAACCCAAGGTCAAAAGGTCAAACCCTGCACTTGACCTCCAAGATGGCTGCTTGAGTCTCTTCCAAGTGTACTTTCCTTTCTTTCCTGCTTTAAAGTATTCTGGTAAACTTCTACTGCTGCTCTGAAACTGGTCTCGGTCTCTTTTTCAGCCTTAGGTGCCTCAGTTAAATTCTTTCCTCTGAAGAGCCAAGAATTGTGGTTGCTGCAGACCCGTATGGATTTGCCACCAGACACCTAGATATACGCCACCCAAACACTACTACTTAGCCATAAAAAAGAATGAAATCAAGGCCGGGCGCGGTGGTTCAAGCCTGTAATCCCAGCACTTTGGGAGGCCGAGGCGGGTGGATCACGAGGTCAAGAGATCGAGACCATCCTGGTCAACATGGTGAAACCCCGTCTCTACTAATACAAAAAATTAGCTGGGCATGGTGGCGCGTGCCTGTAATCCCAGCTACTCAGGAGGCTGAGGCAGGAGAATTGCCTGAACCCAGGAGGCGGAGGTTGCGGTGAGCCAAGATCGCGCCATTGCACTCCAGCCTGGGTAACAAGAGCGAAACTCCGTCTCAAAAAAAAAAAAGAATGAAATCACGTCTTTTGCAGCAACATGGATGGAACTGGAGGCCATTCTCCTAAATAACTCAGAAACAGAAAACCAAATACCACATGTTTTTATTTATAAATGACAGCTAAACAAAGACTACATGGACATACAGAGTGGAATAACAGACAGTGGAGACTACAAAAGGTGGAAGGGTGGGAAAGGAGTGAAGGTTGAAAAATTACCTATTGGGTACAATGCTCACCATTTGGGTGATGAGTACATGAAGAAGTGAGACTTCATCACTGTGCAATATATGCATGCAAGAAATCTGTACTTGTGGCCAAGCATGGTGGCTCAAACCTGCAATCTCAAACTTTGGGAAGCCAAGATGAGTGGATCACTTGAGGTCAGGAGTTCAAGACCAGCCTTGCTGAACATGGTGAAGCCCTGTCTCTACTGAAACAATACAAAATTAGCTGGGCATGGTGGTGCACACCTGTAATCCCAGCTACTTGGGAGGCTGAGGCAGGAGAATTGCTTGAACCCAGGAGGCAGAGGTTGCAGTGAGCCAAGATCACACCATCGCACTCCAGTCTAGGCAACAAGAGTGAAACTCTGTCTCAAAAAAAAACAAAGAAATCTCTACTTGTACCCCCTCAATACATAAAAACTAAAAAAAAAATACATGACTGTTAACAACTTTTCAATAATGAAAAAAAGAAACCTAAGCTATTTAATTAGAAGAATTAAAACATTCATAAAGTTAAGAATGCCTATTACAATATTCAAGTGAGAGAGTGAACTATATCAGATCAGAAGTACTTAAAGGAGGGATATGCACTCACAGATAATAAAAAATACTGGCTGATTTATGAGTAATGAAGGATAATAAACAAACTAGACGGCACATTTGTCTTTTTCTACCTATCTCTTAAATGAGTGAGGGTTTTGACTTTTTTCTTACTCCCCATACCATCCTTAGTGATGTTTTCTTTATCTTTAGCTCAGTCTTCTCTGTGCTAAGCTCCAGGCATCAACATTATTGCTATTTATTTGCTTATTATTGACTAGACATAGTACTTAGCAAATATGTTTTATGTTATTTTTACTTCAGTGTGCCAACAGAATTTCACAATGTGTCCAAAGGGGAAACCATATCTTTTCCTCTTCCTTGTTGCCCATCTTCTGGTGGTAACATGCTAATTGGGTAAGTTACTTAACCATTTGCTTTGGGCTTGAGGTTTCGTCAACTATAACATGGGGATAATAAAATTATAACTACTTTATAAGACTGTGGCAAAGATTAAATACTTAAATCAGTGTCTTGTGCATAGTTAAGTAGTCAATAAATGTTTGCTATTATGGTTTTAATTCTCGACTCTTTCCTTCCCATTTTATCCACACAAATAATCACGGCTTCAACTTCCTACATCTTTAAAATCCATCCACTTCCCTCCTTCTTTACTGCCATAACATAGTTCAATTCATCCTTACCTCTCACCATCAGCCTCCAAATTGGCCCTTGTATTTCTAACCTTACTCCTCCCTCCAATCTACTGTCCACACTACTCAAGAGTATTTTTTTCTAAAGAGCAAATCTAATCTTGTCACTCCCCTGTTTCAAAAATAGCTTTTCATTGCTCTCAGGAGAAAAACACCCAAAAAGCAAGCCATATAAGCCTCTCTAAATATTGTATTGCCTTCTTTCTCAACACTTTCCTTCCATATCTCATAAACTCCAGAGACAGCAAACTACTTCTTGGCACCAGCGATATTGCTTCTTGCCTCAGGACCCTTGTATAAATTCCTTCATAATTTTGGCTAACGAATTTGCTCACATCCTTCCAGGCCAAGATTAGGCGGTACCATTATTGAGAAGCTATACGCAAATCAGTGTGCTCTGTAGCACCTTCTTAACCCTAGTTGTATTTCATAAATATTCCTAAAATTCCTCCATAAAGTTAAAAGATTATTATGTCGGAGAATGCATCCTATTAACATATCCTTAGTGCCAGGCACAAAGTATATATATACTTTATAGAATAAATTGGGGGGAAAAACAACAAACAAAAATCTATCTTGTCTTATAAATCATCCACATCTACTGTAGTTTGAAAACACAACATTTATACACATACATTCTATAATAGTTACCACTTCTATTTTCTCCAAGAGTCCTATGAGGCAGGGAAAACTAATAGGGAGATCACCTACTTAGGGATTAGCAAAAACACTAAACTCATCAAGCTGAAAATTACCAATTTTGTGAAACAAATTTTGAGGTTGTACAATAAGCATTTAATTAATCTATTTAGTGAATCCCCATAACACTGGGCAAGTAAAAATGATAATGATGTGACAGAACTGCCAAAAAGCAAATGTAATTTTGGCCTGAATTAACAGTCTAATTTCTAGGTTCAGAGAGATGCTTGTCCTGTTCTATTCCACAGTAGTCAACTAGCCTGGTGATGATACATTCAGTTTGGGGACTTAGACAAACTAAAGCATCTTCAAAAATAGTGACGGTGAAGGGAGCTGAAAGTATGTGAATTGAAAAACTGAAATATTTAGCTTAAAGAAAGAGACCCAAGAGACATAAGAGAGCTGTCTTCAAATATCTGTTGGACTATAAAATGGAAATGGAATTTCATTTGTACATTATGGCTTCAAGGGGTAGAACAAAGCCTAGTGGATAGAAACAACAGGAATATCAATTTTTTCTTAATACAAATGAGCTGTATCATCACTCCACCAAAATTGTTCTCCATCACCAATGATTTTATAATTGTCTAATCTGTTGGATATTTGCAAATCTTTACCTTTTATCTATGGCAGCTATTACCATTGACAATTTTCTTCATGAAATTAACGTACTCTCCCTCCCCACCTTTCCCCAGTTTGTATAACTTTGCTCCTGTTTCTTTAGCCATTCTTTGTGTATGTAAAGAGTTTATATAGAGCTCTCAAGCTTTTGATATATACATATGAAATGATTTTATGTATGTTTTCCTGGTCTCTACTTTCAGCTATGCAAGCCAGATCTTCCTTTCCTCCTCTTTTAATGACATCCGGAGCTGATTCCATGATTTTCACTAGTTCCAGTTATTAGAACTTGGAACTGTCCAATTAAAAACTTTAACAGTTACTACAACGTTTTCCACAAGGCTTGTGCCTTGAAATACTTAGTGGGGCGGGGTTAAGGGGAGGGGGGCAGCAGCAAGAAAAGGAAGTTCTAAAATACCCCTTCCAACAAGTCTTTTCTTCAAGTCCTAGCTCCTGTACTGGCAAAGTAGAGAAAAAGAAGAGTGGCAGAGATCAGTTTCTGTAATTCCCTGCCTGGCACAGGTAGAGAGATGTCCCTAGCCTCACTCTGACCTGGTGCATTAAGTCTGCTGCTTATATCCTCTAAAGTTATGGTGATTTCCATGTAGGTGGTAAGTGTGGTTTGTGAGTGGTGCCTTACTTCATACTGACCCCATATGTCACTGAAGAACCCCTCAAAGAGGTAGAATCCAGTGTTCTGGGGGCTAGTAATTCATCTTCAATCTCTCTTTAGAAATACTATTACTGTCATTCATTATTCTTCTAGCTGTGTTTGTTTCCATAATCCATTCTAGCAGGACTCCCTCCTTTTCCTGTATTAGAAACAGGAGATAGTCTTGATGTTTGAGAATGTTGACAAAATCCAGCAGATACAAAGCAGGCTTTTTACCAATAACTCTCATCCTGCACTATTCACTTTGATGGGCTTGCAGGTTCTAGCGGTTAGCAAGGAATCGGCTGGGAAACAGGAACGTCAAGTTCTGCTTCTTGGAAGCAACTTTAATGCCTACACCTGATGCCCTTCGAGTTGTAACCCCTTACCTGCCTCACTTTTTACCATAAATGTTGTACTCCTGCTTTCTCCAGTCGTTGACTTTACTGCCTGCTAATGGCAATGACAGTGGTAGAGATATGAGGAAGTATCTGCTAGTTCTTTGGGCCTGTAAGGATGTTGCTTACCCCAATTGTGAGAAAGCGAAAACTTAAGACTTTGTCTTCTTTTTCTCACTGTGGGCTACACTCATAAATTCTAGGGTACTCAACATCCTGTTAAAAATAGGAAATAGCTAATATTATTGAGCACTAACTATATATTAAACACTGCACTGCACTTCTCATGCATTGGTTTATTTAATCCTCACAATAATATTTTTTTTTTCAGACAGAGTCTCACTCTGTCACACAGGCTGGAGTGCAATAGCACGACCTCGACTCACTGGAACCTCTGCCACATGGGTTCAAGTGATTCTTCTGGTTCAGCCTCCTGAGTAGCTTGGATTACAGGTGCCTGCTACCACACCCAACAAATTTTTGTATTTTTAGTAGAGATAGGGTTTCATCATGTTGGTGGCCAGGCTGGTCTCAAACTCTTGGCCTCAAGTGATCAGCTGGCCTTGGCCTCCTACAGTGTGGGGATTATAGGTATAAGCCACCATGCCCAGCCCTCACAACATTTTAAGATAAATGCTATTAATCTCTACCTTACAGATAAAGTAACAGGCATAGAGAGGGTAAGGAGCTTACCTAAGGTTCTACAGCTAGTAAACAGAAGAGCCATGATTTGAATTTATGCAGATTCCAGAGACTATGCTCTCAATCTTTTTCATGAGCTTACTTTCTTTTATTCCTTAAACACCGATAAGCATAAGCTTTAGATTTTGGTACAGTTTTGTTTTTACTCCAGTTGTTCTTAGTCTTTTGAGCCTCGAACCAACTCTGCAAATTTGATGCATTATACATGGTACTCTAAAATATACACAGTCAAGGCCAGATATGGTGGCTCATGCCTGTAATCCCAGCACTTTGGGAGGTCAAGGCAGGACAATCACCTAAGGTCAGGAGTTTGAGACCAGCCTGGCCAACATGGTGAAATCCCCTCTCTACCAAAAATACAAAAATTACCAGGGAGTGGTGGTACGCACTTGTAGTCCCAGCCACTTGGGAGGCTGAGGCAGGAGAATCGCTTAAACCCAGGAGGTGGAGGTTGCAGTGAGCTGAGATTGTGCCACTGCACTCCAGCCTGGGCGACAGAGCGAGACTCTTTCTCAAGAAAACACACACACACACACACACACACACACACACACACACACAGAGTCAAACACAAATTGTCATGTAATTTCAGAGAATTAAGAGATCTCCCAAAGTTCCATCCTGGATCCTCAAGTATAAACCTGGCCATTCTGCCATTTGTCTATGACATCACTAAAACACACACTGAATAAAACAGTTAAATAATGTTGAAAAATCCTAAATCTTTTTCTCTAGCCTAATTTCATTCCAGAAAATTCAACTTTCTATTAGGTTGAATGACTTGGGTTTTTCACTAGTACTTAAAAGTTATTATGTTTAAACTGAATTCTTTGACTCACCTCAGTATTTGCTCATTCTTTTCCTTTTCTAATTTCACTTAATGGCACTAATTCTAAACTTTCCCAGAGTAAAATTCTGGGAATCATCCTACTTTCTGTCTCTCCTTCATCACCCATACATTTATATAGCACAAAAACAGAAATTGACTTTCCTGAGAGGTACCTATTAAATTAGGAAAAATGTAGAAAAATAGTGTTTCATATCAGTGCACTCTAAGCACAACCAGTTAAACATTTAGAATCTGATATACGTACTGAAATACAGAAATAGAAAAGTGAAATAGCAAATGTGTGACAAAAGTCTTAAACATAGTAACAAACATTATCTCATGTTTAGATTAGGGCAATGAGTAGTTTCCATCACTTCACATTTTACTTTATTTTTGCAGTGTATCTATCATATTTCTTAACTGCTCAAAACACTGCATGACTATCTATTTCTTACCAATATTAACTTAATTGCCTTTACCCAGGCTTTCGAATGACTCATTCATTCATTATGCTCTTACATGGCTCCCATGGTTACAGAGCTTACAGTCTATTAAATAAGTAATCACAATCAGGCAATTTCATAATTACGTGATAAAGGATAATAAGTGCCATGATAAGGTAAATAAAGATGATTACAGAATTATACAGAAGGAATACTCGGTGTAGGTAAGGGGAAGGAAACCAGCAGTTAAGGAAAACTTTCTAGAAGAGATGTCTAAGTGAAGACCTCCAAAACAATGAAGAGTTAGGAAAACAAAAGACAGTAAGAAAGAATATAAGCAAAGATCTGGAGAGAGAAGAGAGAATGGAATTAAAACACAAAATATGAGGAAGGACAGTGAGAGGATGAGAAGCGATATGGCTAAAGTGAATCAGCAGTGGCAGATTGTTAAAGGCCTTACAGTTCTAAGTTAAGGAGCTTGGATCTTATGTTAAGATCAACAAGGAGCACAGAAAGGTCTTAAGCCAAGATATATTATGATTAGTTTTTACATTAGAAAGTGCATTCTGGCAATATTATGACAATAATAGGCTGAAGCAAGGGAAATACCTATTATACTAGTTTCCATGGGAGTTATTGATTATGGCCTGAATTAGGGTAGTGGCAGTAAGGATGAAGAACAGACAAAATTAACACAATATTTAAAAGATAAAAGTCATCAGGATTTCATGTTTTCTGGATGTATGAGAGAGAAGTGTATTACTCAGGTCTTTGGCATGTGTCGCTTATTAGATTCAATACTCCAGAGTCCATAGGAAGAGAAACAGATATAGAAGAATGAAGCAGAATTTGGAGGCAAGGAAAGGTTCAAACACATTGATTTTGAGGTGTCTGTAAGATATTCAGGAGGAAATGTTGAATAGCGAGTTAAATATGCTTTCTACATTTTATGTTATGTATCCTGTATATGTAGCAATGTCTAAAGATTACTGATTATTTTTATTCCCTGGTCATTCTAGTTATGGCAGAAACTGAGAACTTTCAGGAGAATATGTAGAATTAGAAGAGGGAATAGGATACCACTGTTTAAAATAAAGCCAAAGGAATCTTTAAAAACATGAGCAGAATGACAAAAGGAAAATGACAAAAGAGTGTTACAAAGGAAGAAAAGAAGGGAGTACTTCAAGAAAAGAGTGATTAACAACATCAAGTACAACAGAGATTAAAAAGGAAGAGGGCTGAGAAGTATCCTCTAGGTTTAGCAGTGAGAAAATCATTAAGGTGGTTTCAGTGAAAAGGCAGAATCTGAGGTAGACTGAGGAATGACTGAACTATTACAAAATATGTAAGTACAGATTATACAAGAGACTTGGCTATGAAAGGTAAGAGAAAAAGCAATAGTGGAGAAAGGGGTGGGGTTAAGAGGGAAGGTTTTTTCCCCCCTTGTTTTTAAATAAAGTTTAAAAGTAGATTTGAGTATAGTTAAAGCACAGAAAAAAAAGAACTAATTAGTGGAAGAGGTTAAAGATAAGGAGAGAAGGGAAATTGAGGTTGCTAGGTCTTTGAAAGTTAAAATGAGATGAGATTTAAAGTACAGATGAAAGATGATTCTCAAATAGAATAAGGTACACAGTATCCTTTGCATTTGTGAATAGAGGTAAGTTTTGAGGATTGATTTTACTCTGGGTGAGCTCTCATCTGATGAAACTATATTTTTTCTGTGTGACATAACTTTAAGTTATTCTGGAGGATTAGGATAAAGTAGTATACTATGTTAGATGTTTGAAGACATGAAGGTTTAAAAGGCTACTGAGATAACTGAAAATGAAAAAGAGGTGACTATATTTATACAAAAGTTTTCTGGTCAGTGTTGAAAGACTACTTGAGGTTAGAGATCATGATAGTCTTTAATAAATAATGAAAGTAAGAAGTCAGTATATGGCAGCAATGAGATGATACAGAAATTGGAACAGCTCCAGAGGGATTTTTAAGATAAGTTATCAGGTTTTAGTATAAAATGAGAAATTTTAGCCAGGCGTAGTGGCACATGCCTGTAATCCCATCTACTCGGGAGGCTGAGGCAGGAGAATTGCTCGAACCAGGAAGGTGGAAGTTGCGGTAAGCCAAAATTGTGCCATTGCACTCCAGCCTGGGCAACAAGAGTAAAAATCTGTCTCAAAAAAAAAAAGAGAAATTTGATTGTGAATCTCAGCTACTATATGTGTGATGATCTTGGGAAAGTTACTTAGCTTCTCTCAAAGCTTCTATTTCACTACCTCATTACTTATAAAATAATGACACTTCATCTCATTGCAGTGAAATTATGTGATATGATACATGCCAAGGGCTTAGCATGATGCCCAGTACACAGTAAATCCTCAATAAATGTTAAATATTTCAATAAAATATTTAGTAAGATTTTAGAATATCAGAATTTCACATGAAATAGATGTTATAAGAGGGTAAACAGAAAAGGTCTGGAAGAGAATAAAATAGGAAATGAGTTTAAAGAGAAAAATACAGAGTATTATAGAGATAAAAGATAAGACCATTAGAACAGCTTAATTAGATTTGGTCTTAATTTGGTTTTAGATAATGACCAAAGATAAGGAGGAGGTGAAGCATGATAGACTTGGCTGGCCAAAAAGTTAAACAAACAAAAATCCTAGGAGTAGATAACAGGTATACAGCCTGGTCTTTGCACACTATTGTTCTAGGGGATGGTGTAAGGGTCGTTGAGTCTTACAGTGTGAATTCTACAAGTAGGTAGTTGACGCAAGAGATCCAGGGAAAGAAGGTCAAACTTTCCTTCTTACTAGTGCTAAATATGTACTTTCTCTACTTTAGAAGGATCTAGTTATTACACAAGCATACTCTGTTGATATACTCTATTGTGTACTAGTCAAAGTTTTCCATGGGAGCAATTTTTCTCTTCACCATTGCTCTATTTCTACCCATATTTTGATTCAATTTAAATCTTTTCCATACTTCTTATATCTACACATTATATATGTACTGTTCAACCAACATCCAGAGATTTTTCCTGCCTGAGAGTGCCAAACACATTTTAAGACCTTAAATGCTTCAGGACTAAAGGTCAGGTGATCCTACTAAAGGACTGTACTGATATCAGTTGTCCTATTTCAGTCCTTTACCACTCTAAAATAAGTTTAGTAGAATATCAAATATAATAAAACAACACAGGGATTGGCAAAATTTTTCTTAAGGAATCAGAAAGTATTTTAGGTCTTGTGATTCATACAGTTTCTGTTACAACTAATCAGCTCTGTCCTTGTAGCACAAAAGCAGCTGTAGACAATGTGTACATGAATAAGCATGGCTGTATTCTAATAAAATTTTATTTACAAAAATAGGTGACCAGCTAGCAGGCTGTAATTTGCCAATTCCTGCATAAGAAAAAAGCTCAGAATTTTTAATTTTCTTTTGGAGATCATGCCACTGAACTCCAGCTCTATCACTCAGGCTGGAGTTCCATGTCATGATCACTGCAGCTTCAACCTCCCTTGCTCAATCAATCCTCCCACTTCAGCCTCCTGATTACAGGTACATACCACCACATCCAGCTAATTTTTGGGATTTTTTGGTAGAAACTGGGTTTTGCCACGTTGCCCAGGCTGGTTAGCTCAGAATTTATTGCATGATGTAGAAGAAAAATATAACTCAGCAAATTCAGAAAGGTTGAAGATGACTGCCAAGAAAATACTATAATATCCTGTGAGAGGACTATTGAGAATGCTTAGTTTTTGCTATAATAGGAAATAATGAATTAAAATTATGAAAAGTGTGGTGAACACATTCTAAGGTGGTCCCTATGATTCCTGTCTCCTGGTATTTATGCCTTTGTATATCTCTTCCCCTTGAATGCAGCAGAATCTACAACTTGCTTCTAACCAAAAGGTTAGGGTAAAGGTGATGGGATGTCACTTCTGTTACAAAAGCCAATAACATTTTTGCTGAGGGACATTCTCCCTTCTTGGTTTTGAAGGAATATGATGCCATCTTCTGAGATGCCCTATGGAGAGGGCGGCCTCTGGCTGTCAACCAGCAAGGAGCTGAATGTTGCAAAAAATCACATGAGCTTAAAAGCAGATAGTTCCCCTGTCAAGCCTTCAGATGAGAACCCAGCCCTGGCTGACACCTATATTAAAGGCTTGCTGAGGACTCAGTAGGAGTGTGCCTGGATTCCTGACCTAAAGAAACTATAAGATAAATAAAATGTGTGTTTACAAACTGTAAAATTTGTGTTGATATTGTTATATAGAAATACTTAATACAAAAGTACACTGATAACAGGTTTAATGAATTGTCCAAAAGTATATCATTTATCTTCCATGTGGAGAACTAAAATTATATAATTAACGTAAATGATTATTTTAAAAATATATACTGATAAATGTCACCTATTATTTTAATTACTGACAAATTCTATTAAACCTTTTTGATGCTCAATATCTTTGCAAATAAAGATCCTTTATTTAAAGAGACTGTGTAAACTCTAAATATTTATGCTATCAACTTTTGAAACTTTTAAGGTGTTCAAAACTTACCCAGGTAACAGACTGTCAGAAAACAATTTAGATAAAATACCTCAAAGTCTATTCCAGTACTTAAGCATTAAACATTTTAAGAAAAATCTATCTTTGATTTTTTGTTTTATTAATTGACAACCATCTTAAATTTTTAAAGTACACAGTGGAGTCCCTTAGGTCTTCAAATAATTCCCCAGAGAATTTCCTTTCGTGTGTTCACATTTATTTTGCTGTATTCTGGAAGGTCTAGAGTAGACTTATTCCAGGTTTCTCTTGCAGCACTGTTAGCTCTAGTTTCCACAGTTAAAATGTTACTGAAGCTGTAAATATAGTATTCTGAAAGGCTACACTCATGCACAGGTACACACTTCCACATAAACTGCCTTGGTAAATGAATAAACTATTTCATGAGAAAATGGTTAAAAAGTTGGAAATGTATAGTAAAATGTTATTAATGCAAATAATCTTCATGTTTTAATTTTCTCTTCCTTCTGGAATTAAAAAAAGTCTTTCAGTGATGAGCAATACAGTAATACACTAGACTCCTAAACACTGAACTAAAATCCTCATATTTTTATATATTGAAATCCATCTTCAAGTGGATTTCATTCATTGTACAAGTCACATAGACTTGGGAATGAATAAAAGTAGAGAATGGGGGCCAGGTGTAGTGGTTCTCACCAATAATCCCAGCACTTTGCAGGGCAGAGGCAGGAGGACTGCTTGAGGCCTGAAGTTCAAGAACAGCCTAGCCAATATAGTGAGGCCCTATCCTGACAGAAAATAAAAATAAAAAATTAGCAGGGCATGGTGGTGTGTAGCTGTAGTCCCAGCTACTCAGGAGGCTGAGAAGAGAGGACTACTTAAGCTCTGGAGTTGGAGGCTTCAGTGAGCTATGATCATGGCATTGCAGTCCACCCTGGGCAACAGGGCTAGACTCATCACTTAAAAAAAAAAAAGGAAAGTGGAGAACCTCATTTGCTAATCTAATTGGACTGGTAAATATTATAATGTGTGATAATATACAAGTGTTGTCAAGGGTGAGATTAGGGTAAATTGATATAATTGTTGGCTGAAGCATACGACAGGACAACCTTTTGGGAGAGAAATCTAATAATAGCTAACAAAATTTAACATGCCTCAATAAAGCAAGTCTATATCTTAGAGTTTATTCTACAGATATTTACATATGTGTGCAAAGGTTATACACAAGATTATGCACAATAGCATTGCTAGTAATAGAAAACGATGGAATTAATTTTTCAGTAGACAACTATTACAATAAATTATGACACATCTATACAATAAAATCCTATGCAGTTGTTAACAAGAATGAAGTAGTACATTTTTACAAATGCACATGGATTGAGGTCTAAGATGTATTAAGTAGATAAAGCAAGGTGTGGAATACCCCCATGTATATTACTTACATAGAAATATTTGGGTAGAATACCCAGGACACTATAATTTCTAGAGACAGAGACTGAGGATCTGAAAAAGCAACCTAATTTTCTTTACATACCCTTTTCTATTTTATGTATTTATACCAAACGTGTAAATTATTTTCTCAATAAACACCTTCAGGCATTCTTTATTTACCATAAAATACATTCTTAAAAATGTAACTGAGATAATCATTTCCATAATTTCTTGATCACAGGTTATTTTTCTCTCTTATATGTACTGTTAAGAATAATTCTGTCTTCACAGTCCTTAAATAGCAATTTAATATCTCATTGGTGACATAAGTATCTCATAAGTCATATTTTACTTAGCTTTTATTAAAAGCTGTCTAATATTTGGATACTCAGGCACTAATCTCTAGGTAAATTTCCAGAAGATTATACTGTATTGATCAAAGTAAACAACCAGTAAGAAGTTGGCAGATACTTAGCAGCCAAGACCCACATGGAAATTAATGGCTGAGTTCAGAGAACACAGGCCCAAATTATTAAATGGCATAATTTAAGAAAATTAATGTATTACATATTTAATAGCAATATACTACAACTATATAAACTGATCTAACAAATACTGTACACCTGAAGATGTTTTTAGCACTCCCTATATATTGCTTTCTATTTTAAAGACAAAACTTTTTGACTGGAATGGAGAAATGCTGAAATAAGGTCATGTGAAATAAGGATTTTTATAGTGCTGCAACTTTGATCCCTATTGTGCATTAATTTGTAAAGGATTCTTAAATATCAAGAAATTTGAAAATTTATTAAAAGAAAAAATCTCCACAAATGTGAGTTTTACTTTACTACTTGAAAGTGTAATAATCTAAAAATGGGTGTTATTCCTATTTTACTATTTGTGGATATTAAATAAAACATTTGAGAAAACTTTAAAGCACAATTATTAAAAAAATGGGTTTTGGAGTCACATAGAATTCAAGTCCTGGTTCTCAGATTAACTATGGAATAGTGGGAAAACTACTCTAGCCTTGTAAGCCTCATTTCCTCATGTATAAAATGGAGATAACATGAAGTACATTTAGCATCTTATGAGGTTGTTGTATTAAGTAAAAAAAAAACATGATGCACTTTGCACAAAATATGATCAACAATAAGAGTTAAATAAAGGGCAGCTCTTACTACTAATATTATTACTCTTCAATTATCCTGTATAGATGAGGAATAAAATGTCCTATGTAATTTTTTCCTTTACTGACAAATTCTTATGTACATGCCAAATTTTAAGCATCACCACTTTGTATTTTACTCACTCTTGGGACAAATTCATCCAAAATACTTACCACGTTGTTTTGTTACCTTAGGGGTCAATAAATATTTGGTACCTGGTACTAATAACTCTGTCTAGAGTAACACATTTATTTTATAGTCCTAGTATGGTGAGTTCAGGTCATAGTACATTTGGATTGTTGTATTTAAGTCTGGACATGGTTCAAGAGACAATGAATGACAGACTAGAAGGTGCAATTATGGTTATACACTTAAATAAGGACTCTTGTCACTTTAAAGATGAACAAAACTATGATTTACTACTTTGTTACTTTTGTTTCAATAAAAAGATAATGACAAAATTATGTGACATATACAACAGACTTAGTATTTCAATTTCTCAAATTGATCCCTGTAATAATCCCACTCTAAATACTGAAATTTTCCAAAAAATTCAATTCACACTAATTTTAGTCTTTTTTTTTTTTTTTTTTTTTTTTTTTTTTTTTTTGAGACGGAGTTTCGCTCTTGATACCCAGGCTGGAGTGCAATGGCGCGATCTCGGCTCACCGCAACCTCCGCCTCCTGGGTTCAGGCAATTCTCCTGCCTCAGCCTCCTGAGTAGCTGGGATTACAGGCACGCGCCACCGTGCCCAGCTAATTTTTTGTATTAGTAGAGACGGGGTTTCACCATGTTGACCAGGATGGTCTCGATCTCTTGACCTCGTGATCCACCCGCCTCGGCCTCCCAAAGTGCTGGGATTACAGGCTTGAGCCACCGCGCCCGGCCAGTCTTTTAAAAAAATGGAGCACAATGCACTATGAACATTTTTAAGCTATAAGAGCTATTATGTTCAGATATATTTGAATTTATTTCAAGTTCAGATAAATATTAGAATTTAAAATAGAACTTAATTCCTCTCTAATTTATCTTAACTTCTGTAGTGTTAATGATTTAAATACTTAATTTTGGAATGGGAAATGCATACAACGATTATGCATAACAGAAAACAATAATAGAGGAGAGCAAAGCATGTATTTTGTACTAACCAATTAGAAGAACTGTTCCAACAGCTAAACCTCCACCTGGAAGTGAAACAAAACCAGACAAAAATTAATCTACATTTTCCATTATCTTTAGCATAAAAGTTAGGCTTTATGAAGGAAAGGCACTTCAGTAACTTTAAAACTATAGTTGCAAACAACATTTTAATTACCTTTGCAATACTTTGCTCAAGGTGCTATTATGAAATAATTGCATGTTATATGTAATTACACAGTACACATTACAATTACTTACTTTCTTTTTTTTTTTGAGATGGAGTCTTGTTCTATTGCCCAGACTGGAGTGCAGTGGCAGGATCTCCGCTTGGCTCACTGCAACCTCCCCCTCCTGGGTTCAAGTGATTCTCCTGCCTCAGCCTCTTGAGTAACTGGGATTACAGGCACCTGCCACCACATCCAGCTAATTTTTGTATTTTTTTTTTTTTTTTTTGAGACGGAGTTTCGCTCGTTACCCAGGCTGGAGCGCAATGGCGCGATCTCGGCTCACCGCAATCTCCGCCTCCTGGGTTCAGGCAATTCTCCTGCCTCAGCCTCCTGAGTAGCTGGGATTACAGGCACGCGCCACCGTGCCCAGCTAATTTTTTGTATTAGTAGAGACGGGGTTTCACCATGTTGACCAGGATGGTCTCGATCTCTTGACCTCGTGATCCACCCGCCTCGGCCTCCCAAAGTGTAATTTTTGTATTTTTAATAGAGACAGGATTTCAGCATGTTGGTCAGGTTGGTCTCAAATTCCCGACCTCAGGTGATCCACCCGCTTGGGACTCCCAAGTGCTGGGATTACAGGCATGAGTCACTGCACCTGGCCTACAATTACTTTCATAATTTACTGTACTATCTTTCTCCTATGACAGAACCATTCAGCATTCAACATAACTGTGCTTAAACACTCCAATGTTATATTTAACACCTGTTAATAAATTAACTCAATACCCAAGACTTAAATGTGCACAGTAGCTTAACTACTATAGAAGTACAACATAGATAAGATTATAGAAATTCCACATTAATATTTATCTTCAAATTTAGTAAGCCTTTGAGTAAAGAACTGATGATTAAAGCTAATTCTTTTTTATTATGACTAATATACACAAAGTCTGGATATGCTCTAAATATATTTACAATTTAAAAGGAACACATTTGCCATTTCAAACAAAAAAAGATCATCATCACAAAAATACATTTTCAATATTACTGGACAGTGTTATTTTAAATATGTGAAATAGGCCAGGCACAGTGGCTCAGGCCTGTAATCCCAGCACTTTGGGAGGTTGAAATGGGTGGATTGCTTGAGGCCTGGAGTTCAAAACCAGCCTGAACAACATGGTGAAATCCTGTCACTACTAAAAATACAAAAAAATTAGCTGCATGTGGTGGCACATGCCTTTAATCCCAGCTACTCAGGAGGCTGAGACACGAGAATTTTTTTTTTTTTTTGAGATATAGTCTCACTCTATTGCCCGGGCTGGAGTGCAGTGGCACAATCTCGGCTCACTGCAACCTCTGCCTCCCAGGTTCAAGAGATTCTCCTGCCTTAGCCTCCGGAGTAGCTGGGATTGTAGGCACTTGCCACTATGCCCAGCTAATTTTTGTATTTTTAGTAGAGACGGGGTTTCACCATGCTGGCCAGGATGGTCTCAAACTCCTGATCTCATGATTCGTCTGCCTCAGCCTCCCTAAGTGCTGGGATTACCGGCGTGAGCCACTGTGCCCTGCCTGAGATGAGAATTTTTTGAACCTGGGAGGCGGAAGTTGCGGTGAATTGAGATCGCACCACTGCACTCCAGTCTGGGTGGCAGAGTGAGAATGTCTCAAAAAAAAAAAAAAAAAGAATTAGGGCAATATAATCATGAAATATATAATTCAATGGTGAATCATTAAAAGTCAATTTAATAATTATTTTAGGGCTGGGCGCAGTGGCTCACACTTGTAATCCCAGCAGTTGGGGAGGCCGAGGCGGGTTGATCACCTGAGGTAGGGAGTTTGAGACCAGCTTGACCAACATGGAGAAACCCCTTCCCTACTAAAAATACAAAATTAGCTGGGCGTGGTGGCTTATGCCTGTAATCCCAGGTACTCAGGAGGCTGAGGCAGGAGAATCACTTAAACCCAGAAGACGGGGCTTGCGGTGAGCTGAGACTGAGCCAATGCACTCGAGAATGAGCAACAAGAGCAAAACTCCGTCTCAAAAAAAGAAAAAAAATAGTAATTTAAAAAAATAAGAACTACACTAAAACATCTGTGTACTGATACTTTTCAGTACTCAAACTATTGAGTTTATAAAACTATTACCTATTTGATTAATGTCTCAAACACAAATTCACTTAAAATTTTAAAAAATGAGTATCAAAGAATGAATAGAAATGCACTTAAAGTATAATTAAAAAAATACTCAACGTTGTTGGACAACCGGAGACGATATTAATAGTTTGGGGTTTTTTTTTTTTTTTTTGCATACAAATCTATGAAAGAAACATTTAGAACACCAATAAAGAACTTTCCGCAAAAAGTTTTGTAGTCACAGTTAGTAACAAAAGTTCCTTTGATAGGCCAGGCACGGTGGCTCATGCCTGCAATCCCAGCACTTTGGGAGGCCAAAGCGGGCAGATCACATAAGCTCAGGAGCCCTTCGAGATCATCCTGGCCAACATAGTGAAACCCTGTTAGCCACGTGGGGTGGTCTGCTCCTGTAATCCCAGCTACTCGGGACTCAGGAGGTTGAGGCATGAGAATCGCTTGAACCCGGGAGGCGGAGGTTGCATTGAGCTGAGATCACACCACTGCACTCTAGCCTGGGCCACCGAGCAAGACTCTGTCTCAAAAAAAAAAAAGTTCCTTTGATAGTGTTTATTTTTTGCCTTGCAAATAAGTATAACAGTTATATTTCAAACAGTTTGAAATCTGGTAACATAGATGTACCTAGAATAAAATACAACAAGTGACTTATGCTAAGTGATTTACAGTGAGGCTAAAAATCAATTTTATGACAATATGTAGAACATTTCAGACTCTTAGGGAAGGAAATAATGAAAAAACCTATTGTTTTTAAATGTTTTAACGTTTAAGTTTATATATTTACAAGAACTTTATATTTTAGGTTCACATTTAGACAGGTTCCTTCATTATAGCACTTAAAGCCATACTAGACTACATGGAATAACTTTACTCTTTAGATGAAAAGATAAACATAAACTGAAATATGTATCATGAAAGCCAACAAAAATGATCAGGTCCAGGGTCAGTGGCTCGAGGCTGTAACCCCAGCACTTTGGGAGGCCAAGGTAGGCAGATCACTTGAGCTCAAGAGTTTGAGACAAGTCTGGACAACATGGCAAAACTCCATCTCCACAAAAACTACAAAAATTAGTGAGGCATGCTGGGGGACTGTGGCGGGAGGATCACTTGAGCATGGGAAGTTGTGGCTGCAGTGAGCAGTGTTTGTGCCACTGCACTCCAGCCTGGGTAACAAGGTGAGACCCAGTCACAAACAAACAAAAGGATCAGAATAAAGGGTTTGCTTTGGGACAAGATTAGACTAATGTTTAATTTCATAGTGACATACTAATGTTTTAATCTATTTGAACATCTTACATCACACTTCCTTACTTTCCCTTAAATGCAAAAATTTAATTACCTAATAGCCGTTTTGTGTACATATAAGGAGATGAAGTAATGTAAGCAAACGGGAGACATTATGGTGTCTAAGCTAGAGCAGGCACTATTACAAAGTTTATTACTTTAACCTATTTCCTATAGGGAGAATTTAGTTTTCTTATCTAACCTCTTGAGTTACATTTATGTCTCCTCAAATAAGGAATTTATATAAGGCCTCCACTGGGACAGACAGAGAAGTAAAGATTTTTTAACATTCACTACGGGACAATGAGAACAGATCACGAAACAGTTTTCCAATTAAAAGAAGTCATTACCAAGCACAAGTGCCTGGCCTAGGGAGGTACTGAGAAAGAGCTACCTTTACCATTCTGGTAATTCTTTTTTTGGTGGGTAGGGAGGTGACTGGGTGTTATCGTGTTACCCAGATTGGAGTGCAGTAGTACAATCACGTTCACTGCAGCTTCAACCTCCCAGGCTCAAGGGATTCTCCTACCTCAGCCTCTGGAAGAGCTGGGATTATACGCACATGTAACCATGACTGGCTAATTCTTTTTTTTTTTTTTCTGTTTTAATTCTTTCTTTCTTTGTAGAGATGGGGACTCACTATATTGCCCAGGCTGGTTTTGAACTCCTGGGCTCAAACTAGCCTCCCACCTTGGCCTCCCCAAGTGTTGAGTTTACAGGCATGAATGACCATGCTGGCCTAAAAATCTCATGTGTATTAAAATTCTAATGTTTAGAAAATTTGGACATTAAGACATAATGGGGACATATTAAAATCATTTTTATCAACCAATTATCTTCTCAAACTTCTTTTACAAAAAAGTAAGAAGGCTCTATTATGTAAATTCACTAGATTCACATTTAGGTTGGTTCTAGTAAAGTTTGGTCATTGTGAATGTTAGTTATGGGGAATAAGATGTAACTCATTAACTAATTTAAACTTATTAACTAATTTAAAGCTTTAAAAAAAATCAAGCGTTTTTTCTATATGTAAGATAATTTTGACATATATATATATACATGCATATAGCAGCAATATTTCTCTATTCTTCTAAACTTGAGTTAGTGAGACACAATCTCAAAGCATTTCCACAAGATACCTCTGTATAAGGTATTTTGATGTCTCTTACTTAATAAATGGAAGGTCTAGCTGCATTTTAACTTTAAAGTTTGAATGTTTGTAGCCATGCTCCCATCAAAAACTAAGTAAATGAAAAGCCAAAACAACCAACCACAATAGCATACCCTGACATATTCCTTGAAAGCTAGCTTTTAATTTACTTTTAAATTTAGTAATCCATTAGTAATTTTATCTAATTCCAAAAGCAACATAGACTTCACACTAATAGTTCCCAATTAAAATTGAAATACCTTTTCCCAACAGCCCACTAAAATGTATTACAGATAATAGGGCAACGAAGCAATCATCTTATTTCTGTAATGAAAACGAACAAAAAAAGGAGTAAAATGGCCTTATTTACCACTTCCTCTCCCCTTTCATCCTAACTTAGAAAAATTACCAACACACTTTCTAAGTCACTAAGCAAAATAAACTCTTACTTTTTTGAGACAGGGTCTCACTGTCACCTAGGCTAGGGGGAGTGGTGTGATCACTGCTTACTGCAGCCTTGACCTCCCAGGGCTCAGGGATCCTCCCCCTGTCAGCCTTCTGAGTAGCTGGGACTACAGGTGTGCACCACCAAGCTTGAGTAATTTTTGTATTTTCTGAAGAGCCAGGATTTATCTATGTTGCCCAGGCTTGTCTCAAACTCCTGGGCTCAAGTAATCCACCCATCTTGGCTTCCCAAAGTGCTGGGATTACAGGTGTGAGCAACCACACTTGGCCAGCAAATAAACTCTTGGTGTTACTTCTAGACCTCTTTAAGATGTATATTTATTTCCAGCTTACTAAAAATACAAGTAGAGGACTTCATGTACACAAAAGAATACAGGAGTTTAAATGTTAAAGATAATCAGCAAGATTGACATTTTAAAGAATTAATTTTATCAAGATTTTACATCCTTTAAAAATAGGGTTTTTTCTTAAAACCAGAAACAATATTTAATACCTAGGAAATAATATCAGAAAACTTAAGATCTTGTAAATGCCAGGATCTTCCTATCTTATGATTTTTAAAATCATAAGACAACCAAAGGGCTTTTGTTGTTTTGATTCACACAGTAGTAAGACAACTGTATTAGTACTACAAATATTTTAAAGGGAGGGCATTCAATCCCCACACTGTCCCCAATACAAACCTCTGATTAAGCTATAATTTTGAGTAAACGAAGTCAAATTAATACACTAGAATATGAAGGCCCTTTCTCTATATGTTAGAGAAAGTAAAAGGGAAAAGAAATGAAAGTCAGGAAAGGTAACAGTGATTTATGCCAGTCCTTTCAGAGCTCTATATAAAGGAATAATTTTGCTTAAAATTATAAAAAAGTATTTTTGGGAAAATGCAATTTAAAAAACAAGTTCATATTGTTTCCTTGGTTCGCAGTAATAGCCTTAACTACTGAATTAATGCTGGACCTCAAATTAAATTGCAGTTATTTTGACAACAAGTCTACTTTTTCTTCCCCGAGCATGATAAAATATCGTGACTACTCTTCATTATGACACAATTATTGGCTGGGTAAACATGAGAATCAAAATAAAGCTAGGAATCATAAAAATAGTTCTGTAGATTAAGTCACATGAAACAATTTTACATAGCAATAAAAAAGTATATTTTTCTTAAATGTACAGCTTATTCGTTGCTAAAATATTCTAACCAAGATTGTGCTAAATATGTAGTCCAAGCTCAATGTATATTATCCCATGCTACACATTAACATATAGTAAAGGAAATAAGCCCACCAGTGTTTACTTTTTGACATCGGTGTTAAAAAATGGCTGCTACCATCACGCTCCTTTCAGAGTACTCTTCCTAGTCTATTATTTACCTCAAATCCCTATTTGATGATAAAAATTTAACAGCACAGAGGTCAAATCTGCAGTTACCCTTTCTTTAAGCATCTTTCCAGAGGATGAAGTTGTGGATAATTCTCCTAGGTTAGACATATGGTCCTAACATGGAGTATACTTTTATGAGGAATGGGGATGGCAGGGGCGAATTCTGCCAGAATTCTTTTCCTGCTATAATCTTTCTTTGGAAACCCCTGGAAGAGAAATGAAGTATTTATTCAATCGATGGAATATCTATCTTTCCTTTTCCAAAATATAAGTGTTATTTACATATAGTGTCCTCAAATAACAATATAAATATCCTAGAAGGGCAAGGTTGAGAACATGGGTTAGATAAGCTAAGAATTCTAAAAATTTAAAAGTAGCTAACTTGTGAAATGTATTTCAATATCTCATTATAAAATTAGGTTGTCAGAACAAAAACATTTAATATAATTAGGTCACATTTGAAAGAGGAAGATATTAGGAATTTTCAAATTTCTGAAACATTTTGGAATAAGTAATGGAAATAGTGTATCATCAAATGACTAACAATTAGCATGTATGATGCCTTTCAAATATATTTTGCATCTATGTTTAAAATCACAATGATGTCATGGTGGCAGTAGTAAAATGTCACTGTACTACATGGAAGCTATAATATTTACTTGTTACACAGTAACCACATAATATATTTTAGCCATTAATCATAATATCACAGTATAGTCTTACCATTCTAATACCGTAACATCCTATTATCATTATCTTTTGTCACAATATGGTCATATTGGGCTTGTCACAACTTGAGTTAAATAACAACATAGTCTAAATTGCTTATACAGAAAATCGGAATATAAAAATGTCATTAAGAGGATAAAACTAAAATACTTCTGGACATATTTATTTTTCAAGATGTAATCAATTCTATTAAAACTTCTTCAGCTTTGCATTTTGAGAACTAACTGCATGCATGAAAAATATATTTCAAAGTATTCAACAACCAATAGTTTCCATCATCTTAATGAACAGCAATTTTTAGCATAAGCTTGTTACAGTTAAATACACTGCTAAAGTCCCCCATTCCAAGCTAATATGGAAAATTTTAAAATTACTGTTCAAGTTTGTATCTCTTAAGAAACATATATGGAAGGTGCTTTGGGTTCTCTTTTTGATAGGTACTTTAAGAGACGATAATTAAATCATTAATCTCAGGTTCAATAAATGACCAAAACCCCCTGGAAAGAATTCTTAAAAATTTCAGACAGCTGTAGCCTAGTGGAAAGAGCACTAAATTTGAAGCCAAGATCAGCACACATGGTCAATGGTTTTTTGAGACTGTTCATATCACTTAATTTGTTTTTAGAGCTCAAACATGAAACTCCATCCTACATATTTCATAATTTCTTGTCTCAGTTTTTTTCTACACATTATTTTTCTTGTAATCAACAACTTATTGAGAATCTACTAAGTGCCAGGAACCATGCTAGGCAGGTTTTGTTATTTTAATGAGGAACTGAAGACATTATAATAGAAACATAACCTTTTCGTTTGGAAGGTTTTAGTATCAAGTGAATTAAGGTACATATCCTATTGAATTAAGAAATACGTAAGGCCTAGAAATAGCTTCCAAACTTAAAGTTCAAACATAAGGGGATATCTATTGAGGCTCACAAGGGAAAAACGGTGAACTAAATATTTGCTAACTAGATATTTTGAATCACTTCTGTTTACAGTACCATGCAACTCTAAGAAAATATACTTGAAACAACAGTGCCATGCAACTCAAAGAAAATATACTTGAAACAACAGTGCCATGCAACTCAAAGAAAATATACTTAAAACAATTAAGTGAAAAATACTTAAACGTATGTAGAAATAACCAGGAAATGAAATGACAGAATCAAGAAGCCATACTCTTTCTCATTGGTTGCTTGTCTTCTTACTTTCTCTGCACTAAACCTATGAAAAGCCTACTCTGAGGAGATAACTGAGAGAAATGTCAAGCGAAGTACAAGAACAAGCAATGACAGTGATATTTTATGAAAGTGTACAAGATTCAACAGACATATACCACACACTATGAAAAAAGTTACGAAATGTAAACACAGACGGGGTTTTAATGAAGCAGCATTCAGATAGAAATTAACATAGAAGCTTTATTAACACAGCAAATCTGTCCTACCAACCTAATCTGGTCAATCCTTTCCATATAACAGCTATGAAACAAGCATATTCTTGAGCAGGCTTCTCATAAAATTCCAGAGATTTTAAAGGAAAGCCTAAGAAGTAGACATCCTTTTCTCGTTAAAATGTGAATTGAATTTAAAGATGTCGTTTGGAATGCAGCAGCAATCAATTCTGGGAAGCAAAATGTATATAGAAAAAAAACGAAAAAATATATACACAGATTTAACGCAGACACGAGTGTGACGAAATATCAACGACAGACTCTGATTAGTTTATAAGGATTATGAGTCAACATAAACCTTTAACATACGCTCTCTTAAAGTCAAACTGTTTTAAGATTTAGACCCAGAGAATAGACAGTCTGACGGTCAAAAAGGGGAAATCCTTTTTTTCCAGCATTTTCTAACGAAGCCTGTCTCCCCCAATTATAAAAACTTTTGTAGGTTGGTCTAAACCGTGAGCTGCCTGGAGACAGCAGAAGCGAGGTATCCTCAATGAATAGCTAAACCATCTCCATAAATTAATGTCTTCCCTTGACTAGAAAGCATTTCAGGGTAAAAAGCATGTACGAATTCCGCCGTAATATGAAAAGGGGTTAGTGGGCAGGGAACGAGAATAGAGAGCAGGGGCACTAAACATGTTTAGTTAACAGCGCTCAAAAGTCTCCACACAACCCGTATTCCCCACCATCTCAATCAGACCAGGCTATTCGCTCCTCGTCCGAAGGTTTAGGGGTCAGAGATGTGGGGTCAAAGTGGCTTCCCCGACAGGTCCCCTCCCTGTTTCCCCTCCGTTGAGCCCAGATCTCCACTATGAACCGACCTAAGAGCTGGTCCAGGGCTGGGAGCCCGGTTGATACCAGCAGCTGTCCATTCCGCACCGACGGTCGCGTGCCCGTAATGGACACCAGTCGAGGGCCGCTGTCGTTGGTCCCGCTGACTCTAGGACCCCTCCTCTGGAAACTTGTGACGTTGCTCTTGCTGGCTGTCGCCACCGCAGACCCAGCACTCCCGGCGTCACCGCCGCAGGTTGCCACTGCCGCCATTTTGAAGCCTCCCAAGTTAACCCAATAGGAACTCTGGGAACGCAAACCTCTGGCCTGTCAGAGCCGTTCCCAAACTCCCGCCTCTTCGCCGCTACCGCGGTTCTCGTAACCAATAGGACTGAGACGTCCCTCCCGAGCCAACCAATCGGAAGGTGCCTTGCTGAAAAGTGCTCTTACGTAAGGACGTTCGACTTATGTGGAGCTTAGGTGAGAAAGGCCCACCTGTGTCCCGGTTGAGGGTCTTCGGGGTTCCTTGGGGCCAGAGGTAGGTAATATCAACGTAACATTCTTCTCCTTTTGAGAGCCTTCATTCGCACTGAGTTAAAGAAAAGGTTGGTGAACCGATAAACCTTAGGGCTTAGGGCTTATCGAGCAATTGCTAGTAGCTTGCACCTTTCTGCTCTGTGTTTGAGGAGAAACTTTTTTCCTGCTCATTTCTCTTTTGATTTCTGAAAGAAAATTCACTCCGCTTTCCCCACGATGTCTTTTTCTTAATTTTGTGTTATATGGAAAGGATGGGGCCTCTTAACCTTAATGAGTTGCTTGCTGAACGTCCGGGCTTAGTTTGCTTGTGCCTAGTGGTAGGTGGTTTGGATTTAGACCTTAGAGCGAAAACTCTTGCACTTTGAGGCTATCTGGTTTTCCTGCGTCTGACAAAATATACCTCTCTGATAAGTTCCAATAAGAAGCTTTCGTTAATTTTAATTAGTGCTTCTGGAAGTCGTGGATGTCTTTCCTCAGCGATGTAAATGACAAGTGTTACTCTGACAACCTTGTTCACACATTTAATTGTCGTTTGCTGTTAAAGCCGCTGCAAATAATAGAAAATACTTTGGGTATCTTTCCCCAAAAAACTGCTAGGAAGAATTAGGAATGCACTCACTTTATTTTGTGAACCTTGAATCGAGAGTTTATTACTAAAATAGGAATTTTATATGTGGGGAAAAAAACATATATTTTGAGTTGTATTTTTGTGTTTAATTTTTTTCTGAAAATTGAGCAGGGATTCCCCTGCTCAGTGGGTAAATGATGTTTAAAGGCAATCATGATTGACAAATGTCTAAATTAAAAAGGACTCCCAAATCATTCCTGCACTGCTGAGTTACTGACTTTGACAGCGATCTGTGATACCTTTTAATTAGACCCAAACCTCATTGAAATTCTTGCCATTGAATTGTTTTAAATCTCACTGACCTGTTGAAATTTTTGGCCTGATTCTATTTGATAAATTGAAGTTAGTATTGCTAAATAGTGACTGGAGTTTTTCGTTTGGGGAGGATTTTTGTTTGTTTGCTTGTTTTTTAGAACCATGTTTAGGAAAAAACTCTATTTCACACTATATCAACTGGAAAGCTTTGATCAAGGTTGCTTTCATATTGAATCTTAAATCTACGTTACTCAATAAATAACTATTGAGTGATTACTGTCTGCTTGGACTTAATCTTGTCATTTTAGACCCATGGTAATAAAAATCTGGAGAAGATATTAACACATAGAAAGCAACATATTACTTAAAATGAACACATTAAATAGTATGTGCTAATTTTATCCTGTAGTAAATAAGCACTAAGACCAAAACAAAAAGTGACAAAGCAGTCCAATATCAGATAGAAACTTCTTGAATATTTTTTTTCTTTAACTTTATTTTAGGTTCTAGACTTCATGTGCAGGATGTGCGGCTTTGTTACATAGGTAAAGGTGTGCTGTGGTGGTTTGCTGCACAGGTCAACCCATCATCTAGGTATTAAGCCCAGCATCCATTAGCTATTCTTCCTTAGACTCTCTGTTCCTCCACCCCCACAAATTTTTTTTTTTTTTTTTTTTTTTTTTTTTTTTTTTGAGACGGAGTTTCGCTCTTGGTACCCAGGCTGGAGCGCAATGGCGCGATCTCGGCTCACCGCAATCTCCGCCTCCTGGGTTCAGGCAATTCTCCTGCCTCAGCCTCCTGAGTAGCTGGGATTACAGGCACGCGCCACCGTGCCCAGCTAATTTTTTTTGTATTAGTAGAGACGGGGTTTCACCATGTTGACCAGGATGGTCTCGATCTCTTGACCTCGTGATCCACCCGCCTCGGCCTCCCAAAGTGCTGGGATTACAGGCTTGAGCCACCGCGCCCGGCCTAAATCTAGCTAATTAGCGATGCATTACTTCAGATAGTTATCATTTTTGTGGTAAGAGTACGTAACATCTACAGTCTTTGCATTTTTTAAAGAATACAATATATCATCATTATAGTCAACTTGCTATAATTTTATGCTATATAATAGATTTTTTTGAAATTTATTCCTCCTATCTTATTGTAATTATGTATCCTTCACCAAGTTCTCTCCATCCCCGCTCCAACCATCCTGGCCTCTGTTAAACACCATTATACTTTCTACTTCTATGAGATTGACTATTAGATTCCACCTATGAGTGAGATCATGTGCTATTTGTCTTTCTGTGCCTGGCTTATTTCACTTAACATAATGGTATAATTAGTTTTTATAGGCTTCTGTACTACATATTTGTTTCCTACTGTATTTACTTAATGCTTTAGTTTTCCAAAGATGATGATAGTAGTGCTTTGTTCGCCTCATTACTAGAACTGAAGAATTCTTTTCCAGCTTCGACTATAATTCTGGAAAGATGATCTACGTACACACCAAAGTATTCATGAATTTAGGATATATCTCTGGTATAACACTATCATAGATAAATCTGCTTTTTTTTGTTTTTTTTACAAAGATAAAACCTTTGCTCACAAATAAGCTCAGATTCTTGAACTTACCAGCATACAGTAGAGTTGACTATAAAACATGGGAATAAATAAAGTATTCATGGAAAGGAAGAGTTAAAAGTTATATGTTTAGATGTGTCATTAATTAATTAATTCTTTATGAAGGACATACTAAATTCCAGGAAGTCCATCAGAGCTCAGGTTACAGGAGAAAAATATACTGGCTCCTTACTTCTTGAGTTCACAGCTAGGGAAGATAGATGGGTAAATAGGCTTATAAAGTACAGTTAACCCATGAACAATGTGGGGATCAGGGTGCCGACCCCCACACCCATGTAGTTGAAAATGCACATATAACTTTTGACTCCTCCCAAACTTAACCGCTAATAGTCTACTTTTGACTACTGGAAGCTGTACCAATAACATCTGTGGATTAACATATAATTTGTATGTTATATGTGTTATGTACTGCATTCTTACCATGAAGTAAGCTAGAGAAAAGAAAATGTTAAGCAAATCATAGGAAGAAAATATATTTGCCATGCATTAAGTGGAAGTGGATCATGATATAGGTCTTCATTCTTATCTTCTTCATGTTGAGTAGGCTGAGGAGAAGGAGGAAGAGAAGGGGTTGGTCTTACAATCTGAAGGGTGGCGGAGACCCAGAAGGTAGAAGGGGAGGCAGGAGAGGTAGGTACACTCAGTATAGCTTTATGGAAGTTCATCCTAATTTGTCTGTTTTGGTTTTTCAGCTCTCTAAAAATGTTTCTGTACAGTACCAATTCTTCTTCTGCTGTTTGCTTTATTTTCAGTGTCTGTGTTATAGTAGGCCTCCATGTCAGGAGAAGTCAAAGCAGTCTTGAATAACTGGAACAACACTTCTGCCAGATTGCCTAATATCAGTTTGTTTTCTGGCACTGCTTCTTCTACTTCTTATCATTTGGTACTGTTTGGAAGCATTCATCTCTATCAAGTCATCTTCTTTTAATTCGTCTGGTGTGGTTTCTGTTGGCTCTTGAATTTCTCTAATATTTGTATCTTAAACTCTTCCCTCCCAACTTTTTTTTTTTTTTTTTGCAATATCCACAATCTTCCCCATGACTTCCTTGATTGACTGTTGTAAATCCTGCAGGAAACTAATTTGAGATAAATAGAAAACATATAATGAACATGATAGGCAATTAGCACCCTCTGATACAAGTGGACACCTCTTCAGTTAGATTTTCAGTGACTTCTCTAGCCCCGCAGTCCATATCACTTTTGTGTCTGTGCAGGTAAAGTGTATAGCAGAGATACTGTGAAGGCTCTACTGGGCCTGCTGGTATTCCAGCAGCATGATTGAAGGAATGAATACTAAGGTCATGCCTACACAGAGGGAATTCCTCAACCTGTGGTAATTGCCCCCTTCGTGTCATTATATTCGCAAAGAGAAACTATAGTCCTGAGTTATAGCACCACAGATTTCTTTCACTGTTTTTCTACTTTTCTACTTTTATTATATTCTCTGCTTCTATGAGATCAACTATTAGATTCCATTAGATCCACTATTAGAGTCTGTGTTTGACTTCTTTTGCATAACATTATTTTTGTGAAATGATTCTTGTTAATGTGTATTGTGGCTGATCTATTCTTATTGCTGTATAGTATTATATAAATGTATTACAATTCATTATCTGTTCTGCTATTAAAAGGGATTTGGATAGTTTCCCATTTGTGGCCATTTTTTCAATGCAATTGTACCAGTTTATACTGTTACCAGGAGCAATTGAGAATTTTTGTTACTTCTCATCCTTATCAACACAATATTTTTCTTTCTTTTCATTTCAGCTATTTTAAGAGGGTTGTGGTATGGCCTTGTCATTTGAATTAGGACTGATGAAGTTGAGCACCTATATATATGCTTATTGGCCATTTGGGTAAACGCTTTTGTGAAAGGGTCTATTCATGTTTTTTAATTTTACAAATTTGGATTGTCTGCCTCTGTCCCATGGATTTGTAGGAGTTCTCTTACATTTTGGATGAGTTCATTTTCAAATAAATTCATTACAAGTATCTTCTGTCAGTCTGTGGCTTGTCTTTTCATTTTCTTGTCTTTTGATTTTAGTCAAAATATATTTTGACTTATCAATTTTGTCTTTTTGCCTAGTGCTTTATGGCTGTGTTTGCTACTCCAAGATTTTGAAGATGATCTCCATGTTTTGTTTTTCTAAAAGCCCTGATGTTTTACTTTTAATATTTGTGTCTGCACTTTGTTGGAATTGACTTATGTGTGTTTGGTGTGAGGCAGTGGTAAAGGTGCGTTTATGTTTCCTATATTGGTATCCTATTGACCTAGCACCATTTAATGAAAAAAAGATATTTCCTTGCTATGTTTACTCATCTTTTTTTTTTTTGTGAGGCAGAGTCTTCCTCTGTCGCCCAGGCTGGAGTGCACTGGCACGATCTCAGCTCACTACAACCTCCGCCTCCTGGGTTCAAGCGATTCTCCTGCCTCAGCCTTCTGAGTAGCTGGGACTACAGGTGCGTGCCACCATACTCAGCTAATTTTTGTATTTTTAGTAGAGACAGGGTTTCACCATGTTGACCAGGCTGGTCTCGAACTCCTGACCTTGTGATCCGCCCACCTCGGACTCCCAGAGTGTTGGGATTACAGGCGTGAGCCACTGTACCCGGCCACATCATCACTTTATTAATAAATAAAGTCACACATAAATTAGGCAGATTTCATTTTGAACTTTCCATTGGTTAGTTTGTGTCTTCAGGTTCTTCAGGAAGCTGGCTTCCTTTCAGAATTTTAGCCACACTGTACTGTGCTGACCTCAGGTTAAATCAGTAAAAACAGGAAACTCACCCTGTGGCAATTCTTTCTTTCCTAAGTCTGACTACCCAGCATGTTTGCTTCTGTAGAGCCGAGACTCAGTCTCAAAAAAAAAAAAAAAATCTGTAGAGCCTTCATGTAATTGATCTTTGTCTTTTGTTCAGAGTTTATAGTTGTTATTTATGGTAGGATTGGTCTGTTATAAGCTTACTCTGCTATACTGGAATGAGCTCTTACTATGCTTTTGTGACTGTAGTAATTTCTTCTTTTATTTATTGCTGATAAGTAAATATCAGCAATTGATAATGAGTTTCATTTCTTTTTTTCTTCATTATTAAATTTTGCTGGGGATTTTCCACTTAATCTTTTTAAAAAAAACCCCAAATTTGGCTTTATTGGTTTTCTCAGTGTTTACTTTCTACTATTGAATTGATTACTACTCTTTATTATTTGTTTCCTTTTACATTCCTTAGTTTTGATTTGCTGAGGTTTTGTTTGTTCTCCCTTCTTATACTAAAAGCTTAATTTATTGATTTTCTGCCTTTTCTAATAGATCATATATAGTTAGGGTGTGCTCTAGCTGTTCCTACAACTATGGCATTTTATGTTTAATCATTTATTTCAAAATATTTACTAATTTTTGTTTTGATTTTCTCTTTGGTCCATGGATTATTTAGGACATTTTTGAAAGTGCTGAAATACTGAATTATATTGGATGCTAAGAAAGCAGAAGTAAGCTGGAACTGACCAGGGCAAAAGAGTACTTATAGTCATCATAATTTTAGTGGATTTTAAGGTATAAACAGAAAACTGGGGAATTTAAATTGAAATTTAAAAAGCCATTGTATAGTCATATGTAAGAACGTGCAGTGTAATAGGGTAAATGTGTTCAAGCGTAAACATGTTTTAGTTCAAGATTTGTCAAGTAAATCTATCTACAATAAAAAATAAAGGCAAACAAGATGTTTTTAATGGTCAACACGAAAGCATTAAAATTTTAGCAAAAAAAGAAAAAGAAATTTCAGAGAATGGTCCAATATTTGTATATTGTTCAGTCTGGGACTTTTCTTCATATTTGCATGTAGCCAACATGAGGAATTAAATAACGGCTGACTGGTGTTCCTCTTATATGTAACTAGAGTCTCATAGGCATAAAGCTACTGTGTTAATCAAAGCATGTGTGATGTTCTAATTATCATGGACATTTTGGCTGAGATTTGATCAATTTCCCTTCAGTTTGAATAATTATGGAAGCCCGGGAGTAGGCCAAATATTTAAACTATTTCCATATGAAGCTTCTTAAATCACATCTACTGATTTTGCATGAAGGGACCCCCAGGCTCCTGAAGCTCCTCTCTAAAGAAATATATAATTCCTGGACCAATGGGTAGTATTAGAGTGAAATTTATTATTTTGACTACTGTTTGTCAGTTTAAGAGTCTGGATATGAAGTATGTTTTGATGAGTTTCTTACAGGATAAGATCAAAGTTAGATATCCTAGCAAACATTGTTTTCATTAACTCAGAACCAAATTTGATCCATTTATTACCACAATTTAAAAAATTGCTAATGGCTCTTGTTCTATATAATTATTCTACCTCATTTTGAATTCTGTTTTCTTAGGAAACTTTTATTATTATTACTTTCAAATTTGATATCATTCATTACATTCTCAATCTTGAATTATTTTATAATCTCTTCCACATCTATGATCATATTTACTTTCTAATTTGTAGTACTATATATTTGAATTTTCTCTCAGTTTACATTTTTTCTCCCTGACTTTGAAGGATTTTAGAAATATCTATTTCAGTGATATTTTCATACAACAAGGTCTTAGATTTATGCATTAATTATTGTCTTTTTCTTTCTTTCTTTCTTTCTTTTTTTGAGACAGAGTTTCACTCTGTTGCCCAGGGAGAATTGCAGTGGCATGATCTTGGCTCACTGTAACCTCGGCATCCCAGGTTTAAGTAATTCTCATGCCTCAGCCTCCCAAGTAGCTAGGATTACAAGCATATGTTACTATGCCCAGCTAATTTTTGTATAATTTTTTTTTTTTTAGTTTTACCGTGGGGTTTTACTGTGTTGGCCAGGCTGGGCTCAAACTCCTGGGCTCAAGTGATCCACCTGCCTCAGCCTCCCAAAATGCTGGGATTACAGGCGTGAGCCACCATGCCCAGCCATTATTTTTATTTCTAAAACCCCTAATTTCTGTGTTTTTCTAAATGTATTTCTTCTTCCTGCTTCTCTGAGCGTCTTTTGCCATTCTGTGCTGCTGTAACAGAATACCTGAGATTGGGTAATTTATAATGAACAGAAATTTATTGGCTCACAATTCAGGAAACTGCAAAGTCCAAGACTGAGGGGCTGGTGTCTGGCGAGGGTGTCCTTGCTGTGTCATTACATGGTGGAAGGGCCCAAGAGAGGGCAAGAGAAAAAAAGAGAGTGAACTCTCAGCCTCAATCCCATTTATAGTTTGCATTAATCCATTCATGACTGTGGAACCCTCAGACCTAATCACCTCTCAATTGACCTCACCTCTCAAATTGCACTGGGAATTAAATTTCCAACAGGTGCTTTTTGGGGGACACATTCAGACTGTAGCACTTACGTATGTTTTTTCAGTGTAGCAATTGTTAAAGCAATAATTAAAATGCCCTTAAGTAATCTATTGTGGTACTATCCAGATGAGCCCTGTCCAGTAGAACCTCCTGTGTTGATGGAAATGTTCTGTATCTACACTGTCCAGTATAATAGTCATTAAACATATATGATTATAGAGTACTTAAAATGTGACTGATATGACAGAGGAACTGAATTTTAATCTTATTTAATTTTAATTATTTTAGGTTATTTATTTAAACAGCTACATGTGGCTAGTTTGTACTATATTAAATCACACAGCTCTAGATCAAGATTTGGCAAGCTTTTCCTATAAAAGACCAAATAGTAAATACTTTAGGCTTTGTGGTCCATATAGTCTCTATTGCAACTATTCAACTGCTGTGGGAGTACAAAAGCAGTCACAGATAACATGTAAATGAATGAGCAAGAATTTGTCCCAGTAAACTTTATTTGCTGAAACAGAGTCTGCTGAATTTGACCCATGGGCCCTCGTTTGGCAACCTCTGCTCTAGATTTTTTAAAAAAGTGTCTACAGCTCTATGTATTTTTATTTCATTTGCCCTGTGTTCCCTGAGTCCTTTCAAGACCCCCCTTTGGTGCAGTGGGGGTGAGGAGAGCAGTGGGGAGAGAAAGAGAGAGTGTGTATGTGTCTGTGTGTTTTTGTGTGTGTGTGTATGTGGAATAGATTTTTGGAGGGGAGAGAGGAGTGACTTTCCCTGAAAGTTTAGGAACATTACACTCCTTTGGATTGTTCCTCTTTGACTTTTTCTCCACCTTTTCTATTTTTTGTGAATGGGAGAAGGTGATGGCAGACAGGCATATGTTTTATATTTATACTCTATTAATTCTCTGCCTCTCCTTTTACAGATGCAATATCTTTTCAATATCTCTGCCAACGTTAAATAGATTTCCTTCCCTTTTTTTTCTCCCCGAATTACCTCTGATTTCTCTAGGGTTGCTTATTCAGATTAGTTATTTTCATTATGGACCTTCTTTCTTATGCTTGTGGTTTCCTTAAACATAGGCTATTTATTCACGTTCATAAATAAAGGAAGAGTTGAATAATATAGATAACTGGAGTAGGTTTTCTCTGTCTTTGTTTTTCCAACAAATCTTTAGCTTAAATGGAAAAAAATAGTCTGACCAATTTTCTTGTAGGTTGGTAGGACTTAATGTATTGGTGTGCCTCAATTTATTGGTGTGCTTTGCTTCAAAATGCGTAATTAAGGAGCAAGTACACTGACCCAGTCCTTCTCTAATAGCCAAATAAAGATTCCCCTATACTGGCTCTCCAACCTCCATACTTGGACACCAGATTCTTCTCAGGCAGATTATACCTTTTTTACTTATTTATTTATTTTAGCCTCCAGAACTGCTGATTTAGCTCTGAACCCCTTTGGAGCCACAGGATGAAACGTCCCATCCTCCTGAAGCATTTTCGTGTGTTTGTGCTTGACTAGAGGTGGGCATACATTTTCTGGGACCAGATAGTAAATATTTTAGGTTTTGCAGGTAATATGATCTCTTAACTCTGCCATGGGAAAGTAGCTGGAGATAACTAACAAATGAGCATGGCTGTGTTTTAATAACACTATGTGTACACTGAAATTTGAATTTTGTGTAATTTTCATATGTTAGAAAATATGCTGCTTCTTTATTCATTCAGCCATTTAAAAATGCAAAAGCATGTGATGGGCTGGGAGATTTGCCCTGTGAACCATACTTTGCCAGCTATGTCTTGACTGTTATTCACTCCGTTCTTTTCAACCTGTCACTATGGTTTTTTATATGCCTGGTCTTCCAGAAATTTTTCAAAATCTCTAGTATGTTGATGCCTTTCACTCCTTTTCTCAGTGTTTATTTCTATTTATTTTTTAAATAGAAAATACTATCATTTCAGTGCAGTTTTTGAAGAGAGTAGCAGTAAATCTATCTGCTGTTTTGAACTACAATCCCATTTAGTCATAATATTTGAAGCAAAAGGCACTTGGTAGAGCTGAAATGTTAAGTATCTTCTTTAGTATCTTCTTCAGTATCTCCACTTCTCTATCCATGGATGTACTGGTAATTAATTATACTAAGTAATGTTTTTATTGAATGCTTATTGTAGTTTCTGGAATGTTTTGAATGCTTTATATTAATGGTGTCACATAAAGGATAAGTAACTTGTTCTATCTAGGTCGGAAAGCTTGTAGGTAGAAGATCTAGGATTCACAATAGAGTTAGGCTGTCTGACTCCAGAATTCATACTCTTATCCACTATTTTCCACTTCAGTCCAAATACAGCCTTAGTTTCCTCCTCAAGGTAGCTTTATGTGTAGCCAATTTATGGATATTAACATAAAACATGAAGCATATTTGACCTGATAAAATGGGTATATATTCATAGTGATTAAAAGGGTGAGGAAAAGTGATGAGAAAGTGATTGAGGTAGTAAGTGGGACATAGGTAGCTGGGAGGTAAAAGATTTTGAGTTTCATAAGAACTGTTTTAATCTTGTAAAAAAAAAAAAAAATTAGAACTCTTTGTTTCTCCAGGACATAGAAATTTCACTTTCAACTCAGATTAAAGAACTTTATAACAGTGTTATCCAGTGCTGAAACAGATTCCTTTGTAATAAAATATTTGCTTCTTAAAATCTTTAGAATTTTAATTTTATAGTTTTGCTTTTTGTATTTTTTATTCCCCAAAGTGAAAGGATTAAAGAATAACATTAAAGGTCATTTGGTATTACAATTTTTCAATTAGTCAAAATGAAAAATTTGAAAATAATTTTGTAGTCTATTTGGTATTCTAAGGTTGAATTTTTTTTTTAACATAAAGCAAATTATGTTTTTTCTATTGACATTTCCTGAATCAACTGACATGAAAATTAATAGATTATCATCATATATGATGATGATTTTTCTCTCACTGAGCATTAGAATATGTTCACTTTAGTGCTTATCGGTAGCCCAGTTTTGATTGTCTAATTGAAGTATTTGTATCTGTGTCTGCTCTCTGAACTGGCTCAAGGTCTTGAGCTTTTTACAAAAATTTGTTTTTATGTGTGATAAAGTTATACATAACATAAAATTCATCACTTTCATCATTTTTAAGTATACATACAATTAAGTGACGTTAAGAATACTTACTATGTTGTGTAATCATTGCCACTATTTCCAAAACTTTTTCATCATTTGAAAAAGAAATATTGTACCCAAAAAACAGTAACCTGTTATTCTCCTTTGTTTCAACTTCTGATAACCTGTATTCTACTCTCTATGAATTTGCCAACTTACTATAAGCACTTCATATAAGTGGAATCATACAATATTCTTTTGTCAACATTTGCATAATATTTTTTACTTAGCATAATGTTTTTCAGAGTTCATGTATTTTGTATCATGTATTGGAACTTCATTTTTTTATGGCTGAATAATCCATTGCAGCTGCTCTTTGCCTTACGATGGAGTTACGTCCTGATTAGCCTATTTTAAGTTGAAAATACCATAAGTTGAAAATGCATTTAATACCCTGATAAACCCATTATGAGGCTGAAAAATCATAAGCGAAACCATTGTTAAATAAGGGACCATCTGTATGTGTGTGTGTATATATATATAAAAAATATATGCAATCTTCTATGTATGATTGTATATTATATAAGATTATTATATATAAGATTGCATATTTAAATTATAACATATATAAGATCACACACACACACACACACACACACACACACCCCAACCACAGTTTGTTTATCCATTCATCTGTTGATAGACGCCATGGTTGTTTTTACCTTTGGCTATTGTAAATAGTGCTACAGTGAACATTGGCATACAAGTATGTTTGAATCTCTGTTTTCATTTCCTTTGGGTGTACATATTACAGTGGAATTGCTGGATTATATGGAAATTCTATGATTAACTTTTGAAGGTACCACCAAACTGTTTTCCATATTGGCTGTACCATTTTGCATCCCAACCATTAGTGCACAAGGGTTACAATTTCACCACATCCTTACCAACATTTGTTATTTTCTGTTTGTTTGTTTGTTTTTATAATAGTCATCCTAATGCATATGATGTAATATCTTATTGTGGTTTTGATATGCATTTCCCTAATGACTAGGGATGTTTAACATCTTTTCATGTGCTTATTGGCCATTTGTATGCCTTGTCTGGAGAAATGCCTTTTGAAAACCTTTGCCGATTTTGAATTGAGTAATGGCTTTGTTTTGTTTTTTGGGGTTGTTGTTGAGTTATATATTTTTTTATATATTCTGGACCTTGACCCTTAATTAGATATGTGATATGCAAATACTTTCTCCCTGTGATGGTATTTTTTGATGCTCAAAAGGTTTTAATTTGAGGAAGTCCAGTTTATATATTTTTATTTCTTTTGTGGCCTGTTTTTGTTGCTGTATCCAATGAATCATGGCCAATCAAGATTTATATAGTTTTAGCTTTTACATTTAGGTTTTTGATCTATTTTGAGTTAATTTTATATGGTATTAAGACAAAAGCCCAACTTAATTTTTTTTTTTATGTTGATACCTAGTTTTCTCAATGCCATGTGTTGAAAAGACTGCCTTTCCACCATTGAATGGTCTTGCTACCCTTGTCAAAAATCATTTGGCCATTTATGTCAGCATTATTTCTGTGCTCTTTATTCTATTTTATTGGTTTATAGATCTGTCATTATGCCAGTACCACATTCTTTTTATTATTATAACTTTGTACTAAATTTTGTCTCAGGGCTTAAAATAATAATAACAACATTTGAAACCACTGTGCATAAGTCCTTCCGCCATGACTTTAAGTTTCCTGAGGGCTTCCAAGCCCTGTAGAACTGTAAGTCAATTAAAAACCCCTTTTTTGAAAAAATAAATAAATAAATTACCCAGTCTCAGGCAGTTGTTTATGCATGCCCGAGACTGGCCTGTGAATGAACTAATATAGTAAATTGGTACTGAGGGAGTGGGGCGCTGCTGTATGGATACCTGAAAATGTGGAAGCGACTTTGGAACTGGGTAACAGGCAGAGGTTGGAACAGTTTGGAGGGCTCAGAAGACGACAGTAAAATGTAGGAAAGTTTGGAACTTCTTAGAGACTTGTTGAATGGCTTTGATCAAAATGCTGATAGTGATATGGACAATTAAGTCCAGGCTGAGGTAGTCTCAGGTGGAGATGAGCAACTTATTAGGAACTGGAGCAAAGGTAACTTTTGCTATGCTTTAGCAAAGAGACTGGTGACATTTTGCCCCTGCCCTGGACATCTGTGGAACTTTGAACTTGAGAGAGATGATTTAGGGTATCTGGCAGAAGAAATTTCTCAGTGGCAAAGTGTTCTAGAGGAAGCAGAGAATAAAAGTTTGGAAAATTTGCAGCCTGACTATGCCATAGAAAAAACCATTTTCTGGGGAGAAATTCAAGACAGCTACAGAAATTTGCATAAGTAACAAAGCCCAATGTTAATCACCAAGACAATGGGGAAAATGCTTTCAGGAAATGTCGGAGACCTTCACAGCAGTCCCTTCCATTACAGGCTCCTAGGAGGAAAAGATGGTTTTCTAGGCAGGGCCTCGAGTTTCCCCTGTTCTGTGCAGTCCTGGGGCATAGTGTCCTGCATCCCAGTTGTGTCAGCTCCAGTGATGGCTTAAAGGGGCAAAGGTGCAGCTCGGGCCATTGCTTCAGAGGGTGCAAGCCCCAAGCCTTGGTGACTTCCATGTGATGTTGGGCCTGTGAGTGCACAGAAGTCAAGAATTGAGGTGTGGGAATCTCCTAATAGATTTAATAGGATGTATGGAAATGCCTAGATGTCTAAGCAGAAGTCTGCTGCAGGGGCAGAGCCCTCACGGAAAACCTCTGCTAGAGCAATGTGGAAGGGCAATGTGGAGTTGAAGCCCCCACAGAGTCCCCACTGGGGCACTGCCTAGTGAAGCTGTGAGAAGAGGGCCATGGTCTTCCAGACCCCAGAATGGTAAATCCGCTGACAGCTTGCACCGTGCATATGAAAAAGCTGCGACACTCAAAGCCAGCCCATGAAAGCAGGCAGGAGGGGGCTGTACCATGCAACGCCATAGAGGCAGAGTTGCCCAAAGCTTTGGGAACCCACCTCTTGCATCAGTGTGACCTGGATCTAAGATGTAGAGTCAGAGGAGATCCTTTTGGAACATTAAGATTTAAAGACTTCCCTATTGGATTTTGGACTTGCATGGGTCGCATAGCCCCTTTCTTTTGGCCAATTTCTCCCATTTGCAATGGATGTATTTACCCAATGCTTGTACCCTTGTTGTGTCTAGGAAGTAACTAACTTGCTTTTGATTTTATAGGCTTATAGGTGGAAGGGACTTGCTTTGTCTCAGATGAGACTTTGGACTTGGACTTTTGGGTTAATTCTGGAGTGAGCTAAGATTCAAGGGAACTATTAGAAAGGCAGATTGTGTTTTGAAATGTGAGGACATGAAATTTTGGTGGGGTTAGGGGTGAAATGATATGGTTTGACTCTTCCCCCACCCAAATGTCATCTTGAATTGTAGTTTGCATAATCCCCACATATTATGTGAGGGAAATGGTAGGAGGTAATTGAATCATGGGGGTCATTACCCCCATACGGTTCTCATTATGGTGAGTGAGTTCTCATGAGAGCTGATGGTTTCATAAGGGGCTTTCCCCTCTTTGCTTGGCACTTCTCCTTCTTGTCACCATGTGAAGAAGGACATATTTGCTTCTTCTACCATGATTGTAAGTTTCTTGAGGTTTCCCCATTCCTGCAGAACTGTGAGTCAATTAAACCTCTTTTCTTTATCAATTACCCAGTCTTGGGCACTTCTTTCCAGCAGTGTGAGAACAGAGTAATACAATTATTTTGGCTTTTCAGGGTTCCTTAATATTTTTTACAGAAAAACTACAGGCATGCATGATCTTACTTGTGTTTCACTTTATCAAATTTTGAAGATATTACATTTTTTACAAATTGAAGATTTGTGACAACCCTGCAATGAGCAAGTCTGTTGGTCCTATTTTTCCAACAGTCCATGTTCACTTTGTGTGTCTGTGTCACATTTTGATAATTCTTGCAATATTTCAGTATTTCAGACTTTTTCATCATTATTATATCTGCAGTGGTTATCTGTGATCAGGGTCTTTGATGTTGCTATTGTAATTATTTTGAGTGCAAGAAACTGTGCCCTTATAAGTTGGTTAACCTAATAAATGTATGTATGCTGACTGTTCTATCAACCAGCTGTTCCCCCATCTCTCCTTCTCTGGCCTCCCTATTTACTCCCTATTCACTTCATTGTGTTACTGAGACACAATAATATTGAAATTAGGACAATTAACCATACAGTGGTCTTTAAGTGTTCAAGTGAAAGAAAGCATTGCATTATTTGTCACCTTAAATAAAAAGCTAGAAAATGATTAAGCTTACTGAGGAAGGCCTGTTGAAAGCTGAGACAAGCCGGGAGGTAGGCCTCTTGCAAACAGTTAAGCTATGAATGCAGTGGAAAAATTTGTGAACTCATGAATGATAAGAAAGAGAAATGACCTTATTGCTGATATGGAGAAAGTTTTAGTTGTCTGGATAGATCAAATCAGCCACAACATTCCTTCAAGTCAAAGCCTAATCAAGACTAAGATCCTGTTGCTTTTCAATTCTGTGAAGACTGAGAGAGGTGAGGAAGCTGCAGAAGAACATTTGGAAGATAGCAGAGGTTGTATTAATGAGGTTTAAGGTAAGAAGCCATAACATAAAAGTGTATGGTGAGCTGTAGCAAGTTATCTATATCTGGCAAAGATAGTTGATATAGGTGGGTACATGAAATAACATATTTTCAGTGTAGATGAAACAGCCTTCTGTTGGAAGAAGATGCTATCTAGAACTTTTCATAGCTGGAGAGAAGTCAATGCCTGGCTTTGACGCTTCACAGGACAGGCTCACTCTCCTAAGAGGATAATGGAAACCGGTTACTTTAAGTTGAAGCCAGTGCTCATTTACCGTTATGAAAATACCAAGGTGCTTAAGAATTATACTAAATCTACTCTGCCTGTTCTCTATGGACAGAACAACAAAGTCTGGGTGACAGCATATCTGATTATAGCATGGTTTACTAAATATTTAATGTGGGTCTCCCATGTATGTTTAGAGGATCTCTACCATTATAAGAGAATTCTTAAAAGATCCTTCTTGAATAACCTCATTTTTGTTCCTAGCTTCTGCTGAAAAGATTGATTGGACCTGTTAGTCACACACCTAATCTCTTCAGGAAAGGTTTTTCAGCCACATCCTTGGTCCTTCTCCAGAGCATGCTTTATCATCTTTTACAATTTAGATAGGTTAAGAATTTTCCAAATCATAGACTTTTCTTTGCTTAACAATTTCTTCCTCAGTTTCTTTCTTTTCTCTCACATTTTACTGCAAGCAACTAGGAGAAAACAGTGTACACTTTAACACTTTGCTTGGAAATCTCCTCAGCTACATATTCAAGTTAATTTCTTACCAAGTTCTAATTTTTGCCATATAGTAGAACACATTTCAGTCAAGTTTTCTGCCACTTTACAATGAGGACGCTTTTTCTTTCCAATATAATGTTCTTCATTTCCTTCTTGATACTTCATCAGAAACCTTTTTAATGTTCCTGTTTCTACCAACATTCTGTTCATGATAATATGTGTATTCTTTAAGGTAATATAAGCTTTCTTTACCTCTTCTCTTCCTTCTGAGCCCTCAGCAGAATTCTCTTAAGATTTCTTTTTCTACCAAAAATGTCTTCAAGGCAATCTAGGCTTTTTCTATTTTTAGGTATCTATTGCAGCAGCACTCCATTTTTTGGTATGAAAATCTATGTGAGTTCTCTAAAATTACCATAACAAATAAAAAAATCTTGGTGGCTTAACATACAGAGATTAATTTTCTCACAATTTTGGAGGTCAAAACACGAAGTCAGGTGTCAGCAGTGCCATGTTTATTTTGAAAACTAAGGGAGAATCCTTCTTTACTTCTACAGCTTCTGGTGGCATGTTATTCCTTGCCCTGAGTCAGTGTGACTCCAGGCTGCGTTCATTTTTACATTGTTCTTTTCTCTGTGTCTTCCTATGTCCTTTTCTGTCTCTAATGAGGACACTGTCATTGGATTTAGGGTCCTTTCTAATTGTAGTATGATCTCACATTGGTTCTTACCTTAATTACATCTGCAAAGACCCTTTTTCCTAATAAGATCATATTCTGAGGTTCGAGGTGAACATGAATTTGGGTAGGGGAGGCAGGAAGGGGGAACATTTCTCAACTTACTATAGTCTCTTTTTAGGTAATTATATTATAAATGGTATTATATAATCTATGTACAAATTTTAAAAATTTCAAGGCTTGTGAGTAATTATTATGACATTATTTAACAACATATTAATACCTTTAATGTTAATATTTAGAGAGTGCCGAACGGGAAGATCACTTTTCTTCTCAGACTTTATAATATATATTAGAAGTAGGGGGTTGTTTAATGTACTTTGGCTTTTTAATGTGGATATTGCACATTACATGTACACACATATGAATAAATTGCACTAAAGTTCTATTGATTTAGAGAAGTTGGTTACTCAATATTTATTCACATCAATGTAGTAAGATCCTAAATTACCTAAATTAACTCTTTATTAGAAAGTGGTTGTCTCCAGTTTTTTGTAATGGTGTGTGAGATTAAATTTCCTTGAAATTTTCACGTTTCAAGATAGAATTTAAAGCAAGTTCTTTAATTAAATAACTCAGAGGAAAAATTGTTATGAGTAACATATAATTTAAGTATATTTACTTGTGTCTTCCAATTATGTGAAATTTTTAAGATTGTTAAGATCAAGCATGGTGCTTGTAGGTGAAAGAAAGGATATATTTAAACAGACTATTGTTATAGGAGAAAACTCATTTTTAAAGGTACTGGGATAAAAGAAAAAAAGTGGTAGGGTCATAAAGAGGAGATTGAATTAAAAATTTGGATTAATACAGAAATGCATTACAAAAGAGAAGGAAGATAGATTGGCAGAAATGAGGAGTTATCAGAAAAGTGAAATGTGTAAAGGCAAAAGGCAAGAGATAGGATAAGAAGACTAAGGAGAGCAAAAGATGATAAGTAATGCAATGAATAGTTTACTGCTAAAGAGTAGAATATTAATATATCAGAGTTTCTTTCAGCTTCAGTCAAATTAATGGTAATTATTAGAGTGTAACCATATTCCTTGTATCATTCGCCGAAGTCAAACTGCTTGTGTCATTTTGCCAGAAAAATAGGAACCATTTTACATATTCTTTAAATTTCAAGTAAATGTTATATTATTTATATATTAATAGCATATTGATATGTGATATTGTATATGTAATTATATATATTTAATAGTGAATATGCATATATTATCTTGTTTTAAAGGCAAAAATTTGCTTTTCCTGGTAGACACTGAAAGGTCACATGCAAACCCACTAAAAGCAAACTTTAACATTTCAAATGAAAATAATTTTTTTTTCTCAATCATAAGAACTGACCTAGAATTATTATAGTTGACAATTAGGCAGGTTTTGACATCCAAGTCAGTATCAAAAATATTGTTTTGCCTTTGTCGTATTATAACTGGTCATGAGGTTTTTTTACAGTATCACCACATTCCTCATTTTCAGTGCATATCTAATTAGTCTTCTATCACCAGCATTGCAATCTGCTTTTCTACTCCTTTTTTTTTCTTTAAAATTAACCTCAGGTATTCATGGTAACCTGTAGAAGTTAACGTTTGTATCCTCTCTGTATTTCACTTTAGAAGAGTTTAATGAACTGTTGATGGTTGCTTTGTCAACTCATTTAACTCTTGGACCATAGTTCTTTGTAGGTTGATATCATATAATCTATTAGCTATTACTTTCTTCTTTGACCTAAATTCTCTGGTGGATAAAGGACATTAATATACCCTTTTTTAAAGTTATTTTTTCCAAAGTGTCATCAAATTCCTGAATTCAAGATCTCATGGACCCATTAAGGGGAAGATGCACCTTTGCAATTATCATTCAGTCATAGTATATGCTAATTCAACTCAATATGGTTGAAGAAAGCCTTCACCTAATATAATTTTGATTTCGTGCTTTAGGATTCCTAAAATCGTGGATCACCTACATACGCTTTGAGACATGCTTCATTTTTTTTTTTTTCTGGAAGCCCTGTGACGTCCCTAAAAATTGAATGAATTATAGAACAGAACTGCGGTAAGTGAGCTTTTCCCTCCTTTTTTTCTGTCGGTTTCATGTTCAACTTAACACTTATGACTGTTGTAATACTGCTCCCTGCTGGACACAATGTAATTTTGTAAAGTTGGCATTTAATAGATGGGCAAATAACTAGTTAGTTGGACCCACCAAGGAGAGAAATGAATCCTTGACTGCATTCACAAAAACCAATAGTATTCAACAAAAGCAACTATTATTATAAAGGTGCTATACCATTGCCATCATATTGATACCTGGAGCCTGATGAAAGTACTGATAGTCTTGTTTCAAAATTTCATTGTCTGCTTCCTGTTGAGCAGTATCTAAAAGTTGTAATAACTGTACACATTGAAGGATGTTTCTAGGTGGTAGACTTTGAGGATTTTGTAAATCGTGTGTTTTTTTGGTAATGTAAATTAATTTACTATTATTATATCTTCTGTAGTAATTTCCATTCCCTGTGCTTTTGTTTTTCCAAAGAAAATATATAAAACTGCCCCAGTGTAATTTACATTAGACATTGTATATGTATGCTGTAATCCAGCTATCATGTTTTCTAGTACTCACAGTGTGGATTTCATCTGTAGAGTCTGTGACCTACCAGTCATGGACCGTCATGTTGTATGCATACACAGGTGCTCCCAGAATTATTTTAAAATGTGTGAAAATTAAAAGCGTGTTTCTTCCTACCTTAGAACTAAACTGTTGTATTTTTTGGAATATAATATGCCTCAAATTATTACCTGAATTATCATTTGGAATTTTTTTTTAAATAAACATACATTTTCTTGAAAAGTAGGAAGAATGACAGAAACAACATGGAGCTGCTAAGCCAAGATCTAGCAGGATAACTGATCTTATATTATTTAAAGGCCTGGTATTTTTTTGTAGCCATTGAGTAAGCCTCTGAAATCCACTTTTAATTAGGATCGTGGAGAATTAGGCATAGTAACTGATTTCTTTACTATTAAAATATTGCAATAAAAATTAGAAATGTAGAGCAAGGAAATTGTTGATAGCAGAAAGGAGTCCTTCCTTTTTTATAAAAATATATTAGTGTTATTTTAGAAAGTATATAATTATAACTTTTTGTTGTAAAATGTAGTGATACAGTAACATAAATGTATAACAATGAATAATTATAAATTAAACATATAGCAAACATCTATGTAACCACAGAGTTTTACTGGCATCCCAGAAATCCTTGATATACTCTTTCTTTTCTTTAGAGGTAACTAGTATCATGACTTTATGGTAATTATTTATACAACTTTCAATATAATTTTGTCACTTTACATGTATTCCCAAGCAATATGTTTACTTTTTTGCCTCTTTTTTATGGAATTGTGTATTCTTTCTTCCTTTACTCAGCGTTATGTTTTGAAGAGTTATCCATATAGTTATTTGTAGTTTTATTTCATTCATTTTCGTTACTATGTACTATCCCTTTGAATTAAATGTGCCAGAATTTATTCATCCATTCTACTGTTTGTAGATCATTGAGTTGATTTTAGTATTTGATGACATTGTTGAGAATGTTTTTTGAAAAATATCCTGGTTACATATCATGTGTTTTTGTTTTTTTAATCTGTCAGGTGAGTAATTTATTTTGGCTAGAAAATATTTAATTCAGTATCACACGGTAATTGATTATAGTAGTATTTTAAGTGAGTTAAGATGACTACATGAAAAATGTGTTATATTCTGACAGTAACAATATTAAATGTTGGGGAAGATTCTAAAATGATTATCATTTCTTTTATTGTAGGCTTTACATATATAGTAAAATGGCATATAGTAGTTTGAGATAGTTTAAATATAGAGTACTTACAGATAGATCTAATTATAGCATTGATGTAGATACAGGACCTAATGCAGTCACTCTTTGTTTCACTTTGTTAGCACACTCATTCTATTTAGTAACATGTTATGCCTTCTATAGCTCCTTCACCTTACTGATGAAGAAACTAAGGAGGACTAGAGAGATAGAGTCACTTGAACAAGGTCATGTAGCAAATTGGAGCTAAGAAACCAGACTAACATATCTACTTTGGCAATTACAACTTAAAGTAAAATGAAATCAGGACGTTTTCTTGAGTGAAAATTTGCCTACTTAACTTGCAGAAAAAATCAGATATTCTTTTGGCTGTTGATGAAAAACTGACTTAGCGTAGAAAGTTGATGTCTATGGCAAGGAGAAATCATTACAAAAAAAAAAAAACGGGGAAAAAAGTTGCTGTCTAAAGCCCCCATAATGTTATTTTACATTATTACAGTTCATCTTCTAAAGACCAACCACTGTATATTCTGATTTTAACTGAGACATTTTACTTTGAGTACTTCAGTCATTCGAAAAATGAACATCTTTGTTTTCTTAAACAGAATACATTTTAAATTTTTTTAATGGCTCTGAGTTGTTATTGTGAACATCAGTCATTTTATAGAGTTAAAGTGATTTCCTCAGAATCGTATGCTATGTTGGACTGTTTTCTTCTAAATTAATAAGCTTTTATGTCCTCAGAGCCACTGTGATGTATTTTCTCATTTGTTTTATTTTACATTTCTTAGGTAATTCTTGCTTTTTGTTGTCAGTGCATTCTGTTTGACTCATATTTGCCTAACATTATGTATTACTTATGTCAGAGCTTAAGTATGGTTCTGTCACATCTGCTGACTATAAGAGCAGAGAATTTGTGCTAGCATTTTAAAATTCATTTTAGTATCAGCAACTAGTTTTGCCACTTTGTTTTTACAGGATATTGAGATCTCAGACTGATTTCTGTCTGAATGATTTCTGTCTGATATATATGCAACATAGGTTGCCTATCTTTATTTTGGGAATAAAAATGATCATTTACATGTTTTCTAGCAAAACAGTTGTGGGCTATTGAAACTGATTTACTTAAGGATGACATCAAATAGGAAATTCAGTGGACTTAAGTGTTTGTTTTCTAATTATTAAATATTTGATAGGATAGACATTGAAATAAAAATAACACATTAGATGATATGCCTATTAAAAATGGTGATCATAAAGATTAGATCACCTTTGAAATTATGGCTTTAAAAATATAATACGAGTAACACAGATTTAACTTCATGAAAACATTTAAGTATTTTAGGAAAACATTCATTTAGAAGTAAAATGCATTTGACTTCTTATCCATTTATAAAGTACTGAATGTGAAGTTTTTAAAAAACTGGAGTAGGGAATATATTTGTTTTTAGAGCACAGGAAATATTGGAAAGACAAATAGTTGCTATCCCAGCACATTTAGGCATCAATATGCTGATTTACTGAGTTTATATGAGGTTTGTTTTTAAATTTGAAAATTTATTTGCTTTTAAACTTACTAAGTCAACAAATTTTACATTTGCATCTGGGAAAAAATTAACCAAGAGCTTTATGGAATTTATTGCAGTGAGCATGTCTTTTGAAATTGCCTCATGAACAAAGTATTTTAGAGGCCCGAAGAGGGACTTTTTTCAGGATAAATCTGAGATGTATATGTTGTGGAAGTGCAAAATGATGCAACTCCTGTGAAATACAAATTGTTAATTTCTAGAAAAAGACCAATGCATTTACCTCATCTCAGTACCAGTTTTGGGAATTTATTACAGAAATTCTTGTGTATACTTAGAAAATAATATGTATAGGAGTTTTCATTGTAGCTTTTTGTGTGGTAGCAAAAGATTGGAAATCCATTAGTATCTATTGGTAAGGTGTTGGTTAAAAGAACTAAGACATAACTATACAATGAAATACTCTACAGCTGTTAAAAAAAAAGAGGATTTTTTTCTATATGCAAATTTGGAAAGTTTTTCACATACCATTGTTATTTGGAAAAAGCAGAATTCAAAACATAATGTATACTAAACCATTTTTTGTGTAAATTGGGACGGGAGTAAAACCATATATTCATATTTGCTTATTTTTACATTAAAAAATCTGGAGGTGTATACAAAATCTAAATCTTTGTGGGGATTAAGAAGAACACAGGGAAAATGGGACTTTTACTATATATCTTTTAAATTTGTTTTAACTTTTGAATATGTTAATATGTTAGTAGTTGAAAATAGTTTTATTTGTAAATGAAATGAGACTAAAAGAAGGGGGTAAGCCTGCTATATTTTACTGTAAACTTAGCTGTTTTGTATTCTATTTTCCCTAGAGCCTGGCAGATAGTAAGCAGTGAATAAATAAATATTTGTTATATAAATGAAACAATGAACTAAAATAATCTTTGGATGATCTTTCCTAGCTTATCTCTTAAAGCATCTTTTCAATATTAGAAAAAAGTATTATAAATCATATGTTGATTCTAGCATAGAAACAAGGGAAATATTTAAGTGGTAGATATGAGATGTATAGTTTATTATCAGATTGTCATGAGGCTTTAATTTGTATGGTATTGATATTAAAGAGTAAATTATATCTTCTAAAATTTCACTGAAAAATTAAAATGAAAATTTTCAAGGAATTGCTATTAAGTAATATGCATTCATGATTAACAAACTAAACCTTATGCATTTGGGAGCAAGAGTGAAAACAGCAAGCATATATTTTGTATACTGCCTTTTTCTGTACCACTTTAGTTTCCTACATATAAGGGCAAATTTTCAGTCCTGAGACTATTTTAAAAGCTCTATTATAATAGCAGTATCAGTTACTCCCAACAGGAACACTAGATATCTCTGAATACATGATTGGAATCAGGGGAAGATAATAGGGTGAATGACTGTTATAAATGTCTTCCATTTATAAACATCCAAGAAGTTAGCTATTTAGTCGAAAATTTGGTTATTCAAATAGATATGATAAGAACCCTCAGTTTTCTCCCTTAGATTATATACATGTCAGTTTCTAAATTTCTTATGACAAGGATTTTGACTACCTTTGTATATCTGTGTGTTTTTATGTAAAAGTGCCTTCTTTAAAGAAAGCTACACATACAGAAAAGTGCACACATTGTAAGTGGATAGCTTAATGAATTTTTCGTAAACCAAATATACCAATATAACCAACACCCAGATAAAGTAAAAGAACATTATTAGCACTCCAGAAGACACCTTCATGCTCCCTTCCAGTCACTGTGTCTCCTCCCCAACAAGGAGAATCACTGTCTTGACTTTTAATCGCAGAGATTAATTTTTCTTATTTTTGTATTATATATAGAAAATTAAACAGTATAATTTTTTGTGTCTGATTTCCTTTGTTCAACATTGTGTCTTAAGATTTATCCACATAGTTGTAGTTTGTTTTTATTGCTGCGTGTAGTTGTAAATATTTAACTGTTATTTATCCATTCTACTATTAGTGGACATTTGCATAGTTTCTATATAATGCTATTATGAACATTCTGGTACATATTTCTTGAGTTATATATCTACACATTTCCTTTTGTGATATATCTAGGAGCAAAATTACTGGATCAGCAGTATATATATGTTCAGCTTTAAGCAACATTGCCGAACAGTCTTCTAAAATGTTTGTATCAGGTTATATTTATAGTTGTGAGAGAGTTCTAGTTGCTCCACGTTTCCAACATGTTTTTTTATCCCCATCTTTTTCATTTTTCCAATTCTGGTGTGTATAAAGTAGTAATCCGTAATGATTTTACTTTATATTTCCTCAATGATTAATGAAGTTGAGTATCTTTTATTATGTATATTGGCTGTTTGGTTATTTTCTTCTGTGAAGTTCCTGTACACTTCTTTGGCCCACTTTTCTGTTAGCCTATCTGTCATTTCCTTTGATTTGTAGAAGTTCTTTATATATTCAAAATATGAGTCCTTCATTGACGATAGGTATTGCAACCAATTCTTCTTCTATGAGTTTGTATTTTCACTCTCTTAATGGTGCTTTTAATGAACAGAAGTTTATGTCTTTAGTATGGTTTATCATGTATGTTTAGTGCTTTTTAATTTTTGTTTAAGTAAAATTTATCTGCTTCAAGAATGTTTTATCTTTTTAGTTTTTCTCTAAAAGTATTTTTGCTTTACCTTTTGGATTTAAAACTTTAGTCCATATTTCCATATTATGCAGTTTTGCAGTGCTTTTGGACTCTATCTGGAGACAGAAAAATGAGGTGGATTTAGGCCAATGACCAAAACAATGTACTTGCTACGAAATACTTCCTTAAGAAAACAGTTTATTCATGTTCACCTTATATGCAGTTTTCACCTTCTATTCATGTTTATTCATGTTCACCTTATATGCAGTTTTAATATACTACTTTATTTGTTAGTTTGCCTTTAAGGAGAGTCTACTAGGGTATTAAGGGAGGAATTTTGGGGTGAAGAGGTAAATGTTATGATTTTCAATATTTTAAACAATGATAGTATTCATAAATATGATGAAATATATAGTTTTGTAAAACAATCCCCATTACTTCATTTGGGCATAATCTGTTAAAGCTTAGGATTTTAAATATACAGTTTTTTTTAATTGAGGGAAAAATTAGGTTTTAACTTTTGTTACCAAATAAAATAAAATGCTAGCTATTTGAAAATTATTTTTATAAAGTTCTTTTAAATTTTGAGTAAGATTTATTGTGCAAGTTATGAACACTTATGAGGTCTTCATTTGTTTTTATTGTTCAAAAATGCTTTCACTGTATGTTCTGATTATGGGCTATATGATACTATAGAAAAGTGTTTTTGCTTACCCTGATATTTTAGTTTTTATCTTGCCCATAGTGTATATTATTAACCTCATGATTGTATTACTTAATTTTATATTTGTATTTCATAATGAAAGTAATTGCCTATTTAAAAGTGTTTTTTTGTCTCCCATTACAGTGCTGAAATTAAAGAAAAGTGATTGTAGTAACTCTTTACTAAGCATTTAGATATTTTTCACTTGTCAAGTGCATTTTTTAATTTAAAGCATCAAATTATTATTTTATCCTAGCTTTTATTTTAATTCATGCATTTAAAAACTGAAATTCAGATAAGAGATAGTTTGAAAATAAATTCAGTATATTATTTATGAGTGGAGCAACACATTAGCATTGGGTTCACAATAGATCATATCGCTTTATTCCATCTTACAAGCTTAGCAGCACAAACAGAATAATCAACATATTATTTGGCTGTCATCTGCTGAACAGAAACCAGAGATCACAAGGAGGTTTTCCCTAGCTGTGGTGATGGCCTTTTTGTTCCAAGCCCCCATCTGGGAGGGCCATGGTGTGTTATCATATGGAACGCGGGGTTTTCTGTAATCTGCTTAGCTGCACTGCAGTTTGAATCTTCATTCCATGTTTGTGTAATTTATAATTTTAATGAGACCATGGCTCTTGTGGGCTTTGAAATATATTAAAAGCTCTTTTGTGCATATGCTTTTGTTCTTGCTTAATAGGCTCAGTGTATTTAAAACTGATGAATTTTTATTCATGAATTTGGATGTCTGGAGATTAACTCAGACTGAATATCATTGCACTCATCTATTGATGGTTAGAAAGTTTTTTTGTTATTATTTTGCTTTTGTGTGTGTGTATGTGTAATTTCTGTGTGATACTTGTAACCAGAAAAGGAATAAACTTACATAATTGCAAAAGGCTAAAAATAGTAGCATGACTAGGTCATTAAAAAATTGATTTAAATTTTATTCATCTTATTGATATATTTCAATTTCATCTTTAGCCTCAGTATTTCAGATAGATATTATAAGGGAATAATTATGAAAAAACAACGTTTAAAATGAGTTAGTACCTTAAGAACACATTTATATTAAAATCATATTCCGGTGTGTGACAAAGATAGACTGTGTTTTAATTGTATCAGTTGTCTGGTCATTCTAAATGAATAATTATCTTTCTTGAATTAAATTATTTTCAGTTTTATTTCTATAAAACCCTTTTTATTAAAGGATTTTTAAAGGAATTTTATTGATGATATGATGAAAAGACTAATAGAAAACAGCCTACCAATAATTTATAATGTTGATCTTTTTATTTTGTGAATATTCTGAAGTATACTAAATGCCTCAAATCTCTATAGTTACTACTTAAATGTATTTTTAAAATTTGAATATAAACAGTTATAATAACACCATAGATAAAAGTTTATGCCTTTCTAGATCCAAACATGTTTTTTGAAGTTGCTATCTATTGAGCTCAATGAGGGAGTAACACAGACTTCACTAGTCTTTTATCAAATTGCTCGAGACAATTTTTTTAAAAACCTGTATTTATTGGACTAAAGCATTTTGTAACTACATCACATCATTCTTTTTTTTATACGTTGATGGTCAGCAGTTTGGCAGGTCTTCTCTTCTCCCACCACTGTCCTTAAACTGAAAATATAAAATAGAAGCTAAAATGATAGGATTTTATACTTTGTATACTAAGCTTATCTATCAGATTTGACACTGGAATGTTTGTTCTTCCATAATTAACCCTCTGCTTCAGTATTTTTATTAGTTGCATCATTTCATTTGGCTTAGGGACATATAATTGAAAATACAAGACCTGCTAAAGTGGCGCTTTCCATTAGAAATATAATATGAATCATATATGTATTTATTTAACTATATCCAAAATATTATCTTTCAATACGTAATCAATATAAGCATTAACAAAATACTTTCCCTTTTTTGTATTAAGTCTTCTAAGTCCAATGTGTATTTAATACTTATAGTACATCTCAATTTGGACTAGTCATCTTTCAAGAGGCCACATAAGGCTAGTCCCTTATTGGATAGTATAGTTCTAAAGTATTACATGATTATAACAAAATATCATAACAAAAATATGTAATTTTTACGTATCTCATTATTTTTCTAGTAATATCCTAGTCAAGGTAACCAAAGAATATTCGTATGCTATGTAATCAAAATTACATAAAGTTTTTTTTAGCACTGATACCATTGGCTTATATCTTTCTGCGTGATACATAAAGTCTAATTGTGTCACCTGACTTCTGAGTATGTTTAAAGAGATTGTGATGATGAGTCAATAATGACTAATGTAATAAATGTGGAGTGTTCCTCAAAACTTGTGGGCAAATCGAACTTCTCAAGTAAGCCATATTGCAAGTACACCAAGGAGCTTAGTTTTACAAGATTCCATGTCAAATCTTAGTACTTTTTAAAATATAAAGCTTACAATGTCCTCTCTTCACATCCATAGAGTTATTCTGGACAGATGTTTTTGTAAATGTATATGAATCTCTGTTTTCATATACATTTGCTGAGATAAGCTGGTATAGCTGTCAATGTCATGGGTGGAAGACACTGATTATAAAATAACATTTTCTAAATTTCTCTAGGATTCTATGCATTTGAAATGTTATGCACATATTTAAATGTGAGGAGATATTTCTTCACTGATAACTATTTTAAAAACTTATAGTTAAGAATTATAAAACCTTGAATTATAATTGATTTGAACTGATTCAAAAATTTTAAAGTATCATTACAAAATGATCAAGGAAATTTATATAAAATACTGTGGGCATAAATATTTTATTAAAAATGGTCACATATAATTGACCTTACTCAAGTATGACTTAGAGAAAACTATATTTATGAAATCTCTAAGTTTTTCACATTATCTAAATTTTGAGGGATATGACCTAATTTTATGTAATATCATTTTTAGTTATTAGTCAATGCCTGCTGTATTCTTTGACTCACTGACATTTTTATTGACTACTCCCTGTGACTCCTGCATTTAAAGTGTTGGCACAAAATGTTAAACTATTCTTTAAACAATATCTCTAGTTTCTTGGAGATGATAAATCCGTCCATTGATTTCCTAATTTTATTATGTACACAGTCAATTGTAATCCAAGATTACAGCAAACAAGATGTTAATTTCTAGACATAATCTATGTACATTTCAATTACAGAGCATGATTGTTATAGAAGCACAGAATAAAAAGGAATAACATTTGTGCTATCCTCACAGGAGCTGTCAATAAAAGATGTAATAGGGGATTTAGGAATCTAGAAATGGCCAACTAATTTATGTGAATCTATTTTATTTCAGCTAGAAAGACCAAGCTCTTTTTCGTCTGCACTGCATATTGCAGAGCACAGGCTGTCTATACAAAACCAGGCGGCTGCGTATGGATAGTCCCTTGATATCATTCACTTGCTGTGTAATCTTATTATGCAAAGTTCTAATCTTCACCTAGAATGAATGCCTCTGGGTCAGAATATAGTCATATCAGGGTTTTTGAGGTCATGTTTTGTGATCCTTAGCTTATTCTTCTAAGTAGGACTGGGATTTAAAGGGTATTCCCCAGATACTAGCAGAGATAGACAGCAGAACCTGCTGCCTTTTTGGAAGACAAGACCAACATGAGGTCCCTGGTAGGATTAAACTTCATTTGTAGCTGTAGGATTTTTTAACAGATGTATTATTGGACAGGGAATAGGGGGCCACCAGCACAGCAAAATTGAATCATGACTGACATTCTCAGGGAGTTTGCTGCCTGCTAAAACAGCAGCTCTATGTGGATTTGACTTCTTTCAGGTGAAGCGACTTCCAGTCATTTGGAAAGGATGGGATGAAAAGGAACCTTGGTGATAATTTTGATGTCTGCAAGATTTAGTACCAGTGTAATGGGATTATCGGTAACACCTTCACTGCAGAAAAAGCCACCTGGCGCTATAACTGGCAGCAGCTGAGAACTAATCCTTTCCCATCTCTTGGATGTCATTCATGAAGCTCAAAGCTATTTCTACCCTGCTAACTGTGATTAATTTTATAAACAACAACAACAAAAAAATCAGGTGATCAAGGCAAAGAATATGCTCTTTATTATTTATAATATATAACCTTATTTTAAGCTATATGACCTAAAAATTATGCAAGACCTATACAAACTGTAAGCTATATGATTCAAAATTTATTAAACTATTCAAATAGAAAAGTTTATTACTGATATCTTGGTTTTTTTAGTTGAATGACAGATTACTCTTGGTAGCAATTCATATTTGAGATCAAATATTAAATACTTTTATATTCTTTTGGCTATAGAGCTACTATGAAATTAATCAAAATGTCTAGCTGTAAGGAATTGAAATAATTTGTTTTGTCATATGTTCTACCTGTTTTTGACTGCTTCAGTTGTTACTGATGAAATGTTTTTGATGAATAAACTTAATATAAAATATATAGACATCTGTATTTTTTATAATGAAGGTAATGCTAGCTGAAACTGCTAATGAAAGGGCTTTTGGTGAAAGTATATGATTTTGGTATATAAAAGTATAGAGTAAATATGAATACTGAATAACTTATTTTTAAAAATCAGTGGTTCTTAGGTAACTTTTTCTTTAGATGAGGGTTTAGGTGTTTGCTTTAAAAATCAGTGCATTAGTTAATGGATTTTTTTTAGCTTTTATTTCATCTAAAAACTTTATCAAGTACTTTGGTTAGAGGTGTTAATTATTTTAATATTTTTCTCTAACATGATCCAGTATAGACAGAGAGAAAATGAAGTGAAATTATCCCATCAGTCACCCAAACAGTATGCCAAGACTAGAAAACATAATTAGTGTTGTCAGTGTTATGATCTTAGAGTACTTAATTTTAAAATATTTATTCGTAGAACTTAATTTTTATCTCATAGCTTTTTTGTTTAGTAGTTTTGTCTTTAAAAAAAAAATTATACAGTCTCAGTCTAAATGTTTTTAAACTTTAAAATTTTAACTAAATGTAAGTGACTAATTTATTGAAATTATAAAAATAATTAAAATATAATCAATTTTATACCTGATGTACACCATTAATGTACTACCACCTCTGTTTATATGTAGTACCCTTATTCTTCTCCATATAAGCTCTTTACTAGAAAAGTCAGCAAATATAATAAATTTATACAGAGTTCACAGGTTTGGTTTAATTGGTTCTAACCTATCGTATTTCAAATTGTATTTCATAACTTTTACCACATTTTAAATGAATGAATGTTCAGAAAGCTTGCCAGTATTTGTAGTGAACTGCATTATGTTACTTTAAAAAGGACGACTTTTGCCTTGTATTTTTGCTGTTTGAAAAAATTTTTATTTTATGACGAAAGAGCTATCCATGAAATAAATGGACTGAAATCTTTTTCTTATTTTTATAATAAAATCATTTATTTTAAATCTAAAATATTTAGTTTACGTGTAATTTCACATTACGTTGCCAGGTAGGCTATTATCTCAGCATAATTTTCTGTGGTAGATTATAATATTATATATTTATTTTTTAAAGTAGTTTTGCATTCAAAACAGAATTTGTCTGGAAGCTTTTATTAAACCTGGTCAGTATTTACTTTCTCACTTTTTATTCAGGTATTTACTGAACAGCTCTTGAGAGTTAGTATTTTTTCCTTCTCCATTCTGGGTGTCATTCTTATTTGATTAGAGATGGTTATTTTCTTTTGAAAGTCTCAAATAAACTCATCTGAAGTAAATTCAACATAAAACATATAAGATTTTCTCAATGTTATATATTCTTTTCATAAAAATATAGATTATTTGAATTTTAATATCTGTTGATAACTTATAAGAAATTTGGCTTATCTTAAAAAGCTAGATACTAATTTAATTTGTAGCAGAGGCAACTCATGATGTCAGTAAGACTTAAGGGAAGTATTTTTGGAGATAAGAGAGTGGGATATAGGATGAAATGAGAAGACATTTTTTAGAAAGAATGATAAGTCAGGTGTAACAAAAGAATAGGATGGGCCTGGGCATGGTAGCATCTGCCTCTGGTCCCCAGACACTCGGGAGGCTGTAGTGGAAGGATTCTCTGAGCCCAGGAGTTGGAGGCTACAGTGAGCTGTGATTGTGCCATATGCACCCCAGTCGAGGGGACACAGGGAGACTGTCTTAAAAAGAAAAAGAGTAGGATAAGAATCATATGATTTCTTGATTATTTAAGAAATAAACTTTTTTTTATTTTTTGGTAATTTATAAAACTTATGTCTCTAAGAGCCGTTCATGAACTGTGGCACGGCGAGGGTTAGCCCATGATAATGCTAAGTGATATTATTTTTAAATTAATATTCTTCCTCTGTTGTTCATACAACTGCTATATTGTTTTGAAATAGATCATTTAGTAGTTGGGGGATTATTGGTGAATAAATGTGGTTGTTTTGGTGTTTTACTTTTTGGAAGGTGATGCTTTGTTATATTAAAATGATCAACTTCTTATTCTTTTTATAAACATAAGGTGAGTTTCGATTTGGGGTATATGTAAAAATGTGAACTTCAGAAAATACCACTGGACTAATGAAATACTTTGAAATATTAGCATTATAATGTTTACTTGATGAAAATTTATAGAATTATCCCAAAGTTAACATTCACTTTAAGGATAATGAATGGGTAAATTTTGTCAAGTCTCTGAAAATACTGAGTATGTGTCAGTGCTCTTAAAGGACAGATTAAAGTCCTTTACTGGACTTCCTTCCTGGAGCTTATTAAAACTATAGACTCTGCAGCTGTGTTCCCAGAGTCTCATTCATTAGCTCTGTGATGCAGGATGAGAATCATAGGAATCGCAGGGATCCTGGAAATTTGGATTTTTAGTTTTTAATTTTGGTTGATATTAGGTTTCCATGTTATTTTGATGCTGCAGTCACATTTGAAGCAGTATTCACTGCTTTGAACCTTAAAGTAATGGCAGTTATTTCCTCTGCTAATGAAACAAAATAAACAGGTTTGGTGTTTTTTTCTAATTTTTTTGAGACTGGGTCTTGTTCTGTTGCCCAGGCTGGAGTGCAGTGGTAAGATCATGGCCCACCACAGCCTTAACCTGCTGGGCTCAAGTAATATTTGAATGAAGTCACCCTTTTTTCCCCAACTGTTTGTTTCTTAGAAGTTTTATTGTACAAAAAAAGTAGTGCAATATACATTTATATACACTTCACTTAGATTTAACAATGAGCATTTGCCACATTAGCTTTCTGTCTTCCTCCATATATAATATATGCGTATGTGTGTATATATGTGTGTATCAATTTGTCTTCATCTCTCTTTATACATGATTATTAGCAGAAGTGAACCATATGAAAGGAAGTTGCAGTCATAGCATTTTTCTCAAAATAATTCCATGTTTATCTCCTATGAACAAGATCATTCTCCTGCATACTATGATATTGTTAAGAAATTTAACACTGAAACAGTGATATATTTTTATGTACAATATTCATATTTACCCAGTTGTCCCCATGTCTTTTATAGCTTTCTGTTTTCTTTTGCTCTGGGATCCAATTCAAGATTTCATATTGTATTTGGTTGTCATGGCATTCTATTTTCTTGTAGTTGAAAACAGTACTCTTAGTATGATTTTTCCTTTCATTAAATTTATACTTTTTAAGTGTTCGAGCTGGCTGTCTTGTCGAATGTCTGCAATATGGATGTGTCTTTATTGTTCATGATTGGATTTAGGCTACACATTTTTGGCAAGAATAGCACACAGATGATGATGTACTTGTCATTCCATGGGCAAGAGGCTACATGATATCAGTATGCTGCCTGATTTGGTTAGTGAAGATAGTATTTGCCAGATCTTCCCATTGTAAAGATACATTGTTATCTTTGTAAAAAAAATTATCTACTTTGATACTTTTCGGATATCCTGTCAATCAACAATATTTCACCCAGTGTATTTTAATATGTATTAATGGCCCTTGTCTGAATCAATTATTACACTGGTGATAATTTTATCATTCCTTTTACATTTATTAGCTGTCCTGTTTTGGTAAAGAACTTTCCCTGTCCCCCACATGTACATCTTTTTAAAATTTTCATTTTTAATTTAATGTATTACTTTTTACTCTTATTATTCTTAGGCTCATATTGTCCCAAATTTGGCCATTGGATGACCCCTCGTAATGGTTCCTTTGTTTCCATCAGACTTTGAGCACTGACTGTTCTGGTCTGGTGGTGAATGAAACTTAGAAACTAAAAATGTGGGCACTAAGTGTGCTAATAATTACTGCAGTGTCATTGCTTCCTACATGGCCTTTTCAAAATGGATAGAGCTAGGATGACATTTTTTTTATAGGCAGTCAGACAAATATATACATTTATTTATTTAAATAAATTTGTTTTGATAACTCAGGTTCATTCTTAATCTCCCATTCCGTATTTGTTGCTTCTTTTTCTCACAGTGAGAGACCTAATACTCAATAACTTAAATATTTGCTCACTTTTACTATCCGAAGTATACATACAATACAACAAACCTACTAAGATACCTTCTAGATTTGCTTCCATTTTTTCTTTTATGTTTAGTTAGTATGTAATAATTGTATGTATTAATGGGATACAGTGATTTTGTTACATGTATACAGTGTATAATGATCAAATCAGGGTAATTAGCATATCCATCACCTCAAATACTTATCATTTCTTTATGTTGTGCACATTAAAGATCTTCTTGTAGCTTTTTGAAAATATACAATACATTAACCAGGCATGGTAGCTCACACCTGTAATCCCAGCACTTTAGGAGGCTGAGGTAGGTGGATCATGAGGTCAGGAGTTCGAAACCAACCTTGCCAACATGGTGAAACCTTGTCTCTACTAAAAATACAAAAAGGTGTGGTGGTGCATGCCTGTAATCCCAGCTACTCAGGAGGCTAAGACAGGAGTATTGCTTGAACCCCAGGAGGCAGTGATTGCGGTGAGCAGAGATCGAACCATCACACACTAGCCTGGGCAACAGAGCAAGACTCTGTCTCAAGAAAAAAATAAAGAAAATATACAGTAAATTATGGCTAACCGTATTCACCCAACAGTGCTACAGAAGGCAGGAACTCATTCCTCCTATCTAGCTGTAATTTTGTATCCATTAACCAATTTCTCATTTCCCCTCCTACCTCCCCTTTCAAGCCTCTGGTACCCATAATTCTACACTATACTTCCATAGGCTCAATTTTTTTTTTAAGCACCCACAGATGAGTGAGAATATAAGGTATTTTTCTTACTGTGCCAGATTTATTTCTCTTAACATAATGTGCCCCAGGGTAATTCATGTTGCCTTGAATGACAGGATTCCATTCTCTTTGTGGCTGAATAGTATTCCATTGTGTATATATAGCATGTTTTATTTATCCATTCATCTGTTGATGGACATTTTGGTTGATTTTGTGTCTTAGCTGTTGTGAATAGTAGCTAAGCTGCAATAAACATGGGGATGCAGGTATCCCTTTGATATATTGATTTCCTTTCTTTTGGAATAATACCCAGTAGTGGGATTGCTGGGAATTATTTTGTGATTCTGTTTTGAGTTTTTAAAGAAACCTCCACACTGTTTTCCATAGTGACTGTACTAATTTATATTCCTAAGAACAGGGTGTGTGAATTTTCTTTTCTCTGCATTTTTGCCAGCACTTACTTTCTCTTTTTTGATAATAATCAGTGTAACTGGGGTAAGATGATACCTGATTGTGGTTTTGACTTGCATCTCCCTGAAGATAGTGACATTGAGCTCTCTGTGTATAGATTTGTTGGCCATTTGTTTGTTTTCTTTTGAAAAATGTCTATTCAGATCATTTGCCCAATTTTTAATTGGGTTTTTTGGGTTTTTTGCCGTTGTTTGAGTTCCTTGTATATTCTGGATATTAGTTCATGTCAGATGCATAGTTTGCAAATATTTTCTTCCATTCAACATGTTGTCTCTTTACTTTGTTATTTTTATTGCTGTGCAAAAAGCTTTTCAGTTTAGGTCCCATTTGTCTATTTTTGTTTTTTCTTGCCTGTTCTTTTGATTTCTTAGCCATAAAATCTTTGCCTAGACCAATGTCTTGAAGTGTTTCCCCTATAGTATTGTAGTTTGGTCTTATTTATAAGTCTGTAATTTATTTTAAGTTGGTTTTTATATATGGTGAAAGATATGGGGACTAGTTTTGTCTTCCTGCATGTGGATATCCAAATATTGTAGCACGTTTATTGAAGAGATGTTCTTTCTCCAGTGTATGTTCCTGGCACCTTGTCAAAAATCAGTTGGCTCTAAAAGCATGGATTTATTTCTGAGTTCTCTATTCTGTCCCATTGGTCTGTGTGTTTTTATACCAATACCATGTTGTTTTGGTTACTATAACTTTGTAGTGTATTTTAAAGTCAGGTACTGTAATACCTCCAGCTTTATTCATTTGGTTCAATATTGCTTTTGTTATTTGGGGTCTTTTGTGGTTCTGTATGAATTTTAGGATTGTTTTCTAATTCTGTGAAAAATGACTTTGGTATATTGATAGGGATTGCATTGAATCTTTAGATCACATTGGTCTTTAGATCACATTTAGACCACACTTGGTCATTTTAACAATATTAATTCTTCCAATTCATGAGTATGGGCTATTTTTATTTTTTGATCCTCTTCAATTCTTTAATCAGTGTTTTTATAGTTTTCATTGGAGGGGTCTTTCACCTTCTTCGGTAAATTTATTCCTAGATATATTTTTAATATTTTATAGCTATTTTAAATGGGATTGCTTTATTGATCCTATTGATTTCTTATTCAGCTAGATCATTCTTGGTGTATAAAGTGCTACTAATTTTTGCATGCTGACTTTGTATCCTGCAACTTTACTGAATTCATTTATCAGTTCTAAAAGTATTTTTGGTGAAGTCCTTGGGTTTTTCTATATATAAGATCATGACATCCATAACGAGGATAGTGACTTCCTCTTTTCCAATTCCGATGCCCTTTATTCCTTTATTTTGCCTAACTGGTATGGCTGGGACTTCCATTACTATGTTGAATAACTGGTGGAAGTAAGTATTTGTGTCTTGTTCCAGATCTTAGAGGACAGACTTTGAGCTTTTTCCCCATTAAGTATGATATTAGCTGTGGGTTTGTCATATATTGCCTTTTATTGTTTTGAGGTATGTTTCTTCTTTGCCTAATTTCCTGAGAGTTTGTATCATGAAGTGATTTTGAAATTTATCAAATGCTTTTTCTGCATCTATTGAGATCATTGTATGGGTTTTGTTCTTCATTCTATATCACACTGATTGACTGGCATGTGTTGAACCATCCTTTCATGCCTGGGATAAATCCCACCTGATCATGGTGTATTATCTCTTTAATATATTGTTGGATTCAGTTTGCTAGTATTTTGTTGACAACTTTTGCCTCTGAGTTCACTGGGGATTTTGGCCTGTAGTTGCTCTTTTGGTGTGTCTGGTTTGGGCATTAGGCCAATGCTGACCTGGTAGAATGAATTAGGAAGAATTCTCTCAACTTCCAGTTTTTTGGAATAGTTTGAGAAGAATTGGTGTTAGTTCTTTTTTATGTTTGGTAGAATTCAGAGGTAAAGTCATCTGATGCTGGGCTTTTCTTTGTTGGGAGACTTTTTATTAGTGGTTTCATCCTTTACCAACTTTGTGATGATAATAAGCAAGTTACTTCACTACTCTTAGACTTTTTATTTTCTTATCTATAAATTGAGGATATCTATCTTACACAGGTATTATATGTAAAGCTTGACATGTTAAGCAGATGTTACATATTATTATTGATGTATTTTAATAAATTTGAGAATAGAATAATGTAGCATAGGCCTAAGAGTTAGGCTCTTAGTTGAGAAATGCACGATACATAGTTGTAACAGTTAAATAGGAAAGGACAGATACTTTATAGAGTTAAATAGGAAAGGACAGAAACATTATAGATGATATTTTAAAATTTTATATAGCTTTAAAAAATCTTGAAATGGTTTTTTTATGCTGTTGTTTCATAGTATTCATGTGTTCCTTTTGTTACGTCAATAGTTAATAGCTCACGAATGTAACTTTATAATTTATAAAGTACTTTGACATATGTTGCTAAATTCTAAGAATCATTCTGAGATATTATTTCTACTAGGCTCCAGAAAGGTTAAGCAATTTGTTGAAGATTATACAAGTTAGAAAAATAACCAGTGTGAAACTTGAATCTCCATATACCTATTCTAGTGATTTCTCCATTATTTCCTATTACATGGCAAGAAAAATACATAGCAAGGAACAAATGTGAAAAACTGCTATTAGCCCTTTGAAAGAGTTAGTATCTTTTCCTAAGTGTCAGCCTTATAGAAGAAATAACCAAGACATGAAAGGGGAGAGACTTGTTCAGAATCTACTAATTATATAATTCATATATAGACCCACTGACATTTGAATATAAACTTTGATAAATCAAAATCTTTAGTGACTATCATTTGCCATTTAATATCATTAGCAGAACTGATAAGAAACTCTTGCTTTCTTTCACCAAATTGTATTAGGCACTTACTACATTTGGGGTGATTGTAAAATATTTTACAATAGAGCTATTTCTTAAGTGTTTTTAAATAGTATTGATCATGAAACTTTTTGAAATTTACCATCAGGCCAATGGTGGCAGAGTCTACATAGAACTATGCTTCGTGATGTTCTGGGGAAAACGTTTCGACTTGTTGGCTATACTATTCAGTATGGCTGTATAGCTCATTGTGCTTTTGAATACGTTGGTGGTGTTGTCATGGTAAGTTTTTATATTCAAGAATATTCATCTTATATACTTTTTTCAAATAGAAGGAAAATGTGTTTTTCCTTTTATTATAGTTGAAATTATTAATGAATAAAATGTGAAAGTTAAAACATAAATTTTTCTAAATATTGGATAATAAAAGAGTGTGTTTGAATTGACACTGATATAAGGTATAAGGACCATTACTTAAATATTTTCTGTATTCTGTTTCTAATGGGCACAAAGGGTCCTTTTGAATAGTATACAAATAATAGTTGTTACCATTTATTGAATCCTATTTACTGTGTTTTAGGATATGTTTGTTTTACACTTACTAACTCATTTAATGTTTTACACTTCTGTGAGATACTTGTAAGTAATCTATTATACACATGAGGAAATGAACTGAGAAAGCTTAAGTAATTTACTTGTTCCAGGTCCCACAGTTAGTAAGTAGGAGACTTGAAATTTCAACACATATTAGTCCAGTTTTCAAAATTACACCTCATAACCACAATGTTTAACTATAATTAAAACAAATTTAATTACATAATTAAGACAGATTATTAATCTAATTAAGACTGATTATTCTGCCTAATGTCTATATTAAAATGTTAAAGCTGCTCCCTATCCCCAACTAATACTTTTTCTTAATATTGTATCAGGAAACTACGAACCATGGCTGTTGATTCAAGCCTTTTACCATGTAAATGAAAGAATAAGTTGATTGACCAGCCAGTCAATGTTTTTTTTATTGTTATTACTGCTTTTTTAAAAATTAGGTTTACTTTATTAGATTAACAGTCTTAACCTCAAGTTAAGCTGGAAATGTATATATTTAACTGAACCTTCCCTTCTTTTTTTTTCTGTTTTTTTGAGATGGTTGCACTCCGTTGCCTGGGCTGGAATGGAATGGCGTGATCTCAGTTCACTGCAGCCTCCGCCTCCCAGCCTCAAACAATTCTCGTGCCTCGGTCTCCTGAATAGCTGAGACTACAGGCATGCATCACCACGCCTAGCTAATTTTTGTATTTTTAGTAGTGATGGGGTTTCACCATGTTGGCCAGGTTGATCATGAACTCCTGGCCTGAAGTGATCTGCCCACCTCAGCCTCTCAAAGTTCTGGGATTACAGGTATGTGCCACCGCACCTGGCTGAAACTTGTCTTCCTGATTTTTTTGTAAGTTAGATTGGTACTTCCAAAGGTAGCAAACAAACTTTCATTGTGTTTCTTGTTATTTCTGCCTGAGTAGGAACTTTTGAGTAAAAAGTTTTATTTACAAATAAATAGAGACTATTGTATTTAGATTTTTAAGTGGCTAGGATAATTTTTTCCAATTCTGAGGTAGAGGTTGAGTATCCCATATCTGAAATGCTTGGGACCAGAAGTGTTATGGATTTTAGATTTTTTTTGGATTTTGGAATATTTGTATTCATAATGAGATATTTTTGGGATGGGACCTAAGTCTCAACACAAAACTCATTTATATTTCATATGTACCTTGTGTGCATAGCCTGAAGGTAATGTTATACAATATTTGAAAGAATTTCATACATGAAAGAAAAATTTGGACTGTATTTTGGCTGTGACACATCATATGGAGTCAGATATGGAATTTACCATTTACAGCATCATATAGACTCTCAGAACATTTTAGATTTTAGAGCATTTAAGATTTCAGGCTTTTTATTAGGGGTGCTCAACCTGTATATATCAAGATTATTGTTTTGAGACATATAAATAGGAAAATCTTTGATGGCTTCATTGTAAAGATGGGGGTCTCTCTAGGTTGCCAGGTCTGGTCTTGAACTCCTGGCCTCAAGTGATTTTTCCAAAATTTTGGGATTACACGTGTGAGCCACCATACCTGGCCATGAAAATCTTTAAAGTCCATCTCATCATGCTAGTATTTTTCGGAAGAAAATTTAAGTTGCAGCCCCATGAAATGAGTAAGTAATTCTCTTGGAAGAGGAAGATGGGCATAAACTCATTGAGAATAGTATAATACCATTTAATAAATTATCATGTTCACTGGATCATATCTGGTAGTAATAAGAAAATGAATCATCCCCCCATTCTTTCAGCCAATATGTATGGTTTATCAGTTTTGTACCAAACAATGTTCTTGGCTTTGGTTATATAGCTGGGAACATCAGAGAGAACATCTCTGCCCTCATGGAACTGACATTCTATAGGGTGCCTAAATTTGAAATCATAGGTAATGTTATTTTATTCAGGCATTATAATGTGAAATCAATAAACCATTTATTCTGTGTTTGTCTATGTTTTCAGACTTATTGGTTACTCTGGAGTTGAATTTATTTGAGAACTGGCTAATTTTTATGAATCATCCCCTAAGCTTTAAGAACATTTGCTTGATTTTCTTTCTTTTAAGCCTGTTCAAATGATTTATGTTAAATTTAAAAGAGATTTTGAACTCAGATTACAAATTGCCTCTCTTTTCAGTGTTCTGGACCATCAATGGAGCCTACAATTCAAAATTCAGATATTGTCTTTGCAGAAAACCTTAGTCGACATTTTTATGGTATCCAAAGGTAAATTCCAGTCATGGATATATTAAATTTACAGTGAAAATACGCATACACATGGTACCTTTTCTGCAGTTCCTTAAATTTGTCTTTCAAAATTCTTTCATAAATAACTATATTAATGACCAGCTTGATAAAATTTTGAGTCAAATATTTTCTTTCAGTTTGAGAAATGGTTAATAGTTTCTCAAACATATACAATCTCTTGGGTCATTGTATTTCTTGTATCATTGTAAAAATAATTAGCAATCCCTTACAATATATGTGTAAGCTTACTTGACTTTTTTTTATTGGGTTTTTGAGTTAAGTATTAGGAACTTAGGGATTACATTATATAGCCAGTGTTTTTGTTCTTTAATTTTAAAAATAATCCTGTAGTTCTATTGATTGCTGTCTTACTTATTCTTTAGATATGGCCTATGAGGAGCATTTGATGATTTTAATTTTTTTTAAATTTTCTGATACACATTTTTTGAGATGGGGTCTTGCTTTGCCTCCCAGACTGGAGTGCAGTGGTATGATCTCAGTTCCCTGCAGCCTCAATCTCCTGGGCTCCAGTGACCCTCCCACTTTGCTCCCAAGTAGCTGTGACTACACGTGTATACCACTGCACCCAGCTAATTTTTGTAGTTTTTGTAGAGACTGGGTTTTGCCATTTTGCCCAGGCTGGTCTCAAACGCCTGAGCTCAATCAATTGACTCACCTCAGCCTCCCAAAGTGTTGGTATTACAGGTGTGAGACACTGTGCCCAGCCCATTTGATGATTTTTAGATTGCATTATTGTATATGGCTGACAACCAGGAATTTTATATATTATGAGTCTCCTGATTAATTATATTAAGTTGAATAATTCCTGGGCAAATACTGTTTGTCACTAAACCTTTTAAAATCCTATTTCAAATGGTGGTTCTAATCCTTGTGATACCCATTATTCTAATTAACTCCATGAGAATGATTTCTTCCAAATGAATGTCAAGTATTAATAATTTAATATATTTTCTTAAGAGCACCTCTCTGACATCCTAAAATTTTGAGTCCATTTGTTTTTTATAATTCTGAAAAAAATCTATGCCAGCTTTCATTTCAATAAACTACAAATTTGATTCCCTTGAGCTAGTATTTAGTTTATGGCATAATAAGCAGGTTTAGGCACTTCTCTTTCACTGTTCACCTTTGCTATAACCTGTTTCACATTATTAAAAATTATGAAGAATAGTGTATAAACTGTTCTTCACATTTACTGATCTTTCACCAGCCTTAGATTCTGCAGATAGAAACTCTCTTGGTCAAGCTACATGGTTTGGCATGCTCCGGAGGTAATTCTTCAAATCTTTTACCCATACAACTTCTAGATACTTAATTGTAGATATAGAATTTATAAAATAAAAACTTACATAATAGGTGTGTGTTGCTCCCTTTTCTTTTTAACTTATATCACATTATCCTTATATAGCCTTTGAATTAACTGGAGACCTAGTCTCACTGTAGCATGAAGACAAGCTTCTGTGTTCCATGCGAGTGACTTTCGATATTCACAATAATAATTTGGGCATCCTGAATGAGGAGGTGAACCTGTTGGCTGAATAGTTTTTAATACAGAGCTGGATAGTTTTTATTTTTTTTTTAATTACTCATTGTATTCAGATAAGGGAAACAACTACATTCAGTAAATGAATTCAGAATCTTCGAAGATCTCGTTATGCATTCTATTCGTCCAGATTTCAGGACAGCTCAAAATCTGGCATTTATGAGATATACCAAAGTAACTTTTAGAGCCAAGATAGCCAACTGGTAACATCTACTTTAAAAATATTACTGTCCTGAGTATTCTCTTTCTTTTACCTGCAGCATAGAATTCAAGATTTTAATCTTTGACCCTGGCAAGGGGTCCTATGTTGTTGGCTGCCTGTTTCTAAATGTAAAATAACCTTCCATTTAGGCAAGAATAAAAGTTTGCATATCTAGTATCTAAAGCACATGGATTTCTCTTCAGTCAACTGCACAGAACACTCAACCTTGAGACAGTCAAATTTTTACTACTATTACTCTTTAAACAAATGGTAGTGAGCACCTAATTTATAAGATGCACTATGCATTATAGAGAATGTTAAGATTAATGAGATGTTGACACTGGTTTTCAAAAGCTTACTGTGCAGTAGAATAATAAGGATGTTTATAAATATAAATGAGAAAATTTTTAATAAGCTTCCTTTTAAAACTATTTGAAAGAATTAAGAATCCAAAGGCTATCTGTTTTGATCTAAACACTATACATATATCTAGTTAGACTACCAGAAATATAGTTTCTATGCTTTCTATGAATGATTGAATTATGATTTCTATGTCACCATTCAAGTGGAAAGTTTAAGGGTCATATTGATTATTTGATCAAATAACTTAAGCTTCATTAAACACCCATGGAAAAAGTCTCTTCCTCCAAAGCTATCCAAAATCAACTTTGATGGTGTGTTACAGTCTTTGCAAATTTGTTTATCTGAACAGATCCACTGACATGGTTCTAGTTGGCTAGAAAGAAAATAGTTTATCCTATTTTCCAAAAAAGGCAATACTACGTTGCCTCCAAATTACAGAATTTAATGATTTGCTACCTTTCAACTCTTACCAAGAATAGCCTCAAGAAATCATCATTGTAAATACTGTTTCTGCATTTTCTGTAAAATTTCTGATAAAGATGGTATCTTTTATTCACACATAAAAATGCTTCTTGTGAATTTCTCTTTGATTTAGTTATTAGGGAAAATTTTGTCTTGCCTCCCAAAATAAATGTTATTTTCAAATTAATGATTTCCACATAACTGGTCTTAATTTCTTCTGACTTGGCTCCCAAAGAGTTTAGAAACCATTTTAATGCTTCTATAGAGTAGTTATTAGGTTTCGGATTTCATCATCATTTTCCTTTTATTTTTATGGCTTTTAATATTATTTTGACATATGCATGTTTTATTATAAGTAACATTAAACTATTTCTGGAACTAGGTACAATTAATAAGCAAATATGTAAAATCCTTTTAAACACGTGTGTTAGTCAACAGAATTCACATATTGCTGGTTTTATGCAGAAATAGCATTGTGTTCTGTTTGACTGTGGTCATTGGTCCTACATTCTTTGTCTCCTTCCTTTCTACTTTTAAGGATCTTTCTTATTTTTTATTACCAGATAGATTGTCACTCCTTGTGTAAATCATGTCTTCTGTATGTAATCAGATCTTTATTGGTTTTATATATTTGAGATCTCATTTTATTTTTCAGAGTGTATGTTTGGGCAGCCTTTAGCATTTTATTTTGTTGTATCTTTTGATTTTTTTCTCAAATATAAGTTCTTTTGGCTGTACTATAAATTATATGGGTTATAGGACTTAAATGCTGTCATTTCTCAATTATTTGAGCTCTAGGGAAACATGGATGATGTTTTTACCTTTTTAGGTATGCTCTTGAGTCAGTCAGTGCTACTGGCTGGACAGCAAAATTTATTTACTTAATTTGTTAGTATTTATATGGAATTGTGTGGAGTTTTTTTTTTTTTTTTTTTTTTTTTTGGAGACATAGTCTCAGTCTGTTGCTTAGGGTGGCAAGATCACAGCTCACTGCAGCCATGAACTCCTGGCTTTAAGCAGTCCTCTTGCTTTAGCCTCCAAAGCACTGGGGTTATAGTTGTGAGCCACTGTACCTGGCCTATATAGAATTGGTTTTCCACAGTTTTGGATCTAAGAATTTGGACACAGGAGTTAAAGCATAGTGGATACAATGCAAAAAGATAATTCTTGTAGAATTATCTGAAAGTTTAGAATCTTCTGAAATTATCAGAAATATTAGATAGCTTTTTGATCACTCTTATTGTTGCATTCTCACCTAAAGTAGTCACAAAGGTTCTCAAAGCCAGTAGATGTATCAAAGAGTCAGTATATGAGAGGATAAAGGGTATGGCTTTGTTCAAGTTGCCTTATAAAAGTATTAAACCAGTGGCATGCATGTGTTTATGCTTAATAAATAATACTGATATTTCTTTGACTTTTTCCCCCTCAGAGGTGACATTGTCATTGCAAAAAGCCCAAGTGATCCAAAATCAAATATTTGTAAAAGAGTAATTGGTTTGGAAGGAGACAAAATCCTCACCACTAGTCCATCAAATTTCTTTAAAAGCCATAGTTATGTAAGTAATATTTCAATTATGTTATTCTTTGGTGTCATAATTGATTAACATTAACTGAATGCTGACAAAAGAAAATAATGTTTATTCATATTTCAAATGTAGGAAAAAATGCATCCAGTAGAATTTTAATATGTTTATCTCAAGAACAATTCAGCTATTATATTTCATATATTTTAGTTACTTTCAAAACCCTACATAAACATCTTAGTAATATTGTTACAGGCAAGATTTACCAGTGGATGGTAGAATTATTGGACAAAGATTTGAGGAGAAATAGAATTTATGCATAATCTTTTTTTTTTGAGATGGAGTTTCACTCTAGTTGTCCAGTCTGGAGTGCAATGGTGGAATCTCGGTTCACTGCAGACTCTCCCTCCTGGGTTCAAGCAGTTCTCCTGCCTCAGCCTCCCATACAGCTGGGATCACAGGCATGTGCCACCACGCCCAGCTAATTTTGTATTGTTAGTAGAGACGAGGTTTCTCCATGTTGGTCAGGCTGGTCTCGAACTCTGGACCTCAGGTGATCCACCTGCCTCAGCCTCCCAAAGTGCTGGGATTACAGGCATGAGCCACCTTGCCTGGCTTGCATAAACTTAAAGTATCTCTCCCAAGATACTTATTACAAAGGGAAAAACCTTAGAGGTGAAACCTGTCAGGCACCACTTTAACTGAGTTAACTTCATCAGTAACACATTATCAATATAATGCAGCCTCTGGATTGAAGCACCAAGAAGCGCACTTGCAGGAAAAAAAATGTTACAGCCTTAGTCTAATTATGAGAAAATGTAAGACAAACCCAAATTTAGGGTCATTCTACAATATAACTGACCAGTGCTCTTAAAAAATGTCAAGGTCATAAAAAACATGGAAAGATCAAGGGAGTGTTATTGGAGCAGACAAAGGAGATATTATAACTAAATGCATTTGGGATCCTGGCTTAGATTGTCCTCTGACTATTAGTTGGAAATCTGACAAAATCAAATAAAGCCTATGTTTTTTTTTTTAACATCATATTTAAATTTTGAGAATCGAAATTGTATATATATCAAAATCATATATAACCACCTTGCCTTTACGGCTAGAAAAAGTGCAAGGACAGTAAAATGGAAGAATGAAGAGTAGATAAAATGCATTAGCTCCTTTCACCAATCACGTGGCTTCTGTAACAGAGCTTATCTGGAAGAGATGGCCTTTTGTTTACTCAGCATATATTCTTCTTACTTTAATAATTATAGCTTAATTTTCTACCTTACTGTAAATCTTGTGTCGCTATCAATTAATGCAGCTGTTTGTTAACTAACATTATCTCTGTATTCATCCTCAATGTAAACACATAATTGAATAATTACATTGCCAGTGTAAATTTATTTTGAACCATAATAGCCTCTGATTGCCCTATAAGTAAGTTTGATCAATAGACTGTTAAATAATCAATTATTTATTTACCATCTGTAATCGACTATGGTTCAACTGTACAAGTGTTTTTGATGTTTATTACTACAATGCTAAATACACAGTAATTGTTAGCTTATGGTGATAACAGTGTTAAAGATGATAGCGTGCTGTCAGGTAACATTTTTCTACTGTTGCTTTCATCATGGACACTGTATCCTCTTCTCCTTAAATAATGTTAGATTTTCCATATAGTTTCACCTTCATATGACTATTAGCATTTCCTGAGATATTCTAGTCACTTCTAAATTGCTTTACCAACATGTATGTACTTGAAACCAGAAATGGTATTGACAGACAGAACAATAGAACAAATAAATAACATTCTCTAGGTACTTAATACTATATCATTGTTACTGTTGATTTTTTTTAAGAGTTATTAGAGGTGGATGTCAGTACAAAAGGATTCAGATAAAGTCTCTGCTAAGTTACCAGAGAATATAACCAGCACTGTAAGATGTAAATGTTTTAAAGTTCTATTAGAGGAAAATATTCTTTGAGTTTTGTTTTTGTTTTTAATTAACACATAATGGTTGTACATTATTTATGGGGAATAGTATGATTTTTCAATATGTATATACATTGTATACAAATGAAATTAGGACATTTAGCATATCCATTACCTCATACATTTTTTGTTTGCTTATAGTGAGAACATTCAAAATGCTCTCTTTCAGCTTTTTTTTTTTTTTTTTTTGACAGGATCTTGCTCTGTTGCCCAAGCTGGAGTGCAATGGTACAATCTCAGCTCACTGCAACCTCCTCCTACAGGGCTCAGATGCTCCTCCCACATCAGCCTTCTGAGTTGCTCTTTCACTTGTTTTGAAATATACAATACAATGTTGTTAACCATAATTACCCTACTGTGCAGTAGAACACTAGTAGGGTATTCTATTACTGAGTTTTTATATGTTTCATAAATGTACAAATTAGATAACATTGCCATTTTGTTCCGGGTATATCCCATTCACTTTTGTTGGACACCTTTGTAAGTTTACAATACATCATTCTAATAATTTTAGTCAGCACTTATTTTATACTTCCTCCATACTGTTGAGAATCTTTTCAAAGTTTAACTTATTTAATTATTACAACAGCAACTCAGTGAGGTAGGTAATACTAATATTTTACTGATAGGTAATTTTAAAAAAGAGGCTAAATAAATTGCCAAATTTTAAACAGTAAGAGGAAGAATGAGGATTGAAACACAAATAGTGGCTTTAGAATCTGTAATCCTCACCATGCCACTACTACTTCTTTCAGAATACCCTCTGCCTATCTATTTCTGCTCCCATCTCATCAAATTATACTTACTTTAAAATGTATTTGTCTTTATTATTTAAAAAAAAAAAAAACAAAGGGAAGTATTTCTGATCAGGGACAGTATTGTTCTGAAAGAGGCCAGTATTTTTGAGAGTTTCTCCCTTGCCAGTTTTTCTAGGCTGGGTTATTCAAGTCATAAAAATTGTGTAGCTATTACAGAACCACTTTAGCAAATGTGTTCCATTAATCAAGGTGATTTATAACAGTATTTCATCCAAGTTTGGAGTGCTTTGAAAAGATAGCCAAAATGTTTCCAGGGTCTACCCTTCTTGTGTGTGTGTCCCTTTTTTCAGCTATCTCAGAAGCACACTGGTGCTATTTTATGAAATAAGTGTCTTCCCCTTACCTCTGCATCCTCTTAGACAATTCATTGTTGTTTATGAGATGAAGATATTACTATTCATATCTTGATTGAGCTGCTTAATAAAATGAATATTAAAATATGTTTTGAATTCCAGGCAAAAAAAAGTTTATTCTTGTATGTAGATGCTTCAGAAAGCAAAACACTAAATTGTTCTTTGGAACCTAGCCTGTAGAGTTTAGCATATCAAAAAAATAGCATTGTTGGTAGGTTGGCAGAAAAGAATATAAACAAACCATTGGTTAAGTGATATAGCGATGTGGAATCATTTTATTGATTCCAGAGTTCTTTTTTGTTTGTTTGTTTTCCATTCCAGAGTTTTAAAAGACCACATAGCAAGCAATCTTATAATTCAGCTTTATTTTTTACTGTTAGGTATTTGGAAACTAAGCAGTCCCTATTAAGATGCTATTGCTATGGGCTTTGCTTATTGTGAGGGTACTGAAGCCAATAATTCTTTCCTGGTGTTATGAACTGAGCACTGGCTACTGTAAGGATATGAGATTAATTTGTGACTCTAAAAAAAAACAAATTGTCATGAGCTCAAACATCTTGAGTACCTTGCCTTTCTGTGTATGCTACAGGAGTTTCTCAGTTTCCTGCCAGAGGCCACTACTTTATCAGAAAAAATAATTTAGTTGGAAGTAGTAGCATGTAGCAAATAAGAAATAAACAGAATGAATTGGCATTCTCATATCAGTTTGCACAGCAGGCAAAATGCAAAGTAAACCTCTTAATTTAGTCTCCAATCCCTTAGGGAATATAGGACCAGGGCTCAGAAATACACTAAAATTTTGTTATAAAGCCAATTAAGAAGAAAAGTACTTCATAATGTTTATTAGGATAATACTGTGTGATAATCCAGGACTATGCTTTTAATCCATGGGATAATTGGAATAGTTAGGCATTTTGAAATATAGTAAATTCCTATCAACAAACTTGTTTTAAAATCTACATCTAAACAAACTCCCTCAATACCACATCCCTCCTATAGGGAAGCTCCACTCTGAGCTTCCTATTATTTTTTTGAACTCATTCCAGTTAGGCTTTGGTCTCCACCACTTCATTGATGGTTCTTGTCAAAGTCCCCAATGACTTCTCTTGTCGCTCCAGTAATCAACTCTCAGTCCTCATCATACTTAACCTATTGTTAGTATTTGAAATAATTATTCTCAAAACCTGGTGTCACTTATTTTTTAGAACACTGCTCTTTCTAGGTTTTTTCCCTATCTTTCTGACTGCTGCTTCTGAATTTACTTTATTGGTTCCTCCTCATATCCAAACATTGGAATATTCTTCAAATCTTGGAGTTAACTAAAGGTTCATATTTTAAACTTCTGTTGTTTATATACACTTACACTTTAGCTGACCTCATCCTGTCTCATGGTTTTAAGTACAGTACTTTTAAATTTGCTCTCAAATTTATATCAACTATAACCTTTCCCCTGAACTCCAGAATCATGTCTAATTGTCTAGTATCTTCACTTCAATGAATAATGGTCATCTCAAACTTACTGTATCCAAAACTAAAATCCTGATTTTCTTTCCCAAACTGGCTCCTTCCGTACACTTCCCAATCACAGTAAAGAATTACTCTCTTTCTCTTTCACTCTACATCCAGTCCCTTAGCAAATCACGATTATACCTTTTATATATAATCAGAATCAAACCACATGTTGCCACTGTCACTGTTACCCTCCATTAGTTTGCAAGGTAAAGTCTCTCTCATGTTGTTGCAGTAGTTTCTGAAATGCTTTCTTTGCTTACACCCTTCCCCTTTTCTTGCTTCTCTAACCCTTCCATTGATATTCTCCACATAGCAACTAAGGTCATCCTTTTTGATGATGATGCTTTTTAAGAGCAATTATGTCACTCTTCTGCTCAAAGACTCTAGTGGTTCCCCATCTCATAATAAAAGCCATAGGTCTTATGGTGGCCTGCAAGACCCTGCATAATCATTTTCCCTGCTGCATTTCCTGTAATTATTGTGTCATTGGAACACAATCATTCCCATTCATTTATCTGTTGTCTGTGTTTGCTTTCTTTAAAATGTCAGAGTTGAATAGTTGTGACAGAAACTATATGGCTTGCAACGCCTAGACTATTTCCTATCTGGCCCTTTACAGAAAAAGTTTGCTGACCCCTTGATCTAGAGTGTAAGATTCCTGGTGACAGGGACTCATTTTGATCACAGTTGATTTCCTATCCTTTCAACTGTGATTTGGCAGCTATTAGATATTTTTAAAATACTTGAAGGATAGACAGAACTAGATATATATGAATAGGGTGCTAGTTTCTTTTCTACTTCTACTCATTTTTTCTACTAGTTTCTATTGCAAACTTGCTCCCAAGTAAATGCATGATGTTATGACTTCTCAGAAGATGTTCCTGGAGGCTACCACACTGCTGAACTGGCCAATCTGTGGACATTCTAGTCTTCATAGACTTCAAAGCTAAGCTATTTCCAATGGTAAGACTACCTGATCACCTTACATAGTGGCAGGTGAAAATTGTAGAAAATTTTGGAATGTTCCTCTTACTGTGTACCAGGAGAGCAGAGTGCTGATTAAATGTTTCTTTTCCTAAGTAACTTGTATTTAGGATGGCATATTTTTCAGGCCTTTCATTAAGCAGAATAAAAATTCACTAGGCTCTGAATTGACTTATCACCATAGAATACTGAATTTAGTTAAGATTAAGTTTCTTAAAGTATTAGGGGAATTGAGCTATTCTGGGCTTACCTTATTCTCATTTTGAAGGAAGCTTTGGTGACCCTGAAATGCTATGGTGGTTTTATTGCGATGAAGGCTGTTACCCTTGCAACACTCATTGCCTGCTAATTAGGTTGTGTGGCAGTAAGAGTTCTGCATTTCTGTAGAGATACATGTGCCTTTTGAACATATTTAACTACTATACAGATACTTTCTTCTTTTGGTCCTTTTATTGGTTGACAGCCTAAGGATGGGTAAAATTGTTACCTGGAGTTTATAAATGTCACCTCTTAGTGTACACTGCTCCTTTTCTCTGGTTGTTCATTATAAAATGAATAATCATTTTTAAAATTTCAGTTAAAACCTTATTTATTTAATTTTTGTATCTTAATCATAGTAGCTACCCTGTATTGAGAATAGATGTATTAATAGAACATAATTATGGAAATTTCAGTATATTTCTGTGGTTAGTGCATAGCAGTCTTTTGCTATTGTTACAGGAAACAAATCTGTTCTTATTGGAAAAATCATGTTTTTACTTTTATCTGAGGGCTACCAAAAATATCTGGCTATGTAAAGGTTTTTGGTTGTCTTTGATACCATAGATGTCAGCATTATACACAAAGGTGAAACATTGTTCACCAAATAATAAGCCACTACCATAGCAGAGTGATGGGAGGTGAATAAGCAATGTAGTTATTTCTTATGTTTTTCTTTGTAAATTGTAGAGTATGTTATTACTGGCTTAAATGTAAGAAGTAGAGACAGTTTTACATTTCAGAATGAAATGATTAAATGATCTCAGATGCAGTGGTGGTATAATGTATTAAAAGGAGAACTTGGAAATATAATAATATGGCAATAATAAAGCTGTTTTACAGTGTATTAGAAAATATTTAAACTAATGAACAACCTAAGAAACAATCTTACTAATTAGCATTACAAAATGATCACATTACATAGTTAACATTAATAGTCCTTTAATGTGTACTATATATTTAGGGTATAGTTCGAATCCCTGAATATTCTAAATGCTGTCTTTCTGTTTGTTTAAATGTCATTTCCCTCAGCTAAAAGTCAACCATCTGGTCTTCTATTGCCACTTGTATTATAAACACAAAAAAGTACTTCTCTGTAGAGAGAGGAATCATCAGATTGAAAGGGCTTGTGTATTATAAGCTGCTGATATACTAAATCCTTATGTCATTTAAATAGAAGAACTACCTAATAATGTCACATATTACAACTAGGGTATCTAAACAAGGGACTTGTTTTTTGCAGACTATAGTGATAAAAACCTGTGCTACACATCCATTTCTCAGCAACGGCTCCTAAGACAATCAATCATGGCATACTGCTAATGCCTTGATTGCAGCTGATGTGGAGGAAATATGTTTACTCTTTTGCTAAAGTGAAGTTCACTGCGGAGGTGACGTGACTTTTTCATCCTATAGCTAACACAATTCTGAAGATAAATTTCACTCATTGTTTACAAGTCTGAAGTGTTTTTGTTCAGATGTCAACACTAAAGAATGATCTTTGAGGCTCCTCGACTTAAGTGTTTTCTGATGTGTTCTCTAAACGTTTTCAGAATAAATTTGAGCTTAGTTTAACAGTAATATGTAGTTTACAAGAATCGTATTTTGTTGTAGTATATTTTATTTTTACATGTTTGAAAAGATGTATTATACGAACAGCATTTCTACTGAAAGAGTAGGAGGTTCTCCTGAAATTTGTATGTGTTGCTCACCTAGAAATATTTTAACTACTCAAAAGTTAGAAAGTCGGTGTCATTGGTATTAGTCTCGAGAGGCAGGATACAGTTGAGTAAAAGGAAAATAATATATGTATTTTTATCTGCAAGTTATATGGATCTTTAAAGTTGTTCTGTTCTTTAAAGTTGCTTAAAAGTCCTTTGCAAAAATTAAAGACCAAAATTGTAACACTGATGTTCAGTGTAAGCATCTGAATCAGACTCCAAACTCTGTTGGTAGTAAGGAAAATATATTCCAAGTGTTTTGTGGCTTTGTAATCTAAAGCAATTTTTTTTTTTTTTTTTTTTGAGGCAGAGTCTCACTCTGTCGCCCAGGCTGGAGTGCAGTGCACAATCTCGGGTCACTGCAACCTCTGTTTCCCAGGTTCAAGTAATTCTCCTGCCTCAGCCTCCTGAGTAGCGGGACTACAGGTGTGTGCCACCATGCCTGGTTAATTTTTGTATTTTTAGTAGAGACAGGATTTCACCATATTGGCCAGGATGGTCTTAAACTCTTGACCTTAAGTGATCCACCTGCCTTGGCCTCCCAAAGTGCTGGGATTACAGGCGTGAGCCACTGTGCCCGGCTGCTAAAACAATCTTGACTAGGTCTGCTGGAAAAGCTGCTGTTGACTAGGTGAAATATATTCAACTGTCTTTTGGATTAAGCAATTAAATGAAGTTTTGATGTTAACTTTGGGGTAATTAAAATTCGATAGATTTTTGTGAACAACTTAATCTTAGCCCATAAAAATATTCTCACCAAACCAAATGATTTTCTACCTAAAACAAGAATGAAAAAGAGGAAAAACAGATATAAAAGCAGGTAAGCACATTATAAAATGACTAAAGTTATTAAATTAGCGAGAAAATATTGGCATTACAAGTTGTTGCACTGCCAACCTAGACGTTGAGAGTTTTTTCCTCCTGGGATAGAATTTCCATAACTACTTTAGGAAAATGTATACATCACTTAGTATGGCAGAGCTAGAACCTGCATCCAGCTAAATACAAATGCAGAGGCAACAGGGAAAGGAGACTAAGCAGTATTTAACAAAGTACTTACAATTATAGGTAATTTAAAATTCTTGGATGCAACTTAAGAGTCTCATCTACTTTGTGTACATTATGTATGGATCTTGAAAGCAAGAAAGATTAGAGAAACCTTCTGTTGTCTAAAGAGACTTGAAATTTGACCTGACTTCCCAATGTAAGTAAAGTCAGTAGGTCTAGGGACACAAACTGATAATGATAATGGACTTCTGACCCCAGACCAGTCCCAGCACTCACACATCTTCCTTAATAAGCTGCCTTCAAAGTGGCCAGACCACTGGACTTGGGAGGGGGGACATCTAAGGGGAGACTGGGAGAGCAGACTTAAATAGCTTTCAGGAGGCTATAGGAGTGTGCAAAATTTGCCAGACATTAACCTTTCAACTTTCTTTTTTTAATGTGTGCATTCATTAATTCCACAGACACTTACTGAGCACTCACTTGAGGGCCAGTACGTTAGGGTAGTCATCTTTGCCCCCAGCAACACCAATAGAACTTTCTGAAATAATGGAAATATTCTGTATCTGTGCTGTCTGATATGGTAGCCACTAGCACACGTGGCTGTTAAACACATGAAGCATGGCTAGTGTGTCTGAGGAACTGAATTCTTAATTTTATGTGATTTTAAAATTTAGGTAGCCACATATATGACTAGTGGCTGCCATATTGGACAGTGTAACTTTAGGAGGTTATAGTTAAGTTGGAGGAGCAGACAAAGAATTACAGTATGATGTAATAGAATTATGGACAAGATGCTTTAATAAGACATAAGGATATTTATCCAGACTGGGGTAGGTGGGATTATTCCAGAATGGGAAGGTGAAACCTGAGTTGAAGTTTTAAAGAGTAAGTCAGAGTTAGTCAAAGTAAGCAGCATATTCTGAAGGCCTAGAAGTGAGTATAGCATTGTGCTTTTGGGGAGCTGCCAAAAGTAAGAGTTCCAGTGTATGACACATATAGTAGGAGGGATGAGTAGTATGAAGAGATAGAAATGAAAGGTTGATGCCAAGCATGGTAGTCTGTTATGTGGGAGGATGTCTTAAACCCAGGAGCTCAAGGTCGACCTGGGCAATATTGCAAGACCCCATCCTTAAAAATGAAAGTAAACAAGGCTCAGTACCTTTTATGTTTCAAGTAAGGGGATAACACGATCAGGCTTAGTTTTTATTTAGTTTCTGTGAGTCCGTTCTCATGTTAGTGTAGATTTAAATACAGGATGGCTAGGCATAGGAGAGCCTGGAGGCAGAGACCAGTTAATAGGCTGTGAGTGAGGCATAACTGAGATAATAACATTGAGAATAAAAAGAAGTACAAAGATTGCAGAAAGATTAAGGAAATAATCTAGACAAGATTGGATGCTGGCAGAAAGGGAATTGAAGGGCTTACAAATGACACCCAAGTTGTTAGTTCTTGCCACAGGGTAGGTGGTACAAGAAAATAGGGTTGTTGGGGAAGACGTTAATTTGGGAAGTGGAAAGAAGATATATACAATTTTGGACAAGTATAGAAGTCTAATAATCTTAAGGTAGATTATATTTTACATTACTACTGTGGCAATTAAATTTTATAATAAGTAGCAATAAAGCATTGCCTTCCCCAAATGACATCTGGATGCTTTGCTATTCCCTCCTTCATGTCCACAGTCTATTTTTCTCTCTTAGTCAAAACAATGTTTGTTTTGACTAAGGCGCTTAGCCCCTAGGTCACTCTTAGTTCTTAAAGAGCTTCAGCTTCTCTTTGTATCGTGCATCATCGCTAAAAAATGTCATCTGTCATCCACCTGCCTATTTTGCAATTTTGCATTCACAAAGCTAGATTTTATTCTAAATAATCTGCTGGGTTTGATACATTAGAGTTACGTTTTGATGAGTAAAACACAAGCAGAAGTGTCTGTCAGATATATTCAACAATGCCTGTTTTAAAAAACTGCATCAGTAACATCAAGTACAAAAAGACCTACATATTTAATTTTAATCATTTCTTTTTTGAAGTATGGCAGCTTTTCTACTGATAATCTATTTCTCATACCCTTTCAGATATAAATCTGTTTTTCTAGCCAATCTCTATATGAAGCAGCTATGCATAGCAACAACAGGAGATTGAAAAGAGCTACAGAGATTCATCTGGAGCAAAAAAAATCCATAAGGGATGAGTTTGGATTTTGGGAAGAATTAAGTGGAGTGCCAGGAATAACACTTCTGGTGGAAACATGTTAGTACATATTGTGTGCAGTATGCATCTGATTTACTGTTTAGAACTTTTTCTGAGAGCATGAGCAAACTCATTATTGTAATGCTTAACACCATTTTCTACTACATTCTGAAATACCCTTTGTTGAATTAAGTTGGGCTCATCCTCTGGAAGGATAGCAACTATGTAGATCAAGCTGTATTAAAGTTAATGAGAATATAAAATGCTTCTTTTAAATACAAATCCCAAAATAGCAGGTAACATTGTATTTACAGAGAGAAAGAAGTAAAAGACTGGAACAGTAGTATTGGGAGGCGTGGATAGAAAGGCCTATAAACTGGCTTCAGTCCCAACCCTCTTCTCCATCCCCTACATTCTGACTAGTTGGTAAATGGTTCTGAAGAAGTGGATGCTTGAAGGACCTAAGCATTCAATATTTAATAAACACTGCTTTATGAAGATGCACATTTAAGTTCGAGACCAGCCTGGCCAACATGGTGAAACCCTGTCTCTACTAAAAATACAAAAATTAGCTGGGTGTGGTGGCGCATCCTGTAATCCCAGCTACTGGGGAGGTTAAGGCAGGAGAATAGCTTGAACCTGGGAGGCTGAGGTTGCAGTGAGCTGAGATCATGGCATTACACTCCAGTCTGGGCAACAGAGCAAGACTCCATCTCGGGGGGTGGGGGGCGGAAAATGTTATTTTTTACTGCTAATCTAGGAAGATTTTATCTTAAAAGTTGAATTTCATTAAATCAGGTGGCATAATTGATATGGTACTTACTCATAATTAAAATAGCAAAGCACAGTTAACTTTGCAGATATCTGGGTAGACTGCCTAGTAAACATCATTCACAATGGCAAACATGGGAACTGCGAGTAAGTGCTCTTACTGACTTCTTCTTGGGTGCCAGGAGTCTTACTCATTTGGTTCTCATAGTATTTCTGTAAGGTATTTATTAGTCTCAGTTGTATAGATGAGGTTTAAATAACTTGCCCAAGGTGCTTAACTAGTATGCAGAGCTCTATTTGGAATTCAGGACTATGTGTGACTGTGTGGACTGTATTTTTAACCACTATCCTAAACTACCCACGATAGGTTACTATTCAGGATAGATGGAGGTATTGAGAGCTTAGGGAGTAGATGAAAGTGCTTATCTTGCAATGCCTACGAGAATGAGCAAGTCAAGCCTTAGACTAAGCTTTAAACCTACTCAGCAGGGATAAGTTCAATAATGAAAGAGAACCTGTTAGTAAAAACATACCCCTTACTCAAACCCCAATGCTACAGGTGTAGCCTACTGAAACTTTTGTGTAAATTCCTCTTTGGTGATCACTGGCTATGAATGTAAGGTGGCGCTATTTTTAAGGAGGGAAGGGCAACAATATACTCCAGCAGTGAGGTAGATAGGATAGTAGAGGCTGAATTTTAAAAGGGAGAAAAGGAAGCAGAACCACATAGAAATAGTATGTATTAAAATAATCAGTGTATTAACTATTCTGTGCCTGGTCCTTAAAAATGTCATCCCTTATCATGCATCTAGCATTTGGAAGCACTTCTATCAGGACTCCAGATACTCCTCTGCCTTAATTAGCTCAAGTAGACAGAATGTGGGCAAGTAGTTAGGGTGAGGAGAATGACAAAACAGAATGTAAGTAAAACTGTTTCTTGAGTAGATACCCATAACTGACACTTGAGACACTCCCATTTTTAAAAATTAAAGATTAATGTTTTCTTACCTTTGTGTTCTAAAAGCCTCTTTGTATTTATTATATCTCAGGAAATTTAATTCTTCACTTTTTTATATGTGTTTTTGTTTATAGCTTCTGCTGGCATTATAGGAAGGGTAAACACCAACAATGATTTACTGATGGTGCTTCTAATTTTGCTGTTACATGAGTCAAACTGGGTTTTATGAGATCTTTTTAGTACAATATTAATAAATTATTTCATTTTCAAATAATATCTCTAGTAGTTTGTGTGCATAGGATCTTACTACGGCCACACTTTGGTTATGTAAGTCATGATTAAGCAGAATATACATTGGCCACATAGTAGGTATAGTAACTTGACTTGATACTGCTTTCTTGTAAGATAATAAGGTAAAAAACAATTACATAGTATTAATTTTTGGTCTAAAATGACATCTTTTGAATGTGCATTCATCGTATACACTTTTTTCATAGTCAAGGGAATTGTGCATTTTATAGCTCACTCATTATCCCATTAGACACAAAATATTTGAAATATATGCAAAATGAAATACTTTTTTTTTTTTTTTTAATTGCATTTTAGGTTTTGGGGTACATGTGAATAACATGCAAGGTTGTTGCACAGGTGCACACGTGGCAGTATGATTTGCTGCCTCCCTCCCCTTCACCTATATCTGGCATTTCTCCCCATGCTATCCCTCCCCAACTCCCCACCCCCCCCACTATCCCCCCTCCCCCCCAACAGACCCCCGTGTATAGTGCTCCCCTCCCTGTGTCCAAGTGTTCTCCTTGTTCAACTCCCGCCTATGAGTGAGAACATGTGGTGTTTGATTTTGTGTTCTTGTGTCAGTTTGCTGAGAATGATGTTTTCCAGGTTCATCCATGTCCCTACGAAGGATGTGAACTCCTCCTTTTTAATGGCTGCATAATATTCCCTGGTGTATATGTGCCACATTTTTCCTGTCCAGTCTAGCATTGATGGGCATTTGGGCTGGTTCCAGGTCTTTGCTATTGTAAACTGTGCTGCAATGAACATTCGTGTGCATGTGTCCTTATAGTAGAACGATTTATAATCCTTTGGATATATGCCCAGTAATGGGATTGCTGGGTCAAATGGAATTTCTATTTCTAGGTCCTTGAGGAATCGCCACACTGTTTTCCACAGTGGTTGAACTAATTTACACTCCCACCAACAGTGTAAAAGTGTTCCTATTTCTCCACATCCTCTCCAGCATCTGTTGTCTCCAGATTTTTTAATGATCGCCATTCTAACTGGCGTGAGATGGTATCTCAATGTAGTTTTGATTTGCATTTCTCTAATGACCAGTGATGATGAGCATTTTTTCATATGTTTGTTGGCCTCATGTATGTCTTCTTTTGTAAAGTATCTGTTCATATCCTTCGCCCATTTTTGAATGGGCTTGTTTGTTTTTTTCTTGTAAATCTTTTTTAGTTCATTGTAAATTCTGGATATCAGCCCTTTGTCAGACGGGTAGGCTGCAAAAATTTTTTCCCATTCTGTTGGTTGCCGATTCACTCTATTGACTGTTTCTTTTGCCGTGCAAAAGCTGTGGAGTTTGATTAGGTCCCATTTGTCTATTTTGGCTTTTGTTGCCAATGCTTTTGGTGTTTTGGTCATAAAGTCCTTGCCTACGCCTATGTCCTGAATGGTTTTGCCTAGGTTTCCTTCTAGTGTTTTTATGGTGTTACGTCTTATGTTTAAGTCTTTAATCCATCTGGAGTCAATTTTAGTGTAAGGTGTCAGGAAGGGGTCCAGTTTCTGCTTTCTGCATATGGCTAGCCAGTTTTCCCAACACCACTTATTGAACAGGGAATCCTTTCCCCATTGATTGTTTTTTTCAGGTTTGTCAAAGATCAGGTGGTTGTAGATATGTTGTGTCGCCTCCGACGCCTCTGTTCTGTTCCATTGGTCTATATCTCTGTTTTGGTACCAGTACCATGCTGTTTTGATTACTGTAGCCTTGTAGTAGAGTTTGATGTCCGGTAGTGTGATGCCTCCCGCTTTGTTCTTTTTGCTTAGAATTGACTTGGCTATGCGGGCTCTCTTTTGGTTCCATATGAAGTTTAAGGTGGTTTTTTCCAGTTCTGTGAGGAAGGTCATTGGTAGCTTGATGGGGATAGCGTTGAATCTGTAAATTACTTTGGGCAGTATGGCCATTTTCATGATATTAATTCTTCCTAACCATGAACATGGAATGTTTCTCCATCTGTTTGTGTCCTCTCTTATTTCGTTGAGCAGTGATTTGTAGTTCTCCTTGAAGAGGTCCTTTACGTTCCTTGTTAGTTGTATTCCTAGGTATTTTATTCTCTTTGTAGCAATTGTGAATGGCAGTTCGTTCTTGATTTGGCTCTCTTTAAGTCTGTTATTGGTGTATAGGAATGCTTGTGATTTTTGCACATTGATTTTGTATCCTGAGACTTTGCTGAAGTTGCTTATCAGTTTCAGGAGATTTTGGGCTGAGGCGATAGGGTCTTCTAGATATACAATCATGTCGTCTGCAAATAGAGACAATTTGACTTCCTCCTTTCCTAATCGAATACCCTTTATTTCTTTTTCTTGCCTGATTGCTCTGGCTAGAACTTCCAGTACTATATTGAATAGGAGTGGTGAGAGAGGGCATCCTTGTCTAGTGCCAGATTTCAAAGGGAATGCTTCCAGTTTTTGCCCATTCAGTATGATATTGGCTGTCGGTTTGTCATAAATAGCTTTTATTATTTTGAGATACGTTCCGTCGATACCTAGTTTATTGAGGGTTTTTAGCATAAAGGGCTGTTGAATTTTGTCGAAGGCCTTCTCTGCATCTATTGAGATAATCATGTGGTTTTTGTTTTTGGTTCTGTTTATGTGGTGAATTACATTTATAGACTTGCGTATATTGAACCAGCCTTGCATCCCCGGGATGAATCCTACTTGATCATGGTGGATAAGCTTTTTGATGTGCTGTTGTAGTCAGCTTGCCAGTATTTTATTGAAGATTTTTGCATCTATGTTCATCATGGATATTGGCCTGTAGTTTTCTTTTCTTGTTGAGTCTCTGCCGGGTTTTGGTATTAGGATGATGTTGGTCTCATAAAATGATTTGGGAAGGATTCCCTCTTTTTGGATTATTTGGAATAATTTCAGTAGGAATGGTGCCAGTTCCTCTTTGTATGTCTGGTAGAATTCGGCTGTGAAACCATCTGGGCCTGGGCTTTTTTTGGGTGGTAGGCTCTTAATTGCTGCCTCGACTTCAGACCTTGTTATTGGTCTATTCAGGGTTTCGACTTCTTCCTGGTTTAGGCATGGGAGGAGACTACTGTCCAGGAATTTATCCATTTCTTCCAGGTTTTCTAATTTATGTGCATAGAGTTGTTTGTAATAATCTCTGATGATGGTTTGAATTTCTGTGGCATCTGTGGTGATATCCCCTTTATCATTTTTTATTGCCTCTATTTGGTTATTCTCTCTTTTCTTTTTTATTAGTTTGGCTAGTGGTCTGTCTATTTTGTTGATCTTTTCAAAAAACCTCCTCCTGGATTTATTGATTTTTTGTAGGGTTTTTCGTGTCTCTATCTCCTTCATTTCTGCTTTGATCTTAGTTATTTCTTGTCTTCTGCTAGGTTTTGAGTTTTTTTGATCTTGCTCCTCTAGCTCTTTCAATTTTGATGATAGGGTGTCAATTTTAGTTCTCTCCTTTCTTCTCATGTGGGCACTTATTGCTATATATTTTCCTCTAGAGACTGCTTTAAATGTGTCCCAGAGATTCTGGTATGTGGTGTCTTCATTCTCGTTGGTTTCGAAGAACATCTTTATTTCTGCCTTCATTTCAGTGTTTATCCAGTCAACATTCAGGAGAAAGTTGTTCAATTTCCATGAGGATGTGTGGTTCTGGGTTGGCTTCTGAATTCTGAGTTCTAACTTGATTGCACTGTGGTCTGAGAGACTGTTTGTTATGGTTTCTGTTCTTTTGCATTTGCTGAGGAGTGATTTACTTCCAATTATGTGGTCAATTTTAGAGTAGGTGTGATGTGGTGCTGAGAAGAATGTATATTCTGTGGATTTGGGGTGGAGAGTTCTGTAAATGTCTATTAGGTTTGCTTGTTCCAGGTCTGAGTTCAAGTCCTGGATATCCTTATTAATTTTCTGTCTCGTTGATCTGTCTAATATTGACAATGGTGTGTTGAAGTCTCCCACTAGTAATGTGTGGGAGTCTATGTCTCTTTTTAAGTCTTTAAGAACTTGCCTTATGTATCTGGGTGCTCCTGTATTAGGTGCATATATATTTAGGATCGTTAGCTCTTCTTGTTGTATTGATCCTTTTAGCATTATGTAATGTCCTTCTTTGTCTCTTTTGATCTTTGTTGCTTTAAAGTCTATTTTATCAGAGATGAGAATTGCAACTCCTGCTTTTTTTTGCTCTCCATTTGCTTGGTAAATCTTCCTCCATCCCTTTATTTTGAGCCTTTGTGTATCCTTGCATGTGAGGTGGGTTTCCTGGATGCAGCACACTGATGGGTTTTGGCTTTTTATCCAATTTGCCAGTCTGTGTCTTTTGATTGGGGCATTTAGTCCATTTACATTTAGGGTTAATATTGTTATGTGTGAGTTTAGTCCTGTCATTTTGATGCTAGCTGGCTGTTTTGCCCATTGGTTGATGCAGATTCTTCATTGTGTTGCTGCTCTTTACCATTTCGTGCGTTTTTGGAGTGACTGGTGCTGGCTGTTTTTTTCTATGTGTAGTGTCTCCTTCAGGAGCTCTTGTAAAGCTGGTCTGGTGGTGATGAAATCTGTGAGTACTTGCTTGTTCACAAAGGATTTTATTTTTCCTTCACTTATGAAGCTTAGTTTGGCTGGATATGAAATTCTGGGTTGAAAGTTCTTTTCTTTAAGGATGTTGAATATCGGCCCCCACTCTCTTCTGGCCTGTAGGGTTTCTGCTGAGAGATCTGCTGTGAGTCTGATGGGTTTCCCTTTGTGGGTAACCCGACCTTTCTCTCTGGCTGCCCTTAGTATTTTCTCCTTCATTTCAACCCTGGTGAATCTGATGATTATGTGCCTTGGGGTTGCTCTTCTAGAGGAATATCTTTGTGGTGTTCTCTGTATTTCCTGGACTTGAATCTTGGCCTGCCTTGCTAGGTTGGGGAAGTTTTCCTGGATAATATCCTGAAGAGTATTTTCCAGCTTGGATGCATTCTCTTCGTCACATTCAGGTACACCTATCAAACGTAGATTAGGTCTTTTCACGTAGTCCCATATTTCTTGTTGACTCTGTTCATTCCTTTTTACCTTGTTTTCTCTAATCTTCCCTTCTCGTTTTATTTCATTGAGTTGATCTTCAACTTCTGATATCCTTTCTTCTGCTTGGTCAATTCTGCTGTTGAAACTTGTACATGCTTCGCGAAGTTCTCGTGTTGTGTTTTTCAGCTCCATCAATTCATTCATATTCCTCTCTAAGTTGTCCATTCTCGTTAGCATTTCATCAAGTCTTTTTTCAAGGTTCTTAGTTTCTTTGCATTGGGTTAGAACATGTTCTTTTAGCTCACAGAAGTTTCTTATTATCCATTTTCTGAAAGCTGATTCTGTCATTTCATCACACTCATTCTCCATCCAGTCTTGTTCCCGTGCTGGTGAGGAGTTATGCTGCCTTGTAGGGGGAGAGGTGTTCTGTTTTTGGGTGTTTTCATCCTTTTTGTGCTGGTTTCTTCCCATCTTTGTGGATTTATCCGCCTATTGACTTTGTAGTTGCTGTCTTTCTGATTTTGGTAATTTTAAGTCTGCAGCAGCTGAACTCATAAACCCCCTTTTCTTCTCCCCAGGTGTTCTGGCCCAGGGGTTTAGCACTTTATGTTTTTCAGCTGTGTTGCTACCGTTTTCCCTGCCCACAAGGTGGCAGTCTAGTCACACTCAGCCTGCAGAGGCTTCGCTGAGCTGCTGTGGGCTCCGCCCAGCTTCCGTGTGAGCTTCCCTGCAGTCCTGTGAGTGTAGTTAGAACTGCTTCCGCTATGCTGGCCCGCCCCTGTAGTGACAAAGTCTCTGTAGTGGCGGGTTGTCTTGGTTACGGCAAATTGCCCCGGGAACTGCAGGGTGTTTCCCGATGGAGGACGCCCCTCCCCCACAGAGCTGGACCGTCCCGGGTTCAGCCGTGTTTCCAGAGGGGCCCTCTTTGTCCGGTAATCTCTTGGCTTGCCTCCTTGCCACAGCTCCCCTTGCTGGCCCAGAGGGGACACAGTCTCGTTCGCTTTGTTCAAGGAGCCGCTGCTCCCCACCCCCCGTGCAGGCCGAGCGGCTGCTCCGGTCCAACCAGCGGCGCTGGGAACCCGGGGAGCTTTACCGCCTGTGAATCTCCTGGTCTGTGGGCAGTTAAAATCTGCTGCCCTGTGTGCCGCTGCGTCAGCTGAAGCAGCGGCTCTGAGATTCCTGGCGCTCCCTTGCCCGGGGGTCTCCTGGCTTGGCTCCCTGCTTCAGCTCCCCTTTCTGGCTCAGAGGGAACTCTGTCTCTCTCGCTCTGCATAAGAAGCCACTGCCCCCCGCTCCAGGGCGTAGGCTGAGCGGCCACTCCGCTCAAACCAGCGGTGCTGGCGACCCGTGGGGCTTTTCCTCCTGTGAATCTCCTGGTCTGTGGGCAGTAAAAGTCCGTCTGGAAATGCGGCGTCCACTCACCCTCTGCGCCTTCTCTCGGAGCTGCAATCCCGACTTCCTCCTAAGCGGCCATCTTGGATCCAAAATGAAATACTTTTGAGACTAGAGTATCGTTGATCTATCACTCATTTGTTTTTACCAAAAACAAGCAAAAAAGACTTTGATTTGATGGCTTTCATAAAATGTGGGTGCTCTCTTTTTCCTGGACATTACAGGAAAATGAAAAAATAATCTTTAAAAAAAAATTTAAAAACTTTGTTCCTCACCTTGCCTCATAATTTGTTTGTTTCTTTAATGACTATTGTTTACTTTTCTTTGCAGTCATTTTAGAAGAACCATTAAAGAAGTACGATCAATAGGTAGGGCCAATGCAAACCCTACCATTGCTGGTTGCAAATTATAAACTATATGGCAAATAAAGTGTTAATTTAAAAATCAGTCTGTTCTTAGGATTTTCTGGTTTTTGAAACTTTTGAAGGTCAAATATACAAATATTTTTTAGCCAGAACTTTTCTTAATTAGATGTTATTTGCCTAATCAAATAAATGAATTTGATTGCAGTTTAGTAAATGTGTTACTTGATATTGTGAACTCTTTCATCATAGTTCACTTGAATCAAGAAAGTTAACACCTGTGGATTGCCTCACAGAAACCTCTTTTGTTAAATGGACACCCACAGGTCATGAGGCAATTACATTTGTTGCTTGTACTAAAAAGGAGGCACTTAACTAGACCTCAGTAAATATAGCTGAGAACTAGAGGCTTCTTTTGTCCAGCCCTGAGATTAGGTTTTATCATAGCTTAGGAAGTAAACCTCTGACGTAGAAAGGCAAAACAAGAATGATCTAAAGGTCCCTTTAATGCCTTAAAATTTAGCTGTGAAGTTAGCTATATCTGAGACACATGGAGAATTCAGGTTTGAGCAAAAGTAAAAACAGTTTATGGCATTCATGAAAACATATATTCATATATTATTCAGTCTTATGCATTCATTCAAAATAGCATGGCATATTTAGAAGAATATAAAATTAATCCAACTTAGAAGTTTTGATTATGAGAAGTAATGAACAAAGACAGAATTAGGGATTTCCATTTTGGGCCATTTGCAAAACATTTAATATAAATGAGTTTATTAGAGTGCTTTTCAGCCTTAGTTGTAAAATTATCATAGCTTAAAAAAACACATTTTATTCTCTGTGAGCACAAAAAAGGAAAGAAAAATCCACATTAATCTACCATTTTATCCTGTTCATATTTTGTTATATTGCTATATAATTCTTTTTCTATTATCTGGTTTGAATTTTCGACTTACTGACAACTAGTAGGTTAATGTAACAGACAATGACTGTGTTTAAAGTTAGAAAGGAAATGTTTGTTCTGTTCCTTGCCTCATTCCATACCAGAAAAGTCAGGTGTTATGTTTCAGACCCAAATCATAAATGTTTTACTGTATGTTTGTTTAAATGTGTTCTTGGCTAGACTAATATTTTAGTCATCTATAGATCTGATGACAGTACTGCTAATTGTATAGTACAAGTAAGTGACTTGAACTATACAAAGAAGCATATCCTACTATATGGATTAGAAGTTAGGTCACTCTCTTTCCAGACTACCAAAGACCAAAAAAAAAACCCCAACCCAAAACCACCTTTTAAAAAAATTCAACAAGCTTCCCCCTATGCTACATCATAAAGGATGATGTTTCCTTTTTTAAAATTACACCACTGAAAGGGTTAAGCATTTTGCATTTTAAGACACACATACACATAAAACTCTGTGTATGTATACATATATATACTTTAAGTTACCTAAATAGTATGCACTGGCTATAAAAATGTATATTTTGAAATATATATTTTAAGTATTTTACATTTATACACATTGCCCTGTAACTTATTTTTTTTAATGGGTGTCTTATGGAAATCTTTTCATTAGTTTTATGTATTTATTTTTACTGGCTATTTACTAATATATAAATGAAAGATATTTTATTTAACCTTTGCCTACTGAGGAACATTTATACCATTGCCAATCTTGAGATGCAGACAATACCATAGTGAACTTCCTTGTTTGTATGTAATTGCATGCTAAGTTTGGCAAATCTTTTTCCAGAGATTTTGATAGGGAAAGGGAAGTCTCCACTGAAGGGGACGCAAGATGGAGATGCCAAAGCACACTTCACACATCAAAAATTTTAATCTTCACTGAAATAATTTTCTTTATATACAAAATTACAAAAAGTCTGCTAAAAAAAATATTTTAGGGCCTGGTGCAGTGGCTCACGCCTGTAATCCCCGTACATGGGGAGGCCTAGGCAGGTGAATCACCTGAGGCCAGGAGTTTAAGATCAGCCTGGCCAACATGGTGAAACCCCATCTCTACTAAAAATATAAAAATTAGCCTGGCATGGTGGTGCATGCCTATAATCCCAGCTACTCAGGGGGCTGAGGGAGGAGAATCACTTGAATCCGGGAGGCAGAGGTTGCAGTAAGCCAAGATTGCACCACTGCACTCCAGCCTGGGCAACAGAGCGAGATTTTCTGTCAAAGAACAAAAAATTTTTTGAATTAGGTAATTTTGAACATTTGCTTCTGGCACTGATGGAATAACTGGTCAACAAAATAAGCCTTTGACTTGCCCCAACTTCTGTCTTAAAGCAGTTTTCAGATAACAGTGCAAGGAAGAGAAATTGAAGCAAAGCACAGGTGGTCTTGCTGAGTTGAAGAGACAAAGTTTGGGGTTGTAAAGATTGGAGATGCTTAAATGGTTGAGATTTATGGATTCAACTACCATGGAGGAAAGAGCTACAGAAAGATTTCCAGAAATCTATGTAGATATTCCCTTGGCTTTTGTGCTCCATACTAAATTGTGCCTGCTTATGGTGGAACTTAAGAGACTGAGCAATGTATGACTACTGGGGAGCTGTAAGCCAAAAAACTCCCAGAGTTCACCCAGAGCTGAAAGACATTTGTGTTCTGACCAGCCAGTGTGGATCTTGTTGATATCCAGAACATTTCGTAGAGATTCTGGAAAAATCAAGCCTTAGTAGTAGGGCTAGAATAGCCCTTAGAATAAAATATAAGATAGAGACCCAACTTAGCAGGCTTATAAACAAGGCTTGAAAGGAATAAGGTGACTGCCATTAACTTAACTACCTCACAGAAACCAGACCCTTCAACATTTGACACTCTATAAAAACAGACAAAAAAATCTACTCAGCAAATGAATGTCCAGTTTAATCAGAAATTACCAGATATGTGAAGATGCAGGAAATTATAACTCATAATCAAAGGTAAATCAGTTAAATAGACCCAGAAATGACAGAAATTATGGAATTAGCAAACACTCTAAAACACCAATTATAACTATTTTTGAAGAGCTAGAGATGAACATATTGAGGAAATAAATGGTATAAGAAATGGCCAAATGAAATTTCTAGAGCTTAAGAATACATTTGATGGTCTTTACAGTAGTAGGTTAGAAACTACAAAAGAAAAGATCAGGGAATTTGAAGACACATCAATGAAAATTATACAAACTGAAGGAAAGGAAAAAGTCTGGAGGAAAAACAATGAATAGCTCATGGGACAGGTTAAGCAGATTAACATGAAGGCTATGGAAGCCCCAGGGTAGTGGGTAGAAAAGAAGGTGATCTATACATTTATGTTCCCCAATTTTGATTAAAATGATAAATCAGAGATCCAAGAAGTACAGAAAGAAGTTCTTGCCAAATAAATACAAAGACAATCAAACCAGGGTAGACAGAAGATCTTAAAAACAACCAGAGAAAAACATATTATAACTGAGAACAAGGAATTTCTGCTGATCTATTATAAGAAACAGCAAGAAGACAATAAAATGAAATTTTTTAAGTGTTAGGTGGGGAAACACTGTCAATCCAGAATTCTTTATTCACTGATAAGGATGAAAAATATATTGTTGCAAAATTATTTTCTTTCTTATCTTACATGAAGTGGTATGTGAAGATAGCTATACCTTAAGAAAAGGTGGACTGTGATTAATGATGCATATTGTAAACCCTAGGGTAACAACTTCAAGAATAAGATCTATATTAAATATGGTAACTGAAGAAACAAAATGGAATTCAAAAAATAATCCAGTAGAAAGGAGAAAAAAAGGAAACAAAAATAGATGTAACAAATACTTCACATCATGCACAGAAGTTATCTCAAAATGTATCACATACCTAATCAAAGCTAAAGCTATAAAACCTGTACAATATAGTATAATATGTTCATAATTTAGAGGCAAGTAAAGATTTCTTAGGACACCAAAAGCACAAAACACAATAGGAAAAAAAATTATGAATTAGACCTTGGTAACATTAAAAACCTTTGCTTTTCAAAACATCTTTAAAAAAATGCAGACTGGGAGAAAATATATGCAGTTCCATCAAAGGACTTGTACCCATGGTAAATACAGGACTGGTACAATGAATAAGAGGATAACCCATTTTTAAAATGGCCAAAATATTTTAATAGATGCTTCATGAAAGATACTACTAGTATGCACAATGGAAAAAATGCTTTCATCAGAGAAGTGCAAATTAAAACCACAACTTAATATCCTTCACCTACTAGAATGGCAAAACATTTAAAAACTGATAATACCAAGTGCTGGAGAGGTTGTGGAACAGCAGGAGCACAGTCATACATTGGTTGTTGGGAGTAAAAATATTACCACTTTGAAAAAGTTTGGTAGTTTCTTTAAGGTTAAACATAGACTTACTGATGACCCAAAATTCCACCCCTAGATATTTACTGAAAAGAAATAAGACTTGTACGTGAATGTTCATAGTGCTTTATTTTTACTAGCATCAAACTGTAAACAACCCATCACCAAGTTCATAGATAAACATTGTGGTTTACAATGGAATACTTCTCAGCAGTAAAAAATGAATGACTTTTACATACAAGATAGATTCATCATAAAAACTTGCTAAATAAATAAGGCAGACACAAAATAGGTACTTTGTAATTCCATTTATATGAAATTCAGCAACAGGCACAACTAGTCTCTAGTAACAGAAAGCAGATCACTAGTTCACTGGGTCTAGGATTGGCAATAGGAAATTGACTACAGAGGGACAGAAGGGAACTTGTCAGCATGGAAGAAATAGCCTGTATTATTGTAGTTGTGGTTAGATGAGTGTGTACATTTTTCAAAACTTGTGTCAAAACTTAAAACAGGTGAATTTTACTGTATATGAAACATACCTCTATAAAGTTGATTTTAAAAGTGAAAGTATTCACTCTTTTCCCCTATACCAGAAATCATATTTTAAAGGGGGAGTAATTTCGAACATGTTTTTTTTTTTTTTTTTTTTTTTTTTTTTTTTTGAGACGGAGTTTCGCTCTTGATACCCAGGCTGGAGCGCAATGGCGCGATCTCGGCTCACCGCAATCTCCGCCTCCTGGGTTCAGGCAATTCTCCTGCCTCAGCCTCCTGAGTAGCTGGGATTACAGGCACGCGCCACCGTGCCCAGCTAATTTTTTGTATTAGTAGAGACGGGGTTTCACCATGTTGACCAAGATGGTCTCGATCTCTTGACCTCGTGATCCACCCGCCTCGGCCTCCCAAAGTGCTGGGATTACAGGCGTGAGCCACCGCGCCCGGCCCGAACATGTTTTTTTACTGGTAGACTGAGTATGGGTTGAGCATCCCTAATCCAAAAATATGAAATCCAATATGCTCCAAAATCTGAAACTTTTTGAGCGTCTGTGTGATGCCACAAGTGGAAAATTCCACATCTAATTTCACACGATGAGTCATAATCAAAACTTTGTTCCTTGCACAGATTAAAAATTTTATATAATACTACCTTCAGGCTACATGTATAAGGTGTATATGAAAAATGAATTTCGTGTTTAGACTTGGGTCTCTTCCCCAGGATATCTCATGTATATGCAAATATTCCAAAATCTAAATCTGAAACCTGAAACACTTCTGGTCTGTAGCATTTCAGGTAAGAGATACTCAACCTGTAATCTATAGAGAGGTGGATCAGCAAAGGTGACTGCTTTGATTTTAAAAGATCTGTACTTAAGAGGTTTTCTTGTTTATAGAGATCTTGTTAGATTAAAGGTAACATCAGTGATAAAGCTGTTTCCTTGATTTGTGTATGGTACATGAAATGTTAAGTCTGTAAGATGTAGGCATTATTCCTTTACTGTAAATGGATGCATGGTCATTAACATGTATGGATTTCAGGTAATGAGGAGTTAGCATGTTTCATATTTGAACCTCTTTCTTTTTCCTTGACTAAATATCAAATTTAGTACTTCTTTTTTTTTTTTTTTTTTTTTGAGACGGAGTTTCGCTCGTTACCCAGGCTGGAGTGCAATGGCGCAATCTCGGCTCACCGTAACCTCCGCCTCCTGGGTTCAGGCAATTCTCCTGCCTCAGCCTCCTGAGTAGCTGGGATTACAGGCACGCGCCACCATGCCCAGCTAATTTTTTGTATTAGTAGAGACGGGGTTTCACCATGTTGACCAGGATGGTCTCGATCTCTTGACCTCGTGATCCACCCACCTCTGCCTCCCAAAGTGCTGGGATTACAGGCTTGAGCCACCGCGCCCGGCCAGTACTTCTAATTTAGTACAGGCTAAGTATCAAATGAAAGGCTCCTGGTGATATGTTCTAGGTTTCTTTTAGAAGATTCCTTTCTGTAGTTGTTAATTATATTACTCCTGAGATGGCCGGGTGCATTGGCTCATGCCTGTAATCCCAGCACTTTGGGAGGTGGAGTTGGGTAGACTGCCTGAGGTCAGGAGTTCAAGACCAGCCTGACCAACATGGTGAAACCCTGTCTCTACTAAAATATAAAAATTAGCTGCGTGTGGTGGCGGGGTGCCTGTAATCCCAGCTACTTGGGAGGCTGAGGCAGAAGAATTGCTTGAACCCAGGAGGCAGAGGTTGCAGTGAGCCAAGATTATGGCACTGCAGCCTGGGCAACAGAGCAAGACTCTGTCTCAAAAAAAAAAAAAAAAAATTACTCCAGAGATGATACTTCATTGTATATTGCTAATTTTAAAGAAACTCAGGTCGTAACTCCTACAAAAGTGACCTAGCTAATGGCAGTTATCATTGTGCGTTCAAAGAATTTGTATTTACAAGTATTTAACCACCAGCAAATATTTGAATTCCACTTTTGGTTTAGGTGCTGTAAATAACTAAAATCATTTTTAAGAAAGCATATGGATATAAAAGTCAATACTGTATGAAATACTAAAAACTTTGTGGAACATAATAAATATAAAAAGACAAAAAATAGATTGGGAAAAATATTTGCGATACATGTATGAATGCTGTCTGTGTTATATAATACACGTAGATAAGACTTATATAAAGTAGGCACAGACTATTCACTGGATATTAAATACAATCAGAAAACACACAGTAATATTCTACATTGCCAACAATCAAATAAATGCACTGAAAAATATTACCAAGGTACTAAATCAGTCATTATTTACAAAAATCAGGAATATTTACTGATATTCCTTCAGTAAACTTATGTTATTTTTCTACAAAATTAAAAACATTCATCCAAGCCTTATAGCCATTTGTCAGGACGTACTCCCAAAGAATAAAATAGTTAAATGTAAAAAAAGAAACCTTTCTAACAAAGACTCAAATTCAGAAGACATGAAAGCAAAGGCTGATAAAAGAAATGACAAACTGGGAATATTTGCCACTTGTACCACAAAGGGCTAATCTCCCTAGTATTTAAAATGCCTCTTAAACATGAAAAGAGATTCAGCCTCACTCATAAGACAAAGATACTATTTTTCACCAGGCAGATTGGCAAAAATCTATTAAGTTGGTGCAAAAGTAATTGCGGTTTTTGCCATTAAATATATTTTTCAGCAAAAACTGCAGTTACTTTTGCACCAAACTATAATGTAATAAAAGTCATTAACACTCAGAAAAATAAAATCATAGCATTACTGTCGGTTTATTCTGGTATAAAATAGTAAAAACTGACAGAAAAGCCAAGCAGGTTAAAAATAATAATAAAGGTTATAATGTAGGGCCCCAAGCAAGACTGACTTTATGTTAAGTGCTGGAAAGAATCAAGTTGGTATGGGCAGGCAAGTTTAGGGAAAGCTTCATGAAGAGATGATCACAGGTCTTGGTTTACCATCAATGGGATGGTCAGACAAAGGTATCCCTAGATTATTAGTATGTTGCCTTATTAGTTTGTAGAATATTTTTCTTTTACTGGTGTCCATAACTACATGGTTGTATTTATTCATATACATTACCTGTTTTTAGAACTCAGGAAAAAGCACATTTTAGGGAGAAACTATGGAAATTTAAACATGAAAGATGTTCACCTTACAGCTTTATCAAAGTAACACTTAAGAATGTTAATTACATTTCGCTTTTCCAAATTCACTATTTTGTTCCTTTTTTGATGACTGTGATGTACATATCTTTCTACTAGAGCAGTCTTATGCTTCACTGCACATATGTCTATTTTTTTAGATAGCGAGGAAGTGGCCTTGCTATTGGCCCTTGGACAAACTACTTCCACTAATAAAGTGAATGATCATATACTTTCTGATATTCCTTCAGTAAACTTATGTCCTTTTTCTACAAATAAATTTAAGATTTAAATATATCAAAATACAGTTAATTTGAAGGTTTTTGGCAAATATTTGCCTTCCAGAATCTTAAAATCGCTTATGTAAGTGAAATTCAAATTTTATTCTTGTATACATTTACTTTTCAAGAAGGTAATTTCTGAGATTAAAAAAAGTTGCGTTATCTCTTGTTAAACCCAGCAGTGATATTTTTCTTCATATAAGGTTTATAAATAAAACTGGTCAAAAGAATAATCAAAATAAATTCCTTCCCCATACAGAGATCATTTTGATCTGGTCAGTAACTCAACTGTCTTAGATAACAAAACTGTAAAACAAAAACTTTTAAAAAGCAATTTTAAAGATTGTTGCTGGAAAATTAAGTTTTTTAGTTTATATTGAACAGATAGTAATAAGCAAATGTCTCATATTGAAGGCAGCTTTTAAAAAAGAAGCAGTGTGTTCTGTTCTAAATATGCTTATGATTGTCACTCAGTAAAATCTTGTTACTTACCAGTTTATACATAGAACATTATAGGAGATAGTCTTTTCATTTAGGAGAAGGTCACCATCATTAATTTTACAACTGATGATTTTATAATAGGTCCTTCTGGTTCTTCATGGTCATTATTGAAGTATAATGCATTGAAGATATGGCCTGTACAAAGGCAGAACAGGGATCTTAATTAGAATTCTGACAAGCCCACTCCAATAAAATGATGAGATTATTTGTAATTGATGTCACAATCAATTACCATTTAGTTCATCATGAGCATTCTAATAGGTCTGGCCTTGGTATTGGCCCCAGGATGTTGCTGAGTGAGTGGTGCCCTGCTTATGCTGTTATTGAGACATAAGGGCACATTTTCAGTCAGCATCCTAATGACCTCTTTTGAAGTCTATTAAATTAATGACCCTGTCACACTGTTTTGATCTCTTATAACCTCAGTTTGGGGTTTGTATAACAAATTAATATTTGGGAACCATATGACGAAAAAAGATAGGTCTTTTAAAAAGTTGAAAGCTTTGATGTTTAGTAAAAGTTATTTTATTGTGAAAGAAATAAAAGCAAACATGCAATCTTAGGATTTGTATCTATTCTATAAAAGAGAACCTTAGGACATGTCTCCCTGCCTCTGAATACATGCTTTTAAATTATAGTACCCAAATTAGGTTTTATTTTTTTAAAGGGCTGCATTTCTTCTCTAATTCTAGGTGCCAATGGGTCATGTTTGGTTAGAAGGTGATAATCTACAGAATTCTACAGATTCCAGGTACTATGGACCTATTCCGTATGGACTAATAAGAGGACGAATCTTCTTTAAGGTACCATTTTCTGCTTAAAATGTAAGGTTTATTTTCTGAGCTAGAAAAAAAGTTTCTCTCAAAATGATCTCTGAAAATCTACAGGCTGTCAGTATACTTAACTGTTGCATTGAATACATTTTATGAACCTGTTGGCCTTAATAGGTATATGCAAACTATTATTCCCCCATTGCCCCTGCTCCTATAGAGATAATAATAAAATCCATACTACTTTAGCTATAGCCTAAGAAAACTTTAATTTGAATTTCCAAAAATTCAATTTTCTCTTGTACAACTCTTTAAAACCATGTTCACATCCTGGGCATGTTTTAATAAGCATGTACAGAAGAATGGTCTAGGTTCAAACTACCTATAATGTGTGGATACCTCATTTGAGTACTGTGAGTCATAGATTTACCATGAATTTGTTATTGTTAGGCAAGATGATTGTTTTCACTGGTCTCTCCTTTTTATCACAGGCAGTAAGGAGAAAAACACATGAATACATGGAGCTTTTGGATAATTTACAGGATTCTTTACATTTAAACGGATGCCATATTCAAATACTTTCAACCCCTTAGGTTGAAAGTATACAGTTAACTCCTATTTGAAAGTAGAAAAAGAAAACACAGACCATATATTCATACATATGTATTCACACACCACACACATATAATTTCATGTATAATGTTTGCATGTTCCAAAGTTTGGAGTTTAAACATACATACATATAAGTTTATTTTCTCAAGTCTCTGATGTAGAAGATTTTATTCTTGATTGATAAGTAAGGAGAAGTGTTTATCTGGCATAGAGAAAAGGGACAGATAGCAAAAGGGAATATGATGGTGCTGTGGCATTACTTTCACTAATTGTCTTCAACCTCATTTTGATTTTACAGATTTGGCCTCTGAGTGATTTTGGATTTTTACGTGCCAGCCCTAATGGCCACAGATTTTCTGATGATTAGTAAGCATTTATTCTTTTGACTTGTCTCCTGTTCATGTGAATTTATTACTCCTGTTGAAAGCATGTACTTACCAATAAACTATTTGCTATTCAGTTTTAGTTGTTTTTAATTGTTAATGTAAAGAATAATCAACACATACTCTGCAGGTTCTGTTCAAAATATATGGATAAAAATGTAATCCAAAAAGTCATCTAAATTTTATGATGCAAAAATATTTTGGGAGGAGGAACCTGGATGACTATCTCACTTTTGAATTCTTGTTCTGCTACTCTTCTTAAATATGCCTCATACTTTAGCAGCTACATTTACAAGTCAGAGTAGTAACTATTCTTAAGTTCAATCTAACAATGCCAGGTTTGATAAAAAGCTGCTAAGCTACATGCTCATCCCACTCATTTGAAATTAAGTAAAATCCCTTAAAGTTATTTAAATGAGTTCTGACTTATACTGTATACAGAATATTAAATACACAGAAAAATACATCTTTAAGGCATATGCCATCTATAGTCGGCTATAGTCAGTCAGTAATACTTTATAAAAGTTCATTTCATCATAGCAGCAGTGCAATGGCTCCTTCTTCATAAATATAAGCATTAAAACTGCATCCTTTTTTTTTTTTTTTTTTTTTTTGAGACAGAGTCTTGCTCTGTAGCCCAGGCTGCAGTGCAGTGGTGCAGTCTCAGCTCACTGCAATGTCTGCCTCGTGGGTTCAAGCGATTCTCGTGCCTCAGCCTCCCGAGTAGCTGGGACCACAGGCACACAACAACATGGCTGGCTAATTTTTTAAAGAATTATTTTTAGTGGAAACGGAGTTTCACCATGTTGGCCAGGCTAGTCTCGAACTCCTGACCAAAGGTGATCCACCTGCCTTAGCCTCCCAAAGTGCTGGGATTACAGGTGTAAGCCATCATGCCTGGCCCCAGTACTGTATCTTAACACTCCAAAATAAAAAGGAAAATAATGCACCAATTTCAAATCATTCTTTTTAAAACTTCTGGCTGGGCACGGTGGCTCACGCCTGCAATCCCAGCACTTTGGGAGGTAAAGGTGGGAAAATCATTTGAGGTCAGGAGTTCAAGACTGGCCTGGCTAACATGATGAAACCCCGTCTCTACTAACAAAAATTACACCAGGCGCAGTGGCTCACACCTGTAATCCCAGCAATTTGGGAGGCCGAGGCAGGTAGATCACCTGAAGTCAAGAGTTTGAGACCAGCCTGGCCAACATGGTGAAACCCCATCTCTAAAAATACAAAATTTAGCTGGGCACGGTGGTGGGCGCCTGTAATCCCAGCTGCTCGGGAGGCTGAGGCCAGAGAATCACTTGAACCCAGGAGACAGAGGTTACAGTGAGCCGAGATCATACACTGTACTCCAGCTGGGGTGACAGCATGAGAGGCCGTCTTAGAAAAAGAAATAAAAATTAAAATTAAAAAAACTTGCATTTCCTAAATTACATTTAAATTTAAAGATGGCAGTGTTTACAAGCTTTGGAAATAAAGGGCCAAGATTGGAGTCAACACTTTCTACACTTGCCATTTTGTCTTTATTAACTTTGAAATAACTTCATGAATATCCATAACTAGCCCTTCCTTATGGGAGAACTGGCCTCATGTTATTCACAAAGATTCTAGGTGTACAACAGGCCTATAACTTTAGCAACTAGAAACATTATCTGTTAGTCAGAAACTTAGTAAATATAAAGGAATATGATACTGTTACCCACTTAAAAGAGGAGACATGCTCATATTAGGAAAGAGAAATATTCTTATTTTATGTCAAGGAAAAAAATGAAATAATAAAGTTCTCAGATGGAAATTCACCAAATACAATCCAAATCTTTTTTTGTGACAACTTATGAATACAAATTATACATAAATAATTATAATCATTCTCTAATAATCTGAGGTGGTCTCTGCTTGATAATTGTATATTTTCTTTGCAAATAATAGGGTTGACAAAAAAAACAAGAATCCATTTCCTTGAATGGACAACACTCAATGGCCTCTCATCATGTCTAAATACCACAGTTAAAGCATTTCAAGTTGTGAACAATTTTAGTTATGATGAAGGAGTTCTATAATTAGTGAACATGTATCGCAAGAAATCAGGTTAACTTCTTCTGCTTCATCCTTGGAAACACTGTATTTTCCACCACATCTGCAACTCAGATAAAAAGAGTGATCATCTGCAAAAGAAAACAAAATCGTGTTTCAAAGACTACTAAGTAACTACATCACTGATACCCTTAAAAAGTGCAGAGTTTATTCAATAGCAATTGTAAAACAAAAGAAAGAAGGTCAGTAAAGATAAAGTGTATTTAAGGGAGAACTGGGAAAACTTTCTTGAAAGGGGCAGTGTTTCTAAAAATTATCTACCAAAGAATCTTTCTCTGTAGAGGAGATGGATTGAAGCTATGAATTAAATAAAAATCCAAGGATTTGGGGAGGAGAGGGCATGCTCAGAAGCAACCCATGAAAATTACTTGAAGTTTTCTGTTTTCTTAAAATTCGTAAGTTTACATTCTTTTCAACAATGTATTTGTCTAAAATAGAACAATGAAGGAAAAAGAAAAACAGCCCTTATCTGTCTCACTGTTAAGGAGCATGATGCTTTTGCCTGAAGTCTATCCTTTAAAGAAAACTAGACTGTTTATCAAGTGCAAGGTCTGGATACTTTCTCTTCTAGTGTCACACTATTTCAAGAATCCTGACTTAAGTCTATAAACACAACACCATGAGTTTTTTGTTTTTTGTTTTTTCCCCAATCCTGTGGGGGTATGTGTGTGTTTCTGTTTGGTGTTTACAAATGATACATGAATCAACAAAATGCTGAAGTGAGATGCCCAAAGGAGGCAGTACATTGCAATACTTAGGCTCCTAATCGTGGAAATTTTAAGTGTATCATTTTCCTGGGAAGTTGAAATGTTTGTGCCCTTTGACTTAAAGAATCTCTGATCCACTGGTCATTCCATTTTACTGTCTCTGAGAAGTAACTTTCAAAGAAAAATAAATCAATCACATTATTTTACCACTATCATAATTGATTATTAAAGATAAATAAGTCTCAAAGGACTCCTGATTTCATACAGTCAGATTATCTTCATTCAATTATCAAATTTGATTAATATTTAGCTCACATCATATGTAGTTTAAAAAACAGAAAAATTCAACTGTCTCATACCTGCACCCTATCAAGTTCAGCTCTGGAAAAACTGACAAATAAGCCAATTTTATGGGTTTTTTAAAATCAGTAAGGAAAACGAATTCATTCATCTAATCCAGCTTTTTATTCTTTACAATGCCTTTGTTCTCCATACAGAAACATAATTTAATCTTGAATTCAAAATGCAAACATCTTCCCTGTCTAAACCAAGATGTATGTACTAGAGCATGTTTTCAAAGTGAATTTTATATTCTAACTATTGATTTTCCCAAGTGAAATCTCCCCTAGCCCCTTGTTTTTTTACCACCTCAGTGAACAATGAGAAACAATTTGAGTTGACATATGCTTGGTAAATGACACAGAGGACACCATGGGCTACTGGGGAGTTTTGTCATAGATGACTCCAAATGTTAATGTTCACTGAAAAATTCCCATCTTGTTAAAATTTCTGCTTATATTATTATTTTGCCATCAAGCTTTTTTAACCAGGTGATAATTTTTACAGAAATCATTTCAAATACTCTGAATGAAGGCCAACAAAATGACCAAACTATGTAACAGACTAACTGTAAGGGTAAAAGTTAGCTTCAGTATTTGAACAGCTCACATACGCCTTTTAAGCACAATAAAATGCATCATTTCATACTGTCCTTTGATCAGACAACCCATAGTATGGCTATGTCTATCCTATAGGGTTTGATGAACTTTTCTCCTGTTTTGGATCTTCACTTCCATGGCTATTCTGAAAATGATCCTAAAGGGATCTTTAAACAAATTTTTCCTTTCCTAGTTGATCACACTTTTCATTTAATTTCATCTGCCAAAACTGCTCTTTTCAAATGGAAAAAAAATTTAGCTCAAAACTTCTATGATTCATTTTTAAATATTCCTAAAAGAATAATGGTTTCATGTAGCTATTGCTCAGTGTTTTCTCTCATGAAGATAAAAATCATTTCCATCTTTACAGTTATAAAAACCCTTAAATGAGCATCTAAGGGTGTCATATACTTTTAAGATTAACTGTATCTGCTTATTACTAATTCATTGGCTATGGATGGGATTCTTCTGTATCTTCTTTACTGTCAAGTTTACTTAGGGAGTTCCAGGAACAAATAACACATTGATGGTAATGCTTCATGATTTTTTTGTTGTATATTTCCTTCCATATGTTAGCATTTTCATTGTATCAGAAAGTCCATGTATTTATTGATCGAACAGATGCTTAAGCCACTTATCCATATTATGTTTCTTCTTTTTAAACTATTTTTATACATTTCTAATTTTTTTTTTTTGTAGAGATGCAGTCTTGGTATGGTTGGTTGGTTGTTTTCTATTCTCACAGTCTGTTCTGAGAGTCTTCCTGTGTTGCCCAGGCTGGTCTCAAACTCTTGACCTCTGCATTTCTCCAAACTCAGCCTCCCAAAGTGCTGGGATTACAGGAACCCAGCCCCATATTCTCGTTTGAAATTAAGATATTAATATTATATTATTAAACGGTAAAAAAATTATAAAAACCAGTTTTCACTATTTTCACACTTACTATAAACAAAATATATTACCCATATCAAGTATAGCAAGAACTAATTTGAGATTAAACAGATACAAACATATACATACCAGTTGATAAAGAGACAAACTACATTTTCAAATTCTATAAGTTCTGGGATACATGTACAAACTATAATTCAAAACATATTTAGTCCCTTGAAGTCTGTGTATTTGGCAAAAAAAATAAGTACATGTATGTATATAATACATATGTGCATATATATTTTTTCAGTTGGGTAAGCCTCCCTGATAAATGACATGTTCTAGAGTGTCCCTTCCATAAACTAGTAGTGAAAAGTCTATGTCACTAGTGTATTGTTTTCACAGTAGCATTTCTTCCTATTTACTCTGATGAGACTGTCACCACCACTAGGAGCTCCAGTTACATAAAACCTCAATTTTTCCAACTATATACCGAATTTCTACTCTAGGATTTCACTTGAGGGGTTGGGGGCAGAATGGTCCCAGAGGCAAACACATGACTTCCCTTCTAAGTTAATAAGGCTTGTGACACACTTCATAGGGGCACAAAGTTAAGAATTTGCCATTTAAAAAGTAAATTTTGTTTCAGATGGCTCTATTTTTATCTTCTTCCTATCCACACTCATTTGCAGATTTTTATAAACCTTGAGGGAATCTGCACTTCATGCTGAACAATAAGATTGAAGGGTTAAGAGTATATAAAGATTCGAGGAAATAGTAAGATTTTCTTCATTTGCCCAGAGAAACAAGTAAGTATGGTACTCAAGGCTTCCATTCAGTAAAGGGTGTTTTCCCAATTTAATGATCTCTAACCAGAACAATCAAGGAACTATCAGAAGAATGGGGAAACTATACTGGATTTAAGTTCTAAAATTTTAATAACAGAAAAGCAAAAATACGTGACTTCATGTTGCATCAAGGGGAACGACAGATACTCTTTTCTTCCTACAAGACAATCAGTATGTGAGAGTTAAAAAAAAAAAAAAATCAAGCCTCCAAGTATAACTTAAAAGCCCTGCCCTAACAGTTTATGATCTTATATAAAGAGAAAACAAAAAATTCTAATAGGAATTCATCTTGTCAACATTAAAAGGAATGAAAAAAAATATCTTGTTTGACATTATTTACCATACTATACAGACAACTAATGCAAAAACTAAAGTAAAAAACAACCCTTAAGAAACTTTATCCTAACATCTAATTAGAATATAAAAATAATTGGAAATGAGTCATATAGGAGGACATCAATCAGTATAAATAAAGTTTACAATTAAACAGAAATACTCCAAATAGAAACACTCACCACATATATATGGAAAGCTACACTATTATTTCTTTGTAAGATTCCAAATATCCAATGAGATTTTTTCCTTAGAGAAAATTCCTGTTTTTTAATGTTGTCAAGAGAAAAAAAAATTTCCAACCTTCATTGCAAGACATTTCTTCAAGATATACTTGAGCGTCTACTGGTCCTATACTTCTTAGATTATCTTCTGTAAAACATAAAACATGACACTTAATTATAAAACGTGATACTTTAACTGTAACCATGAAGAATGCTAAAAAGGCAACCCCAGCCTGGTCACTACAATTCTAACTTCCCACTTAACTGGAACCAACCCAAATGCCCATCAATGATAGACTGGACAAGGAAAATGTGGCACATATACACCATGGAATACTATGCAACCATAGAAAACGACGAGTTTGTGTCCTTTGTAGGGACATGGATGAATCTGGAAGAATAAAAAATCAAACACTGCATATTCTCACTCATACGTGAGTGTTGAACAATGAAAACATGGACACAGGGAGGGGAGCATCACACACTGGGGTCTGTTGGTGGGGGCTAGGGGAAGGACAGCAGGGGGTGGGGAGGTTGGGGAGAGAGAACATGTGGAGAAATGCCAGATCTAGGTGACAGGGGGGATGGAAGCGGCAAACCACCTTGCCATGTATGTACCTATGCAACAATGCTGCATGATCTGCACATGTAACCCAGAACCTAAAGTACAATAAAAAAAAAAAGAAAAAAAAAACTTCACTTAGTACTCTGACAGCAATAGTACTCTTGACAGCAGTGTTAAAGCAACCTGACTTCAGATGACTGAAAAATCTAGAGCATAGCATTTCTTATAAATTTTAAGTCAAAAATTCCATTTTTCACAACTATGCAACATGGAAAAGCATGAAGTTAATTTTGATGATTCTCTGCAATCTACTAGTGACCTCTATTTTGTAAGCAATAGGGCAATGTTTTTTTGTGTGTTTGTTTTTTGTCAGATATTATGGAACTAAGAAAGCAATGTGGAGTTGGATAAAAATAACTATCTGAACCTTAGTTACAATATTTTACTAACTTTCTAACAGTAGGTGTATCAGTTTGTTCATCTCTAAAACAGTAGTTATGTCTTCCTTATCTGCTTTGGGAGGGTTGCTGTTGACTGAATTGTGTCCCCCTCAAATTCATGTTGAAGCCCTAGCCCATAATTTGACTGTTCTTTTTTTTTAATGTGTGTGTGTGTGTGTGTGTGTGTGTGTGTATATATAATTATTATTATACTTTAAGTTCTGGGATACATGCAGGTTTGTTACACAGGTATACACGTACCATGGTGGTTTGCTGCATCCATCAACCCATCATCTAGCTATTTCCCCTAATGCTATCTCGCCCTAAGCCCCCCACCGCTTTACAGGCCCCAGTGTGTGATGTTCCCCTTCCTATGTCCATGTGTTCTCATTGTTCAACTCCCACTTATGAGTGAGAACATATGGTGTTTGGTTTTCTGTTTTTGTGTTAGTTTGCTGAGAATGATGGTTTCCAGCTTAATTCATGTCCCTGCAAAGGACATGAACTCATCCTTTTTTATGGTTGCACAGTATTCCATGGTGTATATGTGCCACATTTTCTTTATCCAATCTATCACTGATGGGCATTTGGGTTGATTCCAAGTCTTTGCTATTGTAAACAGTGCTGCAGTAAACATATGTATGCATGTGTCTTTGTAGTAGAATGATTTATAATCCTTTGGGTATATACCCAGGAATGGGATTGCTTGGTCAAATGGTATTTCTGATTCTAGATCATTGAGGAATTGTCACACCGTCTTCCACAATGGCTGAACTAATTTACATTCCCAACAACAGTGTAAAAGCATTTCTATTTCTCCACATCCTCTCCAGCATCTGATGTTTCCTGACATTTTAATGATCGCCATTCTAACTGGTGTGAGATGGTATCTCATTGTGGTTTTGATATGGCATTTCTCTAATTTGACTGTTCTTGGACATAGGGCTTTTAGGAGGTAATTAAGGTTAAATGGAGTCATAAAAGTGGGGTTCTAATCCAATAGGACTAGTGGCCTTAAAGGGAAGGAAGAGAGACCAATCTCTTTACACATGCACCCATACACAGAGGAAGGCCATATGAAGGCACAGCAAGGAGGAGGCTGCCTGCAAGCCAGGAAAAGAGCCCTCATCAGAAACTGAGTCAACCAGCACCTTGATCTTGGACTTGCTAGCCTCCAGAACCATGAGAAATAAATTTCGTTTAAGCCACCCAGTCTATGGTATTTTGTTATGGCAGCTGAGACAGACTAATAAAAAGGTGTTCTCCATATTAAGTGAGACCACACTAAAAGTGCTTTAAAAAATAAAGCTCTATCCAAATGTAAAAGGCTATTAATCACTTTTACATATGATTGTTTGCAAGAGATTAAGTAACTTAAAGTAGTAATTATTTCAGTATTTCAGTAACCCCACAACACAAATGTATTGTGTTGATGTTCCATTGCTGTTTCCTGGACCTAAGTTTTTGCTGCAGATGGAAGGTCCAAGGAAGCCTGGAATTCCACCTAAATTTGTAACAGGAGCATCTACTCTATTGCTTAAACGACGTGTTCTTTGGGTCAAAGACGGCAACCAAAGATGGGTAGCATTTGTCTTTGTTTTTAAAGGCATGTTGTATTTCCTGTATACTTGTATTGTTTTTCTAGAAGTAAATAATATTTAAGAAGAAAACAAAAAACCCTACTAAAATCCACTCCTCACCCCAATAAAATTTCCTTTAGCTGTCTTACTAGTCTCTTGTTCACCTGCTGAGAATGCTTCCCTTTGTTCTGTGATGTGAATGCCCGAAATTTAATTATATTTAATAACTGCCTGTTCAAAATTTATTAGTAAGTTACATAATTTTAAAGTAGATAAAAAGGTTATACAATATTTTGAACTCACCATGGTTTTCTATTAAAGTATATCACATATTATACCAGTTCATATTTATTGGGTACCAGTAGTCTATTAGACTGTCCTTAAGATCCAAAGATAAGGATTTCGCCCAGTGGTCAGAGATTCTTCCTCCATCTCTGTATGTCTACTGGATAGCTTATGCAGAATCTATCTGTATGCTAAGTAATTTCTGAACAAAACAATTTAATTTCCACATTCTATGTAAAGTATAGTAGGCTATATGCTATTCAGATATTCCTAATTTTAAAAAATTCTATCTATAATTCTCATGAATGGGGACAAAAATCTTAATCACATTTTAATTTCTTACTCAGAAGGACCAGGGTTGTTTGCTAGCATTGGAAGATTAAACACTGTTTCAGATTTAAGGAATGGGGGTAATAATTGACACTTAAATCCTATTTAGGGGAAAAACAGGTATAATAAATTTATAATGGAGTTGCCTATATTCCAGGGTATCTTATAGATATTTTAAGAATTTTGAAATCAATCAAAGCAAATCAGACAAGGCTGAAATAATGACAAGATGAATCAGCTTTCTTAATCTTACCTATCTTGAACGCCTGTAATATATTAATTGTACAAAAAGACAAGCTATTCAAATAGATCCATGATGCCATTTTTATTTAAAAATAATAAATTAGAAATTACTTGCAAATATAACTGCCAATCTACTGGGAAACTGTTGTTATTCTCACATAGTTACTATTTCATGTGTAACCATTCCTATTATTCCACCTACTCAAAAAGTGGCTTTCACAGTTTTATTACTATTTTTTCTTCATCTCTATGCATAGGAACTTTAGAGTAGCTACCTATTTCTTGGTTAAAAGATTAGCTTAGACCATATCTCATGGTAAATAGGAAAAGAGAATACATAAAAAGGGTTAGTACCTTGCCCGAGGTCAGAGTAGAGTTACAAGGAGTATATTAAAATATTTTCATATTCTGTGGCTGTCTAAATATCTGTATGTTGACCTGATTATTCAATACTATGGGCACAAACAATCCAAGTTCCTGTAGGGATTCTGGTTTTAAAAAACTAATATCAGATGAAAAAGATAACATACCGTATCATTTCCATTACATGAGATGTAACTGGCAAAACTACCCTATGATGTTGGGGGAAATGGGGAGTCAGTGGTAACTGGAAAAAGTCACAAAAGTCTTTCTGGGTTGGGCACCGTGGCTCATGCCTGTAATCCCAACACTTTGGGAGGTCGAGGTGGGTGGATCACCTGAGGTTGGGAGTTTGAGACCAGCCTGACCAATATGTGAAACCCCATCTCTAATAAAAATACAAAAATTAGCCAGGCTTGGTGGCATGCACCTGTAGTCCCAGCTACTCAGGAGGCTGAGGCAGGAGAAGTGCTTGAACCCAGGAGGTGGGGGTTGCAGTGAGCCAAGATCCTGCCACTGCACTCCAGCCTGGGTGACAGAGCAAGACTCGGTCTCAAAAACAAACAAACAAAAAAACAGAGGCTTTCTGGTTAAATGGGTGTGTTCACTGTGAAAATCCATCAAGCTACACACTTAGATTTATGCACTTCTCTGTATGGATTATATTTTTTTAAGTTTTAAAGATAGTGTGTTGAGACTCTATTTATGGCTACATTTTAAATAGAAATAAGAAAATAAAAGGAGAAAAAGAATAGACTGATAAAGTGAGTATTCTTTGAAAGGATGGTAATCTAACAATTTCTGAAAAAGGCTAGGGGTGATTAACTCAGGGGAAAATTGAATCCCTGGAGAACTGTATAATGAGCAGACGTGGTACACACAAGTAAAAGGTGAATCTAAATGTGGGCGGTGGGGGGTGACCAAGATCCTTTGTTGAGAGGCAGGTGTCCAGGGATGGGGCAACAGCAAATTCCCTCTCCTCAAACCCCACTACAATTACAAAGAAGGAGCACAAACAAATCACTGTTTTTTTTTTTTCTTTTTAAACAATGATCTCTGCTTGGCTACCATTGTGGTTATAATTAAAAAACTTAATTCTTCCCATCCTCTAAAGTAACTTAAAGGAAGCTGTAATTAGCTTTAATAATTGTCTACTAATCAGGCATGGCATTTTCAAAACAGATAAATTAGTATTCTTTTGTAGTATTACATATTATAAATATTTTTCTCTTGTAATAAAACATTTTAATAGGTATCTAGAAAGGTAAATCCTATCTCTTAAAATTCTCCTATTAACATGACACTACTAAAAGCGTTGGGAAAACATAAACTGATTTAGAGAGTGATTTAATTAAATGAACAGATCCAAGACATTAAATCTGGAATTTTTGATACAGAATGGTAATAAACATTAAAAAAAAAAAACCAGCCATTTGGAAAGAAAAAGCATTGTCTGGCATGTGGTATACTATTACAGTGAGTCCAATGATACTAAAAGATTCCTGATTCTTTTGAAGTAAATGGGTTCAACTTTTTCTAAGGTATCTAGGAACACTAAGGTCTGTTCACACCCTGTGCTGTGCTCATAAGCTTAGCCAAATATGGAGACAAGAAAAACTTCCAAATCTATTTACATACAGAAGTCAGTACATTATAAAGAGAGGTTCTTGAGAAATATAATGTTAACAAATAATGTATGTGGTTACTTGAAAAAGAATCTTTCAACCTTTAGAAGTATAGGCCCTTCTGACCTTGTGTTCTATTGGATTTGTCTGACAACAAGAGGTGAAAGAATTCTGTGGCTCCATTGTCTCAACAGTGGGATCTAAGAAAACACTGGCAGGACTCATCAGAGAGGTTTATGAGCCTGCAATTCAAAGAGATTAAAAGGAAAATCTACGGAGATTCTTTCACACTGAAGAATAACATTAAATAACTATTAGCAGCTTGGTTCAGTAAAGCTTACTAGAGCTCTCGCTGGGTCATTCACAACTTTCTAAAAGAGGAAAGGTTTTTTTTCAGCTCCATTTGGGAATCAATAAATATTTCTTACTTCTTACAAGACAATAGAATTCCTGTCTTTTTAAGCTTCCTCCTAATGATAGTAAAATTTCTAAAACAACTCTTTGTTTCATGCCTAAATAATTACACTTCCTAATCCCAGGAAACCTTTTCTATCTGTAGCTACAATTTAAAAAATAAAGTAAAAATAAAAAATAACAGCAACAAAAAGCTACAGGGGAGAAGAATTTAACTTTATTCATTATGGCTGAGACATTTCGAAGTCTCATTCAACCCCACAGTGACCAAAAGATCAAGTCCACCTGCAGCTCTGTCCATATAATTCATGTGAGGCAATGTCAGGTTATTCACATGATCATCTCAACCCCACAATGCTCTCATTTAAAATTAGTCCACTGTGTTTATTTTTATGCCATTTCAAATGTTTAAAGTTTATTTCAAACTAAAGACATCTGCGTGTAAGTTACAAATAAACAGCAGTTTTTCTCCTTTAGATCTCAGTATCTTACTATCTTAAAACCAAGTAGTTTAATTTTAAACCATCACCTCATTCTTAAAAAAACACTTCACTATACATAATTAATTTTTTATGTTAGAACTAACTGGAACATAATCAGTTTCCTTGTCTTTAACATGCCTCTCCGTTCTTGAAAAATTCTCTACCTTGATAAGAGATTGAGAAACAGGCAACATCTAATTTGAAGCCTGTTCTTTTAAGTCATAAACCTTATAATCCTTTCCCAGATGAAACTGAAGAGTCATAATTACAAGGCTTTCCACACTGAAGAAAAACTACAAACTTGGGACCTGATTATGAACCTGAATAATTGTGGAGCTTTTATAAACTGTATGTAAACCCAGTGGTCATTGAAGGTACCAAATGAAACCCAGAAACTGATTTCTTTCTGCTTCAATACAAAACAGGTAAAAGAGCAGCAGAAGTAGTCCTGGTCTCTTGTTCTGACCCTCAAATATCCCTCATACATGACTATTTGGAACTACAAATAGTAGATTGTACACAACTCATACAAAACTTGGAAACCTAGCATAGTGATTGAGGAAAAAAATGGCTTTGAAATCCCCCCCACCCATCAACTACTTTATGTGACCTTAGTCAAATTACTTAACCTAAGTCTTAGATTCAGTCTCTGAAAAACAGATATTAATACCTTCCTTACAAGGTTGTTAAACAATGTTTAAAAGAATTACCACAATTCTAGTGCTTAATAAAAATGACAGTTATTTTAAAACTGCTGTTATTTCTCAGTGTTTGTGTTGGCTATTTATACCAGACCATAAGAAAATGACTAAAATCCGATCCATTATTGGTAGGAGAAAAATGCCTCAAGTACCACAATGTAGGAAAGCAGCAACTCCTGACTTTGGATTTATAGAAGTGTTGAGTCTCATGTACTTTCTTACTGTAGGTCCCAATAAAATGGACGCATTTTTATCAAAGTCATAGTCTATATAATTTTCAGTCCTTCCAAAATATCAAACATTAACCAAATGATAGGAACCAGAAGAAAAAAAGTTCAAAATAATTATGTGGCTTTAGTTCAGAGGGCACAAATGATGATGGACTAGAATACCAGAAGGCTCCGGTGGGTGGTGGGGAGTTAGGGGTAGGGGAGATGGTAAGACCTAAGTTGGACCTTGAACAAAGAATAAGAATCAGAACAGGAGAGTGGTTCTGATTAATAACAAATAGTATAAACAGATGTGTGTCTGGGAGCCCCTAAATGAACCAGAGGACAAAATTCACATTAGGTTTGAAACAGGTAATGAAGTCGGAAAAAGTAGCAGGGACAAGCTTAAAAGCTTCTGTCCCATTTAAATTCCAGATGAATGGGTAGGTGTTGTTTTCGGAGGGTATAGGGTTATAAATGTTCTTAAATAGAGGAGTGAGAATAAAGAAAGCTGCTAGATCAATCAAAATGTAAAGTACTGTGGGAGAAGGCAGCAACAGAGAATGGAAGGCCAATTAGCAGTGATGGAAATAATCTGGGTAAGTGTTATAATCTGGGGATGGACTACTGTGGTAGCTGTGATAATAAAAAGCTCACACAGGGAAACAACATTTAAAAAGAATAAATGTCAACTGGTATTTCTGATTCATTGACTGTAAATGGAGCAAAGTAGAAGTAACCAGAGTGTAATATGAAACCAAGGTTGAAGAAAAAATAAGAAAGGTGACTCAGTCAGTCTTGATTTTGGACACACTGATTTCAATTGGGTCAAGTAACCAAGTGGAAGTTGGGAGAGAGGTTAAAGTTGGAAAGAAAAACTTCCTAAAATCTTACACTTCTCCGTTATTAAATCAGAACTCCCAAGTGTGTTCAAATGTCACAGAATTGTTAACTATACTCTTGCCCATAGTTTTCTATGGGCATTATTTGAAACTAGCCAAAATTTTTATTCAAAACCAATGAGAAATGATCTTAAAATACATTTTCATTGCAAAAACAGTTATTTGCATTCAAGTAAAAGTAGCAAGTAATGTGAGTAGTCATCTTCTTGCAACAAGTAAGTCGGGGCCAGGGAACCTGCACAGGATCTATATACTCTCTTTTCCCACTCAAGATAAAGCCAGTCCCCAACTGTCCAGATGAATTTTCTGCATCATTTCACATACTTACTTTTCTCAGAAACGGTCACCAAAAAAAATACCCCCCGATGCTTATCTCCCAAGTTTTACCTGAAGCAAATTTTTACAACCAATTTTGAAATTCCTAAAATCAAATGGAAATATTATGACCGTAAATTGAAACACTAATCTCACGAATTCAAGTATTTTGTAAGGGTCAGCTTTAGGACATAATTACACAAATATCTATTGGCCTTAAGTCATTATTCCTAACAGTTAACCAAAATTCAGATTATCTAGATTTTCCCTCTTACGGAGTTTCTATAACATTAACATGCTTTACAGGAAGGATTCTTATTTTGAGTTTAAGGAATTACATGTTGATTTATCTGACACATGTTGGTGAGGTGTAAGGTATGTTCCTCATTTGTTTTCAGATTTGCTCATCTTCCATTCCATTTATTTGCTTCCATTTATTTGCCTATCTTCCCAAATATTTACCCTAATAAAAGGATGGCGTAAACTGTGTAATACAAACTAGAAATGACCTCTTGTAACTACCTAAGCAGAGTAGCTGATTAGCTTTGAGCAAACGCACACTCACTTTACAGTGTCTGGCCCAACCCCCTCTGAGCCAGGCTTTTTGGGTATCCTTATGTAAAGTGAAGGTTTCCACATTACCAAAATAATTCACTAACAGAGAACCAAGATATATCTTAATATAAAATAATATATCAGCAAGGATTCCAAACACAATCTATTTTTTTAAAAAACACTATTTAATCTGAGTAACTTTATTTGAAGGTTTGTTACTCTTCAGATCACAGAGAAGTATCTTCACTCATAAGCTGTGTCACTCTATAGAGCCACTAAGACATTAGAGATCTGTGTGACTTTCACATTACAAAGCCATTGAATCATGACAACTGTTATTTTCCCATGATATACTTCTGATGTGTTTTTAGTGTGCTTAATATATAAGGACAGCTCCCCACAAGATTTATAAAGGCACCAAAATCTATTCAACAGATATTATTCATGTGAACATTTTATAAATCCTGAAAGGGTTCTCCAAAGTGCTCATCTGGTTGAAATGCAAAGCCTAATCTTGAATAACTACATGCCTTTCAAGGGAACACTGGAAGCAGCCTTTGGAAGCATCCTCAGAAACAATAAGGTAAATATGCCAACTGAAACTAATTGATTAAATTCACTACTTAACATTGCTTTCAAAATGTATAATCTCTGGGAACTAATTATTACTCATCCTTTTCTTAAATTTACTTTTCTTCAACCTGGCCAACGTTGCCCTAAAATGTCAACTAAGCATACAGAAGTAGAAATGAGGGAGAAACAAACATATGTGCAATACTTTAGGTTATCTGCCCTGGAGTATGACTTTTTCTTTATTGGAAAGAATACATTTGAGAATGTATTCTTCTTTTGAGAAGAAAAGAACTATGGATATCAAGTACTCCTTTAAATTATCTTTTAGATAAATATCTGGCTGTGGGCAATATTGATGAGGCTTTCCTTAAGACAGAGCACCAATATGGAGCTGTTAAACATGAGAAAGCATTCGAGACCAGCCAATAAAGTATTTCCTACCTCCTTCCCAAGTATTGCACAGCTCAATTTTATTTTACACTGCAAGTTAATGGTAGGCAGGAAACAAACATATTTAAAGCACGCCCTATGAAAAGAAAGGTTTACAATGAACTATCACCACATGTAGAAAAAGTTCTGTATAACAAAGTCATTTCCATGTCCCCAGGGGGTGACCCAGAAAAAAAAGAGTGCTTTGACCTGGTTATAACAAACTCTCTCTCTCTTGGTAACCTATCCTGGTCTTTAACAAATTATTACTCTCAAAGGTTTTCCTTCTAGCAAACCTAAATCCTCAGTTAGAGAAGTTCAAGTTCATTTCCCTTCTTTTGGGAGCCACTTTACTGAAGATGAGTCAAGAAGAAAAAAATTAATAATGATATTCAAAAGAAATAACAATATGAAAGTAGGTTTATAATAAGGGCTTTGAAAAATAGCTCTTGTATGAAAGGTTTAAAAATGCAAGTTATATTTGGATACTCTTCTTACCTAAACAGGTCAATCTCCATTTAAAATTGAAACAGGAGAGAGATCCAAGATGGCTGATGATTAGCAGCTCGGGCCCGTACCTCCCAGTGAAAGCGTAAAGAACGAGAGGACGCCACACTTTCAGACGAATATTAGTTGCTCACGGACCAGGAGATTCCCAGTGGAGGAGCTCCACGGGTCGCCAGGGCGACTCTTGTGGCCGGCGTGGCGGTTTTGCTGGTGCCTTAGCACGCCAGTTCTTGGTGCAGAGTCCGGAGATTCCCGGGCAGAAAAGCACCATCAATCTTAACACCGCTGTTTTGGCCGGCTCAGTGGATTGCTCAGATTTCGGCGCAGGGAATCAACAAGTTGGACGTCAGAGACCCAGTTAGAAAGTCGGTAATTATAAAGACGACAGACGGACAAATACATAATGAAGGGAAGAAACCAGCGTAAAAAGGTAGAGAATACTCAAAATCAGAATGCCTCTCCCTCTACAGGGGATTGCAATTCCTCATCAGTAACGGAACAAGGCTTAATAGATTACACGTGTGTTCCAATAACAGAAGCAGGTTTCAAAACGTGGGTGATAAGAAACTTCTGTGAATTAAAAGAACTTGTTCTAACCCAATGCAAAGAAACTAAGAACCTTGAAAAAAGGTTTGACGAAATGTTAACGAGAATGGACAATTTAGAGAAGAATATAAGTGAATTGATGGAGCTGAAAAACACAACACGAGAACTTCGCGAAGCATGCACAAGTTTAAACAGTCGAATTGATCAAGCAGAAGGAAGGATATCAGAAGTCGAGGACCAGCTCAGTGAAATGAAACGAGAAGACAAGAATGCAGAAAAAAGGATGAAAAGGAATGAGCAAAGTCTCCAGGAAATATGGGACTATGTGAAAAGACCTAATTTACGTTTGATAGGTGTACCTGAATGTGATGAAGAGAATGAATCCAAGTTGGAAAATACTCTTCAGGATATCATTCAGGAAAATTTCCCCAACCTGGCAAGGCAGGGTAATATTCAACTCCAGGTAATACAGAGAACACCACAAAGATATTCTTCAAGAAGACCAACCCCAAGGCACATAATCGCCAGATTTATTAGGGTTGAAATGAAGGAGAAAATACTAAGGGCAGCCAGAGAGAAAGGTCAGGTTACCCATAAAGGGAAACCTATCAGACTTACAGCAGATCTCTCAGCAGAAACCCTACAAGCCAGAAAAGAGTGGGGACCAATATTTAACATCCTTAAAGAAAAGAACTTTCAACCCAGAATTTCCTATCCAGCCAAACTAAGCTTTATGAGCGAAGGAAAAATTAAATCTTTTGCGAACAAACAAGTACTTAGAGAGTTCACCACCACCAGGCCTGCTTTACAAGAGCTTCTGAAAGAAGCACTATACATATAAAGGAACAACCAATATCAGCCTTTCCAAAAATATATCAAAAAGCAAAGAACTTTAACACAATAAAAAATTTACATCAACTAATGGGCAAAACAGCCAGCTAGCATCAAACGCCGGTATTAAACTTACATATATTTTAATTGGATAAAAAGCCAAAACCCATCGGTATGCTGCATCCGGGCCCATCTTACATGCAACAATACACAAAGACTCAGAGAGAAGGAGGAAGATTTACCAATCAAACAGAGAGTAAAAATAAACTAATAAACAAAAAGCAGGAGATGCAATTCTCGCCTCTGATAAAGTAGACTTTAAAGCAACAAAGATCAAAAGAGGCGAGGAATGACATTACATAATGGCAAAAGGATCAATGCAACAAGAAGAGCTAACGATTCTATAGATCAACGAGATAGAAAATTAACAAGGATATTCAGAACTTGAACTCAGACCCGGAACAAGTAAACTTAATAAACATTTATAGAACTCTCCACTTCAAATACACAAAACATACATTACCACCTCACACCTATTCCAAAGGTGACTATATAATTGGAAGTAAATCACTCCTCAGTAATCGCATAGCATTTCATAGGTTTAAATTAAATATTGGTTGGCTGTTTGTTTGTTATCTTCTTCCCTTATTCCTTCCTGACTACATCATTAAGTATAATTATCAGTATAAAAGAGGTTTTCAATACCCATTACTAAATTGCATTCTAGCCTGGGCAAGAAAGCAATACTCCCAATCTCTCTCCCTCTTTCTTTTCCTTCTCCCTCCTCCCCATTCTCTCTCTCTCTTTCTCTTCCTTTTTCCTCCTTCCTATTCTCTCTCTCTTTAAAAAAAAAAAAAAAAAAAAAGAAAATGTCCCTAAAAAAAAAAAAAAAAAATTGAAACAAAGTAGTCTCAGTATTTGTAGCCTCTGGTAAAGGAGGAAATATTTAGTACTTAAATTTGAGGTACTCAAGTGTCATGAAAAGTTGTCCTTCTAGAACAGCTAAATTCAGTAATATGCTGCCTGAAAAACTTGAAGAGTAAATTGATATTGTATAAATTCCAAACTATTTATCTGAATCATGAATCAGGTCCAACTCTCACAGTATTTGGTTTGTCTAAACTTCATTGTGACATCATCTATGACCTACAGGAGTACTCTGTGACACAGTAGGCCACGTGTGCTTCCATTAAGAGTTTAAAACTAGGACTCAAAGCTCAAAAGAAATTCACAGTTCCAAGGACCTTTCAAAGACAAAGAAAAAGGCATGAATATGTTGATTATTTGTCTTCTGACATCTCTTAAACCTTCCTTCATGCAATTCTATGCTCACTTTTAACCTAGTTTCCTATTTCTTTCTGTTTCTGGACTACCCAAAAGTAGAGCAACACTGAAAGTATATACTCTATATTCTTTAGGGTAAACGTTGTGTGAATTATTCTTATCATAAGCAAACTGGCATCCTACATGGTAGGATGTGCAAAAACACATGAAAGAATCATCATCTCCAGTAGACCATAGTGGCTTTAGGAACATAGGTTTCTTCTAAAATACAACACATTCATGTGCATCAGTTTCAATTCTTTTATAGAAATTATGTGACCCAAGGTTAAAAATATACACCTACGGGTAGAACTTATCAAATGAAGCCACCTCTACATTCTTTTGCAAGAAATACAAACATATATAAAAAATAAATACATTAGACAGATGCTCATTATGCACCCAGCAAAAGCAGAACCCAATATTCAAGCCATATTTGAAAATTAATCCAAATTATTTGCAAGGCTGAAGGACTCCTGTCCCTAGGCCAGTGCTGAAAGACAGCCTATCACATCATGTAACTGCAGTGCATCAGGTTCTTAATATTTAAGAAAATATTAAGCTCATCAGTCTTTTAAAAAGTAGTAAGGCCTTAGAGTTGATTAGTACTACAAATAAGTCACTCTTACAAATACTCCAGAACATAAACAGTTTAAGTCTTTCCACACAGAAGTATCACATACACATCCTATAAGAAATAATTTTGTTTGAAGAAATCCCTCTGAAAATAAACAGGGAAGTCTTACAAATATCACTGGCTTTATCTTATAAAGCTGTGTTTTAAAAATGAAGGCTTGCTTCTCAAATCAAATTTTCATAACCTGAGTAGTAACAAAGCCTCAAAATCATTTTGTGAGGTTTGATGGTGTGCCACTGTAAGGCATGGGAGGGGATTCAATAAGCAACTACAGAGACAGTCAGATTTTATCAACACATCCTAGTCGATGCTGAGCCTGATGTGCTATTGGAGAGAATGACTGAGTGCTTTCCCCACGGGCTGTAACTGATTATTGACTCCTCCCATTAGCATGTGGGGTACATATTGAAGGTTCAAACACAAGGCTGAGGGACTCCTGTCCCTAGGCCAGTGCTGAAAGACAGCCTATCACTTCATGTAACTGCAGTCCATGTGTGACAAATCTGACCTACATTTCTCTCTCTCTTTCTTACAACAGCCTGTCACTGTTTTAAGAAGCTATTTTCTAAAAAGCATAAAAGAAATGACTTTTTAAATTGCTTAGGTAATGTGCATTCCTAAAATATCATTTATACGAATCATAAGGAATAGTTTATCCTGAAGATAATCATGAAACCCAGCCTAAAATGAGCTCAAAGGCAGCAGAGTGCTTTATGATGTCATCCTATCTATAGTGTCTTTGTTTGGATTGTCATTTATACTGTATAGTCTTAAAAGTCATTAAAATTTTAATCCATATGCATTTATTTTAATAAAAAAAGTTTTTAAACATATCAATATAAATGACATATTAATTAGAATGTGTAATTAAACATTTTTCAAATGTTATAAAAAGTAGCTTTCAAGGCTTCACAAGAAGGCACATCCTAGTAGTTTTAACTTCTCAATGGATACACAATAATCACTGCTAAGAATAGGGCATAATTAAAAACAGTGATGGAGGGGAGGAATAAAGGCAACAATAATGCCTGGTGCAAATGCTGGAAAATGCTCCCCGAGAATGGCTGCAGACTGTGCTTCTAAGAGTTGCCGATATGCTGTGGCTCCTCAACACAAGTACCTACCACACCGCTGCAGGTCATACTCTCTTTTTGTCTCTTCATTCCCTAGAATTTTCCATGCTTGATCAATTTCGATGAACTTCTGTACACGTTCCTCCACTGTTCCTGCTGGTACATCTGTACTTTGTTTATCTGGATGATACTGCCAATCAAAAATAAGGGTGGGAGAGCTGAGATTAAAAAAATATATAAATCTGAGCTTTAGTTATGAAGGTAATGAGAAGATGAAAACTAAATGCCAAGGCAGTGAGACAACAGTGTTGGGTACACGAGACAACTGTCAGGTTAATTAGACCACTGGAGTAGCTATAAATCCACCAGTGACATGATCTGTCACAACGTGCAAAGACAGCATTTTCTGGATAATTTGCTCACAGAATCATTGGTATCATGGACAATTTACCTAGAGAGGATGACTAACACAAATAGAAATAGGTACGTGCAGAGGAGCAGGACATGAAACAGGAAGAGCACAAACTACGCAGAGAATGAAGCTTTCCTTATACAATGTGCTTGGTTATAGATAGCATTATAAAATTGACTACTAGTTTGTTCTGATGAAATCAGATAATACAATCATAACTTTAAATAAAAATATATCTAATTATAAACATGACAACTTTCATCTTCTTCCCCAGCCCTGAAGATTTTAAAGTTATAAATTCCCAAGCATACATTTTTATTGAAAACTGGTTATTCTAGGCCAAATTTGTAAGAAATAACTTTAAAGAACTCAAATATTTGAATATAAATCAATTCATTAAAGAACCTTTCTTATGTGAATTTTCTAAAAAATCTAAAAATTTTTGTTTTCAACATGCAGTAAGTCTTTATACTATTGGGTCAAAACCTGAAAGTTTTATGCCAATTCATAAATTCTCAAATGCTCATGTACATGTAGCTCACTAGTTATCCAATAAGTATCACTTCTACTATCACTTCTCCTATCTCCTTCCCTCCTTTTCTTCTATGTTCTCTGCGATTCTCCCTTCTCTTTTTATCTAACAGTTCTGAAAGGAGTAATATGTCATTTGCTTTTCAGAAATCTCTCAACAAATGGGAAACAATTATCTAAATTTAGAGACATTTCACTGAAACAATCTGGGGATAACAATAGCACATATTCAAATATGTAAATTTTCTTACTCTTAAGTAAATAAGGAATTCCCACCCGGTGTCATGCTTACCAGGTTCTTCTAGGTAACCAAATACCAGAATAGCGTTTGCTGTGCTAGAGAGGACCTTCAGTAGTGTGAAGTTCATCAAGAAAATGAATCTATGGTTAAAAGATAGTATTTCTCCAATAATCACTTTGACAGTAAACTTAGGAATGTCCTTTTAATGTAGAATAGTTTTTTTTTTTTAATTTCTTACTTTTTTCCCCCAAGTTTTTACAATAAAAAAAGGCAAATAACCAGAGATGCACATTTCATGACCCATCAAAGTGGATGGTTGATATATTCCTCAATTAATGGTACAATCATTTATATTCTTTCATTGACTGCCTTACACACATTATCAGGAGCACCAAAAAATTGCAAGTACCATGCCGATTATTATCTAAATTGCTAAGGCCAGTCACTCAGTAAGTTGTGTCAAATACCATGAAGCAAAATGACTTCAATTCTCAATTTAGAATTGGTAAAATATGTAAGCTTTAATTAAAACACAGACTATCTTAATAATAGATTCATTTTCTTGATGAACTTCTCCACACTGCTGAAGATCCCCTCTAGCACAATAAATGCTATTCTGGTATTTGGTTACACAGAAGAACCTGGTAAGCATCACACAGACTGGGAGAAAGATTCTAGGGCAAACAATGAAGATTAGGCTTCCATCTTCCCTTTGGCAAACTGCCTCCCTTCCTATGAAATCTATCCGTTATCAAGTATTTAAACTAATGTAAGGACTGAAGAAAAGGAAACTAAGGCTTTATTGATTAATCTTCTTTGCCCATGATTTATCAAATGATGCACATAAAAGTTATTTCTATACTGAGGTTTTGGCAATCCATAAGTTGGGATATTCAAGCAATATCCCTAAGCCAAAGTGGAATTGGCTGCATTGAAGTTCTCTAGCTGACTCATTCCTCTAACACTATGGGAAGATTTGTCTAACAAGCTTAGTATGACTAAATGTTATTACATGTAACATATTCAAATATGCCAGGATACATTTATGACACATTTACATGGGAAAACTCTTAATATCAGTATGTCACAAGCATTAAGGCCCTGGAGAACTTGTTCTAAATTTGTAGCTATAGAGTAGGGGTAAAGATCAAAAGGTAGGTAATTTCTCAGGGGCCAATATAGGAAGTCTACTTGGTAACGAAGAATAGAACAGATTAGGCCTGATCATGCACCAATCTAAGAAAGCCCTACAAAACCAGGAATTAATTCCTGGCTGCCTTAAACTGAAAAATATTACTAAATTTTATTATGAGTCAAATACAGTTCTATGATAGTCAAAGTACAATTCAATCTCTTTCCATAATTTGGTATTTTACTGATTAATTGAAATAAGTGGCTTACCATCTGAGGCTTTAAGTCTATTCAGATTCTATAACATTTATTAAATGGGTACATTTCATTAAAAAATGGCAATTATAGCAAGAAAATAAGTATTATCATTTGGGATGCTTGAAGCCTCCATCCAATCTGTTCTAACAGTAACTTTCAGAGCAAAGTGAAGGTCTAAGAAAAGGAATAATTGTCTGTGGTAGGCTGATAATGGCCCCCAAATATATCAAGTCCCAATATCCAGTACCTGCAAATGTTATTTTATCTGGAAAAAGGGAGTTCATAGATGTGATTATGTTGTAGTTCATGAAATGGGAAGATTTTGCTGGATTATCTGGTTGGGCCCTAAATGTATTCAAAGTGTTCTTATGGAAAGAGGTAGAGAGAGATATGACACACAGGGAAGAAGGTGATTTGAAGGCAGTGCAGAGAGAGATCTGAAATGCTTCCCTTGAAGACTGGAGTGAGGTGGCCACAAGTCAAGGAATGCCTGCACCCTCCAGAAGCTGGAAGAGACAAGCAATGGATTCTCCACCAGATCCTCCAGAGGGAGTGCAGTGCTGCCAACACTTTGATCTCAGTCCAGTTATAATTATTTTGGAACTCTCCAGAACTATAAAAGAATAAATATTTGAAACCACCAAGTTTGTGATAGTTTGTTTTTACAGCCATGAGAAATTAAAACCCAGTCCAAATATATCTATGAGTTAAAATTGGAATGCAAGACACTAAATGTTTTAAGAAGTTTCAATTAAAAGGGCTACACATAAAATGGTGTCATTACGCACATTCTTAAAATATGAAATTTTTCTTTATTGCTAATGAGAAAACAAGCCCCTAATCCTAGGTTTAAAGATTTTCTGATCCCAAAGTGTATGTTAATTTTGTTTCTACTATTTCTAAATCTGAGATATCATGTGGGAGGCAGACTCATTATGACCCCAAAAGACCACAGTCATTTTCCTCCTGTTGTCAAGTCTTATTTTATTTCTTGCTTTTTTTTTAAAATCCCCACTAGCCAAAAACCTTCCTACTCTTGAGAGCCCAAGCTCGTACCACTTCATTGATTCACTTATAAATAAAAGACAGATGTAAGCTAAAGCATTGTGTATTCTAGGGGATTACCACCTAATGAAGGAACCAGAAACAGCCATATAAAAACAAAAACAGGCCGGGCGCGGTGGCTCAAGCCTGTAATCCCAGCACTTTGGGAGGCCGAGGCGGGTGGATCACGAGGTCAAGAGATCGAGACTATCCTGGTCAACATGGTGAAACCCCGTCTCTACTAATACAAAAAATTAGCTGGGCACGGTGGCGCGTGCCTGTAATCCCAGCTACTCAGGAGGCTGAGGCAGGAGAATTGCCTGAACCCAGGAGGCGGAGATTGCGGTGAGCCGAGATCGCGCCATTGCGCTCCAGCCTGGGTATCAAGAGCAAAACTCCGTCTCAAAAAAAAAACAAAACAAAACAAAAAAACCATGAACTTCCTTACAGTCTCAAAAAATGCCAGCTGAATCAAACAGGGACCTCTGAAGACAGCATTCATCAATCGAGTAGAGAAAATGCTGATACCCCTTAATTAACAGAATAGGCATGTTCTAAGTTTAATTTTGCAGTTTATTTATTTTAACTGACTTCCATATTCTTTCAGTACTAAACTGAAATGCAGTTTGCTGGAGTTGAAAAAAATTAGTGACTTGGAAGCAACAGACTCAAAGTTAACAAATCGGCAAATCTTGCAACAAACAAGAGAATAAAATTTTAAGAAATTACCATTAACAACAGCACAAAAAATACTTTGGAATAAGCCAAAGAGAATATATGTAAGATTTCTACACTGAGAAGCATAAAGTAGCACTAAGAGAAATCAAAGGCCCAATAAATGGAAGAAACAACATGCTCACGGATGAGAAGCTGCTTGTCCATTTTCCCTAAACTCATATATTAATACAATCTCTATCAATATTTCAGCAGTAATCAAAACTGTAGTACTGGCCTAAAGATAGCCTTGAAACAGACCATACATATATGGTCAAATGACTTTCAACAAAGCTGCCACAGCAATTCAATGAGGAAAGGAAAGTATTTGCATAGCAAATCGTTTTGAAGCAACTGGATATCCATGTGGGGAAAAAAATAACCTCAATCCCTATCTTATTCCATAAACCAAAATTAATTCAGAATGAATCATGCACACAAAAGTAATCTATAAAGGCCACACAAGAGAATATCTTTGCTGCTTAAGGTAGGCACAGAGAGCTTTGACAGAAAATAAAAAGCATAAACTGTATGATGCAAAATCGATAAACTGAACTTCATCAAATCTTAAAACTTTCCACTCATCAAAGATACCACTAAGAAAATGAATAAACAAGCCACAGGCTGGGAGAAAATACTGGCTGCTTATATTTCTAACAAAGGACTCGTATCAGAATCCAAGAATAAAACTTATAAATAAATAATAAAAAGACAAACTAATCAAAAACCAGATGAATAAGATTGAACTGATACTTTTTCAAAGAAGATAAACAAACAATGTGTACATATAAACTTGTGCTTAAACTTTTTTATTAGTTATCAGGAAAATGTAAATTAAAATCACAATGAGATATTACTATTTTATTTTAGCCATAATAGAATGGCTAAAATAAATGTTGGTATTACACCTGTAATACCAACACTTTGGGAGGCCAAGGCAGACAGATCACCTAAGGTCAGGAGTTTGAGACCAGCCTGGTCAACATGGTAAAACCCTGTCTCTACTAAAAATACAAAAATTAGCCAGGCATGGTGGCACACACCTGTAGTCCCAGCTAACCAGGAGGCAGAGGCACAAGAATTGCTTGAACTGGAGATAGAGATTGCAGTGAGTGGAGATCATGCCACTGCACTCCAGCCTGAGTGACAGAGGAAGCCTCTGTCTCAAAAAAAAAAAAAAAAAAAGAAAAAAAATTGCTAATACCAAGTGTTGATAAGATATGAAATAACCAGAATTCTCATATACTGCTCACAGGAAATGATGTGGCAATCGCTCATAAAGTTACATATACATCGACTCCACGATCAACAAAAATGAAAAATACACATCCACAAAAAAAGTCATTAAAGAATGGATTAACAGTCTTATTCATAACAGTCTTATTCAAAAACTGGAACCATAAATGTTTATCAACTGCAGTGTAGGTAAATACGTTTTATTAAATCCATAGAAAAGAAGTATTACTCAATAATTAAAAAGAACAAATTATGACATACTCAATAATATAAATGAATATCTAAAACATATGTTAAGCAAAAGAAGCAAGAACAAAAAGTACATACTGTATGATTACAAGGACATGAAATCCCAATTTAGGCACATTTAATCTGTGGCCACAGAAACCAAAAAGTTGGTTTCCAGGTGAGAATAGGTAGTGGAAATTAAGAAAGAGGGGCATGAGGGAACTTGTTGGAGAAACAGAAATGTTCTATATCTTATTTGGGGTGATGTTTACACGGTATCAAACTCACCAAACGTAACATTTAAGATCTGTGCATTTTTCATTTTATGTTGACAATATCTCAATAGAAAAACATCTTCAGACATGTCTAAATTTTAAAAAAGAAATTTAGCAAATCTTTCTAAGCCATAAAGGAAAAATAATTTCTTCCAATATTAACAGAAAGTTAAATACAACAAAAAACACAGAAAAGTAATGAAAAAATTGATATGAATCAGTGAAAAGCTTGAATTACACACTAGTTTATGGAAATTGTTTTATTACTTTCAAGTACATTTGCCAACTCTAATAACTTCCAAACATTTTAAAAAGCTAAGCTTTGCTGAATAGAAAGCCAAAGTGCATCCAAAATTAAAATATCATAAATATGTCACAATATTAAAAATACTGACAGTGACATTATCTGTGTGATTCTTTATTATACAAAGACATTTATTTCCAAAATTTCAGCAAACTGCTATTTTACTACTCTGAAATGACTTGACACCTATAACTGCACAATCTAAGTAATTTCCTCAAATTTGGGGGGATTTTTCAATTACATAAATTTATATTCTTCTTTGAAATCTCATATAATTCACTGAGAATAAGAAAAATTAACACAAAAATAGATTAAGAAACTCTCCTGATACAAAAATAGAGGATCATTCATGATACTACAAGAGGTATACAGGAAATGATATAACATTTCATCAGGATTGGTATGTGTTATCTGTTTGCTAACTCACTATTTCATGGATAAGTAACACTTTAGTTACGAAATCTTAATTCTCATCAGCTGAGATTTTATGGCAATGGGCTGTCCACGCACTACGCTTAGTATGTAGAGAGAATTTAAAATCAAAATAAAATATTTCCTAATGTCTCTTTCTCTACCATATACTTCTAATCTTCCTGAAAGAAAACTGTTAATGTTTCACATATCAATGCTGAATGTTTCACAATACAAAAAGGGAGTAAGTGTCAAAACAACAATAGATCTTATCAGAATCTCAGCAAAAAGAGACTTGGTTGGTGTTTGTGTATTTTTTTTTTGCCAATGATTCTGGGGAAGGTCCCACTCAAGTACTGTCTTGTAAAGCCCCAATATGACCACTGTTGAATTTCCATGACATTATAGTAGATACACATTCCAAACAGATTATCACTGAGGAATTTCAAAGAGCAGCATACACATAAACACTGAATAAAAGCTTATTATAGGTCATTTTTATTTAGAGTTTGCATGCATTTATGAGTCTAATAATCACGATAGCTTGAGGCACTCTGCACCTCTAAAGATAATAAAAACTCATTTCTTCAGACATCTGTTGTGAAATAAAATTGAAAAGGTCAATTTTAGAGAATTATATAAGTAATAAGGCATTAATAAATCTGCACACAATATCTGACAACTGAGACAGCACAGGGATTCCTCTCTGGGGTCTGCTGCTTTCCACCCCCAGCAGGGAAATAAAGGAGAATCTTAAGTTCCCTCAAGGAAAATTCAACACACTCAGCTAGACCTGAGAAGTAAATGAGCAACTTGATAAGCAAAAGGTAGTAACAGCTTAAAATCATAGCCAAGAAAGTTAGGGCACATCCTGCATCCCCTGTGCTCATGGCTGTGAGTGGTGGTTGGCATTGTTCTCTGCCAGAAGGGTTAGCAGTGCATCCTGACCTGACTTACATGGCGCCCAGATCCTGGGAGGGGTGTAAAAATAGACCTGGACTTGGTGTAGAATGTGTGCCTCTTGGCCTGCCACCATGATTCCCTGCCTGGTTTTGTGTCAGCTCGGCCACTTAGAGCTGAGTGGCTTTGGGCAAATTGTTCTCTCTCATTACAAAATGTTTTGCTCCTTACGTCAGAGGGGTGTGAACCACAGCAACTCCATCTTGAATAGGAGCTGGGTAAAATGAGATTAAGACCTACTGAGCTGCATTCCCAGATGGTTAAGGCATTCTAAAGTTATGGGATGAGACAGGAGGTCGACACAAGACACAGGTCATAAAGACCTTACTGATAAAACAGGTTGCAGTAAAGAAGCCAGCTAAAAGCCACCAAAACCAAGATGGCCACGAGAGTGACCTCTGGTGGTCCTCACTGCTACATTCCCACTAGTGCCATGACAGTTTACAAATGCCATGGCAACATCAGGAAGTTATCCTATATGGTCTAAAAAGGGGAGGCGGGAATAATCCACCCCCTGTTTAACACATAATCAAGAAATAACCATAAAAAATGGGCAACCAGCAGCCCTTAGGGCTGCAATGTCTAAGGAGCAGTCATTCTTTTATTTCCCTATTTTCTTAATAAACTTGCTTTCACTTTATGGACTCACCCTGACTTCTTTCTTGCATGAGATCCAAGAACCGTCTCTTGGTGTCTGGACTGGGGACTCCTTTCCAGTAACACCTATGGAAACTAAAGAAAACATCTTTTTTTTTTTTTTTTTTTTTGAGACGTAGTTTCGCTCTTGTTACTCACCGCAACCTCCGCCTCCTGGGTTCAGGCAATTCTCCTGCCTCAGCCTCCTGAGTGGCTGGGATTACAGGCGCGTGCCACCATGCCCAGCTAATTTTTTTTTGTATTTTTAGTAGAGACGGAGTTTCACCATGTTGACCAGGATGGTCTCGATCTCTTGACCTCGTGATCCACCCGCCTCGGCCTCCCAAAGTGCTGGGATTACAGGCGTGAGCCACCGCGCCCAGCCAAGAAAACATCTTAACATATGCCTCTGAGTTGTTTTTCAGAAACCTGGACACCCACCAAATGGATCTGCTGGTACACAGACTTCAGATAAGAAGAAACTGGAGACTGAACTCTGACCATATTTCTTTGTTTAAAATTTCTTCCTGAGTGGAGGAAGTCATGCCCATGGGACAGATCTAATATTCTTTTCTGCTGACCCCAAGTCTTTACACAAAGCCCTCTTTCCTTAACCAACTGCAAATCAGAAAATCTTTGAATCCACCTACGATTCCAAAGCCCCTGCTTCAAGACGTCCTGCCTTTTTAGGTCAAATCAATGTATATACTTCACGTGTTGATATATGCCATTGCCTGTAACCTGTTTCCCCACCTTTAAAAACTCTTATATGTAAGCCACAGAGGAGGTTGAGACTTCAGCATGAGCTGCCCAATTCTCCTTGCTTGGCACCCTGAAATAAATGTCTCACTTTCTCTCACTGCAAATCTCAATGTAAGTGCTTGGCTTTGGTGAACCTGATGCGCAGACCCAAGTTCAGTTCAGTAACACAACTAGAAGAGCATTCCCAACATTTTTCTTCATGAAGAAGGATGATACACACATGCACACACACAGTCATATATATATACATATATGCATATTAATTAACTGAAAAGAATATTTGTGATTTTTAAGTGTCTATAAAAAATTACCTTTCTCAGTTCTTTTGGGAATGCTAGTGAACAGCTAAGAATTTAAAAGAGAGTACAGTCATGTGCCAGATAACGATGTTGCAGTCAATGATGTACTACATATACAATGGCAGCCCCATAAGATTATAATGGAGCTGAAAAATTCCTACCACCTAGTGACATCATAGCTGTTATAACGTCACAGTACAATGCATTACTCACGTTTGTGGAAATGCTGTTGTAAACAAATCTACTTTATAAAGTGGAGCTGAGTGTGGCAGCTCATGCCTGTAACCCAGCACTTTGGGAGGCTAAGGCAGGAGGATCACTTGAGGCCAGAAGTTCGGGACCAGCCTGAGCAAGGTAGTGAGACCTCATCTCTACAAAATAATTACAAGATTAGCCCGGCATGGTGGCACCAGCCTGCAGCCGTAGCTACCCAGGAGGCTGAGGTGGGAGGATCACTTGAGCCCAGGAAGTTGAGGCTGCAGTTAGATCTCGCACCATTGCCCTCTAACATGGGTGACAGAGCAAGATCCTGTTTCTGTAATTAAAAAAAAAAATTTTGTAAAGTAAAAATGTTACAATAAGCTAAGGTTAATTTATTACTTCAAAAATATTTTTGTATAAATTTAGCATAGCCTGAGTGTACAATGTTTATAAAGTCTACAATAGTGTACAGTGATGTCCTAGGCCTTCACATTTACTTACCACTCACTGACACCCAGAGCAACTTCCAGTTCTATAAGCTCTACTTATGGTATGGACCCTACACAGGTGTGTACCATTTTTAATCTTGCATAGCATATTTTTACTATACCTGTTCTATGGTTATATTTAGATACACAAATACTACTACATTACAACTGCATATAGTATTCAGTACAGTAACATATTGTATAGGTTTATGGCCTAGGAGCAAAAGCTTATACCATAAAGCCTAATGTGTAGCAGGCTACACCATTTATATGTGGATGGCTTATGTAAATACACTCTGTGATGTTCTCACAGGATGAAATTGCCTAACAACACATTTCTTAATCTTGAAGTGACACAGGACTGTATGCAGTCAAAAACAATATGCTTTCCTAGATCTCACAATTTGGCTCCATAATGTAACAGCAGCCCTTACTATAGAATCTTTGTGAATAATCCTATAATGGAATCTTACATTTAACATAGATAGCCTCTTGGTTCTGAAAGAGAGCCTTAAAGTGATGGTTAAGTGTGATTATGTGGCCAGCCGCGCTGACAGAACAATATGAAGAAATGTACACCCAAATCTCTAAGGATTGCCTCCATTCTCCAGAGGAGCCATTTTAATACCATTAACATTTTTAAACAGACCTCTTGGTCTTCTGAACATGTTTTTTAAAACTTCTGTGAAATATCACTATATCACTGACTGCCTTTGAGAAAAAATTGGTAGATTAATTCTGAGATTCCTGGTAGCTCCAAGAAGCAGGAGCAAGAGAGAGAGAAAAACAGAGGAGGAAGTGAGAAAGAGGGAAGTAGGAAGATGGGAGAGGCAGGCAGAGGAAGGGGAAGAGGAGGAGGTAGTGAAGAAAGGGGAGACAGCAGGAGAACGGGAATAAGAAAACAGAAGGAGGAAGAAAGAGGAAAAGGAAGGATAGTGTTTTGAAAAAGAGAAAAGAGACTAAAGAACAATGAAAGACAATAAAGCTGTGCAATATTTGGGGTAGGCATTGGTGTTTTCCTTTTTTTTTTACGTTCCCTGCCGCCCCCGCCCCCGCCCCCGCCCTCGCCCTCCGCCACCGCTCACCAGCATCTATTGTTTCCTGACTTTTTCATAATCGCCATTCTGACTGGTGTGAGATGGTATCTTATGGTTTTGATTTGTATTTCTCTAATGACCAGTGATGATGAGCTTTTCTTCATATGTTTCTTGGCTGCATAAATATCTTCTTTTGAGAAGTGTCTGTTCATATCGTTTGTCCACTTTTTGATGAGGCTGTTCATTTTTTTCTTGTATATTTGTTTAAGTTCCTTGTAGATTCTGGATATTAGCCCTTTGTCAGATGGGTAGATTGCAAAAATTTTCTCCCATTCTGTAGGTTGCCTGTTCATTCTGATGATAGTTTCTTTCGCTGTACAGAAGCTCTTTAGTTTAATTAGATCCCATTTGTCTGTTTTGGCTTTTGTTGCCATTGCTTTTGGTGTTTTAGTTATGAAGTCTTTGCCCATGCCTATGTCCTGACTGGTATTGTCTAGGGTTTCTTTGAGGGTTTTTATGGTTTTGGGTTTTACTTTTAAGTCTTTAATCCATCTTGAGTTAATTTTTGTATAAGATGTAAGGAAGGGGTCCAGTTTTAGTTTTCTGCATATGGCTAGCCAGTTTTCCCAGCACCATTTATTAAATGGGAAATCCTTTCCCCATTGCTTGTTTTTGTCAGGTTTGTCAAAGATCAGATGGTTGTAGATGTGTGGTGTTATTTCTGAGGCCTCTGTTCTGTTCCATTGGTCTATATATCTATTTTGGTACCAGTACCATGCTGTTTTGGATACAGTAGCCTTGTAGTATAGTTTGAAGTCAGGTAGCATGATACCTCCAGCTTTGTTCTTTTTGCTTAGGATTGTCTTGGCTATACAGGTTCTTTTTTGGTTCCATATGAAATTTAAAGTAGTTTTTTTTCTAATTCTCTGAACAATCATTGTAGAAGACAGTGTGGTAATTCCTCAAGGACCTAGAACCAGAAATACCATTTGACCCAGCAATCCCATTACTGGACACATACCCAAGAGATTATAAATTGCATGCTATAAAGACACATGCACACGTATGTTTATGTAGCACAAGTACAACGGCAAAGACTTGGAACCAACCCAAATGCCCATCAATGACAGACTGGATAAAGAAAATGTGGCACATATACACCAAGAAATACTATGTAGCCATAAAAAAGGATGAGATCATGTCCTCTGCAGGGACACAGATGAAGCTGGAAGCCATCATTCTCAGGAAACTAACACAGGAAGAGAATACCAAACATCACATGTTCTCACTTACAAATGGGAGTTGAACAATGAGAACACATGGACACAGCAAGGGGAACAATACATACCAAGGCCTGACGAGGGGTGAGAGACAAGGGGAGGGAGAGGATCAGGACAAATACCTAATGCATGAAGGGCTTAAAACCTAGATGATGAGTTGATAGGTGCAGCAAACCACCACAACACATGTATACCTATGTAACAAATCTGCAGGTTCTGCACATGTATCCTGGAACTTAAAGTAAAAAAAAAAAAGAAAAGAAAACCGTTTAAAAAAAGAATTAAGAGATATATCTGCAGAAACTGAATTCACCAAAATAAAGAAATGTAAAAGGTTAAGATATGTGGTTGAATTATTTAATCCATGGCAATTTATGGCAAAACCTTTTTTTAAAACCTCTATAATATATCTTAAACTGTGAGATTTACAAACTCTAAAATATAATCTTGCAATAATTCCTTTTGTTAGTAACATGCCTTTTTTCTCTTTTGAATTATGCAAGTGTAGCATAATCCCTGTTCCTGTATGGTTGCACATAAGATATGAAAACAATTTTAAATCTTGTGCAGTGGGTTATGTAGTAGCCAATATAAGTATAAACCCAGACACCTCCATTCCTCCAAATCAAATCAACAAAGTCTTAGATGATATATTCAACATGAGCTACAGAGAGAATTCTGATACCAAAACTTTATCTCCAGTTTCCCCCAGTGACAATTAACAGTAGGGAGGGTACTTGCTGACTTCACCTACTCTCTGGGTTCAGGGAAAAGTTTTTTGTATACATAGTTAAGGACTCAAGAAACTGATGTCAAACTAAAGTCATCCCTGCTAAATAAGAGTGGCGATGTACACACACAAAGATCCTACAGAGGGGCTCTCCTACAACTCAGAGCTCTTGCTGTGGCCACCAAGGCCATCAGGTACTACTAATTAAGTAGTGTGCTCTGTCAATGCTTTCATGTTTTTCTTCTATTAATTGATCATTCTGCCATATTAATGATACTAGTACAGTGGCTTTGAATTCCCTTAAGTGCTCTACTCCTGAGACGGGCAAAAAACAGTAAAGAAGATATGATTATCTTTACCTATCTCTTATGTGAATCAATGCTAAAACTGTTTCCTATAAAAGTTATCTATTTCTTTTATTTTCAGAAAAGCTTCTGTGGACCTAAAATGTACAACTGTTTTTGAAATAAAACTTTAACTGATTTAACTTTATAAGCTATAGAAAATAACAACTGAAATGAAATATATGTCCACATAAATATGTATACAGGTATGTAACATTCTCATACATAAGTGTTTAAAATTAATGATGGGATTACATGTGTAACGCAGGAGAAGTTGTAACAATCCTTAATTCTAACTACCTAACGATAAATGAACATCACCTAATGAAGCTCAGTAAACAAGATAGGTAACCTTAATACTGACAGATAAAAAAAAAGAGGAAAAGAAGAAAATAAAGCATTTAATAACTGTAGTTAAAGTCAATGAACTTAATATACTATTTTTGAGATAAAGGCCTAAATAGGCTTCTTAGCATATCAAGAAACACATATTCTCTGAGATAATTTTTGGTTTTCATTATTGCAAATCACTGTGATTATGAAGCAACTGTTAAAGAGTTGGTGAGGAAGTGCTATAAGACCATGCAGTCTGCAATTCTCTACTGAATCTAAATATAGTTTAGACAGGCAAGAGAGAGATATACATTGACTGACATTGACTGTGTTTTGTTATTGTTTTAGTTTGCTTTATTTTCTAAGAGATGCTCACTTGCTTAAAATATGGTCATGTTACAAAAAGTTAGGTAACAGAGTACTGCAAGTGTGTCCTTTACACTTTGACACCACCTTAAGATTATGAAAGCCGAAAAAAAAAATCATTACAAAGGTAAAGTCAAGTACAACACACTACTGCCACCTATTGCTTAGTAAAATATTGCCTAAAGAAGCAGTCAATGATTCATTGATCTTTTTTGCAAGTTAACAAATGAAACATGCTTTTTAAAATGATTTTAAACTTTTTTAAGGTTTTGTGATTTAGAGAAAATATAACCCACATGTAAGACTGGCATCCTAAAAATATGTTTATCCATCAAAAAACACTTATTTACTACCTTACAACAAGTCAGATATTGTGCCAACCAATGAAGATACCATGATAGATAAACAGGGATCACTCTCCTTGATCCCTGTCCTAGTGGTTAAAAAAAAAAAAAAAAAAAAAAAGGCATGCCAACAATTTATTATGATGCATTGGGAAGGATGAATAAGATAAAAGCATGAGGAGAGATCTCAGATGGCTGATCACTAGCAGCTCGGGATTGTAGCTCCCAGAGAAAGCACACAGAACAAGAGGACGCCACACTTTCAGATGAATTTTTGTTACCCACGGACCGGAAGATTCCCAGCGGAGGAGCCCCATGGGTCGCCAGGGCAACTCTTGTGGCCGGCGTGGCGGTTTTGCCGGCACCCCGGTATGGCGGTTCTTGGTGCAGAGTAAACAGGACTGGGTCCCCTTTTGGTTGACGTTTGGAGCTCCGGGAAGGCAGAGTTGCCTATTCAGCTGATTGAAGAAGGGACTCAAGAGGGAAGCCAGATCGGAGATTCCTGGGCAGAAAAGCACCATGAATCTTAATGCCGCTGTTTTGGCCGGCGCAGTGAGTTGCTCAGATTTCGGCGCTGGGAATCACAAGTTGGACATCCACTCACAGACCTAATTTGAAAGTAGGCAATTACAAAGACGACAGGTGGATGAACTCACAATGATGGGAAGAAGCCAGCGTAAAAAGGCTGAGAATACCCAAGATCAGAATGCCTCTCCCTCTACAGGGGATCACAGTTCTTCATCAACAAGAGAACAAGGTCTGATGGAGAACGAGTGCATTCCATTAACAGATTTAGGCTTCAGAAAGTGGATAATAAGGAACTTTACTGAGCTAAAAGAACATGTTCTAGCCCAATGTAAAGAAACTAAGAACCTTGAAAAAAGGTTTGACGAAATGCTAACAAGAATAGACAACTTAGAGAGGAATATAAGTGAATTAATGGAACTGAAGAACACAATACGAGAACTCCGCGAAGTATGCACAGGTTTTAATAGTCGAATTGATCAGAAGAAAGGATATCAGAGGTCGAAGACCAACTTAATGAAATGAAACGAGAAGACAAGATTAGAGAAGAAAGAGTAAAAAGGAATGAGCAAAGTCTCCAAGAAATATGGGACTATGTGAAAAGATCTAATTTACGATTGATAGGTATACCTGAATGTCATGAAGAGAATGAATCCAAGTTGGAAAGTATTCTTCAGGATATTATTCAGGAAAACTTTCCTAATCTAGCAAGGCAGGACATATACTCAACTCCAGCTAATCCAGAGAACACCACAAAGATATTCCTCAAGTACAGCAACTCCAAGACACATAATCGCTAGATTCACTAGGGTTGAAATAAAGGAGAATATTCTAAGGGCAGCTAGAGAGAAAGGTCACGTTACCTATAAAGGGAAGCCTATCAGACTCACAGCAGATCTCTCACCAGAAACCCTACAAACTAGAAGAGAGTGGGGGTCAATATTCAATATCCTCAAAGAAAAGAATTTTCAACCCAGAATCTCATATCCCGCCAAACTAAGCTTCATAAGCAAAGGAAAAATAAAATTGTTTGTGAACAAGCAAGCACTCAGAGATTTCATCACCACCAGGCCTGCTTTACAAGAGCTTCTGAAAGAAGCACTACAAACAGAAAGGAACAACCAGTATCAGTCATCCCAAAAACTTACCAAAACGTAAAGAGTACCTCTATAAAGAAGAATCTACATCAACTAATGGGCAAAATAGCCAGCTAGCATTAAATGACAGTATTGAACTCACAAATATTAATTCTAAATTTAAATGGATTAAATGCCCCAATCAAAGACACAGACAGGTAAATTGAATAAAAAGTCAAAACCCATCGGTACGCTGTATCCAGATCTATTTCACAAGCAACGACATAAAAAGACTCAAAACAAAGGGATGGAGGAAGATTCAGCAATTAAATGGAGAGCAAAAACAAAAAAATAACAGGAGTTGTAACTTCCGTCTCTCACAAAATAGACTTTAATAGTAACAAAGACTAAAAGAAACAAAGAAGGATATTACATAATGGTAAAAGGATCGATGCAACAACAGGAGTTAATGATTATAAATACATATGCACCCAATACAGGAGCACCCAGATACATAAGACGAGTTCTTAATGACTTATAAAGAGACCTGGACTCCCGCACAATAATGCAGGAGATTTTGACATCACACTGTTAATATTCGACAGATCAATGACATAGAAAATTAACAGGGACATCTATGATCTGAACTTAGACCTGGAATAAGTAAACTTAGTGAATATTTGTAGAATTCTCCACCCCAGGTCCACAGAACATACATTTTTCTCAGTATCATATTACACCTATTTTGAAAGTGACTACATAATTGGAAGTAAATCACTCTTAAGCATTTGCATAGCATTTCACAGACTTAAATGAAATATTGGTTGGCTGTTTGTTTGTTATTTTCCTCCCTTATTCCTTCCTGTCTCCGTTGTTAAACACAATTATTGGCATAAAAGAGGTTTTTAATACCTATTTTTAGATTGCATTCCAGTCCGGGCAATAGAGCAAGAATCCTGTTCTCTCTCCCCCTTTTTCTTTCTCTTTCTTTCTTTCTCTCATTAAAAAAAAAAAGAAAGAAAAGAAAAAAGATAAAAGCATGAAAAAGATGTTCACTTGGAGTAAGTCAAGGAAGGTTTTATTACAAAGGTGATATTTGACTAGGTTTTGAAGGATGCGTAAGATTTGGCTATGGAGAAACTGTGGAGGATTGGGAAGGACAGGATATAGAGAAGGAACAAATACAGTAGCAAATATAAGACATGAAAGTACTAAAATGGGTATTAGAGTTATAAAAAGGAGAACTGTAAGTCAGACTGAGAATGACTGAAAGAATGGTTGGACAGGGAAAAGTAAGGGAGATGAAACTGAAAAGCTAGACTGGGATCAGATCATAGGGAGTTTTTTAGTACGCTAAGAAATGTGGATTTGCCCCTAATTAAAACTCCACATTATTAACATGATAGTGACATAATCATATTTTTGTTTTAAAGACAAAGAAATTAACATCTAATAGTAGGATGGAATGGGTAAGAGGATAGGTAGGGAGACTGGCAATAAAGAAGCTACTGTGCTAAGGCTGCTGAAGATCAAAGGCAGGAGTCAGAAAAGCGAAACGTATGAAGCAGGGCACATAAATTTGGAAGTCACTTATGCAGCAGATAAAGCTTAAAGGAATACACAGAGATCAGTCCGTCTCAACTTTTTTGAGTTATGAACTCCTCTAAGAATCTGACAAAAATTTGCATTTAATTGAGGGGTTAACAGACCTCCAAAGTCCCCTGAGCCTCAGATGAAGAATCCTTGATTTGGTTGTAAGTGAAGAGGGTCAAATAAACTCTGAAGACAGTGACATTTATATCATATGGAGGAATAGATGCTGGAAAAGAAAACAGAGCAGTGGTCAGACAGGCAAGAAGATAATCAGGAAAGACAGGCTCCTGCCCAGAGAGGAAGAATTTGCAAGGTTCAAGACTTATGACAGTATCAGATGTCACAATAAATCCACTACATTTGGCAAATAAGGAACACTGGCCACTTTAGTAGTCACTGTTTAAAAGACTGACAGTGGTGAAAGAGAGTAGGCTAAGAAGCCAAAGGATAGGAGTTAAGTAATGTTTGGCAAGAAGAAAGGAGTGACAGTTCTAAGAACCAAGGTCAGTGAAGAATTTTTTTGAAGACACTTTAGTGGATGACTGGAAAAGCTAATGGAAAGGGAAAATTAAAGATACAAGAGATAACTGGAGCAAAACTGATTTTTAAAATATTAAAAACTGAGTTTTGATTCTGGTTCTGTTATTACAAATCTTGTGACCCTAGAAATTATTCAACTATATAAAATTTCCTCATTTGAAAAATGGCAACAACCCTGCATGATCTGCACATGTACCCCAGAACCTAAAGTACAATTAAAACAAAAAAAAAAAGAAAAATGAAAAGACTATTAAACTATAAGCTACTCATGAGAGCAAGGACCTTTGTCCATATTCACCATTAAATCCATAGCACCTACCACAGTGCCCGACACATACAAGACACTTAATATTAGACAATGAATTAAAAATACGACCACATACTTCACAGTGTTTTGTAAAAATCAAATGACACAGTATGAGTAAATATATTTTGAACAAAATTTAAATTTTTAGCTTTTAAATTTTTTATATGGCTGACTATACACCCCATTTAAGATCTTTAAAAGGGGTGTATAGTCAGAATGACTATCTTTTAAAAATCAAAAAAACAATGTTGGCGAGGCTACAGATAAAAGGGAATGCTTATATTCTTCTAGTGGGAGTACAAATGAGTTCAGTCACTGTGGAAAGCAGTTTGGTGGTTCCTTAAAGAATTTAAAACAGAAGTACCATTCAACCCAGCAATCCCATTATTGGGTATATCCCATTATTGGGTATATCCTATTATTGGGTATAATGGATTATAAATCCTTATATTTATAAATCCTTCTACAACAAAGACATATGGAACATGGATGTGTATGTTCATTACAGCACTATTTCACAATAGTAAAGAAAAGGAATTGACAGATAGTAGAAGATGGCCGAATAGGAACAACTTTGGAGTGCAGTTCCCAGCGAGAACGCAGAGGGTGAGTGATTACCACATTTCCAAATGAGTTTTTACTGCCCACAGACCAGGAGATTCCTGGATGGAAAAGCACCACAAGTTTCCAGCACGGCTGTTTCAGCCAGCACAGCGGGTCTCTGCACAAAAACTCACACAAATCTGGGCGGCTGTTTCAACTGGCACCTGGAATGCCTAGGAGACAGAGTTGCCCACTGAACTGAAAATAAGGGGGCTAAAAAAGGGAGCCAGGTGATCCAGCTTGGCGGATCCCACCCCTACAAAAGCCAGCAATCTGAAATGCTCTGGATCGAGAGTTTCACAGCAAGCACAGCTGGACCCAGGATGGATCAGCTCTGTAGAGGGAAGGGCGCCTGCCATTACTGAGGCAGTCCACCACTACTGAGGCAGTCCACCATTACGGAGGTAGCCCACCATTACCAAGGCAGTCTGCCATTACTGAGGCAGTCTGCCATTACAGAGGCAGTTCGCCATTATTGAGGCAGACTGCCATTACTGAGGCAGTTCTAACTATACCTCTATAAACAAAACCACAAGGAAGTTGTCACAGCAACTGGGCAGAGCCCACGGCAGCTCAGCAACGCCTCTGCTGGCAGACTGTGACTAGGCTACCTCCTCGCCGGGCAGGGCATCTCTGAAAAAAGGAAGCAGCAGGTCAGGAAGTTATAAATAAAGTCCCACCTTCCCAGGACAGAGCACCTGGGAAAAAAAGGCAGTTATGAGTTCTGCTGCAGCAGACTTAAATGTACCTGCCCAGAAGCTCTAAACAGAACAATGGAGCTCACAGCTCAGCACTTCAGCTCCTATAAGGGACAAACTGTCTCCTCAAGCAGCTCCTGACACCCGTATATCCAAAAAGACACCTCATGAAGGAGAGCTCAGGCTGACATCTGGCGGGTATCCTTCTGGGACAAAGAGAACAGAAGAAGAAACTGGCAGCAACCCTTACTATTCTGCAGCCGCCGCAGGTGATCCCCAGGCAAGTAGGGTATGGAGTGCACTTCCAGCAGTCAGGCCTGACTGTTAGAAGGAAAACTAAAAAACAGAAATAACTTCATCATCAACTAAAAGGATGTCCACTCAGAGACCCCATTTGAAACTCACCAACTACAAAGACCACAGGTAGATAAATCCACAAAGATGGGAAGAAACTAGTGCAAAAAAGATGAAAACACCCAAAACAAGAATGCCTATCCTCCTCCAAGGGATCACAACTCCTCACCAGCAAGGGAACAAAGCTGAATGGAGAATGAGTCTGATGAATTGACAGAAACAGGCTTCGGAAAGTGGGTAATAACAAACTTCTCTGAGCTAAAAGAACCTAAGAACCATGAAAAAAGGTTTGACAAAATGCTAATGAGAATAAACAGCTTAGAGAAGAATATAAATGAATTGATGGAGCTGAAAAACACAACACAAGAACTTCGCAAATCATACTCCAGTTTCAATAGCTGAATCAATCAAGCAGAAGTAAAGATATCAGAGATTGAAGATCAATTCAATGAAATAAAATGAGAAGGCAAGATTAGAAGAAAAAAAGAGTAAAAAGAAATGAACAAAGCCTCCAAGAAATATAGGATTATGTGAAAAAGACCTAATCTATGTTTGATAGGTGTACCTGAATGTGACGAAGAGAATGAATCCAAGCTGGAAAACACTCTTCAGGATATTATCCAGGAGAACTTCCCCAACCTAGCAAGGCAGGCCAATATTCAAGTCCAGGAAATACAAAGAACACCATAAAGATATTCCTCAAGAAGAGCAACCCCAAGGCACACATGATCAACAGATTCACCAGGGTTGAAATGAAGGAAAAAATAGTAAGGGCAGCCAGAGAGAAAGGTCGGGTTACCCACTAAGGGAAGCCCATTAGACTCACAGCAGATCTCTCAGCAGAAACCCTACAAGCCAGAAGAGAGTGGGAACCAATATTCAACATCCTTAAAGAAAGGAACTTTCAACCTAAAATTTCATGTCCAGCCAAATTAAGCTTCATAAGTGAAGGAGAAATAAAATCCTTTATGAACAAGCAATTGCACAGAGATTTCATCACCACTAGGCCTGCTTTACAAGAGCGCCTGAAAGAAGCACTAAACATAGAAAGGAACAACCAGTACCAGCCACTCCAAAAACCTACCAAATGGTAAAGAGCATCGACACAATGAAGAAGGTAAAGAGCATCGACACAATGAAGAAACTGCATCAACTAATGGGCAAAACAACCAGCTAATATCAAAATGGCAGGATCAAATTCACACATAACAATATTAACCTTAAATAAAGGGGCTAAATGCCCCAATCAAAAGACACAGACTGGCAAATTGGATAAAAAGTCAAGACCCATCAGTGTGCTGTATTCTGCAGACCCATCTCATGTGAAAAGACACACACAGACTCAAAATAAAGGGATGGAGATTTACCAAGCAAATGGAGAACAAAAAAAAGGCAGGGGTTGCAATCCTAGTCTCTGATAAAACGGACTTTAAACCAACAAAGATCAAAAGAGACAAAGAAGGGCGTTACATAATGGTAAAGGGATCAATGCACCAAGAAGAGCTAACAATCCTAAATATATACGCACCCAATACAGGAGCACCCAGATACATAAAGCAAGTTCTTAATGACCTATAAAGAGAGTTAGACTCCCACACAATAATAGTGGGAGACTTTAACACTCCACTGTCAATATTAGACAGATCAACGAGACAGAAAATTAACAAGGATATCCAGGACTTGAACTCAGATCTGGACCAAGCACACCAAACAGACATTTACAGAACTCTCCACCCCAACTCCACAGAATATACATTCTTCTCAGCACCACATCACCCCTATTCTAAAACTGATCACATAATTGGAAGTAAATCACTCCTCAGCAAGTACAAAAAAACAGAAATCATAACAGTCTCTCAGACCACAATGAAATCAAATTAGAACTCAAGATTAAGAAACTAACTCAGAACCATACAACTTCATGGAAACTGAACAACTGGCTCTTAAATGTTGACTGGATAAACAATGAAATGAAGGCAGAAATAAAGATGTTCTTTGAAACCAATGAGAACAAAGAAACAATGTAGTAGAATCTCTGGGACACATTTAAAGTAATGTCTAGACGGAAATTTATAGCAATAAATGTGCACATGAGAAGCAAGGAAAGATCTAAAATCGACACCCTATCATCAAAATACAAAGAGTGAGAGAAGCAAGATCAAAAAAACTCAAAAACTAGCAGAAGGCAAAAATAACTAAGATTAGAGCAGAACTGAAGGAGACAGAGACACATAAAAACCCTTCAAAAGGTCAATAAATTCAGGAGCTGGTTTTTTGAAAAGATCAACAAAATAGACCACTAGCCAGATGAATTAAAAAAAAAAAAAGAGAGAGAGAGAAGAATCAAACAGATGCAATAAAAAATGATGAAGGGGATATCACCACCGATTCCACAGATACACAAACTACCATCAGCGATTACTACAAACAACTCTATGCACATAAACCCGTAAATCTGGAAGAAATGGATAAATTTCTGGACACTTGCACCCTCCCAAAACTGAACCAAGAAGAAGTTGAAACCCTGAATAGAACAATAACAAGGGCTGAAGTTGAGGCAGCAATTAATAGCCTATCAACCAAAAAAAAGCCCAGGTCCAGATGGGTTCACAGCTGCATTCTACCAGACATACAAAGAAGAGTTGGTACCACTCCTTCTGAAACTATTCCAAACAATCCAAAAAGAGGGAATCCTTCCCAAATCATTTTATGAGATCAACATCATCCTGATATCAAAACCTGGCAGAGACTCAACAAAAGAAAACTTCAGGCCAATATCCATGATGAACATAGATGCAAAAATCTTCAGTAAAATACTGGCAAACTGATTGCAACAGCACATCAAAAAGCTTATCCATCATGATCAAGTAGGCTTCATCCCAGGTATGCAAGGCTGGTTCAACTTACACAAGTCTATAAATGTAATTCACCACATAAACAGAACCAAAGACAAAAACCACAGGATCATTTCAACAGATGCAGAGAATGCCTTTGACAAAATTCAACAGCCCTTTATTCTAAAAACTCTCAATAAACTAAATATTGATGGAACGTATCTCAAAATATTAAAAGCTATTTACAACAAACCCACAGCCAATATCATACTGAATGGGCAAAAACTGGAAGCATTCCCTTTGAAATCTGGCACTAGACAAGGATGCCCTCTCTCACCCCTCCTATTCAATATAGTATTGGAAGTTCTAGCCAGAGCAATCAGGCATGAAAAAGAAATAAAGAGTATTCAGTTAGGAAAGGAGGAAGTCAAATTGTCTCTATTTGCAGATGACATGATTGTATATTTAGAAGACCCCATCGTCTCAGCCCAAAGTTTCTTGAAACTGATAAGTAACTTCAGCAAAGTCTCAGGATATAAAATCAATGTGCAGAAATCACAAGCATTCCTATACACCAATAACAGACTAACAGAGAGCCAAATCAAGAATGAACTGCCATTCAAAATTGCCACAAAGAGAATAAAATACCTAGGAATGCAACTAACAAAGGATGTAAAGGCCATCTTCAAGGAGAACTACAAACCACTGCTCAAGGAGATAAGAGAGGACACAAAGAGATGGAAAAACATTCCATGCTCACGGTTAGGAAGAATCAATATTGTGAAAATGGCCATACTACCCAAAGTAATTTATAGATTCAATGCTATCCCCATCAAGCTACCTATGACCCTCTTCACAGAATTGGAAAAAATCATCTTAAACTTGATATGGAACCAAAAGAGAGCCCGAAGAGTCAAGTCAATTCTAAGCAAAAAGAACAAAGTTGGAGGTATCACCCTACCTGACTTCACTATACTAGAAGCCTACAGTAATCAAAACAGCACAGTACTGGTACCAGAACAGAGGCCTCGGAGGCAACGCCACACATATACAACCATCTGATCTTTGACAAACCTGACAAAAACAAGCAATGGGGAAAGGATTCCCTGTTTTATAAATGGTGTTGGTGAAACTGGCTAGCCATGTGCAGAAAGCAGAAACTGGACCCCTTCCCGACACCTTGCACTAAAATTAACTCCAGATGGAATAAAGACTTAAACATAAGACCTAACACCATAAAATCCCCAGAAGAAAACCTAGGCAAAACCATTCAGGACATAGGCATGGGCAAGGACTTCATGACTAAAACACCAAAAGCAATGGTAACAAAAGCCAAAATAGACAAATGGGATCTAATTAAACTCCAGATCTTCTGCATAGCAAAAGAAACAATCATTAGAGTGAACCGGCAACCAACAGAATGGGAAAAAATTTTTGTAATCTACCCATCTGACAAAGGGCTAATATCCAGAATCTACAAAGAACTAAAACAAATTTACAAGAAAAAAGTAAACAACCCCATCAAAAAGTGGGTGAAGGATATGAACAGGCACTTTTCAAAAGAAGACATTTATGTGCTCTTGTCCCCCCACTTTTTAAGTGTTTATTGTTTCTATTTTATATCTTATTATACTGTCTAGGTCTTGAAAAGTTATTGTAGCAATTACTTTTTATAGGTTCATCTTTTACTCTTTATTCTCAGGATACAAGTAATTTACATACCACAATTACCATGTTATAATAGTCTGTGAGTTTTTCTGTGTACTTACTGCTACCAGTGAATTCTGTACCTCCAGATGGTTTCTTATTGCATATTAATGTACTTTTCTTTCAGATGGAAGAACTCTCTCTAGTATTTCTTGTAGGACAGGTCTGTTGTTGATGAACTCCCTTAGCTTGTGTTTGGAAAAGTCTTTTATTTCTCCTTCATATTTGAAGGTTATTTTCGCTGGATATACTATTCTAGAATAAGGTTTTTTTTCCCTTCAGCACTTTAAATATGTCATGCCACTCTTTCCTGGCCTGTAAGGTTTCCACTGGGAAGTCTGCTGCCAGATATATTAGAGCTCCTTTGCATGCTATTTGATTCTTTTCTCTTGCTGCTTTTAGGATCCTCTCTTTATCCTTGACCTTTGGGAGTTTGATTATTAAATATCTTGAGATAGTCTTATTTGGGTTAAATCTGCTTGGTGTTCTATAACATTCTTGTACTTGAATATTGATATCTTTCTCTAGGTTTAAGAAGTTCTCTGTTATTAACCCTCTGAATAAACTTTCTACCCCTCTCTCTACCTCCACTTTAAGTCCAACAATTCTTAGATTTGCCCTACTGAGGTTATTTTCTAGGTGTTGTAGGCATGCTTCCTTCTTTTTTTATTCTTCTTTCTTTTGTCCCTTGTGACTGTGTATTTTCAAGGAGCCTGTCTTCAAGCTCACTAATTCTTTATTCTGCTTGATCAATTCTGCTGTTAAGATATGCTGATGAATTCTTCAGGATATGAATTGCACTTGTCAGCTCCAAAATTTCTTCTTGATTCATTTTAATTATTTCAATCTCTTTGTTAAATTTATTTGATAGGATTTTGAAATGTTTCTCTGTGTTATCTTGAATTTCACTGAGCTGCCTCAGAACACCTATTTTGAATTCTCTATTTGTAAGGTCATATATCTCTATCTCTCTGGGATTGGCCACTATTGCCTTATTTAGTTTGTTTGGTGAGGTCATGTTTTCCTGGATGGTCTTGATACTTGTGGGTGTTCATTGGTGCCTGGGCATTGAAGAATTAGGTATTTATTGTAGTCTTCGTAGTCTGTGGTTATTTGTACCAGTCCTTCTTGGGAAGGCATTCCAAGTATTCAGAGAAACTTGTGTGTTGTAATCTAACTCTTTGGTCACTGTCTCTATATCTTCATTTAGAGGGCATCCCAACCTCAGTAATGTTGTGGCTCTTACAGACTTGTAGTTACTGCCTTGGTGATCTTGTGTAAAATCTGGGAGAATTCCCTGGATTACTAGGCAGGCTTTTGCACTCTGTCTTTCTCCCTCTCTCTTTCCCTCTCCCTCTCCCTCTCCCTCTCCTCCTCCTTCTTCTTCTCTCTCTCTCTCTCTCTGCTGAGCTGCCTGGAGCTGGGGAAGGGGTAACACAAGTACCTATGTGGCCATCACCACTGGGACTGTGGTGGTTCAGATTTGAAGTCACCACCACACTGGGTTTGCTCAAAGCCCACAGTGACCACTACCTGGCTACCTACCTATGTTCAAAGTCCTAGGGCTCTATAATTACCAGGTGTTGAATTCAGCCAGGCTTGTGTCCTTCCCTTTAGGGCAGTTAGCTCCCCCGGCCCTGGGCAAACCCAGAGATGCTATCTGGGAGCCAGGGCTTGGAGGTGGAATCATAGTCTACCTGGTGCTCTATTCTACTGTGGCTGAGCTGGCACCCAAGCCACAAGACAATGTCTTTCCCACTTTTTCCTCTCTTTTCATCATGCAGAAGGAGTCTCTCCCCTATGGTCACCAACACTCCAGGCCTGCAGCAAGTACTGCCTGGCTACCACTGATGTTCATTCAAGGCCTAAAGACTCTTCAGTCAGCTTGTGGTGAATGCTGCCAGCCCTGAGTGTCTTTAGGGCAGTGGGTTCCCTCTGGCCCAGGGAAGGTCCAAAGATGCTGTTCAGGAGCCAGTCTGGAACTGGCTATGCCAGGAACCCACTTGGTGTTCTACCCCACTGTAGCCATGCTGGTATCCAAGGTGCAAAACAAAGTCCCTTTACTGTTCTTTCTCCTTTCCTCAGCAGGAATCTCTCTCCATGGCCACCATAGCTGGGAATGCGCTGGGTCACATCTGAAGCCAGCACAGCCCTGAGTCTTACCCAAGGCCCATGGCAAGTACTGCCTGGGTACCAATGATGTCAAAACTGAAAGTTTCTTTAGTCAGTAAGTAATGAATTCTGCTAGAACTGGGTCCTTCCCTTCAAAGCAGAAGGTTCCCCTCTGGCCCAGGGTATGTCTAGAAATGTCATCCAGGAGATGGAGCCTGGAATGCGGGGGCTGGCTCAGGACTTTGCCTGATACCCTATTCTACTGTGGCTGAGCTGATATCCAAGTTGCAAGACACAGTTGTCTTTACTCTCTACTATCTTCACCTCAAGCAGAAGGAAGGAGTCACTCCCAGAGTTTTAGCTGTGTTGCCTAGGGTTGTGGGAAGGTTGATGCAAGTACTACCTTGGTCACTCTAGCTGGTGTCTCATCAGGTCATGTGCACCCCAAGTCAACTGACTCTGAGCCCAGCATAACACTTGTCCAGGAATTACAATCCTTGTGACCTAGACTGCCTTTCAAATTAATTTATGACCCCAGATGACTTTAGCTCGTGGTGGAGGGCTTGCTGGAAGGAACTCAGGTTCAGACCTCTGGGATGGACAACTTACCATCTAGGGCTGGTCTAAATGCTCTCTTTGTGGGTGCTGACTGAATTTTGGCAAGTGTTGCTTTCTACTGTGACACAGCAGCACTGTGAATGCAACATCCTACAAGCATGGTGCTCTCCCTTCCCTGAGCACATGGATTCTCTTTCCATGCCACGTGCCACTGCAGGGGGATGGGGGAGGGATGGTGTAGGTGATTAAAGACTGTCCTTCCTGTCCTACTCCAGGCCTCCTTCCTTAATATAGTTGTCCAATTTGATGTTCCTGCAGAAGGGATGATCACTGGAGGCTTCTAGTTGGCCATCTTATTCTGCTTCCTCTCTAGGAGTAGGCCTTATTAATATTACATTATTACTGTCACCTTTTCACAATCTTGTCAAAAGAGGGAGGGAAAAAAGAACATTCAAGAAGCCTTATATATTTAATGATCTTTGTGTTAGTTTACTTAACTTAGAAAAGAAACAACTCTTTAAATGGTAATTTAATTTACAATATTTATCTTACTTAACTCCCAGGGGGATTGGAGGCAATCATATGGCCTCCAAGTAAGTGACTGAATTTTTGCATTTCTAAGATCTTCATACAGTTTAACATAAAACAAACCAACAAATATCATCTAATATATAATTTATGTCAAATGCTTTTGTGACACATTACTGTAGTACATGCATAAGATGACATTCATTAAACGGGGACATCTAGAGAGTCACCAAAGTTTAAGGGAGTTGTACAAGCAAAAAGGTCACTGTAAGAGTAGATTCTAAAATCTACTTATTTATCTGGGAAGATCATGGCTCAGACAAAACATGGTTGGAATAACCAGCTTTTTGGGCCTTTTATATTATGTAATAATAAATTGCTCCAGTTGAATGCTTCACCACCTGAAGTTCCTTTTAACATTTACTTTCTAAAAACCTGATATAAAGAATCTAGAATTTGTGATATATGTTTAAAACCCTTTAAAAATTACAAGATTGTGTGCAAAAATCACTGTGATTGCAAAGCAATCATGTCTAAACTAAAAGATGCATTAAACTGCGTAACAGAGGCTTTTCAAAAACTTTTTTCCCTTATAATTTTCATGACTATTATTCCTAAAAACAGTATTCTTTAGTAAACTGAAAATTACATGCTTATATTCTCTATTTTCTTTTTCAGATCTTTTCATTTAACTACCTAATATGCTTATTCTTCCTGATTCCAACATTCTCTTCTGGAACACTAGTTAAAGCTCTCAAAAACATGTCTTCAGACTAGCTATTGAAAACCTCAAGAGAAAAATGTTCCACACTCTTAGCTGAATTATTAAAAATGAAATCTAGCAGCTAGATAGCCTCTGAGGACAGATGTAGACAAAACACTGGTTCAGATTGCTATAGGTCAAATTACTTCACATGCTGTGGCTCTATTCTGCCATCAGTTCACATGGGTCAAGTTATTACTTAAATATTCATTTAAAATGTTATTTCTACCGCTTTTATCACAAAAAAGAATTGTTTATAATAGTCTCTATGAGATAACTATTGTTACATATTGTGCATTCTATATATTAATATCTAAATGACAGCTAAACAGTTAACTATGGTAACAGAAATTATAATGTAGACTACAAGACAAGTTATATCTTCCTGATTTTTACTTACAACATTCCTAGATTTTTTGTACAGAATTTCTCTTAATGCCTAAGTACCTTTCCTGTAATTAAGATCACTTTTGCTTTGTAGTGTACTCAAAAGACCTATTTAAAGAATTGTTCTTAACTCCCTTCTTTTCCATTGTGGTAATTTTCTTCTGACTGTAGTACAGGTACCCTTTCTACTTTCTTTTTCAAGACATTAAAATGGATTACATAACTAGCTTAAAGCTAATCTATATATAACCATTTCTAATCAAATGAGACCCTCTGAATGCCCACCTAAGTATTAAGTGGTATTTTACACCCTTCCAACATTTAAGAATAAGACACTCCTGACTCAAATTACATGGATTTTCTTTATGATTATAGAACATATTATAACAGCAGCATATAATTTTCCAACACAGTAACTCTTTTCCAATTGAAAAGTATCCTGTAATATTATCAGCATCAATGGGAAAAGACCCCCAGTTCTCAATTTAACAAAGCTTTTGAGATGAAGCTTTCTCTTCAGTAAATAGCAATTTTCACATGCATAACTGCAAAAAATATGGGAATAACATAACTAATCATTCTGGATCTTAGACCATTTCAAAACAACGGATTATTATTCAAATTGTTTTTAACAGAAAACGAAAAAATATTTTAAAAATCAATTCACAATTGATTTACTAGTAAGTAAAGTCCCTATTAATAAAACAGTGCTGAAAAATGTTGATTCAGTTACTTTTGTTTTTTATATAGTAAATTATTACACAGCAGGCTAACAAGTATATCTCTAACAAGTAATATGTATGGTATGTGAATAATGCCTTTAAAGCTAATTCTGCACTTTACATATATATGTATCTTTAAAGTATTCTAAAATATCTCAATTAGTAAGAATTTTTTCAGAGTCAGGACCCTGAATAAGCATTACATTTATAAAAACTGAAATAAAGAAACAGTATTTACTAAATCAACATGTATTGTAAACTAAGCAGCCTACAATTTAGCAATATTTTATCCAAACAACTAATTGTGTAGGAGGTGTTAAATTCAAAGTCTTCTGAACTTGGAAAAGTACATGTAATACATGTGCCTTTTTACAAAATGCTATTAGTCAACTGTAATTTTATTCCCCAACTGTTTTGTGACATTGTTGAAAAACACAGACTAACAAAATGTGGTAATTCTAATTGGGAAACAAGAATATGAACTTTAGAAGCCTCTTTTTGTTTCAAAAAATCTGACGAACATGATAAATAATATGATTTTTCCCTTATAATTTTCTCCTTAAGTCTATTAGAAAGTCTAAACTTATCATGCAAAAAGAGTAAGAAAAATAACTTTCACTTTATAAGCCATAAAAAACCTAGATCTTTTCAAAACTACAAGAAAGTAGTAATTATGTCTGACCTTCCATAATACTTAATTAACTGTGCATAAATGAGGTGTTCCATGGAAATCTAGAAAAAATAAAAATTATGCCTTTAAACAACAGTAAACCCTTTTAGATGACAATTATGAGAAGTGTGATATAATGGAAGAGAATCTAGAGTCAGAGAATATGTGATGAAGCCTAGATCATAACCCTTACTAATTCTGTGTTTCTGACAAACCACTTAACTGTAACTAAGCCTTCATTTTCTCAAATACAAACATGGGGTAATAAAACCTACCTTACAGAGGGTAAAACCAGATAAGAGGCTAAAGCATTTGTAAACTGCTAAGTACAATACGCATGCTACTAATTATACACTTACTACTCTATACTTCCTTTCATTCTTAAACAGAATAAACTGAACATAACTCATGGCCGTAAGTAAGATTATAAATTATTGTACTAAACTGTAATATAAGAACCACTAATACATCAACTCAGGCTAAAGAAGGGCAAAATGCTATGAGAGGGTGTATTAATCCATTTTCACACTGCTGATAAAGATATACCAGGGACTGGACAATTTATAAAGAAAAAGAGGTTTAATAGATTCATAGTTCCACATGGCTGGGGAGGCCTTACAATCCTGGCAGTAGGCAAGAGAGAATGAGAACCAAGTGAAACAGGTAACCCCTTATAAAACCATCAGATCTTGTGAGACTTATTCACTACCATAAGGAGAACAGTATGGGGGAACCCCCCCACATGATTCAATTATCTCCCACCAGGTCCCTCCCATAACACATGAGAACTACGGGAGCTACAATTCTAGATGAGATTTGGGTGGAGACACAGCCAAACCATATCAGATTTATTGTCTCTTGTTGCCTGCTGCCAGGTTGTTAGGTGAGACTTCTTGCTGCCATAGTATACATAGCTACCTACATGAAGTCTTCCCAGAATAATGCTAGTTGAAATTCTGTCTCCTGTAATTTGCTGCTTCACTTCATCTCTCGCCCTCTTCAACAGATAACTGTCTTCTACTTTACAGAGAATTAAAAAAAGATACCAAATGAGAGCTCATAAACTTTCTGCTACCAAACCTACAAGCAAACTGGCTATTGCAACCATCTTTTCTTCCTTTCTCCCTGTAACAATGAAGACAGGTCCCTCCTGTCTCTTAACTAAAGCTAATCCTTCTACCCTTCTACCTAGGATTAAGATCCCATCCCCTTCTGCCTTTGTTAATTATTCAATCTCTCCTATAACTTCAATCCCAAGCTTTTCCCAAAGTAAACATGTTCAAGTCTCTCTCATCTTGTAAAATAAAAGCATGGGAAAAAAAAATCCAACCTTTTATCACAGTCCACCTACCCTCATTCTCCTTATCTAACAGCTATACCGCCCCTGTCCTAGAGAAATACCATGAAATGCACTACAAGTAGGGGAGGGTAACCACAACGAAGAGAGGCATGGCAGGGAGCTAGGGAGGCAAGATTACAACTAAGATCATTTTGAAACAATGAGTGAGAATCAGGTGAGGCAGTGGATGGGCAGAGTGCAAATGCAAAGGCATATGGCTACAGAAGGGTACCTGGCCTCTAAAAGGAAAATAGTTCAGGGCTTCCATTAAATGGCAAATTGATTAGAGATAGGATCTTGCTCTGTTGCCCAGGCTGGAGCGCAGTGACCCAATCATATCCCTCTACAGCCTTGAACTCCTGGGCTCAAGCAATCCTCCTGCTTCAGCCTCCTGAGTAGTTAAGATTACAAGCGTGAGCCACAGCAACTAGCTCACACTGTTATCCCTCCCAAAATTCATTACTAATAACAGCAAAGAAATAATAATTTTTTAAAAAAGCATAAATGTGTAAGAACAAACAGGAGGGAAATGTGTAAGAACAAACAGGAGAGAAGATAAAAAACAGGTGAAAAATGTCAACATTTGAAGGGATATAAAATCCATCAATAAATGATAACAAATTCAGTGTATCTGCAAAAACTGAAACCTAAATCTAAAGTGAAAGAGAGAAAGAAGTGAGTTCATTCACAGAGGCCGGAGAAACTGGGGAATGGAAAGCATTAAGTACCTTTGAGAATGGGGTTGAGGGGCAAAACGAAAAAAGAGAAAGACTGGTAAGACTAAAGAAATGGTTAGACCTCCATCTCTCTTCCTCACTATAAAGCCAGGCATCCACAGCAGAAAGCTACAGGTCTACCTTGTGAGAGAAAGACCAGAGATGTTCTGGATTCAGGAACATGAGGCATGGCGCTGATGACTAGGTCACAGCAGTACATTAAAAACAAACAAACAGCAACAACAAAAGCATGGACATACAGAACAGTGGGAGCCCAAGTTCCCACCAAATCTCCCAGGCAGGAGATTTGAGAATTCTTCTCTGGGAAATGGATTCAGATGCTGACATTTAAGGTTATCCAACAAAATGACAGCAATTGCTTGATGAAAGCCCCAGTCATGTACGTGAATTTCCAAATCTGCTTGTAATATTTCATTCTAAAATAGGAACAGACAACCAAAGACCACCAGATATATGAAAAGCACCTCTATAATAAAAGAGAGGGGGTGAGGGAAGGAGGAAGAAGCAAAAGTGGAAAAAGAAAGGACCTTAAAAGAGCAAAAAGGAGAAAACTTTACTAATCTTAAAAAGATACTATATTTCTAAAATATAACAGACTTCCCTAAAATGAAAATTCAATAAATAAGGCAAAACTTAACTGTGATAAGTTTATTAAAGGACCCTGTGAGGCCGAGGGCAGTGGCTCAAGCCTGTAATCCCAGCACTTTGGGAGGCCAAGGCGGGTGGATCACGAGGTCAAGAGATCGAGACCATCCTGGTCAACATGGTGAAACCCCGTCTCTACTAATACAAAAAATTAGCTGGGCATGGTGGCGCGTGCCTGTAATCGCAGCTACTCAGGAGGCTGAGGCAGGAGAATTGCCTGAACCCAGGAGGCGGAGGTTGCAGTGAGCCGAGATCGCGCCATTGCACTCCAGCCTGGGTAACAAGAGCGAAACTCTGTCTCAAAAAAAAAAAAAAAAAAAAAAAAACCAAGGACCCTGTGGAAACAGTAGACAATACATGTAAAAAGATGGGAAATAGATGGAAGCTATCGTTAAAAAAGACAGTAGAAATGTAAGATACGAAAATTAGACAAGAAATCAAGACTTCCTTTAAGAAGTTTATCAACAGATGGACACAGTAGAGGAAAAATAAAACCAGTGAACTTTACCACAATTAAATAGAAATTATGCAAACTGAAACACAAATGGGAAAAAAAAGAAAGACTAGAAAAAAAAAAGACTAGATAAAAAAACAGAGCATTCACTAGCCATGAGACAATCAAATACACATATAATTAGAAACCCAAAAGGAGAAGAGAGGAAACAATACTGGTACTTTTAAAGAAAAAAAAAGCCGGGCACGGTGGCTCACGCCTGTAATCCCAGCACTTTGGGAGGCCGAGGCGGGTGGATCACAAGGTCAAGAGATCGAGACCATCCTGGTCAACATGGTGAAACCCCGTCTCTACTAAAAATATAAAGAATTAGCTGGGCATGGTGGCGCGTGCCTGTAATTCCAGCTACTCAGGAGGCTGAGGCAGGAAGAATTGCCTGAACCCAGGAGGCAGAGGGTGCGGTGAGCCGAGATTGCGCCATTGCACTCCAGCCTGGGTAACAAGAGCGAAACTCCATCTCAAAAAAAAAAAAAAAAAACAAAAAACCTTTCAATCTAGAAACCTCTAACTAATAAAAATAGAGAATAGCTTTCAAAAAGAAAGGGCTATGTGGGACAAGTCCTAACATGTATGATAAATTATATCATTTGCTAAGAACGACGGCAAGGAAAACTGAACCAGCACCCCAAGTGGAAAACTACTTGGAACATTTTAAAGTAGCAAAACTGTATATGTATATCATATACCAGTTAAAACAATTCTTTAAGCATGGGATATGTGACTCTGCCCCTGTGGCTCCCTCATGGAGAATACTTTCTAGTCTGTCTTTGATCAGTGTTATGCAGGCACTAGCTGCCTGCTTGGTTTATTTTTGTTCTATGAGAAAACACAGAACACCTGGTCGTTAATAATCACCTGTTTAGAGAGAATAAATGTGTGGGTCAGAATCTACTCAAGGCTCTCAGCTCTGAAGGCTTCTTAGCCCCTGAGGCTCTCAGCTGGGAAGGCTGTTAGCCCTCTGATACTTCCACTTTGCACTCTTACCTCTGTGTCTGTTTCTTAATTCCTTCAGTGCTGCCTGAGTTGGGGTTTCTTCAACCGAGCTGGTCTTGGCAGGGCTGGGCATGGTGGCTCACACTTGTGATCCCAGCACTTTGGGAGGCCAAGGTGAGCAGATCACTTGAAGGCAGGAGTTTGACCCCAGCTTGGCCAACATGGTGAAACCCTGTCTCTACTAAAAATACAAAAATTAGCCAGGCATGGTGGCACACCCTGTAATCCCACCTTCTTGAGAGGCTGAGGCAGGAGAATCACTTGAACCTAGGAGGCGGAGGTTGCAGTAAGCTGAGATTGTGCTACTGCACTGCAGCCTGGGCAACAAGGTGAGGCCCCCCATCTCAAAAAAAAGAAAACAGGCAAAATATATCATAGGCCAAGGGAAAATAATACCAGACAAAAACATCAGAAAGGGCAAAAATGATATAAACACATAAACACACAAAATTTATTTAAAAGAACAGAGCAGAAATACTTAAAATCATAATTATACTATAGTGTTGATAGCATATATAGAGGTAAAATATATCTGAAAACAAAAGAGAAAGAGGAAAATAATTGGAAGAATACTGTTGTAACTTTCTTAAGCTGTGAAGTAATAAGATGTATTTTGAAAGTAAAGTGTGATAACTTAAAGATGGATATTGTAATCACTAGAACAATCACTAAAAAACACAAAAAAGGTATAGCCAAAAATTCAACAGAGGAAATAAAATGAAATACTAAAATACTTGATGCACCCAAAAGATGATAGGAAGAACAGAGGGACAAAGAGCAGACAGGACAAATATGAAAGGAATGAAGGAAAGAAGTAAGGAGGAAGAAAGGAAGGAAGAAAAGAGAGAAAGAAAGAACACATTTAAATCCAAGCATTGTTAATAACTGCATTAAATGTAAATGAACTAAATACTTCCCAAAAAAAGACAGAGACTGACAGATTGGAATGTTTCTTGTCTCAATTATGAGCTATACACAAGAACACATACTTCAAATATAGTATACAGACAGGTTAAAAGCACTTTATCTTTAAATAAATAAATAACTACAAAATGTCCCACAAAGAAACCTCTGGCCAAGTCTGGTAGCTCACTCCTGTAATCTCAGCACATTAGGAGGCCAAGGCAGGTGGATCACCTGAGGTCACGAGTTCAACACCAGCCTAGCCAACATGGTGAAATCCTGTCTCTACTAAAAGTACAAAAAATTAGTTGGGCATGGTGGTAAGCACCTGTAATCCCAGCTACTTGGGAGTCTAAGGCAGGAGAATTGCTTGAATCTGGGAGGTGGAGGTGGCAGTGAGCCAAGACTGTGCCATTGCACTCCAGCCTGGGCAACAAGAGAAAGACTGTCTCAAGAAAAAAAAAAGAAACCTCCAAGCCCAGATGACTTCCCTAGTAAATTCTATTAATCACTTAACTAAGAAAAAAAATAGCAGTCTTATACAAACTCTTTCAGAAAAGAAAGAAAATGAAATCACAACTCATTTTATAGGGCTAGCATAACTATGATAATAAATTTAGACATAAACATTACAAGAAAAGAAAATTACAAATATACAGCATGAACTTAAACATAATAATCCTTAACAAAATAATAGCAACTAGAATCCCACAATATATAAATATAATAATGCCTCATGACAAGTGAAGTTTGTTTATCCTTGGAATGAGAAGTAGGCTTAAGAAAAATCTATGTAATTCACCACATTAACAAATTAAATTAGGAAAATCAATAAATGTAAAATTCAATAAATGCAAAAAAAAAGGATCTAACAATTTTAAATACCTATTTATTATAAAAACTCTTAACAAAGTATTAATTAAAATAATTTCCCCAAGCTGATAAAGGGCATTTTTAAAAACATACAGCTAACAGTATACTTACTGGTAAAATATTGAAGGTTTTCCTCCTAAAATCAGGAACAAGGCAAGGATATCTGCTCTTAACACTTCAACTGAACATTTTAATAGAAGCAACCAGCTAGTGCATTAAGGCAAGAAAAGGAACTAAAAGACATACAGATTGATAAGACAGAATTAACGCTCTCATTATTTGCAAATGACAATTGTACTGGAAGAAAATTCTAAGAAATCGACAAAAATAGCTATAAAAATTAAAAGGCAAATTTACCTAGATTGTAGGATACAAGACCAGTATATAAAAATAAGCTATAATTTAATATACTATTAATCAACAACTGAAAAATGAAATATTTTTCAAAATACCATTTACAATGGAACCAAAAACAAATAACTAGAAATGAATTCAAAAAAAGATATGTAAGACCTCTACACTGAAAATTATAAAATATTGATGACAGAAATGAAAGATGGCTTAAGTAAGGAGAAGGATATATGTTCATGGATTCAAAGACTCAATATTATTAAGATGCCCATTCTACCAGAGTGGATATATATTAATGCAATCTCAGTTTAAAACTCAAGCAAGATTTTTTGGGTAGACATTTACAAGCTGATTCTAAAATTTCCATGCAAATATAATCAAAGTAGGATAACTAAAATAAACTGGGAAAGAAGGATAATATTAGAGTACTAACTTTACAATGACTTTGACTATAAATCTACAGTAATCAAGATGGAGATATTAGTAAAAGAATAAACAAATATATAAAACAGAATAGAGTCCAGTAATAGACTCATATTGCAAAGACAGTCCAATGGAGAAAAACGTTTTCAACAAATGATGCTGGAACAACTGAATATCCATACTGAGGAAAAATAAAAACATGACTTCAGATCTCATGCTATACACAGAAATCATAAGTCTAAAGGTAAAAGCAAACAACCACTTCTAGAAGAAAACATCGAAGAACATTCTCATAACTTTAGCGAAGACAGAAAGCATTAAGTATAAAACACACATTTGATAAATTATATTTTGTCAAAACAAAAAACTCTGTGCATCAAAAGACACCATTAAGAAAATGACCTGGTAAATCACAGACTAGGAGAAAATATTCACAACATATACACAGAATCAAGAATATATATATATATTTAAATATACTTCATGAAAGAAAATTATACAAATGTCCAATTATCACATTAAAAAGGGCTCAACATCATTAGTCATCAGAGAAATTTTAAAAAAGCAACAATCCCACAATGGGGTATTACTACAGACACTGTAGAGTAGTCCAGTGATTCTCATGAAAGGTGGCAATTTTGACACCCAGGAGACATTTTTCGTTGTTACTAGCATCTAGGATCCTGCCACACATCTTAAAAAGCACAGGACAGCCCAAATAACAAATAATTATCCTGCCCAAAATGTCAATGGTGGCCAAACTGTGAAAACTCCAATAGCCAAAATGAAAGAGACTAATAGCATCAAATATATTGCAAAGATGTAGAGCAACCAGAACTCTCTGATACATTGTTAGTGCATATGTAAATTGGTTTATCCACTTTTGTGTTTGACAGATGCTACACATTATGTGTAGACTGCTTCTCATTGGCCAATTAAAGGCCAACATGGCCTACAAGAACCTGCATGATCCAGATCCAGTCTACTTTTCCAGCCTCATCTCCCAATGGACTGAAGTACAAAAATGATTTAATACTAGGATATTTTTCAGTAAAGTTGATTTTGCTGACAGAAATTTTAAAAATTCTGAGGAAAAAGGTAACTTAAGGTCATTTAGTTCAACATACTACCTAAAACAAGAATATTAGTACATTCCTGATGATGAAGCAGCTAATGTCTCTAACAATGAACATTAACAGTTTTGGCAAAACATCACTGATGTAATTGGTATAAACTAAAAAGGCTACAAAATCTTTATAAATAACGGTTCTTTACTCTTTTTATAAACTGAGTAAACTGGACTTCAGTATAGAATTACAGACATTGGGTTAAGAAGCATCACAATATAGATTGAAAAAATGAAAGAAAAGTTCAGAAAGATATTATATATTTACAAATACTACAATTCATTTAAAAAAACTGAGTCAACTGATAATTAGTGTATAAATGGCCTAAATAAGCATTACCCAATAGAAATATAATGTAAGCTATAAATGCAGGCTACATATACAATGTTAAAAAAGTAAAATCCAAGAGAAACAAACTGTAATATGTGCAAATACATGCATGCATATTATGTACATAAAACAAAATAGCCAGTAATCCCAAATATTATCATTTCAACATATAATCCACATAAAAACTGTTCAATTATTAACTGCAAAGAATTATCAGACAGGAACTGTAACTGTGAGAAGTTTATTAAAACATATAGTAGACACAGTGGACAATATGTGTAAAAAGACGGGAAAGAGATGGAAACTTTAAAAAAAAAGCCAGTAGAAATGCTAGATATGAAAATTAGATAAGAGATCAAGAATTCTTTTAATAAGTTTATCAGCAGATGGACATAGTAGAGGAAAAATAAAACCAGTGAACTTTAACCAACATAAACATTAAAAACTGTTAGATTGTTTTAACTCTTTTTTAAATGCTGTCTTTAAAATTTAATGTATATTTTACCCTGACGGTCCATCTCAAGTCACAGTAGCTACATTTCAGGTGCTCAACAGCCACATGTGGCTAGTGGCTACTGTTGTATATTATGTAACAACACTTCTAAATATTTTACATGGATTATTTCATTTAATTCTTCCTGGGTACATACAAGAAAAAGTAACCTGCCCACATTCTCACAGATAGAGATGGATTCAGGATTCTAACTCAAGCAGCCTTGAGTTAGATCTTGGCTCAGATCTCCTTCTCCTAACCATCATGCTTTCCTACCTCAAATCAAGTTTTTCTGCAATATTACTGAAACATGCAATTAAATCAAATTAATACTTGGATTCCTGCCACTGGTATCCTACATTTTTTTGAAACCTAAATTGGTGGTTTCATATAAAAATTGATTTTTTCCCCCTCATGATTTAAAATCTGAAATAAAAGACTTACCATTAATATGAGTTTTTGATACTTTTGTTTTAGGTCTGACACATTTGCAGATGGGTCTGCCCCGAGGATGCTGTACCAATCCTTTATGGGCATCTCCTCAACCGCCATCATTCATGGAATCAGAAGTGGGCCTTCTCAGATCAGCTGAATTGAAATATTAATGACAATTCATTACAGTCTGCCATGTATCTAAGAAAAAATTAAGTACTGCTTTTGTAAGTTCTTTAATATTCAGCTGAGTAAATCATGATTATAATGCAAACCTGAAGAAGCATATATTTTCATGTAAAACGCCCCAATAATTCCATGTATAAGTGTACCGACAAGTATGGAAAACGTTTTAGGTATTTCACGATTTATACATTAATTAATGAATATACAACAGCATCTAAAAAAAAGAATTTGATAATGAACCAGATGGTGTATCAACCTTTAAGGTATTTCTGCTAGTCTTATGGTAAAGCTGGCACACAAGCACTCACTAAACACGCTGAAGGAGCTTAATGAATATTTACAAAATGAACGAATAAAAAAATAAAACAAAACACCAAAGAATTAAAATGAATTTGGGGGCATTCCTTCTGAATGTTTCTCGTTTGCTTTTCCTCCAGATTGCCTGGAGAGCATGATATGCGAAGTAACGTCAGCACCGGCCGGCAGAGAACAAGAGACCCCTGTTAATGGAGAGTAAAACTCTCCTTGCGAGGATGCCCCAGTCTTCCCACACTCGAGCAGAGACCCTACCAGGAGCCCCAGAAATCAGGCAACCTCTTCCCACAGCTATATACACTTAACAAGGCAGCCGGGGCCTCCTCAAGCTCGGGACTTGGGAATCATCTCCATTCACCGTCGGCTTTACCCATCCAGCCATTGGCGGGCACCCTCTCCGCGCTTTATGGAAGATCAAACCTACCTAAGCTCACACAGGCGCTGCTGCCCACTCCTTGCCTGTGGTCGGCCAGAACTCGGAACTGGTTTCTTCTTCCGCCGGAAGTCACTCCTCCGACGTGTTAGCGTTTCTAGCCGAGCAGTTGTGGCCGTGGCACCACTCAGAAGCGACGCTCCCACCCGCTGTGACGCGGTCGCTATGGTAACTAGTCACCGCTTCTATGGAGAGGCGTTTACTAGAAGTAAGTTCCCGAGCGTTGAAGAAAGATGTTTCGCTCTAAGTCTCTCTTGTCCTGGCTCCGTGACTGTCGCTTCTCTCCTCCTCCTGAGAGAGCACCCTCCCTCGCCCAGGCTTTCCCTCCGTTCTTCAAAGCGTCCTCCGTTTACCCTACCCTGAGCTACTCTCAATCGTTTCGGTTGGTGCTTGAACTTTGAGAGGTATGCGGGGGCAAAAATGTGAGAAGGATGAAGAGATCTGATGCCACCCTCGGCCCTACAGTTCCTTTACAATGTTCACATTCGAAAATTAAGAGAATTAAAACCTATGCCGGGTAGGGCTAGATTTGCGGAGGATGGGGTCGGTTTAATTTTTTTTCTCCAAAAGATAGTCGATGTAATTATTAATATTTCTTTTAGATCTTAGCAACCAACTTACAACATAAAAAACGTTCCAAAACTCTTTCACGTTTGCTTTCACTTCTCTTTCACTTCAACCCAGTGAGAAAAGTAAGGCAGGTGCTATTATTCCCATTTTATAGATGAGGAAAAAAATTAAGGTTTAAGGCCAAACAGCTAGCAGCAGAACAAGGACTCAGCAAGTCTACCCATTCCCAGGGCAGCTATGCTCTCTTTCAACTTTACAGAAAAAAGCAGAATGAACTGCTCTTCTTTGAAGCAGTTGGGGGCCACTACAAATAGGCACTGTTGGGGTTTGTTGTTGCTGCTGCTGCTGCTGCTGGTGGTGGTGTTCACTCCTCTCTTCTCCCTTTCTTGATTCCTGTGTTTCCTTTTATTACTTCTTCTTTGTGCTGTTTACATTAACACCTCTTCCTTGCATTGTACCTGGCGATGAAAACTACATCTTATTTTTGGCCAGCATGACATAAATTTCACTTGGAGATGTTAAAGTGGTTTTGTTGTTAACTGCTTAGATTTTGCTTTCCTTCTTTTTTATCCTTCTCCTACCAATCTGAGTTTAAGAAGCAGTTAAGATAAAGTTAAGCAGAATAAATAAAATAATTTAATATGATCAATTACTTAATGATGTTATGAACTATAAAGAATAACTGAATGAAACAAGCAAGTTTAAAAATCTAAAGATGAAAGTATAGATTAGGTTCTCCACAGGATTTTGTCATGTTTAAACACATACAAAGAGCATCTGGTTTTAGTCCTGACTCCATCATACTTTCTTGTGTTGCTTTATGGAAATACTTGAAGCAATGGAATTAAGTGGTGTCGTGAATGCTTTCCTAAACAGTACTGTCAGAATGATGCCCCCTTGAACATCTGTAGCCCTCAAATTCCCCTCTATCCACTGCTTGCTTGGGTCTTCCCTGTATAGGTAGATATGCTCTGGTTTTTTTCTTTTTTTTCTTTTCTTCCAGCAAAAGCACTTTATTTTGATTTACTATTCAGTTAGTTTATTGTTTTACCTCATTTATTTATTGGGGTTTGGAAATAAGAAATAGATATTTTCCCCAGCAATCCCAAATATTTTGTCATTTCATCTCTACATACTTTAGTTTGCATCCCTAAAATGTACCAGATTTTTATCTCCATAATGTCATTATTTGACTGTCATGCAATATCTAGACCTTATTTACATTTCCACAGTTAAATCAAAATGTATTTTTCTGGTTGGTTTGCTTGACTCAGAATCCAGATACAATTTACACTTTCCATTTAGTTGTTCTGTCTCTTAAATGTCGTTAAAACTATAACAGTCCCACTTCTTCACTACAGCCTTTTTTTTTTTCTTTTCTTGCCATTGGCTTACTGAATGAGACCAATTGTCTTATACTCTGTCTATCTATCTGTTTGTACCAAAATAAACTTAAAACAATTTTTACATAAATTTCTGATCATTAATCTTCCTTCATTTTTCATTTTCTAGAGTAGTAATTTCCAATAGAAAAATAATGTAAGCCACAAGAGCAAGCTACCTATGTGATTTTAAATTTTTTGGTAGTCACATTAGACACATAAGAAACAGGTAAAATTAATTTTAACAATATATTTTATTTAATCCAGTATATCCAGAATATTACTTTAAAATTCATCAATATAAAAATTATTAAGGAGATACTTTACATTTTTTTCTCCTACTAAGTCTTCAAAAGCTGGTGTGTACTGTGCTGGAAGACACCTCAGTTTGAACTAGCCACATTTCAAATGCTCAGTAGCCACATATGACTAGTGGCTACTGTATCAAGCAGGGCAGGTCTAGAGAATAAAGTCCTAACTCCTTAACCGGACATTCAAGTTTCCTCTTCAATATGATCTTTGCTTTTCCAGCCTCACCTATTATCTCCATACATGAAACATTCAAACAATTGGATCTTTTAATGGTACTGAAACCAACCCAATAGTCCCATAAATAGGGTTTTTGTTTTGTTTTGTTTTAAATAAACATAGAAATGGATACTTCCTGTCTGAAAGCTTGAAACTTGCATTTGTTTTATCTTTTTGTTTGTTTGTTTGTTTGTTTGAGACAGGCTCTTGCCCTGATATCCAGTCTGGAGTGCAGTGGCACAATCTCAGCTCATTGCAGCCTCTACCTCCCAGGCTCAAGCCATCTGCTAAGTCAGCTTCCCAAGTAGTTGGGACTACAGGTGTGTGCCACCATGCCTGGCTAATGTTTGTATTTTTTTTGTAGAGATGGAGTTTCACCATGTTGGCCAGGCTGGTCTGGAACTCCTGAGCTCAAGTGATCTGCCTGTCTCAGCCTACCAAAGTGCTGAGATTACAGTCATGTGCCATTGCACCCAGCCACATTTGGTTCATTTTTATCTGAGTTCTTTCCTCAAGAAAGGATGCCCAGACCTCTCAAAAAGCATCAAAGAACTGAAACCAGCTTACTGCATCTAGACAATGAGATGCCAGACTCTTCATTCCTCATTATTGCTTCTTTACCCCTCCCTAGTTCATGTTTTCTCATACATAGTTAACATTTCTTCCTTGCTATATAAACCCCTAATTTTAGTCAGTGAGGGAGATGAATTTGACACTGATGTCCCATTTCCTAGGCTGCAGCATCTGATTAAAGCCTTCTTCTTTGGCAATAATCATTGTCTCAGTGATTGGCTTTCTGGGTGCCAAGCAGCAAGACCTAGATGGAACTCCTAGTGTTTTAGTAACAGTGTTTCATCAATCATTTTGTTCAAATGGTTCTCCTTACTTATAACACCCTAATTCTTTTCTTCCTCCTATCAGACTAATTCCTCCTTTAAGGCCTATCTCTTCCATCAAGCCTTTTATGATGGCCTGGTACTTTGAAATTACTACCGCCTCTCAACTTTCATAGCAAGTCCTTTGTATATCACAGTATATTGTTTTCCTTAGACTGTATTCTGATTCCCCAGTTGGGTTGCAAACTTTCTGAGAGCAAGAACACCTCTCTTCAGAGACACTAAGAACCAGCTATCTTGCCTCTTTCTCTGAAGTTCTAATGATACATAGCTTTAATAGGTTTGTTTCTCAGTATCTTATTTTCAGAAGGCAATTTATGCATTTTATGTACAACTAATATAGCAGAAACATAAACTATGTTAGTATCATGGTTAAGAGCATGAACTCTAGGGTCAGAATATATATGTTTAATACAGGCTTTTCCTCTTACTGGCTATATGAATTTAATTCATCTTTGTGTTTTGGTTTCTTCCTCTAATATGGGAGTAAATATTATTTCCCTTATATATTTGTTGTGAGAATTAAATGAGATAGTTGTGCCTAAAGGTAGTAAGTACTCAGTAAAGGTTAGCTATTGTTGTTGTTATTAATTAATAATATTTGTTGATCAGTTTTGATATATTAGAATATTAGACATTCATAACAATGTTTTAGGAATTTCCAAAGAGAGGAAATGAAAGCAAGACACAATTAAATTGGAAAAATAAAATCAAACTGAAATATTTGTTGAAATATACATTTGGTTGGACTTCAGGATAAATTAAAAGTATAGATAAAACTTTAATTTGTGTCATCAGTATCTGACATAACCAAGGTAGGCATACATTAAATATTTGATTCCAAGATGATTGATCAAGTACTATAGATATAGATAGATGTATCAGGAGTTTAAGATCTTTTGTCATGGTGATAGCAAAAAATGACATCTGTTATTAAATCTATCACTTTAGTACATGCCTGCCCATAAGCTAATGTCCACCAGACATTCACAGATTCTTCATTTTATTTCTTATTAGTCAACTGTGCTTCTCATTGCTGGATAATACTTGAAAAAAAAAAAATATATATATATATATATATATTTAGTTTAATTTATATATATATATTTAGTTTAATTTATATATATATATATATATATTTTTTTTTTTAAGTGTAATTCTGCTAATTATTTCCTATCCTAGGATTATATTTACTTGGCTCTTTTGGTAGTTCCATTGCCAATTCCTTCATTTCCTTGATTTTTATTTCTGAATTTTAGGATTTTTATACCAGTGAACTAAGCTGTATTTAAGTACTATGGCACATTATGGTTATGTTCTGAAATTGAATGATTCCCTCTAGAGCAACTTAGAATCTACTGGGAAATAGAAAAACCACCAAGAATTAGCTAGATGATATATATATACAGCCTTCATTCACCTATTCATTCAATCAGCAAATATTTGTTGAGCGTCTCTTAAGTACCCTACACTCTTGTTAGTTGCAAGAGACACAAAACAAAGTTGACTGTAGTCATCTCAAAAGCTTAGTTTATCTGGGTAAACAGACATTTAAACAGGAACTGAAATAAGTATAGGAAGTGCTATACCAGAGGAAATACCAGGTGCTGTGGGATTAATTAATAACTTGCAGATACACCAATATGTAGAATAGATTACTTGAATGATTGAAATCCTTGAATCAAGATGAAGCTAATCCAAGAAGATGTATAAAGTGCTAAGTTTTAAATAGTGTTTTGAAGGAATGGAGAGGTGAATGACTAGAATGAAAAAGCTTCCTGTCTTCTTTTTTTTGTAGATTAGCATAAAGCTTTAGCTAGTATTGAGAATCAGCTCTAATGAACAATCCTAGCTCATCTTTTAGAAATGGTTTTCATTTTTGCATTTTTCCCTTTGTTGGTTGCCTTAACTCAGTCTGTTCTCTCCTTTGCCATTTCAACAATAGTCATCATCGATGAACTTTCGTTGAGTTTGTGCAAGGCAGTGGACTAAGCAGGAGAGAAATAGGAAGAGTTAAATACTTTTTTGTGGAACCACACTTGTTACTGTGTTTTTCTTGTTTTTTAGCATTATGCATCAGTTCTTTCTAACTTTTTTCAGATCTCTTATAGGTCTTTATCTTATCTAGGATGTTTGGTCCTGTTTTCCTGTTTGCATATCTGATGTTTTAATCATTCCATGAGTCTATTAAAGATATTGTCTGTAATCAATCTTCTGTTTATCTTTAATAATCATACAAATACCAGGTTGTTTTTCCCCCATTCACTTCTTTACCCTTTTCTCTTATGACTACTCTGGTTTTTCTGTGCACTTTCAAATTACCCTGAAGTTTGTGGTGATCTCTTCCAGTCACGTGGGGATATACATTTATGTACAGATGCTCCTTGACATGTGACGGGGTTATGTCTGATAAGCGCTTTTTAGGCTGAAAATACTATTACTGCCTTAATACACCTAACCTACTGAACATCATAGCTTAAGCTAGCCTACTTTAATTGTGCTCAGAACACTTACTTTAGCCTACAGTTGGGTAAAATCATCTAGCACACAGTATTCCATAGAGTATTGGTTGTTTACCCTCAGAGATTGCATGGCTAACTGGCAGCTGCTGCTCCCTGCCACTGCCCAGCATCATGAAGGATTATTTTACTACATCACTAGCCTGGGAAAAGATCAAAATTCAAAATTCAAAGTATGGTTTCTACTGAACATGTATTAGTAGAACACACACCATGTAAAGTTGAAAAATTGTTAGTCAAACCATCCTAAGTCAGGGACTGGCTATATTGTTTTTTAAAGCATGCTACTTTCTCTACTTTATTTTTTTAATACTGAATTTTTTTTTGAAAAGTTTATTTTTGGCTTGTAATTGACTCAGGGAAGAAAGGTTAATCTGAATGATCAAGGGGTGTTAATTTGTGGGTTAAAATGTGTTAAACAGTTGATTTGAAGTCTGTTTAAGTCAATTAGAGAGTATAATGAAGATGTTTCCAGGGTGTTATGGAACCTTTTGAAGTTAGTGTGGAATTCACTAGTGTATATTAACTGTGGCTCCTGGCTAAGCATGCTATTGCATTCAGGTTTTTTAATTTGTGTGAATTCTAATAGATATGAATAGGTCAACATATATAGAAGTTTGGCTTTATTAATGAGCCTCATCTTTTGTTATAGGAAACTAAACTCATGACTTCATTCATCATTAGCAATGGAAAACATAATTGGTATCGTTGTTATCTTTGTTACTTGAATATTTTTCAAAAATATAAGGCAATGACTTTTAAAATCAGATTAGTGTTATTATTATAGGTTTTTAAGTGCTAAGTATGTCATATGGAAAGGTAGAATTCATAAAGACATGAAATTTTGTGTGCTCACTTAATGAAATGATTTATTTCCTCCCCTAAAATTATATGAAGTAAAATTATGAAACATTTTAGTGTTGGTGTATATTTTCAAAGATTTCAAAATAGTTAATGTTGTTACACACAGTTTAATATTATTATGCTCAAATTCAGTCGTCAAATATAATTTTTGTATGATGATAGCATTATTTAAGATGAATAAAACATTGCAAATTCACCAGTTTAAATCCACAAGAGATATGAGAGTAAAAATCACATTTTAAAATACATTCTTCACTTAGCATTAGAGTTACTATAGTCTATTTTTTATTACTTATGTCAGTTTACTAGTAATAAACACATTTAGCATTTCAGCTTCTTGAAACCTTTCAGTTTAATTATTTAGAGACCGAGAAAAACAAGTCTTGTATGCTAAAGGGATTTCTGCAATGATGGATTAAATGCCAAAATAATGAAACCACATATCTTAAAAAATATACTGAAGAATAGATGTTTTCTGACGAATTTCACAAAAATATCATATTTTTAAAATACTTTAAGCAATTCTTGGTATTACTTTTTAATCTGCTATAGAAGCACCATGAATCTAGTCTGTTGTAGCTCATTAGCAATTTCTTTAATGAGTTTTTTGGTGTGATAGATAGTTAAAGTAACAGACAAATGACAGATTGTTTGCCTTTAATGATTTCCCTGTTTCAAGCCCATTACAAAGCAATTAGAAATCTGACAGCATTTTCACTCTGCATTACTGATCATCTAAAGTGATGAGGAATGAGAGGTGGTGAATATTAATTGTATATTTTCATATGATTATCATAAATTATTACCTTGTCTGATGTGCTGCAGGTGAAGCAGGAGCATTAGAGAAAGGCAGTCAGATATATTAATTTGAAAGACTAATATTTTTTTAAAATCTTTATAGTATAAATCCTAGTCTGCAATGTTAGTCTCTATGAATATTCCTCTATCACTATTAACTATTTTTAAATTCTATTATATTTGGGGCAACTGAAGTTTTCTTTCTTTTTTTCTTTTTGAGACGGAATCTCGCTCTGTCGCCAAGATGGTCTCAGCTCACTGCAACCTCTGCTTCCCAGGTTCAAGCAATTCTCCTGCCTCAGCCTCCTGAGTAGATGGTACTATAGGCACCCCCCACCACGCCGGGCTAACTTTTGTATTTTTAGTAGAGACGGGGTTTAACCATATTTGCCAGTCTGGTCTCAAACTTCTGACCTTTTGATCCACCCACCTAGGCCTCCCAAAGTGCTAGGATTACAGGCATGAGCCACTGAGCCCAGCCGCAACTGAAGTTTTCTTATTTGAATACAAGAAAAGGAAAGATTATTCCATAGTACAATGAACCTATATGTATTTAAATTTAGGATCTTAAAAAATGTGTGAATTTTGTTGATTTATATATTTTATATATATAATAATATTCAGAAATTTCAGTATAGAGAAAGATACTCTTAGAAATAGGTCATAAGTTAGTCTTTGGTTAAAGTCAGGTAATCCTGCAAAAGAAGTGGTAAGGAAGTGTAGCCAAATGTAGAATGAGATATTTCTAGGTCCTCTGTAACAGTTCTTTTGATCTTAGCCCACAATATATCCTGTTTTTCCAGTTTCTTCCCTCAGGTAGTGGATGAGGCTAAGATTGTCATCAGGATGCAAGTGCTGTTGTTACTTGTTTCCTGCCTTGGATTTGGAGCAAGTGCTGGTCAAGGAACTAGATACAGTAAGAATTAACAAACCTAGAGCACTTTAAATGATTACAGGCTGGGTGCAGTGGCTCACACCTGTAATCTCAGCACTTTGGGAGGGTGAGGCAGGTGGATCACTCGAGATCAGGAGTTCAAGACCAGCCTGGTCAACATGGTGAAACCCTGTATCTACTAAAAATACAAAAATTAGTTGGGCATGGTAACGCAGGCCTGTAGTCCCAGTTACTCAGGAGGCTGAGGCAGGAGAATCTCTTGAACCTTGGAGGCAGTGGTTGTAGTGGGCTGAGATAGTGCCACTGTACTCCAGCTGGGTGACAGAGCAAGCCTCTTGTCTTAAAAAAAAAGATTAGAAATATATTTGGTTCAACTTTACTAACGTAAGTTAGTTTATATGTTACTGTCTCTCTAAAGGTAGGTATTAGTTGGTAATTGATATGTAATGAGTTGAGTTGAATTTCTTTGAGCTAATGAGGCTGTGTATCAAGTCCTCCCTTTGGACCTTTTTGCTCTGGTTTGGTCTATGAAATTCCATACCCTGCAGTTGCATGCCTTCTTGGATCCATCTTTATGGATATTTATTTATGAAGAAGATTATATGATTATAAATCAATAAAACGGATTTTTACATGCTGCTTTGAAACCATTCTTTTTATTTTATTTTCAATTGTGTGTGTTTGCATTTTATATATACTTAAAGTAAAAGTGTTAGGCCTTTACAGATGAACTTTTTGTGTTTTGGAAAGTTGAGAACCATCTAAAATTAATTTCATATTTACTGAGGGAAAAGTTAGGTATTGTAATATAAAAGCAAATTATCAGTAAAAAGCATTCCGTCTCTAGCATTTGGTAGCCCTATTTAATAATCTTTGTAGTGGGTAAGATTTCCAAATGTATTAATTACTCTCCATATCTGATGACCTCCCAAGGTTTTGCATCACAGGGACCTCCTTTATCTATAGAGTAGGTCCAACTAACATACACCTTATGGAATCAGAATGGTGATTCCAAATCCCCTCAACTCTTTTCTGATGGTATTCCTTACCTTAGTATTAGTTTAGACTTTTAAGTAGATCCTTTCTACAGCCCAACCAATGATCCTTTGCTTCTCTTTACACTTCTAACATACCACTAACCAACATAGCTACAGTAGTTTCCCCTTATCAGTGGTTTTAGTTAACCATGGTTAACTACAGTCCAAAAATAGGTAAGTACTGTAAAACGAGATATTTTGAGACAGAGAGAGAACACAGACACATAACTTTATTACAGTATATTCTTATAAATGTTCTATTTTATTATTAGTTCTTTGCTGCTAATCTCTTACTGTGCCTAATTTGTAAGTTAAACTTTATCATATATATGATAGGAAAAAACATACTATATATAGGGTCTAATACTGTACTTTATACACTTTCAGGCATCCACTGGGGGTCTTGGATCATAGCCCTTGCAGATAAGCAGAGGGGGAATACTGTGCTTGACTTTTGGCCAAAGTCTCCACTTCTTTCTTTAGAGGAATTGGTTTGGAAAACTTACATATTTTTCCTATGACGGGGAACAGATCTCCATACCTCAGTATGTATTAATAGAAAGCTGGGTTGTCCAACTGTGGCATTGTTAACAAACCAGTAGCTGAGGAAGCAAACAATCAGAAGTTGTAAATTGTAAATAACTACATCTTCTCTGATAGCAAAAAGTCTCTGGAATACTTTCTACCATGTCTAGACATTGTTTCTTGGACAATTCAGGAGACAGACCTAAATACAAAAATAGGAGCTTTTATAATTAATAAGCACTTTTACATATTGTGTATGTTTTCATTTGATCCTTGTAACAGTCCTGTGAGGTAGGTAAGGCAGATACTATTATCATACACATAAAGCAATGAGACTGAAAAGGGACAGAGGCAAAAATTCAAACCCAAGTCAGTTGAGTCCAGATCTGTGGCATTTTCTGTGATACCACCTTAGCTTTTATATGTAAAAGCTCTTCTATTAAATGACTAAAATTTTAGAGACAGAGAACTTTGGAGTTTCTCCCTTTTATCAGTATCTCACATCCCCATTTTTTAAACAGGCAGGGAAAATGTACAGAAAAGAGTTTAGGATTTACCACAGGTCTGGCCTCAAACTAGCACCAGAACTTCAGAACTCCATGACCTAGTCCCAGTGGTCTTTGCATTACAGTGCACTACTTTGATGTTTCCTGAAGCTACAGGGCCATTCTCTTTAGCTATATTTTCTTCAGTTATTAACTTAAATAAATTATTTGTTAGAGTCTTGGCTTGGTAAATATAAATAATCCCCCCCCCCTTTTTTTTTAGTTACAAAATAAAGTCCCTTCTATCTGGCATAGCTTGTTTATGTGGTAGGTAGCTCCCCTACACATTCTGGAATGTTCTAAGGTAAGAGGGGAAGAAACGAGTGTGACTCGTGTTGAGAGAGCTGAGAGAAGAGCAATTGGGGGTAGTTACTTAGTTACTAATTCCTATGTCTTTCTGGGTGTAAAGGTACAAATAATGCCTTGGGGCACTCTTCCCTTTCTAGCCTGGGAGCATCCCTGATTGATTTTTCCCTGGTATGGTGGCTTAGAAAGAAAGTGAAGATCATCAGCCAGGTGTGATGGTTCACACCAGTAATCCCAGCACTTTGGGAGGTGGAGGCAGACAGATTAGTTGAGGTCAGGAGCTCAAGACTGGCCTGGTCAACATGGTGAAACCCTGTCTCTACTAAAAATACAAAACATTAGCCAGGCGTGGTGGTGGGTGCCAGTAATCCCAGCTACTCGGGAGGCTAAGGCTGGAGAATTGCTTGAACCTAGGAGGCAGAGGTTGCAGTGAGCAGAGATCATTCCACTGCTCTCCAACCTGAGCAACAGAGCGAGACTCTGACTTAAAAAAAAAAAAAAAAAAAGTTAAGATCAAACAATAACTCAGTAACCAAACTTTTTCTAAGATATCTAAATTATTATTTTAAATGTTTAAATGGTAACAGAGACTGGGAAAATAGGTATGTCAATTACATGAAGAACAACAATTCTCCTGGTTCATAGGCAGCTCAGTTCAACATACTATTGGCTCTTGCCTGATTCTCTAATACAAGCCAAATGTTTGACTTCCTTTCCCCAGTGAGAGACCTCTTTCCAGCATAGTCATGTTTCCAGACCTCTCATGTAGTCAGCCAGCTTGTCTCATGAGACAGATTTCTCTTCATGAAAAGTGGGTTCATCCCTCGATGCCACACACTTGATCTTTACATTATTTCTCCTCTAACCAAATAACAGCTATCCTTCACACTTGGCAAGTTTCAAGTGTTTTTCCCAGCACTTATATTTTAAGCACCACTCTAATAATGATTACCCTCTCTAGCCATAGAAAATCCTTTCAATTCATTCACAAAGTGCTTCCTTGTTTCCTCTCAAAATTTCTACCTAATTTGAGTTTATATTTGTAGTGGTGTTGCACTGCTGTCTCAGTAACACCACTTAGTTGAATTAACAAGTCGTTTAAGAGCTCTACAGGGAAGAAAAGGTCAAACGTTGAGAGAAAAACAAAAAAAGAAAAGGAAATACCTGCTTTAAAATTTCACAGCTCTCAGAGATCTGATGTGATGGGGCCAAAATGTAAAGTAGGCCAAGATTCCTTACTATCAGTCATCAATAAAAAAGCTGACTTTATTCTGAAACAGATCCTTAAAAGAGAGATATGTAAGTAGCTACTGGTTGAGTGTTGAAGTCAATTTTAAAATTCCTTTTTTCCTAAATCATTTTTTCCTATCCTACTGAATTGGAGAAGGGAATAAAAAGGTTTACGACATTGAAATAGATTACACTGTTCACTTCTTGCTTGATGTGACCTGTCATTCTATCATAGAAAGTTCATCTGGCATATTTGGCTCTTCTGATATTATATTCATGTCTCCAGTTAAACTAAGCTGTCTAATTACCAAAATAATTTCCCCCTTGATTTAAAAATGGATAGGTTTTCCCTTTTCCAGTCTCCAATGACATCTTTTCATCATTTTGAGATGGTGAAAGCAGAGAGATTTAGTTAAAAAGAGTGGGAGAGAAGAGAATAAAAAGATATTCTTTCCTTTTGTAGCAGTCACATCCATGTGACCTATTCTGTGTTGACAATCATAAATATTTGACTCATATTTTGAGACACAGCCTCACTCTGTCACCAGGCTAGAGTACAGTGGCGTGATCTCGGCTCACTGCAACCTCTGCCTTCCAGGTTCAAGCGATTCTCCTACCTCAGCCTCCTGAGTAGCTGGGATTATAGGTACACACCACCATGCCCATCTAATTTTTGTATTTTTAGTAGAGACAGATTTTCACCATGTTGGCCAGGATGGTCTCAATCTCTTGACCTCGTGATCTGCTCACCTCAGCCTCCCGAAGTGCTGGGATTACAAGCGTGAGCCACCATGCTCAGCCCTTTACTCATATTTTACTTTTGGACTTCTTAAAGTTTGAACTAATTATCCCTTCAAGGGAAAAAAAAAGCTTACAATGTACTTCTTAGAGACTGATTATCTAATTCCATAACCTTCAGTCATGGACATTTCTATTTATACTAGACTCTGTAAACTGAAGAATTTTCTTGCTACTATCCAATAATCAAAAGTGGTTGGATACTTCACTGTGCTTACTCTGTTTATGCTTCGAAGTTTAGCATTGCTGATGAGTGGGTGTTGGCATTATAATCAAATAATTTTAAGTAAATATCGAACATCAGACTTGAAGCTATAAATTATCTTTAAGAATAAGGCATTTAAGAAAATATTATCTAAAGCTGTAACCAACAGTTGGTTTTGTGAAAATCATCAATTTCTAGATGTTTCTGCACTCTAAAGAACACTGAAGATAGTGGACCACATTATTTAGGCACTGTCACCAATATTGTGGGTAATAAATGCTTTGTGTTTATTTTCTCGATGTGGTTTATTATCAAATAGAAACCATCTGTTGGAACCATTTTATATTAAAATTAACCAATAGTTTATCAAGTAAATTGGATATTTCACTTTTTGAATATTTAAGATAAAGTATTAGATTCCAAAGAAATGTCCTATTTGTGGCAGGCTGCTTCAGGTTATGCTGCTAGATAGCTCAGGTATAGAAAAAGGTCATGCTTTGCACCAACTTGTATGAAGAATTTCACAAAGTATTAGGTTCTCATTTATGTTGCTTCCAGCTGAACCTAGAAGACCTTGTTGAGATTGTGAAAATTGTAAAGAGGTGGTCATCGCCTTGGTTTGCAAGTCAAATTTACTGAAGTTGGAAAATTCAAAATGGAAATTATGTGTATTGTCAAAGAAACAATATATTAAGCATATATGTTTGTAAGTACATATGAATGTGTGTTTGTGTGTGTATGCACACACTTGTACATGTGTTATAGTGTATAAAAAAAGAGACAGTAAACAGAGACCTTTATGTCAGGGAATGCAATGTGAATAAAATAGTCATTCTAATTGTATCTCCCAACTGGCAAAATGAAAACTGTAATCTGAGTTAAACCTGACCTAATCTAAATGCCTAATGGCAATAAGGATGAGACAATTTCTTCCTTACTCCTAGAGGGATGCATAATCTTTTCTCTTTCATTTTTGGGTCATCCCAGATTCTGAGTATTTGTTTTAGAATACTAAAGGTAGCAGAATGTAGTTATGTGAATTTAGACTCCAGAGATTTATTTTCATGTTATTATTAGGTGAACTCTCAAGTTAACTCAAAAGCTGTTATCTTTGTTTTGAGATTGAGCTGTACATTTTAGATAGGAAATTAAGTCATACTTTCTTAATATTTGGAATGTCTTGACTAGTCAAATTATGAAGTTGTTATGTTGAAAGTTTAAAACAATAGTTGAAAGTTCTTATGTTGCTACAGTATCTCAGTATGAGCTCACTGAGGGCAGTGCCTTTTTCTATCATGTTTTTATTATGTTCATGTTGAATTATGTTGAACTTGTTTAGTAAAAACATAATGATAATTATTGTATATCATTATTTAAATAAATAAATGATTTCTCTTCCATAAAAGTAAATAGTATTGTGCATACACATGATAAGGATGTTTCTCATTGTTTTTCCTCTGGTAGACTAGTCAGTCCTTAGCCATGACAGCACATGGTTTCTTTATAGAGTGAGCATAAGATGAGCCCTAGAGCACTGTTTTTGTTACTTTACCTTTGGCACTCTGCTTAGATGGTGATCTTTACAAAGTTTTAAATTTCACCTCAGGAGAACATTACATAGTAATTGTTGCTGAAGCAAATTAGCGGTCCAAATTTTTGTAATCAGGTTTGAAGGATTTGTTTCTCAATAATAGTTGAGCAACTTTTCTGTTCTGTTGTGGTTGGCTTACCAGTACCTTTTAATAGATAACAAATTTCACATGATGGCTTGTGGAATTGCTTCCCTCTGCAGCCCTTTAAACTATAAGTGTAAAATTCAGAAGACTTTGTAAGTACCATGTTACTTCAGATACCTGTAAATAGGAAGACTGTGTTTTAATTAGGGGAGTGGAAAAAGAGAAGATCGTTTATTCAAGTAGTAGTTCCTGGATGAGCATTAAACAACTTCTGCTTCTTTGGGATCAACAGGGCTTTCAGCTTTCCAAGGTGATGTGCTGCATTTATGCATATGAATAATAAACTTATGCAAAACAAAAGGAAATTTCATGCTTGGGAGAAAAAGAAGTTTATGAGCTTTACCCTTACCTAAAGAACACTGTCCATTAAAGTAAGATAGAGTAAAAGAAGTTTTTTTCCTGCCTTCATTTTGGAAAATGTACATTAAAAGACCTTAAGATTTCCCACATAATATTTAAAAACTTTTTTGAGCCTGCTCCATTGCTACATGATAATCTTCTATTTCTATAGATTTACATGTATCTCCCCCTAAAAGGAGAGTTAAAGCAAGAGTTGAATAATCTTTTACCTATAACATATGCATATTTATGAAAAAAAGTGGATACATTTGAAAAATTGCATGTATTTTTATGCTCCTATTTATTTGTTACTATGGCAACCACCACAGTGCCTAGTATTTATGTTGTCTAAAATTCAGAACACCTTTTCAAAGAAATAAATATGCCAGAACGATGCATTGTATTTAATTTAGTATTTAGAAAAATATTTATTCTAATGCATATTTTTGGAGAAAAATAGCAATAAATATTGTAAACTTCAGTCTGGCTTAAATTAATACCTTTTCCTGTAGTGCTTTTAAAATTAAAATAATTACATTTATTCTTTTCTTTTCCTTCTTATAAAAAAATCAGAATAATGAATAGAAATAATGAATTTTTGAAATTCATGAGTCAATCTTGAAATGCAGTTTTTTGATGTTTCCAGTTTTTATGACTTAATATTTTGATTCATAATAAATTTCTGAAAATATAAAACATAAACAATTCAACCAAATATTTAATACTGGCTATATAAATTAAAAAATATAAATATTTGCATTTCTGATTAAAGGTGATTTTTAACATCTAGGAACAAAAGATTTCTATTTTGCATTTGAAATGAAAGGCATGGTTGCTATTACTTTTCTTACTTTATTTAAATCATTTTCTGACGTGTGATACATAAATATAATTTTTTAAGTGTTAAACAACAGAATGGAAATTATGAAGCATAAAATCAGACATGTTTCATGTCACATATTACCTGTTAAGAAAAACTGCAATGCAGCATTTAAGTACAACAGAACAATGAGCATATCGTTTCTGATACTTGTAAACAGGATAGATCTACAGTTTCACAGTTTATGTTGACAGTATCTTTGTGGGAAATGTAATTATCAAATGAATTATAACATGTCTTAGTATCAAGATTATTAATAGTAATTTTAATTGCCTTTTTCAAGATAATTGGATATGTTCTCATAAGTATATGGGAAAGGGGACACTGGGCTAATTAGATATTTTGAACTTAGCTATTGTTAAAATATCTAGGAGCTTAACATGCATATTCTATATTTTAGGAATTTCTTCTCTTAATTAAATGTTTTCCTAAGTAGAACTAAAATAATTTTTAATTTATAAAATCCCACTGATGATCCCTTGATATTCCTACTTGAGTATTGATAGAATTTTTAACAATGGATAATTAAAATTTAAAAATTAAATGTTCACTACCAGTCATAACATTTTTCTAAAATTGGCAAAATTAAGAAATGATATTTTGCTCCACTAATAGGTGCTGTTAGATAGACTTTCATATAATACTTCTGGTAATTTTAGAAATTGATTCATTATCAAAAAGTAATTCATTTTGGAGGTACATGACAGCCTTAAAAATGTGCATGTATTTTGATCCAGGGATTTAACTTCTAGAGTCAAAGAACAATTCAGTGGTGTGGTCAAAGGTATATATACAAGAATCATAGCTTTAATTACAATAAGAAGCATTTGAAGCCACTAACTAGGATATTAAATAGGTAATAAAAAATCATGTTCTCAATGAATGTTTAGTAACACAGGAATATTCTCATTCAGTGATCCCAGCTGTATGTATTTCATTTTATTTTTTTGGAGACTGGGTCTTGCTATGTTGCTTAGCAACATAGGAATCCTCCTGCCTCAGCCTCCTAAACAACCTTGGGGTCAAGCAGTCCTCCTGCCTCAGCCTCTGAAACAGCCTTGTATATGAACTGTATATTTAATATGGCCACACCTTTGTTTAAAAAAATATATCTGAAAAATCATAGATTAAATACTAAAAACAAAAAAAATTATGATTGCTAATTCCAAGAACAGATTTTTTAAATACACTTTTTTTAATCTTAATATGAGCATTTCTATGATAACTTCAGTTATAATCATTCAATTTGTTTTTAATAAGACAAGTTAATTAAAATTGTGTTTACATTCATTATAATGAAAATTCAACCAGTTGGGAGAACAATATTGTCTTGTCAACATTGAATTCATTGTCTTGTTTTCAAAGTCTAGAAATAGTTGGTACTCAATAATTTGTTGATTGAATGGATAGATGATGGGGTCAGGAATTAGCAAAGTGGTTTTAGGGGAAACACATTTGGAGGGCCACAAAGGCACCTTGTTTATGTTTACATAAAATTGATTTTTTCATCATAACAATAGATGACAGGATAATGAAGTGATAAGAATATGCAAGAACTGCTTTGCTAAACATAGTCTGGTAGTGTAGATTAAGGCAAAAGCTAGATAGCTAGATTTATCCTAGACATTTAGTTTGTCTAGTTGTACAATTACAGCTATTAAAATGAAACAAGCAAAAATCTTTATCACTGAAATTTTAATAGGAAAAATAACTTATTTGAGAGTCTGGAACTCTAGTTCTTAACCTTCTCACTTAAAAAAAATTAAACTATTATTTTTATAAAATGAGTTTTGATAATGCAAGTTCACTCAGGGAAAGAACTATTACATTGTAGAAGAATAGACTGTTTCACAGTAAACTGTATTTTAATTGTCATAAAATTGATTTTAAAAAGAATAATTTGGCAATGCAGGTGTATATATGTGATTTACATGTTTACACAACACCAGAAAGGTAGATTTAATGAAGAAATCAAATGTCTTTCTTAATTCAATTGACTGGTTAACCTTCTGGACCAGCTCTATCGGAGATGGGCCTTTGCAAATGAGATCTCCATGACTCGTAGTAAGGTTGAGTGTGACAGCAACTTATATCTTCTGCACCAACAGTCATTAGCTACCTTGCCAATATTTTAACACGCCTAAAGTTCATACCACAGTGTATAATGGCTTCCACAGTAGTATGGGAATGCCGTTTCATCATTGGTGGAGGTAAGTGGCAATTAAATAGGTGAGGCCATGTTGAGTGGCAGAAAATAAGGTATTTGCTGCTGGAATGCTGCAGCAATTTTCAAGGCACAGATACAAACTCTTGCTTCGTGGAATATGACCTAAAACTCTACCTAAGTGTTTCCAATGTACATTGGGACTGGCCTTTGAGAGGTGACATCTGTTTACTGGCTGTGTTGGAAGCTAGAGAAAAGAGACCTGAAATCTTTGAAGATGATGGTAATTCCATTTCTTGTCTTCACTTGTGTCTTTCTTCCATATGCATGCTTTTCTCTGCTCTGTGTCATCTCTGTCCCACTAGAAAATGTGAGTTTGAATATTCAATTCTTCTATAGAAGAAAACAAATTAGATGATGACATTTATAAGAAATCTTGACAATAGATAGGAAGTCAGCTAGTATGTTATGAGATACAGGTGAAACTCCTAGCATGTATTAATATAGATATGAGTAAGAAAGTAGTTTAAGAAAAGCAGAATTTAAAAGATGTATTAAATATACATAGTAAGCAAGTTAGTAACCTGTAAAACTTTCCAAGACAAATAAAATAAATGGGATATGGTAGAATAGACAAGTGTGTATTTACTTGATAGAAAGGTAGAAATGCCAGTTTATGATCTTGTCACTTCTGGGCTGACAGCTGTGCCATGCCACTTACTTATGACATCCAGTAAGGTCCTATATTGGCCCACAGTACTATGCCCAAGAAATGCAAATAAAACCCTTTAGTATACCTGCCCCTTTGTCTCTCATTATCAAGTATGTGCCTTTGACCCCTGGCACCTTCTTTCTAGGCCACCTGACTCAAATCTGAGCTCTGGTTCTTACAACACATTATTATGGGGAAGTCTGACATGGCACAGAGAAAGCAGAGCATGTGACTAGCATGTAACCCAGGATACATACTCGGTGGTCCTGCCACTCACATCCTATCATAAGAGTGTCAACCTATTTCATTGCTTTCCCCTTGCTTTTTGTTTTAAATTTATTTAGGAAATTACATGAAATGAACATGTTAATTTGGTCTGTGAGCCCTCGGATTTAGCCTGCCTCGTAATGTATTTGGTGGCTACCATTACATGAAGGTAATTTCTCACTTGACAGTATGCTTTACTTTGAACTTTACTAACCTTCCCTCACAATTTGGATTTTGAACTAATGCATTGATCATCGCTACCTGGTTTAGGGAGCTAGACCAAGCTATAAAAGGAGTGTTAAATTATGGTGAGTCTGTGGCAGTCTTAAGCACATAGTTCACTGTGAAGGAATTATGAGAACCTGTTTCTCACCTTTCCTCTAGGGAAATGCAGGAGAGCTAAGCAAGTCCCGATTTACCTGGGAAATAGGATTAGGAAGTTGTCAGCTCTGTCCCACTTGAATTCTCTCCTTTGTCTCCTTACTGCTGAGGCTGGAGGTAGTTATTGTTTAGAACAACACATTCAACTATTTTTGCTCATGTACTCGCTAATACAATTTTGAAAAGCATATAATCTCTTGTACATTTTAAGTTGACACTTAACATTTCTTGTTATAAGCTTAAATAGTTGGAAAATATGTGATTTCTGGTATGCTATGTTAAAAATAAAACTATTGGCCAAGTGCGGTGGCTCACACCTGTAATACCAGCACTTTGGGAAGCCGAGGCAGGTAGATCATGAGGTCAGAAGTTTAAGACCAGCCTGGCCAACATGGTGAAACCCCATCTCTACTAAAAACTATAAAAATTAGCTGGGCGTAGTGGCAGGCGCCTGTCCCAGCTACTCGGGAGACTGAGGCAGGAGAATCGCTTGAACCCAGGTGGCAGAGGTTGCAGTGAGCCAAGATAGCACCACTGCACTCCACCCTGGGTGACAGTGTGAGACTCTGTCTCAAAAAATTTAAATAAATAAAAAAACCATTATGTGTATTTTAAATATATCTAATAGAATATAAATTCTATATGGTTTGTTTAAAATATTTTTAATGAACATTTTCAAACACATACAAAAAGAAAAACAGTAAAACAAACCTCCATGTACTCTTCACCCAAGTTAAAGAATCATCAGCTTTCTGACATTCTTACCTTTACTCCCTTACTCTTTTCTATTGGAGTATTTTAAAGCTAACTCCAAACATATTGTACTCATGTATGCTTTTGTTTACATGTCTAACAAATAAGATTTATCATGGTAGTACTATTTAATCATATTCAAGAAAATAATTTTCTTAATATTAAGCAGTAAGCAGTATATATTCATGTGTCACCAGTTGTCTCAAAAATGTATGTCTTATGAAGGTTTGTTCAAATCAGGAACAAAATAATATTTATGCATTGCATTTAGTTGAAATGATTCTTAAGTCTCTTCATTTGTAACATTTCTCCTTTCTCTGTTTTCTCTGCCATGACTTTTTAACATGTTACTCTACTTCACATATTTCTGAAAAAAAAAAAAAAAATACAGAAATTGGACCTAGCAACTTGGTTAGATTCAGTGTTTATGGCAAGAATGCTTCACAGGTATTCCTGTGTTTATAATTCCTGTGGAATTACACAAGAAGAAACAATTTCTAGTTGTCCTATTTTAGTGACATTAATATGAATCAATAGTATAAGTGTTATCAGTCAGATTCATCTGTTGTAAATTTCCCTTTGTCTTTTCATCTCATGATGGCAGGCATTACCTGGACAAACATTATCTGGATCTGTTATTTCATTAGAGTTTATGCAATGGTGATTTTCTAATTATTTTATTCCATCTATATTTATTCGCTGTGATTCTTCTATTAAGAATTTTCTTTCATCATATATTTGCTGCTTTGAATTGTAGCCAATTCAGGAAAGAAGGAAAAGTACATTTCTTTTCCAGAACAATAAATTGGTACCCTAGCAATCTCCAAAGGTGAATGATGAGAAAATATAAATTTTAATTTTAGTGTTATTAGATACTCATGGATTTATATGTTTGATGTTTCCCTCTTTTATTTATTTATTTTTTTACTCTTCAGAGTGTCCCATTTTTGACCAGTGGAATTGCCTTTATCCTGTGTGCTTTTGACATGCTCCATCTGAAAGAATGTGTAGTAGAGCTCTTTAGAGAAAGAGAGAAACAACAGGATGTGTGTGAATATAGATGATGGAGATAGAATTTATTCTTTTAAGAAAGTCCTTTGTTTTAAGTATGACAAGGTGTCACGCATACAGATATGTTTCTAGCCCCAGACCTGAATACTACAGTGATTTTAAAACATTAGACACATTAACAAGATCTTCTTCAGCAGTTGGAAATTTTACATCTTTTCTATTTTTCCTTAAACTTATATATTTATTCCATTTCTCATAGAATTTTATCATTTATAATTGAAAGTTTTTTATAGTCTACTCTGTCTCACATAACAGGTTTTATATGTAATAACAACACACTATAACAAGTTTTTTTAAAATGACCTTTGACCATAAGGTTATACGTGTAGAAAAATTTCATCAGGATTGGGTTTTTATTATAATTACTAATACCATGCAATTATTCAAAACAGTTTGAATATATTACCATTTCTGATATTTATCAAACCATAAAAAGAAAATTTATGAAAAAATATATTAATAATACAAGTTAGTGAAAGCATGCATAATTTCTTGATTAAAGGAATTGTGGAGTTATTCCTTGGTTTGAAACCTTGGAATGGGCCAAAAGAAAGTGCTTTTCTTTTATAAAATGAGAAATAGAGACTGCCCAAGATTAAACTTTAGTGAGGACAGGCAGCTTCTTAGGCAGATGTATTTTTTTAAAGTACATATATATAGAAGGAAAGAATCTAGAAATTGATTTTCTTAAAATTATCCGCACTTGCATGCCTTTTGGAAACTCTACATGAACTGTTATTGGTACTCAGTGTTCCAACTTGAGGACCACTAGTACTCTGTTCTCCAACAGCTGACACGTGGTACCTACTATGTGCCAAACACAGCAACTTTATGAGATGGTTACTATTTTTATCCCCATTTTGCAGATGAAGAAACTGAAGCACGAAGATGTTATAGGACTTGTCCAAAGTGGCACAGCTTGTAAGTGTGCAGCAGGGAGGCAAACCCAGTCACTGTGGCTTCAGAGTCCAGACTCAATCACTATGGACATGAATATCTTTTATGAAAAAGGATGCAAGATTACCCTAGGAGGGGGCATCAGAAGGGACCACATAGTGATCTAAAATTGTTGAGAAATAGGAAGTAAAGCAAAATTGTGGTTTTTCTGTGTCAGTGAATAAACTATGCATGTGTTAATAAAACATAAGGCAATGCCTTTATCAGTGTTCTGTTAAAATACCATAGTATTTAGTGTCAGTCAAATTAAAATGAACACATTTTTATTTCTTTAGTTTCTAATGAATAATTAATTCTCATTTAATTAGCAGTTAAATGAGGTGCAGGGGTATTACCTGAAACCCTGTTATAGTTATATTTTGCATATTCTACTTATCCTGTGAATATGTTCTAGTTCTAGTGAGGATGACACTGTTTATAGATATATTACAGAAGAAATATTTCTTTTAATAATGGTAATGATTTCACATTTATATAACTAATCCCACTGAAAGTACCTTGAAAGTTTTTCATTTTATTTATTTATTTATTTATTTGTTTATTTTGAGATGGAGTCTCACTCTGTTGCCCAGGCTGGAGTGCAGTGGTACGATCTTGGCTCACTGCAATCTCCTCCTCCTCCTGGGTTCAAGCCATTCTCCTGCATCAGTCTCCTGAGTATCTAGGATTACAGGTACCCACCACCACACCCGGCTAATTTTTTATTTTTAGTAGAGATAGGGTTTCACAATGTTGGCCAGACTGTTCTTGAATTTCTGACCTCAAGTGATCTGCCCACCTCAGCCTCCCAATGTACTGGGATTAGAGACGTGAGCCACTGTGCCCCACCTCTATTTAATTTTTTTAAGAGACAGGGTTAGGCCAGGCATGGTGGCTCACACCTGTAATCCCAGCACTTTGGGAGGCCAAGGCTGGTGGATCACCTGAGGTTGGGAGTTCAAGACCAGCATGCCTAACATGGAGAAACCCCATCTCTACTAAGAATAAAAAAATTAGCCAGATGTGGTGGCACGTCTGTAATCCCAGCTACTTGGGAGGCTGAGGCAGGAGAATTGCTTGAACCTGGGAAGTGGAGGTTGTGATGAGCCAAGATTGCACTATTTGACTCCTGCCTGTGCACCAAGGGTGAAACTCTGTCTCAAAAAAAAAAAAAAAGACAGGATCTTACTCTGACACCCAGGTTAGAGTGCAATGGCACAATCATACTCACTGCAACCTTGAAACTCTTGGGTTCAAGTAATCCTCTTGCCTCAGTCTACCAAGTAGCTAAGACTACAGGCATGTACCACTCTGCCTGGCTAATTTTTAAGAAAAATTTGTTTGTAGAGTTGGAGTCTTATTGTGTTGTTCAAACTGGTCTTGAACTACTGGTCTCAAGAGATCCTCCCACCTTGGCCTCTGAAAATTCTGGGATTATAAGCCTGAACCACTGCATCTAGCTTTGACTCCTGAACTATTTTATGGGAAACAAACAAACAAACAAACAAACTACACCTACCACTAAAATAGTTACCTCTTTCACTGAAAGTTAGGATTATAATCGTGCATAAGTAAAAAATAAAACTATTGCTGTTTTTTTCAGGTTATTTTGAGTAGTTAGATGCAAATTTTATGTTCTAATAATTGGATTATATGGTAAACACACCAGGACAGTCAGTGGATTTTGTTCTGGAAGGGGCTTTGCTTTTTAATCATATACTTTTGATTTGCTATACACAGCTAGATTTTCACTTATAAGCATTTCCCAATTAGGACTCAACGTATGAAAGAATTCAACAGGCAATGATTGTTAAAGATGCCGTAGAAGAGAGCTTCACCCACCCTATCATGAAGCATTTAAAGGGGGAGGGAGAGTAAGAGGGCCAACAGAGGAGTGCTAGGTGGAGAAAAGTACCCTCTCTTACTAAACTATGTATAGAGCGATACTTTTTCTTATTTGATGCAGATTCAGACATTTATTCAAAGTTTACCATGTGCCAAATGCTTTCAAGTTCACCATTTCATTTAATCCTCATAACCACATAGTTACCCTGCTGCCCCCTCCAGAATGAGAATGACCCCTAATGTCAGCTAGTTTGTCTGTTGGTGCTGCCAGTACTATTGGTGGTGCTGTCATTGCCATAGCTTCTTGCTGACCCACGTCACCATAACTGATCCATCATCTGACTGGCTCTACTGGTCCTTCCTTCAGGAAAGTCTTTCTGGCACCAGTTCCACCTCAGCCTTGCAAGGCAACATGGTCTTTGAAAGAGGATATGTTAGTCAGGGTTCTCCAGAGAAACAGGACCAAAAAAATGTGTGCATGCGTGCATGCGTGCGTGCGTGCGTGCATGCGTGCGTGCGTGCGTGCGTGTGTGTGTGTATGTGTGTAGTTATGCATTGCATAAGAATGTTTTGCTTAAGGATAGACTACATCTGCAGCGGTACTCTCATGAGATTATAATGGAACTGAAAAATTCCTATCACCAAGTGACATAGCTATTGTAATGTTGTAGTGCAATGCATTACTTTTTCTATGTTTAGATACACAAATACTTATTATAGCATTAAAATTGCCCGTGGTATTCTACATGGTAACATGCTATACAGGTTTGTAGCCTAGGAGCAATCAGCTATACCATAGAGCCTAGATGTGTAGTATGCCATCTAGGTTTGTGTAAGTACACTGTATGATATTTGCCTAATGAAATTAGGCAAATATCATACAGTGTATGATAATACACTAGTATTATAGAAAATACTACTATATTATTTAAAGAATAATCTTTAAAAAAAAAAGATTATTTTTTGTTTATTAGTTTATTTTTACTCTCTGTTTGATTGGTAAATCTTCCTCCTTCTCTCTGAGTCTTTGTGTATTGTTGCATGTAAGATGGGCCCGGATGCAGCATACCGATGGGTTTTGGCTTTTTATCCAATTAAAATATATGTAAGTTTAATACCGGCGTTTGATGCTAGCTGGCTGTTTTGCCCATTAGTTGATGTAAATTTTTTATTGTGTTAAAGTTCTTTGCTTTTTGATATATTTTTGGAAAGGCTAATATTGGTTGTTCCTTTATATGTATAGTGCTTCTTTCAGAAGCTCTTGTAAAGCAGGCCTGGTGGTGGTGAACTCTCTAAGTACTTGTTTGTTCGCAAAAGATTTAATTTTTCCTTCGCTCATAAAGCTTAGTTTGGCTGGATAGGAAATTCTGGGTTGAAAGTTCTTTTCTTTAAGGATGTTAAATATTGGTCCCCACTCTTTTCTGGCTTGTAGGGTTTCTGCTGAGAGATCTGCTGTAAGTCTGATAGGTTTCCCTTTATGGGTAACCTGACCTTTCTCTCTGGCTGCCCTTAGTATTTTCTCCTTCATTTCAACCCTAATAAATCTGGCGATTATGTGCCTTGGGGTTGGTCTTCTTGAAGAATATCTTTGTGGTGTTCTCTATATTACCTGGAGTTGAATATTACCCTGCCTTGCCAGGTTGGGAAAATTTTCCTGAATGATATCCTGAAGAGTATTTTCCAACTTGGATTCATTCTCTTCATCACATTCAGGTACACCTATCAAACGTAAATTAGGTCTTTTCACATAGTCCCATATTTCCTGGAGACTTTGCTCATTCCTTTTCATCCTTTTTTCTGCATTCTTGTCTTCTCGTTTCATTTCACTGAGTTGGTCCTCGACTTCTGATATCCTTCCTTCTGCTTGATCCATTCTCATTAACATTTCGTCAAACCTTTTTTCAAGGTTCTTAGTTTCTTTGCATTGGGTTAGAACAAGTTCTTTTAATTCACAGAAGTTTCTTATCACCCACGTTTTGAAACCTGCTTCTGTTATTGGATTAGAATCATTCCAATTTACCTTTTCTTCATCAGTTTTTCCCTGTAGCATTTATTGCCTATTAACATCTATACAATTTTCTTATTTATAATGTTTATTGTTGATTATCTGTTTCCACTTGAAAGTAAGCTGCATAGGGCACAATGATTTTTTTTCTACTTTGTTCACTGAAAAATTTTAAGTGCCTAGAACAATATCAGATATATTGTAGGTGCTCAATGAATAACATGTGAATGAATGAATCTATTAATCTTAATAGATTACACGTGTAATCTATTAAGCCTTGTTCTGTTACTGATGAGGAATTGCAATCCCCTGTAGAGGGAGAGGCATTCTGATTTTGAGTATTCTCTACCTTTTTACGCTGGTTTCTTCCCTTCATGATATATTTGTCCGTCTGTCGTCTTTATAATTACCGACTTTCTAACTGGGTCTCTGACGTCCAACTTGTTGATTCCCTGTGCCGAAATCTGAACAGTCCACTGACTCTGTGCTTCAACATAAAACTGATTCCTTTGAGGTCTTCTAACACAAGCTTGGGTGGAAAAACAGCAAACTTAATCTGATCTTTGACAGCTATGTTAGTTTTATTGATTGATTGATTGATTGAGACAGGTCTCACTCTATCACCCAGGCTGGAGTGCAGAGGCATGGCATGATCATGGCTCACTGCAGCCTCAATCTCCGTGGCTCAAGCAATACTCCTGTCTCAGCCTCCCAAGTAGCTAGGACTAGAGGCATGCACCCTCACACCCAGTTAATTTATTTTTTGTAGAGTAAGGTTCTTACTGTGTTTTCCAGACTGGTCTCAAACTCCTGGACTCAAGCAGTCCTTCCTCCTCGGCCTCCCAAAGTGTTGGAATTACAGGCATGAGCCATCATGCTCAAACAATGAAGAACTCTTACAGAAATGGGTTTTTGAAAAGCTTAGAACCACAGTCTCATCTTCTGTCGCCATCACTGTAGAGTACTACTTTTTATAGTTCCAGTTTGGGATACACAAATAGTTCTTCAACCCTGCAAGGCCCAAAACCCCAAATTACTAGATTCCGAGTTAAATTTATATTTTAAACCATTCTAGTGTTCTCCTTATTTCTTTGCTCTAAGTAAATACTTATATTTTAGGTTCTTGAAAAAGCAATTTAGTTCAAGAGAGGCAGGTGTTTCAGGATTAGGTTTAACTGCAGTTAGCAAAGACCCAAATTAACACTGTTTTGAACAAGCTAGGTGCTTATTTCTCATGTAAAAGTCTAGAGGTGGTTAGTCCAGGGTTGATATGGTACTCCGTCTTGTCAGAGGTTCAGACACCTTCAATCCTCCCCAGTCCTGGCTTTCATTTTTAGCATCATATCAAAATTAAAGATGACCAATCCAGGACTAGCCATTGTTTTCATTCTAGGTAGTGGAAAGAAGGAAAAAGAAGGGTACGCTAACTTGCATGGACCATCTCCACTAACATGTCATTGGCCAGAACATGTTCATATGGGCCTACCCAGCTACAAGGAAAACTGGAAAATACAGTCTTTATTTTAGGCAGCCATATGTCTCAGTTAAAAATCAGGGATTCTAGTTTTGTAGAAGGAATAAGAAATGGATATTGGCAGATAATTGGCAGTCTCTGCCACAAAGTTTATACAAGTATTAGAAAATACTACTATATGGACACATCAGGACATTGCAGTACAGTTATTTCAATACATTTGGTGCAATCTTGACAAAGAATTCAAAATTATATATTTTTTAAGAAATCATATTTCTCCCTTGCTCCAAACATTCCATGGGCTTACTAGTTCTGTCAAAGCCCTAACAATGTCCTCCACGGCCCTGTTTTGTGTCCACCTCCTCCATTGCCTTTCTTACTTCATCCCAACTACAATCTTCTTTGTTCATCTATTCATCTACTTTTGCTGTTCTTCACACTTGCCAGATATATCCCTCCTTAGGACCTCCTGGATGCCTGCCCTAAGGCCCCCCTCCTGGGTCTACCTGGGTATCTGCATGACTAACTTTCTTGCCTCCTTCATGTCTTTGTCCAGATGCTACCAGCTCTATGAGGCCTACAACAACAACCCTACTTAAAGTTGCAATTCCCTCCACTCCTGCATACTTCCAATTTACCTTTTCTTCATCAGTTTTTCCCTGTAGCATTTATTGCCTATTAACATCTATACAATTTTCTTATTTATAATGTTTATTGTTGATTATCTGTTTCCACTTGAAAGTAAGCTGCATAGGGCACAATGATTTTTTTTCTACTTTGTTCACTGAAAAATTTTAAGTGCCTAGAACAATATCAGATATATTGTAGGTGCTCAATGAATAACATGTGAATGAATGAAAGCATTTATTTCAGAACAACAGTAAAAACTAAATGTAATTTTTTTTACCTTAAAAGTAATATATTTTCCTTAGGCCTGGCATGTCATCTTAATTTGTGACTCCTCTTTATTGTCTTAGTGGGATACTTCAGAGATGAGATTTTGTAGCCATTTTAATCAGCATTGTGAGTCTATGATTACACCCTGGAAATGATCTTATAGGTCAGGGATCTCCAAACCCCAGGTACTGATCCCCTACCCTTTGGTCTGGAAAAATTGTTTTCAATGAAACTGGTCCCTAGTGCTAAAAAGGTTGGGGACTGCTGCTATAATTAACATTCTTTGACATGATTTCTTATGGGCATATTGTTTTGGTCATAAGAAAGTTTAGATTGTCTGTATTACTCAATATTTCTAGATTGCAAATAAGAAAATCCCAACTCAAACTAGGTTAAGCAAAGCAAGGAAATTGTTGACTCATGTACATAAGAAACTAAAGAGGTGGTTGTTTTTAATAGCTGGTTTCAGGGATTCAAATGTTGTCATCAGGAATCTCACTTTCTGTCTCTCTCCATCTCTTATGTCTGTTTTCATCTCTTTTGGCTTCATCTCAATGGTGGAGGTTTACATTTTTCTTAAAGTTAGCAATCCAGGAGAATACAGCCCTGCTTACTTTCTTCATCAGGACTCTGATTTACCAATTTGTGTGTGTGTGGGAGAATAGGGAATTTTGATTGGCCAGCCTTGTAGACGTTCATTTTCATGTCTTGAAGGCAAGGCCACATAATTGACAGACAGAATCAGAAGGAAGGTAAGTTCCAAAAAACAGGGATGAAGGACAAACCAAAAAAAAAAAATTGTTGTGGTGTGCTTTTTCAGTAATTCTACTTGTAATTTATATAAGCAGTTTTCCAGCAAATAGCAAAAATTAAAATGTTTTGAAACAAACCAGCATTTTTTTGTTCTTAAACACAATTATACTAATTATAGACTTAGATTCATATTTTTTTCTTTAGGCTCTTGTCTGTTAATTTCTAAGGGAATTTCACATTTAATAATTGCTATATGGTCTAAAATAACATGATGACAAGTAAGTTGTGATTAATGCCCAGCCTCTATTTGTAATCTATGTAGGATTTTACATTTAAAATTAAATAACTTTCTTTATCATTTTTAGCTGAAAATGGCAAAAATAGAAGCAGAAGATCACAGAGAAGCACTATCTCAGTCTTCTTTATCCCCCTTGACTAAAACAATGGAAGTATTACAGCGAAGTAGCCCTGAAGGCACCTTGGATGGGAATACTATAAACCCAATTTACAAATATATTTTGAATGATTTACCAAGGTAAGAACTTTATTTCAGCAGCTTAAACTGAATACTGAAGGGGATAAAAGTGTTTATAGAAAGTAGTTTAGATGTTCAATCAGTCTTGGCTGGGTGAGGTGGCTCATGCCTGTAATCCCATCACTTTGGAAGGCCAAGGCAGGTGGATCACTTGAGATCAGGAGTTGGAGACCAGCTTGGCCAACATGGTGAAACCCTGTCTCTACTAAAAATACAAAAAAATTAGCTGGGCATGGTGATGGGCACCTGTAATCCCAGCTACTCAGGAGGCTGAGGCAGGAGAAATAGTTGAACCCAGGAGGCAGAGGTTGCAGTGAGCTGAGATTATGCCACTTGACTCTAGCCTGGGTGACAGAGTGAGACTCTGTCCCAAAAAAAGAAATTTCAAGCAGAAGTGACATAAATAAGTAATTTTGAGATGTGTTGAGTTATGGAGGTTGTTGCTTAGGGTACAGCCCTTCTATTTTTTCTCCTTTTTCGGAAGAAAAAAATATAGATGATGCAATAAACATAAATTATCTCTGGGATCTGACTTCAACAGGTAGCATAATGATAATAAGCATAATGGCAGGTAGTACTTGTTAAGTGCCAGTCACCATGCTTAGCACTTAACCTGCATTCTATCAATTTTGTTCTCAAAACAGCACTAGCAGGAATATAAAACAGATGGTAGTCTAAATATATTCATTTTACCTAGAGGAAGAAAAGGCAGAGAGGTTTATTAACTTGACTAAGCTCACACAGCTAGTAAGTAGAGAAGGTATGGTGTGAACTCAAATGGATCTAACACCACAGCATTTATCAGAAATACAAAGCAGAGGAGACAGGGGTATTATTTCTGTGCTTTTACTCTGTTAGAAAGTGAAAGAACTGGCTAGATGCAGTGGCTCACACCTATAATCCCAGCACTTTGGGAGGCCAAAGCAGGCAGATCACAAGGTCAGGAGTTTGAGACCAGCCTGGCCAATATGGTGAAACCCCGTCTTTACTAAAAATACAAAAAAATTAGCCGGGCATGGTGGCACGCACCTGTAGTCCCAGCTACTCAGGAGGCTGAGATAGAAAAATTGCTTGAACTCGGAAGGCAGAGGTTGCAGTGAGCTGAGATAACGCCACTGCACTCCAGCTTTTGGGCAACAGAGTGAGACTCTGTCTCAAAAACAAAAACAGTGAAAGTACTAAAAGGTATTTTTTATACATTGATAAACTATTGACTGGCTAAGTGTGATGCCATAGTCTTTATGTTAAGTAGAAAACTGAGACTGTAAGAAAATCAATAAATTATTCATAAATTAAGGATTATGTTAATCTCCTTATAGAAATGCTAGATTATATTTCTTTCCTAGACCACTGAGTATTTGTTTATTTTTGTGTGTGTGCCACTAGGTTAAGATGAAAGTGAAACTTTGACTTTCAGCTAATCTTTGTTTTGCCTTATTCCTCTCAGCTATAAGTGCATATTAGCAGTGTCTGAGATCCTTTATACAGTGTAGCTTTTAAAAAAAATGAATACCCTGTGTGTTATATTGTAGGTACACAAGTCACTCATGACTTATTAGAAAAAATAATGTTCCTTTATACAAATGCCAATTCTAATGCAATGCGTTCTTGCACATATTTTTTTTTGCCTTTAGCATTTTTTTCCAATTTCCTACTTCAAAATGGTAATACATTCACTTTTTATTCTAACTATTTTTGTGCATTTTTAGCTACTTAATTTTTTTTCTGGTAAAGCTAAATATATTTTCACTTATTCAATCTGTTCCTGTTTTTTCTTGTTTGCTTTCTTTGTTAGTCTGGTTAATACTGGCTTTATTTGTCCTTTTCATCATATGTCAGTCTTTCTTCCCATGTGGCACTTTCTACTGCCTGTTTTTTATAGTTTTTGTTTCAATGTGCTTCTTTTGTTTCTTTCTTTGAATCCTAACTTCTTTTCTATCAGTATTGCCTGTTACCATCAACTTTGATTATGATAAACCATGAACATGAAGTAACCCTCTTTTTGGCCATCGAATGGAAAGCTGTAGACAGTGCTCAGAGGTCTTTTACCTTCATGAAAAAGAAAATGATGAGTTTCAACCTGAAAGGGGTCAAGTTCATAAAGGCTAATGGTAATCTAAGAGCCATTGGTATTAATATGATTATCAGAGAGAGGCAATTTTCTCTTTGAGTAAAGATATTTTCCCCCTGATTGAGGTTAAAACTTCTTTTGTCTCATTCTTGTTTTCCTTGCCACCTTTCTTCTACCATCTTTATGGTCTTTTTATGAGAAACGATTATTAAAATAAAGTCAATTTATTTTTCCTACTTGTATCATAGAGATTGTGCTTTTCTTCATTAATAATACATTGTACTTTTTACAAAATATGCCTACATATATATGTATATATATTAAATCCATTCAAAGTAGCCATACAGTGACCACTTTATTTTCTTGTTATTATCTGATGCTGTTAGTTTTCTTTTTATTATATTTACATTATCCACTCTTCTCCCCTCTGTTCATGTGTTTCCTCTGCTGTCACTCCATGCTGCATTTGCTTGTAACAGAGTGACAACCTCTGTGCCAGGACACGCCGCTTCACAAGAAAACCAACACCAACATTATAAATGTTTTCAGCTTATTATACCAAAGGTTTCATCTTCACATTTTATGATTCACCATTTGGAGGTCATGTACTGAAAAAAGTGTAGCCTCATTTCTGTGGCTACTTCCAGGAAAGTAGTACAATAGTAAATTTGTCTTGCCCAGCTGTAGTCTGATGTGTTCCCAGGTGACCCAGAATAGGGCAATAGCCTTGGAGACATGGATAACAGAATCAGTTATTTATTAGTAACAGATATCCAGGCACAGTTTCACCATATTCATATCCAGCACTCCATGTGCTGAAGTGGAAGATCTCCAAATTACAATTGCATTTTTACATGAGGAGAATGTTGTAAACAATGAATATATTTTTTCCATCTCACATGTAAAATATATTGTTTTAATGATTTTCAGCCAATGATCATCTAAGGAATGTGATTTAATGATTTTTATAATGGGAAGTTAGAGTATTTTTTATCCTGCTGGCAACCCAGCACATTACCAACTCTTACAATTCCCTGAGGAGAAAAATTACTTTTAGTAAATTAAATGAGAACTGAAATTGGTTTTTAAAAAGTGAATACTAACCAGTTTTTTGTACATTATCTAGGCTACTTTTTCACAGACAAATCTTGCTTTTGAGGATACTAACAACCGCCTAATCTATTCAGTCACTTTTTAATGTCATTTATCTTGGGTACTTTTTACTTGGAATGAATCTTAGATCCTTTTTGAAAGGTAAACATGTAGATATATTGCCTTTTCTATGGACAGTTTAAGTTTAGCAACTTCATCATTCCAAAAATGAACTGTTGCTTCCCACCATGGAACAGGTGGCAGAAGGGAGTGAGAAGGAAACAGCAATGGTGAATGAAGCATGGTAACACCTTTACTGTTTTAGATGCCTGCTACCCCACAAATTATACTTTCTTTAGTTCAAAATATTTTCCAGATTTTTTCCTTCAAGCCTTTAAAAATATCTCTGCAGATCTACACATAAATATAATATTTTATTATAAAATGTTGAAAGACTAGATCATTGTTTCTTTCTGAAAATTTAACTTTCTTCTGGAAAAGTTGTATATAATATTTATAACCCCCCCATTTTAAATTTTACATGTGCCTTATTTTTATTTCTGTATACTTCTACACAAGCAAAAAAAACCACTTTTTTCCTTTTGGGTGGAATGATTTATACCCTCAGTGCTATGCTGAGATGTGTCTTTACAAATCTTAGAAATTGTTCTTCTTCTTTAGAAGTTTTTCTTCTGCAAAAGTAAATAAGTTTAACTTAACAAACATTAGTTGAATATCTTCTATGTAGTATATATGTAGTTTGAACGTAACATTTTGGTTATTATTCAATCATTGAGTTGCAAGTAAAAATTTGTTATGTGTTACAATAATATATCCTGAAAATAAAATATCCTGAAATTGCTCTGCAATTGGAAAACCCTTATAAATATTTTTAGGCCAAATTAGAATTACACCTTCTTCTAGAATTGGAAATAAAACTTGTGGGGAATTTTTTTTTATTACTGATTTTCTATGATGTTTAAATTGTATTTTATCAGAGAATCTAGCAATTAGAGAAAGTTATTTGTATCTTTGGAAGTTTAGGCAAGTTGGGGAAAGGGTAAGATGAAGTTTAATAAAATCTTTGTGTTTTTTGTATTCAAGAGATTTTATAAAAGCTTACATTCACCGAACCTAAGTGGGGTTATTTCTTTTATTGGTTGCTTTCCAGTATTTTAAACTGATGATTCATTATTGAACATACTTATGGTCATTCTCGTTTATGTTTATATTTTATTTGTATATATTTCAATTAGAGAGCTTAATTACCATTAAAATGGTACTATAATAAAGATAAGTTTTACAAATGATAATATTAAAAAAAACTCTTCAGGAAGGTTTAAATGCCATAAAAATATAAAGCAAGAAATATATGCTTGTCAAATATATAGTATAAATAAATAATTTAGATGAAAATGGTTGACTACATTTAACAAAGAGACTACCAAATAATGAAGGGCTAAAGAGTGGTTGTTAGATTTGATGTACTTCATTTCATATTGTAAGTAATTGCTATCCATAAAAATTCTATGTCTTCTGTATAAGAAAAAGAGACATTTTGACAGGCAACACTAGTGTGAAATGACAGGAAGTACAAATCCCTGGCAACTGTCATTTCATTATCCTGCTGTTGAATTCATATCCAAATTGTGTGATAACTTAGACCTGCATGTTTGTTTTTGAGCCACGGTCTGTCAAAGTAGCCACATTTCCTGCCTAAGAATAGAATTATTAGCCACATGCAAATTTATGCCATAGAAATCTAAACTTAGCAAGGATGTTTTGTGTTTCTACAAGAGGGAAAATAAAAACTCCGTGTCATTTTATGCTTATGCTGAAATTTCTGGTGAAATATTTCTGATTAAAATATAATTTTTAGAAAATAGCAGATAGTTTATATTTTATGTTATGAAATTAATTCAATATTAGTAAAGGTGTTTAATAAAACTAAAAGCAAAAGTAATTCATATTATTGATTATATTACATGTCCATTATATTTAGTGCAGTAGTGGAAAGTTGATCATGTAAGTTAGGCCACTATCAGTGAAAAGTAACAAAATTCAACTGAAAGTGACTTTAAAAATGAGGAACATTCATTATCTCACATAAGAAGAATTCAGAGAGAGAGCAATTTTAGGGTTAAATTCAGCAGTTCAGCAGTGTTATCAAAAAGTCTGGCTCATTGTGTCTTTCCCTCTGCCATCCTCAAAATATTGGCTAGATCCTTTGGCTTGACCCCTCCTGCTTGCAAGATGGCTCATCACATGTTCACTCTACAATGTCCGAGTAAAGAAGATAGATGTTTGATCATGTATATCTCTTTTTCATTAGGGCAAAAAACCTTTCTATAAAAGACTCCTCATGTCTCATTGGCCAAAATTAGATCACAAGCTGATTACTTAACCTGCCAAGGTAAAGGGAAATGAAATTACCATCATTGACTCTAGACCATTGAAGATTTACTCGCTGGAGCTGATAGGATTACTCATAGGATACTTTCCATGGGCATGTAAGGAAGATGAATTCTTAAAAATAACTGACACTTTATCTAAGAAGAAATGAGGGAAATTACTTACGTAAATAATCAACATTACCTGACATAACTCTTGGCTTCAGCTTTCTTATATTTTGTTTCTTAAATTATGTTTGTTTCTTTTCAGTGGCATTTTTGATACATTTTTGCATAATGTCATAATTACCAAAGAATAATTCTTGCTTATCAACCACTGGTTGAGTTCCTGTGGAAAAGTAGCAGATGTAAAACAAGGATCTTACTCTTGCAGAGTGGGATCTGAAATCATCTGATACCACATAACAGATAACAAAGCAAACATGGCAATATGCAAAACAGGACATCATTTATTCACAGGGCCTGGGGAAATGATTTGGAATAAGGAATAATTAGGATCTGGTGGGATTAACTTCTCTCATGTGTCTTGTCATCCTGAACAGTTTTGGTGCGGCCTTTTCTATGACCCTAACCCTTGGAATTTTTCCCTTCAGTAACCATGGCTTTTCCTTCACAGTTAATCGTGATTAGTAATTGTAAATTTATATGTGAAACTATTTAGTAGTTCTTTCACCTGACAGTTAATGTTATTGTGAAAGTGGTTCTAGAAAATTAAGTTCTAAATTGAGATTAACATTTATTAAATATTTACTTCTTGAAAGGAATACAGTAATAGGTACAGATTAGCTGAGTGAACACTATTGGTAAAAAGGTATGCAGATAAGAACTATGGAAGGCAATGTGGTGCAATTATACCTGAGGGATATTACAGGGGAGTAATGAGCAGCACCACTTGGTAAAAATTGTTGAATGTGAGACCAAGAAGTATGATTTTACTAGGAGTTTTCTTCAAACTGCTATAAAAGTCACTAAGGTTTACTAATGCCATTAAAAAGAGGCATTGAGGAGAAAATTATTCTTGTCTAATCTGTAGTCATCTCCTTAATTCTTATGGTTTAACTTACTTTTTTTTCCTGTACTCCTTCCTAATAATATTTTCTTATATTTTTAGACCTTAAAGATTACTTAGTTGTTGCTTTATGAAGCAAAAATTTGTAAACTAGATTTAATGAAAATTTCAGAGGGTAAGTGTAATTACATGCTACCCTGAAATATCAAGGGGGTTGTGAATTCCACAATGTTTAAGATCTATAGGACCTGTAAATATAATGGAATATCACCATCAGGTTAGGTTTCATTATATGGCTAAAGAGAAAAGATTTTTGCAGACGTTGTTAAGCCACATAATCAGTTATCTTTAAGTTAATTAAAAGTGAGATTATTCTGGATATGCCTGACCTAATCAGAAGAACTCTTAAATGATAGAGATTATAGAGAACTTAGAAAGCTAAGCTATTGCTGGCCTCAAAAAAAAAAAAAAAAAATGATAGTCAGTATGAATTCTATAGCTGTTTAAGAACTGAATTCTGGCAACAACCTGAATGAGCTTGGAAGAGGACCCTGAGCATCAGCTGAGACTGCAGCCCCAGCTGATACCTTGATTTCAGCTTTGTGATATCCTGAACAGAGGATCCAGCTAAGCTTTCCTCCGACTCTGGACCTACAGAAATAGTGTGGTAATAAATAGATGTTGTTTTAAGCCACTAAGTTTGTGGTAGTTTGTTGTACATTAAAAGAAAACTAATAATGGATGGAGAAATAAGTGGTAGGTAGATAGGTAGATATATAAATGGATTTTTAAAGGAAGTGTACTTATGAAGTAATAGGATTAATGTTCTTGTATTAATCCAATTCAGTGGAATTTAAACTTCAGGCTTAAAAGGAATGTTTCTATATCATGGCAAAAGCTTAAATAATACAGTGATAAACTGAAATATTTGACAGAAATTAAGGGCTAGCATTTTATATGATAGAAAATAACCAATGAGATATAGTAATTCCAGCTATCAAACTTTCCAGGGCAGGTGTGGATGCACAGGGAGGAGACACATTCCTTCATATGGGATTGGCATAGAAATCGTACTGAAAAAGGAGCTACTACTTTGTCTGTTTATATGTGAGGTATTTACAGGTGTAATGGAAAATTTGCAGGCTCCATATACACTTCCAGGACAAGATGATCAGACTGACATAGAAATATTAAAAAGAAAATCTATGTTATAAAACTAGCCCAGATTCCAGAATATTATAGAAAATCTCAACAGTAGGCGAGGAGAAGGTGAGGGGTTTTTCTGTTTTGTTTTTGGACAAAAGACCATTTTCTAGAACAATTGGTTTAGGAATCCACATGGAAAGGAACTATACCTGTTCATGGAGACTACATATGGGCCAATAAATGAAAGTGATCACAGCACTAAATTAAATTAAGTATCAGCTGAAAAAGACAGAATTCAGCAAAACAATCATACAGCCTACTGAATTTTAGAAAATATAGCTCTATAGATCTTAATGTAGATCTTAAAAATGTAGATCTTAAAAGAAATTATAATGTAAAATGTATATAACTAATCATTCTCAAGCAGCACAGGAAGGACAGGATGCAAAACCTCAAGCTCAAGCAAGGAAGATTTTGGAGCTGAGCTCCCTGCATAAAGCCAGGACCCCTGAAAGACAGGTGCATCTATTCATGAAAATGGAAATAAAGGTATTCTTCATCAGCCCTAGGAAGCAATAATAAACAGATACAATGTGTTTTAAGGTTTGTGCATTATCTAGAAAATAATGTGTAAGTAATTATGTTAAACTTTAATAGGACAAGGATTCATATTGTAATGGGTAGTGTAACCAGTAAAAAATAAAGTTAAATGTATAATGTACAACCTAATAGAAGGGGAAATGAAATAATGGAAAATTATTTCTTGATCTAAACAAAGATAAGAAAGAAGTGAAAAGGAACATAGAACAGGTAGGTAAAACATGAAACAAATAGCAAATGTATTAGGGTTCTCCAGAGAAACAGAACCAATAGGTTATAATACTTTATTTTATTTTGAAATTTATACTTTAAAAAATTTATTTGATTTTAAGATTTATTATAATTTTTTTTTAGAGATGAGGTCTTGCTATGTTGCCCAGGCTGATCTCAAACTCCCTATTTCAAGCAATCCTCTCACCTCAGCTTCCCAAAGTGCTGGGATTACAAGCATAAGCCACCATGCCCAGCCCATATACGGCATATTTTTTCTATATATATAATATATATATACATATATATATATATATATATATATATAGAGAGAGAGAGAGAGAGAGAGAGAGAGAGAGAGAGAGAGAGGCGCTATGGTATTGGGTCACTCAATTCTGGAGGCTGTAAAGTCCCATGATTAGCCATCTACAAGCTGGAGACCCAGGAAAACCAGTGGTGTGGTTCAGAGGCCTGAGAGACAGAGGAGCATTGGTGTAGTTTCCAGTGTGAGTCTGAAGGCCTGAGAAACAAGAGTGACCAGAACAGGAGAAGATTAATGTCCCAGCTGAAGCAGTAAGGCAGAGGAAGCCAGATTCCAACCTTCTTTGCCTTTTTGGTTTAATCAGACCCTCAACAGATTGAATGATGCCCACTTGCCCTGGGGAGGGCCATCTGCTTTACTTGATCCACCAGTTCAAATGCTAATCTCTTCTGGAAACATCCTCACAGACACACCCAGAAATAATGTTTCCTCACATATGTGGACATCCTATTGCCTAGTCAAGTTGATACATAAAATTAACCATCACAGTAAGATTGTAGATATAAGTTCAAACACCATAAGTCCTTGGTTTACTCATCTATAAAAGGGGAATAATAATATAGGGCTGCTGTGAGAATGAAATGATAAATATATATAAAGTGCTTAGAACAGTGACTGACATAAATGCTATAGAGGCATTAGCTATTAGTATTGTTACTATCATTATCAATATGTAGGGCATGATATACAATTTATAACTTGCCTGGCCTGGATGAGAGTCCCTGTAATTGGGCAAGTAAGAGCAAAAGCTGATGGAACTGTTCAAAGAAGACTCCTTGGGGCTCTACCCACAAGTTGAGCTGCTTCAGAGTTTAGGTGACTTACTAGGACAGGGTTGGAGAGGTGTTTCTTTTCATTATCCCTGTACAAGCAGTGGAGTCTTTGTGAACACTCTGAGTTATCGCCTTGACATGGACCTCATTGTTCTTATGACGTGGCAGCAAAGAGGCAGTGAGGAAAGAGAGTGGAAACAGCTGTGACTCTTACCAACAATTTTTTTTTTTGTATTTTAGGTTCTGGGGTACATGTGCACATCATGCAGGATTGTTGCATAGGCACGTACATGGCAAGATGGTTTGCTGCCTTCATCCCCCCATCACCTATATCTGGGATTTTTCTCCATGTTATCTCTCCCCAACCTGTTGTCTCCAGATTTTTTAATGATCGCCATTCTAACTGGCATGAGATGGTATCTCAATGTGGTTTTCATTTGCATTTCTCTAATGACCAGTGAGGATAAGCATTTTTGTCATATGTTTGTTGGCCTCCTATATGTCTTCTTTTGAAAAGTGTCTGTTCATGTCCTTCACCCACTTTTGAATGGGTTTGTTTGATTTTTTCTTGTAAATCTGTTTTAGTTCTTTGTAGATTCTGGATATTCGCCCTTTGTCAGATGGGTAGATTGCAAAAATTTTTTCCTATTCTGTTGGTTGCCGATTCACTCTAATCATTGTTTCTTTTGCTGTACAGAAGCTCTGGAGTTTAATGAGATCCTATTTGTCTATTTTGGCTTTTGTTGCCAATGCTTTGGTTTTTTAGTCATGAAGTCCTTGCCTATGCCTATATCCTGAATGGTTTTGCCTAGATTTTCTTCTAGGGTTTTTATGGTGTTAGGTCTTATGTTTAAATCTTTAATCCATCTGGAGTTAATTTTGGTGTAAGGTGTCAGGAAGGGGTCCAGTTTCTGCTTTCTGCACATGGCTAGCCAGTTTTCCCCATACCATTTATTAAACAGGGAATCCTTTCCCCATTGCTTGTTTTCATCAGGTTTGTCAAAGATCGGATGGTTGTAGATGTGTGGTGTTGCCTCTGAGGCATCGGTTCTGTTCCATTTGTCTATATCTCTCTTTTGGTACTAGTACTGTGCTGTTCTGATTACTGTAGCCTAGTAGTGTAGTTTGAAGTCAGGTAGCCTGATGCCTCCAGCTCTGTTCTTTTTGCTTAGGGTTGTCTTGGCTATACAGGCTCTCTTTTGGTTCCATATGAAGTTTAAGGTGGTTTTTTCCAGTTCTGTGAAGAAGAACATTGGTAGCTTAATGGGGATAGCATTGAATCTATAAGTTACTTTGGGCAGTATGGCCATTTTCACGATATTGATTCTTCCTAACCATGAGCATGGAATGTTTCTCCATCTGTTTGTGTCTTCTCTTATTTTGTTGAGCAGTGGTTTGTAGTTCTCCTTGAAGAGGTCCTTTACATTCTTTGTCAGTTGTGTTCCTAGGTATTTTATTCTTTTTATAGCAATTGTGAATGGGAGTTCACTCTTGATTTGGCTCTTTTTAAGTCTGTTATTGGTGTATAGGAATGCTTGTGATTTCTGCACATTGATTTTGTATCCTGAGACTTTGCTGAAGTTGCTTTTCAGTTTAAGGAGGTTTTGGGCTAAGACGATGGGGTCTTCTAAATGTAACAACATATTTTTATAGGGATGTAGGAGATACTTTTAGAAATTTATAATGTACTGCTTTGAGGACTCTCAGAAATAAATGGGGTGGATTTTGAGAATGTAATAAAGTCCTGTATTATGATGATCAGGTTATCATGCTGGCAGTTGTTTATGTTAAATTCTTCACCTTCAAGATTGCCGTCTTTAGGACTATCGAGGAACCTGATCCTTCCTTTTGACCCACATCCCTTTGGGGCAACATTGACAATAGACTATTGAGCCAGATGGTCCAGAGACTGGGCCTGCAATCATGGTGCTATATTCTTATAGTCATCTGTGATTAGAAATGAATGACTAATGTTAAAATAATCACAAGAATCAGAGCACTATTTCAGCAGTTGTTACATTGAAACACTTCTGGCAGAAATTTAAATTATATTATGTATTTTAGTGAATACTTTTAAAATCAATCAATATATAGTGTCTCTACTCATCTTAGTATACCAGACAGACCATGCAAGTCCCCTGCCAATTATGTTTTCCTTGTTTGGGAGGCACTGAGAGCCCATATTACCCTACCTCCTGTGTACCTCCAGGGTGTATCCTGCTGTCCTATCTCTAGCTGGGCCACTGATAGGTACTTTCCTATATGCAGGCTTGCCAGTAGCATGAGATTGCCTGGCATGAGAGTTCTACCCAACAGGGGTGTCCTATCCTGGGTAGTGATGAAATTAAACTCTTTGAGAAAGTTGAATGTAAGTCATATAGTAGACAGAGACTGAAGAAAGCAATTTAGCATAGAAATGAGGAGACACATAGAGGAAGTTAGCAGAAGGCATGAGGAAAGAGGAGGAGGTTAGAGGTAAATCAGACAATAATAATGTATGAAGAAGAGGCAGGTCGACACAGAAGGAGATAGGAGGTGCTGAGTCAAAAACCATGGAGTCTACTTGAATTAAGTCACTAGTGTATCCTCAGCCATGAATGGCCTTCCAGCTCTCTTTGTGCCCTGCAGGAGTGGTTTTATTTACTTTTTAAACTTTCTATGTATCTTCATAATAAGCCTTATCACTTGAAGCCTAAGTGTACCTCTGTTTCTTCAAAGCTAAATGAACCTAACACCCTTCGTTCCAGCACCAATTTCGTAAACTGACTATGTGCGTTTAATTTTCATGTGGGATAAGCTGGCTTTGCAAGGTATGTGATCATCCTCTCCAACACGTAACAGCTATGAAACACATGTCAATTGTTAAAAAGGTGAGTTTGAGAGTGTGTAAGAACTACTGAGGAAGGGTGTGGTGGCTCACGCCTGTAATTCCAGCAGTTTGGGAGGCCGAGGTAGGCGGGTCCTGAGGTCAAGAGATGGAGAGCATCCTGGCTAACATAGTGAAACTCCATCTCTTACTAAAAATAGAAAAAAAATTAGCTGGGTGTGGTGGTACATGCCTGTAGTCCCAGCTACTCGGGAGGCTGAGGCAGGAGAATCGCTTGAACCTGGGAGGCAGAGGTTGCTGTGAGCTGAGATCGCACCACTGCACTCTAGCCTGGATAACAGAGTGAGACTCTGTCTCAAAAAAAAAAAAAATACTGAAAATCTGTCATCAATGTTGTAAAACAAATCAAAGCTGAAGACTATTTATAGTGGATGAATAATATTAGTTTTTTGGTTTTTTTTTGACATGGAGTCTTACTCTGCCACCTAGGCTGGAGTGTGCAGTGGTGCGATCTGGGCTCAATGCAACCTTCGCCTCCCAGGTTCAAGCGATTCTCCTGCCTCAGCCTCAAGAGTGTCTGGGATTACAGCCATCTGCCACCATGCCAGGCTAATTTTTGTATATTTTGTATGTTCACAAAGCTGATCTTGAACTCCTGACCTCAGGTGATCTACCTGCCTTGGCCTCCCAAAGTGCTGGGATTATAGGCATTGCCACAGTGCCCAGCAATATTAACTCTTTAACATGAAAAACTAACCTTTCTTCCACTTTTAAATATAAATTACTAGAGATAACCAGATAGTAGATAAATATATAGTTGAACCATATATTTAAATGTAATTATTTCTACCATTCACTGGGTAAATCTCCTATCTCCTATAATCCATTGTCCTAACCCGATCAGGATCATGTGGAGTTTGGAAGAATTTGCATTCCTGAAATAATGCAAGTGCTGTTACCAGAAGACCAGCAAGATGTGTGTGACAAAAATGATAGATAACATATGCATAACTAGATAGAATAGGGCCATATCAACATAGTTGATAAAATGTTACATTCCAGCAAAATCCCTAAAGAGCATAGAGCAACATGAATAATATTATAAAACTGTTATAAAACAGTGTTAAGTCAGAAGGCAATAGGGTTGAGGATATAACATGATTAAAACTTCAGAATATGAAAAAATAAAAACCTTTTGCCTTGTGGTGGTGGAATAATGTATTATATTAAAATCATTAGCATATTTATAAGAATATTTCACAATGAACAAAATACTTGATTAAAAAAGACACCTTATTCTGCTTTTAAGTAGGGAATTCCATTTAAAAAATATGGGAATCTTCTCTTCAAGTAACTGTTTATTGGAAACTGGGAACTATATGAGAGCTGTGATTCTTTCCCTTGGCTGTTTACTGTTCTTCCCTCAGGTTGAAGAGCTTGATGACCATGTGAAGCTCCATTACTGTTACTGCAGAAACACTGCCAGTTTGGAATAACTGCTACCATAAGCCATCACCCACCACTGTTACCAAAATCTGAGTAACTTAGGTGGTCTGAAGGGAGGTCCCACCTTTCCCAGAGCTAGAGTCCAAAGACCCTTTCAAGGCTCTATTTGCCACAGTTTTGAACCTGGTTGGAACTTCAGAGTGTAGGGAAGGCCACTCCTCTCCCCAGTACTATACTCAGTCTAGGGCAGACTTGGATAGCAGCATGTGTAAACAACAACAACAGAATACAACTGCTTGAATTCCGGCGTAGTTCTCCTTGGTCTGCTGCGTCAACACACACAGACACACACACACACACACACACACATCTATTTTCCCTGTGACATGTGACTACCATTCATTTTTTCAAAGGAAATAATTGACCATTTTACTCTTTTGTGAGCATAAAGAGGGTAGGCCAGAAGAAATAATTGTGATTATAATGACATTTGTGGATGTGAAAGATTTGGAGAAGAGGCTGTCTCTGCTGAGCTTTTGACACTGAACATATGTTAATTTACAATTGGGGGTGTGTTTGGGGGGGCTTATATTATGCAATAACTATTGAGGAATGAGCAAATTGGAAAGACGCAGATTTGGTTTGTGCAAAGATACTTCCAATTACAGTAATACATGGAACCTGACTATCCTCTATGCCTGATCATCACACAGCTCAATATTTGCAAATATGTTGAAACATATATTATTTTTATCATATCAGTACATTCTATACCTATCCATCTTCCTAACTTGGTGTCTACATAGATTAATATATTATTCCAGGTCATGTGGTCCCCTGTTCACATATCATAGTTCATCCAAATACTACTCTTCCAGCCTAAATACCAGTAGGGTGACCAACTGTCCTAGTTTGTCTAAGACTGAGGGAATTCCTGGAATGTGTGACCATCAGTGACCGGGACAGTCCTGAAGAAACCAAGATGAGTTAGTGATGTTAATCTCCAGGATGCTGTGAAGCCTTTACTGACTTTATTCCCACCCATTCTAAAATGGCCTTCAAGAATTCTTTTCATCTTAAAGTTAATACCTACTCAGTTTCAGTTTATTTAACATATATTCTCTATTGGGAGATTGTTTGCAAGTTTCTTTAGAATAGGACCCACATGTTTTTAACAGCAGAGTGTTAATTATTAGGAAATAAAGTGGACCTAAGAATTTAAAAATTATGCTTAAATTGTTTTAAACATTATGCAAGCTTCCTTTTGGTTGAATTAAGTAAAGCAATGAAGCTTAATGGTTATGAATGTGGGTTTTGTTTTAGGATAGGCTTGGGTTCAAATTCCCACCCTGACAATTATTGATTATGTGACATTGGGCAAATTAGTTAACCTCACTGAGCCTCAATTTCTTAAATCTGTAAAATGGGAATAAAAATAATACACACTCCCAGGAATATTGTAGGCATTAAACAAAATAATGGCTAACTGTGTAGTATTTTGTGTAGCAAATAGCATACAACTTGTTATTATGTGGTATTTGTATGATTACAAATCAATTAATTGTATTCTTCCATGCATTGTTTCTTCCAGAGAGTTTATGTCATCCCAGGAAAAAGCAGTTATTAAAACTACTGATGATTATTTGCAGCCTCAGTTTGGCCCCATCAGACTTGTGCATTCAGCAGCAGTATCAGAAGGGTCAGGACTTCAAGATTGCTCTACACATCAAACAGCATCAGATCACAGCCATGAGGAAATATCAGACCTACATAGCTACAAATCAAACAGTAAAAACAATTCTTGTTTTATATCAGCATCCAAGAGAAACAGACCTGTCAGTGCTCCAGTGGGTCAATTGAGGTAATCAAAGCTGTTCTCTGTTCTTTTTAACCTACTGTTGAAGTCTTTCCTTTGAATAGAATTTATAATATTTCAGTTGACTATCTCAGACATTAAAATATAACACAGCTCTAGGGTTTTGTTTTGTTTTTGTTTTTTTCTTTGAAAGCACCAGAGTAGAATGTTGTTAATTACACTATGGGAAATATGAGATACACTTCAACCTGAGTAATCAGAAACTCTGAAAAGAATATTTGAAGCAGAATCAGGCTAGGATCATGAAATCTCTTTGCTTACATGATACTTATTTAAATATAAAACTGCTTTCTTTTGACATTTAACCAATAGTTTGAAACAGAATCGAGTAAAATGAAATTATTATAAAACATATTTTGTAAATATGTTTTCACATCAAGATTGTTATCATAAACTGTTAACAAAAGAGTTCATAGACAGAAGAAAACATTGGTAAAAACAAAAATAAAGCCAAGAAACTAATACCTCACTATTTTCAGATGTTTGAATATGTGGATATGTTGTTTTTAATTTATGTGACATTTTTATTTTAAAATGTTTACTTTGCTTCTGTGTCATTACGAATTAACTTGGTTAGTTAGAGAATTATGAAGAAAATTTGACGTGTTAGTCAGTTTACCACATACTTTTGCTGAGAAAAATCATAAAGATCAAAATTAGTTTTTCCCAAATATGAAACTTAGAAATTTTCACTTTTACTACTTCCAAACAATTTGAAATGATAGCAATACAATTAACCTTGGAATAAAATTTTAAAATCAAATCTTTTTGAATTTCAAATCATTTTTCAAAATATTAAAGAACTTTGATCAACATGAAAACTTGGGTAGAATCTTAGCCATTTGCTGTTTCATGATGTTAAGACCATATTACTATTTTTTGCTATCAGAACATAACATATATATATAATTTTAGTTGTATGTTATATATATATATATATATTTTAAAGGAGTGTTGTGGTTTATAAGTAAAATGATAAAAATCATTTATTCTGATATAGGTTTTATATAAGCAGTTTTGGCAAACGCTTTTAAATTTTTTTGGATATTTAAATAGTGACAGTGTTACTCTGTAACAACAATCTTATCCTATAAAAAGTTTTGTTTCCTTATATACATAGGAACAATCTTTAGTGCTTATATCTGTTTAAAAATATCCAGGATAAAATTTATTTAAAAGTTTTTACATGCATAAATTTTTCTGTTTTTCTTTTTCTTCAGGGTTGCAGAATTCTCTTCTTTAAAATTTCAGTCAGCCGAGAATTGGCAGAGATTGTCTCAAAGACACAAACTTCAACCAAGAGTGATTAAAGTAATAGCTTACAAAAATGGATCTAGAACAATCTTTGCCAAAGTTACTGTACCAACCATCACCTTGGTAACTAGTGTTCCAAAGTTTTCTGTGCTTTATTTTTTCCCTCCTGTCTTTAAAATTAAAAAAATGATAAACTTATTGTTAATATTTTCTTTTTAAGAATCTGAATCTGCAGATTGCTTATATATATGTAGATTCCATAGGAATTTTACTCCTTTTTTAAAACAAATTTAATATATAGTGTATTTAATTAAACAAATACAATGGCATTATACCTTGTAGCGTTATTAAAATGACAGATCATTTAAAGATTAAAATTAGTCAGTAATTAGATATGCTTCATGCTGTGACTTACCTTTTATTTCTATATTTTCAACTGCTAGAAAATAACTATATTGGTCAAGTTACTAAACTTGGCAAGTAACTCAATTGGGTTTCTGTTCTGATCATTAGAACGTTTTGTTTTGAGGGAAATGTATTACTTTCTTTGTCATAAATCACTTTGTCTTACTTCTAGCTGCTGAAAGAATGCACAGAAAAGCTGAATCTGAACATGGCTGCAAGACGAGTGTTCTTGGCAGACGGCAAGGAAGCGCTCAAACCTGAAGACATACCCCATGAAGCCGATGTTTATGTTTCAACGGGAGAGCCCATTTTAGATCCATTCAAAAAAATTAAAGGTAAAAAAGATTTTAAAAAGACCCTACCCCAATACATGGTAAATTGCTTAAGGGGTGCAATTAAAAAATGATCTTCATCCTGTCTTTTTTGCATGGTTTAACAAAACTAATGTTTACGCATTTACAGCTCAGTAAGAGGATAATGTGCTTAATGAAAGAAAAATCCACTGACAGCCACGTTTATTGCCCTTCATTAGCATTGGTGCTTAATTTAATATAGATCTGAATAGACATTAGGGAGCCTGCAGGAGGTTAAATGGTGAAAATATAATAAATTAAATCAGAGATTATTGAATTTACTGTTTAGTTTCTGTGACACTCAACAGATATAATTCATTAGACTTATTCTCTCAGAAAATAGTTCAAAGTTTCAAGTATCATTTATTCATTTACACTCTTGATCTTTTTTCAGATGGTATCAACATAATTTTGAAAATATGGCCAATAATGAACATATATTTCTTACATACATATGATTCTCCTAATAACATTTAGCATAATAAATGTTCCAGCTTATTTATTTTTTACCTTAAAATATAATCCTACACACATTTTCAGTTAAGGTTTTCCAAAAAGTTCATTGCTTCCAACATTTCAGAAATGTGGAGATTTTCTAAAATTAAAAAAAAAATAACATTTTTCTTTCTTCAGTGGAAAGGAATACATTTTAAGAGTGAAATGAAAGCACTACTCTCTAAGAATATTCTCCCAAGCATGTTGTAGCCAGAGTTTGATATCAAGTGCTATGTATGGTAATCAGATTTAAATAACATGAGGAATAAGGACTTTGCCATAAAAATTCAGTATGTCTAACTGCTATACTTTCCTATGCTTTTTATACTTTATTAGAAGTAATTTTTTCTGCAACTTCTCTAAAGCTAGTGAATCAAAGGCAAGTCTAGGCAGTAATTGCGTAAGTAGAAGAAAAGTAATTCTGGAGTTTATTATAGATTAGGTGATGAAAATCTTCTGTTAATGTTATTGTATAAAATCATACTAGGATTTCTATCTTTTTAATAATATTTGATCTTCAGGAAATAAGCAATTTCTTGAATTCAATAGAAAATATAAGATAATTTGGTTCTTGTAAAGAAACTTGTTGCTATAATGCTCATTGAAAATTACCTATGTGATCGTGTAGACTCGTATATTTTTCACATTTTGCTTTAAGTTTAAAATATGGCTGGATGCCTTAATTTTATATTAATTGAATCATTTGCTTATATAAAAACATGAGTCTTAGTTGGCAAATACTTTTCTGTGACTTTAAAAAAGTTCAGCTATATATGTAAATATTGCTTCATTAAGATCTTTGATTATTGTTATTACTAAGAAATGCTTGCCTTTCATAATGGTATTGTAGAAGAGACATATAAAAATTATTTATAGCTAAGCTAAGAAGAAAATCTCCTGGACATGTATGCCTAAAATAATAATGTCACATACATGACTGAGCTTGGTGGATGATTTTTAAATGTACCAACTAATTTCCTCCTACTTTGTGTTTTCTCTTTTATCCTTTTCAAAAGCCAAGTCCAGAACAAAAAACTTCTCTGCTTTGTCTGCATATCTTTGGCTGTGTTTCACTGTGACATGCACTGCTGTTCTTTTAGCACCAAAATGTTGGCACACACTCCTGAAAATTTCACACCATCTCTTGCTGGATCAGCAAGCTTAACCCACCAAAATCTGGTGTTGTGCAATGGTTTTTGACTGATAATCAATCTTTATGCTGCTCGACAGTTGTTGCTGGGACACGGAGTAGAGCAGGTGGCAGATGTGCCTTGTCTTTTGAGAAAAGAAATTGTAGGTGAGCTTGGACACAGACTAGCATATTACATGTCCATTAAAAAGAGTTAGGATAAGTATAATGGGGAAAAGCCATTCATTTAAGTTAAGCTTATAGATAAGCTTAAACAACTATATTTGGTTTCTTTCACAATGTTAAGAATATCAATGTAAATATATATACATTTATATATGAAAGGTAATATTTAACTTAACGTGAGTGATACATTACATATCACTCACATATTCACGTACACTTTTTCAAACCACCTAAATCAGCTTGAAGACTACCCTCCTGTCATCTGTTTTATAGATAAATTGATAGATAAATCAATAGTTTTCCAACTAGCCACAAGTGTACCATTAAAATAAAAACATGTACGAATAACTTTGAAAGTGGTAGATGAACTTAAAGAGACATGATCAGAAGTTGGAAAATTGAACATGATAAAGGTAAATAGGAAAATCAGTTGGCAGAATTGAGTGTTACTGATGTATCTTTCTAAATGAACATGAATATTTTGTATACAATTGGTAACTGGTCATTATTTTAATTTGCAGGTTTTTATTCATTCAACAAACATTTATCGAGAGTCTATATATGCTAGATACTAGGCCAGGTCAGAGAAAGAGAAAAGCAGGGGCTCATAATCTGATTTCTTTTTTTATCATTATTTCTTCATCTCCGATTTAAATTCAATTTAATGCAATTCAATCAAAATTTAAATCAATACATAGTTATTTAGTACCTACTATGTGTGCCCCAGGATAGGGATAGAAGTCCTGGCCTTTAAGGAACTTAAACTCAGTAGATAAGTTATAAATCCTTCACACTGAGAACACTATTTTACAACATAAATCAAATGGATCTTATTTTATTTCTGGTCTTGGAAGGCTAATCAAGTCAGTATATATTTTGGCAATTACCTTTCCATACTTCATTGGTTTTTCTTTTTCATTGGAAAAGCAATGTAGAAAATTGCCTAGGAACTATTTCCAGATTTACTAAGAGAGGAAAAATCCTACAGAACATCTCTGATATTTTAACTATTTTACTATGCCTTTTGAGCATCACTGTTGACAACCAGTGGCATTGAATCGAATAGAAAGCCAGAGAGCTATTCATCACATACCTTGAAACACAAAGCTTTCATATGGAGATCAGGCCAAGGTCAAGCCTGACATGAAGCATTCCTTGTTGAAATGCAGTATTAGAATAATTCTTACATTTTAAAGTTGAATACCTAATCAGAAACATTAATTGTATATGGAAAAGATCAGGAAAATATAAATATTTCATATAAATACTGTTGATAATGATGCCTTACTAGGTATTGTACTTCTGGCATTTAAAGTTTCTAACATTTGTTAATAATTCATTGAAATTATGAATATGAAGTCAGTGAATTGTTTGAAAAGGCATATTAAGTTTTCTCATTCATGACCATGTAGTTTAGGTTTTATTCACAGTTTCCTGAATCTTCTGTTTAATTATGACACAGTGAAAATTCTTGGATCAGATCCATGGGGTTTATAAGAATTCAGCTCTTTTATAACTGCTAGGAGCTGTAAGTAATGCAAACATAGCATAATAAATGGTTTGGGTCCTGTGATTGCCTGAATATCTTAAATAAGATGAGGGAAAACACTGTTTAGACCTAATTCATTAGGTCCAAGTTCTATCATACGGATCTCTGATTGTCTTTAGAATTTTTTAGTTTTATATTTCCACTCTCTCCAATATGTCCTATTCTATTACTGGGCTTTCAGAATTATCATTTACAATGATTCATTTCAGTCCTGAATTTTGTTAACCAGAAGTGAAACTTGGTATTATGAATAAAATTTTAAATCTTTTATATCCTGTATTGTGAATGTGTAGTCACAGAAAAAAAATGTGTGAAAGGAGTTCTTGATACTACCCCTAATACTAAATTTAAGCCTAGAGATTTTCTACTAACTACCATGTGATCTACAAAATGAAATAATTTGCTGTGACAGCTTGTGATTGACAAGGATATGTGTGAGCACATTTAAAATAGGCCATCTTTTCATGTAGAAGTGTCAGTGAAATGATGGATTCTCATCATTTTAATTATTGATGATTTGGAAATATTTCAATTCCATGACATACAAGACACATTCTAAATAGCAGCATAACACTTTTTCTCATATCTGCATCAATAATGAAATGTTCTGTCATATTATGTTTTTCAAAAAACAAAGACATTAGTTTAATGAACCTGGATTCATGCATTATATTCTCTTCCATTATATGTCTACTGAATTTGCTGATTTTTAAATTGTTATGTTAAAAGCACAAGTTTCAGTAAGTGACCCACTACTCGTGTCACATCATATCTTAATATTTCCACTGCTAGATCTCAAGGCAGAATGCTATAGTGCTACCTACACCAATGGCTGCTTTAGTCTTGCCAAAGCGGATACCAGCTTGTGTGATGCTCATCTGTAGGGCAACCACTACTTAATTCATCAGCTACAGTCGTGAGGACTGGCTTTCCCAAATTCCCTTTTATCTTTTAGTTTGAAGAGTGTATTTATTAGGTGAGATCATTTGTACATTTTAACTTTCACTTCTCTGTATATATTCAAAAGGAGGAAGATGGCATTATATGGAGAAAAATATTACCATTTTCTTCTGAGATAGCATATGATTCTTATATTTCTGTAAGTGAGGGCAAAACTACAGGAAAATATTTTATGTATTTTCTATTCCAAAGTTTTAAATCTGTAAATAAGAGAATAGAGTATCCTTACTTATAAAATGGATGTGGATTTGAAGACAATTATAAGAGATGGACCAAAAAAGTGTTCTTAGCCAGTAGGAAAATCTATAGCTTGCATGTGGCTGGCAGCATCTCCTTATATTGTCAAATATCAGATCATTAAAAAAACACTTAAATTATCCACATAATCATGAAATGTTGAATTATATTCATATACAGAGACTACATTTGTTTACTACAGATACTTGCAAAGCTATACTGTCCTGTTAACTTGAATGCTTTATGCACACAGTTATATGCTTTAAATGTATTACATTTACTCTTCACAACTCCTGAGTTAGTGCTACATGTCCATAATCTCATCTTTGATTCCAAAATCCAAGACTATAAAAGACCAAATAGTTTTTTCATAACTCATTTGGTAGCAGAGCCTTACTTAGTGTAACTAGTCAATCATATTGCTGAAAATAATTAGTGTGTTTGATTGTGGGCTGCTATTCTTGACCTGTATCATAAACATAATATTTGATGTATGCATGATTATGATATAAGCACCATATTAACATTTTGATGTATTAAAATACCTAGATATAAAACCATACCTGGCCTTAAGGGTTTGGATAATGACTTTCTGTCACAACTGCAAAGAATTCTGATATTCATTTTCACTAGGATATTAACTGAGAAGGGTTATTACTATTGTCCTTATCACCTCAAGTTGGGTACATAGATGACAGTGGACAGAAGAATAAGTCACTGACTAGAGTTGAGACACTGTGTGGCAGGTAATAAAAACTATTTTTCCTTGTCTAAGGAAGACCATTTATTTATCCAGTTATCCATTCAACAAAACTTACTGAGACCCTACAATGTGCCAGGGACTGCTCCAGTCCTTAAGGATATAGTGTGAACAAGATGGAGATCTCATGAAGCTTAAGTTCTAATGAGGTGGGAAAAGAAATAGACAATAAATATAGAAACAATTAAATAAGGCATTTATAGGCAGTGTAAGTGTTATAAAGGCAATAAAAGGGGTGGCATAATAACAAATAATGTCATGGGGACAAAAGGAAGAGGGAATTTTGAAAATGAAACACCTGTTTTAATTTTCATTTACAAAATTGAAAATGCAACAGTTACCTTTAAATCAAATCTCTTAGTTGTCTGCCTACTCTACCTGTTACTTTACCTGCGAATTCATTTATATATTCTATAGTTGTTCTTTCAGAGTGTTTTTTTTCAAACTTTTCACTTTTGAAGGATTTAGGCATCTGTTAGGAGAGTTTTGAGAAATGCATTATTGTTTATTTTAATGGACAATAGACTTGAAGTCAGATAATGTTGCAAGATTCTACTCCCTGTGTATGGTCTTGGACAAACTGGTCTGTACTTCAATGTCCTTATCTATAATAGAGGGGAAGTAATACTTGAAACAACTATTGGATATTTCTAATAAAGATAAGTTATTTGAAAATTAAGTGTCTATAAACCCCTAGTCTAAACCAAAAACTGAGAATACCATCTTACAAACACGACTAAGACTTGAAGGCTATTAGTCAGAGCCCTGTGACCACTTTTACCTTCCTAGAATAGCTAGCTAGTTCAGGAAAATAACAGCAACAAAATTTGTTTCTACTTTCTTCATCACTGCCAGGAAAAGAAACTAGAGTGTGAACCTGGACCAGTCACTTAATCTCGCTAAGCCTGAGTTTCCTTATCATAAATTGAGCATAATAGTTTATAACTCAGCTGGGTGCCGTGGCTCACGCCTGTAATCCCAGCACTTTGGGAGGCCAATGTGAGTGAATCATGAGGTCAAAAGATCGAGCCCATCCTGGCCAACATGGTGAAACCCTGTCTCTACTAAAAATACAAAAATTAGCTGGACTTGGTGGTACATGCCTGTAGTCCCAGCTGCTAGGGAGGCTGAGGCAGGAGAATTGCTTGAACCCAGGAGGCAGAGGTTGCAGTGAGCCGAGCTCATGCCACTGTACTACAGCCTGGTAACAGAGGGAGACTCCATCTAAAAAAAAAAAAAAGTTTACACCTCACAGATGTATTATGAGAAGTAAATAAGATGATATAAATACCTGGCATATGATAGTTACCTAAAATATTATTTTTCTACCTGCCTTCATTTATTTTCCTTCTTTTGCTCCATCCTTTCAAGGTATGTTTTCACAAGCTTTTCATACAAGTTGTCACAAGTATCTGATTTTACTAACAAAGGTATTTGCTAAGTCTGCATTTTGAAATAAATACAACCAAATTAAAATACCTGCCAAGCAGTTATGTATTCCCATCTCAGTATGATATGAGAATCTGAGTTAAAGGCTTTGAACTCTCAATATCTAGGGTGTAGGTCGAAATCAAGGCCTTTTATAAAAGGAGCCCCAAGTGGCCTTACTCTGCTCTGTTCCAAAAGTCGTATTTTAAAATATGTTCATGATCCAGGGCTAGCCTTAGCTTTAAGCTGCCATAATTTATTTTTTAAAAGTTCATAGAAAAGTTCAGGGAAAGGGTCACAGCATTTTGATTGGCAGAATAGATGGGATGTTTGTAATTTTAATCAAATGTAGATTGAAGACATACTTCAAATGATATGTCAGACTAGTGTTACTGAGTTAAAATCTAATGACAGCCACTGTCATTATTAGTTAAATATAGCCATCATGCCTATAGCAATAAATGATGACACTTAAGAACATGCAGAAACAAAGAGCAAAAGTATTTAGAGAAAAGGGAGTGACTAGAAACTCAGTTGAACACAGGAATGTGACCTGGATTTAATCTATTTACCAAACATAGAAGCAATTGTATTTTGGGCAGATGATATAATTGAATATAGCAGTATGTTTTCTTACTGTCAGAGCATTAGTATTTTAGAAACTCATCTTACACTGATGAAATGATGTGCTTGTTCATATTTAATGTCATTATCTATACCTACTTGACAGAGCATTGTGTTTTCAAATTTATTGCCCAACTATAAGAGAATGAATTTTTAAAATTAAGAAGACTTTTAATAAGCTTATGTATTTGAAGTTTGCAAGTTTGCTGCTTTTTATTCTAGAAGTAAAAGAAGGCAGTATTCATTTTGCTTGGCACAAGCAAAATGGAAAATTATAATGTTGGGAGCACCCAGATTTATTTAATTTTGTGACCGACAATGGCCTTTTTGAAGTAGGTTGAGGAAATATAATTATATTGTAGATAGACCTTTTAACAGAAAAGCAAACTCAGAAGTGCTTTATCTTTTTCACAGTTTGCTTAAAAATAAAACCATGAAAATAAAATAAGAGGTGGATTCTATGAAATAAAATATAATCTATGGTTGGAACATAAGGTTCTCTAAGTACTCTGGGAGAGTAAGTATATGAACAGTCAGGTGGACATGGCAGTCCCTGAGCAGCTGAGATACGGCCCTTTGGGGAACTATTTTCCAAGGTTATGCTAAATGTTAGGTCCTCACTAGAGTCCAGCTACCACCTGCATCCTAACCCAGAAGAATCTTAACTTTCTAGGGAAAAGTACCTGAGGATAGGAGGACTGGGACAGGTATAGGTCTGATTGCTTTGGAAGCCACCAGTCGTGGCTAGCAAATTAGAGGGGATAAGGTAATCAAGTGAGACAAAGGCCCTTTCTTTGGCAGTTGAGTGTGTAGGACAGAGACCTTGCTGAAAGCACTATTGACGAGGTAGATTCAAGGACAGTCCAAAGGGAAAAAGGTAGAGATTCAAGAACATTCCAAAGGAGAAAAGGTTGAGACTCAAGAACAATCCAAAGGGGATTGTTACTGCTGTTGAGATTTGTCAACTGTGAAAAATCTGACACAAGTCTTAGTCAGTTTAGGAAGTTCATTTTGCCAAAGTTAGGAATAGAGGCCCATGACACTGCCTCAGGGGGTCCTGACGACATGTTCCCAAGGTGGTCCAAGCCCAGCTTGGCTTTATACATTTGAGGGAGACATGAGACATCAGTCAGTATATGTAAGATGAACATTGGTTTGTCCAGAAAAGTGGGACAACTCAAAGCAAAGGCAGGACAACTCTAAGTGGGGAGGGGCCTTTAAGGTCAAAGGTAGATAAGTGACAAATTGTTGCATTCTTTTGAGTCTCTGATTAGCCTTTCCAAAGGAGGCAATCAGATATGCATTTATCTCAGTAAACAGAGGGATCACTTTGAATGGAATGTGAGGCAAGTTTGTCCTAAGCAGTTCCCAGCTTGACTCTTCCCTTTAGCTTAGTGATTTGAGGGCCCCAAGATTTATTTTCCATTCACAGATTCATGTTCAGGAAAGCACTGTATTTTGCCCTGCTGTCTTGGGAGACTCTTACTGGGAAGTATACATTCCTATTACATTCTCATCGTCCCCTTCTGTAATCATCAGAATTGTGATTACTGGTAAAATGTCTGTTATCTCCCCTTGACTAAGTTCACTTAGAGCAGAAACCATGGCTGCCTTGTTCACCATTTTTTGCACAGGGCCTAGCACTTAATAGGTGCTCAATAAATGTTATTCAGTGAGTGTATAAAGAACTAAGTGAAATACATATCATGTTGAACCATCCATATCCCAATGAGGCAGTAGTGGGAGAGGAAGAAAAAGGCCTTGTTAGAGCAGGCTATTTTAATGAAAATGGTGAGTGGACATGTAGGAGGAGTATATTGAACATCCCAAAACCCAAATACATATATAGATTTGTGAATGTTTCCATTTGGCAGGGGGCCAAAGTAAGCTGGCCCAAGAGTAATTACATGGTGGAGAGGCTAACGGTTATGCTAATGTTTGTCTGAAACCAGACAGTGGTCAGAGGTAGAACACTGGGATAAATGACTCTCTGAGGGACCTAGAGATGAAGGAGATGTAAGATTTTCAGCTTTCCCACATTCTGTCAGAAATGCCCTTTCTTAAGCATTCTATCCCCTCAGACTTTTTTTGTGGGGAAGGGAGGAGAAGAAAGAAGCTCTTATGTTCACTTAACACTTCTCTGTAATTTTCTTAGTACTTTGTATAAAGTAGGTGCAGAAATGAGAAAGAGGAGATGATGCCACCTTTGGGAAGGTTCAGAGTCATTGCTCATTGCTAAATGATGTGTGGGGCCATACTCATGTTTTTCTACTTCCAATATTGGGTGGAGGGACGGGGTAATAGGGGAGCTGTTTCCTGAGTTTTTTTTTTTTTTGAGATGGAATTTTGCTCTTGTTGCTCAGGTTGGAGTACAATGGCATGATCTCGGCTCACCACAACCTCCCCCTCCCAGGTTCAGCGATTCTCCTGCCTTAGCCTCCTGAGTAGCTGTTATAGGCATGCACCACCATGGTTGGCTAAGTTTGTATTTTTAGTAGAAACGGGGTTTCTCCATGTTGGTCAGGCTGGTCTCGAACTCCCGACCTCAGGTGATCTGCCCGCCTTGGCCTCCCAAAGTGCTGGGATTACAGGCATGAGCCACCATGTCTGGCACTTGATTCTTATAAAAGTACCAGATAGTCTCAGCCCTAGGAGTTGAAACGTTTGGAATTTTTGGAGATGAGAAAGTTAATGAAAGAAATGTAGGAAGCATTTGTTAATAATGGCTAGTATATTTTCCTAGAAATTCAAGGTAGATTTAGATGGCATTAGGGATCTTGTCTGAATTGCTTGGCTCCCTGCCCAACATACCTTACAGTCCCCTCACTGTTTTGTTGTTCTCACTCCACTCACCCCCAGCCTTTAAGAATAGCCTCTTCCTCACCAGGGCTGAAGCCTTGTCAAGGCTTTGCTGACCATCTTCAATTTCTCTGTGTTGGCATGGAAGAGTCAGATTCTGTTTTTCTTCTTACCTCTGGATGTAATAATGCTTACCCTGGCTGTCAGCCCTCCAACCACATTTCTTGATATGAAAACATGTCCTTGGAGTTGGTGATATACAGAAGAATCACTTTCTGTTGCTAAAATAGGAGGGTTCCTGGGTTGACATGGTCTGGCTCTGTGTCCCCATGGAAATCTCATATTGAATTATAATCTGATATATAATCCCCTCATGTTGAGGGAAGGATCTCATGGGAGGTACTTAGATCATGAGGGTGGTTCCCCCATGCTGTTCTCATGATAGTGAGTGAGTTCTCAGAAGATCTGATGGCTTTATAAGGGCCTTTTTGCCTCTTCCCTCTGCACTTCTCCTTCCTGCCACACTGTGAAGAGGGATGTGTTTGCTTCTCCTTCCACCATGATTTAAGTTTCCTGAGCTCTCACTAGCCATGCTGAACTGTAAGTCAATTAAACCTCTTTCCTTTATAAATTACCCAAAACTGAAGTAACTTTGGAACTAGGTAATGGGCAGAGGTTGGAATAGTTTGAAGGGCTCAGAAGAAGACAGAAAGATGTGGGAAAGTTTGGAACATCCTAGAGACTTGTTGAGTAGCTTTGACCAATAAAGCCATTGTTGGCTGGAGCAATAAGGGAAGATCCTAAACTGGATCTTGAGAAGGACTTGAGTCGGATAGGCGAAGTATAGGATTAAAAGTGAACAGGGATAATGAACAGATTTGCTTAGGTAAAATAGTGCTTCAAACTAGGGTAAGACAAGAACAGAAAGTTTGAATGGCATCGATTGTCTTAATGGCATCGATTATCTGTAAGCTCTTCTGTTAGACGTAAGCACAAGAAAAAGGACTGGGTCTTTTTTCATATTCCTTGCACAGGATCTGGCACATAGGATATGCTCAACAAGTATTTGTTGACTGCCCCTGATGGGCTGGTTGGCTGGCTGGCTGACTGGCTAGTAGAAAACTTCAAAAATTAGCTCCAAGAGTTTTCTCTTTAGGTAATGATAAAATTGATGTTTTAGGAAAATTCAGCTGTGATTGGAGTATAGAATGTCAGATGTGATGGAGGAGAATCACATACAATTAGAAAGCTCTTGCAGATTTTAGGAGGCTGAGAGAGAAATGGACAAATGGGTCTGGTTGGAAATGGAAAAAAAATGATGCTTTTAAGAGTTACTGTGAAGAAAGAATAGCTGAGAGGTCTCCCTTACTTTACTGTATCTCAGGTCAGATTCCCTAGAAGCAGAGCCTGAGGTGAGGATTTTGGTGCAAGAGACTTGTCGAGGGAATACTCTCAGTTGAACCATGTTAAGGAGTGAGAGAAGGAGCCTAGAGCAGAGGAAGAAGCACAGCCAAGCCATGTGTTCACTGGAAATCTAGCCCGAGTCTGAAATGTGAAAGACACTAGAGAGCTGCCCCACTTTGAGGCAAGGGGACTGGCTACTATGTCCCAGAATCAGTCAATCGTTGGCTGTGGGCTATCTCCCTAGGTCAGAGGGAGGAGATCACAGCCTTGCAGGCATTTTCTGACTAGTTTTCTTTCAGTCAAAGGCAATTCTCAGAAGGGTGCAACTGTGCGATGGTCACAGACAGGACTCACAGCAGCTGGAGTTCGAGTGCACTAGCCTGGTAAAAGGCACCTTGGTGGTGCACCAACAGTGTCTACTACACTCAGCACTATAGTCGACCCTCTGTATCCATGGGCTCTGCATCTGTGTGTTCAACCAACTATGAATCAAAAATATTCAGGAAAAAAAGAGCTATAAAAAATAAAAATACAACAATAAAAACTAATACAAACAAAAATACGTATAACAACTATTTACTTAGCATTCACATTGTATTAGATAGTATAAATAATCTAGAGATGATTTAAAGTACACAGGGATGTGTGTAGGTTGTATACAAACACTACTACATTTTATACAAAGGACTTGAGCATCTACAGATTTTGGTATTCTAGGGGTCTTGAAACCAAGCCTCCATGGATACCCAGGGATAACTGTATTTTCTTCACATAGCACCAACCTGCTGAGAATCTTCCAACAGCTTCCATCACATCTGGAATAAAATCCAAATCCTTTATCTTGACCTGCACAATGTGGCTCCTTTCTGTCTTTTCGGCTTTAACCATATACACTCTCTCTGTATTCAAACTTTATTTTTCTTTCTTAAACATGCCAGGCCTATTCCCACTTGGAGCCTCTGTGCCTGGTTTTCACTCTGCCTGGAATACTTTTCCCCCAGATTTTCACAACTAACTTCTCATCACATGGGCCTCTCTGTTCAAACAGACCTTCCACTGTCAGTTTCTCAGCCAGAGGCTGTGAACTGCACAAGCAGCTCTGTCTTCCTTCCAGTTGTCACCCTAGTGCCTTGACATGTGGACACCCAATATATATTGTTGAATGAATAAGAAAATAGTTGGAGAGAAATGAATAAGCAGTATGGGTTCAAGGTCTAGTTGAGAGATTTGATAACTGTGAAAGAAGTGGAAACACTGACAGAAATAAGAACTGTGAAGGGTGAGTCAGTTTGTGCAGAAGGATATGAGATTTTGCTTTAGACGTTGAATTTGAGAGATATGGTAGAGGCAGAAGAGTGCAGTGATTAGGAACACAGCTTCTTGAACTAAATTCATATCCCAGTGCCACCACATCCCAGCTGTAAGATCTTGGTCAAGTTAATGCCTCTGTTCCTCAGTTTCCTCAACTGTAAATAAGGATAATAATATCACCTGTCTCATAAAGTTGTTCAGAGAACTAAATTAATATCTATAAATCATATAAATAGAGTCTGGCTATAGCATTATTTTTCATGGAATTTAAGGAGTTCTGCATGTAAAAGAGAAAGGTTAAGCTGGGGCTGAGACTAGAGTTGGGTGAGTGAAGCACCAATAGGACACAATTTGAGGAGGCACTCACTCTGAGGGTTGTGCGAGGGCCCTGCACAGCCTTCCTTAAAGTTTGCCTCAAGGACCTTCACTCCCCTCACCCTCGTCCTGGCCTTGGTCAAAGTAATCAAAGGGAAAACCCTTTATCAGCAAGATTCTCTAAATCTGGGCACCTGTAACATTTCCTCTCTCTAGCCTTAGTGGGAGTGGTTTCTTGCTCTTTCTAATCTCTGCGTTGCCTAACTGTCCTTTGGTTGCTTCTCACCCTTTTCTATCACTTACATAACTAATTCTCTGGAGTCAGTTCCCTCTGCTTAAATACTCTGAGTGGATTCTGTTTTCCTGATTGGACCATGACTGATGTAACAATTTGTATACTCCAGAGCTCCTTAATAACCAATAGGATTTCAGGGAGGTGAGGGAAGAAGCTAACATTTATGGAGTCACTTCAATATGTTAGGTAATTTTACATATAAGATATTTAATCCCTATCAGGTAGTGGAGTGATGCTCACTAGGTATTTTGTCAATGAGAAATCTGAGATTCAGGGAGGTATAATGCATCTAGTGTCACTAAGAAACAGCTAGTGTTCAAATGTAGTTTGAAGGTAGAGTTAATACCTCTTCACCATGCAAAGCTTCTAGGGGCATCCAGATTGTGGGTAAACGCCTGTTAAACTACAATAATTCATTCAGTTTTTTTCCCCCACTAAGAGATTTTTCTTTTTCCCTAGACGAATACTGACTGACGATGATTGGCACCTATAGGACCTCCTCCTCCTCTTTTTCTTTCTTCTTTTTTATTGAGGTCACATAACACAATTCACATAATGTAAAATTAATAATTTTAAAGTGAGTAATTTAGTAGCATTTTGTCACACTGTTACATAACATCTCTATCTAGTTCCAAAATATTTCCATCATTTCAAAATAAAGCCCATTACCCATTAAGCTTCTCTTCAATCCCCTCTCCTCCCTGCCACTGGCAACCATCAGTCTATGTTCTGTTTTTATAGATTTACCTATTCTGATATTTGACGTAAATGGAATCATACAATATGTCACCTTTTTTATGTCTGGCTTCTTTGATTTAGCACAATGTTTTCGAGGTTTGTCCATATTGTAGCAAGTATCAGTACTTCATTCTTTTTTTACGGCTGAATAATATTCCATTTATGTATATACATTGTACCACAATTTGTTTATCCATTCATCTATTGATGGATATTTGGTTACCACATGTTGGCTATTGTGAATAGTGCTCCTATGAACATGTGTGTAGATGTATTTACTTGAGTATCTGTTTTCAATTTTTTGGCTGTTTATGAACTCATTAACATAGCTCATTTTTCTGTTATAATTTCTAATTCCTATTATTTTCAGTTTACAAAATGAAAATACTAACAAATTTCTGTTAAAATGTTTTTTTCTTTTTTTGAAGTCTTATGTCTATAGTCTTATAATTTAGTTTTAATTTAATCTGCAAGTTTTGTTTATCTATCTGCCACGGTATATTTGTTTTTATATGTGTATATGTGTGTAGGTAACAGAGAGAGAAAGAGGGGGTGAAAGAATAGAGGGTTTTTTTTTGTTGTTGTTGTTGAACATTTAATATAGCCATTCTGAGACTTGAAGGCTATTCACAACCACTGGCTTGTTTTTTTTTAATCAATATTAGTAGATTTTATGTAAAATAACATTTCTAAGTCATAGAGGCCAAGCTTCTTTCAAGGTAAGTGCTAACAGAGAAAGATCTTTTGAAAATTTGAGCAAATTTCAATGCAAAATAGCAATAAATGCAGCTACTTTCAGTTATCTATAAATAAAATTATGTTTCTCTCAGAACAAATAAGAGCAGATGAGGGAGGGATCATTGTGTTTTTGTAATTTATGTAAGAAGAAAATATGATTAAAATAAATTGAATGCACAAATAAGTAACTCAGGTGCAAATTATTTATTTATGAAACAAAACCTCTTGAAAAGAGAATGCTGATAGCAACTTAGTATGCAATATAGTATGCAATATAAGAACTCCTGTTCTTACCCGTACATTTTCAAAGTCATACATAGTAATTTAGTTGCACTCCCGTTTATATTAGTGGGAATTTTGAAACTTAAATTTCTGCGCACAGCATTGAAAATGTATAGGTCAAGGTAAACTGTTAATGAAAAACTGTTACTCATTTTCAATCAAATAGTTTAAATCTCTCACCAAGGATGTCCTAGAAGGCACCTTCCTTATAGTCACAGAAGAAGAATTATAGTATAATGTTACTATTTGGAGGTCATCATCTTTAAAGCAACATGGATAAGAAATAATATTCAAGAGAAAATAAATGTTTCCCAATCCTAAAGACATTAAACATTCAGGACCTGTGTTGTTTTATAGTAAGCAGAGGACATTGGACCTTTTCAATGGTCCCTTTCAGCTGGGTGCATCTAATCAGTAATAGAGGCATGCTAAGGTGAATTTTAATTAGGACTAAATTGTGGTATTACTCTTTCATACCCTGAACATCTGTTCCCTTCAGAAATGATGATTTATGCAGGCTATCAGAGCAGACAGCTTGCTACAGCTTATGTCACGGTTAGTAGGAAGCTGGTGGTAGCATTTCAGAAAACCAGCATCTAAATGGAGACTGGACAGTGTATATTACACAGGTAATAGAAGGAGGGAAGTATGATGTGTCTATTTTTAATTTTGAAGCCAAATATTTATTTGACTTAAAAAAATTATCTTCTAGACCATCTGTCGTTAATGAAGAAAGTAACTTGGACAATGAATGGGTTGATGCTTCCTACTGATGTCAAAAGACGGAAAACCAAGCCTGTTCTTTCTATTAGAATGAAGAAACTTACGGAGAGAACCTCAGTCCGAATTCTGTTCTTTAAGAATGGCATGGGGCAGGATGGACATGAGATTACAGTGGGAAAAGAAACAATGAAAAAGGTAATGTTGTATTAAGTATTGAACTATGAATTCAATTTCAAAGTTTTGTGGCTTTTGAAATGTGTTGTTTTTTTCTTTCTAAATATCAATGTCAACAAACACCTGAAATATTAGAAGATATTATATAGAGCTAAAAAATCATATATAAACCTGTTCATAAGTCTACTTATTGCACTATTACCATAAATTACCTTAGTAAAGAAATAGTATTTCAGGAAATTATTTGGGTAACATAGTTGGCCATTTACCTAGTTAAAATGTTGTGTTTCTACTAGAGAAAACATTCTAATTAGTTAAAATATTTTATAAGCTGGTTAGATTGAAGCCAGTCCAACCTAACTTCCAGTCTCAAATCTGCCTCTTTTCATTTAGAATAGTAGTAAGACCTAAAAGCATCGTTGCTCCTCTAAAGAATTAGCAAAACCCCAAATCACTAAAATGCAGTTTGAAAGTATTCATATAAGTTTTTAAAAATAAATCTAAGGGAACTAAGAGAAATTATGAAACAATCAAGCAAACTTTAAAAAACAAAATTTAAAGTATTACTTGTCATACAAATGCATGATTTTTAGAAGGTACTTGTACTTCCTAGAACATCTTTGATATGAAAAAAATACAGAGGAGCTAATGGGAATTTGAAACACACACAAATTTTTATACAGATAAGGATTTTTCAACCAATTTTAAAGCAACCTAATAATAATATAGTAATTGAAATGTCTTAAGAATGTATGAGAGACAGTAAAACATAACCAAATGCCTAGACTTGAATCGTGGCTTCACCATTCACTAGCTATGAGAACTTGGAAACTTTTGTTTCCCTGAGCCTCAGTTTCTTCATGTACAAAGTGGAGATAACAGTAGTCCCTACTTCATAGAGTTGCTGCGAGGATTTAAAGTGATATTATGCATGGAGTACAATGCCTGGCACCCATTAAATCTTTTCTTTTCCTTTTATACTCTTAATTTCTGGGTTACATGTGCAGATCTTGTAAGATTGTTACATAGGTATACACATGCCATGGTGGCTTGCTGCCTCCATCCCCCCTTCACCTACGTTAGGTATTTCTCCTAATGTTGTCCCTCCCCAACCTCCCCACCCCCTGCTATCACTCCCCTAGCCTCCCACCCTCCAACAGACCCCAGTGTGTGATGTTCCCCTCCCTGTATCCGTGTGTTCTCATTGTTCAGCATCTACCTATCAGTGAGAACATGTGGTGTTTGATATTCTGTCCTTGTGTCAGTTCGCTGAGAATGATGGTTTCCAGATTCATCCATGTCCCTGCAAAGGACATGAACTCATCCTTTTTTATGGTTGCATAGTATTCCATGGTGCACATGTGCCACATTTTCTTTATCCAGTCTATCCTTGATGGGCATTTGGGTTGGTTCCAGGTCTTTGCTATTGTAAACATTGCCACAATGAACATACGTATGCATGTGTCTTTATAATAGAACGATTTATAATCCTTTGGCTATATACCCAGTAATGGGATTGCTGGGTCAAATGGTATGTCTATTTCTAGATTCTTGAGGAATTGTCACACTGTCTTCCACAAGGGTTGAACTAATTTACACTTCCACCAACAGTGTAAAAGTGTTCCTGTTTCTCCATATCCTCTCCAGCATCTGTTGTCTCCAGATTTTTTAATGGTTGCCATTCTAACTGGCATGAGATGGTATCTCAATGTGGTTTTGATTTGCATTTCTCTAATGACCAGTGATGATGAGCATTTTTTCACATTTGTTGGCCACATAAATGTCTTCTTTTGAAAAGTGCCTGTTCATATCCTTCACTCACTTTTTGATGGGGTTGTTTATTTTTTTCTTGTAAATTTGTTTTAGTTCTTTGTAGATTCTAGATATTCCCTTTGTCACATGGGTAGATTGCAAAATTTTTTTCCCATTGTGTTGGTTGCCAGTTCACTCTAATAGTTGTTTCTTTTCTTGTGCAGAAGCTCTGGAGTTTAATTAGATCCCATTTGTCTATTTTGGCTTTTGTTGCCATTGCTTTTGGTGTTTCAGTCATGAAGTCCTTGCCTATGCCTATGTCCTAAATGGTTTTGCGTCTGTTTTCTTCTAAGGGTTTTACTGTGTTAGGTCTTATGTTTAAATCTTTAATCCATCTGGAGTTAATTTTTGTATGAGTTGTAAGGAATGGGTCCAGTTTCAGCTTTCTGCCTATGGTTAGCCAGTTATCCCAACACCATTTATTAAATGGGGAATCCTTTCCCCATTGCTTGTTTTTGTCAGGTTTGTCAAAGATCGGATGGTTGTAGATGTGTGGTGTTGCCTCCAAGGCATGTGTTCTGTTCCATTGGTCTATATCTCTGTTTTGGTACTAGTACCATGCTGTTTTGATTACTGTAGCTTTATAGTATAGTTTGAAGTCAGGTAGTGTGATGTCTCCAGCTTTGCTCTTTTTGCTTAGGATTGTCTTGGCTATGCAGGCTCTCTTTTGGTTCCATATGAAGTTTAAAGTGGGTTCTTCTATTTCTGTGAAGAAGGTCAGTGGTAGCTTGATGGGGATAGTGTTGAATCTATAAATTACTTTGGGCAGTATAGTCATTTTCACAATATTGATTCTTCCTAACCATGAGCATGGAATGTTTTTCCCTCTGTGTTCCCTCTTATCTCCTTGAGCAGTGGTTTTGTAGTTCTCCTTTAAGAGGTCCTTCATGTCCTTTGTTAGTTGTATTTCTAGGTATTTTATTCTCTTTGTAGCAATTGTGAATGGGAGTTAGCTCATGATTTGGCTCTCTTTTTGTCTGTTATTGGTGTATAGGAATGCTTGTGATTTTTGCACATTGATTTTTTTATCCTGAGACTTTGCTGAAGTTGCTTATCATCTTAAGGAGATTTTGGGCTGAGATGCTATGTCATCTGCAAATAGGGACAATTTGACTTCCTCTTTTCCTAATTGAATACCCTTCATTTCCTTTTCTTGCATGATTGCTCTGGCTATAACTTCCAATATTATGTTGAAAAGAAATGGTGAGAAAGGGCACCCTTGTCTAGTGCCAGTTTTCAAAGGGAATGCTTCCAGTTTTTGTCCATTCAGTATAATATTGGCTGTGGGTTTGTCATAACTTTTATTATTTTGAGATACATTCCATCAATACCTAGTTTATTGAGAGTTTTTAGCCTAAAGGGCTGTTGAATTTTGTCGAAGACTTTCTCTGCATCTGTTGAGATAATCATGTGGTTTTTGTCTTTGGTTCTGTTTATGTGATGGATTACATTTATAGATTTGCATATTTTGACCCAGTCTTGCATCCCCAGCATGAAGCCTACTTGATTATGATGGATAATCTTTTTGATGTGTTGTTACATTCGGTTTGCCAGTATTTTATTGAAGATTTTTGCATCAATGTTCATCATGGATATTGGCCTGAAATTTTCTTTTTTAGTTGTGTCTCTGCCAGATTTTGGTATCAGGATGATGTTGGTCTCATAAAATGAATTAGGGAGTATTCCTTTTTTTAGTATATTGTTTGGAATAGTTTCAGAAGGAGGGGTACCAGCTCCTCTTTGTATATCTGGTAGAATTTTTCTGTGAACCTGGACCTTTTTGTGGTTGGTAGGCTATTAATTGCTGTCTCAACTTCAGACCTTGTTATTAGTCTATTCAGGGATTCAACTTCTTCCTGGTTTAGTCTTGGGAGGGTGTAAATGTCCAGGAATTTATCCATTTCTTCTAGATTTACTGGTTTATGTGCATAGAGTTGTTTGTAGTAATCTCTGATAGTAGTTTGTATTTCTGTGGAATGGGTGGTGATATCCCCTTTACCATTTTTCATTGCATCTATTTGATTCTTCTCTCTTTGCTTTTTTATTAATCTGGCTAGTGGTCTATCTATTTTGATGATCCTTTCAAAAAACCAGCTCCTGGATTTATTGATGTTTTGAAGGGATTTTTGTGTCTCTATCTCCTTCAGTTCTGCTCTGATCTTAGTTATTTCTTGTTTTCTGCTAGCTTTTGAAATTGTTTGGTCTTGCTCTTCTAGTTTTTTTTAATTTTGACAATAGGAAGTTGATTTTAGAACTTTCTTCGCTTCTCATGTGGGCATTTAGTGCTATAAATTTCCCTCTAGACACTGCTTTAAATGTGTCCCAGTGATTCTTATACGTTGTGTCCACATTCTTGTTGGTTTCGAAGAACAGCTTTGTTTCTGCCTTCATTTCATTATTTATCCAGTGGTCATTCAGGAGCAGGTTGTTCAGTTTCCATGTAGTTTTGCGGTTTTGAGTGAGTTTCTTAATCCTGAGTTCTAATTTGATTGTACTGTAGTCTGAGATACTGGTTGTTATGATTTCCGTTTTCTTTGTATTTGCTGAGGAGTGATTTACTTCCAATATGTGGTAAATTTTAGAGTAAGTGTGATGTGGTGCTGAGAAGAATGTATATTCTGTGGATTTGGGGTGAAGAGTTCTGTAGATGTCTATTGGGTTTGCTTGGTCCAGATCTGAGTTCATGTCCTGGATATCCTTGTTAATTTTCTGTCTCATTGATCTGACTAATACTGACAGTGGAGTGTTAAAGTCTCCCACTATTATTGTGTGGGAGTCTAAGTCTCTTTGTAGGTCATTAAGAACTTGCTTTATGTATCTGGGTGCTCCTGTATTGGGTGCGTATATATTTAGGATCATTTGCTCTTCTTGGTGCATTGATCCCTTTACCATTATGTAATGCCCTTCTTTGTCTCTTTTGATCTTTGTTGGTTTAAAGTCTGTTTTATCAGAGACTAGGATTGCAACCCCTGCTTTTTTTTTGCTCTCCATTTGCTTGGTAAATCTCCATCTCTTTATTTTGAGTCTGTGTGTGTCTTTTCACATGAGATGGGTCTGCAGAATACAGCACACTGATGGGTCTTGACTTTTTATCCAATTTGCCAGTCTGTGTCTTTTGATTGGGGCATTTAGCCCCTTTACATTTAAGGTTAATATTGTTATGTGTGAATTTGATCCTGCCATTTTGATGCTAGCTGGTTGTTTTGCCCATTAGTTGACACAGATTCTTCATTGTGTCAATGGTCTTTATCATTTGGTACATTTTTTGGAGTGGCTGCTACTGGTTGTTCCTTTCCATGTTTAGTGCTTCCTTCAGGAGCTCTTGCAAAGGCAGGCCTGGTGGTTGTGAAATCTCTCAGCAATTGCTTGTCCATAAAGGATTTTATTTCTCCTTCACTTATGAAGCTTAGTTTGGCTGGATATGAAATTCTGGGTTGAAAGTTCTTTTCTTTAAGGATGTTGAATATTGGCCCCCACTCTCTTCTGGCTTGTAGGGTTTCTGCTGAGAAATCCGCTGTGAGTCTGATGGGCTTCCCTTCATGGGTAACCCGACCTTTCTCTCTGGCTGCCCTTAGTATTTTTTCCTTCATTTCAACCCTGGTGAATCTGATGATTGTGTGCCTTAGGGTGCTCTTCTTGAGGAATATCTTTGTGGTGTTCTCTGTATTTCCTGTATTTGAATATTGGCCTGCCTTGCTAGGTTGGGGAAGTTGTCCTGAATAATATTCTAAAGAGTGTTTTCCAGCTTGGATCCATTCTCTCCGTCACGTTCAGGTATACCTATCAAACATAGATTAGGTCTTTTCACATAATCCCATATTTCTTGGAGGCTTTGTTCATTTCTTTTCACTCTTTTTTCTCTAATCTTGCCTTCTCGTTTTATTTCATTGAGCTGATCTTCAATCTCTGATATCTTTTCTTCTTCTTGATTGATTTGATTATTGAAACTTGTGTACACTTCACGAAGTTCTCATGCTATGTTTTTTAGCTCCGTCAAGTCATTTATGCTCTTCTCTAAGATGGTTATTCTGAGCAGCCATTTTGACTGGCACCTGTGACAGAGTCACCCATACACCTGCGAGAGAGGGGGCTGAAGGTTGGGAGCCTGGTGACTCGGTTGGAAATGCAAAGATCACTTGCCTTCTGCATTGCTCTCACTGGGAACTGCGCTGTGGAGCTGTTCCTATTTGGCCATCTTTGAGTTGAACCCCATTAAATCTTTTCTAGTCTCATCTTTGGGACTCGTAATATACACCTAACACAAATTATTTTTCTTTCTAATGGAAAATTTTTATTATTAAATCGAGATAATTTTGTTATATAAGACTTTTTCAAATTGAATGTTGCTTGAAACAGGTGAATAGTTCACTAGATATTGGAAATTTTAATCAAAATATCTACTTCACTATTTATTTTTGTGGTTGTTTTACAACCACAACTGGTTAAGAGCATTTATTGAGGAGCTGGGAAACTTGAGTTTTATTTCCTTCTTATCTATAGATTTGGATTATGAGTAAAACAAGGGATATTACAAAACCGAGCAAATTGCTAAGGCAAGTTATAACATCTTCCCTGGAGATTTTGAAAAAATAGAGAAGATGGATGTATCTCTTAGACTGTTAAAATGCAGTCATTCTTGGAGATAGAAGCTAGATTAGATAACCTCTTGAGTGCACTTCAGTTCAATCTCTGTAATTCTATACCTTGGTGGTAAAATTGGAGTAATAGTCACTTTTACAGATTATATGTTCTTAGATGAAAGGTTGAGTATAAATAAAAATGTCTCTGCTATTTTGCTTTTTGTCTCTAGAGAGCAATTTATTTAAAACTGGATGATCAAGGAAGTCTTTAGCTTACTTTTTTCTTTTACGATTTATAGAATTTAAAGCATTTTCACAAATGCATGATAGAACTCATGATAGAACATGATTTAGTAACAAATGTATTTGTAAATATTTACATCAGTATCACATTTAAGAACGAGGTAGAGGAGAGAAGGCAACAAAATGATGATCTTGGGTGTCAATAAGAACTTTTTAGAAGGGAAAAATAAGACTTGCTAATTATTTTGTAAATAAAATTTAAATTTTGAAAGTGTTGTTGATAATCATAGGATAATGCTCTATTTATACATTAAACACCAAATCAGTAATAGAAATAGGGAAGTGGCATAGTCTTAAGAGAAAAACAAATTATTTTCTCTTTTATGGTAAAATATTAGGAATGTTAGCTATTTTTAGATTACTACTAATAATATAAAACTGAAGTAGAATGTAAAGGATTCTAATATGGTGAAGTTTATTGCAGTGGGATAAAAAGAGAATTATTGAGGATGGGTGGTACAATAAAGTAATTAAAGCATAAAAGTCCTCTATGAGCACAGAATTGAGTCCAGGGGAGATGACTATATTCTAATTATAAGTAGAAAGTCAAAAGAAAATCCATTTATTTACTTTAGGAAGTAATTAAGAAGTTTGAAATGAGGTCCAAAATGGTATATTTCTTTACTAAACTCTGGAATACCAGAACCATAGCACATCTCTTTGTGATTTGAATCTGATGATTTTATAATTACTTGATATGGTTTCAGTAAGCACTCTGCACATGCTACTATAGGATACAGGCTAAACATACATATCCTTGGGTTGAAAAGGTATTTAGAAAAATTTGTGGGCATAAGATGCCAAATTAATGCGAAATGAAATATGGCTACTATGGATGCACAACTTTGAGGTTGGCATCATGGTGATTAAGTTTTTTCCAGTAGTTAATAATTATATCTTACTCATTTGGTTTTTTTGCTTGTTTTGCTACTATCACCAATAGCATGAAATTACAGTGGTGAAGAAAATAATGAAAAAGATAATGAAATTAATGAAACAATTAAAAAAATTGCTGTCCTCTTGCTCCAATTTGAACTGGTTGTTTCCTGTGATCTCTATCCTGGGATCTCTCTTCACTATCAACATGGGAATTACTGTTCTCTCTCTCCTGTGTTGGATTTCTTTTTCCTGGTTTCCTAGTTTTCCTGTACCTCATTTACTCTATTGTGTGCGTATTCCAGTGGTTTTCCAAAATAGAAGACGGATAGTGAATTTTTTTAAATTGTGAGAAATATTTTTTTCTACCAAATATTGAAAGTATTGCCCCATTGATTTTTGTTTCCAGTGTTGTTGTTGAGAAGTCTGATATACTGATTCATCATCCTTTGTAGGCGACACAAAAGATGAAAACATTTAGAACTATCTCTTTATTGACAGTGTTCAAATTTTTTTTCAGGATGTGCTGGATACTCATGCTGTCTTTTCTGTTTGAAAAGTCTCATCCTTTTCTTTTGAGATGTTCTGTTGAATTATATATATTTTTGACAATATCCTTTTACTGTATTTTTTCTATTATGATTTTATGGAACTCCTACTTTTATATGTTGAATCTTATGAACTGAACTTCTAATTTTCTTATCTGGGAGATTTGCTTATCTTTACCTCCCAACCCAATAAATCTTTTGCTGCTTCCTGTACAGTCTGTGTTTTCTCTAAGTACTTGGTTTTTGTTTGTTTGTTTTGAGGTTTTTGTTTTATTTGGTTTTGGTCTTTAATGTTACAGACTTACTTTAAATATGAGTTACTCCTCCATCAATATTTAAAAGTGAAGAACTGAAAAGCTGGTTGAAAAGCTGTGAGCAGGGTTGGGCATGGTGGCTCAGGTCTGTAATCCCAGCACTTTGGGAGGCGGAGGCGGAGACGGGTGGATCATGAGGTCAACAGATGAAGACCATCCTGACCAACATGGTGAAACCTGTGTCCACTAAAAATACGAAAATTAGCTGGACGTGGTTGCTTGTGCCTGTAGTCCCAGCTACTCAGGAGGCTGAGGCAGGAGAATTGCTTGAACGTGGGAGGCGGAGGTTGCAGTGAGCCAAGATTGGGCCCCTTTACTCCAGCCTGGCAACAGAGTGAGACTCTGTCAGAAAAAGAAAAAGAAAAGAAAGGAAAAGAAAAGAAAAGAGAAGAAAAGAAAGAAAAGGTGATCATAGGTTTGTCTTATTTTATTGACAGATGGATTTCATTGGAGAGTATTTTGACTAGGCTTCTTCTTTCAATGGGGTTGGGTTCCTAAGTGTCAGTGTCTTTTCTCTGGAGTTAGTCAATTTCACCAAAGCAAATATGCCAATGTGAGCAATCTAGTAGCCAAGTGGAGAAGGGAGCTAAGAGTTTCACTTTCAATATGTAGACTTTCATTTAATTCTCCTCTTTTCAGTAAGCTGCCTTCACTCTGAGCTCTGCCTGGTGTCTCCAATTCCCAGTTCCTCTGGTTTAATCTCTCCAGAGAACAAATCTTCTGTCTTCTCTTCTGATAGCAAAAGTATAGTTGCTTGACTGATTGGTGTGAGGGAAGGGTTCTGGAGGTTTATCTATTTTGTATCTAGTCAACCTGTTTTCAGCCCTACTTTTAGAGGTACCTGATGTCTCAAATTTCTGAGCCTTTCTGGGGTTCTGCAATACAAGTAAAATTTACTTTTACTAGTTTAAGTTTTGACTTTTCTGGTCTGCTAAATCATTTATCACTTAATTACCTTTTCATCTTTCTGGTTCTCTTTTTTTGAAAATAATTATTAAGTGTCAATCTTTTATTTAATATTGATAATAATTGATCAATAATTAATTACTGATTTTTATAGATAATGAATAATTCTGATATTTTCTTACTATCCCAGTTGATTGTTTTGCCCAGTTTCTTGGGGTTTATACAGCATAATTTGGCAAATAGAGTGTTAGCTTACTTCAACAAAAACAGAATACTTCCTCTGTCACTTGGAGGCATCATATACTGACTGCAGGCAAAAGGCCTGCAGTTTTTCTCAAACTGCAGAACACTTGCATCAGAATTGTCTGGCTTTTCTGTTCAAAATTCAGACTCCTAGGACCCACTTCAAGCCTATTGAGTTAAGAATTCTTGAGTGTGGGTCCTGGGAATCTGAATTTCAACAAATGTCTCCAAATGATTTCTAGCCACTCTAAAGTTTGATAGTTCTTGTTCCATTGTTATAAAACTTCAAACTTACTAATTGGTAGAACTTTTCATAGACTTCCCTTTTGCTTGTTCTCCTATACTTCTTATGTGATTTAAGAGAAAACAATAACTTGTTAGAATAAAAAGACGTTGGGGGAAATTAGATAACTAGTTGTTAGATTAGAATGAATGAAGGGAGTTCAGACGTCAGGAAGTAGAAAACATCTACAAGTTGACAGAAGGGGAGTCGTTATGTGTAGCAAGTCTAGGTTAAGAAAAAAATACTCCCTTTATATTTATATGTAAACATATTTCATTGTAATTACTTTTTCCTGTTATTACTGAAAAAACATATGAGTACTGAGGGAATTGCTCCTATATGAATGTCAAGGTATAAATAAGCAATAAACTTTATCCGATGCCTTTAAGCCAGGATAAATTTATATTTCTATGTTGTTTACCATTTATTAATTTAAAAAATAACTTAGTAAGCTTAAACAAAAAAATTAATAAAAATTTCAAGCTTAAGAAAGATCTAATTCAATTGAAATAACACAATATAGGAGAGATCCAAGATGGCCGACTAGCAGCAGCTCAGGATTGCAGCTCCCAGTGAAAGTGCAGAGAGTGAGTGGATGCCACACTCCCAGATGAATTTTTGTTGCCCACGGACTGGGAGATTCCCAGCGGAGGAGCCCCACGGGTCACCAGCGTGACTCTTTTGGCTGGCACGGCTGTTTTGCTGGCACTCCGGCGTGGCGGTTCTCAGTGCAGAGTATACGGGACTGGGTGCTCTTTTGGTTGGCGTTTGGAGCTCCAGGATGGCAGAGTCACCCATTCAGCTGATTGAAAGGGGGACTGAGACGGGGAGCCAGACTGGGAGATTCCCGGGCAGAAAAGCGCCACGAATCTCAACGCCGCTGTTTCAGCTGGCTCAGTGGGTCACCGCAAGGGAAATTACACACATTCCAGTGCCCTTTCAACAGATGACTGGAACACCTCGGAGAGAATTGATCGTTTAACTAAAAAAAAAAAAAAGGCTCTGAGACAGGGAGCCAGGTGATCAGGCTCAGCTGGTCTCACCCCCACAAAAAAAACAGCAATTGGAAATGCTGAGGATTGAGAGTTTCACAGCAAGCACAGCTGAACCCAGGAAGGTCCAGCTCTGTGGGGGAGGGGCTTCCACCGAAGGAAAACTAAGAAACAGACAAAACTTCATTACCAACAAGCTGGACGTCCACTCAGAGACCCAATCTGAAAGTCAGCAATTACAAAGACGACAGGTGGATAAATCCACAAAGATGGGAAGACACCAGCGCAAAAAGGATGAAAACACCCAAAATCAGAATGCCTCTCCTCCTACAGGGGATCGCAGCTCCTCATCAGCAGTGGAACAAGTCCTGATGGAGAATAAGTGTGATGAATTGACAGAATCAGGCTTCAGAAGGTGGATAATAAGAAACTTCTGTGAGCTAAAAAAACATGTTCTAACCCAATGCAAAGAAACTAAGAACCTTGAAAAAAGGTTTGACGAAATGCTAACGAGAATAGACAATTTAGAGAGGAATATAAGTGAATTAATGGAGCTGAAAAACACAATACGAGAACTTCTTGAAGTATGCACAAGTTTTAACAGTCGAGTTGATCAAGTAGAAGAAAGGATATCAGAGGTCAAAGACCAACTCAATGAAATAAAACGAGAAGACAAGATTAGAGAAAAAAAGGGTAAAAAGGAATGAGCAAAGTCTCCAAGAAATATGGGACTATGTGAAAAGACCTAATCTACATTTGATAAGTGTACCTGAATGTGACGAAGAGAAGGAATCCAAGCTGGAAAATATTCTTCAGGAATTTTTCAGGAATATATCCAGGAAAATTTTCCCAACCTAGCAAGACAGGACAATACTCAACTCCAGGTAATACAGAGAACACCACAAAGATATTCCTCAAGAAGAGCAACCCCACAGCACATAATCGTTAGATTCACCAGGGTTGAAATGAAGGAGAAAATACTAAGGGCAGCCAGAGAGAAAGGTCAGGTTACCCACAAAGGGAAGCCTATGAGACTCACAGCAGATCTCTCAGCAGAAACCCTACAAGCCAGAAGAGAGTGGGGGCCAATATTCAACATCCTTAAAGAAAAGAATTTTCAACCCAGAATTTCATAAATCCAGCCAAACTAAGGTTCATAAGTGAAGGAAAAATAAAATTTTTTGTGAACAAGCAAGTACTCAGAGATTTCATCACCACCAGGCCTGCTTTACAACAGCTTCTGAAAGAGGCACTACACATAGAAAGGAACAACCAGTATCAGCCATTCCAAAAACATACCAAAAGGTATAAAGCATCACCATAATGAAGAATCTACGTCAATTAATGGGCAAAACAGCCAGCTAGCATTAAATGGCAGTATTAAACTCAGATATATCAATATTAATCCTAAATTTAAATGGACTAAGTGCCCCAATCAAAAGACACAGACAGGCAAATTGTATAAAAAGCCAAAACCCATCAGTATGCTGCATCCAGACCCATCTCACATGCAAGGATACACAAAGACTCAAAACAAAGGAATGGAGGAAGATTTACCAACTAAATGGAGAGAGAGAGAGAAAAAAAGCAGGAGTTGAAATTCTTTTCTCTGATAAAATAGACTTTAAAGCAACAAAGACCAAAAGAGACAAAGAAGAACATTACATAATGGTAAAAGGATCAATGCAACAAGAAGAGCTAACGATCCTAAATATATATGCACCCAGTACAGGAGCACCCAGATACATAAGGCAAGTTCTTAATGACTTACAAACAGACTTAGACTCCCACACAATAAGAGTGGGAGACTTTAACACCACATTATCAATAATAGATCAACGAGATAGAAAATTAACAAGGATATCCAGGACTTGAACTCAGACCTGGAACAAGTAAACTTAATAAACATTTACAGAACTCTCCACCCCAAATCCACAAAACATACATTTTTCTCAGTATCACATCATCACACCTATTCTAAAAGTGACCACATAGTTGGAAGTAAATCACTCCTCAGCATTTGCATAGAATTTCACAGGTTTAAATGAAATATTGGTTGGCTCCTTGTTTGTTATTTTCCTCCCTTATTCCTTCCTGTCTTCATTGTTAAGCACAGTCATTGGCATAAAAGAGGTTTTTAATACCTATTTTTAGACTGCATTCTAGCCTTGGCAATAGAGCAAGATTCTCATTCTCTCTCCCTCTTTCTCTTCCTTTTTTTCTCTCTTTTATTCTTTTTTCCTTCTTTTTCTCTTTCTTTCTTTCCTGTTTTCTTTCTTTTTTTCTTTTTAAAGAGAAAAAAGATATTCCACAAATTCCAAAAATTCCAATCTTTCTTTTTTCTCTTTCAAAAGAAAAAAAGAAATAACACAATATAATGGTATAATTATGGAATGTTGACACACAAATTTGTAACTATAGCAGCAGAGATTTTCCCAATAGTGTGGGTAAAATAATTTAGAGAATATCTTAAGAGATTCAAAAAGGAGTACCTGGGGTAGCAAAATTTGATTAAGGATGCTCAACATGGATTCCAACAAAGGAGCTTCTTTAAAGAGCTTTTTATGAAATATGAGGAAAAGTCCATTGCTACTATTTGATATTATTGTTATTTAAAATTAGTGTAGTTTTTTAAGCCAGAGACTAATATCTGATTAAAAACACAAAAGCAGATTTAAAAAAATATGGAATTTGATAATATATGGTTTATTCTCAAGAGGCTATGAATAGCCAGTTGTCTTCTCATTATTTAATGTGAATTTCAAGGATTATACAGTTAAGTTATTTTAGAATATTATAATCATTTATAGTCAGAATTTTTTTCTTAAATGAAATCCTAAAAAAAGGCAAAAGAATAAAGCGTGTATTTAGTGGAAATAAAACCAAATGAGAATTATCAATCTTAACATTCATTTACTTTACTTATGGTAGTTCAAGATAGTCCTTAATATTATTTGGGGCAGTTAAGGCATAAACATATTAAATTTGAAAAGGTAAAATGTATTTCTGGTTTTTTATTAAAATTGTTTTATAGTTTTTATATGTACATTTTGTATTTTAATATATTTTAATTGTTAAGAACATATTACAAGAATGATTACATTGAAGCATCTATTAGATTAATGTCCATGCACACTTGATCATTAAAGTATCTTTGATGAACTTTATTGAGTTTCTGGACATTAGAATCACAGGATTTTATGAAGTCATCTAGCTAAGCTACTCAAAAAACTGAAACTTAGACAAGCTAACTGCCATATCCAAAGTGGATCAAGTGAAATAGCTAGTACTGTAATTCTTTTTTTTATTTTAAGAGAAATATTAGTTATTATTTAAAACGTCCCTTAATATTGCTTTTTCTTAAATTTTAATTTCTAATGTGTTGTCTCTTACAAATTATTTAATATAATCATTAAAAATAAAAACATAAGACATCTCTTTCTAGTTGGAGTAATTAGTATCAGACTAGTCAATCCATTCTAAACAACTGAAAAACTGGACAAAATATATGACAACTATTTTTAGGTATTAGACAACAGGAAGTATCAGCTGTAATGCCTAAGAGCAGGGTAAAAGTTGAAGGGCGTCCTAAAGTTCACTATGTCTTTGTAACTGGAGGCAGTTTATAGATCATAGTGGAAAGAGAGGGAGGGAATGAGAAGGGGAAGAGGGGGTGAAAAAGAGAGAGAGGTAGAGAGAGAGAGGGGGGGAAGGAGGAGAGGGGAAGAGAGGGGAGGCGAGGGGAAGAGAGGAGGAGAGGAGAGGAGAGGAAAAGGGAGGAGAAGGGAAGAATCTAAGAAAAACACAGTGGTTCCCCATAAACTGAAGAGAAAGACATCAAAGTTCTAGGTGGCTGAAATTTGCAGAGCAATACCATTAGAGGGAGCTATTTGTAGAATAGTTCTCAAATTTTGTGTAAGCATCGCCTCATGTCTTTGGCTGAATATTAAGTTGCTTATGCATAGGGTGAACTCCACAAGGCCTGACACAAACAACTGCCAGGAAAAAAAACAACTAATCAGTATGTATAAGGGAAACAAGTATGGGAGTATGTGCAGGGTAAGGAGACATTTGCATTAAGACCAGTTGGACAGGAGAGGTCTTATTGAACTTGTTAGAAAATTTCTAATGTGCCCCCTCTTAAAAATGATTTAACACAATCAATAAAAATAAAAACATAAGACATCTGTTTCCATTTGGAATAATTAGTATCAGATTGATGAAGATTCCAGAAAAAGTGATTTATATCCGGAAGAAAAGTCAATCAATAGAAACAGACCACAAAAGAGAGTTAATAGAAAAAGACATTTAAACAGCTATTATAAATATGCTCATGTAATTCAAGAAAAATATTCCCAGCACTTTGGGAGGCCGAGGCCGGTGGATCACGAGGTCAAAAGATTGAGACCATCCTGGTCAACATGGTGAAACCCCGTCTCTACTAAAAATACAAAAAATTAGCTGGGCATGGTGGTGCATGCCTGTAATCCCAGCTACTCAGGAGGCTGAGGCAGGAGAATTGCCTGAACCCAGGAGGCAGAGGTTGCGGTAGCCGAGATCACACCATTGCACTCCAGCCTGGGTAATAAGAGCTAAACTCTGTCTCAAAAAAAAAAAAAAAAAGAAAAGAAAAGAAAAATATGAATATAATGTGAAGAGAACTGGAAACTTCTTAAAATAGAACCAGTGGGACTTCTAGTTCTAAAAAATACAATATCTCAACTGCAAAAATCAAAAAACAAACAACAACAACAACAAAAACTGAGTGGGTTTAACAGCAGGTTAGATATTAGAGAAAAAAGATCAATTAACTTCATGACAGACCATTAAAGCTATCCAAATTGCAGTGTAGAGAAGCAAAAGGAAAAGGCCGGAAATGAGGACTGAGTGTCAGTAACTTGTGAGATATCAATCACTCTAACAGATGTATAATTGGAGCCCTAGAAAGACTGAGAAGGATGTGAATATTTGAGATAATAGTGGCCAGAATTTTTCCTGAGTTCATGGAGAACAACCCACATATCTAAAAAGCTCAATGAACCTCTAGTAGGAAGATAACCAGATTAAAGACATAAATCACATTGCTGTAAACAATGATAAAGAGAAAAGCTTAAAAGCAACCAGAGGGGAGGAAACACATTAATTACAGGGATACAGATGTAAGAATAAAAGCTGACATCTCTTCAGAAATAATGCAAGACAGAAGATAGCAGATCTTCTGTGGAGAGAAATAATATGTTTAAAGTGCTGAAAGAAAAAACCAATCATCTTATTATTTTATATTGCAGTGGAAATATCTTTCGAAAATGAAAGCAAGATAAAAGCATTCTCAGTCAAACAATATAAAGCCCTTGTGTCCCACAGATCTATACTATGAGAAATATTAAAGGATATTTTTCACTGGAAGAAAATGATACCGGAAACAAATTCGGGTATCCACAAAGAAATTCTTTTAAATGTACATGATACATTCACTGTTATAGACCCTTTGCTGCTTATTACACTATTCCCAGTACATTTAAAAGGACTGAAATTATGTTAAGTATGTTTTCTGACTACAAAAGCATTAAATGAGAAATAAATAACAAAAGATATCAGGTCACTAACTCTCTAGCTGTGGAGAGTTGTTTAATGTAGACATTAAACTCCCCTTCATATATGCATCTTAATAGATTATCTTTAATATTATATATATTATCTTTAATAGACATTAAACCCTCTTTCATATATACATCTATCCTATTAGTTTTGTCCTTCTAGGGAACTCTGACTAATACAACATAAATTACCAAAACAGAGACAGAAGAAAATTTATATCTCAAAATATCTGTATGTATTAAATAAATCAAATTTATAATTAAAAACTTTTTATAAAACAAAATTCCAAGACCAAATGATCTCATTGGTGAATTTCATCGTTTCATGAAGAAATAATATCAGTTGTACACAAACCTTTTAGAAAATAGAGAAAACAGGAAGACTTCCCCTCTCATATGATGAGATTAGCATTACAGAGACATTACTGGAAAAGAAAATCCATACCAATATCCTCCTGATCATAGATGCAAAATTCCTTCATAAAATATTAACAAATCAAATCCAACAATACGTCATGATCAAGTGAGTTTTATCCCAGGAATGCAAAGTTGATGTATTAGTCTGTTTCCATGCTGCTGATAAAGATATACCTGAGACTGGGCAATTTACAAAAGAAAGAGGTTTATTGGACTTACAGTTTCACATGGCTGAGGAAGCCTCACAATTGTGGTGCAAGGTGAAAGGCACATCTCACATAGTGGTGGCAAGAGAGAGAAAAAAGCCAAGTGAAATGGTTTCCCCTTATCAAACCATCTGATTTTGTGAGACTTATTGAAAACCACGAGAACAATACAGGGGAAACCACCCCCATGATTTAATTATCTCCCCCTGGATCCTTCCCACAAAACGTAGGAATTATGGGAGTACAATTCAAGATGAGATATGGGTGGGGACACAGAGCCAAATCATATCACTTGGTTTAACAACAGAAAATGTAGTTTACCACCTTAAGAGGATATGAAAAAAATAAATACGCTCATTTCAGTAGTTATCAGAGAAGAATTTGACAAAATTTAATATTCACTTATTAAAAAATTTTTCATAGGAAACTTGAAATAGAAGGGAATTTCTTCAATCTGGCCAAGAATGTCTACTAAACACTGATTTAACTGCATACTTAATGATGAAAGACTGAACTATTTTCCCCTAAGATCAGGAACAAGGCAAAGATATCCTCTCTTTTCATTTCAGCTTAACATGCTGTTGGGGGCCCTAACCTGTGATAAGGCAAGAAAAAAGTAGTAAAAAGTGTATAGATTTGAAAGGAAGAAATAAAACTGTTTTATTTATAGACAACATGACACAAAATACCTTAAAGAATCTATGTAAAAGCTAGTAGAACTAAGGAATACATTCAGCAAGTTTGCAGGATACAAGATCAGTGTACTTCTGTATGCTAGTGACAGTTAGAAAATTAAACTTAAGGAGAGTCAGATTCTGACTTCAGAGTGGGAACCTTCATTGTGCCAGTGTTGAAAAAGAGAATTAAATATGGGTGATGTTGAGAAAAGCAAGAAGTTTTTTTTTCAGAAGTGTGCCCAGTGCCACATCATTGAAAAGGGAGGCAAGCACAAGACTGGGCCTAATCTCCATGGTCTCCTTGGGCAGAAGACAGGTCAGTCCCTTGGATTCTCTTACACAGATGCCAATAAGAACAAAGGCATCACATGGGGAAAGGATACATTGAAGAAGTATTGGGACAATCCCAAGAAGTGTATCCCTGGAACAAAAATGATCTTTGCTGGCATTAAGAAGAAAGTGGAAAGGGCAGACTTGATAGCTTATCTCAAAAAAGCTACTAATGAGTAATAATCGGCAACTGCCTTATTTATTACAAAACAAAAACATGACTTTTTAATGTGTACCATACTTTAATAGATCTCATACACCAGAATTCAGATCATGAATGACTGACAGACTATTTTGTTGGATAGTCCTGATTTGAAACTAAGACTGGCTTGTGGTTAAATGAGTATGTTCAGTTTTTGAATTTCAATAGTAATTCCAATTCAGTAAATGCTATCACTGTTAACCACTTCTAAAGATATGATTAGACTTCATTAGTAATGTTCAAATTTTCACAAAGCTGGTGAGTGTCATTTTAAAACTTACTGGAGATTGGTTTTATATTTAGATTTACATAACTGGTTATGTGAATATATTTAATTACTGGGGAAATCCCTTCACTGTCTCAGAACTAAGCAAGATTCACCTGTGTTTTGTGTTCATTTGCCTCTTCAAGTCAGGGGTTGAAGATAAATAAGGTAGCAATGTCTACTTTATATTTTTGGCCTTAACTATGCCAATCTAATTAGAATTCTCTATATTCAAAATGGTTCCTTTTAGTTATTGAAAGGAATTTTAGTGTGGTTTATGTGTAATATCAAAGATTACTTAGCACTTCTCACATTTTATAGATGATCTATAAGGTCACATGTGTTTAAAATAATAGCAAGTTAAACTTCACTCTTGAATTATTTACAATCTACGTCAAACTAAGTTATAATTTAGGATTGTCTTTTAACCAGCCATTCAGAAACATAAAACTAATTAACTGCTGTGTGTTTGTGATTGGGAGTGGTGCTTTTGCCAACTTGAAAGGATTAAAGTAGACAAGAGATAATAATAATAAAAAAAAAGCAAAAAAGAAAGTGAAATTTAAAAATCAAATACCACAACACTCAAACATATGAAATACTTAGCTATTTATTTAACACAATACATGCAAGACCTATACAGTGAAAACAACAAATAATTGCTGAGAGAAATGAAAGAAGGCCCAAGAGATACACCATATTCATGAACTGGAAACTTCAAAATTATTATGAGGCCAATTTCCTGCAAATTGAGCTATATAGTCAACACAATACTCATCAAAATTCCAGCTGGCTTTCTCTTTGAGGGAAAGGGCATAAATTGGCAAGATATTTCTAAAATTTGTGTGTAAATGCCAGAAATGCAAAGGAATTAGATAAACAAATCAGTTTTAAACAAGGACAAGTTTGGAGGATTTATACTACCTGATTTATTTTAAAAAATTGTATTTTGGTATTTATTTATTATTATTGTTATTTTTTTTTTTAAATTGACAAAAATTGTATATATTTGTGGTATACTACATGATGATTTGAAATATGCCTACCTTGTGGAATGGCTACACCAAGCTGATTGACAGGTGAATTACTTTAGCTACTTACCTTTTTTTTGGTCATAAAAACACATAAAACCTACTTTCTTAGCAATTTTCAAGTATACAATATACTGTTATTAACTATAGCCACCATAATATACAATATACCTTCAGTCTGGCTTATATTTTGTGTGCTTTAGCCAACATCTTCCCAGTCCTCCCACTCCCCTTGCAGCCTCTGGTGACCACCATTCTACTCTCTGCTTCTTTGAGTTTGATTTTTTAGATTTCACATATAAGTGAAATCATGTGGTATTTGTGTTTCTATGTCTGGCTTATTTCACTTAACATAATGCCCTCCAGTTTCATCGATGTTGTTGCAGATGACAAGACTTTCTTCTTTTTAAAGGCTGAATAGTATTCCATTTACACTACTTGTTTTCAACAGCTATTATAAAACTAAAATAATCAAAACAGGATGATATGAGATTAAAAATACACATAAAGAGCAAAGAAACAAAATGGAGAGTTCAGAAATAGACCTACACATACATGGGCAAATCATTCTTGATAAAGTAATACAGTGGAGGGAAAGACAGTGTTTTTGATAAATATTGCTGAAACAGTTGGATATTTCTGGGTGATGAGTACCTCAAAACCATTCATGAAAATTGATTTAAATTATCACAGATCTGATTATAAAGAGTAAAACTATAATAGTTCTTAGAGAAAACATGGGAGAAAATCTTTGTAACCTTGAGTAAGCAAATACTTTTTAGGACACAAAAAATATGAACAGAAAATGATTATGCTTTATCTGAATCAAAAAACTTTTGCTCTTGTAAATACAGCATTATCAAAATGAAAAGGCAAGCCACAGAATGAGAGAAAATATCCAGAAAACACATATTTAATAAAAACATTGATTCAGAATATATAAACATTTCTGAAACCTCAACAGTAACAAAACAAACAACTCAATACAAAAATAGGTCAAAAGATGTGAATGAGACATTTTACTAAAGAAATATAGATATCAACCATTAGCACATGAAAAGATGCTCAATATTGTTCATCATCAAGGAAATGCAAATTAAATCCCTGATGAGTTACCACTATATACACATTAGAATGACTAATATCTAAAAGACTGAAAATTCCAAGTGTTGGTGAAAATGTGGAGCAGTGGCAAATCCTATATTTAGCTGATAAGAATGCAAAATAATATAGCCACTTGGCAAAACAGTTTGATAGTTTCATGTAAAGTTAAACTTACACTTAAATACAATCTAGCAATTCCATTTTTAGATCTATACCAAGATGAATAACATATGTAAACACAAAGACTTCTAAGTGAATGTTTATAGTTGTTTTATTTGCAATTAGCTAAACTGCAGACAATCCAAAAGTCCATATACCTGTGAATGGATAAAAAATTATGATATATTTATGCTAAGGACTATTTTTCAACAATAAAAAGGAACGAGCATTGTGGTAAATGAATGAAACCAGGTACAAAATATTAGATGCCATGAAATTGTAGAATAGACAAAGTATTCTCTAGTGAAAAAAAAAAAAACAGATTATTGGTGGCCTGGGGCTAGGATATTGAGTTGTAATTGGAAAAGAATATAAGGAATTGTGGAAGCTGTAACTACCACAATGAATATTCTATATATTCATTGTGATAGTTACACATGAATATACATTATTCTACCTGCATAAACCATACCTACTTAAAATAGGCACAGTTTATTTCATGTAAATTATAAATCCATATAGATTTTAAAAACAAACAAAACTAATAATATGATTATAATTGTAATCTGGGCCATTTAATTATTCTTAAAGAAAATTTCCTATGGTTATGTACTTCTCATTCACATTCTAAAAATAAAATGCCAAAACACCACAGAACACAAATTCACAAGCAAAAATTGTGTTTTTAAATCCTATTTATGTTCATTGCCAGTGAGAGCAAATAAATAGATCTGGTGTGCCTTCTTTCCCTTACCTTTATGAGAATAAGACAAATAACAGGCCAGCAAATTTAGCTCTAGGATTTATTCAGAAAAGCACCTTTAAGTTACTTAATAAGATGGGTACAAATTTAGCCCAATCTTCTGGCATTTTTTGGTTAACATAATGATAATAATTTCGATTATAAGTCATATTTGTAAAATGTTGGCCTTAACAGAGACTTATGCCATGGCATTTTATTACATCTTAATTCCTTGAAAATTTGTATTCAACAGTCTTTCAGTTAGGAAAAAAAAATTCTGTAAAAACAGATTCCCTTTCTCAAAATAGTCATAATAAATGGTAGTTCTCTTCTACTGAGCAAGTACAATTAATTACCAAAGGTGAAGTATTTTTAGTAATCCAAATAATTACTTTCATAATTATCCATTCATTTTCATAATTTTCAGCTTGAAAAATTTCTTCTAAAATTATTCCCTAGATATTTAATTAAATGGTTTGCGTTTTAGGTTTATATAGTGAATACTGTTGTAACGTATTTGGCATACAAATACTCACTGAATTAGCTGAATAAATTTTCATCATTTGAGGAATGTGGGACAAAAATATTTATTTTTCTATTAGTTAGGATGAATTTAGCTGCAAATAACAGATTCCTAATTCAAACAGACTTAAGCAAAAAAGGAAGCAAGAAATCCAGAGGCAGGGCAGCTCCAAGCATAGTATAACAGGATTCCAGCTGTGATCTCTACAGTTTTCTGGAGTTCCTGCCCTTTCATATGTTGGTAGCAAGATGGCTGCACAGCCAGGTACAACTATGTACAGAGGCAGAAAAGGACCATCTTTTCTCTATGAATGATTAAGTTCCCAGAAGCCTCTTCTTAAGTCTCATTGGCCAGAACTGGGTTATGTGTCTGTATCTTAAGCCATTCACTAACAAGGGGTGTGAGTCTATAATAGGTAATTTAGACACATAATTTAGCCTTCCTTGAGTCAAAAGGGAGAAGTATGAATACCTAAACAAAATCATTATAGTAAGGATGAGGGTAGAGGATGGATATTGGATAGGCAGCTAACAGTATTACTACACACATGAAGAAGTTTTCTTATTTTATTTCTTAAGACTTGCAAAATATGAGTGCTCTGGTACTAAAAAGAATTGGTTTTATTTGAAAAAAAATCTCCTGGAATTATGCATACTTTATAGCATAATTTTATAAAATCAGTAAGAAATTTTTGCTAGCTTATTGGAATCTTGATCAAACGATGTTTATGATAAAATGAGTTTAAATTAGAAATAATATATATTAACACTTTTATTCATTAATTCAAAATATTTTTTGACTACTAATGTCTGTCAAGTGCCTGGATATGGTGGTGGGCAAAACAAGCCATGGCCTTGTTCTCATGGAGCTTTAAGTCTAGTGGTGGACAAAGACATTTTTAAAATAAGACTGGGTGTAGTGGCTCACACCTGTAATCCCAGCACTTTGGGAGGCCAAGGTAGGTGGATCATGAGGTCAGGAGTTCTAGACCAGCCTGGCCAACATAGTGAAACCGTATCTTTACTAAAAAATACAAAAATTAGCCAGGTGTGGTGGCATGCACCTGTAGTTCCAGCTATTCAGGAGGCTGAGGCAGGAGAATCACTTTAACCTGGGAGGTGGAGGTTGCAGTGAACCAAGACCATGCCATTGCACTCCAGCCTGGGTTGCAGAGTAAGATATTATCTAAAAAAAAAAAAAAAGACATTTATAAAATGATCATGTCATTAAGTGTGAGTAGGTGGCATAAGAAAGCCTTCTTTCCTTTCTTAGGAGGCTACTCTCCCCATTCATATGATGACCTTTTGATTCCTGGATTACCTCCTGCTTGCTCTGCCATGGAGCCTTTTCATATGCTCTGTTCTCTGAAATGGTTCCCTATTCTCATTATTCTCCATGTTTCCAGATAAATCTAGTTTATCTCTTCTCAGAAGCCTTCTTTATGCCACCTACTCTACATTTAATGATATTATTATTTTACAAATGTCTTTGACCACCACTAGACTAAAAGCACCATGAGAACAAGAACCTGGCTGTTTTTGCTCACTGCCATATCCAGGCACTTAGAAGATATTAGTGGTCAAAAAATATTTTGAATTAATAATTAAAAGAAACATATCAATTTGGGAGTTGTCAGTATATAGATGGAAGATGAAATGTTGGGGTACCATTTAGATTGCCTTAAGAGAGAGGCAGAAAGAAGGCTAGGACTTATCTTGATAAACCCCAATGAATGAATAGGCATGACCCTAGGAAGAAAGTAGGAGAAAAAATAGTGGATTATTATATCTCAGTATTTGTTTACGCTTGATATGGTTTGGCTCCATCCCCACCCAAATCTCATCTTTAATTCCCACATGTTGTGGGAGGGACCCAGTAGGAGATAATTGAGTCATAGGGGCAGGTCTTTCCCATGCTGTTCACATGATAGTAAGTCTCACATGATCTGATGGTTTTATAAGGAGGAGTTTACCTGCACAAGCTATCTCTCTTCCTGCTGCCATTCATGTAAGACATGACTTGCTCCAGCTTGCTTTCTGCTATGATTGTGAGGCCTCCCTAGCCATGTGGAACTGTAAGTTCACTAAACCTTTTTCTTTTATAAATTGCCCAGCTTTGGATATGTCTTTATTAGCAGTGTGAAAATGAACTAATACAGTAAATTGGTACCAAGAGTGGGGTGCTATGGTAGATACCTGAAAATGTGGAAGCAATTTTGGAACTGAGTAATATTTCAGGGTTGGAACAGTTTGGAGAGCTCAGAAGAAGATAGGACAATGTGAGAAAGTTTGGAGCTCCCTAGAGACTTGTTGAATGGCTTTGACCAAAATGCTGATAGTGATATGGACAATGAAGTCCAGGCTGAGGTGGTCTCAGATGGAGATGAGGGACTTGTTGGGAACTGGAGCAAAGGTGACTTGTTATGTTTTAGCAAAGAGACTTGTAGCATTTTGCCCCTGCCCTAGATATTTGTGAAACTTTGAACTTGAGAGAGATGATTTAGGGTATCTGGTGGAAGAAATTTCTAAGCAGCAAAGCATTCAAGATGTGTTTGAGTGCTGTTAAAGGCATTCAGTTTTATAAAGGAAGCAGAGTATAAAAGTTTGGAAAATTTGCAGTCTGACAATTTGATAAAAAAGAAAATCCCATATTCTGAGAAGAAATTCAAGCCAGCTGCAGAAATTTGCATAATTAATAAGGAGTGAAATGTTAATCCCCAGGACAATGAGAAAAATGTCTCCAGAACATGTCAGAGGTCTTCACAGTAACACCTGCCATCACAGGCCTGGAGGCCTAGGAGGAAACAATGGTTTCCTGGGTTGGACCCAGGGTTCTGTGCCACATGCAGCCTAGAGACATTGTGCTCTGCAACCCAGCATCTCAAGCCATGGCTGAAAAGGGCCAATGTAGAGCTCAGGCCATGGCTTCAGAGGGTGCAAGCCCCAAGCCTTGGCAGCTTCCATGTGGTGTTGAGCCTGCAAGTGCACAGAAGTCAAGAATTGGGGTTTGGGAACTTCCACCTAGATTTCAGAGGATGTATGAAAACACCTCATGCCCAGGCAGAAGTTTGCTGCAGGGGTGCGACCCTCCTGGAAAACCTCTGCTAGGGCAGTGTGGAAGGGAAATGTGGGGTTGGAGCCCCCACAGAGTTCCTACTGGGGCACTGCCTAGAGGACCTGTGAGACAAGGGCCACCATCCTCCAGACGCCAGAATGGTGGATCCATTGACAACTTGTACTGTGCACCTGGAAATGTCACAGATACTCAATGCCAGCCTGTGAAAGCAGCAAGGAGGAAGGCTGTACTCTGCAAAGCCACAGGAATAGAGCTGCCCAAGACCATGGAACCCACTTCTTGCATCATCATGACCTGTATGTGAGACATGGAGTCAAAGGAGTTCATTCTGGAGCTTTAAGATGTAACCACCCTGCTGGATTTTGGACTTGCATGGGGCCTGTAGCCCCTTTGTTTTGGACAGTTTCTCCCATTTGGAACAGCTGTCTTTATCCAATGCCTGTACTGCTATTTTATCTAGAAAGTGATTAACTTGATTTTTATTTTATTTTATTGGCTCATAGGTGTGGCAGGGTCTTTCTTTGTCTCAGATGAAACGTTGGACTGTGGACTTTGAGTTAATGCTGAAATGAGTTAAGACTTTGGGGGACTGTTGGGAAGGCATGATTGGTTTCAAAATGTGAGGACATGAGGTGGAATGATATGGTTTGGCTATGATCCCACCCAAATCTCATATTGAATTTCCATATGTTGTGGGAGGGACCTGGTGGGAGGTAATTGAATCATGGGGGCGGGTCTTTCCCATGCTGTTGTCGTGATAGTGTTAAGTCTTATGAGGTCTGATGGTTATTTTATTTTATTTTAAGACAGAGTCTTGCTGTGTTGCCCAGGCTGGTGTGCAATGGCATGATCACAGCTCACTGCAACCTCCACCGCCTGGGTTCAAATTATTCTCCTGCCTCAGCCTCCCGAGTAGCTGGGATTACAGGTGGCTGCCACCACGCCTAGATAATTTTTGTATTTTTAGTAGAGATGGGGTTTCACCATGTTGGCCAGGCTGATCTCTAACTCTTGTCCTCATGATCCTCCTGCCTCAGTCTCCCAAAGTGCTGAGATTACAGGCATAAGCCACTGTGCCTGGCCTGAGGTATGAGAGTTTTATAAGGAGAAGTTTCTCTGCACAAGCTCTCTGACTCTGCCTGCTGCCATCCATGTAAGATGTGACTTGCTCCTCCTTGCTTTCCACAATCATTGTGAGGTCTCTCAGCCATGTGAAAGTGTAGTTCCACTAAACGTCTATCTTTTTTAAATTGCCCAGTCTCAGGTACGTCTTTAATAAGAGTGTGATAATGGACTAATTCAATGCCCAAAACAAGTGAGAATTTAAAAATGTCCTTTGAATTTGTCAAGATAGTAGTCATTGTTAATCATTGTGAGAATTATTTCAGTAAAGTGATGGTAAAAAAGCCAAACTGGAACAGGCTGAGAACAAATGGGAAGAAAGGAAAGGAAACAGAGATCATGGACAAATCTAAGACATTTATCTGGAGGAAGATCCAAGATGGCCGATTAGGAGCAGCTCAGGATTGCAGCTCCCAGTGAAAGTGCAGAGGGTGAGTGGACGCTGCATTTCCAGATGGATTTTTATTGCCCACAGACCAGGAGATTTCCCAGGCAGAGGAGCCCCACGGGTCACCAGCGCGGCTGTTTTGGCTGGCGCGGCTGTTTTGCCGGCGCCCCGGCGTGGCAGTTCCCAGTGCAGAGTAAACGGGACTGTGCCCCCACTTAGCCAGCAAGGAGAGCCGAAACAGGGAGCCAGGCCGGGAGATTCCCGGGCAAAAAAGCGCCACGAATCTCAGAGCCGCAGTTTCAGCCGGCTCAGTGGGTCGCTACATGGGAAATCACACAGATCCCAGCGCCTTTTTAAAAGGCTACCAGGACACCTGGGAGAGAGCCGCCCATTCAATTAAAAAATAAAAGGCTCTGAGGCGGGGAGCCAGGTGATCAGTCCCGGCTGGTCCCACCCCCACAAAAACAAAACAAAAAAAAACAGCAATTGGAAGCGCTCTGGGTTGAGAGTTTCACAGCAAGCACAGCTGAACCCAGGACTGTCCAGCTCGGTGGGGGAGGGGCGTCCGCCATTACCGAGGTACTCCACCACTGTGGAGGCAGTCCACCATTGCTGAGGCAGCCAGCCATTGGTGAGCAACCTACCATTACAGAGAGAGTCCATCATTACAGAGGCGGGCCACCATTGCCAAGGCAGTTCTAACTACACCCATATAAACAGGACTGCAGGAAGTTCACACGGCAACTGGGTGGAGCCCACAGCAACTCAGAGAAGCCTCTGCAGGCAGAGAGTGACTAGGCTGCCTCCTTGTCGGGCAGGGCAGCCCTGAAGAAAAAAAAAAAGGCAGCAGCACAGCAGAAACTCATAAATAAAGCCCTAACTCCCTGGGACAGAACACCTGGGATAAAAAAGGGGTTTATGAGTTCAGCTGCTGCAGACTTAAACTTACCTGCCCAGCACCTCTGAATGAACAGTGGAGCTCACAACTCAGCACTTGAGCTACTATAAAGGACAGACTATTTACTCAAGCAGCTCCCTGACCCCCGTATATCCAAAGAGTCACCTCATAAAGGAGAGCTCAGACTGACATTTGGCAGGTATCCTTCTGGGACAAAGCAGAAGAAGAAACTGGTAGCAACCTTTACTGTTCGACAGCTGCTGCAAGTGATCCCCAGGCAAGCAGGGCCTGGAGTGGACCTCAGCAGTCCTACAGCAGAGGGGCCAGACAGTTAAAAGGAAAACTAAGAAACAGAAATAACTTCATCATCAACAAACTGGATGTCCACTCAGAGACCCAATCAGAAAGTCAGCAACTACAAAGTCGACAGGTGGATAAATCCACAAAGATGGGAAGACACCAGCGCAAAAAGGATGAAAACACCCGAAACCAGAACACCTCTCCTCCTACCAGGGATCACAACTCCTCACCAGCAAGGGAACAACACTTGATGGAGAATGAGTGTGATGAAATGACAGAATCAGGCTTCAGAAGGTGGGTAATAAGAAACTTCTATGAGCAAAAAGAACATGTTCTAACGCAATGTAAAGAAACTAAGAACCTTGAAAAAAGATTTGATGAAAGGCTAACGAGAATGGACAACTTAGAGAGGAATATAAGTGAATTGATGGAGCTGAAAAACACAACATGAGAACTTCGCGAAGCATGCACAAGTTACAAGAGCCGAATTGACCAAGCAGAAGAAAGGATATCAGAGGTCGAAGATCAACTCAATGAAATAAAATGAGAAGGCAAGATTAGAGAAAACAGGGTAAAAAGGAATGAACAAAGTCAACAAGAAATATGAGACTATGTGAAAAGACCTAATCTACATTTGATAGGGGTACCTGAATGTGACGAAGAGAATGAATCCAAGCTGGAAAATACTCTTCAGGATATGATCCAGGAAAACTTCCCCAACCTAGCAAGGCAGGCCAATATTCAAGTCCAGGAAATACAGAGAACACCACAAAGATATTCCTCAAGAAGAGTAACCCCAAGGCACATAATCGTCAGATTCACCAAGGTTGAAATGAAGGAGAAAATGCTAAGGGCAGCCAGAGAGAAAGGTCAGGTTACCCACAAAGGGAAGCCCATTAGACTCACAGCAGATCTCTCAGCAGAAACCCTACAAGCCAGAAGAGAGTGGGGGCCAATATTCAACATCCTTAAAGAAAAGAACTTTCAACCCAGAATTTCATATCCAGCCAAACTAAGCTTCATAAGTGAAGGAAAAATAAAATCCTCTGTGAACAAGCAAGTACTCAGAGATTTCATGACCACCAGACCTGCTTTACAAGAGGTCCTGAATGAGGCACTACACATAGAAAAGAACAACCAGTGCCAGCCACTCCAAAAACATACCAAATGGCAAAGAGCATCAACACAATGAAGAATCTGGATCAACTAATGGGCAAAACAGCCAGCTAGCATCAAAATGGCAGTATCAAATTCACACATAACAATATTAACCCTAAAAGTAAATGGACTAAATGCCCCAATCAAAAGACACAGATTGGCAAATTGATAAAAAACCAAAACCCATCAGTGTGCTGTATCCAGGAAATACATCTCACATGCAAGGATACACAAAGGCTCAAAATAAAGGAATGGAGAAAGATTTACCAAGCAAATGGAGAGCAAAAAAAAGCAGGAGTTGCAATTCTCATCTCTGATAAAATAGACTTTAAAGCAACAAAGATCAAAAGAGACAAAGAAGGACATTTCATAATGGTAAAAGGATCAATACAACAAGAAGAGCTAACGATCCTAAATATATATGCACCTAATACAGGAGCACCCAGATACATAAGGCAAGTTCTTAATGCCTTACAAAGAGACTTAGACTCCCACACAATAATAGTGGGAGACTTTAACACCCCATTGTCATTATTAGACAGATCAACGAGACAGAAAATTGACAAGAATATCCAGGACTTGAACTCAGACCTTGACCAAGCAAACCTAATAGACATTTACAGAACTCTCCACCCCAAATCCACAGAATATACATTCTTCTCAGCACCACATCACACCTACTCTAAAATTGACTACATAATTGGAAGTAAATCACTCCTCAGTAAATGCAAAAGAATGGAAACCATAACAAACAGTCTCTCAGACCACCGTGCGATCAAGTTAGAACTCAGAATTCAGAAACCAACCCACAACTGCACAGCTTCATGGAAACTGAACAACGTTTCTTGAATGTTGACTGGATAAACAATGAAATGAAGGCAGAAATAAAGATGTTCTTTGAAACCAACGAGAATGAAGACACCACATACCAGAATCTCTGGGACGCATTTAAAGCAGTCTTTAGAGGAAAATATATTGCAATAAGTGCCAGCAAGAGAAGCAAGGAGAGATCTAAAATTGACACTCTATCATCAAAATTGAAAGAGCTAGAGGAGCAAGATCAAAAAAACTCAAAACCTAGCAGAAGACAAGAAATAACTAAGATCAGAGCAGAACTGAAGGAGATAGAGACACAAAAAACCCTTTAAAAAGTCAGTAAATCCAGGAGCTGGTTTTTTGAAAAGATCAACAAAATAGACCGCTAGCCAGATTAATAAAAAAGAAAAGAGAGAACAACCAAATAGATGCAATAAAAAATGATAAAGGGGATATCACCACAGATTCCACAGAAATTCAAACCATCATCAGAGATTATTACAAACAACTCTATGCACATAAACTAGAAAACCTGAAAGAAATGGATAAACTCCTGGACACTTGCCTCCTACCAAGGCTAAACCAGGAAGAAGTCGAAACCCTGAGTAGACCAATAACGAGGTGTGAAGTCGAGGCAGCAATTAAGAGCCTACCATCCAAAAAAAGCCCAGGTCCAGATGGGTTCACAGCCGAATTCTACCAGGCATACAAAGAGGATCTGGTACCATTCCTTCTGAAACTATTCCAAATAATCCAAAAAGAGGGAATCCTTCCCAAATCGTTTTATGAGACCAACATCATCCTGATACGAAAACCCAGCAGAGACTCAACAAGAAAAGAAAACTACAGGCCAATATCCATGATGAACATAGATGCAAAAATCTTCAATAAAATACTGGCAAGCTGATTGCAACAGCACATCAAAAAGCTTATACACCATGATCAAGTAGGGTTCATCCCGGGGATGGAAGGCTGGTTCAACATATGCAAGTCTATAAATGTAATCCACCACATAAACAGAACCAAAGACAAAAACCACATGATTATCTCAATTGATGCACAGAAGGCCTTTGACAAAATTCAACAGCCCTTTATGCTAAAAACCCTCAATAAACTAGGTATCAACGGAACGTATCTCAAAATAATAAAAGCTATTTACGACAAACCAACAGCCAATATCATACTGAATGGGCAAAAACTGGAAGCATTCCCTTTGAAATCTGGCACTAGACAAGGATGCCCTCTCTCACCACTCCTATTCAATATAGTACTGGAAGTTCTAACCAGAGCATTCAGGCAAGAAAAAGAAATAAAGGGTATTCAAATAGGAAAGGAGGAAGTCAAATTGTCTCTATTTGCAGACGACATGATCGTATATCTAGAATACCCCATCGTGTCAGCCCAAAATCTCCTGAAACTGATAAGCAACTTCAGTAAAGTCTCAGGATACAAAATCAATGTGCAAAAATCACAACCATTCCTATCACCAATAACAGACTTAGAGCCAAATCAAGAACGAATTGCCATTCACAATTGCTACAGAGAATAAAATACCTAGGAATACAACTAACGAGGAACATAAAGGACCTCTTCAAGGAGAACTACAAACCACTGCTCAACAAAATAAGAGAGGACACAAACAGATGGAGAAACATTCCATGTTCATGGTTAGGAAGAATCAATATCGTGAAAATGGCCATATTGCCCAAAGTAATTTACAGATTCAACGCTATCCCCATCAAGCTACCAATGACCTTCTTCACAGAACTGGAAAAAACTACCTTAAACTTCATACGGAACCAAAAGAGAGCCCACATAGCCAAGTCAATTCTAAGCAAAAACAATCAAGCGGGAGGCATCACACTACCAGACGTCTGTACTACAAGGCTACAGTAATCAAAACAGCATGGTACTGGTACCAAAACAGAGATATAGACTGATGGAACAGAACAGAGGCCTCGGAGGCAACACAACATATCTACAACCATCTGATCTTTGACAAACCTGACAAAAACAAGCAATGGGGAAAGGATTCCCTGTTTAATAAGTGGTGTTGGGAAAATTGGCTAGCCATGTGCAGAAAGAAGAAACGGGACCCCTTCCTGACACCTTACACTAAAATTAACTCCAGATGGATTAAAGAATTAAACATAAGACCTAACACCATAAAAACCCTAGAAGAAAATCTAGGCAAAACCATTCAGGACATAGGCGTAGGCAAGGACTTCATGACCAAAACACCAAAAGCATTGGCAACAAAAGCCAAAATAGACAAATGGGACCTAATCAAACTCCACAGCTTCTGCACAGCAAAAGAAACAGTCACTAGAGTGAATCAGCAACCAACAGAATGGGAAAAAATTTTTGCAGCTTACCCATCTGACAAAGGGCTGATATCCAGAATTTGCAAAGAACTAAAACAGATTTACAAGAAAAAAAACATTCAAAAGTGGGCAAAGGATATGAACAGACATTTTACAAAAGAAGACATACATGAAGCCAACAAACACATGAAAAAATGCTCATCATCACTGGTCATTAGAGAAATGCAAATCAAAACTACATTGAGATACCATCTCATGCCACGATCATTAAAAAATCTGGAGACAACAGATGCTGGAGAGGATGTGGAGAAATAGGAACACTTTTACACTGTTGGTGGGAGTGTAAATTAGTTCAACCATTGTGGAAGACAGTGTGGCGATTCCTCAAGGACCTAGAAATAGAAATTCCATTTGACCCAGCAATCCCATTACTGGGTATATATCCAAAGGATTATAAATCGTTCTACTATAAGGACACATGCACACGAATGTTCATTGCAGCACAGTTTACAATAGCAAAGACCTGGAACCAACCCAAATGCCCATCGATGATAGACTGGATAGGGAAAATGTGGCACATATACACCATGGAATATTATGCAGCCATCAAAAATGATGAGTTCGCGTCCTTTGTAGGGACATGGATGAACCTGGAAACCATCATTCTCAGAAAACTGACACAAGAACACAAAATCAAACACCACATGTTCTCACTCATAGGTGGGTGTTGATCAATGAGAACACATGGACACAGGGAGGGGAGCACTATACACTGGGGTCTATTGGGGGAAATAGGGGAGGGACAGCAGGGGGTGGGGAGTTGGGGAGAGATAGCATGGGGAGAAATGCTAGATATAGGTGAAGGGGAGGAAGGCAGCAAATCACACTGCCACGTATGCACCTATGCAACAATCTTGCATGTTCTTCACATGTACCCCAAAACCTAAAATGCAATAAAAAAAACTTATAAAGGAAAAAAAAAGAGACATTTATCTGTAAAGTTGGGGAGTAGCTAGAGGGAGATATCAGGTAGGTATGGGGGGATTTAATTTTCAAGATAGGAGAGACATATTTCAGTATCAGTTGTAACAGTCTAGTTGAGAAGCAGTAGTTGAATATACATGATAGAGAAGAAATGATGGATAATATAAACTGCTTTAAAAGCTGAGAGCACACATAATTAAAAGCATAGTGGAATATTGGCCTTAGGAGCAGTGACTCTTGTAATATAACTGGAAGGAAAAAGAGTGATGGCTGTAGAAATAAGTAGGCTTATAGCTTTGATAGCAGTAAGATGAGGCTTCAGATTGTTCTCTGATGTAGGAGATCATGTCATCTGCTGAAAATGAAGAGACAATTAGGGAAGGAAAGTCTAGGTGGAGATAAGCAGATTAGAGATGGTTGGAAATACCTTGTGGAAAGTGGGAGAGAGATATGACTAAAGAAATGAAAATAGAAGTCGCTAGGCAGTACTGAGGGATCATGGATGTTGGTGATTATGAATGATGGTAATGTTGATATGTTCAGTTGTGTGACTTTCTCCAGCAGCATCAGGCCTCTCAGCATGCACACAGAGAGTGGAAAGTGAAAGTCACCCAGAGTTAGGATACTGCTAGCTATGTGTGGTAAAAGTTATCTATGAATGAGGAAGAATGACTAGAGTTAGGAAAGATGGGTATGCTTGACCATCATGATCCTGGGGGGTTGGGGACAGAGCTTGTTCGTTTTTGTTTAATAAGAGGGTTGGCAAGAAATTATCTTGAAGTAGCATTGTAACACCACTTTCCAAACTTGAGACTGTGTGATATGAAAGAATGAAATCTCAGCACTTGGGAGAGCTTTGAAGAAGTTAACAACCTCAGGAAAGCCTAGTTTTCTTTTAAAAGAGGTTGTGGATCTACTCAAATTTGTTGATCAGGGAGACGTCTTCAGAGTATGCAATGGAAGGGTTTTAGAAATGGATAAAGGAGTTCAGGCTGATTTATACAGAACAGGAAAATATAGAGCTTCATGAGAATGTTGATGCAGTATACCAGAGTAGGGAATGTTTTTCCATAAAAGGCGAACAGAAAATAATTTCGGTCTTGCAAGCCATAAGGTCTCTGTAGCAACTATCTCAGCCTTGCTGTTATAGCATGAAAGCAGCCATAGAAAATACATAAATGATCAAGTGTGGCTGTTTTACAAGAAAATTTAAATTTTCTTAAGTACTTAAATTTGAATTTCATAATATACCTATCATAAAATATGATTCATCTTTTGATTTCTTTTTTAAGAATTAAAAATGTAGAAGCCATTCTTAGCCTATAGGCCATACAGAAACAGACAATGGACGGGAATTGGCTTTTGGACTATAGTTTGCTAACTCCTGCAATAGAGAATCCTTTGAAGAGAGTTTGTTGGGGAAGTATAAGTTGGGGCTTATGCTTCCAGGCATTAACTCATAAAACCATATTAAAACGTTTCAAGGTTCTCTGTCTTTGAGGAAAACTGACATTGTTGGGTCTGATGGCTTATTGACCTGGTTCACATGACCTTTGGTGATGTTGGTCTAAGCATACTCTCTCATCTGAACTGAGGTAGTGGTAACCCACAGGTGCTGGCCATTCCAGGAGCTGCAAACTCTGTACCAGATATGTCTGGAGGTGGAGGTGACTCCCAGATCATAAACAAGTAGATTAAACTGAAAAGATTGTGGAATGTTTCTTCCCAGATGCTTTTCAAGAAGATTCTGGTTTTACAGCATGATGATTTAAAATTTTAGTATCAGAAGAGTTTCTAAAACTTAAGCTGTATGGAATTAACAGGCCAGGTGCAGTGGTTTATGCCTGTAATCTTAGCACTTTGGGAGGCTGAGGCAGGAGGATTGCTTGAGCCCAGGAGGCTCAAGACCAGCCTGGGCAACATAGGTAGACCCCATCTCTACAAAAATTAAAAATTAGCTGGGTGTGGTGGGGTACACCTGTGGTCCCAGCTGCTTGGAAGACTGAAGTAGTAGGATTGCCTGACCCTGAAAAGTTGAGGATGCAGTGAGCCATGATCATGCCACTGCACTCCAGAGCAAGACTGTCTCAAAATAAATAAATAAATAAAATAACAAAATGTGAATTTGTAAAAGTAATATTTTAACAAGCTTAACAGATACAGATTAGTGAAAATGCTATTTTAATTAACCTTAATATTACAGCAAGATGACACCATAATGTACATTTCAATTGTAAATTATAAGAATGACCTTAGAAGTAGAAGCTTCATTTCAGGGCTTTTGACAGAAACTTATAGTAATACTAATTCTTACCACTGATAATTTACTCTCAGAAAATGATTACTGAAGACAAACATTGCTTAAACACTGCAAAGATTTTTCCTTCTGCAAGTAGGAAGGAATGACAGTGTTGCTCAATCATTAATAAATTTCAATGTTTGATTTTCTAATGCCAGCCTTAAAACTCAGTTAACTCTTAAAACTTGCACAAAGGTTTGGTTTGCACAAACATTTTTACTGATATTTTAGCTCAATGAAAGGGGGAATCTTTGAGTTAGAATGTGGTATAACCAGTCAGAGTGACTATTATGAAAAAGTCAGAAAACAACAGATGCTGGCAAGAGAAAGGGAATGCTTATACACTGTTGGTGGGAATGTAAATTAATTCAGCTACAGTGGAAAGCAGTATAGAGTTTTCTCAAAGAACTTAGAACTACCATTTGACACAGCAATCCCATTACCGTGTATATATCCAAAAGAAAAATCATTCTGCCAAAATGACACATGTACTCATATGTTCATCACAGCATAGTTCTCAATAACATAGACATGGAATCACCCTAGGTGCCCCATCACCATCAGCAGTGGGTTGGATAAAGAAAATGTGGTACATATAGACCATGGAATACTATGCAGCCATAAAAAAGAATGAAATTATGTCCTTTGCAGTAACATGGATACAGCTGGAAGCCTATTATCCTAAGCAAATCAATGTAAAAACAGAACACCAAATATCATATGTTCTCACTTATAAGTGGGATCTACACATTGGGTATTCGCGGACATAAAGGTGAGAACAATAGACACTGTGAACTACTACAAGGTTAGGGAAGGAGGGATTAATTTTTTTAAAACTCAAAGGCAGCAATATTTAAAATAATTTTTTTAAATTATTGGAATTTTGGTTGAAATAAATGAGACTATCGTCAAGATGATTATATTTTTACTTAGTTTAATTGGTAAATTATAACTTTAGAGGATACTTAGATATTTGAACCTTCACTCATAACTAGGAAATATAAATTGTAGCAAAGAACATCATTATAGTTTTAAATACAGTAATAACTTAAATTGAAAACTGAACATGAGGAATGGAAAGAGGAGAATGTAGGGTTGTAAAGAGGAGATTGTGTCTTGCTTAGGGTCTATGAGACCAACTGTAGATCTTTAACAGCATTCAGACATGATTGGCTAAGGGGCAATTTGTAGTGAATTATCTCCCTTGAGTATTTCTGTCAATGAGGGTGGTGGTGAAAGTGATCCATTTTCGCTTTCACTCCAGTGACAGGAGAATTTTGCCAGTCAGACACCAACTGTGTTAATTAGAGTATTAAAATAAAAACAAGCATGGATCCCATGCCAATGTCAGTCAGTATGTTCTACTCTTCTTTTTGTTTCAAGCCACAGACAAAACTCCAGTTTCTTTTCCTGATACTTCTTTCTTATATTTTGAACATTGCTTTCCCAGCATCTTTAGGAAAGATTTCAGTCCACGGGATGGGGGTCCTAGGTGAACTTGTGGGCAGTAGTCACTGAAGAAATTGACCCACAAGAGTGAAAAAGAAGGCAGGAAGAATAGCATTTAGAGAATCACTAGGGTTGTTAACGTTCTTTAAAAGTACTTTGTTATTTCACTAGGTAGAGCATTGTGTTGTGAATGATCTCTTCCTCATAAATGAGACAGTTCAAGAATATTCCTGTAACATTATTCCTAATAACGAGCAGGTATGCATTCTTGATTGTGAGAGAAACAGCAGCAATACATTGTTCTGAATTGCTCAGTGCTCTGCATTGCAGCTAGTGTGCAAGAAACATACACCCCTGTGAATGCCCATGGGAGCACGTGGCACATGGGAACATAATTAGTCATGTATAGGAGTAGAATAAGGGCTGAGAACCTCTGGTATATATAGCAAGAAAGACCAGTCTGTCAAATTAATTTTTCAGTTTAATATTTGCCTTTAAAATTCAACCTGTCCTTTGATAGAGCAACTAGATAAACCAAATCAGTCACAATGTTTGAAAGCTGTTCTCCAGGCTGAAAGGAAAGTACAACTTTGCCTCTATATAAACACTAAGCTATTGAAATACATACATTTTCACAAAGCTAATGAAGTGGTTAAGCAAGGACTAGATTGTGGGCTTCAATAATAAAGTAGGGACAGAAGTAAGCAAAAAGAGACAGTATCAGCAGCTGAAAGATGGCTTGAGCAGTTAAAAGATGTTCTGTTTACTATAATCATATTAATATAATCAACATTGTCCTTCAGTAGTAGTTCTTGGTTATGGGAAAGTAATATTATAGCTGGGAATAGTAAAAATGGATGGCAGAGTACTTTCAATTTTGATTTGAAATGTATTTTGTATTATTAGATGACTATGGTGAGTTTCATGTTTTGGAAGTTACATCTGAAAACCTAATAACAACCTGCCTCAGGTTACCTGACACTCCCCAAGCCCCTTCTGTTCCCTTAATTTTCCTCAGCTTGTGAGTAGAACTTTTTCTCTAGCTGAAGCATTTTTAAATCTTCCTTGAAGTTGGAAAGATGATTGCCATATTGGGTTCAAGGGCTACATATAAAATAACAACATGATACTATAATATTAAAAAAGAGTATGTATTAGAAACCATTAAAGTCCTTGAGACTCATATTCATGAAAAACGTGAAATGTGATTATTAAGTTCAGTTTTTAGTGCACAAACCACATAAGTTATCAAGGTGAACTGTGATCAGACTATAATTTATTTTAAGACACTTGGAAAACATTTAAAAGCTAAAGAAAGTAGGTACTTAAAATCTAATTTAAAAGGTAGTATCCTCTCATTGTAAAATAAATGGAACATACAGAAAGTTATAAGAATAAGATAAAAATCCCTCAGAGTTCTAAAGGTCTACCATTTATTAAATAATAGTCACTATTTAATATTTGTTGCATCTTGTTTCTTTCTTTTTTACTAATGCTTGAGTGTGTGTGTTTTTTTAAAAGTACAATTGGGATCTAACAATTTTAACTGCTTTTAAATTTCATATATTAGAACATTTTATAAATCATTAAATTTTATTTTACAATATAATTTTTAATAGCTGTGTAGTATAGAAAGGAGTTTAAATGTGTATTCACTTTAACCAGAGTTTACTTTACTAAATTATTTATACTTTTTTTATTTTTCCGCACAGGTTTTAGATACTTGCACAATGAGAATGAATCTAAATTTACCAGCCAGATATTTTTATGATTTGTATGGCAGAAAAATTGAAGATATTTCAAAAGGTAAGTGGCAAAGATTTTTGTAAACCATTTGATAATATTTTGAAAGACATTTATATCTTGTTTTTACCTTAAACATTTAAAATAAAAACATACATAGTTTAATTATAACATGGATAAATATTCTTATACAAAGGGAAATCATGAAAGGACGTTAAGATTTTAGGAATCTTTTATTTCAGCACAAGTTTGGAATGTTTAAAAAATTGATGGGTATTTTAACCTTAGTAAACCATAATTAAATAAAAATAATACATACCTTTTATAATGTAACAGCCAATTTATATAGGATACAGCTTTCCAAAGACAAATTTGAGAAATTGCATTACTATATGATCAGATAGAGGTGTTAAAAATGTTTTGGTCAACTTCTAGAGCTTATTCAAAAGTTATGAAATGGTATACCACACTAGATGTAGTTCAGTTTGGAACCACTAGGAAGAACTCTCTACTAAATGTGTCTATCAGTGGTATGCTGATAAATGTTAACAATTGACTCTGAAAAAAAATAAAAGCCCTGATTTGTAGCATTTAGCAACTGCATGTTGTAGGTGCTCCTACCATGGCCAATCTCAGGCTACTACTGAATACCACTGAGTTCAGAGGGAAGGGTTTTAAGTCACTGAATAAAGAATTTGGAGAAGAGAGGAGAACAATTACTTTTTGCAGACTAGTGCAAGTTGGCTCTAGCACATCATTGTCCCTCAAAGTATATATATCTTGTTACAGAATTGACGATTAGGAATTAATTTGACAATAGAAAAATTCACTCTTTAGGTCCTTGCATTATTAACTCTACTACCATATAGTACTTATTCTGGACCAGGCACTGTTCTAAGCTCATCACAAATATTAACTCATTTAGTTCTCAGAGAAACTAGAATTCCTATTTATTGCAGTAACTGAGGTACAGAGAAGTTAGGTAATTTATTCAACATCACACAACTAGCAAGTGGTGGAGTTGGGATTCAAAGTTTGGCAGGCTGGCTCCAGTAGCAGCACTTTTAACCATTGTACTCTGTCCTCTCTCTCTCTTTCTGCTTCCCTCTCTCTTTTCAAGTCACTGTCTCATCTATGTCAGAACTACATTTGTTTTACTAGTACTTTACCTACAGGATGTAATTATTTTATTGCTTTGTTACTTTTTTTGTGTGTACGCACCATTCCTACCAGACTACAGACTTCCTGGGAACAGGAACTCAATAAATGAATCTCAGATGACTCTCCCATATGATCTGTTTCTACCACAATGTAACATAAAAGAGAGCAAGAACAGAGACTATCTTTGTTGTAATACCGGTAATTAGCACAGTGCCTAGGACATAGCTGACACTCATAAATGTGGCATGAATGAATTAAACTGTCTACTTTTGGACATTTAGTTGGTTCCGCTGTTATTTTTTTAATACACTGTTTTCTAAAATACTTTTAATAGCTACTACTAATTGTACCAGGCAATTTTAATACCTACTATTAAAAGTAGTTCATCTTCAGGCAAGAAAAAAAGTTATGAAATGTGCTTTAAAATAATTTCATTGTCTTTGTCAAAAGAGATTAGCCATATAATATCTTTAAAGGTACTGTTTTGTTTTGCTAACCTCTGAAAAGAAATGCCACATTAGTGAGTTTAAATGTGTCATTGACATGGTTCTATCACTTCATCCAAATTTGAACTTCATGCTTGAGGACAGCCAAGATATTAAATAATATGCCTTTAACTGCAAGGCTAGGTCCAGACAACTGAAGTGACTTTGGGATGTGGCTACAGCAGATACTTCCGTTTATTTCCCATTTTCTGACTTGTACTATATAAAAGAAGACTGTTGGCTGGGTGTGGTGGCTCATGCCTGTAATCCCAGCACTATGGGAGGCCAAGGCAGGTAGATCACGGGGTCAGGAGATAGCGACCATCCTGGCTAACATGGTGAAACCCCATCTCAACTAAAAATACAAAAAATTAGCCTGACATGGTGGTGCACGCCTGTAGTCCCAGCTATTCAGGAGGCTGAGGCAAGGAAATCTCTTGAACCTAGGAGGGTCTCAAAAAAAGAAAAAGGCAGATTATTTCCTTGATTTGTCACCCTTAATTAATACTTACTGAATGTTAACTGTGATATTTTGATACTTGTTTCTAACTCAAATTTTTTGGCCAAGGATTATATATATGTGTATTCAGAAAGTAAATTTGTTTTTCTTGGCCTTTTAAAAAAATGTTTGTATTAGGTATCATAACTATTTTTTATTTTATTATGTGTTTTTTTTCTGAAGATTTCAAATCTCCTGTAGATACCTACCCATTATTTAGAAGTATTAGATAAGGTTATTTACCTACAAAACATGTAACACAAAGAATCCTTCCTTTGTATTTTGTGGGTAGTGAGTGTCATTATTAAAGTTGATTTCTTTCTTTCTTGCATTTTTGTCTCCTTTTCCATCACTCTGCCTGAGATATTCTTTATGATCAACAATATTTTGAAATTACTCTTAAAATTACATTAATAAAAATAAACAACATATTTTCTTAAGACCCTATCTAGACTTGAATTATTTCCAGTTCACCTGGAATTAAAACATCAGCTTTGAATAAACTGCTAGAATTGAAACTCTAAGAAATTTTGGTTAAGATGAAAGATTTATAAATAAAAAAAGATGAAAGATTTATATTTAGAAAGTTGATTTTCCTCCTCCCAAATATGGTATAACAGAATTACTTATCAAAACAGAAAAGCACTGATTCTGAGACGTGATACTTCATGGATGCCGGAGGCATTCGGATTCATGCCTCGTGCTTCACATATCCCAGAAGTATGCTATTATCACATTTTAATGCATGCCTTGCCCTCTGTTTTTGCATCCTTATAAAAGCTTATGCCAGCTGAAATTAGCCTATGCAACCACTAACATGTGGAAGCATTACAAGTTCACTGGACTTAAAATATTTAAAGAAGCTAATCCTGTTGGAGGAACTTCCAGTCTGTAGCACCCTAGTCACTTAACATTAGGTTTTTGAACTTCTTTGTTTCTTTATTTCTATGATGTTGTGCATCAAATGATTAAGGTCCCTAAACGTTTGTGTTTGATGGTCTTCTAAACTTCAACTTGAGAAAGGTCAAGTTTTATGTGAAAGTTATCTTTTAATGTAAACAAATGAATGCGGATACTCTTTTGATTTGATATATGACTCTTTTTTTTTACTTGCTTTGTATCAGATCAGAAAAATACCTTTTAATAATGTCTAATGTTAAGATCATAGCAATTACTTTTTACTATAAGCACAGATTAGAAGTGTAAATGTACCAAAGTAACAGATACACAAAATAAAAATTTTCTCCTATCTATTGCTTCTTTTTTTGGAATTAGGTATAATTTCAAATTTTCCTTCTATGGTATGAGAAATAAGCACATTTGATATAATATTAAACTAGAGGAACTTTACTTTGTCAAGTAAACCTTTGGAAAGACCAATAGATTGGCAAATTGCTTGTTTTTAGATTTTATTATAAACCATAGACAATTTTTTTTCCTGAGACAAGGTTTTGCTCTGTTGCCCAGGCTGGAGTGCAGTGGCACAACCACAGCTCATTGCATCCTTGAGCTCCCAAGTTCAAGCAATTCTCCCACCTCAGCCTCCCAAGTAGCTGGGATTACAGGTGCAGGCCACTGTGCCTACTTTAAAAATTTTTTTTTTTTAGTGACAGAGTCTCCCTCTGTTGCTCAGGCTGGTCTTGAACTTTTGGGTTCAATCAGTCCTCCTACCTTGGCCTCCCAAAGTGCTGGTATTATAGGCATGACCCACCAGCCTGGCTTTTTTTTCTTTTTTTGCAGTAAAGAGAGAGTTTAATTGAGGTGAGGCCAGCCACACGGAAAGAGTCATTACTCAATTTAACCTCTACCCTAGAAGATTTTAATAAAGAAATTTTTTTGTTACATGTGAAAAAGCTATTTTGTTATGGTTCTTGTATAGATCTATCCTTTCTCCAGTAGAAAAGAGTATACCTACTGTGTACAGATACCATATTCCTACAGATGGTCAACATTCTGGAACATAATACAGTTATTCCTTGGTGTCTGCGGGGGATTGGTTACTGGAAGCTTCCCCCATACTAACATCCACAGTTGCTCAAGTCTCTTATATAAAATGGTATAGTATTTGCATATAGCCTATGCACATCATCCTCTATACTTTGAATAATCTCTAGTTTACTTATAATACCTAATACTGTGTAAATGTTACATAAATAGTTGTTACACTGTATTGTTTTTAAACTTGTATTTTTTTTTATTTTTAAAGAAATATTTTCCATTCATACTTGGTTGAATCCAGGGATGTGGAACCCAATAAGATGGAGGGCCAATTTTATATATATATATATATATATATATGCATGTAAAAATGCATTTTGCAAAATCATGCCCACCAAAATAACAGGGATATGGGGAAACTAGGGTTGGGGAAGACCATTCATAATCTATTAACCTTTAAAATCACAATACTATCTAAAATAATAATGATTAACTTAGGAGCTAATGTAAATAGCCTGGGTAGGCATCTCAGAGAGCTGCTTTAGAAGGTATTGAAGCTACATCGTGAGACAATGCAAATGGAAGTGAAGTGGAGATTTGGGTCAGTGGGGCTTCCTTTAAGGAAGGCACAGGAGGAAATGAAATTCCCACAATGAGAGAGTTATGTAAGGCCAAGAGTGCACGTTTTTGGGGTGGTAAGTAAATTAGCCAAGTTAAGAGACTTTTTTTTTTCATTCCTGATAAATGATAGAATTCTATTTCTACCCTTTTGGCTTCCTTTGTTTAGGACAAAGCACATATTCATTAACCAAAGTTCTGTATAATTCTGACATCATTCTCCTATTTACTAATTATATATAAGCTATTTGATGTTATACAAGCACTTCAAAGGACAGACAGATATGGAAAGTGTCTGATTTTGAGGGAGGTTTTAAATAACACACACATTCCTCCTAACATTTCCAAACTTTTTGATCTCTTAACTTCTTTGGCTTAATTATTATATGACGGTGAATCAGAGGAGTCACTCTTCCTCTCAAGGGAGGAGATCCTTAGTCTGTTAGGACTTCTGTGAAGCATCCTTTCCAATAATCATACCTTCCTTCTTTGTGGATCCTTCTAGATCATAATGAGTACTGTTAAATTTACCCTAGTGGTTCTGAAATGAGTTAGAATACTACCTTAATTCAATTGACTCCAAGGCCATTCTGGACATACTGAATATTCACTTTCTATTTCATTTCCCACCCCAAATTATGCCCAGCAATACTGTCCAGAATAGTTGTATATTCTCTGATAATTTTTTTGGAGATTCTGAAATGAGATGAAGTACAGGATTAATATATTTCATCATAAAATTCCAATAACATAGAGATGAATTTGAATGTTAGCTCTTGCCCATTATCAACTTTTTGTGGAGACAGTAAAATTAAAAGAATAAAATTTTAAATTAAAATCTGAAGTTTTAAAGTTTACACAGAAGCAAATTTCAAAATCAAATTATCTTAACCTTTTTGAGTTAAAATCCAAAAAAATTTCAAACTCTTCAAGTTAAAGTGCAAAGAAATCAAAGTCCTAATTTTTATTCTTCCCAGTATCAGCCAGATGGCTTCTGGATGCCTGATTGGAGCTGGAATGTCTCCAGCAGCTACCGTCTGGACTCCTGGAGTGGGTGTCATCCCTTAGGACATCAGAAGTTGAATTAGGTCTACACTAACATTTTCATATGCCTTGTTTCCAACCAAACAAAATGATTATCACAACATCAACACCATACCCAGCACGTTCAGAACAGAAGCTACTCCCAGCAAATGTGCCCATTGCATGCAAAATGATGTTTCCAGGACCCTATGTTTGGCATAATTCAGATCCACATGACTGTTGCCAAAGACCATAACAGGGACTGAGGAAAGGCAGAGAAGAGAAAATATTATCGTCAGTCTTTCCAAGATGCCAGTTGGCCCATACTGTTGACCAGGCTCTATAACTTGTGACCTAACTTCTTGGGAAGCACTCTTCCATTAAGGCATTAGTTATGGCATTATATGTTTACAGTATCTTGAGGGAAAAATTGACCAGCACATACTGTCTTCTCTCTCAAAGAGACTGCACAAAATGTTGGTTAACTTCTCTGATTTTGGAGCCAGAATTCAAATCCCAGGTATGCCACTTACTACATGACCTTGGACAGGTTACTTAGCTTCTCTGAGAGTCAGTTTCCTTATCTATAAAATAGGAATTATAATACTTACCATAACATTGCAAACATTAAGTGAATTTTATGTAAATTTCTTAGAACAAGTGCCTGACACTTGGTAAACATTATAAGGTACAATGTTTCAATAGTATAAAATTAGCTCTTATCATCTCATCATTATTGCTGTTATTATTATTATTATTATTATTATTTTTGAGGTGGAGTCTTGCTCTAGTTGCCCAGGCTGGAGTACAATCTTGGCTCACTGCAACCTCCGCCTCCTGGGTTCAGGTGATTCTCCTGCCTCAGCCTCCTAAGTAGCGGAGATTACAGGTACAGGTACACCAGGTACCTGGTGCCACGCCTGGCAATTTTTTTTTTTTTTTTTTTGTATTTTTAGTAGACATGGGGTTTCACCATGTTGGTCAGGCTGGTCAAACTCCTGACCTCAGGTGATCCACCCACCTCAGCCTCCCAAAGTGCTGAGATTATAGGCATGAGTCACTGCGCTCTAAAAAGGAAACTGAGAGTGTTCCATTCTTGCAACATCTGGAAGTTTGCACTGGTAGCAGCACCAATCATAAAGCCTTATTTAAGGTATTGTCTTTTTTCCCTTTTAAATAATTCTAAACATCTTACTTTTTTTTTTCTGAGTCAGTTCTTCTAAACCCCAGGCTCAACTGGGGGTGATCACTGTCTAATGGCATGCCATCCATCTTGTCTTAGGAGTAGCATCTTAGTCACAGTGGTTGCCATAACGGCCTCTGCCTATGGAATTATTTAAGCCTAAGAAACTTACTTCATGGGCACAGCTTCCCCTTCATGTCCACATCAGTTCCAATCGTAGAATAACTTTTGGCAGATTTCCAGATAGAAGCAGCTATTCGTGTTTCTGAGGCTTATGTGCTATGGGTCCCAATGAGGACCACATTACTGCCATTTCCTCCTAAAGACATGGCCTTTCCTCAGTTTTTAAATGTTCCTGGTCTTGAGTTAATGTTTCCATCAGGTGCTTCTTTTTCTGCAATGTTTAAGGTTTGTCTCTACTAGTATACACTTGTTCCTTTTGGAAAGTTCCCTTTTCTAACAGGCTTGGGGTTAGCATTGTTTGCCACAATTGAGTACCTTCTTTTCTTTTATTAATACTTTTCTTTTGCTTTCTGGTCCATACTCATGTTTTTCTAACATATGCCTCTAGATGTTTTTCTTGCAGAGTCTCTCATGGTGAGAGATATGAAGTCAATCAGTTCGAAGTTTTGTCAATAGCATCCTTTGTTCAAACCAGTCTTATCTATTTTCACTTCCGTGAGTTCAATAATCCTACCCCAGATGTATTTCTTCCACACTCTAACATCTAGCTTGGATCCGGAGTCTTTGATCAATTATTGTTCTGCCTGGATTCACTGTAATATAATTAATCTTGTCTTTGTCTTTCCTTAATCTCAGGCCCATCTATTTTTAGAGTTCACCCAGCACCTTTTTGTGACATTTTATACCAATCTTTCTCTCCAATTTGTCCAGATTTTATGTGCACTCTTTGTATAATTGCCCTATCCTCAAAAGAGATTCCCCAATTGCTCTTACTATAGATTTATCTGTAATGTAAATACCGACTCTTCGAAGTATTCGAGATCCTGTCTCCTCTGGGTAATTGTTCTCAGTCTGCTCTCCAAGATCCTATATTTATTCTTCCATTAGGTTTCACTGGGTCCCAGTTACTATTTCTGATTTTGTAACAAATAAAATAATTTACCCTTTTATAATAACCTCTTTAAGAGTAATTAGACTTGAATGAATCTCCTTCACCTAGCATTTAAGATCTCAGGGGTGTGTGTGTATGTGTGTGTGTGTTTTCCTATCTGTCAACTGTGTGTGCTTGGGTCAGATGTTTACCATTTTTGTAGGGAAATCTCTGATCTCCTCCAGCAAAATCAGCTATCCTTTTTAAATTTTATTTTCATGCATACATTGTTCTATTCTGATCATAATAATTAAGCATATTTTCAAGCCACTTTACTTTCTCCTTGATTCCTTTAGCAAATTTGATTCCTAGATTTGTAATACTTTCTTTGAGTAGTTTCTGTGTCTTAACTGAAGAAGATGGGAGTGCTCCGTTTATTGAAAAAAAATCTATCACCTTTCTGTAGGTCAAGCCATAGTTTGGGTTTATGAAATTTCGAACTATGGTTAAAATTTATGCGATAAACAAATTTAGAGCCAACTTTGATTGGCGGAGGTTACTTTAAAAGTTTATCAACGAGTCACATGAATCTAATGTTAGCTCATCCACATTTCCTTTTTGGCTCAGAATACAGTTTGATATAACATAATGAAGAATAGAATTGAAGGCAGCAGATGTAATGCTGCCTATCTAGGCCAAATATTAACGATTTAAAGACAGAACCTCACTGTCATGCTTGTAGAACTCAATTGCCATTATCCTTGGAAGTGCTGGCCTATAGATTTGCCTTCAAGACACAGAAAAGCAGCAAATATTTTTCATTTTGCAACACCTAGAATAATCTAATCCCAATCTCAGACTTGCCTGAAGTTTCAGGTGAAGTTCACAGCTGAGTTAAGTAAGCAGTAGTAGCCTGAACAGCAAGGAAGCCATGATCAACTAACAGAGCTGAGCCCTCCACAGCCCACCTGAATATACTAAAGTCATATCCAATCCCAGCATTTTCTGAAGGTCAAGTCTATTGGAAAATAATCCCAGCTGCATTTAGTTGCTTTGACCTATCAAGCTCAAATTCTGTGTAGTCCTTGCTTAGTATAAAATTTAAGGCCAGTTTCCCTATTCTCTACATACAGGCCCGTTAGTAAAAATACAACTACAAAACTGTATGTTCAACCACATGACCCAGTATAGGCAGCTAGACACCACTGAATTAAAGGCACACAAACAAATCTTAAAGCTCTACATAGCACTTGCATATTAAAGCACCATCAAAACATGACACCACTCAGTCAAAGCCCCTTCATAAGTTTCAAACTCTTTTGTTATTTGCTCTCCAGTATCATTTCTGTATTTCTCAAGGTTTCAGACCAATTTGACCCCATAACTATATCACTTTCCTGAGTTTTGTCAGACATCTGGAAATTATTTAACCTGAAGGAGTAGTATAAATCTCAAAATTTGTAGCCAGCTGGTCAGAAGTGAGAGTGGCATGAGGATCCCCAAACATGTGGCTGTTGTCTTAAGTAAAGACAGTCTTATGGAGGTCTGTACTGTACTCTTAACATTGCAGACTACTTGCAGCAGACTCATGCTTCCCAATTTCAAAACTTACTACAGGTAAAACTACAGTAATTCATAGAGTGTGGTACTGGCATAAGGATAGGCATATAGACCAATGGAATAGAATTCAGAGTCCAGAAATAAATCAGTACATATATGGCCAGTTGACTTTTGACAAAAATGTCACGACCATTCATTGGAAAGAATAGTGTCTTCAACCAGTGGTGCTGGTAGAACTGGTCCACATGCAAAAGACTAAAGTTGGACCCATACTTCACACCATAAACATGAATTAACTCAAAATGGATCAACAGTCTAAAAGAGCAAAAACCATTAAACTCAGAAGAAAACATAGGAGCACATTTTCATGACTGTGGATCTGGCAATCAATTTTTAGACATTGTTATGTGAATTTTACCTCCGTAAGTTATTTCCATCCAAAGCATGAGCAAAAAAAAAGAAGGAAAGAAAAAGAAAAAATAACAAATTGGACTTCATTACATTTGAAATTTTTGTGCATCAAAGGACATTACCAAGAAAGTGAAAAGACAAACCATGGAATGGAAAAAATTTGCAAATTATATTTCTGAAAAGGGTTTAAAATCCAGAATATATAAAGAACTCATGCTCAACAACAAAAAACAAACAACTGAATTAAAAAATGGGCAATGGACTTGAATCAATGTTTTTCCAAAGAAGATATACAAATGGCAATAAGCACATGAAAAGATGCTCAGCATACTTAGTCATTAGGGAAATGCCAGTCAAAAACTACAATGAAGTACTACTTCACATACACTGGGATGGCTATAATAAAACACACACACACGCACACACACACACACACAGAAAGAGAGAATAACAAGTGTTGTTGAGGATGTGAAGAAATTGGAAGGCACCCTCATACATTGCTTGTGGAAGTGGAAAATGGTGCAGCTAATTTGAGAAACAATTTGATGAGTCTTCCAAAAGAAAAACATAGAATTACTACATGGCCCTGCAATTCCACTCCTAGATATTTATGCAAAAAAAAATTAAAAACGGGTACTCAAACCAGTATATGTACATGCATGTTTAATAGCAGCACTATACATAATAGTCAAAAAGTGGAAGCCAAATATCCATGAATGTCCATGAAGCCAAATGTTCTATGACTATAGGAACAAATTGTAGTATATACATACAATGGAATGTTTTTCAGCTATGAAAAGGAATGAAGTGCTGATAATTCTACAGCATGGGTGAACCTCGAAAACATTATGCTCAGGGAAAGAAGCTAGACATAAAAGGTAACATATTGTATGATTCCATTTATTTGAAACATCCAGAGTGAATGAATCTATAGAGACAGAATGCAGATTGATGTTTGTCATGGGCTGAGGAAAAAGGAGACTAGGGAGAGGCTGCTTAATGTATAAGTGGTTTTACTTTGGAATGATGGAAATGTTTTGGAACTGCATGGAGGTGGTGGTTGCACATTTTGAATCTACTAAATGCCACTGAGCTGTTCACTTTAAAATGGTTGATTTTATGTTATGTGAATTTCACCTCCATAAAATATTTAAAAAAAAGACAAGTGGAGCAGAACCGATTTGCCCCACTTGTTCCAGCCAAGGTCACCCTAGCTCAGCTGACAGCTAGCTGATTCCAAGACATGTGAGCAAGCCCAGCCAAGACCAGCAGAACAACCTTGCTAATCTGCAGACTCATGAGCTAAGTAAATGCTTATTGTTTAATGCCACTGAGTTTTGTAGTGGTTTGTTGTGCAACATTACTGTGGCAAGAGGTACCAAATATAGTTAGCTATTTGTACTTCTTAAATGTTATCACATAATCTTATTCACTGGTTAGACAGCTAAATTCTGTTCCTAAATCTTAATCCTTTGTATTGTCAGAGTAATCTCCCTAAATATCCCTCAATTTTTTTGTTGTTCAAAATATTACATATCAGGACAATCTTCACATTCTCGATTTTGACATTCAAGAAACTTCACAATGTGATCTTGCTCAGTCATCCAACTTAATCACCCACAACTCACAAGTACCCAACATGGACCTTGAGTTGTAGCTAGATCAGTCTCTAATGTTCCAGACAGTTTAGTGACACGTGGGATGCCCAGCTTCCTTACCCTTTTTTATGCTATTTTATGCCCACTTGGAATAATCTTCCTCTTCTCCATCTATTCAAAGTTCAGCAAGTTGCATCAGTTAGGATATATTATATTATTATATGGTAACAAATGACTTCACAACTTTCAGTGTATTATTTTGCCATATAACTCTCAGTGGCTTATACAAAAGTATTATTTTTCACTCATGCTACATGTTGGTGTGGGTTGACTGCCGCTGCACTTGCTTATGTCAAAGCAAGTTACATGCCATCTTCTTAATTCAACAGTGTGAGGATTGTATGGCCCTTCCTTGGGGAAGAGCATTGCAAGTGACACAGCTAAACCTAGCATGAATAAGGTGGGAAGTGCACTTTTCCTTCAGAGAGGAGCAGCAAATACTTTGAATAATAATGGAATACACTATATTAGCTCTTTTCTAAAATTGGTATTAGTTATATATTGCTGCATGACAAATTGTCCCAAAATTTAGCAGCTTAAAGAAAAAAACACATATTATTTCTCAATTTTTGTTGGTCAGGAATTCAGGCATGGCTTAGCTGGGTTCTCTGAGTCTTTCACAAGGCAGGTCAGCCTTCAAAGTTTAAAAATATTATTTAAATCCTACCTTATTTAGTTTGTTTACTAATACCTTCTTTTCATAACTTCTTTGATTTTATCTGTATCATAAACCATAACATTGTTTATATAGATAATATTTCTGTTTTGTGGATGGTACTTATCTCTTTAAAGAGAAATTTTTATTTTTTACTCTTAAAAAAATCTCCAAAACTCTCCTAATAGCTGATGAAACTGGGCATATGGTAGATCTGCAAAAATATTAATATTCAAAATAAACAATTATTAAGCATAGTCTATGTTACAGTGCTTAAAATAGTAAGAGATGAAAATACTTTTAGGTGAATGAGTTAATTAGAATTCCAAAATTTGCTTTGTTGAATTAAATTTGCAATGAATTACTCACCATTAACTGCTTTTTGTTGGTAGTTCTGATACTTAATGATTCACTGACCACTCTGAGTAGTATTTTGCTATATTCTATAGAACTTTAAAAGCTAGAAGATTCTCATTTTTGATGCCCAATGTAGTATAAAAACAAATGATAATGATGATTCTTTTTCAATATCTGCTTCAGAACAATCTTGTTGATTGATTTACTTTTGCTCTCAGCATCAGAAGGGCCTTTAGTGATCACCAAAATCTCACTTTGTTTATGAATCTCCTCTAAATTGTCTGCAACAAGTGTCCATCCCATCACACTTGTTCCATTTCTGACAACTACACTTTCTCTAATAACTCTGTTTTATATCTAACTGAAATCTGTTCTTTTAGATATTTATCATTGGTCCTGAAATTAATTCCTAGTCTGTGATTGCCTTTCATATATTTGAATATGTTTCACTTAAGTGTTTCGAAGTTAAATATCCCTAGTCTCTTCAACTGTTTATCTGGCCCTTATCATCCTGCTCACTCTTCTCTGTTCTGTTTAGTTATTTCAGTATTCCTCCTTGTGGGGTCCTAAATTGTACACAATTTTCCAGGTCAATCAATGCTGAGTAAAACAGCCCTACCCTCTCTTCTTTTTCCGGGTCATTATGTGACCTAAAATTGCATTATTATTACTATTAGACGCATTATATAATTGATCTACATTGAACTTGGAGCCAATGAAAACCCCCAAATTTATTCTCACAATTTGCTTTTAAGCTACTTCTTTCTTATCTTGTACTTGTACTGCTAGTTAGTCAGACGTGAGAACAGAACTTTACATATGAATTCCTACTAAACTTCTACCTCTAAGATTTTTATTTAGTAGTTTAGACTGTCCAGATATTTCAGATATTTAATCTGTCACCTGGGAGTTACTAGCTTCTCCCATCATTGTTTTCAGTTTTAAATTTAGTCAGCATACATACCAACTTGACTTTGTCTAAGTTATTATAAAAATATTGGCTAGGTTGTGATTAGGGCAGAGATTTCCAGTATGCTAATAGTCTTGCTTCAGATTATATTAATCCTCCAAGAATATGGTTGTTTATTTAGTGGAGTCTGCAAGCTCACTTATCTCTAACTTAGACACAAGTGTTTTAACTTTGTCATTCTACAAACACAATTTTAAAAATTATTTCATTCTTTCATAGCTTGCATATTTTACCAATATTTTAATGTATCATGGTCTGAATGGCCTTCATGGTTTGGTCCCTTGGTTCCCAACTTCTCTATCTTAGTATTACTGGTTCCTTCCACTCTGTACTCAAATCACTTTGTTTCTGTTCCCCAAACAGTCTCCTTCATGCCCCAGTACCTTATCACATGTTTTCTCAGCTTGGATTTTCTCTCACCCTATCCTCCTGGCAGGCTATTGCCTACTCATATTAAGGTCTTTGTTTAAATATTACTTCTGAGAAACTTCTTGACACTCTCTTACTCCTATTCCCCTTACCTATCTCATCTAGGATGGTATATTTGTTAGGGTTATCCATAGAAACAGAACCTGTTTATAGTCTCTCTTTCTCTCTCTCTGTCTCTGTTTCTCTCTGTCTCTCTCTCAATTTAGTTTAAGGAATTGGCTTATGTGATTATGGAAGCTGAGAAGACTCAAGCTCTATAGTTGGAAAGCTGGAGATCCGGGAGAATCTATGCAGTTACAGCGCGAGTTACTCAGTCTTTTTGTTCTGTTCAGACCCTCATTTGATTAAATGAGGCCCACCAACATTAGAGAGGCCAATGTGCTTTACTTAGTCTACTGATTCAAATGTTTATCTTGTCCAAATGTTTAATTATCCTCACAGACACCCTCAGAATAATGTTCAGCCAAATGTCTGGGTACCCTGTGATCCCATCAATTTGGCACATAAAAGTAGGCATTACAGATGGTTATCCCTGTTACATTAATAGCACCCACTGTATAGTAATTATCACAACTGCAATTAAAAAAAACTTCTTGGGGGAGTTATTTGTTTAATGTATGTCTTTGTTCTAGACTGTAAACTACATGAGGGTGAAGATTTTGTAAACTTCTCTGTATTCCCGTTTTTAGCACAGGGCTAAATAATAGAGTTGATATTGTAAAATCGTTTAAAAATTAGGGATACTGCCTAACGTAAGTGGAAGATTCAGGCACTGAGAGAGGGTCTAGGTCTAGTCAAAATCCTTCTCCCTTCTTGGATGCTCTAAAAATGCCTAGTACTATCATTGTACATCCAGCACTGCTCTTGTTCTCCCAAATGTGGAATTCTGCAATAGCCCAGACAGTCTAGGCTCTGGGAACAGCATTGCTGGCGGTGGGGGTTGGAGGTGACTCAGAATGGTATAAATTGCAGCCTATAGTCAAGCCCCAAGCAGGGGTGTGTGTGTGTGTGGGGGGGGGGGGTTATTTATTCACTCTGATTCCTCTTATAAGTTTTTTCAGGAAAGACATCGTGAACCAAGGTAGCATCCACTCATAACTTTTTTTTGCCTTGTTTTGGATACTAAGTAATATAATTCTCTTTGACTTCTAAATAGAATCATTTAAAAGCAAGCAATCAATAATTCTAAATAGAGGAATTAAATAGGAGGTTTGTAAACATTACATGTTCTCCTACGTTGTTTCCTACAGATAACACTCATTTATCTGGGAAGGGGCATACAGATTTGGCAGTACCTTTCTTAAAGACGATAGATGGGCCGGCTGTGGTGGCTCACACCTTTAATCCCAGTACTTTGGGAGGCCGAGGCAGGCAGATTGCCTGAGGTCAGGAGTTCGAGACCAGCCTGGCCAACATGGTGAAACCCCATCTCTACTAAAAATACAAAAATTAGCCGGGCATGGTGGCAGATGCCTGTAATTCCAGCTATGCAGGAGGCTGAAACAGGAGAATTGCTTGAACCTGGGAGGTGGAGGTTGCAATAAGTGGAGATCATGCCATTGCACTCTAGCCTGGGTGACAAGAGTGAGACTTCATCTCAGAAACAAACAAACATCAAACAAAAAAAACAAATAAATACAAATAGATGGTAGCCACAGTGTATTGTGATGTACTTCCCACTGGAAGCAATAATGGTTATACGCTGGTGTTGGAAATCTCAAGCTTCATGTAGAAGATTTCCGCAAGAGTCTTTCTCTCTGTGTTCATTAAATATTTGTTTAGTAATCAATGATCGCATGTTGGGTCTTAATGATTACTGTATGTTTTCCTGAGGGTTCACATGCCATTTTATAATCTGTTCTACAACTTTTAGAGAATTCAAATCAGGCTTATGGATGAAGTTTCTTCTTTAAGTGTATTTGCCTCTCTTCAATTCTTGAGTTCCTTACCGTTTACCTTTACTTTTCAAACTTTATGAAATGTAAAAATTTAGGTCTCTTGCTGAAAAAGGGTGCCAAGTGCTGGCGGTAATTAATCAGTCCTTAAATCTCTCTAGGTCAAGACTTGGTATACACAAAGGCAGCCAGTTAAGAACCTGTTGTGTAGAAAAGATGCTACTCAGGAAGTCTTTATTCCTTGGAATTGTGGTCTCTGTGACTTTGCCTTGGTTCCAGGATTTCTCAGACATGGTTCTCAGGGTCTTCTAGTGACTTCCCAGCATAAGACTTGATCTACCCTTGTTGCTTAGATCAAAAACAGAATGTGCTTGAGTAACCACTGATTTATATTTTTACTATTGATCTACAGAGGCTATCAAGAATTTTGATAAGGCTTGAGTTTCAAAAAAATGTTTTAGTGGCAGTTGGAAATCTCTGATTATAAATGGATCACTGTCATCTTTTATTAAATATGTGAAGGCAGAATTATGAAAGTAGTCTAATCTATTTGTAGACTCTTTAATATTTGTCAGAAATTCCCTGTTGAAATCTTTAAAACATAGGCTCTCTTTCATATTCATGAAGATATAACCATCACTCCTAGGTTTTGTTGGGGTAAACTTGTTTTAGTCATTCATGCAATTTTTAAATCAAATCCTTGCTTTGTCAAAATCCTTGTCTTTCTTTCTTCTGGTTTTTATATCTCTTATTTTTCAGCCTTAGAACTCTGAAGCTAAAAATCCCATTCTGACTCTAATGACTTGTCCATGATCCCAGAAGTTTATTATAAAATATATTGTAATAAGTATAATTGCCAATGAAAACAAACAGCCTAATTGCTACTACCTGTTATAAAACAATGCCTTACATAGCTCTCAGCATTTAAAAGAACACCACTCAGCAGAGATTTTCTTTCTCCTAAGAGCTTTTAAAAGAGAGAAGAAATCATAGACAAAAATATATAAAACACTAATTGTAGAAGATTCTGTCTTTCTGAAACAAACATGAAGAAGTAAATGTCAAAGGGAATCCTCCATTTTCACTGCTAAATGATTAAGGCTTTTTTTAGTCTGTCACATTTAAAGTATAAATCTCTCATGACATAAATATTTACATCTTAAATAAATCATTAAAATGTAAGTAATATGTTGACTTAGCATTCACATTCAAGGGCACCAAACTGTTTTACTCACATTAGCTGACTTCCAAGTCTCTCTCAATTAGTTATGTTTGTTCTGGGTATTATTATTATTATTCCTACTTTCGAGTCTTGAAAAAAAGAAAAAAGAACAAAAAGGTTAACTACATTTTTAGGTTTGTATTAATGTGACTGTACAATGTAACAGTACATTTTATAATTAGCTTCCTTTTGAATGTTATTTACATATGTAAATGCTTTGTATAATTAATTTTATTCTTAAGTTTTACTGTGTTTTCTATTACTTATTTTCTGACTGAGTCAAAAGTTAATTTGTGCTTCATTTACACTTGATCTTAGCGAAAAGGCCGAGAAGTGTTGATTTGTGCCTCATTTAATACCATTCAGGTTAAACTTTTTGGGATAGTAATATAAATACAAATACTCTAAAGTAATAAAAATGTCAGTTATTAGATCAAGTAATTATATAATGACATTTCTAAAGACCATTACTTCTGTTTTGTGTTAGATTTATTTGTTGAGTTCTGTGCATTATAATTCCTAAAAGTAACTCTAAGATAATACTTTAAATTTTTGTACAGAGCTTTAAAGTTTACAAAACTGTGTCATGCATATTCAATTTTATGTATTGGTATAGGCCATGGCCACATAAAAATATACTAGGTATAATTAATTCTCAATATTTCTTTAAGTAATTGTAAATTGCATGTATACCAAACCAATTAAGTTATTTCACATTACTACTATATATCAAATATTTTAGATGTCCAAGAAATTGAGTTCACAAAATCCTTGTATTTTCAAAGACACACACACACACTATTATTTTTGTTGAAGGGAAAAGCAAGATCAGACAATAGAATCCCAGCTTATTTCTACTTGTATAAATCAAGTCATTTAAATAAATGAATTGTGTATACTGACCTGTTCTACCAATGTGCTACTGGGGATGTATGAAAAAAAGATGTGCATGGTGGTGGAAGTAGAAAGAGGCATAAAGCGTATTGGAAAACTACCAAATGTCCCCTGCAAATGGGCCCTATTCAGAATCAGTAAGCGTATGATGAGTGAAGTGCTTTTGAATATCGCCTTTAGATTCCATGCTGTTACAAGGCCAGCCCTGAACATGGCAACTCTTATTTCCACACACAGTACCTCTTCACTCTCAATTTAACCCCCAAATCTGATGAACCCATTACTCCATACTTGATTTCATGGAACAAGGAGTAGATATAGTTACAAATGATCAATCACAAGCCGTGAACCAAAGCAGCAAGGCATTAACAATTCACACCATTTCGGTCCACTTGCTCAAGCAGAAGATGTGCCAGCATATTTAATGCACAGCTACTTCGTTCAGTTTAAGAAAAAAACATGACTCAGGCTGCATTTTCAAAATGGAGAGGACTTTCTAAGATTTCATACTTCCTAAGCCTTAATGTCAACATTTCATCCACACATCAGCAATTAAAATAACCAGGTGTTTTGTTTAGGTCATAATGTCCAAATTAAATTTTACTCAGGTAAAAACAATATGACCTATGAAATTCTTCCCTTCAATGCATCACTATTCTGTTTGATCCTATCATACAAATCAACGTCTCTTACAGCAGTATTATAACACTGTAGACCCCACAGGCAATATGCCGTCAGTTTAATAGGATCACTGAAAAACTAAAGCAGCTGTGAAAGATTGCTCTAAGTATAGCAATCGTGTGCTTGTCATTTTGTTCAGTGGAGGAAAATCCAAATTTGGGTAGGCATCGGTATTTAAGAAAATGACTGCTAAATCTTTTCTCATAAGTACCTTAGGGACAATAAGATTTGACATATAGCACGTAAACAAAAGTACACAGCAGCTGTTAGTTCAGTTTTGTTTGGGTAAAAATACACTGATATACATCAAGCAACAAAGGAAACAGTATGTTCTCCATCATTCAATCTTTCCTGCAGACCATGCTTTTGAATGGTGTCTGGTGGTTGTGGGACCAGGAGCTTTCCAACTATTACCTAAAGCTGCATAAGGAGCATTAAAAACACACATACCTTGGCACTAGCTCAAACTCTCTGCAGGCATACTTCCTGGACTGGGAAGCAGTCACATCTTAGTATCTTTTAAGAACTTAACTTTGTTTTGACCAAAGAAGACTTTTTAAATCAACTTCAATAAAAACAATAACCAAAAAAACAAAACAAAACAAATGCCAATTGAATTAGTGGGAAATTTCCAAATATCTTGGTGTATTTCTAAATGATATCTTGTTAGCAATAGCCAACTATTTTAGACGCTGAGATCTGCAACTTGCTGCCAAAGAGTATATAGAAATTTCTTTATAGGTAACTATGCCCCTGGCAGTGTGCTTTTCTTTCATAGTCTCATGTACTCTGACTAAAATGTGAAAATTACAATATGTAAATTATGGTTATGGGTATTATGGGTATTTAATTGGCATGACTTTTAATTTTTTATTATAAGCAAGTTATTAAAGCCTTTGATTATTCCCTGTGCTTCTTAAAATGTTATTAATAAAAAATCCTGATCTTTTTAGCTTTCTACATTAGATTGAAATGCAGTATGCAAAGTGGCACTTTCAATGTAGGATGTTGCTTTTGGAGAGGTATATATATTCCCTAGGTATAGATCATGATAGAATATTCCAATCTAAATCTGATAGACAAATTTGATTAGTTTTGTGGTTTCTCTTTGGAGAGATTTTTGGTTTCTTGTCATGTACTGTTTCCATCGTGTATCCAAGTAAGTAAAGCTTCTATTTTTTTTTGAGATGGAGTTTTGCTCTTGTTGCCTAGGCTGGAGTGCAATGGTACAATCTTGGCTCACTGCAACCTTCACCTCCCGGGTTCAAGTGATTCTCCTGCCTCAGCCTCCTGAGTAGCTGAGATTACAGGCATGTGCCACCATGCCTGGCTAATTTAATATTTTTAGTAGAGATGGGGTTTCTCCATGTTGGTCAGGCTGGTCTCAAACTCCCAACCTCAGGTGATTTGCCCACCTCGGCTTTCCAAAGTGCTGGGATTACAGGTGTGAGCCATCACACCTGGCCAGTTCAAGCTTCTTATCAGTGATGAACTAGTTTTAATATAAGATCTTATTCAAGGCTGAACAGTTTATTTTCTTATTTAGCATTTGAACTCATTTTTTAAGGTTCTTAGAAGAAATTACCTTTTTTATTTAAAAGAGTTATTTTGACCTTAATCTAATATTATTGCTGTCATTTAAATTTTATTATGTGCCTTTTCCTATAAAAGCATGATTTATGACAAGGTAGGATAAAGTACATAAGGGTTTTCCAATGACTTTTAAAAAATACCCATCTCTGGCCTTCTCCTGTCTAATGCTTCCTTCCCAAATCTTCTGACTTTCTTTTTATATTGATTTTCTTCCTTACTCTTCATAATCATAAGGAAAATTAAAACAAAAACAACTTCACATCCTAATTATGCTTTGAAATTTTGGTATATTGTTTTTTTCTTAAAGCAAATTTGGATCAAATTTTTTTAGGTTATAGAAAGTTACAGTTTCTAAATGATTGTGGATAGTTGTAGTCATGGTCTTAAAACTTACCTAGAATACTGTCCACTCATTGAAATGGTTGGATTAATTTTCATTTTGCCCTATAGTTATAACTTGAGATGAAACAAAAGGAATAAAAAGTAATCATCCACATAGCTTTTCACCTTTCCAGGGGTGGAAATGACACCAATGAAATGATTCTATTTGACTGATGTATGCATAATTGCTAAATTTAAGGGATGATTAACTTCCAAACTATTTAATATGAAATGTTGAGGGCTAGCTTAATGAAAATATAGAAAAGAAAAGTTCTTACCACAATCATGCAAACAGGAGGAATCAGGTAGAACATCTGTAGTAAAGGGCTTTCACATGAGAAGAAATGTGTATGTATATTTATGCACACAAATATTAAAAGACCATAGGATGACCTTCTTGAGTGAGGCAATATTTCTACATAGTAGTTTGAAGACAGCGAAGCACATGATTGGAAGGACACAAAAATAAGGGAAAAAGAGAACTCTACATAAAAGTGAAGAATTAACCATTGGTTAAGAGCACTTATGAGCTATGATTTGATGTAGAATATTAGGAATATCCACTGAAACATTTACATAAATAATTCACATCCATGTTAAAATCTACAGTTGAGGTTGAAAAGTCAAACGACTTCTTTTTTTTAAAATCAAGTATTCAATAATATTTTAAACTACATTTTAGGCCAAGGCTCCTTTTTAAATGGACAGTTCTTTAATTCTAACTGCTTAGTAAATACATTTTTTCCAGTATAACATAGGCTAATTTATACGTCCTTTTCAAGTACTTAGGCGTATCATTTTCTTATGTTTTCTGTACCTTCCTAGTTAGTGGAAACATTGTTTGTTCTTGGAGTGTGCTTTGTCTTCCTTTTCAAGAAGATCATCAAAGTTACTAGTTTGCAGCTCCCAAAAAGAAAGAGCCTTCTAATCCCTAGTTCAGAGGCTAACCTTTATTAGTGCTTTCGTGGTTATAATGAGGACCCTGCTTCCTGCAGGGAGATTCTGGAATACTGAACAGATTATTCAACAAGTTCAGAGCAGATTCTGAAGTCCCTTATAAAACCTACTTGTGAATACTGCTTTCTTTGCTTTGCTGTTTCTGGTTTCCATAGTATTCCTAATTATATAAATCATGTGGAACATGGGAGCTCTTTTCCATCCAGTATCAATTCTGACACTGCTTATGCTGTGGTATAATTTTAATTATTTTTCTAGGCTGTATTTTTTTCCAAAATTCTTATGGAGAGTATAAACTTTGAAAAACTTAGAATTTTTGTTGTTAGAAGATCTACTAAGTGCTTTTTTGGAATCCCTTGGGCTGACATAAAGAATCTGAAAGTTATTTTGTGACAAGCGTAGATAGAAAATCTGATAACATTTTCTCATGTTTAAATTCAAGGTTAACTCTAGGGTGTAAATCATTCAAGTTTATCACCTACTGCTGGATTTATTAAACTTTATTTCAATTTAATACCTATTTATGTAGTGCCTTTCAATGTTCCAGAAGTGTATCAGGTTCAATGAGTATATCAACTAAAGGTGTGTAAATTAAAATCTAACGCATAGTAATATATGAATGTGTAGCAATAAACTAAAAGCACTGATGATTCTTAAGCTATGTTTCCTTTGAAAAAAATTAATCAAGATTGATTTGTATTATACATTTTAAAGGTTGAAGAGTTATAATTCTGATATAAGCTTGTTTCTCTTTTAATTTTTATTCCTTTATATGTGATCTTTTTTTTTTAAAGATTGAGGTGTTTATTATGATAAGACTTACAGAGAAGAGCAATTATTCTAAGAGAGTAAAAAATGGGGTTGATAGGTGAATTTCAGGAATTAGTTTCTCAAGTTAGATGAGTGAATTTTATGCACACATCTAAGAAGATGTTTCAATAGTCATTGGCTCATAATTTCCTCTTAACTTTATTTATACTATATTAGTAGAAAAATCTTGAACCTTGTATTCAAAACTCTCCTTAGTGTTGAATATATTAGACAGACTTTAAATTATGCTTTGGTAGAGCGTTGTGGAACTTAGTGTCATAAAATGCACAACTTTTTTACTAAGAGCAAAATTTAGCAGAATACCAGTAGCAAAGGCCATTTGCATAACTCAGCCTCTCAGCAGCTCAGCTGAACCTAATTGTAATTCAGTTTTCAGATTGCTATGCTAGGCCTCTCTGCATAAAATATGCAACATATAACATAACTAACGGCATGACCTATTTTCTTTGCTCGTGATCTATTTAATTCCTTTTTCTAACAGAAATATGTATCAAAATAAGGTAGCCAAGACATGTAGTTATTTTGTATGTTTAAGTTAGTTTCACACGTGTATACTTAAATAATGACCAAGTAAAGAAAAATATCATTTCATTTTTCTGGATTCCCAAGTGTGCCATTTTTATTTCTTGATTTCTGGCTTTTCAGAGGAAAATTAAATCTTGAAACATATTAGCTAGCTGCCATGTTATTATTGGACTATTTTAGACTAGAAAGACTTTATAAGCTAATTGTGTGAAAAAGTATATAAACATGTTTGTCAACTCCTTATGGATGTGACAGTACAGATTCATAAGTAAATATCTTTGATCTGTTTTCAAAATGCATGCTGGAATAGCATTCCTAAATCCTTCACTGGTTTATATTCCAGAAACTGAAAAAAGAAAGGCAGGATAAAATGGTTGCTTAAGATTCTCACTCCCGTTTTTAAACAGTCTTGCCATCCTGTTTTATGAGTTACTTAAGGAATGCAATGAAAATCCTCAAATAGGTTGGCTTATAAATGTGTGGATTATATTTTATGAATAATTTCCAGATGTGATGTTTTAGGTATATAGTCTCCTCTACAAGAAGCTATATACAGAAACAACATGGATCTTACAATTTTATCAGGACAATGCAAGTAGATTTCAGCAAGGTTGGTTCCAACTCATCTGTGATAAATGAGAAGATAAGGCAATCAGTGCACACCATGACACTCTGTGCAGCTAGTTAGGCACACTTCAGAACTATTCAGGTGTGCTCACAAAGCTTATGAGTCTTGCATGGGGGGTGTCTCAATAAAAATACATCCTTCATGGTGGCCACTAGTAATGCAGGAATTGCCTCTCTAAGACTTAACCCAGGTCGGATATAAATAATAGATGTTAAGAGTTAGCTCTGGTATTGGGGCTGTGTTCCAGGCAGACGCATTACAGTTGGGTCAAAGAATTTTTTTCCCTTCTTTTCTCAAATAGTTCCTCTGCTTGAAAAATGCCTGCAAAATTCCATCACACCTTTGCGGGGACCACTTTGGGTCTCTAAGGGAGAAGGTTTCAGCCCCTCAGGAGCTAAGATGTATATCCAAGGAGTTCTTTTGGCCCTGTACCAACGATTAAAGTCTGCAAAAAAATATTATAAACAGGTGAGTCATCCCTTTTTAAAAATTGCTTTATTATATGTTTTAAAAATATACTTGGTTGTATAGAGGCAATGATTGGCATTGTGTCATAAAAGAACTATGACATGTATTTTGTGAGCTCAGTGCCCATTAGGGAGCCAAAAATACTGCTTCTGTAATCTCAAAGCGAACAATAATGAAGCTAATTGTATCTGTCTTTTGGTATAAGATGTCATATGTCTTATCTTTTCTTGCAGCACATACTGGGCAAAGTGAAGTCAACTTTTTATGTGGAAACTCTGTAGATGACTATTTTAAATATGAAAATAAATAGCTCCTAAGTCATTTGAAGGTTTAAATGTTTAGCCTTCTATCTTTTTTCCAGTATAAAATCAGATTTATGGGGACTAGAATAAACAAATCACATTCTGAAAAATGAAATCGTGAATCAACTTCACATCAAGAGTAACTTAACTTCATTTAACCTTATTTAACTTGTCTGTTTCAGGAGTCATAAGTATAGAAACATAATTAGTTTATTTGAGTCAAGTTAAATTGGATTTTGTCCTTTAATTTCTGTGTATTCATTTCATATTTGTATGTGTTTGTGTAAAGGCTGATATTTTTATAACCATGTATTAGGACTTTTGATTTATCTTAAAGTAAAATTCACATTGTAAAGCAGAATAACTGATGTCATTTATAACATAAAAATGGAATTGGCACATTTAAAAAAATCCTTTTTGTACTTGGTTTTAAGAATTGAAACACATATTTTTACCAAGTTAAATAAGGACTAGGTTTATATTTTGAACTGGGAGATTCCAGTTTAGAATTGGGCTCATTATCTGAGACGGAAGACTGCTGAAAAATGAATATCGTGAAAGCATCATGCTATTATTCTCTGCTTGCAGGGGGGAAGGGGAGGTGGGAATGGGAAGTGAGTTTTAATGTTCACACAGCACCTCCTGCTGTCTGGTTTGGAAAAGAACAACTTGTATGACTGAAAGAAAGTGTTGTACTAAGGTATCCAGACCCAGCAAAAAACATCTTCTGATGAAACTTTTGTTTCCAAAATGTGTTTGGTTTGCCTTGTTAATTTCAGCACATCGAGAAACAGGATTAATAATAAGGCTATTCATAATAATACAATGAAAGAAATAAAAGTCCAAACTAATGTTCTTTATTAAGCCACTGTATATAAAAACGTAGTATAAAATATTTTATTGCATTTAGGTTAAATTATTTTGGTTAAAATATTATTTAAGTTTTAAGATATCATGACATTGTAAGATGATCATGATGAATTGCATTACAATAATTTGTTTGGAATTATGTGGTTTGATTCCACTTATTGAAATTTAAAATTATTTAATGTTAGAAGAAATAATGAGACAATTCTCCAATTCAAGAAAAGCACTGTTTAAATCAAATCTAACAACAAACTTAAACATTTTCTAAGTTTGGGTGTTAGAAATAAGAAACATCCCAGAAACTAATGCCAGTTTTTTCTTCTGCTGTCTTAAATTTGTAAAATTTAAATAAGTATAAATTGCTATAGAGCTCTGTTGCATTGTAAGACAAAAATGCTTTCAGAATAAAAATTTCTTTATGACTCAAAATTGATGGAAAATTTATTTTATTAAATATTAAATTATGAACAAAATTTATCATAGTGTCTCTGTAATTGTCTGTTTGGCCACTCTAAAGATTTCAACATTATGTGAAATTTAAGACTATTTTGAAACCCATACTCTTTGCCATTTCTACTAAAGCTTTTTTCTTCCATAAGTTGTAATAATTCAAAGCTTTACATTCAACAGTTTTAATATAATACTTAAGTTTTATTTTAAAATACAAAAATGAAGAAAAATAAGTAGAAATTTGCTCATTATGCATTTCCATGTAAATTTCTGTTTCTTTAGATGTGCTCTATTTTATGTATGCTTGAGGTTTTCTTCTTTTGTAATGTTTAACCAAGACTTAATTTAAATTATTTGAATTTTAGAAAAGTCACTGTAATGATACCCTTATCAGACCATCACTGGTTAGATGTTAAGCCTGATAATATCTTTATTAGTGAGTGAGATTTCTTAGCAAATATCCTCCTTAAGCATTAATGAACTTTGTTTGAACTGCACTTACTTCATTTGACCTTTGGAATAGTCTTTTCTGTTTAGGTTTTTATAAGACTGTGTTAAAGAATCTTAGATAGGTGAAATGGAGGTAGATGATTTCTTATTTCCTTAACAAATTAAAGTTTATAAATTATATGATTAGATTAGTTCTTGATATTATCTCCATTTATTCCACTTTTTATATCACATATAAAAACAACAATATTGTCTTGCCGTCTTCAAAATACAGGCTTTAAATTTTGTCATTCCCAAAGGAAATTTCTTTTAAATAAATTGCGATAATATAGCTTTAAAAGAAAAGTCAGGGCTACTGGTTTTATGTTTACGAACTTATTCATTTTTCAATTTTTAACTTCAGCTTGGCTATTATAGCATGCAACTGAATTAAGCACACTACATTAGGGTGGTCTTAAATATGTACTGATTCGTGTGTATTAAAATGAGATATTATATTTAGAACAGCATAAAGTCACTTAGTCTTACATTTATCACATTTATTTCCTTAAAAGTGGAAACATCTTAGAAATTGCTTGGAGCTAAGCAGAATCTATTTAATTGGTAATCTTTGCAATTGCATAAATGCATTCCTATGAAATGTAGTTAACACTTTCAGTGACAGGGCCTGTTCCATCTCATTAGCATTCTTGTTATGTAGTGGTGCTGTTGGTGGGGGTGTTGAAGTAGGAATGCCATTGTGTCGAGTTCTAGTGTTTGGGGACAAACACTGCTGTGGAAGGAACGTGTGAAAAGGCCACAGTCCTGTCAGTGAATGAGGAAGGCTGTGCTTTCTGTGTGCTTCAAGCAGGGAAGCTGTCATTCATAGGCCTAACACAGCTAAGCAGAGGCCAAAACACAAGGCTGCACTACCTTTTAAAATGATATTAGTGATTTTTAAACATGATCTTCTTTATTTATGATCCTACATAGAGCTTTTAGTTGCTGTCAGTAAACAAAATATGGCAGTCTGTTCAGAAACACTGTAAAGTTGCATAAACGTGCATGGAACTGTGCCAGGCAGCTATACAAATAATGATTCAGAATGGCTGATGGGCAGTGTTAAGTACAAACGTGATTTTTTGGGAAACACTCATTTCTGAAAATGTCTTCCCAAGTTAGATACTCCTTTGAATTTTCCCACAACCAACAAAATTCCTGGAGACTTTTACCTAAGAATGCATAGCATTCTTTTTTTTTTTTAATGAAATTTTTGAAAGCATCATAAACTTTCAGTTTTAATCATTTAAAGCTGTTCATATTATGGCCTAACCGTTGTTCTAAATTGCATAGTTATTTTTGAAATTCAGAGAGAAAAGAGGGAAATGAGCATCAAACTATAATATCAAGATAAGCACCATCTTAATTAGGAAGAGTCATAGTCCCTGAATTCGTTAAGACATGAAAAAAATGCATCTGTCGATTTAAGAAATTTTAAGGAATTTTTAATTCTACTAGTTTTTAGCACTTTGGAAGAAAGTGACTAAATTTGAGATTAAATTTTAGTTAATTTGATTACTGAAAGAAAAATAAATAAAAGTATTCTCTAATATTTCTTAAATTCTTGGAGTATTTTCTAAACTTTGGCAGTGTATTGAAAAACACTGCAATTTCTATTTATGTGTAAAGCTGCAGAAAAATGTTTTATTTCTGTAATTTTAATTTGGAAATGTGTATTTGGGCTATTTGTAATAAATCATTACTTAATAAAGTTTGTTGAGGACTATATAATTTTTGGCCTGAGTGATTTAAATTTTTTTGCATGTATGTGGTCTCTTTTATTTATTAATTTAAGTAAGTAACTTTTTGGGTGCTGTTATATGCTGTATGTAAAAGTTCTATATTTGGTGTATTATGTTTAGCAATCTCTCAAAAATTAGGTTTTACTTTTTAAATTGGAACAATATTGCAGACTATTTAATTTTTGGCCTGAGTGATTTAAATTTTTTTGCATATATGTGATCTCTTTTGTTTATTAATTTAAGCAAGGTGACTTTTTGGATGCTGTTATATGCTGTATGTAAAAGTTCCATATTTGGTGTACTATGTTTAGCAATCTCAGGTACTGAATTTCTGTTTGAAAAATTAGATTTTAATTTTTAAATTGGAAAAATATTGCAGATTTATTTTGTGGGCATATTATTTGATGAGGAAATAACCATCTAACCCCTATATATATTGTTTTTGCAATTTAAAATTAAAATGTATTTTGTTAACGTGCTAACACTAAACTGTACCAAAGCACTTAGATTTTGTTTAAAAAATTGTGTAAGTTAATGTTGGCTCACTTTATCCACACTTTCAATAAATTTGGTAATTAGGTATCAAACAACAATATAATATTCTGTCCAGAATTGATTCAGCTCAAAATGTGCTTGAATTATGTTTAGTACTGACAAAATTTTTTTATTGCATATTTTAAAAGGAATCTTAGTATTTTAATTTTTCAAAAAATAAGTGCTTAAAGTTTGTCTTTTCAGATCCTATGTCAATTAAAATAATTTATTGGTTCTACATTATTGAAAGAATAACTATTTCTATTTCATTTTCTGTATATACTTTAAAAATTGAGCTGTTTCCTTGACTTAGCCTTTCTGGGACAACACTTAAAATATTTTAATTTTTAGCAAACTCCTTAATATCCTTCGAAACCTTAAAAGAAATTTATAATGTGTAAACATAATATACTATTAAAAACATGAAAATAGTGTGACAGTCATTTCAAGATGAAAACTACTTGTGAAGGTTCTGATAAGTAATTTTTTAGAATATTAGGTTGTTTGTAGATTTGAGTTATTGTTGATTTTTTTTTCCTTGAAACTAAGCTACATTTTAGTTACTTGAAGTATTTTAAGAACTTTAAACTTGTGTCTCTTTCTAAGTGTCATGCTTTGAGCAGGCCTAACATCAGTTAAATGAAGTGAAAATTGCATTCTTGTCTTGATAGAGATGAAAATGGATTTCTGGTCATGAAATAGATGTAGTTGTCACTTTTTAAAAAAGGTGTCAGCAGTTTGCTTCAGTGAGTAAGGTGCCAATTCAGTATGGCAGTAAACTTGTGATCTGAGCAATCAATAAAATGCTTCAATAACTTCTGCTTCATTACACTTATAATAAGAGGCTATAGATCCATGGCACATAAAATGTTGATAAAGAGGATATGTGGGGATCGACTGTGACAATTTTCTCAAAAGTACAGTAAGTGCAATATTGCCATCTAGAGTTTGTGCATAGGTAATTATTACAGAGGGGGGAAAGCAACAGTGAAATAAAACAAGAAGTGATATTGAAATACTGTTTATTTTCCATCATTTATCCATGACACATTTATCTTCATGGAGCATTTCATTTGACTTGTCATAAAGCTGTTTAGGTCAGGAGAAAATTTTCCAATGTGTATTTTTCTCTAATTCTCTTAGAATTATGCTACCAAGTGTCAAGTATGTATGTCTAGCTCAAAATTGAACTTTCTATCATGAAAACTATTTATTAAATAACTCACTTTGGAAAAAAACAGGTTTTTCTTTTTTATGTGGTAATTCGGTTCTATTAAAACAGAAAGCTTTATTGACGTCTCAGTTGAGTGTCTTTCAATTAGAAAAATTATCTTTATTAATGTTAAACCTCCCTCAAAGAGTAAGGGCCAACTTACCTTTTAAATGGTATTTAAAAATAAGTATTTTTTACTTAAAAACTGCATCTAATGAAGGAAAAACAGATTTTTCTGCTTATGCAATTCTGAACATTTTGATGAAAAGTGAATTCCATTGGGATTATCTAGGACTATGTCTCCATCTTTACCAACATATTAAAAATATTAGTTATCACCTTACTTTTCTTGATTAATTAAAAATTATTTAAATTGTTTTATTTTATAATACTTTTTGAATGAACTAATATGGAAATATTTTAAAATTAAACATCCTCTGTACTTGTGACTGAATAGAAAATTTTATAAAAATCTGAATTTAAGTGTTTTAATGATAATACAGATAAGGTAAACTTAATATGGATATAGATTGATTTAACAGGGAAAGTTGTGGTTTTTTTTTTTTTTTACTTAACTCTCCCTTCACAGAATATGGACCATTGTTTTAATTATAGAGCAAGGCCTTTAAGTTTCCCCGAGATGAATAATTTGGCATTAATATACTATTAATGCATTTTTTTCTAATATACTGTTGCATATTTGGTTTTTATGTCTATGTGTGAATGACTTATATAATTGTAAAAATTGGAAATGATTATAACATAAATTTATTTTCATTTTCTGACCAAAAATTTATTCTCAGACATCGTAATGTTATATTATCTTCATTTATATTTAAGATAATTCTTTAGTTAGATGAAGATATCCTTCTTTAATTAGATGAAGATAACCTATGTTGAAATTTCTAATCACATTGATTAGAAATTTTGCATTTTCAAAACTGTAAATAGAGATAGAATTGTCCAGGCAAAGTACTTGAAAGTAGACCTGACAAATGTTTTTTAAATTACTCAACCACCTACAGGTATTATTGCCTATGACTCTTTTGAAATGAGAATAAATTTTATAGAGTTACTGCAGCAAAGTGAAAGAGTGTGTTTGATAGATTCCCTGAACAGTTTCAACACCCACAGGTATTATTTGTAAGAAAACAATCATGCCGAGTCTTCAGCTGGTTAGAGAGGGCATAGCATTCTATCTTCACCTGACATCCTATCTGTTCCGTCAACATCCTGGGCCCCCTGCCTCCTGCCCCCTCCTCCCAAAACAATAATGCTCACTGAGAGGTTTGTGTGAATGGACAAGAATATGAATTTTTTTTTTCCTTGAAGAACTAAAGCAGTATTGAATGCACGTTCTTCGGGGGAGGAAAACCAACTCTCTTGAGGATTGACTAGTATTTTCTATTTACTATTGAAATGGATCAGTGTTGTCAATGATTGCTAGTTAAGATCTTTGATTATTGAGAAGTCTGACTAATAATTGATAAATTGTAAACATCTTGGGAATCATTGCTTTGCTTTATTTGTTTCAGAGACGTATATTGTGGCTTCCTCTCACCTCTTCCTCTCACCTCTTGTTAGTAGCATTAGTTCGAGTAAACATCAATCTTAAAACAAATTTCTGATTTTCAAATAATATAATTCATTCTTTGTTCTTATTTTATATATGTTGCAAAAGGTGGGAATGAATATAAAATTAATTTATTGCTTTATTCCATAAAATTTTCTCAATTATGTTAGAAAATCAATTTTATATAACCTCCCAAAAATAATCAGTATTCTCTTACATTTCTAAAATATTTGAAGTTTCTAAACATAGCTAGTCATGCATGGAAAAAGGATATGGCAAGAGTTCATTTATCAAAACTTAATATATGTGACTGGGAAGTAAATGTTGAAAGCTTCAGAGAAAAGAATTATAGCATAAATAAAAGGTGCTGGAAAGGGCTTCAGCCTTGGCAAACCACAGGTGAGTTACATCTTTTAGAACTGTACTGCTCAGTACACTATCCCTTGTGCTGTTTAAATTAAAATTAAATATAATTGAAAATTGGGTTCCTCAGTCTCCCTAGCCACATTTTAAGTACTCAATAGCTACATCATCACTGAAAATTCCATTGGACAATTCTTTTTTAGAAGAAAAAAGAGCGGTCAGATACTCCACTTATACTTCTGGCATTGGATTCCTCGTTCTGTGATTAACAAGTTGACAAATATTTTAACATGATCAGGATCTAATTCGGTATTGGGTAGGTAAGGTGCTCCAGTCTCCATAAAGCAAAACAAAGGAAATATTTTGAAAACACAACAAAACATATGTAGTTCACAATCTATTTGCCATCCAACCACCAGGTGGACACCTTTAGGCCCTTCAGTGTCTCTTAGGATCCTTATAAATGAACTATATAGTGTGGCATCTTTAGGGACTATAATTCTAGCAGTCACTGACTTAACCTTATCTTATTTGGGTACCTCCCCACCCCAAAAAAGTAATTAGAGAACCAAAGAAGACAAACTCAAATGATGGAAGTATTGAGTACCCCTTATGTGCTCTGTCTGTGTATTTACCAGTATTGAAAAGATAGGAGAATTCTCTAAGGCCTTGCCCTTAGGAAGCTCTTATTCTTGTTTTGGAGATAAGGCATACCCACATGAAGCTATTAAGAAATATACTTATCAGTATAAAAATGAGTGCTAAAATATATGGTTCAGATTCTATATATTATGGGAACTTATATAAAAGAAAGACCAGCAAGAAAATAAAATGAAAACATTTTAAGGTTGACATGAACTTTAGAAGCTGTATAATCCAGTCCTCTCATTTTATCGACAATAAAACAGTAATACTTACCTCACTGAGGATTAAATAATGTATACAAGACTGCTTTTTTTTTTTTTTGGAGATGGAGTCTTGCTCTGTCACCCAGGCTGGTGTGCAGTGGCACGAACTTGGCTCACTGCAACCTCCATCTTCTAGGTTCAAGAAATTCTCTTGAGTAGCTGAGGCTGCAGGCACATATATACTTTTTTTATATCACATATAAAAGTGCCCAGCTAATTTTTGTATTTTTGTAGAGATGGAGTTTCACCATATTGGCCAGGCTGGTCTAAAACTCCTGACCTCAGGTGATCCACCTGCCTTGGCCTCCCAAAGTGCTGGGATTATAGGCATGAGCCACCAAAGACTCAAAAAATAGTACTTGGAACCTGGTAAGTGCTCAGTGGGGATTAGCTATCATCAGCATCGTTATTGTTAATATTATAAAGTAATTAAGACCAATGGCAGTAAGGTTCTTGTCTAAGATGAGACAGAAAGATAGGGTTGTAATGGCACTAAAACCCAACATCATTAGAGAATGCAAAGCATGTTTTATTAGCTGAAATATGGGTAGCGTTTGAAAAGGAGATTCAGATAGACCATGGCATGAAATCAGGAGTGAACAAGATATCATTTCAGACAGGTTATATGTGATATAAAAAAGTATATTAGTGGCCTTTGGAAAATAATGAAACCTTAGAGTGAATAGAATTAAAGAAAAAAAATTGGAATTGAAGAAGTAAGGGCAGTGGGTATAGATAGGACCTCTCAGAGGTTGAGATTGGTCATATTTTTTTAAAGTTTACAGCATATTAAATAATGAAGAAATGCCAAAACAGGATTTTAAAACCATTAAGTATATTTTACATGATTACCCTTAAAATTAACTCTATTAACAAAAAACAATGTGGTATAATTGTTCTATTTACATGATAATTAAAAGATTTCTAAAAAATATTAATTCATAACCCATGTTGGGGTCATGATTTGGTGATGGGACAGATGTTTCAAAATGATTGTCTTCTCCAGAGTATCATGTCACTATACCTTTTTGATTGTTTGTGTAACTTTATTTGCAGATAATGAAAAAGGCTAAATTTTAGGCCTATTTTGAATGTAAGACTAAGGTCAGATGACCTTCCTCAGTCTAAGATCTGAGATCCTGGAGTGGTTGGATAGTGTGGATGGAGAAAGACAGTCATTGAGTTTGGAAAGCATATGCTAGAGTTGAATTTAGATACACACTGCAAGAGAGCAAATCCACTCACACTATACAAGACATGCCAAGAAAGTGTTTTCCTTATTTTGTTTAAATCTGATTTTATCTTTCAACACGTAGTGGTGGGAGACAAGTGAAACTAAATTTGATTCAGACCAAATAATTTAACCAGTTTATTTAGGCAGTGCTCAGCCTTTTGGATAAAGATGCTCAGATGTTTATCTTTCTGCCATTTTTCTGTGTTCCCTCCAAGAAGTCATCTGTGTTTATGGAGGAGAGGGGCTTGTCATGTAACAACTGGGGTTGTTCCCCTGCAGGTATATGAAGAGCAGGAGATGTACAGTGGTTTTAAGAGAATGAATGTCCAGATTCCCAACTCCCATATGCACTTTTTACTAAAATGATTCTGCTTGAGAACGTGCCTGCGGTGTAGGTGAATGCCATCTCTTTTCTCCTTTCCCATCTTCCATTCACCCTTTAAAAAAGCAAAGCACACCTCTTTCTCATCCCAAATCTACTATGGTGTATCACCCTGTGGTGTAAAAACCTCCAGGCACCAAACAGAGGAACACTTTGAAAATATTAGTGTCATAAATTTGTGATAGGGCTCCAAATCTTTCCTTGCTGTTATATGTGTATTAAGAAGTGGGATAGAAATACAAATTTGAGGAGAAAAAGGAAGGATGTAAATTTTCTGATTGTCTTAGCACTTTGGGAGGCTGAGGCAGGAGGATCACTTGAGCCCAGGATTTTAAGACCAGCCTGGCCAGCATAGGGAGACAGCATCTCTACAAAAATAAAAAATATAGCCAGATGTGATGGTGCATGCATGCCTGTGGTACCAGCTACTTGGGAGGTTGAGATAGGAGGATTGCCTGGGCCTTGGGTTTAAGGCTGCAGTGAGATGTGATTGTGCCACTGCATTCCAGCCTGGGCAACAGAGCAAAACCCTGTCTAAAACAAAAAACAAAAAACAACAACAACAACCAAAGTTCCATAACTTTCTGATTGTTAAGAGTTTTTTTTTCATATTTAAAAAAATGGATAATTATTGATATAAAACTGCTCTGGTATTTAACCTCACTGGATGGATTTTAAAAACCAATTTAACAGTTTTCTTTGGTAATGACAATATTTATAACATGCCAGAAATTACATACTTTGTAACTGCTTTTAAGGTAGTGATAAAAAAAAATTTAAATGTCAACTTAAAATGTTGGTGCATAGTTTTCTAAGTAGAGGTTACTCAGTTTTCTAAATTCTTTGGGATAGCATGTGAGTAAAATATTCTGGCGTCATCATGGTTTAAGGGAGAGAAAGGTGGTCCTTTAAGCCATGTGGTGTCTGACTGCAGAGATGACTGATCTTGTCTCTTACTGAGGTCGATAGCTGATGCTGGATGCTCTCTGGGTGGTGGGAGTCCACCCTGGAAGCTGTAGTCTTAGCTTGATTCTTGCTGAGTTAGTACGTTTTTCCATCTTGCTCTTGGCCTAAGTGGGCCACCCTGCCTCCTCTGCAGTGTAGTCATTATAGGCATTTTGGCCCTTAATATTTTTTTTCCTTTTTAGTTTTTCTATCTTTTTTCTTTTTGGCCCTTAATATTTTTATGACTATTTTTTATTGTAAAAAAAACACACACAGCATTACATTCACACATTTACCCATTTTTAAGTATACAGTACAGTAGTAAGTATATTTACATTGTTGTAAAACATATCTCTAGAACTTTTTTGTCTTGTAAAACTGAAACTCTATATTCATTAAACACAAATTCCCCCTCTCTCTTACATCCAGTCCTTGGCAACCAACTTTTTACTTTCTTCCTATGACTTTGGTTACTTGAGATACTTTATATGAATGAAATCATACAGTTTTTGTCCTTTTGTGACTGACATTTTTCACTTAGTATCATGTCTTTGAGGTCATCCATGTTGTAGTGTGTGACAGCATTTCCTTCCTTTTTAAGGCTGAGTAATTCCTTTGTATGTACATACCACATTTTCTTTATCTATTTATCTGTTGATGGACATTTGTGTTGCTTCCACCTCTTGACTATTGTGAATAATGCTGTGCTGAACATGAGTGTGCCACTATCTTTTTGAAATCCTGATTTGAGTTTTTTTTGATATTCAAGAAGTGAGATAGCTGGATCATATGGTAATTCTGTTTTCAATTTTTTTGAGGAAATTCCATACTGTTTACCATAATGACTGCATTATTTTAGATTTCCACTAACAGTGTACAAGAGTTCTAATTTCTCCACATACTGGTCAATACTTGTCATTTTCCGTTCCTTTCATAGTGGTCATCTTACTAAGTGTGAGGGGAGTTTACTTGAATATCTTCTTTGAAGGATTGTCTGTTTTTTTGTTGTTGTTGTTGTTGTTGTTGAGTTGTAGAAGTTCCTTATATATTCTGGATATTAAGCCCTTACTAGATAAATCATTTGCTTATATTTTCTTCCATTCCATGGGTTGCTTTTCACTCTGTTGATTGTTTCCTTTGACATGCAGAAGTTTTAAATTTTGATGTCATTCCATTTGTCTGTTTTTACCTTTGTTGACTGGGCTTTTGATTTCATATTCAAAAAGTCATTGCCAATGCAATGTCCTGAAGCTTTTTCTCTCTATTTATTTTCTTCTGGGAATATAATAGCTTTAGGTCTTACATTTAGGTTTTTAATCCATTTGGAGATTTTTTTTTTTTTTTGTATATGCTTATGGGGCCAACTTCATTCTTGTAAATGTAGATATCTACTTTCCCCAGCATCATTTATTAAAGTGATAATCTTTTCCCCTTGTGTAGTCTTTGCACCCCTTTGAAGTTCATTTGACCATATATTCAGGAGTTTAGTTCTGAGATCCCTATTCTGTTCCATTAGTCTATATATCTGTCTTTATGCTAGTACCACATAATATTGATTATTATTGCTTTGTAGTATGTTTTGAAATCAAGAAGTGTGAGGCCTCCAACTTTCTGCTTCTTTTTAATATTGTTCTGGCTATTTCAGATCCCTTGAGATTCTATCTGAATTTTAGCATTTTTTTCTGTTTTGACAAATAATGCTATTAGTATTTTTATAGGGATTATATTAAATCAGTAGATAGCTTTGCACAGTATGGACATTTTAACAATATTGCATCTCCCAATCTATGAACATGGGACGAATTTCACTTGTATGTATCTTTTTTATTTCTTTTAGCAATGTTTTGTAGTTTTCACTATGCAAATTTTTCACTTCATTAGATTTATTCCTAAGTATTTTATTTTTTGATGTTATAGTAAATGAGATTATTTTCTTAATTTGCTTTTTGGATTTCTCATTGTTAGTGTATAGAAATACAACTGATTTTTGTGCATTTATTTTGTATGCTGCAACTTTGCTGAAATTATTAGTTGTAACAGATTTTTGTGTGGAATTTTTAGAGGTTTCTATATATAAAATAATGTCATCTGTGAACAGAGATAATTTTACTTCTTCTTTTCCAATTTGAATGCCTTTTATTTCTTTTTCTTGTCTAACTCTTCTGGCTAGGACTTTCAGTACTATATTAAATAGTAGTAGTGAGAGTGGGCATCCTTTTCTTGTTTTTGATTTTAGAGGAAAAGCTTTCAGTCTTTTACTGTTGAATATGATGTTAGCTGTGGGCTTCTCATATATGGCTTTTATTTTTGTCCATCCTTATGTTGTTTGAGTGTTTTTTAAAATCATAAAGTGTATTGAATTTTGCAAAATGCTTTTTCTGTATTAATTTAGATCATCATTGTGATTTTTAGTCTTCATTTTGTTAATGTGGTGAATTGCATTCATTTATTTTCTTATGCTGTGCCATCCTTTCATTCCAGATATAAATGCCAATCGGTCATTGGCTTTTAATATCTGAGGCCTTTCTGGCTTACAATTTTGCTACCTTTTTGTTCCCTGGGAACTATATGAGAATTTGTGGATCTCATTTCTGCTTATTCAGGTCATAATTTAGATAACATATTTTGTCAAATACTTTTTACTGCAATTATTGAGATTTCCATATACATATTTTTACTGTTAATATAGTGAATTATGTTGATTCATTTTCAAATGTTAAATAAGTCTTATGTTTCTGAGATAAATACTACTTGTTCATGTAGTATGTACATGTATATTATGTATTATCCTCCTTATATATATTATTTGAATTTATTTATTAAATACTATTAGTGATCTTTTTTTTGAGATGGAGTCTTGTCTTGCTCTGTTGCCTAGGCTGGAGTGCAGTGGCATGGTCTAGGCTCACTGCAACCTTCACCTCCTGGATTCAAGTGGTTCTCCTGCCTCAGCCTCCTGAGCAGCTGGGACTACAGGTGTGCGCCACCTAATTTTTGTATTTTTAGTAGAGACAGGGTTTCACCATATTGACCAGGCTGGTCACAAACTCCTGACCCTGCGATCCACCTGCCTCGGACTCCCAAAGTGCTGGGATTACAGGTGTGAGCCACTGCACCGAGCTGCTATTAGAAATTTTTATATCTCTGATCTTGAGGGGCATTGGCCTATAGTTTATTTTTCTTTTAATATCTTTGTCTGATTTTGGCATTAGGGTAATGCTGGCTTCATCAAATGAATTGAGATGTACTTCTTCATCTTCTATTTTCCAAGTTTGTTTATCACCTCTATTATTTCTTAAATGTTTGGTAAAATTTATTAGTAAAACCATCCAGGCCTAGAGTTTGTTTACAGGTAGGTTTTAAATGATGAATTAAAAAATTTTTAGTAGATGTATAGCTATTTATTTGTTTACCTTTTTATGACATCAACTTTTATTTTACATTCAGTGGGGTACATGTACAGGTCTGTTATATGGGTATATTGTGTGACGCTGTGGTTTGGGGTATGAATCATTCCATCACCCAGGTAGTGAGCATAGTACTCAATAAGTAGTTTTTCAGCCCTTCTCCTTTCCCCCATCTAGTATTCCTCAGTGTTCTTACCTTTATGTCCAACATGTAGCTATTTATGTTACATAATTCTTTTTTATCTGTATTAGTTTAATGATCTTTGAAGGAATTTGTTCATTTAATCTAAATTAAAAATTTATTGACATAAAGATATTTATAATATTTTATTATTATTCATTTGAAACCTGTAGAATTTGCTTTTTAATTCCTTATATTGGCAATTTCTAGCCTCTCATTTTTTTCTTAACGCATCTAGCTATCAGTTGATCAATTTTATTAATATTTTCCTAGAAATGACTTTTCATTTAATTGATTTTCTATTTTTGGTCTGCTATTTATTTCATTGATTTTTTTTTGCTTTATTAATTTTTTACTTTTGCTTATGCAGGGTTTAATTGATATTTCTTTTTCTAGTTTCATAAAGTAAAAGCTTAGATAATTGATTTAGACCTCTCTGCTTTTCTAATGTAAGCATTTAATGCTATAAATTTCCCTGAATGCCCTGCTTTAGCTATGCCTACCAAGTTTCAGTATGCTGTTTTCATTTTTCTTTAATTCAAAAGACTTTAAAGTTTTCCTTGCGATGTTCACATCTGTTATTTAGATGTATGTTGTTTAATTTGCAATTATTTTTGAATTTCCGTGTATCTTTTTGTAATTGGTTTCTAGTTTCCATTGTGGTCAGAGAACATACTGTGTATATAATTTTAATTCTTTGACAAATTTTGAGATTTGCTTTATGGCTCAGAATATATCCACATTGATGTTCCATGTTTGTTCTGTCTTATTGATTTGAGTGTTCTTAAATGTCAGTTTGTTTAAGCTGGTTGATAATGTTGTTCACATCTTCTGTTATTCTTGTTGTAATTGTGCATTTGTCTATTTTTCCTTTCAGTTCTATTAGTATTTTTCACATATATTTTGAAGTGCTGTTACTGGGTTCATATTATTTTAAGATTGCTATATTTTATTAATAAATTGACTTTAAAATCCTTATAAAATGTTCCTCTTTATTACTGGTAATATTGTTTGTTCTGAAGTCCATTTTTTTTTATGTTAATAAAGCTACTCCAATTTTCTTTTCACAAATGTTATTATAAAATGATGCCCTTTTATTTTTCTATCCTTTACTTTTTTTTTTTTTTTGAGACGGAGTTTCGCTCTTGGTACCCAGGCTGGAGTGCAATGGCGCGATCTCGGCTCACTGCAGGCGCAACCTCTGCCTCCTGGGTTCAGGCAATTCTCCTGCCTCAGCCTCCTGAGTATCTGGGATTACAGGCATGCGCCACTATGCCCAGCTAATTTTTTGTATTTTTAGTAGAGACGGGATTTCACCATGTTGACCAGGATGGTCTCGATCTCTTGACCTCGTGATCCACCCGCCTCGGCCTCCCAAAGTGCTGGGATTACAGGCTTGAGCCACCACGCCCGGCCTTATTTTTCTATCCTTTACTTTTAACTTATCTATGTCTTTACATTCTGTCTTGTAGAAAGAATATATTTTTGCCTTGCTTTTTCCTTCAATCTGACAACTTCTTGTAATTGGAGTGTTTAGACCATTTACATTTAATGTAATTACTAGTATGATTGCGTTTAATTATTTTTTCTTGTCATTTGTGTTCTATTTGTCTCATTTGTTCATTATTTTAACTTTTTTTAACTGCTTTATTTTGGATAAAATAAATTTCTTTTTGGTCACTTCATTGCTACTGATATAGTTTGTATGTTTGTCCCCTCCAAATGTCATGTTGAAATGTGACTCCCATGGTTGGAAGTGGGGCCTGGTGGAATGTGATTGGATCATAGGGGTAAATCCCTCCCGAATGGTTTAGCACCATCCCCTTGATGATAAGTGAGTTCTTGCTCAGTTGGTTCACATGAGATCTGGTTGTTTAAAAAAGCCTGGGACTTCCCTCCTCTCTCTTGCTCCTCCTCTTACCATTTGATGTACTGATTCTTCCTTCACTTTCTGCCATGATCATGAGCTTCCTAAGGCTCTCACCAGAGGTGGATGCTGGAGCCATCTTGTACAGCCTACAGAACTGTAAGCTAATTAAACCTCCTTTCTTTATAAACTATACAGCCTCTGTCATTCCTTTATAGCAATGCGAAAGTGGCCTAACACAGCTACCTTTTATTAGCTATATCTTTTTGGCTTGTTTTGTGTGCATGAGTGTATGTGCAATTGCTCTAGGATGTTTTATTTATATATTTAGCTTTTTATACTCTATCTTTGAATAATACTTATTACTTCATTATAATGTAAGGAACATATGTTTTTATTTATCCTTCCTATTCTTTGTGCCACTATTGTCATATATCTTATTTTTACCAGTTATTTTCCCCAGAAAATATTGTTACATTTTTATTTAAACAGAGATATTTAAAGAGATTTAAAAATGTCAAAAAAATTCTTTTTCTTTACCCAGATACTTATGAGTTTTGATATTCTTTATTACTTAATAAATTCAAGTGTCCACTTAGGTTGTCTTCCTTTTGCCCAAAGAACTTCTCTTAATGTCTTTTGTTAAGACTTTATTTTTAAAAGAAATGAGATTTGCTTTTTTGAGACCTTCCTTCCTTCCCGTTGGGTATGGACTAAGTCAATAGATTTTCTTCCCCAGACTTTAAAGATGTTGTTCTATTTATCACAAGTTTCTGATGTAACATTGGATAGTATTCTTAGCTTAGTACTTCCTTATGTAATGACTTTTTCTTTTATTGCTTTTAAGAATTTATATTGATCACTTTTTTTTGGCAGTTTGATAATGATGTGCCATTTGTGTTTTTATGGGGGGTTTAACTTCTTACAATTTGTTGAATTTCTTGGATATGTATGGCTCTAATATTTGTTATATTTTTGGCCTTAATGTTTTAAAATACTTTTTTTGTTCCTAACCCACTTTCCTATTTTTCTGGACTCTAGTTACACAATATTAGTTTGCCATTTATTTTGTTTTTTTTTCCAGTTTTTTTTTTCTCTGGGCATGTCATTTTGGATTGTTTCTGTGGTAGCCACCAGGCTGAGCTAGGATATGAGTCACCTTCAGTTCTTTAAGAAGCCATTAGAGAAGAAAGCTGCAGATACAGCAGCTTGCCTGGAATTAAGGCATTTAGTCTCAAAATTTCAAATATAAGAGAAAATTGTATTCCAAATACAAATACTATCTTTCCTTTTACATTTCTCAGCCTGGTTCCTTAAGTGTTATGTCATCAAGATTCTCCTATCAGTTCATATTTATTTCTCCTCATTCTTTAATACTGAATCTCTTCCTAAGTCAGGCTAGTATTATCACTGTTCAATAACCATACCATACTCCTTCCTAGCTTTGTGTTTCCTATTCTCCTATATGAAATAGGAATGTGCTTCTTCTTTTTTCTTATTTCAAAATAATGAAATATTCCGGACATGAAAGATTGGAATAGACATTTCTGTAAGCCAAATCCAACTCTATCAAATCCTTTCTTCAGATGGTTTTTTCGGGAAATAAAGCATGTATCTATCAATCTATCTGTAATTTTTCTTCCCTGTGCTTCCTCTCTAGAGGTAAACATTATCTAAATCTCTAGTCATATTTTATATTATATATGTTATAAATGTATATGTATATATTAGCATATATGCATATGTATATCTAACATATATGTATATATGTAGTTATTATTTTATGTTATTTTAATAGTTTTTTGGGGAAAATGTGTTTTTTGGTCACATGGATAAGTTTAGTGGTAATTTCTGAGATTTTTGATGCATGCTTCACCTTAGCAGTTTATGCTGTACCCAATATATAATCTTTTATTCCTCACTTCCAACTTTCCCCTGTGTCCCCAAAGTCCATTACATCATTCTTATGCCTTTGCATCCTCATAGCTTAGCTCCTACTTAAAAGTGGGAACATACAATTTTTAGTTTGCCATTTCTGAGTTACTTCACTTAGAATAACGACCTCCAACTCCATCCAAGTTGCTGCAAAGGCCATTATTTCATTCCATTTTATGGCTGAGTAGTAGTCCATGGTGTATATATATCGCATTTTCTTTATTCACTTGTTGATTGACAGGCATTTAGGCTGGTTCCATATTTTTGCAATTGTGAATTGTGCTGCTATAAACATGCATGTGCATGTGTCTTTTTCACATAATGACTTCTTTTCCTTTGGGTAAATTCCTAGTAGTGTGATTGCTGGATCAAGTAGTAGTTCTACTTTTACTTCTTTAAGAAAGATATGAACAGATACTTCTCAAAAGAAGACATTTATGCAGCCAAAACACATATGAAGAAAAGCTCATCATCACTGGCCGTTATAGCAATCCATATCAAAACCACATCGAGATACCATCTCACGTCCCTTAGAATGGCGATCATTAAAAAATCAGGAGACAACAGGTACTGGAGAGGATGTAGAGAAATAGGAACACTTTTACACTGTTGGTGGGACTGTAAATTAGTTCAACCATTGTGGAAGACAATGTGGTGATTCCTCAAGGATCTAGAACTAGAAATACCATTTGACCCAGCAATCCCATTACTGGGTATATACCCAAAGGATTATAAATCATTCTACTATAAAAACACATGCACATGTATGTTTATTGCAGCACTGTCCACAGAAGCAAAGACTTGGAACCAACCCAAATGCCCATCAATGATAGACTGGATAAAGAAAATGTGGCACATATATGCCATGGAATACTATGCAGCTGTAAAAGAGGATGAGTTCATGTCCTTTGTAGGGACATGGATGAAGCTGGAAACTATCATTCTCAGCAAACTAACACAAGAACAGAAAACCAAGCACCGCATCTTCTAACTCATAAGAGAGTGTTGAACAATGAGAACACATGGATACAGGGAGGGGAACATCACACACCAGGGCCTGTCAGGGAGTGGGAGACTAGGGGAGGGATAGCAGGGGGTGGGGGGATAGGGGAGGAATGGCATTAGGAGAAATACCTAATGTAAATGATGGGGTGATGATGCAGCAAACCACCATGGCACGTGTATACCTATGTAACAAACTGGCACGTTCTATACATGTGTCCCAGAACCTCAAGTATAATAATAATAATGAAAGAAATCTCCATACTGTTTTCCATAGTCGTTGTACCAGTTTACATTACCAGGAACAGAGTAAAATAGTTCTCTTTTCACCACATCCATGCTAACATCTATTATTTTTTGAATTTTAAATTATGGCCATTTTTGCAGGAGTAAGGTGGTATCTCATTGTGGTTTAAATTTGTATTTCCCTAATAATTACTGATGTTGAGCATTTTTTTCCATAGGTTTGTTGGCTGTTTGTGTATCTTCCTTTGAGAATTGTCTCTTTATGTCCTTTGCCCACTCTTTGATGGGATTGTTTGTTTTTTTTTCTTGCTAATTTGTTTGAGTTCCTTGTAGATTCTGGATATTAGTTATTTGATGCATAGTTTGTGAACATTTTCTCCTACTCTATGGGTTGTCTGTTTACTCTGCTGATTGTTTCTTTTGCTGTGCAGAAGCTTTGTAGTTTAATTAAATTGCATTTATTTATTTTTGTTTCTGTTGCATTTGCTTTTGGGTTCTTAGTCATGAATTCCTTGCCTATGCTGATGTCTAGAAGAGTTTTTCTGATGTTGTCTTCTAGAATCTTTATGGTTTCAGGTCTTAGATTTTAATCTTTGATCCATCTTGATTTGATTTTTGTTTAAGGTGAGAGACAAGGATCTAGTTTTACTCTTCTACCTGTGGCTTGCTAGTTATCCCAGCACCATTTATTGACTAGGGTGTCCATATATATATATATATATATGTGTATGTATGTATGTATATATACACGTATGTGTATATATTTACATATATGTTATGTTAGTCTGTTTTCACACTGCTGATAAAGACATACCTGAGACTAGGAAGAAAAAGAGGTTTAATTGGACTTACAGTTCCTCATGGCTGGGGGACCCTCAGAATCATGGAGGAAGGCTAAAGGCACTTCTTACATGGCAGCAGCAAGAGAAAATGAGGAAGAAGCAAAAGCAGAAACCCCTAATAGACCCATCAGATGTCATGAGACTTATTCACTGTCACAAGGCTAGCATAGGAAAGACTGGCCCCCATGATTCAATTACCTCCCCCTAGGTCCTTCCCACAACGTGTGGGAATTCTTGGAGATACAATTCAAGATGAGATTTGGTGGGGACACAGCCAAACCAATCATATGTATAAATGCATATGTTTATATTAAAACATATATGTTTATGTATATGTATATATTACACATATATATGTGTTTTGCCTTTTTTATACTTTATATAAATGATATACTATACATGTCACTCTGCACTTGCAACGTATTTATAAGACCTATTTATGCTGAAATATAAAGATGTTATACATTGACTTTTAACTTCCACACAGTATTTGATTCATTTTATTGTATGAATATACTACAGTCTACTTATTACTTGTTGATAGACATTTTGTGTCTAACAAACAATGCTCCTACAAATATTTGTGTACCTTTTATAAAACTCATGTGCTTGTATTAAAATTTATCCAGGGTATATATCTAGAAGTAAAATTGGTATGAAAAAAGTATGTAGTATGCATATCTTTGAGGGTTATTGTCTGTTTACATTATATGGCTATTGTATTAATTTACACTTTCACCAGCAATTTATAAGATTCTCATTTTTCCATGTATGCATACTTACATACATACATACATACACACATACAGACCCTTTGTAACTTACTTATCTAATAACAGTTAATGATATGTCTGAGCGATGCTGAAGGGGTCAACTATGGTTATGTCCTATTGTACTTAATAACCATTCTCCTATTGTAATATAATTGCATCATTGTTTTCTTTTCCTGCAATCAGCTTCTTTGCAATTATTTATTTAGAATAATGTTCAAATTGAAAATTATTGAGTCTAAGTTTGTGACTATTTTAAACTCTTAATAAGTCTTTCAAAAGGGTTGTACCAATGTCACTATTTCAGAATCATGTATAATATTTTAATATTTGATATTTCAATATATAGTTTATTGTTTTTATTAGCACTAATTATATTGCTTTCAAGGTTAAACATTATAAATATATCTGTTAATTAACAAAATCTGTTTGCTATGGACCAAATGTTCATCTTCCCAAAATGTATATGTTAAAGTCCTAACCCCCTGATGTGACTATATTTAGGGATAGGGCCTTTATAGAGTAGTTAATGTTAAAGGATGTCATAGTGTAGGGCCCTGATCCAACAGGATTATTAGGCAAGATACCAGAGAGCATACACTCTCTCTGTCATATGAAAACACTGCCAGAAGACAGCCATCTTCAAGTCAGAAGGGAGCTCTCAGAGAACCCTCACCAGAACCTGACCATACTGACACTCTGATTTTAAACTTCCATCCTCCAGAACTCTGAGAAAATAAATTTCCCTGCTTAAATCACCCAGCCTATGATAGTTTGTTATAGCAGCCTAAGCTGAGTAAGACAGATTTTGGTACCAGAATGTGGGATATTGCTTTAGCAAATACTTAGACATGGGAAGTGGCTTTGGAACTGGGTAATAGGTACAGACTGGGAGAGTTTTGAGGTGATGCTAGAAATATGTATGTTAAGAGTGATTCTGGTGAGGTCTCAGTGAAAATAAGCAAGATGTTATTAGAAACCAGAGGAGGCCAGGTGAGGTGGTTCACTTTGTAATCCTTGCACTTTGGGAGGCTGAGGTGGGTGGATCACCTGAACTCAGGAGTTTGAGACCAGCCTGGGCAGCATGGTGAAACCCTGTCTTTACTAAAAATACAAAAAATTAGCTGAGTGTGGTGGTGCATGCCTGTAATATCAGCTACTTTGGAGGCTGAGGCAGGAGAATCACTTGAATCTGGGAGGTGGAGGTTGCAGTGAGCTAACTTTGCACCACTGCACCCAAGCCTGGGTGACAGAGTGAGACTGTATCTCAAAAACAAAACAAAACAAAAATGAAAAACAAAACAAATGATGATCCTTAAAAGTCACAAAGAACTTGGTTGACTTGTATTCTAGTGTTTGGCAGAAGGTAGAACTTGCAAGTAATGATATTGGATTTTCAGCTGAGGAGATTTCTTAGCAAAGTTTTGAGAGAGCCTCTTGATTCCTCCTGAGTACTTACAGTAAAATGTGAAAGGAGAGAGATGAATTGAAAGAATTGTTAAGCAAAAAGGAACCAGAGCTTAAAGCATTAGAAAATTCTTAGCCCATCCATATTGCAAAAAATGAGGAAGCTTGTTCTGAAGAGAACACTAAAGATGTGGCTGAGTAACCCTTTGATAAAGAGGTCAGAGGTGTGATTCATAAACTTAATTAGCTATGTCAGCAGAGACCAGGCATAGAGATGGGATTATCAGCAGACATACTACCAGTTTGAACTAAAGGGGACAGAGAAAGTGGGACAGAATGAAGCAAGACTGTTAGATATCCTACCTTTTATATTATAGGAACATAGAGCTATACTGCTGTGAGTGTGCACTATCCTCATGGAAAGAGGATTCCCAAAGGAGATTCAGAGATCATTAGTACTGCCACTCACCACAGGTCCAGAGTGCAGAGGTTTAGGGTGCAAGGCTACTTCCACCTCAGTTTAAAAGGGCTGGACCAGGACCCATCAGAACCATGTAGATGGGGCAGAGAGACAAAAGGGGAGGGTCGCTATCACCCCAGTAGGCCTGGAAGGCAGAGTATTGAATCAAAGAGGATTACAGGCATGCACCACCTCTAAGATCTAAATAGAATTTGCATTGCTAGGTTTTGGACTTGTTTGGGACATGTCACTACTTCCTTCTGATTTCTTCCTTTGGAATGGAAAGTTTATCCTATACCTGTCCACCATTGTATTTTGGAAGCACATAACTTACTTGTCTAGTTTCACAAGTTTACAGCTGGAGAGGAATTTTGTCTCAGGATGAATTATACCTTGGGTCTGACCTGTACCTGATTTAGATGATATTTACTTGAGACTCTAGACTTTAGAATTGATGGTAGTTAAGACCTACTTAACTATCACCAATTGATGAGTTAAGACCTTGGGACAATTAGAGTTAAATGAGTGAGTGTGCTTTTCATGCAACAAGGACATGAATTTTAGGGGGCCAGGTATGGAATATTATGGACTTGGTGTTTGTGTTCCCACTAGATTCACTGATTGAAGCCCTTACCAAAAATGCCACTATATTTGGAAATAGGGCCCTTATGGAAGTAATTAAGGTTAAATGAAGTCATAATAGTAGGCCCTTGATCCAGTAAGAATAGTGTCCTTATAAAAAGAGGCACCAGAGATTTGTCTTTGTCTTTCTCTTTCTATACCATGTGAGGATGCAGCAGGAAGGGCAGTTGTTTGCAACCCAGGAAGAGAGCCCTCAAAAGAACTTGACATACTGGCACCCTAATCTTGGACTTTCAGCCTCCACAACTATGAGAAAATAAGTTGCTGTTGTTTAAGCTATCCAGTTGATGGAATTTTCTTATGGTAGCTCAAGCTGACTAATAGAGTTTTCTTGTTCAAATGGCACTTTGCACATTCAAAATTGGTCTTAACATCAATTTAAAAAGCAGACATATTAAATTTTTTAAAAGTTGATTTGTCTTACATAAAATGTTAATACAAAATATAAAGTGTAATTATAACATAATGCATCTGATTTTAAAAACAAACATGCATCAGAAATTACACAGCCTGAGTACAATAAGCAGACTTCAATCTTGTGAGGTTAATTTAGCAATACTGCCTTGCTCAAAACCATTTGGATTTACCTTAATTGTATTCTTTTTAATATCATCAATATGATGTTTGCATCTTTGCAGTGTGAATTTAAATTTTTGGAAATTCAAAAAGCATTTTTTGTTAAATTTGGTAAAAAGTTTAGTATTAAGTATCAAAAATAGTTTCATCAAGAATATACTACGTAGCTACATTTTTTCATTAGGACCTAATTCCTAGTAAATATTGCCCATTACACATTTCAAAGATTCTTCTAAATGTTTCAGGGATTGTATGTAATAATCCTTATTGAGTGTTTTATTTTGTGGTATGAATTTTATAAGAATGTCATTTTTGTCAAAGAAATTATCTTCACCAGTGATTTTGACATGGGCTTCTTAGAGTATAGGTTATTGGTATTAAGTCTTCTCTTTCCTGTTCATGTGAAATTCATGGCATATCTTCAGACTAGTTTAAAAAAATTTTTCTGGCCAGTCCAGTATCCTGTACTGTTTAAGAGTGTTGGGGCTGAAGTCAGACTGCCTCAGTTCAAGTCCAGGCTTTCCTGTTTAACCAGCTCTGTGATCTTGGACAAGTTAACCAACTTCTACTGCGGGTTTCTTATCTGTAAAATGGGGTTAATAATAGGATTGTTGTGGGATTATACCTGTAAACACTTAAAAATGAGGTAATACCTAAAAGTGGTAAAATTTATATGTTCTTATATGGTACCTGGCTTATAGAAAGCAATAAATATTAGCTATTATTACGATCATCATATCATCATTCTCTGCTCATATCCAATCAGTTGCCATCTTTGTCAAGCACAGTGTTTTGTTCTTAGTTGATATTTGTTGATCAACCAGTGAAAGAATGAAAACCTTTGTCCAATTTTTTTTCAAAATAAGTCTGATTCTTTGACTAAATTTAACTCTTTGGTCACCTTTCTTTCAGTTATTTATTTGAATGCACTAAATATCATACCTTCAACATTGTCTGTCTTGCGGTAAGGGGTTTCAAAGCCTGACAGCATCAGAATCAAATAGGTCCCGCCTCTGCCCATGTTTATATTTAGCAGACCTGGGGCAGGACCAGGCAGCTAGTTTATTAAAAATTCTCTAGTGTTAATTCTGATACTCAAGCTAGGTTGAAGTATTATGAGAGTCTGTCTTATTTTCTTGATTAAATTTTTGAGATCAGTTTAAAAAAATTTTTTTTGACATAACTTTATCCCCTCCAGCTTCTTTTTATGGGTCATGTACTGTTTTGCAGATACATTTGTTAAAAATGTAAATGTATTCTAAAATTTTTACTCTAAACTTTTTTTTTAACTGTAAATTGTTTTTTACTCTAAATTGTTTGCCTTGTAATGTGGGCTGTGTGTGTGTATACGTGTGTGAGAGTGTGTGTGTTTCTTTAGCAACAATTTGGCATAGTCTGGCCAGCATTTGGAGCTCCGTTCTTCCAGGTCAAAGCTTGTTTAAACTTGTCCTTGCTATGATCACTCCTTCACTGCTTCTTCAAACCATGCATGAGAATCAGCCTCATTACTTTAAAGCAGCACCTCGTATGCTCAGAATATTGTGTTACCCAATTTCAGGAAAATTATTTATCTACCCACCAAATTTTACTAAAAATTAGGAGCTTGCCATAATATTGGGATGTTTTCCCATGTTGGTACACAACTAATATATTAGTTAATGGGAATGAGTGAAGGAGAATGAAGGTAGAAAGCTTTAAAGTTAAAAGTTAGAAATTACAGGTTTGAAGTATTAATGTTACACAGAGTTAGACTCTGAGTTTTTAATCCTCTCCAACCTATCATCTGTTTGACATTTAGCTGTTACATTTTGTTATGACCCCTTTTTCCTTTTATAAAAGTATATTTATGCTGATATCATAAAAGATAAAATTTAGTTCTGGAAGCTCTCTGCAAATGTCATTAGACACTGGGCAATAAATGTAACCCAAATAACCTGATGTCAGGGAAAATAAAAGTCAAGGCAGCATTCTAATGATAATAGCTTTAAAAAAGTGATGTCTGTTTAAGGAAAACAGAATTTTTTGTTACATTTAAGTAGTGACTTGAAATTGGAAACATAGAAAGTAGGATTTGAAAGGGAAGTCGTTGCTTTAATTTTTTTTCCCTCTAAACATTTATTCTTAGAGTATCAAGAGAAACGTTTTTGAGATGAATAATGGTGATAACATCTGTATTTTATACCAATGTGTATTATCAATTGCATTAGTTTCCTAGTGTTTTGGCTTTTCTGAGAACTTCAGTATACATTAGAAATGTTTTCTCTTCTTTCTCTTTCAATGTTCTTATTTTTAAAAATCTGTAATTATATTTTCTGCTTTGGAAATCTTTATATTATGACCTTTTTTTAAAAAAGCAAATGACAAAAGATAAAAAGTAAAAGATAAAAATGCAGGAAAAAAGATTTTCTCCACTTAGTGGGTACATACTTTAGAGAGGAGATATTTCTGCATTTTGTAATGCTGATATTTCTTTGAAATGTATAGCATAGATTTTCAAACAATAGCCAATAGCCAAAACAGATTGGACACACTGCCTTATTTAGGAGATGTGGGCAGAGAGATAGAGTACATATTATGAAAAAAACCTATTTTCTCAGTTGAATTCCACTTGCATATTATTTCTCTGACAATTCTATAAAAATGAAGGGATATTACTTTAGTGACTGTTGTTAAAGTTAGAAAGAAAACCTTATTAGCATGCATATGGGATTAAATGTATCATTTATTCCAGTATACATTTTACTACTTCTTATTTTTAAAATATCCTGTCTTTAGTAATTCATTCTTCTTTGAGTTGAGTGTATACTTGCCTGAAACATAATTTCAGTGTACAAACAATGGGATGGCACATATAGAAGTATATTGTTTTTCTATCTAAGATATAGTTTCCAGTGATAACATTTGGATCTTTTCTTACAGAGGTGCTTCTAGTTTTCTATTTTATGTCTATTTTATAGGTATATAATATGGACTAGTTTGTGCTATTCTTTGGATCCATATATATTTGACCCATTTGTGATTTAACTTACTATGACAAGTTTTCAAAATTGACTTGAGTTGTTTATAGCCCTCCAGATCAGAGTATCTAAAAACTTAGTTTTTAAAAAAAAATTGACTTAAAATCATTTTGGAGTCCATATATTTCAGATTATACATAATAATTTGTATATGCTTACAAATAGACTTACCTATTTTCAAATGTGCAAATCAACACAGACCAAAAGTAAAGATATTGCACCCACTTCTTCCCATAATTTCTTTATCTTTGTGAAGTGACTGCTTACTTTTGACACTTCTGTAAAATGTTAAAAGTTGAATGTGCCTCTCCCTTTTCTATAGCCTTTTTTATCTTTTCTATCACCTCCCTCTCCCTGTCGTAGGCTCAATGTAGAGGAGGGAGAGAGATTTACCCCAGCAGGAAGAATTCTTCTTTATTGCCCGTTTCACCACATTTGTAATGTTGTTTCTAAGAGAAATGCAATCTGACTTCATGTTAATTAATAAACATTTATTGAAGTAAAATTCAAATGTAGTGTTAATTTTTAAAATATACACACCAAACACTGAGGGATGAGTGAAACTGATTTATGCTTTAGAAAGACTGCTCTGGCTATTTTGAGAGTAAAAGCAGGAAACCCAATCAGCACAGAATCTAGGCTTCAGCATGAGGTTCAGAGGTGGGAAATTGAGGTAGATCTTTTAAAATTAAAGGCCACATACCATCTCTGTCTTATACTGGGAAAATTAAGTCTGTGAATAACTAGTACTGTCTGGGCATATCTATTAGGTAAGCATTGGGATAGCTGGAGGTAGTTTCTGTGCATGAAGCACCTGCCTTGAGATTATGACATCCAGATGCCTTAGCTGATCTGGTACAAAAATCTCTAGTTTGATTTTATGACATCCACTTGTCATTGCAGTAGAATTGAGGTCTTCAGTGGGCTAAATGGATGGGTAGGAGTTCTTAAGTAGTTTGGATTTCACAGTATAGCTCTGCCCCTTTTGCAAATGTTTGCCACTTCATCTGAACAAGTCAAAGTTCTGCTCAAGAGTGCAGAGTAGTATCTCAGCACTTCCATGGATTCTGAAAGGTGAATTTAAATGCCATAGGCTTTTACAGCATAAATTTACCTCAAAGTTTTTGTATGTATGTATTATAAATTCCAATTCATAAGCATTAGGAAATTTCTGTGTATATCTAAGCATCTATCAGTTGTCTACCCATGTCTGTCATATCCCTTTTCTATGATCCCTTGCCACTAGGAGAAAATAATGTTAATATTGATATTAATAGTTGCAACCCATTTCTGCCCAGATTAGCAGGAATTCCAGTGTTTCTCTGGGATTCTCCCTTTTGAAGTTTCTTGGTGTCCTTCCCTATTAACACACCTCAGTGGGGACCATCTCATTGCATTACTGAAGCTGCACTAACAGCTGTAATCGCTCTAAAGGGAAGAGGGCAGGAACTCCATCACATTCTGCCCTAAATGCTCCTTGGCTCTGCATGGCAGAGGTATGAGATGGGCAGCCTTAAATAAAAATCTGTCACACTCTTTCCCCAGAGCATTAACTGACTTTTTCCTTTATATTTATGAAACTAACAAGGACCACTCAACAGCTTCTTTTTAGAAGGAAAAAGGCCCGATTTAAAAGGAGACCTGCTGCCTCCATTCTTAGGCAGAGAAGTAGCTGACAGGATGGTCTCGATCTCTTGACCTCGTGATCCGCCCGCCTTGGCCTCCCGAAGTGCTGGGATTACAGGCTTGAGCCACTACACTTCTAAGAAATTTCTATTTTTAGTTGTTCAGACATTTGAATTTGCTTTGGATAAGTTTAATTTTTTAAAATGTGGGACTTTTTGCCCACTTTGGACATAGATTTGATGAAATAACTCACTTGTATTTATGTATATACATCAGTTTAATATGTAACTGTTAAAATGTCCTGGTTAGATTTATATGACATGAATATTTTAAAATATTAAACATATGAAAATATTAATTTGCATCTTCATATTTAATTACGGAAGTGTTTATAATAATTTATTTCTTATGTTAAATTATTGAATGTAAGAAGCATAAATTACCCTAAATTAGCATATATTTGAAATTTATCTGTATTATAGAACAAATAGTCCTTTCTCTTCACAAAGAAACTTGTATTAGTGAACTAAAATGATAAAAACACATTTCTATGATCTTATTTGTAACCTGTAATTTCTGAAGACCAATTTAAGGTGTATTGTCTCTACAAATGACATTAAATTAGACCTCAGTCGTCTGTTTCCTGTCACTTCCTATTATTTTGTACTTGTTCATCAATCCTTGGGGGAAATCAGAGCCTGTTTGGCTCTTTCTAATCTGCATAATGCTCAGTGAGGTCTTGGTCAGGAGGTGCCTCTCCTCCCCACCACACTGAAGATTTTACCTATCTCAGGCCCACTGATAATTCCTCCAGATCCTCCTGCTGTGCTGTAGAGTGACTTTGACTCTTAAAAAATATTTTTTAAATCAAATTCTACTGTTATTTTAAATGTTTAAATCTACTTTCACGTTATACATTTTGAAATGTAGTCTTTTAAAAATTGTTGTTCATAATTTTATGCCTTATCAACTAAAGTTTCATATAGGTAAAGTGTTAACCCTTGTTCCAGGATTTTCACCTTGGTAAATAAAGACTAATTTGTGATAGTCTGGGAGATTTTATATGCACACATTTCTAATTATGGAGACTTATTGTTTGCAACAGTACAACAGAAAGAATGAAGGCACCATGTGTTCACCTATTCACCTTATTTTGATGAAAAAACTTCTTTTTCACAATGAAATAATGTTTTTATCCATCTTTTTTAAATGTAGCAGTTGTCCTATAAATGAATGAATGATCTTTTTAAAAATTACAGAAATTTATAAAGTGTAAAATGAAAGTCTCCCCCACCAAAACTATACCCCAAAGATAATTGCTGTTAATAACATTTTCTAGGCATATTCATATATATGTGTGTAGATATACGTACTATGTACGTACTCAACAATATAAATAAATACTTCTTTTTCTCTAATATGACTGACACATACTCCCTTTTTTTTAAAACAAGTAATGGTCTGTAATATTAGTAATATTCTTGTTTTATTATCTACTGTGTCATGGACCTCTTTACATGTCAATACATAGAAGGTGACCACTTTTAATGCCTTTGTTAGGCTTTGGGGATTTAATACTCCTATTTTAGATGTTAAACAAATTGATAAATAGACTCAGGAACCTGGGAAGAATTAAAATTCAGCCTCTACTTTACTAATGATAAGGCTAAATTTGAGAAGAGCATTTGACATGAGGCTAAAATAGTCCCTGAATTGATATTATCCACCCAGACTGGGTGAAGTCAATGAAGAGCTGCATGTCTTTCTTAGAGGACAGCAAACCACTGCCCTGGTAGAGAAAGAGTAGCAAGCCAACCAAAGAGAAAGAAAGAGGAGAGACAGAAGTAGAGAGGGGAGAGAGAGGAGAGAGAGAGAGAGACAGAAAGAGAGAGAGAGAGAGAGAGAGAGAGAGAGAGAGGAGACTGGGCTTTATACAGATGATGACCTTACACAGTTGCACCAATGCACATGTCCATGTCTTGATCATCTAATAAGGAAGAGCAAGTGAGGGGCAGAGAGAAGGAGGAAAGCTTCTTCCTGGGAGGACAGAGGCATCCGGAAGAGTTTCCTCTTCACATAGTACAGTTTTACCACATCTTACATAATAGTTGTATGTAACTACTGATGGACATTTAGGTTTCTTCCAACTTCTATTATAATGAGCATTGCTGCCCTGCAGTTAACGTTCTTGTACACAGAGTTTCGCATATTTCTGCTAGTAATACTGAATATGAACTCCTAGAATTAGAATTATTAAAAAAAGAAACAGACTTAATTTTCCCCCAGATATTTCCTAATAGCTAAAAGAAGTTTGAGCCTACATTGTATTCAAAGATGAATTAATATGCCATTTTCTTGCATCTTCACTTTTATTAACCCATGTTAGCCTGATAGATTTTTTTTAAATCTCATTTAAAAAATCTGTTAATTATTAGTGAAGTTAAATATATTTCTGTAGGTTTATTGTTCACTTGTATTTTATAATAATTCACCCATTCATATCTTTACCCAGTTAGCTATGTTCATCTTTCTTACTGAATTGAAAACATTCCTTATGGGGTAAGTGTGTTTAAATGACCAGTTATATAAAAATGTAATACATTTCTCCCTAAGTTTGTTCTTTGACTTATACATTTTGGTATATAGCAGTTAAATTTCTACTTAATCACCTCTGCCACTTTAAAAAAAATAGTTTCTTGGTTTTTTTAATCAGGAAAAACAAAATTTTCACATTGTAAGAGTTTATTTGTCCTCTAATATATTTATTTTTTATAGTAAAATTTTTCATGCATATAGAATTTATGTTTGTGATTGTGTTGGGAGTATAAAAGTTTATATTACTACTATAAAAATTAATTCATTTATTTACATTATAAAATTTTAAAAGGTATTACCTAACTATACTTAGCTATTTTTTTAAAGCTCAATAAATTAACCTGGAGGTTGAGATATTCTATAACACCTCATATGGAACTTAAACTATAACTGCTTATGGACTCTATATTATGTATTCCTGTAGCAGCAAATACCAGAAAGAAAACTGCACCATTGACAGCTTATATACTGGAGGCCTTAAAAATACTGAAAATGATTATTCCATTTGGATATTTTCTGATTAAAGAACAAAGTATCTAGGCATGTCTGTAAGTAATTAACTCATGTAATCTCGATTCAGGAAGCATGTTTGATTCGTCTCATACTGAAAGTAACCCTCAAATCCCTAGGCCTCACAACTTAAAACAGTGCAGGTGGGATGGGGTGATAAGGCAAATAATTGAAAAACAATTCAGGTAGTAGGAATGTGGATAGTAGTCACTCATTTTGAGGATGGAATTGTGAATAATAAATATTTATTTCTGAGAAATACATATGGTCTTAAATAGAAAATTGAGTGCATCCTAGTCTAGTCAGTTGAGACATCATATGTGCTTTATTGTCATAATAATTATTACATATTGGTAGATTTTATGGTTAGGATAGTTTGAATAATGTAATGTGAGAAATACAGTTTAGCTCTGATCCCCAAGCTCAGTCTGACTGCTAAAGATGGAGTCTTTAATGTGCTAATGGAGTCATGATGGATGATCATCTATAGATGAGAGCAGTCCCTTTGTCTCAAGTTTAAAAGTCATAAATGTTTTCTGAAGTAGTCCATAGATAACCCAGTAAGTTTGGTCTCTTGCAAAATAGGCTTCTTGAGAATTTATGAAACTTCCTTGCCTAGATAGAGAAATAATAGATTCCAGGGGGATAGAGATATTTATCCATTCATGGATTCAGGGAGGTGGTAGAATTCAGAGGTTAAGAGTAGGGATCAAATCCCTACTCTACCTCTTACCACGTGAATGTGAGTAAGATATCCTCTTTGTGCTTCAAGGTTTTATTTATTGAATGAAGATATCTTAGGGTTAGTATTAATGAATTAATATATGAAAAGGTCTGGGAATAGTGCTTGGCTCATTCTTAACTCCACAATAAGAGCTCAGTAAATGCTAGCTATAAATGCTATTAGTCATTCTATCAATGAACTTTCCTCTAGTACCTACTTTGGGACCACACGGGAGTATAGTTCCTCACTGGAACTGGGAACAAGTGGTAGTCAGTTACATAGAGTGTCTTCAGCCATGTAAAGGGTTCTGCTGTGAAAGAACCACCTTCTCTTTGCTTTGGAGGGCACTGGCTTGCTTCACTCTAGAAAAGCAGAGAAAACCAGAAAGTTCTGGCAGCCTGAGGAACTGGCACACCAAATTCTTTCATATACTTGAAGAATGATTAATTTCTGGTAAGAACTATATAGGCATGGGTGTGGGGAGAAACTAAGATTTATCAAATACCTCCCACGTATCAGACACTGGTAGACATTTATATTTGCTCATTCAATTAATGAAAATGAAAGGAGGAAGAAATGACTCTACTTGATGCAAGGCTAACCTCATTTGTTTGTTTTCTCTGGTCCCACATCATCTCATTGTGTCTGGCAGACTGACCATCCTTCTTTCTTGTACTTTCCTTTATCTCTATGTTTTGGCCTCTCTCCCGTTCATGCTTATTCCTTTATCCTTGCTTGAAGAGGTCTTTCTACAATTCTTCTATTCTCTTCACATACCTTTCCAGCATTCCTCTCTGTTGCTAAACAACTCGGAAGAGGAGTTTTTTTTCTCTGCCTTATAGTTCTTACTAGTCAGTCATTGCTCAGCCCCTTAAATGACTTTTGCCTCAATCAGACTCTGCAGACTCTGTCTCAATCAGCTCTGCCTGAAATCTGCTATGCAGTAACTGCCCCTCTGAGATATGTCAACCATATGTTGTAAATGTTCCAGAACTTTTTATTTCATTTGAGTTTCTTTAATTTTAAAAATACAGTTAATTAAGTAAAGGTAGAAAAGGGTAATAATGATCCATAGTTATTCAAATCACTGGACTTCTATCATCTTCAACCACTCTGTAATATTTGACACTATTTAATTGATTTGGAAAGCCATAGTCTCCCTGGCTTTTCTGAACTCTTTGAGTTTTACTTCTCCTCTCAGACTATTAATTGTGTTCTCCTTTTTTAAAATCACTACCTCTCCTTGCCTTTGCCACATATATTTCCTTAGAGGGAACATACTTAACTTATTTAAGTCCAGGACACTTCTAAATTCTTTTCCTACGGTTTCTTTCTGGGTAGCTTCAGTTGTGTGTATATATACCTACCTCTGTGTCAGTGACTACAAATTTTATATTTATACAGTTAGTACCTGTTTAAATTTGGACCTTGAATTTCCAAGTAGCCATTGAACATCATGTTCCCCTGACTCCTCAAATTCCACATTCAATGGCATGTATTCATTTGATTACCTACTATCTGCCAAGCAATCTAGGAACTGAGAAATGTAGATGTATACAAGGCTGAGTTCTTGCTTTAAAGAGCTTACTGAGGGGTAGGGCAGAACATGAAAAAAGTTAATTTCAGTTGTTATTGGATGCCATCAAGAACATGAAATAGGACATCATTTTGGAGAACGGTTAGTAGTTTGGTTTTTGTTGATAAGGCAGTCTCTGAGGAGATAAGAAAGATCCAGTCATGTAAACTTATTGGGGGAAGAGCTTTCTAGGAAGAAGCAAAAGTAATTGCAAAGGCTCTGGTGTAGGACAGAATGGTGCATTTGAAGAGCAGAGGAATAAGGCCATTGGGATGGAGTATGATGACTAGGGGTGAGTGAGGTGGGGATCATGCAGATCATGGAGAGCTTTCTGGAGCACAATAAGGAGTTTCTTTTTCACTCTTGGAAGGTATTGGGGAGTTTTAAGCATGGAGGTGACATGATCTAATGTGTGCATCAGAAAGATAATGCTGACTCCTATGTGGAGGAGGCATTGTAGGGTAAGCGTGGAGGCAGACAAACCTCCAAAGAGTGGAGGCTGCTGAATTTTCCAGTAGAAGTTGATTTGCATGAACTCTGTAGTGAAAATTTTGAGGAATTATAAGATTCAGGATATATTTTGGAAATAGTTCTGAAAGAATTTAGCATTGGATTGGATATTGGGTATGAGGGAAAGGCAAGAATGCAAGATGTGTTCTACTTCATTAGCCTGAGCCCAGAATGTTGGCTCCATTTACTGAATGAAGAAGACTGGGGTACAGGGGAGGTTGTCTGCCATTAGATAGTCAAGCCAAGATGCTGAGTAGGTAATTGGACAGACAGAAAAGAGATCTGGGTAAGAGATACAAGTTTAATATATAACTTTTAATATAGATAGTAAGTAAAACCACAGAAATGGTTGACATCACCAAGTGTGACAGGATGGATAAAGAAAAGAAAGATAACAGAAGTTGGGACTCTGCAATGTCCAGTGGCTGAGTAAAGGAAGGATCAACTAAAGAAGCCGAAGAAGAATAGGTGGTTGTTAAGGCACAAAACTCAGAGAAGAAAATATTTAAGGAGGGAATGATGAAGCCTGTCAGATATTGCTGTTGATTAAAGTGGGAAGACAATGGAAAATTACCACTGGTTTTGACTAGATGTTGGTTTTTAGTGACCTTAAGAAGAACCCTTTGGGTGGTGTGGTGAGGATGAAAATCTGGTTTGAGTAAGTTAAGGGAAATGGGAAAAAGTAGAGAGGAAGAAGTATAGACAACTTTTTCAGAATGTTAAGGTAAGCAGAGTAGAGAGGTAAGCAGAGTAGGGGCTGAGTGGTCAGGGGAGAGTTTCTTAAAGTGAAATATATTAAGGCATGTTTGCATGCAAAATAGAAATAATCAGATAAAGGAGGACAAACTGATGTTGTAAAAAATCAGTCATATAATTGCAGGAGAATAGACAGTTCATCTGATGTAACGGGTAAAGGATGGAATTTGTTAGCACACATGCAGGTGTGCTGGTAAAATGGGTGGAAAGAAGATGATATAGTTCTCATTTGGTTACCTGTTTTAGCTAGGAACAGAATAACTAATTCAATACTTATTTGTGGCACAATTACCAGTTGGGAAGAAAGAATTAATCAAAGAAGACATACATGGACACACTTCTGATTAGCTTGGTTTTATAGCTTTTACGTTTTATAATCAGAATTTACCTTTATAACATTTAGCATAATATTTATAATATCACCTTAAAATATTTAGTTTTAGTAATAACAAATATTTCATGTTGCTTATTGTGTACTAGCCACAGGCCTGAGCACTTTTACATATGTTATTTCATTTAATCTTTAAAACAACCCCATTTACAGGTTCTATTATTATCTCATTGTGGAAATGAGGAAAGAGGTACATAAGCGTTAAGTAATTTCCCAAGGTATGACATGCTATTCCGGCTTTCATCAAAGTAGATATAAAAGTATGTAGTACTAAATCTTTGTAATGTAGGATTTTGTTATTTGCAACATTTTTAGTAATGATAGACAAAACTCTGCTTCCCATTCCTGTTTCTATTTCAAAGTTGAGTGTAAACAATATTTAAAAATATACAACTGTAACATTTTATCAAAATATCTGTGATTTCTCATATTGAAAGTCTCAGGTATTGCTAAACTCACTGTAATGTGATGTCTACATTTATAATGGAAGGACATGTTAAATTTTAATAAGAAGTTAGAATAAATAGAGACTTCATCTTTTCTCCATTGAAGGCCATGAATCACTTCAAGTCTATCCACAGACACCTTAGAAATCCATGGACCTCAGATTCAGACCTCATTATCTGAGGATGTGGATAGATTCAGGTACCTGACATCACCAGGAACTTATTGTCTCCTCATTCCACTCTCAGCAATGGGCTTTGAGGTAAAGGTATAAAGTTATACTTTTCCCTTTTTAACCACAAACAATCTGTGAGCACCATGCAAATATTCATCTTCTTTCTTTTTTCTTTTCTTTCTTTGACATGGTGTCTCCCTCTGTTGCCAGGCCGGAGTACAGTAGTGGCATCTTGGCTCACTGCAACTTCCGACTCCCTGGTTCAAGCGATTCTCCTGCCTTAGCCTCCTAACTAGCTGGGATTACAGGTGTGCACCACCATTCCCAGCTAATTTTTGTATTTTAGTAGAGATGGGGTTTCGCCATATTGGCCTGGCTGGTCTTGAATTCTTGACCTCGTGATCTGCCCACCTCAGCCTCGCAAAGTGCTGGGATTGAGAGGGGAGACCCCCTCACCTCCTTCAATTTCACCTCCTCCCTCCCACCTCTTCCAGATGGGAAGGAGGGTGAAGAAGAGAAATAAAATAAAATAAAATAAAATAAAATAAAATAAAGTAAAATAAAATAAAATACCAAAGAGCTGGGAAAATGACTCCCTTTTTAGTTTGCAGCCATCTCTGCTATCTGTTAACCTTGAAAGAGCTGCAAATGAGTGTTATCCCTGCTGTCTAGAGCCCAGCACTGGTTCACGCTCCCACGTCTCCATGGACTAGGCTCCCTCCTGGAAACACCTCTGCCAACAAACAACTTGTTGCTTTTGTCTTTTCTCTGTAAGTCCCCTCCCCTGCTGGTCCCCGCTCACACTGCATTTGAATTAGCAAATCAATGAAGCCAAACGATTGTAAGGTTGGATGTCCAGCAAATGGACAATGACATAGTTCTGCCTCAGTTTCCCCTTTAGCGTTGTAAACCTATGAAAGAGGAGAGAAGCTGCAGCTCGGGGAGCTCGGTGAATGAGACTGTAGCTCCCCGCAGGCCAAATAAAAAGCCACTTCCTTCCTCAGTTCGATGTTAGAGACATTTGTTCCCTGCTGCTTCTGCTTCAGGATTACAGGCGTGAGCCACTGCGCCCAGCCACAAATATTCATTTTTCATAACAACTTTTAACCTACTGGTTTTAGTATCCATTGATGATTCTTTTTATCCATTTGCCTTGAAGATGAGGTAAGCATTTATTTAAAAAATTCTGTTAAAGTCATCTAAAATTCATCTGTCCCAGGAATGTTCATGGTCATTGGGGACAGTGATAGGAGGGTAAGATTCAGCTTTTATTGTTTTTATTTTTAATTTTTATGGGTACATAGTAGGTATATATATTTATGAGGTAAGGTTCAGCTTTTGAGATAGAAGTAGGGTTGCCAGATAAAATTATAGGGTAGCCAGTTAAATTTGAAATTCAGATAAACAGCAAATAATTTTTAGCATAACTATGTCTCCAGTATTTCATGGGAGATACTTATATGGAAAATTATTCATTGTTTCTTTAAAATTCAATTGTTTAAACAAAATTCAAATTCAAAAATGCATCTTACATTTTTATTTGCAAATCTGACAACTCTAGATTGCTAAGGCTAAGAGGGCTAACGTGAATGTTAGTGATTGGAAATACCTATGTATAACTTTACCAGAGTAAATTATTAATAGATTTTAAAATACCATTGGAACTCATGTGATGGAATTAATATTGACATCTACTCAAGAAATCTGTAAGATCTTTTTCTACTCTTAATTGGTCAAAAGAATAAGAATTGTGCTTAAAAGAAGCAGATAAGCTGGTCACTGTGGCTCACACCTGTAATCCCAGCACTTTGGGAGGCTGAGGCAGGCGGATCACCTGAGGTCGGGAGTCCAAGACCAGCCTGACCAACATGGAAAAACCTTGTCTCTACTAAAAATACAAAATTAGCTGGGCGTGGTGGCATATGCCTGTAATCCCAGCTACTTGGGAGGCTGAGGCAGGAGAATTGCTTGAACCCGGGAGGTGGAGGTTGCAGTGGGCTGAGATCATGCCATTGCACCCCAGCCTGGGCAATAAGAGTGAAACTCCATCTCAAAAAAAAGAAGCAGACAAAGTACCTTTCCTTTTTGTGATCCAATAACATTAACTCTGGAAGTATCACCCCAGCAGTACTGTTAATTATTATCCTAGATAGCCAAACCTAACTTCTTAAATATGTTTACAGTATGCTTATTTAATAGGCAACATTATGTCATATTCCAGGCCTAGGGTCTGTAATTCTTTTCTGGAAAGGCTTAGATAGTAATATTTTAGGCTTTATGTACCATAAAGTCTCTGTTACAACTACTAATCTCTGTTACAACTACTAAGCTCCTTGTCATACCATACAAGGAGCCATAGACAATATGTAAATAAAACTTTATTTACAAAAACAGGCAACAGGCTGGATTTGGACTTTAGGTTGTAGTTTGTTCAGGACTCTTCTAGATAAGCAAACAATAATATGATTATCTTATATATTGTGACCTAGAATTCCTCCAGCACGAAGGTTTCACAGTGTGACTGAGGGGTTTGCTGAATTAAGAGAAAACTCTTATAGATAAGAAGGTGCCTATGGTGATATTCCATTGGCTCAGAATCCAAAGCCTACTGAGAGTGCTGTCAATGCCAACTCTACTTTATACATAGTGGAAATGGCATAACTGTATTTGAAGGGTCTGCAACAAAAGGAGAGAAAAATTAGGTTCTCTTACTTTATTAAGCCATTTGCCATTTGAGTTTTTTGTTTGTTTGTTTTGTTTTGTTTTTGAGACAGAGTCTTGCTGTGTTGCCCAGGCTGGAGTGCAGTGGCACAATCTTGGCTCACTGTAACCTCTACCTCCTGGGTTCAAGAGATTCTCCTGCCTCAACCTCCTGAGCAGCTGGGATTACAGGTTTCTGCCACCATGCCTGGCTAGTTTTTGTATTTTTGTATAGATGGGGTTTCACTATGTTGGCCAGGCAGGTCTTGAACTCCTGACCTCAAGTAATCCATGGGCCTTGGCCTCCCAAAGTGCTGGAATTACAAGAGTGAGTCACTGTGCCTGGCCACCATTTGGTTTGTTTTGATAAAAATTTTCAATCTATTCAAATCCCATTTAATATGGGATTTTGTGATATTGGAACTCCCTATCTAGGAATATGGTGTGCATATTTCTATATTTTTTTTCAGGCCATCTTTTTTCACCCTTAAATAATATTTTGTTACTTTATATACAAAGGGCTTGCATATCTTGTTGTTATCCTTGGCACCACCTTATATTTGGGGTGTTGCATTTTTTCTACCTTCTCGAATACATAAATTGCTTATTTTAAGTCATTCTTAATGCTATTAAGCATATCTTAAGCTATACACTTCCCTCTAAGTAAAACTTTATTCATCAACCAAGTTTGGCATGTACTAGCAATGGTCTGCCACAGTTGGCTTATAGTACTCATAGAGCCAATTATGTGCATCTCTTCCCGACACCACATTCAAGTCATATACCTTGAAATTGGACATGGTAGGAACAATTGCACCACAGAAATTGGCAAACACTAAAAATGGAATTTAAAAATTATGAGTACGTTTCCAGTTGCTTATTGATGTTATATGGAAGGCCACACTTTTTGAATGTTACTATTGGTCCTTGTAGATGCTCTTGTTTGTAGAATTTGTATTATTTGTACACAAGGAGAGTTTTAAAAGCTTTCTGACTGACGTTTTCTTTTTTCTTTGTTTTGTTGTGTTGGGTCAATATTCCAGTGTAATGTTGAATAGAAGCAGTGATAGTGATGTCTTGTCTTTAATAGAATCAGTGCTTCTAAAATTTTATTATTCAAAATTATGTTTTCTGTAGGATTTTGATAGCTAACTTTTATATTTTTCTTATTGGGAAGAGGATATATAAATGATGTATTCCTTATAGGTTTATAAAAACTATCCTATAAAACTATTGGGACAGGTATCTTTTGTGGAAGGAGACATCAACTCTCCCACACTCCTGGATTGTACATGTGAGAACACTGAACATGTTCCCATGGCATCCTCCACCTCAGCATCAACAGGGAAGCCTCTGGGTAGGAGTGAGAAGCCTAGGTTAGGCCCAGAGATGATGCCGTATCAGATCATGACAATGGATGACATAGGGACTCTAGAGCAGCTGTTATGTAGGTGTCTCAGTCTGTAACCAGTGGCTGCAAACTATCCCTATGACCTCAGAAACAGAGCAAGCCTCTGCACCAGCTTCTCTGGTCAGAATGCAAGTGCTCAGTTCTAGGGGGTGAGTGGGATACTGTAGTTTTCTCACTATTTGTAATTGATTCTTTTTAGTATCCACTTGCTCTAGGTTCATTTTTGCCTTTTTATTATTTTCTTCATGAATAATTTGTTTATCACTTACAGCATACTAGAATGCTTATTTCATCTAGATTAATTCATCTTTCGTTGTTCAACATTTTTTGGCTGTCTTTAATGACATTTTATTTTTTTATCTGCTTTGGCATTTTGGTTTGCAGGTTCATTGAAATGAAAATTTTGGTTATTTTTTCTCTCCTCCTTTCCTCTTTGCTTACCTTTCACTATCCAGAAGTTTTTTAATTGCTTTCCCTGCCTCCCAGCGAGTCCAGAACCCAGCCTTTCAATGTATGTTGGAATTTTTAATCAGCAAAGTCATATATTCTATTTCCTTCCACTACCCTCAATCCATCCCCTCAGCTTTCCATAAAGTCATCTTTCCAAACAGTGGGTTAGCTGCTGGTTTTTGTTTTCTTGTTTTTTCCTAGCCTCTTTTCCTGGGAAATGCCTTCACTGAACCTCTGCATATCTGGAACAGAGGAACCAAACTCTCAACAGACTCTATCTGTTTCCACACTTTGGAACCAGTAGTCCAAGAACTTCAATCCTTTCTTCTCTCTTATGTTGGTTATCTTGGTTCTGAGCCTGGCTATGTCCTTTTGATATTCTTTTTTGATTTTATCTCATTGTTATAAATTTGGAGGAGTACCAAGTTGTCTTGGCTAAAATTGTATAACTTTATTGTTTGTTTGTTTGAGACAGGGCCTTGCTCTGTTGTCTAGGCTGGAGTGCAGTGGCACAATCTTGGCTCACTGCCACCTCCACCTCCTGGGCTCAAGTGATCCTCCCACCTCAGCCTCCCAAGTAGCAGGGACCACAAGCAAAGGCCACCACAGTTAACTAATTCTTGCAGTTTTTTTTGGTAGAGATGAGGTTTTGCCATATTACCCAGGCTGATCTCAAACACCTGGACTCAAGCGATCTGCCTGCCTCTGCCTCCCAAAGTGCTGGGATTAGAGGTGTGAGCCATTGCACCTGGCATAAAATTGTATAGCTTTAAAGTTCAGTCATTTAAAAAAATTATAAGATAATGGCTAGTATTGAGAGAACCACAGTGTCCATCATGCCAGACTGGTGACTGGAGTGGAGACCTGTGCTGCAGGGTACCTGGGTGCATAGTCTGTGTGTCTTGTATTTTTTCGTGGCACATGATTCAAACTACTTTTGAGATTTTTGACATTGCAATGCACTATGGAGGAAGATGAAAAATTCACATTGTATACCCTTGCCTGTATTAAACTGAAGCAAACTGGAAATATAAAATTTTATTTAAGTTTATTTAAAAGCAAATACCATTTTATACTTTTAAAGCACACAAGAAAAAAAAGAAACCTGAGCAGCATAAAAATAGATATGCTAGCTCTCACATATCTTGTGTATTGATGGTGAGCTACAGTCTTTTAAGGATTTAAAATGAGTGACTTGTCTAATATGTTCTCTTCATTTTCACTTCTTTCCTCCCAACTGTCTTATTTTTACCCCACTGTCATGTATTATACTTTTAAACCCCTGTCCAACTCTTGCAAATTTTGCAATCTTATTTTTCTTAATGTAGCCAGCCCCTTTCTGATTTAACACTTCATCTTGCATTTCATTGTCTTTTTTTTCTCTCTCTTTCCCTGTCTTGTATTTTAGTTTGGGTACCACTTATTAATATATTTTTATTTAGTGGTTGACTATTTTAGAAATGAAAGGTCGGGGAAAAAAGGGTACTGGGTGAAAATGACACATGTCAAGAGACTTTAAGATGCTATTCTGAGTACAGGTGTAATTGTAGATATTGTAACATTTTCTTCCTGATCTGAATATCACACTTTTCTAGGCTTGCTATCTTTAAGTACAGTCAATACTTTTAAAGAATATTCATGCTATATTTGAGCATGAATATTTTGTTATATGACAGATGTTCAACTCTATAAAATGGCCACAAAGTAAAAGTATACAGGTGATACATATTTATTAATAATAATTTTAATTTTAATTTAATAATATTAAATATATTACATATTTTATACCCTTCTCTTATTTAAGGAGTATTTAAGGAAACATAAAATAATAGATACAAAGAAATCATTGAGGTAAGCTAGTAAGTCACCTTCATTCATTATCCATTGGTCATTTAATAAATACCCTCTAAGTTCAGGGATATAACAATAAAGATGATAGGCCTGGTTCTTGTCCTTAAGAAGGTTTAAGTCTAATGGAATGGACTGACAGTCATCTGATATTGTGAAGTGTGGAACATGCTCTAAAAGAGTATAATGAGCAAGAGCCAATTAGAGAAGATCTGGGGGCTAGAAAGTTTTTTTTTCTCCTAAGAGCAAGTAATACTCAATTTGCTAGTGATCATATATTTCTGGAATACTTGGAAGCTTGACATGTCATAAAAATGTGAACATGCAAAGTTTTAAATAATTACATACCATTATAAGATAATAACAAAACCCCATCAATATAGGTTGGCTATTAGTAGCCAATGATAGCATGCTCTTGATAAATTTTACTGAATTTAATTAACTTGTTACCTTATTTCTGGAAATAACATGAAATATAAAAATTTCTAAAGCAGTCTATTTAAACAAAGTTAACAGAAATTTGTTCCTTTTAAAAATAATATTCTTTTTAATATGAAAATTAGATATTTGCTTGAATAGATGAATAAAATATCTAACCTTATTAATTTTTACGTTAATTATAGATCTAACAATTGACTTGTGTTCCTTTTTAACTTGTTGACTTTCTGATCATTGTGACAAAAAGGAGAATTTTTTCCTTACTCAAAATTTATATAGTTGCCACCATGGCACTTCTTCCTGGGTTTTCAAAAGTCCTTTTACTTTTTCTTTTAAAATTACTGAATATATTCTGTAATGCTTGTCACACATTAATGTCAGTGAATCTAAGCTATGTTTAAGTTATCCACTGGCATCTAGTAATTATCCAGAATCATGAAATGCAAGGTAGTATCTTCTGATGTGTAAAATTTCAATCCTGAAGAGAATTCCTTAATCTAAAACACATCTTTAGACAGTTTTAATTTAAAGTTTCTTTGTATTATAAATTACAGATACTTTCCTTAATTAAAATTCCCCTTTTTGATCAAAATTTACTAGAGTCCTGAATCTCCAAACATATTATAAATTATTAGAAAGATCACATAAGTATTACCAGGACAAGTTTCAAGTCACTTTTTAAAAGCCGTTTAATTTTCTAAGCATATATGAGCATTTTCTTCATACAAAACTACCAGATTCCTTATAAACATTGATCAACTATATATCTGTGATCAACTCTATATATAAGTAGTCATTCAGACCAGATTATTTCATATGGCATTTGCTTTAGTATTTTTCAAAAACATGTATTTCTCCTATATGATGAAAGAACATTGAATTGCTATTTTGTTATAACTTTATAACTAAATTTTATTTTCAATCCTGTTTTGGACTAGCATTAAAAGCCAAAACACCCAAACCTGAGAGTGGTGTTGGTATCAGACAAAAGTATGTGAATTCTGATACCTTTTCATCACTTGTGCACTAGGAATTCTATTTTTTAAATGATATCCTGCCAGCTTTTTCACAATCCATTAATTCCTGGATCAACATCAGAAGAAATGTCAGAGCAGAGTGAAATTCTTGTAAGACACAGATGTCAGGATCAAAAGTCAGAGACAGTCTCTGAGCAGCAGGGAAGCAAGCTTGTTAGACTTTAATCGGAACAATTAGTATCTGCCATGTGACAGTCTTGATGCCCTGCCTTATATTTCTGTTAAGTCCTAGGCATGCTGAAAACACAAAGTCTTTTCCCAAGTTTGATGGAAAATTTCACAAGCTTTTGGACTTACTATTTTTGACCAGGATCCTTAAGTTTTGTTGATCGTCTCCAAATTTCCTTAAATGGTAAATCGTTGATACACTTAATAAACTAGGGTCCAGCTTATTATAGAAGCAAATTTTTATCTTTTCTGAGTGCATGTAATACAAAGTGATGTGCTTTCTGGATGTTTGTGATTGTTAGTACTCAAGAGGCTTTTCCAGGGGTTTTATATCTCACAGACAGAGAACTTTGATGGTTTCATCCCAAATTGCTCCAGTGAATGCTCGATAAATGTGAATCATTGATGAAGTAATTAAAATTGGATGTTGGGATTTTAAAGAATTTCTTTGAAATCAGCTGTTATATTTTGCTTGTGTCTCCACTAAACCAGAATTACCTCCTCTGAATAAAAATAAAAGCAATCAAGTTGTTTTATTGACAACTACATGTTGTTAATAAATTAATTTATGTTTCTTCCTGTAGTAAGTTGTTTTGATTGTTTTTCACTCGTTTATTTTGTAGAAAATTTAAAATGATTTTTTTATTCAGATATCAGCTTTGGGGGGCAACCTCAAGAATCAAGAACTATAAGTTAAAAAACATTTCTGGTGACAAGGATGGTCTTGTAAGGTGTGAACAGTAATGAAAATATTTGAGAAGGCCACGACACCAAAATTATCCCTGTTGTGATAGAATTAATCAGTTCACTGTTGGTACAAAGGGGTCACTCTAATTGACAAATGATAAACCAAAAATCTTGGAAGAAGATACGAATGAACAAATAGAGGAAGAAAGTAAAGAGGAGGACAAGAACATGATTGTAGAAATAAGGGCAGGAATTTTAAATAGTGACAAGGCTAGGAAGTAGTGGCGCACTTTAGTGGCAGAGGTTTTGCTCCCTGCTAAATCCACGAGTTCCCCAAATAATAATATATTTTGATATGGTCTGCTGATATTTTCACATTATTGAGAGTGCAAAAAAAGGTATCTTTAGAATTCATATTTTTATTGTTTTATAATATTAAGTAAAAATATATACTTGCTAGCGAAAAATTGCCTTCAAGACAAATCCCTTCAAGACAAGTTCCATGATCACTAAAGTTGTTGCCATAGACATTTTTCTATGTAGAATTCTGGATCTACCATTAAGACAATGGTAGAGTTTAATGAAACACTGGCTAAAATTGCAGTCGTAGGGTGAATGATTACTAACTCCATGACAACCCTTTACATATATACTTTAGCAACAGAGGCAGATTACTGAATAGTTTTGCAGTGTGGAGAATAATAACCTATGTCTCTCAGTAATAGCTAAAGGTCTTTTTTTTTCATTTACAAATATATATATTTACAATTATATTTAGTTTTGTTGGTGGTTTGTTTAAGGGATTTTTGTTTAAAATTTTTACTTTATTGTACTCTAGTTTTTGGGGTACATATGCAGATCATGCAGGATTGTTGCATAGGTACATACATGGCAGGATGGTTTACTGCCTCCATCCCCCCATCACCTATATTTGGCATTTCTCCCCATGTTATCCCTCCACACCAGGGTTTATTAATGTTCATTTTCATGGTGATGGTGTCAAAAAGGATCACAATTGTATACTTCATAAAATACTTGCACTTATATCAAGTAGTTATCATAGCAACAGTGATGTAGATAGATGATTCCATGTTAGAGGTGATGAAATAAGCTCAAAATACTAAAGTAAGGTATTCAAGGTGACTTGACCAGTAAGCATTGTGGTTGTTATTGAACTCCATACTCTTTTCATTGCATCATCATTTCCTGAAATGGTTCTTGAGAGGAAAGGAGCGATATAGACTTTGGAAGATATACATTAGGTATAATTATAATGTAAAAGTTTGGAGGCACATTAAGCTGTAAGCATCAGTTAGTTGGAAAGTCCAAGTACTCACCTCCCTCTTTACTCCAGTGGTAATGGATGGCAGACATTACTTAAAGAAGGATTCAGTTTGCATGGTGGTTGAGAGTACAGATACTCAAATTGGAAAAATCTGCATCTGAAAACTGGCACAGATATGACCTTCAGGTAATTCATTTAATGTCTGTAAGCCTATTTCTAAGAGGTAAGAATAAAAATGCCTACCTAGTGTAGTTGTTTTAGGATTAAATAAAATAATTAATAAAGCAATGAATTATCTGTTATAGTTTACATCTAGTCATTGTAATTATCATTATTGCTATACTTACTAACAATTTTTTTTTAGCATTTGCAAAAAGGAATTAGGATATTAGTATATCCAGTTATAAAAAGAAATATTGAACACTTTCTATATGTTTTCTTTAAGAGACTCAATAGTTGTGATCATAAGGAAATATATTTTATAGACTTTTTTTTTTTTGCATTGAATGTATAGTGCTTTCTGAAAAATTGTCTTGAAACAAGGATATTTTCAAAATACTTACACTTCACTAAGATAGTTTCCTTTATTGCATATCACTACATCAGTTTCCTTTATTCCACCCTGTGACATAAGAATGTATCTATTTGTTCCTGTCCCTATTCCTGACATAGAGTTCCTAAAATCCTTGTAATTTCCTGAGTGATAGGGGTAATAGGAGCATCTTTTCTTAATCTGAATATTTACCATTAGTCCCAGGTTCCTGAAACAGGAGTTTCTAAAATCCTTAAAATCTTTAGAGTGAGAAGAATATTTTTTATATGCTAATGAGATGACTTATGGCTGGGGTCCCTGGATGAGGGCTGGCTACCAAAAAGGCCAAGGCATGACAGGAAGATTGGAACTTTCAACTTTATCCCTTGACCTTTGGGGAAAAGTTGGAGATTGACTTCACCAATGGCCAATAGATCTGACATGTTTATGTAAAAACTCCTCTGTAAAAACCCTAAATGATGGGTTTGGAGTGGTTTTGGGTTGGTGAACACATCAAGGTGCTCAGAGGGTGGTTCATGGGGAAAGGGTATAGAAATTTTGCACCACTCTCATACCTGGTCCTATACATGTTTTCCATTTGGCTGTTCCTGAGTTGTAGCTTTATAATAAACTGGTAATAGTAAATAAATGATTTTTTCTGAGTTCAGCGAGTCATTATAGCAAATTGCTGAACCTGAGGAGGGGGTCATGGGAACCCTAGGTGTGTAGCCAAGTCAGACAGAAGTGTGGGTAACCTGGGGATCCACTACTTGTGATTCGTGGCAGAATTGAGGGGGTGGATAGTCTTGTGCAACTAAACCCTTAACCTGTGGTGTCTGTGCTAACTCCAGGAAGTTAGTATCAGAATTGAATTAAATTGTAGGATACCCATTTGGTGTCCAGTGACTGGGAGGATTGTTTGGTGTATGGAAAATCACCATATGTTTGCTGTCAGAAGTGTGTGAGTGTAGAGAAACAGTGTTTTTCCCTTTTTACCCTCATCATTTGTTGTAGGAAAGATGAGGGTGAATGGAATAAGATGGGAAGAAGAAATGTGTGATTTAAGGAAGCTTCCATCCAACAGGGAGGGGAAGTAGAGAGCTCTGTAGGCTCTTGAGGTAGCCTAGGGTGGAAGAGAGAATAAAAAGCAGACTCAAGAATCAAGACAGGGCCTTGATGTTAAGATCTTGGATGAAAGGAGGGGAACAAGGAGGAATTAATTTTTTTAAACTTAGTATCCTTATCTGAAACTTCAATGTTGTGAGAGTCAAATAACAATATATGTGAAAATTACCTAGGTACTCAGTAAATAATTATTATTAATATTTATTCTCAATATTTATTTTCAATGACACTTATTGAGAATCAACTATTATCCAGGAACTATTAGGCACTAGTTACAGGAAGGTAAAAGAAACAAAAATATTTATGGTCCCAGCTTTTATGAAGCTAATAAACTAGTAGGGGAAGTCGCTATACAAATAAACACATATAAATATATATTAGAAACACTGATAAGTATTATGAAGCTAAAGAATTAGACAGTATGAAAGAAAACCCAAGGGTACTAATTTAGGTTGTGAAATCTTTCTAAAGAAGTAACCTTTGATTTGAGGCTTGAAGGATGAGCGAGGAGTAAGGAAAGAAGGATCTTGACTAGAAAGTCAAATTATATTCAGTACAATTTCAGTTGCCAAAAAATTCCACTGAGCTCCCAGGATGAAAGCTCACATTTAGGAAGAGGAGCTACTATCAAATACAATGATTCATGGTCTCCTTTAATCACTAGAATAATTGCATTTTAGCTCTTAAAGGGTTGTTAGAGACCATTTAGTCATTCTCGATCCATTTCTAGAAGAGACTTAAGGCAGCGAAATTTTTGTCAAAGATTTCACAGTTGTTAGTGGAAAAACCAGGACTAGCTTCTATAACTTCCAACCCACTCTAACTGAAGTCTCCTTTTCACTATATCACAATTCCTACTCCCTTCCTCCCTTAGGGGTTCTTGTAGGAGACTGCTAGCTTTGACTTCTTTCACCTTAGAAACACATGTGTGTTGCGACTTTCTTCTAAGCACCTGACTAGAAAGTAAGGCATGAGGAAGGCTGTGAAAGCCCTGGACGGTTCAAAGTGTAATGATTTTCTTCTTATTCTCAAAGTGTACAGTATGGTAAGGGGGCAGATAGATGTCTGGAGGAGAAAAGACTCAACAAGCTGCAGGGTGGGATTTTTTTTATCTTGTTCTAGTGGTGGCTGCTGCAGTTTAATTAGGGAACACATGCTACTCAGTAAATATCTGTGGAAATATTCTGGAATTAACATTGGAACATTTATCGAAAGCCTTAACACTGTAAGTTTTGACATACCAATTAAACATTTGGGGATTTGTTTTAAGAAAATGATAAGAAATGAAGTAGATGTTATATGCAAAAATGTCCATCACAGTATTATTTACATTGTCAAAAAAATGAAATAAATGGCCATCAATAAGGAAAAGATTAACTTATGGTACGTGCATTAGATGGAATTGTGGAGCCATTAAAATGATGACTATAGAGCTATTTTAATAATACAAAGAAGGCTCACAATATAAAATTAACTAATAAGTAGAGTTATGGAAGAGAATAAAAATATGGTCTCAGTTATGTAAAAATGTGTTTTTATGTATAAAGGGAAATACATGATTTTTTTTCTCTAAGTTGTGGAATAATAGGTAACTTTTTTTTCTGTCTTTTTCCATATTTTCTGAATTTTTCAAAATGAGTATGTAATCTGAAAAAATAACTCAATACAACAGTTATTTAAATAAATTCATATTGGTTGAGTTAATATCATCAGAAACTCTGGTATAGAGAACTTACAGACAAATGTGAGGTCAATGAATCCCCTACCTATTATACATATATTTATAATGCACCCATGTGGCACAACAGAAAGTAATCTTGTCAACATTAAACACTGAATCAGAGGCAAGGGCTTGTGATATGCTGAAAAAACTTACCTATTATGATATAATCAAACTTTAGTTTTAAGTGCTCTTTGTAGCCAAATGACTGCAGTGGTGCTGCGGCTAAAACATTCAATGTAGGTGGGTGTCGAACAATGAGAACACATGGACACAGGGAGGGGAGCATCACAAACTGGGGTCTGTCGGGGGGAAATAGGGGAGGGACAGCAGAGGGTGGGGAGCTGGGAAGAGATAGCATGGGGGAAAATGCCAGATATAGGTGATGGGGAGGAAGGCAGCAAATCACACTGCCCTGTGTGTACCTATGCAACAATCTTGTATGTCCTTCACATGTACCCAAAAACCTAAAATGCAATAAAAAAAAAGGAAAAAAAACATTCAATGTATTTATTTCCTTATTATTCTCATTGATTTTGTGAAGGATGGACCTTGTAGATTTTCCCATTAATATTAAGGTCAAGAGCTAGTCAAAGCAGGCCCGAATCTGAACTTCTCTCCACTTCAGTTCCACTGTCAGCCACCATTGACTTGCTACATGTGTTAAGAATTGATATGAGTACTTGCTCAAAGTATTTTTTTTTTTGTCCTGGACCTTAAACTTAGGCAAAACATTTTGACCAATAAGACCTTGGTAGAATCAAGTAAGGAACTCTCTGTGAGTCAACATGGTTGACAGATTAAAGAGTTCTCTTGATTTGTCCTCAAAGGCCTAATGAGTGGCTTTTCAATGTCTGGTGTGATAGTCCTCTCTGTAGGAGGGAAGGCCATCAGAGGTCAATGCATCATTTGCCTAGTGACTTGTGAGCTATCTATTATTTTTCCAAGTGAAAGAAGTCAGTCACTCTGTTTATGTTTATTGGGCACTTGCTTTCTGAAAACCCTGTGCAATAAATATTCAGAGAAAAAAAATCAAGAAAACAGAAGTGGGACCAAAAGTGTTTCACATTCTTGATTTTTTTCAGATTTTTGAATACTTAGATTATACTTACTGATTGAGCATCCCTAATCTGAAAACCCAAGTTATGAAATACTCCGACAAGCATTTCCTTTGAGCATCATGTTGGCGCTCAAAGAGTTTCAAATTTAGGAGCATTTTAGATTTCAAATTTTCAGATTAGGAATGCTCAACCTGTAGTTTAGTTGAAATATTAGTATTAGGGTTCCTCAGAGAAACAGAAGCAATAGCTTATATATAGAGATATATGAGAAGATTGATTTATTATGGGAATTGGCTTATGTTAATATGGAGGTAAATAAGTCCCATGATATACCATCTGCAAACTAGAGAACCAGGAAAGCCAGTAATGTAATTCAGTTTAAGTCCAAAGGCCAAGAACCAGCAGAGCCAATGGTCTAACTCTCAGTCTAAGACTGAAGGCCTGAGAAGTTAGGGCCACTTGTTTAAGTTCCAGGGTCCAAAGTCTTGAGAACCTGGAGTTCTAATGTCTGAGGGCAGAAGAAATTGGATGTCCCAGCTCCAGAAAAGAGAACAAATTCACCTTTTTTACACTTTTTTGTTCTATCCAGGCTCTCAAGGAGTTGTATGATACTCACTTACACTGATGAGTACATATCTTCTTTACTCAGTCTGCTGATTTAAATGCAAATCTCTTCCTGAAACTATCTTAGATAAACCCGGAAATAATGTTTTAGCAGCTGTCTGGGCATCCCTTAGCTCATTCAAGTACACATAAAAACTAACCTTAACAGTCCTATAGATGAATCATTCAATATGCCACAACAATTACTGTAGCATAGGGTCTGAACAAGGTACTATGGTAGTACAGAGAAGGGAATGACACATTTTCCCTATGTGTGTGAATGTGTATATGTGTATGTATACATAACATCAGAGAAGGCTTGCTAGAAGATATGATGTTTAAACTAAATTGTGAATCATGACTAGGCCTTAGGGAAGGTGGGAGGGAACTCTGGGCAGAGGGACCAATTTTGTCAAAGAGCAGTGGCTTCATAGAGCAGTGGTGCATATAGGGACTTCTAAATACTGAGTTGACACAGTTGGATCACAGAGTTCAGTGGAGAGGAATGGTGGGACACACAGTTGGAAAGGCAGCCTACATCAGCTCAGTAGGTCCTTGGTATCATGCAAAGAGATTTTTCCTTGAAGGGTTTTATTTAGAAAATGATGGGATTAGATTTGAACTTTTTAGGAAAAACAATATTGTCAATACAGGAGTGGATAAGTCAGTGTGGGCTACTGTTGGAAGCAGAAAGAACAGTTAGAATGCTATGCCAATAATCAAAGTGAAAACTGATGGGGTCCTAATGGTGTGAGTGAGGATCAAGAGATAAGAAAATATTCGAGAGATTTTGGTGAGTCACAGTTGGTGGGACTTAGTGATTAGCTGGATACTGAAAGAGAAGGCATGGCTCTTTGGTTTCTGGTTTGTGTGATAAGATTGTGCCATTTATCTATGTAGGGAAGCCTATCTGCTTACTGAGGTCCTACCATGTGCTGGACATGCCAAGAGATACAATGAAGTTTAAAATATAGCCTCTGCTTATTCGTAATACACACTTCTTTACAATAATGTATACTGGAGAGGTGGAATAGAGTGTAAGAGGCATGTTAGATAAAGGAAATTGTATGGCTAAGCAAAGGTTGATAGATGGAAATGAATATGGTGAATTCTCAATACTGTGAGAAGGCCTACTGGACTGGAACAAAGCCTTCAGCCTTTCCATTCTTTCTTTTCACTCTTTGTTTCTGTTGAAACCTAACCCTCCATGGGCATCACTCTTTTTCTCATGACCTTTATTTGAATTTGTTCTTTTATTCATTTCCCACCTCTACCACTCGCACTCATGATTTAATGAGAAATGATTGACACCCACAGTCTATCCATTGATCTTGTACCATTGTCAATCAACAAAATTTCCCTTTTAGAGTTCATACTGTTCATCTCTACCACCCTTTCCATACCTTTTGATATTGTCTATGGACCTCAAGGACTCTCTTCCATCTTCCTTGATAATATTTGCTGCAAGGTTTTATATATATGACATAAGCCAAATCATGCTAAAGGGAATACTACTAGAAGTATTATTATGAAAGGAAAAAAATTAAAAGACAAATGATAGACCAGAGACAAAATTTTCAACACATAGATAAAGGCCTAATTTATGAACATAGTAGGCTTTCTGTATCCATGGGTTCCACATCCATGGAATCAACCAAACTTGGATCAAAAATTTTCAGAAAAAAAATGGATGGTTGCATTTGTACTGAACATGTACAGATCTTTTTTCTTGTCATTATTCCCCAAACAACACAACATAACTGGTAACAATCAGTTCCTAGAATAGTGCCTGATCATAGCAACTATTTACATAGCATTTACATTGAGTTAGGTATAAGTTATCTGGAGATGATAATGTATATGGGAGGATGTGCATAGGTTATATGCAAGTGCTGTGCAATTATAACAATATCAAGTATTATTACTATAAATGGGTTGCTCGGTCTTTATTAATGCTTCCTTCTTTACTTGAAATAGCCAGTAAAAATAAATTGGGGCATTATTTGGAGAAGGGATGCGTTCCTATCACTTTGTGTTAGTGATGAATGATTAGTGATTAGACTATGAATCCTCAGCTGTGTAAACAATGAAACAAATATTGTTGGATTTTTTTAACCAACTCTGTGAAGGTTAGTAACTGTACCCTTTGATTTCCTGACTAGTGTTGGACTTCAATTTGCTTAAAAAGCATCAGCTTTATTTTGTGCTGCTATGTGAAATCTATGGTCAAGGAATCCAGATAGTTTATTTGATTTGTCTTTGGTTTTCTAACATAGAAACACTTGTCAGTGTATATTTTTAACCTTAAAGGATCATTTTTCATGATGTTCCAATTAAGTTTTTTTTTTCTTTCAGGAGGTTGGGACGATGAGCTTCTAGTGACTCCTTCTTGTTCTTGCCAATAATTTTCAGTCATTGATCTTGCCAGTGCTTTCTAATTTATGAATCAGTCAAACATATTTTTTTGAGAGCAGCTGTATGCTAGGTATTGTGCTAGGTATCTTGCTAGGGCTTGGCAACATAGCAGTCAACAGGATAGATTTAGTCCCATTAAATCTCCAGTTACCTTTGCTGTCAAATTGGCACACACTGATGGCATTAGATAGTGTACTGTTGTGGTCTTATTCATTCAACAAGTATTTACTAAGTGCCTACTATGTGTCAGGTACTGTTCACAGCCCTAGTGAACAAGACAGATAAAGTGTGCTCCAACAAGTTCCAAACTTTTACATTCTGTGTACATATGTTGAAGTGTGGGGGTCTAGGAGCCAGTGAGGCTGGAGTTATAAGATAGTCATATAAACAAACAGGTAAAAAGAAAATAACAGGAAGTAACTGAAAATAGTGTCACTGTTTTACCCTGAGCTCTCTAGAAAACAGAGCCTGAGATAAAATCTTGCATGATAATGCTTTACTGGGGGCACTGTAACAGGGAAGCAAGAGTGAGGGAAAAATGGGAGAGGCAGAGGAAGGAAAGCCAATTCAAAGAGATGCATTAGCAAACTGGCCACAGATCTGCCACATATATAGCTGGATGCTAGTCTTGAAGGATGTTTTCAGAGAGGCTGTATGAAGCTGGTGCATCTCAGAATACCATGGAAGGGTGGGGTAATAAAGCTGAGAAATTGATCTGCTGCTTCTTTGCCATCTCCAGCTTTCCACAGGATTCAAACTGCCTTGCAAGTCCCTCCAAGCAGCCTCTGGTGAAGTCAGATTCAACCCAGTAGGCAGGCCTGGTGGAAATTGCTTATTATTTAGCACTGTGGGGCTTTTTGGCCTCTGAGGGCTGCAGTGGTGGCTGTGGTCAGGGCTTTATGACTGGATAAACTACTACGAGTGGCCACTGAGGCTATTCCGGAAACAAAGCAAGGCTATAGGACCCAAGGTGGCAAGGGACAGAGGTAGGTGGACCTCATGGGTCTGTTGTGGGACACAAACTGGATCCAGGACAGTTAAGTTATACAGTGGGTGAGCTGCTGATCAAGGAGGCCCTCTCTGAGGAAGTGGCAATTCAGCTAAAACCTGAAAGATAAAGATAGTCTAGTCAAGTTGCAGGAATAGGAAACAGCTAGTGCAAAAGACCCCAAATAAAATGAGTGAGGAATGTTTATGGAGGAACAAGCAGAGTACGGCTAAGTGAGTGCTGGAGAGAGTGGAGGGGCTGAGTTCTGAGAAACAAGTGAGGGCCAGGTCATATGAAGTCAGTAGGCCAGCTTGAAGAGTTTGAATTTTATTGTAAGTGTAGTGGAAAGCCTTTGAGCACCTTAAACAAAGGAGTTAAATGAGCTGATGTATATTTCAGGAAGGTCTCACTGGCTCTTCTAGGGAGAAATGGATGGAGGAGTGGAAGCAGGGAAAGCAGTGAGGACGTATTTGAGAGCATTATCTAAGTGAGAAAATGAAGGGCATATTAGCACCCAATTGCTATATTCATAGTTGTATTTTGGCTTAACATGTTTGATATACTTATTTAAATGACCTGTGAGTCTGATGCTTGTCCCTTGAAGCTTCAGGTTCAGTGTATTGACAGGCTCAGATTATCTACTAAAAGTTCTAAGCTATTCCTGGGTGATCCATTTTTTAAAGCACCTGATTTTTTGCATGGCAACTCTAGCCTTCAGTCTGTAATTCTAGCAAAGCTCCTTTCCCTTTGACCACCAACAAAACTTGATGTGAATATAACGTTGTGATTGGCATCCAAATCTTAAAGCAAGGCAGAAAACCAGGTTTTGACATATTGTTTTATTTTATTTTCCACACAACTGACTGCCCTGACAGTGAGTCTAAAATCTTCTTGCAGGTTGCTGAGCAGAGTTTTGGAAGCTAAAGTTGGTGATGAATGAGCAAAAAAATTAAAAAATGGAAGTATTTCTCCGTTAACTCTAACTATATGTCTTTCCTTTTTTCTGCTAATCTTTATTATTTTGTACATATTAAATATTTATTTACTCTTTAAAAGGACACATTGCAATTGTACATATTTATGGGGACAATTTGTTTTTTTTTTTTTAAATAATTTAAGTACTGGGATACATGTGCGGAACGTCTAGGTTTGTTACGTAGGTATACGTGTGCCGTGGTGGTTTGCTGCATTCATCAACCCATCACCTACATTAGGTATTTCTACTAATGCTATCCCTCCCCTAGCTCCCACCACCTGATAGGCCCAGGTGTGTGATGTTCCCCTGCCTATGTCCACTTGTTCTCATTGTTCAACTCCCACTTACGAGTGAGAACATGTGGTGTTTGGTTTTCCATTCCTGTGTTAGTTTGCTGAGAATGATGGTTTCCACATTCATCCATGTCCCTGCAAAGGACATGAACTCATCTTTTTTATGGCTGCATAGGATTCCATGGTGTATATGTACCATGTTTTCTTTATCCAGTCTATAATTGATGGGCATTTGGGTTGGTTCCAAGTCTTTGCTATTGTGAACAGTGCTGCAATAAACATACATGTGCATGTGTCTTTATACTAGAATGATTTATAATCCTTTGGGTATATACCCAGTAATGGGATTGCTGGGCTAAATGGTATTTCTGGTTCTAGATTCTTGAGGAATTGTCACACTGTCTTCCACAATGGTTGAACTAATTTACAGTCCCACCAACAGTGTAAAAGTGTTCCTATTTCTTCACATCCCCTCCAGCATCTGTTGTTTCCTGACTTTTTGATGATTGCCATTCTCACTGGCATGAGATGGTATCTCAGTATGGTTTTGATTTGCGTTTCCCTAATGACCAGTGATGATGAGCTTTTTTTCATATGTTTGTTGGCTGCATAAATGTCTTCTTTTGAGAAGTGTCTGTCTGTTCATATCCTTTGCCCACTTTTTGATGGGGCTGGTTTTTTTCTTGTAAATTTGTTTAAGTTCTTTGCAGTTCATTGTAGGATATTAGCCCTTTGTCAGATGGGTAGATTGCAAAAATTTTCTCCCATTCTGTAGGTTGCCTGTTCACTCTGATGACAGTTTCTTTTGCTGTGCAAAAGCTCTTTAGTTTAATTAGATCCCGTTTGTCTATTTTGGCTTTTGTTGCCATTGCTTTTGGTGTTTTAGTCATGAAGTCTTTGCCCATGCTTATGTCCTGAATGGTATTGCCTAGGTTTTCTTCTAGGGCTTTTATGGTTTTAGGTCTTACATTTAAATCTTTAATCCATCTTGAGTAAATTTTTTGTATCAGGTGTAAAGAAGGGGTCCAGTTTTAGTTTCCTGTGTAGGCTAGCCAGTTTTCCCAACACCATTTATTAAAAAGAGAATTCTTTTCCCATTGCTTGTTTTTGTCAGGTTTGTCAAAGATCAGATAGTTGTAGATGTGTGGCATTACTTCTGAGGCCTCTGTTCTGTTCCATTGGTGTATATATCTGTTTTGGTACCACCATGCTGTTTTGGTTACTGTAGACTTGTAATATAGTTTGAAGTCAGGTAGTGTGATATCTCCAGGCTTGTTCTTTTTGCTTAGGATTGTCTTGGCTATACGGGCTGTTTTATGGTTCCATCTGAAATTTAAAATAGGCTGCTCTAATTCTGTGAATAAAGTCAATGGTAGCTTGATGGGGATAGCATTGAATCTATAAATTACTTCGGGCAGTATGTCCATTTTCACAATATTGATTCTTCATGTCTATGAGTATGGAATGTTTTTCCATTTGTTTGTGTCCTCTCTTACTGCCTTTTGCAGTGGTTTGTAGTTCTCCTTAAAGGTCCTTCACATCCTTGTAAGTTGTATTCCTAGGTATTTTATTCTCTTTGTAGCAATTGTGAATGGGAGTTTACTCATGATTTGGCTTTCTGTTTGTCTATTATTGGTGTGTAGGAATGCTTGTGATTTTTGCATGTTGATTATATCCTGAGACTTTGCTGAAGTTGCTTATTAGTTTAAGGGGATTTGGGGCTGAGACAGTGGGGTTTTATAAATCTAAAATCATGTCATCTGCAAACAGAGACAAATTTGACTTCCTCTCCTTCTATTTGAATATCCTTTCTTTTTTTCTTTCTCTTGCCTGATTGCCCTGGCCAGAACTTCCAATACTGTGTTGAAAAGGAGTGGAGACTTTGGGAGGCCGAGGCGGGTGGATCACAAGGTCAAGAGATCGAGACCATCCTGGTCAACATGGTGAAACCCCGTCTCTACTAAAAAAAAAAAAAAAAAAAAAAAACAAAAAATTAGCTGGGCATGGTGGCGCGTGCCTGTAATCCCAGCTACTCAGGAGGCTGAGGCAGGAGAATTGCCTGAACCCAGGAGGCGGAGGTTGCGGTGAGCCGAGATCGCGCCATTGCACTCCAGACTGGGTAACAAGAGCGAAACTCCGTCTCAAAAAAAAACAAAAAAAAACAAAAAAAAAACAAAAAAGAAAAGGAGTGGAGAGAGAGGTCATCCTTATCTTGTGCTGGTTTTCAAAGGAAATACTTCCCACTTTTGCCCATTCGGTACAATATTGGCTGTGGGTTTGTCATAAATAGCTCTTACTATTGTGAGATATGTTCCGTCAATACCTAGTTTATTGGGGTGATGAATTTTATCAAAGGCCTTTTCTGCATCTATTGTGATAATCATGTGACTTTTATCACTGGTTCTGTTTATGTGATTGATTACATTTATTGATTTGCGTATGTTGAACCAACCTTGCATCCCAAGGATGAAGCCAACTTGATCATGGTGAATAAGATTTTGGATATGCTGCTGGATTCAGTTTGCCAGTATTTTATTGAGGATTTTCACATCGATGTTCATCTGGAGTATTGGTCTGAAGTTTTCTTTTTTTGTTCTGTCTGACAGGTTTTGATATCAGGATGATGCTGATGTCATAAAATGAGTTAGGGAGAGTTCTTCTTTTTTTATTGTTTGGAATAGTTTCAGGAGAATGGTACTAGCTCCTCTTGGTACCTCTGGTAGAATTCTGCTGTGAATTTATCTGGTTCTGGGCTTTTTTTGGTTGGTAGGCTATTAATTACTGCCTCAATTTTCAGAATTTGTTACTGCTCTATTTAGAGATTTGACTTCTTCCTTGTTTAGTCTTGGGAGGGTGTGCGTGTCCAGGAATTTATCTGTTTCTTCTAGATTTTCTAGCTTATTTGCATAGAGGTGTTTATAGTATTCTCTGATGGTAGTTAGTATTTCTGTGGGATCAGTGGTGATATCCACTTTACCATTTTTTATTGTGTCTATTTGATTCTTTTTTCTTTTCTTCTTTATTAATCTGGCTAGCGGTCTATTTTATTAATCTTTTCAAAAAAATAACAGCTCCTGGATTCATTGATTTTTTGATGGGGTTTTGTGCTTCTATCTCCTTCAGTTCTGCTCTGATCTTAGTTATTTCTTGTCTTCTGCTAGCTTTTGAATTTGTTTGCTCTTGCTTCTCTAGTTCTTTTAATTGTAATGTTAGCGTGTTGATTTTAGATCTTTCCTGCTTTCTCCTGTGGGCATTTAGTGCTATAAATTTCCCTCTAAAGACTGCTTTAGCTGTGTCCCAGAGATTCTGGTACATTGCATCTTTGTTCTTATTGGTTTCAAAGAACTTATTTATTTCTGCCTTAATTTTGTTATTTACCCAGTAGTCATTTAGGAGTAAGTTGTTTAATTTCCATGTATTTGTGCAGTTTTGAGTGAGTTTCTTAATTCTGACTTCTAATTTGATTGCACTGTGATCTGAAAGACTGTTTGTTATGATTTCCATTCTTTTGCATTTGATGAGGAGTGGTGGTGAATCTAACAATTAAGTGTCTTGGGGTTGCTCTTCTTGAGGAATATCTTTGTGCTGTTCTCTGTATTTCCTGAATTTGGATGTTGGCCTGTCTTGCTGGGTTGGGGAAGTTCTCTCCGATAATATAAGAGTATTTTCCAACTTGGTTCCATTTTCCCTGTCAATTTCAGGTACACCAATCAAACATAGGTTTGGTCTTTTCACATAGTCCCATATTTTTTGGAGGCTTTATTCATTTATTTTCATTCTTTTTTCTCTAATCTTGTCTTCACACTTTATTTCCTTAAGTTGATATTCAATCTCTGGCATCCTTTTTTTCCACTTGATCAATTCAGCTATTGATACTTGTGTATGCTTCATGCAGTTCTTGTGCTATGTTTTCTAGCTCCATCAGGTCATTTATGTTCTTCTCTAAACTGATGATTTTAGTTTGCAATTCCTCTAACCTTTTTTCACTGTTCTTAGCTTCCTTGTATTGCAATGGTTAGAACATGCTCCTTTAACTTGGAGGAGTTTGTTACTACCCACCTTTTGAAACCTACTTCTGTCAATTAGTCAAACTCATTCTCCATCCAGTTTTGTTCCCTTGCTGGCGAGGAATTGTGATCCTGTAGAGGAGAAGAGGTATTCTGGTTTTTGGAATTTTTAGCCGTTTTGCACAGTTTTTCCTCATCTTCGTGGATTTATCTACCTTTGGTCTATGATGTTAGTGACCTTCAGATGGGGTTTTTGTGTGTACATCCTTTTTGTTGATGTTGATGCTATTCCTTTCTGTTTGTTAGTATTCCTTCCAACAGTCAGGACTCTCTGCTGCAGGTCTGCTGGAGTTAGCTGGATGTCCACTCCAGACCATGTTTGCTTGGGTAACATCAGCAGAAGCTTCAGAACAGCAAAGATTGCTGCCTGTTTCTTCCTCAGGAAGCTTGTCCCAGAGGAGCACCCACCAGATGCCAGCTGGAGCTCTCCTTTATGAGGTGTCTGTCGATCCCTGCTGGGAGGAATCTCCCCAACAGGAGGCATGGGGTCAGGGACCCACTTGAGGAGGCAATCTGTCCCTTAGCAGAGCTTGAGCACTGTGATGGAAGATCAAGCAGGAATGTTTAAGTCTGCTGAAGCTGTGCCCACAGCTGCCCCTTCCCCCCAGGTGCTCTGTCCCAGGGAGATAGGAATTTTATCTATAAGTCCCTGACTGAGGCTGCTGGCTTTATTTCAGAGATGCCCTGCCCAGGGAGGAGGAATCTAGAGAGGCAGTCTGGCTACCGCAGCTTTGCAGTGCTGGGTAGGCTCCACCAAATTTGAACCCAGAGGCTTTGTTTACACTGTGAGGGAAAAAACACCTACTCAAGCCTCAGTAATAGTGGACTTCCCTTCCCCCACCAAGCTTGAGCATCTCAGATAGACTTTAGACTGCTGTACTGGGAGTGAGAATTTCAAGGCAGTGGATCTTAGCTTGCTGGACTCTGCAGGAGTGGGATACACTGAGCTAGACCACTTAGCTCCCTGGCTTCAGCCCCCTTTCCAGGAGAGTGAACTGTTCTGTCTTGCTGGCATTCCAGTTGCCTCTGGGGTATGAAAAAAAAAAAAGAACTGCAGCTAGCTTGGTGTCTGCCCAAATGGCCACCCAGTTTTGTGCTTGAAACCCGGGGTCCTAGTGATGTAGGTACTCGAGGGAATCTCCTGACCTTCAGGTTGCAAAGACCATGGGAAAAACATAGTATTAGGGCCAGAATGCACTGTTCCTTATGGCACAGTCCCTCAAGGCTTACCTTGGCCAGGGGAAGGAGTTGCTCGACCTTTTGCGCTTTTAGGGTAAGGCGACATCCCATGCTGCTTCAGCTCACTCTCCACGGCTGCACCCATGGTCTAACCAGTCCCAGTGAGATAAGCCAGGTACCTCAGTTCGAAATGCAGAAATCACCGGCCTTTTGCGTTGATCTTGCTGGGAGCTGCAGACCAGAGTTGTTCCTATTCAGCTATCTTGCCAGCCCTCCAATTTGATGTTTTGATACATATCTATGTTATATAATGATTTAATCAGGGTAGTTTGATTATAAATCTATCATGTCATACATTTATTATTTCTTTTTGGTGAGAATATTCAACAACCTGTCTTCTAGAGCTATTTTGTAATATACAGTATTTTGCTGTTAACCATAGTTAACCCTACTGTGCAATAGAATATTCATATTTATTTATTCTAATTGTAACTTTGTACCTATTGGCCAACCTCTCCATCTTCCTCTCGTCCATTACCCATTGAAGTATGTTCCTTCAGTGTCTAGTTTGTTGGGGGTTTTTTTTTTTATCATGAAGGGATGTTGAACTTTACCAAATGCTTTTTCTATGTCTATTGAGATGATCATATGGTTTTGTCCTTCATTCTGTTGATTTGTTGTTATCATGTGTATTGATTTGCATATGTTGAATGTTGACCCATCCTTGCATTCCTGGGATAAATTCTACCTGATTATGATGTGTTATCTTTACAATGTGCTGTTGGATTTGGCTTACTAATATCTTGTTGAGAATTTGTGTGTCTATGTTTATCAGAGATATTGGCCTGTAGTTTTCATTTTTTGTTGTGTCTTTGTCCGGTTTTGAAACCAGGGTAATAAGCTGGCCTCATAAAATAAGTTTGGAAATATTTTCTCCTTTTCAATTTTCTGGAAGAGTTTGAGAATTGTATTAGTTCTTTAAATATTTCATAGAATTCAGCAGTGAGGCCATCCAGTACTGGGATTTTCTTTGGTAACTACTGTTCTACTCTTTTTGATAATCACTTTAAGTAAAAAAGATCCCACATAGGAGTGAGATCATATGGTATTTGTCATTCTGTGACTGGCTTATTTCACTTTACATGATGTCTAGGTTCATTCACATTGTCACAAATTACAGCATTTCTTTCTTTTTAAAGGTTAAATAATATTCCATCATGTATGCATACTACATTTTCTTTATTTATCTGTTGTTGGACACATAGGTCAATTCTGTATTTCGGCTATTGTGAATAGTACTACAATAAACAATAAACATGGGAGTACAGATATCTCTTGGGCATAGTGATTTCATTCTCTTTGGATATATATCCAATAATGGGATCACTGGATCATATGGTAATTCTATGTTTAATATTTTGAGGAAACTTCATAGTGTTTTCCATAATGGCTGTACTAGTAGTTTTTAATCACACCAACAGTATGTAGGTGTTTCCTTTTCTCCACATCCCAGCTAACACTTGTTTTCTTTTCTCCTTTTGGTAATGGTCATTCTAACCAGAGGCAGGTGGTATATATCATTGTGGGTTTGGTTTGCATTTCCCTGATTATTAGTGGTGTTGAGCATTTCTTTTTCATATGCCTGTCAGCCATTTTTATATTCTCTGTTGAGAAATAGTTACTAAGGTCTTTTGCCCATTTAAAAAATTGGATTGGCTGGGTGCGGTGGCTCATGCCTGTAATTCCAGCACTTTCGGAGGCTGAGGCGGGCAGATCACAAGGTCAGGAGTTCGAGACCAGCCTGACCAATGAGGCAAAACCCTGTCTCTACACAAAAAATAGCTGAGTGTAGTGGTAGGTGCCTGTAATCCCAGCTACTTGGGAGACTGAGGCAGGAGACTTGCTTGAACCTGGAAGGCGGAGGTTACAGTGAGCTGAGATTGCACCACTGCACTCCAGCCTGAGTGACAGAGCAAGACTCCACACGGAAAAAGAAAAAAAACTTTTTTTTTTTTTTTTAATTTTTTATTGTTGAGTTGTTTAAGTTCTTTTTATGTTCTAGATTTTAACCGCTTGTCAGATGTAGAGTGTAAAAATATTTTCTTTTATTCTGTAGGTTGTCTTTTCATTTTGTTAATAGTTTCCTTTGCTGTGCAAAAGCTTTTTAGTTTGATGTAAACCCATTTGTTTATTTTTACTTGTTGTCTGTGCTTTTGAGGTCTTATTTTAAAAACTTTTTGCAGAGCCCAATGTAATGAAACATTTTCTCTTTGTTTTCTTCTAGTAGTTTCAGGCTTTACATTTATGTTTTTAATCTATTTGAGTTGGTTTTTATATATGTTGAGAGGTAGGGTCTAGTCTCATTCTTCTGCATGTGAATATCCGATTTGCTCAGCACCATTTTTGAGGAGATTGTCTTTTTTACAATGTCTATTCTTGTCAACACATTCAATAGTCAGTTGGCTGTGGGTGCATGAATTTATTTCTGGGCTCTCTACTCTGTTTTACTGGTCTATGAGTCTGTTTTTATGTCAGGACCATGCTATTTTAGTAATATAGCTTTATAGTATATTTTTTAGTGAGGAAATGTGATGCTTCCAGAAGCTGTGTTCTTTTTGCTCAAGATTGCATTGGCTACTTGGAGTCTTTTGTGGTTTTATGTGAATTTTAAACTTGTTTTTTCTATTTCTGTGTAGAATGTCATTGGTATATTGATAGGCATTGCAACATGTAGATTGCTTTGTGCAGCATGGACATTTAAACAACATTAATTATTCCAATCCATTAATACAGAACATCTTTCCATTTATTTATGTCCTTTTCAATTTCTTTTGTTAAAGTTTTATAAGTTGCAGTGTAAAGATCTTTCACATTCTTGGTTATTTCTAGATAGCTTTTTTTTGAAATAGCTATTGTAAGAGAAATTGTTTCCTTGATTTCTTTTTCAGATAGTTCACTATTACCATGTAGAAATGCTATGAATTTTTAATGTTGATTTTGTATTCTGAAACTTTACTGATTTTGTTTATTCTAACTGTGTGTTGGTAGGGTCTTCATGGATTTCTGTATATATGATCATGTCAGGGTGGGTATGGTGGCTCACACCTGTAATCCCAGAACTTTGGGAGGCTGAGGCAGATGGATCACCAGGTCAGGTGTTTGAGACCAGTCTGGTCAGCATGGTGAAACCCTGTTTCTACTAAAAATACAAAAAAATTAGCTGGATGTGGTGGTGTGCACCTGTAGTCCCAGCTACTTGGGAGACTGAGGCGGAAGAATCACGTGAACCCAGAAGGCAGAAGTCATGCCATTGCACGCCAGCCCAGGTGACAGTGCGAGACTCCATCTCAAAAAAAAAAAAAAAAAGATTTTATCACATGCAAACAGGGACAATTTAACTTTCTCCTTTCTCATTTGAATTACTTTTATTTCTTTCTCTAACATAATTTCTCTGCCTAAGACTTCCAGTACTAAGTTGAATAGCATTGGTCAAAGTGGGCATCCTTGGTTTATTCCTAATTAGAGTAAAAGCTTTCAGCTTTCATTGTTCTGTATGTTAGCTATGGTTTTTTAATATATAGCCTTTATTATGTTGCAGTATGTTCCTTGAATGCCTATTTTTTTTTTCTCATGAAGGGATGTTGAATTTTACCAAATGATTTTTTCTATGTCTATTGAGATGATCATATGGTTTTGTCCTTCATTCTATTGATGTATTGTTATCACATTTATTAATTTGCATATGTTGAGACATCCTTGCATTCCTGAGATAAATCCCACTTGATTGCAATGCGTTATTTTTTCGATGTGCTGTTGGATTTGGCTAGCTAATATCTTGTTGAGAAATTTTGTGTCTATGTTTATCAGAGATACTGGTCTGTAGTTTTCCTTTTTTTTTGTTGTGTCTTTGTCTGGTTTTGAAACCAGGGTAATGCTGGCCTCATAAAATGAGTTTGGAAATATTTTCTCCTCTTCCATTTTCTGGAAGAGTTTGAGAATTGGTATTAGTTCTTTAAATGTTCGATAGAATTCAGCAGTGAAACTATCCAATCCTGGCATTTTCTTTGATGGAAGACTTTTTAATACTGATTCCATTTCCTCAACTGTTACTGGTCTGTTCAGATTTTCTGTCTCTTCATAATTTAATTGTGATGGTTAGTACTGAGTGTCAACTTGATTGGATTGAAAGATACAAAGTATTGATCCTGGGTGTGTCTGTGAGGGTGCTGCCAAAGGAGATTAACATTAGAGTCAGTTGGCTGGGAAAGGCAGACCCATCCTTAATCTGGGTGAGCACAGTCTAATCAGCTGCCAGTCCAGCTAGATTATAAGCAGGGAGAAAAATGTGAAAAGAGAGACTGGCCTAGCCTCCCAGCCTACATCCCCCAGTGTACATTGTTCTCTCACACTGGCTGCTTCCTGCCCTTTAACATTGGACTCTGAGTTCTTCAGTTTTGGAACTCAGACTGGCTCTCCTTGCTCCTCAGCCTGCAGACAGCCTGTTGTAGGATCTTGCAATCATGTGAGTTAATACTTAATAAACTCCCATATATATGTATATATAATCAGTTTTTTTCCCTCTAGAGAACCCTAATACATTAATATTGATAGGATTTATATGTCTAGGAATTTATCTATTTCTTCTATCTAATCAAATTTGCTGGCATATATAGTTGTTTGTGTTAGTCTCTTGTGATCCTTTGTATTTCTGTGGTATCAGTTGTAATATCTCTTTTTTATCTCTGATTTTCTTTGTCTTCTCTTTTTTTTATTAGTCTAGTGAAAGTCTTGTCAGTTTGGTTTATCTCTTAAAAAACTCACTTTTTAAAATCTTTTGAATAGATTTTTGATATATTTTGTTTATATCTGCTCTGAGCTTTATTTTTTCCTTTCTTCTAATAATTTAATGGTTAGTTTGTTCTTGTTCTTCTAGTTATTTGAGGTACATTATTAGGTTGTTTATTAGAAATCTTTCTTTTTTTGTCATAGCCATTTATTGCTATAAATGCTTAAAACCTCCCTCTTAGAAAGGCTTTTGTTGTGTTCCATAGGGGGACATTGTTTAATTTCCATGTATTCATAAGTTTCTTGTTGATTTCTGGTTTTATACCATTGTAGTTAGAAAAGATACTTGATATGATCTCTGTATTCTTAGATTTGTTAATACTTGTTTTGTGGCCTAACATGTGATTTGGTCTGGAGAATGTTTCATGTGCCATCCAGACAAATGTATATTCTGCAGCTGTTGTATGAAATGTTTTGCAAATGTCTATTTGGTCCATTTCTTCTCTTTTGCAGTTTAAGTCTGATGTTACTTTGTTGATTTTTTGTCTAGATGATCAATGGTGTGTTGATTCATTGCAGTGTGTTGAAATTCCCTACTATTATTGCATTGCACTTTGTCTCTCCTTTTAGATCTAGTAATATTTGCTCTATATATGTGGGTGCTTCAGTGTTGGGTGTATTTATATTTATAATTGTTATATCTTCTTGTTCAATTGATCCATTTATTATATTGTAATCTTCTTTGTCTCTTTTTACAATTTTTGACTTAAAATCTGTCTTATCTGGTATAAGAATATCTACATTTGCTTGCTTTTTGTTTCCATTTGCATGGAATATTATTTCCCATCCCTTTACTTTCAGTCTATATTTGTCTTTTAACAGTGAGGTGAATCTTGTTTAGGCAGCACAGAATTGAATCTTGTTTCTTTACTCAATTCAGCACTCTGTATGTTTTAGTTGGATAATTTAACCCATTTATATTAAAGATTATTATTGATAGATAAGGACTTACTCCTAAAGTTTTAAAAATTGTTTTCTGGTTGTTTTGTAAACTTTTGTTTATTTATTTCTTGTTCCCCACCCCTCCACTTCATCTCAGTCTTAAAATTATTTCTTCAAAGACACCTTTTTTTTTTTTTTTTTAACCTCTGTCATTTGGTAGTTTTCTGTGGTGCTAAGCTTTTTTGTTTCCTACCTTCTTATTTGCATATCTGCTATAATATTTTCCTTTGTCATTATCATGGGGCTAACATAAAGAGTCTTGTAACTAATAACAGATTGTTTAAAACTGAAAGCAAATCACCTTTGGTCTCATAAAAATACTCTAGACACCCCTCCTCCCAACAATTTATGTTTTTGTTGCCCTAATTTATTTTTTAATGTATTATATGTTCCTGAGCCATTAATTGTAGCTGTTATTATTTTTTAACATTTTTACTTTAAACCTTCGTGCTAGATGATTAGGATTAAGAGACTTACATAGTGCCATTGCATTACTGGAGTATTATTAGTTTGATTTATGAATTTACCTCCACTAGTAATTTTTATACTTTCACATGTTTTTATGACAGTAATTACTGTTCTTTTGTTTCCAGTTGTAGCATTCCCCTTAAGTATTTCTTGTAAGTGCAGTCTGGTGGTGATGAATTCCCTCAGTGTTTGGCTCTCTTGAAAGTTCTTTATTTCCCCTTCATTTCTTAAGGATAGCTTTGTGGATATAGTTTTTGGCTATTTTTTTTTCTTTCAGCACTTTGAATATATTATTTCATTCTCTCCTGGGTTGAAAGATTTCTGCTGAGAAGTCTGCTAATAGTCTAATGGAGATTTCCTTATATTTGACTTGCTGCTTTTTTCTTGCCACTTTTAGAATTCTCTCCTTGTCTTTGATGTTTGATGGTTTGATTATAACGTGCCTTACAGAGGATCTTTTTGGGTGGAATATAATTGGGAATCTTTGGGTTTCCTGAATCTAGATGTTCATATCTCTCTCAATCACTTGGTGTGTTTTCAGCTATTACTTTGCTACATAGAATTTCTGTGCCTTTCTCCATATCTTTCCCCCCTGTTATTTTTATAATGTGAATGTTTCTTTGTTTAGTGATGTTCTATAAATCTCAAATGCTTTGTTCATTTTTTTATTCTTATTTTTTTTCTCAGACTGAGTTATTTTAAAAGACCTGTCTTCAATTTCAGAAATTACTTATTCTGCTTGATCTAGCCTGTTATTTAAAGTCTCAATTATATTATTTATTTCATTCATTGAATTCTTCATCTTCAAGATTTCATTTTGGTTCTTTTTCACGGTATCTATTTCTTGAATTTCTTGCCCACATCATGAATTGTTTTTGTAATTTTATTGAATTGTTTGTGTTCTGCTGTATCTTGCTCAGTTTCCTTAAGATCATTATTTAGATTTTCTTTTTAGGCATTTTATGTGATCTCTCATTGTAGACTGATTACATTTCTTTGGGGGTATTATATTTCCTTGCTTGTTCATGTATCTTGTGTCTCTATATTGATACCTGTGCATCTAGTGAAATAGTTGTCTTTTCCAATTTTATGGAGGACTTTTGTAAGGAGACACTTTTTCCTTTAGTTAGGTGTCAGTTGGGTATGGCGCATTGACTTTGGTTCTGGGTAGACTCAGTAGCATAGTCTCCATGCAGTTTCTTCAGTTGCAATCCTTGTCAACAATATCTGTGATTGCTTTAGTGGCCTAGTCTGTGAGAATTTGTGATGGCAGTGGTGCAGTTTTGCAGAGGTGCTCAACTGATTGTCAAGCTGGGCACATATGGGCATGGAGGCTGATAGATGTCTGGAGGGCTCTCTGGAGAAGTGGTGGTTCCTGTTGAGACTGCCATTGGCTGGGCACAGGCATGCATAAACATGGCTGGCTAAGCAGCCCTGTGATGGTCTTTCCAGAAAAATAAGAATGCTTCCAAGACTAACAGTTAGGTCAAGTATGAACACATGTATGCTTGGTACATTGGCCAGCTGTGTAGTGGGGTTATGTGTGGGTGAAGCAGCCTGCCAGCTTTTAGCATCTTCCCTGTTATACAGGTCCTCCTGCTTTTTGCGGGGGATGGTGTGCCACATGGGTTCAGATCCTAGGGTCTTGGCCCTTTCATCTGGCCTAGGCTTTGGGCAATCAGGGTTTTGGTGCTGCAGGCACCTATTTGAATATGATAGAATGATGGCAGGGACTCGGGAATGGAGAGACTCAGTATGCTACTTGTCCCCAGGGATAGAATACCCTAGCAGTGGGCCTGGTTTCAAGATGGCACCAAGCCATAGGTTATGGGGGTGGAAAGTGCTCAAGTGGGCTCCTAGTCTGAGGCAACGCAGCTACACAAATTCCTGGCCTCTCCAAGCTAGATTTGGGGCCTATGAATATTGGGGAATTCTACTGTAGCAAGGATTGCTTGACATTTGTGGTAATGGGATCTGCTGGTGATCTCAACCTTACTCTTTTTCCCATAAAAAGAAGCTTCCCTTGACTCTAAGCCAATGCTAGTGGTGGAGACAGTGGGGAAGAGGCACGATGACTTATTCCCCTTTCTATGGTGCTATCCTGGGCTTTTGTGCTGTATAAGAGTTTTACTGCTCTACTGGTGCTCTATAGTGTACTTTCCAGTTATTCTAGTCAAAATATAGTTTTTATTAATTGTTTTATTTTATTGGTTCCTTTTTGTGGGGGGTACAAGTGCCAGATAACTCTAGTTGGCCATCTTGCTGATATCACTCCTTTCTTTTTTTTTTGTGGAGTCTCCCTCTGTTGTCCAGGCTGGAGTGCAGTGGCGTGATCTCAGCTCATTGCAACCTCTGCCTCCTGGGTTCAAGTGATTCCCCTGTCTCAGCCTCATAAGTAGCTGGGATTATAGACACAAGCCACCATACCCAGCTAATTTTTGTATTTTTAGCAGAGATAGGGTTTCATCATGTTGGCCAGACTGGTGTCAAACTGCTGACCTCAATTGATCTGCTCACTTCGACCTCCCAAAGTGCTGGGATTACAGGTGTGAGTAACTGTGCCCAGCCCTCATGCCTTTCACTATACATCTTAATTGTGAATTCTGCTTGATTGTTTATTTGCTTCATAGAGACCTAATTAATCAGCGTTTTAGATTATAATACACAAAATCCAACTGGCTACCTTGAGACAAAATAAAACAAAAATATTATTGGAGTGATAGAGAACAGATGATTAAAGAACAGGCTTGGAAATGGGCAGAAACCAGGGGGCAATGGAGGATAATGACTCTCTTTTATATCTTTGGGTTACTCACTTCAGATGGAAAGTCCAGGTAGAGCACCTGATGGGCTGAGTCTTACTCATGTGTTTGTATCCTGTGCTCCCAGGGAAGGGTTCTCCCTACCCCATTGGTTTTCAAGGAGGGAGATATAGCACTATCCTTCACTGATATTGTATTTGTTGGGGAATTCTAAAATTAAAAGGCAGTTTGGATATTGGATAATTTCAAAAGAAGATAAAGGAGGAAGAAAAATATTCACTACAGAAACCACTGTGTTCTCAGCACCTAGGTTGGTACTTGGATTTCACTGATAACCAATGACATTTATTAAGAAAATGAATGAATTTTGTTATAAATTCAAAGGCAGCTGCTATTTTGATATTTCTCTGTCTTGATAAAATGGCCTAGTTTCTTTAACCACAAAGCACAAATTTAAGTATGATTTCATTCACCACATACAACAGCTGTAAAGGTCTATGATCTTTAACAATAGTTAAAATTTGATAATTTTAGCTATCAAATGGCTATATTGGAACTCTAAAAAAAATTTTCTCTCCAGGCAGTTTTTGGAAACACCCAAAAGGCAAGAATTCTTGAGAATTTCTTCCGCAGTGGGATTGTTGTATATTTCTTATGAGTCAAAAGGCTCTTTTATTCAAGAAATTGACAACTTTTGTGGCTATGTGCTAATAATTTCAGAGCTCTCTAAACTGACATAGCACAGGAAATCACATTTTTGTAGAATAAAACTTTGCATATCTATTAAAAAATTAACATTTGTTAAATTTTGAAATAAATGTCATTCAAATAAGATGTTTATGTCACAAGATCCTTGGGGCGTCACTTCACCAGCTGGAAACCTCTGTGGCTAATGATGCCTTTGATTGAGTTTTGCTCGGGCCCAGTGGGCCCACTCAGCCTGGTAGGCTGAGCTTGGCCTGTTCTCCTGGCCTGGATCCCATGCTTGCCAAGGGTGAGTAGAGCAGTGAAGGGTGCGTGAGCAAGCAAGTGTGGGGCCCGACCACTGTGCACAGCCAGGAACACTGGCTGTGGCTGGGTGGGTGGCTCCAGGCACCGGCACAGATGCTAGCTTCCTGCGAGGCTGTGGCTGGACCAAGCATCCTGCAAGCAGCTTCCATGGCTGGTAATGGGGAATGCAGTGGCACCCAGAAGCTTGGAGATGTCAGGAACTGCAGAGCCCCAAAGAGGGTGTCACAGCCCTGGTTCGGGAAGTTCCTAGGTCTGGGCTCCTTGAAGAGCCTCAGCTCTTCTCTCCTTTTATTTCTCCTTCTTGTTGACTGCAATGTGGTATGCGAGGGGCATGTTTCAGCCCTGTTTGTGTTACATCTCTTTTAGCCCTGCCATTTGGTGCATCCAAGTTCTTGTCCTGTGTCCAAGAAGGATAAGGTACAAGGACAAGTTGAGGGTGAGCAAGATGAAGAGGAGCTTTATTGACCAATAGAACAGGTCAGAGGAGACTTGCATCAGTAGCTCCTCTCCACAGCCAGGATGTCCTGATGAGTGTTCAGCTCTCAGCAGAGAAGAGACCCTGGATTGCGTAGTTCCTCTCCACAGTTGGTTGTCCCAGTGTCTTCTCAAGTCTGGCTGAGTCCTGATTTTTTATGGGCTTCAGAGGCACAGAAGTACATGCTGATTCATCCATGAGTGGCTATAGGAAGGCCTGGAAAAATCACCACAAATTTCCACTCCAGTCCATAAGCCTGGCATCCTGCATCCCAGGCTTTAGGCTTTCCCTGATACTGAAGATAGGGCTTCACTAGGGACCCACCCCTTTCCACCCAGGAGCCTGTCTGCCTCCTGCTGCTGTACATGGCACCCATGCTGTTCATGCCAAGGGGCACCTGCAGGCCAGCACTGAGCTGCCCTCAGCATGCCCCTTGGCTCCTGTCTTGTGCTTGTTAGTGCCCAAAATCTAGAGGGGGCCAAGGCAGCAGGGGTCTGGCATGTCAGCATTGCCCTCAGCATGTACACACCCAGGCAGGTTTTGACAATGCCTGGGCTCAGCCTCAACTCTGCTCTGAGATCAGAGCTGGGAGAGGCCAGGCAGTGAGTAGGCACCTCCAAGCCTGCAGGGTTGGGTGGGGCCTTCCCAGGCCTCCAAGAGTGCAGAGATGCCTGGGTCCACAGCTGTAGGTGGGCCGCTGCAGTTGCACCTGGGATAGTGGAGCTCCTTCCTGCTCCTGGCTCCCAAGAGCACAGGGAGCCTGAATCTGCAGCTGCAGCTGGGTGGCTGCAGCTGTGTTGGGGAAGTGCAAGGCTCCTGCCCTGACAATTCAGAAGGGGGCAGAGCTTCCACTCATTCCTGACTCCCACCAGCTCTTTGGATCAGACTACCCCAGCCACACTTCCCCGACTGCAGCTGGCATCATGGCACTCTCATCATTTAGACAGACAGCGCATGAATGAAATCCTTTATAGAATATGCACCTTCTAACTTGATGAAAACTTGGCCACATTTTATTTTTTGGGTTCCCAAAAAAGATGTCTAAAATGTGTGTGTGTGTGTGTGTGTGGTGTAAGTGTGTGAAGAGGAGCATGGGGAAATCTTGTAGAACTGATTGTAGTAAGTTCATATTTTGAAAAAGGTTAATGGCAGTTGTTGAGAAGTGAGGCTATTGCAGATATCTAGTCAAACCTGTTTCCTGTAACCTAAATTTTTGTTTACTTTTATCCATTTACTTTAGTGGTCTACCATTCTCCAATTGAAATGGTGCCTAAGGGTGAATTGGAAACTCTCTGATTTATACAATCCAAAGATAAAATAGCTTTAATTCAATGTAATGGAGGATGTTACTGAAATAAGTGTTGAAGAGCTTGAAATTCCTTTTTGGAGATTGCATTGCAGTAAGAAAAGAAAAATCAACTTTCAGTTTTATATTTTCATCTTAAAATGTGAAACTCTTTTCTTAATCGAATACAATGTAAATAATATCCCTAATTATACCATACCAGTGTGAATGGGTCTCAGGTGATGTAATGTCATACACTGAATTAATTGTTGGCCTACTCTAAATTCTTTCTCACTTTCTTATCTTTGTGTTTTCCTTAGCAGAGTAAATTTACTTTCTGTCATTTTTATTTTAAACCATAAAGATTTTAATACATTTAAAATTATATTGTAATATCAATGTGATTTTCAAAGTAAATCAGCCCCTATCCTTCAGGCATTGATACATAATCCTCATGGCCATCTGTTTTTCCCTTTGAGGACTGACTGGTGTAGTAACTGTATTGATTCCTTCTAAGATTTATTTCAATTCTTATGAATCTATGACTCTATTTATACATGCATCATTTCTTTGAATTTTATCACCTTTATTCTTAGAGTGTGTGACAAGGAGAGTCCTTCTTGTAACTACAGTTGATCCTTAAACATGGGTTTGAACTGCATGAGTTCACTTATATGCAGATTTTCTTCTGCTGCTCCACTCCTAAGTTAACAAGACCAGCCTCTTATCTTCCTCCTCCTCCTCAGCTTACTAAACAGGAAGATGAGGATGAAGACCTTTATGATGATCCACGTCCACTGAATAAATAGTAAATATATTTTCTCCTTCTAATGATTTTCTTAATATTTTTTTCTCTAGCTTACATTATTGTAAGAATACAGTATATAATACATAAAACAAAAATATGAGTTAATCAACTGTTTATATTACTGATAAGGTTCTGGTCAAGAGTAGGCTATTAGTAAATTTTAGAGGAGCAAATAATTATATAAGGATTTTTGACTGCATGGGGTTTTGGTGCCCCTGGCCCTCATGTTGTTTGAGGGTCAACTGTACTACTTTATAGACCTTCTTTATATTGATGTCAGTAAGCAGGCAGTAATAGAGATGGAAAACATTTTCAACTTAATCTCATCAATTTAAAAATAATGGCTTTTTCAGAAATGTCTCCATTCTCTTAAAAATTAATATATGACCCCTAGTATCTCTATATATATTTAAATAATCTTAGAATTCTTACACTAAAGGTGATAATTACTTTGTTCAAAATATATTAAGAAAGAAAAAATCTGTTTAATAGATATTAGAAGGCATCATCTTGGATCTGAAGTTTAGATAATAGGGAAATATATAATTTTTAAAAATTATGATTAAGAAGCATAATACAGATTGATAATTAAATTGTGTATAGGCATATCCAAGCTGTTTTATACCTTTTACATGATGGAAATCTGTCACTCTGACCATCAGCTTTTTCATTCAATTAGTTGTTTTCTCTTCTATAAATTTCTCTTTCTTAATGTATTATATCAAGTAAAATATGCCAAATGAATTTCTCACAGAAGAATAACTCTTTTGAGAGATCATGAGTCTTTCAACCATATCTTTCTAGAATGATTATTTGATCAGTTGAAGTGTCTATAAGCTTACCTTGATGAGCTACAATTTGTCAGTACTATATACATGAAACTTGTTTGAATGAAAGAAAACTTTTCCTAAAACAACCTTTAATTTAAGCTTGATCAAGTAGTTACTGATTCTCTTTGCCAATATATTAGGCTGTCTGCATTCCAGACATTGTAAAACTATAGTAGAAAGTCCCTGGTGACTGGGTAGGCCATAAATGACTCCTGGCCTCTAAGCTGTAAATAATTAATCATTAAGGAAATAATGATTGTTCTCTTCTAGAATGGAGTATTTGATTTCCAGTTCAAGACACTTCAAAACTTTCTTGTATTCTGCCACTGTGACTGGTAGGGATGGTGACTTCTCCATCAGTTTGGGTCTTTGAGTGAGTGAAGAGATATGGTGTGTCCAGTCAACCTATAATAGACATGTAGGTTGAGATACATAAATCTTAGTTGTTAAAATCCAGGGACTGACAAATTGAAGCATGTGGGCCAAATCCAGCCTGTAGCCTGTTTTTGTAAATAAACTTTAAAAGAAACATAGCCACATTTTTTTTTAACATATTGTTTATGGCTGCTTTTGTGCTACAACACCAGAATTGAGTAGTTGCAACAGAAACTATGGCCAGCAAAATTGAAAACATGTGTTATCTAGTCCTTCAAGGAAAATGTCTACCTTCTGTTCCAATGATGGATCCTGTGGTCTGTTCTGATAGGTTCTACTATAAAGACTCTGGTGTAGAACTGTCACATCAAAATGCTGATTTTCCTATCCTGTCTTACGTAAGCCCAGATACTGATTCCAATAGCCTCTTGCGCCCAAACGAAGAATAAACATATGTAGGCAATAGACATCTTTGATGCTGAGGAACATTTGCCTTTACAGTATGTGGTATGATGCTGTGATTGAGGTGGCTAGATAAAGCATCAGATTACAGAATGTGAAAGGCAAATCCGTTTTTGTTCTTATCCTCAAGTGAACAGAATTTAAGATGTTTTATTTTAGGAATATCAATATTCTTTTAAAAATAAGATGTAGGTTTTGCCAAAAGGGTTGGAAAACAGGAGGCTCAAGGGATTCTAACTAAATTTTGAAACAATAATTAATGTGGTCATTATTACCTACTCCATACTTCTCTCTCACCCCTACTAAGTCTTTCACATCAATATGAACTCTTTAAAAAATAAATAGATCCAGCAGGTCTAGTTTTGGGAATTATAGCTTTGAGGAAAGAAGAAACTGGAAATAACCCAAAAGGCAACTTGTTTTTTGGGCTACTGACTTGGACCCAAGAAGAGTAGGTGAATGGTCCAGAATGATGTTGGCATATGTTGTGTGTGATGTAGAACCTGTCCCAGCTCAGCCTAAGCTAGGCCTTTGGTACCTTTCATTTGGACTATTGCAGTTGCTCCTAGATGGTGCCCCAGTTTCCCTTATCTGTAGCCAACTTCGTGCATTCTACTTTCTAAAGCGCCCAACTATAACCACCTAACTCTACCACAAGCTCGTGAGGGCAGAATTCGTAATTTTCTCAGCATCTATTACAGTGTCTTGCAAATAATAATAAATATGTCTTGAAAGAATGAATGAATGAATGAACAACTCAACTGCTCTTTTCGTGTGGGTAATGGCAAAGAGGGAAATGAGAACAAAGAGGGAGCATGTATAAGTCACGGTCTAGTTCTCTGTCTACATTTCAGGCCATAGAACCTGAGGGAAGAGCCTTGCTCTGAGTAGGTGCTTAATTTTATTTGAACTGCCACTTAATATCCTTATATGCTTTCACTTATTAAACTAATCTGAATCTATATCCCCAGTTTCCCTACAGTCATAAAACTGCTCATTTTATTCTTTTTTAAAAATTTTATTCTATGTTCTGTGATATATGTACAGAACATGCAGGTTTGTTACATAGTTATATGTCTGCCATGGTGGTTTGCTGCACCTATTAACCCATCATCTAGGTTTCCTCCCCTCACCCCTCCCCCAACTCCCAATGGGCCCCAGTGTGTTGTTTCCCTCCTATCCATGTGTTCTCATTAGTCAACTCCCACTTAAGAGTAGATTTATGTGGTGTTTGGTTTTTCTGTCCCTGTGTTAGTTTGTTAACGATGATGGCTTCCAGCTTCATCTATGTCCCTGCAAAGGATGTGATCTCATTCCTTTCTTGTGGCTGCATAGTATTCCATGGTGTATATGTACCAGATTGTCTTTATCCAGTCTATCATTTGTGGGCATTGGGTTGGTTCCATGTCTTTGCTATTGCAAATATTGCTGATGTTTTATTCTTCTCTTAACACTCAATCTTATTTTATTTCCTTTATCTAATAATAATTAGCCTAGTTAAATAAAATAAAAAATTACACAATTAGCATTTATTAAATCTGATTATATAACAGGCAGTATGTTAATTCACACACACACACTCACACTCACATTTACTCCTTATAACAACCTATGAGTAGGTACTATTATGATTTCTATCTCACAAGTGAGAAAACTGAGGCATAGTGATATGGAGAGATTCCATTAAGTTGTAGTGCTGCATAGCTGGTAGGTGACGGAGCTGGGCTCTTTTAAGAAAGTGACACAGTCTTTCTTAAAACTTTCTCTCCCAATTTGTAGAAAACTGCTTCCTCAAGTCACAGAAGTGACTTGTCCCCATTTTTTTATACTGCATCATTTGTTTTAACATATCAGTAAATGTATGTTGAAGCATCAAGCATTATGCTAAGGGCAGAAATATACCAGAGAGCTATAAAACCATGTTCCTTTTTTTTTTTTTCTTTTTTTTGAGATGGAGTTTCACTCTTGTCACCCAGGCTGGAGTGCAGTGGCACGATCTCGGCTCACTGCAAACTGCTTCCTGAGTTCAAGTGATTCTCCTGCCTCAGCCTCCCAAGTAGCTGGGATTACAAGCACCTGCCACCACTCCTGGCTAATTTTTGTATTTTTAGTAGAGATGGGGTTTTGCCACATTGGCCAGGCTTGTCTCAAACTCCTGACCTTAGGTGATCCACCTGTCTCGGCCTCCCAAAGTGCTGGGATTACAGGTGTGAGCCACCGTGCCCAGCCTGTTCCTTATCTTTAAGGGTCCTGCAATTTACTTAGCCATGGAAAATATACAAATATCATATAATTACTGGAAAACATCATCTATATTGAGTGTTAAATTGGGCAGTACAGACAAATCATAAATTTATAGATTGTTAGAGTCAAAGGAAGGAACTTTTGAGGTCAGCTAGGTCATTGCACTTGTTTTCCAGTTGAACAGCTTGGCAGCATATAGTGAGGTGCTAATTGTGTGATACATATATATATATATATATATATATATATATATATATATATAACAACCAAAAGAGTTTAAAGAGATTGAGGGGGTGGGGTTAAATGCATCAAATGGGGTTAAAAGAAACGGAGACCAGTGTTGATGGTTGTTATCAAAGCATGATTCACAAAGGAGGTGGGACTTGATTTCACACTCAAAAGATGAATAAGTTATATTAGAGAGAGGTTGTTTTTAGGTGTGTGCATGTACGTGTGTATGTGTATGAGTGCACACACAACCAGGGCATTGCTTAACGCTGTGAAGTGACTGAAGCATAAGCTTTATACTGTCTGCTTGTTCACCATTGTATCTTCAGCATTGATGGGTAATGGTGGGTTGACATTTCAAAAGATATGGGGGCCTGAGTGTCACCCATATTAGTTGAATCGGATTCTTCAGGAGTTGGCTAGAGGCATTAGTATTTTTTCATAGCTCTCCAGATGTTTCTAATGAGAAGACAGGAATGAGATCTATGAAAAAGCCACTGAGTATAGTGTCTTCTATGATGTTACCATTTAGTAGAAAAATAAGATGTACAAGAATAAAATAAGTGTGATCAGGAGTCTATGGTCAGCACTCAATAGAAAGAATGGTGTAATGAAATAGAAGGATTAGATTATATGAGATAGATGGGTGAGAAGAGGGAAAGACCATTTAAAAAGCAATTATAGTAATTATGGATTAGGAGGTTGAAGTCTGGCCTAGGGTGGTTTTTCTGGAATAGTGAAAAGAAAGGTGTAATCTGAGAATTTTCCTAAAGGCTTGCTGCTAGTAAAATCTAAAGGGTAAGAGAAAAAAGAGCTGATGAAATTAAATGGCAAATACCTGAAAAATGAAAGGTTGCTTTATTAAACTTTTTAAGAGTGATGTTTGGTATACAAAAACCACATTTACTGAACAGCTAGTATTTAAGTTTTAACAAGTCAACATTTAGAATTGATGAACTTTTGAAATCTCATATTGACTTGTGGTAAGAGTATTTTCTGTTGACATATTTGCTTGGACATACAACAAATTTTCTTAGATTTGTGCTTAAAGAAATTTGTGTCTCCTTTTCCAAGCCTCTTCTCACCATGAATGGAGTGAAATATAGTTACATAATAGTTCCACCTAAATTAATAACATGTATTTTATGGGTTGTATTAGTATTAGATTTGACTACAGTATTACAGACAGCCTAACTGTGGCTTTAATTGGTAGATGAGAAGTCTAGAGGGAGACAATTGCTGGCATTAGTTCAGGGTACCAAGGATATCAGAGCTATAGTTTCAGATTCTCTGGGTTTCCTCTCATGGTTCAAGGACAACTACTGGAACTCTAACAATCATGTATATTCCAAGCAGTAAGAAGAAAAAAGCACGGTAGGGCATAAAGAGCTTTCCTGGAAGTCTTGTGGTTCACATTTATAGCTCATTAGTCATTTCTATTTGCAAAAAAGGTTGGGAAATTCACTGATTCAACTAGGCACATTACATAAGGTTCTGTTCATGAGAAAGTTACACAGGCAAATAATATTCTACTCTTTCTCTCTCTTTCTCTTCCCTTCCTTTTTCTTTTATTCTTTCTTTTGAAAAAAGAAGACACACATATATCATACATACTTCACTTACTTCTAGTTACTTAGTTCAGCGTTTTTCTCTCCAACCCCTATATTGAGGCTGTTTCAAGCATTTGTAATACACTTGATTCTTTTGTCATGCTCTGCATTACATCCTGAAACTTCCCCCAACATTGTAAATATTTTCGTTTTTAAATTTGCATATATTAAGGCACATTCCCTCTGCTGTAAAGTTTTATGGATTCTTATATCTATTTAGCATCCAATTTATTTGTGTATTTCAGTTTGTTTCACAGCATTGAAATGACTGGTTCATGCATAAAATAGTTGCAAATAGTAATGTTTTTTAAATAGCTTTCTTACAATTTCACAATGCTCATCAATAAAATATCGAGAAACTTGAGAGAGAAATAAGGGGAAAATTTTGCTTCAAAGTTGAATTGCTAATAATATAGAATGAGTGATGAAATTTTTAGTCATGAATATTAACATTAGACCAAAAAAAAAATCAGAACTTACAAAAAGCAATGAAATTACCTGTATTTACATACTGATAGCTAAACACAATACAGTAGATACTAAATTGATTCTAGTCAAATAGAAAATTAATAGGTTAAACACAGGAACTGCATTTATTGCTGCTATATCATAGTACGCATGTTAGGCTGTTTAATAGGTTTTACTATGTCAATTTTTGTCCATGGTAAGCACATGAACTGTGTTAATTCTCTGAATTTTATCTGGCATTGAACTGAGCAGGGTACATGAATAATAAAATATCAAGCTTGTTACAGAGATTTTTACATGCAGAACCCAAATTATTTTAAAGGTCACTCCAGCACTACAACATCCTAATCAAAGAAATTCAAATCTGTGCACACTACACATGAAAGACAAAGGGATAATTCCCTTAATATAAAGAGTTTCTACAAAGCAACAAGAAAATTACTAATAATCTAATAGAAAATGATCAAGGACATGTACAAAATGTTCTAAAAAATTACATTAAAAAAATGTCTTCCAGGCCAGGCGCACTATCTCATACCTGTAATCCCAGCACTTTGGGAGACCAGGGGTTCAAGATCAGCCTGAGTAACATAGTGAGACTCTATCTTTACAAAAATAAAAGAACTAGCTGAACATGGCACTGTGTGCCTGTATTCCCAGCTGTGCAAGAAGCTGAGGTGGGAGGAGTGCTTGAGCCCTGGAGTTCGAGGTTGCAGTGAGCTATGATCACGCCACTGCACTTCAGTCTAGATGACAGAGCAAGACCATGTCTCTTTAAAAAAAAAAAAAGGCTTTCAAACATATAAAAAGATATTCAATATGAGAAATGCAAAATATAGCTCAATGAAATTCCTTATGTATTACAATGTTTACCTAATACATTGATAAAAATTAAAAAATCCATAATATACTGTGTCATCAATGGGTTGGGTAAACAGGCACTCTTATGTACTGTTGCTTTGGGAAGGCACCTTGATACCTGTAACTATTTGATTATTCTTCAGTTAACAATTAAGCAATTTGTTCTTGCCCAAGTGTATGTGGTATACAGCCTATTTGCTCCTAGGCTACAAACCTGTACTGCATATTACTATACTGAATACTGTAGGCAATTGTAACATAATGGTATTTGTGTACCTAAACTGAGAAAAGATATAGTAAAAACATAGTAGAAAAGGTTTAAAATGGCACAACAGCACAGGGCACTTACTGCGAATAGCACTTACAGGACTGGAAGTTGCTCTAAGTGAGTCAGTGAGGGAGTGGTGAGTAAATGTGAAAACCTAGGGTTATTACTAAACACTACTGTGGACTTTATAAATCCTTTTCACTTAGGCTACACTAAATTTATTAAAACAATTCTCTATCTTCAATAATAAACCTTAGCTTCTGTAGCTTTTTTACTTTATAAACTTTTTAATTTAAAAAAGCTTTTGACTGTTTTGTAATAACACTTAGCTTACAGCCCAAATTGTACAGCTGTATAAAAATATTGTCTTTATATCCTTCTATAAACTTTTTTAATTTTTATTTTTTACTTTACTTTTTAAACGCTTTTTGTTTAAAAAAAAAAAAAAAAGGACTGACACAAACACACACATTAGCCTGGGCCTATTCGGGGTCAGGATGACCAATAACACTGTCTTCCACCTCCACACCTTGTCCCACTAGAAGGTCTTCAGGGGCAGTAACATGAATCTCCTATTTTAATGCTATCTCCTATCATAATGATGCTTTCTTCTGGAATACCTCCTGAAAAACCTGCCAGAAGTTTTCAGGAGATGTCACTCTTTTAAGAAATATGTCCCTGGTGGGTTTGCTTGGTTTGTTTCTTTTTTTCATCATGGATTTGCTACCATGTCACAAGGAGATAGGAGCTTGTCAACTCCATCCTAGTCTCATGGGACCACCATTTTACATGTGGTCTGTTGTTGATCAAAATGCTGGTATATAGACATGACTATACTCCAGATTTTGGGCTAAAACCTCAAATAATTATCATATTTATAGGATTTAATGATTTTTCCTTTGCCCTTTCTCAAAAAGGTTTCTCTTCCTTAGCTGCTTTGACCCACCGCTGCATTCCTAAAATAATTATAGTGATCCAGTATGTTATGTTACTTTATATTATTTACAGATAGAAGCAAGATTGGATAAAATAACTCTTTGTTATTTAAAAACACAGTTTTAAATAGGACTATCTAAGAAAAGTACTATCTAAAATAGAAGTGAAAGAATGTCATGAAACACTGTTGCTCACAAATAAGAAAGCTTAAAAAGCCCATGAAATGTTAGGAGAATTCTTATTGTTCCGACCATAGATGTTTGGTTACTTGAAGCACTGGTTTTGTTTTAATGTTCCTGAAAGTGTCCAGATGAGAATTTCTAAGCGTATTTCTTATAAATCCTACCATCTCCCATTAAAATAAGCTAGATGAACAAATATATACAATTAGATAAGTGCAATATGCTTAAACACATGTTCCCTTTTTGCAGCTTTGATTTCTGTGTGGGTTTTATACTATTTCAAGCTCTCTTTTAGCTTATTTTAACATTCTAAAAGGCAAATGAGCAAATCTTAAATATATTCTAATACGTATGTAGCTCTGCAGAAGCTAAATAAAAATTTATGAACATTATTTAAACCATATACATTATGCAAACTCTTAGAATTAGCATCATGGTGGATTCAAAGATTAGAACAAAACAAATGAATGGGAATAAAAATAAACAAATTCAGGAATCCAAATTTTTTTTTTGATATAAGACATCAGTGGTCATTCATGACTGCTAATTTCCTTTACTGTGTTCATAAACTGCCTTTGCCACCACATTGATTAGTATTAGAATAAGCATTGTTATATCTTTGAACTTATAAAGAAATATTGTTTTTGTTTTATAAATTGAGATTACAAATAAAATATTGTTTGAAAAAAATATTGACTTTAGTTTGGTTCCTGAACTGTGCACCAAGGCACCTCAGTGGACTGCAGCAAAACCCCAGGTTGCCATGGGAAATTTTCAATTTTTGTTCGTCAAGACTACTGTAAACTTAGGAAGTTTGGGAATTTGGGGATTTAAGTAAAGACATGGGAACATCAGATAGTGGGAAGTGCTGGACCTGAGGCTTGGCAGAATAGCTTCAGTAAATTGTAATTAGGAGTCAAAGGCAGTGGCGTAGAGCTTGTTTGAAAAGTAACACATGTAGCTGGATGGTCCATGACTCAGATTTCACAGCTGTGCTAATTGTTGTATGCCGTAGTAATTTTTATGATTACCTTAAACATGTATAGGTAAATGAAATCTACTTCTCTGATAAGGTATGGACTATATCTATAATTTTATAGTGTTAATGATATGCAGCAATTGTTTTGTAGAATGATATCCTTGGAAAGAAAGTTGTAAAAACGATGTTTGGAAAATTCTTCAAAAATGCATTGCTGGTTTTGATTTATCTAGTTCCTGTAAATATCTTTAAATAAACCCCAATACACACACCATGATCTTTGTTAATGATCTGACTTCTCATGCAGTCAATGATTTAATCAGGAGGATATTTTAAATAAATGTGATATATTTGAGTTATATTAGACCTAGAAGGATTGAAAATATAATGCAATTGTGAATAACAAATAAAATAATTGTTGGTGAAATCTTTTTCCAATGAATTGTTAATTATTCAAACTATAGGTGTCTGCAAATAGAAATTAAACTGAACTGTCTTCTTAGCTTTAGTTATGACAACAGTTTAAAATGGTTATTATGCATCCCCAGCTGCAAAAGTTGATTCTATATTATAAGGCTTGATCAAATTCCAAGCAAATCACAACTTATTCCTTAGATATAATTACCCACATATCAATTTTAAATGCTAGAATTTAAAGACATTTGACTGTTTACTTATATCTTTATGCTGAATGCAAATGGAACATTGTTATTCTTTATTTGAAATAAAATTATTCAAAAATACTTTATATAAAATTATGCATAGTTTACTTACTAAAAATCAATTAATCATGACTCACCTTTGACCTGTCTTATATACCAGAACATGAGATTAACTATTATTGCTTTTTAGAAAATAAGTTTTTGTTAAAATGGTTTAATGTTTGAGTACTATTTCATTTAGATTAATTTATGCTTTCTAATATATTTGAACATTTTCTTTCTGATAAGTGAAATATGTAATGGCTCTTTTGTTAATACAATTGAAGCTTTATTGGATGGATTGGCTACATTGATATTCCATTATGGTGCTAAATATAAGTAGTGATTTAGAAAAATAACAACAGTACCACTACTTGTACTGAAGATGTTTGCCAACATAGAATTTGTTCACTCACACAGTGCATTAGGGCAAAGTCCTTTGAAGTCAGAGGCCACTGCTTGTACATGACTTCTGAAAAGAAAGACCCCTTTTTAGTCAAAGAAGCAATCCAGTGTGGTGTATCGATTTGGCAACATCACAGCTGCTTCTAATAAGTGGGATGGAAGAGCTGTTTCTATGGGGCTGGAATTACTTTTCGATTGCTGGGGCCACAGTGTTGGTACTCTTATTTTGCTGTGCCACCTTCTCTGATCAATACTGCATCACCCAGCAGATAGTAATTAGGTTTCAGAGAGCCACATTCAACAAAGATCTGTGTTGACTGCGATAGACAGAGCCAAGGAAAAGGTCACACAGAATCAGCAGCCAACTAAAAGGTGATGGGTAAAGAAAAGACCCCTTGCCTGAGAAGTACTTAGCTCTTTTTTAATTACTGTAATTTTCAACAGAAGTCAGAGAGTGAGATGATGAAGTGAAGCACTTTCCTCCCTGCTGTTCCTGATGAGGCTTGATAGGCCTCGAAATTACGCATTGACTCCCCGTTTGATTTCTCCCAGTGTTTAGTGCTAATAACCTGTAGGGCCTCTTTTTTTCTTTGTACCTCTCAGTCCTAGTGTCACTGCAGTAATTACACTGTGTGAAATCTGTACTGCAATCACAGCTGCCAACTTACAGCTTCACAGGCTGGGTCAGGCTGAGTATGGAAAAAAGAAAGCTAATAGCTAAGAAAGAGGGAAAGATTTTTAAAAATTCCTGCAACGTTATAATGAATTTTAATAGAATTTCATCATTTCTAAGCTGTGTACAAACATAATGAATTCCTAGAAACCATAAGGATTGGATGGTACTTGTACTCTTTACTCATAATCAATCTTTTACAGAAATAAAAATGCAGCTAGTGCCAGAAATAAATGTTAATTTTAGCATTGCTGAGGTTTTGTTAATTCAAGAGATAAGGAAATGGGTCCAGGAAATGGTGTTCTAAACAGTGCCAAATTGTGTGATAAGAATTTTAAAAAATGTTTCACAGCAATATTTGTAACTTTTTAAAGAAATGTCCTTCATTAAGCTGTTCTTTTGTCATTCTGAGACAGGAGTAACCCTGGATGTACAAGTAGCACCTGCTGGTGGAATCAGGTACTAATATCTTAGATGCTGCTCTCTTGGGGCATTTGGAACTCAGATTCAGAAATAACAGCAATAGCAGCAGCAACAGCCCTCAAGAAAATCAGGAGTACTCTTGTAAAATTTGTTATTTTTTTTTAAGGCAAAGGGACGAAATTGTTCATTATAATTATGTTCTAGGTGATGTAGCATAAGAAACACATCTATAATCCCACAATCAATGAATGTCAACTGCTGAAGCATGCAACATTTATATAGTATAAAGTTTTTGGCCAGGCTCAGTGGCTCATGCCCATAATCTCAGCACTTTGGGAGGCCAAGGCGGGTGGACCACCTGAGGTCAGGAGTTTGAGACCAGCTTGGCCAACATGGTGAACTCCCGTCTCTACTACAAGTATGAAAATTAGCCGGGTGTGGTGCACATGCCTGTAATCCCTACTACTTGGGAGGCTGAGGCAGGAGAATTGCTTGAACCCAGGAGATGGAGGTTACAGTGAGCCAAGATTGCGCCACTACACTCCAGCCTGGGCGACAGAGCGAGACTCTGTCTCAAAAAAAAAAGTTTTTATATAAAAATGCTAAGATAAAGGGTTATTAGAAGCAAAGTTGTGACAAATCAAGTAATATAACTTAGTAAGCCATGAGGTGTGAATCCCAAATGTGTGATGAATATCATAGTGAAAACAAATATTAAAAATGTATTGTTTGTATGTTAAGTTGATTCAATTATTTTAACATAACTAAAAATGATATTTCACTACATATATTTAAAAATATATTATTAGTCTTAGAAACCTTATTCATAAAACATTCAAGTTTACATATTCAATGTAATGAAGGGAAGTCTTACTTAAATGGCTAAGTGTTTATAGTCACCTATTAATAAGTTTTTACATTATAAAAACCTAAAGTTGTATGGAAACTAAAGTGACCTAGCAATAGTAGTTAATTGTTCAATAAAGTTAATGCTTAAGCATTGCTGTTAAAATAATCAGAAATTAGTGAATTAATGAAAATAAAATTTCATTATTATGAGTGGCAACTGAAGAATTCCTTGAGGTTATTATTACCAAGACACTTGATAGAAATGAACTAAATGTATATCACTTCAAATGATACAAAACGCAGGACAGAGACTTCTTACACAGGATCACGTCACCTACACAGCTAAGCCATTGATTTTTTTTTTTTTGGTGGAAGGGGATATCGTTAGTACTTTGTTAATCCCTCACAATTCATTTGTCAAGTTGCCTGTATTTCCTATTAATAGAGAAGAGGAAATTCCTTTCTGACCTTGCGAATGATGATTTTCTTTCTTGAAGCATGAGATTTGATTGTCCTTGCAATCTTGGCTCACACTTACTGCCTGCATTGTGAGTAACATTTCCTGTCTCAGTTGTAGTGTTTGACTCTATGACCTTCCTCAGAAATGAATTCCAAATACAGACTAAGCATTAGAAAATGGAGATGGGATTTTTTTGACACTAGATAGTAGTAGTATTGAGCTAGGAACATCCTGCTCTGATTTCTCTATAAATGCAAATCTGTCTACGTTAGAGTGTGGATATCCAAATAGTTGCGGAAAGCATTTGCCCTATGAAATTGTGCTTAAAAATCCCAGAGTAGATACCAGTGTAGCTTTTTGGATTAGAGGAAATAGAGAATATTTTGCCAATAAACTTAGCTGGAGGAAAGCAGCTATTTTAGTAATCTATCAATTCAGACTTTTGTTTTTGGAATGTGTGATGTTTTCTGTGGAACCAGGACTAAAGTTGATCTTTAATTATTTGACAATAAAAACATTTGCACAGTGCTTTGTAGTTTATGATGAGATTTTTTCTGGTCTAATTAAAGTTATCGCATTTCATTTTCTTAATAGTCCTCAAAGTAGGTAGATACAATATTTTTATTGGTATACATTCCTATCAATTATGAGAATGATATTGGGAGGGAATATGTAAAATACTCAAGAAAGCAACTGTTTTGAGTATTTTCAGACACTTTGGAAGGGCTTATTTAGATATAAGCAGAGTACTCACTACAAGTCAAACTTAGCAATTTTTTCATGTCTCCTGAGAAATCTTACCACCGTTGGAAAAAATTGACATTGCTAATCTTGTTGCAGTTGGTGTGCATATTTGAATATGAAAAAAGACACTTCAAAACATTCATAATGAAACATTTCAGTGTTTCATATACTTTCTTCTCTAATTTGTCTGAATTTGAAAGGCTATACAGCACTATTTCAAGAAAGATGATTAAATTTGAAATAAGTATTTTTCAGTCAAATGTATAGAAGCAGAGAATAGGGTGATAGTTGCCAATGACTGGTGGTGGAAATGAGGAATGAGGAGATTTTGATTAAAGAATACAATATTTCAGTTGGGAAGATTAAGTTCAAGAAATCTATTGTACAACATGGTGACCATAGTTAAAAACTATGGATTGTATATTTGAAAATTGCTAAGAGAATAGATTTTAAGTGTCCTCATCACAAAAAATAATAAATATATGAGATAATTTGTGGGTTAATGAGCTTAATTTAGCCATTCTGCATTCTTCTTTCTAAGATGTTAATCTCCATGAGGGAAATGTCTGACTTGTTAACCACTGTTTCCTAACCTTGACACATAATGAGTATTCAATAAATATATTTTTGAATGATGTTGATGATGCAAAATTCTCTACCTGTGACACAAGGAAAGAGATTATTTTTTTCTGTGGAGATTTCAAAGTTTGTGTCTAGAGAAATGGGTCACATTTTGGGACAAATAGTTCAAACATACTTGACTCTTCCCCAGTACAGTACTTTCTTAAAGATAAATGAGACAGTGCGAGCACTAGCACAGTGCCTGGCACATAATTGTTGTTGTTGTTGTTTTGAGACTGAGTCTGGCTCTATAGCCCAGGCTGTAGTGCAGTGGCATGATCTCAGCTCACTGCAACCTCAGCTTCCTGAGTTCAAGCAATTCTCATGCCTCAGCCTCCTCAATAGCTGGGACTACAGGCTCATGCCACCACACCTGGCTAATTTTTGTATTTTTAGTAGAGACGGGGTTTCACCATGTTGGCCAGGCTGGTCTGGAACTCCTGACCTCAAGTGATCAGCCCGCCTTGGCCTCCCAAAATGCTGGGATTCCAGGCATGAGCCACCAAGACCAGCCGGTAATCTACCTTTTATCCTTGTATTCTCCACAACTCACAACAGAATTTGTGGTTATAACAAGTAACTATGGTGGGAATTCCCAGAGTTGGGAAGGAGCTTCATAATGCAATGGGGTTTGAAGGGTGGATTTTGAGATTTTCTCATAATTTCAGGAATGTAGGGGCATTGACATGAGATAGTTGTATAACATAAGAATGACTATGACATAAGGAAGGGGATGGGAGAACAGGCACGTGAGGAGGGAGAATTCAGATAGTAATGCCATGCTAAAGAGCTTGGGAATTTTTGTTTTTGTTTTTTTGAGACAAAGTCTCACTCTGTCACCAGGCTGGAGTGCAGTGGTGTGACCTTGGCTTACTGCAACCTCCGCCTCCCAGGTTCAAGTGATTTTTCTGCCTCAGCCTCCCAAGTAGCTGGGACTACAGGTGTGCACCACCGTGCCCAGCTAATTTTTAGAAGAGATGGTGTTTCACCATGTTGGCCAGGATGGTCTCGATCTCTTGACATCGTGATCTGCCTGCGTTGGCCTCCCAAAGAGCTGGGATTACAGGCATGAGCCACCACACCTGGCCAAGAGCTTGAGTTTTTAACCTGTAGGCAGTAGGGAGTAACTGAGGGGTTTGGAGTGAACAGTGACATTGTCAGATTTTTGTCTTACGTTAGAGCTCAAAAACCAGCTAAATCCAAAATGTAGATATATGTATGGTTTAGCCTGCTTAAGGTTTAAACATTTTTTGACACAGTATGGAGACTATATCCAAATTTTAGAGTCTGTATTCCCTTATGGCAACAATATGTAGAGATGAATAGCAGCTGACCCAGTGGATGGAGAAAGAAACCATCTTTCTCTCAGTTCCCACATGTTAAAGCCCGTGGAAAGATTCTTGAGTGTTTCAGTTTTGCTCATTCCTGAACTAACTATGCTGTTCTGTGGTTAGTCAGGACTGAGCCAATTAGCCCACCCCATTGTGGCGGCATTTGCCATGCTTATTGTCTCTCGACTAGGACCAAATAGAATGGGAAGTCAGTAACTTCTTGGATGGCCACGGGTGCAGAACAGAGGTGTAGGCACACCACAAAACAGTAGAAAGTAGAAAGACAGTAAATAATTTCAACAAATGTGTGAGCTGATGTGATGGAGCTGTGAATACACTGTTTTGGTAACAGAAAAGGTGACCCAAAGAGATTAGAGTGGACTTTAGTAAACAGGGAAATAGGGGAAGAGAATGTTCCCAAAACACTCTTAGAATTTACTTGTTATGTCTGCCTATATTATTTCACTCTCAAGCAGGTCCTGTTTTAAACAGTAGATTGCATGGTTACCCTCTATAGAGTAACACTGTGGTGGAGACTTGTAGCTTCCCATTAGAATCATTCCTCTCTTTTTTTGAAATACAACTATATCTCCCAGCCAGACTTGGAGTTGGAAATGGCCATGTGACTAAGCTCTCTCCAATGGAATGGAAGCAAAAATGATGTGTCCCTAATAGCGACAGAGTTCAGGATTAGGAAAAAAGAAAGACAATGTGCTTCTCTCCCTATCCCAAACTTCTTGTATCACAAGTCTAACTCGCCCTGTGATTAGGGGAGAGCTTTCAATTAGGCACGAAATGAAAAAATTGAGTCAGGCTGAATGAAAATTATTTACATTCAATTTTATTTTTAATTGACAAATAATAATTATATGTATTTATGACATATGATGTGATGCTATGAGACACACACATTGTGGATTGATTACATCAAGCTAATAAACATATCCATCACCACATAATTATCACTGTTTTGCGGTGAGAACGTTTAACATTTTGGAAATACATACAACGTATTTTTAACTATGATCACCATTCTGTGCAATAGATCATTAAAACTTATTCCTTCTGATGGGAACTTTGTACCTTTTGACCAATCAGTATAGGTGAATAGATAGTTATAGGTCTGCTTAAGATGTTTTTAAGGGGCCGGACGCAGTGGCTCACACCTGTAATCCCAGCACTTTGGGAGGTCGAGGCAGGCGGATCACCTGAGGTCGGGAGTTTGAGACCAGCCTGACCAACATGGAGAAACCCCATCTCTACTAAAAATACAAAGTTAGCCTGGCATGATGGCACAGCCTCCCAGTTACTCAGGAGGGTGAGGCAGGAGAATCACTTGAACCTGGGAGGCGGAGGTTGTGGTGAGCCGAGATTGGCCATTGCACTCCAGCCTAGGCAACGAGAGCGAAACTTTGTATCAAAAACAAAACAAAAAAAGATGTTTTTAAGTAACATATGAAGACATTGCTATGCAATATAAGCAAGTTGTCAACTAATATGGTGATGTGATACCGTTTCTGTAAACATAACATTCACATACTTTACACGTACCTATATTTCTATACATATGCCTAAGAAAATGTCTAAAATATTAAATACAAAACCATTAACAACACTTCTGAGTATTCATTAATTTTTGTATTACAGTGCATTAATGGAGATTTTCAGTATGAAAACATAATGACATTGGGTGTTGTTTTTGATAATCTTAGAGACGAAGTAGAGGTTAGGTAAGTTTCATTAATAATTGCAGACAGCTGGTAGATCTTTATCCTGTTTTTTTTTTTCCTGTTTAATATTCCAAAATAAATTCTCCTAGATTAAAGGCTACAAATGTAATTTATTTTCTTATTATGTCATCAAAAATCATATTAATAGAATTCTGAGTTTTGACTCTGAGCTTTCATAATTTTATGCTTCAATATGAATTTTAAAATTGCCAATTTGTTACTATCTAGCTATTTTTTCCTTTTATCATATTTTCTGCTGTATCCAAGGCAAAATTAAAAATCATAAGCACTGAAGTTAGACACGCCTGGATTTGAATCCCAGTTTTTCAATTTTCTTTGCCTTATGTTCATAAGTGTGCTACTTAACCTCTTTAAGCATCATTTTCACAAACCTGCTGAAGTTCTTTTGGGAACTGAATGATACAGTGTATCTGCAGTCCCCAGAACAGGGTGACAGAGTGGACAGTGAGTATCTCACCGTTTTATCATCCTCATCTTTGTTCTCATTTCCATTCACGTTAAAGAACCAGTAAATGTAGTTTAATGCAGTTCTTAAATAAGAATGTATTCATCTTCCATTGTCCTACATTAATTTACAGTACCCTCTTTTTTTAATTCTCACAAAAGTTTACTAGACTGTTGGCAATTTTAAAAGCAAAGGTGATAATAATTTATCTCCTTTTGTCATTTTTATAAATTTTAGGTTTTCTTTTTAATTATATTTGATTGTTTAAAAATTCAGAAGAAATTAGGGAAAAAGCAATTATGTAGGAGAAAGTGTGGACATAGATTAAATGATAAGGAATGAGTACAGTAGTAAATTAGATACATTGATGGGTAACAAGGAAAGAAGTATTAAAAAGAGACTTTTTAAATTACAAAATTAATGCATCTCTTTCTCTTCATATAGATAGAAAGATAGATAGATAGAGAGAAAATTTAGTTGAGTAAAGCTGATATAAATTAAAAAGAGAGAGGGTTATACTACTCATGACCTCACCATTCTGAGTAGCTATTCTCAATGTTCTGGCATATGCCCTTCTTATATTCTGATACATATTTAAAATGTTATTTACTTTTTGAGATTTGATTTTTTTCACTGAATGTATTGATACTATTTCCCATTGTTAAATATTTCATGGCATTATTTTAAATAGATGATCATATTCTACCCTACAGGTTTATTTATTAATCCCCTTGTTTTTGAGCATTTCCATAGCATGCAGTCCTTTTACTATTGCAAGCAATGTTTTGTCATCCTCTTAGTCAATTTTTGGGTGCATATTCATCATTATTTCCTGTTGACAAATTTTTAGAAGTGGAATTTCTGGCAAATGAAAACCACAATGAGACGCCACATTACTCCTGCAAGAATGGCCATAATTAAAAAGTCAACAAACAATAGGTGTTAGTGTGGATGTAGTGAATAAGCAACACTTTTAAATTGCTGATGGGAATGTAAATTAGTACACCCATCATGGAAAACAGTGAGGAGAATCCTTAAAGAACTAAAAGTAGAACTACCATTTGATCCAGCAATCCTACTACTGGGTACCTACCAAAAGGAAAATAAGTCATTATAAGAAAAAGACACTTGCACATGTGCATGTTTATGACAGCACAATTTGCAAGTGCCCATCAACCAATGAGTAGATAAAGAAAACATGGTATAGATAGAAAATTCATGGTGTGTGTGTATATATATATACCACTCATCCATAAAAAAGAATAAAATAATGTCTTTTGCAGCAACTTGGATGGAGCTGGAGGCCATTATTCTAAGTGAAGTAACGAAGTAACTCAGTAATGGAAAACCAAGTATCATATGTTTTCATTTATAAGTAGGAGCTAGGCTTTGAGGATGCAAAGGCATAAGAGTAATATAATGGACTTTGGAGACTTAGGAAAGTTGGGAGGGGTGAGGGATAAATTACTACATATTGGGCACAGTGTATGCTCGGGTGACAGGTGCACCAAAATCTCAGAAATCACCACTGAATAACTTACGCATGTAACCGAAAACCACCTGTAACATCAAAACTATTGAAATAAAAAAAGAAATGGAATTTCTGGATCAAAGACTGTAAACATTTTTAAGGTTTGATATTCTTTGTCAAATTTCCCTCTACAAAGTTGTAGCATTTATGTTTTCACTAGCAATAAATAAAAACACTAGTTTCCCCGTATTCACTAGTCCTTAAATTCACTAATCTTTATTGTCAAATTTTTTGGCCATTTGGTAAGTTAAAACACATCATCTCATTGTTTTAGTTTGAATTGTTCTATTAGTAGTAATATTGAACTTTTTTGTATGTACTTTCTTTTGCTATATGTATTTTTTCTTTTATGTTGTATGTTTACTTTCTTTGCTCTTACTTTCCTTGGTTTTTATCTTTTTATGAATGATTTAAAAAATCTGCCTGAAAGTGTCCTTCACATATTAAACATATTAACTTATTGTCACATTGCAAATATTTTCTCAGTATATCTTTGATTTCAATTTTATTGAAGTTCCTTTTTGAAGTGTAGTTCCAGACTTTGATTTTATTAATTCTATCTATATTAGATTTAGACCCTTTTCCTTTTAGACTTTATGACTTCAACTATATTATCTTCTATAACTTTTATTATTATATTTAAATCTTTAAGTTACCAAAAGTGTGCGAAGTAAAAAATGCATCCAACATGTTTTTCTAAAGTATTAGTGACTTGTCCTATTAAATAGTATCTATTTCGTAATTCACTCCTTCCTAGTTGATTTGAAATTTGGGCCACAATCCTTAGCTGAGTCCTTGATGCTAGATGTATTGTGGAAATTCAATTTTTTTTTTTTTATTTTAGAAAAGTAATGAAGTACACAAACCATATATCTGTATGCATATTGCGAGAGGACGGAGCCAGATTGAGCTTCATGGATGAGGCTGGACCAATGTTGGGCCACAAGTATTGATGGGGTTTGTCTGGATGATAGAGTACATGCCAGATGGACAGAGAGGCAGGAGAAATACTTGAAGATAGGAACAAGCACGTTGAGGAAACCAGTCTGAAGAGATCTTTACTAAGTAATGACTGGAAGTAGCCTTATTGGAGGTGAAAGGTATGCCATGCCCAGCTTAAGCCACATTCACACTCTGTTCTATAAGGGTGGTGGCCTATCTGGCTTATTTCCTCTGGATCCCAGAATTCTAAATGCAGTTCTCAAGTTCTTTGATTCAGATAATTACTTTAGTAGGTGAGAGATGTACAGAGAAAATGTGGTTCTTCTCTTTGGGTAGAATAATGATAAATTTGAGTGAGGAAAAGTATGCAGGACTGGCCTCACTGAAGAGGCAGAGTGAGCAGAAAGCATACAGAGACAGCCTGACACATGCGAGTCTCAGCTGAACTCTGAAGATGTTTTGGAGAATTCGTAAACAATTTACCATGTTTTATTTGATATACTTAATTGTCCTTCTCAATTTGGTAAGTGCAAGCTTATTACCCTAAAGGTGTGCATGTGGCTGCATTTTTATTTCTCTCCTCTGTCTTATAAATCCTGTTTTTGCCTTTGTTTCTTGGCTTAGTCTATCAAATTATTATGTTATATGCATGTATACAATTTGCAGCAAAATAACTAAATGATTGAGTTATATTCTGACACTAATACTACTTTCTTCCTGAGCTCTCACCCACTGGATAATGGGAGCAAAAGAACTGAATGTCTAAATCAGTTTAAAGCTTAGTTTAATCAAGTTTTTTTTTTTTTTTTTTGAGAAGGAGCCTTGCTCTGTCACCAGGCTAGAGTGCAGTGGCATGATACTGGCTCACTGCAGCCTCCACCTGCCAGGTTCAAGGATTCTCCTGCCTTAGCCTCTGAGTAACTGGGATTACAGACTTGCACTAACATGCCCAGCTAATTTTTTTGTATTTTTATAGAGATGGGGTTTCACCCTGTTGGCCAGGCTGGTCTTGAACTCCTGACCTCAGGTGATCCACTCACCTTGGCCTCCCAAAGTGCTGAGAATATAGGTGTGAGCCACCACACCCGGACTTAGTCATTTAAATAGTTATTTTAGGTCATGATTTCTCTCAGAAAGGCTCTCCTTTCCCTTGTTGGCTTCCTTAAGGTGCAATATGTAAGAAGGGATTGTGTGGCCTTCATATCCTCAAAGCATCGGGGGGAGGGGCCTCTGTTGTCATGCTGCCCTTTGGAATGTACACATTGGCACGGCAGCTGCTGGTCGATGGAAGGATGGCCCATGTTCACTTGGCTGCTGGATGCCCCACTGGCCTGCAGCATATGAACTTGTGGCCCATTCTTTTGGCTCAGGCATTTTTTTATGGTGGTGCCTCCTAGATGATCCAACCTAAACTTGACTTCCTGTGTTATTAGAAACTCCTTCCAACATCTGGCCGAAACACCCACTTGACCTTAGGTTAACTGATCTGTAACACTATCATCATTATAGAGCCATCTTTCTTTGACTATGCCAATATCCTGTGACAAACTTCCCAGCTTAACTCAGTTAATTCCATGTCCTAGGACACATGGAAACCAAGAGTGGTTCAGGAAACCTAAATCTCAGGTTTCCCTCCACCTGCCTTTGATATGCCATCTGGTCGAGGTGGCTGTATCCTAGGTTGCTACAAAACAGCTTCTTCCTGTGTCTCATATTAAGGGGAGGGGAGCAGAAGTCCCTTCTGCCTAAGGACTTGTTTCTCTTTACCTGGTACTTGTCTTCCTCCCTAAGCTACACCCTGCAGAAGGAGCATTTAGGACTTACTCATTTGGCTATTTTGGTTTCCTTTTCCCTTTCTTAGACTTCTTCCTGTATTTTCTCTAGGACAGAAGGGGCTGAGATTTTATTTTATTTCTATGTTGTACGTTTCTTATTCCTCACTCCAGCAAAGGTTCAACAACGGAGTCCTTACTCTTAATTTTAAAAGGGGAAATTTATGGACTGAGTCTTCTAAGTTTAGCTGTGTATATGCTAATTGGGAGGAGTAAAGGTTTTTCTTGAGAGGCAAATTCTCTCTCAAGGAAACAGCCTTTTTTTGGCAAGGATATTGTCTTGTTGCACAACTCCATTGTATACCCAGCAAAAATATTATTGTGACAAGTTCTAGGGATGCCTGTGGGGTAGTTTTGGCAGCTTTGTACTTGCAGAAGGCTGAAAGAAAAGCATGTTTATAATTTAAAAATCATTACCCCAGTTATATTACCCATTATAACATATGAAGTACTTCTTTAAACTTGTGACGTAATTAAGATATTTGAGTTGGATACCTTAGGTTGCAAGGAATAGAGACCCACTCAAGTCTTCTAAACTCATGGGGTGTTTACTATGAGGACATATGTGACATATCTATTAGGCTGATTGGTTGCAATCAATGGAAGCTTATGCAGGCTAACTTAGGCAAAACCAGAATTTTATAGGATGGCAGGTGGTAGCCCATGGAATTCAAGGGAAGGCCAAGGAAAGGGTCTGTAGAGAGTGGGAATCTCCAGGTATCTAGATCTAAGGGATAATCTCTTTACAGTGCTGCTTATGGGACAGATTTTCTCTAATTCTTCATGCCTCTAAGTGGCTCCCTTCACGACTATCTCTTAAGAGAGAGGCTGATTGGCCTGGCCAGGATCAGGGGCCCACCTCTTGGCTTGAGGAACATAGTTCCTCCAAAACTGAGAGTAGTAGTGGAAGAAATGCAGTAGAGAGGCAGTTTGAGAGGCAAGCTGAGTTCAGGTTAGGGCACATGGCATTTCTGATCATGGCAGAATATCTAAGCAAAAATTTATAATCTGCCTACTGAGTCAGGTTTAATTTAGAACCACTTTCTCCACAGAATGTGTAAGAGCTAGAATTTATTATTACTTTAAATAAAACCCCAAAAACAGGAAAAGAAAAATATCTTAAAAACCATTTAAGGCTGCGTGCCATGGCTCACACTTGTAATCCCAGCACTCTGGGAGGCTGAAGTGAGTGGGTCGCTTGAGTTCAGGAGTTTGAGACCAGCCTGGGGAGTATGGAAAAACTCCATCTCTACCAAAAATACAAAAAACTAGCTGAACATGGGACAATCGCTTCAGCCTGGGAGGTGGAGGTTGTGGTGAGCCAAGATAGCACCACTGCACTCCAGCCTGGACAGCAGAGCAAGACCCTGTCTCAAAAAAAAAAAAATTAAGTTTCTTTAAGTTCTAAGTAAATTATGGAGAATTCCCTTTTTTGTCCTTTTAGACAAATCATAACCTTTTAAAATAATGCTCTTTTAAAATGGTTATGTTTTGCTTTGCTGATTATCAAATATTACAATGGTTTCTTTCATATCTTCTCTCTTAAACTGCCTTCAAGAAGCTACAGGCTATGGTAAAAGTACCTTCTTTCAAAGAATTAGCAAGGATAGGAGAGGAATCCCTGACTTTGGAAGCTTGGGCTATATTAACCATCACTATTGCCCATTGTCTTAGAGCTAATTCTTGGCAGAGCCAGAATTCACAAAGAGTTATAAATGAAAGGTTTCTATCTCTTCTGCAAGATAAGAAGTGGCACTCTTGAATTTCTTTATAGAGGAACTTAAGTGAGTTTACACTACTGAAAGTAGGGGCTAGGTCAGGACTTAGTTAAGGCATCTCTAAGATTGCAACTGAGTTAAGCACATATAGCTTGAGGGAATGGAATTGAGCCAATGCAGAGCTGAGAATTAAGTCTTCAGTTCTGCCTGCATTGTAAGACTGGGCTCTTGGCACATATGCTTCACTTATATTTAAGTTCCGAAATAGATTAAGTGTGTGTTTACACTAACCATCTAGCCCTTTACTTCCCAATATGAATCATTCCTTCTACTACTTCAGCTGATTGGATCAGGCATGCCGTTTCTCTCTGCTTCTTCCTCAAGGCTCAGCTGGTCTTCTCCCCTCCATCTCCCAAAGCCATGTCCAGCCACTTACCTAATTTTACTTGGAACTAGTTTCATCATGTAATTAATTATTAATTAAAAATAATAAATATATGAATTATTAATGCTTCATATTATCAGTTCTCGTCTTTTTCTAGCCAGATACTACCTATTATTTAGGCTTCTCCATCTCCAGCCACTCCATCCCTAAATAATATTTCTGTCCTTCTTACTTATGGATTTTATTGTTTATGTCTCCATTTGGCAGTTATGAGGTACCTTGTGCCATATATTGTTTCTTACTTCCTGTTGTTATTCAATTGTCTCCTCAACTGTATTGCACTTTACTATTAACCTATTTGTATCTGGAAAAATGTCTAGTACAATTTGTTGCATGTGGAAATATGTCATATTATTTAATGCTATGATTTCCTAAATTATGAGGAAAAATGAGATCAATTAGTTTCAGCTCAGGTTCCCAATTCCCTCCTTGACCATGACTGCAACTTTGATTAAGAGCTAAGCTTTTGTAAAAATTTTAGGGGCTAAAAGATAACAAAAGGCTATTTATTAAACTTGCCCAGCTTAATTATAAACCTTGAAACCTGGTCTTGTGCTTCCTCATAGTCCCTAGTGTGATTCTGAATTAATGGTAGCTATTTAACACTTATTAAGATCAAATAAATAAGATTATAATATCTTACAAATTTTAGGAATTTAAAAAACATTTATATTAAGTCAAAGATAGTTGGAATGTATCCTTAATTTATCACAAACGTTGAGCACATAAAGTCATTCTTTAAAGATACTCCATTATCCTAAAGTATAATACCTTCTCTTTGAACTTCTATGTGTAATAGAAATAAATAAAAGAAGCTTATGAGTGCATATGTGTATACACACACTCTCTCTCTCTCTCTCACCCTTTAAAAACTCCATTTGATAGTCCCAAGAATCATTCTTACTATTTATGGCAGGAACATTTATTTGATATGTTGACCTTTCCACCAGTTTGATTTTATACATTTGAACTTTTCAAACCATTGCCTGAATTTTGGATTCATTTTTGTGGACAGGTAGGCAACCAAAAGTATCAGTCTTATCCAATTTGAAAGGGTACAGACTCATTTACTGTTTAATTCTTTTACCAAATATTTTTTGTGTGGCACTCTCAATCAATTTCAGTAATGCATTTCCAGATACAAATTAACTAGGTTGACAAAATTCAGAGTTTTTTCTGGACATCCATATACCAAATAGTGGCTTCCCCCACTCTCCCAGCAGCCACCTCCCGTTCCCATACATAAATGGCAGCCAGCAATGGCTAGAAACAAAGGACTCTCTCCCAGTCCCTGAATACAGTGACATTCATTCTGAGAGAAGCTGGGGCAGCTTTTTGAAAGCCAACTTCTTCAGCTCGACAATAACACACAATGAGTTATTGACTTGTTTATATACGGAGCTCTTTTCAGTAACTAACTCTGACTCCCACAGTCTGGACAAATGATTGATTTCGTGGTTAGAAAAAGAGAAAGCTCTTGCGCTAAACTCTGTAGTGCAAACTACTTCTTCCCCATTTGTTCTGTAACTGAATAGGACCTTATTAAAATGCACTTTCCAAAAAAATACCTGCAGCTGGCCTTTATAACCATGTTTTGTATATATAAATAAGTAATTTGTCCCAGTCTTTTGTATATTAACAGACCGTTGGGAAACTTGTCAATATATGAAGGCTGATTATTGTGTTGTTTCTGCTAAAACAGTATTACCTATATTGATCTGCATGTAAAATATGGATCAAATATTAATAAGATCAATTAATCTATTGATCTAATGAAAACCTTGGAATTTTGATGTTAATAGATTCAGTTTTCTTGTTAGGTCATGTTGATTTATTAGCACATTTTATATAACACATTTCATATACTTCACATTTGAATATCATTAGCTATTCTTCTGAATACAGAGAAAACAACATGCAGAACTACAGTGCAGAGCAATGAGAGTTTGGTTGGACTAAAAGGCTTTTACCCCTTTGGCTAGTACCTATGTGGAATATCAATATGAATTAGGTAGACAGAACACACTAACTGGTTTGAATTACTATACCTTTTCTAAAGATAGTAATAATTGAACTCTAGTGTTACTACAGAACTTTCTCCTATAAAATAGATTTTAAAAAATCTTAATATGTTGTTAAAATTTTTACACAATCTGTGTGATTTTTATAAGTACACTTTAAAATATATTGGAGGAAGTTAACAAGAAAATCCATCAGCAGTTAGTGATGCACTTAAGATGGGATCACTGCTGTTATGGCTGTATTTCTCCAGCAGGAGGTCTTGAGCCTGTTTTCCCCTCTAGGATGTGCATAAAAGAGCTTCCTGAGCCAGCAAACGCTTGAAGCGTTCCTTGAAATTAAGAGCACTTTTAATTATGGTCACAAAGGGCTAAATGTTTTAAAAAGAACTATATATTACTGAACTATGACCACTTAGGGCTTTGGAGAGGCCACAATGCCTGAAACCTTAGTTTTGAGTAAAATAGATACAGTTTGGAAGGTAACAATCAATGGAAATTGTTTCATTGGAATCTGTTACTTCAGGTACACCTTTGTGGATTTTTTCTCCTTAATTTCTAAATAAACTGCTTGATGTGAATTTATTCCTTTTTGTCTTCTATTTATTTAACCAGACCATTTTCCTGAAACAATTTTGCTCAGTTTTGACAGAGCCATTATGTTTCTTGTTTCTTCCATTTCGGATACTGTACTTGTCTAGTTTCTTGATTGTTCTGTTCTGGTTCCCATTAGTATTGAATGAACCCAACTTTAACCTAAGTATGTATGGATAATGTTTGTTACAAGTTTTAAAAATCTTAGCAGCAAGAGCTTTTGTCGATTTAAAAATCAACAAAAATAATGAATGAAACCTTCCTGTTTAGCTTGTTAGATTTTCATGTGCACATGAATACTTGAAGATGCCTTCTTATATTTAAAAGGGACCAGATATATTTAGAACCAAGTAACTTAATTTCCTCCTCTCCTGTATGGTGGGGATTTGATTTTTCAGTTATATACAAATTTTAATCATCTTTCTGTTTCCAATGTTTAATTTTTGAAATCTCTACCCTTCTTAACACATGAAAAATCAACCTCAGAAATATCAAACCCATTGACAAAAAGTTATTTCATATATTTTAGATAAGAACAGTGAATCAAAAGCATATAGTTTTATTTTAATGAAGAAACAGGATATTCTTTCAAAGGTGACAGGAGAGAAGAATCCTACCATTGTTATCATGTCATGGGGTTTGAGGGAAAGATGCTGTTAGCACTGCATATTAATACCTCAGGCTGAAAATGCCCTTTCTTAATTTAACTTTTTACTTTCAATAATTTTCTCTAAATGATTTCATTAAAATGTGTCTTTTGGAATGTTTTATCTATTTTCTGAAAAGGCCCCATGTGTGTATCTTTATATTTTGGTGACCATTTATTTCTTAATATTTTACTGTACTTCCCTTTGGGACTATGCATATGATGCTTTTCAGTAACATTGGTCTGTTTGTAGATTAGTTAGACCTTCTTTAGAAGTTGAATATTAGAATGGAGGTGAGTTTTTCCAAATGCAGTGCTTTCAAAGGTAAAGAATTCCCACCTTTTAAATAAAAAGTTCCTTGGCAGCAGTTCTAAGTGTCCTGGCCTGGAAAACTCATTAGAATCGGCATCATCTGCTGTGGCACCAAAGAGTTTCAGGGCTCTTTGTTTTGTTTTGCTTCACTTTAAAAACAATCTGCTCTGCACAAGGTCAGGAGTTTGAGACCAGCCTGAGTAACATGATGAAACCCTGTCTCTACTAGAAATACAAAAAAATTAGCTGGGCGTGGTGACATGCACCTGTAATCCCAGCTACTCAGGAAGCTGAGGCAGGAGAATCACTTGAACCCGGGAGGTGAAGGTTGCAGTGAGCCAAGATTGCACCACTGCACTCCAGCCTGGGTGATAGAGTGAGACTCCATCTCAAAAAAGAAAAAAAAAACTGCTCTGAAAATTTTTGCATTTGTAAGGAATAGATGAACTTGGTAAATATTCTCCAGTCCCTCTCTTCTACAACCATTTTCTCTAGAGATGAGAACTCCCCTATTAAAATAAACAGACACTTGAGACCAATATGCTGTGCCATGATTCACACATAGGCTTCCACGTGTGGAAGTTGAGCTTGATATTTAAGTTTTCTTAGTATTATAGTTTTACTTATTTATTTATTTTTATCATTTAACAACAGTAACAAATATATTCCTTGGGAATAGTTTCACATAATGATTTTTCAAAAACTCTTTATGACTGATTCTCAATCCAGGGCAAGGGGGTGGGGACTGGTAAACCACTGCTTGCTGTCCAAATTCAGCCTGCCATATGTTGTTATGGTTGTTTTTTAAAATTTTGTTGAAGCATAGCCATACTCATATATATGTATTTTTATAGTCTGTTTCATGCTACAATGGCAGAGTGGAGTAATTGCAACAGAGATGTAGATTGTATTCTCCCTCTGCCCCCACAAAGCCTAAAATATTTATGATCTGGCCCTTTACAGAAACGTTTGACAATTCCTTATCTAGGATGATCATCAGAATCACCAAAAGATTCCTGGCCCTTTCCTCTCTATCAAAACAGAATCTCTGATATACTGAGCTGTGTTTCATATCATTGGATGAAGTATCTACAGGTTTAAAACTATGATTCTAGCATATATGCACATCTAGATTCAAGAGATCGTATTTTTGAACTTCCCTTCCTCTATTTTATGCCAAATATGGGAGTAAGTCTTCAGGTAGGGTATGGATTAAAGATTCACGTTAAACATGATTTTCCAGGTATGCAATTGAGAAGATCTACTTAACAACACTAACAAAACAATATGTAAAAATATGTTCATTATTTGGTTTTACTCCAATGCCCTATAAGGAAATATGGTATGGCAAGTCCATTGCTAAAGAATTATTAAATAGTCCAATTCAGAGGGTTCTCTATCAGGCTCTTGTTCTCTTTCTATTAATGTCAGTCTGTTGAGCAAGTATTATTTGGGAGTTTAACATCTTTTTTTTGTTGGAAAATAATTTCATAAAAAACATTAAAATGTCATGTTTTGTATGAAAATAGCATTTGTTTCTACAAGGATTATTTATAAAGAAATATAGAATGGGCCACATTCACTTTTTTATAACACATGGGTTAGCAGCAGTAGTAGAAAACCTTTATCTAATTTTGTAAATGGAGCAGGTTCGAGGTAACTGTTCATGTATTTAGATACATGATCCTTTGTCATGAAATATTATAAATGATTTAGCACTATTCTAGACTACTGAACTGACACTTTTGATTTACATCCTTGACTTCTTATCCTGACATAACAGCACTCCCTACTTGTAATGAAAGGTTTTAATAGAAATATTTACCTATTTTTCTTAAGTTGCCATGTTCATTTTAATAAAATGCTTTAAAAAAGTACTCATCAGTGTCTAATATCTGCAGTTTAGGACTCTCTTGCCCTAAGTCATCTTTAGTAATCCTCAAAACAATGAAAGATTGAAAATAAAAGATTCAATGTGTTAAATGTTTTAAATATAAAAATGAAATTTAGAGTTTATCTTCATATATCAGCAAAATTAATATCAAATCACATTCATGATTATGCTTAACTAGTTATTTAAATAAATGTTGCTATTAGGTGTCAATAGATACCTGCTTTCATGCTGTTTATTTATTTTTTCTAGTTGAACCTGGCTATGAATGAACAAAAGGAGAAAATTACAGAAAAAGTCATTCTTTCAATGACAGCAAAGGAACACCATAAAGAGCAAGAAGAAGTAAGGAAATAACTGTAAACTGTATTATAAAGCCACAATGAACACTAATTTTAAGATTAAGATAAATTTTACTTTTATAGTAAATCAACTCTTGTTAACTGAAAACAACTTATGATAGAAACAAACTGATCACAACTGGGTATCGTTTTATTGATAAAGACAGCATGAAAAAATACTGTATGCTTAAAAGAATAAATCAAATTATAATTTTCTGAAAAAAATCTCATGAATATTTTCTCATACATTTCCTCAATTAGTAAATTGTTACATACAACTTGAAATTGGAAGTTATGAAACCTGCCAACATGGGAAAAAACATTAAAATTTTGTTGAATTTTTGATAAATACCAAATCTTGCTGTTATATCTGGTTTTCTAAGAACAGAGTTATTGTTCTGAATTTTAGAAATGCTAACAAAGTCATATTTTATCCAGGGAAAACTATAGTTTACAAATGTTAAGCCTAAGTGAGCTAATCAGAAGATCCTGTAGGCAATATTGTAATGAAGAACAATATTATTATTAAAGCAAACCTTCTTCTCTTCAAAGCTCATGCTGTGAAGTTGACAGCATATTCCATAAATGAAATAATACAAAATTGGTGTTAGACAAAAGGGGAAAATGATTTTCATGTCGTTTCCTGGAATGCAAAAGCATTTAATCTTTCTAAGGAAAGAATGTGAATTTTCTAGTTTCCCTGTACTACTGTCAGTAAAAATCCAAAGTAACTTCAGAAATAAGATAATTTGAATATTAAAAAAATAAACTTTTCATATATATCTCTTTTGATATTTTGGTAAAGAAATGGATTCAAGCTTCAGGGTTTTAGTCTTTCTTATCATTATGATTACATCTTTCTTACTAACCATGTCTTTTGTAATAGATGAACAGGTACAATGCACCAAATTTTCCTGTGTAAATTCTAGCTTACATTAGAGACCATATTGGTATTTGGAACATATTTGTCTGGTATTAAAGACTATATTGTAAAAATTGATTAGATATCTCAGTAGATTATATTTCATAAGAAAAAATAAACTATTTCTAAAATGTAATAAACAGCAATTATATAGATTTAAGTTATAGTTCTGACTTATTCTCCTGAATATTAACAAGTTACAAGTCTAGGTTGTTAATTATAAATTTGAAAAATATCATTCTCTATGTGTTTGAAAAATGTTTCACCAGAATTGGAGAATTTACTTACATTTTCACGGTAAGTTAAAAATGAATCTACCATGTATTTTGTAAACTTTCGGAAATGCAAAGAAGTGTCTCTAGATTAATTAGTATAATTAAAATTATATCTATAGCATACAAATTATTATTAGAGATTAAATAGAAAATAATCTGAAAGAATTACAGATTTTTGCTTCCTTTTAAACACTGTAATTATTTTATCTTTTGATATTTTATGCAAAATGATAATTTCAATGGACTAAGAACTTGAAGTGGCCTTGGAAAATGATCAGTATACCAAATATGTAATTTTAAATTTTATCCTCGTTAGCAACACTGGAAATGAAAATTATCTTTTCTGGAAAATCTAATGGAAATTATGTTTATTTGGTGTTTCTTCTTTGTTATAATCATCTTTATGTTTATTTAGCACTGTATATTTCGGTGTTCTTCCTATACAATGCCTTATTTAGTCATATATTTGCTTTCTCAGCTCTGACTCAGAAAGTCTTTTGTTTACTTCAAAAATCAAATACACAGCGAGTGGAATACATACTCATTTGTGTGTATGTTTATGTGTGTATATACAAATGATACTTTCAAAATATATTCTATAGCCTCTGAGGATAATTTCTATGTGATTACTTGGAAAGTGATTATATTAATCTGGATGTGTAAGTTCTAATTTTTGGTTAGAAAAAAATCTAAGACATTTAGAAAAGTCCTTGTTACCATTAACATAGCTCTCTTGCCAGGTGAGTTATGAAGGCATTTAAAATGACATCATTTTCAGTTGTTTCTTACAACCATGAGTGGATGGGGAATTTAGACCGTTGAATAGCCTGAAAAACTTTTGATTAGCAAGAGTCTAAAACTTTAGGACTAAAATATCAAGTCTAATCAACATTCAAAGAAGGGAAATTCTGATGGAAAACAGAAAGGAAAAATTTGGGGGTGAAATTACTTCAGTATTTTTCCTATGATTTTTATACAAATACTACATTCCTAGACAATTCTCAAAACCCAAACTAAACATCATAAAATCTGAGCTTTAGCTCCTCTTCTACTGCCTGCAGTTTATTTTAAAATCTTGTTTTATTTCAAATAATTTTTCCACATGAAATTTGAAAGTAACAATAATATATGCATCATAAAACCACTTTTGAGGTGACAATATACGTTAAAGTACATTAAGCTTTTTTTTTTTTTTTTTTTTAAGAAATAGGATCTCTCTCTGTTACCTATACTGGAATACAGCAGTGTGATCATCACTACTGCAGCCTTGAAGCCCTGGGTTTAAGTGAGCCTCTTGTTTCAGCCTCCTGAGAAGCTGAGACTTTAGGCATATACTACCAGGCCGAGCTCATTTAAAATTTTTTTTTTGTAGAGATAGGGTCTTGCTATGTTGCCCAGGCTGGTCTTGAACTCCTGGCCTCAGGTGATCTCCTCACCTTGGCTTCCCAAAGTGCTGGGATTACAGAGGTGAGCCACTGTGCTCAGCCACATTAAGTTTTTTGGAAATTTCTATATGGCTTATTATTGTCAGTATAAAAGTGCATCATTCTAGGTTCTCTATAATGTAAGTACAAAGGTGAGATTAAATATGTAAGAATGTTATTGGAAGAAATGGCTATAAGAGAAAATGGAGACATCACCGGTTAAGGCTGAGTAATCTGCAGACTGAAATGCAGGCCCACCCCAAGTGAGAGAGGAAAGGAAGGTTGGGTAGAAACATCCTGAACCACTGCACAATCTAAAGGTTTGGCAAAACTATTGGTGTGTTTTTGAGCCAAACTTGGCCATCAGAGGAGTCCTGTGACTCTCAGGGATAGACTTGCCTTAGTATCCTCAGACATTGGTACTAACCTGCTGATGGATTTCAGAGCACAGTTGATGGGACCTATGGTCACTTATGCTCCTGTAGTTAGAGGTCTGTGAGACACAGTCTCATAGCTGTCCCCATAGGTATAGTTGGCATCATCTTTGTTGCCATCAACATAGCCCCATTGCCAGAAGAGTTATGAAGACATTGAAGACGTCTATTTTCAATTGTACCTTCCCCCATGAATGGATGGGTATGTTAGATTGTTGAACAGGCCTAAAAGCAGCACACGAGGGACCTCTGGCTGAAAATAGATTAGATCTACCTCCAAAATGTTTCTCACCTCAGAAGGGTTCTAGGAAGCTATTAAAAATTTGGTAGTATTTGGGCTGGGCACGGTGGCTCATGCCTGTAGTCCCAGCACTTTGGGAGGCTGAGGCAGACAGATCACTTGAGGCCAGGGGTTTGAGACCACCCTGGCAAACATGGTGAAACCCCATATTTACTAAAAATACAAAAATTAGCTGGGCATGGTGATGCATGCCTGTAATCCCAGCTACTGGGAAGGCTGAGGCAAGAGAATTGCTTGAACCTGGGAGGCGGAGGTTGCAGTGAGCTGAGTTCATGCCACTGCACTCCATTCTGGGCTACAGAGTTAGACTCTGGGTCAAAAACACACAAAAAGCAAAAAACAAAAACAAAAACAAAAAAAAACAAAAAAAAAACAAAAAAAAACCCCAAAAAACAAAATGAAAACAAAAAAACAAAACCAAAAATTTGGTAGCATTTAAAGTGCTGGCAGTAAGAGGTGCTACGCACTTCAGATTTCCTGGTTACTTACACCCACTGCAACTTCCAAAGCAAGCAATAGTTCACTTTGCTCTCAGCCTTCCATGTCTTTTCCAATCTTCATTCAACAAATCAGGGTTATGTTTCCTTCTTAGCCTGTAAAACACTGTATTGTTGGTTTTGAAACCAAGAAGAGATTTTAGGCCGTTGAAAATACTCATTTTATTTTTCTGCCTCCTTCCTGGTTCATCTTAAATATGTTGTTAATTAGAAAGTTTTTGGTTCTTAAATTGAAGCGCTGACCTGGCTTTGAGACCATGCCGTGTGTTACATGCCTAGATGACGTTCCTAGCATAGAAGCCACCACCCTTTGTACTGATTTCAAGTGACAGTTCTGTGCAAAGTGCTCAGGAGTTCTCTTTAATAACATGGGTGGATTCAAGCCCACACAGAATTCAGGCTGACAGCTGAACTCATCACTAGAAGAACGAGGAGCTCCTCAAAGAGTCATTAATAATAGCCAATGTACAGTATTCACAATGTATGGCTCAGAAATACACAGCTTCAACATGTATGCTTTTTAAGAGTGATTATAAACAGAATAACACTTTGTTCTGACTAAAAATCATCTTGAGAATTTACTTGAATTCAAAGGTTGCATGCATACATCATACAAACATGATCAAACTGCCATACATGTGATACAAAAACCTGTCTGTATGTTTATAGACATGTGCACATTTGTATTCTTTCAGAAGTTTGATTTGTTTTCTCACTAGAAGATTCAATATTTTTTTGCTACCTTCTGCTCATTTGTCACTCTCCCAAATTCTGTACAAGTGTCACTTCCGTGCTGCATTTCCATGGAGAATGAAGGGTAGAATGTGTAGGCTTTCTGCTGCACAATGAGATGGTGCATTTTTTCAACATATGCATACGTAAGCCTTCTTTTGTGAATGGGACTGATAGGGTCAGATAATGTTTAAAGGGAAAGGCTTTATGTCTCTCAGGCCTCTATGTTTCCACATGGATGCTCCCACACACACATAGATTGAATTATGAACAGACCCATTAATGCTGGGATCACAAAAGGTCAAGTTTTGTCTTCTTTTGCCCCTATTCACATTGCCTTTGTAGAGAAAAAAAAGGATTTGCAAAAAAAAAAAAAAAAAAAAAAAAAAATTCATGATGAAGAATTTTAAAGAACATTTCCCCCCTTTTAGCAACATCTGTGATTTGGGGAAAAAAATCATATTATGTAAAATAATTCAGAAGTATTATATTACCTATACTGATTTTAGTATATGAGTATATATTACATATACTGATTTTAGTATATGAGTTATTTCATGTGTGGAGTTGTCTTTTAGGATGACATGCTATCATAATAACAGAATAAAATGTAACACTTTGAGGATAAAAGACCTTATGAATATGTAAAGTAACATAAAGTTTGAGTAAAACTGAATGGAAACATTATCAAAATGTCAGTGGCAGGATTCTTGATGTATTTTCTCCTGTGCTTACAATATGTTAATCTTTGCTAGATACCTTGATAGTTTTAAGTTATTTTTTAAAATCAGGTGATAATTGATGTAATTATGTTTTACATATGTTAACATGTTATCCTGGGGCCAATAAAAATAGTAGAGAAGGTCTTTGAAGCAACCAAAAATCTATCCCAGATGAAATTTTTAAGACTTTAGCCAATAGCCCTTTAGAGTGCAAATGACATCACCAATTGTATGGTTGGTTGATTTTTGATGTCACATGAAATCCCCTATCAGTGAAAGGCTATGGATTGTGACAGTAAAACCAGTCATGTATAAAAATGCCCTCAAATCAAAGTCTGAGTTTCCTACCCTCCCCCCTTTTTTTTGGTGACTTGCTATAGTACAAGATGCAGTACATAAAATTATAGAGAACATTATAATTGACTAGTGAAATACAATGTGTGCTACTTAGTAGACTTTCAAGACTGCATAACATTATATCTTCCTGAATCACATGATGCTGGAGATGGATTCAGAGAGGACCAGTATTTTTTTGGAAATGGAGTCCTTCTATTTAGGGCCTTTGGTTTTTGGATTTTAATTTCATCAGATAACCATATATGCAAGCCACTTGTCCTATATTGGTCTTTAGCTTCAAGGATGTTATACACTATTACTCAATATTTTTTCGAGGATAATACTGCTGGAGGGTAGTATGATCTGGTGGTGAAGATGAGGCTGAAAGCATTGACTAATACTGGATCATCTGTCATTTCCATATTTTAAATGTCACAACTTTCTTAGAAGATTAACACTACTATGGAAAGCATAGAAATTCTTTCCAAAAAGTAAGGAAAGAAGGATCACATGAGAATCCTGTCACTGCATTTTATAGCCTATATATAATATTATTTTATTTTTCTTCCCTCCTCATTTCCCCCAATCACTTTATCCTTTTAGTTTCTTCCAACCTCTTCTTTTCTTCGTCTTTTCATTAATTTTGTTTTCCTTATCTCATTTTGTCTTTCGGTTTCTCTTAGGATTCCTCCTGACCTCCCTGTATTGCCTCTGCCTTCCATTCCCATGATACGAAAGTTTTGTACGAATTCCACTGGTGTGAGGGGGCTTCCTTATGAATAGATAATAGAAATTTTTATAAACTGTCATTAAATTTACAGTTAAGGGCTGACTCTTAGTAATATACTATATAAATTATATAGGATTGTAGGGATTTAGTAGAACACAATATGTTTATCAGCTTTTGGTAAATTGTGCTACATAAGTCAACGAGCCCAATATCTGAGTGACTTAAAACAAGAATTCGTTTTTTGCTCACCTTACATGTTGGCTACGGGTTGTTTGTGGCTCTCACCGGTATGTCTTTCTCAGTCTGGGATACAGCTAGAAGGAGCAACTTCTATTGGGACAATACTGTTTTCATGGTGGGGTCGGGGTAGGAAGAGAGCGATGGCAGAACTGCATAATGAGTCTCAAGGCTTCTCTAAGAAGTGGCATATATTACTTCTGTTCATATTTCATTGACCAAAACAAATCACATAGGAATTCTGATGTCACATATATATCACATATAATTCTAATAGAATTATTAGTAAATAATGAACAATAGACAGCTGACTTTGATTAAGTGCCACATAGTAATATCCAGGTACTAAGTGCTGGAAAGTCTGCAGGAGGAAGTGGGATTTCTGATGAGTGGATTTGGATAATGGGACCTACACTTTAATTTCAATGCCAAGACTAATTATCTGAGTATCCCAGGCAAATTAACTTTTCTGGGACAGAATTTCCTCATTTGTGAGATCAGAGTGTTGGGTTAAACATTATATAACTTATTATGATACTCTAGAAATGGAAGGGATGTGTGTATGTGTGTGTGTGATGGGGCAATGGGACAGTGAGAAGAGACATTTGGTTAGAGGAGAGGGGTCTGATGCGAATATAAGCCATAAAGCCAGGTGGGGACCAGATTATAAGAGGTCTTGGAATCTTGAATACCAAGCTTAAGAATCTGAGGGAGCTTAGAAGGTGGTTTAATATACTTTTCAAGGTAGATTAATTTGGTGGAGGTGGCCTGATGGCATAGAGGGGAAGAGATGGGAACAGGGAAACCACTTAGTAGATCCAAACTGGAGAAGGGGATGAGGAGATTGATGGTATGAACCAAAGTATTACTTATAAGAAAGGAAAGAATGGATAGGAAATATACATATTTAGAAGAGGGATCTGCAAAATATAGCCCTGGGGATAAATGTCTAACCCGCAGCTTATTTTTTTTTTAAATAAAGTTTTATTTGAACACAGCCATGCTCATTCATTTACATATTGTCTGTATGTGCTTTCCAAATGCAACTGTAGGGTTAAATAATTTTGACGGAGACCTTATGGCCTACAAAGCCAAAAATATTTACTATGTGGCTTTTTTTTGCTTTTTTTTGAGATGGAGTCTCGCTCTGTCATGCAGGCTGGAGTGAGGTGGTGCCATCTCGGCGTACTGCAACCTGCGCCTTCTGGGTTCAAGTGATTTTCCTGCCTCAGCCTCCTGAGTAGCTGGGATTACAGGTGCCCACCACCACACTCGGCTAATATTTGTGTTTTTAGTAGAGACAGAGTTTCACCACATTGGTCAGGTTGGTCAGGTCTCGAATTCCTGACCTCGTGATCTGCCTGTACGTGGCCCTTTTTGAAGTAAGTTTGCCAACCTTTTATTTAGAAGAAACTATTATTTAAAGGGAGTAGACAATTTGTTGCATAGGGACAAATAAGAGAGATATGGGAAACAAAAGCAAAATAGGAATAATTTTAACTTGTTTCTATGCATGTAATGCTTGTAAAGGTCTTGGTAAAAGTCAAGTGTAATTAAAATTTATATGTATAGAGATACATGTAAACTTGAACTAAATAGGTAGAGTAGATAATACATATTCAAGTTATATCAGTAATAGTACAAACTGGCTTTCACTGACTTCCCTGAAAGCTCTGTAGAAGGGATAGAAATAATGGATTTAAAATCAGAGTTAGAATATAGGCTGGGGCAAATACCATATTTTTAGCTGATAGAGAAGTAGATGAGCTGTAAGTACATCAAAGACTCTTGGAGAAGGATTTCCCATTTTATCTGTGAACATTGAAATGAGCTATAGGATCTATACAGCAAATAGTTTGGAAGTTTTGTCTTCCTCATGTGAAAGAGTGGTAGGGATAGGAAAGATAGACCAAGAAACAAAAAATTAAAATTTGATATGGAGAGAACACCTAGATTTAAAAAAAGAAACACTATAAAAATATACCAGTGCATTGGGCACTTACTGTAGGTTAGACAGTGTGCTCTTCATTTTTTATCTCATTTAATTATCAATATGTAAAGCCAGTATTATTCTTCATTTGTGGACAAGGATTTTATTACCTGTGCAAAGTCCTCCAATCAGTAAGTGATGGAGCCAGGATTTTAACCCAAGTTTTCAACACCAGTGCTCTATTCAAACTCATTCATAATTCTAAATGGGTCTAATTTGGTTACTTTGAAGAATCACAGATGAGGTAGATTTCTGTTCTTTATCTCTTTTGGTCACTACCATAATATCAACCAGTTTTTACGTAAGAATCCAGCCTAGTAGAGAGAATATGTTTACAAAACAGTGAAGAGTCAAATAATGGTTATGATTCTTAATTTGTAAACTATATGGGTTAAAATGTTAACTACTGCTATTAATAATCCACCAGTAAAGTTCATATGTATGTCTTAAATATACCATGTAGGAATCTAGAAATTTAAAAATCAAGGTTACAGAATCCTTAGTCTTTGGTGTTTCTGGAAAAACTGTATGCTTTATTTTGACATTAATATGTATTTAAAATATTTTCCAGAACAGAGTATTATCTTTGAAGTTACAGATATTTTGGAAAACTGTATCTATGAAATTAGGAAAAGAGTATTGGAATATTTGGGAGGAAGACAATGGATTAAAGGTCAACAAAATGATAATGAATTTAATATAGATATAATTTAAATGAAATACATAATAAAATAAAATATTTTAAAAAGGAAGGTACATATAGTGAAATGTGAAATGAAGTATTTGGTGGTAGGTTACATATATTGGATTGAAGTCCTAGGAGGGTTTTAATTTGTTAAGCAGTTTAAAAGTTATTTGCAAACTTGTCAAATGTATATGTTTCTTTTCATATCCAGAGATATTTTTCATTCAGCAATTGTAAAGGGCTACCTATCTCATATTACTAAAGTGAAAATGTTACACATTTTTTCATAAAAATATTTGTAGATGTAGGAATGTATATTTCTTCCGTTGTTGTTACTTGAGGATAGATCCGTACTTAAATTCTTGTATTGAAGTCATTGTCCCCCCATCAAGCTATGTACTCAAAAATCTAATAGGTGTGACATCAACAATTACTTCTTGCTAACAACTCTTGTAATTTAACCCCTTCAGGTGAGCAGGCTGATTGATGAATTGCAGACAGCTATCAAAAGCAACAGAGGTCATCTCTCTAAACTTGGCCCCCAATTACAGGCTGAGCAGGAGCAATTCTCCTCTTATGTCTACCAACACATTAAAAGCCTTCCAGCAAACACGCTTGTCCCAGGAGGCCTGCAGCTCAAGGTGGGTGTCATTCTGTGCCTCTCATTGGATTCAGCCATAGCAGAAGCATTCTGCTCCATTTGAAGACCCTTATAACAATGCCATGCAGCTTGAATTTCTTTTAATGTTGGCTTCCTCAAATTGGTAGTATTACAAGTCATAATATTATTATTCAGGAAATAGATTTTAAAAGAAAATACCTAGATACCTTTGAAATGTATATTTATAAGCTTTAACTAGTTTTCAATTCGGAAAAGTAATTTTAATGAAGCAATTTAATCATGTGAATATTTGCATGCTTTTCCAAGAAACAAATTTTTCACAGTGGTCATGGTATATTTCAGTTTCTAAAACTAACATTTGGAGAAATGGGCAAGCTTTAATAGTTGACAGACAGTGGCAATAGAAATTGAAGGTGAAAGGCCAGGTGACTGATTGATGTTCAAACTACATTTCCAAGGAAAAGGATCTGTATTGGATAAGTGTGACACATTTCTGAGTTTACTTGGTAAAATCAATACTTAAGAATATACTGGGAAAAAAGGTGAATTGGTTATTTGTCAGGACAAGATCGCTAAATGTCCTCCACTACTTTGCTATTGCATCTTTGAGAGAGATAAAGAATAACTCATACTTGGCTAAAGTGGTTTTAGTACGAAAAGCTTAGGGAATTTAAATACTTTTTATTTTTCATAGCAGACTATTCATGTTAAGTCTATCAAGTTAACATTGTCCTATAATTTCATATCCTGCATTTCAAGAGATTGTAGTTAGTAAAATTTGAATTACTCAAAGTATGGCCTTTTTCCATTTAAGAAATCACTGTTACTACAACTCGTCATTTCCTTTTGATTATTTCTATGGGTATGTGATAACATTTGAAGTAAATTATATTTTGATCAACCTTCACCTCTGTGATTCCTCTTTCTTAATATTGTTTTATTCTGCAAGTAAGATTATATTTTCTATCTATAATATTTCTTTTGATGACATTCCCATGTGTGTATTTTAAGTGAGAACATTACAGTGTAAAAACGGACTTTTTGGGAAATGTAATTCCCTGTTAAACATGACAATTTATTTCTCAGAGTCTGCTAGTCAGCTAAGGGTTTAGAAAGTAATGTTCAAGACATCAAGGTCAAGGGTTTCTATAATGCAGTAGCATTGTTCTTTTCTAGGTTTATGACTTGATTACAAATCCGTTGAGCAATTTTGCAAAGTACTTGGTATTGATTAAGAGAGAAACCAGGTGAGGGTGAGTGGTTGTTTCCTAGAAGGATGCAGCTGCTAAGAAAAAAATAAAAAGGGAGGGGGGAGTGTAGTTGCCTTAATGGCATTATTCCCACTCATTTGAATCAGCAACTATTCATATGAACTGTAGTGTAACCTGGAAAAAAAGTGTTGTTTTTATTTCTCACAAGTTCACTGCTTATTTCTGAAGAATTTCTATCGCTTATACATATTAGCACATGGGCTGGATAGCAAATATTTAACCTTAGGATTGGAATTGTCACTGTCATGTATACTCCTTTTTTTTCATTTTATTTTTAATTATTATTATTTTTTAAGTTCTGGGCTACATGTGCAGAATGTGCAGGTTTGTTACATAGGTAAACACGTGCCATGGTGGTTTGCTGCACTTATCAACCCATCACTTAGGTATGAAGACCAACATGCATTAGCTCTTTTCCCTAATGCTCTACCCCCATCCACCCTCCCCTGATGGGCCCCAGTGTGTGTTGCTCCCCTCCCTATGTCCATGGGTTCTCATTGTTCAGCTCCCACTTATAACTGAGAACATGCAGTGTTTGGTTCTCTGTTCCTCAGTTAGTTTGCCGAGGATAATGGCGTCCAGCTTCATCCATATGCCTTCAAAGACATGATCTCCTTCCTTTTAATGGCTGCATAGTATTCCTTGGTGTATATGTACCACATTTTCCTTATCCAGTCTATCATTGGTGTGCATTTGGGTTGATTCCATGTCTTTGCTATTGTAAATAGTGTTGCAATAAACATACACATACATGTATCTTTATAACAGAATTATTTATATTCCTTCAGGTATATATCCAGAATGGGATGCTGAATCAAATGGTATTTCCAGTTCTACATCCTTGAGTAATCACCACACTGTCTTCTACAATGGTTGAACTAATTTATATTCCCACCAAAAATGTAAAAGTGTTCCTATTTCTTTGCAACCTTGCCAGCGTCTGTTTTTTCTTGATTTTAATAATCACCATTCTGACTGGTGTGAGATGGTATCTCATTGTGGTTTTGATTTGCATTTCTCTAATGATCAGTGATGTTGACCTTTTTTCATATGTCAGATGGATTGCAAAACTTTTCTCCCATTCTGTAGGTTGTCTGTTTGTGCTGATGATTGTTTCTTTTTCTGTGCAGAAGCTCTTTAGTTTAATTGGATCTCATTTGTCAATTTTTGCTTTTGTTGCAATTGCTTTTGGTGATTTCATCATAAAATCTGTGCCCATGCCAGTATCTTGCTTGGTATTGCCTAGATTTTTTTCTAGGGTTTTTATAGTTTTGAGTTTTATATTTAAGTCTTTAATTCATCTGAGTTAATTTTTGTATAAGTTGTAAGGAAGGGATCCAGTTTTAATTTCCTTATATGGTTAGCCAGTTCTCACAGTGTAGCAGGACAAGCTGCAGATGAAACCTCCTGGATACCAGATTTAAAGAAGGAAGTGGCTTCATTTGGCTGGGTGCATTGGCAGACTTTTGTCTCAAGAGCCGAGCTCCTGGACCAAGAAAATCCTAGCTCTTTTAAAGGCTTATAATTCTAGAAAGTACAAGTGAGAGGGTCGTGATCGATGAAGTAGGTGTGGGGTACATGACCAGGTGGGGGTTTGAGCAAAATTGATTGAGGACAATAGAGGCGTTTCTCCATATTATGCCTGGGATCTATAGCTAGGAGTGCAATTAAGGGTGGTACCTAGTCTGCTAGCCTTTACTTTTTTCTAAATACAGTTTACAACCTAGCCAAGAAAGCAAGATGAGCTTGAAGCTTCACTAGAGAGCGATTACTTAAATTCCTTAGCCTCTGTACAACTTTTAAATGGCCTTTACTTTTAGTTAACTATTACTTGTGTTATGCTTATTATTTAAACTATACTCTGTTCTATTTTATTTCATTTTTGTTTTTCTTCCACAGTAGCACCATTTATTGAATAAGGAATCTTTTCCCCATTGCTTGATCAAGTTTGTCAAAGATCAGATAGTTGTAGGTTTACGGCCATATTTCTGGGTTCTCTATTCTGTTCCATTGATCTACATGTCTGTTCTTGTACCAGTACTATGCTGTTTTGGTTACTGTAGCCTTGTAGTATAGTTTGAAGTTGGGTAGTGTGATGCCTGCAGCTTTCTTCTTTTTGTTTAGGATTGTCTTGGCCATACAAGCTTTTTTTGTGGTTCCATATGACTTTTAAAATAGTTTGCCTAAATTCTGTGAAGAATGTCAATGGTAATTTAATGGGAATAGAATTGAATGTATAAATTGCTTTGGGGAATATGGCTGGTTCAACATATGTAAATCAGCAAACATAATTCATCACAAAAACAGAACTAAAGACAGAAACCACATGATTATTTCAAGAGATGCAGAAAATACCTTTGATAAAGTTCAACATACTTTCATGTTAAAAACTCTCAATAAACTATGTATTAAAGGGACATACCTCAAAATAATAAGAGCCAGTTATGACAAACCCATAACCAATATCATACTGAATGAGCAAAAGCTGGAAGCATTTGCCTTGAAAACTGGTACAAGACAAGGATGCCTTCTCTCACCACTCTTATTCACTCCTTTTTAATGTGCTTTAGAATACTTTCCATACCAGCAAACAAAAGAGAAAATTTACATATGCAAAGAAGCCATGTTGTTGTGTTTGTTTAGATTCACTATGCTGTCTAACAAAGTAGCCATAAGTCACATATGGCTACTTACATTTAAATTTTAATTAATTAAAATAAAATAAATTATTTTTCTAGTGGTTTGCCAGGGACTTCCCTTATTTTAGTACTAAAAAGCCTGCATCCAGCAAACCAAGATGGTTGGTCACCCTGGTCTTTTCTCCAGAATTCTTTCTCCCACATCCCAGGCATTCTTTTTATGATTTTTCCCCCATAAAGTACTCAGCTCCATTTGCTTCTGCTTCCTCTCTCCTCAGGTTTTTCCTTTGTAACATCTAGTTTCTCTCAGAAGTTAAGTTTCTCTTCCACATCTCAAGAAACCTGGATATCAGCCCCATCCTCAGGCTTAGAAGAATGATTTTCAATACTGGCTGCATGTTAGAATCTTCTGGAGTATTTGTTTGATTGTTTGTTTGTTTGTTTTTAAAGGTACCAATGTTCTCACCCACAGATATTTTGACTTAATTGGTGTCCTGTGCTAAGACTAACTTCTACCAGCTTGCAGGCTCTAATTGTTAAGTTGTCAGGAATTTTGTAAGCCAGCAGTTGTTTTATATAGCCATTATTTACAAATCATATAAACTTACAATGAAACAGATCATACACTTCACTTCCTAATTTTTAAATTAGATTTTACTATGACCTATTCTCTTGAAGTTATTTATGCCTATTGTGTTAGTTCAGTGTAAACACTATATAATGGTGTGTGCTACTGTGTATTTCTTCCTAAGTTTATTTTCAGTGATGGCTTATTGTATCTGAAAATTGGCCACAGTCAAAAGTATTTATACAATAGAAATTGGCAAATACTATACATGAGGGCTTGATTTAATGTCTTATTGATTGTCTAGATGAGGGAGTTGAAATACCACATACTATGGGCCAAATCTGCATGTTTACTTTTTTTGTAAATAAATTTTTACTGGAATATAGCCATACCTATTTGTTTTGTATTGTCTATGACTACTTTCATATTACCATGGCAGAGTGGAGACCACACGACTTGAAAAGCCTAAAGTATTTACTGTTTGGCCCTTTAAAGAAAAGTTTGTTGATCTGTGGTCTAGATTTAAGTATGTGACAGAAAATATTCACAATGCAGATGAAATTCAAAAGCGTAAAATTTCTGTGTTGTATTGTGAATAGTACAAAAATTGAAATATTCATTCATTATCTGATTCAGTAAAAAACTTGCTCATATCATTGATTAACAAGAGCAGTCCTACATATGTCTTCTTTGTTTCATTTTTGTCTTATTAACATGGATGAAAATATTAATCAACATTCAGGTCAGGACCACAGTCATTTCTCAGTTGGAATCATAGGATGGATGTGGATACAAGACTTGGCAAAAATCAGTAAAACCATTCTGTGAGAATGAGTTCACTATGTGGAATTTACAGTAAGGAGTATTAGATATTTTACTGTTATTTGCAAATTATATGCCATATTGTCCTCATATTAGCAGAATTTATAATAATCACCTCCTTCCTTAAGCAGATTGCTAAACATTTACCAACACATCTTCAGGTGTGGTGCAAGCATCGGTGTTTTTTCAAAAGCTCTCAAATGATTTTATTGTATAGGCTGTACTGACAATCATAGCAAGGTTACCAAAGCAGCTTTTTTTTTTTTTTTTTTTTTTAATTGCATTTTAGGTTTTGGGGTACATGTGAATAACATGCAAGGTTGTTGCACAGCTGCACACGTGGCAGTATGATTTGCTGCCTCCCTCCCCTTCACCTGTATCTGGCATTTCTCCCCATGCTATCCCTCCCCAACTCCCCACCCCCCCACTATCCCCCCTCCCCCCAACAGACCCCCGTGTATAGTGCTCCCCTCCCTGTGTCCATGTGTTCTCCTTGTTCAACACCCGCCTATGAGTGAGAACATGTGGTGTTTGATTTTGTGTTCTTGTGTCAGTTTGCTGAGAATGATCTCACCAAAGCAGCTTTTTAATCATAACCAATAGCACTCCACAAAGAAATTCTCATTCCAAGTTGCTAATTAGCTAAAACTCTTCTCTATACTTTTAAATCAGTAAAATAGGATAGGCTAGCAGTAAAATCATTTATACCAAAATTGTGGAAAGGGAGAATTTCTCCTTTGAGCCATAGCTACAAAATGATTAGTTTTATGTCTTATTTAGTAATTTTCCTTTTTAAGATGTATTTTTAGAAGGACGATTAGTTAGTAAAGAAATAGAAAGACTTTTGTGGGCAGAATGACCAGACTTGAATAGGTATAACAAATGAAGCCAGTGGAGTTTACTGTGCTTAGTCCTATAGGTAGTTTAAATTCTTTCTGATGATTAGGTAACTGCCTATATCTCACTGTGTAGGTTGATATATGGGGTCTGATTTAAAATGATTGCTACCTTCAAACATTTGAGACAATAGCATCTGAAGATAAAGCAGGCAGGAAATATATCCAAGTTAAAGATAATATGCAAAGGAATGTATTTGTGAGGTATGGGAATATCTATGTCTGTGCTTGAATTTTAATTTCCTTAAATCTAATAATAATTATTATTTTTTAATCAGAAAATTGCACAAGTCAGCAGTATGTTTTGTTTTTTTAAAAAGGAAAGTTTTCTGGCTTATGACTAATTTTTTCACATTAGAAAATTGCTAAATAAAAGAAGTCATGATTACTGGTCTGCTCTCCCAGTTATTCATCACTCTTTAGTTGTAGCCACCATGAATTGCAGTAATATGTCCCAGGCATACGAAGAGGTCATTGGCATTTTCAGAGATCCAGCTCAGAGTCCTACGAATAGCACTATTTCTGTATCAGAGCCACGCGTTTTCCTTCTTCTATCAGAATGGGATGGGCTTAGGGTAAGTGAAATTTTCAATCTCTCTCCCCTCTCATCACTTCCCCCTTTTACATCAGCTCTAATGATAATATCATGTTTTCATGAAAACTGTCTTATACCTGCAACATAAACTTTCTTAAGCTATCGCAAATGAAAATTAGATTTGTTGAAAACATATGAAGAAATCTTAGACAAATGAATGTCAGGAAATATAGCAGAGTCTCATGAAAGTCACTGCTTTTCCATGTCTCTTTTTCTTGACGCCCCATGATCTCTTATCTCTGTATCTCTGAGAGTTTTTCATTTCTTGAGTCAAGCTTGCTTTTTTTTTAACTTCTTCATATGTATGTGAAGGAAAATTGGGACTCCTATCCCTAACCTTTAGGTTTAAATGATCATCATTATCTGACTAGAATTGTTTTGTTTCTTGGTTCAAATCATTTAAGGAGAGAATTTGTTTGGGTCAATCCAGTCTTAACTAGGTACTTAACGCAAATTCAACTACCCATGGCCAGAGGGTAGGGAAAGGTCAGGGACAGGTGCTACATAGGACTACCCTTTCTAGTAGTTAGGCTAGAAAAGAAAGTTTGTCAAAAGGAAGTCAAAGCCAAATTGACTGACATATTTCCCACATAAAATTAATGCAATATTGTAAATAAATTATTATATATTATTTGTGGTAATATATTCCTTCCCAGCACCCCCACCGCCATTGTTGGATGTAGATATTTGGACTGATAGAAAAACAACTGAAATCTGTAGTTTTAAAAAATAGCTCAATGTCTGAAATAGTCAGATAGTAGAGACAAAACTGAGTTAGCAAAGTATACCCCAGATATTCAGAGTTACAAATATCTTGGAATTGGTGATGGTGATCATGGGAATTTTGTATTTCCTCTCAGGTAGGGATAATTTGCTAATTCCCACTGATGACACATGGAGCAAAGGCCACAGTGTACTATCTTGCATTAATTCCAGAATCAACTCATATCAGTTACCTAAACTCTAAATTCCCATAGGTACATATGGAATGGCCTACCTTTCTTTGGACACCATCTCTAACTCAGTTATCTCTGATTCGCTGTGGGCAAGGGCCACATCTTTTCCTATTATGAACAATTTTATCCCACCTTGTGGCATGTACTATCATAGAGTGCTAAGTGACTTATCAATAAACAAATATATTTTCCATTTATAACTGAACTTACTATAACTTATATAGCTCTAATAAAGCATTTTTCCTCTTTTCTGTTCATTTCAATCTTAGAAAGTATTCGATTAAAAATAGGGATGATTATCTTCCTAATCTTCTTCATGATTTTTATCACTCTGTTACATATATGTGTAAGTTCGGAGCTCAACTTCAAGAATCAAAATAATGTATTGTAGCCAATATCATCTTCTAGAGCAGTGGTTCTCAACTAAGGGCTGGAGGCAAGGTGCAATTTAAAATCCTCTGGGCTGCTTTTTCATATTGTATCTGGTGTTCTTAACCTCTCCACTGAGCTTTTCATCCTTATCACATCTTTCATTGATCAGTGAACAATAGCAGCTTTTGGTTGGGTCTTAACATTAGAAGATCACCTATTAAAAGGACCACCATTTCTATGTTCCATATTGCCTCACTCCTGTTTTTGCAATCATGTGACATAATACAGTGACAAGTTTAAATGGGCTTACAAGATAAAGAACTGAGAACAGCCTGTGTGTGGATGCTCATTTCTGCCATGGGAAAGTTCCTTGTTTAAAAAAAATTGAAACAACACCATTTAAGGAATTTTAGGAAAGAGTTGTATCACCTGTAATTGCATTGTTCCTAATGATCATTCTCACCTTTCACGTCATTTTTATGTGCACTTGTATGTCCTATATAGTCACAACCACAGTTTATTTGTATTTGTACTCTGGTACATTCTCTTGCAATCAACTCATAGCATTTTTTAGGTTGATGAAATTTCTTACTGTTTTTACCATCAGTGGTTACACTCAATGTGCACCATCATCTACAAAGCCCTTCAGGCAACAAGTGTTTTGGAGCAATTTTTTACTATTCTAAACTTTCTCTTACCACTTATTCCCTGTCAATACCACTACCCTTAGTCTCTGTGAGAATATCTGCTAGGGCCATGGCTCAGTGACTTCTCCCTTCTAGTCCTGTTCTTTCCATACAACCCCTCCTCCTCTTTATTCCCATGGAAATGTCAGCAATGTTAGCATTTCTCTGGGAGAGCAGGAAAGAAAAGATTGATAGGAAAGGGTATTAGCAAATCTGTAGGGGGATGGTGAGTGGGAAAGCAAGTAGGAAGGTGGGTGATTGTGACAGAGAATTGATGAGGAAGAAGAATGTGTGATGTGTGAGTAGGTGGGAGAAAGCATGAAGGAGTGAGAGGAAGATGAGTACAGGCACATCCTTTCACTGGAATCAGTGCATTTCACACACATTTGGTCAGTGATGCTCTGAGGGTTGTTTTCTATTTGCTTCCAGTAGAGGCAGATCCAGTTTCTTTGGGGCCTAGAGCTAGTCAAACTTGGGAGCCAGCTTGGGATGAGGGGCTATCTTTGAAATTAGGTCTGAAAGTGAATATTTGCTTAGAATGAGAAAGCAAATAGCAACAAATTAATGGAGCGTTGGCAATTCAGGCTCTTTCTTCTGAGGTCTTTTTTAGGCAGCTTATCAGAAATACTTACATAGAACAATTTTCTCATTGATATCTAGCTTCCCTTTCCACCTGTGACAACTTCCAGAACTCTTAGGACCTAGAATGTCTTTAATCTTCATTAACTTCACTTAAATGTACTCTGACCATAAGCAAGAGAAATATGGTGGAATATAGTAACCTGGATAATCACAAGATTCATAGGGCTCTGATATGGATATTTCTTTCGGGCTTTCTATTTTTATATTTTTTAGTTATAGTGTTCTCTTCTAATGTAAATAAGTTTAAGCTTTGTTAAAGGGATAATTCAGAGATTTCTTTTTTAAAGGATGTCTCATCCAGCATCTAGTTCATCATCCAGGTAGTATGCATCTAACAATTTTTATTCTGCCAATGACAGAAAGAAAGATTTTAAATGAATAGTCCAGTAAATCCACATATTATCAAATACCGTGGGAAGATGCAGAGAAACATAGAATACCTTCTTGGCCCACGACCACAATTATTTTCATACAATTAGGACCAATATGACAACATTATGAACAGATTAGCAAAAATTTTTACTACAATTTCATTATTTTAAGTTTCCAGACCTCTTTATATTTTGAAAATGGGCTAATCTGGTTGATAACAGAATATATACAACTTTTCTATGCATTGAATACTTAAATTTATCCTTTTAATGGCACAAAAGCACCATGAAAGCAGTTGAGATTTGCCTTCTATTTTGTGGTCATTTTAAAGAAGTTTAAAGTTTGTAATCATTCATTTGTATTAATAGAAAGATTATTTTAATATTTAGGAATCTATGGAACAATTAAATGATAACTGAGGTCAGTTGTACCTGAAAGTGTGGCAAGATTTTTTTTTGGTTGATGTTTTCACTGTTCTGCGTGCATATTGCGTTCTTTTTTTCATTGTACATTCCTTGATCCTTACCTTTCTTATTTAACCACTTTTCCCAAACGTGTATTTATAACCCCTAGCATGCTCTGTTATGTCACCTAAGTTATCTGAATAAACAGTGGGAAACAAATTTAGGATATGGCCTAAGTACAAGTAGTAAAACAAGCCAACTTTGTGTTTGTTTGAAGTGGAATTGTGGCTAGAGTAGCAACACTGGAATATTCAAGGTTATTGTGATTTCAAGAACACTCACTAAAGGTTGGGCAAAATGAAATGAAGGTAATCAATCTTCATATGTAGGTTTCACAATAGTAGACAAATACTGGACCACCCATTTTAAAGATGAAGAAACTGAGATCTTGGGAAGCCTTTATGCATCTCATGTGATGGCTAAATAGCGGCAGGTGCTGAAATCTCACAACTCTTCTTTGCAGGACTCCTTTCCATCATGCCACCACCTTTTCTTCCTCCTGTCCTCATTGTCCTCCTCCTCCTCCTTCTTGTGGATCATGCCAGTGTATTCACACTAGCCTATTTTCTGACAGGCATCTGCAGTCAGGTGTAAATCTCTGTAGGAAGATACAATCTTCCTTTTCTAGATCTGCTGAAGAGAAAAACTGCGTCTGTATCAAAATCAGGGAAGAGCAATTGGTCTGGGCATTAGCTCCCATGCAGTGCCTGTTGTAATGAGACAGGCTTTCCCTGTGCAGGCCTGACATCCTAGAAGGTGCCCGGAGAATTGCCAGGTGGGCAGTCAGCAGGGAAAGTCCACAGGCCAGAGCTGTATTACTGTCCCAGCAGTTACTCGGTCTAAATGCAACCACTGAACCTTACTGTTGCAGGCACACACTCTCTCTCAGGGAGATTGTCCTTCTCCATAGCAGTTAATTTGTTTTTACCTCTCAATTAGCTTTTTCACAGAGTGTTTGATATGCTCAAGTTGCTGAGATTCCCTTCCTACATATGTTCCCGTCCCCTGGATTACCCACTGACATCTATGTTAGCCTGACTCATCATAAACGTCATCGAGCATAAACTCTTCATTTGAACGTAACTGAATGCAGATTTTCTGTAAGTGAAAATGAAGTGAATTTACACCTACTTAAGATTCTACTTAGTTTTGATAGTGCTTTATGATGAAAAAAATATATTACTTCTTAAAATATAAATGTTTTATTTTAGATAGTAAGCTTTAGTATAGCTTTTAGCTTTTCAGGATGCCCGTTCACTTTAGAGGAAAATTACGTTTACAGGAATATTTGATATAAAGAAATGAAACTGAATGGCAGTAAAAACGTATACTCTATCCAAGGGTAAGAATATGGTCTCTAAGCTGATAATTTGGGAGAAGTTTGATGATTTAGTTCATATTTAATCCTACAATGTTAATTTATCCTAGTAAAATAAAATTTCAGGGGCACATGACTATGTTTTTCTCATCAAAAGACAGACTTTCTATAAAAATAAATACATTGAAGGCAGTAATCTCCAAAAACCTTTATTTGCCAAGCTCTTTTTACAAAATACATAATACTCAGCTACCGACAAGGACCCACAAGCCTGATATTTTAATCCCAATTAAATATAATTTTAGGCACTAAGTTAATTTAGACAAAGTGAAATCCTTGTTGCAATTCTCCTTGAGATATTCTCATTTATAAAGGGCTTGTTGAAATTACTTGGCTTAGGACATGACACGCAAGCAAATTTCCTTTGCCACTGTCTTCTAGAAAATTGTATACATTTTCATATATTGAATTTAGAATTGCAATTAAATACAAATTGAAATCTTTTTGCAGAAACATATGCCTTATTTTGGAAATGTTGTCAATAGTCACAGAAAAATGGGGTAAGAGTATTTTAAAAAATACTGTAAGAAAACAATGGAAAATGACTTAGATACTTAAAAGAAGGAATGTGGGCCCACTCCCAGGGTCACTGTGAAGCCGATGAGGGCCATTTTACAGGAGTCTCCTTTGACCCTTTCTCTGCTCCAGCCCTCAATTCCTGCTGGCAGATAACCCAGACTCTTATTAACACCCTTTGTTCAAAACTTGCTCTTAGGAAAAAGATATGCCATATTTTGTTTTGAGCTAAGATAGTAGTTTAATTTTTTTTTTTTTCTGAAATCAGTTCTTAGAATCCACTATGTAAAATAGATAAAAGTAGGATCTACCCTGTTTGAAGCCAGGATGGTGGCTGCTTCCACAGTCACTCATCAGATCTGATTTCTCATGTGGAACCACTGTTGCCCAACACCCTAATCCCAGCCCCCACCCCAGGCCTCTGAGGGATTCCAGGGAGCTGAGATTGAAAATCATAGCCTTAGAGCATCAATAACCAATAAGGCTGAATATAGTTTCCCCTCATGTAGCTGTAGTATTTTAATTGTGACAAAGGAGTAAATCTCTAACTGAAATGTCAAGTAGTGGCAAGTTGGTGGCTGAGAGATTTTGAGGTTAGAGTCTTTGGGCTCACTCCTAAAACCATACCCCATAGGCAGCCATGTACTTTACATACTTTTAAATGGAAGGCTCTGCTATACCTTACATTGGAAATTTAAAATATTTCTTTCCAAAAAAATTCTTTTCTTAGGTCTACCTTTTTTGGGCTTAAAAAAATATTTGATTTTTGGTCCAGTTACCATTTAGATTGATGAAGTTTAGGAATCATATAATCTAGGCTGGGTGCAGTGGCTCATGCCTATAATCCCAGCACTTTGGGAGGCCAACGCAGGTGGATCACGAGGTCAGGGGTTCAAGACCAGCCTGGCTAAGATGGTGAAACCCTGTCTCCACTAAAAATACAAAAAATTAGCCAGGTGTGGTAGTGGGCGCCTGTTATCCCAGCTACTCAGGAGGCTGAGGCAGGAGAATCACTTGAACCCGGGAGGCAGAAGTTGCAGTGAGTCGAGATTGTGCCACTGCACTCCAGCCTGGGTGATAGAGCAAGACTCCGTCCCAAAAATAAAACAGAATTATATAATCTGTTTTTACTTAAGTACATTTTCATTTCCTGGGACAAAATTTAGTTTAGTGGCTCCTTGCTTGTTAAATAATATTTAAAGACATCTGTGTTAGGTATTAAAACACTTTTTCTTATATGGTATATAGTGTAAATATATGAATTTTTAATTAAATTCTTGTTGCCAGAATCCCATAATTTTAGTATTTGCTTTGTGATTGTCACTTTGAATATTAAAATTTGATAAGTTTACTGTTTGATTTATATTATATTATATATTTGAGAAAATATAAAAATATGGATATTCTAAAAGCTATCTTGCAAGTCTATAAAAATGGAAAAAGTAGTACATGTATTTTATTTAGTGTATATATAACGTTAATTGAGTTAAAGGTGATTTTCTGTCTTTGAAAGTGACTTTGAATTCTGGTTGTATAAATATTTTTTTTCATAGTTAATTAGCTTCTTACATAAGAAAAATATTTTACTTTAATTTTTGTGTTCTTTGATTTCAACTGTACAATATTTTTCTATGCCTTTGAGATTTATATATTGGAAGTTTTAAAATTTTTATATATTAGAGCTTCTAATATTAGATAGAATAGTAAAGTTTGATATCTGTAGTTAAAAATGTCATTGGACTTGATTTCTAGAGATTTCCCTGCCCCTTATGAATAGATGTGCCTTGGTGAAGTCACTTAACCTTTCTGAGAGTCACCTGTAAAATCCAGTTGCTTTGAGTATTGAGCGAGTTCATGTAGATGACAGTGTGTCTTGCACTCTGACTTACCATATGTGTGTGTAGTGGATGCTGTGCCGTACTGCCTAGATTCCCTCTCAGGGAATCTGAGATACCCATCCCCCTCCGTGCCACTGCCACAGCTACATCCTTCTTAGATAATTGCCCTCAGGGTAAAGGAGCTGCTTCTCCCAAGATTAGGCTCCCACCTTCAGGGCAGCCTGCATCCAACATTTGGTTGGTACACAGATGCAAAGGCATGTCCCCTTTCCCTTGATTCTGGACAACCTTAAGTGCCTTCCCGACTCTAGAGCTTCCATCAGAGGCCTTTGTTGCAACTGCATCACAGTTCAACTCACCCTGCCCATCTGCCCATTTTCCACTCATTCCCTCACCAGCGTTGGAGAGAGTTCTCAGTAAACTTCCTGCAGGCAAACCTTGGTCTCAGAGTCAGTTTCAGGGAACCCCAGTCCAAGACAACATGTAAGTTAACTTTATATAATAATTATGTGTTTATGTTCACCTGAAATATGCCAGATAGTTTTGTGTGGCTATTTTATATTCCTTTCCTTCACCAGACCTCTAGTAATAAATCCTGTCACAGTACGGCCAACTAACTTTGGCAACACACTGCAGTGTCACTTTTCTATTATTGCCTCTTGACAGCATTGCATCCTGAGGCATTTTGAAGCTTAGGTGTTTGGCCTTCTGCTCATGCACAGGAAAGCTTCCTGGGTGGTCTGCCAGTGGTTATGGAGAGTTTGGGAACCTGCTGCTCCCCCACAGCTAGTTCTTAACCAGACGTATAGCATTAAAGGCCAGATAATAGTACTGAGCTAGGCCTTGCACAAGTCCTTAGACAGATGTCATAAGTGATTCCAGGCAAGCTCATCAAAGAACCACATTGGCTCATAACTGCCCATTCAGGTCAGCTTTCTTTACATAGTTTAAGTTTCCCTATATAGTTTAAGTCACTGTCTCTAAAATTAAAATATTTTTAGTACTTTGTTTACATTTTTATGCCTTCACAAATACTCCACATGAACAGTTATATTTACATTGATTTATTTACATCCATAAATGCAAACATGTTTCTGAAATATTAGCCTACCTACAAAGTTTATTTCCCAGTCCTGCTAATAAATAAAAAAGCAAATAGCATAACTCTGAATGGACAACAGAAACTGCCCATTTCTCACCATGTCAATTGTTAATACTCTGGTTTGAGCCAATGTCACTCTGGCTTCGGATTGCCTTTGCCTCCTACAGTCTACTCTCAAGGCAGCAGCCATAATGATCCTTTTAAAAATGTGTTAAGTCAGATCCTTTTACTACACTATTCCAAACCCTGCAACAATTCATTCTCTACATCTTATCTCTCTGATTTCTTATTTACTTTCTCTCCCCATCACTCTGCTCCAGTCACACCAGCTTCCTTACAGTTCCTGGAACATACTGGACACGTTCCTGTCTTACTTCATTGCTCTGGCAGCTCCCTCTGCATGTAGTACTCTTCTCCCAGTTGTCTGTTGGGCTAACTCTTTTACCTCTAAATCTTTGCTCAAATGTTGTCTCTCTTTGAAGCTTATCCGGATCACCGATTTCATGTGATGACCAGCACATCCATCACACTCGTTGATCCCAGGCCTATATCTCCTGCCCTGTTGTATTTTTTGTCCTTTACACCACCTTTTCCCTTACATGGGGTGCATTTACCATGAGCTAATGAAACCTAAGCTTCATGGCCCCTTCCCTGCATAATTCCTGTAAAATTTGCAAACATAATATATTTTAACTTTAATAGGTTAACCCCGTTGTCTCTTTCCACTTCAATTTCTTTTCTTTCATACCCTCTCTTGTACCATGTGATGTTGAATGACTGCAGACATTTTTGTTGAGGTATGACTGAAGAGAAATTGAGTTAGGGATACATTGAGTTTGGGTGTAGAGGAATCTAGTTAGTGTTTTGCTGTCACTTCTCTATAAATTCAGTTAGTGCTAGCCATTTTGGTATGGAAAGAGCTTCCAGGAAGACAGCTACTGCCTGTTGACCCAATAGTGTACTGTCTTCTGATTGGTGCACTAAAGTGCCTGGCACCAAATGTATGTGAGTGGGTGGTGGAAGAGAAACATGGTGTGAAATTAACAGAGCCAATTAATTGGTAGAATTTTTTTTCACATTTTATAGCTCATCTTTTAAAGAAATCTGATCGAAGTTTTCCAAAATTTGGCATGAATCCTAAACTTTTAATGAAATGGCCAATAAAGTTGTAATGCCAAAAGAAACTTCTAATCAAGAATAAAATAATTGTTTTTGATTAACCATGCTAGAGATAAGGCCAGATTATCTTCCTGTTCTCTCTATAGAAAATGTTACAGAATTACTGTATGAAGAGGCGATCAAAGACAATGCAGTAAAAATAAATGTGCTTTGGATAGTTAATAAAAATATTTTGTGACTTTTTCTGAATTTTTAATGTTTTTGCTATGTATCAGCTTTGTAATATGTGTAAGTTGTTTTCTTATTCGGAGTAGTTCATAACTAGTTTTGCATTAGTAGTTTTGCATTGTTTTTGTTAAAGAAGACCCACCAAATTATATAAACTTCAGGTCTTACAAGATGCAGGCATACCCTGAATATGCTATATGATGTACTTATTTGTTTATGTTCTGCTTATTGTTTATCATTGGCCCCTCCCTCTAGTCCAGCAGAGGGCAAACATATTGAGAGTGGGAATCTTAGTTTACTGATGCTTTTTAAGTACCTGAACAGTGCTTGGCACAGAGTAGGCACTCAATAAATATTTGTTGAGTGAATGAATTGACATTACAACGAAACTTGGGTGTTAATCTAATTTAGTTTAGCTTAAGAAAAGTCAATATTGACATGAAGGAAAGTAAAAAGACTGGTGCATAGAAAACACTGTCTTGAAACTGTATTTTGTGTGACTAAGGGCATAGAAGTAAATTCCTGTTTTTAGATGTTTCTTCAGTAGTCATTAGCTGCTATGTTTTTCAACAGGATCTGTATCATTATTTTTTAGGTTCTGTTGCCTTATTCCTTGGGACCCATGGCTAGCCTCAGCTGGCTTTCTGCATCATCCCACTTTAAGGGTGAGAATTTAATTTTAGAGCTGTAGGGAGGTGAGGCCATGCAGAGAACCACTGGGAAGCCAATACAGCAGCCGATTTTTCTTAAGCCAAGAATTGGGCAGTAGGAAAATAAAGGTAGACTATTTTTTATTTTCCTGTATCTTAGTCAATTATAGAAACTCTCTCTTTAGAGAGCTATCTTTGTTTAAACATTGGGTATTAGAAATAAAAATATTCCTCATGCAAAGGAGGAATAAATAAATACACATATTTGTGTGTATATATATATTGCATTTTAAAATAGGCATATTAATATAGAGCTTAAAAACTAGAGCTGAGCTTTAAGAAAAACAGAATCTCATAAGATTTCAGTTTGGAGAATTTTTAGGTTTCTGGACACACAGTGAAAACACATTATATGTATAACTAGTGGAGAGCAACCTCCCTTCTCTTAAACATCTAAACATTTATATAACCACTAAAACATCTTTTTTTTTTAAATGCCCTTGCAGGATTTGCAGAGGTCATAGCCAATTTTTATTTTTATTTTTGAGAACACTTTTCTGGACATAGAAGGGAAGCCTTATTATCAGTAGTGAAGAAAGTAGTGAGCTAATGAAGGTGTTAGGTGTTGACAAGACCTCTCTGCTTTCTCAGTTTAGCAGTTAGCACTTTGCACTGCTATTTTCCAGAATATAATTTGCTGCACTCTGACTCCATGTCTAGCAAGTCTCGACAAAGGAACATCAATAAGTTCTCCAAACTGAGCTTTTGTCAGCACTAACCTTGCAGAATACATGCCACCGAGAATTGTGACCTTCATTGTTAAATTTCTCTGTTGCTTAAGTGTTTTATTCCAAGGTTGAGCCCTGAAGAGATTATTAGGACAGTAAGAGTCTTTTCCCACATTATTTTCTTAAGTTTGCAGGCAGAAGTTGGGTCTACAAGGTTCCTTGGAAAAGTAGAGAAATTTTTTTTAACTCAGAATTATGTCTTTACTCAGGGTTATTACTTAAAAATAATCCTCACTGAGAAAAGATACTGTAGGGCATGGAATATCAATGTACCAAGGCTGAGAGTTCTAGTGTCTCTACTGGACTATCGGCAGCTCAATGAACATCACTGACTGGAATGAAACCTACAATTCTTGACATTATTACTCTTTTTGTTTTTCTCTTTTTATGTCTAAAGGCTGCAGAAGTGTCATTGAAGCACATTATTTCCAAAAACAGGTTGAAACTAATTAAATAAATGTCAAACTTTCTCAAAAAATATTTTTTAAAAGATGGTTTTAAAAATTTTTAAATAAGTATTTTAAATAAGTATCCCAAATTATTTTCTCTGGAAATAGCACTAGAAATAAATAAAATGGGTCTGCTGATGTGATGGGCATATCAGAGAGGGAAGAAAAGAGCTTTCGAGAAAAAAAAAATAAAAAGCAGGGGTTTAAATTATTCATCAGGCCCACTCTTAGCTGCTTCCTTTCTTGCCTGGTGAATGGCATACCCCACATGGATCCTCAGCGTGGTTGGAGGGGTGGTGTTCACTCTGGTGAAGCCATCCTGTCGGGACTGGTTTATTCAGATCCTTTTGACCAGAACGTTTGCTAGCATTTTTTTTTCCCCAGCGAGTGTTACATAACGCAATGTTATGAATTTTATCTCTGTTCTCAACAACTTGTTGGATATATGCACTCAAAATTGATGACTTTCATCGTACTGTTATGCAATAAATCTGTCAGGTTAAATTTCCTTTTAGCGAGCCAAAAGATGAGCTGAACACTGATATATTTAAGTATAAACCAAAGTATAAATATTCCTCACATTATTTGTGGTTTTATGAAGAACAAGATGAGCTAGTTAATTGGTTGCTAGTTGACTTTTTTTTTTTTTTTTTTTTTTTTTTTTTTTTTTTTTTGGCACTTGCTTCATTTAAGAATCTGCTGTGGTCAGTGATTCTTCCTTTATTGTCCACATTTTCTTCTATTATAAGATTGTAGGGTATGTCAGTCAAATTAGACCCTGAAACCAAAAGGAGAAACAGGAGACTTCTTTTTAGTGCTGTTTATTTCCATTGCCAGTTACTTACTTGCATGTGTTTATACAGTCAGTCGTTTCTTTGCACACTTCCCATGTGCACGGTTTTCAATTGACATGGTAACGTGAAGAGGGAGGACTGCCTAAATTTATCTACATGTGTATGAATATATGCATGTCTGTGTGCATGTATTTATTTTTATTTTTGAATGTGTTTATTTTTCAGGTATTTGAAAATGGTAAAAACACTGGAGAGATCTCTGTTTGTATCAGTAAAAAAGATTTGGGATCTGATAGCCCAATTCAAATTGATGATATGATGGAAAGAGTGAGTTTACTGACAATTTACTTATGACTTTAAGTGTCTTGCAAGTTACTTGTATCTAATTTAGACAATTACATCTGAAGGTTGTTTGCAGAAGATCAATGGTTTGTTGATCTGTAAAGACTGATATTGCAAAGATTGACTTCTGAATTTCTTAGGCTTCCAGCTTTAGTATAGTGTTAACTCCTAGACTCCATACCTAACAGTTTCTTAACCTTCATCATGGTTATATTTGGAATCTGTCTATACTGAGCCCTGGTTTTGATACATCAGGATTTCCCTCTTGTTTACAATTTTTAAAAAGGTAAAAGGTATGCCCTGGGTCTAGGGTATTCCTAAACCCTAGATTCTGAGTAATTAGCATGCAGCCTTGGTCTTCTCCCATGCTCATTGTAAGCAAGTCCAGCTAGTTTTGCTCACATCTTAGGCACTCTTACCTTTTTCTGTTTTCCAGACAATTGGGATGTTTCTCAGGCAGAACCAACATGTTCAGGGTCTTTATTTTGGGTCTTTGTCTTGCATAAAAGGACACTGAACAGCCTGTTGTTTACAAATTGGGGTTATGCACCCGACTGCACACCAGTGTTTTGGGCTCTGTTTCCTTGCCTTTGTTCAGTAACTTGTTCCCTTTTTCTCCCTTCAGTTCAGCACCCTCAGATTTACCTCTCCTGGTGGTATCCATTACCTGGCTTTTACAGCCAATCAAAAAAGTTGCATATGAATTGGGATACTCTCATTGAATTATTAGCTGGACCTGGAAGAGAGGAAGAAATGCTACTTTGATTAGAGAGAGAAGGATCCAGAGCCTTGCCTGGTTTCTTTTTACCATAACGTAACTGATTATACAAATCACTATGACATAAAGGCCCTCGTAGGGCTTTTCACCTGTCACCCCCTCTTTTTACATTAGAATATTTTACTATTGAGTTCATGTTAAATTTGAAGATGACATTTATATTATCTTATACAGGAAGATATTAAGCTGGGCATGGTGGCTCATGCCTGTAATCCGAGCACTTTGGAAGGCTGAGGCAAATGGAACTCTCGAGCTCAGGAGTTTTGAGACCAGCTTGGGCAGCATGGCAAAACCCTATCTCTACAAAAAATACAAATTGTGCATGCCTGTAGTCTCAGCTACTCAGGGGCTGAGGTGGGAGGATTGCTTGACCCTGGGATGCCGAGGTTGCAGTTAGCCGAGATCCCACAACTGCACTCCAGCCTGGTGACAGAGTGAGACCCGATCTCAAAAAAAAAAAAAAAAAAAAAAAAAGGAAGATACTATTCTATAGAAACTTTTTTGTATTGACTTATAGCACACAGAAATTGAGCTATACTGTGCTTCTGTATGCGATAAATCTGGGGCAAAAACATTAATTAGGGGCATTATAAAGCTCTTTGGGAGAGCCCTTGTGACACCACCCATGGACAACTGCTCCCTTGTGTGGACACTTGTCTCAATCACTAGCCTAAGATGTTTCACACTCTTTTCAGGTTCTTGAACAAATTCTTATCCTATAAAGGCCTGGTGATGATAGTTTTAAAGATAAATGGGTGAAGACTATCACAATGTTTGGTTGCCACTACAAAGCCCTAACCAATCACCTAAAGATGAAGGGCACAGAGGTCCTTACCTCCTGTAGACTGTTAAATGCTCATCTTTGCACACCTAAAATGCAGTCTGTCACCAACTTGAGAAAATAGAGATTGCAATGCAACTCCTGTGAAAGTGAATTTGGTTAAGTGGTCAGGTGCTCACATCGCATGTCTACCTCACATCCCTGTTCTTTGTGCACCGATTTCTTTCCTGGATCAGGCCTTAAATCTTTTGTATCATTCTTCTTTATTAAAAGATGATGCCTGTAAAGCAAAATCTCTGTGATTTAAAAAGTGATCAGCATAACATGTTTTCTGAAATAATAGAAAAGCAACAAAAATAAGCTCAAGGGCTGAGACTACACAAAAATAAATGTAGGGCTTTAGAAATACAGTCTATAGACTTCAAAATATGTTTACAGTTTCAATGGAAAAATAACCAAGGCAATATAGATTTTTACTATTCTAACACCTTTGCCTCTTAAACACCTAAAGAGGAGAGTAATTATCATTTTTAATTCAAATAAATTGGCTGTGCTAGATGAGGACTATTTACATTAATGAAAGAAAGTGTCATTATTTCTAACCTTTCCGATGCTCAAAACTAAAAATCTTCAGCTAATGAAAACACTGAAGTTGGAGATACTGTTATATATCTCTAACTAGGACAAAGCCTAATTCTTAGGTCCTATACATGTAGTTGCAGGTCAAAGGAAATATTTGCTCAGTCAAGAGTTTACAGCCAATCAGTGAGACACCTGAGATGTATGGCAGACCTGCAACTTCCCTTCTTTCCTCTGAGCCTCAGCATTTAGCACTTCTCAGTATACCCCCAATGGGAATTATAGAGGAGCAAAAAAGAAAAGAAAAAAAAAGGACCCTGAACTGCAGTTAGGCCAGAAAAGACCACAGCTATATCCACAACCCTGCAGGGATTACAGAGTAACAAGAAATCATGAGACACAAGAACTGACAAGGAAGAGATGAAAAGGAAGCCCATGACAGAAGGCTAGGGGAAGAGTGATGGATAGGGTGGAGTGTAGAGCAGGAAAGAGCAGAGGCTGAAACACTTAAACAAAGCTGATAGAAGATAATGAAAAATGCCTTTAAAAATACCATATACAACACACTTCTGTTAGATTTACTTTATATTTGAAACATCCCCTAAATTAGAAATGTCTTGATAATTTAGAGATTCTAAACGCAAGATGGAAGCAAACAATGACAATGCTATTATTTTAAATATTAAATGACAGCTTTCCATACATCACACTTCAATGATGTCTTACAACTTAAAAACATCCATTGTTGAAGCTGTTCACAAGCTATTTCAGGGTTCATAATTAAAATGCATCTAGAAAGAGACCTTTGTAAATGAACCGACTTACGTGAAAAGTCATTAATTTTTACGATTCTCCTATTATTAGTTACCTGAGATTTGCTGGGGACAGGGAGACTGGTGATTGTAAAACTTCAACGTGGTCTGGAAGGCCCCTAACAAAATATGTAGCTCAGACAAGAAAGCGTAACCCTTATCAAAGAGGACCGTTACCATGTGTAGAAGCTAAATGCTCTTTCTGTAAAACTGCCACATCTGCTTTCAGTCCCAGTGCCAAAGGGTCAGAGCTCAATCACAAGCCTGTGGCACCCCCTGCTGGTTAAAAGCTCATGCTCATTTTGTTACTTTACACTGAGCTAAACATTGCCGTCATTTCACACTTCTTTTAACATTCTATATGAATTTAATTATCATTTATTTGAACTTCATTTGTTACAGAGTAGAGACAGTTTATTACAGATGTTCCCATTTTAGGTTATTTATTCTTCTTTATCCCCTCTGCCCTGACCCGCCCCCAACCAGTTCCGTCTCAAGATTCATCAAAGGCTTCAAGGTTCTTCCATCAACCCACCAGGCCTCAATTTTTCTTCAATGCGGCTTTTTGATGAGAATGGTCAAGAAATTAAGAATCCACTTTTGCTGAAGAATGAGCAAAAAATTTGGGTCTCTTATGGTAGAGCATACAGGTAGGAGCAATGCGTTTGTTTTCTGTCCTCAATCTTTCCAGGGGTGAGCTAATTTGAAAGGAGATTTGAGAAGCCAAGTAGCACCCTTTATGAAACATTTAAAAATTTTTTGAATTTCAATAAAATTTCAGAGGTGTTTTTGCAAGGCAGTATTGTTTGTGGAATATGACATCTTTTTCTCTCTTTCTCTCTCTCTGTCTCTCCCTCTCTGACTTTCTGTCTTAATGCCTTGTCATAGTTCTTGAAGTCTGCCTGTCAGCACAGCAAGAGGGATTTGTTCATGTCTGAGTAGTCACCTTAATGATAGCAGATGGAAACGCCACGGGGGGCCCAAGCCCATCACACTGTCATTGTCGCACACTGCCCTGACCTGCTTCCACTCCTCTATTTTTTTTGTCCCTTTTTAAAGGAGAAATGGATGGTAATTGAAAAGGATCTTAAGCAAGATTTATGAAGCTGTAGACAACATGATTCCCCTCTATCTCTCTATGTTTTCACAAATAAAGTCTTAACCTTTTAAGCACCAATGACAGGACAGCTAAAGATAAATTGGTAAAGCTTGTAAGCCCCATCCTATCAAAGTTATATTTCTCAAAAGCACCTTACATTATCCCACAGTAATTACTGGTTATTGCTGAGCATTGTGTAAATTTTTGTAGATTGGTAAATTTCTGCATAAAATTATTGCATTTCTGAAGAAAGAAAAAGGCTACAGTATACAGGCACTGATGAGCTGGGCTGTTGTGTTCAATATCTTGGAAATTTATGCATATTTTGACAGGACACATCCAGATGAACTGTGAAACTGCTTGTCAGGAAACTTAAACATACTTTTCTGCCTATTTTTAATTTTTTTTTTTAGCTTATTAGCTGTAGAACAGAATAAGGGAAAGTAATTTTTCATATAGAGAAGAACTAATCATATATTAACTATAATGAAAATAGCATAAATATACCTAAATCTCAGCAAAGCAAGGACTGATTGGATTTGCTACATGTTCAAATAGTTAAAATTTCAAATACTGAAACAAATGTACTCAGAAATCCATGAAGGATTTGGAAGAAGTGGCTAGAATAAGTTGTGTGTCTCATGTTACAAAATTTTATTTCTTCTGTCCCAGTAAAATTAAAATGCTTGATGATTTCTTATGCTGTGTAATTTATAGAATTAAGAAATCTATAAGGAATAGAATAATAAATTTTTGTCCATAAATTTTAAAATATAATTTCATTACAAGTAGAATTGTTTTTACAATGATAAAAACTGATGAATTTTAAAGAGGCAAGAATTCTTGAATAATCTAGTAAGCTCTTCCAATTACAAGGATAGGCTTTCATAAAATGTGTCATTATTATTTTTTTAATATTATTGTCAAAATGAAAGTAATGACTCATTAATTTTGATACTTTTAATGACACTTGCTATCATACAGCATTTTAATAATTTTAAACACATGTTCTTGGCTAATTGTATCATATTTGTGGAATAACTGGTAAAATGCCAAAAATCTGAGATATTCTAAAAGGCACCTGAGATCTGTAGTTGGAGAAATTTACCAGTGCATATATTTATTTGTATTTCATTGTGATTTTAACACGGTAATGTATTTTTCTAGTTTCCAATCCACCATAAAGCACCAGGAAACCATTACAACATTTTGCTACCATGGGAATGTTTAAAATGTATATGTCTAAAAAGTTATTGCCATCTAGTTTGAAATATATTGAGAAAATATGCAATATATACCAAGTAAACGGTATTCATTGTCAGTAGGTAATTCTACTGTGTCTAATTTATGTTGCTATAAGGGGTCAAGCTACTCATTTGTAAAAGACGAATTTTTGCCAATGTCTGCTTCTATTTTGAATACTCTATTTTTCCTTCAAATTTTTATTTTGAAAAATTTCTAATCTAAGAAAACTTTTAAAGAGTTTGCCACATTTGTTTTACCTCTTTTATATCTCTCATCTCTTTCTCTCTCTCTCTCTCTCTCGAATGGCTTGAAAGCAATTCCAGACATTAAAATTTCACTCCTAAATGCTTCAGGTCACATAACTGAAGAAGAGTTACGTGTCACCACATTATAATATCTAACACAGTCAACAGTAGTGTAATATCTTCTGATATACACTCTATATTCAAGCTAACCAAAAAATGCTTTAGAGCTCTTTGTAATCCAGTATCCAAATATGCTTCTTTGTATTATATTTTCTTTAGTTCTTTTTAATCTAGAATATTCTCTTAATCTTTTGTTTTGTTTTTCATGACATCAACTTATTTTTCAAGAGTCCAGGCACTTTTCTTGTAGAACGTCCCACATTCTGGGTTTGTCTCAGTTTTTTCTCATGATTAGATTCAGTTTAAATATTTTTGGCAACAAGACTACACAGGTGATGCTGTTGATTTTTAATTCTAGAGATGAATAGCAAGTCTTTAGCAATTTAGAGAAAAATGGCTCATAGTTGACAATAGTGGCCATTATTTTGATTTAAAATCTGTTTTTGATTTTAATTTCCAAATTCACCTAAAACAGTGTGCTTAACAACATGTAATACGAAAATCAAATCAGCATCGCATTTAGTGAGCTCACAAAAAATGGTTGTTTGTAGCCAAATATTGAGAATTCATTTAATTATCAGCTTCTAAGATTACTATAGATGTGTGGGATTACTGTTAATCATGGAAAATGAACATTATATGAATGATTGCTTTTCTCAACCAAATACTTTGCTTTAATTATTGCAATTATTTTTTTAATTACATATGTTGAAATTATTTTGGCATATTATAGATCAGCTAAATAAACTGAAGTATACATTTCAGGTGTTACTATAGAATACCAGTTATATAATAGGAAATTCACTTATTTCTGAATTTTATTAGACACTAATAATGTGTGTTTTATTGTTTATTTGTGCTCAAATTTCAGTGTATATATAATTTTGAAGATAGTTTTGATTTTTTTCCATTTTTTAGATCTCCACTAAACCTTGCTTTGGGTTTGACCTTTGATCGAGTGAGTGCATTTGCCAGAGGTGACATCGTGGTTGCATATAAGACCTTTTTGGATCCTAATGCTGTTCTGCTACCTGGATGTGGCAAGTAAATTAACAAGTAATCTTATTAAAGATGTGGTTAAAGTAATCCAAATCACTTAATTCAGCATTTTTCAGAGTGAGAGATTCAAAACACTAAAAGATGCTCTTTCAATTGTCTTAAATAAGCAAATTTTTATTGACTTATTTCATGGCATAATGAGGTAGTGCCTAAAAGACTTATTAACTTCCCTTAGTTTTAGAAAACCATGTGGGTCCATGAGCAGAGTATAGTTTCTGCTCTGCAGAAACAACAATTTTGTTTGGAATGGAAAAGCTGTTTTTAGTGGTTATTTATAAAATCATTTTAAATGGAGTTATTAAAATATAAAATATGTTCTCTGTGTGAGTGTTCATATTCAAACATCTTATCTGATGATGATACATTTAGAACAAAAGCAACCTTCTGGGGACTTGTTGGGGCAGTGAAGAGGAGTTAGGAGATCTAAGGAGGCATTTTGCTTCATCTCTGCTCCTGATTGTCCAGGAGCAGATTGGTGTCAGTTTCTTATCTGCAAATAATATAAACTGGCTTTTACTGACTGTTGACCACAGGCCAGGCACAGTTACAAATTAATTGGGTAAGAATCAATTTAATCCTCACAACAATTATCTTAATCCTATTATTCCGTATTACTCTACTCTAACTCCATTTTTCAGAGACAGAAACCAAGGCACAAAGAGAGAAGTAATTTGTCCAAAGTCACACAGCTGGTACCTGGTATAGCCAGGATTCTAACCCAGATCATTTGTCTTAAGTACCTGAGTGCTTAACCACTATTCAGTGCCATCTGATAAAACTTTCTGTGATGACGGACACACAGTTTGTGACTACTGAGCATTTGAAATGTGACTACTATGAATGCAAACCTGAATTTTAAATTTTGTTCAAGTAAATTGATTTAAATTTAAATAGAAATGGGTAGCTAATGACTACCATATTGGACATTGCAGAAGATCCTATTTTGGATTAGATAATCTATCTGTAAGGTCTCATCTAGCTTTAACAATCTTATAATTTAACAAATTATAGCTCTTCTTAATAAGCAGTTGAAAATGCTGAAGTAGAAGGTGTATACAGAGAACCAAAAGCAGTCTGATGAGTTCACTCAGTTCAGCCAGTGACAACCTATTGCTAAATATGTCTAGAGGGACATACTCATTGGTAATTGTTTAAATAAAAGCTTTATTCCCCAATGACTGCTGGTACTTTCCAGGCAAGATTTGAACCTGTTTCTTTATAGATAGAAAGTCATCAGCATTCTTTTTACAGACATTTTCTATTTATAAGGGGATTTAATTTGTGTGCAATAATCTTTCCCCAAGCTGTTAAACTTGCCTCAACTCTTTCCCTTGCATTTTTAGCCAGGAGTTTATATTTTTAATTCATAAAGTCCTTCTTAATTTCACTTCCTCAAGTGCAATAAATACTGTTTTATTAAATTTATTCAAATTAGATCTAGGTCCCTAAGTATAACAATGTGAAACTGCCTTTACTGAATGCAAACTAATTTTGTTAGATAATTTTCTTAAGTTTTACTCTCCATTTGGATTTTCTTTCTATACTCTAAAAGTGGATTATTTTATATCTTAATAATCATATTCTTATTTGTATTTCTCAGAGTGTTGACAGAAATTGCTATTACCAGTTCAAGGACTGGTTTCTGTTGAATAGCATGCTGCATAGTATGTCCTAACATATCTGTATTGAGCCAGGTAGTGTTTTTTAAGATAAGAATTGGGTCACTTTTAAGATAAATGATTTGGCTGAACTAAGAAGGAAACTCACAGTCTCTAGTTTGTGGTTTTTGCATATACTCACTAAACTGTAATGGCTCCTAAGGCTCTCTTGAAATTACAAGACTAGCATGTTTAACCATTATAAATATAAAAACATTCTTTATTATTCATAATCTAGTGTATTTGAAATATAAATTTAACAAGAATATGATCTCCACTACAAGTAATTTTGTAAGGGTAAAAGTCATTTTTGTTTCTTTGTTCTACTAATAATTAATTAGGCATGGAATCCTCCCATCTCATAAATAATTGTCAGGTAAACTTATAAAGTCTTGCCTTTACCAATTATAGATAGCAAGGCACTATACAAATCTGTATTAAAAAGATTACAAACTATACTTTTTTTTACTGAGTATAAGATGTATAAATTATTAGTAATAGAGTATGCTCAAAGAGTAAAGAGTATTGTGATTAAAGAGTAAAGAGTATTGTAATTAAATGCATAGTGTTCTAATAAAAATAATTACATATTTTACTTTTCTTAGTTGGGAAGTTTGTGAGAGATTTCCAATTAATTTCAACTGTACCAGTCAACAGATACCTGACCAGTTTGAAAAGGTGGACTTGGAGAACCATTTCCTACAAAATAAGGTCAGATTTTAGTAAATGTACCTTAAAAGGTGCATTTCATGCATTGGACATTCAGCCAATGAAGGATGGATATTTGTGACAGTTTTTTTTTTTTTCCTGAGATGGAGTCTCACTCTGTCATTCAGGCTGGAGTGCAGTGGGGCGATCTTGGCTCACTGCAACCTCCACCTTCTGGGTTCAAGCGACTCTTCCGCCTCAGCCTCCCCGTAGCTGGAACTACAGGCATGCACCACCATGCCTGGCTAATTTTTGTACTTCTAGTAGAGACGGGGTTTTACCATGTTGGCCAGGCTGGTCTCAAACTCCTGACTTCAAGTGATCTGCATCCTTGGCCTCTCAAAGTGCTGTGATTACAGGTGTGAGCCATGGCTTCTGGCCTGTGACAGATTTTTAAAGTATAAATTATTTTTACAAATGTCGGGGAAGGTGTTATTCTTTCCTTCCTGTTAATTAACCAGGCACTTCAAAACTGAAACAATATATACCATTCCTACTTGAAAAACTTCTACTTGATTCATGTTATTTAAGCCCTATTGTTTGGCATATTTTATTTGTACTATTATAATAATAAGTTGGAGTTATTTAAGGAAGTCTTCAAGATGGTTGCTATCTCTATAGTTTAGGATCTGATCTATTTGCTTTATAGGTCGATGAATCTAAGGAACACAAGTTCTTTAGGAAACCTAACTCATGGCAACCCAATCCAGAAGGTCCATATCAATTTACACTTAGAAATTTATCTTTCCAGTAAAGAAGATTTTTTTTCCTCCATCTGAATTATGAGAGGTATTTTAAATCTGTCTCCAAAGAAGGAATAATTCTTTTGTTTTTCTTAGCTGGCAAACTCTGTGTACAGTTGTTGCTCATTTTAGCTGTATAAGCTTTAGTTTTTGAACACATGAAATCAAAATCAAAAGTCATTCATAGAGATAGAGCAGTCCAAAGAAAGTAGGACTTCCTATCAACTAGGCCCTTTATTTCCAGAGTCAATGCAAGAGACACATTGCCCCAACCTGCTCTTTTTAAATTACTTTAGGCTACCCATTCAGTTTCTCAATTATGTCAAAATTTAAACTGAAAATATTGGTTATTTCAAGGAGCATATTGATCTAAATAGTATAGTTTTCAAAATAGAATCAAATATTTCTAATTCTACCTGGTTTTGAGCAAATTTAGAAAATTAAAGTAAGTAGAATGGTGTGCTCATTAATGTCTTTTGTATTTTTACCTTAATCCAACATTAGGATTTATTTACTGTAGGTCTGATCCTGTTGGCATTCCTTGTTAGGTTTTTTTGCTGCAGCATTATTTTCTTGCTCAAAAAGCATGTATGCTTGGCTGCTGCCTTTTGAAGTTCCAAATTTTCATCTGGACTTCATTGATCTCCATGATTCTCCTCTAATCTACCTTCACTCCCAACTTACCTTTCCAATCTTCTCTTCTTCTTGCTCCTCCATATACTGTAAATACAGTCAGAGCTAATAAATTGTGTACCATAACATGCTTTCCACCTTTGTATACTTGTGCCATGTCTTGTGTTGTTCTTTGCCTGGGATATTCCCCCAACCATTACCATTACTTGCTTCTTAAGGCTTTACTCAACAACCTCTTCCATAAAGCCTTCTCAGATACTCTGGAAAGATTAATCTTTATTTCGTATTCTCAGGACTCCTTTTCATTTGAAAGTTGTGTTGAGTTTGTGTTTTGGTATAGGTATTTGCTTTTATGTTTCCTCTCCACTAAACTGAGGATTCTTTGGGCGCAGACATTGTCTTACTCGTCTTTGTATTCCTAAGCACTAAGACGAAGTCTTCAATGTAGGGCAAATGCACAATACATTTTTGGTGAATGGATTTTTTTGTTTGCTTGTTTAGCCATAACCTATCTTGCAAGGCTGAATATTCTCTAATATGGTCTTTGGGTGATAGCCGAGCCAATTGTTATTTGTTGTTTTCTGAAAGCACTCACTGATTTCTGTTGTTATGCCCATGTGGACCTCTTTGACTAGAATTCCACTCTTCTTTGTGTCACCACACCCAGCCTTCTCTGTCACCCTTGTGCCATATCCTGGCACAGAGTTTGGCATATTCAATAAATGCTGTTAAAATCCTGCCCATCATTCTACCCCTATCTGATTTGTGACTGCTTCATGAAATGTTTCTTTACCCCAACCCCATTTCCCAACCAGATATGACAATTTCCCGTTGCACCATTTACAATGATGCTGAACTAGATGCTGTTCTTCTTACAACTTCTTTTTGCATGGCTCAAAATCAGTTAGGCTCCAAGTTTGGGCATATTTCAGGTTACATCGGGGTAGATGGGAGAGAATGGGAGGTTCTTTCGGGGATGTTAGGATCAGATCATGAAGGGTCTTAATTCAATATTAGGGAATTCTGGTTGTTCTGTAGAAAGCAAGGAGCCATTGAAAATATTTGAGCAGAGGCAAGATGTGATCTGATCTTCATATTGGGAAGATAACTCAGGATGTCCTTGTCTTATCCTCCCTGCTAGATTAAAAGTTTCTCAAAGGCAAAGGGTATCCTGATCATCTCTGTTTCTGCTGCAGTATCTAGATTATCAGTTAGCTGACCTGAATTGAATTTACTAGTCAATTGACTAATTCAATAGACATCAACTCAAACCTAAAAAACAATTGGATATCAAAGAGATATCAGAGGAAAGGAACCCAAAGGAGGCTTTTCTCTTTGTTTTTATGTCAAAGTGGGATAACTATAATAAGATAACTATATTTTCTAAAATGTTGAAGAATGAGAGAATAACAGTCCACAGTTATTTTATCATTAAATGGTTCTAATTATTTAGTAAAAATGAGAAAACAGTCATCTTAAGTAAATGTTTATATGGTATGACATTTTTAGCTTTAAAAATTTTAGTTCAACAAAAATAGTAGAAAGCAAAATTGTAAGAAAGCAAAAATTTGATAAATTGGCTAGTAAAAAGAAGCTTTCAAAGACAAACAACTCTTCCATAGCTGTGAAGCCTCTAAAATCCTTTCAGAAAAATGTCTCCAATTATTTACAGAGTGGTGATCAGTCCATTGGGAATAGTAATTTAATAACCTGAAAGGGAGCACTTTTAAAGATGGATTCAGGCAGAGGTGATGGATATCTGTTGGGCATTTTATTGTAGAATCTTGCTGCTTATTGAGGTAAAGAACACACTAAGAGGATTACAACAGGGGTTGAGGGAAGGGAGGCAAAAGCCGATATTCTTGATGCATATGTTTTAAAATTGGCTTGAGATAGAGATATCAGTGCTCAGCCCCTGACTGTTCTTTTAAATCTCTTATTGACAAGTAGAACCTTTCCTACAGAGAAAAATTTGGAACATATAATCCCCGTTTGTAATGTAGGAGTCAGCTATAACCCTGACATTACAACCTGTTGCTCTTTTATCCATTTCAATAACAGTTTTGGAATCTACTACACATTGACAATTTGGTGAATACATTTTTCAACATTTCTCTATTGTTGCTTTAATTGGCAACATTTTTAGATTGACTCAGTTTAAGGGCAATCAAATTAGATGTCTCTATGAAATAGATGAGATTTAAACTTTATGGTAGTTATTATCAAAGAAAATATTTCATGAGAAGAAAGCTTGAGGAATGCCTGGTTATGGGAAAATAGAGAAGAAAAATGGACTCTGGTGTTTGACAGGGCATATGTTCTGCCAAAATAAAAAGGAAACTTATTTTAATTTTAGGCTTTCAGTAGATGGCTTTACAGACATCAGCAGGACATTAGTGACAACTTTCTGTATGGAAACAGCAAGAGAAACATCAAGTTATAATTTTGGAATTATGATATACTTGTTAAAGTTTAGCTTGTAAATCCAGTAGTTATGGATGATAGTAGAATGCATTCATAATTACTGAATTACTGTATTATTCTGGCATTATTCTTTTTGTCACAAAGGAGGCTGGGAAAAGACAAAAACTCTTTGCTGTTCTATTTCTTTGGAGAACAAGTCATTGAAAAATGATATTTTCTATAAATTATTCGTATACTAAAGCAAATACAAAATTCCAGTTTAAATTCTGAACAGATTGCCATTAGCATAGGACACAGGACTTGAATTAAAACCCCAAGTCCTTCTCTTATTTTCAGTCCAATTAGATCTTAGATATTTCACCTTGTTTGACTGCATGATTTTGCCTTGCTGATATTTTCTACTTATAACTCTTTCCATTCATTGGCCTTAGAAGTGGGTGGACTGATCAGCTATAGAGTTAGAGCATAGAAACAATAAGAGAGAACAGAAATTACTTGAGGAAAGAGATTTTATAACATTTTTAAAATTAGCTGTGATTTTAATATGTGTAAAATTATTCAAATTGACCCTAAATGCATTTTCAAAAGTGAACATCATGTAAAATTTTTTTGCAATAGAATAAACAATTTGTTCAAAATGAGGGTTGTGCTCTATGAACTTCTTTCATGAATCATTTTGTTTTCTTGTGTTTTGTTTCTTAGTAGATGTGCAAGAGATGATCATAAGTAGTTCTTTTCTTATTTTGAATTTGCACAAAAATGTTGAAGGCTACTCTACTTTCATTAGCCATTTGGAAAAAAAAATAAACAAATTTTAACTGGCCCAGCATGTATATTCATTATTTTATCATTGACTGCTTCTGCATCAGCACAGTTTATTCAGACAAGCAAAATCATAATGGTCACTTAAGGGAGCTATGTGTATAAGTACTTGGAAGGATGAAAGAGAATTTCTTTTCTGATTCTCAATAAGACTTAAAAATGTTTTTAGTGACGTATATGATAGTATACATTTACATACCAGTCTCAATCTAAATGCTGTTATACACATATGAACATGCATGTGTGTACATGGGTGCACACACACATACGTATGGCGTATTATGTTGCAGATTGTCAGAGCACTTTTTTTTTTTCTTAAATCCCAACTTTCATAGTTCTTAACTTCCCACTTTCATTTGGTCTAAAGCTAAGCTATCAAATTAATTTAAAAAGTGGAGTCACAGAAGAAAAATTTAATGGCCATTGTCAGTTTTAATCGTATCAGAACTCCAGACTTGGCAGGAATTTTTATTTTTTTAAATAACACAAAATAAAGCTGAGTTAGTGGGCCTTGCTGTGTCTGCTCTATGTAGAATCACTTGGGAACTGTCCAGCAAAATATCTCTTGAAGAACAGCATGGTGTTAATACTAGGTGCCAGCCCAAGGCAGAGACAAAGGATCCCTTCACTCTTCACCAATAAGCCAACTGTTAAAAGATTAAACCGTGTTGTGGAGATAACAAGAATGTAGGCGCTGGCAGCAGGTGCTGTACAAAGAAGCAGTTGGCAGTATGGTTCTTCTGTCTGACTAATTTCAGTCAAAACAATCTTCTGCCCAGTTGCAGAGGGGAGTTTTGAGTGTGATGGCAACTTGGAGTAAGGAGGTTGAGTAAGAGTGCTACTTTAAATGCTGAGTCCTGTGGTGAATGGATTAGTAGAATGTAGTTTATCGTTGTTCAGAAACTGTGGGGATTCCCCTCCAGAATCCAGTCAGCCACTGTAAGTGCTGTAAGTCAAATCTGCTTATGTGGTAGTGTTGCTGTCTTTTTTTAAATTTCATTTTCACATATAGGAGTAATATGATGTTTTCTTCTCTTGAGAAGTGACTTTCCTTATAGAATAATTACCACATTTATTAGTTTTATCCTTTTGATATTGCCTGATCACACTTGTAAAAATTTTCCTTTTAAATCATCATTGAATTTGTGCATTAAAAATAATTTTCTACTCAGCAATATCTAGCGTTAGCACAGATATAGCATGGAAGTTTTAGTGTTAGAAAATAAATTGATAGTATTGAAGCAACATCATTTATTGGGTTTTAAATATAAATTGGCATATTCTTGTAAGCGTACACAAATAAATATTGGTACTAAAAAACCTAGAATGATTACTCAGTGAAAGTGATCATATAATTTAGGAGATAATATTTATTCAGTTTGAAGTAATAGAATTCCTACAGGTGATGTGAGTGCCTAATAATTTGACAATCAGTTTCTAAGTGAGAAATGCTAGAAGGTGCACAACACCTTTGACATATGTAATCAGATAAGGAACACAAGAGATGTGGGTTCAATGTCTCCCTCATCAGTACCCTCCTGTCCATCCCCACAACTATCTCTAAAGTCTCAGCTCATATTCCTTTATTCTTAGGAGATTGTATGAACTCCCAGATCTTTTCCCTGCCTTTGATGTCTTCATTCTACAATCCGTTATCCTCTACCCTTACCAGATCAACCTAACTAAAATCTGCTGTTAGCTAGATAGTTTGAAAGCTCTCACTGGCTCCCTACTGTCCACCTGACTCCATAGCTTTACACTTGACACTTCCTACAGTTTGGACAAATTTACTTTTTGAGTCTACCAGCAAATCCTAAGACACATTGATTAAACTTCCTTGCCTTTACTTGGAATATCTTTTTATTCTTTATTATTCCTCTCAAACTGTCCCCATCCTTCAAGGCCAGGTTTACGTCTTACCTCTCTCAATATGCTCCACCTTTAGGTTACTCCAGCAGAAATGAGCCTACCATTTTTTGCATGCCTGTAATAACACTATTTAATCATTCATATGGAGCTTAACATAAAAGGTGGGTGGGGAGAGAGAGAGAAATTGCCTCTACTCTTTTGTATGTTTCTTTGGGGCAGGAAAAATATTTTATAATGTTCCACACCACACAGCATAGGGTCTGGCATATTAGAGTCAATGGTCAACAAGTATTGATTGAATTGAATTAAAGGGGATTGAATGCTACTTTTTGAAAAGAGATATCAATCAGAATAAATAACGTTCTAGGATAACTTTTTAGGATGTGTTGAGGAGTTTTACTCTTAGACTATGAGTTAAAAATGCATACTTCTTCTCATGATATAGGTAGATCCCAATATTGTCCTTCATCCCTCAGTTTCCATTGGAAAGTGGAGTTTCTCAAGCAGTGAAGCAAGCAGCAGGAGTCAGACAGTGTCATCGATCCTGTGGCCTGAAGCCAGTGTGTGGCTGATCACCAAGGTACCTAAGAGTATCTGTTTTTGCTGAGTGAACTGCCCTTACTCGCTGGCTCACTGCACTCACAGGCTCCTGCTGCTTTCATGCACAGGAGCACGCAAGTGAAAGCGTGATAAATTGTTGGCTATTATAAATGCTATCTCTGCTCTTGGTATTGTCTAGCCCACAGGACTTCTGTAGATTCTCAAGTGAGCATTCAGTTCACTATCAGACATACTGCTGATTAGTTTATACCTCACAGTCTATTTAAACCGAGCATAGAATTTGTTTATAGTCCACAGACTCATCATTTTCATGAGATTTGTCTGAATATGCTTCTACTGGTGGGTCTTCATTTTGAGATTTACCCCTGAGCCTCCCTGAGTCTGGTAGATTAGCAGCATATACCAGCTTTGCATATCATCTTAGCAAGGACATATTTTTGAAATAAACCCCCGAGTATAAACATGAACAATGCCTAACACATTTTGTTCATGTGTATTGGTAATATTTAATATTTTCCCTTTATTATTATACATTGGATATGACTTATAGAAGAACATAAAATTGTCCTCTCCTTTCATCTTACTACTACAGTACATTTTGTAAATATGTATTTTTGTTGAAAAGAGATGGTGTAGTTCACACCTATCCTTCTTGTATCTCCCTGTGGCCCCTCATCACAGATTATTTTGCTGCTACTTAGCACTCTTGTGAATGTGAAGTCACCCAGTGAAGTTTGCTTGGAGGAGGGAAGATTGACATGATTTTCTCAAATGAAATTTTGGATTACCCTTAACTATTGTTCTTTAATGCTATGAAAGTTAAAAATAAACATATAGAATAATTAAGACACAAAGGTACTGAGACATATTATTTATTTCATATATCAAAGCAGAATAAGTTTACATGAGCTACTCTTGAAATCTGGATTTTCAGCCTGGAGACTGTGTTAACTATTTACCCTTTTTACATGGTATTTTGTTTCTGATTTAATAATAATAACTTCTCCACTTAGTTGAATATCTATTATGTGTCAGGCATTACATTAGGCACTTATTTCTACATTATTTCATTTAATATTATAGGAACTGTGCAGGTTTTTTTTATACCACTGAAGAAACTGAGGTTAGTAATAGCAGAGGAAAGATTCTTGGTCTTTTTGACTTCAAAACTTTCATTGTAATATAAAACACTCCTCTTTATTAGCCTTACCTGTGAGCATGATGGAAGTGTTGTAGTCTCAGCACCCCGCTGAATAGCTGTATGACAGCAGACAGTCACACATGGTATCTAGTTGTTAGTCTTCTATCAAAAAGAGTTGGATCAGTTGCTATGAAAGGTCCTTTCTCAGATCCCATATTCTTTATAATTCCAGTGTATCTGTTTCTAGAATTTCATGGTAGCAGAAAGCATGTACTTGTCTAAAATCTCCCCCAAAATAATTGAAATGCCTACCAAAAGAGTATACTTTTCGAGTTTTTAAATAATTGAAATATCTTGTGTGACATTGGGAAAGTTATTTAGCTGCATTGACCTACTGCTTTCTCTTCTATAAATGATGTTAGTCATACCAGCCTTGCACAGTTGCCGTGAAGATGAAATGAGAAAGCATATGTGATGTTCAAGCATGGTATTTGGTATATGGAAAGTGCTTAATAAATGATGGCTGCCTTTCCTCACCCTAACTAGTTCTTTTTTCTGTATAGACAAACATGGTCAAACAAGGATTTTATTCTGTGCTTATTAAAACCAAAATTTTTTAGAAATATTTTTCCTAAGTCATCAGTCATCATTGTGTTTCTTTTCCACACTGCAAACACATGAGAAATAAAGTTAAATGTTAAAAAGAAAACAATTTTGAAAATCCGTTAAGATTGAACTCCCACTTCCTCTTTTAAAAATAAATCCTTTCATCTATTAGGAGAGAATTTTACATGCCATAAATCTCCAGTAGATGTTGACAAATTTCTCTGTAGTTACCACTTATAAAAAATGTTGTATTGTTTCAGTAAGTAAGAAAATGGTTAAATGGCCCTTCCAGCAATATTTCCCTTTAATTTCCTTGGCAGAAAATCCTAATATTTAAAACAAAAACAGTTCACCAACCACCTTAAAATGTTTAACACATGATATTTAGACCCAGCGTAAAACTTTAAATTGATGCAAAGGTTAAGGATTTGTTTCAGTCTTTTCAGTTCACTGCACTGTTTTTTTTTTTTTTCTATGCATACATATTTCCGGTAAGGTCTGTAGTTATAACTATAGCAAGTGACACATGATGGACCCCAAATTGCTGCGCTGTGAAATATGCACAGAAAAAAAAGACAAATGAAGATATCAAGGTCTGTTTTATTTTGCGCTGAACTGTAAAATGCCACCCTTGTTGGACAGAAGATTACTGATTCTGAGCAGGGCTCGCTGACTGCTAAGTTGTGGGTAGTGTTTCACTTTCGGCAACTGTTAATATACAGGGTTATCCAGGCATAATGACCTCACTATTTGTGACACATTGTTGAATTTTCTGGTTCTTTTAACTTATTTAGACCTTTCTCCCCCCTCTCTATTCATTGGAAGACTGGAATGATCCTGAGCAGAGCAGTAACTCAGGGCTGCCTGGCTATTGGTCATCCTATCAGAGTCAAGGCCGCTAAGGGAACATCCCTGGAAGGATATAAATTAATCCTACAGAAAAGGTAATGCTTATGAGTTATTTAGCTCAACATAATAAATGCTAATTTCAAGAATTCTGAGCAGTTCAATTGTGAATTTGTGTTCATAATAATAGTATTCATTTCTGAATCTAAAGGAATCTTGAAAATATATGCCACTTAGTTTGGTAGTGTTTTAAAAGTATTTGAAAAGGTGAAATGTTGGCCTTCAACATGTACCTCTGTTGTAGAAAACCTCTTCTTTACTCTATAATTATCAGAACTAATTTCTTTATATTTATTTTGATTGCTAATTAAAAATCGCAAATTTTTGTGTACATTCTTAATCTTTTTTCCATTTTCTGAATATAAAATATTGAACTGTGAAAGAAAAATCACAGAGACCAAAAAATGCTGGCTTGTATGGGACCATAAGTGTCCTTCGTGTGTGTGTGTGTGTGTGTGTATAAAATTATATATATATATTATTATTTTTCTGATTTAGGAAGATACAGCTAAAAGTAAACAGATTGAGGAAGAAAGTTGATTTATCTCCAAGAGTCTCAAAATATTGTTTCCTAGACACTTTCTTTTTGCTTGATCTTTTATATTTTGTTTTCAGTTAGTGCTGAAAAAAACAATTCCTATCATACTTCAGGCCTTAAAAAGCCATTACCAAGTACTTCTGGCTAGATAGGCACATAGGAGTATTTAGGCTTAAATAATCAGAGCAGTTGATCCAGTCATAAAAGTAGAAGGGAAATTTTCTCTAACATGCAAAGCAGATATAAGGATGTCATGTAATGATTAAGAATGTGATCTACAGAGCCAAATTTCCCAGTGTAGATCCACACTGCACTGCTTACTCTAACAACAAAATGTCTAAGCCAGATGCTATTCTAATATCTTTAAATTGCATTGTCCAATTTTATCCTTGCAACATTCTGATAGGGTAGGTAACATTATTATCTTTACAGGTAAGGAAATTGAGATATAGAGAAGTTAATCACTTGCTCAAGGCCATACCTACTAAGTGATTTAGCAGGAATGCAAACCCAAACAGTCAGGCTCTATAATCTGAAAGTAGACACTTAGCCACAACACTACACTGCCTGTCAGTTGAAGTCCAGTCAGACAATTGCCAGTGAGTGCCAAGTGGTAGCAGATACCTTAGTAGATGAGCAGGGTACATCACTTGAAAAACTCAGGCAGATGGGAAAGGAAGATGGTAGCTTGGCATCATGCAAACTGTTCAGTGCTAATAGAGTCCTATATACGTAGTTCCTAAGTAGTGGCAGACAACCCTAAAGCAAGTCTCAGTTTGATATAGAGCTGTATGCAGACTGGGTAATAAGACTTCTGGAGCAGAATGAGGTCTGTAAACTAGAGACACATGTACTAGAAACTAGAGCATGAACCTGCAATGCCAATGCCAATGTGAAACCATGGAACATGGAGCCAGATATACTTCAGCTCATTTAGTCCACAGTTATACTAAAGAGAAAAATCAACCAATTGTAACTGACCCAAAAATGACAGATGATACAATTACTAGATGGGCCATTAAGACAATTGTTTTAACTGTATTCTCTATATTCAAGAAGCTAGAGGAAAGCTGGAACATGTTAACTAAATACATAGAAGATATAAAAAAACTCAGATTTCTAGAGATGAAAACTACAATATATGATAAAAAATATGCTGAACGTGGCTAATTCCAGATTAGACAATGTGGAAGAAAATAGCAGTGAACTTGAGAAGATAACAAAACTACTCACAAGGAAAACCAGAGAGAAAACAAATACTTAAGAAAAAGAACAGAGCATCAGTGAGATGTGAGAAAATTTCATATGGCCCAATTTCTGAGTATTTATAGTCTCTGACAGGTTAAAGCAAGGAACAGAAAAATATTGAAGGAAACCATGTCTGAACTATTTCTATACGCAAAATTGAGAACTATAACCCACTGATTTAAGGAACTCAACAAATTCCAAACACAAGAAGCACAAAGAGACAAAACCAAGGCACATTATAATAGAATTGTTTAAAATTAGTGATAAAGAGAAAATCTTAAAAGTAGAGAGAAAAGGCATGTTATGTACAAGAGGAACTAAAATAAGGCTGACAGCAGATTTCTTGTTGGCAACAATGCAAGTAAGAAGACAGTGGAAGAGCATCTTTAAAATACTGAGAAAGGAGGTGGGGAGGAAACTGTTAATATAGAAAACTTTTCCCAGTAAAAATGTCTTTCACAAATTAAGACAATATAAAGAACTTAAGACATTCACAAACTGAAGAACTTGTCACCAGCATATCTTCATGACAAGCAATGTTAGAGGAAGTCCTTCAGGCAGAAGAAAAATGATACCAGATGGAAATATAGAGCACTGGCAATGGTGACTATATAGGTAATAAAACAATGCTACTAGGCCAGGCATGGTGGCTCATGCCTTTAATTCCAGCACTTTGGGATACTGAGGTGGGCAGATAGCTTGAGCCCAGGAATTCAAGACCAGCTTGGGCAACATGGCAGAATCCCATCTCTACATGAAATACAAAAATTAGTCAGGTTCAGTGAAGGTCCACACCTGTAGTCCCAGCTACTTGGGAGGCTGAAGCAGAAGATTGAGGCTATAGTGAGCCATGATTGCAACACTACACTACTGCCTGAGTGACAGAGTGAGATTATTCTCAAAAAACAAAAAACAAAAAAACAAACAAAAAAACCCCCCAAAAACTCAAAACCCCACGGTGCTAATTATTTTTGTCTCTTTAAAAGATATAATTGATTGTTTAAAGCAATACTACTACTAATAATACATTGTGGAGATAATATGTAGAAATATAATGTGTGATGGGATTAACACAAATGCTACTAGGAGAAATATGGAAGAAAGATTTTTATACTATTTGTGAAATGATATGATATCAACTGAGAGTAGATTATAAGTTAAAAATATATAATCACCAAAGCAATCATTAAAATAATAGAGAGTTATGGCTAAGAAACCAAAAAAGTAAATAAAATGAAATATTAAAAATAATTAATCCAAAACAAGACAAAGAGGAAAAGAGGAACAAGGAACAGAAATAGAAAACAAATAACAAGATGGTAGACTTAAAGCCACTTATATCAATAATTGCATTAAATATAAATAATCTAAATTTAAAAATCACACCTCATTTAAAAACCAGACATTGTTAGATTAGATGAAAAACAAAATTTGTCTATATGCTACCTATAAGAAATTAACTTTAGCCTTTTGGCTCTCTGAGCAGCACCATGGCGGTTGGCAAGAGCAAGCACCTTATGAAAGGCAGCAAAAAGGGTACCAAGAAGAAAGTGGTTGATCCATTTTCGAAGAAAGATTGGTATGATGTGAAAGCACCCACTATGTTCAACATAAGAAGTGTTGGAAAGACGCTAGTCACCAGGACCCAAGGAATGAAAATTGCATCTGATGGCCTCAAGGGTCGAGAGTTTGAAATTAGTCTTGCTGATTTTCAGAATGATGAAGTTGCATTTAGGAAATTCAAGCTGATTACTGAAGATGTTCAGGGCAAAAACTGCCTAACTTCCATGGCATGGATCTTACCCATGACAAAATGTGTTCCGTGGTCAAAAAATGGCAGACAATGATTGAAGCTCATGTTGATGTCAAGACTACCGATGGTTACTTGCTTCGTCTGTTCTGTGTTGGTTTTACTAAAAAAGGCAACAATCAGATATGGAAGACCTCTTATACTCAGCACCAACAGGTCCACCAAATCTGGAAGAAGATAATGGAAATCATGACCTGAGAGGTGCAGACAAACGACTTGAAAAAAGTGGTCAATAAATTGATTCCAGACAGCATTGGAAAAGACATAGAAAAGGCTTTCCAATCTATTTATCCTCTCCATGATGTCTTTGTTAGAAAGGTAAAAATGCTGAAGAAGCTCAGGTTTGAATCGGGAAAACTCATGGAGCTTCGTGGTGAAGGCAGTAGTTCTGGAAAAGCCACTGGGGACCAGACAGGTTCTAAAGCTGAACGAGCTGATGGATATGAACCCCCAGTCCAAGAATCTGTTTCAAGTTCAGACTTATAATAGTGGCAAATAAAAAGTCTTATTTGTAAAAAAGAAAAAAAAGAAACTAACTTTAAATATAAAGACACAAATATGTTAAAAGTAAATTCATGAAAAACAAATACAATGATAAAACTAATCCAAAGAAAGTAAGAATGGATATATTAATGTCAGATAAAGTAGACTTCAGTAAAAAGAATATTGCTAGGGATAAATAGGGCCATTTGATGATTAAGGGGCTAATTTATCAAGAGAACATAACAATTCTAATTTTAAAAAAATGACACAACTTCAAAATACCTGAAGTGAAAGCTGATAGAATTGCCAGGAGAAAGAGAAACATCTACAACTCTAGTGAGCAATAATAATAGCCTGTTTCATAATTAACAGAACAAGTAAAAAAAATTGTAAGGATATAGATTACTAGAATAACATTATTGACCAACTTTACCTAATTGATATTTATAGAAAAATGCATTCAATAACAGCAGATGCATTTTTTTTTTTTTTCGAGATGGAGTCTCACTTTGTAGCCCACGCTGGACTGCAGTGGCACAATCTCAGTTCACTGCAACCTCCGCCTCCCAGGTTCAAGTGATTCTTCTGTCTCAGCCTCTCAAGTACCTGGGACTACAGGTGTGCGCCACCACGCCCAACCAATTTTTCTATTTTTAGTAGAGATGGGGTTTCACCGTATTGGCCAGGCTGGTCTTGAACTCCTGACCTTGTGATCTGCCCACCTCGGCCTCCCAAAGAGCTGGAATTACAGGCGTGAGCCACTGCGCCCAGCCAGCAGATGCATTTTTTAAACTACATAGCATGTTAACCAAAATAGTCTGCATTATGGCTACAAAACAAGTTTAAATAAGTTTAAGAAAATTCAAGTAATATAGAGTAGGTTCTCTGATGATAATGGAGTTAAACTAAAATCAACAGTGGGAAGTTTTATCTAAAACTCCTAAATATTTGAACATATTTTTAATGAACCCACGAATCAAAGAAGACATCAAAATGGAATTTAGCAAGTATTTTGGACTGAATGAAAATGAAAATAACAACATATTGAAATTTATGAAACACTGCTAAGGTTTTCAGAGGGAAAGTTATATAAATGCCTGTATAAGAAAAGAGGAAAGCTATCAAATCAATGACTTCAGCTTCCACTCTCTGGAACTGTAAGAGCCAATTAAACCCAAAGTAAGCAGTAGAAATGGGATAATAGAAGTTAGAATGAAAATCAATAAAACAGAAAAAAAAATAGAGAAAACCGATGAAATTAAAAGCTGGATTTTTTTTTAAAGATCAAAAAAACTTGTAAGTCTCTAGCCAGATTGTTCAGATAAAGAGAGAGAACAAAAATTACCTGCATCAGGAATGAGAGAGGTGATATGCAGTTATTAAAGGGATGATAAAGGAATATTTTGAACAACTATGTGCCAGTGAATTTGTCATTTAAATGATAAAGACCAATTCCTTTAAAAGACACAAACCACCCATGCCTACTCCAGAAAAAATGGGAAACCTGAATAGTCCTACATCTCTTAAAGACATGGAAAACCTTCCTACAAAGAAAACTCCAGACCCAGATTACATCACTAGCTGCACTGGGAAATTCTGCAGACATTTTAGAAAAAATAAATACCAATTCTACTCAATCCTATCTAGAAAAGAAATAAGAAGGAATACTTGCCATCTGTTTCTAGGGGGTCAGCATTATCCTGATCACAAAAATACTACAGAAAGGTATTATAGGAAAAGAAAATCATAGACCAATATCTCTCACGACTATAAGTGCAAAAAATTATTAACAAAAATTTAGCAAATGGAATACAATAATTTATACAAATATATATCATGACCAAGTGGGGTTTATTCCAAGAGTGCAAGAATAGCTTAACAATAATTAACTAAAAATGATCATAGACCCAAATGTAAAATCTAAAACTGTAGGTATTTTAGATGAAAACATAGATGAAACTATTTGTGACCTTGTATTAGGCAAAATTTTCTCAGATATGACACCAAAATCATGATCCACAAAAATAAATATTGACAAGTTAGACTTCATCAAAATTAAAAATTTCTATTCTCTGAAAAACAGTGAATGAAGAGAGAGTAAAAAGACAAACCACACACAAGTTGCAAATATTTGCAAATCATATATATTTGAAACACATACATACACACACACACACATACACACAATTCAAGAAAACATGGGGAGATAAATGATTTGAACAGTGACTTTAACAAGGCAGTTATACAATTGGCATATGAAAAGAGCCTCAACACTATTATTCATTAGGAGAATGCCAAATAAACCTACAATGAAGCTTCATGACATACTTGTTAGTATGTCTAATCCTTAAAAGATTCATCATACCCAGTATAGATGAGGATGTGGGATAACTACAACTCTCATAAGTAGTTGGTGTAAATATAAAATGGTTTAGTTACTTTGGAAAACAGTTGATACTTTGCTAAAATATTAAGCATTTGTCTGTCTACCTTATGACCCAACCATTCTATCCCTAGATATTTATGCCAAAGAAAATGAAAGCGTACATTTATACAAAGAATGTACACTTTATTCATGTATGAATGTTCATAGTGGCCAGGCATAGTGGCTCACATCTGTAATCCCAGAACTTTGGGATGCTGAGTGGGGAGGGATTGCTTGAGGCCACGAGTTTGAGACCAGCCTGGGAAACATAGTGTGACCCTGTCTCTACAAAAATTAAAAAAATTTAATTAAAAAATTAAAAATTAGCTCAGCATGGTAGTGTGCCCCTGTAGTCCCAGCTACTCAGGAGGCTGTGGCAGGAGGATTGTTTGAGCCTGGAAGATCAAGGCTGCAATGAGCCATGATTGCACCACTGCACTTCTCCCTGAGTGACAGAGCAAGACCCTGTGTCAATCAATCAATGTTCTTACCAGCTTTATTTCCAAAAGCCTACAGAAAAACTAGAAATAACTCAAATGTCCATCCATAGGTGAACAGATAAACAATCTATACAATAGAATACCCAGCAATAAAAAGGAATAAACTCTTGATACATGAATGAATACCCAGCAATAAAATACTCAGCAATAAAAAGGGATAAACTCTTTCCTTTATGCTGAAGGAAAGTAGAAAATAAAAAGTACATATTGTTTGATTCAATTTATATATAATTTAGAAAATGCAGGGCTGGGCGCGGTGGCTCACGCCTGTAATCCCAGCACTTTGGGGGGCCGAGGCGGGTGGATCACGATGTCAAGAGATCGAGACCATCCTGGTCAACATGGTGAAACCCCGTCTCTACTAAAAATACAAAAAAATTTAGCTGGGCACAGTGGCGCGTGCCTATAATCCCAGCTACTCAGGAGGCTGAGGCATGAGAATTGTCTGAACCCAGGAGGCGGAGGTTGCGGCGAGCCGAGATCGTGCCATTGCACTCCAGCCTGGGTAAACAAGAGCGAAACTCCGTCTCAAAAAAATAATAATAATAAAAAAATAAAAATAAAAATAAAAGAAATAGAAAACGCTAACGAATCTAGAGTAATGCAAAACAGATTAGTGGTTGCCTGAAGATAGGAAGATGGGGAAGGGACAGGAGGGAGAGATTACAAAAGGGAGTAAGGAAACTTTGAGAGTGATTTATTTTGCATGATATATGTGGATGTATTCATTATCCTGATTGTTGCATTGCTTGCACAGATGTGTACATATTTCAAAACTTACCAAATTTTATACTTTGAATATGTGCCTACTAATTGTACAATATTGTATGTCAGTTATTTTTCAATAAAGCTGTTTTTTTAACTTAAAAACAAGAAAAAATAAAAATGATACGTAAGGAACGACTAAGGGATTACTTTAGAAGGAGGCAGTGAGAAAAGGCCTTTCTCCATGGGACAGTTGATCAATGGCCTAGGTTAAAATGGCAGGTGATTGGAAAGTTGTAGATAGCTTGATGGGAGTAGTCTTCATGCCCAGGACTCTCCTTAGGCACAGCAAATACTAAAAGTACTGCAACGTCTCATCAGCTGATCTGGTCTTAGTGCATTGAGGCTAAGCCCATTACCTCAGTAGGTTAAGACCAATCAGTGATGAAATGTTGAGGTCTGCTTCTACTCTGGTCAAGACTGTCATGGAATTGAGTGGGCCGAGGCTGAAGACTCCATGTTCTTATTGCTTGTAGAGGAGAGAGCTTGGGCAAGAAAAGAGATGTTCATGAAACAAGCAAACAAACAAAAATTCAAAAAGATTTTGTTTAGTGTAGAAAAGAAGGAAGGAATAGAGGGAGGGAAGTACTTAAGTTGAAGGCAAGTTTTATTAATACAAAGGTATATCTTCCTAATTGTGTAAAGATCATCTCTCCTGCTCACCTTTTAACTTGTCTTTCTCTGAAAAGCAAAATCCAAGGTGGAGGCAAAATAGGAAATTTAGAAAACTAGAAGTTCTCACTCACTATGAAGTTATACTTCACTTTTTAGAAAGCAGTAAGGACCAAAATTTTTAGAGCTTACCTCACCTCTGGGTAATTTCAAACACATTTATCTTTTCCAGGACATCTAAAATATCTATGTGACTTGTTTTTTTAAGGTAACCATATTTCATTATAAATAACAATAAATATCTTCATGTGACAGCAATTTCTAGAGGTAATTTTTTTTCTCTTTTTCTAAGTAGTGTGACGTGATTTTAACAAAAGCTATGAATCAAGACATAGCCTTTATATGCTAGAAATAATAGAACTAGTACTTAAAGTAGCAACTTGACAACTCACAAAGAATATTATAAACATATCATGCCTCATTAGTTCAATTATGCTTCATTTGGTGTTAATCATCTTATTCTTATTCAATATAGCAAGTATTTGTGCATATTTTCTCTTTTAATATTTTTTTCTGTCTGTACGTCTGACTGTCAATGGATGAAAGTTAAACCAACGATGACATTACCAAGTGACCTAGCCATGTCAAAAACCATTTAAAAATGCTTCTTTCGAAAAGATATTTTGGACACCTTACAGATAAACTAGTTGAATCAAAGTTATTTTTTTAGAGCACCATTCAATATTGATATTGCTTCATTTTTAAGAAATGCAGATATGCAGGATATCTGGACTTTAGTGTTCAACTAAAAAACTAAGGTAATATCAAATGCAGGAAGATTAGATTATAAAGGTTAAGAACTGTTAACCTGTAGATTTTGTTTGGCTTGCATATTATTACAATTTTTGAATTAGTCATGAGCCTATAGAAATAGGAAGATTTCATACAAAAAGTAACATACTTCAGGCTTTCCTTGAAAAAAATCTGAAAAATGGGCAGCACTGGACCTGAATTCTGTCATGACACCAGTAATGCAGGAGCTGAGTGGTGATGTCCCCATTAGATGGAACATATGTCCCCCAGTTTGCCATATTCTCCACCATTCCCTTTGGCAGCCTTCACACTGGCTTTCACTGCTTCATGCATTTCTAATACCTGTCTGGCCCATAAAGACTTTTGAATTTGCAGCCCCTACATATAAAATCAATGGAGTAATGGACCCATCAAAGGAGACCTCTTTTCTATCTTTAGTCTGTATACTTCTTAAATCAAAATAAATATGGAGCTGAATATTCTATCTTAAAGATGATCTGTAAAAGAAGTTTCAGACTTTCATGGAACCCTGTCCAATTTCAAGTAATTTTTACCATCTTTCGGGTTAATCTTTCAGTTATGTTTTTTTACATCCATTTTTTTAATTGCAATTTAGGTCTTGCTAAAAATGGAGTGACAACTAGCCAACATTACCAGATTAGGTTAAAAACACACACTGTTTTACGGACACCTTTACATACAACCAACAAGTGTAGCTGTATAACGCTAAGGAATAGCAGCAGACAGAAGTTGTATTCACACATACGGATAATACCATTAGAAATGTCAATGTCAAATAGAAAGTTATCCATGTGTAGTTTCACAATATGTGGATTACTGAATGGAACTTGTCTCTGTTCTTACTATGTTATGAATTATGGACTGGAAATCCCTTTCCCCATCCTCTACATGCATTCTACTTTTGTCCCAGGTAGTGTTAGTAGACATCAGAGCCATTTGAGGCTGTCTGGGAAAATAAATTTGTGATTGTGAAGCATGATAACAGTCCTCCATATAGTTACCAGGAAATGATGAATATATGAGTGTATAAACACATACACATTCATAGGTATGTTTTATAGATGTAGGATCTATAACTATCTAATTCATATCTATATCACCTGTAGAGACATTTACACACATGCATGCTCAATGGGGTTATACTACTTATCAAGCTTCCCAGGACAGATCATTCTTAATTCTCTCACTTATAAAATAAGAACACTTGAAATTCACATAATTTCAGAGAAGGAAGGATTCCAAAGAGCACCTACTTTAAAATTTTCTTTACTAGTGGTAATAAAGGTGGTGATAGTGATAGCTGTGATAAGAATATCATCATTATTAAAAAAAATTCTAAGACGAGTAGAGACTAAGTGATCTGCTAAAGTTCATCTATCTAATTAACGTTAGATGCAGGACTAGAACTCAAGTCTCTCAACCTTAGTTTGGTGTATGTCATGATATTATGACTGATTCTTGGATGGAATATAGCTACTTCATTTTCCCTTCCTTCCATTATTGATGTTGTTCTTATTTTTCAATTTTGTTTTTGTATTTAAAAAATATTTTTAGCTTGATGCTTTTTGATCAAGAAGAGGAAAGTCTATGACATCATTATCTAAACCAGTCTCATCTGAGCATTATTGCATGTTGGATCCAAATTTGATTTTTCTATGTATACAGTGTCTTGAAAAATAGGCAGATTCACTTTGTATATAGAAATTTTATTTCTTTAAGAAGTTATTATAACTTAAAATGATACCTTTTTATCCAGCCTAATGTGGCACTACATGAGATTTGTTTTTTTATAACTTTGGTAAAATTTAGGGACAACATTTATAGATTTTAGTAGACCACCAACAGGAGTCCTACTAGTAAGTTCCCAGAGGTTATACATTATATAAGACTACATGTTTTTAGTAGAATTTTCTAGGAAAATATATGCTTGAACAGAATTGAAGCTTGATAAAATTTGACAAATGCTAGTAAATTTGTATTTCTTTCAGAATTATTTTTTATTTTCTTAACAAAGGAATAATTTCTCTTCTTTAGCTGTCTACCAAGAAGATCTTTTAAATTCCCTAAACAGCCATATATTACATTTAAAACATTTTCAGATGGCTTTATGATTAATTTTTAGGGTAGTAACATTCTGACACTTTATTTACATTTTTATTTATTCAAAGATAACTTTAATATCCTGTTACATGTCAGGCCTTGTGATCAACTCTGAGGACATGCATGGTCTCTGCCCTCACACAGTTGGCAGTTTGTTGAACATCTTTTCTGTTGTATTAATTTTGAGAAAAGATGCCATAAGTTCAGAAAGTCTAAACTGAAATCAACATAATTCATCATTAAGGCAACACTAATTCAATTAAAAGACAAAATCCTGAATTTTGCAGATTCGTATGGTTAGCATCAGTCTGTTAATTGCCAATTGCAGATGTCTTATACTTTGAAAAATTATCATTTGCCATTTTATTTATCTCGAAGATATATACTCACAATAATTTATGAAACAGGAGAGATTGCTTGTAAGCAATGAAGCTGCATTGAGTTATAGCCCTTACACATTAGAATGATCTAAATTTTATTGCAACCCAAGTATTTCCCTCGAAGCATTACAGCAATCACTCTTTTTTATTATTTTGAAGGAGTATACTTCTAAGCTTGGGATTAACAGCTTTAAAGACTAGCAATATTGTTTCTGTTATTTCTTCATTCAGGATTTGGAATATGAACTTTCTCAGTACTACCTCAGGAGAATTTGTTGTAGTATAAAACTATTTGGTGATTATTTTAATACAGTTGTATAAAACATTATGATTATATCAATATGTATTAAGTCACTGAGATTGTGTCAAATTATAATAGTGAGACTAAAATGTTGATTCCACTTTCAGTCTTCCACTTACACAAAATAACTTGTGTTATACTTTTCTGATCTAATTGAGATGTTGAGCTTAAGTCGGACATTTTGGGTTCTGGTTCCTATTTAGATACTAACTAGTGCTGTGATTTTACCCAGCTCACTTCGTCTCTCTGCTTCTCATTTTATTCATCTATAAGATGGGAACTGAACTGGGATAGCCCCTCACTTCCATTCAAATTCTCACAGTCTGTGTATTTTTTCTTAGATAATCATTATTATCATAATCATCATTTTAGTTCTGTACCCCAAGTGTCAAAATTTAAAAAGCTTCTCTTTTCCTTTATTAATTATAAAAAAAGAAAGATCCTTAGAAAGACAATTTCCCCCAGTACCTTCATCACCCCACCTAATGCTGACATTTTTTGAACTACAATTACATTGCCAAAGCCTTAGAATGGGATCCTTAGCTTAGGGATCAGTTATACCTTGAAAGATATTTTATTTAATATTAAACACTTGTACATAACTATTAGAACTCCTTTGATTTTTCATATCTCTGCCCCACTCTGCTCCATCCTAATTAAATTTTTCTTTAATAGTGTCATGTTCCTCTTCTTTTCCCAAATTTGACATCTGAGACTTACCTTTGACTACTCTCTAACCTCTACCTCATTTATTCAATCATCATATCGTTTATCCTTTGTAATATATTTGTACAGAAAAAACAAACTGTTTTCTCTACTTTATACACTTCACTTCTGATATTAGATGTGTTATGTTTTTTCACACCAAGCAATTCTGTTCTCAGTGGACACCTACTAGGTGTCCTACAATTCAATTCAGTTCTGCCTCTATCTACGAGGAGTTAGCATTAGATCTCACAAGTTAAGGACTCAGTCCCACAGGACTGCATTCCCTTAAAACACCAATAACAAGTCCCAGGTTGTCACCTGTACTCCTGACCAACCAGCTGTATGTCGGGGTTCTCATGACCCTCTCATTGGGTTTGATAATCTGCTAGAATGGCTCACAGAACTCAGAGAAACATTTACTATGCTTACCAGTTTATTATGAAGGATATGATAAAGAATACAAATGAACAGTCAGGCAAAGAGGTACATAAGGCAAGGTCTGGAAGTGTCCTGAGGACAGGAGCTTCTGTTCCTGTGGAGTTGGGATGTACCACCCTCCTGGCACATAGATGTGTTCACAAACCTAGAAGCTCTCCAAATCCTGTATTTTGGTGATTTTTATGGAGGCGTGATTTATTATGAACTCATTCTCCAGTTCCTCTTTTCTCCCAAGAGAAGGGGCAGGAACACTAAAAGTTCCAGGATTTAATCATGGCTTGGTTTTTCTGGTGACCAGCCTTCATCCAGGAGCCTTCCAAGAATCCCCTCATTAGAACAAAAGATTCTCCTATCACTCAAGGAATGTCAAGGTAGTTAGAAGCTCTATGTCCAGAACCCAGAGACAAAGTATTTCTTACTATTTATAAGTTTAAACATTTGATTTTTCATTTCCTCACTGCCCTCATTATTCTAGTACATGTTTTCTAAAATTTGGCTTGTAAACCACATGCATCTAAATTCCCCAGAATTTTATAATTGAAATAACTTGATATAACTTTAAACAACTGTTAATGTAGATTTTTTTTTGGCAGGGGGGTCCAGACCTTCAAAAAAAAAAACCTCTGAGGCTACGATTCTAAAGATCTACATTGTTATTAAGCACTCATTTCAACATGCCTATGAATTCTTCATATTCTTTTATATAGTCTAGATGTAGGCTAAAGACTAATGTGTACTGAACTAGTTTTTGACTTCTGCCTTTACATACACTGCCCAGATCACATAGCACCTTGCTTTAGAATAGAATAGGACATTACCTGACACCTCTTATTCTCAACCTTTGATGTTTCTGTCAAAACTCAAAGGCAGTAGGAAAAGTCTTGTTTAACATCCTGTTACACTTAATTGAATTCATTTTTATTCTACCTTTGTAAGATTTCTAAATATTAATGAATACATGATTAGTTAATTTAGACATAATTAGTTTCGTCACATTTTAGTTTTTTCTTACTGAGACTTAGCTGAGAAAATATAATATTCCCTGATAAAATTCTCTAGTTGTTTCAGAATTAGGTGCCTGAGGTTCCTAATTTTCCATGGTATCTTTTTTCATACTATCCTTTTAATCTTTATACTTAATTAAGTCTCTTTCTTTGTTTCATAGAGGATCTTTTTTGTGGGCAGAAATTTCCATAATATTCTTATTGATTGTATTTGTTCTCTAAAAGTTTTGATAACTGTTGCTACTGGTAACACACACACATGTACACACATACCCCACTAAGGGTACCAGAGCATTGGAGGAGAGAAATTGGTTCTTAGGGAAAGCTTTAGCTGCTGAAATACAAATGATGATGGCAGCACCTTTGGTAGAGTGTGGGCAGTCCTCCTGCCAGGCTATCTGGAAAATGATCATTTTATTTAAAACCTACAAGTGCTTCTGTGGAGAAAAGGTGTCAATCTTTAAATCACATTTTTTGTTACAGACATAGTGGAGATGAATCTCAGAAGTGGGTGTTTGGAACTGAAGGTTGTATTTATTCAAAGGTAAGGATTTTATAAGCCACAGCTCTTATGCCTAAATTTTCTGTTCCCAGATTCTTATAAAATGTACTATCTATTTTTCAGAGCAAGAAATGCTTTTTTCTGCACATATGACTTCACTCTGTACCTAGAAGTTTAGAGTTTTACTCAACTCAATACTTTCCTTTGAAGTGTTTTTCTTTTAATTTTAAAACACATTTTATAAAGTCAAAAATAATTTTTCCTAATTCATTGCTATAATATGACCCAGCATTTTAGGGCATCAGTTTCCTTCTACATTGAAATGAAGAATTTGGTACTTTGGAAAACCAGCAGTATCTACTACCATTGAACATGTCTGTACGGCCCAGCAATTCCCCTACTAGTCATTTACCAACAAATGGTCATATGCTTACATATATTAAGGAAACAATATTTAATAAAACATTAATAGCAACACTAATTCTAGTAGCTTCATGTCAGCAGTAGAAAGGATAAAAAAATTGTACGTAGCTTCATGTCAGCAGTAGAAAGGATAAAAAAATTGTACTACACTGTGTATTCATTGGAATACTATATGTCAGGGTTGGCAAATGTTTTTCTAAAGAGCCAGACACTGAATATTTTGGGGTTTATGGGCCACATAATCTCTATCTCAACTTCTCCACCTTGCCTTTTAGTGCAAGGCAGCCATAGATAATATGTTAATGGATGGATGTGTCTGTATTTCAGTAAAACTTTATTAACAGAAACAGGTCAAGGTCTGTTTCTCATTTCTAAGAGAAACAGAATAACATTTACTGTCTACATTTCTAATAACATTCTGATCTCAACCACTTGAGTAATCTCTAAGAAGCTTTAGAGTTTCCCAAGATGACAGACTAGAGGCTTCTCCAGTATTCCTCACCCACTTGGAAGAAGCAAAGTGGGTGAGGAATACTGTAGAGGTTCACACTGTGAAGTTTTATCCAAGAAGAACAAAGAAGCTCAACAGACAAGCAAAAGAAAACTTAGATACTGGGAAAGAGAAGATGGTCAGGCAGCCTGCTGACCCTTAGATACTGGGAAAGAGAAGGTGGGGTCTAGTTGAAAATGGTGAGTGAATCCCCAATGTGGGAGAGGGAGAGTGAGTATCTCTATGATATACCCTCCCCCTGGGGAGCCATGTAATTCAAGCAAATCAGGCCACAGAAGAACACCATGACCCTCCCAAGCCCTGAATCTCACTTGGGGAGTACTTGGGACACTGTGTGAGAAGAATGACACTGGAAAGTATATCACCCACTTTCTTAGACATGGACACCAGTAAGAGGATCTGAAAACCTCTTATTATTACTCTAAGTCTGAATAAGAAAAAACTAAAATGTAATGAAGCTAATTATGTCTAAATTAACTAATCATGTATTCATTAATATTTAGAAATCTTACCAAGGTAAAATAAATACAGAAATTTGAACATAAATCCAGAATTAATGAGAAGTTTATCAAGGACATATATATATCCAAACAAACAAAGAGCACTTGGGCGTGGTGACTCATACCTGTAATTCTAGCACTTTGGAAGGCCAAGGCAGGATTGCTTGAGCCCAGGAGTTCGAGGCCAGCGTGGGCAACATGGCATCCCATCTCTACAAAATTTAAAAATTAGCCAGACCTGGTGGTGCATGCCTGTGATCCCAGCTACTCAGGAGGCTGAGGTGGGAGGATTTCTTGAGCTCAGGAGGTCAAGGCTGCAGTGAGCTGTGTTCATGCTACTGCACTCCAGCCTGGCTGACAGAGTGAGCCATTGCCTCAAAAACTAAAAATTAAATAAACAAACAGAACATCTGGAAATAAAATTTTCATTGAAATAATTACAAAATACATTTGAGAGCTTCAACAATAGACTAGACCAAGCAGAAGAAAGACTCTCAGAACTTGAACACAGGCCTTTCAAATTAATCCAGTCAGACAAAAATACGGAAAAAAAGAATAAAAAAGAATAAACAGGCCAGGCACGGTGGCTGACACCTGTATTCTCAGCACTTTGGGAGGCTGAGGCAGGCAGATAACCTGAGGTCAAGAGTTTGAGACTAGACTGGCTAACATGGCAAAACCCTATCTCTACTAAAGATACAAAAATGAGCTGGGTGCATTGGCATACACTGATAGTCCCAGCTACTCAGGAGGCTGAGGCAGGAGAATTTCTTGAACCTGGGAGGTAGAGGTTGCGGTGAGTGGAGATTGTGCCACTACACTCCAGCCTGGGTGATAGAGAGACTCCATCTCAAAAAAAAAAAAAAAAAAAAAAAAAAAGAGAGAGTGAAGGAAGCCTTTGAAAAGTATGAGACTCCATAAAGCAACTGAATATATGAATTATTGGTATTCCTCGGGTAGAAGAAAGAGCAAAAAGTTTAGGCCTAATACTCATCAGAAAAATACATTGCAAAATGAATTTCCACATCATATAGTCATCAGACTATCTAAAATCAACATGAAGGAAAAATTCTAAAATTAGCAGGAGAAAAGCATCTAGTCACATGTAAAAGAAATTCTATTAGACTATTAGCCAACTTACCAGCAGAAATCTTACAAGCCAGAGGAGAATGTGATGCTACTTTCAAAATGTTAAGAGAAACAAAACTTTCAGCTAGGAATTTTACCTCCAGAAAGAATAAACTTCATAAATGAAGGAAAATAGTCTTTCCCAGAGAAGCAAATGCTGAGAGAATTTATCCCAACTAGACTGAAGCTACAAAAAATGCTCAAAGCCATCCTAAACATGGAAACCACAGGTTAATATTCACTACCATAAAAACACAAAAAAGCATAAGCCTCACAGGTCTTTGAAACAATTTCACAAAGGTGGAAGAAAAAGGGATCAAATGGCAACATGACGGAACTCCAGCAAATCACAAAGACAAAGAATTTTTTAAACAACCAGATAAGAGCAAAATGATAGAAATAAAATCTTGTATATTAATTTTAATCATCACTGTGAATGTATTAAATGTCCCACTTAAAAGATATTGATTGGCAGGATGGATTAAAAAACATGCTATATGCCAACTCTATGCTGCTTACAAGAAACTCATCTGTGAAAACACATGTAGGGTGAAAGTAAAGGAGTGGAAAAAGATACTACATTCAAGGGATGTGAATATGGTTCAACATTTGCAAATCAATAAATATGATTTATCACATTAACAGAATAAGGACAAAAACCATATAATCATCTCAATAAATGTGGAAAAAGATTAATAAAATTCAGCTTTCCTTCATGATAAAAACCCTCAAAAACCTAGGCATAGAAGGAATATACCTCAACATAATAAAGGCCATTGAAAGCATTCCTTATAAGAACTGGACCAAGACAATGATGCCCATTTTCGCCACTCCTATAAAACATAGTATTGGAATTCCTAGCCAGAGAATTCAGGCAAGAGAAAGAAACAGAAGGCATCCAAATTAGAAAAGATGAAGTCAAGTTATCTCTGTTCATTGATAATAAGATCTTAAATCTAGAAAACCCTAGACTCCCCTCCCCCAAATAAAACCCTATTAGATTTGATAAATGAACTAAGTAAAATTTCAGGATACAAAATCAAAATCCAAAAACCCATAGCATTTCTATACAGTAATGATCAAGTTGAAAACCAAATTAACAACTCAGTCTCATTTACAATAGCTACAAAAATAAAAATACTCAGGAATAAATTTAATCAAGGAGGTGAAATATCTCTACAAGGAAACCTAGAAAACACTGGTCAAAAAAATTGCAGATGACACTAATAGAAAAACATTCCATGCTCATAGATTATAAGAATTAATATTGTTAAGATCATACTGCCCAAAGCAATCTACAGATTAAACGTGATCCCTATTAAAATATTGACCTAAGTTTTTACAGAATTAGAATAAACAATCCTAAAATTCTTATGGACAAAAAATATCCTCAATAGCCAAAGTAAACCTAAGCAAAAGAACAAAGCTGGAGGTATCATACTACCTGACTGCAAAAATATATTACAGGGCTATAGTAACTAAAACAGCATGATATTGGTATAAAATTAGACACATAAATCAATGTAACATAATAGGGAACTCAGAAATAAAGTCACATATCTACAGCCAGCTGATCTGTGACAAAATCAGCAGGAACATGAACTGGAGAAAGGACACTATAGTGTTGGGAAAATTGGATTACAATATGCAGAAGAATGTAACTGGACCCCTATCTCTCACCATATAAAAAATCAACTCAAGATGAATCAAAGAGTTAAATGTAAGACCTGAAACTATGAAAATGCCAGAAGAAAACCTAGGGAAAACTCTTCTGGACATTGGTGTAGGCAAAGAATTCATGACTAAGACCTCGAAAGTATAAGCAACAAAACCAAAAGTAGACAAACCAAAAAACTTCTGTACAGCAAAAACAAACCAACCAACTAAACAAACAAACAAAACAAGTGCATGAACAGGCAATCTACAGAAGGAAGAAAATTATTTGCAAACCATGCATCCGACAGAGACTAATATCTAGAATTTACAAGGAACTCAGCAACAACATAAACCAAAACAGATAACTCTATTAAAAAGTGGTCAAAGGACTTGATAGACATTTTTCAAAAGAAGACATACAAATGGCCAACAAGGGTATAAAAAAATGCTTAACATCATCATCTAATCATCAGACAACTGCAAAATTAAAATCATGAGATACATCTTACACAAGTTAGAATAGCTGTTATGAAAAAGACAAAAAATAACAGATACTGGCTAGGATGCAGAGAAAAGGGACCACTTATACACTCTTGGTGGAAATGTAAATTATAATAGTGCAACCTCTATGTAAAACAGTATGGAGATTTCTCAAAGAACTAAAGTTAGAACTACTATTTCATCCAGCAATCCCACTACTGGATATCTATCCAAATGAAAAGAAACAATTATATCAAAAAGATACATGCACTCGTATGTTTATCACAGTACTATTCACAATAGCAAAGATATGGCATCAACCTAAGGTTCTATCAGTGAACAAATAGATAAAGAAAATGTACTATATATACACAGTGGAATGCTATTCAGCCATTACAGAGATTGAAATCATATATTTTGCTGCAACATGGATGCCACTGAAGGCCATTAAATGAAACAACTCAGAAGAAGAAAGACAAAAGGCACATGTTCTCACTTATTGGCGGAAGCTAAATAATGTGTACACATGGACATAGAGTGTAGAATGATAGATATTGGAGACTCGGAAGGGTAGGAGGGTGGATAATGAGAAATTACTTAATGGGTGCAATGTATATAATTCAAGTGATGGATACCCTAAAAGCCAGACTTCACCACTATGCAATATAGCCATGTAACAAAATCGCACTTGTACTCCTTAAATGTATATAAATGGAAAAAAAAAAAAAAAGATTTAGGCTCTTTCTACAGCTCTTCACTTCAGAGTCATCACCAGAATCACCCTTTATGATCTATTCATGGTGGCATAGACTTTGTCTATCCTTCTCACAGCCTCTATCCATTACCCAGTTCCAAAGCTGCTTTCACATTTTAAAGTATTTGTTAAAACACCCTACTTCTGGGTACCAATTTGTGTCTTAGTTTCATATGTGCTGCTGTAACAAAATACCACAGACTGGGTAATTTATAAACAATAGAAAGTATTTCTCACACTTCTGAAGGCTGAGGAGTCCAAGACCAAAATGCCAATGAGTTTGGTGTCTGGTGAGAGGTGCTGTCTGCCTTGTTGCTACGTCCTCTGGAGGGGACAAATGCCATATCCTCACACAGAAGAAGGGACAGAAAGGATTGAACAAACTCCCTTCAGCCCCTTCTATAAAGGCCCTAATTCCATCCATGAGAGCTCTGCCCTATGACTTAATCACCTCATTAAGACCCTACCTCTTAATATTATCACATTGGCAATTAAGTGTCAACATATGAATTTTGGGGGACACATTCAGACCACAGCAAATGACTTGTGTGGAGTGACACTAGCTAAGCACCTCCCTATGGATGACTTCCCCTAATTCCAAAGTCAGTTTACAGTGAATACTACTGGTGCCACCCCTCAGTGACCTCTTTGACATCCAGTGAGATGTGGCTGTGCCCTCTCTGATGTGAACTGTATCTCAGCCATGAGTCAGGCATCTTTCTTGAGTGTCCTTTCTGAGGCCTAGAAGCAGTGGCTGTCCCCTATACCTGCAATTCTTATATTCTTTAGTGTCCTCTTTAACTATTGCTAGCCACTCCAATCCTCTGTTACTTCAATCCCGTGTTACTAATTATTTATGTTAAACTTTCCCTCTTTGATTGCTGTGTAGTTTGCATCTCCTTACTGGACACTGACCGATAAGCATGGTAATTTTATTTCTCTACTATTCTTGCATCATTTTAGAAATTTAGAGTTTGATACAATTTAAATGTAAAAATTTGTCATAATAACATTTCCTTCCCTGAATAGTTACTTGTTGGTACACCAGCTAAAATTTCAACCCAATTATTAACCTACCTCAAACTATTCACCTTTAGTTCTGTTCATAGAAGGGAATTTGACAGAGCAATGAAACATCAATGCTTTTTAAGAATTACCTTTACTAAGTGTGCTCAAGATTTCACCCAATTTTCCTTTTATTCATCATTCATTCCATTTATAGTCTTTACCATATTCCTGAGACAGAGTGAGGCTCCAGACAGATGAAGAAGGAGTCTTCTACTTTTTGGTAAAAATAAAAAGTAGAATTTTTAGACTATACCAAATATCTCTCCAGGTGTTTGGCTTGTGCCTGCACATGATAATTATGAAGCATATCTGAACACAGTTGACTCCTATTACCCAAGAACATGATTTGATTCCATCCTACATAAATCTCACTATTTCCATCAATAGACATAGAAGAAGAGACCAAGTTTTAAGTGTACTTTTTTCTTTTCTTTTTCCAAATTTAGGTGCCTACACATCCATTACTGCTCAGCTACTCTTTTTATCTTTTTCTCTCATTTTACAATTTTTTAATTGTTCCCAACAATGCTATTGCTGATTATCAAATTATACATACTTTTATGCTTCAAACAAATTTTTTTCAAGAAGGTTTTGTTTCTAAAATTTATTTTCCAAACACAATCACTGATATTTTTTACAATAGCTACTCTAAATTCCCAAAGCAAAACTATTTATTAATGAGACATTTCATTCTTTTAGAGGTTTAGAAATTTTGATTAGCTCTAAATTTAGTCATATCCCAAACTATTTCCATCTAGTTAAGGATAAAATGGAGTATAATTTGATGATTATTTGCAGCTGGATCATAAATGGAGCTCATGTTATTTGTTTTTTAAAATGGTAGAATTACTGTTTTAGGATATTAATAATGAATCTTGTCTCCAACACTTATTAGCTGTGTGGCCTTAGACAAGTCATTTAACCTTTTTAAGCTTCACATTCTTTCTCTGCAAAATGGAGCTATTAATACTAGCATTTTAAGTATTTGGCCCAGATCCTGGCCTTTAACAGCAAATTGATAATTTGTGTTAATAATGATGATAATAATGAACAAACTTAAATACATTTATTACATTTTGTTGTATTGTTTTTACTTGGATAAGTCTTTTGTTTTGTTTGTTTTTAAAGTTAACTATTTCTCTATTCCTTTACAAAAAATAATAAAATTATATCACCTCCTTTATGAGATTCACAGTTTCAGCTAAGTTAAAGATTTAAACTTAAATGTGGAACCATAAAATAGAAGAAAATATGGATTAAAGCATCTAACCCAGTGTAATAGAGAGTAGACTTCTTCATAAGTACATCTTCATAAGTATGCAAAGAAAGGCAGAATCCATAAAGGGAGAAACTAATGACTTGAGTGTATAAAAATTTTAAAACTCCTAAATCTAAAATAATTAAGCAAAAATAAATAGGAGAATATGAAAAATGGGGAAAAATCTTTGCAATGTAAACATTAGAGAATGAGATAATACTCAATATATAAAACCTGATATAGGCATAGAAAACAATAAACGCTTCAATTGAAAAATGGACAAAGGACATTAAAAGGAAATACATGACAAGAGAAAAATTAAAAGAGCCAACCAAATAAAAATTTCAGCCTCACTAGAGATAAAATAACTGTAAAACAATGAGATGGTATTTTCTTCCCTTGAACAATAGGAAGATGTAAAACTACAATGTTGCTAAAGATACAAGAAAACTAACATACTAATTTTATGTGTCAGTTATCTATTGCTTTATTTTTCAATTAAGTGACAAATTATTACAAAGCATAGTAACTTAAAACAGCAAATGTTTATTATGTTACAGTTTTGGTGGGTCAGGAACCTGGAGTGACTTACCTTGGTAGTTCTAACTTAAAGTTACTTATGAGACTAACTCAGGTTGCAAACATCTGAGGCTTGACTAAGGCTGGAAGGTCTGCTTCTAAGCATACTTACTTTGCTGTAGCCCAGAGGCATTAGTTTGATTTGTGGGCCTGCACAACATGAGCTAGACAACCAAAAGAGTGAGAGAGAACGAAAGAACAAAATGGAAGCTCAAGTGTCTCTTATAACCTCATTTTGGAAGTGGCATCTACCGCTTCTGCCAAATTCTTTGGATCACATAGTGGAAGAGGAAGTGCCCAAAAGGAAGGTAAGGCCATGATGTGGCTGAATATTCTGCTAGCCATGACAGAAGCAAAGACCACAAGTATAATCAACGAAAATCCAGTAGTGGGCTTTGCTTCCTACAAAAGCAAAGGGCACTACACAAAAGTATGAATACAAGGAAGCTGGGAACTTTTGGGACCATCAAAGTGGGTGGCACAATATTTCTGCAGGTCTGTTTGACATTTATCAAAATCCTTACAAAAATACATATTCCTTGTGACTCAGAAATTTCACTTATAGCAACTTACCCCAAGAAATTAATCAATAGTATGCACCAAAATATATCTTTAAGGAAGTCCATTATGGTACTATTTAGATTGGTGAATATTGAAAACAGGTTAAGAAATCAACAATGAGATTGTATGAATATATTGTGGCATGTCTTTATTATGAATACCAAATGTTGGCATCACAAATCATGGAGAATAATTTATGATGATGAAGAAAAATCATAATGTTGTTAATTGAAGAAATCAGGTAAGAAAACAATATTTTACTATATTGTAGCAAAGAAATATGTATAGAGACAAAACTGGAAGTTTATATGTGAAATGGGTGGTGGAAAAATGGATAACTATTTTCTTTGTTTTTAACTATATTTTCTAAGTTTTCTATAACAAGCATGTATAATAAGAAAAAAAAAAGGCCGTCTTCAAAAACATGCCTGATTATTGTATTGACCAAGAGTAGGTAGAGTATCTGGAGTTTAAAGTTCCATGTGAAATTCTGCTGACTTACCTGCCATACTTCCCTTGAAAACATAAGCACTCTTGTGGAGCCCCAAAGTTAGATGAAACGTAACTTTTCTAACAGACATGAAGGGAACACCTTGAGAGTAATGGAGATGATCCCCCAGCCCTATTATGGTGGGAAAAAAAAATCTCATAAATGGATAGGGTTCTATTTAACAACCATTGAGCTACAGTTGCATCCTGAGAGTGAATCTGGTACATGTGAAATTCCAAGCATGTTCTTACTGAGTCTTCAGTGGGAAAACTTCTCTGTTATGAAAGTTGAACTTACCCAAGGTCACAAAGCCAGTAAATAGCATAGCTGGAATTTAAAGCCAAGATAGGACTGTAGGTTGTTAATCAGTATGTACTATTTGAAGTTTTTGAAATGGGAATTATGTGATTAAAGATGCGCTTTGTTAAAATTTATCTTCTGATGGTAAAAAATGGGTTAGAATGTGAAGAATGCATTATCAACCAAAGAGCTGATGGACTTGGAAAATAATGAGGGCTTAAGACATTAGAGGTCAGTTTAGGGTGATGCACTGGTGAAGCTGAAGGGAGGAAAAGTTGAAAGATTAGGCTATTGACTTCCTAAAGGAAAATATTTGAGTTTCAGATTTTGGAGGAAGTAGTTGTCTGTACTGGTGGTCTGATGACTGAACCCTGTGGTTGCCTCATTGGAAGTCAAAATCACCTGGTCTTAGAGTAGATACACTAGATATTACCTGGAAAAGGAATGACTCCAAAGGGGAAGTTTCAGGACAATTTGTAAATGTCCTAAAATGCATGATGGGAAGATGAATAATAGCTGTGGTCACTTTGTGTTGTTTACATATGTCTGCACCTTGGACAAACTTACAACTCCAGGAAGCAAAGCCCGTTAGTGCATTTTTGTTGTACTTTTGGTCTTTGCTTCTTTAATGTCTAGCAGAATGTTCGGCCACATCATGGCCCTACCTTTGGGGCACTTCCTCTTCTATTTGACTGGATATATTATATATTGAAATTTCCCATATTCCAGATACATCTTCTTTCTAGTATCAGGGAAAGTACCTCAGAAATAAAGTTACATAAAATGTCTTTACTTCTATTAGAGGATGTGAAGCATGAAACTACCATAACAACATTTAACTCATGCTGTTGTTACTTACAGTCTTGGAATGTGTCTACTGTTTGTTTTGCTCTTATAAGTCAATTCTTTTAATATTCTGATATTGTGGAACATATTTGATATTATGTTTTCTCTCATATTTTAAACACTTTCAATATTCTGATATTGTGGAACATATTTGATATTATGTTTTCTCTCATATTTTAAACGTAGTGGTCTTTTGTTGCTGAATTTGGGCTTTGATGATTTTAGTGGAACCAATATGGAATAATCTACTTCTCCATTACCCATCACATTCTTTTCAGTTGAATTGTCTTGAATGACAGTAAGAACTGACATAAGAAAACAATAAGTAACATAATGCAATAAAGATGACGTAAAAGTGAAGGGAAAATGAAAATCCTAATTTTTTTTAGATTAAACTTCGTTTTGTTAATATTTTGGATTAGCTTAGTGATTCAAAAATCTCTTTCCAAAATTATCTGAATAGTATATGCAATAATATCACTATATCCAATTCCTATTTATTATTTTTTATAAAAGTAATATGCTGTAAAAATTAATATTAGAACAAACACATTAATGAGAAGTAAATTCTCTTCTTCTCAAACTCTATTCCTATTTCTCAGAGTTATTCACTAACAGCATGCTTTTTGTATATTCTCAAAAATTATTTTTATGCATATATTTGCATGTGCAGAACAGTTCTCATTTAAATAATAAAAGGGATACATGTTAGTTTTGAAAAAATTTCCAATAATTCAAAACTGAATAAAATAAGCATTGGTACGGAAATTTTTGTGTGTATATATTTTTTCATTTCTCATAGGTATATAACTAGAAGTGGAATTGCTGGGTCATATGAAAACTCCACATTTAACATTTTGAGGAATAGCAAGGCTTTCAACCCTTCACATTCTTGCCAACTCTTGTTATTCTCTTTCATTTTGATTTTGTTACTCTTTGTCTTCCTGGTGACACTTACACTTAAGTAGTACGCATTTAAGGTTGGGAAGTGCCTCAAATTTTAAACATGCATATTTACATTACATCTTCTAACAAAGTTAAAAGTAATTCAATATCTATTTTTCCAGAATAATATAAGGACCTTAGCGCCTTTATCTACTGTACACTCCCTCATATTTTTTGTTTTTTAGAATTTTAGTTCCACACTTTAAAAAGTGCAGTAAGGAGTTTATATTATAATTGAGGCAGCATATTTAGGCTTGAGAAACTATTAATCAAGCGGGATGACAGTGAAGCATGTTGCTTAACTTCCCTGTGCCTGCTTCCTCACCTTTAAAATGGACACAATAATAGTACCCACTTCAAAGTACCGTTGCAAGGATTAAAATGCAAATTTATTGTTATGTGGGAAATTACTTCCACACAAGGGTGGCCTCCAAGTGTATTACTTGATAAGCTAGGCTACAACCCGTGGTACAGAAAAGTGCACAGAAGAAATTAAAATATTCACATCATGACTTATTAAATCAATTTAAAACATAAAATGTAAAGAAAGAGAGATAGGCCACATTAATGTAATTGAAATATTACACAAGTGGGTTGAAGGGTCATATTAGCCTGAATCTCGTCTGCAATATTTACATATCCCTGCTTTATTCGACATTACTCTTTCCTGCTGCTGATGTAGTTACAAGAACCAGAATGAAAACTTGACCAGAGGGGCCCAACAAATAAAAGGTGCCTGGGACAGTGACACACAGTTGTTCCATGAGAGCTGTGTGTGAATCACTTGACCCGTAGCTGTACTTCTCAGTTAGCCTGATGAGCAGTGATGGATTTTATCTGGCAGAAGACCCCAAGTGAGAGTCAGGAATGGGTGGCTAATTAAAGACCTCATGATTATCATGTACCTCATGTGCTCCATTTGTATTTAGTATTTCATAGGTATTTTTTGCTTTGTTGATTAGTTAGTCATGAATACTAAATGTCTATTTTATCTTTCTTTCTTTCTTTTTTTTTTTCCCCCTTTTTGAGATGGAGTCTCTCTCTGTAGCCAAGGTTGGAGTGCAGTGGTACGATCTTGGCTCACTGCAACCTCCAACTCCCAGGTCCCAGTTCAAGGAATTCTCCTGCCTCAGCCTCTCAAGTAGCTGGGATTACAGGCATGCACCACCATGCCCAGCTAATTTTTGTATTTTTAGTAGAGGCAGGGTTTCACCATGTTGTCTAGGCTGGTCTTGAACTCCTGACCTCGTGATCTGCCCACCTCAGCCTCCCAAAGTCCTGGAGTTACAGGCATGAGCTACCACGCAGGGCCTTTATGTTGTCTTTCAAGGCCTTTTTAGTGTTCATAGACATATGCTCTACTTAGTGTCTAACACTTCTCAGGTTACTATCTTGTCTATGCTTAGTGAAACTGTTTCATCCATTCTATTTATTTTTTTGTCTTCTAGAGCAGATTTGAATACTTCCAAACAGTACAGCAACTACACAATTACATATATGTGTTGTATTTACAATAATACCTTTTATATAGAGATAACTCAATAAATTTACCTATTATTATTAATATATAAGATGGTTTTACTGTTTTAATCTTATCTAAGGCCGAAAAATTAGCTACCTAGCTAAACTTGATCAGATTAACAACTAATTAGAAATTTTAATATTTAAGTAATTTGGCTTGATTTTGTTATGAAATTGATAATAAAGTACAAAGTTTATTAGCCAGACCTTTTAACTATTTATCTTCCCCTCTTTCCAGTTGGATGGACTTTTGGCTATTATTTATAAGGCTGATACTACTTGTTATTTTTTCCTTTCTTACAGGCTTATCCTCAATTTGTTCTGACCTACCTAAAGGAGCTAAATGCCGAAGTAGATGTGACCCAGACAGAGTATCACATTCACCATGGTGCCTGGACCACAGCTCATCAGGAATGTGGCAGAAACTTAGCAGAAGAGGTCAGTGTAGGGAGCCAAAGGCAAGACAGAAATAGCTCTCTAAAATATATTTTGAAAAGAGAAAAAATGTTCAAGTTGTTTTTGGGAGGCAAGCACAAATTCACAACAATGTTACTGATAGTTTAAAATAATACACATAATATCTATATACACATTGATATTTACATAAACATATATCTTTATATAAACATTTTACTAAATAGACAGTGATACGCATTTTCTTAGGATTGCCTTCTTTTGTTTTGGCTATGTTCAAAGGACTTATGTGTTGTAGGAAGATTGAAGGAACCATGGAAACTGCAGTGTTATATTTTTGGCATATATGGTTTAGATATTTCCACTCAGTGAAAATTAGGTACATTATTCCTATAATTAATTTATTAGGTTCTGCAAGAAAGTGCCAGCAACCTTGGTCTGAAGCAACTGCCAGAACCCTCAGACACCCATTTAATGCCAGAAGGTTCTCTTGAGGAGACAGGGAAGCTGACAGTAGCACTGGTGAGGAAACTGGAAGAGAAACATCCTAAGGCTTCTGCTCAGAGGTAGGTACTGACAGAACTGAGCTTTATTGCTCAATGACATTCGATGTTTTCCTTCAGTTTCATGTAAGATTGATTTCTTGAAGATTATTGAAATATCTCAAAAGCCCTTTGGCTTTCAAACATAGTAGTTTTTGGGTCACATTTGATGAAGAAATGCGACATTTATGTGTATTTTGTTGAAGATTGATGTACTGTATGTTATTGTTTATAAATATACTTAGGATGGCTTGCATCCTCGGATTTCACTAAAATACTCTGAAATAACCTAATTATGCAAAGGCAGTACAGACCATATATCCAATTGTTAAAAATAGCAAGGTATGTTGAAGAAAACTGTCCCATGGGCAATCCTTTTTATTTTCCATGAGAACATTATTATTTGGACTCAAAGTTAAGTGCACAATAGATGGTCTTAACCAGTGACAACAAATCAACCCCATTTCCATTCCTAGAATAAAAATAACATCATTGATATTGCTAACCAACTGAAAAATTACCCTTGGTTAAAAAATGGAAACAGTTTCTCTGATCCTCTTTCTTTAATTGGAAACTACAGTTCATTATTATTATTATGTTGGGGTTGATGTTGTAAATCATAAACTGACTTTACAAATTATAATTTTAATCTAAAACTGTTTGAAATTACTGTTGACTGAAATATTCTTAAAGGAGTAATATAATTCTTATGTTCACTAAAGTTTAAGGGAATTCCTAAATTTATTTAACTTAATTAATTAATTTATTTATTATAAAAATGGGGTCTAGCTATATTGCCTGGGCTGGTCTTGAACTCTTGACCTTAAGCAATCCTCCCACTTCGCTCTCCCAAAGTATTGGGATTATCAGCATGAGCCGCCACACCCAGCCTTCCTAAATTTAAATACATTAACTGTAGATAGCAATGTCACTTGCATCAAAAGAGACAAGAAACTTTTACTTTAATTAAAAGCTATTTTATATTCCTAAATTACATATTTTCACTTGGGATTTTGACAGGAGGGGAACATTTTTTTCTGATAGATAGCAAAATTGACTCTCCAATTTATTATTTACTTAATTTGTTATTTAAAATTCAAGTCTTTTGTATTTGTTGTTTTGAAGATAGAACACAAAGTAACAAATTTAATACCTCGCTGTATTATAAGATATGAAAACTTAGGTTCCAGGTATTCTTATTCTCTTCCCTGCTAGTTATTTTTTAATCACATGCAAGAATCTCAACTCTCTGCTGCTCCATCTACAACAGGACCACAGGCTGAGGAGCCATATAGCCAAGCCACTCTCTGCTATTCTCACATCACTAGACTGTAAGAGCCTTGGGGAAAGTCCTTGTCTGATGTTTTCATCTAAAATAGGAACTCAAGAAACACTGGGGCAGTTGGGAATGTGTAATATTGCTCTATGAGGCTGTTTCTGCCCTCTCTAGACTTATTTGGCAGCGATTTCTACTCAGCCATTTTTTTAGGTAACATTGGGGCTTGTCATTATCCTGGGATCTCATTATCCTGGGCTCTACTCAAGAAAGAGGCACAGTTTACTTCTGCTCTCAGATTCCTGAAACATATATGGGGTCTGTGTGTTTGCCCCACGCTGAACTTGTCCTTCATGATAACTACCTGCTTTGCCTATTTCACCCTTCCCCTGCTTGAAAATATTTTCTCTAAGGGTATAGGGCACTGCGTAGCTTAGGGATTTGGCTTTTGCATTCTGTTGTTGCTTCTCCCCTGAGGCAATGCAATCTGATGACCGTACTTTGGAAGAAAGGAATATAGTATTAGAAAAAGTGAGGCCCAAAAAGACGGGGCAGTTAATGTCAGTTACCATACCACAAGACCTATCTGAGGTTGTCAGAATTAAGTGAGATGCCATTATGTTCCAGGAAAGTAGTAAGCATTCAAGTGTTAGTTGTGAAAATGTTCTGAAAACAAGTAGAGATAGAAAATAATTTTTAATAGGGACTTATTTAGATTTATGCTTTCTTAGTCAATAGGAATTGACTAGTAAATATGTTTGGGATATGGTTTCATAAGAAATCTCCTAGAGGCCTTTTCTTAGTGGACATTCCTCAAGGTTTCTGTTAGGCTCCAGCAACTCTTCCTGCCTTCTTCTTCTTCTTTTTTTTCTTAAGGCAGAGATTTATCTGCATTCTTTCCCCTCTGCCTCCACAATTTACCACAGTAGATGTAATTTCGATTTCTTTCCCTCTTAAAACACACACACACTCTGTCTCTCTTTCTCTCTCTCTCTCTCTCTCTCTATCTCTCTATCAAATAATCACTGAAAAGTAGGTGTAAAGGTGTGCTTCTCCCCTTGCTTCGATAAAATAAGTTGTGTGTACATTGAATTCTAAGTTTGGTCCAAAGTAAAGTAAATGCCATATTTTGGCATTAAGTGTCTGGAATGTGTTTGTTTACATTAGTTTATCCAAAGGAGTCCTTTACCCTTATTTAAATGGAATAGGGGGTGGAGAAGGACTGGGACAGCCAACAAAGCATGCTGACCCAGCTTGTCACCCAGTGACCTGTGAGAAGGAAATAATGAACTGTGAGTAGCTGTCATCTTAACTGTTTCTGACAGTTTGCCTTTGGGCACATCTGTGTTAGTTGCATTGGAAAGGCCTTTGTTCTTTTCCCACTAGTGACTTTGCGGAGTGCTGAGCGGTTTGCTAGCTACTGTACTCCTAACCAGCCCTTCCTTCCCAGGGAAGGGAGCAGCTGCCAGGGATCGCACTGACATTTCTCTTCATGACTCAACTTGGCATAGACTTCATTCTTTTAAAAGAAAACATAGATTTAAAAGCCATTTGATTTTTTTTTCAATTTAAATATACTTTAATATCTTATGAACTTTAGAACTAATAAAAAAGCAACTTATAAGAATACATTTAGTATTATCCAAATTTTAGGTAGACAAATAGCTAACCAAGTGGGCTGGTGATTTGAAGAAAATATTACAAAATATTGACAGTTTTTATTGCATGTTTAAATGTTTATTTTCCAAATTTTAATAATTAAATATTTACATTAGGACAAAATCAGTACAAGTTATGCAAAGCATTTTAAATGTAGACACTTGATACTTTGCTATTAAGAATATTTGGACTAAAATTGATAATATCATATCACAGTTTGTTTCACATTTTCCACTGATACTTTTAAAATAAACTTTTATCTAAGAATATAAACTTTAAAATATTGCAGTATTAAAATTTTAAAGTCTAGCTTGTACATGAAATTATTGTAATCACTAGGAGATATGATTTGATAAGAAACAGGTGTTTCTGTCCTCCGGTTTTCTAAAGTTATAACTACCGTGTCAATGGTAACAAAAGCAGAAGATTTTGAATAATGCGTATCATGCCCTAAGATAATTGTTTACATTAAAACCACAACTTCATTTATAAAATATAATTCCTAAGTCAGTTTTAAAGCCTTATTTACATTTTTACAATTGCTGTAAAGTCAGTCCTTCTGCTGTAATTATGTCCTTTCTAGCTACAATTGGCATGAAATAAAATTGAGCGTTTGGTTCTCAACTTATTATGTTTACCATTTTAGGAGAATATAAATTCAAACTCTACTGCATTGGCCAATTTTTATAAGGTTCCTATTTCCCCTTATAAAATAGAAGAAATGAAGCTTGAAAGAAGTGACATGCTTTTTTTCTTTATTCTTTTCTCTTAGTAACAGATTTGAGAAGCGCTAGCTAAAGGAACTATTATAGTCTCCTGCTTTTCAAAGAAAGGCAAATTGATAGCAATGAGAACCTCTTTAAGCAGACAAATAATGATCATGTCTATATAATTATAAATTGTAAAAACTCATATATTAAAAATTGAATTATATTCTGATTTTCTTGAGTATTCAGTAGCATAAGATTACTATATTAAATCATTTATGTAGCTTTGCATATAGTTGGTGGTAATTTGTAACTGTCTTACTTACTTTGAACCTTCTCCTCCTTCTGTTGAGTAAATATTAACATAATTTTTGTAGAGCCAGTAAACTCACAGGTCGGTTTTGACAATAGTCAGACTGTCTTTTTAAGAAAAGTGAATTGTTTAAATTGCCACAGATCCGTTTCTTATTTTTAGCACTATTACCAATAAAGGTAAACGTTAATATAATAATTGCTTTTGATAGTCACTAAATCCAATTATACTTTCTAGGAATAAAATCCCATGTTTTATTACATTACTTTTCTTAGCTATTGATGAGACTCAGCTTTAAGCATTTGCCTTTATCTCTTTTATATTTGGGAGTATGGCATTATATTTAACAACATGAAATTATTGTGTTTCAAGGTTGTGAAGATATAATTTTGTTTTTTAATTAGAAAAGTCAAATATCTTGATATTGGCTGAGATTGTTGTCTGTTTGGGTTTTGGTATGTTTTAAAAATTAATTCCCGTATGTTCTCTGTGAATTAAAATAAAGTGAACAAATAATATAATTGCACTTGTTTCTTTGAAACAAAGTCAAAATCAAGCATTCTAAAAGATTAGACTTATATCTATAAATATGCATTAATTCAGAAATTCTCAAAGATTTTCAAGTAAACATTTTTATGATTATTTTTTGTTTTTATTTGCTGCTGTGAGGTACCCAAACCTTCAACTATGCCACTTAGTTTCCATTTTAACAATGTACTATTTATCTTTCTGTTCTATTCAGTATTGTTTATAGAACTATTTAAGTCATGAATGTGAAGCTCCACTCTTACCTTCTTCACACTTGTCGCCCCCAAACTAGGGTGTCTAGTATTATAACAGTGAAAATAGTAGGTAATGATTTCTGGATTGGGTAATATGGATGGAAAAAGAGGAGACAGGTGGTAGAGATAATAAATTACATTTAGTTGGACTTGGATGAGACCAGAGTGCAAGCTGTCAAAATGATCTATAGGTTAGCTTCCTAACTTGCCTATCTCTTTCAACCCTTGTCCTCCTACAATTTATTCTCTAGTTAAGGGCCAGAATGATCCTTTTATATTCATAAGTCAGATCATGGGAATCCTCAGTTTCAAATCTTTCAATGACTTCTTATTTTCTCTAGAGTGAAACTAAAGTCTTCATGTTACATATCCTACTTTACTGGCCCCATTGTATCTCTGACCACCACTCTCCCCTCCCTTCCTCTGCTCTAGTCACCCTGGCTTCACGGCCTTTTCTGAGATATAATGCATGCATGCTCATACCCTGTCATTCTCTTTCCCTGTTTTATTTTTAATTCAAGGCACTTATTTCTACCTGTCATATACATATTTGTTTACTGTCTGAATTGCCCAATTAGAATGTAAGCTTCACTTCAGCAGGAACTGTTTACATCTATACCTCCAAGGCTGGAACATACCTGGCACGTGGTAGGTACTCAGTACAAAGTTGTTGAATGAATGAACAAAGAAATGAGGTCGAGCTCAGTGGCTCATACCTGTAATCCCAGCACTTCGGGAGGCCAAGGCGGGTGGATCACGAGGTCAGGAGATTGAGACCATCCTGGCTAACACCGTGAAACCCCATCTCTACTAAAAATGTGAAAAATTAGCCCGGCATGGTGGATGCACCTGTAGTCCCAGCTACTTGGGAGGCTGAGGCAGGAGAATCGTCTGAACCTGGGAGGCAGAGGTTGCAAAGAATTGAGATTGTGCTGTCGCACTCCAGCCTGGGTGACAGAGCAAGACTCTGTCTCAAAAAAAAAAAAAAAAAAAATGAATGAAGTGATATGATTAATGAAATTAAGAAAATGGAGAGAACAAATAATTTGAGCATTCACATGTACATTTCAAGACCATCCTGTCTGCCAGCCAACTGTAGCCCTATGATCTACTTGTGTGTCAATCCAAAACTGAGCCCAACTATTCATTCCAATGGCTTTCTGGCTGAGTCAATGTCATCTATGTATTCTATCCTTTTTTAAAGCATAAATATTTATTGAGCATGTTCTAACTTCTAAACACTCTTTTATAGTATCCTAGGCACTGGGTATTTAGTGTGGAGAAGACAGGTGCACTTTCTGGCCTCACGGAGCTGTCCCCACAGAATCTAACAGAGAAGAGAGATATTAAACAAGTCATTACAATGAGAGAGAGTGAAGAGTGTCACTGTAGGGAGAAGGTAGTTCATCTTGAGCACTTCTCTCTGGTGATATGCTTTTGAAGTACTACTTTGAATGCTATACTCATTGACTTATTCTTCAGAGTTTACTCATTCCCTAAGTGAAATTAAGCATTAACTGTCAGACCCACTATACTTAAGTCTCAGAATTGCCATGTACTTGATAGACCCAAGCTCATTGTACTTGGCTCATGCTGGTTTGCTTGTCCCAAACACCCCTATTTCCTTTTATCTACCCAAAACCTTACCCTCTGCAGGGCCCATTTTCATTGATTTTTTTTTTAGCTTTTCTTCTCATGATGTATACATTTAAGCATACAAATTTACCTTGAAGGATGGCTTTAGCTTCACTGCACTCATTTTACTATTTTATATTTTCATTATCATTTCCGTTTTATTATATTGTTTGATCTATGGACTATTTAGATATTTCTTAATTTCCAAATATATGAACTATTTCAGCTTTATATTGTTCTATTGACTTCTAGATTAATTTCACAATGGTTGGAAAACATTTTTGATATGATTTTAATTCTGATATTTGTTTAGATTTCTTTTTTTTTTTTTTCTTTTTTTTTTGAGATACAGTCTTGCTTTATTGCTCAGGCTGGAGTGCAGTGGTGCCATCTTGGCTCACTGCAACCTCCACCTCCCAGGTTCAAGAGATTCTTGTGCCTCAGTCTCCTGAATAGCTGGGATTACAGGCATGCACCACCATGCCTAGCTAATTTTTGTATTTTTGGTATAGATGGGGTTTCACCATGTTGGCCAGGCTGGTCTCAAACTCCTGACCTCAAGTGATCCACCTGCCTCGGCCTCCTAATGTGCTGGAATTACGGATATGCACCACCACACCCAGCCTGAAATTTGTTGAGTTTTTTTATTGCCATCTACCACATGCACATTTTTAATAAGCGATCCATGTGTACTTGAGAAAATACGTATTATGAAGTTTGGGGGTGCAGTGTTCTGTGTATTTCAATTAGATTAAGTTTGATAAATGTGTTTTCAGATCTTGTATATACTTACTGATATTTTGTTTGCTTGTTAAATTATTTACTGAAAGATATATCATTAAAATTTCCCACTAATGGCCAGGCATGGTGGCTCACCCCTGTAATCCCAGCACTTTGGTAGGCCAAGGTGGGTGCATCAGGAGGTCAAGAGATTGAGACCATTCTGGCCAACATGGTGAAACCCCATCTCTACTAAAAACACAAAAATTGGCTGGACATGGTGGCATGCACCTGTAATCCCAGCTACTTGGGCGGCTGAAACAGGAGAATCACTTGAACCCAGAAGGCAGAGGTTGCAGTGAGCTGAGATCGCGCCATTGCACTCCAGCCTGGGCAACAAGAACAAAATTCCATTGCAAGAAAAAAAATTTCCCACTAACTTGTAGTTTTGTCTATTTCTCCTTTGAGTTTTATGAACTTTTCTTTTCTATAATTTTTGAGATTATTAGGTGCATACAATTTTAGAATTGTTTTATCTTTCTGGTCAATTAAACCTTTTGTTATTATAAAATACACTCACATACTTTCTCCCTTTTTAAAATTTACTTTGTCTCATATTAAATGTAGTGGTTCCAGGTTTTTAGTCAGTGTTTGCATGATATAATTTTGTGACCTTTTACTTTCAAACTTTATCTCTAATGCTGAGGGAGTGTTTTGTGTGAAAAAAGTATTTTTAATGAAGTATTACAATGTCTGTCTTTTAATTGAAGTATTTTAGTCCATTTATACCAATAATGTAATTACTGGTATTTTGGAGTTTAAATCTAACATGTTATTATTTGATTTCTGTGTGTTCCATCTATTCTGTGTTTTGTTTTCTCTCTTTTTTGGTCTTCTCTAAAATTTATTATTTTATGTTACTTAATTACCTTCCTCCCAATTATCTTGGTAGTTATATATTATTTTATTATTTTTTTTAGTGATTACTGTGAGGATTATGCATGTTTCTTTGACCTACTAAAGCCTAATATAAATTAGTGTTTTTACCATTTTACAAACAATTCAAGAACCTTGGAACTCTTAATCTCCATATATACACTTTCTGTCTAAATTCTGGTGTGTTTTAGTTCTATCCCTACTTATTATTATTATTTTTTATATTTCCATAATTTATTAGGGTACAGGTGGTATTTGGTTACATGAGTAAGTTCTTTAGTGGTGATTTGTGAGATTTTGGTGCACCCATCACCCGAGCAGTGTAGTCTTTTGTCCTTCAGCCCCCTACCATCTTTCCCCCTAAGTCAGCAAAGTCCATTGTTTCATTCTTATGCCTTTGCATCTTCATAGCTTAGCTCCCACATATCAGTGAGAACATATATATTTGGTTTTTCCGTTCCTGAGTTACTTCACTTAGAATAATAGTCTCCAGTCTCATCCAGGTCACTGCAAATGCTGTTAATTCATTCCTTTTCATGGCTGAGTAGTATTCCATTATATGAATATACCAAAGTTTCTTTATCCACTCGTTGTATTATGGGCATTTGGGTTGGTTCTGTGATTCTGCAATTGTGAATTGTGCTGCTATAAACATTTATGTGCAAGAATCTTTTTCATATAATGACTTCTTTTCCTCTGGGTAGATACCCAGTAGTGAGATTGCTGGATCAAATAGTAGTTCTACTTTTAGTTCTTGAAGGAATCTCCACACTGCGAAAACAGTGGAAACACTACAGAAACATGGTGGTTGTACTAATTTACATTCCCACTGGCAGTGTAGAAGTGTTCCCTGTTCACTGCATTAATGCAAACATCTGTTTTTTGATTTTTTGATTATGGCCATTCTTGCAGGAGTAAGGTGGTTGATTATCTTTTTAATGTGTTGTTGGATTTGGTTAGCTAGTATTTTGTTAAGGATTTTAGTATTGCCAGGTGTGGTGGTTCACACCTGTAATTCCAGCACTTTGGGAGGCTGAGGTAGGCGAATTGCGAGGTCAGGAGTTTGAGACCAGCCTGGCCAAGATGGTCAAACCCCATCTCTACTAAAAATACAAAAATTAGTCAGGCATGGTGGCATGTGTCTGTAATCCCAGCTACTCGGGAGGCTGAGGCAGGAGAACTGCTTGAAACTGTGAGGTGGAGGGTTGCAGTGAGCTGAGATTGCACCATTGCACTGCAACCTGGGTGACAAGAGCAAGACTCCATCTAAAATAAAAAAGGATTTTAGTATCTAAGTTTATTAAGGATATTGGTATTGTTCTATAGTTTTCTTTTTTGATTATGTCCTTTCCTGGTTTTGGTATTAGGGTGATGCTGGCTTCATAGAATGAATTAAGGAGGGTTCCTTCTTTATCTTGTGGAATAGTGTCAAAAGGATTGGTACCAATTCTTCCTTGAGTGTCTGGTAGAATTCTGCTGTGAATCCCTCTGGTCCTGGACTTTTTTTTGATGGTAATTTCTTAATTACCATTTTAATTTCACTGCTTGTTATTGGTCTGTTCAGGGTATCTAATTATTGCTGACTTAAGCTAGGAGGGTTGCATTTTTCCAGGAACTTATCCATCTCTTCTAGGTTTTCTAGTTTATGTGCATAAAGGTGTTCATAGTAGCCTTGGATGATCTTTTGTATTTCAGTCGTGTTAGTTGTAATATCTCCTGTTTTGTTTCTTAGTGAGGTTATTTGGATTTTCTCTCTCTTTTCTTGGTTAATCTTACTAATGGGCTATCAATTATATTTATCTTTTCAAAGAACCAGCTTTTGGTCATTATCTTTTTTTTTTTTGTTTCAGTTTCCTTTAGTTCTGCTCTGATCTTGGTTATTTCCTTTCTTCTGCTGCCTGTGGTTTGTTTGGGTTTTGGTTTGGTTTGTTCTTGTTTATCTAGTTCCTTGAGATGTTACCTTAGATTATCTTTTTGTGTTCTTTCAGGCTTTTTGATGTAGGTGTTTAGGACTATGAACCTTCCTCTTAGCACTGCCTCTGCTGGTGAATTTAGTATCAGGATTTAAATCTTTAACTCTTATTGCTAAACTTTCTTCATTGTGTTCTCTCCTATTCTATGATTTACTAATACTTGAAAGTCAGTTCATAGTAATAGGTAATATGCATTAATTTTTCATTTTTATATTTATCCATTCATTTGATAAATGCTTATTGAGTGCTTATTAAGAGAGATGACATAACTTTCTAACTGGCATCTCTGAACTAGAGTCAGATTAGTGTGGCTTCCAGTCTTAGATCTCCTAAGTAATCACTGTGTGATTTGGGGTAAAATATTTAATATTACTTGATTTCCTCAAATATAAAAGAGGGATAGTGATTATTGAGACATTTAAATGAGATCATGAATATTAAAGTTGAGCCCAGTTCTTGGTACAGTAAATGTTCAGTAAATGGTAGCTTTTATGACAATAACATTGTGTTGTTAGTATAAAGTGCAAAATATTATAAAATACAACAAATTCCTGTCTTTAATGAATCTAAAATCTCTTGAAAGAATCTGAATTCCTACTTTTAGAGAAGTTGTGCACTGCTAAATTTTAAATGTTATTCAAAAAGTATTTTTTGAGTTCTCATAGGATGTAGAAAATTGTACTATATAGTAGTAGAGTGGTCTTTAAGTTAAAAAAAATCCCTCAGTCTTCAAGGAATTTTGCAACCTAAATATGAATATGCACAATTAAATAACTTAGTAGTGACAAACTATAGTCATGCTATTAAAATGTGTTTTTAGCCTCTGTGAAAAAAAGAAATTGAGTATATTAAATAAATCACCTCTATTGCCAAGTTGGAAGATATAAATAAAAGAGATAGTCTGCTCTTGAGAAAGTTGAAATGTAGTTGAAAAGGTTAAAAACTTAAACTTTAGTGACTTTCATTGTTTTTTTAATGCATGTTTAACACTAACCTTTAAAAAACAAATGAACAGAAAAAAGAGAAATACATACAATCTTGATTATTAATTGTTTTCTCTGTCCCTTTTTATAAATATTTGGCTGCTGTAGTTACATTTACAAAACTGAGGACATGCTATTTTTTGTGTTCAACAATGACAACACAATAACAGACATTAAGATTTTCTGTGAACATGTTTTCCTTACATTAAGTATATGACTACATTATCAGCCTTCAGTGTGAACCTTAATTTGTGTAACTAATGTCATGTTATAGGACTTTAAGAGGTTTCCAATTTTTTGGTTACTATAAAAAAGATGATAACGAACAATGGACAGAAACTTGGAACACAGGGTAGAAGTTAAATAATAAGACTCAATGAGGATATGCCACCTCACAAATGCCATAAGTGTGAGAAAGAATGGAGGGCTGTGTGTTTGGAAGACATTGTGGAAGAGAAGGGTTTGGGCCAAAAGAAGGATAGTTGGGATTTGTTTTGTTTGAAAGGAAAGAGAAAGACATTTCGAAAAACTGCCATCTAGTTCTGCCAGTTTGAGAGTGGATCATTTTATATGTGTCATCTCTTACCAGAAACCTAGGATTTGTTTTAATTCCTATTTAAGTGAGCTCATATATCAAGCAGAAAGCTCTCATCACAAGGTAGATCATAATTTTCTAACTGGTTTAAGTTCTCTGGAAGCAACCAGAGATTTTTTTTTTCTCTTTTCCTACCATTAATTTCACATATGACATTTTTTTTTCTTAATGAGGCCAGTGAACTCTTTGAGATTAATAGGACTCTTAATTTCAAAAGTTTTTCATTTTCTTTTTCAATGAATTTAACTTTGGCATAATTGAACTCATGTTTGCCACTGAAAATTTGACAGCTTAAAAAATTTTCAGTGTTCAGAAATAAGTTGAGAAAAATAATATACTTTAGTGTTTATTTGGTACACATCATATATGGCTACTAAGATGCAGGTATTCTCTGAATATGACTGAGGACATTTGGTAGCACTTCATATGAACAAACAGAAAGTCTTTTTCTATGAATGGTTAAACATGAATACTATTCAATGTTAAGAAAGAATAAACTCTTGAGAACACACAACTTGTATGAACCACAATGAAATTATGCTGAATGAAAAAAGCCAATTTCAAAAGGATACATGGTTTATGATTCCATTTATGTAACATTCATGAAATAACATAATTATAGAGTTGGAGAACAAATTAGTGGTTTCCAGGGGCAAGGGATGTGGGGGAGGGGATGGATGTGGATATAACTAAAGGGGGAATTTTGATTGAATAGTTGAATATCTTGATTATGGTATGGTTACATATGTAATGGAATTGCATAGAGGTACACATACACATGCAAACACACACACACATATGAGTGCATGCATAACCAGTGACATCTAAATAAATGCTATGGATTGTACCAATGTCAGTTTCTCGATATTGTACCATATTTGTGTAAGATATTACCACTGGAGAAGCTTGGGAAAGGCGTTTGGGACTGCTCTGTATAACTGCCTATTAATCTATAATTACTTCAAAATAAAAAGTTTAAAAAAGAAAAACATTTCCCAGGTGAACATATCCAGCACTGAGAACAGAGACTACCTCCAGTTGGAGAGCTCTGTGGAAAGGAAATTACTTGACTGCACTTATGAGCGGATCTAGGCGGGTTCAATACTCCTAAGAAGAAAAGTTTGTTTAAAAAAAGAAAAGAACAGTTATCTTGAACTTCTCAATGAATGGTACCATTAGAATGAGACAGCAAGTGTTTCTCTAAACTTATGGCAATCATGTTAATGTTTTTAAAAAGTAAGCTACAAAGTAGCTACAAAATGAATTCCTGGTTCTAATAGCAGATGGAGGTATTTTAGCATATTTCTAGTAGGGAATTTTGTGCTAAGCTATTTAGAAGCCTTCATTGGAAGTCTGTTCCTTGGTAAGAGTAATAAAATAAGTAAGTCCAAGGTGAGTTAAAAAAAGAAAAAAGAAAGAAAACATAGGGTCAAATTCAGTAAACTTGTGGGAGAGGGGAGGACTTTGCCTTCTACCATGAGTAAGAAGTGGGTTGCACAAGCAGAAATTTCTTGGAGTAGGAGGAGCAAAAATTAAATTCCTAAATTTGAGAGTCTTTTTCCTGTTTTATTTGTAAGAAGTACATGTAGGAAAAAGTGTGTGTATATGTATGTGCGCATGTGTGTGTGTTGGTGAGATTGGAATGCTTTTTAGTAGGGAAGTCTACACACATATACATATGAGTATATTTATGAGACTACCAGTAGATAGATATCTAGATATAAGCATATATAAGACGTAAGATTTCATATTATCATACCTACACATCTTGTAAAATACTCATTGTGGTTTACTGGCATACCATAGATTTCATTATTCTAAGGTTGAACAAAAAGTATAAGATCTCTCTCACTATGTCATGAAAGCCCAAATAGTTTATTATTGGTCCTGAAACATCAGCACCACATGCTATTGTAGCAATAACTGCCTGTATTAGTTATCATTTCTGTGTAACAAGGTACCATAAACATAGCAGTTTAAAACAATGGCCATTTACTGTCTCACAATTCTATAGGTCAGAAGTCCAAATGAGCTTGTCTGGATTCTCTACTTAGGGCTTCTTAAGGCTGAAATTAAAGTTATCTGGAGGTTCTGGTGAAGACTCAACTTCCAAATCATTCCAGAGTGTGGGTCAAATTCAATTATTTGTGGTTATAAGACAGAAGTCCTTTTTTTTTTTTTTTTTTCTGGTTGTCACTCAGGGCCACTGTCAGTTCTTAGAGAGTACCCATGTTCCTTGGCACACAGCCCCTTCCATCTTCAGAGCTAGCAATGGTGTGTCAAATCCCCGCTGTGCTTTAAATCTCTCTGACTTTTCCTTCTGTTGCTGACTGGTGAAAATTCGCTGTGTTTAAAGGGACTCATGTGAGTAGATTATGCTTACCCAGGTAATAATCTCCCTGTCTTGAGGTCAGCTGTGCCATATGACATAAATATGGTAGTGATAACTTGTATTCACAGATTCCAGGAATTAGGGCAAGACATCTTTGAGAGCCATTTGTAGAATTCTATCTACCACACTCCTGCAATCTGGTAAAGGTCTGGTTTAGATTATTTCTTGATTTATCTACTAACTGAAGAATCCCTATCATGGTGAACACTAGCACAAAAAGGAAAATATAAAAGATAGCACTTATAACGTATTAAAAACAGACAAAAGAAAACAAATCAAAATTACATACTCAGCAGCCTGATAGTTTAGACCTGATAGCCACAATAATTAAATATAACATGCACTACTTTAGGGTTTGGGTGGTGACAGAAGGGAGGAAAAATTGTAAAAATTGCATGTGGTGTAATGACAATAACTGTAATAGGTCTTTCCGTTTTGTTGACCATTAGGAATTTGAGAACACAGTAACATAACTAATGCCTATTTGTGTTGTACTCTTAGTTGCAGGTAATAAAATTCCTGGTGCAAACTGATTTAAGCATGTAGTCTGAAAAAAAAATTCCAGTAGAAATGTTGTCTTTTCCAACATTTTTCAACTGATATATTTCCAAATGTTACCATCAGACTCCATTTTTCTCCATTTCAGTTCTGCCTTCAGGATGCTTGAGGAAGGAACATGATGTCAGCAGTTTTGTCTCTTAAACTTTCTCAGATTTCAGATACATATGAACCTACGAAAAGTTTGTTCCAGCAAAAGTCTCTGAATTACAAGTCATGCACTGCATAAGGAAATTTTGGTCAGTGGCAGACTGCATAGACAACAGTGGCTACTTATTTTTCCTGTACCTTAGCTATGTTTGGATACACAAATTCCATTGTGCTACAATTGCCTGCAGTATTCAGTACAGTAACATGCTATACAGGTTAGTAGCCTAGGAGAAATAGGCTATACCATCTAGCCTAGATGTATAGTAGGCGATACCATCTCAGGTGTGTGGAGTACACTCTATGATGTTCCTACAATTACAAAATCACCTAGAAGCATTTCTCTGAACTTATCTCCTTCTTAAAGTGATGTATGACTGTATAAACAAAGCCCTTTTTGGAAGAGTTCTTTATGATGTGCCGATTGCCTTAGATCTGGATCATGTGCTCTCACACTGGACTTAGGGGTAGAGTCAGTTTAACTTGAATCACATGGACTGAGACTAAATGGGTGCTGGTTTTCACACAGAAACTAAGGTCAGGTTGCCAGAGGATGGTGAAAGATACTGAGCCACACAAGAAGAGCAATGTTCACAACTGTGTCTTTCTTATTAAAATATATTTTTATAGATATGTTTGATATCTATGAGTTGTATACAAATATTTCAACTCACCTGCTCACTAGTATGAAGCAGTCATAGTGGGCTGGGAAAAAAAAACTTGAATAGCTATTAGATTAGCACTCGAACTATGCTTTAGGGAACCTCAGTGTCCTGATACTAAAAATGAAGTCATGGAAGAATTGGTCCAATTCACAGAAGGGATTATATAGATCTTCCTTATTTTTTTCACAAAAACATTTAAAAAATGACTTTGGGATGTGCCAGCATTTGTTTATTCTAGAACTTAGTATAAGATGGTAAGGTGGTGTCTGGTCTAGCACAAAATCGTATATGTGGTTATTATAGATTATGGTTAACATTTTACTACATTCTGTGTGTTCCATTACATAAACAAGTTTTGAATCATTGATATAATCCTCTCTCCTCAAATTGCAGGCTCAAAGAAATTAAATAATTTGTCTGAGACCGCTCAGATAGTTAGCCAAGAATCCTAATTTTGAATCTCATTCTAATACTCCACCAACCTCCATGCTTAATATTATAATATGGTCTTTATTTTATCCTGCATTGTAGGAGAATTTTATTGTTAAAGGAAAAGACAGTGAATAAGTGGGGAAAGAAAGACCAGGATGTGGCTGGGTGTGGTAGCTCACAGGTGTAATCCCAGCACATTGGGAGCCCAAGGTGAGTGGATCAGGAGGTCAAGAGATTGAGACCATCATGGCTAACACAGTGAAACCTCATCTCTACTAAAAATACAAAAAATTAGCTGGGTGTGGTGCACGTGCCTATAGTCCCAGCTACTCAGGAGGCTGAGGCAGGAGAATCACTTGAACCCGGGAGGTGGAGGTTGTTGGGAGCTGAGATCACACCACTGCACTCCAGCCTGGGTGACAAAGCAAGACTCCTTCTCAAAAGAAAGACCAGAATGTAGTTGCTCATGCTTCATAATTGGATTTTATTAGAATACAGCCTGTGTTTGTGGGCTTCCCATAAAATAACTAACTTTATGTGGTGTTTGGTGATAAAATCTTGAAATGAGACTTCGTTCTTTGGTCTAGTATTTTGTATGACATACAAACATAAAGTCATTTTGCTTTAGTGTTTTTACTTCTTTCATCTTTTAGACCGTGATGATTTCTCCATAAAAGTCATCTAGAGGCAATAAGATGAAATGGTCAAGAAGAGACTGGAGTCAGACTATGAGGGTACAAATTCTACCCTTGACAGAATCTCTTTTTCTCTTGTTTCAGTTGGCTTCTGCCATATGAGGTATGATTCCTCAGGTGATAGTTGTGAGAGTTAAATGAGATAATATATTAAAAATCAAGTGCCAGTATGTAAATATAAGAATTAGGAGCACAGACTTGGGAGACAAAAATCCTTGGTTCCAAATTCTTACTAGCTGTATTACCTTGATCTATTTACTTAATCTTTCTGTTTCCATTTTTTCATCAGAATATTGTGAATAACAATACCAGTCTTATTGGTTGTGATATGATTAGGTAAATCAATGTTTATAAAGTATTTGGAATAATACAGGCATAAAGTCAGTGTAACATAAGTTGCTTGATAGATGACTAAGTGCTTAGAAATAGTGCTTGGGACATAGTGCTCAGCAGAACAGTTATTTGAAGTTATCCCAAGCCAAACCCTATCTCTCTCTTTTATTTCCTTTATAGGACTTAGTGCTGTCCAAAATTGTCTGGTTTACTCATTTGTTACATCTTATTGTCTGCCTTTCTTTTGAGAATATAAACATTTAAAAGTTAATGCCCTCCCTGCATGAGGACAGGGACTGTCCCAGCTCTTTCACTCCTGTACACTCAGAGCCTGGAACAGTGTACAACACAGACACCACAAACTCAAGAAGTACTGTTGAATTAACTAATGATTAAAACTAACATTATAAGCATAAATCCCCTTAGTATAATATATAATTGTGTACTTTAAATATAATACTAGCATGGGATAGTGCTATAAATTTCTTGAACAAAACATATTTGAGATATTTTCTCCATATGCAGATGAATACATATGATGCCTTGGTGCTTCACCATATCAACCCAGAGGAGTTGCAACTTCTTGATGCTATTGACCCAGGTTTTCTGGCTCACAGCTGTTTTCTGGTATCATGTCTGACCTCTGGGACAAGACAGAGTTTAAGACATTTTTTCCTTTGTTTAGTGTTTTTATTTTTTTCCTTCTGTAGTGTGGCTAGCTAATAAAGTCAACTATAAGATTACCTTGTATTTTAGCACCAAGATTTTTCAGTTCTGGGTCCTAAAGGGTTAAACCCTTAATTATTGATGCAAACAATAGCAATTTATTGGTGCAAACTCCTTTTGTTTTTCAGTAGAAAATATTTGAACCTTTTATGGCTATGAGAATCATATTAGAAATTACTAGCTTTAGTGTCAACCAGTAACTGGAAGAGTTATGGTTTCAATCTTGGGATCCAGAAGCTAAATCTACTCTTCTTTTAACTATAGCAGTGGTTTCCATACCAGCAGCATGTGCATCTCCTGGCAACTTGCTAGAAATGAGTTCTCAGGTCGCATCCAAGTAGGATGGGAGTGGGGGGCAACAATGTGTATGTATCCTCCAGATAGTGCATAGTTAAGTCTGACATCCATTGTGCAAATATTGTGCAAATACACAAGTGTATGTAATTCAGCATTGCTAGGTGGATGACTGGATGAGTTAAATAACTTTCATTTTTGGAAGACACATAGTATTTATAACATATTCAGTTGCTTTTTTTCCTCAAGACATAGGCTCTGTTGTGTCTATTTTTACAGTCCTTTATTGTAATTTTTAAAAGTTTTGGCCATTTTTGCATAACCGTATTTCTGTCTTCCAGTACCCAATATTATTTTCAATGCATTTTTGAAACTCATTACTGCTATGGCTTGACCCATCTTTATTTGATACTGGATAATGTTAAATCTTTCTCTTTATGCATTTATTGTTAGTCTTCATGCTTTGGGCTTAGGTTTTAATGATTGTAGCCACCTTAGTAAAAATAAATGACCACATCAATTTGTTGGGAATCATAGAACTAAATTACCTTTTATTTTATTAAAAACTGCTAATGTGTAAAGTTTAACCAGTATTTATGTAACAACTATCATGAGCCAGGTACTGTTTTAAGTGCTTGTTATTAACAATGATTGCCTGGTTATTTCTTTTAAAAGAGTAATTGTCAGCTTCTGTAAACGTTTTATGGCATAATTAATACCCATTATCTTTGAATATCATATCCTTCTTGAACCTTTATCATATTTTTTGTTATTCCATAGGAACTTTATCTTAATTTTTAAAGGTTATACATCTAGAATTTCTGGCTCCTTTCCCTTTGTCTCTTTAAAAATAATACTCAAATGTATTAAGTGCCTACCATGTTATTGTCCAGGACTCCATCTTGCACTTATTACCATGTGAATTTAGGTATTAATATTATCCATAATTTACAAATTAGTGACTGAGAGACAGTGTAGGGAAGGTTGTTCAAGATCAAAGAGCTAGTAAGTGGGAGAATCAGGATCTGAAACAGTTGAAACTTAGAGCATGATCTCTTAAACATAGTGCCTATTACATTTTAAAGCATTATAATTTGATAACATTGCCTATTGAATTTAAATAATTCTTTGTATATGTCCCCTTAAAATTCTTTCTGTTGCATTTTCCTTTGACTTTTTTCATTTCAAATTCTGAACTTAATACAAAAACTGCTAATGTGTAAAGTCCAGTAGACTAACGACTGTAGCTTATAACCCTACAGCACACATTACCTGTTATAGAGTGGTGGTTTAATGAGGGATGAATAAGTTATAATAATAATTTTGGGATCAATTTTTATGTATTATATTTATATTGATTATCACATAACTATCCACAGCAAACACTTACTATAATGTTGATTAGATACCAACACTTGAAAGTTAGTTCATCAAATGATGAAATCAGAACTTATGAAAAAATTTGACATTATGACATAGGAAAAACCTTTCTTTTGTAAGTCCCACTTTTTTTCACTTTTACCTTCTAAACTTGCCTTGTTTTTTCTCTCTCTCTCTTCTCCCTCCCTCTTTTTTTCATCAAAAGATACTTTGCTAAGGCACATCCAAAGGAAAGCGCTTCCAACAATAGAATTGTTCCCCAGGAGAACTGTCCTGTTGTCAGAGGATAGAATTTGAGTAAGATTCACTGTTTGGGTCTTCAACCATGCTCCATGCCAAGAGCACTATTAACCACAGAGGCATATTGACACAAATGGCAGGGAGCCTGCCGAGAGGCCAGAAAGTGAAACAGGTCAAACAAAATAATTTTTGGATACTTTCTTCTTTCAAAAATCTGTTATGAGATCTAGAACTGACCTCTAATGTATTTTATTTGTCAATTGACCCAGAGAATCAGAACTTCATCATCATAACATCCATAGCACAAATTATTTTAATCCCAGAGTCTCCTCAAGTCTTGTTCTATTTTTCAAAGATTGGGCAGAAATTACTAATCATGGAAGTATGCACAAAAAGTTGAAGTTATGCCAAGGAATCATACATATTTTTCAGTTGGTTTAACAAATACAGTAAGCAATCAAGAAAATAAAATGAAGTATGGTGCTAAAAAGAATGAAAAAAATTCACAAATACTCTCCAGGTAGCTAAATGCTTAGTTCTGATATGGGCACTTAAATTCATTAACTGAACCAAATTTCTATTTCTGCTCTCTGCTCTTCTAAGAAATAGTAAATAAGAAACTAATGCTTGGTTGAATCACCTTTAAAACCATGATGAATTGTGAGAAATTGTTAGCTGAGGGAAGATGAAAGTCAGAATTAAAGATAATCTTGATAAGGGAAAGAAATATTTAGAGGCAGGCCAATTCTCTTCATTAGGTAAGAGCCTGGTAATCACTAGCAAAAACAAACAAACAAATGTTAAGTTGCTAATGGGCACATCTGGCAAGGTAAATTCTGGGACATCATAGTGATGAGAGAATTTCAGGAGTCTTTGGGAAAAACCAACTTTAGAAAGCCAGTGGGCTCTTATGCCTTTTCAATATGCTGCCATATGTGCACAATTATAGACCTATCAAGTAATTCTACTGCAGCACTGGCTACACTCTGAGTAGAATTCAGCTCTGGACTCAGGGTGACAAAACCTGAGGACTAATGGGAATTGGTTTAGAACTTAGGTTTTCAAACTCTGTTCCTTAGAGCCTTAGGGTTTAGGGACACTGTGGGTGAGCCTAGAAGGGAGGCTATGTAAGCATTTCCACTCTCTACTTTAGTGAGAGTAGCTCTGCTTTAAGTTTTTCGCTTTTGCAAAGGCTGTGTGATAGAATGGCTAAAAATGTAGGTGCTATAATCAGGCTGCTTCAGTTTAAATACTGGCTGATGACTTAGGAGTTATATGACCTTGGGCAAGTTACTTACCTCTCCATCTCTCAGTTTTCCATATCTGCATAATGGTCATAATAGTAATACCTAACTTATGACAGGTTAGTTGAATGCTTATTATGTAATAAGCATACCATAAATATCTATTGGAATTGAGTTCTACTAAAAGAAAAAAAAAAGTAAATCCCTGTAACTATTAATTTTAAGATCATTACAGTTGACCCTCTGTATCTGCAGGTTCTGCATCAGCATATTTAACTAACCTCTATTTCAAAATGTAGTTGGGGCTACAAAGGTTGCATCTATACTGAACATGTACAGAGTTTTTCTTTTCATTATTCCATAAACAATACAGTGTGACAACTGTTTACATAGCATTGATATTGTATTCGATATTATAAGTAATCTAGAGATGATTTAAAGTATATGGGAAGAGGTGTGGCGTGTGGAGGTTATATGCAAATACTGTGCCATTTTATATATAAGGCACTGGATTTTGGTATATAGAGGGAGTCCTGGAAACAACCCCCCAGGAATACCAAGGGACAAGTGTACACTGATTTTATTTTATAATCCCGTTTTACTAAATATTCATAAAGTATGTATGTGTGTTTGTGGATTACATTTTTGAATTTTTTTTTCAGGTTTAGACCAAGAGACAGGTAGAGAAGACACTCCCATAATGTGCTTTTAATAGTGTCTGTCACAGAGACGTAGGTGGGTCAGGGCTCAGTGATGACTTTTTCAAACTGATATTGATGATGATTATCTTTAAGTAATGTTCAGGAGAACTAGGACTCATTCTCTCATTCCAAAAGAAATGAGAGAAATGATCAGTGATTAAATAGTGAACATAAATTTAAGAACATACACAGAATATGGTGAATAGGTTTTACCTTTTTCACTTTCAGAATAAATAAGGAGAATAAATAAGCTTTCAGTTGAAGTACATTCAACAAATGCTTGTCTCTTGCCAGCTGCTCTGCTAGGTGGGGAAAGATACAAGATCAGTCTTGAAGAAATATGTAGTTTTTCAGATGAAATATTCAGTTTCCATAGAGTAGAGCAACTTCACAATGATTACTTAAAATAGAGCAGATTGGTGCCAGAAAGTTAGAAATTGCTTTAAAAATAAAATGGGGGCATGTAGAAGGGGCACAGGAGCCAATCTGAAAAAGCTCTCAGTGGCCAAAGCTGAAACGATTTGAGCAAAACAGGAAATAAAAGCCACAACTTCAGATAAATATTCATGAATTTATACTCTTATAAATGTATCCCGAATAAATAAATGAATGAGAGAGAAGGAATAACTCTTTCTTACAGGAGAATTTCAGTTATAAATGTAGAAGGAATGAAGAAAATAGAAAAATTAAAATCAGAACAGCAGAAATTAGAATAGATGTTAAATGACATGAAAATGGAAACAAAAATAAGAACATATAAAACAGAGTATATAAATATATATGTAATTATATGTGTGTGTGTATAAACACACTAGTAAGTTGTTTATAATTTCTTTTGACGAAGGTTTAAGTTCTACCTCTCTACACTTGAAACAGACCTTTTGGGCCAGCTTTGTAGTGTGGGCAATTTTTGTGCCTGTAATTATCAGACAACATACAATCTTGTGCATAAATCGTTGCTGCTGCAATTAGCTTATTTACCACTTGTGCTCTGGAGACAAATGAAACTGCCCCTCCCTAAACAGCTGGGATAGAATTTCTGGAAGGGTTGTCCATCCTTTCTTTAAACAGCCAAGACCGCCCACCTCTGCCAGGTGTGCCTTCTTTTACAAGGATTAGGGGAAAAGCAGGAGCTGCTATCTTTTAAAATAGATCCACTAAATTGCAGGAGCTGATTATGTTGAATCTAAAAAGAGAAAGGTAATTGTCCCGAAGTACTTGCAAGCAGTTTGGGTTTATTTTATCCTCCCATTAGCTCTTTCAACTCCACTTTGCTAAACTAATTAAAATAAGAAAAGGAAAAGAACTGTCCCCACAACTTCAAACCAACTCTCTTCTTTCAATGGGAACAAGAAAGCTCACCTTTAATTATAGTAAAGGAATGATAAATCTGTCCAATCCATTTGTTATTTGTATGGTTACCTCAATTACACCTTCAGTTTCCATTTTCATTTACAGTGTCTCATTAGTATTTTTCTTTATAAAATTTTTTACTGTGGCATATGTATGTATGCATCATAATTGTATAATACAATTATGTATCTGAGGCACGATTGTATTGTATCAGTCTGAAGTGTCATTTGCTCATCTTTGTTTTTTGTTTATGAGTATGGCTTCTTTCCACAGTAGTCTAACTTTTTAAAGGGAATTACATTGAAAACATTAGGAAATACAATATTCCTACAAGACATGAGCTGGTGAATTAAAATTAAAATATACCATGTCACATAATATTAGTACTTAAAATGTTGATGGAAACTAATTGTTCACTTGTTATGACCTATATCCTTTTGATTTCTGAGTCATTAATCTGAAGCAATATTTCTTGGGAGTTCATTTAGATGCTGATCTATATGATCTTTGTGGGCCTCTCATTTATTTGATGGACATATAAAATGCAGGTGATGAACTGAGCAAGCCAAATTTCATAGGGATTTGGCCTCACTGTCAGGCTCTGAGCACAAAGGAGGTTGTCTAAGGGAAGTCTATTTCATTATGGTATTATTCTCCACAGAACTGAGTTTATATGCAGAGGTATCATTGTGTCACTTGATTTAACTAAATGTATCCTACTTAGAAAAATATTATTTACAGAAATTCAAACATATTAAAATGTCTCTACATTTGTAGCATAAGATCACATAATTTAGTTTGTCCATAATGACTTAAAAGAAAAATATTATGGCTGTTTTAGAGTTATAGGCTCTACACTATGAATGTCATTGTCTCTCTAGATTCAGTTTATTATTCTAGCACAGATTGAGGTTAAATGCTTATTTGAGAGAAAATTTCTTTTTCATTTTGTAAGAACATAATAAGAACGTGATGGTTAAATTAATTTCACAATATTGCTGGCTTTCTTTATAGTAATAAAATATATATATAGATTTAATTATGATTCTGGAAATACTATTATTATATAAGACATAGAGATTTGTGATATAAAATTTTCCTTTTCCACAAAAAGTGGTAAAAATGACATCTGTAGGACACACTTTTGGTAGTTTGCTTTTCAAATTCTTGTAAGGTTGGCATTTTAAATGCTTTAAAAAATTGAAATTATTACAATAAATCTTTTCATAAAGTGTAATAATATCTAAAATTAGACTGTGTTAATTCTTAATAAGTTACATATACAGCTCTTTGATCTCAGATATTTTAATATTACCAGGGTTAGGGGATTTTTTTTTTGAAAAGCACAATGATATGGATTTGAGAAGTCAGTAATGAAAAAGTTTTACATATTTATTATTTTAAAAGAAAATACTAATTTCTACCATGTGCCAACTCTTCTGAGGTTCAAAAATGACAACCTGTTAGTTCCTACCATTCTACTATACTTCTTTTAAACCTTTCATGTAATCCTTACATGTTCATGAGTCAAAATTCTTTAATGAAGAACTATCCACGTCTCCAATATTTTTAAGATTGCCTAAAAGATAAATGAATCTGAAAACAATTCATAAAAATTATAATTTGTTATCCTGACACCTTTTTGTAAGGTACATAACCTTCACTCATACCCCGAGGGTCAATATGTATTATAATTTTGTTTTACTTAAGCTTATAAGAACTCCGATAAAAATAACTGGGTATAAGTGTGATTTCCTCTGTTTTCAAGTCTCAGGGGGGAGTTTCTAGATTAGTGTTTTTTTTTTTTTTCTTGCCCTGGGAAATATACAATTCTCTATGTTATGGCCATTAATGTTCAGTAATAAGTTAGTCCTCAAATACCAATAAGATGATGTGAGCTTGATGGAAGTTAAATGTCCCTAAATCCTATGAATTGATCTGCAGGAGCTGTTTTCCGCATGAGTGGTAGCTTCACCCAGGCAGACATCCGCAAAGCCGTGGAGGTCAGGGTGATGGAGGAGGAGTGGGCTTGGTGGCACATATGCACTCTATTCCTGACAGTGTCTTGCTTCGGCAAAGGGAAGTGAAGCGCGTATACCATGCTCAGTGGCATTTCCAAATGCAACTCAGCTGGGGGCCCAGGCTTATTGCATCAATGGCACATACCAGGCAAAAAAGGAAATACATAATTTTGTCAAAGTAGTAGATCACAATCTACCAATCCTTCCCTCCCCCTTCAAAATCATCACCCCTACACACTAATAGCTCTAATAGACACAGACTTTATGCATATTTTAGTCACAGCAGTATTTCTAATGCATATGTGAAAGGGCCCTTAATTTATGTCTACCAACTGTGTGGTGCCCTTCTTTTGGGTAATGTCATCATCCTAATGGTGTTTCTATTATACTCAAAGGTAGTAAATGAGGCTTATTGCAAGAAGGTAATTGATTTTCACTGAGTGAAAATGTAAATAGCCATAAGAAATCCTATGAAAGATAAGCAGTTCAAAATTGCCAGGAAAAAACATGATTTATATACATGACTTATTGGTCCAAGTATATAAAATGTTTCTTTTTTCAAGTCAATACCCACAATAACCATATTTCACATAATTTTATTTCAAATTGAAGTAAAAATTGAAGAATTTTGATGATCTTGCTTTTACCAGTTTAACTGTGTATATTATGAAAATTATTATCTTACATGGAGGGGGTTTCCTTTTGTCAGTGTGTCTCTGTAATGGACACCATGTAAATAAAATTCCTGTTATGGATGTGTAAAGATAAATAATTCTTCTTTGGCCTTTCCATAGTAAAAAAAGTAGAACATCTGTGTCAATAATGTATTTTTTAAAAATATATAAGCCGAAATCTCATTGAAAGTTACCACAAATGTCAGCCTCGTAGTCAAGAAAAAAGCAAAGCCCAAAATGTGTTTTATTAAGAAATATTAGGTATAATTATGGGGCTTAGAGACTTGATTTGACATGAATACAGTTGTGACCAGTATTTTCTCATCAAGTAAGTATCATTCTAAAATTTATATTAGCAAGAGAAGAATCAAAACAACATAGAATATCTATGACAAAAAAATTGTTTGCTAAAATAATGTCAATTTAAAAATATATATTAAAGAGCTTATAAACCTATATTTGTCCTCTCCACAAGTGAAATATTATAAGCATCCATACACTGCTATTATAACAAATATTACTTGCTTCATCATTGTTTTCTCAATCTAAACGATACCTTTCTTTGAAGAGCCACTTAACAGAGAAGTAACATTTTAAGCAGAAAAGTCTTCTCTTTCTACTTGACTTTTTTTGTAATGGCAACTAAGAAATAGATTATGCATTTTTTCCACTCCCTGGGAAATATACAAAATTTTCCACTCCCCATTTTGTTTATGATTGATAAAGAGCTTTTATTTCAGGAATGATAAAATACGTAATGAGAATGTTTTTGATTTCTTGCCTTATAAGGTCACTTGTTTTGAAAAGAAAGTTATCATTTGGGTTGACCTTTGGGTTGGCAGCTGGAGAGATTTGATAAATTTTCTTCCTGCAGAAGAGTAGGAAATGGAATAGGAAAAGAATCCAAATTTCCTCTTACTGAAGGATGTTTAGAGGTAGCAGTTCTTTTCTTTCATGTTCAACATTGTCATCGTAAAATCTTAGCCTGTGTTTTACTCTTCATAACATACTTTTTGGCTGGAGTCAGGCCATACTTAGCTTAATTCAAAGAGGGAGTAAACTGAAAGCATGTTGATTTACTGCACAGTGCTATGAACAAAATATACTCTTTAACATTAATTAATCCCAGCTAAACCCTTCAGTTTGTCATAGTTTTAGATGTAGATGGACAAAACTCCCTAGTGATACAGAGATACCATTAATCACACCCAGAACTATGTACAAAAATTCCATTTAGTAGAAAGCCTATGTTCAAAATAAGAAATTCAACTTTATGGGGAAAACATAATCTTGTATATTTATTTCATTAGGAGAAAAACATCAAATACATTTATCACAGTGTGACTTTGCAGTTTCTGCATTTCCAATTTGCTAGTTCATTTGGAAACCCAGGTCTTTGTTATGTTTTCTCTGAATTTTTACTACCTCAGATTTATCATGCTGTGAGTAAATAATGAAAACAGGAATGGTTTAAAGGCTACTAAATAATTACTATATTCAGATGTGAAATTGCAGTAAAAACGATGGACAGGGCATCAGTAACTCTATTTAGTGTATTTGACAGGGAGTGTATAGTGAGAAGAATTATAAATGGTACTGACAAATATGAGTTTGAGCATTTCAAGAAGACACTTGTTCTATTACTGATAATTTTAAAACCTTTTACACAAGGTAAAATTGGACCACTAGAAAAAGTATTTGGATAATATACAAGAGGGTCTGTATTATTCAAAAACAACCTCATAGTTTTATGCATTTGTATTAATGTTTATTTTAGTTTTATTTTGAGAGGCTTTTAGGAATTAAAAGTTAACTTTTATCTGTGATAGAAAAAATAGTTTTATTATATTATATGTTATTTACAGCATCCAAAATCAGATATTTTGTTTAGCAGACTATATATCATTGCATTATTGATTTTAATACTAATTCTGTGCTTTAGATTATAAGGAAAGGCATATCTTACAGATATGCCTTTCTAAATCTTGAATTAATCATAGGCACAATTTTCTTTAAGATTGAGATGAGACTATCATTGCAATATGTAACTGTGGTTTATTCACAGACCCTGAAAACTTTAATTCAGGTGCATTGTGGGCATATAAAATTTGAGTGCAAATGCTTTTAAGAAGTCATGCCATTTTGTCATTTGACACTAATTTTCAACCCAGCATGCTTTAGCAATGACTGAAATTAGTTCCAAGTGAATTACAGCTAAGCTATTTTCTACCATCTACAAGAAGTTTTTCTATGCCAACTGAGTCAAAAGAGGTTTTTGAAAAATTTTTTAGCATGTATTATGGTGTGGATATCATCAATGTAAATAATCAAATATGCTGATTGTATACACTATTAAGATGTCACTAAGTTGCTTTTTTGGCTAATATTATTTAACCCCATTTATATTCTTACTGATCAGAAAAAAATATTACTTGCAATTTTCTGCTTTCTTTCCAAGTCATCAACAAGTGTTATTTCTGTGTGGTTGATGCTATGCATCCTGACCCATTGGAAAATGGGCTAAAATCATTTCCTGCATGATAAAGAGTTACCATTAAATATGTCAACTATCTGCCAAATTAGAAAAAGTGTTCTTTGGGGATCTGTATCAGACCTCATCCTTTGTGCCCTTAACACACAGTGGAGACTCAAATTTTTATGCGAGTTGGAGGTAGAGAATTTAGGCAACATGAATATGAAGAGATATCATTTGACCGTAAGGAAACAGAAGTTTCTAGTCCTTAAATAAAATTGAACCTTAAACACATGAAGGTTCAATTATGAACTAATTTGAATATTTTGAATCTTCATTTTTCTTAGTTTGTAAAACAAAAAGAACTCATGGTGGATAGAGATTTGACGTGACTTCCATATTTCCTAAATGATACAAATGATGTTGGTTTGGTTAGTACTCACGTAATAGGAGCTACATGATGATGGAAAATTTAGGATGTATGCAATTAAGTTGAAGGTACTGAATTCAACATGTAGGGAGGCAAACAATAGTTAAATATATAGTACTGCATTGTTACAGAAAAAATTCAGGGGCAGCTTCATAGATAGGGTTGCTGTGCTTTAAGGACTTAACATAGTAACAAATTATAGCAAATGAATTAAGAAACTTTCTAAAATATAACCTTTTCTTAAGTAATGCTTCTATCAAAAAGGCTAGAGTCTCATAATTTTGTGAAAAGTTCAATATTTATATATGAAGATAGTCTTCCTTTAACATTTAAAATCTTCCATTGTGATAATTTACATGCTCTAAAACTATACCAATAAAGTAGTTGAAGTAAATAAATAAGTAATAAAAAGCACATCAAAGTAGTTATGACGAGACAGCCAGATGGCAGAGAATTGCAGCACTTGCTGTAATTTTTTCAAAATTACTATTGTCATGGCGTGTTAGTTTTCATAAGAATTTGTACAGTCACTGATCTCATACAGACAAATTAATTTCAGGTTCTCTCATGTGTAGTCACATAACAGCTATACTTGAGCACGCACAAAAGAAAATTAAATAATCATAGTCACATAAACTTGAAAAGCAGCACAATATCGTAAGTTTACTATTCCATAACGTCTTGGGATCAGTGATCATTTCTGATATGTTAGACTCAAATTGATCCACAGTGGAACAGCCATTATGTAGTTTCTGCTATGTTTAGTCTTCATTATATAAAGGTACTGTGTCATGTATTCTATTAGTGAAGAATTGTTATTAAGGCAGTAATGTAAGTCCTATATTTATGGCCTTTCTTCAAGTTTCATTCTTTTATCTCTTTTTTTTTTTATCTAACAGAGCTCTTTATGCTTCCTTTTAAAGATACAGATATGAATTTCCAATGATTAATGAGTTTAAGTGATATTTGAATTAAGAATGTTTATTACAGGTTTCAGATGTTCTCCTTCCTTTCTTTGTCAATAGTTGTGGAAAGAAAACCTGGCACTTTGTGCATTTTATATATCTCTACTGTTCATATCCCGCCAACAAGCTTCAATTCTAAAGGCGTCTTCCTGAAGTCATTGATTTTTATAGTCTTATTTGATAGCCCAGTTCTTTCTACCATGCTGCATCCCACTATGTGTCAGATGGACTGTATTATTATTACACACTAGGCCTCAGTTTCCTCATCTGTGAGATGAAGGCCTACCTGCCATATTTATTGTGAAGATATGAGAGATTATGATGAGAATTAATACTCATTAAAGTAACTTTTCATTTTTATGACCTTAAAATTGAATAGACAAACATTTTTACTACCTATTCCAATCTCAAGCAACCTATTCAGGTAGGTGTAAAATATATCACCTGACAAAATGATAGCAATCATGAAGATCTTAGAAAAAGTCACATTAGCATTTTCTTTTTTCTTTTGTTTACCAAAAAAGTTTAATATTTGATGTTATACTTTTGCCCCTAAACAGGAAGAGTTGCTTAGTTTGTTGAATTTTACTCCTCTGTGCTCAAGGGCTTTGTGATTTTAAATGTATACATAGCTTTTATTTCATAATAGTGTTTTTATATTCATAGTAATAGTTATTTTAAGAATTTCAAATGTGTAGACTTTAATTCTGGAAATATATAAATTATAGATATTATTTTCATATAGAAAAAATTACTTATTTGAGAATGTTTGTGGCTTTTTTATTTGAGTTAGCACTTGTTCTACTGTCTTTTTCTCTGCAGATGAGATGGGAGCATTAATATATCTCTCCCTTTTGGAAAAGGTTATAATAGAAGTGCCCATGGAAGTAAACTCTGTGCATGTTCTATGATAGTCTTAAATGCTACTTTTCTCTTTAAGATACCAATCATGTTAATTCTCAAATACTTTAGTTGAATTTACTATAGATAACATACTTCATATTCAGAATTATGAAGTGTTACATATGGCAAAATACGTCTGAGTTCTATTACTGATTTACAGCTTTAAAAATTAAATAAGATAGTAGAAGTTTATAACAGAGAAATTAATGGAAATCCAGACAAAGCTATTCATTACAGCATTATTAAGGGTGATAATGATTTGGAAACAAGGCAACTGACCATGGGGGCATTGCTAAATAAACTATATTTCATCTATTCAATAAAATGTTATGAAACATTAAATAACATTTCCAAATAGTTGTTAATAGCATGAGAACTTGCTTATGCTATAATTTTAATTGATAATGGAATTAAAATGTATGTGTCATCTAATTATGTTTTTTAAAGTCTAGAAATTATCAGTTGGGAAGGACAGAATGAAAACTTGCCATACTGTTGAAGTGGCTGTCTCTGGATGCTGGGACTCTGGAGATAATTGCTTCTTTACATTTTTCTACATTTTCCTAGTATTTTACAATGAAAATAGAATGTTTTGTAATACAAAAATAAATAAATAAATAAATGGGAAAAACGCACATAAGAAATTACAACATCACATATAATTTCCATTTTATATAATTCTTTTAAACAAATATCATGTAGTACTTTCTTTATCATGATATGTATTTTTACATGTATGTGTTCCTTAAGACTGTGTGAGTTTGGAAACTATATCCTTTGTTCCTAACATGAGACCTGTAGATAATAGCTGCTTAGTACATCTTTACTGAATGAATGAATGATATTCCACAGACATACATATTTTTACCTAGTTGTCATTCATGTGCTTACTACTTCTGTTTTTTCTACTTACCATTACCACATAATGCCTTTAAATAAACTTGATAATGATAATTTAAATGTTATAATATTTTATGAGATTAAAAAGCACATTCAATTGTCATCATAGAGATGGATATTTAGGTCATTTCCTATTCTTGCTTTTATGGAAAAAATTTCAGTGAATGTCTTCTTTTTTTTAATTGTACTTTAGTTTCTGGGGTACATGTGCAGATCATGCAGGATTGTTGCATAGGTACACACATGGCAATGTGGTTTGCTGCCTCCATCCCCGTCACCTACATCTGGCATTTCTTCACATTATCCCTGCCCGAACTCCCCAGCCCCCTCTGTCTCTCCCTTGCCCCCCTCAACAGACTCCAGTATGTGATGCTCCCCTCCCTGTGTCCATGTGTTCTCATTGTTCAACACCCACCTATGAGTGAGAACATGCGGTGTTTGGTTTTCTGTTCTTGTGTCAGTTTGCTGAGAATGATAGTTTCCAGATTCATCCATGTCCCTACAAAGGGCACAAACTCATCATTTCTTATGACTTCATAGTATTCCATCGTGTATATGTGCCACATTTTTTTTGTCCAGTCTATCGTTGATGGGCATTTGGGTTGTTTCCAGATCTTTGCTATTGTAAACAGTGCCACTATCAACATATGTGTGCATGTGTCTTTATAATAGAACAATTTATAATCCTTTGTATATATACCCAGTAATGGGATTGCTGGGTCAAATGGAATTTCTATTTCTAGGTCCTTGAGGAATCGCCACACTGTCTTCCACAATGGTTGAACTAATTTACACTTTCACCAACACTGTAAAAGTGTTCCTATTTCTCCACATCCTCTCCAGCATCTGTTGTCTCCAGGTTTTTTAATGTTCACCACTCTAACTGGCATGAGGTGGTATCTCAATGTGGTTTTGATTTGCATTTCTCTAATGACCAGTGATGATGAGCATTTTTTCATGTTTGTTGGCCTCATATATGTCTTCTTTTGAAAAGTGTCTCTTCATATCCTTTGCCCACTTTTGAATGGGTTTGTTTGTCTGTTTTCTTGTAAATCTGTTTTAGTTCTTTGTAGATTCTGGTTATTAGCCCTTTGTCAGATGGATAGATTGCAAAATTTTTTCCCATTCTGTTGGTTGCCAGTTCACTCTAATGATTGTTTCTTTTGCTGTGCCGAAGCTCTGGAATTTAATTAGGTCCCATTTTTCTATTTTGGCTTTTGTTGCCAATGCTTTTGGTGTTTTAGTTATGAAGTCCTTGCCTCTGCCTATGTCCTGAATGGTTTTGCCTAGGTTTTCTTCTAGGGTTTTTATGGTGTTAGGTCTAATGTTTAAGTCTTTAATCCATCTGGAGTTAATTTTAGTGTAAGGTGTCAGGAAGGGGTTCAGTTTCTGTTCTCTGCACACTGCTAGCCAGTTTTCCCAACACCATTTATTAAACAGGTAATCCTTTCCCCATTGCTTGTTTTTGTCAGGTTTGTCAAAGATCAGATAATTGTAGATGTGTGGTATTGCCTCCAGGGTCTCTGTTCTGTTCTATTGGTCTATATCTCTGTTTTGGTACCAGTACCGTGCTGTTTTGATTTGTAGCCTTGTAGAATAGTTTGAAATCGAATGTTCTTAATCACGTACCTTTGTGCTCCTAAGATAAACTCCTAGGACTTTACTCATTTTTCAAAAGGTATGATCATCTTAATAATTCTTGCTATATATTGTCCTTTAGTTTTAGGTTTGATTATATCTATTGGTAATCTAACAAGCAACAAGTGAACATATTGATTTCCTTCCCAAATTCAACTGAAAGGAATGTTTTAAGTTTAGCTCTTTTTGTTACATTTGGTGGATAATTTTAAAAGCTAGGTTGCATTAATTTACATATATCTGATACAACTTTCCATGTAATCTGTTTTTCTAATTGTATTTTTCTTTATGTGAATTATCTGTTAATATCCTGTTCTCTTTTGGAGTTTTTGAAATTTTAAACAATATGTTGGAATACACTAATTACACCTTAGAGATTAAACCCTTTGCATGTTATATTTGATGCAAATAATTTTTCCAATATGTTTGTCCTTTAATTTAGTTATTTTTCAAAATATAAGATTTTTAATTTATATATTCTAATCACTGATATTTTCCTGTATAATCATTTTACTGCTGAAAATGAACAGCATTTGTCAATACAACACAATGACATATATTGTCAACCTTGTACAAATGAGTCATTTGTATATTGCTTATTATTTTAAAGTATGTAATTATATGTTTCTAGACTAAATATTTAGGTGAATTATTTTCCTCTTTGGATTTTCTCTTTCTTTGTCTCTCCTCATTTTCCTCCCGGCCCTTCCCTCTGCTTTTACTTTTCTTACACTTACTAAGTGTCTTCCTCATTGTTTCTTGTTCCACTATGAGCCTTTGATTGCTCAGGATGGAATTGAGACAGCAACCAATTACCATATTGTACTGTGATCTGTTGGTTTAAATGCCGGAAAAATCTTAAGCCTTTGTTTTAATTGAGAATCAATACATGTATTATTACATATATGCATACCCATGGATGTATGCATGTATTTTATTCTGAGAGAAAACAACACATTTCTAATGATAGTTTTTTGTTCATAATTATAAACTAAGGTGGGGGCTTTGCTGTGCTTCTGGACAGCTGGACATAAAGCTGAGACTAGATTGCCTCCCTGTCATGCAATTACTTCGATTCTTGGGACCAAGTCTATTGTTTATTGATCTTGATCATTCCTTAGAGTGGAACCTTTCCTGTGTGGTACTGATGAACTAATGATAGTTTTGGATTCTCACACTTTGAGTGACTCAAGGAGCCTCCTCTTAGCTCACTGAATTGTTGTCATGATGGGCGAATGATGGTTAAAACTTACAAGAGTCACAGTGTGACATTAGGACATCATTCATCCAATCTTTTAGTCACTTTTGGGTACCTACCATGAGTCTAACACCAATACAAATAAAGTTAGGAGAAAACATATTTCCTGCTTTTGAGGTATTTACAATCTAATTGAGGACACATAATGTGTGTGGAGTGGGGTAGGTGTGTGCCTACACACACACACACACACACACGAAGAATTTATATTGATTTTATATATATATATATATATACACACACACACACACACACACACATAAAATCTAAAAGGCACTAGATAAACTAGTTACTAGATAAACAAGAAAGACTGTAAAGGTACCAATCTGTATGCTATAGAATTTAACATTAGGGAAAACAGACTAAAAACATGGTGACATCAACTAGAGAAGGTGTCATGGGTTGAATCGTGTCCCCAAAAGATATGTTGATGTCCTAATCCCCAGCACCTGTGAATGTAACTTTATGTGGAAATAGAATATTTGCAGATACAATCAATTTAAGATGAGGTTATAGTGAATTAAGGTGAGCTCCCATCCAATATGACTGATGTCCTTTTAATAAGGGGAAAACAGACAGAGACACAGCTAGATACACAAAGGGAACATACTATGTGTCGATAGAGGCAGAGATTGAAGGGCTGCAGCTTTTAAGTCAAGAAACACCAAGAGTTGGTGGGAAACCACCAGAAACTAGGAAGAGGCAAAAAAGAATTCTCTCCTATAGGTTTCAGAAAGATTATAGTCTTGCTGACACCTTCATTTTGGACTTCTATGCCCTAGAACTATGAGATATTAAATTTCTGTTGTTTTAAACTAGTAGAAGGATATGAGACTGTGCTTTGAATGAAATGTGGGATTAGGGTTGGCAAAGCAAGGGGACTCCATGTGTAGAAACCTCATTAGCAAAGGAAAGAATGGGTGAGTAGGGACTAGAAAAAGACTGGAGTGATTACCTATGAGACTAGTGCAAGGTAAATTGAGGTAGATAAAGTGATCCTGCTAGTGGAAGGCCTATGATAAAGTAGAATCGATCCATTTTATGTTCTCACTTATATAATAAATGTTTCCTAATTACTTATTTTATATCTAATTAGTAATAGAGAGCCATTTGGCTCCCAGAGTTATTTAAGAGGAAGGTTGGCTGTTAAGCAGCACTTTCTATGCTTTTACTTTTCTTAACCTCACCACCCAATTTTTAAATTAGTTATTTTAAGTTGGTAGTTTATTTACATGGTTCAAACATCAAAGTTTCAAACAGGTATATAATAACAATTTTTCCTCCTACATAGTCCCCTACCTTCCCTGTCAGGCCATTCCCACATCCACCAAGAAATCACTCCTCTTAGTTACTTGTGGATCTTTGCAGAGATTTTTTAAATGTATATGCAGGGAAATATGAATATATTCCCATTCATTCCCTTTACACAGGTGGTAATATTCCATATACTGTTGTACCTCACTTTTTTCACTTAGCAACATGTTTGAGATTTTTCTCTGTCAGTACACAAAATGTGCTCCCTCTGTTTTTTACTTTTTAAATGCATATTATTCCATTGTATGGATACTATAATTTATTTAAGTTGCTTTCTATTGATGAACATTGAGGTTGTTTCTAGTCTTCTGCTTTTAAATCAATGCTGTAATAATTAACCTTGTACCTTGTTCACTGCATATGTGTATAAATACATAGAATACATTTTTGTAAGTAGTTGGAATAAAGAAAAGGGTATGTATGTCTTTAATTTTTATAGTTGTTGCCAAATTGTTTTTCAAAGAGTTGGTATGATTTACACCTTCACAAGCAACATGTAAATGTGCCTGTTTCATACATAGGTTTGATAATACAAGGTGCCATCAAACTTCGAACCTTTGCCAATTGGCAAGGTAAAAAATGGTCTGTCCTTGCAATTCTATTATTTTAAGTGAAGTTGAGACTTCTTTACGTTTATATTTTATTTCCCTTTCTATGAACAGTCAATATCCTTACCCATTTTTCTATTGGGATTTTAGTATTTTCTTATTGATTCATAAGAATTTTATATGATGGGAAGTCAGCCCTTTGTGATTTGAGTTAGAAATATGTTTCCTGGATTATAGTTTTTCTTTTGACTTTGTTTATAGTGAATAGCTTCATGCAACAGTTTACTTGGATTTTATGTGAGAGTTAGGAAGACTTTCCCTACTTTAAAGTTATAAAGTAGGAGAGATGCAGTGGCTCATGCCTGTAATCCCAGCATGTTGGGAGGCCAAGGAAGGAGGATGGCTTAAGGCAAGGTGTTCAAGACCAGCCTGGTCAACACAGTGAGACTCATCTCTATTAATCTATAAATTTTTTTTAAATTATAAAATAATCTGAGAGATATTTTCAGGATTTAAAGTACTGAAAATGAGGAAAGAGAAGTGGCCAAAGATTACCTCTAAATGTTTTAGTTTGGTAGTTTAGGAGATTGGGGGAGAGTTGATGTAATGACTAGAGACAGACATCTCTATCTTTTTCAATGTGTTGTTTTAGAGTTGTCATGGGTACTGTTTTTGTTTTTCTAGAATTTTCTAGAGCAGTAGAGATGAGGAAGCTATATTATGAGAATAAGAAATCATTAGTGGGAAATCAACAAAATTAGTTTAAAAATAGTGTTTCAAAGGATCTGTGAAGTTGTCTGGCTTTGGAGGCATGGAGAATTGACCAGAAGAGCTGTTTCATTTATTGATGATATAGATAAAGATTTCATTTCTCGTATTTTGATTTTTCATTTCTTCAACTGACAATACTTATCCAGCACCTATTGTTTACCAGATGTTATTAGTGCCATGGCTCCAGTAATAGACAACAACTGGGTCCACATCCTCACAAAATTTGCGTTGTAGTTGGAGACTACAAAATTTACATGTTTACAGATTGCTACATGTTCCATGAAGGGGTTGAAAGGGAGATGGAATGAAGAGTAAAGAGGTGAAGGCTGCGTTAGACAGCACAGTCAGGAAAATTTTCTCTCTGAGAAGGTGAGAGTTGAGCTGAGGAATTGCTGGTGATACAAAGACAGACTGGTGATGGGGGTAATGGGTGAATGTGTGTTCTGGACAGAGAGATTAGCAAAGAGCCTGAAGCAAGAAAGGGCTTGGTTAATTCTAAATACAGAAAAGGCGACTTGACTGGAGCAGAAAAGCAAGAGGGAGAGCAATATTGCTGAGCATGGAGATCTGGGTATTGTGGACTTGGCAGAGTTTGGATTTGGTTTTAAGAGCAGGGAAGACACTGAAGAATTTAAATGGCGGCAGAGTTTGGATTTGGTTTTAAGAGCAGGGAAGACACTGAAGAATTTAAATGGCGTGTGACATGATCTAATTTTAATTTTTAAAAGATAATACCAGTTATGCTATTCCATCATGTGAGAAATTATGTAGAAAAGGATTTGAAAAATATATGAAAACAATTCTCGTGAACATTTTTGTCATTGCTGGCACTTTAAACATTCCTTTCCACTGCACCACCTCCCCACCCTCACCTCCACATTAACCCTAGTACTCTTTACACATCACCTTATTGATTTTTCTTAGAACTTATTCTACAAACATATCATATATTTTGTGCTCTTAGTTCTCTAAGTTTCTCATCTCAAAGAATCTTTATCTCCACAAACTTTGGCCATGTATTTGCCCTGCCTCATTTTGGCTCTCATCTTTGAGTCTTTCTATCTCTGATAACTCAGTAATAATGATACTAATAGTAGTATCTGCCATTGTTGAGATCCTTCTGTATAGCTGAGCTGTTATACCTACCAAGATCTTTCTGTTAAAAACTGCACAACCCACTGAGTCTGTGTTATTGTAACTCTCATTTTATAGACGAGGATACTGAGATCGATGGATGCTGTGTAACTTTCTTAGGTCACATTTTTAGCTGGCCATGTCAGGACTCAAACCCAAGCCTATCAGATACAAGAAAATTCATGATTTTCCCTCTCAAACACTCCCTTCCCAACCATCTTACATTCAATTTCTTATCTTTCACCCCGACTATCACACTGAACCCTAATCTCATCCTTATTCTATTTCAGCAGGGCCTTTCTTGGTTCCATTACCTGAAAAGGCACACCTTAGGAAAGTGATTTATTACAAAAGCTCCTTTGCCAATATCTTAGAATTATCTGGCCTCTTCATTTTGTGATCCCCTCTGTCTAATTTCTCGCTGACCTCTGAATTGTCAGGGTGTGGAAAAAAGTCACAAAATTGTGCTAAATACCTTTCATCACACGTTCATGCTGTCTAATCTCATCAGAGTGTGTCATAGGAAAATGTTCTTCACTTCTTATGATCTCCTCAATAAATATCTCTTGGTAGCTTTTGCAAGTCTTTTTCTCAGTCTTCAACTCTCTAGATCCAAACCTTTCTGTTGTATTGTTACTACTGTAGTTAGTACACTTCTGTAAGCCTCGTTTTTCTTACCTGAAACACAGAGATGGAGACGAGTAACACACAGGGTTGTAGCAAACATAAAAGGACAGACCTGTGAGGAGCATAGGGCGTTTGGCACTTAGGAGCTTAGTAGTGTTCACTGGATCTGAGTTAAATACCAATGACCTTGTCTCGTCTTTTCTGTTTCACAGAAACTGACACCTTCCTCTCCGTGTCAAACTTGAAAACATGAAAATGTTTTCTAGCTGTTTAAAAATATTTCAAAATGTGAGTCCTAGTGTTTGGAGCCTCTTTTATTAGAAATTTCTTTCAATGTCCTCTGATTAATTTGTAAGACAAAATAATAGATATAAAGGCCATTAAACATTTGTTAATCAAATGTTAATAAAATTCTTACATAATTGATAATGAGCTTGAAAAATGTGAACCATGATTCAGTTTGTTCAACCAATGATGCATTTCTTCTATATATGTATATAATATATTTTCTGGTGGGTGGGGGGAAGTTTTTGGTTTTAGGCTTGACAGTTATTAAAACTAAGTTACAAAATATCTGCAGTTAAAAGGAGATCTTAGAACTTCTGTATCATGAAATGTCATGATTATGACCAATTTTGAAGACCAAAACCAAGATTATGACCAATAATGAAGCATATCCTATCTTATTGCTTATTCAAAAATAATATTTTAATGATAATAATTTAGTGAGGCTGGGTATGGTGGCTTACACCTATAAACCCAGCAGTTTTGGAGGCCAATGTGGGAGGACCACATGAGCCCACAACAAGTTCAAGACCAGCCTGGGCAACGTAGTAAGTAAGACCCTATGTCTACAAAACCAAAACAATTAGCCAGGCATGGTGGTATGTGCCTGTAGTCCCAGTTTCTCAGGAGGCTGAGGTGGGAGGATTGTCTGAGCCCAGGAGGTCAAGGTTGCAAGTGAGCTGTGATTGTGCCACTGTGCTCTAGCCTGGGAGACAGCAAGCCTCTGTCTCAAAAGAAAAAAAATTAATAATTTAGCAAGAACAGACAGGTTTTTTTTTTGTTTTGTTTTGTTTTTTTTACCATCAATAAATGAAATAACTGTGGTTGATCCTTTTAAGAAGTATTATTTTATTTATTTATTTTGAGACAGGGTTAACACTTAATTTGTATGTTACATGTTATTTTATCTTACAATAAAATAAGCTAAAGAAAATGTTATTTTAAAAATAACAAGGAAGAGAAAATATATTTGCTATTCATTGAATGGAGCTTATCATAAGGTCCTTATGTGAGTATCTTCATGTGGAGTGGGCTGAGGCGGAATAGGAAGAGAAGAAGTTAGTGTTGCTGTCTCAGGAGTGGCAAAGGAGGAAGAGAATCTGCATATAAGTGGACCCTCAAAGTTCCAACTTGTGTTGTTTAAGGGTCAACCATACTTTAAAATACTGTTTTATTCTTTAGCTAATCATTTTTTACTTCTCCTGTTTTGCATGTAATATACCTATATTGTACGTACCATATTATTACAGTAGTCTCCGCATAATTCTGAATTAATAAATACATATTCATGTTTTGGACTACATACCGAGTTTTAAAAATTATTAGACTAGACAATCAAACAATTTCTGACTAGAGTATAAAGTCTAAGTTTTGTGGCAGAGCATTTCAGGTTCATTTCCGATTATTTCTGCTGCATTTAGCCAGGCAGAACAACTGACAGAAATGTAATATGCCAGTGGTTTCCAAACTCTGTGCATGTTAGAATCACTTGGCCGGGGAAGCCTTTTAATCATCAGAAAGCCTAGGTCAAACCCCAGACAGTTAAACTCAGTCTCTAGGAATGGGACACAGGCATCCCTATTTTTGAAGCACTCATGGTAATTAAAATTGCAAGCAAGTTTGGCACCCATGACATATGCTTTGGTGTTTCAAGCCTATAGGCCTTTGCAGGTGCTATTCCACCCACTGCTTTGTCCACGAAGTACATTCCTCTACTCTTCATTAAAGACTCAATTTAAATACCCATATATTTGAACCTTCTTTGATGCTACCCACCCCAACCCAAGTCATGTTGTCAGTTAGTCCATTTTCAGTTTTCATATAACACTTCATATATGTTTCACTTCCTGTAGCCTAGTTATTTGTTTACATGCCAATCTCCTCCACATATATGTTTCTATATATGTCACTACATTAAACTTCAGTGACATTATATAACAAAAACTGTGGTGAACAGGGTATGTTACCCCAAACATTTCATGGCAGCCTTAAGATCTGAGAATTAATGGAATCATGTTATCTGAGGGGACTCTGACACTTTTTCTTACTCATGCTACTCTCCTTTCACTACTAATTTGAGGAATTTAAAAGAGCCACCATTTATTGAGAACTCTCTATGTTCTACACACACATTATCTCATTTAATCATTATTACTACCCCTTAAGGGAAGTATTACTATTCCTATTTGATGACTGAAGAAACTGAGGCTCATAGAAACTAGATTAATGCAAGATCTCTCAGTTAAAAGGTGACACAGATGGGACCCAACCCCCCTCTTTCACTGTGCTTTCATTTGTTTTCCCTTCTAAATCCTGGATCTCTAGATACAATTTGCCACAATGTAAGATATTTAAGTACATGGAGGGTATTTTTTTAATGATATCATTTTGACCTTTGCATGGTAGATATTTAACAGCTTAGATGATCTTGATCAGTTAGTGACCTTAGGACCTGTGTGGGCTTCCTTCTTAATTTCTACCACTGAAGGCTCTACCCGGGTCCTGTATACAGCGGCTAACATTCAGTTGGCTTCACTCACCTGGAAATTCACTGAAGTCCTAACTTTGCAGCATTGATTAAAATGTATTAGAGAAAACTATTTCCACTAAAAACCAGCATCACAAAGCGTGTTATTAAGGATGTCTTCATTCTTCTATCCAAACTGCTGCATTCATGTCCTTGAAATAACAATCCTTTTCTCCAAATTTTCTGCAGTCTCTTCAGTAGAATTCAGGCTAACATTAGGCTTTTAAATTTCAGAAGATAATGATAGAAAGACAAAATCCACAAATGTTATAAGAGAAATATGGTTTTTACATGCCATCAGATAGGTGTATTGCTATTAGAAGAACACAGGCTGAGAGGATCAACAAGAGAGGAGGAAATTTAAGCAAGTAATAACATAAGCAGCTGGAGAAAGGGATACAGAAGAGCAGCTGATGAGCAAGAGAAAAGGAAAACTGAAGCATTTCAGCAAAAACCCATTATTACCAGGAAACAGTTTTTAATATGGCAAAAAGCCTGTTTAACAATAAGAAGAGGACTTAAGAACATTAACAAAAAAGGAAATTCTGTAATCCTTAATATAGCTAATATAGAACCAAGAAAAGGAGAATGTAAGATGCTTTAAACTTTGCCATAATGAATGAAATTTAAATCACAAAAGAGCACTATCTAAGACATGCTTTTCATTTGGAATATTGGGATATTGGTGGTTAGAAGATAAATGGATATTAAGATGTTAATCTCCTTAAAAGTAGTGCTTGGATACAACTAAATACCACTGATTGGACTCCTTATGGCTGTGCATCTAACTGATAAGTTGATGGTCATGAAGGATTCTAATGAGGGTAGCGACTGGTAAACACCATGGAATAAAAATGATTGGCATCATATCAATTAGATAAGGTTAGTAGCAGACTTTTAAGCTGGTTTTGAATAAAGTAATAAGTTCTTGCTGTATAAAAATGACCCCAAACTTAGTGACTTAAAATGAGAAATGTCTATGATCTAACATAGTTTCTGAGGATCAGGAATTCAGCTTAGCTTAGCTAGGTAGTTCTGTCATAGGATTTACCATGAGGTTGTAGTCAAGCTGTCAGCATTTCTGTCATCTGAATGCTTGAGTGGGGCTGGAGAATCCACTTCCAAATTTATTCATGTGATTGTGGCTGTTGGCAGGAGACCTCATTTTCTGGTCCAATGGGGCCTCTCCACAGGGCTTCTTATGGCATTTCAGCTGGCTTCCCCTAGGGTGAGTGATGAGAAAAAGAGAAAGAAATAAAGAGAGGGAGGGGAAGGAGGGGGAGAAAGAGAGAGAGAGAGAGAGGGAGGGGGGGGGGAGAGAGAGAGAGAAAGATATCTCTGGTGTCTGTTCTCCTTCTTTTTTTATTTTTTTATATGTATTTTATTGCATTTTAGGTTTTGGGGTACATGTGAAGAACAATGCAAGATTGTTGCATAGGTACATACATGGCAATGCGGTTTGCTGCCTTCCTCCCCATCACCTATATCTGGCATTTCTCCCCATGTTATCCCTCCCCAACTCCCCACCCCCCACTGTCCCTCCCCTAGTTCCCCCCACACAGGCCAACTGATCCCCTTCTTAAAAGGACAGCTTATCATGTCCCACCGTTATGACCTCGTTTAAGCCTAATTTCTTCCTTAAAGGCCCTGTCTCCAAATACAGTCATATTGCAGGTTAGGGTTTCAACATATGAATTTTGAAGTGCCACTATTCAGTTTATACCAGGAGGGCACTACACAAGGTTGGAAATGCCAGGAGGCAGGGATCTTTGAGTGCTATCTTAGAGGATGCCTACCATAAGTGTAGTCGTGTTTCCTGGACTATTTCCTGCCCTGATGGTTTCTTGTGTCATTCAAACCAGACTCACCAAAAACCTTTCCCTTTTGGAATTAACTTTGGAGTTGGTTTGGACAACATTTTCTCAGGCTACTTGTAGACAAAAATGAAAGCATCATTAATACCATTCTATTAAAATATGGAAATTATATTATAAAATTACATGTATTCTCACACACACATGCATGTGTGTATCACCTCTCTAAATAAATATTCTATTATGTGCAAATAAGCAGTGAAGGGACAGTTTTAAAACCATACTGGCCTGCCATTGGTTTCAATAATATTCTCTTAATTGCCTGTGAATATTATCTACTGTATATTAGGAAAGAGCAAAAAGACCACCAAGCCCCTTTTTATGGTAAAGTAATTAAGATGCTCTTTTAGAAACAATGAAGGAATGAGTACTTTTTAAGTTCTGAAGTAGTGATTTTGTTTTCTAAGGAGCGTAACGTAACAACATTCACTGAGCATTTATTATGCATGTGCCAACATGTTGCATTACATTGGGACAAAAGGACAAAAACAAAAAGAAATAATCCCTTCCTTACGGAATTTGTCATTAGATAAAAATTTCTTAAAATTAAAAAATCTCCATTTATAATGTCTTTATTATAATATTAAATGTCTCCAGTGGAGTGCTCTTAAAACGAAATGTTATTCAATATTTTCAATGCTAAAAATAAAATTAGGAAAGAGCTATACAATATATTAGAAAGATACTTTACAGAAGGATAAACAGTGAATCAGAAAAGTGTTGGAGAAAGACCTGGTAGGTTTGTTGTTTAAAAAAATTATTTTCAAATATTCAAACCAGCAGAAAATAGTACAGAATAATATAATGAACACCATTACTGACTAATAAGCTTTAACAGATTTTTACTATGTTGACATGTTGGCTTTAGATTTTTTTTAGATATTAAAAATCATTGCTGTGTTTGGAAATCCCAGTGCACCATTTCTTCATCACATTTTCCTCAGTGGTTCTACAGAGGTTACCTATTTTCTGAATTAGTGTTTATTATTCACTAATATTTTTATTATTGGTCTATCGACAAGATATAGCATGGTTTTGTATGTTTTTAGTCCTTATATAAATAATCTACTGCTAACATACTATTTTGTTTCTTGCTTTTCTTAGTCAACATGTTTTTAAGATTTAATTATGGTTATACATTGATCTCTAAATCAATATAATTCCTTTATATTATCTATTTTATGAATATAGCACAATTTTTAAAATCTACTTTCCTGTTAATGGAGATTTGCTATTTTCTTTCTTTCTTTCGTTTTTTTTTTTTTTTTTTTTTGAGCCAGGGTCTTGCTCTGTCATCCAGACTGGAATGCAGTGGCACAGTCACAGCTCAATGCAGACTTAACCTCCCAGGTTCAGTGATCCTCCCACATCAGCCTCCAGAGTAGCTGGGACTACAGGCACATACTACCATGCCTGGATAATTAAAAAATATTTTGTAGAGATGAGGTCTCACTATGTTGCCCAGGCTGGTCCCTAACTCCTGGGCTCAAGTGATTCTCTCACCTTGGCTTTCCAAAGTGCTGGACTTACACGTGCAAGCCACTGCACCCAGTCTATTTTCAGTTTTTCACAACTACATCTGGCAACTTGCTTTGAGATTTATCCATGATGATATATTATTACGTTCTCACATTGCTATGAAGAACTACCTGAGACTGAGTAATGTGTAATGAAAAGAGGTTTAATTGTCTCACGGTTCTGCAGGGTATACAGGAAGCATGATTGGGAGACCTCAGGAAACTTACAATCATGGCAGAAGGTGAAGAGGAAGATGCATGTTTTACATTGCTAGAGCAAGAGGAAGAAGGAAGTACTACACACTTTTTAAAAAAAATACATATATTTTTTATTGTACTTTAAATTCTGGGATACATGTGCACATTGTGCAGAATTGTTGCATAGGTACATACATGGCAATGTGGTTTGCTGTCTCCATCCCCTTGTCACCTATATCTGGCATTTTTCCCAGTGTTATCCCTCCCCAACCTCCCTACCCCCCACTGTCCTTCCCCTAGTCACCCCAACAGATCCCAGTGTGTGATGCTCCCCTCCCTGTGTCCATGTGTACTCATTGTTCAACAACGACCTATGAGTGAGAACATGCAGTGTTTGGTTTTCTGTTCTTGTGTCAGTTTGCTGAGAATGATAGTTTCCAGATTCATCCATGTCCCTACAAAGGACATGACATCACTGTTTTTTTTATGGCTGCATAGTATTCCATCATGTATATGTGCCACATTTTCCTTGTCCAGTCTATCATTGATGGGCATTTGGATTGGTTCCAGGTCTTTGCTATTGTAAACAGTGCCGCTATGAACATACGTGTGCATGTGTCTTTATAATAGAAAGATTTATAATCCTTTGGATATATTCCCAGTAATGGGATTGCTGGATCAAATGGAATTTCTATTTCTAGGTCCTTGAGGAAGCACCACACTGTCTTCCACAATGGTTGAACTAATTTACACTTCCACTAACAGTGTAAAAGTGTTCCTATTTCTCCACATCCTCTCCAGCATCTGTTGTCTCCAGATTTTTTTAATGATCACCATTCTAACTCGTGTGAGGTGGTATCTCAATGTGGTTTTGATTTGCATTTCTCTAATGACCAGTGATGATGAGCATTTTTTCGTTATGTTTGTTGGCCTCATACATGTCATCTTTTGAAAAGTGTCTGTTCATGTCATTTGCCCACTTTTGAATGGGTTTGTTTGTCTGTTTTCTTGTAAATCTGCTTTAGTTCTTTGTAGATTCTGGATATTAGCCCTTTGTCAGATGGGTAGATTGCAAAATTTTTTCCTGTTCTTTTGGTTGCTGGTTCACTCTAATGGTTGTTTCCTTTGCTATACAGAAGCACTAGAGTTTAATTAGATCCCATTTGTATATTTTTGCTTTTGTTGTCAATGCTTTGGTGTTTTAGTCATGAAGTCCCCTATGGCTATGTCCTGAATGGTTTTGCCTAGGTTTTCTTCCAGGGTTTTTATGATGTTAGGTCTAATGTTTAAGTCTTTAATTCATCTGGAGTTAATTTTAGTGTAAGGTGTCAGGAAGTTTCTGTTTTCTGCACATGGCTAGCCAGTTATCCCTACACCATTTATTAAACAGAGAATCCTTTCCCCATTGCTTGTTTTTGTCAGGTTTGTCAAAGATCAGGTCATTGTAGATGTGTGCCATTGCCTCCAAGGCCTCTGTTCTGTTCCGTTGGTCTATATCTCTGTTTTGGTACTATTACCATACTGTTTTAATTACTGTAGCCTTATAGTATAGTTTAAAGTCAGGTAGCGTGATGCCTCCAGCTTTGTTCTTTTTGCTTAGAATTGACTTGGCTCTGCAGGCTCTCTTTTGGTTCCATATGAAGTTTAACATGTTTTTTTCCAGTTCTGTGAAGAGGGTCATAGGTAGCTTGATGGGGACAGCATTGAATCTGTAAATTACTTTGTGCATTATGGCCATTTTCACAATATTGATTCTTCCTAACCATGAGCATGGAATGTTTCTCCATCTGTTTGTGTCCTCTCTTATTTCGTTGAGCAGTGATTTGTAGTTCTCCTTGAAGAGGTCCTTTACATCCTTTGTTAGTTGTATTCCTGGGTATTTTATTCTCTTTGTAGCAATTGTGAATGGGAGTTTATTCTTGATTTGGCTCTTTTTTATTCTGTTATTGGTGTGTAGAAATGCTTGTGATTTCTTCACATTGATTTTGTATCCTGAGACTTTGCTGAAGTTGCTTATCAGTTTAAGGAGATTTTGGGCTGAGGCAATGGGGTCTTGTACATATACAATCATGTCATCTGCAAATAGAGACAATTTGACTTCCATCTTTACTAATTGAATACCCTTTGTTTCTTTTTCTTGCCTGATTGCTCTGGCTAGAACTTTCAATTCTATATTGTATAGGAGTGGTGAGAGAGGGCATCCTTGTCTAGTGCCAGGTTTCAAGGGGAATGCTTCCAGTTTTTGCGCATTCAGTATGATATTGGCTGTGGGTTTGCTGTAAATAGCTTTTAATATTTTGAGATATGTTCCATCGATACCTAGTTTATTGAGAGTTTTTAGAATAAAGGGCTGTTGAACTTTGTCGAAGGCATTCTCTGCATCTGTTGAGACGATCCTATAGTTTTTTGTTTTTGGTTCTGATTATCTGGTGGATTACATTTATAGACTTGTGTATGTTGAACTAGCCTTGCATCCCTGGGATGATGGCTACTTGATCCTGATGGATAAGCTTTTTGATGTGCTGTTGCAATCGGTTTGCAGGTATTTAATGAAGATTTTCACATCTATGTTCATCATGGATATTGGCATGAAGTTTTCTTTTTTTTTTTTTTTTTTGAGTCTCTGCTGGGGTTTGGTATCAGGATAATGTTGATCTCATAAAATGATTTGGGAAGGATTCCCTCTTTTTGTATTGTTTGGAATAGTTTCAGAAGGAGTGGTACCAGCTCCTCTTTATATGTCTAGTAGACTTAGGCTGTGAACCTGTCTAGGCCTGGGCTTTTTTTGCTTGGTAGGCTGTTAATTGCTGCCTCAACTTCATCTCTTGTTATTGGTCTATTCAGGGTTTCAACTTCTTCCTGGTTTAGGCTTGGGAGGGTGCAAGTGTCCAAGAATTTATCAATTTCTTCCAGGTTTACTGGTGTATGTGCATAGAGTTGTTTGTAGTAATTTCTGATTGTAGTTTGTATTTCTGTGGAATCAGTGGTGATATCCCCTTTATCATTTTTTATTGCTTCTATTTGATTCTTCTCTCTTTTCTTTTTTATTAGTCTGGCTAGCGGCCTGTCTGTTTTGTTGATCTTTTTGAAAAGACAGCTCCTGGAGTTATGATTTTTTGAAGGGATTTTGTGTCTCTTATCTCCTTCACTTCTCCTCTGATCTTAATTATTTCTTTTCTACTGCTAGCTTTTGAATTTTTTTGATCTTGCTCTTCTAGCTCTTTCAATTTTAATGATAGGGTGTCAGTTTTAGATTTTTCCTTGCTTCTCATGTGGGCATTTATTGCTATAAATTTTCCTCTAGACACTGCTTTAAATGGCTATACACTTTTAAACAATAAAATCTTGTGAGAACTCATTCAGTATCACGAGAACAGCAAAGGAGAAATCCAATCTTCATAATCCAGTCACCTCCCACCAGGCTCCTCCTCCAACACTGAGGATTACAATTTGACATAAGATGTGGGCAGAACACAAATCCAAACCATATCAGATGACAAATAGAAATCTATCTTTTATTTACCACATAATATTTTGCTACATGTTTATTACTAGTTTTACTTACTACATAATTTTACAAATAGTACTTCAGTGAGTATTCCTTGATATGTCTTGTGGTGTGTGAGTGTAAGAGTTTCTCTCATATAGAGGTGGAATTACTATGAATAAAGTACACACATACTTTCAACTTTATTTGTATTGTCACATAGCTCTCTAAAGTGGTTCTACTTATTTATAGCATAGGGGATGGTGTGTTGTCAGACTTGGCTTTTGCTAATTTGATGGATGTAAAATGGTACTTCATTATTAATAAATATTTATCATTTGTCCTTCTCTGACAAGTGAAGCAGAGCATCATTTCAGTTATTGGTCATGATGGCTTCCTTTTTGGTGAATCGCATATTCATAGTCTTTACCCATTTTGTATTGTTTGTCTTTGTCTTACTGGTTAGAAGTATTTACATGTTTTAGATAACCTAGAATGCTTTGTAAATATTTTCTTCAAAACTTGTTTTTTGTATCTTTTGTTAAACAGGTTTTTAAAACTTTGGTAAATTTATCATTATTTTCTTTCATGACTGTGCTAAGTGTCTTTTAAATATTTTTATGTTTGCCTTAGTGCTTTTAGGTTTTTAATCAATCTGGAATAGACTTTTGTGTGTGTTTACAATAATGGGATAGACTTTTTTTTTTAAATTGCACAATATTTCAGCTATAGAAAAAAGTACAGAGGTTTTTTTTTTTTGCATGTTGAATTCATTGTTGTAGCACTATTTATTTATAAGTCCATTATTCCCTCAATAAATGTTTAACATCACCTCTGTCATATATCATATTTCCATACTTGTGAGTGCATTATTATCCATTGTTTAGTAGGATTTAAAAAAATAAATTTAATGAACGTTTCAATATTAGTTTATATAACCTAAATATCTATACTGTATTCATTATGAAAGCAAAGAATAAAACTAATTTAATATAACTCCAAGAAATTCTGGTCAAATAAATATTCATGTATTTTACATTTTGTACTATTAAATGTTAATAGATTTCTTTTGAGAATTTATCAAGATAAAAATACTTAAAATTTAAAAATCAAAAAACATTTACAGTATTTCTCATTAAAGTATTTTTCACCAGAAAGTTGGTTAGGTCAGTTTATCTTTCATGAAAGATACATCATAAACTGGCCTTCAGTGAGGTCACCTTCTTGTACCCTGTGTAATGCCCGCCCTTCAGTGTGAACAAATCCTGTGACTTGCTTCCAACAAATAGAAAATGGCAAAGGTGATGGGATGTCACTCTGTTGCATACTATCATTTCATATCATTACATAACATTATTTGAGGCTCTGTGCTAGCAAACTAGAGTGGGACACTTTCCTACTGGCCTTAAAGGGTCAAACTACTATAATGTGAACTGCCTGCAGAGAGGCCATATAGCAGGCAACTGTAGATGGCCTCTTGAAATCAAAGTCTTTAGTCATGCAGCTGCAGGGAAGTGAGTTCTGCTAAAAATCTGAGGGAGCTTGGAGGTGAATTCTTCGCAGTTGAACCTCCAGATGAAAATGCAGCCCAGCTGACATCTTGATTGTTGCCTTGTGAAACACTTAGCAAGAAGAAATGGCCAGGCTGTGCGTGGACTTCAGACTTATGATGGTTAATTTTATATGTCACCTTGACTGGGTCACAGGATATCTGTGAGGGTGTTTCCAGAAGAGATTAGCATTTGAATCAGTGGACTGAGTGAAACAGAGTGCCTTCTTGATATGGTTTGGCTGTGTCCCCACCCAAATCTCATCTTGAATTATAGTTCCCATAATCTCCATGTGTTGTGCAGGGGGTCCAGTGAGAGGTGATTAAAACATGAAGGCAGTTACCTTCATGCTGTTCTCATGCTAGTGAATGTGTTCTTACGAGATCAGATGGTTTTATAAGGGGCTTTACCCCGCTTTGTTTGTCACTCACTCAGTCCTGCTACTTTGTGAAGAAGGTACTTGATTCTCATTTGCCTTCTATCATGATTGTAAGTTTCATGATTTCTCCCCAGCAATGTGGAACTGCGAGTCAATTAAACCTCTTTCCTTTATACATTACCCAGTCTCAGGCAATTCTTTATCTCAATGTGAAAATGAACTAATATAGCTCCCCAATGTGGATGGGTGTCATTCCATTGGTTGAAGGCCTGAATACAACAAAAAACCGGGGAGAGGGGAATTTGCACTCTACCTGACTGGTTGACTGGGAACAGCAATCTTTTGTTGCTCTCACACTAGGACTTACACCATCAGCACTCCTGAATCTCAGGCTTTCAGATTTGATTTATAAGTACAACACTAGCGTTCCCATGAAGATAATGGGACTTCTCAGCCTCCATAAACATATGAGCCAATACCTCATTTTATACACACATACACATACACACACACACACACACACACACATGCAGAGAGAAACTGTGAGACAATAACTGTGTGTGTTGCTTCAAGCTACTCAATTTGTGATAATTTGTTATGTAGCAATAGAAAATGAATCATCTTTGATAACACTGATACTTGAAACAGACTTCTAAGCTTATTGATACATTTATAAATTTTCAGGAAGAATAAAAGACCTTGGATATGAACCATTATGTCTTCAGTTGTTCTTATTTATTGTAAAAATAAAGTAAGTCTTTTGGGCAGGGTAAAGGTTGATTTCTGATTTATTTGGACTTGTAATTTGTTTCCATAAAACATTTTTCTTTGAAGAAAATAATGTGACCTGAAACAAAGTAAAGTCTTGCTCTATGTTCTCATTGTTGGTCATGAATTCTATATTAACTTCTAAAATCTACTGTTGCAGTGTTCATCTTTTTATTTCTTTTTTTTCTCTTTTTCTTTTTCTTTTTCTTTTTTTTCTTTTCTTTTTTTTATTGCATTTTAGGTTTTGGGGTACATGTGAAAATCATGCAAGATTGTTGCATAGGTGCATACGTGGCAGTGTGATTTGCTGCCTTCCTCCCCTTCACCTATATCTGGCATTTCTCCCCATGCTATCTCTCCCCAACTCCCACCCCCCTCTGTCCCCCCCACTCCCCCCCAACAGACCCCAGTGTATAGTGCTCCCCTCCCTGTGTCCATGTGTTCTCATTGTTCAACACCCACCTATGAGTGAGAACATGTGGTGTTTGATTTTGTGTTCTTGTGTCAGTTTGCTGAGAATGATGGTTTCCAGGTTCATCCATGTCCCTACAAAGGACGCGAATTCATCGTTTTTGATGGCTGCATAATATTCCATGGTGTATATGTGCCACATTTTTCCTGTCCAGTCTATCATCGATGGGCATTTGGGTTGGTTCCAGGTCTTTGCTATTGTAAACTGTGCTGCAATGAACATTCGTGTGCATGTGTCCTTATAGTAGAATGATTTATAATCCTTTGGATATATACCCAGTAATGGGATTGCTGGGTCAAATGGAATTTCTATTTCTAGGTCCTTGAGGAATCGCCACACTGTTTTCCACAGTGGTTGAACTGATTTACATTCCCACCAACAGTGTAAAAGTGTTCCTATTTCTCCACATCCTCTCCAGCATCTGTTGTCTCCAGATTTTTTAATGATCACCATTCTAACTGGCGTGAGATGGTATCTCAATGTAGTTTTGATTTGCATTTCTCTAATGACCAGTGATGATGAGCATTTTTTCATATGCTTGTTGGCCTCATGTATGTTTTCTTTTGTAAAGTACCTGTTCATATCCTTTGCCCATTTTTGAATGGGCTTGTTTGTTTTTTTCTTGTAAATCTGTTTTAGCTCATTGTAAATTCTGGATATCAGCCCTTTGTCAGACGGGTAGGCTGCAAAAATTTTTTCCCATTCTGTTGGTTGCCGATTCACTCTATTGACTGTTTCTTTCGCTGTGCAGAAGCTGTGGAGTTTGATCAGGTCCCATTTGTCTATTTTGGCTTTTGTTGCCAATGCTTTTGGGGTTTTGGTCATGAAGTCCTTGCCTACGCCTATGTCCTGAATGGTTTTGCCTAGGTTTTCTTCTAGGGTTTTTATGGTGTTAGGTCTTATGTTTAAGTCTTTAATCCATCTGGAGTCAATTTTAGTGTAAGGTGTCAGGAAGGGGTCGAGTTTCTGCTTTCTGCATATGGCTAGCCAGTTTTCCCAACACCACTTATTGAACAGGGATTCCTTTCCCCATTGCTTGTTTTTGTCGGGTTTGTCAAAGATTGGGTGGTTGTAGATATGTTGTGTCACCTCCGACGCCTCTGTTCTGTTCCATTGGTCTATATCTCTGTTTTGGTACCAGTACCATGCTGTTTTGATTACTGTAGCCTTGTAGTATAGTTTGATATCCGGTAGTGTGATGCCTCCTGCTTTGTTCTTTTTGCTTAGAATTGACTTGGCTATGCGGGCTCTCTTTTGGTTCCATATGAAGTTTAAGGTGGTTTTTTCCAGTTCTGTGAAGAAGGTCATTGGTAGCTTGATGGGGATAGCGTTGAATCTGTAAATTACTTTGGGCAGTATGGCCATTTTCACGATATTGATTCTTCCTAACCATGAACATGGAATGTTTCTCCAACTGTTTGTGTCCTTTCTTATTTCGTTGAGCAGTGGTTTGTAGTTCTCCTTGAAGAGGTCCTTTACGTTCCTTGTTAGTTGTATTCCTAGATATTTTATTCTCTTTGTAGCAATTGTGAATGGCAGTTCATTCTTGATTTGGCTCTCTTTAAGTCTGTTATTGGTGTATAGGAATGTTTGTGATTTTTGCACATTGATTTTGTATCCTGAGACTTTGCTGAAGTTGCTTATCAGTTTCAGGAGATTTTGGGGTGAGATGATGGGGTCTTCTAGATATACAATCATGTCGTCTGCAAATAGAGACAATTTGACTTCCTCCTTTCCTAATCGAATACCCTTTATTTCCTTTTCTTGCCTGATTGCTCTGGTTAGAACTTCCAGTACTATATTGAATAGGAGTGGTGAGAGAGGGCATCCTTGTCTAGTGCCAGATTTCGAAGGGAAAGCTTCCATGAGTCAAAATCAAAAATTTAAAAAGAATGGAGGGAAAAGTTAAACAGCATGAGAAGCTAGAAATATATGGAGGTGAAGAACAAATGTTTTTGTAAGTATTTGTATCACGGAGCCATGATCTCAGTGAGCTATAAATTGTTATTGGCTGATGGTGAAGACTGAAGAGACTCTGTAGGAGAGAAGTGGAATCCCACACCAGTTCTCTCATCCCAGCTTTGCAACATGCATTTTACTCCCTTGATATACTATAGGTTATTTGATAGTAGGGTTAGTATTGTTATTTTATACTTTAATGCATAACAAGATGTTCTGCATGTATAGTAGTGTGTTTTTGTTAAAATAAGCTGAATTGAAATGAACTGAAATGGCAGAAAGGATTGCTTAGAGCAGCATGAGCCACACTAAAGTTGGATTCTATGAATATGTGGTGTGACAGGTGGTTAGAACTCTGGTTTTATTTCAGCTGTGCCCTGGGCCCCAGCAAAGGAATAGAGAAAGCAGAAAGTGATCTAGCAAGCAACATAGAAAACCTGGCTGCTAATGGGGTTGTATTGGGGCTAACCATGTTGTTTAAAAGGTGTGAGGAAGCCAGCCACTGTTGTTGGTGGACTAATGATGAGTAACAGTGATGGGTGCAGGTTTGTGGAGCACTTGATGGTGATGAGAAAGGCGACATGTTCAACAAAGAAGTTTTCATTGTAGAGGATCAACACTGTGTTTTAGTTTGTTGTTAAATTGACCAAAATAGAGGTAACATATATAAATAACATAGAAATAGCAAGTCAGCTATTTTGAATTTTTAATTATGTTAGAGAGAATATAAAAAATTATATCAGGAGATATATTAGTTCACTAATACAATATATATTATTCTTGATTTCTGCTTGTTGGGTTCAGAAGAACTGAACATTCATCCAATTATATATGCTAATAGTTTCCAGAAATAGTAGCAATTATACACTCAATTCTTACTAAAATGTTCTTCTAACACTTACACATATTATCTATTTTAAATCACACTACACCACAATGAGGCAGATAATATTTCTTATCTGATTTTATAGATAGGGAAACTGAACTAAGACACAGAGAAATTAAGAAACTTGTCCATGGTTACACTGCTGTTGAGAGGTAACATAGGAATTTGAACCCAGGCAGTCTGACCTTAACTGTATTCTTAACTATTATCATCTCCTGGCCACCCCTTAAATGCTGCATTAAGTGAAGTGTGGAGGATAGCAAGTCAGTCTTTTGATTCAGGCATTCTAGATTAATTTCTTATAATGGAGAGAAATTTATTATTCTATACAGTGAACATAAATTGTCAAATAAGAAAATTTATTTGACCATAAATATTTATTTATTTAACCATAAATACTTTTGGCAAATTTTGGTTCCATTTGTGCATAAAACTAAATGTGTTGTCTTCGTCAACATTTAAAGAATAGTTCTTATATATCCTCAGAAATAATTTTGGAGAAAACATTTTTATTCAATAGGCAATTGAATATCTCCTTTTGGATCTTCCCAGAAACCCATTCTCAGCATTTCAAAAACTGATCTATTTTCACTGCTCCAAAAGTTCCTTCTCTCAGTAAATAGCATCACCAGCTACCACTTGCCCAAGCAGAAACCTAGCCATCATCATCCTTACTGTCTCCTCACCTCAACATGCCTAATTTGTAGGACACTGTTGGATTCACCCACTTCTTGAAAATTCCTCTTGCCTTCTAATTGGTTACCCTTCCTTCAGTCTTAACACATTTCCCACCTTGTTGCTCTTTCTAAAATACATCCTGTCCCTCCCTTTTTAATGTCTTTCAGTGGTATTGTGCTGCTTAACCTGGACTATAATTGTCCCATGACTCATCTTATGTGTCTTTCCAGATGTACTTCTTTTTATCTACATGACACTTCTCTCATTTCCTCTGATACATTGTGTGTATTCGTCCAGGCCTTGCCCATAAAATGCCTCAGACAGGAAATATTTCCTCCTTTTGTTTCATTAAATCATACCTATCCTTAAGGTCTTGCTGAGATGTCAGTCATGGTATCTTCTCCTCTGGAATGTTTTCCTGACTCCCCAAGTTTATATTAGGTGTCTCTTCTATGATATGTTTCACATTCTCCATGCTTCTATCTTAGCACTTATCACACTGTGTTTGTTTGTACTTTCCATGACTATCTTTGTGGTACTCAGGTTGAAAACCACAGGAATAAATTATAGAGGAAGGAAATGTGAATGGAAGAACTATTGCATCTGCTCTTATTTATTAAAATGCTTCCCCCGCTCCCTCAGTGGAAATAGCTCAATCATTGTCTGCAACAGCAATCTTACTAAGCATCTACTAAAGTGCTTTGAGGCACCTTATGAATTTATGAACTCTGGAATGATTTTTATTATTCAATTAACTTTTCAAAGTTTTATGGGGAAAACAGGGGGAATACATGGAAATCAGTATGGAATATATGAAAATCTCTATACAGAAATCTATCTACCTATCTATCTACATTTTAAAGATATGTGGGGCCATCAAATTATGCGAAAGAAAGTACTAGACTCAAAAACGATGTTATAGATGAATGAGATTGTTGGTTTCTATCTATAATAGTATATTAGTTTTAGGTCAAGTTTACTTCATAAAGTGTAAGGCTTAATGGCCCTTTGAATGGGATTCTTGTCTATAGCACATTAATAATTGCTTAAAACTGGGAGGTTATTTTACTATTCTACATTGTTATAGAAATTTATAGCACTCACAATTTTTAGGATATAATTTTGGTGACATGTGGTTCATTTGATGAGACTGTTTGGTCAAGAATATGTCCCCCAACTATAATCTAATTTCTGTAAGAAAATAGAAACTCTCTTTCAAAAATCTACAATGTGACTTTTGATTCACAGGTCTTTAGCAGTATGGCTTAAAGTGAAGACAGTGTGTAAGAAAATTAGAGGGATAACTGAAGGATTACTTACAGCAATAGGAATTATAGCGTAATTTGAGTCTATTTCTTACTAACTACTTCCCCTGAAGTAAACTGTTTCTCTACATAAAGCTTATCTGGAGCTCTGCCCCTCCCTGTTCTTCAAGAATCATCATTGCTAGTCTTCCATCCAACAGTTGGGTTCACAGCAGGCTGTGTATTGGAGGGCTCTTTCTTGACTTCTAAAAATAGCAGTTAGGTTAGAACTTACATATTAGTTTAATTGTTTGATTTATTGTCCCTGTGATATAACATTTAAGTATCCTTTAAAAATTCAGTGGAATACAGAATTTTTAAGAAATAATATATTAAAATACTTTGGTTATACTTTGATAGGAATTATTCAAATTCACTTTGACATCTAATAAGAAAAGCATTGGCATAATTACTTCTACATTGGATAAAAACATTATTTCCCTTCCAAATTATACTACTTGAAGATAAATTTTTACTTTTATGTCCATTCTGTATCTATTAATGTGTAAGTCATAGGTGGCTTCTAAAAATTACATTGTAGCATTCATTTACATTTGGGAAACTAATTTTCCAGCTAATTGTTGCTTAATAAATTTTGGGAAAGTCTTTTCTATTCTGTCTTCCCCTGTGAAGTAAAGATTAGTCATGACTTTAATTTTCTATTTTGACACATTCACTGAACATAGCATACTTAATGTTACAGTATTTAGGAACCTGGAAATTCATTAGAATCAAGAGGAATAGTTGCAGCATCCAAATCGATGAACTGTTGTTGCTGATTCTTTAATATTTCCAAAGGGAAACCAAGCTTATAAAATCTTGCTAACCACCTTACATTGAGCTGTCACCTTCAATGTGCCTTTGATATACTAACTTTCTTTTAAAGGGGAAGATAGGAAACAGAAAGTGTATCATTTCATTCACACGGACTTTGTCTGGAAGTGTGGCTGTGATATGATTTCTGTCAGAAACAATCTGCTTGATATTCCTCTGTCTTTGCTTGGGAACACAGAGTGGTTTGTCTGTTTTCTAAGCCACTGTGCTAGGATATGCTGCCTTGTCAAACAGCATTTATCTTCACTCACTACCTGCTTGTGGAGTGGAGCTCAGCCTCGCTGCAGTGGCAGAGAAAGCCTTAAGGCTGCTCAGTATCTGTCTCTTCGTGTAATTAACTGCAGCCCTGGATAGGGAGCAAAACAGAGATTTTGTCCTGTGAAAGAGTAATGTGTCTAGACAGGAGTTTCTAAGCTGGGAAAAGATTTCTTGTGTTTCTGTTCAAATAGAAAGACATAATTTTTTTATTTTTGCCTCAAAATATTTTGAAGGCAAAGTGACCATTTGCTTTCATGGCAAAATAACTTTGCAAAATCCACTTAATATGGCTTATAAGCCTTTCAAAATGCCTTTACTTGACAATTTTAGCATCAAAAAATAATGATAATAATGATTTGTAGTTCATTGAACAAAATAAGAACCCATGAGTCAATACTGACACAAATGACTGAATAAATAAAAGATGAAGAAGAGGAGCTTTTTCTTATAGTGGAATTCCAACTAATGCTAACTAATAGATGTTGAATGAATTATTTAGAAAAATCATACTTTAACAGGTGTCATGGTAATAACTGACTCTAGCAAGAATCATCAATGGATGTTAGTACTAATTGATGAAAATTTGCTAAGGATCAGTATATATACAGTCTCATTATCTCTTTACAAATTTGTATGTACATCTATATATAATTATATGTGACTGAATCTGGGTGAAAGATATATGGGACCTTTTTTCTTTTTGTAACTTTTCTGTAAGTTTGAAGTTATAACAAAATAAATAAGTTGCAAAAAAGTAAGATTTACATACTCTTGGTTTTCTCCCTAAGTAATTGAAACATGGCTCACTCTTGGACAGGCTTTTTTGTTTTAATATAGTATTGGAAAAAAATGCATTATGCTACCCAGAAGCTTGACTCACCAGCTGCCAACAAAACTTCATTGATGTAACATGTTCTGCAGTCAAAACCTGCTCTCTTGTGAAGAGTGACATCCTGAATATTTGCTTTTCACAGAGACTCACTTAGAGACTGCAATCCATAAGGATTTCTAAGTGGAATGTGAACATCTACATGTGTGGCTCCCTGACACATTTTATAGTACCCTTTGACTTTACAGAAAAGGGTCCTGAAATTTGGAAAATGAAGGCTTGCGATTCTTCCTATGTCATTCTTAATAAGCTTGCTTTGAAGAAGTAGAAGGGAAAGAATCCTCCTCTTCTAAGACTGTATTCTGTAGACATAGCAACCCTGATAATTGCTTAAATGAGAAGAGGAGACTAAATATTATAATAAAGACTTCAAACACTATTGAAGACAATTGTACTGAACTCTTTCCTGGATATTTTTGGTATTCATTTGATATAGAGCATTGTGATGCTTGAATGAATGGATTTATAATTTAACCTAAAAATTGGAATTAAGCAATTCAATGTGTGTCTGAAGGAAGATTCATTACTCTTAACCAGATGACTGTTTTAGATGCCCTAACTTGCTTCTTCCTGCAGTAATCCCTTTGTGTTTCCTTGCAACTGACAATGGACCTGACTGCTTTTCCACAGCCAGCACAGATAGTTCCTCTTGATTGAAGTCACTGGCTTTGACCGATCTTTTTTTTCTGGCTGGTGACTAAAGGAGGTAGTTGACTTCATTCTTTTTTAAAATTATTATTGTACTTTAAGTCGTGGGGTACATGTGCAGATGTTGTGGGATTGTTGCATAGGTACACAGATGCCATGGTGGTTTGCTGTCTTCATCTCCCCCGTTACCTACATCAGGCATTTCTTCCAGTGTTATCCATCCCCAGCCTCCCTACCCACTGCTGTCTCTCCCCTAACTTCACACCCCACCAACATAACCTCAGTGTGTGATGTTCCCCTCCTGTGTCCATGTGTTCTCATTGTTCAGCACCCTGCTATGAGTGAGAACATGTGGTGTTTGGTTTTCTGTTCTTGCGTCAGTTTGCTGAGAATTATGGTTTCCAGATTCATCCATGTCCCTACAAAGGACATGAACTCATCATTTTTTATGGCTGCATAGTATTCCATGGTATATATGTGCCACATTTTCTTTATCCATCTATCATTCATGGGCATTTGGGTTGGTTCCAGGTCTTTGCTATTGTAAATGGTGCCACAGTGAATGTACGTGTGCATGTGTCTTTATAATAGAATGATTTATAATCCTTTGGGTATATACCCAGTATTGGGATTGTTGGATCAAATGGAATTTCTATTTCTAGATCCTTGAGGAAGCACCACACTGTCTTCCACAATGGTTGAACTAATTTACACTTCCACTAAAAGTGTAAAAGTGTTCCTGTTTCTCCACATCCTCTCCAGCATCTGTCTCCAGATTTTTTAATGATCACCATTCTAACTGGCATGAGATGGTATCTCAATGTGGTTTTGATTTGCATTTCTCTAATGACCAGTGATGATGAGCATTTTTTCATATGTTTGTTGGCCTCATTTATATCTTCTTTTGAAAAGTGTCTGTTCATGTCATTTGCCCACTTTTCGATGGGTTTGTTTGTCTGTTTTCTTGTAAGTCTGCTTTAGTTCTTTGTCGATTCTGGATATTAGCCCTTTGTCAGATGGGTAGACTGCAAAATTTTTTCCCATTCTGTTGGTTGCCAGTTCACTCTAATGGTTGTTTCCTTTGCTGTACAGAAGCTCTAGAGTTTAATTAGATCCCATTTGTATATTTTTGCTTTTGTTGTCAATGCTTTTGGTGTTTTAGTCATGAAGTCCCCTATGGCTATGTCCTGAATGGTTTTGCCTAGGTTTTCTTCTAGGGTTTTTATGATGTTAGGTCTAATGTTTAAGTCTTTAATCCATCTGGAGTTAATTTTAGTGTAAGGTGTCAGGAAGGGTTCCAGTTTCTGCTTTCTGCACAGTGCTAGCCAGTTTTCCTGACACCATTTATTAAACAGAGAATCCTTTCCCCATTGCTTGTTTTTGTCAGGTTTGTTGAAGATCAGGTGGTTGTAGATGTGTGGCATTGCCTCCAAGGCCTCTGCTCTGTTCCATTGGTCTATATCTCTGTTTTGGTACCAGTACCATGCTGTTTTGATTACTGTAGCCTTGTAGTATAGTTTGAAGTCAGGTAACATGATGCCTCCAGCTTTGTTCTTTTCCCTTAGGATTGTCTTGGCTATGTGGAGTCTCTTTTGGTTCCATATGAAGTTAAAGGTGTTTTTTTCCAGTTCTGTGAAGAAGGTCAATGTTAGTTTGCTGGGGATAGCACTGAATCTATAAATTACTTGGGGCAGTATGGCCATTTTCACAATATTGATTTTTCCTACCCATGAGCATGGAATGTTTTTCCATCTGTTCGTGTCCTCTCTTATTTCCTTGAGCAGTGATTTGTAGTTCTCTTTGAAGAGGTCCTTTATATCCTTTGTTAGTTGTATTCCTAGGTATTTTATTCTCTTTGTAGCAATTGTGAATGGAAGTTCACTCTTGATTTGGTTCCCTTTTAGTCTGTTATTGGTGTGTAGAAATGCTTGTGATTTCTTCACATTGATTTTGTATCCTGAGACTTTGCTGAAGTTGCCTATCAGTTTAAGGAGATTTTGGGCTGAGACAATGGGGTCTTCTACATATACAATCATGTCTTCTGCAAATAGAGAAAATTTGTCTTCCTCCTTTCCTAATTGAATACCCTTTATTTCTTTTCCTTGCCTGATTGCTCTGGCTAGAACTTCCAATACTATATTGAATAGGAGTGGTGAGAGAGGGCATCCTTGTCTAGTGCCAGATTTCGAAGGGAATGCTTCCAATTTTTGCCCATTCAGTATGATATTGGCTGTGAGTTTGTCATAAATAGGTTTTATTATTTTGAGATATGTCCCATCCATACCTAGTTTATTAAGGGTTTTTAGCATAAAGCGCTATTGAATTTTGTCAAAGGCCTTCTCTGCATCTATTCAGATAATCATGCGATTTTTGTCTTTCATTCTGTTTATGTGATGGATTACATTTATAGGCTTGCATATGTTGAACCAGCCTTGCATCCCCAGGATGAAGCCTACTTGATCATGATAGATAAGCTTTTTGACATGTTGTTGCATTCTGTTTGCCAGTATTTCATTGAAGATTTTTGCATCTATGTTCATCATGGATACTGGCCTGAAGTTTTTTTTTTTTAGTTGAGTCTCTGCTGGGTTTTGGTATCAGGCTGACATTGATCTCATAAAATGAGTTAGGAAGGATTCTCTCTTTTTATGTTGTTTGGAATAGTTTCAGAAGGAATGGTAACAGCTCCTCCTTGTACGTCTGGTAGAATTCATCTGTGAACCCATCTGGACGTGGGCTTTTTTTGGTTGGTAAGCTATTAATTGCTGCCTCAACTTCAGCCTTTGTTATTGGTCTATTCAGGGTTTCAGCTTTTTTGTGGTTTAATCTTGGGAGGGTGCAAGTGTCCAGGAATTTATCCGTGTCTCCAGGTTTCAGGTTTATGTGCATAGAGTTGTTTGTAGTAATCTCTGAAGGTAGTTTGCATTTCTGTGGAATCGGTGGTGATATCCCCTTTATTGTTTTTTATTGCATCTATTTGATTCTTCTTTCTTTTCTTTATTAGTCTGGCTAGTGGTCTGTCTATTTTGTTGACCTTTTCTAAATCTCCTGGATTTATGGTTTTTTGAAGGGATTTTTGTGTCTCTGTATCTTTCAGTTCTGCTCTGATCTTAGTTATTTCTTGTCTTTTGCTAACTTTTGAGTTTTTTTTTAATCTTGCTTCTCTAGCTCTTTCAATTTTGATGATAGAGTGTCAATTTTAGATCTTTTCTCACTTCTCATGTGGGCATTTTTTGCTATAAATTTCCCTCTAGACACTGCTTTAAATGTATTCCACAGATTCTTGTACATTGTGTCTTTGTTCTCATTTGTTTTGAAGAACATCTTTATTTCTGACTTCATTTCATTGTTTATCCAGTCATCATTCAGGAACCAGTTGTTCAGTTGCCATGTAGTTGTGTGGTTTTGAGTGAGTTTCTTAACTCCCGAGTTCTAATTTGATTGCACTGTGGTCCGAGAGACTGTTTGTTATGATTTTCATTTGTTTGCATTTGCTGAGGAGTGATTTACTTTCAATTATGTGGTCAATTTTAGAGTAGGTGCGACGTGGTGCTGAGAAGAATGTATATTCTGTGGATTTGGGGTGAAGAGTTCTGTAAATGTCTATTAGGTCCACTTGTTCCAGATATGAGTTCAAGTCCTGGATATCCTTGTTGATTTTCTGTCTCATTGATCTGTCCAATATTGACAGTGGAGTGTTAAACTCTCCCACTATTATTGTGTGGGAGTCTAAGTCTCTTTGTAGGTCATTAAAAATTTGCTTCATGTATCTCAGTGCTCCTGTATTGGGTGCATATATATTTAAGATAGTTAGCTCTTCTTGTTGCATTGATCATTTTACCATTATGTAATGACCTTCTTTATTTCTTTTGATCTTTGTTGGTTTAAAATCCATTTTGTCAAAGACTAGGATTGCAACCCCTGCTTTTTTTTGCTCTCCATTTGCTTGGCAAATCTTCTTCCATCCCTTTATTTTGAGTCTATGTGTGTCTTTGCACATGAGATGGATCACCTGAATACAGTACACCGATGGGTCTTGACTTTTTATCCAGCTTGCCATTCTGTGTCTTTTGATTGGGGCATTTAGCCTGTTTACATTTAACATTAATATTGTTATATGTGAATTTGATCCTGCCATTTTGTTACTGGCTGGTTGGTTTACCCGTTAGTTGATGCAATTTCTTCATTGCATTGTTGGTCTTTACCATTTGGTATATTTTTGCAGTGGCTGGTAGTGGTTGTTCCTTTCAGTGTTTAGTGCTTCCTTCAGGAGCTCTTGTTCCTTTCCATGTTTAGTGCTTCCTTCAGGAGCTCTTGTAAGTCAGCTCTGGTGGTGACGAAATCTCCCTGCAATTGCTTGTTCATAAAGGATTTTTATTTCTCCTTCACTTATGAAGCTTAGTTTGGCTGGATATGAAATTCTGAGTTGAAAGTTCTATTCTTTAAGGATGTTGAATATTGGCCCCCACTCTCTTCTGGCTTGCAGAGTTTCTGCCAAGAGATCCACTGTGAGTGTAATGGGCTTCCCTTTGTGGGTGACCCGACCTTTCTCTGTGGCTGCCCTTAGCATTTTCTCCTTTGTTTCAACCCTAGTGAATCTGAGGATTATATGCCTTGTGGTTGGTCTTCTTCAGGAGTAGCTTTGTGATGTTCTCTGTATTTGAATGTTGGCCTGCCTTGCTAGCTTGGGGATGTTCTCCTGGCTAATATCCTGAAGAGTGTTTTCCAGCTTGGATTCATTCTCCCCATCACATTCAAGTACACTGATCAAGTGTAGATTAGGTCTTTACACATTGGAGGCTTTATTTCTTTTCACTCTTTTTTCTCTATTCTTGCCTTCTTGTTTTATTTCATTGAGTTGATCTTCAATCTCTGATATCCTTTCTCCTGCTTGATCGATTAGGCTATTGAAACTTATGTGTGCTTCATGAAGTTCTTGTGCTGTGTTTTTCAGCTCCATCAAGTGGTTTATGTTCTTCTCTAAGCTCGTTATTGTAGTCAGCATTTCATCTAACCTTTTTTCAAGGTTTTAGTTTCTTTGCATTGGGTTAGAACATGTTCCTTTAGCTCAGAGAAGTTTGTGATTACCCACTTTCTGAAGCCTGCTTCTGTCAATTTGTCCAACTCATTCTCCATCCAGTTTCTTTCCCTTGCTGGTAAGGAGTTGTACTCCCTTGGAGGAGGAGAGGCATTCTGGTCTTTGATGATTTCATCCTTTTTGCACTGGTTTCTTCCCATCTTCGTGGGTTTATCTACATTTGATATTTGAAGTTGGTGATTTTGAATGGGGTCTCTGAGTGGACGTCCTTTCTGTTGATGTTGAAGCTATTTCTTTTTGTTTTTTAGTTTTCCTTCTAACAATCAGGCCCCTCTGCTGTATGAGGCATGTTTTTTGGGGTTATACAGGGGTCAGGGAGCTGCTTGAGGAGGCAGTCTGTCCCTTGTCTGCCTGCAGAAGCACTGCTGGGCTGCCTTGGACTCAGCCCAGCTGCTGTGTAGGCTTCTTCTGGCTTTTGTTTACTCAGATGAGATTAGATCTGCCTTCACAATGGTGGATGTCCTTCCCCCTCTGGGCTCAATCATCTCTGGTTGAGCTTGAACTGATGTACTGGCTGCAAAACTCTCAAGGGAGAGGGCTTCAGTTTGCTGGTCTTTGTGGGGGTGGCACCTGCCAAGCTGTAGCACCTGTCTCCTTGCTTTCAGCTCTCCCTTTTTCTGGGGGGTGGGTAGATCCATCCTGCAGTCGCTCTCGGTGCTAGCCAAAACCTCCACCCAGTTCTGTGCCTACAACTCGTGGTGCCGGGCCAGCTGGAGCTGTCACTCAGATCTGTGCTGGCAACTTGTGGCACTTCTCAGCCCAGCATCGTTCTCCTGGGCTGTGGGTTGCAAAGGGCATAGGAGAAGTGCAGTATCTGAACCGGAGTGCCGAGGGAGTAAAGTCCCCTATCCTCCAGTGGTTTGCACTTCCTGGGTGGGGCAGTGCCCTGCCCTGCCTTGGATCACCCTCCCTGGGTTACACTCACTGTCCAACCAGTCCCATTGAAATGAACCTGGTACCTTGTTGGAAATGTGGAGGTCACTTCTCTTCTGTGTCTGTCTCTCTGGGAACTGCACTCCAGAGCATTTCCTATTTGGCCATCTTGGCGGAAGTGCTGACTTCATTCTGAAAGGGGGGAACAAGTCATGTCACAAGCCCCAGTCCTCTTTGCCATTTGATACCAATGCTGTGAGATGGTCTCCGGTATGCTCTTAAGATTGCTAAAAAATATTTTATTTTATTTGACATTTGTATTTTTGGTATATATTTTACATTAAAAAATATTTTTAGGTTTATATTTTCTTAAAAATATAAGCCATCCCCTTTCTAACTCCCCACCTTTTGTAAGATGGAAGTGATGTATAAGAGTCACCTTGTTCAAACTCCTTATTTTGTTGTTTAGAAAACTGAGTTCAAAGAATCCCTAAGTTCCTGGGGATCATGCTTTTTGGTGGGTCTGGAATTTGGAACAAAAGTTTCAGATTTTTAGGCTGGCATTACGTTCACATGTTGCTACTCTTATAATAGTCAACAATCTTTAATTTATTGAAAATTCTTGGAAAACAAAACATGATAATTTTCAAGTAGTACTTAAGGAAATTAGATTAGATATAATGCTTGTACTATTTTTTATTTTTAAATAATTTTTACTTACAGAAGAATTGTAAAGGTAGTATAGAGAGTTCCTACAGCTCTTTCACTCAAGTTCCTCTAAAGCTAACGTCTTATGTAACCAATACATTTATCAGAACTAATAAATCAGCATTGGTACAATAGTATTAACTAAACTAAAGCCTTATAGGGTTTCATCAGTTTTTTCCACTGACGTCCTCTTTTCTCTTCCCAGATTTAATCCAGGATGCCACACTACCTTCAGAAGTTGTGTCTCCTTAGTCTCCTCTAATTTATGACAGTTTCCCAAAATTTCCTCATTTTTCATAGCCTTGACTCTTCTCAATTGTGGCCAGATATTTTTTAGAATATTCCTGAATTGGGATTTGGCAAAGAATTTCTAAAATTAGACTCAAGTTATTGATTTTGGAGGAAAATACCACAGAAGTAATATTCTCTTTTTATTGCATTATATCAGGGGGTGCATGACATCAATATTACATATTTCTGGTGACCTTAACCTTGATCACTTGGTTAAGATGGTGTCTGCCAGATTTCTCCACTGTCAAGTTACTGTTTTTTGCTTCTATACTCTATTTGCTATAAGCGAATAATTTAGTCCACACTCAGGGAGGGAGGAATTAAGCTCTTACCTCCTAGAGGGAGGACTATTAAAGAATTTGTAGATATAGTTTGGACTTCACAATAATTAATAAATATTTGAGGGGAGATACCATAAGTTTGAGCAAATATCCAATTATTTTCAAAACTTCCACCCACTAATTTAGCATTCATTGGTGGGTTTTCTCTGTAGCATTCATTGCTAAGATGTTCTAATGGTGATTTGTTATTTCTCTCATTATTTTAAACATTTACTAATTGGAATTCTTTTGCAGGGAAAATATATCAGTTCTTTCATTCTTCCTCATTTACTTATTTATTAAACTTACTGTTTATATGGACTCATGGATATTTACTTTATTCTTTGGGTGATAATTCAATACTATCATTATTTATTTTTGCCCAGATTGTTTCAGCTTTAGTCTTCGGAAACTTTATCATATTGGTTTCTGCTGTGTCCTTTTGACAGGCGCCATACTCCCTCCCCATTCACCACTTATTAACTTTAATTTGAGTCTAGATTTTATTCTATTGCCCAGGCTGGAGAACAGTAGCACAGTCATGGCTCGTGGCAGCTTTGAATTCCTGGGCTTAAGTGATCCTCCCACCTCAGCCCCCTGAGTAGCTAGGACTATAGTTGGATGCAACGCTGGACTAAATTTTTTTTTTTTGTAGAGGTAGGGGTCTCACTATGTTGCCCGGACTGGTCTCGAACTCCTGCCTCAAGCAATCCTCCTGCCTCAACCTCCCAAAGTACTGGGATTACAGACATGGGCCACTGTGCCCAACCCCATCCCCCTTCCTTTTAAATTCTTTCTTGCTTTGTGACACTACAACAGAATCAAGGTTCATCTTGTGGTTCCTTGCCTCAGTATAGAATCAGCTATTTTGTTCAAGTCTATCTCTTTATTGGAGAAGGCTATTTAGAAATCAAGGTCTGGCTGCTGGTGTATACACACACACACACACGCACACACACACAAATGGTAAAATAAACATGAGTTTATACTGATGTGTTTGATTCTAATCCAGCACTATGGGTTCATTCTAACATTCCTATCTTGGTTATTGGTAAGGTCATTCATAACTTTTCTCTTTGATAATGAGAACCAGGCTCCTATCATGTGTATCCCTTTTTTGGTCCAATTTTAGTATACATATAACAGAGTGTCAAAATAACTAAACTGTACTACTAGGAGAAACAAATTTAACAACTAGTACACAATATTTATATACAATTCTTTTTGTCTTTGTCTTTTTGTCTAGGTATGACCTTCCAATATCTAGATAAAATACTTGTTTTCAAGTTATTAGATGAGCACCTTTCTTCCTTATTCCTTCAGTGAGGTGATGTTATATATTTGTTGTACACTTAGATTGATTTGTCACAGGTTGCATTTCATTTTGATTCCCCCAAATCCTGATTTTGTTTTGTTTTGCTTTGCAGACAGTAAAAGCCAGTCTTTTCAGTATACAATTCTATGAGTTTTGACAAATGCATAGTCATGTATTTACCACTCCAGTATCATAAAGAACAGTTTGATTACCCTGAAATATTTCCTTGCATGTCTCCTTTGTAATCAACCTTTATCCTCTACCCCTGTCCCTGGCACCTACTGATCACTTTCTGTCCTTACAGCTTTGCCTTTTACATAATGTCATTCAAAATGGAATCATAGAATACATAGCCTTTTAGATCTGGCTTTTTTTCCCCACATAGCTAATGCATGTTAAGATTCATTTATATTGTTGTGTGCAACAGCTCATTCCTTCATAATAAATAGCATTCCACCGTATGGATATATCAAAACTTATTTGTTCAAACATTCAAAGGCATCTTATTTGTTTTCAGTTTTTGGTGACAATGAAGAATGCTGCTGTACATGTTTGTGTACATGTTTTTGTGTGAACAAAAATTTTCTGTTCATGTGAGAAAATACATAGCAGTGTGATTGCTGGGTCATATGTATCTTAGTTCATTTTGTGAAGCCCTCACAAAATACCTGAGACTGAGTAATTCTTAAAGAAGAGAAATTTATTTTCTCACAGCTTCAGAGGCAGGGAAGTCCAAGATTAAGGCACCAGCATGTTTGGTTGTCAAGTGAAGGCTGATCTTTTCTTCCAAGATTGTGCCTTGGTGCTGCATCTCACAAAGTGAAGGAATGCTGTGTCCTCACAAGGCAGAATGCAGAAAGGGCAAAAAGGATGAATTCCTTTTGTCAAGCCCTTTTATAAGGGCATCTAATTTCATTCGTGAGTGCAGAGCATTCATAACTGCTCACCTAGCAAAGGTTACACTTCCCAATACTCTTGCAGTGGAGATTAAGTATCAAGATGATTTTTGAAGGGCACAAAACTTCCAAACCATAGCACATTGTGTGTGTTTGACTTTATAAATGTGTACCCAACTGTTTTCTTAAGTGACTGTACTGTTTTATATTCTCATCAAAAATGAATGAAAGCTCTTACTGTTCTGCATCCTCTATAGCCCTTGGTATTGGCAGGGTTTTTGGTTTGTTTTTGTTTCATTTTGCTTTCTCTGATAGATTTGTAGTGATAGCTCATTATGGTTTTAATTTTTGATATAACTAATGATGTTATTATCTCTTTTCCTGTTCTTTGTGCCATTTTCTGTCTTCTTTTGATGATGGGTCTGTTCAGATCATTTGCCCTTTTTAAAATTGGTTCTTTCTTATTGCTGAATTTTAGAGTTCATTATACATAGTGGAGACAAGTTGTTTGTCAGATATGTGATTTACAAATATTTTTTCCAGTCTGCATATTCTCTTTCATTTTCTTAAGTGCTTAGACAGAGCAAGCGTTTTTAATTTTCATAGCATCTAATTTAAATTTTTTTTTGGATGATTGTGCTGATTGTGCCTTTGGGGATGTATCTAAAAACTCATGGCCAAATTCTTACTATTTTCTAGATGTTGTGAGAGTTGTACATTTTACCATTAAGTCTGTGATCCATTTTGAGTTAATTTTTGTATAAGGTATGAGGTATTTATCAAGGTTCTTTTGGGTTTTGTCTTATTTTGTTTTGCTTCATAGAGATATCCACTTGGTTCAGCACTATTTGTTGAAAGACAGTTCTTTCTCAATTGAATTGCTTTTCTACCTATGTCAAAAATCAGTTGACTATGTTTGTGTGGGTCTATTTCTGGGCTTTCTCTTTTGCTCCATTGATTTTTATTTCTGTCCTTGCACTAATGACATACTGTGTTGATCATGTAATGATAGGAAGATCTGGAATTGAGTAGTGTGAGTCGTCTACCATGTTCTTTTTCAGAATTACTGGGCAGTTCTAATTGCTTTTGATTTTCCATATAACTTTTAGAACCAGCTTGTCAAAATCTACAAAAGAGTTTGCTGAGATTTTTATTGGAATTACATTGAATCTATAGATCAAGTTGGAAATAATCGACATTAATATCTTAATGATATTAAGCTTTCCAATTCATGCATATGGTTATTTATTTAGATCTTCAATTTTTTTAAATCAGTGTTTGTAGTTTTTACCATGTAGATACTTTGCACATTTTTAAAAGACTTAAACCTAAGTGCTTTATCTTAATATGGGTGGAGGTTGCAGTGAGCTGAGATTGCGCCCCTGCACTCTAGCCTGGTCAATAGAGCAAGACTCCATTTCAAAAAAAAAAAAAAAGGAAATCTTGCCATACATGTCAACAAGGATGAACCTGAGGACATTATGCCAAGTGAATAAGCCAGTCACAGAAGGATAAACACTGCATGATTCCACTTACAAGAAGTATCTAAAACAGTCTACATCATAGAAGCAAAGAATAGAATTGTAGTTGGCAGGGGTTGGGGGAAGGGAGAAATGGAGAGTTGTCAACCAATAATTATAAAATTTCATTATGCAATAAGAATAAATTCTAGAGCTCTGCTGTATAACATTGTGCCTATAAATGACAATACTGTATTGTACATTAAAAAATTTGCTAAGCAGGTAGATCCTATGTGAGCTGTTCTTATCATAATAATAGCAATAAAACTTCTTTCATAAAAAATATTTTGTGTAACTGTAAAGTGATGTTTTGAGATTTAATTTCAAATTATATTTCTTTCATTGCCAGTATATAGAAATACATTGATCTTGTAGCTCCCAACCTTGTTAAACCTTCTTACTAATTCTAGGTGTTTTATTTTACATTGTTTTTTAAAAAGACAATCATATTGTCTGTGAATCAGGACTATTTTATTTCTTTCTTCCCAACCTGTTTGCCTTTAATTTCTTCTTTTTATTCCTCTCCTTAGTATATTGGCAAGGATTTCTGGGACTTTATTTAATAGCAGTAGTAATAAATTAAATCTTTGTCTTGCTCTTGTTTTAGGGGGAAACCATTCAGTCTCTCACCATTGAGTATGACGTGAGCTGTAGGATGTACACACACACACACACACACACACACACATTATGCCTTTTGTAAGGGTGAAAAAGTCTGGGTTGGGTGGCTCGCACCTGTAATTTCAGCACTTTGGGAGGCTGAAGTGTGTGGATCACTTGAGGTCAGGAGTTCGAGACCAGCCTGGGCAACGTGGTGAAACTCCATCTCTACTAAAAATACAAAAGTTAGCTGGACATGGTGGCGGACGCCTGTAACTTCAACTGCTTGGGAGGCTGAAGCATGAGAATCGCTTGAACCTGGGAGGCAGAGGTTGCAGTGAGTCGAGATTGCACCACTGCACTGGGCGACGGAGTGAGTCTGCAGAAAAAAAAAGCGGGGGGACATAAAAAAGTTCAATTCTATTCCCGATTTGCTGTAAATTTTTATTATGACTGCATTTAGAATTTTGTTGGATAATTTTTCTGTATCTATTGAGATCATTACATGATTTTCCTATTTAGTCTGTTGTATGGTAAGTTACATTAATTGATTTTCAAATGTTGAACAACCTTGCATTCTTGTAAAGAGTCTCACTTGGTTGTGTGATGTTTCATTCCTTTTTAAAATATTGCTGGATCTAATTTGGTAATATTTTGCTGAAGATTTTTTGCATTTATGTCCATGAGGAATATTGGTCCATAGTTTTCTATTCTTGATAGATCTTTAGGTGGGTTTTGGTATTGGGATAATGCTGGCTCATAAAATGAGTTGGGAAGTTTTCTCTCCTCTTCTATTTTCTGGTATAAACTATATAGCATTGGTATTATGGTTCATTAATTGTTTGGTAGAATTTGAAAATTAAATTCTTTGAGCCTGTACTTTTCTGTTTTGGAAAATTTTTGACTACAAATGAAACATCTTGAATAGACCTATTAAAACTACATATTTCTTCTTGAAAGAGATTTGTAGTTTTTGTCTTTCAAGTAGTTGTTATATTTCTTTTAATTTGTCATATATTTGGGCATAGAGTTGTTTGTAGTATTTACTTATATTTTCAATGTGTGTGGGATCAGCAGTGATGTCTTCTTTTTCATTTCTGATATTAGTTATTGTTGTCTTCTTTTTCTCTGTGTCAGTCTAGCTAAAGGTTTATCAGTTTTAGAAATAGGCTTTTCATTCATTGCTTTTTCTCTGTTGCTCATTGGTTTTCAATTTTGTTGACCTATGCTCTAATCTTTATTATTTCTTTCTTTTTGCTTGCTTGATGCCTAATTTGCTTCTCTGTAGTTTCTTAAGGCAGAAATTAGATTACAGATTTTATATCTTTCTTCTTTACTAATATAAAATTTAATGCTGTTAATTTCCTTCAAAGTAGTGCTTTATCACAGGCAATCTCTAAATTTTGATGTGTTTTCATTTTCATTTTGTTAGCTTATAAAAAAGCTACATTAACTTAAAAGTATTTTATTTCAGAATATTTAAAAATTTTGACACTTCCTCCTTGACCCAGGGGTTATTTAGAAGTAAATTATAAATAGTATTTTGAAGAAGTAGGATGTAACATAAGTTTTCAACATTTGCTATATGTTAGAAAAGTAACTTTTATGTAATTTTTTTCACATGGAATGCCATCTTTTTTAAATTAAGTAAAATCTTAAAATTTAGGAAAGTTAAGCCTACTTTATGACTGGAAATCAAAATTAACTTGGTTGGTCTCAAATATCTTATGAAATATGCAAACTGAATTGAGTTTACCACAAGCTGTGCAAGATACTGTTGGATCGACTTCAGTACTCATCTTCTTCATAGAATATAATACACAAAAACAAATTTCCTCTACTTTTATTTTAGATTTTTTATATCAAGACTAATATTGACAGTCAGGAAGTAGTAACTTTCCCTGAAATACTACACATTGTCTTCCAAAATAGTGTATACCACATTTCTAGACTTTGGATTTTGTTTTTTCAGTTTTCTTGGTGGTTAAAATTTCACCCTTCCTTCAGCTTTGTGTCTCTCAGTATCATCATGGCCTCTCCATGTATCTTTACAGCATGCTTACATATACCTGCTGAGGATATGACTCAGCAAATCACAATGGTGATGGGAGAAAAAGCCAGGCTGTGGGGGCACCAGCTATAATGGGGTAATACTTGGAAGGCAATTTCTTTCTAAGAACTTGCTGCAGCCTAGCTTGGAGTCCTGGCTTGGAAAGCTTGAATATGAAAAGTCAGGTTGGTATCTATCTTTGGCAGGATTGCCTCACTGAGTTTGGGTTTAAGTAATTCCTTGGAAGTCAGATCTTTCATTCAGCCATAGGGAGCTTATCCTGTTAAGTAGCCTGTCTTGGTTTGTCAGTTATTATTTGTTCACTGCAAAAGGTTAACCTTCAGCTAGATGGTCACCTCTCGTTCTTCTGAAAGTAGCATTCAGACCTGTAAGTTTAACCTGTGGATACATTTATATTAAAAGAAAAATACAGCATTTCTTTTAAAATGACTTGTTAGCATTTTATAGTTAACATATACTCAAATGAGATCTTATGAGAAGAAGTATGATTTTACTTATGTTTTTCTTGAGGCACCTTAAGACAGTGCATTTTACACTGTACTTTACTGTGTAACATTTGCTCTTAGAAAGGCAGGGAGAATGCCATTTTCATTTTTGGTTTCTCAACAATACAGTAGTGCATGGCGTACACTAGGTCTCAGGCACAACTTGTTGAATGAATATTACATACATGGGTGAAGTATATGATATTCTTTCTCCTTGTTTTTTTCTCATCCTCCATTTTCAGTACATTTACATTCTTTTCCCCAAAATATTATAAAAGCTGTTTTTTCTTTTTCTTATGTGTTCCCATTGTTTATTTGAAGGAATGCAATTTGCTACCCATGTTACTTTAAAAAAATTTGCTTATATGTTTATTGGTAAAATCTTTTATAAGTAAACTTATTTTGTTGTTATGCATACTGAATCCTTCCAAAAGTGTATGTATTTTTCAAGCTGGAAAAGACAAGAGGAGTCAGGGGAGAGACAGCAGAGATCATATGTGCAGGCTTGTACACTTGGTATAGTTATGTTTAGAGTAACCACCAGAACTTATTGACATCGGTGGTGCATAGCATGCCCTAAATAAACATCTAGTTTAAAGCTTCCAAATTTGAGCTGTCCAGTCCAGCTGCCACTGAGTTTTCCTTTATGTTATTTAAGAGCTTTATTAATATTCAGCACCAGTACAATTCAACTTTTAGAGTCAGGCAATTGGAATCATGGCATTTTGCTGATTGGGAATGCGCAACTAAGCCTTGTGACATCGCATGGGACCCCTTTGTCTCTGTTTTTTACTTATTATGCTATATGGTTAAGGTATACACTCTGATGTTTTGATAGATGTACACCTATTATTACAGTCTCTTTCTGGAGTCGCACTCACTCCCAAGTACTCTGCCTCCCTCCTCCTTGAGGAGCCTTCCCTCCTGTCTGCTCTTGAGGTCTTGGATTCTCATTGGAGCTGAACACCTGCTTCTTCAAGCCAACCTCCTCATGGTTACCAGGGATGTCTCTTAGCCCTCCCTTGGCAAACCCATTTGTCAGTTGCCTCACTCCCTGGCAGCACCTACTTTTACGCCAGCAATATTACAGCTTTCTCACATCAGCTTTTCTTCATAATACTCACTTAAATGTGGCTGTATTATACCAGGAAGCTTCCCACCCCAAAATTATTTTGGAATGGCATAATTTCAAGTCTACTGGCCCGGCAAATGTCACAAGAATGGGAAGTTCTCACCCATGTTACTTACTGGAACATAAGCTGCTTCACTGCACTTCCATGATTAGCGTTAGTGAAACTGTCTATTCATAGCACGTCTTTACCAAATAACTTTAACTAAAATTCCACTGTGTAAATAGCCTAGTACAGTTAATAAGAAGAAAATAAACATAGAATTATATTATAAAACACACGTTTTGTTATTACTGTAACCTAAATGTCCTCAGACCTTATCACCCCAGATAAGAATAAGATCACCTAACAAATAGCCACATTTCCTGACTAATAGCTTCACCTGCACAGCTCCAGCACCTTCACTCTTCTACATCATCTTTCCTGTGTCTCCCTGGTTATGTCTGAGTCTCCAGTGTTTCACATCTTGTCTCTCATATTCTTTGGTTGTGGCTTCCTTTTTGAGGGCACACAACTCATCACCTCATAAAGTTCTTACCCATCCCACAGGTGCCTCCATGACAACATGGGCTTACTGCTCCTAGGAACATCTTCCAGTGCATCCCTAACACTGAAAATGCCTCCAGATGCCAAAAGGTGTTGTGCTTTGTACAGTCTCCACAGTGATCATTCTGGGTTATGCTCCTTGGAGAGCATATCTTCAAATGAGATCCTACAGGAATAAGAATATTTTTTTGTGTGTCTCTCTTAAGGTACCGAATGCATTTTACATTGCATGCACAAACTCAACTGGATATGTATGTTCCACTGTTGTTGACTCCCCAATTCTGTGCTGCTTTTGTCACTTAGATTCTGAGGCAGCTCTGATTGTGCCTTTTGTTCTCACATTGTCTCTTAAAAAAACATCTTCTTCGCATCTGAGCGTTTATTTCTTGGCAGGTTTTGGCGCTGGCTCTAGTAGAGATACACCATTCTTCACCTTTCCAGTTTAAGTGTTTTGGGCTCAGATATGCACACACATATGCACACATGACCAGTCATCACCCACCTCTCCAAATTAAGACACGAGTCTTCCCTGGATCGTCTCTTCCCATCACTCACAGCAACTTTTGGTAGTCTGAGAGTTTTCTAGTTCATCCTTGTGCAAGAAAAACCACAAATTGGTTTTATTTTTGGCATCCCACTGCATTCACTTAAAAAAAATGGCTTCTTAGGTAAGGTATGAGAAATATCTTGAATGCACAATATTATATATTATTTAAAGAGGATGTCTTCTCCAACTCTCTAAATACATTATTGAATGGATTTGAGCAGAAATAATTCACACTGCCTGGTAGTGCTCCACCTTAGAAAGCACAAACATGCTGGTTTCTAACATGTAAAGTGCAGAACAGAGCAAAAGCCTACTTAAATGTACTTTAAATGTCTGTGTTTTGATGTGATATGGGTGCATTTCTGTGCATTAGAGAGTGAGGATAAGGAGAATTACAGATTCTCAGGTTTGTTTTTATTTTTCAAAATTCCCAAGGACCGCGATAGGGCTCTCAGATTGAACTTGCAAGTCAATAGAGTAGTCTTTGTTTGTTTGGATTGTCTTGTTTCTTCAAGAATATAAATGATCTTGATTCTGAAACAGGGTTTCACTCACATTAAATGAAATATTGAAAAATAACTTATTCCTCTGTACTATGTAAACAGGTTTTCCAAAAGTTCTTTCTCTGTTCTTATATTATTTGATCTTATAAGGTATTTGACTCGTTTAACTACTTCCTACTTGTAAAACACGTTCTTCTCTTGATTTCTCTCCTAGGTCACTAGACACTCCTTTTCAATCTCTTTTACTGCCCCCTCTTATTTTGTTTTAACTCTATATGTCACATATCCTGAAGCTGTGTTCTCTGACTTCTTCTCTATTACTTCTCTACTTCCTGGATGATCTCATCTACTCCCATGAATTGAAATGCTGTAGAAATATCAATGATTCCCAAATCTGCAGTTCCCATTTCAACCTCTGCAGATTCATAGATCCACTTTCATGCCAGGCATTTTCATCTGGAGGTGTTACTGGAATTTCTAACTGAACATATCCCCAATACAGTGCTTATTTTCCTTTCCCAAATTTACTCCTTACTCCAGTCACCATCATCCCATTTTTTTCAAGCCGAGCAGCTGGGAACTTTCCCGCTTTTCTTTTTCCTTCACTAGTCCCATCCCAATACCTACTATCTCCCCAAGTTCAATGGAAGAATCCATTCATTTATTTCCATGCCTGCATCCGCTTGCATTCCTACATCCTCTACATCCTGAATTTGTCCATTTATTTTGATTTTCACTAAACTGTACTCCCAGTCACCACCATCCATTCTACAGCATTTGGTTCCTAACTGCTCTTTCTGCTTCTACTTTTGCTCTCCTACTGTTTATTCTCCAACTAGCAGCCAGAGTCATTATTTTTAAATGAAAATCAGATAATTTCACTCTCCTGCTTAGGACTCTCCGTTATGTTTAGAATAGAATCTGAACTTCTTATCTTGGCTTGCAAAACACTCCACAGTCTGGCTCCTGCCCACTTCTGTGACCTCATCTTCTGTATATAACTGTTTCCCTCACCCCACTCTGCTCCAGCCTCCCAACTTTCTCTCTCCTTCTAGAACATACTAAGCTTTTTTCTATCTAGAGCAGGGGCACCCAATCTTTTGGCTTCCCTGACCTGAATTGGAAGAAGAATTGTCTTGAGCCACACATAAAATATACTAACACTAATGATAGCTGATAGCTGATGAGAAAAAAAAATTGCAAAAAAACTTATAATCTTTTAAGAAAATTTACAAATTTGTGTTGGGCCACATTCAAAGGCATCCTAGGCCACATGTGGCCCACTGGCCAAGGGTTGGACAAGCTTCATCTAGAGCCTTTGCACTAGCTGTTCCTCTGGCCCCAAATGCTTCACGTGAGCTTCGTATGGCTCATTTTTTTCTTGTCATTCAAATCTCAGCATAAATGTAGCCTCCTAAGGGAGGTCTTTCCTGATGACCCCATATAAATTAGTCACACAGTCCATCTCTATCATGTTGACTTATTTTAATTCTCTGCATGATGCTATTTTGAGATCTTCTTTGTGTATTAACTGTAAGCTCCATGATAACAGTAAAAATGTTTGTCTTGTTCATGTCTGTATCCCAAGTGCCCAGAACAGTTTCTAGTATTGTAGACAATTAAGAAATATTATCAAATGGCCCAGTTTCATTTGTGATTTTTCTCTCCCTTAAACACAAATAAATAGGCTGGGCAAGGTGGCTCACATGGCTCACATCTGTAATCCCAGCACTTTGGGAGGCTGAGACAGGCAGATCACTTGAGGTTAGGAGTACGAGACCAGCCTGGCCAACATAGTGAAACCTCGTCTCTACTAAAAATACAAAAATTAGCCGGATGTGATGGTGCATGCCTGTAGTCCCAGCTACTTGGGAGGCTGAGGCAGGAGAATCGCCTGAACCCTGGAGACAGACATTGCAGCAAGCCTAGATTGTGCAACTGCACTCCAGCCTGGGCAACATAGCAAGACTCTATCTCAAAAAAACAGAAACAAAAACAAATAAGCAAACAAACAAAAACTAATTGCATTCTACGTTTTGGCTTCTGTTTCTTATTTTTCTTAAAGACAGTAGGAGTTATTTTCACTAGGTCACTTCAGAACGAATACCATTCTTTTTGATGGTATTTTTCAGTGCAATGAGGTCAGGTCATGAGCAGAACTGTTTACCTTATTATATTTACAATTTCCTAAATTTGTTATTCTAAGTACTTAAATTGTAAGCTTTTTCTCTCTTTCTGGAAAAGAAACTACTAATTGTCTACAAATTTTCATTCTTTCTTTCTCTTTAATTTTAAAGGGTAGAAAGAGATCTAGCCAAAATACTTAATACCCCAGTCTCCAGTACAGATATAATTGGGCGTTGATATAAAAAGTGGAAGTCATTGACCGGGCGCAGTGGCTCAGGCCTGTAAGCCCAGCACTTTGGGAGGTTGAGGTAGGTGAATCATGAGATCAAGTGATTGAGACCATCCTGGCCAGCATGGTAAAACCCCGTCTCTATTAAAAATACAAAAATTAGCTTAATGTGGTGGTGTGAGCCTGTAGTCCCAGCTACTTGAGAGACTGAGGCAGGAGAATCACTTGAACCTGGGAGGCGGAGGTTACAGTGAGCCAGGATTGCGCCACTGCACTCCAGCCTGGTGACAGAGCGAGACTAGGTAGGTCTCAAAAAAAAAAAAAAAAATAGTGGAAGTCATTATGTAAAATATTTGGGTAAACTACTTAAAAGGTACTGATGAAAGTATTAGGCAGGAAATCTTTTACCACTGCCTTTTTTCCTTCTTGCTGTCTGGAGAGTGAACATGATGGCTGGAGCTGCAGCAGTTATTTGTGACCATGAAACAACCACAGGGAAGGAAAAGATGTAAGAATAGTAGATAAAGGCATGCTTTGGGTTTTTAATGACTAAATAAATGTCATAACAAAAAACTGAGTCTGCCAATCTCTGGATTTATACATTATAGAAAAATATGTGTCTATCATGTTTAATCCACCATTATGCAAGTTTTCTGCTAGATGCTGCTGAACCTAATACTAATTTCCTTCCCCAAAGAAAAATATGGCATTTCTTTGAATGTTGGGAATATCAGGATGTCAGTTTTAATATATTGTCTCATAAAATGTTCTTACTATTAATTAAAAAAGTAATTCAGCATAATTTAGTTTTGGAATTTATTTCCATAAATGTTGATTATCATGTTCTCATGGTCCTTTCTTGATAGAAGCACTGTGGCTTGGGGGAAGGATATGGACTTTAGAATCAGATGATCATGTGTTTGAAACTAAATCTCTTCACCTGTGGCAAATTCCTTGATTTATCTGGGCCCCACCTTCCTCACTGCACCTCATATAGTTTATTACCTCATTTACTTTTTTCATATACTTTTAGTAAGGGTAAAGTGATGTGATAAAAATAGTCTATCTACTGTTTGCTGTCATATTTTTACACAGATGTCTACATGTTTAAAAATGTCACTTTGGGAGGCTGAGGCGGGTGGATCACGAGGTCAAGAGATCGAGACCATCCTGGTCAACAAGGTGAAACCCCGTCTCTACTAAAAATACAAAAATTAGCTGGGCATGGTGGTGCGCGCCTGTAATCCCAGCTACTTGGGAGGCTGAGGCAGGAGAATTGCTTGAACCCAGGAGGCGGAGGTTGCGGTGAGCCGAGATCGTGCCATTGCACTCCAGTCTGGGTAACAACAGCGAAACTCTGCCTCAAAAACAACAAAAAAAATGTCATTGTACTATATCTTTACGATTTGCACATTTTACTCTATGTAAATTATATCTTAATTTTCAAAAACTTATAAATAGGCATGCCATAAATGTACAAAAAAGAGAAACCCACATACTTCAGCATACTGCAGTGTTTTAACATGATTTATCATTCATTCTATAATAAAAAGGAGAGAAAATCATTCTGTTTGATTGATTAAAATTTACAGGCATTTTAATTTTAAAGTTCAGAAACCTAGATGATTGTGTTCTACTGGACCTGCTCACACATGGTAGTCAAATCATGCTGAAATTTTCTTTTCTCATTTCTTACTCTCCTTCTAAAGCTCCTTGCCTTAAAATCTTTTAAAATTCACAATTACTGCCAAGAAATGTTGTGATTTTGTTTCCTGTGCCGAAGACTTGAAGTGTGGGAAACAGAATCCAAAAGTTGTGCTTTTTATTTAAATTAAGGAGTCAGTGTCTCCTTTTTTGGGATGATTCACAGGGAAAGAATTGTTCAGAAATGAAGGAATCATCTGATCTCTGTGGGGACGATTGTGGCCAAGGTTAGATGCATGGACTTTGAGACCCTGTGAACTCACCAACTGCCCTGGACTCCTGTCCTTTTAGGAAAAACAGTATTTCTTGCCTAAGTTAGTGGGGTACCATTCCCAAACTTTTCTCCTTCTCCTGTCTCTCCTCCCATTGTCCCCAAATGTACTCAGTCAGCACATGTGGAAACAGTTCCCCCTGTCATTTGGGAGGTGCCAATTTACTTCTGTGAGAGACAGGCTGGTTTTTACATTAAACTGGCAACTATCCTGGACTTTCAAAAAACAGCTGTGTGCTTGCCAGCTGACCTGCTTTCAACTAAACAGCTGCTGCTTGAAGTCACAGATAGAGTTTGCAAATCCTTAGGGATCGAACATCACGTTACGCCCAATTTTGTTTAAGGCTGTGAAATCTCCAGGTTATGAACGATAGGAATTGCTTCTACTTCTGATATAATCATAGCAGATGACCTTCTGTACTGGCTGGTCTAACGGACTCACCCTAAGATCCGATGAGACAGATCTAGTGTGTTGCGTCAAGAATTGTAGAAATCCAGTTATTCTCCTATTTCTCATCAGTTGCTTCTCATGCTAAAATTAGTGAATTTTTGTGAGAGAAAAACCTGTTTTCCCCAGGTTGTTTTTGAAGTGAGGCAGTGAGAATAGAGACAAGATTTCTTGTATGTGAAATGTAGTGTTGAATGGCATATTTGTTGGTGAGGGAGAGAGGAGGCCCAGTGACATAGTTCCGTATACACACATACCCATACGCACACGTGCGTACACATACACACACAGCCATCTCACGTGGAGTAACTGTCACTATGGATTGAGATATCTTTATTTCTGTCTTCGTGAAATAAACTCTAAAAACTGTGGAATAAACTCCATATATTTTTGCTCTTTTTACCTCCTCACCTGTATGATGCACAGTAATTTTGCTCCCCAGGACAGCTTTTAAGATTCTAATCTTGTTCCTGTCCAGCACTTTTCTCACAGCAGTAAGGAAAGGACTGGCATTCCTCCACTATTGTATATAAAGGAGAACCTGCTCTTGGAAATAAGAGCGTTGTTTATGTTGAAATTCCCTTAGCTTAGCTGAACCTTCGATTATATCGCCCATTTAGATAACCAGATTTTTACCCCCTGTGGTCTGTTTCCATTCTCAGAGAATTGTCAACAATTTATTTCTGCTCTGGTGATTATTTTCATGAGAGAGGGAGAGAGACATCTGGGAAGATTTTGATAACTGAGTAATGCACACAAAACTCTAAGCACATTTAAAAAATACATAATGTGAGAAAATATAGCTTTTCCTTAAAAATAGCAAATTGAACTTAGTCACTGCTGAGGTGGCATTTGTAAGCTATGACAATTTTTTTAAATATAAATTGCACTGTTAACTTGATTCCAATGTCATGGAAAACACTTTTATTTGTATTTCATAAATCTGAATAATGTTATTTGAAAAAATCTAATAGATTTATATAATTTTAATGGATCTCAAATGTGAACCAAATAGTTCTATTACTTTTGTGTAAGTTATATGAATTTAGAATTATACTGCATGGGCTTAAAAGTGCTATGTCACTTTTTGCAACATAATATTGACAATATAAACCCCCAACCACAAAGATTTTTTGTTTTCTCTGTATAATTCTGTTTATTAGGCACTTTATTCCAGAAGCAATAAACAGTAGGCAAAGACATGTCAGTATATTTTGCTTAGTGGGAAACACTTCTGATTATGTGTTCACTGGGGAAATGTTGCTTCATACACTGCTATTCCCATTGTTGAATATTTACAAGGACCAAACAATATTCAAAGCAAAGGCTTTTTTTTCCTTTGGATTTTGTTAAGTTCCATGTTTATGGCATTGTGTACAAAATGCACATAAAAGACATTTTCTTATCTATTCCTGTTATATTAGAGAAGTTCATGCCCCGCTCTTAGCATTTTCCAACACAGCTGTAGAGTAGTTTAAAGCCTATTTTTTAAATAAGTGATGCTCAATTTGTCTTTGATGATCCGGATGATTCAGGTGAGATGGGAGCATGGTCGGGCCCTTATTTGCATAAAAATTAATCACAGAAAAATGTAAATTGATAAAATTTTGCCTGGCTTTTTCCCCCTGTTTGAGAACCCGTGGATGGCTCCCAGAAGCAATCATCTCAGTATGGGGCCGCATTGGATGCTGTACAAACGATCACATTTGTGTTGAATACTCACTCATTTAAATGTCAGCACTGATGGGGTGGTACATCAGTAGAAAAAAAAAATGAAAAATAAATACACAGCAGCTGAAGACTATCAAATCTGTGGGCACTCTTTAGAGATATATGATCTAATGTGAAAAAATTGCAGATTAATTATCCTTTTTGCAAATGGTAATTGTTTTAGTATCACACCAGAAAAAATCTGCAATTTATTTGGAATCAAACAAAACACAGTAATGTTTAATACGTCATTACATCATTGTGTTTATTAGAAGCCTGCAATTAATTCCTAAGGCTCCTTTGGTCTTTAAAGCTGCATAAAATGAAACAAAAGACTGTTGCTATTAATTTTCAAACAAATGCTTATCTTTCAAATCAGTCTGACTTGTGTATAAAAGAAAGCAATGTTATGAAAGTTTTGGTAGATATTGTATACTAACTTAATTTCATTGTGCTGCTGACACTGTTGATAATATATTCACAGATCCTTTGATGTTGTAATGTAAAATTTGAAAGTTTTTGTTCAGTAGCTTATAACTTTAACTCACTTCGGAAGACATTGTGGAGAAGCGTCTTCTCAAAAGATGCTTTAAGAAAAACAACAGCAATACTGACTTTGAGGGCAATAATCAGAAACTATTTGTAAGACCTGAAAAATAAAAATTCTTTGCTCTGCCTCTAGTTCACCTTTAACATGCATGAGTTTTTAGACATGTAATTTATGTCCATTTGAAATTAAAAATTTTGGTTAGCTATCTCAAGAAAAAAATAAAATCCTAAAATGTAATTAAATAAAAATAGGTATAAGCAATTACATTTTCACTCTAAAAGATGGTAAATAGGCATTTGTTTGCAGTAGTATGATTATTTTTACAGCTTATCCAATCCATTTATCTTTGTTTCTGGTGGCTGTCCTTGGCTTCTATGCTCCAGCTGCTTTGGTGTTCCCAGCATGTGATATCCATGAAGCAATCCAGCCTAGATGGAGATTAGGATCTTTCTTATTATTCTATAACTTTAGCATAGATGTTAAATGATTGAAACATTGAACAGATCTTTATTAGTTAGGGAAGACAAAGTTAAAACACAGCCTTTCCACCTGCTGACTTACTAAACTCATGCTGAATTAATATTACAGTAACCAACGGTGGCAACATACTAGAAATATTTTGAGATGGTTGAAATCTACTGGCTTTGTGGTTAGTTTGGTGAATAGCCCTTAAAATTTAAATTGACTAACACTCAGAAACCATGCCTGCTTTTGAGATTAAATATAAATTGGTATATAATAAGAATAATCACACACCATTTATGTTATTTAACAATAACATCACATTTAACTCTGGAAGTTGGCCCTTCCAGAGTGCTGACTGTGAGTCAGATACCATTCTATTCCTTTACAGATAATAATTTGTTTAATCTTTATAGCAATTCTATAAAGTAGATATTCTTCTTTTATTTCCTTTATTTTCATTCATGGGGTACATGTGCAGGTTTGTTACATGAATCCATTGCATAATGGTGAAATTTGGGCTTCTAGTGTGCCCATCACCCAAATGGTAAACATTGTACCCAACAGGTAATCTTTCAACCGTCAGTCTCTTTCCACCCTCCCTGCTTTCAGAGTCCCCAGTGTCTATTCTTTCCCTCTGTGTGTCCACGGTACCCATTGTTTAGCTCCCACTTATAAGAGAGAACATGTGGTATTTTCTGTTTCTTAGTTATTTCACTTAGGTTAATGACCTCCGGCTCCATCCATGTTGCTGCAAATGGCATAATTTTATTTTTTTTATGGCTGTGTTGTGTTCATGGTGTATATATACCTCATTTTTTTTTATCCAATCATGTTGACATTTAAGTTAATTTAATAACTTTGCTATTGTGAGCAATGCTGTGATAAACATAGGAGTGCAGGTATCTTTTTGATACAGCGATTTCTCTTCCTTTGGGCAGATCCACAGTAGTGGGGTTTCTGGGTCAAATCATAGATCTAGAAGAGGTCCTTATCCAGCTTTACAGAGTTTACCATTATCAGAATCTTTGGAAAAACCTTTTAATTTCTCTTTTACTGGTATATTTTGTTGATTTTATTTGTTATGTAAAAGGCATTATTTTCTTTCATTTATTGATCAATCTGTTTATTTAAATAAGATTTCTCTTAAAATTTGCAGGGTTGAGGAAAAAAACACAAATGGAAGCCCATGGGCCACTCCAATTTCTGCACAGCCACAACTCTATCCAGCACCAGAATGGGTAGTGGTAAATCCACAGGTAGCCACAGCATCCCCATGTCCAGTATTTGCCCTTTCATGCCTGACGGAGCTATCTCTTGTCTACCTTTCAGTATTAGGAGCTGCACACCAGTAGCATGGTATGCTCTATTCCAGTCTCTAAAAACAAGTTTGGAGCTGTTTGACTAAAGAAGGCAGAGGCCTCAGAGAAGTGTAGAAGAGGAAAGAAGGAACACAAATGTCAGTTGGGCACTCCCTTTGTTGCATGGACTCATTGCCCACTGAGTGAAGCAGAAGGCCCAGGGAAGGTGCCACGGCCACATAGATCTGTAGTTTGTATTGTTCTGCATTTTACAAAATTTGTTCAGTGTGAGTTCTATGCCAGATGCTGTTCTATGCACTGAAACAAAGTGGAAAAAGTCCTGTAGTCTAGTCTAGTAGATGACAGCCTAATAGAAATAGACACCATTTCTTATACACTGAATATTATGATGTCCACAATATCAGCTGTGACAAATATAGGATTGGTTGCATGTGTATCTATTAAGAGTTTTCTTTGTATAAAGTACAGTATTAAACGAAAATATAAATGATCCTTTTTAGAGGCTCAGAAACTTTGGGAAATTGCTATTGCTTCTTGCCTCTCAGAGAAAATGTCCCAATTTTACTGTGAAAGAATAGAGAGAGGATTGTCTCACATCCTGATTTTAACAGTTTTCCTCAACAAATATTTATTGGGTGCATTATTTTATCAGAGTTGCACATGAACTGTTAAAATTACTCTTCAAACTAGGTCACTTTCTGGGCATTCAAGACTCTTTATATGTAAATATGGGCTATTTTCCCATGTGGTTTGTATGGCTGTAGGCATGTGAATTTATTATAAGTGTTTCCTTTAACTTGCTGGACAAGTCTTCTTGGACCTCATTTCCCTCACTGAGAAATTATAAGTATGAAAAATTAACCCATAATTCCTTTCAGATCCTAAAGAAGAAGCATCTAGACCTGAAGGCGGGTAAGTGAAAGTGTTCCCTATTCACCCTTGGTCACTACATTGAGAAGTAAAACATAGATAAGATGCATTGGATATTCCCTTGGCATGCACTGGCTCGGTATTTCACTGTATTTAAAGGGTAGTTCAGAAGTGTAAGACTTGTGCAACTATTAAATACCTACCTGATTTTAATACTTTCATTATGATTTAATTTGGAAACCATAATGCCATAATTTGACATTTAGGCCCTTGAGAGATAGGTGTTCCACCACAGTGACTTGCAGAGTGTGAGCAGGCTGCCTTACTTCCTGCTCCTTTCTTGACTTAAACATTTCTTGTTGGATTTCACGTTCTCTCTTAGATGATCTACTAAAAGTGTGATGAACTACTTGCTATTTTGGTTCTTCTTTGTGGAGGAGGTGAGTCCCAGATGCTTCTAGTCAGCCATCTTGAAGTCCCTTCTTCTCCAAATTTCTTATATTAATAGGAGAGTAAGAGGTTAATGGGCACAGTTATGTAGTTCAGAGCTTGGAGGCTCTAAAATTAGAATTCCTGTTTCTATATTTGAAAGTAAATTATTCATTTTTAACTTTTAGAATACAAGTATAATCAAGTCTCTACATGTACATATACATATAAGCCAGGCACAGAAAGACAGACATTGCATATTCTTCATATATATATATATTTATATATATATATTTTTTTTTAATTCCACTTTAGGTTCTAGGGTACATGTGCAAAACATGCAGAATTGTTAAATAGGTACATGCATGGCAATGTGGTTTGCTGCCTCCATCCCCCCATCACCTGTATCTGGCATTTCTCCCCATATTGTCCCTCCCCTATTCCCCGCCAACAGACCCCAGTGTGTAATGCTCCCCTCCCTGTGTGCATATTCTTATTGATATATGGGAGCTAAAACTGTGGATCTCATGGAGGTAGGGAGCATAATGATATAGATATTAGAGGCTGAGAAGTGTGTGCACATTGAGAGGGGATTAGGAGGATGAAGAAAAGTTGGTTAATGGCTACACTTGCAGAGTTAGATGGAAGGAATAAGTTCTAATGTTTTGTAGCATTGTAGGGTGACTACAGTTAGCAAGAACGTGTTGTATATTTCAAAATAGCTAAAAAGAAGACTTGAAATGTTGTCAACACATATAAATGATAAATACTTGAGGCAATGGATATCCTAAATGCCATACTTGATCATTACACATTCTAGGCATGGAACAAAATATCACATGTATCCTATCAATATGTACAAATATTATGTATCAATAAAAAAGATGTACAAATATTGCATATCAACAAAAAAGAAACTTTAATTCAGGATCTTCTTTTTTTTCTTGCACTTTAGGTTTTCGGGTACATGTGAAGAACATGCAAGATTGTTGCATAGGTACACACAGGGCAGTGTGATTTGCTGCCTTCCTCCCCATCACCTATATCTGGCCAGGATCTTCTTATCTATTATGTATCAGACATTGTGCTAGCCTTTGCAGATATAACCATGTGCAAGAGGGTCAGGATCTCTGTTCTCACAGAACTTGTAGTGTAGTAAGGGAAACAGAAATTAATCAGTTGTTGGTTAAGACATAAGTGGTGCGAGTTAAAAGCATCCAGTGTACAGAAGTCTCTAATCCAGACAGCTCTGAGATCACATTAAGTTTTCAGATTCATGTGAAAATAGATGAGAACTTCTTTCTATTTTTATCACTCCCTGAATCAGAGTTCAGTAATTTTAAACATTATGGTCAAATCTGTAGGTATTGGGCTACTGGCTACTGACTTTTACAAAAAAGGAATTCTAATCAGCACCACTTCTTTGGAGAACAATATGGCAAAATACATCAATAATTTAAATGTTAATACTGTTTGACTTAGCAATTACATTTCTTACTGTTTGTTTTTTTGGGGTCTCACTCTGTCACCCAGAGTGGAGTGCAGTGGCAAAATCTTGGCTCATTTCAGACCTCCCAGGCTCAAGTCATCCTCTTGCCTCAGCACCCATGAGTAGCTGGGAATACAGGTACACCACCACGCCTGGCTAGTTTTTGTATTTTTTTTGTAGAGACAGGATTTTACTATGTTGCCCAGGCTGGTCTCAAACACCTGAACTCAGGCAATCTGCCCACCTTGGCCTCCCAAAGTGCTAAGATGGTATAAGCCACTGATTCTAAGTAAGATTACTACCTTAGGCTAGACATTTAGAAAGGTAATTGCTTTCTAAATGTCTAGCCTAAGGTGGTAATGTCTAGCCTAAGGTAGTAGTCCTACATACTGAGAGAGGAGAATGCTTTATGAAAAAATATATTCATTCAATATTTTTCATAATTTTAAAAATTAGAAGAAACACATTTAATAATAAGGATTTAGTTAGGCAATCTATGGTATTTTGTATACACTAATTTTTATGGACATATAATATTTGTACATATTTATGAACTACATGTGATATTTTATTACAAGCATTGAATGTGTAATGATCAAGTCAGAGTGTTTGGGGTATCCCATTGAGTATTTACCATTTCTACGTGTTGGAAACTTTTCAAGTTCTTTCTTCTAGCCATTTTCAAATACACAATACAGTTTTCTAACTGTAGTTACCCTACTCTGTTATCAAACATTAGAACTTATTCTTTCTAACTATATGTTTGTATCCATTAAGCAACCTCTGTTCATTCCCCATAATCCCAACCACACAAGTTTTCCAGTCTCTGGTATCATTCTCCTCTCTACCTTCATGAAGTTCTCACATATAAATGAGAATGTGCAATATTCATCTCTCTGTGCTTGGCTTATTCCGCTTATCATAATGACCTCTAGTTCCATCTATGTTGCTGCAAATGACATAATTTTATTTTTTATGGCTAAATAATATTCCATTTTATATATACACCACATTTTCTTTATCGATTTGCCCACTGATGGAAGCTTAGTTCGATTCCATAGCTTGCTACTATGAATAATGCAATAAAGACAGGAATGTAGGTATCCTTTTGATACACTGATTGCTTTTCCTTTGGATAAATGCCCAGTAGTGGGATGGCTAGATTGTATTGTAGTTCTATTTTTAGTTTTTTGAGTCATCTCCTTACTGTTTTCCCTAATAGCTGTACTAATTTACATTCCCACCAACAGTGTATAAGAGCTTCTTTTCTCCGCATCCTTGCCAGCATCTGTTATTTTTTGTCTTTTTAATAATAGCCATTCTAACTGGGGTGAGATGATATCTCATTGTGGTTTTGATTTGCATTTCTCTGATGATTAGTGATGTTGAGCATTTTTTCAAATGCCTGTTGGCCATCTGTATGTGTGTGTTTTTTTTAAGTCTATCCACATTCTTTGCTCACTTTTTAATGGAATTATTTGTATTTTTACTGTTGAATTGTCTAAATTCCTTGTATATTCTGGATATTAGCCCCTTGTCAGACAAATAGTTTACAAATATTTTCTCCCATTCAACAGATGGTCTTTTCACTTTGTTGATTGTTTACTTTGCTGTGGAGAAGCTTTTTAGTTTAATATAGTCCCATTTATCTATTTTTGGTTTTGCTGCCATGCTTTTGGTGTTTTAGTCATAATATCCATGCCTAGAACAAAGTTTTGAAGTGTTTACCCCGTTTTCTTCTAGTTTTATAGTTTCGGGCCTTAGGTTTAAGTTTTCATTTCATCTTGAGTTGAGTTTTGTATGTGGTGAGAGATAGGTGTCTAATTTCATTCTTCTTCATATAGAGATCCAATTTTCCCAAAACCGATGATTGAAGATGGTGTCTTTTCCCCAATGTATGTTGTTAGCATCTTTGTCAAAAATCCATTGGTTTTAAATATGTGGATTTATTTTTAGGTTCTCTATTCTGCTTTATTGGTTCATTTGTCTGCTTTTATACCAATTCCGTGTTATTTTTGTCACTGTGGCCTTGTAATGTATTTTGAAGTCAGGTAATATGATGCCTCCAGCTTTGTTCTTTTTGCTTAGGATGGCTTTGGTTATTTGGAGTTTTTTTGTTTCCATGTGAATTTAAAAAATTTTTTCTATTTCTGTAAAAAATGACATTGGCATTTTGATAGGAATTGTATTGCATCTGTAGATTGCTTTTGGCAGTATGGTAATTTTAATAATATTAGTTCTTCTGATCCCTGATCATGGAATGTCTTTCCATTTGTGTCTCCTTCATTTTCTTTCATCAGTGTATTGTAGTTTTCCTTGTAGAAGTCTTTCACTTTGGTTAAATCTATTCCTAGGTATTTTATTTTATTACTTTATAACTACTGTAAATGAGCATTGATTTCTTTCTCAGTTCATTTTTGGTATCTAGAAATGCTACTGATTATTGTATGTTGATTTTGTGTCCTGTAAATTTACCAATTTATCATATCTAAGAGTTTTTTTTTGTGGAATGTTTAAGTTTTTAAAAATATATTTAGCTATAAGATGATGTTATCTGCCAAGAGGGACAGTTTGACATCCTCTTTTCCAATTTGGATGCCTTTTTGTTTTTTTCTCTTACCTGATTGCTCTGGCTAGGACTTGCAATACCCGTGAGAATGGGTATTCTTGTCTTGTTCCAGTTCTTAGATGAAATGTTTTCAGCTTTTTCCCATTTAGTATGTTAGCTGTGGGTTTGTCATATATTGCATTTATTATGTTAGGTATGTTTTCTCAATGCCTAATTTGTTGACAGTTTTTATCGTGAAGAAATGTTAAATTTTATCAAATGCTTTTTCTATGTCTATTGAGATGATTTTACAGTTTGTGTCTTACATTCTCTTGATGTGTTTTTATTAAATTTATTGATTTGTGTATGTTGAACCATCTTTGCATCCCTGAGATAAATCCCACTTGATTGTGGTGTGTTACCTTTTTAATGTACTGTTGGATTTCAGTTTGCTAGTATTTTGTTGAAAATTTTTACAACTAAATTCATCAAGGATATTGGCTTGTAGTTTTCTTTTTGTTGTTGTATCCTTGTCTGGTTTTGGTATTAAGGTAACACTGGCCTTATAGAATGAGCTAGAGAGAATTCCATAGGCTTAAATTTTTTTTTTGAATTGTTTAGAATAGTTTGAGGATAGCTGGTAAATTTTTCTTTGTAAGTTTGATGGAATTTGGCAATGAAGCCATCAGGTCCTGGGCTCTTCTTTGCAGAAGACTTTTTGTTACTGATTGAATCTCATTACTCGCTATTGATTTGTTCAGATTTTCTGTTTCTTCCTATTTCAATCTTGGTAGGTTGTATGTGTCCAGGAATTTACCCATTTCCTCTATACATTTACCCATTTCCTTCTATACATTAGCAAACAGGTTTTCCTGTTTGCTAATGTATAGTTATTAAAAATAGTCTCTGATGAGCTTTTGTTTTCTGTGGTATCAGTTGCAATGTCTCCATTTTCATTTCTGAGTTTATTTGGGTCTTCTCTTTTTCTTTATTATTCTAGCTAACAGTTTATTGCTTTCGCTTATCATTTTGAAAAACCAACTTTTTTGTTGATCCTTTGTATTATCTTTTAAGACTCTATTTTCATTTATTTCTGCCCTGATATTTATTATTTCTTTCCTTCTGCTTTTGGGATTTTTTTTTTCCTTGTTTTGTAGTTTCTTGAGGTACTTTGTTAGATTGTTTGAAATCTTTCTACTTTTTTGATATAGCTGTTTATTGCCATAAACTTCCCTCTTGGCACTGCTTTTACTGTATTTGACAGGCTTTGGTGTGTTGCGTTTTGGTCTGCATTTATTTCAAGAATTTTATTTTAATTTCTCCTTCATTTCTTCCCTGATCCAGTGGTCATTCAGGAGAATGTTTAATTTCTATGTATTTGTAGTTTCTAACATTCCTTTTGTTATTATCTTCTAGTTTTCTTTTTGGTCTGAGAAGAGACTTGATATGACTTCAGGTTTTTTTTTAATGTTTTGGGACTTGTTTTGTGTCCTAACAAATGGTCTATCCTGGAGAATGTTCCATGTCCTGATGAGAAAAATATGTATATTCTGGAGCTATTGTATGACGTGTCCTGTAAAAGTCTGTTTAGTCCATTTGGTCTAACATGAGGTTTAAATCCAATGTTTCTTTCTTAATTTTCTGTCTACATGATCTGTCTATGTTGAGAGTGGGATGTTGATGTATCCAACTGTTACTGTATTACACAGTTTATCTCTCCCTTTATGTCTAATATTATTTGGTTCATGTATCTGAACCAAATAATGTATTATTATTTGGTTATATACATTATATATATTATATAACCAAATTATTTGGTTATATACATTATATATTTGGTTATATACATTATATATTATTTGGTTATATACATTATATACATTATATAACCAAATAACAATACATTATTTGGCTCAGATACATGAACCAAATAATAATAATGGGATCATTTCAGGAAGAGGTTATAAAATTTCTCAACATGTATCATTATATAATGACTTTCTTTGTCTCTTTGTATTATTTTAAACTAAAGTCTGTTTTATCGATGTAAGTATAGCTACTCCTGCTCACATTTGTTTTTCATTTTCAGGGAATATGAAAATGAAAACCACTCCTTTACTTTCAGATTCTGTGTGTCTTCATAGATAAAGTGAGTTTCTTGTAGGCCACTGTATTAGTATTAGTGTGTTCTCACATTGCTATAAAGAAAAGAGGTTTAATTGGCTCATGGTTCCACAGGCTGTAAAGGAAACATGGCAGCATCTGCTTGGCTTCTGGAGAGGCCTCAGGAAACTTACAATCATAGTGGAAAACAAATAGAGAGCCAGTACTTTACATGGCCAGAGCAGGAGGAAGAGAGAGAGGGGGGAAATGGATACATCTTTTTTTTTTTTTTTTTGAGATTGAGTCTTGCTCTGTCACCCACGCTGGATTGCTGTGCCATCTTGGCTCATTCTAACCACCACCTCCGAGGTTCAAGTGATTCTCCTGTCTCACCCTCCTGAGTAGCTGGGATTTTAAGTGTGTACCACCCTGCCTGGCTAAATTTTGTATTTTTAGTAGAGATGGGGTTTTGCCATGTTGCCCAGGCTAGTCTCAAACTCCTGACCTCAGGTGATCCACCCACTTCAGCCTCCAAAAGTGATTACAAGTGTAAGCCACCATGCCTGGCTGATGCTACATACTTTTAAACAAGCAATTGTTGTGAAAACTCTATCAAGAGGACAACACCAGGGGGATGGTTTTAAACCATGAGAAACTGTCCCTGTGATTCAGCCGCCATCTCCAACATTGGGGATTATAATTGAACATGAGATTTGGATGGGGACACAGATCCAAACCATATCAGCCACATAGTGTTTGATCATTTTCTTTTAATCCATTTGGCTGGTCTGTATCTTTTAAATTAATCTGTTTACATTCAAGGTTATGTTTTGATGTGAGGACTTATTTTTGTCGTTATTATTTTTTTGTTTTCTTTTTTGGTGTAGCCATTGTTTCCTTCTTTGTCTTTTATTTTTATCATTGTGGTTTGGTGGTTTTCTGTAGTGGTAACATTTGAGTATTTTCTCTTCCTTATTTGTGTGTTTGCTCTATCAGTGGGTTTTATACTTTTGTACGTTTTCATGATGGTAGATATCATCTTCTTGCTTCCAAGTATGGGATTTTAAGCATTTTTTATAGGGATGGTCTAGTGATGACAAATTTTCTCTGCTTTTGCTTGTCTTAAAAAGACTTTATTTCTCCTTAATTAATGAAGAATAACTTTTCTGGGTATAACATGCTGACAGTTCTCTTTCTTACAGCATTTTGAATATATTATCTCATTATCTCCTCTAATGTTTCTGCTAAGAAACCTGCTCTTATTCTACTAGGGGTTTCCTTATAAGTGACTAGATGCTTTTGTCTTGCTGTGTTTAGAATTTTTCTCTTTGTCATTGACTTTGCCAGTTTTACTATAATATGCAATGGAGAAAACCTTTTTGAATTGCATCTATTTGAGGATCTCTGAATGTCCTGTACTTGGATGTCTAAATCTGGACTTGGGAAGGTTTCAATTATTATTTCATTCAATGTGTTTTCTATCCTTTTTGTTTTCTCTTTGCCTTTTGGGACACTGGAAATTCAAATATTTGATCACTTTATGGTGTGCCATATGTAACATAGGCTTTGTTTTTCTTTTCAAAATTTTTGTGTGACTGGGTTATATCAAAAGGCCTGTTTTAAAGATCAGAAATTCTTTCTTCTACTTGATATAGTCTATTGTTGAAACTCTCAAATGTATTTTTTATTTAATTCAATGAATTACCTGATTCCTAGGATTTGTTTGGTTCTTTTTTAATGATATCTATCTCTTTAATAAATTTCTTATTTACATCTTGAGTTATTTTCCTAATTTCTTTGTATTGTTTATCTGTGTTTTCTTGTATCTCACTGAGCTTCTTTAGTATCATTATTTTGAATTCCTTCTTTGGCATTTCATAATTTATTTTTCACTGGACTCTGTTACTGGGGAATTATTGTGTTCCTTTGGAGGTGTGATCTTTTCTTGATTTTTCATGTCTTTTTCTGCATGTGTCTTTATGTTGTTGATATCTGCACCTCTGTTATAATAGTCACTTCATCTAATTTTTTGAATTTGCTTTTGTAATGGAGGATTTTTTCATGAAGATGTATTTATGGTGTTGGTTGGGTCAGTAGTGTCTGTGATTTCCTCAGTGGATTAGGGTGGAGTTGTTAGTTGTGGTGAAATTTTGCTGGGGATGGGGATACCAGGTGAGCACTGATGTGTGTGGGTTGGCACCTACTGTGATGGTAGTGGCAGATTGGGTGGGCCCAACCTTAGGCCTCTGGGAGGAGTGCTCAGATGCCAATGGTGGTGTGCTGTGCTGGGTAATCTCTAGGCTCCCAGATGGCATGCTTAGGCACTGGATACGACAGAGCTGGGCTGGACAGACTTGACCTCAGGTCCCCTATGGTGCATGCAGATGTTGGCTCTGGTAGGCAGATAATGGGGTAATCCTTAGTTCCCTAGTAAAAGGCTTGATTTGGGGGAAGGATCAGTGGCTGCGCTGTCGCCCTGTTACTAGGGAGGGCAAGGTTGCTGTCATTAGCAGAAACCATCATCAGGCAGCTGGGGAGTGTACACTTTAGCCCCAGGTGGTGGGTGCATGTGGAGTAGCTTGTCCTTAAGGGACTGGCAAATGTGTGACAGTTCTTCTGTTGGGGGTGGTGGAGTCACTACCAAAGGCTCACGCTTTGGCCTGGTGGCAGCTGCCAGCAGCAGGCAGAGTCTGTCCTTGGGGTGCTTGAACATGTACACAGTTTTCTGGTGAAAGCAGTGGGGTCACAACTGACAGCTTGCATTTCAGCCCTGGAGGCAGGAGGAAGCCACAGTGGTAGCTGTAAGTGGGAGATGTCAATGGGGCTCCATGGATTTGTAGATGTAGGGGCCATTGGGCCCCAGGGCAGGATGTAGTCTGGTGGGAACTAGGTTCTCAAAATGGTGCCATGCTGTAGCTGCTTAGGTCTTGGGGACCCAGCATAAGCTCTCTCTCTGAGTTCTCTCTCTGCTGTTATATGGCCTCCAGGAATCTGACTATGTTAGTTTCATGACCTGTGAGGCTTGAGAGGCTTTCCCATGTCTACAACCACAGGAGTCCATGGTGGAAATGGAGATTCCTAGGGATTTCTTACTTACCGTTTCCACACATTAGGGATCCTCTCCAGACTCCCAGTCTATCCTGGTTGAATGGTCTGCCTCTTTTCTCTCCTTCCTTGCTTTTGGTGTTTTCTGTCACTTCTCTGTTGAATTCCAGTGTTCTGTCTTAGATGATCTATTGGAAGTGTGAAAATCTGCCTACTATTTTGGTTCTTTGTGAAGGAGGCAAGTACCAGATACCTAATCAAGTAATCAAGTCCCTCTCCTATGAACTTTGATGCAGTTACTAAAAATGATGATTATGCAAACATAATGCAAATATTATCGGTTTTAAAGAAAGTCAGGACATAAAAATTTTAAATGTTGTTTGATTATAATTTTACAACTTTTTTTTAAATAAAAGGAAATGAATGAAAATGACTTTCAAAAAATCTGTAGTAATAAAAGTCTAGCTAAAGAGGAATATGCAAATATAAATTATAAAATTTCCTCTATTTCTATACTCTAAACTTACCTCAAAGCAAAGAAACAATTACTGTTGGTATTTATAACTTATTTTGAAATTATGTGTTAGTTTCCTCTGGCTACTGTGTAACAAACTGCCACAAACTTGGTAACTTAAAACAAATTTATCTTCATAATTCTAGATGCCAGAAATTTAAAAATCAGTATCATTGAGCCAAAATCAAGTATCAGTGGGGCCATACTACCTCTGGAGGTTCTAGAGAACAATATATTTCTTGCCTCTCAGCTTTTGGTGGCTGCCAGCATCCCTTGGTTTGAGGCCTCATCATTTTAATCTTTGCTTTTGTGGTCACATTGCCTTCTCCTCTTTTGTAATACCAAAATTCCTTCTGCCTGTCTCTTATAAGGATACTTATGATTAGGTTTAGGGCCTCCATAGAGATAATCTAGGATAATCTACCTATTTCAAAATCCTTAACTTAATCATACCCACAAAGTTTAATTTTGCCTCTAATGTAATGTTCCTTTTTAGAAATTAGGGTGTGAGCATCTTTAGAGGGACCATTATTCTACCACAGACTATAACATATCAACTCTTTGTTTTGCAAATCTTGCAGTGGCCTTGGCCAAAAAAGAATTACTATTTAAGGATAAAGAAATTGATTGGCAATGATGGAATTTCAGTACTTAATTTTGAGAAGTAATTTTGAGTGGAGGGGATTTTATGATGTCTTGCAAATTATATCATGCAAATTATCTCTTACTCTACTTAGAATTAAGGGAATTTGTGTGTTTACTTATGTTCTCTCACTTTAAAGATTTAAGAATTCAGTAATTTTGAATATCAATATCTGGGGAATTGAGAAGTTAGAATTCATCAGCTAGATTTTAAATATGCAGACTCCCTTCTTATACATTTCAAGACCTCTAGTGGGTGCCTGAAACCATAGGTAATATCACACTATATATATATATATATATATATATACACACACACACACACACACACACACACATACACACATACTTTGTTTTCTCTTATATATATATATAAGTGATAAAGTTTAATTTATAAATTATCCACAGAAAGACAACAGCAATAACTAATAATAAAATAGAATAATTATAACAATATGCTGTAATAAAGGTTATGTGAATGTGGTCTCTTCCTCTCTTTCTTTCTGTCTTTCAACAGAAGTTTTACCTTTAGTATTTTCAGGCTGTGGTTGATCTCTGGTTTCTGAAACTGAGGAAAGCAAAACTGTGATAAAGGAGACTACTGGAGTCCAGGTTAGCTTATTCACTCATTGAGTAAATAGCTGAATGTGTCCTATGGGCCAGATTCTATTCTGAGTCCTGGAAAACCAACTTCCCATGTCCTCTTTGCTGACTCTTCAAACCCCTCAGGAAGAATCAGTGGTGCTATGGTTGGTTCTCTGCAGTACTTTCTACAAAACCCATGATTACCCTGATCACTTGTGTCACTGGCACCTTTTCCATTGGCCCATCCTGCTCACCAAACTGGGACTTCTCAAGGATAGAAACTGTCTCAGTTCCTGGGATCCCTGGAACCCAGCAACAGAAATGTAGGTGGTGAAAATGTGTTGGATGGTGTTTCCCAAGGCAGACTTTAGATAAAGCATCCTTGTTATTTCATTACATTTGTAGACTTCCTATTAATATTCATTCCTTTCCCACACCTCAGGGCTCTCATACATCATCATTTCTTTTCTCTATCTAACTGCTCTTGTTCTTTTCATGTGAGACCTCTGGGGTGTTCTTTGTTTTTCAGTTTCTTGTTCTTATTTCTCATTTGTTTCCTAAAATCTTTGATTGACACAGAACTAAAATGTGACTGTCTATGGAGCTGTTTGGGGAAATATTTCTGAAGCTTTTGAAAAGCTATCACTCACTTCCTTATAATTGCTAATCTCTTTGGACCTATTCTGAGTAGAGATAGTTGAAGACTATCCCACAATTTCCTAGGTAAACACACAGACTAAGCAAGTGGGTCCCCTGACCAGATCTCAGGCCTCAGGTGCCTTTACCTTGAAGTGTCTGCCTTGAAATTTTCTAAGATGTCCCTGGTGACTAGAATGATTTAAGTACAGACTGGGGTGGTGTGAGTTCTGTTCCCGTTTTTTCACTTCAAGACCCTCTCTGATCCTTTAATCATTGTGTGGGGTTGGATAGATTCCCTGAGAAGCTTATAGGTTCAGAGGGCAACCTGATGGGTGGATCATTCTTTCTGGTCAGCACAATATTTCTTTTGTGGTATGGTATGGAGACTGGGCCTCAAGAATGGTACAGACATGATGATTTTTGGGTGATTCTCACTTGTGTCAGATACAGAACAAGTTCAAGGCTCTGGACTTTGGAAAATTTACTGCCCGTTCTTGAGTTTGTTATGTGTGTACACTTATGTGTTGGCTTTCACCTGTATATATTATGACCATGGCACTACCTCTGGTCTATGGAAATCTTGTGTGGAGAATGGCAGCAGGTTTGCTTTATCCTTTGCACTCCTCCACTCGTGTCCAAGGTATTCACTCACCCCGTCTGCAGGCTCCAAGCCACGTATTTGTTTGGCAGTCCTCTGGAATTTACCACACCTATCTTTTATGAAGGCTTTAGAGATTACTGCTCTGAAACCTCAACAAATCATTTGGATCTATATCCTCTCATACCTCTGATCGAAGCGACATGCTCTCCTGTTGATCTTAAGCCATGCAGAAGAAAGGACGAACATTCTTCGTGCAAATGAGACTGATCATTTCATTCTGCCCACTGGCCCTTCATCCATCCTCCCCACTTGTGTAAGGGTGAGGATGTGTTTAACATGGAAAGAAACCACATTCTTGAATGCAATGATTGTAGCAGAAAAAGTTCAAATATATACATGTAATTGGACTTGTGTTGGTCTATGATTATGCTGTAAAATTCCAAAAAGTAAATTTAACATAATTAGAAAACAAATCATCATTCACATTTTCCTGCATACTCTAGGTAACACTTGTACTTGGTTATCATCAGTGAAGCCCAACAATGACCTTTGAGGGAGTCTTTGTAAGCTGGTATTCATAAATGGCATGATGGATACTGCAGTACTATGAGTAACTGTGTAAACAGCATTGCATCATGGTATTAAGGAACTGCAGAGGCAGAAAGATCTATGCTATGTCAATACAAATAAATTCCAAAGAGCCATGACAGTGGGACTTCTTGAGGGGAGAGATATGAAATTAGCCAGGAACTGCACATTCGATGATAAATAACACAAAGAAGTAGTTCCTGAACCTGCGATAATGTCTAGACCTTATGAAGAATCTTCACATGCACCACTTGAGCAATAAACAAATGTGTAAGCATCTCTTCCCTATCCATTATGCTAAATCTTTGTCAATAAAGCACTATACCTCACACGGACCCATAAGTTTTGGAATGAATTCTGAAATTGTGTTGTTTACACAGACAAGTACCCAAGAAAAAACTATTTTTCCAGAGTACTACACACCCTAGGGGTGGCCCTGGAGATTTAAAAAAGCACATCTTTTTAGTGCCAATATTTCAGAAGAACTGCTCCCTGCCTATATGAGTGTTTCTTGAAGAACTTAGAGAATTGGATGAACATTAGAAGAAGGAAAAACAGGACAAGAATTAACAAAAACAGCAATAAGAATTAGGAAAGATATGACTTAATTGTGGCAGAAACACATGAAAATTTCCCAGAGGTAGAGAGCAGAAAAAGCAGTAAAATGTTCAGAGGAAGTACACAGGAAAATGTGAAAGACTGGGGCAATGAAATGAACCAAGATTATACTAGAAACTGTGTTAGGCTAAGCTGCTGTGACAAAGAGACTCCAAAAAATTTAGGCTTACCCTGAAGCTCATTTTTGTTTGCATGGTAGTTTATAGATGGGTAGTGCTACAGCTTCTAGGTGGCTCTGCCATTCTTACCATGTGGCATCCGCCTATGGGTCTAAAGCAGTTAGTCTAGCTCTTATCATTTCCCAGGAAGTGGGATGGAGAAGAGGGACCAGTGGAGTAGATGTCCAGTTGCTTTAAGAGTAAGGTCTGTGAGTGGTGCCCATCATATCCACTCACAACCTCTTTGGCCAGAACTTTGATACATAGCTACACTTAAATGCAAATAAATCTTGTAATAGCTGGGTAGCCATGTACCCAGCTTAAAGTCTACTACTACTGAAGGAAGAGAAAGTTGATTTGGGGGATTAACTGTTTCTTTCTGATATGGACAAATAGAGGCAATCAGCACTTTAAGCAAAATTATTTGACATAACTGAGGCTGGGAAATGAACAGCTGCAGATATGAATCACTCTCTCTTCTAGCTGGAACTCTGGTTTTACTCAAATAATCATATGTTTTGGAGTTATTATATAACATCAAAAGATTATTCTTTCTTGGTTTCTTGAAATGGCACCTCTCTTCTTCCCCTTCACCACCTCAAACTGTTCTCCTTGTATATGAAATTCATGCATCTTTCAAATATTCTCTTCCCTATGGCTTCTTTCTATAAATAGCTGATACTATCTTCTTTCCTTTTAGACTATGTGTTGTAACTCTTGTTGAAAGTGCTGTTTCTTTTTGATTAGATTATGTCTTGTTTAAAAACAAAATTTGTCAGCCCTCTGAGCTTTTTCCTAAATGATAAAACTTTCCTAAGAGAAGAAGTTCTCTCAAACTTCTTTTGGATTCCCTGTAATATCTAGCTTGGTGCTGGGGAGAGAGAGCAAGTGCTCAATAGACAGCATTCATTTCTCTTGCTTTCATTTTAATAAATATGGAAACTTTAGGGAGTTTGATATCTGTGATATCAAAGCTAACCTATTCAGCTCAGATAGGTGATAAATGCAAGAACTTTGCATTTATCAAAGATTCAAGAACTCAGGGATTACATGTAGTTCCATCATAAGCAGGTATTGTTGAAGAAGGGATGGTTTATTGTTTACAAATCTTGCACTTGGTAGAGACTACTGAGTTACAAAGCAAGCTTTGCTTTTATACCAAGTATGAAACTCTGACTATGGGAGATAATAATAGGTTTTTAGTGCTGAATATAAATTACTCCTATGTATCCAGAATCTAAATAACCAGGACACTCAACCAACTAGAAAAACAAAACAAAATAGCAGGTAAAAGACTTATGTTAAAAGCTAACTTCCAAGAAATGTCAGGATTGGCTTTCTATCCATCTGTAAATCTATTTATTTTTCTAGATTAAATATATTTGTACTACTGGCAATTATTATTAATGTACCATATGTTTCTACCATATTTAATGATAAATCTTTTAAAAATAATTTTAGATCGTATTAAGGTACTTAAAATCAGTTGAGAAGGATAAAACATAAAATTATGGAATTACGATGAAATAAATATTCTTTTCAGTGTCATTGTTGAAATGATTTCTTATTCTTAGAAACTCCCAGTTATACAAGATGGATTATGATCATAGCATAGCGTTCTCCTTCTTAGCCCTTAATTGCCTTTAAAGTCCAGTTTCTGTTTCAAATAATTTGCTAGTTATCAAAATAATGTAAAGAGATAGGGCAAAGGGGTGTGAATATACAATAACGTAGATGAACAAATTTCAACTGCATTTATTAGTTTGTACAAAATATTCCAGAAATAAAGTAGAATAGTGTTTAATTTACAAAAATCACTTGATCTTTGTAAATTTTGGCTTTCCAATTAATGCTGCAGTCTTTAGTGCTCTATTTTTTGGGGATAAAGTTATTTAAATTTAAATCTTAAAATGTATTATTTACATAAAGTATTAATTTACCTTTAATATTCGTTGTAAGTTGCAAAGTAAATATGAACTAAAATATTTCTTTTTTTAAAAAAATAATTTATTTATTTTACTTTCGGTGCATACTATATCTGGCATTTCTCCCCATGTTATCCCTCCCCTCCCTCCCCATCTTCCCCTCCCTCCCCACCTCCCATTGTCTCTCCCCTACCCCCCCCAACTGTCCCCTGTCTGTGATGCTCCTCTCCCTGAGTCCATGTGTTCTCCTTGTTCAACACCCACCTATGAGTGAGAACATATGGTGCTTGGCTTTGTATTCTTGGGTCAGTTTGCTGAGAATGATGGTTTCCAGATTCATCCAAGTCCCTACAAAGGACACGAACTCATCATTTTTTATTTTCATACAGTGATATTGGTAAACGACTAGAGAGTAATATTTGGTGTATTCAAGTTTCAGCTGTACATCTTACCTTTCAACCCTTATGCAGTGTTTAAGACCAGCTTGTGCATGCAGTTCCAAATTTGGAATGACTTTTTCCCTGTCTAGAGTACTAGAACGTTAGAAAACTTCAAAACAGTTTAAATCCATGGAATTATGATGGGCTATTTTCAAATTCCATCAAACTAGGTCATTATTGCTAATTTTTTATAATCTACATATTTATTTCTCTCATCCCTTCCTTTTTTTTTTTTAGAGATGGAGTACTTAAAGTCAGTCTTATAAACTGAATCCTATCAAAATTAATGCACAAAATATATTATTGTAGCTATATGATTAATATGCTGTTCACTGTTTTTACAGAAACATACCATTTTAAATTAATTATAGATACATTCTGAATGCTATTATCTTGTTGCTTAGGTAATCCTAAAAACTGAAAAGTGGTCAGTTAAATAAATAAATAGGACCTTGTGTAAAGCAAAACATTAAAGCATTTTTTTTCTTTCTTTTTTTTTTATTGTACTTTAGGTTCTGGAGTACATGTGCTGATCATGCAGGATTGTTGCATAGGTACATACATGCCAATGTGGTTTTCTGCCTCCATCCCTCCATCACCCATACTATATCTATCATTTCTCCCCATGTTATCCCTCTCGAACATCCCCACCCCCCACTGTCCCTCCCATAGACCCCCCAACAGACCCCAGTGTGTGATGTTCCCCTCCCATGTCCATGTGTTCTCATTGTTCAACATCTGCCTATGAGTGAAAACATGCGGTGTTTGATATTCTGTTCTTGTGTCAGTTTGCTGAGAATTATGGTTTCCAGATTCATCCATGTCCCTACAAAGGACACAAGCTCATCATTTTTTATGGCTGCATAGTATTCCATGGTGTATATGTGCCACATTTTCCTTGTCCAGTTTATCGTTGATGGGCATTTGGGTTGGTTCCAGGTCTTTGCTATTGTAATCAGTGCTGCTATGAACACACATGTGCATGTGTCTTTATAATGGAATGATTTATAATCCTTTGGGTATATACACAGTAATAGGATTGCTAGGTCAAATGGAATTTCTATTTCTAGGTCCTTGAGGAATCACCACACTGTCTTCCACAATGGTTGAACTAATTTACACTTCCACCAACAGTGTAAAAGTATCCCTATTTCTCCACATCCTCTCCAGCATCTGTTGTCTCCAGATTTTTTAATGATCACCATTCTAACTGGTGTGAGGTCGTATCTCAATGTGGTTTTGATTTGCATTTTTCTAATGACCAGTGATGATGAGCATTTTTTCATGTTTGTTGGCCTCACATATGTCTTCATTTGAAAAGTGTCTGTTCATATCCTTTGCCCACTTTTGAATGGGTTTATTTGTTTTTTTTTCTTGTAAATCTGTTTTAGTTCTTTATAGATTCTGGATATTAGCCCTTTGTCAGATGGGTAGATTGCAAAAAACTTTTCCCATTCTGTTGGTTGCCAGTTGACTCTAATGATTGTTTCTTTTGCTGTACAGAAGCTCTGGAGTTTAATTAGGTCCCATTTGTCTATTTTGGCTTTTGTTACCAATGCTTCTGGTGTTTTAGTCATGAAGTCCTTGCCTATGCCTATGTCTTGAATGGTTTTGCCTAGGTTTTCTTCTAGGGTTTTTATGGTGTTAGGTCTAATGTTTAAGTCTTTAATCCATCTGAAGTTAATTTTAGTGTAAGATTTCAGGAAGGGGTTCAGTTTCTGCTTTCTGCACACTGCTAGCCAGTTCAACACCATTTGTTGAACAGGGAATCCTTTCCCCATTGCTTGTTTTTGTCAGGTTTGTCAAAGATTAGATGGTTGTAGATATGTGGTATTGCCTCCAGGGCCTCTGTTCTGTTCCATTGGTCTATATCTCTGTTTTGGTACCAGTACCGTGCTGTTTTGATACCAGTACCATGATTTTTTGATTACTGTAGCCTTGTAGTATAGTTTGAAATCAGGTAGCATGATGCCTCCAGCTTTGTTCTTTTTGCTTAGGGTTGTCTTGGCTATGTGAGCTCTTTTTTGGTTCCATATGAAGTTTAATGTGGTTTTTTCCAGTTCTGTGAAGAAGGTCAGAGGTAGCTTGATGGGAATAGCATTGAATCTATAAATACTTTGGGCAGTATGGCCATTTTCATGATATTGATTCTTCCTAACCACGAGCATGGAATGTTTCTGCATCTGTTTGTGTCCTCTCTTATTTCCTTGTGCAGTGGTTCATAGTCCTCCTTGAAGAGGTCCTTTACATCCTTTGTTAGTTGTATTTCTAGGTATTTTATTCTCTTTGTAGCAATTATGAATGGGAGTTTGCTCATGATATGACTCTCTGTTAGTTTGTTATTAGTGTGTAGAAATGCTTGTGATTTCTGCACATTGATTTTGTATCCTGAGACTTTGCTGAAGTTGCTTATCAGTTTAAGGAAATTTTGGGCTGAGATGATAGAGTCTTCTAAATACACAATCATGTCATCTGCAAATAGAGACAATCTGACTTCCGCTTTTGCTAATTGAATACCCTTTATTTTTTTTTCTTGCCTAAATGCTCTGTCTAGAACTTCCAATACTATATTGAATAGGAGTGGTAAGAGAGGGCATCCTTTTCTAGTGCCAGATTTCAAAGGGAATGCTTCCAGTTTTTGCCCATTCAGTATGATATTGGATGTAGGTTTCTTGTAAATAGCTTTTATTGTTTGAGATATGTTCCTTCGATTCCTAGTTTATTGAGAGTTCTTAACATAAAGGGCTGCTGAATTTTGTTGAAGGCCTTCTCTGCATCTATTGAGATAATCATGTGGTTTTTGTCTTTGGTTCTGTTTATGTGGTGGATTACGTTTATAGACTTGCATATGTTGAACCAGCCTTGCATCCCTGGAATGAAGCCTTCTTGATTGTCATGGGTAAGCTTTTTGATGTGCTGTTGCAATTGGTTTGACAGTGTTTTATTGAAGATTTTTGCATCTATGTTCATCATGGATATTGGCCTGAAGTTTTCTTTTTTTAGTTGAGTCTCTGCTGGGTTTTGGTATCAGGATGATGTTGGTCTCATATAATGATTCGGGAAGGATTCCCTGTTTTTGTATTATTTGGAATAGTTTCAGAAGGGATGGTACCAGCTCCTTTTTGTATGTCTGGTAGAATTTGGTTGTGAAGCCACCTGGACCTGGGCTTTTTTTGGTTGGTAGGCTATTGATTGCTGCCTCAACTTCAGCCATTATTATTGGTCTGTTCAGGGTTTCAACTTCTTCCTGGTTTAGGCTTGGGAGGGTAAAAGTGTCCAGGAATTTATCCATTTCTTCCACATTTATTGGTTTATGTGCATAGAGTTGTTTGTAGTAATCTCTGGTTGTAGTTTGTATTTCTGTTGAATCAGTGGTGATATTGCTGTTGTTTTTATTGCATCTATTTGATTCTTCTCCCTTTTCTTTTTTATTAATCTGGCTAGTGGTCTATTTTGTTGATCTTTTCAAAAATCCAGCTCCTGGATTTATTGATTTTTCGAAGGTTTTTTTGTGTCTCTATCTCCTTCAGTTCTGCTCTTAGTTATTTCTTGTCTTCTGCTAGCTTTTGAGTTTCTTTGATCTTGCTCCTCTAGCTCTTTCAATTTTGACGATAGGGTGTCAATTTTAGATCTTTCCTTGCTTCCCATATGGGGATTTAGTGCTGTAAATTTTCCTTTAGACACTGCTTTAAATGTGTCCCAGAGATTCTGGTACGTTGTGTCTTCATTCTCGTTGCTTTTGAAGACCATTTTTATTTCTAGCTTCATTTCATTGTTTATCCAGTCGACATTCAGGAGCCAGTTGTTCAGTTTTCATGAAGCTGTGTGGTTCTGAGTTAGTTTCTTAATCCTGAGTTCTAATTTGATTGCACTGTGATCTAAGAGACTGTTATGATTTCCGCTCCTTTGCATTTGCTGAGGAGTGATTTACTTCCAATGATGTGGTTAATTTTAGAGTAGGTGCAATGTGGTTCTGAGAAGAATGTATATTCTGTGGATTTGGGGTGGAGATTTCTATAGATGTCTGTTAGGTCCACTTGGTCCAGATCTGAGCTCAAGTCCTGGATATCCTTATTAATTTTCTGTCTCATTGATCTGTCTAATATTGACAGTGGAGTGTTAAAGTCTCCCACTATTACTGTGTGGGAGTCTAAGTCTCTTTGTAGGTCGTTAACTTGCTTTATGTACCTGGGTGCTCCTGTATTGGGTGCATATATATTTAGGATCATTAGGTCTTCTTGATGCATTGATCCTTTTACCATTATGTAATGCCCTTTTTTGTCTCTTTTGATCTTTGTTGGTTTAAAGTCCATTTTATCAGAGACTAGGACTGCAGTTCCTGCTTTTATTTGCTCTACATTTGCTTGATAAATCTTCCTCCATCCCTTTATTTTGAGCCTATGTGTGTCCTTGCATGTCAGATGGGTTTCCTGAATACAGCACACTGATGGGTCTTGACTTTTTATCCAATTTGCCAGTCTGTCTTTTGATTGGGGCATTTGGCTCATTTACATTTTAGGTTAAGATTGTTATGTGTGAATTTGATCCTGCCATTTTGATGCTAGTTGGTTGTTTTGCCCATTAGTTGATGCAGTTTCTTCACTGTGTCAATGGTCTTTACCATTTGGTACATTTTTGGAGTGGCTGGTACTGGTTGTTCCTTTCCTTGTTTAGTGCTTCTTTCAGGAGCTCTTGTAAGCCAGGCCTGGTGGTGATGAAATCTTTCAGCAATTGCTTGTCCATAAAGGATTTTCTTTCTCCTTCAGTTGTGAAGCTTAGTTTGGCTGGATATGAAATTCTAAGTTGAAAGTTCTTTTCTTTAAGGATGTTGAATATTGGCCCCCCTCTCTTCTGGCTTGTAGGGTTTCTGCAGAGATACCCACTGTGAGTCTAATGGGCTTCTGTTTGTGGGTAACCCAACCTTTCTCTCTGGCTGCCCTTAGCATTTTTTCCTTCATTTCCACCCTGGTGAATCTGACAATTATGTGTCTTGGGGTTGCTCTTCTTGAGGAATATCTTTGTGGTGTTCTCTGTATTTCCTGGACTTGAATAGTGGCCTGTCTTGTTAGGTTAGGGAAGTTCTCCTGGATAACATCCTGAAGAGTGTTTTCCAGCTTGGATTTATTCTCTCCATCACATTCAGGTACACCTATCAAACGTAGATTAGGTCTTTTCACATAATCCCACATTTCTTGGAGGGTTTGTTCATTTCTTTTCACTCTTTTTTCTCTATTCTTGCCTTCTCATTTTATTTCACTGAGTTGATCTTCAATCTCTGATATCCTTTCTTCTGCTTGTTCGATTTGGCTATTCAAACTTGTGTATGCTTCGCAAAGTTCTTGTGCTGTGTTTTTCAGCTCCATCAAGTCGTTTATATTCTTCTCTAAGCTGTTTATTCTAGTGAGCATCTCATCTAACCTTTTTTCTAGGTTCTTAGTTTCTTTGCATTAGGTTAGCACATGTTCTTTTAGCTCAGAGAAGTTTGTTATTGCCCTTCTGAAGCCTGTTTCTATCAGTTCATCAGACTCATTCTCCATCCAGCTTTGATCCCTAGTTGGTGAGGAGTTATGATCCTTTGGAGGAGGAGAGGCATTCTGGTTTTGGTGTTTTCATCCTTTTTGCACTGGTTTCTTCCCATCTTAGTGGCTTTATCTACCTGTGGTCTTTGTAGTTGGTGACTTTTGGATGGGAGTCTCTGAGTGGACGTCCTTTTTGTTGATGTTGAAGTTCTTTCTTTCTGTTTCTTAGTTTTCCTTCTAAGAGTCAGGCCCCTCTGCTGCAGGATTGCTGGAGGTTGGCTCCAGACCCTGCTTGCCTGGCGATCACCCATGGGGGCTGTAGAACAGTAAGTGTTGCTGCCGGTTCCTTCTTCTGTTATCTTTGTCCCAGAAGGGTACCTGCCAGATGTCAGCCTGAGCTCTCCTTTATGAGGTGTCTCTTTGGGTATACAAAGGTCAGGGAGCTGCTTGAGGAGACAGTCTGTCCCTTATAGGAGCTCAAGTGCTGTGCTGGGAGCTCCATTGTTCCGTGCAGAGATGCTGTACTTTTAAGTCTGCTGCAGCGGAACTCATAACTGCCTCTTTTCCCAGGTGCTCTGTCCTAGGAAGGTCGGCTTTATTTATAAGTTCCTGTCATGCTGCTGCCTTTTTTCATAGATGCCCTGACCCGCAAGGAGTAGTCTAGTCACAGTCTGCCAGCAGAGGCATTGCTGAGCTGCCACAGGCTCTACCCAGCTGCTGTGTGAACTGCCTCGGTTGTGGTGGTCGCCCTTACCCCACTGAGCTAGAACGTCCTGGGTCCAGCTGAGCTTGCTGCAAAACTCTCAATCTAGAGTGTTTCAGATTGCTTGTTTGGTGGGGGTGGTACCCGCCAAGCCAGATCACCTGGCTCCTTATCTCTGCCTCCTCCCTTTCAGTTGAATGGGTGGCTCTGTCTCCCAGGCATTCCAGGCACCAGTTGAAAAGGCCACCCAGATTTGTGTGAGTTTCTGTGAGCCAACCCGGCACTGGCTGACACCGCCGTGATGAAAACTCATGATTCTTTTTGGCCCGGGAATCTCCTGGTCTGTGGGCAGTGAAAATTTGTTTGGAAATGCTGTGGGCACTCACCTTCTGCATTGTTCTTGCTGGGAACTGCACTCCAGAGCTGTTCCTATTTGGCCATCTTAGATCCTCCTAAAGCATTTCTTTAACAGTCATGGGATATGAATCTGATCCTTTTAACTTTCATGTTTCTTAGGCACTGCTTATTTGAGCTGGAATTTGCTGGCATATCTATTATTTACTGTACCAGATACAAGTGATATATTGTCTAATTTTATTACTAGATTCATTACATTGTTGGAAACAATAAAATTTTGTCCTGATAGAATATGAAAAGACTATTTCTTTTCAACTAGGACACATTTAGATTTGTTTTTGTTTTACTATTGATTTCCAAGAGTGCTAAATAATATCTTTTTGTTACAATGTGTACAGACTTGCACAAATTTCCATAGTTGTAGTTCCATGAAAGGCACTGGACTCCAAAAAATTATCTAAAGTATTTTTGTTTTCTGTTACTTTAAACGATTACATGAATAGAGCATTGTGGTAGGTCTGTGGCTCCATTAATCTTACTGAAATTGATATGATTAATTCTGGACTTCGTTTTTGAGAGAGGAGATAACTGTCAGTCAAATATTGAATAGAGAACCTAGTTTTCTTCTTAAGTTCAAATGAATTTGGGAGGAAACTAAAACTTCGTTCATAATCCTATCCATGGAAGTAGATATTCATAAAATATCATAAATAGAATTTCGACTTTAATGGGAAGGCAGAGCTAATAAAGACACTATATTAAATAAATAAAATTGCCTTTGAAACTTATTTGACTGTCCTGTGAACTGCGTATATACATGAGTGTTTTCAAGTAGGTTCTTCCAAAGTCTGAGGTGTTTTTGTTGTATATAATGTTTCTATCAGAAATACCAATTGTTCAAGAACACCCCTATCCACACTGAAGGAAAAAAAATTGAAATATTAAACAGAAGCAAGTTCTCCAGGGGCAAGGAAAAGGCTGCCTGCAGACATTGCGTGAATCACTGTCTCCATCTAGTGCTAGCTTTTAAGAATTAGGATGCCAGAGAATTTACTGATGCTGTAAAGTTCTAATTTGTGTTGTGCACATGGGCTGTGATTATAGCTGGGCCGGCTAGAGCCGTTACAGTTAAGGATCTGTCAGCTCTTCATTTATAAAGCAGAATATTAAGAGGTCTGTTGCTTTTACATAAAAGGTCATGCTGTGTCAGAACTCTGCAGTCTAATGGCCTTTGCTCTATGTGAATGTTTATTAACAGTGTAAGTTGAACTTGACTGGCTCATTTTAAAGACACCCTGATGAGCTGAAGTTACTCAGGCACTGCAACCAGAGGATGAAAAACTGCAGAAGTAAACTAAGATGTGGTTTTATATCCATACAAATATGCTCATATATATATATATATATATATATATATATATATATATAGTTGTTCTATTATATATTTATACCTGAAGATTAAATTCCATCCCCAACACCCAACTTCTTGGCTGAGAGATAATTTTTTTTTTTTTTGAGACAGAGTCTCACTCTGTTACTTAGGCTAGAGAGCAATGGCATGGTCTTAGCTCACTGCATCCTCCGTCTCCCAGGTTCAAGCGATTTTCCTGCCTCAGCCTCCTGAGTATCTGGGACTACAGCCAGGTGCCACCACAACAGACTAATTTTTGTATTTTTAGTAGAGATGGGGTTTCACTATGTTGGCCAGGTTGGTCTCAAACTTCTAATCTCGTGATCCGCCTGCCTCCACCTCCCAAAGTGCTGGGATTACAGGCATGAGCCACCATGCCCAGTGAGAGATAATTCAGATTGAACATAGACTCTTTTATGGCAAGATACCCTACCTGAGAGTATGGTCAGCTAGAGATTTAAATTGCCCTCCACCCCGTTTTTTGGTGCTTTAATTCAAGTTTCCTAGTAAACAGTAGCCTGAGGAAGTTCATATGCTGAGGTTTATTAGGAGGTGCAATCCCAGGTGAGCAAAAGAGAAAGAAAAATGAAGCAGGGCAGGGAAGGAGGGAAATAAAGTACTAGCTGGAGTGTGATGGATTTGGCCATAGCTTCAAAAATAAACTCACTTGGGACACCCTTCTTCCAGGTTTGTGGGACCCACAAGGAAAGGAAAAGTATTTATTTATTGATTCCTCTTGTCTCTAGGTTCTAATTAGTCAAAGTTTGTCCCAGGAGGCATTGAGTCCCCCTCACTTCTAGGTTATATTACTGATCCCCTCAGGGCCTTTTAGACACTCACTGGGGAAGCCAGAGCCCATGCCCTGTGGGGCATAAAACCTGAAGTGGTGGAAAGAAATGGAGCACTCCAGTAGTTCAGTAGGTATGAAGGAACACTCCATACCCATGAGCACTCCATGGTTCAGTGGGTATGAAGGAAGCTGTGCCAAAGCCTGGCCCTCTCTCTGGGAGTGAATAAGAGAATTGGTACTGGTAGAAGATGAAGTGACCACAGTGGCGCCCTAGGATCTTCACTGAACATGTGAACAGGGAGGAGAAAGGGGCTGAGTGAATTTAGAGCGGCACATAAACTGGGCCCAGTACAGCCCATCTCTTAGGCCATTCAGATGCACTTGCACCTCTAACGATATCCATATCTTATAGGAGAACAAGATGCCCTCAGTTCCACCTCAAGGGGTTGGGGTTACAGTTTAGTAAGTACTTCAATGTGGTCATCAGTTGCAGTCTCCTAAAATGACTCAAAAAGGGTTTGCAAAGCAAGCCTCAACCTTCACTGCTGCAATTGGTTCTAAGACTGATTGGTAGGCATCAACTTCCTCCTCTTCCATCAGTTTTAGATTTCTCTTATTCTTGGCAAGTGCTTTGGCTGGTGTGAGTTACTTTACCAAGGACTTTATCCTTGAGAAGTCTCAACCCTTAATTTATTTGCCCATGCTAGACTGTGACTGATGCAGTTGCCCCTTTCCTCTATTCACTGAGCATAGATAGAAGCACTACCAAATGTCCTCACGGTCCCCTGGGTTTCAGACCTTTGCCTCCACTGTGTAGGGGCAAATTTCCGTCCTCATGGCAATCAAGATCAATTCTCCAATCAGTAGAGTAAGCCCTTTATTGCTCTATGATATACTGGCATGAGCAGCCCAAAGTGGCCAGGTAATACTAAAGCTCCCCAGGTCAGTGGAAGACTTATTGCATCCCCTGGCAGAAGTGTTACCACAGTGAAAATCAGTACCCAGCAAAGCCTAAAATTTTAGAAATAGGAATAAAGGTTCCAAAGTAAGTTTTTGAAAGTGATGGCAAGAAAGGCCAATTCTCTCTCTACCATTGGTTTCTGAACCCATATATTCTAGCTGTTAAGTACACACCGCCATATATTCCTGGGATTATTGCATATACTGATCCTTTAGGATAACACCCCAACCTTACCAGTGTTTCTCCAAGCTGGAGTCTTCGTTCAGACTTCAGGGCCATTCTTTCATTCTCTGATGCCAACTGCTTCTGGGAGATAATGTACAATGTAAGACAGGTGAATCCTGTGGTTCACTATTGTACCTCCTTTACCATAAAATGAGTCTCTTAATTTGAGACAATGTTGTGTGTGATATCAGGTCAATAGATAAACATTCTGATGGGGGCACTTTGGGCATCCTATCCACTTGGTTGTTGAGAACCTCTTTCTGACAGATTCTCTCTGGTAGGCATTTACAGGAAAAACAAAGATTCACAAGCTTTATGCCCTCCCCATAGATCCATCCACATACTTTTTCCTCAGAATTCCATTTCCCTGACCTTCCAGTTTTGGTTTCTTGAGGCTCCTGGTCAGCAGGTGAAATCATTAATAATGCATCAATATATATTCGCAAGTCTGGTTACCTATTACTTTCTACAAAGTGGATGATCAAGTATTCCACTCACAGCTCAACCTAATGGGACAATTTCTCACTACTGTCCTTCAGGAACACACCCAAGTGGGACTTTGAATGTAACAGCAGTGCACTCTGACCAGCACTAACGCATCACACTGAACCAGGCTTGAGTTCTTCTGCCATTAGTCGAATGGTCATAGAGAAAGTCTCTTCAGACCATAGGTGTAAGTTAAGGGAAAGGACTCAGTGCAAAAACCTGGATTTGCTTGAGCATGATCCTATATATATCACTTCCATTGTACTATATAGGACGTAGTTTCATCTGTCTTACCATATGTCGTGAAGGATATTACTACTCCCGGCTCATGATGGGCAGCTCAGTTTTCATAGTTACATCACCATGCATGGCCCAGTTCTTAGTCTCAAAAACAGTGTTTCAATATACCAGGGATTGTTTTTCAAAAACACAGTTGTTTTCTGTTGCAAAGAGGATGGTCTTGCTCAACAATCTTAGTACCCACACTGCACTTCTCTTATTGGGCTTACCAGAGACTTAACACGGAATCTTTTAGCTCTTCAGATAGCTTTAGTATGATGGGGTCTGCCAGGTCAGAAAGAGGAAATATCCTTTGTCAGATGTGTCTGTTAGTTCAGGTATGTCTTAAGAAAAGACCTTTGGCTTTGGTAATGTGAAAACCCTGATGAGGCAGTTTCATTGGAGTTTCAGAGATGAATATCTAATTGGAATGGGTTTAAGAGAGAAAGGGGAGAGAATAAAAAAAAGGAGACGAGTCTTTTAAGGAATTTGCTACAAAGGGACACACAAATAAGGCAGTAACTAGTGGTGGATGTGGGTGTCGAGAGGGTTCTTTTTTTCGTGTCAGATTGTTAGACATTATGCAGATGGAATGATGCAGAAGGAAAGGAAAATTAACAGAATAGAGTAGGAACAAAGTCCTAGATGAGGGAGGATGAGAATCTGGGGCACATGCACAGTGTTGGCCTTAAGTCAGAGCACAGACAGCTCCGCTGTAGTGGAGGGCAGGAGGGCAGGCAGAGTGTATGGGTACAGAAGCAGGTTGCTAAGTAGATTTGCTGGTGGGAGGATGAAGAAAGTCTTTTCTGATCACTTCTATTTTCTCACTGAAATAAGAAGGGCTCCAGCAGATGTTGAGAAATGGGCAGTGGAAAGTGAGAGGTTTGATGAGAAAGAAGTCATGTGCCTCTCGGGGGTTGGAGTCAATGGGATGGAGGAATGCAGTGGGATGGTCCAGTGGTGCTAAGGGTCCACTTGAGGTTTCTTGTTATAAAATTTGAAAGAGTGGTTGTCAACACTACCTGATCTCATGCTCCCTCTTTATAAAAAATATATTGTAATGACTTCTTTATTATCCTAAAATAAAATTCATAGTTAAGATAACCTACCCACTGATGTAATTTTATAGAAATGGTTGACCAGTAATAATTATGGAAATAAAAGAAACATAACTTTAAAGTAAAAGTAGTATGTATTGTAATATAAATCTCAGCACAGCTGTTCTGGACAATATTATATTTGCAGATAGTTGCTTCTATGCATAGTATCAATGGGATGCATGAACTATAAATATCAAAGGTTACAACTATGTTGTATTGGTGACTCAAATGCCACAAATGGTAATGCTATCAATGATGTGATTTTTCCAAAAGACTGAATGACAAAAAAAAAAAAAAAAAAAAAAATCAGAGCTTCCTTCTTTGAGATATTGGAGGGAGGTGAATTCCTATAAAATTCAGTGTGTATGAAAAAACACTTTGGGCTGGGCATGGTAGCTCATGCCTATAATCCTTGCACTTTGGTAGGCCAAGGTGGAAGAATTGCTTGAGGCCAAGAGTTTGAGACCAGCATGGGTAACATAGCTAGAATTCCTATAAAATTCAGTGTGTATGAAAAAATACTTTGGGCTGGGCATGGTAGCTCATGCTTATAATCCTTGCACTTTGGGAGGCCAAGGTGGAAGAATTGCTTGAGGCCAAGAGTTTGAGACCAGCATGGGTAACATAGCTAGACCCTATCTCAATAAAAAGAAAATTATGTTATTTTGTAAAATATAGTTTGGTTTTAGAGTCCAATTTTCCTCAACATGAATGCTCAGAGGGAAATTTGAAAATCTATGGGGTGCAGGACAAACTTTCCCATAATTTGAAGGATAGTTAGTATTCTTGGTCTCCTGCCAGTTAGATGACAGTAGTGTCATCCAATCATTGTGACAAGCAGAAAAGTCCTCAAATTCTTAAACACTCCCTAATATGTTTACATTCCTCCCCTACCACACTGTGATCTGATCATTTGTAGCAATTTTATACATGGTTGTTTGTGCTTTTCTCCAACCACTGATCAACTCTACAAGTATAGGCTTTGAGTGGGGAAAGAAGTGAACTTAACCAGAGTTGGTTCACATTTTTATCAAGTGAATACAGAGAAGGAGAAGGGGCAGTGGGTTGAGAACAAGCACAAGTCAGTGGCTGTGATGCTGGAGCAGAATCTTAGCTGAGTACGAAGGGAAGAGCCTACCTGGAAGGGAGGTTATAAAATATGAAGAGGTGATCAATGCAGTGGCTTGGATCATCTGGAAAAGTTGAGGAATTTTTGGAGTAGAGATACTTAAATACATGAACTAGAGAAAAGGGAGGTGGTGGTGAAAGGGTGGTGTTGTTGAAAGTAGGATTGAAAGTGGTGCAGTTATTTGTATTGACCAGTTTGAGGTTTTGTTCATGGGAAGGGTAGGCTGATGGGAAAAGGGGTTAAAGTCATGGGAGGCCCTGAGAAGCCAGGGTAGATTGTCTACTTGGATAATGATAAAAGTTGGATAATTACAGAATCAGAGGTAGAAAGAACAAAAATAAGCCAGGACAGTAAACTCTTCAATAGATGAGAAGAGAGGATACAGGAGAACTGATATAAACGAAACAGGGAAGTGAAGTAGGTGTGATGGTCTATTGATATGTGCTTCAGAGCGACTGGGGATCTTTGGAAGTGGTTGGAGTAACAATAAACTAGACATTCCTATGAGAAACCAGAAAGCAAGCTTTTATATCTCCAAGTCCAAAAGAGTTTGACATGTGAATGAGAAAGCTACAGGAAAGGTATTCAAAAGAAGCAAGTTCTTGGAGGTAGATCACGTATTCCAAAAATAAAATAAAATTGGTATGACTTAAATATATGTGTTCCTATCACTTTCACCTGCAGTCGTAGGTGCTTACCACCTTCTGAAGTTATTTGCTAATGTTCCAGTAACTCAAATATGTTGTCTGAATTAATGAAGTTTCCATTTCTCTTTAAACTTCAGTTTGGGTTACTGGGTATTTGTTGCATGTAGCTAACACTCTATGAAACAAGACATATAAAAAGCATTGCTCAGATAATGAACGCGTGGTTTCACGTAACAAAGAAGAGAAATATAAGGTCAAGTACTATGGATGGGTCTGATGGGGCTGAGGGATCTCAGAAAATTTGCAGGCTCAGGTGACCATCGTGTGTGCTAGAAAATTATGGGTGATGCACTGATCCTGCATTCTCATTCATTAATCAGTGGTGTATTATATTAGCAAATGTCCATCATTTCATTTCTAGGACCAATATTTCTTAGCTATTATAATTATGCTCTTGCCACAGTGTTACATTTTATTGGCTAATATTGATTTAGGAATTTTGCATCTTTAATTATAAATACAATTGCTGTATCACTTCTTAAATTACCATGGACTGACTTTATTATGTAGCTTATTTCCCCTTCATGGAATGAATTAACTAGTTTTCTGTATCTTTATGGTTTAAAGTATTTTATATCACATGAAAAGATCTGTCCTATGTCCTACAAAGATATATGAGCAGGAGCATGTTTTTATTATTTTCTATTTCAAATCTGTGAGGTTTTTTCCAGAAATTCATTTATTCATTAGAATTGCTGTATTTATTAATATATGCATGCATAATATAATCTTACTTTTCGTCTTGTTAATGTTAAATATGTAGATCAATTTTCTTGTTTGATTTATCTTACATTCTTATTTATCTAGATTTATTGGCAAGAGATTTGTTATTATATTTTTTACTTCAAAGACACATTTTGGGTGTTGTTTCTACCTTTTGCCTACTATTAATAGTGCTGCTGAGAACTTTCATGCACAAGTATTGTTTGAATACATACTTTCAATTCTTTTCAGTTTATACACCTAAGTATGGGATTGCTGGGTCATGTGGTATTCTAATATTTGACTTTCTGAGGAACTGCCAAACTGATAAATAACTTCTTTAAACCATTCTACTGAGGTTCTACTTTCCAAGTTATTGATTTCTATTTGAATCTTTATTATAATTACCCTTCACCTATTTTCCTTATGACAATTTTATATTTAAAAAATAATAATTTGAGTTGAATGCTTTATTAATTTCCCTTCTCTACTCAGCTTTAATAAATTAGCACTTAATAGTCTAAATTTATCTTTGGACATAATTCTAGATGTATCCTGTAAGGTTTCAAGTATTTTATTTCATTGCTTACCAAATATCTATTGATCACTTTATTTTTTTCCCTCTATCTGATATGATAGAGTTTTAGGAGAGAGAATGTGTGTTTACTTATAATTACTATAAAATTAATATAATACTTATATTATTTTAATAAGTATTGTAATATAATACTTATATTTAATATAATTACTACATAATTAATATAATTCATGGTCAAAATTGTAAAACTGCATTTATATCTAATTTTATTTTCTCATTTGTCACAATATGTGGCTTATTCAATTTTTATTTTAAAACTATATTAAAGTTTACTTTGTGCATATGTGGCAAATATTACAAATATTCTATGAATTGTTGAGAAAGGTATATTCTCCATTAGCATGCACAATGTATATAAATACTTACATTTATTAGTTATAGCAGTTCGGATATTTTATGTTCTTATTTATTGCTTTAAAAAGTTTACCTGGTACTTTGTGATTTGTTGGACTTGTAATAATGTGTCCCACAATAATTGTATGTCAGTTAAGTTCTCTTTGTCTAAAGTTTTGCTTGATTTTTATGTTAACATTGTTACTTATGTCATTGTTATTATAAAAAGACTGTTATTCTGCTTTACCTTTTGCCTCAAATACAGTTGTCTATTTTGCCTTAATGCTTTCCTGATTTTAAAATTTATTATTTTTTAAGTAAGTTACTCTCATTTCTGTCTCTAAACCGCAAATTGTCAGATTCGGGTTTTTAATTCAAACTGAGTTTTTGCCTAGTACATAGTAAGTACTCAATGAATAAAGTGAAAATTTTAAAATGATATTTAACCTTGCTAAATTTCTTTTTGTTTTTTGTCTTTTGTTTTAGGTGGGCCATAAAACATGAAGGGACCAGTAAGCCAGGTCAGTGGAAACATTCTAGAGTTGAAAATCCTCTCTGGAACAAGCTTACCTACATGTGGCCTGTCCTTCCCAGCGGCCAACTTAATGAGGTTGTGTTGCTTAGTTTGAAAGTTGGTCATTGAGACTTACTTTAAGGCCTAGTTGTGTGGTCAAGTGCCTGAAAACTTCCATAAAGCTTTTGAATTGCAGCTGTTAGGTGCAAGAGATCAAACTTGCTAATTCTGTTGTTCTATCAATTAATTAGAAAGATATGTTTAAGTCTCCCATTATGGAGATTAACTTACCTGTTTTGTCTTGTAATCTGTCAAATATTGCTTCATACATTTTGAGATTTAATTCTTAGGCACGCACACGTTCAAAATATATCTCCTTGGTGAATTGAAACTTCTATTATTATGTAGAAACTGTCTCTAGTTCTAGTAAAAGTCTCATTTATCCAATACTAATAGAAATATTCCAACTTTCTTTTCGTTATTATTTTCCTGGTATATCTTCTTTGCACCCTTTCCTTTCTGTGTTTATATATTCTTCTGTTTTAGAGGGACTCCCAATAATCAGCATATAGTTCATTTAAAAAATTTATCTGGCAGTTTTTGTCTCTAGCCTGAAGTTTTTGGTCTTTTCTATGTGTTGTAATTACAGGTATGCATTGTATTTGGATTATTAGGTGCTTTCTGTTTGTCCTGGCTTTTCTGTCTCTCTCCCCTCACCCCATTCTTGTGTTCTTTTAGAATGATTTTTTTTCCTCATTACATTTCCACATCAACTCATTTGGAAATTATACCCTCTATTTTCATTCTGTTTATTTCTGAACATTTTAGCTTGCATACATAAATGATAAAAATCTAAAGTTAACAAATATATTAATTTATTATATTAGTCTCTCAAATAATACAATCATATGATTTGTGACTTGTATGTCATTATTGTAATATAATATAATTTTATCTTATAAAAATTTTCTAATAGATCACATTGTGTGTAGTCAACATATATTTAAGATTACCCCCAATTTATCATCTTTCTGGTTATAATTCCTTCTTATGTTCCAGTCCTTCCACCTGGGCTACTTTATTTAAGATGAATACAACTTTCTTTTAGTTATTGGTAACAAGCTCTTCCCATTTTTACTTATCTGAAAAAATCTTTATTTTGGCCTCATTCATATAAGGTATTTTCACTTAGCAAGCTAAATCTATCATCACTGACTTCTACTTTCCATTGTTGTTATGGAGCGTTTAGCCATCATTCTAAATGTATCCTTTTTCTCTGGTTGGTTTTACTATCTTTTCTTTTCTCTGGTATTCTACAGTTTCAGCACAATATATCTGGGAGAAGATTTCTTTTTATTTACCCTCCTTCAGATTCTAAGATTCTTTGGGGTTCCTGAATCTGTGGATTGGCATCTTGCAGAATTTCTGAAAAATTATTAGCCATCAACTCTTCAAATATTTTCTCTCTTATATTCTTCTACTCCCTTATTTTTTATTTAAAAATTTATTTATAATTATTATGGATACATAATATACATAATTTATGAGATACATGTGGTGTTTGACAGGCATATCATATAGTGTGTAATGATAAAATAATGGTAATTAGATGATTTATCACGTCAAGCATTTATCATTTCTTTGTATTAGGAACATCTCATTTCTACTGTTCAGATTATTTAAAAATATACAATAAGTTGTTGTTTAGTCACCCTATCGTGCTACTGACTACTAGATCTTATTCATTCTATCTAAACTGTAGTTTTGTACCTATTAAACAACTTCCCTTTATTCCCTCCTCCTCACTATGCTTTCCAGCCTCTGGCAACCATCATTCTAGTCTCTATCTCCATGAGTTAAATTTTATTTATTATTTTTGCTCCTACATATGAGTGAAAACATGCAATATTTGTCTTTTTGTGCTTGGCTTATTTTACTTAACAAAATGTCCTCCAGTTCCATCTGTGTTGTTAAAAATGACAGGACTGAATTTTTTTTTTTTTTTAATGGAAGAACAATACTTCATTGTGTATACATACCCCATTTTCTTATCCATTCATCTCTTGATGAATACTTAGGTTGATTCCATATTTTGGCTATTATGAATAGTGCTGAATAATGCTGTAATAAACAAGGGAAGTCAGACATTTTTTTTGACATGTTGATTTCCTTTCTTTTGGATATATATCCAGTAGTGGGATTACTGGATCATATGGTGGTTCTATTTTTAGTTTTTTGAGGAACTTCCGTACTGTTCTCCATAATGGCTATACTAATTTACGCTTCCACCAACAGTGTAGGGAGGGTGGGAGAAAGGGTTTCTCTTTCTTCTTATTCTCACCAGCATTCATTATTTCCTGTCTTCTGAATAAAAGTCATTTTAACTGGGGTGAGATAATATCTCATTGCAGTTTGATTTGCATTTCTCTAATCATTAGTGATATTGAGCATTTCTGCATATACCTCTTTGCCATTTGTATGTCTTCTTTTAAGAAATGTCTGTTCAGCTCATTTGCCCATTTTTTTTTGTTAGCTTATTTGATGTTTTTCCTATTGAGTTGTTTGAGCTTCTTATGTATTCTAGTTATTAGTCCCTTCTCAGATGTGTAGTTTGCAAATCTTTTCTCCCATTCTGTGGGTTGTCTCTTTACTTTGTTGCTTGTTTCCTTTGCTGTGCAAAGCATTTTAGCTTGATGTGATCCCATTTGTCCATTTTTGCTTTGGTTTCCTGTGCTTTGTGATATTACTCAAGAAATTGTTCCCAGACTATTCTTGTCATAAAGTGACTTCTTAATGTTTTCTTCTAATAGTTTCATAAGTTTACATCTTAGATTTGAGAATTTAATTCATTTTGATTTTGTTTTTGCATATGTTGAGACATAGGGGTCTAGTCTCATTCTTCTGTAAATGGATATCCATTTTTCCCAACACCATTTATTGAAGAACGTGTCCTTTTTGCAGGTTATGTTCTTAGCATATTTGACAAAATGAGTTCACTGTAAGTGCATGAATTTATTTATGGGCTATCTATTCTGTTCCTTTGGTCTATATGTTTTTATGCCAGTACAAGTCTATTTTGGTTACTATAGTTTTGTAGTATAATTTCAAGTCAGGTAATGCTTCACTCTGTTCTTTATAGAAATCTGATTAGATGCACACTAGACCTTCTTATTTGGACTTCCATGTCTCGTAACTCCTCTTTAATATTTTTCACCACTCTGTATCTTTATGATGCATTTTTGGCATCACATTTTCAGACATTTTTCTTCCAAATTATTAATTTTCTCTTCATCTTTGTCTAATATAATTTACTCCAAGGATCAACCTGTGATACAAATCCTCAATGATTATTTTTCTTCTCATTTCACAGTGAAAATATATTTCTTCTTATTTCACAGTGAAAATATATTTCTTCTCATTTCACAGTGAAAATGTTTGAGATAGTCTGTTCTACTTGCAACATCCCGGAAAAGTATTATTTATGGTTTACTTTTTCAGTGAAATTTAGCCTAGTGTAATTTCTATTTTATGAAGGGAGATGGTCTCCTATTAGATTTTCTACCTTGTCTGAATCTGAGCCCTTCCCCTGCAAGACCAAATTCCATCCAGATAAAAGCTAGGTTCAGCATTCTGCTTATCTCCCTGGATCTCTAGTATGTATTATTTTATTTCTAGGTCAATGATACAGTCTAGAAGATTTTTTAGAAATAATTTATCCTGGCTTTTCTTTTTTTAGTTGTTTGCAGCAGAGAGTCAAACAACTTGTCTATTTTGTCATATTTTCTGGCCACAACAAAATTTTTATTCTTTCCCATTAACAATCACAATTCCCTATGCTTTCTCACTGATTGAATCAATGAGTTGCAGCACTTTTTATAATGAACAGGTGGAGTCTGAAGCCAAGAAGTCACTGCTTTGGCCCCTAAAGATGTTCTTAAATTTAGACTCTGGTAACGCAATAGTCTAGAAAACTGAGTTTTGTTAAAAGAAAAAAAGAGTTCTTCAAAATAGCAGAAGTTGTGTGATTGGCAGCCTAAGCCAGTAGCTGGATGAATTAATATGTTTGAAACTCAGGGTATGAAGGCCAACATGGAGCCAAGCGTGAGGGGGTGTCATGGAGAGACAAGGAGGCCCAGCATGAGCCAAGAAAAAAGACTGTGAATTGCACCAGTTTTTCTACAGAGGTTCAGGGAGGATGAGGCTAAAACCAGAATAACTTATACCTCAACTAGTGGTAAGCAGGTGCCAGCAGGTTGCCTAGTAGCCAAAGAGGGCAAGAGGCATGGCCTTAGAGGCCTCTGAGAATCCAGGACATCACAAGTACCTACATATGGACACCATGGATGTCTTTCCCAATGATACATGATTTATTGAGCTTTCATCTGAACTCAAAGACCATCTTCAGGGGGAGACATGTATCTTTGAAAGAAAACAACGGTCCTGTTAAGAAGTCTGAACCTTCAATTTGATTGAATAAATAATCAAAAGGACAAAGCTAAAAAAATGAACAAAAAAAGGTGCTGTTTTAAATAGGCAGAAACTGGGACACTTCTAGTTGGAATATCAGGCTTCCCACCCACCTAATGGATGGGTGGTGAACAGAGATGCCTCACAAGAAAATAGTCTCTTTTGTAGGCAAAGAGAAAAAATTGTAATTATTACAAATTTTATAGATATTGTACATCTCTTTAGATAGATAAATAGATAGATAGATAGATAGATAGATGGATAGATAGATAGATAGATTTTTGAGATGGAGTTTCACTCTTGTTACCCTGGCTGAAGTGTAATGGCACAATCTCAGCTTACTGCAACCTCTGCCTCCTGTGTTTAAACGATTCTCCTGCCTCCAGCCTCCCAAGTAGCTGGGATTATAAGCATGCGCTGCCATGCCTGGCTAATTTTGTATTTTTAGTAGAGATGGGGTTTCAACATGTTGATCAGGCTGGTCATGAACTCCTGACCTCAGGTGATCTACCCACCTCAGCCTCCCAAAGTGCTGGAATTACAGGCATGAGCCACTGCACCTGGCCAATATTGTGAATGTATATGTATATTTAACTTGGCATGAAAGTACAAGTAATTTGGCCAGGCCCAGTGGTTCACGCCTGTAATCCCAGCACTTTAGTAGGCCGAGATGGGCGTATAACGAGGTCACGAGTTCAAAACCAGCCTGACCAACATGGTGAAACCCTGTCTTTACTAAAAATACAAAAATTAGCCAGACATGGTGGCACGCACCTGTAATCCCAGCTACTCAGGAGGCTGGAGGTAGGAGAATCGTTTAAACATAGGAGACGGAGGTTGCAGTGAGCTGAGATTGTGCCATTGCACTTCAGCCAGGGTAATAAGAGTGAAACTTGATCTCAAAAAAAAAATGACATTTTTGTTGATGATCTGTGATTTGACAATTACATGATCTTAGGAATGAATACAGACTACTCCAAAGTTCTCTAGGCTATTCAAACAGAACAGTAGCTTTTGTGTCAAGTAGTTAAGTTACTGTACCCCAACAAAATTCTGGCCCTTACTTGTAAACCAAAAGGAAAGAACTAAGGCACTACAGCAGCTAAAGATAGACAAGTTGATGGTGTATTTCAGAATGACCCAGTCTAATGGTCCTCCTACTTATTGAAATGTCTGAGGAACAGAAGAGGATACTTACCAAGTAGGGAAACTCAGATAGCTCTCTGTTTAAAATTAAGTACCTAAAGTCTGAATCCATCTTATTTGAAGGAACCATATTTTCTTCCAGTCCTATTTTCAGGTAATTGATTCTTTTTTTCTAGCAAAACAAATTCTATTTAGAACAGTTAAATGCAATTCGTATTTTGGTTGGAAAGATTTTCATATAAATAAACTGTGATTAGGAAATGTGACATTCATATTGTGGCATTCAGAATACTTTGGGCGCTGTAAGCATATATAATAATTTTATACCAGATTTAAGCTTCTAAGTTTACTATTTAACCATTATTTGTTATATATTTAGGCTATGCAGACAGAGCAAGGAAGGAGATAGACATGGTTCCTAACTTCGTGAAGCTAACAGATTAAGAAGTATAAGCTATGGGTCAACAAAGAAGAAACCAGAAAAGGAAGGAGACAGACTTGATGAATAAAGGAGAAGGAAGGGAGAGAGAAGAAACTCACAGAAAAGGTTTGGTGTCCCAGAAATCAAACCTATTCTTTGAGCCAATTTATTCAGTCATACAGTCAACTATGAAGAAAGATCAGCTGGGCTGACTGAATAGGCCTGAAAATTAAGTAAAAATACTAGGAAAAACATCTAACACCACCACCCTGAGTGAGACTCCAATTTTCCTGTTAGTTCCTTGACAAGAAACTTTCAAAATCGAATGATAACTAAGTGAAGATTTAAGGAAGTATGAACTTCCCATATAGAAATAAGGAATTATCTTGATAGTGTCTCAGACTGCATTAATACCAAAAACTATGTACCTCTCAGTGGTGACAGCTGCTTTGAAAACTGATTTCATGCTGTCTTCACATTTAAATATTATTCATACTAAAAGGCAATTGATAATATTTTTATGAACAAATAGCATCTTATATATCCAGGGATATCAGTATTTTTTAAAGATGGTAAATCCTTATTAAAAACCAAGATTAATAAATTATTTTGGTTTCTTTTGTGACTAAATTCACTAGAAAACCATGAGAGGAACTCAAGTTATTTTCTTACTCCGTGGGGGAAAGTTGTAAATTGAGAAATTGTGCTTCTAAACACTTAAAGGTAAGAAGGAATGGATTTTCATATTCAAGGAAGAAATTGTGGTAAAAAATGAGGTTGAAAAGATTTTTGAATGAGCTTTTGGATCATTATTTTAAAATATCTAAATTAAAATATACCCATTTGGTCAGGCCATGCCAGACAGAAGAAAGTTAAAAGTTTTTACTCTGTTAAGAGATGATAATAAGTAGCTATCAGAATAAAGAGGGGAAAAGGGGACATGGGAAGGGTCAGGAGAGAACATTGAAGAATATATTATATTATTAATAGCAAATAGATAAAGGAGGACCAATATAGCTACGAAACTTATATTGCTGGCTAAGAGCTGGACTCCCAAAATGAACACATGCTCTCTCTGTTATGAGAGAGAGATGAAAAAGAAGAAGAATAATCAATTTAAGGGAGCACCACAGCCCATCTAGGATATCCTAACACTGGAGCCGTGACATAGAGCAGGGTGAACACAGAGAAAACCAATAAAGACATGAATAGGAACATAAGAATTCCAACTGAGAAAATGGAGGGAGAAAAATTAGCACCCCAGTCAGTTTAATTATACATCTGAACTTTTGTTGTCCTTCATTAGCCCAACACCATATTTCTCTATTTTTGTGACGGACAGAATGCAAGTGCCTTAAACACCAGAACAAGAATTAAAGCAGCTTAAAGGAAGAACTGACAGTGGTAATTAACATTTGGAAAGTTTTAAAACCCAAGTTAACATTTTATCTCATTTAATTGGGTTCCTGTGAAGTCACACATTAAAAAGAGAAGACTCTTGGTCTTCCTTCATCTAACTGGAAAGTAAAAGAAGCCATCCAAAGTCAGCAGTACCTCAGTAGTGCCAAAGCCAATGTCTGCAGGTGCTCCTAGCTATTTCTACATTTTCTCATTTCCAACTTGTCCCATGACAAGGAGAAAACTTGTCCCATGAAATGAGAAAATGTATAAATAGCTAGGATCTAAGACAGTACACTTCAGATATGTCCATCAGAAATACAGCATACTTGGGATATTGAAAAAAAAAAGTTCTACAACCTAAATTTTTGAATTGACATGTATCACAGGCAAAGCGTGAAGGAGAATCTTATTTATTTTGCCTTTCTCTTCCATGGTTCAGAAAGAAAGAGAGATATATTAGTTATTTTACACCAAGACTTCAATGTAACAGTAATTTTCTAATGAGATTCCCTCACCATCTCTCTCACCTATCCAACCCTTGCTTCATGATCTTTTATGACTGAAACTAGGTGTAAAAGATGATGATTTTCCTCAATCAACTAAATTGTTTAATATCTATGCTGTAGAATAGTTACAGACAAATCCCAAACATACTTCTTGAAGTTATGTGACTCCATCCCACTACTTCCCTCACAAGAAGTAAAACCTTTATACAACAGGACAATTTCAAATAAAAATATACAATGAAGTTGTCATAACCTTTGATAATTTATTCTCAGTAACCATAATAAGAAAAAACAGCCCCATGTCACTCCATTCATAGATAGTAGACTTATCTAAATAGACACTTGATAGTCCACCCTTTGCAATATTATTTCTATACTGGTGAAAGGTTCTCAGTGAAGTTTAGTAATAAAATAAAACTTATTTGGTTCAAATTTTTCTTATTTAGAATTGTGTTAAATCACCCTTATTGTTGGTCACTATTGTTAACGTGTTTACCAGGCAAAATATTATATTAAAATATAAATGAAAAAACATTTAAACTGAAATCATTCCACTCTTCAGATTTTTAACCTGATTTTCTCCTAATGAAATACAATTAATGGTATTTATGCACTTTTATCTCACAAATTTGTGCATCATGATTAGATGCTTTTCAGTATTTAATCTTAATAATTTTTAGTTTTTGTTTATTTAAAACACTTTCTACAATATAATTGCAAGATTCCAAAAACTTTACAGGGAATGTAAGTTAATATAGTAATGTATGTTGTCCTAGCTTTTATAAATTTTGGAAAATTACCAGTAAATTTCAAAAATTTTTTAAATTTAAAAAATTGCTAGCTTTATAAATTTTAGATTGACTAGGGAAGTCTTCATTGAGGTGATATTTGAGTAAAGACCTGAAGAACGAGCAGATTTCCAGGAAAAGAGCATGCCAGGAAGTGTAAACAACCTGAGGTGACGTGTTTAAGGGACATTTAGGTAAAATATGACAGAAGCAGTGTGAGTGAGGGAGAGAGCAGCAAGGGATGTCAGAGAGAAAAGAGGGGGTACTGATCATACAGGGCCTTCCAGGTCATTGGAAGGCCTTTGGCTGTTACTCTGAGACAAAAAACCATGGTAGGATCTGGAGCAGGGGAGTGATATACTCTGACTTAAGGATTAATAGGATTATTATGACAATAGAGTAAAATGAGCTGAGGTAGAAACAGGAATAAGCAGTTAGAAGGTTTTTGCAATCTCTAAATAGAAGAAATAATGTCTTGGACCAGGATGGTAGGAATGGAGGTGATGAAAAGTAGTTGGGTCCTTGTTATAATTTAATAATGTAAGAGGTTTTACTGATAATTAAGTTAAAATAGACAGCTAAAATAATTTTATAAGACCGTATATTAGAAATTTACAAAGATGTTTTAACTAACTTGTGAGACAAAGAAGAAAGCATAATGAAAATTTTAATAAGGAAATATTTAGAATCAAAGCAAAAGCTGTGAGATTCAGTTAAAGCATTCTTGAAGGAAATTTATAGCCTTAAATGCTTATATTAAAATGGAAAAGAGGCTAAAAATTAAGGAGATAAGAATCTATTATTCCAAGAGTGACAGAATGAACTCAAAGAATTAGAAGGAAAGAAACAGTAAATTATAAGAACAGAAACTGATACAATATATGATTCATATAAACTGGAATCACCAAAGTCAAATTTAGGTTCTTCAAAAATATTTATACAATGGATATAATTGGCAAAACTGATTAAGATAAAAAAGAAAAATAATAATATTAAAAATGTTACCAAAACTCCAGAGGTGCAGTCTAGATCTTGCTGCTTGACACACAGAAAGCCAGTCACTGAGACAACCAGTATTGCCAGGGAAGAAGGCTTTAATCAGGTGCTGCAGCCAAGGAGATGGGAGTGAGTTTCAAATCTATCTCCCTGGCAACTAAAATTAAATATTTATATAGCAGAAAAGAAATGTAACCATGTGTGGGAAAACAGGAACTAGGGAGAGGTAAAGAAGAGGGGCTGGTCAACAGAAAGCAAGTGGTTGGTTAGGCAATCATGACAACTGGGGGTCTGGCATCTCATTGTCCAGATACAGTGATCTGGTATGTTTTAGTTCCTTGATGCTATCTGGGAAGCCTGATGGTTGGCTTCCTGAGAAAAGAACTCAGATAAGACAAATGTAACTTACTCAAGTTTCAAGACTAGAAGGGTCAATTTCTATGTTTATTCAAGAGAAACAATAAACCTAAGTTCTATGGGATGAATGGGCCAGTTTCAAGAATAAAAAATATTAATATAGAAACTGAGAGATTAAGAAGATCATAAAAGAATATTATAAGTAACTATGTGTTAATGAATATAGTAGCTTAAATAAAATGGCCAAGTTTCTGGACAAAAGTAACGTAACAAAATGGAACCAAGAAGAGATAGAAAGCCTAAATAGTCCAATAACCATAGAAAAAATAGAACCAGTAGTTAAAATTTCCACACAAATAATTTCATGATCTAAACAAATATTTCAGAATATAAGAATGGAAGTGTGAGAAAACATTTTAAATGGTCCATTTTCAAGGCATGATAAATCTAAGTATTGGCAGCTAGCCTGCAAATGTAACAAACCGCATGACTCGTGCACCTAGAAGCTCACAGTGAGCGAACGGAATGTAGAGGAGGAGTCAGCCCATGAAAGAGAAGTTTCATTATTGGGAAATAGAAACTTAAGCAGGGAAAGGGATGGGTTATAACCTTATAAGGGGGATAATGAAACTTAGGTGAAATCTGGGAAGATTGTAACCCCATAGTTCTTAACCAATGAGGAACTGGGGGAGGGACTTGTGTGCTGATAGTTCTTAACCAATGAGGAACTGGGGGAGGGACTTGTGTGCTGAGAGATAAATTACCTGTTGTGATTGCCCCAGATGTGTGTGCTCACCAGACACCCAATCTTGCAAGACTGTTATAAAAAAGTCTCACTTTTGCTGTTCTTCATGCCTCTAAGTCCATTCTTTGGGTTTGGACGGGTGAGTGTGTTTCTCACAACCTGGGGCCCATCCGGGATCTCAGTGCCTGCATGGAGTGGGACTCCAGCCGAGAGGGGAGAGGCGTCCCACCCGATTTAGGTGGCCCACTCTGTCCAGGTGTCCCAGCTCCCCATAGAAGCCACAGATAAACCTGAGACTGTTATTCAGAAGACAGTGAAGGTGACACAGGGAGAAAAGCAGGCACCGCAGCAACCAGGCAACCTCACGCATGAGCCAAGGTAGGAAAATTGGACTGTAGGTACTGCCTTGGTGATTGGACATTTTCAGAGGTTGAGTGTGTGTGTCTGAGACGTATCCTAGATATAAAGTGAGTGCAAAGTCCCAATCTCAGGTTCCATTATCTCACGAGGGAAACAGCTGGAGATGGATGAAGCTGTTGAAGGGTGTGCAAGAAACCTCCAGTAAGGGAGGTTGAGTACACAGGAAAACGCAGACATGGGAACCAGCTGAAAATGGGAAGCAAAATATTCTAGGCCTAGGGAACAAAGAAAGGATGGAGCCAAGGTGGACCCCTCCAACATCCCCCCAGATAATCCATTGGAAAGGATGTTACAGGCTTGGGGAAATAACCCCCAAGCCAGAGATAAGAAAAAAACAAAAAATGATAAAGTATTGCTATCTCATCTGGCCCAAAGACCCCATTAGTAAACCTTTGGTCTTTTGGCCTAAGTTTGTCTCAGATGAGGTTTGGGTGTGCCAAGCTTTAATTCCCAATGTGAATAATAAAACCCCATCCTCTTAAGAAGAGATAGGTTACATTCTCTGCTGAATCAAGTAATTAGCCCCCCTGTTCCACCTCAAAGAAGAAAGGAAAAAAGAGAAAAAGTAAGAAAGGAAATTGGAAAGAGAAAGTGGAGGAAACAGCAAATGTAGAGGGCCAGAGAGGGAGTGAAAGAGTTAAGCTGTTGACCCTGAAGGCAGAGGAGAGTCAGCTGCAGAGCTGTGTGTGAGAGCTGGCTGCTAAAAACTGTTGATAAAAGCTGCTGCTGAATCTTTGTCATTTCGGCAGAGCTGTCTGTCTTTGCAGACAGACAGGAGGGAGCCAGGGCACAGCACGGCTTGGCTCGTGCCCAGAGAGAGAAAGAGGAAGAAATTGAGTGTAAGGGAGAAAGGAAAAAGGGGATGACAGAGAGAGAGAGATAGAAGAAGAAAAATGAGTGAGAGAGAGACTGGAAAAGACAGATCAAAGAGAGACCCAGAAGGTGAGACTGGGGAGAAAAATAATGTAAAAGGAAGGAAGAGTACAAGAGAAAGTGAGAGGAGGCAGAGAAGTTGGCCGGGCTCTGGGAAGGTTCCGGAGGTTCAGGCAACAAAGAGGTGCAGGGAAAGATTGCAGTGCGGCCACTGAGGAGGGACAGAGCCCACAACTGGTGGATGCAAGTGAGAAAGGGATGTGGAGGAGAGTTTAGGATCAGGCTGCTTGAGGAGTAGTGGGTTGCCTACAGCAAAGTAGCCGTTTGTCAGGAGACGGTAGAAAGGATTCAGGTTATGGAAGGGTAAATGGATGAGATAACCATTAAGGGTTTTGTTGTTGTTTTACTGACAGGCTGTAAGTCCACCAGGGGCAGCTGTCAGTGAGGCTACATAGGAAGATAAAATAAAAACTGCAAAAGATTGATGGAGAGAATGAAAATCTGATTGAGGAATTACTGAGGGAAGCTCAGAAGGTCTTTGTAAGGCAAGGGGAAGAGAAGCAGAAACAAAAAGCGAAAATCATGGTTTCCACTGTGGAAGAGGTAGTTAGAGAAAGATTAGATCAAGATCCCCCTTGAAGGAGACAAGAGAATGATAGATTTCAACACAGAGAAAGAAAGGAAATGCAGGGAATAGCTCCTAACACTAAAAGTGGATGCTACAGCCTGAGCATTTTAAGAAAGAATGTCCTGAATGGAAGAAAAGAAAAGGTGATCCCCCTCATGACTGTGGATGAAGACTGGGGCTGGGGGCATGGGGTCGAGGGTTCCTTCTGAGTAGGTCCTACCAGAAACCCTTGATAAATTTGAAGATGGGACCTGAGGGAGAAAAACTGACATTTTGGTTAATACTGGGGTGGCTCCTTCCTCCCTAATACAAAACTCTCTAAGGGAAAATTGACAGTATCAGTGGTAAGAGGGGAGGAATTTGAGGTTCTGATATTCAAAAAAATGTTAATTGGGACCACCACAAATTGAGGGGTCACTCTTAAATGTTTCTGAGGCAGGAACTAATCTCCTGAATAAAAACCTAATTGCGAGATTGGGTTTAAGATGAGGAATAGAAGAAGGACAAATAAAGGTAATGATGGGCCTCCTAACAGAGGAGGAGGAAATAGAAATTAATCCCCTTGTGTGGATTGGGGAAGGCAACAGGGGAGGGTTAAAAATCACACCCTTACGGATTGAACTAAAACAACCAGGAGAAGTAGTTTGCAGGAAACAATATCCCATTGCTATTGAAGGGAGAAAAGATCTCCAGCCAGTACTAGAAGGATTGATCAAAAATGGACTATTAGGACCTGCATATCACCATGCAATATTCCTTTGTGTCACTTATCTGGGAGGGAGAGTTACTGTGTCTGGTCTCAGACATCTTCCAGCTGCAGGCATCTCCCGGCAGTTGCTTTTAGCTTCCTTTAGTGTGCCCAAAGGGAAAGGAATGTGCTTATTAAGGCCCAATGTTTTTACTGGGGCCCATTGTGTGAGTGTGAAGTTTGGTGATAACCCAGGTCTCCCCCACTCCCTTTCTGTGCTTAAGCTGTTTATCTGTAATTTACAGCTTGAACTTTCAGGCTGCTCTTTGTTAGAAGAGAAGTGATTTATTTGAACTGCATGAGCTTAGAAAGGAAGCTACCTCAAGGGTGTTAAGGGAAATTATGGAAGGTTTACAGATTAGATGGGATTATCACACCCCTTGGCATACCCCTTCTTCTGCAAAGGTAGAAAGAATAAATCAAACTCTCAAAAAGCATATCACCAAGCTAATCTTAGAAACTAAAATGCTTTGAACCAAATGTCTCCCAATAGCACTCTTTAGGATTAGGGCAGGCCCAGGAATATACTTGGGATGGTCCCGCTATGAGTTATTATATGGGCTCCCATATTTGGGCAGGGCTACAGATCTCCCTACTGTGGAAACCAAGGACCAATTTTTAAGAAATTATATACTGGCCATATCCTTCACCCTGTCATCCCTCAGGTTAAAAGGACTTCTGACTCAAAGTCTGCCTCTTAAATTTGTGGTTCACCACTTCCAGCCTGGTGACTTGGTGCTGATTAAGACTTGGAAAGAAGACAAGCTCCACCCAAGCTGGGAAGGTCCCTATCCAGTGCTCCTAACCACTGAGACCACCTGCAAACAGCTGAATGAGGGCGGACTCACTATATTCAAGTCAAGGGACTGGGAAAAGAGACCCCGGAAGGGAGGGAAAAAGACCAGTGGAAAGTACATGGGTCACCCGAGGAACCCTTAAAGTTTACTCTGAGAAAAATGTAAAAAGAAAACATGGGCTAGCTCCATTTCTAGAAGTTGATATGGCTAGGATGGGCTACTATGCAAAGAGCAGTAGGTCAGAATGGAAACTGGCAGGACTCCTCCCTACCCAATTAGGTTGGTAATTAATGTAACCAAGATGGTAGCATCCCACACCGTAGGGTTTGATGCCTGCCAGGTCTTACCTTGTGGGAATTTAGAAAATCAGAGATGGCTCTCACAGGCAGATAAATATCTTTGCCCTGAACCAGATACAGGTTACATTAGGGCATCACCCTGCCCCAGCTGAGATGAGGTATGGTAGACAACCCAATTTCAGGATTGGATGGTAAACATGGGGTAGGTAACTCCAAACTGGAGACCTTTGAAGAATAAATGACATCTGTCCAAGGGACCAAGGGCTCCCTGCCAAATAACTGCCATAATTTAGAATGCAATCCTATACTCATCACCATTGAGAATTCAGCTGTTCTAGACCAAGAACCAAAAGTAGCATATTCGGTATATGGGTTAGGGGCAGACATCACAGGGAAAGACCCCCTAGGGTGATTTGTTCTCAACTAATCAGGAACTCAACCTCCCATTTCCCTGGGATTGCTCCAAACCCAGACCCTAATAAACACTTTAGTTACCAAATAATGACCCTAAATGAGTAAAAATAATTAAGGTAAAGGATTTAAGGCAAACCTTAGAAATTGGGACAGGATACAGGGATGTGAATGCCTGGGTCAAATGGGTAAAATTTTTGGTACAAGCCCTCAACAAGAGTATCTGCTACAGGTGTGCTACAGGATGACCTCAGGCACAGGTGTTTCTGTTTCCCCTAGGATGGAATACTGATCCTAAAGGAATGCATTGCTTGTAGGCTCTATACCAGGACAAGGATGCATGGGGAAACGAGAACTATAAGACTCTGTCATTGCTCTTTCCTGCATTGCATAGGTCAGACCCCAGAGTAATCCCCTCATTCTCTGTAGGGAATGTGAACCACTCCTCTTGCCTCTCTAGGCAGTGGACAGAGTTCAATAAGCCCATGGGCAAACTGTTGACTTGTATCCACATCCTCAACATCACCAGTGAGTCAAGCAATGGCAATTACTCAGCTCTCCTTATACCCCAGGCTGAGGTCTAGTGGTATTGTGGGTAAAGCACCAGGAATGGTGCTTTAGTAAAATTGGACATTCCATTCACCCTGGCATTCCACAGGATACCCGAAAATACACATGGCCACCGAAACTGGAGAGATTTGACAAATTCTTTTGATCCAATATATATGCTGACTTGATTGGAGTCCCTAGGGAGTTGCCTAATAAATGTAAGGCCCAAAACCAAATAGCTGCTGTGTTGGAGTCAGCACTATTCTGGTAGTCAACTATTAAGAGTGTGAATTGAATTAAATACATCTATTATAATCAACAGAGATTCAACATCAGTTATACTTGGGATGCCCTCAATGAGGTGGTTAGCTAGTTAGGTGCCACCAGCCGAAAAAAGGAGATGTATGTATTATGCTGGGTGGGAAATGCCATACTTTCATTCCCAACAATACTGTCCCAGATGGGACCATCACAAAAACTTTACAAGGACGGACAACTCTAACCAATGAACTGGCAGAGAATGCTGGAATTGATGACCCATTTACCTGTTGGCTAGAAGATTGGTTTGGAAAATGGAAAGGCATGGTAGCTTCAATCCTTACATCTCTCATAACTGTGGCAGGAGTCTTAACAGCAGTGGGATGTTGTGCCTCTAAGTCCATTCTCTGAGTTTGGATGGGTGAGTGTGTTTCTCATAAGAAGCAATACTTTCCAATTCATTTCATGAGGCTAGCATAACATTCATGCCAAACCTTAAGGAAGATAAATGAAAATTACATGTTAATTTCATTTATGAATGTACATGCAAAAATCCTAAAGAAAATATTAGCACATTTAATTCAACAATTTATAAAAAGTGTCTTATATCATGAGCAATTTTGATTTATCCAGGAATGCAATATTAGTTTAAAATTTTAAAAATTAATGTAATTAACGCTTAAGTGATGAGAGTTTAGTCAAGGCAAATCTCAGTAAATGAAGGAAAAAGAGCTTTATATGATTTAACACAAATTTAAGAAAAAGTATTAACAAAGTAAAAGTTTCTTAACCTAATATGGAGCACTTCTATACCAAATAGATTTTTTTTAAAAAAACTAACCAAGCTAATACATGTATAAGAAATAGCAAAGGGCCAAAAAGAGCCAATTCCCAAAAAAGAAAAACAAGGTGAGCATATTTGCCCTTGCAGTTACCAACTAACCACATAAAAATATATTGTAATCAAAGCAGTACATTACTGTGAAGGGAAAGACAAACTGACAAACTGAAGAGAAGCAAAAGCAGATCTACATTTATATGCAATGGTGATATTTTACAGAATGGTCATTACAGATTAACAGGAGATGCTGTCAGGACAGTTGTTTATGAAAGTAGAAAAAGAAGAAAGAACAAACTCAGACCTTGCCCAGCATCATCATTGATCATCCCTTCCCGCATTTACTCTTCTTCCACACATAAGTGTCTATCTTGTGAACAGCAGTACCCTCCACCCAGTTACTCAAGCTGTGAACATGGAAGCCCCCTTGCCTCCTTTTATTGCCCCAACATCATATTCTATTAATCCTCAAGTCTGATACATCTACTCTATCCCTCTTTTGACCCATCCTTGACTGCATTAACTCCTTCTAAGGCTTCGGGACTCAGTTCTACGACATGTCTGAGTTAGGTTCTCCTCCTGTGTGGTTCCATCACACCTGTACCCTGTCATCATACTCAGACTATTGCAATTGCCAGTCTATATTTAGGTAAGTTTCTGAAGACCTGCTACAAATTATTCGAGGAAGAGTATCTTGTGTGGTTCATCATTTTATTTTCAGTGCATAACATCATGCCTAGAATATATGGTAAACATTAAAAAATATTTGAAGAATACATGAATCAAGAAATGATTTTATGGATGAACAGATACAAACAGAATAAGAAACTGAATTCTACAACTGAAATATTTGAAATGTGTTTATGTTCATTATTTTATTCTTTTATTGCAATATTCTCCAAATATATTCCATTTTGCCAAATAGATCTAGTTTAAGGTGGTATTATTTCAGGCTATCTTAAAACCACTTTTGTCACATGCCTTCTTCACACGGATTAAAGATATTTAACATGTAAACAAAAATTCTCCAAGTTCATCCAGTTCTATTTTTCTAGAATGATGTTTCTCTGAGAAGGAATGAATCATTCATCTTGCAGCATAACACAAGTTGTTACAGAAATTTTAAAAATACTATCTTTCTTCTTTATTCAAATAAAACATTAATTAGAATTGTCTGGAGCATCTTAGGTACTCCAATACATTTTTGTTGAATGAATCACAGATTAAAGGTATAAACAGAGTGTTTAATATTTTTTAAAATCTAGAAATGACTCTTCTCCTATATTTATTATTACTTTTTTGTTATTTCTTTATAAAGGAGTTTGACTGGCCAATACAAGGACTGCTAATTCCGAGCAGTCCTCCTATGAAGAAACCCATCTGTAAGACAACAGAGCCATACACCCCTGTGCGACTCAGAGTTTTGCGGAATGGAGACAAGAATAAAAACAGATCCCTTACTATCCTTGGTCCAGACATCTCACCTGGACGGAAAACACAGTAAGAACCACTTGTTCATACTTATTAAATACACTTTGTAGTTTCTACAGATTTTTGTCTTCTTCATTATGGATGTTTCTCTGTGGGAATTCTGTATTTGTTTAGCAAAAGGTCTCCCATATTGATATTTGAAGATGAAAACAGAGACTAAGATTCATTTCGTTTCTTCATCAGGAATTTAATTTGAACTCTGCTGATTTAGAAGATAATGGATTAGAAATAAGTGGCTCTGATTTTTCAAAGTTCTATTTTTAAAAGTTTTATGATCATTGTATATTTGAATTGGCATTTTTGAGTTTTAAAAATATGTCTTCAAATACTTGAACTCAGCATCCTTCTTAAATATGCTTTTGTAATTCCTTGTTTCAGTTAAATTATACACAATTATGTTTAAATCTTTAGAATATTTAATGAAGAAATATAGTTCTCAAAAGTATAACTTTGTATAATTTATAGTCTTCCTTGGAATAACATTTTAAAAGTTTATCACCCCAGAAAAGCATTTATCGACACTTCTGCTTACCTTATGATTGGGATATAATTTTCCCAACAGCCAATATTTCTCCAACATTGGAGAAAATTCACCTGCTACATTTTCATTTCATTTTTTGACACAAGGAATCATAGATCATTGAAGAGCTCTGATGTAAAGAATGAGTTAACACATTGTTTCTCATATTAGCAGTGATATTACCTCTTGACCTTTCTTTTGAGATGTTTAGAATATTTGAGGCTGCTGATAATAGTCTAATATTACTTTCTTCACGTTGATTAAAATATACTTCATACATCGCTGAACAATGAGTAACATTCAAATTGGTTGACCACTGAACTGCCTGTATAGATGATAAAGTAAAAAATTAATCTTCAAAGTAAAGTCAAGCCTGAAATTGAATTCTTTGACGCATACATTTCATAATTAGCTCATTCTGCTAGATGTAAAATGTGAGGGTAATGTCCTTAAAGTAGCGTATGGCTTTTCAAAAATAACACCCAAAGTTAACACAAAATTTCTGTCCCTTCCTACTTTCATTTCTTTTCTTGTTTTGTATCTTTAATTGTGCCTCAAAGTTACATACAGATGTTACCTTATCACATCAATGTTTGAAAAGGCATGGTTCAGTCAGGTAATCCAAACAGATTTTAAGAGATTGAAATGGTAAATGCAGACAGCTGTTCTAGCAGAGAGTGTGTGAAACGCTGTGCTGCCTGTATGCTATGCTCGTGGAACAGCGTGTCCCAGTTCATCAAGTATTCAGGTATTAGAATTACTTTGTTCACCATATGAATTAATTACTCCCAAATAATTAAAATACACTGATGTACACTTAACTCTAAAACTCTGCTACATATGGTTTAATCTTTCTCTGAGGATTCAGAAAATATTCTATAAGAGCATCAGTAGCCTTCCCCCACACACCTCCACCCTATCACTGGAGCTGGATGTAAATACTGGTTCTCAGAAGGTTTAAATGGAAAGTCTTGGCTTACATTGCAAGGTGGCTGTGTTGCCCAGCTTCGGAGAGCACCATTCACATTGTATTCCCAGCACTTGGAGAGGCCAAGGCAGGAGGACCACTTTAGGCTGGGAGTTCAAGACCGGTCTGGGCAACATAACAGGATCCCATATTTAGAAAAAAAAATTAAAAAATTAGCCAGGCATGGTGGTGCATGCCTGTGGTCCCAGCTACACATTGTTATCTGTATGAATGGCATCCTAGAGTTGTGCCAGGCAGAAGCCCTGCTGTGCCTTGTGTGCCTTTAATAAAAACAAGTTACATATCTTCCAGAAGAAATAACTTCCATTGACATATAAGGATATATTACTTGCCTGAACCTGAAACTAACTTTTAAGAAGAAAGAGTGTTGGACTGTTTAGTGTCTTTACAAGCACAATCATGCTAGAATGATGAAATATAGATATACTATAACCAAATCCTGCTCTACTAACATGCTGTCCTTTAGCTATTTAATAATTTACTGGAGATAGTTTTGAGGAGATTTTGTTGTTGTTATTGGTTCTTTCATCTACAAAGCCTAAGGAAAATCGAATAGCATTTGTTCATTACTTACTCAATTATTACTCTAGTGAATGACAAGATCTTGTCAGTTAGTCTTAAGACTGTCGAGTTCATATAAATTAAGACTTTTCATAAGTGTTCTTGTGTCACAGACAAATTTCATCTCTCAGTAATGTAAATTAAACAAGGAAAATTTTATAAGTGATATTTAAGGAATTTTAAGAGGAAAGGTCCAAGATGAGGCTCTGAAGTAAATTTTATATTTTAGATGATTTCAATATATGTATTACTTATTAGTAAGTTATGATCTCTGAACTCACTCTAACTCCCTAATACAGCTTGTAAGGCCTTTTATGACCTATCCCAGCATATTTCTCTAGCCCTATTTCCTATCGACACTCCCCCATTCCCACTCTTAAACCACCCACCACCAAGGTCTTCTGAGAATGAGTTTAGATTTCCTTTGCAGATGTTGACCCTGAATGAGACACTCTCTCCTCTCGAGTTAGTTGTGGCTGCTATGTACTCCACTACTCCAGCCCTGGGTCTTCCACCAGTACAGCAACTACCATTCTGTTTCATGATTATCTGCTTATGTTCCATCCATGAGATAGAGAACAGGGATGCTTCATTCATAGCAGATGTGCAATCTGCTGTGTTACGATCATAGTTCGTTGTGTTCTGATGAATCAAGTATTAAGGTATTAGAGAGTCACTTTGTCAACCACATGATTAAGGGCCTGCATAGGTCTGAAATTAATGACTACTGAATGAATAAATGGTTTGCCATATTTGATCACCATTTGTAATGAAGGAATGATTACAGTATTTGATAACTATTTATTTCATTTAATAAAATATACAGATTCTAAAAATGCACAAAACAGTTTTCTAACTTGAAACTTTAAGCAGATGTATATTCAAATTAAGCATCTCTTTCTATGATCATCATTTTTTTTTCAGTTTAAAACTTTTAAATTTGGTGTTAATAAGATAATATATGAATAAAAAATTACAAGTAAAATGAATGCAATCTCTGAATTTTCTTCAGAGTTGAAAAATTTGTATTTCATAGTGTTCAGCATTATATTTTTAGAAAACATTATTAGAAGAGAAACAAAATAGTGAAAATGTATTGTCTTATAAAATTACTTATATAAATATTTGTTATAACGTTATTTTATTTAATATTTAATATGAAATTTAATATTTCATTGTGATCATTTTTGAAATTGTATTTTTTAAAGAAAGAGATTAGGGTAAATCATGATAATTTAAGACTTTATAATTTTTCACATATTAAAGTATGTCAAGAGATAATTGACAATCATATCAATCAAATCTTGGATCATTTGTTTCAGAAGTGTTAACACTGAAAAGAAAGAGAAAATCTGTGTCACTAAATATTCTGAAACAGAAATGGACCAGATAGAATTTCACCAATTTTTGGAAAGGTAAATACTTAATATCCTGAATGCAAATGTTTTTTCCATTTAAATACCTGAATGATTGTTTATAACAGCATACTACATATATGGTATATGTGATATATATACCATGTATACTATATATATATATATATATATATATATATATATATACTTAAATATAGTATGTTATATTTGGTTTATATATGCTTGCATTAAGGGTGGGGTAGTTAAATTTTTATATTTTACCTATTATAAACCAATTTAAATATATATATATATATAATTGGTTTATAACAGGTAAAATATTTTATATATATACACCTACCTAAGAAAACAGTCGTTAATATAATGATTCTGGAGTTTCTAATCTGTGAAATATATAAACTATGTGAACCTATGATACTAATGGTAATAAATACTATTTTTTCTGCCAAATATCAAGGTCTAGCAAATTTCCGTAGCTTTCTGAATGACTAATTCTATAAATGTAAATTAATATCATTAAAAATATATTTCACAATATATAGGACCTTTGGTTTATATTTGCTTAAATTAAGAGTGAGGAAGTTAAATTTTTATATTTTACTTATTCTAAACCAATTTTTAAAATATGACTGTCCTAGTCTGTTTTGTGGTACTATAAAGAAATACCCAAGGCTGGTTAATTTCTAAAGAAAAAAAGGTTTATGTGGTTCATGATTCTGATGGCCTGGAAAGTTCAAGATTGGGCATCTGCATCTGGTGAGGGCTTCAGGCTGCTTCCACTCACGACAGAAGTTGAAGAGGAGCTGGCAAATGCAGAGAAGAAACAAGAGAGAGGGAAGGTGCCAGCATCTTTTTAACAATCAGTTCTCAAATAACTGATAGAGTGAGAACTCACTCACCCCCAAGGTGGATCATTACTCTGTTCATGAGGGATCTTCCATCATGTCTCAAACACCTCGCATTCGTCGTCACCTCCACCATTGGAGATCAAATTTCAACATGAGGTTTGCAGAAGACAAACATCAAAACCCTAGCATTAACATATATCATGTTTATGAAATATGTTGTAATTTTTCTTTAATCAGTATTTTCCTGCCAAATCAGGAATTAGATCACTGCCAAAAGCTTGGAGCACTTGGTATGAACTTTTTTTGCCTTGTCAAATATGAGGGGATAGTTTCATTGAGTTTAAGGAAAATTATGCTATCTTTAGTTATTTAATAATTCACTCTAGACAATTCTGAGGTTCTCTTCGTTGGTTTTTCCATCTATAAAACTGAAGGATGATCTAATAGTATAGTAAATTCCATTTTAGAATAATAGATACAGACCTTTTATTGTTGGTGGTACCTTCTACTTTCTGTAAAGTTGCTGGCAACATAGAATATTGGAAAGACCATTGGATTAGGAGGCAAAGGAATTATTTTAACCCCAGCCACTAACTAGCTGGAAGACTTTAACAAAGCCCTTCCCTTCTCTAAGCCTTGTTTTCCTCAACTGTTAAATCAATAGGCATCTGTTGTATTTATATTATGTACATCAACCAGTGTTGGAGGTTATCTGCTGGAGATTTTTTTTTTTTTTTTTTTAGAAAAAGGCATTGCTTGCTTTCAAGGAACTCCTAACTAACTTCTGGGGAAGAAAATTTGCTTAGTTAAATAATCATACAGCCACATGCAGCAGTATTTAACCATACAGAATTGAAAATTATCAAGGGATCATTTATATATGATATATTTCCTAGTTTATATATAACCAGGAAAGAGAGAACATTGTAAGGAGCAGCTGTTGTAGAAGGCCACGTGGAGAGGAAAGAAAATGAGACAAAAATCCAAAGCAAGAAGATAAAGAAAAGGAGAAAGCATGTGACCATAGCTTCTTGAAGGTTTTGTTACTGTTTGGAAGGAACTGTAAGAGTGTGGAAGAGCTTCTGGGGCAGAGTGTCTTGGCAAGTGATTAGCATAATAGCTCCACTGCTGTGGAGCTGTAGCTGACTGTGATCTGGGAGGCATAGCTCCTTTCTTTTCCCCACTGCCCTTTTGTCTCTGGGACACCTTGGGTTATACTGAAATACAGTCCTCAGGAATCAGCTCCAGCTGCTTTCCTCATTTGCTCCAGCACTGAGAAAGTAAAGTCAGAGATAAGATGCCTGCACTCTCTATAAACCCAAACAGACCTCATGGTTGCCTATCCACTCTGGTGGTGAGAGAAAGAAGACCTTATTTCTAGGGCCTTTGCCTCCACATAACAGAGAAATCCGAGTCTGCATCTTGGTTTCCTTACTTTCTAGATCTAATATCATTCTATGATGATGCCCCCTCAGGAGACCATATGAGGCAATAAAAGATCCAGAAAGATGTAGGCTTGAATATCAGCTCTCCCGTTTACTGTCTACGTGACCTTGGCCAAGAAACTTAACCTCCAGGTTCAGTCTCCTCCTCAGTAAAATGGGCTACTCAGAAATGGTGTGAGAATTAAATGAGAGAGTAGATATGAAATGATTGCAGTGTTTGGTCAATTTTAATAATGTGTCGCTGACTTTTTATATGCCATGCACTTTACAGTATCCATACTCTGTAAAAATCTCTAATGAGGTAAAGGCTACTATAGCCATTTTTTACCGATGGGACAGATGAGGATCCGAGAAGTTAAGTAACTTTTCCAAGGTAATATGGCCAGTGTATGAGGGGTTAAAATTTGAACCCAGGCAATCTCACTGCAGAGCCCACATTGGATGTGTGTGTGTGTGTGTGTATGTGTGTGTGTGTGTAACTAGGCAATCTCACTGCAGAGCCCACATTAGATGTGTGTGTGTGTGCGCGCATGTGCATGTGTGTGTGTGTGTTTTCTAACAAGAGTCTTGCTGTGTCGCCAGGAGTGAATTGTCGCAATTTCGGCTCACTGAAACCTCCACCTTCCAGTTTCGAGTAATTCCCCTGCCTCAGCCTCCTGAGTAGCTGGGACTACAGGCATGCGCCACCATACCTGGCTAATTTTTTGTATTTTAGTAGAGATAGGGTTTTACCATGTTGGCCAGGATGGTCTCGATCTCCTGACTTCATGATCTGCCTGCCTTGGCCTCCCAAAGTCCTGGGATTACAGGCATGAGCCACTGTGCCTGGCCTCCTTACTGGGTATTTAAGAACCAGTTCTTATCTTCTTCTCTCCCCATTTATATTGGCCAGTTTGTGAACTAGTTAGAGAAATTAAATATACAGGAAACTGTTTATCTAAATCCTCTCCCACTACTTGGGCAAAATTCAACATTAATATCAAGGTTTCTAAAAGAAAAAAAGGAGGAAGAAAGATTCCCTAACCACCTATTCCTTCTCTCCTCTCACCTGTTGTCCTAAAACAGGATACTCCCTTGGTCCAAACATTCTCCTCAGGAAAGTGGAAAGTGTGAGTGGGACAGATAGAATGATGGTAACTCTTCTCAGGCCACACTTTAACTGCTTGGATCCCCAAATATATCAATTGGGGGAAAGTAGAACTAATTGGGTTTTTTTATTTTTAAAAAAGTTTTCTTGTTTTGCATTTCTGTTGATTTTGTTTTGTATTTCATTTCATTCTGTTGCTTTGTATTTCATTTTCTTCTCCTTTTGGCCTTCTCTTAGATAGCTGCCTCTCACAAGGTTCTGTCTCTCCCCTGCTCCATGTAAAATGAGTCTTTGGGTATCATTCAAACAGAAGCAGGCAAATGTTGAGACTGGCACTCAATTCTCTTACAGTTACCTCCCACCCCTACCCCGCCAACCTATGTAGAGGGACATGGCCATGGCCATTCCCATTCCTCACTAGTCCATCAGCCTCCAGAGTTGTGACATGAGAAGCAAGGACTTAGTTCTCACTGGTTTATTTACTTTTTTTTTTTTGAGATGGAGTCTTGCTCTGTTGCCCAGGCTGCAGTGCAGTGGCACAGTCTCGGCTCACAGCATCCTCCGCCTCCCGGGTTCAAGTGATTCCCCTGCCTCAGCCTCCTGAGTAGCTGGGACTATAGACGCACGCCACTACACCCAGCTAACTTTTTTGTATTTTAGTAGAGATGGGGTTTCACCATGTTGGTCAGGATGGTCTCGGTCTCCTGACCTGGTGATCCACCCGCCTCGGCCTCCCAAAGTGCTGGGATTATAGGCATGAACCACCACACCCAGCCACTTTTTTTTTTTTTTTTTTGGAAATAGGGTCTTACTCTGTTGCTTGGGCTGGAGTACAGTAGCATGATCATAGCTCACTGCAGCCTCAACCTTCCACACTCAAGCAATCCTTCTGCCTTAGCCTCCCAAGTAGCTGGGACCACAGGCATACACCACCATGGCTGGCTAATATTTTATTTTTATTTTTTTAATATGGGATCTTGCTATGTTTTCCAGGCTGGTCTTGAACTCCTGGCCTCGAACTCCTGGCCTCAAGTAGTCCTCCTGCCTTGGCCTTCCCAAGTCCTGGTAGGACCACCATACCCAGCCTGTTTTTTTTACTTCTAAACTACCCTTAGAGAAATGGAGGGCCTGATTATCTGTTTAATTGATTTATCCCAGTGAGGAAATAAAATCTAGAAACATTCTTTAAAAAGCTATGTCTTGCTGATAAGCATAAAGTGAACTGAAGTTCATTTACTGTGAACAGTACATTCTAACACAAAACATATTTAGCAAGAATCTTTTACTTCTTCCACAGGCAGGATAATTCCACAGTATTGTTTAGGAAATGCTCCATCAGTCTCCTTTTTAGCTCTACTTTTTCCTCACAATTCCACCTATTTACATCTCTCCTAAAACTCGCTGTCTAGGGTCCATCCCCTCGAACCTCCAGCCCATTTTCCACCTTTCTGACAGTTAACTTTCTGAAAAGCAGACCTGATAACACTGCGTATCTGCTCTAATGCCTTCAATGGCTTTCTGCTGCTTATGGGCTAGAAGGCAGGTTCATCAGTCTAGAATTCTAAGTGCTTTCAGTTGGTTTCTGTTTTCTTTTTCAGTTTCATCTGGACCACACTCTCCTCATGCATATACACTTAGCTCCAGTCTAGTCCTTTTGGATAAACTTCCATTTATCCTTTAAAATCCAACCCATATGTCACTCCCTTAGATAAGGCTTCCCTGGAAAAATTAATTGCATTCCCCTCTGTTCTGACAGCACACTGGCAGGTGCCTAAGGCAGCACCCATGACTTCATATTACACTTCAGTTGCTGACCTTTCTCTACCCTGACCAGATTGGGAGCTCTTCAGGAAACCACGAAACTGTCATTCATCTCAATATCCACAGGGCTTGTCCAGTGCTTGTTTGGGAGGGCAGGGGGTTGTGGAGTGGGAAATCGATGTTTAATGTTTAACCAGGCTAAAAACTTCTGTTTCAAAGGTAGTTAAAGGGCTATAGTCATCACCTCTGGTAGAGGGAGATGAGGAAGTTGGTGACAAATTTGACTTTGACAACCCTGGAGAAAGAGCAAAACTGCAACAGAAAAAGCCAAAGATTTGTTTTAGGTAGGAGAAAGAACACAGGCACAGAAATAGGAAAGTGTGGAGCATACTGAAGAACGAAAAGTCAATAGCAGTGTGTCTACCTATTTATTGGTCATGTCTGGCACTGTGCTAAGAGCCCTTTTCAAAATCAACCTTTATTCTTCACAGAAACCCTGGAAGGTAAGAAATCAAGCCTTAGACAAGTTAAATAATTTTCCCAAGTGCCACAATTTGGAGAGGAAAATGAGACTCAAATGGGTCTGACGGGCCCCAGAGTCCAGCTTATGGCTAACAGTCCCTAGGAGAGAGTTGTCATTAAGGATTCAGCCCCTGATTTTTTTTTTCAGTTTTCTCTCTTTGCTGCTGGAAGCTTTCTGTATCAATCAATTTTTGTGTCTTTTATTACAGGTGCACTGAGATTTTAAATTTACCTTCTGCAGCTCGGAGATTGTTCAATGAAAAGGGGAAGGAAATATTTGCCTTAAAAGACTTGCAAAGAGATGAACTGGTAAAGACATGGATTTGAAACTGGTGATATTAATTTATGAATACCCCATCCAAGAAAGAATCCCCTTAAATATAAATCTTCAGATGCTTACTATTGTAATTCTTATTTTCTCTCAGAATTATTCTAACTGAGCAAGCATCAGAAAGTAACACTAACAGCTAACATTGTTGAGAGCTTCTTATGTGTCTGGCATGGTTTTCAGAGTGGTATATAAATTAATCTTTGTGTGTGTGTGTGTGTTTTTTTTTTTTTTTTTTGAGATGAGGTTTCACTATGTCATTCAGGTTGGAGTGCAGTGGCACAATCTCAGCTCACTGTGACCTCCGCCTCCCATGCTCAAGCAATTTTCCCACCTTAGTCTCTGGAGTAGCTGGGATTATAGGCATGTGCCACTATGCCTGGAAATTTTTTTGCATTTTTGGTAGAGACAGATTTCAACATGTTTTCCAGGCTGGTCTGAAACTCCTGAGCTCAGACGATCCACCTGCCTCAGCCTCCCAAAGTGGCAGGATTACAAGTGTGAGCCACTATGCCTGGCCGAATTAGTCTACTTAATGTTCATCACAAGCCTAGACTCGAGAAATTAAGGAAGAAACTGGAGAAAGCCAAATTATTAATCATTTGCAATTTCTATCTCCTGCTCTGAAGGAAGTAAATTCTCTACTCTTTTTGAGAGCTTCAAAATGTAGTTGTTTAATGATTTCTTACTAAATGATAATTTCACTTTTTCAGGACAAAATTATGCCTGCTTTTTCACGTACTCTATTTGGGTGACTGGAGAAGGCAGAAAAGCGCAAGGACTTTAGCAGCCCAGGCTTTCCCCCCATTTATAGAATTTGAGGCATCAGTTTGAAAAATAAAAAACAAAAAACACAAAAACAAAAAAACCCTTCCTTGACTGATGCCAACAATTCTTTGAACAGAGAACAAAGCTTGTACCATTTCATCAGAACTCAACTCAGACTCTGAACCTAAAACTTCTGGAGAATCTTAAACAGAAGTATCAATGGCCAGTATCAGAGGCAGCATGGCAGGGTGAGGAGTCTGTTGTTCTCGGAGACTGCTAGGTCTAATTTGAATCTTAATGCCATCTCTTTCAAGTGTTTTGTGCTTTTGTTTTTACTGTTTTTGTTTGTGCTGCTATGCTAATCACTGTGGGTTTTTTAAATAATGAATTTAAGGTAGATTACATTAAATCATACAATACAAAAAATTAATTTAATGGTAAGTCTAGATGAGGCCACCATGGCAAAGTGGGTATGAGTGGAAGGAGGATAAGATGGAGCCAGGAGTGATTGTATATTTGCTAGAAATTAATATGTCACTGCTCTGAAGAGTAACATGAAGATGGAAACATAAACAGTTAGTTACATGATTAAATATGTCCACAAGAGAAAAAGAAACCTGTTGTTCAAAAGAAGAAATTTTTGGCTGGGTGTGGTGGCTCACGCCTGTAATCCCAGCACTTTGGGAGACCGAGCTGGTCATGTAGCCTTAGCTCAGGAGTTTGAGACCACCCTGAACAACATGGTGAAACCCCACCTCTACCAGAACACAAAAAATTAGCCGGGCATGATGGTGGGTGCCTATAGTCCAGGCTATTTGGGAGGCTGAGGCATGAGAACACTTGAGCCCTGAAGGCAGAGGTTGTAGTGGGCTGAGATTGTGCCGCTGTACTCTAGCTTGGGTTACAGAGTGAGACTTCATCTCAAAAAAAAATTTTTTTTTAAGTTTCCTCTGGGTCTTCATACACAGAATATTTGTAATAATGAGTATGTAATGATCAGAAAAGGCAGCACTGAGGTTCTCTTTCTTCTTCTGGAGTCTTTCTCAATATATCACTTTCTTTTCTCATCTTTAAAGAAATATTTATCCATTTAAGGACATTTAAGAAATACATATAAACAGAAAAAGGAGGAAAATTGTCATCCATAATCTTGTCACCTGGAACTATCCACATTGACATTTTGATGTTTGTACTACAAATTCGTTTATCCCAGGGGTCATTAAACTTTTTCTGTAAAGGATCAGATAGTAGATATTGTAGGTTTTGTGGACAATATGGTGCCTACTGGACATTAGCTCTGTTCCTGAAGTATGAAAGCAGCCATAGACAACATGTAAATGAATGGGCATAGCTGTGTTCTAATAAAACTCTACTCACAAAAACAGGCAGCAGACCAGATTTGCATTTTAGGGATAGTTTGCCATCTCTAATTTAGCCAATCTCTATTTACTCCTTCCTTCCTTCTTTCATCTCTTCCTCCCTCTCCCCCTCCTTCCCTCCCTTGTTCCCTTCTTTCCTCCCTTTCTTTCAGCCTCCTTCCCTCTCTCACTCCCTTCCTTTCTCTTTTCTTCTTTCCTTCCCCCTTTTTCTTAAACAATAATTTTTTAAAACTTTTATTTTGAAATAATTATAGATTCACAGGATGTTGCAAAAATAATATGGTAAGATACAAAGATAGTTTTTCACTTAGTACAGAACTCTTGAAATTCATTAGAGCTTGTTACCTTTATCAACAGTTTGATTTTTTTGAAAGTACTGAGTGATATTCCATGGCACCACAGTTTTCTTTAATCATTCACCTATTATACTAATAAGACATTTTTTTATTGTCCCCCATTTCGATTATTACAAATAATGCTGCTGTGACAATTATATACAGGATAAGAGATGCTTTGTTTGATAGGTGTATGTTTCATGTGGAGAACATTGGATCAATCCTGACCTGTTCATTGCTAAGCAAAAGAAACAAATCTTCCTGAGGAACCTAGCATCAGACATTTCCAAAATTCAAATCTTCTGCAGCACACGTAAAATAGAAGGTAAGCGTTGGAATTATTTACTTTAGTATATGCAGCCAAAATGAAATGTTTGATGATACTGCCTTTAAAAAAGTCAAAGTTTGTTTAAACAGGTCATATTTCACCTCTGCATCTTGCTGTTTAACTCTTTAACTTATATGTTTGACATGTTTGAGTATTTTAGTTTACACTATAGTTTGGATGTGGAAAGAAAACATAATTTTATTTTGCTGTTAACAGATCTGATCTTCTTTGTGAGCCTCATGTATTCTCTAATCATGTTTACATGTTAACATTGCTGTTAACAGATCTGATCTTCTTTGTTAGCCTCATGTATTCTCTAATCATGTTTACATGTTAACATTGCTGTTAACAGATCTGATCTTCTTTGTGAGCCTCATGTATTCTCCAGTCATGTCTACATTTTGTTCCATCCATTAATTTAATTAGTCCCTTAGGGAGAGCTTTAGATTTCTCAGTCTCCAGACTCTCACTTTAAGTTCCTCTCTAAGATAGAAAGCACTTGGGATGCAGATCTTCTTGCTTTCTGGGCTCTGCTGGCTGAAGTCTATGGCTGAAGTGACTTGTGGTTTGTTCTTGGATCAGACAGTACTCTGGGCGGGCGTGCTTCCTCCCTCACTCAGCCTTCTCTCTGCTTCCTGTGGCCCTCTGGAGCCTGGCTATGACTGAGTGGTCATCTCTGCAGTCCTTGCTACAGAGCCACCTCACCCCTGCTTGACATCCATTTCTGGAAATCTCCCTAGCAAGATTCTCAGCAACTCCAGGGTCCTAGTGGCTGGCTGTGCCTCAGATTAAAGTAGCAAGGGTAGCTTGAAAGGTGTCATCATGGTGTCTGAACAATGGGCAATATTCTCACGGTTTCCTCGGTTTAACTAAGATACCCAAAGTGAAGCCTGTAGAGACAATCAAGATACCCCGTGCCAGTTTTCTGGCTTTCTCTGTCTTGTGCCCCAAATCCCCTCTGGCCCAGAAGTGGCGGTTTTGCTCCAGGTCAATCCTGTAGTTAAACCCTTGATACCCTAAGTGGCAGCTACAGGCTTTTGGAGAAACTATAGATCATGACTGTATCATCCTGACTTCCAGGGCTGATGGCAATATGCTGTTTGAATGTCAAAAACTATTTTTAGACTTTTGCTTTTCTTTTATAAAAGTTCTAATTTCTTCATGATCCTTTCCTTCCCTTAAGGTTTCTCCAGGAACTAGGACGAAAGTCCATATAGAGAAAAGAAAAAGAGGAAAAAAATAGTGTAATTTAAAACACTGCCCTATTATATACATTGAGCATTGTACAGTAAAGCTTTGCATGTGTTGTTCAAGGCTTTCACTAGGACTGGGACATCCACTGATGAGTTTTGGATTCCAGAGAATGATCTAGAAACATATATCTAAATAAAGTAGCCCATTTGAATAATTACAATATAGAATAATTAACTGATTTTTGGAAAGACCTATTTTTATCATTTTTGACTAAGAATATCTTGAGAGTAAAGAATCTACAAAAATTAAAATTAAATTCAACTGAGTTTAATAAATAGCCTATGAATAGATCAAATAGATGGAAATTTTTTGCATTTGTATTTTAGTGTGTGTTTTCAAATTCCTGATGCTCTGCAATTGTAATTAATATGTCCTTGCAATTTGTGAACTTCTGCTCAGCTCTTGTTTTAGAAGTCCAGAGTGACATTGTATCTGGAAGCAAGCTTGTGGTGCATAAACCTATAGCAGTTTTTGGAGATGAGAAGCAAGTTGCAGAACCAGAAGAAAAGCAAGTGCAAAAAGATGCTTTAACAACAGAAAATGCTTCCAGTGAAATTCTGTAAGTAATCAGTATAGCCCAAAAAGCTACCTGGCTGCTTTTTGAACTCAGCTCATTAGCCTGATAACAGCACAGAGCCCATGCAGGGAACTCACGCCAAGTTTGTGAAACTGATGGCAGGTGAAGAACTAGTATTTAATTAGTTTTCTGGCAAAATGATACAACTACAGCTTCAGTGTTCAACCATCACAATGATCTACTTTCTGTAATATTATTATAATGTTATTATTTTTAAAAAAGGCTAGAATTTTAGGATTATAGACATTTATTTGAGGAATTCATCAAGTTTTGTTTCTATAAACTTCAGGATCAACTAAGCTTCTTCCCTAACAAGTTCAAGTTAGACACATGTAAATATACAGTTATCATTCTGGATCATTGAAATAGCTTTCTGATTGCTTTCTATCACCATAATATCTTCCAATTCCCCTTTAAGTTAAATTGTAGACAATTAACTTTCTAAGGCACCATCCTTTTCACATAGTTTTTTAATGGCTACCTATTGCAGACAGATAAAACTTACTCTTCTGGAATCCCAAGCCCTTCTGACCCTCATTTATGCCTGTCATTGACCTTCATTTGCATTCCCATGGCCGATGTCTCTTTCTGCCACACGAATTCCAACCTCCAGCTCAGCAACAAAAAGCTGTTGCCTGCGTATTGCATGTTTTGTTTATGTTCTGTTGCAGACCTCCAAGCCACATATTAATTTCTCTCCACCTGCAGTGCCTTTACTTGCCCCTTAGTTATCTGTAGAATAACTCTTTAGCATTGAAGTGAATTACAGCAATGATTGTACCTGGCAATGTACTTGTCAGTTCCTTTCCCCCTTGTCTACCCCTCCCTCTACCAACCTGGGAACTGTTGAGTGCGAAGACTCTGTCACATGGGTTCTAATCATCATTTACCAAATAAACGAAGGAAAGAGTGCATGTGTTTCCAAATTATAAAACCAAAAATACCTGGGCAATTACCACTGTAATTACCAAATTGTGAAAATAATTTATATATCATCATTATGAACTGTTTCTATCTTCAGTTGTAAGAATGTGAACTTTCATTTTAGGAACCAAACTTCCTCGTTTTGATGGGTGATTCATTTGGTTCTATGACTGACACTAACAAAGGCACCAGAAGGCGTCTTTCAAAGAGAATAATTAGTCCTAGATGATATCTTTCTCAACAGTCAGGGAACTGACCACAAACTTTCACATCCCCTTCTAAAGAATGTATCATCTAGCCTCTGAGTAATTTAGTCTACACTTGGAAAAAAAATAAACAGTAAGAAAAAAGAGAGAAACATTTTTGAGAGCAAAGATCCTCATTGTTCTGAATCAGAGATTTCATGAAGGCCTGGAGTCCTTGAGGTAAAAGTGATTGGGTTCACTCAGAGCACAATGCAGGCTTCTCCTGCATATTCCGAACAGGCTCTTTTGTTCAAGCCTCTTCTTGAATACTCCTACTAACAGAGAGATCACTGTTTTCAAGGCGGGCCATTCTAACGTTTAAATAATTATTTAGACCATCTCCATCTTATGATTTCATGTGTTTCTCTGTACTATGCCCTATTCCTCTTCTATTTGACAGCCCTTAAACTACTTGGAATATTTTTTAATACACTGGGTTATCTATTTTGCATGCTGTCACTAGTCTTTTGAACCATTTCTGATGACATGATCCTGAAATCATCTGAAATCATCTTATATTAGGAAGTCACTGTGACATTTTCCTAGACTTTCTTAAATGAGCTTATTTGGAGGTTTTTGCATGTTTGAAAATTGGGATGATTTAAGGAAGAACATCCATAAAGCCAGCAGCTAGAACATCAATCTAGAAGAAACCTTTTTGATCCCCCCCGCTCCCCCACTTTTTTTTTATCATAAAACTGTCTGGCACAAACAATAAGAAAAAGGGAGAAGAAATTCTGGTGATACTCGCCTACCATTTTTGTGCTTTGCAGGAAAAAAAGACTTTTGGAACATAGAGAGTGGGGGAAACTTTCTTATTTCCTCACTGAATCACAGGTACCTGCCTACCTCTTCAGCCTCATCTAGAACTACTATCCCTTCACTCACTGCATACCTGTCACACCAGTGTCTTTCTGTTCTCCAAATGGGATAACCATAATCTTACTTCATAGCCTTTTCATTTGTTCTTTTCTCTGCTTGGAATGCTCTCCCTCTAGATTCTCACGTGGCTGGCTTCTTCCCATATTCTATATCTCAATTCACCTCTTAGAGAAGCCATCTCTGACTCCATTGCTAAAGTAAACCTCACCCGATCCCAGTCAATTTCTATCACAATATCCTATTTTATTCAACTTAGGGCATTTACCTTGTTTATTCATTTACTTGTCTCTTTTCTTCCCACTAAAATGTAACTCCATGAGCTGATAACTGATAACTTACCTGTCTTATAGATTTTCAATAAATATTGATTAAAGGAATAACTAATGAAAGATTTGTTCTATGAATAAACAAATTAATTAATAAAGCAAGATGGACTTTAAAAATGACTGTTCTAAAACTGACTTGACTATACCTCATTTGCCAGGAAGTTCAAGAGCTCATAGAGAAATTCTGAGTAAGAAAATTAAACATCTGGATTTGAATGAAGAATCTTGTTTGCATTTTGCTAACTTTGTTAAAACCAAGAATTACATTTTTTTTCTCTTTTCCTCAAAGAAATGGAATTGGTGAGAAAGCTGTGGTTTTTATTCTTAACACAAGATGGCACTGTTGTTTTTTAACTGTAAAGGGAGAGTTTTGCCTTGAGAAGCCGCTTGTGCTGCCTGCAGTTCTGCATGAGGCAGTCATTACCCACCAGTTTCATATCCACATGTGATACTTCTGTTACATTTGAAAAGAGTATGGTCAGCTCTGCTAGCACAGGAATTGTCCCTGAAGATTTTGGTAATTTAATAATGCTTGTAGTTATATCAAATTATCACAAGCACCTTGGAGATCAGTCTGTCCCAGAGAACTTTATTTACAGGTATGCATATTTAGAGTGCCGAAATAGGCTTGTTGCTTTGTCTGTATATTTATTCTTCCTCAGTCAAGCATTCCTCATATCATGATCCCACTCAAGGCAAATGTGCTCTCAACAGTGGCCTGGAACTTTATGTATACAGATCTATATGGCGGCTGCTGATTCCCTTTATATCTTCATTTTAACAAGAAGCCAGAAGACTGACTCAAGTATTCAAATGATGACTATGTACCCTGTTTAGTATATTATCATCTATCAAAAGCTGATGCATATGTGCAGATGCTATTTTATTCTCTCTAGATTTCTCTGTGGGGAAATCTTGGAAAAGTTAAGATTTCTTAACCTTGTCTAATGAGTAAACTCTACAAAACTGAGTAATCTAGGCTGTACTGTTCCAGTCAGAATTATGACCCAATTATGGGGTAGACAGAAGGAGTCTCATTACATGTTCATTATGAATTTCTCAAACTACTGAGTAGTCAATCTTTATGTTTTTTGAAATATAATATGTGGTCCCGTTTTTTTCTGGGTAAACATGACAAAGAAGAATGCTGTTTATTATGTGCTTGGGGGATTTTGTTTGTAGACTTATATTAAAAGATCAAAATGATGTATTAGTAAGATGTGAATTTCAAACATTGGCACCCTTATGGAAATAAGATTGATAGATCCACCAACATCCTGCAGAATGTGCTTAGACTACACCTCAGAAAAAAATTCTGTGAACACAAATCAGAATTCTTAGACTTGTGTTTGCTTCTGAACCTTGATAGAGATTCGCACGCCAGAGCCCATCTTCGAATGAAGGCTTGTGACTCACTTCTCAGGTATGCCTGGCAGGAAACTTTGCATGAATTTGATGAGGATGACAGTTTTCCAAAGAAAATGGAAAAAGGGCTCCTTGAAAATATGGAACCACAGAAGAAATACAGGTAAAAAGTTACAAAGGGTTCCTGTTAAAGATTTCTGTCTCGTGTTAGTTCTCTCACCTTAGGACACGTATATTCCTAAGAGTTTGCACTGCTGCTGTTAGCTGCTGTTTCTATCAACATGAACATTCTCGTCTTATGTTTTTGATGAAAATATTTACAAAGTTTTGTGGGAAGGTCCTTTACCCTTTGATTTATTTTGTTCAGTGTAGTATAATATCTTACTCATTTGTGTGTTTTCTTCTATTAAACATTATTCTTATCCACCTTTGCCTCCTGAAAACTTAGCACACACCCTGTATATTTATTGAATGACTGTGTGAGTGAACTTATGAATAAACATTTAAGATGCCCTGATGTCTTTAAGAAATTAATAAAATGCAGTTTCTTCCTTTTTAGTTTAATTTTTTTGTCAATGTCCAATGAAATGACAGGAATATATAGTACTTTGTATTATTCCATAATCTTTAGATAATTATTTGGCATTACAGCAGTTACTGGAACATGTGAATTAAATGTTTCTGACACTTTAGCATTTAGCACTAGGCCATCCACATAGTAGGGGCTTAATAGATGTTTATAGATTAATTTAATTTACAGTGTGTTGTGATATGTAATATGTTAATTCTGCTTAATGTTGTAAGATCCTTAAGCAAGAGAGTCATTTAAATTATTAGTATATCATTATTTTATAATATTCTATGAATTATTAGAGGTGAGTGAAAAACTTGGAGAATGGTGTTCCATTTCCAGGGATACCATAGATAGAGGATAGAAACAATCATAGTTTGAACAGAATTTCTTTATTTCTCTGTTTTGATTCTACATGCCCCTGCCCCCATTATCTTACTTAATTTTAAATTTCACTTCTTCATCTTTACATTACCTTGTTAACTGAAGTTCTTTTCTTTTTTCTAATGAATTTTTCAAATGTTCTCCTAGTAAACGTTTATTTCTGTTACGAAATAAGCTCAGAATTCTACTTCTTATGACAGCTTAGGAGTGCAGTGCTAGTAGCATTGCTGTCATTCTAATGATAAGGTCTGTCATTTCAAGTTAACGTGGTTCACAGTGGAGCTCTCACCAACAGAACTCACAGTCTCTAGCACACCAAGTGCACGGGACGTTTTTCTGCCACTAATGGAGGTTTCTTTTTCTCAGCTGTTCACCAAAGCATAGTAAATTGCACAAGCTTTGCCATCAGCAGTTCGAATACAGAGATGGGCAGATTATAAGCCATGCTGTCCCTCAGCTAGTCTTGGGTGTTCACGGTCCCAATCGCCGGTCAGGCATGGAGGTGGTTTTGATGGAGAAGAAATCTGATAGTAGTCATCAGCGCTGGATACACAAGGAAGACAGCAGGTAATCCCATCATAAGTGTGTTTAATATATCAAAAGGTGAATAGAAGCCTAATAAGTCTAGCATGACACAGAGCAAGCAGAACTTTATTTGAGAGTTATGGGTCTTCTATTTAACTTAGCTGATAATTCTTTATCCTGGCCAAAGAAGAGGAAGGGAATAAAATCAAATGTAAATGCTAGGTAAGCTACATACAATTTATCCACAATCAGATTCAGAGAAGGAATGTTTGCTCTCGTCTCCTGGGTACACAGTTTCATCTGGCCATTGGGCTTAAGACTGGACTCTCATTAATTTTATTTTTATGAAATGAAGAGATGGTGTGTGTATGCCTATGTAACAAACCTGCATGTTCCACACATGTACCCTAGAACTTAAAGTATAATAAAAAAAGAATTCTAAAAAGTCCCCAATTTTCAAGTTTTTTGATACTTTTCATTAATTTACTCCCCATCCTTCCCTCAATACACACCTTCCCTCTCTCTTCTACCTTCATAAAATAACCAATTTGTGGTTTCCACTCGCACAGTATAAACTAATTTCTTAGCAAATATATCAACCTAATTTAATATCTGGTCCTGGATCCAAATTCAAACCAACTACAGTACTGTAAAAAAGTTATTTTTGAGATAATCAGGCAACATATAAACAGCTCGGCTGTCTGATGACATTAAGGATGTCTTATTAATTTTCTTGGGTGCAATAATGGTTTAATGGTTATGTTAAAAAAAGTCCTGATAAGTTGGATACATATCGTAGCATTTACGGATAAAATTAAAAGCTATCTTAGATTTGCTGTAAGACATTCTATTATAAATAAAAATTTTAAAAGTTGAGGGAAATGGATGAAACAGGAATGGCAGAATATTGATAACTGTTAGGTTCATGCTGATTGATGACACATTTCTCTTTCTTTTTGGTGCATATTGAACATCTCTTTAATCTAACAAAAAAGAAAATAATCCCCTGTTTTTTAGACTGGTTTGCTTCAAATTCTACCATTAGTGTGATATGGTGAGTCTCCAGGGACCTCTTTAGTCTCTTGAAATAGTGTGCAAAATGTGTGTTTGTGCATCTGTGCAGTTTATTTTTTTCTGGGAAAGGGCTGTGATTTTCCCTGGATTCTCAAAAGGTCTGTAATGAAAAGGCTTATGAATCAGTGCTTTGAGAACGGTTGCACAAGCTTCAGCAGGCGGCAGCAGCGGGCCCTGCGTGGGCAGGAGAGGAGCTGGTCTTACTCTGCTCACAGCGATGAGCAAAGCCTCCAGCAAGGAAAACCTGCTGGGCTGGTGTTAGAAAAGACAGGAAAACCAACTGTGTAGATAGACCTGGTGAAAGTGTTTCTTTGGCCCATTCACCTGGGCTAAGCTGCCTTTGTAATGTGGAGGTAGGATAGCAGGTTTTTGTTTCTGTGAATAGTTTGCCATATGGAACCAGAATTCATTCATTCAGCTGCCAAGGGTTACTGAGGGCAGTGTTTTAGGAGCTGTTGCTTTACAAAGCACAAAACAGATTAAAAAATCTTTACCCTTATGGAGCTGACATCCCAGTGTTTCCTCATTTCTACATTGTATTTAGCAATATATCTTACTGCCTTGGCTTTTTGTATTATAGTAGAGGTCCCCGCTTAAACCTAAAGTGGAATTTGAGCATGGCTGATGAATTTGAGTGGACATGCATGGGGAATGAGAGCTGTGACCCTACGGCAAGAGAAAGCCGTGCATAACGAGTTTGACCTGGGAATACTAGGTCGCTGGAAGAGAATACTAGTTCTGAATCTTGCTCAGTGTCTGTCTGTGTGTGTGTGTGTGTGTGTGTGTGTGTGTGTGTGTGTGTGTGTTTTCCCCTTTCATTATGACTGCTGTGGAGAAAGAAGGAGAAGACTTTAAGGGAAAACAGAAAAGATAAGTTTGCCTAAAACTCTGTGAAATATTGGGTCATGTGCAGCACTGCCTTGGAAAGTCTAACCATGTGTAACACAAAAGAGAAGGACTGTTTCTTTCAGAGACCTCCCACGTTGCAGAATATTCTGTACCTTTGTCATCCTGGGAGCTCCTCATGTCAAGCCACGGAAAAGAGAGTCAGTTAGTGGAAGGCAGATGTTGGATTGGTTTGTCCCTCATTGGAAACATCAGAGTGCAGAGAGAAAAGGTGGAGCATCAGGGGGCCCAGTGGGACAGAATTTGCTCATGAGTGCAAGTCATGCTCTAGGGACACTCAGATAGACTTGGACAAGAGAGGTTTTGCAGAAGTCTTGTTGATTAGGTGTGGGCATGATTCAGAACAATATACGTCCCATAGCAGAAGTGTGTTTGCACAGTGGCAGTAGTTCTGAGCTTTACTGCACAGTTTCCCTTAGCATATTGCTTTATTCTCTTTCATATAAATGGGTGGCTTTTAAAACCCATTTGTTTTGATAAGTTGGTGAAACCTAGAGAACCATGGGTTACACTATGTAGTAGAACTCAGTAGAAAATTCCATTTATGTTAACCACAGTCTTTTTACCCTCCATATTGTACCCAGGCAGTAAATTAGGGAATATATACTCATGTGCATTACATATGTATATAATATATATCATCCTAGGGCTGAGGGAGATTGCCTAAGAAAGGATAAACTTGCAATGGGGTCCCCTCCCCAATGCTGGGGTTTAGGACTCATTAGAAAATGTATGGTTCCATTCCACTGAATGGCAGAGAAATTTTGCTTGTGTGCCTGGCCAGAACTTGTCTGTGGTGGCTGGGTGTCTTAGTCTATTTTCTGTTACTTGTAACAGAATACCTGAAACTGGGCTGGGCACGTGGCTGACACCTGTAATCCCACCACTTTGGGAGGTGAAAGTGGGAGGATCACCTGAGGTCAGGAATTTGAGACCAGCCTGGTCAAAATGGTGAAATCCAGTCTCTGCTAAAAATCAGAAACTTTGCCAGGCGTGGTGGCACATGCCTGTAGTCCCAGCTACTCGGGAGGCTGAGGCAGAAGAATCACTTGAGCCTGAGAGGTAGAGGTTGCAGTGAGTTGAGATCATGCACTCCAGCCTGGGTGACAGAGCAAGACTCTGTCTCAAAAAAACAAACAAACAAAAAACCTGAAACTGGGTAATTTACAAGAAATGAAATTTATTTCCTCCAGTTCTAGAGCTTGGAAAGTTCTGTTGAGGGTTGCATCTGGTGAGAGTTTTCTTGCTGCTGGGGATGGCAAGAGTCCTGAGATGGCTCTAGAGTCCTGAGATGGCTTAGGTCATCATACAGCACAGGGCATCATACAGCACAGAACATCATGTCACATACCTTTTCTTATAAAACCACTAGTTTCATTCCCATTATGACACATTAATCCATTAAACCTTTCATCTATGAATGAATTACTCTAGGCAGAACCCTCTGGATCCAATCACCTCTTAAAGACTCCACTTGTTAATACTGCCACATTGGGAATTAAGTTTCAAAATAAGTTTTGGAGGGGCATTCAAACCATAACACTGGGTGAGCAGGATGTAATCCTCTGGAACATACAGGGGGATGCAGTGGGTACACCAGTATGCAGAGGGAATGGGGTGCTGGTACACCTAGGAGGCCTGAAGCATGTGGTGTCCGTGTCAGGAGGGCAATGAGTGAAGGAGCAATAGGCAAGCCCAGGCTGTGAAGGTGCTGGGAGACCTGTGTCCTGGGCACCTGGCTAGGGCAGAGAATATCATTGGATATTCTCACTCCCAACCGCTGACCTCATGTCACAGCCAGAAAGAGCAGGAGAGTCCCTTCATCCTGCAGTCTTCTTCCAGCACTCTCTACTGAGAAAGCTTAAGATCACACTTACTGTAGGGAAGAAGTTCTTAAAGGATTCACATTCATTATTACAGAGCATGCATGGAGCTGAGAGGCAACACACTGCTAAGTGGCACAGAGGGTGATCTAATCTGGTCATGCTACTTTGTAATGTGACTAATCCTGTTTTCCCAAGGACTTTTCACCTGGTGAGTAACCCTGACCTTGTGCTGGCAGTGTCTATGACCAAGACTAGAAATGAAGTTTGTGGCTATCCAGTTATTGTCCAGGTAAGACATGTATGGCTAAAGGTTAGTCATGGCCTTTTAATTAAATTTAAGTAAAGCTTTATGCTTCCTTATAGTGGAGAAAAAAAAACTGTCATAGAATCCTACTTGAATGTTGTTGTTAAAATATTTATGATATTCTGCCTAGATTTTAAATTGAACATGTTCATGTACCTCTTAATTTAGTTTAATCCAACAGATGGTGATTGTGGGCTTGCTTCATGTCAGGCTCTATGCTAGTTACTGAAATCAAACCCAATGGCAAGCATGAGAAATTGTCCCAACAGCATTCACGAAGCTTATGGTCTCAGTGGTGGCAGCAGGCAGGTGGACGGCTATTAGATGCACCTAAACTTGATCATCAGGAACATATGCAAGTCCTCAATTTTTCAAAGGCCTTGGCAACTGGAGGGAAAGAACCTAGTCAGGGAGGTCTTCCTGAAGGTTGCAAGATCATCAATGTTAATTCTACTAAGCGATCCATTTGAAATTCTCTTTTCATTCACTGTTGCAAATGCCTACAGCAGCCAGACAATTTTGGGAGGCTCCAGAGAAGTCTGGCTTCATTTGAGTTTTGGACAAAGACCTAGGAAGATCTTTTTTTTTTTTTTTTTCCATATTTTTCTGTCATTCTCACATGCTTATAACCAACACTCCTAAATGAATATATACTTTTCCTTGCTGGTAAGAGAGAAAGTATAGAAGCATTCCTGCTTTGCATTTACTCTCTGTGTCCTCGACAGTATTTTCCATCCTCTTGTTGAACAGAATAGATTGCCTCCAAATAACATTTGTTTCATTCTATGTTTTTAATAGCAATGAGGCAACTTGTTTTGCAGGCCCTGAATCCAAAATTGAGACACAGCAATCTGGACAAATACCAAAGCTTAATTAATTCTTCTATCCTGATGATAAATATGGACTAAGAAATTATTCCAGGAGATAGAGTACATACAACATTATGTTCCTCTCTGTCAGGTGCCTCTTCAGTACAGACCACAGTGAGATACAACCTCACACACATAAAACTTGAGTACCTTAATAGTTTACATAAATTTATAGATATGGATGATTTCTCCCAGGGTTACCATTTCATAAGAAATAATTTGACCCTAATTTCAACCTTTCAGGAATTTTTTGTTGCTGGTGTTGTATTTATTGAAACAACTGGTTTGTAAGAAAATATTAAAGTTCATGTAAAATAATAAAAATGAAGCATGGTGGGTTAATGCTACTAGGTCCTTTTATGTCCCTTGAAAATATAGTCTTTGGTTTTCCAGACCTCTGAGGGAGGTTTTATTGTCTGACCCATTAAATCAATTCTTGGGACTCATTTGTTTTCTTCTTTTCTATTAAGCTCTCGCTTGGTAAAGTAGATGTTATTAATTACAAAAGTTGCTTAAGGTGTTATGATATATTTAGTTAGAACTAGTCTACGGGTTTAAGTTCTGTTAAAGTGAGTTTCTTTATTTGTACTTCAGCCAACTATCATAATTAGAATAAATATATTGTTTTTATTATGTATTTAACTGAATGTACTTGAAAGATAAACCTCTTTGATAATCAGTGAAATGTAAATTAAAATATCAACAAGGTACTATTTTTTAATTTATTATATTTTTGTTTTGGAAGTATTGCCCATTTTTTGTCAAGAATGTAAGAAAAATGGGTCATTTAGTTTACTATTGGTAGAAGTGCAAGGTAAAATAATCTCTCTAGAAAGCATTTTGATATATCATAATCTTTAAAATGATTTTTTTTATCAGTAACTCTACTTCTAGAAATTTGTCCTAAAAAAATTATCATGGATTTACCCAAATATTTATTTACACTATTTGTTTATTTTAAATAAATTTTGAGAAAGAACCTATATGTTTATCTATTGAAGATTAGTAAAATATCTCTACAATGAAATGGTATGTATTTTTACAAGATGTTAGAAAAAGGTTCAGGGAATATTGTTAAGAAAAAAACCTGCAGTTACCAAATTGTATGCATTTTATTATTCTATCTTTGTAAATCAAAGAATGCATATTTATAAATATAAAGAAGATTCTGTATCTAATCACTAAAATTTCAAGAGTAGTAGTCGTCACTGCATGGTGTGATTATGAGTAATTAGCTGTACTTTCTGGATTTATGCAATGAAAAACAAGATACTATAACCCTCTCATGAACTCACTTGACTCCATATTTTGCCTCTTTTTTCAGAAATACAAGCCATACAACAATGGAGCTGCCAATCAAAAGTGGCATTACATGAAAAATATAAAAGCAATTGGGGCCTTTCATAGCACTGCCTTGGATAAGGAAATCACATCAGCAAATTATGCTGGTGTTTGTACATCATCTGTAATTAAAGAAGAAAACATTGATCAACCAGTAAGTGGTCCCTTCCTCTCAAAGATAAAAATAGGGTAAAAGAGTAATTTAATAAAATGAAATTTTTTTTTTCCCTCGAAAACTTTATGTTCATGTAAGTTGAATGCTGATTTTTGAGTGAAATCACTCAGACTCTGATTCTGGTAGGAAAGAATGAAGGAAAATTGTGAAAAAAAATTACATAGTTTAATATTAATCTAACATTCTTAAAATTTTTATTATGAAAATTTTCATACATATTCCAAAGTAGACACACTAGGACAATAAATCTTCATTTACCATCATTCATATTTAACTATTATCTAGGTTTAGCCATGTTTGCCAACCCCAGACATTATATTATTTAACCTCCATATTAGACACATACTTCCAAAAATTTTGGACATATTTTGACACAATCATCATACCATTCTCACAACTAATAAGATTAACAGGAATTCTTTGGCCATCTAATACCCTGTCCTTAATCAAATTTCCCAGGTTGCCCTAAATTTTTTTTATGGTTTGCCAGTTGGTGTCAAGATTCAAATAAGGTCTCCATATGACACTCAGCTGCATAGTCTGGCTCCATTGTCATACTGAACGCTCTTTAATTGAATTTGTTTACTTTCTTCTTTGGGGCATCTTTTGACTTGTTCCCCCACACCCATAATTTCTGTAAATGGAATTGAATCCTATAGTTGTAATTAGATTTATGTTTAACTCTTTTTTTGGCCAGAATCTTCATAGGTTTTCCTACATGTTTCCTGTTTATCACTCTCACAAGCAATGTGTGGGTTTTCCATTTTTAGTCCTGATAGTTTTGAGTAGGTTCAGGTGTTTACAACCTGATTTCATGTTTAACAATTCCCCAATGACATTTCATTTAACATTGCCCTCTTGTTTCAAAAGGGTCAATCTTGTCTAATTCTATCATATTTTCCTACATTGATCAACTAAACTTTTAATAGAAGGAAGAACTTTACCTCATTAATTCAGTATTTGACTACTCAAAAATATGATTTGTAAGGGAATGTAGGATGAATGCCTAAGTCTTTCTATTGATTTCACTTATCTATTGCAGTGTAACAAAACCCCTGAAAATTTAGTGGCTTAAACAAAAAACTCATTTTTGCTTTGTGGGCCAGCAATTTGAGCTGCAGTCAGTTGGGTAGTTCTGCTGGTCTTGTCCCAGGTCACTAATGTGGCTACAGTCATCTGGTGATTCTTTAGTAGTTGGGTGTTTTTATGGGGACTGGATGGTCAAAGATGGCATCCCTCACCTGTCTGGTGGTTGACAGGCTGTTAGCTGGGAACATTGGTTCTTCAACTACATGTCTTCTCCAGCAGGTTACCTCAAGTTGGTTCACATTGTGGTCTCAGGGTTTCAATGACACCCAAAAGAGAACAAGCTCCATTGTGAAAGCACTTCTTACGCATCTGCTTGCATCACATTTGCTAGTGCTATGTTGGCTAAATCAAGTCTCATGGCCCTTACCAGATTCAAGGAAAGAAGTAAAAGAGAAAGAGATTCTACTTCCTGATTGGAAATAGTTTTGTTTTTATTTGCTTGGATTTTGTTTATTTGTTTTTACTTATATTGTTAACATCATTATACACTCATAGGATTTTATAAATATTTTCAGAATGTTTTAGTTATCATTCTTTTTGTTGCTCCATAATTATCCCATTTTGGGGCAGTAGAGGCTCCTGGCTCCTGTGTCTTTTGAACATGATGGTGGCTTCTTTTCTTTCGGGGCACAAGATATCCCTTGCTTGTCTCGTATATTTCTTACCCCAAATCTGGAGCTGGCCATTCCTCCAAGAAACTGATTTTGTACACAGTTTATATTCATTGGTTTGAATTGTCATTACAGAATTTGGAAATACTTTAAAAAATACATACATACACACATGCATATACACACACACACACACACACACACATACACACATATAGATGGGAACAAAATAATGCCTTTATGTTGGGATTTTAAATTTAGCATTTTGGGATGTTAAAAGTGCTATATTTATTTTGAAAAATGTTCTACAGCAATGCTATAACAATTTAGATACTCCTATATAAAGGCATCTCTGTCTCCCATTTTAGGGATACTATTATCTCTCACCCAACGGAAAGAGAAAAACGATGCTCTGCTTGGCTTGTGGACAATCCATGAGAACAGAGAAGGGACTGAAACAATTGCTTCCAGGGGTTACATTCCTCTGTGTTTCAGGCTCCAAGACCCAAAAGCCCTCCTTACAAGGGCCGTTCAAGGTCATCAATGTGGCTGAGGTATGTAATGATCTGAGCTCTGCTAATGCACGTATGGCAACAATTTGGAAACTTTGATGCATTCATTATCTGCCTTGCACTCAAGTTCATTTCCACTTATCCAATTCATCTTCCTCAGATGCACCTTTACCATTCTACCTGCATTGATTTCCTTTTCCTCATTGTAATTTAAAATGCATTGTCTATTAATAGTTCAATACACTCTTTGAAGTTAATTGGGCACTTCTGCAGCTTTAATCATTTACTGACACATTTCACTGTTCTCAGTGTTGCTTTCAGGTGAAGAAGTCACTGCAAATCTTTACTTCGTGGAATAGCTTTTTGCCTATTTCTACAGGAAAAAACTTCTTTTTACTAGTATGGAACATTTCAGGGGGAATTGGATGTGTCGTTGTTAATGACTGTTCAGGTTGGGTGCCTGAATTCACACATCCATGTCTAATAGTATTTACAGCTCATGGAGGGGAAAAAAAAACTCTACCACTTTCCTGTAACCTTAGTTTAAAATGGTACCATTAAAAAAAAAACCCTCCCTTTCAACTTTACAAGTAAAAATAACTAAGGGAACTTCCACACCTGAAAAAAAAAAGGAGCGATTCCTAAAAGGTGGAATATCTTCCAGCCTGGTGTGCTCTTCAGGGCTTGCTCATCCCATCTCCAGATCACCCTCCTCCCTTCCCTAATCCTGATACACATTGGGGTGACAAAAAACATCAGCAGAGACAATAGCTCTGAAGGAGAAAGTAAGTCAGTCCTCTGAGAAACCTGAAGGTGTCTGGTTTGCTTTGAAGATAGTGGGATAATGTTAAGGAGGTGGTAAGGAGCTGGTAGGAAAGAATCCCCAGTGCTACAGAATTTCAGACAGAGCTTTGCCCTCAGGGCAGCGTCCTAGGTTGGGATGAAAAGGGGAAGCATGTTCACCACCCTTACTACCAACTGGCTAAAGCTACACTCATTCCCCTCCTCATTCATAAACATCTTCCACCATATGGTGGAATCATTGTAAAGTTAAAAATTTAGAGGCTAGCTATAATGTTAGCATATTATTAATTTAATTCAGGCTCTCTCTGGCCATGGCAGAGAGAAAGCAAAACACAAACAAACAAACAAAAACAAGACAATGCCAGAAACACAAGCCAGATGCCCAGAATCACCTAGTGACTCAGTGACAGGTCTGAGAGGGAACTGAGGAATTTGGATCCAATATCCTTCCAACTCTAGTATTCAATATCTATAACACATGAAGAGAGCATTGCAAAATTTAGACATCACACATGTATACACATATTTATTAAATTAAGAGACTGAAGTGTAGCAAACTAAAGAAAGTTTGAATAAATGTTCAATTTATTTTAAAAAATAAATTAGGTTGATTTATCGTGTGACGAGGCTGAAAAAACTCTAAGTTATTACCAAGCACGTCTATTATCTTTACGGATGAAGACCTGCACACAAGCTGCATCTCACAGTGGCATAGCAGCCACACACCAGAAGGCAGTGAAAATAATTGCATACAAAAATGGGGATGGATATCATAATGGGAAGTTAATTGTGGCTGGAACATTCCCCATGGTAAGTGGCTATCACTTAAATGCTGCTTGCATCTTCAGAGGTAATGATAATTGCAATTCTTCTGACAAGAAAAAGCAGTGAGATTGAGTGATAAATATCCCTGGCCAGATTCACCAATTTAAGCTGATGAGATCAAGATCTCTGTTTACTTAAAGACATTTATTTGATTGTATGTCTGTGGATACAGACTTAGAAAAATTGGAAATGAGAATACGGTTTTTAGATTGGCTCCTGAGCAGAGATCTACAAGGGAGAGGAAAACAAAGGTACTAGATTTTCTTCCTTCTTGTGATGGACTGAATGCCTTTTTCTTTCTTGTTTCTCATGCCAGCTTCAAGTTGCATGTCATCTGAATCATCCAAGAGATGCCATGTATTGCATTTTGGGGCACATTGCATTCATCATCTGGAACATCTGGGCATTTATTTGTTGATAGGATGTTTCATTTTATTTTCAAATTGGGGAAGCAGGGGTTGTATTAGGAGGAACTGAATGGTCTACCTTTCAAGCTGCTCCCCATAGTCATGGGAAGAGAGGAGAACCCAGAATGCCCAAACCCAGCTTTGTCCTTGCACTACTTAGTAATTATCTTGTCTATTCATTCTAGCCAGTGCCTTTAACAATGTATTTTACAAGTGATGTTTGACATGATATGGAGTTACCCTGCAGACTTCCTTGCAAGCACCCATATCTATTCCCTCACCATTTTGGTTGAGAATAATGTTTTAAAAATTACGTATTGTTGTTCAATAGACTAAGCAAAGTACAGATGTTAGTGACTCCAAGATTCACCCAGGGATCCACAGTTAGCTTTCCTTTGGGCAAAAATTTTAATCTTTCATCCTGTTTTTCCATCTGTAAAAGGAAGGTAAAAATACCTGTCAGTTCTTGGTTTGAAGGTTAGCTACTTATTTTAAAGCAGTTTATCAGTATAAAGTTACAACAATTATATACCTTATAAAGCAACAAAATTGAAAGTGGATTTTTAAGTTGAACATCTTTTAGAAAATATTCTGATGCTGAAATGTATTAATATATGTCAGCTGCTGTGTTAAATTTTTGGAGCTAGGAAATTTACAGCTGGATTGAACTATGTTGTGATATTAGGTAGGACAGTCTAATATCGAAAATACTCTAATCAAAGATCAAGATCAGTAGTAATTCAGCTTTCTGTTTACTCAAATTCAATGATTTTCTTCAGACTTTTAGAATGACAAGCTCTTAATTGCCTGTCAGATTCTTACTGCCTGTGTTATCTAGCTTCTTACAGAATGCACAGAGCAACTTGGGCTTTCCAGAGCAGCCTCCAAAGTATATACCAAAGATGGAACCCCAATCTTTACCTTGCGTGATTTGGTTTTATGGGCTCTAGATGAATCCTTTCTCCAGAGAGACTCCGAGAAACAAAAGCAAGATGTGGCTTCTGTTGGAAAAGAACAGATAATGGTTGAAAGTATGGAAGGTTGGCTACGTTATATAGCATTTAGCTGATTCTATTTATGCTTTAAACATGATTATTTCATTTAGTCACTGTTTTCAGAATTTCAAAATCATAGGAAGCTACTTTTGTGACTCCAAGAGTGTCACTGAAATTGTTATGTTGTTTTTCCCTTGCAGAATTATAAGAAAAATTAAAAATTCATGCAAATTTTGATTTTGGCACTGAAACAATAAATTAATTGCATAGAATTAATAAAATATGTTTGACAGTTAAGCTGCTTTATGAAACATAATCATGTTTTGTTCTTACTCAGAACCAAAACCAACTGGAGACCACTTAAGAAATTGGGGCTGGATCAATGGAAATCTCTTGCTACTATTAGAAGAGAAGGTGTCCTCTCTATGCTTCTACTGTCCTTCAACTCCCCTCCCCTGTCTCTGTCACCTCCACTTTTTACTATCTCCCAGAAGCTCCAGTCAATGTCCATCTATTGCATTTTTGGGCACCTTGCATGATAATGATCTGTTTATAGCTGTGTGTGTCTTATCAGACTATTTGCAGTTTGAGGGCAGTGACTGTGTGTGTCCCAAACAACACTGCTAAATAAAAGCAAGTCTTGGTAGTAGTGATTCAGTAGAGTTTTCTCAGTATAAGATTTCCACGGTTGTATTGAGAGGCATAATTTAGAAGTTAAGAACTTGGGTTTTGGAGCCAGAATACTGGGGTTCAAATCCCAGCTTTGTCACTTGCTAGCTCAGTGGCTTTCGGTAAGCATTTTAACTACTCTTATATTCCAATTTTCTTATTTATAAAGCTGGGATACATTTTTAACTATATTTTACTATTTTAAATTTTTACATAAACTTTACATATTTTACTATTTGTAAAATAGTCAATTACTTCACGGATATATATACACACACATATATATGTGTGTGTATATACATATGTGTGTGTATATATATACATACATATATATGTGTGTGTATATATATATTTAATATGTCTCCATTTTATATATATAACACTGTCTTAGTCCATTAGTGTTGCTGTAACAGAATACCACAGACTGATTAATTTATAAAGAACAAAACTTTGTTTCTCACAATTCTGGAGGCTGGGAAGTCCAAGAGCAAGACAACAGTAGATCTGGTTGTCTGGTGAGGGTTACATTCTCTATAGGGGAAGAATGCTTTGTCCTCACACAATGGAAAGCAGAAAGGGCAAAAGAGCCCAGCACTGTATGAAGCCTCTTTCATAAGGGCCTTAATTCCATTCCCAAGAAGAGGAGCCCTTATGATCTAATCACCTCTTAAAATTTCTGTCTCCCTTAATATCATTACATTGGCCATTAAGTTTTAACACTGTAGTTTTGTAGATGACACATTCAAGCCATAGCAAATATATCTATATTTTCAATATTTGTATTTATCTGGTCATCATAAATATATTCATTCCATCCTCATAAGTGTGACTGTATACTCATAAATATATATATATGCATGTGTGTATGTATTTATATTTATATACACACACACACGCACACCTATAACTTAGAACAGTGCCTGGTTGATACTTACTAAACATTCAGTGAAATTACTTACCATGTTTGTGTATAGGACATTACTTATTTTGTCTTCAAATGAATTTTAAGAAATATTTATGTGAACATTTAATGCATAGCTGATTGCTGAAGCATATTTCTGTCTTTATTTGGCATATAGAATATCTGAACTTCAGGTTTTATAAAATTGTAACTTCAAACACTCTTCTTTAAATTCTTATTTAAAGCCTGGTTAGAGTAATGTTATTCATGTAGGACTATCAAAAGGGTATTCTTTTGATTCCATCTCTTCCTTCTTATATTCTAAAGGGTATTCTTAAATTAGGCAAGGCCATCAGTAGGCTGCCCCTTTTATGGAATTGTGGCTTGGTGTTATGCCATCAGTTTGCATTAAGGAACTTTAAAGAAACAGCTGTTGGTCAGAATTCAACATAGTGCTTAGTATTCAGGCAGTGGTTAAGAGCACAGGCTTCATTGGCAGATGGCCTGGATTCTAATCCTCGCTCTGCCACCACCCAGCTATGTCACTAAACCTCAGTTACCATATTTGTAAAAGAGGACTGATAATAAGGCCTAACTCAGAGTCTCAGAGTATCATTTTGAGAATCACATGAGACCATGTGTGTATAGGCCTTAGTAAAATACCAAGTATACAGTAAATTCTCAATATATATTAATTTTCTATTGTAGGATATTTTTAGCTATATCATGAATAACCTCTTTATGAGGACCTTTAAATGAATTTCCCTCAGATCTATGAACCAGGAAAAGTACATTTTCTAAAAAATTTCTCACTTTATGTGGGCCACATGAAACTGGAAATGGTGTTTTTCTCTTTGCTTTGGCCATTAGGAAGCTCAGAGCCCAAATTTTGCTTTATCTCTAGCAAGTCAAAACAGGGTGGTATTTATATCTGTTTAACAATAAAAATAATATCTAACATTTATTGGATGGTCATCAGAGTAAATAGGCCAAACACTATTTCTTCTAAGCATGTTAGTTTTTTCTTTTTAAAAAAAGAAACAGCAGAATGAGATATTAATATTCATTTAAAATATAAGAACACTGAGGTACCTTATTCCTGGCTTTAGTCTATTCCCATATACCTTTTTCCCTGTGCTTGATTTTCTTATCTCTGTTTTTTCCATATCGGAGTAGGTATTTTGGTGAGCCACCTCAAATTTCTTTCAGAACAAGATGATGTGTAAGAAAGAAATTAACACATATATTTACAATCTTTTCTTTTTCTTTTTTTTTTTAATTGCAGTTTAGGTTTTGGGGTACATGTGAAGAACATGTAAGATTGTGGCATAAGTACTTATTAGTTTAATTTTTTTGGTTGTATATGAAGTTTCTGACCAAATTTATACATCAGCCTCCAATTCTGGCATTGCCTGTTTAACTCAAGTTCAGTTACTAATGAATAAAAAAATATTTTGAATAAACATATTCAGAAAGCAAATTTATTCATTGTTTATTGAACAATGATAAATGTGTCATTTTTTCCACCAGAAAACCCAGGAATGAAAGTGAAAAACATATTATTTCCAAAATCTGTGACGTCTGATAGTTTGAATGATATAGATGAGTCTTTGCTTACCCTCATCCTCAGAAATCCTATTGCCATCTGGGTATCTTGTGGTGAACCATTTTTACCTCCAAATGGTAAGTGTTTGGTTTTTTACTTTCTTTCAAGCAAGTGTATGAAGGAAGAGAGAAATACATTTTATGCCATCACAAGAAAATGAATTAAATGTGTATAATATCAACATAATAACATCACGTTTATACAAAGAACAGAAGGTTCATCAATTAATATGTGCACAAGGATAGCAATGCTTTCATATTTGCACATTTGCCTGTTTTTTTTCATACTAGAATGGAGTATTCTGTGTGGAAAAATGTCTAATTTACTTGATAAAGAGATCCTTGGTCTATAAGACTGAGAATAATGGTATACATTAGAAAATAACAAATGAGTTTAATTCACACTGAGGACGACCTGTCTGCACATTTTCATTTTTAAGAATTGCACCCTTTAGGCAGTAGGTGGATGTTTAAAAAATGAATGGTTCCAAGCCAGGCTTTCATCACCTCCAAATAGTTTGTGGAAGTGGAAAATGAAATATGGCTATTGCATATGGTAAATCTATATAATAAAACAGTATTGTTCTTTTTCTTTTTTTACCCCTCCATTCCATAAAGAAATGCCTTAAGCCCTGTCATCTTTCAAATGAGGTTTCTTTTAATGACCCTTACCTTTTAATTACTTGTTTCTAATTGAATCTATTTCTTCGAGCAGAAAGTTCTTTAATAAATTATTGGTGTGCATGATAAATTACTGTTGATAAAATATCTTGTATTTTTATTATTCTAGCTTTGCAGAAAGCAAAAAAATTAGAGAAACAGAACTGGCTGAAAAAGGACAGAATTTTGGCTGATCTAAACACCATGAGACACAAAATGAGACAGTTAAAAGGTCAGTGTGGGCTATATCGAACATAACCATATTTAAATAAAAATGTAACCTCAAATTGCTAATGGTTATTTTCTACCATTAGATATCAGGTATTTAACTAATGAGTATTTTATAAATGCTGTTTTACATAAATCATTTGAGCAAAGTCTAAAACCTAATAATATATCTTTTTTGTTCTGATATTATATTTGTAAATTTTATATGAAAATGAATATCAAATGACTTATGCATACATTTTAAAAATTAGGAGGTTTTCTGAGCAAGAGAAACTGGCCCATTGTTTTTGAAATAATCCCTCAATGGACATTTTGTGGGCTTTGGAATTAATCTTTAAACAAACCTTGCTGTCATTCCTTTGGTATTGCTGGGGAAGAAGGTTTTTTTTGTTTTTTAATTTTTTAAATCTGAATGAGTAATTACTAAAATCTTCAAAAGTCAGTGTCAGTAACTTAAAATGACTCCTCCTTTTTATACAACATGAGACATGCTATTCACAGTCAAAGTGATCAATATTGGTCTCCTTCTTCCATTCTTCTTATCACAGAATCTTAGGTTTCTGACGTTGTACTACTCCCAGGACTTGAGATACAAATGGTTCTTTGGGGAGAAACATTGTACTAAGGACTTGAGTCTAGAAAGGAGCACATTTCAAGCTCAGTAATTGTCATAGCAGAATTTCAACTCCTGTTGCTGTCTTGTGTTAAAAGCATATGAATCTTGCTTCAGTAAATAGCACAACTAGTCCTAGCTGCATTAGACTGAACCGTGGTTTGAAATAACTATTATCCAGTTCTTACCAAAAGAAGGATTGAGTGTAAGTGAAAAATATTACTACCACTTTCCTCTACTATTCCCACTAGACATTTTGACTTGAATGTTCTGTGGACATGCCCAAAACTTCAGCTGTCATATTCCCCCAGCACCAATGTCTCCTTTGAAGTTTCTGCTGGTAGTAGGTTCTACTACCATCTACCCAGGTGTTACTCCTCAAATCCCTGGATGTTGTTATTGGGATCGCCCTCTCTCTCACCTTCCCCAAGTAAATATTCAGTAAGCGTTGTTACTTTGAATCTGTTAAGTTGATCTCAAATGATTCTAACTCTCTCAGCCTACATATTACTACCCAAGTTCAAGCTTCCATCATCTGTATTCCTTGGACCACCGGAACAGTTTTCTAACTGTTCCCCCTGCTTCACATCTTGACAGCGGTTTCCATTCTATAAGTAATGGTGACATTCTGAAGTTGAAATGATTATGCAAAAATGCAAAGGTATTATGATATTCTAGGCATAAAATCTTGCAAGGCTTCCTATTATCTTTAGGACAAAGTTGAAACTGCTTAGGGTGGCCCTTTATAATCTTGTTCTCTGTAAGTTCCTTGCCCACTACACTTCACACAGGTTAACTTTCTTTTAGCTCCCCAGACATACCATACACTTTTGTAACTCTGAGCTTTTGGCACATTTTAGTTCCCTCTACCTCAAAGTTTTCCCTCTCCTGTCCTCTTGGGTTGCTCCTAAGAGGAGCATTCTGTGTCTTTTTAGGTTACTTGTCACTTCTTCCCAGAAGCCTTCCTTAGCATTCCAAGCCTAGGGTAATGTGGTTTATCACATTCTGAACTTCCTCTCTGATAGTCCTCACCACATTATTATGATTACCTGTTTATGTGACAGTCTCATAATGTTAGATTATAAATTCTATACCCTTCTCTTTTGTTCTCTGAATAGTTATAGAATGACTGATGTAAAGAATAAATGGAATTTCAACCATTCACTCTAGGGTGTTTTTCAAGTTCTAATCCTGTGTCAAGTTAAATACTGAAAATAGCACCTGGCATGGCTACCTTCATTGAATTCTGATTTTATATTGTCTTCAGTTTTTATTACAATTAAGTTTTTAAAAATTTTTAAGTTAATTTGTCATCATCTACAATACCACTACTTGAAATTCTGTATTTTGTCAATGATGTCCATTCTGGAGGGATCCATTGATGTGGTTTCACTTAGAATTTAATGCTAACATAAATCTTGTCACTATTGACAAACTGGTACGTTTTCTGCTATTAAATATAAATTCAACACATGCTTATAAAATATTTACTCTCATGAAAGCCCTTTTCTAGCTGGTGAGATTATGAGGATAAATAAGAACAAGTCTTAGCTCAGTTAACTGCAGGACCTGTAAGATTGTGAGCTTCCTGAGTGTTGGGTAAAACAGGAAGTATGAATAATTGCTAATTATGTTGTCATAGCCATTGGTAAATGCAACAAGTATTTACTGAGCATATCCTATGTATAAAACACTGTGCTAAGCTGATTTTACCTTTCATTGGTAAGCATAAACATTGCTAATATTAATCATAATTCTAGTAATTACTTTGTAGGGTTTTCATGATTAAGTAACAAATGTCAAATCTTTACTACATGGTTAGTATATAATAAATATTCAATAAATATTGGAGTAAGGGTTCCTGAAAAGGCAACTCATTTACCCACTTGAGGTTATAAAACTGATAAATAAATAAAACTCATGAATGGCAGTTCATGCTAAATCATCACCAGTGTTACATGTAAAGGTAATGTTGGAGCATTTAATTTAGTGCGAAAGCTAAATAAGTCTGCTAACTGAAACCTCAAATTGGGTGGGCTTACCCTTGCAGACACAGGTGATTCTGAATGAGGGTGGGCTTCCCAATAAGACAGGGAATGGGGAGAGCTGCCCGGGCAAGACTCATCATGTGAAAGAACAGCAAAGCACTTGTGTTTTCTAGTTTCTAAGATAAAAAATGGGCCAAGAATCCCCAGTTATTTTCCCCAATTTCCAATCAGAAAAATAATCTGCAATATCAGTGCGGCTCCATCCTCAAAATGAAACAATAGGACTAGGGAAGAGGCATGCCTCATTAATAAATAGATAGCTATTATAATTACTATCACCTGATCTCATGTGAAATAAATAGGATATGTGGGAAAATGTAATAAAAAATGAAAAATAATTCATTCCATACATCATTGCTTGATTTCAATTTTTGTTATTCATACCCATGTAAATAATAGCTTATCATAAAAACCTTTCCTCAAACTAAAACCTTTTGTGATGACATTATGTCTCTTTATGAAAACTATAGTGCAAATGCATTAATTTTCTTATGACCATTAGAAGCAAGTTGACAAAAAGTGCATAACGTTTTTGCCTGTTTTCTGTACTCAATCTCTAGCTCTCAACAGTGTAAATGATAAACTATTGCTGAACTCTCTGTAGTTGAGCAAAATTTTAGTGTTTGAAATGCATTATAAATAAAATATTTGTTGAAATGTTATTTATAAAAATGTATGGGTCATAAATTAATGTTATGTGCACTCTATAAGTAGAGTTGTATGAAAACTATATTTAGTATAAATTTGTGTTATATATTTGTGAGGTGCCACCATGGTCTTCTCCAAAGTGCACTGCTTAATGGCATTGTCACTGTAACTCATTGACTGATTGATTCAATTATGTTTTCTTCACATCCGTAAATTGCATATGAATCCTTATTAGGGACATAGAGTTCTGGTTTCCCTGAAAAGTCATTGTTGCCATTTATTTTTAGGGCTGGATCTATTTCCATAAAGTTGAGCTAGAAGAACACAAATGCTTTATCCTCTACAAGTACCAGATTATTTTCAAAGAGTTTTGTTTGAGCTATACTCTGAAAATCTGCACATTAAGATTATGTTGGCAACAAAATTGAAACTCAATTTCATTTTAGTAGTTCTATTGCTTTATGAACTAGATGTTACTCTCTCTAAGAAACCTTCTGTGATGGCTCAGACTAGGTTAGCAAATCCCAGTTGCAATCGTCTATTGGTGTAATCATTTCCTTGATATCTGCCTTCCTGACCAAACCTGAGGCAGGAACTCGTTCTCCAACATGTTTGTATTATCCAACATAACACCTCACCCATAGCTGTTGCTCAATATAGGTTTCTGGAAAGAAGATGCAAGAGAAAGCATTATTTTTACTTAACAAGTTTAGAGATCAGTATGAAATGTGAACTGAGTATATCTTCAATGCAGAAAAAGATAACAGTTTCATAAGTGTGACTTTTTAAACCTCTTTTATAATTATTTTAAGTGTTCTAGTTGAAAGAACACATGAATTGGAATCATCACACTTATTAAATTATTCCTGTGATTCTTTAGAATACAGTATTTCAAAAAATATTTTCTCTTACTACAGCTTTCTAACAGCATAAAGGGCACAGCAGAGGTGTCAGAAACTAATCATACTCGCAAGGTATTATTACATAGAAAAAAAAAAGTTCCCGTCTCTTGGGTTAATATTATTTTAGAAATACTTAATCCCTACACTGCTAAGCTAGTTATGGGGGAAAAGCTTATTATTAGTTAAGGGAACAAAACATATGTTCCAAGACTAGAAGGATGATAGGGGCTATATAAGGTCATGAATTCTATTTGACTAAATTACCGCTGAACCATATCATGGATGCGAGGCTGAGGCCAGTGTGGAAATCAGCATGTTATCTTCCTCTTCCATCTGTAGAGTAGGTATGCGAATCCTAGCTATTTAAAGCCTGAAGCTCCCATCTGAAGAGGTATTGTTAGATATTATTACCTTGGGCATCTTTGCTTTTATGATATATTTAGTATTTTAGCCTATGCTCCTATGTGGAATGATTTGTGCATAGAAAGCCAAACCAACTTATTTGAAATCTGAAAGCCTATCATCAGAAACAAAATTTCTAGAGACTTGTTTCCCCAGGGCAGCGAATAGTGGCATGTCAGCCCGCCACCATGGTTCCTACCAAAAGCCCTGTGCAGCCTGTGGTGGTTGAAGGAGGATGGACCGAAAAGACTCAAGAGGAAATTAAACTCATGGAACTTATAAGACATACAGAGGTATGCTCTTTGGGATTCTGGACATTAAATACTCTGCCCTTTTTATGAGTATTTAAAAGTACAATATTAGATTTTTAAATGATGCTGTTAATATATTCTCAGCATCTGATCAGTTATGATCATATAAGCATATGCCAAGCATTGAGTTGGCATTTGGAGAGTAGCTGTCTAACAGACAGCCAGCTCATATAAGGGCCTGTTTTGTTTGAACGGAGATCAGAAATTATGACCTTAGCAAAGAAGAGAAAAAGGCCCAGTGGATATGTACAAAGGTAATTGTAATAATTGTAGTCAAGTTGAGCCTTCCGACTTCATTGCTCATTACTCCTAAGGGCATGTCTCAATATGTAAAAAGAGCAAGGAGCAAAATACTAATTGCAATGGAGACATTCAGAAGTGAAGAATTAAAAAAGTGGTTTCAGTCCAATTGGTTAATCAGTCAGGATTGCCAGACATAAAAAAGTCGAAAAGATAAAGGTCAGCTGTTGAGAAAGGACCGGAGAGAGAGACCAGGGAAAACTTTTTTGCTTTGTGAAGTTTTTCATCAAAATGATATGTTCCTATTTAATAAGATTTCTCAAATTCGTGAAATGTGTTCAATCTAAATCTTAGGCACGTGCCCAAATCAAGGTTACTAGAACAAAAGGAATTGACATCCCTAGAAATATGACTTCGTGCCAAGCTAAGAAGGATAAATCACTGACCAGGGAATGAATGCAAAGCATTGAACTAGGACATGCTTGAAGTGGAATAAAAAGCTGCCTGTCAGGGATCTGGCAAAGTATAAGGGTGGCTGCTGTATTTTAAAAGATAGCAAGTAAGGACTGAAACAATACTCATGTATACTCCTGTACGCATTTCTTGGTTAGAGGAAATGATGTGATTCTAATAAAAAACTAATTTGTTAGATGCAGAGAAATCTCTCAGTAGGAGAAACATCATGCAAAAGTCCAAAAACACATCTCTCTTCATTTCTTCACATTATAAATGAGAGTTAAGTGCTTTGCCAAAATGAGTGCCTTCTTCTTCTTCTAATGATTATTATTGTCTTTAGTGTTTCATTGAAGCAAGGGGAATTTACTAGAGTCAGTGACAAAAAGGCTAATGTACTTAATAATTACTTCCTAAAATATTTTTCCATGTAATTTATTAATTACAAGATGCTTCTGGATTTTATCACATTCTTTACAAACACTATACAGACAGTTCTCTAAACACAACATTCTGGGCTTTTCTGGACAGGCGCACCTCTCTGAAGTTCAAGAAATGGAATCCAAAAGAAATTTTCCAATTGCAACTAAACATGTAGCAGTCAAGCCGAGCAGCCTGTATAAGCAGCCCAACACAAAACGAGTGTGGATTTATCTAAATGGAGGCAGACCTGAAGATGGAACTTATGCCTGGGGCAAAACTATTTCAGAGGTAAATCTAGTATGAAAAGAGTGTTTGATAGGCCTGGGTTCAAATCCCAGCTCTGATATTTCTAGATTGTTTAGTCAAACAAATTATTTTACTTCTATGAACTTCATCTGCTTTTCCATTAAATAGTACCAGTACTTTCCTCGTAGGATTGATCTCATGGTTGAATGAGCTTATATGTGTGACAAAGTGAAGTTCAATGCTGTCGGACATATAAGAGTAAAATCTAAAGTTTAAAATAATTTTCCTCATCCATTTTATTTATTATTATTATTATTATTGAGACAGAGTCTCGCCCTGTCACCCAGGCTGGAGTGCAGTGGCATGTGTTCTCATCCCTTTTATATCCAGTTCACAAGAGCGATATTTTCACCCATCATGAATCATTTACTAGATATGTTCTGTTTAAGAAAAACAATGGTACTCATTCGAGAAAGCCTATCATATTCTTAATACCCAAAGACCTAGAGCTGTCAGAATTCTCACTTCCCAAAGTTAAAATATTGACTAAGGAAAAGCGGAGTAGCAGTTCATTTTTGGTTTGTAATTTCAGGGATAAAATTCTGACATTTTTTCTTAATTTTTAAATGAAGAATTTAGGCAAATAATAAATGAATTTGAGTAGTCTTTTTAAAAATCTTATCTGTTGCAGTGATGTCTTAAATAGTAACTTGTCTTTTTAATTTTGTGAAATGTTTTCATGAATTTTTCTGGGGCAAGTGAAAGTCATGTAGAGATGTTGTTAGTGGTTTGGGATGTGGAAAGGCAAGATGGTATAATAGACTGGCTTGGAGAAGTTCATGGAGGCTGGTGATGGCCTCTACAGTAGCAGGGCCATCTGAGAGGGTCCTGTCCCTGGACATTAATCCAGTTTCAAAGTGTAAGGGAGACCACTCTTCTTTGACAGGGCATTTGAATAAGAATGGTGAGAGTGATTTCATACCAGAAGATGACAACCAATTTGTTGTACTTGAGAAGTAAGAGATTAAAATGCAGAAAATGTATACTCAAAATTAGGATTACAAATGAAGGATCTTCATATATGTAGGGAAAAAAAGAAAGTGATTTTTAAAAAAGATAGTGAGAGCTCTTTCAGAAGAGAGCTACCTAGAAAAAGCACTATAACCAAGCTGAAATATCTTTTCCTTGCTTGTTTCTTAAAAAATCAGAATTCCTGTTGTAGATGCCACGTGTTAAAATGCACTTAACTATTGCACCTAGAACTCATGAATTTCTGAGAGAATACACCATGATTAATAAATAAATGGGTAAATGGTTAGAGCAGAGACAATGGGGGAAGATAGCTTATTAGATTCAGAGTAGCAAAAACTTGCAATAATTGACAAAGATTACTTATGTCTATATCTAACTGGGGGATGACTTTTTGATTTATGTGACTCTCGGTGTAGCATATAAAAGGCATTTCATAACTTTTATTCCATGATCATGTAATTTTTTTATGATATTTATATATGAAGGGCCCTATGCTAGATGCTGTGAATTATGTTTCTAATTTATGTCTGTGGAAATATTTTTGTAAACTTAAGGATGCTGTATAATTGACAGCTTAACATCAATAGTAGTAAGTAGCAGTAGAGTCTGTGGTCTCCTTAAATTAATATTTCAAACTGATAAAGCTTTAAAAAATGTATCCAAGGTTTACTTGGGAATGTAGAGAAATGGGCACTCTGGAAGGGAATGTAGAGAAATGGGAACTCTTTGGAAGACAATTTGACTGTACATACCATAAGAAAGTGACTTGTAGAACTTGATCCCAAGGATATTTTCATGAACCCATGCAACAATTATTTATTAAGAATATTTATAGGTGAGGCACAGTGGCTCACGCCTGTAATCCCAGCACTTTGGGAGGCTGAGGCAGGTGGATCACGAGGTCAGGAGTTGGAGACCAACCTGGCCAACATGGTCAATCCCTGTCTCTACTAAAAATACAAAAATTAGCCGTGTGTGGTGGCACACGCCTGTAATCCTAGCTACTCTGGAGGCTGAGGCAGGGAATTGCTTGAACCCGGGAGGCAGAGATTGCAGCGAGCCAAGATTGTGCCACTGCACTCCAGCCTGGGCTACAGAGCGAGACTCTGTCTCGAAAAAAAAAAAAATAATAATAATAATAATATTTATTGCAAGCCTATTTCTAACAGAGCTAGATTATGAATAATTTAAAACCTCATCAATAGGGAGTTGGTTAAATGAGTTATAGCACTAGGATGGAATACAATAACTCAAAATAACCTTTTTGAAATAATAATGAAGATGTTAAAGATATACTTAGTGAAAGAAGCATTATGCAAAGCATGTGAAGTTAAGTTCTGCACACAACTATACACAGATATAGTAAAAGACTATAATGATTTTATTAGATGGTCATATTATGGGGGACCTTTATTTTTCTTTCTTCCATGTTTTTCTATCTGTTCTATATTTTGAGTACAGATTTTTTTAAATAAGGAAAAGTTATATGATAGGGAAGCTGATATTCCTCTGAGAGAAGTACTGACAGAATGTGATAAAGGTAAAATTAGTAGTGAAGGCAGGACTCTCAGTTTAGAAAAGTGGAGCACAGTGCTCATCTAGGGTGACAGACAAGGCTCTGCAGAGGAATCAGTCAGGAACTCTGAAGGAACTTGAGAAATGAAGTAGATTCAACACCTTATGCAGAAAAAGCATTAGCAAGGATGAGGGGCACCACACGTGTAGATATGGGCGTTAGAATTCACAAGGTATATGAAATAGGTGCCCCATGGACAGAGAAATTGGAAGAGATAGATATGACTGGAAAGATTGTTTAAAAGTATATGGTAGACCCCATATACTATATGTATTAGTTTTCTCAGTCAGCCAAAACAAAATACCATAGACTGAGTATTAAACAGCAGAAACAACAGAAGTTGATTTTCTCACAGTTCTGGAGGCTGGATGTCCAAGATCAAGGTGCCAGCAGGATTGGTTTCTGGTGAGGCCTCCCTTTTTGGCTTACAGACAGCCACCTCCTTGCTGTGTTCACACATAGCTTTTCTTTTGTGTGCATGTGGAGACAGAAGGAACTCTGGTGTCTCTTCTTTTTCTTGTATATAAAAAAAACAGTCCCACTGGAATAAGGCTCCACTGGAATAATTATGGCTTCATTTGACCTTAATTACCTCCTTAAAGGCTCTGTCTTCAATTATAGTCACAGTAGGGGTTAGGGCTTAAACATGAATTTGGAATGGATACAATTTAATCCATAACAGTATCCTAAACTCAAGTGCTTGAATCACTACTTGCCTGTGAATAAAGAAATGGTATCATGAAACAATGTTTTGGGAAGACTAATGTGGCCTAGGTGTGTAAAAGGACACTTAGAGAATGTCTAGAAACTTTTCTGCATATAATTTCTTTCTTTGCTTTATTAAAAAAAGTTCTTTCTAATCTTTTCCTTTTCCATGCTGTGCATTTTCGTCTTTAAGGGCTTGCATGGGATTCTTCGTGATCAGTTAGGAATGTATCCTTTCACACTGTCAGGCTGTATAAAATACCTCTGGAGGATGGACTGTGTGTGAGAAATGAACAGGCAGCAGGAAGGGTAGGGTTTGGATTTCACTGGGGGTGTCTGGCTAATGACACTGACTCCAAAGAAGCTCAGAGTTTCAATGGCTGAGACTTTTGCTGGAAGAAAGATAAACAGAGCACATTTCAAAGTGCTTCTCTCTACCTTATATAATGAAACCCCCAGATGGTATTTGAATCCCATCCAATGCGGACTTTCTCTCAACTGCTTTTGCTGCTGTGGCTATTCTGGATGATTTAACCATGTTCTTCCCACCCACTCTTTGAACACTGCTAGACTTACTCTCATCTCCAACTGTTGTCGGCTTATCAGTCATCAATGTACCAAGGCGGCTCTCTCTCCAGGGTTAGTGGCTCTTTCTTCAGGACCAGCATCTTTCTCTGATTTATGATTGCCTGTGCCCCTCCTTCTAATGTCCTGAAGCTTTTGTCTTCTCCCATTCCTGCAGCAGCTCTCTGATTCTACAGAATTTCAAAATTAGAGTGTTCTTCCTTGGCCCAGGAATGGTTCTGAATCCATGAGCAGAAGCTAAAGGGATGAAAAAGAGGTCCTTCTGATTTAGATAGGCAAGTACCTCATGCCCACAGGGAGCATGCAATAGTTCCATGATGCCCATGTGCCACACCTGAGGAGACCTGGTCTAAGGAAACAAAACTCAGAAAATACACTATGGGTGAGCAATTATTATAGAACATTGTTCCTTCATCATGAACTTTGTTATTGTAAAAACACTTAATTTATGGTATATACTTTAAAGAAGATAGTTGAGTAAATTTAGATACATTCGAAAAACTGAGAATTAACAATGTCTTTCTGACTAGATATCATAGAACCTAATTGTACTGAAAATCTCTAATTTTTTCTTTTCAACTCATCTGTATTTGTTACATTCTTTTAGAGCAGAATATGACTTGGGTACTGCATTTCCATGCACAAACCTCACTTTTCATGCGCAAACCTCACTGAGTTACTTTTTGAACATCTTTACAAGATGCCTAGGTAGGCTTATAATTTTGCTCCTCTAAACAATACCTTTTTTTTTTTTTAGATGGAATTTTTCTCTTGTTGCCCAGGCTGGAGTGCAGTGGTGCAATCTCAGTTCACTGCAACCTCCACCTCCTGGGTTCAAGTGATTCTTCTGCCTCCCAAGTAGCTGGGACTACAGGCATGCACCACCACGCCTGGCTAATCTAGTAAATACTAATATAGTATTTACTATATCTACTATAAATAAATACAAAATTATAAACATACAAAAAGTATAATTTTGTATTTATAGTATTCATTTATAGTTTCACCATGTTGGTCAGGCTGGTCTCGAACTCCTGACCTCAAGTGGTCCACCCGCATCAACCTCCCAGTGTTAGGATTACAGGCATGAGCCACTGCGCCCAGCCCAATACTTTTCTTTGGGAAACAAGCCCTGTGGAGAGTTACATCAAGTTGCTTCTGTTTAACATACTTATTTCTAGCAGACTAATATATGCAGAATTGTCAACTACAGAGTATGAAAAGTTTAAGATGTGGATCCTAGAAGAGTAACAAGTATCATTCTTTTAAACATCAAGGTATATTTCAGAACACTTTAGTGCCAACAGATTTGGTCTACTAAGGAATATGGCTTGAACGCTTTAGACCTCAAAGTTAACGTTAGGCTGCTACATCTTACAGCACACATTATGTTGATCTGTTAAAATAAGCAATGAAACTAAAAAAGCATTACTAATCCTCCTTTAGTGCCTAAAACCTCACAGTGTCGCAATTAGAAGTAGAAAGAAATCTTATCTTCCCCTTAAAGGAGTTGTTTTCATGCCTTACAGATCTTTTTTAATGTTAATCAAAATAAAGGAAAAAGTCCTTGAAAATATATTATCAGAGAGAATGAAGATAAAATATTGAACATGAGTACAAGTCATTCTTCGGCCAAAGCTTAGTCTGTTTCTTCCATGCATGATGTGTCATCATCTCCTTCAAGCAGCAGCATTTCATCAGTTACAGCAGAGAAAATGCCTTATTTTCATATTTTAAAATTTTTTTTTGGTAAATGTATTGAGTTTACATGTGAATAGGTCTTAGTAGAAACCAAGTAAAATAACCATATATTGAATTTATATTTTGCCTTTAAAGTATGTTTTAGTTAAATTATGTATATATTTTTTCTGTTTATAAGTAGAAAACATGATCTCTATAGAAGACTGACATTTTAGTGGTAAAGAAAAATATAAGAAATACATCTTTGTGGGATCTTTTCAAACTACACAAATTTCTCTCAGATACCTATCTCTATATATTTCTAGGATAGCTCTTCATTTTTTTCCACTCCAGGCAGAAACTCAGCTACCATACCCTTTGGTTCCTTGGAGTAGGAAAAAAAAAGTTAGTGATTGCTATGGAGTGAATTGTGTTCCAAAATATATGTTGAAGACACAAACCTCAATGTGACTATATTTTGAGATATAAGATATAAAAAGGCTTTTAGGAGGTAATTAAGGTTAAATGAGGTCTTGAGGTGTGGCCTTAATCCAGTAGAATTAGTGCCCTTATAAGAAGAGGAAGAGAGAGACACCTCTTTCTCTCTGCCATGTGAGGACACAACAAGGAGATGGCTGTCTGCAAGCTATAAAGGGGGTCCTTACCAGGAACTGAATCTGCTGGCACCTTGACAGTGGACTTCCCAGATTCCAGAACTGTAAGAAAAAAATTCCCACTGTTTAAGCCACGCAGTCTGTGGCAGCCTGAGCATACTAATGTAGTGACTATTGTTAAAGAGAATTTAGAAATATCACAAAATAAAATCATATGAATATACTGAAATCTCTTTTTGAAAATAATCTCTATGAATTTTTTTATTATCTTAATAACATTTATTGTTTTCTAATTAGAAAACAGAAAAGGAATAAAAGCACCAAGAAGGAAATGAAAATTACATCACCCACAAATAACCAGTTATTACAGTTTTAGTGTATGTACTTCTATTATTTCTAAACAATAATTTTTTTTGCCTTTGTGATCATAGTAAACCACGTGGCATATACAGTTTTGCAAGCTGCTCTGTTTACCTAATGTGACTTTTTCCCCATATAATTTAACATTCTTAGAAAAAGCATTGTTTTCAATGGCATTATAACCTTCTATCAAATGGACATATTATTTATTCATCCAGTTTTCTGTTATTTGCCAGTTCGGTTGTTCTTAATTTTTTGCTATTATAAAGAGTGCTATAATTAACATATTGATACATCAACCAATATTTATTTTCTGATTATTTTCCTTAAATAAATTCCTAGAGGGATTGCTAGGTCATGCTAATAAACATGCCTAAGAATTTTGATACCTACTACCAAATTGTTTTCTAGGAATGTTTTAGGAGTTTATACCCCCATAAGTAGCTATTGAGAATTCCCATCTAACTGTGGTATACATGAAGATATCAACAACACAGCAACAAAATCCAGTGACTTAAAAACATATATTTACAGGTTCAACAGAAGAAAAATGTTATACCCATATTTTAATTTATATATTTTTAATTCCTTGTTGAGGTGGTTACAATTTGTTTTATGTTATCACTTATTGGTCATCTCTGAATTCCCTGTCTTTTGCTATTTTTCTATTATATATATTTTTCATATTGATAAAAGCTTTTTACTAAGTAATAAGGGTATTATGTATAACTTTATCGATTTATTGTAAGAAATTTCCAATTTACTATTGTGTCTATGGAGTTTTTTAAAGTATAGAAAGTAATACATTTTATAAGTTTGTTCATTGCTCTTAATGCTCAGATAGTCCTTTATCATCTTGAGCTCATATAAAGACTCACCTTTTTCTTCTAATTTTTTTGCAGTTGTGTTTTCCTCTTACTTTTCCTTTTTCTGGTGTAAAATTTGAGTGAAGCTATTTTCTCTGCTTTATTTGTTAGCTTACAATTATCTTAGGTCTATTCACTGACTAATCTTTTTCTCTCCCCTCTGAGTTGGAATACCACTGTTATGCTAAAATCTTGCATATACTAGCTTCTGCTTTTAAGTTATATAAAGTATTACTTTTTAAAATTATATAGATTTAAATTTTAATATCTGAAAGAAGTTGCCCATTGTTGTACTTTGTTGTGAGATTTTACTTGAATATTCTTTCGTGTTGACTTTTATAGATACATTTTGGAATTACATTTCAACATCATAAAATCATCCTATAGGATTTTGACTGTAGTTGTATTAGACTATTAATTAATTAATTTCATAGGAATTTACCACCTTTTACATTATTCAATTTCTACAACTAGGCTGTGATATTCTTTAATTTATGTATTTTTTTACACATATAAAATATACTTGCTTTTATATTTTTTATATATAAATATATAATATGCTTATTTTTATATATGCAAAAAAGACTTATGTATAGGTTTCTTTTCTTGTCCACCAGTGAAATTTTATATATTTTTTACAAGGTCTTAGATTTTTAAATGAATTATTTCTAGTTAATCTGGGGATAGATTTTCCCTGACTGTATTTTTAAAATGCCTATTTTCATTGAACAGATGAAATATTAATGTTTTAACTTTTATTTTGTATTTTGGCACTTCATTGCTTTTATTTCTCACTTGGTTCACCTAAGTTTTCTAAGAATAAGTCATATTAAATTCACATGATGGTGATTTTTGCTTACTCCGTTAAAAGAACTGTTTCTCTTATTCCAATTTTATGTTTTATTGCATTGCTTATAATCTTAAAATTAATTCTTAACAACCAAAAAGAAGGAAACAGCGTCTTTTGTCTTTATGAATGATAAGAAAGAAGGCTGGGTGTATTGGCCCATGCCTGTAATCTCAACACTTTGAGAGGCCAAGGTGGGAGGATTGATTGAACCCAGGAGTTCGAGATCAGTCTGGGCAACATGGTGAAACCGTGTTTCTACAAAAACAAAAATTAGTCAGACATGGTGATGCATGCCTGTAGTCCCAGCTGTGCAGGAGATTGAGGTGGAAGAATCACCTGAGCCTGGGGAAGTCAAGGCTGTAATAAACCCTAATCATGCCACTGCATCACTGCACTCCAGCCTAGGTAACAGAATGAGACCCTGTCTGAAAAAAAAAAAAGAGAAAGGAAGAATGCTTTGGTTTTCTTTTTTCCGCCTACCTCTGTTTTTGGTCATGTTTCACTTTTTTTTTTTTCTCTATGAAGACTTACTTTAAAAGTTTAATTCATTTATTTCCTGATTACTTTTGTAGCAGGCATATCATGTTCTCATAGTCTTAATGCTTAACATTAGTTATTTTATATTATGTCTTTCCATAGTCAAGGAATTTGATTCCTTTCTTAATAATCCGAAATATATGTGTGTGTGATATGTCTTCTGAGGACATCATGTGTTTCCTTTAACCATAAATTGTAACTTGGCTGGATATAGAATTCTTATGTTAAAATCTTTTCCCCTAAAAACTTCATAACTTCATAGATTTTGCTTCATTTTCTTTGGTATACAGTGTTACAGAAAGCAGAGTATAAGTATAACTGAATTTTTCTCCCATGCTTGAAATCCATATCTTTTGCTCTGTGATATTTAAATCTTAGTCATATTGTTCTTAAACTTTGCCTTATCCTAGGTCAGCCTACTTCACCTGAAGGCATGGATCTTTATTTGGAACAGGAAAGTTTTCTTTTATTTTTTGATAGTTGCTGAAAGTTAACTTATTCTAGATTCTTCTCCAGTAACACCAATAATGTATAGGTTTAATATCTGATGTCTTGACATTCTAGATGTTTAACTTTCTCATACATTTTATCTCTTTTTCTTTTTCTGTATCCTGTGAGATTTTCTCCACCTAGTCTGCCCTAATACTGATTTGAATTTCTGTAGTATTGAGTCTTTTTCTTTCCTACCTTCTCTCCTCTTGTCATTTGGCTCTCTCTTCATCCTTACTTGAAACCCTATTTCTTCTCTCAGTAGCAGCTATACAATTTTGGTTATGATATTTAACCTCTTTGTCCTCCATTTTTCTCATCAACAAAAGGTAGATGCTAATTATTTCCACAGAACAAAATTAGATCGTCCTTGAGAACTTTTAGAAAAATACCCAGCCCCTAAAAATGTGTCAGTACATTTTAGTCAATATTACCGTTATCAGCAGCCTCAGCGTCTCTCCTGTATCTGAGCAATACTTCTTTCCTTTAAGCTGTGGTTATCTCGTTTCTGTGTGTATGTGTGTGTGTATTTATGGAAGTCATAGCTTATTGAATTTGGGGTGAACTCAACACTGATACTCTTGAAAATGTACTACTGCTGTAAATCTTTTTTAAAATCTTCACCTTGAGTACAATGTACTCCTTTTTATGTTGTAGAATATTTTCATAAACCTTACATTGTTGCTGTTGTTGATTTTTATATTTGTATTTCCTTGTACAAAGAAAGGTCTTTTGATAATAGACAGAATAGTTTAGTTCTCTTTGCTGTCAGAATCCTCCCTCAATGCTAAGTTGAAGGATTGGTTTATATGCAGAGTATTTAATCAAATTGTTTCTGACTAGCTGTTATTTGGCAGGAGTCGGGCTGCATTTAAGACCACTCTCTTGTTGGTCTTCTCTGACTATCCCATTCTATACAGGGGAATATATTTTTGGATAATTTCAGTTATCATTAAATTCAATCCATTCGTCCCTTACTCAGAATACTGAGTAAAAAGCTGCACTTTTTGAATTGCATCACCCCATCACTCTTCTTGTATTATTGATGCACTTTCCAGATGCAAGGTGCCATCACTTGCCCAGCCCAGACCCCTGCCATGCTGCCTTGTTGTGAGTTGTAGCCTCTAAACAGATCTATATACAGAAATATTGGTGGTGATTTGGAGGGCTGTTGTGGACTCGGCACCTGCAGTTTGGGGGAACAGGCTTTTGGCCCTCTAATAGGTGAAAGTCATACGAGCAGTTATGTAGAAACCTCTCACTTTCTTCTTGCTTGCTTTTAATATTTTGTTTTAAAGTTTTATTCACATTTTAATGGATTTGCTCTCAAGAGTCTGGCAGCATGTCGATTAATCTTTCTGGTACCATTGACACTGTATCTGTACATGTGTTTTTATGAGTGAGTATTCAAGAAAAATTGAGAGAAGTTTAATAAGGCCTTTCTAGAAAGCTTTAAAATGTATCAGTTAAAAACAAAAGACTTTTTAACCATAGAATCATACAACCAGTGAAATCTTAGACCAAAATTTTCATTTTATCTTTGAGGAGACTCTTTTGAAGCAACGTTACTTATCTGAGGTCATAAACAGGAGCGAGCTTGAGTCTCCTCACCTTTTGTCATTCTAGTTCCTTAGTCATTAAAAAAAATGTTTTAGGTATTTTGAGAAGTCTAGATTTTCAATCCAGTGCTTATCATATTTAGGAATTTCTTAAATAGTGAGAAGACTTCTTCCATGGAAAAATACAGAACTATAGGGTTAACTTTGCTGGAGAGTCCAAAAGCTCCTCATTGTTTAAACACTTTAGGGAACATTTGTGGACCCTTCTTCCCATCCCTTCTATACCTATGTCTAATAACTATTAGTGGACAGTGGACAAATAATCAAACTGGGATAATAGTTCTCTTAGAAGAGTTGGTTCTTTGATACATGATTATATTGTGCCATTCCATATTCAAATGTGGCTGTCTCTCTGTGTCTCAGCTGCTGGAAGACTGCTCCTCTCGTCTCAAAATGACCCACCCAGCCAGAGCACTGTACACTCCCAATGGTGAGCCAATTCAGTCCTGGAATGACATAGAGCGAGATATGGTCATCTGTGTGTCTATGGGACATGGTTTCAGAACCCCAAACGGTATGTGTGATAGTTTTTTTTCCATCAAGTAATTGAAGAATTAAAACATTTTTCTCTTCAAAGAGCTTATATGTCCCATCACAATGATTTTGAATAATTATCCTCCTCCAAGTGTTTCTATTCCATGTTATAGAAGTTAAATTTATAAATTTATGTGCTGGAACCTCATGTCAAGATTATTTGCATTGAAGAACTCAGTCAGATTTCAGTTAATCTTGAACCTTATCCAGGGGCCTTATTTGCAGAAATACTGAGAGCCTCATTTGAAGCTATTCCCCTAGTATGAACCTTGAGGAAAGTGAGACTCCACTGATTTCCTATTTTCCAAATTATTTAAAACTTAATGTTTTATTAATAGTAATTATATGGTTTGCAGTTTCTTTTCTTTAGTAATAAGTAAATATATTCTAGAATTATTATCTTGTCTATTTCTTGGTAATTTTTTTTGATAAATGGCAGAAATTGAAAAGAACATATATTTGTTATTGAGTGAACTCTAGTTCTTTATCCTATGTGTCCTGATGGATTAAAAGCCTGTTTTTGTACGTAGGCATATATTAGCAAAGATATAATTTTCAGGAGATTCCGAAGAACATTGTTGCCACTCTAAAGAAAACTAAAAGGTTAGGTAATGAATTGCCTGGTATCCCTATAATAGTAACAGTAGATATTTTCTTTTAAGAAGTCACCATAAAATTATGATTACTATGTTATATGTAATGTAGGCAAACCAAAAACTTCTAAAACCGTTGCAATCATATCTTTACATTTAGCCCAGAAGGGACAAAAGGATAGAAATGGAGACCAAAAAGTAGGAAGATAGGATTTACTAGGATGCCTAGCATTGTTCTGAGGGAAGCCACAATATTCCTCCTGCACCATGCTACATCATGGACGAGGCTCCAGTCCTTTTATTCTTTTTATTTTCTGCTGCTCCCATCACCCTGGTTCTTGGTGACCCTCACTACAGGGTACTTAGAAGAACACATCAATGATGAGGTTCTTATTATCAGCAAGTATTAGTTAGTAGTTTTCTGTATCCACAAAGTACATAGCTTATAAAATAAACGTAAGCTAGGCTCCTTTCCCGAGAGTTTTCAATCTAATTAAGCATATGAACACACGTGAAATAATTACAGTACAGTTGAGTAGTCAGCAAACAAGTGTGCATTTGGAGGTACCTTCCCAGTCCCTTCATTATCTAGGCTTAGTTTTTCATATTCCTGGGATGGGCTTCTGTTGCCTGTACCACACCTTCCTTGCAGCCTTGTGTTCATTGAGCCTGTGTGATAAATAAAGCTAAATATACTTCAGGCAGGCTAGCCAAAAGGGTATCCAACCACAGAGAGAGATGTCGGCTGCCTTCCCGGAAGCAAGCTCATCAACAATAAAAACTGTGAATGGAAGAGAAAAAAAATTGGAAATGCAAATATTATTCTTTCTGCCATTTTCCTCCCTGTTGGCTCTGTGTATCTTTGATAAAGCTTTGGAGACGAATGTTCATTTTTGCATATTCAATTCTATAAATACATAGATTGCATCGTATGAAAGTTTATTCCTTTCCTATGACAGTAGGTTCCCCATGTTACCTTCATGGTAAGAGGATTAGTGGTTTCCTCTATTGTCTCAGTTCTTTCCAGTGAGTTATATGGGTTCTAGGAAATTACAGGAAATCTCTGATCGCAGAAAGTCTGATTTAGTTGTTTTTTAGAAACTTATTTTACTGTTGCCATTTTATTGTTTTTCCTGAAATAATTAAGTTAGTAATAATCATTTTTTAGAAATCTAAATATTAAGAGTGCTTTAAAAAAGAAAAGATAGAAACGCAATTACATGCATAGACCTGTTAAGGGACATTTAATTAATTAATCATTCCATTCATGATTTTTCTGTGACCTACTGGCTTAAGTATTTAGGAAGGAAATAAAGCAGTCTGGGAGTTTCAAAACCACTCTAAAAGAACTTATTTATGCATTATAATATCAAAAAACATTCAGTATGTGAAAGTTAGTCATCAAAGAATCAAAGCAGGTTTTTTAAAAAATCAATTGGATTTGATAAAACAAACCCAGATGCTACTAGAATGGCCTATTTCACACAAACCCCTGACAAAATTTAAAGGGTGCTTTATGCCATTTGCCATAAAATCTGAACACTGTTCTCACTGCTGCTTTCTATCTTTTCATTGTCCCAATTTTTAGACCAGCCCTAGGTTAGCTTCCAATTCAGACTTTGTAATAAACCTGGAAAGAAGTCCTCTCTAGCAACTTCCATTCTCTAGAAATCCAAAGACTATTAACACATATCTGATGTGATAAGAAGTCAGAGGTATAATGAGAGAGCCCAGGGTGGGAGCCAAGAATTTTTGAGGGGTCTTCAAGTTTTTCATCATCCTGGACTTTTAATTATTTTCCATGACATTGACTTGTCTCTCAATTTCTTTTTTTTACAGAGTTAAAACAATTGATGGAAATCAGAGCAAATTATGCCAGAATCCGAAGGCAGCAGGGCCCTCAAGCCACAGACATTGTCGTGTCACCATCCACGAAGCTGCTGTCTCTGGCACAGCTCCACAATTAACTCCTATCAGAACCATCATTTTCTGCTATATTTTTTCTGGTATAGCTATGTGCACATACTCATATGTTTGTTATGACATTATGATTGTTTATCTCTTTTATATTTATGCAGTTCTCCCCTCTTTCTTTTCTGAGACAGGTTCTTGCTCTGTCGCCCAGGCTGGAGTGTAGTGATCATGATCACAGCTTACTGCATCCTCGACCTCCCTGGGCACACATGATCCTCCCATCTCAGCCTCCCAAGTAGCTGGGACTAAAGTCATGCACCCCCACGCCCGGCTAATATTTGTATTTTTTATAGAGATGGGGTTTTGCCTTGTTGCCCAGGCTGGTCTTGAACTCCTGAGCTCAAGTAATCCTCCCACCTCGACATCCCAAAGCGCTAGAATTATAGGCGTGAGTCAATGCACCCAGCCCTATGTGATATTTTGTAAAGGTTATTACCTTTCACATTTTACATAAAGTGACATTTGATGCCTCAAATTTTTCCTGGGAAGGCAACAAAACTAGACAAAATAATGCCAGAAAAATAACTATCTTAGGTGTATTTTCTTCCATGTAAAAAAGGAGACTACTGGTTATTAGTGAAATATAATTTCACAGGGTCAAATGGCTTATGTAAATGCTTTTTATAATAATCAAACATTCCATCAAACATTCCATTCCACATATGGAATATTTGATAATACAAAAAGACTCTGACCACTAAACACTAAATTTGCCCTTAGCTGACATTTTCTGGCTCAGCCACCATATTTTCCAGACCTCCACATTAAAATCCTAAAGTTACTGAATACCAATGAAATGGCTGGCGGCCACCAAATGCCACACAAGTCAATCCTTTCTTCTCCCATTTCTCATCAGTTTCACCTGTAGTAACAGTGCAGGACTTTTTATGGGGTACAGTTAGATTCTGTTCATGAGAGTAAAGCTTGGTAATTCCCAATATTTGCCTAGTGATAAAAGTCATAGACTATGTCCTCAATACAAAAGCTTAGGGAAAGGATATATGCACTATTTAAAAGAAAAATTATGGAAGGGTTATTTTTTAAAAAGAAATCAAGGAAGATACCTAGGAGTCTTAGGTATCAATCCTACAGAAAGGGAAGAATTTACAAGAAGAAGAAAGAACCATTAAAAAAAATAATAGTGACAAATTAGAGTTTAGTTTCTGCTTTTGGTGACAAATTTCCAGAGAAATACTCTTCTTCCCTGTCTTCCTCTGAAAACCACTCACAGCTCTGTATGAATATAAATTGCACTCTGGCTAGGTGTGTACAGAATGGTTCAGCTGGGCTCACTTCTCAATCCTCCACTTTAATGTGATGCAGGAAGGCAGTATATCATTTCTACTGAAGGGGGCTCTTGGTAATCGCTGCAAAAGGCCTAGTATTTACTCCCAGTCTGCAAATCAGTAGGGCTGCATGAATAAATTCCTGCTGCCTCTGACACCACTAAAAAGCAAAGCACATTGAGGTGAAATTTCACATGTTACATCAACAGTAATTTGCCCTTTTATAGACATTTTCTCTGTGTATTGTGTGATGTTAGAGATGAGAAGGCATTGCAATGCAGTTGTGTGCCATATAGGAGAAAAAGATTGCATGTGACTTCTATTTTTCTTTCTTTCTTTTTTTTTTAAGCAAGAAAGTCAAAACAAGAAGAGTTAAGAGACTTGCTCCCCATTGGAAAAGAAGCCAAAAGGACTCTTGCCAGTTGGGCCTCTCCCTAGAATGACTCAATCACAATCCCTCTACAGAAAATTTTTTTTAATTCCTTGAAAACAAAGGCATTTCTCTAGGTGCAAAAGTACCTATCACTTTCCTGCCAGGGAAAAGTTGATTTGCTATGAAAATGGCATAATTTCACCCTGGATCAAATGTGCAAATTCTTGTGAAGTCTTCACTGTTGCATGTGAATACGCCTGAAGCGAAAATTGGTAATATCACACAATGCTGTATCAAGCACCAGGAGACATAAGGCAAAAGTCTTAACTGAACTTTTCTATTACTAGTAAATGGGATTTTAGATGTAATGTAACAGTCATCAACACATCACATTTTACCAGCAAGGCAGCGACACTGTAGACGACAGCTAGCCCTGGGTATCTTGGTACTTCATAGCCACTTTTAGCTTTGACTGAAAACAGCCCTACTCTTTCCTTACTCTTGACCTTCCTCTTTGGTTGGCTGAAAGGTGGACTGGGGAGCAGTTTCTCTACCTTCAGCAAGGACTGTAGGATAAGACCATTGCAATTCTGTTCAGCCATTCTAGGCTTTTAATAAATGCAGTAATTTCCTTTGGGAACATGTTTATCAAATTTGAATCAGCTTCATATATATAAGTCAGATTTCAGTATTTTTCTATCAACTGAAAATGATTTATTATTAAACACTAAAGCAACCATCCCTAAGTCCATGGCCTTCTCCAAAAATTTATTTCCTGCTGGTTCACAAACACCCTTAAGGTGATCCAGATGTTAATCAACAGTGTAGAAGCATTTGGTATTTTCCTCAGGAGAACTGAATTTTTCTGCCCACCTCTCTAGCTGTTGTTGCCTGATTAAGTGTTGGGGTAAAGTTGCATGTTTCTAAGCAAGTAAACTAAAATCAATATGCCCGAAAGTCTGGCATTCTTTCTGGAATTAACTAACAGTATTTATAAATAAGAAGCATTTTAACTGGGTGCTTATGGCAGCTTTGTAAACAGGATCTATTAGTAATGATTCAAAATGCAAAGGTAGCTTGAAGGGCAATAATCCTAAATTTCTGTTTTTTTCCTTGATTGTTTATCATAACTAAATATTGTTTTGTTAATTAAGAAAACAAAGCAACAATCAGACAAATAACAGCAGAAGGATAAATATAAATTTGTTCTCTTTTGTCAGAGACTCACTTAGAAATGGTGGCTGGTGGCTGTTGCAGCATTTGTGGGCTAACCTTCAATAATAGCCCAGGTGTGCTGAGTGTCATTGAGAGATTCGTGATTCACCATGGCAGCATTTTTTTTTGAATCATTTGGAAGTGAATGATCAAAACACACAAATCTGCATTATTCTGGAACATCACAAAATCAGAGGCAAATGTCCCCAGTGATGGGAAATTTAGACCCAATGGTGATTCTCAGTTGTTTTTATTGAACCACTGGTTCTGGTTCTCTCTTGGCTTTGAACATACCTCAACCCTGTGTCCCTTCCACCAAGCTGGGTAGGTGGAAAGAAAGAGTAGCAGTTTTGTTCTCAGCACAGTAAATTAGAATTCTGCATAAACGGCATGTTTTGGGGCTGTGTGGCCATAAGCAACTACAAAGCAAGATCAACAAAGACCACTCAGGCAAAAGCTGAGGAAAGTAAATTGACTGACTGTGTAACTGTAGATATTCAGTGTGTGTCTGCTGCCAGCTATAGCATTTTCTAATTCTCTGAGTCTGGAATATGCAACTACTAGCAATAGGCTATCACCCTCTATGCACCAAATGTGTGAATAGAAATATAAGAGGAAAGAGAAAATGCATATGCCCATGATGCAATTGGGTTGAAGGAGAGAGGAAGAAAGGAGAGAGGAAGAAAGGAGACAGGAAATTTTATATCTGTGGCAAGTAAAATGGTGATTCTGAATTGGATGTGCTATTGCTCATTGTCTGTGCTATCCCTCTGTGGGCTTGCAGGTAGATACAAGCTTCAGTTGAGCTGCTGGACTTACCAGGTCCTAGCTTGTCTGTCCTAGAGCAGTAATTTCAACCTTGGAAATTGATATTAGCGTTTTAGCTCAGGTGCAGCTGCTCAGGAATGTCAGCTCTGTCAGCAGCTGAAGCAATTGGGTGGTCATCTCTAGGTGCCACCACTGGAAGCTGTGTTTTAAAGGAAATTTCCCAAAAGGTGCTGTCCTTTACTCTGCAGACTATGCTAGAGACAGGTGGAGGAGAGGCGGGAACTTCCCAGGGCTCCTAGGTTAGTGCCTCTAAAAGTGCAAAATCTGATTATATCTCTGTTCTTGTTTCCATCACTTTTTCTCCCTCTTCCCTCCTCCTTCTCCCTCCCTGCCTTTTGGCCTTTTCTCCTGTCTTCCTGGCTTTTCTCCTCTAAGAGTCTTTCATTTAAAAAGAAAAAACTCTTTCCTGGAACAATTTGTATATTGGCATGAGATGCTTCCTTCATATGATTCTCAAATTTTAGTGTGCACAAGAATCACCTGGTATGCTAGATAAAATACAGATTTCCAGGCTTGATCCCAGCACCGGTTGTAATCTCTATGCCTGAAGTGGCATAGGGAATCTGCATTTTAACAAGCATCTGGGAAGAAGTGTAGTCCTTGGCCACAGTTTAAGAAACTTTGCCAAGAATTTTGGGCCCACCAAGGACAGCGCTGTTTATTATCAGCAGGGAATGGCCCAAGTGATAAGTACCAGTTTCAAGAACAAAGCCTGTATTCAGGGGCTGTGAAGACAATGAAGCATTTGCTTTGTATGTGAGTGTTTGAGTCTAAGCATCCTCATGTTTTTCCATCACAATTCCCTTAAGAAATGATGGAAATGTTCTTGAGTCAGAACTAACCACCCAGAGATTTTAACTAGGACCCAGACATTGGAAGACTAAACAAGTGAGTTTGAGATGCTGAAGCTTCCCATGTTCATTAAGCTGCCTTCAGTGCTGGTAAAATCTTGCTATTTTAAAGGTCACAGGAATAATATCAATGCTGTGGTACATATATCAAGGAGCGGAATACTTTTGACAGTGTGGAAAATAACCAGCTTCCTGGAGTTTTCTTATGTATTGTTATATATACAAAGAAGGAGAACTTTGGAACAGGACACTATTTCTATTTTCCATCATTGCTCTTTCTCCAATGAATGAGCTACTTAATAGGGAAAAGGCTGAACCTTTGTTCTGTTTGCTCTAAGTCTAGTTAACATGGAAGTCTGAGCACGAGCACCTGCATCCCTGGCAGGCTCACCCAAGGGTGTGAAAATCCACAGGATATTATTTCAGTTCAGTAACAAATTCTCTTAGAAAAGTTAATTTTCAAGATAGTTCTCTTGACCCACCTATGAAATCCATATAGCTTGAGAGACACTTTCGTTGGAAGATAGACACTTCTCTTGGAAAACAGAGAATTCAAAGAAAATTAGTTTTTCTAACACCTGATTCATGTATAAACCAGGTATGTTCTTTATCTATCTAGACACACATTTTTATATATTTTTATATGCAAATAGATAATGAATTTTTCCTTGCCTCTTGTTTAGTGTAGTTGTTTTGATGGGATAAATTCCATTGTGGATTTTGATTTTTATTACTTTCCCAATGTTAAAAACGTGTGTGTGTGTGTTTATATGTGTGTGTGTGTATATATATATACACATATATACACACATATACATATACATATATTCTGTATATATGTTTGTGTATATATAGAGAGATATTCTCTCTCTCTCTTCTGAGAGAGAGAGAGAATATATATATATACACAGAAGAGAGAGAGAATAGCTGATATATACATGGTATATACATGAATATATATATATGAAAATATATATGTATATATATTCAGGCACTTACTGTGTTCACTGTTGTAGGTGCTGGAAATGCAAAGGTGAATGTGACAGATGTAATCTCTGTCTCTGTGGGGCTCATGCTGTGTGTTGGGGAGGAGAGACATTTAGAAGTTAAATAAGCACATAGAATAATTATGTGCAATAAATAATTACACATTGTGTTAAGTCTTACAAAGGAAACCAAGTTCAGTTAGAGAATAACTGGAGGGGAGGTAGGGATGACATACTTAATGAATGGCATGTTTAAGGAACTGACAGTTAAACTAAAAGACAAGAATGAATCAGCCATTCCAAATGGCAAGAAACAGGGTGAGGGTTGTGGCAGGGAACAGAGTACCAGGCAGAGGTGAGACTCAGGAAAGAATGTGGCATGTTCAAGCTACCGAAGGAAGGTCTAAAGTAGCCACTGTGTAACAGAAAGATCACAGGAGCCACATGGGTCATTGGAAATTTTCTAGTAGACACATTTTTAAACAAGGTAAAAATGAATCTGTCAAATACATTTTCATACTATGTTTTATTCAACTCAGTATATCCAAAGTATTAGCATTTCAACATATCATCAATGTAAAATTATCGAGGCATGTTTCTTTGTTTGTTATTGTTCTAAGGTCACCATATCCTGTGTGTATTTTACATTTACAACACATCTCAATTCAGACTAGCTATATTTCAAGTACTTCATGGCTACTTTTATTAAAATAACTAATTCACTTAAAAAAAAAAAAGCACTAGGACTGATCTAGATGCTGGGCATGCAAAGGTGAATGCAATAGTTGTGACTGCTTGGATAGGCCTAGAATGTTGGAGTACCAGGCACGAGATGAGCTTGGAGGGGCATGCATGAGCTTGATTGTGAGGGCCTTGTAGTAGTGCTGTGGAGTTGGGAGATTATATATATAAAAGTGCACTTTACATATATAACTTGAACAAGTTTAATGTAATACGCAATATCTAGTCCAACCTTCACATTAGTTCTCTTTACCGGCTTCCCACTGCGATATATGTATGTATATGTATATATATGTATGTGTGTGTATCAGTGTATTTAATACACTAAGTGTACTCATGTCTTATCTCCATAATTCCCTTAAGAAATGATGGAAATGTTCTTGAGTCAGAGCTAACCACCCAGAGATTATAACTAGGACCCAGATGTTGGAAGGCTAAACAAGTGAGTTTGAGGTGAGGAAGCTCTCCATGTTAATTAACCTGCCTCGAATGCTGATAAAATCTTTCTATTTTTAAAGGTCACACAAATAATATCAGTGCTTGATATATCGAGCTGGAATAATATCAGTGCTATATAGAAAGAAAGATAGTTGATAGATTAGATAGATGATAGATAGATAGACAGACAGACAGATAGATAGGACAGTGGGAAGCCAGTAGAGAGCAAATGTGAATGTTAGACTAGACATTGTGTATTCAGTTAAGCTTGTTCAAGTTATAAGTTGCATAGACTCACTTAGTTTGCCTCTGGTGATGGAAGTTTGTTGGGAGGATTAACAAGGAAGTGAGGAAGCACAGGAAAGCCCAGCGAACAGGCTTCATGGTGGCCTCTGTTCAAGACTCATGCCTGTCTGGGTCCCAGTGGCCACCCATGTAGTCTGCCATTCCTGCTCTTGACTTCCCCGTTTCTCTGTGCTTCCTGATCCTCATGTGAATTTTCTACTTCTCCAAGGGCTCTTCTGTTGTACACTAAGATATGGCACCTGCCTACTTATGGCTTCTGTTGCTTCATAGCTTCTGTTTATATTTTTTAATGCCTTCTCTTTATATTTCTTTTGGCTCCAGGGTCACTGTACCATCTGAACTACTTTCTTTGTGTTTTCTAACAGATGATTGAATGGATGGCTTTTACTCATTCCTTTAGATTAGGATGTCAGGGATACATGATGCAAAGCACAGTTTTCCTGTGTATGGAACAGTGTGGACTGATCTTTCCTTAGGAAGCTGTGGACATGGCATTGTTTGCATAGACATGTATTTCTGCCATTGTTATGGCTCTTTTCTTCCTTTACCACCGAAGAACGAAATTAGCAATGGAATCAGCTAGGCTGTCACTATTCCTAATCAGTCAGTGAGAGGCTTGTCCTTGGGTATACACTTAAAACTGACTTTGGTGGGGTGACCTTGATGATATTTTCTAAGCAGCCAATACAAAATTGAGGTTAGAATCTACGACTTTGATGACAATATCAGGATGAACAACGTTTGAGATCTTAAATAACACTTCTGTACATACTCAAGTCTGTCTAAAGAAGTGGATCTTGCAGAGAGTGGCAAAACTCAAGATACTCTCTGATTGGCATCCAGGAAATGTTTTCAAATCAATTCCAGTGTCAAACCCTTTTTATCAGACCTTTCCTTACCTCTTGTTTAATGTAGTCATTTTGATAGGATAAATCCCATTGCGGATTTTTATTTTTATTACTGTCTCTTCTACTACCCCACTCTCAAAGGCCACACTTGATAACAGCTTTCCTAGTGTTAAAATGTGAGCTCTACTCACTGGGTGTGACGGTGTTCTGCTGTGTTTTGAGTTGTAAATCCTTGTATTCTCTAGGACATCCATGGAGCAGTATTATCCACTAGATAACACCCAGTTCCCATGGGAAGTTTGATATGGGCCACATCCATACATTTAACCAAAGCTTTGTCTTCAAGAGGCTTCTCAGAGAGTTTTCACATGGCAGTGGCAGCACATTCCAGGGTCAACTGGACTCTGCCTCACTCAGGAAATGACTTGACGGCAGAGGTTGATTTCTATTTGCACAAACATACAACTGTTAATATGAGTAAAGTGAGATTCATTTATAGGATTTGTAAGTACTTCAAAGTTGTTTACTTACCTATCTGACTTCAGACCACTGCCATTGCTCACTGAGATAATACCTCTAATTTTCCAGCTAGTCATTGCACACTCCACCCCTGGAGCCTTGCTGCTATTGAATTCTTTATCAAAGATGTAGCCAGAATGTTCTTTCTAGAATAAAAATCATATCATGTCACTTCCTTGCTTAAAGAGCTTAAGTAGCCTTCTGTTGCCATGAAAATGAAGGACAAACTCCTTCCGATGTGCCTAAAGGCCTTTGGAATCTGGAGCTCCCCAGCTCTGCAGTCTGGCTTCTCAGCCCTTTGCTCACAGCGTTCTGCACTCTGCCCATTCTAAACTTTTCCCCATTCCCCAAGATTGTATATTCTCTCTTACTTTTGTGATTTTGCACATTTTCTTCCTGCAGCTTTCTCATGTCATTTTATATGTCAGTGTGGGGAACTTCCTTCCATGTGCTTTCCCTGTACCTGTTGCTCACCCTGATTGTAGGACCTACCACTGTGGAAATGCCCTTTCTCACATTGATCTGCAGACTCCTTGAAAGTAGGGTGTTCAGAATTGTGTTCCCAGTGCCTGAATAGCCCTTACTACACAGGAGGCATTCATGAATATTTGTTGGATGAATGTGAGACTTAGGGTAACTTGTTGGCTTAAAAAGTTTTATTTTTGTTCCTTTTTAACCATGCACTGAAATATCTGCTTTTCAAAAATAAGTACAACACTGAATCAGAGTTTAGCTTTTTGTAGAACTTTCTTCTCACATGCATTGCGTCAATCCATAGAACAGCACATTGCCTTCTTATAAAACAAATTTGCACTTGTTGTTAAGACAGTGTAGACTGACTAAGTTCCCTTCACCAAAAGGCAGCCCAAAGCAATGTTGACAATAAACCTTACTTTGCTAACTGTACCTTTCAAAACACTCCAACAGCCTGATAGAGTGAAAAATACTTTTCTTCCATCAGAGCCCAGACAGACCCTCTTGTTGCAGGCAGCCTGGCTTAGAAGGGAAGACATGTCACCCCCTTTCACAAGTGTGATGATTTGTGGCTGAGAAGGGAGAGGCTGCTCTCTGAACCACATGCTCCCTGGTGCAGGCAGGCTAAGGAAAGATGAATGGCATTATAAGACAGACATCTGAATGTTTCGTATTAAATTAGTCCCACAGAGCACCCAGAATTCTCATTCCATAAATCACAAAGTAAAGTAAACTCACTCCCAGTTTAGATTGCTGTGACTTTGGCCTGTGGTGTCATAGATAATCTGAGAACAGTTAAACATTTGTCTGAAATAGTAATAATTTTGAGCATATTTACTCAGTGGCATAGAGGTGACCCAGACTGATCTCTGCTGCCAGAAACAGCATGTAAATGGGAGTCAGCCAATTTAGAAGATTTCCAAACAAGAGTCACTGCTTCTCACATCCTCTGTCCACTCTAAAATGACCATGAGCTCTTTCAGGAGCTCCTGGGTGCTGCAGGCCCAGATGAGCAAACTCCACCCTTTCTAAAGAGCAGGTATGAGCCTGGCCGGATGGCTCACACCTGTAATCCTAGCACTTTGGGAAGCTGAGGCAGGCAGGTCACCTGAGGTGAAGAGTTCGAGACCAGCCGGGCCAACATGGTAAAACCCCATCTCTACTAAAAAATACAAAAATCAGCCAGGTATAGTGGCATGTGCCTGTAATCCTGGCTACCTGGGAGGCTGAGGCAAGAGAATTGCTGGAACCTGGGAGGTGGAGGCTGCAGTGAGCCGAGATCGTGCCACTGCACCTCAGCCTGGGTGACAGAGCAAGACTTCCTCTCAAAAAAAAAAAGAGCAGATATGAAAGAGCACTGATGCACCCCTCCCCCTCTACTAAATTGCAGTTATAGTACCATTTTGAAATCCACCTTCACTTTGTCTTGGTCTAAGAATCAGAGTTAGGAAGCATTTTGGTTCTACTAAAGCCACATTTCTCTTCAATGACAAAGGCTTATTCTGAGACTATTTTACATATCCTTGGATCTATTCTGGTTCTTCCATTCTTGAGCTGACATTGTGGGTATTTGGAACACTAATTAGAATGGAAAGAACATTGGGCTGGGATTCGTGAGATCATCCAACTTGATGCTGACTGACTGAGGTACTGTATAACCTGCCACATTCTCTTCTAGAAAATGAAAAGAGCAGATTTTTAATCTTTAAAGTTGCATCCAACTTTAAAAGTCTGATTCTAATTCAGTAATAAGATATGATTAGGCAGATATGACTTTTTTTTTTTTCCTCTCTTTCTCTTCCAGTTGATTCCTGAAATTTCATCGCCTGCTTAGTAGGGACTTTCTACAGGTGCTCACCAGGATCTGCATAAAGGGCCACTTCACCTTCATAAGCCCAATTTAAATCTCACCAGAGCAACAGAGGGAGGTCATAGCATGACTTTGTGGTAGCCAAGGCGTGGAGGTGGCTTCTTCCAGGGAAAGATTCCTGGACTTGGAGGCATAGGCCTGGCTTGAGTCTTGCCTTCCTGCACTCTTGGGAAAGTTGCTTGGTATAAGACTCAAATAAGATCATTAACATGGAAGGAGAAGGGCACCAACATTTTTAGAGTGTCTATCTGTACCAGGCTCCATATTGAACTTTTACATAGATGTTGTCTCTCTGAATCAGTATTCACAACCACCCTGTGAAGTAGATATTTCTTTTACTACTTTTATATTTTACAGATGGGAAAGCTGGGCTTTTACGAAGTGAAATATCTCTGCCAAAGGCAGCAGCCAATAAGTGGCAGAGCTGGGATCTGTACCCAAATCTGCCTACCCTCAAAGCCTGCTGTTTCCATTTCGGTACCCTAGAAACCCCTTGTAAGTTTTCAGTGCAATAGAAATGTTAGATGTGGTCTTGGCATTTCTGAAAATGAGCTCACTAGATACCTTGAAGTGATCATTTTATGGTTTAGTTGCTGCTTATTTGAATTATTTTCCTGATGGCAATTGAGTTAGGCAAGGTAAGCTACGTTTGTATGCCCAACCCAAGGTGGCAGAATAGAAATCTATTTCTCACAGTTCTGGAGGCTGGGAAGTCCAAGATAACAATCAAAGCACTGGTGTCAGGTGAGCATCTTCTTACTGCTTCCTCACAGGGCAGAAGGTGGAAGGGAAGAGAAAGCAAACCCACTCCCACATGCCCTTTTTATAGCAGCATTAATTCATTTATGAGAGTAAATCCCTTATGACCCAAATACCTCTCAAAATGCCCCATGTCCCAACACTGCTGCATTAGGGATTCAGCTTACAGAACATGAATTTTGGAAGACATATTCAGACCACAGTAGGGGCCATAATGAAGTACCACAAGATGGGTATCTTAAACAACAGAAGCGTATCGTCTCACAGTTCTGGAGACTAAAAGTCCAAGATCAAGGTGTTAGCAGCACTGATTCCTTCCGAGGGCTATGAGGAAGAATGTGTGCCATCCCTCTCCTTAGCTTCTGATGGTTTGCTGGTACTATGGACTGAATGTTTGTGTCTCTCCAAAATTCCTATGTTGAAACCCAATCCCCAATGTGATAGTAGTAAGAGCTGAGACCTTTAGGGGCTAATTAGGTCATGAGGGCAGTAGCCTCATGAATGCAATTAGTGCCCTTATAAAATAAGCCCATGAGAGCTGCCATGCCCCTTCCACTATGTGAGGACACAGCAAGAAGGCACCAATGGAAGCAGGCACCATATGAACCAGGAAGCAAGCCCTCACTAGACACCAAATCTGCTGACACCTTGGTCCTGGACTTCCCAGGCTCCAGAATTGTGAGAAATAAATTTTTGTTGTTTCTAAGCTACCCAGTCTATTTCATGATAGAAACCCAAACAGACTAAGAAAAGCTGGAAATCTTTTGGCATTTCTCGGGTTGTAGAAGCATCACCTCGATCCCTGCCTTCATATTTACGTGACATTCTTCCTGTGTCCTTGAGTCCAAATTTTCCCATTGTTATAAGGACATCAGTGATGTTGGATTAGGGGCCTACACTACTCTAGTGTGACTTCATCTTACCTAATGACATCTGCAGTGATCTTATTTCCAAATAAGATCAGATCCTGAGGTGCTGGGGTTAGGATTTTGACTTGTGAATTTTGGAGGAATGCAATTCAACCCATAATAATCAGTAACAAAAATTCCCAAACCTCACCCACACAAGCCTTTGTCATAGCACAAGTGCCCTACCATTAAGGATTGCAACATTCTTTTTTGATGGCCTCTCTCTCTTTTATGTCTTTCTTGTTCCTTACTAACACTGATGTCTGATATTAATGGAAAAACCATTAAAAAAACTATTATCCTATGAGGTAAAGTGAATGCACTCAACTGTAAAAGGAAGACTTATCGATCAATTTTAGTTAAACCTTGCTCGTCTGACACTTTGCAGCTAAGGAATGTGTTTTTATTGCCTGGCCAGATAGTTCAGATTTCCGGTCAGTCTTAGTAAAGACCCCTTTTATAACATTGATAAAATTTTATCACAGAGCTATGAAAACACAATTAGATTTCATAACTCACATCAGGCCTTGAAGGGGATGCCTCTATAAATTTTACGAACCCTATCAAGCTTTAATGCACCTATTCTGATAATTTTTTAAAATAGCAAATTCTACTGAACTTCCTACTGTGTGTTTATATAAATGTGTATACACGTATATACATGCATATATATATAGGGGTTTTTTTTCTCTGTCTACCTTACAGGAAAGAAAACTTTCTTCACCTACTTATAAACAGAAGACTGTGACAGGAAGGTCAATTATTTAGATCACTGAAGACTCTAAATTTGGCAAATCTAAATAAGAATCCTGCGTGGTTTATTAAAAAATTTAGTCATAAAATTTATCCTTCAAAAAACTCAGTTTTTTTCAATGGGCATATTTTGAAGAATGAACATTGACAAATCAGACAATATATCCATAAATACATAGTAAGTCATACCATAATCCAGAACATTGTTAGCCATGGACATTTTGTATGCTAGTGAAATCTGTACACATTCTCAAGATTTTTCTAGTTTATAGTGTGGCCTCTTGGAAAAAAAATGCATATGTGTTGAATGCATGTTTTGTCTCCCCAACAAGATGATAAGTGCCTAGGCAGGGAGACTCTTGGTTTTATTTAGTTGGATGGAGCTCTTTCCACAAAGGCTCATTGATAAAACTCATCAGTCTCACCCCAGAGAAACATGATGGGGACACGGGGTTCAATCCTTGTACTCTTGGCCTGGGCCACAAACCTAAATTACAACAGTAAAGTGGGAATAGAGGATCTGCTTTGTAGAATTTCATTTCGGTCAGCTGTTCAGGAACTACAATCCTCGGAGTCAAATTAAGTGGAGTTATACTTGGAAAGTTCATTCTGCTTTTCAGAGGCAAGAAACACTTCTCGAAATTGTGCAAATGAAAGAAATGTCATAGTATAAACTAGACATCTTATATCCTTAAAATATATCTCTGATGATTATAAATTTTGGTTTCAAATCCCAAGTTTGAAGAAACATCCAAAAATTATGTGAAATTACTTATAAATGAATTGACAACATTTGAGACTTTGACAGACAATGATGAAGCAATTCTCAAGCTGATTTGATTTATGTCTTCCTGTAAGAATCTTTTGGAAAGCCATAATCTCACAAGATGCATGTGTGCAAAAAACGTTTCTTCATGCTATATTTGGGGGTTCCCAGAACTGTGGATGAACTTTCTAAATAAAGAAGTTCTGATAAAAAAGAGGATACTTCTCATTTCCTTAATCTTTAAAGTCTGAAGGACACTTAATCCGTATTTCTCAAATGGACAATTTCTAAATACACGTCAGATGAAGCGATTCTAACTTTCACTGTGGCAATATCTTATTTTGTTACATTCAAAAATAATAAACCATGTAGATTTCTTAGCATCTGTGGGTGTGATTTTTGCATCTAGGAATCTTAAGTGGGAAAAGAGAAAGAAATATAAACTTCCTCAAACTGTGTTGTTAATTTTGGTCATTCCTTGGAGAAAACCCTTATTACCTGGAAGGAAAAAAGCTAATTAAGTCGACATGTCTCACAATCACAAAGCCATTTTGCTGGCTCCTAGTAGCATGTAGCAGAAGGAATACATGCTACTTTCCTTTTGTCTGTCAGGAGAATAATAGGGAACACCGATAGGCCTGGCAGTTGGTGACTGAAAGTCAGCAGAGGAGCGGCCTGTGAATGCACAGAGCCTGCATAGAAATCCTGGATGTTTGGTGATACAAAAATGGGGCACCTTGGGTTGGAACCCACAGCTATCTTCACTGCTGCACTTTTAGTGCATTTATCTCTTATGTAAGAGGGTGATGTTGCCAAGTGTTCAGATGACTTTCCAATTATTTTATTCCTAAGTCATGTTACAACTATATTTCTATTAATTTAGTCACTGTTTACTGTAGTTTCAGTCATAAATCCTGCACAGAGTGCCTTCTGATTCTTTTTAAGGTATTAGAAACCTCCTTAAACCTATTAAATTTTGATATGAAAAAACATATTGGATTATGAATTAATGTCACTGTCATTGGCTAATTCTCAGATTATTAAGAGCACTAGAACTGGGAGCAGGAAGATACCCTTCAAGACTGCTCTGTCTGTCCACTCTTTTGTTCCCAGAACCCAGCATGGTGCCTGAAACACAGTAGGTGCTCATTAAACCTTTGTTGAATATCAAATATAGAGTTGAGTTTCAACTCTGGCTTGGTTCTCACTATCTATGGGACATACCTATTTTCTTACCTGTTGAATGAGAATAGTAATATTTCTTTTCAGCCTCCAAAAGTTATTTTTAGCATTAGATAAAATGAAGCATGGATAAGCACTTTTTCTGTGTTTTTAATGAAAGTAGTAGTCTTCAAAATTAGCCATATGTACTGTAGGGGAAGAAAAATAACTTTCTAACAACCTTCTGCGTTCTTAGCTGGGACAGACCACTAAAAAAAGACAGACAGACAAGAGAAAAACAAACAAGTTTATTAGTGCGTATATCTCATTTATATATGGGAAGTACCCAGGAAATGAGGAATTCTCAAAGAGGTGGCCTAAGTTTTAGGCTTAAATCCCATCTTTAACTAAAACAAAGAAAGAAGGGTGCGGGAAAGACCAGTTAAAAGGAAATGGCCAGGGTTCTCAGGAGGGGAAGTCTTGCCTGGTAGGTAAGAACACAGCTGCAAAAGCTAATGAAGGTTAGCTAGGAAGCTACCATCTATGTATCAGACACTATGCTAGTACTTAGATGCATTGACCTGTTTAATCTGTACAACTAGTATTAGCTCCACTTTGCATATCTGAAAACTGAGGCCCTGATGTTAGGCATATTTGCCTCAAGTCTCATGGCTAAGAAGGGGCTGAGTGAAGTCTGAGACTAACAGTGTGGACACTAAACCCCTACACTAACCATTGCCCACTTGTTTATTGTTTATTCCAGAAGAGTCTTTGAGCACCTACCACATGCTAAGTACTTACTGTATCAAGTTCACTTTGACATTAAACAGATAATATGTCAAGAGAAAAGAAAGTTCATAAAGGAGAAAACTAAAGGAGAAGGTGAATGCAAAGTGTACCCTACTTGTTCCTTTGATTGAACTCAGGAGAAGCAACACCTTTTTTTTTTTGCTACCACTCTCTGAGCTTCTGGAATCTCTCTGTCTGCTCTCTGTTTGAACTTCAGCAAATATAAAACTTACATTTTCTCTGCTCCTGGAGCTTTCAGAATCCCAAAACATTTGGTTTAGATTAAATCCGTTGACTGAAGCATTATAATTCGGCTTCAACACAGATGATCCCATCAACCATCGCCTTATCTAACCAAACTGCTTATTACAGTAACAGAGTACACTAGTCAGGGCGCAAGGGCAGGGCCGGGGGAGAAGGTCATTCAGGTTTAGCAGCCACATGTACACAGCAGGGTGGTGTCCTTTTAGAATCAAGAGGAATGGATTCATAAAATCCAATCAGGAGCATGTGTGTGCATTTATACGAGCCATTTTTTTCTGCCTGAATCTAAATTATAGAGATTTTAATAGCTGCAGTAATTAGACAAGTATGCAGTCAACCCCATTATGTTCCTGTGTAATATCACACTCCCTAGGGCCCACCTTTTCTGCTTGCTGGGCTCCCTGCAAGGGCCCCCTTCCCCCTTATTTTCTGCCATAGGGAAGCAGATTTCTTTTCAAAGAGCTTACTGTTCACATTGTTTTTATCCCCTCAATCCGGAGGTTGGATTTGCTTTCTCAGGGGTTTCACCATTGCATTGCCCAGTTATGTAAGAAAAGGACAGAGCAGGCTCTTGCAGTTCATTTGCATCCCCACAGTGCCTGGTGCACGTGCTGGGCGCACGGTGGATGCTATAACTTGAGAAGAGACTTCGCCCTGTGCAGGGGAGATATTTCAAAACTGTTAACAACTTAGTGTATTTTAAAAACACTTGATGATTCAATTACTGACCTTAAAGGGAGCAGAAGCACCTTATTCACTATCTGAAATTATGAAATCTTTTGTAGGAAACTGCCTTTCTAGCTCTCTGATTGCCTCTCATTAGTTTTTCTCTCTTGTATTTTGTAAGTTTCTATTATCCATAATAATATTTCACTTCCTCAGCATAGATAATCACCCTGCAGGTGCTAACGGCTATATCTTGCGCTATATTGGGCATTTTGGATTTTTTATATTGCTGTTTCTTCTAAAACAAAAACGAAAACAGAACTTTGGATGATTTAAAATTAAGGACAGGATGTGCTGTCCTTAATGATGCAGTTCATCCAATTAAGAGATTGGTTTTATCCCTTCCATATTTTCTTTGGGGCTCTCAGAAAGCAGCTTTGGTGCCATTTACTTTCTGGTATTATCTTCATGAAGATATTCTCAAGAATAATTGTTAAAAGATGTGTGGAGTTTAGTTTCCTGAAGTCAGCTTTTCCTATCCAGTCCTTCTCCTCCAAAAGGAAAATAACAATCTATAATAAATTAACTATATTTCCTTCATGAGGATCTGAACGTTGTCCCCTTGAAAGCAATTCTGGAAGTCTATGAAGCTGGCCCCCACACTATCTAGAAACAAAAACAAAATCGACTCCCAAACAACATAAAATCAAATGTCTAAATCATCCTTGGAATCGAGTTAGTTGTCACTGGCAAACCGATACTCTCTGGAAAGTGGTTGCAGCAACGGTGGTGGGGCAATGGTGCTGAGGCCTGGAAGTCAGTGATGTTTCCTAAGACTGTAGTCTAAATCTTTTCTATCAAGGGGGTAAAGGGACAATGAACTGGGATATTTTTGAAGGATACTCACAATTTGCAACACAAATAAAATCTAGTTTTAAAATATGTGTGTTTTTTCAGCTCCAATGACTGAAAACGTTCGTTAAACTAAATATTTTGCTTCAACAAGTAAAGACGAAGGGGCTAGATGAGCAAATTAGAATGCAGAAGTTGCCTCTGCTGCCAGTTTTCTCCAGAAGAGAATGGCTAATTCATATGCGATGTATTCTTGTCTCTCCTTGGGAGAAAGAAAGGCTGCCCTGGGAGGAGCCCGACTATTCAGCATTTTGCTGCTGGTCAGGATTGATTCCAGATGTGGGAGGTAAATGCTAGAAAGAGTTTGGAAAATGGAGTGGAAATGAAAAATCCCTCAGGCCATTTGAGTGCTGATGACAGATGAGGTAGATATTTTCAGGTAACTAATGAACTTGCTAGGAGCTTGGAGAGTGCTTAGCCCAGTAGATATTTAACAGGCAGGAAAGACCTAGCTGAAATACATGGCTGCTCCCATGAACTGTGCACCCAAAACAGGGGAAAACGGGGGGTCCCAGGAGTAACACATAAATATTGAAAGCTGAGACACAGCCAGCTACTCTGTAAATAAGCTGAATTTGCCTTTTCCTGAAGCTAATTCACAATGTATATGTGTGAGGTTTTTTTTTTAATTTCTCATTATTTGATTTATCATGACTATCTCATCATTTGCAAAACGATTTTTTAAATGTTCCCCACGTGTAAGTCAGTCAGGCAGAATAAGAGACAGGACAGCATAGTAGTTACATGCAGAGTTTCTGGAGTGACTCAGACATGGGTTCAAATATTGGCTCTGCCACTTTCTCCCTTAATCTTGAGGAAGTCCCTCTCAGCCTCAGTTTCTTTATTTATAAAATGAGTATAATCTTAATTTTTATTTTGAATGAATTGTGAGAATTAAGTGAGATGTTGTATTAAAGCACTTAGCTCAACACTCAATTAATGCTCAATAAATGTAAAGCTAACATCATAATTTTTGTTACTGCAGGAATGGAGTTTGGGCCAGGAGGCAATACATCATCTCAGCATGGAAAGAGTTTAATCTTTTTAGTAGTGGAGATTTTATGATTTATGAGCCATTCATATCATTAATAAATGCTGCTATTTTCAACTTTAATATTGGTATTTCAGAGTTCTTGGTTGCAAGCAACAGAAATCTATACAATTGACAACAAAAACCACCAGGAGATCACATGACGGGTAATAGGGGCTTACAGAATTGAAGGAATGCCAGAGAATAAGGCTTACGTATAAACAAGAAGCCCAAGAAGCTGAAGGCAGGAAGTAGAACAGGAGACACAGAAAGCTCTGGTACCCAGGGGAGTCAGGCAGGTGAATAACTTCCCATTATTTATCTTGGATCCAGACCAGTAGCCCAACATTCAAGGTCTCAGGAGAGAAGATCATGCCTGACTGACCAGGCTCTGTTCACGTGCTCAAACCCTGGCTGTATGAGAGGACACAGAGAGCAAAGATATGCAGAAGAGCATCCCCCAACATTACGCTTCACCTCAGTCCTAGATGCACGGAGAAATTGGGATACTATAAAGAAGGAAAAGGTATGCTGGGAGCCAAAACTCATAAGCATCCATCATTACTGATCCAATATTCTACAATGCTTTCCACAGAATTTTTGCTTTCTCGTAAGCACATGCTCTTGGGTACAATGATCATGTTGCTCAAGTCACACTCCCAAGTTCTAAGAGCTGGAAAAGACTTAAAGGCAACCACCAGTTTCTCTTGCCTGACTTAGAAAGGGAAAGCAGTGCCTGGACTCTATCTCTGACTGGATAACAATGCTCTGAGAAGAAAGACTATCTACACACACACACACACACAAACACACACACACTGAAAGGGCCAGAAAGGCAAAGCCAGAGTTGCCATATAACAGTGGTGCAGATTGAGAAGGTGAGTGGGGGCTGAAATTTAGTCTTTAATCCTCTCATGATGCCTCTGTCCAGAGGAAGAAATTTCTTTTTATAATTTTCACAAGGACATCCCCACATTGTCCAGTGCTGAAAACATGATGTTACATCGGCTAAGAAGGGGTGGCATTTTTGAAGATGGACAAAGATGCTTTATGGGCTAGTGATGACCCTTGCTAAATCCCACACTCCCCAGAAGGGAGGAAGAAAACAAAAGAAACAGGGATGGCTGCCACCCTCTATTTCTTCCTTTTAGCATTTTTTCTTGTCTTTTTCTTCTTCTTTCTCCTTGAGTCAGAAAATCTCAACATTGAAGGACAACAATGTTGTCCAGTGTCCAACATTGGACAACCACCTACTCTGATACTCACTGAATAGTTAAACTGTATCCCCCCAGCATAATACCCATGGCAATTGGTCTTCCACATGTAAGCATCTCCATGGACAGGAAATTTGTCACCTTACCACATAGTTCTTCTCCCTTCTGATAGTTCTGAGGAAAATTCTTTCTTACATCGACCTGAGATATAGGTACTTGTAATTTCTATTCACTCTGATTTGTTCTATTATCTATGGCTACAGTGAGCAAGCCTGATCCTTCTTACAAACGAGAGTCCTGTCAACAGTTGAAGTCCAATGTGATGTTTCTCCAAGACTGTAATTTTCACACTCAGTCCTTGGGCAACATGATTTCATGATAGAGCTGTTGGAAACTTCTTTAATTTCTCTCTCACTTAAATAGTCTTTTTAAGATGTGTCATCCAGAACTAAATACAGTAACTAAACATCATCCAAATGAAGCTTACTATGATTATAAGTATTAATAATCATAAAAGTAATAATAAAAATGCTGCCTCAATGAAATTAACGACTGACTATATGCCAGGCATTGTGATACTTTCCCTATGATATTTAATAATCATAACAACCTTTCTGAGATGCTGTCATTTTTTCCTTTTATAGATGATGAAATAGCCTTTGAGAGGTTAAGTCATTCACCCAAAATTTCCATGGTTAGTAAGTGGTAGTGATGGGATTCAAACCTGAGTGGCCCTGAGACCAGAGCTCCCATGCTACCCACTTCACTATTCTTTTCTTACTACAAGTAAAAACTACATCAGCTCTCTTCTTTTTGCCATTCCTCCTGAGTGCTTATAAAGATTTCACCAACCTTCAGCAAATTATCTGATACCATGCAGTGCCAGGGTTCTCATTCTGGTATATGTCACTTGAATGAAACATTTTCCGATAGAGATTATACTGCTGGATCCAGAGAGGAAGGGTATATCAAAAGTAGGTTGTGGGAGAGTAGGACGTATTGGACCTGAACTTCCATGATTAACTCCATGTGTTTTACTCAGAGCATCAGGTTGCTATTTAGACTTCTTGGAAGCTTTGGAAATTTTGATGGTGTTTTTTGGAGAGTGGCTTGGGAAGCCAAAAAAGAGTTGAGGGCAATTACTGCTTTAACCAAAACAATAGAACAGCAGGAAGTTCAGTGCATTCTCCTAGCTTCTCCCCTCTTTATTCATTTAACCCTGGATAAGTCTATGAATTATGTTATACACTGAATTTCCAACTTGGTGGACATTGGCCCTTTTCATTGTCCCAAGCTTGTTTCACTGCTTTGTTTCTGGGCCTTATGGGAAATGATTCAAGCACTCCATGGAAGGTGATCAGTTCTCAAGCTAACCCCAAGCAAGTACAAAGAATTCTCCCAAAGCCACATGATAGCAAGCTGATAAGATTTCTCTCATTTTCAGTCAGGGGAAAGACCAAATTGCTTCAACAAGTTTGCTTCCTTAGTTCTGGGTGCAGTGGCTCACTCTCCTGTAATCCCAGCACTTTGGAAGGTCCAGGCAGAAAGATCATGTGAGCCCAGGAGTTCGAGACCAGTTTGGGCTACATAGTGAGACCTCAGGTCTGATAAAAACCAAGAACAAAAAATGTTTACTTTCATAGCTGCTACAGCTCTCCTAACAGTCCTAGAACTCTGAAAGTCATTAAGCTCTAATCACCTTAACTGAGTTCATGCTGCTCTTTAGTAACAGAATAATGAATTCTGTTAGGATTGCACCAGCAAAAACACGTGTAAAACGGTGTCATAACACTACTTGTAAAATTCAGTGGCAAAATCCAGGATGTTATGAAATAGCTTCTCTCTGCTTCTTAAGGGAAGGGGTTCTCTTCAGTCTTGCCCATTCTTTTATCTCAGTCCCTAGCTTAGTGGTCAGCACGTGGTGGAAAGTCAATAAATAGTTTTTGAACATCCGCTTTAACCTAAGATAGCGGTGCCTTAAAAATGCCCAATCCTTCAAGAGGTTGGGAAATATAATGTATCTTTAAAACTGTCAGCTGCTTTGGATTGTGAAGTCTTGTTTTTTTATTTGCTACACACCTTAACCCCCTTAGATAAAATAGGCTACTTTTATTTTTCACCAGTTTCTCTTTCCACTACTGTCAATGGTAACTCAAAACTACACCCTTTGATGTAGGTATTCTCTGATACTCTCCTTTTAAATCTCCCAGATGAAATGTTTAAAAGGAATTCCAAACTTTGGTCTCCTTCAAACTGACTCTATGCTGAATCTGTAATGTTACCTTTTAAATTTAGAGATTTTACTGGCTAAGTTTTGTCATTTGGACCTCAAATTTTAGGAAGAAAATGCTAGATTATAATTCAAAAGATCAGTTTTACTTTTTGTATGTAATATAGCCCACTAGGTGGCATATGAACACATAGAAAACTTGGTCTATGTATTAAAGATCAATCCAGTCTACTGTTTTAAAAATAGGTTTTAAATTGCGTTGAACTATATGGTTGTAATAGTATTGAAACTCTTAGCATTTGTGAACTGGAAAAATTGGCAGTGAAAGAACTATGTTTCCGTATTAGATAAGAGATGTTCTAATAGAATCCTGCTGCTCCTTTTGATGGAGTACCGTTCTGAAATTGCATCCAAGGATGAAAAAGTTGGTACAGTGGCACCCTGTTAAATAGCTCCTGTTGCTGTGAGGTGTGATTAAAAGACATAAGCCAGCAGAAAATGTGACACAAAGGGCATCTATATAAAAAATTAACAGACTACTTGACATCATTTGGGCCAGATTTAGAAATACAATAAATCCCTTGTTTTCGTCTGTTTTGTGCTATCACAGAATACCACACACTGGGTAATTTAAAATGAACAGAAATTTATTAGCTCACAGTTCTGGAACTGAAAACTTCAGTATCAAGGTGCTGGCACCTAGCAAGTGTCTCCTGGCTGCATCATCACATGGCAGAAGGTGAGAGAGTGAGAGATGGAGCAAGAGGAGACTAAAGGCACCCTTTGTGACAGTACCAGTCCCACCATGGAGGTGGAGCCCTCATGGCTCTGTCAGCTCCCTCCCAGTACTGTTATGATAATAATTCAGATTTCAACATGAGTTTTGAAGGAGACAAACTTTCAAACCATGGCACCCTCTTCCAGCATTCAGCATTTCTGGGCTAAGGAAATGGAAGCAGTTTGGATAAGGAAAGGAAGGTATTCAGAAGAATCCCTCCCCCAGTGGGAGCACAGCTGTGTGTGTTAAACAACAAAGGTTTTCTCCTTGACCAAACTCTTCTCAGGCTCTTCTGAACTCCTCTTTTTTCAACTAGGCCTCTACTTTTGGACTTCTGTGTTCATCTCAGCATTGTCTAGTTCCAGCAAGAAAACTGCTAAGTCAGTTCAGCTCTCTGCCATCTTTGATCACCTTTCGTAACTAATCAGACTCTTCATGCTCCACCATCCCCTAGGTGATGTCACCCTGGCCTGCCTTCAGCAAGAATCCCATTAGGTTGCTTTAGCTACCATCCTCCATTTATCCCCAATGTTTCCTCTTACTAATTGTTGCACTGAGCCTCTCCACCCGCCACCACTCTGCTTCTTGGCTATAAATTTCCACTTTTCCTTGTTATATCCAGAGTTGAGGCTACCAGGGCTCAGAAAACAATACCCCAGAGTATGGTACTTTGACATGCTGGGGACTTTGATCTAAAGAAGCAGCATCAGAAACAAAGTCTCTCTGATCTCCCTCTCCCCTCAGTCCTGTTTCTCTCCTGAAGTGCAAGGAGGGGTTTTCTCTGAGTTTTTCCTCATCTAATGAAGAGAAGTCCCTCTGGAAAGGCATGCAATTTTTGTAAACCCTTTCCCTAGAAACTACATTAACCAGAGAAGATTAACTCCTATGGAGGAGAGGAGACTAAAGGCCTCCAGGCCCAGGATACACTGCCAGACAGACTTTTCACCCATTCTTCTGAGGTTAGCAAGCCGCAGAAGGCTTTATCGGCATAATAAGACAACCTTTGTTTGCAGTGCGGTTTCTCCCCTCATCCTCCCGTAGCTTGGCACCACTACGGTCCAGGAGCCTCTTTCTATAGCTCAAAATGCTATTTAAGCTTCAACCATCTGGCCCTTCTTTGAGGATCATATTTTGTGTGGTTCCTATGCACATGTGCACATAATACATTTGTATTCCTTTTCTCCTGTTAATCTGTTTACTGTCAGTTTATTTCATAGATTCGAATTACCAAACCTTCAGAGGGAAAAAGGAAAAATCTCCTTTCACCCCTGCAAGCACAGTCACCTCCTGCACTGCAAAACTGCATCTCAGCTGTTCCTATTTCTATTGCGATGGTCCTGAATAAAGCTAGTCTCACTGCCCTTCAACAAGCATCATGAATATTTTTTTCAGCTGTGGCCCTTGTTCTGTTTAGATAACTAGCAATTTGGCCAAGAGTACATTTTAAAGACCTTATGCCATCTTTCAAACTTAATAAAGGATTTAATAGCTATATGTGTTATGAAATCATTATCATTTTTGTTTAAAAATGTTCAGTTCTTTAAACATTTTACTCTAAGATCCTAGATCTTTAGAAAGTTTTTCTTGACTTTCTAGGCCTGGGAGAGTTACCCCCTGCAATGTGCTTCCACAGCACCCCATATTTCTGCTGCTATTGCCTCAATTACACAGTACTGTAATTACCTGTTTAAGACTTGTCTCCGCCTCTAGACTGAAAGCTCAGTGAGGGGAGAGAACCTGGCTGCCTTGCTCACCACTGTATCCTCAGAGGGATGCATAGCAGTGCCTCGCACTAAAAAGGTATTTGCTGACTAAACAAAAATGACTTTCAAAGAAGAAAAGTGAATATATTGTCCTCTAAACTGAAAGTCTTAAAATGTTTACAGGGGACCTTCTATAACATAAAATTCAAAGTTATTCTCTTTCTTATATTCCCAGAGATTCCAGTCTCTGTTGTTATGATGATTCTGGTCTTCTGCTTTAAGTCACCACCAGAGCAAATAGCTTCCAAAAACTGCCATCCAGAAATAACTTTGGGCTGTGCAAGCCAAATCGAAAGTATTCAATTAAGTTAACATTTATTGACCACCAGTAGATATGAGAACCAAACTGTACAGGAAGTATTTGGTATTTTACCCTCACCAGGGATCTTCCTAAATGCACTATAATGTATCAAAATGTCTTACCATTTTTCTTTTATTAGATGCCCTTGGACGGATGTTCAGGAAACAGTATACATTATGCAACAAAGTTTTTCTTAATTTTTGTCAAAGAGAACCTTGCAAACAGGACTGGAGCTTCTGGCAGCTTCTGGCAAGGAAATTTCATAAATGAGTCTTTGTAGCAGAGGTCACAAGTTTAGTCTCTGACATTGTATCAACTGGATTGGCATCCCAGCTCTACCACTTCCTGTCTTGAGACCTTGAGTACTTTATTTAACCTCTTATGAAGCTATAGTTTTAAAAGGTTAAAAACAGCATCTATCTTACAGGGTTATTGGGAAGATTAAATGAAATAACATGCATAAGCTCTTAGCATAGTGGCTGGCCCATAGCAAGAGATCAATAAACATTAGATATTATTATCATGATTATTTATCAGAATGGCTTTTCTTAGAAGCTTTTTATAGTCAATGACAGCCAAAATGAATATTCCATAGGTTCCCTCATACATCTTTTGGTTCTGTCCATTAGACTGTGATATTGTGGCTACAAATAAGTATAAATGTGCCCCAAGCACGTGCTAGGTTTTTGTACTGAAATCAGGAGCCACTGATAATCATCCACCTCCTTTTTTCTTTTTTGGAACAATTTTTTTCTGTCGATTATTCCCAAGATTAGGTGCCCCCAACATGTATTTATTCATTCATCTATCCATTTCACAGACATGGATTGCTAAGCAGTAGGTATTGTGAATCCATAAATTCTACCTCAGAAAATCTGCAGCTTGGAGGGAAAAGTGAAACATGCACATACATGTAACTTTAAAAGAGGTGGAAAGTGATGTGAGTCTAAGGGGAGAGACATAGCGCAGTGGAATTCAGAGTGGGGAGTTGCTGCTATAATACTTCAGGACTCACACTGTGTGCCCATATAGATAGACACTAGCAGGGATACGAGAAAAATGATACAAGAACAGGGATACAAGCACCCTGTTCTTGTGCTTGTTGGGCTCAGAAAACAATTTTCCAAAATGAAGGCCTCAGAAGCAAAGTGTTTTTTTGACCATCTCCTGCCCTCTTGTCTCTCAGTCCCATTCTCCCCTGAGGCTAGCTTTAGCCATAGAAACTATAACCCCTTTTCCCCAAGGTGGGCCATAGAAACTAGAACTTCTTTTCCCTCAAGCCCACCACGAAACCTAAAAATATTGCTCTAATGTTCCCTCTGCCTTTCAATGTAAAAACTGCACTAAAAGAAATTATCTGACCTACCTTGTTTGACTGTAGGTCATAAGACTCCCCATTCTAGAGAAGGGCCTGCCCACACCTAGAAGGAAGGAAAGCTGCACAGAGAAGCCAAGAGGGACCTGGACAGACCAGCCTCCCCACTTAGTCCACTAGCATTACGTCGTACCCATTTTGTCTCATCATATTTCTACACATCATATTTCTACACAGCTGTTCATGCTTTGTTAACCTAAGCATAAAAATGGACACTTTCCCCTCTATCTGTCAATCTTCATTCTGAATGCTCCTGTGTATACACGTTAAATACATTTTTGTGCCTCCAGTTGATCTGCCTTTTGCGAGTTGATTTTTCAGTAGGAAAGCTCTCCCTTGTCCCCTACATGCTTAAAGATTTGGAAACTGGGAGGGAGACAAAACTGAAACTGTAAGTTATTTTGGTGTCTATCCCAGTGATAGCCCTATGTCTGGCCCTCAACAGATCTTCTAGTTGGATAAAGAAATATCCTGAAGAATATTTGCAAAAATGAAAACAAAAACACCAAAGCACCAGTTTCACGCTTGGACAAGGATGTCTTGAGCTGAAGGAAGAAAATGAAAGCAGCACTTACTGCCTTATCACTATGAACAAGAAAGTCCTGTAGGGGTGGGCACATTTTGCTTTATTTTTTTGGCCCCACTTGGCTTCAAAGACGGTGTTCACCAACCAGACAACTTACCAAAGCCATTTCTTAAAACAATGCCCAATAATCAATATTAATTCAGTTTATATCAACATATATTTATTAAATTCCTCACATGATCAAGACATAGTATTAGATGTTAGGATAACACGCAGACATAAAGGAGACATGTGATCTCTGCCTGCTCAACCCCAGGATAGGACATTGAAGTCAAGTGGGAGAGAGGACATGAGATCGGCATAAACAGCTATGCTACAAGGTTTAGTGTGGCAAGTTCTACAAGAGCAGTGTAAGAAAAGAGTTGTGAAAGTACACAAAGCAGAGGGAAAGGCTTTCTGTTTGGGTTACTGAGGATGGCTTTATGGAGGCAGTAGCATTCTAACCAGATCTTGAAGGATGAATGAGGTTTTAGAAGACGGCATTGGAAAGATCAGTTTACGTGAAGGATGAGCTTAAGCAGAGGTGCAGGCAGGGGATTGTTGAAGGAATTGCAGCATGATAGAGTTAAAGAAGCACTTTCCAATCTTTATGAAACCACAGGACCTTTCTTGAAGTGAGATTCTACAGTGACCCACAATGTGCTTAGAACAGAGCTCTGGGCTTAGAGATCCACAGAGCCTGGTTTAAACCCTAGGGTTGAAAACTAGAAAATAGAAAGTCACCCTGGAAAGGAAGGGTGCAGCCTGCTTTGCACATCCAAGAGTAACTCTGGCCCAGGGGACAACCAAGGGCTTTGGGAGGTGTCGAAATGGCAAGATGAGCTATACTTTAGTGAGACTCCTCTGGTGATGAGACATAGGATGGGTTAGAACAGGGGAAAACAACTTTATCTTGAAGCAATATAGGTTTATACAAATCTAATAAGAAAATTATATATCATAATGAATCCCAAGAGCTATAAAAGGTGGCCAAATCCCCTGCCACAGTCCTGTAGAGGTTCTTTGTGTCAGTCTCAGCTGCTAATAAATTCCTTCAGACTGCAGCAGAGAAAGGAGTGCAGATTTTGTGTTTCTAGAAACTGAGGTTGATGATGATATGGTTAAAAGCGTGGGTTTTGGACTCACACAGACCTGTATTTGAATTCCAGCTTTCAACAAAGTTTCTTAAGCCAAAATGTCAATTCTCTCATCTGCAAAACCAAGATCATATCAGCTTTGTAAGATGTAGGGATTAAATGGGGTTGATGATTTAAAGTGTTGAGCATAATGCTTGGCAATAGTTAGCACTCAAAACATAATTATTCTCCAAGAAAATTAACCTATCACATTAAGAAGAGTGGGTGCCAGGTAGAATAGCAGAATCATTTATACTAATGTGGTTGCTGGGTTTCCCTTTGCTGATGCAAGCATCGTCCTGTGCTGGATACTTCCTTCTCTTTGTTGAGCAGGGTTTCCACAAGCAAAGGCCCATTCCAAGGGCCTCAAAGACATTTCTCACTTTCATTCTCACCCTCATTTAGTGGAGACTACTCAGGCTTCTCTCTCTCACATGTTGATCTGCACAACTACTTTAGCAAGTTGAACCTACAACAGAATTATTAAGCAACAAAAGAGAGAAATTACTTTGTCCACACTATCAAGAAGCATGCTTTGTGGCTACTATTAAGACAGATTGTGTAGCAAATTGGTGAAGGCCACACGGTGTGTCAGGATGTATGTACAGTAATTGAAAAGTATTGCTTGCACACTTTCAGTATACAGGAAATCTAGCACACAATGGCATCAAGGAATAAACTGTATCATAAAGGATGGATTCTAGCTGCATCCAGGACAAATGTACACATGCTCAGGGGAGTCTAGGAAGGGCTGATGTTCCTGTTTTCCCTGAGGCAGAGACAAAAAAGGAACTTTGTCAAAAACAGCCTCTGTACTCTCATTTCCCATTTTTCATTCAGGCCAGCCGGCATTTTAAGCTTCCTCGGATGCCTACCTGGAGAGTCATGGCAGGCTCTCACTCTGTTGCTTCCCAAGTGTGTCCAGAGTCTTCATCAAGCTCTCCTTCTAATCCTCACTCTCAAGGCTTGAATCACCAATTTTCCCCAAAGTTTCTCATCTGTTTGACAGTTGCACCATGTTTCTACAATCACCAAATGCAGAAGGCTGAGTGAAAACTTTGTCTTATGAATTTGTTCTTTGGTGTCCTTGGCTTGAGTCTGGATAGATGAACTTTGATTAGATTTCAGACCTGAGATTGAGTTCCTATGGACTCCACTGGCAGCCAGAAGAAGAATGAAGTGACAGAGGGACTGCTGATCTTTGACCTTGGCTCATTGATGGCTATTGTCATCACTGTTGGTGGCTGCTCTGAACAAAAAACACATTGTCTATCCATCTATTGTGGCTGGGCTTTCACAGTCTGTCTTCACAGGATGTAACCTTTAATCAGGGATATGTTCTTCTACCTAGGGTGAAAGGTGGGTGAGGCAGGCAGATCAAGCAAGTTAGCAATATTTCAGAGACTCAGGACTTGAGAAGGAAATATTAGAGAACATGACAGTGTTAATAGGAATGAGTTAAAATTAATATTCACTGCAGTTGTAATACATTAGACACTCACATTGGTTGTTTCACTTAATCCTCTCAATGACCCTGTGAGGGTGGTAGTCTCTCACTTTTCAGATTAAAAAATCTGAGGTTTCCAAGGTCAAGAGATCGAGACCATCCTGGCCAACATGGTGAAATGCTGTCTCTACTAAAAATACAAAAATTAGCTGGGTGTGGTGGTGGGCAACTGTAGTCCCAGCTACTTGGGAGGCTGACTGAGGCAGGAGAATTGCTTGAACCCAGGAGGCGGAGATTGCAGTGAGCCGAGATCGTGCCACTGCACTCCAGCCTGGTACCTGGCGATGGAATGAGACTCTGTCTCAAAAAAAAAAAAAAAAAAAAAAAAAAAATCTGAGGTTTCATCTTTTTCTCTTTAACATAGGCAACAAACTAGGTAGAACTATGATTCTACGACTTGATCACAGGCAACGAATCCAGAGTGTGGGAATATAACTGCTACGTGGCATTACTTTCATGAAACAGGAAAGAAGTTGAAAACTAAAGTGGCTTTAGGAGCTCTCCTAACTCCTCACTAATCAGGAAGTCAAAGGTATCTCTGTGAAAATTTCTTAGGTTCCTTTCCTGTTATCTAAATAGTCACCACTTTCAAGGCTCTGGTCAGGACCTTCTTCTCTGTAACTTCTTCCTTGAGAGATATTCTGGATTCTCATTACAACTATCTCACCCAAATTCGCTCAGGAATTCCTCAAAGCAAAGCTATTGATTACATTAATTAAAAATTTAGCTTAAGCAAAGACCTGGAACCAACCCAAATGCCCATCAATGATAGACTGGACAGGGAAAATGTGGCACATATACACCATGGAATATTGTGCAGCCATCAAGAATGATGAGTTTGCGTCTTTTGTAGGGACATGGATGAACCTGGAAGCCATCATTCTCAGCAAACTGACACAGGAACACAAAATCAAACACCGCATGTTCTCACTCATAGGTGGGTGTTGAACAATGGGAACACATGGACATAGGGAGGGGAGCACTACACACTGGGGTCTGTTGAGGGGAAATAGGGGAGGGACAGCGGGGGTTGGGAGGTTGGGGAGGGATAGCATGGGGAGAAATGCCACATATAGGTGAAGGGGAGGAAGGCAGCAAATCATACTGCCATGTGTGCACCTATGCAACAATCTTGCATGTTCTTCACATGTACCCCAAAACCTAAAATGCAATAAAAAAAAATTAGCTTAGAGAGGGTTCATATTTCTAGCAGTAACTGAGCCTGGATTTGAAACCAAGATATCTGACTCATAGTGTGCTTTATGTTATATTGTCTTCTCTCATTAAAGGCTGTGTGATATACTTTATCAATCCATCAAGTAATCTATACGTTTTGCTTTCTTTTCAACATGCCCATGTAGGGAAAGAAAAATAATTTTCTTCAATCATCACAGGTTCTTAGTTCCAATGGATCCCTATAATGAAAGACAGTTAACAAGAGAAAAACAAACAGACGTTTATCAACATATGTATTTCATACCTCCATGGGAGACACCTAGGAAATGAATATTTCTCAAAGAGGTGGATTTGAATTCTAGCTTATATAGCATCTTCAACAAAGAACAGTATATTTTAGAGAAGTGACAAAACAAAGGAAAAGAACTTTGAGTCTCCTTGGAGCAGTAAGTTGTGAGAAGGGAAAACAATGGCAGATAAAGCCTGGTTAGTGAAACTTGTTCATGGAAATTCCTCTAGTACCATCTCTAGACAATCAGGGTCAAAAGCTGTCTTTCTGGTTAACCTTTGTTCTCCTTGGTCAAAGAGGGGTGGGATCCCTTTTGTCTTTATAATAAATCTATGCCCTGCTTTAATACAAATAGAGGGAGAGTAGAGAGCTTTCCTGAATTTGCTGCTTCTTAATTGTCTTAGCTCAGTAATACTTCGTATGTGTGGGTGGCATAATCTGGTCCCCTACACCCAGCAGACATGTCCTAGGCTCTCCAAAAGAATCAGAGGTATTAGTCTTGCTCTCAGAAAGCATACATTCTAGTTGACAATAACTTTTGTCTGTCTTCCTTGTGAAAATAAACTATCATCACGCTAGAAATTTGGAAGAAACTGCAGGGAAAGGGAATACATATAGTAGCTAGCGATGGCTTTGGGGGAAGTACATTGTTATAACCTGTTCTCTCATACTTGTTGTCTTTTCTCCTCAGTTAATTACTTTTTTTTCTTTTAGATTCTTTGATTTTCAATGCTATAGAAGATCAAAGAAAAAGAAAGATTTTATGTTGAAAGTGAGAAAACATGTCACATTTTCTTTGATTAGTGCCTAGGGCGGTGTTTTGTTTTCTTTAAGACACATCAAATCTGATTCTGGACCTGATAGATTCAGTCTGAAGCAGACTTGAAAAAAATCAAGTCTGATGTTTTTCACCACTTTGAAATGGTGAAAAAAACTCAGTCTTGGCAATTACTAGAGTCCTTTACTCCTTCAAAGTAACACCCTACATGGAAGGTCATATAGTTTGGATATTTGTCCCCACCCAAATATCATGTTGAAATGCCCCAGTGTTGGAAGTGGGGTCTAGTGGGAGGTGTTTGGATTATGGGGGTAGCTCCCTCATAAATGGCTTTGGCCATCCCCTTGGTGATAAGTGAGCTCTTCCTCTGGGTTTACATGAAATCTTGTTATTTAATAGTGTGTGGCACCCCCGCCCCCCAGCACACACACACACACTCTTGCTCCTCTTCTTGTCATGTGCTGTGCCTGATCCTCCTCCACCTTCCACCATGATTAAAAGTTTCCTGAGCCTTCCCCAGAAGCAGATGCTGCTATGTTTCCTGTACAGCTTATAGAACCATGAGCCAATAATTAAATCTTTTTTCTTATAAATTACTTAGTCTCAGATATTTCTTTAGAGCAGTGAAATAAGAGCCTAATATAGAAAATTAGTGGCGAGGAGTGGGGCATTGCTCCAAAGATACAAGAAAATGTGGAAGCAATTTTGGCAGTGGGTAAAAGGCAGAGTTTAGAAGAGTTTGGAAGGCTCAGAAGAAGGAAGGAAGGAGAGGAAATATTTGAAATTTTTAGACTGGTTCAGTGGTTGTGAGAAAAATACTGATTGGGACAGTGAAGGCCAGGCTGGCAAGGTCTCAGATGAAAATGAGGAACTTATTGGAAACTGCAGTAAAGGTCACACTTCATGCCTTAGCAAAGAATTTGGCTGTGTTGTGCTTCTGCCCTAGCGATCTGTGGAAATGTGAACTTCATAGTGCTGATTTAGGACATCTGGCAGAAGAAATTTCTAAGCAGCAAAGCAGTTATGATGTAGCCTGGCTGCTTCTAACAACCTACACTCTCAGATGCAGGAGCAAAGAAATGACTTAAAGTTGGAACTTATATTTAAAAGGGAAGCATATTAAAAAGATTGGAAAATTTGCAGCCTGGCCATGGGGCAGAGACAAAAAAAGAACAAAACAGCTTTTTTGTAGGGGAGAGGAATTCAAACAGGCTGTGGAGCAACCACTTGCTAGAGAATTAACAGAAGTACAAGTGAGCCAAGTGCTAATATCCAAGACAATGGAGAAAAGGCCTTAAAGTCATTTCAGAGACCATGGAAGCAGCCCATCCCATCGTAGGCCCAGAGGCCTAGCAGGGAAGAATGGTTTCATGGGCCAGGCCTCGGGCTCCACTACCCTGTACAGCCTCTAGACACTGCTTCTCACATCCCAGCCACACTAGCTCCAGCCAGGACTCAAAGGGGCTCAGATACAGCTCAAGCTGCCACTTTGAAGAAAACAAGCCATAAGCCTTGTCTACGTCCATGCAGTTTTAAGCCTGTGAGTGCACAGAGTGCCAGAGTTGAAGATATTTGGGAGCCTCTGCCTAGATTTCAGAGGATATATGAGAAAGCCAGCTTGCCCAGGCAGAAAGCTGATGCAGGGACCTAGCCCTCACAGAGAATCTGTACTAGGGGAGTATAGAGGGGAAATGTGGGGAACTCCTACAAAGAGTCTCCACCAGGGCACTGCCTAGTGAAGCTGTGGGAAGGGGGCCACTGTCCTCCAGAACAAGAATGATAGCTCCACCAGCAGCCTACACCTTGTGCTTGGAGAAACTGCAGGCGCTCGATGCCAGCCCATGAGAGCAGCTTCAGGAGCTGAACTATGCAAAGGCACAGGGTAGAGCTGCCTAAGGTCTTGGGAGTCCACCCCTTGCACCAGTATGCCTCGTATGTGGGACATGGTGTCAAAAGAGATTATTTTGACCTTTAAGGTTTAACGACAGTTCTGCTGGGTTTATTTTTCTTTCTTTCTTTTTTTTTTTTTTTAGAAAGAGAGAAAGAAAAAAAAAGAATGAAAGAGAGGATAAAAAAGGAAGAAAAAGAGGGAGAGAGAACGGGAGTATTGCTTTATTGCCCGGGCTAGAATGCAGTCTAAAAATGGGAATTGAAAACCTCTTTTATGCCAATAACTGTGCTTAACAATGGAGACAGGAAGGAATAAGGGAAGAAAATAACAAACAAGCAGCCAACCAATATTTCATTTAAACCTATGGAATACTATGCAATTACTGATGAGTGATTTACTTCCAATTATATAGTCACTTTTAGAATAGGTGTGATATGATAGTGATAAGAATGTATATTTTATGGATTTGAAGTGGAGAGTTCTACAAATGTTTATTAAGTTTACTTGTTCCGGGTCTGAGTTCAAGTCCTGGATATTCTTGTTAATTTTCTGTCTCGTTGATCTGTCTAGTATTGACAATGTGATGTCTGTAACATCACATTGGAACTCTAAGTCTCTTTATAAGTAACTTGTCTTATGTATCTGGGTGCTCCTGTATTGGGTGCATATATATTTAGGATCGTTAGCTCTTCTTATTGCATTGATCCTTTTACCATTATGTAATGTCCTTCTTTGCCTCTTTTGATCTTTGTTGCTTTAAAGTCTATCTTATCAGAGGCGAGAATTGCATCTCCTGCCTTTTCTTTCTTTATTTATTTTTGCTCTCCATTTGGTTGGTAAATCTTCCTCCATCCCTTTGTTTTGAGTCTTTGTGTATCGTTGCATGTGAGATGGGTCTGGATGCAGCATACTGATGGGTTTTGGCTTTTTCCTGTCTGTATCTTTTGATTGGGGGATGTAGTCGATTTAAATTTAAGATTAATAATAATATATCTGAGTTTAATACTGCCATTTGATGCTAGCTGGCTGTTTTGCCCATTAGTTGATGTAAATTCTTCATTATGTTAATGTTCTTTACTTTTTGATAGATTTTTGGAAAGGCTGATACTGGTTGTTCCTTTATATGTGTAGTGCTTCTTTCAAAAGCTCTTTAAAGCAGGCCTGGTGGTGGTGAAATCTCTAAGTACTTGCTTGTTCACGAAAGATTTTATTCCTGCTGGGTTTCTAATTTATGTCCTGCTGGGTGTCTAATTGTCATGGGACCTGTAGACCTTTTTCAGTTTATGGTGGGATTATTGGGATATAGCCCTATCATAAGTTGAGTGAGGCAACCTCGTGAAAGGGCAATGTGATGAGGAGTATCAGAGCTTGAATGGGGGAGGTTGTGTATACCCTCCAGAAAGCAACCGAAGCAGAGCAGGGAGGTATCCTTGTGGAGGTTGAGGAAGGTTCAATGTTAAAAGCAGGCCTTCTGGTTCAGGATATTGAAGCGCAAGAGTGGTGAGGAGAGTTCTCACCTGGGAAGGCAGTAAGTGGTGATGGAGAGCTTCTGATCAGGATGGTGGTTCTGCATAAGGGGAAGAAGCCAGAGCAGGGTGAGGGAGATCTTCCCATCCCCTTTGGACTCATGCCTTTTTATTTTATCAAATGGGTTGTAATCCATTATTCCCCCTACTTAATTTGATGGTCAAATTGTCCTTGGTTTTATCAATGAGAATTCCATCAGGTGCACTTCTGTGTAATTTTGAATCTCCACAACATTCTTTGAATACCTCCTTATTTTATGGCATAAAAAAGATGTCACCTTGTTCCTCCCTTGCAGTCCCCATGAGAAGATCTCCCTCACCCTGCTCTGGCTCCTTTCTTTTATGCAGAACCACCATCCTGATCAGAAGCTCTCCATCACTATTTGGCCTTCAACACCCCCACAAGCTGCCTTCCCACATGAGCACTCTCCTCACCCCTCTTGAGCTTCAGTACCCTGAATCAGAAGCCTGCCTTCATCACTGAACCTTCCCGAACCTCCACATAGATACCTCCTTGCTCTGCTTAGGTTGCTTTCTGGTGGGTACACACAACCTCCCCCACTCAAGCTCTGATACTCCTCATCACACTGCCCTTCCATGAGGTTGCCTCACTCATTCTGAACAGGCTCCAATATCATGCCCAGACAACCATCCTACATAGACAACCTTCTCCCAAACACAGCTCCAACACTCCATGCCAAGTGGGGCTGCTGTGCTTACTCTGTGTAGATACCTTCTTCATCCCAGTTGTGCTCTGCCACTTCACTCTGGTGGGGATTCCAACCTTCCTCAGCCTACCTAATGGATTTAGGAGTAAATTGTTCAGAAAGGGAAAGGAATGAAAGGAAAAGGAAAAGAAGGAAAAAGGGGGAGAAGCAAGGAGAGAAGAGGCGGAAAGGAGAGAAGCAGGGGCGGGAAATGGGAAATTAAGTAGAAAAGGTAGAGCTTTATTTTTAAAGCTTATTAAACTAACTTAATGTCACACACTTGATCTCCATCCTTTGAGGGATTAACCTCAAATTTTCAACATGCAACTAAAATACAACTGAAATGCATGTTGAAAATTCGAGGTTAATCCCTAAAAGGATGGAGAGTGAGTGTGTGACATCAAAGCTAGCAGAAAAAAAAAAAAAATGGAAGAAGAAGAAAAAACTAAAACAACACAAAAGAAGGCAAGAAAAGAACAAAACAAAACAAGAAACAAACAAAAAGAGACAAACAGAAAGTGCTAAATATGTTGGTAGAATTTAATCTAAATATGTTAGGGATCAAAATCACTGAAAAAGAATCAAATTATCTAGTGAAAAGATAAGGATGATTAGACCGGACATAAAAACAGACTCCCATCTATATGCAGTTCACAGAGCCAGACCTGAAACGTTAGGATACTGAAAGTTTGAAAAGGTCCTGGAGGTTACAGTGAGCCGAGATCACTCCACTGCACTCCAGTCTGGGTGACAGAGTGAGACTCTGTCTCAAAAAAGAAAAGAAAAGGAGAGGAGAAAAGGCAAAGGAAAAGAAAAGAAAAGAAAGAAAAGAAAAAAGAAAAGAAAAGAAAAGAAAAGGTCTTGTGCTCCATTTCCCCCTCAGACTTTGGAAGAGCAAGAGGTCACAGAGTCCAAGTGATGAAGGAGTCTCTGCTCAGGATGGCGGACCTGTGTAAGACCAGCTGAGCTGGATGAGAAAGGGTCTTCTGCAGGGCTGCAAGGAAAAAATAAGACGTTTCAAGCCTGAAATATCTCTTTTGTGCCATGAAGTATGGAAGTGCTCAAAGAATACTAGGGCATGTCAAAAGGGCCTAGAAGCCAGTGTGAATGGGGCTCCTACTGAGCAAATCTTGGTGATGCTGATGCCCAGTAGCTGCCTTCCCCAGGTCAACTGGTTTCTGAGTTCGGTCAGTGGGAGGCTAAGTTTGGACTGTCAGCGGAAGACTCTGCCCAGGGGTTTCCTTTCCCTCTGGCAGTCTCCAGCTCCAAGGGTCTTTCCTGTGTTGTTACAGCCCCTCTGTGGTTCTAGCTAATGTAGGTGACCGTCACTCCTGTGTTTTACTATCACTTTCTCTCCCCTTTGTTTCCCCACCTTCTTCATGGTAGCAACTTCTTGCTGTTGCTAATCTTTACATTGCTTCACCATCCCTGTTGGGTTTCTCAGAAGTCTGTCATTTGTGTATCCCATTCCCTGAATTAAATTCCCTATGTTTGGATATTTAAAGGGGTTTCTGTCTTTTTAATTGGACCCCAACTGATGCTCCAGGCAAATATTGGCAAAAATAAAGATGGCATAATTATGTTAACATTAGACAGCATGGACTTACAGGCAAACAACATCCATGAGATAAACATATAACACAACATTGTTATGTAACGTAAGATAATATAACATAATTCTGATGGTATGTGCCTAATAATCTACCAAGTTTTATGCAGCAAATACTAACAAAACTATAAAGAAAAACAAATAAATCACCACTAAAATGGGAGATATTTATCACATTTCTCTCAGTAAATGATGACTCATGCTCTCTAAGATAAGAATATAGATTTCTAAAACACAATTAAGAAACTCAATCTAGCAGACCATCACACCAATAACAAGAGGGTACATATCCTGTCCAAGCACACATGGAACCCAGATTACATTTTATGCAATAAAAGAGGGCTTGCTCAGCAAATTTCAAACGGTATCATGCAACCTGCATTCCTAACAATAACACAATATGTTAGAAATCAATTACAAAGAGGCAGTTAAAATAATCTCATACATTTTGGAGGAAAAAAAAAAACCCATGAGTAAAAGAGGAAATCACAATAGAAATTTAAAAATACTATATGCACCCCAAAACCTAAAATGCAATAAAAAAAAATAAATTTAAAAATACTTGTATCTGAAAAATAATGGAAAAAGTAAAGTAGTACTTTAGGAAAATTTAATGCCTTTTAAATTTCTATATAAAAAAAGAAGGAAGGCTAAAAATTAAGAATTTTGAATAGCAATAACAGACTAAGCCCAACAGAAGTAGAGGACAGAATATGTCAAAAATAGAAGCAGAAATTAATAAAAAATAAATTTAAAAATCTATAAATTTGACTGCATTAAAATTAAGAAATTTTGTTCACCAAAAAGCATAATAGAATGGAAAAAAAAGAACATATACTGGAAATGGCATTTATAACATATATTAGCAGCAAAGGAACAATATTCAGAACATAAATAATTCCTACCCATCAATAAAATAAGGCAACCAAAAATGACAAAATGAATAAATAAATACAGAGAAAGAAACTTGCATTGGCATAAACATATGAGAAGATGCTCTACTTTATTAATAATAGACTAAATCCCAAATAGGTTTTCTTTGTTGTTGAAATCCACAAGAATGACAAATTTTAACATATGACAATCCCAAATGTTGGCGAGGAGGTGGAGTAATGAGGATTTATGCACTGTTGGTGGGAATGTAAATTGAAACAACTTTTGTGAATAACCTAGTAAATTTGGATATGCGTGCGCCATACAAGCAATCAATTCATTTTCTAGGCATTCTCTAAATTAAATGATGCACATATGCACCAGTAGCTGTGTACAAGAATGCTCATGCATCATTTTCTTAAATATACTTTATTTTTAGAGCAGTTTTATGTTCAGAGCAAAATTGAGCAGAAGGTACGGAGTTTTCATATACTCTCTGTTCCCACACAGGTACAGCTTTTCCACTGTCAACATCCTGCACTCCAGGGGTACATATGTCATCATCAATAAACCTACACTGATGTATCAGTATCACCCAAAGTCCGTGGTTTACATTAGAGTTCACTCTTGATGTTGTATGTTCTCTGGGTTTTGAGAAATGTGTAATGGCATGTATCCATCATTTTAATATCATACAGAGTAGCTTCACTGCATGAAAAATCCTCTGTGCTCTACCTATTGATCCATCCTACCTTCAAACACATATCAATCACTGATCTCTTTATGGTCACCATACTTTTGCTTTTTCCAGAATGACATATAGTTAAAATTCCACCATATGTAGCCTTTTCAGATTGGCATCTTTGATTTACACAGGCATATAAGCTTCTTCTATGCCTTTTCATGGCTTGATGGCTCATTCCTTTTCAGTGCTGAGTAATATTCCATTGTCTGGATGTGCCACAGTTTATTTGTCCATTCACTTACTGAAGAACATCTTGGTTGCTTTCAAGTTTTCACAATGATGAATAAAGCCACTATAAACACCCTAGTGCTAGTTTATCTGTTAACATAAGTTGTTAACTCATTTGGGTAAATACCAAGGAGCATGACTGTTGGATCAGATGGTAAGAGTATCTTAGTTTTGTAAGAAATGGCAAAATCCTCTTCCACATGCCTGTACCATTTTGTATTCCCACCCCACATCCCAGCCATCCTTTGATGTTGTCAATATTCTAGATTTTGGCCATTCTAAGAAGTGTGTAGTGGAATCTCATTGTTGTTTTAATTCTCAATTCCCTAATATCATATGATGTTGAACATCATTTCATATGCTTCTTGGTTATCTGTGTATCTTCTTTGGTGAGGTATCTGTTCAGGTCTTTTGCCCATTTGTAAAATCAAGTTGTTCATTATCTTATTTTTGAGTTTAAGAGTTCTTTATAGATTTTTAGATAACAGTTCTTTATCAGATGTACCTTTTTGCAAATATTTTATCCCAGCCTCTCATCTAATTAATTGTGGCATTTTCTTCTGCAGAGTGGAAGCTTTTAATTTTAATAAAGCACAGCTTATTTATTTTTTTCCATGGATCATGACTTTGGTCTTATATCTAAAAACTTATTGCCATATCCAAGGTCATCTAGATTTTCTCTTCTATCTTCTAGAAGTTTTATGGTTTTTAGTTTTACATTTAAATCTATGATCTATTTTGAGTTAATTTTTATAAATGGTGTAAAGTCTACATCTGGATTTTTTTCTTTTTTTTTTTCACATGTGGAAATCCAGTTGTTGTAGCACCATTTGTTGAAAAGGCTATCTTTGCTTCATTGTGTTATTTTTGCTCCTTGTCAAAAATCAGTTGACTGTATTCATGTAGGTCTATTTCTGGGCTCTCTATTCTGTTCTATTGATCTATCTCTTTAGTCTTTTGCTAATATCACACTCTCTTGATTACTGTAAATTTATGTCGGGTTTTGAAGGCAGGTAATGTCAGTTCTCTAACTTTGTTCTTCTTCAATATTGAGTCAACTATTCTGGGCCCTTTGCCTCTCTATAAGCTTTAGATAATTAGTTTGTTGATATCCACAAAATAACTTGTTGAGTTATATAAATAAGATCTGCAGATCAACTTTGGAAGAATTGAATCTTGACACTATTGAGTCTTCCTATCCATGAACACAGACTATCTTCCCATTTATTTTGTACTTCTCTCATCAGAGTTTTGTAGTTTTCCTCATAAAGATCTTGTCCATATTTTGTTAGATCTTACTTAAGTATTTCATTTTGGGGGGGGTGCTAATGTAAATGGTCATATGATTTAATTTCAAATTCTCTTGTTCATTCCTGGCATATAGGAAAGCAGTTGACCTTTATATATTAATTTTGTATGCTGCATTTATAATTCTAGAAAATGATATAATCACTTAGTTCTATAATTTTACAGATCCAGTTCTTTCAGATTTTTTACATAGGCTATCATGTCATCTGTGAACAAAAGCAGTTTTATTTCTTCTTTCCAAATCTGTATACTTTTAATTTCACTTTCTTGTCTTATTGCATTTTCTGGATATTCTAGTATAATGGTGAAAAGCAGTGGTGAGAAGGGATAGCCTTGATTTGTTCCTGATTGTAGCAGAAAAGTTCTAAGCTTTTCACCATCAAGTATGATTTTAGCTGTAGATTTTTGTAGTTGGTCTTTATCAAATGTAGGCAGTTCCCACCTACTTCTAGTTTGTTGATTTGTTAATAGTTTTTATTATGACTGGATGCTGGGTTTTGTCAAATAATTTTCTGTGTTCATTGACAAAACCATGTGATTTTTCTTCTTTAACCAGTTGATGTGATGTACTACATTAATGGAATTTTGAACATTGAACTAGCCTCGCATACTTGGGATGAATTCTACTTGGTTGTGGTGTATAAATCTTTTTACACACTGTTGTAGCTGATTTGCCAATATTTTGTGAGGAATTTTGTATCTATGTTTATGAGTGATATTGGCCTATGGTTTTCTTTCCTTGTAATATCTTGGTCTCGTTTTGGTATTGGGGTCATGTTGGCCTCATAGAGTATTAAGGAGTATTCCCTCTGTTTTCATCTTCTGAAATAGATTTTAGAGAATTGGTATAATTTCTTCCTTCAATATTTGGTAGAATTTACCAGTGAACTCATCTGGGACTGGTGCTTTCTGTTTTGGAAAGGTATTAATATTTGATTTCATTTCTTCAACAAATGTAGACCTATTCAGATTACTTCTCTATTTTTGTGTTTGTTTCGGCAGATTGTGTTTTCAGACAATTGGTTCATTTCATCTAGACTATCAAGTTTATGATCACAACACCATTTTAATAATAAAAATATTTGGAAACAACCCATATATACATTATCATTTAAATAGATAGATGAATTATGGCTTAATTATCTGATGAGATATCACACAGCAATAAAAATATATGACCCACACTTGTGTTTCCCAATCTTTTTTTAAATATCATACCTCTATGAAGTCTTTTTAGTTATTTTTTTTTTCTGAACAACTCAATGGAATTTTAATGCCACAGACAAATTTTTTTGATCATGTATTTTTAGATCATGTATGTAAGTTTGCTGTACATATTAAGACTAGGAGTTTTCTGCATTCCAAGATCCAAATTTTACCCCTTGAGGGCAATATCACCCCCATTAAGAATGCATGATTCAATCATCAATATAGATGAATCCTAAAATCACATTATTAGGTTCCAAATAAATCACATTATTAGGTTCCAACTCTGAACACTATGTTGTTTAGGAACAGAAATATATGTGATAAAAGCAGGAAGAAAAATGAGGTTAGAATAAATATACAATTTCTTCAGGTAGTTTCCTCTTCGGAGTAAACAGGCAGAGGGATGGGTGAGTCATGCAGGAGTTTTAAGTTATTGGCAATATTCTCTTAAGCTGTTTGGTTGGTACACAGGTGTTTTTAAATTATCATTATTTAAAATGTACATATATTCCATATGCATTCCTTTGTATGTATTCTATGTGTTACCAAATAAATGCAACACAAAGTGATAAGTGCAACTGCACAGGTGGATTTAAGTAGATGACAAAAAGGGGACCATGATCCACTGGTTGCAAGATTCAGACAGGTCTTCAGAGAAGAGGGTATGGGTGGATACATTTCTAAAGGATTCATGGGAGTTTACAGGTAGAGGCAGAAAAAAGAATTTTATGTAGAGGATTTAGACACATAAAATAGTTTGGGCTTTGGAGGGACTGTAAATAATTCAATATGCTTTGGAGCATTGAGAGTGGGGGAAAATGTGAGCTATTGATGCTTGATAAATATAGAAAGCTTAAAACTACAAACAGAGGGGCATCATTTCTGTAAGCTTCTTCATGACAGGTTTTATCTCATGCCTAAAGCAGAATAAAGTGGTCTGAACTTCTCTTGTAAATAAAACTACCAGCCCCACCTCAGAGCTTAGAGTTCTAATCCTTGACTAAACAAACTGTGAGTTCTATACTGCCATCTGTATCCACTCAGCCTTCTTCCCATTTGGCCTTGCAACTTGTTCTTTTTCAAAGTTCAAGATTTTTAATCCTTCTGGGCAAGGCTTCACTAATTAAAGCCCAAACAATCTTAAAAGCAAATGAGCTTTGGGGACCCTGGGCACCATTCCATGGCTCTGGATCCATTGTTTTTATTTCTTAATACTCAAAAAGACTTCTTTGTTTAATTTTGAGCTTCCGTAAGTGCCTTTTTCTCACTTTGAGTCTCTTTCCTCCCTTTTGGCTCTACTTTAGCTCACCACAATCAGCCTAACAAAATCCCACCTAAAAGAAGTTCACCTTTTTGAGGTCGCATGATCTGATTCTTTTTGTAAATGCTTACTACATATGCCAATCCCTCAGCTCAGTCACCACTTGTAGTTGCTTCACATGCCTAATTTCCAAGACAGAAAATACCGATGCAAAGTGTGTAAGTGCAAAGAGCAGTGCACTACTGATAAGAGAAAATGGGATTTGGAAAGTAACCCTTGATGTACTGGATGAGGGCATTTCAAATAAATTATAATTCATGTAGCTTTTCTCTCTTCAGCTTCTATTCTGGGAAACAAAAACAGCATTAGAGAAAGAAGGAGACTGTTTCTACACTGCCAAACTTGATAATGAATCATCAATAAAATATAAGTTATCGACACTTCTTTAGTGGATTACTAGGAAAAAGAGAGAGGAGAGAGAGAGAGAGAGATTAGAGAAGACAGAGAGAGAGAGAGAAAGAGAGAGAGAGAGAGAGAGAGAGAGATTGGGGACAAAACAGATCTGGGTACTGCCTGATCTCTCTAAGGGCAAAATGCACTGCATTTTGATCATGCCTGTCTCATTTTCCTCTGTGACAGACCTTAACTTTTTAACCTTTGGTGGATAGTATTTTCATTAAAAGATTTTTCCATTGCTGTGAGTTAAAAGTAATTTCAATGCTTGTGCTTAGCAAATCAATAAGGAAAAAAGAGTATCCACCATGTGGATCTATATCTCTTTCAAAACATAAGTAGAGCACGTGTTATACAAATTAACAGATTTCAAAACACACAATAGTTTTGTCTCTTTTCTGCCCATAATCAGATAAAATCAAAGCCTCCCTAATGAATTTGTTCAACTATTATCTCTTTTTAGATCTAGGTATTAGTTATATCTTTGAAAGTGATTGATAGTCCTCTACATAACAAAATGATCTCTTCCCCTCCTCACTCAGAAAATCGTCAGTTAAGTTTACTCTGATGCCTAGGAGGCTTCTGAGGTGTTATCAGCCTTCTCCTCACACTTAGGGAAGCAGCTAACACAAGTGGGACATACTACCTGGGTATACTAATCACTCATCAGCACAGGTCAAGGATAAGGTTAATGTCTGAAGTGACTTAGAATGACAGGCTTTAGTCACTTGGAGATCCTATTTGAATCTTGAAAATAAACAGTGTCATCCAAAGATCAGTTGAAGCTGGATCACCTTTTTTTGATGTTTAAGTGAAGATGGTTCAAGTCCCCACCTAGCAGGTTTAGTGGAAAAACCAGCAACAAGCAACCTCCTCCCTGAGCCTCCCAATATCCCTAGACATTCTCCGGGGCATACAGTCTTTTTAGTCACTTTTGCTCTTACCACCTCTTTTCTTTGAATCCTTGCTTTCACAGGGATCTTCTCTCTGGCAGCTCTGTCTTTCTTTCAGAATAACACAGAAGTTAAGAGCACAGAATCCTGAGTCAGTTGTAGCTGAGTAACCGCCTCAGTTTTCTCATCTGTAAAAATGAGCTAATAGAACATCTCATAGGTTGTTTTTGATGTTAAATGAGTGGAAAGCACTTGGAAGAGGACTGGCACAGTGAAAAAACTTCGTAAATATTAAATATCTCCCCGTCTCACCTCTACCCAAAGGTACACAATCCTTTTATCTCTGCTTTCCTGAAGCAGCCTTTGTAAGTAGAAGGATTTTACTCAAGGCTCAGCAGCAATAGAGGTGAGTGTAGCCTGACATAGCAATGTCTCCTCCAGTCCTATAAAGCACAAGGTCACTCACTGACCATCTCCTCCTCCAGTTCCTCCAGGCTCTCACCAGGGTGCTTGAGCTGTTCCCCTTCAATGTCTTCCTTACTCCTTTCTCCTCCCTCCTTCTTCTCAGCCCCCTCATTCCCTCTGCTCAGGCTCCCAGACCCTCCAAATCCTCCCACTGTTTTGAAGAACAGTTAAACGTCGCTCTTTGCCCAGATGCATCATTTGGGCCTATCCTTTAGAAGCCTCAGCATTAGACTCTAAGAGAATTTTCCAGGCATTTTTTGAAATACAGAGCCATGTCAAGAAAGAAGTCTCCACTCCCCCAGGGCAGAAACAGCTGCAAACAGTTGTGATTTTTAAAACCACCTTTTCTCTGCATCATACTCGATGACAAGAATAACTAATGCTTAGAATGTGCTTTGCGACCAACACAACTGCTTCACGTCTATTGTTATTGCAGTACTTTAAAGGAGTACTTAAAACTTCCTGCGTCTCAGTTTTCTCATCTGAAAAATGGAGAAAATATAATAGCAACTACCTCATAGGGTCATTGTAAGAATGCATAAAAGCATTAAGACAGTGCCTGGCACTCGGCGAATGCCTAATTACTTTGTTATTTTCTCCATTTGATAGCTAATGGAATGGAAGCTGGGCAGTGCTGAGTGCTTTGGTCAGTTACTGAGAGAAAAAGTGGGCTAGCCAAGGATTTCATCCCAGGCTGCCTGTTTCAAAGCTCATCATCTGCCTCTCGTAGCACTTGAATCAAGTGCTACACCCAGTAATAGGGACTAAACCCACATCTGTAGCTTCTGAGTTGAGAGATCTGAACAGAGAAATCAGCAGTTAAAAGAAAATTGAAACAGCTATGAACATTTAAGAATGAGGGAATTTAACATGAAACACTAGACATAATAAGACTTCTCATCTAAAAACTGAAGTATTTAACCTACATTAGTGGATGGAAACCACCAGTTAGAGCTGAGAGGCGGCTGCTTTTTCAGAATGTGGCCTCCTGGTACACCAGTCTCCACTTTGCTTTGCTTTGTTATTTTACCAACCTGGAAGCTGCTAATATTTGCATTTGTATCCCTTGTCCATACCATGACTGATCTAAGTATGTAGGCTACATTTATATGAGTTTAGTGATTAACAGATCATCCCTTCCTATGTATGATTTAGTGGAAACTTCAGGAGACCCTAGTGAGCTGAACTTTGGTGCCACAACAACAAAAGGCACACAATTCTTTCCACACAGACGCTTTCACAGCTGCTTCAGAATGGCCTCTCTCCTTGCCCTGGCCACTGTCAAGTGAACTGGTTGGAAAGACCCCTCCAAAACTTCTCAGATCCCTTGCTCCGAAAGTTCTGCTATGGAGGTTCTGAGGCTTCTCTGCGCATGTCCACAGGATAGGTCTGGACACTGCTAAGGAGTCTGTGGTTGTACTCATGACGGGTCTGCTTAAGACATTTTCCAGAGTGCATTTCCTTGACTCATTGCTGCAGGATGCTAACCAGCCTCCCTACCACCAATTCCCACAGCTTCAATTCATCCTGGATCCAACTGACAGGATAATCTACCTCAAACATCTATCTTATTACAACCCTCACCTGCTCCAAACCCTACAGAAACTCCCTATTGCTGCCTGCATCCAATCAACCTTTTTGGGTCTAACATTCAAGGCCCTCATCAATCATTCTGTCCCTGGTGGAACATCTCCAGCCTTATCTCAAACCTCTCTGTGACATGGCCCCTCTGCTCTAGATAAAACAGTTGGGGACTACCTGTATTTCCTGGCTTCCACTCATGGTTCACCTGCCAGAAGCCATCCCTGGGTTTCCTCCTAATCTAATCACATCTTTTATTTCTCTGTCCCCTTATTATACTTATGTATTTCATATCATGTCCCTGAAATTATCTCAATTTTATGCTTTATTCAAGCACAGAAAAATTAATACATCACTCCCCTGTCTTGTGCTTATAGCAACATTACTATTCAATCATGTTGCATTCCCCCACTGAGCTATTCACAGTTTCTAAATCTTTCTCAGTATTAAGCTCCAGGAAATGACCACTTGTCAATTAGAGTTGGATATGGCACACGACCTATTTTCCATTCCTGCTCTACCTTGAAGTGTCATCACAATTCTAAATGGTGGAAGGAGGAAGGCTCAGCAGAGGACAAGGGCAAGGACAAGTGCTTCTTCATTTATTTTTCCTGCATTTTCTCTCTGAAGTTCAAGTCTCTCTATGTGAAATGAGTAGGTCATGGTCAATGGAATCATATTGTCCTTAAGATTGGTGACTGCTCCCCATCAATTCATCTCCAAGGCTGCCCGAACTCTTCTCACAGTGTCCAAATGGCTGCAGCAGATCCAGTCCCTTTTATATTAAAATTAAATGGAAAGGAATAATATTGGTTTCCCAGAAGTCAGAGAAAGTTTCATTGTGTCTCATTGGATCCCAGTGACTTACATTACCATCCCTGATCCAATCCCTTTGCATGTGTGTGTGTATGTGATGGAGGGGGGGCGAAGTGTTATAATTGGTCAGGACCCAGACTCATGCTCCACCTTTAAACCTGGAGTGATCATGCAAAGAAAAGTTGAGAGTGCCAGAGGACTGGAAGGCTGCTGAGTATTAGTTATATTTAAAATTACATATTCATGTCTACCAGGTATGAGGCATCAGTCTAGGTTCTGGGGATACAACAACAAACAAATGACGTTTCATCCCACTGGAATTTATTCTGTAGTTGGGGGATACAGAAAATAAACAAATACATGTGTCTATAATAATTCTGGTGGAGACAATTGTCACATAAAAATATAAAGCAGGATGAGCAACATAGTGAGGGCTATGATGCAGGGGGAAGTGTGACCATTACTATTTTATGTAGAGGGGTTGGAGATGGCTCCTCTGTAAAGGCAAATCTTGGCAATGTGCTAAAGCAGTTGAAGAAGCAAACCAGACCGAGATACCTGAGGAAGAGGAAGAGCATTCTACACAGAGGGAACAGCAGGAGCAAAGTCCTGAGGTGGGAGCATGGTTGCTGAACTTGAGGACCATCAGGAAGACCAGTGTAGCGGGAACAGAGTGAGCGAGGGGAAGAGGACAGATGATGAGTTCAGGGGTTAACTGGTGGGAAGTGGAACAGGGAACTGATATTGGAGGATCTTTTAAGCCCTTGTGATGACTTTGGCTTTTAGTGTGAATGAGATGGAAAACCACTGGAAGGTGTTGAGCAGATGGTGATACAACCTAACTGTATCTTAAAAGAATCATTGTCATTTCTCTCTGCAACCAGGGTCAGGGTAGATGGGGTGGGGTGGGAGTAGGATGACTTGCTAGGAGCCTACTACATTATTTTAGGCAGAAAACTGTGGTGACTTGTAGCAAGGTGGTAGTGATGCAAATGGTGAGAAGTGGTTGGACTTGAGACATGTTCTGCAGGTAGAACAGATGAGACGTCCTGACATTGGATGTGGGGTGTGGAAAGAGAGGAGGCAAGGATGACTGACTCCAGGGTTTTGGGCCTGAACAAATGAAAGGACAGTGCTACCACAGAGAAGACTGAGGGAAAGCAATATTTAGGATGGAATGGTTTTGAACATTTCAGATGCTGAGAAGAGATATCTAATCAATACTTAATATATAAGCCTGAAATCAAGAGAGAAGCAAGGGTTAGAGATTTAAGCTTGGGAGTTGGCAGCATCAAGATAGTACTTAGCCATGAGAAGAAATGAAGAAACCAAAGGTGTCTGTACAGAGAGAAGAGAAAAGCCATCCCAGGTGTGGGCCCTGCAGCCCTCTCCAGCAGGATCTGGGGCAAAAATCTCCCTTTACAGTGGCCCTGAGTGTTAACAGCTCCCCTTCCGAGGAATGCACAGTGAAAATAATTTCTCCCTTTGGTTTGACTTTTTGTTGAACTCCATTTTTTGTCTTTGAATAAGACTTTTCTATTTCATTTTAAACTTTGCAAATGTTTTCCATGCATAGCCCCCTAAATATTGACACATCAGGAAGGTCAGCCTAAATGGAACTGCCAAAGTAAATGCTGGGATAGCCAAGAACAGAACTCTGGTTTATCTTGGAAGGCAGGACCACCATGCCTTGGCTTTCAAGGCCAGAATGGCCTGCACAAGGGCAGAGAAAGATATTGGCACAGGGCGGATGAGGCCATAGCCAAGTCCTGTTACTGCATGGGCACTTGGATAGGGCACGAGAAGGTCAGCCAGGTCAGGAGTCCTATACTGGGACCCCCAGACTCTGGGTCAGCATCTCAGTGACTGGTGCTCAGGCAACTGCAGGACTCCTCTCCCCATTGGCCAGCTCGATTAATCTGGTGGCTAATCAGGCCCCTTTGAAGAGGAGGGGGCATGGATGAAAGAGTGGCACACCTGTTTTCACTTGACTCCAATCCTGAAATAATTCTGTGGCTCCTACAAGATTTGAAACAAATTAAATTTGAAAGGGCAGAAAGGGCAGCTTTGAATGGTTGGCTCTGTGGAAAAACGCTGGTTTTCGCTCCAGGAAATGGCTTAACTGAGAGACTGTATTCCTGGCCTCGGTGGTGGCTGGGGTGGCTGTCAGTGCATGACCGTGACTCGGGCCTTGTGGGGTGGGTTCTTTTGCCTTGTTATCTCTGGCATCAAGCTTTTGCTTTCTGGACTTTGATAATGTCAGCAGAAGGTTATAATGGTAACAACATGAAAGGCCGTTGTCAACAGGAGAAGGCCTGCAACCCTATTTGGGGAATCTGTGTTTTAAGTAAAGATACACTCTGCAGTGACAGACACAATTCTGTTAGCCCAACACATGGAAGATTATTGTTGGACAGGACCCCTTAGAATAATTTGGCTCATGCTTTCTTTCAACAAATGAAAAGACTAAAGCCTGAAGGAGCTTCTGTTACAGGCAAAGCTGGACTAGTTACGGCAGGGGTTCCAGGCTGGAGCTCTCCTATGCTTATCTTCCGAGCGATCCCCAGGATGAACAAAAAGAAGTGTTGTCAGAAGAGTCCCAGGCCTCCATCTGCCTTCTTAAGAATCTGAATCTTACTTAGGATTTGGGGAGTGAGGAGGCAGGAGTGGAACAGGAGGCGATTCTTCCCATCTGGACCAAAGCCCCAGGAGTTAATGATGAGAAAGACATTTCTCCCCAGGCTCAGAGCAGCAGCAGATCCTTTCTTCCACTGCTCGCCTCTTACCCACAAACCTGTATGGAGCATCCCCCAGGTGCCAGGCAGTGGGCTGATGAGATGGAAACTGGCAACTGGGCCTCTCTTGGACTTATAGGCCTGCCACTTTGATCTTTCTTATACACGCAGCCAGATGTGATCAGTGTGGCAACCTGCCTCCTTGATCTGTTGCCAACTAGGGGTTTGACAGAGAAGTTGAGAGCTATGAGGTCACTGCCTTTTATGGTATCCGTCATTAATACCTCCTTGGCAACAGTCAGAATTTTCTTGTCTGAGACCTAGGGCAGCTGATTAAGCACTCCTGCTAGCCCAGGGTCTGGTCCTGACTGATTTTAAGGCCTCTCTTCATCCCCTCCACAGAAAGAGAAGCTAGAAGCCCCAATTGCAAGGCCACTTTGACCTTTGCTTCGGGATCCTTGCAGACTGAGACATTTCAATCAGTCCAAAACACAGAGACCTCTCTAATGAGGACTTGTCAAGACCTTCTGTTTGATAAGGGGCGGATTCTGTCGCTGTGTCAATTTTCCTTCCCACTGATGTTTCTGCGGCCTTTGATAGCACAGATCACACACTCATAGGTGTGTCTTTCATGCTTCTGAGCCTCACAGACCAGGGTCTGCCAAGCCATCATTAATATGCACCTCAGTGCAGCTGGTGGGGAAACTGATAGAAATAAAGGAGCTGAGGTTCTCTTTTATGTGAGCTCAGGAAACCCACCATATACAAATGTTAAAATGGAGATTGTTCTTCAGAGCAAAATAGACCTATAGAACAAATTGTAGTCACTTGTGTCCATGGCATTACAAAATTGGGACTATTTATTATCTTCTTTCTGAAACATTAAGCTGTAAACATCACCCAGTCCTGCACCTTCTCTTCTAATTAGGCATAGTAGTGGTGGGAGTTTTTTTGGTTGCAAACGATAGAAGCCAATTCTGGGAAACGTCAGTAAAAAAAGAATTTATTGGAGGCTGGAAACTAGGTTTAGAAATAGGAGAGAAACCAGTGCTGTTCTGGGTGCAGGCAGAACTAACAATTTAGCCAGCTATGCTAAGTACTTTCTCTGGAATACATACCTGCCACACATTTCCCCATTCCTTAATTTTCAGACAAGGGAAGGGAGGCTGTTTGGCTTAGTCTGGTTGATGTGTTTATTCCTTGGGTGGCAAGGGCAGATAGGTACAATGGGAGGGGTGACTTTTCAAAAGACACTAGAGAGACTGGTTGCCAGACAGTCAAATAAGTCTACATCTAGGCTATAGTCAGCAATGCTTAGTCAGTCTATTTCCTTCTTAAATCTGTATCTTTCTGGTTAGCCTCATTGCGTTTGTCGTGATGTTATCTACCTCAATAGAGTTGCTATAAGGAGTAAAAGAAATAGCATATGAAATTTCTTAGCATAATGTCTAACACTTAGCTGAGGGATATCATTAATTGAATTTGAATTTGAATGGACTTTCTAAGAGACCTTCCTAACCACTTTATCTTCAATCTATCCTCCATATCGCTGATAAAGTTTATAAAATGTTAATCTAATTGTGCCATGCCTCCGCTCAAAAAACCCCAATGGCTCCCATTGACTACAAAATCGTCTAAAATTATTAGATTGATATAATACTGCATATTCACTCTTTTATAAAGTAACACTCTGGTAAATGCTGAATAATCTGTGCCCTGGAGGAGGAGGGGCAAGGAATTTATGCATGCATATGCATACATTATTTAATTATAAAGTTTATTGATATAACAGATGTGTAGCACACTCTTTACAAACAATAAAAACATACAATACTCTTGTAAACTTCTTTTAGTCAATTGATTCTTGCAGAATGCTTTTGTTAATTCTTGTTCAACTCCTATCCTATGGTTGTTGCCAATCTATAGTTGCAATTGATGAACATGCGTAGTTCCAATGTAAGTGTTAGTCGGTATTTTCTTTTAGCACATAAGATAAAGGGGAAACACTGAAACTTCACTTGTCATCAAAGATGAGTCATCTTTGCTGAATCAGACATTTGCAAATACCAGAGGAATATTTGTTCAATATTTTGTGCTATTTACAATGTAATGTATGGCTACATTTGCACCATTAACTTTTTCCATCACTTTCTTATCTAGATAATCAATAGAAAAATAAATCCATCCCTGATTTTCTTATGCTGCCTAGGCTGGTCTGGAACTCCTAAGCTCAAGCAATCTACCAACCTTGGCCTCCCAAAGTGCTGGAATTACAGGCACCTGGCCCATATAATTCTTAAAATGGCTATGTTTGAAAGTATCCTGCAAAATTTCAGAAATGTTAATAATTGACTCTCACAAGTTAATACAACCCAACTCCAGCACACCGCTGTATTTACTCCTAAAGTTTAGCAAAGCTTATTTATAAACATTTAGGGAATGAAGGAATAAACACACGGCTTTATCTGATCCAAACTGACTTTACTAGTTTTCTTTCCTACCCTCTCCCACTATGCACCCTATACTCCAGTCAAAGTGAGAAGGGCGCTCTGGTGAACATCAATTATTTTTGCCTGCCAACAGCATTCACCTCCCTTTACCTTGGCAATGAGATCTGGATTTTCCTTTAGGAAAGCTACCCCTCCCCTGCTCTGAGTATGTGAAGTTCAGGTGGAGTTACTCCATCACCTCACTCTTGGGTGGACATGTGACATAAGTGTGGCCACAACTTAGGACACAGGAGGCCAGGGAGCAAACTGGGATGATCAGAGCCAATGAGTGCCAGTCCCAGGACATTTTCAGAAACCAGTGGGAAGGAAATGTACTTTCTCTCTGGTAAGTACTAAGCTGGTAAGTTTGAGCTGCTGGCGTGTTACCTGCCACCACTTAGGGAAAACCTGTCTGAATCAGAAACCAATAAGAAAAAACAGAGCCAAGAGCTGGAGAAAGAGGTTGTGAATGATGTCATTTGAGCACCTAAATTCAACCACTATTTTACTTCTCTGTGCCCCAGTTTTCCCATTCTATGAAGTGGGGCTCATGTGAGTATTTCCTTTATGAAGTTGTTTGGGAATTACAAGAAACAAGACATGTAAATCACTTAAACAGTATCTGTACTGTCTACTTACATAAGCTGATAAACCCCCCTTTAAAGAAAACAAAACAGTCATAGGGTATCTGTCACTTGTAGCTAATACAGATACCCAAGGAGGAAATTCAGTTGTTGGTGAAAACAAAGTTCAAGTCTCTGCCCAGGGTGAACCTAAGGACCAGTCACATTGCAAGAAAAGGCAATAAGTAACCTGTTGTTACCCCAAGCTCTGTTTCTCTCCTCTTATGCTCCCTTTGTCAGAGTTCATGGTAGGATCAGTCAGGCTCCTGGTACAGAGCAGATATTGAAAAAAAATATTTAGTCAACAAATGAATGAATACCTTCACGTTTTGTGTATTATTGATTGCTGTGAAACCAATTACCCCCAAAACTTAGTGGCTTAACAATAAACATTAATTAATGTTCATAGTTTCTGTGGGCCAGGAATTTGGCAGCAACTTGTCTGGGCCGTTCTTGGAGTCTCACATGAGCCTGAGTCAGAAGTAAGCCTGGGCTGCAGTCATCTGAAGGCTTGACTGGGGTCGGAGGATCTGCTTCCAAGATGGTGCACTCCGTGGCTGGTAATTTGATGCTGCCTGTGGATGATGACAGTCTTCAGTTCCTTTCTACATGGGTCTCTCCGCAGTGTTCATCAGTGACTTGCAGCATGGTGACTGGATCTACCTAGACTGAGTAATCCAAGAGAACAAGGTAGAAATTGCAATCCCTCTGATAACATAACTTCTGAAAATCCTAACTTAGTGTGGAGGAGACTAAACTGTTTTTTGTCACACAGATCAACTCTTATTCACAGGGGGAAGGGACTACTCAAAGCAATGAAATACCAGAAGATAGGGATCATGTGGCACCATATTGGAGGCTGGCTACTAGAGCCTTGAGCAGATCAGAACTCCTCTCATTAGTCTTGTCTTTGAACCACTGTGGGGGAAGGTGAGCTCTTTTGAATTGCTTGAGATTAGGCCTTTGTAAATTAAAGATCCTGGTGTTAATGACTTAGAACCTTGGTGCTACAAAAATATTAGCTTCTAGAAATTCGGATATGGCAAAGCAATTTGGGAAAGATGAAGCCAAAACTTTCTCCTTGACCTCTGCAAACACACACATTGTCACAATTTCTTTACTGCCTGTTGAATTTTCACAATGAAAACATTATTCCTGAGTGGAAATGAAATTAAGCTCTTCTGGGTAATCCCTTAAGACAAGTACATGTTTCACAGAGTAAATACAGCTCAAGGGCCCAGTTTATTCTTGGAAGAGTTGGAAGAACTGACATAATTTTCTTCTTGAGATCTGTGGGTATTTTTCACCTGGTGAGAACTGGCACCAATGCCTTTGGTCCAGGTATGGCAACACTTGGATACTATGTTTCCAAAGATTCCAACCTGAGCCTCATTGAGTTGGAAGAGGTTCAGTTTGGAATCTTTTATCATTTCCCTGGCATTCTTCCTTTACTCATAGGGCCATATATTTTCTCACTTCCTTTAATTCTGCACACAGCCAGGGATAATGCATGATTTAGGATATGGTACAAACATACAGGAATAGGGTAGAATTGCAGGCTCTGGAAAACAGCCCCACCTGAAACTGCTCCTCAGGTCCTACTGTTCTCTTCTATGGACCCTGTCCTGGATTTCACACAGAAAGTTCCAGGCCATCAACATTTGGAGCAAAACTGGAGTTGGGCTGCAGGCCCTGAGCAGGCACTTTTATTATTAAATGTTATTATTTTATTTTTGCTTTTGAAGAGTTACCCTGAGATTTTCTTAAAACTTTGTGTAATCCCTCACCTTTCTTCAGGCATAGTCATCAACTTAATAAGCATTTATGAAGCCCCTACTGTGTGTCATCAGATGTGAGAGGCAGGCACTGGAGGTATGAAGAGCCCATAGTTTTGGGAAAACAATGCCTAAGTCGGCACATGCTAAACCTGTGCTAAGTACCTACATCACTGCAAGTCATGTAAGAGTCTTTGTAGAGGAGATGACAAATGAATGGAGCCGTTAAAGAAAAGAATATTTCACTGAAAAAAGAAAATGATTGATGGAGAGATGCCTGCCACCTCCAACATATCCAGAAACAGAAATATGAACCTTAGGAGCATTTTGGGGCAAAAGTAAGAAACCCAACATGGCACAGAGTATAGAGCCAGGAAAGGCTATGTTGGGATGTTGGGCTGTAGTGGCGGGGTCTTGAGTACCCAATAATTTGGATTCATGCAAGAGGCCAGGGGTTTTGAGACTTCTTTTTTCAATCAGCAAAGCTTTTTTTCCCTAACTAAAATTTCCCATAGAGTCCCAATATTTAACATAAATACAAGAGGTAAGGTTACTTTTGCAGTCACACAGGGAAGGGTTTAGAGCAACCTTTTGGTTGAGTCTTCCCAGTCCCATCTTCCTACTCCACAGGGAGGTCAGTAAGTTACACTATAGAGAAGACCAGACACAGAACAGTTTTGAGAACACCTGCTATGGGCAAGAGGGAGCTTGGGAGGTTTTCCTAAAAAAGCGAAAGTGTTAGGCACATGTGTGTGTATGTATATGTGTATGTGTGTGCCTGTGTGTGTGTGTTTCTGTGCCCATATATATGTGTGTGTATCTGTGTGCATGTGTGTGTATGTGTGTGCCTGTGTGTGTTTTTGTGTGTGTATGTATGTCTATGTGTATGTGTGTGCCCATGTATGTGTATATGTATGTTTATATGTGTGTGTGTGTGTGTGTGTGAATTGGCATTCACATGGAAACAGATTTGGCAGTGAATCTAGTTAGGATACTATTGTATTAGTCCAGGCAAGCTACCTGGGACCTTGGCAGTGAAAATCACAGTCTCCATTCAGAATCTTATCTAGCTCCCAGCTGAACATGAATCCCCTTCATAACCTCTCCTTTATGTGCTGCCCAGACCTACTTGAAGATCGTCAGTGATGAGGGACTTAGCACCTCCTGCTGGCTTACTCTACCTTTAGATTTCACTTCTATTAAGTTAATGATGGCTGGGGGCAGCTTCCATCTGTTGCTTTTCTCACTGCTTTGGTGGAGGTACAAATGTAAACCCTCTTTCACTGGCAGCCTTTGCATATTTCTCTGTTTGATCAACTCAACCATTTGTGAGGTTCTCAGCATATGCCAGGCTTTGTGCTCTGTAGAAGGGGCACAAAATGCAGGAGTCCTTACTCTCAAAGAAAGTAGTGCCTTTTGGGGGTATGAGGGGTCAGGCTCATAACAACATCATTACTGTATAGCTTTAGGGACAGTGATTAAGGAGTAATGAATTCAGCCTGATTTAGTGTCTGTTGGGAAGTAGAAGAAACCTCCCAACAAGGAGATCACACTTACTTGTTGCTATATAAATGAGTTGAATTTAGTTTTGTGAACAGGATGGAGAGAATGGAAAGATGACAGAGCGAGGAAGGGCATCATAGGCAGAGGTGATGGTGTGAGAGCACACAGGGAGGTATATGAGAGTCCATCTGCAGGCTCCATCTCCCTTTCTTTCAGCTGCTCCATCTATGACATGACTTACAGCATAGCTGTTAAAAGTATGAAGTATGTGTTCTGGAGTCAGGCTGCTTGGGTTCATAACCCAACCATTTCATGCATTAAGCTGTTCAATATTTGGAAGATTGCCTAACCTTTCTCTGATATAGTTTTCTGATCAGTAATATGAGAATAGCAATATTACCTACTTTACAGGGTTGTTGTGAAAATTAAACAGGTTAGTCTACATACAGCAATTAGAACAGTGTCTGCCATGTCGTGAGTGGAGTTGGTTGGGCATGCTTTGAGCACACAAAAGTTATGAATGGCAGGTTATAGACTCTACAGGAATTTCAGAAGCAAGTTCTCTGGATATGGGGCTGGCTGAATGCAGAAGGTGAGAGAGGAGGAAGAACTGAAATTCTGGTGACCATCCCTGTCCCAGAAGGACTGTGCCTTTGGTGCAATCTGGTGTCCATTTAGAGCTGTCCTGAGGGGGCAGCTCAGCATAGGTGACAACTTGCTCCCGAAACAATTCTTGTTTCCCAAGGGCCTTTACTGAAAGTGCCTTAGCACAGGCTCAGGAGCAAGTTGTTTCTCAGTTGGCAGTTGAAGTTGCTGGCACAAAGAGTGTGGATTCCAGAAGCCACAGGTTGCTGGAGCTTCTAGGGGTTGGCTTGGCATGTCTTTGAAGTTAAATCCTCTGGGCATCTGTGTGCTTAGGCAAAGACCAGAGGCCACAGAGCTGAGCGAGGTCACCACTATCCCAAGCATGGAGACAGCATGGCCTTCAAGCCCAGGGACCAGCCCAAAGCCCTGGCTTGGATCACTCAGAAATCATGGACCTCAGGAATAAAGTAAGGCCTAAATGATTTTCACTGTGATATGGTAGAATGAGCACAGAGATTGGAGCCAGAAGACCCTGGCAAGTGTGACCTGAACTAGTTATTTAAACTCTCTGAGTCTGGGTCTTTCTTCCCTCACTTGTAAAGTAGACATAACAATTAACTCACCCCTCCCCTCAAAAAACACTCTCTATGCCAGGGAGTGACTATGAGGGTCAAATGAGCTCATGGGAATGAAAGTTGTTTTGAAAATGGACGAGACATGGACTCAGGGAGAGGAGCATCACACACAGGGGACAGTTGGGGGAGGTAGGGGAGAGACAGCGGGGAGATGGAGTGGGGAGGGAGGGGAGGGTGGGGAGGGATAACATGAGGAGAAATGCCAGATACAGTATGCACCTAAAGTTAAACAAATAAATTAACAAAACAAAATGGAAGGCCAGACAGTTCCTGAATGTGTTGTACTCTTGCCTTTCCACCTTTACCTGTAACACCTGTAATGTCTTTTTTACTTTCCTTCCAGTCTTTTGTGTCTTAGATTAGTTATGACTTCCTCAGATAAGACTTCCTTGTCCCTAACAGTGAACTGGATACCTGTCTGTGTCCTCCCACATGGAGCCCCTTGCACTTTTATTGTCACAACACTTTTTACACTCTATTGGCATTGCTTTTTAAACTGTCTCAATGAATGATTTTATACGCTTCTCAAGGGTAGGGTTGTGCCATAATCCCTGTAGTCATCCCAATACTAGAGCACTCTGGGGACGCATATTTGAATAAACAAATGAATAAATGAATGAATTACTAAATTGTTATGCAGATGTAAGCGGTTGCCATTATATTGTCCAATGAACATTTAGAGTGTGACTACCTTGTTTCAGGTTCTGTATTAAGGTCTGGGAATACAAAGATGGTCAAGAGCCTTCCTTCTGCTTCCCACTCATAGTAGAGCATGTAAGTGGATAATTGCCACAGAGTGAAGCTCCATGGACTTACAAGAGAAGTACAGGGGTGAGTCACAATGCATTGTAAGACACTGATATAAAGGCATGATTCATTTTCACTGCCTTAGGGCATGTGACACAAGAAAGAGCACTGTTTTCTTCTGCTGGCTGGTGAGGTTGGGCTCTGCTTGTGGGAATGAGACAGGGCTGTGAACCATCTGTGATGGGCAGGTGAGATGAAGGCTGATATTTCAAGAATATTCCTAACAAAATCAAATCTTTAATTTGGAAAAATAACTGTATAAAAAGATTTCAAGCATTGAGGCGATGTTAGGTGTGTCAGGATGAATACTCCTCTGTCCAAACTTCCTGACCCTCCTCCTCCCATACATTTTTTTTTAACTTTCCTGTTCCTCCTCCTAAAATAGTCTCCAGGAAAAATGATGGCATTGATCTATTTTTGAAAGCATGGCAAGGTTCCATCATCCTCCCATAGACTTATTTTTAATTATGAAAATCTTCTAGATCAAGTTTGCTTTCCCTGTGGCTTTAGTAAGTTTTTTCATCCAATGTTTCTGTGGAGATAGAAGGAGCAGGCTCTCTGTCAGAAGCCAAGAGACCTTTTCTCTAAGCCAAACTATAATTAGCTCTGTGGCCTTTGACAAGTCACTTAATCTCCCAAGTAGGCTCTTCCTTTTCAAGTCAGGTCTTTGATTCTAGGTGTGAGGTTTAGTCAGACCCAAGTGTGAATCCTGGAGTCATCTTTGATGTTTCACTACCTCTTCATCAGCCCTCCCCACTCCTCAGACAGCCTATACAAACTTGTTAATTTTTCATTTGCAATATTTTCTATAGGCATCACTTTTTTCTTCTATCCCTAATTTTAGTTTAAGATCTTACCAAGCATCAAGTCATCGTTTTGAGGGTCTTATCGGTGGGCCCTTGGTTAAGGAAGCAGAATGAAGAGACAGACCCCAAATAACATGTTAAGGGATTGCCCTTGAGAAGTGAAGGTGTGCAGGATTGACTTGAGAGAGTGACTGAATCTCAGGAGGGCCCCAGTTCAGCCCATAGTCTCAGTCCAACCCTGGCTCTGAGGTCTAGTGGATAATATATTAGAAGAAAGAAAAAGAAAAGGAGACAGAAAAGAGAAGTAAAGGTCAAAGCAGAAGAGTCAGGGCTTAATACTTCTGATTCGAGAAGACCTCATGGCTCCCTATGAAGCGTGGATGATTATCTCCTCTATGTCCTTGGCCACAGCCACAGAGCTCTCAAGTGACAGTCAGAATTTGAACTCAAGTCCTTAAATTCAGAATTCTTTCTGAATGGTAGAAGAAGCCATGTGCTAAAGTCTAGAAACTCTTCTCATCATTCTGGCACCCTGGGACTTTTTTCCAATCTCCTTTCAGAATGGTGTCAAACCTTTGTTGGCTCAAGCTGACATATTTCCATTTTTCTTTCTTTCTTTCTTCTTTCTTTCTTTCTTTCTTTCTTCTTCCTTCCTTCCTTTCTTTCTTTTTTCTTTATTTTATTTCTTTCCTTTTTTTCCTTTTTAAAAGATAGGTCTGTGATCCTAGCATGGAGAGAAAGGTTGTATCTTTCTAAGTCCCAGTCAATCAGGTGTTCATTGTACACAGTTTTATCAGACCTTTTGCTTCTGATATTCCAGATTTAACTTTATGCTAACATGTGCTTCATGCTCTTAGACCAGACAGGTACATCTGATGAACTCCACCTTCATTTTCAGATTGGAGCTAAATTAGGCATTAAAATATGGTCATATACATAAGAGCACCTGCGTTTAGTCTTTTTCCCATTTTCAAATGTGAGCCTAAAGTCTTGGCTCTTATCTCTATTTAAAACTGACATTGTTAAATGCATAAGCACATCTGAATTATTTATATTTAGGTTTATACAGTCTCCAGCTGCAACCATATATTTCAATATCTTTAAATTCTACGTTGCCATCTGGACCAGATTGCTGCTAAATCAAATCAGATAAACGTTACCTTTCCACTACCTCTGATTTATATCAGCCATTCATTTCCAAAAGCACAGCCCTGTTAAATCCAATCTACTTTCAAAAAGCTTATGAAATTAGCTCAGTTTCAAGGATTTTATATTCTTTTTCTGAAGCTTCAGTTTTGAAAAGGCCATTTGGACAGAGAGAAAAGCAGTATGGAACCAGCAGAGCTAGGAGTCCGAGATTCATTGATTATTGGGCAAATCTTCTGTGCCTGACTTCATCCAATTACTCAAGACTTTTCTCTAATCAAGTTATTGTGAGCCAGTTTATAGACCTCAGACATAAAATATGCAGGTTTTAAAGTGTTAGGATGTTCTCTATAATTTAATCTGGCATCTTTCTGAGCTGGAGGAGAGTTTTAGTCAAATATTCAAAAGGTGGGTAGAAAGATTGAACTTTTAGAATTATATTTTTGTAGTCTACCTTATACATTCTTCTTTTCCTGGAGAGTGAAAGTGGGGTTATATACCAAACAAATTAGAGTCAATCACTTTTCACCAGGATAGTCCAAGTCTGAGATCTTTATTTATTGGTGAAAATAATAATTGCCATAATTTTGTCAATTAACAGACTTAATACCTCAGGTAAAGCATCAGCATGTATTAAATAGAAGGAAGGAAAGAAGGGAAGAAGGGAAGGAGGGAGGAATGCAAGTGCAAAGGATACTAAAACATCAGGGTAATAGTTAAGAGCCTGAATTATATGCATATATTTATTCTATTTATATACAATCACCTACAGATATTACTTTTCTCTTTCTGTACCTATACAATTCCATGTCTGAACTTATGTAGCAAGTCTAATGACTGGAACATGAAATACATTCCAAATGGCTCCACTGAATGGATCTGCAGTCCATCATTGTACAGTTGAAATGATGTCATAAATGGTTACATTTTAATCCTTCCTGTATTTTCTAAATGAGAATCAGGAGCGGGGAACCTGGGAGAAAGTGGTTTGCATATGATATTCTAAGCCTGAATAACTGAATAAAATCCTAAATGTAGGAATGGAAAACCTGTTCTTTCTCAGTATGACTAATGCTAATTTTTCTTGCACACACACAAAAGAAATATATCTCTCTTTAATGGTAAATTACCATTTATTGTAAATGTGCCATATGAAGGAAGCCATAAGTCATTATTATTGACCTATTATGATTCATTCTGCTTTACCCTGACTTAAATAAAAATGTGCACTTTCGGATAATATACTTTTAGTTTAAGTGTTCTTTTACTGGACTCAAGCCTGCTAGATTTCCCATTCACACAGCTTTGGGGCAAACGCTTGACTTGCAAAGCAGATACCTCATTGTAATCACTGGTTGTCCTTCATTCTGTCCCTAGCACAGAAGATGGTTTTTAATCTCTGACTTAATAATGTGTGAAATCAAAACTTTCATCTAAAATAGAGGGATAGCAGAATACCCAAGTATGTTAGTTTTGGGTGTAGTGCAGAACAGAGAAAGAAAAGCCAACAGAGAAACTTATTTTACTGAATGAAAAGTGAATATATTTAGAGAATTTGGGAGAAAGTTATTCTGAGGAATAGGGAAATTAAAATTTAGACTTCTTAGATGAAAGGAAAAGCAAAAACATATCATAAGCCCCTTGAGAAAATAATAAACCTTTCTCCAGGAGATAAACATAAATTGTAAAGGGGAAAAGTGCAGAGAGGGAAGCGTTCTTGGTTAGTTAAAACAAAGGCTACTAAAAACATTCAGGAATACATTTCATAGTAGTTATCTCTGGGATAGTACAGATGGTTTTATTTTCATTTTTTCATCTACATTGTCTGATATATCTGCAATTAATATTCCTCATTTAATTGAATATAGAGAGAGAGCAAGAGAGAGAGAGAGACAGAGAGACAGAAGACAGAGAGATTGAGATTGAGAGATAAAGAAAGAAACAGAGAGAGACAGGGACAGGGTCTCGCTCTGTTGTCCAGGCTGGAGTGCAGTGGTGTGATCATAGCTCACTGCAGCCTAGAATTCCTGGGCTCAAGTGATCCTCCTGCTTTAGCCTCCCACAGTGCTGGAATTATAGGCATGAACTACTGTGTCCAGCCCCAAAAGATACGTATTTTAAAGGTAGTGTTACTTTTCCTAAAAGGCCAAGTTCTGGTGACTCACATCCAACATACTAATATCCATTGAATTTTGAACAATGTAGAAGGTACCACACGAAAGTCTACTTTCTACTCATAGGAAAAAATAATTGACAACATGAACTTGTAATTGAGACAGCATTTCTGAGACATGCTCCAAATGCACAGTGAATTAATGTCAGTGTTTCTGTGTGTCCCAAGCTACAAACTCTTTGTTCCAAGGTCAGTATGCAAAGTGCAAAATATTTGAATGGTAAATGAAAGAACCGCAAGACCAAGTAGCAGCACATAGGAAGCACTTATGACTCCGGTGCAGGACCTGTGATTGGTATGACGATATTTGCTGAGAAAGGAAAGAAAGAAGGAAGAAGGGAAGAAGGAAGGAAGGAAGGGAGGGAGGGAGGGAGGGAGGGAGGGAAGGAGGGAAGCTAGAGCAACTATTCAAGAAGCATAAAACGACACTCGTAAATTTAGAGTAAGACCTCAAACTATGTTCAAGGAAAATTGCTATCATATTGCCACTCCCAAGAACTAGCATTGAGTATTACCAAGGAGGGTAAAGTGTTTCTCAAAGAGAGAAACAGAGGGTAAATAAAGGGCAGAACAGAAAAATTATAATTATAAGTATAAAAGTGTATGGGTGCCAATTAGTAATAAATATTGTAGGAATGAAAATAGCCCTCGGCATGGGGAAGGAAGGTTACTTGGTAATTAAGGAAATTGAGAGGCTTATTGGACATCTAAAATATCAGGAAGGAAGATAATGAAAGCGTAATTGCAGATAAAAATTATAAGAGTGTCAAAAATGACTGAGGAGCGCTGAAGTTGCAAATGAAATGGAAATATCAAAGCAGTGCAGATAACGTATTACTTGTGTCTTAATTGCTGTAGGTAAAAAAGCAGAGGGAAGAAATGATGACAGCAGAAAGTGGAGCTCATGCTTGTCTTTGAGAGCCACTCGCAAGAAGGCAGATCTCAAAGTGACAGCCCTGGACACGTTGAAAAATAATTTATTCGAAGATACTCGTTTTCAAGATAGTCAATTTCTAAAAATGTGGACAGTCTGGATATTCTTTTATTGTTTTTTTCCCAGATGCTGTTAGGTTAAACTATACAAAATTAATGATTTTCCAGTTATTGACTAGGCAGTTTCATACGGTTCATTTAATAGAGTGCTCAGGGTAACCACTGCTTAACATTAAGATTAATCATTTGTGGAACATTTCTTAGATTCTTTATGCAAAACACAATCTTATAATTAAAGAAAAATAAATTCTTTCTAGGCTGAATTAAATTTTTCTTTAGCATGTATTCATTTTTTTCTGAACATGGACATATGTAGGCTGCAAACTCTTAAGAGGAGGCTTTGTGCCTTTTCTAATGTATAGCCTGAGTACCCAGACACAAAAATGTTTATCATCAAATGACTATGATAAATAAGACCCTAAATGAAGTTGAACTGAGTTGTGAGGTAACTATTTCTTTTAATGGAAAAAAAAAATTAAGTAAGCTCTGAAGTAGAAGCTGCCTTGTGCTCCCAAGACACATTCCTGGCTGGTAATGGTGGACGGTGTTAACAGGCTTTCAACCACTTTCTTCCTATATTGGAAGTTCCTTTACAATAAATAAAATAAACCACCAATACAGAGTGTCATTAAATGAGTCTAATTCTGCCTGATGGATTTTATCAAATATTTACATTAAGGGGAACATTTCAACTTCCCTCAAGGGGTTATTCTAGAGACTAACAAGACAAGACAGTTATTTTCAGCAACAGCCAAATAATTGGTATTTGATAGAGTTGTCTGATTCACTGATAATTAAAATTATAAATGGGTCTTGTTTGGCCTGAGTGATTATGTTCATGCTCTGGTGGCTCTGCCCTTTAAGTACTGGGGCATGTAATTAGACCCCTCTTTGACCTTTGAATATCATGGTGACCACATCTAGGCTGTGACATCCATGGCCTAGATAAGTGCTTAGAACCAGATGGTGTTTTCAGATAAAATTAACACAGGCTTCTATTACCATTCCTTGGCTTACCATAGACGACAGAGAAAATGACTTTGGGATGTCGCATCTTGGACACGTTATGCTATGTATCTCAGAACTTACTTTTAATTCCCTGAAAAAGTTACTGATAGATGACTCAAGATAAATTTTCCATAATTTCCCTTTTTCTCTTTCTTGAATTTTCTACTGTGTTCTATATAATAAACTCTTAAATTACAGTGTTGTAATATATATGCATGTTCAGTATGTGACTACCTGTATCCTTCAAGGTACTGTAGGTTGAACCATATGAAATTACCAATATTCAATTGGCATTTATATCCCCTACTTACTTAGGTTGAATTTCCTGTATGTGTCTTGGTTTCGAATCATGGCATCATAGAACTTAACTCCTGGCAACAGGAGTGTGTATACCTATTTCAATCTTTCATTTTACAGATGAAGAAGTCAAAGTAGAAACAGGCTAGAGGTTAAATGACATGGCAAAGAACACCCAGCTGATGAGTGGGGTTCAGGACTAGAACTCAAATCTCTTGGCCCCAGATTTCTAGCTTTTTTCCCCCCTAAAGAGGACCTCTAGCTAGTGAGAGTGTGCTCCATGAAATAACGTAAGTTGAATAGTTCATTCTACTGTAAATACCCCTCGATACTATTTCAATACAATCTCTTCCAACCAAATTCTGTGTAGCTCTAGGTTTTATTTTTTTTTTCCTCAGAGATTTCACACAAGATTGTCTAGTGGTAGGATGTAGAAATATGCTCCAAACTTTTAATATGAAAGAGCCTTAGGACACTGAGCAATTTGGATGGAAGGTGGTGGTTGAGATGAGGAAGGAAGGAGGGCACCCATCTTATTTCTAACCAGAACAGTTCCACTTTCATCTACTTTAAATATATGTTTGTGTTCTGCTCAATATTACATATGGAAAAAAATAAATTTGGAAATCACAGAAACCCATCAAACTACACAAGCAGCTAGGATATCTTATGTAAAAAAGTTTATCTAAATCCAAAGTGTAACTAAAATAGCAGCTCAAGCTCTATGCAATAAATATTCTCCAGGCCTGAAACAAGCAGATGGAGTACGCATTGCCCATCAGCTTTTTATGTTTTCCCAGTTTTTACTAACTATAAGTGTATTCTGATTTGCAGCCACTGCTTAAGGGAGATATTGCATCTTGCCACATTTCATTTGTAGAATTGCTTTAACCAACAGTGCCTGACATTTACTTTAAACAAATAAAATGTATTTTTGTATCACATAGAATTTGAAATTGGGAAACTTTCTTTACTGCTAGATATGTTACTACCACCCATTCTCCTGGAAAAGCATCTCTGGGTAGATTTTTAAATAATCAGACTATACGTGAACTTAGCTGGTCAGAAGCCAGACATATTCTGATCGCCGTGGGCCACATGCAGAGATTCTGATTTTCACCAGGTATCCAAATGCAGGAATGAAACTGGTATATTCACTGGTGTGGCACTTTATAAGCAATGCATACCAACTGAGATGGTGAGTTGCTTGGGGTTTGTAATGAGAAATACCAAGGTTTGTACCCATTGCAAAAGTGACTGGGGGAAGAAGAAAACAAGGGCAGAAGCTCTGAATTAGATTATACAAAGTGACCGACGTGGGCAATACTGAAAGAAGAGAAAGCAGCTACCTCCCACAGGACATTTGCCAACGGTCTCACCAGGTCCAGTGCCATTTCTGTGTGAGTGAATAAATACCACAGATTAGTGCAATTTGTTTTCTTGACATTATAACAGCTACATTTTGATACTGATGAAATTATAGTAGATCAGTATTTGAGGCATTAAAATTTTGATGAGGTCAAGTATTCTGTCACACAAACAGTCTGAAATAAAAATGACATTTTAAATACTGTGATAATGGAGTTACCAAGATCACATCTTAAATAATGATTGAGATTATTTCAAGCTAATGTTATCTAAGTAGCAAAATTAAGTTATTTGAGTGGATGTTTTATTTCCTATTTTTTCAGGTTCAGTAATACTGCAAATATTAAGTGATACAAAAAAAAAAAAACCACTTGACAGGAAGAAGATGACTGAAATAATAGCTGCAATTTCTGAAATATTTAATTATATCTCAGGTACTGTACTAGGCTTTTTACATGCATTAACTCATTGACTACTCACATAGCTCTCTAAAGCAGGTACTTTTATTGTTATTTCATGTTACAGGTAAAGACAAAGAGACGAAGAAAGGTATAGTAACCTGCCCAAGATTTTACACATAGCAATTTGGCAGAAATAGGGTTTGATTCCTGACTCACCACACCCAAGAGCAGCACTCCAGTAGAACTTTCTGCGATGATGAAAATTCTCCACCTCTTGTCGGATATGGTAGCCACTAGCCACATGGAGTTATTGAGCATTTGAAATGTGGCTAGTGCTACATTTATTATTATTTTAATTCAATTTACATTTAAATTGCCACTTAGAATAGTGGTGACCGTACTGGATGGCACAGTTCTGGGGACTAAAATCTTGGCCTTTGTGCTTTGCTAAAGCTTCAGCTGCTTTCTACAGCATTTAGTCTCTTCAAAACAGGAAGGGTCAGCCCTCAGTCATGTAGTGGGTCTCTCTAGAATAGCGTTCTTCAACCACTTCCTCCACCCACTAAGGAGTCTTTTAGACTTTTTTTTCATAATCACCCTGTGATGGTTAATTTTATGTGTCAACTTGACTGAGTCACAATGTGCCTAGACATTTGGTCAAATGTTATTTTGGGTGTTTCTTTATGAGGGTCTATTTGGACAAGATTAACATTTAAATCTGTGGAGCAGATTGTCTTCCCTGATGTGGGTGGGCCTCATCCAATCAGTGAAGGCCTGAACTGAACAAAAAGCTAACCCTACCCCCTTCAGGCAGAGAGAAGTCTCCTGCCTGAAGTCCTAAACTGGGACTTTGGCTCTTCCTGGTCCTACTGTAGGCTGTGGGCCTTCAAACTTGAACTGGGACAGCAGCTTTGTGAATTTTGGACTTGCTACCCTCCATGATGAGCCAATGGATTTCTTATAATAAATCTCCCTCACTCTCTCTCTCTCAATATATGAGATATTTTGTATTCTTTTTCATACTAAAAGTCTTCAAAATATAGTATTTTATATTTACATAATGTTTCAGTTCAAAGTGGTCACATTTCAAGTGCTCTATAGCTACATGTGCCTCTTAGTTCTCATTGTATTGGATAAGATAGTTCTAAAAGGTTCATTCTCTTTGGGGATGGTGTTGTACACAAATGGCTAAAAGTTGAAATTGATTCTAGAGAGTAGGGAAGTCTTACTCACTTTATATACATATGTCCTTTATATATAAGCAAGAAAGATTATATACAGTACATAAAAAGATACATTTTATCTATGGTATTAAATTTTCAAATATATGAAATATGTATGCATATATGTAAATATATGAGATTTTGAAAACCAAGAAAAGTAAATTCTATATATATACTTACATATATTTTACATTTATATGAATGTCCTATTGGCTCTGTTTCTCTAGAGAACTCTTGACTAATATACTTGCCATGAAATTTTAATACCACAGATAAACTGTATACATTTTTGTGTACTGTATGTACATCTGTGCTTTATACTTAAAAAAGTAAGATCTCCATCCTCTAGAATCAATTTCAACTTTTGCTTGATTATGTATGACATTGCCCCCAATGAGAATAAACTTTAGAACTGTGCTGTTGAATATTGTCAGAGCCAGTAGCCATGTGTGGGTATAGAGCACTTACCAATAATAGGCAAGCAGAGATTCAAATCATGAGTGAACTCCCATTCACAATTACTACAAACAGAATGAAATATCTAGGCATACAACTTACAAGGGACATGAAGGACCTCTTCAAGGAGAACTACAAACCACTACTCAAGGAAATAAGAGAGGACACAAACTAATGGAAAAAAATTCCATGCTCATGGATAGGAAGAATCAATATTGTGAAAATGGCCATACTGCCCAAAGTAATTTATAGATTCAATGCTATTCTCATCAAGCTACCATTGAATTTCTTCACAGAACTAGAAAAAACTACCTTAGGTTTCATATGGAACCAAAAAAAGAACCAGTATAGCCAAGACAATCCTAAGCAAAAGGAAAAAAGCTGGAGGCATCATGCTACCTGACTTCAAACTATATGACAAGGCTATAGTAACCAAAGCAGCATGGTACTGGCACCAAAAACAGATATATAGACCAATGGAACAGAACAGAGGCCTCAGAAATAACAATACATATCTATGACCATCTGATCTTCTACAAACCTGACAAAAACAAGCAATGGGGAAAGGATTCCCTAATTAATAAATGGTGCTGGGAAAACTTACTAGCTATATGCAGAAAACAGAAACTGAACCTCTTCCTTACACCTTATACAAAAATTAACTCAAGATGGATTAAAGACTTAAATATAAAATCTAAAACCACAAAAATCCTAGAAGAAAACTTAGGCAATACCATTCAGGACATAGGCATGGGCAAAAACTACATGACTAAAACACCAAAAGCAATGGCAACAAAAACCAAAATTGACAAATGGGATCTAATTAAATTAAAGAGCTTCTGCTCAGTCAAAGAAACTATCATCAGAGTGAACAGGCAACCTACAGAATGGGAGAAGATTTTTGCAATCTATCCATCTGACAAGGGTCTAATATCCAGATATCTACAAGGAACTTAAACAAATTTACAAGAAAAAAACAACCCCATTAAAAAGTGGATGAAGGATGTGAACAGACACTTCTCAAAAGAAGACATTTATGTGACCAACAAACATGAAAAAAAGCTCATCATCACTAGTCATTAGAGAAATGCAAATCAAAACCACAATGAGATACCATCTCACACCAGTTAGAATGGTGATCATTAAAAAGTCTAGAAACGTCTGGGCGTGGTGGCTCATGCCTATAGCCCGAACACTTTGGGAGACCGAAGTGGACAGATCACAGGTGAGGAGATTGAGATCATCCTGGCTAACACAGTGAAACCCTGTCACTACTAAAAATACAAAAAATTAGCCAGGCATAGTGGCACGTACTTGTAGTCCCAGCTACTCGAGAGGCTGAGGCAGGAGAATCACTTGAGCCCAGGGGACAGAGGTTGCAGTGAGCCAAGATCATGCCATTACACTCCAGCCTGGGAGATAGAACGAGACTCTGTCTCAAAAAATAAATAAATAAATAAGTCTGGAAACCACAGATCTGGCAAGGATGCAGAAAAATAGGAATGCTTTTACACTGTTGGTGGGAGTGTAAATTAGTTCAACCATTGTGGAAGACAGTATAGTGATTCCTCAAGGATCTAGAACCAGACATATCATTTGACCCAGCAATCCTATTATCGGGTATATACCCAAAGGATTATAAAGCATTCTACTATAAAGACACATGCACACATATGTTTATTGTAGCACTATTTACAATAGTAAAGAGTTGGAACCAACCCAAATGTCCATCAATAATAGGCTGGATGAAGAAAATGTGGAACATATATATACCATGGAATACTATGCAGCCATAAAAAAGAATGAGTTCATGTCCTTTGCAGGGACATGGATGAAGCTGGAAACCATCCTTCTCAGCAAATTAACACAGGAAGAGAAAACCAAACACCAAATGTTCTCACTCATAAGTGGGAGTTGAACAGTGAGAACACATGGACACAGGGAGGGGAACATCACACACTGGGGCCTGTTGGGGGATGGGGGGAAAGGGGAGTGAGGGCATTAGGATGAATATCTTATGTATGCAGGGCTCAAAACCTTGATGATGGGTTGCTAGGTGCAGCAAACCACCATGGCACATTTATACTTATGTAACAAACCTGAATGTTCACCACATGTATCCCATAACTTAAAGTAAAATTAAATTAAATTAAATTAAAAAGTTACAGAAAAGAAAAAAGTGGCTAAACTGAAATATTATTAAATATAAAATACACTCTAAATTTTGAACACAGTATGAAAAAGAATACAAAATATCTCAACACTTTTATGTTAATTACATGTTGAAATAATAGTATTTTGGATGTATTGAGTTAAATTAGATATAGTACTAAAATTTATTTCACCCCTTTCATTTTGCTTTTGTAATGTGGTTACTAGAAAATTTGTAATTACATATGCATCCTGGACAGTGCTGCTTTGGAGTGAGCTCTTCATACTTGGCCTGTCTGAGATTCATAACCCTGTTACTCATAGTTGATAACAATTGTCAATAGTTGGCAATAATTCTTAATGGTTATAGTATAAATATGACCTACTTTGTCCTACAGAATTTACTTCTTGGCTTTCTAAATCTCTATGCTACTGGAATTTAATAAAAAGAATCAGATGATTATGTCCCTCTTGATGGAGTCTGTAATTTCTGTGTATGTAGTTGGCTCTTAATGTACTGCAAATAAACTTCCCTGATAGATTTTTAAATCAAAAATACAAAATACAGTTGAAAAATCTCAGTAAACCTAGCTCAGATAATTATTTATCTTAAGTATGTAATTCCATTATCTGTTCTTCTATGAAAAATAAATTTTAAGAAATCTATTTCATTGGTTGTCAACTTTCATTTCAAAGCATATGAAACAGAAAGAGAACAGTGAACTCTGAGCACCATCCACAACTTTCCACCAGGCAAATGGGTTTAAGATCAGACAGATCTGGATCTTGGTTCTGTATGGTAGTAAACAAACAAACAAACAAACAAACAAACAAATGAACTAAGCAACTGTTTTCTTCTAATATATTGTCAACAAAACATAAAATACTTTTGACACCAGATTTTTGGAATTTTTCCCCCTACACAGCAAGCAATTCTCCAGTGGACACCAATGGGGTGTCCTACAATTTAACTCTATTCTGACAATACCTACCTGGAGTTGAAGTCAGATCTCACAGGGTGAGGGCTCAGCACCACAAGACTGCCCCCCACTCCAGATGCTAATCACAAGTACAGGCCTCTAGAACTTTTGACTGACTGGCTATAAATTAGTGGTTCCCAGAACCCCTTAGTTTTGCTTAATTAGCTAGAGTGGCTCATAGGATTCAGGGAAACACTTTACTTATTCTTGCCATTTTATCAGAAAAAATATTACTAAGGATACAGACTAACAGTCAGATGGATGAGATGTATAGGGCAAGGTATGGGGAAATGGGCACTTGAACTTCCATGCTCTCTCCAGGGCACCACCCTCCTAGCATCTCCACGTATTTAGCAACCTTGCATCTCTCTAAACCCCAGAATTCAGGGAATTCATCACATAGGCAAGATTGATTATTAACTTAATCTCCAGCCCCTCTCTGCTTCCTGGAGGATAGGGGCTGAGGCTGAAAGTTCCAAGCTTATATCATTGCTTGGTCTTTCTGGTGACCAACCCCAATCGAGTAGTTTATCAAAAGTCACTTCCTTAGAACAAGAGACACATGTATCACCCAGGACATTCTAAGGGATTAGGAGTGCCACGTCAGGAACTGGAATCAAAGGCCAAATATTAGAACCAAAGATATACCTAGCACCCCTATTAGGAAACTACAAAGGTTTTAGCAGCTTTGTGCCAGGAACCAGGGGCAGAGACAAAATATATATTTCCCATTATATCACAATATCACAATATCACAGGTTTATATATAAAGATTTATACATGTCTGCAATTCTCTAATCCCTAAAACACAAAGTGAAAATAGTAATAATCTCTGTCTTAAAATGACCATTCTGGGAATTATATGGGAGAATGCAGATAAAGTGTTTAGCAAAATGCTAGCACATGATAAATGCTCTCTGAATGTTATCTATTTATTATTATTATGACCACTATTTCTTCTCTAACTTAATACTGGATCTCTAAAGGAGACAAATCATTGCCAATACCCTGCAGAATGTTCTGAAGTGATAATGCGTCTGGGAAATGAGTTGGGAGTGAGATTAAGATAAAAGTGTTCCCTGTTTATAGAGCTCAAAACTTCCTTCACTCACAATGAATATTCTATACCAAGTGTATTAATTTTGTGTTGCTGAGTAACATATTGCCTGCCACAAGCTTAGCAGCTTCAAACAACATGCATTTCTCCTGGAGCTCAGAAGACCAGCAGCATGTGGCTGGGTCACCTGTTTAGACTCACCTGTCATTTTAAGACAGAGATTATTACTATTTTCATTGGTGCAGAGGCCAGAATGGGCTCTTATTTGGAGATTCTGAGGAAAAATCCATTTCTAAATTTGTTCGGGTTGTTGGCCGAATTCTGTCCCTTGAGGTTGTAGCCTGGAGGTTCGTACCTCTTTCCTTATTGGCCGTCAATCACTTTCACCTTTACAGTTGTCTATATTCCTTGCCTCATGGCCCCTTCCATCTCCAAGTCACCAAGCCTGCGTCAAATCTTTCTCATGCTTGGGATCTCTGGATTCCCTGATGCTGACCTCTAGACCTGAATTTAAAGGGTTCGTATACTTAGATTGTGTCACCTAGACATTTTTTGTATCTTAACGTTCACTAATTTGAGGCCTCAATTACATCTGCAAAATCCTTTCAAAGCAACACTTAAATTAGTGTTGACTGAGTAACGAGAGAAGCAGTGTGTATACCAGGAGCCATGCAATTTTGAGAATGACCTCAGAATTCCGGCTACCACACTCAGTGTGTTCTCTCATTTAGTGATGTTAACAGGACTCAGATATGAAAAGAACTGTGGTCCATTCATCCCCATTTTCTCATGGCACCAGGATGCTTCTGAAACAGCACTTGATTCTCTCAGGGATATTCAGAGGTGTCTTTCCAGTTCAGACCCAATGCTTTAAAAGAGGCTGGGTGATTTATCTCGTGCAGACTGGAAGTCACATTCATCAACAAATAGAAATTATTTGATATGAATTTATTTACCTACAAGGGGGTTGGAAATCTTTATTTTAAAAACAAAGCTAAAAAAATAAAATGTATCAGGATGTTTTCCTTATATAAACATAAAACATAACTGAAAAACTTATATAAGCCAATAGAGGAAAGAAAAACAATCTCTAGTCCTGTCATATAGATCTAGACCTTTAAATGTTTTGGTATATTTTCTTACAATCTTTTCTCCTATGTATTAAGGTTTTTAATAGTTACTCTGACACCAAATACTCGTTTTTGTTTTCTATTTTTTCCCACTTTGCATTAAAGCATAAGCAATTCCTTACATTATTTCATAATCTTCTGATTATTGCCTCCTATCTCCAGTATGGGTGTAACTATAACTTACGTACCATTTTGCCTGCTGTAGCTGCTTAGGTTTTCTCCAATTTCCCATTATCATAAGTACTGTTTCAACAAAGAGCTTTTTGTATAACACTTCTGCATTTAGTATTATTTTCCTAAGAATTGTTTATAGAAATGAAATCTCTTAGCAAAAGACAGAAGATGTCATTTTAATCCCTACTTTATATATTTCCTGAAATGTTCTTAACAGAATTCCCCTTTGGTCTCCTTTTAAAAGTCACTTTATTCTCCATTGTTGAAATTGAATTGGGGATAAGATATTGATTAGTTGCAACCATTGACTACTCATTGACTCTCTTTGCACTTGGCAAAATAAAGTTCAGAACTCTCTTGGGAGTTGTGAAGGAACAAGGGATGGGACAAAGACTCCACCACTGCTGCTTGCAAAGATATTTTAAGGACAGTGAAAGCAACAAATCCTATAATTGTCAACCACAATGAGAATAAGCTAGCTTTAAATAAGAAGACCTCACACATTTAATACCACAGTCTCTTTCTTTGTGACATTATCATTCCCATGCTGTGGTACCTAGAGAGTCATGTGGTCCATGAAAAAGGATAGCTCAATGTCACTTTTGTGTAACTGCAGCTTATAAACATTTTTAGGTCCTAAGCTGACCATGAAGAGATCATTTTAGTTCACCTACATCAAAGAGATCTCCCTTTTGTTTTGGCTGTGCTTTGGCAGACAAAGGCCATGAACTTTGGCCGTGTTTGTTTTTATTTTGTTTTGTTTTAATTTTGGCCCTGCATAGTGCTGTCAAAATAAAAGATATGTTGCAGCTGTTCTTTTAGAGATTTATGCCCATGTTGTCTCTTCCCCTCCATCCACCTCATAGATAGAAGACAGGCCCCCGTGGTAGACATTCACTAACGAGGTGGAGTAGAAATGGCATGAGCTATAGAAACAGCTAGATGGAGTCCCAAATTCCTGTTCTTCCACATATGGTCTGTGGGACCAGGGGCAAGTAATTTATTTAATTTTTATGAGCCTTTGCTTTCTCATTTGTAAAATGGAAGTGGTGATGCTTATATTGAAATTTCGTTTGTAACAAAACTTTTCAAGACTTCACCGGTTCAAAATGATGATGCCTCTTAGTTCTTACTTGGTGACTTCCATCTCAGCACATTTAATCACTCTCCCCCACCACAAGTGAACACCTCTGAATTATTTCTGGAGCTTCCAGGTACATCTCCTGTCTACATTTTATTCATTTACTCAACAAATATTTATTAAGGTTATACCATATGCCAGGCACTGGGGATCAATGAACAAGACAAATAAGATCCCTGCTTTTGTGAAGCTGACATTCTAGTGAGAAGAGAGATAAGAAAACAAGATAAGCATATTTATATTAAGCAGTGCTGAGGACCACCAAGGAATATAAAACACGATTGGGATAGAAGATGGAGAACGGGGAGTGGGGTGCCTGAGGCCTCTCTGGGGACAGATAGTTGAGAATATCTACTGGCCACTTAAGCCATTTGCTTCATAACTGCTTCTGCCAAAGCATTCTTAGGAGGGAGAGCCTGTGGTCTGTAGTTGGAGGGAGTTGCCAGTGCAGTGGGATACCCTGACTCTGGATTTTCGCCCTCTTTCGGGCTTAAGATATCACTCACTTCCCAGTCTTTTCGTGAACCTAGAACCAATGGTTGGGTTCTTGCCCTACCTTCTCCATCCCAACTGTAGACTATAAAGTGTTCCCTAACGGTCTTCAAAAACAACTTCATCCTTCTCAGGACAAAAGAAAAACTCTCAAACTTATCAAGTCATGCACATAAATGCTTTGGTGGGGAACACTGCGTCTACCATCCAGGCGCCCACCAGAAGGGAGTATGGTAAGTCCTCGCTTAACATTGTCCATAGGTTCTTGAAAAAGGAAACTGTAAGCCAAATGACCTATAACAAACCAATCTGTTTTCCATCAATGTTATAACAAAATGACTTGAAGGAAAACAGTATTATTTGAAGAACTGCTGTGTATCATTTCGCTTAAAGTAGCAATGTCCAAGAACCTATGGAGGATGTTAAGTGGAGTTTGATTCTGGTTTTCCCACTTGCTAGCTTTGTAACTCTGGGCAAACTGGTGTCCTTCTCCGTAAAGGGGCCATAACAAAGCTATACGTCATGGGCTGTTTTTTAGAATGAAACAAGGCAATACAGATAAAGTGCTTCCAACCATGACTGCCAAATAGTAAATGCCAGTGGGTTTTAGGCAAAAGGCTTTAGACAGTATGTCCATTACAAGGACTCAACATGAATCCTAGTTGATTAAAAAATAACAAAAATAAAGAAACTATAGGATCAGAGTTTGCTGGTTGAAGTCTGGGTAGGGGGAGGTCCCATGTGATCCAAATTGCTCTTGTGACCAGGCCTTGTTAGAATTAGGGAACTTCTCAAGTCTTAATAACTTATTAAGGTAAGGAAAACAGTCAATTAAAGTCCAATTGAAAAAACAAAAGCCTACCTCAGGGAAAATTATAAAAATATTTTGGTTGAGGTGCAATTGGAAGAGTTTTCCTTAAGGAATGTTGTTTGATTTACTCCAAGTTCGAAACCACTTGAAAAAATAAATAAATAAAAATAAAAACAAAAAACAAAAAATGCCCAAGGGACCTTATGAAGCAGTCGGCTATCTTGTAATAAGTCAGTGGCTAAATTCCTGTCTTTAATGAAGTTCATTTGTTCTTGTCCCAGGGAAGCTAAGGAGCTTTGTGTTTAGTACTTTAATTGCTTTTTTTCTTCACTGTTTAAAGCCAGCTGTACAGGTGTAGACACAGAACTTACATCATACCTTCAGTGGTGTTTAAGCGGGAGGTAACACCTTACCTGAATGGCTGGCCGCTAACCTGTATGGGGTCATCTCCATTGATCCCCGCATATAGAAACCAACCCTTGGAGACTGCTCTAACCAGGTTCCCTCAGTAACCAGACAGCCTGAGGCTGTTTTTAAACTGTAAAACCCATAAAGTGAAATTTATTGCACGTTGCTGTATTTTACTAGAGTTAGAGGGTTCCGATAAAATTTACTGGTTAGATGTAAAACTCCATCGGTAAGAAAATGAACTGTTTTCCCAGGCACTCCTATTGAGCCATTTTGATTCCTGTCCTGAATCCCCAGACCTTGCTAGAAGGCTTTCCTCATTTCAGCATAATTGAGGACAGGTAAAAATAACAACTCCAGCATTTCAGCCTTGTGGCCAAGTCTGACAAGGCTAACCTGACCTGCACCCAAAGGCCTCAACTGGTTCTGCTATTGCTAACATTCACCTTGAAAGATTGCACAGTTTGCCATGCTTTTTGTTCTGACGAGCAGAGTTGCAAATGGTGGTAAGAAGCCTGGCATGCTGAGGGTTGTGCTCGCTCAGGAAATGAAGATGGGAGTGGGAGGTGGGAAGGAGGGTAGTGGGGTCACCCTAGAGCTTCACAGGTCATTTGATTGGACAGGACTTTTTCATTCTGCTAGGATGTCACCTTCATGACTATAATTCACCATGTCTCAAGAAAAGTACTGCGGTGAACTAATAAAAGACGCATTTCTTCCAAGATTTCGCCCTCTCTCATCCTCTTCAAAAAGTAACAGAAAGAGGGGAAGATGGAGAAGAGAGAGAGAGAGAGAGAGAGAGAGGTACAGAAAAAAGGGAAGGAGGGAGATGGAAAGGAAGAAAGAGGGAAAGAGAGAAAAAAGAGGTAAAGGAAAACACTTTTCGAGGAAAGAGCCTGGCAATTTCTTTTTTGTTCTACATTTCCTCAACACATCTGCCCAACAGTAAATATTCACTTAAAAAGTGTGTAGATGTGTGTGTGTATGTGTGTGTGTGTGTGTAATGCAGTAAGGCAGTATTTCTCAAAATGTGGAATCCCTGTGCTATGCAGAATGTTTTAGGTGAGCAATGGATGAATTTATTTTAGTACTTATGATTTATTTGGACATAGATTAGAAAAATACTGGTTTTCTATTTATCGCAGTGATGAATAAAATCTATTTTTAAAAATAAATGGCCAGGCATGGTGGCTCATGCCTGTAATCCTAGTACTTTGGGAGGTCAAGGCAGTTGGATCATTAAGGTCAGGAGTTTGAGACCGGCCTGAACAACATAGTGAAACCCTTTCTGTACTAAAAATACAAAAATTAGCCGGTCCTGGTGGCATACTCCTGTAGTCCCAGCTACTCAGGAGGCTGAGGCAGGAGAATCACTTGAACCCGGGAGACGGAGGTTGCAGTGAGTGGAGATCGCACCCCTGCACTCTAGCCTGGGCAAAACAAAAACAAAACAACAACAACAACAGAACATTTAATAAAGGAAGTGCATGCAAAGAAAAAAAAAGGACGCATAGCATCATAGCAAAATTTCTTATGCGGTGCTGGAATGACCAAAGTTTAGAAAACATTACAGTAAAGGAACTTCAGGCATCTGGGGGAAATGAAATTGCACTGTCTGTGTTTTGTCTTGCATTTTTTGTATACCTCTCCCCCATTCACACATTTTGTGGGGCAGAGACACTGTTATGTGCTCTTCACACTGTTTTGTTTCCCTCTTGAGCACATGGGAAGATAGCAAGTCCTTACCTTCCCTCTCCACAGTGAAGCCTTGTGATTAATTCTAGTCATTGCAACGTAGGTCATTGATATGACTGAGGGGAAGCTCGCCATTTTCAGGCTCAGCCCTTAATACACAATCTTTCATGAGTTATCTTACTGTCTGGTTATCTGATGGCTGATTGCAGAGGGCCCAGCTGAACTGGCTGCTTCCAGGAGCTTATAGTTTCCTGGGTAAAATCAACACGAGTAACCAAGGATACCACAAGGCAGATTGATATACATGCTAAAAGAAGGTAACACGGGGATGTCAAAGGATTGCAGGGGAAAAATGAATAATAAAAGCAAGGACAACAACAGCATTTATGGAGTTCATGCTATGTGCCAGGAGTTGTGCTAGGCTCTTCACTTGCACGATCCAATTTAATCCTCCCTGCAACCCAACGAAGAAAGAAAGCAACATTTAAGAGGTAGAATGACTGGCTTGGGTTCCTTTATTTCTTGTCAAGGCCAGAATTTAAATACAGGAAACCTGAAAAGGAGACCAACTTGACTAGCATACACAGTCTGATTAGTTTCAGAGATGAGAAAAAGTAGATAAGGTAAAGAGAGAAGTTGAGGATGACACCACCATTTCTAGACAACATGCCAGGAACAAAAGGAATATGAATATTAACCATAATACAAGTTACTGCCTAACCTCACCTATTTCTTGGTGAGAACAAATATTTCCATTTATATCATGTCGAATTTAGGATACTGATGGGTCTTTTGTTGAAAATGGTACTTAGAAATGCAAATCTGTGTATCAGAAGACAGGTCAAGCCCAGAAATAAAGATCTGGGGGTCATTAGCACTCAGAAGCTAAGTGTAACCAGAAAACAGGTCAAAATCATTTAGGGAGAGAAGGCAGAATAAGAGGATAAGAACAGTGATAATGCTTGAAACCACCTTTTGTTTAAAGACATAGAACAACAAAGAGAAGTAATTAACAGAAACATAAAGAAACTGTCAAAGAACTAGAAAGGCTCTATATAGATTCAGTGTGATTCTCTTCAATAGCTAGCTTTGTAGTGCTCATTAAATCTAAGGCACTCAACTAGGTTCAATGGTTGATTCTGTATTTAAGATTCCTAAATACTTTCCTCTATCCAGGAAAGCATCCTTCCTTCTGTACATATGGTAATAAAGGACTAGAAAGAGAGAAAGGTATGTACAGTCAATTTCAAAGATGTTCTACCTCTGCCGCCCTTTGAGACTGGATATACACAGGAGACCACTTTGATCAAATGAATTGAAAGAGTTTAAACAAACAACTAGGCAAATCAGCAAACTTTTCCCACTGAATTTTTCTAGTTGTTTTCCTTTTTCTTTTTATTCCTTTCCTGACTTGACTAAATCTACTGTTCTGACAACAATGACTCCAGTCCTATTCCATTCACTAGTCCCAATCCCAGGTTAGAGTTGCTTTGTCATATTAAAATGAAACAGAGGAGCAATTGTTTTCATGGAGCTGAAGGATTATAGAGTTGCATTAGAGTTAGAAGGGACCTTATGGTCATTATGTCCAGAACTGTTTATTTTTTAAATTTTTATTTTTTTAAAATTTTTTTTTTGAGACAGAGTCTCACTCCATCACCAGGTGCCAGGCTGGAGTGCAGTGGCACAACCTTGGCTCACTGCAACCTCTGCCTCCCGGGTTCAAGCTATTATCCTGCCTCAGCCTCCCCAGTAGCTGGGACTACAGGCATGCGCCACCATGCCCAGCTAATTTTTTTTGTATTTTTAGTAGAGATGGAGTTTCACCATGTTGGCCAGGATGGTCTTGATTTCTTGACCTCATGATCTGCCCGCCTCGGCCTCCCAAAGTGCTGGGATTACAGGCGTGAGCCACCGTGCCCGGCCCAAAACTGTTTATTTTTACAGATGAGGAAAATGAGTCAGAGAAAAGCTGAGGTGACTGGACTCATATTGTCAGTGGCTGGAGGGGGCCAGACCTGGAATACAAATCTCCTGCTTTCAAATTCAACCCTTTCTCTATCATGTCATGTTCCCTTCCTACAATTTGTCTGTAGCCATACAGCTAGTTGCCCAGTCTCCTGCAACTAATATTTCTAAATATTTCAGTTCTATAAATTCTGGTTATCAAAATATAGAATACCCAGTCAACCCTTTAGTCAAATGATGTCCCTTAATTTGAACCCAGATCGTAAAACAAAAATTAGACGCAAACCCCTGCAAAGAAACCAGGATCCTACAAATGCCATAAAATATTTATTTTGAACATAAGAAAACCTTTTTGGATTCAAGATTGAAGATTTGCCGGTAGAAGGAGGAATAGAAGAGAGGGTAACATAAAAGATCAATACTGTTTTCTTTTCATAAACTCTGAATCAGTGAAGTTCTAACTTTTTTCATATTTACCCTCAGTAATTACTTTAGCAGGGGACATGATTTATATTGATGCAGTAACAACTCATGAACATATATTATTAGAGGATGAAAGATACATTGAATCAAGTAGTGTTGAATTAAAGGGAAATGGTTAAAGAAATTCACTCCTGGGCTGAGAAATTACATGTCAAGCTGTAGCCTTAAGTGAATTTTTATAGCCGAGTTATAAACCCTTGGAAATACTGAGACACTTAACTGCAGTTGGCATCTTTACGATTAGATCACCTTTAGAAAGTAGAAGATTTGCTCCAGTGGCAGATGCAGTCCCAGGAAATGAGGAAAGACTGGCTGGAAGAGAAACTGCATGCATTTTGGACCATCTAGTGAATAAAGGAAAAGGATGGGCTTAGGACCAGGACAAGGAAAAGAGATGGGGCTGGAAGGCTGGGAATAGGAAACCAAGGGGCCAAGGGAAGCAGGAAAATGAAAAATATGAAACGGGAGAGAAATTGAGACCATATGAATGTCAAAATTATGATTACAGATTAGAACCTATTAAACGCTATTGAATAGAATATGAATCCATGAATCAATGCTGATATAAATTAATTAATATATAAATAGAGAAGAAGCAGACGCTCTTTTTAATAATAGAATATCAACTAATCAATTAAGAATGAATGATGGAATTAGAAAAATCATTGATTGGCCAACATGGTAGTAATAACTGATTCAAGTAAGAATGAATATACTGGCTACAATGTGGGTAAAAGTTTGATGAGAAACAGGATACTTAAATACCCTTAATGTCCCCATAAGACACTTGTAAATTACAAAGGGAAAATGGTAGCTTTACAGTGGAGAATCTGGCAGACGTAACGTTAAGGAAGATGTCAGAGCTGACTTACCAGAAACGGGACAAATAGACATTACAAGACTACTGATATAATGCATTGAAGACACATCACTTTCGTGTTGTTCCTGCCTAAAATGTGTTACTGGAGTCTGATCATGAGGAAGCCCATACTGAAGGATAAACCCTAACTGAGGAATATTCTACAAAGTAATTGGCTGGTACTCTTCAGAAATGTCAAAATCATTAGACAAGGAAAAATGGAGGAAATATTCCAGATTACGGGAGTCTAAAGAAACAGGAAAACTAAATACAAGGTGTGATCTGGGATTAGATCCTGGCTGAGAAAAATGAAATTTGCTGTACATTTGCTCTGCAAATTAGATAACAGTGTTTCAACGCTAATTTTTGAATTGTAAGAATGTTACTGTGGTTGTGAAAGAAAATATATTTATTTTTATGATTAAATATTTAGGGGTTAAGGGGCATCTTGTCTACAACTTATTTCCAAACAGCTCAGAAAATAAATTTATATTTATGGAGAAGGAGACAGCATGTGAGAGAGAGAGAGAGAAAGTTTGATAGCAAGAGAGAGCGAGCATAAAGCAAATGTGGGAAAATGTTAGTGGAGCATCTAGGGAAGCTCAGCGGAGGGTATATAATTCTTTGTACTTTGTCTTTCAATCCTTTCATGTAGCTGAAATTATTTCCAAAAAGAAAGTCTTTCTTTTTTTTTTTTTTTGGAGACAAAATTTCGCTCTTGTTACCCAGGCTGAAGTGCAATGGCGCGATCTCGGCTCACTGCAACCTCCGCCTCCTAGGTTCAAGCAATTCTCCTGCCTCAGCCTCCCGAGTAGCTGGGATTACAGGCACGCGCCACCATGACCTGCTAATTTTTGTATTTTTAGTAGAGATGGGATTTCACCTTGTTGACCAGGACGGTCTCGATCTCTTGACCTCATGATCGATCCGCCTTGGCCTCCCAAAGTGCTGGGATTATAGGCGTGAGCCACCCGCACGGCCCTAAGAAAGTCTTAAAGAGAAAGAATAGATGATGTTTGCAGAGGGAGGAAAGTGAAAGAGAGATAAGTATTCAATATAAATAAAGAGAAATAAGAAAATAAAACATCACAAAAGGAAGAATGAATGAAGAAAATAAATGTGTCAACTCTAATAAAGAACTTTGGTTTTGTGTACTTACAAAGTCTATTTCAAGGCCCATAAATCTGGGAGCTCGTAGATCCTTATGAGTTTAAGAACTCCCTGAGCTGGGCTGCAAGATATAACAGCCAGTCATGTGAGTTTTTTTCTTGGGAGATTTGCTGACTTTCTTTAGATCTGAAAAGATGGCCAACCCCCTCACCCACCTACCCACCTGATATAGTTTGGATGTGTTTCCACCCAAATCTCATGTAGAAATGTAATCCCTGGTGTTGGAGGTGGGGCCTGGTGGGAGGTGACTGGATCATGGGGGAGGATTTCTCATGAATAGTTTAGCACCATCCTCTTGGTGCTGTCCTCACAATAGTGAGTGTGTTTTCATGAGATCTGGTCTTTTAAAAGTATGTGGCACCTCCCCACCTCTCTCTTCCTCTTGCTTTTGCCATGTGATATGCAAGCTCCCTCTCCGCCTTCCACCATCATTGGAAGCTTCCAGAGGCCTCCCGAGAAGCAGATGTCATTATGCTTCCTGTGCAGCCTGCAGAACTGTGAGCCAATCAAACCTCTTTTCTTTGTAAATTACCCAGTCTCAGATATTTCCCCATAGCAAGAAAGAATGGCCTAACACACCATCCCTACCTCAGGTTAACAAAAGATGTCTAAACACAATACGTATTAGCTGCTGAATCTACTAGACTGCTCAGTAGCCCCTTTCTTCTTCAGACTTTCCCAGGAAGAGGAGAAAGGCTCCATCCTCTCCATAACAGCTTTCCTAACTTTTGTGAAGCCAGAACATCAAGAGATGTTTGGAAGTGTCTCTCTCTCTAGAATTTGTTAATTAGTTTAGTCCATGTCAAAGGTAGGAAAATCAGAAGTGATGTCTTGCTCAAAACGAAAAAACTTTCTTTTGTATGGTAGAAAGTTATCCTTTTGAGGACCAGGCCTGTTTCTGTGAACATAGGAGCCTCAGAGAGGGTTGGGGAAAGATGTGTACAGGGAACATGGGGCCTCTATCTCTCAGCAGTGGCTGTGGCTTCTGTGCCACAGTGATCAGGCAGTGAATGTGTCCTAAATCCTCAGGCCGAAGAAGAGAACATCAGTCTTCATTCAAATGCCTTCTCCCTTCCTGCTCTTCTTCACTTTCTGCAAGATCCTTCTTAAGCAAAAGTGAAATGTGTTGCCTCCTGTAAATAGAAAATTGCGTAAGTGGGCAGCATCAGACATCAAGTCACCGGCACTCTTTCTCTGGCTCTGTCCCATTGCTTTCTCCTGGTGTCATTTGCAGGCATGTACTCTCTACATGATAGTTCTGAGTAGTTCTGGATTTCCACAGTCCTTAATTAGGTTGACTACATATCACAGTTTGTCCAAGATAGGTCCAGTTTAAATCTGTCATGGCAACATGTGTATGGATAGCAATCTCTTTCACTCTCAAAAATGTCCTAGTTTGCATGATCATTCGTTCACTATCTTTTTGATTTTTGTGCTTTCAGAAGGAGCGGTTAAGGTGAACTCTTGTTTAAAAGTGCTGCAAAAAGTCTCTAGCCCCGCTAGTGTCACTTGATCACCTCTGAACCAATTACCATCTCCCAGGGGATGAGGTTTTCTGATTGGTCAGCCAGTCATGTACTTATCTCTGATGTTAACAAGTCATGTCTTTGTAATTGATGGCCCTGTCAGAAAGGGAAGACTTGGTCTGGAAAAGCAAAGAGGCTAATAAATGAACATAAAATTAACATGTGACCATTATACAATACATGCCTGAGGTTCTGCTCATATTTTATATAACTAGTTGGTTGGCTTTTTATTTCACATTTTCCCTTTTTTGCCTCTCCTCATCTCCTTGATTTTGTATTGCCACCTCCCAGCCCTATCTCTTTTCCTTAACATGGTCCTAATTGTTATTCTGTACCTCTAGTGAGCTGCAAACTCTCAGAAATCAAAGCTTAGACTTAGATACAGATCTAAATGGTATAGAAATTGGTATAACTATAGATATAAATATAGATCCCCATCCCAGGTAGAAGGCATTTATGCCCAGAGGAAATGGTCTCCAAATGTCTTTAAAATGAATGAAGTTTAGAAAAAAAAAACTAAAACTAGTGTTCAGGTTGCAAAATAATTTTCATATATATCATCTAGCTTATTTCTCACAGTGATTTCATGAGATGAATATTCTTTTCAGCCCTTTGTTGCACTTCTGGAAACTGAAGCGTAAGATTACATACCCTTTTTAATCAAAATAATGTAACTCAAATTCCAGTTTTATGATTTTAATTTTCATGATTTTCCCCCACATCTATGAAACTGAGTGCTGACTCATTTTTCCCATTTCTTTGCCGTTTTCCCCCTGCTATAACACATAATGATTATGAAAACAAAACAAAAAACAAGGAAGGGAGAGAGAAGAGGACAAGAAAAACCATAAAGTTAAAAGATGTATATTTCCATTACTAAGGTTCAGGGTAATCAATATTAAGACTCTGTCGCCTTTCTTTTTTCTTTCTCTTTCTCTTTCTTTCCTCCTTTTCTCCCCTTCTCTCTCTTTCTTTCATTTTCCTTTATTTCTTTCTTTTTCTTTCTTTCTAAGTTGGAGTGTGGTGGCACAATCTCGGCTCACTGCAACCTCTGCCTCCTCCTACCTCAGCTTCTCCAGTAGTTGGGACTACAGGCACACGCCATCACACCCAACTAATTTTTCGTAGAGATGCAGTTTCACCATGTTGCCCTCGCTAGTCTCTAACTCTTGAGCTCAAGCAATCTGTCCACCTCAACCTCTCAAGGTGCTAGGATTATAGATGTGAGCCACCATGTCTGGCCTCCTACCTTTCCTTTATGAATACAAAACATGCTGTGGACTGAATTGTGTGCCCCCAAATTGAAATCCCAATCCCAATGTGACTATATTTGGAGGTAGAGCCTTTAAGGATGATAAAAGAAAAAACTTCAACCAAATTAAATTTAAAGGAGTTTAATTGAGCAATGAATGATTCACAAATCAGGCAGCCTTCTGAGCCACAGCAGACTCAGAGACTCCAGCGCAGCCACCTGGTGGAAGAAGATTTATGGACAGACAAAGGAAGGTGACATGCAGAAAACAGAAATGAGGTGCAGAAACAGCTGGATAGGTTACAGTTCAGTTTTTGCTTTATTTCAACATGATTCCAACAGTTGGCTACATTTGATTGGCCAAAACTCAGTGATTGGCACAAGTGTAGGCTATGGTTTGTTTACACCTCCACTTATTATATATAGTCCACGACATACAAGAAAACCTTTACGCCGAACTTAAAATATGTAAGGAGCCAGCTTCAGGCTAAACTTGATTTAACAAGGAGGTAGTTGAAGCTAAATGAGGTCATAAGGATGGGACCCTAATCCAATAGGACTGATGTTCTTATAAGAAGAGGAGGAAACATGGAGTGTGTACCCTACACAGAGAAAAGGTCATGTGAGGGCATAGCAAGAAGGCAGCCATCTGCAAACCAGGAAGTGAGGCCTCACCAAAGATCAATGTGGCTGGCACCTTGAGCTTAGACTTCTAACCTCCAGAACTGTAAAATAAATGTCTATTGTTTAATCCACCAGTCTCTAATATCCTCTTATGGCAGCCCAAGTGAACTAATACGGAATGTATATTTAAACAAAATTAAGATTATTCTATAGATTACATTTTGTATTTTTCCTTTTTCACGCATTAAAATTTTTCCAGAAAGCTAAATATTCTTTACAAGCTGATGTTTGAAATAAATGCATAATATTTCATCACATGGATATGTCCTTGTGATACTGTAAAATATATATGTGGTCTTTGTTCCTGTTTCCTGATGTGCAGCTCTTAATATGGTTGGAATCTCTGGAGTGATGAGTGTCTTTTATATGCTAATAAGATGACTGGTGGCTGGGGTCCACTAGATAGCTTCAGGATGGGGGCTTGTTAGTGAGAAGACCAAGAGATGATTAGAGAGTCGGGATTTTCAGCCTTAACCTCAACCTCTAACCTCTGAAGAGGAGAAAGGGGCTGAAGGTTGAGATGATCACCAATGGCCAATAACATAATCAATTATGCCTAGTAATGAAGCCTCCACAAAACCTCAAAGGACTAAGATCAGGAGCTTTCAGATAGCTGCATATGTGTAGGCGACTGGAGGGTGGTATTCTGGAGATGGTTGGAAGCTTCATGCTCCTTCGCACATGCTTTTTCCTGTGCCTCTCTTCCATCTGGCTGTTCTATCCTTTATAACAAATAGGTCAACATAAGGAAAGTGTTTCCCTGGGTTCTGTGAGGTCTTATAGCAAATTAATCAAACCCAGGAAGGTGCTTGTTGAATTCATAGCCAGTCTGTCAGAAGCAGAGGTGACAACTACCACCTGCAACGGACATCTAAAGCGGGGGACAGACTTGTAGAATCGAGCCCTCAGCTTGTGGTATCTGATGCTAACTCCAGGTAGAGAGTGTGAGAATTGACTTGAATTAGAGGACACCCAGATGGTGTCTGCTGGAGAACTGGTTGGTGTGTGGAGAGATTCCCCCCACATATACACATCTGGTATCAGAATTGCTTGGTTGGTGTGAAAGAGGAGAAAACACATTTTGGCTTTTCCCTATCTCCAAATAGCTCTGGACTGTTTAACCAATGCTCTTATTGAACATTTGAGGATCATCCAATTTTCTATTATAAAAATATTACAATAAAAGTATAATAAATATACATTATTAGAAACCAATATTGGACTGCATTTCTAACATTTTACTTTCAACGTTTACCATTTTGATATAATATGCCAAATTGCTTTCCAGAATTATTGTATGAAATTTCACTTCCACATGCATTATTTCAGAATCCTTGTTTCACGGCACATTTTCCACTTTTAAGTATTATTTTTAAAATATTTATCAATTCGATAGATGACAATTTTTGTCTTATTTCTGTTTTAATCTGCATTTGTTTCATCCTTAAGATTTTTTTATGTGTCTAATGCATTTATTGGGCATTTGATTTCTTCTTTCATAAATTGTCAATATCATTTTGCCATCTTTGTAGTTGGTTGGTTTTTAATTTTATTGATTTTTAAGCACTCTTTACGTACTGTAGATAATAACTTAGTTTTTGTCTCCTTTGTTATAAAGTTTTCCTTATTTTAATGTAATTTTATAAGTATGTAACCTCATTTTTACCCAATTAAAACCACAAGTATGTTCCCTTATAACCAGAAGGGGCTGCATTTCTCTCTCCTCCTTTGAGCAGTTCTAACGTCCACAAAAGGTCTTCCGTGTACTGTAAAACCCTGTTATAACTTGATTCATTATCACACAGATTTTAGGTTAAGGTAGGTCAAGGCATGTTCCCTGAACCAAGCTTTATTTTGTGAAAGACTGATGTTACACAGTTAACCTCTAACCTAGTCCTAATTCTGTTCTCAAACTCCAACATCATATAGAAATACTACAAGGGTTTGAAGTGTTGAGTAAGATAGGTCCAGAATTTCCAATTACTGAAAGAGGGACTCAGACCAGCACTTTCAAAGCTTGACATGAAATAACCACCTTATTTGAAAAGTGCTGTTTTAATCTGTGTCATGGCAACAGTCAGAGTCTTTGGCCAAGATAAATAATTAACTTTCTAACGATTGAGGGGACTTTGTCTTTTGTTTTACTAAGGAACTGTGAATCTGTGCCAAACATATTTTGTGTTTCTAAATCATCCAACTGTAATATGAGAATAATATATTTTAACTTTATTGGATAAAATGGAGAAAACTATGCAAACTGGGTCAATCTTCAAGAGGCTTTTGGTAATTTTGCATAATGACATGCCAGGCTTTGTATCACAATTTGAAATTCTGAAGATTCTGCTGGTTTTGCACGCTTTCACATATTTAAAAAATTACAGCTAGGCTTTGTTTTTTTCTGCCCTATTTATGATTGAACAGACATAATCACATTTAAAAGGAATGTTGTTTATGCAGACCACATGACAGAGAGGAGTTAAAAAAAATACAGAGGGATGCATTACTTGGGTGTATTGCAAAGTACCTTGGTTTAGAAATTAGATTTGTGTTCAAATTTGACAGATGCCATGAAGCCTTGGGGGAGCTCCTCTAAACCTCCCTACTTACTTTTTATTCATGAAAGCATGTTCGTAATGATTATTTTTTTCCCATCTTAGAAGTTCATTGAGTGATAAAATTCATGTGAAAGCACTAACAGCACTCACAACCTATAGAATCTATGACAGCAAAACGTCCTCCAATAAGGTTTTCTTTAGACTGCAGGGTGCTTGAAAACAGATGGAATCCAAGTACCGTTAGGCAGGACATGTACTTCCCAACTCACCATCCTCACGTCTTTTTGTTGTCTTATCCTCTCCTAGCTTTACCCACATGACCTCTCTGGTCTCTGCAAACACTTGTGTGTGGAACCACACTGTTGTTTAAAATGCATTGTACAGACAAATGGTATGTAGATACTTGTGTGAAAAAGCAGCTTCCTGGGTCTTTACCCAGACCTACTGAATCAGAATCTCTGGAATATGGGGCCTAGGAAGTGGTGCTTTTTATTTTTATTTTAGTTTTAGTTTTTGAGAGATGGAGTCTCTGTCGCCCAGGCTGGAGTGCAGTAGTGCAGTGGTGTTATCTCGGCTCGGGGCAACCTCCACTTCCCAGGTTTAAGCAATTCTCCTCCTGCCTCAGCTTCTCAAGTAGCTGGGAGTACAGTCACATGCCACTATGCCCAGCTGATTTTTGTGTTTTTTTTTTTTAGGAGAGACGGGGTTTCACTATATGTTGGCTGGTCTCAAACTCCGCCTCAGGTGATCCGCCTGCCTTAGCCTCCCAAAGTGCTGGGATTACAGGTGTGAGCCACCACACCCAGCCACTGGTGCTTTTTAAATAAGAACCCCTGGACTAATGTGCGATACTGTTATTTTTCATCTTTAAAAGAGCAACCATGACTCATGCACAGGGTCTTCAGGGAAATTAAAAAACACTTGCTTTCACAACCACAGGCAGAATACTCTAGATGAAGGGTCCAGCTTGGACCCTTATTTGATTGTACATTTTTCATGAATAATATTAAACATGAGTGCTTGCTTCGGCAGCACATATACTAAAACATTAAATATGAATAGGAAGAGGCTTGGGAAAGTTGTTCAGTCATCCTCCGTTTTCTCCCCTGTAAAAGAGGGGATTGTATTTTTAAGTTTCTCCTGACCCAGTACCTATGACTCTATAAGCGTTCTCCTTTGAGGATTGTAAGAGATTGTGTGCCCAGTCCCATGATCAATATGTGACAAATCCTGTTTGAATCTCTAGCTGCATTGTTTAAAAAACATTGATTATTATTCGCTGTAATGGGCATCGCTACTTTTCCCTTCCTTGCATCTATTCTTCCTTCTTGTGGCAATAAAATTCGAGGTAGACTTTGGGGAATCATCAATCAGGGTGGGACTGTTCATAAAGGTCTTGGGGGTCCATGCTTGGCCAATCAGATGTTCTCTCCTTGGATGTGGCACCTTGGATGCTGGGACTCTAGAGCAGAAAGCAGGCAAAGTTCCCACAGGGAAGGCAGCCCCATGAAGAGACCTTGCACAGCTCCTATCACAAAGGCTCAGATCCTCTATGGTTCTGTCCTTCCCAAGACCAGTTCTTTAGCCTGTCCTTCTATTCTCTGGGCCACCACGGATCTTTTCAGTTAACTGTTTGGTTTTTACTTGAGTTAGCCAGTGACTGCTTCTGCTACTTGCAAGCAAAACATTTTAATTCATCTTCCTGCAAAAGTCTCTCAGAGCATTTCCACAGTAGCATTAGTGAAGGCTCTGGTTAGGAAAGGGACTAAGGAAAATGCACCTGCAGGAGAATTTTGCCCTCCCAGCTGATGCCTTGATTTAGCCTGGCTTTATAATTCTTGTTCAACTCCCCTGATGCAGTCTGACAGTTTGAGGAGTACTGTTTCTCCATGATAAGAAAGCATTTGCCTTAGGGAGGAGGGAGAAGATTGAATGGAAGTGTTTTATATTCACTTGAACCACAATTATTTTGCTGACACAGGGCAAGGTATTAACAGGGTTTTGCTGTTGGGGAATTAAAAGCCATTTGGCCTACTCCTTGTTCAGACGTTTCTCATTTTTAATATTGTGGTTTAAATGCAGTAACATGTGGTTAAGAAAAAAATGAAAATGTGTGCCCTGACCTGTATGGATATTCAAATTCTGTGGTGCTTGGGGAATATCCCAATTTGAAAGGCCTCTACCTTCAGGCTTCTAGCCGCCCTTCCTGCTGAATCTCCCTTGACCCTTGCAACCCCTCTTTCTCAGGCCATCTATTCTGTTCTGTAGCATCTGGCCTCATCCCTTTCTGTGCATTCCAGAGAGAGTGTAAAACACTTGGAGAATTTTAAGAAATATTGATCCCTCAGCCAACCATAGAGATGCTGGTTAATTGGTGTGGGATACGGTCTGGGTATCAAGATTTATGAAGCTCCTCAAGTGATTCTAATGCACATGCAAGTTTGAAAATCTGTGCTCTAGCAAAAGGGTTGGCAAATATGACCCATGGACCGAATCCAGTCCTCTAGTGTTTTATAAATAAAGTTTGAATGGAGTAGAGCCATGCTTATTCTTTTACAGATTGCCTATTGGTACTTTCTTGCTACATTGGCAGAGTTGAGAAGTTATGACAGAGACCTTATTGCCCACAAAGCCCACTTAAAATATTTAGTATCTGGTCCTTTTCCATAAAGGCTTTTGCAACCCTGTTCTGGAGTGGTGGTTGTCAACTTTGTACATGTGTCAGAATCACTTTGTAAGACTTGTTAAAAAGCATTGCTGGGCCTTCCCTCCAGAGATATTCATTCAGTAAGTCTGACGTAGGGCTCAAGAATTTGCATTTCTTTTTCTTTTTAATAAAACACAGGGTCAAACTCTGCTATCCACGCTGGAGTGCAGTGGCATGATCACACCTCACTGCAGCCTCCGACTCCTGGGCTCAAGAGATCCTCCTGCCTCAGCCTCCAGAGTAAGTGGGACTACATGTACATGCCACCATGCCTGGCTATTTTTAAAATTTGTTGTGTAGAGATGGGGTCTTGCTATGTTGCACAGGCCGTTCTCAAACTCCTGGGCTCAAGAAGTCTTCAGGTTCATGGGGGAAGGCGATACTGCTGATCTGGGAATCACACTTTGAAAACCACTACTGTAAAGCTGGGCTGTGCAAACCATCATTGCTTATAAATCACTGCAGTTCTGTCACAATGGAGATTCTAATTCAGTCAGTCTGGAGCAAGTCTTGAGAGTCTGCATTTCTATCAAGCTGCTAGGTCACGCTGGTGCTGCTGGTCCATGGGCCACACTATGAGTAGTAAGGCTTTAAACACACTTCCCATTTCTCATTTTTGTGTTTTTGTTCATTCCTCTGTTCTCTTCTTGAAATGTCTAATATTTACCCATTCTCAAGCCTTATTTTTTTCCTCTGTGAGTTGATGCCCTGAGTTCTTTTAATTTCATTAGACTCCATCCATATCTTTTATACGGCATCTTCCACCTTTTTACCTTCTATCTATTCCACTAGACAGAAATCACCTTGGCAAGTATTTTAGACATCACAAGAGGACATATTAGAAGCACATAAAGAAGAGGACCACAGGCAATTTGACCGGTGGTGTTCTTATATATTTTATCCTCCTCATTTTTCAAGAAGGTGGCAAAACCTTAAGATTCCTTTATCCCAAGAAAAGTTTGTTACACATTAGAAAGCTAAAGTTGCTTTAAGTCAAGAATGTGTCCTATCTCATATAAAAGCCTAAAATCATCCCAGAGAGAAATGGAGAAAAAAGGGCTCCTGGAGAACATGCAAAGGTAGAGACAGGACTTTTCTCTCCCAGACCAGGAAGGGAGGCAGCAGTTACTGACCTATGTCCTGGTTTTGGCAGCACTCAGCGTGGTGGCAGCAACTCAGAGAGGACCGGTTGTGCTGTGGCCCTGGAGAGATTGGGTGATGGGCACTGAGTTTCTCAGGCTTGGAAAGTCTTCCTGTGCCACAAGTGGTATGGAAGCCAAGAGTTATATGACTTTGAGAGACAACAGGGGTTTGACCACTGCTGTTGTCCATACTGACTATAGATGCTTAGAGTGATTGCATCTTTCCTCTGCATTCCTGGTACCATGTAAGCTTCTCAGATTCTTAAAAAAAATCTTAAGGAAAAACCTGATATCCCACCAGTAAGAGATAAGGGAAGTTGGGATCAAATTTGAATGGATCTAAGGGAACTACACAGGTGAGATATATTTTGCAAACCTGAGTTTATGGACTATGATCCACAGTCACACACACTTTTATAAATGTTACACAGGAAATAATAATCAGAAAAGTGGCAAAGATTTATCTGTAAAGATGCTTATCATGTAGTATCTGAAATACTTAAAAGTAATTATGACACAACTTTAAAATGAACTACTGCTAAAAATCATGTGCAAAAGAAATTTTAATGACAAGAAAGTTGTTCTCAATATTTTATTTAGGGCAAATAGGTTATAAAACAGCATATACAGTCTGATCTCAACTTTGTTTAAATGTAATACATTTCTACAGGCTCAAAACTGCTGGAGGGATAAAATGAAATATTAATAGTGGTTATCTCCGGGTAGTGAGATTAAGGGTGATTTTTATCCCTTATATCAGAGATAAAATATATCCCTTTTATGCCAGGAAAATATTTAAGTTGTTTTTTTTTTTAAAGCACTTTGAGTCTTAAAATTAAAAATAATTCTCATTTGGGTGCCACGAGTACTCAAATCTTTATGGCATAATTAAGATGAAATCTAAATTCATGTGACATTTTGCTTTTTTACCCCTAAGGGCTTAGCTAACAAGCTTTAAAGCTACACCTGTGTGACTCACTCACCCTCTGAACATTTTCATCAAATACTGTACTACAGGCTCCTGCCTGCTCTCGTTACCATTAGTAACTCCTATCTCTAGACTATTATCCACATGACTGTTATAGTTAGCTTCTTAAAGCATAGGGGACTCAGTGCTGAGAAGTTCAAGTCTGGTTCAAATCTCACCTTTGCTATTGACTAGCTGTATGTCTTCATCAAAACTCAAACTTCCCTGTCTATAAAATGGGGGTGAAAATAGCGTACCTAACTCAAGATTGTCATGAGAATTACCACTCTATCAAGCATTGAGTGCAGCTACGTTACTTTCACTTTCAGCTTGTAAATTACTCTTTTGTGTTTGTTTTTTTCTTACATAAAAAATAATGCTTGACTTCTAATTGGGAAATGGAACTTAAAACCAAAGTGAGATAACATTACACATTCAGCAGATTGGTAAAGGACATGAAACAATGAGAACACTAATAAACTGCTAATAAACTCTAATAAATCACTGGTTGTTATAAATTGATACAACATCTTTAGAAACAGCTTGGCGTTTTCTAATAACCTAAAAAATATGCAGCCTTATTGCCAACACATCAATTCTACTACTATTTGTATGTTCTAGATAAACTTGTATACTTGTGAATCAGTGCATTCATTGTATATGTTTACAGAAGCAATATTTTGAAATAGCATTGAATTAGAAACAACCCAAATGTTCATTGATGGGAGAGTACACCAAGCTATGTGGCAAATCCATTCAATGGAATACTCTGTAGCAAATAAAAAGGAATGAGCTATAGACTGAAGAGTAAATATTATAAACAAACATAAAATAATATATACTGTATGATACTGTATATACAAAGTTCAAAAAGGAGTGAAACACAAAAGAATACATACTATATAATGCCATATATATAAAGTTTGAAAGTAAAAACTAAACTACATTTATTTGAGCATATATGCATAAGTGTAAGACCTTTTTAGAGAGGCAAGAAAACTAATTACTATAAAAGAATAGTGATTTACCTTTAGAAGGGCAAAGAAAGTATTGTGTTAAATGAGGAAGACACAGGTGTTTTCTGGGTAGCTGCCAATATTCTATGTCTTGACTTTGGTAGTAGTTACACAAGATTCATTTTATAATCATTTATTATACTGATATTTATGATATATGCACATTTCTGTATGAGTGTTATATTTCACATTTTAAAACATTTAAAAATTATTCAGGGTAATGCTGGGAATATGACACCCTGAATGTGCCCCTGCTGTTCTCTGATCTCAGTTCCTAACAGCAGTCTTCCTCTCCTGAGTCTGTCCAGTAGGCAGGCAGGGCCTTGCAGCATAAGAATATGACTCTGGGCTCTGTAGATCCAGACATAGTCAGACTTTCTCTTCTGGCTTGGAGTTGTGGAGAATTTCGGAGCAAAATCAGCGTACCATGATCTTTGAGAGAACATAGGTTTTGGAAATCTGTGGCATTCTAAGAAGAAGAGTGGTTCCAAGAAAACTATTTCAAGGGGATTTCCTTTTCTCCCTTTCTTGAGAGCCTCAATCAGGTACTTACTACCACCTGTCAGCTGGTACTGAACTCACCAAACAGACAGAGATAAATCTGGGATACACCACTCTCAAGTGAGTATCCCAAGAACTCAGCGTGACCCTGTAGAGTAGGCAATTGGAAACTATAATCCATGTAAGGGATCCTAGCAACTAGAGAAAAAACACTCAGAACATCTGCAAAAGGTGGTTCTTGATTAAATACAGCTGTTAAAAGAGACAGGCAATTACTAAAACAATACAACAAAAGTCATGCAAATGCCTAGGAGATTCTATTTTTGAAACAAAAGTTTAGTTTGTAAATTGAATGAGAGAATTAATTGGTATCCAAGAATATCAAATGGAATATGTATTTCAAAACATTGCAAAAAATACAAAAAGATGGGAATCATGAAGGACAAGGTAGAAGACTTGGAAGATAACTAAATGTGAGTAACATAAGATCTAGAAGGAGAAAAAATTGGTGGCAACATTTAAATTCTCTATGCTAAAAAATACTCTTGAGTCTGGAGAGTAAAAGGCCTTATTTAATTTTAAGTATTATTTGAAAGGAAATGACAATGATTTACAAAAGAAAACAACTATTCTGGCTATGGAATAACATCTACAGAAGATTGATAGGGAAGGACTGAAAATCACTCAACCACCAGGAGGTTGGAAATATGTTTGTATATAAGAAAGAGTTCAAAGATTAAAGTTCCCATAGCCCTTTTGAGGAAAGAACTTGTATATATATATATATATATAAAATAAATGAGTCAGAACAGAGATCTTAAGATAGGAGAAGTAGAAGAGAAGAAACAATAAAACATGAAAAATATGTAGCTAGAAAAATTGCCTGAGAGCACGTAATATGTGAACTATATAAGATAGGAGAAGTAGAAGAGAAGAAACAATAAAACATGAAAAATATGTAGCTAGAAAAATTGCCTGAGAGCACGTAATATGTGAACTATATAAGTATTCTTAAAACAAAGATTCATATTTCAAAGGAAGATCTAATGATGTATTGAAACCAAAAGTTTTAAATTATCTCAGCAGAACCTGAGTTGTCAAAGTGGTAGAGATGGGGAAAAGAATAAGTAATAGCAGACAAACCAGTGAGACAATAAATCTTGAGGGAGATTGGGAAGAGAAGAGGTGTGTTTTGTTTTCATATAATAATAGAAAAATATGAGTTTGATCAGGAATTTTAGGAAAGGGAAATTAACCACTAATGAAATGGTAAATACAGTTAATTGTCCTTCTAAATTAATTGATGTGGTGAGAGTACGGGGATTGGAATAGTTTGCTTGATAAATCAGCAGCAATAAAGAACAAAAGAGAGGCATATGGATATAGCCAGTCATTAATTAATCTTGTTTTTAGTTTTGCAATGACTTTTGAAATACAAAGGACAATAAAATTCAAAAAAAGACAACATTAATTAATAAAAAATTATTACAAAATATGTACCATAAAATTTGGATTTTAGAGTTGAGCAAATATTTTGGCTTGGAACTTTCTTTTCTTTCTTTTTTTTTTTTTTTAAGGCAGGGTTTTGCTCTGTTGCCCAGGTTGGAGTGCAGTGGCACAATCTTGACTCAATGCAACATCCATCTCCTGAGTTCAAGCGATTCTCCTGCCTAAGCCTCCTGAGTAGCTGGGACTAAAGGTGTCGCCCACCACACCCAGCTACTTTTTCTATTTTTGGTAAAGACAAGGTTTCACCATGTTGGTCAGGCTAGTCTTCAACTCCTGACCTCAGGTGATCTGCTCATCTTGGCCTCCCAAAGTGCTGGGATTACAGCTGTGAGCCACTGTGCCTGGCCGAATTTTTTTTTATATTTTCACTAGCACTAATTTTCCCAGCTATCTTTTTTTATTTTTTGAGAGTTTATATAGTTTGTAAATTGTCTGAAATATGTTTTATAACAAGATAGAGCATATATTTTCAAAAAACCTTTTATAACAAGAAGTAGTATACATTTTCTTTAAAAGTGCCGACATACAAATATATTTTGAAGAAAAATATCCCAAAAAATAAAATGAAATTTATGAGTGAATGAATGAGCAAAGAGATAACAGGCAAAGTCAAACAATAAGAAAAAAAGAGTGATAATATTAAAATCAGATAATGAATTTGGGTCAAAAAATTTTAAGAAGTATAAGATATAATTGTTGTATACCTTTGTGTATCAAAATACATAGCAGCTGAACAGAAAGCAAAAATGTATAGAAATATAAGTAGAATTTAATTAAAATGCAATATAGTGGTACCCTTTAATATGACTATTTCAGAACTGGACAGTTGAATTACACCAAAAAATAAGGATATATATAAAATAATTGAAGAATATAATTCTATAAACTTCAAATAAAAAAATACATTGTATCCATGTCTGTGGAATATTTATAAGAATTAATTACATACTTGACCAAAGAAATCATGTAAGATATACTCCCTTATCAAAACGTAGTGAAATTAGGAATAAGTCATTTTTAAAATAGTCCCTAATAATAATTTATAAAAGACCTTAGATCATAAAAGAAATCAAATCTGAAATTATAAATGATTTATAGAAAGAAGCAAAAATAAAAATACTTAATCAAAAATCTAAGCATCACAATAAAAGTTGCATTTGTATGTTCTTAATGCCTTTATCATTAAAGAAAAAAGACCAAAACAGAGAAAACGGGGAAAACGGAATTAAATACTTATTAAGAAGGTTTTAACTTATTAAGGCATTAGAAAAAAAAAACAATGAAATCTGCCAAGAAATAGCAAATGAGAATTTTAAAATAAAAGCTAAATTTGAGTCAATGAAGATAAAAACAAAGAATATGTATATTCAAAACTTGTTCTTTGAAAATACCTGAAAAACAGCAGGAACAACAACCACAAAAATCAGAAAGTCAAATTATGTTAGAAAAAAGACAACAAAAATATACAAGAATTAGAAACGAAATGGAAGACACAATCCTAGATTCAAAAGATGAAGAAAACGCTGAGAGAGGCACTTGCAACTCTGGCACCAAACGGAGGGAAAAGGTGATTTCCTTGTAAAACATAGATCTTATGCACAGTGTTTGACACATGAGTTTAATAAATATCATCTATCATTATTATTGCTATTAGCACATCACATTCACATTCCTTTGCCAGTTCATTCTAAGACAAAGCTCAAACTTTGTCTTAGAAACAAAGAAACTTTCTTGCTGAGGAAAATTGCCAGAAACTATCAAAGGATAAGTTATTATCCTCATTGTAAACAACATTTATGGAGCACACATTGTGTCGGGGGCATGTCCAGGTTCGGTGAAATATAAGATATGGCCTCTGCCTGACAAGAACTTAAAATCTTTAGGGGCTGATGTGTACATGTGAGTAATTATTTCAGACTCTGGGGAACAAGAGCCAATTGACAGTTGAGATCATACCAACTACCAGAAGGCAGGGGAAGGAAAGATCTTTTGTGGTCAGTTGATGACAGAAGAACTTTATGGTGATGGGAGTCCAGTGGAATTCTTAAGGGTGGGCTGGGTTGAAATAAATTTCTAAGAGGAAAAAGGAGTGCAAGCTGGAAAGCAAATAAGAAACTCAAAGTTTGTAAACAGGCCAATGTGGCTGAAACAAAGAAGTACATGCCATTGGGTCAGATAATGAAGAGCTCTGGATTTAAATCTGTGGAGTTTAGAATTTGTCCTGTACGCTGTGCACAATCATTACAGAGTTCCGAGCAGGTCGGTGACACCATAAGCTGCAGTCTTGGGAAGGCTGCATTAGCAGCAATGTGCTTGGTGGACTTAAGAAGGGGAGTAGACTTGGCTGGGAGCAGTAGAGCAGCCAAAAGGCAGAAGGGCTATTGCTGTCATTTTAGGCCTTGGTGAAATCTAGAAATGTCATTATCCCATTCTGCAGATGGAAAAAACACAAAATGACTTCTGAGCCAAACAGAACAAGGAGGTGTGTAGGCAGTAAAACTAAGATGCCTTCAGCAATCCTGGTACAGAATTAGCCACACTTACCCAACTCCCGACTGTCCTCCTTTTGATATTAGAATGACTCTTATTTTTTGGCAATATTTCTCAGGTTCTCCAGAGGTGGCAGCCTGGGAGAGAGAACCTCTTTGTCACTGAATGGGACAAATTTTCTAAAGGAGTCTCCTTGAATTTAGCCTGGGGTTTGACTCTCCATAAAGCCGGGTTTCCTCTGACTCTCCCCCACACACCCCTCCTCCCTGGTCTGTATCCTCTCCAGGAACACAGAGAGTTAACCTTTGCAATCGGATTTGCTCTGTGCAACATGAAGTGTCACCCACTAACGCAGTGTACAAGGCGTCTGCGAAACGTATGAAAAGAAGTCCAGGAATTCAGTTAATTAACCACATCAGTTTCTTAACGTGATCAATTTTAATTAAACTGAATTTTAATAGAGATCGGTGTAGTCTGTAGAGACCAATTGCTAATTCTACAAAGCATGTGCTGCTTTTCAGTTCAGATTTGCTCCCATCTAATTAATATGGATAGAGCATTAAGCCTTTTTGGACTCTGGTGGTTTTCATTTCATGACTATTAATGATTTTAATGAACTGGACTAATTCAGTAGTTTTCATCCCAGTGTTTCAGGGCTTTGTTCATCACAAATTTCAGGTTTATAATTGGTTTCCAGGTCTTAACAGTGGTCATTGATCAGCTTCAGCAGTTCCTTTTACAACTCGGTAGGCGCTGGAGACTATGTTAACCCTTTGCTGCCTGGAGCTGAGAACAGTGCAGTGCTTCAGGGCAGAGTCCTGGCTTAACTGTCAACCTAACATAGCCACAGGGGTAGGGGAGAACTTAAAATTCATATGGTGACGTTAGCACAGGACAGAACAGAAAGGTCACCCCAGTCATATGGAAGCTTTAAATTAAAAAAAAAAAAAAGACTGGGGATTAGCTTTATTTTTCAGTTTTAATTTTCAGTACTCCAAGTGAGATATACATAATGAAATTATCATTTTTATTTTGGCAAACAGCATTTTCTAACCACTCATTGGCCCCTGATAATCCCTACCGGGCATCTTTATCGACAAGCAAAGAGTTAAGACTAAGGCGTAAGAAAAAAGAACTATAAAGAGCTAATAAAAAACAGAAGCAGTGAGACTGGGCTGAGGAGGGACATAGCTCAAGAAAACTAACACAGATAAAGAAATGTACACATTGATGAATACTTACTTATTCTTACATGACTGGGATCAATCTTCACCATTAGAGAATTGCTCACGGTCCTTCGCTGCCCTGAAAATAAACAATGACATTTGAGCTTCTCATTTAAAATAAAAGACAAAACTTTTAAATATTCTGTATCCAAAGTGACTATTATATCTTAATGCTGCTGCTGCTGCCTTACTCAATTCCAAAAAGTGACAGGCAGGATGAATATACAGAAGAATCTAGGTCACACCACCCAAATAAAGCAAGGTAGAAGAGAGAAGATTGTCTGAAACAGGCACCTACCTTTTTAATTATCCAAGAAACAGCGGTGTAAACACTCAAATCCCAGTCCAGAAACGTAGCTCAGAATCATCAGAAGCTCTTAAAAAGCTTATTTTAGTAAGCCTACCCAGAAAATTTCCTCTTGCCCCCTCACCCACCAATGGAAGAACATAAACATCTTTGCAGGGGTATGGAACTGTAATCCTCAAATGTTCCGGGTTGTTTTTTTTTCCTGAAAATATTCTGCCAGAGATTTAGTTGATTTGGATTCCAAACCCAGTTGAAATCTCTTCAACAGTTTAATTTGTAAAAAGATATTTCTTATTCAGTAAGATTCTTACAAAGATGGTGACTTTTTTTTAATGTATCATCTCTGTATTTTCAAGCACAGAGTATCTGAAGAATAAATTAAATGAAAATCATTATCAAGTTAGCATTTAAAATGACCCAGGAGAAACAATATGTATAAAGTTGAGAACATGCATTTATTTTACATTTTTCTCACTCCACTCCCCTTTACTCAATCATACCTGGTTTCTTTGATAACATTGGTTGACAGATTATGTCTCTGACCAGTTGAATTTATTTCTTCTTCTATAGGTTAATATGTTTAAACAAGCTGCCAGTTATAATAGAGATGACTGTATATCTTTAATTCTCGTTCATCTCTCAATCCTTTTCAGTCTTACTTCTGTCCCATAGAGCTGCAGAAATGCTCCCCACTTATAAAATGGTGATAATAATGGCTTCCTTGTAGGGCCATTGTGTAGATTAGCACACCTAGCAAGGTGGCTCAATAAATTATGGCTATTACTACTGCTCAAATCACCAACGACCTTTTGATTGACAAACGGCTTAAGTCCTTATCTGCCAAGCTGTCTGAAGCATTTGACACTGTAAACCACACTTTTTAAAACCCTTCCAAGAAACCACTCATTTATACCTTTGTTCTTTCAACAAATATATATGGAACATCAGGCAGTGGTCTAGGCACTGGGGATACCGTGTATTTCAGCAAGGCAGAAAGTTCTTATCTTCTTGGAGTTTTTATTTTTTTCTAATGAGGAAAATAGACAAATATGAATCGAAAAGTAATAGCCAACACTTATAGATAACTTAAATTGTACAAGACAACATTCTTAGCTTTTCACATATTTTAACTTCTTTAACTTAGATGAGTGTATTTTCATGATCCCCATTTTACAGATGAGGACACCAAGGCACTGGTAGCTAACTATCTTGGTCAGGACCACAAAGTTTGTAAATGATGGAGTCTGGATTTAAACCAAAGCAGTCTGCTCCAAAAATCCAAGTGTTTAAACCCAATCTGCTACTAAAAATCAGAAAACAAGACCGACATCACAGAAAGAAAGATATTATAAATGGTATGGTCAGGGAAACCCTCTTTGAGGAGGTGATATGTGAGCAGAAACTCCAGTACTGACAAAGAATAAAGCAAGCATGGTGTCCTATGAACCGAATTGAGTCTCCCACAACAAATTCATATGTTGAAGCCTTCATCCCCAGTGTGACTGTATTTAGAGATAGGGCTTTTAGGAGGTAATTCGGGTTAAGTGAGATCACAATGGTGAGGGTCCTACTTCAATAGCACATTAGAAGGTGGCTTTAGAAGAAAAGGAAAAGAGAGAGCTCTCTCGCTCCACATACATGCACTGAGGAAAGCCCAAGAGAGGACGCAGTAAAAACGCAGTCATCTCTACACCAGGAAGAAAGTCCTTACCAGAAAAAGAACTGACCAGCACCTTCATCTTGGAGTTCTCAGCCTTCAGAACTGTGACAAAATACATTTCCTCTGTGTAAGACATCCAGTCGTTGGTGTTTGTCTTGGCAGCCCAAGCTGACCAAGACACCAAATGGAGTCTAGAAGCCTAGAAAGATAATGCTTCTGAGATGTTTAATGAAGAAGGCCAGAGTACTTGAGAGTTTAGAAAGATAAACTTTGACAGGAGGTATTGCAATAATGGGTTCAAAAGAGTGATCAAGAGACTAGGTGTGGTGGCTCACATCTGTAATTCCATCGACTCAGGAGGCTGAGGTGGGAGTTTTGCTTGAGGCCAGCAGTTCAAGACCAGCCTGGGCAACATCGTGAGACCACCTCCGTCTCTAAACGTAAAAATAAAAACTCTTAGCCAGGTGTGATGGTACATGCCTGTAGTTCCAACTACTTCAAGGGCTGAGGTGTGAGGATTGCTTGGGAGTTTGAGGCTGCAGTGAGCTATGATTATGCCACTGCACTCCAGCCTGGCTGACAGAGTGAGGCTCTGATTCAGACAGAAAACGGAGACAGAGGTCAGAAAAAGAAAAACAAATGTAAACAGCTCTTTCAAGGAGTTTTCTTACAAAAGAAATCAAGAAACAAGCCATGACAGCACTGAAGGACCTTTAAGAAGATGAAAGATAATACGTAATGTTTATATGCTGATGGCATAACTTACTAGACAGAGGAAAAGTCATGGGAAATGATAGAAGAGGAACACTTGTAGGAACAAAGTCATTGAATAGGGGAGAGGGAAAGAGATCCAACACTCATGTAGGGGGTTTGAAATGAGGTTCAGAAACAGTTCATCCACTGTTCCAGAAGGGGAAGCAGGGGCTCTGGACATCCAGTCAGCCCTCCCTGTCTATGGGTTCCACATCCATGGATTCAACCAACCACAGATCAAAAATATCGACGGGGAAGAGCAATAAAAAATAACAATGCAACAATAAAAATATAAATAATGCAAATTAAATATAATATGGTACAATAATTTTTTACATAGCATTTACATTGTATTATATATTATAAATAATTTAGAGATGATTTAAAGTATATCGGGGAAAGTGCATAGGCTATATGCAAATACTATACCATTTTATGTCAGGAACTTGAGCATCCTCAGATTTTGGTATTCATGGGGGTCCTGAAACAACTATATGCACTAGAAAGGAAGGCAGTGTTCACAGATAAATGCAAATACCTGGGTAAGACAAGAGATTTGATAGTGGAAAGGAGAGAGGTTTTGGTTTCTCTCTTTCAGAGAATATTTCATTAGCAGAAACTACATGTCATTCATTACTGGACACTACTGTTATTTTCTACCTCTTGTACAGATGAGTAAACTGAGTCCCAGAAAAAATAAGTAACTGGCTCACAGAATTCACTCAGGTAGTGAGTAGCAAAACTGGAATTTGAACTAAACCTGCCTCTTTTGATTGTTTTCTGTTTTTGTTTTTTACTTGAGTGAACTAAACAAGAGCCACCATTAGTTGATAGTTAAAGGGAAGAAAATATTTTGGAGTTTGGAAAGTAGAGGACATGTTGAGATAATTATTTTAGATAACAGACAAGCAAGTTGAGTAATGAAATATAGCAGAATTTGCAGGCTGTGCTGAAGATTTTCTTGAGATTATCAACATAAATTTAAAATGAAACCAGTCTATATGGATTTGTGTTGTGTGGCTTTGTTTTATCTATAGTTCTATTTAACTGATGAAATATAGCAATAAATTTTAAACAGGTTTTGGGGTATGCCAGTAGAACATGATGGAAGGGGAGCAGACAAGGCAATTGAGGATATATAACGTTTTATAGTCATCAACCGTGGATCTAAACTGGATGAGGAGGAACGAGAGACCAGAGGGGGTGATAGGAAGTAAAAGTGGAGAGACTGAAGTGGGTTTGGTACAGTAGGTAATTTGAAACATGAAAGAGAGTATTTATTCATTAAGGTTTTGATGTTTAGAGTGTGAGGCATTTGGCATTAAGACTTTTGGAAAGTTCTAGGGTCAGACCATGGAAGGCTGGGGAGGGAGGTGTAGATTAAAAGTGTGTAGAAAGCAATGAGGTCAGGATAGTGACAGGCAGGATGTGAACACTGAAATTCCCAGGAATGACGGCAGGAGAACAGTGGAGGTAAGGACAGTGAGCCAGTGCTAAAACTTCAGAGGTTGAGAGAAGTGACCAGGGAACAGGAGATTGCAAAAGAGCAGAGAACAGATGGTCATTTAATGTCATCTCCTTCAAAGGGGCCAGGGGCTTTGAGGGTGAAGGAAAGGACTAGGGTTACAAGAACGCTAATCCCCAATTCCAGACCCCAGTGCAATCCCTTTGCATACCTCCCGATGAGTTTGTTTGCTTCGTTTTTGGTATTTTACTCTACATTTATAAGTAATATGCTTATGTTGCCACTTCTTAGCTTCAGATTTTTAGGCACTATTTATTAAGTTTGAACTTTGAAAAATGAGGATTCTCTTTGACATACATGCGTGTGTATACACACATGCAAATGCACATTCTCTCTCTAAACCCACTCTGGTTGTATGGGTTCCATTGTTTTCTTTCTGAACACTTGTAAAAAAAATTATTTTGGTTTCTAGTGTTTGAAATTTATTATTCTGGGCACAGGGTGGACTCCTTCAATCTGGAAACTCATGCTGTTTGTATTGGGGTAAATTTCTTGATTTATTTTTTTGAAGCTAGATTTTCCTCTGTTCTCTCTCAGTTTGACGTTTCCTTGACTCAAATTTAGATTTTAAAAAAGTATTTTCAAGTAAAGATAGTGATTTCACTTCTTAAGATTACTGTGCTCCACCTCCATTCCCACCCCATCTACATTCTGGGACAGTCAGCAGGCTTCCTTGTGGCTTCCCAGAATAAGAGGTCAGAGTTTTTTAAGTCCCCTTTTTATAGGCTGGGCAGATCTTTGAGCTCCCTGGGCCCATAGGTGTGGTTCTGTCCCCTACATGGCTTTAAAATACCCACTTCCAGACCACAGGTCCAATATCTGGTCTGATATACACAAGGTGCCAGCAGCCGTTCTCATCATTCTGGCTCTGATTTCCTGCTTAGGTTCTGGCACCTGGGCATTTGCTTTAAATTCAGCTACGTGGCAGACAAAAAGTAGTTTGTTACAACATTTTATTGAAGATTCCATGAGTTTGTGGTGGAAGAAAACAGGCAAAATTTTGCTATATCTATTACCCTTGTCTTAGGATTGTGCAAATGTCACCTTTCTTTTGTTTTGTTTTGTTTTTTCCTTTTTCTTTTTTGAGACAGAGTCTCACTCTGTTGCCTAGGCTGAAATGCAGTGGCGCTATCTTGGCTTATTGCAACCTCCATCTCTATCTCACAGGTTCAAGTGATTCTTGTGCCTCAGCCTCCCAGTAACTGGGATTACAGGTGCCCACCACCATGCCCGGATAATTTTTGAATTTTTAGTAGAGACAGGATTTCACCGTGTTGGCCAGACTGGTCTCGAACTCCTGACCTCAAGAGATCCGTCTGCCTCAGCCTCTCAAAGTGATGGAATTATAGGTGTGAGCCACCGTGCTCAGCCTCACCTTTCCTTTTTTATGTCCTGGGTACTGTACTGGGCTTCTTCCTGTTCTCCTTGCTGCAAGTTACACTTCCTTGTTTCTATTTTCAGTTATTGACATAAAAAACTAACAAGCAATCTGATTTTTGTCACTCCAGTCCTTAAAAGCCTCCTTTGGCTTACTGTAACTCTCAAGATCAAGGTCATTAGCCAGGTCACAAAGTTACTCAAAACTTGATCCCAATTATTAGGGATTGAATTTTGTCCCCTTCAAATATGTATGTTGGAAGTTCTAGCTCCTGGAATCTCAGAAGGTGACGATTGAGATAGGATTGAATGAAGTCGTAGGAGTGGGCCCTCATCTGATATGACTGGTGTCCTTATAAGAAGTCAAAGAGATGCCAGGGAGGTGCAAATACCACGAAAGGGCCATGTGAGGACATGGAGAGAAGACGGAAAACTGTGAGTTCAGGAGTGAGGCTTGTGGAGAAACTAACCTGCTAACAGTTTGATCTTGGACTTCTAGACTTCAGAACTGTGAGAAATAAACCTCTGCTGTTTAATCCACCCGGTCTGTGATACGTTGTTCTTGCTGACCGTATATCCCATTACTTCCCTTCCCTGTACCCCAGATATGACCAATGATTCACCATCCCTCAATTGTGCAAGTTGTTTTTCACAACTGGAAACCTCTGGGAACAATGCCCTTGCAGATATGTTAGGCTAAATAGACACCCCCAAGATATCCAGGTCCTAATTATTGGAACCTGTGAGTGTTAACTTAGATGGCAAAAGGGACTTTGCAGTGTCAGTCAGTTAAGGATCTTTTTATTTTTTCTTTTGAGTTGGAGTTTTGCTCTTGTTGCCCAGGCTGAAGTGCAATGGAGCGATCTCGGCTCACTGCAACGTCCGCCTTCCGGTTTCAAGTAATTCTCCTGCCTCAGCCTCCTGAGTAGCTAGGATTACAGGCATGCGCCACTACACCTTGCTAATTGTGTATTTTTAGTAGAGATGGGGTTTCTCCATGTTGGTCAGGCTGGTCTTGAACTTCTGACCTCAGGTGATTCGCCTGCCTTGGCCTCCCAAAGTGCTGGGATTACAGGTGTGAGCCACCTCCCCAGCCAAGTTAAGGATTTTAAGAAGGAGAAATCATCTGGGATAATCCAGGTGGGCCTTAAATGTAATCACATTAGTCTTTATACGAAGAAAGCAGAGGAGATTTGACTGTAAAAGAAGAGGTAGGAAATGTGATAATGTAAACAAGAGGCTGGAGTGATTGGAAGGAGGGGTCACAAGCTGAGGAATGTGGAAAACCTCCTGAAGTTGGAAAAGACAAGTAAACTGTTTCTCCCCTAGAGCATCCAGAAGGAACCAGCCAGTAATCTAGTGTTTGAACCTCTGGCCTCCAGAACTGTGACTGAATAAATCTGTATTATTTTAAGCCACCAAGATTGTAGAAAGTTGTTACAGAAGCCAAAGGCAACTAAAACACCATGGACATTTTGAATTGCCTCTTCAGAGGCAGATTTTATGCCGTTTTCTCTGAGAAGCCTTCCCTTATTCCCTTATACCATGTCTCCTTATTCAGTTATCCAGAAAAACCTGTCCTACATTAGTACTTCTTCTAATATATTAGATTTTTTAAAACTTTATTATTTTTAAACTATTCTGGTTATACCAAAAGTTACAAAAATAGTATTGTGTGCCCTTCTCCCAGCTTCCTCCAATGTGGACCTCTTACATGACTATACTACAAAATCAAAACTAGGAAACTGTCTTTGGTACAATACTGCTAATTAGACTACACACCTTATTCATTTGTCATTAACTGTGTTGGGTTTTTTTATGTTAGATTGTGAGTTCTGCAAAGTCTGAGATCACTTATTTTATTCGTCTTGATATTCATAATGCCTAATGAACACTAGCATCTCAATAAATGTTTTTAGAGTAAATGAGATGAGAAGCATGGAGAAAAGACTGGAAAGAAGATGAGATGAGATAAACTCAAGATTGCTTGTTCACATTATTTTAAAAATTACTGTTGCACCTTTGGGCTGGAAGCAGAATGAAAATGGAACAATAGTCTTGCAAGACATTAAAATTTTAGTGATATTTCAATATCGGATACTCGGATTTCTTGATAAATATTTTTACATTTGGAAAACAACACATGAATTTTTATTACACATACTGAACATCGCTCCAATTAAAAAGTTCTTTTAAACCATCAATTGATAGTTCAGACATTAAAAACTTTCATTTTACCAGCCGGGTGCGGTGGCTCACACCTGTAATCCCAGCACTTTGGGAGGCCGAGGCGGGTGGATCACGAGGTCAAGAGATCGAGACCATCCTGGTCAACATGGTGAAACCCCGTCTCTACTAAAAATACAAAAAATTAGCTGGGCATGGTGGTGCGTGCCTGTAATCCCAGCTACTCAGGAGGCTGAGATAGGAGAATTGCCTGAACTCAGGAGGCAGAGGTTGTGGTGAGCCAAGATCGTGCCATTGCACTCCAGCCTGGGTAACAAGAGCGAAACTCCATCTCAAAAAAAAAAACAACAAAAAAAAAACTTTCATTTTACCTAGCTAGTATTTTAGGTAGGATTTTCCAAAAAGAATAGCTAAAAAAAAGATCTAGTATTTATTTTTCTTGCTGAGTTCCATCCCAAAAAAGTCCTATATTAATGAAAAGTTGTCTTACATGAGAAGCTGAGAATACAGGGGAACATTTGAAAGGCTTATTGATGAAACTTGAGCAGTTACACATTCTTCTGTGGCCACAGTTGGAAAATGAAACATTGCTTTTCTATTTGGCAATTTAAAGTCAAATATATGTTTTATTTCCCAGCTAAGCTACATTTGTGCATTTAAATGATGTATAAATCATTCTATGAAGCAGAAAAGTTCAGCCACAGGTCACCAAAGGTGAGGTTATCTGATCCTGGAAGGAACACCAGAGATGAGAGCTCATGTGTCAAATCTGCCCTTCAGCTATTGCTGACCTTGTTCTATAGCTTAACTTAGGGGACTTTTGGAAAGACAGAGGAAAGAGATGACAGTCACTATTCTCCTCCTATGAACAGAGATAATGTATATGATCTCCCTTTAAACCCCTCCCCAAACCTCACATTGTAGGTCATTCTTAGCCCTAATTTTATAGATAAGAAAGCAGAAGCTCAGAGATTAAGCAATTTGTCCAAATCACAAAACTATTACATGACAGAGCTGGTGTCTATCCCACTTTGACCTCTAACCTTATGCTCTTTCTTCTACAGTTGATGAGTTTCTAGAAAAGCAGTGGCTATTTTGACTGCACATTAGAATCACCTGGGTAGCTTCACAAACTTTCAAAATGTAGGTGGCACCACTCTGGGAGTGGGTCCCAGGTATCTGTATATTTAAAACCTCTCCAGGTGATTTATGTGTGCAGGAAAGTTTATGAAAGAGAGGCCTCAAAATAGAATAAACAGTCTTTCCAAATAGTCTGATCTGAGATGCATAGAAGGACCCCATGTCTAATGATAATCTCCCAAAGTGGACTTCTGTGATGCCTAATATTCCTATCATCTTCATCATTTATTTGGGTAAAGATATCTATTCTTCAGAAGACCACAGTTAAAATGCAAGTAAGTCACTTAATAGGAGAAATGTATTAATATATGATTGTCCAAGCCCAGATTACATGACTCTGTCTTGGTCAATATTTTTAATCACCACCTAGGAGAAAGACACACAAGTTTTGCTCATTAAATTTGCAGCAGACACAGACCTAGAAGAGCTAGCTCATTTGTCAGAATCTGAGACCAGACCTTCCCATCCTGTCTCTTCCCCCACCAACAAAAGTCTCTAGGGGCTAAAACACTGGATTCAAATGAAGAATTAAAGTCTTGAGAATGCAGATTCAAAATATGAACAGGACAAAAATCTTATTTCAAAATAACTCATGTGGAAAAAATTCTGGAGATTTTAATACACATTAAGCTGTATATGGATCCAATATTATGACCTTGCTGATAAAAATGCTGATGAAATCTTAGGTTTCATAAAGAGGTATCACCTTCAGGTTAAGGGTTGTGACCATCCCTTGACCTGTAGATTATTTAATTAATATTAAGGGAATTATGTTTCCAAAGATACTGAAAAACTAGATAGTGTCCAGATGAAGGGTGGCAATGAGAATGCGGAAGAACCTGGAAACTACATCAACTGAGGAAAAAGCACAGCTGAGAGATGTTGTCATTTTGTCTGTGGGACTTACCCAGAATATTCCCATATACTTAACTAGGATAATTTCCTCCTTTTCAATGCATTGTTCTTTGTGCATTTTAATCTCATATAACACTATAGGATAGTTAGTGGTATGTTTATTTCCTGATCAACTGTTATTAGGATTAGCAGTTAGACTAGATCATTTTTTATGTCGACTGAAGATTACATGATTCATAGATTCCTCTAATTCATGGTTGGTTTAACAGCTGGAAAGCAGAGAGTACAGTTCTGAAGCAATGGGAGCAAAGGTGGTATGTTTTCACCAGACCATGTAACAGAATGAAGGGAGAGGAAGTTAAAGACCTGTGTAATTCACAAAGAGTATAAGTCTTGACGAAGTGCTAATCCAAGGTGGAGGCAGTGGGAAAATTAGTATATCAAAGAGGATGACACGCAAAAAGAAAAAAAGAAATCCCATTTTTCTAATTTCCTAGGTTTAACCAGACATGTCTATGAAATATTTTCTGCATCTATTTGCAATCCTATTCTTGTTCCATTCTTTTCTCTTATAATAAAAAAAATCAAGTTAATTATAGGTGACTTCTATATCTGGCTCCGTTAGAATAGCTAGGGCTATTTCACTTATCTGTTGTAGCACAAATCACCCCAAAACTTAGTGGCATAAAAAAGCAACCATTTTATAATGTCCATGAACTCTGTGGATCAGGAATTCAGAAAAGACACAGTGGAAATGGCTCTTCTCTACTCTTTGATGTCTCCTTGAGCCTCAGCTAGGATTGCTCAAACAGCTGGAGAGCAAGAAGAGCTGAGGCTGAAGGATTGACTTCCAAGATGCTTTTTCTTTTGTATATATGGAACTTGGAAGGGATCTCTAAAGAACAGACTCAGATGGAACTTTTCAAAAGACCACTTCTGTGGTCAATTCAGTATGGCAGTCTCCAAGTAGACTTTCAAGATGATTTTTTATGGCTTTAAGAGCAAGTGTTCCAGCAGCATAAGGCAGACATTGAATGGCCATTTATGAATTTTGCTGTAATCCATTAGTTGAAGTAGTTCTAAGTCTGCCCAAAAGTAAGGATAGGGGTCAAAGATCTCACCTCTCAAAAGGATGGGGATGAAAAAGAATTTATAGTCATGTGTTACCACCACTATATTTTCTGAGAATGACCATAAAAACCAGAGTATTTTTTTTAAAGAAGAGGAAACCATCAAAAAACTACTGATGTAAATAATACTTGAAATGCTAAGATTCCAGTGAGAATAAAATCACAGAGAGATGTACTTACATTTTATAATCACTTTTTTTTTTTCAGGGCATTGGTTGATTTTTGAATGGGAAGCCAAGGATTCACTCAGAGGGCCAGGGCATATAACTTCTGTTAAAAGGTACAGAATCCAGTGGAAAATTTGGCAATCTCACAGGGCTACAGAGCCAAAAATTAGAGTTTGGAACTGCTATGATAACCAGAATTTGGTGATGGGGTTGGTGAGGTGGAGGGTCACCAATCTGGTTATAAAAAAGACCCAGAGAAGTAAGCCCAGCTCTCTGCCTGCTTTCCCTTAAGACATTTGCTGATTCTATAGAAAAGTAAAATAAGAATCATATGATAAAGCAAAATTTTCTATTTTCTCTTGGTGCTGGGAAGACGAAGAAAAAGTGACACTTGAGTACTTGCGACCCACTTCAGGGAAGGCCCCTACTAAATACATCAGAGTATTGGTTGGAAAACCCTGAGGATGACACTCTAGGAGCATGGACAAACTAGATACCGAATTTTGGAAAACTATAATCCATCTGTGAATTAGCTCAGTGTCCATGTGGCTTAAAGGAGACTGCTACCATTCTATTTGCTTACCAAGGATAATATCAACTCTGTGTAGGATGATATTCTTATTATTAGCAATATCTGGCTGTTAATAAAAAATACATCCAGGTATGTCAAGAAAGAGAACCAAGAGAAAAAATGACAACAGAAACAGACCTGCAGATGACTCATTTCTTAGTGTTAGTAGGGATAGACTTTAATGTAGCCAGACTTAATATGTTCAAGAAAATAGCTGTTAATATGGAAAATTTCACTAGATACTTGGCATTTATTTTGAAAACAAAATAGAAGTTATAGATATAAGTCATAATAGCTGAAGCTTGAAATTAAGACTCAATAGATGTGTTTACCAGCAGGTCAGACATAGCAGAAAAGTTGATTACTAAATTGGAAGGTAAATTGGTAGAAAATATCCAGGCCAAAGCACAGAGATCAAAAATGATAGAAAATAGGAAAGATCACAGAGACATATGGGACATAGTGAAAAGGTCAGAGAAAAATAAAATACAAAAATATTAGAAAGGATAATAGTAAAAATTTCCCAAGACTGACAAATATATCAGCCACAAGAATCTCTATGAACTTCAAAAGAGCATACAAACAAAAAACCCAACCAACCAAACAAGGAAACACAAAATATAAACCAAAAGCAAACAACAACAACAACAACAACAAAAAACTCTTCACTTAAGCTCAGAATAATAATGTTTCTGAAAGAAAACAAATAAGAAAAAAGCAGCTGGATAATTTTTTAATGTATTGACTTTAAAATACAAACATTAAAATTTACAGTTGACTTCTTGATAGAAATGATGGAAGTCAGAAGACAGTGGAAAAACATCTTTAAAGTACTAAAAGAAAAATGTGAACACAATTTTATATTCAGCAAAACTATCTTTAGACACTGAAGGTCAAATACAGATGTTTTTGGACAGGCAAAGAGTGAGTGAATTCATCATTAGGAGACTGAAAGAAATACCAATGGACAGATGGAAAATGATCCCAGAAGGAAACATGAAAATATAAGAAAGAATGAAGCACTAACTGAAGGTTAAACAATTAGAGAAATATAAATGAGTATTGAACATACAAAACAATAAATATTCCTTTGAGGGGCTTAAAATACACAGAATTAAAATGTATAATAACAATAACAGAAAAGCCCAAAGTGAGTAAGTGGAGTTAAAGTATTCCAAAGTCCTTGTGTTATCTGTGAATGGCTAAAAGTACTCATTTTTATATAAATCAAGGTTGTATGTTACTAAAAGAACATGTAACTACCAAGGTTCTAACTAACTGAAGTATAACTAGCCTGCTTCAATACATAGACTACAAACACTGGATTTGCCCAAAAGAAGCTAAGAAAGAAGAGGAGAAAGAAAATAACAAGTTAGACAAACAGACAATAAATAAATATAAACCCCCAAATTAAGTGTGTTTTAAATATGACAACTTAAAAACCAAAATGGTCAGACTAAGCAGAATTAAATCCAACCACATACTGCTTACACCTTAACTAAAAGGACACATCTACTTTGAATGGGAAAGATAAAAAATATCAGGTAAAATAATATTCAAATTAGGTGAAATAATAGCCTGAAAGGATTCAGAGACCACTTGCTGTCCATGCTGACTCTTTGATTTTACGTATCATGATGCTGAGGCCCAGAGTGGCAACAAGTCACGTAGACTAAGGATTCTTCAGAATTCTGACTCTCAGCTCTGCCATTTTCATCTAACACCATAAATGGAAATTGTTATACTTTCCATTGTGTTTCATTGATTCCCAAATCAGAATGCCATGTTAATCTCAGTAGAGCCCATTCATGCTGGACCAGCTGTGTTTGTGGAAAACAGAACCTTAAGAATATCTTCTGAAATGGTTTCCTTTGTGGAATTGTGGAATCTGTGAGAGACTTTTATTTGTGCAGTATGATTGATTTGTAATCTCCGCTGCCCAGCTCAGAGGATGGATGCATGGGCAGTGAGACATCCCTTTGCATGATTCCTTTTTTGCTTTTTCCTCATTCCCTTTTCACTTTCTTTCCCATCCAAGATTTATGACTGGGGAAAAGATAAAAGAAAAAACAAATGCAAACTCTAAGCCAAGAGAGTGTTCCTGACTAAATTTCAGCTCTCCTAACAAATTGCCTAATCAAGTTCACCTAGCTCAGTCAACAAATCAGATGAGAAATTTTAACCCATTGCCCACCAGTATCACATTGGTAAGGAAGGTGACATTTATTTGTCTAACATGATCATGTGTTAAAATTAGATATGAATTATAGTACATAAATAAAATATTAGAACTAATTGTGGCAGGTGAGGTATTAGTATGGTTACACATTTGAAATAATCAGATCAAAGCTACCTTTATCTCCAAAGAGAAAAAATGATAGTGGCACAACACAGAGCCCTGACTTGGGGTCTGCTTTTGACTTGTTTGTCTCCTTCTGCAGCAGCCTCAGGTTTTTTCCAATGTCTGGGTTAATTACAAGTAGAGCAGGAAGTATATACAGCCTGAGGCTTTAGAATTGGATTATATGGTCAATCAAGCTCATTAGCTATCATAGCACAGATAACCCAAAATGTCTTTAAAGCCTCTGAGTTATAACATTTCCTCCTTCAAGACTAGACGTAAGCACTTACAATTATCCCCCTTTCCATAGTCTTCTCCACTAATAGGATAGCTAACATTTCTTAAACACTTACTGTGGACTCAATATCTTAAATACTTCTTTCATTTAATCCTCATAACACCCTATGAGGTAAGTACTGTTGTTATTACTCATTTTACAGAAGAGGACACTTGTTTAAAGGGATTAAGTAGTACCAAAGTCAGTCACCTTATCACTGGCCAATATGGAGTTTGAATCCAGTGGCCTACAGTCCTTACCACCCCATCTGTCTCTAAGACAAAAACTCTGGCGTGGATCTCATCTGATTGTCTGGGTCCCTGATGGCCTGCTAACTTACTCCTTCGTAGACCCTCAGCCTGAGAGTGGAATCCTTCTGCATTCTCTACAATCTCAAGTACCAGGGAAGAATTCTCTCTTCACTGGCAGTTACAACTTCCTTCCTGAGTTTCAACTCTGGCCTCCCTCAAACAGTTCCCTAGCTGCTTCTAAGCTTACAATATCCTTTGGACACTGTGTTTCAAACTGTTCAACTGCTTTTATGAGTACCAGCTGCCAAATCTCAACCAGCCTCTCCTGGTCAGTCCTGGTGCTTTTGCTGTTGCCAACAGAAACTTTGGCTCTCCCATTCCCAGCATGCCTGGCTCCTGAGTGTGCACCTGCCATCACAGTCTGCGGACACATGCAGACTGTTTAACTGGAGCATATAATCATTTCATAGTAAACCCCTAATAAGGCATTCCCAAGAGTATCAGTCTCTGTGACAGCTTGTCAGACCCATATTTCAGGCTGCCTTAGGCTGCCAGGTAGAATTATGAACTGTTGCTGTTTTCTCTGTTTTTCAGTTAGTTATCTTTTGCCATTCTAAATCATTTAAATTATTTGCAGATTTCATTTCAGTTTTTTTTTCTTGATGACATATTCCTCCCCTCCTTTCATTATTATTTTTAAAGAAATTTCCTCAGACTTATCAGGAAAGGCCACTTGAAAGTAAAATCTCACAAAACAAAATAAATGAGAAGCATAGATTTCCCTCTGTGACCCTTTTGTCATTCTCTATGCATTAAGCAACTGTGCATTAAGCATAATAACTTTGGGCTAATGTTCAAAAGGGGCAATGGAAGCCTTAAGAGTGACACTGTGAATATTGAAGTCCAAAGGGTAAAGAGAATGTGATATCCTTCTTACAGCTGATGAGGGAGTGGCCTCATAAAAGGGAACTGAGGGTGTTATTCTAGATGATCACCAGGGTCCCTTAAAGTTGTAATATTCTAAGTGGTCAAGGGGGACAGCCCCAGTAGTATGGGTTAAAGTGTGAAGGTAATCACTAACACCATACTTGGCCCTAATAATTTGTCTACTTCTTATTGATCTGAATGAATATATTGCTGTTAATAGCCCAGAAATAATTAGCAGAGGGTCCCTTGAAACTATGTTATAGATTTCAGTGCCTTGTAAAGGTTCTTTGTTATTTTCTGGCCTGTTACTGATTCTAAAAAAAACTCATATCTCTTGAGACTCTTGGTTGGAAACCTTAGAAACCAATGCTGGCTACTTAGCAAAAGAGGATTTATTGGAAGGAAGGGTAAGTCACAGAATCAATGGCAGGCTGGAGGACTTAGCATAGAAAATACACCAACGTGAAGTGACTCAGGGGCTGGAGAGGAAATTCTATGTCTTATCGAAGGAAATGACTGGTCCCCAAGTCACACCTACTGCTGTGATGCACACAACCTCTGAACTGTTACCTCTGACTGAATCACTGAAGCACCAAAGTTCTGAGAATAAGAATCACAACGGCACCTTGGTCACTGTTTCCCAGTTGTACTGGGGGGCTGAAAAGGAATATGACCTCCTAGACTTCTACAGTGGGAGTTAATAAGAACTGCCTCCCCATTAAACCGACACTCAAAGAGGACTTCCACCCAAAAGGAAACTGGGGAGGAGTATGATTGAATGCGCAACAGCCAAACAAAGATCAAATGTCTGAGACAATAGTATATTACAATATGGTGTACACTTACATATGTTACTATTGGTATACCTACTATATTCAAAATATCATGAGCTTTAGGGTCAGATAGACTTTATTAAAAACCCAGCCTGCCACTTTCGAGCTGTGTGATCTGGCAGATGTGTTTTAACTCTGGGATTCTCAGACAATTCTCCCTCCTTTTGTCCTTTTAGGTTTAAGGACATGATTCATACAAAAGCTAGCACACAGTAGGTTTTTATTATTTTACTTTTCTCGAAGGAAGACATGTTTCTCATTCTGTATATTAAATAGTTGCTAGATCAGCAAAAGTTTTCTAAAAGACTTTGACAAAGAGTCTTTGAAATGAGGAAATAGAATAAAAATGTAGTAATTAGTAGCATACAGACAGCTCAAGCCCTGTTCCACAAACAGGAAACCTGTAGCAAGATCTGGGAGGGACACGTTTTCTCAGTGTTTATACCAAATGGGGACGTATCCTTCGCCTTGATAATTGGATGTCTCTCCCTTCGATTGAGAAATTAGATCTCTTCCCCCTCCCGCTGCCACCCATATATTTTACTTTATGATTTAGAATGCTGGAGTGTCTCTGAATTTTGCCAGTGCATTTGCTTAGAAATAATACTATTATCATAAAGGGCCAAGTTTTTAAATTTCTTTTCATGCTAAGTTAGCAGGAAAGATCAAAGTCCTTTCATCTTATGACTGAACTGCTCAAGCATCTAAAAATGCCTTCAGGACTTCAGATAGGAGCCACCACAGTACATGATACATTCTTTTTATAGACTTATAGGTCTGTGAGCCACCCCCCCCCCACCCTTTTTTTTTGGCATCCTAATACAGCTAGCTACTGCATTGTGTGGCAAATGAAACAGAGAGGTCTGCTTTCGTTAGCCACACTTCTTTAACTGAAAATGCTCAGTCTACCATGCATAGTTTTGTTTTTTTTTTTTTTCTAGCAGAAAGATGATTCTGACCTGAGCTTTTTTTAAACAATATTTTAGGGTCTTTCAGAAAATTATCCAGTATGAACTTCAGTTAACTAAGAATGAAATCGATATTTTTAACCAGATTTTAGAGCATATACTAAAGCTTCTAATGTATATTAGTGAGCTGGGTCAATTTCATCAAATTCTCTCAGGCTTGCCATCCTCCAAACCTAACTATGTAAGACATCCAAATATTAAAGAAAATCCCTGTCTTTTGGTAAGGGGTGTCTGGAATGTTCAAATAGAAAAAGTAAATATAATTCATGGTTATTTTCTCTACAAGTATATATACAAATGTTTGGTTGTGAGCATGCTGTTGACAATAAAAACTGAAAGCGACCTAAATGTCCAGCAGTAGAGGGCTGAGTAGATAAAATGTGGTTTATCTCTATAAAAGAAAATCTTATTATTGGTAACAACATAAGGAAAAAAGACGTGGAAATTTCATTTCACTATAGGTAAAATAAAATTTCAAACAATACATTCAGTATGATCTCAACTTTGTAAATATACAGAGATACAAACAAAAAAGACTAGGATGACATTCCAACTGCAGTTTTTTTTTTTTTCCCTAAGTGGTACAATTATTTTTATTTTCTTCCTTTTGTGTATCTGTATTTTCTAGAATTACAGCCAAAATAACTAAAAACAGTAAGTTATTTAATATAGCAACAAGATATGATTGATGTTATTTTGTTTTCAGACTTTCAACTCTCAAACTTATATCAGATATTAGCAGTGTTACTCATTTTTAGATAGAATATCAAAGTAGTGGAGCAAAGGGATGAATATGAGACTTACAAACCTTGGATATGTTCTCTCCTTCTATTTAAAATTCCTTAACTCCATCTCTAATATTAATATTTGGTTAGATGGTGCTGACACACTTGCAGATATTTTTCTTTCTGAGTTAAGCTTCAGTTACATCCTTCATCATCCTGCCTAATCAGTGTTCATATATTTGAGTATGGCCACTACAGTTAGTAGTTAGTAACTCCAAACATCAATTTACTAAATTGCTGATGTATAATAATAAATTGTGATTTTTTTCCAAACTCTAAAGAATGAGTTTGTATTTATTCTAGTACTGAGAAAAAGTTTGAGTCTGTTTCTTCCATGCCTCCTACACTGGTGATTTGTTCCTGGCACAAGCACAGCCTTAAATCTTCACCCCCAAATTAGAATTCCTCTTCTGAAGTCTCACATGCTGGTGAAGTGAATAGCTTTGGAGTCAGAATGCTTGGGTTTAAATTTTAGTTTCATCACCAACTAACAAGCTATGTGGCTTTGGGCGAGTTAGTTAACCTCTTTATGTTTCAGTTTCCTCTTCTATAATAAGGGGAAAATATTGGCGCTTACCCCATGAGGTTGTAGTGAAGATTGCCTGAATTAATATACGTAGAATTTAAAACAGTGGCACATAATAAATGTTCTATAAATAAAAGGCATGCTAGTCATTTTCTATTTGCCCTCCTTATCCCTTCATAAATCCATTCTCATACTTCTCTGCCTTGCTGGGGCTCACAGAAGCTGACCTCTATTGACTGCAGTCCCCAACTCCCTCACCTCTAGCTCCCAGTTGGGTTTGCCAGTAGATTGTAGGGCAGGAAGAGACAGAAGTCCCAGGATTTATTCCTCCCTGCCTCTGCTGCTCCTTTTAGGGATCGGGTAGTGGCTGCCTCCTTCTACGGCTACAGTTGGAATGGCAGCAGCTCCTGATAGGCAGCCTCTCTCTAGAGCACGCATTTTCATCAGATTTCTCTAACACCATTCCCTTCTTTTGCTTTTCTGGGCCCTGGGATAGTAACAGCTCCCAACTGTTGCTAATTCCTGGGTGCTTCACCATGCTTTGTTGGTTCCCTGAAGTCTGCCCACATCTCTCTCAATTGTATCTTCATTAAGTGTTCTCTAGTTAATCCCTTTTGAGAGAGCCAAGTGCTTCCTGCTGGGAGCCTGACTGATGCAACTGAACATTATTAATATATGTGTCCTTTTGCTCATAGCAGTATTGCAGTCAGAAGAAATTGTCAAGCATAAAAGTGATCCTTTTATTGAGCATGCAAGGTACCAGACAACTTTCAGATTCTTCTGAATTATGAATGCCCCAGGTTTGCTAAACCATCTGAGAATCACACTAGTGAAATCTGAAGGATGGAATTTTCAGCTACTGTTTTATTTGTGCATCAGGAAATATGCTGCTTAGAAATCATACTAAGCTTTGGATTCTTTTAAGATTCTTGTCTGCTTATACATGTCTTTGTTCAAAGTGTTCAAGAAAAATGCCTGGTTGTGATTTCTACTAAATTTATACCAGACGATAGATCTGAGTCAATTAGTTATTCATTCATTTATTCATCAGATATAAATTGAGGGCCTGCTCTGTGCCAGGGGAACACACTACTGAGGAAAATATTGAAAGCAGCAGCAAACAGAGGCAAGGCACAGTCCTCATGGAACTTAACTTTCTAATTAGGGGGAAGAAAATTTTATTCTCTAATTGAACGCGCGTGCGCGCGCGCGCACACACACACACACACACAGAGCAAAATTATAGCTGTCACAGTGCCATGAAGGGAGGCACATGATACCAAGAGAGTCTTTAATAGAGAGATATGATCTATTAGGAGATAAGGGAAGGCATTCCGGATGCAGTGACATGAGATAAGACCTGAAGAATAAGAGAGTTGATAAGGGAGAGAAAGGGGAAAGAGCATGTGCCAAGGCCCTGTGGTGAGTGGGGGCTGTGGTGAGAACTGAAGGGATCAGTGTGGCCAGAGGGCAGGACAGGGTATACATGACGAGGCTGAGGGGAAGCTGAAGGCTAACAGGATGGGGCCTTAAAGGCCATGTTGAGCAGTTTGTCTTATTTCTAAGAGCAATGGGACACCATTGGAGGATTTTTAAGCAGGGAATGGTGTGACTTGGTTTTGAGTTTTTTCAAAATCATTTTGTCTCTATAGGTGTTGTTGTTTTAAACTCTTGGATTCCAGACCAAAAAAAAAAAAAAAAGTTGAAATAAGAATAGAGAATATTCACTAGTTTCTTTGCAGGTGATTAGATAGGAACTGAATTAATTTATCCTAATCAAAAGGATTCTTCTCAAGGCCTCTGTAGTGACAGGTAATTTCAAGATGTGATCGTTATACGTGTCTGTTTCCAATCAATCCCTGGTTCCACATTTCAGCAAGTCAACACTGCTACATATTTTTGTAACTTTCTGGTAATTTTCATGTCACAGCTGTCACTGGGCTCCCTGCTGGACCCAAGTACACATAACTAATTAATCAGTCAATCAAGAAGGAGAGAAAGTCATGTCTGACGCTACAATGAAGATCTTTGCTTGCTAAACTCAATGACTAGTTTAGGGTAGGATTAAAAAACAAGGAGGCCTTCTTAGGAGGCAGAGTTTGCAGATTTAAAGATAATTCCTAAGACTAATGGTCTTGTAATTTAGAGTGTGTGCACTGTGGTTACCTTGCTGGTTATTCCATACTATCAAGGGAAGCAAATCTATGGCTGGAACCCCCATGGCTCCCCAGTCATCAATGTGGAGGAAGGCGGGAGGCAGGGAAATGGAACAGCAGGGAGAAGGAAGAATTCCTGGGTCAGGAGTCAGGAGATCTGCCTTATGGTTCTAGCTCACCCACTAATACACAACCTATATAAACTTGGGCAAGCCATTTTAGCTTATAGGGCCTCATTTCTTCATCTATGAAAATTAGTCCTATTGAAATAAAGAGAGGGATCCATCAAGGGAAGCAGTCAGAACTTCAAGTATGGATGGACACAGGATACCTCCAGACCTGAGTCTGGTCCTTGGTACTCTGGATCCAGGAAGCTAACTCTGTTTACCCACAGCTGACCATGTTAATTAAAGCTTGCTGCTTTACCTTTTTAATAACCAGGAGGAATAGCAAAGAAGGTTTATCTTACGAGTTTTACTCATCAGATTATGTCTGATTCTTCTGCTCCAATAGACAAAGCCTAAACCTCAGTGGTGCTTCCCAATAGAGGTGTATCATGTAAAATATTTGCACACATGAGGCAGTGTATCTGCAGAACCAGCCTAATCTGGTTCAACTTTGTGTAATAAAATGGTGAGTTGTTTTTCTGTTGCCATGGAACCCAGGTTGCAAGTTATGTAACCTGAGCATACACAGATGAGTGAAGTGCACAGCCATGGGCGGAACCTAGGTACTTGGACCAAGGAACAGGGATTGAGTTAAGAAGTGAACACCACATGCTGATATGATCCATGATTCAATCAGATTGAACCCTGGCATCACCCTCTAGCAAGATCCAGTCAGATCACACCTTCCAGCATCACTTCACTGCAGGATTCAATCAGACCATGCCTCATTACCCTCTACGTACAAAACCTGCGCCACTACCCAGCTCAGGGAGACAGATTTGGGTGCTGCCGCCTGTCTCCTTGCCAGTCAACCCACAACAAGCCTTTCTACAGAAACCTGGTACTTTGGTGTTGGACTTTCCATTGCATGTGGGCAAAGACACTGAGTTTGGTTCAGGAACAGCAGCTATCTTCCATTTTAACCCATGCATCCTGAAATGCATGACCTCTAAGACTGTCACAATAAAGGAAGAGTAGATGGGGGAAGCACATCAGCTTTCAATTGCTTTTTCCCAAAAATGACACACATCACTTCACACATCATTATACATTGGTAGAACTAGACATATGGCCTAGTCTTTGGTCCATGAGAAGCTGGGAATAGAACAAATTAAATTTAGGTGAGCATAGTCACATGCCAACTCAAATCAATTTGTAGGAAAATACCTGGATACCTGGAGGAAAGGGTACTGAGCCTGATCTAAATTCAGCAAGGAAAAAACGCCATGCACAGGCATAGGGCATGGTATGCTGTCTGGAAACACATTTCTCCTTCAGCCAGAATATACTTTTTATCTTTTTGATGTTTCTGAGAAGAGGTTGTGTGATTGGTATAAATTAATGTGAAAGGACATTAGAAAGTCTTCAGGATATTTTAACCTGTCTATGAAAAACTAGTAAACAAGTAACTACTTGAGACTTAGATGGAGTTCTTAACCTAGCATCCACAGACACTGAAAACTCATCTATGGGGCTTCTGGTGGATCTAACTAGCCATATAGATTGTCTGCAGATCTGTGTATGCTTGTAAAAATGAAGTTTTTGGCTATTGTTGTCACATATGGAGTTAGGACTGCACATAACCCAAAGGAAATAACAGAGATGAGAACAAACATCTAACTCCCTGGAATCAGCATCCTCATCTTGGCTTCCTTCACCAAGGAAGGAAGACTTAAACTTCAGCACCCGGATGCTGCCCACTTCCCAGTGCTGCCCACCTTCCCCAGCCCCGCCTACCTAACTCCCTGGACTTGATTCATTGCTCATCCAGATCTGTGGCACCAGTTGCATTCCACATGAACAACTTGTCTGCCAATCCCGGACCCTCCAAAACAGTCTGTCCTATTGTTGCCTCCATCTGACAATACCTAGGAGAGAAGAGAAGAAACCTTCTAGCTCTGACCTTGATGGTATGTCCAGGGGTGTCAGCTTTCCCCCCTGTAAAATTCACACATTGCACAGTGTGCTTTGTTTCTCAGATTTTTAGGATCCATCCCACGGGTGGTATTTTAATTTAATTAACAGGGCATGCAACTTATGATTTCACAAAAACACAAATAAAACAAAAGACAGAGGAAGAAAATAGATCAGAGGAAAAGTGCCTGAGTAAAGACTAATTTCTACCATTTGTGTTTGTTAAAAATATATGCAGATGTCCTGTATTAAGCACTTTACAGATCTGAGTGCACCTTTGCTATGAAGGAGGAACAGTTACAAATGGAGAGATGGAGGAGGCAGAAGTTCAGTCATGAAGCCAGGATTTGAATCCAGATGGGTCTGACATCAGCATCCATACTGCCTCCAAACCACGCAGCTACACTTCCCCGCAAATTACTGAGAGAAGAAAACAGAAAAAAATCACAGAGAAAGTGAGTCCACGTTGAAATGGGTGGCGAGGACAGGGGCACAGTGGGGCAGGACAGTGATGGGGATGGGGACTGGAAAAGAGAAAAAGAAAAACCTTTCTTGTGGCCCCAGTGCGTCGAATAGATTGAAAAAGCCTCTCAGCAAGGAGGTGTTTCAACGACACATTTCTCCATAAATCTGAAGGGGAACAGGATGATGGATTTGCGAGTCTCTGAGAATCTGCACTATGAGATGGAAAATGATCAGATGAGTTCAGCGCTTTGAAAAACAGAGCAGAAGCCCCTACAGCTGGAGCCAGCAGCACAGGGAGGCCAGGGGGGCACTGCAACCAGTAGTAATAAAAAAAGATTTTGTGGAGAGCAAAACACTGAAGACAGACAAGGGTGGAGAAGGGAAGGCCCTACTGCTAAGCATTCTAGTCTCTTCTCTTGTAATAAATGTCCACGAGTGCATTTTTTACCTAAAAATTTCATTCCCTGTCTTTGCACATTCCCAGTAGGGGTTGAAGACCCAGACTCTGGTGCCTGATGCTCTATCAGAAGAGTCTCCTTCTGACTGCAGAGGTTTCAACCTCCTTTCAGAAGAATTAGCCATGCTTTTAATTGCTTCAGACAATTTCAGGCAGTAATAGAAAGATATAGGCAGCTTATCAGAATGGAAAGCTGCTTCTTGAAAGCACAACTTTTTTTTTTGTCATGGCAAGTTCCTTATCTCAAGAGAAAAGGAAAAGCTGAATGAAGTGACTTTAAAAGAAAAAGGGCCGGGTGTGGTGGCTCACTCCTGTAATCCCAGCACTTTGGGACACCAAGGCAGGCAGATTACAAAGTCAAGAGATCAAGGCCATCCTGGCCAACATAGTGAAATCTCATCTCTACTAAAATACAAAAATTAGCTGGGCGTGGAGGTGCACGTCTGTACTCCCAGCTACTCAGGAGGCTGAGGCAGGAGAATTGCTTGAACCTGGGAGGCAGAGGTTGCGGTGAGCTGAGATCATGCCACTACACTCCAGCCTGGTGACAGAGCAGGACTCTGTCTCAAAAAAAAAAAAAAGAAAGAAAGAAAGAAAGAAAGAAAGAAAGAAAGAAAGGAAAAGCAGTTCTTCTGAAACAAAGAGTTTGAGACACTTGGGTGTTTCCAGCCAATGAAAAACGTGGTATATGCCAGGCTTGTGCGATGCTAAGTCTAAGTGACTGCAAATTAATTGAAAAATATCCTGGATAACTTGAGTTGCAGTAAGCACATTAGATTGCTTCGAAACAAAGGCAGAGAGAGTGCTTTTGTTTGGTTGCGGGTGCAGGTGACCTTGCAAGAAGCACAGTATAAATTGCTGTGATTGTGGGAAGATAAGCCAGGTTGATAGATTCCTGTCACTCTCCCTCAGTAAAAAATGGGCTCACCTTCCTGAATTCTACAGAGGCATATACATCAAGAAGCACATCGTTGCTTCTGAGTTTCTGAGGCAAGACAGGTTTCTTCTGTCCATTTACAAACATCCAGAAAGGGTATCCACATTTCACCCATCCACAGGAATTCACCTTTATTGCAGCATCATTTTTGTATCTTTTTCTTGAAGTTTTATTCTACTTCTCTTTTCTTTCTAGACGTGTATGTGCCTTTGGATAATGACATCCTGGTGTGATTAGGAAACAGGGCAAGTAGGGGAAACCCCGCAACAAGGTGCTTATTTCCCCCTCTTTGTTTTTAGACCAAGTAAGCACAACCAAAAGGCACAGAAAAAGAGAAGGAAGATGCTTATTGATAACTTTGTGGGAGCAAACCAGAAAGACTGAAGGAGTCCTGCTGTTAAGTCTCCGCTGCTGCAACATAAACTAGAGTGTTGCGGCTCAGGCAACCCTAGATTCTGCTGTCAATAGAAAGACCACGTTAGAATTTATAGCACATATTCTGTACTTTCTTTAGGAAACACTTCTGTTCTTTTTTTCTTTTCCATTCAGAAAATAGCATGCTGCAGCATAGCAACCCTTCTGCTATTTCCTTGAGCTAGTGAGAAAAAAAAATCAACAACATGGAAGCTCTTTTGTCTGAAAACCAAGGGTTATGATTTATGGGTACACACTGACACGGAATTCTTAGAAAACGAGCATGAGGCATAGTGTAGGAGTTAAGAGGATGGATTTGGAATCAGATAAACCTGGGGGTGAACCCCAGCTTGGCTGTGTAACCTGGGGCTTGTTATATAATTTATCTAAGCCTCAGTATCCCTGGGTGTCAAATGGAAGTACTGTTACCTTGCTGACAGGGTTAAAATGAGGATTAGAGAGGATATAGGAAAAGTGGCACAGTGCCTAGTGCATAGTAGCTCTAAAAAATGGTGGTTTTCACTCTACAAAGGAGCACTTTAGTATATAGATGTGCTTCTAGTAGTATCTATCATGTCACATGAGAAAATGGTATAAAGAATAGAGAAAGCACTAACTCAAATAAACATAATATATATAGACTTTGGAGTCAGACATCTCCACAGAGGCTTCACGCTAGCTATGTGACCACTGGAAAGTAGCTTAATCTCCTTGGGTCCCCGTTTTCTTACCTATAGGTTAGAGATGATACCTTTTTCAGAGAGATATTGTGAAGAGGCAATGGTGTCTCTAAAAATAAACAAGTAAATAAATAAGCATAATGTCTGGCACATAGTAAGTACTCACTATGCATTTGCTCTTATCCTCCTTTCCCACTGAAGTATAATAACAAGAGGAAGACTATGAAGAGTGTATTATTCCTGCCTTCCAACATTAACAGTATACATTACATCCACAATTTCTACAGTTTTAAACAACAATTTACTTTGCGCATGGTATTAGTCAGGGTTCCCCAGAGAAACAGAACCAATAAAATGTGTGTGTCTAGAGAGAGACATTAATTTTAAGGAATTGGCTCATGGGTTTATAGAGACTGGCAAGTCCAAAATCTGCAGTGGTCTGGCAGATTGGAGTTCCAGGAAGAGCCAATGCTACAGTTCAAGTTCAAACGCTGTCGCGTGGGAGACCCAGGGGAGAGTTGATGTTGCAGTTGAAGTCTAAAGGCAGTCTGCCACAGAATTCACTCTTGCTCAGGGAGGTCAGTCTTTTGCTCTATTTGGCCCTTCAACTGATCGGATGAGGTCCATCCACACTATGGAGGGTAATCTACTTCATTCAGAATTTACCAGTTTAAAGACAAACCTCATCCAAAAAAGAAACAAACAAAAACAAAGAAAAACCTCAGAGAAGCATCTAGAATAATGTTTAACCAAATATCTGGGGACTAAGACCCAGCCAAGTGGACACATAAAATTAACCATCTTTAATTATTAAATGATCTTTAATCATTTTAAAGAGACTCCCCTTTGAAAACAAAGAGGGCAACTGACTGATTAAACCAGATTTGAGAAATTAGAAATGGAATGTTGGTGGAGAAATTCCTTTCTCCTATTAGCCTTGGATCCTTGGGGTTAGGGATGGGACACAGGATGCATGATAGTGATGGGGTATCCTGATTTTTGTAATGCAAGATTTCAGCATTTTGTTCCACCCCATGAAAGTTTCTATCCTCTTTAGGCTAAAAGATGAATGTCTCTATCACTAAAGCAGAGTGTCCATCATTGACTTTGCTAACATAGTTCATGTTTTTTACTGCCTTTCCAACATGATTTCTATAACAAATAGTAAGAGAGATCTAATGTTATCTGATTCTAGCTTAAAGATAAAGGGGAAGTCTAATTTTCATGTGACATGGCATATTCTTCTAAATATGGGAAGCAGTATGCATGACATTTTCTGGTGTATTTTCTGTAACTGTATACTGCATTTCACATGCACCAATTGCTTTGGGACTGGCTATAAAATAGCTATGTTAGTTGTTTCTAAAGGCTGTATTCTGAAACACCTTTCTAAATGCTCCGCTTAATTTTTTCCCACACTGTAATTCATTGGTGGCCTTTTCTACAATGAATTGTTGGAATTAACCAATAAATCAGCAGGAAAAGACATGCCAATTTCCTTCCCAGTTGATAAATTACAGTGTGGGCTTGGCATAGTATGTTTTATTTTGTGAGAGTGTGTGTGTGTGTGTGTGTGTGTGTGTGTGTGTGTGTGTGTGCATTCTCCCCTTCCCCCAATTTTCTTCTTAAGAAATTCTGAAATCTTGGAGTTTCTATTTTGCTTTCCAATTTTAGTAGACAAGATATATTTACATCACATACTATAGAAATCTGTTAATCAATAGGTGGCAGTTATTGACAATTGGAAAATAATACTATTCCAGGTTTGCTCATATGCATTTACTATAAAAATGATTTGCTTTTCATTCTTATACCCAATTTGTTTATGTTCATCAGAATTTCTCTACCTCTCAGGCCTCAGTTTTCTTAGTAACTAACATGTTATTACTGTATTTAAAGGGCAGCGTTTCCTATTAATCCACAGATCAGTAACTGTAAATAACACTGTAATCCTCTTTCTTTAACAAAATATTAGTGTAGTAAAGATAATAACATTTTCTTTAGTGTGGGAATGTTTAGTTGTCTATTCTCACAAAATATAGGAAATCAACCCTGTGCCCAAATTTCTTACTATTAAGGCCCCTCAGACAAATCTACTTATAAAATGACAGTGCTGGTCAGTAATAGTGATAAAGGTAGATTAGTGTCCCTCTTGGGAAGCCACTATGCCATCCACATGCACGTGTTTCCTTCAGAGTCATCTCTTATTACTGTGTGGCAATATAAACAGAAAGGTTGTTACAGATCATCCAGGCCACCTGCCCTAAAAGCCCACCATTCTACATGGTCTGGCTCACCTCTATGAGGCAACCTCTCTCCTTAGATTCTTTAGTGCATAAGGTCAAGTTCTTCACTGATAAAGTAAGAACACAACTATTTCAGATGGTTTTGGGGAGGATTGATCAGAAAGTGACTTACCCAGTGGAGTGCAAAGTAGCCCTTGGTAGGTGTGCATTCTTGGTTCTGCAAAGAAGTGATAAAAGCCTTAGAGAGAATGTTTGGAAATACTTAAACTAAAGAAGGAGAAAAAGGAAAAGTAGTTAACAAAACCCAAGACAATCAAGAAAATACAGGGCCCAGGACAGACAAGGCCATGGAAGTCAAAGGAAGTTAATGTTCATGAAAATTTTATGACACAGTCTCTGAGAATAAACAGAGTCTAGGACAAGAGAAACTAAAATGTTCTTTTCTAACAGTGTTTTTAAAACAGTGTGCCCTTGTGCTCTGTCACCATTAAGGACCAGCATGTTAATACCAGGGCCAGCCCTTTTAAATAATTCAGTCTCCTGACAAGGAGTAAAATATAGAAGATGAGAGAGACCTGGCTTAATAGAAAAATCACATGAAAAAAAAAGATCTAGGAGTTGAATTGAATGTAAGCTCCAGGTGAGGCACCGGTGTAAGATAGCTGAAAAAAAAAAAGAAAGAAAAAGATATAAATAAAAATACAGCATGAATTAATAGAGAAAGGACATTATTAGCAAGGGAGATTAAAGTGATGTACTAATAGATTAAATCTGAATTGCTCTGGCCCACACTACAGGTGAAACTCTTTAGGAAGGACTTGAACAACTAGACTGTGACCAAATGGAAGCAACCAAAATAATGAGAATGTCTGAAAAGCATATTAATTGAGGAGAAGTTCCAGAAACAGAATGGTTCTTTAACTTGTGTATCAACTAAAGTCTTAGCAGGAAACGGAATCCAGCTTAGATGGTTCAAGGGACTTTAATGTAGTGGCTGTTTACAAAGGTGTAGACAAGGTTAAGGGATTCATGGAGGAAGGACTATTGGACAGGAACCATAGTCACAAAAGGCCATAAACACAACCAAAAATGTAGATACCAGGAAAGAGCAAGAAGGAAATTCCCTACATCTTTTTCCTTTTGATCTCCAAGTTCCTCTTGGTCCTTCCCCTCGACCAAACTCAAATGGGAATCAGATGGGAAGATATAGCCCATGTTTCTCTCTATAGGGTTCAGCTTCGTGGGACCTATACTAGGGCATACAAGACAGAGAACGGACCATGGACAGTGTGCAGGGAGGGGAACCAATAGAGAAAACTCAGTACAATCTGAAAAATAACAGACATCAAATATTTGTAGGGCTGAACTGTGGAACAATAGCTATTCTTCGACAGTACTCATAGGGGAGCAGTATATTGGCTCAGTATAATGAAGAGCATTCTAATGATACAACCTGCCTGGGAAGGAAAGTCCTGCCACCTAAATTAGTGAGCACCCTATTTTTGTGAAGTTGATGAGTAGTTGGGTGGTTATCTGACAGGGAGATTGTAGATGGAATTTTTGCTTAGGGTTCTTTAAGTCCAGACACTACTATTCATGGGCCTTTACTATTTCCATCTTTCTCCCAAGATCAACCTAGTGTTTCTTTAAATATTGTAATTCCTGGTACCTGTTTTTTTCTAAGAGTATAGCCATCTAAGCCTTTTAGATGTTGAACATTGGCTTAAACATTATAGATTATAGCACATTCTATTACCCAAAGGTGAATTATTCTCTTTCTGGATTATCTATGACGTGTGGCTGCCTTCCTCCATTGCTTTGCGTATTTAATAGGCTGTTTTTTTAAAAATCACTGTCACCCTCCCAAGAAAGCTACACTAATTGCTCCCCTTGTTTTATGTCTGTCAGATAAGCAAACTTGCCTCTGGTTTCTGTCTCTGAAATGCTTTCAGCCAGTGCAATGTTAGAAGGAAACGGCCAATGTGTCCATGTGGTTTTACAGCAGAGGTACAGGAATTAGGAAAAGGCATGGTCTACCATCCTGGATCTGCCACTAATTAGCTTTCTTAAATTATTCAAATAACTTTAATTCTCCAGAACTCAAATTTATAATCTGTATAGTGAGGTGATTGAATTTGCTCATCCTGGAGGAAAAAGGTTAAAGTCTAGGGTTCTAGTTCTATTTTAGAATCCCATACTTTATGAGAAGTTGGGTTTCCAATTCCCCAATTTTCTCACATTTGATCCCTCTTGATTCAGGGTTTGCTAAAACAAGACAATAAAACATTACTTAGTTTACTGTCCTTGTATTAACCTTGCTAATCTAAACCTTCAACTCACAGGGTGGATAATGGAAATTCTCTTTGGATCTCCATAAACTCAATCTATTATTGAAAACTATTATTGATAAGTTATTTTTAATTTGCCATCATTTGCCTTCTTAAGACAAAGGAATCTGTCAAAGCAACATATTGCTACAGGATCAAAAATGTTTTTCTTACCCTACCTTCCACCCAAAAAGGGCCCAAGTAACCTATAAAATAAAACCTAGTTTTGGGATCGGTACAACGACCATCTCTTCTACCCTAAAAACATCACCAAACGTGTGTTCAGATTTCCACGAAGCATAGTAACTTCTTTTGTTGAACTAAAGGTCACCTGTTTCACAAGCCATTGTTTGTCTTTGACACCCAAGAGAAGAATGAGGATGAAGCAATAAAGAGAGGCTTCAATAAGCTGTGGAGGGAGTATTTTTCAATGGAGATTAGGAAGCATGAAAGGGTCGTCATTATGTATTGAGACCAGAGTTAGTTCCAGAAGTTTGAGCTAAGGAGCACATGTTTTCTCTTGACCTTCCCTCCAATACTGGGGGTTCCACCCCAGCGTGGCAATCTTCCTGGGACATTAATTTAGTCCTCTTTTTAATCCAGCTCTATTAAACACCCCTTGATGGCTATCAGTGAGTTAATCTAATAAATCACACCTGTGAGCTTAATTAATGTTTATAAAATTCCTCAGGATCTTGGAACGAAAGGAGATAAATGCTCAATTGGAAAGTGTAACTACTATTATTGTGTGTGTGGTTTTTTTCATTGAACCTAGTCTTCAGTTATATGGTACCGATGGTCCTGAAACTCTGAGATTCATTAATTTCAGCTGACTCTTAGGAGGACTTTGCTAGACTTCACAAATGATCCTGGGAACACCTCATTTCAATTTCTGTAGAGTACATTATCTTTACTCATTAAAAAATTATCACAGTGATGGATTCTGCTTAATTTAAATTGACTTCTTTGTGGGGGGAAAAAGGCAATTAAAGTTGAGAAAATTTAAAAGGATTCCTAGGTGGGGGAATGTATTTCAGTGGGAAAATAAAATGGCAACTTGACACTCACACAACGTGATTCTTGTTTTCTCTGATTAGAGAAAAGACATTCTTTCTGAAGCTACTCTCTGAAGGCTTTTAGGCCAAATTGGTGAACTTGTGCTGTATGGAAACGGTTTTGTACTAATTGTTTAAAAATAACCAAAACAGATATCTCTCAAAGTAGGAGATTAATGATAATGTCTCAAACTGATAAGCAAAAATAAGATCGATTGTTTAGAGAGATGGAATATCTTTAACATAAGAAATGGGGTGACCAATGAATAATACATGTTTGTCTGAGACTGTCTTGGTTTTTATCACTAACAGTCCCTCGTCTCAGGAAACCCCTCAGTTCTGGGGAAACAAGAACTGCTGGTCACCTTTGAAATATATATGAAGTTTAAAAGTAGTTTTTCAAATATTTTTGGAAGATAGAAATCTTAGTATGGCTTATTTGATTTAGGCTAGGTTTGACAGATGAAATGCAGGATACTTAGCTAAATGTGAATTTCGGATAAAGAATTATTATTTAGTATAAGAACATTGCAAACGTTGTCCCAACTATTGCATGGGACATGCTCATATTTAAAAGTGTTTATTGTTTACCTGCAATTCAAATTTAACTGACCATCTTGTATCTTTATTTGCTAAATCTGACTACCCTAATTTAGGTTCCTCAAAAGAACCTAACGGTAAGGAAAAGGACTAGAGCTTTCCTAAGCTTTTCAGTACTCTGAGTTTTAAATCATCTAAATGTATGGCTTTGATTTAAAATTTAAAAGTTAAATGTAATGCAATTTTAGCAGAGAAGAGGAAGGTGGCTGTATATGGCAGGGAAAGTAACATTGGAGCAGGAAGAATAAGTGGTGAATGGGGACAGCAGAAAAAGACAGTAGGTTGAACATTATCTTGTCAAGCTGATTCAGATAACAGAGAGATCATCAGCTTCTAGAGGGTCTGTATTTTCTGCCTTCTTCCTTTACTTCTTGTTTCTTTCTTATTCTTCTTAAGTTTCATTAAGTTCATTTCTAGTCATTGATTATTTTCACCTTTAATTAATGAGATTTTGAGTTCTTCCTGTCTACTCAGGTTTTTTTTTTTTTCCCACTTAAGCCAGATTTTAACTTGACACTTTCAAATGATTTTCGGAAAACAGAAATTTGGCATTGCTTATTTGATTGGACTAGGTGCCAGGTAAAATACCAGTACCCATTAAATTTGAATTTCAGATAAAGATAATTATTTAGTATAAATATGTTGCAAACATTGTCCCAACTATCGCAGGGGACATGTTTATACTTTTAAAGTATTTATTACTTACCTGAAATTCAAATTTAACTGGGCATCCTATATTTTTATTTGCTAAATCTCGCAACCCTGTTTTAAGTGTCCCTCTCCCTCTCGTTACTCCAAATTACATATAGAGTGGGGGAAATAATCAGGGACTGGAATCTAGAAGTGTTGGATTTGTTATTTAACTTCTCTGAGCCTTGATTTTCACATTTGCAAAATGAGGGTGTAGATGCAGATGTTCTCTCCATTCGTCTCCAACTCTAAAATGTATACATTAAACATACCTTGTTTGAGAATGTTCTTGACATAGCCACACACACCTCATGAGCCACAGTTGAGAGATGCTGATCTGATCTGTCTCTTTCAAGAGAGTGGTAGTGGAAAGGTTGGGCGATTTCCACTCTGAGTCCTGTCTGTGCCCAGATTCTCTGAGGTAACGGAGAGATTCCTGAGAGGCTAAGAGTGCAAATCACATTTTTGGCTGTTTTGGAATTTGGCAGCCAAGAGAATCTGAACTAGACTTAGAAGTCACAAGTATTTCCCATAGCGTCTGCATGTGGAGAAAAGACAAATTGAGGATTACATGGAAGCATCAGCCACAAGATATGCTGGATATGTCATGTTTACTTCCAGAAACATGCACCCAGCTTCCATGGCCCAACAGAGATGACTCACCTCATGTGACTGGCTTTGGAGATTTCGTATTTTGATACACTGAGCAATTTCCATGCATGAGTCGAATAACACCACTTCAAATTTATAGCTGGGAGGCCGTGCAATGCAGTGGAAAGTTCACAAGCTTTGAAGTCAGTCGGGCTGGAGTGCCAATCCTAATTCCACCCATACTACTATGTGACCTTCAACAAGTCACTTTATCATTATGTGTAACACATGGAATGGCTCAGGTTTAATGAGTGCTTACCATGTTTCAGGGCTACATGCTTTTTTGGCTCACTTCAAAAACCCTTACAATGTCTCTAAAAGATAGGTAACATTATACATTGCAATTATGATATAATTTTCTCATATAATTTTATATTTTCAATTATGAATGAGGAAACTCAAGAGAGGTATAAAATCTGGCCAAGGTCACATGGAATGGAGGAGTGAAGCCAGGACTTGAAATCACGTCTATATCTGTCCAAAACTCAAGTTCTTTCCATTGCACTTGTTGTCTCACACCTATAAATTTTCCTTTTCCTATGAGGCTTTTCTATCTCTACATATTCATCTTTTCTGGTGTTGTAAGTACTCAAGGATGTTGCATAAATAAAGCAGACAACACAGTCCTGGCACATACTGGTTCTCGTTACATTGTTATTTTTATACTCTCTTCATTGGACAATGATTAGCAATTACAGTTAACACTAACTGGAAGAAATACGATGTATGTTTCAGGATATTTGCTTTTTTTCCCCAAGTCAAACGGTCTGGCCTCATGAAACCACTCCAACTTAGGGAACAAGAATCTCAAGGGTTGAGAAACTTCTCAACCCACCTAAAATAGTAAAATGTTGTTATTTTAGATAAGGTGTAGACAGACCATGGCCTCTGAGCTGAACCTGACCAGCCACCTGTTTTTGGAAATAAACATTCCCTGGAGAACAGCCATGCTTGCTTGTTCATGTGGGGCTTGTGGTTGCTTTCAGGCTACAACAATGGAGTTGAGTGGTTGCAACACGACCCAAGAAGCTTAAACAATTTACTGTATGGCCCTGTAGAGAAAAAATTTTCCAACTCTTGTTGTAGATCATATCAATTCAGCAACTGTAATAATTGGAAAGCCCAGAAAGAAACTGAGCTTCAGCATCAGTTGGAGAGGGACTATTAGTTACTTGATGTCCTGAGAACCCATATGTAGAGTAAGCATGACTGTGAACTGAGCCAGTACATCCCTATGTGACTAATTTCCAAATGTATGTAAATGCTATTTTGATAGATAAATTTAAAAATTACTTAAAAGTCTTTATTAAATTCATAGGCACTTTGGGTCATTCAACCAATAAATAATAATTTCTGCCATGAAAGGGTCTCTAGAATTATTATGATATTTTTTACAAAGAAGGCCTAATGATAAAATGCATTTTAGTCATCCTAAGAAGTAAACCCATCAAATTTTAAAACAGTGCTTGAACAGTGTCTCTTGTATTCCAACAATGACTTACGGTGCCAGTTAGAAATAATTCTTAGCCATTTGCTTTTAAAGAAAGGTATAACAAGTTATTTAAGATCTACAGGGTGCCTCCTTTGCAATTAAATACATTTTTAGAGATGTTCCAAAGTTGATAAAATGTAGTTGCTGTTTTGCTATTTGTCTTGTTTTTTTAATTATGTTGGATTCAGTCATTTTGATAATTCAGATTGATCTTCACCCCTTAAGCAGTAATGAATAGTTTATATCTCTGTAGATTGTTAAGTGTTTTATTGTTGCTCTTGTTGTTCATTTTATTTGCTTTTGCATAAGTTCAGAGTTTTTTGCTATAAGTGACAGGAAAACCAACTCAAAATGGATTAAGGTAAAAAGAGGAATTAATTGGCTCATGAAACTTAGAAGTCCACAGGTACAGCTGCCTTCAGGTGTGGCTTGATTCAGGGCTCAAACAGTGACAGTAGCATCTGGCTCTTGGCTTTGCTTCCTGTGGGTTGGTTCCATTTCAAGCTCTGTGAATTTCCATCATGTCCCTTAGAGCTTTAAGGTGGCTGCAGATGCAGGCTTCACACTCACACTCTGCCAATTACAATGACAGAGAAAGAAACCTTCCTTTCTCCAAAAACACCAGCTAACCTCTCTTCACGCTGACTCTAATCCCCAAACCAATCCAAGAGAGTAAACAGACTGGCTGGTTTAAGGCAATCCAGATGTATCCTTAGAGCAGGACTTGTGTCAACCCTATCCAAGCCATGTTGGCTGAAAGTGGTGGAGAGGGAATTACTCAAAGGAATCAGAGTACTGTTGCTGAATGCAAAGGGGATGGGGCAGGGAGGAGAGGGATTATTTGTATAAGGAGGAGGTGAGCAATCTATATTCTTCACAACTCTGAAGCAGCTTTTGTGCTCCTGGAATTGGTTTAAGTTTTGACTTACACTGAGGAAGTAGAACTTTGTAGTCAAAGGTATGCATTTGGGAATCAGACTCCTGAAGTTCAAATTCCATCTCTCCTTGCTTATTAGCTGTATGATCTTGGGCAATTTAACCTCTCTGTGCTTAGTTTCCATCTCTATAAAAGGAAGATAAAAATACCTCCTTTTCAGTCTTGTCATCAGGACTAAATGAGTTAATATTCATGAAACATTTGAACAGTGGCCTATAGCAAACACTGGATATGTGTTTTACTATTGCTATCATATTTGGGTTGGAAGTTGGAAGATAAATCAAATATGGACAGTTAATTTGGTGTTTCTTGTCAGGCTATCTGCAACTAATTCATTTTCTATTGCAATAAATGATATGATAGGGCTGCCTCCCCTTAGCATTGGTTCCTTTCATATGAATCAGGATAGATTAGGTTGTGGTGCGATAACAAGCAATACCCAAATCCTCAATGTCTTCAAACAACAAAGGATTATTTCACAACAATACTACATGTCTGCCACAGGTCATCTAGGAGCTTTGCTCTACATTGTAGTTATTCTCACTTTGCAGCCCCAGATGACAGAGCAGTCACAATTCGGAGTGCTGTTGATCTCCATGGCAGAGGGAAGGATACGTAGCAGAGAAATAGAGTCTTAATGCTTCTTCTCTTAAGTAACATACATCACTTCTGATTTACATTCCATTGAAAAATAGGAGGTCACATGGCCATAAGTAGGTGGGACAGTGCAGTCCTATCATGTGCCAGAAAAAAAGCTAATATCTGTGAACAGTCCTAATGTCCACCACACAATGTATTGATATGAATACTTTATAGGTTTCATGTCCTCAGGGGATGTACAAACTTCATAGGAAATTTAAGTCTTGTGGCTCTTCTCATGGTATCTAGTCCTCTGAACAGTGGGTCTTTAATCAATAATGTTCAACATTAACCAATTGTATTCTAAATCAATGGACCATTCAGATTCTTTTCTTGTCTAGAAAAGGGAATAAGAGAATAGGAATTCAGGTAAAACAAAACTGTGCTCAAAAACATACTAGTTCTGTAATCTTTGTTTCTTTATCTTTAAAATTAGAATATACTAATACCTACATACAAAGGTTCTGTAAGAATTAAATGAAATAATATGTATGAAGTTCTTAGTTTAGTTTCTGGTGCTCAACATATGATAGTTAACCTAGACTTTGGGAAATATATCAGTTTTAGACTGTTTTCCTTCTTTGTTTCCTATTGTTAACCATGGACGCAAAGATCATGGATATTTGTGCAGCCAATCATCCACTGCCCATGAAGTAGCCCTTTTGAATGAGGATGGAGAGATTTTATCCTTTGAGCTATCTGGCTGGCAGGTGAAGGTAGGCTAGTGGGACTATTTTTGAGGAGGCAAGAGGACTTACCACAGCTGAGGATGTAGGCTAGGTGCCAGAGTAAGCTTCATAGTTGTGTGACCCATGCAGTCACACAGGGCCCCACAATTGGTTCATAAACAAGAAACTCCACATTTTTATTTTGCATGAAACCCCACAAATTATGTAACCAGGACTGCAGGTGCAAATAATTCCACAGAACCTCTAGTTTCTCCTACTCTTGCCCTGACCCACCCCTCACTTCCCTGATAAGAAGTAGTAGTGATGACAGCAGAGGTGGGAATCCACAGCCTCAAGGAAAACCTAAAAGTAGAGAAGAACCAGTACTCCCTTGCCCGTAGTGAGAACTGGGTCCTTTCAGGGATCTTGGGGTCATGGCAAGTGAGAGGGCTGATTTCGGGCACACTGCATTGCTACTGAAGCTCTTCCAACATTGCAGGAAGGGAGAAGGGCAGACCTATATGTTACATACTACAAGGCCATCAGGCCGGAAACAATGAGTTTTGGCTGTAAGTTGCTCATCTAAGAGTGAAACTGAGGGATGCCTGTCTTCCTTCCACCTGGGAAAAACTATTACAGGGCTCCATAAAAGCAGCAAGAATCAGGGCCAATAGGCTTTCAGTTTAGAGACCTCAGAAGGTGCCACTTGAGGGTGGGAGGTGAGAACCAAAGAGCCCAGGAAACCTACAGAATGATTGAGGTCAGCGCACTTGCAGCTCTAGGGTCTTGCTCCCTCATATGGGACATTAGGCAAACCACTGGAACATTCTTGGGGTTCTAGAACTTGTCACAGACTGGGGACCTCAGAGACAAAAGACATTCTTGAGGTTTTTATCCCTATGAAATGGGTGAAACATTTTAAAGTGTGCAGAAAAGAACACAAAACAGAACCATGTACCCATTATCAGATTTGACACATTTTGACATATTTGCTTTAGTTTTTTTTTTTTAAGACAAGTATTTCTAAACAGTAGAAGCCTTCTTGTAACCTTCATCTATCTCCTTTCCTTCTTTCTTTTCCTAGATGAAGTGGTGGTATGGCTTCTACGTTTATTGCAAAGTCAGGTGCTAATAAATAGTAGTAGTTTCAAGGTTTTCAAATTTATATCAGTGACATTATACAGTATATATCCTTTGGCTACTCAGTATTTTAATATATGTTTGGCATATATCAGTGTTGATAGGTAAAGATCTAGTGCCTTCATTTTAACACTTTGATTGATAACATGTCACCAAATTAATGAATCTACTATAATTTATCTATATTTATATACCATATATGAATACATAACATGTAATTATATATTAGTGTATTTATCAAAGATAATGGTATCCTTCTTTTGTTTCTTACTTTAAAGATAATATTTCTAAAGTTTCAGCACTAAGTATGGTTTGCCAGAAGTTTTTCACATATACTCTTTATTGTGTTGAGGAAATTTCCTGAAATTCCTAGTTTGTTAGTAGTTATTGTTTGATTAAATGCTTTATTTTCATCTAACGAGATGATCGTATCAATATTTTCTCTTTTAATCTGTTAACATAATTAATTTATTTGCATGGTTTTTAAACAGATACTACTTGTTCACTAGAAACATTCTTCCCCATTTCTCTTATTAACAGAATCTTGATTTTGTTCAGGGCAGCAATGGTGGAAGCTAATTATGCTTATATTTTCACTGCTTTTACAAACTCTCTTTCAGCTACAGGTGGCATTCTGGCCAGTCTGGCTGATGATCTATTAAGTGGAATTCTGCCAGGAAGACTCCAGGAAAAATAAAAGAGAAAAACATGTCAGATGGAACCTTTTACCCATCCTCCTTTTCCCTTTTCTAATCTTTATCTAATGTCAGAGCTGAGAGCAGCCCCTGCATAACCATGGGTAAAAGACTAAAGAATCATCATGCCTGATATTGGTGAGCCACTGAACCAATACCAGCAACTGACTACCTCCAGATTTCTTATGTGAGTAAAATAAATGCATACTTGTTCAAGCCATTTTAAACAAGTTTCCTACTATTTGAACTTGAAGATCTTTCTAACTTTTTAACGTTGCCCTGAGAGCCATGTTTTATATTGTTGAAATCAATACCACTTGGTCACCACGTATTTTAAATACAATGTTGTTTTTATTCTGCTAATATATTATTCAAGTTTTGTGCACATGTATTCATTGGTGAGTGAGGTCCATAATCTTCTCATTAAATGCTTTTTTGTCGAGTTTTGATAGACTCATAACAGTGGATGGGCAGCTTTTCCTCTCAGTCTAATTTCTGGAATAATTCATATAAAGCATACGTGTCAATGTTAAAGGCATCTGTCTGGGTCTGACACTTCCTTTTGGTAAACAAAATTCTCATTATTTATTTAGGTTCCTCAATTATTAGATGTACATTACAATAATCTGTTCCTTCTTAATTTAATTTTGGTAACTCATGGATTTTTTTTAAGTAAATTATCTGCTTTATGTAAGATTGCAATAGTACTGGAATACAGTTGCTCGTATTTTCTTATGGTCTTACAATCTTCAATGCATCTAAAGTTATCCTCTTTTTTTCATTCCTAATATTGTTTGTCTATGTACTGTTTCTTTTTCCCATGATCAGTCTTGTCATTTATGTATTGCATTAGTCTTTACAAAGACTCAGCTTTTAACTTTCATTTCTTCTTTTTTTTTTGTTTTCTATGTTATTGTTTTCTGCACTTACTGTTTCTTTCCATTTACTTCAAGTATGCAATACTGTTTTTATCTACCTCCTTGAACTGATTGCCTTACTTATTTTCAATCTTTCCTGTTTTAAAATTTATGCATTTAAGACTACAATCTTTCCTTTAAGTCTTTTCCTAGCTGCATTCTGACAGTTTAGATACGTAGTGATTTCACTGTCATTCAGTTCCAGGCATTTCACAGATTCCTTTAAGATTTCTACATTAACCCATGAATTATTTACAAGAAGAACTTTGTGTTTCCAACTATTTTGGATTCTTCCTTCTTTTTATAGTTGATTGCTGATGTTTTTGCATCATACAATGTGGACTACAGGATAATGATTCTTCAGTATCTGTTGAGATTCCTTTGCCAGGGATACTGGTCAATTTTTGTATATGCAAGTGGTCTTAAGAAGAAAACATATTCTCTGTTGAGTACAGGATTATATATGTCAATTAGATCAAAGTTGTTGATTATGTTGTTCACATTTTCTATATGCCTAATTGATTTTTTTCACTCCACTTACCAATTTCTAGAGGGTATAATTCAAACATCTTTATTATGATAGTTTATTTGTCTAGTTCTTCCTTTATGTATTTTGAACTGTATTTTGAGAGCACTCAGAAACAGGATGGTTCTATCTCTGCTGTTAACAAGAATTTAATGATCAAAAAATGATCATCTTCGTTTTCTTCCTGAAAGTCTATTTTATCCAATGATAACATCATAGTACCAGACTGCTTTATTTTAAGTATGTTTTTAAAAGTGTATGCTGCAAAAATCCATATGTTTTACTAAAAGACAGTGTGTACATAACATAAGTTTCCTCCCTACTCCTGTCCCCATTCCTGGGTCTCCCTTCTCAGAAGTACTGTCATGTTTGTATGTATCCTTTTGCAAATATTCTATGAGTTTTAATTTCAATGAAAATATAATTATGTTGGAGTTTTTGTGAATTTATCTGTTCATTTTTCAGAAGTGCTAATTCTTTTGTTTGTTGCATTTACTGGCTGTATGATACTTTTGTACTGAAATTTAATACGAAAGCCTTAAATTTAAATTCAAAAATTTAATTTTTTAATTTTTCCAAATTAAAAAATTTTTATTGTGAGCTCATCTTTTTATTGGAATCTTGTTGCTTGGTTTTGTAAGTAGAAATCTGTGAGTACTGTGTTGTAAAAGTGTCTCTAAAGAATTCATTGCAAATGACAAGATGTATGTAACTGCCATGATCTCAGGAAAGCTCTCTTAGAAATATTTTCCTTCAATTGGACTATGCATCACACAGGCATTTTCTACTAGAATGTTGTTGTTCTCAACTTCTAACCCTCTACCTGCCATGTTGGTCTTGCCAAAAAGCAGGGTCTTAAATCCTACTTAAATGATAATTAAACTGGGCATAGAGTTCTAGGTTCATAGCTATTTTCCTTTAGCACTTTGAATGTCTTATTCCACTGTCCTCTATGGAATTTATCCTTCAGAAATTTTTTTGCAAAACAAAATTATCCTAACTTCCCTGTTTGTGTTTTTGTTTGTTTGTTTGTTTTTGTCAGGGTCTTCCTCTGTCACCCAGGCTGCAGTGCAGTGGCAGAATCTTGGCTCACTGCAACCTTGACCTCCTGGGCTCAAGCGATCTTCCCACCTCAGCCTTCCAAGTAGCTGGGATTACAGGTGCACACCACCACGCCCAGCTAATTTTTTGTATTTTTGATAGAGTCTAAGTTTTGCCATGTTGGCCAGGCTGGTCTTGAACTTCTGAGCTCAGGTGATTCGCCCTTCTTGGCCTCCCAAACTGCTGGGATTACAGGCTCCTATGTTATCTTTTCTGAATCTCAGAGTCTTTCAATATCCTCCAAATGCTAAGATCTTTCAGTCTATGATTGATAAAACTATATTTTTAACAGATGTACAAAATTAGTTGGGAAGCAATAATATTATCAGTTTTAAAGCCAGTTTAGAGACTCCACTTTCAGCACCTAGGGACTGTATCTCATATTTTTTAAAAAGTAGCAATGGTGCCAACATCTTGGTCTTCTTAGAAGTTTTTCAGGTTGCAGTCAGGAAAAGTTCTTATCAACAAGATAGGTGGTCAAATGACTGCAAAGTAATGAAACATTATTTTGTGAGCTCCATAAATAGCCTCCAAGGACATGACTTAAAGACAACTTCAAAAATTATTCTGAACAATGGCATAACTATCAGAAAAAGTTTATAAACTCTCACTTGGTGAGCTAGTTGTTTGTTAGACAAGCATTATTCCATAGTAACAGGGTTTGGTAACATTAGTTTTGGAGTCAGACAGAACAGTTAGACAGTTTAAACTCCAACTTCATCATATGTATGTCCTTGAGCAGATCATGAAACTTACTGGTATTAGTTTCTCATTTAGTAAAATGAGAATAATTATACTTAGATTTGTGCCTGAAAAATGCCTTAAAGAATTAATTATGATAAATAAAAGTGGAATCCCTATAAATTTTTAAAAAATAAATTTTATGTATTCTGAATGCTAATAATTACCCCAAAAGATACACCAAAACCCATAATAATGGACATAATTTCTTCAATAGTTAATATTGATTAGCATTATACAACTAACAAGTTATTACCTTCATTAATTGTTTTCAAATTTGGCCAGTTTTTTTTTTTTAGTTAAGTTCTTTCATAGCCATTGTACATCATATTCATAAGATTACGTTCATACAAGCACACACATAGTAATGTTTAATTCATTCACATTTAATGCAAAAAATAAACAAAGGCATAACTGTAGAAAAGAAAATCATGAACCAAACGATGTTTACAGGTTTATGGAATTGCCTGGGGTAGTAACCCAGAGCTCTCTGGAAGGGGAACTTCGCATGATCCAACTTTGGAAGAGTATAGATGTGATGGTAGCTCCCCTTTCATCCCTCAGCACTTTGTGGGCTACACAGCATTCAGGTCAGTCTTTGTTAATGCAAATAACATACATACTTCACATACTAGAGCAAGGATATTAAATGAAATGGATCCAGAAGTTGAGATATTATTATACAATCCAAATGGGCTTATCTCTGGGTACACCCGTAATGAGATAAATACTATATTTAACCACTATATTTAGCATATGCCTAACACACAGAAGGTGTTCAGTAAATAACAATTGGTGTTATCATATTGCCTGGTTTTGCTAACACATCTTTCCTATTATTTTGAAGTTTTTATACTTGATTCTATAAAAGATAAACCACCTTGTTTTTTGTACCTTGTCACTTACAATCAAATTCATGTTTAAATGGTTCTTATTCTGTTTTCCCAATGAATTTTTAATTTTATTTCTATCTTCTTCCACATGTTCCCATCCCCATCATCCCATGAAAAAAAAATCTGTTTGGAAAGATTTGTAATTGGCTTGTGGCTTCAGCAGGAGTCAATATGTCATTAAGCGCTTACATTTCCAAAAGAGGATAAATCAGTAAGAAGTTAAAAGACAATAGTTTGTGAAATGAAAGTTTACTGGTTAAGAAATTTTCTTTGATGGCTTGAGTTTTTCTCTAGAGAAAAAGTAGTCAAAACTCATTATATTTATCACAGATTTATAGTTGTTGCCATATTCAAATTTTCTCTCCAAGTTTTCTTTAACATGATTTTCTCCTCTTTAAGTGACCTTTGTCCCAAAACTCAGAGCCAGCATATAATGAGCATGAGACCCTGTTGTCAGTGGAAACTATGACAAAGCAGCATCAGAGATTTTAATGAGAAGAGAAAATACCAGGAGAAAAAAATAAGGGTAGAGTCCAATGTTCATTTAGATCAAATTAAGTAAAAATATTTACCTTAGGAGCAGTGCAGGATCAAATCTTCATCTCCATGGTACAAGAGCTACCCTTTAAACATGCCTGAGTCAAATCACATGGAAATGAGAACAATAGCTCTTTTTATTCTTCTGCCTCTCCAATCTACCAAACAGAATAATGAATAAGCCACCAAGTGCCACCAACAGTGCATGCTCCGTGATTTTCACATACAGGCACCATTCTTCTTAAAGGGAGCAAATGCAGGCTGTTTCACTGGTAAATCACATATTGATAACTTTGGTTTTGCATGCTGGGTTTTAACATGTGGGTGCTGCCACCAGACACATGCTGTCTGCCATAGAGCAGCCACAGGTGTCACAAGGTGGACTAAAAGCATACGAGCGTCACTAAGAAAACATGCATGTGTCTTTGCTTTTTCACGGAACTCATTGTAAAACTTCACTCTCAGTCTTCCCCTTTGCTCAGTGATGAGCACACAGGCACTAGAATCTTTCTAAAACAATCTTCGGAATATAACTTTCCCCAGGGACAAGGGGCCCCAGATATTAGCCGGAGATTTAAATTAAATATAATTGATGATAGCAGTGAATAGGAAAAAAATCCAGATTGCCTAAAAAGAACAAATAATATTTTTGTTTTCAAAAACCCCAACTTTTTAAAAAGAACCATTCCTTACTATATCTTATTCATAACCTGATCGTATGTATGGAAAACTTTTTTTAAAGTTGATCTTTAGTTTAAAATAAGGGAACAATATATATTCTGTTATGGTGTTGGTTAGGATGATTTATGTTAAAATTATGTTTAAAAATGATGTTTTTAGAGCTGCTAGTAATTTCTAAAAGGTCACAGATATGTATATATATACACACACAAAGATAAAATTTACCTATTTTAGGGAATTAGTTCATCAAAAAGGAAACTGTATACATTCAGTTATTTTTAAGACACAATCACTGTCTCAATTGAATTACCTGGTGATTAACAGAAAAATATTTTAGAGGGCAGATAAGGCAGTCCTGATACTGATTGCACCAAGCTGATTGTTAGAGAGGGAGGAGATAAAAGTGAATATGGAGTTTCAACATTGTGACCCTAACGTTTGATAGTCAGATAAGAATGTCCACTATACAGGAAATGAAATACAACAAAGCATGATTAGATCACAGCGTTCAACGGGATATCTCATTTTTGTTTTTTTAATAATGCAAGAATAAAAGCATTGTTTTCTCTCTCAGATGATATGTACTTCACTATGTGTGAAAATAAAGAACTAAAGCTGAGTCTACTTTTATGTCTCATCTAATTTCTTCCGTGAACACAAATCAAGAGAGACTGAAATAGCTGTAACTTTACTCCTGTAATTTTGAAAACACTTCTAATTTGCAAAATCTTTTTATGTTCATCACCTGGTTTGATTCTCATCACAACCCTGATAGGTAAATTGGCCAAGATTAACATTTCCACTTTATGAAATGAGGAAAACTGCTCGAAGAGGTTAGGTGACTTGTCCAAGATCAACTTATGAATGTTTGAGCCAAGATTCTGTCTTTGTCTTATAAATGTGCGGCATGGACATTTCCTCCCCTAACTTACATTCCCTTTCTCTTCTTCACTTGACTCAGTTTTGGACGTAATCACTGTGCTGATCACCAACTCCTATGTTAGCAAACAATATTTTTATTGCGGCAGATTCAGGAAGCTTTTAGCCAATATAACTGATGTCAGTCTGGTTTAAGATTTACATTAAAGGAATAGAACAAACTTCTCTTTCCCATATGTATTTTTGTCATAGACAGCACATATCCAATGTATATGATAATTCGTGATATGTACGTATGGTCCGGCAAGAAAAGCATCAAATGTTCCGCCATTTGTGCATATAGAAGAGCAATTTGAAATACTTATGATAGTCCTCTGCAAAATGTAGCAAATTTCTTATTTCCTGATGAAGTTTGCTTTAGAGTTACATCTTGATTATGCTACAAGGCTAATGACCACACAGCAGAAAAGAGAGCGGAAAGAAGGATCTCTGAATTTCTCTAGGCTCTAATTATCATGTTGGAAAATCAGGATGTTGCTTTTCCGTTTTGTTTTCTTTGTTTGTTTTAGCTTAACAATGCATTTAAATGAAAATCCATTAAATAAACCAATTTTCATAGCAGAAATAATAGCATTTTTTCAGCAGAGTTCATGATCTCACTCGTCAAGACACACAAGATTTCACTTTTTAAAAACTAACTGTATCAGCCTGCAGAGAGATAGAAATGAACGATGCAAACAAACTTATAGCACATAGTTGTGGGAGAATGGTTAAGGGCAATTTATTCTCACAGTTTCTTGACAAATAAATTCCCATTCTTTATGTAAATACCCAAGAGGCAAGGTTAGTTGATAAGTTACAGAGAGGGAAACATTTCTCCTCCAATCAAAATGGGAAGGCATCTCTGAAGCCCTGAATGATATGGGTTGCATTAGGTAATTGAAGAATTGATAAGCAGAGAGCCCTGGCAGACAAACTGTAAAGGTTTGGTGCACTTTCATTTGTTTGTCATAAAGTCTAAAGCAAAGATATTGTGGAAATGGAAATAATCAAGATAACAATAATGAACATAGCTAATGCGTACAGAGCACCTGGTCTGGGTAAGAAACTGGGCTTTCAGAGGAAGCATCTAAATGAATTATATAATTATTCACTACATGAATTAGGGTACTGAGTCTTAGCAACGTGAGGTGACTTTCGGGATCACAGTGGTAAATGATTTAGCTCAAGCTTGTCCAACCCACAGCTGGCTGGCCACAAGCAGCCCGGGACAACTTTGAAAGTGGACCAAAGGAAATCTGTAAACTTTCTTAAAACATTATGAGATTCTTGTTGCATTTTTTTAAGCTTATCAGCTATTGTTAGTATTAGTGTATTTTATGTGCGGCCCAAGGCAAATCTTCTCCTCATGTAGCCAAGGAAGGCCGAAAGATTGGACACCCTTTGTTTAGCTGTAGTCCCAATCCAGCTCAGGAAAGAACTTTAGAGAAAAAATCAGGCGATCTGGCTCCAGTTCTAGCTCCTTTGCTAATTCTATGGTTTGGATGATGCACATGACTTTCATGCACTTTAGTTTTCTCACTGCTAATATTAAAAGCTAAATAATTCCTAATCTGCAGTAGGCAAACTCCTGAGGTGGGGAAGGAGCAATCAATGTGCTTGGAGTTCATTGCAAGTGATCCACTAACTAAATACATGATGTGTTTTCCTTATATGTGTGTTTCTATTTTAGGAGTGTGTAGGTTTGTTTTGGGGATATTAAAATAAACTTAAAAATTATTTCTGGATTCATAGATTCATTGTCATGATTATGTTCTCAAACTATAAACTAAAAGAGTTTATAATTAAGTTGGGACTCTCAAAAATATTTTTACATGAAAATTGGGCCTGTGTTTCTTCAAAGGTGAGAAATCATAAGTCAAGAAGATATCTCAAAACCCTTCTAGTTATAAATTTCAATTATTATAAGAGACAATTTAAATGACTTATTAATTTTTAAAAGTTGTAGGAACAATGCATTTAGATTACCTTTTTCTCACTCATACAATTACTTATGTCTTGCTTTTTTTTGTTTTTTGGTACAAAATGGTGTCTTCCCTGAATGTTTTGTTGAGATAGTCATTGAAAAGCAGAAGCTGGTACATTTAGCAATGGCTGTTCCTTTGAAGTCTCAGTGATTTTCTTGCATAAATTGTCCATTTTCTATGAAATTGGTGATTAGTTTGGTAAAGTTTAGGAACTCTCAGATTTTTTCTAGGTCAGATGCTTGAAGAAAATAAAAAATCAGCCAAGTCGTGTTTCAGTAGATGAGACTCCTCTCATTCTGTCCACTGAGAATAGTGGGGCTGATTTTTAACTACTTCAAGGGGGTAAGGGCTGCACCTACAGTCCTGATGTCTGTAGAAACAACTGCTACTGGAAGGTTGTCCTTGAAGGTTTCAGATGGCTGTTCCAACCATGTTGGTGGCCTTTCTCGGGAATAAGTTGCACAATTCTCCTTTTGTTCATATGATACAAAATAAGCTATCTCTAATCAGGCATCTAACCCCCACTTACTCATGGTGGGATAGTAAATTGTTACAAACTTTCTGCAGGGCAAATTGGTCATGTGAATGAAAATATATTTTACTCAGCGGTTTTTCTCCTAAGAATTTGTCACACACACCAAAAAAACACATATGTGCAAAGTATTTACAATTAAAGATGTTTACCCTCCTGTTACTTATGAGAAATTGAAAATGACATAAATGGACAAAAGTAGAGGTTTGATTACATAAATGACATTACAGCCATGTAGAAATACTATATAGCTATTACAAATTTTTGTAAAATAAGTTTAATGACAATAAATGATATCAAGTTAATAAAGGCAAGTAGGTTATAGAAATGTATGTAAAGTATGATTTCACTGAAATTTTAAACTTCTTTAAAAATATACTGTTTTTTTTTTTTTGCTTTGATTTTTTAAACAATATAAAGTCTGACATGACATTTGAAAATAGAGCTTAGGGTATATGATAGACTTCTTTTTTTTTTTAAGATGAAGTCTTGCTCTGTTGCCCAGGCTGGAGTGCAATGGTATGATCTTGACTCACTGCAACCTCCACTTCCTGGGTTTAAGCGATTCTCCTGTCTCAGCCTCCTGAGTAACTGGGATTACAGGCACCTGTCACCATGTCCATCTAACTTTTTTGTATTTGTAGTAGAGATGAGGTTTTACCATGTTGCCCAGGCTGGTCTCACCCTCCTGACCTCAGGTGATCCCTCCATCTTGGCCTCCCAAATACTGGGATTATAGATGTTAGCTGCCACACCTGGTTTAGGCTTTTATTCTCTCTCTCTCTCTCTCTCTCTCTCTCTCTCTCTCTCTCTCTCTCTCCTTCTCTCCCTCCCTCCTTCCTTCGCCCTGTCTGTTTGTCTGTCTGTCTGTCTGTCTTTCTTTCTTTCTTTCTTTCTTTCTTTCTTTCTTTCTTTCTTTCCTTCCTTCCTTCCTTCTTTCTTTCTCTTTAACTCTGGGACTTGTAGTTAGATGTCAAAGTCTCTGCCTGGAAACTTTTCTCTCCTGTTATTATGTTACTGGTTAACAGACATCTTCTCTAAGCACCTTTCAGAAACCCCCACTCAGCTTCAATCACTTTATTCTGCTTTATTGTGGTCACAACCATGTGAAGTTACCTTACTCACTTTTTTGTACATTTAATTATTGTTTGTTTCTACTCAAAGGAATGTAATATCCATGAGAATTGAGGCCAGTCCACTTTATCTCCTGCTACGCCCCTGACACTTGGAACCATGACACATAACAGGTGTCAAATGAATGATTTCATAAGTGTTTGCATCATATTTCTGTCTTTTCTGGTGGGCCTTTGGGATTCTTTGATTCTAACTTAGAGAGAAATCATGACATCTTGATATCCATTAGAAATAAGTCTATCTACCAGTAACTGTGAAACACTTCCAGTCATCTCTGCTATCTCTGTTACTCATTTGACAATCATTAATTGAGTCTCTACCATGTGCTTATGATTATGCTAGGAGCAGACAGTGATATCAAATAAGAATCAGATTTGTTTTTGGCTCTCAGGAGGCCCATGGTTAATGGGACATACAGACATAGCGCATGTGGTGGGATGGATCACAAACATATGGTGAGACAAGAAGAAAGAAAGGGGTCAGCGGGATGCTATGAGAACAAAGTAGGGGAAGTGATGAAACACCTTGTCAATACGGAAGCTTTCATGGAGGTGAGCTTGAAGGATACTTCAGGCAGAGAGAAGGGAATGTGTTTTGTCATTGTGCCGTGTTCCCAGAAGAGTGAGCAGCTCAGTGTGACTAGATGTAGGTGAAGAAATGAGGCTGGCCATTCAGGCAAAAGACTGATTGAGACTGTCCTTGTGCCATGCTAAGTAGTGTAGCCTTTTTCCAGTAGGCAATAGGGAATGACAAAGAGCTCTAAGCTTCAAGTTTCACAATGGATAAAGCTCATTTAAAATTAACAGGGGTTTCAAGTACTTGTGAAAGAATAGTCTGCATTTAGTCGGCATTATGCTTGATTCTTTCTTTTTTCTTACCCCTGTACCCCACATATAATGACTAAGCCCTATAACTTGTTCTCCAGCATATATCTCTAATAGTCTATCTATTTCCTTTCATCTTAATTCCCTCACCCTCTATTGAGGCAATAACACCTCCTCCTTGGACTGTTGCAGTAGTCTCTTAGTTGGTCTCTCATTTAAATCTTGTTTCTCTTCAATCTATTGTCCACATGACAGCCAGGGTCATCTTCTAAAAGCATGAACAAAAGCATGCCACTCCCTGCTTAAAACACCACCCACTACCCTTTGTATAAAATTTAAACTCCCTCTAATGGGGAGGGATCTGGCCTCTGCTGATCCTTCCGGTCTACTTTGAATCTCTCTCTCCTTTACCTGTTAGTGAATAGCCAGGATTGGCCTCCTTTCCATGCCTCAAACACACCAAACTTGTCCTGGCCATAAAGTCTTTACAAGGTGTTTCATCTGCCTGAAATGCTTTTTCACCTATTTCACCTAGTTGGCTCGCTGACATTTTCAGTTATCAGCTGAAACTTTATCACATTCCCTAATTACTCCATCAAAGCAGGTTCCCCCCTCCTGTGGTAGCCAGCCCCCAAGATGGTCCTCAGTGATCCCCACCTCCTGATATTCATGCCATTATTTCGTCCATGTATCAGTGTCTGAGGGTTCCATAACAAGTTCCCAAACTGAATGGCTCAAAACAGCAGAAATTTGTTTTGTCACAGTTTTGGAAGGTAGAAGTACAAAGTAAAAGTTTTGGCAAGACTATACTTCCTCCAGTGGCTCTAGAGAAGAGTCCCTCCTTGTTGCTTCTCGCTAATGGTCACCTACAATCCTTGGCACTCTTTGTCTGGTAGATGCATGACCGTAGTATCTGCCTCTATCTTCGCATGGTTCTCTTCCCTGTGTGTCTGTCTCCAAATCTCTCTCTTCTTATAAGGACACCAGTCATTGGACTTAAGGCCCGTCATATCCAGTATAACCTCATCTTAACCTGATTACATCTGCAAATACTTTGCTTCCAAATAAGATCACATTTACAGGTACTTGGCATTAGGACTTCAACATATCTTTTTGTCAGGAACAACTTTAGTGGACAACTGTCCTTCCCACACTCAATACGACTAACCTGTGCAATTAATCTGATATGGAAAAACAACAGTATGTGACTTTTGAGGCTAAGTCTAAAAGACGTTGCAGGTTTCCTGCTTGCTCTCACTTGGCTCACTCACTCTGGGGGAAATGAATCCATGTTGAGAAGACACTCAAGCAGCCCTATGGAGAGTCCTTGTGAGGAGAGACCTCCTGCCAACAGCTGGCACAAACTTGCTAGCCACATAAGTGAGCTATCCAAGCTCATCCTCCAATCTTATTTAAGCCTTCAGTTGATGGTAGCTCAAACCAGCATCTTCACTGAAACTTCATGAGACATTTTGAGCCAGAATCATCAACTGCAGCAAGTTCTGAATTCCTGGCCCATAGGAACTTTGATATAATAAATGTTTATTCTTTTAAGCCACTAAGTTTGGGATAATTTCTTACACAGCAATGGAAAATTAATACACCTCTTATTTTCTGTTTTATGCTCATTATAAAACATGTATTTAATAAATATTAGCTATTATCATTGTTATTTAGAAAAGGAAGTAAATAAAATCATCTTAGGTATTGTATCATTTAAATCTATTTATGATTCATCCATCCTCAGTTATAACTGCAAAATACAATAATGTCCAAAGGCCCCTAGAAAGAAAGAACTTTCTTGTAGATTAGTAAAAGAAGATCTTCCACTTATTTCAAAGAAACAAACCACAGATATGCACAAAAACATGAATGAATTTCAAAAACGCTCAGCAAAACAAGCCAGACACAAAAGAGCACGTGCTACATGAGTCTATTTATATAAAACTCTAGAAAGTGACATATCTAATCTATAGTGACAGAAAGCAGATCAGTGCTTACTTGGACCTGGGGGTGAAGGGGTAAATTGGCTGCAAGGAGGCACAAGAGAACCTTTCAAAGTGACACAGATGTTCCATACATTGATCAGTGTGGTCATATGGGTATACACATTTTCCAAACTGTGTATATTTTATCAAACTGTGTCCTTAAAATGCATGCATTTATAATATGTAAATTATATCTCAATTCAGTTGAGAAAATGTACAATTTCTTTATCATTCATTAAGCCAAGTGCTTTATATAATTATCTCTAGTAAAAAAAGCAATAGCCTCATTTTTGGAAAATGCAACTGAGCCTTAGATTAAATGACTTCTTCAAAGCCACACAGTCTTAGGTCCAAATATTTTGCTTGTTTCAAAATGTTTTGTTAAAGTTAAAAATATATATATATATGTATATATGTTATCTAATTCAGGGATGGAAAACCCTAATATTTTCAGGAACTTATTAATAAAAGTATATAGGAGGGGGCCAGGGATAAGACAATAGTGGAAAGTTGGGAATTTTTTTTTTTGTTGGAAGTCAAGGGACTAGCCAAATAAATCATGCCCCAGGGTCACAGTCAACCTTTGCACATTCTGCAGGTGAGGAACCTAAAACTAAAGAGATTAATTAACTTGCCTATGGTCACCCAGCTACCAAGTAGCAGATCTCTTAGGAAGAGAAGCAAGTTGATGTAGGTGAAATAGGAAAAAAGATGAAAAGTAGAAAGTCAAATACTTAAAACCCCAATATATAAAAGATGATTACACTTACGTATTTATTTAATTAAAAAATTTGGTAGAATACATAGTGTAGCTCATTTGAGTTTTCATGACTGACCCATTTGCCAGTTCATTTTTCCATTCTCGGAGTATCTATTGAGCCATCACTGCATGCAGAATACTAGGCTTGGAGATCTACCATCCTGTGTGCTAAGTGTACCATCCTCTTCGAGTCCCCCACATCAGCTTCAATGAGCGCCCCCAAGTCAAGCAGCCCATTTTATGACTTTTTGTCCTGACTGTACATGTAGAACCTTGTTCCACTTTCCTTATCTCTGATTATCTGTAATACACATTTTAGATTTTATTTTAGCCCTATATAATGCTGTCTAGTCCACTAATTGTTTTAAATGTGTATGTCTTATCTTCCAATCTGATTTGTAAAGAACTTATCCATGTAACCAAAAACCACCTGTACCCCAAAAACTATTGAAATAGAAATTAACAAAATAAGAGATTTCTGAGCATTTTAAATGCCTTAATAGTCTCATAGTGCATGCACAAAGTTAGGCACTTAGAAAACTTTCCATCAATTCTTATCAATTGATATCCTGGTGTAAGAGGATGTCTTAGGTTGTATTCTCCAGAAGCCCAACCTGAGATAAGGATTTGAGTGCAAGTAGTTGCTATCGCTGGAAGTGCTGATGGGGACATGGGGAAGTGAGACAAGAAAGGAAACAAAGTGAGGACAAGGAATGTTTATTACTGTGTGGGTAATTGGAGTTCACTTCTTCCACTGGGGACTTCTAGAAAAACTCTGCAGAATACACCTTTGAGTTGTCTGGCCTGAGGGGTATTTATCTACCAATTTCCATTCATCATTGGTTGAGAGCTGTTCTTTGGGCATTAATTTCCCAGAGTCTCCTGTGCAAGTGGAGCCTGCTCTAGTGGTCAGGGAAAGTGCCTTCAGTAAATACCGGGTGCCTCAGTAAGACTTCTCTGGTGTGCACAGGAGCGAGGAGTTCTAACATGACATGTCAGGGCACTAACAGCTTCTGCTACACAGCACATTTCAATCAAAGGAGAGATTTTTCATGGAAACATTTATTTAGTGCCAACATTGTGATATACTCTGGAATACAAATATAAATAAAACATGTTCCTTGCCTGCTAGAAACTTAGATCTGCTACTTCTCATTGAAGAATAAAAACAAAAGAAGAGAAAGAAGGAAGAGAAAATAGCTCAGCCTCCATTCCCATTCAATCTATACTCTTTTATGAAAATTTGATGCTGTTCTGCCCACCAATTCATTATAGCCATTATAACTAAATAGCCATCACGTTTAATGGCTGGCAGTCACTCTGAGAGTGGCATGGAGTCAGACCAGAGTTTAGAAGACTGAGGAGGTATATTTGTTCCCCTCTGGTCTCTAGTGTGTCCCAGGCCTGCTTCATTGAAATTTCTGCATCAATATTTTATTAACTCATACCGAGCATGCAACTTGACTTTCTGTGCAAATTAAACTAATATTTGAAGTGAAGAAAAACAATCATGGGAGGGGTAGTCACTTACCACAAGGACTCTGCAAAAGAGTTACACGGGAAAGGCAGCTGTAGTTTTGTGCTTTTGCCATAAAATGGAGCAGACAGTCTGTTCCGTAAAGTACTATAATTATAAAGCAATTTGCCACCTCTAATGGGAGGACTTTCTTTCATAAAATATTAACTAAATATAATATCAGTGCAATAGGTTAGAAACAGTCTTAGTTTCTCCATAAAAAGTCAATTTGTAACCACTGTGAATGTCTTCTTCGAGATGATGGTAACCAGAAACATCCTCTGTGCCCGTCGTCACTTGGCCTTGAATTAAGCACAACACATTTCTCCTGTCCTCCCTCGAGGCTGTTTTTGAGGCTGTTTTTCCCTGTACACATGTTAATTTGCAATGCTGTTCTGTCTTTTCGCTGAACACTTCTCAGCGAAAAGCACCACTATTGCCCGGGCAGTTTTGTTGTGTTGGTGGTGGCCTCCAAAGCCTAAACTGTCAACAAATGAAAAAACTCAAAGCTAAGTTGAAGACATAGTTTGCAAAACTCAAATCTCATTGTACTGTTGAATTACTTGTGCCTTTTGAAATCATGGAAAGAGAGAGTTCTTTTTGTGAGATTGAGGTTCTCCAGGCAGGATTGTTGTCCAGACTGCGTATGCAGGCAGAGATGCCTGGAGTTACCAACTCAGATGTTGCAGGCAAAGGCAAAGGCTCTGGTTGCAAAGGAAAAAACAAACAAACAAAAACAGCTTTTCTTTTTTCTTTTCTACTTATTTATTTCCTTATATTCAAGAACTGTTTCTCCAATGCAGCTTAGTTATTATCCTTTTCCATCCGGAGGTAGCAAACACTATTAGCCAATTTGTTTTTCTAGGGAAAAGAGGCAATCCAAAGTGAAAAGTGAAGATGTTTATCTCCCAGTATTATATCAAGCTACTGCGTTATTTTTCACTGACTTCTTAAATTAGAGAGAGAGAGAAAACAAACAAACAAACAAAAAACAAAAATCAAATCCCCAAACACTATTGTTTTTAAAACCGTCTTCATTAGACGTAATGTATAGAAAATCCATACTTGCTTATTTGGAAATCGCCTAAGGGCTGCATCTACTTCCATACATTCCTTTGTTGATCTACAGTCTTAAATGGATCATCAAACTCTATTGATTGTAATCAGCAGGATCCTTTTAGTTTTCTCATTTTTAGGAGTCTTGAAATTTAGCCAGAAAGTTTTCAAAGAAGACATCTGTTATAGTAAGACCCAGGAACAGAAGCATCTTTTAGGTAAATTCTGAATGAAAGCTGGAAGTAGAACTCTGGCCCTATGTTGCCTTCAAGGGATGTGAATATTTTGCTATAGTTTGGCAGACAGATGTTATATGTTCTGAATGAATGAATGAATGAGTTCATGAATTTAATCAAATATTCATATTTAAATCTTGGAATTTTTAAAGCATGTTGCAAACTGGTGTTACAACATAATTTAACACAATATATTTTATATATTTGATCATTATATTGAACATATTTTTCTTTACTATATATGCCACATGTGTTTATTTGTGTCTATGTGTGTGTGTATGTGTATATATACATATATATGTGTGTATATATATATATATACACACATACAGTGAAAAAATAATCTAGAGGGATATACACAAATACACAACATGATAAAAGTGATTTTCTCTGGGAGATGGGATTCAGTGGCTGGTTTCCCTTTAGTTGCGAAAATGGAAAAAAAATTAGTTGTGAACTAATGTAGATAGCCAGGAATATAATGTAGACCATCGTAAGAAACACTCACAGAACCGTCTCTCAGCGTATCAAATCTTAACATTATGCCATATTTTGCATCATATCATTTTTAAAAAAGAAATAAACATTTCAGATATAATACAGAAGATTTTCATTTTTTCCATATCATGTGTTTCTATAATATTTGAATTTTAAGTAATAAACATATTTGTGATCAACAAAAAATCAGTAACAACTTTGAAATATGTGTCAGTCAAGTCAAACTGAAGAGAAGAGGGTTCTTTCTCTTTCCGAAAAGTTTTTCTAAATCTGTTAACAAGAAACAAGTGATCTTGTTTCCATCTGTCTGTCAGCTCACAGCTGTCTGGCAATTGCAAGTGGCAGGTTGGGACTGAAGAAACACAATGTCATCTTAGGTGCTGGTGGGTTGGCAAGCCACATGTTCTGATTTATCCCTGTCAGCCACAGGCCCTATTAACTATTTTTAATGAATCACCACTGCTTTTACTTTTGCCATCAGCCATGACCTTCACCATTTAGAAACACATGGTCTCTCATAAACGATAGCCCACGACATATAAACTTGAGAAGGATTCTATCACAGCTCAAACTACAATATCTATCACTAAAACAAACGGCTCATTCTAGTTGAAGAGACACTCATATATATCACGGAACCAACCTTCCATATTTTGAAATTTACTGCCCCATGTTGGCTGATTTTTTTTAAGGAGGCCAGGCAACCTTGCTCGCTTAATACTTTTGATAAACTTCTGCTGACAAGGAGTGTGATTAATGATGGTTAAAAGAATTGAATCAAGAGTAGGAAAGACAGAGCCAAAAAAGCAGACTGCTGGGCTGATGGAAACTAACGTCTCTACAGAAATATATGATGGACCCTCCTTTTTTACCATGCCAAGTAATTACTTGCACAGGCCTGTTGTAATAATTCCTATTACAGCCAAAACGGAAAAGTCAGTAACTCACCGCCCTGGGACAAGGTGAAGGCAAGGCCAGAGTAGCATGGATCAATATTTCATTTACTCACTGAGGTTAGCTTCTATCCCTGTATCAAATTCTTTTACAGAAAGCCATGAAAGAAATAAGGTTTGCTGCAAAACACCAATACAGAGGCCTTGTTTCCTTGGGGTGCTTATGAAGGAAGCAGAGCAACAAACCCTTTCAGGAAAACAATATGCACTCAAGGTCACTCATTACTTGCTACTGTTGGAAAATAAAGTGCCATTAGCCTGATATGAGTAATGTACATCAATCAACTGCAGACTAGAAAAAGTATGTTTTCAACTTGGTGGTGCTGCTAATAATGAATGATCCATTTGAACACTGTCTACACAATTTGACAATTGTGAAAAAATTTTCTCTTGATAGTACATCATTTGTTTAAAAAAAATCCCATTAACATTTATCCCTGATTACCTCCTGCCTTAAAAAAGAAAAAAAAAGATGTGGGAGTAGGGGAAGCCATAACAAACAATTCCTCTGCCACCAAGAAGTCTTGTACTTTTCTTGCACTGAAATTATAGTTCAACTACAAAATACTCTATAAAACAAAAAAATGAAATATATCTTATTGTTTCTCAACAGGTTTTCTTTTAGAGTTTACAATGTATGTATCCCATTCTACTCTAAGTATCCTATGTTGCTTTCTTGGGAAAGGATTCAGTGCTAACCAATTTTAGATCATATATGGATATAGTGAAGTAGGTTATCCTTGATACTGCATTCTTCCAATTTCACCCTAAAATCAAATTTAAATAGCCCCAACATCTATGAATCTTATGCTGAATGCAAAATCTACATGCTTTTTTTCTCACTACATTCATTGTTTAGTGTTTTGGGTTAGAATCGACCACAGTGTTGCACTGAGCTCGCTCTTAAGATTTTATAGGAATCTCTATTTACAAAAAATATTTTCACTATGCCACACATTTCCATGCAGAATGGTCTTAGGAAAATCTTCTTGTATTTGTTTTTTTCCTCCCACATCTATATAATTTCCAAGTTGCTTTTCTTATGATTCCAGGAAGGAAGAAAACAGACTGATTTACTTGCTTAAAAACATAGTCTACTGGCAATAAGAACTGGTAACCTTGAACATTTCCTATGGATTGTGTTTTCAAAGCCATTCGCTACCAGATCTCCCTATTTTCATGCCATGGAATGAAGTTTAGTTCAAGGGTAGGGAAGTCCTTGACTGTTATATGGGCCTTAGATCCATTCTCATCTCCAGAAAGCAAAGGTCAGCTCGGCTCAGCATTGATTCAGGCCAGCAGGACTTGCAGCATAGCCAGTTGACATCTTGGAAGTATTTTCAAGCATTTGGGGTCTGTAGATATTCCTAAGAATTTTCACCCCCTCCTCCACTCCACCCCTTAAACTTGGACCCCAGGAGTATTTCAAGGGAAATTCAGTCCATATGTGCCTGATTCGTGTTCACTTAACTCATTGACATGTTGTTTTCCAAGAGCTGATTGATGTACAAGGAGTCTTCTGACCTTTTTTCCTGAACCTTGCAGAACTGCCATTCTTTGAGCTGGAAAATTGCCTTTCACTTGGGGTAAGTAGTACTTTTGAGAGTTGAAAGTTTTAAGCTCAGCTTGAAACATAGTTCCCAAATCTGCGTGGGATCCTGGGTTTGACAAATGTGGCCTCAATACCTTTGTATGAAGCCCTTTCTTGCCTCATATTTTTTTTTCATGTGTGACACCCGTAGCTAGAGAAAAAAATACAAAGATTGTGATAACTTTCAGAGCATACAAGCAGGTATCTTTGGAAATTGTAGCATCACTCTAATGGTTTAAGATGTCCAGTCCATCTGTTCTCTTGAATCATCCTTCACCTGCCTTGATTTCTTTCATGTGGTCTCAACCCAAAGAACTTCCTATGCCAAGTTTTAAATGTGTAATAAAGGCAGCAGCTGACTTTAAACCCTGCTTTGATTCTGTTGGGCAACATCTCAGCTTGGGTTAGGTTCCCTGGCAAAGTATTTCAGTAGACTTTCATAATGCTGCCCCTTGGAACTTATCCTAAATTATGCCCCTAAATCACGAAAGTTATGAAGACAAGCTACTCCCTTTATCACTTCTGCTAAGTTAAGAGGGAGCTGTGACAGGGACTGTGCCTCTGCCCATGGACAACTGTTCATTGATCTAGAATAGCTAGAATAACACATGAACGAATGGTCTCTTAGCTCTTCTAAAACTCTGGATAGAGAGGACTAATTAGGGCATACAACAGAAATCTACAAACCCAAATGCCTACAGGAGCCAAACAAGAAATGCAAATCAGTAAGGCAGACTGAGTGAGGACTGTTTTAAATAGGGAACCCACAGCTAAAGGAACAGCCAACGTTCAGACACAGCCACTGTAAATGGTTTCTGGCTTGGTGTTGCTAGGTCTCTTCGTTTTTCAAGAGAAGCTAGAAATCCCCTAATCGCAAATATTTGTGTCTAATTCACGTATGAAAAGTCCTGTTTATCAGCCAAATTTATCCTACCAACTACAAATATATGCTATCCAAAGTCCCAAAGGGAAAGAGGAATAAGAGCTAATATTTACTGGGCAATTGGGGCAATTGTCATATGCTAGAAACTATGCTAAGTGCTTTATAGACATTATTTCATGTGCTTCTCACCATTTTCCTGCCACATTGGTATTATTACTTTTCTCAGTTATAGCAAGAGAAAACTAAGATTTGGTGTCTTTGTTAAAAAATACAGATTCTTAGGCCCTTCTCCCAGACCTACTAAATTAGAAACCTTAGGCATGAAACCCCCAGGTGACTGGAATGTTCACCAAAACCAGAGAACCACTCCATCATGCTATGTTAAAAAAAAAAAAAAAAAAAGTATGCACTGAGCTTTAGAAAGGATCATGTGCAACTCTTCAGTTTATAAATGAAGCTCTCTCTCTCTCTCTCTCTTTTTTTTGCCAATGTCTCACCCTGTTACCCATCTAGCTCCATCTCACCTCACTGCAACCTCTGCCTCCCAGGCTCAAGTGATCCTCCCACCACAGCCTCCCCAGTAGCTGGGACTACAGGCACATGCCACCATGCCTTGCTTATTTTTTTGTTTGTTGTAGAGACAGGATCTCAATATGCTGCCCAGGCTAGTCTCAAACTCCTAGGCCCAATGAAAGTGATCCTCCCACCTTGTCCTCCCAAAGTGCTGGGATTACAGATGTGAGCCACCTGGCCTGGCCAAGAGAGAAACTGATTTGCTCATGCTTAGACAATTGAGTCAGGACTAACTTGTGATAACTTTCAGAGCAACTCTTCAAATACAAGAAGCCAAGTTTCTGGGAAATAATAGCAATACTTGTATCCCAGCTATCCATTTACTGGGACCTATCCTGTACAGGCAATAGACACTAATGATAGCATCCTCACTTCAGCCTCATAGGAACTCTAAAGCAAACATTATTGTCTTCACGTTACAGATGAGGAAACAAGCTCAGAGGAATAAAGTGGCTGTCAAGGTCATGCAAATGAAAATAAAGAGTTAAGTCTGTTTTTAAATTCAAGTGTGTCTGCTTCTGAATCCAGAGCTCTTTTCATTATGCAACAAGGACAAATGCTGCTGGGTCACACTGAATGCTGATAGAACTGTAGCTACTAAGTAGAAGATATGGAAAGCACATTCAAGGAATCTCAAGATGATGATGATGGCGATGATAGTGGTGATAATTCAGAGAGGAAGAGGAGGAGGAGTTATTGTCAGGAGTCTTCAAATTGTTGATAGGGAAATCAATTGGTGAAATCACTAAGGAGGTGAATGACCTAGCTGCAGAGGTCACTCCTCCCGCTTTGGAGATTGGTTCCATCTTCCAAGTGAAGGAGATTTTGAAAGGTAATCGTTATGCTCCTTTCCAGTTTGAAAAATCCGTAATTCTAAGTGGAGGAGCAAGTTGAATCATATATATTTATGCAAACCTAAAAGGAGACATGAATGCTTTGACCTGCCAAGGCAGTCAGGCAGGCTGCCCATGCCACAGAACCAGCCCCAGGGGGCGTCTGGCAATGCCACCGTAAGAAGACTTGCTCTAGCCTTAGAATTCTGCACCAAACATCTGGAAAGAAAACTACAGCTGAGGTCAGCTTATCAGGTCCCCTATCAAGGAGGCAATCTCGTCTGGCCCCTGAATGTGTCTTTTGACCCTCTAGCCTGGGGGTTGGCTTCTATTGCTTTCTCTGGCCTTCTCTTCCTCCCAATCTTTATGCCACCATTCTCTCTTCAAATACAGGAATCCAGCTCCTTCTGTGATGGAGTAAACATTCCATTTGAGGTCAAGGTACTCGGACCTCTGCTGTACTTAGTTCAAGCTCCAGCCAAAGGCCAGAATCAATACCACAAATCACTGTCAAAATGACAACAAGAAGGCTCTTGTCCATTTGCTCCCCTTGTGGAAATGCTATTTCTAATGCCTAGCAATTTCATTAAGTCAGTTTCATTAGCCTTTGCTTCCTTAAGAGGTCTGCACTAAAAGCTGTCTTTGGCACCAGACGGAACAGGTCCCTGTAACTGTTACCTGAGTAATACATAGCTCCTCGGGGGTGTCTACGTGTTTACAAGTGACTGTGCCTCAGGACAAACAGCCCCGTCAATATTCAAAAGCATTCTGCACAGAAAAGAGATCAAAGGCATCATAGAGGAAATACCTATCTCTGCCAAATGTATCAAGCTATATGAATCTGTTCTTACACAATGTCAAAGCAGTTCAATATAAATGTAACTTGTCATAAAGTTATCTTTTGTGGAAAAGAAATGTTGCCATTCAAAAACACATAAAGCCCCAGCTTGCCTCAAATGGTGCATACATATTACATCTTCAGAATCCCACAACTAAATCAAATCAATGTGAGGCAAAAAGACTGAGTCTGAAAATTAATTTCTGTGCCTACTGAATACCTGAATAAAGAGAAAGGGCTTTAATCTCTGCAAGCTTCTGAGTTTAAAGAGTTAAAGAGGTTTATTCGTCCCTCCCATTTTCTCAAAAGGCTATCTTTTGTTTTGGTTTTTAATAGTTCTGCTGCAAAGTGTGCACACAATACATAGAGTTCAAGTCCAGGATTTAAAATAGATGAAGAATTTTATTACATTGTTTCGACATTTTAGCTATTATAACTTGTACAAAAATATTCATTAAAAGATGGTTGATAATATTGAAAAACTGGAAACAACCTATGTGTCTGTCTAGCAATAGAGGAACAACTAGATGAGCTATGGTGTAGCTATGTGGTTTATGTAAACAGGGCAGAGAGCTGCCAAAAACGGGTGTACAGGCTGTTTACTACACAACTCCATAGGGTACCATGTGTGAATGATGGCCCCGCTGTGACCACTACTGCAACATTCTAAAGAATGAACTAGATTTAAATGTACCAATATTAATATGTTTCCAAGAAATGTTGTGGAGGGAAAGAAAGTTTTAAAATAATATATCTTTATGCTATTATTTTAATTAACATACACCTGAAAAACAATAATTCATGTGTGTGCACATACATATATAGGTATATGTGTATGTGTGCACATACATATATAGGTATATGTGTATGTGTGCACATACATATATAGGTATATGTGTATGTGTATATATACATATAAATATATATGTACACAGATTTGTGTGTGTGTGTGTCTGTGTGTGTGTATACACAAAATAACCTGATAACAAGAATTACTTGTGGGGAAGAGGGAAGGGATTGAGATTGGGAGTAACAACCAAATAACTCTCCACATACATGTAATTTCTTACAGAGTAAAATGAATGGAAATTTAAAAGAAAATTTTAAAGAATTTAAGTAAAAATTGTGGAGCAGCTTAAATTCACATTTGTGATTATTTTCTGAACAGAACTGGTCAGCATAGGACTATGGGACTCATATTATATTATTGTATCATTATGTACCTGTCTCCTGCACTAGGATAAGAGCTCCCGGAAGGCAGAAACTGTCTCTATAGAATTCTTTCACCTCTAACAACTAGCACAATGAATGCCACAAAAAATTGTGAATTAATGATCTCATTAATTCATCAGTTCATTTGCTCCACCAATAGTCAATGAGCACCTTCTCTGTACCCTTACAATGAGTTAGGGAACACAACCCAAAGAGCTTACATTCTGTGAATGAAAGAATGAATGAATATAAGTGGAGACAAATCATCTAGAGATCATAAAATCTATTTCAAAAACTCTCCCAAATGTATAATTAATCTTACTTAAAGAATTTCATGCCTTAGAAATTTCACTCTTTTGCTAATTATTTCCATACTTAGTATAATCTTTTGCAATTTACCGTTCATTTTCTTTTCTGTTTTCTTTTCCTTTTTTTTAAAGTATGCGCTTTTGCTACATTTATATTTTAAACTCACTAACAATCTAATAGATTCTCTCCTGGATTTCATCCTTTAACTATAAATCAATTGTTTAAAACCCCTGTCCTTTAATGACACTTTGCATTGCTGCAAAATTCTATTTCATCACAGTAATTATTTCTCACAACAACATTGCTCTTTATATTTCACCAAATGCTTTTATATATTATTTTTATGTGATCCTAAATATAATTTCCATTTGTTTCTAATAGAAAATTGGTGAAGTGGGCAGTATTTATTTAGTAGACCCATGAGCCAAGGCTCAGTGGAGTTAAGCAAGTTTCCCAAGGTTAAAGAGCTAGGAACTGGTAGCATCAGAACTAGAACCCAGATCTTTTGTGTTATAAGACAAGACTCACTCATTGCATCGTGTCTATATACTTAGTTCAAGAGTTCTGGGGAAAAGAAGACTTTATTATTTTAAGAAACCATGTTTATTTGAAAGATGAGACAAATACAACTAAAGGGAGAGCATATAGAGCTGTAAATGTGCATGCTTTCTCCAAGCCAAGGTGTGTTAAACATCTAAATTGGAGTTATGCAAGCTCGGTTAATATCTATAGCTTCTTTATGCTTACCATTGAGATTTCAATTCATGAAGGCAGTAACGACAACAGCAAAGACAGTTTCTTAAGGCTTTTCCTGCACTTCAGTGCCCTCTATTTGATCATCTGCCAAGGTTTGTGAATAGTGCCAAATCAAACAGCACAGCATCTCTATGAGGCTCCTCCTGGGAGTTAAGGAATTCTGCAGTTGGAGCACGGGGTAAGATATAAAAGGCACAATTATGTTTTTCTTTGAAGAGTTTAGAGGCAGACAACGTTAATCTATTCTTTTGGAATTTCTGGTGCTAAACTCCCTTCATTAAACAGCCTCTTCACTTCCCTTTGCTTTTCTGGCCAGGTTATCCTGCATTAATATAAACATCCTAAAATAAGGAGGAATACAGTGATCTGATTCTTTTGAGCCTTCTCAATAAGAAGACCATACATAAGCATCAAAGGAATAAGAACTTGATTTCCATTTGCGTTCTAAATTACCTAAGAAAAAATGTGAAAAGTTTTCTCATACTCATTTTGTGCATTGATTTCTAGTGATCTCCTTACTCTTTCTTATGTTTGTCTGAATTCAATAACAGGCAGATTGTATTAGTGGGTTAAGTGTGATGTTATTCTTTTTTATTTAATGGTAATTAATTATAAAAATTGTTTTGAAATATATTTGAATTTTCTCTTCAAAGATGCTTTCTTTTCTTGTTATTTAACCTACTGATTTTCTATTTGGCTTCATGGTCTAATATTTGTTAATCTTGAGAAAACTATAAAAATTAATGCAAATTTTGCATATGGTTATAATAGCATGGGTTTAGTTACAAATGCAAGCAGATATACCTTTTAAGTGTAGAGACCCAAAAGCAAAGTGCATATAGTTTTATCATTGGCTCTTTGGTTTTTCTTATATAATGTATGTTTTGTATCAGTGATTGTCAGCTAAAATGTTTTTAAAGAAAGCATGCTTATAAGAGGCCAAGGCAAGACGATCACTTGAAATCAAGAGTTTGAGACCAGCCTGAGCAACATAGCAAGACCCTCTCTCTGTAAAAATTTTGAAAAATCAGCTGGATGTGGTAGTGCGTACTTGTAGTCTAAGCTACTTAAGAGGCCAAAAAAGGAAGATACCTTGAGCCCAAGAGTTTGAGGCTTCAGTGAGCTATGATTGTGCCATTATACTCCAGCCTGGGCAACAGAGTGAGACTGTGTCTCTAAAAAAGAAAGAAAGAAAAGGAAGGAGGGAGGGAGGGAGGGAAGAAAAGCAAAGAGGTCAGGCACAGTGGCTCATACCTGTAATCCCAGCATTTTGGGAGGCCAAGGTGGGTGAATCACTTGAGGTCAGGAGTTCAAGACCAGCCTGACCAGCATGGCAAAACTCCAACTCTACTAAAAATACAAAAACTGCACTGCAGCCTGAGTAACAGAGCAAGACTCCATCTAAAAAAAGCCCAGAAAAGTAAAGAAAAAATGAGAAAAAAGCAAGCATGCTTAGCTTTATTTTCTTTAAAATATGTTTATTTTTAATTATTATGAGTACATCATAGTTATATATATTTATGGGGTACTTGTGATGTTTTCATGCAGGCATACAATATGTAATTATCAAATCAGGGTAATTAGGGTGTCCATCACCTCAAGCATTCATCACTTCTTTAGGTTAGGAACATTCCAATTTTATTCTTTTAGTTATTTTAAAATATACAAGAAATTATTGTTAACTATAGTCATATAGTCACCCTATTGTGCTACTGAATACTAAATCTTATTCATTCTAACTACATTTTTGTAGTCAACACCATTGACCATCCTTTTGTTTTTTATCTCCCCCCCCACTACCTTTCCTATCCTCCAGTAACCATCATTCTAGTCTCCATCTCCATTAGCACAGTTGTTTTTTTTTTAGCTCCCAAACTTGAGTGTGAACATGCAATAATTGTCTTTTTGTGCCTGGACTATTTCGCTTAACATAATGATTTTCGGTTCCATCCACATTGCTGCAAATAACAGGATTTTCATTCCTTTTATGGCTAAATAATATTCCATTGTATATATATACCACGTTTTCTTCATTCATCCATTGATGGACACTTAGGTTATTTCATATGTTGGCTATTGTAAATAGGACTGCAAACAAACATGAGAGTGCAGATATCTCTTTGATATACTAATTTCGTTTCTTTTGGATATATACCTAGCAATGGGACCATTGGATCATATGGGAATTCTATTGTTAGTTTTTGAAGAAACTCCATGCTATTTCTCCACAGTGGCTTAGTGGTTACCTGTAATTTATATTCCCATCAATGGTGTATGAGGATTTCCCTTTCTTCACATCCATGCCAGCATTCACTATTGTCTGTCTTTTGGATAAAAGTCATTTTAACTGTGGTAAGATGATATCTCATTGTAGTTTCTATTTATTTTTCTTCCTCAGTCAAATTTTTTCTATAAAACAGTACTACTCTTTGCCATACATAACAAAAGAACTAAAAAAAAAAAACAAAAAACAGAAACGAAGTCTTGAAATCTAGTATTTAAATTTTAATTATGTGGCAAGATGGGCTAGATGCTCACCAAACCCATTTTCTCTTCCTGGGTATAGGATTAACCTGCATTTCTGTCTCCCTCTTGGGTAAGGCCGTGTAATAAGTTACCACCATCAGGAGATGAGTGAAAGTGTTGTGTCACTTTCAGGCTCAAACCGTCAAAGCAAGGCCTACCTCCTCCACACAGTGGTTTCCAAACTGTGAGCTGGATTCTCATGTGCAGGGACAAAATGTGTTGAGGATGGCAGAGCTTTGTCATCCTCAGTCATTGGATGACACCATATAGCAGAGTCACCAAAAGCTATGTTGAACTATATCATGAGTGAGAAATAACCTTTTACTATATTAAACTCTTGAGATTCAGAGATTGAGATTAACTGTTGTAACAGTTAATTTACTCAGATTAATTCTACCCATTTATATTCAACCTCTGGTTGTATCTCCCTTAGTGTTATAATGGATTTTTAATAAAAGATTTTAAGAAAATTAAAAGACATGAAACAAAAGTGACTTATATGCTACAAAACATTTTGAACACACAGAAAATATACAATATGCAGGAACATTGTAAACATGGTAATTAAAACAAGTCAAAATAGCGAAATGCCACTAATTTGTTTCTGTCAAATCAATTCTGTAGGCCAAATTTCATCTGCCACCTGTTTTTGTAAATAAAGTTTTATTGGAAGACAACCACAACCATTCATTTACATATTGTCTATGGCTGTTTTTGCATCAGAGCTGGATTTATAGTTCTTCTTTTTTAGAAAGGGTGTTGCACACGTAAGGCTATCTATTTAAGAGCTTGCCAATGTCTGGCCTTCGAATAATCACATTTGGACAGAAACTTTCATAACAGCCGCTAGCTCCCTGAGGGCATGCCTGTTGCCCTGGACATGCTTTGGAGAGGCCAAGTGTGCTTTAGAGTAAGTTTGTTTTCCCCTTGGATTTCTATGTCTAGATCCATTTAAATCTTTCTGCTTAGCTATGTTACATTTGAAAATATGTCTTTCTGATTCGTCTACCCACAGATCACCTGTAAGTATCTGTCAATGGTTAAATTTTATTAGTCTAGATATGCTACTTCAATTCAACAAGTAGGTTATGTAACCTCCATGTAATTGCTGAGGAGGGAAAATGTATGTTCAATGTCATGGCTACAGAGAGAGGAAGGAGACTGTTTTCATGTGAACTTCTTGCAGCTGCCTAAACAGAAGGAAGCAATTATGAATCTCAGGTGTGGAGCCAAGAATTCTAAATCCTAGAAATGGAGTTGATGGGGGAAGGATTGAGGATGATAATAAGTGCATTAAAATGAGATATATGGCCAAAAGAGAAAATATGGTTATTCAGACTGATCATAGCATCTTCAGTATTTTATTTTAGAAGGTCAGCGTTTATCTCAGACTAGCCAAATCAGATAAGGCAATAAATGCCAAAATGCTTTGCACACCATAAAGTGCTAAAGGAAATAAGGTTTAAAATTCGTGATGCTTGATTTTAAAAACAGCTATGGGTGCATTTTTCTAACATTTTTAGAGTAGTCTGTATGATAAATTAAAATATAGAGATTAAGAGCTAGAAACTGATTCACTCATCTATTTAAAAGTACATTTTACATGGTTTCCTCCATTTTCACAGACTTTTAGGAGAACTACTCTGAGCATAAATTCTCTCTTACTTCCTTTCTCCCTCCTTACCCATGAAGGAAATGACAAGAACACCCTAAAGCAGGGTCTCTACTGAACAGTGGTGTTAAATAACTTGATAAAAGCTTCATGTCAGTTTCCACTTGGAAATAGGTTAGAACTTGAGAGCCTAGTTATTTGTTATAATCTGAATGTTTGTGTACCCCCTAAATTCATTGATTGAAATCCCATCCCCAATGTGATGGTACTGGGGGTGGGGTCTTTTGGGAGGTGATTGGGTCATGAAGCTGGAGCCCTCTTGAATGGGATTAGTGCTCTTATAAAAGAGATCTCAGGGGGTTGCCATGTTCCTGCCACCTTGTGAGGACACAGCGAGAAGGAGAGCCTTCGCCAGACAGTGAATCTGCCAGCCCCATAAACTTGGACTTCCCAGCTCCAGAACTGTAAGAAACACATCTCTGTTGTTTATAAGCACCACAGTTTATGGTATTTTGTTATAACAGCCAGAACAGACCAAGACAATATTCAAGGGGTTGTCTGCATCCCAGCAGAAATAGCACCACCTATGAGCTTCTTAGAAATGCAGTATCTCAAACCCTATTCCAGAATTTGCATCATTTCTTTTCTTTTTTTTTTTTAATCTTCTTTTCTTTTCCTTTTTGAGACTGAGTTTCACTCAATCACACAAGCTGGAGTGCAGTGGCATGATCTCAGCTCACTGCAACTCTGCCTTCCAGGCTCAAGCAATTCTCTTGCCTCAGCCTCCCAAGTAGCTGGGATTACAGGTATGTACCACCATGCCCAGCTAATTATTTTATTTTTAGTAAAGACAGAGTTTCACCATATTGGTCAGGCTGATCTCGAACTCCTGACCTCAAGTGATCCACCTGCCTCAGCCTCCCAGAGTGTTGGGATTACAGGCGTGAGCCAACATGCCCAAATATTCATGGATGGCTTGATCTTTGTCAAGCACTGTGTTGCACTTCAAATACATTCAGCCGATGTTTTGCCCACTCGCAATTTTTTTTGTAGTGATGCAACATCACCTTTTTTGGGTGAAAGGTGCTACCCTTCACCCTTTTTCTGTCCATACTATTTGAGTGAGGCTGGCACAACCAACTGCCTCCAGGATCAGCCAATCTGAGAACTTGTTCTCTTGATCTCAGTCTAGAGTACATGACCCACAAGCTACAAGCAAGATTCAATCCTGGGCCTTTTTCTGGAACTATAAAAAAGAGGTGCTGTTTTTTAGCTTCTGGTAGTTGTCTTTGCCAACACATGAAGAGAAACTACTTGAGAATAAAGCCAATCCAAAAACAGCACAGCTACGAGTCGGAGAAAAGGCAAATTTTGAATACATTCATTGGACATCTTTATCCAACCATGTCTAAAGCCAGTCTTTCACTTTCAATTTCCTGTTGCATGAATTAATATGTTTCCTTTTCATTTGAGTTAGAGTTGGATTTTTTGGGGGACCTACAACTGATGAAATCCTAACATTACACATGCATGTTTTCATTTAATCTTTACAATATGCTCTGAAATAGATACTATTAGTGTAGCCATTTTCCAGATGAAGAAACTGAGGCTCAGAGAGGTTAAGTATCTTGCTCAATAATAGATAGTCGACAGATGGCAGACTAAATGTTAACTCCCAGAATATCTCAGTACAAAAGTTTACAATTCATCAAACCATTGTGAATACTGTTTATTGTCTGGAATCATTAAACTCTGCATTTGAGAAACATTGAAAAGAAGTAAATATTCTAGAAACTCACTCTAATGGTCTCTATGCTATGAAAGTGTATCCCTGAAAGACTGCTGGAATAACTGGTCCATTGAAAACTTTTCTTAGCTGAACCTCCTTGAACAGATTTTATTACAGACCTCATCTTAATTCAGTTTGTGCAGTAATGTGTTGCAGGTTTATGGCGACAACCGTGGGTAATTTACTGTAAGGTTGAAGCCAGCTCAAGGTAAACTTGGGAAATCAAACAAACTTTTCAGCATCATAGTTCTACTTTTCCCATGCTTTTCCATTTCCCATTTCCCAGCAATAACAGCCATCTCTAGCACTTTTTTCCTTGTACCTAATTTAAAAGTTGTGAATAAAAGATTCAAAATATTTTTTATTTTATTTTTTCAAATTTAAGAGGAAAAGCAACCTTTAAATTGTGGGTTATATCGTTAAAAGCCACAGGAATGAACTATTAATAGTGGAAAACTATGATCAGGGAATGCAACATCTACCCAGATGTCTGCAGTCATAGCACTGACTCCGTCTATCCCTAAGGCTAAAATTGAGCAGGTCTGTGAATACGTTGAGCCTGCAAACAGTCATGCTAAATAAAGCAAACTTTATTGGGTAATACTCATTTAAAGACATTAGATCATAATTTTGTCTTTTAGGGGAGGAAGTGGAAGTCCAAACAAGGAATTGATGTGGAATCTTCCTAGATCCAATGCAAAAGAAAGATAGAGAATTTTGCAAGGAAGTACCATTTATTAAAATGAGTTATCAATAGAAGCTCTTACCAGTCAAAAGAAGGAAAAAGCACTTGCAACACCAGTGTGTCTGTTCTGGTTGTCTCCTGTATCCCAGCCTCTTTCAATCTCCCATCCTGCTGCTGCTCTACTTCCAAAACAATTTGTTAATATATCTGTTCTGCAGACCTGCTCTGCATTTGCAAGACTGAATCCTCAAATGCTTTATTCATTTATAGGAGAGGTTAGCTGGAACTACATGAGGAAAGTCAAATCTCATCTACTTCTTCCAAGTGCACTAGGAGAAAAAGTCAATGCATAGAAATGTCCCTTCTTAATAGGGAAATTTTTTTTCTCAGTTGTAGTAATAGCAAATACCAAAATGTGTGTATAAATATATGTATATGTTTTCATCTTTAAATTCATTCAATATAAACATGCATTCATTTATTTATTTAACAAATATTTATCAGTGCCTGCTCTTGGTGAGGCATTGCATATGAAGTACTGTATAAAAACATGGAAATTTGGTAGTTCCAGGCTGTGTCCTTCTTTTATTCAATAAATATTTATTGAGCACTTAAATATGAGCAAGGAACTATTGGACTGAGTGATGATTAACTTAAATAAATTATCTGCTCTCATAGAATTTACATTCTGGTGGGAAAGACCAATCATAAAAGGAAATCTTGACAAAGTAAGATAATTCTAGAAAGTGATAAGAAAATAAAACAAAATAATAGAATATTAAGTAACCCAGGGAAGAATGATAACTTTAGATGCAGGTGCTACAGGAAGATTCCTCTGAGAAAGTTTCAAGGAGTCTTATAATAGATTATTTACTGTTCCCAAATTCTTGCTCTCTTTCCTGGGAGATTACACATCCCTACCATATGACTTGCAGTGTCTTCTAAAGGAGAAGTTTCCTTCTCAATCACATCAACACCAGGCTTAGCCATGTGATATACTTCAACCAATGAAATGTGAGCACAAGCACCAGCCTGCCGGCTCCATAGAGTAGCTCCAAGAAACATCTTTTGCTGTTGAAAGCTGGTTTGTTCTCGTCCTTCTCCCATGAGTTGGGCAAATTACAGACCGAGTTTTCTCTTTGGGCCTGGATCCTGGAATGATGAAGACATGGGGAGCAGATCCACAGCTGACTCACTGTTAAAGGATGGGCCACGTAGCATAAGCATACATGAGAAATAAAACTATATTTTTTGAGATACAGTATAACCTGGTCAGAGCTGACTGAGAAATATTACTGAACAATGAGAAGGAGCCAGTTTTGAGAAGATTGGGGAAGATGTGTGTGTGTATGTGTGTGTGTAGTTGAGAATTCACCTGACATTCTCAAGGAAAAGAAAAAAGTCAGCATGGGTGGCAGAGGGCTGGAGGTGACATAGGAGTGGTAAGAGTGAGCCCATGGTGCAAATCTTTGCAGTTCAGGGTAAAAAGTCTGAACTACATCAGCTCTTCAAAAACCTTTAAAAGATCCAAAAGTTACTTTTAAACAATTTTTACACATCACTTTACATTTCATTTTTTCACTTTTTATTTTGAACACATTTCAGACTTACAGAAAAATTACAATAATCACAGAGAGACTTTCTATATAGCCCTCATTCAGCTTCTTCTGTCCGTATCCCACATAGCCACAGTACAATGATCAGAACCAGGAAATTAGCACTGATACGGTTTGGCTCTGTCCCCACCCAAATCTCATCTTGAATTGTAGTTCCCATCATCACCATGGGTCATGGGAGGGAGTTAGTTGAATCATCAGCATGGTTACCCTCATGCTGCTGTTCTCTTGATAGTGAGATTTCCTGAGAACTAATGGTTTTATAAGGGGCTTTCCCCCTTTTGCTTGGCACTTCTCCCTCCTGCTGCCATGTGAAGAAGAATGTATTTGCTTTCCCTTCTGCCATGATTGTAAGTTTCCCAGCCCTGCAGAACTGTGAGTCATTAAAGTTCTTTCCTTTATAAATAACTCAGTCTCAGGTATATCTTTATTAGTAGCATGAGAATGGACTAATACAAACACTAACTTAACACTATTAAATAGACTACAGATCTTATTTGAATCTTATTCATTTTCCCATTAATGTTACTTTTCAGTTCAGAATCTTGTCCAGGGTCTAATTTGGGATACGACATTGTTTGCTTAATGGTAATTGTCTATTTCCTTTCTCTTGTACCTTTATTAATTATACTTCTACAGTAAGGAATAGTTTTCCTTTCTCTCTCATTTATTTATTTATTTAACAAAGCATTTATTTATGTTAGTGTGGACTCATAGATATTTGTGGTATTCTATACGTTACAATCCAATATTGTCATTTATTTTGTTACCCAAACTTTTCTAGATTTGGCTCTTGTTTTTTCAGTTGGCCCCCATCTTTTAGTGAACATATCCTTACATTATGCTAGTACAAAATATTCAGGTTCATTTTATATTTTTTTGACCTTAGCCCTGGAACCCACCACTTCTCCTGTGGGCCCTGGTTCCTTTCACTGGAGAATGGTGTTTAGAAACCAAGATCTGAGTGCTACATGTGCATTACTACTGGGATGCCATTGCTTCTAAGCCCCCTTAGTAGCAGACAGAGCTAGGAAAGATATTTGTTTACTTTAACCCACATACATACCAGTATGTAGTTATCTATCTATCTCTCTATCTATCTATCTATCTATCTATCCATCCATCCATCCCTGAGTTTATTCTGATACCTCAGATTCCAGTACAACATTTCAGTGTTCTCTTTAGTCCAGGGGTCCCCAAACCCTGGGCCTTGGATTGGTACCTTGTCCGTGGCCTATTAGGAATTGAGCTGCACAGCAGGAAGTGAGTGGCAGGTGAGGGAGCATTACCACCTGAGCTCTACATCTGGTCAGATTAGGGGTGGTATTATGTTCTCATAGCAGCACAAACCCTATTGTGAACTGCACATGTGAGGGATCTAGGTTATGTGCTCCTTATGATAATCTAATGCCTGATGATCTGAGCTGGGACAGTTTCATCCCAAAACCATCACCCCACCCCACCCCACTCATGGAAAAATTGTCTTCCAGGAAACCAGTCCCTGGTGCCAAAATGGTTGGGGACTGCTGTTTTAGACTTTAGCCTTTCCTTATTTTTAAACTTTTTCCCTGCCAATGAAAAACCCAGTTCTTATTACCTTCAGGATATCTATTTGTTCAATTTTAGCACACCCATTGTTTCAGAATTGCCAAACCATAAACCTTTGAGAAACACATTTACTTGTAATATTTCAGAATTTATGCATGCATTAGTTCTTTGTGCCTTTAGCTTTAGAATATCCAGCCAAGACTGTGTTCTCCAAACCTATTTCTTTTCTTCCCCATTCCCTTGAATATGGTTATGTTATTCATTTGCAGATGTGCTAGTGTTTTTATTCCACTTTGGGCTCCCCTCAGATCCTGCTTGGTTTTTATTGTCTATTATTTTGGGTATGTGATGGATACATGAAACATTACTATGATTCTAAGAGTAAGAGTTCTCTAATATATACTTAGAAAAATGTCATGCCCTCATTCCTGCTAAACTGTTTCGGTTCCTCCATCCTTTCCATCCTTTTCTCACCTCACTCCATCATGTAACCAATCTCTTTAGTTTCTGCTTTACTCTCTCTGTATCTCTTCTACACAAAAAAGTTGATATTTTTTCAAATTTCTTTTTTTCTTATTTGAAGGGTAGTGTATTATAGATATTCTTTTGTGTTTTGTTTTTTTTTTTGTGCGTGTGTGTGTGTAACAATATGTACTGGAAATCAAAGGGTAATACTCTTTGCACCTACTATTAAAGTATATGATAGCTCTGGATTAAAAAAAATAAGTTTCAATATAATGTGTTATTTAAAGAACACTGCTTAAATTTGACTCTTTAAAATGTTCCTATTTTACATCCATCTGTATTTCTGGTAAAGGATCAAATATTTTAACTTTGTATACTCTGGGCAATGTTCACCATTGTCAAGCTCAGCTTTCCTTGAAGGTCAGCAGGCCTGACATCTGACATGAAGTCAAGCAAATTGTCTCTCCATTTCCGCAGTTGGAAACTATGCACACTGTTGGAAAAAACTGGAAATGACTGGCTGTGTTTGCTTTGGACAACTCATCCAAATGAGAGGGAGCCCAGCACGAGTTCTGCTTGAGTGATGTCTGAAAATCTGGCCTCTGGGTCTACCTTAAAAGCCTACCTATTTGACTTTCACTAGAGTTCAGATATATAAACCAAATATCTTTGCTTTGGCTTTTCTTGAGTCATATCAATCTACACCTTATCAAGAGTATGAAGTTTGCAAGAATAAAGAAGCAATTGAGCATCCTAAACCCAACTGTTAGTTTTAGTCTTTGGGAATGTCAACAAAAGGACTTAAAGTTGTTTTATTAATCATGTTTTGTTGGTATTTTCTGGGGTTAGTAGGAATTTGAGTAGAAAAAATTGTCTTTTCTGTTGTCAATATGAAAAATTTATACTTACCAATGCCAACTTTTAAATTTAGGATTTTTAAAATCACACTTTTATAAAAGAAAACACTTATCTAGGAAAGTAGACATCAATTAACATTTTAAAAGATTGATGTGTTTGAATATTAAGAAAGCCAATTATATTTTGGTCTGTCAGTTAAAGAGATTTTTCTATGTTTATAATATCATATTTCAAAACCTAGTTTAGCAATATATTTGTATATAGGAAAATTAATAGCTTGAAAATTATACCTTCATGAAGAAAGAAAGAATGGTGTGCTTTATTTAAAAGTTATGGCTTTTCAACTAACCAAACCTGGAAGTACTATATCCTTGTCTACCTCCATCAAGAATGGAGGAAATTCTCTGGGTGAAAAGGCCTTACAAAAAAATCATAATCTGTTAAGTTCAGAGTGTTTGGAATTAGAGAGCCAAATTATCAAGATGGTCACCTTCACCATCTACCTGCCTTTTATGTATAAGTACTTTGAAACGGTCAAAATTTCTACCTCTAAACCTACTTTAAGATACTTGCATGGTCCTAGAACAAATTTCTTGCACATAAGAAGCATCTGTGAAGCATTTAAAGGGCAATTGCCAAGGCCCCATCCCCAGAGACTTTGATTTTGGTTCTGAAATCTGTATATTTAACAAGGGCTGGTAGTTAAGAAACAGTGTCCGAGACTGGAAGGGGACAAGGAGATCATCTAGCCTAACCCACTTATTTTACAAATGAAGAGGCTGAGACCAAGATAGAAGTCAAAGCCAAAACAATGTTACTTATTCATTCACAAACTACTTAAGGGACACCCATACTAGATGCATGAGGCATTGGGAATACAGTGGCAAATACGGCAGAGTGAGCCTTGCCTTTATAGTCTCACGGGGAGTCAGGGTTCATGGCAGAAGTAAGATTATACAAACTGAATTATGTCCTAAATCAGAGTTCCTGCTAGTCTAACATGCAGCTTTTGCCTTAATTAGGGTTATCATTACAATCCCTGAGAAAGACATATTATCACTACAACGTTTGAAACTGCAGGCAAGGGGAACGTCGTAGAGGTAGATTTTACCATGAGATGGCCCTCATGGTTTAGTTTAAATTTTTATAAATAATTTTACAAGTAAAATAGATAAATTGTATATTCTTTAAAAATAATACTTATCCTTCAGATTTTTCCCATGTTCTTGAAAAGTCTGTTACATTTGTGATAGTTACAATTCCTTACTGGCTTCCACCTCTGCAAAGTTTTGGGGTTATATTGAAATGTGGACAACTGGGAAGCACTTGCCCCTTAACCATCCCCAACTTCTAACACTCACACTGGAGCTAACTCACATTGTGAGCCCTAAGCACTGTCAAGCTCGATCTTTTGCTTATGTTGCTTGTGATAAGTGAAGCAAGCTCATCTATGGTCAAACTTACGTAACTTTTACTGATTAAAAAATGTGTTGTTTTGTTTAGCATACAGTAAGGCAAGTAATATGGACATTGATACTTAACAAAGTTCCTTCTTGTTTTTCCTTGACAGTTGGATTGATGAATGTATTCTGTGTGGACTTTAAAGATTTAGAAATGAAACAGACCTCAAGGTAATGATTTCAGCATATTAAACCTTTATATGATATGAAACGACAGAGTTCATAACTAAAAGCTGTAGTTTTGAGATTAATTTAAATTCCAGAACCAATATATAGTCTCACTATTGCTAACTCTAAAATCTGGATTCAATAAACTTCTGCTTTCCGGGTCTTTACCAAGATTCCTTTCTTAACTTGTATTCCTGTCTTAGCATTCAGTCCCAATCAAATTCTATTGGGTGTATGAATAGTGAATTCTAGTGACATAGTTTTCAAGCAAATTTTAAATAGAATGTTAAAGAATTGTAGTAAATGTTTAGTTTTAATATCTATCATATATGTTGTGGATTTCATTGTAGGCTTGTAGTGAGGATTTCTCAAACGTACTAATAACAGTATTAACATTTCATTTCATATTAACTTAATAGATGACACAATATATTAAAATAAATTTTAAACTTCAAATTGCTTTACTCTTTCCAATTAAATTGTCACTTGTATTTGGATAGAATTTGGACAGAATCTTGTACAAAAGTTTTGAAAAGCCAAAGACATGAGAAATTATTCCATTGGATATCATAACGTTTGCATATTTATTCAGACCTTCTTAACCTTGCAAGTCTGTTAAAAGTGGCATGGAAATTGTTCATGAACAGGCTTCCTCATTAGATTTTTGGCACCTTTATATTAGTCCCAGCCAGAACTCTGAAGAGCAAAGGCAAAATTGGAACACATTTATCTGAATATTTCAGAATCTCCAATGAGGTTACTTCTAAAAGCCAGGAAAGGGTCATGGGGATTCTTTTATTCCTGCTGCTTCTTCTATAAAAATCTTTCATTATCCAAATTCATTATGGAAAAAAATTGCTACCTCCAAATATGCTTTATTTGTAGAATGTCTGTGCAAAAACTTTTTGGTTGAGTTTCAGGTCTAGAAAACAATCTTATTAAACACGGCGGCCATCCAAGTGCAATTTAAAGATCCCATGGCAATTTTCTAAAGGAGCAAGGATTAATCCCAAATCCTGGCCAATATCAATAAAACTGCTTCTAATTTCCACAGTCCCGTTTGAGCTACTGTCAAGAGCATAATGGCTTTCTCTATTAGCATACATAGTTTCTCACTACCAATGTTTAACTCATTACTTTGTAAAGCACTTTAAAGTACTTTAAAATACTCCAAGTATGAAAACTGCTGTTTAAAAACAGTCCTGTGCTGTTCTGCTCCATATCAGAATAACCTACGTAACCCACCTGTAATAACATTAACGATTCTTAAACTCGACGTTTTACAAAGGCATTTTTTTCCTCCACCAATTTTAAATAAAATACATGGCACCATGTAGACTACTTTCAACTTATATCTAATTAACGTGCCATGGTTTATACTTGTTTTTTGAAAATGGCCATGAGTGATCTAGGTCCCCTCCTTGACTACCAGTATCTTGATAACAGAATCCACTTTTGAGTTATCTCTCTGTGAGCCAATCACAGTATATTTTTAAAAGTAGCTAATTAATATTTGGGTTAAAAATAGTCATTTATTAATTTTTTCAAATATTCATCCCATCCGTCTTTCACATGTGACAGTCATGAGTCGGGCACTAAGGATAAAGAGATAAATTAATTTTTTTTCTTCAACTTTTATTTTTAAGTTCAGGGATACACGTGCCAGCTGTGCAGGTTTGTTACACAGATAAATGTGTGCCATGGTAGTTTGCTGCACAGATCATCCCATCACCTAGGTATTAAGCCCAGTATCCATTAGCTATTCTTCCTGATGATCCCCCTCCCTCCACTGCCCCCTCCTAACAGGCTTCAGTGTGTGTTGCTCCCCAGCAATGTGTCCATGTGTTCTTGTCATTCAGCTCCCGCTTATAAGGGAAGACATGTGGTGTTTGGTTTTCTGTTCCTGAGGATAATGGCTTCCAACTCTATCCATCTCCCTACAAAAGACATGATCTCATTTTTATGGCTGCATAGTATTCCATGATATATATGTACCACATTTTCTTTACCCAGGCTCTCATTGGTGGACATTTGGGTTGATTCCATGTCTTTGCTAATGTAAATAGTGCTGCAGTGAACATATGTGTGGGTGTGTCTTTATAATAGAATGATTTATATTCCTTTGGGTATATACCTAGTAATGGTATTACTGGGTCAAATAGTCTAGGTCTTTAATGAATTGCCACACTGTCTTCCATAATGGTTGAACTAATTTACACTCACACCAACGGTGTAAAAGTGCTCCTTTTTTACCACAACCTCATCAGCATCACTTATTTTTTGAGTTTTTAGCCATTCTGACAGGTGTGAGATGGTATCTCATTGTGATTTTGATTTGGATTTCTCTAATGATCAGTGATGTTGAGCTTTTTTCATATGTTTGTTGGCTGCATGTATGTCTTCTTTTGAGAAGTGTCTGTTAATGTCCTTTGCCCACTTTTTAATTACATTGTTTTTTTCTTGTAAATTTGTTTAAGCTCTTTGTGGACTCTGGATATTAGACCTTTGTCAGATAGATAGACTGCAAACATTTTCTCCCATTCTGTAGGTTGCCTGTTCACTCTGATGGTTGTTTCTTGTGCTGTACAGAAGCTCTTTAGTTTACAGTAACTAAACAGCACAGTACTGGTTCAAAAACAGACATATAGACCAATGGAACAGAATACAGAACTCAGAAATAAGACTGCACATCTACAAAATTTTTCTCATTCTGTAGGTCGTCTGTTCACTCTGATGATTGTTTCTTTTGCTGTGCAGAATTTCTTTAGTTTAATTATCACATTTGTCAAATTTTGCTTTTGTTGCAATTGCTTTTGGCATCTCCATCATGAAATCTTTGGCTGTGCCTATGCCCTGAATGCTATTACCTAGATTTTCTTCTAGGGTTTTATAGTTTTGGGTTTTACATTTAATTCTTTAATCCATCTTGAGTTACTTTTTGTATATTTAAATTTTCTGCATATGGTCAGCCAGTTTTCCCAGCAGCATTTATCAAATAGGGGATCTTTTTCCCATAGCTTGTTTTTGCCAGGTTTGTTGAAGATCAGATAGTTGTAGATGTGTGGTCTTATTTCTGAGTTCTGAATTCTGTTTCATTGGTCTATGTGTCTGTTTTTGTAACAGTACTGTGCTGTTTTGGTTACTGTAGACTTGTCTTGTGCAAGTTTTCAAAAGAAATACTTCCAACTTTTGCCCATTCAGTATGATATTGGCTATGGGGTTGTCATATGCAGCTCTTATTATTTTGAAGTATGTTTCTTCAATACCTAGTTTATTTAGCGTCGTTAACATGAAAAGATGTTGAATTTTACCAAAGATCTTTTCTGCATCTGTTGAGACAATCATGTGTTTTTTGTCTTTAGTTCTGTTAATGTGATGGAATCATATTTGTTGATTTGTGTATGTTGAACCAACCTTGTATCCCAGGGATAAAGCCTACTTTGTTGTGGTGGATAAGCTTTTTGATGTGCTGCTGAATTTGGTTTGCCAATAGTTTATTGAGGATTTTTGGCATCAATGTTCAAGAATATTGGCTTGAAGTCTTCTTTTTTTGTTGTATCTCTGCCAGGTTTTAGTATTAGGATGATGCTGACCTTATAGAATGACTTAGGGAGGAGTCCCTCCTTTTCGATTTTCTGGAATGGTTTCAGTAGAAATAGTTTCAGCTCTTCTTTGTACCTGTGGTAGAATTTAGCTGTGAGTCCATTTGGTCCTGGCCTTTTTTTGGTTGGTAGGCTATTTATTACTGCCTCAATTTCAGAACTTGTTATTGGTGTATTCGGCAATTAAATTTCTTCCTGGTTTGGTCTTGAGACAGTGTATGTGTTCAGCAATCTATTCATTTCTTCTAGATTGTCTAGTTTATGTGCATAGAGGTGTTTATAGTATTCTACGATCATTGTCTGCATTTTTGTGGAGTCAGTGGTAATATCCCCCTTATCATTTCTGATTGTGTTTATTTTATTTTTCTCTCTTTTCTTCTTTATTAGTCTAGCTAGCAGTTTATTTTTATTTATTTTTATTTTTAAATGGAGTTTTGCTCTTGTCACCCAGACTGGAGTGCAATGGTGCACTCTCGGCTCACTGCAACCTCCACTTCCTGGGTTCAAGTGATTCTCCCGCCTCAGCCTCTTGAGTAGCCAGGATTGCAGATGCCCACTACCACGCCCAGTCAATTTTTATATTTTTAGTAGAGATGGGGTTTCACCACATTGGCCAGGTTGGTCTCAAACTCCTGACCTCAGGTGATTTGCCTGCCTCAGTTTCCCAAAGTGCTTGGATTACAGCTGTGAGCCACCACACCTGGCCCATCTATTTTAGTAATTTTTTTTTTCCAAAAAACCAGCTCCTCATTTTGTTGATTTTTTGAAGGGTTTTTCGTGTTTTTACCTCCTCCAGTTCAGCTCTGATCCTGGTTATTCCTTGTCTTCTGCTAGTTTTGGGTTTTGTTTGCTCTTGGTTCTCTAGTTCTTTCAGTTGAGATGTTAGATTATTAACGAGATCTTTCTAGCTTTGTGAGGTGGGCATTTAGTGCTATAAGTTTTCCTCTTAACACCGCTTCAGCTGCGTCCTGGAGATTCTGGTGCATTGTCTGTTTGTTCTCATTAGTTTCAAAGAACTTCTTGATTTCTGCCTTAATTTCATTATTTACTCAAGAGTCATTCAAGAGCAGGTTGTTCAATTTCCATGTAGCTGTGTGGTTTTGAGTAAATTTCTTAATCTTGAATTCTAATTTGACTGCATTGGCCTGAGAGATTGTTTGTTACAATTTCAGTTCTTTTGCATTTGCTGGGAAGTGTTTTACTTTCAATTATTTGATCAATTTTAGACTAAGTGCCATGTGGCAATGAGAAGAATGTATATTCTGTTGTTTGGGGATGGAGAGTTCTGTAGATATCTGTCAGGTCCACTTGATCCAGAGCTGCGTTCAACTCCTGAATATCTTTGTTAATTTCTATCTCGATGACCTAATATTGATAGTGAAGTGTCTCACTATTATTGTGTGGGAGTCTCAATGTCTCTTTGTAGGTCCCTAAGAACTTACTTTATGAATCTGGGTGCTCCTGTATTGGGTGCATATATATTTAGAATGGTTAGCTCTTCTTGTTGAATTGACCCTTCATCAATATGTAATGATCTTCTTCGTCTTTTTAAATCTTTATTGGTTTAATGTCTGTTTTGTCAGAAACTAGGATCACAGCCCCTGTTTTTTTTTTGTTTTCTGTTTTCTTCGTAAACTTTCCTCTATCCCTTTATTTTAAGCTTATGTGTGTCTTTGCACATGATGGGTATTTGAAGCAGGAGAATCACTTGAACCTGGGAGGTGTAGATTGCAGTGAGTTGAGATTATGCCACTGCATTCCAGCTTGTGCAATAGAGTGAGGCTCTGTCTTAGAAAAAAAGTTGAATTTGACCACAATCTCTTCTGGCTTGTAGGGTTTCTGCTGAGAGGTCTTCTGTTAGTTTGATGGGTTTCCCTTTGTAGGTGACCTGGCCTTTCTCTCTGGCTGCCCGTAACATTTTTTCTTTAATTTTGACCTTGAAGAATCTTATTATTATGTGTCTTGGGATTGATCGTCTCATGGAGTATCTTACTGGGGTTCTCTGCATTTCCTCAGTTTGAATGTTGGCCTAGCTTGCTAGATTGGGGAAGTTCTCCTAGATGACATCCTGAAATACGTTTTCCAACTTGGTTCCATCTCCCCATCTCTTTCAGGTATCCCAATCAGTAGTAGGTTCAGTCTTTTTACATAATACCATATTTCTCATAGGTTTTGTTCATTCCTTTTCATCCTTTTTTCTCTATTCTTATCTGCCTTATTTCAGAATGATAGTCTTCAAGCTCTGAGATTTTTTTTCAAGCTCTGAGATTCTTTATTCTGCTTGGTCTATTCTGCTTTCGATATTTATGATTGCATTGTGAAGTTCTTGTGCTGTGTTTTTCAGCATCATCAGTTTGGTTATGTTCCACTCTAAACTGGCTATTCTGGCTATCAGCTCCTGTATTGTTTTATCATGATTCTTGGTTTCTTTGCATTAGATTACAACATGCTTCTTTAGCTCAGTGAAGTTCATCATTACCCACCTTCCAAAGCCTACTTCTGTCAGTTCAGGCATCTCAGCCTCAGCCCAGTTCTGTGCCCTTGCTGGAGAGATGTTACTATCATTTGGAGGAGAAGAGACACACTGGCTTTTTGAGTTGTCAGCATTTCTGCGTTGATTCTTTCTCATTTTCGTGGGCTTATCTACCTTTGATCTTTGAGGGTTGCTAACCTATGAATGTATTTTTTGTGGGGTCTTCTTTGTTGATGTTACTGTTTTCTGTTTGTTTTTCTTTCAACAGTCATGCTATTCTTCCACAGTGCTGCTGCAGTTTGCTGGGGGTCCACTCCAGACTCTAGTTGCTTCAGTTATTTCTCATACCTGGAGGTATCGCCAGTGAAGCCTGCAAAATTGCAAAGATGGCAGCCTGCTCTCTCCTCTGGAAGCTCCACCCCAAGGGGGCACTGACAAGTTGCCAGCAAGAACCTGCCTGGAGGAGGTGGCTGGAGACCCCCTATTGGGAGGTCCCGGATCAGGGACCCGCCCCAAGAAGCAGTCTGACTGCCCTTTGGTAGAGTAGGTGAGCAGCATTCCCGGGGACCCTTCCTTGCCTGGACCGTTTGTATTTTCCAAAGTTGTCAGGCTGGAATGGCCGAGTTTACCGAACTGCAGAGATGGCGGGTGCTCCTCCCTGGGGGAGCTTCATCCCAGGGAGAAATCAGAACTTTGTCTGTAGAACCCTTGCTGGAGTGGCTGAACTCCCTACAGGGAGGACTTGCCCAGTGAGGAGGAATAGATCGGGGGCCTGATTAAAGAAGCAGGCTTTGTAGAGACACGGATGAATCTAGAAACCATCATTCTCAGCAAACTGACACAAAAACAGAAAACCAACCACCACGTGTTTTCATTCATAGGCGGGTGACGAACAATGAGAACATTGGGCACAGGGAATCGAACAACACTCACTGGGCTAGGTGAGGGGGTGAAGGGGAGAGGAGGGGAGGGAAAGAGGGGAGGCGGGGAGGATAGGGAGGGATAACACCAGGAGAAATGCCTGATGTAGGCGGGGGTAGGGAGGGGTGGGGGTTGGGGGTGGGGGGGTGGACAAACCACCATGGCATGTATGTACCTATGCAACAATCCTGCAGGATGCAGGATGTGCACATGTACCCCAGAGCCCAAAGTACAAAAAAGAAAAAAAAGAAGCAGTCTGACCACAATCTGGCAAGGCAGCCGTGCTACACTGCAGGGAACCCCTCCTCGTCAGAACTTCTTTTATTCTTCAAAGCTGGCAGGCTGAAACCAATAAATTTAAATTTGAAGAGGTAAAATTAAGTAAATAAAGATAAAGAAAAATAAATTGACTCATTGATTCTGCCTTCAGGAGCACTTACATGATGTAGGAAAACAGATTATACTATACAATCCAAGTTGAAATTCCTTAAACAGAGGGTCTTATGAGAACACAAAGGGAAGGCAACTGGAGCTTTACAGATGACTTCCTAGACTAGAGATATCTGATGTGGGTCTTTAGGGTTAAGCCATTAATAGCAAGGCCAAGTAGAGGAAGAGCATCTCCTGCAGAGAAAAAAAAGAATGAGCAAAGGCGGGCTGTTGAGAGAATTCCAAGTGCTTAGTATGACTATAGCGGTAGTCTCAATGGGAGCAGGACCGCCCCCTAGAGGATGTTTTGAAAAATTAATGATTTTTCTTGGTTCCAGTAATTAGTAAGCACTACTAACCTTAAAATGAGAAGGGGCCACTGATGCTAGATGCTCTGCAATGGGCAAGACAATTGCATGCAATGAAAAATTGTCCCAAGTTCAAGTTTGGACAAGTTTGGGATGTCCCTCCAGGCATTTGTGTCCATGAAAAACCTCTTTATAACTGTCTCGGCATAGAGCCTAACTCCATATATACATATAACACAAAATATTTTTGCACAGTTTTAATACACACTAAATTTTCCAGGGACACAATTACATAAATTAAGGAAAGATTGTGCTTTGCTATGTTTGGAACTTTATCAAGAGTCATTCACCATTTCAGAAAATAACATCAAAGATGTAATACAGCTCTTGGTGTCTGAGTTGCCAATTCAGCCATCTGTATCAATCTGTATTTCTAGGTATTGCAGTCAAGGTGATACTATTTTTAAGCAAAAGTGTCTAACAACTTTATTAAGTTCCCCAATGTAGTTGTGCCCTAACATTTTAGATTATTTTATTGTATATTACTTTCTTTTTCGTTTCCCTCTAATGATAGATACTTAGGGCTTTTTTTAAAAAACCCAATGAGAAGATAGGTTATTTTATCTATGAGTTTCATTTCAGGGTAGTAAAAGTGTATTACAAAATGTTGTTTGTAACAAAGGGGACATTAGGCTGCAGAGGATAGAATGGGCTGTTATGTCAGTAGCATCTCTTTCCCAAAAGACCTCAGTTGTGACATGTGAAACTCTAATTGCTATGTGATGTTTCCAGTTGTAAGAGCCTGATTATGGTTTAATGCTTGCTGGAAAAATAAATGAGCAAAATCAAGTTAGGAGACCACTTATTTTTCCCTGCATGAAACATTTTAATGTGACTTTACACCCATATTTCCCTGGCTATTTTGGCAACATTAAAGACCCAGTCCATATCAAGGCCCAAGTGAATACATTCAAGAGCTATTTTTATCTTAACTTTTCTAACTAGTCCTTTGGCACCATTCAGAGATGGTAATGATAATATCAATGATATTAATAAACTAGCATCTAGTAAGCACCTACTACACGCTAGAGACTGGGTGAAGTATTTTCCATAGCAAATGTCCTAGAATTACAATTAAACTGTAAAGGTAAATACTTTTTGTCACCACTTTATATACAAACGTATAGAATCAAGAGACACTCCTGAGGCCACACCAGCTTTAAGTGGTAGAGGAAGGATCCACGGTCAGGTGTACTTGGGTGCAGAGCTCATCCGAGAAGAAGGGGTATAAGCCATGGTCCCTGGCCTCAAACAACTTAAAATTTATTTGGAATAAAAAGACTCATACATAAAAGATAAATGCTAATAGATCACAGACTACACTAATTGCATAATGAGTCAGACAAACAATAAATCCTCTTTCTATGACACCAAACTTTGCATATGTAAAAATAGTGTTCTCTTCTGGGTTTCTGTGATTTCCCACATGCTGGGCAGGTAAGATTTTAAACGGACAAACTGCAACACATGGTTGAAATCTGTTCCCACTTGAAACTGTGGAGGAAAAATAGCTAAGAAAGAAACAACTTAATATTCATTGACTGCTATATGGCATCATGACAAAATGGCAAGATCATAAGTCTCTCCATGAATTGTAATGAAAGCATATAAGATACGAACATACTGGTGTTTGATTTATCCATGGATAATTAATATTGCTTCAAATTTGAAATTACTTGAATAGATGTTATTGGGCTTAACTCTGGCATTGCCCAACATCGGTTGAAACATGGAGCATGATTATGAAGTATTAAAGGGAGAATTAGTACCTGACCATATTGTCCTTGGAAATAAATTACTTTTCTTTCTAGTCTCTCCTTTTAAAAAATAAAATAAGAAGACAAGATATTGAAATGTGAGAAATATTCAAGATATTGAAGTGAGGAATTTCCTTATGGCAAGGACAAGTGATTTATCCCATTTTTGTCACTATGGTAAATGAATACCTCTTATCATCAAAAACACTTAGAATAAAGATTTCAAGTAAATTATGAAAATAAATTGCTAGACCTAAACAAGATGTGCTTTAAGTTTGTTTTACTATGCAGAATTTAAACACCTGTTGATATTTTACACTGATTTCATATTATTTCCCTTCTCCCCACCCCCATTCATCTTCATCATCATCACCACAACCCACATGTGGACATTATTGAGGAGAAAAATGGTTGACTTCAGAACCAGAGATACTTACACTGATATCTGGGTCTGGAGGCGGGGGGCCTGGAACAAGTTGCTTTTCTTCCATTAGCTGCATTTTTCTGGAAAGTGAGAATAATTCCATGAGTAAGCAGAACTCTGCCTGGCACATGGCATGTGCTCAATAAATGGCAGCTATCACTGAACGTGGTAAATACGGAGGAGAAGAAAGGGTATAAGCCATGGTCCCTGGCCTCAAGCAACTTAAAATTTATTTGGAATAAAAAGACTCATACATAAAAGATAAATGCTAATAGATCACAGACTACACTAATTGCATAATGAGTCAGACAGACAATAAATATTGGAGGCATTCCCACAGGCAGGATCAGTCAAGCAGGGTTCCATGGAGAAGCAGCGTCTGGCAGTGGGACTCAGGCATGGTCAGGAAAAGCAGAAAGGGGTTCCTAGCAACAGGGCTGGTACTCAGGGGCCACAATAGGCACAACAAGGTCAGCACCAACAATACTTTCAGGCATCCGCAAAATTTTTTTGTTATTTCTCTCACCGAAGAAAGACAATGAATCTGGTAACAATGAATATATAATAATCAACCCAGCCTGGATTCAATTTGTCTTTATACTAACACAGTTGTAAAGTATAAGTTTTGTATTTTTTTTCATGGCAGAAGGAGCCCATGAAGACAGACGTTTCTGGGGTCTACCTAAGTCATAAGGCAGCCCTGCCAGAGAGGAGTCAAGGAAACTTTTTCTAGAAATTTATGCCATGCCTACATTTCTAATTCTTTTCTAAATCAATATTTATATGGGAACAGGCTGAGGCTTTAGACCCTTGCCACGGCACTTGCAAGGTTTCCCCCTACAGGAATCAAGGAAACTTTTTCCAGAAATTTATGCTACCCCCTTTGTTCGCTTATTCTTCAAAGTTTGTGAATCAAACGAAGATGCAACAGTATGCCATATGATGAAATCATATGTTATTTTAAAGAAAGATTTTAATGGCATATGAAATTCTCTTCCTTTCAATTCATCAAAACTTGCTTGCCATTTTACCTCATAAAAATCCTCCAAGCTTATTCTGATTCCCAAGGCCTTCAGAGGCAAGCGCTTCAATCCAAAGGGATTCAGAAGGATTTGGTCCCTCTCAGTACCTGTGTGTTCTTGGGCTGTCACCAGATCCTCACTGAGACAGATGTCACCAATTCCCTTCCTACAGATAAAGCAGAGTGGCAGTCAGAAGCTGGAGTCCCTGAATTCCTAGCATTTTATTTACTCCCACTGGAGAACAAGCAGTCATATCATCCTTCAGTGGAGAAGCAGGGAAGAAAAACTAAATTTGAGGATATTTTTGTTTTACACAAAAAACTCATAATTATCTATCATATTTCTTTCTTGGTTTCAGAAGGAATTATATTTCTATGCCTACTGTCCCCAAATCCATTACTGATATCAGTAAATTAATAAGTGGATTAGATGAATGAGATCTTTTTTTCTGAACTCTCTCTAAGAATCATACAATTTCAGAGCCAGAGGAGATCATAGATACTGTCTTATTCTTCCCCTCAACGATTTTTTCTCTTAGGTGGTGATTGTCCTGTTTTAGGATATTTTGTGTTTTTTTTCTTCCTTTGCCCACCTTGTAAGTGTGTTGGTCATCAGGTTTTTGTATTCTTCCTTTTTCTCTTTTAATCCTATCAACTTTTGAGGAGTAACCTCCAAATTATTCCTGCTTGTGCATCGATATGAATTCTGCTTCTCTAAATAATCCTGACCCGTCCACCCACAAATAAGACTGCCAAAGCTCTACAGTGGGCACCTGCCATGTCTTCAAGCCAGTGTCACTTAGACCACCTCTGCCTGGTGTTATAAACTCTTATTCCTTTATCTCATATTTCTTAGCTCTCCAATTTGTAACTTCACACTTCATCTCCGAGTACTCATTTCAGACACTTTTTGAATTTTTTTCTTCACTTTTAGCCCACATCCAATGACCTGTCATCTTCTCAACTTTTACAAACTACTTTAGACTTAATTCTTCCACTAGACCTTGCTATTCTCTAATCTTGGTTTCCATTCTGGTCCAATGACTCATGTTCCATTGCTTCTGCTAAGGGCTGTTTCTCTGTCCTGCCCTAGTTCCATGGACTCATACATGCCCACTTTCCAGTCATCCTCTCTGTAAAGAGAAGAAAATCAGAAAAAAATGGCTTCATCTATCATAGCTATACTATGATATATTAGTTTGTTTCACACTGCTAATAAATACATACCTGAGATTGGGTATGTATTTATTAGCATAAAGGAAAGAGGTTTAATTGACTCACAGATCCACATGGCTGAGGAGACCTCACAATCATGGCAGAAGGCAAGGAGGAGCAAGTCACATCTTAAATGGCAGCAGGCAAAAGGGCTTGTGCAGGGGCACTCCCATTTATAAAACCACCATATCTCATGACACTTATTCACTATCACAAGAACAGCATGGGAAAGACCCACCCCATGATTCAATTACCTCCCATCCGGTTCCTCCCATAACATGTGGGAATTATGGGAGCTAGAATTCAAGATGAGGTTTGGGTGGGGACACAGCCAAATCGTATCGTATGACTTCTAAATCATTAGGTCAATCTTATATCCTGAGCTTCACGTTCTGTCATTCAGCTCTTGATGGACAATTTCCTCATAGTGGTCCCACGATTACTTCAGTTGCAAGATGTGCTTAGTAGAACTGACCTTCCTCCATGTCCACTCTCAACTTGATTATCTGGCCTCACCATCCTCAAAGACACCCAAATTTGACACTTTCCTCCTACTTGTCAGTTTTAACTCAGCAAATTCTTCTTCATATACAGAGTCCTCCTGATCCTTAAGGAATACATTTCAAGGCCCCAGTGGATGCCTGAAACTTTGAATGTATATACTATGTTTTCTCCTATACATATATACCTATGATAAAGTCTGTAAAGAAGGTATAGTAAGAGATATAATTGTTCTATTTTATTATTGTGTTGCTAGTCTCTTACTTACACAACAACATATTGTAAATGTGGTCTGTCTCTCAAAATATCTTACTGTACTATACCACCGTTCTTCTTGTGACGATGTGAGTGGGTGCAATGTCGATGTGATGAGATGATGTGAGGTGAATGAGGTAGGCATTGTGATGTAGCATGAGGCTCCAGTTGGCTTTCTGTATTACTGAATCTGTGTAACCATCTCTTACTTGCGGCAGATGGCTTGGTGTCACTCGTTTCAGGGGATCCCTTACTTAAGTCTTCATACAGGCCCAATGCTTTCTGGCACAACACGTTGCTGTCAATCAGAACACTTTTCTGTTCCTATCTTCCACCCACAAATTTAATGCCTTTTCTATATTAACTAACTATTTCTCACACACCATAACTGTAACTTTTGCAGTTTGAGATGTGATAATAAAGCTGGAAAATTTCTTTTTCCTTCTTCACAATTTTAAGAATAAGAGATCCATTTTTGTCATAGATCTTAGCAACTTCAGCATTTTTTTTTCCTTTCCTTAAGTCAAGAATTTTCACTTTTTCACTTATAGGAAACACTTAATGGCTTCCCTTTGGCAAAGTTGAATTGCCAGGGACATTACTCTTGTGCTTCGGGGCCCCTATGGTGTAAAATGAAGGTGACTTGAACACAAACATTGCAATACTGTAATAGTCCATCTGATAACCAAGCTGGCTACTAAGTGACTAACGGGTAGGCAGCATCTACAGTGTGGATTCACTGAACAAAGGGATGGTTTATGTTCTAGGCAAGGAGAAGGACAGATTTCATCATGCTATTCTGAACAGCACACATTTGAAAACTTTACGAATTGGTTGTTTCTGGAATTTTCCATTCAATATTTTTGGACGATGGTTGATGGTATGTAACTGAAACCTTGGAAAGCAAAACTATAAAACCTCCTTTTGGATCCACTTTACCACCCTATCTCTCACTTACATGATACAAAATTGTTTTGCACATGGATTCTCTTGTTCCCAAATTTTCTCTCTCTCACTAAATTGTACACAATACTATTAGGGTAGCAGTTCCCAGGGAGGCAAGAAGAGGAAGGTAGTTGAGGCAGAAGGAACAGTATGAATTGAAGACACAAACAAAGCAACTTTGTGTGCACAGGGAACTCCAAGCAATTCTCCTCCACTTTGGCTATATATAACATGGTGGGGAGAAGCTGTTGTTACTGGAGAGGTAAAGGGAATGTACACCCAGGTAGGACAGGACTTCTATGTTCTCCGAAGTTGAGACTTCATGTTTTAGTGAATGAAGAACTATACTATGTTTGTAAATCTGGAGGACAGTCTGATTAGGACTTAGTTACTGTTGGATCCAGGAGGTGAAAGAAGCTAAGAGACAAAATAGTAAATCCAATGAACATGGGAATTGGCTTTTAACCACATTGGTAGTCATCGTCCTTCCCTACCCAATTGCCAAGCATCCCACCCTTTCTTACTCATAAAATACCCACAGAGGAAAAGTGCTCAGTAAAGATAGGCACTCCCCAAGACTTAAGGGTTAACTATAATTGGTCTAAGCAAAATTATGATCTCATTCTCTTTTGCTAGTGCCTGGCTTAAGGATGGACATGTAACCCAGTTTTGACCAGTCTCTTGAGGCTTTTGGGAAAGATTTCCTCCCTGATAAAAATGAGCATGTGATACCTACAGTTATAGCAGCTATCCTTTGAATGGAAAGAGTTAAGCCTGGGAGACAAGAGCCAACATGCTGAGGGAAGCAGAGTGGAAGACAGGGAATAGCCTAGGTCCTTGATGATATCATGGAATCATTAAATTAACCCTGGTACCACCAGTCTTTGGAATCTCAGGCTTGTAAGATAATAAATATTCTGATTGTAAACTTTCTTCTGGCTGAGTTTCCTGTTTTTTGCTGTACCCATCCTAACTGACACATAAGGAAATGGTTAACTAAACAGATGCTGGAGGTGAAATTCTTAGACTCAAGTCTTAGTTGTAGCACTTCTACTAGCTGTGTGAGTTTAGGCAAGTGACTTAATCTTTCTGGACATCAGTTTCCTCATCTGCAAATTTGAAATAATAACAGCTCATAACTTACAGTGTTTTTGAAATTTTATATATATCAAGCACTTAGAATATTCTGGTACATAGTAAGAGCTCAATCAGAGTCATACAAAGGCTCAATAAACATCTTTGCAATGAATTAAATTCTAGATAAAGAAACTGAGTCCCAGACACATTAAGTAACTCATTCATAGCCACATGGCTAATTTGGAACTGAGATTAGACTAAGATTTAGAGCTAGCAACAGACAGAGTGGGAGTTTTCCTGGAGTTCTCCAGGGAGGAAAACATCACAGGCAGTAACACTTTCCTCAGCAAGGTCAGAGAACGTCTGCAGATGACTAGTGTTGAGAGCTCATCTCAGAATACAATTTAAATTTTTGGAAAAGCTTTTACATTTTAAAGTTTATAATTTTTTTTAACATTATGAATTTATCAGTCAATCTTATGCAGAAGTTTTAAGCACACTTTTTTCTATTAAAATTTTTCTTTCTTCAGTGTAATCAACAAAGATTGAAATTAGAAAACTTTTGACACTAAGAATGGTTGCTTGCATGCCCTGTTTTACCAGTGGCTTTCACATTTTTAGTCTTTTAATGGTAGGCTTGGAATTTACTATTTGACTTAGGATAATCTACACTTCCGCACTCTTGAAGATTTCACATAGGAAAACTTTGAAATTGTCCTTCCACCCTATGAAAGAGCATTTGTTGTCAATTAAATGTGGAAAGGTAAACTCTTTTTGTACTAAAATTAATTCTAATGCTCCAGTCTATGTAAAAACTGCTACCAAACATATAATGGCTACTGAATGAACTATGTACATAAATTCAACGGCTTGTAAAAGAAAATATAAAGTACAATACATCACAAAATTCACATTTTATTACTGTATTTGGCATATGATATAGTAAGATAGTATGGTAAAATATTCATCTAATTTGAAGTTTTAAAAAACCTGGGTTCAAGCCCCACTTCAAATGACCTGGGTAAAAACATTTAACTTCTTTGAGATTCAGTTTTCTTAATTGCAAAATTGAAAAAATGATAATAATAATAATTGCTCATAAATTTGGTAAGAGAGTACTCTGTATAGAACAAACTGTAAACTCTTATGCAGACATATCACTTAGATGTTACATTGTATAAGTAAATTATAATTGTCTTTATTAAAGAGCTATAAATTCTTTGAATGTGGCAAAAATGCTGGGGTAAACAGCTCTATATCTCTTTTGACTGTTTATGTTATTATTTCTGCCCTTTACAGGAATGCAGTAAGAAAAATAATTATCGTTGTTCACTTGGCATGTGTCTCATCTCCACTGCCTACTTAACAGTACACCTGGCACATAAGGGGTGTTCAATAAATGTAAATGTTCGCTAAATGTTGACAACTGTTATAAAATTCCAGTAGAATACCTAGGAAATTTTAGTAATGAGAATAAATATTAGAAAGCTATGGAAAATAAATTAATGAAGAAAGGTAGAAAATCTGAGCAAAAAAATAAAGCTTTCATATAAATTGGCAGGAAGAGGGAGTCACTATTTCCCAGAGGAGACCCTGGAGAAGTCTACTCATCCTCAGCCAGGAGTTGTCTGGTTCTGGTTTGCAGGAGCACCTCTGGACAGCTGTTCAGCAGATCCTCACTCACTGAGTTGCTTCTTTCTCTCTGTCCTGTTGAGTTCTCCTCTCTCTAGTTCCTCCTGCCTTCTATCTTCTTTTCACTGCTTTGCTGTTACCTGTCCTTCCTTTTTCCTTCATTGTTATGAGTATACGCACATTTGCATCTCTGTGTGTTGTACAGAAACACACATACATGCATACAATCCATATTAAAAATGAAAATCATTGAATTCAATCAAAACAGTATTTTAAAGAATAATTGGCTGATATAATAATATTGTTTATCTATTAACTGGAGGATCTTTGTGGTTTTTTGCCTTGTTTTTTTTTTTTTTTATTATTTCTGGACACTTCTCCTATCTAAGCAGCAGCTAGGACATTCCAAACTTTCTTACTTAGGGGAGAATAATACAACTTAAGAGGTTCTTACAGGGTCTTGGCATAGTTAGTATATTTGGAAGAATATGTAACTGGTCAGAGTTATTGGTTTTCCCCAGTCCAAGGCTGACAAAAATGGGTCTCAATAAGCTAAAATCAAGGTATGGGCAGAGTTGCATTCCCTTCTGGAGGATTTAGGGGATAATTTGTTTTCTTGACTTTTCCAGCTTCTGGAGGTTTCCATATTTCTTTTCTCATGTCCTCCCCTTTTCATCTTCAAAGTCAACTATAACCAGCCAAGCCTTTCTCACACTGAATCACGGTACCACTGACTTTTCTGTTTCCCTCTTCCACATTTAAGTGCCCTTGTGATTACATGGGGCCCACTGGATAATCCAGGATGATCTTCCTGTTTTAAAGCCACTGATTAAATACCTTAATTCTATCTGCAACCTTTAATTTCCTTCTCCCATGAAACACAGCATATTCACAGATTCTAGGGATCAGGACATAGGCATCTTCGAGAGGTCATTATTCTACCTACCACAGCTGTATGTGTTGCCTGAGACAACTTCATAGAATGCCCAAGGCATCATAGGGAATAAGAAAATGTTTTTCCTTATGAAGTTGAGAATAGCAGAGCCAGAGCATGAGATACTGAAGGACCCAGACGGTTTATGCTATCAAACTCAGGAAAATATAGCAGGAGATTTACACAGTGGAATAGCAGGTAGGAATGAAAAACTAGGTACCAGGGAGGCCTGGGTACATTTCAGCAGCTGCCAGCATGGAAATGTGGCATCCAAGCACTAGACAGCCTCTTTTCTCCTGACCCCAGTGACTTCATGGTATTTAATGCCTGGCTCCCTTTCCTTTTCTTCCATGAACTTAGATGTAACATCAAGGAGAGAAAGAAACAGGTAACACCAAATCAATTGAGTTTCTCTGGAACTGACTATCACTAATTTTCCAATATCAGTAATTGGGAGGCTATACATAAAAATTAGGTGTATTTATAGTGAAAATGTTTGATTTTTATATTTAATGCACATTAAGCTCTCAACCCTTTTAAAAAACAAACTAGAGAGAGCAGCTTTCTTCTCTAAACCCATTGGGAGTGTGTGATCTCTCCTGTGCTTGTATATTTCTCACATTCATACTTCAGAGACAGAAGGGGAGGGTGATAGAACCTAGGCCAGAGCCATGTCCCGTGAAGTCAGCATTTCCTTATCCCTTTCATTTCCACATGGATGAGTTTCCCAAGGATATCTTTTTACCTTCAGCAGATATTTCTATTTCTAATCCACTTAGGTTATCTTTGAATGCAAAGTGGAGACTCCCATCAGATAACTTCAAAATCCCAGCCATTCCTAAGGCTCATGTGAAAGAATATCCATAAAGGGCTCTATTTTGTCATTGATGTAAAATTTTACCCCAACAGATGTCAAGGGAGATGATGATGATGGCTACCAAAGATTTCTGCTAGGTGCTTTACACATTATCTCTAATCCCACAATTCTTCAAAATAAGTATTATTATCCACAATTTATATATGAGAATATTGAGATCCTAATTTCCCAAGGTGCACTTTCCCAAGGTACATCAGCCTAGGTCCCCCAAAGCAAAGCCTGACACACAGGTTTGTGTGCAAGTGGTTTATCTGGGATGTGAGCCAGTGAGCAGGACAAAGGGAAAGGAACCGGGAAGAAGGAAAAGCCAGTACATGGATGCATTATAAAGTTGCCCACTTCTGAAGGTGACAGATGTCTATCCCTTCTTAGGAGGCTTGTGAAATGTGGCAAATAACTGTGCACCCAGGTTAGAAAAGGGAGAAGCATTGATCTTTAGTCTTCTACCTCTGACTAGTCAAGGTTGCCCCACAGCTGCTTATTCCCTTGCATGTTCAGGTTTGCATGTACGAATGCCAAAAGTATTCTCATGGGCTCCCTGTGTCTAAGCCCTGGGGCAGGAAGCTAGAAACTTGAGTAGAGTGAAGCAGGCACTGACTTCTTTGATCTATGCAAAGCTGGTTGAAGCCTGTGCAGAAATGGCCGGGACAGCAGTGGCTGTAGCAAAAGGTGGGGCTAGAAAGACATACAATGATACATAAGAGGTGGCTAATACCGAAGGTCATATGACTATTCAGTACTTCAAATCAGGCCTGCCTAACTGCAGGGCTTGGGTGCCTTCCATAATTCACATGAGTTTCCAAGAAGATATTTGGCTTTGTGGAACTTAAGAATGAGTTTATTATCCTCAGCAATTAGATGAGGATCTGGTATTGATTTTACACTGTATCAGAATTGGAGCATTATACAACCACTCTGTGTGTATTTGAGGGTGTGAATTCTTCCCTCATTAACCCCCAAAACGGGTTTCAAAAATAAATATGCTAAATATAGGACTGTAGAATGGTGCTATCAAGCAGAAAGATAATGTGAGCTACACGGGCAATTTTCACTTCTTTAGTACCCACATTAAAAATGGAAAAAGTAGTAAGTGAAATTAATTTTAATAATCTATTTTATTTGACTCACTGTTCTAAAGTATTATCTATCATTTAAACATGTAATCAATACAAATGATTGAGATATTTTATGTTCTTTTTTGTCATAAGCCTTCAAAATCTGGTGTGTATTTTGCACTTGTGAGCACATCTCAGTTCAGATTAGCTATATTTCAGTAGCCATGTGAGACTAATGTTACCATCTTGGAAAGCGCAGTCCTAGGATATTTTCTTCTTATGAACTGAAAGAGTTAATCTGTGAAAGGCAATATTATTACATTTTTCTTTGGGATGAGATAGAGTAGGGAGGATTTTTTATATACTCTCCTGACATTATGACTTTAGTCTACATTATTTCTTTCTGAAATAAACAAAATGTCAAATTGACAAGGTTCATGATCAGAAGTGATTAGAACAGTGATTTGAAGACAAAACCAAGCCATACATGAATCTAATATTTCAAGGTTTATTTCTCCTGTCCACTTGTCTTTAAAGTGCAGGACAACTGATTTTTAACTTAGAAAAAAAGAAGAAAGAAAGCTTTACACATTTGTGCTTAAACCACGGGGTGAGCAATATAAGATGGTGATTCTAAAATTGAGTTACCATATCCTATGCAACCGGAATTATCATATACAAAATAATCATATATAAATCTGCTTGTCTTTACTCCCCTAAAAAGCTATATTTTTATTTTCATGGATTTTTATTTCACATAAAGCTCATATATAATTCACATAAAGTTAAACAAAATATTTGACAGATATAGGTATTATAATACATAGCGTTTAGAGATGGATCTAGGTTCAAGTCCCCAGCTTTACTACCTACTGTGAGTAACTTTGAGCCAGTTACCTAACTTTTTTAAGCCTTAGTTTTATCTTCTCCAAAATGGGAATAACAATTCTTATCTTGCAGGGTTATAGTAAGAATTAAATAAGATCAAATATGTGGGAAACTTGGCACAGTGTCTGGCACGTGGTTGATACTCAACATACAGCAGCTTTTACTATTAGTGAAAAAAAATCTAACAATAAGACAGACTTCAGAGTATATACCTTGCCTTCAACATTTCTCATAGTCTATTGGTTAAGAAATCTATGAATGGAACCACAAATTACTGTGAGTGCCACGAACCCTACGGTATTCAGAAATTTATCAATAAAAGGGGATTTTTTCCACTCAATGCTGGGAAAATTGTTCATAAAAATCCACAGGCTCAAAGGAACCTCTCTGGGAAGGTGGGGTGTGTGGAGTATGTGGGGTGTGTGTGTGTGTTTTCTGTTCCTTTGTTTCTTAATCCCCATATTGTGGTCTGATTCCCATAACAGCTGAAATTAGCACTTTAATTTCCATATTATCTCCTTTATATTACAGATGAATAATGTGCAGGAATAAAGAGGAAGATCTTAGGGGGAATTACGAAAGATGAAAAAAAGTATTATGCTTCGTTCTGAACAGCCTTTTATATCCTACACTGACTTATCACTGGCATAGGAAAATAAGTCTCCACTCATTCAATGTAGAGCAAAATTGGAGAAGCTATCCCTTTGAGAGACAGGAGTCTCCTGAGATAAACCTCCTAAATTACTTGTTTCACATCCTCTATTCACTACCTACTTAAAGCCAAGTACTTTAGGTACACTTGATTCTGAATAAAAGAAATCTATAGATTGCACAGTTTTAATAATAATAAGGATGATGATGGTAATAGCTAAAATTTATCAAATGCTGCCTGTGGGACAGGTGCTAAACATTTCATATTCATTAACTCATTTATTCACCTCTGTGAAGTTTCTCACAGATACAGAAGCTGAAGCACAATTTAATAACTTGCCCAATTTTAGTAAGTGGTAGAGACAGGATTCTAGCAGAGACATTTGACACTAGTGTCCACATCCAGTAACACTGTACAAATCAACAATGTACAATCTACCAACAAGTTTTGCTGGCCCTACTTTCAAAACATGTTACCAGCACATTCATTTTTCTCTCTCTCACCAACACCACCCTAGTCGAAGCCACCATCATCCCTTCTCTGGAGAATGACGATGGTTCCAACTATTCCCTCTGCTTCCATTCTTATCCCCTAGCAACCTATGTTCCAGGCAGCAGCCAAGTGAACATTTTAGAATATAAATCAAACTTTACTCTGATTTTGCTCCAAGGCATAAATCCTTCCACTGGCATCTCCATTCCTCTTAGAATAAATCCAAAGTCCTAACCATGGTTTTTCAAACTCTGGGAACTCTTGGCTACCTCAGCTCATCTCTTCCTACTCTCCTCACTCATCACATTATTATTCTTCTTTTCCTTTCTTGAGTGAATCTGCTGTTCCCTGTTTGGCACACTCATCCCTCACATCTTCACGTAGCTGCATACTTCTCGTCATTCAGGCCAAAAATTCAAATATCACCTCCTGAGAGAGGACTTTCCTCACCACCCAGGCTAAAGCTGCCCACTCTCTTCCTACTTCCCCATTTGCTCTCATGACTCCCTGTTTTAATCTCTTCATAACACTTACTACTATACAAAATTATTCATCCATTTATTTCTTAACTTCTTTGTTTTCTGCTTCCCCTCCGTCATCAGCAGAATGCAAAGTTCCACAAAGCAGATACCTTGCCTGTCATATTCACTGCTGTATCTGCCAGACCTAGAACATGGCCTGGCACATAACAGGCATTTATTGAATCAAAATCAGTAATTTATATGAATGAATAACTTAATGACATGATTAAAAAAAAAGTCTCCTTTAAGCACATGGTTCTCTGGAATCTTCTCATGAATATTAACAAGGTAGTGAGAAATGAGCTATAATGAGAATACAGATCCAGAAGTTAAAAATGATTAACTCCAAAAAGAAACAGGGAACCAGGCAAAATGTGTTGTGTATTACTGACACTTTTTCCATGCCTTCTGTTGTATCTCTGTCCATTTTATGATTTTTGTTGGTTTCCTCCTTACTTCTGAAGAAAAAATTTTGAGAGCTTATATATCAGGTATTCTGCTGGGTTCTTAACTACATAAATAAGTAAAAAAATCTAGGGAGGACTTTATGTTCACACGAATAGAAATGAAACAAATGCCCTCTTTGTGGTCTGTAAAAAGGGTTTCTGAACAATGAGACATTAGGTAATCATTAAGAATAAGCTACAGATTTTTAATAGTAAGGGAAAATATTATAGGTTTTTGAGAAAAATATGGCCTATCCCAAATATTTAAAATATGTAATAAGATTACTAATAGTAATTTAGTACTAATAGTAATGATAGCTTCTATTAGTAATTTAGTAAATTAACCGAATTACTAACAGTTATTTTTAATGAAGAAAATCACTAATAGTGTTTGCTTCCTGTAAGGGGAATTACACATTTTCTCCCCTACCTCCTCCTCCCCCTCCTTCTTCTTCTTGTTCCAAATCTGTCAGCTTAGGTTCAGTTATGATTCAAAAAGAAATCATCCCAAATCTTATTTCTGTCTCATCTTCATGTCCACTGTGGGGTTGGATATAACAGCACTACATTCTCTTCTCTCTTATTCATGCCTGAAGGATACTCGATTTGGGATACTGCAGGCTCATAACAGAGGTTTAATGAAATAAAGACTTTTTCTTGAAAGGGGCACATGTCCCTTCTCTCACATTTCATTGATCAAAACAAGCCGCGCTGCCAAATCCTATGTCCTTGGGAAAGAAACCATATTCCCCCTATAAAGAGAGATTCAAAATATTTAGAAAAATAATCTACCAAAGACCGTTCTGTACTTTACAAATTTTCTGAGTATATATAATATTTATTAACAGAAAAATATCTGAGCTGTTGATTTTTAAAGAATTTTACTTTTCTTTAACTAGAAACACATGTAGCTGCAAATAGAAAATTTGACTTTCAGCAGTTTAAAAACATAAAGCCTGATCTTCTCACATATTTATAAATATGAGGGTAAGTGACTTCAAGTCTTAGTTAACAACTCAATCATGTTAGAGCCAACCTCTCATCAATTGTCTTGACTTTTCCCTCGTGTTTATAGCCCATTGTCACAGACAGCCACTGCTATTATGGAGTTACCATCTCCAATGAGGGAAAGAGGAAAGGGACATATGAGAAGCACTGCAGCCACGCCAGTTCCTTTAACAGGAAGGCAAAGGTTTCTTGGTAGATTGTCCTAGCAGCCCTGACCTTATATCATACTGGCCAGAAATGAGTCACATGAACACTCTCAGGTACAATGGGGTTTGGGAACACAGAGAATAGATTGTTGCCATTACTTTTAATGGCAAAAGCCGCATTACTTTTGTACCAACATAATAATTGCTGTAAAGCAAGCATGATCCTTCCTGGGGCTTGGCATATTGGGCTTTAAACAAAGTCTGGGCCAGGCGCGGTGGCTCACGCCTGTAATCCCAGCACTTTGGGAGGCCGAGGCGGGTGGATCACGAGGTCAAGAGATCGAGACCATCCTGGTCAACATGATGAAACCCCGTCTCTACTAAAAATATAAAAAATTAGCTGGGCACGGTGACGCATGCCTGTAATCCCAGCTACTCAGGAGGCTGAGGCAGGAGAATCGCCTGAACCCAGGAGGCGGAGGTTGTGGTGAGCCGAGATTGCGCCATTGCACTCCAGCCTGGGTAACAAGAGCGAAACTCCGATCTCAAAACAAAACAAAACAAAAACAAACAAACAAACAAACAAAAACAAAGTCTTGGTTAGATCAGAAAAGACGAGTTGAGGACTGGATATTTGCTGTGTGCCTACCACAGAAGTCAAGAGAGCGCAGTTGATTCTGATAAGTGAACCTGGTGGACATTTTACCTGAACTTAAAAAGACAGTGGGGTTGAGCACAAAAAGAAGAGTGGTATTTCTTATAAGAACTGCAGCATGAGTCACAGCAGAAATGTAGTTTGATGATATGGTTGGGCTGTGTGTCCCCACCCAAATCTCATCTTGAATTGCAGTTCCCATAATTCCCATGTGTCTTGTGAGAGACCCAGTGGGAGGTAATTGAATCATAGGGGCAGTTACCCCCATGCTGCTGTTCTCATAATGCTGAGTGAGTTCTCATAAGATCTGATGGTTTTATTTTTTTCCTCTTTGCTCTGCACTTTTTGCTACAGCCATGTGAAGAAAAATGTATTTGCTTCCCCTTCTGCCACAATTCCTAAAGTTTCCCGAGGCCTCCCCAGCCCTGTGGAACTGTGAGTCCATTAAACCTCTTTCCTTTATAAATTACCCAGTCTTGGATATGTCTTTATTAGCAGCGTGAGAATGAACTAATACATTTAGGAAATGCTAACTAGTTAATCTGACATAACTAAAGAATATGGTGAGGAATTGCTAAGAAGGAGTTGAAGCTGCGGAGATAGGATAGGGTTCGATGATTAATACTAATAGTTTGCATTCATTGACTATTTATTATGGGTCAGATATTTTTATTCCCATTATTTCATTTAATTTTCACAACAGCTCCATGATGTAAGAGCTACAATTTTCTCTCCAATTTACATGTGGAGAAGCTAAGTAACTAGCCAAAGGTCACATAACTAATAAGTGGTAGAGCTAGGGTTGAACCTGATATATACTCTAGTGTTCTGGAATCTAGCGTTCTGATATATACTCTAGTGTGCCTGGAGTCCACAATCCCCCTACCCCTCATTTACACCCCAATCCCTACCCCAAGGAAACGCATGGTAGCCACTGAACACAAATTTAAAATCACTGTGTTAAAGAATCCCTGCATGTGTGGAGATGAGCATGAAGTAGGAAGGGCCTGTATACTGAATCATCAAAGAAGATCCATCTATTTGTCTGCACCTCTCTAATCAGAGCAAAAGAGAGGCCAGCTTAGCAAGTTCAAAATGTTCACTCCTTCCCCAGCAATTTACATTATCTGACATAAATGAAAAAGCACACGAGCCAATGGCTGGGGCATAACTTCTCCACTGGGAAAGAAGAGATGAGCTTAACAATAAGGCTTCCCAGAAACATTTTTCAAGAGCCGGTTCAACTGCTTATAAAGTATTGCCTGAAACACTAATAAATACTGGCAATCTACACAATAGTTCTTTACTTTCTCATACCTATTTTAACCATGATGTAAAATGAGGCTTCCAGAATGTGACCTTACAGTCACATGGTCCTCTATTCACTTTAGAGTATGATAGTTTTCCTTCAGCTTTCACTTTTGTCATCCATTTCCATAAGATTTCTCTATAAAAATCTAACTTCCTCCCCATCACATTTTTAAAAAAGATGTAGATACATAATCAAAATCCTTAAGATAATAGATGCTTGAACATTCTAATTTTTACTTTGAAAACATAAACAATTTCAGTGTTCTTCCGTTTTATTTTAGGGTCGTATAGGTCAATATTTCTTAATTGGGCATGATTGTGTAGATGAATTCTTGTAATGTTAGACTGTCCAGAGCATTGCAGGATATTTAAGACTGCCCTTGGCCACCAATAGCATTCCCCAATTATTGTGACATTTTAAAAAAATGCCCACAAATATTTTCAAGCATCCCTTCCGGAGGGATTTTTCTTTCTTTCTCTTTACTTCCTTGAGAAACCTTGTCACTGGTTGAAGTGACAGAGTTAGGGCTTGGGTTTAGCTATCTACTCATCAGAAATCAATTAATGTCCATTCCCATACCTGTAAAAATGTGTTAGTATCCACCTTATTGTGTGAAGCAAATGAAACACATAATACACAATCCCTGATATACACGAAGCCTTTCTGGGTAAGTATGCTAGCTCCCACCAAGAATAAGGTATTAACTTTTTTCTCTTTCTCTAAAAAATGCTTAGATAGGTGAACAGAGTTTTAATTCATTCTTCAATTCCTCTTTGCCATAGTCTGACTGCTGTTCACTGAAAAAATCAGATAACTTAAAGAAAAATTTAAAAAATTAAGTATTGGTGTAAAATAGGATACTGTAGAAAAAATAATGGGAGAGGGAGAAAAAGCCCATTATGAAAAATGTGAGAATTGCAGATCAGTAGTGAAATAGCGTTTCAGGAAGTTCTGTCTCCTTGATTTGTGGATTCACGGATGGAAAATTGATTTATAGATCGGAAAATGATCCTTTAGGATTTTCTTATGGAGAGTATTCCCTCCATGAGTGGGAAGTTAAAACAGATAATCCAGAAAATTCATACATTTGCTGAAGTTCTAGAAAACTTCTATGATTGGATCTACCAATCTCCAGTATTAAAGATGTGAATGGCTTTAAATTATTCTAGGCTATAACACTTCTTTATGTATTGTGACAATGCTACACACACATTAGGCGTCACTATTCCGGAGTTGATAATAGACCAAACTGTGGCTTCCATCCACTGAGTTAAATCTACAGACTCACAGACATTTAAACATTTTTGCCATAGAGACTTAACGAAACAAACAGTATGTGTGGATATTTACAAAAGCTTAACTCCTTTCAAAAGCAGTGAAAATAAAGAGGAGAAGGAAACTTTGTTAACTCCTTGATGAATATGGTCATTTTATTTTAGATTTCAGTCTTGTATAAAACTATTCCAGGAGCAAAAATATTTCCTTAATTGGAAAAATTCACTCTTCTGGTTATTTTCCATTTTCCCCCAATATCATTCCCCACCCTGCTCTGGGGACCCCTGGTCCCTGGGAGGGAAAGTTTTATAGATTATATCATCTGGGCTCTTGGCTCTCTGGCTTACAACTAACTGGGTTTGGACAATAAGAGAGATCAGCAGGAGATGGGTAGATGGAAGGGAAATGAAAGAAAAGTATTTCTTCTCCTGGCCCTTTCATTGCATGGTCATGGCAGATTGGCTGCATTTTTCAGTCAAATACCATAGCTCTTGCTTGGCAGCCTTCTCTTATAGCTAAAGCTACAGCTAGTAACTATTCCAGATTCCAATAACCATTCATTTACTCCTCTTGTTTTTTAGGACTGGGGATGGTAACATTTCCTCACTATTACTAGCCCTGAGGCATGGCAACATCCCTTGTTCGTCTCCCTAAACCCTGAAATATGATCTTTATTAAATACTCCTTAATTAGTCCATTTTCAATATGCCATCTATTTCATGCTGAAACTCTGACTGGTACCTTTTGAAATTGGCTTGAAAGTCATTTCATAACTATATTGTTGGGCTCAATGATTTCAAGTGCTAGTGTGGGAATCCAAATGCTTGGGTTGAAATCATATCCTGACCACTTGCTTACCATGTGATCCTAAATAAATTTCTTAACTTTTCTACATCTCAGCTTTCTCATCTATAAAACAGAATGAATACTAGTGGCAACTGCTTCATGGGGCAATTTCAAAGATTAAAATAGCTTCAAAGGATGCCTGGAATATAGCAAAGACTTCCAAATGTTGACTGCTTAAATTATGTCTTCATGTACCCTGTATTATCCCCGGGAATAGGCACTGAAATAATAGTATTTTAAAAAAGCAGTATATCTAAAGATGAGTGTAGGCAGTCATTATGTCAGTGCTTTCATTTATTAATGTTTGGAATTGCAGATAAGTATATTGGATTAATTTTCTGTGGATCTTTGGGTGCCATTTTTAACAACAGCTTTCAAAACTCAGCTTTGGTGGCAAATTAAATTATAAATGGTGAAAAGCATGCATTAGTGTAATATTGGTAGCACTCTTAAACAGCTTAACTGAGAAGAGTTTAGTGAAGGGTAACTTCATCATTTCAACATAAAGATGTTGGCAAGGTTAAGAGAAACCTGAAAGAAAGGAAGAACTATTGCAAAACTAGCAAACTCTAGGATGTTACCATTCTTAGGTCTGACAGGCTGGTGGAGAAGAAATAAGGAGAAATAGGTCACCTGAATTTGGAGACATCTATAGCTGTAATTGTAAAGAGAACTACCTAGAAGGAGCTGTGGTCCTCAACAGAGTAGCCAGGGAAAAAATACTCTGCGTGTTCCTTCTTCTCACCTTCTAGTTTCCTGCTGACATCTCTCCTTGGCAAAGGACAGGGAATCCAGTTGACTCCGTTCATAGGGATTAGATTCCCAGGAGGCAGAACAGGATGTAGAAGGGTGGAGCATGGGATGGAAAGACCAGTAGAGAATGTCCAATATAACATACAACACCAAAAGCAAATACAATTTCTTTACTTATTTTTTTCCTGCATACCTATTTCTGCACCTCTCTACATAACTTGTCATCAGTTTTGATTAGCATTCTAAGGAATTTTATGACACTAGAAAGTGAAATTGTGAATAAAATATGAAAAAAGTGTTCATGCAGGTAATATAACTAGTATTACCCAAAAATTAACCCCTTCAAATTTCATTGTTTATGTTCAAAATACCCAAAACACTTTACCATGGATATTCTCCTTGTAAGGATAATGATGATGATGATGGTAATGATAATGATTATTATTATTACAACAGTTATTTATTAACTGCTTACTGTGTTTTGAGTATTTTAAATGTATGCTTTCATTTAACCCTTGTATCCACTTTAGAAGGAAAGCATCATTACCTTATTTTATAGGTACTCATATAAATAAGGAGTAGCAGGTTAAGAGGTATTATGTGATTTGAGACAGTTCATATGGCTCAAGTAGCAACCTCTAGGCAACATGACGCACCCCTTTGAACTTAGCAGTTAGAAACACAGACTAAGCCCAAAGAAATTAGAAGGAAGGAAGTGGTGCCAAGAAAGACACAAGTCAATGAAAAAGAAAACAAGACTAGAGTAGTAATGATCAACAAAACTGAAGGCTTTTTAAAAAGAATGCTTTTATTTTGAAATAATTTTAGCTTTTGAGAAAAGTTACAGAGATAAAATTATGTATTTCAATTAGTTTTCCCTAATGCAAGTGTCTAACACTATTATGATTCAGTTTTCAAAACTAAGAAATCAACCTTGGTATGTATTACTATTAACTAAACTCCAGGCTTCATTTGGATTTTGTCAGTTTTTTCACTAATGTCAGAGCTTATATGGGAAAAAAGGAAACAAATAGAATAGAAAAAACTTTAACAACTGTTGGAGAAAAAAATCGTAGTGAAGCTGAACATGGTGGCTCATGCCTGTAATTCCAGCACTTTAGGAGACTGAGGTGAGAGAATTGCTTGAGTCCAAGAGGTTAAGACTAGCCTGGGCAATATAGTGACATCTCATCTCTACAACTTTTTTTTTTAAATAGATGGGCATGGTGGTGCATGCTTGTAGTCCTAGCTACTTGGGAGGCTGAGGTGGGACAATTGCTTGAGCCCAGGAGGTTGATACAGTGAGCTATGATTGTGACACTGCACACTAGCCTGGGCAACAGAGCAAGATTCTCTCTCTCTCTCTCTCTCTCTCTCTCTCCGTGTGTGTGTGTGTATAAAATAGCAATAAAATTATAAGAAACATATATATATATATGCCTCTGTCTCCAGTCCTCCAGTCCCTGAAACAGAGCTCATAAAGCTCTTGTAATTTCCTGAGTTATAGCAGTACTGAAGAATCTTTCTTTTTTTTTTTTTTTTTTTATTTTGAGACAGAGTCTCACCTTGTCTCCTAGGCTGGAGTGCAGTGGCACGATCTCAGGTCACTGCAACCTCCGCCTCCCCTAAGCAATTCTCCTGCCTCAGTCTCCCTAGTAGCTGGGACTATAGGCCCATGCCACCATGCCTGGCTAATTTTTTGTATTTTTAATGGAGCTGGGCTTCGCCATGTTGGCCAGGCTGATCTGGAACTCCTGACCTCAAGTGATCCACCAGCCTTGGCCTCCCAAAGTGCTGGGATTACAGGTATGAGTCACCATGCCTGGGCTTTTGTTATAATACTTGGTCCCTGCCCCAGTATCTGAGACAGAGTTTCTAAAGCACCCCTTCCAGACAGGGATGCTAGAAGAATCTTTTATTCTAATATTTGGTCTTTTACCCTGATTCCTGACACAGAGTTTCTAAGATCTTTGTAATTTCCTGAATGATAGGAGCATCTGACACAGAGCTCTTAAATTCCTTGGAATTTCCTGGATGATAAGAACAACTGTTGTTGTAATGAGGTGACTCCTGGTGGGCACCTAACTAAGAGATGGTCACCAGAAAGACCAAGCCATGGTTATAAGATTGGAGCTTTTGGGCCCACCCTCCCATTCTCCAAGGAGAAGAGAGGGGCTGCAAATAGTTAAAAGTTGATAATGCCTATGTGATTAATCCTGCACTATGGAGTTCAGACCTCTAGATTGGTGAACGCATCCATTGGCTGGGCAGATGGCTCTCAGGACTCTTCCAGACTCACCCAATGTATCTCTGCATATCTTTATCCTTTATTATAGTCTTTATTAATAAACCAGCAAACATAAGTAAAATGTCTCCCCAAGTTGTTTGAAGCCCTCTAGAAAATTAATGGAACCTGAGGAAGGGGATTGTGGAAACCCTGATTTATAGCTGGTTGGTCAGAAGCACAGATCACAACTGGGGGCTTGTAACTGGCATCTGCAGGGGCCCAGTCGTCATGGAACTGCAACCTGTGGGACCTAATGCTATTTCCAGGTATGTGGTGTCATAACTGACTTGAATTAAAGGATTCCCAGCCGGGGACTGCTAGAGAATTGGTTGGTGTATGAGCAAACAGCCCCTACACATCTGGTGTCAGAAACACTTTGGTTTTTTCCTATCTCTGATAAACACAAATAAGCAATGATGTTAGTAAAAATAACTAGAAATAGAGATTTTTAAAAAATGAATAAAATATGTATTTTGGCAGAGATGGTTATACACTACAATTTCTGGCCTCCTTTATGGTTACGTGACTAATTTCTCCCCAGTGGAATGAGAGTAGTATCTTTGTATGCCACTTTGGGGCCTGGGTCTTCAGATCTTCATGCTTCCTCCGAGTCTTTCTTCTCTGCTCCCCCAGTAAGAACAATGGTCTAAGGAAAGGTAAAGCAGTTACTTGGGCTCCTCAAAGACCTCAAGGAGCATCACGTTCAAACAAGCAATTTAAAGCATTCACATCAGAACTACTATATGAGAAAGAAAGACATAACTTTGTTCCGTTTATTTATAGTTTTTAAAAAATGTATTTGCAGCAAACTGGAAATAAAAGGAAAATTCTTTAACTTGATAAAAGAATATCTAACAAAAGCCTATAGCAAACTTCTGCTTAGTAGTAAAAGTTTGACAGCATTTTTATTAATGTCAAGAATGAGATAAAGATTCCCATTATCTTCACTACTATGTAACATTGTACTAGAGATTCTGATATTACAGTAAGGCAAGAAAAAGAAATAAGATATGTGAGGCTTACTAATAGACAAAATTGTCATTATTTGCAGTACTAGGAGTTAATTTACATAGAAAATTGAGTAAAATCTATGGTTATTAAAATGTATGAGAATTCAGCACATTTTTTGGATACAAAATCAACACTATTCCTGTAACACAACATTAAATAGTTTTAGGACAGTTGGATTTTCTAATAGAAAAAAATTAAACTAAATCTGTAAATTACTCATGCCAAAAAATATTAAACCCAGAGTGATTAGAGACATAGGAAAAATAAAACTTTAATTCTATCAGAAGAAAATATAGGAAAATAGCAAACATTATGAATTTAAGGTAAGAAGAAATTTTTAGCAGTACATCAATAGCTCAAGGCATAAAGGAAAAGTTTCAATAAGTCATCTTCTGTTATCACTTCTGTCACTCACTGCCTGTCAAAAGATTCCAAAAACAAAAGGCAATGATAAACCATAGGCAGATGCTACAATGAACATGTTCAACTAATACAAATAACTTCAAAGCAATGTGGAAGGATAAACAACCCAATGAAAAAATAGAAAGCAATTATGAACAAACAATTTATAGAAGAAATAAAAATGTCAAACAAATTTATGAAAGTATGCTCAACATAGAAAAATAGGGAGAATAGCAACCCATGACCAGAATTTTTTATAGTCAACTTTTTTGCCCTAATAGTTTCCGATTTTTTTTTAAAAAAAGAAGAGACCTAAATTATTACTGAAAAACCTGAAGTTTCCTTTGTTCCCTGCCTAGTACTACCTGGTTTCCAGATTCACCTCGGGGTGATAATGATCCTCCATTGTATACACATTCTTTAGCCCATGTTTTTTTGCATATATTTTATATATAAACATTCGTGTATTGTTTTTGGAATGCACTTGGTGGAATTTTTTAAGTAAAAATAAAAGTGATTACAGCCAACATTTCATCTTGGGTGGACCTGACTTCAAAATTCACACTTTTCTCACCATGAATGATTATGTGCCATTTCCTAAACCATGAAGATCTCTAGGTCTCAGACCCAGACTGTTATCCTGTGTCCCACAGCAATCAGGCTTTCTTGGGTGGGATGGGTGGAGTGTGAGGCCTTATAGAGGCATGGGGCATGGGTAACAGCCAGGAGTGCAATTCTTGTGAAAATCCCTCCAAAAAATCCAAGCTTCAAGACCTGGAAAAACTAAATATGAGCCTACAACTCATCAGAGACAGACCTAAGTCTGGGAAGTAGGACCAAGAGTCCGGTATCAGAAGAGATGGGAGCAGAAGGAGTAGAGGCCATCAGCAAAGGAGAACTCCTGCATGCCAGACTGTTTGGGAAGCCTCTGGACTTCATGAATTTATTGATCTCTGGCATCAGCAATCTAGCTTTCTTCAAACACCAGGGAAGGAATTAACATTTTCTCTCCTGGAATTAACAATTTTTGTCTATGTAAGTCTTTATCTTTTTCCTTTCAACTCTCTCTCTCTCTCTCTCTATATATATATATATATTCAATAAAAAAATATATATTTATTTATTTATTTCCCATCCTTCCTTTTTCCCTCCTTCTCTCTCCCAGGCTAGCGTCAGCCAAAATGTCATTCCCACGTTTAAGCTTAAGAAACAGCAGCTAATAGGACCCCAGAGCAGAGTGACTGACAGGATGTAATCCCGCCCCTTTTTACCCTTTCCAAGAAAACGTCATCATCCTATTGGCAGGGGCACAGACAGCTTCAGGTTTTTGATTAAAAAAAAGAAAGAAAGAAAGGATCACAGAAAATACTACCCAACAGACCTCACTGTGGGCCTGCCAGATGGAACCTTGACTGAGGAAGAGAGACAAGCAGGTGAAAATGGCTTGTAGAGAGGTCAGAGAAGTCGACATAAAAAATGAGACAAAAGTCCTAGGAGCATAGTAAAGCCCTTCAGCTTTCATAACCCCGCCACAATTGTGTTAGCTTAGCTAGGTCAATTAGCTGCCTACTCTATCTTCCTGTGTTGTTAATAATGGCAATATCCTCTCCCTTTAAAAAATGAAAATGAGGGATTTGTGGTTATAGTAAGCTATCATTAAAAGTACATGAATTCCTAAAAGCCTCTGAAAATAAATTAGTCTTCACATTACTATCTGCAACCATTTCACCTCAGCTAGTGATCCCATTAGCCCTTGTGCACTCTAAATAGGAACAGGCTTGGATATACTTAAGGAAAGATCTCCAAGGGAAATCAAGTGGTTGCAGAGGTCAAAAAGAGAAATTCTAAAGGTGGCATGTCTACTCTCACATTGCTCCAGAGCCAAGACCCCTGTGCCACATGAGGGACACCAACTGGGGCATCTCTCAAAGATAAAGACAGGCTCTCCAATGCAAGTCATCAATAAAACTGCAGATGACTGGAAACAGGAAGGGAATTTGCACATTCAGATACAAGTATAATCTGCTCAAATTCTACTTTTGGGTGTCTACTTTCCAATAAACCAGGAGGAGTTTAAAACCATTTTTTGGACATCTCCACAGCATCAGATGTTGTTCACACTGCTTGCTCTTAGAAATTATCTTTTCTTGCAGTGTAGTGGGTTGGGTAGTGTCTCTCTAAAATCATATCCTTTTCAGGAGCCTCAGAATATGACTTTATTTGGAAATAGAGTCATTCCAGATGCAATTTGTTAGGACAAAGTCACACTGAAGTGGGGTGGGTCCTTAATCCCATATGACTAGTGATCTTGTAAGAAGAAGAGAAGAAACACAGGGACAGAGAATATAGGGAAAACTCTAAGTGATGACAGACATAGAGATTGGAGTGATGTATCTACAAGCCAAAGAATGCCAAGGATTGATGGCATTACCAGTGGCTAAAACCAACATGGAATGTACTTGCATTCTCCTTAGGAGCTCCCAAGAAGGAATCAACCCTAATGACAGCTTGATTTCAGATTTCTGTCCTTGTGAACTGTGTGGGATCAAATTTGTTTTAAGCCACTAAGTTGTGATATTTTAGTGCTACAGCCCTGGGAAATAAATGTACTTGACTTCTGTAATGCCACATTCTTGAGCTTCATACTTTCTCTGATCACCATTCTATCTAGTTCATAAATAACGAACTCTCTCCAGGCTCTGTCCTAGCCATCTTCTTTTTCTCACTCTAATTTCCCCCTACATGGTCTAATCCATACTCATTACGACCATTTCAACCTTCATACAGTTGACTCCTACGTTGATACCACCTCTGAAGTCCCATATGTAACCACCTACATGACTTCATCTCTTGGCTTTTTCAGAGCACTTAAAACACACAAGAACAAAACCAAACACATTACCTCCCAACCTCATGGTTTTTACACACACACACACACACACACACACACACACGACTCTTAAACAACACGGAAGTTAGGTGCACCAATCTCCTATGCAGTTGACAATCCACATAAAAGTTTTGACTCCACAAAAACTTAACTGCTAATAGCGTACTATAGATCAGAAGCCTTGCCAGAGACATAAACCATCAACTAACTCATATTTTATATATGTATTATATACTGTATTCTTACAATAAAGCAAGCTAGAGAAAAGAAAATGTTATTAAGAAGATTATAAGGAAGATAAAATATATTTACTATTTATTAGGTGGCGGTAGAGCATCATAAAGTTCTTCATCCTTGTCATCTTTGCATTGAGTAGGCTGAGGAGGAGGAAGAAAAGGAGAGGCTGGTTTTGACATATGAAGGGTGGCAGAGGCAAAAGAAAATCCATGTATATTTGGACCTGCACAGTGCAAATTTGTGCTGCTCAATGGTTGATATAGTTTGGATATTTGTCCTTGCCCAAATCTCACATTGAAATGTAATCCCCAATGTTGGAGGTACAGCCTGATGGGAGGTGTTTGGGTCATGGGGGTGGATTCCTCATGGCTTTGGTGCTGTCTTTGTGATAGTGAGTGAGTCCCCCTGACATCTGGTTGTGGTAAAGTATGGCACCTACTTCCCAACTCTCTCTTGCTCCTATTCTCTTCATGTGAGATGCCTGTTCCCCTTTGCCTTCCATCATGATTGTAAGCTTCCTAAGGCCTCCCTAGAAGCAGATGCCGGCATTATGCTTCCTGTACAGCCTGCAGAACTGTGAGCCAATTAAACCTCTTTTCTCTATAAATTACCCAGTCTCAGATATTCCTTTATAACAATGCAAGAATGGCCAATCACAAGAGTCAACTATATATATATGTGTGTGTGTGTGTGTATATATATATATACACACACACACACACATATATTTGTGTGTATATATATGTGTGGGTGTATGTGTATGTGTGTATATATGTATACATAAACATATACATACATATATATTTTTGTCTATGTATTTTTTTCCTTTCATGTCTCTCTCTCTCTCTCTCTCTATATATATATATATATATTATTGAATATATCACACACACACACACACACACACACACACACACACACATACATATTGTCTCTAGGGCCAGGTCAGCAAACTTTCTCTGTAAAGACATAGATAATAAATTTTTTAGGCTTTGTGAGCCAGGCTCTGTTGCAACTACTTAGCTCTGCATTTACAGCACAAAAGTAGCCATACTCACTACATAAACAAATGAGCATGGCTGTGTTCCAATAAAACTGGATTTCAGAAACAGGCAGCAGGCAGTATCTGTCCCATATGCCATAGTTTGTTGGTCCCCGCTCTAAAGGAATTCTCCCCACATCAGTTACATTATCTTTTACACCAGCCGGAATCCTGCATTTAGCATCTTCCTTCCTCTCATGACTCTCCCTTGACATCCTCTCAGTCCTGTAAATTTTACTTCCTAATCCATCCATGCTTCCCCTTGTCTTCTTTTGCCTGGCTTACAGAGCTAGTCTACTGACTTGCCTACTCCCATCCACTGTCAGCCCCTTCCCAGAGTTATACACCACAGCAGAGTTATCCCCTCAAACGCACATTGAGCCATGCCACTGACTCTCAATAACCTCCATTGTTCTTATGACAAGAACAAAATTCCTTAATATAGCCAGTCATCTCTTTCTTTACATAGCTCAGCTCTACCTATCCCTCTAGTCTCACCTTCTCTTGGTCTATATATTCTTTTCTTTTTTCCCCCATACAGGCCCACTCCTCTCTTTCCTTCTTTCCTTCCTTCCTTCTTTCCTTCCTTCCTTCCTCCCTCCCTCCCTCTCTCTCTTTTCTTTCTTTCCTTCTCTTTTTCTTTTTTCCTTCCCTCCTTTCTTCCCTCTCTCCTTCCCTCCCTCCCTTCTTCCTTCCTTCCCTCCTTTCTTTCTGTCTTTTATTTCTTTCTTCTTTCTCTTTCTTCCCTCCCTCCCTCCTTTTCTTTCCCTCCCTCCTCCCTCCCTTCTTCCCTTCCTTCCATCTTCACTCTTTCTTTCTTTCCTTCTTTCTTTCTCTCTTTTTTCCCTCCCTCCCTCACTTCCTTCTTTCCTTTCTTTTTTCTTTCTCTCTTTCTTTCCTTCCTTCCCTTTCTTTTCTTTCTTTATCTTTCTCTCTCTCTTCCCTTCCTCCCTTCCTTCTTTCTCTCCCTCTTTCTTTCTTTCCTTTCTTTCTTTCTCTCCCTTTTTCTTCCCTTTCTCCATTCATTTCCCTTGCCTCCCTCCCTCCCTCCCTCCCTCCCTCCCTCCCTCCCTCCCTCTCTTCCTCCCTTCCTTCCTTCCTTTTTTTTTTTTGGCAAGATGTGCTACTCTGTCACCAAGGCTAAAGTGCAGTGGCAGGACTTCAGCTCACTGCAGCCTTGCACCCCCCAACTCCCAAGTCAATCATCCCACTTCAGCCTCAGCCTCCTAAGAAGCTGGGACCACAGGCATGCACCATTACACTCTTTGTATTTTTTTGTAGAGATGGAGTTTTTCCATGTTGCCCAGTCTAATCTTGAACTCCTGAGCTCAAACAATCCTCCTGTCTTGGCCCTCGCAAAGTGCTAGGATTACAGGTGTGAGCCACGGCACCTGGCCCAGGCCCACTTCTTAATTTTTCAATTCCTCTTATTTACATCTGGGTACAGGCCTTTGCTCATAACATACATTTTCCCCTTCTAAGCATATTATTAATTCCTCTTTTCATTTAGTAAATTTTTATTCATCTTTCAGCTTCAAGCCCAAGCACCATTTCCTTGGAGAATACTTCCCTGATCTCTTCTACTAGACCATGTTCTTTATTATAATTTATTGTGCACATCTTCTGTACATAAGCGTCAAAGTTGTAGTTTTACACTTGATGTCATAATAATTTGATTATCTGTCTCCTCTATTTGACTGAATGGTTGTAAGTTTCCGGAGAGCAGGGACCTTGTTGTTTTTGTCCTTCACTAGGTCCCCATCACCAAGCATAGCAAGAACTGAATAAGAAATAATATAAATCTTGAGGGGCATAGGGACACAGGCTCCTCTCACCTCTGCTTTAACTAGCATTGCTCCACTTTTCTCAATTTCCTATATTGGAATTCCATAAAGACTTCCTTTTTAAAAAATGATTTAGTATGTTTGACAGCCGTAAGCTAGGAATTTATTTACCTCTGCAGAGTTTCCAAGTATAAAGCCAAAACTGAATAGTCAGACACCTGTGCAGGAATGTCATTCCTACAGAAGGAAGCTAGGCTCAGTGTTTGGAAAATTCTTGCCTTTTGTTCAGCTGTGATCATTTCAAAATTTTTAATTTTAAAAAAGTTGTAAAATTTTGATTCTATTTTTTAATGACACATTTTAGTTTTTAAAGGTATGACACCTTTCATATTAATAAGTTTTCTGTGACTAAGAAAGCATCACAAAGATTTTCTTTTTCCTGCCCTAGAGGCCACATGTCTTACTGGACGCCAAGTAAAATGAGACAGTTGCAACTGTACAGCATTATTGAGAAAAATACTCATGAAGTAATTGAAAATAACAACTATCATCTGTCCATGATGAGCTAATTTGTCCACTGTGCTCGCTTCAAAATGTCTATTTTCAGTGTAATGATGAAATTATATGCCTATCCTCATTAGATCCTGGCATCATATCAAAATTATGTGTGTTGAGCCTGACAAAGTGGCAAATTCTATTTGAGCTCACTTATTTTATGTTAAATGTTATACATATGGTGTTTTTAAAAAAGACTCCTTTTATATATTTATGGAAGGTTGTATAGTATCCAAGAAAGAGCTTTAAATAGGAGTTGGAAGAGTTAGCCTCCACTCCTGCCTCTATCACTAACTAGCTTGCTGGCCTTACAGTTAACTTCTGTGCATCTGTCTCTTCACCTATAACAATAACAGTACATCTCCTACCTTCCTAGAAGGGATGTTATGAGACTCCAGAAAGATAATGTGTGTGAAAGAGTTTAAATAATACAGTGCTTAAATAGTTAAAACACTATGTGAATACAAAAAATAATTATTGCTATTATAATTTATCAAGATCTGTCTTAATCTGTTTGGACTCATAACCTAACACCATAAACTGGGCAGCTTATAAACAAGAGAAGTTCATTGCTCACAGTTCTTGTGGCTGGGAAGTTCAAGATCAAGATGCCAGCAGATTCAGTGTCTGGTGAGGGCTCATTTCTCGGTTCATAGATGGGATTTTCTCAGTGTGTCCTCACATGATGGAAGGGGTGAGGAATGTCTCAGGGGTGTCTTTTATAAGGGCACTAATACATTTATGAGGGCTCTGCCTCATGACCTAATCACCTCTCAAAGTCCCCGCCTTCTGATATAATCACCTAGAGGGTTAAAATTTGAACATATAAATTTAGGGGACACAAACATTCAGTCCATAGCAATATCCCTTAAGAAGACAAAGTACTACATGGAGAACAGGGAAATAAGGAAAGCACAACCTACAAATTATTGATGAATAATAGTTAATTGATGGCCAGGCACAGCAGCTCATGCCTGTAATCCCAGCACTTTGGGAGGCTGAGGCTAGCAGATCACCTGAGGTCAGTGGTTTGAGACCAGCCTGGCCAACATGGTGAGACCCCCGTCTCTACTAAAAATACAAAAATTAGCCAGGTGTATTGGTGGGCACCTGTAGTCCCAGCTACTAGGGAAGCTGAGATAAGAGAATAGCTTGAACCCAGGAGGTAGATGTTTCAGTGAGCCGAGATCATACCACTGCACTCTAGCCTGAATGATAGAGTGAGACTGGGTGTCAAAAAAAAAAAGTTAATTGATGAGAAAATTTTAAGTTATTCATATATAATAGTTAATTAGTGGCCATTAGCACAAACATTGGTGATCACCAGTATGCAAAATATGAAAATATTTCCAAATAACTGGATAATTACCACAATGAAGGCAAAATACCCAGATACTGGTAACCTTCAAGAAAATGGTTTAGAATAATTTAGAGTTGTCTAAAAAAGTAAGGAAATACCAATCTAAAGAGAATTCGTATCACTGCTGATAGAACAAAGTAGCATAAACTTTTGGGAATGAAATGTGGCCCTGTATATTATGTGAACCATAATGGACATAACCTTGGACACACAATGTTTCTAGAAATATTGCCTAAACACATAATCAGGAATATATTCAAAGTTAGGCACAAAAACTCACAAAGTTAAAATCATGATGAGATGCCACTTAACACCCATTAGGATTATCAAAAAATAAAACATAACAAAAGATAAAATAATAAGTGTTGGTGAGAAAGTGAAGAAATCGAAACCCTCATACATTTCATGGAGTAAGAATGTGATTGTGTAGCTACTCTGGAGAACAATATGAAGGCTTCTCAAAAAATTAAACAGAAATATCATATGATCCAGTAATTCTACTTCTAGGTAAAGACCCAAAAGAATTGAAAGCAGAGATTTGAAGAGATATTTGTATACCCAAATTTATAGCAGCAATATTCCTGATAGTCAAAAAGTAGAATCAACACAAATATCCATCAACAGACAAATGGATAAACAAAATTACTATATGCATATATGAAGTTGTTCCACTTATATGAGGTCCCTGGAATAGTCAAATTCATAGCAACAAAAAATAACACAGTAGTTAGCAGGGGTTAGAGGGAGGTGTGAATGGGAGTTTTTAATGAGTGTAGAGTTTCAATTTGGGATGACAAGAGAGTTTTGGAGATGGATAGTGGTGATGGTTGTACAATGTACTTAATGCCACTGGACTGTACACTTAAAATGGTTAAACAGAAATTTTATGTCATCTATATTTTATTTTTAAAAAGAATAATATAAAGCTCATACAGATTTACAAGATAGCATTGTTTCTGATTGTTAAAGCAGAAAATAATTTACTGAGCAACATTAGCAGTTGGGTTAAGTATATACAGCATACAAATTCAGTGGTATACTGTGTGACCACTGAAAACCATGTATATGTCCAAAAGAGACTTGTACTAGAATGTTTTCAGCAGCTTCACTCAAAATAGACAACTGGAAATAACTCAAATGTTCCTCAACAGGAGAACAGATAACCTAGCCAAATTGTGGAAGAGTCATAAAATAAGATTCAACTCAGCAATAAAAAAGATTGAACTATTTTGTGCAACAACATGAACAAATCTCACAAGCATTATGTCCAGCAAAAGAAGCCAAATCAAAAGCACTGCACACTGTATGATTCCATTTAAGTAAATTCAAGAACAGAAAAAACTAAACATTAGTTATCTTGGGGTTAGTGCTGGGAATTAACTGGAAGGTGGGATAGTTCTATATCTGGATTTTAATGTAGATCACACGGTTGTACACATTTGTAAATCTCATCAAATTCTACAGTCTGTTTCACTGTAAGATTTATCTTAAAAACTTATAAAGAAAGGATGTACTTTTTTATGGAAATACTTTTCATAGTATGGTGCTAGAGGTAAAACAGAAACAATAACAATGGATGCTTCATGGGGCCAGAGGGATGGAAGGAAATAGGCAGGGAGGGAGAGAAGGAGGAAAAAGGACAAAGAACATGGAAATATAAAAAGCCTGGAAACTCTTGGGTAAAAGAAATACGAATGATTTTTTCCTTTGTTTTCTGTCTTTCCCAAGTTTTCCCCATGGATCATTAATTATATTTGTGAAGAGGGCAAACAGTATGTTTTTAAAAGTGTAAAATGACAAAACAAGTTGACATTCTATGAAAATCAAATTTTCATAGAATTCAACTAACTGTATATTCAATATTGGCCTTATTCAATATTGTTCAGTGGAATAAAATTCACAATATGTATTACCTTACATTTCTTCAACTTTTGGTGTCATGAGGAGTGGTAAGATTATTCAAGATAGGTTAATGAGCTTTCTTTTTTTAAACAAACAGATGAACAAACAAAAACAAAAAAACTGTTTCCCCCCATACAATTTTCCAACACAGTGGATAATTTGGAAAGTGCCACATTCTGTCAGTACAAAAAGGAGAAATGCAGATGATCTTTAAGGAAAGAGTTGTTCTTGTGTTTTGAGGATACTTTTGTTTTCAAAGCTAGATTTAGGTTCTGGTTTAAGAAAAATCCAATGAAATATTGAAGAAAAAAAACAACTCCGTCATTGTATCTTCAAAATGGATTTACAACATGACATACATGGGGAATGAAAGAAAGCTCACAAAATTGAATGTTGGTTTCTTGAGATCTATATATCTGATAATGTGGTGGTTAGACATGTCAAAAATGAAATTTCCCGTTCATCTTCACAAAATTAAATTTAAATGTCTTTTTTGGTTTTCTATGTTTAAAATTTTGAAAAATGGATTGAAGATAGCAAATGTCTGTATTTCCTTTTTTTCTGGAACTTGAAATAATTTGGTGTGAGTGTCCTGATTATAATATGCTACAGTCTGTATCATCTCCTAAAGCAGAGATAGACTCATTGAGATTTTTTTCATGTTAAACATGAAAGAATTTTAATGCTGCAAAGGTTGTTTCATATAATCTAGTCTAAGGTAAAGAAATGAATTTCATCTCATATGTCACTTTCAATGTATTGATTGAGTTGCCTGGCTTGCTGGATTGAAAGAGATTCGTTCAGAAACCCCACTGAACAGGATATTAGGTTATAATTGATTACTAAAGATGGTTCTAGCCATGAAAAGTGAATGTGATGGTAAACGCGTCAAAAATTTTTTTGTCCCAGCTGATTCATCAGATTAATGAAGCTCAATTGTGCTCATTCTCCTTCACCATCCTCCTCACTATCAATGTCAGTTCTTCATCAGGTTTGCTAAGTTCATAACATTTACCTTCACTTCGTCATCATCTTATTTTCTCTTAAGTTTCAAATCTAGCTCTATTGAGCTTATCACTCCCATACTAATTCCTAGAAGCTGTTGAAATATATCTGTTGGCATCTCATCTCCGCAGACCTTAAAGTGTCAATTATGTTGTAAAAAATACTTTGTTAGATTATTTGAGGCCCTATAATTATAGGCACTCTTTAATTACAACCTATTTGATGCAAACTCTGACCATGATTGTTCAATTCATTCTCTTGGGTATTAATTCATGGATGGATGGCTCATGGTGCGTTTGGGAGAAGATATTTTTTAGATACTTCTGATAAAATTGTCTAGACATGATTATCCTTTAACACGTTTCCACTTGCCAGCTATCAGTTCTGCTACCAATGCAAAAAAAAAATTCACCTCTTCAGATCACAACCTTAAAATGAGGTCCTGCTCTCTTTTTTCCTTTTCTGCCTCTTTCTCCACATTCTGACCATTAGTGTTAGGTGTATTTTTTTTTTTTTAGATGAAGGTAAACTTCTTCAAAGATGAAGAAGCAAAATCATGCAAAGAAAGGATATTAATAAAATCTCTATATGGATGCTAAAATTCTCAAGGATAATGATAAAATTCATGTATAAATCCTGGCACAGTGGCTCACACCTGTAATCCCAGAACTTTGAGAGGCTGGGGTGGGTGGATCATGAGGTCAGGAGTTCAAGGCTAGCCTGGCCAAGAGACTAGCCTGGCCAATATGGCGAAACCCCATCTCTACTAAAAATACAAAATTAGCCAGGCATGGTGGTATGTGCCTGTAATCCCAGCTACTCAGAGGCTGAGGCAGGAGAATTGCTTGAACCCTGGAGGCAGAGATTTCAGTGAGCTGAGATTATGCCATTGCACTCTAGCCTGGGCAACAAGAGCAAAACTCCATCTCAAAAAAAAAAAAAAAAACCATAAAGAAAGTAAAGGAATAAAACAATGGCTACTTCATAGGCAGAGCAGCCCTGAAGGCTGCTGGTTGCCCTTTTTTATGGTTATTTATTGATTGTATGCTAAACAAGGGATGGATTTCTCATGGCTCCCTTTTTTAGACCATATACGGTAATTTCCTGATGTTGCCATGGCATTTGTAAACTATAATGGCACTGGTGGGAGTGCAGCAGTGTGGATGATCAGAGGTCACTCTCATTGCCATCTTGAATGTGGTGAGTTTTGGCCAGCTTCTTTACTGCAACCTGTTTTATCAGCAAGGTCTTTATGACCCATATTTTGTGTCGACCTCTTATCTTATCCTGTGACTTAGAATGCTAACCTTCTGGGAATTCAGCCCAGTAGGTCTCAGACTTACTTTACCCAGCCCCTACTCAAGATGGAATTGCTCTGGTTCAAATGCCTCTGATATATTTTCCCCTCCCTTTTTCAAGAGAACTTTTTTTTTTTCTTTGAGAAAGTGTTGCTCTGTCACCCAGGCTGGAGTGCAGTGACACCATCTCAGCTCACTGCAACCTCCACCTCCTGGGAGAATTCTTAATCCTAAGGGTTGTAGAGGGGCAAAGATCCATCTTATGTAACTTCTTCATGCTGAACAGGGGTGATGATATTCTCACCCAGCTACTGAGTCTCTTGTATTCAGAGTAGAGAGGAGCTCAGTCACATAGCTGTGATTGGCAAGGGCCACTTATAATTCTTGAGTTCTAACAAAAGGTGATATCTGGAAGATTAATAAGAGCTCAGTTTAAGAAAACATTAAGTAAGCTTATCCTGCATTCCTACACAAAGAGTACAGCAGCAATATATTCCACAACAGTAAAGCAAAATAAGTAAAATTGTCCAAGTAAACTAAATTAGATGGCTTTCCATGAACTGGGTTATTGTTGGAACAAAGCAGATATGGGATTGCTAGCTGATTACAATGTGCCCAGAATTAGGGTATTGATTCAGATTTTTACATTACCAGTCCCTCTTTTTTCTTCTGAGCAGCAGCTAGAGATCACTGATTGCTTCAAAGGAATATTTAAGGTCAGCCTAAAATGTCAGGGAAAAACAACAACAACTTTACAAAAACAACAACTGGACTGGGTATGGTGGCTCACTCCTGTAATCCCAGCACTTTGGGAGGCCAAGGTGGGTGGATCACGAGATCATGAGCTTAAGACCATCCTGGCCAACATGGTGAAACCCTGTCTCTACTAAAAAAACAAAAATTAGCTGGGAGTGGTGGCACATGCCTATATTCCCAGCTACTCAGGAGGCTGGCTGGCAGGAGAATCACTTGAACCCAGGAGGCGGAGGTTGCAGTGAGCGGAGATCATGCCACTGCACTTCAGCCTGCTGACAGAGCCAGACTCCATCTCAAAAATAAATAAATAAATAAATAAATAAATAAATAAATAAATAAATAAATAAAAAACTGATAAAACTAGAATCTAATAACAGGTGCACCATGGTTCTTGAAACATAATTTTTTCTCTCCAGTTTCCCACTTTTGCTAAAGGCAAATCATAACAGGACTGATTAGTTTGCAAACATAAGTCTTAGTTTTATACATAGTCTGATTATTTGTGTAAAGTGCAACAAGAATAATTATTTTTCACACAGTCTTTTTAAATACGCTTTGCTGGAACTTTGTTCCATAAAAGGAATTTGAGATAAGAATTTTTATTTTTTAAAGCTGAGTCCAGTCATGGATTTGTACCCTCAAATACCTTTGAGTTGGGTAAAATTCTTTTCTCTCTAGGTCCCTTACTTATCACTGTGAGCATGCCATTCCAAGTCAAAGCCTTGGTAAAATAACCAGTTTCTCCAATTGTGTCCTGTTCCAAAAGAAATCAGATTCTTATTGTACTTGTACAAAAAACTGTACTCCCATAAGTTAAGAATACTCACAAATAGTTTCCAAATTCTGGAAAAATTAAGTAGAGAGAAACAAATATGCTCCAAATTTTGTTCACAGGAGTATATGTTTCTCAATTGTTACAAGTTGCAGATAGTTCAAAATAAAAGTTTCCTTGACTCTGAAAAATAAAACAAAGAATCAGCAACGTTTTAAGCAAAAAGTCAAAGCATATTAATTCAGTCTTCTATTAGTCCATTCAGTTAACTTTGATTCTGCTTGATAATAATGAACATTCTAGCTTTCCATGAGAGCCCTGAAAATTCTTTTCTCTATTCTAATGTCACAGTCTCCGAAGTTACTGGAAACCTGCATCTAAGAACACCTGTTAGGGTCTTATGGCTGATTATAAAAAGAGAATCAAAGCAAAACAACAACTGTCTATGAATGACAAAAAGTCTTAGAAGAGCCACTATTAAAGCCACAATTGAAAAGAAAATATCAGTTATTTCTGTGGCATACAACAATTTTTTATAACAATTATAATTATTAATAACATACACTAAGCTATATCAGATTTATAGGAGTTTCTTATAATTTTGGAACACATAACAATAACACATTTATACAAATACAGCCCAAAGAAAAGCAAACATCATTTCATATTTGACAATGCTTCCTGTATGACTTTCATACCAAATAAGTTCAATTTCACCTTTACATTAGTATACTATTAATGTTAAACTCCAATTTTTAATAAAACCTTATAGATAAATCTATCCAATCTAAATCAGTTTAACCATAAGGTAAGATTTTTATAAACCTTCCATAACCCTTTACAAATGTTTTGTTAAAGAGCAGATGAGTACTCTCAGAAAACCTTCTTGGGCTTTTATTCCAAGGCTCAATTTATGAAAAAACTGAATAATACCTCTTTAGCTTCAGCCAATATGTTCACACATAGAATTTTTTTACAAGATTAATTTTTCACAAACTTTTCACAATTTGCTCAATGCTTCAGCTCTATTCTACATAACTTTAAATGGTCCTTTAACCTTTTAATCTAGGCCAAAAAAAAATCCACATTTCCATGTCTTTTTATAATCTTTTACAAAAACACATTTCACTTTCTTTACACACCTTGCATATAAAACTGTTTTTTCAGTAGTCTCAATTACATGTTATAATGTTAATTCTTAGCAACTTTTACCAATAATCTTTCAAACTATTTTTATATCCCAAAGATTACTAAAGTCATGTGAACCAAAATACATTACACTTTTTACTTTTCTCACAAAATATTTAATAGGTTATTATTTTTAAGCCATTTAAAGCTCTTTCATAAAGAAACATCACACAGACAACACATATAAATACACAGGCAGACAGAAGAAGAAGATCCAGTAGTTGTAAGATTTTTTTATTCACCATTTCCTTAATTGGATTACTGGCTTCAGGGTGGAGCCCCTGGAGTAACAGGATCAGGAGAGTATGCAGTTTTTAGGGTCTAATAAGCAAATGCAACCGGAAGGCAAAACAGATCTCCAAAAATTAAGGGTTCCTTTTAATGTATTTATGTATTTATTTGAGATGTAGTCTTGCTCTGTTGCCCAGGCTGGAATGCAGTGGCACCATCTCATCTGACTGAAACCTCCACCTCCTGGGTTCAAGAGATTCTCCTGCCTCAGCCTCCTGAGTAGTTGAGATTACAAGCACGCACCATCATTCCTGGCTAATTTTTGTATATTTGGTAAGGACAGGGTTTTGCATATTGACCAGGCTGGTTTTGAACTCCTGACCTCAGGTGATCTGCCCACCTGGGTCTCCCAAAGTGCTGGGATTATAGGTGTGAACCACTCCATATAGCCAAGGGTCCCATTTTTATACCAGATCCTGGATCCCCAAAAAAGAGGGAATCAGCCCATCCCAAAACTGAATTTCCTACGGACACACTAAAGCTCTCTCATAATGTAAAGTAATTTCTGCTACCCACAAAAGTAAAAAAAAAAAAAAAAAAAAACCTACTTGTGTTCTGCAAAACAGAAGAAAGCCTTAGACTTTGAGAGGGATCTATCCATTTCCAATTCCTGGCGTTTCATGAGGAAAACAGAGGTTTTTCCCAAAACAGGGTCTGTGGTGCCTCCTCTGCTTTTCCCAATGAGTCCCAGTCTGTTACAGCTTGAATATCCCCTTTTAATTAAGCTGACTTTTAACCACAGCACTCTAAAAAAAAAGTCCTTTTAAAATTTCTTAATTACCCAACTTTAGCCAGGCCAAATGGCCAATATGTCTGGCTTTTGAACTTTACCAAAAGTAACTTCATAGGTGCTTTGAGATAGGAAAATTCAAGATGATTGGTGGTGGGGAAGACAATTAAAAAATGGCAAAGGTCACAAGACAGATATTAAACAAGAAAGGACCTCATTTCCTAAGCCAGAAATTCAACCTGGGCCACTGTTGTGGCTGCGGACACCAACAGAAAGCATGGCCATGGGGTTACAAGGTTAAGCTCCCAAGGACATTTCCCAGAGTGGTCTCTAGGCAAGATGATCACTCTGAGTAATAGAAAGATAGGAAAGAGAAAGAGAAAGAGAAAAGCATTGCCTGCAGCGGGGTGGGGAAGGTGAGCAGCTCACAGAGGCCAAAGAAAAACCTACCCATCCCAGCGACACTGAAAAGACCCACCCATTCCAGTGACAATCAAAAGTTCAGGCAACTGCTTGTCAGTGATGAAGGGATCTTTTCCAGCAGTCCCATTAGCTCTCAAGTTACCCCTTTTAGGGAGAAAAAAGCTCCCCATGTCCCATGGTCCTATACATGCCTAATCCTATCACTTACAGCTGTCAGTAAAGTGCAAGGTAGATTAATTCAAAGACAATAGCAGTTAACATCCCGTGGTGCCAAATCCATTCTTAGCAGAAAGGGACTTTACTGAGAGGGGCCTCTAACCCCCTGAATCTTAAGAAGGACTCTAACCTTCCTAAGTTGGGCCTCAAATCCAAGTTCGGTCAAGCATCCTTACCTTTTATTGAGAGGAGCCTTTAACCCTCTATGTCTCAGGAGAGATTCTAATTCCCCTAAGTTGAACCTGAATTCCAATCTGGGTATATGCAACCCTTTACCTGAGTATATGCACCCTCACTTACCCAAAGTCAGCAAATTGGTGTGTGCAGATGATTTTACTTTATGTCAGGGGTCTCCTCAGTATTGTCCCTTCTGTGGTCACCAGAAAGATGTTATCAGACCCCACCACTTACCCAATATTAGCCTTTTGGTTAGGGATTTCCTTAGTGTTGTCCCTTCATGGTTACCAGAAAGCTGTTCCCAGGAAGGGGTCCTGATCCAGACTCCAAGAATGGGTTCTTGGATCTCGTGCAAGAAAGAATTTGAGCCAAGTACATAAAGTGAAAGCATGTTTCTTAAGGCAGTAAAGAAATAAAAGAATGATTACTCCACAGGCAAAGCAGCCCAAAGGGCTGTTGGTTGCCCATTTTTTTCTTTATGATATGCTGGACAAGGGGTGGATTATTCATGACTCCCCTTTTTAGACCATATATGATAACTTCCTGATGTTGCCATGGCATTTGTAAACTGTTGTGGCACTGGTGGGAGTGTAGCAGTGAGGATGACCAGAGGTCACTCTCATCACCATCTTCGTTTTGGTGGGTTTTAGCCGGCTTCTTTACTGCAACTTGTTTTATCAGCAAGGTCTTTATGACCTGCATCTTGTGCTGACCTCCTATTTTATCCTGTGACTTAGAATGCCTAACAGTCTGGGAATGCAGCCCAGTAGGTCTCAGCCTTATTTTACCCAGCCCCTACTCAAGATGGAATTGCTCTGGTTCAAAGGCCTCTGGCAAGAGGAGGAGACTCCAACATTGAGATAAAGAGGACTCTATGAATAATGGGACTATGAGCCCCTGGAAACATGTGCAAGTAATTGGGAGAAGGAAACAAAAAGGAATGATTAATTGGGAAGCAGCAGATGAACAGATGAGTTTGGATATTAGAATATAAAAGAAAATATTTGCAGGGATATCTGAAGATGATAAAGGTAATAGGCAAGAAATTAACCACCAAGTTTTAGTAGAAATTTGATCAAGGGGCAGTTTTTGCACTGACACTTGACATCGCCCCCATATTTGGAGAACTTCTGCATTGGCCTGCACTAGGGTTCGAGTATCTCTGCAGGTAGAGTGGGCATAGCTGCCAGATTTAGCAAAGAAAATACAAGGTGTCCAGGAAAATTTGAATCTCATAAACATAAAATAACTTTTAGTGTAAGTATGTGTCCTGCAATACTTGGGACATATGTTTACTAAAATATTATTCTTTGACATTCAGACTTCACTGAGCATCCTGTATGTTATGTGGCAATCCTGGAGTAAGGAAAGGAAATGAAGCAGATGCTTAGCAGGACCCATCACAGCTAATATTCCGGGTGGCTAATTAGGGCAGAACCAGGTCTGGAACTGTGTTCTCCAACTTTTAGTTCAGCACACCATTCTCTGATCTTAGAGTTCAACTTCAAATTTGTTATGAAGTTAGCTTGTCTATCCCGCCAATCACATTTTCGGTTTTTGTCTCTGGAAGGAGGGTAAAATTGCCATCTACAATAAATAGGGATAAGACAATCTTCTGGAATCACACCCTCAAGTATGCAATTCTGATGCTGCTGCTGAAAGAATGTGTTCCTAATTTTGCAAATCAAGAAGGAAGGTGACACTCATTAAGAAATATCTAATGAAATATTTAAATGTATTTAGATTTCATATTCTCAGGTTGAGAAAACCATAATATAACTGATTATGGAAACCCTCGGGGTTTATAGGAAAGGTTGCTTCTTTTAGTGAGCAGTGACTAAATACCAAAATGAAGTACTTAAAATTGGTTTACAGTACACCTCAGTGCAGAGCCAATAAATTAATAAAATCTGATAAGTTTTCACATCCCTCGAGGGGTGAATATGCAGCCTGAAATACACAGAATTCACAGCAACATCACAGAAAGGTGAAAGTTAATTTTTTTTATTCCCCATGTAGCAAGGCCCAGCTAATTTTTCACTGCCAGCTTTTCTTTAAATATATATATATATATATTTCTTAGTATATATTGCTTCATAGTTATTTTCATGTCATTCTTTTTTTTTTCAATTGCTTTTGAGGAATTCTAACTTATAAATAAAGAGATGTGTAGATGGCTTTTATCTTATTTACTCAAGTATTTTCAGTGCACTCAGTAATCAGCGGGGTATACTTACTCTGGTGTTGGGGAGGGAATTGCATACCCAGCTCCTATTACCGTTCATAAATTATTGTTCCCATATGCACCATCCTGAAAATGTACCCCAGTGGACTTTGTTTGGGCTATGTATTCCTGCAGTTGGTGGTGCTAGGAATCTCACCAGAAATCTGGAAAAGACCAATTAAAAGGCAAATCCTGTCTTCCCATTCCAATAATGCTGACCAAAGCAACTGAACATAAGGAGATAAATGTGAATTATTTTCTATGTTTTGCATAAACACTGTAAATTTTAAAATACTTTTTAATACTGAACAAACATAATGTCCCCTGGAGAGTTCTGTTTACAAACCATTTAAAGACACATCATGCAGACAGCCCACCTTTATAATTCAAATGACCTCAGATATTTTGCATTAAGGCAGTTCTGATATTTAGGACTTGAATGCTCACAGAATTAAGTATTAGCATAAAGAAGCTTCTATCTTTATTTAGAGAGCAAATTAGACTTTGACACGGGTAATAGCAGCCACACCAGGGTCTAGTCTTTAATAAGATGTTTTATTTAGTTAATCCCTCTCTGATTGAGTCATGTTTCAATGTAGTTACTGCTGATTTCCACGATCCCAACTTGGAGGTAGGACCATCTCATAGAGGCTTACATGGGTCCCATAAAGGTCCGTGGAATTAATGCAGTCTTCTACTTAGTGGTTTCCTGCGTATACCAGATGGAATAGTATAACATTCCTACCCTTAAGTAGCTCTCAATCCAGTGAGGAAGCTTGAAAGATGCAATCAGAGCAAATAAAATGATGTTGCCTGGAATACAAAGAACTCTTCAATAAACTAGGTACAGTTTTATGCCTAAGTGAACCATGCCAGGAGCCCTCCTGAGTTACCACCAGAATACAGTTTCAGATCATTCAGGTTTTCTTCTTTTTCTTTTTTTTTTTTCTCTTTTAGAAGCACTGATCTTAAATATCAGGGGAAAACATTTCAATTTTTGTTTGTTTGTTTTATTACAAGGACTGTTCCTTTTTTTCACAAATAAAGATTTCTTTCTGAAGAAATGTCTTCATTAAAACAGCCAGCACTTCCATTCAAAACGAAACACAACAACTTAACCACACAATAATATACAATGATGGATCAAATAAAAATAAATGCCCTAGCTCAAAAATGATACAGATAGAGTTGTCACTCAGATGGAAGAAAGAGAAATATTTTGGTACTAGCAATGAACCTTGGTTCTAATGATCTAAAATATGCCGCTAGATTTGTGAGTAGTTTGCTTCTTTCTACATATCTATTTTATCTTTATTAAGGAAGTTTATGAAACCTTTGATGTTCCCAAAATGCAATATGGAATGAATTAAACATCATTTTCAGAGTCATGTGTAAAGATTTGGACTTGTGATTTTTTTTAATCCACCCAACCAGTGTCCAAAGCATTTTTCATTATTATTAACATCTTCTCCTACAATTTCTTTCCCAGCCTGATACCTCATTCTGATTAATGGACTAGTAGCAGGGACCACTTTTTTAAAATGATGTTTTGCTTAGAGCATCTGTTTATGTTTCAACAAAACAAATAAAGGCAGGCATATTAAGGAATATGGTGTTTTAGAAACAAAGAAAACAACCAAGATTAGAGGAAAGTTAACTGTTCCCTGGGGAGAAACCCTAGTGGTTAAACTGTTTCATCAGCAACAATACAGAAATTGTTTTAATGGTGTTTTGAACATCTTATTCTTGCAAAAATAATACTCATGCTCACAAAACATAAAGATTGAAATCAAGGCTATTTGTAAGGTTGGCATTTATTGAGTGCAGTATTTTATAAAGCCTGTTAAAGCCAGTAGTGTGTGGGTATAGAAACTATGATACACCTTTATGCTGAATCAAATATTTTTCCTGCTAAACTGATTAATACTATTGAGAACAATGACTATTTTTCAGGATATGGAGAGAGGTTTACTTTTCAGCCCAGCGTCCTTTGACAAAAACAACATCACAAAGCTTATTTAATAGCTATTGAGAAATCACACAGGACACAAAACTGAAGTCTTCTCTTTATTTAAAAGCAAAAGTACACTTAACGGTGTTTGTCTTTATTTTATCTTCCCAATTAAAACTACAGCATTCCTTTCTTGCTGTCTTTATTTTTCAGGCCTCAGTTTTAAAATGTTAACTCCACTACACATTTTTTGGGGAGGCATTTACCCCACATACTGAAATCTGCTGCAGTTTTTCTCTGTGTTAAACAAAAACAAAACAAAACTGTAGCCATTAACTGCATGCTGCCATCACTAGATTACCTTGTAGAAACTTCGAGATTTGTCACAGCAGCACACTCTATCATGTGCATGGCAATGTATAAAGGGACAGGGCAAAAGCCACCACAGGAAGAACATCCACGTTAGAGTCTTTAAAATTTCTTTCTCCCTTGGTCTAAACTGCAGATTGGTGTCCTTCCATTAAATGCTTTGGTTTGCTTTGATAAAGGCTGTTTGTCACAGCCCGTGTTTGGGGGCAGAAGTTCTTGGGTAAAACTTGTCATTATTTATGTACAAGAAAGGAAAACCTTGTCTATTAAATTAATTAGAATGTGGCCTGTAAAGGAATATTTTTGATCAGTGAAAACAGAAGTCTTCGGGTAAAGGGAAAAAGAGGCAGAAAGGTTCAAAATACAGGGCTGCATTGTTTGCAGAAAGCCTGCTGCTTCTTTTATGCCTAACTGAACCATGCCAGGAGCCCTCTTGAATTTCTACAAGAATACAGTTTCAGATCATCTGCATTCAGGGCCAGAGTCATGGCCCTGGAACCGATAATTGCCTCTGACAGGATTTAATTACCTTCTCTAGGACCTTTTCTCTGTTTGATTGGAGACCACCCCCTGCCTCCGATCAAATCAGACAGTAATAACACGCTGAAGCGCAGCAGCCAATCACGAGTCAAGTCTGAACAGTGACCTTGCTGAGTCGAAGCTGATTGGTGGTGTCAGCCTTGTCAACGGTGTCAGTGAACCATCAGACAAGAAAGAGCGAGGGGGGAGCGGAGGAGAGCGACGGGAGATAAGAGAACAGCATTAATGCTAATGGAGGCTGTCAGCATTCAAGGCTCCAGGCCGCCTTACAAGCGGCCTTGCACAAAAACAAAAATATTAGAGAACTCATACAAGTCTAAAATATTCAGAAGGGGAACATTTTCGCTTCTCCAGTTTGGGGAATCTATTCAAGGTATAATTCACATGCAATTCAGATAAAGTGACAGATACACGCACATGATGTGACAGAATAATTTTCATGAAAAGAAAAAGCCCCACAAAACTTATCCAGATGAATCTGGGGGGCGAGGGGCGGAGGAATAAACTACGTACGTGACTTTTTTTTTGGTTAACCATGGCACTACGAATGCTGGCATTTAAGATGCACCACAAAACTCTGCTTTTAAAATTAACCTGACTTAGCAGTCACTATATTATTTATGACCATTTTAGTGTGGAATATGAGCCTACCTATAATATTAACAAAGAATAATACATTCATTCAATAGCCAATCTTTATGTACATATAATTTTAAGATTATTTATAGTAATGCATAATTCTGGTGATCTGCAAAAAAAATAGTTTAACTAAGACATAAAACTTAACCTCTATTCTGTTGAGAAAGGTACTTTCCCCCGTGAAACAACACCATGGCATCAGTGAGTTAGAATATGCAGAAAGTCTGTTACAAAATGGTAATAAACTGAGATCTGGAAGAGAAGTAGAAGGCATTATTAATACTAATTTGGAGTTTAATTTATTCATTCCCTTCATCTATAAATAAAATAATCTCCATAGCATTTATTTTGTTTCTGACTCACCTTCTTTACAAATGTAGCATGTAATACAAAAAAATACATTTACAGAGGTGTATTGTAATTTCTCTTAGACGCTAAAATTCAGTTATATTTGGAGAAATGGAATGTTTATCAATTCTGATTCACAGTATACTTATCATAAATTTTTAAATAAAATTGTGGTCTAATTTAACTCCTTTCAAAAGAAGGTACACTTTGTGATAAGACTCTCAGATTTTGCCAAATGGAATATTACTTTTAAAAATAATATCAGCTGATTCAAGGTTAAGACAAACTTTTGCCACATCTCTACGGATACACATTTCTTTGAGCAGTTTTCAGCTTCACCAAAAATTTTTACCTGAACAGCCCTTGCAGAATTTGATTCGGCGTTTTTACTTCTGTTGTTTATACACCTCTCCCACAAGGAATATCTATTTAAATAAATAGTAGATTTCTTTTGTATATCTACAACTATTTTCCTTTATGGTCATGGAATTTAAAAGATAGTTTAATTAACATATACCTAAATCATATTTTTATATTGAATTGGAATTTATAATGGACTTGTTAAGATGATATAATTATTTCAACTTTTGAAGAACTATTTGCAACAACCTATGGGGATACAGTGCTACTTTGAAAAGATTGTTTATTTTCAGAGCCCTGTGGTTAAAGCAAGTTATCTAGGGGAAAAATGTATCTTACACAAGAAATCAGAATCTTTAGAGTCTGGTTCCAGGTTTGCTATTGACAAGCTGTCCAATTTGGGTCAAGTCATTTTATCTGCATTGGTTTCCTCAGCTTAAAAAGGCAGTTAACACGAGGTTACCTAAAGTTAAAAGTATGTAGAGTACAGGTATAATTAGTATGCAGACATAATAACAGACTCACTTTGCTTCCTAGGGACACTAAAAAAGCTCCTGTTTTTTTGCAACTCAGAGTTGCTGAGTTTCTCTGCCTCTATTTCCTCCAGCGGCTTCCAGTCACACCCCCTTACACTACTTAACATACACATTCACACTCACAGTTCTTAGAAGTGACCAGTATTGAGGTAGGTAACAAGTAGTCACCGTCAGTGTCAGAACTAGACCCCACATCTGTTAAATCTTAGCCTTAGGTTCTTTCAAACCCCACTTTTTGACACTTGGAACTAACAAATTGTGTTCAAGTAAGTGTCGACCTTTTACTGCAGTGGTTTTAAGTATTTTTCATTTGTAGACTCTACATCTGTCATGAGATCTTACATGTGTAACAGAGCAGATGCTTAACAAATGCTTTTTAGAAACTATAACAAAATTAAACAAACCTAGTCTGGTGTGATTATCATCAGTGTGAATTATCACTCACTGTTGGCCACTATTTCCAAGTCTAAAACATACAAAACTCTGAAAATTAGGACAGATTTTATTTAGCTATTTTGAAAGTGTTCAAGAGAGCAAAACAAACAAGTATGTGTACATTCCAAACATGAGAATATTTTTATGTCTCCAAGTAGTCAATTACATTTTATTTCAATGTAGGACACTACACTCTCCAAAGACTATCTACTCACAATTGTGAAGGGAAGGGCAAATTTTCAGTCTGTCCTCCTGTTATCCCATCTTTAGCCAGTTATGTCAGAGCAGCCTTAAAAGAATGAAGAGAAAAGGAGTATCATGCCTTATTTCATTTCTTTAGCAACAATGCTATCATTCTCACCCTGGAAAGGTGAATAATTAATACTCATCTGACTTCACCTAATTAAACCCACATTTGCCTTCTCTAAAATTCAGTTATATTTGGAGAAATGGAATGTTTATCAATTGTGATTCACAGTATATTTATCATAAATTTTTAAATAAAATTATGGTCCAATTGAACTCCCTTCAAAAGAAGGCACACTTTGTGATATGACTCTCAGACTCTGTTCATTTGAAAATACTTTTCTTTAGAGAAAATAGCCATTGCTTATCTTTACAGTTTATATTTCTTAAATGGACACTTTTGGAATTAAAGAGATTTTATCCTGGTTTAAAAAAGCCTTTTCCTTTTTGTGCTAATCATTAGGAATCAATGACAAAGCCTACTATTTTCTAAATGGGAGAAAGAATATTAACCAATTTCTGGGTTAAGATTCTTATAAAACAGATAATCAAGACTCTTGTAATCCTACAAATGTTCCTTTTTTTTTCTGGAGAGATGGGGAAAAAACACTTTTTGGTCCTTTAAAAACAACACAGACACACAAAATTAGAAATTAAAGAAAAGCCATGCACCAAATCTGGCCTTATATCTTGGTTGCTGTTTCAGAATGATCCTTGCATAATCTGAGTTACACAACAGAGTCACTCTAATTGCAAATTCAATTACTCCTTGACTGAAGTTCAGAAATCAATTCCCAGTAAATATGACACTCAGTCATTCAAAACAATAGAATTGTCAATATTTCACCATCAACAGTCTAGTTGTGGTCTATTTCAGTACAACACAAATTCAGTTCTTTTACTGTGCCAGGGAAATCTTTTTTATTCCATATAACCTTGCCTAATGTTTCCAATAATTCAAAACATGATGGAAAATTAAATAAAATCATGAGGTTGCCACAACTTACAGGGAAAATTTCACTCAAACACTTCTGAAATCAGATTTCTGATCATTTCCTTATTTCATATTGATTGTCAATTTCACTTGTATCTTGTGGCTCAGCAATTTAAATTTAGGTATAAATCACCCAAGGGAGAAGGAGAGAGAGTACTGTGGACCTGGGACAGGGTAGGAAGAGGGTGAAGAAGATCCAGGTCCAATTAGATGGTCTAGAATCTGATCTGAGATTGTAGAATCCTGAAGTTCACTTCACATACAGCAACTGAATGGCAATTACAACACAATTTTTCAACAGACTCAACTTGGCATCAATTCTCTATCCCTCAAAGATTCAGAGGAAAGATAGAACTCAGATATGGAACTGGAAACCAGATGTAAATAGAAAAGTGATAAATGCATAGTTTTGAATCAGTGAATGTTTCCAACACTGAAATTCTCAAGTTTTGACCCCTAGCTCTGAGTTTACTTCCTTTCGTGACCTTATCAAGTTATTGACTGCCAAAATCTCAGTTTCTCTTTCTAAATCCTGGACTCTGAGGTATTAAGAAACAATTCTTACTTTTCACAGTGTGAACTTTTAAGATCCCTAAATAAAATACCCAAAGCTTACACTGTTTTGTCACATTATTGTTGTTACTATTGCAACAATATTGGGGTTTGCCTGTGTGTTTCCGAAAGGGTGTTTCTAAAAAGAATACATCTGATTAAGTGCACTGTTTATTTACTTTAGGATCCACATTTTAAAAGACTTGCACACAAAAAGGCTTAAAATGCTTCCAAATGAAAAACTCTAGTCAAGTGATTACTCAGCTGGCAAAATGGAAATTTCAAGTTGCATAGACAGCTAATTGTGGCCTGCCTGTGAAATGACAGGTCTATAATTTTTAGTTTTGTGTGCATTGAAAGCCAGTCACCTTGACATTCAGTGGTCCATTATCCATCGGCCACCAACCATATGATGATGTTCAAGGAGCGACAGGCACTTTCCTTTATGGGTGATGAAACACACCATGCTTTATTTGGATAAAGCTGTCCTGAGGAAAAAAAGAAAGTCAGGTGCCTACTCCTCCCCATGAACAACAATGACACTAACACACCTTTAATTCCGGAGGTTGAACTTCTTTGTTCTTGTATAATAATAACAACCATCAGTTACTCTTGGTGTTTGTTGCCAACATTTCTGAAGTGCTTTAATATGTCACGATCTTAGCCTTTTAATTATAAATTTCACCTCTTAATGTCAAGAGCTCTCACCATTAAATTATATTATGTTGGAAGAACTTGAAACCTGATTAAAGCCTGCATCCCAGGGAAAGCTTAACATGTTAGTTCTTTATCTATTTTTCCCCTCAAAGCTATCATTTCAATAACTCCAAAGTTTTATGATGTGGGGGAATATTATTAAACCCAGAGCCAGGAGATGAAATTGTAATCCCAGTTGTGAACTAATTGGCTGTTGGCTTTGAAGAAGTATATCACCTCTCTGAGCCTCAAATCTTTAAAATAAAGAAGCTGGAACAGATGTTCTCTCCATTCTTGTCTATCACTGGAAGTTCCTATTTCTGTATAAGTATTAAAATCTTGATCATAAAATTTTCCTGGCTGCAAATAAGACCAAACTTCATTTGTCAAATAGAGCATTAAGGAGTCAGTAGTCTCCCTAATCCAAGGGGATATGTTCCAAGACCCTCAGCGGATACCTGAAACCATGGATAGTATCAAATCATATATATTACCATATTTTTTCCTATACTTACCTATGATGAAATTTAATTTATAAATTAGGTACAGTAAGAGATGAACAATAATAATATAATAATTATAATTATAATAATATACTGTAACCAAAGTTATGAAAATGTGGTCCCCTCTCTTCCTGTCTCTCTTCCTCTCAAAATATCTTCTTTCACTGTACTTTGGGTAACTGAAACCAAGGAAAGAGAAACAGTGTATAAGTAGAGACTACTGTATTCAGCTGTAGGTCACAATACCAATCAACTCTGTCAGAAAAGGGAAAGACAATTAATGATTATATCTAACAGAAAATTTGGAGGCATGTTCCTTACGATTCTTTACAGCAGCTCAACATTATTACCAATAACTTGTGATCTTTCTGTACTTACTGTGTGTGGTTTTTATCCTTAGACGTCATTTACATAAAAGACAGCAGCAGCTCCAGGCATCAAGTTATCTCCCAAAAAAATCCTAGAAAGAAGAAAGGGAAGAAACTAGAAAGAGAGATCTCTTATTCTCAGGAAATAAACATTTACCCAGAGGCCTCGTGGTAGACTAAATAATGGCTACCATATCCTTGTTTTAGTCCCCAGCACCTGTGAATGAAACCTTATATGGCAAAAGGACTTTGCAGATGTGATTAAGTTGAGATGGCGAGATTATTCTGGATTACTTAGTGGACCCTAAATATAATCACAAGTGTCCTGATAAGAGGGAGACAGGAGGAGCTTTGACACAAAAGAAGAGAAGTAGGAGAGATAAGTAGAAGCAGGAGGTTGGAATGATATGAGGAAGCACTCATGAGCCAGGAATGCAGATGGCCTCCAGAAACTAGAAGAGGCAAGGAAACTGACTCTTCCTGAAGTCTCAGGAAGGAAGACCCCTGCTGACACCTCCACTTTAGCCCAGTAAGACTGACTTCGGACGTCTCACTACCAGAGCTGTAAGTGAATAAGTGTGTGTTTTAAGCCTCTAAATTTGCAGGAATTTGTTATAGCATCAGTGATAAGCTAATGTGAGTTCCCAAGTACACTTTCCTATACATTGGATTGGCCAGATATAGGCCACATATGTGTGACTCCTAGACACAAGGGACCCTGGGGTAATAAGTAGCTGGCAAATAAATAAAATAGACATGATTGTGTTAGATCTATTCTGATTCATCCCCTGGTCTGGGTATGTTGCTGGCCTCAAATAAATTGGAGTTCCCAAAGCATGTAAGAGTGAGGATAGAAAATTAGTAAGTTCTGTCAGAATCAGATTTCAAGGAAATCTGTGAACTTTGAGATTATTTGTATCTTGATACAGTTCAGAAATCTACTCAGTTGCAGTATTCACTAAGTGCCTAGTCATCCTGCTTAAAACTTCAGTGACTTGCAAAGTTCTCACTAGTCTAGCCCTTGTGAATCTTTGTAGCCTGCCTCCCATCCCTCTCTAGAGATCCAGTCTCACTGGTTTTTTGGCTGTTACAAACTAGGCTTCCTTCCTAAGTCATCCCACCATACATTCAGTTTGCTTTCCATTGAAATCTCCCCCATCCATCCCTCCTCTCATATTCTTAACTTAGCTAAATTCCATTGACTTTTCAGTTCTCAGCTTAAACAGCAATTCCTCAGTAATGTTCCTTATGACTACCCTAGCCTAAGATAGCAACACGTTGTATTCTCCTTTAGCATATTTTATGTAACACTCATCAGACTGAAAACTATCTGTTTGATGCTGTTTTCTTTACTAGGCTGGGGTGCAGCCTGGTTCTAACAACAGGAGAACATTTTCAGGGAGAGGATAAGCCAGGTAATAAGGTCAACCCTATTGGCTTGTGAGAGAGCAAAACATAAAGAAGGCAACACAACACCTTCTTACCTGTATCATCCTGTGAGCACTGATGCTTCCATTATGTATGAAACAGTCTAACTCTTGGTTTCAACTGCTTCATTTGACAGATTTTTGTCATACCCCCACCAGTATGTCAATATATTGCCTCAAAATTATTGGAAAGGAGCCACATTGAGAGAATGTGCCAACAAAAGTGAAACATGAGGTGTTGAAAAAAAAAAAAAAACCTCTCCGTCTATTTGAGCAGTCAAAGCTCCATCTGCCTTATTGACCACTCTTCGCAACAGAGCTAGGCACAAAGTACTCTTTGGAGAAATAATATTTATTGATTAAAGGCACCAAGCTTAACACTGGAGCTGTACAATCAAACAAGATACGGACTTTGCCCGCAGGGTTATCAAACCCATCAAATCACACTGAATAGTGTTACTTGAAATTTGGTCCATACCACTTGCATCAGAATCACTTGCAGTGCTTGTTTTAAAAGAATATTCTTAGGTCCTACCTTTGACCTACAGAATCAGGTTTTCTTGGGGAATATTATCTCTGGTGATTTTAGACCAGCAGAGTTCAAAAACAATTACCATTAATTGAAAACAAAAATGGATAGTCCTATTTTTTTAAGCCAAGAAATGTTGTGCTTTCTCGTGCTTTTTCTTGCTTCTAGTCATTTCAAAGCTTCACAGACACCCCTCCTTTCTTCTACGTATATTTGGTACAATGTTTTACAAATACCCTACTCAATTAGATATTGCATCAGCTGAGCAATTCCAGGGTCTTCATCTATTCTTCTATGCAACTATAGAACGAACACACTGTTTACACCACAGGATAGCTCACACTTGGGGAATTGTGTTTCATCTAATTCCTTACAATTAATGAATAAGTCCTATTAATTTAATGGTGTTATCTCAGGTCCACATTTTGGTGTAAATTATTTATCCTACTAATTTAATGGCAAACAGTCACCAAGGCAAGCTTAAGGCAATAATTTCACACATATATTGGTTATAGGTTAATTATTTAGGTGCCACAACTGGCTTTGCAATAATGAACTCTCCTGGGCAGACGCCATAAAATACATTCCTCAGCTTTAAAAGGAAACAAAAAAAGGTTTAATGTTTTGAAGTTTCTCATGCTGAGGTTTATGTAACCTTCTGAGTTATACTGAAATTTTAGGGAAGAGCAGAGAGAGTTTGTGCCAAACAAAAGACAAAGGGGAGAATATAATAAAGAAAGAAAGAGCAAGCATGTCTGCAAAATCTTTATGTGAAAGTTCCAAAAATTAGTGGTACCATAAATAAAAGATTTGTATTTTAAAAACTAAATACTAAAAGTTCAGGGCATTGCATATTTTTAAAAAGTTCTTTAAATTCATCCATTTGTAATATATAGATTTTAATATTTATAGTATATTATACCAAGGTCAATCTTTTATTTAATCATAGTCAATAGTTTAAAAAAATTACTAAAGCATTTTGATAGACCATTGGTTCCCAACCACCACAAAGTGACACTCAGATGTACTGTGCATCTTCCACATACACGTGCCAAAATTTAGTCACATTGAAAACTTTATTAAAAAGTAGGATACAAACTATGAGAACAAATGAGAAGTTGAGCAGCTCCTGCAATGTGATGTGTTGCAGGATAGAAACCATGAGGAGTAAAAGATGCGACGTTAAGCCAGAGCTGTTGAGAAAGTGTGCATCTATTGAAAAGCTTGAGATGTTTACCTCCTGAGTGTGTAAATCAGGGTGTGAAATGTCCCTCTCAAACAGAAGCACAAAGCTAAAAGGTACCCAGTGGACAAAGTGACATCGTTAAATATAAGTTAATGACTTCATGTGTTCTGCTGAGTTTTCTATGCTCAGAATTGAAAAAGTTGAGACCCATTGCCATACATAGTTACAAGGGCCACGGTAGAGATTTGCACAGGAGAAACTCTTCTTCTTGGGATTGTGTGTTTTCCTTCAGGAACTGTTACTTCATAGATAAATTGAAATCGTGAGGGGCATAATATAATCTATGGAAAGAAATAGTAAGCAGAGGGTCAGGCAGTTCCTTAGGGAGAAGAATATTCACTCCCTAAATGTTGGGGAACATAAAGGATTTCTGTTGCCAAAGATTCATCAGCCCTGTCACTTGATGTCCGCATCATTTCCATCTCTGTTTTCCCCTGCATAATTACTTATTTATTTTCTTGTCTTTGGGGCCTAATTAGATTAGAAGGCCAACATTTTACCTCTGCAAATCTGGGTCCGGATAAGCAATATGTGAAAAGCAAACTTTTCAACAGCTGATGCCAATTTAAATCCCCAAACTCTCATATCTACTTTATTCTCTTGACCCATGATCTTCAGGAAATCCTTCTGGTTGTTCTACTTCAGTGCGATCATCATTTTCTTCCTTGTCTCTTTGCTCCACTCAACACTTAGAATGAATCTCAACCCTGTGAACCCCGCTCCTTGAAAATCCCAGGAGCCATTAATGCCTTCATCCCTCTCACTCATCCTGACAAAGGAAGGTTCCTATGCAGTTCTGAAATATTCTGAGACTTCTAATGAGCACCAGATGAGCTCTGAAGTTTACATGGTATCTTTGGAATTTTCTCTATTCCTATCTCATTTTAGTTTTTTTGTCCATGGATAAATTCTTATTTCTTCAGAAACTGATTAAAGTGTTAAACAAAGTTGAACTCTCATTTCAGTTCTCCAGATTTTCTGAAAACTCTGGTTGTGACTTACTATAGCACTATCTCTAACTCCAACACTTATAATTTTCCTAGTCTCTAAAATAGCAAAAAAAATCTATCTCCTGGTGCTTTAAATATCTTATAATGGGTGGTAGTATTATATAAGGTTTTAGCATTTATGTAATCTTAAACCTGGAATGAACACGGTCATTTGATGAGCATCTATTGTTCTCAGAGAAGTCCTGTCCAGATTCTCCATTAGGATCTAAAATCTAATTTCAGCATGATGATTGAAAAAGTGCCTCCATATTTTCTGCTCTTTTCTTTATTCAATTATTAAGAGTGTAGCAAAAAACAGTGCTAATATTCTTACTGAAGTACTCTATTCAACAAAATAGGTAATCTAAATGATAAATGTACACATTTTCCAGGAGATGCAATAAAGCAATTTTCATTTGGAATGAAAAACAAATAGGTCTTTATAACATGATTTTTTTTTCTGAATGACTCTTTCCTTTAAAAACAGTTAATTATCATTGAGGGGACAGACCCATTCATTTACACCCCATGAAACTGAGCCTTTAAAAAGTAAATGATTTGACTTCCAGTTTCTGGCCCAACATGTAAGGAACTTAGAAATTTTCATCCTAGCAACAAGTTAAAAACCAAACAAGCTGAAAAATCAACAACTCTTCTTAGATCTGTCAGAGATGCGAGCTCATAGGGTAAACCTCTGCCCCCAAAATTACAGAGATAGACATCAGACATTCATTATACTGAAAATCTCAATGTGTCAGGGCAGAAACCCACAAGCAGAAACCTTTGCAGGGACAAATACCTGGGAAGAAAAAACTAAGCTACCTGATGAACTGTTAAAGGTTCACTGTGAACGAGCCTGAGAAATAAAACTCCAGGGGTCACAGACATGGGAGGACCTTAATAACCTTGTGAATTTTACCCAGAATCCCTAACAGGTCCTTAAAGTGAATATTAAAGAAAAATGCCCTCATGGGAAACTATTTTACCAGATCTTAACCTGATGGAGTTTTAACCTTATGGAAGGGAAACACCCAATTCCAGCCTAATGTAGCCATCCTGTCTCCCCTAAGGGAGGATTAAAAAAAAAAACAAAAGCACTGGTGACCAGAAGCACTAGTGAAGTTCACAGTCTAGGGCCGTTGGCTCACCCAAAGATTGGGATCTGATCACAGGACCATAGAACACTGTTTCTACCCCCTTCATGAATAGTATACAACAAGCAAAAACAAATGGATAATGTAAACAGAGAGATGAAAATTTTTAGAAGATAATGAAAAAATGCTAGAGATCAAACACTGTAACAGAAATGAAGAATGCCTTTGATGGGCTCATTAGCAGATTGGACATGGCTGAGGGAAAAAAAAAATCTCTGCATGTAAGGATATAATAATAGCAACTTCCAAAACTGAAAAACAAAGAGAAAAAAGACGAAAACTGGGGGGGAAAAAAAAAAAGGACAGAATAGCTAAGAACTGTGAGATCATGACAAAAGATGTAATTATGTACACTGGGAATACCAGAAGGAGAAGAAAGAGAGAAAGGAACAGAAGCAATATTTGAAGGAATAATGACTGAGAATTTCCCCCAAATTAATTTCAGACACCAAACTACAGATTCAGAAACTCAAAGAACACCAAGCTGGACAAATGCAAAAGACAAAAAAGTAAATTTCTGCATGTCATATACAGAGTATATAAATATAAAGAAACAATCTTGAAAGAAGCCAGAGGATAAAAACACTTTACATATAGAAGCTCAAAGATAAGGATCACACACTTCTTAGAAAACATGCAAGCAAGAAAGTGGAGTAAAATATTTAAAATGAGAGAAAAAAACCTGTAAAGATTTTCTTAGACAAATTCGTTGCCAGTAGATCCATCTTGAAAAAACTGTTAAAAATTCTTCAGATAAGTGATACAGGTCAGAAAATTGGAGCTTCACAAATGAAGAGCAAACATCAGAGACTGATTAAGTGAAGGTAAATAAAGACCTTTATTTTTTAAATTATCAATTAATCTAACAATTAACATTTTGTTCAAAATAATAATAGCAACAATGTATAGAATCATGTGTGCCTCTGTGTGTGTGTGTGCTCATGTATAAGTGAAATGAATGAAAGCAATGATATAGGGGATGGAAGGGAGTAATTAGGAATATTTTGTCATTCTAAGGTACTTGCACCATCTGTAAAGAAGTATTTGAAAGTGAATTTGGATTAATTGTAAACATATATTGTAAATGTATATTGCAAATTCTAGGGCAACTACTAAAAAAAGGAAATATAACTAATATGCTAAGAAAGGAAAGAAAATGAAATCACATAAAATAATTAAAACCATAAAAGGGAGGAAAAGTATGGAAGGCAAAAATAGAAACACAAAGCAATGGCAACAGTAGAAACCAGAAACAAATATGGTAAACATTAATCTAACTGTATCAATAATTACTTTAAAAGTCAATGATCTAAGTATACCAATTAAAAGACAGGGACTGTAGGAGTGGACTAAAAAACAAGACCCAATTATATGTTGTTGAAAAGATACCCACTTTAAATATAAAGACATATATGGATTAAAAGTGAATGGTTGGACAAATATGTAGCATGCTAATACTAATTAAATGAAGCGTGGGGTAGTTACTTATTAATTTCATATTAATTTTATGCAGAGCAGACTTCTGAACAAGGAAGGATGGGTGGATAGGTAGAATGCAGAGAATTTTGGTGTCTGTGAAACTATTCCATATACTACAGTGATGAAGATATGTCACCAAACATTTATCAAAACCTATAGAAGGTACCAGATCAAGAATAAACCCTAATATAAGCTATGGGCTTCAGGTTATTATGAAGTGTCAATGTAGGTTCATCAGTTATAGCAAATGTACCACTCCAGTGGGGACGTTGATAATGGCGGAGTCTGTGCATGTGCGATGACAGAGAGTATATATTAATAGGAACGCTCTGTACTTCCTGCTCAATTTTCTTGTGAACTTAAAACTTCTTTACAAATAAAATTTATTTATTTGAAAAAGTAAAATAATAAAAGTAAGATAAAAGTAAATGACTTGTCCAAGATCACACAGCTGGAGAAAATATTTGAAGCTGGAGATCCTTTCTTGCAGTTTCCCTATTACACCATGTCCTACTCACCTGTCAGTTTTAATTTTTGTTTCTTATGCTGAAAAATTAGGTAAAATATTTGTTTGTCCTGTGCCCTTTCCTTTGTCAAGCCTGACTTACTCTTTAATAAATGAATCATAATTTCCCAGATGTTCCTCTAGTTACATCCTGATTAATGCCACATATATTACTCAGATTGAGAAAATGGAGTTAGACTCATTTGTATTTCAGGATTTTCCTAAGGCCTCATCTTAATATTGCAGAAGCATACAGTTCAAGTACGTCTTTTTTTCTCTTCTCAGTGTATCTAATATTTCTTCTGAGGTACACATGTTCTTCAGAAGCTTCAAGTAGATAATTTCCATGCCAAGAGTTGTTCAGTGCCATAAATTTTAATTTCTTGATTATCTGTTTAAGCATAATCTGTATTTCATTAGTATTACTTATTTCTCCCTAGAGAAAACTACAGACATCTTGCATCTGTTTCTCATAGTCTGATATAAATAATGAAGATAAACATTACATATGAAAAGACAGTATACGGTTTCAAAATATCTTCTACTACAGTCTTATCATTTAAAACTCTTTTATTGAAATTAATATTCTATCTTTTATAATCTTAACTTATAGCAGGAGTAGTGGAATAAATACTGTGAAGAGCATTATTGCCTGCCTTCCATATTCAGCGTTTGCAGACTGTTTCTCCACCATCAGGAAGTTAGTTAATGTGAATGTCTGGTGATTGGAATAGAGTTTACCAGAATTCTTTCAACAGAGATTTGAAGAATTAAACTAACTTCTACCTTAAGGCAGAGGCAGCACTATGCTGAACCTTGACATAATAGGCTAAATAAAAATCTCATCACTTAATATCCTTCCAGAACTAGAAAGGAAAAAAACATAAATTTAAAGTCAAATTAATACTTTTTTTTAAAATGAACTAAAGCACTTTAAATAAAATTCTCATCAAGAAACGTTGTCTGTATAATTTCAATGTGTGCTTTAAAACTGCAGTTTTTGGAAATATGGAGAAAGGGTAGAGGAAAATATAAAAGAAAAAGAGAGAAATTTGGTTTTCTTTCTAATTTTCTTAGAAACCATTAGTTTGGCCGTAAGTTCATGGAACCATCTGAGTGATAATATTAGGGAAAAAAGATAGAGGAAAGTCCTGATAACTGGTCAGTGGTTTTTATTTGGACCCCTGTTTTCTGGGACTCAGAAAATTAATAGAAAATCATAGGTTGCCATGATACAGAGGATAACGGAGGTTGATTGATTTGGGTTTTGTTTTATTTGGGTTTGTCTTGTTTCGTTAAGAAGGCCTTGAATAAGGTGCCTCTTCTAAGTTAGTATCTAACCTAGAACTGAAATTGCTTTCTTCGTTCATTCTTTCATTCAACAGAATGCCTGATTTGAGGAAGCGATAACTAAACTCAGATCTATAGGATGAGAAGACAGATGAAGGGCAAAAGTAAAAGGACCACATATGCAAAGTTCCTACAGCTGTCAAAAGTTTGAGAGAAAGAAAAGTCAATGTGGTTGCAAAACAAAGTCTGAAGAGAAAATTGGGAAGAGATGTGATTAGGAATATAAACAGAAACCCTCTTATGTAATCCCTTGAAGGGCTTTATAAAGGGTTTGAATTATTTTCTTAGAGCCATTAAAGGACTTTGAATACTGAGGGCTTACAACTTATATATTTTAAGTTTACCTTTGTCTGTGTAATAGATGGATTAGAACAGTGGTTCTCAATGGAGGGTAATTTTGTTCCCCAGAAGACATTTAGCAATGTCTCCTCCTAGGAGATGGTTTTGGCTCTCTTAAAGCAGAGGGAATGGAGAGGGTGTTACTCACATCTAGTGGGTAGAGGTCAAGGTTGCTGCTAAATATACTATAATGCACAGGACAGATCGCCTTCCTCCATCCACATAAAGAATTACTCTGCCAAAATATCCATAGTGCAAAGATCGAGAAACTGTGGACTGAAGAAAGTAACAAAGAACACAGGGAAATTAAATTCAGTGACTATTGCAGTGGTCTAGGTAAGAAATGGCAGTACTTTTCAAAGTTGTTCATATTGAAATAGACAGAAGAGGATTGACTCAAGATGTAGTTTATAGAAATACTGATGGAACTGGATTTCTAGTTTTGATAATGGCAGATTAGATTATTCAAATCACAGGGATGAAAATTAATGACTTATTCTGTTTGTGCTGCTATAATAAAATGTCGCAGGCTGAGTAATTTACAAACAGTAGAAATTTATTTTCTCACTATTCTGTAGGTTGGGAAGTCCAAGATCAAGTTGCTGGAAGCTTTGGTATCTGGTGAAGGCCCATTCTTTATAGATGGTGTCCTTACATGGCAGAAGAGAAAGAAAGGGCAAAGCAGGATGAATACTGTCCTCATATGGCAAAACAGCAGAAAAGAGCAAACCTACTCCCCAAAGCTCTTTCTGTAAGGACCCTAATCCCATCCAGGAGGAAGCTGCCCTCATGATTTAACCACCTTCTAAAGGCCCCACCTCCTAATACTATCACTTTCACTTTCACCATCAAGTTTCAACATACGACTTTGGGTGGCACATTCAGACCATAACATCTACTAAGAATCATTTTTTCAAAATCTTTTAAAGGTAATCAAAGACCTAACAAATACACGAGAAATCGATAGACTAACATCCAAAAAGGGATGAAAATTCAGAGACACAAGCCAAATATTTGAGTTTTTTTTTCCCCTGTATTTGCCCATCCAGGAGAGGAAGCCCAGAGGTTGAGTTGTACTTTTAACATCCTCAAGAAGTGTAGGAAATACAAGTCAGTGCAGAGTTTGGCAAGAGTGGGAACTCTGCTGAGCCATCTCTACCTTGGCCTTGCACCCTGACAGGATATGTCGTGAAAGGTAGGTGAAATGAAGGCAAAACAGTGCTTGTACAGATGGCACCCAGCTTCCAGTTATCTGCATGACCCAGAAAAATTTCAGGATGGAAATTGGGTTAGTATAATGTTTAATTACTAATGCACAGATACCTGTCTACAACAAAAATCCTTTCTAGAGAAAGATGGTATTCTCTACACATTTTTCTACAAATATTTAATCAAGTCATGAATAAAACCAAACCTAATTAGATACAGGAGAAGACAAGACTAGCAGACGTAAAATGAATAGAAATAAACCAATCAATACTTCAAATCTTGGAATTTTTAATCACAGAATATAAATGAACTATATTCAAGGAGATAAAATTCAATCCTAATAATTTCAAACAGACTCAGAAACTCTTAAAAAGTGACAAGACAAATGAAAGAAGAAACCAAATAGAAATTGAATAATTGAAAAATACAACAACAACATGAAGAATTCAATGGATGGTTGATATAGTTGAAGGGATAATTAGTGAAGTAGAAGAAAATATCAATAATGAAGCAGGGAAAGACAAAAGGATAGAAAATTCAGAACTGAGCACAGAACAGACAGGGAGAGGTTTAATACACATTTGATTGAGCCTTAGGGAACAGGAAAGAGATAAGAAGCAGAAGCCACATTTGAAGAGAAAATGGTTAAGAATTTTTCAGAACTGCTGATAGATATCAATTTACAGATTCAAAACAACTAATTCCAAGCAGACATATAAAACTGCTTCACAGCTAGACAAATCATCAAAGGCAAAATGAAAATCTAAATTGGGTGAGTGGGTGCCATTCACTGAAATGAGAAAAGAACTGGAGAAATGAAAAGTAAAAATCTAATCCTACAAGTATTTTGCAGCTATAATATAATGAAATTCTTTAGCTAAATCAGGATCATGACCAAATAACACAAAATTTTTTTTTAACTGAAAAAATGGCACAAGTGAGATTGAGTGTTTCTCCTAAGTGCTCTTCTAACATACAAACACTCATCACACATTATTATAGTTATTTGTTTACTTGCTGTAGACTAAGCACTTTGAAAGTAAGAGTAATGTCTTTCATCTGTTATCCTCAGAACAGATTCACTTTGTCTGGCAAAAAGAATGTTCTCAATAAATTTTCATTATGTCCCTCGTATCACTTAGGGCTAGTATTTGGTTGCTAGGAACAAATATCCAAAATATGAGTGACTTAAACAAGATTCATGTTTATTTTATCTCATGAAAATGAAGTTTAAACACAGGCAGTGTCAAGCTGAAAGACAGTTCCTACTTTTACCAATTTTCCAAGTGTATCCTTTCTTATTTCCCATCTTTGGTAGATGTCTTCTATATTTAAAGTCTGGTCATGAACTATAAGACATTCACATCAACTCCAACCATTACATCTGCACTAAGGACAGGAAAAGCAAGGAGCAAAGAGTGTGTTTCTCAAATTGAGTTAACCCTCTTTAAAGTGCCTTTCCAGAAACTCCACCCAATAAATTCTAGTCACATCTAGCATTGCAACTTCTACTGCCCCTACCAGAGTCTTACCTCCTGCAATTTCCTCCGTTTTCCCAATTTGAAACCTATTCTTCTCTCTCTACCCCAGTGGACTAAAGCCACTTCCTCAATGAAGGAAAATATATTTCTAGAGTTCCAAGGAAGAAAATAGAATGTGTTTTCTTGAATGTTCTCAATAGTGCTTATGTTATATAGTATTATTATGTTACAATCAAGTTATTCACTATTAAACGAGTTTCTCTGGCCTAAACTTAGAACTTAGACACCATTAGTACTTGTTTAAATCAGAAAGTTGCTTATGATTGTACACAATTGCCCTAGAAACAAATTTCTGAAACACAAAGCATTTTTTAGGAAGTGTTGGTATTGTTATATGTGCTAGAACTCTGGTAGTGTACAAAGTAGTGCACAGTGCACTTTGGAATGTTTGGTCATTTTTAACTTTTCCCACTTCATTATTTCTCTTGCTATTCTCTTATTGGAATATGCTTGTTTTGTTTTGTTTTGTTCTTAACCAAGGACTTAACTGTGTCCCCCTTACGATTTGAAACATATTTTTTCTCTTGAGCCATAACAGGGGATGACTTGTTGTTGTCTTGAGTGTGGCAGATGGTTCAAACTTAGTTTCCATGTCACAGAACTCAGCTACTAGATAAAATGACACTTGTAATATCCTGCATATTTTATCTAGTAAACCCAATAGTGAGGTTCTATCATTTCAAATCATATACTCTGAATATTTCTTGATGTGAAAATGAATGAATATAAGTTTGCTTGTGTTAATTCCTTGGAATTATAGGTGAGTGTTCATGAATCATTTGAAATATTGTTAATTGTTTATTTCATAAAGATATCTGACATAGAACCATATGGCTTCATTCTGTTATTTTTTTACCTCTTTATAATGGCACATTATAAACTAGCAAAATCTCAGGGCAAACTCTAAAAACACCAAATTAAGGGGACATTACAAGTAGCTTAAATTAGAACTTACACAGAATTTTATAGCTACCCAGTATGTTTTATCATTTTCCAAACATTATACTATATTAACACTAGATAAATACATAAATTATTTTGCTTTGGAATGTAATTCTCCATTTTAGATGTTTGTGGTTGAGAATTTTAGTTTTCTTTTTTTAAGAGTTTTAAATTATAATTGTCAGAATTATTTGATTTTTAAAACTACATACATGTGACATATTGATTTTTATTTTTTAAAAATGAAATAGAAATTGATAAAGTTGGAATTTTTCCTAATATTGTCTTATAAAATTGGTAGAAATAACATGAATTTTGGAGTAGATGGATTTGGTTTTTACTCTTGATTCTTTCAGTTATTATCTATAATAACCTTATGTATGTTATTTAATTTTTCTGAGATTCAATTTTTTTTACCTAAAAATTAGGAAAAAAGTATTTTAAAAAGTCTTGATGATGGCCAATGAATTTTTTTTGTGTGTGAAAAGAGTGTCAATTTTTCCTTCCTTTTCCTTAGGTATATTGTGAGCCACTTCATAAGAACTTATTTTTTTTTCCTTAGTGTTTGCATCAATGTGAAACACACAGTAATGTTTAGTAAATTTTAGTTGAGTTGAAATGAAATAAAATATCTTACAAAAATGCTAGAAATGTGTGGAGATTTTTTTATTCATCCTTGTGGTGTCTACATATTTTCATGTTTTTACTTAGGGTGTACCTTCTTCTAATAAACTTTCTAGGCTGGGTACAGTGACTCATGCCTGTAATCCCAACTCTTTTGGAGGCTGAGACAAGTAGTTGGCTTGAGCCCAGGAGTTTGAGACCAGCCTGGGCAACACAGACCTTGCTTTACGATACACACACACACAAATAGCTAGGTGTGGTGGTACTCAAGAGGCCGATGTAGGAGAATCACTTAAGCCCAGGAGTTTGAGTTTGCAGTGAGTTATGATGGCACTATGGACTCCAGCCTGGGTGACAGAGCAAGACCCTATGTTAAAAAGAAAAGAAAAGAAAACAAACAAACAAAAATTCCTATTTTAATACTACCAGGATGGGTTAGATACCTCTCTTATGTGCTCCTACAAATTCACTCTGTGTCTCCATTAAAATATTTATTATATTCCTTTATATTTATATATGTATTGATTGTCCCACTCACCAGACTATAAGGTCCTTGAAAATCTTCTTTGTTTTTGTATTCCTAAAACTTTGCAGAGTACCTGATACAATGCAGGTTTAAGAAATATTTATTCAGTAAAATTTGAATGAATTAGTCTTCAGCATTTGAACTCAGCATTGTATATGTCATAGTCTCTCTGTTCATTAACTCAAACACTGAAGGAGGCAAGCTCAATACAGAGAGTTTTCTGAGCATGTTTTTTGCCCTCCTAAATTAAAACAAGAGAAACATAGAGACAGCAGGATAATTTAATAGAAGCTTAAATAAATGAGCATAGATAGATTCCCACAGTTGCTGGCTACAGGGGTAACAGAAGTTAGGTATTGAATCCAACTATATTCACTACCTACTAAGACAAAACTCACTCTTTACAATAATATAACAGAATCTAGAATCTAGCATGTTCAGTCAAATAATCTTCAACAGCAGTGCCAAGAATACAAAATAGAGAAAGAATAGCTTATTCAATAAACAGTGTTGGTCAAATGATATCTACATGCAAAAGAATGAAATTGGACCTTTATTATATATGATACACAAAAATCAACTCAAAATTAATTAAAGAGTTAAACATAAGACTTGAAGCTGTAAAACTCCTAAAAAAAATAGGGAAAAAGTTCCTTGACATGGGTCTTGGCAATTAATGTTTGGGTATGACACCAAAAGCATAGACAACAAAAGCAAATATAAACATGAAAATAAACGTGTGGGGTTATATCAAACTAAAAAGGCTTTTACACAACAAAGGAAACAATCAATAAATGAAAAGACAATCCATGGAATGGGAAAAAAATATTTGCAAACCATTTCTCTGGTAAGAGAGCAACATCTAAAACACATAAGGAAATCATACAACTCAATAGCAGTAAAACAAGATAACCTGACTTAAAAATGGGCAAAGGACCTGAACAGACGTTTCTCTAAAGAAGACATACAAATGACCAACAAATATACAAAAATATGCTCAACATCACTAACCATCAAGGAAATGCAAATTAAAACCACAATGAGCTATCGCCTTATGTCTATTAGATAGCTATTATTATTTAAAAAAGATAGAAAGTGTTGGCAAAAATATGGAGAAAATAGAACTCTGGTACACTGTTAATGGAAATGTAAATTGGGGCAACCATTATAGAAAAGTGTATGGAGAGTCCTCAGAAAATTAAAAATAGAACTATCATTTGATCCAGTAATCCTACTTCTAGATATTTATCCAACATAATTTAAATAAAGATGTCAAAGAGATATCTGCACTCCTATGCTCATTGCAGCATTATTTACAATAGCCAAGATATGCAAACTACCTAAATGTCCATGGATGAATGAATAAATAAAGAAAATGTGGCATATGTATATTCAGCAGAATATTATTCAGCATTAAAAGAGAACAAAATCCTGCCATTTGTGACAACATGTATGAACCTGGATGAAGTTACGCTAAGGGAAATAAGCTAGACACAGAAAGAAAAATGCTATATGATCTCATTTATATGTGGAACCTAAAATAATCACACTCACAGAAACAGAGAGTAGAATAGTGGTGGCTAGAGATAAGGGGGAGGGGAAAACAGGGAGATGATGGTCAAAAAGGATAAAGTTTCAGTTATGCAAGATAAGTTCTAACGATTTACTATGCTGTGGCCAGGCGTGGTGGCTCACGCCTGTAATACCAGCATTTTAGGGGCTGAGACAGGCATATCATGAGGTCAGGAGTTCAAGACCAGCCTGGTCAACATAGTGAAACCCCATCTCTACTAAAAGTACAAAAAAATTAGCCAAATGTTGTAGTGGGAAACTGTAAGCCCAGCTACTGGGGGCCTGAGGCAGGAAAATTCCTTGAACCTGGGAGGTGGAGATTGCAGGAAAAAAAAAGAAAAAAAAATTTACTCTGCAGCATAGTGCCTATAGCTAACAATACTATATTATATACTTAAATTTGTTAAGACAAAGAGATTCTGTGTTCTTACCACATCCACAAAAATAACAGTAATAAAAGGCAGGAGAGGAAACTTTGGGAGGTGATATGTGTATGACTTTCATGGTGGTAATGTTTTCATGGATGTGTACTTATCCCCAAACTCATCAAGTTGTACACATTGAATACATACAGATTTTATATGTCAAAAAATATAAAAGCAAATAATATTTTAATAAATAAGTGAATTTAAAAAGATTAAGTGTAGGGTTTATAGAGTATATTTTCTAACCACAATGGAATTAAGTAACAATGAGATATTTGGAGAGTCTCACATACTTGGAAATTAAATAACATACTTCTCAACAATCCATGGGTCAAAAAAGAAAGAAACCAAAAGGAAATTTTTAAGTGTTCCAAATTGAACGATAATGAAATTTAGCACATCTGAAATGACGAGACGCAATTAAAGCAATGCTTATAGGCAAGTTTACAGCTTTAAGTGTTCATAGCAGAAAAAAGCAAGCTTCAATTATTGATCTTTATTTTCAATCTTAAGAAGTTAGACAAAAAGAAAAGAAAATTTAATCCAAATAAAGTAGAAAAAGGGAATGTAAAGAGCAGAAATCAATAAAATTGAAAACAATGAATAAAATCAATAAAGTTAACGATTTAGCTCCTTGAAAGTATTAAGAAAAAAATTTAAACCTAGAAAGACTAAGCATGAAAAAATACATAATACCACTATCAGTAATAAAAAAGATTCCACTATAGACCTTTCAGACATCAAAATGAAAATAAGGACATACTATTACCAATATTACATGAATACATTTGACATCTTTAATAAAATCAACTAATTATTTGAAAAGACACAACTTAGAAGTGAACATGATAATATGGGATATTTGGACACTCATATTACTATCAAAGAAAATAATCTGTTATCAAAAGCTTCCTCAAATACACACAAAAATAAACAAACAAAAACACTCCAGTCTCAATATTTTCATCAGTAAATGTTATGAAATATTTAAGAAAGAAATAATGCTTATCTTACACAAACTATTTCAGAAAATGGAGAAAGAAGAAACATCTCTAAATTTATTTAGGAAGCAACAGTAATTAATTCTGATATCCCAATAGAAAGAAAGAAAAAGTGAGAGAGAGGGAAAGGAAGAAAGAGGGAAAAAAAGTTAAGAAGGAAAGAAAAAGAGTAAAGAAAATAGAAAAATTGTAGATCAAAGTTTCTCCTGAAAATGTATGTTAAAAAAAACCACAACACAAAATATGAGGAAGTTTTAAAAAATGTAGAAAGGTAATGCCTTAGGTGAAGTAGAGTTTATCCCAGGAATGCAAGATTGATTTAACATTTGAAAATTAATAAATACAATACAACATACAACTGAACAAATGAAAAATATATAACGATTTTAATATATGTAGAAAAAACATTTGACAAAATTTCTCACTTATTACTGATAAGAACTCACAGCAAACTACGGACAAAAGATACTGGGAGTGGTGGTTTCCACCTATTATTCCAATGAATATTCCTTGGAAGGCTGAGATGAGAATATTGCTTGAGACCAGGAGTTCAAGGCTGCAGAGAGCTATGATCACACCACTGCACTTCAGTCTGAGGAACAGAGAGAACTTTTTTAAAAAGAAAACAAATTAAAAAAACTTCCTCAATCTGATATAATACATCTATGAAAAAGTCACAGTTAATGCTTTCTCCCCTAAAATTAAAAATAAAAATAAAAATAAAAAAGAAAGTCTCCTTTCACTCTTTTGTTTAACATAGTAGTATAGGAATAAATAAAGGAAAGGAAGAATAAAACTGTCTCTATAGGCAGGTGACATAGTTGTTTACATGAAAACAATTTAATAGAACTAATAAGTGACTTTAGCAAGTTCTCAGATATGAAGTCAGTTTTTTAAAACAAATGATTATCAATATTGTGACAACAAATATTTGAAAAAGAAATTTTTAAATATGGCAAAAAACATATAAATTAAGAATCAATTTTATAAAGATTCAAAAACTTCTACAGTGAAAACCAAGATATTAAAGAAGTACTAAATAAATGGAGAGATATGCTATGTTCATGGATTTGTAGGATCAATAGAATTAAGATGCAAATTCTCCCCAACATAATATGTAGATTCAACACAGTCCCTTTTATAATCCCATCAGGCATTTTTATAGAAATTCATAAACGGATACTAAAATGTATTTGAAAATGCAAAAGATTTATAATAGTCAAATCAGTTTTGAAAAAAGAACATAAGTGAAGGACCTATACTAAATAATTACATTAAACCTTCGGTAATAAAGACCGTAGTCTTGTCATATTGGCTAGGGACAGACAAATAGATAACGGAACAGACTAGAGAGTCCAGCAATAAGCCCACACTTACTCAATCAGTTATTTTTTGACAAAAGCTCCAAAACAATTCTATGAAGAAAGAAAAAGCTTTCAATAACTTGTTCTGGAACAACTGGTGTACATATGGAAAAGAATAAACCACAATAATTATCTCATACCATACATGAAAATTAATTTGGGCTAGGTTGTAGATAAAAATGTAAAAGTAAAACTACAAAGCTTTAGGAATAAAATATGAGAGACTATAATTTGGGAGTTGACAAAGGTTTATTAGACAGGAGACATAAAGCCATATCTATAAAAGAAATTATGAATAAATTAAACTACATCAAGAAGTTGTTGCTGTTCAAATTCTGATTTCACTCTTTAAAATAAACAGTTCAGGGTGTGGTGGCTCACTCTTGTAATCCCAGCACTTTGGGAGGCTGAGGAGGGCCAATCACTTGAGTCCAGGAATTCAAGACCAGCCTGGGCAACATGGTGAAACCCTGTCTCTACAAAAAATACAAAACAATTAGCTGGGAGGCATGGTGGCACCTGTAGTCCCAGCTACTCAGGAGGCTGAGGTTGGAGAATCACCAAAGTCCCGGAGGAGGTCAAGGCTACAGTGAGTTGAGTCATTATTGTGTCATTGCACACCAGCCTGGGTGACAGAGTGAGACCTGCTTCAAAATAAAAAATAAAATAAAATAAAATACAGGCAAGTCACAGATATCAAGAATACATTTATGAGATATATGTTCTGAATATATATAAAGAACTTCTACAGCCACCCAACAATAAAAGACAAACAACTCAATTTAAAAATTGGACAAAAGGCTTGAAGAGACTATTCAAATAGTGAAGCACATGAAAAAGGTACACAATACCATTGCTTCTTAGAGATATGCAAATTAAAATCACAATGAGGTGCCACTCCACACTCACCAGAATGGCAAAATACAGAGTGTGACAATACCAAGTATTTGCAACATTCTGACATGACTAGAACTCTCATATATTGATGATGAGAAAGTAAAAAGGCACTTCACCTATAAAAAAGTTTTAGTTGTTTAGTATGAAGTTAAATATCTATCCTTGACTCAATATTTCTACTCCTACTTATCTAAGAGACATGAAAACATACGATCATCAAAAAAAAAAAATGTATAATAACATTCATTAAAAATTTATTCTAAGGACACAAAACAAGGAAACTTCCCAAGTCTGTAAATTGGAGAAACTTCAGTATATCTATACAATGCAATTCCAACAGGAGTGAAATCTTAATACACACAATATAAATATCACAGATATGCTGATCAAATAAAGCCAGACACAAAAGTGTACATATTTCTGATTTCACTTACATATTATATATATTTATGTTTACCTATATTATAAAAGAGGCAAAACTAATACAAGAGTTAAAAAATACCAGAAATGTGGTTCCTTCAAGGGTAGGATAGGAATTGCCTGGTGAGAGGAGGTACAGGAGGTAACCTTCTTAGGAGATTGAAAACTCTATATTATGATAAAGATAAGGTTTATCCAGGGACATCCATTAGTCAAACTTGTACAACTAAGATTTGTTTATTTTAGGCTGGGTGTGGTGGCTCAGATCCCAGCACTTTGGGAGCCAGAGGTGGGAGGATCTCTTGAGGTCGGATGTTCGAGGTTGCAGCGAGCTATGATTACACCAGTGCCCTCTAACCTGGGAGACAGAGAGACACCTTGTCTCTATTTAAAAAAAAATATATATCTATCTGTCTATCTATCTGTCAATCTATCTATCTATCTATCTATGTGTATATATATACACACACACATATATATTTGTATATATATTTATATATTCATGTGTAAAATTTTACTATAAAAAACTACAGGAATTATAATATTTCAGTGCAGAAGTAGGGATTGGATGGAGGTGTAGATGATATAAGAAGAACAGAGTACTGATCATTGTTGAAGCTGGTGGTTAGTAATCTAGGGATTCATTATGCAATTCTATTTACTTTGTATATGTTTGAAATTTTCCATAATAAAAAAAGTTCATACAATCAAGGATCACTTATATCATCCTCTAATATATGTTTTTATATTAGATCCATACCAAGTTCACATACTTTATAAAAATAGTGTTTGGGGCATACTTTAGTATTTCATTATTTCATTTATAAGGGTTGCTCTATGCATATCTGTGCAAGAAAGTCACTTTTATACAACCCAAGTTTGTCATAGTCTGGGTAATTCAAAGATACTTTTAAATAATCAAACAAACAAGCCAACCAACCAAAGTCAACTTCATGAAGTAAAGAACATGATGGCAAAAGTACGAAGACTCCATATTAAAAATGACAGTTTTAAATAAGAATTGTAAGATCATAGAATTAAGCATCAGTACAATGTATAAATAAAGCCAAACAAAATTGTTCCAATACTAATCAATGCATCAGAGTCCAATAGAAAAAAAAAGAAAAAGAATCCACCCTGAGTATTTAAGACAAGCGTATTTTATGCAGGGGATTGATTACATTTTACTTGTCTGCTGACGGAGGCACAGAAAAGTCAAAGGGGAATAGTTAAGTAACCCAGAGATTAGCAACAAACAGAAATGGGTACTACCACTCTGCTGGAGAGACAAACGGAAGGGACCCATAAACAAAGCCCAGGGGGCTAATGTCTTCTATTGGAAGTTAGATCCATAAAGGGTTTATCCAGTAAAAGCTACAGACAGGAGGAGATGCAGCTGCTTGTGAAGATGCCACCCAGACAGAGAGGTCTGGGTGAAAACTCATCCCACCCTCCCATCTGCAGCCAGTGGCTCCTATTGGCCAAAGGCATCTGACATAGGAGCCTGGGAAACAGACTGTAGAGGATTTAAGAATCCTTAGATCCAAGAAGAGGATTATATCCAGCATAAAGTAGATAATGAAGAAAAAAATAAACATATGCTTTGGCACAAAGCCTATGCTTCAGTCTCTATCAACTGTATGGAACTTTGTCTGTTCTTCACTTTCATGCTGGACGTTGTAGTCAGCACAGATGTTAATGTCTAAATGATTACTTATAAAGCTTTCCACCTCTCTTCTCACTCCAGTCAGGGGTGGACTTACAATAGAGCTAATAACTCATAAACCTCAGGGCACCTCTCTTGCTCCAGCCTCTTCTAAGGCCCTGGGAAAGATACTAGCAATTTTTTTAAAATTTTACAATTGTGTGTCCATAAAAAAAAATTGTATAAGCTTCTTTTCCCATAAAACCTGAATTTGCTCCTTTCCTAACTTCTCATATCTAAGTTAGTGTATTTTTCCAAATTTTCTTCTTTAACTCCTATCCTATCAAATAAAACTAGGATCCTGGATTGGAAAAGCTGGGAAAATTCTAATTCCACACAGCAAAGTGTAAAAAAAAAATTGTACCCCTTATGGAAACTTTCTTTACAATAGTAATCACAAACTCAAGTTCTTCCTGGGATCCAGGCAGATGACAAATGAATCAGAAAGGATAGGTGGTAACTAGGGCAGCCCCAGGGGCTCACACCCAGGTTGAAGTGAGCAACTGTAACTCGGCTCTAGCCAATTGTTGCACAAAATTGAGTTTGCTGTGTCCAGACCTTCCTCTAAAATAAAAACCTGAAATAGGATTTCCTTTTTTCTAAGAAAAACTGTGAATTCTTTTGATTTTTAAATGTACCCTCAAAAAACTTTAATCCACCACTGAGCAAAACAAATAACATCCAGCACGATATTGAACCTCCGGGCTGCCAGTTTATAACATTTTGCTTTACAGACAACATGCGTAACTTGAGAAATTTACGACAAATCTTTATAAGGAATCTGATTCTTTCTACTCCCAAAGTCAAAACCAAGAGAAAGAAAAGAATAAAGCTACTCCAAGAAGTCTCTGTCCAAGGTCTATAACAGGTTGATTATAATTTACTATAATAAAAAATTAGATTCCACAGAATCAGTTTAGTGCCAAGCACTCTGCTGGTGCTGGGATATAAATGTAAGAGAGGTAAAGCCAAAAGATCAGGAGAGGCTAACAGACATATAACTACATAGAATACTGCGATGATAAAATAGCTAACAGGTACTTAGTTACAAGAGCCAGGTACTACGCTCAGTGCTTTTGTCAGTCAGTCAGTCAACAAACATGTTAGGTGTTAGGCCAGTCACTGTTCTTTGTGTTTGGATAAAGCAATGAACAAAACAGATAACCCTGCCTCCTAGAAATTTAGAATCCAGTGAAGGAAGATAGAAAATAAGCCTGTGATATAATAAAGAAAATAAGGTCATGGGGTAGAGAGAGACTAGGCTGGTCAGGAAAGGCCTCTATGAAGAACTGACTTTGAATGGAGACTTGACTTATGAGAAGGAGGCAACCATGGAGGAAACTTATGATGTTTATTCCAAGTGGAAGGGAGACCAGATACTAAAGTTCCCAAGAGGGCTGCAAGTTTGGCATAATTGAGGGACGGAAACGAAGCCAGTGTGACTAGACTAAGGGAAGAGAAGAAGAAGATGAACACAGAGAGGAGGCAGGGTCCGTATGGCATTGTAGACCGTGATTGGTAGTGTGAATATTCATCCACTGTGCTCAAGGAGCTGCTGCTTTCAGCAGTGTCCTAGTGTGTTTTGATTTAAGCATTAAGGTCACCCTGGCTGGCCAGTGGAGGAGGAGGATCTCCGATGTGCAGAGCTGATGGTGGCCTGAACTAGAGTGTACCAGTGCTACTGATGAGACATGGGCATATTTCTTATATATTTACTTTTTTTTTTTTTTTTTTTGAGACAGAGTCCTGTTGCCCAGGTTGGAGTGCAGTGGCACAACCTTGGGTCACTGCAACCTCTGCCTCCTGGTTCAAGAGATTCTCCTGCCTCAGCCTCCCAAATAGCTGGGACTACAGGTGCATACCACCATGCCCAGCTAATTTTGTAATTTAATTTTCGTAGAGACGGGATTTCACCATATTGGCCAGGCTGGTCTCGAACTCCTGGCCTCAAGTGATCTCCCGCTTCAGTCTCCCAAAGTGCTAGGATTACAGGCATGAACCACCACACCCAGCTTTATTTACTTATTTTTAATAGACTGGATATATAGTCTGAAGGCGAGACCTAAAATAAAGTTGATAGCTTGATTTGGAGCTGTCAGGATCTGCTCAGGCCACCACCACTGGCAGCACCTCCATTACGTTTGCCTACTAAGTTATCACCATTGATCATCCACCTTCATGTCGGCACCATATCCAAGCCCCATTACTATTTGTCGTAGCTGCTGCTGGGCTAGACCTTAGGTCATTTATAGAGACAGTAAGTTAAGTATTTCTCTTTATTAAGTGGTATGGAAATATTTCGATATTGTAACAACTGTTATAACCATACTAAGTCATACCAGCTGAATATCAATCCTAGACTAAGAAGTTGGAAATCTATCCTGTTTGACATAGGACACTGGTAAACATTTCTGGTCAGGAGAATGACAGGATTGAAGGAGGATTTCCTACTAAAGGTTGTGCTGGCAGCTGTGTGCAAGATAAGTTAGAGACTGCAGGGGCAAACGGGAGGCAAGGAAATCAATTAGCAGGTTATTTCAGAAGAGGCACAAGATAAGGTGAGAAGAACACACAAATTCCCTAAAGGGTTTTGCTGTGAAACGTAGACCCTGCCTTGATAGGAGGAAGATAATGTAATCCCTTCCCCCTTCAAATTGATTTTTTGGAGCTTTGTTTTGTTACTGAGGGTACCAAGTGAATATATCACTGTCACCTACATGCCCTGTGGATAAACAATAAAATTACCATCAGTGCTTCCTCTTTCTTGAAAGAAAGAACTTTAGAACTCTGCGGTATGGAATGGGCTAGATTAGGAGTAAGTTCCTGAGATAACTGGGTACTTTCCAATGACAGAATCTTTCTATGAATCTTTGACATGTTGGTTAATCTGGTGGCCAGGGAGAGATTCCCACCTGACTTGAAGATGATTGAAAAATCCTTAAAATATAACTTTGCTTATTTATGAATATCAGAATAGAAAAACAGAGAGAGAGAGAGAGAGAGAGAGAGAGAGAGAGAGGTGACAAAATACTAACAATTGGTTAGTACTTTGGTGAATCTAGGTAAGAAGTATGTAAATCATTATTGTATTGTTTTACAACTTTTCTACAGTTTTGAAATATTTCAAAATAAAAAATGGGGAGGGAATAATGTACTAATCATGATTTCTGGGAACTAGCTGATCCTTGTTTTTGTAGTTTTCGTTTTAATGAGTCATTTTATTTTCACTCTTGGAAAGGTCTCTATACAGGTTAAAAGATAAAGTGAATCCCAGGTGTCTAAATCAAGGAATCAGGATTTTAAACATTACCTGGTGTCAGCAGCCTTTTTCCTTCCTGCACTCATTTCCCTGTTATTACACAGGCAAGGATCCTTTGTATGGCTATAGAGTTTCTAAAAAGGAAAAGCCACCTGTGTTCTTCTTTACCATAATAACAATTCAGACTGACACAGAAAATACTCAATCTAATCATTAGATGTTTTGCATTATCTATGTATGATTTGTTTGTTTGGTTTTCTGATAATTTTGAAAGTGTCTGCTGTGTTGAACAAATTTGATATAATACTTAAGAATGTCAGAGTATACTTTAAATTTCTATTTATTTTTCAGCCCATCACTTTGAAATACAATCAGTCCATCACTTTGAAATAAAAAATGTTTAAATCATCATAACTTCTTTAAGCTTGAACAAATTCCAGTGCAATTCCAGTTACTGTTGGAAGTCCAAAAATAACGTTTTTGCATTGTGATTTACTCATACCTTAAAATATTAGATTGAACCACATGAAATCGACATTTTGTAGATCAAAAACAGTCAAATATTGATACTTTCATATGATTCTATTAGAATCAACACATTTCTTGCAAGATTGACATCAGATACACATATCATTCATATTGCCTATTATATATAATTTCCTCCCTGAGGAAAGCTCATAGTTTACAGAAACATGGAGACTTATAGTTTGTAGAACCTTAGAGTGTGTCCCCAAAGCAGTTTGTTAAGATAAATATAAATTTTCAGATAAACTTAAAAATGATGTTGTTCAGCATGTAACATCCAACTCGTTATTTTGTTCCATTATTTCTGGGTTGGCCGTATTGAAAGAATAGAAACTATTGATTTAGGTCAGCTCTTTGGGATTTGTTTTTGCATATATATCAGTGACCTGTACACATTCTAGAACTGTTCTAATACCTTTATGGTGGATCCCATGATTGGCGTCATCAAAGCATACCACTTCTTTGCCTGTCAGTAAAAACCCCACTGACGGTGGCTGAAAGTTCACTAAGTAGTGTTAATCTATTGGGCAACCTATATATTCTCCTTTCATTTTTTCCTGAATTACAGCTTCCGATAACCCTGACAGGTGAGAAACCATGCATTGAATCCTCTTACTCTCTTTTTTTTAAACAAGTGCATATTTTAAATTTAGCATGTATCATACTTAAATGCCAAATCCTGAACCCCCCTTATGATGCAATAGGGCATAGATTATCCTAACTGCTCTGGTAAGTGCTATAAAAAAGGTCTATGAATAATTCTCATAATTTGGCCCACTTACAACACTGGAATATCTTTTGCTTGACATAGAAAATATATTTTCCTCTCAAATGATTAGTGTTTCCCTTGGATATTTCTTATTAATATCCTTAAATATTGTAGTCCTGAGAATTGCAGTTTTTCTAAAAGCAGAAAATTACACAGATTTTCTTTTGGAACCAAATTCTCTTAACAGAACATAAAATATTGGTGCTTCAGTACAACATAGCTGTTCTTTACCATTTCAAACTATAGTGGCAAAATAAAGAAGTAACTGAGATTTGGACTTGTTTACTTATTTAATCCATGAAATTGTTTTTTATGCCAGGTGCTCTGAAAGTTCATTATTCTGGTAAATAAAGAGTTTCTTTTTTCTTTTTTTGACAAAAATCTCACATACTTTCTAATGTTACCCAGTAGTAAAATTGGCAGAAGATAGAAGAGACTGGAACAAAACGTCAACTACAGAAGGAGAGGAATGTAATAGGAATATTACAAGGGAGGCAATAAGAAGAGTATGACAGGTTATGATAAGGATGCTGCTAAAGAAATCTGTATGCCCAATGCAGACACACAAGTACTGACCAGTGCTCAAGCCTCGTGTTAGTACTACCAGCAGGTAGCATGGTGTAGTAGCTTTGAGCTTAGATGCTGGTGACACAGTATGTGGGTCCAAATCCTGATTGCAGTTGGGTAATCTGAGATCAATTGTTAGTCCTCTGTGCCCCAGTTTGCTTGGCAATGAAATGAATGTAAAAACGGCATGTATAGGAATGGATTAAAAGGACTAAAAGTGATATTCCAGGTGAAGCACTTAGATCTTAGTTTTGATTAATTGCCAACAAATGTTAGCTATAAAAGTGAGCTATATCTTAGTAATTTGTTTTCTATTCTTTACAGTAGAACTTCCTCAAACATACAAATAAACACAATTATAATACTTGACAACAGCTTTGGAAAGAACTCAGAAAAATTAATTATATGGATTCAGATGAAGCCAAATGCATAAGCTAATTGGATCATATAATGATTGGGCAGCTATTATAGTTTCAATATACTCACCTACAGAGGTGCAATGTGCTGTAGTGGGCAGATGGCAAGCTTTAGCACCAGGTAAGACAGGATTCTACTTTTAGTCATGTGACCTTGGGCAACTCATTTAATTTTCCCAAGACTCAGTTTCCCAACTTTCACAATAGGGATAACAATACCTTCTTTGCAAACTTGTAGAATAAGCAGTAATAACCAGGAGAGTACTATGCATATCATAGGCACTCAGTTCATGGCAACTCTCATTTTTCTTAAGGGAAAGAGGCAGGCTATTGGATACAGTGAGACTAGAATATCAGAAACTTTAACACACAACAAAATCAATTCAACAAATAATATTTTTAGTTTACTCAAAGTTTCTTTTTGTGACCCTGCATTTTTCTTTTATTGTCTTAGACATTTAAGCTTTCATAACTCCAAGAGCTTTGAAATTTAGGTCAAATAAGTTTTAAAAATACATCCCCTAAACAAAAGCTGTCCTGTGATCCTCATTATTGAACCCTTATTATGCATCTTACACACGAGTCTTATGGCAGACCTAATTCCGATACATCAGTACTCAGAGGATTTTAGATATTACTAGATTAAAAAACAAAAGCAACAACTGAGTTTCAGAGTGGTGAAGCATGTTGCCCATAAAGCTAGGTAAATATATTGCTGATATTTACCACATTCTTTTGCTGTGCCAAGTACTAAACTGAGTAGTTTACATACATTATCTCATTTAATTCTCAAACTATCCCTGGAGGCAAATATTATCATTGTCATTATTTTATAGTTGACAAATCTGATTCTTAGATATGCACTATCCAAAAAGTAACCATTAGCCACATGTATTAGTTCATTTTCACACTGCTATAAAGAACTGCTCAAGACTGGGTAATTTATAAAGGAAAGAGGTTTGATTGACTCACAGTTCTGCATGACTGGGGAGGCCTCAGGAAACTTACAATCATGGTGGAAGGGGAAGCAAACATGTCATTCTTCACATGGTGGCAGGAAGAAGTGCCAAGTGAAGGGAAGAAATGCCCTTCATAAAACCATCAGATCTTGTGAGAACTCACTCACTATCACAAGAAGAGCATAGGGGAACCATCCCCATAATCTAATCACCTCCCTCAAGGTCTCTCCCACAACACATGAGGATTATGGGAACTACAATTCAAGATGAGATTTAGGTGGTAGCACAGCCAAACCATACCACCACATATGACTACTAACATTTTAACTTAATTTAATTAAAATACAATTTAAAATTTAGTCTCTGAGTTACACAGGCCAATTCCAAGTGCTCAACAGCAGCTACTGCATTGTTCAGTTCAAATTATAAAACATAGAACATCTTCGCAGAAAGTTCTATCAGGCAGCCTGAGTTTAAGTAATCATGTAAGTTCATACGGCTAACACATGGTAGAACCAGGACTCAAATCTAGGAGACATGACTCTTAAACTTGTCCTGCTATGACTATGTAAAGCAAAAAGATAAAAGAAAGTGTGTAATTAAATCTAGGTGACTATATATAAAGCAGTTTCAGATGTTAATTAATTGAAGAATCCATTATTGGGAGTTGAATTTTCATAGATTAGCATGGTAAGATGTCTGTTGGTGACTAGAAGGTAGAAGATACAGAGGCACAAATATTTGTAGCCTGATAAAAGTGAACCAGTAGACTAAAAGAGATTAGGGAACGAAGAACTGATGGGACGAGATTGAGGTAACCCTATAGGTGATTGATTTCCCAAACACTTCAGGTGGTCAAATACAAGCCTCACAGAGCAGGTGAAGATGATTCACTCAACTCCTCAAATGTCTCTTCTAAACCAAAAACCCAGGATTCAGCTCTATGGTAACACCATTTTTCAAAAAAATTTGTTACTTTGGACAACTGGTTCTTAATTGGGAGCCATTTTGACCTCAAGGTTACCTTTGGCAGTGTCTGGAAATATTCTTTGTTTTCAAGACAGAGTTACATGCCTCAAAGGAGAAAACAGGGAATTACCATATCATCCAGCAATTTCACTTCTAGGTAAAGGGAATTGATTTAGGAATTCAAGCAGATATTTGTATACCCATGTTCATAGCCACATTTTTCACAATAACCAAAAAGTGAAAGCAACTCAAGTGTCCATTGTCAGAATGAATAAACAAAATATGGTATATACATACAATGGAATATTATTCATCTATAAAAAGGAAGCATGTTGACACATTCTGTAACATGAATAAACCTCGAAAACATTATGCTCAGTGAAATAAACCAGTCACAAAAAGACAAATATTGTATGATTTCACTTACACGAATTACCTAGAGTAGTCAAATTCATACTGACAGAAAGGAGAATGGTGGTTACCAGGGGCTGCAAGTAGGAGGAAATGGGAAGTTACTGTTTAACATGTATGGAGTTTCAATTTGGAAAAATAAAAATATTCTGGAGATGGCTGGTGGTGATGATTACACAACAATTTGAATGCATTTAATGCCACTGAACTGACTGAACTGTATACTAAAAATTATTAAATGGAAAATTATATATTTTATATATATATAAACCCCAATTTAATAAAAAGACTGGGGTGTGCTACCATCATCTAGTGGGTAGGGGTCAAATATCCCACAGTGCACAGGCCAGTTCCTACAACAAAGAATTTTCAGTAGTGCTGAAGTGGAGAAATCTTGCTTTTACAAAATATTGAAAGAACAACAGTTAGAGACTGTCTAATGATATTGGTCTTTTCACTCTTATGCTGTTTTTTCACACTCAAGCCACTTTCCTGATTTCATCAGATTTCATTAGCCAAATCAAACTGTTAAAATAAAAGCAGAGGTAGCAGAAAAAGAAGAAGAAAAACCTGCAAACAGAATTTGGAATTCCCAATTTCTCATATATATATATATGAGAAATTGGGAATATATATCATATATATATGAGATATAAGGATGTATAATATGTTATATATAATCCATATGTTATATAATTATAAGATATATTTAAAATACATATATAATTAGAAGATATATATATCTCTTATAATTTCCCCAACAAAGTCTGAAACTATATAAGACTCCCCATATTGTCATGAATACTTCGTATTTTGTTCTATTACCAGGTCTATTCTATGCATGTGCATTAACAAAGTTTCTTAGCAAAGAATGTACTGTTTCAGTACATATTGATCTAAATGTATGTAATCTGATTGAAATACTTAGGAAAATCATAAGTCTTCTAAAGCTGTTTTTTCTACAAATAAAAAGGCATCCTGGGTTTTAAAATGTCTTTATTTCTCCTGTTTAATGTCACAGAGAAATCTCAATGATGAAGAATCGTTTTGTCACTGCTGCTTATACTATCATTTAAAAGGGAGCAATGTCTCCTGTTAAATAACTAAGGCAAATTAAAACTTGAATGAACAATGACAATAAAGAAAAATTATTCTTTACGTTTTCTATCCATGAGGCCACTGGATCAATAGCCTTTCAATTCAATCAAATACTGTAAACCTCCAATGAAGTCCAGCAACCAGTGAGTAATATTAGTATTTTTAAGAAATCAAACAGTTTATTTGATTGGAAATGATTGAGGCAATTGTATATGTGTGTGTCGGGCCACAGCATTTGATAACAGGTTAAATACTAATGAAAGAGGACTGGAGTTTGAGAAACAATGGCCAAGGGAAATTCAGTATTTTGTTAATTTATTATTTATTTATTCCTCAGTTTTGTTCCAGAAGAGGTTTAAGGCAGCTCTAAGTATTTTTATAATCTGCATACTCTTGTCTTATGTTTGTGAATATTTTATAGACTGGGTGCTAAATATTAAATTATTAAAGATCATTTTTTTAAAAAAGAAAAAGAAATAGAGCAGCCTAATATCTTCTAACTCCAGTGAATTATTTTATCTTGAAGACTATTAGCAGACAAGATGGTACATTTTACTTGCAATTCATTTGTATTCAAGGATACTACTACTATAGAAAATTGCTTATTTAAGTAGAATAAAATGTGTTCTGAGTGGACCCTGACTGGTTTTTTACTTTCTGACATCCATCTGCCCTTCTAAAAAACACTCCGATTTCTTTTCTGAGAATTTCTTTCCCTCCATGTTATTGTCTTAGTGGGGGTGATAAATCCAGGAGCTAGAAAATCATGCCTTCCTACTGGGGAGTCACTGGAGCTGCTGGGGGCTCTTTCTACCAAATCTTTCCTGCATCACTCAGTTACAGGTAGGAGTTAGATTTACAGTCTCAGCTTAGTGCGTGGATATGCTGCCCAGGACTTTGAATCTTAAGCAAGTGATACAAGGATTGAAGAGACATTTGGAGTTGAGTCATCCTGGTGGCAGCAGCACAACAACACTACAAATGCTGTGAGATATTTCTCTAGTTCTTGGTTCTCAACTTTCTCACTCTTTCTTCTTTTTTTTTGAATAGTATTTTTATTTTTATTTATTTATTTTTTATTGCATTTTAGGTTTTGGGCTACATGTGAAGAACATGCAAGATTGTTGCATAGGTACACATATGGCAGTGTGATTTGCTGCCTTCCTCCCCATCACCTATATCTGGCATTTCTCCCCATGCTATCTCTCTCCAACTCCCCACCCCCAACTGTCCCTCCCCTATTTTCCCCCAACAGACCCCAGTGTGTGATGCTCCCCTCCCTGTGTCCCTGTGTTCTCATTGTTCAACACCCACCTATGAGTGAGAACATGCGGTGTTTGATTTTCTGTTCTTGTGTCAGTTTGCTGAGAATGATGGTTTCCAGGTTCATTCATGTCCCTACAAAGGACACAAACTCATCGTTTTTGATGGCTCCATAATATTACATGGTGTATATGTGCCACAGGAACACTTTTACACTGTTGGGGGGAGTGTAAATTAGTTCAACCATTGTGGAAGACAGTGTGGCGATTCCTCAAGGACCTAGAAATAGAAATTCCATTTGACCCAGCAATCCCATTACTGGGTATATATCCAAAGGATTATAAATCTTTCTTTCTTCTTTTATTCCTGCTTCCTACCTAAGTGTTCCAATTACTTTGGCTGTGTAAGAAACCACCCCCAACTTACTGGTTTAAAAGAATAACAATAGCAAAATCTGTCTTTGTCAAGATTCTGCACTCTGGGGGAAGTATTAGCAGGGACAGCTCAGCAGAGGCATCTTGTTTCTCTTCTACTCTTTTTTGCATAGGGTGGCTCAGAGACAGGGTCTTGAAGAATTGCTCAAATGTCTGGCACCTGGTCAGGGAAGACTTCAGCAGCTGAAGTTCAGAACAGATGGGGCCCTGTGAGCATTTCTCACAATTTTAAATGGCTTATCCAGCATGGTGGCTAGAGGGTGGATGGACTTCTTAAATGGCAGCTCAGGGATGCAAAGATCCATGCCTCAAGAGAGATCAAGCAGAAACCCTATCTTTGTTTTATAGATGACCCAGTCTCTCATGTTATATGGTGTCATTTCTGCACATTCTTTTGATTGCAGTACTGTAGAAGTCCATTCAGGCATTAGGGCAAAGAACATAGACACACACACCTCTCAGTGGACTACAGACAATATCACACTGTAAGAAGAACATGTGGGACAGGATATATACTAATACAATCAACTTTGAAAAATTTCCTCCACCACATCAAGCCTTCTGATAGATGTAATCCTGTTAATTTTCAATAAACTTTCTGTTGCTGATCTTAGCCAGGGTCAGATTCTACTACTTATAACAAAAGAATCCCCGTCTAATAGAATAAGGATCTGTTTTATTAAACCCTTGACAATTAAATGCCACTTTAGTGTTGGATATTTAATTAGCATCACCATTGAGAAGTTGGTACTTATTCATTAATTAATTACTAGACATACCTGTGTGACTAGGAAGAAGGCTTTGCTTCACCGGTGGACGACTGCAACTGCTTTGTCAAGTTTCACTCCACTGCTGCAAAATAGACATGATTATAAGAAAAGAGCTGAGGCAGAGAAAGGTTATTTGGTTTACTACAGATGGCAATGGGGAGTGCAATACTTCCAGAAACAGACCCAGAAGTTTTCATTCCCTGGGCCAGGCTGGAACTATTAAATCACATAGAAATACCAGGAAAAGATAAGCTACATGAACCAGTGATTGCTAAACTAAACACTCTGGTGAGTTCAAAGAGCCCTTAGGGCCTGTGGTTTATTTGGAAAACCAGAAAAAAAAAGCAGTGAGAGAATGGTAGAATAGAAGCTCAGCTACATATTCACTTATGATTTTATCTTAACCAGGCTAGTTTGAAGAATTTACATATTAGGGGTTCATGGGTTTATGTGTGTGTACATATATGTTTGTGTGTGTTTACAGTCCTTTAAGCTTTAAGAAAAAAAGCTTCAAGACATGTATGTAAATATTTTAAATAAATGTATGTCCCAAAAAATATTATCAGTCATCAAAAGATCCTCCTAAAAAGAAAATAATTTTGACATAAAAGCACATGAATAGCAACAATACAGTTAGAAAAAATAGCAAATGAGATAATTAATATATAGAATGTGATATTGCTTTATTAAAGATGAAAAATAAATAAATACAATAAATAATAGAGTGAGAGAGTAAGTTTATTGTTTCTAGGAACATTCCATTCCTCCTTTGGGACTTATAAGTCAATTTTTCTTAAGATGACAGAATGTTCTAGAAGATTTTTTAAAACATAATTGTTTGACCACCTGTACTTCCAAACTCTTTTTATTGATAACACTGTTGGAGGTAAAAGAGAAAAAGAAAATATATCCATATGATTCTAGCCACTGATGTTTTTCAGGATTTAATTTTTACCTTTAAGTGTTCAAATATTATATTTCATCTACTTTCAATCTCTCTTTCTCTAATTCCATTTCCACCTCTTTTACTCTTTGGTTCTTTTCCAGAGACCACTCTTTTCAGTGACAGACATCTCCATGGGCTGCTCTTTGTGACCACCGGCTGTGTTGTGAGAACTGTTTTGGTCTTGCTTTTCTTCATGCCTGTCAAAGGCCACAGAGTGTGGAAGCCTGCAAACACAGCCTGAATCGGCACGGACCCCAGAGACTCTCAACAGCATCTTAATAAAACTTTCAATTATCTCCATTTATACACAGTATTTCAGTTGTGGGTGACACACTTCATCAGAACAAAATTATATTAAATAATACCTTGAATGAAAAGGTCCATTCAAACAGAGAAATAATACAGAGAATTATACCCAATATCTTGTTTTTTATTATATATTATGAATAAAATCACTACCAAAAGCCAAAAAAAATTATCAATGTTCTTTTTAGAATCACAAATGTCCCAAAACCTTTGATTTGAAAACCGCTCGTGGCCGAAGGACCTAAGCTGTCTTGCAGAAAATTCTGTGTGTTAAAACACTTGTAGGGGCTACTTTTCCAAAGAAATGATTATTAAAGGACATTAGTAAAGCATCTTTATATTGGCTAATTTTAGAGCTATCCTTTCATTCTTTATTCTTTGCATGTGTTTTTCTTGTTTTATTAGCAACTTGTTGCTGGGTTCTGATGTGTTAATTCTTAGCTACCGTAAGGTTGTTTTAAATGTTATGTTTATTATGACATTACTTTAAAAAAATGTTACATTTTTGCCTCTGTTTAAGCACAGGGCTGGTGAACTAAATAACATACATAACTCTCAATCTATCATCTGCATTCCCTTTGCATTAGGTGTAACACTGGCACAAAAATCGGAGCCAGAGCCCCAGCTCCAATTTTTCCAGCTGTCTCTGTGGCCCTGTGATCTTTTGGTACAAATTTTCTAGCCTATTTGAAAAGGCAGGCTTCTACCCCCTTCTTTGATTGTGCTTGGGCATTTTGCCAGCCTGCAACATGGATTAATATGAACAGAATCACAGACTTTTCTGAACATAAGTCATTTACGTGTGTTTAGTAGCGTATACCCGGCAAGAGAAAGGCAGGTCGCCGTTGCCTTTGTATAGAGTCTGGGTAGGTTTTGATTTCACTCAGAGTCAAGAACAAAGCAACCTCTGACTTTTCCTCAAACTCAGCCCGTATGGAATGACTTTTAATGACTTCACGAACTGCTAGCCTTCAGATGACTGGAGCGTTTTTTACTTCTTAAGTTTTTCCTTCTATGACGTTTTATGATTATACCTTATGGTGCAGTTCTATTTTTGTTCTCATGTGTTTCTGAGTACTTAAAGTCTAGAGGGAAAATTTTTTAAAATCATTTGGCTCCCATCAAATGTGCTTTTCAGTTTGGGGATAACGTGGAGAGAAGCTTTAAGTACTGTGCCAATACCAAACATGGCATTCCCTATTGAATGAGCCAATTCCATCCTGTGTCTGAATAATTTAGAGAAGACGTGATGTCATTGTCTCCTTAGAGATAAATGGAAAGGAGTCTGGGTGTAGAATTTTGGAGTGGTCTTTATAATAATAGTAATTAAAAAGCATGACCTCATATATTTAAACTATTTGCACACACCATGTGCTTTTCTCATTTTTACTTAATATTACTCATAAAGTACTAGTATTCCTGTTTCATTATTTTTGAAGCACTGTTTGATGACACTGGTTTAACAGTTTCTCACAGTTCACTGCTTCAGTTTTCATCGAATTATATTTCTAGTTACACTAGACACTTTCATCATCAATTTCCATATGCCTCAAAGACATGCAAGGACCAGTTTGCCAACAAGTGAATTCAGATACCAGATAATAGCTGCTCTCGAATACATTTTTCTCTTACTATAGCCTTTTCTAAAATGAAATTTTATAACCCACCAGGTCAACCCCTTAACACCCAAATACACCATTATTTGTTTAACTAGTTTAGCCTGGGTCTATGGTGAAGTTTGAGGATTATGGCAAACTATTCAGTTTTGATGTGCAAATGTTATGATAACATAAACAATGGCTGTATATACTTCCATACAGTTCACATCCCAGCTGATGGAAAAGCAGCAGCCATGCAATTTGCCAAAGAACTGACAAGTTCAAAAGAATTCTAAAATCCCTTCTCTCTTACAATTCTACACTTTCCCATGTTCTTTCTGTTACATCTTGAAGTTCCTGTTGTCAGATAAATGCCACAGATTAGGGCCCATAGTACACTCCAGATAATTCTGAAGCATGCAAGTGTTATATCAATAATTGTTGATCAAGTTTAAATATTGGTCACCATTTTTCAATGAACTTTCAACTTTTTTTGCTTATGAATTTACACAGCATAAATAAAAACTGTCTATAGCTAGCAAAGCATATTATCTTCAATTTGTTTTCTAGAACATTGTCCATGCCTTAAAGAGAAGGAACTAATATAATCAGTGCTAAACTCACAGGAAACTAAATGAAAAGCTTTTGGTCTTTCAAACATGAACTCAATCAATCTCCAAAATATGAATATCAGAAGGGTTTTCTTAATATGCTTTAGAACTACTGAATCTCTTACAGTAATCCCTATGATTATAAAATGCATGCAATATCCTGAAATACAATATGGACTGTTGAGTTATTCTGAACTTATAACATACATAGCACTTTTAAAATGAAAGTTAGATTCTAAGGAATCATAAAAAGATGTGTAATGACATGGACAGATGTTCAGTGTTTTATTCAGCTGAAAGAACAGGCTATCTAGGTGATGGGATATAACAAAGAAAGAGGGGTAACTTTTACTTCATAATTACTTCTGTATTTAATTTATTTACAATGTGTATTAATTTTTTTTTATTGCATTTTAGGTTTTGGGGTACATGTGAAAAACATGCAAGGTAGTTGCATAGGTGCATACATGGCAGTGTGATTTGCTGCCTTCCTCCCCTTCACCCATATCTGGCATTTCTCCCCATGCTATCCCTCCCCAACTCCCCACCCCCCCGCTGTCCCCCCCACTCCCCCACAACAGACCCCCGTGTATAGTGCTCCCCTCCCTGTGTCCATGTGTTCTCCTTGTTCAACACCCGCCTATGAGTGAGAACATGTGGTGTTTGATTTTGTGTTCTTGTGTCAGTTTGCTGAGAATGATGGTTTCCAGGTTCATCCATGTCCCTACAAAGGACGCGAACTCCTCGTTTTTAATGGCTGCATAATATTCCATGGTGTATATGTGCCACATTTTTCCTGTGTATTAAAATTTTTAAAGTGGATCATAACACTATATAATAATGTTTGATATATATCAGGCATTATTCTAAGTAGTTTAAAAATATTAACTCAATTCTTGTAACAACTCCATGAATAGACAATTTTAATATTTCTGTTTTACAAATGAGGAAACCAAGACATAGAAAGCTTAAGTTACTTATCCAAGGTCACACAGGTACTACGAGGCAGAGATGGAATTCAAATCCTTCTCCACTCTTGGCATTCCATTACTGTTCCATTTTTATGAAATATATATGACTGAAAAACTATATTACAAAATGTTAACAGTAGATATTTCTGAGTGATAAAATTAGGGTTAATTTTTAATTTTTTTTTTTGCTTGTCTGTATTTTCCAGTTTTTCACAAAACAATCAATAGAATGCTTTTGAAAGGAAAAAAATCTTTTTAAAGTTATTTTTGTACTAAAGCATGAAATAGGGATTTGGATGTAGCACTGTGATTTTTTTTTTTTAACTGCCCTCCAGTAAACCTTCCTTTCATATTATGCATCTAGTAAAACATGTGCCCTAGATCTTAGCTATTGAACTGTTCTCTTGTGTGCAGATTTTACTTTGTTTACAGTTGGTCACTCTGGGGAATAAGGAGAGCAGAAGCAGAAATTTTAGAACTTTCAAAATGCAGAAATGCCAAGAAAAGAATAAAGTTAGAAAATATAGTTGTCATGTATTAGTCTTAAAATTTCTGAATATATTTCTATTCCATCTTTTCTTGGCAATCTGAGTTGCTGAGCAGGGTCATAGTAATTTAGCTTGTATCTATAAGGAAAGAGCTACTGGAGTATCTTCCTTACAACAGACTTTTCGAGGCTGATGGGGTCCACATGGAACAATCCCTGTACCAAGAGAATAATATTCTTATTTGTAGTTGACTTCTGTGTGTTCCCTCGAAAGCATATATGTTTCTTTGAAGATCTCAATAAAAAGTGACCATTTATTAAGGATCTTTTAGAATAGTGCATGGAATATTAAATATCTGTGAACTAGTTCTGATGAAGACAGATAAGGAATTGATGTAGCATTCAAAAACTTTAAGGAAAAACACAAATACATTTGCCTCTTGCATTTACATCTCACATGAAATAAGAACAAGCTTGTTTGTGGGCCAGAAATAGGTATGGGGCATTGAAAGGAGGATAAAGTTAGTTTTAGGATCTGTAAGTTTGAACAAAGTTAGATTAGTGACATTTTATACTAGTGTTGTATTTAAAGCTGCAGTCTTCGTGAAACACAGAATGCCGAGAGGTATGTATAGGATAGAATGAAGATGGCTTAGAGACATAGGGAGGCTGGAGTGTGTGTGGAATTAGATGCTTAAGAAAGTCATTAGGTGAGTATGGCTCTCAACCTCTCTGGCTGGGTACCACAGTGCTGTTAACCAGTAGTTCCAGATTCCAGGAATCTTTGTTTTTCTTAGGTAAAATGTATTCAAATCTCTTCTCTTCATTTCTCTCTAGGTCTCATCTTCTACTCCAAAGCTGTCCTGGCTAAGGCTATCATCAGCTCTAACCCAGTGATAGCAATAGCTCCCAAATGGCCTCCCTGTGTTCACTCTAGTTCCCTAAAATCCGTTTTACACAATGGGGTAAGAGTGATCTTTTCAAAACACTAATCTAATCACGTTACCCTTTCCAGTTAAAATTTTTAAACAGCTTTCTGTTGTCCTCAGGATAATATCAAACATCTTAAACAGGGCCTTACTGTGAGCTTCAAATATCTTTAGCATGGTCTTGTAGTTTTGGCCTCTACCTACATATCCAGATGAATCCCGGACACTGTTGCATCACGCAAATCTTCACTGGCCACACTGGCTTCTCTTTTTCTTGTGACCTCCTTATATTTATTTCCTCCACCAGGCAGAACTTTATTCAACCCCAGAGGAGAAAAGGTTTTCCTGTTTTGTTTTCTTTGCACAGGCCTCTCCTTTACACAGTCATAATTTGCATTCATTTACGGTGATGCTTTAAGTCAATGTCTCCCCATTCCCCTGAGATTGTATACTTCATAATGTGGAAAGAACTCTGCTTTTTTATATCATTAGACCATCAGCATGGTTTAAGAACTATGCCCCACACAGAGCAGAGCTTAAAAATACTTGCTGAATACTGTAATCAAGTCATTACAGTAATAATATAGTGAGAAAAAGGTTTTATATTCTGCTGGTCTCTCATACACAAATTATATCCATTCATTCATTTATTTTTGCTGAGAAGGAAAGTTATATTATACATTGGTTTCTCGAAATACAGATATCTTATACTAGATTGCCAAATTGAATTATTAAACTTCGAAATGCTCATATACCTTTTCTTTACCAGGTTTTTACGGGGTTTCTATACTGCTCATCTTTCAAGAGAGACTATTTTGAGTTTACTTCAGTGAGAAAGCTCTTTTTCACCTTGACAAGGCTGTCCCAAGTACCACTAGATGCTACCACTTTTCCATAATTGGGACCATGACCTGGGGAAAGACTCAGCAAGCATTAATTGATTAAAAGTGAGAAAAGAACTTTTATTTAAGGAATGCGGGTCCTTTTAAATTGTCAGGCCCAGAGAGACATTAAAATGAGACAGTAAGTCCAATCTAACCTGCACCTTTCGCGCTACATTTTCATCTCTTGAAATAGCTTGTTATTGTCCCTAGTAGCTATAAATTAACCTAATAATGCTGCACTGGAAACTATAACTCACACCCTATAGCTTAACAATGTCCAGCCAACCACCAGTCAATGTTTTTCTGTAAACCAATGAGAATTCTTTACGGAGAACTTTGTGTCAGCGTACTCCCTGTCTCCCATTTTTGCTTTTAAAAATGTGCTTGTAACAAAGGCCAAAGGAAGCTCATATCCAATGTTACTTGGGTGTGAATCTTCCAGGCAGTTGTCCTCACACTTTGGCTCAAGTAAACTCTTTAAATTATATTTTGTGCCTTAGTCTATTCCTTCCAGGTCAACACAGTGATTATGGATGTCTGTTAGGATGGTTACTAACACTAAGAATACATGAATCCAGGCTCAGTATCAGCTTCAGACTTTTAAAATTAATTATTGTATAAATAATATTCATCTGATTTCTTGATACATGCTAGATATTGGCTAGTAAGCATGTTAAGAATTCGTGAGCATTTTGCTTAATTTTAAGATTCTTTCCCAATGCTTGCTACTTAAGCTGCAGGCAAAGCTGAATTAAATTTAGCTCTTCTAAGATGATAATAAGCATAACATTTATCTTATGAAATAAAATTTCATCAGTTTTAGTGCTTCCTGATTCTTTTTTTTTTAAACCCATAAACATTTTTACTGGTTAACCAAAGAAAAATTTAAACATAAAGTACTACACTTTAAAAAACAACAACAACATTATTCATATATTTATTTTGAGGATTTCAAAAAGGATCAATCAAAGAATTAGATTAATCATATAACTTTCTTTTGAGAATGTCTTGGTACATCTCCGTAAATTTTAAGGAACAAGTTTTACTCACAATTATTTTTATTGTGGCATCCTGCTGTATTTAAAAAGAGGGCTGCCTTTAAGTGGACAGGATACATAACAATCTTGTGTCTCTATAAGAAAATTAATATTTGAAACAGTCTTGGGATTATTTCATGTTTCTAAAGCCATTAGCAAGACCTTTAAAATGTACTATTTTAACTCCTTGGGAAGTCCTTCGCTCTTATCCTATAACACTGCCTCATGACATCACTTCCTTTCCTGTAGATCTGGTGTGGATTTTCCTTCATTGTGTATTTGCCTCATTCACGGATGTGTTTTCTTCTTTACTTTCTGTTTATTGACCTATACAGTCATTTAACAACTATTCCCAACATAAAGATAAAGGACCCAAAGAAATACAGGACATTGTTACTCAACTTGGAGGGGTTACAATGAAAGCATTTGAATGCAACAAGTCAAAAAAATGTAAGAACTATGAGAATTCAGAAAACAAATAGTTTGTGGGTTCAGTTTTATTTTCTAATTGCATCAGAGTGGTAGTTCTATTAAGAGCCTCTGATTTCTGATAATATACATCTTAGCTTTTGCTGGAAAATGATAAAAATGATTATGACTTGAAGAAAATAAGAAGTAAAATAGTTAATGTTTGTTCCTACAGTTAAACTGGTATATATCATTTCAATGAAATTATTCAACAAATTCAGTAATTTCGATGAATTGTTTTTCAGAAGAAGAATCACAGTATTGAACCAAGTTTTAAGCTGTACACATCTCTGAAGTACACAAAAACCTGTTCTCATAGGGAAGATGAAAGCCAACTCCAAATAAAGTATTGAGCTTTCAAGGGAAGCATCATTTTCTTTCCAAGCTTCCACCCAAAGTTCTCCCACACTCCTCTTTCTCATTTTCTTTCTTAAATGCATTCTGGAAAGATAATTTAAAAGGTATTGCAGTGGGCTATCAGGAAGCGTATTTACCAGGTCTTTCTATGAAATCATTGGGGAAAGGGTCCAGCTTTGAATTTCACTAAAATAAAAAAATTTGTAATATTTCCTTGACTCCAATCATAAACTTAGCATTTGATTTTCACCCTTCTTTTCTTTTTCTTTATACACAATACAAGCTAAATTTAACAACAACAACAAAAATGGAACTTATAGACTCATTTGTCTTTAAAAAAGCTGCAGCTTATAGGATTTAAAATGTGATATAATGAGGTGACATTTCAAAGCTTATATGGGAGGTGGGATAGACATGGTTCACATCCAATCATTTTAAATTAGGTTTTTAGTGTAGGTAGCTGTATTTGTGGACAATATGATTTAACAAAATGCAATATGTTCAAATCCACATAAAGAGAATTATTTGAAAGGTGTCTTTTTGCTCCTGGTTTATTATTTAAATTCATTTTCATATCTCCAGCTTGTTAGTAGCCTAATGAAAATAAAAATTCATAATCCAAATATACCTTGGTCACTATCGGATAATTGATCCATCAGCAGGTTGACTTCTTCCAGCACTACAAATTACAATTTTAAGCCTTTTTACCTCAATTTTCCCCACTCAGTAAAATGGTATACAAATTTTCATCAACTTTGTAAAGGATCACCCACTTGATTTTTTATGGCATTAAGTATTCTGTAAAATGTGCCACTCAAGTAGAAAACCTGATTATTTACTGTCTAGGCGCACATATTTAGATTCAGAATCATGTTCAAACTAGTTTGTCTGCTTTGTTTGACTGCTAGTTTTTTTTTTTTTAAGGAAGAAATCACAGAAATTACTTGGCTGGTGATGCTTTTTTTTTTTTTTAACTGATTTAATCAGCCCAAATCAGTCTAAAAATTCAAACCATTTAGATATGAGGAATGTACTACTTAGTCACAGAGTAAGAGAAACAAAACCAAGCATTTCTTCAAAAACGTGATTCTAGTCAGTGTGTGCTGATGGGTTAGAAGACAAAAGAAAACAAAATTTAAAGGTGTTCCTACGCCCCATCTTTGGCATCCTTTAATGTCAATGTCACTTGTTCTGATTTGTGCTGGGCAAGGAAAGACACTGTCCTTTCCACTCCAGCACATTTGACAAGGACCGACACTCTGGGCATGCTGTAAAATAAAATAAATACGTTAGTAAGACCATTTCCCCTTTCATTTCAGCCTAGGCATAAGAGATGGGTTACTTAAAATTCAAGTGCCAGGAAAGCCCATTGTAAAAGGGAAATATTTTCAAGTGAATTCCTTTTGATCTTTTTTTTATAGGGGCTCCTACAAGCCTCTCTCCCTTCCTCCCCAGACCCTGGAAACCAATTAGTCTCAGCACAGAGGCCATAGACCAGGTTGCAATGGCTCCTTTTTATTTTTAGGTGATATAATTTCAGCCAGGATGTCTAGTCAGTTGTCACATAGTAGACTTAGCATACCTCTCTCTCACACACATATACATTGGATTTCCCTTCGGAGAATGTACAGATCTTTCAGTCTGACTCCTAGAAAGGAATTAGATCTGGTTGCTGTCCCAATCTTTCAGCAATGACAATGACACAACATCACAGGGCCACCTCATCTTTCACAGACAATCCTGCCAACCAAGTTTTCTAAAAGCCTTCTCTCCCTTGTCTTCTGTCTTCCAGCATTTCAGCGGCATTTCCTTTCCTTGTGCTGTTTGCATACAATTCTGAAAACCTTTTCTTCCATTTTTCAAAGTAGCAGACAAAACTGGACTAACTTTAATTTTTTAAAATGCTCTTGAAGTACTTATCTTTTGAGGAAAATTTTATCCAAAAGACGGAAATGGAAACAATTAGAGTCTTTGCCTCTCCTCACCTTTCTGTCCTGAACCTGCCTTAATTCACGGAGGTGAAAAAACTGATCAGCTGGGTTGGCCTTTTCTTTCTCAGCAACAACATTGCAGAGAGAAAGAGGTGAGTGTGTGTGTGTGTGTGTGTGTGTGCGCGCGTGTGTGTGTCTGGCGTGTTGAAAGGCTTGGGGTAAAAGGAGCACAGCTCTCCCTAAGGAAAGCCTCAGCAGATGGGAGGGAACCTAGGGTCGCCTTCCTAGGTCTGAGTGAAGTGTCCCAGCCGCTCCCCTTACCCCTGCGGTGAGCCCTTCGTCCTGGAACCGTGCCAGGACTCCTGACAGAGCCTGGCAGGTCGGTGGGTGGGGGGACCTGGGTGTTCTCTTTGCAGAAGAGCACCATTTGAGGGAAATCTCCCTTATTTTCCTGGGGCACCTTAGCCCCTCTACCTTCCCCTATCATTTTTTACGCAGATCACACTCATGATGATGAACTTGCAGCTCAGCTTCCTGCCGCCTGCTTGACCCAGGAGCACCAGCAGGCTGCCGGGCCTCGCCCTCGGCTCCCTCCTCCTCTCGAAACCCTGGGGCTTCGGGGCACCGGTGGGGGTCCGAGTGGGCAGGGACTGCGGGAGGGGCGTGCAGGGGCGCGGGGTCCCGCCGGGGAGCGCGCACGGAGCGGCGCCTCGGCCGCCCTGCTTCCTGGAGCTGTGCTCCTTTGACCCCAGTGGCAGTCCCTGTCACTGCACCGCTCGCGCTCCCTCCGGCTCGCCGCGCCCTCGCTCCCTCTGCTCGCCCCCTCGCTCGCTCTCTCCCCAGATCGAGGCTGCTCCGGTCCTTTCTCCCCCCGCCTCCCTCTAGTGCCGCGCCCCCTGGCCCCCAGCCCCAGCCAGCGGCGGGACCTCCGGGGTCGAAGGTTCTGGCCCGCCCGCGCCCCTCGCCGCCCCCGCGCGCCCCCCAGCGCTCCTCCTGCCGGCTCGGGCCGCTCGGCGATGGATTGCCTGCTCGCCGGGCGCTGAAGGCATCCCCGGGACCCGGAGCGCAGCCCGGGAAAGGTAATCCGCCCCGGGAAGGGAGGCGGAGGGCGGGGGAGGGGGAGGAGGCGGCCGGGAGCCCGATGCCGAGCGCGAGGGGAAGGGAAAAAAATGCACACACAAAGCGGAGCCCGGGTGAGAGGTGCCTTGTCAGAGGCGCGTGCGAGGGGCTCGGAGGCTGCGGACCCGAGCTGCCCCGGTGCCCCTGACGTCCGCACGAGCGGGCGCCTCCCGGGCGATTCGGCGCCCGGGGTGGGCTGATTTTCAACCCCTGAGCAAAAGCAAATTCTTTTTTAGGAGCTGTCTTCCCTCCCACTCTCCATCCTGCGCCCCTTCTCTTCTCCCCAACCCGTGCCAGCCACCGGCCCCCGACCTCTGGGGGTCCCCACCTCTTCGCCCCCTCCTCCGCCGGGATTTCTTAGGAGGAGAGGAGGGGGTATTGGCGAGAAGCTGCGGCGAAAGCCAGGCGGCGGGGTTGGGGGTGGGGACGAGGGCTCCGCGAGCTGTTTACTAGAAAGTCCCGGGGTGCTGTGTTCGAGCCGCCCCGGCCTAGGCCCGGGTGCATTGTGTTGGCCCGATCCCCGGGCTCCCGCGGCGGCCAGAGGCCAGGTGCAGTGACGGGGGGAAGGCGCCGCGCAGCTTTGTGCTCGGGCTGCGCCCCGCTGCCGCCCCCGGGGCCGCCCGCGCGCGCCGCTCTCGCTCGGGGCTCTTTCTCACCCGGTCCCCGCGCCCCAACCTCACTCTCCGCCGCTGCCTGGGTCTCCGCGCTCTCAGCCTGCGGGGCGACCCGGCGACCCGAGCCGGGGTCGGGGCTGGGCGAGGAAAAGTAACCGTTGCCGCTCGATTTCTTCTCTTTACAGAAGCAGGAGTTACTTTGCTATTTACATTTAACAAGGTTATCTTTGTAAAGCCTTTGAATTCCTGGGTTTTGCGGCCTAGGAGGCGAAGGGGGCATTTTTCTAGAGGCTCGGGAGCGGGTTGGAATCCATCAGCAAGAAAATAAATTAAGGATGCCCCAGTGGAGTTGATTTATAGTACATCACCACCCCCCCAACACACATACCCCAAATTAAGTGCAAATGCGGGTCATGAAAAATGTGTAATTGATTTGATATGCTGCAAACAAACACAAACAGGTCGGGGAGGAAAAAAACAAGCAAAAGTTTAAGTGAAAAAAGATTTCAAAAGAAGGGGAGATCCCGTGGCCTCCACACCCCCTTCCAACGCTCGCTGGCTCCCTCCCTTCCTTTCTCCGCCGCTCCGGGGAAGGAGCCTGGCAGCGCCCTGGCGTAGAGCTGGGAGGCGGCGGCGGCCCGGGCTCGGGCTTCACGCTGTGGGTTCGGGGATGCCAACGCGCCCGGGAGGCTGACGTCGGGGACGTGGGGCTGTGATGCCCAACCGAGGATGGCGTGGTGTCAGAGCCACTGGCCGCCGGTGGTCGTCAATCAATCCAGAGCTAGGGAGGAGGGAGAGGAAAAAGACGGGCGTCCAGCGGAGCCTGGGGCCGCGAGCGCTAGCGCCGGCAGGGCCGGCAGGAGCGGCGGCTGCGGAGGGGACGGAGGTGGCGACGGGGGACTGAGCAAGTAAGGCTATGGTGCTCCAGGAAGGAAGGGTGAGTTGTAGCAGGGAAGAGCCGGCCGTGAGCCTGGAAGGGCAGGACGAGTGTGTGTGTGTGTGTGTGTGTGTGTGTGTGGTGTGTAGTTGATGAAGCACCCCCCACCCCGCAACTGCCCACCCTAGATTTAAAACAAACAAACCAATCCAAAGTAGAGAATTACGCGCCCCCCCACCGCCCCACCTTATATAGACTCCACGAGTTACCAGAGGCTCGGGAGAAAAGTCTTGCCCTCCCTCTCCGAAAGAATGTGTCAGCCGGGTGTCCGCAGTGCTGGAGACAAGTTCAGGTGTAAGTGCGATGGGAGGGAGGGTGCTTGGTGGACAGAGCACATGGAACTTTATGTCAGCATCCCCCCAAAAAACCCTGGTGGAGAAGCCCTCCGGGAAGGCGTGTGGGCATCGCTCCCAGATACAGGGATGAGTCACTGGAAGTGGGCATAAAAGAGTAGGGGCGTGAGTTAAGAACGCACTGGATCAGCGCGGCAGAGGGAGGAGAGAGCGAAATTTGGCGGATTTGGAGCAGGCAATTTCCAAAGTCCCGCCAGTCTCGGTCGGAAGATCTTGGGGCAAGTGATTAAAATGAGCATCCTTGTTGAAACGAGGAAACCGCGGGCTCTTTTCTCATAGGCTGTGCTGGGCAGTGCACGGATAGAGAGGTCATGAGTTGTTGCTTTGAAAGTTTGGTAAATTGGACTTCTGGTGTCTAGGAGGTGGAGACAGTTATTTAATTCCTCAGCTTTTAATCCCTTCATTGCCAGCCGACTTTAAAAGGTTTTCCAACTAGATTCCTGGAAAAGAATATTGCTAGTTGTACAGCTTAAAGGACAGAGGTGATTGCTGTCTAGGAAATGCAAAATGTACTCACATGATTTTTTTTTTAAGAGAAAAATCAAACTAGTACCAGCATGACTGTTTGGCAGTGTCAGTCCCTTTTGGATTTTCTTTAGGCTTCTTGGTATTTCGTAGTGGGTTCTTTGTTTTGTGGAGCAAGTATGTTGAAGTATAAAATGAAAATTTGTGAAAAGAGTAGTGCTCTCTTTAAATATTTTGTGTAAAATGTTAAAGTAAGTGTGAACAGGGTGAGATGCACCAAAATCTGATCATTTGGAAAGTTTTACTGCCTAAATATACAGCTTCTTGATAGTTTTAGGCAGTGTATCTTTCTGTCTTGTTTCACACTCTCTCCAAATTTTTTAGGTTTTAGGAGGTGGTTTTCTCCATTGTCCCTTGTCCCTGAGAGTTCACACACACACAAAAAAAAGTCTTTTCCAAGTGTTTGTGTTTAAAATTCTTAGGATATGTTCATTTTAAGATATGGGTGGGAGTGAACATAGCATTTAAAAAAATAAGTCTTTTCTTGACTTGTCTGTAAAGGTGCTGGGAAAGTTTTGAAGTTCTCTGCCTCAGTCTGACATTTTCTTCAAAGGACTCCAGATTAAAGAAGATAGACGCTGCAGGTGCACTATTTCGATAAAACATTTGAAAGGGAACATGGCAAAGATGAATTCAAATGAGGTGCCAGCCACCCATTTAGCCTTTCAGAGTTACAGGGGCCTGTGCTTGCTGATGAAAAGATGTTCTATTTGTCTTACCGAGGCAAAGGTGCAAAGAGGTATAGATGTTCACTGATAGAGAAGGATGACTTTAGGATCAAGCAGATCATCTAGGAGTGCAAATTGATCAGCTGCTAAGTTCTGTCGCTTCTTAGCTTCAAATAGAAGAACTTGGGTGGGTATCATGCTAACTGCTACAAGTCATTGCATAGATGTTTAAATATTAGGTATGTATATTTTATTTCTAGGCCACATTTGCTTAGTTTAATTAGAGTGTTTGCTCCAGACATACTTAAAGTGTTTCTAGCACTGGGTGCAGAGATGGTTACTCAGAGGTCACAGTGGTCTAGACATGAATTTTATTTCCTTTGCTTCTTAATGTTCAGTATTTCACACAATAGACATTGATGGAAGAAGGAACATAAGAATTGTCAAGTAATTTTTACACCACTCTCTAATTTATGCAAACACTAAGTTCTCACAGTCTGAAAATGTGTATTTTTCCCCCTCTGTGCTTTGATGGCTAACATTCTTTTTAATGACAGTCATTTCTATAACAGGAAGATGTTTTCATTTGTATTTACTTTTCAGCGCCACGCAATTATACAGTTTTGCGCTTCAGTAGTGTCTCGGTACTTTGTGTCTCAAAAGAGAATTACAGTACTTAGAACAGGACTGCAATTTGAAGCAGGTGTTGTGTTTTACTGTTATGCAAAATAACAGTAAAATATAATTGTGGGGGAAATTAAGGAAACAGCTGCAAACTTGGTATGAAAACTGCTACATTATGATTTGTAAGCAGTTCTTATAGATATCTTACATCAGAGGAGCAGGGAAAGATTTTAATTTAGTTAATCCTGCCAGCCTGGTTGTCTATCATCTGGCGCTTAAAAGACTCATACCTCCCATGAAGTCAGGAAAAAGAAGGAGAACCCAAAGTGACACTTTGTTCAAAATGCCAGAGCACGGGGATTCATCTCTTGGCAGCGCACTTGTACATTAGGAAGGCAGGCAAGGTGGGTGTGATTTAGCTTGCTTTGCGAATAGGAAGAAGGCAGTGATTTGAGTAGAACACTCTGGAATTTCTTAGCCCAGCTAGCATATGGAGGACTACACAAGCCCCAGGTTGTAAAATAATAAAATAAATGGCCTATGGCAGGCCATCTGCCTTTTGCTCGATATTTAAGGTGTTTCATGCCAAATTTAAATCTAATCTTATTATTCTAAATATTTTTATTTGAAATAGCAGCTAAGATTCTCAGAGCTTAATGGTGCACATGGCAAACCTCTTCTGATTTGGAGCACTTAAAGTAAGAGCATGGGTTACCTAAGGGTTATTCAAGGAGTGTACTACGGCTTCTTGTCTACTGCACTGATCAATTTCAACAACTTGGACATGAGAATTTGCTTTCCTCAGCCTTTGCACACCTACCATAAAAATAGGTATCTTCATTTCTCAACCCAGTGTAGCAAATAATATATTGACATTTATGAAAAAATCAGAACTAATGGAATTTTTTAAAAAATGAAACCAACTACTGAGAATTATGTTGCACCAAGAATGAGGTGGCAGATGTAATGGCCGCCCTCCTTTACCGCTCCATTGGGGCTTGAAGAGGGGAGGTAATGAATACATTCAAAGTGGTGGTACAGACCTGGAGGTGTTTGGCTTTTCCCAGAGTGACTGGAGTGTTGAAAGAAATGACACTACATTTAACAAGAAGGATTTGCCTTACCATAAGGTTCTGGACCAGAGAGGAATGCCAAATATTGCCTACCTATGTATTTTGGGAGCTGCTTGTGAAAGAAGAAAATATGTGTAATGTGTGGGTATTATGTGTGTATTATAGTTATACACATGTATTTGTTATAAGCACGACATTTTAAATTCTTATCTGTTGTTGTGTTATATGGCTGTTTTAAACATGGAGCTTTCAAATCATTATGTGACATCAACTTTGTAAAGACCAAACATTCCAATTAGCAGGGAAGGTTTGGAAGATTCTTCACTTTGAGCACAAACCATGTATAGTCAGATACCATGGCAACTGTGGATATGCCCCTTCCGTAATTCACGTTAAGTGCCATAATTATAATTAAAGAGGAAATCTCAGTTTGAAGTCCGTTGAGATGATTTGCTAGCACCCGGCAATGATGTATAGAGTGTAATATCTGCTTTGAAGTGCATGAAGGGAAGAGAGTTGGGAACAGTTGTATCCACGAGCCAACAACACATATTCAGATTTTCCCTGAACTAGTTTCACGTCTAGATGTCAAATTTAATGTCTCTCAGAACACCGTCTTTCTCTTTGTTCTTATTTTGTATATGTATTTTTTTTTTTTGTTTCAGAAATGCACAGCGGTATTGATGAGTAGATCCTTGGATTCAGAGGTTGGCTGAAACGCACCATGCCTGCTTCCATCTTTTGCCCTGTAAAGTTGTGAATTGCTCATGCCTATAGGGAGGAAGGATGGCACATGGGATTCCTTCTCAAGGCAAAGTTACTGTAACGGTGGATGAGTACAGCTCAAACCCCACCCAGGCATTCACACACTACAACATCAACCAGAGCAGATTCCAGCCTCCACATGTACATATGTAAGTATCGCTCATGAACTTAACAAAATTAGCAATCAAGAAAGTAGAAAAAAAAGGAAAGCACTGACTACTGACTTCTGCTAGGGAGAATAAAAGGTAAATGATTTACCAATCAGACGGATATCTGTGGTTTCAAATACAGCTCAGGAGGAATCCCATACATCTGTGTAGCATTGCAAGTTTTCAGAGCACTTTCAACCACAATTTGACATCACATCTTCAGAGCCTTTGAGGGCTGGTGGTTGGTTGCTCATATTTATAGATAAGAACAGAAAAGAACAGAGAGGTTAGTGTATTTGCAAAGCCACACAGCAAATTTGCCTGAGACTCCTGACCGCTAGTTCAATTTGCTTTACATTGTATTGCTAGCCTTCATTCTGAAATATTTCTTTAAAATTTCTGTAGATTTTTTTTCCCACACCTCACCCCACTACCCCTTTACATTCAGCTGGGAAATAGGCCTAATTGGGACTAATTGTCCAGCTACTGCTAGATCCATTGTCTTGCCTGTTGCTAGTGAAACGTGTGCTGCATGCTTCAGGACTCAAACAATATGGGGAACAAAGGAATAAGGGACAGTGGAACAGTTGGTTCCAGGAATTGTACTTTTCTCTCACTCCCTAATACTATTTAAGTCATGTAAGGTTTAGACTGTTTAAGGAACAAAGTGTGGCAGAAACCCAGAGGCAAGGATTTTGCAGCACCTGGTTGCACATCAACTTTTTTTCTGGTCCTCTGCTACAGGATGTTCTGGGCTTTCAGCAAAAAGGAGCAGAAGGTCACCATCTCTCTTGTTTATTCAAGGCCTGGCGCTCATTCTCTATGAGACCCTTCCAGTGTCTAACACGAGTCTTTCATAGTAGGACTAAACCTCTTTGAAAACTATTGTATGGTCAAGATAGAAAGGAGGTTAGGGCTCTGTTGACTGTTTTTACCACTCCTGGAAGAATTGAACTCGGGGCATGTCCAAGTCGCAAGCTCTTTTTTTAGTAATTGTTTTATGTGAGCGTTAAAAAAAAATAGTAGGACACCCTAAACACACACAAATCCCTTGGAATTTAGAAACACTAACCAAACAAAAGGATCTTTCCCTTGACTGCCTAGTATTAGTGCGAATACTAGGATGTTGCTTTGCAAGTATATTCTGGAGAGCAACTCAGTTACCTATGATGAGATACCTCTGCAAAGCAGCCATTCTAAAACAGCATGCTTGAGTGACAAAAAAAGGTAAAAGAAAAACAGTCCTTGTAAGTGGTTAGTGCTCAATTATTTCTAAAAACTTCATGCTTTCTTTAAATGAGAATATATTCATGATTATGAAGGATTCCTAACATGATTTCAAGGAAAAAGTTTTAAGATGGATAAAATTTTTCTAAGTGAACAATAAATATATGTTCAGTTAAAGTATTCTTTTTATTCTACTGTTTTTATTTGTTTTTCTTCAAATATTTGTGTAAAGCTGTACTTTAGAATAGCTTCACCTCTATTTTGCTGTGTGTGTTTTTTTTTTTTTTTTTATTAAAGAACTACAAGGAATTTTGTAGATGCTGTTTCCATTCAGGCAAAAGAAAGTGTGTTTTGCTCAGATTCCTTGGAAAATGACTGCTGGGGAACCTCAGCTTAGTCTTCAAGTCTGCAGACAACCTGCTCACTTGTTCGTGGCCTTAAGATTCCACTGGCGAACTGTGAATGCACAGAGATATTTTAAAAATCATGTAACTTTAAAGCTGATCTGCTTACATTTAGCCATAACAAATTTGAAGGATCAAATTATACGTCTTTTGAAAAAAATGGTTTGAAAATGGGGCAACTTAGACAGCTGTGTAGTGCTTTCACCAGACTCCCAATCTTGGAATAGAGGACTCTTCTGCAGGCTAGTTCCAGTGTGCCTTTTCCCTTTTATTGTCAGCGAGAGCTTCCCACCTGAACCCTCTGCTCCAGCCACACAGTTTGGTTACCTGTCATCTGAGCACACTTTAGCCCCTTCCATCTTGGTGCCATTGCCATCACTGTTTCTCACAGCTCTAACATACACTCTGCTCATCAAATGCCTCAAAGCCAGTTTAGGTCCCTCCACTTAAGCCTTTTCTACCTGTCCCTTTCCAATCTAAAATGATTGGGCCTGCCCAAGTTACTTGGCTACACTTTATACCACCTCCATTATTATTTTTCTTTATCTGTTTATCTACCTACCTACCTATCTACTTATCTATCTATCTGCCTATCTGTCTCTTATTCTCTTACCTACATTTTGTACTTAAAGAAAGGCTTATTCTTCTGAGCAGGTGACAGATGCTTGAAAACACTTGGCTGATTCATCAGTTGATTTGGTCAAGCATTGAGTAGAGAGATTGGATTGATGCTTGGAGATTTTCACTGGAATTTTTCTGTCAGGTCTTGACATTTTGAATGTTTGAATGATGGTACGTATTGTTAGGAGGCTGGCTCACCTTTTCCTTGGCTTCACTCTTTCTTGCTTGAGAATATGGCATTGTTTTGTAGGTCTGATGACCTCACACAGTGACTGGCCTATAGTAGGTGGTCAGAGATCTTGGTTGAATGCAATCATGTCATATTTCTGTTATGTTAAGAAAAAAAAAAAATTGGCCTTAATCTAAACAGAAACTTTAATTGACTGGAAAATATCTATAAAATATTTAGTCTAAAATTTCTTCAGTTTTTCTGAAAATTTCAACATGTCATGGCAGAAATTTCCTCCTCTCCCCAAGGTAAAGATATTTTGTCTTTTCCACTTGTGTTGTTGCTCATTTATTTTGCATGGAATTTTTAAATTATTTGCTTTCTTTTTTCACTTACACTTGAGATCTCTGAAGACCCCTGGCAGATCACCTGGATTATAGTTAAAATCCCCATCCCTTTAATGATGTCTCATTTCTTTCCTACAGCCTTGTGGTGGTAGTTGGGTTTTTTTTTTCACATTAATTAGGAAGAGCTCACTTCCCATTTAATTCAGTTCGTCTCAGTTCAGCTTTTTGACTAACAAATTTTCTTTTCCAACTCTCAGTTTACTCACCTGTAAACATTTGCACCAAATAATTGTTAAGGATTTTTTTTTAGCTCTGACTTGCTAAGATTAAGATTGCGGTTAAGATAATGTTTATTTGCAAAGCAATGCTACGAAGGAAACAGAAATAAATAAGACCCAGTCCCCGTCTTCATGAAGCTCATTGCTGATTTCAGAACTGATGATTCAAACAGCTTTATGAAACATTGGTTTAGTTTTCGTCTTTGAGTTCTGACAGGATTACCACCAAGCTCTCTAAGAATGACTGGCTTGAATCTCTGCTTGTTACGTAGGGAAGATTTTTTTTTTTTTTTAAAAGAAAGCAATCCTGTATGACCTTGGGAAAGAAAATTAAAGCACAGCTGGAGTTGGCAGAGCAAAATTTAACCTAGCATTTGTGTGCCTCACTTACCCAGACTCTTGAACGTACTAATAGATGTGATGATTGAAACCCAGCAATTAACAGGCTTCATTTCTCCACAACCCCTTCATCTCTCCCAAGCAGAATGATAAGAAAATTATTTAGTATTTTTAATGATGGTGGGAGGAGGTGCTGAAGGAGCCAATGCAGGTCTGAAAACACCATAAAGGATTTGTATGCGTTTCATGATCTGAGACCTAATCAAATGTTAGGAAACTTTATTAGTAGGGTATCCAGCCATCTCACTTTTAGCATTGAAAGCCCTGTGTTATTGGAACACCTTAGCCCCATGAAAATCAGGACAATAGGATACCCTACTGAGGTTAATTTCTCATTTTTTCCTTTAAGGATTGATGAGTAGGGAGCTCAAATCAAGTTTTGCTTTCAGTTTTAGCCACTTTACTTGTCTGTGCCTTCTGTTGTTAACACCCCTCGAATCTTACTCTGTGCTTGTTCTTTCACCTTGTTCTATGAGGCAGGGTAGCCTGGTGGCCAGCATCACTTGTGGAATCAGATTATCGGATTTAAAATTTGCTTGCACCACTGACTAGCTGTGTAACCAAGTGTGGAGAAATATTCTAACTTCCCTATGTTTTCTTTTTCTATCTGTAAAATCTGTACCATAAAAGTAGTACCCATCTCAAAAGGCTGTGAAGGATAAAAGGATGAAACAGTATTACATGTTAATGTTTATATATAATCTATGCTCAATAAGTGTCAGCCGTTGTCATTAATAATTGTTTCATTGATTCTGGGATTTTAATTTTAAACTGCCAATTCATTCTGAAAAGCAGTGGAGTGTAAATAAATGAGTAAATAAAGTCATTGCTAAATTTTGTCCTTTCTTCCTCAAGGAGCCATGAACAGCAAAGAGTCATGGAGTCTTTTCTAGGTGGGATTTTGGTTTGTCAGGGTTGAGAAGTGTCCTGGTTTAGTGCCTGTCAAGATTATAAACAGCCTAGGAGTGTCTCATCCACCTCCAGTTACTCCATGGGAGTGGCAATCCCAAGTGGGAATGGAATCTTGTGAGCTGAGTGCTGACTGGTTGCTCTCTGTGGAATCACAGTGGCCTTCCTCCACTTGAGCTGGACCTGGGTTCTCTGTACCTCATTCAGCTTCTTAGACTTCCCACCTTTATCTGTGGTTAAAACAGAAACATCAAGAGTTAACTCTACATAACCAGGATTGAGTGCAAAAGGAACTGCTTGGGCTGGGGAATGAGGACAATATACACATGGTAGCTGAGAATGTGGCCTGAAATCAGATCCTGCCAGTTACTGGCCTGGCTGGGTGATGATGGAAAAACTGCTGAACCTGTCTTTTCATCTGTAAAATAGGTTTAATGATGCTTTAATATGGTTGTGAGCATTAAATGAGATGATAAACAATGACATATAGTGCCCAAAAGATACCATTTCATAAATAGATTCTATGATAATATTTATGGTATTGCCTACTAGCAGATGAGCCTGTTAACATTTTCCTTTCTAAGCTACTTGGCTATATGAAACCTGACAAGTTCAACTTGTTTTGTTGTCGTATTGTGTAGGATCTGTCAGTGTTGCTTGGGCATCACTAATTGAAAAAAAGAGATCTGTAGCTTTTAGGGTATCTAAGTGATAATTTCATGCCAAAGTATTCCAAGATTTTGTTTGTCTGATCTGAGATCTTACTCTTATTCAGTTCAAAAATGTGGTAGGAAGTAAATTATCTTTTAGTTCTGTATTAGATAATCCTTACGTACAAAAGCAAAGTTACAGAAGAGCGTTATAGAAAAGGTGTCTTTTGGCTAAATAGCTGTATAAAAGTGTGTGGAAGGATAAATAACATTACTGGTGATTATTTAGGGAATACCTTTGGAAATGAATTTGCAGTAGCGAGTGTTGGATAAAGGCCTTTTACTTTTTATTCCTTATACTTTTCTATAATTTGAATTATTTTTATAATAAGTATGTAACACTTTTATGAAAAAACTTTTTTTAAAAGATGATAAAAAATATATGTCTCCAAGTCCTTATGCTTTGCCTGTAAGATTTGCTTTAAAGTCTTACTCTGATGCCAATCTTCTATTTTCTTTTGTCCTCACTTCTTTGGGTAGCACATTCTTCTATTTTATATAATAATCAAGGAATAGGCCAAAGACTGTTCATTGGTTCAGTATAACTCAACTTGCTCAGGTGTGGGAAGATGAGAACAGTGTTGCCTCCTTCATCGTCTTGTAACTGATTGGAAATTTTTAAAGAAAGAAGTATGGTCGTGTGTCACTTAACAACAGGGATACATTCTGGGAAGTGCATCTTCCAGACAATTTCGTCTTTGTGCAAACATCATAGAGTATATTTACACAAACCTAGATGGTATAACCTACTATACACCTAGGCTATACAGTACAGCCTATTGCTCCTAGGCTACAAACCTGTACAGCATCCTACTTTACTAAATGCTGAAGGCCGTGTGCATCAAAACATATCTAAACATAGAAAAGATACAAGAAGGATAGGGTATAAAGATTAAAAATGGTACACCTGTAGAGGGCTCTTACATGAATGGGGCATACAGGACTGGAAGCTGCTCTGGGTGAGTCAGTAAGTGTGTGGTGAGTAAATGTGAAGGCCTAGGACATTACTATACACTACTGTAGACTTTATAAACACTCTGCCCTAAATTTATAAACTATATTTTTGTTTATTCAACAATAAAGGAAGAAACTTAGCTTACTGTAACTTTTTTACTTTATACACTTTTTAATTTTAACTTTTTGACTATTTTATAACTCAGCTTAAAACAGCTGTACAAAAGTACTTTCTTTATATTCTTATTCTAAAAGCTGCTTTTATACTAAAATTTATTTATTTATTTTTTTGCTTTTTAAGCTTTTTGTTAAAAATTAAGACATGGTGGGAGGGGAATGAAGGATTTTAAAACTACATATTGGGTACAATGTATACTACTCAGGTGATGGGTGCACTAAAATCTCAGATTTCATCACTATACAACTTATCTATGTAACCAAAAACACTTGTACCTCAAAAGCTATTGAAATAAAAAGTGTGTGTGTGTGTATGTGTGTGTGTATGTGTATGTGTGTGCATATAAAATTAAGACATGAACACACATTAGCCTAGGCCTACATACGGTCAGGATCATTCATATTACTGCCTTCCGCCTGTACATCTTGTCCCACTGGAAGATCTTCAGGGGCAGTAACAGGCATGGGGCTGTTATCTCCTATGATGACAATGCCTTCTTCTGGAATACCTCTTGAAGGGCCTGCCTGAGGGAGCTAGTGTTTTACAGTTAGCTTTGTTTTTTAATAAGTAGAAGGAGTACACTCTAAAATAACAGTTAAAAGTATAGTACAGTAAATAAGCAAACCCGTGACAGAGTCGTTTATTTCATTGTCAAGTATTATATACTATACATAACTGTATGTCCTATACTTTATACCAATGGCCACGCAGTAGGTTTCTTTACACCAGCATCACCATAAACACATGAGTAATAAACTATACCACAATGACATTATGACAGCTAGTATCATTGGGTGACAGAAAATTTTCAACTGCATTGTAATCTTATGGGACCACCTTCATATATGTGGTCTGTCATTGACCAAAATGTCATTATGTAGCGTATGACTATATTTTCAAATCCATTTGGGGAAGCCAAAAGAGTATACAGAAGTAGTCTTCTTGACAGTGTTTCAGGGAATCTACATTCTAGTCCTGTCGTGGTCAATAATCAACTCTGTGATCTTTAGCAAACAAGGCCTCTCTGAATTTCAGGTTCCATACCAGCCAGTAGACTTGATGGCCTTAGCATCATCTCTTCTCATTTGAACAGTCCAGGATTTCTCGTATTCCTTACCTTTATATTTTTCCATGCAAAATTAGAACACAAATCCCACATCATTAGTGATATTCTATAGGGAAAGAATATAATATAGACATCATTGGGATATGGTGGTGAGAGAAGAGAAATGACCCCTAACACTCACACAGAAGAAAAGTCCTATCAGTGGATGAATGCATACATGTCTGGGACTCTGGAAAATTGCACTTACTAACAAGGTAGAAATTTATTTTGTTACAGAGTTGGGCTGCATTTGCTATTAAAAAAAAAATCTAAACCTACACTTCTTTGTTGGTAAGGCACTTTCTCATTTTAATTATAGATTCATCACTGTCCGGCACATTAGCATGACCATGATTTGTAAAATGTTTTCGATCTGAAATTCATCATAGAAATGCTGAATGGCTCTTTTAGTTTGCACTTTATATGTAAACACTGGGTATTTTAAATTTCTTCTCTTATTTATTTTTTAAAATAAGTTATTTTTCTTATACAGTCCCTGAGGGTACCCGTCTTGTGTTCCGTGACAGTTGGACTTCATTTTAGAGCTGACTTTTTTCCTATTCTCTACATTTCTTTGTTTGCACTCGAGCATTAAAGAAGCAATCTAAAAGTAGATTTTTTTTTTTGTCCATAGGAATTTGTTTCTAGAACCCTAGCTGTATGTTGCATAATTGGACAATGGTCTTTTTGTTTGTTTTTGTTTGTTGGCTACTTGAGTTTTGGGAAGGGTAAATAATTTTGATGAAATAAAACAAATCCTATCTTCTACGTTATACCTGGATTTTGGGTTCTGAATGTTACCTACATTTGTAGGGATAAAGAAAGATTCATGGAGAAAGCATAGCCATAGTCAATGCATAGATACGTCCTGGAACTGGGAGCCATCAGATCACCTTTCCTTATGGATTGAACCTATCTATATCCTGCTCTGAATACAATTTCTGTTTTTAAAACTTCTTACATGGGGATATTTTGGTAAAAATTATTCAAGTAGCAAGACAAACTAAACAGGCAGTAATGAAATAGGTAGTTTGTGTTTGTGACATACTCGATTTTGATTCTGAGCGTTTGAAGTTTCAGAAGATGAGATTTTTAAGATGTAGAAACAAAGCTAATGCTGCTGAATTTACTGCATCCTGTATAGCAAACTCTAGGTAATTCTGAACTGTTTCCAAAAAGGAGAAGCTTACTAAGTCTTGGAAGATCTATTCATCTGTTTGTTTTCCTTCTTTTTCAGTGTTTCCTTAGCTCTTTCCTTCCCGTGTGTTTTTCCCTTTTAGGCTTTCACAGCACACTGGAAACTAGATGTTGAAATAGCTATCCTAGCATGGTTAGACTATTATTTCAATATCAGTATAGACAAAACTGCCACACTTTTGCAGACCACCATATTAGTATGCTTTTAAAAAGAAAAATGTAAAAAGTACACTTAAAGGCTTTGTCTGTGTGGAAACGCTAACTGCAAAGAGGAAACTCTGTTGGATTTATTGGCTCTTGCAGTATTTGGGTCTGCATATTTTTGTTCTATTTTGCTTTGAAGATTGGTTTTATTCAATTTCAGTTCCTGTAGAAGGACAAAATATATGTAAATAAGAAAATGTATTTTTGCAGATTTTTAATTTTTTCTTCTTTACCGCAAATCAAGAATATAAGCTACTCTAGTTGATTTACATTTTTGTGCAAGTTTTTATCAAGCCTCAGGCCTGTTAAAACTAGTTTAAAGAAACAAAAAGAAAAAAAAAGGTAACATCATCATGGAAGATAGTGAACAGATAACTTTTTCAGACTTGATAGTATATAGCTTTAAAATTCTAAGTCAGAATTAGACCATTACTGAAGTTCCTCCATTGCTAGTGGCTTCCTTAAAAGACTGCAGGACTCTACATCAAAACATGGGCTCTACTGAAACTCACTTATTTCTTTGTACAGACAGTCTCTGAAACCTTCTAGCTCAAGGATTTGATAATTCCTGGATTGGAAAAATATCCTTTCCTGTCTTGCTGTGGGCTTTTTTGGCATTTATACCGATTGGCTAAGAAAAGTGGCTTACTTGTGGTATTTGACTTTAGGTATTTGGGCCAAAGACCAAGTTTCAAACCTTGTACATATTTGTACACTTAGTTTAAAATACGTTTTGAACAAAGACTTTAAACTGGAATCAAGAAAAAATGAAGTCTCCCACCAGCTAAGCAATCTCAGCGTGTTTCCCTAATTTCCTGAAAGAGTTAGCCGTCTGCTATGACATAGGCATTTTACTAGCTCCATTTAAGTCCTGAGTTTCGGAAAATTTTTCTCTAGTTTGTTTTATTTTGCTTTGCCTAGAGACTTCAAAGATAACCATTGAAGCCTATCAAACTGTATTCGATTTTTTTAATCATAAAAATCATACCTATTGCTCTTAGCACCTTTTATTTAATACATTCTATATCTAAGAATGATATGATTTTTATGTACTGGTTCTGCGTGGGTGGTGTTATGGTTTGAGTATTTGTGTCCCTCCAGAATGCATATTTTGTAATTCTGACTCCCAAGGTGATGGTACTAGGAGGTGAGACAGTTCAGTGGTGATATTTTCATGAGGATGGAGCCCTTATAAAAGAGGTCCCAGAGTAACCCCTTGTTCTTCTTTCATATGAGGTTACAGTGAAAAGATGCCTGCCTATGAGCTGGGAATTGGGCCATCAGCAGACACTGAATCTGCCTTGATCTTGGACTTTCTAATCTCCAGAATTGTGAGAGATAAATGCATGTTGTTTATAAGGTACCCAGTCTATGCTATTTTGTTATGGCATCTCTAACAGCCCAAGGCAGGTAGGCAGGGAATATAATGGGAAGATTAATTTTATAGAGGGAAGAAGAGGAGAAATCGGGGTGTTTGTGAAGGAGAGAGGGAGAAAACAGGAGGCAATATATAGCAGATGTATTTGTGAGATCATAACTCTTTCTTGGCAGTTATGATGTCCTGGCCTTGGGCTTGACTTTAGCTAGGAGCGGGTCAGTAACCCTAGACTTCATCAACAGGGAGATGAGACAAAATTGCACCTTAGCTTTCTAGGGTACATATGCTGGCTCAATATACCAATGAATCTAGCATATGAAAAGTTAGGATAGCAATTTTTGATACTTTGACCTATGTTGATCTCTGAAAAGGAAAAAATTTTTGGGTAATTCAAAACTTTTAGGCTTGTATTTCAATATTTTTTAAAAAATCATTTGACAAATAGTGAACTCTGAACTGGCTTTCGAGAAATGTAAGAATATCTGAAGTTGTGATTTCCCAAGGTTCGCCATCTGTTAGTATCTAGGAGACTTACCATATGTTGTGCTCAAATTCTGACTTTTACAGGTTAACTTGTTTTCACTTTGTTCTTCACCCCTACATTTTGGGCACAGCTGGTCTCATTGAAACCTATCTTGACTCAGTAAACTTAGAGAAAAAAATGGGGAGGGGTGAGTCTTTGGGAAGAACAAACAGACTAGGAGGTGTTGACTCCTAAAGGATATTAATTCTTCCATAATGCAGTTCAGAGAGTCTAATGCTTCCTTCATGTAAAACACATGTAAAGGCTTGGGTATCCTGTTTGGTACAGTAGTGTGAGTCCTGTTCCAATCACTCTTGCAACTGACTCTCCTGAGAATTCAGAAGGGAAATAATAACCCGGTGGGAGTCTGTTGGTTCCACCTTGTGCCCCTCGGTGGTGGTGGATGGCTCCTCTGTTTCGAATCTCTCCATCTCGACCCCACCATGATGTTAATGGCTGTCGGCACGCTCCACTGTTTATCTTGGAATTTGATCCCATCATCTTGGCAACCAAACTGGGACCTTTACCGCTCAGATTGTTTGTCATTTGTTGTTAATTATCTGTTACTATAAATTCTGCACTTTGAGAAAAAGGGAATGTTTTGAAATATTTCCTCCAACATGTAAGTGGAGCTTCATTTTCCGTGGACAAAAGAGAACAAAAAAAAATGATCCCTTTTGGGAACTGGTTTTAGGGAAATCAAGTGCCCTGATTTTTCAGATGGGCTCAGTGAGATCCTACCAATGTAGCCAGGATTTGCACTGAAAGAACCTTTGCAATTCAACAATGGTCTAATACAGATCAGTAGTGACAGGTACCCCCCCATTGGAGGGAAAAACTAATTTAACTTTACATAAGGGGTTTTGCTTTTTATCCCAATCTCTTTATGCCATAATTGTGTGTGTGTTTTTAAATGCTACAGCCTGTTCCCTTCAGCCACTTCCTCTTTTTTAAAGATTATTAAGACAAAGCAGTCTAGAGTGAGAAGTAGCTTCTGCCTGCCTGTCTTTATGAGGTGTTTATTTTGTCAAGTGTAGAATTAAAATGAGCTTTCTGGTCATTAGTGCATTTTAGTCCTGGTCTCACACTCTGCAGGGAGGGTCATGCTATGTTATAAACAGATAGCACTGTTTTTGCAAGGTGCTATACCACAGGCTGCAGGAGCTATGGTTGAGCTTAATATCTTAATAAAGCGGTAAACAAAAGAACATGAAAGAGAGAGAGAGAGGGAAAGAATGAAGGTTTGTATTTTAGAGGGGAGCATTTGGGAATAGAGTGACTGTTGCTTAGCAGAAATCTGGGCATAGTTAAAGTGTGAAAAAAATGAAGTCATTTGAGAAGTTCTATGAAGAAAAAAAAGTATACCCAGAACCACTACTAGTGTCTTATCTTTATAGTGGGGATCATAATCATATATGCTTCAAAAAGTAATGGTGAGGGTTATAGAAGAAATGCTTAGTGCCCAGTAAAGCACTTAGTACAGTATCTAAAAGCTCCATGTATGGTGGCTATTATTGTTAATAATATTGTGTATCATTACTGCTTCTAAAACATTAACATGAGCTTCTGCAGTTTTAATAGTGATATATAGTCCATCATCACTATAACTTTTTTCGTGCCTTTAAGTTTGGTGTGTCTGTTTTATTCTTGTCAAGAAGTTTTTATGGTTTTGTTGTCTCCCAAGGGAGACACAGGGAGGGTGGGATTGAGTCTCTGTTAACGTGATAGCCAGAGGCAGAGACTTAATAAACACTCAGCTCCCTGCCTGCTGCCTGGGACAGTGTAACTCTCAGTGATATGTGTTTTACTGGAGTTGTGGAATTTGCTTGGGCGAAAATGGTCTCAGGTTTATAGGGATTCATGATAATAGTGTCGTCCCTGAAGTAAAGCACCACTCTAAATATTCCACTTTCACTATCCTTTTAGGTCTTCTCTCTCAGTGTTTTTCAAAGGGGGCAGGATAGGTGCTTGACCACTACTTTAGAATACAGATTATAATCAGACTTTAGGATTAAGAAATGAGTAGTAAAAGTATTAAATTAGTGACTTAGTAACTATTTGAGTATGAGAACAAGAAACTGGAAGGAGGAGATTGGGAGCTGGAAAAAAGCACCCTTTGATTGCTCTGGGGGAGGCTGGGAAAAAGGATTTAACATTTTGGATTTTTTAGCAGCCATTAAAACTCTGATGGGATCAGATTACTTGACTGCACATCTGAAACATGAAACTCTTGCCCTAAACCTTGCAATTGAGTTAAGCTCAAAATTCTAGGCCTCCCCCTAAGACTGGCCTCTGGGTAAGCCTCATTGTTGACTGCAAAATGATTTCCTTTGAGAGGAGCAAGACTACAGTGAGGTTTTTATGGCCAATTTAGTCTGTGCATTGGTGCCAGCCAGACTTTTGGCAAGAGTTAGTGCCAACTTTGGTGATCTGTCCACCGAATTTTTCCCAAGGTCTTTAAAACCGTCTGGATTGAGTGCTGACATTGAAGGAAAGATGCATTATAAGTCCAGCTTTCTAGACACACCTCCTGTATTTTTTATTTTTTCAGGTAGAGAGATACTGAGAGATGTTGTAGAGCAACAGGCTGATCCGTGGCCGTAAACTTAAAACCACAAGAGAAAATTGAAAGTCTTCCTCCCTAAACACTGTTTTATCTCTCTGGCTTTGCCACTTTTTTAGGGAGCCCCTATCCTTCTCTCTGGATTAGGTATCCCTTTATACATAGTCCCAGAACCTGTGAGTGGTACTGTCCTTTGGTAGCACTTATCATAAATATATTCTCAAATTGTTTGCAAAATGTCTATATTCCACTAGGATGTAAGCCCTGTGAGGAAAATAACCTTATCTTTTTCTTTTTATTTGTTTTTTGCTGTCTGTATTTACAACACCTATCACAAAGCTAGGCATGTTCTGGACACTCTATAAACACCTGTTGAATGAATGAATGAATGAAAACTGAGTTTGCAAGAATTCAAGGGATTAACATGTGCTTCCCCAAGAAGCGAGGGCTGCCTTATAATCGCTCACTCATTTTGAGAAAATGTATGTAGACTTGAGGGTGTACCTGGCTTTAAAAGGGTAACTTATGTAAGTCTCCCATGTTTTTTTCAGGATGGAGCTGGATGAAGCTCAGAGTGAGTATTTCTGATACTCGTACACTAATGCTGTCATCTCTGCCTTCAGTTGACTTTTGCTTTGACAGTAGTAAACTCTCAATTCTAACATAGGAAAAAATATCAAAGCTTCCACTTTCAATTTGACCCTAGAGATTTGGGTTTTTTATATTGTTCTTTAAAAATGGAGGCATTGGAAAGTGTATTGTTTTAACTACTTGTAAAATGCTCATTTATTGATCCTATCTGGAGTCAACAATTATCGGTTAGAAGCATGAAATTAATTAAGATACATTTCAGTCCACTTACCTGGAGCCTGACTGACAACTGCTCCTAATATGTGGCGTTTACTTGAAATGAAGACCATGAAAATGGGTCATCTGTCATCATGGGAATCATGCATTTTGAATAAGGCAAACCAATTTTTATTCCGTACTCTGATGTCTAATGACTTTAAAATTTTTTTTAAAATAAACTCTTAAAATTTTTATAGAACAACTTTTTTGACAAAAATCTGTGATTTGGGTTAAATACAGATAACACAGTCAAATACATGGTATGACATTGATTGAATATCTTTCTTAAAAACCTTGACCAAAAGGTAAAACAAAGGAAATTCAAAGTAAGTATGCAATGGAATTCTAATTATGGGTGACTAAACTATAAACCCTTTGAAAACCAAATGATCAGAAAAAGATCCTGCTGTAAAGTGCCAGGCTTAAGAAAATTTTATATGGAGCAGAAATTAAAAGAGGGAAGATACTAAGAAAGAGAAGTCTGCATCGCAAGCACTTTTGGGGCAGGAAGTTTTTAATTTAGATAACTGACTTCAGGTTTCTCTGTAACTTTCCCTGTGGCTATGTCTACTAAGGAAGGTATTGTATAATTAGACTTTCTGGCGATGCCCTTTGGCTGAAGACCTAATTGAGTCTCTGGACCTGGGTGCAGGGTTAGAGCTGGAGAAGCTTTTTGCCCTGCAGGTAAAGGCACTTTGATGGACCTACCTCTTTGATAAGTACCTGTAGGGCTGGAAGTGACATTGTTTAGGTAAAGTATGGTTTAGTAATTGAGGAGTCAGTGCTCCTTAGTATATGAAAATCTTTCTTTAAAATAGGGAAGACACCAAAATTCACATACGCAATTTAAATGAGCCTGTATTCTGCATTATAAATATTCACCGGATGCCAAGTAGAAAACCGGAACACTCTCTCAGGATGCTGTTAGGGCCAAGCGGAATCTCATTAGGGACAGCTTCAAAGATCAGTTCCTCGTGTCCATAAAAACAAGTGTAAATTATCTGGTGCGCGCCTGCTGTTAGCAGTTGCGGTGTTGCATTATGCATGATTCAAGACTGCACAGGGGAGACACAGGCTGCACGGAGTTCCACAATATATGTGGGGATTTCTCTACCCATTTTTTTCTTTTTGGTGCTGAGTCCTACATTTTGGAAATTTATTGGTGTGTTTCAGTTAATGGAGGGTGCCATATATAACCAGCTCCTACATTTTTGATGAATTGGAGTCAGTTCAGAGAGGGATGATAAGGTTCTGAACTGTTTACATGAACAGCCACGCTACTCAGATTTATGTATCTTGTTTGCTCACACGGAGTCAGATTAAAGGGGCATGAATGCATTCCATGCACATAGAATTGAGTGCATTTGTTTCAGGTACTCTCTCCCTCATTTTGGTCTCTTGGTTAGATTTTTAAAGTAAATGTGAATGCTCAGTAAATTAAGAAAATGTAGTTGAGTTTAACCTGTAAGGCTTCAATAAATAGTTTTGAAATAAATGCCTAAGGATCTGGAAATATATTTCTGGGCTTTGTTGCCTGAGGAGACAGGGAAGCAATATAGTGTTTAAGAACACGGATTCTAGAAGCAGACTGCCAAAGTCTGAATCTTGGTCTGCCTCTTAGTATCTGCGCGACTATAGCTGAGTTACTTGACATCGCTGTGTTCTCTTCAATAAATGAGAGAAGCAATTAGTACCTTTCTCAAAGGGCTGTTGCGAAGGTTAAATCAACTGCTTTATGTATAGTACCTATGAAATTTTCTGGGGATGTTGCAAGTTCTATAGAAGTGTTTCATTTTGGTGTTATCATCATTATCAGAGGTGGAAGACCTTCCGGTGCAGCTGGGCATGACTAGGTACAGAACACTCAGAGCCTGAATTTATAAGCATATGTGTGCTTGGGTGGGTAGATATACATGAAGGCTGAGGGCAGGCAAAGTCAGGGAATGATTACCTTGGGGTCAATTAGAAGAAGTCACTAAAAATACAAAATGCTTAGTAGATGTGTACCTTGCCAGCCCAGGTGACTCAGGGAGATAAACATAAGATCTTGAGAAAAGGTTAAGTCAGAGTATCAAGAGACAGTTAGCTTTTCTCTAGCCAGAGTAGAAGAAAGGGTTTGCCAATTTCCTTTTCCTAGTTGTTTCTCAAGGCCTGTTCCCAGAACAAAGAAGCATGTGGGAGAAAGATCAAAAGGTCAGCCTTACATAGTGTCACATGACTTAAATCCATCAATTTCCCAGTACTAGTTACCTCCATTTTGAAATTTACATTCGCTCCTATAAGGGGATAGCCACACATAGCAATATTGCCCTTTCTAGACTGGAAACCCTGTAAGGGCAGGATTGATGTCGGCTGATTTTGAATCCTCTGCATTGTCCATGGGCTCGGTAACAAATTCATCCTGGACAAATCAATAAACACTCTTCAATATGTATTTCTCCTGTCATTTTGTCCTCACAGCAAGTTATCTCTGAACTCAAAATCTCCCCACCCCTACTACTAACATGCTCACCCAAGCACTAGTTAATGGCCTACCGTGCTTGCTCCAGTGTTCCTCCTTTCAGTTTGCTGAAATTGCCCCTGCCATCTCCTGTCACTCACTCATCAATACTTTAAGAATGGTTTGCTGGGAACTCTTATATTTTGGCACTGATTGAGGCTACCTTGGGTATTCTGCAGACCTCTAACACTGTTACTTGGAAATGAGAAACTCACTCTAAAATATTTGAATAAGGGAAAGACTTTGGCTTGATGAGGATCTTGCAAACTATCTATAGCAGAGATTCCCAACCCCCAGGGCCATGGATCTTACCAGTCCCTAGCCTGTTAGGTGCTGGGATACACAGCAGGAGGTGAGCTGCACCAGCATGACAGCCTGAGCTCCGCCTCCTGTCAGATCAGCTGCAGCATTAGATTCTCACAGGACCCCAAACCCTATTGTGAACTGTGCATACGAGGGATCTCAGCTGCAGCATTAGATTCTCACAGGACCCCAAACCCTATTGTGAACTGTGCATACGAGGGATCTAGGTCATGCACTTCTTATTAGAATCTAATGCCTGATGATCGGAGGTGGACCAGTTTCATCCATGGAAAAACTGTCTTTCACCAAACCTGTCCCTGATGCCAAAAAGGTTGGGGACTGCTGATCTATAGGATAGGGAGGGAGGAAATGCACAAGGAGAGTGGCATGTCTGGGGAAAGCTGGGTGTCATTGAAAATGTTACAGTAAATGACTCAATAAGCATTTATCGGAAGTAGCATGGGATGCAGAGATCCTGGTTGTTTTGCTTCTCATTTTATCCCCAATGCATAGTACAATGCCTGGCACATAAATAATTATTGGTGAACAAGTTAATGAAGGAATGTTTTATTGGGTTTAGCAGTCAGGATAATATAGACTGCTAGCATGTCTTGCCTGTTTAGAGAGACAATTAAATGCATCTGAAATAAATAACATTTAATAAAATAATCATGTGTGTATTATTGTTAATAGAATATCAAGGCTCTTAAAATACTTGTGTTCTGCACTTACTGTGAAGGAAACAGAAGTAGAGAATTTGATGTACAGCCTACTGGCAGCCCAGAGAGGTTGAGTGATGTGTTCAAGGTCAAGCAGGACTGCTGGTTTCCAGTACAGAATGTGACTTTTTATGACCCTTAATAATCTGTAGGTGCCTAAGGAACTTACGATTTGGGGCAGACAATAAGTGCTAACTGAGTAAAAGAAGTAAGAAAGAATTTCTTCAATAACATGTCTAAAATAAGACTTTTTGGGCATCTGCCTTAGTTCTATTGAAATGCTTAACAATATTTCTTAGTTTTTCCCTGTAGACACGCATCAGGTTTGATTCTTCTCCCAAACATGAAAGAAGGTAGGCTTCCCGAAGGAGGCACCCTGTGATGGAAAGCGGTTTGAAATAAACAGGAGCAGCTATTTTCTGCCCCCGTGGAGGATCACACTCCACTTTCATTTCAGAATATGTCCTCCTGTTTCTACCACTCTTTTGTCCTTTGGTTCTTCTCAAGTCTGGCAGCATCTTCTGGCCTTATGGGCTCCAGAAACCACTGCCATTTCCTATTCAAAGCCTGTGCACACTTGGACAGCAATTGCATTTTTGCTTGGTTGTGGGAGTTGAGAAGTGTGTGGCCATATGCTGTGGTTTGGATAATGGCTTACATTTCAAACAAGTTAGATGGTTTCTGGCCCACTGCTTGCTGTGTAGGGAAATGAGCAAACCTATATGCTTCTAGGTCTTTTCCATTTGGAGACATGAAGATGAAAAGTGGGATGCTTCAACCCAGTACATGTTACAGAGCTCAATTTGAGTGCAGTTTTCAGACCTGACTATGGTTGAGTATCAAAGATCAGGAATAACTTCAAAGGTCCTACCATTTTTAAGAAGCTCACAGAGGTTACTGTTTGTAAATGATGTCTCTGACCAAAAGGAAGTGGTGTTATTGCACAGAAATTTGGGTCTGTTATCTATCATTAGTGTTGGCATCACTTGGTAGGCTACTGAAGAGCATCTTCTTCATTAGGGTTGAGAAAGCCTGTGGTCACAGGTTGTTCCACCAGGAGCACTTTTAGCCACAGGCAGTTTTCCTTTTGGAAAATGAGGCATGGCAGGTATGAGGTATCACATTAAACTTCTTTATGTTGAACTGCAGCTGGGCCCATGTTGGCTTTGGCAATGATCCTCTTTGCCTAGGTTGCTACAGATCTAGCTATCGTATCAGTAAGGCTGCAGCCAGACTCCTAGGATGTTGGTGCAGTGGCTGGTGGCTGGGCATTGGTTATTTGCTGGCATTGAGCCAGTAGTACCTGTTAGACCTTTAAAAACTGGGCATCACAGGACATACTAGAATTCTTCCAGCTCTGTTGCTTTTCTGGGAAGTTCAGAGATGGCATTTGGCAGCAACTTCACATTCAGTTGATACTGTTGAACTTCACATTCAGCTGAACTATTGAACTTCATAATGGGGAAATTATGTAATAAAAGCTCTAGTTTTTGGTGATGATTAAAAATAGTGTCTCTGAAATGCTCAAGACCCTAACTTAGTAGGCAGAGTTCATAAAATATGCATTGTGCAGAGTCCAACTGGTGAATATATAGTCTTTATTTCACTATAGAAATTATACGTCTATGCTGTCTATATTGAAATAAGTGTGCGTGTGTACGTGTGTGTATATGCATACCCATGTGAAGGTTTAAAAATTAAACATAGATGAAAATGCTTACAGAACACTTCTTTTGTCTATTTAAAAAACAAAACATTGGACATGTTTCCATGTGGGTTGAACACTCAGCTAACGATTACTCACACAGTTGACCTTGTTTTCTATTGAGGGCACCAAGAAGCCACATTGTTAAGCATATTGGGTCAACCCAGGATTCACATTAACATCATTTTTCTTTCTGTGGAGATGTAAAGGTCTTCAGCCTGATTGTTTTCTTTTTCTTCCACACCAAGTGAGGGGTAGCATGATTTTTGCAGGACTATGGGCCTGCTCTATAAATAAGCAGATTCAGTCCTTTGTTTTAAATGTAATCAGCAAGATTGCATTTGCATCGCCTGTAAGTGAATCACATAAGTGAAATTACATTGCCTGCGTCTCATTTGGTATCATAAAATGTTATGGGATGCAGGCTGTTTTTCTCCAAGTAAAGTGTCTTGAGTTAGTATTAGGGTGCTTGCTTTCATTTTCCTTTGTGACCAAATTTGTTGCATTTTACAGAGCTAGGGCCTGGATTTTCACTTATGTTAGTTGCTGGAGAAATACTCATTCATGTTCTCTAGAATGAGCTAAGATATTGGTTCAGTAGGGGGTAAATGGGAGTTTTAAGACTATCTCTATCGTGTAGCAAGTGATTGCTAATCACTTTCTGTCGTTTGTGACAACTTCTGCTTACTAAGAGTAAATGCCAGTCAGTGTTGGTTGGAAATATAAAGCAATCTGAAGCTTTTCAGGCAGTTGGCCAAAGAAAATGGTTAACATAATTTTTTAAAAAATGACTTTTTAGTCTTTTTTTTTAGTAACTAGTATGAAATACATATCTTAATTGGCCCCTTAAGAGGTATCCTTAAGATGGAGGACTCAGAAGTCATTGTAAGACTCTCCCACTTATTTTCTTGAAAATAAATAGTTTAACACAATAAAAATAATTACTGACTTCAAAAATCAGTAATTTTGGTGACAAATCAGAATGCTCTATTTCAACACCATCTCCCTTCTCCCCTGAGGTTTTCTTAATTCATGAATGCTAAAGTGGAAGTCGAAGGAAAGGTATGAGTTCTTAGATAACCTGTAACACAGTGTGGTTATCCACAAAATCTCTGTTTATTAACTACATTATTGATAAAACTCCACAAGACAACAAGCAGCTCTAGTGCTCATTATGCCCTTTGCTTGTATATGAAGATCGTTACCAGAAATAAAAGGCACGCCAGTTATAATGATGTGCCAACACAGTGCAGGTGCTTGATACAAAGACACTCTTTGGTTATTTGTAGATGTATTAAATTTAGCATGTCTCATATGGAATAAAAATAATTTATTTTTGAAATTATATTTAAAAAATAAATTTTTAAAAAATAAACTTTTAAATATAGCATACAACTTTTTAAATAAGAATTTGAATGAGATTCACAATTTTGTGCTCCCATATTATTCAAAAAAATGTATCTGGGAAAAACATTTTATATGGAAGGAGAAGATTGAGTATAGTTTCTTTTTAATTAGTAAGCTTTTAATTGACGCATGTCATGCAAACTAAAACGTACACAAATTAAGCATGTTCATGCAGTAAATTTCCACAAAGCAAAATATCCGTGTGATCACAATTAACTATGGTTTTAAAGATTTTGTTTGTTTTAGTCTGCAAAATATTATGAAGTCATAAGAGCTTAAATGATTGCAATTTACAATAAATTTTTATTCATAAAAATTGTAAAGACCTTTGTTACTATTGCTATGTGGTTTACAAAGAAAATTGTGAACATTGGGATCCCAGTGGGCTCCTATAGATTCCCCTGCAACTAGGTGTTTCAGGGCATAGAGTTACATATGTGACTATTGTGACTTTTATTTCAACTGGACTCTAAGGAATACTTTTCATTAGTAGTCACTTGAGATTTCCTGGAAGCTCTTCTCTGTGATTTGAAAAATTCTCTGGATAATATTTCCAAATTGATGACCTTCTGGAGTTAAAACCAAAAATTTTTTGGTCTAGCTTTAAAGATATCTTTACTATCTATTCCATTCATCACCATTTTCTCATTGAAAAAATTAACTATGCTTATCCCACTTCAAATGAGCAGCTGCACTTTGAAACTAGATCCTTCTTTTGGCTGTAATTGTCCAAATGAGGAGGACCAGGTTTGCGGACTATTTGAAAAGAATTGGTTGTGACTCAAAACATTTTTCTGCTTTCAATTTTTCTCTTCAAATTTTAGTGTGTTTCGAAGCCAGGGGAAAAATAAAGAAGAAAAAAGAAGTAAAGAGGGAGGGAGAAAAGAAAGAAGGAAGGAAGAAAGAGCTGGGCAAGGTGGCTCATGCCTGTAATCCTGGCACTTTGGGAGGCCAAGGTGGGCGGATGACTTGAGGCCAGCAGTTTGAGACCACCCTGGGCAACATAGCAAGACCCTGTCTCTACCAACAAAAACAAAAAACAATAATAATAATAGCTGGGTGTGGTGGCACGTGCTTGTACTTCCAGCTGCTTGAGAGGCTGGAGCAGAGGATTGCTTGAGTCTGGGAGGTCAGGACTGCAGTGAACTGTGATCAGGCCATTGCACTGCAGCGAGCTGTGATCAGGCCATTGCACTGTAGCCTGGGTGACAGAGCAAGACCTTGTTTCAAAAACAAAATAATAAGACAAGAAAGAATAAAGGAGGAAGGAGATGAAAGAGAAAGAAAAAGGTGGAAAAAGTTTACAAAGTACATATAAGCAAGGCAGTTCTTACCTAGGAATAGCTGAACTATAGTTTTGGAGGAAAGAGAAAGATACAGGATGATCCTAGAATTTCAGCTTGAGAATCAGTATTGGTTTTAAAGTATGACTATAAACTACTCAGCCAGACTCCTTTTTTCTTTTTATTACATTTACCAGAATAGTTAAAATAATAATAATAAAACACATACAAAATATACACATGTGTATGTATGTGTGTGTGTGCGTATTCTACTGGTTATTCTTCTGACCAATTCCTGCAATACAAATATTGCTGAGAACAATTGTGAAACCACCTCTTTCAGGATTGTCCTTGGAGCCAGGTCATGGGCACACAAAAGAAGAGTTCTTCATACTTTCCAGCCACAGACATTGTCTTTACTCATATTTATTTCTATCTTCCTAGCAACGCCCTTATGGTTTCAGTTCAACATGCCCAAGGAATAAAATTCATTAGTGAGTTCTCACATTTGACTTTCTCCCTCTGACCATGAGGTGCTTCAGATTTACCAGGCTAAATGTTTCTTTGATTGGATCCCTCATGGTCATTGCCATGAAGAGTTCTCATACATATTACTATAGCAACTTTTCACTTCTCGGCAAATATATTGGACTGACTGTAGGAAAGCTGACCCAGCAGTTGATCCAGATCATTCTATATAAATGGGAATATGGGAGACTGAAATAATTGCACATTCCATTGTTAAGGGCACCAAGATAGCTGATTAGAGATGTTTATTGATTGGTTGTTTAGCAAGTACTCTTTCCTTAAAAGAAAACAAGAGGAAACTAATAGTCATAATAGATGTACATGTGCTGAATCTCTTAACTAGAAAGAATATTTCTAAATAAACATGAATTAAAACTCTGTTTATTACACTATTGTGAGAGCTAACAATTTGCCTTGACATAATAGCTGCTTTTGGGCTATCAGCCATCATGAATAAATAAATGAAAATACCTATAAATTTCCAAAAGTATATTTGAATTCTTATATTTTGCATTATATGAAATCATACACTTTCTCCAACAAAATGTTTGAATTGATACCTCCAGTTAACATAGAAATATTCTAAAACTTAGTTTAACTTTGTAAATAAAATAGCAAATACAGTTGTTTCAGAGTTGTGATATATATATTTGCTTATTTGGCATAGTCATTCTTTTATGCATTCACTCATTAAATTCCTGCTATGTGCCAGGCACACAAACTATCTGAATCTAGGACTGTGTAACAAATTGAAATGATAGTTTCATAAATTCATTATGGGGGAAAATGATTCAATGTAACGCCCAATGTGTTAGTCTTAATACAAAATTTGTGGTAGCCTAGAGTGTAAAACTAACCCCCTTATTATTTTGATTTTTTTATTCTGATGATCGTTTCCTCACCTTATTGCCCTACCTTGGTTCAACAATACTTTTGGGGAACCCTTTCTCTCTGTTCTAACATTTTCTGGACTATAAGCTCAAATGGCTTAAGTTAGGACAAGGAGACCAGTTAAAAAGAGACAAAGCAGACAAAGCAAAATCCACAGAAATGATAATAATAAAAATAATATGGCTGCCATTTATGGAATGCTTATTGCGTACCAAGTCAAGTGCTAATTGTCATAATACATTATATCATAACTCTGGGAAGTGAATGATGTTATTCCCATTTTGCAGATAAGAAAACCAAGGCTAAAAGAGGCTGGAAGGGGTGACCTGGGTTTCACAGCTTGCCCGTGGCACACAAGTTTGCCTGAATCTGTAGGCCATGCTAATCTGTCAAGGAGGCAGTGAAGGACTTGTGGATTAGAGATTTGGATTTGACTATTTTCTTTTCTTTCTAAAATGATGTTCTTGATAAAACCATGTGGAACTGAAGTCATGAAGAGGCATGAGGTAAATGCAATCCAGACCCACAGACATATTTTTGGGATAGTTCCACTGATTGAGGTCCTACAGAGAAACATGACCCAGGATGACATCTTCCCTTGGAAATACAAATATGGAGGAATTCATTATTTGGAGGTTGGGGAGTGGCATGGGGAAGAGCATATCGGGTTGAGAGTCAAATGCTGTAGGCCTCCATTTCCTACTCTGTAGAATGAGACTAATACTGGTTAGAGCAGATGGTCTCCAAGGATCCTTACATTTCAAGCATTCTAAGGTTTTAGGCTGAAGTTACTTAGAATTATTTGTGTTATTAGTTCCTGGACTTTCCAATGAAAGGCTGCAGGGATTGATGATAATGCAGGAGAGAGTGACAAATGGAAACCTCACTCTCATAAGTCATGGAATTACAGAAGGAACACTCAAGGCTGTTAACTTTTTCAGCTAAACATCTAAACCTGAGTGGAAAAATTTAAGAAGGAAAAGATTTCTCTACTTTGAGGAATCTTTGGGAGCCTATGGAAGACATAGATTTCCTAAAAGAACATGTCAGTATGGGAGTATTAAAAAGATGTGGAAACCGGGCTGGAATGAAGAATTTGAGATTCCAGGGGAATGTGCAAAGGATTTGTTTTCCTCGTTGGTTCATAGACATACTCATTTTATTAGTCCATTTTCATACTGCTGTGAAGAAATACCTGAGACTGAGTAATTTATAAAGAAAAAGAGGTTTAATGGACTCAGAGTTCCACATGGCTGGGAAGGCCTCATAATCATGGCAGAAGGTGAAGAAGGAGCAAAGGCATGTCTTGCATGGTGACAGGAAAGAGAGCATGTGCAGGGGAACTGCCTTTCATAAAACCATCAGATCTCGTAAGACTTATTCACTATCATGAGAAGGGCAGGGGAAAAACCTGCCCCCGTGATTCAATTACCTCCCATCTGGTTCCTCCCATGACATGTGGGGATTATGGGAGCTACAATTCAACATGAGATTTGGTTGGGGACACAGCCAAAATCATATCACTCATCTAAGAACCATGTGAACAGTGGCCTGAAGGACTCTAGGTCTGGAAATTCCTAGTTTCAGCCTTGCCACTGATTCACACTTTGATATTAATATCTGGGTCTCATTTTCTTATCTGTAAGATATAAAATAAGTTTCTAAAACTGCTTTCTGGTGCTACAAATCTGTGAATCGGAGTATCTCAATATCACTAAAGCAAGAGAGTAACAGTGTTAAGGTGGTGTTTGGGGTGGCTGGACTGTCAAGTGAACTGAGTCATGGCTGAGTGACCAGTTTAGAGGATCTGGACTAAAATGATCTCCATGAGGAGGAGGAAGAAAATTCCAACATTACGAAAATAGTTTGTAGTTGGGTGAGAACAGTTTGTCCTGTGGGGTGAGTTAAGTAGTTGATAATAATTCTGCTTTCGTATACCGTGGCATCCAGGAAATTGTGGAGGAGACAGAATAGTCTAGACCAGCATTGCTGTGGAATCTGGGAGAGTATCTGCATTTGGGGTTGGTGTGAACTGCAGGTTTGGAGAGGACAATACATGACATGGCTTGCGGAGCAATGTACTTACAGAACTGGTGTCAGAGAAGTCAGCATGTGATGTCAGGCCTCAGGGCAGACACACATGGAGATCTTCTAACCCAAAGAAAAGGTGGAGCAGGCTGGACATAGTGATTCATGCCTGTAATCCCAGCACTTTGAGAGGCCAAGGTAGGTGGATCACTTGAGGTCAGGAGTTTGAGACTAGCCCAGCCAACACGGTGAAACCCCATCTCTACTAAGAATGCAAAAAATTAGCTGGGCCTGGTGGCAGGCCCCCATAATCCCAGCTCTTCAGGAAGCTGAGGCATGAGAATCTCTTAAACGCTGGAGGCAGAGGTTGTAGTCGAGATCATGCCACTGCACTCCACCCTGGGTGACAGAGTGACTCTGTCTCAAAACAAAATAAAACAACCCCTAAAATGCCTAGCAGATGGCAGACATCTAATGGATATTTTGGAGTTTCAGAGCAGAAATTATAAAATTGGAGACTACCCTTCAAGGAACAGGACCGGGGCATACTGCAGTCCCTGGAGCTGTGGTAGGATAGCAAAGCTTAACAACAGGAAAGAGGTAGAAGCCCGTTTACTAAAATTGAAGTGAAACACAAGCAGAAGCAGGCAAGCAGAATGACTTGTCCCTGAAGCTGCCTGAAGCCTGGATTAGGATTTTTCTGAGTGCCGTCTACAGTCAGGGTCGGTTTAGGAGCCTGGCCTTGGCCTGAGCTGAGTGGCAGGCATAAAGCTGCCATGGCCCTGGGTAGGGGACTGACGTGAAGGCAGAGAACAAGTCTCTGCAGTTGTTGAGAAATTCACAAAGTACCTGAGGTCTCTAAAGTGGGCAGGCTGCCTTAAGACAAACCAAGAAGTCTAGGAAGGGTGTACTTTCCCTTCTCAGTTCTTGGTTTGCTTCATGAAGTTAACGAAAAGAAGTAATAGTCCTAGGTTCTTAATCTCCAGGTCCTTGATCTGATGCTTATGATTATTTACACTCATACATTACCAGCGCAATATGACTCCCTGACACCTTCCTCCTTCTTGCAACATAGGATTTTCTTCTTGTCTACAATAATTCTGCAATCCTTACACTTTAATACATGCTCTGTGCCAGAGATGGTGCTTGGCGTTGTAGGTACCATATTTAACACCCAAAGAACCCTTTGAAGTGGCTACTTATCCCTCTCGCATGCGGCTTGAGTCAGAATTCAGGCCCAGCTCTTATCCTGACAAAGCCCATTGTTTGCCATGAAGCCATCCTGACTTTCAACTTGAAGCAGTTTCTTTCCTATTTCTCAGTCTTGTTTTAACAGGAACGGTGAAGACTTTCAAAAAATTTTCACCAACTACTGTGCCTAAAAGTGCAAAAATGCTGTTTTCTCTTTGTTTAACCTTTAACTGCTTAAACCAAAAATTCATGTTTGTTTGTTTGAACCATAGGAAATGCAAATGCAACTTAGAACTTTTTCTTAAGACCACACAACCAGTTTTAAATTCAGAGACTTGGCTTTGAATCTTGGGTTGTAAGATGATGATCAGGCATGTGCATGAGGTATGTTAAGAGAGCCTTGACAGTTGTGATTTCTGATTTCAGTGTGACATTCTATGACTATTGCAAGTTCTACATTGTTTTTTTTCTACCTAATTGTTGCCTGTCTGCCTTCTTAAAAAAAAAAAAGAAAATATAAGGAACATGGTCTATTATTTAAAAAGTATGTTTTATGGTGCAGTTCATGGCAAATGGTGTTGAGTGGTGACGGAACAGTGATTTTTAGAAATAAACTGAGTAGGGCAAGAGGAGAAAAGAAGGAATTCACATCTGCAGCCTTGGTTTGCGTTGGAACACAGGCTGCAAAGGTGGGTGGGAGGTTTTTGCGCTCTTCCCTGTGCTCACCGTGGGTGGCCGGGCCTGTCGAGAACATTATTTTGTTTATCTTGGAGGAGTTGCTGTAATTATTGACCAGAACTACTGGCATTTGGGGTTCACACGTCACTGGACGCAGGGTCTGTTGGCATTTGTAGAGTAGGATTCACGATGTTTCTTACCTATGGTGAAAAGTGATGTAGCTAGTTCCCAAAATGGCCGGATCACGACCACGGGCAGGCCCCATCCTTAGGGCTGTGTATCTCGAAATCTTGTCCAGGCTTGACAGCTTAAAAACCTTTGGGGGGTACAGCAAAGCAAAATGGTTAAGAAAATCATGACAAAACTAACCTATGAAATATCCCACAGCCAGTGAAAACGTTTATAAAGAGTCTGCAGTAACATGGAAAATGCTGACGTTGTAATGGTCTAAGTGGAGAGAGAGAGAGAAAAAAACACACACACACAGAGAAAGAAAGAAAACTCAGAATATAACATTTTGCATGCAGAATGATTCCAATTATATTTTTAAAATGCATAGCAGAAAGATGAAATGGAAAGATACCAAAATGTTACTAGTAGCTATCTCTGGGAGGCAGAATTATGGGTTCATCTTTCTTTGCTTTTTATATACATATTCTTAATTTTACTAAACTTAATTATCCCTAACTTTAGTAAGCATATATTATATAACTAGGATAAAAAAAGTGTTTTCACAGTAAAAATATAACTTCTTATATTTTGGGGAAACACCCCTTTGTGGATCAGGGATTTGTTTTTCCCTTACCATTCTGGCTTGCAGGTGGCTCCTGTTTGACTGAATTAACACAGGATATTGTGTTCAAGAACACCTGTCTGATAAGAGTACTGAGGTGCTACAGAAGATGGTGGTTTTAATAGTATCAGATGAATAATAATTTTAAGAGATGGAGTTGACTTATGAAGTATAATAAGACATGATTTTTTTTCCCCATTTAGGGTGTAGGATGCTTTATTATCTGTTTATGGGAGACCCGTATTTGGAACACTTCATCAAGGAGAGTATTCAGGTTTTTTCAACCTAGTGAAATTAGGGCAATCCTGAGAAATTTTGCAGAGGCAAAAATAACAACAAAACAATTGCAGTAATTATTGGTTACTTACGCCATGCTCAATACATTCTCACTACTTCTTTTTCATAACATCCTTATGGAGTATTTTTACCCCTAATGCAGACATGAGAAAATGGAAATATGAAGTTGAGAAACTTGCCCATATTCCAGGGGTTGTGCATTTGTGTATCTGAGATTTAAATCCATGCTCTCTGTCTCTAGAACTTACTATGCTCGTAAAGTTTGCTGGGGAGTCTAGCAAACTTCATGCAGGAATTTATATTAAACCATCTGTTTTTCTTTTAAACGAAATAAGAGATAGAAGCAAATAATACGCGGATCAGTAAAAACACCTGAAAAAAGATAGCCCTTTTCAGTTTTTAGAGTGTTTTCCTTTTGACAATATCAAAGTGGACCAAACTAGAATTTCATAAGTTGATTAGTTATTTTAAAAGGAATGTATTGCAAATCAGGAAAAACTTGTCTTTTTTCAATCTAGCACTGAGTTTGCATAGACAAAAGCACTGGACTAGGAGGCACTATAATAGTGGTAAACTGAGGAGTTACATTCCCCTTGTAACAGAGGCCTCATGATTTATAGCATCTCTGACCGTGGGGAAATTATGTAACCTCACAAGTCTAGTATTTCTCATCTGTAAAATGGGATTAATAATACCTACCTTATAGGGTTCTTGCAAGGAATCAATGAGGTAATGTTCATAAAGTGCTTGGCACAGTGCCTAAGCATGGGAATAGTGTTCATTGATGGTAGTGATTATTTTTATTACTGGGGGTTAGGAAGTATAGTGTGTGGGTCCAGTTCTGCTCCTAACATTGTCCATGAACAAGTCACTCAACCCTCTTCTGGATCTTAAACTCCAATGGGAATTTTTTTAAAAAGTGTCCTTTTTACTGATAAAATGAGAATGAATTGAAATTATGTATCAGTCTACTTTTTGAAAAAGTGTGAAAGATTTTACCAATATACATGAAAAAGATGGAAGGGAATAGCGGGCAGGTCAGAGGGGCAAAGTAGTTAACTTTCTTTGGATTTAAGTCCTAACTGGGACTTTCTCACACAAGTCCAGTTTGCATAGAACAAATTGAGTGACTTAAACTCAATCCCTTGTGAGAAAACACTTTAACTCAGAAACCTAGCAGTACTGCTCACAAATTTGCCTGATTTTTGGCCTCTCATCATGAAGGGGCCTGAACTGAACCTGGCGGGAGATCTTATTGCATTTTTTTCTCCAGGCTGTGCTTTCTGGTTAGTAAGGTCTCTGACAGGCCTGGCTGAGGTTTTATTCTTTCACTAGGGAGTGAAAGGAGAATGAAAATAGCCCATTTCTTCAGCCCTGCAAGCAGTGGAAGCATCAAATGTGTGTGTGTGAACTTGTCAATACCCTTCAGGCCAAGTGCTTGTAAAAATTATCTGCTTCCTAAATTGCCACCAGTGCACTGGGAAGTTTTGCTTTGGTAAACTCCCATCAAAATTCCTGACTATTCTCACATCCCCTCTACAGGGCCACAATGGGAGTACTGATGGGCCTTGGCTCTGGAAGCAAACATTTAAGAGTCAGGGCAAACAAAGAAAAATTATATTCTAGTCCTGCTGCACTTATTGAAATGGGTTCAAGATATTCAGTGTGTTTACTAGTATAGACGACATGCTGCGACAGGGGTGGGAAAGATACGATGATTTCTTTGGAACCAGGGGCTGATTTGTTGTTGGGGATTTTAAATCTTTTCACTGACTGTTTCTCAGGCCACCATTCACCCTAGATTCCTATAGGAATCACGTTGCCTCCACGGAACAGCGCCAGCCCCAGTGCTAATCAAATTTAATCTATCAGCCAGGACTGCTTTCCTACAGTGGACATTGGGGGGCATTGCCCATTAAAATGTTGAGTCATTAGCACTGTCTTGAAAGCAAATCTGAAGGCTTGACAGGTGCTACTATCTTATTATTATTTTTAAATAACAATTGATATGGGAGTAGGAAGGGTGGCTGATTTGAACTTAACATGCCTCTTTGGCCACCCCTCCCCAAAAGATGATTTAAAAACAGTCAGTGAGCCAGAGAATTTTCAAGGCTAACTTTCTCATGTGGAGGAGAAAAATTATTGCAGTGCCCTTTAACTAAGTACACTCACTTCAGCTTTTTATCGATGGCGGCAGTCACGTGTGCACCTCTTCATGAGGAAGAGAGCTTGAAACAATCACAGGGCAGAACCTCCAGAGGCTGGAGCTGGGGTGAGCTCTAATAATAGGGCACAGGGAGTATCTGTAAGGTTTTTGTTTTTGTTTTCAGGAGAAGGCTTTCTGAGGAAGTAATCTTCCTGCCCAAAATTCAAAGTTAAACCCTTTTCATCTTATTTATCATTGCTCTAACAGAGACAATTGATATTCCTGAGTTATAGGAGACCTGCAAGCCTCTACAGTAGGCAATTTTGTAGAACTCATATGTATAGATAGTGGGCCTTCTACAGTTTAGCATTCACTTGAGTGTATGAAGGAATAAAAAGGAGCAAACTGATGGGATTATGCAAACATGGTTCATGAAGACTTTCTAGTAAACCTCTAGCAAATGTTGACATAGAACTGAGAATTATCTGAAGTTTATTCTCCTGTCCAAAGTATTCAAGAAAGCAACTGATTGGAAATAGAGCAGGGTAAATTTTGATGTGAACCATAACAAGACCAATAAAATGTAGAAATGGCATATAACCAGGTACAGAAAGAAAGCAGTTATGTCCAGGATAAGAACAAGGATGTACTTGGCTTTGTGTGTTATTTTCATGTGTGTATAGGGATGCATATGTGTGGACATCAAATGCAAGCTAACTGTTAAAGTATGTCGTATAAAGTTTGATCTGTCTAAAATGTGGTTTGTACTTTGAACTCATATTTTTTTGTTGCTTATCGAGTTTAGAAAAACTAACCACTTATTCCTGAAGGGTATTTGAACTGACGAGTAGTCACAACTATAGTCATGATGATTTGGTGTCTAAATTTTTATGTAAATTGGTACCTGGATAATGCATCCCTATTTGGCTTCAGTAATCTTTATACAACTGTGGAGTAGAGAGGTACAAGCTTTAACAAATTTAGAAAAATTTAGGTCACATTACAAATGCAGTGTCCCCCTGGGAATTACCTTCTTTGTAAATTTGGCACTATGACTCACCTTCATTGACCCTTTCATAACTCTCTCTCTCTCTCTTTAATTTAAATTTTGTTTCTTTTATGTCAAATAACATTATTCTAGTTCTTTGCTTGGTGACCTAACCTTTCAAGTCCCAGGTAAAATGGCATCTTTAGTGAAGATCTCCCTATTTTTAAATAGAACTAATTTCTTTCATCAATATTTCTCATAGAAGAATCTCAATAATGATGACTAACACTTACTGAGCATTCGATATGCACTGGGCCCTTTACAAGCAATAGTTACTTAAGCTGGGCATGGTGGCTAACGCCTGTAATCCCAGTGCTTTGGGAGACCAAAGTGGGAGAATCATTTGAGGCCAAGAATTGGAGACCAGCCTGGGCAACATAGTAAGTCTCTGTCTAAACAAAAAATAAGAAAATAAAAATAAGCCGGGTGTGGTGGCACATGCCTGTAGTCCCAGATACTTGGGAGACTGAGGTGGGAGGATCCCTGGATCCCAGGAGTTCAAGGTTGCAATGAGCTGTGATCGCATCATTGCACTCCAGCCTGGAAGAGAGAGACACCCTGTCACAAAACAAACAAACAAACAAAAAATCGTTACTTAATTTTGTACTGATAGTCAGTCTTATGAGGCTCATTTTCCCTAGTTTATAGATGAGGTTAATGAGGCTTTGAGAGGTTTAGTAATTTGTCCAGAGTCTCATACCTAGGCAATGGGAGAGCCATGGTCCAAACCCAGGAGTGGATTCCCTAAGTGACCTCATTATTTGCAGAAGTGACCTCTTAATCACTTTATTCTTTGTCACTCTCCCTCCCCTAATATGTACACAGGTATATACAATTTGTGGTCACATTGATTACAGTTTCGTATGTATGCCCTTCCAAATGAAAATGTGAGGTTCGAGACAGTAAAAATGGCATCTCTGCAAAAGAATAATGTTTTAAAAATTGACTCTTATACAGATATACAAACACTTGTCAGAAATTTTACTTAAGTCATTAATGAATGAAGGAACTAAGAAAGTTGTAACAGATTTGTAGAACCATGAATTTATATGGAATAAAAAATACTCAAATTAATTTGCTAATGGATCAAAAGTGGAGGGAAAGTCAATTGAACCTCCACTGGACATAATTTATTTACATCTGCAGACAAAAATTATTTGCATTGCTTTTGGTTATCAATAAGTTACAAAGTTATAAAGTACAAAGAACATAGGCTCATGGTTTAGACAGGCAAGAATCCAAATTCTAACTCCCAAGCTTAATGTTTGACCTTAAGTGAAGTTCGGAGAATACAGAAAGTCACACACACATACCCATACACAAACATCACACAGAGATTTTGAGAGGATTAAAGGTAATAATTTAGAAAAAGCCCCTGGCACATAGTAAATAATGTTAAATATTAGGCGTGATTATTAGTAATAAAGCAGCTATCAGAGTTCTAACATATAGTTGTTGCTTAGTAAATGTTTGTTGAGTGACTAAAACAGGAGTGGACAAACTTTTTCCTGTTGAAAGAGTTCTGGAAATGCCACTCTGTTGTAGCAGAACACAGTAGATAGCATTTCCCTTTGTTATTGTCTGAAGTTACTTACCACTGGAATTGCAGTGAGACCTAGACTTGATTCTCTTCTCAACCACATACTAGCTGGACAATCTTGGGCAAGTCAACCCACCATGTCTACAACTTGGATATACCAACCCTGTGATAATCATGAGGAACTATGAAGTACTCTGCCAAGATAGTAAGTATGCATTTCCAGAGAGGGAAGAAAGTAGTCTTTCGGGTGTTCTTTGGTTGAGTGTGAACTATGTAATTTTTGTGGCTGATTAAAAAACCAGCCATTTCTGCAGGGGATTAAGAGGTGGGGTAAAATTGTTCTTTACAGGTACAAAACCACCTCCTGAGAAACAAATGTTAAGTCTAATAATCATTGTGTTGGGTTAATTTTGGAAGGTGGTTAACTGTTGACATTATGTTGTCTTAACAAGTATTTGTCTTCAAACTCACATATATGATGTCCCATATGTAGTAAAAAATGGTCTTTTTGTCTTAAGCATGAATGGTTCTTAGAAAGTAAGTTTATCAATTCAACCCAAAGTTGGGAAAAAACAATACAGACCATTAAAAGCCAACTAAAATGGCCACACACTTTAAAGAAGGCCCATTAGCCATGCAAATATGAAGTTACCTTCACTTCAGATAAGCACAATTAACTAAACAATGAAGTCCATTAACAACTACTTGTGAGACATTAAGCTTTGGGGAAACTGGGCTTTGATGAGTTGGAAAGGAAGGAAAGACAGAATTTGTTCTCGATTTGGGCTAAATTTTAATACGAAAGAAATCTTGTTTAGTCAGTTAGAGTCAATGCTTTTAGTAAATCCCACTCCCAACTCTCTCCCCTGCAACATTAAAAAAACAAGTTTGTGTTTTTGATGGCTCCTAATGTTCTTTCTACTGGAGTGAGCTAGGTGAAGACCTGTTTGAGGCTGGGCAGTGTTTGGAAATGATTCACATTTTTTTCATGATGTTGTAATGATTGATTTTAAAACTATAATTCTAAAAACATAGCTTTAGGCATGTCAGTACTGTTCTTCTGAACTTTGGGTTGAATTGATAAATTTACTTTTTAAGAATCCGTCAGGGCCTGGCACGGTGGCTCTTGCCTGTAATCCCAGCACTTTGGGAGGCCGAGGTGGGCGAATCACTGGAGGTCAGGAGTTTTGAGACCAGCCTGGCCAACATGGTAACTCCGTCTCTACTAAAAAATACAAAAATTACCCTGCCATGGTGACAGGCGCCTGTAGTCCCAGCTACTCAGGAGGCTGAGGCAAGAGAATCACTTGAACCAGGGAGGCGGATGTTGTAGTGAGCTTAGATTGTGCTGCTGCACTCCAGCCTGGGCAACAAGAACAAGACTCATCTAAAAAAAAAAAAAAAGAATCAGTCATGTTTAAAACTATGTGGCCCATTTTAGAACAGAATCTGCTCTTAGATCTCTGTGTGCTGTTTTGTATAAGAAGAGATTGTAGAAGCTGGAGTAAAGCACACACTGAGCAGTCACACTGGGGCAGGGCCACCTCCTAGGCATATGCCTTTGCCATATTGCTTAATTTGAGTCTCAGTGTCTTTGTGTGTCAAATGGGAAAAAGAGCCTATTGCTGTAAAGGTCAAGTGAAAATGATCCATGTAAAGTGCCTTGCACAGTGCCTGGCCTCTAAATGAAAACTGCTGCCATGACTCATCATCATCATCATCATCATCATCACTGCATTCAGCCAAAAAATGATGTTAGTGTCCTGATAAGTATAAATCAGTTAGTGTCCTGATCAGTATAAAGATGGGTATAACACAACTGTAGAGACTTAGTGCTGTAGGATGTTGTAGTTCATTTTTGACCACTTCTCCAGTTCTCTCTTATAGTAGACATTTATGTGATTATCGTGATGGTTTCTGTTTATGATAACCATTAATTTTCTGTTGCTTTTCCTTCACATTCTCTCCTTTGTGCTTTCTTCTCAAATGGATTTGGCTTTGTCACCATATTCCTAGATTCTTAGCAATAAATTTTAAGAATCCCCCCAACTCCCACCCTGTAGGAAGCAACTGCAATTTTCCTAAAATTCAGCTTTCCCTGTGGCCCTCTGAACCTGTTACTGGGTAGAGGGAGAAAGATGTTTTCTGTGCCCTCCAGGTTCAAGCCCCACAGTCTGGCTCTCTGAGGTTCAGACCCTAATCTCCTCAGCCTTTCAAGTCTTCTCCTGATCACCATCATCATGAATCTGCTTCTGCCATGCTTGTTTACTCACAAGTCCCTGAACATGCCAAGTGCTTTCACACCACACTTCATAGTTCTCTAGACGCCCTTCTCCTGATTTTCCAAGTCTTGTGTTTATTTTAATTCCAAGTGAAGTCCCAGCTTCAGACCACTTTCATGCCTCTTTTTTCTGAGGTCCTAAGAGTGCCAGTCCTTTGTCTCATGTACTTGAAACTGATATACTACCTTGCGATCTGTGCCCACTGCAGTGTTACCTTTCTTCCTAGCCCATAGGCAGTGATGGATATTTTTTCCTTTACTCCATAACACCTCAAACATTTTTAATTATAACACTTTGCACGTTATTTCATAAATCACCTATTTACATATCACATGGACCATCTCAGACTTGCTGGTAGCTGTCTCCCTGGCACCTGGCAAAGTCTGTGGTCCATAAAAGGTACTCAAAAAATGCTTGTGAAATAACTAGATGGCAGAGCAGTTACCAGGCATCTTAGTAAGCATTTGTTGAATAGTAAATTGACAGATCAATTGCAGAATCCTTGAGGGAACCATCTTTATTGCTTCTTTGTCTTTCTTGTATCTACCAAGGTACCTGGTACACAGGTAGGTGCTTAAGTGATGGTTATTGACCTACTGCCTGACCAACTGAGAGACCAACATACTGTGTGGAATAATGGGCACTCAGTACAGTATCACATGCCTTTTTTTTTTCCCTCAAATGCAAGGCCATTACCCAGAATTTTAGGCTGATTAACGTGATTGTCGTGTTAGAAGGGAGGGAAACGTTTAACCCTGGACAATACATCTCCAGTGGGATATTTATGACCCAGCGATATGCCATCTGAGAGCTTTCAGTGGCTGACACAGTAGTTAGCCTGATGGACATAAAAACACCTCAGATGGCACTAGGAGAAGGACCATGAATTCATATTGCATGCAGTGCTCAAAGAATTAAATTGTTACCACTTAACATTCATTGAATGTCGGCACTGTACTTTTGTATGAGGAAAAAATAGAGGAGACACACTCCGTGCAGTGGGCTTTGTTAGCTATAATTAGTTGGTGATAGAACAGTGTTGATACAGCAGTTCAGCAGTTAAAGGAAAGCAGTGCCTGTGGTACAAATGTGAATATATTTATACATCTGGTTCTGTTCTGCTTACTGTGTTTCAGCACGATTACTGTTCTGTGGCATGATGGCTAAACTAGGAGAATTTTACCAACTCATAGTTAAAAAAAAAAAAAAAGAAAGAAAAGAAAAAACAAGAGCAATGCCATTTCTAGAACACCTTAGTTCAATCACATATCCTATAATTTTTGTTTTTTTGTTGTAACTGGAATTCTGGCTCCTTTGTTCTCTTCTGCAGTAGATCTACCTAGAAGCTCACTCTATAGTCGTAAATTGCAGTTTCACTTTTATGTAAACTCTTGCTAATTCTGATTATATATTGATAGATCTGGATGGCATTTATCTTTGCATTGCCTGGGAAAGCAAAACATAAAGTTGCCAAGAGAAAGAACATGCTTGAAGTGACTTCAGAGCCTAAATGGTTTCTGGTCTTTCATCGGTAAATAGCGATGTATAAACTGTGTGGCTAATCATGGAAATTTGGGGTCGTTTTGCCTTGCTCTCTTTTCACACTCCAGGGACAGAGGCTAGAAGAGGGGAAGTGACGTGCCCAGGGTCACACAGCTGATTGATGACATATGTTGTAAGAGCACAAAAGCCCCTGGACTCCACAACCAGGGATCTTTTTTAATGAGACTCATCAGTCAACTCTAAGTAGTTCCTCTGAAGAGACCTGTATGTGGAACCAAAACAGTATGCACGTGTGTCCTGGCATCTCTGAGAATCAGGAACCCTTATATCTTTATCAGTATTCTAAAAATCAAACTTCTATATTGTTCACTCTCTGTAATATGCATTTTTTTCCATTTAGAAGACATTTTTGGTAACCTTAGGAGACTCATTTAGTTTAGGAGAATTCATTACTTCACTTCTCACGTAAATTATCCATGACTGGATAGAGAGCACTAAAACTTGGATATTTTTGACAATGAATTCCAATAATTTTGGACAGTCTCTCTATTAATGGTTGCCAGAGTTTAGGTGACCAATTTAGCAGCATTTTATAATTTAAAAATTATTTTTATTCTCCAAGTGCAGGTATATTACAGCTTGCAAAATTAAATGGGTGGAAAGATAAGTGAATTGAAAGTTAGAAAATCTGAGTTCTAGTTATGGCTCAGACTCTTCTTGGTAAGATGAATTATTTTAAACCAGATGAGTGTTTTCCAAAGCATGGAATATGTATCATTAGTGTTAATAAGCAAGAAGCAAGACACTTTAGAGAAGATACACCTTAAATGAAATTTAAATACTTATATGTTTATTTTATTTCATTTTTATTTTTATTTTTACTGAGACAGTCTCACTCTGTCACCCAAGCTGGAGTGCAGTGGCACAATCTCAGCTCACTTCAGCCTCGACCTCCTTGGCTCAAGCAATCCTCTTAACTTAGCCTCCCGAGTAGCTGGAACTATAGGCATGCACCATCATACCTGGCTATTTCTTTATATTTTTGGTAGAGAAGGGTGTTACCATGTTGCCCAGGCTGATCTCGAACTCCTGAGCTCAAGTAATCCACCTTGGCCTCCCAAAATACTGGGATTACAGACACGAGCCACCATGCCTGGCTCGTGTTTATTTTAATGTGTAGTAGAAAAGTAAAACCATAATATCTGATTGATGACTTTAAAGATGCTATTTTTCAGGGCAAAACTAAAAAATATTTCTGTAAAAACTATTAAGCACTTAACAAAAATTAAGGACTGTACAAGTGAGTAAGGTAAAGACCATGAAGATTATACTCAAAGAAGTGGAACACAGGATCAGATCATCTCTAAGTTCTTTTAAACATAAAAATTCTGTAATTCTGGTAACTTAAACCTGTTATTTATTTGTTCATTGTTGTGCTGGTAAGATTTACCTGTCTTTATCAAATAGTATGTCCAGGTTGGATGATAGAACATCACAAATATAATTTGAACATTCATGCTATCTAAATTTTCTGGATAAAAATGAAAGCCTTGATATCACATTGGAAACTTTTTAGAGACAAAATTAGTGGGCCGGGCGCCATGGCTTATGCCTGTAATCCCAAAACTTTGGGAGGGCAAGGTGAGTGGATTACCTGAGGTCAAGAGTTTGAGACCAGCCTGGCCCACATGGTGAAAGCTTCTCTCTTTAAAAATACCAAAATTAACCAGGCATGGTGGCACATGCCTGTAGTCCTAGCTACTTGGGAGGCTGAGACAGGAGAATTGCTTGAACCCGGGAGGCAGAGTTTGCAATGAGCTGAGATTGTGCCACTGTACTTCAGTTTGGGCAACAGAGCGAGACTTCATCTCAAAAAAAAAAAAAAAAAAAAAAAACTCAGTGGAATGCTTAAGAACACATCAGGGTTTTAAAGTGGAATGGGGGTTGCTGAAATCCCTTTAAAATGCTTTGTGAGGGTACAGTTCTATTCTCTCACTGAATTATAGGTTGACTGTGCACACAAAAGTTATACTGCATGCATGGTCTGAAGAAGAAATCCATGTCACAACAAACCACATGACAGCTTTTCTGAAGATCTACCAATGAGGTTTGCAACACTGTATTCATTTGTTATTGGAAAAAAATAACAAATATGGCCAGAAGAAGACTCAGAATGGAAGCCATAATATTATCACATTTTTTGTGGGTAAAAAAACCTCTAATATGTCAATACCGAATAAACAACGAATGGTTTATTTGTTTGAATATGCAGTGAGGTATGCAAGCATTTGATGATAAGGCTTTAAGAACAAGATTTGAAACTTGGCATAAAACTTGGAGAGTTAATTGGTAAATGGTTTAGCTTAGGCCTTCTCTAGAAAAATCTGCCAGTTTGTTGAGTACTACCACCTCCCCATGGCCTGGAATAGCATCTGTCTTTGATGAACAGCTCATTGGTCCATGAATTCACATAGACCGTGAATTCTGACACTACAAAGGGAGGCGTTCTCACCAATGAAATTGTATCTAGGAGGAAATCACCTAAATTCTGAGAACATTAGCCATCCTATCACACAAGGAAAAATGGAAGAAACTGTAGCTACTCAACTAGAGTAGAGATGATTTCAGGGGATTATAATAGTTTGTTTTCAAATAGTTGAAGAACTGTCCAGTGGAAAAGGGACTGGATTCTTACTTTCTTGTAATATCAGGGGGCAGAACTAGGATTAAGGAGGAGGGACAGCCAGGACACAAATATGTTAAAGACCATGGATTCTGCTCCCAGAGTATGCTGCGTGTTGTGTACGTGATTTCTTTTAATTCTCACGAAGTCCCTGAGTGGTAGCTGTTATTATCTCCCTATAACAGACAAAGAGATGGAGATCAGAGAAGTTAAATGATACTACTACTAATAGTAGTAAAGATACTATCAGTTACTTGTAAAAACAACAAAAACAACAACAACTAACATTTATTGGGTATCTACTTTATGTCAGATACTGTTCTAAATGCTTTGAGTACATTATCGTTTTTTATTCTCGTAAAAGTCTTAGGATAGATACTGTATTTATATCCGTTTTACTGATGGGGGAACCAAGGCACAAGGGTTAAGCCATTTGCTTGGAGTTGCATGTTAATAAGTTGAATGGATTTTAGAGCCAGGCAGTCTGGCTTTACAGCCAAACATCCTTCACTATTCTGCTGCTCTATTTTTGGAATATTTGTTGTGTGTCAAATGTACTTGATAGTTTATATCCTCATAGCAAATAGCAAATTAGGCATTATTATTCCCATTTTACAGATGAGAAAAAATGAAGCTTAAAGGAATCAAGGAAGTTGCTCAAAGCCAATGACTAAGTTAAAATTATTATTCAGTCTTCAGGTTCCAGGCCAAAGTCTTTGGACCACACTCAGCTTTCTTAGAGGGATAGAATCTGACTTTCTGACAAGTAAAGCTATCAAAAACCAGGATGGGTTGCACAGGGGGAAGAAGGAGCTCTCCTTCTCTGGAAATCTTGAAATGAAAATTTAGGCCAGGTGGCGTGGCTCATGCCTATAATCTCAGCACTTTGGGAGTCCAAGGTGGGAAGATTACTTGAGTCCAGGAGTTCAAGACTAGCTTGGGCAACATAACAAGACCTCATCTGTACTACTAATAATAAGAAAAATAAGCTGGTTGCGGTGGCCTGTGCCTATAATCCCAGCTATTCTGGAAGCTGTGGTGGGAGGATCGCTTGAGTTTGGGAGGCCAAGGATGCAGTAGGCTATGATTGCACCACTGTACTCCAATCTGGGTGACAGAGCGAGATCCTGTCTCAAAAAAACAAACAAACAAACAAAAAACCGACCAACCAAACACAAAACATTATGTCATCTAGAGGGAAGGGATAGAGGAGATTCAGGCATCATGTAAAGCACTGAACCAGATGCCCCATAAGGTTTTGTCCTGCTCTGGGATTTTATGTTGCTGTGTTTTCTTCTCATCTTCCCATGTCATCTTGTTTTCTCCCAGGTGTACTCAAACATATGTGCAAATCTCACTCTAATATTTGAATCTGGCTCTGGGGTTTAGATTGCCATGGTAAGATACTCACTTGCTAGGATATTTGACATGATGCCTTGGGGGAAATGTTATGTCATTTGAGAACTCAGCAGCACAAACAGCAAGTGGTAAAGTTGTAAACTAAGGATGAAAATATAGTGTGAAGGTCTTCACACAATGTGATCAGATAGGATCTTCCAATAGCAGTCAGGGTCTCCCTTAGGTGTACTTTTATAGTGAAAATGTTTGGCTGTCTTCACTTTTCAAGGTGTTTATCAAATGCCAAATTTGGGAGTAGTTTCCTGAGGGTGGTCTCAGTTTTAATGCTCTCCACTGGAATTTGTCCACTCTACTAGAGGTCTTATTTTCAACTCTGAATGCCTGTGGTGGGGGGAGGGGAGGCAGGGAATGTCTTCTTCCTATTAGCTCCAGGTCATATTTGTCACACTGTCTTACAGAGTGGTTTTGGCATGTTGCACTGGCTTCTCTTCTGAAACCATCTCTTGCTTTGTAGTCCTATGGAAAACAAAGATTCTCAGCGCTTCTGGGTCAGGGGATCTATATAAATTTTCATATGCATCTATATACACCTCACTTCCTCCATCCCCTGCTTTGAATCAATCCTCTGTGCGTTCTCCCTAATGTCTACAGATTGTTTCTCTTTGGTGGCATCATGGTGGTGGTGTTGATGGGCAAGCCTTCTTTGTTTGTCTTGCTGTCTACTTTGGACTCAAAGCTTAGAAGAAATACTTATTTTATCTCAAGGCAGAGAAGAAACACTTTTCTCCTTTTTACTGTCCCCTCTATTCTGCCGTTCCTTGGCCTTTGGATGTTTAAATGTTTCTCTGAAGGAGGTGGGAGGTGGGGAAAGAGCTTGAAGTGACTACGAATTTGCCTGGTGTTCCCCATAATGTCAGAAAATTTATTGCCCAGTATGGAGCCAAGAAGGGGAATCACTTATGTACCATGTGATGACTGGCTACTCTAAAGTGGATAGATTCATAGAACAGGGACCTGTTTACAGCAAGAGGTTTACATCTGTGCTACTTCCAGTCTAATTCAAAATGATGACAATGATATCTCTCTGATAAGCTGAGATGGCCTCCCAAAGGATTTTGATGCAGTAGCTGGGTCTGTAACTTAGCTGAGTTACAGAAAAGGAGAACTGGGTGTTTGCTCTATATGTTAATATTATGATGAAAGAAAACAAAGAAACACTAGAATAGGTAGATATTACATTTATTCAAATATTTCGAGATACATTTGTTGATTTATTAAATTTTCATTCAAATGTTGGTACATTAAGTATAAATGCAAACAATCCCATTCTAGTGAGCATTTAACTGTTGGTATAGGAATATTACTTACCACTTTTAGAGAGAGACACAGTCAGCCTCAGCAGGGAACAGTCAGTCATTCACCGGGAAAACTACTTTTCGAAGACATTAAATGTTGTTAAGATTGTAAGCACTGAGACTGAGTGTAACCAAGTCTCAGTGATAGAAAGGAAGATAGCAAACATTTTTACATCTAAAAAAGCAACATTGGCTCTAAGGAGGAGGGTTTCCAGGTTACTGATGAGATCTCAGTGGATTAGTGAATTTTCTATGTTGTAACAGCATATTAATTTCTAACATTTCTATCAGGTAAAATCCATTAATTTTTTGCAGAAGTTCAACTTTCCTTTTGGGCTTCCAATTAGACCCACTGTAATAACCAGTTCATAGTTCCTTCCTCCCCCCACCCCTCTCTTCTGCCCTTCCTTCTTCTTGCCCCTCTTACTTTCCTTCTTCTCCGACACAGATAAGAGGAAATAAAAAGGTTACTTATTGAAGAAATGTGAGACTATCCAGGTTGCACACTGATGTCTTCTATTTCCCTCACTGAAACTGTCATTGTTAAAACAGATTGTTTCTTTTAAAAATATAAAAGGAAAAGAGAAAACAAATTAAACAAAGCCTGTAGAGGCAATATGTTTAGGGAGTCTTGTGTGGAGCTTTCAGTGTGTTCACTGCTGCATGTTAACTATCAAGGGTTGAGGCTGGGATATGAAATATTGTTCCTTATTTAACATTTCACACTCTAATCTCTGCACTGCATATTTGTTTCTCTTGTGACCTTCTCTTTGCATTTATAACTGTTTCTTTTCACGCATAATCCAAAAATAAGTGTACATTCCTACAGAGAAAGGAAGCTGTCAGTGTAGAGTTAATATAGTTAAAGCTTCCTTAACTCTGCGACAAACCCCTTAAATAATTAAAACTGTATGCTTGAAGAGTCAGATTTGCATTTCTTTACCAAGTTTATTTAGTACACTTTGTTACACTCAATTAAATGAGAATGTTCTGTTTCATTTTCTTTGCTTCGGGTTGATCATTTTGCCTTTTGATTCTTATGCCCTGGTGTAATTTCATAGTGCTTAGGTCCCTAAAACTATACATATATTAATGCATATGTAGATATATACATCCCATTAAAAGGCTTAATATTTGCACTGAATATATTCTTTGCCCAAGGCACTTGAGCATTCCTAGTAACGTCCGGTATAACTGGGACTGCAGATAATTCATCGTGGTCAAAATGAGTTTGACAAAGTTCTCTTAACATCCAGCATCTTTTTTCCCCTTTTCAAAGCCCTGTTATTTTGGCATCACCTTCCCTCCCTATAGTTTGATTTGTGAATCTCTTAGCAAAAACACGAAGATACAGGTGCTGAATGGTTGTGGAAAGGAAATTAAATATAAGTGCTGTCTCTTCACATCTCAGTTGGCAGAGCATGTGCAGACTGCTCTCTGTAAATTAGTTCATTGCTTAAGTTATGCATGTTTAAGAAGGAATAAATTAGTTATCCATTTCCTAATGAGTAGTGGGATCAATTGGAGCATGATGAGAGAGAAATAGCATAATTTTGCTTCCCCAGTTGGGGTTCAATATCCCCAAACTTCATCATTAATCACTCTATCTGTTTCCTGGGTTATTTCAACTCTATATGTAAGATATTCTTTCCTTTTAATTTTCCTACCAGGTAAGTAAGTCTTTTTGAATTTGTCCAGTGGTTTTGTAGATGGGTGATGCTGTCTCCTTTACACCAGAAGTGTCCTTTATTACAATGGGCCTTTCTGCCTTTGCATCAGTTTGTCTGGATGTGTTCACGAATAACAATAAATATGTATGTGTGATGACAATTTCAAGGGTTCTAATATGTTTAACTGTTATGGGATCTGTTATGTCTACTTTAGGGTCGACCCCATCCCATATGACACTCCAAAACCAGCGGGCCACACGCGGTTTGTCTGCGTCTCAGACACACACTCCAGAACAGATGGTATCCAGATGCCTTATGGGGACATCCTTCTCCACACAGGCGATTTCACCGAGCTGGGACTGCCCTCAGAGGTTAAGAAGTTTAATGACTGGTTAGGTAAGGAATGATTGCGTTCTGGCGGCCCCAATTAACCTTTCCCGTCCGAGTGTCACTCACTGCGTCCTAATTGAATTAGAGCACTTGGAAGCCAGCTCAGCCATTTCTCGTATGATATGCGGTGGTGTCTAGCTTTAATCCAATTCTGTTAATTAAAGATGAATTTTTAGATATTTAATTTTACTGTGCATCCTTTCAGTGCCTGGCCTTGGCGGCTCTGGGGCAAAGGGATGGAAAGCTTTGAAACCAATCTCATCTCACTCATTCTGCTTTAATGAGGGCATGCATTGGCACACAGGAGACCTAGAATCATATTTTTAATTCTTTGGCTCTGTAGTCTTTCCCAGATATTATAAGCAAAGATATACAAATGACCTACTAGTAAGAGAACATTTCTAAAAATGAAGGGGAATATAAAAGTCCTTCTATGAAGCAAAGTTCCTATAGCACAGTGCTACTTGGGAGCAGATTTTCTAAGTGGCTGGAAGGTGTCCTAAGGCCCCTGAAAACATCAGATGTATTACTGTAAACTGAACACTTGGGATATGGAATTGCTCTGTGTCCTGTAAAAGGGATAATAGTAACTTTCTGGGTGTTATGGAAGCACCCACAGGTCAGAGTTACTGTAAAATGTTGGATCCTGGTTCCACTTTCAGAGGGAAAGAAGTGCAAGTGTTCTGAGATTTTAGAATCTCTAAAGATGTAAAGAGTTATACCGTAAAGAGCAGACATCACTCTGGGAGCATTACAGCATCAATAATATGTCAGCCAACAAAAATAACTTGGGAGATTTAGGCAAAAACTTTGCAGTTTTGTTTTTCGTCAAACTAAAGCAGAGTTTGAAAATTTTTTTAATGTTTGACTAAATGATAAGATATATGTGTTAATGGAAAGATGATATTTTAGAATTGCAAGCAATAAACTTAACTAACATAATTATTTTGATTTTCATGTGACTTTGCTTATCTATTCATGTTTTATATGGTTGACATCTGAGTACATATCTGCTTCTTGACTTTTGGCTGTTTTCATTTAATAGTATTTATTGGTAAGAATTAAAATGTTTTTGCATAATTTTCATATTTATCCTTTTTAATAGCAGCAAGACATTCATATGGTTGACTATGCCTTTCTTTAATAAGACATCTCTCTGAAAATGAGCATTTAAACTGATGTCAATTTTTCCTCTGGTAGCTAGCACTGAAATGTGTGTTTTTGTTTGTGTATGTCGTTTTGTTTCCGTTGATTTATTTCTTAGGGAAAAATGCTATATTTAAGTTGCTAAGTCAAAGGATATGATATTCTTTATGGTTTTTGCTGCATGTTGGCATCTTGCTTCCAAGGGCACTGAGGCTGTGTGCTTCACTTGCAGTGAATAAATGTGTGGCTACCAGTCTTACCCTGATCTTGGCAGCATTGGATGTTGGAGCATTTATATTTTGTGCTGTTTTAGTGGGCACTCAATCATGTATTTAAAACAGCAAGATATTTTAAATATCATTTAGCATAATCTCATTTTTACAGATGACACAGAGATGTAGCGAAGTTAAGTGATTTTCTCAGTTTCATATTGGCAGAGTTTGTTCTAAATCCAGATCTTTTCACTTCTATTTTTTTGCCTCTGTAAAATTTCAAGTACAATAATCTGTTTATTTTAGCAAATTTTATTCATGAACTATTAGCAGTTAAAATTATTGCTGAGTAAATTTTGACAATTTTAAACTAGTCTGTGTCAATGGAATTTCAGCCCCAAAATGATCAAGCTGCATTGACAATGTTGATTTTTAAAAGAGGACAACAGCACTGTGGGAAGTGTTTATAGAAAAGCAGGACAGGTTAGTCCTGGTTGTAATCTTGTTTAGCCACTGACCTTGGGCAACTGAGTTGTTAACCTGCCTTTTCCCCTTGGTTTCCCCCTGCAGGACTAAGGATTAATACTACCTGTCTTTCTGGATTGTTGTGTAGATTAATCAGTAAATGATTGCTGCTAGTGAGTTTTTGTGGGCCATTAATAACTGAATAGGGAATGTGGCGAATGAACCATCAACATATATTTAAAGGGTAAAAACAAGAAGAGGCCAGAGGAATTATTTAGTAGATTAGAAGTGAACACTGGGAGATCTTATAAGGGAAGGTACTCCATAAATGGAAATGTGCCGTAACTAAGGAAATACGATAAGGAAATAAAATGCTAAGGCACAGCTGCGTGGCCAGTTCCTTCTCTTCTTATTTCCCCCCTGGTCTAGTGAGGCAGGAGGAAGAGGTTTCAGCGTGGGGTGCAGAATGTGAGACCTAAGGGAGCCCATGGGATACGGGTAGAGAAGTTGGGATCCCATAGAGAGGGCCAAGAATAGCTCACTGTTACCCAGGCAACCTCATGGTGCTCAGAGGGTAAGAGATGGTGTGTGATATCACTCTACCACTTGGCTCAATCAGGAACCTTTCTGAAAGGGTACTTCTAGCAGCAAGCTGCCAGGTGGCCTGGCAGAGTGGAGTCAGAGGTCAGATCAGTCAGTCTAGGGCTTTAGGGCTTTTTAATAGGGCATCCAGCTGTCAGTGGGGCATGGGTCTCACAGATTTGGGAGGCATTTAGAGTCCAGTTAATCTCTGATTTCTGTCCTTCTACTCTGGTGTAGACTACCCTGATTATTGAAATCAACCTCACTGTCTCCCAAGCTTTTTTATTCTGTCTCTGGGCTAATTTGTTTCTACTATAGGCCAGGCACTCCCTCTATACCTGTAATATCCCTCTGAAGTTGCTAATGTTATTCCCATTTTACCGAAGGTCATTTAGTATATTAGAAGCTCATAGAGGCTGAATATCCACCCAGGTTTACTCAGCTAGTAGACCTGGGGCTGTCTGACTCCAAAAGGTGAGCCCTTTTCCTTTGTCATTCTGTGATATTACGACAGGGCTTTGTGACATCTAGAAGCATGCAGATTTGAGGCTTGCACTAGAAAATGCTGTAGCTTCTTAAGTTGAGTAGCTGTTTGACTATGTGCTAACAGTGCACATATTTGAAAGATGTGTTTAAGCTCTGCCCATCTTGAATCTCACCCTTGACCTAGCAGCTGCAAGGCCTGGGAATCCCATCATGAGTTCTTTGTTGGTTCAGAGATGATGGTCCCTGGTTAATCTGTACATATGTCACCTAGCAGGTGTAACAGAGAAAGTTATTAATATGGGTAATTTATCAGATAATCTAGCACAGCTTCATCTTAGTTCACAGGAAGATTGAACTCAAACCAGATACCATTACAGGATGGAGGAGGAGTGTAACATGTAATGATTCTGAACAACTGGGAAGACCCTGCCAGTTTTGAATTCAATACCTTTGATGAGTTGTATAAACTCTTGAGCCTTGATTTGCTCATTTCTAAAATGGGCATCATAATGATAATACGCCCTACAGTGGTGATGAAGATATGCTCTGTGATAAAGCTAATACTGTTCTTAGAACAGCCTCTGGCCTATACGCAACTTTCAACTACCAGAGTAGAGGAAACCAACGGAGCCAGTGGCATAGAATCCCAAAGGTAGAAGTTAAAAGGAGCTGGCCCTGGGCATTTAAAGAGGGATCCAGAGTGTAAAAGGGGAGCACCAAAATGTATAAAAACAAGCATTCCTTGTAACAGTGACACTAACCAGACAGAATATTAGGACAGGGAGAGACCTTGGAGGCCATGGAGTCCCACCTCCTAATTTGATAGAAGTGGAAATGGAGACTGGAGAGATTGAATGAATTGTCCCCGGTTTCTCAGATAATTAATAGCCAAGTTGGGATAGAACTTGGAGGGGGCAGGGTTGAGTGGGTGAGCTAGCATGTCTTAACATGTGTCGTCTGTGCATGTTAGGTCATGTAAGGTCTAGAGGCTATACCCCCGCATTACATGTGTCATTTCATACAACCCCCACGACAACTTGTGAACTAGGTATTATTAGCTTCCTTTTAACTCATGAGGAAACTGAGTCTCAGTGAACTTAACAATTCAGCAGTGGTCTCATCGATTTGAACTTACGTCCTTCAGACTCCAAGTCCCAAGTGTATTTCCTTATGATCTCTATTCCCAGAATGGGGTTTGAAATCCCTGTTGAAGGGACCACATCCTGGTTAAAACCATGGTTCTTCAAATAACTGCCTCCTTTTAACACAAGTACTTATGCGTACGTATGTTCAGGGTCTAAGGTGGTTTACCTCCTGTGAAAGTTGTTTCGTGGCACAGCCTCTCTATGTAAGTTGGCCAATGCAAGAGCACTGTGAGGTGGGCAGATATTCTCACCATTTGGTATAGACAATTCCAGTGGCAGTGAATTACAACAAAGCAAATACCTGTAAAGAATTCTACTGATGCAGCCAGTCACATAAGCTCTAAAGAATAGTCTAAATTATGTTATGACATTAGCATTTCATTCATGAGTCCTGGAAATGAGTAGCTACTGATGGGAGCCTGGAAACATTGTCTTTTTGGGCAAGTCTTTCCCACTTACGAACACTTTGAAATGATCAGGATATTCTAAAAACTGCCGCTACCACCCCAATGACCCCTTTCCTCCCAAATCTCTGTCATGGATTGGGAAATGAAACTTTGAATCCCTAGATCTGATAGCTGGAGGGAGTGACAGAGCCCCTGTTTTCCATCTCTCCCCAGTCTGGCTAATCAGACATCCCAGTCCTCCATCCACCCAGACAACCTGTGCCTCTCTCCACCCGGTTGCTGCCCATTGTGCTGTCCTCAGGGGATTCAGTCCAGGGTCAGAGTGACAGGTGGCTTCTTATTGCCAAAGATTTACTGTCAGAGTATCTGGAAAGAGGTACAGGTAAATCTTTCTTAAAGATACACTTTTTTTTTTTGAGTTAGAGTTTTGCTCTTGTTGCCCAGGCTAATGTGCAATCGTACAACCTTGGCTCACCACAACCTCTGCCTCCCAGTTCAAGCTGTTCTCCTGTCTCAGCCTCCCAAATAGCTGGGATTACAGGCACTCGCCACCATGCCCAGCTAATTTTGTATTTTTAGTAGAGACGGGGTTTCTCCATGTTAATCGGGCTAGTCTCAAACTCCTGACCTCAGGTGATTTGCCTGCCTCAGTATCCCAAAGTGCTGGGATTACAGGCGTGAGACACCATACCTGGACAAAGAAATACTTTTTAAAGTGATAGTCAAATTCTATTGTCTCGTTAATATTTTAGCTCAGATGTGTTCTGGGTAAGTCATGAATAGTCTTTGGTGATTTGAACTGGGATCCTGCCACCCAACAGTTAATCACATTTTCCTTCTTATCTTGGCAAAAATGCATACCAATCACAGACTCGGCTTAAAAATAAACTTGTGAACTAAAGTACCTATCAGTTAAAATGTGATTGTTTTTATTGCCTTGAACATCGGTGGCTTCTCATACTTCTCTCCCTAAAGGTACATTCTGTAAAGCCTCTTACCATGTGTGGCCTTCCTTCACTTTGGCCTTGTGTTCCTCCCACCTGTGCTTCTTTGAGATTACTTACTGTTCACTCGATTTCATCCCTGTTGTGGTTTCATCTTCAGCATCCTTTTGGTAGCAGTTATGCTCATGGATGCTGCACAAATGGGCATTAGAAGACCTTATCGTTTGATCGCACATCCACCTTCTTATTTCTGATTTTTCATTACGCCTACACCCAATTTCTTCCCATTCTTCAAATGCGACATGTCCCTTCACACCTCTCTCCCTTTGCAAACGCTGTTCCCACTCCCTGGAATGACCGTCTCTGGGAGAACTCATCCTTTATGACAGGTTTTCTTTCAGTTAGCTATTTCCCTTAATGCATCAGTCACCCATCTGTGCGGCCCTTCCCATGGCTATGCCATTGTTTATTTGTTTCTGTGCCCTACTGGATAGCAGTGTGCATCCTGAGTGCTCTTGGTACACCTTGTTCTGAGTGTAGTGCCTGGAATATTGTCGGTGTACACAAATGTTTGTTGAATCATTGAGTGAATGGATGAACCAAAAGGTACAAGATGTTTTTTCCTGCCTGCACTTTTGGCCAAACTTTAAAATTATGTCACACTGGGCTGGGCACGGTGGCTGACGCCTGTAATCCCAGCACTTTGGGAGGCCGAGGTGAGGCGGGTGAATCAGGAGGTCAGGAGTTTGAGACCAGCCAGGCTAACATGGTGAAACCCCACCTCTACTAAAAATACAAAAAATTAGCTGGGCGTCATGGCGGGTGCCTGTAATCTCAGCTACTTGGGAGGCCGAGGCAGGAGAATCACTGGGAGGTGAAGGTTGCAGCGAGCCAAAATTGCGCCACTGCACTTCAGCCCAGGCAGTAGTGCAAGACTCTGTGTATAAAAAAAAATTCCATCACACTGCATGTACAGTGCCTAATCCTTCCCGCCCCTTCCTTTTTCTTTTATTCTCAAAGAACCTACAATATCCTATTGGCTGTTGTTAGTGATTCCTATATCCTGTGCAGAAATAAGAAGGGTATATTGTTGCTGTTTAGTTTCCCACTTTATAATTAGAAAGACAGGGTTCTTGGGTGGTCTGTTCTTTCAGTCAAAATTTATATATAACAATCCAATCGTCAAAAATTCCTTTTAATACAGCACCATTGCCATGAACTTTTAATTATGGCCTTTCTTTGCTTTGGGTTGTCATTTAATAGTTCTGAGTTTCTGTTTCTCCAGCCCGAAAAGGGAGAACAAAGATGCTTCAAGGAAAATCTCAGTAAGAGGGTCATTCATATTTGTAGGAGCCTTGTGTTAGGCATGGCTATAACAGAGTGTGACCGTAACCAACATCCCATATTGCACACACACAAATTAATTTTTGCCTTGCTCAGAAGAGTATATTCCCTTTCTAGTGATCCTGCTGTTGGCCTAAAGTTTAGGAGCTGATCTTTAGGAAAAATCTTCACAGCCTGAGCCATTTATTTTATTCTTATAATGCATGTTATATTTGTGCATTCCTTTTAACTTAGAGATAAGTGAAAAGAAGAAAACAAAATTACCTGTGAACAGAGGTAACTACTGTTAACATTAGTGTGAATTCATATAGAATGTCTTCTATTGATATACACACACACCCCTACACACACACACACACATGTCTTTTACCAAAATATAAGTCTTAACAGTAGTATTGTTTTGTAGTCTGTTTTTCATCTTAACAATATATTATCAACCATTTTTCACATCACTGAATATGGTCAAAATACTTTTTCCCAAGAAGAATACTTTCATTGTAAGATACATATGACATTATAAAAATTGAAATATTTAATATGTGTAAACTATAAAGTGTACATTTCTTCATAATCCTATTTCCAAAGTAACTACTTACTATTTGGTATATTGCATTTCAAAAATTTTTCTACTTTCTGTTTCTATTTTTAATAGCCTCAATAGCAGGAAATCTTTACCCATTAAGGGCTTTTGTTAAGGACTGTTTTTGTTTTTTTTTAAATTGATGAAACTATGCATGTAATCTTGTAACTTAAAAAAATGAACATATCATGCTCTGTGTCAGCATAGCATTCTGTTACACTGGTGCACTCTAATTTATTTAACCAGATCTCTATTTCTAGACACATAAGGTATTTCTATTCTTTTATTATTTTATGCACTGGAGTGATGAACCTCCTTCTTGCTCTCTCTTTGCAAACATCCTTAATTATATTCATAGGATATATTCCAAGAAGTAGAGTTGTTTCTTTAGATGATGTGTATTTTTTAAAAATTATGTATTGTCAAATTTGTCTTCATAAAGATTGTAATTTCTTCATAATACTCTCAGTAGTAGTGTTTGAGAGTCCGTGTCACACATTTTTGAGTAGCCTCAGTGGCAGCAAATCTTCACTCTTTAAAGGGTTTTAAAAGATGATGATAGCTGGATGCAGTGGCACACATCTGTAGTTTGAGCTACTTTGAGGTTGAAGCCTAAGGATCACTTGAACTCAGGAGTTTGAGACCAGCTGGGGCAGCATAGTGAGATCCTATCTCAATTATAAATAACTAAATAAATGATGACAAATGATTTTCTAATTATGAAAGCTTACATGTTCATTGTAAAAACATGTAAATAATCAGACCAGGCACAGTGGCTCATGCCTGTAATCCCAGCACTTTGGGAGGCCAAGGAGGGTGGATTATTTGAGGTCAGGAATTCGAGACCAGCCTGGGCAACATGGCAAAACCCTGTCTCTACTAAAAAATACAAAAGTTAGCTAGGCGTGGTGGCGTGTGCCTATAGTCCCAGCTACACAAGAGGCTGAGACAGGAGAATCACTTGTACCCAGGAGGCAGAGGTTGCAGTGAGCCAAGATCATGCCACTGCACTCCATCCTGGGCAATAGAGCAAAACTGTCTCAAAAAAAAAAAAAAAGTAAATAATGATACAGAAAAAAAATAAAATTGCCAATATATCCTATATGGTTCACATGTAACTGCTGTTAATAGCTGGTGTGTATCCTGTGGTGTGGTAGATGTGCATGTGTGTGTGCATTGTGTATAAAAAGACAGTGTGGTATCAGGTTAAAAGCATGATGAGTATTGGATTGAGCCTGCCTATGTTTAAATCCTGGTTTCAACATTATTAATTCTATGATCTTCAATGTATTCATTTGTAAAAGGAGACTTATTAATACTTAGTGTAGCCAACCTCTAAGGGTTGTTGTGAAGTTAAATAAGATAAAGGACACCCAATGTGTACAAGTAGTGACTAGTCAGGAAATGTTATTTACTGCTATGACATTTTCCGAGCATGCTGTGCAGTGACAGCGCTTTCATGCTCTGTTGTTGAGGGTCTGTTACTCCTGGGAGGGCAGAAATTGGAGAGACATGGGGAGGGCCAAACCAGGGAAAGTGGCCTTGAAGTTTCTTGGGTCATAGCAACCTGCTGGCCTGTGGCTCATTCTGCCTGTACAGCAGAGAAAATGGTGACACTGTGGCCCTACCTGGCCACCAAAAACCTGATGTTGTCCCCTTCCAGGTACTCCAGACTAAACTTAACATGGGCCTCTACCTTAAACACTAATTAATATCTGAATCACACAGACTAGGGGGGCAGGGCCTCTCCTTTCCCTTTCCCACTTCCCCATTTCCTTTCACCTCTGCTCCCCTCTTTATTCTGACCCACCCACTCTCCCCTTCAGCATTGCCACCCCTCCTTTCAGAACCCCCTCCCCTGCCCACCCACTCCTGTCTTAGAATCTCTAGCACCAGGTTTTATTAGCCAGTTTACCAGGGAAAGTTTTTAATTTGTTTTAAAAAACTCTTTCACATAATACTTTCCAGACATGGTTCACACATTTAAGGTTTCTGATTTTTTGAAACAATTAAAAAAAAAAATTAGAGACTGGAGCTGGTGAACTGGGCAAGGTAGGAGATGCCATTTTGAATAGAAAATAGAGATTGATACCTGGCAACTTTTCTCTAGTAAAGGGCCTGGCACTTCCCAGAGAATCACTTCAGAAAGGATATGAACAGAGCAGCCTCACTGGAATGTTTGTAGTCATAAAAGTTTATGAATACTTAATAGTCACATCTAATAAAGAGGTAAAGGTAAGAGGCTTTAAGAAGGGCAGATAAGATAACTCTTCCCACAATTTACAAATGAGGGCACACCAGAAGGTTCCCTAGAGTCCAGATCTCTGATTCTTATTGTTGAGATTTTAATACTCAAGTAGTTTCTTAATCTTTAGTTTGTTCACAAAAACTGTACCTAATAATATACTTTTCAGTTTTTGATTCATAATTTTGTTTTCCTAGCAACCATCCTAGAGTTATGATTTATTGAAAGCTTCTCTTTCTAGTTCAAGAAATCCACTTAGGGTCTTTTTTTTAATCTTTTTCTTTCCTCTTTCTCATCATCATTGTTGTCATTGTTGTGATGTGTAATTCTAAGATTTCAGTAGGTGTCTATGAGTTTTTTGTCTGTTTTATCAGGTAGCTGTAACACATCTTGTTTTGTCTGTAATAGTATAGGATAAGAGTATTTGCCTAATACAAATAACTGTTGATTCATGCATATTATCTGTGTATCTTTCTTTACATTGAAGAATATTTTTTCTATGTGAATTACTTCATGGTCTAATTCATATGAAAGTGCATCTTTCCAATAGGATAAAATTAACTTTAAAGTGTAGTTCAATTTTGATACAGAATTAAGTAAAGTACTTGGGGAAAATAATGAACCCAAACACAGAACAGTTGAATATGCTAAAATAAGTAAGATTGGATTTTGTTCCATTAGAAGGGATCATTAGTGACCTGAGGACATGATGACTAGGTCTTTTGTGATCCATGTGAACCTAATCCTCTGTGTTATAGGCAGCCATTTTCTTAAATTACGTTAATTATTATGCCTTTAATTTATATGACATCTTTCCTCCAAAGGACTCAAAGTACCTTTTGAGTATATTAGATCATTAATGCTTATATTGTTTCAGGGGAGTTGATATGGGCAGATAGTATTATCCCTGTCTTACTGACAGTTGGATGGAGATCCAGAAAGGTAGAAGGATAGGCTAGGTCACAATGGAGCCACCATGAGAGCTGAAGTCATTGATTGACTCCATGTTCCAGCCTTCAATTCTTAAGCTTCTTACTTTCTCCTTTCCTGAAATCTCCCCATCTCCTAAAGATAAAAAGACATAATCAAGACGTACATAATTAGTACTTTATCAGCTTAGCAGAAAAGCCAAGAAAACACTTTCCTGAACACGGTGACATTTTAGGAATTTTACTGTATGAAAATTGTGTTACTGTTAAACAAAATTAAAAAGTGGCTTTTTGTGACACATATACACCATGGAATATTATGCAGCCATTAAAAACAAGGAGTTCGCGTCCTTTGTAGGGACATGGATGAACCTGGAAACCATCATTCTCAGCAAGCTGACGCAAGAACACAAAATCAAACACCACATGTTCTCACTCATAGGTGGGTGTTGAACAAGGAGAACACATGGACACAGGGAGGGGAGCACTATACACGGGGGTCTGTTGTGGGGGAGTGGGGGTGACAGCGGGGGGGGTGGGGAGTTGGGGAGGGATAGCATGGGGAGAAATGCCAGATATAGGTGAAGGGGAGGAAGGCAGCAAATCACACTGCCACGTATGCACCTATGCAACAGCCTTGCATGTTTTTCCCATGTACCCCAAAACCTAAAATGCAATTAAAAAAAAAAATGTGGCTTTTTGAAAACAAAAAAGTCCTTGACTTTTCCAAACTATCTGGTCCAAGAGGGACCACTGAAGCCCCTGAAATCCTAGAGCAGGGTCCTTGTGTCCCAGCACATGAAGGGACTTCATCCTCAGATTATTTGCATATATTCTATGTGCTTCCTAAGTGCCAGGTACTGCTTTGTGGGAGGCACTGAGAATGTAGAAGCAAAGTCGCTGCTTTTGGCATCCAGCCTCTGATTGTCTTTATTTTTCCCTGTTTTGTAAATGAGGCAACTAGAACTCAGAGAGTTCAAAGATCTTACCCAATTTTGCACAGATTTGTCAGTAGGAGGCCTAGGACTGGGAACTTTGTCTTTCCTTCAGATACGATGCCATTTCTCGTCATAGGCCAAGTCTGCCTACCAATACCTAGGAGATTATTCTAATTATTTGAGGTTTTATTGTTAGAATGGAATGCTGATTTTGTCTTAATCTCTCCCTCTTCACTCCACATAGTTACATCTAACTGAAGACTGATATTTTGACATAGATGGTAGAAGGTACACAGACACCTCAAAACTGATGATACTTCAAACTGAAATATATCTCCCCCAAATATTGCTTGTTCTAAATTCCCCTCTTGACTCACAGTACCATTAATCCAGGTACCTAAATCTCCTGTAACTATGATTATATTTTATTCGTTTCTTCCTGAGTGTCTTTCTGACCTCTGTGGTGCCTAAAAAAGACTGCCAAGCCCCAACCTGCCATTCATCTCTGCTGGAATCTCCCAATAATAACTAACCCTCATTGATCACCCACTATTGCCTGACCCTGTACCTGCATTAACTCATTTAATCCTCACAACACTCTGAGAATGGTTGATGCTGTTATCACCATTTTTACTGATGAAGACTTGGTACCTCTTTGTTATGGGCCTTCCATCAGACTAATATTTTGTGGGAATACATTTTAGGAACCATGAACAGATGGAATAGGCTACTATGGCATTTGGAGCTCTTCATGAACTGGTCTAATCTATCTGTCCGGCTTCATTTCCCACCACACACACTTCTTTCTGACCTCTCCCCTTGCTCTTTGGACTTGTGTATTACCGTTTTTTCCCTTCTTGTCTCTTCTTCTTTTTTTTTTGAGATGGAGTCTCACTTTTGTCGCCCAGACTGGAGTCCATGGCATGATCTTGGCTCGTTGCAACCTCCGGCTCCCAGGCACAAGTAATTCTCCTGTCTCAGCCTCCCCCTGAGTAGCTGGGATTATAGGCACTGGCCACCATGTCCAGCTAATTTTTGTATTTTTAGTAGAGACAGAATTTCACCATGTTGGCCAGGCTGATCACAAACTCCTGACCTCAGGTGTTCTGCCCACCTCAGCCTCCCAAAGTACTGGGATTACAGGTGTGAACCACCACGCCCGGCCCCTTGTTCTTTCTTCTTGACTACAGGAACTTTCTGGCCCAAGTTTGTTTCCACTTTGAACCTTTTAATTAATCATCTCCTCAGTCTGTCAGTTTCTGCTCAAATGCCACCTCCTTTGTAAGGCCTTCTTATTTTACCTCTTTTTGCATATCCTTCTTTACTGTTAGTTTTCCTCTGCTGAAAGCTAGCTCTGCGAGGGTCTGGACTTGTTTTGTTTACCACTGTATCCTCTATCTACAATAGTGCCTGACACAGGAGCTGCTCAAAAACTGTGTATTGAGTGAATGAGTGAGTGAAAGCACGCATCGTAAGAACAGGACTCGTGTCTCTCTTGCTCCTTATTGTTGATGAGATCACAAGCACAATGCCTTGTGGGTAGTAAGCTCTGAACTTATTTTTGCTGAATAATGAATATTTGCTCATGTGGGTCCCACTGCCTGCCTGCCAATCTTGTTCCATTTCTTCTGTGAACTTGTGTTCATTCTTTAAGGCCAAATTCAGAGATCGTTTCTGTTGTGAAAGTAGCCCTGGCTTTCCCAATGGGTCCTCATACCTTTCTCCCCTGCACAGTATGTTGAGACCATTAGCATACAGTACTTTTAGAATTTTTGGTATCTTCTTTTGATTATGAGCCGCCTGAGAGGATGTGCTCAGCAGAATCTGTAGCAAATAGCAATCCTCCAATAAATATTTGGTTTTCCTCACTTTGTAGTTGTGCTTTTGTGAGCAAGATGTGTCCCTTCCCTGGGCTTCAGCCCCCTCTTTTCTACCACAAAGGGAAGTTGTCACAGAGTTGTGAGGATGAAATTGAAGACCTCTCATTGGAAGATGTCAAATGTCATGTATACGTTAAACGTGATCATTTTGTTGTTAACATCCTGTCCCATCCCTTATTGCCCTACGTGGGAGAGCTCCCAATGCGTTTCCAGTCCCTGCAACAGGTTTCTGGGTAAGGATAGTCATCCTTATACCAAAGTGGCATTTGGTTTGGCTTTGAACTTGCCGGTACTGCATAGATCACTTTCATCTGAATTCCCCCACCTCCCTCCAGCCTGCCTGTGTATTGTTTCCAGGAATCTTTATTCCATCTGTCCCCTGGGTTTTTGAATGCCATTTTCCTGGCCCTTCTAGCTGTAAGGAGAGTCAGTTCTGCTTCCAGTCTATCACTGGACTCACTCATTCTTGACGTTCACCGCCCACCCCCACCTTTGACTGATAAATTTTCATTATTGGTTTTGCGTGAAAGTCTTCAGGGTTCTACTCTGCCTGACCCCTGTGGTCACTTAGTGATTACATGCGCCAGCTGAGGTAATTTATTCACTTTGTTTTGGTGTGAACATGTCCCATGGGGCTTGTAACTGCTGTAATCACTTGACCCTAGTGACTGTTAAATGCTTTAAACACAGTTATTTTAAATTTATAATTGTTTTCATTAAAAATCCCTTATAGTAACTTAACTGACCTTGCTGTCAACATGGCATTATGTGCAAGGGGAGGAAATGAAAATATTATGATGCAAATAATATAGTACTCATCAGAGATATGTGGCAAATCATTAGCTCACTCCACACATTCTCACTTGGAGTCCTGCAAGGAAGATGAAAGGGAAGAGGACATAATTACGGCACTGTCCACATAATTCAGTGCAGCCATTCCCACACGCAGGGCAGGCCACTAGCCTAGAGAGGTGAAAGGGGAGTGGAGTCCAAGGTGAAGTCCCAGAAGGGCCTCGCATCAGACCCCTTAAATGTGTAGACAGCACTTCTCACACCGATGGGTGGCCTCCGTTGGTTATTGTTTAATTAATATTTCTTGAAGTTTCAGGAAAGTTGCAAGAATAATGCAATGAACACTCACACACACACACCCTTCACACAGATTTCCCCAATTGTTAATGTTTTGCTACATTTGCTTTATTATTCTCTTTGTAGTGTGTGGTGTGGTGTGTGTGTGTGTGTGTGTGTGTGTGTTTTCCTGAAGCATTTGAGTGTAAGTCATAGACATCATGCCCCTTTACCCTAAATATTTCAATGTGTCTTTCCTAAGAACATCAATGTTCATTTACATGAGCTCACTACAGTTATCAAAATCAAGAAATATAAATTGATACAACTCTGTTATGTAATCTATAGACATTTTTCAAAGTTTGCCAGTTGTCCTAATCATGCCATTTAAGGTATTATTTTTATATGTTCAGGCTCCTATACAGAATTATGCATTGCAGTTAGTTTTAAAGATCAAACCAAATCAAAACACTGTTTCTTACTTTGTTGTCTTAAGGAATAATGGTATCTTAATGAAAACTTGGTCCTATGAAATTAGGATTTGGACTTAAACGTTTCTAATAATTATGAGAATTGCTGTATATTAAGTGGCAAGTCACCGTGCTAGGTGTATATTTTGCAAACAAACTTACCTCATTCACTCCTCCCAGAAAACATACAAGGAAGTTATTCTTGATCTGCAGCTCCAGATGCTGCACCTCAGAGAGGTTACCATGCTCTGGGTCACAAAGCTCCAAGGGGCAGTATATACGTCCCACTTCCTGCATTTATCTGCAGCATACAGGAAGAGTGGGCTCCAGGATCCTAGAGACTAGTGGCCGTGTGGAATCGACTGATGCTATATTTGTTTCGTGTTTAGTTTTTACATTTTATTGGCAAAGATTAGAAGATAGATTTACATTAGAGAGTTACCTAATATATATTTTGGCTTCCAAACATACTTCCTCATTAATTTTAAAATTTAATGAAATTTGTAACAAATATCAAATAAACTAGGTTTGTTTAATGGAATGCTGCTAGACTGCTGACCAGAAAGTGCTAAATAATGAAATCCAAAGCGCCTTGATAACCTGGCTTGTGGTACTGGACACTTGGACACTTAGATACTCTGTGTGTTTCTGGCTTGGCTGTTAGTCCTTGTAGAAACTGGAAGGCACGTTCCAGAGTTGTGAATTGAATGGCCCTTTCAAAGGTGTTTGATTAGCAGGCTTTCATAATTTAGCCTAAATGGGGCTGGTGGGGGTGATTCAGTGCCAAACTTATGATTACATCCCTACATTTGGTTTTGGTTTTGTTTATTCTTGTGTGTGTTTTTTCCTTTTTATTTTATTACTTGGGGAAGGAAGTGGGGATAATTGTACATTTTCATTTAAAAATGTTTCAGTATTTTTCCAATATGTTATTTCTGGTCGGGGCTGCTGCTTGTCTATAAGGTGCTTTTGTACAAAGTGTAAAGAGGTGTCCCCCTGGGCCTGGTGGGTACATACTCGGTGAATGGCGAATAGCCCCCACTCACCCCATTGGCCGCTACTTTGGTACAGTCAACAACCTTTGCAACCAAAATCAAAAGTCATTTCTTTCAAGATAATTATTTTCTGGAATCATCATAAAAATCTCCCCTAACTTTTAAAATAAAAGGTGACATTTTCATTAAGGAAATTTATAATTCTTTTAAGAAATGATGTATGTTTTATAGGCTATTACAAATGCTAAAATCAAATGCTTCTCCCCTTGTTTCCAAATACTCACTGTACATGAAAATGACATATGACAATATCAAAAAGTCATAAGTGACAAAAATAAATGCTATCACAAACCATTAAACAAAGATAGGTAATAAAAAATGAAAAAAAAAAGGCAAACTAAAGTAAGTTTTCTGTTCTGATTCGTCCCCCAAATGAACATTCTTTTTGGTTGCCTGATTTTAGCATTTATGTTGAGAAAAAAATGTTTTAGTTTTGGTTACATTGCCTTTATTTCTGACCTTTTTTCACATCTGGAATTTGTGTTAAAGCCATATTTATTGTACACCCAAAATGAATAACTGAGCAGCTAACTATAACATGTATTATTGATCTATCATAGTTAGATGTTCTTGTAGCAAGTTTTGTGTACATTATGAAATTGAAGTAAACTTTTTTTCATTAACAAAATCTTTTTGAACTGTTCAAATTGTAGGAGCAGGAAAGAAAGCAGCATTTTTTTTTTCTAATTTCAGGGTAAACTTGTACAATTAAACTGCGTTGTCTCCCTTCTCGCTGCCATTTTTATGAATCTCGCTTATCCTTCTTTGTTTGGAAATTAGGAGGTAAAGCTCCTTTTGGTTTTGAAGAGACTGTACTTGCCTGTGAGGGCAGACATCTAACTATAATACAACCTCTGAGCTTTGATTTGTCTATAAAATGTTGATAGCAACGTTAGGAAGTTCTTTACTTGCTGACTCTAAATTAGTCATATTCCCTAGTCATTTGAGGCTCAGTGTCCACCAAGTCCTGTGTAATTCTTCCCTTTTTTACCTCAGTTTGGAATTGTTAATCAACCAAGAGCATATAGTGATGTTTTTAGTGGTGGTGATGGTGGTGGTAGTGGTAGTAACAGTAATAATAGTACTGGGGCTACCAGGAGTAATGCTAAAATAGTTAACTGTAATTTATGAATTTTGGGAGGGATTTAGGAAACCTAACTGATATTTTAGTATTTTCATTGTACATGCTTCATTTTGTGAATCCATAGAAATCCTGGATTTAGGAAGCAGTGTAACCATGGAGCCTTAAAATTTATGTGTGTGTGTGTGTGTGTGTGTGTGTGTGTGTGTGTATGTATATATATATATATCCTTAAAATCATTTTTATAGTTTTAGACTCATATACATGTGTATATATATGCTTGTGTGTGTATATATATACACACATACATATTTGTGCATACAAACCCACACATACATACTTTTTTTGTGTGTATATAAATATTTTGTTTGTTTTTGAGAAAGGATCTTGCTCTGTTGCCCAGACTGGAGTGCAGTGGTATGATCATACTTACTGTAGCCTCTGCCTCTTGGGCTCAAGCAGTCCTCCCGAGCTGCTGAGACCATCATTGTACACCACCATGTCCAGCTAATATTTTAACTTTTTGTAGAGATGGAGGTCTCCCTATGTTACTTAGGCTGGTCTCGAACTCCTGGCCTCAAATGATCCGCCTGCCCTCGCCTTGCTAGAATTAAAAGTGTGAGCCACTGTGCTTGATCCTGAATGTGATTTTATATATGAATTCCAAAATGAATCTTTAAACATACACATTTAATACTATGAAAGTGAATAAACTAATCATTCTTCTATAAAAATAGATAGAAACCAAAATTACAAAACAGAAATGTATGTCTTTTTTAGTGCATCTTGAGGTTTTGTCCTTTGAAAAGTGCACGCAAGGGTTAAGGGTGGTAGGAAGGCAGGGGGGACCTTCTGTCTTCACAATCCTGTGCATACACAGCTCCTAGTCCTGTTAAAGGCTTCTTATCCAGCATGGCAAGGAACAAAAAGTGTTCAGTTCATAAAAAAGCCAGCTAACACAGGAACCTATACAAATTATAATCATATAGCTAAATAATTTATATTAATGTGAAGCATGAGATGTGCATGCTTTGGCCAGTGTTCTGAGGTAGAACTGAAGCCTTCCCTTCTTTAAATATGGACACAGTGATTACAGGTCAGCACTGTCTTGCTTGGGTAAATCACATGTGTAATTTCTCGTCTTATTTAAAGTTTATCATATTTATCACATTTTCATTTTGGCATATTTATTGGTGAACATGAAGATGCTTGTGAAACAATGAGTGCAGAATCCTTCTAGAATGCCATAATTTTTGTGTGTGTGTGTGAGATGGAGTCTGTCTCTGTCACTCAGGCTGGAGTACAGTGGTGTGATACTGGCTCACTGCAATCTCTGCCTCACAAGTTCAAGTGATTCTCCTGCCTCAGCCTCCCGAGTAGCTGGGATTACAGGCATGCGCCACCACACCCAGATAGTTTTTGTATTTTTAGAAGAGACGGGGTTTGACCAAGTTGGCCAGGATGGTCTCCATCTCCTTATCTGGTGATCTGCCTGCCTTGGCCTCCGAAAGTGCCAGGATTATAGGTGGAGCCACTGTGCCCAGCCTGATTTTTAAAGCCATTTATAATTACATGAGATGATTACATTAAAGAGTACAGCTGGATAAACTGGTTTGGAGATTTGGAGATAAACTCAAGTGGCTCTAGGACAACTGTGCATGGAGCAGAAGTGTACAGGTGTCTACTAGAGACAGCCCCTGGCTGCTGTTAGTAAGTACATGTTGTGCAGCAGCCAGTATGTGTCTCAGAGAGACTGGAGACTGTCAGTTAAGAGAGTGTATAGAATATCTAGAAAGATCCTAAACAGAGACCGTGTGTGGTTCTTGGTGGCTGTTCTGTGGCTCATCATTTATCATAAACTCTAGTAGCTCTCAGATCTAATGTATGATCTCTTTGCCTGCCTGGGAATTGTTTATATTTTATTTTATTTTATTTATATTTTTAATGTCATGGATATAGTTCAGTGATAGCATGAATTTGTTGTTCACAAATCAGTGTACATGGTGGGTGAGTTCCTCATTTTTATTATAAATAAGCCAAAATGCATCTCAGAGTAAGATTCCGTAGTATAAGGCATGAGGGAGGAACTTAAAATTTTAGGAAGGGTTTTATCTCTTAGAAGTAGTTTATACATGATTTTACTAGGGTAACTATGGAGACTCCTTCTCCCATGACAGAAGGAGGAAGGATCAAGAAGCTTGGCATGGCACTTCTCTCTTTGTCCTTTCATAGTTCTTTTCATCAGGGCCAGAGGGGTTGAAATATGAGGGTGTCTGTGCTTACAGAACAAGCTCTTTCCCTTCTCATTAGTACCCTGTTCCATTGCCTAAAGAGAGAGACACGCAAGATGAGGAAGGACATGTCACAGACACGTAGGCCTATACTTCAGCACAGTTCCTACAACTTCTAGACATGGATAGTTCAGAATTTCTAAAGTGTGATTGCTTCATCAAATATATAGCATACAGTGTTCTGTCCATTCATTTGCAAAACTTAACAAAGCTCCTCAATATTGCTGTTTTAAAGAATCTCTTTTACCATATACATAGACTTGAATCTACCTTGTTAAAAATTTTGTTCTTGTGGTTATTAGGAAAATATGCCCAGTGTTCATAAAAGTGTTTGTGTATGCCCTGGCATGGAATGTAGATATATAACAACTAACAATAGCTATAAAAATGAAATCTTGCACAGAGCTGTGCCCTGCCTTCCCAGTCAGCAGGAACAATGCTTTTGGGGTTGAAGAGAAGCTTTCTCACTGGGGAGATGTGTGGGGAGAATGGGGGAGTAGCAGCTTAAGAAGTAGGGAGGGAGAAGTGCTGCAAATTTTAGTATAATGCATGATGTTGCAAGAAATTCTATCCCATCATAAAGATTAGCAGGCTGTGTAATTCAATTTAAAATTGGTTGGCGTGTCCTGACTATTATAAAGCCTTTCTCTTTTCTTTTGTTGTTTTATTGCCATTCCATTATTTTATGTCATATACCAATATAGAATGGAGCATACAACCAACCCATACAGGGTCTCTTTCCACATTTGCATCCCTTGGAGAAATTGTTGAGGAATGTAAGAGACTATTTTAAAATGAGTTAAGAAAATGCTTGCTCAATTGAGTGCCTCCTTGTTTTCTTTCTTTCTTTCTTCTTCCTTTTTTTTTTTTTTAACATAAAATGAATTTCTTCTGGGCAAGAAACCATTGAGAGTGAAATTCTTTTAAAAGCATTTGTTGGACACAGGGCTTGGTTCTCAAAATTCCAGCGTTAGCACTTATCTACAGTATCATGGGCATTACAGTGCCATTGAAAATCAAGACGCAGTAGCTTATGTTAATGCAAGACTGACAGACCCACATCTGATGGTAATTACCCATACTGGGGGGTTAATAAATGTTCTTAGAATTACTGTCTTTATTTTCTTTATTGCAAGAAAAATGGGCAGCTTCCTAAGCCGTGCCTCCTGCTTCTTGCTACCAGCCTTGGTGACTTGCTAATTAACTGTTTTGGTTCCAGTGGTTCATGGGCTTCACTGAGTTTAATATTCATGTTAGGGAAATGCAACATCCTTTAGCCAAAGTAGTAGAAAATATTAAATTAAATTCAGCAAACATGTATCCAAGTACCCTTTATGAACAAGAAATGAAGAGCTATAGAAATAATAATGAGACTTGGATACATCCGAAGAGTGTCTGGAAAATGAATGCACACTGTTTTTTTCTTCTAGAAGGGAGTGAGCTTAATTTTTATTCCTGTTCTGAGGGGGGTTCAGCACAGGTATGGCAGAGAGAGTTCATCACATTTGCCAAGTCTGATCAATCCAAAGTGGCTCCCTGAAGCACTTTGTTAAGACGGATCCTCATGCTATATCCAGACTCAGTGGGAAAGGTGTTATCACTGTTCAGGAGTGTCTTTCATGCTATAGGGTAGGGGTGTGGTGACACATACCATGCATTTGCTGTTCCTGCTATAGTCATTCATCTTTGTTCACACTCATGCTCTATGACTGTGGTAGGCAGAAAACTGCCATGGTGAAAATGTATGCCTACTTTATTTTAACTCTTTAGAGTCAATCCAGACTTTGGAATATCTCCAATACAAAGTTCCTGAAATGACTGTGATCTCGGCTTGGCGGGATTTGAAAGTTTTCTTCATATTAGAGGCTATTCTATGCCTGTTGCAAGGGTTTTTAGCTGTCTGTGAGGCAAACTGGGGGTAGTATATTAGTAAGGCTGTCAAGAAGACAAGAAAATACGTATAACTCTTGGGGTCCTATAGGACTTAGGCAGCAAATTAACTTTAGTTTATGACTAAATCTGTAGTAAGAATTAAGGTTGTATACCCACTCTCATGATCGCTAGCTTTTGAAGCTTTTTTGCATACCTACTTGAAAAGGAATTCAGAGATCAGGAGAGACCATTCAGTTCAGTTTACCCTGTTATATCCCCCAAATCTTGGGCAGATCAGTTTTATCTAGCCCCTAGTTCCTATCTCCTGAGCCTGACTGCCCATCAGAATGTCTCAGGCAGGTGGTTAAACATTCAGATTCCTGGAATCTAGTTTAGGCTTATTAAATCAAATTCTCAACTGACGAGTCCTCATAATTAAAGCTGTAATGAGCTCTTCCGTGGTTCTCATGCATCCGGTGCACTACCACCTTCTTGCTCATGGATGAAATGGATTGTGGGGATTAGGGTTATGTTCTGCATACTCTTATTATTCTAAATCAGGCCATTCTTTTCCACTTTCTTTTCATGATGACCTCTGTGGATTTCATTTAGCTCATCTGCAAAAGAGGATAATAGATCTTGCCTCATAAGGTTACTGTATAGATAAAGTAGGTTAACGAATAAAGGTTTTGTTTGTTTGTTTTGAGTCTCACTCTTTCGCCCAGGCTGGAGTACAGTGGTGCAATCTTGGCTCCCTGCAACCTCTGCCTCCTGGGTTCAAGGGATTCTCCTGCTTTAGCCCCCTGAGTAGCTGGGGTTCCAGGCATGTGCCACCATGCCCAGCTAATTTTTGTATTTTTAGTAGAGATGAGTTTCACCATATTGGCCAGGCTGGTCTTGAACTCCTGACCTCAGATGATCTGCCCACCTCGGCCTCCCAAAGGGTTGCGATTAAAGGTGTGAGCCACTGTGCCCGACCTAAAGTTTTTTAGAATGGTTACTGACAGAAGTAAATATTGGATGTTTTGTCTCATAATTGTCATCATCATTTGATTTCATTTACAGGGACTTGAGTATCCTTGCTAGAGACAGTGAATCACATAATAATCTCTTACCAGGCTGTAATAAGAAGTAGACGGTATACAAAGAGCTTTATTTGATTGAAGCATTTTTTTTTAGCTTATAGACATGTAAACATGGATCAATTAGGTGGCTTTTGGCTGTAAGAAAGAAAATGCCGTAAGCAACAAGGAATTTAGTCTCTCATTAAAAAAAATTAAGTTCAGGCACAAAGCAGTTTTCAGCATCTGATAATTCATGGGCTCAGTGATGATACTAGGAACCCAGGTTCTCTCTCACCATGGTGGCCTCTTACATGGTGGCCTTGTTCCAAAGGTTTGAGAGTGACTGCTGCCAAAGTTCCAGGTGTGGCATGAAGTCATGATAGCGTTCATTGGAAAAACAAGGTCATTCCTATGCTTCTTGGTATAGGTGATGGCCATTTCCTTGAAGTCCATCCATAGACTTTTCTTCATGTTTTATTGGCCATGATTGGGTGACCGGCACTTCCTTAAACCAGTCATTGGCAAGGGAAATAGACATGCTAACTATTCAAGATACAGTCGCCTGGGTCCGTGAATAGGTTTACCTTTCTGGAGCACATGGCTTCCCAGGGGGAGATGAATACATGAATAAAACTAGGGGCTGTGGGCCAGGTTCAGTGGCTCATGCCTGTAATCCCAATGCTTTGGGAGGCCGAGACAGGCGGATCATGAGATCAGAAGTTCGAGACCAGTCTGATTAACATAGTGAAAGCTTGTCTCTACTAAAGATACAAAAAATTAGCTGGGTGTGGTGGTACATGCCTGTAATCCTGGGTACTTGGGAGGTCGAGGCAGGAGAATCGCTTGAACCCAGGAGGTGGAGGTTGCAGTGAGCAGAGATCGTGCCATTGCACTCTGGCCTGAAGACAGGGCAAGACTCCATCTCAAAACAAACAAACAAACAAAACAAACCTGGGGGCTGTACTATTGAGGAAAGGTGGGGTGAAGATTTCAGTGTGCCATCAATAGCATCTGCTTTATGAGTCTCATAATGAAATACCTTTGCATGACACCTTGGGGTAAGTAGCCTATGGTTTTCCTAGAATGGAGTCCCTTGGGCATGGCAGAGGACAGCATTGTAGTGAGGATTGGGCAGTAACTGAGATAGCTTTGGGTAACATTTTAAAATATCGTGACTGTCATCTTGTTTCCTATTTTCATTCTGAAATTTTGACTTTTCTTGTTGCCTTTTCTTCTATTCCTTGTTCTCTTTTCTTTCATTCTTCTGTTTCTTCTTTTGCCCATGTCACACCAGGCTCCATGTATAAGAGAGACTTCCCTCCACCTGTGTCCCTTTCCCATAGAAATGATCTCAGAAGAAAAGATTACATGTTCCTGTTATGGAGTCAGATTCCAAAGTTCTGAGAGGCTTAATCCATAATCACCTATTATGTTCCATGGCTGTTTGGAGCAGTTTAACCTTCTGTCTGTCTTATACATCTAGAGTTGAGTATTTTAGATCCTGAAGATCACATATTTGACACTGAGATTCTGAAGATAGCATAGGAAGTATACTTTTAACAATCCAAGCTAATTATCTGTCACCATCAATTGACCACCAAGAGATGGCAAGACACTTAGTATAGTATACTAATATAGTATAGCAAGAATCCCTAGCTAGACCCCTTGAAAGAGAGATGGGCACAGAAGACAAAGCCTGACCAAAACAAAGAAAAGAAAAAAAAATAAAGGAAAACAGTCATCTCTTTTATTTTGATGGTTTTGAGCTTATTTCCCTTTATAAAGGAACCAGGCTTAACCATGGGTGTACTGAGGACTCTTTCTGCCCCTGGACTAGATTAAAAGTGGGGCAGGAGGCCCCTATTAACCCTCCTCCTTGCTAGGGTAATGCTGGTCACTGAATATTATCTATCATGAGAGATGCAAAGAAAAAATGGAAGAATGCAGTTTTTTAAGATCATGGCTCATTCAGACCTAGAGAACAGAATCTCAGGATGAAGTCTGCAATCGGATTTACTTTCTTTTTCTCTTTTTGAGACAGAGTCTCACTCTGTTGCCCAAACTAGAGTGTAGTGGCTGTGATCTTGGCTCAGTGCAACTCTGCCTCCCGGGTTCAAGCCATTCTCTCACCCCAGCCTCCCGAGTAGTTGGGATTGCAGATGCACATTACCACAACTGGCTAATTTTTGTATTTTTAATAAAGACAGAGTTTCACCCTATTAACCAGTCTGGTCTTGAACTCCTGACCTTGGGTGATCAGCCTGCCTCAGCCTCCCAGAGTGCTGAGATTATAGGCATGAGCCACTGCACCGGCCATGATTTACTTTTTAACTTGTACATAATTTGGAAGATCAAATGGGTTTGGGAAGTACTGGCCTAAAGTGACTATCTCAGGTTATAATTGTTAAAGGATTTGTACAATCCAGGTTCTAGGGCAGTGATTTTTCCAAGGGCCCTGAGGGGCTAGAAATATGGTGTCATGGGGTAGAACTTTATCCCTCCCTCCTCCCTCCCACAACAACAACAGACTCTTTCAGTTTTTTTTTTTTTAAATTCAAACTTCTTCATAAACTTTTCTTTGAACAAAGTTTTTCCTTCACCCCACTTGCCCCACCACGCAAACAGAAATGATCTGTTTCTGGGCTAAGACACAGGGTGCCATGACTTCCTAATGCCATTATCTGGCCATCTTGGCAGAGCTGAGAGAAAAATCCCATTGAGGCCACTGAATGTCTGAGGTCACATGAACAAGATATGGAAAGTCAGTAGGGGCCAAAGAGAACAACCATGGAAGGTGACCCTGGAACTGAGGCACATGGCTCTAGTCATGAGGACATCTTCCCCCTTAGGACTCCTGGAAGTTCAATAACAATAGAATCCTCATAGGACATTGTGTTACTACTGCCTATTTGGCGTCTTCTCAGTGAAGTCGTGCTATGGCACACCTCAACTCCCCAGAGTCCTACTCCTGATAATAATGAGAATATTCAAGGAGTCAAAAGTAGAGCCTAAGAAAATAAAAGAAATATGTTAGCTTTGTTGAACCATTCCAAAACATGCCCAGACAATAACCACAAGGGCAACAACAGTAATTGACGTTCAGAGTATGCACACATTTAGCCCAATCTCACACACTGTAATCTCCTCTCATTTGCTTCAACATTAGACCATTGGTAGCTTGCCTTCTGAGGGAGAAAATAGAATATTTTAGAAAAAATTTTCATCACAACGGTAGATTTTTAAAAAATTTTGTCTAGCTAATTGTCAGTGAATTAACTACAGGTGATTGCACTGAGTATTCTTATGAAAATTGAGATTTACAAGGAACCATATGCTTGATATACTGGTATTTTTTTTTTTTTTTCTGAGACAGAGTTTCGATCTTGTTGCCCAGGTTGGAGTGCAATGGCACAATCTTGGCTCACCACAACCTCCGCCTCTTGAGTTCAAGTGATTCTCTTGCCTCAGCTTACCGAGTAGCTGGGATTACAGGCATGCGCCACCACGCTAGGCTATTTTTTTGTATTTTTAGTAGAGACAGGGTTTCACCATGTTGGTCAGGGTGGTCTTGAACTCCCAACCTTAGGTGATCCACCTGCTTTGGCATCTCAAAGTGTTGGGATTACAGACATGAGCCACCATGGCCGGCCATATACTGTTCTAAACATCTCTTGGGTATGTGAGTGTGCATGCATGCATATATTTCCCACCTTCTTACATTGAGAGGTTTATTTCTTAGCTATCCTTACTTTTCATTGAAAAAGGGCTTGGCAGACAGAAAATATTTACTGATCCCCCTCAAAGACACTGCCTTGGATTGCCATATCTTGGTAATTTTCTGTTACTCTCTTTCATAGCACCTGCCAATTCTCATCTTCACAATTATAATCTGAGTTACGTTAGTAGGTTATTTACTTCTTTATTATCTGTTGCTCCCACCTTAGTATAAGTTCCGTAAGGCCAGAGACCCTGTCCTGTTTGGTGCATTGTTATATTCCCAGCCAGCCCCATCATACTGCTGGTCACATCCTAGGACCTCAGGGAATATTTGTTGGAGGTTGCAGAAAGACTGTGATCATTCCATGGAATTCTGGGACCCTATTTGATTATCAAATCTCATCCTGACTTCTGAGAGAGTCAGAGACTTAGTGGGATTTAATGGAATCTAATGGGATTTCTTTTATCCAAGCCTACTGGATTAGAAAATTAGGTTGAGACCTGACTTTGCAAGATCCTTGAAATGAACCAAAATGTAAAGAAAAATGAGAGAGTTAAACCACAAAGTGGGTGAATTTGAGAATGTGTGAAATGCCAAATGGCAGAGTTAAAAAGTAAAAAAAAGTTTAACCTGAAGAACCGAAATCTGGCCACACTTTCCTAGCAAGGGATCAACTTCACAAGTTTTGGATGGGTTTGAATAGAAGAGGTTGAAGTTATCAGTTTTGGAGAATTAAGTTAAATCCTGAAAAAATACCTTCTTAAAAAACCAGTGTATCCAATCTCCAGTTTCTGGTCAGAACACTCCAACATAATTCAATTGTAAAAAATAAATAAAAGTAGCCTTTTTCAAAGGAAGTCACCCTTCATTTTCACCATTTTAAGAGTCAATGATCTAGGCCATAGCTTCCACTCTGAGGAAAATAACCACTGTGAAAAGTGAAAGCTGGCATTTTAGAGGCATGTAGAAATGAAATACTGAGCTTGAGATGAGCCTACATGTGGTAAAAAAGGTATCAATCTAGAAAATCTTTTGCTCTCAACCTTGAGAAACCACCCTGGTGGTGTTGATATGAAAAGGAGGTGCTGTATTGGCTGAGGATAAGCAAATGTAGCCCCTTAGCTACTGATGAAAATAAAAGTAAAAGTTGTGATGTTGGCATCATGGAAGAACTTTACCATTGAATTTCATTAAAGATACCTCAGTGATAGTGTCAGAAACAGAAGAAAAGCTTGGAAGAACAGTAGCTAGACCCAGAGAGATAATTTCTATAATCTTAAATTACTTCCTGATTTAAGCTCACGGTTAAGATGGCTAAATAGATGCCTTCCATGAGACAAATGAAAAAAAGGCCTTAAACCGTGATAGTAGAGGTTAAAAACAAAAGAGTATCCTAACAATGAAATTTGATTAGTCCTCTGCGTCTATGAAATATAAAGAAATGAATGACTATATGCCTTGGGTGTTACTGCATGATACTTGCTAGTAGTGGCTGGTAATGTTAGGACCCAGGATTCATGATTGTAGGCACAGTCTCTAGAAAAGTTTCTTAGTTTCTCTGAACCTAAATATTCTGATTTGCAAAGTGAATCATTTATATTTCTGACCCTGTGATTATGTGATATGGTGGAGAAGGAGAGGATTGGCCTGCAAAAGCAGAAGTTCTGTATTGCAACTAAGTCATTGGGTGACCTTGGAAGAGTCATTTAGACTTGCTAGGTCTTAGTTTCCCATTCCGTGGAAGGAATGATTCAAATCTCTCAGGACTCTGCTAGGTTGGAATTTCGGTAAGCCTGGAGTTAGAGGATGAGAGGTCAGGAGCACCCTGCTGTCCCTTGATTTTCTGTTGGAAGCAAAATGATAGAACTGGCCTTGAACATAAATTAGCATGGATTCTTTCTTCTGACCCAGTGACTTGGGGGCCTGAGAAGATGCACACATGTGTCCTGTTTGGGCCTGGGCAGTAAGCTCATTTATAAAGAGTGGCCTCTGCAAAGCCAGCTGTCAAAACAGCAGTGATTTTCCTGAGAAGCCTAGGGGTGAAAACTTTCAGATGAAGGGATACAATGAAGAAGAAATACAGGCACCTTCCTCAAATAATGAATGGCTATTCCATTAACTCCATCTATTGATTACTCCTCTGAGTTACCGAATCTTGGGAACAAAGGCTGCAAAAACCTTTAAGTGCATAGTGTCAACCATGCAGCAATAACTTCCTTCTCTTTTGAGATTATAACATTATTTGTGTGATGTATATTGTTCATTTATTCATTTATTCATCCATTTATTTGTTCACTCATTCAGCAAAATTGAGCCCTTACTACAGGCAGGCCAATTTCTTTGCCCTTTTGCCTTTCCCAGTAAAAAAAAAAGCCTCTGTATAATAGGTTTTAAAAAGCAGATTTAGCTTATTAAAAACAAATGAACAGTATACTTTATGATGTATATAATTGGTGTCATCCTTGAATAAAATAAAAATAGGATTTATAACACTTAAAGGCCATTTTGCATCCAAACTTGAGGCCCTAGCTAATCATATTCACAGGATTCTTAGGCAATATAGAATTATTTCTTCATTCATTCATTTGATAAATAATGATTGAAGCCTTCTGGGAATACAAAGATGAATAGAATATAGTTCAAACCCTCCTGAGGTCCATAGTCAAGTGGGAGAAGGAGAACTCATTAGAAAAATCGTCATTCTGTGAATTCCAAGCTCAGAGCTCCAGATACAAGTAAGGAAGTGGCTGGCAGGGCCAGATCACAGAAAGTTCTACACACGATACCACGGAGTGTTTGGCTCTACGTCTGTAGGCAATAATAGAGAATCTGGGACAATGTCAAGTTGGGTGAGTGTTTAAGTGTGTGGAGGGAGTATATATGAAGAGATGTGTATTTTGATGACATCACCCAGTATTAGTGTAGGAGGGATTAAGAAAAGGTGGCCTTCTAAGAACGGTATTACTTTGCTACGGCTGTCAACCACAGAACCACAGACTATATGGCTTAAACAACAAACATTTATTTTCTCACAGTTCTGGAGGCTAGAAGTCCTAGAGCAAGGTGCTGGCAGGTTTGGTCTCACCTCAGGCCTCTCTTGCAAGGTTTGTAGATACCTGTGTTCTCCCTGTGTCCTCACGTGGCCTTTCAGCCATGTATGTACATCCTGATGTCTGTGTGTCCAGACTTTTTCTAATAAGGACACCAGTCATGTTGGATTAGGGCTCACCCTAATGGCCTCATTTTAACTTAATCACTTCTTTAAAGGATCTATCTCCAAACATGGTCAAATTCTGAGATACTGGGGATGAAGGCTTCAAAATATGAATTTTGGAGGAGCACAATTCAGCCCATAACAGAAGCAAACCAAAAAGTAGGGGAAATCTGCTCCTTGACAGAGTGCATGGATATGTATGAGGAGGGAGAGAAATATACATGTCTTTTAATGAACAATTTAAGGCTAAGGTAGTATGCATTTACCTGACTTCACATGTTTAAGAACAGAGACCCTCATAGAACAAACACCTTTTTTTTTTTTCATTTTACTGTCCTGTCAAACACTTTATTTTATTTTTATTTTTATTATACTGTCTTGTTTGGGAGCAATGTTCAGCAGACAGAGTATGCTCTCCAGCTGTGTTCTGATTACCTGGATTCCTTAAAATACTTAATTTAAATTATTTAAGGAAGAACTTTCTGGAACCCCTTATGCCTTAAGTATACTAATTAGGAGAAAACATAGATTTAGAAAGGCAGTGTAAATTTATCTCTTGACAAATTTTAAGATGCTGGGGCCTAGATCTCTAGAAATTGGAAAACCATGAGTAAGAAATGAAAATGTAGAAAGCAAATTCAAACTCCAACTCTGCTTCTTGGAACTTTGGGCACCAAGGGCCATGATGGAATTTCCAGAAATCATTTCTTCCAATTATACTACATACTTTGTACTGCTTCATACCAGCAGGAGGCTTGTGGCATAAAGCCACAAAACCATTCCCAAAGAAGTATCAGAGACTGTCGGAACTGGGGCTCCAATGGAACCAAAAGCTTATCCAAAGGAGACTTTATGATTTCACACCCCCCCAGGAAGTCTCAGTAGCTCTGATTCGGGGGCGCTCTTATAGTAGTAAAAGTTGCTCACTGAGGGGTGGAGAAAGCAAAATGGAAGAGGAAATGAATATGGTCTCCATTCTCTCTATCTTATCACTGTCACTATTGATCAAAATAACCTTCTCTGAGAGGTTTCTTTGTAAATTTTATCCTTGAAATGCTTCATTAAAGTTTTGAGTTATAATGGGAAGAATCAATTTTATTGGATCCTAAATTTTGCCCTATGCAGCTTTCTGTCCAGAGTATATATTATTAAAATTGACATAGGATGTATGTGCAAGGTAATATCCCCTTTCGTAGGCACTTCTCTAAATTTCAGGATATTCGGTAGAGTGGATTAGATTATACAGTGAGTGGGGACTCTGAAAAGAGAATAGAACTGTGTATTGATGCCTTCAGAAATATTATTTGATGGCAATAAAATATTCCCTGAAATTCCCTTCAGAGGGGAGAAAATGGAGTTTATTTGCAGTAATTGCATTTTCTAGCATTTGCTCTTACACTTTCCAATATAAGCCAATTGGAACCTGTGATTTGGTTTTGCTTATTGACAAAAGTACCATGTAAATTGATCTGTGATGCATTTAAAGAAGATGCTTTGAAAGTTTGGAAATTGAGATGGCTTTTTCTTATTAGATTTTGAGAGTATTAGGGTTCATTTCTATATTTTAGTCTAATGTAATATTAGCCAAATATGTTCTTTTTCAATTTAGTTTTAATCAAGTTCTGGAAGACCATTTTCATCTAGCCCCAGTGGCGCTGTTAAAGCAGAGATTTTATTTCCACTGTCAACCCTCCATTCTGGCTTCTGTAGCCCTGCCCCGCAGAATTCCTGCATGATGAAATCCTGCATCATCTGCCCAAATATTATTTCAGCATGCAAAAATAATAGTAGTTATTACAAAAAGATTTTTTAAATTCTTATTTGTAGGCTTAAGGAGGGGAGAAATTTTAAAAGCCTCTAAAATTGTTATTTCTTTTAAAAGATATGGCATTTATGCCTCATGTTATTTTTATTTAATTTGATCATCACCATACTTAATGGTTTAAAATGCAAACACACAGGCTTTGCATTTGTTCCTCTAATTATTCAGTAGAATAATTGCCACTTGTTTTATAATTATTGCTGGAAGGAACACCTTTTTCTCAGTTGCTTTTAAAAGGCTTTGCAGGGAAAAATAAACATCATTCTTCAGCTCATCAGAGACTTTGTCAGCCAACACTACTAGTTTATTAAAGATATTTATTAAATACTCTTTTAATGATGTAGAAAGTAGGAGATGGGCTCCTTATTCTGAACTAAGTTATATCGCAAAACAGAAGACAAGATAAAAATAACAATAATAGGCTGGGCATGGTGGCTCACGCCTGTAATCCCAGTACTTTTGGAGGCTGAAGGGCTCGAGACCATCCTGGCCAACATGGTGAAACCTTGTCTCTACTAAAAATACAAAAAATTAGCCAGGCGTGGTGACAGGTGCCTATAATCCCAGCTACTTGGGAGGCTGAGACACTAGAATTGCTTCAACCCAGGAGGAGGAGGTTGCAGTGAACTGAGATCATGCCACTGCACTCTAGCCTGGATGACAGAGTAAAACTCCATTTCTAATAATAACAACAATAATAATAACAATAATAATTACCATCCTTTATGTGGCAGGTATTGTATTTGATCCTTTCCTGCTCTCACACCCACTTTATAAGGCAGACTGTACAATTATTCTCTTTTTTTTCTGATCAGTAATGTAAAGCTTAAATAGTGTGTTTGGAGTTTGAGTTTAACAGGTAAAAAGTGACAGAACCAGGAACTTGATCCCAAATCTGCCTGACTCCAAAGTCTGCCGTCTTTCCTTTATGCCATATATTTATATATTCCTCTAAGTTCAAGTTATATAAACATGTGCACAGCTGATCCAGATGAAAACTGACAATGCCTTCACCAATTCTTCTTGTGACTATCCAGTGGAACCCTGATTTGGATGCAGTTTTCCAATGCGTGAGGAAGTAGACTGAAGGGTCTTTAGGAGCTAGTCTGATTGTTCAAATTGAATTTGTTGTATAAATCTTTCTTAAGCCAGGGTCCTCATTTGTAAAGGGAAGTTTGGATAAAATAAACAGTGGAAGAGTCTCCTTTATGATTCATTCTTGTTATCCAGCCAAATGGCAATACTGGAATATAATTGGAGTTGCATTTAGGTAGACAGTTACCACTAGGAATTCCCATTTAGAACATGCCATGTTGATTTGGGTGGCAACTTAGAGATACTCAGCTGGGAAGCAAGGAGGATATTGTCATTCATTTTTACACCTTGTGGTTGTCTTAAAAATATATATAAGTGTGAATGAGTGTGTGTGAATGTGTACGTGTGTGTTTAGGTCACAAAAAGTTGTGTTGGAAGAAGGCTATGGTCGAGGCAAGAATGCTTACAAACAAGAAGTTGCTGAGCAGCAATAAAATCTCTGGACTGTTTTCATGGTCTAAAAATTATGGGTATTAATGGCCTGCTTCCCCATTGTTTGTACTTCCCAGTTGTTACCTGCCATCAATGCAATGCAGTAGTGACTACTGTGAGGGAAGGGGAGTGGACTTTTGTCTCCTTTGTGTGAAGTAAGGTTTATCACATCTCCTGATGCCTTGGGATTCTCTTTATGGAGGAGGCTGAAGTGGAGGAGGGAGCATTTCTGCTGTGGTGTCTTACACTGGTGCTAATTCCTGTGGTGGACCACTGGGCTTTCACTCCGCATCCCCCTGCATTCTCCTGGGTTTCTGGCTCAGCCCTGACATTATTGTAATATAGTTTTCTGTGTTTAATATTTCTTAGACTTGGTTTCCCATTGCAAGCATGGAAGAAACCCTAATGCATGAGTTTCAGAGGAGAAGGTAGCAGTCTGAACCTGCTGTGTGGCTCCATCAGCAAGTGTGAGTATTAACGTTAGAGCTGTCAGGACTTGTGAAAATTAATGGAGCCTGACGGGGGACAGACTGAGGTCAGAGACAGAGCTTGCCCTGACTGAATGTTTCTGGTGGTTTTGTAGCTGAGGCAAGTGAGTGCAAACTGTGGAGCCAAGGGGGATTTCTGGAGGTCCATTCATTCATTTAGCAAGTAGGCAGTGGGTACCAACTAAGTGCCAAGCATTCTTTTAGGTGCCAGGGGTACAGCAGCAAAAAGTTGGCTCTGCCTCCTCATAGCTCATAGAACCCCCTCCTCACCTCCAGGCTGGACTCAGGCCTTCTCTGCTGTCAGCCCCCAGCAATTGCCAAGAAAGGATTAGATGAAATGTCTCCTTAGACCATCCTGAGCTTCATAGGTCTTCCATGCTCCTAGCCATTGGTATTACTTTTTGCCTTTCATCCTCCTGCAGAATTTTCTGCTTAGCCAGTTTTCAAGCCCAGGTTATTCTTATTCATTCTTCAGTAAAATAGAGAGGTTTCAAGGTTTTACATTTTCCCTGTTCCTGCTGGAGTTACAATATTAAACATATAAAAATAATTTTAAATAGGAAAAATGTCCTCCTTCTATGTGCCTTGGGTATAACAAAGTCGCTTTGTATCACTGGCATTAGGGAGCAGCAGTGTTTTAAAACAGGCCCCTGGCACTGCCACATTGCAGGCAGGTTTCAGAAATATGATCAAATTGTTATATATCTCTTGTTTAGAAACAGTCCTGTGATAATAGGTCTGATTATATATATGTATATGTTTGATTCTTTTAAATCCCAACAAGTTAGCTTTTCTTTCCAGCACATGGCCAAAGGAAAGTGAGCTTGAAGCCTGTGCTTTGTGAATTTGATTTTCCTGAGCACTTGGGAGCCATGGCAAGTTTTTCTTCCATCCTGTCATCTCTATTGTTTTTCCTCCTGCTGCAGAATGAGCTTTACTGACTGTGAGTGTTAAACCACAGATATTTTTGGTTTCCTTATATGTTTTCAAAATCTATAATTTAGGAGAATAGAGGAGAGAGGGCATAGGGATTGGCAATCTTAAAATATGTCAGCTTTGTGGAACCACGTTTCTTTTACATAGGAAAACAACAACCCATGTTTGCTTTTGAAGGCTCTCTTTCACCAAGAGCTACTGCTGAATACTGGGGTTTTTCTCTTGGTTTTAGCAGGAGTAAATAGGAGATAGTGATCAATTAGCCTTGCCTACCAGATCTCTGATTTATAAAAGGGTTTGGGGAAAGGATATTTGATAGTAACCACAACCTGATGAGCCATTGTGGTCACCCCTGTTTTCCATACTCCCTGTTCATGAAGAATGAAGAGTATGGGGCAAGAGTTGTCTTCCAACAGGTGGCAGGCTGTATTCGTCTGTTCTCATTCTGCTAATAAAGATATATCTGAGACCAGGTAATTTATAAAGGAGAGAGGTTTAATTGACTCATAGTTCAGCAAGGCTGGGCAGGCCTTAGAAGGGGAAGCCAATTCACCCTTCACATGGCAGCAGCAAGGAGAAATGCTGAGCAAAAGGAAGTAAAACCCCTTATAAAACCATCAGATCTCGTGAGAACTTACTATCATGAGAACAGCATGAGGCTAACCATCCCCATGATTGAATGACCTCCCACTGGATACTTCCCAAAACACGTGGGAATTATGGGAACTACAATTCAAGATGAGATTTGGATGGGGACACAGCCAAACCATATCACAGGCAGATTCCTGGGAAAAGTGAATATTCTGGAATTGGCCTTGGATTTTGGTTTGACCTAAACTTGAGTTTTCTAGGGGAATTTATTCTATAATGATTTATAGCAGAAACCAGATTACAGTTGTATGATACTTAATTTTGAGGAACATTAACTTGTATTGAGGGAGAAGGGCAAGCTAGGGAGGAAATCATGTTTGGCCAGAGCAGTGCTTATATATGTTTATTCTAAAATGCTGATGCATATATGCCCCCAGTCCTCATTACTCTCTATTATCTTCCACCTAGTTCAGCTCAATTCACATTATTTCTTTACCTCCCTAGTTCATGTAGGTGTTTGAATTTATTACCTCAGACTTCCTTTCTCCTATCAAAGTCGTATCCTAATCCTCATAATTATAGCCTTCTCTTCATTGTGTAGGCTCCCACATTATCCTGGGAGCCTGCAGGTAAGAAATTACACCAAGAGCTGCAGTAGCATTTGAGGAATGTTTTAATTGAGCCAGGATGTGTGTTGTCATAGTGTGAGGCTGACACTGCCTCATGTCTCATATAGGAGAAGTCTGTGATATAGCCAGAGAAGCATCTAGAATGGAGAGTTCTGTTTCATGGGTACAAACAAAAAGGGTCATAAATGCCTAGAATTAGATAAAAGATTACCGTAGATGGAGACTGGCATGAGGAGGATCCATGTAAGAGTAGGCCTTATGTCCAACTTCATCAAGTTGTCACATATTTGGGGTCATCTGAAAAACTACTGCTCTGGGAGCCAAAGTTCTGGCCCTACCTGCAGCCTGTGACTGTGCTTAGTAAGTAGCAGCACCTCTCTGGCACTAAGTTTCTTCATCCAAAAAATGGGAGTTGCATGAATCGGTGGTTTCTCTTTAATTTTTTTAAGCCAGGGATAAACTTTCTTCAAATGATGAAATCTTTCACCAGATGGTAAAATCAAGGAAAGCATGGCTGATGTGGTGAGCCTCAGAGAAGGTCGTTTCCATCTGCCCTTCTGCAGCCCCAGGGAGGCTTCAGGGAGCACAACTTCAAACCACCAGATTGTCTTGGAGGAACCTTAGGGGTTCATGTGCTGTGATTCATTGGAGCCATTATAAGTGCCACGTTAAATGTACAGAGTTTTATAAGGGAGGGATGCTGACTTTGACATAAGTTACTATGTGTTTGTTTAACATAGTTATAGAGTTCATCAGACATGTGCATAGCTGAAGATCTTAAACTTTTGTAGATCATTTGTTCCTTGCTACATGCTCATAGAAGAACACTCCCACCCGATTCTAAGAAGAAATTGGAGATATTCCACATGAGTAGTCACTCTTAGAGAAACAGTCTGGATACTATCTATTACAGGTTATACTATTCATTTCTGAATGAGAGGCCACTCTTGACACATTTTTTGGCATTTGGTAATTACTGGAAGAGAGAGACATCTGGGCAAGAGAAGAAGGCAAGAAGTTGTGTGTTCAGGGGATACCTTGTGCGAGGTTAGGATCATCTCGACAGAGGTTCTGTGTTTGCATTGTGTGCAGGTTGGAGGCCTCATAGGCCCACTGACCTTCACCTTTAGATCCAAATGCTTATTGGACCTAATAATACTTTTGTTAGCTTGAAGGTCATGTTGGAACATGTCAGTTTCTGCCATGAGAAAAATCAAATTTTTTTTTTTTTTTTCCCAGATGCTTTGCTTTGAGAGTATTGACATTGTGCCTGGCCTCAGGAAGTGATCCAATTTGTGGATAAACCAATGATTTATTGATGGCAATTGGGAAGGGTGGTCATGACAATAACATAACAACACAGCTAATGTCTATTGAGTGAATATAAAGTGTCAGAAACTGCGCAGGTTCTTTATATGCAGGATCTTGTTTAGTCCTCACCAAACTTTAGAAGCAGTATTTTATTTTTACCCTATTTATATTTGCAAAAACTGTAGTTTAAAAAGAGCTGGAGATTAGTAGGGTAGACTGGATGTTGGGGAGAAGGAACAGGACACTTCATGAGGGATTAAACTTGGAAGAAAATGTGACATTGGCTTAAACTTTGCCATAGCCCAAGAGGACAAACCAAGTTCCTCAATTCTAAGGAAGCTCCCAGCAAATCTTGTGGAGATTGATTCATTCCTTCACTTACTCAACAAATTTGAGTTGTGTGTCTGCCATTTTGAAGATATGGGACTATGTACTTTGGATCAACAAGGAACCACAAGCCATCATCTATCCATTCAAGTCTATGGGGGGACAAGTCACATGCAAAAGCAAAACTCAAAAATGGGGTAATAATAGTGAACATGCACCGGTGGTTTACTCTGCACCGTGCATGTGCTTTAGAGGCTATATTTCATTTTATCTGTGCTAAAACTTATCAAGTAGGTGTTGTTATTATCCCCATTTTGCTAGTACACTTTAGAGAACATAAGGAATCTCCAAGGTCATACAGTTAACATGTGGCAGAGTCTGCAGAGTCCCCATTCTTATCCCCATGCTGCCTCCACAGTTTAAATTGAATTATTAGGAATACAAATGTGAGAAGCACAGTAAGAAATTATTAACTATTATCCATAGATGTAAAGATGAAGAAAGAGAGTGTCATGGAGTAAGCTTGCAGATGAGATGGGATGCAAAGGAAGATGAGGAAGAAGAAAGAGGAGAGGAAGTATCAGAGAGGAAGGGGGAGAACTTGGAGAGTGCCACAGCAGTAATCAAGGGAATGCATCACACCACTGTAGTGTGATTAACAGAGGGGTCAGAACTGAGAAAAAGCCTTGGCTTTGGCCATTAGGCAGTTATTAGTGACATTCCAGGGAAGCTTTTGGAAGGAGAGTAGAAGCAGGAGCCAGATTGCATTGAGTAACTTTTGAGTAACCATTTGGCAGTACGTTGTTAAATCTAATAATATAGTGGCCCATCAGGCAAAACAAATGTGGTAAGTGGGCTGTATGAGAAGAAATCAGAGTAGGGAGATCTGTTGGCAGACTGGGGGTCAGTGTTGCCTGATCTTTTGATTTTCCACAAGAAGCTGGAAATACAGAAACTTTTGGGTGATATTTCCTGAGTTCTAGATGTTAGTTCGATACTTTAAAAATATAAAACTCAATTGAGGGCTAACCATAACACATCTGAGGGCTGAATTTGTCCTACCAGCAGCAAGCCTATGGAATCCTCTTTTCAGAAGTTTAGAAGGGAAATGAGGAAGCATCTCAAAGCAGCAGCAAGATCAAGGAATGTTTAAGATCATGTTTGAGGCACGTGTGTGTGTGTGTGTCTAGAGTTGTTTGTTTTTGTTTTCTTGGAGTGGGTAAATATAAACTCACTAAGGAGGAGGATTTAATGTATAAATAGAGAGGCCCAAAATATCAAGAGAGGAGGTGTCTGGAAAAGGAAGGTGCTTGTGGGATTGGGAGAAATCAGATTAAGAGGCCAATTGCAAAGGGAACATCCCTACTATGAGAATCCAAAATCCAAAGTGTTCCAAAATCTGAAACATTTTGAGCACTGACATGACACTTCGGTGGAAATGTTCATTGGAGCATGTAAGCTTTTGGATTTTTTGGATTTGGAATGTTCAATCAGTATAACACAAATATTCCAGAATCTGAAAAAATCCAAAATCCAAAACACTTCTGGTCTTGAGCATTTCAGATAAAGGATGCTCAACCTCTGTTAGAAAGAGGAGAAGATGCAAACAGATGGAGTGATGGGAAAGTGAAAAGTCAGGAGTGAAGAGAACCTCCCTCCTTTATACATGTGGTTAGAGGATATATTGCCTGACTGGAGAGGGGCTCAGTTGGAGCCTGGACAAATTTTGTGATGGCTGCTTGGGGAGGTAGTGGCTAGAGTGTAGGGCACTTAGAACTGTCAAGTAGCAGTGAGGACCTAGTTTACTTCAGTTCGTAAGTATCTATTTATGTGAAACCACTAAGTGCAGAAGATACAGAATAGGTAAGACTCAAATACTGCCTCTGTGAGTTTATGGTCTTACTTATATTCTGTATCTCTAACCTGAGCTGATGAGGAAGTTTTCCACATTTCATTAATACACTTGCTATCATTGCCACTTTGTTATATCTGTGAGTTACCTCTACTATTTGCTCAGTAATTTTCTTTAAATCACCTCTTATTTTACATACAAAGATAGAAAAAAGGAAGCTGCATATAAGTACTTATACTTTTATATTGTATTTGTCCAAACAATGCATTCTTAAAAGTAGTTTTAAAATACAAAATTATTTGACATTTCCATGTCACCTAAAGTAATCTTGTGTATAATTAGTAGAACATATACCATGCCTTGGAAACAATGAAACTGGTTGGTTCGTTGGTAGAGTTCTTTTTTTTTTTTTTTTTTTTGAGACAGAGTTTTGCTCTTGTCACCCAGGCTGGAGTGCAATGGCGCAATCTCTGCTCACTGCAACCCCCACCTCCCGAGTTCTTCTGCTACTGTGCCCAGCTAATTTTTGCATTTTTAGTAGAGATGGGGTTTCACCATGTTGGCCAGGCTGGTCTCAAACTCCTGACCTCAGGTGATCTGCCTGTCTGGGCCTCCCAAAGTGCTGGGATTACAGGTGTGAGCCACTGTGCCTGGCCAGTAGACTTCTTTATGTCATTCAGAGCAAGGGGATTTTTTTTTTCCATGTTAGAGTATATATATGTGGCCTTGGTTTTTTTTGTACAAGCAGGTCGGCTTAGATGGCCTGATCTGAATAAAACCGATAAAGGCAGGGACCTCTTTGTTTGACAATTTTAAAGGGTTGCTATTTGAATACCAAGAAGTTTGAAGCTTCACTGCAGAGACTTCCAAATTAATCTAGTCTGGAAAAAAACGAAAATGCCATCAAGTAACAGGAGATTTGTCAGCTGCTCTGCTTACACTTTTCATATAAAACATAAAGGTTGGCAGATTATAGATGAAAGGTCAGTTCAGCAAAAAAGAAAATATGTCAGACAATCTCATAACATCGGTAACAGAGGATGGAAGTTGGAAGCTACTATTGGATTCTTGGAAAGAGATGAGTTTGTTTGCGATGTGTAAATATCATCACCTTTTCTGTGGCTCTTCATTTTGGTGGCTACCTTTTTATGTGAGTCTCCAAAATTTGATTTAAAAGACACCAAAGATGCCTGTCTTTCTGAGAAAGATTTACTTTGCAACAGTTTCACTTAAAGAAAAAGAAAAAGAAAAAACCTGGTCTGAAGGGGGAAAATATACTTCTTTTGCCATAGTGGCTAGTCTCACCCACGCTGCCCCTGAACCAGAGCCCTAAAATGAGGATAAATTGAGAAACTCAGGCTTCCTGCAAAAGCAGTGGCGCATAATGAAAGGGTTTATAGTGAGTACTTCATTGTGAATGATTAAAGGGGAACTGGGCAACTGCAGTGTGATTTGTACAGGTAAAATCCTTTGCTCTAAGAATCACACAGTTAGGACCTGCCTTGGAACAGATTGCTTCCTAGTGAAACATTTTAGCCTGTTCCAGTTTTGGGAGTGGGGAACAATATTAGGCCCATAGTGTCACAGAGCCATAATATTAGAGTTGTAGGGCCCCTCACAAATTTCTAGCATGTGCAGTGCCGGGAATTTGTGCACTTGAAGTGTGGAAATTGTGTAAAATACCACCATTCTATCCAAGCAACTTTGCTATGTACATCACACTCCTAATTACTAAATTCGCATAAACATGCATTTGAGGGAGGCTTCCTACTCATTTGTGAACTCTTCAGCACAGCCTTGCAAATAACGGAGGCCAAAGACGTGACACACAGCACTGTGGGCTAGTAGTCAAAGATATCCATTGATACTTGGCCTCAACGTTTCTGGTTTCTTCTCTCTGTGGTGTTATTTTCTATTAGACTGCTTTCCTCTATCTCTTAAGCCTCCCCATTATTGCCCTTGCTATATATGCAATTTTATTATTGTCAGAAATCTAACAATTAATAGCTAAAGAAAAGGCAGTAATATTACAAAACATGATCTGGCAGTCTTCAAAACTGCTTCAATATTAGCAAATACGTTTGTGATGTGCTGCTGAGACTGTGTGGACGTCACAGTGTAATCTTTAGAGTTTGAATTGCTGAAATCCAAGAGGACTGATGACAGAACTTGTTTCCCTCATCTCCTCCACAAAATTATCTTCCCTACTAAGCTTTCTTAATGAAATCATTGAGACTCTGGCTTGCTGGTAAGAACCAGTTCTTACAACAAGCGTATCCATTTCCTGCTAGTGGTAACTTTAATTCTTCCTGGAATAGCAGGAAACATTAATTTTGCATTGGACCCACAGGTCTCAGAAAGCTAGAATTAAGGTGCCGTTGTCCCACCCTTTTTTCCTCCAAAATAAAATAAAAGAGCAGCAGATCAACAGTGAGGCTTGAGGGATGGGTAGAGTAAAGGAAAGAGCATTAATTTCAGGTGGGGACAGCTGCCTGGCACTATCTCCCTTTGGATTTTGGTTCTTATAGCATCACGGTGAGTTATTAATATGTATGACCTGTACTTTATTCAAACATTATAAATCTATGCAGAAGTCTGGTGTTTGGGTTTTCCTTTATAGCTTTCATTCTTCTTCCCAGAATTATCTCATTTTGATCAGGAAACTTTTGCATAAAAAGCACACACCGAGAACTCACATTTCCATACCATAAATATTAAAAGGGAGTTAAGCTTTACAGTTTCTTCTGCCATCCCAATGGGAGGAAAGTTAGCCTTCTAATCAGGGGGCCTTACTAATGTTCTTTTTATTCACAAGCCAAAAGGTAAACTTAAAATTAGAGTTGAAATATGAAATTGTACTATGTGGTTCCTTTCATGTATGTCAGTCTTCGAATATTTGGCTATGCCATGTCTTTTGTATGAAGGATGTATTAAAAATCTAGTAGTTATCTGAGTTATTAAGAGTAGGTGGTTAGATTATGTTTTGAGGACCAAACTAGGTCCAGACCTTCTCTTAAGGATCGTGATTAAAGTGATTTTTACTGGATAAGTACAAAGTGTGGATTCATCACAATGAATACGTAGCATACAGAAGAGGGAAATGGAACTAGAAAACTTAATGTCTTTTTAGCCACGTTTTAGCTACTTAGCAGCTTCCTATCTCCCGTTATTGTCATTTTTGTCAGCATAAAGGAGTAGTCATAAATTCCAGTTCACATGGAAATGTAAAGGAACGTGTGAGCTATTTCATTTGGGTGAGCTGTCTGCTAATCACATACTCTCAGCTGTTGTACTTTGTGATGGGAAATAAACGTGCTAATTGGTGCTCTTTTTTCTTATTTCAGGAAACCTGCCATATGAATATAAAATAGTGATTGCTGGGAATCATGAACTGACATTTGATAAGGAATTCATGGCAGACCTTGTTAAACAGGACTACTACCGTTTCCCCTCTGTGTCCAAATTGAAACCAGAGGACTTTGACAATGTTCAGTCCCTCCTGACAAACAGTATTTACTTACAAGATTCGGAGGTAACAGTGAAGGGATTCAGGATATACGGTGCACCTTGGTAAGTGATGATTCAAACAGTTTTCCACGTTGTTTTTTAGCTCAGTGCCAAGAAAACATGGCTCGGACTTAGATGCTTTAAAGGAAAATGATTAGGATGGAAGGAAACCTTATTTCTGTATTTACAACAAAATACATACTGTACTGCTGCAAAATGCAACACTTCTTTTCATTGTGATAGAAAGCCCTTTAGGCAAGATCAATAAGAGTTAAGGCTTTCCTAGATATATACAGTCATCCCTCCTTTGGTATCTATGGGGGATTGGTCCAGGACCTCCTGCAGATAACAAAATTCCAGCATGCTCAAGCCTTTTATATAAAATGGTGTGGTATTTGCATATAACCTATGTACATCCTCACGTATACTTTAAATCATCTCTAGATTACTTATAATACCTAATACAACATAAATATGATGTGAATCATTGTTATACTTTATGGTTTAAGGAATAATGACAGGAAAAAATATCCAGCACAGATGCAATTTTTTCTAATATTTTCTTTTTTTTCTTTTTTATTTTTTTTGAGATGGAGTCTCTCTCTGTTGCCCAGGCTGGAGTGCAGTGGTGTGATCTCTGCTCACTGCAACCTCTGCCTCCCAAGTTCAAACGATTCACCTTCCCCAGCCTCCAAAGTAGCTGGGATTACAGGCGCTCACCACTGCGCCCAGATAATTTTTATATTTTTAGTAGAGATGTGGTTTCACCATGTTGGCCAGGCTGGTCTTGAACTTCTGACCTCTGGTGATTTGCCTGCCTCGGCCTCCCACAGTGCTGGGATTACAGGCATGAGCCACCGTGCCTGGCCCTTTTTCTAATATTTTCTATCATTAGTTGGTTAAATCCCTGGATGTGGAATCCCTGATTATGCCTCCATAATCAGGGAGGCTGGCTGTATATATTTATGCTGCTGGGTCCGGGTGAGTGTCTATGTGACACAGAAGGATTTGAGAGGAGGTCACCATGCTGCCCTTTACACAGATTCAGCCACTCTGAACATTCCATCAGCCTTAGGTAACTCATTTCCCTCTCATTTTGTACTTGAAGCAGTCATAAAATATCTTGCTTAGATTAGGGTTTCTCAAATCTCTCTACACATCAGAATTTCCAGCTCCGTAGAAATACAGATTCTGAAGTCCCCACCTCCAGAGACTCAGATTCTCCTTCTTGAGATGAAGCCGAGCCGTTCATATTATTCCCTGGGCATATTCCCTGGGCAAGACTGATGCACAGGTGGTCTGGAAGTTAGTGGTTGAGAGAGCTGGGGCTAGAATTCCCAGAACTAAGCTCTGGAAAACTTGAAATGGGCATATATCCTTGGGGGCCAGACAAGAAGCATGTCAGTCTTGACTCTATCAGTTGACAGTTTTCAGGTTTTAAAGGAGTTACTTCACAGTGTCTGAGACTCAGTTTATGCATCTCTAAGAGGTGAAGATGATACCTATTTTAGAGGGTTATAATGAGGATAAGATAGGTAAAGTTTGTGGTGGATTTAAGAGAGTATCAGGTAGTTTGCTTAAGTTGTGAATTATAATTTTTCTGGCCTTGGGCTTTTCCACTAAATATTTATATGAACTTAGGAAAGTCATTTAGGTCCTAGAGTCAGTTTTTTAAAATCTTTAAAATGGGAGTGTTAGACTAAATGATTGTCAATATTAGCAAGTTCTAGGATTTTTCTGAGGGTGCATATAGAGCAGAACTAACCTGTGTGTATATATAGGGCAGAAGAACTAACCTTTACTCATCCAATACGGAAGACTATCCCAGTCTTTGCCTAGGAGTTGTGGATAGGACTGGAAAAAGACAGGCAGACTGAATTCAGATTGGCCACTTTACTCGACAGTTTGGCCTGTCCTCTGTAAATTAAAAGGCTGAGATATTTTCTTATAATTTTTTTCTAGCTTTACGAGTTGGTATCCAGAAAGACTGGTGAGTGAGTACAGGAAGTACATTTCTGTTTAAAATCAACCCCAACAGTGATTTTGAACTCTTAATTAAGTACTTCCTATATGCCAGGCATTGTCCTAAGTTTTTTGTATGTGTGTTATCTCATTTAATCCTCAAAGTACCTTTAGGAGATGGGCGCTATTACAATTCTCATTTGATAGATAAGAAAACCCAGGTGCAGAAAAGTTAAGTAATTGCTCAAGAATTGTCACAGATAGTAAGAGGTTTGATTTGAACCTGGCAAGTCTGATTCCAGGGTATATAGCATGACTGAGGGGTGGCGTGGGTGGGGATGTGGTATTGGTGGTTATAATCTGCAGATCTAGTTTACACCTAGCTTTAGTAAGGTATGTCAATTTGTTTATTTTTAATGTGTGAGAACATGGTAAAGGGTAAGAGAATAAACAGCAGAAAGCAGTCCTGTCAAACTGTAATCTGAAAACTTATCTCTTGGTCATGTAGGATGTTGATACTAGCGTTTCTGGGTAAAGGGCAGGAGAGAGAGCGTTTCCAGCTTCACAGCCCAGTTCTTAACGACTGTGCAGTAGTTGAGGGATGACCTCTGATGGGCAGAGATGCTCTACATGCAAGTTAAGATCAATTGTTTAAAAATAATTTAAGATTACTTTTGAAAAATCTTTAAAAGACACAGGACATTTAAGGCTATTCCTGAGCAAGCAGGACATACAGAGATCTCTGGATTGATAGTTGCAAAAATGATGACAGCAACAAACTTCCTCCATTATCTGAGCTGATTCAAATCTATTTAGGACAGGGTTCAGCTAAACCAGATTACAGCTGTGATGAATGAGGGAATGATTTTGGTCCTCAGGCAGATCTTGCAGCATCTCAAGAAATTGAACAAACAGAGTAATTCAGAGATGTGATATGACAGGCATGGTCTGTTTTTGGTGGTGGTGCAAACTGCAGACAAAGTCTTTATCTGAACTGGATGGATGTCATTTAAGATGTTTTAATTTTAATACTGGCAAGGGTAGCAAAGTCAAGAAAATAAGCACTAATCAGTCTTCTGAAATGTTTTCCTGAAGTTGTCATTAAACGTAATGTCTATTGAGATTTCCACAAAGCTTCAACCATTTCCTATTGAGTATCTCTTTACAATGAGAGAGATCTGTAAATAGTTTTTGCCCCATCCATTGGAATTGTTGATACTTTGTATTTTGATCAAGAATACAGAGGTTGACAAAATGGATATTTCAGTTTCATCATATGTTTTGGGGAGGCATCCGTAGTTTGGATCTCACTGTGAATATATTTCATCAAAATTAACATTCCCAACACTACTGATAATCTGAACATTGATTTAGGAATGTCTGCATTAGTGTTTCTGTGCTAGGGAGGACAGTATTTGCCATCTCTATCACTTATACAGTGGAGTGGGAACTTGGGTGCGTTTCTTAACATCTACCTGGCTCTGTTTCATCTCTAAAATGGGAAAAAACATTATAATTTCATGGTTGTTAGGAAGATAGAATTAATGCATCCACAGCACGTAGAAGACTTCCTAGCATGGAGTAAGCATTTAATAAGTGTTACCTATTACTACTAATAGTGATGTGTTGGTGTTTCCAAAGTACTTTATACCTTTGTCAACCTTCATAAGGAGACTATAGGACTAGGAGTGAGATTGAATGAGTTTTATCCCTAGTTCACCTTCTGCTCATTGGGTAACACTAGGTGAGTCACTTAACTTCCTCATTTAGTTGTAAAACATGAGGAATGAGGTCTGCCCTAGTTTCTTTCACATGCCACCCACTTAAATGGTCACCAAAGTTAACAATTTTAAAAGACAATACATATTTGTGGGTATGCTTGAATTACTTTAATATCTTATACAATTTTTAACCTCGTTTACTATTAATTTGCCTAGAAGCAATGTTTCGAGAACTTATGCCATAGGTATTACTTTTCTCCCTTCAGAAATTAGATTTTTTTCCATCTCTGAGATTTACCCATAGGTGAGTTCCTGCTTAGTAACCCAACAGATATTTCAACCCAAAATAATGTAAATTGATTGTTTGATTTCCCAATTTTTTCAGTGACTTTTTTGGAGAAAGTAGTAGGTTCTGCATTGCTGATACTGCTAGTGGTTTTAAAAATAGAAATCAAAATAAGAACTCTAATATTAATGACTTCCAGCCTATCATAGGTTTCTCAAAAGCAAATGCCATCAGACTAGGAAAACAGCTATAATTCATGTATTTTGAAAATATGGATTGTGACTTGGTCTAGCTATAGAAGAAGAATATTAGTTTGTATTCATTACACGTTCATAACTTGCAGCACAGCTGAAAGCTACCTCAAGACTAGGGAAAATTAAAGTAATAGTTTCTAATTTACAATTTAACAGGAATTTGTATGTACAAAATAACTTACAACACACCAGAGCATTCATATTCGTTTGCAACCGTAATGTTCTGTAGTACTTACTAGATCCCCAAGGAAGAGGCTTTGAATGTGGTTTGACGGGTCTAAAAATTCAGTGGCCTAAAGTGAAGACGTTATAAGTGGGATGCCAAGTCTAGGAAGGAAAGGGGATTCCTTAGATGGGAGGGCAAGAGTTGATGAAGTCTCTGGGGCACTCTCACCTCAGGAGGCCTTAAGGCTGGTTTTGTGGCTTCTGTATATATTCCTTCATTATCTCATTCTTCCAAGAATCTGGAAGAAGGGCATCGGGCATCTTTTTTACAGTTCAGCCACAGATTTGCTTCACTTCTCCTAAAGTCATTTTCTTTTTTCATTCTTTTTTGGAAGTGCAGAAGAAGAAGGTCTTTTGTTATCAGGCAGGTGGGTCAGCCTCATACTTAGTTCTTACCATGGGAGAGCTTGCGGATTTCTTGCGTACCTAGTATTGATTCTCCACCACCAAGGTGGTGCCCAATTTTGTCTTTGTGACTCACTCTCAGCTCTGGAATGTCTTTCCCAATGGCTGAGTATGCTTAGAAAGGGGAAAAAATTTGAATCTGTCAAATATTAGCCACTGTGGTAACTAATGGCTTGTCTGGCCAGGGTAGAGGGAAGGTAGAATTTTGAAATCATCTTTGTATTTTTGATTACCGAATCTGTAGCCAGCTTTTTAACACAAGCAGTTTGGGATAAACTCGCTCGTGGGACTAGGCTCTTCTTTTGCTCTTTTGATACTAAGATGCTGTGCAGGGAAAAAAAAAAATCCACATACTAATTGATCGGCAGCCAAGCTGCAAAAAGTGAAAGGTCTATATTCTGCCGACTGGAGCAGAGCAGTTGTATTGTTCAGCGAAAGCCTGCACCTTGTTCTTCTCTTGAACAGAAATACAGAGCTGGTCTCCCATGGCTTTTAATGAATATGAGTGGGGCTTTCCAATGTCCAGGAATTTGATCTCTAGGCTGACCAAGGGGTCAGGAACAAAGAGCACATTTTTTCACGTTAGAGTGGACCCAGGTGTAATTTGTCAGATTTAGTAACTGTGGAGGAAGTGCCTTAACTTCTCCAGCAGGAAAATTAGATCAGGCCTAGGCAGTGTAATTCTAAAATGGCTGAAATAGGAAGAGAAAGTCCATTTAGTCGCATTTTCAAAGGATGTGTGAGCAGGATTTGTTTTCCCTTCCTCTCTTCCCCTCATTTCCTATCATAACCATGTTGAATTCATTCATTTATTTAGATGTAATTTTCTCTGCATTTTTCAAAGTGGGAGTTGAGTGTTGATTCACTCTCGGCAGCATTTCTAATTGTTTGCACACAAATAGCTACAAGGTTGTGCACGTTTCCCTTGTTCTGATCAGTGCAGTAGTACTTTATGTTTACTCTGTCAAAAAAGCTTCAGATGTTTTTATTTCCAATTATAAGTTTCGTAATGCATCATGTATTTTGCTGACAGTCTTCAAGTTCTTGAAACAGCGAACAAATTAACAGCAGATATTGAATGAGAGGATTAGAAAACCAATTGACAACTCATATGATAGAATTCAGATACAGGGATGGGTGGAATGGACTCATTTATTTTATTTTCACAGTCATACTTTGTAATTAACTTGGGCAAAGAAAAAAAAGAACAAGAAGAAGAAAGAAAAGAAAGAAACAGCTCCCTGTTCAGCAGAAAAATCCTTTGGCACTAAAGAATGAGACTATGCAAACAATATTGGTTCTGTATCACGTTTTCAGAGATTTCAGCTTTTATTCAGGAGAGTTCAGAAAGGTATTGGCACAGAAAAAGGTCTTGTGTGTGTGTGTTAAACAAATACGCACTCTGCTCTTACATGATTCTGTTTAAAGGCTCAGGGTAACATTTCATTTTTCTTGGCACAGGGCCCGTAGACTCTCCCATTATGAAACTATGGCTGTTCTGCCCTAGTCTAGAGTTACAGGGCTCTGTTTACATTTTTGCCTGTTTCAGAATGCAGCTGACTGCTCTTAAAGCCGGGATCAGATTCACTTCTGGTTTAACGACTGCCCTGTTTATTTGAAAAAAGAGAAAGCAAAACTGATCACTTTGCTTCCTACCTCCCATTGATGACCAAATCAGTAAATACCATTTCCAAAGCCAGTTTATGCAGAGCTGGTTGTATGGGATCTCACTCGCCCCTTTCCACCAGCTCTGTGCAACTCAGCCTTCAAAGGCTGCCGGGTGCCTTTATCTGGTGTGTTGGTGGTGGTTGTATGGAAGAATGTGGAGGTGCTAAAGAAGTATTTGTCTGCATTCAATTATGCTTCATAGCAACCGTTGGCATAATTTATATTTTTGCCTGCACATTCTGAGAGAGCAACTCGGCAAACAACAATAATTTACATTTGGGTGGTTTATTTCACTCAGAGAACTTTCATATGTATTGTCTCATTTGGGGCTTACAACAATGCTTTAAAATAAGCAGGGTATGTATTACTACTACTAATGAATAGCCAGCATTTATAAGTGTTTTTATGTCAGTGCTGTTAATTATTGCCTCCTTTTGACAGAGACCAACAGAGAGAGTTTCTGACAGAGAAAGTGACTTGCCCAAAGCTACAGACTTAATTTGAGGGCAATATAGGACTAGAATCCAGGCTTCCTTTGTGGAGTTTGCTAGACTAAACCAGGATATCCTAGATTTCTGTCTACTCCTTGGCCTGAACAACTCAGGAAGTAGCTGCTTTTCATCTTAGAAGACCTGGCCATTTTCATCTAGTTGCAAAAAGGGTGTACAAAAATCCAGGCCAGCACCCTTCAGGGCCTCTCAGGATTAAGTGGTGAGGTATGCTTCTAGGGGAAAATAGGACCACTGAGGGAACAGAAAAAAAAAGTGACCCGGAGATTAGGGTTTCAAAAAAATGGCCAGGTGCAGTGGCTTGTGTCTATAACCCTAACACTTTGGGAGATTGAGGTGGGAGGATAATGTGAGCTCAGGTGCTTGAGACCAGCCTGGGTAACATAGTGAGGCCCCATCTCTACAAAATTAAAAAATTAGCCAGGTTTAGTGGTGTGTGCCTGTAGTCCCAGCTACTTGGAAGGCTGAGGCAGGAGGATTGCTGAGTCTGGGAGGTCAATGTTGCAATGAGCTGTGAGCACACCCCTGCACCCAGCCTGAGCGACGGAGTGAGACCCTGTCTCAGACACACACACAAATTTATGTCTTAACGTATAGTAAGGGATGAGTTGGCTCCTGCTCTTCCTGCACCACAGAGACGACTCCCTCCACAACACATATCAGGAGGCAAGTATAGGTTGCATGTGGCTTTTTCCCTCTGAAGAACCATGCAGTGGCTGAGAGAGGGCATATGCACCAAAAGGGACGTGCTAGCAGTGTACATCCGCTGCAGTCAGACCTGCCATGGGTCTACGCTGTGTTCCACAGAACACCTCAACCTCCACTTTTGGACATGGCTGGCTGCTGGGTGTTCTTTCATTTTCTCCTCTTACACTAACAGGCTCCTTCTTTTAATCCAAAGTTGCTACTGGTGGATAGAAAGGGATTGTAAAGTGATAACAGGCTCCATCAGGGCAGGGACCTGTACTTTGTCCTCTATGCATACCCTAAGCTAGCTCAGTGCCTGGAATATAGTAGATGCTCAGCCCCTCTCTTCTGAATAAATGAATGAGGGAGGTGGTGGTAGAGATATATCTCTGGCTGGTGAACTAAGGGTTTACACAGCTTAGACACCCAGTGACAAAAGGAAAGAAAATATTTCCAATACAAGATCAGGCACAGTCATGGACATACGAAACAAAAGACTAGAGATGATAGAGCAAAATGGAACCAAGCAAAGCCCTAAATGATGTCTATGGGCTTTAATAGCATGTGTAATAGGACCTAGATTCTTCCTGAACCCTCAGAAATCTAGCATATCTCCAGGTGAGCATGGTTTAATAAAAGTGAGGAATGGGAGTGGGACAAACCTCACATTAAACCTCACGTTAAGGCAGTGAGAGTTTTCAAAGAAAGCCTGCACCAGTAATTTTAGGTTCTTTGGTATCTTGTCTTCAGCTCAGATACCTCATTCCCATACTGTGAACATCTCTAGAAGTCACTCTTAGAAATAGGGACTGTCACTTCAAGGCTGCAGTCAAAGTAGTTGGCATCAAGTGTGAGACTGGTAGGAAGCTAGACCAGGCGGACCCTCAGAATATCATTTGGACACTAAAAACCAATTCTCAAATATGCAGTATTCCCTTTTCTCGGTGGCTGAATTCTCAGAGATGGAGTTCTTAGCGTCACGTAGATTCTGTACCATTTGTTTTCAGGCTACTTGACGAACATGGGTGACTTATTTTGTACTCTGAACTGTACGTGTAGGGTGAACTTCTCCATGTCCAGTCAGTAAACCCACTACGATCCCATTGACAGTCTTAGCCTGTATTTATTTGGTTCCAGTCTTAGCTGATTCTGTCTTCCTGTGATGCATTTCTCTTCTGTGGCTCAGATGTGTTCACAGGTGACTCTAGGTAACCACACTGGATCCTTTAATGCTTCTCCTAATCTCTGATGAAGGTGAGATGGGTTTTGGAGCACACATATCTTTGGAGAGATGAAGTTGCTCCTTCCACTGGGTGCCCCTCTTTTGCCAGCACCACATCTGCAGAGCCGCAGGACTTCCTTCTGCCCCTTCTGATGAGCCTGCATGCTGCCAAAGTTGTTTCATAATAGTGCCTTAATAATCAAAGCCATGTTGTGTTCTCTGCTTCATACAGGAGAAGCCCCCTGCCTTCTAGGCTGCTCTGTGAGAGGGATGTCAAGGCATGATGTCACCCACCCTCTCAAGGATTCATCTATAAGCCCATGGGAGGCTTGGTCAGGCTAGTAGACCCATGATGTGCCTAGGGACATCCCCTCTGACGGTGAAGGCTTTGTTGAAACCGTTCTCCAAAAAAAAATTCTTGCTAATTCTCTCTTCCCTTAAACAAACAATTCCTTAGGCTACAAAACTTCTGTCAGGGCCTCCCCAGCAGGAAGGCCTGTGCTCCCCACATCAGGCATCGCTCAAGCATCTACAACTCTGTTCTACTCACAGAGGGAGGGAGACAGTGGTATAGAGCTCCGCAGGCTTTGGCCATAGAAATAGACTGTTCCCAATAAGCTTGAGTCTCACTTTGATCATTTAGAATTTATTTACCTTGTTACACGTTATACAATCTCTCTGAATCACAGTTTCATCTCTCAAAGGTGTATATAAATGCTAATAACTACTATTTATTGAGCATCATTTACATACAAGTTCCATATGTAAGATTGTTTTTAAGCTTCAAAGTAACCCTGTAAAGGAGATGATATTACCCTCATTCGGGAGATGAGAAAATTAAAGGTTAGAGAAGTTAAATAATTCATCCAAGAATACTTATTTTGCAAAGAACTGTAAATCAGTCCCAAATCCTCTGTGTTTTTTACGACTTCTGTGTGTTTTTCATGGGATTAAAATAAGATCCTGTACATTAAGTTCCTGGCACTCAGTAAATGCTCAGTTAATATTATTTTTCCCCTAAAAGGTAACACTTGTTATTTTTGCCATGGCTATTATTTTTTGGTTTTGTTTTGTTTGTTTTGTTTCTATGGTGGTATTATCACGGTAGAAAAGAAGCAGCAAAAAGGGTAGAAATGAGATAAATAGGAAACTTAGTCTAGTTAAATTCTTACCCCTGTATGTGTGTTGGTGGAGGCAGGGGGATAAAGGAAGAGAGAAAATGTTTTAAAGTGAATATCGTACAGTTTCTTTGCATGGCAGGTTGCTTATGATCTGGATAAGTCGAAACCACTTAGGAAAGGAACCCCATATTCAGCTGTATTTGGTCAAAAGGCATGGAAGAATGGATAGATGTCTGTTAAATGAAGACATATGGGCATTTTTAAGATCACTTACATGGAGTATCATTTTCAGTGTATGAGTAATGTTGGCAGTGTGTTTACACCCAGGAAGAATAAAGGTAATCTTGGATATTGACTATAAATTAAATGTGGAGTGTTCCATGAGGGCTGCTGCAACACCAAGTGAGTGTCAAATTTTGAAGTCTCTGGGTGGGCAGAATGCGTATGCATTCTGCAAAGAGCTGCAAAGGTGAGCTACAAACCTGCATTAATTCAGGAGAGGATATGGGAAGACTATTTTGCTCAACTATAAAAGATCAGCTTGGTTAAAGTGTAAATACAGTTACTATGAGTAATAATGTCCATGTATAAAATTTGTAGCAAGAAAAGAAATTAAAAAGGCAATGAGAACAGAAGTACCTAGTATAGAAGGGTATATTAGAGGAAGTGGTTAAGACCTAGCTTAAATAATAGTCTCCCTAGGATAAAATTTCCCAAGACAGCATCTAAGGTGCCAATGATATTTAATAATTAATTTAGATATTTTCAGGCCCCATGTCTTGGTGTGGTGGGTTTCCAGGATGGATCACATTAAATAAAAAGTGGTGCTAAAATTTCGTATGAATCAACAGTAAATCAACACTGAAGACTAAGTAAAACCAACGCTATGTTTGTGAAGGAAAGAAAAAGAAGGGTAGAGTCAACTTACTGATTTTTCATTCTTTCCTAAAACCGGTTATGCACTTTTTTTATACATTATGTGCAAAATGATTGCATATAAAACTAATTGCCTCTGTTGTCTGCCTGGTTTAATAAACTGTGATTATTGTTTTTCTCTCTACATTTCAAGCTACCATAGGTACTGAATTTCTGGGATATATCAATCTTAAAGCTGAACCTAATAGGATATACTGACTTTCCATGCCTACACAAGGCTTCATGAGCCATACGAAGTAGCTTTGGAGCACCACGGTTCTAGAAAGAGGATTGTCAAAGACAGACACTAGCAGAGGGGAAGAAAGTTTTATTGTCTTAATGATTTAAAAGTCCAACCCTTAAATCACTAGCCATAATTGAGGCCTCATTGTTTTGAATCAGTTGTCAATAGAAAAACCTTTCTTGCTTTCATCTTTGAAGAACAAAATAAAAGATGCTAGACTAAAGCCTAATCAAAAATTATTGATGGCAAAACTACCTAGTTGGAATAGGCTGTTGACAGAAGTCTCATTCCCACTTCTCTTCTCTTCCTTTGGTGTTATGATATAAGAGGAAAAAATTATGGAAGACAAGTTTGTTTTAAAAACTCATGGCTTTATTTGCGGGTTTTGTATTTATATATAGTTTTTAAATAATAATTAGGAAGTACTTGAGAATGAGGATTTTAGGCTATGCTGATGTTACTGTTTCTGTTACTAAACATTAATGCTTCCTATTTTTTCCAGAAGAAACAGCCAAGACTAGTTCCTTTTCTGATCCACATTCAGCCCTTCCCCTTAAGAAGATAAGTTCTGAAAGATGTACTTACCTGTTGGGCAGCAGAATAAGTAGAAAAAACCGAAAACCCAAGTGTGTGTGTACGATGCTGGGTCTGACCTTTATGCTTTTAGATAGTTCTTACCGGAGGCGAATTCTGTGTGGTTGTCGGCTTGCACAGCAGCTTCAGAGGCAGGCCCATGAAAGGCGAGCGAATTTTCAGGGTATTGAGTGCCTTCCTACATTCACACTGTATGTGCTGTTCAGGATTACTATTGAAGGGAAAATCAGAGGGTATTGGTTTTTAAGAAGGTTATTGGTATTTAAGGTTATTTGCTGTAGGAATTACCTTCTATAGAGTTTGAACTATGTTCTGAAAAGTCTGAGAGAAATAGAAACATTTCATAGCAAATTTTGAAGTTTGGCTAGCCCGTAAACCACAGGCTTAACAATGCCCTAAAGTCAGTTTTGAGACTTTGTAACTCTTGATGTATAATTATGAATGCATTTTTCCTTTGTTGATTCTTGTGATAAACAGAATTAGTGGATTATTAATAAAGCAAAATATAAAATATGCCTGAGAAAATCCGTTCTGTTTGTCTCACTCTGAAAATAATTGCACCAAATAATCTGAACGACACCAAAAAAGCTTTTTGTCTGAGTTTCTACAAATAAGAGTAGAAAAAAACAATGAAAGGAAAATAGTTAAACGTAGGAAATCATCAAAAATAGAAATCGTGCAGAAAGTAGACATCTTGATTCTTAAAAATTATGTTTCCCAAGCTGTGCAAATTTTTCTCAGTTAACCACATACTCACATGGATGAAGATTTCACAATTCCAGTAAAAGCATTCTTACATTCACCTTGAATGGTTTTGTGCCTTGAAGAATTAGCATCAGTCATCAGAGAGCAATGGTATGTTTTTCTTCTTATATTTAGCAGTTAGCATTTTAAAAGCCATATCCTCACCAAAAATGTACAGATGGATCATTGCATTATAAAAAACATATATAAATATAGGCAAAAAACAAAAAATGAGAGATAATACACCACAAGTGTAACAGCGATTTTCTCTTATGAATGTTCTTTTTTTTTCTTTCTTTCTCATTCTACTTTTCCTGGGATTTTGTACATTCTTACAGTGGGTAGATTTTATTTTTACAGTTAGGAAGAACAGCCATACTCTCTAGCCATAAAATGTGTGTCTATGGGTAACTGGAAATTAACCCTGTCCTTCTAACTTGATGCTGTCATCACATATATGATCCGGGTGTGCGTGTGGGTTGGCACGTATGCACGTACTTCACAGATTACTCCATTTGAATATGGGAAGGTAGAAGGGTCTCTCCTCAACAACAAGTACTGTGGTTTTCCTGAAATGCAAGGAAACCCCCAAAAGCACCAGAGCCACGCATTTATTCTGCTGAAAAAATGTGTTTCCTTTTTAAAATTGGAATCTCCTAAGAAAGTAGAACCTAAATGGCTCATCCAGTCTGAGTTGAATGATAAAACCCAGCCCATTTTGGTGCTGCGTTTTGATTCATCCCTGAATGTGACACCCTAGTACTTGTGTTCCTGGGTCTGGCTTCACAGGACGTGACTTCAGTCAAGTAAAGCCTTGCGCCTACCTTTGCTTATTTGTATTCTAGTGCTGTAAGCTCCTCTCCTCTCATGTGTCTTTGTTCTATTAATCTGTAAAACAGGGCCCGACTTGTGATTAGTCCTTGGTGCTTGTTTCTATTAATCAGTCTGCAAAACAGGTCGACTTGGATGCTTTTGTTCAAGAGCTTAATGCGTTCTCCTTGTCAGGCTGTGGTTCAGGCTGCTCCGTTTGCCTTAAAGAAGACCAGGTGGTGAAATTTGGTTTTTATATGCTGATTGCACTGTCAAGAAAGAAAATACTGCTTGAAAAGACAACAGGAAAATGCTAATGTGGAATTGTAGAGCGATGTTTTAGTAGGAGGAAAAGTTTATAGAAAATATAACTTGTGTAACCTGGCTGTGGTGTATAATAAACTGCACAGTGCAGTTGGCTGGAACAGAAAATAAGGCATTATTCGTATTATAGTCTAGAAGCATGGTGTCAAGGAAAGGTTGCCTATTAATAAAATTTTATGTGGACTTGAAGTGTAATTCTTTTGATTCTTAAAGTGGGAATATCATCCTTTTAGATACAGTATTAACTACTGTAAGAAGACCCAATACAATTGTGTGCATTTCCTTACTTTTTTCTTTCCACCCTGCCTCGTGCCAAATGACCTTGCCACAGATTAAAATTATTCTACCTGTTATGTAGGGGAAACTCTGTATCTCAATTTTCTTATCTTCATTATCAAGGGACAAAAACTGACCTACCTGTGGAGATAGAGTGTGGGCTAACTGAGTGATGGTTATAAATTACTTTGTAAAATGCTCATTATTACCGTTTAAAAAATTCTAACTCTAATGTACAAAGGATAGCCTCACTGGAAAAGAATTTTAATGCATAACTTTTTTTCCTAGTGACAGCAACGCTCTAGGAAGAACACAGTTTTTTATTGGAAGTTGTCTTTTATATCTCTAAAAATTTCAAGTAAATTTAGCATTCATTACTTGTGAAATAGCTGCCCCCTCCAAAAAATCTGTTGAAGTATATGCAAGGAGCAAACTCTCAGAACTCCAAATTAAATTTGTCATCAGTGATAAATTTAGTCCTGTAAGATAGTTTAATAAGTGCTTCGGCTTGATTTATTGGCTTTGTTAGTTAACAAGAGTGTATTATGTCTTGTACAGAACTTAGCAGAGCAATTTCTGACTAGACCTTCTTTGATTAAAATAAAAAACTGAAAGTCTCATTTTAGTCATGTTGATGGTAATTATTTTAACATGAAATTGGAAAGTAAGCACACTGCAGTCCTGTCATTTATATTTTAAAAAAAGAAAGAAAGAAAAGAAAAACATCAGAATGTGAAGGGGAAGGCATTTAAAAGGTTCTAGTTCTTTATGTTTGTACGTACTTTATTTCCTTTGTGTGTATGCAGAGCGTCTAGGCCGTTTTACTGGTTGGGCCGAAGATGCAGCCCTTGCATATATAATCACTAATGAGTGTCAGGATTCAGCTGCTAATTTGAAAGGCTTTGTGGCTCTTTCACCCCAAACACTAGAAGCTTCATTAGGCTCTGTTTTGTCCAGCCTGACCTTTGCTGATCTTTAGATCACAGCTAAATACCAACGTTACACCAACACCCTCGCAGTTGAAACAGTCCAGACATGATTCCTTTGGTGCATATCTTATCAGAATCTGCTACTGACATAAACTTGGGTGTCCCTTTAGCTTGCCACATAATTAGGATTACCTCCCCCCAAAAAGGCCCTATTTACTTACAATCCTGTTCAGTTGATTGGAGATTTGAATTCGAGAGCAATTAGCAAATTTTTCAGTCTCTTTTTTTTTCCTAAAAAAGGCACTTTTATAAGGCATAGCTTTTAAAATATGTTTTTATGGCTGTTTCAGTGTAAGCAACAGACAGCTACTAATAAAGTTTTTCTCTCTTTGATTTGGGAAAAATACATACACTATATTATTAATGACATCAAGTTTTTAAAATGGAAAGAAAATTTAATGGTATCTTTTTCTTTAGAGGTATGTCTTTTGGAGTATACTTTCTTCAAAATCAAACCTTGTAGCAAGCAGGTGGAAGAGACCTTTCTGCTCACAGTCTTTTAAATATCCTGAGAAAAGAAACAACAGGCATGCTTTGTCAAGCTTTTGGTTGTTGGAGAGGGAAGTCTTACTTTTCAGCACTATTATTTGTAGATTCTCCCCCTACTCTTCTCAATTGGCAGAGAAATTATTCTGCTTCAGTTTAAAATTTTACTCTATATTTGATATGAAGCAGTAGCTACGTGGAGATATCTTTTGGCATTTATTAATTATCAACCAGGAAAAACGCTTCTTTATAAACTTATTTTTCAACAGATCCAGTCATCTACTTCAGGTCTCCGGTGATCTTATTTTGAAGTAGTTTGAATTCTCTTTCTTTTTTACAGAGTCATAAAATTAGAGATGGGAAAGAGCTCTCTGATTGCATCACTTTTTCCATCCTTTTGGCCAGTGTGATCTCCCTCCCTCCGGCATATTCCCTAGTGTTCCATTCAGCCTAGTTTAGGATAATAAGACCAGGGAGGCTTCTTGTCCAGGCCCCTCTGGGAAAATGTCCCACGGCCCTTGACATGTGGATATGCTTTCAGGCATGCAAGCTGAAGTTTTCTCCTGCTATGAGACTGCTTCAATATTCTTAAATTCAATCTCTTTTCTTGTTGTTACTTGCTTCTAAACCATCAAGGACTTTTTTCTGTCAAACAGCCTGCTCATATTGTGAACAACAACAACAAACCCCACAACACTACACACAGGCATGTGTGTAGTGCCTCCTTCTTCCATTCAAAAAGACAACGTTATTTAAGGTGTTCTGTTGTTATTAACTATGTGTCTGAGACATGCCTAAATTTGAATGGCCCATAAATTTTACCTATAAATGAATCTCATAAATCCTCAGCCATTTCATAGGCCCTGTGACTACAACGTCTCAGAATCTTGTTGGTTTAGAGCCTTTTTAGGAGTCCAGGAACAAGATAGGGATTCTGAGAACATTTGTTTTTAGATGGATAGAACTAAATTAATCAAAATCCTTTATTTATGACACATTGCCATCATTGGTCTATGCCTAACCTTTATTATCATCATGTTATTTTTCTGTTTAGAAGTAATGTAGTGGACATCCATTAACCCACAAAGAGCCTGAGGACTAGAACATGGACAATAATTTGTGTTTATCTATGTGCTTTCCTGTCTCTTATCTCCTACCTTCTTTCTCCAGGTATATATTAATATGAGTTTTGTTTTTTTTTAATTCCTTTGCTTGTTTAGATGCTTCTTATAATGTACACATATCTAAACAATATATAGTTATGGGTTTTGAACTTCATACAAAAGATACTGTGGATTTCTCTTTTAGTTATGGAGTAATAAGCTCCTAACAGACTAAACCTCCCACAAATAACTATAAATAACAAATAAAATAACTACCCAAGGGCTCTGGAGAGTGCACAGAAGCAAGTAGGTTTTTGGAGGGGAGCTGAAACTTAAAGGAAGCAACTCCAATACAGTTTTTCATTTCTGTGGGTTTACCTGGAGGGTAGCCACAGTTGAGTATAATGGTGTCATGATATGGCTAAAGTTCTCACAGAGAGCCTGTACTCTTTTTGGCAGGAGAAACCATTTGAAAAAGCTTAGAGTAGCCAGAGCCACCAGAGTGAGGGGGGATCCCAGGGGAAAAAAAGAGAGACAAATAAGAGAAACACCAAATTCTTTGTGTAAATTCTGCAAAGTCTCTGGCCCCTGAGCCATGCATGTTGGGGCAGATTGAAAGCGTCTGAACTGAGATCTGAGCTACTGCCCACCATAGATATCAACATTTAAACATTCATAGAAGAAATAGTGAAATCTTACACAAAATCTTTCAGAAATTTGAAGACGAGATGCTTCCCAACATATTTTATGGCCAGGATGACATTAATACCAAAATCTAACAAAAATATATTACCAAAAAACTTACAGAATAACATGCCTCATGAGCAGAAACTAAAATACTTTCCAGAAGAATAGCAAATCAAATACAACAACATATAGAAAGGTTAATGGATTATGATCAATTTGGGTTTATACCGGGAATACAAGATGGGTGTAAAGTGAAAAAAAAAAAATCTATCTAATTCACCCTATTAACGGGATAAAAGAGGAAAACTATGTGATCATTTTAATAGATGCAGAAAAAACATTCAAAAAGACTCAATATTATTCATAATAAAGACTTTCAGCAACCAGGAGTAGAAAGATACATCAATTTGATAGAAGGCTACAATCCTATAGTTAACATCATAACTGATGGTAAATATTGAATGCTTTTACACTAAGATCAGAAACAAGTAAGGATTATTGGCTTGACACTGCTATTTACCATTGTTACGAAGGTCTTCAACAGTATAATAAAACACAAAAAAAGAAATAAAAGGAGGGAAGATTGGAGACAAAGAAGTAAAATTCTGTTTTGCAGATGACAGGGTTGTCACTATAGAAAATTTTAAGGAATCTGCAAAACAACTGCTAAAAGTAATAAGTCAATAAGAATGAGGTTATGGGATACAGGATTAATATACAAAAACCAATTGTATGTTTTCACACTTGCAGCATAAAATCTAAAATGAATTTTTAAAATGTTAATTATAGTAGTACCAAAGGAGCAAATATAACAAAAGATGTGTAGAATCTCTCCACTGAAAACCAAACAACATTGCTGAAAGAAATTAAAGAAGACCTAAACAAATGAAGATATATCATGTTTGTGAACTGTTCAGTTCTCCCTAAATTGATCCATAGATTCAGCTCAATCTACTGATTGGGTAAAAATCTCAGCAGCTTTTGAGTTTTAGAAATAAACAAGCTGATTCTAATATTTTTTGAAAATAAGAAAATATTTAGAATAGTCAGAAGCAGTCAAAAAAAAATAAAAAAAACTTGATGGGCCATACTATCTAATTTCAGGCTTACTATGAATCTTTTGTTATTCAAAGTAATACGTAAGGTGGACATACAGAGCAATGTCAAAGAAAAGTAAGTCCAGAAACAGACCCATATGTATACAGCCAAATGAATTTGGCATGATGTCAAGGCAATTTAATGGGGAAACAGTAGTCTTTGATAAATGGTATCTGGACAAATAAATATCAGTATGGAAAACCTTGACCCTTACCTCACACCATATACAAAAATAATTACAAAACAGATCTTAGACTTAATTTTTTTTTTTAAATGAAACCTATAAAAGGTCTAGAAGAAAACTTAATCTTTGCAACCTTGGAATGGGCAAAATCTCTTAGATTGGGACACTCAAAACATAAACAGCATAAACTATTGAAGAAAATAATGACAATAGGAGTTTTACCAAAATTTTCAGTCTTTGAAACACATCATTACAAAAATCAAAATGCAGTCCATAGTCTAGGGGAACATATTCTAGGGGAACATGTTTTCAACCTATAAATCTGGCAATTACACACATCTCTATCCAAATACATAAAGGAGTCTTAGAACCCAGTAATAAAAAGTCATAAAAAGACCCCAATAAAAAATGATGAAAAATTTGAATTGATTCTTCATAAAGGGATATATCCAAATGGCCATTATATGAAAAAATATTTAAAAATAATTAGTCATGGTGGAAATGCACATTAAAACCATAGCAAGATACTACTGCACATGAAATAGAATGGCTAAAATTTAAAAAGCTAACAATACCAAGAGCGACAAATATGTGGATCAACCAATAGAGAGCGCTTATGCACTACAGATATGAATGTAAAATGGAGCACCCTTTTTGGAAAACTTTTTGATAGTTTCTTAAAAAGTCAACCCACATCTACCACACAACCTAGCCATACTGCTCCTAGATATTTACTCAACACAAATAAAAATATATGTTCACATAAAGACTTGTACACAAATATTCTTAGTAGCTTTATTCACAATAACCAAGGCCAGAAAACAACCTGTACATCAGAACACTACTCACCAAATAAAAGAAATGAATTATAATAAAACAAGGGATAAGATGAATGAGTTTGAAGATCATTATATTGAATGAAAGATGCCAGATACAAAAGAATACATTTACTGTGATTCCATTTGTATACAATTTTAGAGAACACAAACTAAAGTGACAAAAGGATCAGTGGTTGCTTATACTGGGGACAGAGGGAAGGACACAGACTGCAAAGGGTATGAGGAATATTCTAGGGGTGATAAAAATGATTTATATCTTAATTATGGCTATGTGTCTTCATTATAGTATGCATATATCTGCAAAATTTTATAAAATTGTACAATTTGAATAGATACAGCTTATTGTACATAAATTTTATCCCAATACAATTTTTTTGAGGATATTTAGCTGGCTGTCAACTTTTGGGGCTTGCTTATTTCATTCAACATTTATTTAATATGATTTATCAAATATTTGAAGAATGAAAGAAGAAAGGGAGATAGATAAATTTATGTCAGTCACTTCTGTCACAGGAGAGAAAAAAGATGAAAAGAAATCCAAGTCTTCTTAAACAAAACAACACAAATTCTAGATTTCATATCTATCCATCTTACATATCAAAGAATAACCTTTCTAGAACCAAGTTCACCATAACTTACATTCAAGGCTATTATTGCTTCAGTAATAAGGGAAAACTTCAATTTGCTTGAAATCTTGGAGCAGCAAAGCAGGAAGGGCATATTAGCTAAAACTCTTTTGGTTGCAAGTAACAGGACAGCAACTCAAAATGACAAAAAAAAAAAAAAAAAAAAAAAAAAAAAGAAATTACCGGCTTACATAATTTAGAAGTTCTCAGGGATAACCGACACCATGATGTTATTATTGGAATCCATTTTTTATTTCTTATTATTGGCTGGATCTTTAAGTGTTGGCTTCATCTGTAGACAGACTCCTCTTGTGGTGGCTGCTAGCAGTTTCAGCTTTACATTTAGTCAAGAGATTCTCATTGTTTCAGCTTGATTTGCATGTCTTTGTTTGGACCAATCAGTATGAGGAGGAGGATGGAATGCACTGATTGGTGAGGTACAGTCACGTGCTCCTTCCCAAGCTAGGCAGGGTATGAATGGATCCCACCTGTACTACACAAATTAACAGTGGAATAAGAGTTCATTTTCAGAGGAAAAGTTGTGTGCTGTTACCAGAATAAGGTGGATCGAATGCTCCATAGGCAAAAATAACAGTTATCTCCTCTCTCAAAGATAAACACAGGAGATGAGTAATGTCATTAGGAGGAACCTTGCTAGTGGTAAAATTTTTAAGTTCCGGGTCCTATTTGTCTTGGAACATCTCTTTCCAAGGACCACAGCCATTTGTTTATCCCAATGTCTTTGTTTCTGGCACAGGAAGCTAGAAATACTCTTAAAAGTGGTGGTGGTGTTAATGAATTGAAAATCCTGGAATGGTAAATGCCTTCTTAAACTTACATTAAGCCCAGCAATCTGACAGTGTGGCTATACTGGTTAGGTATAGCTATGTTAAAAAATCATCACAAAATGCAGTTCCTTAAATAACAAAAATGTATTATCTTACAGTTTCTATGGGTCAGGAACCAAGACACAGCTTAGCTGAGTCCTCTAGCTCAGCTTTCTCACAAGATGGTAATGAAGATGTCATGCAGAATAGTGGTCTTATTTCAAGGCTTGACTTGGTTGGAATCCACTTCCAACATTACTCAGGTGGTTATTGATAGGAGTCAGTCACCTGCAGGTTGTTGGACTGAGGACCTCAGTTTCTCACAGTTTTCTGTTGACTATTGGCCAATGCCCTTCCTCTATTCCTTGCCATAGAGACCTCTCTACAGGGCAGCTCACAACATGGTAACTGGCTTGAATCCGAAGGAGCAGAAGAGGCAGGAAGATGGAAAGCAGGGTCTTCTGGTAACCTAATCTCAGAAGTAATACTCCATCACTTTGGCTGAACCTTTTATTATTATTATTTTAGAAGCAAGTCACTAGGTTTAGCCCATATCCATACCCAAGGGAGCAACAATTACATATGGGCATGAATACCAGAAAGGGAGATCATTGGGAACATCTTAGAGGCTGTGCATCATGGTGGCAGTGACAACAAAGGAAATACTTTGCTCATATATCTTGCCGTTGAAGTTTTCTGTTGAAAGCCTTAAATCATGGACTGGATACCTGAGGTAGATAGAGGCATTTCCAGAAGCAAGGTAGGACATTTGGCAACAGGGAGTTTATGTTTGTGATTAGTAATGCAAACCAAATAAAAAGACAAAACAAACTAATGGAGAGTTTGATTGTGAGGTACAGAAATGATTACAAAAACAAGCTGAAAAAATAGATGCATAATGAGAGGTAAAATAGAGATACATACCAAGACTTGTATTTAGAGTGTTCACCACAGACAATCAGCTAAAAAATCCCAAAAACCAAGGGAATAGCTTACAGTTGCATTGTATCCATACGATAGAATACCATATAGCTGCTAAAGATAGAATTTTTCGGAACAGTGGCCTTTAACCTTTTTTTAACCACAGCTCACATAGTAAGAAATCTGTTTTACAACAAAAATGAGTATATACAACTATTTTAACTAAAATAAAAATGTCTTCGAGGATGTTTATCTATCATATGTAATATGTATTTTGATATGCTTAATTCTATTCAACATTTTTATTGTGGTAAAATGTGTATATTGTAGAATTTACAATTTTAACCATTTTAAGTGGCATTAAGTACATGCACATTGTTGTGCAACCGTCACCACTCTCTCCAGAACATTTCCAACTTCTCCAACTAAAACTTAGTTCTCTAGCTCCCATTTCCTTCTTTCCCAGCCCGCCATAAGCACCATTCTATTTTGTGTCTCAATGAATTTGACTACTCTAGGTAACTCACATAGTGGAATTATACAACATTTGTCCTTTGGTGACCAGCTTATTTCACTTAGCATGATGCCTTCAGAGTTCATCCATGTTGTAGCATGTATTAGAATTTCCTTCCTTTTTAAGGCTGAATAATATGCCATTGTATATATACACCACATTTTGTTTATCCATTTGTTGATAGGCACTTGGGTTGTGAAGGTACTTGGAGCAAAAGTATGAAGCCTCCCTGTGAGCATCAGGTTGAAAATCCGTGTTGAGCCACAGTAACCTAAACTGCAACTACGGTCCCCTTCTCCATTGATTTTCATGATTATTATTATCTTTTGATACAGGCTTTTGTTCTGTCACCTAGGCTGGAGTGCTATGGCACCATCATGGCTCACTGCAACCTCGACCCTCTGGGTTCAAGCAATCCTCCCACCTCAGACTCCCAAGTAGTTGGAACCACAGGCATGTGCCACAACCCCTGGCTAGGTTTTTAGTTTCTTTGTTGAGATGGGGTCTTATATTGCCCAGGCTGGTCTCAAATTGCTAGCCTCAAACTATCCTCCTGCCTTGGCCCCCCAAAATGTTGGGATTGAAGGCAAGAGCCACTGCACTCAGCTTTATGATTAATTTGAAAGACACATTCTGTAGATGTACCCAAATGTTGTGCACAAATGGCGTACACTGTAGCTGGGATTGACAAGAATCATGATTTGACTTTATCAACCTTGAGAAATGTTTTTTGTCATTTGGTTGCATGTGGTTTATAGAGATTATTCCAAGTCTGGGCTTTAAATTGATTAGTTGTTTTTCAGAAATCCTGGTTCCAAGAGAAAAAGATAGCAAATCAGGGAAAATATACACCCAAAGGAAAAAGATAGCGAATTAGTAGATGTGCACCCTTTGGAAGCTCTACATCAGTGGTAGAAACTTATTCCTATATCTTGAGTTTCATTTGTTTGTTAACTTAACTTTATTGAATGCCTGCTCACTGTAGTGTAGGCAGTGTGTTAGGTGCTGGGAATATGGGAATGAGCAAAATAAAATACTGATCCTAGAAAACCTCATAGTTCTCTTAGTAAAAGATAGAAGTAGATCATTTAACAGATTGTCACAAGTGCTACAGCAATTTTGTAAGATGACTTGGGAGACAGACATGATGAGCACCCAATTCAGCTTGGGTAAGGACAAGCTTCAGGAAGACTGACAAGAATCTGGAAGAGGACATTTAAGGCCGAAAGAGCAGCATGCCCAATGAGTAGAAGCAATTAAGAATGCAAGACATGGCCGGGCGTGGTGGCTCACGCCTATAATCCCAGCACTTTGGGAGGCCGAGGTGGGTGAATCACGAGGTCAAGAGATTGAGACCATCCTGGTCAACGTGATGAAACCCTGTCTCTACTAAAAATTCAAAAGTTAGCTGGGCATGGTGGCACGTGCCTATAGTCCCAACTACTCGGGAGGCTGAGGCAGGAGAATTGCTTGAACCCAGGAGGCGGAGGTTGAGGTGAGCCGAGATCGTGCCATTGCACTCCAGCCTGGGTAACAAGAGTGAAACTTCGTCTCAAAAAAAAAAAAAAAAAAGAATGCATTACATGTGTGGTAGGATGAGGAGAAGGCCAAAAAGGCCTCATGTGCCAAGTGAGGGAGTCTGGATTGTATCCTGTGGTTTTGGTGAACCATGGAGAGGTTTTAAGTAGGACAACTCTTTGGCTATATTCTTTTGGAAAGAACTCTAGCAGCAGTGTGGACTAAGATTAAGGGAATGGGAAAATTATGAGACCAGGAATGGTATAATTGTCCAAGAACAAGATTTTGAGGATCATACTTTGAAGCATCATCACATGAGATGAACAGGGAAGAAAGACCCAAGAAAAGCAGAGAAGATAGAATTGAAAGATTTAGAACTAATGGGCTGAGGGTAAGGGAGAAGTTAAGATTAGATTTCTGACTTGCTGACTAATATTAAATGATTCTCTAGTAATCTGATAATGAACCACTAATTGAGTCTTTTTCCAAGGAGCTTTATTGTGAGAGAGGTTTGATGATTTGCTCAGGATAGATAGCTGGGCACCCTTCCTAGGTGACATATCCTGCAAGCTTCTTTCATCCATTATCCGTGGAGGCATATTCATGGAGAGAGTCTTAGAGGTTAAAAACTGGTCTATGCAGGATGGCTAGAGGCAGAAGAGGTGGGGAAGAAGCAAGGAAAGAAGAAGCCATTGAAACCAGAACTTTGTACTAAGGGTTAGGTTAAAGAATGTAGCAACAGGAGTCTGAAGTAGAATTAAGCCACCAGGCCCTCAACTGGGAAGAGCGGGAGATTTGGGGGATGTAGATAAAGGTAGCTCAGGGCACAGATGATTTAGATAAGATAATATGTGATTTAGATAAGATAATCATGTAAGTGATATGAAGGTGTTGGCAGTCCACTTTTATAAAAAGTTTTGTTGAGATATAATTCATGTATCATAACAACCACCCATTTAAAGTGTATAAGTTAGTGGTTCTTGGTATGTTCACAGAGTTAGGCAGTCATCACCATAGTCAATTTTAGGACATTTTCATCACATAAAAACAAACTTTATTACCATGAAAGATCACTTCTCTAATTCTACTAATGGCCATTTCTCTGCCCTCAATCCCCCTGGCTCCAGACGATTACTCCTCTACTTTTTGTCTCTATATATTTGCCTATTCTGGACACATTTTAAAAATTCCCTTTCATCTAACTATAATTTATATATACTTCGATCAACTTTTAAGTGGTGCTTGCTGCTTATTATGGGGGCTTGTTTGCTTGACCGTACTGGGCCAGTGGGGTAGGGGATAAGTGAAGGGAGAAGGTTTTCCAAAACCTCTTGTATTAGAATCATGAGCTGACTATCCAGCTATCCACTTCATGATGGACCATCTTATGTAGACCTTAAAAATGAAAATGAATAATAAATTTGCATAGAAGAACATGCTAAAATCAAAGTGGATAGAATGATTTAAATGGACAGCTAAAAAATGCTGTCACCCAGCACTAGTATAACCACACACAAGTTGAGGTTGCAGCAAATAATAGATTAGATATTGCTGGTCAAAGGACATGATTCTAGCTGGGCTGAAGCTACTCTACATGGAGTTCTCTGGGTACCTGCCATGACACAGTGACAATGAGCCCTGAGTTCTTTCCTTGAAGAATGTTAAGAATCAGACCATGCTCCTTTAGGGAAATTTACTTGTTTACTAGGTGCAGAGAGGGAAACAATTTGCCTGTTAATCAATATGGAAGGAGTGATCATGATAATGATAATGATAATGATGGTGAGGATGATAATGATAATGATAACACCTTGCATTTGAGGGCTTACTCCTTTGGGAGGCACTCTCTGAAGGCCTTTACATGCCTCTCTATTTAGTCCTCAACCTGCTCCTTGAGTACCTCTGACTACAGAAGAGGAGGCTAGGTTCAAGAGATATTAATGTTATAGTAATGCACTTAATAGGAAAATATGCTTAACTGGAGAAGTAGCACTGAACTTGGATCTTTCTACTGTGCTGCTGGTACATCTCCGATTCTGAGTTTTTTCATCTATCAGAAGGAATAACAGTATGCATGCATCCTTATTAGGTTGTTTGCTGCTATAAGGACTAGGTGAGTTAATACATGTAAACTTGCTAGAAGCATGTCTGTCATCTAGTAAGTGCCCAATGAATATCAGCCATTATTTTGTATTATTGTCGTTACCATTCAATTCTGCTTTAAATATTAGAAACAAGATAGGCCATGTTTTAAGAAAAAAGTAGATAGTAAGGAAACAGACATGCACGCACATAAAGTCAGTGAAAACTACACTTCTTTTCCGCTTCCATCAAAGGCTATTAAATGTAGGGCCTGCTATTGTATATTTATTCAGACATCAATCTTAATCAGCTCCTTTGCTACTTTGGCGGTAAGGGCATTGTAATTCTATTTTTATCGGTTCCTTCCTGTGCACCAGACATTCAAAATAGCATGAGTAAGGATCAAAAATATCTTAATGTATTTGGTTCCCAGAGATATCAGTGACCAAGGGAAGAGTTTTGCAGAAATTTCTTCCTGAGCTGATAAGGAAGGTAAGAGGGGAAGGTGTAGGGAGGGCTGGCTGTGCAGCTTGCTGTTAAGACTGCACGGTGTGAAAGGCAAAGATCCAGTGGTGGAGTGAACTACAAGGGAAGAATCTGGAGGATCAGAGTATAAACACTCTATTTTCAGGTTTATGCTTGGGACCAGTATTGTGTAATCGTTTAAGATAATACCGCCCCTTCATGAGGTAGCCATGGTTTTGGTGAACAGACTTCCTAGTGTGATTGTGTTGCACACACACAGACACAATGGGAAGGTTCCTGTATGATTGATATTTTTATTTGTATATCTTGCCTGGGGATCTTTTCTTTCTTTCTCTCTCCTTTCTTCTTTCTGCTTCTCTCCTAATTATTTTACCTCTTCTCCTCCTCCTACCCTCCTTTTCTCCTCTGCCTCTCTTCCAACTCTCTCTTTTTATATTCAGACTATTCACGATCAAAAAGTTATCAAAGTTTGTAAACTGAGATTGACGGGACGAGAAAATGAGGTTAGAATATCCACAACAACTACTGTTCTTACAGCAGTGCATGCCGTGGTAGGCTATGCCACATGGTAAAGTGTGACACAGTCTTAGGCAGTGCACAGGTGCACTTTTGCTCTTTAGTGATTTTGTATTTGTTGCACGCATATTGAAAAGAGAGAGAGAGTGTGTGTGTGTGTGTGTGTTTGCGTGTGTGTGTAGTATGCCACACTTGTGATTTCATGGATATTCTTGTTTAGGATAAGGGTAAATTTATTTAAGTAATAAAAGTGATTCCATATGTAGAGAAATACTTAGTAAATATTAGTACAGGTGGTACACAGATGTAGCTAATGAATCATGACTCTAGTACATGAGGACTGAAGCTCAGGATACACTGTATAATACATGGCATCTTTTACTTGCATCGGGGGCCTCTGGGGAGAGCTGTAGAATGTGGTTGTTGGTCTTTTCCAAGTGATCTCCAAGGAGTCTACATGTTGTCTTGCCTTGGTTCTGCCATAGTGGGGCCATCTCAGAGCTAAGAATTCTGAAGAAAACCAATCTCCTCCTACCCCCAACAATTTTCACAGCTGCATCTCTTGATGAAAGCCCAAGGCGTGAGCAATAACTCTGCACCAGCAACTCGAGTTTTTAAACATTTAAACATGTGTAGCAGGTGTGAATGTTATTTTACTATGATATGCAGATGCAAGAAATTTCACATCAATGTATTTGTTTGTTTGTTTTTAGAGTGGAAGTAAATCTAAATTTGAGCCCTTGTCCCTTGGCGTGGGAAATAATTAGATCACACTTGTAATGGGGGCTCAGTCAACCTTGGCTCCCAGCCCAGGGCCTGGGGCAGATCCAGGAGATTTGGTGGGGGCCCTCTGGACTGTGGTCCACACTGGCCACTGCTGTGGGTCTTCTGTTAGCATCACGTGGGCCCTTGAAATCAGGCAGTGTCTCTGTTTTCACTTACTTGGGTTTGGGGATCCCTTCCCAAGCTGGGAGTGATGGCATGATTTGAAACATCACACAGCTGCTCCTGCTGAGGGCCTGTCACTCCCCTGCTCAGCCTGCCCCCTTGCCAAGAAGTCCAGCTGGGTCCTCACTACTCCAGACAATCCTTTCCTTTTCACTTTAGGGGAGTCCCCCTCCTGATTAATATTAACTGTGTCTGGAAGCCCTTCACTCTCACCCCTGTCCCCAAAGGCACTCACCTGGCTTTCCTCCTGTACGTGTTAATCAGGCCTTGTGCCCTCAGTGACAGCAAAAACCAGGAAGGGTGGGGGTGGGCTGTTTTTGCAACTTCTGTTTAAACCATCATCTACAAACACCCCTGAGGCAAAGGAGCATGAAGTCTTCTTGAAATAAGGGAGAGAAAATCAAACACAGATTAATACCTGTATCAACAATTCTGTCGTGTGAAGGAAAAATTTGAAATTTTTGTATATGCATAAAGGGTATGTTATAATACGATACACACATACACACACATGCATTCAATTCAGGGACTCAGAAGTGTGTTCAAATAGGTATATGAATTCAGCATGGTTTCCTATTGTTACCAGAGTTGGCATGGAATTATAGAATCTGAATGTCATGGTTGTGTAGGCCTTAATAATTATCTCTTCCAAATGCATTAAAATGCATTAAGTATTTGGGACCAGAAAGCACTGTTTCAGTTGAATTTGCAAAAGCATTCGAACTGGTAGAAGATAACAGAGGATCAGCCCAGTTTTTGGTCTAACCTTAGGTTCATTTGCATCACTGCTCCTTCAGAGTATTGATGTTTTCAAACTCAGAGACTACCCTGATCCTTTGCTGTTTGCATTCAGCCCCATTCCCCATTGCCCTGCTCCCCTCTGCGTCACAGGGAAGACTGACCTCTGCCATCTAGGGTCCAGCCATCCCTGGAGAGCCCTTTCCAGCTGGGGTGGGGTTGGGGTGCTCCTGGTCTCCAGCAGCAGCACCTCTTCCCTTCATCACTCCAGCCCCATGGCAGGGAGCGGCATCCTTCAGTTGTTAAATCCACGTTCCTTTTCTAACACCTTTGAAACTAATGCTCCATGTTAATATCAATTCCTAGACTGAATTCTCTGACTCTATCATACCTTGCTCTCCTGGCTGAATCCTGATTCAAAGGGGAAGATAAGTCAATTAAGTTTCAGAGACAAATTTATAGCTCAGAAGTCTAGATTCTATGTAGAAATCCACAGGAACAAATAATAATACCTTTCATTTTTGTCACTCAGTAGTTATAGATCTATTCTTCTTTTGCAGGCTTAAGAGCACCTTCTTTTGCAGACTTATGAGCAAAGCATGTGCACTCATGGAATTACATTCTAGCAAGGAGCAGGCAGACTGAAAAGTCAAAGCATATCACACACTGAGAAGTCCTGTGCACAGGAGTAAAATAGGATGATGTGTTAATGCCAGGCTGCTCTGGGGAAGCCCTAATAATTACTACAAGCTTGGGTGTAGCTTTCAAAGACACTGAAACTCTATACTGTCATCCCTCAGTATATGTGGGAGATTGGTTGCAGGACCCCCACATATACTCAAATCAGCACATATATACAAAAAGTCAGCCCTCCGTATACGTGAGTTTCAAGGAACTTATCAAGTTGGAGAGGCAATACTAACACCAGTAAGACACATCCCGCAAATGTATTCTCAGTCTGCATGTGGTTGAAAAATGTCCATGTAAATGTGGTAGAGCCTGTGATGGATATCCACGGTGTCTTACTGGTGTTAGTATTGCCTCCTCAACTCGATAAGTTCCTTGAAGAGGAGTTAGTTACTTGTCTAAATCCCTGCATTATCACAATAAAAAACAAACACAAATTATGAAATTATAATTTTATAAAATTATAAATCATAAAAGTAAATTGATTAAAGATAAACAAGTCATAGCTTTAAATATTCCCAGGTTTGTCTCTGAAGTTGATCAGAGATTGTTCTCATAAGCAAAATAACTTAGCAAGTTTCTGCCCAATGGCACAGAACAGATGCATGAAATGCCAGCAGTTTATCTAGATGATTGGAAAATAGCCAGTTTGAAGTAGTGAAAAGCCTGAGTTTCAAAGTGGTTTATTAAAATCAAATACAACAAGAAACTAAAGGTAAACTTTTTGATATCACCATGGCAAAGTGAGAAAGAAAGGATGATGTGTGTAAGTATGTTGTGTTTTCAATGCAGTGTTAACAATTTCTCTTTCTTGGGAAGGATGATCCCTTATTATGAAATTATGTCCATCCTACTTTTTAGGCTTAAAATTGTTTTAATTGAAATGTAGATGATAGTCAAGTCTTGTGTTTGTGTGTGTGTGTGTGTGTGTGTGTTAGTATCCTTTCATGGTAGAATAAAAATTGATAACTTATTAGTACCTAAACATTCCTTGAAATTTTACTAGTCCATGAGATCCAAGTCTGATAACCTCTGTCTCTGATAAAAGATCAACTCAAACAGGCTGATGTATTTATTATATCACTTACTTATTAGGACAATGTTTACATCATTATTAAGGTATCATAGATATATGTCAATATAACTAATCAAATTTTTATTGAACACTTAACTATATACCAGTTTTTAGTCAAATAGTTTAAACATACTCTTTGAATTTTGTTTTTTAGGTACTGCATGGGTAAATTTCAACCAGGCTCTTCCCTGACCTATATTTTCTAAAATTCACTATTTTAGGGTTCAAATTAATTATGTGTTACTTTGTTTATATATATACAGAGAGAGAGAGGAACAGTTTGGACATAATCCCATATCAAGTTAGGATTTTTATGATCCAAGCAATTTTATGTTAAGAAATCTCAACCCAAACTACCTTGTACGAATGGAATCTATTGTCTCACATATTTTGAAACTTCAAAGGTAGATATAGCTTTAGAGGTTTTAACCCGGCCTTACCAGGTAACCCGGATGATGTTTCTTCCTTTCCACTTCTGAGCTCCGTTTCTCACAGGTTGGCTCCATCCTCAGGCACGCTGTTTCTTCAGGCTTTCAAAATGGCTGCTGGCCACTTTGCAAAACTAAACCAGCAGGAAAGAGTCAGCAAAAGCCAGAGACTTTGCCTGCTGGCTAATTTGGCTCCTATAAAAGGCGGAATGCACAAATGGCCTTAGCCTGGGTCAGAAGCGCCATCTTGCTGGGCCTGACGTGCAGCCGCTTCACTGTGGATCCCCAAATGGAAATTGTGGCGACGAAATGGAGGAATGAGTATGAGAAATCATCTAACAAATGTCCACTACGAGGTATTTACTGGGGGTAGGAGATAAACGAGCCGTCTTTGAAGCTCACTTCCTTTACACAATTCCAATCATTTGGTGTTCATTTTCTTCAGTTGTTATCAGGATTATATTGTAACTGATATTTCAGAATTGCCCTGAGTGGATGGCGGAGAAAACTTTCTAGTGAAATAAATCTGCACAAAGAAAAGGTGGTAGAGATTTCTAACCTATTATACCCCTGTTGTAAGTTTCTCATTTGAATAAAAATGGACAGATTCAATTCCAAAGTTGCTGAACTATTGCTGACTGTTTCCTTTTTAGAGAATCACAGGTTCTTTAGGAAAGTCAGCTTTTCTCCCTCCTACAGTTAATGCTCTTTTCCCCAACTGGTCCCCTTCTGTATGACCCTTTTCCTTCCAGATTTAAAATCTCTTCATATGTGCCTTTTAAAACATCTTATTAAACTTTCCATTCATCAAATAAATACCAGATGATAGGAACTGTGCCCTTTTCCATACTTTTTGCCATGTGGGTAATAAATGCATCTACTTACTTCATTTTCCATCAATTAAAAATACTACAGTGGCTTTTTATTTAATCAATTATGTGGAAGTTAGAGGGGAATGGAAATGTAACATTAGTAGACTTCTTGTTTGCAAGTACTTGGACATTAGTAAACTTCTCTTGGCAATCCAGTCCAGGAAAATAGATTGCTGCCCAGAAATAGAAACAGCATTTTTCCCCCCTAAATAAAGGAAGTCATTGTTTAAAATAATACTTAAAAATTTAAAAGAGACTAATTGTCCCTTTCCTTTTTAAGAGTATTTTTGAACATACTTTTAAAAGACTCTTGGTATCTTCATATTATTTTACAAATATGCAGTGATTTATTTAAGGCAGAGCATATATTGAAGTCATTATTCTTTCCCACCCAAGTTGAGTGTATAAGTTATGGGTGATTTTTGCTCTCTTTCTGGCTGTGTCATAGAATCAGGCAAACGAGTTCATCCCGGGGCTTAGTGCTTGTAGGGTTTCCATTTTGTTTGCTTTTTGCTGTTTTCAGTGTATTGTTAGGTTAAGGGAATACTTCTATCTTTGATTATTCCCTGGTAATGGGGACATCTTTACCCTGGAAAGGAAGAGGTAATGAAGAACAGGTGTTCAATGTGAGCTTTCAGTTTTATTTTCTCAGAAATGTGCCCAAAACTAGGGCAAAGCTTTCCAAGTTTTTTAGTGCAGATTATTGTATTGATAGCTACAGTATTTCCCTTGGTCTCCCTCCAGCACCTATATCCCAGACATCTGAGTCTGACAGCCCTTGAAGAAGCCATAAAAGCTTGCTGACGTACAATTGATAAGTTGATCAAATGAATTTATGCAAGACAATGAGTGCCCAGCCTCTCTGCTTGAATGCTGACACAGGATAATCTCCTGGTATGTAGCAAAGTTTCCATTTGTGATAGGAAGTAAATGCTGCTTCCCTTTAGAATCTGAAATAAGATTAGTCAAAAAATTCTAGAGATGAAATTGTCAGGATGATTTTTGCTTAAATATGTGAGGGCCAGAAGAATATTTACTCTTCATCAAGAAGATGTAACCCCTGTAGTCAATTTCTAGGGAACATCTCTATTTTCTCAAGGTCTTTTTTTCATCATATGCCTGCCTCAGGGTGACTGTAAGGTCAGGCAAATCTCCATCTTTTTATCCTGCAACAGGCCTGGCAGTCTTTGGGACTCCTTCTCCTAGTGCAGACGTTGTGGTTTGAGTCACAGCAGCTACAGAGTGCTTTCCACTCCAGCAAGGACAGACTTGCTGGCTCTCAACTTCGCTGTGGCACAAGTGCAGCACTCACCGAGGCCTGTTCTGTGGCATCTCTGCTGCAGTGTCACCATTTTCCTAACAGATTCTTTTCATATTTTTATTGGTAAAATACACACCACATAAAATTTACCATTTTTAACTTTTTTTTTGAGACAGAGTTTCACTCTTGTTGCCCAGGCTGGAGTGCAATGGCACGATCTCGGCTCACTGCAACCTCCACCTCCCGGGTTCAAGAGATTCTCCTGCCTCAACCTCCTGAGTAGCTGGGACTATAGGCTCCACCACAGGGCGCTAATTTTGTATTTTTAGTAGAGACAGGGTTTCTCCGTGTTGGTCAGGCTGGTCTCGAACTTCCGACCTCAGGTAATCCACCCGTCTCAGCCTTCCTAAGTGCTGGGATTACAGGTGTGAGCCACTGTGCCATTTTTAACTATTTTTTAAGTATACAGTTCAGTGGTATTAAGTACATTCACATTGTTGTGCAACCATCACCGCCATCCGTGTCCAGAGGTTTTTTCATTATTTCAGATTGAAGCTCGGTACCGGTTAAACAATAACTCCCATTCCTCCTTCACCTGAGCCCCTTGCAATCACCATTATACCTTCTGTCTATATGAATTTGACTACTTTAAGTGCCTCATATAAATGGAAATCATTCAATCTTTGCCCTTTTGTGTCTGTCTTATTTCACTTAGCATAATGCCTTCAAGATTCATCCATATGTCAGAATTTCCTTCTTTTTTAATGCTGAATAACATTCTCCTGTATTTATATGCCACATTTTGTTTATCCATTCGTCAGTGGACACATGGGTTGCTTCCACCTGTTGACTATTGTGAATAATGCTTCCATGATTGTGGTTGTACAAATACCTGTTCAGATTCCTGCTTTCACTTCCTTTAGGTATACACTTAGAAGTGGAATTGCTGGGTTACATGGTCATTCTGTGCTTAGTATTTTTAGGGATTGTCATACCATTGTACACAGTGACTGCCCCATTTTACATGCCCATCAGCAATCTACAAACTACTTTTGAGCAGACATAATTCCCACCGTGCCCTACTCTCAACAATATTAAACCAGTATTCATCTGATTCTTTTTTTAAATTTAAAATAAAATTTTTAAAAATATTTATTTATTTAATGTCTTTATTTTTTAGAGACAAGGTCTTGCTCTTTTGCCCAGGCTGGAGTGCAGAGAACTATCATAGCTCACTGTAGCCTGGAACTCCTTGGAACGAGCAGTTCTCCCTCCTCAGCCTCCAGAGTAGCTGGGACTACAGGTGCACCACCACACCTGGCTAATTTAAAAAAAAAATTGGAGAGACAGGAATCTCACTCTGTTGCCCAGGCTGGTTTAGAAACTCCTGGCCTTAAGTGATCCTCCTGTCTCAACCTTCCAAAGTACTGGGATTACAGGCATGAGCTACCATGCTCAGCCTGATTCTTGTCAGTAAAGGGTTTTCTTCATTTTTGGGGTGAGGGGGAAAGTTGGACTCTGTGCTTATACTGTTGCCAAGGAAAGCAGAAATGTAACAAAAGAAGACAGGAAGAAAAAAGCAAAAAATTTGGCATAATGCAGAAAAGCCAGCAATCATAAAGGATATAGGGTCCTCTGGATTTAAACGGAAAATGCTATAAGCAAGGTGTGAAACTTCCATCTGTCCATTGCTGCTTCATTTTAGGGTGCACCTGATCTTATGTGTGCCAAGTACAAAATGCCCCTTGTGCCTTTGTAACAGCCAAGCTCCCAGTGCTTTCTCGTTCCCACAGTGGCTATGTGGTCTACAAGTGAAGCAGACACCAGGCTGACTCTCCAATAAAGCCTCCTTGCTGCTGTTAGCCTCCAGATAGTTCAAGCCATTTCCTTTCATTTCTGGAAATAAAAGAGTGTCTGTTTGGCTTTCTGAAAACAGTTGCTACCTTTGGGCAAAGCTAATTAACCACAATATATGTGTTCAGTTCAGGATTTCCAAAGAGAAAGAAATGTTTGATATTGGTATATGTTACCCAACCTAACCACGCGTATGGCAGGTTTGGGACAAGAGGAGGGAACAGGAAGACATTAGTTCTGATTTCAGGTAACTGTTAACTCATTCTGCTTCTTGCAATAATATCATACCAGAGAGACGGAGAGAGAGAGAGCGAGAGAGAGAGAGAGAGAGAGAGAGAGAGCGCATGAGCTTCCATGTGAAACTTTGTGGATTTGAAAACTGCTATACTGAATATTTTATGATCTTGTCAAGGCCTCCCCTTATCATGTGACCTCAAGGCGCTACCATGGCTTTCATCTTGTGAAGTCTTGAACATTTGCAGTTGCAGAAAAACCTCAAGAGACTCAGTATTTCAAAAGCTGTAGTTTAGGTTTTATTTTCTAGGCTGGGATGTTTGTGGGTTTTCTTATTATAAAATTATTGTTGTCACAGCGATGTTGTGTATTTCAAACCAGATATCCCATGTTTGCAGAAAAGTCCCACTGTAGGAAATGGATTTCTTTATGAATGTGCTCACACTGTGCACAGAAAGTAGCTCAATACAGATAAACAGGCATCTTTGGTAGGTGGAGTATTTGGGTAAATTTAAATTTCTGAGGATTAAACATAAATTCCCTTACCTTAAGAACTGTTAAAAATTGTCCTAAAAATGTTAAGTCAGTCTAGTCTCTAGATGACCATACTTAACATAATGTTATTGTTCTCACTCATCCAGTTTTAGAGCACATGGCTCCTGAATACAAGTCGCAGACTTGACCTCAGTGCTTGTTAACCCAGTGCCTGGGCCCTTCTTAGACATGAATCAGAGCCTTTGGTGGTAGAGCAGGAAATTGGCACTTTAGCACCCAGGGTGGTTTCTAAGCCCGCTAAAGTGTGAAGACAACTGACTTTGAAGCTGTAGGTGTTTGGGTTGGCGGCGTATTTATTCCTAGAATTGCTCCGTGTAATTTCACTTCTGATGAGGACATCTTTCTGTATCTTTCCTCTAAAATGGAAGGCAAACTAAATTAAAATTCAGTTAATTCAGGTTCTGAGTTGGTTGGGATATGGATAATTGTGATCTTTTTGCTGATTTCTAAAATACTTTCCCTAATTTTCTGCTGGATTTCAAGTGCATTCTGCTCTGTGTTATAGAAGGAGAGTTAGTGTGAAACTCAGGCGAACCCTGAGTTTACATGGTTCGCTTACTAGTCCCGTAGTTTAGGATGTCATCTTCTCCCTCTGGCCTTCATCTTCTTTGCATTTAAATGGGAACGTTGTACTATTTGAGCTTTGTGTTTCTTTCCATCTCTAACGTCTTACGATTTCCTTCTTTATTTTCTAACTTTTTCTCTTCCACCCTCAAAACAATTTCTCATGCATAGAACTTGAAAGGCCCTTTGAGATCATTTCATCTTAATCTCTCGTTAGGCACAAGAGAAAATAAGCTGAGAAACAAATAGGAGATGCTGCTTTGAGAGAGCCCACACGAGAGCCTGAGGCTTCATCTCTCACAGTAGAGCTCCTTGCACTGTGGCATGAATTGTCTATTATATGTGGGGCTCCATTTCTTACATTGCAGCCCTGCCCGGTAAGTATTCGGTACAGCAGCAGCAGAGATTGCTGTCCACATTTGGACACTAAGAATTTAATGCACTGGGATTGATTCATTTGTGTCATCAAATTGTATCTGGGGGACAGAGATTCTGGGGAGACTCACATACGAGTTTGGGAGGCCACAAGTAAACCCCAGATGACTCTTGTTACTAACTCTAGAATACCTAGACAGCAGATACTGTGAACTTTTTTTTTGCAGTGTACTAGGAAGGGCATGACCTTTAGACTTCAAACTCTGTTCAAATCCTGGTTTGAGGATTTATTAACTGTGGAACCCTGTGCAGGTTACCTTACCTCTCTGAGCCTTATCAACATAAAAGTTGTGAAATTAAATACATTTGTGGATTAAATACAATCTCACATGTAACAATTCCTAGAATTTAGTGGGCACTGAGTAAATACCAGCTCATTGACCTTTCTTTACTCGTTGGTATCATTAGAGTTTGAAACTTTGCAAATGTGGGACACATATCAACAATTTGAAAATGTGAAGGGGGTAATTTTAAACTTCTCAGGATATCAGCTTTCAGCAACTTAAAAATAAAGAACTGCCTTTGGAAAATTAGAAAGTCAAAATGCCAGACTCATCTGTGAATGAGAAGCTCTTTATGAGCTTTTATAATATGAGCTTATGACATCAGTAAAGATCCAGCCCCTTAATTATTGGAACCTGTCACAGACCAGGGCAGGAAACCTCTCCCTTATTTTGTCTCCACTTTGTCTTGTTCTCAGAGTTCCTTTAGAACATGTCCAGGGAACATTGCTGGATGTGCATTCTCAAAGCATGTTGCTGTACTTATAAATACTGATGAATTTTTTCCCAGACTAACAGAAGTCATATAAGTGAACTGCCTTCCATTAAAGGATAGAGAAGAAAGAGTAAGAAGAAGATTGACCTCCACCAGGAATGGAATTTTCTCTCTATAGCTTATTCCTCTTGAAGAAGTATTAATTTTTAACAGGAATATAGATCACTTTTTTCCAGGTATAAATTAGTTCCTATTGTGAAGTATTTGTCATTCCAAACCATTTTTGTTCTTACTGCTAACTGTGTTACTGCATGAATAATTAGTGCCCACTGAGTGCTTTAAGAGGTAAACCTTCCTGGAAAGACAGTGCTAATGTTCAGGGTCTTATATATGAAACTATTATGGCACTGTTTAAGGAACTGGAAAGGCCCAGAATAAATATTCCACGCCCGTGAGAAAAAAATGGACTAAAACATAGAAAGTGAAGGCTGGCCACTTCTTTTTATTCCTCTTTCTATTTAATTCTTAGATTATAGAATCTCAGGATTGTAATATTGCTTAAAGTTTAATCATCAAGTACATGGATTTCTCTACAATAGTCCTGTACTACACACACACACACACACACACACGGGATTGGGGAGAAACAGAGAAAGAGAACGAGAATGAATGAATTTATCAACTCTGCCTTACCTCCCAAGTGGCATATGGAATGTTACCCCAATAACAGTTACCCCGTGTATGGTATATATGGTCAAGATTGATTTTTGTTGGTTGGATACCAGTCCCTCTTCCGCTCATTGCCATGTGTTCATTTCTCTGAAATGAGAACCATTCATCAGGTTTGGATATGTGTTCTACTCAAACCTCCTTTCTTTGAACCCACATCCATCTGAAGTCTTTGTCTACATGCCAGACAACTCCTCAAATAGTCAAAGGGAACTTGGCATTTTCCTTAATTGTCTGTTCTCCAGTTGAATTTTCCTAGATTATATTCACTCCTTATTTTTGAGAATGGCCAGCAAAACTAAAGGAATGCCTATAGATTTCTTCCACTATTTACATAGTGCAGGTTTTCCATAGAGAAACGGTATTTAAAAGGACAAATAAAGACATGAGTGCAGAGACAGTGAAATTCTTAGAAAGCATCCTCTGCTTGAAAGGCAAGACATAGAGGTTTTGAATGCAGGATGTGATGAAACACACGGGGCAGTGTCCTGTCTGTGTTAGAGTGGGGAAACTGAGTCATGGAGCCTCTTGGTCAAAGCATCACTATGTTAATCTTGCAGAGCAGAATGGCTGGCAGGTTAATGAGTGCTGCATGTACCCAGAGGCAATTCTGAGCATGGCAGGACTGCCCAGGTGAGGGTTCTTCACCTTTGTGAGTAGGGAACTCCCATACCTCATCATGTTAAGCCAAGCTGATCTGCAAAGGGACGGCTTCCTGGGGAGCATAGCAATGCTTAATTGATTTGCACTGTTGATGAAGCACACAGACGTGAATTCTGGTTGCCTACCATCCCATATGGGGAGGAAGGCGTAGGTTGTAGAAGCCGCCTTTTGGCATTAAAAAACGAAGGGCACTAGAGTAACGTAAGGATACATACTTAGCTTTTTCTTTTTAATGCTATGAATGGAAAACACATTTTATGTTTCAAATGTATATTTTAGTAATAAAAATAGAACTATTGCCACAATTCACTCCAGAAGGCAGCCCCTTTTTTTTTTTCTTAAAGCACAAAGAGAGAGAGGGGAGAGATCAAGTGTCTTTTCTTTTCCATGAAAACTGTGTGTAGTCCCTCCTAACTGGCCTTTTGAGAGGGCCACTGGCAGAGCCTATGGCTCCACTTGGCAATGTTGCTTGGTGGGACAGAGCATGGGCCAGTGCCACAGCTAGGATGGGCCAGAAAACACTAGGCTGGTTCCCAGGCCTGTTTGCTCTGAGCACCAGCCAAGCCAGGTTTGGTTTTTGCTCACCTGTCATTGCAGCAATATGCAGTGACATTTCAAACTGCTAGCATGGAAACAAGGTAAAAACTTCTTGGGACAACTGGGAAATTTCATTTAGACAGAATGTCAGACCTTAGTCTCCAGTGTTAATACTAGAGGCTTTGCTCCGTCCAGTTATGCAATAGCATTTGGTGTGAAATTAAATCAGAGTCTAGTGAAAATCCAGGCAGGATCTAAATGTATTGAGTACATTTAAGTTTCTCCTCCAATTTAGGAAACCTTATGCTTCTCCACCTTTTGGCACCGACGAAAACCTGGAAGAGGCCCTAACAGTCTTGAATAGGACTGTGATCACTAGATTCTCTATCACAGAGGAAAAAATGAAGAGCTTATAGATGCTCTGATTTCTTTTTAAGTGCTTTGGTCTTCAGAATCTGGCCCAGCACTAGTTGTTTTGATTTGCCCAGCAACCTAACCCATATTCTTGAATAAGCAAGCAGGACTTCAGCTCTAGAAGGGTGAGCTGCATATATTCACACACCATTCTATTCATTTTTCAGATACAGGATTTTTTAAAAAGGAGAAAGAACAGGGTCATTTTCATTCTATTGCAAACGCTTTTTATGTTTCAGGGATCAAATTATCAAATTTCAGGCAACTTTTTTTTTTAAACTAGGTCATGACTTTCAAAGGCCATCTTTATTATCCTCAGCAGAAACATTAAACTTGTAAAAAAATTTATAATTTTTTTCCTCTGGTGATTTTTTTTCCTTTTATTCCCGCCCCGCCCCCCCCCCCCCCGCCCCGCCAAACACATACAAAAAACGCTCAGGGAAAATGTTTGCCTTCACTTCCTGCTATTCAGCACTGTGTATTGTTAAACTGATGTAGTGTTTATACACATCGTGGTTATGGCTGTAGCCCGGCTATTGTTGAAAGATGTTAGACAGCCATTTATCACAGTACGCCAGTAAACCCATTGTAAAAATGTCCTACTAGTTAAATGAGGCTTAGATTTAATGAGGCTGTAAGAACAGAACGGGATTTTGACATACTGTAAATAAGGTTCCTACAGCAATGTCATCGGGATTAAGGTGCGGATTCCTTTTGTTTTCAAGCAACAATAGTCTCCTTGCCAAGGTAAAAAGAAGCCTCCTCCCTTTTAAATGAATCTTTTGAGGAAGTTGTTGCTTGCTCAGAGAAATGCATGAAACAAAGGTGTGTGGCCAGGAGATGACACAGTCAGGGATGACCTCTTTGGGAAAGAAATGACACTCCTCAGAACTCCATTGTATGTATCACAGCAACACCTAGAGCCCCCAAAGCCTCCTTGTTGATTGCATGCGAATCCCATTCAAATGTAGTCCTGGTCCCCTCCTCAAGGAGGGCAAAGCCAACCTCAGAGAGATGGAATCTGAGATTCCTGGCCAGCCTTTGAAGAAAGTAATCAAGTTAGACATAGCAGGAGGGCATTTGCCCTTTCAAGCCAAGTGGGGAAGCACAGAGCATAAGAGCCGGTCTTCTTTGCTTGATCTTATCAGTGTTCAATGAGATCTACCATTTTGAAATCACAGAACAAACTGTAGAAAATGACCAGAAATTTTGGTGCACTCAATTTTCCCCATGGGAAGGAAAAATCAGTCATTTTCCCAATGTCTAAGGAAATGAATTCAGTAAGAATGTCTCCATACACAGCCAGAAGTAGGTATATAGGGCTTGTTGTTACCATTGGGGTTGCAGTGCACTATTTACAAAAATAGGCAGTCTTGAAATTGTCCAATTGGAGAGAAATTTGATTGTCCCAAAAATAAAATAAAGTGGTCTCCATCTTCATTTTGCTTAGAGCTCCTGCAAAGCCTCAATTCAAAGTGATGACTGTTGAAAAGACTAAATTGAAGGATATCTTGAGACCCAATAGATGGTGTAGAGGCAATCCATCCACATTTGCAGCTTCCTTAGTATCTTTCCTGACCTGGAACACTTGAGAGGTGTAGAGTCTTCTTAGACTGTCTTCAGTTTGACATAACAGTGTATCCTTTTAAGTTTGAACCCCAAATTCTCAAGGTCTTAGGGAATCTATTGCTTCTATTTTGGTGGTCACCAGAGGCTTAATTTTAGCTGCTGAGAGATTAGCCTTTTATATTTATTTAATGTTCTCAGCAGGGGGAAAAAAAATTCAAGGGTTGTGTTTTCCTTCAATACTCACTGCACATAACTCATTGTGTATCCTTGCAGCGAATGGCTGCTAACTTCATCAGGAAGTCACATTTGGACAAGGTTCAGTATGTGCTGGGCATCCTTAGCCAGGAGGGTCCATTTTGCAATGTCTCCATCTTTAGCTGCCCCCAAAGGCTCTTTTTCTTCCCCACATCCCTCTTTTGTTGTAAGTTTCTACCATTCTTTTTGCAGAGCTACATAGAAGGATGTTGGCAGAAAAACTTAGCGATACTCTCCTAGCTCTTTCATCCTAATAGTGGTTTGTGTATCCCCACTGTGCTAGACAGAATGTCTTTCTTGAGACATCCTAAGGCAACTCATCTTCAAGAAAAGGATAGAGATCCGGATAGACAACAGTGAATCAGGCGTAATTCCTGCCACTCTAGAACTCATGAACCAGTACAGTCATTCTCAATCTTTAGTGTGTGCAGGACATACCTTACTCCTAGTGGCGTGATTTAGTAAGTTTGAGTGGGACCCCAAAATCTTCATTTCTAACAAGCACTGCAGTGTTTTGATGAAAAACCTTAAGAGAAATACTGATGTTGTGAAGGGGAGAGAACACAGAAAATCATGAATTACAAAACTGCAGGAACTGCCTGAATGAAAGTCACAGAGTGCTGTGGGAACAGAGAAGGTATGGGTGTCACAGGATGGGCCTGGGCAGGCCCCCAGACGGGATCATGTTTAAGCCAGATCTTGAAAGCTGACTCAACTGTGGCCACTTGGCAGTGCTAGAGGGAAGGCCTTTTGAACAGGAAACAAGATCAAGGTGACTGAGGTGAAAGAGGAAAGGGCACATAGGGGCCAGTGCAGCTGGAGCACTGGGTGCAGGGAGGATTCTGTTTGGAACTCAAGAATTTGGAGTTTAGTCTTAGGCCATGAGAAGCCCTTTAAGATTTTTAAGTAGAGAAGTGAAATAATCTGCTTCCTCCTTTCTTTCCATAGTTACCAGAAGTGAAGTTGAGGTGGCTCTGGGCAGCACTAAATGAACAAAAAGGGCAAAATGAGAAGAGGCAGGAAATGGGAATCGTCTTACGGCTCCCTCCTACTTCACACATTCCTTTGAGGCCAAATTAATTGGTGTGATTCCATTCTCAATTTAAGAAATCAAGGTTAAATGACTTGCCCACAATTGCATCGAGCTGGAACTAGGGCATAGGTCTGCTGCCTCCAGCTCTCCAGCTGACTTCCCACTGCAGCGTGTCAGTCAGTGAAATTCATCTGCAGACATTCACAGGCACCTGAAAATGTCCCCTCCCGCACTTTAAATTGCATAATTATGAGTCCCATCTCATAAAACAATTGTGTTCTTTTGAAAGTTTCTCTAATGTTCTTGAAATACACATGGAAATAGTAAAAATTAAGTGGGCATTTGTAATACAGGCTTCTTTTAAATTAAAATAACTTCATCCATGGAGTGAGAGTGAGGATGGTAGTGGTGGGGTTCCTGGTTAGATTCCAAATAGATTATACTTCTGGCCCTAAAGATTCCTTATTGGCAAAATCTTTGAATCAGCCAGGTTTGAATGATAAGAGGACACTGGACATTTGGAATCTCCATTATCCATCAAAACAAATGTTGCCTGCTGGCAAAGACCACATCCCTCAGTCTGAACTCTCACTTCAAATTGCAGGGGGGCTACGTTAGCAGTGGGAATTACATTTCTAAGGCCTGACAGCAAAGGTCCTTAGACAAGAGGGGCCTAAGCTTTGTCACGTCTAATCTCTAAATGTAATAAAAGCAGCTAAAAGGTGAAGAAAGGAAGCCCAAAAGGAGAAAAAAAATAAGGGGATGAGATCTAGCTTCACATTGAGTTTCAAAGCTAGAAGACAATTTATAGATCGTGTAGTCAAAGTCCTCATCCCCATCTTTATAGAGAACGAAGTCTAGGCCCAGAGAGGATAAGTGATTTGCTCAAACCCCTGCAGCTAGTTAGGGGTGATGCCAGCATGAAGGAGCCACGTGGCTCTTGTCATCATACCAAGCTGTTTCTCTCATGTCTCATGATACAATGGTGCTCACAGATTATTTTCCATGGATCCACTGGGATAGTTTATGAATTCTTTAAATGCAAAAATTAAATAATACTGGGAAGCCAGAGAACCTATGAGACCAGGCTTGGTATTTCTACTGTTTACTGGCTGTATGACCCTGAGTCAGACCTCCTCTGAGCTTATTAATTCTCCTGAAAAAGGGGGCTATAAAATAGTCTATCTGTACCCTACACAGAGTTTCTCTGAGGGTAAAATGTGTCACTTAATGTGTAAATGCTTTGCAAACTAGAAAACTTCACTAAAACATATGCTGTTAAACTCTTAAATACAAAACGTGGGTGCTGAGGAGGCCCCTAGGAAGTTCACATGCACAGCTATTATTTTTCTGTGAATTTGTTTATTGGGTGTTTAGAAGCACCTAGGAGTGGTCATATTGCTTATCCTATAAATGCAGGTTTTGGAACCAGAGTCAGCTATTGTCAAAAATTCTGGTTCTCCCATTTGCTCAATTCTGGTTATCGGTGATTTATTTCACTTCTCCAAGTTCAGATCTTCATCTGTAAAATGAACCAATAACTGCATCTAATTTATTAGAGAGCTGTGAGAATCAATGAGATAGTATATACAAATTACTCTGTGTAGCACCTGAAATATAAGAACAACTTATACACGACGTGTGTTTTTACTAATTTTGCTTTAGTTGTCATCTTTATTATTCTGATATAGACAAGGAGTGAGACTGTTGGAACCCCATGAAGGCAGGGTCAAGGCTCTTAGATTAACCACTGCATCTTCGGGTCTGACAGGGCCTGGCAGTAACAGATGCTCAATTAATATTTTGAAATAAAGTTATGAGTTCATATTGTAGGGGAAGAAAGAAGGAAAAAAAAAAAAGCCTTTCCTCTACCCTCTTGTGTTTTGTGGCTGAAGCCTCTGAATTCAAATGGCACCAGAAAGGTTAGTCAAGAGAAAAAGCATACAGATTTTATTGCTGTTTTTAATTTTACATGCACAGGGCATCCAAAGAAAATTGAAAACCCCAAAAATGGTTTTGGGGGGTTTATATACCATTTAACAAATGACACTAAATTGTGGAGAAATGACTACACAGAGGAAACAGGCTTTGGGCTTCTAGGGCAGATGAGTTGTGGGAACATGACTTGAAAATATATGGGGGAAACTAATGGAAAAGAAGTGTGTAATTTTAGTAAAGTCCGTTTAAGCAGACATATCTTGGTGCTGGCTCCTCACCTCTCATGATACAGTATCTCTCTGTATCTTGGTTCAGGAGGAGGAGAAATTTATATCACCATCACAAAGGAAGTTTATGCCCTATTTGTAGGCAGAAAAGGGGCGAGCAGAGAACTTTGCTGTATCTGCTGATTCTCTTTTGTTTTTTTGAGACAAGGTTTCTCTCTCTCACCCAAGCTGGAGCCCAGTGGCATGATCATAGCTCACTGCAGCCTCTACTTCCTGGGTTCAGGTAGTCTTCCCACTTCAACCTCCCAGGTAGCTGGGACTCAGGTGCACACCATCACACCTAGCTAATTTTTTGTGTAGAGACAGGGTTTTGCCATGTTGCCTCGGCTGGTCTGCAACTCCTAGGCCCAAGCAATCTGCCTGCCTTGGCCTCCCAAAGGGCTGAGATTACAGGTGTTGGTTCTCCACTGCCTTCAGCTCAAAATACTCCTTATGACACAGCAGCATAGTTTGGGGTGGCATATTCTGGACTCTTTCAATATACAAACACAGCAGAACTTTGAAGATTTATCATACTCTAATTAATGTAATTTTTAGCTATACAAAGAGGCATTCATTCATTCATTCCATTAACATTTACTGAGCAACTACCATGTGCCAGGCACTGTGTTTGACAGTGGATATAGATTAAGGAATAAAATAGACACAATCCCTGCTGTGATAAACTTAAAATCTAGTAGAAGAGACTGAAAAACAGGCAAGTAAACAGATGACCAAAACAAAATAATCCAGAGTTATGAATTATGGTAAGTACTATGAAGGACAACATAGAGCACGTGGTTCAAAATAGTGGGGAGTGCTTCTCTGAGTTGTCAAGGTACGCCTTCTAAACTTAAAAAAGTTAACCCCTTGCCTTTCATCCTTGTTTAAGAAAGTTATCCTAAAAAGCCCATTTCCTTATGGGGTCAAATTGGACTCATAGCAGTAACCTCCTGAATGGCAGTTTTAAGAGTACATGTGACAAAGCCGTAACACTTTAGTGTGTAGCAGGATAATCTGTTGAACCCATGTAACAATCAGAAGCCTGGGCTTCAGCCCACAGGTAGAACATGAGACTGCTTGGGGGAACCCTGGCAAGGGTGTGTTTGTGGACTCCTCAGGAGCCCCTGCTGCAGGCTCAAGTCTGAGCACCCAGCTCACTCCAAGGAGCTGTTGATTTCTTGGCTGGCTGACTTCTCTGAACATCATAGCTCCTTCCCCACAACAGGGATGTTGCTGCCGAAAGCATGACATGGGTGGGCTCGATGTGAGTGGCGTGAAGATGTCCTTTAGTCTTCCATTGGAAACCCTTTCTCCTCTTAGGAAAATGATCCCCTTTTGATTTGACTCATTCTCCCCCAACAAAGGCTGCTCATTCACCTCTGAAAAAATACCCCCTACATAGTAAATAGTGACAACAGACAGGGATTTCCTTCATCCTAAACTGGGGCTTCGCTCTGAAAACATCTCAGAGTGGGCTTTAGTTTTGTAAACTCGCTTCAATTGTATGTAAATTGTGTGTCCTTGGTGGAAATATGAATTTTCTCTTTTGAGGGTCTATAGCTTTCTTCACATTCTTAAGGGGGTCTGCTCCTTAAAATCATAAATGCAGCACTGGATGGTAGGGGTGGTGTCTGGGGCATCCTTGCGTCCCCAGCATCTAGGGCAGAGACTCACGAAGAACAACCTCTCAGGAAATACTGGTTGATTGAAGTAAAGATTCATTCTGAAGCAGACCCTTCTAGCTATCAGCAGAGGACAAAATCCACACTCTGCCTTTCTTCCTTGCCCCTGTTTAACTGTGCAAACCCTTGTTTGCCGTGCCACTCTCTTTTGTATGCCCCTTTGCACCCGGCTTCCTATTTATCAGCTATCAATATCCAGCGAGTGCTGGCTCTTGTCAGTCTAATTTCTGGTTGCTGCCGTTTCTTGACACCCCACACTTTATCACCCACACACTGCTTGGCTCCTATTACAACTGGTCTCAGCATTGCTAATAAACAGCAACACCAAAGCCATATTTTCCGGTCCCTGTCAGGCCACTGCTTTCCTGGGTGAAATAAAAGTCCTATTAACATGCTCCTCCTCATTGCCTCTGACAGATTGATTAATTAGGCCTCCTCTTTAGATGACCTCCGCACTGACACAACAAGGAGGTGAATATAAAATGAATAGTTTGCCCATATAATGGGCTACTGTGGGTTTGGGATTTTTATCAAATCAGACTGTCGGAAGTTACGAACTTGTATGAAATTCCAGGGTGTGCAGCAGCAGCAGCCTAGGATGGCTTTTGGTCCAGTGGAATCTGTCACATACAGATAAGACTTGAATGCCAGGCACTGAGGGGCAGGAGAGAACCCACCTGCCAAACAGCCACCTGTCTACCTAGAATGACCTCTTGTTTATGCAGCCTAGTTCATAGAGTGCAAATCTAATGTTCTTTTAATGTTATCAAATAAAATGACCTTTTGTTTTCCACAGCTTTCCTTTCCCTCCGTCCCTCCTTCCCTGCTAGAAAACACAGAATGTTAACTTTGTGGTTGCTTTGGCTCTCAGAACGCTGATGCAAAACCATTACAAAAGAGCACTTGAGTTAAACGCCCGCATTTCCGTTATAAGTTGTTGTCTTCAGAGAAATCGGTAACTTGGACATAAAAAGTCACTTTCGACTGGGACTTGGTGTTGGGGGGCTCTGACAGTCTAGGCAAACAAATTGGGCTGCTTGCTTTCCATTAAGAGAGTGTGGAATCCGAGGGGTGCTCCTTGGCTGCCTTTGCTGTTATGCACTTCTTTAGTGAGGGAATGGCTTGGGAAGCCATTAACCAGATTGAAATATACAAGGAGCTCTCTAATTGCTTTACTGAGCAGGCTCTGTAGATATTTAAAATCCTGCCTGCAAGGAAGAATGAAACAGCCTGGCAGAGCACGGAGGCTGCAGCAGGCGAACAAACATGGACAAAGATGCCCAGAGATGGAAGACTGTTTGTTTCTTCTGCTTACTAGTATTGTTTTGTTTGTTTCTTCTGCTTGTATTGTTTGTTTTTCCCTTTGCAATGAGTTAATTTGTTATTCTAAAGCATGCCTACTAACATCTAGCACTTTTAGAAACATGCCATTCTATTACAGTGTCTTCCTCCAAAGAAAAATAATTTCGGTGATGCCAAGATCAAGTTAGTGAATACTTAGCAGAGCTTGATATTTGGTAGGCGCTCAATAAATGGTAGGCAGACTGAGCTGAATGATGAGTCTTTACAGGGGGAATTCTCAGTGAGTGAGAGGAAGAGGAAGAGAGAGTAGGAGAGGGGACTTGCTAGTCTCCTCTAACAGCACACAGAATTCCCGGGGCCTGGAAGGAACTCCTGGCCTTTGACTTTGACTACAAAGCTATCATTTTGTACTGGTCTAAATTTGGACTGAGTTTGCAGCTATCTGTAACCAGCTGAGTGAAATACTGGGTGGTCCATGGAGAAATGATGGTATTAGAAACAGGACCCTCAAGAAAGTACACATGCCACCATGGCCACTTGAAAGATGAAAAAAATAGTGACGCTAGGGAAGAGAGCTATTGCTTAAAGGTTGCATGAACTTGAATAGATATTTGTATACCTGTGTTCATAGCAGCATTATTCCCAAAAGGTGGAAGCACCTCAAGTGTCCACTGACAGGTGAATGAATAAACAAAACATATATACCTAAAATGGAATATTAATCAGCCTTAAAACAGAAGGAAATCCTAACGCATACTACTACGTGGATGAGCCTTGAAGACATTATGCTAAGTGAAATAAGCCAGACACAAAAAGACATATATTGTATGATTCCATTTGTGTGAGGTACTTAGAGTAGTCAAATTCATAAAGATGGAAAGTAGAATGGTAGTTGTCAGGAGCTGGCGAGTGAGGGGAGTTATCATTGAATGGATGGAGTTTCAGTTTGGGAAGATGAACAAATTTTGGAGATGGATGGTAGTGATAGTTGCACAATAATATGAGTATACTTAACGCCACTGAACTATACATTAAAAATGGTTAAAACGATAAATTATTTGTTATGCATATTTTACCATAATAAAAAAAGATTACACTAAGTAGTGACAACTGGACGGGAATGCAGATCCCTTGAATACCAGTCTAATGATAGAATGGAAAGATGTTTGGTTTAGGAGCCAGCAGGGATGGAATTTAGTTCCTTTGTATTAGTAGAAGGTCTTCAACAAATCATGTTAGCCCTTTGAACCTTGTTTTCCATTTACAAGAGAGGGTTGAACAAAATTCCAACTCTGCCAGTCTTACATACCCAGAACCCTTCCTCAGCCAGGGCGTCTCCTAGTGGACATTGTCATGAAGCCAGCCTGGATTTTGCTCTCTTTATTTTTTTTTCTTTGCCACAGGTCATTCAGGCAATGACTGCATACCTAGACTAGGTGGTGTCAGGGGAAAAGAATGAAAGAGAAGACGGATGCTTTAAAGGGACTGTTCATCTCTCCCAAACTTAATTTCACAATTCCCAAAGAGGAAAAGAAATTAATGTAGTTGCTGTTAAGAAATTGCCATGTGTCCTGTTCTTTTATCCCAATGTGGATGATCATTGACTCCCAGAAATCCCTGAGAAATAAGTCAGAGAATATGCTGAAATCTATTTAATTAAGGTAGTGTAGGGCTGGCTCCATATTACACATGATGATGGGAATTTAAGAAAATAATGCTATCATCAGTACATCTAAAAGTGTTTAGTGTTTTACTGCAAATATGTTTTAGCTAGAAGAAATTAAACAAGTGAGGAAAATCTTACAAACCGGCGTAGCCCAAAATGTGCAGATAATCAAAAAATAATGTAGAAAGGGAGTAAGATTATAATAAATGTCATTTTTTAATGAGCTAATTTATTTACCCTTTTAAAATCTTGACTTATTATTTGAAACCACAGTAAATGTATATTTTATTTCTTGTTTCAGCCCTGAGGTGAGTTTATTTGGAATGTTTGTTTTAAATGGATTTAGCCATCATGGATTTAGGTCATCTTGGAAAAATGTGTTCTTTATTGAAAAAAAAAGGGAGGGGCGGGTGACGTTCTGTGTGTTTGAGAGTAATTTAGAAACCTCTGTTAATTTCCAGTCCTGCTATCGACTCCTTCTTCAGGAAGGCAAGTGCATTTGATATGTTTGAAGCACTTTGTGAGACAAGCAAAACAATTTGGAGCAATTGAAAGCGACAACCCTGCCCCAAGCACATGGCTTCATTTTCATTATGTTCTGATGCAGGTGGAATGCAGATCATGCTGGGTCAGTTTTCTCTCTCAGTATTGTTTATTCTACCTTTCTGTGCCTTAAGAGCGAACTTTTCACTTAACACAAGGATTCTATCCATTTGGTTTCTTTTTTGCTTTTCCAGTGAATAGCCATTTTCTTATTCAACTTGCTTTTGAACTCATTATAATAAGCTTTAGTCAGTTTTCTTTAAAAATTTTTTTTTTGCTTTAACTCTTGTGAGATAGAAATAACACACACACAAAAGACATTTATTCTGCTTGAAACTAGTGCTTTTTCCAGAAGATCTTGTGTCCCTTAACAATTTACATTCATCTATTTATCAAATGTGGATTGAGGGCAACATACTGTTCCAAGCATAGGATCGCTAGGGAGAAGCATAAGGTGGACTCATCCTTGCTTAAGATGAGTTTGCTGTTTAGTTATACAGTCCTCTGTATGGTGAGAACTGTCAGTAATTCATACTGTCTTCAAGTAGACAGAAAAATTCATCAAACTAGTTATTGGTCATCCTCTTGAGATAGAAGATGGTGGAGGAGGAGATGAGTATTTATTATCTCCACCTGCCTACAAAGTGTTTCTTATTCCCTGAGTTCATTCTACAGAGTCATGATTTGAACCCAGGTCCTTCTTGCTGCAGTCTGGATACTTCCCAATTACCATGACACCTTTTGGAATATTTAGCCTATCACTTATCTGCTTTCACTACCCCTGCTATCCCTGCCCCATCTTCTGTCTCTCCCTCCCTCCCCTCCTACAATGAGAAAGTGATGTATGAAGAAGACAATGAGACAGAAGCCTGACCCTGAAGTCGGATAGACCAGAGCTTTACTCCCATCTGTGCTGGGTGACCTTGGACAAATTATCTAACTTTCCTAAGCCCCAGATGCCTCCGCTGAAAACAGAAGAGACTGATACTTAAGTAATAATAATAAGCTTATTATTATTAAAGACTTAAGGCACTCTAACGCATATCAAACACAATTGCCTTCCCGACATAAAGCAAGCAGTAAGCCCTCACTTAGTGTTAACCGCTATTATATTTACGATCTTCCCATCATAAATGCTTTTTTCATTTTATGATGTTTTTTAAAGTAGTATTTCCCACTAGGTTTCCAGCAGAGTGGATGGGAAAGCAGGAGTGGAGAAGGATTGGTTTCAGGAGTCTGTGTGTCTATGAACAGAGAAACTATAAATTTATATTTTGCCTGAAGAATTTCTTATGTGACTTGTTTCAAAACAGATAAGAATGAAAGCTTAATGCCAATAACTTTTTTTTTTTCCCGAGATAGGGTTTTGCTCTGTCAACCAGGCTGGAGTGCAGTGGTGTGATCACAGGTTGCTACTGCCTCAGACTCCTGGCTCAAGCAATCCTCCCTTCCTAGTCTCCCTAGTAGCAGGGGCTACAGGCTCAAGCTACCATACCCAGTTAACTTTTTTAAACAATTTTTGTAGAGACGGGATCTCTTTATGTTCCCCAGGCTGGCCTCCAACTCCCAAGCTCAAAAGATCCTCCTGCTTCAGCCTCCTAAAGTATTGGGATTATAGGTGTGTCACTGTGCCTAGCTTAATGGTGATAACTTTTTTTTTTAAGAGTCCCAATTGATACTCAGTTGAAATGTCACCTACAATGTGTATTTTCTGGAGTTGGTCACTCCAGCCTCTGTGTCACTCTAGCCACTATTTGATAGATATACACAATGAGTGCTCAGTAGCATTTATTATGTGGCCGAATGAGTGAAACAAGTGAATGACAACACATCACGTTATTTTAAAATATTTTCACATTTGGGTCTCTGACCAGACCTTGATATGGTTGGATCTAGAAAGGAGTCTTGTCTCTCCCCTGTTCCCTGCTGTCCTGACATACATTTTTGCACATAGTAGGCAGTCAGCAAAGCTTCCCCGATTGCTTTTTGTAGACTCTTTCCTATCAGAGACGTGTCTCCAAACATTCACAGATTTTGTTAGGCTAAATACTCACATCGTAGATCTAATTTGTTGGGCTCTATTTCTCTGTTCTCTAAGAGACTCCCTAAGTATTTCAGTCTGGAGACCACTCTTCTATCTTTTTCTCCTTCTGAAGTTTCAGAATTTTCTTCTTAAACTGCCATCGTTGGGCGGTCTTCTCTGTTCTTCTTCATATTCTTGACACCTTCTTCAACTTTCCAACAATTTTTGCATTTTGTCTTAAATTATGTGTCTTGAAAAGATACATAATGCTCCCTTATGGCCATCTCTGAGCCAGTTTTTCTATGAGCCAGAGATCAACAAACTGAACTTTTTATTTCATGTCTCCTACATGCCAGGCACTGAATTAGGCTGTAAGGATACAATGGTGAACAAGACAGGGTTCTGCCCCATGGAACTTACACTCCTGTGAAGGAGCAGTTTCCTGGCTTGTGAATAAGAGTTTCAGAGGGATAAATCAGGAATAAGAAGCAGCTGAGCCTAGCCTGGGGAACAGGCTGTGACAGCAGTGATGAGTCCTCAGCATTTGTTCCCACTGGGCGTCAGGAATGGGGAAACCTATGCAAAAAGAGAGGGGCAAGAGAATGAAATCTGTGGTGCTGGAAAAGCTGAGGCCAAAGCTTTAGAAATGTTTCCCATTTTCAGAGTTGGGACTGAATTAAAGGACACAGTGGGAGAGAAATATGAGCCTAAACCGCGGAATCACAGATCTGTTGCCAGGCTCCTGGAATAAGGGGGCATCTTTTGGAGGCATAATTAAGTCATTACCATTAGATTGTTGTCAATTGTTAGTATTTCATACATTACAGATGTTTCTAAGTGATTGGTTTCGTAGAAGGGGATTGTGGCAAATGTTGCATAATAATATGACCTTTCACTTGTTCCATTTCTGATTTTCCACATAGAACAGATGATCTTGATTGTCTCAACCCAGAATTATGACAGTCTGGGAAGATTAGGAGAAGAATAAACTGCTACTTAAACCTTTTCTCAGCAGCATCAGAAAGCATGTGTTTCCAGCAATAACTCCTGGGAACTATTTGGTCAGTACATGCTTCAGCTGTAATTAAAAGGGCATTTCCTTGGTTTTAATTTTTTTATTAATTAAGAAATATGCCATCTGTGTAGGGGGAGTTATAGTCCCTTCCTAGATGTGGGAAAATATGATTTCTGAGACCGAAAAGCAGTATTTCTCAAAGAGTGTTCTGAAGACCACTAGTTTTGCTCAGTAACTCAGGGAATGGGTTGGTTTGGGCATTTGCTGCTCACTCTGTCCTCTTGGAGATTCACAGGTGTGTTAATGTACTAAAGACTCTGAGAAGTCCTGCACTAAAGACACGTCTTTAACTCAGCTTTTTACATATATGTTTGAGCAAGGCACCCTGTTTTTAAAGCCAGTACATATTACCATTCCACAGAACATACTTTGGGAAACATGGTAGTAATGGGGTTTCTTAGTGTCCTCTGCATGCATCATTGCAGTGACTCTCAGCTAATAGGACTTACAAGCAGGTATGCCTTATGCAGAAGTCAAAGGAGAGGCCTCAGCCACTGATTTACTGGCAGCTCTGATTGTTTATTGAGTGAAATGAACACGTCAGTAGCAGACTGCAGTGGAAAAAACACTGGGCTTGGAGTCAGATGGTCAGAGCCTATTCTTGGCCTGGCAGTACTAGTTTTGCTACCTTGAGTAAAGAGGTTAACCCCATTGAGCTTCTCTTTTCGCTGTAAAATGGCTATTACCTGCCCTACAGCTGCCCTAACACCCATCATTCATTCAGTGCCCCAGAGTCCAGAACAGGAGTCAGCAAACGTTTTCTGTAAAGGACTAGAAGGTATAATAAATATCTTAGACTTTGCAGCCCACATAGTATCTGTCATGGCTACTCACCTCTGCCACTGTGGTGTGGAAGCAGTTGTAGATAATATGTAAATGAGTAGGCATAGCTGTGTCCCAGTAAAACTTTTTTTTTCTGGAAACCAAGTATTGCTCTGTCACCAAGGCTGGAGTACAATGGCACAATCTCGGCTCACTGCAACCTCCTCATCCCAGGTTCAAGTGATTTCTCCTGCCTCTGCCTCCTGAGTAGCTGGGATTACAGGCGCACACCACCATACCCAGCTAAGTTTTTGTACTTTTAGTAGAGACGAGGTTTCACCATGTTGACTAGGCTGGTCTTGAACTCCTGACCTCAGATAATCCACCCAGCTCGGCCACCCAAAAGTGCTGGGATTACAGGCATGAGTCACCATGCCAGACCCCAGTAAAACTTTATTTGCAAAAGCAACAAGAGGTATTTGGCCCACAGGACATAGCTTGGTAATTCCTGGTCTAACGCATGTCACGGTCTTTACCTATATTACTGCTAATTCAACCTGAAGGACTGACAGAATACCTAGATTTATACCAGAGAAAACTGAGGCAAAGAGATGTTAAGTTACTTGCTTATGGCAATATGGTTAATAAGTAGGGCCTTATTAGGACCTACTATAAGTAATAGTTACCTACTATACTGAACTCTCTTCTCTTATGACATCCAGGTTATAAAGTACAAAGTTAAATACAGATAGGATGTAGTATTACTGAGGAAATTCTCTTTTACTTGGGCTATAGGAGGCAATTCATGAGAAAAAGTGTATATTATGCAGTATGTTTACCATACTGTACCCTTGTACTTCCAAATTCAGAAAAGAATTTTGTCTCTCGTCTGTACTCCCACCTTCTCTTTGCTCGGCAATGACTGGGATTTCTGGGGCACCATAATTCAAAGAGATTGCCTTTTTCTGGAAATTACCGAAATCCACTAGCAGCCAATTGAATATAATAGTGACACTGCAAATGTGCCCAAACGTTCAGATATTAAGGTGTCAGGATGCTGTAGACTTGAGTGTATAATAGGAAACATCTGAGCCTACAGTTCCAGCAAATGTAGACTATTTCTTAATAAAAAATAACCCTATGTACATACACTTACGTTTTACTTCCTAAGTGGAGTAAAACTAGCCCTAGAGTCAAGTTTGAAATTATTTTCATAATTTTGGGTAATTAAGACACTTCCCAGATCTCATTAGCAAAGGCTTAAAATAGAATAATTGCCATATAATTAGTGATTGGCAAACCTTTAGAGGTTTGAAGGTTTTGTTCTTTTCTGAATTTGGAAGTACAAGGGCCTAACCTGAGTTTATCCGAACCCAGGAAACTTCGTAACTAGAGTCTATTTCTTTCTCGATTCATTGTTTTAGTTCTACCAGTCTTCTTCCACCAAATCCCACACCCTTCTATGAGTTCTTTGTAAGTATTTTGTCTTGTTCTATTTAGATATTTCTCCTGGCTTGAGTCTTGTACTTTAACAACCATTTAGCATGTTCCGTCTCTGAGTCTAACAATGAGCCAAGTGCTAAGGGGAAGGTGGTATCCCTGCCTGCTAGGAGCTTATAGTCTAGTTGAGATATGATTTCATGGTAACAGCCGAAGAAGACATGGGGTGGCAGATCATTCACTTACGTCTGCTGTGCTCGGAGGTTTAGAGTCAGGGCATCCTACTCTTCTCTAGCATTTTAATTGCTTTTTAGGGCTGCCCTTGTTATCTCAATTGATCTCAAAATAATTCCGGGAGGTAGTGCAGATAGGATAGAGAATAGTGATGTCTTTCACCTAAAGAAGCTGAAGCTCAGAAGAGTTGGGTAATTTCTCTAAGGTTAAGCAGTTATGTATGGGTTTAAAAAATAATAACAGGTCTTCGACCCCCTGGCCCCACCATTTTTTTTTTTTTACTGGGATGCATCAGCAAATGGCACATAGTTTCCCAAGTGTCTCACCCCTTTATCTTGTCAAAGAGTGTGAACGTTGAAGTTGGGCAGCTTTGCATCCAGAAGCAGCTCAGCCACTTGGCTTTGACCCTTAGGTCAGTAATTTACCTTAAACTTTCTTATCCCTATTCTTTGTAGGCAATTTGAGACTGCAGTAAGTCAGTTGCAGGACTCTTGTAGAGATTAACTAGAGAACAAATGTGAAAGTACATAATAGGATAGATGAAATAATAAATGAAAGCTATTGTAAGTGAGTTTATCACTGCATGCTCACTCGTCACACTTCCTCTCAAGTCTGCCTCTCTTAATGGATCATGAACTCCTTGAGAATAAGAGTTATTTCTTGGTCATCTCTGACACATAGTAGGGCTCAATATACTTTGTTTATTTAACAAACACCTAGCACTTAATGTGTGTCAGGCACCGTTCTAGGTGGTTTGCATATTTTAACTGAGCTTTATTATAATCCCTTGGAGTGGAAAAACTACTATTATACCCATTATTGCAGATTAGGAAACTGAGGCCCAAGAAGGTGTGTCAGAGTTCACCCAACTGTTAAGTGGTGGAATTAGGACTCAAACCCAATTCTGGCTCCAGAGTCCATGCTGTTACCCATCCTGGGCTGCTGTCAGTAGGACTGGGTTTGGTTGTTCAGGACCCATCAGCTTTGCTTCCCCAAAGATGCCTGCTCCTTGGCCTGGAGGCACATTTTGTTAACAAGTCAGGGGATTCTTTAGTGAGGTCAGATTTCTTCTATCTGCCTCCCTTATACTGCTCTTGATTTCCAGAATAGTAAGTCAAGATGATAGATGAACCACAGGCCTAAATTTCAAAGCACAGAGTCTACAGGTGTTTTAAATGAAGAGGGAAGTTTGTGCAAAAGTCAGCTGGGTAGAGGAAGGCTGGCGACTAGATTTAGGCTAGTATTCAGGTAAGTGTGGATCCAGAAGAGCCGCATCTCAGAGTCATGGATAGGTGACAAGCCAGGATCTTGTTTTCCTAAAAGGAAAGGACTTAGAAACAGAGAGCAGCAGCCCCTTCCAAGTCTTCTTTGACATTGTAGGGTTGAAATTTGATGGGGAAAACAGAAGCTTTCAGGTCTCACAATGACAACACAAGAAAATCTATCTCCCAGTCCTTTTTTTAAGCTGCTATTTCAGGTAACATAGTTTTACATATTTGCAAAGGTGTGTAAGCAGTTTAATAGAGTCATAGAAAAACCTAAATGAACAGAGAATGGGACGTATTAAAACAAACATAAGGTAGTAAAAAGCAAATTCATTCTGAGTTGTGGGTAGGTAACTTAGTATTTAGGTCCCAGTGTTTTACTGCATCCCAATGCTTGAGCCCAGCGATGCTGAGGTAGGCCTGGTGATGACAATATTCATTAAAGTTAATTTCCTGGTAGAGGCCACTTAAATCTGATTGTTGTTTTAATTTGTTTCACTGCTAATTTCCTTCGCTTAAATAGAGGAAGCTCTCTGTCCCTCCCACAGCCAGCCCTGGCAGTTTCAGAGAGGTGATAGCCATCATGGCATTCACCAACCAGAGAATGCCATCATGTCACACTCTTTAGGCAGGGGCTGATGCCTTTATTTATCTCTGGAACCTAGAAGTTGCCTGATTTGGAAAATATAGGTGCTCACTTTCAAAGTGTAAAAGTATGTTGCTTTGTTGAATATGAAATCTCATCTATTACTCAGGTAGATCTAAATCCATCTAGGACTTACTGGGAAAAATGTGAGTTCTAGCAGTGTCCAGAATTTCTGAATTATTCATATTCATTTTGTTGTTTGAGGAACAAATATAAACACAGGCTAGCTAAAACATCAAGGCAGGAGAGAAAACTCCTACAGTAATAATAATAGCAAACAAAATGTTTATTAAATTCCACGCTGTTCAAAGTCTTTTTCGTCATGGACCTTGTGTGGTAGATGCTTTTGTTATCTGCATTTTACAGATGAGGAAGCTGATGTTTAAACAGGTAAATGAAGCTAATAGCAGGGATTTGAATTCAGGAGGGTTGCCTTAGACTCTAACTCTTAACCCTGACAACAGTGCTTCTTAAACTCTGGTCCCAAGACTGCAGCATCTGCATCTCTTGGGATCTTACTAGAAATGCAAGTTCTGGCCTGGCATGGTGGCTGACGCCTGTAATTCTAACACTTTGGGAGGCCAAGGCGAGAGGATCATGAGGTCAAGAGATCGAAACCATCCTGGACAACATAGTGAAACCTCCTCTATACTAAAAATACAAAAATTAGCTGGGAGTGGTGACGTGTGCCTTTAGTCCCAGCTACCAGGGAGGAGTCACTTCAGGTGACTCTGCTGCTCTCTAAATTTGAGAAACATTGCATTACAGGATGCTACTTTTCCAGACTTGGTTCTTACATTCCATAAATATTTATCAAGTACCCAATAAGTGGCAGGGACTATTGAAGATACAGCAAAGGCAAAAATGCTCCCCTCTGGGAGTTCTCAGTCTAGAGAATTTATAGAATCTAAAGACAATTAAGTAATTCAAATGCCAAGCCCTCTTATCTAGGGTTGGCAGATTACATTCTCAGTTAGTAAAAAACAAAGATGCTAAACTTTAACACTAATAGCCGGAGGAAGGAATGCCGCATAAAGAAGTTTAGTAGCTTACTTCAGGTGACACAACTGAGGTTGAAAACCCGGGTCTCTTCATTCCTGATCTTAGTGTCTCTCATATGCTATGCTGGGCATGTTTTCCTCATCTCCTTTGCCCTGTATCTTGTTAGGGAGAGAAAAACAGGAGATTTATAGACAGGCCGACCTGAGACCAAATCCTAGTTCTGCCACTTACTGATTTCATGGCACACAGACTGACCTGGGATTGGAATTAGGGGGCAGAGTTAATAGTGGTTTGTAGAGGCAGAGCTGGAAATTCCAGTCCCCAGTTCCTGCCAGATCACAAAACTGGAAGAGATTCCAATCTAGGGAAGGGGTGTGAATGACGGGTGGTCAGGCTTTGTTGGTCCAATGTCTGTCACTGCTCATGGACTCACCAAACTTCCTGCTCTTCATCTTTGTGAGGTTTTGAAATACTATTTTCTCTCCTTCTTACTGCTGTATGCTTAGCCAGAGTCCTCAGAAGCAGCATAGATTTTGTATGTATATTAGATATGCTTCCAAATGTATAGCCATTATGATCGAGTATCACTGCCAGCCTGGTTCAAAGTTTTCTGTTTTAGGGAGAGCCGGCAAAAACCTGACTTCTGGAAATTTCCATTTGTTGAAAAAGGCAAACAGTGCCACTTTTGAGTGTGCTTGTTAAAAGGCTTTAAGAAGAAGGTATTTGACTGGCTAGCAGACATTTCACGTAAGAGATGGTGTGTCACCAGATAAAGATTAGACGGGACTAGGGAGAGTGGGATACCACACAGTAATAACCCACTTTCCAGAGAACAGAATTCTGGTCCCTCACCTTCTAAAACACTGGTGAAACAAGGAAGTAAGAAGAAGTGTGTGCTTCGCAGAACTAATAACTCAGAAAGCATACAAACGAGCCCCTTAGGACGCCCTCGCAAACTGTGCTAATTCTGTTTTAACTCATGATTCTAACACATTCTCCTGGCCCCAGAGGAACCTGGGTAGAAAATTTGCAGAAGAAGAAATGATGAAACTGGAGGTTCTGAAGGCAACCAGATCTGAGTTTGGATCTCAACTTTGCCAGTCAGAGGCATGACCGTAATTGAGTAATTAAACACTGTGGACCTTTCCTCATTCGATTGTCTGCAAAACTGAAAAAAAAAAAAAAAAACAAAAAAACCAGTTTATTTCTTCCAGAGTTCTTGTGAAGCTAAAGTATTGAAAATATCCAGCAGATAACTGTGTAATTGTTTCAGTGATAGTGGAATAACAACAAAAGGGAAATGTATCACTTACTGAGAGCTTCTTATGTGCCAGGCTGATCTAAGCTTGTCATAGGTATCAATTTATTTATATATCACTATTACCATTGGAGATAGATTGTGTTATCTCCATATACTATGGCAAATAGGAAGAGCTTTTGAAATGTTTTTAAGCAGAACTAGAAATACACAAGCTTGTATTAATATGAAAGTTGTGATTTAAATTAGAAAATTCTCAATACCTTAAATGAAAATTATTGCTCCAGGATGACAAATCAGGATGATCTATGGATCCAGGTGTCACTTCCTGGAGGTAAACATACCGTGGTTTGAGAATGACAGCCTGGCACTCCTCTTTTTATCTCACCTCTGCTGTTCTGGGGCCATGGTAGATGAGCTGGTGATGGTAAGAGGAGCAAGTGAGGAAGGGAGATGCCCCATGACCTTGCCTTTTCCCCCTCCCCCTGCCAGTTCTGGATCCCTACCCTACTCCTCTTCAACTCAACAATAGTGCCATGCCAATGTGGTAGGCAGCATAATGACCCCCTCCCTAAAGATGTCCACATCCTAATCCCAGAAATAAATGTTACCTTATATGGTAGGGAGGATTTTGCAGATTTGATTAAATTAAGGACCATGAGATGGGAAGATTATCTTGGATTAGCAGAGAGGGCCCAGTGTAATAACATGGGTCTCCATAACTGGGAGGCTGAAGGGTCAGAGTGAGAGGAGTTATGACCACAGATGCAGAGGTCAGAATGATTTAGGGCCAGGAGCCAAGGAATGTGGGAGGCCTCTAGAAGCTATAAAAAGGCAAGGAATTAGATTCTCCCTCAGAGCCTCTAAAAGACTCCAGCCCTGCCAATACCTTGGTTTTAGTACAGTGAGACTAATTTTGGACTTCTGACTTTCAGAACTATAAGATAATAAATGTGGGTTGTTTTGTTACAGCAGCCATAGGAAACTAATACACCAGGATAGAGTAAGCTTAGATTTCCTCTGAAATGTGAATGAATTTTCTCTCTCTCTCTCTTGCAAAAGAGAGAAACTTTTAACCCTTTGAAAATTTCCCAATCCAGTTTCAGAATAATCATGGGCTTGAGACATGGAAGCAAGGGACCGATGTAAAAGAAAGCAGTGACAGGGACCAGACCAGCCCTTTGACTAATGTTTCCTAAAGTGACGTTCAAGGAGATTGGTTTCCAGGGTTTATTTTGGCATGTTGGTTAAACAGGTCTCCCTGTGACTTTGGAAATCTTTAACCTCTTTTTGCCTCAGTTTCCTCATCTGTTAATCAGAGCATTGACCTCAAAGAGATACTGTGTGTATTGAGTTCATGTACATGAAATGCTTTGTATAGTACATACTACATGGCAAGCTTTATGTAAATGTTAGCTATTATTAATAGTCGTTATTTTTAAAAAGTGAAACAGGATTTATAGGGGGTCTAATATGTTTGGAACATGATCCATTACATCAAACAGGTTTCTTTTCTGCGGGGCATACTAGAATCTTTACTATGGTAATGTTCACTTTATACCTCAAAACCGGAGGGAAATGCAAGAACATTTCTCAAAGTTATTTAACCATAGAACTCTTTCTGATCTGTAACAATCTTAGCAGATCAGATTTATTGGATGTAGTATGAGAAATACTGCCCAGGAACGTTACACCAGGAAACCTTGGTTCACCTCTCTCCAACTCATAGTCCCTGTACCCAGCTTCTAGGGCCATCATTGAACTGGAGATTAGGGACCGTCACCAGAATAGTGCAAGGAGAAGCATATCCCTAGTATCAAGAGCTGAAGATTAGAGGCTTTTTCCATGTTCACATTGTTCTAACATTATGTGTTATCATATTAATTAGCTTGGCTCTTGGGGGATTGCCTGTGGACCTTGCATTGTTTCCATACCATGCATGACACTTTAATTCCAATCAGGCAACCTAGAAATAACTTAGAATGTAGTTCACAAGTTGGGGACCTGTAGTTTAGCTTCAAAGTAATGCTGTTGATCTGTGAGCAAATAACCTGTAAATATATACATACAATGTTTATTCTACTCTTCAAAGTAAGCAGTTTTCAAAAAAAAAGATTTGTATATTTTTTAGGGTGGAGGTATAGCATCACTAAGTTGTATTCATTCTGGGGCATATGTTAAAAAAAAACACTAGTGTCATCACTTTGCACAGGCACATCTTGTATAAATATAGGAAATCTAACTTCTGGGGAATTACATTTCAAGAAATCAGACCTGGCTCACATAAAGATACCTTTCAAAAATGAAATACAGCAAATTTAGTCAAGCTCAGACTGAAGTAAACCATAACCTGCTTTATTTTTAGAAGACACCTCTAGAAAACCTTGCACAATGTTCTATTTATAAAACAGAACATGTTTTTATGCAAAGTTGCTTAGTAATAAGAGAAAAAGAGCACAGCTGAGTAAAATGAAATGTTTCTAAGATTTCTTGAATTCATCAGCATCTCTTTAAGACACAACAAAGCAATTGACCTGGTTTTGGTTTTGACTAATGAGAAGTTACTTGGAGATTGATAAATTGTGCTTAATATTCTGACTGAGTAGATTGGAGCTGAATGAATAACACTTTCAGGAAAAAAAAAAAAGGATTTTTTTTTTTTTTTAGAGAGAGAGTTTTGCTCTATCTCCCAGGCTGGAGTGCAGTGGCACAATCTCGGCTCCTTGAAACCTCTGCCTCCTCAGGTTCAAGCGATTCTCATGCCTCAGCCTCCCAAGTATCTGGGATTGCAGTGCCTGCCACCACACCTGGCTAATTTTTGTATTTTTAGTAGACATGGAGTTTTGCCATGTTGGCAAAGCTGGTCTTGAACTCCTGACCTCAGGTGATCCACCTGCCTAGGCCTCCAAAAGTGCTGGGATTACACGCGTGAGCCACCACATCTGGCTAAAAAAAAGTGGAATGTGAAATGAAGGTGAAGTCTGTCTTTTATGAGTTATGCCACTGAGTAAGAGACAGAGGCCCTAAATAATTATCGAGTTGTTTCAATATCGCATTATATAGAACATTTATAATTTCATCATCCTTCAAGGCAGTAACAAAAAAAAAAAAAAGAAACCATGTTGAATAAATTCAATGGCTATAGAAGATTCTAGAAACTGAAAGTAAGTGACCCAGTACACCTAGAATGTAGTGTAGGAAGGAGACAGTTTCCACCATCTGCTTTATGATTCTAATCAATTATGTATCGTGCTGTTTTCTAATCTTTACAATAACAATAAAGCCAACATTTATTTAGGGGTTATTATGTGCCATGCGCTTTGTTAGGAGCTTTATGTGGATTATTTCATTTAATGTTCCCAACAATGTATCACTGCCGTAGATAATGTAATTATCTCCACCTTACAGATGGAGAAACAGATTCAGAGAGGTGCAGCAGCTTACCCAAATGCACACCTCTGGAGGTGTTAGAGCAGGTTCAGACACAGGTCTGACTTCAGAGCCGTACTTTAAATGCTGTGCTCTCTGCTCCTCACGGAGCCAACAGTGAACCAACAGAGAACACACACGCTCTGTGCCAGAGGCTCGATGTGGAGACAGAGAATGATCTCTAGTGTGCCTTTTTATCGTAATAATCCAAGGAAGCTTAGGAATCCCAAGAAAAACCCACATCATCTATAACAAAAAGAATAACTTTTCTGTTTTTCTTCACATTTTCCATGGCCATTTCTTAGCTTCAGAAAACTTAGGTGTGAGCTCCTTCAGGTGCTCATCTCACCTTACATATATACATTGCACATATTTTATACACAACTCTCTGTTTATCTGGCTGCCTCCTCATCCTCTTTCATCTCTAATTCTGATCTTTCCTAAATACAGAACCTGGTGGGAAGTCATAGTTCCACAAATGTGTGATGAGTGAATGAATGGAAGAGTATGCCCAGATGTAGATTTTTACTTAATTTTGGATTATTATATTAAGATATAATTTCTAGACAGGGATTACTGAATCATAGTATAAGCATTTGTATGTCTGTGACGGCATTTTCCAATATGAATATAACGTAAACTACATATGTAATTTTACATTTTCTGGTAGCCACATTAAAAAGTAAAAACATAAAATGTAATGATATATTTAACACAATTATCAAAAATCTATCATCTAAACACGTATTCAATATAAAAACTATTAAGGTATTTTCACATTCTTTTTTTTATACAAGCATCCAAAAGATGATGTGTGTTTCACACTCACAGCACATCTCTGTGCAGACTAGCTACATCTCAGGTGCTCAGTAGACACATGTCATATTGGGCAGCGCAGGCCTATGATATGTCTGATCCAGTATTTTTAAGTGACCTTTGCTTTTTAAAAGCCCGACCTTAATCTGCCTTGCCTTTTCCTAACTTCCTCCAGTCACACATATTATCTGGCTTACTCCCTTGGGCACTTATTCTAAGCTGTCTTGCCTTTTTCATTATTATGAATATTTTCTTGACCTCTATTTCATTCAGGCACTGTGCTAGATCTTGGGGGACACCAAGATAAATAGGACATGGTTTGCAATCCGTTGGGAGAAGATAGACACACCCATCACACAACATGGATTCAAATGCTTGTTGGAATGAGGTGGGGAATAATTTTTTAAAAAACACACACAAGCAAGTAATAATGCAGAGCATGACAAATTCCAGAAATGAGGATTAAACAAAGGGCTGAGGGGATTGGGGAAAGCTTCTTGGGGAGAATCTAATTATGAGTTGAGCCTTGAGGGCTCAGTGAAATTTTAATGGGCAGAGATAGGGAGAACGATTTTGCCTGTGACGATCTTGTTATCACAACCAGATGGCAGGTTGGTGAAGGGTGGGGCATTGCCTCGCATTGCATTTAGATCTCCCCAGAGCGCCCTGCCAGAGTTTTGCAGTAGAAGGTGCTCAATAATGTTTGCTGAGCCCAATTAATAATATATGGTTGGCTGGCACCCCGTGAGGGAGACACCGGGTCTGTGTGCTTGCTTTAACCTCTGAATTGAAGGGCAGCCTAAGCTTTTTACTCATTCTTCTGATTGTGTGTACTGCCAGGTTGCAGTCACAGTTTTCTCACTTTACTAAATAGGTCTGGACTGAAACTAGTCGTTTAGAGCCAAAATGGTAGATAAATGGGGGCTAACACTTTAACTTACATCTGACCTCCTTGTCACTTACTCCAATTCCCCTGAGCTTTCAAACAGCACAAACAGGCCACAGGGACAAGAAATGACTTGGGAATTAGAAGACACTTATCAGAAGGTGCTTTTCTTTTATTTGCAACTCACACATACAGGCCTTTGTTGGACAATCTTGCTAGAGCCTTAGAAATTTTTGTCTTCATTCCACAGGTAAAGAGACAGGAGTTCAGAGAGGATACTTACTCAAGGTTATATAGCAAGGAAATTGGAAAAGCCATGACTAGAATCTCATTTTCTAACTCCCAAGTCAACGTCTTCTTTTAACTCGAAGCTGGTCCACCTGTATCAAATACCATCGTCCATTGCTTTGTGATAGATTCACTCAATTCTTTGGTATCTACATCCTACATCTGAAAAGTGGAGAAGGTAAACTTGGTGATATAAAGAAGATAAGTTAGGGAACAAAAAAACCAAAGAAATGGTGATATTAATGTCGATAATGATATTAACATTCATAATGATGATTCTAAGAGTCACCATTTAATTCTTATTCTATATAGGCAGACTGTCTGCTAAATGCATTAACATATATTATCACATTTAATCTGCACAGCACATGTGTGTGGTTGCAATTCTTATCTCCATTTTATAGATGAGAAAACTGAGATCAAATGGATGAACTTGAAGGTCAATTGCTCAGTAGAAAGCAGTTGGAATTTGAATCCAGACCTAACTTCTAACTCTCTTAACTTAACCATTGCACTACAATGTTCTGGTTCATGCCAGCTTAGGTTAGATGACCTTAGACAAGTTGCTACAACTTCTATTTATTTTTTATTTTTAGAGATAGCCAAGGCTGGAGTGCAGTGGTGTGATCAGAGCTCACTGCAGCCTCAAAATCCTGGGCTCAAGGGATCCTCTCACCTCAGCCTCTCAAGTAGCTGGGACTACAGTCATGAGCCACCATGCCCAGCTCCCAAAATCCTACTTACGTAAACTGTTTTTCCCAAAATTAATATTTTGCTCACCTCTTGGTGAACTAATAAATGTGAGAATTATTCATAAGCAGAAAAGTGGTATACAGATATATAATGCTGTGTACATTTAAACTGAAATTTCTCAGTCAGATGAGAGATATATACCAGCAACAGAGTGATGTCTGACATTAAGCAGGTGCTCTATAATGTGGTGTGAATTCCATGAATGAATATAAGATTTCTATTGCTGAAGTTGCTTTTTTATTGCCACATATGGAAATGGGCAGTAGAGAAAAAGAAGGCAGGTTGTATATCAGCTTCCTGAGCAAAAGTCCCCAAATCCATTAATTTCCCTACTCCCTTAATATTCTAGGGCATTAAGGGGATGTAGCCGGTGAAGAAACCACCTTAGAAAGAGTAGAGTTGAAGTAGATGTTGAATTCTCCAAATTTTTCCATCCATGTTCCACTTACATTTAGCTGTCTGCAGAGTTTTACATTGAATAATTTTTCCCCCCTTTTATATACATATAGTCATTATAGAGGAAGTAAAAAAAGAGAGAGAGAGAGAGAAATAGGGGAAAAAATTCACATCACCCATAATCCTTCCCCTCTCCCTTCATTCCCAACAATAACCTATTAGGCATGTCCTTCTGTTTCTTTTTCTTCAAGGTGTTTTTTACATGCTTGAATTCATACTGAAGCACAAAAGGTAATACTTTACTTTTCCACTGAATGTCAAGTGAAATACACATTTTCTTATGAACTTAAAAACTCTTCATGAACATTCATTCTTAACTTAATTCAACTGACATATGCCTCTTCTCTGTGCCAGGTGATGGGGACACAGTAGTGAGCCAGACTCATTGAGCTTCCAATCGACCTTATGTTTAGTTGCTGCATGGTATTTTATTGTCCACTTATCAATTGTCCTCTTTAGGTTTATTTTTCAGGTAGCAGGTTTTCTTACCAGGAAAATGCTCACCATCTGTATCCTGTTGATGATGCCATAGAATATTAAATAGTATACAAAGAAACCAGTATTAGCAATATAAATGTGTAAAAACACACACACAAACACATTCTAAATGAAACCAAACATAATAAAACTGTGAATTCTCCTGTATTTGGGAGGCAGAGATTCATCAGTTCCTCCTTGTTTATTAACATCAGTTCTTGAAAGTTCACCATGTAACAAGACAAAAATCTGCTAATCCTGAACCACGTTTCCTCTTTTTCTTATTTTGTTGGGAAATCTAAGTTAGAAAAACAACGTACCTGCCTGGTTGCTGTGACATGTCTAAAGAGCGAGATGGAGAAGAGGAGGCACAGGTATTCTCTGTGAGTTTCTTGAGTACTTGGCAGTCTTCCCACCTCCTCCCCTGTCCTGCTTGTCCTGTGTTCTGGAGTCAGCCAAGCATGTGACACACGCCGCCCTTGCAGGCTCAGTCTCTAGTAGGATGTGGTTTTTTGTGGGTTGTGGTCCTGATTTCAGCTGCAGAGGCTTATTAGGGTATGTATAGGAGGAAATGGAAGGACCTCCCTCCCGCTCACACCAGTCCTGTCACAGATGCCCCAAGTCACCTCTTGGCCTCAAGGCCTGTCTGCATTTGGAACTGCTGGATTAATGTTCACATCATCCTGATGTTCCCCAAGCTCCTCTGAAATTAGGTTATTTAGAAAAGAAGGCAAAAGTTTAAAGACTTCTGTCCAGGGCAATGCTACCTATGAACTGGCTGGCTGTGGATTTGTTCTGGAAACAGTATTCAATTTTGTTTTCTCAGCACCTACCATGACAGAACCTGGCTCATTATAGGCCTCCAGGTGATGTCTGTTGAATGAGTATATGCCCTGGGAGGTGCCTTACTGAGCCCAACCTCACTGGGCTTTCAATCCAGCAACTGTGCACTTCACAAAGAAAGGCACTTTGGGAGGCCAAGGCGGGGAATCACCTGAGGTCAGGAGTTTGAGACCAGCCTGGCCAACATGGTGAAACCCTGTCTCTACTAAAAATACAAAATTAGCCAGGTGTGGTGGCACACGCCTATAGTCCCAGCTTCTCGGGAGGCTGAGGCAGGAGAATCCCTTGAACCCAGGAGGCAGAGGTTGCAGTGAGTCGAGATTGTGCCACTGCACTCCAGCCTGGGTGGCACAGTGAGACTCCATCTCAAAAAAAAAAAAAAAGAAAGAGAAAGAAAGGGACTGGGACTTATATCTGGGTCTCCCTATGGTCAAGATTAGTGCCTGGCACATACTCGGCATTCAGAAACCCTCTTAGATGGAAAGAAAAATGAACTCTGCATACCCATACAGTGGCAGATCATTCAGTCATAAAAAGGAATGAACTTCTAACACATACTACAATGTGGAAGAAGCTTGACAACATTATGCACGATGAAATAAGCCAGACACAAAAGGACTATTACTGTCTGATTCCACTTCGATGAAGTACCCAGAATCATTAAAGACAAAGTATAATAGTGGTTACTAGGGGCTGGGGGAGAAGGAATGGAGGAGTTAGTATTTGATGGGTACAGATCTATTTAGGATGATGAAAGGAATTTGGGGCTGGATAGTGGTGGTGAAAGTAATTGAAAGTAATGGCAAAAACCACAATTACTTTTGCACCAACTGAATACTTATTTCTGCTGAATTATACACCTAAAGTAATTACAGTGGTAAATTTTGTGTTATGTATATTTTATCACAATAAAAAGACTGCCACAGAAAAAGGAGAGAGAAGACAAATACCTCTTTTCTTTACATCTACTTCCCTCCATCTGTTAAGCCTCCCTCTTTCTTTCAAACCTGGATAACGGGAGCTGTGATAGTCCTGTTTGAGGAATTCTCTCTGCCAGGGATTGGACATCAGTGCTGGTCCCACTGGGGGCTGCTAAGTTCACCACGTTTCCTCTTGTCAGGTCCCCGGGCTGAGCAGGACCAGCCTTTGTTTTAACTGAGGGCACCTTGGTACCTTGTCCTCTGATTTCTGCAGCGGCAAAAACGAAGAGCCACTTATGTAAGCATCAAGTCATGTCCAAAATCTGCCTCACCTGTCCACCAAGACAGAAGTCCTGCCATGATCTTCCTCTGCCCTGTCAGGCTCTCTTTGCATGATGGATGGGCATTGTGTCCCTTACAGCCATGTAGAAGGAAACAGATTGAAAACACTCTTCTTCCTGCTATGAACTTGTTTACAAGATTAAAGGCAGGTATGCTTAAGAGGGCTGGGCAGACACTGTAAGATTATTGTTAATAATTCAGAGCACACTAAGTTAGAAAACTGGTCATGATGTCTTTTGTTTCTTGGTTTCTACAGCAAGCTCTGCTTACACCACCTCCTTTCCAGCAGGGGAAAAGAAAATCGGTAACAGAGGCTTAATTCTGACACTTGTTCTTTATTAGTTACAAAAAGGGGACACAGCGGGTGTGTTTGTAAAGATGTCCGCGTGGGCTGTCTGGGTTTAAAAAGCCCCCGTGAGTAGCTCATGGGGCTCAGGTGACCACCTCAGGCACAATTTGTTCCTTTCCTGCCCATGACACACAGACCACATTATGCACCCAGGCCTGCCCTTTATCAAAACAGTATCTCTTTTCATCCCAAGGACCTCATAAGGAAAGACCAAGCTACAAAGTCGTAGTGAAGAAATGGGACCAGACAGCTGGTGAGAGAGAAGCCAGCACTGCCCTTTGGAAGCAGCTGGGCCAGTGGTTCGGGCTAGCCAGGCTTCACAAGCAGCTGCACAGGGGTGGAAATCTTGCCTCGGTGTTAAGTTTTCCTTTCCTCTCCTAGCGATGTCAATTGGTGTGTGTGTCTCTTTGCTGCACAAGGTGTGAAGTGGCTCTGTGGGCTAATCCAAGACATCGTTTTAATTGTGCAGAAGAGGAACTTCCAGGCTGCCCAGAGGAGGGACTTAGGAGTTGGAGGTGGGGTGGTACACTGCCTTCTTAAACAAAATCCAGAGCTAAGAAGGGAAAATAAGGCAGGGAGGGGAGGGAGCAGGGGCCAGGTGTCTGCCTTTCATCTGGATATTCAGGATGACACATCTGGTGCCAGGGAAACTGCTATTTCTAACTGACGGGGAAGCTTTGCAGTCAAGGGAGGGCTGAGCTGTCAGGTGAGCTAGAGATCAAGAATTATCATGACAGCTTCATGGCATGTGAAAGGCGCTGTGAAGTGCAGTATGATTTTAACCAGCGGTGGTTAAATTAGCTTCTCTTGGACCTGGTGTGACGTGCAGTTGGAGAGGGGCCGATGGTGGCTGGGAGTGCCAGGCATGAAGAAGGTTGCAATTCAGAAGGGCTACCATTTAGAAAAGAAAGTGTATGTGAAAATTGGCTCCTGGTTTCTGAGTTTTGCTTAATGGAGGTGCCAGGAAGCAGTGATGGCATTAATTAGTAGCTTGTCAATTCCTCCGGTGAACCTCTCTGTGCCCCCTATTATAAATATTCCAAGGACCCAAAGTAACCCTTGACTGAACTTCCCCAATTTAAGATCTCGTCAAAATCTAACCACCTGTACTAGCTGGCTAAGCAGCCTTGACTAACCGTTTTGCCCTGTGCTCTTGCATTCCACAGGATTGTCTATGCAAGACTGAGCCAGTGAGAGTGAGCAAGTGAGCGAGTGAGCGAATGCCTTTCTGAAAAACTTCCACTCAAAAGTGAACTGAGGAAGTGCCTTTTAATAAGTAATCAGCCAGAAGAAATCAGGTTCTGTCTAGCCATAGTAATACCTGCCTATTCACTGGGGACTTTTCAAAAGTCTTGAGCAGGAGGATCTATGATTTGATGAGCCATTGTTTGGGAAATTCTAGGAAGGAAAAAAATGTGAGCAATATATATTAACACATACATGTATGTGTGTGTACATATATACATGTATGTGCGCACATGTATATGTATATATACATATATGCACACATACATGTATGTGTTAATATATATCATATGTAAATTAAAAGCTGAACATTAACTTTCTGTGCCAAAAATTTTATATAAGTTCACTCACTTTATTCACATGGGCTAACAGTTTGTTTTTATTTGTAAAAACTGAAGTCCAGAGGAGCCAAAAATTAGCCAGACTGGAACTTGAACATGGGTCTACTTGACTCCATAATCCATTCTCTTAATCACTGCCTTCAAAATAAGAATGGCTAACTTTTAAAGAGCCTGCAGGTCCTCATTACACTAAGTGGCACAGCCAGCCAGCCAGCCAGCCCCTGAAGTCTGGGTGCTATGTGATCTTTATACTTTCCCCTTCACAGCTTCTGTGCCAAATCCCAGCAGAGCTGCCCCAAGGCTTCCAAGCCATAATCCCTGCAGAAGGTGCCCAGGAGACCATAGTAATAAGAACCCAAGTCTTCGTGATGCAGTGAGCTCAGGACCTGTCTGTCCATTGAAAATTTGTGGACGTTCATCTGCAACACCAGGGCTGTGATCCTGAGTAGCCCTCCTGATGATAACAGGCACCAACTTCCTGTTTCCAAATCCTGCGTTACTAGGATGCACCCAGCCCCCACTGAAGTTTGTGGGGAAGTAAATAGCTATTCACCTGTCCAAGCCTCCCTGGATTTATGGCTTGGCAGCTCCCTTCTGCCTGGACCACGGTACTGTGTACTGCAAACACAGATGACCTTTGCAGCGATTTCATCTTAACTTGCTTCCATATAGAAAACCTGTTTTGTATTGACATTGTTTGGAGTAAGTTCTGCTGGTGTTAACTCCCTTAGCCCCTGCCCCTGGAATTTCAGCCTAGGGAGGCCAAGTGCTTGCAATTTCAAGAGGAAGGGGGAGGGTGCCTTGAAAGCATCCTCAGCGTCCATCCATCTGAGTCTTTGGTCCAGTGACTTCAGGCAGATGGAGTTGCTCCCCTTCCTTCTAGTTTTCTAATCCCTCCCTAGGCGGGGATAGGTTGCAGGCTCAAATTGGCCCACTGGCAATAGGGTGCTTTGTGGGACATTTTCTTAAAAGTTGGTTCCTATGTGGTATTTGTTAGTCACAGCTAATTATTAAGTCCTTTGGCTGAGGCAATAGACATTGTTCCCTTGGATTCCCCCTCCTCCTTTCCCCCCTTGCCCCCCATTGCTACACAACAAAACCCATTGTGGGGCTCTGGAGGTTGGCTGTGCACATATTTTCCAGTGAACCCCTGATGGGCTCACTGCTGGGGTTTCATGTTTCAGGTTGAAACTCAACTGGATAAAGCATTATTCATTGGTACTGACACATTCAGTCTCTGCTCTCTATATTTCTCTCACACTGGACTTGGTCCTTCATAAGCATTTTAGGTAATTCACTGAGAGCAATTCATTGCAATTACTCAGAACATGGGTAATCTGCACAGAATTATAAAATATCAAGATTTTTAGATCATGGAAATATCATCAAGTGCCAGGCTTTGGCCAGCTGTGCTCAGGGGTGCAGGTTGAAAAGGAGAAGGCAGCTGAGTGAGCAGGCTCCAAGTCCCTTCTTCCCAGTTCCCACCTTCGCATTTGCCTGCTTTGTACATTGCACTTCTGCATAAGATTTCTACAACCTAAAAGCAATCTTGAAATCCAGTAACTGAGTCCACCTACTCATTCATTTCTTAGATAAGGAAACTGAACCAGCGAGGAGCTTTTGCTAACCTAAGATTCAAGTGAGTCAATGAATTAATTTCAGCATGAGAATTAGCACACACATCTCCTCCCTTTTGTATGCCCCATTTGTTATGCTATGCTGGAATAATTCTGGAATCCATCAGTGGGCTGCTTTTCCCATCGCCTGCCACTGACTTGTGGCACTGTCTTACCTAGAGGATTTAGAGGACTGGAAAGCCCCCAGAAGGGCCATATCATGCTATATTTTTACTAAGGGCCACCTCAGTCGCACAATTCCATGGCACATCTTGGAGTTGTACAGTACACAGACTAAGAGACTGCGTGGAGCAGGCTTATTTTTACTTTACATGTGTGAGAGCAAAAACTGGAATTGGGCTGGATGATTTTGGTTGGCACTGTGCAAGGGAAGAGCCCAGGCTTTGGAGCCTGCAGACCTGAGTTCAGATCTTGGCTCTACTACTTACTGGTTCTGGGAACATGGACAAGTTACTTGATATCACTGATGTTCAGGTTTTTAACTAAAAATAGAGCTGATAATACCTAGCTTAAAAATTGCTGCAAAGAACTAAATCCGGTAATTTATGTAAAAGCTCTATATAAACGCACATCAAGGACATGATACGTGTTTTTTTTTTTTTTTTTTTTTTTTCCTGGAATATAACTGTTCTCCTTCACATACACATACAGATCTGAGTTAAAATAAAAGCCAGACATTTTTAAACTTCACCCTTAATTTGGAAACTTCTGGATTTTGTCACAAGCTTAACATTAACCAAATGAAATTCAGGGTCTCTATAAATATGGACCATGGGTTTGTCTTATCTTTTACAGAGCACTTATAAAACTGAGGATTTCCTGGGGGAATATGGCTGTGTGATTTTAAGAGAAAATTCTGTAAGGGAAAACTGCAAAGACTAAAAAAATTAAGTGCTGTTCCTTTGCCTCTGGAAGGCCCTGGGTGTCCTGTGGGTTCAGAGGTTGACTGTCCTCCAAAAGACGCTGACAGCGAAATCAGATCCCCTTGTTGTACCAACTACTGGAGTGTGCTTGGGACTTGTTAAAACCCTTCTTTATCAGACATACAGATGAGAACCATAGGCCCAGAAGCTTGCTTTCAAAATCTAGCAAAACAGATGTTTTTGCTTATTTTTCTCTGTCTCTCTTTGTCCAAAATGCTCACTGAGTTTTCATTGGGTTTCAAAGTTGCCTTTTTGTTTTGTTTTTACTTTTAAGACAAACCTTAGAAGAGAGTCACTGTAAGATGAAGGGGAAGGATGGGCATCCCAAACTAGAAAAGCTCTATTTGAGACTCCAATAAAAATGTTTAAGAACCTGAAGGTGGGGAATCTTAGAGGACAAGAAAGAGAAAGACCGATTCATCAAACTCTTAAAAGGGAATACCTGGCATTATCCCCAGAACTCCAATGCCAGGTGCCTCCCAAGCAAATTGAAGAGAGAGAACACTGCCTTCTCCTCTCTAAAAGCATTGTATCTAGCTGAGCAAGGCAGTGTGGCTGGGATGGGCTGTGTTGACTGAGCATGTGCCAAATGTCAGCTGAGGCCTGGGGCCACTCCTGGTCCCTGCATTTTATAGCCAGCTCAGACATTTTAGGTACTGTATCAATTTTCTATTCCTTCTCTAACAAGTCACAACAACTTTAGTGGCTTCTTAACAACACATATTTATCTTCCAAATACGTTGATCAAAAGTCTGACGCGGGTCTCACTGTACTAAAATCCAGGTGTCAGCAGTGCTGTATTGTGTTTTGGCTTTTTTTTTTTTTTGAGGCTCTATAGGAAGATCTGGGTTTTTCTTAACTTTTCCGGTTTCTACTGGTTGCCCACTTTCCTTGCCTCCTGGTCTCCTTCTTTTGTCTTCAAAGCCATCAATAGCAGGTTGAGTCCTTCTCACATTGCATCACTTTGGTCTTCTTTTCCACCTCCCTCCTCCACTTTTAGGGACTCTTGGGGTTACATTGGGCTGACCTAGATTATCCTGGATAATCTTCCTATTTTCAGGTCAGCTGAATTCCATCAGTGACCTTAATTTCCCTTTGCCATGTACAGTAACATTCACAGGTTCCAGATATTAGGATGTGGACATCTAGGAGTGGAGGAGGCATTATTGCTGATCTCAGGTACATACAACAACTGTATATATTAGGATGTTTTAAGTTTCAAGAAACAGGACCTAACAAAAGTTAATAAAAAGAACAAGATTTTATTGACTTTTAGAAGGAAAAGTTCAATTGGCTTCAAGTTCGGTTGGTTCACATGTCCAACAATATCATTAGAGCACTCTTTCTTTTGCTATGGGTTTCTTTGTGATGGTTTCTCAAGCTGGGGCTATCTATAGGACAGATAAAATAGCTCTCAGGCAATTCTGGGCTCACATGGGTCTTAAAACTCAGGATTCCAGAGAGAGAGCCATGAGCTCTTCTTAGATAGCACCAGCCAAAGCCTGAGGGTGACTCTCATTGACCTAACTTGGGTCATATATATATTGCTAAGCCTCATTCTAGAGCAGGGATGGAATCAGTCTTACCAGAAGCACATGTATTGAGTGGGAAAGGGAGAGGAAACTCACAAGTTGTCACCAAAACAAGGGGGAAAGATCTGAACAGGAAAAAGCAATAGGTGTTCACTCCACCATGTTATTACTGGATTTGAGAACCATGAAATTGATATATTATTCCAGTTCAGAGCTCATTAGGCTTCAAGCAACAAGATGTCCAAACTTGATACAGAAGAGTCTCACTCAGAGCAAGGAGTAAATTAATTCAGATAGTATATAAGAAGAGGAATTGCATGGTAGTAAACATTGATTTTGGAAGCAGACTGCCTGGGTTTATATCCAAGTTTATATAGTGTTTACCTAACCTCTCTGTGCCTCAGTTTCCTCATTGTAAAGTAGAGATGATAGTGCCCACCTCATGAGTCTGTTGTGAGGCTTAAATGAGTTAATACAAATGAAGTGCTTAGAATGGTACCTTGACACAGAAAAAGCATTAAATAATAGCTATAATAAGTATTATTCTCATATTCATATTTTTATTATAAGTAAGCACCTTCGGCATGGCTTAAGGACTTGGAAAGTGGTGAGGAAGCAAGTCTGATACTTTCCTAGTTTCGTCTTTTCTTGCTAAGGCCACACAGCCTCTTCTCTCTGGAACTTTCTCCACCATCTCAGTGTGAACTGAGGTTTGCACCTATAACACAGATTTTCGCATGCTTTTAATGACCATTCTTCTCCCTCTGGGCTTGACTATACATGTCCACCACCAAATGAATGCTGTGTCAGTGTTTCTAAGTTCAAATTCTTGAAAGAATCTGCTTAGTCTGGCCAGTGACTGGCTTTAATCCATTTGATTAGTTGTGACGGACAAGGTTAGGGTCACTTTATACCCAGGCTTACCTCTTTCGTTTGTCATGGAAGGGGCAGGTTAAGCTGAAAAGGAAAGTTGGACTTGGCCAGAAAATTGATCAACTTGTCTTTTACAAGTATGCCTTGGCAAATTGGAATTTACTCACAAACAAAAGAGAACAGTTTTAAAGAATACTGATAAGATCTAGATGTTTGGAAATACGATAACACTGGGAACTGCTTACTTCTAATGTGATTTAGACTATAGTATTTGCAGAGAGAAATTGATCAGTCTTCCATTACCTGTATTTTAAATGGTAGAGACATTTTTAACACCAATTAGAAATGCTCAATGGATGGACAAAGACTCCATTCCCTTTTACATGGAACATTAGTCTCAAAAACTCATTCCTAGAGCAGAAGTTCCTGTGATGGTAAAAGGCTCATGTTCATTGTCAGGAGAGTGGATTCCAGAGTGACCAAAGATGTCCCCAAATCTTCCGTTTGGTGGCAGGAGAAAAGTTCTACGTTTACTTTTTGTTCACTGTGTTCCTTCTCACTTTTCAGAGCCCCCATGTTTTTTCAGAAATGTCACTTCAGGGTATTCAGACCATCTCAATGGACGGAGGTGTCTGTATCAGAGCCCTTATCCATTTCTCCAAGGACTTTAGTGAGAATCTTTCTGGAGAAGTAGTTCCACAGTGATTGGGAGGGAGAAGGAGTACTGCAGAATTTCTTAGCTCTGAGGCACTACAGGAAGGGTGGAAATGCTTTGGATCGGGGCTGGGTATCTTAGGAAGCACTGAGATTTGGGGGAAGACAAAGCATTGTCAAGATTTTGATAGAGGCCTGCTGGGAAAGTCTCCACTGTAAAGGCTCCTGTGCCCCTTTCTAGTGGAACAATTCGTAGGCTCCACGCTTGCTTTCAAATGGATTGGTTTTGAAGCAGTCAACAAAAAAGCATCCTGCTGCCAGGGCCAACCATCAAAAAGAGAAAAGAGAGCAATGCAAACCGTGGGGGAATGTGCGAGAGAGAAATATTGCAGAGCGGAGCCGTGGCTCTGCTGGCCTGATACCATGTGCATTATCTCCCCCAAAGGACCCCGTGGTTTAATGGATGGGGCTTTAACCTACCCAGAGGTCAGTCTCTGCTGGACAAGTGGAACCTCATCCCTGAGGGCATTGACATACTCATGACACATGGACCTCCTCTAGGTAAGTGAAGCAAAGGTTGTCCTTTGTCATCCAGATGCCTTTTTTCCAGGCATAATGAATAATGCTTCAGGGACATAATCATTTTCCTCCAAAAAAAAAAAAGTGAATACGAAAAGAAAAGTCAATGTCTTTAAAGAAACTCAGTATGATAATTAAACTCAGCAGTTCTGCTGGGCTTACAGGTGTTCTTGAAATTAAATTTTTTGATTTAGTCAAGTCAGGGAAAAATCAAATGAGCATGGTGCACCACAGTCTTTTGAGCTTGGTAATTTATTTTAGAACTGTATTCACTTTGGAGTAAGGGGGTGGGGTGGAGAAAGGAAGGAAGACACGGACCTCCCAATCACAGGGCTTTTGAATGGCAATGAAATGATGGAAATTTTTGTTCAAAGAAGCTCATTTTCCTTTTCCATATAATGCTGGGACCTGGGAGACCTTTAAAGTTTAACATTTGAGCTGATAATTTTAGAAAAGAATCCCTTTTTTTAAGCTGAGGTATTTCAGTAAGAACTTACACTGAAAGTTACTTAAGGATACTCATCCTACAGGAACATGGAGCCTGCATCCAGATTTAAATTGTCTGTGTGCTTCAAAGCCTACCCACTAGTGATCCACATTATGGGTCAGAGAATAATCATTTGACTTATTACCTTCTAATTTTTCATGAGCTTGTTATCTGTGGTTTAGCTACAAAATAGTCTTCAACCAGGATTACCACCCTGATCCCACATCTACTCAGTACTCATTATGCAAGGACCCTTTGTAAACAACTGAGGTGTGCTCAGGAAATCCAGATGTTCCACTTTTAATAGAAGAGTGTTCTCTTTTTCCTTTCTTTTTAAAATTGTGGCTAAAACACACACACACATAACATGAAATCTACCCTTTTAACAAATTTTTCAGTGTGCAGTGCTAAAAGAGTTTCTTAATCATCTTGGTTTGGAGAGAGGGGGAACACATTTTATACAAATATAATAATTTCCACAAATTTTCTTGTGGTTTAGGGTTTATATCCATGTTGCTTCCCTCCTCTGTCATCCCTAAAAATAATTTTAAAAGACTAACATTTATTTCCTAATGCAAATTTAATCTTTGTAGATATTTTCTCCTCCAAAACACTTGGTGCTGCTTTCCTTACAAGGGAAGCGGTCCATGTTTCACAAAGAAACAGTGGAAGGGAGCACCATAGCAGAGGCCACAGTGGCACATTTTAGTGATGAGGGAAGCAAGAGAAGAAGAGCCAGCTCTGTTGCAGACATGGGAATTATAGATTTCCACAGGATCCGCAGTTTCTGACTTTTTAAACACTTCAGACTCACTATTCCCATGCTTTTTTCTCATCCCCAGATCACACCAACCCATGTTTTAAAATATTACACTTGTCAACAACCTCTATCAAGTCCTAATTAATTAAGTTCCCTATTTTACAACCATTAAAGTAGCAACATCATTAAATTGCTAGCTAAATATTCCGATCAGCATGAGTTACCCAGTGAGAGCACCCTACAGAGTTATCATTACAGCTACCTTCATCCTTTTGCCGGAACAGTTTAATTGGGTGCAAGCATGATTTCCCTTTGGCTGTTTATTTTGAGGGACTTGGACATCTTTAGCAGAGAAACGTTTACATGACTGGGGTATTATTTGGAATATAAATTTGAACAGAACAAACTTTGTCAAGTCAAATGGCAATAAGAGTAAGTCTGAATTCTACACTCCCAAGGATTTCTGTCAGCTCAGGAACTCTTAGTAGGGAAGCTAGCATCCCTCTCTTTATGGTAAAGATGGAGTAAATGAGAGAGTCGCTGTGGGTCAAGCAGAGTGACAACTACATCGAGGACTTCCCAAATAAAAGGTCAAGCAAAGTTTTAATAAGGTAATATTGAACCTTAGTTAATACAGCTATTGGGATTCTTGTGAAAACATAACTTTGGAGAGGGGAGTGGAGAGATTGGCCTTGAATTTTTTCCTACTGGTGAGGGGAGACACAGTGCCATGGGACTTCAGTTATGGTATGAGCAAGATGCTTTCTCAGATGTTTGCACATGAAATGAAGTATTTTCCCCCTTCAGGAAAAACACATGCAAGAGGTAATATGCCAATCAATGTAGATTAAGGTTTTCCCCCCATTGAAAAAGTTTTGAAAACGCTGGATAGATTTTTGCTAGGGCCCCAATTTTCATCTGTTCTCAGACTCTCTGATCACTCCTCACCCCCCAGCGAATGTGTTTTTACAGAGACACTAAACATTCCTGTCTGCAGTTTGGCCCAGCAAAGCAGAGAGCTGTTCCTTACTGCCCTGTTATTTCTAAATAATAGAAATAACCTAATGGCTCTGTGGAATGGATTTCCAGAGATTACGATTTAGCCTTTCATCCTACCTGCCTTTTTATGCCCTATCCTGCTGAGGCGTATGGATTCCAATTCCAGGCCATAATCATCCAGATAGCTGACTTTTGCTATAATTGATGTCAGTTTTTATGGATTTTCTGCATTAAGTGTAGAACTAAGTGGCTTTTACTTTAAAAGTAGTCAATTAGCCCCAGCTTGCTGGATGCCACCATGAGGTCACATTGTTGCCTGTAGCTGGAGAGGACAGGACGACAGGAACAACCTGGCTTTCCAAAGCTTTGGTCATCAGGAACCACAAGGGGTAAGAGTTAGTGTATCTAAAGAGAGCCAGGTATCTCGTGACCAGTTTACAGGCAGCCCCTCCTGGTCCTTCTTCTTTGAACCATCTTAGAAGTAAACTGCTACAAGAAAGATGTAATAAAAAAGAGAAAGTAACTGAATTGAGGGAGAAAGAGATATTATGGGACTGCCGGGAATAAATGTCATTGAGCTCATGAAGAAGATTTGAAACCCATCACTGAATAAATCAAATTTCTTACAGAAAAAAAAAATGTTAATTAACAGGAAGAAAAAAATGGAAAGCAAAAAAAAAAAAAAATTCAAGAACCTAAAGAAGACGAAGTGACGAGTGAAAAGTTTCTTAAAAGCCATTGTGAGCTTTAATGGAGAGGCTAGGATTACAGATAATGTAATAAACCTTCTGTGAGTTATGGCTTCCTGAAAGTCTAAATGAAACCTTACCTGAAGAAAGAAAATTAAGTGTATTGATTGCATTTTGCCCTTAGGTTTCCGAGACTGGGTTCCAAAGGAGCTTCAAAGAGTGGGCTGTGTGGAGCTGTTAAACACAGTTCAGAGGCGAGTTCGGCCCAAGCTCCACGTGTTTGGTGGAATCCATGAAGGTAAGAACAGCAGAAAGAATTCAAAACATGCCATGTCACTACCCACAATCTCAGTCTACAACTAGGATTAACTGGAGACATTGTTTTCAAACTTTTTAGCAGCGGGAGCCTTTTATAAGATGAACTCTTATGAGAAACATCTGCATATAAAGCTGATAAATATTTTATATGGACCTTCTCTCTTGTAAGGAGAGTGGAAAGTAGGAACCTTGTCTGGTCTACTTTACTGCAAACCCAGCACTCCCCCTAGCAGCTTCTGGAATCTCAGGGCTTTGACGAGGAATGTTCGATAACCACAGCTTTAGAGCAACCCTGAGGTACACAAGGAGTCATTTTCTCCTTAAGAGAGTTAGAAGAAATGGCCTGGATATTAGAAGCTATTTTAAGCCTCTATAGTCCCCTCCTATCTGTAAATATTGTGTTTCATATGGAATTAACACAAAGACTCAGGAAGACAAGGTAGTCTCTGAAAAATAGCTGGGAAATCCAATGAAAGATAATGTAACAGAAGTGGCGGGAACCCACACATTTGCAGGAAGACATTTCCTTACTAACCTCAGAAAACTATATCAGGCTTCTCAGAAATCATCAGAGCTATTAGCTCAGGCTGAGGTTAAGCAGAATAATTAAATCTCTCTTAAATGGGAACTGGTCCAGTTGCCATTTTTCTGCCTTTCAAGGTAAGCTGAGCCAGGTTCACAGAACCGAAAGCCTCACAGGAAACTTCAGGGATCTGGGTTTTCTCTGAGCTGCCTTTTTCAAATCAGGGGTAATTGGGCGTTGGGACAGACACAAAGCCCTCTTTCAGCAAGCCTGAGGATCTCTGTCTCTACCAGACTCTCCCAGTTACACTCGCTGTGTGCAGTGGCCGTGTTTACATGGGCAGCTACAATATTCTCTCCAGCTCCTGCTTATAGCGGCTCTCTGGAGTTATTTATGAATCTGCAGTCAAGTTGAGGTGTTTAAGGCTCTGTGCCTGAGGAAGCAAAAAACAAAGTTTGCTTTTTCAAAGCCTGCAAATCCAGTGGCTTCCTGGTTAGGCAGGTAATAAAGAGCATATTGAAAATCATCCTACTGAGGCCAGAGAAACTTCAGCTTGCTCCAAGTGCAGGTACCAGCTGAGTGGATGGAAAGCAGGGTGCAGCTCCCAGAGAGTGGATGTCAGCCTGCCCTGGATTTGAGCTGTGCTCCCTGAAGAGGAGGGCACTGCCCTAAGGTATGATGAAGGGAACACCTGAAGGGGAGACCAGAGAGGTGGGACCTCATTTCTAAACTAAGCAACATTTCTGGGGGACTGTTATTCTGAAAACGGGTCTGAATTCCTGCAGCATGACTATGAGTTTGCATTTTATCTTTTTTTAAAAAAATCATTAATTACCTTTAGCCAAACAATTGGGGAATTCTACTGAAGCCCCAAAATAATAAACTTGCCTAAAAGAGAGGAGATCATATTTAAATAAACTTGTCTCACTTTTATTCACTTAAGACAGCTGAAGAGGGCAGAAAGAGGGCAAATACCAACCTCTTGATAGAGATAACAAGACTTTATGACCCCAGAACCAAACAGCGCAAATTTTAAATGCCTCTTTTCTTTTCTTAAGAGATTTTTCCATTGACCCTCATTAAACTCTCCACAGGCTTACTTGGAGAAATTTTTAGCAAATGTGGAAAAAAAGCCTTTTCAGTTACTTCCATACATCTTGGTAGTTTTATTTTTTTCACAGCTATATTTTTATATGCCATAAGAGCCTGATACCAGCATAGAATTACAATCTTAGTTGAAGAGGCTATAAGGCAAATATAAGGTATTCAAGGAAATGTGCAAACTTGCAGACATGCTAAACATTTTAACATATTGAAAATTATCAAAGGAACATATATACCAAAGACCTGGCGAAACTGCTTTCTCCAATAAATCACAAAAGGTTTATATTGCATATGGGATGTGTTTTTGCTTGATCTAGTGTCCAGGTAAGCTGAGGAAACAGTGTCCTGGGGTGACATTTCTACACATCACTTGGACATGTGACTAGCTGACACTTTTGAATGAAAGGGAACTTAGTAATAAAGCCACACAATTCAAAAATCATGTGTGGTTAACTTTCATAAAGGCAGTTAAGAGATTATTTCCTAAATAAGTAAACTGAGCATCTGTGTTTCTTAACTCCCAATGCAGTATCCTTTCCCTCTCACCCGCCCCATATCCCACTTGGAATTTGGTTGTGTTTGCCCCTGAAGAGTTGTCTTTATATTACTCATTTTATTCCCTAGAACTCAATAGTTAACACAAGGCTTTGAAATGAAAATCCTATTTTAAAAGGAGGAAATAAAATGCTTTTTCTTTATTCTCCCTAGTAAAGAAATTACAGCCCTTTTTCAACAAGTTTGGCATTTAAATGAAGAAAAAAAAACAATCATTCTTAGTTGAAGGAGTGGATTCTCCCATTTAAAGAAAATAGAATAAAATTAGGCAGTAGCTTCTGAAAGTCATTATATCCATTATATCTGAGGAGGTTCTACTGAATTTCATCTCACTGTCCACTGACAAAAATTGTTTGTTTTCCTTGTCTGACAGCCCTGCATTCCGTCACTCTCATTTGTATATATTACAGTAAATGTGACACTCTCTCCCCACAGGTTATGGCATCATGACCGACGGTTACACAACGTACATCAATGCCTCGACGTGTACAGTCAGCTTTCAACCGACCAACCCTCCCATTATATTTGACCTTCCAAACCCACAGGGTTCCTGAAGCTCTAAATGCCCTATTGGAATGTAAGGGAAGGTCTATAAACTGCCATTTTTCTAATTATAACTTACATTCTCTTACTTATTTCCAAACCCTGTGAGTTCTTTTTGTAAATTGTTGGAACACAAATGATGCTAGAGGTTGTGCTTCTTCTTTATTTTATTTTATTTTAAATGGGGCATCCATTTGAAATCAGAGGAACATTGTGAATTTGTAAAATGACTTCTGTTTTCTCAAAGGCCATGCCATTGTAAATTGTTAGTGTTCGCCAAAGGACAGCCAAGCTTTCTTTTAAAAAGTGATAAAAGTCTTATTTTAATACGCTTTAAGCTGAAAGAAAAAAAAATAAGAAACAGGTAGGCAGTATTTTAAAAACCAACCCGGATTTGCACAACTGTTTAAGAGTATTGTTTGAAATATTTTAATTTTTGATGTTTTGTTGTTTTCTTGGTAATGCTTCTTCTTTGCAGATGTGGTCCCGATTTATAGCAATCTTCTCAACAGAAGTAGGCATGGAAAAGACTTCTCTTCACACTCTCACTATAAAGAAAGCTGCATTGAGAAGAAAATGGCCATCATTTAAATGATGGTTTAGCTAGTGAGATTCCTATTGTGGTTTTACAAGGTCTCATTGTTTGTTTGTTTCTTTTAAATTATTTTAGCTTTAAAAATACAGAAATGGAATCTATCAAGAGCAGGTATTTCATACGGTTAAAAAAAGTAAACATGCAGACTCCTTTTCAATATGGGTTTATATATATAAGTATTTTTTTGTGTATTATGACATGTTAGGAGTTTAATATTGCCAAGGACAGTACAACTGCAAAGGGATGCTGTATAGCAGCACATCAGAAGTCGGAAGGAACTGACATATTTTCTCAGAACTCAAGATCTTAAAGAGCTTGAGTTAAATCTAGGTACAGTTACAGGCGTGTATAGACTTAAATGGATGCAATGGAAGCTAACTAAAATAAGGCTTAGTTGTCCTTTCTATTTAAATACCCTGAATTGTCTTCTTACTTCCCCTCCCCCTCCCATTTGCACTGTGTGTCGATGCAATCTTTGCTAGCACAAAATATTGTCGCTAATAGTCATTTCTGTTTTCCCATTGTAAATGCTGTTGAGCTTTATTCTATTTTATGTTACCTTGTTAATGAAATTTAGGAAAGCAGTTGTTTCTTTAAATTTATTGTGATATTCTATATCTAGCGGCCTTTATATGCAAATAAAATTGCAAGATTTTTAAATTTGCGCTGTTTGGAGGGTTGGCTGGTGGGAGGATGGTAGTTTTTTCCTGGGGAAGGAAGGATTTATTCATATGTTACATCAGTAATGCCTTTCAGAAGAATTAGAATAAGTGATTTTTTTCCCTAATTTTCAATAAATTTTTATTACCCACCATTCAGGCTGGCAGGTAGATCGATAAGGCACTCAGTGTACTCTTTCCTTCCATCACGCTGTCATCTATCTTGCCTTAGGCTTCATCTTTGGCTGTTGTAATTTCTACAGGAATGGAGAGACTGCGGTTAAGGCTGTGGATGTATTTTGGGCAAGTTTGTGATAGTGAGTTTTGGGAAACAGTTGATGACAGAGTAATCACTGCACATTCTCATTTTCTCGAAGAGCAGTCACCATCTCCTCCTCACTAGTTTTTTAATGATGCCCACCCACAGAATGGTTGGTTGGAAAATGGCAACCAAAAGCGAGTAGGCAGTAGGGTGTCAAAAACCAGGAAAAATATAAAAGACATCACACAGAAAAAACAGTGAAGAAAAACAGCATAATCTTGAATCTGCAATGCATCCCCAAAGTCTTATGTTCCACTCATTGGGTTGTATTCTGGATATATGTTCCTTCCTTCCTACCCATTGTGGATCCTTTGGTGCAATTCTTGAAATGAGTTCTTGATTTCAGTACCAGCAGAATTGAGAGAATGTTCTAGGCCAGAATTCCCACTCAGATTCACATATAACCATCTTGGTTTGCTGTAGTTGTTAAGTTATTAAGTATTTTGGATGTCACCATAGGGTGTGATGGACATTTGGGTCCAGGCTTGTAGAGTAGATGCTTGAGCTTCCCATGGGCTTCCCTGAAGGAGCTCATGGCCGTGGTAGCTAACATGGACCAAAAGAGGTGCTATGACAAGTGAACAACCCTTCTTTGACCTTCTACACCAGTAGAAGAACGCATTGACTTCGAGCCCCTTCCTAAGAAGTTGTAGTGGGTGGTAGACTACTGAATGGAAATTTCACCTGGTTCTTGTACCAGAAGCTAGGCTTAGGCCTCTGGCTTCTGGAAAAACAAGCCTTCCAGATGTACGTGGGTAATCATGATGACAACTGTGTATGCACAGCCCTTGAGAGTTTTGTCCAGACACAAACTAATTGAACTAAGCACTTACTAAAATTGCTTTCCACTTTGTGGAAGCAGGGAGATACCCCGTGTGCTAAATCTAGAAGGCAGACTCGTTTGTGGATAAAGCTTTCTTCAGCCAGTCCACCATTTCGTATGCAGGAACTGCCTCTGAGGGATTCGTAATCACTGTCCAGATGCCCAGAGCTTTCTCCACTGGGCCTTACAACAAGTAAATATTCAAAACAGTTCTTACAAATTAGGCACTTCCTATCCTTCCATCACCAGGCAATCTGTTGAACAGGTTGTGTACTTTGTTTCTAATCTTCACAGAATCCTGGGTAAGGTCACATTAGCCCCACTTTATAGATAGGAAAGTAAGATGTACCAAAATTAAGTAACTTGCCCTAGGAAAATGGAAGGTTCAAAAGCAGATCCGTCCATAGCCCATGCCCTTTTAATCATTCTGTGTCTGGACTGGATAAGCTGATACCCTCTGAGAGCTGATAAAAGACTGGCACAAGCCTGGGGATATATCCTATCCCTCAGGTAGCAGCTTGCTGAAACACCCTGCAATGTGGCTCTATGACAACCCCACATGGCACCACATCCTCTCTGCCGAGGCTCAGCACAGAACAGTGGATAAGAGTACAGACCCTTGGGACACTGTGCCTGTCCACATACTGGCCTCTCCTCGGACTAATGCTTCTCCTGGGTACTCACTTTCTCTGTAAAATGGGAGTGAGGAGGAGGAGGAGGAAGTTGTTCTAAGTGCCACACGAGATCATTGTTGGAGATCACTGCCTGATATCTAGTAAGTGGTGCACATATGTTTTTTAAAGAAGGTCATTCATGCTTTGTCTTTAGATTTTCCAGGCAGGATTCTGTACCCGCCCCCCTTTTTTGGTGTGTGTGTGTGTGTGTGTGTGTGTGTGTGTGTGTGAGAGAGAGAGAGAGAGAGAGAGAGAGAGAGAGAGATTAAGAGATTAAGACAGAGACGACAGAGAGAGTCTTGCTCTGTTGCCTAGGCTGGAGTGCAGTGGCACAATCCCAGCTCACTGCAACCTCCACCCTCTGGGCTCAAGCAATTATCCTGCCTCTGCCTTCTGAGTGGCTGAGACTACAGGCCTGCGCCACTGCATCCAGCTAATTTTGTATTTTTAGTAGAGACAGGGTTTCCCTATGTTGCCCAGGCCGGTCTCTAACTCCTGAGCTCAGGTGATCAGCCTGCCTCACCCAAAGTTCTGGGATTACTGGCCTGAACCACCTTGCCTGGCCTCCAGGCAGGATTCTATCTGTTGACTCTCCAGCCTCGAAAGCAGAAGTGGTATTGTTTCTGAGAAAGTTTGTTTGCATTGCTTAGGAACTGTAACAAGCCTCTCTCTACAAGGATAGGAAGAAGCCCAAGGGCTAATGAGAGGCGATAAGGGAGCCTAACTTCCCAGTTTGGCTATCATACTTTGCAAAATCACTTCTAATCTCCAAAGAGGAGGAGATTTCTACTCTTTGAATTTGCTTGGTAGGGCACTCACAGATCTGCTTATTTCTCACAGCATCTCTCTGTCCTTACAATCTTTCCACTCCACCTCACCATCCTCTTTTAGCGCAATTAGTGAGCTCTTTTCTTTATGTTTTCCACACAATTCCCTTTTGTCTTATGTTGGGAGGTTGCTAAAATCCCTTTAAGAAATAGGTCACTGTTATTCTGACAGGTGGCCAGCTTTAAGCCTGCCTTCATCTCCATCATTTAAGTAAATAAATACCGTGACCTAGGTCTTAAGTAGGGAGAAACGGAAGCTGGGAGGATTTGGGATTTGTCAATTGTAGATAAAACACTTGCTGTGTCTCAGAATAATGCCCCATCCCCACGCTCATCCAGCAAAGATGTGCAGCTTTGGCCAAGTCAACATCCAGATATTGTTTTGCTTCCTAGTCCCGTTTCATACCCTATTCCCACTTTCCTGAAAGTTTTAAGATGATTTGGTTTTATTATTATTATTATTATTATTATTATTATTATTTTGAGACAGAGTTTCGTTCTTGTTACCCGGGCTGGAGTGCAATGATGCGATCTTGGCTCACCGCAACCTCCGCCTCCTGGGTTCAGGCAATTCTCCTGCCTCAGCCTCCTGAGTAGCTGGGATTACAGGCACGTGCCACCATGCCCAGCTAATTTTTTGTATCTTTAGTAGAGATGGGGTTTCACCATGTTGACCAGGATGGTCTCGATCTTCTGACCTCGTGATTCACCCACCTCGGCCTCCCAAAGTGCTGGGATTACAGGTGTGAGCCACCGCGCCTGGCCCTGGTTTAATTATTAAACAAAGGTGAATTAAGATATACATTGTTTTGAGGATTTGGCCATGAGCTGAGGCATTTGGAAACACTGCTAGGTATGGGGTAGGAACAATTGCTTATGGGGACGGTTCCAGGATTGGACGGTCTTAATGTGTGTTTTCACAGAAGGCTCCAGGACCACTTCTGGATGTCAGGTTCTTAGCACAAAATGGTTTCTCTCCTCCTATTTGCATTCAATAGTAGGATGTGTCCACCTTCTAGCATGGCCCTTCCAAAAGGTTAGAGCTACTTTTCCCTTCCTTTTCTAAGTGTCCCCTTTACCTTCCTCCTCCTACTTTGCTCTTCCACGGGAGAGAAAAACACTGATTCACAAGACTCCCTGGGAAGCTCCAGTCTTCCCTGGTGCCCCTATAAAGTCAGCCTCTGCAGATCAGGAGAGGTTCAGAGAGGGTCAGTGGCATCACCATGGTCACAGAGCATTTCAAAGATAATGTCCCACATTGGCATTTGAACATTCCATTTGGGGCATGAACTGCTTTTTCAGCTTGGCATTCAGAAGTAATCAAAGATGGAGAGATCAGTTTTGGCCCAACATAGTGTCATTTTGTAGCACAGGACAAGCTGCCAATCTGTGAGGAGGAAACAGGATTATTTGAAAGAAACCTCAGAATCTGAGGTTTCCCATGAGGGTTCACTTTCCTTTTCTTCAACCCTCCACCTGCAACAATTCTGATAGACTTCTAATTCCTCCTTCTACAAGAGAGATTGTGCTCAATTTCTACCTTTTCTACCTCAGAACATGGATGACTGTTTGTCATGTGTTTTGACATACATGTGTATGTCAGGTCTAGAAGATGTTGGGTGTTGGTAGGAGCCCTCAACTTTGGAGTCAGACATAATAAGTAGCCTTGGATGTGCTCTTTTATTTCTGTCAGCCTCAGATTCCACACTTGTAGAAAAGGAATCATTCGCATATTACAGTGGATTTGTCAGAATTGATACAGTAATATCGACAGGACCCTGGGTGGAAGATTTTTATTCTGTCAATTGTAATTTCCTAAAGCAAAGCAAAGCAAAACAAAACAGACAAAAACAACAACAATAAACAGCAGAGGCAGAGGGCAAAAGTTAACATTTATTTTATTTTCTGATGGTTACAGCCCTTGATGAGAGAAAGCTAATTCCTTGAACTGGACTGCATAAGAAACCATACAGAAAATGAGTTCTTTAACTTTCTCTCTCTCTTTGAACTACCCGACAAAACATTTGTGGTGGGTTTTTTTGTCAACTCCTCCTCATTTCCTTCCTGAATTAAGGATGCCTTACAAGACAAAAACTTGATGTAAAAAGGTTCTTTCATATCCGAGAGCATCTATATCTGGGTAATGGTGAGAGAGAGAAATGCATTTCCATTAGGAAGCACAGCCACAGTGGAACTAAAAGCATGGATAGACTAAACACATGAACACAGAGAGCCTCCTCCCATCAATCAGCTTTGATTGTTATGAAGCCACAGTTACCCCGAGGTGCATCTGAACACTCTCAGAGCCTGCTTGCCAAGGGGAAAGGGCCTGTGATTTCATACCCATTTCTTTCCCAACCTTAGTGGATGACGTTGGGAATAGGTTGAGCTTTTCAGCTAGAGATCCTGAAACACAAATGACTTGGAACCCAAATGCTCCATGTTTGCACGGGCTCACCAACATGCCTTTGCACAAATGGGCTATAATGTTCAGGCAGCAACTACATAATCCTGAAAGGGACTCCCATTTTCTGGAAGCCTTTTCTGGGTCCCCCAACCTACCTCGACCCAGAACTGCCCCCTTTGTTGCTGCCATAGCCTCCCACACATACGTCCTTGTTGCTTGTCCACATATGAGCTCTCTGAGGTCAGAAACCATGCCTTCTACCCACATTCCCAGCATTTAGGTCCGAAGAAACACCTTCTTAATGAACTAATCACTGTTTGGGAAATAACAGTCAAGTATGTGAGAAAGATAGGTGAAACCAATCACAGATGAAATCAACAAATATGTACTGAACACCCTAAACCAGGTGCTGTGCTAGTAAGCTTCATTTGTAAGACCCAGTATTTACCATGAAAGAGTCTTACAACTAGGTGCAGGAAACAAGATATTGACACATGAAGGTAAATGGTAATAAAAGATATAAATAATAGTTAAAACAACAATGAAAGACAGTTGAGGTCTGGAATACACAGGTTTCTCCAGTTTTATGTGTGGCCATAGGTATGGGGATGTGCGAGGTGGGGCATAAGACTCAGACAAGCACAGGCAGCTAGCCTAGGAAAGGGAGTCTGCACGCTAATGACCGCGTCAATCCCATGTAGCTTCATTCCTGAAGGAGAAAAACAGGCATGGCCAGTGGCAATTCCAAGTGTGTCACGTAGCTGGTTTGTTTTTTTAATTTACTCTATGAAATGGTTTTCTCTAATGGCATGCCATTGACGAAATGCACCATAATGTCTCCATCCATCACCTCCAAATGCTTTTGCATGCATCAGTTGTTGACTTGTTTTCTCCCTTTCAGCACATAAATGAGAGGAATGATTTATCCAAGGCCACCAGTTACTCTTATGTGGAATCTAAAATAGCTCTCTGGAGAAATACTACCCTGAGCACTTATTTCTTTGTGCATCTCTCAGCTTGTATTGAAGGGTGACTTTGGTCTGGGTTGTAATGGTATCCTCCTGACCAGTGTCTGGGCCAGGTCTCCATGGTGGTATGTAACTCCCGATGCAAGACCTTGTATTCTTCTGTGTATGGCTACTAGGGTTGGATGATGGGATGTGAAAATCAGGGCTTTGGCCTTTGGCTATGAGTGGGCATTTGAACAAGCAATGGGAGTCCCATGAGCTCTATAGAACTCATAACAGGAAGAGAAAGGGTATTACATATGTGAGTGCATTTCCTTTTCCTTTTTCAATTCATCTCAATTCCTTGAACTCCATCTCCCCACAGTGAAGGCATATAGCTCCTTTTTCCTCTGATTTTTGCACAGTAGTAGATCAGAAATGGAAAATAAGTAGGAACAAGGTAATTCTTACCTGCTGAAGATTCATTGAAAGAAGCCAAAGTATGACATATTTAAGTAGGATCTACTACTGTCTCAGATAACAGAAGGGGCTACTCCACATAGATTTTGTCTCATTAGACGATGGTGATAATGAAGATAAAAGGTTTGAAGCATCAAATGGACAGAGATCCTGGGACATTAAACACAGTATTCCTCTCTGTAGCATTAGTAAATTGTGATGAGGTTTGAAATACCATGTTTACCTTCTTAGTTCTTGTTTCAAAAAGCTGAAAAATGTAATTTGGTAATTTGGAAGGTTTCACCTGAGAAAATGTGTATAAATCAATTCTATAGGAACAAGAAAAATAACAATACTCATCACACATTTTTCTGCATTAAAGTATTTTTGGTAAGTGTATGTGTGTATCTACCTCAATGATGCTATGTCTAATATATTAATTATTTCCTGTGACTGGCTATATTTCTCAGTACCAGTGAAATTGAAATAAGGTGTACAAAGGACAGTAACTTCCTACATTGTTTTTTAATGGGCTGAATAACCAAAATTAAAAATCCAGAGCTAATCATAAGCTGCAGTGGAAGCAATATACTGGTTTCACATCTTATGAATGGAATCTGTGTTCTGAGATTCAGAAACTGTAGTAAATTGGCATTGTACTTCTCACACTTTAATAGTTCATTTTCCCAAAGAAGTGAGATATCTACGAGTACAGCATCCAGTAATAACAATAAAATATATTTGAGTTCAGAGAATATGCAAATAAATTTACTCAATAAAAAACTGAGATGGGAGTGGGAGGATGGGAATAGGAAGGAGAAAATGGTCCTGACCCCAAACTGAATGAACCTTTTGATTTCCCAGGTTGATATATATGCATGACTTGTGTACATCTTTTGATCACTATCTTTCTCAAAATTATAAATTAATAGATTTGTCTTCTCTGATGTCGGGACAGCCTTGAAAAAAGGGAACAGGTGAGTAGCCTGGTTGTTTTATTAATATGAGTTCTGCTCATATTAATATGAGGACCAGGAGAGCTGGACCCCTCATCACAATCTGTCTGTGATGGGCTTTTCCAACAAAATGGCACATAAGAGACTTTTGTGAGGATGTTACTCTCAAAGAAGACTTTTCCCAAGAAGTAAATCACGTATCTCCTGTGAAGTGACAACATGCAGGTTATTCTTGCTATACTTGTGTATTCAGCAGTATCCCATTTATTGATATGAATATTTATATCCATGTCAGTAGTGCTGCGCTGTTGGTAGTATTTGCAGTGAATAGCTTGGCTGGGATGCTGAGGACATCACCTACTGTTTTTAAAGCTCAGCATTCTCAAAGCTATTTAAAGAACCCCTTCATCACCACCACTTTGGACCAATGTTAAAAACAATTCAGTAGAAACAGTCTCCTTTCATAACCCTCCAAATAATTATTGCTGACCCAGAGGCAATTCTGAAAGGAGGTGTATGTTAGCCCTTTTAAAAATCTTATGTAGTTCTCTTTCATCAGAAAATTTTGAAAAATTATAATTGACTTTTTTTTCACTTGAATCGATGGATATAGTTCCTTTAATTTGTCAGAAAATGCTTCTGCTACCCACAGGAGGGTAAAATATTCCGTTTTAACCCTATTCTAGAGATGAGGCTTAGAAGGGAGATGGCACACCCATTATATATCTTTTCAGATGCTTTTAGTGTCCAATGACTTACACTTAAAGGAAGTTGGATTGAGGTCAGCAATGGACATCTGTACCTTCAGCCACGCAACAGGTAAACGATATCATGAGACCCTCCTGTGCTGGGCACTTTACTTAGCGTAAGATTCGGTCCAGAGCTAGCCAAAGAGATAATCCAACCAAAGCCTTAACTATTAGCCTTAACCACAGCACCAGGGAAAATGAGCCTGTTTCTCTCTAAGTGATGGGAATGAAAATCAGTGGTGCCGTTCTGTTTTCTCCACTTGCTGTCCTATAACACACAGTCACAATCTTCTGATTTTTTGAAAACCATGCTATTTTCATAACACTTTTTGGGGGCCATGATATGTATAAATGGGAAAAGATATCAGTAAATTCATTTAAGAATGTTTAGCCAGGCACAGTGGCTCACACCTGTAATCCCAGCACTGTGGGAGACTGAGGCAGGAAGATCACTTGAGCTCAGGAGTTCTAGACCAGCCTGGGCAACAAGGAAAGACCTTGTTTCTACTAAAAATCAAAAAGTTAGCTGAGCGTCGTGGCATGCACCTGTGGTCCCAGCTACTTGGGAGGCTGAGGCAAGAGGATTGCTTGAGCCTGGCAGGTCGAGGCTGCAGTGAGCCATGATTGTGCCACTGCACTCCAGCCTGGGTGACAGAGCAAGATGTTATCTGAAAAAAAAAAAAAAAAAAAAAAAAAAGCATGTTTGATGATAAATATATTTTATTGGAAAAAAAAGAATGGTAATTGACCTCTGAATGATGTAGTTTGGAGTACATGTCTATAAGCCAGGGAAGTCTGGCTAATGTTAAATTTTGGTAATTAAAGTTTTAGTCCTTTTAAACTTTTCACTCTTTGGATGATGTCTCATGACAGGTTAATGAGTGCATGCTCTGGCTTCAAAGATTTAGAACATGTCTGGCTAATATTAGCATTGACATCTGCAAAGTAATATTGGAATGGACACCCAAATAATGAAGAATGGCCAAGGTCTTGATCACCCTGAAGCTTTGGACATTTCCCAGATTTTCCTACAGTTTTAGGGTATTTTATTCCATTAAGGCACTTAAAATACTCTCCATAGGGCCAGGTGCAGTGGTTCGCTTTTGTAATCCCAAAGCTTTGGGAGGCAGGAGTGGGAAGATTGCTTGAGGCCAGGAGTTCAAGACCAGCCTGGGCAACATAGCAACACCCCCATCTCTAAAAACATATTTTTTAATTAGCTGGGTGTGGTGGCATGTACCTGTAACCCTAGCTACTCAGGAGGCTGATTCGGGAGGCTGATGCAGGAGCTTGAGGTTACAGTGAGTTGTGATTGTGACATTCTACTACAGCCTGGATGACAGAGCAAGATCCTATCTCTAAAGAAATTAAAAAGTAATATGCTATATAACCCTAATCTCTCAACTGCCATAAAATCTTTCTTGCATCTAAATAAATAAATAAACTTTCCACAAATATTTATTTCTAATGACAGTGAAAGATATTACTACAAGCTTAAGAGTTTAAATGTATCTTTAATACAGTGTTGAGGTTTAGATCTGTCTTTGTTGTCAGGCTGGTAATAAAAAAAGGTATATATGGATACAAACATGTTAGAAGGTATAAACGTGTACATATCTTTGTAATATATATTTTTTCTCCAATATTTTTTGTCCTGTTTAAAGCAAAACTTAAAGGTTAGAGTTCATGACCATAATTTGGTATCTGCAATTTATAAACTTTAGCTAGTAATTCAATCTATTTTTATGAATTTATTTACTGAGACTCTACATGAGTCAGGTCTTATCTGCAAATGAAACCTCTCTAATCTTAGCCATTGTCCATTTACACATGAGTAAATATGTTAATCTGTTCATAAAAGGATGAAATAATTCTGAAGATTAATGCAAAATGACTTTTACAAAGACACAAAACAGTACATTATGTTCTACTCTGTGTGACGCCTGCCAGCATTCCAGAGGACAGAATTGATAAAATACCAATTTAAAAGATTGGAAGAAATGATTTCTTGAGTCAAGAATTCCCTTTCTCTGTGATGGGAGTCTTAATTCTGGAGGAAAGGAGAAACATGTAATTTTTTTTCTTACCTTTGTAATTCGGCAATTCTTAGGCTAATAAATTAGAGTAAGTGATTTGTCTGGGACACAGAGAAAATTGGATACAGCATGAAAAATTAACAACAGTGTTAATGAGAAAATGGTTGGCTTATAAGTCCTGCACTTGAATTTAATATGCAGGGTGATTAGGTCTCACAATGTTGTCTATTTAAAAAAAGTATTGGATCTTTTTTAAAAAAATGTTTCCATATCCTGCCAAGGTCAAAGAGGACAATATCTGTTTTGTCACATTATGTTTTTGTGTAAGGGTTGTTGGTTTAATGAAATTGTTGTAGAAGAGCTGGCCGCCAGGGTATATCAGACTAGTGTGTGTCACTGGTGTAGCATCTTTCACAAACAATTAGCTCTTTATAAGACATAGGATTGTCCTCACGTTTATCACGTATGTCTCATGCCTCTTGAATAAAAAACGATTTATAACCATTTAACCAACCAAAATTAACCTGGGCCCAACTGAAGAGAGGGAAGTAAAGTCTTTAGTTTTTGGTTGGCAAGTTAACTCTTTCAAGTCTGATGCATTCCATTTTATGCTTTTTAGTGGATAGACCTTGACATATTTGTGCTTGCAAAGAGTTTTTTTCTGATCTTAAGGAAAGTTTAAAATCTCTCTCTCTGCTGGGTGATGTTTGATTCCAAGGAACTAAAACTCACTCCAATTTGATCAATAAAAGAGAGGTTTGTTATAGGATACAGACATAATGAATTGCAAGAAACAAGAAGCCCAGAGAGGGAAAGAACCAAGAATCTTCAGGCACCTTAGTAGCCTCATGTAGTCTCAGTAGTTGTTCATGGACCTTCTATCTGATTCTTAGAAAAAAAAAATCCAATAATCTAATCAGCTTACTAAACATTTTTTAAAAAGTCATCCAATCAGCTTTCTTCTAGTGAATGAATGGTATCCCCAGGTCATGTGTTCACCCCGATCTAATTAACAGCAGCCAGCCCCAGTCATGTAAGTCCTAGAGATAACTCCTTTATGGGAATGAGTGAGGTAGGTAGAGTTTGGGTCAGAGTAGTGTGTTAATGAGGACAAGTTTTGGGTGTGAATGTCACAAACATTATTCATTATTCTTATCCACAACCCCAAACAATTTCAGTCCTATCACTTAAACTCACTAGCATGACTGTGGAGATTGGCTGAAAGAATATGAGTGAATTGAAGCAAATCTCACTCTCTTGTGGAAGGAAAAAAAGCTGTGATAATTCATAGCTCATGAGGCATTCATAGGAATCATTAGTACCATGTTTATCTGCAAGGATAATAACTTAATAACAAATCCCCAGCCCAGTTTCTTTTGTTTCCTACAAATTAGAGAAATTAATTGGTCAAAGTCAGGGAATGAATTGGTCAAGCTAAACTATAAAGCATTTTTTCCAAGATGTTTGGCCTACTTAAAAAACCCATAATAGACTGATTTTTAATTACATGGTTAAGTCAGTTCACAGGGCACATGGTTGAAAAAATGAACCTGAGATGATGATAATAGTGGAAAATAGCTTGCGTTTTCAGTATCATATTTTTAATGTGGGATTCGGAGTCAGACGGCAGGACAAGAGAATGACTTCTCTTCCTTGAATCTCACAACAATCCCATAAACTTAACTTCAGTCAGTGAAACAGTTAAGACTATATTATTTCTACCACCAAAATTAGATAATTGAGCCCTAATGATTACAAAGTCAACAAATGTCAACCAAATGTAAGCAAAATAAATACATTATTGCATATGTAAGAACTACAATATGTTTACCACATGTATACTCCATACCAAAGTTACTAGAGGAAAGTGAAGAACAAACTACCATGCAAGAAATAGTGGCTGATAAGTATGACCCAGAAAATGGAAAAGAAGGTAGAAAAGCAACAGGATCCATTTGAGAAACTTAGAAATTTCTCTTTTAAGAGTTTAACTTCTATGCTTCTCTTAATTTAATCACATTAGTTTATTCTATAGTAAATATTTTCATAATCGCAACACTGTGAATATTATCGGTTTTCAATATTAGAATTTACATACAGAGCACAAAAACTGAATTACACTTATAGGACAGAATATAAACCTTAAAAATGTGACAATAACAATATACCTAACAAAAATTAGAGATGACATATAGAAATAAAGAAGAGAGATAGAAGATTGACTGTATTAGTGGTCCTGTCTTTCTTTGCAGGGAATCACTAGCTACTACTTAATTTGATATATCCAGAAATGGAGGCAAAAACATACCATGTAAGTTTTAATTGCTGCTTAAGTAGTCACCCCAGGATTGAGACAGGAAATGGAAGAATTTTACTTTCCGTTTCTATTTTTCTACACTTTTTGAATTCTAGTTTGCATGTGTATGCATCACTATTTTAATTTTTAAAAATAAACTGGAAAAGAGCATTCAAACTTATGGTTGAAACGGAGATACTTCTATTCAGGCACTTAAACTGAAATTATAGGAAAGAAAGAGTGAAAGCTGATCAGATGTAGGAAGGTATGACTATGAGCTTGCAAGTAAACCTGGGCTTTCCTTCACTAAATTTGGTTTCCTTCTCTGCCTCCTTGTTTCATTGAACAGAAATATGGAATTAGAAGGCACATATTCCAGACCAGCTCTGCAACACAAACTACCAACAACTTTCAAGACTTAAATTTATAGCAACCATAAAATGTATAGTTACAGCTAAGCATCAGGAATAAGCAGTCTAGAGGATAAGAAATTTAAGAAAAACCGTCGGGGGGATATAGGAGAGGGACAGCGGGGGGTGGGGAGTTGGGGAGAGATAGCATGGGGAGAAATGCCAGATATAGGTGAAGGGGAGGAAGGCAGCAAATCACACTGCCATGTGTGTACCTATGCAACAATCTTGCATGTTCGTCACATGTACCCCCAAACCTGAAATGCATTAAAAAAAAATGCAGGTGTAACAGGCAGCTGCTAAAGGCTGGAGTGGGAATATTTTTAGCAGTGGTTATTTGCTGCCATTGAATGCTTAAATCAGTACAGGTGGGGCATTCAAAAGGCTTCTGAGGGGTCAAGTTGCTCCAGATATTTTGCAAGGTTATATTGTCCATGAATGAATGATTTTGCTTTATGTCCCTGCACAGGGGAGTCAGAGGACAGTGTTCCTTTCTTAGTCCCCAAGGATTCTCATCTGTTGTGAATAGCAAAAGCCCAAGGTAGGAGGATGGATCAGAGATCTGAAATCCAGAGACTTGCTGGAATGCGCTGATCCTTAAAAGCAAGCATCTCAGTATGATAAATACGATCTCCTCAAGCCCGTTAGGGAATGGAAATTTAAGAACCAGTTAGGTCAAAGATCAGGAAATTTATGACGATTATCTGCGGTTACAGTGTAGAGTGTTTGAGGATGGTTTAAGCCAAAGAGTCCAGTGCCTGTAAATCTTCAGAGTGATATTAATACCTCCATGAACGTGTGTGTACAACGTTTTTGAAAAGATTGATTGCAAAGGCCAGTTCCCAGGAAAGACAAGCAGGTAATTGGCATTTAATTAATGAGAATAAGTTATATTAAATTAAAGACTTATAATCCTTGATTATTTATCTTCCTGTAGCCAGTGTGACAATCTACTCTTAGATTATTAACTCACCACTGTTTTTTTAAGAGGCCAAATGAAGCCTTCTGTTCAGACTGTATAAATAGGAATATGTTTGCATCTCAACCATGGGAACAAAATATCCTTTGGGAACCCATGAGAGGCTTTTTTTCTAATATAAATGATTTTTGAAAAATTGAATCCATGCAGAGCATCCAAGGTATTCTTAGGCCTACTCCATACCTCCAGAATCCAGAAGAGTTGACATGAACCATTGTGTAGTAGGAAGGGTGTGAACTTGAGGGTCAGCCTGACCTGATATAGGATTGAGTCCTAACTCTGTCTTACATTAACTAGGTAGCCTTAGGTATGTTATTAAAATTCTCTAGGGTTCAGTTCTCTTATCTGCAAAAATGAAAAAATAGTACTGACCTGGAATACATTATTTTAAAAACTAAATGATACTGTAAATCCCCATGGTCCATTGGCTATCACATAGACAGTGCCCAGTGAAAGTTTGTTTTTTCTCTTCACATTCTTCTCCTTGTGTAGCACAGGATGATAATAGTTAGAAAATGATTCTGAAACAAAGTTGAAGGGGTCATGCTACTTGAACAATTATAATAAATACACATTAATCAAGATACTATGGTACTGGTGAAGGGATAGACACATACTACAATGGAGTAGAATAGAAATTCCAGAAATAGAGCCATACAAGTATGACAAATTGATTTTTGAAAAAGGTGCAAAGACAATTCAAAGAAGAAAGGCTAAGTTTTTAAACAAATGGCACTGAACAATTTAACTTCACATGTAGAAAAAAGTAAGTTGTCTCAAAAGAGATTATCTAAATGTAAAGCATAAATCTAGAAAACAGTAGAAAATATTCATAACTTGGAAGGAGGTAGAGTTCTTACATATGACACCAATAATATAACACATGATAGAAAAAAAAACTTGTCAGTTGAACTTAATTGAAATGTAAAACTTGCCTGTCAAAGATACTATTTAGAAAATAAAAATACAAATTACAGAGTGGGAGAAAATATTTGCACATCACATATCAAACAAAGATCTTGTAGCTGGAATATATAAAGAAGTCTTAAAATTCAACCAAATTAAAAATGGATAAAAAGTTGAATAAACACATTGCCAAAGAGGATACATGGATGGCAAATAAACATAAGAAAAGATTTTTGACCTTATTAGCTATTAAGAAAATGCAAATTAAAACCATAATGAGATAACATTACATTTCTATTAAAATGGCCATTAAAAAAAAAGCCTGATAATGTCAAGTGCTTATGAGGATGCAGAGCAACTGGAATCCCCATGCATTACTGATAGAAATGCAAAATGGCACTGCCTCCTGGAACACAGCTTAGCAGTGTCTTATGAATTTAAAAATACATTTGCCCATGATATAGCAATCTCACTTCTGAATATTTACCCTAGAGAGATGATGTCTCCATGTTCACTCAAAAACCTGCATACAAATGCTTTTAGTACCTCTACTTATAATCACCAAAAACTGGAAGAACCTAAATATCCTTCAGTAGGTGAAGGGATAAACAAACTGTTACACATCCATAAAGTGGAATACTACTTGGTAATAAAAAGGAACAAACTACTGGTACACACAACAGCCTGGATGAAGCTCAAAAACATAATGCTGAGTGAAAGAAGACAGTCTCAAAAGGGTACACATTGTATGCTCCACTTGTATGATATTCTCAAGAAAACAAAACTATAGTGATCAGTGGTTGCCAGGGATTAGGATAAGGGCAAAGCATAACTTCAAAGGGGCAGCACAGGGGAGTTTTTGAGGTTGATAAAATTGTTTTGTATCCTGATGATTGTGATAGTGGCTACACAAATCTATACTGTGTTAAAACTCAGAACTGCATACCAAAAACAAGTCAAATTAATTGTATGTTAACTTTAAAAACAGGATAAAATGAAACAGATTTTTAAAAATGATCCCACCAAGAAGCCATTCTAACTTATGATAAACAAGGCATAACACCCCAGAACTCTGGGACTCTTTAAATATAATTTATTCATTTATTGTTTATTGGAGAAATGTTTATTGAGTACCAACTACGTGTCCACATTGTTTTAGAACAGGGGATGAAGTTCTAAACATAACAAAAACTCCTGGGAGCTAACATTATAAATGATAACTATATGGTATGTCAGACGGTATACATACTACAGTAAGCAGGATAGGAAATTGCAGGAGATTGTGCCAAACCATCTCCGGACAGAGCTGATTTGGTTTGAGCTGAAGGAAAGGGGCTTTTCTATGGAAAATCTCTTACCCAAGGCCAAGATGGAACTCTGGTCTGGAAATCCTATGAGTTGGAGGCGTGCTTTAGGCCTGAATGATAAAGCCAAAGTCCCTTAAAGATCAGATCTTTAAGTGTGTGGGACTTTAAGATCTTTAAGAGGGTGGGACACTGGCTGTGGGCTTCCAGTGATGCCATGAGTTCTCAGCAGGTGTGGTGGAGAGGCAAGACTCTGACCCACATGACCCAGAGTTAATTTGAGAAAAACAGCTGTCAGTGGGAGGTGATCTCCAGATTGGCCACAAATTGAAGTTTCCCAAATACAAGGAGTGAATGTTCAGGGAAGTGGTGACTGGGAAGAACCCTAGGACGGAAAGAGGCCAGCAAGAGGAACAGAGGGAGGACTAGAACCAAGCTAATAAAATGCCAGGACCCGAGCATAGATGGCAAGATACCAGGTAAAGTGTTTGGAAAGAAGCTAGTGGACGCATTTTGCCTTAAACCTTGAGCACAGTTTATAAGAGGCACCACTTCCTCAGATTTTGCTGCTTTCTTCCTCCTGGCTCAATGACTGTTCCTTGAGCCTATCTTGGAGGTGAGCAAACCTTAAGTGGGGAGCATGAACACTTCCTTCCATCCGTCTGTCCATTACTATCTCACACTCCTGAGCTCCAGCTCAGGGAAACCCAATGGAACCCGTCCCTTTAAGAACCGGTGGCTTACAGGGACTGGCTTTCTGCCAGCTTAGAAAAGTAGAGCAGGAGACATTTAAAGCCCTGTTTGAAAACTGTCATTTTTCCAACGACCTCAGATGGGGTGATTAATCAAGAAGCAATTCCGGAGAGAAGCCATTTTCTTTACCTACTTAAATCTCCCAGGTTAAGTTGTATTTTAAGCCCTGGCTTATTTTTAGACAAGTTTGTTGCTGTTGCCTAACCCTATGTTAAAGTAATTATTGTCTGCAAAGGTCACACAGAGTTCAGTGGAACTGAAAAACTCACAGCCTTTAGTATTAATGGGGTGAGCAGCCTGTTCAGGGTCTTTTCCTTAAAGAGACAGACTGGTGAGAACAGTCAATAAGGACAAAAACGCATTTGACATTTCGAGAGAGAGGAGGCTTATTTTTTTTGTGGCTTCTGGCAAAGACCCCAAAACCAAACAAAGAAACAGTTAGAGAGGAGTCAATCACTATCTTCTATGTGCCAGTGCTCAAAAAAATATTGTTGAATTTGTTATTTGAACTGAAGTGGGAAGTTAGATATTCAAAGTGGAAGGAAGAGAAATAGTATAGTTTGAACACCTACCGTATCAGGTGCTTTACATAATTACCTTAATTCTCACATCTACTTATTTGAAGTAGTTCTATGTACTATCATTATATGTATCCTTGTAGATGAGGAAACTGAGGCTTAGAGAGGTAATTTGCTCCGAATTACACGCTTAGTAACCGGCAGAGCCAGGATTAGCATCCAGGTTGATGTGACTAGAAAATGCAGACCCTTTTCATGTAACTTCCTGAATCACATTAATTTAAAGCCTAATGTTAGGGCTTTTGATGTCAAGGTAACTGGGGAGATTGAATTTTTTTTTTCAGTGTTGGTATTGATATTAGATTCTATAAACATACATTATGAAATTCATTTCAAACAACACTTTTTAGTTTGGCTTCTGTGTTGACTGGAAAATAATGAGAACTAATAGTTAAGACTTAATAAGTGCCAGACATTGAAGCAAAATGACATGATCTTATTGAATCCACACCTATACACATATGATTAAAAATTTAAAAACATGCACGATCATCCCATTTTACAGAGAAGAAAGTTGAGGCTTAGAGAATTCTTGTTCCTGTATCACAGACAATATGTGGTAGAGCCAGGATCTGAACCCAGGCATCTCGATTTGAGAGCCCACTATCTCACCAACTGTTTCATTCAGAGACCATGGCTTCTCCTGCCTACCCCACTAACTGATAAAGTTAGGTACCTGTCTCAGATTTCCTCAGTGAGGAACCTGAGGCCTGGCCTACAGTCACTTCCCAAGTACAGAGTGTATAAACAGTGCAGGACAAAGGCTGAAATGACCAAACCAAAGCACAGTTAGCCTAGGTCTTTTAGGCCATTCAGCAAAAATTCTGTTGAGCTTCCCACCAGCAGGAAGCCACTTTATAAAGAGAGTGGGGCCCAAAGCCACTGGGCCCTCAGTTCAGAATCAATCTCCTCACTTTTTTGAAGTCCCTAGACAGTCCCATCTCTCACTTCTGGGATCTGCAATCGATCTGTGGCCTGGCTGTGGTATGTTGTTTTATGGCTGCAAATTTCTTCCATTCCAGGATCCAGGACCCTGTGCACTGTAATTTTGCCACTTCTCCCATCCAGGGCTAGAGTCTATTTCTCCACACCTTTGAATCTGGGCTAGTGGTGTGACTTGCTTTGATCAGTTCACCTCCACCCTCTTTGAATGCTGCCCTGAGACCACCCTACAAAGAAACTGATCTTATTGACTAGAAGATAAGAGGCCCCACGGAAGAGAAGTGAGGTGCCTTAGCCAACAGGCAGCACCACTGCTAAATGAGAGAGGGGGCAGCCATCTCAACCTTTGGACCCAGCTGACCTTGCAGCTGAATGCAGCTGCCAGGCAAAACCTGCACAGCAACCTTGGAGCCAAACCAAAGAATCCTAAAAGATATAACAATAAGTTGTTGTTTTAAGCCACTAGGTTTGGGGGTACTTTGTTACACAGCAAAGGCTAACTGAAGCAGTCTTCCTTTGAAGTTCAGAATAGTGTAATGGCGCACTTAATGGTTGACGTACCTCCAGATGCCTGCCTCCATTACTATAAACTCCTCCAGGGACCAAAGGATGGTTTAGGGCTTTTCTATACTTTGGCCAACATAGGGGGACACCAAGAATTAGGCTGGCAACATTTGAGACCTAGAAAAAGTACTGTCCAGGTATTTAGAAAATATTTTAAAAGAAAGCCGAGTATCCAAGTTAATAAATATCTAGTTGAATATCTGTAAAACATAATAAATGCCAATTAGTTGCATGCATTTAAAAATTTGCATACTAAATATATTTAGTGTGGACCATTATTCTTGAATAGATGATATAAGAAGCTTTTTCCCAAAAGGCAGATGATCTGAGCCCATGAAGATATTGAGAATCTGTGGGTACTTTGTGTGTTGATGGGCTTGGGAACTCTGTGTATTTGGCCATTAACTTATACTCTGATGCCCCGAATTATTGCTGTGTTATGTTATCTGGTCTTTAGGGAGAAAATTAGTTGCGAGGTTCCAAAAACTAAGGATTCCCTATCTACACAAGTCAGTTTCTGAAAAGGCAAACACCTTCCTCAGCCTCTCAGAGACTCCTTGATCCAGAGTCAAGGCAACCAAACTGGGCAGAGTGGCTACAGAAAAGTAGTAATATATTTTCTAGAGAAGCAGAGGATTGTGGTGGCACAGTGTATGATAGGATATGTAAATGAAGCTATTCAGGATTATTAAATTTTTCATTGGTTAATTGAGAATTTTTTTAAACCTAAACACCACCTGAAGAAAGGAAGCAGGGAGTGCCTGAATTTCTGCCCCTCAGAATCATAACCACTGGTACACGTTTTATGAAAACAGCAGCAAAAGCTGGCATAGCAGCTTAGCAGGAGGACCACAAAGAATTCCTATTTTACATTAACCCTCAGTGAAAAGACAGTCCCCAGGGCATCATTTTCAAATATGAGGATTGTCCACTTTTGCCTGGGTGGAGCTCTTAGTTTGGTTCTGTGGGTGACCACACACACAGTGTTCTACCTCATATTCTATGTCTTGTAACTGGGAATATACCCAACCTCAGTCAAGGCTCCCAAATTCCGTCTAAGCAGCCAAAGGGCTCTGTTGGAGGAAGAGGTCAGCCCTCATTGCTAGAGGCCGCTAGGATCATAAACCAAACTCATGAATCACTTTTGCAAGGCAACTGCTTGGTGGAGGGGTGCCCTGTTAAAAGCCAAGATTGCTCTTATCTAGCATGGCCAGTCCTCTAAAGAGGTGATGAGGGGTTGTTTATGAGAATGGGAAAGTAATCAAGACACCATCAGAGACAGAACCAAATAATTTAGATAATGTTCATCTCTCTCTCCCCTTTGGGCATCTCCAAGGCACTGAGGACAAAAATATGTTCTCTGCTTTCCAAAACTTCCTAGTCTAGAGGAAACTGGCATAGACACAATTAATTGATGATCTGATGAATTAGCATCGTGTGGGCTACAGTCTTGATGTGAATCAAGAACTATAGAGGCACACAAGAAGGGAGAAAGATGCCTCTCCTTCCTTAGTGAGGACAGAGGAGGCATGAGGAGGAGGGGACAGGGAAGCTCACCTGGTGATCAGCAGGCAAGGCAGCAGGGAAGGGGCTCTGCTAGAAGAGGAAACGGACTGGGGAGGTGGGGGCAGTGCATAGGGGCCACTGCAAGAAGAGGTTATAGGAGAAGAGGAAAGACAGATCAGCCACCGATGGACTCCCCCACACCCCATCCCAGGTCTGCAGACAGAGCCGATCCCATCTCTAAGCCTTGGCATCCCCTACCAACAAACAGTCCCTCCTGCTCCTTCTCTCCCAAGTCCTCAGGACAGCTTCATGCCCAAACCACAGAGAGAACATTCCCAGGCCTAAGGCAGGCCTTCCAGACACAGAATGTTTGGAGCCCTCAGTGGGAGAGCGGCTGTCCCCCTTAGCTGTCCCCCTTCCCTCCGGGAGCCAAGACGGGCACTGTGCACCTGCCCCTGAATTGTGTGTGGCAGTTGCCGGCCTGGAGCTGAGTGACACAGCAGGTGCCTCCAGCCTGAAGACAATTCCATATTTCAATGGAGCGTCGCCACCAAAGCTTATTATCTAGGGCAATAAAGTTTGGGATTAGGGGGATTCAGGATGATTGTGTGATTCTCCACAAAGCTTATCTTCTAATAGACCAGTTGCTTTATTAGGCCGCCCCCACCCGCACCAGGCCCTTCCCAAAGCATCCCCAGTCCCAGGCAGCCGAGGGGGGCCTTGAAGGCGGCAGTGGTAGACAGCTGGGGGGTATCATATCACCCTCAGTCTCCATCTGCGAGTGTTAAATTACGGGCGGCTTCCAGCTGGGCACACCCCAGCTCCCACCTTCCTCCCACAAAGCCAGCGTCATCATCGGGCATCTGCCAAGGACACGATGTGGCCGCCCCTCCCCCACTGGTCCCCACCTCTGAACTCTGAAAGGGCCAGGTCTGGGTATTTACTTGTTATTAGGGCTGTCACTGTCAGAGTGTGGAACACAGTGGAGTGGAGGGGTAGAGAAAGGGGGAAACCATGGAAATTTCTGTTGCAAATGGGGCTTTGCGGGGACTGTTCACTATAAACAAAAAAAAGAAGATGGAATCATGCACCACAGAACCTCAAGGAAACTGGCATGCTTACCAGGCTCTCACATATTTCTCCCAAAATGGAATGCATTAACCCTGAGGTGTTCTGGGGGCCACTCCCACACAATCCCTGATCCCATTGCTCTGTTCCTTTTCTCATGGGAGCAGAGCATGGGACGGTATCTCTCCAACCCAGTGTGGTCAGTAGCACTGAGGCCAGTCTCCTTTCCTATCCCTCCCTGAGAGCCTCCGGTATCCTCAGTCCCTGACAGACTATCTGTGCAGAGTAGGAATTTATCACTAAGTACTGACAAACATGCAAAGAGGAATACGGGGGACTGGGAATATGCCTGAAACATAACGAATGTTTCAAAGAATTGAAATGTTCTGAAAATGGAATTTTTGAAGATTCTGACAAGCACACAGCATCTGTTTGTGGATTTTAGGAAAACTTAGTCATAGAATTATTCAGAGTTCACATTTCAGTCATAGGGATGTTGTGTGCCTGTTGACAGCAGAGTTCCCTGTACAAGTTTATTTTTTACTCTGCCTGTGTGTCATTCAATAAAGAGAGAGTGTGACATGGATGCTCGGAGTAATTAACTATAGTATTGAGATAATAGTGGCTTTGAAATCCAGCTGTGCTTATATACGTGCAGACTGTGCAGTTAGACGCTCCTGGGTTCAGATCTGCTTCCATCACTACAAGCTATGTGGCCTTGTTTTCTGATCTGCAAGCCATGGATTGAATTGCTTATTTTGCAGGACTGTGGTGAAGGTGAGGCATATATGAGGCAAGTGCAGTGCACAACATTTGCTTAATAAGTGTTGGTTATTATTATTACTACTACTACTATTGCTTTTGCTATTGCTATTACGTGTGATCTATACAATAATCCTACTAATATGAGTGAGGGCAAGAATTATGGACTATGCATCTAGCATAATCAGAAAGGTTTGACTGTTGTGAATGAATTCAAGGGCAGGACTGAGTACTCAAACAGCAACAAAAGTTACAGAAGTTCATCTGATCTGAGTTCTGTTCATTCATTTATTCAGTATCCAAATTCTGAACCCCAACTCTGTGCTAGACAAGGTTCTAGGTGCTGGGAAAACAGCAATATGTTAGTCTATTTGCACTGCTATAACGGAACCCCCGAGACTGGGTATTTTATAAAGAAAAGAGGTTTATTTACATCACAGTTCTGCAAGCTTAACACCTGGTGGAAGCTGACGAGGCTTAGAGTTTACAGCCTCTGAAGCAGCAGCCTAAGCTATACTTTGAGCCAAGGCTGAGGCTGGAACTGGAGCTACCAGGATGCAGCAAGCAGTGTCCCAAGGATGTGCAGAGCAGTGGGGCCCTGAGAGTGGCCCCCAGAACCATTCTTTTCACCTAGGCCTCTGGACCTGCGATGGAGGGGTCGCCTCAAAAATCTCTAAAATACCTTCAAGGCCTTTTTTCCATGGTCTTGGCTATTAGCACTTGGCTTCCCTTTAGTCATGCTAATCTGTCTAGCAAGTGGTTGCTCTACAGCCCACTCATATTCCTCTCCTGAAAATGTTCTTTACTTCTCCACCATACAACCAGTCTGTGAATTTTCCAAACTTTTATGCTCTGCTTCCCTTTTAATTATAAATTTCCCAGCTTTGGATATTTCTTTATAGCAATGCAAATGGACTAACAGAAGCAACAAATAAGAATTTAAGGGTCCTTGCCCCTCTACAACTCATCTTCTATTGAGAAAGAAAGAAGATAAAATGAAAATAAGTTTAAAAAATCAAATTTGATAAACCCTAGGAAGAAAATAATTGAGTAATGGGATAGAAGTTAGCTGGCAGGGCAGGGTGGAGTGGGTAAGTGGCATTAAGGAGGGTGACTACAGAGAAACTTTCTGATAAGAAACCCTGTAAGTAAAGGTCTAAGTGAATTGGATGAGGCAGCCACAGGAAGACCTGGGAGAAAAGTGTTCAGGCAGAGAAAACAGCAGTTACAGAATGTTTTGTGTAAGGAAGTAGCAAAAAGGCCAATATGGCCAGAGAATAGAGGAGGTAAGGAGAAAGATAGGGGATGAGGCAGGTGCTAACTCATTAACATCCTTGCAGGTTGTGGTGAGAGTTAGGATTTCATTCTAACTGTAATAGGAAGACAGTGGAAGGTTTTAGGGGGCAAATGACATGATTGGATTGATATATTGAAAAAGTCCATGTGGCAACTGTGTTCAGTAACAGTCCACTTGCATGAAGATCCCTCACAGCAGCAGACAACACAAGTTCTACCACCCAACCCATCATGGAAATTTGGAAAGCCAGGCCAATAGAAAACAAGTTACAAAGACCCAGCTCCTAGAAGGAAATATAAACAAGACCAGAAAATGCATGCATTGAGGACAGGTTCACATGGAAGTGAAGCCATATTGACATTGATTGCATTCCCTGCCTGCTTAGGGGTTTTGCTTCACCTAAACTAGTACCCTGGGACAGTGTAAAAGCTTAAGATTTAAGAAAAGCAAGAGATGATACCCGATTATCCTTTGAATTGGTTTCAGTGTCTGTTGCTGTTTTCCCTAAGTTTCTGTCCCTTACACACACATTACAAAACTTTGTCTCAATTCGTTGTTTTTAAAGGATTTGACTTTAACAAACTCACATTGGACACTTGCTTAGTAGCAAGGGAAATAAGTGACTCTCACCCCCTATGTTGTAAAGCTTTTAGGAGTATTATATGGAGATGCATACAGGGCACACTGGTATAGCTTGTCATTTTGTGACAAACTTTTGTCGGTTTGTAGTCTAGTGGAAAACATATGGAATTAGCAATTAAGAAAGGTGAGATTTGCTTCTGGCTCTGCTTCTAACTATCAATGCAAGCCTGAACAAAGATTTATTTTTTTAAGTCTCAGTTTCATTTTGTCATGTGAATATAGAGTAATACTTCCTTTAAAAAGAACTTGGATATCCTGGGCAGGCGTGGTGGCTCATGCCTGTAATCCCAGCACTTTGGGAGGCCGAGGTGGGCAGATCATGAGGTCAGGAGATTGAGACCATCCTGGCCAACATGGTGAAACCCCATCTCTACTAAAAATACAAATATTAGCTGGGCATAATGGCATGTGCCTATAGTCCCAGCTACTTTGGAGGCTGAGGCAGGAGAATCGCTTGAACCCGGGAGATGGAGGTTGCAGTGAGCCGAGATTGTGTCACTGCACTCCAGCCTGTGGACAGAGCAAGACTCTGTCTTTAAAAAAAAAAAATGAACAAAAAGAATTGGGTATCCTAAACATGGTTGAGAATCAAAAAAATCCTCCTCAAAGATCAAACTATGTATTATCCATCCACATTTTAAAATTTCCTAATGGTACGTGTAGGAGAGGTCTTCTCTCTATACCTGCTTTGTCATACTTTACACATGCTGCTAGCAGACTTGGTTGATTCCTGAACTCACTACATAACATTACAGAGTAGACGCAGATTCAAAGTGAGAAAGATTCTTGTGCACTAACTAATATCAAGAAAGTAAGTTACATGCCTCTGTGAATTGAGACTGTCTTTGTTTTTTGTAATCACTATGATATCTAACATGTAATAGGTACTCAATGTAGATGTTTGTTGAAATAAAATTGATGCTATCAATTGTCACTATTTTCTTAAGGCAAAAATCTCAAGGATTCAAATAGAATTAAATGAATGTCTAGGTCAGTTGGGCAAGGGCAAAGAAACTGAAATGTCTTGTCTTCTAAAATTGTGGTAGTAAAATACACAACCAGGTATTAATCTTCTAGCCCAGAGAAATAGATTATTGACAATATGCTCTATTTTAAAAGGCAAGAAAGCCTTTTATATGTCTCAGCAATAAACCCATTTAGATTTTTAAAACTTAAACTGCCAATTATCCAGAAAATAGAGTTATTTAGAATAAATTATTATTTATTTATACACAAATATTTATTGATATGTACTCTATATTGGGGAAAGTAGGCATAGCATAGACAAACAAAATCCCTTGCCTCATAAAATCCATTCAATTAGTATAGCTACAAACTAAGCAAGTAAGCATGGAAATGCATAAGAATTTGCCTCAGAATCTTGGTGAATGAGGGTGTCTTTTAATAAAACCTCATAAGTCCATATGAGGAATAATTAGAAAATTAAATGTCAATGTGTTTAAAAGTTAAATTCACTCTAAAGATGTAAAGGTTTATTAAGTAATAAAATGTATAAAGAAAACTGTCAGTTACTAATATTCTTCTGATTTACTATGCATTGTTTGTGCAAAAGTAATTGCAGTTTTTCCCATTACACTGATTTAAAAAAAAAGTGAAAAAATTAAATTGTGAGAGTATATAGTACAGTGTACATATATATAGTATGACTTCACTCTTGATTATGTATTGAGCATCTCTTCAAGTGCTCTCGTTTTAAAAAATGCACATGTAATGTTTAATTTTATTTTATAAGGGACTTGTATTGCTATTGTAATTTAAGTATTTCTAGTGCAAAAAAATAGTCAATGGAATGTTCATGGGCCTCCATAAATAGCCATGTGTGCGTTCAAAAGAATCAGAACGTGTGTAAGATGGCAGCCATTAAACATGAAAAGTCTGCTGTATCCAGCTTGGGTAATGAGGTAGAGAGAAAAATTCATCAAGATGGACTTGGAGATAATTCCTTTAGCACAGAAGGCAGAAACGTTAATTGATGGATGTGATACCCACGCAGGACAACACATTTAGCTCCCAAACATGACAGCTTCAGATGGCCAATGTAAAAATGAAATAAAATGAAATGAAAGCCTCCTGAATTGAGGTATTGGAGAAGAAGAGAGAGATGACTTTACTGGATACCACATATCTATTTTTCATTCATATAAGAACCTCAATCAATTAGGAAAAAATCATAGTCATGATCTTTGGGACAAATATCAAGACAGGATCTCCCTTTTCCTTCCTTTCTTTGTATCTTTTTAAAAACAACTATTATTAAACAACTTCAGGCCGGGCACAGTGCCTCATGCCTGTAATCCCAGTGCTTTGGGAGGCTGCAGCAGGAGGATTGCTTGAGGCCAGGAGTTCAACATCATCCTGGGAGACATAGTGAGACCTCCTCTCCACAAAAAGAAAAGGAATTTTAAAAAAATAGCCAGGAGTGGCGGTATGTGCCTATAGTCCAAGCTACTTGGGAGGCTGAGGCTAGAATATTGCTTGAGAATGAGAGTGGAAGGTTATCATGAGTTATTATTGTGCCACTGCACTCCAGCCTAGGTGACAGAACAAGATCTTGTATCTGAAAAAGATGAATGAATTTAATAAATAAATAAATAAATAACTTCACTCGAGATGAAGTATAAAAAGGAAAAAACAACGTTCTCTTTTCATGAGAAGCTATTTCCTTTGGAAGAAGCTACAAAAATCTATACTTGTGTTTTCTTAGGTGGGTGACTTAAGAAACATGGTCATGATTTTAAAGATTATAGTCAAGGTGAATAAATCTTACACTGAACTCGCCCTGAGCCTCACATTACTACAGAAGAAAACAAATCTTGCTGATCCTGACAAATCCAAATTGAAGACTGCCTGCCTGGATAAATCCCAGCTTATCAGTCAGGCTCCTGGGAGGATGCTAGTCCAAGTGTTGGACCCCTGCCCCCAGCCTGCCTGGTATTCACTGCTCCCTCTTTTGCTCTGTTTCTCTCCTCTGAGTACACAGGTTATTCAAATGGTGTGCCCATTTTAGACCAACAAACAACCCAAATGACCAAAAAAAAAAAAAAAAAAAACAGGCAGAGGTTAGATGACTGCTTACAGTCTTTATGAACAAAATTCAAGATCTTTTCCTCTCAACAAGTTGCATTTTCATGGAGCAAAAAATCTGACTCTAAAGAATAAAAGGGAGGCAGAGACTTGAAGTTAAACAGAGCTGGCTTTAAGCTCTGACTCGGCTCCATGCTAGCTGTGCAATGTTGGGCAAGTTACTTCATCTCCTGAGGCCTCAGCTTTCTCTTCTGTGTATTGGAGGTAATCATAGCTACCTGGGCATTATGCGAAGGTTAAATGAGAAAATGCAAGTCACGGGTTTGGCACAGCTTGTCACATAGTAAGCATTCAGTATTTGAAAATATTATTACTGAGAGAAAAGCAATTCAATTCTGAGTTGAGATTCTGAAGGAAATTTGTATAATTGACCAAAGAACATCCTGGAATGTGAGATTGTTCCAGAATGGCATGGGTAGGAATGTAAAAATGGGTAGTTTTTTCCCTGTTGCTAAATCATAGTTCCACAGATGTACTGAAAGCTTTGAGTGAATTACATAATTTATCTGAGTTTGGATATCATTGTCTTTAAATACATAATATTTATACCTTAATCCTAATGAACTCAGAGATCACGTAGCTCTGCCTTAGAGTAATGCCACCTATCATAAGCACTGATTTCAATAGCCCAAAAATTGTTGAAAAGATATTCTGGTTTTTGCTGGCATCCTGCCGACTTTATAGAGTATTTAAATACTTGGTTTACAGCGATATTAAATCAATCTCTGCACTCTCCCATCCATTTAATTTACTCCCTGCAGCTGCTCCAAAACCTCTCCCCTCAAATACTATGAAAAACTAAACCCATCCTCCACCACCATCTCCGTGTCATTCTTCCACTCTTTATCCCTCTCTTCTCTCTATCAGCATCTTATTAATTATCTCAATATGTGGCCTCTCTCCCAGCAAGAAGAAGAAGAATTCTTTTTTCTCAAAGGGAAGGAATACAAGGAAAGTTGAGGTAGCTATTACAGATGTCTTTTTGTTGGGCTAAAAGTCTGTGAACAGTAAAAATGTTTATGCTCTCATAGCTGCCTCATAAGGTTGTTGCGGTTAAATGAAATAATGTATATAGAATTTAAGCAAAGTGCTTGAACAGAGTAAGTGCTCAATAAATTGTATTTTTTATTACTATTACCTTTGGGCTGATGATGGTTCATGCTCAGCAAATAGTATACATTAGAAGAAACAAGCAGCAAATTCAGAAAGCAGAGACCAGGGTTCAACCCTGTTCATAGACATATAGACCTTATGATCCTTATATTTGACATCTTACCTGACTATACTATTGTACCCACTTGCTCCTTCTTGTCTTAGCTGACCTCCTTAGAAATGACCTCTTGTTTTCCTGGGGAATCAATGAGGGTTTTAACTGCCCTGTTCCTCCCTGTCATAGGAGTAAGAAATATTTCCTACCAAATCATTTGGCTAGCTTCCTGTTAATCTAAGCTTCTGTTTTCCATGTTTAGCTGAGTAAGTAGTAGAGAAAGTTCCAGGTTATTGCAATCTTAACTGGTATCCTCAAACAATGAGGTGTTGATTCAGGTCTTCTTGTAGACAAACTTCAGAATAAACAAGTAAAATGTTTGTTTATCTGCCATGTTTTCCTGTGAGCATTTTCTGGTAATATTCTTGGGAACTGGTCTCATAGTAACGGATACACTTGATTGGAGAGACTCCCACCCCTTGCCTACACACATAATTTTAAAGATCAAGCTTTAATTTTGGTAAAGGTTTATTGATATTGTTCAGCTCTGACAGCCTCAGTTCTACAGCAAGACCTGTCCAGAGGTGAAATGGACTTAGTAATGCCTTCAACTTTCATTACTCAGCCAGATTGTGGAGTCTATCAATTATCCCAGCATTGGCAGTCAGGTGAATTAATTGGTACATTTGACAAGGACAGCTATTACCCTATGTTGTTCTGACAGCTGGTTTTGATATCAGGAATTTGTCAACCTCCCCTTCACAGGAGCGATGGGAGGGATGGTTGAGTGAATCAAGAGAGGACATTCAGAATTTTCTCCCCACCCTCAGCAGCTGCAGCTAGCCCTCCTCCTAAATGGAATTGCTGACATTCTTAACCTGAGCATCCTAGCACGTGACAGACTTTCACAGTACAACAATCTATACCAAATGGACTGACAAAATAAGAAAAAAAAAAAAAAAACAGAAAAGTTGGTAAAATTATTAACACCAAACTGGGAATATTTTAGCAATGATTTTAGTGAGCTTCAGAGACTAGCTATCTATACTCACCATACTCCACTTTCCTGTGTTCATTCATCTGACAGGAGTGGATTTTTCATTTTCATCAGTAGATAAGGTGGCTTCAACTGGAAGTCATACATGTAGCAAGTTTTAGTCAAATTTATCTTAGAAGATGTTCGAAACATAAAGATGCAAACAATAAATCTCTTAGGATCCTTTTCAGCTTTATGATTCTTATGATTCGAAAGCCATTTGTATTTTCTATGACCACTTTTTGGAATTATTATAGCCAAGAGACTTGGGCTAGTGAAAAAAAAGTAATAAGACAAAAGAAGCAGCAAGACAACATACTGACTTTCTGTGTGACTTTGAAGAAGGTACAATCTTTCTATGGAATTCTATAACATGCCTGTAAGATGGGGAAACTAGCCATTCTACAGCTTTCAAATACAGCTTTCCAGGATAAGGAAGGTAGTATGACTGGGATAGAAATTTGAACTCTTTAGAAGACAAGCACAGTTAATCCAAGTCATTACTCTCACATTTCTACATTCCTCCTGGGTTTTTGCTGGGCGCAAAAGAAGAACCAAAGTGCTGATTTCATTGGGATGCTGTAAGGCCAGGTGTTAATCGTGCTATGCTACAGTCATTTGCTGTAACTAGTCCCAGACATTAATGCTGACCATGTGAATTAACAACTCAGTAGGTCGGGGATTGTCCAGGGTTGACCAAGAAGTGCTGAGCAGTAAATGTAATCCACAATCCATAAAATTAAGCCTAGTGGAGAAATGCAGTTCAAGGACATTTAAAACAGTTAAGCAAGAGGAAAAGCAAAACTAATGTTCAGTTACATTTTCTGGGTGGCATGTTGGGCTCATGGTGTGGAAGTGACCCTTTGAAAAGGTTAATGTCAAAGCAACTGCCTCCGCCGTTAGTGAAACGTTGAGCCTTTCCCTTAGGACGTGATTAGGTCTTTGAGAAGCTTGTGGAGGTGTTTCTGGAAGCTGTCTGCTGTGGATTCCCTCTCAACTGCTGAACATGCCATGCTATTAATCTCACTTCTGTGCCCTCAGTTCCTCTTCGTAAAAAGATTGTTGTTTCTTGTTTTCTGCTCTCATTATTTCCAGCTCTCTCCACCCCTTTCCCAAGATTCTACTGTGAGAACAAAGTTGGAGACATAAGGAGGAGTGCGAGAGTACCACAGACAGGTAGAAGCAGAGACTCTGCAGTGTGGTATATCCGAAAGCTCATTAACACCCAGTCTTCCAGGCTTGAGCCTAGGAGACAATGGCCATGTGTAATGACTGTGCAGCCTCTACTTAAGTAGCTCCACTGTCATGGAACTCATTGCTCCTATAGCTTCCCTCTGCATCTTTGGAAGCCTCTGAATATAAGAATATATTTTTTAAAGTGACCTGAAATCTGTCCTCCTATAACTCTCATCATTAAAGTCTAGCCTTCTGGAACTATATAAAACAAACCTAACCATCTTTGTCTAGCAGCACTATGAAAATAGCTAACCCAGGCCTCATGAACAGGAATGAATTTGAGTTTTATGAGACCTCACATTTATCCAATTTGAGAGCCTCTCTTTAAGAAAATTAATATAAAAGTATTTACAAAGTTAGGTGCAAAAGTAATTTTATTTTCAATAGATAAACATAATAAAGTGTAGATTTTAAAAAGCTAACAATAATCCAGATTTCACAAAAGTCAGAAAAAAAAAAATTTATTAATTGCCCAATAAATCTCATTATTTTTTATTTCCTACATTTTTTGAGTCAACTCTTACTTAATAATCATTTTGTAGTCTTATTTTTTAAAGCAGAAATAAAAAGATAATTCAATCTTGTCTTTATCATCAGAATTTTTGTTTTACTTTTGATAGCTTAGAAAAATTTTTTTTTTAGCTCCACCAGTTGTGATGGGTAATATCAATATTTTTTAGGATTGTTGCCAAATTTGGGCAAGCCTCTACATGTTTCTTTTATATATGAGCTCTAAAATTTGGAAGAATTTTTTCATAGACCAACTTCTGTCTCTAAACATTTCACACCTTGCTTCTCTACACTAGTCATAAACATCCAATGCCAGGCACTCTGTGACACTTTGGTAGTGCACACAGCTTCAGGTCTTGTATCTTCATGACACAATTGATGATGGGTGAGCCAGCCCAGTCAAGGAAAGAAATATTCCTGGAAGACATTTTTACACCAGGACAGCTAAACCTACTTAACTGTGTACAGAAGTGAATGCAAACCACAAAAATATATCCTGCTACACTCAAACTAAATGTATCTTCATCTCAAGTTCTCCCTAGCTGGAGCTGAAAATATGGCTGCTCCATTGTCCCCTGAAACAAAAGGGCACGTGAAGGAGGGAGAGCCCAAGTGGAAAGAGACAATAGCCTTAACCTGTTGTAGTGACAGTATCTTACTTTTGAAAAGCTATTAAAACTGGTGACCTTGTGAACTTATTGTTGGCCTTCTCCCCAGGTCTTGGGAGGGACCTGTGTACATGAGAAGCCCTGAATCTTAAGGTTCATTGGCTTTACAGACATCTGTCTCTGCCTGTGAATCCTTGAAACAAAAAGCTACCCACCTGGACAAAGAGACTCCAGTTCCCCTTACAATAAAATAAGTCATAGGGATTGGTGAAGAGTGAGAAAATCAGTAGCTTCATAGGATCAGGAAGTGAGCCAGTCACGTGCAGAGTGATAGCTGTGACATTTGGATGTGGTACAAAGCATGCTATGCATTTACTGGCAAATTGACTGATCTGCACTTTGGGGCTGTTGTATTTTCTTCCAGTAAAAGTCACTACATCCTCAAGACATTAACTATGGAATGGGAAAACTAGTGGTAAATTGTGTCTTATAAAGCCAGAATCAACCATGGTTTCAGGAACCAATACTACTTAGGAGAGAAAAATGTGTGTGCTAGCCACATATTTCCACTGAGCACATAACCATTTAGCTTCCCATTTGTTGTCTATGGCATGAGAAGGAAAAGGCTATCTAGAAAATAAATACATTTAGATGAATAGATGATATTACCTCTCTCTTTTTGCACTTAATGTATCTTGGTCCATATTGTTTATTCATTTATTTACTTAAAATATAATATATTTCTATTGTCCCAACTCAGCTTCAGATTTCTCAGGGACAGGATTATGTCATACTCCTAAAAAATTATTTTTGTATTCTCAGCATTTTTAATATGCCTCCTATATAGGAGGCAACATGCGACATTATTGAGAACTTTTTACATTTATTTATTTATTTATTTATTTTTGAGACTGAGTTTTGCTCTTGTTACCCAGGCTGGAGTGCAATGGCGCGATCTTGGCTCACCACAACCTCCACCTCCTGGGTTCAGGCAATTCTCCTCCCTCAGCCTCCTGAGTAGCTGGGATTACAGGCACGTGCCACCGTGCCCAGCTAATTTTTTGTATTTTTAGTAGAGACGGGGTTTCACCATGTTGACCAGGATGGTCTCCATCTCTTGACCTTGTGATCCACCTGCCTCGGCCTCCCAAAGTGCTGGGATTACAGGCGTGAGCCACCGCGCCTGGCCTTACATATATTTATATTACTCAATAGAGTTTAACAGTCGAAACAAAAATTAATTTGTATATTTTTCCTATTCTCATACTGTTTCTCTTTTTTCCCTTTCTCTTCTTTCTTCCTCTTAATCCATCCCTCTGTCTTTTGTCCTTTTATTTTCACCAAGTTTAGGGCTTTGGAAACAGAAGCAGTTTGATTCCTGGCTTTGCCCCTTTACTGGTTGTGTGGCTTTGGACAAGAGACTTAACGATTTGAGCTAGAGTTCGTGCACCTACAAGATAGGGCTAAAAAGAGATCTTCTCGAAATTGTTGTGTTCAATTGATAAAATAATACAGCAAGTCTCAACCCTTTTGAAACAAATGCTATAATTTTAATGCAGATATTTTGCGAATATCTCATTTATCTTGAGATAAAATTCATAAATTATGTAACCTACATACACACACAGTAAAAGAATCTATATAATGCCCACATGTGATATAAATATGATATAAAAGACATTTATCTATCTATCTATCTATTTATTGAGACAGAGTCTAGCTCTGTCGCCCAGGCTGGAGTTCAGTGGTGTGATCTCGGCTCATTGCAACCTCCATCTTCCCTCTCCTGGGTTCAGGCGATTCTCCTGCCTCAGCCTCCTGAGTAGCTGGGATTACAGGCACGCACCACCATGCCCGGCTAATTTTTGTATTTTTATTAGAGACTGGGTTTCGCCATCTTGGCCAGGGTGATCTCGAACTCCTGACCTCAGGATTCACCCACCTCAGCCTCCCAAACTGCTGAGATTATAGGTGTGAGCCACCACACCCAGCCAATATAAAATATATTTATAGTGAAATAACTTATAAATGCTGAGGAATAACTACACTAGATGATATAATGAAATGATGTGATTTTTCACCAGACGTGTGACAGGTGCAAATGCAGACCAGCACCGGTATGGAGTATTAACACTGAAGTACCACAGAGCGCAAAATAAAGTGCAGTCTTCCATGAGTTTACATCATAGTTGCAATCCTGGAAAGTTATATGTGTGTAAAAAATATGCATGTAAAATCTATGCAACACATACTTTGTAAGTAAAATGAATGCAGATTCTAGGCCTAGATAGTCGCCAACAAGTTTTTATCTCTATAGCTGTTCCATTGGCCCCTTTGAAATTCAGGTAGGATGCAGGATAATTCTTCCTCATGCAGAGCTGTTCCAGGCATTGCAGGTTATAGAGCATAATGCATCCTTGGTTCCCACTTGCATGGTTATGTTTCCAACACCAGCTGGGTGTCCAACAATTAAATTCAATTCTGACACTCTCTGGAGTTAGTGCAGATGCCACAAATTAAGGACTTAGTCCCACAAAACTGCCCCACTTCAGATGGCTGCTGCAAATGGGGTGCCCCAGCTACCCAGACTTCTGTTCAACCAACTACAAATGTAGGGGTTGCCACCCTCACCCCCAGGTTTGATAATTCATCGGAACAACTCGTAGAACTCAGGAAAGTGCTATACTTAACTATTACAAGTTTATTATAAAGAATATATTCAGAAATAGCCAAATAGAAGAGATGTATAGGGCAAGGTTTGGGGTGGGAAGGAGGGAGAGTCAGCGCTTCCACACCCTCTCTGGCCTGGCACACCTCCCTCCTGGCAGATTGATGTGTTCACCAACCAGGAAGCTCTCCAAACTCTGTTGTTTAGAGACTTTTATGGAGGTTTTATAACATAGGCATGATTGATTAGATCATTGCCTATTGGCGATTGAACTCAAATCTCTTAGCTTCTCTCTCTTTCCCGGAGGTTAGAGAGGGCTGGTGCAGAAGGGTGGGAGTAGGCTGAAAGTTCCAACCCTCTAATGATGGCTTGGTCTTTGTGGTGACCAGCCCCCATCCTGAAGCTTTCTAGCCCTGACCCCTCACCCCAAGAAACATCTCACTCGTGCACAAAAGGTAATTATCACTCAGGAGACTAAGAGTTTTAGAAGCTGTGTGCCAAAAACGGGACAAAAAACAATTTTTAAATTATATAATACATCAACCCATCAATGGTGGCAGAACTCTTCAATGTTTATGACAACAAAAAAGTGGTTCCACAAATTTTCAAAATGGTGGATGTGGCATCGCCTTGACTGAGAGCCACTAAAATAATAAATCTCTGGGGCTCAGTCCTGTAATCTCAACACTTAGGGATGCTAAGGCACGAGGATTGCTTGAGGCCAGGAGTTTGAGACACCTTGGGCAAATAAAGAGATCCCCATCTCTACAAAAAATTTAAAAATTAGCCGGGCATGGTAGTGCATGTGCCTGTAGTCCCAGCTCCTCGGGATGCTGAGGTGGGAGGATCACTGGAGCACAGGAGTTCAAGATTACCCTGAACAATGATCATGCCACTGTATTCCAGCCTGTGTGACAGAGGGAGACTATGTCATTAATAATAGTAATAATAAGGTCCCTAAGTAGCTAGTGTAGTGCATAGATTATAGTAGAATTACAATCCAAATTAACTGCTTTTCCTTTTTCCCTTCCTGTCTTTTTCCTCCCCATCCATTGCATGTGCCCTGAAGCTCTGAGGAATTGCAAAAGGTATAAAGACAACTGTTTCCAAATCACTCCACTGGGGATAAAGCAATGAGAAAAACAAACAAAAGTTAACTAGAAAAAAAGAATCTATTCCCATCCACGTACCCGTAGACATTCTGTCCTGCAAGACATCTGTACTCTATCAGGGTACATATCCACCTGATTAACTTATTGGTATATGGGAACTTTATCATGTTCAAATAATTTAGAAGTTGCTGCCAAAAGATTAAGGAAATAGTCTTGGTTGTGTTTGCTTCGAATGGTATTGAAAACAAAAGTGACATCAGACTTCCCTACGGGCTTCTGTTTAGTTTCACAGGGAAACTGAAAAGAAATTGCCTGTTAAGGGAAGAACACATTTGGCAACAGGAATTCTAGTGAGTATCTTTGTGGTACTGACAATAACCAGTATCAGTGGATTCCTTGTTCGAAGGAGTATGTGTCCTTTGGGGAATGACCACAAAACTTTCAACTTGAGGTTGGGGGCAGGAAGGGGCTTTGGAGAGATAAGGTGATAATAAATTGGGTTAATTAGGATTCTTTCTGAAACTCATTTTGATGCTCTTATCTTCCAGCTCAGTATGCATTATGGATGTTAACTCCTTTATCCTCATAACTTTTCTCTGAATTCATTATAGAACAGAGACACGATAGTATTTCAAAAGATGAAGTATTTCAGAGGGCAAAAAGAACAATTGTGATGAACATACAGGTGAATTGGTGAAAATCTCTCAGATTCTTTGTTCTTACAGAAGTGGTGATGCCTTGATGAGATAATGTTGAGAAAAAAAAATCAGATACTTCTCAAGGTTTTCATTAAATTATCACTTGGCATTTGATGTATCATGAATACAATAATAATAATAAAAGGTCTCATTAGTGCTACCTACTGAAACAAGCATTTCAAATCCTCATAGCAGTGCAAGGTAGGTTTTATCGTCTCATTTTACAGATGAGAAAAAACAGGCTCTGGGAGGCTAAATACTTTACCAGAGGTCCCACAGCTAAACAGAAGACACTGAAACTAGGTGCGAATGGAATCCACCTGACTTCAGAGCCTTTGGGGTTTCCACTTCCCTACTCTCTCTGGTTTAAAATCTCCTAGAGTAAGCTCTTTCTCTCTTTTGTGCTGCAGCAATGCCTAAGACTTTCAGGGATGGGAGAGGCACATTTTTTAAAGTACACATAAAATTTATAGACAAAAGAAAAGTTTAATCAATATGACCACATAAAATTAAGAAAAAGTTTACAGGATGAGAAACACCATTTTAAAAAGACCAAAAGATAACCAAAACTAGGGGGAAAATATCTGTGATGTATAACACAGACAAAAGTTGATCTACTTACTACATAAAGAACTCTTGAAAATTGAGGGATAAAGTACCAAAAGCATGATAGGAAAATGAAAAAAAAGACATGAACAGATAGTTCACACAAAAATATAAAAATTGGCCCTTAAACATACAAAAAAATGGGCCATCCTGGCTAACACAGTGAAACACTGTCTCTACTAAAAATACAAAAAATTAGCCAGGCGTGGTGTCATGCACCTGTAGTCCCAACTACTTGGGAGGTTGAGACAGGAGAATTGCTTGAACCTGGGAGGCAGAGGTTGCAGTGAGCTGAGATCACGCCACTGCACTCCAGCCTGGGTGACAGAGCGAAACTTCATCTCAAAAAATAAAAATTCAAAAATTCAAAAAGTTCAGACCATCAATCATTATTAGATAAATGCAAATTAAACCAATACTTAACTTATATGCCTTTTCTCACCTATTAGATTGGTGAAAACAAGCAGACAACATGTTCTGTTGGCAAGGCTGTAGAGAAACAAGCCTTCCCCTGCATTGCTGACGAGGATGCAAGCTGGCATAACCATTCTTGATAATTTAGCAGTGCTTGACAAAACTACATACATACTTAGTTATGACCCACGAATTTCAGTTCTAGAAACCTACACTGAAGATATGTGTTCAGTAATCTGTAAATACATAAACAAAAGGTTATTCATTTCAGCATTGGTTATAATTGCAAAATATTAGGAAGAAAAATGTTCATATAAGAGAGTGGTTGTGGTTGAATCAACTATGGCTCATTCACTCAGATTACCATATAACTGTAAAAAAACACTTGGAGTTACTTTTATATATCCTGTTACATTAAAAAAAACATAAAGTGTATTTATAGCATGCTAACTTTCATGTAAAAAAGGCAGAGATATCAGAAAATATATTGGGATCTGCTAATTTGTGCAAAAGAAATACAGACAAATAAACTAGAAACTACTGGCAATAGTTACTAAAAGGTGCTGGGTGCAAACAGGGTGGAAAGAATGGGGCAGTGGGTGTGGGGTAGCAGGGATGATGGAAAATGACTCTTCTCTGAGTATATCATTTTTAATGTCTAGCTCTGACTCAGTATATTTAGCATATTGCCAGAATAAATTTAAAAAGTTAAAATCAACAAGATGTGAGGAGATTCCCAATGGAATACAAACAATAAACATGATCCCAATATATGACGAATTAATAATATAACTACACCAAAGGAGAGGAGAAGAACTAACCTAAGTATCTTTGTCAAACAGTATTTTGGCTGTATATTATCAGGTTAAAAATAAAATGAATTCTATACAAATATTGTATTCAAGTTGGCAAATTAAGTGCTTTTTCCACAGGGGTAAAGGCTAGCAATCCTGAAACTCTTTATGTGTGCTCCAGGATTGAACAAATAAGCAAATATATTGTGGATAATGAATATCAGGTCCCTCACTGTCAGAGAAAGGGTTACAAGTAAGACAATGGAGAAGGCTAGAATGAACACTGTAGTTTAATTGAACTTAGAGGAATCAGTGTAAAATCATGGTTTTTAGAAAGATCAGGTGGACTATCAGATTAGATAGATAGATGATAGATAGATAGATACATAGATAGAGTAGTGGTTAATTTTATGTATTGGCTTGACAGGGCCACAGGGTGCCCAGATATTTGATAAAAATTATTTAGCATACATTTGTAAGTGTTTCTGTATGAGATTAACATTTGAATTGGTGGACCAAGTAATGCAGATTGCACTCCCCAAAGTAGGTGGGTCTCATTCAATGTTTTGGAGGCTTGAATAGACCAAACAGTAGCAAAAAAGAGAATTAGCTCTCTTTGCCTGACTGGGACATCAGTCTTCTTCTGCACTTGGACTTATATCATCAGTTCTCCTGGCTCTCAGGCTTTGGGACTCAGATTAGAACTACGCCACTGGCTTTCCTACAGACAATAGGTTGTAGAACTTCTTAGTCTCCATAATTGTTTGAGCCAATTCCATATAATAAGCCTCCCTCTATATCTACATATATATATATTACATATATATTTATTATAAGGAACTGGCTCACACAATTATCTCTATCTATATAGATATAGATACCTATGTATAATAGATATCTATATACATATAGATAGACATCTATATACATAGATATATGTATATAGATTTATTATATATTATAATAGATTACATATATTATCTATATCTATGTATTACTTATATCCTATATATAGATACGTAATTCCTATTGATTCTGTATATAGATATAGCTTTGCTACTGATTCTATATACATAGATATGTATTTCCTATTGATTCTGTTTCTCTGAAGAACTCTGACAGATAAAGATGGATTTATAGATACATATAATAGTATAAAATATCTATAAAATAGATATAAAATAAAGAGATGAGATATTTTTAAAAACCATAAAAACAAAGATACTCCCATGTGAATGTGTGTGAGTATACATCATCTATTTCCTAGCTCTGTCCACTAAGAAGGCCTAGAACAATGATGCCCTAGTAGCAAAGAGCACACTTAGTGCCTAGATATTGGTTTGTACAGTAAAAGGAACCAGAACTCCTTGGATAAATATTTGATTACAGGGCTGAGAAAGGAAAAGTACAAGATGATTTGTAATATCTTTTGTGCCAGCAAGAAAAGAAGTGCTCAAGAAAAGGATGGGAACATGTTATAAGGAAGCAGGAATGAACTTGAAGGGGTTCTGATGGCCAAATCTGGGATGGTTAAAGGAAAAAAAATCAAAACACAAGAAAAAATAAACAACCATTAGTTCATACCTACATAAAAATATTTGAATAAATAAATATTCCTTACAGTAAATTTCCAATCAATCAATGTGGAAAAAATGATGAAAACAGAAAATCACCATTAGGAAAATAGAACAGTGATAACTTTTGCAGACAGGAATTATCAACGGATGCTAAAATTAGTAGGTTACAAAAAGTGTGATAAGAAACAGAAATAGCTTCAAAATATCTTCCCATGGGACACTTATTAGGTGATGGAAGTTAATCAGACCAGTAATAAAATATACTGACATCATGTAACCCAGATATGATGCACTTAGAAGAACATACCATGCCTTCTATGACATTTTCCTCAAAATGTCAACAATGCATGAATCTAACCTGAGAACACATCAGACAAATTCAAACTGAGGAACATTCTACAAATAACTAGCAGAATTCTTCAAAAGTGTCAAGGCCATTAAAGAAAAGGAAAAACAGAAACTGCCGCAGCTTCTAGGAGGCTAAGGAGACATGACTAAGTACAATGTGGGACACTGGACTGGATCCTGAACCAGAGCAAAGGACAGTGGGAAACATGGTGAAATTCAAATGAACATCCTGTCAATGCTTTATTAGTTCATTCTCATATTGCTAAAAGAAAATACTCAAGACTGGGAAATTTATAAAGGAAAGAGGTTTAATTAACTCAGTTCAGCATGGCTGGGGAGGCCTCAGGAAACTTACAATCATGGCAGAAGGCAGAAGGGAAGAAAGGTGCCCTCTTCACAAGGCAGCAGGAAGGAGAAGTACAAGTAGGGGAAATGCCAGACACTTATAAAACCACCAGATCTCATGAGAGTTCACTCACTATCATGAGAACAGCTTGGGGGAACTGCCCCCATAATCCAATCACTTCCCACTGGCTTGCTTCCACAACACGTGTGGATTATGGGAACTACAATTCAACATGAGATTTGGGTAGGGACACAGTCAAACTGTATCAAATGCTAATTTCTTACTTTCAATAATTGTACTGTGGTTTTGCAAGATGTTAATACAAGGGGAAACTGAGGAAAAAGTATATGAAAACTGCCATTTTGTGTACCTTTTCTGCAACTCTAAAATTATTTTAAAATAAAAAGTTAAAAATATATAGTATTTTTTCTTAACCCTTCCAGTCACCAATTGCCTTGGCAATATCATCACCAAATTTTTTTTTGCACACAAACCCAAGGTGGCCAATCTTGGGGCCAGCACAGATGTGGCACAAACTTCACCCCTGGTACACCTGAGATATTCAACTTTGATCTTGCTGGGGTTGAACTTCGGTGGCATGGTGGAAGCTGCTGGTGTCAGATGAACTTGGATTCAGGACAACCAAAGAAAGTTGCACCTCGGCCTCCTCCGAGCCAAAAGCTGAAAGCAGATATGTAAATTTATTTAACCCGGTACTTCCTGAAGTATATTTTGTAGAGCCTGTTTTCCATAGTATATTAAGAAGTATTATGTAATAAAGGGGTTTAGTGACCAAAGGAATTTGAGAAGCACTGAGTTAAATGAGGTTAAATAACAGATTTCTTTTTTGCAAAAATTCTTTGGAGAAGATTCTTGCTAATATGCTTTGTGATTTCTCAAAATATGGATATAGTATGTATATCCTAAATTTGTTTGATCACACAACACTCTGTGTGTGTGTATGTTTGTGTGTTTGTGTGTGTGTGTGTGTGTGTGTGTGTCCAGATCCATATCTTATGAAGTTTGTTTCTGCAGAACACATTTTGGGAGATTCCAATCTCTTTTACATAATTTGCAATATTTCACTATCATATGTAATGCTGCTGTAACTCTCTTGCCATATAAATCTTGCAGTATAACTCTTACAAGTATCTATTTCCTTATGACCAAATCTCAAAAATATAATTGTTGAGTCAATGACTACACAGTTTGTAGAGCTTCTTGACACCCACTAGCCAACTCATGCTCCTGAAGGAATGACTGATTTATATTCTCACCAGCAGTGTAAGAAAAGAGAGAGAAACTAACGAGAGAAGATAGGAGATGATGAATGAGAGGCCTTTTGTCGGAGGTAGTGCAGAAGGGGTGAGTTCATTTTTCTGAACTTTTTAACTAAAAGAGTATTTTGATATCAAACCTGGCCACACTCTTTCTTGGAATTTTTTAACAACAGTGTTCAGTTCTAGTACAGTATTGATTAGTTATATAGTAGTGGCTGGAATTCGCTCGTTCTTTGCCAGTTTATAGCTACCAAAAATACTTGACTCACTCATCTCCAATTTTTTTCTAATGTTTTAGAAACTTTAGTTCCATCAGCTTAAGGACTTCCCACACTTAGTCAAAATCAAGGCTGCTGTCAATTCACTTGTTGTTCGATAGCCAGAGGGACATGTGAAAGGTGATATTGTGGAGGCCATTGTTAGTCTTCTTGACATAGGCATCCAAAGCTGGGAGTCCATCTGTCCTAATGGCAGGCCCCACCAGAGGCAGGTAAGGATCCAAAACTGATTATAGTCTCGCAGATCTCAATGTTCAGCCCAGAGGAGACAGTGTTGCTTGATTTTCCTTAGAGGTGAGATATTTTAGCTCACCACTAGCTACATCAACCTCTGAAGAAATCAGGAACCCTGAGCTAGATATTTAACAAAAGTTTATAGAAGCTGAAAACCGTGTAATGATAGTGTGTCTCTGGACCATAATAGCATATGGAACCAGACACCAGACTTGTTTTCAAGACAAAATGACCTTTGTTGAATTACATGAAAATAATAGGGAAGCAAAATGGTGCAAGAATACCACCCTGCAAATGCAGAAGCCGGGGCTTCCCTTTAATCCGTCCACTAAACTAATGTAATAACAACCTGTGTGACCTTGGGTAAACTACCTAACATCTCTGGACTTAGGTCTTAAATGGCTTCAGTTTGCATATCAAGATTTTAACAAAAAGTCAAAATTATTGCAGGGAAATAAAACAATTTGTAGTCACCATCACTGCTCATAGCATATCAATCATTGGGGCAGCAGCATGGATAATTTAAGTTTCTCCCTGACAGAGCATATCAGATGCCACATGACCTATTTGCCCACATTTCAACCCACCAAGTTCTTTCTAGCCTCAGGGTATTTGCACTTGCTACTGGATTTGCCCGAAAATATTTCCCTTTGACCTGCAGCTATTTCTCACTTCTCCATCTCAGTTACAATCTCCCCAAAGAGGCCTTACTTGGCCATCCATCAGTCACACTCTAGTCACCCTCATCATTTCATTCTAATTGCTTCAAAACACTTGAAATGATCAAACTTAGGGATTTCTTCATATGCCTAATGCCTGTTTCCCTCCACGGAATATAAGATCCACAAAAGATAGGTCTTGTTCAGCCTGTGCCTAGAACATTGCCCAGCACTGCAAATACCCCAAGGCAGGAAATAACTCAGTGGGCTGAAAATCAGAACGGCGGTCATGTGACTTAAGCTTATAGAATTGAGGAGAAAGCGGTGAGAGGTGTTATCAGGAGGTAGGCAGGGGCTAGATCACGTACGTCTTGTTGGCTATGGTAACTAAGTGACAGTGATCTGTTATTGGTAAACCTTTGAATCTTCTCAGATGTGTATACTTCTAAAAGTAAATCATTTGCAAAACAGCTATATTTGACCTGTTATTAGTTAGCAGTTACTTGAGACATACATCACAGTTGATCACTGCATCCCAGTGTGTCATAAATTTATAGTTTTACAAGATAACCTCAAAAGCAGGGGCTCCAGGGCGGGGCTTCAGAGAGTTTGTGAGTCCTTGAAGAGAAAGGAAAAATTTTGCTGCGAAGTTCAAGTGTGCGTGTGTGCTCCTGGAGAGAGGTTCCATCAGCTCCAGCCTATTCTCTATGGGGCCCTATAACCTCCCAATATAAGAATTATTGATCCCTGCTCTCAGCTTCCTCTGAACACCTTGACTCTTCCAGTATCTTGTTTTAGTCTGGCAAATATGCTTGCTGTCTATTTAAATCACAGCTTAAATTTGTGAACTATACTTTCTTCAGTAAGCAGGCAAAGAAGTAAACATGGGAAACATTTACTTTAAAAAAAAAGATCAATTAGCAAATGACAACCCATGATAAATCAGTGTCCATGTGTTAAGTAACCCGAGTGCAGGTGGCAAGGGCTGATTTTCCTCCCAATGACAGTCACTGAAATATCCACATAAGATGATCTTTAAATATTTGACTGTTGCCTTAAAATAGCTACCCTGGTTTTTTAAAAAGAACATAATTTTAAAACCCTTAGCTTATTTTTAATTTATAGTCCTTGAAAAAAAATAAGTGGCTGGCCCAATCATTTATATGCCTGGGCAAAAGCAATACATCTATATAAAAGTACAGTGATATATTTCTGTTGCTACTTTAATGTGCTGCTCCTCGCCCTGTATGTTCTGATTCATTGGAGAGTAGCAATCATGTCGACAGGCGCTGTTCTTCAGTTCCCATCAGCGACAACTAAAGGCCAATTCAAGGTTGTGGTGGGGTCATGAATCTAACACAGTCGCTGATAGAACAATTTCCCTTCCACACAGCATTGTCAGTGGGACACACTGGGAATAGACAGGGAGGCTGGCTGTGTGCATCTCTATCTTCTTGCTTTTCCTTTTGTTTCAGAGCCGGCGTCTGCGGTGTGTGCCAATCCAGCACCATTAGGGAATAGAGGGCCGTCCGTGGAAAATTGATAAGGGAGAAAATTTCTAACGCCTTAAGAATTTGGGACGGGGGTGGGAAATAAGCCTGTCTCTCTGTGCAAACAAGTCATCCAACAATGTATTACAGGAGGGTCAAGAGCAGAGAAACAGAAGGAGAGGCAGAAATAAAGCCCTGCCGGTTGGAAACAAGAGAGGTCTCAGAGCTTTACAAAAGAAAATGTTTACATTCCAGAGACTCAGAGGGTTAATTAAATAACCAAGTTCTCTGTTCTTTCATTGCCCAAACAGTGTCTGAATGAGTGAAGATGCTGTCTCTGCAGCTGCTTTTTGTGTTCCTTCCTCATTCTAGGCTGCAGTCCACAGCTGACCAGAAAATCAACCTTATCTCTATTAGTCCAGAGGGTGAAGGCAGGTTTAATTTAAAACCAAGTCCAAAGATAGGGCATCTTGGATGAGGCTTTCATAGTTAGTGTCCTAACTTTTGTGGGCTAAGCCTCAAGTTTTGTTGAGATAAAGGCATCTGGAAAGTGGGGGAAGGATGAGTACCAAGGACTAGGCTGGTTGTGGGGCAGGTTCCTGCAAGTGAATGGTCCCAGGTCACAATGTGCAAAGAGCAAGGAGTCTTTCAAGCATTAACAGCATTCCACAGCGGTTTTAAACATGGATTTCGAGTTCAGCGAGGATGCAAAGGGGTTAAGAACTCACTCAAAGACACGGCGGTGGGTGTGCAGTCGTGATTCGATCCAAGTTCTGTTGGAGAACAGAGCCCACACTCTTAGTCCTAGACTTGTGGCTCCCTGTTTTGGACGCCCATGTGAAGGAGATTGACCGTGGCACCCACCTCTCACGTGTCCCTCTGGGTCCCAAACCCCAAATCACTGATGGCAGTCCTGGCTGTAAGTGAGAGGATTCTTTGCCTTAATAGAATCAAACCTTTTTTAAATATTAGGAAAACACTTAAGATGAGTGAGCAACATGTTTTTGGTAGGTATAAACTGGCAAAGTTGGAGCAAGTTCCAGCTACTACTAGATAACTAAACGTTTCTTACTTCCTGTAACAAAGACAGTTACTTGGGAGGAATAATAAGCATGAAATAAATAGTTACTTAACCCACAAAAGAGGCAAATCCATCATACAGTTGCTGTATTTACCATCTTTTTTTCAGAGACGGGGTATTGCTCTGTTGCCTGGACTGCAGTGCCGTGGTGTGATCATAGCTCACTGCAACCTTGAACTCACCAAGCCCAGTCTCTTTCTCTTTACTTCCTTTTTTAGGAGAACCCCCCCACCCGATCTTCTAAATGATATTTTCCCCATCATAAAATGAATACATTGTTGCTATATTTTTTACATTATCATAATATTGTTTTGGAAGTACAGTACTGAAAAATAAGAGAAAGAAATTAACTAGCCTTAGTGCTACCACACTATTAATATTTTAATGTATTTCTGCTTCACTTATTTTGTATGCATAATTTTTGTCCGTTGTTTAATGGTCATACTACTTAAATACTTTTGAAAACAATTTTTAAAATTTAACATTTCTATGTAAGCACTTTCTCATGTTATTATGAACTCTTAATAAATATCATTTTAATGGTTGCTTAATGTTCCAGCAAGTGGATATTCCAGAATTTACTTAATGGTTCCCTTTATTACCAGACATTAACTGGTTTCTAATTTTTATTATCACAAATAATGTCATGATAAATATTTGGGGGCATTTTCCACATTTCAGATTATTTCCTTAGACTGGATTTATAGAATTAGGATTGCAGAGTCGAAAGGTAGGAAAACATTCAACACTCTCAAGAAATACTGTCATATTGCTTTATAAAAGGCTTGATGCAGTTTGCACTGCCACTAGCAGCTAATCGAGCAAAACTGCAATGTGACTAAAAACAGTTTATGGAGTTAGACCAGGGTTTCTCAGCCTCAGCACAATTGACCTTTTGGGCAGGATAATTCTTTTTTTTGGGAGGTTGTTCTATGTATTGTAGGAATGTTTAGCAGCGTCCCTGCTATCTATCCACTAGAATTCAGTAGCAGCCCTCAGTTACGACAATAAAAAATGTCTCCAGACATTGCCACATGTATCCCTGGGGGAAAAATCATCCCTGGTTAAGACCTAATGTGTTAGACAAACTTTAACTTTCATCTGAGCTCCACCACATACTAGTCAGTCAGTGTGGGCAGGTTACTTAATCTCTCTGGCTCATCATTTATTCATTGTAAACTGGGGATGATGACACACAGCTCAGGAGTTGGTTGTGAAGATTAAATAAGATAGTGTGTGTAACGTGTTTCATACAATGCTTGGAGCCTGGTAACAGCTAGTAACTATTTGCAATTAAGATCATGGTGGCAATGCCTCCAGTGCCCTGTGAAAGGACCTGACTTTTATGTGAATGAAGGAGAGATGGGTTTGATGAATCATTGATATTCAATCATTATATTTATGCACTCATTCAGTTAATATTTGTTGGGCTATTACTACATACCATGAATTGTTCCAGGCACAAGGGATACAGCAGTGTATAAAATACTGTCCTCATGGAGCTTACATTTGAGTGGAGTGAGAGGCAATAAAATGAGATGGGAAAAGTGAATTACATGATATGGTAGGAAAGAGGATAGAAATTGTTTGGGAGGTGGGAAAGATTAAAATTTTAGATAGGATAGATCAGGAAGTCTCTATCAAAAAAGCGACAGTTAAGACTTGACTTTGCCATGTAGGCACTGCAGTAAGGGCAGTTCAGACAGAGGGAAGAACAAGTGCAAAGGCCCTGAAACAGAACGTGCCTAGAATGCTCAGGGACTCAAAAGGAAGCCAGTGTGCCTGGAGGAGGTTGGAGAAGGAATTAAGACATTGGGTGAGTGGTTGGCTGGTTGGCCTGGTGATGAGGGCCTTATGGAGACTTTGCTTTTACTCTAAGTGAGATGAGAAGCCATTAGATATCATTGTTTTGTACATTTTAAAGTAGTTTTTTGATAAGAAATTATGGAAAGTGAAATAGGAAAGGTAAGAGTGTCTATCTAGGGGGTATAGAGTTGAGAGTAAAAAAATGGAAAAACCTGCTTTACCATGTCAACAAGGCTTACCCAGCCAAGTCTGTATTATTTCCATCTTATTTTGAAATAATTCCATCTTATTTCCACTGAAAGGTCTAACTTGGCTGAAGGCAAAGCTTCAAGGTTAGTAAGGAGAGCTGATTGCCAGACTCTGCATCACCATCTGAGTACCTGGGTGTGCTTCACGCTCTCGTGTGTGTGTGACATCATGGATGCAATGTTCTCCTCAGAACATGGAGTTCAACCTGCTGTCCTCTCTCTGTACCAACACTGAGGCTTTTAAAGCATCCCTGGAAGGTATGTCCATTTCTTTTTCTCCTTAAATATGATTGGGAAGTGAATAATTAGAGCAAAAAACAGACTAACTCAAAGAACAAAGTGGTGTGGGCAAAGGCCATAGTTTGGTCTTATAAAGAGTGATTGATCAGACAATTTATTGAAACAAATTTCTCTGTCTCTTAGGGAATTTGGAATGTTAACTTTCTCGGTGAGACGATATCAGTAGTATGCATTTCTTAATCATCTTTTATTCCAGTATTATGACTCAGATTTAAGGTGTATCTTTTACGCATGTCAACAAGTATAAACACATGCTTGAATGTTTTTCTCTTTTCGTCCAAGGTGATATTAATCAGAATTCATTTCAGATAAAAATCTCAACATGCACTTGAACTCCAAGGTGAGAGTGCATTCCATTCTGTTCTCATTTTATGGAGCAACTCTTCTGCCAGCTCTGGCTTGGCAACTTGGCTTTTTTGCAAAAGTCAGTTCTCAAGATCTCCTACAGAGGGGGAAAAATCTCTGAGCCCAGTCTTAAAGACAAGAGGGATTAGCTCCTTGGTACTTCATAAAGTTTGCAACATTTGAGGCTATTCTGTGAATTTCAAGGTTTTAAATCTTTTTATATTTTGTGAAACTAAAATTAAAAATTGTTTAATCCAATTCTGCTCCTTCTATTCATTTCAGAGTTATCAAGGAAGGAATTGCTAAAGGACCAAAGACAACTGCCAGCCTCTTAAAAGGTAATTTTCCTGCATCAACGTCACAGAGGCAGATTGCTTGAGACTGCATTTATTCATTTCCATTTATTTTTTTACCATACTTCACCTTGGATTAATTGCTTGACAATATCAGTCCATTTCTCTGTGGGATCCCCAAGTGGGAATTCAGTCACTGCCTCTGGCCAAGTGGGGAGCCTTCATCTGCTTGGGATGACAAAGATCTGTGGTCTCCTCACCCAGCCACCTGTTCATCCGTGAGTCCCTTTGGCAGAATCATCTATGTCACCGGAGCACTTGCAGATAGCCCGTTTGATGACTTAAGTTTTTCTTTGTCACTTAGTGAGCCTGCATTGTCCAACTTTATAACTTTGAATGTGAAGAAAAACTGGCTGTGTGAACATAAATGCCTCTTCACAACTGAACACTTTCCACCCTTGTATTAGGACAGTGTGTGTTTCTACTGTTTGCCTGTTATTGTCACACCACAGTTGATCTGGAAAGCAGTGCAGGAGATTCCCTCCCTGAGTTCTCCAACCAGAGTGGATAATTCCAATGGCTTCAAGAAACGTGCACAACAATACTGGGGATCATTTGTTGGTTTCACAGTGTAGAGGCTGGTTTGTGATTCTCTCTAATGGCAGACCAGGCCTCTGGACCAGAAATGAGGCCATGGAGAGTGGCACAAAGGATCCCAGCAACAGGAATAAACAGATGTGGTTCTAGCAGTGCTTGTTTCAATAGATTAGATATTTCTGCCTGCTTGAGTGGACAAACAGTAGACTTGAACCAACTGAAAAATCCAGAACAATCTACACCAATTTGCTGATTCCGAAAAGAATGCAATTTCAAATATATTCATCTACTGAAACCATGACCCAAACCAATATCACCACCAAACCTACCCACCCCACCAAACACACACTCAGGGAAGGGAGAGAGGGTGCAGAATAAGGACCAAAGGATTAAAAAAAAAATCAAATAATTCTGCATAGTAAACCTGAACTAAAGCAAAATTCTGTCAATCCTGCTTTTCCCATCAAAGACTAAGGATTTTAGAAAATAAAATAAAATAATTTAAGGTACGGTAATTTGCTTTCATTGAAATACAATTTTCCAACTTAAGAGTCACTTACATTTACGGTGGGATTCAAAGTATCCTTTTAGACTTTAATAAACCAAGCATTATAATGAAGATAGTGTCTAAACAGCTATCTCCTTTTAGTGGTCTCCACCAAAGAAGATGAATAGATGGGCTTAGCTACAGAAAAGCAGCCTCCATGGACAGGAGGTGAATGCATCCTTCTTCTGCATATGGTGCTGAGAATTCAGAGGGCTTGCAAACTTAATGGGATAGGTGTATCCTTCTTTTGCTCTTCACAATTAAGGATCTGGAACATCCCAGCTACCTCCAGGATTGGCAGCAAGGAAGGTAACCAGATGTAAAAGAATGCAAAGGGTATCTCTGGAGGGGAAAAGTCTTTCAGGCTCTTGGGATTCTTTGGTCCCTTGTTCGAAATTGTGTGTACCCTACTCTCCTGGCCTAAGGAAGGACTGGTGCTTGGTGAAGGCTGAGGTTTAGAAGTATGGCCACAGTCGCTTTGCAGCTGGTTTTCTGAACCAGCCCAATTAAGAGGCAGATTGAGATTAAGCTCAAAGAGAAGATTTTTAGTCATGGGGTAAAACTTAATTTTCCTGATGAGAGAAACGAGAGCTAAGGCGAGAAAGTGCTAATGAAAGATTCCAGGCAAAGAAAGCAGGGCCAGCTGCCAGTTCACAGACTGAGCTTGGCAGACAGACAGTGGAACTCTGACAGGGAGTTTCTCTGTGCATTTTAGAAGAAGGCAGAATAGATCTAAATGCAGCCAACCTATTGATTTATTCTCTTTGTACTGGACATGGCTTTTTATTAAAGAAAGCAGATATTCAATAGTGTTAACTAGTAATGGGAATTGACTTTTCACTAATTGCACAGACCTTGGCATTAATACACTTTAATGGAACCTGGGCTCTGTGTCCCTCAGATCAATCCTGAAGTTTTTCTCTAACTCTTTCTGGTCAAAGGATATGAATGGCATTGTAACCGAGGAGATCTTTTTTAATTTTTTATTTTTAATTCATGGAATGAATAGGCTGATGAACTTTCTTTTCTTCCAGGAGACCAGAGAAAGGGGTAGTTTTGTGACCTCTAAAATACATAGAAACTTTGTGGGTCTGAACTGGCTTTGGAGTTTGGTGTTGGCTGTTTAAAATTTGGTTGTGAAGGCTGGAAAAGAGTTCAGCTTCCCATGTACCCATTGCTGGATTTTCTGAGGCAGAAGATTCATCACTTATTTATCATTCATTTGTTAGATTTATTAAAAGTAAATAGGATTCCTGACAGCTGCTGGACTTACATACAGAGCTGGAACCAAGGATATGAGAATATATGCTGCCCTGGCAAACCTCTACAGCAGAATCTGACCTCACTCAAAGGCAAAGTTGCATGGAATACTGGATCCTGCCATGAACAAGGACATTCCTGAAGACCCCAGGATGGCAAATGTCCCACATCCTGTCCTCCAGAATTTATTGCCAGATTCTTTCTCCAACCACAGAAGACTAGGAGGACCCTCTACGTCAATGATGCTTCACATCCAAAGCATGAGACTTTGAGGTTCTCAGGGAGGATGTTTGTCTCTTATAAATCTTTGAATATAACAATGCCTGGAGTAGGAGCCAGATAAACCCAGTTTAATTTACAGTTTTACCTCTTTCTAGCTTGGTGGTATTAAGTCAATCTCTGAGATCCTCTGTGTCCTTATTTGCAAGAAAATAGAAACACATGCTTCAAAGGGTTGTTGAAGGATCCAATAAAATACTGTATGTAAAGCTTTTAGCTCATTGAGGGCTTCTTCAGTGAATGGTAGTTATGATTATCATCATCTTTGAATCCTTTGCACTTAGACATTGGGTAAATGTAAGGTCAGTGAATGGGTTCTTTCTTTGATTCAACTAATTTTGTGCCTGTTACATCCCAGATATTATTCTGCAGTGCACAGACACATCTCCTGATCTCATGGAAAGTGTACAGTTTGGTGGGGATACAGGAACAGAGAAGTAAATGAATGGATAAACTGTCTGAAATTTAATTTTGGATAGTAATAAGTTTCATGAAAAATATCAAGCAAGGTTAGAGGATAGAAAGTGACTCTGTGTGTGTGTGTGTGTGTGTGTGTGTGTGTGAGAGAGAGAGAGAGAGAGAGAGAGAGAGAGAGGATAGAAAGTGAAGGTCTATGGAGGAGACAAATGAATAAATATAAACAGGGATTTCTTCAGGTACTTATAAAGCACCCTGCCCTATTGTTTTAATCCCTCTGACCAGGTGTTCATTCAACAACCTCTCTCTTTACTTGATAGACTCTTGTGCTATAGTTTCTCATTACATAGAGAGGTGAGATAACTTCCATCAGGTGAGCGCCTTTATTCTTTTCCATCCTAGACCTTGGGTCCTTTTTCCTAAAGTGTCCCCCACCTCCATCCCAGGACTTCATTTCAAAAATGAACATTAAAACCTGGAGATTTTTCTACAACATTTTTACTTAAGGTAGGCAGGAAAATGCTTCTCTTTTCATATCTGACTTCTGTACTTCCAGGCTTGCCTTCCAGAAGTGGCCAGCCATGGATTCAAGATGTCTCAAAGTTTGAAGGAGTCTTTGCTTTCTATCTGGTCCTGCAAAGTGTTCCACAAATGGACTGCCATATTGAATTATTTTCAGCAGTAGAAATTCTTCAATGGCCCATTTCAGACCAGGCTCTAATTTGAAAGTAATAACATTTGGGCAAAGCTTAGATGCACTAAGTTGCTGCCGAGGGCTTGGTGGGCTTTGAGGTAATTGGGTTTACTCAGTTGCTGATGCTTCACTTGGACAAATGAGAAATCAAACTACAGCTCAGTTTGCAGAAAAGCCCGTGTCAGCAGTTTAGTCTGACTACTATTTCAGAGCTTGTTATGTTATTGGCAATAAAATGCAACTAATATACTGTTAATTAATATTGCATCCTACAGCTAATTTATCACATTATTAATCAGAGTGATAAAGCCAAGGAAAATGCAGTTCACCTTTAGTGTCCCTTCATTTCTTTTAAACACTTGAATTTCTGCATAAATAGGTGTTTTGGTCAACACTGCCAAGTGTTTGGGTGGTCCTGGACGAGTGTATTCCATTTTCAAATAGTAACTTGCCCCTCAGGAATATTTTATTTAGCAAGACAGGACTTAAAGTGAAAGGGTAACCATTTCTGAACGTAACCTTGGCTTTGTGCTTCTAGTAATTATCCTTTAATTGCATTACCCTATTTGAAATAGAGTTGTAATTGGAAAAAAACAATTTGACATTCCCTGATGCTTACTCTGACATGCACTATTTGCTTTTTATTCAAATGTAAATTTTTGCCATAATACTATCAAAGAAAGAAAAAAATTAAGCAAAATTGAAATGTCAGTTGCAATTTCTGACATGCAGGCAGTGTCATTCACTGGTGGTGTCTGGAAGGCAAGACTTTCACTTCAGATGGAAAAAAATATCAAACTATGAAATTAGCATGCTCTGAGGAGAGGGAGAGATGGATGGCAGAATCACAAATCTACTCCTTTGGGATACGTGTCCACTTTGCACAATGGCTTCGAAATATCAAACAAGCATCCAGCTATGATTTTCGGATGAATAAGTCTTTAAACTTAATATAAAAAACATTTTCCTTAAAAACAGAAGAGTCACAAACTTACCTCTATTTTACCTTAGGCATCTTGAAGGTGTAATTTTCATTTGGAGTATGTGTTAGGCAGTCACTAAAATGGCTCTAATGAATTCTGTCTCCTGATATCACGCTCCTGTAAACCCTTCCCTTTTGGTTGAGGGCTGGACCTTTTGACTTGCTTCTAATAAGTAGAACACAGCGAAAGTAATAGCATGTCACTTCCAAGACTAGGTTACACAAAGTACTGTTGCTTCTGCTTTGGGCTTCCCTGTTTTGCTTTCTCACATGCTCACCCTGAGGGCGAGCAGCCGCCATCTTGTGAGCTGCCCTATGGAGAGGCCTTGTGGTAACTGAGGGACGTCTCTGGGCAGTGTTTGGTTAAGAATTGAGGCCTTAGGCCCGGTAACCCATGAGGAGCTGAATCTTGTCAACAGTTTGGAAGTGAATCGTCTCTCAGTTGAGCCTTCAGACGGGCCCAAAGCCCCAGCTGACACCTATTACCTCGTGAGAGACCTTCAGCCAGCTAAGTGGCACCTTGATTCCTGACCCGCAGAAACTGTGAGGTAATAAGTGCTTGTTGTTTCAAGTTGCTCAGTTTTGGGGTAATTTATTACATGGCAATAAATAACTAATACAGGGTAGGAGAGAATAAATATTAAACAGATAAATAATTCCAGATATGTCTGGCTTGTCACATAGGTGGGAGAAAACATAACGATGGTGGAGGATGACAACAGCTATGTCTTTGCCTCAGCATGTTTCCTCAGATAAGTCATATGACCTTTCTGTGCCTCAGTTTTCTTACCTTGGTCACAGATATAATTTACTCACAGAAGTTCTGTGAATAAATTACTCAAAAAATTTCTAAGTACTGTACATACATGAGATGATTGGTATTAAAGCTAAGAAATAACTGTTTCAGTCCAGGACCCAGTGTAGCACTCACAGTGTAGTAGAATGAGCACTGTGCCTCAGTAGACCTGAATTCCAACCCAGGCCCTTTCATTAACCAGCTGGGTGACCTTGAGAAAGCCACTTAAGTTCTATCAGCTTCGATTTTCTGATCTGATAAACCTTTAGAGACTGAAAGGAAAGAAACAGGACAAGTAAGTTTTGATAGATGAAAGCAGCTTAGGAGCATGGGTATAATAATTGGTACCCTTTGGTCAAAAGTGACAGAAATCCAAGTTGAAATAGCTTATCTCTGGGATCTACTTTAGGGTTAAAAATATTGATTTTTTTTTTTTTAGCATTTCTTTTGCTTTCACTAGGTTTCCAATAGAATGTGATTGTAATTCTCTTTTACTTCAAAGTCTACTTTTAAGGACATTTGTGTGTTGGAGTGAAAGAAAAAATACGTTTTTGAGAGCATGGTTAGTCAAGTGACTCCATCATACAGGCAGGCACTGAGCAAAGAGATTGAGACAATGATGTCTAGATGCTAGGCGTGGTAGAGTTGACCACCAGCACCTGTTTCTGGTCTTCTGATTTTTCCATCCCACTTTCTTGCTATGACTAAATCAGCCTAGAAGAGGTGTATTTATTCCAGGAAGAATTTCACACACTTCTAGAGTCTGAATTTTGCAGCTATGGCCTTAATGATGTTATGAGGCCAAGGCGGGCCCTTGCCCAGCTCTGAGATAAGCATCTCCTTGAATCATTTGCCCCAGGCACTTCACTTGCCTCATCCCAGTTCTGGCCCTGTATTATTTCCTTGGACCCACTGAACATAAGCCTCAGGACTTCTCTCTTCCTGGAAGGCAGAGTAGACAGCTGCTTCACCAGAGCTCTGAGGATCCTCTGAAGGTCCCCTTGACCACACCATCTTCCTCACTGGCCTTCACCAATATCCAAAAGTCTAAGCCTGGAGTTACTTCCTAAAGCAAGAGGGCATTGGAAAAAGTACACAGGATTTGGAAGCAAGAGAAAGGAGTTGAAACTCAGGCTCTGGCAAAAAATAACTGGGGGAACTTGGGCAAGTCACTTAATTTATCTGGACCTAATTTTCTATTCTGTAAAATGAGGAGGGTATTATCTGCTCTCCTTTCCTCTGCATCTTTATGTGGATCAACTGAAATACTGATTGAAAAATCATTTTGAAAATGGAAAAGCAGTATATAAGTGGTTACTGTGATGGTTGAGGGTTAATATATTATTCTCTATGTTAGAAAGAATAAAATTATCTGTTGAATGCTTGGAACACTGTAAAGAAAGGAGACAGGTTGAGTAAACGTTGATTGATGAGCAAGGGGTGACAGCATATGAGTCAGGTCCCTTTGTTCAAGAGAAATTCAACTTCAGATAGTTTAGGTGAAAAAAAGAAGGAAATTTCTGAAAGGTATCACACTTAAGTTAAAGTAGAACAAGGTGGGAGATGGTCCTCAGGGAAAGTTGGAAAAGGAACTCAAATCCAACTAAGACTTCATTTTTCTCATGGCACATCTTCCTTTTCTCTTATGTAGACTGTCCTCTTCCCTGTGCTGGGAATTTGGCTGATGCGTGCTCCCCTCATTCAAATCCTGTTTTGTCTACCAACCAGAGGAGCTGATTCTCTGTTGCTTCAGTTTTGAAGCCTCCAGGGAAGGATGCTGATTGGCTTGGCTAAAGTCATATGCCCACTTCTGGACCAACTGGAACCAAGGAGGCAGAATCTTTGTGGGGACACATAGCAACTGCCTTTCCCAGAGGAGTGGGAACGCCTGGGAGCAGATGCCAAATGTTGTCCTCTGCAGTAAGGCCCTGATCAGGTCACTGGCTGCAACATACAGTTGTTTAGGTTGTGAAGTGTGCTGTACACAGCAGCCCCACCTGGCTTGGGAGACAGCTAACATGCAAGGTGCCTGCACAAAAGCAGTTCATTTCCCAAAAGAAATGTACCCCAAAATGTGGCAGCTAAAGAAGTTTTCCAAATGTTAGTCCCAATGAGAGAAGATGGCAAAAGTTTCCATTGGAGGAAAAGATCAGCCTGTGCCAGAGAAGCCTTTGTCGGCCCTTTGCTCAGAGCCCATGAGTGCCAGGCAGTGGCCTGGGATGGATGACAGTTCCATTCTCAGAGGTGTGGCCTCTCCACATTTTATATTGATGTGATGAAATGGGAAATTAAACTCTGACACCAATATGAATAGGGGAAAAAAGCAAAAGCTACAGAGCGACAGTTCTTGCTTCAGACTTCAAAGACGTGATTGCCCTGCCCAGTGTTGTTGGCAGCATGTTCCAAATTGTTTGGGTTGTTAATGTGGAGGAATGCCAGTCACCTTTGTCCCCTCCTGCCAGGATGAGTAGGTGGCACTGAACCCACCCGTCCCTCCTGCTGATGCTGCCGGGCTCATTTTCCTCCAGCCCACATGTGCTAATCCTGACTTTGTCCTGCTCGAAAGCCAAATGTACTCTCACCACTGCCTGCCAACTCCTTAAACAGGCACCCAAGGCCCTTCACGCTATGGCTCCAATCTGCCTTTCCAGGTTCCTCTCCCACTTCCTCTTTAAGTCCATAAATATAGACTTTTGTTGCCCCCAGATATGCCAAACCAAGTCTCACCTCCGAGCCTGTGCTTGGGCTATTTTTTTCTGCCTGGAATGTGCTGCCTTTTGAAAACTTCCCTATTCATCCTTTACAAAGCATTTCCTGGTTCCCCCCAAGTAAATGTGGCTTCTTGTTTTGATCCCCAGAACACATGGTTTGTACTTCTTTATAGCACTCACCACACTCTGTCTTAAGTCATGGTTGCACTTGTTATATTTCATTCTTCCAGATGAGAAGATCCTTGAAAGGAGATTTTTTTTTAAATGGTGATGATAAACACATATATTTCTTACTCTGAGCCAGGCCTGCTACATATTTTAAGTTATTTAATCCTCATTACAAACTTTTTCCAAATGAAAAACAGAAGCGCAGAGAGGTTTAGTAATTTGCCAAAGATCACACAGCTAACCTAGGATTGAATCCTGGGTAGTGTGCCTCCCTGAGTCCATGCTATTGACCACAATTATAACCTCTTTTTTGTGGAGTCAGAGGAGTATTTACTGGGAAGCCAACAAAGGTTTTTTCAAAGCAGCAATTTATAATTTTGTATACTTGTTCTAAAAGAAGCATTCAAATTTATATTAACTTCAGATCCTAAAAGAACCCTGGATGGATGTACTTGCTTGTGTTTGAATCCTCTTAAACCTCATTTGGTAATAATGATTGCCATGATGCTGATGATGACGATCATTCCAACCCTTGTACAGAGCTTTCACAAGGCACTCAACTATCTCCCTGGATCCTCAGAACAGCCCAAAAGTTAAGCACGATCCTTGTCACTTTTACAAAAGATGTACTAACCTCAAAGAGATGGTGATTTTGCCTAAGGTCAAGTGATGGAGCTGGGATTGAATCTCAGAGCCTCTGATCCCATATGTCATGCTTCCTCCACTCAGACATTTGCTGCCTATGGGTTCTGAGAGCCTTTGCAGTACTTAGTAGATGGTGCTGCTCCCCGCCCCAGACCCATGCAGACCCATTTGCAGAGCACTCCATCACATCCAACAATTATCTAAATTGAAGTTGTCCATTCTGCCTTTTAAGTTCTTTTCCGGCTAATGAACCTTTTCAACCAACACAGGGTGCTTGATGTTAATCACATAGAGAAATGCAAGCTCAATCTGTTCACCTTTGAATAGATAGCACCTAAAAGGTATAGAAATTGCATTTAACTTCTCAAGCCCTAATCTTAAGAATTTCTTAGGGGAAACTTCTTCAACTGCCTGTTTTCAAGAGACTTTCAAAACCCTCGAGCAATTGCTAAAGTGATACTAGAAATACATTTGCCTTTATCTAGAGACTTGGTGAGTACTAGCCTATAATTTGTCATTCTGTGTAACAGAAAGCCTGGAGAATCATATTATAAAGAAGTCTTCAGCTTTCATAGCTGATATGTAAACATATTCCTAAGGCAGAAAAGTACTGGATATTAGTGACGCCTAAACACGGACCCTGGGGAAAGCACTCCTCATCCAGTTATTTTTTAAGGACATATTATCTCTGTGTCATGCAGGAAAGTGCCTGCACCAGAAAGGCCTTGTCTTCCTTCCCAGACTCACACAGTCTGTGGTAAAGAGGTCACTGGAGATAGTGACTGAGAAGTCAAGCTCTGGAGTTAGGCCAGCCCGGGTGTGACCTGTATATTCTTGCATAAATATGGGTACGTGCACATATGCATAAACCTGGGTGCGTTTTATTTATACTATTTAACTTTATTCATTGATTCAACAAATATGTACTGAGCACCTACTAAATGCCAGACAGTTTGGTAGGTACTGAAGAAAAAGGAGTGAACAAAACTACCTTGGGGTGCTTCCATTCATCTGCAAAACAGGAGTAATTATAGCACCTCGCCCATAAGGCTGTTTAAAGATTACAACTGAGCCTGGTACCTGGCACATACTTATTAGGATAAAAACAAAACAATGTTTTATCTCATTTCTAGATTTAAAAAACCTCATGGTTCATTTGTTTACATTTTGAGCCATTTCAAACCCTGTTTTTCAGAAAATTATTGAGGGGTTTCCTTTGATGGCGCCTGGCAAATATAATAAATATATAGTGTCTGGCTGTTTGGGCTAAGTGAGCAGGAGTTGTGGTAGAAGGCAGGGCGGCAGGTCACATGAGTGCATTTGGTAAATCTAGTCACAGTCAGAACGTGTTCAGGTGGCCTTGGCATAGACAATCACAGAAGCTCTTCATTTTCAGTTTTATTCTGAAAAGATTGTGCTGATATTACTTTACCTCTAGAGTTTCTATCTGTCAAGAATACTATTGAAGAGTTTCAAATGAAGCATTTAACAGAAATTCCTGATGTTGTGGCTCAAATTCATTTTCTTCCCTCTTGCCCTCCAGGTCTCAGTGGTGGAGGGTTGAGTTGGACAAACCAATCTACTTCTGCCCAGTCTTCCGGGTACTTGTGTGTTATTCCTTGGGATTCTTGGTGATGTATCAGAACACAAGGCCCATCTTTGTGTGTGGGCCCATCGTTGGTACACAGATACAGAGAACCTCTGTCTCTGATAGACAAGTGAACTTTCCCTTTCCTCCCACTTCTGGAGCATCATGCTTTCCTGTTTTATTTCCTTTGTCTCTTTATCCTTTGGAATTTGTTTCCCAATAGGGTCTGGGGTCCATTTCTTTGCCCAAAAATTTTGAGATGAAAGGTGAAATAAGAAGCAAAGTCAAATCTTAGGAAATTGCCAATGTCACTAATTTCTGACCTAAAGAAAGAAAGCAAAGGAGGAAGGAAGGAAGCAAGGTAGCAAAGAAGGAGGGAAAGAATGGAGGAAAAATCTCGAGGAAGGGAGGGCTAGAATTAGGTGACTACTTATGTATTCTGTTCTTTAATGATAATTACAGTTTATTGAATGCTTCCTCTGCACGAAGCACTGGCTAAACATATTTTACATATATCACTTCACTTAATCATCACATCAACTGCATGAAGCTTCCCTCCACCCTAAATTATTTGCATTTTGAGGATGAAGAAACTGAGGATAAGGTACCCAAGGTACTGCAACATTTAACCATAAAAGTCACGGCTCATCTGCTATGTGAGCAGAAAGAGATACAAATCATTTGCACCAGCAACTTCCACTACCTTTTTAATAATGTTATATACATTTCCAAGCTTATAAGAGTAATTATGTTCAGTATAGGAAATTTGAAAATTATAAACATTTGATGGAGAAAATGAAAAATCATATGAAGTCAAAGATAACTTCTATTATTATTGTAGAGTCTCTCTCACTTTGTTTTACTGCTTTTTGACAAATTTGGAATTGTTTTATTTTCTTATTTTATACTCTGCCTTAAAATAATTAGCATTGTTATGAATTTTGCCCCATTATTTAAAAAATTCTCCAAAAAACTTATTTGGATATATTACATTGATACCCAATATAACATAGAATATTATATATATATAAAATATACCTTTATTCAATTGTTTTTCTCATGTTAGAAAATTAAGCAATTACCAAATTCTGCTGCTATAAACGTGATGAGCATCATTGTACAAAATTACTACTTTTGACACCAGTGGCAGCTGTGTTTGTCATTTAAAGGTGATTTCTTTTCCACAAGAAGTGCCAGCGCTTACACTTTCTGGTTGTTCGGTCACAATGACCTCCATGGTGTGACTAGGTCGATGGAAATGATACACTGCTTTTGTTGGGAGCCGACCCAGCCAGCCCTGGGGTATGAGTGTCCAGACCAACACCAACTCCAGCCAGGTGAGAGGACATGCAGCTATTTCCTCCTCTTGGTGCTGTTCTGGGTTCAGCCTGGAGAGGATTTCCTAGAGGAGGCAGGGATGAGCAGAGTAGACAGCTGTGTTGCTCTGAGAGCTTACTGCTGGCTGCCACACAGAGGGCAGCACCTGCCTTAGCACCTTTGTCACCTGGTGGGGCCTGAGCTATGGATACTGCAGTATCCATAAAGTGTGAAGTGTGGCCTATGGCACACTTCTAACCTACTGAACAGGAAATAAAAAACAGCAAAACACTTCCTTTTATTTCTTTTTCCTTCTTTCATTCCCAAACTTTATTCTTACTTGGTTAAACTCACTTTGCCTACTCAAGAAGAAAGGAGATGTACTTTGGGAGACCAAGGACAGCAGATCACCTGAGGTCCAGAGTTCGAGACCAGCACGGCTAACATGGTGAAACTCCGTCTCTACTAAAAATACAAGTTAGCCGGGCGTGGTGGCAGGTGCCTTTAATCCCACTGTAATCCCAGCTACTCGGGGTGGGGCTGAGGCAGGAGAATTGCTTGAACCCAGGAGTTGAAGGCTGCAGTGAGCTGAGATCCCACCATTGCACTCCAGCCTGTGCAACAAAAATGAAACTCCTTCTAAAAAAAAAAAAAAGGAAAAGAAAAGAGGGGCATACCTTCTTTTATTGGGGCAAAGAGAAGAGAATAAAGGGGAGAAAGTAGAAACATACAAATTAGACTGCATTGCCAGTTTTACCTCTTGCTTTGTGCTTTTTTTCTTAAAGTATGACTTTACTTTTCTCCATATTCTAAAATGTTTTATTCAACAAAATTTATTGAATGTATATTATATGCAAAGCACTGTGTTTAATGCAATAGGAAATGGAAATGACTGAGGCTCTACTTAAAGAAAAATTTTACATAACTTTGCTTAGATTGGGTGCTTATTCAGAAGTTTAGAATATTGTCTATATTAATTTTTCTATCTACTAGAAATGTCAAGCCCTTTATTAATAAATTCTAAGTTTCTTAAAGTCTCCTCCATTTTTATTTTAGTTTTCCCCTCTGTGCCAAAGAGCTTTCTGTTTAACGTTAAATTTAGCAAATAAATACACTGGACATGTAATTAATACTGGATTTCAGGTGAACAAATACCTTTAAGTATAGTTCATTAAATATCCATACGTGTGTTCCAAGTATTGCATGAGACATACTTAAACTAAAAAATTATTTGTTCCTTATCTAAAATTCAAATTTAACTGGATGTCTTATATTTTATCTGGAAACTCTATTTCTATGGAATAAGAAATTGCCATTCATTGAGTCTCTACATTGGGCACTTTTTTTTTTTTTTTAGACAGAGTCTTGCTGTGTCACCCAGGCTGGAGTGCAGTGGCGCAATCTCTGCTCACTGCAACCTCTCTGTCTCCTGGTTCAAGCGACTGTCATTCCAGCCTCCCGAGTAACTGGGATTACAGGTATCCACCATCACACCTAATTTTTGCATTTTTAGTAGAGATGGGGTTTTGCCATGTTGGCTAGGCTGGTCTCAAACTCCTAACCTCAGGTGATCCACCCGCTTCAGCCTACCAAAGTGCTGGGATTACAGGCGTGAGCTGCCGTGCCTGGCCTGCATTGTGCTCTTAACCTGACACATTTAATGTTTATACATCTCTATAATGTAGGTATTGCTATCCACATTTTAAATGCAAGGGAATGAAGGCCTCTAGAAAACAAGTAACTTGTCTGAAGTCCCAAAACAAGCAAGTAGTTGGCATTCAGACTTAGGTTCGTCTGATACCTGGGCCCATGTTCTTGCCTCTGGATTATAAGTACTTATAGTTGAAGTATGGACTAGTTCTGGAATATTCCACTTTAACTGTATTTTAGTAGAATATTTCATTTTCAATTGAAAGAACAATCTGTATAAGAATAAGGTGGGCAAGAAGGTGGACATTTTGCTCTTCTTCTCATATTATTTAGAAGAAACATTTTGCCCCCAAAGCTCTTGAACAAATGACACTTCTCCAACTCCACCTTAAGAAACTCATCTTCTAAATCTGTATCTTTTTCAAAGTGAGCATTTCATTGGAAGTTTGTAGTAAAATATCGCCCTCTTCTGGACACATGGATATCATACAATGCAGATGGATACAAAGGACTTTTTTTGTTTTGTTTTAGTTTTTATTTTTTCCTTCCAACTTTTTGATGCATGGGGTACATGTGCAAGTTTGTTATATGGGTAAATTGTGTGTTGCTGGGGCTTGGTGTACAAATTTTTTATGAACCAGGTAGTGAGCCTATAATAGTACCTGACAGGTAGTTTTTATATCGTCATCCTCCTCCCACCCTCCACCCTCAAGTAGGTTCTAGTGTCTGTTGTTCCCTTTTTCGTGTCCAAGTGTACTCAATGTTTAACTCCCACTTACAAGTGAAAACATATGGTATTTGGTTTTCTGTTCCTGTGTTAATTCACTTAGGACAACAGCCACCAGCTGCATCCATGTTGCTGCAAAAGACATGATTTTTTTGTTTTTATGGCTACATAGTATTCCATGGTATATATGTCCCACATCTTTATCCAGTCCACTGTTTATGGGCATCTAGATTTAGTCCATGTCTTTCTTAATGTGAATAGTGCTGCAATGAACATACACATGCATGTGTTGTGTCTTTATGGTAGAACAATGATACAAAGGTTTTTTAAGAGTTAGAACAAAAGTACGATTCGATTATGTATCCAATCACACAATAATCAGTGTACCTTAAATCAGTACACTGATCAGGTGTACACCTTCTTTGTTGTGACTTCTCAGAATGAAAACAGAAAGACATTTTAGAATTGGCTGAGCAACAAATTCCATCCATGTTTATGGAGCTGGCTGAGTGGTGGGGATGAAGTGGGCAAAATCTTTATCTCCAGGACACACATTAAGTAACCAAACTGCAATAATACCTAAGTCTCAGAATCACATAGATTCAGAGAATCCTGAATAGGAAGAATTTCAGATGTATAAGATGAATGGTGAAAGAATAGAAAAATATCCACCAGCATTGACACTTTGGGGTCAAACAATCTATTTTGATTTCTTCTCTTCCACTTATAAACTATGTAACCTTAGGCAAGTTATTGAAACTCTTTAGCTCTCTGTTTCCTCATCTGTGAAATGATAAAAATAGCCATTTATTAGGACAGGTGGAATCAAGAAATGTGGTACTATCTGCTAGGATCTGAAGGTTTTCGTCCCCCCAAAATTCATATATTGAAATCCTCACCCCGACAGCGCTGATATTAGGAGGTGGGGCCTTGGGAGAAGGTTAGGTTATGGTGACAGAGCCTCACAAATGGGATTAGTGCCTTTATAAAAGAGGCTCCCGAAAGATCTCCTGCCCCTCCCACCATGAGAGGTTTACAAGAAAGAGACATTGTTTATGAGCCAGGAAGTGCCCTCACCGGACCCTGAATCTGGAGGCACCTTGAAATTGGACTTCTCAGCCTCCAGAGCTGTGGGGAACAAATTTCTGTGGATTGTATGCTATCCAGTCTATGACATTTTATTATAGCAGCCTAAAAGGACTAAGATATCGAGTATAAAAACGGTTTCATTTTCTAAAGTGTCTTATTTTCACCCAAATTTTGGCTAATAGCCAAGGTTTAGCAAACCATATTAGTTTTCCAAATTTATCCAATTTTAGAGCTGTATATTTTTTCAAGAAAGTCAATGATATCACCATAAAGATGTTTTGAAGCAGGAACCTCAGAAATATGTGAACCTATGAAATTCAAACCAAATATAATCTAGCCTTTGTTTTATGTAATTTCAAAACTGAAAAAAGTTAAAAAATATATCAATATACTAAAATATCAAAAAGATGAAAGCCTCTTAAATATCCCTGTATCACAAATGATTAAGAATATCCAGCTTTATAAAAGATACTATCAAGTATCAGAAAGTCATTATGCATTTATTTTGGGCATCATTATTTCTGGAAATGACATAGAGAAAATGTTGAGGTGTGTGCTGGGTTCCCTTTTGTTTGGCAGACACCAGTTTCACATTCCCTTCTTTCACACCACAGAACTGAGAGTCCTGTGAGGGTAAAAGGGAAGAACAGGAGCTGCTGATGCTTATTTTATTTTGCTAGCACTGTGTTATAAAGTTAATGATATGCCTTTAACTGCCTGACAAGTTATTTAACCCAGCTACAGCTATTAAAAATTCCTATTCATTTGACCTAGAATGGAGTTCTAGCTATGAAACAAAGGATGACAGAGAAAATTATTCAAATATTCTCTGTGTAGCTTATAAAAAACAGAAATTTAGTTCTTACAGTTCTGGAGGATGAGAAGTCCAAGGTCCAATTTTCAAACATGCTAAGCTCTTTAAAAGCAAGTAACACAAATTGGTAACTTAATTACAAGTGCCTTATTGTTATTACAGAATGTTGGACCCTCATGGTAAATTACCACACACAGGCCATGCTACGTTTATCTAAAGGAGGTTGACATCCATGAGAATGGTATGGAAGATTCTCCAGGGAAGAAATAAAGATGTGGCTGTAAGTCACCGCTGTTTGCTCTCCTTTAAAGATATGAAAGTTCCCAAGAGCATGAGTTTCAAACAGGCCACTCTACCCTTGACCTTTTATCCTCAGATGAGTAGAGCTAATTTTCCATCTAGTCACTACCTGGTATTCACCTAATGGTCAACCATGTGCAAAAAGAGAAAATAACTCGCATAACTGAAAAGTCCAGGTTTGACTTCAGGCATAACTGGATCGAGATGCCCAAATTCTATCTATCTTGGTCTCTGGCTTCCACGTTCATCTATGTTTTCATTCTAAGGCAGATTCTCGTTTAATGCCAAGATTAGCCACCAGTAGGCCCAGTCTTAAACCTATAAACTTAGCAACCCTCACTGAAAAAAAGCATCACTTTTTCCCTAGTCTCAGTGATTGAAGTTGATTGGCTTTGATTGACCTGGCTAGTCATACGCCCACCCTTATAACATTCACTAAGGCTAGTGAGATGCTACACTCTCAAAGGCTAGGACTTGGTGATACAACTGCCCTACAACCACAAAGTAAAGCCAACTGCATCTGAACCACATGGGCTGAGTACAAGGGTAGTTTCTCAGTGGGAAACTGCAGAGTGCTAATTCCAGAAGGGAAAATGATACTGGGCATGTAAAACACTACCAAACTTTAACTGATGTGGTGGAAACAAAAATAAAAACAAAAACCCAAAGCAGATTCAATAATTTTTCAAGCAGTGACCAAATGGATTTGATAATATGAACAAGAGAAAGGAGTAAAAAATAACTGACTATGTATCTTATTGACTCATCTAAGGCTAGATACAGCAAACAATCTAATAAAGTGTTTATAATTTCTTTGATTTTTAGAGCCAAGACCTGAGAACGAAGTTGAAATAGAAATTAATTAGGTCACTGTATTAGTTGGGGTTTTCCAGAGAAAAAGAATCAATTACATATGTCTGCCTGCCTGTCAATCTATCAATCTATCCATCCATCCATCCATCTGTCATCTATCAATCAAGAGGTGTAAGGAGCCTCTGAACATGGGTTGTGGGTATGTCACACAGTGTAAAGCTTGGTTTGTCAAGGATTTGTAGCTGTGCACTAACCCTAAAATCTATGTGTAGTTCTTTGACACAAAAAGATACAAGGAAGAAAATAAGCATGGTTTTTCAATTATAGCTTTTGGGGATGAGTTGGAAACTTTTACTGAAAAAAATTAGAAAATCTTTCCTTTTCAACATTTTCTATAGGAAAGTCTATTGTCCAATTTAGAGATGTCATGAGCTATTTTGGAATAATAAATTTATTTTCATACACCCAACTCTAAGGCCTAAATTTTACAGAGAAATTTTCTTTGCATAGACTCATTCACTAAGCCACAAATGACTAGATGCTTGCTGGCATTTTTTTTTTTTTTTTTGAGACGGAGTTTCGCTCTTGATACCCAGGCTGGAGCGCAATGGCGCGATCTCGGCTCACCGCAATCTCCGCCTCCTGGGTTCAGGCAATTCTCCTGCCTCAGCCTCCTGAGTAGCTGGGATTACAGGCACGCGCCACCGTGCCCAGCTAATTTTTTGTATTAGTAGAGACGGGGTTTCACCATGTTGACCAGGATGGTCTCGATCTCTTGACCTCGTGATCCACCGCCTCGGCCTCCCAAAGTGCTGGGATTACATTGCTGGCATTTTTTAAAAACCTCAATGATATCAAAATTCACTAAGCAATCCCGAATACCTCTCTTAATGCCAAAATTCAATTTGTATTTTATCCAGAATCTCGTAGTCTCCATTTACATGGTACCAGTACTACCACTATTGCTTACTTTATCTTATATGACACAATAAACAATTTAATTTTCAATTCAAGCCCAAATCATAAATTTGGTGTGCGAGAATATAGCAAAAACCAATGATTTAAATTACATTTTTCAAATTCTTCAATGTAACTGATTGCTTATTGTTAACAAAGGGAAATTTGTTAAGTTTAGTAATGTTTGCAAACATTAGTTTTAATAAGTCCATTTATTTCAAAACCATAGGGTAGATAGATTATGGTAAGTTGTTTTTTTTTTTTTTTTTTTGAAACAGTCTCACTCTGTCACCCAGGCTGGAGTGCAGTGGCACAATCTCAGGTCACCACAACCTCCACCTCCCGGGTTCACGTGTTCTCCCGCCTCAGCCTCCCCAGTAGTTGGGACAACAGGCATGCGACACCACGCCTGGCTAATTTTTGAATTTTTAGTAGAGACAGGGTTTCACTATGTTGGTCAGGCTGGTCTTGAACTCCTGACCTTGTGATCTGCCCACCTCCGCCTCCCAAAGTGCTGGGATTACAGGTGTGAACCACTATGCCTGGCCAGCAACTCTTCAAAAAATAAAATGTTTGTTTGCTTGAAATGACATGAAATCAAGTTTCTAATCACTGTATGTTTAACAAGAAATCATTCCCTCAGTTTCAAGGGGGAAAACAACACATTTTTGTTGTGGCATTTCATAGAACTGTAGTACTTCCAAATTGAAACACCTTTTGTATTTGAAGGTGTTTTATTACTATCCCAATTGAGTTAATAATCTGCTTTATCTAGTAAATTTTCTGTATTTTTCTAAAAGCTAAATAATCTTAATAAGATTAGTCAATCCTCAGAACTATACCATTAAAAACACACACTGGGACATATACTTTGCTGAAGGCTATTACCTTTCAAACTAAGTGTTCAGTTGTGTTTCGTGATTTTAAAAAAAGTAGATAAAAGCATTACTTCCCAAGTACCTCCACTTTATAAAAATAAGTGAAAAGAGACTCAGAATTGCCTGTGTACATTTCTGTATTCTCACTCATATTCTTGAAACTTAACACCCAATATGGTTGACTGCTGTTGGGCAAGACCTAAGAATGATAGAGAAACCATTTGATTTTCAAAAACATCCACTTCAGCAGGCTATGACGTAATTACATGTTCACAGTTAAATTTATAAGAGAGTAAAGGAAACTAGTAATAGCTGAGGGCAGTTTATTTTCATGAAGATACCAGATGTCAGTAAAAACTTAGGCAATGTCATGAATTTTGCACAAGAATGTTAAGCTATAAGCAGGGCAACCATAGTGGAGGTAGAAAACCTCTACCAAAATCCAGTCCAGATAAGACATCAGTTTTCTACACTGTGACTCAACGTGTAATCACCTTTTGGAGGTGGAAGGGGTATATGAGGCCAGTGGGATCTTATGTTTCAGGGCAGTCATAGCTCTTCTCAAGGACTGAACTGTTCTGGTTTTGTTTTTCTTTAAAATAGCCACCCACAACACTATTTAACAAACCAATCGACACTTTAGCCAACCTCAACTGAAAAAATAAAATGGTTTACAGAATATTTCATACTACCCAGGCACTCTCACATGTTCAGGAATTTTGAACATGGATATTTGTGAGTACATGAATGCAGGTATTTTTCTGGGAAGTTAGTTCATAGTTTTCATCACCTTCTCACAGAGGTCTTTAACTTCCAAAAAGTTAAGACCATAATAAAACTCACTACAATTATTTTCTTATTAATAAATCATTATGGGTATTTCAAAATTCACTTGCTAAAAATTACTTGCTTGAAACCATGCCAGGTAAGCAGTTTTAGAATAGACTGTCAGGTTGTAGAACAGCATGTTATATAGAACTAAACATAATATTTTAAAAATAGAAGAATCCTGTATATGCTACAAGGTAAATAGCTATTTCCATATTTGTAAAAAAAATCATCAGATAACATTTTATACAAATATATACATGCATTTCTACCTTAATATTTGTGATCAACATTGTGTGAGACCAACATTTGTGATCTAACTTCTCTACTAGCATCTACACACAAGAGAAACTGTTTATAAAACTTTGCTTTTTAGATTAATAGAATTCTAAAGTAATTTAGTCACTTGGAATATTTAGGCACAATATAAAGAGGTTCTAGATGATTTCATTATATTGGTTATTTCTGTAATTTTATATTACAAAATAGTAAGTAGGCTCATTACTTTTTCCAAAACATAGCTTTATTACAGCTTTACTGTAAATCGGATATATCTTTCTCTGTACACATTTTGTATGCTCATTAAGTTTAGTTCCCTAAATGGGTATGAACAAATATTGGCAAAATAGTTCAAGAATATTTTCCTTTGAAAAACTTATTACTATGTCTTTGAAAAATAACAGGTCTAAGAAATGCTGCAACATGGCAATTTTAAAGTCACTTATTCCATAACAAATATTCCTATTTTAAGTAAAAAACCTAAGATTTTAATTTGTCCCTATGAAAAGCCTAAGCAATGTCATACTTAGAAAAACTAAAAGATGGTAGAAACAATGAAGATCTAATGATCCTGATGTTCAGATAAAACTGGAGCGTTTATATTCTCAATCACAAAATATTTCCTTAGAGAAAAGAAATCTAGCCTCTGACTTAAGTGAATAAAGCTGAACTAGTATTTTTGCCAGTGCTCAGGTAAATCACACAGATCAAAGAAGCTAACTGTACTTCTGATAACAGGTGAGTGAACAGGTGAATGTACAATCAAAACTTAAAAATGATATGTAATTCCAAAGTTGAACATGCTATTCCCTCAAACTAAAAGCAGTCATTTTAAAAATATAAAACAAACAAACAAACAAAAACCCTCTGATGGTCAATTCAAACTGGCTGTATAAATTGAGTTTTAATGGCTACAAAATCTTTCAAATTGCTAAGAGCACAACTGATTAAACTGAAGGACTGTATTTAGGGTGGAAAAAAACCCCAAAACCTAGTTCAGTGGCAATGTCCTATGTGATAAAAAGCTTTTAGACAAAATGACAGCTGTCTTTAAAAAAGTGCAAAGAGATGATAACATTTCCCCATCTTCCAAACAGCATCCAAGCAAATTCCATCAAGATGCAATCCATTCCCAAGTAATTTATTTATACTCTATATTAACCACTGTTTCTCTTTTTCATCTTCACTTCCTAAGGAGTCTTTTTATAATCCTAATCAACCACCTCCCAAATTTTAATACCAGGTATATTAACTGTTTATGTACAGTGTGTATATTCATGTTTATAGATATTTTTGTCCCCCAGAATCATTTTGACAAGGAGCACGTGGTACAAACAATGAAAGGTTTATAGTATTAACATGTTTTTATTTGAATAAGTGGGGAGAAGAGAAATATATTTCAGCACTTAGATATGTAGATTATTTCCAAAATAGTTTAACACTCAACTAGTCAGTTCTGTCAAATCAGTTTTCCCTGAAGCAGGCATTGTTCCCAGGTACAAGCAGTCCTCATTTTGCACGGTATTGTGGTACCATAAAAATGGCCATGCAAAACACTCTTAATAATCAATGGGGAAAATGACTGTTCCATGACCTTTAAAATTCTGCTAAAATATTAAAAACTCTTAAGATCACTTGTAAATATAGGAAAAAAATACAAAAAAATTTAAAACTATTTATGTAGTACACTGTAATTTAAAACATTAGAAACAGAATTACACTGTTTTATTTCATTGTAGAAACTAAGTAGTTTGAATAGGGCTTGCCTTTTCTTCTGCCAAGTAACTTATGGTACTGAGTAAGCATCTTGTCTATTCATGGCAAACTCTCATACCACCTTTTTAAAGTTTGGGTCAGCTTGCCCCTTTTATTGCTTGTGCTTTTGAAATATTTCTGTATTCACATTAAATATTCTTTAATGCATTTTTCCCTTCCTCTGGGACATAGTTTTTTTTCCTGTTGCCCAGGCTGGAGTGCAGTGGCGCGATCTCGGCTCACTGCAACCTCTGCCTCCTAGGTTCAAGCGAATCTCCTGCCTCAGCCTCCCGAGTAGCTGGGATTACAGGCATATGCCACTATGTCAAGCTTATTTTTTGTATTTTTAGTAGAGACAGAGTTTTCACCATGTTGGCCAGGCTGGTCTCCAACTCCTGACCTTGTGATTTGCCCACCTCAGCCTCCCAACTATGTGGCCCACCTAAAATCCTTGGCTCATGGATTATAGGTGTAAGCCACTGCACCGGGACACATTTATCTTTATTGCAACCACTTTTCTTACATGTATTGATAAGTTTGCCTTCACTAAGCTCCTATGAATGCATAGCAGCAAGAACAACATTCCCATGATCAGTGACTTCTATAAATTCATTTATGTTTGATTCAAACTTCACTTCCAGTGTTACCATTTTTCATTGCTTTGCTGTACTTTGATCTTTGTTGGCTGATTGTTCCCTTCTATAAAATGTCAAGTGGATGACAAAAAGACAGCATAACTACGTGCTCTACTGTGAGTGAACTGAGTAACAGATGCACAGGGACCAACCACTGGAAGAATTTGAAAGAAGTAACATGACTGGTCACTGATCATGAAACATATCTGTTACTTACATAGTGATCTGTAGACTGAAGAACTAGCAGAGAAGTTTGTACCTCATGTAATTACTCATAGTTATACTATGCTAACTAAAATTTTAACTTAGATTTAAACATCACCAGTTTCCTTTCCTTCCTGGTAAGGAAACTGGTGGTGTTTAAATCTAGGTCATTGAAATTTGTGCCCATGGGAACCATGCAAAGTGAGGACTGCCTACACTCTACTTGTTTATACTGATCCAGACAGGCTTAACACTGACTACTGAGAAATAGCCTATCTAAATTTATATCAAATAGTGAATAAAACACCCAAGATGAAAAATTACTGCACATTGAGGTGGTTTCAAAATCTCTGTCATTTGACAATCAAGCTTAAAATGTATCTTAGAGTGACAGAATTTTAGAAATAAAGACCTTCAAAGGCCCCATAGTTTGATACTACAGGTTATCCAGCATGTTTATTATGAATTATTTCTCCTCCTTCAATTTCAATTTGCTCATACAGCCACTTGCGGTCACAGCGGCATTCAGCTCCACATTTGGTAGAACCACAGGCAGGACAAGCATAGAAACATCCTAAGCAATCTTCATCGAGGCAGTCACAGAGGTCCATCCCACTAAAAATGAGGAGCCCCTGGCTATCATAGACCTTACTCTTCGCTGGTATCACCTGTCTGTAAAATAAAACACAATGAATTATACCTCATAAATATGTTTTTTATTTAATTGAAAATACAGTACAAAAAAATTAAAGAAGATAAAATATTTTGAGATGAAGTCCTGCCAAATGATCTATCATTTATCAGGCTCAAGGCTTATTCTATCATCAGCAGTAAATGAACTCCATTTAAGAAGAGGAGACGTAACTCTAGAGTGTTGAGACAAATCCAAAAAGTCTGATGTGCCTCCTGAAGTCCATTTAAAAGTCACCTCAGCAAAGGAATGAACAAGAGCTTTGTCCAAAAAATAAGTATAATTTTCCCTTTACTTTAAACGAATGAAAATGAATGATGGGTTAATAGTGGTTCATTTTATTGGCCACCAATCTCTTCACTGTTTTATCAACACAGTTTTATTTGTATTACAGTATGCTGCCCCTATAGATTTTTACACTGCAATTAATGTTTCTTGTTCTTTAATGGACTCTAGTAAATTTGGCCTAAAAATATTTAAATGACTCTATGGTAAACTAACAGATAGAATAAATGGTATATACAGAAATGGTTGACTGAACTTAAAAATAATTCTGAATGATTATGCTAACATTTGTTTTAAAGAGTCATTTATAAACAATTTAATTCTCCATTCATTCTGCTAACTACACAGAACTGCATTTCTATTTCAGACATGTAAAAACTAAAAACCTTGCATTCCCATAAAATGTAATTACCTTTTAGCTGGCACCCATAGAACAGAGATATATGAATTACAGGCACACTTCAGAGGTATTGTGGGTTTGTTTCCAGACCACCACCAATAAAGTGAGTCACATTTTTTTTTGGCTTTTCCAGTGCATACAGAAGTTAAACTTACACTATAGTCTATTAAGTATGTAACAGCCTTATGTCTAAAAAAAAAGAGTATGTACCTTAATTTAAAAATATCCTATTGCTAAAAAATGCTAACAGTCATCTGAGCCTTCAATGAGTTGTAGTTTTCTTTTGCTGGTGGAGGATCTTGCCCCAATGAGGACAGCTGACTGATCAGGGTGGTAGTTGCTGAAGGCTGGGGTAGCTGCGGCAATTTCTTAAAATAAGACTACAGTAAGGTTTGCTACATCAGTGGACTCTTCTTTTACAAAAGGTTTTTCTGTAGCATCTGATGGTGTTTGACAGCATTTTACCTATAGTAAAACGTTTAAAATTGGAGTCATCCTCTCAAATTCTGCTTCTGCTTTATCTACTAAGTTTATGTAATCTAAATCCTTTGTCATTTCATTAATGTTAACAGCATCCTTATCAGTAGATTCCACCTCAAGAATTCACTTTCTTTGCTCATCTAAGAAGAAACTCCTCATCCATTCAAGTTTTATCACAAGATTGCAATAACTTAGTCACATCTCCAGGCTCCACTTCTAATTCTAGTTCTCTTGCTATTTCCACCACAATTACTTCCTCCACTGAAATCTTAAACCCCTCAAAGTCATCCACAAAAATTGGAATCAACTTCTTCCAAAATCTTGGATGGTGAATCCTTTCCGCAAGGTGTTCAATTTACTTTGCCCAAATCTATTGGAAGAATCACTCACTGTCTATGGCAGCTCTGGCCTCACAAAACGTATTTCTTAAATAACAAGACTTGAAAGTCAAAGTCCTTCTTGATCATGAGCTGCAGAATGAATGTCACGTTACCAGGCATGAAACATTTATCTCCTGGGACATCTCCATCAGAGTTCTTGAGAGATCAGGAACATTTTCAATGAGTAGTAACATTTTGAAAGGAATCCTTTTTTCTAGTCAGGAGGTCTCTTAAGTGGGCTTAAAATATTCAGTGAACCATGCTGTAAACAGATATGCTGCCATCCAGGTTTTGCTGTTCCATTTATACAGCACAGGTAGAGTACATTTAGCATCATTAGGACTCTAGGATTTCTGAAGAGGTAAATAATTGGCTTCAACTTAAAGTCACCAGCTGCATTAGTCCCTACCAAGAGAGTAGGCCTGTTCTTTGAAGACTTGAAGCCAGGTATAGACTTCCACTGTCGAGCTATGAAAGACAGCATCTTCTTCCATTAGAAGGCTGTTTGTTGGTCTGTAATCCTAGCACTTTGAGAGGCCGAAGCAGGCAGATCATGAAGTCAGGAGATGGAGACTATCCTGGATAACTGATGAAACTCTGTCTCTACTAAAAAGACAGAAAGTTAGCTGGGTGTGGTGGCACATGCCTGTAGTCCCAGCCACTCAGGAGGCTAAGGCAGAAGAATCACTTGAACCCAGGAGGTGGAGGCTGCAGTGAGCTGAGATCGTGCCACTGCACTCCAGCCTGGGCAACAGAGCAAGACTGTCTCAAAAAACAAACAAACAAACAAAAAAGCAGCTGTTTGTCTACACTGAAAATCTGTTGGGTAGTGTAGTCAGCCACCTTCATCAATTACCTTAGCTAGATCTTCTGGATAACTTGCTGCTTCACCTTGCATTTTTATGTTATGGAGATGGCTTCTTTCCTTGCCCTCCTCATAAACGAACCTCTGCTAGCTTCAAACTTTTCTTCTGAAGCTCCCTCACTTCTCTCAGCCTTCAGAGAACTAAAGAGAGTTAGAACCTTGCTTTGGATTAGGCTTTTGCTTAAGGGAATGCGTTATAGCTGGTTTGATCTTCTATCCAGACCATTTAAAGTTTCTCCATATTAGCAATAAAGCTGTCTTGCTTTCTTATCATTTGTGTTCACTGGAATAGTACTTTTAATTTCCTTCCTGAACTTTTTCTTTGCATTCACAACTTTGCCAACTGTTTAGTGCAACAGGCCCTGCTTTTGGCTTCTCTCAGCTTTTGACATGCCTTCCTCCCAAGCTTAATCATTTCTAGCTTATTTTAAAAAATGAGACACTTGACTCTTCATTTCACTTGAACACTTAGAGGCCATTGCAGGGTTATTAGTTGGACTAATTTCAATATATTTGTTTCTCAGGAAATAGGGACACCAGAGAAGAGGGAGAGAGTCTAGGGAACAGCCAGTAGGTGGAGCAGTAACAACACACACAGCATTTATCAACTAAGTTCACCACCTTACATCGGTGTGGTTCCTAGTGACTGAAAACAATTATAATAGTAACACCAAAGATCACCATTAACAGATATAGTAATGAAACCGTTGGAAATATTGCAAGAATTATCAAAATGTGACAGAGATAGAGAGTACATGCTGTTAGAAAAATGACACTAGTAGACTTGCTTACCACAGAGTTGCCATAAACTTTCAATTTGTTAAAAAAAAAAAAGCACCTTGTAGAGAACAATAAAGTGAAGCACCAATAAAATGAGGTATGCCCATATATAACAACAATGCTTTTCAAATAAGTGAATTATCTTAATTGTAATTATTTTAACTCTCATGCCAAAATTACTTTCTTCAGTTTATTGCTACCTTCTTAGAAACAAAGTTCTGGAATTGACAGGGATACCTTAATTTTATATGAATAAAAACAAAGGCCTTCATAGGTTTTTACTAATTCCATATTATCCAATTTAAAATATAAATCCAGAAAATTCAAAATTTAAGAGAAAAATAGGGGAACGATATAGATGTGAAGTAGCAAGTTAACATGTCTTCAGTAACAGCCTACCTGTCTGAACCAGCAGTTGCATTTTTTGTAAGCCTTCTTTTTTCTCTTTTACCAGTTTCTGGAGCAAATTCAGTTTGCCTTCCTGGATTTGTAAATTGTAATGACCTCAAAGCTTTCGCAGTTCTTCCCTGAAGAAAGGTAAACAAATTATCAACTCAAGTCTGGACATCAGACGATAGATTAACATTTCATTTAATGTTAAAACAGATGATTCCCTAACCTGGAAGACAGTCTGGAACACACAAAAAAGAAAACAAGGGCAAGAAAATTTACATGGCCCTAGACCATATTCAAAGCTTACTGGTTAATGTATTAGTAACATTTCCATTATTTGATTTTAGTCTCTGGTGTATCAGGAGCAGAAGAGGAAGGTATTGTGAAAACTGCAATGGCTGCTGCCAACACCGGCGAGAAGGCATGAAACAGGCTGTATATCCCAGTGGCACGTAACAGATTTCCTAAGAATCTTGGGTCCTTATTATTGTATTTTATATATTTCTAAGAGCAGAGAATATGATTTCAAGTTCTAGAATAATATTATAATCTTTTTTAAAAGCTTTGGCAAAAGGAAATTTTGGTGTTTAAGGGTTTATGTTTGTTATTTGGGGAGGAAAGAGCCTCAGTTGATACATTCTATAAGAACATTGGATAGATAAGGTGAAGACATCTACAGTGACACTATCAGCAAGTATCTAGTATGAATTGAAGATAAATTGGGCCCTAAAGATGTGCCACTGAAAAGAGAACAACAGGAAAACAGTATGATTTCAAATTTCAACTATCTTTTAACTTGGTTTAATAAAAAGGAGAAAATTGAGAAAAGTATTCCAGCAGTAAGAATTATAAAATCATTACAAGTACAAATTCTGAGAAGTGCTTTTTTGACATACTTTTCCCACACAAAACATGGCTTTATGAAATCTTAAGTTGTTCTGATATGGTTAAATATGCATGTAGGCATGTAAATAAGGAATACAGGTAAAATATCTAAAACTTTACAATGTAAAAATGTATTTTTTTTTTAATCACAGGGAGTCCTAAAATTAGCCTTGACCATACCAAGTAGGAATTCAGAGCTAGAAGCAATGAAAACTCACAAGCATTTAAAAAACTCAAGAATGGCATCGTTTCAAAGGAGAAAGAATGAAATAAAAAACAATTACTGTTAAGTCACCTCTCCAATGTTCCTTTTAAAGGAATGATTTCCAAGTCCTTCATAAAAAGGGGAATTCATCCTGCTACAAAAGACCCTTGCTGGTTGCCATGTCCCATGTAGTTATACAAGGTATCAGAAAAGAAACTAAATCTTGGCTTGGCCAGAATGTTCTCAAACCTACTCCTAAAGTCTTAGTACTAAAAGTTGTAGCTTAGAGTCTTAAGCATATTTTATTATTCCTTTCACAGGCCTACTTCCTTTATTCCCCAGTCCTGACCTTCAGTATATGTAAATCATATTTAGAAACATCATTCACTTTCCCCCTCCTTTTAATTCACTGTACACTAACAAATACGGTAATAATGTAACTATAGCTTCTTTACAGTTAAGCAAAATCTTACATGGTAGAAATCACATAGTAGAAAAAATAACTGCTATACATACGTCTGACTCAGGTTTCCTTCTCTGGCGGTCTTCAGTATCAACATCCACACTTCCGTTGATTATCTGTGTGCATTTTGGACAAAGCTTCCAACCAGGTACAAGCTGTCTTCCGAATTTTGCACTCAGAAAAGTGGCATCATCTAAGTCAATTACATGCAAATTCTTTTTTGCTAGTTTTTTGTGTATGTTAAATGGGTCACAACATGACTTCTGTAAATCCTCAAATCTGTCAATGTAAATTTTTACATGATGAAAGCAAATTGTATTGTTCCCAGAAAGTGTCATTCCAGTTCTAAGTTGAAGTAAAAGCATATCATTTGATGACAATTCTTGCAAAGTCTTAAAACCTGTGTGACGAGTATAGTATGTTTTATGGCACTCATTTGTAGTACGAAGCTGGACTCCAACTGAACATGGATCCATCATTCTTGATTCTAGCAAATTTTCCCTGCTTTATTTTTGTCTAGAAGTCTAGGTCATGGGCTGATCACCCTAGAGAAAATATTAAAGAGAATCAAATTTGCGCTGCAAGTTTATCTAGGAAACTGAAAACATATTTGATAAAATTCAACACCCGTCTAAAAGAAAATAAGGAAAAAAAAAAGGTATTTACCAAAGTCCTATTATAAACATTTAATAATTAAACAGAAGCATTCCCTGTAAAGCCAGAACTTCACCAGAACACCTGCTATTACAGATATTTAGGACCATATAAGAATTAAAAAGGAGGAAATAAGAAACATTATCCAAAGATGATATCAACATCTACATGAGAAATACAAGAGGTTTAACAAACTGTAAGAACTAGTAAGAGAATTCACCAGGGATGCTAGAAACCAAAAAACACTGTATCTTACAAAATATGTGAATCTTACAAAAGACATACAATAAGACCTTTATGGAGAAAATTATCAAACTGAAAGACAAAAATCAATACCCTAAATAAATGCAGCTATATATCATGGAGTGCTTCACTATAAAAAATATGTCAGTTCTCCAGGAATTCATCTATAAACTCAGTGCTATTCCAATCAAAGTTCCATCAGATATTCTACTCCCACCCCCTTGGAATTTAGTAAGCTGGTCTAAATGAAAGAATAAAGTTCTAAGAAAGCCAAGATAATGTTGTAGGAAAATACAGTAAGATACTGTACTATAAATCTATTCTAATTCAAACTGTGGTATTGGTATAGTATAGACAAAAAGATCCATGAATAGATGAGGGCTAGGTATATGACACATGGTACTGTTTAATCAATGGGTATCACACATAAATGTAGAAGGGAATTTAACCAGTTAACTATATGGAAAAAGAATTAGATCTCTTCTGCACAAACAAAAATCAATTACAGGTGGATTAAAGAATTAAACATGGAAAGAAAAACTAAACATATTTATGAGAAAATAAAGAATGTTTTCTGACATGGGAGTAGGGAAGAATTTCAAACAAGCAAGCAGGTACCAAAAAGAAAAAAAAGATGGATACATTTGATTATATGTACAATTTACATATTTCTGAATAACTAAAGGAGAAAACAATGACACTTGAAATGCGTTGTTAGGATTATGATTGCAAATGTTCAAGTAACTCCTCACTTCTAAAAATCAATTAGAAAATGACAGTCCACTGGAAAACTAAACAAATATAGCTAGGCAATTCACAGAGAAAGAGAACAAAAGCCAATACATGCATACAAACTCTTTCCATCATAGTTCCTAGAAAAATCCAAATTAAATATCATTTCTTAAACATTTGCTTGAAATCAATTTAAAAATCTGATATCTGCTGGTTAAGATGTGGCAAACTCTTATGTGCTACTTATAATAACTTTGGTAGGAAGGTAAATTGCTGCAACTGTTTTAGAATGTTTTGGCAATTTCTTCTAACACTGAGGAAGCACGTACCTTGGGACTGAGCTCTTTTCAGTTTTGGGTGTCAGCTGGAGAAATATATCTCCAATGTGAGCACAAGTTATAACTTTCAGCATTCACTGTGAAAGATGACAAATAACCTACTTGTAAAGGATGTGAACTTATTACTCATACAAGGGACTCCTACATGTTACAACAGTTAAAATGAATAAACTACATGAATTACATGAATAAATCTCAAAGACAATCTTAAGTGTAAAAAGTTGCAAAGGTTATATAGTATCATCATTAAAGGTAAAATTAAAATAAGATAGTATATAAGATTTATAGATGAAATGTGAATACATACTAAAATATACATGAGTGATACTTCCAAAATTTACAGAAAATAAGGCTTGGTGACATGTACATAAGTGCCTCACTACTGTCCATAGTTTCTATTTGAAATTTTTCATAAATAATATTTTTCAAAGCAAATAAACAAAACTAATTTGAATTCTCAAGAAAAGATACAATCAATGCAAGTCATTAGGAAAAAAACTGCTGTTGAGAGAAAATGTGAACCACTGAAATCTGAGTGGTAGTACTGTGAAATCTAGGATTCAGCAATTTTACAAGTGTTTTTAAGCTTGGAGCCAAATTAAAAAAAAAAGAACTGGAAAGAAATCTTAAACACTTTTTGATGTGGTTTCTTCAGAGAAAAACAATAATCAGCAAAATTATATAAAAAGAAAAGACCCTGGCCTCAGGTAACAAAAAATGGTGAATAAATGTCTGTTTGTGTTTTAGGTCAAAATACTATATTTAGAAAGTTAAAAAATAAAATACACTTTACAGTGTTAAAAAATGTTACGGAACATTTTAACTGAAAAAATGTTTTAAAGCTGATTAAAACAGAGTATATTTATATTCATTTATTCTGTTTTAGCCAGATTTTACAATGAACTAATATAGGCCCCAGTCAAATCAGACAAAATGGCTTCTATCACAGTATTAGAAAATTTTTTATAGCCAGGAGCTATGGCTCCCGCCTATAATCCCAGCACTTTGGGAGGCTGACGTGGGTGGATCACTTGAGGGCAGGAGTTCTAGGCCAGACTGGCTAATACAGGGAAACCCCATCTCTACTAAAAAAACAAAAATATTAGTCGGGTGTGGTAGTGCAGCTACATGGGAAGCTAAGGCATAAGAATCTCTTGAACTCAGGAGGCGGAGGTTGTGGTGAGCCGAGATTACATCACTGCACTCCAGCCTGGGCAACAAAGTGAGACTCTTGTCTCAAAAAAAAAAAAAAATTTTTTTTCCTTCAAACAGATAATTGGATTAAGATAAATTAAGGACGAAAAAAAGCAAACTAGAGGTCAAGTTACAAAACAACAAACTATGTGGGAATGTATCTTAGCAAATAAGGGAAATAAATAATCTGGCTCTGACTTTTCTTAATACAATACAAGGGAAACTAAATCAACTATTCCTCAGCACTGTACAGAAAATACTTAATATCTTGTTAATGCCACAGATTCTTTACATTTGTAGGTAACTATCACTAATTTTTAGCCACAGATCTATAATGGAATTTTTTTTATCATAAAGCTATTTCCTAGTATTCTAAACTTGGGCTACTTCAGCCATAATTGATAGGAAAAGCATCTTGGATTTAGGAATATAATTACTTTAGAAACCTTATCTGTCCATAGTAATAATACATTTTGACCCTTTAGGCTAATTTCATTTACCCTATTAATTTTAATTTTAGGTAAAAAATTCTTTTCCTTAGTTATTGGGGAGTCTCTGTTCCATTAGTTTCCTTTAATCCTGACTAAATTACTACAAAATTCAAAAGAGTTCATCATGATTAAAGGAAACTAATGGAACAGACTCTGTAACTTGTGTCAGTGAAGTTGAATATCTATTTTTGAAATTCCTGGCCTCAAGTGATCCTCTCACTTCAGCCTTCTGAGCAGGTGGGTCCTGTGATTTGTTTACAGGAAGTTCAGTTTTTTCTTAGTAACAGGCAGCACACTGAGCTGGCACCAAAGAAAGATCTCTACTTACTAGATGTAGAAAATAGGGTCACCAGATTTGGCAAATAAAAAACACAGGATGTCCTGTTAAACTTGAATTTCAGACAATGAATTACTTCTTTACAGGATCAGCTCATTTTAAAATTAAAATACCTATCTGATAAAAGACATCATCAACTGTGATAAAAACTAAATTTTACACAGATTAAAACTCAGCAGTAAACTAATCCCACTCGCTTGAGTAAAAGTGCTCACACCTAAGTCAAGGTAGTTCTATACTTAGTCTTCCATAGGTTAGCTTTCTGATCTACGATTAGGCAGTTTGTTCACGTACTGTGGAAGAGTCCAAGTCCAGCCAGCTCAAGGCACACTAAATTTCAGACACTGATCATAAGTGGTCACTGTCTGCCTTCTAAAAATTAACCATCTGGTTGTTCCTCCTCTGTTATATTCCTCAATGTCCTCATTTCTAGCTCTTTCTGTCTCCCTCCTATAAGCTAAAGTTCTGCTGTAGAGCTCTTTGGATCTGTTTCCTAGCAACTGTTTTTGCTCATTTTGGTCTGTGTTCTGGCAATGTGGCCTACAATTTATATTTTATTTTCCTCAAATGACAGTCCAGCAACTTCATGTTGTTCCTTTTACCTACAGTACAGTGCTAAGTTCTTCCATAAGGATGATTTATCTGGCCCCTTGCTTAATTAACATGGCCAGAAATGCATTACTATTTACTACCCCTGAATCAGCAATGGCATCAGCTGAGACCTCAGTAGAAATGCAGAATCTCAGTATCAGCCCCAGACCCAAAGAATCAGGATCTGCATTTCAAAAAAGATCCCCAGGTGATTTGTAAGCACATTACAGTTTGTCAGGTACTGCTTCAGATAATTCAATTAAAAAGATTTAAATTTGAAAAGTTTTGATATCTTCTATATTTTATAGGCAATGAATTACTTCTGTATTTTATAGAAGATATCAAAAAAGAATAAGAAAAACACAGATATGTATCTGCCCTACAGGAAGTCTAACCTAGGGAAGATTATTGGGGGAGAGGAGATTTAAACTTGATGAACTAAGGACAGAGAAAAACATGTGCTTCAATAGAAAACTGCAGTTAAGAGCACAGCCTTTCAGGTTTTCACATTCTGATTATATGGAAGTCTGATTCTTTCAGCATCTTGGAGCAATTTTACAACTGTCAACTGTAGATAACCAACAGCAATGCAAAATACTTGTCTGTATTCTTGTAAATTCTATCTGATGAAGGTTCAATGGACTTTGATCTCACCGTGGAAGCAGCCAATTTTGCCTTCACTTGCACATTTATTTCAATATTCCTGCTCTATAAGCATGGCTACCTTTTATTGTTAAACTGGTTATAGCATCTTACCAGTTCCTATGTTAATAAACTTTTAACACAAGAAAAGATTTATTTGCTCCAGTCAATCATTTTGGTCAGTATAAAACCTAGTATTTGTCATGGGAGAAGAAAAAAAATCCAGCTTCCTACAACAAGCAAATCAATAACCAAAACCCCAGTCTTCGAAATTCACCATGGTATAAATAAAATCCAGGTGTTCAATACTTTTCAATGTCAAATAATAAAGATGCTTTTTGACAAGTTGAATTTGCTTGAGCCCTGTGCTGGTTCTTTGTCATAATTTAAAAAATTCTCCCACTCTTGAGTTAGGTAAGACTCAAGGATTCCTCCTTGTTTACCTATGACCAGGCAAGAGACAGGCCCTCCAAATTCCCATTTTTTGCTTCAATTATGAATTTATGAATAATATGCTGAGCTGCTTGGCCCTACAGATCAAATGGAACAAAATACTCGTTAATTGAACTTTAGTTTCTCTCCCTCTCCCAGGTCCCTGAAGTTTGGCCAACTCTCAGCCAGAGCCAGGGAATAAATTTCTCAGATCTACTATTAGATCAAGCCACCCTTATATCCTACTTCCTCACACCAATTCTTTCTAGCAAGTTCACTCCTTGGAGACTCCTGCAGATCTTTTGGTTCTACCCATTGCAAAAGTCCCTTTTCTCCTCCTTCAATAACCCTTTTGAATAAAGTCTCTCCTAAGTCTGGATTTCTTATTTGACATTGTATTTTAAAAATTCTGCATAGGAGAAAATTCAGACTTTCTCCTGCCTTAGGATTGACATCACTTTAGTGCTTAAATATAGGATGTTTTGTGATTCTAGGATTAACATTTAATATTTTTGTAGCACTACCAAAGAGTCAAAAGAGAATGAAATAAATGTAGAATAGATTGATTAGACCTGTTCTACTACCTTAGGTAGCAAACAAAAGTATTTGTTCCTCATACAATTTGAATGCTGCCAGCTCAGGGAATTATCTAGCTTTACTTTATAACATCTATAGTTTTAATGAGTTCTTAAGAATTATCTCCTGCTAACCATTACCAAACGGTAAGGAAGGTAGGTTAGATTAATTGAGGAAGATGAGACAACTCACACGTGGCCATGATGCTTGCAAGACTTCCCAATAATGCAAGGTCTAGGACATTATCACAGGGGTTTCGAGGTGTTAAAGCAGAACACCCTCACCACCACTAACAAAACAGCAGAACAGTCACTAACAAAACAACAGCAGAGGGAATTTAGGATTAATCAGGGAACTCACTTTTTCTCCCTAAATTTGTAGGGGAGATGTGGCACTACCTGTTCCAATATGTTAATTTCCCTTCACACAGTTTTTTAAGTTTGTTACCAGTCTCCTTACTAGTGGGAAAAGTTACATTGAGAGGAAATTTAACCAAACAAAAAATTCCTTCGTTTTAAGTCAACTGATGTCTCTTTTATGAAAAACACGAAAAAAAAAGTTTTCATGAAATGTTTTATGAAAAAAAATTAAAGGCTTTATTTGGCATAGGGTCTTACGACTTATAAGGCGTCTTCCCAGACGATCTCTTATTTAATAAAAATATAATTTATATCTACCCCTACCTTCCAAATTAGCTTTAGTTACGGACACATACATCAGTCACACATCTTGCAATTGAACTTTTTGTGCGTGTCATCTTCAAATACTACCTACATAACATGGTAATTGGCATTAATCAAAGGGCCCAAAGGAGAAGAGGAGAGTCTCAATCCTCAAGATCTTGGCCCAATAATAAAGGTAAAGACAATTTGGCTGGCGCAGTGGTTCATGCCTATAATCCCAGCACTTAGGAAGGCCGAAGAGGATGGATCACGAGGTCAAGAGATCCAGACCATCCTGGCCAACATGTGAAACCTCTTCTCTACTGAAAATACAAAAATTAGCTGGGCGTGGTGGTGCACACCTGTAGTCCCAGCTACTCGGGAGGCTGAGGCAGGAGAATCGCTTGAACCCAGAGGTTGAGGTTATGACAGAGCGAGACTCCGTTTCAAAAAAAAAAAAAAGGTAAAGACAATTTAAAACAAAAATATAGTCCGTAACATCATTGAAAAGATTTGGTTCAAGTGCTGGTAGTTAGGACATGCCAGGTACAGTGCTTAGGGCAAACATCATTTCAGGAACCTTGAAAGCCACTCTGAGGTTAAGTACCGTCATTCTCATTTACAGATGAAGAAACTGAAACCTTCAACTGTTATCATGCCTGACACAGTGCCCAAACCCTGCAGTGACTCCCACCCCAACCCTGTAAGAGGCCACAAACATTTCATCCTTAGTCCACGGCTATTTACAAATGACTAAAACCAGCAGATCGGTCCAATGGGCATCTACTAAGTTCATGGTATCAGGATGGAAAAATAAACATTAGCCTCTGTCCTCAACGGCCAGGGTTGAGAGGATTCGGATTTGACAAATTAAAAACAAAAACAGCAGAGATATAGGCCGTCTACGGGGTTCAAGGCCACAATCACCCTAAGTACTTCCACTCAAAATCGTAGCTTTGAAGGCCCTGGGCCTACTCGACAGGTGACAACCCTCGGAGAGGTCAGAGGCGGCAGAACTTGTGCTGGGCTTTGACCCAAGGCGTCGCGGGGTAGGGGTAGAGGTGGGGTGAGCGGTCCCGGCCAGCAACTGGAAATCCCCCTACGCGTGCAGGCCTCCTCTTCCACCTCCTCTCCCCCGGGTCCCCAGTGACGCTGCCGGGCTCCCTCGCCACCCAGGGTCCCATCTCAACTCACCCGCTCCTCCCCAGAGCCTCCCCCACTCTCCTTCCACCTTAGCTTGAGCTCTCCTCCGCCCGGCGGGGCAAGATCCGCGTCCTTGCAAGCCACGCTCGCCAACCGGCTTCCCAACCTGTCCCCGTGCTACCGCTGAGAGGACAGCAAAAGCGGGCTAGAGAGGCTCAGCACCACCACAGAGAGATGGCCGGGAGAAGCCTAGAGCGAACCCGAGATTGGTGGCCTCCGGAGGCGGAAGGGGCGGGGCAGCGTGAACTGGTATATGATTGAAGGCGAGGCAAGAGTTGCTCCAGATGCTGTTTTTTGCAGTACTCCTATAGGTTAGGGATTTGGGAGGTCCTTCGGGGCCGTCTCTTATAAGACGCAGTTCCCACTAAATTGGATTGTATTTGTAACTCACTACACCTGTGCGTGATAGTAAGCTTTTGCACTCAAATACCCCTGCCCGTGAAGGAGAGTGAGTGAATTAAAAGGATCTGAAGAACGGACCCTTTGTTTAAGGTCTCACATTTTATTTCTTTCATTCAAGCGAAATATATTCCAAAATGCATCTTTCATTGTAAGCTATAAAAATAGCTATTACTTCGAGTAAAATGTAGGCTCCAGGAAGTTGCTTGTAAATTTTCTTGGGACAGAAACAGTATCTTTCTTTTTTTCATCTAGAATCCTGGAGAACTGAAAGTCTCGTAGACTGAAGATTCTTGGCCTTTTAATTATCTTAAGGTCGGGATGGGGGAAAAAAAACTGGTGAAAAGTGTGGAACAAGCAAATAAGACAAGCTTCACTAAGGCTCAAGCTTGCTAGTAAGTCTCTGCATCTACTGTAAGCTGTTTTCTGCAGCGAGTCTGTGGTCCTCCCACCTCTTTCATACTGCTCCTAGACTAGGCAGGCGTTTGATGCCTAGAACGAGGGAATGACAGAAAGGAAAAAACAATGGATAATTTCTTCAACTTTGTCTGCAGGAGATTACATTCTATAATTCTTAGTTTATTTTGTGTTTGGTACTTGCTTAATGACTAGACAAAAGGAATAAAATTTATGTCTGCTTCCAAGGAGCTCACAGACTAGTGAGAGAGGAATAAACAATCACAGTGTGGTGTGAAAAGTGTCATAACAGAAACACATGAATATAAACAAGATAAAATGAGAGGGGCTAAAGCAGGAGCATTCTGGGAGGAGATTAATTCCTGCATGGGACTCAGGTGGGAAACGAATTTGATGCAATGGTGGCTTCCTGGTAAACTAGGCAAGCTATTCTAAAGGTAATGAAACAAGGCTCACAGACTACATTAAGATTATTAAATAATATAGCCTATTCAATTTAAGTATCCAGTGAAAAGGTGAAAGAGTTATGGTAAGTGGGCACACTTAGAATAAGGTGCAAGCAAGTGGAAGGACACCTTCACCTGAATCATGGGTTGAGTAATGTTCTTATATCTTATCTGCCACAACAGCCTTCTCCACTGATGGTATACTTAAGAGATGAGGTGTCAGCAAAGAGGTCTACAGGTGCAAAGTGCTTTGGGCCAATGGTACACACCTGCTTTATTGGACAGAAGCAGGGAAGTATGCCTGGTCACAGCCAGAGCTTCCTAGGTAAGTTGTTGAACAGATACAGGTTTTATTTGCATTTCCTTGGCAGAGCACATATATGACTATTCTAGGTGTGACCAGTGGGTGGCTGATTTAGGGGTGACATAGTTAATAGCCCAGAGATGTCATGATTGCTCAAAGCTTAGTTTTTCCATCCCTTTTTGGCTATCAGTGACTCTATTCTATCATATTTCTATTTAACTTTGGCATGTCTTATAGTTTACTAACTTACTATATATATTTTACATAATCCTGCCTATGTTTCACAAAGTACATGCTTACTCATATTCTATATTTAAAATATGCTAGGAGTTTTGCATTTATCTCATAAGCTACTAGCTTACTTACTGTCTATAGTTAACACTTCTTATGACTTTCATCCATCCCTGAAGAAACTGTAAAACCTTTCAGTATGGCTAGAGTGGAAAGCTGGAAAGGCGTGTAGATAACAAATAATGCCCTTTTTATGCCATATTAGAGATACTGAATTTTAACCTGTGAAAACTGTAAAACTATCAGGAGTGTAGAAAATAGAAGAGAGATGCAGTCCTGGGCAAGATAGCCAGGTGGAAACTCTTGCCGTAATGCAGATGATTAAGAAGAGGGCCTCCATCAACTAAGGCAGTGGCTCTTTGGGATGAAATGTGATTCCCTCCCACTCACCTCCTTCCACTGGATTTGGTAATGTATAACACGTTGTTGTTGTACTAGCAGGGGTTGCTACTAGTATCTAGTGGGGTAAAGGACAGGGTAACCACTAAACATCTAGCAATGCACATGACAGCCCCCCTCCTCCATCAACAAAGAACTAACTGGCTCAAGATTTCAGTAGGGCCAAGATTGAGAAACTGTAAATGAAGGACATTTAAAAGGCAGAGAGGATAGAAGTTAAGCAAGCAGAATTGGTCAGATTTTTTTTAACTGATTACATGTAGGGGTTAGGAAGAAGTAATGAATTATTTCAGGTTTCTAGCTTGGATAACTGGGAAGTCCAAAGAAGGAAAGGGCTAGGGAGACTAGAGATAAGAATTTAAATACTGAATACACTAAGTTTTCTCAAACTTAGCAAGTGTACCTCCAAATGAAGATAGGGAGTTGGAAGAAGGGAGCAGAATATGAGAAAGATCTGAGCTGGAAAATAAGAATTTTGGGAAATATTAGTCTGTGAGTGGTAGTTCTATCCTTGGAGGTAGACAGGGTAGGGAAGATGAGTTACCCATGGAATATATAGGGTAGGGTTGAGTGAGAAAGAATAGGGCTAAGGATTAATCTAAATTTCTGGGCTCTCATTCTATTTTACTGAATCAGAATCTCTGTTCTTCAAGCCAGTCTACCAGATCATATTCTCTGCAGATAAGATTCAAGAATCTGCACTTTTGGCAAGGAACCCAGATGATTTTGCAGCACACTATGATTTTAGAACAACAGAATTAGGCCTCAGAAGAGAAGTCTAAGAAGGAGCAGACAGCAAGGTAGCAAGAAAACTAGGGAAGCATAGAGACCCACAAACCAAGAAAGGAGAGAGTTTAAACCAGACCCTGTCAGTGCAAGAGGTTGCTAGAAAGCAATACTGGCTAATAGAAATATAATGTGAGTCAGTTGTACATTTTCTAGTAGTGATATAAAAAGGTAAATGGAAGCAGGTGAAATTAATTTTAGAAATATAGCTTGTTTACCCAAATCATTAAAACATTAGCATTTTAACATGTAATTAACATAAAAACTAATGAGGTATGTCATATTCTTTTATTCATATTATATCTTGGAAACCTGGTGTGTGTTTTACACCTCCAGCCCCTCTCAATAAACTTAAAAGAAATGGAGTCATTATTTGAACTACTGTCTTCTAACCTCACACCCATTTGTCCTTTCCTTCCTTATAACAATATTTAAGAGTCAGTTGATTTAAAGAAACGTGATATAGGGGATTTAACTGATGACTAGACAGAAGGACAGATTGAAACTAGCTACACTTCAAATATTCAGTAGCTGTGTGTGCCTCATGGCAACCATAGTGGATAGCACAGCTGTAGAAGGTCAAATAAGAAAAGAGCTCTTATCTTCCAACTCAGACTAAAATGAACTAGAAGGAAAATAAAAAGAACTGAATATATTCCTTAACTGTACAAATAAGATAGTCATGGATGGTGTGTAAGACCTGTTTCAGTGATGTGGCGATGGTAGAAGCCAGAATATACACAGTTAAAGAGGGAGAAGTTAGAGATGCTAACAGCTACCTGAGAAAACATTTGCAACAAGCTTTCCTATTAAGTATAAAGAGGCCCCCTTTTTTCACCTCTGAATATGAATTTTAAAAAGAACACAATTCAGTTTTTAATTTAGGTTTTAACAATTACATTTGGATTTCTGCTTCTGCAAAATTACCCTGTCACTAGAAACACCTGGAAAATTGGGCATAATATAGGAAATAAATTGGGCACGGTGGCTCACATCTGTAGTCCCAGCTACTGGAGAAGCTGAGATGGGAGGATTACTTGAAAAAAATATATATATATATTTTATACGTTATATAAAATATGTAATATGTATATAAAATATAATTTATATAATAAACATATTTACATGTAATATGTATAATATATAATATGTACTATATAAAATATTTATATTTTAGATAGAATATGCATAATATATATAATATATGCATACATACAATTATATAAATCATAAGTGTATACATACTTATATATATTTAGGAAGGAGTTGTATATATACATATACACATGTATGTATGTATATATGAAATCGTTTTCAGACATTAGACAACAGGCAGTGCAGGATTGTGATCCCTGAAAGAAGGGAAACAACTGAATTAAGTTCCATAATGACCCCATCTTACTATCTGGAAGCAGTGTCCAGAGCCTAGAACAGGGAGGGGAGCCCAAACAAAAACCAAGGATTTCACTGAATGGAGGCAACAGTGATGGGAATTTGGGGAGGCTGATGGGCAGAGTATCTGAGAGGAGGACATGGCTGGCACACAAGAGAGTCTTGGACATCTGTGGGAGTGTTCCTTTGTATTGAGTACTTCCCTTTGGGGCCGAATACTTACTTCTGCAATTGAAGGGTGAAACTCTATGAGGCTGGGAAAGACACCAAAAAGCAGTGGGCCAAACAATTTCTAGTACTTACACAGGGCTGGGAATAGTTTGTGTTCCCATAAGCTAGAGCAGATTGACAGATCTTGTAAGAAGCACTTATTTGTTTCTGCCAATCAAAGTATCAGTAGGAGCCAGGCCACCAGGTTGGTTGCTCTCTCTCTCTCTCTCTGTCTCTCTCTCTCTTTTTCTCTTTCTCCATTTTCCTTTCTCTTCCTGTCTCCATATGGGATCTTTGCTTAGGTTAGTTTGGTCTTCCTCACAGCATGGCAATCATAGGGTAGTTGGATTTATTACGTGGTGTCTCAGAGCTCCCAGGTTTTGTACTCCAGGAAGCAAGGTGAAAGCCTCTTTGCCTTTTATGACTTAGCCCCTGGAAGCATGTAGCATCACTTCCACTGCATTCTCTTGGTTATGTGGGAGTCATTAAGCTTGCCCCAGATTCACAGGGAAGGATCGTAACCTCTACTTCTTGATGGGAGGAGTGTCAAAAAACATATTTTTTAAAAAATGCTACAATAATTACACTAATGCATACAATAGCATGGTCTGGTGTCAAATCTAATAACTATCATAATTGCCAAGTAGTAATGAATATGAATATCTCCTGAGATAACTGTAACACTATAATATGATACAAAATATATGTGATTTCTGTTGGTGACAAAGTTGCAGGCACTGTAGACAAAGTTATTAGTACTGTAGCAGTACTAATAGGCACTGCTAATACTATTATTTGTTGCCTATCATTTGTAAGTAAACGAAATGCCAAATTTCAATTCGAGGTTAGGAAAAACAAAAAGATAGCTCACTAGGGACATAGAGCAGCATTTAGGACCTAGATGAAGTTAGAGATCATGATTATGCAGAGACATAAATTAATGATGTGAAAATTTCCATTTTTCTTCTAGTGTATAAGTTTCCTTGTGTGGGACCAGTGAAGGCAGACAACAGAATTAATTTAAGGGAGAGCATTTGATGGCTAGATATGTAAGAAGTATAAGAGACAAGAGAGTTTAGGATTTTGTCTTGGAATTCACTAGATGGTGAGAATCATGAGGTAAGACATAATGTCGGTTTAATTTACTATAGTATTCCAAGAGCCTAGCACTGTTAGTTGAGTAGGTGGAATGGTTGAGGTGATAAATCTCTTCAAATAAACAAATGAATGAAAGAGGGAAAGCTTATTGAGAATGAAGAGAAGTGAGGCTTTCAAAATCAAAATTGAAGGCAAGGAGGTGAATCTGTGATCATATTGAAAGAATGAACAGTTGTAGTCAGAGAGTGGAACTGGAGTTTAGGTTATCACCTGGTGAGGTAGTTTTCTGTGAGAAATTCACAGCTTCTCATTAAAGGCACTTGGGAATGTGCATAGTAACCAAGAATTAGGAAAAATTAGAAATATTTCCATGCAAGAATCCCAAGTTTGGGATGAGATGGCATGCACTCTGAAAAGGAATAAAGGGGAATAAATTCTTAGTAATTGTTTTCATTTTCTTTGTGTAAGCTTTCATACTGAATTTTGACATACCACAAAGAAGTACAGAAGTTCTAAGTCTATAGCTTGATACATTTTTATATCTGTATAACCACTACCCAGGTCAAGAAATTATGAGCTTCCCAGAAGTCTCTCGTATGCTGTCTCCCAGTTATGAGCACCTTTTGCCAAAGGTAACCACCATTCTAGCTTCTTTGACCATAGATTGGTTTTGGTTGTTTCTGGACTTTGAGCTTTGCAACTGTAGCACATATGTTATTTTGTTTCTGGCATCTTGTGGTCAATATTATGTCCGTGAAATTCATCCATGTTGTATGTAACAATTAATGCTTTGTCATTGCTGAGTGGTATTTCTATTACATGAAAGTGACAACATTTTCTTTTATCTGTTTCAATGTTGATGGACGTTGAGTTCATTCAATTTGGGGCTTCCACAAATAATGCTGCAACAAACATTTGAACATTCTGTCTTTTGGTCCACATACATTTACACTTTGATTTGTATATGTAGTAGGGAGTGGGATTGTTGGATTATAGGCAATGTGTAGGTTCAGTTTGAATGGATACTGCTGAAGAGTCAAAGTGGCTGCATCAATTTACATTCCTTCCAGCACCAATTTACACTCATAAACATGCTTACCACCACTTGAAGTTCTCAGTTGTTGTTGTTGGTTTTCATTTTACTTATTCTTGAGGGTGCATAACTAATTGCTTTCTAAAGTTTCAATATCTTCCTTGGGGCATGAAACAAAACTCTAAGTGGGCTCTGGAATCAGACTGTCTGGTTCAAATCCTGGCTCAGCCACTAGTAGGATAACATGTGGAAATGACATTAATTCTCTAAGCTTCAAATTCTTATCTGTAAAATAGAGAAAGTAGCATCTTCCCCATAGGATTTTTGTGGGGAATAAATGAATGTGTGTGTGTGTGTGTGTGTGTGTGTGTGTGTGTGTGTGTATAACTTTTTATATAAAGAGTTTAGCATAGTGCCTGGCACATAGTGACTTCCCAAAGACTGAATAACAATAGCTATAATTATTCTTGCTACTATTTATGTACCTCCAATTATGTCTGAAAACACTGGAATGATGAGCTCATACATGTTATCTCACTCATGACATGGTATATTTCAATCTTGAAAGATGGATATTAAACTTAAAAGAATTGGAGTCATTATTTGAACTAGTATCTTCTAACTTCACACTTACCTTGTCCTTTCCTTCCTTATAAAAATATTTAAGAGTCAGTTGATTTTAAAAAATGTGACATAGGGGACAGAAGTACAGATTGAAACTGCATTTTTCAGCAGTTCTTCTGATTTGTCTCATTTGAAGTAAAGATTTCAGACTGTTGTGGGGGTGGCATAGGGGAAGGAAATTCAGATTTGTTCACAGCTGCTACTCAAAATACTAGCCATATAACTAGGAAAGAATTTGGCTTAAATAAACATCCCAGGGCTCTTTATTGCCATCACGATCATTATTGTACCAATTAGGATTCATCTGGGTGTCCACAGTGTGTTTGGCACAACATCAAGGAAGGAAGCTGATGATTACAGGAGCCATTTTGGTTACATCTTCAAATGACCCAAATGGTGTGAATTAAATGCAGAAATTAATTATTAAAAATTAGTAATTCAACAGCACTGGGAATCAAAAAATTTTAGAACTAGAAAAGGATCCAACAATTCTGTTGTATAGCTTCCTCATTTAGAGGTTGATAAAACTTAATTCCATAAATGGTAATGTTATACAGCCAGCATATAAGTGACAATTTGCAAAGGTTACACAACCAGTAGGTAATAGGGACAGTCAAGACACACGCCCAGGTTGTCTAACTAAAAATGCAGTGTTTCTCCTACTCAATCAGGATGCATCTCAATCTGTAAGAATCATATACTTAGAAAACCAGAAAATACAGTCTATATTTATAATATTGATATCAATTACTTCTTTTGAATTGCTCTCTTGGAAAATTGGTCAAGCCATCAGATTCTACTTGTTCTATCTTTTCTGTATTCATCATTATCTGTGATAAGGAGAGAAGGTAATGACGGCTTTGGTGGGGACGCTCTAGCTTTGGTGGAGCTTATTTAGATGAACATGAGCATTTGAAATATTTTTGGAAAAAAATTACAAAAACATTATAGATATTTTTGAGATTCCTTGAAACAATTTCATTTGGGCCTTTGGACAGACATGTGAAGAGCAATACTGCCTAAAAGCCAGCAGAGGGAGAACAGAGCATTGCTTTGCTAATTTTCACCAAGTTTCTCCTCATTCTCTTTTACATTTTATTCTTCCACATATTTAATACATTTCTTGACCATGAGAAAATCTTATCCTCTCCTGTACTTTTGGAAAGGGAAGAGGATGCTGCTATCGTTGAATTAGAGTTTTATTTAACTTACTTGTCAATAGGCTATCAAATGAGCTGGGTTGGACAGTTTTTAAGCATAGTTGGAGTTTATTTATGTGGCTTTCACATACTTTTCTCTATAATACTGTGTTAATTAGGTGATTTTAAATATTATATATAATCAAGTCAATTATATAGATTCTCTCACCTCCAATGATTACTGCTAAGAGAAAGTTACAATGTAATCATAAGGTTTGGAATTATCTCATTGGTGACTTGATTTTGCTCTGTAAGAGGATAAAGGTATATTGACTCCAAAGAAAGTTGAAAATGATGACTTTTTATAATGAGAGTTTTAGAAATAAAATTCAAATGCCAGTTAGTTGAAGTAATCACCTACTCATTCTTCCAAAAATCCTCAATACATTTCCACATTCACTATTGCTTTGTTTTCCATATCTTCAAAGTTTGGGGTACAAAACTGAATATACTGCATACTTGTTCTCAAAGAATTCATGAGACAGACACAGAAACAGATGATTAAAAATGTGAACAGTAGTGTTAGATGTGTTCATGAGGCAGTAAGTGTGCCTAGGACACAGGCACCCAAGCCAATAAAGGGAAACTGGAGTGCTTCCTGGAGGAGGATCATCTGAGCTGAGATTCCTTATATGCTTAATTTATGCTTTTCTGGGTGATTCCCTTCCCCATCCACATGGTTAAGGTGAGAGCAGCTATTCTGTACATCATCACACTGCATCCCTGAGCCACAAGTGTTTGAGCCATGAGTGGGCACATGAAACATGCTGAGCCAATCACTTTCCCTCCCTAGGATTTTTCCACATGGGACTCACTAAAGCTTGAGAGCTGTCAGGTGCTATGTTTTCTGCCATTTGATAGAGGAAAACCAATAATAACAACAATGTGAGTTACACTTACATGCACAAGGAGAAGCAGAGACAAGCTGTGAAGAGAGTGCATCTTCCGGAGAATGCATTCTCCTGTTACCTACAATAGATATGCAATCACTTTCTTGCCCTCCGTTTCAGGAAACATCCAAGTTTCCTTACAGTAAATTTCTCTTTTTTCTCAAGTTAGTTTGAACTGGCTTGCTTTCTTCTGCAGCCATGAGAATCCCAGCTGATATGAAGAGTTACCAAGGCAGAGGAAGGGTAAAGGACATTTCATGACTGCATGAGCAAAGCCACAGAGACATAAAAAAGCATGGCATGTATAGAGAAATAGAAATAGTTCAGTTCTGTTAAAACAAAATGAAAGAGAAAGAGTGCTAAGAGTGTTGGTGAGAGATCTGTCATTTAAAAAATTTAACTCTACCCTGAAGGCAGTGAAGAGCCATACACTGGTTAAGACAGTGAATGACATAGTCAGATGTGTCATTTCGATAGATCACTCTGGGAGGAGTTTCTTCAATAGTTCTCTCTTATCTCTGGGCTTTTCCTATGTTCTCTCACCCAGGACCCTGTGGGAAGAAGATGGGACATAGAAAATGTATTCTTTCACTAGCCAGAGAAAAGCCCAGAGTCATGACTTTTTATTGTTTCCATTTTAATTGCTGTTTAACAGTCTGTCTTTTCTTTCATTCTGAAAGTCCCACTGGAGCACATGCCATGTCTGCTTTGTTTACCATTGAATTCCCAATGCCTGTCTTAGTACTTGGAACACATGGTGATTCAATAAAAAGTGGTTAAGTGAATAAATGACTGAATGAGTAAACAAATAGTGATGAGGTGGAGGAGACAAATTCAAGGTATATTTTGCAAGTAAATAGTCAGGACTTGATGAGTTTTATACAATAGTCACCTTTACTGAGCACTTATGTGCTTTTCAGGGGACAGAGTGCTTTGCATGCATTAATCTTATTTAAACTGCACAACAATTACCTGTAATATGTACCATAGCTCTCTCTGTCTTTTCATATGGGGGAAAAAGAAGCTTAAAGAGACTAAATGCTAGGTTGAACCATATGAAATTGCCACCTAATAATGTGCCCAATATAGTTAATGAGTCAATAATACTCTACAAACTGAATGTGTGTTTCCTCAACAAATTTATGTGTTGAAACCTAATCCCCAGTGTGATGATATTAGGAAGTGGGGCCTGTGGGAGGTAATTAGGAACCCTAATAAATGGAACTATTGCCCTTATAAGGGGCTGAAGAGGTCAAAGTTCTTCCTTCCACCATGTGAGAATACACACTCTATCTGCCAGCTCCTGGGTCTTAAACTTTCTAGCCTCAAGAACTATGAGATATAAATATCTTTTGTTTATAAGCCACCAATTTCTGGTTCTTTATTATAGCAGTCTAAATGAACTAAGAAAAAGTGATACTGAAACAGTTGAATATCCAGACACAAAAAAGTAAAATGTGATTTTTATGCCATACCATATACAAAAATTAATACAAAATAGATCACATATCCAAATATATCTAAACTATAAAAGTTCTAGAATCAAGCCTATAAGATGGATCTTTGTAGTTTTGGGTAGACAAAATTTTTTTTATATACAACCAAAAAAGCCAAAACCATAAAAGGAAAAAATGATAAACTGGATTTCATCAAAATGAAAAACTCTCTTGCTCTTCAAAAGACATTAATGGAAATGAAAAGCAATGCACTCTGATAAAATACTTGTAGATATATATCCGATAAAGAACTTGTTTCTAGAATATATCAAAAACTCTTATAATTCAATAATAGTAAGACAAATGACACAATTTAAAACAAAATTGGCTACAGATGTGAAGATATACTTTGTTGAAGGAAGTACATCAGTGGGAATGGTATGTGAAAAGATGTTCAATATCATTAATCATTGATAAAATGCAAATTAAAGCCACAATGAGCTGGCACTACACATCTAATATATGGCTAAATTTAAAAAAAAGATTGATAAAACCAAGTGCTTGAGAGGAGGTATGTAGCAAATGACATTCTCATACATTTCAGGTGAAAATGCAGAAGGGTACAGCCACTTTGGAAATGCCATTTGACAATTCTTACAAGTTAATCAGATCACTTAGAAATGCCACTCTCAGGCATTTATCAGGGACAAGTTTAAGCACCTACGTAATCAATAATTTGGATCTGAATGCTCATAGCAGCGTTATTCATAATGGTTGAAAAAAAGAAATAACAAAAGTGTCAATTGAATTATGAATGGGTAGATAAATAATGGTATGTCCATACAATGGAATACCACTTAGCAATAAAAAAAGCTAATCTGATAAGCATAACATGTATGAATCTCAGAAGCATTATGCTATGAAAAGAAGCCAGATACAGTATGTAGTCTTTTCATGATCCCATTTATATGAAATTTTAGAAAAGGTACAAGCATAGAGATAGAAAGCACATCAGTCATTACCAGGAGCCAAAGAGGATTGACAGCGATGTGAATGAGGAAACTTTTGCAATGATACAAATGTTCTATATTATCATTGCAGTGACATTCAAATGACTGAATTTATTTGTCAAAACTTATCAATTGTATACTTAAAAACTGGTGAATATTACTGTCTGTAAGTTGCATTGAAATCCCAGTGGCTAGTGAGGGAGAGAAAAGGAGAGATGAGAAAGAGAATCAAAGCTGACCTACCCCATTCCACAAGCCCAAGTGGCCCACTACCCACCTGCCTTAAGCAGAGGAAGGAAAAACTACTTTTGAATGAAAGCTGAAGAGGTGTTTAACATTGTGGACTTTGCAGTTCCACTTTCTGAACTGAGACTATGGTTTGTAACTAGAGTGACCATAGAGCCAACAGTTATCTAAACTGAGAAAGTTATGAGGTCCATGATGTCCTCTTTTCAGTCAGAGAGAAAGATCCTCCTCTGAATAACTTTAAAGGACCATTAGGAGGCAAAGACAAAGTTGAATCCCATAAATCATGCATGTCTAATATACTAAGTACATTGACAAGAGAGTATTTCGGAAAGGTAGTGTCAGGATGGGCAGACAAGGAAACAAAGCCAGGGGAGGAGAAAATGACGGGGAGAAAGTGAAGGAAACTAATGAGCAGAGGTTATTAAGATCTTGCTAATAGGAAAAGTTGCCGACATGAGTGAACTAAAAGGATAGAGCTTAGTGTCTTTTAAAGCATATATCTGCAGGTTTAAGGACCAATTTCATATCATTTTCCTTTTAGGTTTTCATCTTTGCAACAAAACTCATTCATGTATTAATATAATCAGTCATTTATGTATTCAACAGATATTGTTAAGTGCCAGCACACTGCTAAGCGCTTGGATCTTGAGGTAAATAAGTAAAACACAGCCCCACCCTCCTAGGATTTACAGTTTAACAGGAAAGGGGAAGCAATTAAATACTGGAAGCAATTAATACATGTGCCATGCAACAATATTTTGGTCAATGACACAGTTATATACAACAGTGGTCCGAAAAGATTATTCCTGTATTTTTACTGTACCTTTTCTATGTTTAGATAGGTTTAGGTACACAAATACTTACCATTGTGTTATAATTGTATATAGTATTCCATACAGTAACATGTTCTACAGGTTTACAGCTTAGGAGCAATAGGCTACATTATATAGCTTAGGTGTATAGTAGGCTAAACCATCTTGGTTTGTGTAAGTACATTTTATGATGTTCATGCAATGATGAAATCACCTAACAATGCATTTCTCAGACTGTATCCCCATCATTAAGTGATGGATAACTGTAGTTTTGTTTTTAATTATATCCATGAAACCTAACATACTGCTTATTATGTGCTTAATCAATATTGTTAAATTAAAAGACACATTTTATAATGTGTGTATGTGTGTGTATGAATATCAAAACAATCCTTAAAGCTGCTGAAACTTATTTTCTCTGTGGTGTATAGATTAACTTGTGGTTTTCTCAATTAAAGAAAAATCTCTAGCAATGTTTGGTCTTGCCTCTGTTCTCTGCATGACTTTTGTGAGTCTAAATGTATAGAGAAATTCTTTTTCACCAAAATGTTTATGGCATTGGAGAACACAGATACGCTTTTGTGAAGTGAGGTCTACTTTCCATTAGGAGAATTCAGCTTCCTATGCATGCTAAGGAAGAAGACATGTAGGAGCATGAGCTTTTGGAAAAGTCAGAGCCTAAGGGGTCTGGCTGAGAAGAAGAAAGAAGGAAGGTTGGAGCAGCAAGATGCCAGATGGCAATGCACACCACGATGAGATTCTCTTACCTCTGTGACTCCACAGAACCTTGGAAAATCTATAAAGAATATAAATGTGATTGGAAATTTTGTGTTAGATAGTGAAGCTTCTAGATCTGAGGGGCACGGGAGCAGCGTAACCTGAATAAATTCAGAAATAGAGGCAGAAAGAGGAGAAAATGTGGTCTAAAAATCATGACATAATTCTGAGAGTTTGTCTAAAAATCATGACATAATTCTGAGAGTTTGATAGGCTGAGTCTAAGCAGAGCTACTCATCTCTTTAACCACATAGAAGTTATCAATTAAAAAAATAACAAAAGACTGACTTGTCATAAGATAGATGTTAGTGGGTGCAAGAAAAGGAAAATTAAAGCCAGAGCAATACACTTATCAGCTGATGCTGTGGAGACTAGGGAAGCTGGTGATTGGATCTAGCCACTAGGAACTAGGGGCCGTAGTTTTGAAGGTCTCCTGGAGGCAGAAGATAAGGCTTTGACTTGTGTGAGCCAGTAAGTTGGAACTGAGAACCCAGCATAAAGGCAGAATCTTAGAATTGTTATCTCTCAGTGAAAGGGGAATTAGAAAAATGAAACACTAAAACTAAAAGAAAAAAAATTTCCTTGAGAAATCAAAGCTCCAAAGTTTTTCCATATTCAAATGTGAAGTCTCAATTGACATTCTCCTAGGATTTTATAATGAATAATAATCGTTCACACCAATGAATTTCTGGGGCATCCAGCAGAAGCAAAACCGTATAGCTACACTTCTGACAGTCCAGGGCGATAAAGAACTACCAACAAGAGCTTGGGATTAAATTTTATAAATCACATAAGAAAATAATTCACCATGTCTGAGAGTAATTAGCCATAGTGAAGAGGACTGTTAGAACTTTAAGGACTTGAGAAACTAGAACAATATGAAAGATATTATAGAATAGTTATGCTTAACATAATTAAAGTGATAAATGGAGTAAGAACCACAAGGAAAGAATAAGATATTATATAAGAATATGTGAACTTGAAAAATATGAAAGAACTCCAAAAAATGAATTTAAAAAAAATTTTTGAAATTAAAAATTCAACGAAAGTTAAACAATAGGTAGATTATAGCTAAAATGAGAATTACTGAACTGGAAGACAGAGATGGAAAAGCTAACCAAAATGCAGCAAAGATTAAAAAAAGAAAAGGAAAATAGGGGAAAAAATGTTGCGACATAGAAGCAGACTGAATGGGCTAAACATGTGTCTAATAAGAATTGTAGAGGATGAGAAATTAGATTGGAGAAGAGGCAATATCTAAAGAAATGCTTATAATCAAATGTGTGATGGTTCTAAGCAGCATACAGTTAAGCTTTGTTTCTCTTTTCAGTATGACAATCTTTGTTTTTCTATTGGAATATATATTCTTTTCCTGTGATTAACATAGTTACTGATATATTTGGGTAGATGCTGACCATTATACTACAATAGCTGTTTTCTTTTGGTCTCATTTGTTGTATGTTTCCTTTTTCTTCCTTTGATGAATTAATCAAATATTTCCATTAATTATCTTTTACCTTTATCAGCATGAGAATTATGCATTCCTATGGCTACAGCTGTGCTATCCAGGACCGTGGCCATTAGGTACATGTGGCTCTTTAAATGTAAATCAATTAAAATAAAAAAGAAAATTCAATTCCTCATGTCAAGTACTCAATAGCCACATGTGTTCAGTGACTCATATATTGGATTGCACATACATGGAACATTTCTACCATTGTAGAAAGTTCTATTAGATAACATTGATTTTGATAATCTGTGAGTCTTTTTATGTCATCTGGGCTTTATTTGTGTCTTGTTTCTCCATCTGCCTTTGTAGGGAATAAAAGATTTCTCATCCATCACAAGTTTCACGGCTGAGGCACTTATAATAAAAGACAGATTAAAATGAGGAAAGCATACAAATTTGCTTAATGTAAGTTTTCTATGACACAGGAGCCTTCAGAAATAATGACCCAAAGAAATAAGGAGAACTGTATTTTTATGCTTAGGTTTGCTGAAGAGCAGATAGTCACACAGAAGTGTGAACAAAAGGGGGTATGATCTAAAGGTTACAAGCTGGGGGTAGAGGGTAGACTTAGTAAGCGTTGTTTGTTCAGATTCTTCTTGGCATCTCTGTATGTTTGAGGATAAGAGGGTTCCTTTCTTCTAGACATAGGGAGGGGGTCTATGGAACTAAGGTCTTCTGACCTGCTTCAGGGGAAGATCAGCTAGGTTTTTAAGAAGAGGAAAGGGGAGGGTGAGAGTGATCTTATTGCTTTTTTTGTTTCCTGGCATCCAAGGTGCCATATTTTTGTGTACTGTGTCCTGAACTCTATCTACTTAGCATCTTTTTATTAAACGATGAATATTTTATATGAAAAAATTACGTTGTGTTCAGATGATTTTGTCAGTCCCCAGAAAGGGTTCACCTTGTTCTCTGTCAGGAAACTACAGTGAGGAAACTACACTTTAATTTAATCAACAACTGAATTTAACATAAGGTGTCTGAGTTACAATTGTTATGAATTCAAATACACATCTTGTTTAACCTCATTCTTGGGGACATAGCCTCAGATGGTCTTAACTGAGAGGCTGGGGTATTTATCTGTTTATTAGGGCCCTTTTTTATACTCTGTTCATATGCTCTTACTTGGCTCTATTTCACTGTCACACTATGGAAAATGACTTTTCCTTTAAGTGGCATTCTGCTTAGATTCTTAGCCGGTTGCTTTGTGTATCTTAAAAATGTGACTGTGTGTCAGGCTTGTTTCTTCCTCTGTCCTTCCTTCCTTGGAAGCTCTGGATTTCACTTTTTGTCTTTTCTGTCCTGCAAAATTACCAGACCCTTTTTCAGCTACTCTGCTTCTCAGCAACTATGCTCTTCCTTAGAGACACAGCCTTTTACACAGCACCAAAAATTAGGAAATTCTCCAAGGGGACACTTACTGGCTCACATTTTTCTGCTTCACTTCTCTTTAGGGTGTTGGGCCTTTAAGTGCTGACTGCCTAATTAGCTCTCAATGCTTTTAAATAGAGAGTTTTAAAAAATCTCTTTTTTTTTCTTTGTGGGAGCTGCTATTGTTTGAATGTGAGTCCCTCCAAAATTCACATGTTGGAATTTAACTCACAAAGTGATGGTCTTAAGAGGAGAGGTACTTGACAGGTGATTGTCATGAGGGCTTCAGCCTGGTGAATGGGATTAATGTCCTTATGAAAGTGCTGGAGGCCCTTTTTTTTTTTTGCCCATTGCCTTTCACCATGTGAGGATGGTGCCCAGCTAGGCCCCTTTTTTTTTCCCATTGCCTTTCACCATGTGAGGATGAAGCAACAAGATGCCATCTGGAATGTGGAGAGCAAGACTTCACCAGACATGGAATCTGTCTGCACCTTGATTTTGAACTTTCCAGTCTCTAAAACATGAGAAAGTAAATTCTATTATTTATAAATTACCCATTCTGTGGTATTTTGTTATAGTAGTACAGATGAACTAAGACAGAAGTATCTTGGTTTGCTACAAGCTATGCTGTTATAGCTGGAAATAGAAGCCCTTCCACTTCATTTCCAGTCATAGTTAATTCTGGTCCAAGCTACCAATATTGACAGGAGAGTCATTTTATTATTATCAATGTTTCTGTATAGTTATATCTTTTTCTGTGGCATCAATATGACTACTACTATGCTTCTATCTGTAAATTCTCAATGAAATATTGGGAATGTGTTGGAAAAATTCATAAGATTTAAGGACCCTTATTTTGGGCAAACTTCTGAGAGCTATAATAACAGGTAGCATTTATCAACCACCTATCATATGCCTTGTGTGTTAGATATAAGTTGCTTCTAATTATTAATCATAATTCTGCACCATATATATTATTGTCCTAACTTTACTGATAAGAAAGCCAAAACTAAGAATGGTTAGATAACTTCCTTTTGGAGAGGATCCAGGGCTGACTAACTTTTAAGTATTCATAGCCATTTTCCACCTATTCTTGAGAAGGTAGCAAAACCTTAGGCATACTCTGTTCTTTACATCCCCTCAAGTTTAACTGCAGACTCATTTGCTGTAACTCAATTCAGTCTTTCTAGGTGATATCCCAAAGGAATAAAAATAGAAATAGTGACAACAGGCCATGCTTATTGCACTGAGAAGCTCTAAAATAATTTTAATGAGTGAAATCTACTAGTATTAGTAATAGTCTAGTGACCACCAGCATGTTGTCTGCTTCAGGCAAAGTTTAGTTGGCTGGGCAGAAATATGAAAATCACAAATGAGGACTTTTTCATTTAAATAAATTAGCAGTGCCATAGCATTCATTATCTAGAGTGGCTATTTTTAGCTCAGAGTACCATGCAGAGAAGATGTCAGGCAGAATCTTCTGTCTTACTTGCTGGCTTGGAAGAAAGTTCCGTGACCCCAACACTGAAAGGAAGATAGGACCTGAAAACTGCTCATCTCCCTCCCTAGCTCCATGCCAAAGTGAAGATGCTGAACTGCCCATCACTGCTTGTGACTTCTTACTCCCTAGTCTCCTTCTACAGTTCCCTACATATGTATCCCATTCTTTGTGATGTTTTATCTAATGTGCAATAGAGTGATGAGAACCTAAATTATAATGGTGGATATTCTGCAGTGGCTAAGTCAGATCTTAGCAAAGTGATAGTTGAGGAATAATTCTAATTAAATGAGAACCATAAGATTTGTTTGAGACTGTAACTTTATCTAGAAACATCTAGAAAGTGAGAGTCCAGATATTACAAGAAGGAAATCTAATCCTACGAATGGCTTACTTCAATATATTCGTTGTTCAGAGAATGATGCAATACATATTTTTTCTGTTGCCGTGGGGTCATCTTTTACCCCAAAATGAGTATGGTACCCATCAGATGGGCACCAATAAATACTTTCTTTGTTTTTAGTCTGTTACTTTCTGTTGTTTTATTGCCTCTGTTTCTCCACATTCTATCCTCTGTTAGGTTCTGGTAAATTTTGCTACTCCAGGAAACCTATTCTAGATTTCATCTTTGGATAGCAGTGGTGAATTCCTGTTTTCTTAAATGGGCCACCTATAAGGCAAACAAATTTTCCTTTTGCATTAGAAGGCAGCCTTAGAGCATTCACATAGTTGCATTTTTATGAGAAAAAGACTCTGCATCAGAGATGAGAATAGAAAGTGACAGAATAAAGGAGACAGAGACCCCTATGCTCCAGAATTATTATGAAGAGAGCAAGATGGCATGACTAATGGGAGAAGATTTTAAGAAGTGTTTTCTTTTTATGTTACAAATGTGAATTGTTGTACAACTCTAGGGCTTTAACTCATTTATTTATTCATCCATTCAAAAATGTTTATTAATTATATACTCTGTATCAGGAACTACATCAGACACAGTAGATATATATTTGGAAAATAAACAAGATGGGACTCCTGTATTGGCTAATATACAACCTAGTTTGCAAGTCAAACCGCCAACATGTTAAAAAAACAAATAGTAACAAGTGCAAAGAAGAAAAGGTAAAGGGTATGGTCACAGGGATTATGTGCAGTGTGGGTGTGTGCATGAATTAATTATATATCAAAATAAAAGTCATAAGCCTATAGATAGCTTTTAAAGCTGTAGAAATTTATGAGATCAACCAGGGAAAGATGAGAGAGAGATAAGAAAAGAGATTCCTAGACTAAGCCTTTAAGAAGCAATTTTTATTTTTTTGGTCTAAATAAGGCTAAATCTGGTTTGATCCACTAAGATTGCTTGAAAGTTTGTTGTTATCAGGGATTTTACTTTACAGACTCCTTCCCCTTGCTTGGGTTTTACAAGAACTCTGGGGACTTAAAGGTCCTTAAGGGCAGACACAACAATTCATTTGAGGTTAATCTTTCCAGTCTGTGATTTGTTTCCACTGTACCAAGTTTAAACAGATGGACCCTCACTTAGACTTCAAGGAGTATAGCACTTCTTACCTAATTATAGCCTTCTACAGTCCTTGCACTACACAGGCAGTTTAGGTGGGATCAGTCCTCACACCCATGGCAAGTAGGTATACATTAAGAGAATCAATAGCCATCAACCTGTCAGATAACACTATAAAGCCTCCAATTCTTCTCTCCTTTCCAAATCTTTGGTTCACTAAATGGACCTAGGTCTTTGAAGCACAAAGACCTATTCAGGGTTGTCTTCAGTGGTAGCAGTTCTCTGCCTAGCAAGTCCTCTTTCTGGCTCTAAAACATAATATCATTGTTTATTTTTTTCTGAACTTAAAAAGAGCCCATACCTTAGAAATCAAGACTCAGCTACCTCCCTGGGTGGTGAAATGAATGATATATTTTCTTTCTTCCTTATGAATATAGAGTAGCCATAAACAAGACAAAATTATTACTTCTTCCTTATGAATGTATAGAATCCAGAAACAAAATAAAATGTATTATATTGTAATCTGCCACTTTAGGTGGCAGAATGTATTTTAAATGAGCTTGACTTTAAAATACACAATGCATCACTGGTGGGAATAGAAACTAGTACAATATTTCTGGAAATTAAGCTAATAGTATAAGTGTTACCATACCCTGTGAACCAGCAATACCACTTCTGGGTGTGTATTACATGGGAAACTTCCCATGTGGATCTATAAGGATATTCATCACTGATAGTATTCGAAGGTAACCTAGGTGTTTATCACTAGGGAAGTTGATACACAAAATATGAGAGATACATGCTGTAGAAATTTATACTGCAGAGAATATAGCATTAGAAGCAACCGAGTAGATCTATATATAGCCACATGGATAGATCTGAAAATATAGTGATAAATGGGAAAAATACATAAATTAAAAATACAAACATAAAGCATATTTTATAGGCTGTATAATTATAATCAGTACCTCATTTAAAATGCTCAACTGTTATCTAGTTGGATGTGTGGGGAAAATCTGTTCATCTAGGATGAAGGGAGAAAATAAGTAATAAAATAAGAGAGGGAACCGGCAAAGGCAGCCTGATAATCTTCCATGAATTAAGTAGTATATCATACTTATTTTCTTTGTGCCTGAGGGAACAAACTAGCTTCAGACATCAAAAATGATAACCCAAATTCTTAGGAGAAAAGAAGTTACATTTTCTTTCTTTTTTTAAACTTTTATTTTAGGTTCAGGGGAACATATGCAGGTTAGTTATATAGGAAAATTGCATGCCACAGGCATTTGGTGCACAGATTATTTCACCACCTAGATAATAAGTATAGTACCTGATATGTGGTATTTCAGTCTTCACCTTCCTCCCATTCTCCACCCTAACGTAGGCCTGGATTATCTGTTGTTCTCTTCTTTATGTCCATATATACTCAATGATTAGCTCCCACTTATAAGTGAGAACACATGGTATTTGGTTTCCTTTTCCTGTGTTAGTTTGCTTAGGACAGTGTTTTCCAGCACCATCCACATTGCTGCAAAGGATATAATCTCATTATTTTTTAAGGCTGATTATTATTTCATGGTGTATATGTATCACATTTTCCTTATCTAGTCTATCATTGATGGGCATTTAGGTCGATTCCATGTCTGTGTTATTGTTAATAGTGCTGTGATGAACATATATGTGTGTGTGTCTTTATGGTAGAGTGATTTATATTCCTTTGGGTATAGACCCAATAATGGGATTCCTGGGTCAAATGGAAATTTTGATTTAAATTCTTTGAGAAATCGCCAAACTGTTTTCCACAATGGCTGAACTAACTTACATTCTCATCAACAGTGTGTAAGTGTTTCCTTTTCTCCATCACCTTGCCAGCATCTGCTAGTTTTTAACTTTTAATAATAGACATTCTGACTAATGTTAGATGGTATCTCACTGTGGTTTTGATTTGCACTTCTCTAATGATTAGTGATGTTGAGCATTTTTTCATATGCTTTTTGGCCGCCTGTATGTCTTCTTTTGAAAAGTGCTCATGTCCTTTGCCCGCTTCTTAATGGGGTTGTTTGTTTTAGGCTTGTTAACTTGTTTAAGTCCCTTATGGATTCTAGATATTAGATCTTTGTTGGATATATAGATTGTAAATATTTTCTCCCGTTCTGTAGATTATCTGTTTACCCTGTTGATAGTTTATTTTGCTGTACAGAGCTCTTTAGGTCCCACTTGTACACTTTTGCTTTTGTCACAGTTGCTTTGGCATCTTCATCATGAAATCTTTGCTAGGTCCTATGTCCAGAATAATAATTCCTAAGTTATCTTCCATGATTTTTGTACTTTTAGGTTTTACTTTTAAGTCTTTAATACACTTTGAATTACTTTTGTATATGGTTCAAAGAAGGGGTCCAATTTAAATCTTCTGCATATGGTTAGCAAGTAATCCCAGCACCATATAATGAATAGGGAGTCCTTTCCCCATTGCTATTGCTTGTTTTGGTTGACTTTGTCAACAATCAGATGATTGTAGGTATGTGGCATTATTTTTAGGCTCTCTATTCAGTTCCATTGGTCTATGTGTCTATTTTTGTACCAGTTCTATACCTTTTAAATTGCTGTAGCCTTATAGTACAGTTTGAAGACAAGTAATGGGATATCTCCAGCTTTGTTCTTTTTGCTTAGGATTGCCTTAGCTATTTGGGCTCTTTTTTTATTTTAAATTAATTTTAAAATAGTTTTAAAAAATTCTGGGAAGAATTCCATTGGTAGCTTGATAGGAATAGCATTGAGTCCGTAAATTGCCTTGGGCAGTATGGCCATTTTAACAACATTAATTCTTCCTATCAATGAGTATGAAATGTTTTTCATTTGTTTGTGTAAACTCTGATTTCTTTCACTAGTGTTTTGTAATTATTCTTGTAGAGATCTTTCACCTCCCTGATTAGCTGTATTCCTAGGTATTCTCTTTTCTTTTTGTGGATATTGTGAACAGAATTAAGTTTCTGATTTGCCTCACAGCTTGGATGTTGTTGGTGTATAGGCATGCTACCAGTTTTTGTACATTGATTTTGTATCCTGAAACTTTGCTAAAGTTGTTTGTTCACTAAGGAACTTTTGGAAAAAGACTGTGGGGTTTTCTAGTTATAAAATATCATCTGCAAACAGAAATAGTTTGACATCCTCTCCTACTGTTTGGGTGCCTTTTATTTCTTTCTCTTGCCTAGTTGCTCTGGCTAGGACTTCCAGGACTATGTTGAATAGGAGTGGTAATAGAGGGCACCCTTGTCTTGTTCCAGTTTTCAAGGGGAATGCATCCAGCTTTTGCCTATTTAGTATGATGTTGGCTGTGGGTTGGCATAGATGGCTCTTATTGTTTTGAAGTATGTTCCTTCAATGCCTAGTTTGTTGAGGTTTTTGTTTGTTTGTTTGTTTTTTCAACATGAAGCGATGTTGAAGTTTATTAAAACCCTTTTCTGCAGCTATTGAGATAATCATGTGTTTTTTGTTTTTAGCTCTGTTTAGGTAATGAATTACATTTATTGATTTGTGTATGTTGAATCAACCTTGCATCCCGGGGATAAAGCCTGCCTGATTGTGGTGGATTTGCTTTTTGATATGCTGCTGAATTCAGTTTGCTAGTATTTTGTTGAGTATTTTTGTATCTAAATTTGGTCAAGAATCCAGGTCAAGAATAATGGCCTGGAGTTTTCCTTTTTGGCCATGTTTCTGCCAGGTTTTGGTATCAGGATGAAGCTGGCCTCATAGAATGAGTTAGGGAGGAGTCCTTTCTTCTCAGTTTTTAAAAATAACTTCAGTGGAAATGGTACCAACTCTTCTTTATATATCTGGTAGAATTCAACTGTGAATTTTTCTGGTCCTGGGCCTTTTCTGGTTGATAGGTTTTTTATTACTGATTCAATTTTGAAGCTTGTTATTGGTCTGTTCAGGGATTCAATTTCTTCCTAGTTCAGTCTTGGGAGATTATATGTTTCCAGAAATTTATTCATGACATCTAGATTTTCTAGTTTGATTGTGTAATGACATTCATAGTAGTCTCTGAGGGTTGTTTTGTATTTCTGTGGGTTTGGTGGTAACAACCCCTTTGTCATCTCTGATTGTGTTTATTTGGATCTTCTTTTCTATTAGTATAGCTAGTGATCTATCTGTCTTCTTTATTCTTTCAAAAATTAAGGATTCATTGATCCTTTTATATTTTTAGAGGGAGAGTCTCAATTTTTGTCAGTTCTGCTCTAATTTTGGTTAATTTTTTGTCTTCTGCTAGCCTTGTGGTTGGTTTGCACTTGTTTCTCTAGTTTCTCTAAGGGTGATAGTAGATTGTTAATTTGAGATTTTTCTAACTTTTTGATGTGGACATTTAGTGCTATAAACTTCCCTCCTAACATTGCCTTAGCTGTGTCCCAGAGATTCTTTGTTCTCCTTAATTGCAAAGGATTTCTTGATTTCTACTTTAATTTTGTTGTTTACCCAAAGTCATTCAGGAGTAGGCTAATTTTCATGTTACTGGTTTTGAGTGATCTTCTTAGCATTGATTTCTATTTTATTTGCTCTGTGGTCCCAGAGTGTGGTATAATTTCATATTTTTAGATTTGCTGAGGATTTTTAATGGCCAATTAGTTGGTTGATTTTAGAGTATTGCCATGTGCAGATGAGAAGAATGTATATTCTGTTGTTTTAGGGGGAGAGTTCTGTAGATGTGTATTAGGTCTATTTAATCAAGTGTTGAGTTCTGGTCTTGAATATCCTAGTTAGTTTTCTGCCTTGATGATCTGCCTAATACTGTCAGTGGTTATTGAAGTCTCACTCTATTATTGTGCAGTTATCTAAGTCTGTCTGTAGGCCTCTAAGAACTTGTTTTATAAATCTGGATGCTCCTGTGTTGGGTGCATATATATTTAGAATAGGTAAGTCTTCTTGTTAAATTGAACTCTTTACCATTATGTAATGCTCTTCTTTATCTTTTTTGGTCTTTGTTGATTTGCATTCTGCTTTGTCTGAAGTCAGTATAGTAGCTCCTGCTCTCTTGTTTTCTGTTTGCTTGGTAGATTTTACTCCATCCCTTTACTTTGAACCTATGGATGTCATTGCATGTGAGATGGATCTCTTGAAGACAGCATACCATTGGATCTTGCTTCTTTATCCAACTTGCCACTCTGTGCCTTTTAACTGGGACATTTATCCCATTTATATTCAAGGTTAATATGGATATGTGTAGATTTGATCCTGTCATCATGTTTTTCACTGGTTGTTATGCAGACTTGTTTGTGTGGCTACTTAATAGTATCAAAGGTCTATGTACTTTAGTGTGCTTCTGTAGTGGCCAGTAACAGTCTTTCCTTTTCATATTTAGTGCTTCCTTCAGGACTTCTTGTAAGACAGGTCTGGTGGTAACAATTCCCTTGGCCTTTGCTTGTCTGAAAATAATCTTATTTCTCTGCTTATGAGGCTTAGTTTGGTTGGCTATGAAATTCTTGTTTGGATTTTTTTTTCTGAGATGTAGTTTCACTCTTTGTTGCCCAAGCTTGAGTACAGTGGTGCAATCTTGGTTTGCTGCAACCTCTGCCTCCTGGGTTCAAGCAATTCTCCTGTCTCAGCCTTCTGAGTAGCTGGGATTACAGGCACCCACCAACACACCCAGCTAATTTTTGTACTTTTAGTAGAAATGGGATTTCACCATGTTGGCCAGGCTGATCTTGAACTTCTGACCTCAGGTGATCCACCTGCCTCGGCTTCCCAATGTGTTGGTATTACAGGCATGAGCCACCACACTCAGCCTGTAATTATTAGTATTATTTTTAAGAGTGCTGAGGGCCAGGTGTGATGGCTGACACCTGTAATCTCAGCACTTTGGGAGGCCAAGGCAGGCAGATCACCTGAGGTCAGGAGTTCAAGACCAGCCTGGCCAACATAGCAAAACCCCATCTCTACTTAAAATAGAAAAATTGGCTAGGCATGTTAGCGGGTACCTGTAATCCCAGCTACTCAGGAGTCTGAAGCAGAATAGCTTGAACCCAGGAGGCAGAGGTTCAGCGAGCTGAGATCATGCCACTGCACTCCAGCCTGGGTGACAGAGCAAGACTCTGTCTCAAAAAAACAAAAAGAATGCTGAATACAGGCTCCCAGTCTCTTCCAGCTTGTAGGGTTTCTGCTGAAATGTCCACTGTTAGCCTGATGGGGTTGCCTATGTAGGTGACCTGCCTCTTCTTTCTAGCTGGCTTTAATATTTTCTCTTTCATTTTGTCATTGGAGAAACTGATGACTCTGTGTCTTGAGGACAGTCATCTGTGTACTATCTCATAAGGGTTTTCTGTATTTCCTGAGTTTGAATGTTGGCTTCTCTTGTGAGATTGGGGAAAGTTTCATGGATGATATCCTGAAATATGTTTTCCAAGTCACTTGCTTTCTCTCTCTGTCCTTCAGAGATGCTAATGAATAGTAGATTTGGTCCTTTACATAATCTTGCATTTCTTGGATGTTTTGTTCATTGTTCTGTCTTTATTTTTGTTGTACTGAATTACCTCAGATAACTGATCTTTGAGCTCTGAGACTTTTTCCTCATCTTGGTCAATTCTGCTGTTAATACTTGAGATTTTATTCTGAAATTCTTGAGTTTTTCAGCTCTATCAGATCAATTCGGTTCTTTCTTAAAATGGCCATTTTGTCTTTCATCTCCTGTATTGTTTTATTGTATTCCTTAGAATCCTTGGATTAGGTTTTGACTTCCTTCCAAATCTCTTGATGATCTTCATTTCTAACCATATTCTGAATTATATTTTGGTAATTTCAGCCATTTCAGACTGGGTAAGAACCATTGCTGGAGAACTAGTATAGTTGTTTGGAGGTAAGAAGAAGAGGCTTTTGGAATCACCAGGTTTCTTGTTCTCCTTCTTTCTCATCTGTGTGGACTGACGTTCCTTTAATGTTCAAAGTTACTTTCCTGTGGATGTTTTTTTTTTTTTCTATTATATTCCTTGATGCCCTTGGGGGTTTCATTGTGATATAAGGTTTGTGCAGTCTACTGGCTTCATTTCTAAAAGATATTAGAGGTCAAGTGTCAGCTTAGCACTCCTGGGCTACATGTTCTAACCCCGGGTAGCTGGTATAGGGCCCCTGGCTTTGTTCTCTGGTCCCTTGAGGTTAGGAACTTGCTGTGCTGAGGGACTGAGGTATTCCCAGACCACTGACATAACACTCTGATGGACAATACCAACCAAAGTGCTTTGTCAGGGCAGTTACAGCAGGATCTGTGCTTGTTCGCATGTGCCAGCAGTGGCTGTACAGTGGGGTGAATGCTTGTCAGCTGGGATAGGGTGCTGGTGGGCACCAGGCTGCTTGGCCCCAGATGTGCTCTCACAGTGAATGGAACAGTGAAACTGGGGCAGGGGAATGAGGCCACCGGCATCTGTGTGCATGTTTGCACTGGTGATGATTGGTGTAGGGGTGGGTGCTGGTGGATGCAGAACTGCTGGCCTCCATGGAGGGCAATTGTGCAAGTGGTGGTGGTGATGCAGTTCAGGGGAGGGGGAGGGGGAGGGGTGTGGGATCACTGGCCTTTGTTTGCATGTTGGTGCTGGCAATGGTGGTGTGGGGGTGGGGTACGCTCATGCCAACAGCAGTGGTGCAGTGGGGTGCACTGCATACCAACTGGAAAAGGAAGGCAAGGTCTACCCACGTGTGGACAAAGAAGTGGGGGTGTGGCTGTGGGTGAGTGTGTACTGGCAAAGCAGCTCAGGAGAGGCTGTGGTGGTAGGAGAGTGAGGGTGGGCTGGTACATGTCTATCTGCAGGGTTCACTCTTCTGGAGCTCTCCCCCATGGTTAGTTGCAGTCTGCCATTGGTGGATTTAGGAGGCAGCACTCTAGGAGGCACCATGGTTGGGCATCTGAGGCTACACTGCACATGGGTGTGGCCAGGCTGGGGCCCTGGAAGAGGCCAGCAGACAGGGTGGTGCTTAGATTTGATAGGCCCCATCTCATGGTCAAGACCACCCTGCTCTGTTTTGGGTTGGACAACTCTTCCATGCTAAAGTCTCCTAGAGGAGCATGGTGAGCATTGGGAGATAGGCATCCTGACCATACTCCACTGCGGATGGTCTTGCACCAAACCCTCTGGGCTCTGCACATGCAAGAGTTGTGTCCCTACCTCCTCTCTAAGCAGCTCTCTCTGCCAGCTTAGGTGTCTGTGGGTATCATGGGGCCTCCTGCTGTCAGGGTTCCAGAGGCCCATGACAATTATGAGTTGCTCTTCACCTGTTCAACTTTTTCCCAGTAGTCGTTGAGGGCCTGGAATGAATCCTGGTGCCTGGTAGCCCTGTGTAGTATGCCCAGCTTACTCCCCTTCTGTAGAAGTTATATTTTCTAATCTTGATACACAGAAGAAATTCTTTGGTCATGTTCCTTAGATGAGGGCTATATTACTTCATTGGGTTTAATCACATTTAAGTTTATTGGCAAGTCTTGAATTCTGAGAAAGTATACTAGAATGGTTTCTTCAGAGATATGTATTAGCAGGTATTTTATAAAAATCAACTTTGTTGATATATAATTTACATGAAATAAATTTTATCCACTTTTAAGTTCAGTGGATCTTGACAAATGTATTCATCTTTGTAATAGCCTCCCCCACTGGGATATAGAACGTCTCTGTTATCCCCAGACAATATTCTTGAGGCTTTTGCCAGGCAATCTCCCACTCCAATTTGCAGCCCAGACAACAATCACTATACATCAGTTTTACCTATCTTAGAATTTTATATAAATTGAATCATGCAGTATGATTTTTGTCTGCCTTCGTTGGCTTAGTATAATGTTTTTGAGAGTCGTAGATGTTGACTCTTGAATTGTATGTATTAGTGGTTTATAGCTTTTTACTATTTAGTGATATGTCATTGTATAAAAATGCCACAATTTGTTAATCCTGATGTAACCTGTTGATTTATATTTAAGTTATTTGTAGCTTTTGGCTACTATAAATAAATCTTTAAAAATATTTTTGTGCAAGCCTTTGTGCTGACATATGCTTATAAATATATTTTTCTATTTGATATTAGATAGCAGAGATTATTATGATTATTATTTTGATTATTATGATTATTATTTGGATCTAGATATTCAAATTTTCCAACATCATTTGTTGAAAAGGCTATTTTTTCTGCATTGCATTACCTTGAGATATTTGTTTAAAACAGTTATGTTTTAACAATATGCCTATGTGGGTTTATTTCTGGATTCCTTTTGGTTCCACTGATCTGTAAGTAGCATATTGTCCTTATTAATATAGTTTTGGAATAAGTCTTCACATTAACTATGCAAGCCCTCCGAAATTGTTCTTTATTTTTAAAACTGTTTTTGCTTTTCTGGCTCTTTTGCATTTCTATATCAATTTTAGGATTCCCTTGTCAATTTCTCCAAAAATCTTCCTGGAACTTTGCTTGGTATTGTTTTGACTCTATGTGTCTACAGAGAATTGATATCTTAAAAATACTAAATCCTCCAACCACAAACATGGCATATATATTTCTCTATTTATATATTTCCTTTAATTTCTCTCAACATTGTTTTACAGTTTCAGTGCCCAGTTTTTTTTTCTTTTTGGAGACGGAGTTTTTCTCTTTCACCCAGGCTGGAGTGAAGTGGTGCAATCTTGGCTTACTGCAACCTCTGCCCCCCAGGTTCAAGCGATTCTCCTACCTGAGCCTCCGAGTAGCTGGGATTATAGGCACCTGCCACCACGCCCAGCTAATTTTTGTATTTTTAGTAGAGACGGGGTTTCGCCAAATAAGGGGTTTGGCCCTTATTTCTATTATCTAAGTAATTTTTATTTTCTTGATATTTTCATAAGGTATATATTTTATTAAATTTCTTTTTAAAATTATTTTGTTTTTAGCCTATAGAACTACAATTGATTTTTAAATCTTGGCTTTGCATCCTGCACTCTTGCTAAATTCACTCATTAGTTCTAGTAGTTTTCTGTACATTCTGTAGAATTTTCTATTTATGTAATAATATCTATCTATAACTAAGGACAGTTTACTTATTTGTCTGCAATTGTTTTCTTGCCAATTGTACTAGCTAGGACACTTATTAATTATGATATTACATAGAAGGTGACTTAGTTTCTTCCTGATCTTAGAGACAGCATCCTTGTTTATTCTGCATTAAGAATTATGTAGTAGTAGGGTTTGTACTAAATGTTGGCAAATGTTATTATTACTATTATTTTGCGTATGTATATTCAATTTTTCCAGCATCATTTGTTGAAAAGATTATTTTTTCCCCATTTTATTATGTTGAGATATTTGTTTAAAACAATTGTGTTTTCTGCTTAGTTCTGTTACCTTCTCTCTGGTGGTCTGCCTCACAAATTTGAGCTGCTTAGCCTCCCAAACTCTAATCTGTACCTCAACAGTTCTGTAGATGAGTCTTCCTTGCTTGGCTTACACTTCTCCACTTTGTGATCCAAACAGTTCTTCAGGGTAGAAACTGGGGGTAAGTAAAGGGATTACAGTCCTACACTACCTGTTGTCTAAAGTCTGAAAATAGTTCTTTCACAAGTTTTGTTCACTTTTTGTTTGTTTATGATGAAATACCTAGTCCAGCATTAGTTACTCTGTCAGACCAGAAGAGGATGGTTTTTCTGTCCTAGAAGTCTATAGTCATCTTCTCTTAGGCCAGAATTACTTATATTTTCATATTAATTCCTGAACCGATCACCAGCAAGTGGCATGAGATTATTATTATTATTTTTTTGCCATTTTTGGTGCAAGTCTAACAGTAGTCAGAGTCCACTCATGCATTTGAGGATGGCAAAGACCACATTCTATTTTTATTTATTTATTTATTGTTAAGACAGAGTCTTACTCTGTTGCAAAGGCTGGAGTGCAGTGGTGCAATCTCGGCTCACTGCAACCTCCACCTCCTGGGTTCAAGTGATTCTCGTGCCTCAGCCTCCTGGGTAGCTGGGACTACAGGAGTGCACCACCACTCCCAGCTAATTTTTGCATTTTTTTTTGGTAGAGATGGGTTTTTGCCATATTGGCCAGGCTGGGCTCAAACTCCTGACCTCAGGTGATCCGCCAGCCTTGGCCTTTCAAAGTGCTGGATTACAGGTGTGAACCACCATGCCCAACCAAAGGCTAAACTTTAAAAAGAGTGCTTAGCAAAGGGATACAAGGGAACTTTTTTGGCCAACTGAAATGTTTTGTATCTTGGTGGTAGTGCTGAATACATGACTTTATATTTTCAAAATTCATCAAATTATAAACTTAAAATTGGTAAATTTTATTACAGTTAAATTATACCTTAATAAAGCCATTAAAAAATATATTATCACCTGCTTTTGTTGTATATACAGAAAACTGTATTTTAAAAGGTACAGATATCAATAGAAAAAAGAGCCTGAGCCTGTCTCTCAGCCTCACTGTGAACCTTATACAGGCTAATATTTTAACTATAGAATGCCTAGTAGCCAAAAATACTCTAGAGTAGTTTCCTAGGCCAGAAGCCTTGAGAGCTTTTTTCTTGCATTCTGTCTCTTATTTTATTTTATTTTTATTTTTTGTTACTGTCATCTCTTAGGTAGGCAGGTTCTTTCTCTCTCATATCCCACTTGAAGAGAATGGAATGGCCTCTTTTTTTCCCACCCTCCTTAGCCTCTCTTAACAGCCTGCAGACTTAAACAACATAGTGTCTTAGTTTATCTTCCTAGAGAAATAGTCTTGTTTAGTATCAGAAGTGTCTTATCTTGTTTTACTCGGGATCATTGGTGAAAGAAGTCCATTATAACTTTGAAGTTACTGCCCTGTAGTGGACTGATTGCCTGCAGTGTGTTGCCTCCTCTTTTTCCTGCTTAGTAGAACTCTGAATGTTTTCCAGTATCTACTATATTTTCATGCAGCCTATGTGACTCAAGAGAAATTGACCTCTTTCCGTGCAATATGAGCTCAATAAATCTTTGTTGAATAAATTGCATTTATTAAACTTTATTTTAACTTTTCATTTGATCTCGTGTTTCCCCTAGTGTGACATGATTTGGATGTTTATCTCCTCCAAATCTTATGTTGAAATGTGATTCCCATTGTTGGAGGTGGGGGCCTGGTGGGAGGTGATTAGATCATGGTGGTGGATCCTTCATGTATAGTTTAGCACTATCCCCTTGGTGATAATGGAGATCTCATTCAGTTTAAGCAAGATCTTGTTGTTTAGAAGTCTGGGGTCCCTCCACCCGACCTAGCTCCCTTGATCCCACTCCTGCCATGACAAGCTTGTTCTCCCTCTGCCCTTTGCCATGATCTGAAGCTTCCTAAGGCTCTCACCAGGAGCAGATGCTGTAGCCATGCTTGTACAGCCTGCAGAACTATAAGCCAATTAAACCTTTTTCTCTTTATAAATTACTCAGTCTCAGGTATTCCTTTATAGCAATGCAAGAATGGTCTGACTCCCTTACGATTGTCTTACTGTTAACATAATGTAAGCCGAGAGACAGAGGCTCTGAAGATGTGAGAGACCTAAAAAGAAAAACCCAAAGCTAGAAATGAGGCTTTGTGTTCATAGCATTGGTTAGGTTGTGCTGCAGTCACAATTATTTCCCAGGTATTGGCAGCTTTAAAAAAGCTTTATTTCTAGTATTTACATATTCCTTGGAGGTTAATGATGAGGGGTTGAGGGTGCTGGGCTTCACAAAGTCATTTAAGAACCCAGGCGGATAGAACCTCTGCCATGTCTTATTTGCACCATCTAGAAAACACAGCTTTTCTGATCACCAGGGCAATTGGGGAAAAGAAAGCCTGAAGATTGGGCACAGACTTTTCTCTGACTCACTATTTACCTTTCACTGGGCAGGACTAATTATATAGCTTTTCAGCTGAAACATGCAGCTTTCTATTTGCCCAGAGGAGAGGAGGGCTAGTGATTGGTAGATATTATTTTGTTTACCAAAATATAAAAATAAAGCTGAAAAGTCAAGTTAATACATTCAAATTAATAAAAATCCAAAATAAAATTAAATAAAATCCACATTAATAGTTAATTAAATGTTACTTCATGATTAAATGGGGGCATTCATAAATATTTCATTGCATTTCAAAGTTTGTTTCTTATTTCAAAAACCTCAGTATGTGTAATGCTATACAATCATAATTATAAATTATATGTTACTTATATCCAATAATGTCAAACACAAAATTATAAAACTTTTATAACTTTTTCTGCTACATTTAAAAATGTTTACTATGATGTGTGGTATGGCCTCCCAAATTAAAACAGTCCAATAAAGTATTTTAATACTGTTAGTAGGCAGTAAATGCCATGAAGGCTTGATCTTTTTCTTTTGTTACTTATTCCAGGCACAATTTCTGACTTGGTGGAGAAGCTCATCAATATTTGTTGATACAGAAGGAGGAGTATTGAAAAAAATTTTGTCATACTACTGAACAAAACCATAAAATAATTTAGTCTTCACTTTTGAGGAAAGTATAATCCCAATGAAGAAACTGATGAGTTCAATACATTTCTGTAAATGTTAGCTGTCAAAGTCCCAGTAGAAAAAAGCTGGCAAACACACAAATTGAACAGTTTGAGGAGAATTTAATGAAGATGTAGACAGATCTGATGTGAGGAGGAGAAAAAGCAGGTGCTAGAAAGAGGGCCACTTACAGCAAAGGTGACTTTGGGTTGAGGAACTCAGCCAGCCTGCAGACATTTTCCAATTCAGATAGAAAAGGTGAGGTGGAAAAGTCTATGCCAGGCAGAGGGAATAAGATTTTACATGGCAGAGAGGGGTGAAAACACCGAATGTGCTGAACTGATGATGAAGTGCAGAACTGGAAGCAGGCAGAGGTGGCTGGGCACAGTGGCTCACGCCTGTAATTTCAGCACTTTGGGAGGCTGAGTGAGCGTCACTTGAGGTCAGGAGTTTGAGACCAGCCTGGCCAACATGGTGAAACCCCATCTCTACTGAAAATACAAAAATTACCTGGGTGTGGTAGTGCATGCCTGTAATCCCAGCTACTTGAGAGGCTGAGGCAGGGGAATTGTTTGAACCTGGGAGGCCGAGGTTGCAGTGAGCTGCTATAATGCATTGCACTCCAGCCTGGGCAACAGAGCAAGACTCCATCTCAAATAAAACAAAACAAAGAAGTAGGCAGAGCCAGAAGGTTCTGGATAAGGGTGGAGAAGCAGATAGGAGCTGCAATGTGAAGTGTCTTTGGAAACAGATGTCCTGCTGTAGGTATGGCCTATTGACTGATTAGGAAACCAGACCCTTCAAAACATTCCTGAACAATGTAAACTTCTCCCTAGTAAAAGCAGAAATATAACCACAAAGGCTGATACCAGAGAGATTTTACAGGTTACCTTTTACCTTCTTTTTCAAAATATAGTTCAAACGTATTTTTTCCTCAGTCCAATTTCAAAAGTTCCCTCCTCAAAAATTGAGAGTCTGAGCCAGAAATATGTCTGAATGTAGCCCTCGCTATGTGATGGCAAGAGAATATCTGGGTGGAGGGTAGTTGATAAAGGATCTATTTGGAGAAGAAAGTAGGGGAAGAAACAAGAGTCTGCCAGATGAATCTTGAGTCTCTGGACCCAATATCCTGGAACTAGAGCTACAGTTTATCATGGTCCCATCCATTTTCCAGAGTTGCCTTGACTTGTGGTGCCCTGCCTTAGTTTAAGGCTCTGATTCAGTCACTGTGGTTTGTTAGGTAGGGCTTCCCAGGAGTTGATGCTGCTTGTCTGTGGCTTCCACTCCAGCCAGGTGCAGGCAATTGCCAGTCCCATCAGTTGGTAGAAGAGCCGTAATAGGAAGTTTATGAGTTTGCTTCCTAGTATCCATCCAAAGGACAGGAAGCCGAATGCGAGCATCCTAGACATGAGTGGGTCACAGGAGGGTAGATGTGTAGACAAGCTTACTTGCAGTTGCTCTTTTTAGTGTCTGCAGACTTCAGCTCCCGGCTGGACTTACATTGTTGGGCTATTCACATCAGGCCCGCCTCTCTCTTCCAGAGCCTTTCTAGTTCTCCCATGTTCCTGTTTATCTGTTACATGGCAGATTCTCAGCTTGTTTACTGTTCAGCCCTATCATAGTTACTATTTGGAAAGTCTTCTTTGGTTCAACAAAACTACCATAGGCCAAACTTGAAATAAGCTTCATCTCGAAGGGGATAAGCCAGGAAAAATAGCATACCAGAATCATAAAATGTTTCTGTTTGGTGGGAGAAGTCTCCACAGCAATACAGTCTTCCAGGAGCCAGCTGTTTTTTTTTCCCTACCCTCAACCCAAGTTTTAGCTCATTTATGAAGACAGGAGATCCAATTGGGTAAGTACCATATTCAACCTAGCTTCAAGACCTGGCATCACAAATATGACCTACTATCATATATTACTGTCTCAGGCACAGTTTCCAGGATTCTTGCAAGGAACATGTTTGGTTATAAAAACTATCACTTTTAGAGAAGTCTGAAGATGTGGATTCCAATAAAGTATTTATAGTTCATACACATAACTTCCATTCCTAATGTTATTGTATATGAATTGGGTTTTTTTTTTCTTTTTACCAAAAGCACGTTGCTTGGTAACAGAGTTGCTCTTCTGCCTTTATTAGGTTTCCAGGGGAACAGTGCTAAAATGTTAACCCCAGGTCAAATTTCTGGAAAAAGAGAAAGGTTATTATTAACCATGTATCTATAGATGGATAGGATAGGATATCATTTGAGAACAGACTTGAAGGAGGAAAGGGAGTTAGCCATGTGGCTTTCTGAGAAAACTCTCTAGGCAGAAGGAACAATCAGTTTAAGTGCCTGAGGTGGAGGCATGTCTGTGAAGGGTGAGGAACACCAGGGATGTCAGTGCCTCTTGAGTAGAGTCAATGAGAAGAGTGGTAGGAGCTGGTGAGAGGTAAGTGGAGAGGATATAGGCTAAGTAGTGCTTCTTAGGACATTGTAAGAGACTGGATATTTCTTTGAGTAAAATAGAAAGATATTAGAGAGTTTTGAAAAGAAGAGTGATGAAATCTGTCTGATATTTTAAAAGGTCCATTCTGGCTATTGTCTTGAAAATAGATTGTAGCAAAGGGTAGAAGCATGATGACTTGTAGAAGGTTGTTGTAATAATTTGGTGTGGGCAGTGGCTTGGATTCCAGTAATAGCAGTTGAAGTGAGGGGATACTAACTAGTCACTCTTAATATATTAAGACAAAGCATGTAGTTTAGCTATTCATTCTCTATCAAATACAACCTTTAAAGCTTATTCAATTGTCTGTATAAATGAATGTAGTGCATAAATAACATCAGCAGTGCATCCTGAGAAATTGGAAAAATGGCCTGTAAAGAGTGAAGCAAGTAAAAATAGTAAACCCATATTGCCCAAACTGAAACATGAAAATCAGAGAGCTTCATTGTCATATGAGAGGTCAATGCTGGTGTCTCCAAGTATATGGAAAGTTTATTATGTTTCTTTGATGAAAATTGTGGCCAAACCCAGGTATTTACATGTCCTCTTATCTTTGTTCAACTGCTGCATTCCCTTTCTGTCCACCTTCTTTAAAACTGCAAACTGACCAGGCACAGTGGCAAATGCCTACAGTCCTATCTGCTCAGGAGGCTAAGATGGGAGGATTGCTAGAGCCTAGGAGTTTGAGTCCAGGCTGGGCAACATATCGAGGCTCCATCTTAAAAATAATTATTATTATCATGATAATATCAAACAAACTGCAAACTACCTTCTCCTAACTCCCAGTATTGTCAACCCCGCTTCCCTATTTTTCTCTATAGCTCAATCACTATCTGATATATTCTGTATTTTACTTGTTAGTTTATTGTCTGTAAACAGTAATGTAAGTTACTTGATGCCAAGTACTTTTGTCTGTTTTGTTCACTCTTATATCACCTATGCTTGACAAGTGTGTTAGGCACACCCACAATTTTTGAAAGACTAAACAGTATGTGTTATATAAACTGGTTGGTTTTTAACTAGCCTATTTTTTCCCTCTTTTTTCTTTTTATTGCATTTTAGATTTTGGGGTACATGTGAAGAACATGCAATATTGTTGCATAGGTACATACATGGCAGTGTGATTTGCTGCCTTCCTCCCCATAACCTATATCTGGCATTTCTCCCCATGCTATCTCTCCCCAACTCCCCACCCCACACTGTCCCCCCAATTTCCCCCAGCAGACCCCAGTGTATGATGCTCCCCTCCCTGTGTTCATGTGTTCTCATTGTTCAACACCCACCTATGAGTGAGAACATGCAGTGTTTTATTTTCTGTTCTTGTGTCAGTTTGCTGAGAATGATGGTTTCCAGGTTCATTCATGTCCCTACAAATGACACGAACTCATCGTTTTTGATGGCTGCATAATATTCCATGGTGTATATGTGCCATATTTTCCCTGTCCAGTCTATCACCAATGGGCATTTGGGTTGGTTCCAGGTCTTTGCTATTGTAAACAGTGCTGCAATGAACATTCGTGTCCATGTGTCCTTATAGTAAAACGATTTATAATCCTTTGGATATATACCCAGTAATGGGATTGCTGGGTCAAATGGATTTCTATTTCTAGATCCTTGAGGAATCGCCACACTGTCTTCCACAGTGGTTGAACTAATTTACACTCCCACCAACAGTGTAAAAGTGTTCCTATTTTATCACATCCTCTCTAGCATCTGTTGTCTCCAGATTTTTTGATGATGGCCATTCTAACTGGCATGAGATGGTATCTCAATGTAGTTTTGATTTGCATTTATCTAATGACCAGTGATGATGAGCTTTTTTAAATATGTTTGTTGGCCTCATATATGTCTTCTTTTGAAAAGTGTCTGTTCATATCTTTCACCCACTTTTGAATGGGCTTGTTTGTTTTATTCTTGTAAATCTGTTTTAGTTCTTTGTAGATTCTGGATATTAGCCCTTTGTCAGATGGGTAGATTGCAAAAGCTTTTTCCCATTCTGTTGGTTGCCTGTTCACTCTAATGATTGTTACTTTTGCTTTGCAGAAGCTCTGGAGTTTAATTAGATCCCATTTGTCTATTTTGGCTTTTGTTGCCAATGCTTTTGGTGTTTTAGTTATGAAGTCCTTGCCTATGCCTATGTCCTGAACAGTTTTGCTTAGGTTTTCTTCTTTATGGTGTTAGGTCTTATGTTTAAGTCTTTAATCCATCTGGAGTTAATTTTAGTGTAAGGTGTTAGGAAGGGGTCCAGTTTCTGCTTTCTGCACATGGCTAGCCAGTTTTGCCAACACCGTTTATTAAACACGGAATATTTTCCCCATTGCTTGTTTTTGTTAGGTTTGTCAAAGATGAGATGGTTGTAGATGTCTGGCATTGCCTCCGAGGCCTCTGTTCTGTTCCATTGGTCTATATCTCTGTTTTGGTACCAGTACCATGCTGTTTTAATTGCTGTAGCCTTGTAGTATAGTTTGAAGTCAGGTAGCATGATGCCTCCATCTTTGTTCTTTTTGCTTAGAATTGACTTGGCTATGTGGGCTCCCTTTTAGTTCCATATGAAGTTTAAGGTGGTTTTTTTCCAGTTCTGTGAAGAAGGTCATTGGTAGCTTGATGGGGATAGCGTTGAATCTATAAATTACTTTGGGCAGTATGGCCATTTTCATGATATTGATTCTTCCTAACCATGAGCATGGAGTGTTTCTCCATCTGTTTGTGTCCTCTCTTATTTCGTTGAGCAGTGGTTTGTAGTTCTCCTTGAAGAGGTCCTTTACATCCTTTGTTAGTTGTATTCCTAGTTATTTTATTCTCTTTATAGCAATTGTGAATGGCAGTTTGTTCTTGATTTGGCTCTCTTTAAGTCTGTTATTTGTGTATAGGAATGCTTGTGATTTTTGCACATTGATTTTGTATCTTGAGACTTTGCTGAAGTTGCTTACCAGTTTCAGGAGATTTTGGGCTGAGATGATGGGGTCTTTTAAATATACAATCATGTCATCTGCAAATAGAGACAACATGACTTCCTCCTTTTCTAGTTGAATACCCTTTATTTCTTTTTCTTGCCTGATTGCTCTGACTAGAATTCCCAATACTATATTTAATAGGAGTGGTGAGAGAGGGCATCCTTGTCTAGTGCCAGATTTGTAAGGGAATGCTTCCAGCTTTTGCCCATTCAGTATGATATTGGCTGTGGGTTTGTCATAAATAGCTTTTATTATTTTGATATATGTTCCGTTGATACCTAGTTTAGGTATCAACAGCATAAAGGGCTGTTGAATTTTGTCAAAGGACTTCTCGGCATCTGTTGAGATAATCATGTGGTTTTTGTCTTTGGTTCTGTTTATGTGGTGAATTACGTTTATAGACTTGCATATGTTGAACCAGCCTTGCATACCCGGGATGAAGCCTACTTGATCATGGCAGATAAGCTTTTTGATTTGCAGTTGCAATCGGTTTGCCAGTATTTTATTGAAGATTTTTGCATCTATGTTCATCACAGATATTGGCTTGAAGTTTACTTTTCTTGTTGAGTATCTGCCAGATTTTGGTATCAGGATGATGTTTGTCTCATAAAATGATTTGGGAAGGATTTCCTCTTTTTGGATTGTTTGGAATAGTTTCAGAAGGAGTGGTACCAGCTCCTCTTTGTATGTCTGGTAGAATTCGGCTGTGAACCCATCTGGACCTGGGCTTTTTTTGGTTGGTAAGCTATTAATTGCTGCCTCAACTTCAGCCCTTGTTATTGGTCTATTCAGGGTTTGAACTTCCTCCCAGTGTAGGCTTGGGAGGGTGCAAGTGTCCAGGAATTTATCTATTTCTTCCAGGCTTACTGGTTTATGTGCATAGAGTTATTTATAGTAATCTCTGATTGTAGTTTGTATTTCTGTGGAATCTGTGGTGATTTCCCCTTTATCATTTTTTATTGCATCTATTTGATTATTCTTTCTTTTCTTTTTTATTACTCTGGCTAGTGGTCTGTATATTTTGTAGATCTTTTCAAAAAACCAGCTCCTGGATTTATTAATTTTTGAAGGGTGTTTTGTGTCTCTATCTCCTTCAGTTCTGCTCTGATCTTAGTTATTTCTTGTCTTCTGGTAGCTTTTGAGTTTTTTTGATCTTGCTCTTCTAGCTCTTTCAATTTTGCAGATAGGGTGTTGATTTTAGGTCTCTCCTTGCTTCTCGCATGGGCATTTATTGCTATAAATTTTCCTCTAGACACTACTTTAAATGTGTCCCAGAGATTCTAGTATGTTGTGTCTTCATTCTCGTTGGTTTTGAAGAACATCTTTATTTATGCCTTCATTTCATTGTTTATCTAGTCAACATTCAAGAGCCAGTTGTTCAGCTTCCATGAAGTTGTGTGGTTCTGAGTTAGTTTCTGAATTCTGAGTTCTAATTTGATCGTACTGTGGTCTGAGAGAGTGTTTGTTATGATTTCCATTCTTTTGCATTTGCTGAGGAGTGATTTACTTCCAATTATGTGGTCAGTTTCAGAGTATGTGTGATGTGGTGCTGAGAAGAATGTATTTTCTGTGGATTTGGGGTGGAGAGTTCTGTAAATGTCTATTAGGTTTCCTTGGTCCAGGTCTGAGTTCAAGTACTGGATATTGTTGTTAATTTTCTGTCTCGTTGATCTAATATTGACAGTGGAGTGTTAAAGCCTCTCACTATTATTGTGTGGGAGTCTAAGTCTCTTTGTAGGTCATTAAGAACTTGCTTTATATATCTAGGTGTTCCCATATTGGATATGTATCTATTTACGATCATTAGCTCTTCTTGTTGCATTTATCCTTTTACCATTATGTAATGCCCTTCTTTGTCTCTTTTTATTTTTGTAGGTTTAAAGTCTATTTTATCAGAGACTAGCATTGCAACTCCTGCTTTTTTTTTTTGTTCTCCATTTGCTTGGTAAATCTTCCTCCATCACTTTATTTTGAGCCTATGTGTATCCTTGCATGTGAGATGGGTTTCCTGAATACAGTATACTGATGGGTCTTGACTTTTTATCCAATTTGCCAGTCTGTGTCTTTTGATTGGGGCATTTAGCCCATTTACATTTAAGGTTAAGATTGTTATGTGTGAATTTGATCCTGCCATTTTGATGCTAGCTGGTTGTTTTGTCCATTAGTTGATGCAGTTTCTTCATTGTGTCAATGCTCTTTACCATGTGGTACATTTTTGGAGTGTCTGGTACTGGTTGTTTCTTTCTATGTTTAGTGCTTCTTTCAGGATCTCTTGTAAAGCAGGCCTGGTGGTGATGAAATCTCTGAGCAATTGCTTGTTTGTAAAGGATTTTATTTCTCCTCCACTTATGAAGCTTAGTTTGGGTGGATATGAAATTCTAGGTTGAAAGTTCTTTTCTTTAAAGATGTTGAATATTGGTCCCCACTCTCTTCTGGCTTGTAGGGTTTTTGCTGAGAGATCTGCTGTGCGTCTGATGGGCTTCACTTTGTGGGTAACCCAACCTTTCTCTCTGGCTACCCTTAACATTTTTTCCTTCATTTCTACCCTGGTGAATCTGATGATTATGTGGCTTGGATTTGCTCTTCTTGAGGAATGTCTTTGTGGAGTTCTCTGTATTTCCTGGACTTGAATATTGGCCTGCCTTGCTAGGTTGGGTAAGTTCTCCTGGATAATATCCTGAAAAGTGTTTTCCAGCTTGGATTCATTCTCTCTGTCACATTCAAGTACACCTATCAAACTTAGATTAGGTCCTTTTACATAATCCCATATTTCTTTGAGGCTTTGTTCATTTCTTTTTATTCTTTTTTTCTCTAATCTTGCCTTCTCATTTTATTTCATTGAGTTGATCTTCACTCTCTGATATCCTTTCTTCCTTTTGGTCAATTCAGCTATTGAAACTTGTGTCTGCTTCACAAAGTTCTTGTGTTGTGTTTTTCAGCCCCATCAATTTATTTATATTCCTCTCTAAGCTGTTTATTCTCATTAGCATTTCATCAAACCTTTTTTCAAGGTCCTTAGTTTCTTTGCATTGTGTTAGAACATGTTCTTGCTCATAGAACTTTGTTATTACCCACCTTCTAAAGCCTGTTTCTGTCAATTCATCAGACTCATTCTCCATCCAGCCTTGTTCCCTTGCTGGTGAGGAGTTGTGATCCCTTGGAGGAGGAGAGGTGTTCTGGTTTTGCCTGTTTTCATCCTTTTTGTGCTTGTTTCTTCCCATCTTTGTGGATTTATCTACCTGTGGTCTTGGTGGCTTTCAGATGGGGTCTCTGGATGTCCTTGTTGTTGATGATGAAGTTATTTCTTTCTGTTTCTTAGTTTTCCTTCTAACAGTCAGGCCCCTCTGCTGTAGGACTTCTGGAGGTCCACTCCAGACCTTGCTTGCCTTGGGATCACCTGCAGCAGCTGCAGAATAGTAAGGGTTGCTGCCATTTTCTTCTTCTGTTATCTTTGTCCCAGAAGGATACCTGCCAGATGTCAGCCTGAGCTCTCCTTTATGAGGTGTCTCTGGATATATGGGGGTCAGGGAGCTGCTTGAGGAGACAATCTGTCCCTTATAGGAGCTCAAGTGCTGAGGTGTGAACTCCATTGTTCCATTCAGAGCTACTGGGCAGGTACATTTAAGTTTGCTGCAGTGGAACGCATTACTGCCTTTTTTTCCCAGGTGCTCTGTCCTGGAAAGGTGGGGCTTTATTTATAAATTGCTGTTGTGCTTCTGCCTTTTTTCAGAGATGCCTTGCTCAGCAAGAAGGTAGCCTAGTCACAGTCTGCCATCAGAGGTGTTGCTGAGCTGCCATGGGCTCTGCCCAGCTGCTGTGTGAACTTCCTTGCAGGTTTTTTATAGGGGTATAGTTAGAACTGCCTCGGTAATGATGGTCTGCCTCTGTAATGGCGGACTGCCTCTGTAATGGCAGACTGTCTCTGTAATGGCAGATTGCCTCAGTAATGGTAGACTGCCTCGATGGTGGTGGACTGCCTCAGTAATGGAGGATGCCCTTCCTCCGACTCCTGGATCCAGCTGTGCTTGCTATGAAATTCTCAATCCAGAGCGTTTCAGATTGCTGGTCTTTGTGGGGTGGGACTGACTGAGCCAGATCAGCTGGCTCCCTGTTTCAGCCCCCTTTTTTTTTTCAGTTGAATGGATGACTCTGTCTCCCAGGCATTCCAGCCGCCAGTTGAAACAGCACCTGGATTTGTGTGAGTTTTTGTGCGGAGACCCTGCGCCGGCTGAAACAGCCTTGCTGGAGACTCGTGGCACTTTTTCCCCCAGGAATCTCCTGGTCTGTGGGCAGTAAAAATTCATTTGGAAATGCAGTGATCACTTACCCTCTGCGTTTTTGCTGGGAACTGCAATCCAGAGCTGTTCCTATTCGGCCATCTTGGATCATCCCCCATGGCTCACATTTTTAAAAACAAATTGTTTAAATCAAAATACAAGTAAGGCCTCTATACTGCAATTCAGTGGATGTATCATTTATCTATTGTTACAGTAATATAATGCTTCATCACAAAGCCCACAGTACTTCTGAGGTTAAACAATTAGGCATTTATTGCTAATGTATCTGGGGTCAGTGTGAAGCTCTGTTGATTCTGTCTGGGATCATTCATTCACATTGGATTTGGTTGGCTATTAACTATGTATGTAGGTATGACTTGGCCTTGATCTACATGTCTCTCATCCACAGGCCAGCTCTGGCATGTTCTCATAATGATGGCAAAGGAACCAGAGTATGATATGTAGCTTTGAAGTGACTCCAAATACTTACATAGTTTGCCACATGAGTGACATGTTTTGCTGTGATAAGAACATCAAGTCTAACCCCTCTCCATGCAAGAATGTTACACCACACCCTATTGGATCACATGTGTGAGTGATTGGCCTCACTAGACTCTAACACATATATAAGCCCAGGGTTTTGACAAACACACTGGAAGCTCAGTCTGCAGCAGGGCTACTCTCTGTCAGTCTTCAAAAGATTCTCCAAAGCCTTGCCCACCAATACTGGCACCTCTTGCTAGCATCGAGTGACCTTGTGTTTCCTTGTGAATCTCTGCTGTGTAGGTCAAACCAGTTTCTTGTGAGAACCTCTTGTAGAAAGGTATGCCTCAAACTTTGATTAGACTTTACATCTACAGAGGTCTGTTTTCATCCCAGTTGAGCAACTAGACTTTAATAGCTGGACTCTAAATAAAATTGGAACTCACTCACTGTGTGGTTACAGTACCTTATCTATCAAGTTTATTCTCCATGATATCTATTCTTGTTATTCTTTCGCTTTTAAAACATTATAAAAAAGAAAAAATATTGTATGGTAATGAACCACATGATTTGTGAAATCATAATTTGATAATCTCCTTATTTTAGCCATACAAAACAGAAAGCAAGAAATAGAATGTAAGTCTCTTGAGGTTTGGGCTTAGAAGTGGCCACTCATCACTTCTGGTCCATTCTTTTGGACAAATAAGGTCACATTGCCAAGTCAGAGTCAGATTGAGAGGCATTAAAAAGAAACATGGCATAAAGACGGATGAGGAATCGGTGACTTTTGTGATCAACCACAGTGAATACAAACTATTGGTTTTCCTCTTTCTTCCTCTCTATTTTCCTTCCTGCAATTTATTTGTTGAAGAAGATGCAGTTGTGTTTTATTTTGTCCTAAAGAGTTTGATTTTTCTGATTATTTCCTAGAGATAATAGTTAAAAGCTAATCAAGCTTAGAATTGGTTTGGTTATTTGTTTGTTTTCCCGAAAACATGTTATAGAGTGTGCCACGTACTTCTAATAGAAGGCACACAGTGTGTGGTTGTCTCTCTTTTTGTGAGGTTAGAGGCCATCGTGATCTTTGCCTAAGTCCATCATTTTATTAAGAGTAGCGAAATGGTGATCCTCTAATTCTGTACCATTGCTCCTGCAGTTCTAGCTGGAATACCTCTATAAAGGAAAGGGTTTTCCCTCATCAATTATTAAATTTCTCTGAGACATAGATATAATAGGAAAGGCAGAGCAAATGATTTCCCTTTCCCTTTATTCATCAGTTTTCAAAATGGTAAGTTGGTTTGCTAGCATCGTCCAAAGATGATAAAAAAGATGATTGTTTGTTTTGGACCATCATTATAAATGATGGACTGAAACATATTTGACTCATTTTAATCCTTGTACTTGTCTTTATTATTGCTTATATTTTTCTATGTTTGGCCCTGAAAAATTTTTTCATGTTGATCCTTGAATTCTTTTGACCTCATTGTTCTTGAATAGCTTTTTGCTTTCTGACATGACAAAATATACCAGGCTTATCTTATATTTTTCTTGCTCCAGGCTGAGACACATTATTTCTCCAAAAAGCCTGGGTTCTATTTAGTGGAAAATACGTATTTTGAGAACATACTTGGGTACTAAGTATGCTTATTATAGCTGGTTGTCTGGCAGAAATCAAAAAACAAATTAGGATTTTATTTAACTTAACTGACTGTATTGTATCTGTATCTTCCCGATCTCATATTGCCCCATCCCTAAATCTCAATCTTGAATGAAATCAGCACAAAAACTCATTTTCTCTACTCTACAATACATATACACTAGTCTCAAGTAACAATGCCAACAGTACCACCAACTGTATGATTACTGAAACAAGTTTGGCTTTTTTTTATAGTTCATTTTATCCTTTAGTTATATCCCAGAGTGAACTGACAAATCGCAGTGTTTTAAAGTCATTTGAAATAGTTTCCTTCTATGCAGTTAAAGTCATCAACTCAAAATACAGTTAAGTTCACTCATTTCTGTAATTTTGGTTTCAGTATCACTTTTAAAATTAAATTTAATTTTATAGAAAATCAGATAAATAAAACTATATTTTCGGAGAAGCTGAGTTTTTATTCTATTCTTTCTACCCTGTGTTCTGTTTCCTCCTATAGATAACATATATATTTTTTTGTTTTTGGTTATATTTCATTTGTTTTACCTCTTTTTCCATTTTAAACATTGTTTTAGATATTAGCAAATGAAAATATATTTTTGTATGCCCTTTTTCTTAGATAAATGGTGACATACTCTACATGCTTTTCAATAACTTACATTTTCAATCCCCCCATAGAAATATATCTAAGATATAATATTAAATTAAAAAGCAAGGTGCAGAATAATATGTAGAGTACAATAAACAGTTTTGTGAAATTAAAAAGGAGAAATAGTTATATATGCTATAGTGTACATGATTTTGAGTAGAAGTCAGCACCAGAACATTAATTGTGAGTATTTGGAAGGAGAGGAACTTGAGGTGGGGCTAGGCAGAGTAGGAGACTGTCACAATTCATTTTGAACCTTTCTATACTGTTTTTAGATTTATATTGTTTATGGATTCAGACTCTGCTTGGTTCAGGGCTCACACAACATTAATAGAGTACAGTGTCACCTCTCCATCCCTTACCTCTTATGTGTGCTTGCATTCTCAGCAGCCAGAAGCCAATTCCTTAATCACTTAGCAAATTTAGAGATGTAAAACATGCCTCTTACCAACTCCTGGATTTCCTTGATTTGTCTGAATAATGACACATCCATTCCTGAACCATTCAGTGTGAGATGTTGATAGAGAGATGGTATGCTCTCAGTTGTCACATCCTTACTCTTCGAATCAAGGGCGTAGACAAAGGGGAGGAAATTGTGCAATGAAATTCAGTACACCATTATCACAAGTTGAAAGAGGTGCAAATAAGTATAAAATTAGCAGTTGTCCACTCTGCCAGAAGAGGGAGTTATTTGGTTCAAAATGGATTTGTCTGGCTAATCTGGCAGGGATGCCTATTAAATATATCATTGAACATAAGAATCATGTAACCAGAACATTTTTTGAAAATGCCATTTTCACCAAACAACTGTATGATTATAATTTGATTTCTCATATTATCTGCTGAATTTTTAGTTATGCTTGTCTTGCAAATAAACAACTTCATTCTAGCTCATTTAGGTATATTTTGAATGTGCTTAGTGACGGCCTTCTCAAGTCAAATCTACTTTAGGAGTTTTATATTATGTTGGTACAAAGGTAATTGTGGTTTTTGCCATGACTTTTAATGCAAAATTGCAATTACTTTTTCACCAACCTAATATTAGGGAAGGTAAGGATTAGAATCTGCACTATGGTAAATTACTCAAAGTAATACGATCCTGGGAGGGCTCTTTTCACTAATGGCAAGCAGATTTTTTCTGCCTTTCCATTTAGCTCCTTCGACCTTCAATGGTCTTAAAATGGTGCATTTCCTAATATAAATTGATAAACTGGTTTTAAATAACAAGTCAGACTTCATTTAAACTGGCAACTTTTTAAGGGCAAGTTAGTTCTCTAGAGTCTAAACATTTCTAAGTAAACTGATAAAATATAATTCAGAGGACAACAAAACCAAGGATCTTCTTCTTCTACCAATATATTATTTTTCTTTTCCAACTTTTATTTTAGAGTCAGAGGGTATATGTGCATGTTTGTCGCATGGATATTTTACATGATGCTGAGGTTTGGGGTGGGATTGATCCCATCATCCAGGTATAATACTAATAGCATAATACTAATAGGCAGTTTTTCATCCTTTGCCTCCCTCCCTCTTTCCACCCTTTAGTAGTCCCCAGTGTCTATTGTTCCCATCTTTATGTCTATGTGTACCCAATGTTTAGCTCCCACTTATAAGTGAAAACGTGTGGTATTTTGTTTTCTATTCCTGTGTTAGTTTGTTTAGGATAGTGGCCTCCAAATGTAGCCCTGTTGCTGCAAAGGACATTATTTCATTCTTTTTTTGTGGCTGCATAGTATTCCATGGTGCACATGTTCAACACAGTCTTTATCCAATCCACTGTTGATGGGTCCCTAGGTTGATTCCATGGTCTTGCTATTGTGAGCAGCACTGTGATATACATATGAGTACCTGTGTCCTTTTCGTAGGATAATATATTTTCCTTTGGGTATATACCCAGTAATAGGATTGCTGGGCCAAATGGTGGTTCAATTCTTAGTTTTTGGAAAAATCTCCAAACTGCTCTCAACAGTATATAAGTGCCCCTTTCTTCGACTACCTCACCAAAATCTGTTATATTTTTTTGCGTTTTTAACAAAGACCACTCTGGCTGGTATGAGATGATATCTCATTGGGGTATTGATTTGCATTTCTCAGATGATTAATGATGATGAATATTTTTTTCATATGTTTGTTGGCCACCTGTATGTCTTCTTTTGAGAAGTATCTGTTTATGTCCTTTGCTCACTTTTTAATGGGATTCTTGGTTTTTGCTTGTTTAAGTTCCTTATAGATTCTGAATATTATACCTTTGCTGGATGCATGGTTTGTTAATATTTATTTTTCCATTCTGCAGGTTATCTCTATCCTTGTTGATAGTTTCTATTGCTGTGCAGAAGCTCTTTAGTTTAATTAGGTCCCACTTATCATTTTTGTTGTTATTATAATTGCTTTTGAAAACTTAGCCATAAATTCTTTGCCAAGGCCGATGTCAGCAAAGATATTTCCTAGGTTTTCTTCTAGGATTTTTATAGTTTGAAGTCTTCTGTGTAAGTTTTTAATCTATTTTGAGTTAATTTTTGCTTATGGTGATATGTAGGGGTCCAGTTTCATTCTTCTGTATTTGGATAGCCAGTTATTCCAACACTATTTATTGAATATGGAACTTCCCCCCATTGCTTGTTTCTGTTTTTGTGGTTGTAATGTCATCTTTGTTGTTTCTAATTGGATCTTCTGTCTTTTTTGCTTTGTTTAGCTGGCAGTCTATCAATCTTGTTTATTGCTTCAAAGTGCCAACTGTTGGTTTAATTTGCTTTTATTTGTACATTTGCATCTCAGTTTCATTCAGTTATTCCTTGGTTTTAGTTATTTCTTTTCTCCTGCTAGCTTTGTTTTTTTTTTTTTTCTTTTTTTTCCAGTTCCTCTAGGTGTGATATTAGATTGTCAATTTGAGATCTTTCTAACTTCCTGATATGGGTGTTTAGCACTGTTAACTTTCCTCCTAACTCTGCTTTAGCCACATTCCAGGGATTTTGGCATGTTGTATCTTTATTTTCATTAATTTCAGAGAATTTTTTGATTTCTCTTTTAATTTTATTTTTTACCTAAAAGTCAATCAGGAGCAAATTGCTTAATTTTCATGAGAGATCTTTGTATTGATTTCTACTTTCATTGCCCTGTGGTCCAAGAGTGTGTTTTGGTATGCCTTCAATTTTTTTGAATTTACTGAGACTTGCTTTATGGTCAAACATGTGGTCTGTCTTAGAGTATGTTGCATGTGTAGGTGAGAAGAATGTATATTCCACGGTTGTTGGATAGAGTATTCTGTCAATATCTGTTAGATCCAGTTGGTTGAATGTTGAGTTTAAGTCCATAATTTATTTTTAGTTTTTCACTTTGATGATCTGTCAAATGCTGTCAATGGGGTGTTGAAATCTCCTCCTATTATTATAATATGGCTGCCTAAGTCTTTTCATAGGTCAGGAAGAACTTGTTTTACAAATCTGGATGCCCTAGTATTGGATGCTCCAGTGTTGGATGCATATATACATAGGATAGTTAAGTTTTCTGGTTGAATTGAAACCTTTATCATGGTGTAATGTCCTACTTTGTTCTTATTGATTGTTGTTAGTTTAAAGTCTGTTTTATCTGATATGAAAATTACTACTTCTGTTCTTTTTTGTTTTCCATTTGCATGATAGATCTTTCTCGATCTCTTTACTTTGAGCCTGTGTATGTTGTTACATGTGAGATGGGTCTCTTAAAGATAGCAGACAGTTGGATCTTACCTTTTTTATCCAACTTGCCACTCTATGCCTTTTAAGTGGATAATTTAGCCTGTTTATATTCAAGGTTAATATTGATATATGAGATTTTGATCCTGTCATCACGTTGTCAGCTGCTTGTTTTATAGACTTGATTGTGTAGTTGCTGTATAGTGTCTGTGGGCTATGTGTTTAAGTGTGTTTTTGTGGTGGCAGGTATCATTCCTCCATTTCCATGTTAACACTCCCTTAAGGACCTCTTGTGAGGCTGGTCTAGTGGTAAGAAATTCACTTAGCCTTTGCTTGTCTGAAAAGGATTTTATGTCTTTTTTGCTTATGAAGCTTAGTTTGGCACATATAAAATTCTTAATTGGAATTTATTTTCTTTAAAGATGCTGAAAATAGGTCCCCAGTCTCACCCAGCTTATAAGGTTTCTGCTGAGAAGTCTCCTGCTAGTCTAACGCAGCTTTCATTGTAAGTTATCTGACCCTTCATCTTGCTGCTTTTAAGATTTTTTATTTTCTGTTAACCGTAATGAATCTGATAACTATGTGTCTTTGGAATGGTTGTCTTGTACAGTATCTTGCAGGGGCTTTCTGTATTTTTTCAATTTTTACATCAACCTATCTAGTGAGATTAGGGAAATTTTCGTGAACTACATCCTCAAATATGTTTTCCAAGTTGTTTAATCTCTCTTCTCTCTCAGGAATGCCAATGAGTCATAGGTTTGGTTTCTTTACACAATCCTGCATTTCTCTGAGGTTTTGTTGATTTATGAAAAAATCATTTTTCCTTATTTTTCTATGAGTTGATTTGAAGAATTGGTCTTTGAAATCTGAGATTCCTTCCTCAGCTTGGTCAATTTTGTTGTTAATGCTTCCAATTGTATCATAAAATTCTTGTAGTAAGTTTTTCAATTTCAGAAGTTCAGTTTGGTGCTATTTTGTCTTTAAATTCTTGGATCATTTTACTGGAGTACTTGGATTAGGTTTCAGATTTCCTCTGGATCTCAATGAGCTTCCTTGCCATAGAGATTCTGAATTCTATGTCTCTCATATCAGTCATTTCAATCTGGTTAAGAACCACTGCTAGAGAGCTAATGTGCTTGTTTGGAGATAAGGGGGCACTCTGACTTTTTGAATTGCTAGAGTGCTTGCTCTGATTCTTTCTCATCTAAGAGGGCTGGTGTCCATTTGTCTTTTTGGGTTTGCTATTGTTTGGATGGGGACTTTTGTTTTTATAATCCTTATTAATATTTTCATTGAGGATTTAACTGTGATATAAGTTGAGTAGAGTAAATTGACTTCAATTCTGAGTGTTCTTAGAAGGCTAAGACTCTTTACAAGGTCATTATTTGTGGCTAGATTTTTGCCTTGGGTTTCACAAGTGATGTATACTGGAAGAATATTTTTGGTGTTGTGATTTGGGCTACAGTCCAGTGGATGAATCTTAACATTAATGGATGGCAGATAGGCCCTTACTCAGCTGTGTGGTTCTTTTGTATTTCAGAGCAGGCACAGCAGTGGTCTGTGATGGGGTCAGTGGGGAGAGATGACCACCATACCATGTCCTTTCCTGTGCCTTAGGGGAGCCCCTTTCAATCACTGATGCTGCACCTGCATTTCTTTTGTTAGGGGTTCCAGGATGCAGGGCTTCCTCAGGCAGAGGCTGTGGCTGGCAGACTGACCACATCCTTCTTGGACCAGCTTTATGGAAGGAGGCATGTTCTGCTGCCATGCCAGTCCACAAACCCATGTCTCATTCTTAGTATTCTGAGAGTGAGGGCTCTTCCTCTGCTTAAGTACTGGTAATAGGTCTCAGCTTGGTACTCCTGAGCTATGTGCTCTAAGCCTGGGGTACTGGGATTGGATCTATGGCTTTGTCCTTTGCTCTTGGGGTTAGGTACTGGCTGTGCTGAGGGAGCCAAAGTGCTCCCAGGCTGCTGGGAAAGCACTCAGACAGGGCTGCCGGCAAAGCATTCATGCTGGGCAGTGGAGGCTACACACACTCTCGCAGGAGCAGTCATGCAGAGGCCTTGGGAGGGACAGGTAGAGATGAGCTAAAGAGGCATGAGCCAGTCCTTTGGGAGAGATGGCCCTACTCTCTCCTGGCCTGGTGATCAAATGGGGTTAAAGCTACTTGGAGGAAGATGGAGAACCTTGGGAGATGGATGCCTATTACTGTATTTTGCTGCAGCTGCCCATCACATAAACCCTCCTAGGCTCTGCACAGGCTGGAGCTCTGTCTCTGTCCACTCTCTGGGCAGATACTCCTGCCAAATCTAATGTTTGTGAGGACTGTGGGATCTCTGGTAGTTAAGATCACAGAGGTCCACAGTGAGCATGGATTTCTTTGCCATCACTTCACTATGCCCTTCCCCTTCAGAGCTCTTCAGGGCCGAGAACAAGTCCTAGCACTTGGCAACCCCATGCAGGGTTCCTAGTGTCTTCACTCTTCAGCTTCAGTGTCTGCATCACCTCTCTGTTGACTCTCACTGTTTCGTCTCTGAATATCTTTTTTAAAATATATTGGTTTACTCAACATTTTGATCTCTCTCAGTGGTAGAGGCCCTTTCTAGCTGCATCTAATCAGCCATCTTGTCCTCTCCCTTCCCAATAAACTATTATGAGGACTTTCTGAGTGGCCAGTCAGCTCTTCTTCTTTATATATAAAAATAAAAACAGAATAAACAAAACTGTGTAGTTTTCTTCTGTTTATAGATTGTCTAAAAGAAAGAAATATAAACTTTATGATAAAATTTAGTGAAGCTATGATACATTTTACATGATATGCAATATTCCACAATTAAAAGTGTAAATTTTTTTGCTACGATGCCCAATAACTCTAGGTTACAGATGCAGTGGTCACTCCCATCAGTCTCTTAGCATTTGTCACAAGTGGTCTCTTTCTTGGAACATGTGACCTCTAGGATGATCCATGCTCGTGGTTTTTCTTCTGCTTGAAGTATTGTTGGCTCTCAGTTGCCTTTGTGGGATCATCCTCATCTTTCTGACCTCTAATGGTTGGGGTTCCCTAAGCTGAGTCCCTCTACCTTTTTTCTTCTCTGTGTTTACTTCCTAGGTGACTTAAATGAATCCTTTAGCTTTTATTACCATGTAGATGTTTTTCAAATTTTTTGTTTCCAGAGCCAATGTGTTCTCTGAACTCTAGACTTTCATATGTACCTTGGATATCTAATAGCATCTTAATTTTAACATGTCTTAAACCAAATTCTTGATTTCTACTTTATAATCACCCTCCCACTCCTCATCCAAAGGAAAGTAAACAAAAGAAGCTGCTCTTAGTACAGCAGGGGTCATACACTTTTATTGATTAACTTTGTGACCTTGGGCAAGTAATGAAAAATTTCAGTGCCTCAGTTTCCGTATTTGAGAAGATTAAATGAAATAATATATGTAAAGCATTTGGAAAAGTGCCTGAGCCTAAATAAGGTTAACTATTAGCTATTATTATTATTTTTGTTACCAAAATGATACCAATAACAATAATATTAACAATTTTTGTTGGGTTTACTCCCAGGCTGTTTTCTGAATCCTGATACGTTCCACCACTTCCGTGGGTACAACCCAAGTCAAAGCCATCATCCTCTCCCACCTGGAAAATGGCAAGAATTTCCTCACTGGTCTACTCATTTTTATTCTTGCCTTGTGTGAAAGTTAATTTTATGTCAACATAATTAGGCCATGGGGTACCCAGATATTTTTCAGACATTATTTTGGCTGTATATGTGAGGGTGTTTTTAGATGACAGTAACATTGGACTCAGTAGATTGAGTAAAGTAGACTGTCATCCATCCCTAATGTGGGTGGGCCTCATCCAATTAGAAAAGGGGAATTCTCTGGTGAGTAGGAGGATACACATCTGCCTAACTGCTTTGCGATGGAACATTGGTTTTCTTCAGCCTATGGACTTGATCTTAAACATCAGCTCTTCTTGAGTCTTAAGTCTGCTGGCTTTGGGCTGGAACTATAACATGAGTTCTCTTGGGTATCCAGCTTATTGACTGTAGATGTTGGGACATCTCAGTCTCTGTAACTTTCTGAGCCAATTTCTTTTTAGTCTCCTTATGCACATATGCATACATGCACACACATACACACACCCTGTGGATTCTGTTTCTCAGGAGAACCCTGACTAATATACTCCATATGTTTATTCTCTCTAAACAACTTAGGAAATCCCTTAAGAGAGTAAATCTGAACACATCAGTACCTTGCTTTAGACACTCTAGTAGCTTTTCTTCATGCTTGAAGTAAAATTCTGAGTTATTTTCTTGGAGGGAGAGACACACACACATACACACACACAGAGATACTGACACAAACACACACATATACATACACACAGAGAGACAGAGAGAGCAGAGAGAGAGAGAGAGAGAGGGAGGGAGAGAGAGAGAGAGAGAAACTTGAGATTACTATTTCTTTACTAATAGAAAATTCCACCTGTGTTCTTTCCTCACCATAATCAGCTGAAAATAGAAATTAGAACATGTGTGATAAGGTAGAGCTCCAAATAATTGACTTGTCACTTTTAAATGTTAAATAACATTGTTTATTTTTAAAGATATGAAAAAGTATATTTTGGAAATGGCCCATAATGCCTATGGCGTAGAAAATAAAGTATGACATGCTTATAGGAAGCACAGTCAAACAGTATAGAAAGGTTCTAAATGACTTATAGTCTCTTGAACATGTGAATCTACCATATTAGTTTCTCAAGCTTCCTTCCAGAAAAGAAATTAAGTGTACATTGTCTGTATACAAAATATTTCTATTTTTTCATTCACACAAAAAAAGGAGTATACTTTACACATTATTCTGCACTTGATTTTGCAACTCATAATATGACTTGGCCGTCTTTCTATTATCAGCTAATATAGATCTTTCCCTTTGCATCATGGACTACATGGTATTTCGTAGTCTGGAGATGTCATATTTTATTTAATAAGAACTATAGTGCTGAAAGCATTTGTTGTTTTCATTTTTAGCTCCAATACATACCCTCTACATATATCTTGATGAATTTTTGCAGGTGTGGATGTAGGTAAATTCCTTGCAGTTAATTGCTAGGTGAAAGGGTAAGCACACTTTAAGTGTTGGAAGATATCACAAACTGCCTCTAAAATTTTGTGTAAATTTACATATCTACCAACAGTGTCAGCATTAGTCATTGTTAAACTTTACAAACTTTTGCCGCCTGTGGGCGCAACTAACATCTTATTTTCGTTTATATTTCTTTAATTGTGAATTATAAATTTTCCCCTAGTCTGTTGGTCATTATTTTTATTTTACTATAAATTATCTGTTCATATTTTTTGGTTGATTCTTTATTAGTTTACTTGTCTTACCCTTGATTCTTATAACTTCTAACTGTGTTAAAGAAAATTTTTGTCTAATGTATACTATAAATGTGTTTCCAAGTCTTAACTGTAATTTTTATGCACAATTTTTTTTTTCATTTTTGTTTTTTGAGACAGAGTCTTGTTCTGGTGCCCAGGCTGGAGTGCAGTGGTGCAATCTCAGTTCACTACAACCTTCGCCTAATGGGTTCAAGCAATTCTCATGCCTCAGCCTCCCAAGTAGGTGTGATCACAGGTGTGTGCCACTATGTCCAGAAAATCTTTGTATTTTCAGTAGAGACGAAGTTTCATTATGCTGGCCAGGCTGGTCTCAAACTCCTGGGCTCAAGCGACCCACCTGTTTTGGCCTCTCAAAGTGATGGAATTACAGGCTTGAGCCAACACACCTGACCTTCTATGAACAATTTCTTATGTAGCATGTGACTTCTGAATTGTGTCTTACATTTCCCATTCTAAGATTCTTGAATGCATTCAGTTTCTTTCTTTGAGAACACTGATGATTTCATATTTTGAGAGTTTAAATCTTAGATCTCTCTGGAAATGATTTAATTGCTACAAACCAAGTAGGGATCTTAATATATTTTCTTCCTAATTGGTTACCTAATTGCTTCAACATCATTTATTGAACAATCTATTCCTTTGACTACTTATTTCCGATTCTCATTTATCAAATGTGTTTGCATCAATTTTTGAATTATCTCTTCCATTCTGTTGAATGATATGCTTCTTCTTTAGTCCCTAAAACTAATTACTATAGCTTCTTACTATATCTATTTATCAGGGTAAGCTTATCCTTTTTCATTTTCTTTTTCATAATATTCATGGCTTTTGGCACATGTTCCATTTTTCTAATAGAAGTTATTTGTTGTACAGAGAGGACACTAAAGAAAACTTTGCTTGTTCTAATCTGTGTTTCTTCACACATAAACATAACAACTACATGGGTTCATTTCAACTGCATACTAAATCTTCTAGAATATAACTAACTGGCTTATCTATTCAAAATGACAGGTGGTAGAAATCTGGGAAATTCAGTTTCCATATATATGGCCTTAAAAGAGAAATAGCAAAATGATGCAGATGAAATTCTAGAGGCATAGATGTTTGCGTGTAGGTTGTCAAAATCTTATTCTTGTTTCTACAAGGATAAAACCAGTCAATATATGGTAATGATAAAGGATTCCATAAAAATATTTAAGATTGACCTCTGATTTTTTGGCTAGGATTTTTTTCTATCTTCTTCCCCACCTCTCAAAGTTCATTTGGGATAATAAAGCATCATTTTTACATTTTGCATGTTTTTCATTTGATATTTCCCCAACCTCTTTTGGACTCTTCTACTGTGTTGGCACTAAACTTAGAACAGTTTTCTTGGGAATCTGATGCCCTTTCATTTCACTTCTTAAATATTGACAATCACCAGTGAAATCCTAAAATCTTATCTTTCCACATAGGTTTGATTTTGTTTCTTATTTGCATTTTCCATTTTAGAGAAAGTGACAGCAAGCATGTTGCCATAAATGCTGAAGCTCCACAACCCCGTTTCATAAACTTGATATTTTAGCAGGTGGCTGTTCAGCCCAGAGAGATTTCAGAGTCAATAAATATTTTTAGACCTCTCATTAGAATTCTTAATCTCGGTAATCTCCTAAGGTATATATCATCAATCTTGTTTAACAAGAGAGTAAACAATCTAAAGAAGCTGAGGGGAGAGAAAACAAAAGGTATATTTATTTTGCACCTATTATATGCTAAGAATTGTTGAGTGCTTTACTCCATGAGGGCAGTGACCATAGTCACTGGTCATGGTTTGTTTTACTCATCAGTCTATCCTCAGTATCTGGCATGTTGCCTAGGAGATAAGGCTTGCTGAATATTATTTGCTGAAAGCTTGAGTGAGCATCCATGCTTCCAGGCTGGGTAGCAATGGCTGGTGAATTAGTGGGACAGTTCTCCCCGTCTTGGCATGTGTATATGTGATATAGTCATGTCTGTATTCCTGTGAAAGAAAAGGCTTAATAAACCTGGATTACTTTAAGCTCTTGTAGGAGATCCATCTATTTTCAGTGACTTTGGGAAACCCTTGAAGAATTTTTATTTTCCAACCATTAAGTTTTCACCTTTGCAGTTTTTAGTTCCTCTATGTTAAGGATGAGGAAGAGGCATCAGGGGCAGCCCATGGAGAAATATTTCTTATTCTAGAAGGGAGTATCTGTAATGTGTTTTCCCCATGTGAAATGTTGTTACTCTAATTTATTTAACACTGTAAAGCATTATTCTTTCTGCTTGTTTGGGTTCAGCTATAGAACCACTCCCACAGATAACCCATCAGGGGAAAACATGTTTCATATCTTCAAATTTCAATTTATATTTTTGTGGTAAACTTAGGCTTGATCTTCAGTTGGCATTTAATGATGTGTTATCCACAACAATTCTTTCCATTAGTAGAATTAATAAAGGGTTGATTACACCTCCTCCACAAAGCCACTCGGTTTTTCAGTTTTTCCACTTTCATTGCTGCATATGCCTATGACACAGCTCATGATTAATCACTCACTTTCAGAATATTTTAACAACAGTGCTACTGTCTTTCTCAACCCTAGAAAACCCAGGAAAGGTTATTATCATTTACCACACACACGGAAAGGAACATCAGAGTAGCCTCAGGGGTTCTTACAAATCGGAGATAATTTTTCACAGAAATGTATTTTAAAATTTGAGAGCAGTTGTGTGCCTTTCCTTCTAAACTGCAGAACTATTTAATGTCTTTTAAATGTGAGAAGCAATTTGCATTGTCCTGAAGTGTTATAGCCTTTAAACCAATCATGAGATTGCACTAGGCTCCATTTGCTCCAAGATCTTATGTGCTATAGTAACAGTGAAGAAAAAAACATATTCATTTCTCAAACAATGTTGACTATTTCTGTTGCAACTAATACAGAGGTTTGGGTTTTAATTTGTTGTTGGTTTCTGTAAAGCACAAATTATATTATTGGTTTTAAATGATGAGGTATGCTATTATTTCAGATATGTGAAAAAACAAGACTGTGGTGTGCAAATTAAATTTTAAATTGCTTGATTAATTTATTTTAGTGGCATGTAGCAGTGACTATTATTTATTATGCTGGAATAAGCCAATTTACTGTAAATCACTTTAACAAATGAAATGCCCGAAGGTATCTTATAAACTGCAGTACTGTTTTTGTTGCAGTGAATATAAATGAATCAAAATGCAAATTTGTAAGGTAGCTTAAAAATGTTTCTAGCAGCATTTGTATATCAATCATTGACCTGACTTTCATAGTTGATTATATTCACTAAGATTTTGCTTGTTTACATTTTTCTTCTCTCAAAGGCTGACAGAGATCTGAAGTTGCCAACCATTTCCAGTGATAGACTTCCTTTCATTTGGTTGGTAAGGAAGGTTTCACCATGCTTCATTCTCACTGGCTGAAAGATAACTTTAGTTAGAGGGTGGTGAAACTTTCAGGAAAATCTGAGTTGACATATGCAGCCAATGCAACATGAATTTTTATACCAGATATGAGAAATTTTCATATATTCCTTTAAGTGAGAAAAGCAAGACATAGACAGACATGTAAAGAGGATTATTGCATATACAGAGCTATTTCATATGGGGATGTACCTATATATCTCAATATTTAGAGATAAAAATAGATATAGTTATAGATGCAAACATGCTCATTGTTAACATGAGTTTCATGGGGAGTAGGATGGGTGCAAAGAGAGCCCAGAGAAGAATGAAAAACAGAAAATACTGCTCTAAAAAGCAGATTTTATGTTTGTAAAAATAGGCATGTTTCATTTACCCGTTGGATTATTTTTAGAGGAGACAGAAATAAGGTACAGTGGAAGCTCTTCTCCATTTATAGAACAGTAAGTAAATTAGATTTCTTTACATTTACCACATCTTAAACACTAAATATTAAATAAGGCAACCTACAGATTTGATTACATCATTTGAAAAAGAAATAATTTTTTGTAACGTGAATGAATAATCAACCACCTTAATTATTTTGTATGAAGTGGCAAGCAGAAACCACACAATAGATAGGAGTGATTATTCATTATAGGGTTTTATCGTTCCTTTAGTCAACAAGCAATTCTTTAGCACCTATTATGGGCAAGGGCCTGCCTTAGGTGCTGTGCAGGCTATGTAGAAATACCACAGTGCAAACTTCAAGGAATTTATAGTATAGCTGGGGAGACCAACAATCAACTAATGTATAGCATATTTGCCAAGTGAAAAAGGGAAGAAGGAAAAGCATTCTAGGCAGACAGAATATCATCTGCAAAGCCTCAAAAGTGAGAAAGAGAATGGCATGGGTATGGACTTGTAGAACAGACTATGATTGGGCAATATTGGGGAGGAGAGCTAGCTGGACAGAAGAAAGCTTGAGAATATTAGGAGACAAAATTAAGGTAGATTTGGATGAGATTGTATAGAGGCTTGGTGATCATGCTATGAAGCACTTGGGCTACCTACTACAAGTAAAGAGGAGCTCTAGAAAGTATTAGCACAAACCTGACATGATTACATTTGCGTTTTTAGAAAGATGACTCTAATAGCAAGATAGAGGTTATATTTGAAGAGAAAATAATGTGAGGCAGTGAAATCATTTAGGAAGATTTTGCTGAAGACAAGTATAAGAAAATAAAGGTATTTAGAAGAGGAAGGAGGTATTGTGGCAGAGGATATACAGGAAGATTTGAAAGAATATAGTGACTGACTGATTGTTGCAAGAGGTTGGTCAAGAATCTCAGAGGTCAAATATGCCTCCAAAGCTTCTAAGAATAAAGTCAGTGCAATAACTGGTTTTCCCCATTAACTCCATGAGAAAAGAGAAGAGCTTAGATTTAGAACATGCTGATAAATAGGCCAGTTCTAAACATAAAACTAATTTTTATTGAATGTTTATTAGATATTAGGTAAAACACATTACATGCACTGTCTCTTTACGAATATACACTTTGTATATGTATAAGTGCCAATTACATGCCTGAAAATGTTTTAGACATTATTTTTTTTTATCTTATAAGTGTAAACAGTAGCTTAAAGTGGATAAGGAACTTGCCCACAGTCAATTGATGGTGGGGTCAGAACTCGAATCTAGACTTGTTCAGCTCTGTAGTTGAGGCTTTTCAGTAACTACACTGTGTTGTCTTTTTGATGTTATGTAGGGTGGGTAGGCTCCATGTTTCCCAGCAAAGCTGGAGACATACAGCCTACCTAGTCCTACATTTATTTCAGTGCCTCCTGAGTGCCTCTAAATAACATATTTTTATTGATACTTTTTTTATTTTTCCAAGCTATGAATTTCTCTCTATGAAAGACAAAGATATAATTCTTTCCTCTCCCTACCCTGCTATACATAAGTAACCGTTTTATTTCCCATTCTGCCAATACAGTGATGATTTAACTTTGGTTTAATATACTCATTCATACATTATGAATATATTCCCTAATCACAACTGCAGCATGTAGAAAAGTCTGATTACTTTTCTTTTACTACACAATTTTTACATTTGTCTTCTTTTGTTTACTTGCTTAATTTTGTACTTAAAATTAATCCAACATCAGACTATTCGCCAACTGTCTAGAATGCTTCTGAATGCATTAATTTATATTCAGGATTTCCTGAAGATGTTTCTCCTACATCCTTTTTACTTGTTTCTAAGGAACTGGATGGGTTCCTTTTCTGCCAGGTATACCTTTGACAACCTGGGACTTCTTTCATGATCATCGTGAGATACCCTTTGCCTCTTCTCTGTGTTGTATAGCCTGCTTCTAACTTTTCTTGTCTTTTCTATTTAGTTCTTATAGAAGACAAATTTTATAACAATTTTTCATGTTTAAAAATATTTTTTCCCTTCACTTTTAAATAGTACTGTGACTTGGTAATGAATTCTAGGTTGAAAATCCTTTTTGTTTAGAATTTTGAAAGGATTCTATTGCTGTTATTTACCTTGAAATATTGAGATTGAGTCACTTGGAATCCCATTTTTTCTTTTGGCATCTTGAGGGATCTTCTCTTTGTCTTCACTATTCTGAAATTGCATGATAGGATTTTGGGTATGTGGGGGTGAGTGCGTGGTGGTGATGGGGTTCTTCTCTCTACATATTCTCTCTCTCATTCCTTCCTCGCTCCCTCTCCCTTCCACCTGCATCTTTTAGTTCAGGAGCTTTTCTTAGATATGTGTAATCTGTGACATTCTGTTCAATTTTATGAAGGAGAATTAAAAAGCTAATTAAAAATATAAGAACAGGAATGCAGCTTGTCAACTGAGAGCTCCCTTGAAGGTTGCTCTAAGTAGGCCTTTTGAATGAGGAAACTCTGATGTTTATGTCCTCTAGGGCTGGGGAGATTTCTGCAAAGAAAAATTTTTATTCGCCTTCCTGGAAAGTGAAGTCTAGCTGATAGCCTATGTGAGCCCAGTGGGATAGAGATCTTTATTTTTAGTAAGGTATCTTTTGAGGTTAACTGTTCTCAGTGACTTCAGTCAAGAAGGGAGCTATCTTTATTTTATCTTTCTTAAAGTTTAAAAAAGAAAAGAAATGAAAAAGAAAACAAAAATGGTATTTTGCTGGTGCAGAGCATTGCTAGTTTCTTGGCTATACAGAGTAGGTTGGGATCTAGGACTTACTATAATTCCCTTTTTAAAGCCTTTACCCCTTTACATTCATTTTCATGATAACAGATACTACTAATTTCTGAGTCTTTTGGTGTTCCAGAGTGTATGGCTACCACCAGCTAATGATTCAGTTTTCTTATATCTGCTATATTACTTATCTATTTTTCTTATGTTTTATATCTCCCCCAAATTTATTTTTGTTTCTTTATGTTTTTTAGTTTTTTTATAGGTTTGGTCCTTAAAAACATATCTACACTATTTTAGTAGATTTTTGATAGATAGTGAAAGTAAATATGTGTATTCATTTTTCCATCTTTACCTATAAATCCAAAAAATGCCAAGAAACTCTTTTGTGATGCTGTTACGCTCTTGTTCCATTTATTTAGCTACTTTCTCTTGTGATCCTTATGGAGATGAAGAATCACTAGCTAGAATACACTTATCTAGGGAAGATCACCTGAGGTCAAGGGTTTGAGACCAGCCTGGCCAAAATGGTAAACCCCATTTCTACTAAAAATACAAACAATTAGCCAGGTGTGGTAGTGGGCACCTGTAATCCCAGCTACTCAGGAGACTGAGGCAGGAGAATTGCTTGAACCCAGGAGGTGGAGGTTGCAGTGAGCCGAGATCGAGCCATTGCACTCTTGCCTGGTGGGTGACAAGAGTGAGACTCCATCTCAAAAAATAAAAATAAAAAAAAATAATAATAATTCACTTGTCTAATGGACTAGAGCAGCCGTGTTTTCTTTTTGTCTCTGCCGTCAGTTGACTTTGTGACTGGAGTGAAATCCCTTAAACTCTTTTCCTTAGTCTTTGTCTCTATATAATAGAAATAATACATTATACTCACAGATTATTATGAAGATAAAATCAGATAATGTGGCAGTGTTTTGTAAAAGGGCTTTAATGTGCTCCATAAATGCAAACTAATTCAAACATGAAGACACCTTAGTGCTCTTTATAGTATAAATAGTGCCAATTCATAAACCTTTTTCCCCACAGATTCTTTTTTTTCAGTGTCTGATTATTTTTGTTGCTCTTCCCTTAAACATCTCTTTCTTTTCCAAGAGCAGCCTACTGCTCTGCCCTGAGCCAAGAGGAATGAAGTGATTATGCTCAGCTCTTTCATGTCAAACTTCTGCCAACACCTCTCATGGCATTCTACAACATAAACAATGAGGGAATAAATTCATCTTTAGTTCATTATGTCTTCTCTGTTTTCTCTGCCTTTGAGTATTCCATCTGGTTATCCTAGTTGAGGGATTTTTCCTTGTGCCATCACCAAAGTTGCAAACCAAATGATAGTGTGACAGTGCCTGTCAGCAGCTTGTCCCAAATGCCAAACAATGGAATATACTTGCTTTACTAGCTGAAGAAAAAATCCTGACAAAAAAGGCCTGGATTCAGTGACCTATGCCAAAAATAGTTATGAGCTGAAAAAAAAATCACTTGTGATTCCCAGCGGGCAGCAAAGAATTCCAAAATAGCTGTTCTTCTCCTGAACTTTCTCTGAAAGATTGTCTCATGATTGTACAGCATCGGTTCCTGAAATGTATATGCCAGAGTCATGATTCTTATGCACTTTTGCTAAGATGTTTCTCTTGAGGCTTGATGGTTGGAGGCTATAGTTTTTTCAATATATAAAGAAAATGAGATGAATTTTGACTTCTGGATTTGGCAGAATAATTGAGACTATTCTAGCTGTCCAACTTTAAACAACTGGATGGATAAAATATATGGAACAATACATTTTTAAACTTTGGGTAATAGACATTCCAGAACTCTGATCCCTTAGAAGAGAAACAAATAGGGTGAGTCCTAAAATCCCTTTGGTTTTCTGCCAGAGAAACATCATTTTCTGCCAGGATGAACAAATGATTCCATTGATTTGAGGAGACAGAGATCACAGTGTGAAGAGATGAGGCAGCTAGGGTTTGCAGGGCAGACTACAGGAGAGGAAAGAATTAGAGAAAGAACTCCAGAAATCTACGTATGGGTTATCTTGAGTCTGATGCTGAATACAAATCTACAGATTGATACAGTGGAAATCAAGGAAGCTGGGACACAATAATTGGGTAATATGCTGAGAAAGTTCTCATTACTTACATGAGGCTGAAAGATGTTGAAATTTTGACCCGCCAGAGCAGAGATTCCTCATCGAGGACATTGCTGTAGACCCTCCAGAAAGTTCATACTTTAGAAGTATGGCTAAACTAGTTCTAATGTAAAGGCTACTCAAGACCTTACACCACAAACTGAAAAAGAAGCTTGGAAAAGATCAACATTATTGACAAGTAAATTAAGCCCTTGTCAGAACCATGTCCAACACCATTTAAAGGCTGAAACAAAATCCAGCATCATTCCAAAATGTAAAATTAGCAATGGTCACCATCCAGTAAAATATACTAAAACAGGAAAAGCTTCTAAAACATCTATTATTAATAATGTTCAAAGATATAATGGAAGACCTGACCTGAAAATAATGATAAGAGAATTATTAACTATTAAAAAAAACTCACAGCAGAAAAATGCAATATCTGCAATATTGAATAGATGAAAAATTAGGGAAAATAAAAACTATTTTAATAGATAAACAAAAAATTGGTCACCAGGCACTATAAAATATAATACTTAGGGAAAATGTTATCAGATGAAAATTTGTATGTATATAAAACAAATAAAAAGTGCTAGAAGTGGCAAATAAGAGAGTAGAGATCAAATATTTTTTCTAATTTAAATTTTGTTAAAAGATTACTGTTAAAGACAAATTATAATAATTTATTGTCAGTTTTATGATATAAATAAAAGTAAAATATGTAAAAGCAAGGATAGCAAGCTGATATGGAAGTATCCTGTTGTAAGATTCTTTTTTTTTTTTTTTTTAATTGCATTTTAGGTTTTGGGGTACATGTGAAAAACATGCAAAGTTGTTGCATAGGTGCATTCATGCAGTGTGATTTGCTGCCTCCCTCCCCCTCACCCATATCTGGCATTTCTCCCCATGCTATCCCTTCCCAACTCCCCCCCCCGCTGTCCCCCCCCACTCCCCCGCAACAGACCCCCGTGTATAGTGCTCCCCTCCCTGTGTCCATGTGTTCTCCTTGTTCAACACCCTCCTATGAGTGAGAACATGTGGTGTTTGATTTTGTGTTCTTGTGTCAGTTTGCTGAGAATGATGGTTTCCAGGTTCATCCATGTCCCTACAAAGGACGCGAACTCCTCATTTTTAATGGCTGCATAATATTCCATGGTGTATATGTGCCACATTTTTCCTGTCCAGTCTATCATCAATGGGCATTTGGGTTGGTTCCAGGTCTTTGCTATTGTAAACTGTGCTGCAATGAACATTTGTAAGATTCTTATAAATAAAATAGTGTAATATTATTTGAAGGTAGACTGTGATAATTTCAAGAAGTGTATTATAAACTCTAGCACAACTTCTAAAACAATACAAAGAGGAATGGCCAGTAAATGCAATAGGAGACATAAAATGAAAACCAAAATATAATCTATAAATTCAGAATGATAAGAGAAAGCCGGGGACTCAGAAAACAAATTATAAGGGAAATTAGGAAATAATATGAATGGGATGAAAATGAAAACACAACATATTAAAATTTGCAAAATGCAGCTAAAGTTGTTTAGAGGGAAATTTTTAGCTTTAGTTGCTTATAATAGAAAAGAAGAAGGTTTTAATTGATAATCTAAACTTTTACCTTAAGAAGTTAGAAAAAGTGAATTAGATGCAAAGTAAGTAAAGGAAAGAAAATTGTTAAAACAAGAATAGGAAATAAAATATAAAATGACAAAAATAGAGAAGAATCAATGGTACCAAAAGCTAGTTTCTTTTGGAAAATAATAACAAAATTGATAGCCATCTGGCTAGACTGATCAGCGAAAAAAGATAGAAGACACTAATTATAAATTACCAGATAGTAAAATATGAAAAGTACAACAAGGGAATATTAGGAACAACTTTAAGCTTGTAAAACTGACAAATTGATGCATTTTATTTTATATACATTATGCTTCAGTAAAGATGATTTAAAAAAGAAAATAAACAAGTAATTTTAATTGCTGTGTTTACTGAGATCCTATCTAGGTATTTGTCGCAGATCATCTCATTAATTTCATAAATCATGGTATACCTTAGTGGTTTGGAGTAATATACTCTATATGACCAGCTGTCTTTAAATTATGGTTCTGTCACCTAGTAAGTATATGTCCAGGAAAGTTATTTAAGCACTAGAATGTAAACTGTACATGGACAGTGAATTTCTTTTTCATTCATTTAGAAAAGTTCCTGGCACATGGTAGGCATCCAGTAAACATTCGTTATTAAACTCCAGTTGACAGATGAGGAAATTGTGGCAAAGAAGAGATTTAGTTACTTTCAAAGTTTGCCAGGATGACAGAAACTCAGGATTGAACTCAGATCTGTCAGATTCCAGAACTAATATTTTTTTTTTCCTCTGTTGATACGGCAGACAAATGAGAAATCTTAAAAAGTTGCCCAATAGGTAACTATGAATTTTCTATGTAATATACTTACGAGAAATGAAAATCATGTGTATTTCATTTTATTATCAAATTAATTCTTAGAATAGGTACCTCTCTCACTTTAAATAGAACTGTTATTGTAGAAGGAAAGGAAAGCGGGCATTTTTTTCCCCCAATACTTCTATTAGATGCTGCTGCTGCTGAAATTTTGCAGTGAGAGTTCAGAATGTAAGCACTGACTGCACCAGAGTTTTTCTAAGGCAGATAAACCAAACCCAAGTTAAGAGTTTTGATTTCTTGAAAAGCTTGCTGTTTTGACCCATATTACAATAATCTGATATAGGCCATCAGAGTACTATGTGATTAAATCCTATTCAAATCCTTTTAAAATGTGAAACACATGCTCAGTAGCTGGCTGGGCATTTGCATAAGGGTTGAAATTGAAGAAATAAGATTAACCTCTATGTGTCAGATATTTTGCTGTTATTTCTAATATTAGTCTTTACAATTGTGAAGACTTTACACTTCACAACAGCAAATCTCATTTTAACCAAATTGCATAGAGTGCAATTGTATAGAGTTATAAGCCTAGTAAATAATACATTTGTGATTTTATTTTAAGACTATAAACCGTAATAATGATGTATCTGGTATGTTTTGGTAATTTTTTTTTCTTTCTAATAAGAGAACTCAATTGAAGCCTGACTCACCAGTAATAAATGGAAACCCACGAATATCCTTAAACATATTTCTTCAGCTCTTGGTTTCTTCACGTTACAAATGTTTTCTTAAACGTTATTGTAGAAAATTTCAAATATACAAAAGTGAGAGGCTAGTTCAGCACACTCCTATACAGCCTTCTCACATTGCAACAAGCATCACCTTGTGGTCAACATTGTTTTACCACAGTTACCATACGTGTGCCTACTCTCTCACACCTCCAGGAATCATTTCATTTTTAAAACTTTTAGTATGGGTTTCTAAAACATAGAGAAACAGTTTAAATAAGTCAAAATTATAATATCATCAAATCTAGATAACAATAAATAAATTGATACATACTTAAATGTGTAGAATATACCTCATAACGTATATAAAAATGTGCTAAAATGGATGATATAAATATTAAAGTTGAAACTATAAATTTGAGAAAAAACTATAGGAAAAAATATAATCTTGGGCTAGATAACGATTTTTTAGAGAAGGCACAAAAAACATAAACCATGAATGACAAAGTGACAATATGGTCTTCATAAAAGTTAAAAACATATTTTTCAAAAGACAGTGTTAACTATAGAAAAAATGCTATAAGCAGAAGGCAATATTTTCAAAATTTGTATCTGATAAAGGAATTATATCAGAATATAGAAAGAACTTTTACAACTCAATAATAAAACAACTCAATTACAAATGGGTTAAGATTTTGATAGATATTACACAAAAGGCAAATAAGCTTATGAAAAACAGGCTCAACCATCATTAGTCATCAGGGAAATGCAATAAGATGCCATTGCACAACCAATAGACAACTACGATTAAAGAGACTGCAATAACAAAGATTGGTGAGGATGAGGGGTAACTGGAACCTTTGAACATGCTGTAGGGAATATAAAATAGTATAGCAACTTTAGAAAACAGTTGACCTGTTTCTTATAAATTTAAACATACTCTAATACATTTCCTAGAAATTCTTCTCCTAGGTATTTACTCATCCCTATAAACTTATTTTCACAGAATCACCTCTTTAAAGTCCTTATCTCTGAACACAGTCACATTCTAAGGTATTAGGAGATACAGCTTCAACATATGCATTTGCAGGGAGGTGGGCATAATTCAGCCTATCCATACAGTGTCATGTTTTTCTAGGGTCCTCTGCCATGCAGTACTGCAGAGCATTCAAAATACTACTTCTTGTATTTTGTAAATGAATTTAATTTTTATTCTTAAGTTCCAGGGTACACGTGCAGGATGTGCAGGTTTGTTACATAGGTAAATGTGTGCCATGGTGGTTTTCTGCACCTATCAACCCATCACCTAGGTGTTAAGCCCAGCATGCATTAGCTATTTTTCCTAATACTCTCCCTGCCCCAACCCTACTCCTTGACAGGCCCCAGTATGCATTGTTCCCCTCGCTGTGTTCATGTGTTCTTACTGTTCAACTCCCACTTATAAGTGAGAACATGCGGCATTTGGTTTTCTGTTCCTATGTCAGTTTGCTGAGGATAATGGCTTCAAGCTCCATCTATGTCCCTGCAAAGGACATGATCTCATTCCTTTTTATGACTGCATAGTATTCCATGGTGTATATGTACCACATTTTCTTTGTGCAGTCTTCCAGTCTATCATCTTTGACAATTTTTTTTAAAAGCAAAGAAAGAAAGAAAAGACACACAGACTTGTACCCAAATGTTCATAGAAAGATTATTTATAATGGCCCAGAATTAGAAATAACTCAAATGTTCATCAATTGGTGAAATGATTAAAAAATTGTGATATATCCATAAGGCAAAATGTTACTCAACAATAAAAAGGAAATGCAGTACTGATTCACACAGCAGCATGAATAAATATCAAATGCTTAATGGAAAGAAGCCAAGACACAAAAGACTCTATTTTGTATGATCCCATTTATAGGAAATTATAGAAAAGGAATATTATAGTGATAGCAGATCAGTGGTTACCAAGGACTGGGACTTAGGAAGGGGATGATGGCAGAGAGGTATGAGGGAACTTTTTGGGGTGATAGAAATGTTCATGATGGCTTTACATGACTATGTTTTTCAAAATTCATCAAATTGTACACTTACACCTATCTGTAAGTGGGTACAGATAGGGATACAGCAATCAATAAAATAGGTTAAGGGTTTTGTCTTCATCCAGTTTATATTCTCTTCTCTGCACTAGACCACATATCGTGCCAAACTAGTATAGAAGTCTACTAATAATTTATGGTAATCATTGGCCAAAACCTACTTGTAAGGAGTCTTCTTCTAGGTTGCAAGACCCATGAACACAGCTGCTGCTCCAAATCCCATGCAAATGCCTCTGGTTGCTGCCATAGTGTTAGTGTGCTAGGGCTCCAATAACAAAATACTATAGACTGGGTGCCTTAACCCATAGATATTTATTTTCTCATGGTTCTGGAAGCTAGCAGTCCAAGGTCAACGTGTGGGTAGGGTTGGTTTCTTCTGAGGCTTTTCCCCTTAGCTTGCAGATAGATGCCTTCTTGCTGTCCTCTCATGGTCTTTTTTTCTGGATGTATAACTATGGGACATCTCTGTGTGTTCAATTTTTCTTCTCTTGTAAAGACACCAGTCATATTGAAGTAGAGCTCACTCATATAAGTTCATTTTAACTTAATCACCCTGTTAAAGGTTCTGTCTCCAATTATAGTTGCATTCTAAGGTACTGGAGGATGGGCCTTGAACATATGAATTTACAGGGTGTGAGGGCAGCATAATTCAGCCCATACATATAGTTTCACGCTTTTTCAGGACCCTCTGCCATTAAGTCACTGAATATCAAAAGTACTACTTCGTAGGTCCCTGAGAAATAAATCACAGAAGTGATTTTGGAAAAATTTCATACATTTTACATTATTTTGAATATTGAAAGGAAAATGAATAAGAATGACAAAGAAGCACTAATCTTTGTTCTCAAAACTCAAATTGAAGAGTCCCCTTTTACAGGTTTCGTGGTCTCTGTACTGTGGAAAAATACATAGTATTTTCCTTTCTGCTTCTTCAAGTAGAACTTAGGCACAGCAGGGAATCTCTGAGAGTTTATCTTGATTTTCACCTGTTATTCCTTCTCCTTTAAGTAACATTCAGTAACTCAAAAGCATGAGTATTGGGTAGCACTAAAAGAAATGTGGGATCCCTACATCCGGGGTGTCTAGCCCAACTCTAAATTGGTTTTGAGATTCTTGAGGGCAGTTATCAGGCCTGTTAAATTTCTTGGTACCTTTCATAGTACCTACTGCAGGTGAACCCCAAAATTGAGGTTCACCCCTGGAGGCCACATGGGTTCTTGGCTTCATGCAGGAAAGAATTCAAGAGCGAGCTGACAGAGTAAAGTGAAGGCAAGTTTATTGCAAAGCAAAGGAATGAAAGGATGGCTGCTCCACAGGCAGAGCAGGGGTACCCCATAGGTAGAATAGCACTAGGAAGGGGGTTGCTAGCTGGCTATTTTACAGCCATTTGTTGATTATATTATAAACAAAGGGTGGATTATTCACAAGTTTTCTGGGAATCGGGCAGCGAGCTCCCAGAACAGGGATTTCTCCCCAGTCTTGATTATACAGTGTAACTTCTGGACGGTGTCATGGCATTTGCAAACTATCATGGTGCTTGTGGGAGTGTTTTTATTAGCATATGTTGTAATTAGCACAGCGGAGGTCGCTTTAGTTGCCATTTTGGTTTTAGCTGACTTAGGCTGTTTGTTTACTTATCCTCTCTTGTCAGTGGGTCTCCTGATTTGTTGTTTATGGTCTTCTATTTTAGCAACAGGGTCATGTGACTCATTGTCTTGGAAACTAGTTCTGTTGAATTCCTATTTCAGTACTGAGCTTAGTATTATGTCCACAGTAGCAACTAAACTATCTGCTTAATAAATATTTTCCAGACGAAGTTAGAAGACTTTCAAAGGTGTGAACTACATTTCCCAGAATTCCCCTTGCCATCTGATCCTCAGTGGGCATCTGTGGAGGTGGAAAAGAGAAGCTCCAGGAGAAGCTGCAGGCAGGTGTGTGAGCAGACCGGAGGTCCGAGCTGCTTCTAGGTGTTCTTGAGAATTGTCACATTGATACCGCAGACAGAACTGGCTGGTGGAGCTGTCCATGAAATTCTTGAGATTCATGACAGCTTTAAGTGAATGCTTGTGATTGCCACTTGCGTGAAGAATGAAGCATTTGAGTGAGGAGCTTTTCAGAGGTTTGACAGATTGGCAGCAGTGTTTGCCTCATCTCTGGAGAACCATCTATGTTGGTGCTTCAGGCTGGCATAGTTGGTAGTGGCTTTCCTGACTTTTGCATCCCAACTCTTCCAATCTTGGAAAAGCTTGAATTCTCATACTAAAAACCTTCTTATCTTGAATAAAGGAGTGTCTCTGGTTTCCCCCCGTGAAGCCTGGTTAATACTAAGGTCCCACAACTGAGCACAGTCAGAAACTGCTCCAGAATTGCAGTCAGAGAAGGTTAGAGTTAGAAAAAAACCTCAGAGATCTCTATCTAAATTTACTATTTTACAAATGAGGAAATGGGCTCCATGTAATATAGTGACTTAGATGAGAAAGATAGAATTGCATTTAGAATCTGATTTCAATTCAATGCTTTTTTTATTTTTATCATACTTTGTTTACCTTTAAAAATACACAGAAATATGAGCTTCAAATGACTGAAATATGTAAAATATATACAGAAATAAAGAGGGATTATTTTGTTTAGGTAATCACTTGTATATTTATTTTGTGAATGTGAACTATTCATGTGTGTGCTGTCTCTCTCTCGCTCTCTTCCAGTGAGAGCACCAGAAAGTATTTGATGGATTCCAAAGTTGAAATGTACCTGTGGAGAGAAGATTGTTCCGGGTTCTAGGGACAATCTAGAGAAAAATCAGATATAGGAAAGGAGTGGGTTAGCATGGAAATGAAAGGACCATATTAAATACATTTTAGAACCCAGGATAAATAGGAACAATAATGAAAAAAATACGGAATAAGGTTGAATAAACTCAGATATGTTATGATGATAGAAGACATTAACAAGATATTCTATGATACCAAGATATTCTATGTTGGAAGACTGCATAAATAAATAAATGATAGTCTATCATAAAAACTGAATTCTGGGTGCCTATTAAAATGATTTTAACAATGAGTTTTTAATAATATGAGAGAACATTTTTGACATCATGGTGACTGGAACACAAGAAATATTCAGAATTATAAATGAGCTATCATCTCAGCTATATTTTAAAACCACACAGAAAAAAAGGACAAAGGAAATTTGCCAAAATCATGCTGGTATTCACTTGGAGTGGTGGGACTGTGACAAAACCCTCTCTCTCTCTCTCTCTCTCTGTGTTTTTTTTTTTTTTTTTTGCTTTCATTTTTCTCTTGTTTAAACCTTCCAGATTTTCTCCAGTGAGTGTATTACATTTATTATCAGGATTAAAACGGAAGAGGAAAAACTTGTAGTTTCAAGAAGTAATAAATAGGTTAGTTAATCAAGGACAAGGTGAAGTTTTTCCCTAAGAAAATCTTAGCTACATCTTTTTCATTTCATGAACTGCTCACTGTTTCCAACAGAATATTTGCAATAAAACCTGAATGCCTGACTGACTGAGTGACTGGCAGGTTTTAAAATGTTCTGTCGTGTAGTCAGAGAAGTGCATGAATTCTTTCTTCCTGTGTGACATGTAACAAATGAGGATGGAGGGCAATTTCCTTCAATTTTAGAATAGCTGTAGCTTGTAAGTGTAAGTGTTGTTTTTTTCTTTAAATTAGATTTGGAATTTTAACATATACTGTGGGAAGTCTTTCAGGTCCTTAGCATGTTCATGAAAAAGCATGCTCGGTAAAACAATCCCTTTCTCAGAAAAAGAAAACATGCGGCTTATTTTCGCAAGCTCCCTTTTGACTTCACAAATATTAATAACCATTATTAAGGTATCTCTTTACAGAAATACTCAAACATCTTTTTGTAGATTAATAAACCTCTAGGGTTGGTATTTGATTTTGATTCATTTTGTAGAAATGCTCAAAAGGATGGAGCCAGTGACTCTCATTTCTCATTATATGGCTTGTTGACATTTGAATTTTCAAAATATCAAGGATTTCTCCAGTGTGACTCATGTGAATCATGTGCCTTTTGTTTTTCTTTGAATGATGGGCTGCTGATTCAAAACTATATTATAAAATTTGAAATGCCAATATTCCATTCAGCCTACTTTAAAGAATCTGTTCTTTCAACTTTTGGCTTATTAATCTGCAAACTCATTTGATAATTAAATTTGGTACAGAACTTTTATTTGTATTTTAGTTTTATTCTTATGAACAAAATAGCCTGAAGCACACTAATGAAATGTGTATGGGAAAATGCCAGCACTCTGGGATTTTTGCTAGGCAGGTCATAGTAATGTCTCCATCATTAACTTTGTAGGTAGCATGAGCTATAACCCTTGGCTTTAGTGGCTGTAATATGAGAGTTTTCTTCTCTTGGTTTTAGTGGCTGTAATAGGAGAGTTTGTTGCCCTATATATTAGACAGGATAGGTTAAATTATGCTGCAGTAATAAAGAGCCTCCACAATTTCAAATTTTGAAACAATCAACATTTATATCTTGCTTATACTATATAACCATCATGGGTCAACTGGGGTCTCTGTTCCCAAGTTATTATCATTCTTACTCTGGGACTCAGGCTGACAGAGCAGCCACTTCCGGAAACATTGATGGTTTCCGTAGCAAAGGTAATTGAGAAGATGCCAAAGCATGCATTGATTCTTAAAGCTTCTGCCCAGAAGTGACACATGGTACTTCCTTACATATTCTATTCATGAAAGCCAGCCTTATGGCCAAGCTTAACTTTAAGAAAGGGAAACTCAATTTTGGTAAAACTTAATATAATCTATAGATAATCTATAAAGGCCGTTTAATGTCTAGGAGTGTACATTTCCCAAATGCACTGAGAGTGGTTATGATAAACATTTGCCTTAAGAACAAATATGTACCTTGTAGCAAAGGTACCTTGTACCTGATGGTATTTTGGGGGAAATTTTTATGGAGAGCATTACAGATTCACATGCAGGTGTAAGAAATAATTCAGAGATATCTTTTGTATACTTTACCTTGTTTCCCTAATGATATTTTACAAAACTGTAGTGTAGTATCACAACCAGGATATGGACACTGATGCAATCTACCTTTCTTATTAAAACTTCCCCAGTTTCACTTCCATTCATTTATATTTGTGTATGTGTGTTTAGTTCTTTGCAATTTTTATCAAATGTGTAGGTTTCCTGTGTTTTCCACCACTGTGAAGGTACTGATCAGTGCTAACACTACAAGCATCCTTCTCTCCTACCACTAATGTGCTCTCCATTTCAAAAATTTTATCATTTGAAAAATGCTATTTAAATGTAATCATACAATGTACAATTTCAGGGGACCAGCCTTTTTCATGCAGCTTAATTCCTTGAAGATTTATCTAAGTTGTTGAATATATCAGTAATCTGTTATTTTTATTGCTATGTGTTATTCATGGCATGTATATCCTCAATTGCCTGTTGAAAGACATCTGGGCTGTTTACAGTGTTTGGCTAATATGAATAATGCTTCTCTGAATATTTGTGTGCAAATTTTTGTGTAAAAAATAAGTTTTCGTTTCTCTGAGATAAATGCCCATGAATATAATTGCTGGATAATATGATAATTACATGTTTAGTTTTATAAGAAATTGCCAATTGTTTTTCAGCGTGACTTTACCACTTAACATTCCCACCACCAATGTATGAATGATCCACCAAATGCTCATAAGCATTTGGCATTTTCATTATTTTTTATTTTAGCTATTCTTATAGATGTGTAGTGATATCTCATTTTAGTTTTAATTTGCCTTTCCTTGATACCTAATGATATTAAAAATCTTTGCAAGTGCTTATTTGCCATCTGTATCTTTATGTAAAGTGCCTGTTCATATCTTTTGCCCATTCTTTATTGAGTTGTTTTTATTCTTATCATTGAGTTTTGAGTATTCTTCCTGTATTTTAGAAACAAGTTTTGTCAGAGTGATGATTTGCAAATATTTTCTTCTGATCTGCAGCTTGTCTTTTTATTCTCTGAACAGTGTCTTTTGCAGAACAAACATTTTTAATTTGAATGACATGTGAGTTATTTATTTTTTCTTTTATGGCTTTTGCTCTTGGTATCATTTTAAAAATATTTGCCTGTCTCTAGATTCCAAGGATTGTCTCCTGGATTTTGAGGAATCCAGATACAGGTGTGATTGTTCAGATGCAACTATAGGCAATTACAAAGCTTAGCCTGGCAGACCTCATGGGGAGAAGCTGATCTCCCCACACCAGATTTTGTATATAGCCAGTGCATTGCAATTTCCTGGAGCAAGTTGAAATCAAGGCCCTTCTGGGCCCAAACATGTTTATATGCCTATCTGCATTTCTAGTCCAGGCACCTTCAGTGGGAGGTCTCCTCACTGGGGACCTAGGCGGAGGCACTTCCCAGGCATCTCTGCTGAGACCTCCGTATTGGGAGCCTTGGCTGAAATGCTTCTCTCCACTTAGCTTCAGTATCTTTCTACTCCCAGCCTTTCCCTTTTCCAGCTTCTCAGCCCATGAATCCATAGAGAGGCAAGAATCTTTTGTTTAAGGTTTTTCAGCAGTGAGACAATTCCCTTTGTGAGTATTATATCCTCCTGACCCTCAGGTAGTGAAATAATATAGGGAAAACAAATGGAACACTAGGGAGCTAGTGCCTCTTGCTTTCACTGTCACTATAAGTAAACAGAGGTTGGATTGTTAGTTTCAGTTTGGCTAGCTGTCCAAATTGAGCACCTTCACAACTGATTGCTTGAATTATTTTTTAAGTTTCGTGCTATTACTATTTATATTTAATTAAATGATTCATTTAGAGTTAATTATTGTATAAATGTCAGGTTTAGGTGGAGATTCATTTTACTTTTGTCTGTGATTGTTTAATCGCCCTAATACCATTGGTTGAAAAGGCTCTTCCTCCACGAACTTACCTTTGCATTTTTGTGGAAAAATGATTGAACATATTTGTGTGGGTCTATTTCCCTGTTTTCTATTTTGTTCAATTGGTATATATGTATATCTCTCTACCAATATCACATTTTCTTGATTACTGTAGCTACCTAGTAAGCTTTAGTATCTGGTAGAATAAATCTTTTCATTTTATTCTTCTTTTTCAAGATTATTTAAACTAGTTGAGAGACTTTACCTTTTCTAAAATTTTAGAACAATCTTGGCTCTGTCTATAAAAAATCTTGCTGACAGTTTTGTAGAAATTGCACCAAATATATAGGTCACTGTGGTGGAGAACTGATTGCTTTACTATGTTGAGTCTTCCAATCCATAAATTCGGTATGTCTCTCTTTATTTAGGTCTTCTTTGATTTCTTTCATAAGCATGCTGTAATTTTCTGCCCACAGTCCTGTGCTTCTTTTTTATTTAGGTTTTTGAGACAGAGTCCCCAGGCTGGAGTGCAGTGGCACAATCTCGGCTCACTGCAACCTCTGCCTCTCAGGTTAAAGTGATTCTCATGCCTTAGCCTCCCAAGTAGCTGGAATCACAGGTGCATGCCACCACACCCAGCTAGTTTTTGTAATTTTAGTAGAGATGCAGTTTCACCATGTTGGCCAGGCTGGTCTTGAACTTTTGACCTCAAGTGATCTGCCCGCCTCAGCCTCTCAAAGTGCTGAGATTACAGGCCTGAGCTACCATGCCCAGCCTGTCCTGTGCATGTTAACTGTTTACTAAATATATCATTTTTTGGAGCAATTGAAAATTGTATTGTTTTTAAATTGTGTATTGTATATATTCATTGTTAGTGTTTAGAAGTGCAATTAATTTTTGTGTATTGATCTCATATCATCTGTCATTGATTGTTCTAAAATGTTTTTTTTTGTTGATTTCTTGAGATTTTCTTTTTTTTTTCTCCTCAAGCAGAAATTTATTATTTTGGATCTGGTATCTTTCACAGCTTTTTCTATAACAACAATGGCATATTGAATGCTGTAATACTTCCAGACACGCATGATGTTCTCTCTATCGGGCTTGTCTTCCTTAGTATTGACAGTCCTTTCTGTAGAGTACTATGTGTAATAAGCCTTAAAAAGTTTTACGACCCTCTGATGTAGTGGCTGATTTCAAGACATTGTGTCTGGGGGAAAGTGGATGCCTTCAATGTTGAACTCAGGGTTTTTTTTTTTATTATTTTTATACTTTAAATTCTGGGGCACATGTGCAGAAGTTGCAGGATTGTTGCATAGGTACACACATGCCATGGTGGTTTGCTACTTCCAATCACCTACATCAGGCATTTCTCCCAATGTTATCCCTCCTCAACCTCCCTATTCCCCCACTATACCCCTCCAGCCCCCCAACCCCCAACAGACCCCAGTTTTGTTGTTTCCCTCCCTGTGTCCATGTGTTCTCATTATTCAACACCCACTTATGAGCCAGAACATGCAGTGCTTGATTTTCTGTTCTTATGTCAGTTTTGTTGAGGGTGATGGTTTCCAGCTTCATCCATGTCCCTGCAAAAGACATGAACTCATCCTTTTTATGGCTGCGTAGTATTCCATGGTATATATGTGCCACATTTGTTTTATCTAGTCTATCATTGATGGGCATTTGGGTTGATTCCAAGTCTTTGCTATTGTAAACAGTGCCACACTGAACATATGTGTACATGTGTCTTCATAGTAGAGTTATTTATAATCCTTTGGGTATATACCCAGTAATGGGATTGCTGGGTCAAATGGTATTTCTAGTTCTCAATCCTTGAGGAATCGCCACATTGTCTTCTACAGTGTTTGAATTAATTTACACTCCCACCAACAGTGTAAAAGCATTCCTATTTCTCCACATCCTCTCCAGCATCTGTTGTCTCCGGATTTTTTAATGATCACCATTGTAAGTGGCATGAGACACTATCTCAATGTGGTTTTGATTTGCATTTCTCTAACGACCAGTGATGATGAGCATTTTTTCATATGTTTGTTGGCCACATAAATGTCTTGTTTTTAAAAGCATCTATTCGTATCCTTCACCCACTTTCTGATGGGGTTGTTTGTTTTTTTCTTGTAAATCTGCTTTAGTTCTTTGTAGTTCTGGGTATTAGCCCTTTGTCAGATAGGTAGCTAGTGATATTTTTTCCCATTCTCTTAGTTGCCGGTTCACTATAATGATGGTTTATTTTGCTGTGCTGGAAGCTCTTAAGTTTAATTAGATTCCATTTGTCTATTTTGGCTTTTGTCGCCATTGCTTTTGGTGTTTTAGTCACGAAGTCCTTGCCTATGCCTATGTCCTGAATGGTGTTGCCTAAGTTTTCTTCTAGGGTTCTTTTCTTTTCTTTTCATTTTTAAATTACATTTTAGGTTTTTGGGGTACATATGAAGAACATGCAAGATTGTTGCATAGGTACACACATGGCAGTGTGATTTGCTGCCTTCCTCTCCATCACCTGTATCTGGCATTTCTCCCCATGCTATCTCTCCCCAACTCCCCACCCCCCGCTGTCCCTCCCCTAGTTTCCCCTAACAGATTCCAGTGTGTGATGCTCCCCTCCCTGTGTCCATGTGTTCTCATTGTTCAACACCCACCTATGAGTGAGAACATGCAGTGTTTGATTTTCTGTTCTTGTGTCAGTTTGCTGAGAATGATGGTTTCCAGGTTCATCCACGTCCCTACAAAGGACATGAACTCGTCGTTTTTGATGGCTGCATAATATTCCATGGTGTATATGTGCCACATTTTCCCTGTCCAGTCTATCACCAATGGGCATTTGGGTTGGTTCCAAGTCTTTGCTATTGTAAACAGTGCTGCAATGAACATTTGTGTCCATGTGTCCTTATAGTAGAACGATTTATTTTTATTTTTTATTTTTTATTTTTTTTTGAGACGGAGTTTTGCTCTTGTTACCCAGGCTGGAGTGCAATGGCGCGATCTCGGCTCACCGCAACCTCTGCCTCCTGGGTTCAGGCAATTCTCCTGCCTCAGCCTCCTGAGTAGCTGGGATTACAGGCACGCGCCACCATGCCCAGCTAATTTTTTGTATTGTTTGTAGAGACGGGGTTTCACCATGTTGACCAGGATGGTCTCGATCTCTTGACCTCGTGATCCACCCGCCTCGGCCTCCCAAAGTGCTGGGATTACAGGCTTGAGCCACCGCCCCCGGCCAGTAGAACGATTTATAATCCTTTGGATATATACCCAGTAATGGGATTGCTGGGTCAAATGGAATTTCTATTTCTAGGTCCTTGAGGAATTGCCACACTGTCTTCCACAATAGTTTAACTAATTTACACTCCCAACAGTGTAAAAGTGTTCCTATTTCTCCACATCCTCTCCACTATCTGTTATTTCCAGATTTTTTAATGTTTGACATTCTAACTGGCATGAGATGGTATCTCAATGTAGTTTTGATTTGCATTTCTCTAATGACCAGTGACTATGAGCATTTTTTCATATGTTTGTTGGCCTCATGTATGTCTTCTTTTGTAAAGTGTCTGTTCATATCCTTCACCCACTTTTGAATGGGCTTGTTTTTTTCTTGTATATCTGTTTTAGTTCTTTGTAGATTCTGGATATCAGCCCTTTGTCTTTTCTTCTAGGGTTTTTATGGTGTTAGGTCTTATATTTAAATCTTTAATATACTTGGAGTTAATTTTTGTGAAAGATGTAAGATAGGGGTCCAGTTTCAGCTTTCTGCATATGGCTAGCCAGTTTTCCCAACACCATTTATTAAATAGGGAATCCTTTCCCCATTGCTTGTTTTTGTCAGGTTTGTCAAAGATCAGATGGTTGTAGATGTGTGGTGTTACTACCAAGGCCTCTGTTCTGTTCCATTGGTCTAAATCAGTGTTTTGGTACCAGTACCATGCTGTTTTGATTGTTGCAGCCTTGTAATATAGTTTGAAGTCAGGTAGCATGATGCCTCCAGCTTTGTTGTTTTTGCTTAGGATTGTCTTGGCTATGTGGGCTTTTTTTTTTTTTTGGTTCCATATGAAGTTTAAAGTGGTATTTTCCAGTTCTGTGAGGAAGGTCAATGGTAGCTTGGTGGGGATAGCATTGAATCTATAAATTACTTTGGGCAGCATGTCCAAAGAATCAATATCATTTTCACAATACTTATTCTTCCTAACCATGAGCATGGAATGTTTTTCCATCTGTTTGTGTCCTCTCTTATTTCCTTCAGCAGTGGTTTGTAGTTCTCCTTGAAGAGGTCCTTCACATCCTTTGTTAGTTGTATTTCTAGGTATTTTATTCTCTTTGTAGCAATTGTGAATGGAAGTTTGTTCATGATTTGGCTCTCTGTCTATTATTGGTAAATAGGAATGCTTGTGACTTTTGCACATTGATTTTGTATTCTGAGACTTTGCTAAATTTACCTATCATCTTGAGATTTTGGGCTGAGTCAATGGGGTCTTCTAAATATACAATCATGTCATCTGCAAATAGAGACAATTTGACTTCCTCTTTTCCTAATTGAATGCACTTTATTTCTCTTTCTTGCCTGATTACTCTGACTAGAACTTCAAATACTATGTTGTATAGGAATGGTGAGAGAGGGCACCAATGTCTGGTACCTGTTTTCAAAGGGAATGCTTCCAGTTTTTGCCCATTCAGTATGATATTGGCTGTGAGTTTGTAATAAATAGCTTTTATTATTTTGAGATATGTTCCTTCAATACCTAGTTTATTGAGAGTTTTTAGCATAAGGGGCTGTTTAATTTTGTCAAAGGCCTTCTCTGCATCTATTGAGATGATCATGTCATTTTTGTTTTTCATTCTGTTTATGTGATGGATTATGTTTATAGGTTTGCGTATGTTGAACCAGGCTTGCATCCCCAGGATAAAGCCTACTTGATCATGATGGGTAAGCTTTCTGATGTGCTGTTGAATTTGGTTTGCTAGTATTTTATTGAAGATTGTTGCATCAATGTTCATCATGGATATCGACCTGAAGTTTTCTTTAATTGTGTCTCTGCCATGTTTTGGTATCAGGATGATATTGGTCTCATAAAATGAGTTAGGGAGGATTCCCTCTTTTTGTATTGTTTGGAATAGTTTCAGAAGGAATGGTACCAGTTCCTTTTTCTATGTCTGGTACAATTCAGCTGTGAACCCATCTCGACCTGGACTTTTTGTGGTTGGTAGGCTATTAATTGCTGCCTCTACTTCAGACCTTGTTATTGGTCTATTCAGGGATTCAAATTCTTCCTGGTTTAGTATTGAGAGGGTGTAAGTGTGCAGGAATTTATCCATTTCTTTTAGATTTACTGGTTTGTGTGCATAGAGTTGTTTGTAGTATCTGCACATAAACTTTACTGGTTTATGTGCATAGAGTTGTTTGTACCATCTCTGATGGTAGTTTGTATTTCTGTGGAATCAGTGGTGATATTCCCTTTTATTTAATTGCATCTATTTGATTTTTCTCTCTTTTCTTTTTTATTAATCTGGCTAGCAGTCTGTCTATTTTGTTGATCTTTTCAAAAAACCAGCTCCTGGTTTTATTAATTTTTTGAAAGGTTTTTTTTGTGTCTCTATCTCCAGTTCTGCTCTAATCTTAGTTATTTCTTGTCTCTTGCTAGCTTTTAAATTTGTTTGATCTTGCTTCTCTAGCTCTTTCAATTTTGACGATAAGGTGTCAATTTTAGATCTTTCCTTGCTTCTCATATGGGCATTTAGTGCTATAAATTACCCTCTAGATGTTGCTTTAAATGTGTCCCAGAGATTCTGGTAAGTTGTATCTTCATTCTCATTGGTTTCAAAGAACAGCTTTATTTCTGCCTTCATTTCATTGTTTATCTAGTTGTCATTCAGGAGCAGGTTGTTCAGTTTTCGTGTAGTTGTGCAGTTTTGAGTGAGTTTCTTAATCCTGAGTTCTTTTTTTTAATTGCATTTTAGGTTTTGGGGTACATGTGAAGAACATGCAAGATTTTTGCATAGGTACACACATGACAGTGTGATGTGCTGCCTTCCTCCCCATCACCTATATCTGGCATTTCTCCCCATGCTATCGCTCCCCAACTCCCCACCCTGTGCTGTCCCTCCCCTATTTACCCCCGAAAGACCCCAGTGTGTGATGCTCCCTTCCCTGTGTCCATATGTTCTCATTGCTCAACACCCACCTATGAATGAGAACATGAGTTCTAAGTTGATTGCATTGTGGTCTGAGAGACTGCTATGATTTCTGTTCTTTTACATTTGCTGAGGAGTGATGTACTTCCAATTATGTGGTCAGTTTTAGAGTAATGTGTGTGGTGCTGAGAAGGATGTATATTCTGTGGATTTGGGGTGGAGAGTTCTGTAGATGTCTATTAGGTCCAGTTGGTCCAGATCTGCGTTCAAGTCCTGGATATCCTTGTTAATTTTCTGTCTTGTTGATCTGTCTAATGTTGATAGTGTAGTGTTAAAGTCTCCCACTATTATTTTGTGGGAGTCTAAGTCTCTTTGTAGGTCATTAAGAATTTCTTTATGTATTTGAGTGCTCCTGTATTGAGTGCATATATATTTAGGATAGTTAGCTCTTCTTATTGCATTGATCTTTTTACCATTAAGTAATGCCCTTCTTTGTCTTTTTTTAATCTTTGTTGGTTTAAAGTTCATTTTATCAGAGAATAGGATTGCAACCCTTCCTTTTTTTTTTTTTTTTTTTGCTCTCCATTTGCTTATTAAATCTTCTTCTATCCCTTTATTTTGAGTCTATGTGTGTCTTTGCATGTGAGAGGGGTCTCCTGAATACGGCACACTGATGGATCTTGACGTTTTATCCAATTTGCCAATCTGTGTCTTTTGATTGGGGCATTTAGCCCATTTACATTTAAGGTTAATATTGTTATGTGTGAATTTGATCCTGCCATTCTGATACTAACTGGTTGTTTTGCCTGTTAGTTGATGCTGTTTCTTCATTGTGTCAATGGTCTTTACCATTTGTTATGTTTTTGCAGTGGCTGGTACTGGTCGTTCCTTTCCATGTTTATTGCTTCCTTCTGGAGCTCTTGCAAGGCAGGCCTGGTGGTGATGAAATCTCTCAGCAATTGCTTGTCCATAAAGGATTTTATTTCTCCTTCACTTATGAAGCTTAGTTTGGCTGAAATGAAATTCTGGATTGAAAATTCTTTTCTTTAAGGATGTTGAATTTTGGCCCCCACTCTCTTCTGGCTTGTAGGGTTTCTGCTGAGAGACCTGCTGTGAGTCTGATGGACTTCCCTTTGTGGGTAACCTGACCTTTCTCTCTGGCTGCCCTTAGCATTTTTTCCTTCATTTCAACCCTGGTGAATCTGACGATTATGTACCTTGGGGTTGCTCTTCTTGAGGAATATCTTTGTGGAGTTCTCTGTATTTCCTGGACTTGAATATTGGCCTGCCTTACTAGGTTGGGTAAGTTCTCCTGGATTATATCCTGAAAAGTGTTTTCTAGCTTGGATTCATTCTCTCCATCATATTCAGGTACACCTATCAAATGTAGATTAGGTCTTTTCAGATAATCCCATATTTCTTGGAGGTTTTGTTCATTTCTTTTGACTATTTTTTCTTTGATCTTGCCTTCTCGTTTTATTTCATTGAGTTGGTCTTCAATCTCTGATATCCTTTCTTCTCCTTGATCAATTTGGCTATTGAAACTTGTGCATGCTTCACAAAGTTCTCGTGCTGTGTTTTTTAGCTCCATCAAGTCGTTTATGTTATATTCTGAGCTGGTTATTCTAATTAGAATTTTGTCTAACGTTTTTTCAAGGTTTTTAGTTTCTTTGCATTAGGTTAGAACATGTTCCTTTAGCTCAGATAAGTTTGTTATTAACCACCTTCTGAAGCCTGCTTCTGTCAATTCGTCAAACTCATTCTCCATCCTGTTTTGTTCCCTTGCTGGTACAGAGTTGTGATCCATTGGAGGAGGAGAGGCATTCTGGTTTTTGGTGATTTCAGCCTTTCTGTGCTGGTTTCTTCCCATCTTTGTGGATTTATCTACCTTTGGTCTTTGAAGTTGGCAATTTCAGATAGGGTCTCTGAGTGGATGTCCTTTCTGTTGATGTTGAAGCTCTTTCTTTTTATTTTTCAGTTTTCCTTCTAACAGTCAGTCCCCTCTGCTGTAGGACTGCTAGAGGTCCACTAAAGACCTTGCTTGCCTGGGGAATCACCCACTGGGGCTGTAGAACAGGAAGGATTGCTGCCTGTTCTTTCTACTGGTAGCTTCATCCCAGAAGGGTACCCAGTAGATGTCAGCCAGAGCTGTCCTGTATGAGGTGTCTTTTTGGTTATACAGGGATCAGGGAGCTGCTTGAGGAGGCAGTCTGTCCCTTACTGGAGCTCAAGTGCTTTGCTGTGAGCTCTGTTTCTCCCTTTAGAGCTGTTGGGCAAGTATGTTTAAGTCTGCTGCAGCAGAACTCCCAATCACCCTTTTTCCCAGGTGCTCTGTCCTGGGAAGGTTGGGTTTTATTTATAAGTCCCTGACATGCTGCTGTCTTTTTTTCAGAGTTGCCCTGCCCATTATGGAAGGAGTCCAGTCACAGTCTGCCTGCATAGGTGCTGCTGAGCTGTCATGGACTCAGTCCAGCTGCTATGTAAACTTCCTCTGGCTTTTGTTTACACAGGTAAGGTTAGAACCACCTTGGCAATGGTGGATGCCCTTCTCCCCACCGAGCCCAGTCATCCCTGGTTGACCTCGAACTGACGTGCTGGCTGCAAAACTCTTAAGCCAGAGGGTTTCAGTTTGCTGGTCTTTGTCGGGGGTGGGACCCGCCAAGCTTTATCACTTGGCTTCCTGCCTTCAGCTCCCCCTTTCTGGGGAGCAGGAAGTTCTGTCTTGCAGGCGCTCCAGGTGCCAGCCAAAACGGCTACCCAGATTTGCACTGATAACCAGTGGCACTGGCTGGAATGGCCACTCAGATCTGTGATGGTAACTTGCAGCACTTGTTGGCCTGGCAGGGATCTCCTGGTCTGAGGGTGGTAAAGACCATGGGAGAAGTACATATCTGAACCAGAGTGCCAGAGGGGAAAAGTTCCTGATGGCCTCTGTTGGGTAGGAAGGGAGTCCTCTGGCCAGTTGCATTTCCCTGATGAGGCAGCACCCTGCCCTGCCTTGGTTTGCCCTCCTTGGGTTCCACTCAGTGTCCAACCAATCCCATTGAGATGAACCTGGTATCTTGGTTTGAAATGTGGAGATCAGTTACCTTCTGCATCATTCACGCTGGGAACTGTACACCAGAGCTGTTCCTATTCAGCCATCTTGGCAGAAGTCCAAAATTTCTTGAGATTTTCTAGGTAGACAGTCATAACATATGCAGCAGAAAATGTTTTATTCCTTTATTTATAATCTGTAGGCCTTTTCTTTCTTTTCCTTTATTAAACTTGTTGAAACTTCTAATGCTATGTCGATAAAGAGAAGTGAGACTGAACATCCTTGTCTTATTTCTGATTTTAGGAGAAAAGTTTTAAATTTTTTAATTAAGCAAGACATTGCTATAGGTTTTGTAGATGTTCTTTATTGAATTAAAGTAATTGCCCTGTATTTCTAAATTGCTGATTTTTTTTTAGCATAAATAGTTACTGGGTTTTATCAAATGCTTTTCTGCATTAATTGATTGGGCCATATAATTTTTGTTTTTTAAACCATTGATGAAATAGATTACATTGGTTTTAAATTGTGGGTCAGATTTGAGTACCTGAAATAAATATCACTTGGTCATAGTGTATAAATCTATTTATACATTGGTTGGAATTGATTTGTTAACATTTATTAAAGTTTTTTGCTTCTAAGATGGTGAGAATTATTGATTTGTAGTTTTTTCTCTTTATTTTCCTATTTTTGTTTGATTTGATATACTTGCTTAATAAAATGAGTTAATGTATGTTATCTCTTACTCTACTTTTTGATAGATTATGTAAAATTAACGTTCATTTTTCTCTAAATATTTGATAGAATTCTCCAGTGAAAGTATCTGGGCCTGGAGAATTTTGGGGAACTTTTAAATTATAGATTCAGTTTCTTTAATGGTTATAAGGATCTTTATATTACATATTTCATCTTGATTGAGTTTTGATTGTTTGTGGCTTTCAGGGAATTGGTCAAGTTTTCTTGCTTTTTTGAATATCTTCGCATACAGCTGTTTGTTGTATTTCATCTTTTTAATGTTTGCTGGGTCTGTAGTTGCAACCTCAATTTAATTCCTTTTTTTAAAAATTTCTGTCTACTCTGTTTTTTAAAATTATTAGAGATAATCAATTTATAGATTTTTTTGGAAGAACCATATTTTTGTTTCATTGATTAATTTCTATTATTTTTCTATTTTCAGTTTTGTTCATTTTTGTTCTGATTTTTGTTGTCTTCTTTTTATTTGGGGCTTGTTTCGCTCTTCTTTTTCTAGTGATTTGGAGGTAAGAACTTAGGTTATTGATTTGAGACCTTTCCTCATTTCTAAGTATTTGGTGATATACGTATCCCTTTTAGCACTGCTTCACTTGTAGCACATAAATTTTCGTATGTTATTTATGTATGTATGTATTTATTTATTTGAGGCAAGGTCTCTCTTTGTTGCTCATGCTGGAGTGCAGTGACATGATTATGGCTCACTGCAGCCTCAGCCTCCCAGGTTCAAGTGATCCTCCCACCTCAGCTTCCCAAGTAGCTGACACTGCAGGCCTGCACCATCATGCTTGGCTAATTTTTAAATTGTCTAGAGCTAAGATCTTCCTATGTTGACCAGGCTAATTCTGGAATGTTGTAGTTTTCATTTTCATTCAGTTCAATGTAGTTTTAAAAAATTTCCTTGAGAATTGCTCTTTGACCCATAGATTATTTAGACATTCTCTGTTTAGTTTCATATGTTAAAAGATTTTCCTATAGTCTTGTTTTTAAAAATCGATTTTTTGTTTTACTCCATTATAGTCAGAGAACACGTTTTGTATGATTTCAGTTCTTTTAAATTTCCTGAGACTTGTTTCATGGCCCAGGATATATTCTATCTTGAGGAATGTTCCATAGGCACTTGAAAAATGTACGTATTTTGTTGGTGGTGGTGGTGCAGTGTTCTATACACGTAAATTAGAAGTTCTTAGTTGATTGTGTTGTTCACATCTTTTAAATTCTTGCTGCTTTTATTTCTGGAAGTCCTTTCAGATGCTGAGTAGGGTGTGCCTGAAGTACTCCGCTTAAATGTGATTTTGTCATTATGTCATCCCTGTCTTTGTTGCTACTAATTTTCTTTGTTCCAAGGTCTATTTTATTGCATATTTATGTAGCCATGGCTGCTTTGTTTTTTAATAGTGTTTCCATGGAATACTATTTAGTATCCTTTTAGTTTCAGCTTGCCTATGTTGTTGGATTGAAAGTCATTTATTGTAAACATATGTAGTTGGGTCATTTTAAAATAAACTCTTGTGTGAAATGGAAAGGGGTGGTGGAGGAGTGGAGAAGAATCCTTCCCCTGACCACTTTTTGTCAATCAGAAAACAAAAGGGGCTTCTGGTCAACTTGGTGGTGTTAGTCCTGCCTGATGTTGTCAGAAGGACCATGGTTTGATCATGGAGAGGAATGAGCCTACCTACATTGAGAATTGGCAAATATGGGTCTGGGTTGCCTTCTTCTGTTAGGTAGAGGGCTGGATGTGTGATGCCCTGCTGCTGTATTACTTCAATCCTAAGATCATCAAGTAAGTTTACTTTCTTTTTAGAACCATACAGAATTCTCCTTTAGTTGTCTCTTATGTTATTTTCCAGCTTTATAGTTGTGCTTAGCAGGGAAGAGTAAAGAGAAATGGATTTATGCCATCTTATCCAGACTGGAAGAGATAGTTTATATGCTAAATTACTGAATTACAAATTTACTGAAGGAAGGATCTACCTTATGCTCCTCAGCATCTTTCACAGTCCGTAGTGTAATTTTTAGTGTATCGTAGCTTTTCAATGGTTACAATTTTAAGTGAGAATGTTTATAATTCTGAAGTTCTGGCTATTTCTAGACCCAACAACTGTGAGTTTAAATATCTCTTTGTAATTGTCTTTATATTGAATAACAATCCTTCTTACTGATTATTAAGTGTATGCTTCTGTGTCATTTTGGCAAACTTTAGTTGTCACCATCATTGCAACATTGCTTTAACCTACATTTCTTTCAATGTGTCTATATGTTGGTTATAGTACTTTGAACTTGAAGATTTTTTTAGCTTACTTATAGATTCCAAGAAAATGTAATAAAGTAAATTTTTAATGTGAAAAGTGATTCTGTTAGAACTAAATTTGACATCCTAAAATAGATGAAACATTTATTTAAAACTTAGCTACAAAAGATGGAGAAAAAAATCTAGAGATTTAGAAAGTAGATCATAAGAGATTGGTTCTAAAAACACCTGTTTTCAGCTGAAAGTAGATTGGCTATGTGGCTTGGTTTAACATCACTGAGTTCACCTGACTTGATTCTTGCTGAAGTTGAAATAGACTGGTTAACTTTCCTGACTTCACCTCACACACTGTATCTTGTCACATGCGATTACATTTCCCACAAAAATTTCAATTGTTCATTTGCCTGTCATGTTTCAGAGAACTCTAAACCTTTTTTAGTGTAATTTTTAAGTGGATCCAAAATGCTCATCCCCCACCCCACCCCGGCAGCTATTATTTAATAAAATACTGGATTATTATGATCAGTGGTTACATATTTCAGTTACCATATTTCTTTTGCAAATATGTTTCACTTAAAAGATTTAACTTTTGGATCTACTGAAGTCATTTTTAAGATGGTTCTTTTACAAATGAGTAGAATGAAAAGTCTATTCTCATAGCTTGTCATCTGGAAAAAGGGAGAAAAAGGGTCAGGTTATTATTGTTTAACAAGGAGCCCAGCTACCGAGTTGGCCAGAATGCTCAGATGAATGGTTGTGAAAAGAAAATAAAAAGTGAGGAGCTTAAATAGAAGTTAACATCAAATATTTGAAGTAAATGGGCATTTCTCCTTTCTTTTGTAACTTTCCTCATTTATACTATAAATCTAACATTTGATTATACTTTGTTTTCTACTGTTTATTTCCTCTGGTTAAGTATTATTTTACTCACTCTTCTATATAAGCTTCTTCATGTGTCAGAAGGAAGCCTCATATTTCATCTGCTTTCTCCTTCATTCTTTCAACTCTTCCTCTTGATAAAAATCACCTTGTATTATAGGCTTTCTGGCCAGTTCTAATTTTAATTGTTCTATCTCATTGTTACACAAACCATCAGCCTGTCTTGGAATTTTAACACTGTAGTATATAAGATAGATTCAGCAAACTGGATTTCATAATTGAAGTAATACTGTAATTCTTTAGTAAAATGAACTGTCTTAATAGTTACAAAGAGAGGTAATTTCTATTTTAAATTTAAAGCAAAGAATAGCCAATTATGCTGACATTGGAGGCAATGGCTGAAGTGGTGATATGGTTTGGCTGTGTCCCCACCAAAATCTCACGTCTTGAATTCTAGCTTCAATAATTCCCACATGTCATGGAGGGACTCGGTGGGAGGTAATTGAATCATAGGGGCTGATCTTTCCCATGCTTTTCTCATGATAGTGAATAAGTCTCACAAGATCTGATGGTTTTATAGAGGGGAGTTTCCCTACACAAGTTATCTCTTGCCTACCACCATGTAAGATGTGCCTTTCTCCTCCTTTGCCTTCTGCCATGATTGTGAGGTCTCCCCAGCCATGTGGAATTGTGAGTCTATTAAACTTCTTTTTTTTTTTTTTGATAAATTACTCAGTCTTGGCTATGTCTTTATTAGTAGCATGAGAACTAATACAAATGGTATATTTTCTGAACTTTTGATTCAGAAAATACATGTGTTATACCCACAGTGACTAGTAAATTACCTTGATACATTATAAGATGTTAGAGGATAGAACATCTGTATAACATTTGGCATAGTTTTCATTGTTGCTAAAGTCTAGGGGAGACGAAAGAAGGCAGATGCTTTCACCCATAGAATATTCAATTCAGTACTATAATGATAATCTTACAAAATAATTTTCTATATCTGCTGACTTTAAGTGTGGGAAATGAATATCTGTAAGTGTGGATATGACAAATTATATTTTGTTGGTGTATCTTTGAAGACATCTTTCAGATATGTAGACATTTTAATGTTGTTTTCCCCTGGTGAGCAAGTAACATTCTTTTAAGAAACAGTAAACCATTAGAATGAAATAAAATAATCGATTGCCCAGTTTATTAATATATATTTTAAATTTTAGTAATGAAGCATTACTCAAACAAGAGAAAAGATCCTGAAGACCTAGTACAAGAACTGTTTTCAACTTAGGAATACTTAAAGCTGGTACCATGCTGGCCCTTATTAATTGTGACCTGCAAATTTCTTCACTTACTTGGGTTTCTAGTTCTTGTAAACTGAAAATTTTTTGACAAATGCAGTAGCTTTATTAATAGTAAAATAAAGTCAAGAGTGAAAAATCGTGAAGTACCTTAAGGCATGAGTACCCTGTCAAATACCAGTTAGAGTCAATGATAGTTATTTTGATCTTCAACTAGTGTTTCTTGAGAAACCTACTGTATGTTAAACCCTAAACTCCTACGTTCTGAAGATGAAATTGCAAACAAGAAGTAGTCCCTATTCTCAAGAAGTGCTTATAGTCTAGAGGACTTACATCAGGAACAAACATTAAATTATCTACTGAAAGCATCCAGAGCTTTTAAAACAAATAAGTTTGTACTTTTCCCAGTCTGTTTTGTAAGCTATGACGGAATTGTTTAGACAGCTCATAAACTGCTCTTGGGTTCCATGTATCATGAGTTTAGTTAGTGATGCCAGTTTGTAGCTGGAGGTACATCCTATGTAAAGCAGAGATTTGGGCTGTGGATCTTGATTGGAAGAGTTAGAACCACTTTTTGAGGAGGAGGAGGGTGAGAACTTTTGACATGTGTATCAGTTTTCTATTGTTGCCATCATAAATTATTAACTTGCTAGCTTATAAGAAACTCAAATTTATCGTCTTGCCATTCTGTAGATTAGAAGTCTAACACAGGCCTCACTGGGCTAAAATGAAGGTGCCAATCATGTTGTGTTTCTTTCTCGATGCTTTAGAGGAGAACCAATTTCTTTTTCCAACTTCTAGGGGGCTACCCATATTCTTTGACTTGTGGCTTTCTTCCTCCATCTTCAAAGCCAGCAATGGTAGGTCAATTTCTTCTTACATTGCGCCTCTCACCTTTCTTAGTCACATTCTCTTTGATGCAATTGTTCTGCCTCTCTCTTTCGCTTTTAAGGACACTTGTAAAATACTGGAGCCACTTGGATAATTCACGGTAATCTCTCCATCTCAAGGTCCTTAATATCTCAAGGTCCTCACATCTGCAAAGTCCCTTTTGCCATATAGGGTAATATATTCACAGGTTCCGGTGTTCAGAGCATGGATATCTTTGTGGCTCATTATCCTGCCTACTGCCACAGGTTACATAATCTTAAAGTTAAAGAACCCTAACATTGCCTGAGAGTCACTAGAAGAAATGCAGCACAATGGAGCCTTTGCATTTAGCCATTCCTACTATAGAGGCTGCTAGTCCTATCACAACATTGAGCAAAATAATGCTAAACTAGCTGGTTATACAATCATTCCTGTTGTGAACTGAATGTTCGTGCTTCTCAAAATTCCTGTTTTGAAGCCACAACCTCCAATGTGATTGTATTTGGAGATAGTGCCTTTATGAAAGTAATTAAGGTTAAATGAGGTCATAAGGATGGGAGTTTGATCTGATAGTATTAGTGTCCTGTTAAGAAGAGATGAGTGAGCTTGCACTCTCTCTCCCTGTCTTTGTATCTCCTTGCCATGTGAAGACACAGAGAGAAGGTGGCAAGTTGGAAGAGATCTTTTACCGGGAAGCAAACTGCCCAGCACCCTGATTTGGGACTTCTAGCCTCCCCAAGAGTGATAAAATAAATTTCTGTTACTTAAACCATCCAATCTATGGTATTTTGTTATGAAAGCCTGAGTCAAGTAAGACAATTCCCAAAATGGCTTTGTCTTTCTCTCTCCCTTTTTCATTCCCTGGCCCATGCGCCTTCTTGCAGCTCCTGCCCATTTGTCTTTGTCCCAACGTTTATTTAAGAAAATAAAAGCATGCTCAAGGCTAGATGAGAATGTAACATTTTGCCCAGAGGAAAATTAAATTCTGAGAGAGCATTCTGAAGGTGCATATTAAGTGAATTGGTGGGGTGAAATGTAATTTAGGAGATGGTGAAATTGCATTTGAATGGAGATGCAGTCATCTCGCGGCTCTGTGTCTATCTGGAGATCATTTCCATTTCAGTTTCCTACATGCGTCATGTCCTAGTACTCCCCCACTACATTTCTTTTGAGACCATCAAGAATAGATAACTCAAGAATGATCTGCAGGTCAGTGTACAGGTAGAAGTTTCTAACATTGGAATAAAGATAGGGCAAACATAAAAATCATGAGCATAATGTTTGTTTTCATTTTTGATCAATTGATTTCTTATAATGTATTAGGTAGTATAATAGGATAGTAAAAGTGAAAGTTTCAAGACATCAAGATAAATAAATTCAGCTATCAAAATGAGTCAGACCATCCTTTAGGAATTTCAGAGTAGATGGCCAAAAAAGTCTCCGAGAGCCTCACTATCAGTAAGAGATTTTAAAAATGTAGGTGTCTGAAAACGAGAATATTTTATGAAGAGGAATGCTTTGGAGGAGCTTGTGTAAAATTCCCACCCTATACCCTGTTGCTAAGGAGGCAAGGTGGAGAGGTATATGCTCCTTATTTCAAATTCAAGGGAGGGAGGATGAAGTGGGATCATTCAGGGAGCTTCATAAACAGTTCCTAGAATTGTTGGATACAGTGACTAATATCTGACTCATGCCCAAGAAAGCTAAAAGTGAAGAAGTTAGCTAAAGCTTCCTGTTGCTTAAAGTAGAGGAATGGAACTGGAAATCAACTACTCTCCCTCCACCCTCTCCTTCTGTCAATATTGGGCCAATGTGGCAAAAATTCTGGGGCCTGAATGGGAAACCCACCTTAGGAATGTCTATTTAATAAAGGCTCCTGCTCAGTACGATTCTTGATGGAGATTTGAGGTATACAGTGTTAAATGAAGAAGGCCTGCCTCCAGAGGTGCACTCCCCATGACAAGGGAATTATGGTTGGAGCGTCCCAGCAGAGATGCTTCTGAAAGAGCACAGGCACATGCTTAGAAAAGAGTCACTGTCAAAAAGCTATTATTTCTTAAGGGGATGCAACCATTGCATTTAGTTCTTCCTCTTTTCCCACTCTGTATTCTAATCCAGAGGGACCAGTGATCTAGGAACAGGGAATAGAAATCCCAGATCGGGGGAGAGAGAGAGAGTTAAAAAATTACCCCTCCACTCTTCCAAGGATGGGAAGTGTTTAATATTGACTCAGGTTTGATTAAAACTGTTGTTATTAGTAGGGACTGGCAGTTTTTGGTTATTGTTGTGTTTATGAAGCAGAGAAATGATGGGTTTTTGGTTACTATTGTGCTTGTGAAGTAATAATTAAAATTTTGTTATCAAAAAGTGACCATCAATACATCAGGCCCTGTAACCTGATAGATTTCCATCCAGTGGCAGGAGAAGGACAGCTTCCTTTGAGCAAATTCAAAGGGACAATGGGAGAGCAAAATAAAGTTGCTTTTAGGATTGCACTCTGTGAGTCCTGTTTGTTCAGCATACTGATGACAGCAGCATACAGTATGTATATGTTGGAGCTAATGCCCATAAAATTGACTGCATTTAGATCAATATGCCTATCTTCAAAAGGATGAGCCACTTTTTTTTCTTCAAATACAGAAAAACTACTTAAAGCTTTTCAAGGCCATTAAAATTCTTGGTTCTGACTTCAGATAAATATTTGTTTTAGATACGGAAATCAATCTGCCTGTCATAGTCAACTTCTCTTTTTAGATTAAACTGTCTTTCCATCTCTCTTTTGCTGAAAAAGAATAACATCAGGCTGTTCTTTGCTCCTGGGAAGTCACCGAAGAGACAATGGTTGTTTCTTGCTTTTAAAGGCAGCCTATCATTAGGGTACCCAGAAGTGTATTGTTGGGGCATTAGGGTTCTATAGGGAAACAGAACTAAGATAGATGTGTGTATGAAGGGGAGTTTATTAAGGAGTATTGACTCACGTGATCACAAGGTAAGGTCCCACACTAGGCCATCTGTAAGCTGGGGAGCAAGGAAACCACTCCAAGTCCCCAAACCTCAAAAGTAGAGAAGCTGACAGTACAGCCTTCAGTCTGTGGACTCACTGGTGTTAAGTCTAAGAGTGATTTAGACTCACCAGTGTAAGACCAAGAGACCAAAAACTGAAGAACCTGGAGTCCAATGTTCAAGGGCAGGAAGCATCCAGCACGAGAGAAAGATGAAGGCCAGATGACTCAGCAAGTCAGCTCCTTCCACCTTCTTCTGTCTGCTTTATTCTAGCTATGCTGGCAGCTTCTTAGATTATACCCACCCATATTGAGGGTAGGTCTGCTTTCCCCAGTCCCCAGACTCAAATACTAAGCTCCTTTGGCAACACTCTCATAGACACACTCAGGAACAATACTTTATGTCCTTCATTCCAATCAAGTTGACACTCAATATTAACCATCACAGGTACCTAATGGCCTTCATCATGGTCTTGTGTAAAAGACTTTACCCAAAGAGAGATGATGACGTTTGAATGAATCAAATCCTTTCTTTTGGGAATTTAGGCTAAGAGACTCAAAGAGAAGTTCTGATTGATTCTGGGTGCTGATGTTGAAAGACTCCTGTAATTAAAAGCCACATCCATACTGAGGAGATTGGAACTGCTGTGCAGGGAGAAAGAGAACTGTTAGGAAAGAGACTTGGGAATCCTTAAAGCAAGAGTGACTATTTTGGTCCTTTAGCTATTTTAGTTTTAGTTCTAATTCCATGGACATCATTACAATAGAACCTTTCTTTCATGTAAAGAATCTTACTTTCCTTTGCCAATAAAAGCCTCTGATTAACGATTGACATAAACTTGACCCAGTGGCACTGATTTCATTGTATACCCCCAACAATTATGCCTTCAAAATTCACTTAGATCTTAGCTGCTGTGATGGACTTTTTGTTTTCTGCTTATTTTAAGGGTAGCTGACATTCCAAATGGAGCATCTATTATTATTTCAGTTGGTTATCAATCGTTATTAATTTCATCATTTAATCTGGGCTGATTGTCTAAATACCTGCATCTTCACATGGACAAGCAGACCACCTTCTATATATAGACTTTTAATATGATTATTATGTACATTGCTTAAAACTGGCTGAGATTGTTTTATTATTGTAGATTTTATTGGCTGATCTTTTTTTATTGGAAATTGAGAAAGAAATGCTAACATAGTAAAAATATATTTTGCTTTAGATTTTGGAAAGTTATATTTAAGATGGAAATAAATATACTCCATGTAAGGGAGTCTTTGAAGAATTATGGTTTAATAACTTTGTTTCCTGTCTCCTCTGTACTTTCACTACTTTCTCCCTGCTCCTCGACTCTGGCATTTGGTCTAACCAATATTACATATCCCCCAGGGTTACCCTCTGTTTCCCCAGATGCATTAAGCCTTTGAAGTAATCTCATTTGGAAATGTAGCATTTTATCCTGGGGTGATATGAGTTTCTAGGAAGCCACTGAAGGTACGATGGTTGTATCCTGCTTTCCAAGGATCAAATTTTAAATCCCAGTCCAACATTATCAAGTAATCTATCTCTACATGGACCACTGAAATACCCTCATGATAATGCTTGTAAAGAATGTTGGAGTGTGATAGATGGTACACAGGCTCTAAAGTCATGAGAACTCTCTGAATCCTGAATTCCCCACCTAATAGCTCTGTGATACACTATCTCAAGGATATGTACTTTACCAGTGGAACAGGTAGGCGGCACTAGCTTGCCTTTTTGTGTGGAGTATTTCATATGAAATAGCAGTCTGATTCCCTGAGCCACTCTGAGACAGAAAGAAGGAAGAAGTTTTATTTAGGGAAATCTCTCTCTCTCTCTCTTCCCCCTCCCTTTCTATCTCTCTCTCTCATACACACACACACACACACACACACACACACACTCACTCACACACTCACACACACACACACACAACCCCCTTCCCTCCAGGTTCAAACTTAAAGTACTAATTAACAAAGCTGTTTTTCTTATTTGAACAGAAGCTTGTGATTTGCGGTATATATGTGAACATTATTAGATAACTAATTTTATACTTGGTTCATGTGAGTTGATCTGAAACATCATATTTAAGCTCATTGAATATTGTGGATCTCTATATTAGTTAAGGTAATATTACCTGCTGTAACAGATAAACCCCCAAGTCTCAGTGACTTAAGAGAAATTTGTTTCTTGTTTATATAAAGTCCTTTCAGAGGGAACAGGTGTTTGGGCATGTGTGAGTTCTCTGGTCATTCTGAGATTTAGTCTGATGGAGCCTCTGCTACTCTCTGTGCATGGCTTCCAAGGTTGCTTTAATCATGAGTACTCAGTCACCTGAGATGAGAAGAGAGTGTGATTCACCTGTCAGAGGGTTTATGAGCCAGACCTAGAAGTGGCACACATCATTCTGATAACCTTGCTTATTGGTAGAACTCGATGACATAAATATACCTTTCTACAAGTGGGGCTGCAAACTTTGACCCCAAGAAAAATAGAGAAGCTTTCTCTGAACACATAACAATCTCTGTCACAATCCAGTTGTCTGAGAACAAATATCAGTTTCATCTTTGTCTCTCATCTAGAACCACCTCCTCCCCTTCCTTAGTCCAATTCCAGGCCCTTAAGACCCTTAATACAGTTTTTTGTATAATGACCAAATTAATACCCTTAATACAGTTTTCTCTATAATATCCAAATGTGGCTTCCCATGAGCTGGCAACTTAACCTGTGGACAAAAAGACACGTTATCTTTCTTGTCCATTTCGACCCAGTATTCAGGGATGAAGTAGGGACACTTTGCACAATAACTCTGTTCACAACAACACTTCTATTCATAAGAAGAAAGAATGAGAGATACAGCTCATTGGATTAAGCAATGATGAAACCCTACTGGGCATGAAATCTTTTTTGCCAGGCCAGTGAAGAGAGTTCCTTCATTAGATGCTGATTCTTCGCCCTAGGGGGAACATTCTTGTCCATTGTTCTCCATGGCTCCAGGATCTCTCGTCTGGAAAGCTCTTTCTTGTCCATTATCTTCCATAACCACACTCAAAGTGGATATTGGAGAATCATCATCCTAGGTGTTGTACAGGTTTAGTAGTCTATTTTCTGCTCATCAAGTTTGGGGGCCCAAAGTCATTTTTAGTCTGGTGTCCTAGTTTATTTGACAATCAGCTCCTTCAAATATTTCCATTTAGTTCCTAGTGCCTATAAACATGTTCAAAGTTTTTTCTTATTCATAATGTTTACTCCTGGTTTTTTTTTTTTTTTTTTTTTTTTTTGCTTTCTTATAACTTAGTGATTCTACCATGATACTACCTGAGATAGAAGACCTAGACGGGAAGACCATACCCTAAATCTGTCTTTGCCTCAGGATCCAGTTTTAATGGACCTTTGTTTTTCAAATCCATCTTATCTCTTACTATTTGGGATGACGAAGCAATAGACCTTTAGATACAATTGAGGCAAAAATTTCTGGACTTTCTCCATTCCCTTTTTGCAAAAACCCCATCTCTTTAACATCTACAAAGGGAAAGCCAATCCTCTTAACATTCTGGTCCTTTGTAAGCCTTTCCCTTAGAGCAAGGGCTGGTAAAATTTTTCTGTAAAGTTTCAAATTATAAAGATTTTATTTACATTGTGGGCCATATGGTCTTTGAACTCTGCTTTTGTAGTACAAAAGCAATCATAGACAATATATTAAAAAAATAGTGTGGCTCTATTCCAGTAAGTTTTGTTAAAAAAATAAATAAAATAAAAAGGTAATGGGCCAGATTTGGCCTTCAGGGCATAATTTGCTGACCCTGCTGTAAAGCTAAGCTAAGGTATGTGGCCAGTCTTCACGTTTTCCCAGGTGAAAGTTGTACTCATTTTTTTTTTTTTTTTAGACTTAGTCTTGCTCTGTCCCCCAGGCTGGAGTGTAGTTGTGTGATCTGGGCTCACTGCAACCTCTGCCTCCTGGTTTCAAGTGATTTTCATTCCTCAGCCTCCCTAATAGCTGGATTACAGGTGTGCACCACTATGCCTGGCTAATTTTTTGTATTTTTAGCAGAGACAGGATTTTGCCATAGTGGCCAGGCTTGTCTCGAACCCCTGGCCTCAGGTTATCTGCCCCCCTCGGCCTCCCAAAGCACTGGGATTATAGGCATGAGCCACCACATCCAGCCGAAAGTTGTACTCTTGAGAAATAATAAAATTCTAAACCACTAAGTGACTAAATAGACTCTTCTTTTGGCCAAGGGGGCCCCGTAGAAAACTTGGAAGCTGAGTTCATGGCGTGATGGGATGGGAGGTCAGAAAGACCTCATGATATTTCCTCCTGTCTATTAGGCTTTCTTCCCTAAGGGCTAACTAGACCCCAGCTTTTTCAAAAGATTCCATACTGATAACATCTACTAGTTTATCTTCCCAGCTACAGAACAAAGAGAAGATGAAAGTAATTATTCCTTCATTTTACCCTGAGATGTCTGCTTCCTCCATTTCTGTTTTCTTTGTTCACCTTATTTTGTATAAAGTGTAGAATTACTGAGTACTAACTAAAGTCTCACAAGTAGGTAATCATTTGTCTAATTCCCATGCCGACTCCTCTATCTTTGTAAAGAAAAATGTATAAATATTAAACCTCTTGAGAACCTCTTTGGAAAAAACAGCCATAAATGTGTCTGTTACTTGAGGTTTTCCTGGACTCATTCTCAAACGGGCACAATAAACCTTGGTGACTGAGATTTGTCTCTCAGTCACTTATTTTGGTTGCCACTCTGAAGATTACTTTTTTTTCCCCTGTTGTACAACAACTAAGCCAATCCCATATGTGCTAAGATGTTCATTAATGCGACTTCCAATACCAATATATGTAAGTTAAAATAATGCGTTTTTTAAAACGAATATACTCACAAATATCAGTGACTTAGAAGTTTACTGTGTTGATGCACAGAGTCCATACAACTGCTATAAGGGGTTGTTGATGCTGGACACACTGTTCCATGGAGACATTCGGGGATCCAAGTTGACAGTGGTTCTGTGATCATCAACACAAAGGTTCCAAGGTCACCCTCAGTATTGACATCCAGCAAATAGAGGAAGGGAATAGATGATCACTTATGAGAGGATTTTATAGGCCAGGTGTGAAAATGTGTGCAGTACTTCTGCTCACATTCCATTAGCTGGAACGTAGATACAACTTGACTGCAAGGAAGGTGAGAAAATACTGTCCAGCTTTGTAGTCAGGAAGACATAGGCGCATATCTTGGTAAGTAGATTTGAATTCTCCACCTTTGTCACTAAATGCATACTAATGACTTGAAGCTTCACATACCAGCTGTGTGACTTTAGACTAGGCTCAGGGCCCATTTCACTTTTCTTACATTAGGAATAAAATCTAGATTAAATGTACAATGCATAAAGAGATGCCTTGTTAGTTGTCAACTAGTAAGCACTGAACACACCTACAGGAATATAGTAAACACATGTACGGCCTTCTCCCAGTTTTATATATATTAACATCTTACCATGTTTGTAAGAAATAAAACATTATAAAGACAGTTTGAGGCTCTCTGGTTACTTTTCCACAGTTCCTTTCCTCCTTCATCTTCCTCACTACCATGAATTCTGTGTTTATTTTTCTTATGTACTGGCCTCACATTTTTGTGATTCAAGTGCTGCTGACTTACTGACAGTTTCCAATTACAGTCTGCCAATTCTCTCATGGGATGAATGGCATGGTATTCTAGTTAAAGCATTTCAGAAATGGAAGGTTCCCAATCCTTCAATCCTCAAAACTGATCTCTAGGTTCAGCAACCCTTGGCAAGGGGAAGAGGTATGAAGTTAAATAATCAGAGGTCAGACCATGATAGGCCTCATGTTTCAGCTAAAAATTAAGATTTTTTTTTCCTGAAAATAATTGGAAATCTCACCAATTTATTGGCATGGTCGAAGTTGTGGTTTAAACATACAATTCTTAAAGTCATGTGAGGACTTCCCAGAGCCAGGAGACATCCACCATAGTGCTGGAGAGGGATTGTCAGACTTCAACTAAAATGGCAGCACATGGAGATGGAACTTTTCTTGGTCTAGACCTAGAGAGTTCACAGGTTTTCATTCTTGCTGCTTCAGAAAGGAGTGTACTCCCATTTGGCGTGGGAGTGCCATCAGAAGAAACTTCTGCTTTTTGCTAGTGGCCCTTTGAGCTAAATGGTAAAGGGGCCTCTCTTCATGAGGATTATAGCTCTGTTGGACTCCTAAGTGCTTTACATGCATTATATTTTTTAATCTGCATGGCAACTATGTGAGATAGTTACTGTTTTTACTCTATTTTAAAAGTGAGAAAAGTGAGATCCAGAGGGGTTAACTAGCTTGCTCAGACCAGAAAGAGTATGAGCTGGGTTATTTTTAACTTAAATCTGACTTTACCAATTCACTGCATTCTCTCTCTCAAGGGATAACCGTCACCTAATCTTTATTGAAGAATTACTATGTGCCAAGTACTGTTCTAAACCCCTTATATCTGTTATTCTATTAATTATGAACACAACCCTCTGAAGCAAGAAATATTATTGTCCCCATTTTACAGTTGAGGAAACTGAGGTCCAGAGATTTTAAGTAACTTGTTCAAGATGACACATCTGGTTAAGATGACTGAGACAACATGAATCTAAAGCCATTGCCCTCTATTCTCTCTAATGTGAAGGTTTATTATTTTGATCTGCAAAACTACAGGAAGAAGGAAAAGGCTATAATTAAACATCGTTATTATATATTGATATTAAACATTGTTATATTAAACATTGTTAATAATATTAAGCATTATTAAACATTGTTATTATAGCCCTAATTTCAATGTGTTGCTATAAGCCACACCCAATACCAGATTAGAATGGACAGAGCTGATTATTATAGCAATATCTATAGTTTTTCTTCAATCCTTACCAAAATACTTCTTATTATGATAGAGTAGCCGAAGGAGAGCGGGGTTAAGAGCAAGGAGGCTAGGGTTCTAATCCTGGCTCTGCCACAAACAGTGTTTGTGATTTCTTTGGTCTGAATGTTTATGTTCCTCCAAGATTCATGTTGAACCCTGATCCTTATTGTGGTGGTATTAAGAAGTGGGGCCTTAGGAGGTGACTGGATCATAAAAATGAAGCTCTTATGTATGAGATTAGTACTCTTATAAAAGATGCTTGAGGGAGCTTTCTGCTGTTTCCACCATGTGAGGATGCAGCAAGAAAGCACCGTCGTTGAAGTGGGGAGCAGGCCCTCCCTTATAGACAACAAATCTGCTGTCACCTTGATCTTGGACTTCCCAGTCAACAGACTGTGAGCAATAAATTTCTGTTGTTTATAAAGTACCCAGTCTAAGGTAGTCTGTCATAGCAGCCCAAAAGGACTAAGACACTGATCTTGGGTAGATCACTTAAATATCATTGGGTTCTAATTTTTTCATCTCAAAAATTCGAGAAGTAAACTAGAGAACCTCTAGTGTCCCCACCCACTCTGTGATTCTCTCTATGCCTTTTTTCTCTCCCATTACATCGAAAAATGACTTCAAAAAATGACAGGAAATTTAAGTGACAAAACACTTTTGGAAATCCAACAAGATTATTTTTAGTATCTCCAAAGATGAAGAAAGGTAATTTTTGTAGAAGTACTAGGAATTATATTTTAAGATTTCATTCTACTAATGTTATAAAATACACAGTATCTAAGTCATCTGTTTGTACATAAAACAATCCAAATCTGTGACTCTGGTGGCCAGCATCTTTATTAAAAAAATAAGATTTAAATAAATTAGTTAATATGAGTGTGAAACTAAGTACGTAACTAAGACAGTTAACATCTTTAAAAGAAATCAGCTCATGAAATAGTTAATATATAACCTGTTGAAAGAAATCACAGATTTGGGAAAGCATGGATAGAGAAAAGAGAAGACTGATATAGATAGGATCCTAGAAAACAGCAGTTTCCTCTATCCCCATGGCTAATTCTTTCTAAAGGAGCTATTTCTTAATACAAATATATTTGTAGACAAGTGAAGTACATTTATTCAAGCCTACTTTCAAATCCTTTGTTATTCCAAAGAAGTGGATCCTAGGGAGGGAAGAGTGAGATTGTTGTTTGTTTGGTTTTTTCCCTTTATCTCAAAAAGGAGTTTTGCAGGAGCCTAGTAACATGTGATCAATTTGTTTAAGTAATGAATAGAGGCAGGCTGATTTCCACAGCCCCAGATTAAAATTTCTTGCCTTAACTAATAGGCTTGGTAATGACAGCTGGGAAATCCTGAGCTGTGTTACTCCCCATCTGTACCAAACAATTCAGAGACATACATCATGCTCAATACTCCATGTGTCAGAGGGGAGGCTCTGTGGAACTCATGCCACTACTTTCATGGGACTGGTGTGGCTGGGGGCAGCCTCATCAGTTTACCTCAAACATTCTCTTCCAGCATTTTCCTACGTTTGAGCTTTCTGATCTAAAGAAGCCATTGTTGTGTTTCTCACTAAGTTCCAGGCAGAGTGCTAGGCATTGAGGCTACAATGCTGAAGAAGATGCTGACTTGCTCTAGAGGGCCCAAGAGTCTACCAGAAGACTGCTGCAGTTAGTTCTTTCACCCACTCCCATGACCGCTTCCTCCTTCTAGGCTTACATTTCCCCCTTTCTAAGAGAAAGGCATTGTCTGAGAAGACTTCTAAGATTTTTCAGGAAGAAACCATGCACAAGTCTGTGAGTTACGACTGAATAAACCTTATGAAACCAGACCTAGGAATATAGAGCTGAATGGTGATAGAGTCCTAGCCCCAGCACTCTCAGTTCCTGGAGTTCCCTCTGCCTGTAGACCAGGGATCCCTAGAGTCTGACAATCCCCTGGTCCAGTGGTTTGCACCCTGGGCACATTGCACACACACAGATTTTTTGAATATCTGGGTCCTTCGGGACAAGTGTAGGAGGCCGAAAATGTCCTCTGTCCTTTATTCTTTCATTTCACTGAAGGAGCAGTAGTCGGGTCCCAGGCCTTGCATTGTGCAGTCAGTGCTGTCGCTGTCACACTTGCCACAGTGACACTGGGTGGCCACTGGGTACGTATAAAAGGAGTCTGCATGGTGAGCACAGCCAGGCACTCTCACTGTCTCATACACCAGTTCCTTGAAGGTACACGTTGTCTGGATGTTGGGCGTGGCTGGGTCCTTATACACCAAATCCTGAGGAGTTTAAGAAGAGAGTTAGGTTACAGTACTGTGGAAGTTCCTATTTAGCTTAGTCAAAATGAGACAGAAATTGAATACTCCTAGCTCTAACCTTTACCCATTAAACCATGACATTATAAATGACCTATATGCTTTACTACATTTCCAAATTGTTCTTGAAATCTTACAGAAAATATAAGTAATTTCTTTTCTTCCTATGACTATACCAAAATATTAGTTATTTTTCAAAGTATAAACAAACTTTGAATTTTAACATAGAAAAATGATGAAAAAACATGACAGAATTTTAAGTTGAATTTTCTTTTTCTTTTTTTTTTTTTTTTGAGACGGAGTTTCGCTCTTGTTACACAGGCTGGAGTGCAATGGTGCGATCTCGGCTCACCGCAACCTCCGCCTCCTGAGTTCAGGCAATTCTCCTGCCTCAGCCTCCTGAGTAGCTGGGATTACGGGCACGACCCACCATGCCCAGCTAATTTTTTGTATTTTTAGTAGAGACGGGGTTTCACCATGTTGACCAGGATGGTCTCGATCTCTTGACCTCGTGATCCACTCGCCTTGGCCTCCCAAAGTGCTGGGATTACAGGCGTGAGCCACCGCGCCCGGCTCGACTTTTCATATTTAATTGAAAGCTATATTAATGACAACTTAAACTATAAAGATGTCCAATGTCGTAGAAAAAAATATTTTAAAGCACACTGTCTGATGTATTTATAAAAGATCAAAAATACATAATTTTAAATGTTAATGCTTAATTTAACATGTTTGCTAAGGCTCACATAAGATTTTAAATATTCCAATTCTTTGTAGACATTTTTCTCGGTTAAAAGCTATATACTTTGGAGGGTTCTTAGTTTCAAAGGATATGCAGGTAGCATGTAAGATCTTTTAATCCAGGTAGAAATTATTTGTTGTAGCACTTACCAGTGGAAAAATTATTTGTACTGCGGAAATAAATTTGGGCTGCTGTTTTATTTTAATATCATTCTACCAAGTGTATATCCCAAGAAGGTGCAACAAATTTTGTAATAAATGGAGTTTGATCAAACTCATTTACCATCAAATAGAGTATCTTTCATTTAAAAAGTTGCCATTTTCAGTTTTATATAAAGAATGAAATTCTTCTGCATAGATAACTAGGTGCTGCAGGGAGAAAAGAAAGCACCATGGAAACTATTTCTTTACTTGAATTAGTGCAAGGAAACTGTGCAAACACAGACTAGCAACTGATGCCTCTATGTCTTAGTTTTCTCATTGCTGTAATGAAGGGAGTGGGTTTGCTGATTCATTTTTGTTCTAACAGTCTGCAAGAAATTGATTGTGTTCTCAGGCTGTTTGTTGGCATTTGTATTTAGGAGGGCCAGGAAGACAGTTTTTATAATGTGGCTGTCTGTGTTTTTATGTGACTTGGAAACATATTTTGGTACTATTTTTGTGTCAAAGATGTAGCATCAGTTAAAGAAATTGTCTTTTTGAGAATATTGTAGGTCCTTTATGATTAAATATATGTATGTTTCCATGTTTATAGGTAAAAACATAACATAGAAATGCTGTTTTTCCTGTAAATGCAAAGTTGGGCTATTACCAAATTGATCAGATTAAATCTGAGGCTTTTCTGTATTTACCCAAATCAAATCCAAGCCCAAACATCTAACTGATATCATGGTCATTAACCCCAATCACAACACAGACAATATTGGCTAAAGGACTCATGACTGTTACTTAGAATACATAAAATATTGATAAAGTAGAAACTAATGAAACCTGCCTCATACAGAGCTTCAGCATCCTCACTTTCAGCAAAGCACAATACCTACCCTGGTGTAACAGTAGCCAGCACACCAAGTGGTGTTGATGCTTATGCAGAAATGACATTCTTCGTTCTCTATTGCAATGGTGATGTTGGTGAGCTCACAGCTATTGCAGCAGATTGCTTTCCAGCAGCAGAAAAGGAAGCAAAACTGGACTGTCTTCATCCTGATCTGGGAAGCAAACAAGCCCATTAGAAACTGAGAAACCAAAGAACGATAATCATTATGTAAGCTGACCAAATCAGAAATCGTTGGTCTGCTCATCCTCCTCAATCACATTTTGCTTCAACAAGGTTTTTTTCCTTCCTTATGCCTTTCTGCTTACATCTTTGTTTCTTGGAACAACATTTTTCCTTCATTTTTTTTGGTTCTTCATTTTTTTTGGTTCAGGGTGAGAATAGATTATAGATTAAAACTCTAATACAGTATTTAAGCAGAGGAATATTTAAAGATTAGAATCTTATTGCTGTCATAAAGTGATTACTCTGAAGCAAGTAATTGTGATCATCATATTTCTTCCACCATTATTTTAAAGACTATATTTGTCTTAAAATAAAAATATAATTCTTTTCTTTTCTTGAGACAAGGTCTTTCTCTGTTGCCCAGGCTGGAGTGCAGTGGTATGATCATGACTCACTGCAGCCTCAACCTCCCAGACTCAGGCAGTCCCTCGACGTTGGCCTCCCAAAGTATTGGGATTACAGGCATGAGCCACCACGCCTGGCCAAGAAAATTCTGTACTACAAAATTATGTCTTCATTTTAAGAATCTCATAAATGTTTGCTTTTGCCCACATTTGTTTAAAATAAGACTATTTCAGAAGTGAGGCATATTGGTCTATAAAGTCAGCTGCTTGCTAACAGAGATTACAGTATATTAACCATATTTTACAAGCCAGGTTGACAAACATAAATTTCCTACACAATGGTAGTGAAAAGCTCTAGTTTTTTCCTCTACGTCCTAAGAAATCTGTAATTTCAAAAGTAGCTGTCACCACTTGCAAACTGTAGATGCGAAGACTCACCTGTGGTCGGCTGCCTTGCCTGGGAAGAGCTGTAGTCTGAGTGAAATCTCAGTTCACCTTTTATACAAAATTATGTGCAACTAACACCTTATGGATTTGTTGGGTATTAATATGGTCAATGCTAGCCTGAAGCTTGCTGTAAGTGAATCACTGTTTAGATAGACAGGGAGATCAAGCTTTGCTAAAGTAGTCTAAACGCAGTAGATTAGAAATAATGATGTTACCAGAGATGATGATTTTGTACAAATTAAATTTGATACAGTAGCACACCCACTCCTTTACCTTGTCAAATTAAATGTGACTCCAGGTTTTTCTTTTGTATCTTTAACTCAGGAAATTCAGAGTCCTTTCCAAGTATTGCTTTGACCCTGTTGAGGAGATGCATTAAAAAAATGTGTTTAATAAATTGTTCCAAGAGCCTATCAAAACCTATAAAGGAAGAAACAAACAAAAAGAAAGCATTTCATGATCTGGCTCCTGTCTAAAGTGTGAACTGTATCTCTCTTTCCCTCCCACATTCTGGTCCTCTAATCTCAATTCTTTAGTTTTTGATGTTTTAGCAAGAACTTTCTACTTTACTTGTAATTCCATAAATATGTTGCTGATTCATTTCTTTAGATCTTTGCACGTAATGTTCTTTCTTTCTGAAATGTCCTTGCCTCCTCACTGCCTCCTCCAACACCACCCTGAACCCTGGCAAATTCCCCAACCTTCAACATTCAGGGGAATTTCACCTGTCAAAATTTAGGATGGGAGATGAGGGAGAACTATAATCACTACCTTCTGTGTATAACTATTTATATGCTCTTGTTTCTTCCAATAAACTTTATTTCCTTGGAGACGATGATTGCTTTGTTTAATAAATATTTATTAATCAAACAGTGTGACTGGAGCAAAAGGACAACAGCAGTAATATTATTATATGATGTCAGAGAGATAACAGGAGTTAAATAATATAGGACCTTGTAGGCCAATGTAAGGACTCTGGTTTGTACTCTATGTGTAATGGGACCCATTGAAGGATTTTAAGTAGAGGAGTGACATGATCTGATTTAGGTCTAAAAGGATTCCTCTGACTGCTATGTTGCTAATGTAGGGGAACAAAGAAACAGGAAGACCTGTTAGGATGCTATCAATAACCCAGGTGAGAAAAGACGTTTGTTCAGATTAGTGTGGTAGGACTGGAGGTAATGAGACCTCTTGATGACTGTTGATGTGTTTTGGAAGTAGAACCTACAACATTTTCTGATGGATAGGTATTGATTGTGAGAGGAGGACAAGAGTCAAGGATGGCTCTAAAGATTCTGATTTGAGTAGCTGGAAGGATAAACTTGCTATCAGCTGAAAGGGAATGGCTGTAGATGTAGAAGTTCGGGGAAAGGAAATGGAGTTCAGTATGCATGTGTTGAGCTTATGGTATTTGTACTACATCAAGGAGATAATGAAGTTTCTTTTTCTTCTTTCCAAAGAAGACTGAGGAGGGCCATTGAGGAAGGTAGGAAACGGGGAGAATATGGTGTCCCAGAAGCTAAGAGAGCATCTCAGAGAGGAAACAGTGACACCTGTGTCAGATACTGCTGACAAGTAAGATGAGGATCAAGAATTGTACAATGCATATGTGATGTAAAGACCACTACTGTCCTTGGCTATGTAGTTACTTTGGAATGATGGAAACAAAAACCTGGTTAATGTGCATCAAAGTGATTTGGAAGAGATAAGTCATAGTGAATATAGACAAATTTTTCCAAGAGCTTTTTTGTCTATACAAAGATTAACAAAGAAATGGGTGTTTGGGTGATGTGGTTGTTGGGTAAAGATAACTTTCTTTTGTTTTATTTTTATTTTTTTATTTTTTGAGACAGAGTCTCACTCTGTCGCCCAGCCTGGAGTGCATTGGTGCAATCTCAGCTCACTGCAACCTCTGCCTCCTGGGTTCAAGCCATTCTTCAGCCTCAGCTTCCTAAGTAGCTGGGACTACAGGCAGGTGCCACCATGCCTGGCTAATTTTTGTATTTTTAGTAGAGATGGGGTTTCACCATGTTGTCTAGGCTGGTCTCAAACTCCTGACCTTAAGTGATCAACTTCCCTTGGCCTCCCAAAGTGCTGGGATTACAGGCATGAGCCACCCCCACCTGGCCGCAGATAATTTTCTTTTGATTTTTCACTTTAAGGTGAGAGAAATAAATGCATTTGTATGGTGATGGGAATGATTGAGTAAAGCGAAAGAAGGTGGTATTAGAAGTAGAGAAGAGGACTGGGCATGGTGGCTCCTGCCTATAATCTCAGCACTTTGGGAAGCCAAGGTGGGTGTTTCATGAGATCAAGAGATCGAGACCATCCTGGCAACATGGTGAAATCCCATCTCTACTAAAAATACAAAAATTAGGTAGGCATGGTGGTGTGTGCCTGTAGTACCAGCTACTCAGCAGACTGAGGCAGGAGAATCACTTGAACCCAGGACGCAGAGGTTGCAGTGAGCCAAGATTGCTCCATTGCACTCCAACCTGGCAAGACTGTCTGGGGAAAAAAAAAAGAGAGAGGAGAATTTCTGGAGTGTTCTTAAAGAGGCAAAAGGAGATAGGTTATAGAACAGATAGAAGAGGAGTGGAGGCGTTGTCTTATCTTCAGGCAGAAGCATAGAGAGCTCATCCTATATTAGGCAGGAAGGCAGAGCTTGATGGTGCAGATGCTGGTTAGTAGGCAGGTGTGATGGGTGCAGACACTGGGGAGTGGGGAGGGGTGGTAGGTGCAGATGCTCGTGGGTGGAGAGGTGGTGAGGGAAGATGCTGGTAGGTGGGGAAATGCGGTGGGTGCAGATGGTGGTGGCTGGAAGGTATAGTGAGTGTATGTGTTGGTTGGGGGGAGGTGTGGTGGGTGCAGATGCTTGTAGGTTGAGAGGGGTAGGTGCTATAATGGTGGGTGGGGTGGGATAGTGGGTGCAGATGCTGGTGGGTAGACGAAGTACAGATCTGTACCTACCACACTTTGCCTGTTAACAGCAGGGGTTCAGCAGGGTGACCAAATGTTGGATTCACCTAGGATTCTGATTTTATAAAATATGTTTGACAAAGATAAAACTTAGCATAGCAGTAGACATTGTAAGCACTAAATCAATATTTATGTAAATGAATATTGTAAGTGTAGAAATATTTTGAAATCTGTCAGTAAATGGTAAGCAAGCATATTTCTGAGTTATAGAATGAATAATTTTATATTTTTAACATATATATTAAAAATACTAATGATTCTTAGAAAATTATAAATCCTTTCAATTTTTCCAAAGGAATGCTTACATTATTATATCTATTGGTAATACCTTGTATTATGAAACAAAATTTTTCATGTCACCTATGTATAATCACAAGATTTGTGTGAATGTAAATGAACTACTTTGTTTTAATGACTAATGTGTATATAGTATTAGTTCCTTAAATTCACTTTTAAAATATTAATAGGTTCTTTTTAACTGAGTACCTCCTACCTCCCAGGTGAAATTGCTTTTGCAAAGGCTATGACAGTGAGATAAATCTAGCATGGCTAACTCTACCTTGCCTCTAGACTCACAGGCTGGCTGTCCTCACTCATTCCTGGTCATAGGCCAAGCTAACCACGGAAGGAATTTAGTTTATAGTTTAAGTGAAGCAAGGATAATAGTCCTACCCTAAAACTAACCCCCTCCTTGTTCAGGGACTGAAAATGGCCTTTCGAAACAAAGGAAATGCTATGAGATTAGGATTATGGGACGGACCTGAATTCTGATAATGTATAGGCATAGTTTTTATAATCTCTTACTAGTTCAGGAGACAGGAGGCCAGAGGACACAAGATTTGTGACTTCCTTGATTGTTCCTATTGTAGAGCCTACCGTAATCTTTTGAGATTTTTTGAGGCTTTTGCATTCTGGCAACAAACTGACTCTACTTGGACACACACTTCATGACTCAAGTGGTCCTGTGGCCTGCACTTGAGAGCAGACTCGATGGAGGACAGTTTTCCACAACCTTACAATTTCATTCCCCAACCAATCAGCAGCATTCATTCCCTAGTCCCTTGCCCACTGAATTATTGATAAAACCCTAGCCTCTGAGCTTTCAGGGAGACTGATTTGAATAGTAACTCCAGTCCTTCCACCTAGCCTGCATTAATTAGATTTGTTCTTTACTGCAATACTGTAATTTCAGTGAAGCAGTTTTGTCTGTGCAGTGGGCTAGAAGAACGCATTGGACAATTACACAGGCATTTAACTAAACTCACTAAATATAAGTTCATATAGAATATTAACAATAACAAAATAACCTTTTGTTTTTTTTTAGACAGTCTCATTCTGTCACCCAGGCTTGAATGCAGTGATGTGATCTTGGCTCACTGCAACCTCTGCCTCTCAGACTCAAGTGATGCTCATGCCTCAGCCTCCTGAGTAGCTGGAATTACAGGCATGTGCCTCCATACCCAGCAAAATTTTATAATTTCTTTTTGTAGAGACAGAGTTTCACTATGTTGGCCAGGCGAGTCTCGAACTCCTGGACTCAGGTGATCCTTGGTCTCCCAAAGTGCTGAGATTACAGTTGTGAGCCACCACATCCAGCCCGCAATAACCTTTTTAAGAAGTTACTATTCTTCTTTGAAAGGTGAGGAAACTGTGGACAAATGCAACTTGTAAGTAGCAAAGAAGGGGTTCATATTAAGATGGTTTGACTCCAAAGCCAGGGGCTATGCATTGAACCATGGTGACCTCAGTGGTCTACATTTTTCATCAATTCCATTAATTGGAGAGAGGCCAAGACAGACATCATCCAAAATTTGGGCCAATATTCTAAATGCCCATATTTATATTTCCACCTGCAGTGAGGTGAGAGATTCCCAAAAACAGCCCTTTGCTGGGCCTGCCAAGAGGCCTCCAAATCTTTCTCTTAATTGTAAGCCTCTTATGGCTAGCTCATCTCATTAATGTATTTGCTAATTAATGTCATTACTCTCATTGAGGTTTTTGAAATATTTCATTGATAAAAATTTAGAGTTCTGGCCAGGCAGTGGCTTACGCCTGTAATCCCAGCACTTTGGGAGGCTGAAGTGGGTAGATCACCTGAAGTTGGGAGTTCAAGACCAGCCTGACCAACATGGAGAAACTCCATCTCTACTAAAAATACAAAATTAGCCAGGCATGGTTCCAGCTACTCAGGAGACTGAGGCAGGAGAATTGCTTGAACCCAGGAGGCAGAGGTTGTGGTGAGCAGAGATTGCACCTGTGTACTGTAGCCTGGGCGACAAGAGGGAAACTCCGTCTCAAAATAAAATAAATAAAAAATTTAGAGTTCTTTTTATTCACCTTTGAATCCCCCAAAGAAATAGAATTTCCATTACATAATAGACACTAAAATACTTTGTTGAACCAAAGGAAAAAAAAATTACGCATTGTTTTTTTCTATGGTGTGCTGGTCCATAGTCTGTTTGCTATCAAATGCATTCCTTGCTTTTGTTTGGATATACGCCCTGTTTTTTTGGGGAAGGGACCTCAGCTGGCTGCTTTTCCCATTCGCATTAGCAGGAGTTTGCCTTTGTGAAGGGAGATTGGAAAGTGAATGCTAGGAAGAAGTTAGGGTATTTCTCTCTACCTTTTGCATTCTGCTTCCCTTCCTAGCAGTGACTACATGGTTTTCCTGGCTCCAGGTCTCACTGGACAGGACAGCTCCTCTCTTGGTGGTCCCGTTTTTGTGAGGAAACCCCAGCTGTGGTTTGAGCTTCTGCTGGGTGATCTCACCTTCTGGCTTCTGGGAACACCACCTGTGTTCTTCCAATCCTGCGGATAAATGGAGCTTCTCACTATTATTTATCTCTGATTGCCTCATGTCCCCTGTCTGGCTTTTCAGCAATCTAATACTTGAGCAGCCAAATCTCTGGATTAATGAAGTCCCTGAATTTCTTCTGTTTTGCATATCAGGTGTGATTTCTGCTTTCCTGACTAGAGACTGGCTGACATACCTCCCTTTATTTCTAACCCTCTAGAAATAAAGCTCTCTTGGGCATTTTATTTCTTTCTATATAAAAGCAACTCTTGGGCTTTAATACAGTAATGTATAACTCAATATTTAACAAATGATTGAACATTATTTAGTGAAGTCCTATGTCATATCCACCTTTATTGGCTTAAAACACCTCCTACCACCTCAAAATCACGTGTATTCCTTTTGCTTCTTCTTTGAAGGAAATAAGGTTCTAGTCCTTCTGCCTGATACATATTTCTCCTCTCCTTTTCACCTAAGCTACTCCTACAAGTACTTCAAAACTCCATCTAGAAGTAACTTCTAGGAGACATTCACCTACCCTGCCTTACACAGCCTCCAATGCCCCACTTTCAGCTCAGCACTTTCTGTTTTATGCTTCCTTAGTTCCAGTACCTACCTCAGTGATAACACTTAAAATATATATATAGGTACTTAAAATATATTATATTTTAAGAAAGACTCTTGCTCTGTCACTCAGGCTGGAGTGAAGTGGCACAGTCTCAGCTCACTGCAACCTTTACCTCCCAGGTTTAAGTGATTCTTGTGCCTCAGCCACTGGAGTAGCTGGGATTAAAGACATGTCACCACCATGACTGGCTAATTTTAGTATTTTTAGTAGACACAGGGTTTCACCATGTTGGCCAGGCTGGTCTTGAACTCCAAGACTCAAGAAATCCACCCGCCTTGGCTTCCCAACGTGTTGGGATCACAGGTGTGAGTCACTGCACCTGGCCTCAAAATAGGAAATTAAGCACCTGTGTTCATGTCTTGATAAATTACCTGCTCCTTCTATGTTCTCATATCCTTTCCTCCTTTCCTTTTCCCATGTGATATATGTTTTACAATGTAGTTTTAAATGTTTAATATGTTTCATTTTCTAATTATTTTATTCATGTCATTTAAAATTATTTAGACATATCTATTTTATTTAAAATATAAAGTAATAAACCTATATGATATATATTTCCATAGAAAATGCCAACATTTAATTTAGTTTTTACCCTATCTAATAACCCAACAATGGTAGTACAGCACTTCACTGTCCAGTGTGGTAGCCACCAACCACAGGTGGCTATTAGCACTTGAAATTCAGCTAGTCCAAATTAAGATATACTATAAGGGTAAAATACACACTGGGTTTGAAAGACAAAATAAAGCATGTAAAATATCCCATTAATAATTTTTATCTTGATTATATTTGAAATGAAAATAATTTTAACATATTATGCTAATACAATCTGTTATTAAGATCTCACCTCTTCCTTTGTACTTTGGCCTTTAAAATGTGGTTACTAGAAGAGTTTAAATCACATAAGTGTTTCACATTATGTTTCTATTGGACAGCACTGATGTAGAACTTGCCGGCTAATGAGTAAATTTGCCGCAGTCACAAGTTGTGCTTACTTGGTCTAATGTCTGGTGCATGTGCATTACACATTGCCAGACTAGGTGAACTCATATAACCATAGAAATAATAAAATAAGAAGCCCACTGGTTGCCAATGTTTATTAATATGAAGACACTATAATGTACTGTATATTTTTCAGTGAGATTCAATCTTCATATTAGCAGGAAAACTTCTTATTCTCATCCATTGAGGCAGTCAGATGGAACTCTATTTCATCAGATGAGACACTAGAAAAGCAAAACAAAATCAGCCGCCCATCTCTACTGTATTTTCTTTCCTTAGAGCAAGATGGAGCAAATGGCATAGAGTGCTCCTGATAGGAGCTCTTTTAAAGGCAGGTGATGGCACTCAGAATATTCCACGATGATGTTCCAGTAAGAAGTCAGTACATTTGGTATCAGTCAACTGATAATGCATGAAGCTAAAAATATTTCCTAGGCTTGATAGCAATTGGAAGCTGCATAGAGTAAGCATTCAATAAGTACGAATTTGATTTTGTTCTGATGCTGGTTGGCAGGTTTCTAGCATAAAGCACTGAGAATAATGTGTACATCCAAGTGATTAACAATATATTGATGCTTCACATAAGCTATGTTCAAAGGATAGTAATCTACTGATGTACCAGCAGTTATCACCAGTACAAAATGCAGATGCCAGTTGATTTTATATCTTTGTGTTTTAGGAAAGAGCATAATATGTGATGCGCACACGCACACACATATAAAGTACTGAAGTAACAGTTTATGGTGCGTTCACATCTTAAGTTCATGCATATCCTTTGAGGAAAAGGTTATTGTCCTCATGCTACATAGTATAAACGTCGATTGAGCACTGACTCTGTACCAGTCACTGTGCTAAATGTTTATATGCATTGTACCACTGAATGCTCTCATGAGCCATATGATGTGTATGTTATCATTATCTGTGCATTACGAATAAAGAAATGAGGGTCAGTGAAGTGCATTAAAGTGACCAATGTCATAGTAAGTAGCAAAATATCCATTCCAGACTATGCAAGAAGACTCCAGCATCCTTCATATTATTTTACTCACAATAACTATTTGCTAGACAGACTGACTCAGTGGATGAGAAGCATCCAGGGACTGAAGGGCACAATTAGTATTTGACATCAACATATGTTTTTTAAAATTTTGGATAAATTCTATTTGATTCCTTCATCAGGAAAAGGAGGGCCAACTGGGAAGACTGGGGAAACAGAATCTTAGGAAGAAAACTGAAGAAAAAGATTAAGGAAACTGTACAATGAATCATTAATCCAAGTAGGTGCATTAGAAAGTTAGAGACTAAAGAATGAGTTGTCTTTTATTGAAGATATAAGTGCCAAGCTTAATGCTAAGCACTTTTGATGTGGCATTTCAATTTATTTAATCCTCACAACCTTAAAAACATACTATAATTATGTCTAGTTTAGAGACAAGGAAACTGTGACACAGACAGTTGAAGTATCTTTACCAAGGCCACATGTCTGGTAAATGGAGTAGCTGTAATTCAAACCCAAGCTATCTGGTTCTAGTGCCTGCACTTTTACCACTATGCCATTCTACCACCCACTCTTACCAGAATAAAATCCAGCCCATTTTAGAATAAATATATGTGCCCCTCCATGCCCTCGACAGTGAATTTTTACTCCTCTGTGTGCATATGTGCATACACATCTGTGTGTAGAAGGAATTGTGCTAAAAGATCAAGGTCTGGTTTTCTTCCTACAAAAGAAAGTTCCTCATAATAAAACCTGTCATTGTCAGAATGCATGAGGAAAAAATGGAGTGCAAGTATTTCTTAGATAATTTAACCATCACTATGGCATAGACAAGTCACCCCAAATATTCCATATACTGGCCAGCATCATCTGGCTTCCTTGTATTTAGATTGGGGTCATGTGACAAGTTTCAGCCAATATGCTATGTGGAGAAGTGAATTGTATTATACATAGGCTGAGGTGGTAAAAGTCTCTTCTGTGAGTACTGTAGGGACTTTATTTTCCAGGTGTTGCAGCTAAACATTGATTGAGATTCTGGCAGCATGTTTCCTTGAGTGACTGTGTGAAGCAAATCTCCTCTGACTCATATTAGATATTTAGTATAGAAAAGAAATTAACCTTTTTTGCATTAAGGCCTTGAGAATTTCAGGGTCTTTTGTTCCTGCACTATAACACAGCATATTTTAACGAATAGGTCTCTACCAGGTTACCTGGAGGGCATCTCAGCAGTGCACTTGACTTTGTATGATGCCAGACCACAGGGATGGAAGATATATACAGTGTATATTTGCATAGCCTTGGATCTTCTTTAACATAATTTTCAGAATCCTCTTTGCTTTTCCAAGGCTTTCAATCCCCATCACAACTCTGTCCACTCTATGCCCCACCTGATCCTCCAGCAGAGCAGGAATAAAACTGTAGCATCTACCTAAGTTACCTCCAGCAAGACTCCCTTTGCCTGGATTTGTTCCCTCCTTTGAAGCAGTTTAGAGTTACTAGGTGCTTTCCATCTTTCCATTGCCTTTAAATGAACAGTGACAGAAGCAACAATGACAGCAAAATTAAATACTCCAGAAAATTATTAAAAAAAACACTAGCTGATTTTATAGCTGCTCTGCTTGTCCTAAATGGCCAAGGGCAGTGTTCTTTGTAAAACAAGATTGCTAGAATCTGAAATTTTGCCCAAGGAAAATAATTTATGTTATAAAAATCTAATCCTGTATACAATAATAACAATAAAATGTAGGAAGCAGGTTGAGACATCAGGTTGATGCTATGAGTCTTCATAAATATTGGCAATTTCTATGAAGTTATTTTCTCTCTCTGATAGACCAGTGGCCCCCTCTGAATTACCTAATATTAGACCAGTTCCTTTGTTTCTGGTCCCTTGCTCTCTTGACACTTACCTGCCACATTCATTAAGAAACCCCAAAAGAGAATGGAGATAATTTTGAATGAGAGAATAGACTTTTAAAGGAGACAAATAATTTATTGCTTTAATTCTACTTTGTTTCTAGAATTATTAGTATCACATTTCAAAAATTGCTTTCAACTTTTTAATCTAGTTTGTTCCCAAATATTCCTCAGAGCAATCTTTTAAGGCAGCAGAGTAAACATTACTATCTCAATAAGGCAGAAAGTTAAGACTCTGAGTGACTTACCTATGGTTACATTGAATGGCAGACTTTTTATACAACCATGTAATTTAAAGCATTCTATTTTAGGTGGCTCCAGAGTCTATTTTTGGCACAGAAAAAGGTAGCAGCGTTAGGAGCACAGTGTGGCAAATACTGCCAGTTGTCCCTTGATAGTCAATTTCCCACTATTCTGCCACAGGAATAGAATTTTTAGGCAGGCATATGGCTGCCCAGAAAAAGAGCAAATGTTCCACCTTCCACCTTCCTTGCAGCCAGGAATGGCCTTGAGTTGAGCAACAAGATATAAGTAGAATGCTGTGTGGCAGCTTTCAGCAACTGTAGGAGATAGGTGTTAAGCTACTTTTGTTCCTTTTTTTTCATCCTTTCTCCATACTGCTCCTTGTAATGTGGCTATGTAGTCTTGAGCTAAGATACTGGGTGGGTGGGGTAGTGACCTAAAAGGCACCTGAGTTGTCAAGAACTTTTCAGAACTACCAGTCCAACCTTAAACTGCATAACTTTAGAATTTTACATAAGGCAGAAAACAATCTTTATTCTATTTAGGTCACTAATATTTTGGGTCTCTGTTACTTCTAGTTGAGTGACTCTAACTCAAAAATGTAGTCAAAGTCATCATCTCAGGGAAGAGAGCCCATTCTTAGGTCAAATATGTATGATAACCATCCTTGACAGAATCTATGGAGGGCAGAGGATGCTTGTGGTCCCTTGAGATTCTGAGAGTGAATCCTGGCCCTATGCTCTTAGAATTATTAAAACTGAATGGGAAGGGAATTATCATTTTTAGACTGCAACTTTTTGTCTTCCAAAATCTGGATGTTTTCATGCATCTTTGGTGCAGAACTTTTTAGATGAATATACATGTGCCATGAGGGATTTTCTGTCTCTATTTCCTTCCTTCTTCTTCCTTCCAGTGCTGGTTAGAAAACAGTCTTTTAGCATAGTACATTGATGTATGCTGCTAGAGATAAGAAAGGAATATTTGGATTGTAGATGCCCAGCTATGAAGAATTTGAAAAGTCCAATCTGCAGCTATGGAGGAACTAGGAAGAAATGTATCTGTGACTTTGATATGAGAGAAGGGAAATAGGCCAGAAGCAGAAGGGTAAAAAAGGGAAGCTGGGGGAGATAAGAGAGAGAGGATTCTGTATCAAGCGCTGACTCAGTATGTATTTAAAGTGATCAAGAAAAGTGAAGAAAGAATCTAAATGGCTTTTTATGTGTATTGCTGGGGGATTAACAAGATGCTTGCTTTCAGTACTGTATTGTATTCATCTGCGCTTATGTCTGCTTAGTGCCATGGGTCTAGGAAAGGGGTTACATAAAGTAGAGACTTTCTCATAAAATGGACATGTTTGTGGCAGTGTGATTTAGAAGGAAAACAGTCTGTTGGCAAAATGAGAATTTAAAGTAATATATTTTTTAATGACTAGACTTAGGCTATCCTGATGAAGAAGAACTGTTGCTTATTGTTGGAGAAAGATGTGTGTGCTCTTATTTGGGGTCTTGCTCAAAGCAGGTGAAAGAACTGTTTTCTTTGGAGCTCAGTGACAAAGTAGGGCACAGGGTTAGAGGGAGAGGAACATTCTTCTGTTTCATCAGGGAAACTAGCATCCCTCTTTTCCCATCCATGTAGTTCAACACCAGCATTCTTGGCAAGAACTTTGGCATTCATGCAACTGGCATCATCTGCAGTGCAGACTGCTCTCAAGTAGTTCCCAGGTCCTAGGGAATGAGAGCTAGAGCAAGGGTAGGAAACATGGCAGACATTAGGGGGAGAATGAAACTAGATAACTGGTTGATGGGCATGTGAGTCACCTTTTTGTAGACCTCCTAAAAAGTTGAAGACACTTTGGAGAAGGGAACATTAGGATTCTCGCTGAGATGGTGGGAAAAGGAGAGGAGTAAGGGCCATCAATGTCTGGGCATAGGGTGAGTCATAGGGTAATAGAAAGAGGCCTCATCAAAATGGCAGACTTACGGTTTTGTAGACAAAAGGAAGAGTCTGCAAAGGCTTAAAGAAAAGTGAGAATACAGCACTTTCTCAGAGCTCATAGTGTAAGGAATTCTAAAAGGGCATGTGGTTGACAACTGTTCAGCAGTGACCATGACTTTACATAGAGACTAGTAAGACTACCTGCTAACCAACTTAATGGCTTAACTCTAGCTCCTTTTTGGAATTAATTCTGGGGAGACTTAAGAGGGATTTCATTTTTAAAAGCAAAAAGAACCAGGCTCCAGTCAATACAGAATCTTACTCAGATTTAAAAATATGAAGGGAATGGAATACTATGAAGTCATATAAAAGAACAAAATTATATCCTTTGCAGCAACATGGATGCAGCTGGAGACTATTATCCTAAGCAAATTAACACAGGAACAGAAATCCAAATTCCTTCTGTTTTCACTTATAAGTGGGAGCTAAGCATTGATATATATGAACATAAAGATGGGAACAACAGACACTGGGGATTACTAGAGACAGGAGAGAGGGATGGGGATCAAGGACAAAAAGACTTCCTATTGGGTCTTATGCTTACTACCTGGATGATAGGATCCATTGTATCCCAAACCTCAGCATCACGCAATGTACCCATGTAATGAACCTACACATGTAGCCCCTGAACTTAAAATAAAAGTTGAAGTTTCTTAAAAAATGAAGGCAAGGCTGGGTGCGGTGGCTCACGCCTATAATCCCAGCACTTTGGGAGGCCAAGGTGGATGGATCATGAGTTCAAGAGATCAAGACCATCCTGGCCAACATGGTGAAACCCAGTCTCTACTAAAAATACAAAAATTAGCTGGGCATGGTGGCTCACATCTATAGTCCCAGCTACTTGGGAGGCTGAGGCAGAAGAATCACTTGAACCCAGGAGGTGGAGGTTGCAGTCAGTTGAGATCTCACCACTGCCCTCCAGCCTGGTGACACAGCAAGACTCCGTCTCAAAAAAAAAAAAAAAAAAAAAAAAAAAAAGAGGGCAAAATAATAAAGGTGTTTTCAGACAAACAAAAAAAATTAGGTGAAATTTGTATAACATAAATAAATAAATAAATAAATATAAATAAAGTAAATAAATCTCCCTTTTGGCACCATGATATTTTTATTCAGTATCAATCCTTTTTCCATCCTCAGACCAGTAAATTTCCTCACATATAATAATAAAAAAGCTAAGTACTTCTATCTCCAAGCAATTTCTTTTGATATGACATTTCTACAGACACTACTATTTTTAAAGGGACAACCCTGAAAGAATAATTTTTTTTAAAGAGTGCTTTTCTGTGAGTTGGCACATTTAAGAATTTAAAAAATATATGTCATAGGGCTTTTGAAGTAGGTGGAAAGAACATATATTATAGTCTTGTGTACCATTCTGCAAGATGACAAGCAGCTTAATTTTAGGAAACTAAGTTGACCCTACAATGATGAAAGACCATAAAAAGCCCATTGTGAATTATAACTTGAGCAGATAGGTTGTGAGGTAATTAAGAGTGTTTGCAGCATCAGAAACTGCCCAGTTTTCATTCCTGTAACCCCTCATCCTGCCTCAGGATTCTTCCAGATGTTTAAAACAACACCAACTTTTGCACAAGTAGATCTCTGAAAATTCTTACTGATTCCTGAGAATATTTTCAGTTCTTTAGGTCACATTACTAGAGGGAGAATTGCAGGAATATATATCTTCATATTGATATCCATATCTATATCTACATCTGTGGGGAGATATATATATATAAAATATATGTATATAAAATATACATACATACATGTATATTTTATATACATATATATACATATATATTCTTTGTTTCTCCCCATCTTGTGCTTATAAGAAAATGTATATTCTTTTAAGATATTCACTGTACATTGCCAGCAGTGCATAGGAGGGTGCTTGTCATCTTAATTTCATCAATTTGAGTGCATGTATACCACGTTTATATTTGCCAGTTTTTGATTTAAAAAATTGTAGTTTTTTTTTAATAACTAGTGAACATTTTCTCATTTGTTTATTTGCATTTCTTTGCAGAATTGTTGGTTCATCTAATTTGCTCACTTTTAAATGTGTGAAAGGATTACATTTATTTTTAATAATGAATCTTTAAATATATGTATAAGGTGTAAGGAAGGGATCCAGTTTCAGCTTCCTGCATATGGCTAGCCAGTTTTCCCAATACTTATTAAATGGGGAGTTATTTCCCCATTGCTTGTTTTTCTCAGGTTTGTCAAAGGTCAGATGGTTGTAGATGTGTGGTGTTATTTCTGAGGCCTCTGTTCTGTTTCACTGGTCTATATATCTGTATTGGTACCAGTACCAGGCCATTGTTACTGTAGCCTTGTAGCATAGTTTGAAGTCAGGTAGCATGATGCTTCCAGTTTTGTTCCTTTTGCTTAGGAATGTCTTGGCTATGTGGGCTGTTTTCTGGTTCTATATACAATTTAAAGTAGTTTTTTTCCCAATTCTGTGAAGAAAGTCAATGGTAGTTTGATGACGATTGCATTGAATCTATAAATTACTTTGGACAGTATGGCCATTTTCACAATATTGATTCATTAAAAGAAAATTATGAAGAAAATGTTATATTTGGCTATATTAATATTTAAAAATTTCTTTAAATTTTTAAAAAAATTAACTCAAGATGGATTAAAGAATTAAACACAAGACCCAAAACCATAAAATCCCTAGAAGAAAACCTAGGCAATACCATTCAGGACATAGGCATGGGCAAGGACTTAATGACTAAAACACCAAAAGCAATGGCAACAAAAGCCAAAATTGACAAAAGGGATCTCATTAAACTAAAGAGCTTCTGCACAGCAAAAGAAAATATCATCAGAGTGAACAGGCAATCTACAGAATGGGAGAAAATTTTTGCAATCTGTCCGTCAAAGGGCTAATATTCAGAATCTACATAGAACTTAAAGAAATTTACAAGAATAAAACAAACAACCCCATCAAAAAGTGGGCAAAGGATATGGACAGACGCTTCTCAAAAGAAGACATTTATGCCACCAACAGATGTGAAAAAGTGCTCATGATCACTGGTCATTAGAGAAACATAATGAGATACCATCTCACACCAGTTAGAATGGTGATCATTAAAAAGTCAGGAAACAACAGATGCTGGAGAGGATGTGGAGAAATAGGAATGCTTTTACACTGTTGGTGGGGGTGTAAATTAGTTCAACCATTGTGGAAGACAGTGTGGCAATTCCTTAAGGATCTAGAGCTAGAAATACCATTTGACCCAGCAATCCCATTACTGGATATATACCCAAAGGATTATAAATCACTCTACTCTAAAGACACATGCACACGCATGTTTACTGTGGCACTGTTCACAATAACAAAGTCTTGGAACCACCCCAAATGCCCATCAATGATAGAGTGGATAAAGAAAATGTGGCACATATACACCATGGAATACTATATAGCCATAAAAAAGGATGAGTTAATGTCCTTTGCGGGGACATGGGTGAAGCTGGAAACCATCATTCTCGGCAAACTAACACAAAAACAGAAAACCAAACACTGCATGTTCTCACTTACAGGTGGGAGTTGAACAATGAGAACTCATGGACACAGGGAGGGTAAAATCACACACCAGGGCCTGTCAAGGGTGGGGGACAAGGGGAGGGACAGCATTAGGAGAAATACCTAATGTAGATGACAGGTTGATGGGTGCAGCAAACCACCATGGCACATGTATACCTGTGTAACAAACCCGTACATTCTGCACATGTACCCCAGAACTTAAAGTATAATAAAAAATAATCTTTAAATATTAATATGTCCAAATATTACAGTCATTTTCTTCATAATTTTCTATTAATGAGTCAATGCAAATGAGTTAAAATTCAATTTGAGTAGATTACTATGTGCTAGGTTAAGATGAGCAATACTTGGTACCTGCTTTTGGGAAAGTTACAATCCATCAAGGTAGAGAAATACATGGATAACAGTAGGCAATAATAAAATGTGATGTGGGCTACAGGATGCTCTGCCTGCTATAAGATCACAGAGAAAGGAGCAACTAATCCTTAGGGTCACAGCAACCTTCTCCAAAGATGTTCACAGATATTTTCTGATAGGTACATGGGAATATATGGGGAGAGTTGGAATGTGATCTTTAAGGACATCTTAGAACAAGAGGACTGCCGGGAAACAAAGATGGAAGACCTTAAAAGCCCAATTTCTTGCTATCAGACTTGTAGTTGGGGTCAACCCTGTGTTTCTTCAGAAGGTGCTTAAGAGCTAATGTCATTCTAATTGGCATGAGATGGTATCTCAATGCTGGAGAGGATGTGGAGAAATAGGAACACTTTTACACTGTTGATGGAAGTGTAAATTAGTTCAACCATTGTGAAAGACAGTGTGGCGATTCCTCAAGGATCTAGAAATAGATATATTGTTTGACTCAGCAATCACATTACTGCATATATACCCAAAGGATTATAAATCACTCTATTATAAAACACATGCACACATATGTTTACTGAGACAGTTCACAATAACAAAGACTTGGAACCAACCCAAATGCCCATCAATGATAGACTGGATAAAGAAAATGTGGCACATATACACCATGGAATACTATGCAATCATGAAAAAGGATGAGTTCATGTCCTTTGCAGGGACATGGACGAAGCTGGAAACCATCATTCTCAGCAAACTGTCACAAGAACAGAAAACCAGACACCTCATGTTCTCACTCATAAGTGGGTGTTGAACAATGAGAACACATGGATACAGGGAGGGGAACATCACACACTGGAGCCTGTTGTGGGGTGGGGGGCTAGGGGAGGGATAATGGGGTGAGGGTTAGGGGAGGGATAGCATTAGGAGAAATACCTAATGTAGATGATGGGGTGATAGATGCAGCAAACCCCCATGGCATGTGTATACCTATGAAACAAACCTGCACATTCTCCATATGTACCCCAGAACTTAAAGTATATAAACAAAAAGAGCTAATGTCTGTAGTTTTCATTTCCTATAACATTTGGCTATGCAAAGATCTCCATCAAGTAAATTACAGAAGACGGACTCCACCTGTTCAGCCTGCAGTGCTCAGGTGCCCTCAAATCAGCTGCAGAGGATGAGTCACTGAGCAGTCCCTGGTGCTTTGTTGCCTGGAAATGGGAAAGATGACCATGGCTGTGGCATTTTGGAGGAATCCAATTAATGGTTTAGTTGGAACTGTCTCAAAGCTCACCTCCAGGTCATTTATGTTCTTGACATTTAAAGTGAGTTGCAGTCTAAATTTCCAAGGTGACGTGATGGGTGGGAAGCCCAATCTGAAGTCTCTGGCACCTCTGTTGTGACTGTGCTATGTTGTTATGAAAGGCTTTAGAGAACAGAAATCAAGGGCAGGTGTCCTAATGGGCTCACAGAGGTAGTGAGATGATGTTGATGATGGATTAGATAGGTGAGGGTGGTGAGTAAGGGGGGAAGGAGCAAGATATAACCATGTTTCAAACTCATTAAGAGGACATTAGGACCAACATATAATATATGAGGGGTATTGGTCTTAAACTTGACAAAACTGTTTCATAAACTTCAAGGATGGAGAACAGTTTTGCCTTGTTATTTCTTAAACAGTCAGCAAGCATTTACTGAACTGAGAAACCAGATCCATTCTAGGCACTGCTTATGACCACGAGAGTTAGGCTTCACAAAGAAATATTCTTTAAACTGTAAGCTGGCATTTGAAATCAGAAATACAGGTAGCAACATCAGAGGCTGTCTTATTTCCTTTATGCACTTGGAGTTCTGAGGTTTAAGACTTTAAAACTGCAATTAAGACTTTTAGTTTTTCCTAGGAGATTTACCCCACTGCAGGTGGCTGCCACCAGGTGAGAGCTAGAACTAGATATTGCCATCAGCTGCTCAGCCTTCCTGCTCTCTGGCAGGTACAGCTGAACACGCAGACACCAAAACCTGGAGCCTCACTGTGCCTACCCATAAATGAAATGCGATGGACAGCAAAAATGATCCCTATTACTAAATTACAGATTCCTACTGCTGAGAGCAGAGTTGCAAAACAACAAGAAAATACCTAAGTACTTAAATCATCTATTACCTATTTGAGATAACTCCAACTTTGTTCCCTGATAGCATTTTACTTTTGCCCAAAGCCCCTTTTCTGTAGAAACTTTCCCCACATTTGCACTGTCTATATTTTGTTGTTTCCCCTCACTTGTACACCATTAATTTAGATAAAAGTCCTTATTAGAATAATTAGCCTAGGTATACTGTTTTTAAAGATTCTGTAACTCCATTTTGAATAAAGTGGGGTGTTAATAATTAATGATGGTCTCTCTTTGTCAGCCTCTGGCTCTTCCAGGCGTGGACTGACACTGAATGCATCTGAGAATATCCGGCCCTTAGAAGAGGTACTGGGAAGGACATACATAGCCAAGGCTGAGGGTGGAGCTTGCAGGATACTTTAAGATTCTGTAAATCCTCCCTCAGAAGAGCATGGTACATGCGCTACAGTGTTTAGGAAGCTGGGAGAGTCCTAGTGCCAGGGTCCTCCTGCCATCCTGGGGTCTTAGAGAGATTACTGAAGAAGGAATCAAGAACAGGGCTTGTCAGAGGTGGGGGAGCTTTTGAGACAATCTATTCTAGCAAGGACAAATTCCTGCAAGTAGGCTTCTCCTTGTTGCTCAAGGAATATGGTTGATGTCTCAGTCAATCATGATGTCTCTACTTGTCTTTGTTCACTGAATCTCAACACTTTCTCAGAATCTTTCCAGGCCAACACACCAGACAATAAGCCCTGTAGCCAAGACAGAGGGAAACACCTGCCCAGGTCTCCCTTGGGAAAGGACTTGCTGCCTACCTGCCAAGAATAGAGTTACTAGCAGCCTTCGGTTGTTAAGTCCTTTAGGATCGGTTTTAGCTTTTCAGTTGAGGTAGTTGTGTTCTTCTGTGGGCAGCTCCTTTCCAATGCTTGAGCAGATGGTGCAAGGACCCAGCCATTTCTCCCCAATGTGGGACACCTCTAAAGAACAATCTGTCCTCCTGAGCTCCCAGATAGGCTAGCAGAGATCACTCCCCCTGCCCATTCCTTCCTCCTCTTCATTTCCCTTTACAGGTATCACTGTCTAATAAATCTTTTGCATTCCTAACTCTCTATCCTGTCTGTATCCCCAAAGCCCCAACCAGCTTAGGTACTGATCAGCTTAGCAAGAAAGACACACCAACATTTATGGAACACTTATGTGCTAGAAATTATTCTAAGCAATCAACATGTGTTCTCTTTTGAAATCCTGGAACAATGATATGTGCTAGATACTAATTTTATTTATATTTTAATGAAGAAGAGACAGGCACAGAGGACTTTAGTGACTTGTTCAAGGCCGAACAACTAGGTGGAATCAAGATTTGAGTGTCAACAATCTGACTCCAGGGCTTCTCATTGCTTTGCTGAGTTACCTTATTTGTCATTCCTTAGCTAGCTTTATTCATCTCTTGCTACTACTCATTTTAGTGAGATTTGCCCCAGTGGTAAACGGTTAGTATATATCTGGGAGAAGATGGGTTCTTTCATTCTTTTCCAGTATTTCTAGCTCATGGTATGTTGCCTGGCACATAGCAGGAGCCCAGTGAAGTTTTGCTGATGGATGAACAAAGAAGAATTGAAAATCCTAGCATACTGACTGAGATAAAAAGAGCATGGTAGGAAAAAAAATGGTGTACTGTGTAAGGGGTATGGTGACTACATATGGGGTAGGTGTGATAGAAAAAGAAATAATTTATAGACTATAAAAACTCTTTGTGACTTACAATTTTGGATTCGCTCTAATTTCAACATAGCATTAGCCTTCATTATTCTGGGTGGTGTGACATTGTGGGAGAAATTATAAAGCAGTTAATTCTAATTTGTCTGGTCCTTAAGTCCAGTTGTGTGTATTTATGCTCTTCTTTAACCAAAACAGAGCAGTATCCTTTAAAATTTAACTGAGATATTGAAAGTTAATAGCTATCTCTGAGAAGAAAGTTGACTTTGTGTTTTAAAATGTAGTTGGTAGTCATTTAATTACCTTCTCATCCTTATTCTGTAATCCATAATGGGTTGGTAAGGCTGTAGGTACTGGTTTTATAATTAATATTATGTACTTTTTATTGTATTTTAATAAATTAACCTTGCTAACTAATGCAGAAAACTATAATACCCATAAACTTAGGGAATAATAGAGTCTGATATCTTAAAGATTACTAAAGGCAAAATTTTTTTATCTTAAAAAGTAAATAAATAAAATTCAGAAATGCCCTAGAGATCAACCCTAGGTGGCCACTTAGGGATGGAATTGCTGGGGTTCTAACGCAATTAAGTCATGATGCTCTTTGAGTTTGCACGCTTATAAATCTATATGTGCCATAGGCGTGTCTTTGAAAGTGCAACCCCTTTTGGGACCTGTAATGACAGAGCAGCTATGAGTTTCAGCTGCTCTTCTGTGCTTCCTTTTATTAGTCTTCTCATGGCTGTCTTAATACATTTATTGGTCTCTCTTCCTGGGCTATAAACACCCAGAGAGTAGAAACTATGTATTACCATTGTACTATTGTTTCTCCAGCTGTTTCCTAATTGACTTAAAATGATGCACTTTTGTAAACTTTTGTTGAGCAGTTGAAAAAGGACAGCCTGAGGTAGCTGAAGGGACTCAGGTTTGGGACTTGAATTCACATTTGTGTTTCACTAGCTGTGTGACCACAGGCTATTCACTTCTCTGAGTCTCTGAAGCATTTTAGACTGATAAGAAATAGCATTCTTTTGTTATAAGGTTATGTGAAGATAGATTGATGAGATATATGTATTATTTGACTCATAATAGAGACAATATTCATTCCTTGTGTCTGTGGTAGAAATATTGTCTTAAAGCTTTACTTTAATTATATTCTTAATAATCAAAAAATGGTCTTCCTCTTTTAAAAATGCACAGGAGAACCACTTCCTCTTTGGCTGTCTTGTTTACCTTTCACTGATTTGTCAATTTCCATCACTGATATTGAAGCTTATGTGCTAAGGCTCTTCTCTTTATAGTACAAATAATAGAAAATGCTGCAACCAAATTCCAAGGGCCTGGAACCAGAAAGGAGACTTTCTAATTTGAGATTTGACACTCATTTCAGCTGAGAGTAATGATTGGTAAATATTTAAAATGGATTACATTTCTTCAAAGAACTTCTACTGAATTTTATAAAGGAAAGATCAAAGCCTTCAGATTTAAGTTTGATTCTACATATTCTACTTATAGTGAAATTCTCTGAGCCTTTTTCTCCTATAGAAAAGCTTTAATAAATCCTTGGTGAACCATTTCCACTAGAGAACTCGTCTCTTACAGTGAGGAGGCTGGATATTTTAATTCTCACAGTTGGTTGAATTCCAGTTCCAGAGCATCTAAATACTCTATCTTCTAGAACATGATCAATTAGCTAATTATATGTCATGATTCTGGTTCATATAAAATTCATACAGGGAAGACATTTGACTAATTTATCCTTAATATCCTTATAACATTGTTCTAAAAGTACAAATATAGCCTAGAATGTAGTAATGATGATAATAACAGCAACATTGGCCAGGTGCAGTGGCTGATGCCTATAATCCCAGCACTTTGGGAGGCTAAGGTAGGAGGATTGCTTGAGCCCAGGAGTTTGAGACCAGACTAGACAATATAGTCAGACCTCTTCTCTACAAAAAAATATAAAAATTAACCAGATATGGTGGCATGCACCTCTGGTCTCAGCTACTTGGGAAGCTACGGTTGGAGGATCACTTGAGCCCAGGAGCTTGAGGCTGCAGTGAGCTACGATCATGCCACTACACTCCAGCCTGGGTGACAGAGGGAGACTCTGTCTCTGAAAAATAAATACACAAGTAAGTAAATAAATAAACAAACTTTCTTTGTATCTAAGGTTTTTGTAAGGAAAATGGTGACAATAACAGCCAGACTATCTCAAAGCGTTGTCATCTGTGTCAATAGGCACAGAAAGGTTTTGAACAAAATCATACAGAATGTATTACAGTAATGAATGCCTTAACACACTTACTTCACAATAGAATTCCAATCTGACTTTGAAAAAGGCCTTGAAGGAAGCAGTACCCTACATTATTTCTACACATAATTACCATACGTAGAAAAAAAACGTATACAAGCCAACAACCTAATACCTAAATCATCCTCAATATTCAGAGATTAGCAATATGTTAAGAAGAATGTTAACATTTTAAGAGGATTAAAATATTAATAATTTAATTATTGCCTCTGAATGTATTTGAGAAATATAGCATCAAAATCAAGCAAATCATTCTTAAATCTTCAAAACCCAGTCTGTGGCAGGTCTAATCCTCCTGCTAAATGGTTAGATTGAACAGAAACAGGGAATGAGGATGGTTACATTTCTATTGACCCTGAAATAAATATCAAAGAGCACAGTGCTATTAAATTCCAGACATAATAATCCACTGTACAAAACTACCTGAATCCTGAGTAACTGTTTCTCCTTGCAATAAGCAACCCCCATTAAAGGAGATACGACATGTCTGACAGATGTGAAAGCCACTAAGTCATCAAAGAAAACTTATCCTTCTCCCAAACAGGTGAGTCAATAGCATCGACATTTTCAAATGTCAGCTGCTGGATTCTTATTTAATTCTGTTTAGCGTAAAACAGCATTAGTTCATTCATTCAAAAAGCCATTTTTTAAGCACCTGCCAGGTACCAGGAACCATGGCAGGCTTCAAGGGGTGCCAAAGATAAATAACAGACAATATTTTCCCTAGAGTCCATAGAAAAATTGCTAAGGGTTGTGTTGTCCTTGAAGGGTGTGCATGATGAATGGGAAGTGCATTCCTGTGTGAGAGGGTAACATGCACAAAAGGAAGAGACCACAGAGCTTGGGGTCAGAGCTTGGGAACAATGCTGTGTCACTAATGCTGAGAGATGCTGAAGGGTACTAAAAGTACGTAAAGTTTAAAAGGGGATTTGAATCATACTGTGGAGGGCCTTGGATGATAGGCTGAGCTTATGGTTTTTTTTATTGCCAGTGGAAGCCATGGTGGGGATTTGAGCTGAGGGTGGAAGTTTCAGCCAAGAGCCTTAGAAGGATCGTTTGTAGGGTACGTTTTCAGGATCTACATTTTGACACTGTTGACCACCCTTCTTGAAACTTGCATGTGCACATTCTCTTCTAGTCTTCCTCCTACTGCTTGGCCCACACCTTCTCTATCTCTTTCTCAGGCTTTTCTTCCTGCTTCCCTCTATCATTGACATTTCTCATGCTATAAGCTCTCCTAGGGTGAGCTCATTCATATTTATGGATGAAGAACTCTAAAGTATTCACCTCCCAGCAGGTGTGCTAGACTGAACTGCAGTCATGTTTCTGATAACCTCTAAAAATCTCCCCCCACCTGCCCAGCATAGGTAGATTTTGCTATTGGCTGAATTTTGTCAACTGCCCCCCACATATTTGTATGTTGAAGTCCTAATCTCTATTACCTCTGAATGTGACTATATTTAGAGATAGGTTCTTTACAGAGGTAAGTGAGTTAAGTTAAGGGCATTAGGTGGCCCTAATCTAATATGACTGGTGCTCCTAGAAGAAGAAGCGATTAAAACACAGACACACAGATAGAAAAGACCATGTAAAGACACAGGGAGAAGATGGCCATCTACAAGCAAGGGAGAGAGGCCTCAGAAGATTCCTTTGGACTTCTAGCCTTTAGAATTGTGAGAAAAATAATTTCTATCATTTAAGCCACTCAATATGTGATGCTTTGTTATGGCAGCCCTAGCAAACCAATGCGAACATCTCACACTTAACGTATCTAAAATGAAGCCCTACCATCACCTTCCTCCCAGGCAGTGAACGTCAGGCACTCACAGGGATGAAGTCCAAAGTTCAAGTCTGAGGGCTAGTAGAACTCTAAGGCATTTGTCAAGACAGCCAGATATAAAAGGGTAGTAGGATTTTCTGAAAATTACACTGATTTGAAAATCAGAAATAATGTCTGGTCAATGTTTAAAAAGTAAGAATATATAAATAATCATTTAGAAAAGATAATAAAGTCACCTGATATCTCACCACATTCATATAAATATTTCCCAACTTTCTTCCATGTAAACAATGTGCATTTTATTTTCCTGGAAAACATGATAAGTTACTATCATACTATTCTTTAACCTGCTCATATATCAGACTTGTAAGTCTGTACAAGAAATCTAAGATTTGTTTCCAAGCCAGTGTGGAAACAAATGGTCTATTATCATGTATCTATTATCATGTATCTATTATCCTATTATCATGTATCTATTTTTTTCTTGCTTTTCCTGAATTGCCCATTTAGCAGAGTGCTATTAAAAATGATGATAATATATTAATGTAAAAGATTATCCTGTTCCCTTCCTTATCACCCCTTCCCTCAGCCCTCCGTATTGGTAGCCCACTGCATTTCAAATAAAATCTATACTTCTTGCCATGACTACAAAGCCCTCACAACTACCTTTCTAATTACATCTCTCATCACCTTCCTTGCTATGTCTTGGGCTAGTTTTTGGTTCTTGAAGTGTTAAAAGGTCTCAAGGCCTTTGCATTTTCCAATTTTTTTTTTTTTTTTTTTTTTTTGTGGAGTACTATTCTTATTTTTTGAATGACTTGATTTTATTATACACATCTCTGATCAAATGCTACTTCCTCAAGATGTTCATCTTTCTGTCCACTTCAAAACGTCTTCTGGGTCACTTTTATCACATTCTTTTGTTTTATTCCTTCAGACTGTTTAACATTTATGAAGTGACCTTGTTTGATTTCCGTCTGCCTTGCCTAGAATGTAATCTCCATGAGGGTAGTGACTTTGCAGGTCTTTAGCTTCTAGAAGTGTGTTTAGCTGGTAGCCAGCACCAACATACTCACACTTAATGAATAAATACAACCTACTTTTCAGTGTGAAGTTTAGATTATCTTCTTGTTTTTATTATTTCCCAATAAGGAGATATTTTTAGTATGTAGGAAAGAATATACTATAAAAATCCCTTTATAGCTATCAACTAGTTTTATATTTCTTGATATTGTGTAAGTTGTATTTTTATACAGGTGTTTTATTTTTCTGTAAGATTAAATATTATAGTTTTAGTTGACAGTCTCTATGAAGCTCTTTTGATCCCATTCTCTTTCCCTCCCTCTTGGAATTGATCATAATTATGAAATAACATTTTGATATCAGGTGTACTAGTCAGGGTTATCCAGAGCAACAGAACTGGAGGATAGATATAGATCTAGATATATAAAAGAGGATTCATCATGAGAATGGACTCCCAGGATTATGGAAGCTGAGACGTCTCACAATATGCCATCTGCAAGCTGGAGAACCTGGAAGGTCAGTGGTGTTCAGCCTGAGCTCAAAGGGCTTGAGAACCAGGGAGCTCTTGCTGTAAGTTCTGGAGTCTGAAGCCTAAGAACCAGGAGTTCTGATGTCCAAAGGCAGAAGATGGATGTCCCAGCTCAAGAGAAGAGAATACATTTACCCTTTTTTGACTTTTGTTTCATTCAAGCCCTCAGAGAATTGGATGATGCCTGCCTACGTCAGTGAGGGAAGATCTTTACTTGCTTTATGGATTCAAATGCTAATCTTTTCTGAAAAGACCTTAACAGACATACCTGAAATAACGTTTTACCAGCTATCTGAGCATCCCTTAACCTAGTCAAGTGGACACATAAAATCAGCTATCACATGAGGGAAAGGGAGTGATCATATTTTATAACTAAGAATATAAATTGCCTTCAATTTCTGAAGAGTTTATGCAAAGCTTAATTTCTTTTGGCAGAAGAGTAATCATACCCTGATTCAGGAGTTCCAGAGGTAAGTGGGCAAAAAGCATACACCTCTTTCCATGCTTCCCTTTGTCAGTCCTCAGAGCTGGCCTCATTCAGTGGCCACAGTCATAGCAGCTTGGCTGCCCTCCTTCAGATGCTCTCTGAGAGAGATTTGGGAAGTTCTAAACTACTAGCATCCAGCTAGTGCTGATTATCCACTTACTTTTGCAGCCAAAAGAGAGAAGAATGAGACTCTGGGCTTATACTTTTGCCCACTATGTGGGTTTGGGCACATCACTTAACCTCTCTCAGCCTAGGAGATAGTCTCCTTATCTCATAAATGGTAATGGTAACTTTCATCCTTTATATCTATTTAAAGTAATAATTCTTATGCATGATTTATTCATGCACCCTAGCCTCTTCCCTTTACATGTTGTGTGCCTCTATTTAGATGCGACTGGTTTTATGTGCCCTATTTGGATTAATAGAGCTTGCAGACATGAATAATTGTCCCAACACCCTTGTGACTGGTAGGTTGCTCAGAGTTAGGCAGATGTTAGACCATGTCTTTGCCAAAGATGACTTACCTCCTTGTCTCCCTGCATCCTTGCTAGTTTGTTTCGGGGAAGCAATACACCTAGCTCCAAGCAATGAATTATGATTGGGCTGATCTAGTCTTGATAATGCTATTAGTCTTTACTAGTTACTAGAATTTCCACCTTCCCTTGCAGCTAGGTATAGCTATATAACTCAGTTTCCAGTAAGACATCAAGTCAGATTGGCAATAGGGAATGGGGACCCTGAGTATCTAAGTCCTTCATAACTCCATTGCATAGCTGAACTACCTTGCCACTAACTCGAAGCTTCTCGTTATTGAAAACCATAAGCCCATATTTATTGAGACCATTAGTTTTTGTTTTCTTAATCACTTGCAGCTAAAAGCATTTCTACCTAAAGTAAAGGTTAGAGATTGTTCTCCAGAGTGCTTGTATTAGTTTTCTATTGGTGCTGTAAAAAAAAATCACAAACTTAGTGGCTTAAACAACTCAAGTCTATTATCTTACAGTTCCAGAAATTGAAAATGGGTGTCGGTGGATTAAATTCAATGTGTTGGCAGGGCCATGTTACTTTCTGGAGGCTTTAGAAGGATATTTTCATGCTGTTTCCTGCTTGCAGAGGTCACCCACATTCCTTGACTTGCAGCCCCCGTCCTCCATCTTCAAATCCGGCAACATTGCATCTCTCTGTGCCTCTCTTCTGTGGTCACATCTTCCTCTGACTGCTTCTCTTTGACCTTGTTCATCCACTTTTAAGAATTACTGCAATTACATTTGATCCACCTAGATAATCCAGGTAATCTCGCCCATTTCAAGGCCGTCTGATAAACATTAATTCCGACGGCAACCTTAATTTCCCTTTGCCTTGTAACCTAACATAATCACAGTTCCAAAGATCAAGATGTGGACATCTTAGGGGTGGAGGAGAGGGCATTATTCTATCTAGCACAGTGCCCAATGTTATACTCTACTATAAAACAACAACAGTAACAGCAACAACGATGGACCTTCCTCGTGTAGTATTGCAGTGTTGTGGAAGAAGAGATGATCTGGTGTCCTGAGGCTTGGGTCTTGTTCTTGGCTCTGCCATTAAACTGGGCTACTTGCTAACCCTGGATTTCATTCTCTTCAGCTCTTAAAGAAAAAAATTCCCTTGACCGTGAGTTTTCAAATTTTTACAGTAGCAAATCCACTTCAAATAAAATAGAAAAACCTGAAGCCTCTATAGCTGATGGGATACTGTGATTTATGCAAGAAGGACTCAATTCCTTATTCTTTTCTGTATCCATACCCTTTGCCATTGTACTGGGTTGAATAATGTCCCCCCGGAGTTTATGTCTATCTGGAGCCTCCAAATGCAACTTTATTTGGAAATAGGGCCCTTTGCAGAGGTCATCCTAACTAGCTCCATCCACAAAAGGCCCTATTTCCAAATAAAGTTACATTTGGAGGTCTCTAATTCAGTGACTGATGCTCTTATACCATGAGAAAACAGAGATGCAGACACATAGGCAGAACATCATGTGATGATGGAGGTAGGCATTGAAGTGATGTGTCTACAAGTCAAGAAACACCAAGGGTTGCAGGAAACCACTGTAAGTTAGGAGAGAAGTAGATTCTTCTCACAGCCCCCAGAAGGAACCAACCCTGCTGACACACTGATTTTGGACTTCTAGCCTCCAGAACTGGGAGAGAAGAAGTCTCTATTGTTTTAAGTCATTTAGTTTGTTACCATGGATTGTTGTGGCAGCCCCAGGAGACTAATACAGCCATAGACTTTGTAGCGCCCTCCCACTCTTGACTCTGGACTCAGCCATGTGTCTTTCTTCAGTTAGCGGATGTTGCAGAAGGTTGAAAAAGGTGTTTGTGTGATTAGACTTGCCTTTGCTTTTGTGCCTCTTCTCTTGCTTAGAAACATACCCAGGCTAGCCTGCCAGAGGATAAGAGAACTAGGAGCCGTCCTAGATAAGCCAGCAACTGAGCCTCCTTCAAACATGTGAATGAGCCCAGACAGATACTAAAACTACCCAGCCAAAAAACAGTTGACATCAGACCTGTGATCAACAAATGCTTTTTGGCCTTTGTACCGTTAGGGCTTTGTGATCCTTTGATACTCAGCATCATTGTGACAGTAAATCACTGATACAGAGAATGATGACAGGAGTGAGGTGATAGGACAACTGAGGCATGTCTATGGAACCCAGCTTGCAAACCCTGCACTAACTGGATTTGAGCTCTTATCGGTTTTGACCGTTTTTCACTACCTAGGATACTTTAGTTTTTATAATACACTTTCTAAAAGGTCAAATTTTTAGGAGTCCAGTTTTCGGAGCCAGACCAATTAGACTAGAATTATGATACCACCATTTATTACTGACTGTAAACTATGCACAAGTGGTTCAGCCTCATTAAGCCTCAATTTACGCATCCCTTAAATGGGGAAAAATTATACCAAAGTCACAGATCTATTGTGGGAAATAAAGAGGATGAAGCATCAGGAGTTAGCCTGGTTCTTCTCTACCTGTACCCCATGCCAAAGACTGAAGATCACATAGTTCTTTTAGTAGAGTGATACATTGACAGTGGCTTTTGTTCCCCTTCTATTCATGAAACGTCATATACATGCTGCAAATATCCATTTACTGACTGTGAATGTTAAATGTTTTGTTCCATATACAAATATATTCTAAATACACATATATAATATATACGCATGTACATGTATGTGTATGTATATTTACTTGTGTATACACACATATATTTAACAATGTTTACAATACTGCTTAATACATAATATTTCCCTGGTTTTAAATGAAGAAATAGAACCTCTGAGATATACAGTGATTTGCTCAGAACCACCCATTTTTTTTCTTTGAGACAGATTCTCCATCTGCACTGGAGTGCAGTGGCATGATCTCAGCTCACTGCAACCTCTGCCTCCTGGGTCTTGAGAACCACCCATCTTTAAGCTCCAAATACAGCTCTGTTTAGACAAAGTCCAGGAGCTTTCTGCTATATGGTTTGCCTCTTGATTTTTAAATTAAAGGTAATCTTGAGGTGCTAGAAGGTGGCTGTTTTTGAAATAAAGATGAAGATATTTTACTTGGACTTTCTTTTTATTTTTAATTTTTTTTATTGCATTTTAGGTTTTGGGGTACATGTGAAGAACATGGAAGATTGTTGCATAGGTACACACATGGCAGTGTGATTTGCTGCCTTCCTCCCCTTCACCTATATCTGGCATTTCTCCCCATGCTATCTCTCCCCAACTCCCCACCCCCTGCTGTCCCTCCCCTATTTCCCCCCAACAGACCCCAGTGTGTGATGCTCCCCTCCCTGTGTCCATGAATTTTACCCCCTTAAAGTTGCAGCAGTCAGGACTCTTGCGAGGCCAAGATGAGGAAGAAGAGTGAGCTTTGTGAAGGTGACCACGAGGTGGCAGTGGTGCACACCCACAGCAGAGGTAATCCTTGTTATGAGCCAGTGCCTGGGAACCAGATGCTGGATAACCTTGTATACCACTCTGCCTCCTATCAGCATCAAATCACACTGAAAGAGCAAGGCTCTGGTGTTTTGATGCAGAACACTAATAACATAAGTGAATGAGAAACCTGAGAACTGAAAATGCCACTTTAGCGTCAAGCCCCAAGCATGAGACTAGCTCACTGATTCCGAGGCTACCATTGCTTATAAGCAACCAAGATTAACTGTTCTGGGCCATCTGGGGATCACTTTCTAGCTCTGGCTTTGCATTGTTTTAATTTTAAAATAAAAATGAGCCATGCAGAAAAACAAGAGCTTCCACAGTTTGGAAATACATTCATTCTCCCTTTGAGCAAGTTTCTCCCTGTTTTTCCTTCTTTCCTTTCCCTGACCACATTTAGACCTGCCATTCCTTGCCATGCTCCTATTAGTACAGCTAAAACTGAGGTGTACATGCTTTGTGCAAAAATATGCATGTATGAGGTCTTTTTTTTTTTTTTTTTTTTTTTTGCCTTCCCTCCCTCCTCTTCTTACCTCAATGGTGCGGCTTTCCTGTAGCAACCACTAAAGGGAGGCACAGTGTAGTGGTTGAGCCATTTCAACCACAACCTGACTGCTTTATGCTTCTCAATTAAGGCTGTCCCTCCTGATTAGGGTCTTAGCAACAACATAATTGACCAACATTTGGGACAGTTTGGTTTGGTGAGTTTATGTTAATGTATCCCAGTGTTTCAGACTGTAATACGAACGCTAGAACTGTTGTTTCTTTGGGGAAGTTTTGTGTGTTACGACAAAAGGACTCCATTATCAAATCCATTTGGGGAATTCCATAAGTGATGCTTTGTGTGGCAGCTTCTGGACTTCTCAAAACTATTAATTTCCTCTTGTGCAATGGCAATCTTTAACCCCTTTATTCCTGAGGTTGCAGTTTTTGACTTTTGCAACCAGACCTTGCAATGACCTTGAGCAGTAGGATATAAATAACTCCCACATGCTTAGCATTCCAGTAATGGAACACTAGGCATATACAGGATTAAGAAGCAGATGTAGTAGGGGTGACCACAGAACTACCTCCTCACCCCTGCCTTTTTTTTTTTTTCTTAGGAATCTTAGTATCCTCTGGGACACCAGAGTTTCTCTAAGAGTGGTGTAAGAAATGTTGGCCTAACTTATTGCTTGTTGCATCATTTTCTATTGCTGCCTAATAAACCACCCCTCACATAGTGGCATAAAAGAACAACCATTATATGACACTCAAGATACTGTGGGTCAGGAATTGAAAAAAGGCATAGCAGGGACAAGTTCTCTCTGTTCCATGACATCTGGATGCTCAGCTGGAAAGACTCTGACTCTCTGGGTGGCATCATCTGGAGCCTCTTTCCCTCACATACAGCTGGGCTATTGGTGGGACACTTACACATGGCAGCTCCTTGTGGCTGTTGGGCTTTTCTGCACAGCATGGTGGCTGGGATCCAAGAGTGAGTATCTTGAGAGACCCAGACAGAAGTTGTATCACCTTTTTTGATCTCGCCTTGGAAGTCACATAGTATACTCCATCTGTAGTCACAAGGTCACCCAGATTCAAGGGAAAGAAACATAAGTCACACCTCTAAATGGGGAAATTATCAATGTCACCTTGTAAGAAGCACATGTGGGATGGGAGATCTTGTGTCAATTTTTGGAAAATGCAGTCTGGTACACTTATCCACACTTTATCTTCAGAAAGCCATGGATGAGCAACTGGAGGGATAGCTGGGATTCATATCTCTGTAATATCAAGCATTCCCTATATATAGTTATATCTTGAAGGATGTATTATTATAGAACATTAGAACTAGAAGAAAGTTTATATAGTCCTACTGTCTATAGAGTATAACTTTAATTTCTGAAAGGAGGCTGCACAGCCAGGCCCTGAGGATATCAAAACATATAAAGTTTTTTAACTTGTTTGTAAGGAGCTCACAGTCTACCAGGGGAGGCTGATTCGTAAAGGAAGTAAATACAAACGCAGAGCTAGCACTTTGGAGTTAGCCAAAGAAAGTTTCAAAGACATGGTGAAGTATGAACTGGGATTTGGAGAATGAAAGGATCTCTTGAGTTTTCTGATATTTTTTTTTAGACAGGATGGAGCAGGAAAAGGCATACCACTCTATTGAGACTTATGTGAGAAGGCAGGGGTTGGGGAGTGAATCCACACCTGTGTTTTAGGAAATCCAGGTGATTTATAAATAAAGTGCAGGTGGTGAGTAAAAAGAATGCAAACTGAAGAAGGCTTGTTCATCATCATACTAAGGAATTTGAATTTTACTGTACAGCCCACAGAAAGCCACGTAAGGATTTTGAACAGAGAAGTGACAAGGTTACAGTTTGGTTTTAGAAAGTGCCTCTGCCACAATATGGAGGAGACACTATTGATTGGGATGGCCAGAGCAAGAGACCTGATTAAGAAGCTATTGTCATGATTCAATGGACAAATGATGAGACTTTGAACTAGAAAGTTGGCAGTAGGAGTGCAGTGGAGGGAAAGTGGATTTGGATAATATTTAAGACAATGCATGAATTAATGTGTGCAGAGCACTTGGAATGAAGCCTGGTTCATAGACGCACTCAGAAAGTGTAAGTTACTATCGTTATTGCTATTCAATATTTTTGTAGCACCTGGACTTTCTTAGTGACTTGCGGAGGGGATGAGGAAAAGACAGTGTCTAAGATGGTACCATATTTCTGACTTGGTCATGAGGAACAGTCAGTACCATTTCCCAACATAGATAATAAAGGAGAAGCTAGTTTGATAAGCCATATGATCAGTTTAGTTAATGACATGTGTATTTTGGTGTCTCTGTAATCCCACAGAGATAAATCTTAGTACTTTGTTGGAAATACAGGTCTGGAGCACAGGGGAAATATTGGGACTTGACCTAAGGATTTGGTAATAATTACTGATTGCCAGTGATAGTTGAAACAAAGCACATTTCATTAATCAAATGTTTTAGGACATTTGTCTTATCTTGCTCATTTTTATTCTAAAATTGCTTATTTGGTGCAAGGACACTGTGTTTTTTCAATATTCCTTTAAAACAAACTTTCAATATACCTCTTAAACTATAATATTATTAGAAGGGAGCCTGACATAATTTTAACCTTAACACACTTGAATGTGAAATACTATAAGCTCTATTTTAATAGAATTCCATTGCTCTTTGCAAATAGAAAAAACAACAACCTAGGTTTCTATTTTTTTTTCATGAATTATTATGACTCCACGTTCTGATAACTTTGCTTACATTGCTTTGGGTTTAAGACAATTTTATTAAGCCATGACTTTTGCTTTGTAAATATAAATTGTGCTTTGCTAAAGAAATTTTATCCAGCTAATCAATGAACATTGCTGGGACTAATGCAAGGTATGGATAGATTAGGTGAAAGCAAGCTAAGAGTTTCCAAAATCCTATTTGACCCAAAATATCTGCATGGCCTGCTATTGGGCTGAGTAGAAAAAAGAATCTTTGCTTTGGGATAAGGTCCTTAGGCAGAATTGGCAAATATATGACAAATATACTGTGACATACTCCAACTTCTCTCTTTCATATCTAGACAGGAACTATAGATCCAGAAGTGGCTTCCAAACCTGTCATAAAGCATGCCCCTTGTAGCCACCAACTGATTAGTAGGTACTTGTAATAACACCAATATTTATTTCCATCCAAGCTAATGTCTTATAAGGTTCCTATCAAAATACTTGAAAGGATATTTTACTTTAATATTTGTCCCTACCAACATGTTAGTGAGAATTATTTTCACAGTTGTTAGATATCACTGACACAGACAATTAGAAAATGATTCAGAGCAGTACTTGTCCTGTCCTTGAGGCTGTTCTCCCTAATATATTTGCCAAATTCTTGGAGAAGACAAAATAAAATTAAGCTAATACGCTTTTCAGGAGATGAACCTAGGATGAACACTTAATCATAAGATTTGCCCAAATTGCATAAGCTAGAATAAAAGGCAGGAAGATAAAAGCTAAAAAGATAAGAGTGAGTAGAAAAAAAGGTTAAGTTCTGCCAAAACTTTCAACAAACCAATAATACTAGCACAGGATGGAAGTGGGGAGGGAGGTTTAACAGATGTTTCCAAGGAAAAGTGCAGCTAATGGCTTGATTTCACAAACTGGTGTCTTTAAAAACATTATGTTAATAGGAGATAGTATTGCCCAAAGTCTGTTGTAAATGAAGTGCCCATAGCAAAAAGTTTTGGAAAATGCTTAGTTCAATAAAATTCAACAAGTTTCTTTATTGCAGGACTTCTCAGAACTCTAATATATTAATATACATTGCAACTCTAAAAGAGGAACATTTTTCAAACATTTAATTGTGAGCCTTTATTGCTACAGGGAGAATGTACCACTCACGAGGCAAAATCCTGCAAGCACTGATCTAGTTAGTTGACTCAAGTTCAGTTTTAGCTAATAGTATGGTACACTGGTAACGTGGAGTGCACTTGATGTCCTCTCATTCCATCAAAAGTATAATGTATAAAGGTAGAAGATAATGCTAATATATTTTAACTGACTAGGCTATTTATTTATCAGACACATACATAATGTTTACTCTGTGTCATGTATACTACCATAATAATGCTATTAATTATGCCATTTTGTGAATGGGGAAACTGAAACAAGAATAACTGTTTAACATGGCAAAAGTCACACATCTAGCAAGTGGCAGAACCAGGATCCCAACCTGAGCAATTGGTTTTATTATGGTTTGGCTGTATCCCCACCCAAATCTCATCTTGAATTATAGCTCCCATAATTCCCACATGGTGTGGAAAGGACATAATGGGAAATAATTAAATCATGGAGGCAGTTTCCCCCATATTGTTCTCATGGTAGTGAATAAGTCTCATGAAGCCTGATGGTTTCTAAAGGGGTTTCCCCTTTCACTTGGCTCTAATTCTCTCTTGCCTGCCGCCATGTAAGACATCTCTTGCTCCACCGCCATGATTGTGAGGCCTCCCTAGCAATGTGAACTGTGAGTCAATTAAAGCTCTTTCTTTTATAAATTACGCAGTCTTCAGTATGTCTTTATTAGCAGCATGAGAACAGACTGATACAGGTCCCCAGGGTCTGTATGCTCACCTACCACAGCTGGAAAAATGCTTCTCACCTTGAGAGCCACACTTAACCACCCTAGTGAAACCAAAGTGGCAACAGTGTCACATCAACAGTAACAGCAGGAGATGCTAAAAGGAGAATGAGGACATGCCAGTGGCAGAACATATCTGTGCTTAGCCTTAAGTTTAATATCAAGTTGCCAGTGAGAACAATGCCAAACATCACTAAGAGACCAGCTGATTTTCACTGTGTTTAAAGGAACCCTAGAAATATTACTGGACTGTAAACAAGAAAGAACAGTAGCTTCTGAGAGGTGTGCTCATGTGATTACCATTTACAAACTCCCAGGACTCCTTAACACATTAACTTAACAGCTAACATTTTGGCCTTACTGTTTTTCAAAGAGCTTTCTGTAGAAAAGCAAACTCATCCATTTCGTTCAGGCGAGAAGGGCAGGATATTTGTTCCAAGCCAGGGCTCCCTTTCTAATTGGCAATGCCTTGTAGAAGTTTATAAGTGTGAGTGCCCTTTGACTCTGTAAATTACTCTAAAAATTTAAGACAGTTATGAAGATATTCAAGAATATTCACTGTAGTTTTGGCTGTAATAAATGGGAATGGGGGAAACGCCATGCTTAACATTTGGTTACAGAAATTACAGAAAAATACTTTGTAGTCACCAAAAATGATATTAAAGAAGGATGAATGTATGAGATGTTCATGACAAATTAGGAGAGATGTGAGGTTACAAACAGTATGTACAATTAATCCTATTTTTGTTAGGATCCTATCCTATATCTACATATGTATCTATATATATTATCCTATATCTATATACATATATATATTATTAGGATCCCAACCTGAGCAATTGGTTCTAATATGGTTTGGCTGTGTACTTATATATGTATATAGCTAATATAAGTGTAAACATATATACTTATATATGTATATAAATAATAGCATTTAATATGGAAGGTCATATGAAATACTAAATTTTCTCTAGAGCAGGACTGTCCACTGGAATTTCCTGTGCCGATAGGAATGTTCTATCTTTGTTGCCTGATACAGTAGCCACAAGCCATATGTAGCTATTGAGTACTTGAAATGTGGCTAGTGTGACTGAGGCACTGGATTTTTAATTTTTAACAATTAATTTAAATTTAAATAGCTATAGAGAACAAGTTGTTACAGTTCTAAAAATTAACAGTCTTTCTTTTATGCATTTGTATCTTCTAAATAGTCTAAAATTTTGTAATAATTTTTTAAAGACAAGAATTTCACTGTCCGTCAAAATGAATTCTTAATCTGGTGAAGGTAGGAAGGGACAAAGAGGATTTCCAAGGTCAGAGGGATAGAGTTAAGAAACCCATTGGATAGAAGGTTGGGAGATATTTCAGAGTATTCCAATAAATAACAGCTTTCTTCCCAATCTGAGTTCTGAGCCAAATGAGAAACCAGAAAAAAGATTAAGTATGGATTACTACACAGCTATAAAAAATGAGATCATGGTCTTTGCAACAACATGGATGGAGCTGAAAGCGAATTAACACAGGAACAGAAAACCAAATACTGCACATTTTCACTTATAAGTGGGAGCTAACATTGACTACACATGGGCATAAAGAAGGATAAATAGACACTGGGGCCTATTGAGGGTAGAGAGTAGGAGGGTATGGGTTGAACAACTACCTATTGAGTATTATGCTGAGTACCAGGATAACAAAATGATCTGTATACCAAACCTCAGTGACATGCAATTTACTCATGTAACAAACCTGCACATGTAATCATTGAAACTGAAATGAAAGTTAGAAAGAAAAGATAATGGATTAAGCAAATGGAGGCAAAATGCGACCTTTATTACAGTTAAAGTTGATATCGAATCTATATCTATAAAGCTATGTGCAAATAGGCATATGTCCCTGTGTAGAGAGACTTACCACCTGATCACAGGCAGTGCTGGTCTCTGAAGCTACACCCATGGTCAGTGGGACCATGAAGGCCATGTTTCCTGCATGGCTGAGGACAGTGGAGAACACATATTCTTTGCATATGGGCTGCCTCCCAAGAAGCGGGGAGACAAGGGGCAGTGCTAGAAATGTACAAACAGGGATCTTGCTCTTCTTCCTTGGTAGACGAGCAAAGGGGCCAAAGAATTTCAGAAGCGTGACGCCAGCAGATTTCCCACCACAGGAAAGGAATATCAGGAGTGGAAAGAACATTCTCTACTCCCTTTCCTGACCCTCCCCTAGTGTCAGGAAGATTTAGGGTGGAGGGCATTAGTTGTTTTCCAGATGTTTGTCATAGAGCAAATAAGGCCATACGCAGGGAACAATACAGTCTTGACCAAGATAGAATGATTGAAAAATAAATGGATCTTTCCTTTTCTAAAAATGACTCTTTATTTCTTTGAGTTAGAGTAAAATAGGTTAAAATATTTGTAGGTTAACGATAGAATAAATTCTATTCCCCAAATTTAGGCTCCTTAAAATAAGCACGGTTACCCCAAAAATGTGATCTCACAGCACATAAACTACTGCCAAAGAAATGGATAACAAACCCAAATGTAAGAGCTAAAACTGTAAAATTTCTATAACAAAATAGAGAGAAAAAATTTTTGTGAACTTGGGTTAGAGACTTTTTACATAGGACACAAAAGCAAACTTTAGCCAAAAAAAAAAAAAAAAAAAATAGAAATTTAGGTTTCATCAAAATTTAAAATGTTTTCTATTTAAAGATTCAATTAAGAAATAAAAACTCAAGCCACAGACTGGGAGAAAATATTTGTAAACCACATATTTGATGAAGAAAATATATTAACGATAATTATAGCAATAAAAAGACCATGTGTGGTGGCTGATGCCTGTAATCCCAGCACTTTGGGAGGCTGAGGCAGGTGGATCACCTGAGGTCAGGAGGTTGAGATCAGCCTGGTCAACATGATGAAACCCTGTCGCTACTAAAAACACAAAATATTAGTAGGGTGTGGTGGCAGAAGTCTGTAATTCCATTTACTCAGGAGGCTGAGGCAGGCTAATTGCTTAAACCTGGGAGATGGAGGTTGCAGTGAGCTGAGGTCATGCTATCACACTGGCCTGGGCAACAAGAAGGAAACCCCATCTCGAAACAAAACAAACAAACAAAAAACAATAAAAAATGGGCAACAGATTTAAATCGAATTTTTTTTCAAAGAAGCACACTAAAGCAAATAAAGAATCTTCATCATTCATCAATAGGAAAATGCAATTTAAAACCATAATGAAATACCATAGCACACCTACTTGGAAGGATACTATTGAAAAGAAAGAAAATAGTGTTGATGAGAATGTAGAGAAACTAGTACTCTTATTCATTGCTGATGAGAATGTAAAATGATACAGCCACATTAGAAAACAGTTTGACAGTCTCTTTAAAAAGTTAAACATGCCTTTACATAAGCATCCACTTACCTAGATATTTACCCAGGAGAAACATAAACATATGCCCACAAAATGGCTTTTATGTAAATATTCATAGCAGAATTATTCATAATAGCCCCAAACTGGAAACATCCAAAATGATCATCTACTGGTGAATGGATAAACAAAATGTGGCACATATACATAATTATATATATTTATAAAATATGGCATATATAATTCTTTATGTGTGTATAAAATGTGATAAACAAAATGTGGCATACACACACCCCCACATATACGCACACTGGAATATTACCCAGCATAAAAGGAATTAACTAGTGACACACACAACATAGATGAATCTCAAAAAAATCGTACTAAGTAAAGAAAGCCAGACAGAAAAGACATTTTGTATAATTTTGTTTATAAGAAATTTCCAGGAAAAGCAAAGATATAGTTATAGAAAGTAAATGGTTACTCTTATGGAAAGTAATAATTACAGTGTTTGCTTTGGCCAAGGATAGGAGTGTTGTTTAACTGAAAAGGAACATTATAGACGTTTTTAGGGTGAGGCAAGTATGCTAAAATTCTATTGTGGTGATAATTGCATGACTGTATACATTTACAAAAACTCACTGAATAGCTCATTAGAAATGGATGGATTTCATGGTGACTTCAATAATTCTATTTTATTTTTGTTAAATTTTAAGCTACCATTAGCTTTGGTGTTCCCTTTTCAGGATGCTAGGATTGGCTTCTCCAAATGTACTGTCGCACTACTCCAATCAATTCTTGACACAGAAACCAAAGAGATGTTTTTAAAACATGAATCAGTTTGTATCTTTCTTTGCTTAAAAACTTCCAATAGTTTTCTACTCACTTAAAAAGTTCCAGACCCTTTACTATGGCTTACAAGGTCCTCAATGATCTTCTTCCTCTGTCTCCGACTCAGCTTCTCTCATATTGCAGTGATATCAGGTTTCTAATTGTTTCTCAAATACACCCAGTTTATTTCTGCCATAGGGCCTTCATGCTTGCTATTTCTTCTGCCTAGATTGCTCTGACACCAGAGTTTCAGGGCTATTTCACTTAGTTCAAATAAGACCTTTTCTTGACCAACAGTCTAAATAATCTTCCCCACAAAATCAGTCTGTTTTAGATATCCATTTTGGTGTAACCAACCACCCCACAATAAAGTGGCTTATAACAACAATTTATTATTGTGGGTTTACAGAGTGTGGCTGGGTGATTCTTTTGCTCCTTATAGTATAGGTAGCTGAATTCAACTATGAGCTTGTTGGAGCACCAGTGTCCTAGACATGGCATCTTGGGAGGTAGGCTTGAGCATCTTCACAGCATGACAACTGATTTCCAAGAGAGAAACGTCTCTTAACAACTGGCTGGAAAATCCTAGAATGTCACTTCTGCTACGTTTTATTGGTCAAAGTAAGACTCAAGAACCACCCAGATTCAAGGGGAAAGAAAATAACTTTGCTTATTTAGAGGAAGGAGATGAATATACAGGGATGTGATGAATTATTTTGCTGACATATTTTCAAGCAACCCAGGAAGGTCTCTATCGCCAAGTTATTTTTTGCCCCCAGCATTTATAACTATCAGATACTTTATTGTATATTTCTGTGTTTGATGTTTTATTGTCACTTTATCCAACTAGACTATAAATTCCATGAGAACTTAGCCTTTGTCTATCTTGTTCACCACTACATCCCCAGTACTGAAAACAGTGCTGGCACATACTTGGTGCTAATGGGTGACTACTCCTTTCCCTTGAGTTTTGAGAGTATCCTCTCCTTGAATAACTTCCTTGCTTTGCTCTACTTCTCCACATGAGAAATGAAATTACTTTTCTGGTTGGCGTTCTGCTAAAATGAATTGATAATGTTCATCTCAGACTCTTTTCTCTCCTCTTCTCAGAGCTAGCCAGTCATCTGCATTCCAGTCCTCCTTCTGACATGTGGTAAAGGGCCTGGCCCTCTGCGTATTATCTGCAGTTCACCAGTTAGGCCATTGACCAGATCATTGTCTGTTTACTTCACCCAAGTATTAAGACTTTAACAAAGATATAAAGTCACATTTTCTAATCAGATTTATCAATAATGAAAGTAATGTTTGGATTTCCTTACTCCTATAATTATCTTTATATTGATTCAGGTCTTATAAGTGGAAGAGGGAGATATTATCTCTGAAACCCCAAACATGGGTATTTTATACATTTTTGCAGATTGTACAGATGAATTTAGCCCATCTCCTGATGAATTCCCTAACCATTCCTTTGTTTGTAGGTTTTCTTAGTTCCTCATGGTTCTCATTCATACCTGAGCTCTTTTGTCAGGACCTGAGAATGATGACCTATTTAGAACATTATTTCCCAGCTCTAATCTTCATAACTCTGAAGAAAAGACTCTAGTATTTATACTCTGGTGATACACACAGTGCTCATTGGATAGTAGCACCTGCTGTTTACACGTTGCCTTAAATTTTGTGGAACCAATCACTGGACCGTGTCTTGACAACCTTTTTTTTTTCATCACAGTAGATTAATTGGGTTAGGAGTCCTTCTGTAGTTGGTGAACCTTTATAAATTATCTCGAAAGTATTTAGTGATCACCTATGTGAGGTATAATACTGTGTGGTATTGTAAGTAACAATATTATTGGACAAAGAGAGAACTAACCAGGATACATTGTACTTATTTGTATTTCTTACTTATTTGTATTTCTTGACTTAACTCTTATAATATTGCATAAAACCCAACAGTTGTAAGACATTCTCTCTTTGTTCAGGATTTGTACAGCTTGGTTCATTAACTCTGATTAATATTGCCATCTAAATCTCACGAAGATTACCAAATCTTTCTTACATGACCCTTAAGGCTTAGCTGTTGTAATTATGACAATCAGTTATTTTGAGTAGGTATGCTCAAAACTGATTCCCTTATCAAGTTCACGAACCAGAATTTGTATGTAATCTCTCCACAAAAAGGAAAATAAAATAAAGTTATGGCTCTTTGCTTGGTTGGTTTCTGGGTAAATAGGAGTTTACAGTAGGTTTAAATTCTTTTGTTACTCATTTTATATTGTATTTTTCTTTTACTCTTCAATGAATTTTAATCACCTTAGGCACAAGTAATTAAAGTGCTTAATTCATATTAGAGCTAATTCTTCTCTAAATTCTAATCTATGAATAGCCCAATATGGAATACACATTTGCCTGATTTACTTAGAATGCTTAGTGATGGCAGTATGTGCTTTAATCTGGTCACCAAAGAACAAATGTAGGCAACTTTATTGTATGGAAAAGAAAATATAGAGTTAGATTTGTCTCTCTTGAGCTCCTTTGAACTTTAATTTGGTTTAGGAGTGAGGTTAGCCAGACTTTTTCTATAAAGGGCCAAATGGTAAATATTTCAGTCTTTGTATGCAACCTCAACTCTTTTTGCAACTATGCAGCTCTGTTATTGTTGCACAAATGCATCTATGAGCAATACATAAGCAAATGAACATGATTGTATTCAAATAAACCTTTATTTAAAAACCTTTATTAAAAAGCCCTGGTTTGGTCTTTGGGCTATAATTTGTTTAGTCATAGTTTAGGATATTAGGGACAGGAGTGGAGACACTCAGTATATTGAAATGGAAAAAGTCCAGTGACCTGGTGTTCAGTCCTGAGTCTGCCAGTTTGGTCATTTATTGAGCATTTTTGCTCTAAGGATGGAAATACTAAGGCCTGTGCTGCTGCTTTCCCCTCTCTTATCTGTCATCAGGCACCTCAACTCAGTCACAGCACTTCTTCCCATAGAGTCCAGATACATTCTTGATATCTTTCTTAATACAGTATTACAGGAAGCCACTATCCATGAATTAGAGTTGCTGTGTGAGATAAAATTACTTTATCAGCCTGAAATGCTATGTGTCAGTTACTGTGCAGGGTGATTAACATACTGATATGGTTTGGCTGTTTCCCCACCCAAATCTCATATTGAATTGTAGTTCCCATAATCCCGCTTGGTGCCTTGTGTCCCAGTCATTCCAGCCAAGGTGAAAAGGGGCTAAGGTGCAGCTCAGGCTGTTGTATCAGAGGGTGGAAACAACAAGCCTTGGTGGCTTACATGTGGTGTTTGGCCTCCAGGTGCACAGAAGTCAAATATTGAGATTGGTGAACCTCTGCCTAGATTTGAGAGGATGTATGAAAACGCCTGAATGTCCAGGCAGAAGTTTGCTGCAGGGACAGAGCCTTCATGGAAACCTCTGCTAGGGCAGTGCAAAAGGGAAATGTGTGTTGGAGACCCATACAGAGTCCTTACTGGGGCACTGCCTAGTGGAGCTGTGAGAAGAGGGCCACTGTCCTTCAGACCCCAGAATGGCAGGTACACTGACAGCTTGCATCATGCATCTAGAAAAGAAGCAGACATTCAGCACCAGCCCATGAAAGCAGTACTGTGCAGAGCTACAGAGGTGGAGCATCCCAAGACTGTGGGAGCCCACCTCTTGTATCAGTGTAATCTGGATGTGAGACATGGCGTCAAGGAGATCATCTTGGAAATTTAAGGTTTAATATAACTATCCTATTGGATTTCAGACTTGTATGGGGCCTTTTGTCCCTTTGTTCGGGCCAATTTATCCCACCACTTGGAATGGGAGTATTTACCCAATGCCTGTACTACTATTGTATCTAGGAAGGAACTAACTTGTGTTTGATTTTACTGGCTCATAGGTAGAACAGACTTATCTTGTCTCAAATGAGACTTTGGACTGGACTTTTGAGTTAATGCTAAAATGAGTTAGGACTTTGGCAGACTGTTGGGAAGACATGATTATGTTTTGAAATGTGAGGACATGAGATTTGGGAGGGGCCAGGGGTGACATAATATGGTTTGGCTATGTCCCCACCCAAATCTCATTTTGAATTGTAGTTCCCATAATCCCCACATGTCATGGGAGGGACCTGGTGGGAAGTAATTGAATCATAGGGGCAGTTTCCTCCATGCAGTTCTCATGATAGTGAGTGAGTCCTCTTGAGATCTGATGGTTTTATAAGCATCTGGCATTTCCCCTGCTGGAGCTCATTCTCTTGCTGCTCTGTGAAGAAGGACCTTCTGCCATGGTTGTAAGTTTCCTGAGGCCTCCCAGCCATGTGGAAGCAAGTGTCAATTTAACCTCTTTTCTTTGTGTATTACACAGTCTTGGCTATGTCTTCATAGCAGCACAAGAATGGACTAATACACATATTAAGATTAGTTCAACTTGATACTTATTCTTTAGGGGCTCAGTGCCATATTACTCAGTGCCATTTTCATAGGTCAAATTATGTAACTCCTCTGAAATCTGTGAAATGGGAATACAGGATCTTGCCCTAGCTTTCTCACTGGACAATTGTGTGCAAACATTCTATTGAGGCATTGTGGGCAAACATATTCTATAAGTGGAATACATTGAGTGTATCTGTCTTTACATACTTTCAATAGTTGTTTAATAAGTGAAAGCACCAAATATATGTATATCAAGCTCCAATTTGTTCTTTAGAATTTGGACAGTGTCCAGACTGTAGATAAATTTCCTGAAACTTTCAAGGTTTAAATGAAAGGATTCAGCTACTGGAACTTGAGAAAATTAGCCACTTATAAAAATGACTTTATTTTGAGAAATTAGGCCAAACATTTCACTGCTACTACTCTGATGTGAGAGTTTTGTTGGTTGAGTGTCCTCTGTTCTCCAGCCTTACAGATGCCAGGTGTCAAATCCTTCTGAAATAGTTCCTAAAGGACAGAGATCTGAATGCAGTAATAGTGGAAGACATGTTTAGTGGAGACAGCAGTGGGTAGGAGCCTTTAGGGGAAGCTTTTTGAAAGATCTCAGGAGACTATAATGACTTTTGGTTTCAAGTAATAGAAGCCAACTTGTTCTCATCTAAGGAAAGACAGGAAATTTATTTTAAAGAAGCAGGGCTGGCTCTTGGAACTCAGGCAATATGGCAGCTGATCCTCAGGAAGTCACTGCAAGCAGAAACATAAAAGCCGTGAGCCTCTCTGGGTATCACTTTATTCTCTGTGTGTGATGATTTTGTGTCTTGTTTGCTCTCTCAAGTGATTATCTCCTTATATCCCCAGTCCACAATGGGAAAAGGTGATCATGCTTCTACTTCCAAAGTTTTATGTTAGAGGCCTCAACTAACTTGACTCTTGATTTTGATTCTAAATGTGCAGGGATGGAACTAGTCAGCAGTACAAAGAGATGCCAAGAATGCATTTCAGTGAGTTAAAAGGAGCTATATTTTCCTGAGAAAATGGGTAGGTAATTGATTTACATATGATAGAGATACACCAAAAAATGCCCAACTGATTTACATATAGTACAGTTACTCCTAAAGATGCCCACTTTAGGGTTCCAATGAAAAGATGTCCTTCCTGCTTGATAATGTATGGCTGTAGTACTCAGATGTAAGGCTTAGGTTAGAGGAATAAAGTGGTCCTGGCTGGGTCACCCTCAAAAGTTTCATATAACCCTCATCCTGGGCCTGTGTTTTTATAGTCTGTCTCTTCTTTAGTGTGGATTATTGAAGTCCTATTATGTGGGAATGCTGACTCATGAGTGTTCAGTCAAGTGTCAGTAAATGATATGAAACAATATTCTGCAAAAATAAATGTGTACCTTCCAATTGTTTCACTCTAGATCTAATGAAAGTCTTTCAAGTAAAGTGAGTTCTTAGAGCATTGCTCCTTCTGTAATTCTTTTCCTTTCACAAGTACAGCAGAAACATTTGGAACAGAAAAGAATATCTGTTCTTTTAGAATCATTCCACCCTTGTGTTCTTAGCACACTAATGGGCACATGACATCTGCCCTACGAATACTTGCCAGAGTGGCTTCTCTGATAGGAGGCCAAGAAGATGGAATTGTAAGAATGACTTACGTGGTTAGGAGTGAGATGGGAGATAATCTTTTCTTATAAAAGCTGGAAAGGAAATTTGCTTCTAAACTAATGTGGTAGGCTAAATGATGACCCCCTGACAAATGTGCACATACCCTAATTTTCTGGAACCTGTGAGTGTTACCTGTATGCCAAAAAAGAATTTCAGATGTGATTAAGGATCTTAAGATGGGAGATTATTCTGAATTATCCAAATGGGTCCAGTGTCATCATAACACTTCTTATAAGAGGAATGCATGAGGCATCAAGTCAGAAGAAAAGGCGATGTAATTAATAACAGAAGCAGATATTGAAGTGGTACCCTTTGAAGATGGAGCAAGAAGCAAGGAGGCCAAAGAATACAAGTGGCCACTAGAAGCTGAAAAAGTCGAGGGAATATTCTTCCCTGAGAGCCTCCAGAAGGAATCAGCTCTGCTGACTAGCCCATAGAAACTAATGTAACTGGAGATCACAAACAGAAAGTCACAGGCCAAGTTCCATGAGCATGTCTGTTTTGTTTGGCCAGAATAGTGTTTTAAGAAAGAAAAGAAAAATGAGCCAAGCTTTAAAAATTGGTACATTTCACACACACACACACACACACACACACACACACACACACACACACATACACACACACAAAATCTAGATTTCTAGATTCTCTGAAAAAAAAGAAACCACAGACATAAAAACTAATAATTTCCTCCCCTCCTCAGAGACCTAGAAATACAGAATCTGCATTTTGGTGTGGCAGACAGCAGCTGACCTTGAGTTGTTTCCATAGCTGGGATTTGTGCCTGTTAACTGCAGTCTCCTCCACTCCCTATTGTCTCTCTAACTGGGTTTAGTAGAGAAGTACTCCTGTATATCCACCTCTGTAGATAGGTTGAGAGGTTGTCATATTTTAAGATAAAGGAGTTTTGATAAATGTGCAATACTAATGTAGGATGTTAACAAAAGGGAAAACTGGCCATGGGGCATATGGGGACTCTAATATTTTTGCAACCTTTCTGTAAATCTTAAGCTATTCTAAAATAAAACATTGATTAAGAAATGAAATTTAGCATATTTCTTTATTAAAGTGGAGAATATTATTATGTATTAAATTTGCAAAGTGTTTTTCTGTTGAAGATTCCTTAGTCGGTTGTCACTCATTGTATTATTCTCTGGGCTTCTCTAAGCATGAATTCCATGCTTAGAGAACCTCCAGATGTTATCATTTTACAAGTGAAGATTCTGAGGCCTAGAGAGGTAAAGTGACTTGCCCAGGGTCAGAGAACTACTCGGGAAGGAGCTGTGAATGGAACCTAGGCTTTCTAACTGACTTTTGGCCAGTGTTCTCTTTTCATTCTTGCTGTTATGGGGACTAATGGCAATAGTGAGCACATAATGCAGTTAATTTTCTGATGTAGTGGGAATCCCATTCACCTTTCTAGAGTCTTCTATTTGAGGAGAGAAGCAGTGCCAGATAGGAGGCTCAGTGTTGCACTGAGCAACCTGCTTGTTTTTCACTTTTTTTTGTTTGTTTGTTTACTTAACTCATTTATATTTCATATCTGGTGCACAGGGAAAACATTTGACATTTGTCCAAATACCAAATGTACTTTGGATTTCATCACATATTAGCAAACTCCAGCAACACATGAGAACATTTCCTCTGAAAGCGGGAAGTGTAGGGTTTGAGAAGTTTGGAGCAGAGGCCTCATGAGTGGGGCAGAGAGGCTGAGACTGGTCTCAGGTCCTTGATGATGCTATCTGGTGAAAGCTGAGGCAGGCATCCTGTGTGGGCTCCTGCCTTGCTGGGAGGTGGGGATTAAGGGATTAAGTGGATTTGGGAGGTTATGACTGCTTCCAGAACACTGTGCTTTTATAGCCTTGAGTCTAAAGAGTCTTCTATGTGGTTGGCTCAGAGCTGGCCAAAAAGTCAAGATCAAGCTGCTGGAAGACTAAACAGGCTCAGAAATGGGCTGGTGGCTGGCCTTCCTCTGGTCTTTCTCTTCAAGACTATTTCTATACCAACAGCTTTCTCTGGGATCGTGCAGTGGTGAGGGTAGCACAGATAACAGCATTTCTAACTTTTTCTGCAATTGAAAACTCTAGAGATGTAAGGGAATAGAGAGGGAAAAGTAATGATGATGAGAGCTACTATTTTATTGAGTGCTTTTATGTCTTCATGTAATTTATGTACTAAATATGGAGGTAAAGTGTTTTTCTCTTACAAGAGTTTACCTTTGTGCCATTCATTGCCTTCCTCTTTGGATATCTCTAAGCCTGAATTCATGACTTCTGGGCATGCTTTTTTAATCTTCCAGATGAGGATTCTGAGGCCCAGAGAGATAAAATAACTTGCCCACAGTCCCAGAACTAGTCAGGAAGGAGTTGTGAATGCCTTTCTTCTACTAGTGCTCTCTTTTCTTTCCTGTTGCTGAGGGGAGTGTGGCAATAAAGAAGGAATAATAAAGTTGATATCCTGGAGTTGATGCTCATGCTAGTATAGGCAGTATGGTGCACTGCCTGTAGACAAAGACTCTAGAGCTGATTGCCTGGGTTTAAATATCAACTCCACCACTCAATAGCTGTGTGTCTTGTGCAAGTTAGTTAACTTCTCTGAACCTGTTTCTTCTATAAAATGAAGACAATAATAATACCCAATTTAGAGGCTATATGAGAATTCAATACCCACTTCAAAGTCTACATGAAGATTAAGTGCGTTAATAAATCAATAGTATCTTGTTCATAGTAGCTACTATATAAATGTTAGCTCTCACTGTGAGATAGTTATATAAATATTACCTCTATTTTTAAAATGAGGACACAAACTCAGAGAGGTTACATAGTTTGCCCAATAACATACAGAAAAGGGTCAAGTTGGGATATGGATTCACATTTTTACTCTAAATTAGCTACTATATTACGTATTTGTCTCTTAGGGTTTTCCAGGCCAGTATTCCCTAGCTACCTTTCTGGATGGGCCCTGGTGTATAAACAAAGTTTCTGTGTTTATATTAGCAATATTGACATTTCCATAGGTCTTAGATCTTTCACTTCCTTCTTTCACTTGCCTTGAATATACTTTTCCTGTTTTTCTAGGTGAAAGGAAATTGGAAGGAATAAATTATATAAAATCTGAATTCAGGAAGTAGACTGAATTACATTGGCAGGTAGTAACAGTGAGTGCAAGAAAGGAATGCTTATCTTTGAGATGGGTGAAATGCTTTGCCTTAGTGGCTTCAAGCTTTGCTATGTAAAATTAATTGAAGTTTATGTGAAAGGGAGTGGTATTTGACCACATGCTCAATATGAAAAACATTATTACCAAGAAAGCAGTAAGACAGTGCTGGGATCCAGTCATTTAGACATAGTCACCAGAGCCTAGTATGTGTCAGGAACAGGACCAGTTGCTCAGGGCATATTGTTAAGACATTCTATGTTTTCAAAGACCTCTCATTCAAAACTATTGTCTGCAGGTGTTCGATGTCTCAAGTCTGGGTCAATTTTGCTCTTCATAAATCTCCATACTTTATATAAGCCCTTAACGCAAAAGAATATTGATCAGGATTGTGGAAGAGCTAGACTGAAAACTGGATTATTCAAAGAATAGTTTAATGAACTGTTAATCTTCAGGCTACAAGCAAGAACATGGTTTTCTCCTTACTGGAATAGTGTTCAAGCCAAAAGGAGATTAATTTTGGTTTGGATGGTTCTTGGAGATAAAACTGGATGGGAATTTCAGGAGAAAGAGCTTCTCAGTTTAGTTTACATCAATCTAATTTAACCATCCCATTAATGGTATCTATTAAGTGCCAAGGGTTTACCCAGAAGTGAGTGAAGTTGATGAAATTCCTGTTTCCATAGAGCCACTATGTTGTTATTATTTTGATCATCAGAGCTGCAGCCTAGTTTGGCATAAAAATGTTGTAGGGAAGACAAATGTATGTGTTGATCTTTTGCTTCACAGATAGCCAATTTAAATAAACTAATTTGGTTGAGAAAGCGTTTTTTTTTTTAATACTTTAAGTTCTGGGGTACATGTGCAGATCATGCAGGTTTGTTACATAGATATACACATGCCATGGTGGTTTGCTTCATCCATCCCTCCATCATCTACATTAGGTATTTCTCCTAATGTCATCCCTCCCCAATGCCCCTACCCCCTGCTATCCCTCCCCTAGCCCCTCTCACCCCGACAGGCCCCAGTGTGTGATGTTCCCTTCCCTGTGTCCATGTGTTCTCATAACATGGTGGGGAGAGTCCAAAGAGAAGCTAAACCTAAGGAATGTGGGGTTCTACTTCTGATCATATCACAAACAGCCCATGTGATCTCAGGTTTCAGTGATAACATCTAGTAAATGACAGTATTGAACTGGATGGCTTTCAGTCCTCTCTCCAATTCATGATTCAATTCAACTTTTATTTTTGTCCTTATATTTTTGGACAACCAAAAAGTATCTGTTCTTGAACGACAAGGTACATCAGATGATTCTTAGGAGAGGCCAACTGATATAATATGTACTCAATTTGAGAGTTTCAAATTGGATGGAAAAAAGAAGTCATTTGGAAAGAATAATCCCTCCTATCCATGTACTGGAAAATATATTAGCTCTAGTGCTTAACTAGATTTCAAAGGTTATAAGGAAGACTTCCCATTGATTCTAAGCTGCAGGCAGAGAAGATATGCTAAGGGCTTTCTGAGACTAAATCAAATTTAATGTACACTAAGGGATGGGAACAATAGGCATAAAACAAGGAAGTGATGACTTAAATAAATGACAGAAATGTTCACTGAAGCAATTTTTGGTAGTTTCATTTAAGGGGTAAACAAAAGGGGGACCACTAAAATCCAGCAGGATTCTTATTGATAGTTCCAAGTGAACAGTGGCACAGGTGATATTTACAGAATCATTTAAAAATACATTTCTAATAATGTCCCCACTAGTACTATAAAAATACACATGCAATTGTCCTGTGAAAGTAGTTACAGAATGGGGAAAAATCTGAAGTTGGGCCTTTGGTGAATAACATCTTTGATCTGTATGTTTCAAAGTAGAGGTAAAAAGGAGTTAATATCTTTAAAAGCAATTTGAGTCATGAGGCATTTTTCAGTGTATACTCTTTGGAAAGAAATCATAGATTTGGGAGAACATGTAGTCAAGTGATAAAGCAGATGTAGAGAAAGCCAAGAAAATACAATTATTCTCTCAAGACTTCCAACACTTTTTAAGACAACTATCCCTCTGAAAAGTTAATTGCAAGTAAGTTAAATGCAGCCTGTTAAGTTGCCTGAAGTGCTGTCACATGGATTTCAAGTTTCCCATCCCACCGATGGAAGGAGATTATGGTCCAGATGGCAGAGCGACAGGTGATATATCTTATTGCCTGAGAGGGAGTTTTTTTAGGAGGCTGTAAGTTCTTAACCAAATTTTTTAAAGTAGTGATATATGTAAGGACTAACAATTCAGGAAAATGAATTTCTGAAAACTCAAAATAAACATCTTTCACCTGGGCTCTTAATTCAAATCTGAAATAGAAATTGCTAAAACGTGATATTCTGGCCTGTAAATCCTAAATGTTTGCACTGCCTCCTGGCTTACCACCCTTTCACTCCAGCTCCTACCCTCATGGATCAATAGCAACCTCTCTGCTAGAAAAATACAGGCAGGTGGAAGTGATGTCACCACCTCTGAGGATAAGCAGTAAAGAGAATGCCTTTGCCTCAGTTGCCTTTCTTTCCTGAATATCCCCTCAATAATTAAACAATGAGACGTAGAGTTCCAATAATTAAACAATGAGACGTAGAGCTCCATAACACTAAAGAAATGTGTGTGTGAGGGGAACATCACACACTGGGGCCTCTTGCAGGGAGGAGTCTGAGGTGGGGATAGCATTAGGAAAAATACCTAATGTAGATGACAGGATGATGGATACAGCAAACCACCATGGCATGTGTATACTTATGTAACAAACCTGAACATTCTGCACATGTACCCCAGAACTTAACATATGATAAAAAATAAGAAATACAGGCCCTGTATTCCATTTAATTCTCTCACTCAATGAGGCCTCCTGCCTCTAAGTCTAGGTTTTCTCATCTGTATAATCAAGAGGTTCCTCTACAGGACTCAAAGTTTATAAAAAATGGGAGACAACTTATAGCCCATGAATTGGGGTTGAATGAAACTTGCAGAGCCCAAATCTAGGGATGCGGGGCTGAGCGGAGATGGGGTCCTGGCCACAGCACTCCCAGTGTTTGGAGTTCCCTCTGCCAGTAGACCAGGGATCCCTAGGCCCAGAGGGATCTGATAATTCCCTGGCCCAGAGGTTTGCACCCTGGGCACATTGCACACACACAGACTATCTTGAATATCTTTGTCCTCAAGACAAGGATTGGTAGCAAAAAATGTTCACTGTCCTTTATTCTTTGATTTCACTAAAGGAGTAGTAGCTGAGTCCTAGGCCTAAGATTTCTGTTTTACTTAGTCAAAATGAGACAGAAATTTAATACTTCTTGCTCTATATTTGCTTCCTGAAGAACAGCTTTTAGGGTTCTTAAGCACAGGCAACTTGACCTCATAAAGGAACTATATGTTTTGCCACTTTTCTGAACTGTACTGGTAGTGTTATAGATGATGAAACTGCTTCTACCCGACCCTGGTAGTACCCCCATATTTAATATTTCTAAAACCCTATAAAAACTTTGAATGTGCGTGGTATAAAAGGATGTAAAGATAAAGGTATAAAGAAAATATGACCTTTCAAACTGTAAGTTTTTTTGTACTTACTAACTTGAAGCTATATTATGACAGGTAAAATTGTGTAATACTTATGTTTAATTGTCCGGAAAGATATTTCTCAACACTCTTTTCCATGTCTATTTAAAAGAGAAATAAGAGTCATAAACTTACATATTGATACTTTGCTTAAAATATTGGGAAATCTCATATTAGATTCTAAGGATTCCATTGCCTTTTAGGTTCTTCCTTGCCCTCTGCCTAAAATTCTGTATTTGCAGAGTTCCTAACTCAAAAGTATATGACACAGTTTCAACATCAGAACATTTAATTGAGGCCAATTTATTTTCCACTCCTTTACTTCTCCAATGAGAAAAATAAATGGCTTTAAGGAAGAAAAGGGGCTGCTGGTTAATTCCTTTTCCTAACTGGCCAGCAGATCTATTTCCCACCAAACATGTGGTAAACTATGTTGTAAGCTGATATTTATTGGTCAAGTTCATTTAATATCAAATAAAGTATATTCATTAAAATGCAGCCACTTTCAACTTCATTTTATAGAGCTCCACACAGTCAGCCAGATGATATAAAAATGGCAAAAAAGAACATTCCCCTATTTAACTGATCTATTATGAAGAAGCTGTTGAGGATGCAGACAAATGATTTAATGCCTCTACACTCAATGTTCTCATAAAGAAGCAAACATAAAGAGAGGAGTGGGTTTGCTTATTCATTTTGGTTTGAACAGATTACAAGGACTGATTATTCTCAGGCTGCTTGTTAGCATTTGTATTGAGGCAGGCCAATAGAATGAATTTTATAATTGGGTGCTTCCATTTTAATTTGGCTTTGAAATGCATTTTGGTACCATCCCTATTGCAGAGGTATGCCTTTTATTATTGCAACTGGCTTTTTGAGACTATTGACAATATTGCATGGTTAAATATGGATAGGTACCCATGCCCATGTTTATCTCTCAATAGGTAAAGCTAGCACAGGAATGCTCTTTTGAAATGCGGAGTTAGCATATTAGTAAATCATTCATTCACATCAATCTGGACTGCCCCAAACTTGTTTTGCCCAAATCAAATCCAAACCCAAACATCTAAATGATAACATGGTAATTAACCTCAATCCCAAGGCAGACAGTTTTGGCTAAGGGACTCATGGCTATTATTTGGAGAGAGGAAACATTGGTAAAGTGAGACTTATGAATGTTTCCTTGTATAGATTCTTAGCACTGTCACTTCCAGCAAAGCAAAGTTCCCACCTGAGTTTAACAATAGCCATATACCCAGTGGTGCTGATGCTTATATAGAAGCAACTATCTTTCTTCTGTACTGCAATGGTAATGTGGATCAGTTCAAAGCTATTGCTTCAGATTGCTTTTCAGCAACAGGAAAGAAAAAGAAAAAAAACTTTATCCTGGGCTGGGAAGCAAAAAGTTAGAAACCAAAAGCATTGCAACTATTGCAGACACTGGCCTAGCCAAACTGAACTGAAATTAGTGCTCCCCAAATTCCACAGTCACATTTAGCTTCAGCAAGTACTTTTTGGCAAAAGAGAAACACATCACAGGTCAGAACCTCCCATATAATTCTTTAAGTGGAGTGTTTTTAAGGATCAAAATGCCATAGAAGATTATTTTAAAATGAAAGTGATTAGCATGGAGCAAGGCAAATGTTGTTATAAGTGGCCTCTTCATTCTCATTTTAATGACCATTCAATTTTACTAAAATAAATTTTGTGCATAATTCATTTTTTGTTTTTTAGTTTAACCTAAATATAGGCATATACATTTGTTCACTTTTGATTACTAAAAGCATAGTTTAAAGGCCACATTAACTGGCCTATAAAATCAGTTGCTTGGTATTTCTTCTTGTAACATATACATAAATTTTATTTAAGAAATAAAATTGACATGCCTGGACTCCCTACAAAACAATAGTGAAAAGCTCTTCACTTTGAGTCTCCATTTGTTTTTCTTTTGTTTTGATTTTTAGTCCTGTAAATAAGTAATTTCAAAAATAAGCACCCCCACTTGATATCTATAGAAGCAGAGACCTGGAGTATACTGGCTTGGCTAGGAATGATCTAGACAGAGGCAAGTTTCAAGTTTACCATATAAAAAATCATGTGTACCTAACATCTGATGGATTTAAAGGGTATTAAAATGTTCTGGGGCTTAACTGTTGCTTAAATGAACAAGTATTTAAATACATAAAGTGATCAAACCTTGTTAGAACTGCTTAAACACAGTATGTTAAGAAAAATAATGCTAAAATAGGTAATCTTTTAGAATTCTATTCAATATAATAGCACATCCCCTCCTTTCCTTGCCAGTTTAAACATGACTGCAACTTTTTCTTTGGTGTCTTTAATTTGGTGAACTCAGAATCCCTTCTATGCATTGCTTTTGGCCATGTTGAGGATGGTAGGTCATAAACATGAATAATAAATTCCCCAAAGAGCAGACTGAAATTTTATAATCTGCCTCCATCTGCATTACTGGCTTTATCACATTCCTTACTTAGGCTCCTGTCCCAATTGGTCTGCTTAATCCCAATCCCACTTACCAGTTTAGCCACAGATCACTACTCTATCTTTAATCCTCTAAATGTGCTGTTGACTCATTCCTCCTCATACTGCACCATGGAGCCAAAACCTTCAAAGAGAAGGAACAGCATATAAAGACTATGCTTCATGACCCCATGTCAGATGCGACCTTATCCCTAACTGTATCTGAAGCAGGGGAGCCATGTGAAAGAGAGTCTTCATCATTCCCTCCTCCTCAGACTGCCTTGGCACCTAGTCTTATGCCTGCTGTGTTGTAGTAATTTGTTTCCTTGTCTGTTTATGTGGTAGATTATAATATATTGTATTTGAAGGCAGGAGTGATACTTATGCATGCATGATTTTTGCATCTAGCAAAGGTTGCACATAATAGGCATATCATTAATGTTGATTAGTAAACAAAACTAAAGCTACAACTCTTCAGCAAACCATTAGAAATGGACATATATGGACAAATATCTATTTACAGCTTGAGAATGAACATATAATTAAATTGTACATAGTGTTTATTAATCAAATTATACACATAATTTCTGAAAAAATAGATAGCTCTTTCCAGTTTTTCTAAGTAGTATCAAATATGGTTATAAAATTAGAGCTACTTTTATTATGACGTACACTTTTTAAATTGCATATGTGTAGGTATTATTTAATTATATTGGGTTTAATATACTCTTTCTAATTTCCTAAAGTAAAAGCTCATATAATTTATTTTAAACCTATTTTATCATGTAAGCATTTAAGGCCAATCACATCTAATTTCACATCTATTGTTCCATTAAAAATATTTTCTGTTTTTCTTATGGTTTCTTCTTTGACCCATGGATCATTTGATTTGGAAGCATGTAGCTTAATTTCCAAATTTTGAAAGATTTAAAAGATTTTTTATTGATGATTTGATTGGTTAATTTCATTTTATTTTAAAGACATGCTTCATAAAATTTCTATCAACTTTAAAATTTTGAGGCATATTTCATAGCTCAACCTGTAGAATATTAACTCATTAAACATTTGAATGCACTTGAGAAGAATGCACATTTCACTCTTTAGGGACAAAAGGTTTTATAGATGTAAATTAAGTTAACTGGACTAGACTCCCTTCTTGCTGCACAGGGCTCCTCTGAAAAAAGGCAATAGCCTATCAGGGACTTATAAATAAAGCCTCACCTTCCCAGGACAGAGCACCTAGGAAAAGGGCTGGTTATGAGTTCCACTTCAGCAGACTTAAACATCCCTCCCCAGCAACTCTGAAGGGATCAATGGAGCTCCCAGCACAGCACTTGAGCTATGATGAGGGACAGACTGCCTCCTCAAGTGGCTCCCTGACCCCCCGTGTATACTAAGAGACACCTCATACAGGAGAGCTCTGGCTGACATTTAATGGGTAACTTTCTGGGACAAAGCTACCAGAGGAAAGAACATGCAGTAATCCTTGCTATTCTGCAGCCCCCACAGGTGATTCCCAGGCAAGCAGGGTCTGGAGTGGACCTCCAGCAGTCCTGCAGCAGAGGAGCCTGACTGTCAGAAGGAAAACTAAAAACCAGAAAGAAATAGCTTCAACATCAACAGAAAGGACATCCACTCAGAGACCCTATCTGACAGTCACCAACTTCAAAGACCAAAGGTAGATAAACCCATGAAGATGGGAAGAAACCAGTGCAAAAAGGCTGAAATCACCAAAAACCAGAATGCCTCTTCTCCTTTAAGGGATCACAACTCCTCACCAGCAAGGGAACAAAACAGGATGGATAATGAGTTTGATGAATTGAAAGAAAGAGGGTTCAGAAGGTGGGTAATAACAAACTTCTCCAAGCTAAAGGAGCATGTTCTAAACCAATGCAAAGAAACTAAGAATGTTGAAAAAAGGTTAGACAAAATGCTAACTAGAATAACCAGCTTAGAGAAGAGCATAAACAACTTGATGGAGCTGAAAAACACAGCAGGAGAACTTCAAGAAGCATATACGAGTTTCAATAGTTGAATTGATCAAGTGGAAGAAGGGATATCAGAGATTGAAGATCAACTCAATGAAATAAAGTAAGAAAGCAAGATTAGAGAAAAAAGAGTGAAAAGAAATGAACAAAGCCTCCAAGAAATATGGGATTATATGAAAAGACCAAATCTACGTTTGATTGGTGTACCTGAATGTGACGGGGAGGATGAAACCAAGATGGAAAACACTCTTCAGGATATTATCCAGGAGAACTTTCCCAACCTAGCAAGGCAGGCCAATGTTCAAATTCAGGAAATACAGAGAACACCACAGAGATATCCCTCAAGAAGAGCAACCCCAAGGCATATAATCGTCAGATTCACTAGGGTTGAAATGAAAGAAAAAATGCTAAGGGCAGCCAGAGAGAAAGGTCGGGTTACCCAGAAAGGGAAGCCCATCAGACTCACAGTGGGTCTCTTGCCAGAAACCCCACTAGCCAGAAGAGAATGGGGGCCAATAGTGTTCTTTGACTCTTCTATAAACTTTATTATTTTCAGCCTCCTTGATCCATTAATTACTGGATGAGCAATGTAGAAACTTTCAATAACAATTGAAAATTTTTTAAAAATTGAAAGAAAAGTTTTTTAAAAGTCTATTGGCTTTTATTTTTATTTATTTATTTTTCTGAGACAGAATCTCATTCCATTGCCCAGGCTGGAGTGCAGTGGGGCAATCTCTGCTCATTGCAACCTCCGCCTCTGCTGACTGCGACCTCTGCCTTCCAGGTTCAAGCAATTCTTCTGCCTCAGCCTCCCTAGTAGCTGGGATTATAGGCACCCACCACCATGCCTGGCTAATTTTTATTTATTTATTTATTTTCAGTAGAGACAGGGTTTTGCCATGTTGGCCAGGCTAGTCTCAAACTCCAGACCTCAGGTGGTCCACCCACCTCAGCCTCCCAAAGTGCTGGGATTACAGGCATGAGTCACTGTGCCCACCCTCAAGTCTATTGGCTTTTGTTTCATATATTTTTAAGCTCCATTATTAGGTGCATACATAGTTTTGATTTTTGCATATTCTTGATGAATTGGCCCTTTTGTCATTACAAAATGTTCATCTTTATGCCTGGTAAGTTTTCCTTTTCCTAAACTCTATTTTATCTAATGTTAATATAGCCACTCTAACTTTAAGATTAGTATTTGCAAGATATCTCTTTTTCCATCCTGGCATCTTTATAGTTAATGTACTCTTCATCTAGACAACATATAGTTGAGTCTTGCCTTTCAAAAAATCTTGTTTGATGATTTTTTGCCTTTTAATTCAAATGCTCAGAACCTTTACATTTAATATGTTTTTTATATTCTTGGGTTTATGTCTACCATATTGCTATTTGTTCCATTCATTCTTCGTTCATTTTCCCCCTTTTCTTGCTTTTTTCTTGATTCATTATTTTTTAGCATTTGTTTTATCTTCATTTTTGGCTTATCAATATCTATCTATCTATCTATCTGTCTATCATCTATTTATCCTTAGTTTTAAAATACATATCTTAACCACTAATAATATTATTTCACTTCACACATAATGAAAATATCTTATAACACAGGGGTCCTCAACCCTTGGGCCATGGATGAGTATGGGTCCCTGGCCCATCAAGAACTGGGCCACATAGCAGGAGGTGAATGATGGGCAAGCGAGCATTACAGCCTGAGCTTCGCCCCTGTCAGATCAGTGGTGGCATTAGATTCTCATAGGAGCTCGAACCCTATTGTGAACTGTGCATGTGAGGGATGTAGGTTGCTTGCTTCTTATGAGAATCTAATGCCTGATGATCTGTTACTGTCTCCCATCACTCCCAGATAGGACCACCTAGTTGTAGGAAAACAAGCACAGGGATCCCACTGATTCTATATTATGATGTGTTATTTTATTATACATTATGATGTAATAATAATAGATATAAAGTGCACAATAAATGTAGTGTTCTTGAATCATCCCCAAACCATCCTGCCCCTCACCTCCACTCCACTACTTGATCTGTGGAAAAATTGTCTTCCATGAAACCGGTCCCTAGTACCAAAACTGTTGGGGACCACTGTTATAACAGTATACTTCCATTTTTCTCTATTTCCATCTACTTCTTTTCTCTATTTCCATCTTACTTCTACATTGTCCTAATCCCCCATTACATTATTATCTTTGTTCTAAATAGTCAATGATATATTTTTAAAATTAAAAAATGAAGAAAATCCTTTCCTATTTTCCCATATATTTACCTTTTCTTAAACACATTATATCATTTCCCTACTGATGTAAGATAATGATAAATTGTGTTCCTAATAAACATCCTTTCAAATTCTTAGACATAAACATTTTCTAGCAATACATTCTCTCAACCTTAACTTTATTTTATTTTATTTTATTTTATTTTATTTTATTTTATTTTATTTTTGAGATGGAGTCTTGTTCTGTCACCAGGCTGGAGTGCAGTGGCATGGTCTTGGCTCACTGCAACCTCCACTTCCCGGGTTCAAGCTATTCTCATGCCTCACCCTCCAGAGTAGCTGGGATTACAGCACGCACCACTACACCCAGCTAATTTTTGTATTTTTAGTAGAGGCGGGGTTTCACCATGTTGGCCAGGTTGGTGTTGATCTCCTGACCTCATGATCTGCCCACCTCAGCCTCCCAAAGTGATGGGATTACAGGCGTGAGCTACCATACCTGGCCAACATTAACTTTATTAAAAATAACCTAGCTCCATAAAGTTGGGAACAGTAGACACTGGGGGCAAATAGATGGAGGAGAAAGGAAGATAGGAAAGGGTTGAAAACTGCCTGTGTACTCTGCTTACTCCCTGGGTGAGGGGATCAAGTGTACCCTGTGTAGAGAAAACTCTCTACTCGTGTTCTTCCTGTACTGTCACACCATAACAATCATCAACACAGAAGACTTCTGTGAACAAACTGTGGGGTTTTGTCCCCACACACCAAGCAGCAGACACCAGCTGGATGTCTTGTAATTCAGTTCTGACACTATCTACCCAGAGATGGTGTCAGATCCCACAGGTTGAGGGCTCAGTTCCCAGGACTATCCTCCTGCCCCACCACCCCATTCACAGGTCTCTAGAACTTCTGCCTGACTGGCTTCAAGTAGGGATACTCCCTCTCTGGGTTCAATTAATTTGCTGGAGCAGCTCAAAGAACTCAGGGAAACACTGACATTTACCTGTTTATCAAAAAGGATATTGCACAGGATACAAATAAAGAGATGCATAGGGTCAATTATGGAAGAAGGAGCATGGAACTTCCATGTCCTCCGTAGGTGTGCCACCCTCCAGGAACCTCCATGTGTGCAGCTATCCAGAATCTCACTAAACCCTGTCCTCCTGGGTTTTTATGGAAGCATTCCTTTCCCCAGGGTATAGGGTGGGACCTTCTCATAGGTGGAACAAATAGCAGTACGGTAGACATAAACCCAAGAATATAAAAAATTATGTTAAATGTGAAGGTTCTGAGCACTTGAATTAAAAGGCAAAAATCATCAAACCAGATTTTAAGATCCACAATCAGGAAGACAGAGGAACATTAGAGTCCTGTTTTGGGGCAGATGAAGGGAAGGTAGATCAGAAGGCTGCCCCCAAGGCCTAACATATCCAGCCTTATAACAAAAGACTGTAACAAGAGCTATGAGAGTTATGAGGTGGGACCCACAGACGGGAACCAATGTATAATCATAACATCACATACCCGCAAACTCAGCATCACGCAATGTAGCCACTTAACAAACCTGTACATGTAGCCTCTGAATCTAAAACAAAAGTAGAATTTTTGGAAAAAAAAGTCCTAACTCAATTTTTGAAGGATTTTTTTTTTGCTGGTTATAGAATTTAGGTTAGCAAGTTTATTATGTGTTCGTTGGCTATTTCAGTACTTTGTCTTCTTTGTTTGCATTGTTCTGATGAGAATACTGTAGTCTTATATGTATTCTCCTCAATGTAATGTGTCTTTTATTCTCTGACTGCTTTTAAGATTTTGTCTTTATCACTGATTTGCAGTAGGCTTTGCTAAACTTGTGCTAATTTATGACATATCTTGGTGTAGTTTTCTTGGGGTATATGTTTCATGTGGTTCAGTGAGTTTCTTTAATATATAGTTTTATGGTTTTTATCAAATTTGAGAAAATTTCAGGTATTATTACCCCAAATATATTTTTCCTGCTTATTTTTTCACACCCCTTCCTCCTTCTCTCTTCAGAGACTCAACTTAAGTGGCTTAGACAGCTTGCTATTGTTCCCTAGGTCACTGAATCTTTTTTTTTTTTTAAATTTCTTTTTCCTCTTTGTATTATAGTTTGGCTTTTTGATATTGCTATGTTTCAAATTTACTGATCCCTTTTTCTGCAATATCTAGTATGATCATAAGCCCATCTAATGAAATTGTCATTTCAGATAGTGTGTTTTGCAGTTCTAAAAGTTCTACGTGTTTCTTTTTTATAGGGTGCATTTATTTCCTTATTATGTTTATTTTTTTCTTAATTTCTTGATATTTATAGCTTTTAAAGTCCTCAACTGCTACCTTCATCCTCTCTTCATTTCTTCTATTTATAGATCATATTTTATGCTTCTTGGTATGTTTAATAATTTTTGTTTGGATGGTATACATTGTGAGTTTCACAATGTTGAGGGACTAGATAGATATTGCTGTCTCCTTCTAAATAATATTGGGCTCCTTTGGAAGGCTATTAAGTTATTTGTGTAAGCTGAATTCTGAAGTTCATTTTTAAGCTATAAAGCTAGTCTAGAGTAGCCTTTAGTGTGGTTTTCTTCTACTGTTAAGATGTGATGCTTCTGGATTCTCTTTTGAATCCTTAAAGTCAACAAGTCAACATGTCTCTCCATTTTGGCTAGCTGGAAGTGAGCTGTCTCATAGCCTTGTGTGAGCAATTCGAATTTTTCAGTTTACAGCTCCCAATAGTCCTTTGCCTGGCCTTGTACAATATCACCCTATGCTTGCATATTACTTTTTCAGCTAAAGAATCCAGGGAACCTCTGTGCAGGTTTCTGGAGCTTGTTTTCTGTGTAGTTTCCTTCTCTCTGGTACTCTGGTCCACAAATTTCAGCTGCCTCAGCTTTCCTAGACTCATTTCTGTCTCCTTAATCCAGGGAGGCTGCTTAGCCCTGCTTGGTTTCCCCTTCCGTGGTCCGGAAAATGCTTCAGTTAAAAAACAGGGGTAATTATGAGTCTCACTTTGCTTCTTCCCCTTCTCTCATAGGTCATACTTATGCATTGCCTACTATTAAATATCTAAAAATAGTTTTTTTTTCAAATTTAAAAACATTGTCTTGTTTTCTAGTTGTTTATGGTGGAAGCATAAGAATAGTTCAGAGTTAAAAGCTTCTTGGATATTTGAAAAGAGACAAAATCTCAACAGCAGAGTTCTGGAAAAGCAGTACAGATAATTGTCAAATACTGCTTATCATTCCCTCTAATGCAAAGTAAAGAAAACAATTCAATAATCCTTTGGTCTCCATCTCTTGGTAATCTGAAATATCTATCTTATTGTTTATTTTAAAAAGAAACACAATAAGGCTTAGAACAGCAAAGATCAATCTTGATTTTGAAAAGATCCTAAAACAAGCCTATAAAATATGCTTGTCATAATTCTAGATATAACAGTTTTCTTGACGTCATTTTCCTCTGTGAGGCTGTGAGCTCCATGAGAGACTAGTAGAAATAGGGAAGGTTCTTATTAAGTATATTTTTAAGTGAATGAATTAATAACACGTGACCTGCTAATTCAAAGGATGAAAACAATATGTATTTCTCAGAAACATTAGACAGGTGAGGAAGGGGTCAAGCCAGGGGAAGGTGAGATTTCAGGGAAGTCATAGCCTCTAGACATACTGTTCAAAGCATCTTCATAATGTCAGTCCAAATCTAATAAAGGTCTGTACGAGCGTGTCCAACTAAGTGCATGGACTCAGTAGTGCCCAGTCGACCACATCACCAATTGGAAAGGGATACATTTTGGAATCTACCTGTATATATTTGTTAGGTCTGTAACAAAGTACCACAAAATGGGTGGCTTAAACAACAGACATTTGGTGTTTTACAGTTCTAGAACCTAGAAGTCAAAAATCAATGTGTCAGCAATGTGTCAGCAGGGCTGGTTTCTCATGAGGACTGTGAGGAAAAACTTATTCCATGCCTCTCTCCTAGCTTCTGGTGGTTTGCTGGCATTTTTGACATTTCTTGGTTTGTAGAAGCATTACTTTGATCTTTGCCTTTGGCTTCACATAGTATTCTCTCTGTGTGCATGTCTGTGTCTAAATGTTTCCCTTTTACAAGAATACCGTCATATTGGATTAGAAACCCACCCTATTCCATATTACCTCATCTTAACTTTACTAATTTCATCTACAACAACCCTATTACTAAATAAGGAGACATTCTGAGGTACTGTAAGTTAGGACTTCAACACAAGAACTTGGGGGTGATGGGGGCAAAATTCAATCCATAACATCAATAGACCTAAATTTGAATCTTGTCTCTTTCTTTTGCTGACTTGACTTATTTACACATTTAAGAGTGGAGATTAAGTCACCATAGTGTTTGCACACAAAAAAATTAAAAATGAAGATAATGCTTACCTTGCAAGGAAGTTGTAAAGATTAAATGAGATAATGTTCACAAAGCACTTAGCTGGAATTTGACACATGATAAGCACTCAGTACATGGTAGCATTCACTGCTCTAAGCTAAACGCTTATTGATTGATTAACTATATTGTGCTTCTCCTGAATATAATTGAGAAATAAGTCCATTTTTCATTTGTTTCATTTGTCCATTGGAAATAGATTTACCTCTGTGAAATGTTTTTCTCAGATTGGTTTCTGGAGGAGGCAGGAAGAAAACTGCTGAATCACAAGTGCTTAAATAATTAAGCCTAAGAGAGAGAAAGTTCATAATAAACACTTTTCCTTGCATTATGATTGTAGAGCAATATCTTGTAGATAGTTAACTTTAGAGGCTTTATTGATTTAACCAAAACCTAATCAACTAACAACTCAGATATCCTGTTGGAAGCATTTCCCCAGAGAGTTATTGCGATTAGGAGCTGGCCTCCTTCTGGGCTGTGGAGCTGCCACCCTGCTTGCATTTGGTCAAGTAGTTTTTTGGCTGAGTGATCATCCCAGAGGACATAGTTTCCCTTACTATGACTCCCTCCATTTTGCTAGCCACAGCAAATTAGCCCCAGCTCTGCTCCTCAGAATGGCCAAGGCTTTCACTTGAGACTCCCTTTCCTTTGGATATGAAGGGCATACATTTAGAAATTCAAAGAGTTTGAGAGGAAGGTCTTATAATTGTCATTGCTTCCATAGGATCATGGTATGGTTTCTATTGCCTGAACCCCTTTTTCCTAGTGTAACTGCAAAACTGGTTTTTAATTTTTTTGTTCACTTTTTTCTTTCATGACTTTCTAGAAGGAACATCTTTTGGAAATGAGGGGAATGCATTTTTACTGCTCCTGGGATCCGTATTGAGGGACTTTTTTTTCTGGGCACATGATATGGTTTGGATTTGTGTCCCCACCCAAATCTCATGTCAAATTATAATCCCTGATGTTGGAGGAGGGGCGTGGCAGGAGGTGATTGGATCATGGGGGTGGATTTCTTCTTGCTCTTCTCATGATTGTGAGTGAGTTCCCATGAGACCTGGTTGTTTAAAAGTGTATAGCACTTCTCTCTCTCTCATTCCTTTTCCAGACTTGTAAGATGTGCCTGCTTCTCCTTCATTTTCCACCATGATTGTAAGTTTTCTGAGGCCTCCCCAGCCATGCTCTCTGTACAGCCTATGGAACTGTGAGTAGATTAAACCACTTTTCTTTATAAATTACCCAGCCTCAGGTAGTTCTTTATAGCAGTGTGAGAATGGACTAATAGAGGGCAGTACTAGCCTCTCAAACTTTCTCCTTGGGGTGATGGAGTGTTTTAACTGACTGTAAACTTGGAAAGTATTGCTGGGTCTGCTTGGCCTTACTCTGCCTTTCTTTCTTTTACTACAGAGAAAATTCCTCCACTGTTGTTCTTCCTTTGTAGGTAAAGACCAACTTCCCTCTCAGTAGGTAATCACCTAAGTTTGACAAGAAGCTTGCAGGCCAAGGTGGCTTATCATACCATAGTCTGTGTCCTTTAACTTGGTCTTTATTAGTAATAATCGGGATAGGTGGGGTTATTTCTGATTTACTCTTGGTTGTATTTCTCAAAATTTTTGGAACTTGGAAAGAGATGTGGAGTGAAATTTTGCAGGGTCTTGTAGGAGACCAATGTTGGCCAACCTGAGAGTCACTGGCAATGTAGATCTCTTTAGCTGAGTGGAGATGTTTGGGAAGGAACAACTTCCCTATATATCCCGTTATAATTTTAACCAGAGAGTAAAGAATCTCTACTTAGGATGGGCAAGTCCAACAATGAAGTGAATATTAGATACCCAACACCCTTAGAGAAAGCAGAAAAAAGTAGTATTTATTGAGCAGCCACTAAGAGCCAAGTTCTGTGGTGAAATTATTTACATATTTTCATTTATTATTGAAGGATGTGGAATCTGGCAGAAAGTCATAGAAGATGCCGTTTGCCTTAATTAATCTTTTCTAATTTGTGAGAAAAGGGTAAAAAAATCAATTTTTTGTCATGAAACATAGACTTTTAAAGGTAATGATTACTTTGGATGGACTACCAAAGGTTTTCCTAGTTTCTTTCTTAAGGAAATGATTCTTCAAACACTAATCCTGAATTTTGCCTCTTGAATAGCTTATAGTTTAGAGATAGAAAGAATATTACGGATAATGAAGTCCTGGTACTGGATTCTCTTTAGAGAGGAAGGGCAGATCAAGAAGGTTAAGGCAATTGCCCAAGATCACAGTGACATCTAGTAGGAGATCTGGAATCAGAAGTTCAGTCTTTGAAACTTTGCCTGGTGCTTGTACCACTCTGCTCTGCTGTCCCCTCACCAAGCAGTTACTGACAACAGTTGATCACTTCTACCATCTATTTTTAGGACTATCTTTTTCTGGTGGATGGGTAAACACTCAGAACCCCAAAGCAGCCTTCTAAGGTGAGTCCCTTACTTAGTAATTATTTCTCAGAAGCTTATGTCATTCTTACCATTCCTACAAATTAGCATCTACTCTCTTTCCTTTAAGACGCCAGGCATCACACAGCTACCCGATGGCAGCTACAACTTGTCTTTTTGACAAGACAGATAGTATTTCAGCAGAATTATGTTCTGTAGCATCAATCACCCTGACAGGATATATGATAATAATTGGGAGACTCACCAGGTACCCCATTACACTTTTAAGTTGTTCATCAAGATTTACATTTTTCCTATTACCCCATCTTCTTGGCAATTTGTTGAAATTCTCCAATGGTGTAATAATTTCTTAAGTGCTTTGCCTCTGGTATAGCTAAGGAAATTAGTCAGTGTGTATAGTTGCTGAAATTTATTTTGGAATGATTTGAGAATCATCTGGGATTAAGGACTAGATCAAATGTCACCTTCTTTGGGACTGTATTGAGAAGCTGTTCTTGATACCCCCAGATTGGACCAGATGCTCACTTTTTGGCTCCTGTGTACCCTGCATTTCCCTCCATCAGAACCCTCATCTCTTAACACTATTACTGTTTCTTTATGAGTTTTTCTCCTTTGTTATAAGTTCTTTTAAGATAGAATTTTTGTAGTCAGATGCACCTAGGTTCAAGTCCTGACTCTGCCACTTACCAGCAGTGCATTTTGTGACAGTTATTTAAACTATCTGAATTTCAATTAACTCATCTGTAAAATGGGCATAGTAATAACCCCTTGAAGAGAAGTTTTAAAGATTAGTTGAGGACCTGTGTATAAAGTACACAGTATAGAATTATACAAATAAAGCATTCACTAAGTGAGAGCTAGCATTATATTTTTAAAATTATTATTCCATGGCAAAGCACAATGCCTGTCATAGGGTGGATGTTAAAAACAAATGCATGTTGAATAAACAGATGACCACCAATGTTACTTAAACTCTTCTAGTGTGATTCTATTTTCCATAGTATACCTGATATTATAGTTATGTTTACTTGCGTCAGTATCCTTCTTCAAGTTTTTAGCCCCAGAGAAGAGACATTGATTTTATCCTTGCCAAATGGAAAGGTAGATGTGAGATAAGTGAGAGAGATTTAATGTTAATATTTTCTGGCTTCTATCCTGGTCTCTCCCCTAGCTGCAAAAGAAATCAGATGCCTGTGAGAAAGTAAACTCAAGCACCCTCCACACATGTTTAACAGTTAGAAGCTCCAGGCTACAATCAGCAGGGCTCAGAAGTGCTAGAGCCTGTTTCTGAGCCTTGAGCACTGTCCCTTCTGAGAACCGACTGGGGCAGGTCTGATATTTTCTGGTGCAAAATAAAATTGCTATGCTCATGTCCAAATACTGAAATAATTATTTTCCAGGGGAAAATATTATAGTTCTATCCTTAGCTCCTTAAATGACCCCATGCATGTGCACTCTGGCCACCATAGACCCTCTCCTGGATCTCCTGAACCTTTTCAAGGTCTAGCAACTTAAGAGTTAATCCCTGGCATGGCAAAGGGCCTCCAGGACTGCATCCATTTTAGCTGCTTGGTGCCTGCTTACCAGCTGCTAAGTAGTTTGAATAGCACATTTTTTGCACAGGTAGCTGAGCTGTTCCCTGACCCGCTTCTTGCTCTTGTGGGTGTTTTCCTCTCTTTGCATCTGGCTGATAATCTGTTTTGGTCCTGCCAGCTCCTGGGACCACCCTTCCCTACCATTCAGCTCTCCTCAGTTCTCCTCTGTCTAGTCTATCCTTGGCATTCTCTGCATATGGTATGTCTGACAGTGATTGAAGTCTCCTCCCTTGATCAAAGGCTATTCTCAAACCTCACGTTAAGGGTGCAACTTAGCCTTTGATTATGGGCCCCACCGCTTGGGGTAGGTTAACTAGGTATTCTCTGTATACAGGACATGTCCTGTATGTAATGATTTTGACTTGTATCTTACAATGATTTTGTCAGGATATTTAAATGTCCTTATTTCAGCTTTTATAGAAAAATACAGCAATTAAAGCTATTTTTCAAATTTAGCTGAGTTTCTTGCTTTTTTTGCCTCTTTAAAATCTGGTAACCTTACTTTCCTACCATGAGGAACACAATTTTACCTTCATTTTCCTGCAGGTTTTTTTTAATCTTTAGGCTGATGTTTTGTTTTTGTTTTGTGTAAGATACTGTGTGTTATACAAACTAGGGGGTCTGCATAATTCCCTGATAATTAGGACACAAGCAATAATTACTGAATAAATGAACAGATGAATGAAAGGGAAACTATTTGTTTGCCCCATACGATCTCTTTCCCTTTAGGATTCCATTTAGAATACAGCAGAGCCTTTGAGTCTGAAAAAACAGTAGCTATACTGGAAGCTAAACTCTATTGGGAGGAAGCCATACTGCTTTTTTATTGCCACTGCTCTCTATATTTAATTGCCTTTTGTTTTTCTCTTAGCAATTAGTAAAGTGCCAGTCTGTGTCAGATGTGGTTCCAAGAGAAGATGTTTTTGTCCACACTTGAGCCAAAGTGTTAAAGAAACAGCAGCACACTTTGGGTGGGAGGTGGGGGAGAGTGGAGATGGAAAGTAATTAATATTTATCGAGCAACCATTATGTACTTTTTTAGACATGATCTCATTTTATCCTCACAGCAACCCTGCAAAGTATATTCTAAATAAAGAGTCAGGTTTAGCCAGGCTAGGTAACTTGCTCAAATTCTAGAGTTAGTAAATGGAAGAACTTGGATTTAAACCATGGTCTTTCCACACAAAACCATCCCGCCTCTCATTGCTAGGAGTATCATGGTGGCTGGTGATAGCAGGAGTGATCAAAGCAGATAACTCAAGGAGAAGGTAACACCTTAAGATGGTGTCAGACCCACTCATTCTCTATCCCTTCCCCTGTCTATTTCTTGTTTCTACCTTCCATTTATTCATTTATATTATATATACTAAGGGCCCCTTGGTGGCAGGCATGGTTCTAGATTCTCTGGATCATGATAAGCTGATAAATAAGGTATACATAGTCCCTGATCTTGTACAGTAATATTCAAGAATAGATTACAGAAATTGAAAAACTGATTTCAAGCATGATGTAATTGTTAAAGTTATTTTGGAAACATATAAGAAGATAATAGAGTATGGCAGTTGTTGGAGAGGTGGGGATCAGCAAAGGCCTTGTGGAGATAGGAATATGTGGGTTGCAGTGTGAGAGATAAGAATTTAGCTATGCCAACAGTTGGAGATGTGTTGTTTCAGGCAGAGGGAAACTGCAAGAGGACAAAGATATTATGCATTCATGAAAATGTAATATGATTGGCTTATCTTTCAAATGAGAAAGCTAGAGAATCCCAGATTTGTTTCATTAAGGAAGACAGCTCATTACAATAGGGAGAGGTCATGAGCCCTGAGTGCTCAGGAAAGGATATTACGCAGAGAAATATTTGGGTAGAGAACAGGGCAGCCTTACAGGCTAGTTTGATTACAAGCACCTGAAGAAAGCAGAGGCAGAAATTAAGAATAATTAAATGAGCAAATGAAGAAATGAGGGACTAAGGGAACACTTAAGGTTGGCTCATTTGATAAACAAAATCTCCACCTGCAGTGGCAGCTCTGACTTTGCTGGTTTTGAAATTGCATTTGGAATGAGAAGACAGCAAAATTGTAACAAGCCACTTTGCACTGGCAAAGACTATACTGAGCAGCAGTTGGAATTGTGATCAAATTCAGTCTCCCCAATTCTGTAATTATAGACTGTTTTTCAAAAGTGTAGGTAGGTAGGCTGATTAAACTACATGCTCTAAAATAGCCAAATGCTTCCTCCAAATGTTTAACATACAAGCAAGGCCCTTCATAACAAAATACTTTCTGTATTAAATATTAATTGAAATAATTTCATTTTGTACATTCAATACTTAAAATACCAATTTAGATGATGGATCATGAACTTTAAAGCTGGAAGAAACAGTAAATGTATCTTTCTCCCTACTCCCTGCATTGACAGCTGAGGGAGCTGGAATCCAGGGAGATAAGTGAGTGTCCAGGATCAAAGCCAGATTATGAAGTTAAACTGGGATATTGTGGGTTTTTTTTTTTTCAGATTAAAATGAAAAAGAAAATCAGGTTGATACAGAGCCTCAGTTCTAGCTGAACTGTCAACTAATGGTATATGGAACTTCCCTGGTATTTTCTTGCTTTGACAAATATTTATTTATTTTTCTGGCTTTTATCTCTAACAAAATCTTCAGACTACAGTGATTGTTGCTATTAGAAATCTGGATGACATCCTATTAAAAGCGTGTGTGTATGGGGGACGACTTTTGTAAACATGGCAAGTTGAGCTAATTATGAATGGTAGAATATTCCAGAGTCTTCTGCTTCTCTTTTTGCCTTGAGAAAATGCTTTGTAAGCTTTGAATCATAAGGAAGTAGGGTGCTTCTCCTTTTTATTCAATCCATACTAAGCACCTACTTTAATCTCAGTTGTATCTTAGGTACAAAATGTTGTAGTTTGGGCAGGGTGTAGAGACATACTCCAGTCTCAGGAAATTTACCATTTAGATGACAATTTTGGTAATGAGTAGACAAAAATGGGTGTCTGTATTGGAGGATTAAAGGGGCAAATACAATTGCTAGTAGAGCTGGAATGGATATTTTTGCAATGCAGGCTTAGGAGTAAAAAACAGTGAGCAATCAACAGCAGGTTAGAACTATTTCTCCCTTTGTCAGGGAGAAGGGAGTTGAAAGGTACATAAATAAAGCCAGCTAAGACAGTTCTGTTGTGCTGTGATTTGAAATTAGGTGGGGGTTGGAGGAGTTATTCAGAACTTTTCCTAACTTCAGGATTTAAGTGATTCCATGTCTCTGTACTAAGAAAAGACTGGACCATGGGAATAATGTAATATATTGGCCACACACACAAGAGATTATATGGACTGATGCCCAGAAACCCATTAGTAATAGCTAAGTAAGTCTCTCTCTGTCCCCATAGGCCTACTGGCAGACATTGCTAATCAATCATGACATTTCTTTCCCCTCTGAGGCTTAGAATCTTTCTCCATACCACGTTCCAAACAAACACTAACACATGTTATAAAACTGAGCTCTAATCCTTGTGCTAAGTTATAAGGTACAAAGTAAAGGGACATCAGCAGTGCTTGGAGTAGCCCAAAAGAAGAGATGGCATGAGCTGGGCTTTGAAGGATGGGTACAATTTGAGAAAATGGAAAAGAATCTTGGGAAACAGCACCATAGACACTTAAGTGTAGAGAAGGTAATGAGTGTGGCAGTTTGGAGGAGACTAAAGATGCTGACCTATGTAGAGGAAATAGAGTTGGACAAGAACTGTAAGTCAGGTTGTGCCAAACATTCTAAAAATTTGTTGTATTTGGAAATAGGTTGTTATTATAGGCTGATGCAGAATTGCTGAATTGTGATGTGGTAAAAGTTGTTATCGAGCTCCTTTGGAGAACAAGGCATTGGAGTTAGGGAAGCCAGCTAAGGAAGGTATTAAGGGAATGCAAGAGTGAGATGAGGATGCCCTATTCTGAGGAGGATGGGCAAACACTGGAAGAAATGCAACTTCTTTTATTCACCAAATATGTATTGAGTATAATTTCTGTGTTGAGCACTAATCTATGTGCTGGGATACAGCTGAAAGCAAGATAAATAAGATTACTACTTACTGGCATTTACACTGTAGTTAGAAGAGAGAGACATGGAACATGTTGTTTTGGTTTATTTCAGGTACTTCTTATCATGGTATCTCTTATTTTTATAAATAAAACTGAATAATTTGCAGAGAGCTATGGAAGGGAAGGGTGCACTTTAGATTTAGCAGTCAGCAGCACCTAAGCAGATGACACTGGTGTTGATACCTCAGTGATGAGAAGGAGCTTGATATGGTGTGGCTCTGTGTTCCCATCCAAACCTCATCTCGAATTATAATCCCCACGTGTTGAGGGAGGGACTTGTAATTCCCACGTGTTGAGGGAGGAAGGTGATTGGATGATGGAGACGGTTTTCCCCATGCTGTTCTTGTAATAGTGAGTGAGTTTGCATGAGTTCTGTCATATTAATTAGTGTTTGGAAGTTCCTCCTTTGTGCTTCTCTTTCCTGCCAACTAGTGAAGAAGGTGCTTGCTTCCCCTTCACCTTCAGCCATGATTGTAAGTTTCCTGAGGCCTCCCTAGCCATGTGGAACTGTGCGTCAATTAAACGTCTTTCCTTTATAAATTGCCCAGTCTTGAGTACTTCTTTATAGCAGTGTGAAAATGGACTAGTACAGAGCTACCATGCAAAGATTGGGGTATGAGCTCTGAAGGTAAAGGACCCAGTAAGTGGGAAGGTTCTGAGACAGATAAACTAGGGTACATGGTCACCCTTCCTCTGAGGTCCTATCTGCATTGGTCATATCATCTCCTCATCTCATTTTACCATTCTTTCTCTTTACCCATCCTTCTGAGCCACACAGACCTCCTAACTGATTCTCAGACACACGAAACATGATGCTCTTTCTCCAGATAGCTTCACAGCTCATTCATTTTTTTTTTTTTTTTTTTTTTGAGACAGGGTCTTGCTCTGTCACTCAGGCTGGAGTGCAATGATACAATCACAGCTCAGTGCAGCCTCCACCTCCCGGGCTGAAATGATCACTCACTTCAGCTTACCAAGTAGCTGGGAGTGCAGGCATGCACCACCATGCTTGACTGTTTTTAAATTTTTTCTGTAGAGATGAGGTCTTGCTATGTTGCCCAGGCTGGTTTTGAACTCCTGGGCTCAAGCAATCTTACCTGGGTGTGCTGAAGTTTTGGGATTCTAGGACTAAGCCACCATGCCTGACCTCATTCTTTTACTTCCTGTAGGTCTCCATGCAAACACCAACTTATTGGAGAAGCCTCTCCTGAATATTTTATGTAAATTGTATTTCACTCACTCCCACACTTCCTAGTCCCCTTCCATGTCTTCTTCTTCTTCATGCTGCTTATTTTTCTTCATTGCACTCCATTATTTCTTTTTGATTTTGCTCCATGGTACTTATATTCTTGCTTATCTATGTATTGTTTTGTTTCTTCCCACTAGAGTGAGTGTTCCATGAGGCAGGGAAATTTCTCTGATCACTATTGTATTCCCAGAATCTAAAACAAGGCCTGGCACATGGCTCGATAAATACTTGTAAAATTAATGAAAGAATGTAAGATGAACAGCACTCAGCTGTTTGGATATAGCTGTAGCTAGTAACAGCAAAGTCAAAGCTCAGCTTCCTTCCCTGACCCTGTAGAGTCAGCGTATCCCAAGGTTGTGGCATCTTCAACTCTTGTGATTCTTCATGTTCTCCTGCCTAAATATGCACATATTCATGTGTTCCAAGAACTGCTGAACTTGCCTTTCTTCTAAGTACATCTAATTGAACGATCTGTGTTTTCACCTGAGCTTTTTCAATATATATCCTCTCTTGAAAGTTTGCTATAGTAACCAACAAACTTTTTTTTTTAAGTTCTTCAGTGGATTTTTTCCAAGTCAGGTTAAGAAGTATTTCCTAGGAGCTTTATGGTAGACAGCTTAACCTAACCTAAGTCTCTGCCTCATTTCCCACTATTGTATGTCAGGCCGCTTATATTTATTCAACAGGAAAGGAGCCATTTCGACTTCTCTAGGAATGCCCTGATTTTCTAACTTCTGGATGCAAGTTATTCCATGTCTCTGTACTAAGAAAGGACTGGGTGATGGGAACAATGTAATATATTGGCCACACATACAAGTATTTCCTAGGAGCTTTATGGTAAACAGCTTGGGATACACTTACAGAATATAAGAGTCCTGGTGACTTTGCAGTATTATTTCTTCTGTTTTGAATATTCTTGGAAAATTCTGGTAGCCCTTAATTATTTAAAGCTCAACTCATGGAACTCCACCAAAAGCCTCCTTTGGCTCATTTAAAGAGAGGTGATTCATTTTTCCTTAATTTTAATCACTGTATTTTATTACATGTTTGACATACTCATCATACTCCATTGAAAATATTTCCTAAAATATCTTCCCCATTACCCAATGTCCTCTCTAAGGGCAAAGACTACATACCATCTCCTTTGCTGAATGGTACCTAGCATATATAATAGACAATAAAAGATCATAAAAAAATAAGAAATAACATGTCAAGATGGCTTTGAATTCTAGAAATAATAGAAATGTTTTAGCCATCCCTAACTTTTATTGATACCACTAAGTTTGAAGTGTTTGAAATATTCCACATCTATTAACGCTCTTTGATACTGAGGAGGTAGCACAGAGAAAAGAAGTGCCTATTATTCATATAGTCTCTAATTTTATTACCATATAGAACCTTTGTTCTTATTGATCAGACTGTTATGTTAGATGGCTTTATTTTCCACAAGGTCTTTTGCTGCTATTTCTCCTTCAGGGCTCAGCAGATGATACTTCGCTTTTTTGCTTGACATAGTATTTTCATACCCTAACTCATGCAGAAATGGGGTAGTATATTTAACTCATAAGAAACACAGAGCATTAGCACACACAACATAGTTTATAACTTCCAATATAAAAGGCAGTGTAGCACTGTGGTGGAGCAAGGATTTTGCAACCAGAGAGAGCTTGTTTTAAGTCCTGGCTCTGCGATTTTCTGCCTTTGTGAAGTAGGCAGAAAACTTTAGAACTTCGGGTTCAACATATATAAAATAGAATAATTCATTCACAAAGGCAGTTGTGAGAACTTGGTACAGTTCTTGGCACATAAACATTTAAGTACATGGTTGCACCCATTGTTTTCAGGGAGCTTAGGTTTTAAGGATAAGATAAAGGTCATACCTAAGATATTTGGAAAATAATCGCAACATTGGGTAATGAAATGTGGTACCCTGAGAAAGTTTGTTTGTGGGCTTGTAATAATCAAAAAATCTTTCCAAAACAGAAAGAATAATTTGAAGAGGACTATAAAGGATGAGTAGGATTGAACTAAACAGAAATAGGGCATCTCAAGAAGCCAGTGAATAGTTTATGAAGATTGAGTGAACATTAATTCATAAGAAATTCAAACTATGTCCAGCGTATAGAAAACAGGGTCTGTTGCTGCTGTTGTTGTCACTTCCCTCCAAGAGGACATGTAAGGCCAGCAGGGAGCCAGGCTCAAAGACAAAGAACAGATGCAGAGAGAACTGGGTTTACAGTCTTCCCTGGTTCCCTCAGGGCTGCTGTTGAAGCTCCCTGATCCTAGAGCATGACAGCTGTGTGCTCTTCCAGCTGTCAGTCCAGACAGAGAATACCTGCAGCTAAGGAACTATGGGACTTCCCTTCAGCCTGGCCTGGTTAACACATGGAACTGGCCTGAGTAAATGCTCTTTGTGGTCAGCTACAGGAAACTCCTACATCTTAGGAAAAAGCTACTCAAGCTGAGGCATTTTGAGAGCATCCTTGAATTCCTGCTCAAAGGCAGCAGAAACAAAGATATGTGCATGTGGAAGAATAGAGCATTTAACTGCTTTCTGTAAGGTTGAAAAGTAGGAAGTTATGCAAGCATATTTAACACATTGCAATGTTGTAGTTCATGAGATTTTTCTAAACTAAGTGATTTCTGACCAAATGACAATAAATTCAAAACTTGGGTTGGAGCCAGACTCAGTGGCTCGTGCCAGGTGCAGTAGCTCATCCCAGGCATAGTGGCTCCCAGCACTTTGGGAGGCTGAAGCGGGCACAACGCTTGAGCTCAGGAGTTCGAGGTCAGCTTGGGCAACATGGCAAAACCTCATCTCTACAAAATATACAAAAAAAAAAATTAGCCAGGCATGGTGGCATGTGCCTGTAGTCCCAGCTACTGGGAAGGTTGAAGTCGGGGGATCACTTGAGCCTGGCTGCAATGAGCTGTGATCATGCCACTGCTCTCCAGCCAGGGCAACAGAGCAAGATCCTGTCTCAAAATAAATGAATAAACAAACTTAGGTTTGAGTGGAGGTGCATGTTCTTAAGTGTATATAGTTATGTATTAGCCCTTTGTGGTCAACTTTCATGGCAAACATTTCACTATAGCTGCCTCTCCAAGATCACTAGTCATCTCCAGATATGAAACTCATGATTTTTTCCTCTCAGTTCTCAGCCTTCTTGCTCAAGCTGCCTCATTTTCCCTTTCCTTTGACTATTTCCTTTGGAAGATTAAGATAATGTACCTTGTCTTAAAGCTGTTGGCTACTTTTCTTACCCAGTTACTTGAAGTTAGGGAATGTATCTTATTCATATTCCTAATCTGTCCACCACAGTAATTTTCAAGTACAAATGTTTAAACCAAGGAATAGCTTTGCTTTTTAAATATGAGTCAAGGACTTCGACAATGAGTTATGTTGCTTTGCCTTTCTAATTTATGCTCATCACAAATTTCTGATGGGCCTCTTTTCTAAGCATGAGATGGTGCTTTTGATTCCTGTTATTATCTATCCACATAGACTATTCTTACGACTACGTGCTCATCCACAAGTTTGGAAGAGACATACTGGATGTAGCAGCTCTAAGCCATATGATACTGTAGAGCTGAGTGAGAGTTTTGAAGTATGTATCTGTGTGCCAGGAGCCGGCAGAATTGCAATCTCACCTTTATTCACTGAGTAACATTAGGCAAGTCATTTATTTCCCCAGTTTTTTTTGAAACAAGCAAACAAAGCACAAGGAGATACTTGCCTGAGAGGTTGGTTGCAAGGGTCAAATTAGAAAATATTTGTGAAAATGCTCTGTAACACATGAAAGGCTACGTAAGTTGGTTTAATGATGATATTACAGAGTTCCACATTGAACTATATCTTAAATTGGGGAAGATTTAATAGGAGAAATGAAGAAACATCAACCTGTTCAAAATATATTTTAACATAAATCAAAATATATGTTCTTTTCTTTTTTTTTAAGTTCTGCGGTACATGTGCAGATCATGCAGGATTGTTACATAAGTATACACATGCCATGGGGATTTGCTGCATCTATCCCCCCATTATCTACATGAAACATTTCTCCTAATGTTATCCCTCCCCAATTCCCCACTCCCTGTTATCCCTCCTCTAGTCCACCCACCCCCAACTGGCTGCTGTGTGTGATGTTCCCCTCGCTGTGTCCATATGTCCTCATTGTTCGACACCCACTTATGAGTGAGAACATGGAATGTTTGCTTTTCTGTTCTTGTGTCATTTTGCTGAGACAGATGGTTACCAGCTTCATCTATGTCCCTGCAAAAGACATGAACTCATTCTTTTTTATGGCTGTATAGTATTCCATGGTATATATGTGCCACATTTTCTCTGTCCAGTCTATCACTGATGGGCATTTGGTTTGGTTCCAAGTCTTTGCTATTGTAAACAGTGCTGCAATGAACATATGAATGCATGTGTCTTTATAGTAGAATGATTTATAATACTTTGGATATATATCCAGTAATGAGATTGCTGGGTCAAATGGAATTTCTATTTCTAGGTCCTTGAGGAATCACCACACTGTCTTCCACAATGGTTGAACTAATTTACACTCCCACTAACAGCGTAAAAGTGTTCCTATTTCTCCACATCCTCTCCAGCATCTGTTGTCTCCAGATTTTTTAATGATCGCCATTCTAAGTGGCGTGATATGGTATCTCAACGTGGTTTTGATATACATTTATTTAATGACCAGTGATGACGATCATTTTTTCATGTTTGTTGGCTGCATACATGTCTTCTTTTGAAAAAGTGTCTGTTCATATTCTTTGCCCACTTTTTGATAGGGTTGTTTGTTTTTTTCTTATAAATTTGTTTAAGTTCTTTATAGATTCTGGATATTAGCCCTTTGTCAGATGGGTAGCTTGCAAAATTTTTTTCCTATTCTGTTGGTTGCCAGTTCACTCTAATGTTAGTTTCTTTTCTGTGCAGAAGCTCTTAAGTTTAATTAGATTCCATTTGTCAATTTTGGCTTTTGTTGCCATTGCTTTTGGTGTTTTAGTCATGAAGTCCTTGCCTATATCTATGTCCTGAATGGTATTGCCTAGGTTTTCTTCTAGTGTTTTTATGGTGTTAGGTATTATGTTTAAATCTTTAATCCTTCTGGAGTTAATTTTTGTATAAGGTGTAAGGAAAGCACGCAGTTTCAGCTTCCTGCATATGGCTAGCCAGTTTTCCCAACACCATTTATTAAACAGGGAATCCTTTCCCCATTGCTTGTTTTTGTCATGTTTGTCAAAGATCAGATGGTTGTAGATGTGTGGCATTGCCTTTGAGGCCTCTGTTCTGTTCCATTGGTCTATATCTCTGTTTGGTACCAGTAGCATGCTGTTTTGATTACTCTAGCCTTGTAGTATAGTTTGAAGTCAGGTAGTGTGATGCCACCAGCTTTGTTTTTTTTTTTTTTTTTTTCTTAGTATTGTCTTGGCTACCAGGCTCTTTTTTGATTCCAAATGAAGTTTAAGGTGGTTTTTTCCAGTTCTGTGAAGAATGCCAGTGTTAGTTTGATGGGGATAGCATTGAATCTATAAATTACTTTGGGCAGTATGGCCATTTTCACAATATTGATTCTTCCTAACCATGAGCATGGAATGTTTTTCCAACTATTTGTGTCCTCTCTTATTTCCTTGAGCAGTGTTTTGTAGTTCTCCATAGCTTGACATTTGTGAGGAAATGATATTGTTGGTTCCAATCAACAATTTCAAAAGCATTCTCTGCAGATATATGAATGAGTATTTTTGCTTATATAAATTTGGAAAATACTGAATTAAAGTTCATCAAAATTCTGTATTATAACTCCTTATACCTTTTAATTCAGTTTCACTGAGAAATTTCTAAAATGGCAGTGTGGAAGGTGTATGTGTTTGTGTGTGTACATATGTGTGTGTGTGTATAGAGTATATCTTGCCATATTTCCTAAAAGTAGATGAATACAGAATGTCCTTCCATTTTTTTACAGAGCATCATGGGTCTAGAATTCCATATAACATTTTAGAAAACACTACTCTTGGGGTCCAAACTATTGTGTGAACCAATTATTTAGCTGGAAGGTAGGCCTGCAGGAATAGTAGGTAACCTGTCAAAAGTATCATATATTCTTGGGATGTGACCAAAATGCATTATCTAGCTTTAATTTGGCTTATCAGAGAAAGTAATTGCCATGCTATTCATTACCCTCAAGCAGATGGGCATCCTGAAAAAGAGACCCAGTTGGCTGAGAAAAGCTGTGGATGAGATTGGTTAGAAAGACTTACCAGGCTTTTCAATGATAACACCCATGCAACCACAGAAATCATCCCTGCTAACTGCCTTGAATCATTTCTCCATAGTTGACCTTCTCCAATTAGACCTATAAGAGATTTTTTTTTTTTTTTGAGACGGAGTTTCGCTCTTGTTACCCATGCTGGAGTGCAATGGCACGATCTCGGCTCACCGCAACCTCCGCCTCCTGAGTTCAGGCAATTCTTCTGCCTCAGCCTCCTGAGTAGCTGGGATTACACGTACGCACCACCATGCCCAGCTAATTTTCTGTATTTTTAGTAGAGATGGAGTTTCACCATGTTGACCAAGATGGTCTTGATCTCTTGACCTCATGATCCACCCGCCTCGGCCTCCCAAAGTGCTGGGATTACAGGCGTGAGCCACCGTGCCTGGCCCCGAGAGATCTTAAAAGAAAAATATCAGTTTATAGAATTCTATCTGGACACAATTTTTTTGTCATTCATTCTTTTCTGTAAGAATTTGAACCAATGGAAATAATAAATCTTGGATTCTAAAAGGCCAAGAATAAAACTTGGGTTGGGGTGACTTTTGCCATACATTTGATGACAAGGCCTCTCTGCCAAGACAAGCTGAGAGTACTAAAAATATTAGAAAAAGGGTCACACATAGGCAGGTCACTGGCTGGCTTTAGCACTCAGATATTATCTGTTTGGGCCAGAGTGTTTTGAAAACTAAGTAATTATGTCATAATTGAGATCTTGAAAAATTGAGAGACTCAGCAATATAGGGCTACATTTACATGTGAAAACCAACAGTGATAGCTGAGTAGTATTAGTTTAGACGGGGCATATGCTTCTGATATGCCCTGGGTCTTAATTCTTTTTGTTTTCAGATATGAACTATTTCACTCAATTATTTTCATCTACTTAGACCTATAGCACTTTAAAGTTGGTGTCCTCTGTATTAGTAGTATTGTTATTCAGAGCCTTCTAGCATGAATACTTCTTCCAGCCATTCTACTTAGGAACACACACACTCTTCTGTCCCATATCTTTACTATGGTGAATAGTGGTGAAATAAACAGAAGAGTGCAGATAGCTCTTCAATATATTGATTTCCACTGTGTTGGATATATACCCAGGGGTGGAATTGCTGGATCATATGGTAGTTCTATTTGTGTTTTTCGGGGAACTTCTGTATTGTTTTCTATAGTAGCTGTACTAATTTACATTCCTACCAACAGTGTGTGTGTTCCTAAGTGAATGGATAGATAAAATGTGGCATCTTTACACAATAGAATATTATTCAGTCATAAAAGTCATAAAATGCTGTCTTTTGTAGCAACATGGTTGAAGTTGAAGGTTATTATGTTGATTAAAATAAGTCAAACATGAAAAGACAAATATTGTGTGTTCTCACTCATGTGGGAGTGTAAAAGTGGATCTCACAAAGATAGAAGTAGATTCGTGGTTATCAGAGGCCAGGAAGGGTAGTGGGGAGGAGGGAATAAGAGGGTGATTAATGCAGGGGTCCCTAACCCCCAAGTCCTGGACAGGTACCCATCTGTTAGGAACCCAGTAGCACAGCAGGAGATGAGTGGAAGAGCGAGCATTACCCGCTGAGCTCTACCCCCTGTCAGATCAGCTGCCGCACTAAATTCCACAGGAGCACAAGTCCTGTTATGAACTGTGCATGCAAGGGATCTGGGTTGTGTGCTCCTTATAAGAATCTAACTAATGCCTGGCAATCTGAGGTGGAACAGTTTCATCTTGAAACCATCCACACCCTTTCCCCCACCCCGACCTGTGGAAAAATGGAAAATTGTCTTCCATCAAGTCGGTTCCTGGTGCCAGAAAGATTGAGGACCACTGGACTAATGGGTACAAATATACGGTTGGGCAGGGTGCAGTAGTTCACACCTGTAATCCCAGCACTTTGAGAGGTTGAGGTGGGTGGATCACTTGAGGTTAGGAATTCGAGACCAGCCTGGCCAACGTGGTGAAACTCGGTCTCTACTAAAAATACAAAAATTAGCTGAGCATGGTGGTGTGCACCTGTAATCCCAGCTACGCAGGAGGCTGAGGCAGGAGAACAGCTTGAACCCAGGAGGTGGAGGTTGCAAGTGAGCCGAAAGTATGCCACTGCTCTCCAGCCTGGGAGACAGAGACTGTGTCTCAATAAAAAAACAAAAAACAAACAAATAAAAAAACAAAGATACAATTAGAAGAAATGTGACAGTGTTCAGTTGATCTGTAAAATGATTATATTAACAATAATCTATTGTGCATTTCAAAATAGATGAGAATGATTTGTTTAGCATAAAAGAAAGACAAATACTTACGGTGATGGATATCCCAATTACCTTGATTTCATCTTTACACATTTTACGAATGTATTAAAATATCATATGTACTTCCAAAAATGTACATCTGTGTCAGTAAAAGAAAAAAAATAGTATTTTTATGTTGGCCAAAATATTTACCATTTCTGGTGCTCTTCAATCCTTCTTTAAAATTCTAAGATTCCATCTGGTATCATTATCTTTCTGCCTGATGAAGTACCTTTACCATTTCTTGTAGGGCATATCTACTGGTGAAAAATTCTATTAGTTATCAATTATTTGGAGATGACCTTTTCTTTCCTCCTTTCCTTTCCCTCTCCTTTTCTTTTTCTTTCCTCTGCACCTTAAAGGTATTATTTCACTGTCTTCAGGATTTAATTTTTTTAACATTTTATTTAGTTGACAAATAATATATTTATTTATTTATTATGTACTTTAAAATTTTTGTACATTGTGGAATGACTAAATTGAGCCAATTAATATATACATCACTTCACATACTTGTGAGAATTCTTAAAATCTAATCTTTTGGCAATTTTGAAGAATATGATACATTGTTATTAACTAGTCACGATGTTGTACAATAGATCTCTTGAACTTATTCCTAGCTAACTGGAAGTCTGCATCCATTGAGCAACATCTCCCTAACTTTGGCTACTGCTGCCCCTTCCTCCTAGGCTTTGTTAACACCACCATACTACCCTTTACTTCTACGAGTTCAACTTTATTTTAGATTCCAAATATAAGTGAGATTACATGCTATTTGTATTTCTGTGCCTGATTTATTTCACTTAACATAATGTCCTCCAAGTTCAGCCATGTTGTCACAAATGACAATATTTTCTTCTTTTTTAAAGCTGAGTAGTATTGCATTGTGTACACACTACCACCTTTTCTTTATCCATTCATCTGTTGATGGAGACTTAGCTGATTCTGTTTCTTTTTGAACAGGGAATTAACTTGGACTCAAGTTGTAAACTGTCTCCTTAGCAAAAGATATCATGCAGCTAAGGAGACAGTTTGCAACTTGAGTCCAAGTTAATTGCCTGCTCAAAGAAGACACTATGTAGTGGCTTTTATTTCTATTGGTCTCCTTGAAAGATTGGGTTACATATATTAGGGACTTAGCATCTACTTGTTAATTTAACTTGCAGACCTCTCAGTTGAAGTGCTTTGCACTCTCTTCCCTATCCTCCTCGTTACATTGACCTAACAATTTCACTCTTCAAATATATCATGCAAATTTACCAATTCAAAAATATAAAGATATATTTTAAAGGATGTTCTTTGAAGCTTAATTAGTAATTGCTATTTGCCAAAAATTCTGAAAAAATGTCAGCCTTGGTCTGGGTAAATAAATCATGATATGTGTGTAAAAATTCATGATATGCAACTAGCTAAAAATAGATTTATAAGTTTTGTGATAAAAAAGATCTCCAAAATATATATTATAGAAAAAGCAAGAGAATAAGTTTGACTTCTGTATATCCTTACATACATAAAGCTCTATATACAGAGTGTGTCTGGAGATAATAGTGAAGGAATTTTGTTGTTTCTTTTTTAACCAGGGTATGCATTGATTTTTATAGTGAAAAAGTAAAATTCATGTCTCAAGGCTCTACCTCAATATACCAATGGGGAGAAAAATAAATGTGAAAATTGAATCTTTAATATAGTTTTTTTTTTTTTTGCAATGTCTCCCTCTCATCTTTGCTAAATTTTACCTGTAAAGTCATTTTTGTAGAGCTAATGGGGAAAACCAGTCTAAAGAGTAAAAAAGGGAAAAATAAAACAACTCAGCATTTTACTTCTTCCTTAACATGGATGTCAGTGTTTCATTTCATACCTAGAATTTTCTCTTTTAGAGGCTGGGTTGAATGGTACTTTCAGCAAAGAAGAAATTATTTATTTATTTATTTTTAAGTATGATGGCCTACAATCTTCTCTGTTACAAACACCCACACCTAAGAGATGACAAAATGATTTGCAGAAGGACATCATCCTGAGAAGATAAATAGACTTTAAAATGGTTTTGACCTGAAAAATCAATTCAGTTGTCTATAGGCCTCATGGGAAGAAAATCACCTCTGCTGAGGAAAATATTATTTTTACCTCTGAGAGGACCAAAGCAGTATCAGGGAGGAAGCCTTTTTTTTTTTTTTTTTTTTTAATGATGACACTTTCTCCAACAAAGAATGAGTGTTTACAGAAAAATAGGTGATATATACTTATTTTTCTCAGCATTGAAGTAAAACCTTGTCCTTCTTTATTGTTCACCCAGCTGCAGGGCATTACTGACTTAGATAGAGGCAAAAAGCAATGTCATGCTGTGAGGGCAATGGACTGATGTCTTGGTGAAGAAAAACAAAACAAAAAACTTTGAAGGTGAGAGAAGAATAGGAGGGAGATGCAGGTAAAGAAAGACCAGCTGAGCAAACTGTCTTCCTGGTTGAGAGTCAGCAGCTGGCTGCAACTTTCTTCTCTGTGTTGCATGACCCATGGGAAGAACAAGCACTATAGATTTTCTGGGAAGAGCAGGCAGAAGCATGAATTGCCTTCCAGCAACTTCTGGAAAAAGACTAGCCAGAGATCTGTGACTTGTCACTAATAGTCAGATTGGAACCAGCTGTTTCTTGGGATGAGGAGTGTCAGAATAAGAAGTTGGGGAAAAGGGATTAGGAAGATTTGGATGAGTCAAGACCTAGTTCAAGTGGTCTAGTAGAAAAGAATGGATTGAGCTCTAAAAGCAGCCGAGGGTTTAATGGAGATGTTAGGAAGGGAATTACCATCCATAAGCATCTTCTAATGGCAATAGCCATACATGGAAGGTGTAGCCATCACCTTCTTTTTAATCGATGAAGGAACAAAGATTCGGGGAGGGTAAACCTTTTTTATATTGTTCAGCACTATAAATTAGTGGGGCCGGCTTTTGACCACCTTTATTCCAAAGCCTGTATCCTCTTTACTTCACCAGGACATCTCTCTGTCACATTGGGGCAGCCTAAGGAAGCTTATGAAAAGCTCATATTTACCACTTACCATCTTTACTCTTTCCTATTTTAAGAATATCTCTCCTCTTCTTTTGCCTCTATTCTCCATTAACCAAATTCACCCACTCTAGCATTTAAAAGTTAATCTGTATAACCACCCTTAGCAGTAGCTCTTACTATTCTCCATTTTATAGTTAAATGAGATTTACAGGTCAATGTGATGACAAAAAAAAAGATGTTTGATTTTGCTCACTGAACAAAGGCATGCTGAAATTTTGGAGCTGGAATCAGCATTTGGATTGAGCTGTTGGTATCAGAAGGACTAGAACCCAGGCAATGAGACAATTGTGCAGTAATTTTAATCTCCACTAGATGGCACTGTAAAAGTGCTTTGAAAAGCGGCTTCCTTTGGGAGCGCTTTATTTCCTATTCAGCAAATGTGTTACCCTCCTGGGGTACTTTACAGTCCTGGGGCTCAGTTCTCCTGAGTAGCTGGCATCCTGGCTTTTGCACAGAACTCTCTGTTCTGATGCAGTTCTTCATCCATCGTTGTCGGGAAAGGGATCATGAATGATTTATCACTAATGACTCATCATTAATGAAAATTACCAATGATTAATCTTTAAAACCTCTCCTTCTTGGGAAGTTTGCTTACGCCCCCACACTCCTTGGAGTTTCTGTTCACCACAAACAGTACTAAGTTGTCCTGCATACCATCCCTTCTCAACTCACAAGGCATAACCCTGCCTTGGATTCATTTTGGAAATTTGGGAAATTGTCTCAAAGTCAATAACAGGATATCCTCCCTGCTTTAAGTAAGGAAGAGAGGGGGATCTATGAGCTCTGCTTTCCAGAGAGATACCCTTTGTCAAGGGTTAAATTATGTTATTAATATATTGCATTTTTGTCTTTTGGGTTCTTGATTGCAGTGATGATTAACTTTAGCCCAAACTGCCAAGTTTTACATATCCAGGGATTTATTAAAACTATTGCAGCAACAACATATAATTAATGATGACTCTGTAGCTAGTTCCTAGTCATATGTAGAGATGGTTTGTAATTTTTATCTGTATTTTCTATGATCTGATCTATAATCTGATTGTACAAAATCAAATCAAAATCAACTTCCTCACTTCGGAGACTGCCTGGAATGCTCTTGTTTTCCAAATTTGCTTAGAAGGAACTGAATATGCAAATTTCTATGTCCTGTACAGTTTCAGCTTAATTATCACATCTTTCTGTCTCCATATTATGTTAAGACCCACAGTCATATTCTCCCACAACACTCTAACTTCTACCTTCAAAGCCACTTTACACACTAATGAATTATCTGTAATGTTTAAAACATGTCTGCTTTCCCTAGTACATCTGAAGGACCATTGCAACAATAATTGAACAAACCAGATTCCTTGGAGCCAGGCATATACCCTATATACAGTCAATGCTAAATAAATGTGTACTGAAACAGAAATAAGTGTGTGATTTAGCTTTTTCTATTTAGCTGTCTGGGAAATAAATATTACTTGAGGAGGTCTATAATATATTTTTACAAGGTACATTTAGTTTTGAAAATATACAGAGAATGTCACAGGGTCAAGAAGAAATGTACATTCTCCTGGTAAAGGGATAGGAAAATTGCCTCCTAGACTGTATGTTGATATCCAAAAGAAAAATGCTTATCTTTGTGTTATTTGAACAGAGCACCAAATAAATGATTGTTTGTTGGAACTATTGTATTGCCTTTTTGTCTCTTGGGTTCTTAATTACAATGATGATTAAGCAAATGCTTTTTTTTTTTTTAAACTAGAGGTTGGATGTGATACGCTTATTTGCTCTTATTCCATCAGAGCATGTTTTATTCTTCTGTTTTTAATTGATATATTGTTTGTGATGTCTGCAATAGAGATCAAATGGAGAGAATTTTCCAATGATGGAATAGAAATGGCATTAGAATTCTAGTCAGGGAAGTAGACTGGCTATGTGATCTTATTTAAGCCACCTGCTATCTCTAAGCTTCAATTTTCTCATATGTGAAATGAGGAGTTGAGTTTACATGAGTAGTGTGGGCATGCAGTGTCTGATGTGGGCCTCATTCATTTCCACTCTTGGTATTTGCATCATTGGGTAATCTTCTTGGCTTGCATGTGGGCTGAGTCCAGTGACTGGCTTTGAACCAATACACTATGGCAAAGGTGATGAGATGCAACCTTCATAGACAGGCTACAAAAGATTGTGATTTCCGTCTTGCAAATGCATTCTCGCTGCCTTGATCTCCCTGATTATGATGAAGTAAGCTATCCAATTGGGAAGCCCACAAGTCAAGGAACTGAGGAACGCCTCTGGCCAATAACTAGTGACAAACCGAGGCCCTCACTCCAAGAGCCCTGAGTAACTGAATCCTGCCAAAAACCATGTAAGTGAACTTTGAAGCAGATCTTTCTCAGTCAAGTCTACAGATGGGACCTCAGCCCTACTCAACATCTTGATTGCAGCCTTGTGAGAAATCCTGAAGCAAAGTATTCAGTTAAGCCATGCCTGGACTTCTTGCTGCACAGAAACTGAGATGTATGCTGTACTGAGCTTCTAGGTTTAGGGGGAATTGGTTATACAGCAATAGGTAAATAATGCAAGTGATTTCAAACTAATTGATGGTCTTATGCATGGGTTACTACCTTTAAAGCCTCCCTGTCCAGATATATCTCCTTTCCCCTAATCTATCCATGTTCAAAAATATATAACACTTACGTGCCTATCACTATGCTTTCTTTAAGATTAATAAAATGAACATATCTGATATGATATTCAGCTATCACAGAGGGGAAGCAGAGTAATAATGATAGGTGGGGTCAAAAGAGTGAATTATTGATAACTTTGTAGTCATATTAGTTTAGCTTTCTTGAGGCTCAGTTTCTTATTTGTAAAATGAGGAGACTGGAATATAACAGGGTTCTCAGAATGTGATCTCAGAGGCATCATCATCATCTGGGAACTTAGAAATGCAAATTCTCAAGCCTCAGCACAGACTTATTGAATCAGAAGGCATCTGGCATTTTAACAATCCCTCCAGGTGATTCTGATGCACACAAGTTTGAGTACCACTGAGCTAGAAGTTCTCTGAAAACTCTCACAGCTCTACCAAGTAATGATGATAGTAATAACAAGAAATGGTTATTGATCATATTCCTTATAAAAGGACTTTATATTCATTATCTCATTTAATCATCACAGTATCCTATGAAACAGACACTTGTTATCTACATTTCTTGTAAGAGTTCTAATGTCTATGCTTCTAGAAGACAGGGACAATGCTTTATTCATTTCTAAACTCTATAAGCCTTGCACAGGCCTCATAGTTTTTATATATGTATGTGTGTGTCAGATGATAATTGTTTGAAAAAATGAATGAATGAATTCAATTTGTGAGCAAAATTAATTTGTGAATAAAAATAATAGGAAGACAGGACTGAAGTGTCAGAGGATTTCTAGAAGTTGGGTAGATGGAAGTCTGGAGCAAGTTGGATATTCTAATTACCACTTAAATCCACATTAGAAGGTAACACCAAGTCTGCTTACCTATTAGACTGGTCTTGATCTCAAGAGTAGCCAACCTCTTGACTCCCAGTGACTTCAATTTGCAGGCTTCAGCTATTGAAAAATCTAATATGACATTTTTTTTTTACGGGAGAGTGACCCTGGAAGAAAAATTACTTTATAGAAATAATTAATATGACAAGGGCATAAGCAAAGATTTAAAAGAATATTTCAACATGTTAATCAGAATATTCCTGTGCCTTTCAGAATCTAGAGAGGAGCATCCCCAAACAGTTAATAGCTACTGCTTCTCATTCCTTGGGCCTTTTGAATGAATTAGCAGGGCCATTCGGATTTGTCTCTATGTCCTTTCCAGACTTAGTTTCTTTGCCAACTACAATTAGAAACATGATTTTTGATGCTGTGAAACATTTCAGTAAAAAAGTATACAGTTAGAATTTACTCTGAGCTTAGCAACATCTTACACATTATTCGGAATTACTATAATGTCACTCCTGGGGTGTGTGTGTGTGTGTGTGTGTGTGTGTGTGTGTGTGTGTCTATGTCTATGGGTGGGGGTGTGTAAACATATTCCTTTCTTTCCTCTCCTCTCTTCTGTAACAGTGTCAAACACTGTTCCAATCACTGTGAACATCTTTTCTCACAATTACTCTATAAGAAAGGTCCAGTCACGATTGTGATTTTGCAGATGGGAAAACTATGACACAGTGAAGTTAAAAGCATTTAATTTAGATCTCAGTGGTGAGTTGGGATTCAAACTCAGGCAGTCTGACTCCACATCCAAAGCTTTTTAACTATGATGTTGAATACTATCCTAACTAGAGCGGAATATAAGCTAGAAGTCCATGAATTTGTAAGCGTGGCTCTCTCATTTTTCTTGTTTTCATGCAGGAGAAGTTACATGTTTTTTTCCCAAAATACAATGGTGGAACAGGGATAGCATACCAGTTACAGTCACATTAAAAAGAAAGAGAGAAAGAGAGAGAACGAGAGAGAGAGAGAGAGAGAGAGGAAGGAAGGGAGGGAGAAGGGAGGGAAGGAAAAAGGAGTTACCACTTTCAAGAAATTAGAAATCCAAAAGGGTAAACTCTAGTAGGTTTCAAGACCTGGGAGTAATCTATGACTTGAAGCTTCACTTTCTGAGCCATTCTTTTATAAGAATAGCATGTGTTTGTAGCAGAGTGGTCTTATTAATCTATGTCCTGCCTGTAGAAGTTTAGGAGTCCCACAATCTTCTTTCATCTCATCATCTCTCTATCTCTTTCTGTCTTTCTGCTGGTGTAAAATTCTCAAGAGCTTTGTGGGTTTTCTGTGAATATTTTGGGGATTCACCCCATTAGATAAGAGTCTCTTCCATTATATCTTTGTTGGATAATTTCATCTCTATTCCTGGCTTCTACTTAGATGGCTGAGATCTGTGAGTTACATGATTAACCTCTCCAGGATACCTCTGTGTGATTGAAATTCTCACCTCTTGATACTTCTGAGCCACTAGCAAAAGGTGGTCCAGCCATACCCTTGACTTTCTCCCCAGAGCAGTCTTTCCTGACAATGAGCTCCTAATTTTGGCCTCTTTTCCAGTTGGGATAGAATGAGAATTTCCCAATCACCAAGTTCCAGTTTCTTTTTCTTTCAAAATTATTTTGTCAACCTTTCTCTTTCCTCTTGCATTTTACTATAAGCAGTGTGACAAAACCATTCTGCACCTTCAATAATTTGCTTAAAATGCTTCTCAGCTCAATACTCAACCCCATTGCTTATAATTTCTGCTTTCCACATAACTAAGATGGATATCCAGTAAGCTTTCTGCCACTATAAAACAAGGATCTCTTTTTCTACGTTTCTACTTGTTCCCTATTCCCTTCTAAACTCTCATCAGGAGTACCTCTAATATCCATATTTCTGTCAACAGTCTTTTAGGAAGATTTAGGTATTCTGTAAAGTCATATAGATTTTTACTATGTATTTTCTCTACTATGCTCTTTACTTCCTTCTGCATCCTCACTAGTAGAGTCATTATCCATATTCCTACTCAGTCTATCCCAGACCATCTAGACATTTTCTGCTATGTTCTTCAAAGTCCTTTCAGCTTCTGCCCATTGCCTATTGCAAAGCCACTTCCACATTTAGTTATTTGTTACTCCACTTCCAGATACCCCAATCGATATCAGTCAGTGTTAAACCAGAGAAACAGAAACTAGTAGGAGATATACTTTTTAAGCTTTCTGGCAAGAAATTACTTTATGTGATTTTGGGGGCTATACAGTCAATTCCAAAATCCGTAGGGTAGACTGTCAGGAACTTCAGGCTGGAATTCTTGGGCACAGGCTAAAGCTAAAGCTGGGGTCCACATTTGGAATCTCTACTCGTAGGAAACCTCAGTTCCACTCTTAAGGCCTTTCAATTGATGAAATCAATCAGACTGTCTAGGACAGTTGCCCTTTTGAAAAACCAACTGACTGGCTGGGCACAGTGACTCATGCCTGTAATCCCACCACTTTCGGAGGTCGAGGCAGGCAGATCACTTGCGGCTTGGAGTTCAAGACCAGCCTGGCTAACATGGTAAAACCATGTTTCTAATAAAAATAACAAATAAAAAAAATTAGCTGGGCATGGTGGTGCACACCTGTAGTCCCAGCTCTACTTGGGAGGCTGAGGCAGGAGAATCACTTAAACCCAGAAGATGGAAGCTACAGTGGGCCAAGATAGTGCCACTACACTCCAGCCTGTGTAACAGAGTGAGACTCTGTCAAACAAAAACAAAAACAAACAAAAAATACCCTGATTATTGACTTTAATTAAATCTATAAGAAAATTTCACCTAGACTAGTGTTTGACTGAATAACTGCAGAATGTAGCTTATTCAAAATAACACACAAAACTAACCATTACAAGATGGTACCAGAATTCCCATTTGTCTTTGTTCCTTGTTTAAAATGTTTCTCTTAGGGTCTTGATGACAAGGAAAAATGACTAGACCATTGGGTCCCCTATTCATGATATCATCAAAAATCTCATCACTGGACTCACACCTATAATCCCAGCACTTTGGGAGGTTGAGGCAGGAGGACCTCTTGAGTCCAGGAATTTGAGATCAGCTGAGGCAACAAAGCAGGACCCTGTCTCTACAAAAAAATAAAAATGAAACATTAGCCTTATAGGCTTATAGAGTTTAGAGATGAATAAAGTATGGTGGCATGCAGCTGCAGTCTCACCTACTTGGGAGGTTGAGGTGGGTCCTTGAGCCCAGAAGGTCGAAGGTGCAGTGAGCCATGATTGTGCTACTGCACTCTAGCCTGGATGACAGAGTGAGACTATTTAAAAAAAAAGATCATTATCATGCCTGTAATTCCAGCACTTTGGGAGGCTGAGGCGGGTGGATCACAATGTCAAGAGATCGAGACCATCCTGGTCAACATGGTGAAACCCTGTCTCTACTAAAAATACAAAAATTAGCTGGGCATGGTGGTGCATGCCTGTAGTCCCAGCTACTCAGGAGGCTGAGGCAGGAGAATTGCTTGAATCCAGGAGGCGGAGGTTGCGGTGAGCCGAGATCGTGCCATTGCACTCCATCCAGCCTGGGTAACAAGAGTGAAACTCCATCTCAAAAAAAAAATCATTAACTCTGAACAATATCCTTTATGTAAATATACTTAAATTGATTAGAAAACAACATAAAATAATGTATATTCTGGAGGCTGAGGCAGGAGAATTGCTTGAATCCGGGAGGCAGAGGTTGCGATAAGCCAAGATCGTGCCATTGCACTCTAGCCTAGGCAACAAGAGAGAAACTCCATCTCAAAATAATAATAATAATAATAATAATAATTGTATTTAATGGTTAAATTGTATGGAAGATACTAAAAGTACCATTTAAGTTTATAGGAAGAGTTAAGTATGGGTTAATTTAAGAAGCAAAATGTTGAGAAGGCAGAATATGAGCTGAACAGGGCTCAGTTATAGACAGAGGGAAGAGGATATGACATATCAAGCCAGGGAACAGCTCGGAGGTAGAAACAAAAATGGCATGTGGATGAAGCACTGAAAAGACTGCTCTCTCCCATGCATGATCTCTAGGACAATTGAGATTGGGTGTATATATTATGGAGATTATTAAAACCTGTGCCACTGAATTTGTATTTGAAGTCCTAGGTTATAAAGAGTCATATGATGGAAGCAGTCTATAAGAGAGTTGAATCTGGCAGAGTAGGGGAGGATGAATTGGAAGGGGCAGAAGTTGTCATCATTGGCATGATAGGTCAGGAACTTAGATAAATAGAGTAGGGATAAGAACGTAGAGCAGGAGAGAGATACAAGTGGCATTTTGAAGCAACAAACTAAGGGCATGTGATGGAGTGAACACTGGAGATGAAGAATTGGCATGCCTCAAAATTTATGCCAAGAATTTGATTATTTATGTTGAATTGGGATTTTACATTAGTATAAAACAGGAGTCCAAAAATTCTGCTTTTTTCCATACTAATCTCCTGATTCTGAGGCAGGTTAGAAACAAGGGTACATGAAAAAGGAGGCAAGAGAATGCGCAGTAACACTATTATTAGCAGTGACTTCTGCTTGAAGCTCCAATGCAAAACTAGGAAGCTAAGGTGAACCATGTGGAAGAATTTTTAAGACATCAGAAGCAGCCTATATATAGCTTAGATGTGAAGCAAGTCAAACAGCTATCTATGTTTATCAGGTTCAGCCTGGATAGCAGATCTTCCATGGATGGTGTCGGAAAAACAGTTAAAGGCGTACCCAGTGCCAGGGCAGGGAACAGTACTGGTGGCTCCATGCATAAATGAAGAGAGAATATTCACAGAGGATAGAATGAAGGCTTGCACAAAGCAGCCCAGAGCACTTATCCTTCTAGTCTAGTAGCAAAGGGGGAAGAGAAACTCCAGCCACAAAATCAGTTCCACTTGAAATTCCAATCGTAGAAAATGTAGCCAACTCAATATCCTTGAACTTAACCAATCCTTCTACTCTTTGACAGGCCAAGTTTCTCTCTTTTTCCTGGCTGCTGATTTTTAGGGATGAGTAAGGGAGAAGGGTCCTATGGGAACCTCCCATTCTACTAGAGAACCATCACTTTATGCCTGCTTAATAGAATAATGGCACCATTGGTTTAGAAAGGAAACAGGAGCGGGGCTCTATCTGGGGTGAGGAGCTAGTGTGTTAGACAATGATCACACATTTTCTTATGTTCCCTCATTTGTTCTTCACTGTAACTATGTAAAAAAAACTATTAGCATTCCGAAAGATTTCCTAGATCAGGGGTCTCAAGATGATATAGCACATTCAGATTGAATAATTTATAAGTGAATGAACAGAATTTAAAAGAACATGAGAGATATTAATTGCCTCTTGACCTGAAGAGTCAACAAGAAAAAGTGGTTAAATGGAACCCAAAGAGAATATTGGCTGCTATGGACTGAATGGTTTATGTCTCCCCAGATTCATATACTGAAGCTCTAATCCCCAGTGTGATGGCAGTTGGAGGTTGGGTCTTTGGTAGGTAATTAGGTTATGGGGGGGTCTTCATATATGGGATTAGTGTAATCATAAGAAGAGGCAAGAGAAAGATGATCAGTCTCTCTACCATGTGAGGATACAACAGGGAGGCACATCCATCTGCAAACCAGAAAAAGGGCCCTTAGCAGGAAGAAAATTGGCAGGCACCTTGACTGTGCGCTTTTCAGTCTTCAACTGCAAGGAATAAGTTTTTATTGTTTAAGTCACTGAGTGTGTGGTTCTCTTTGTTACAGGAACCTGAACTGACCATGGCTCTTTGGAGCCAACAGCCTGAAGACAGCTATGGCTTTAGTCCACAGTCAATCCTTGTGCCTTAGCAGGTGGGGCACTGGGAATATAAATACTCCAACTTCACTCTTCATTCACCCTCCAGTCTTTTGTTGACGTCTACATTGGCTAAACACAACAGGAACTCATAGGATAAAAAAGCCTGTCCATAAAGTTCACATAAGTCAGCCTACCTAGGCATGGACTGAGCTGCAGAAAGGTAGAGACAGCATCTGGGAAGGGGAGTAATTAAAGATTCCAACACAGGACAGATTGTCAACTCAATGGGAAGAAATGGCTCTTTGCTTGCAAGAAATTTAGGGCTAGTGGTAGAGATTTGGGATGCAAGAGAATGTTTAATCTGGAAAAAGAGAATTTATTATATATCAGGCATGGTGCAAGCATTTTCTTATGCTCCCTCATTTGTTATTCCCAGTAACTATGTTTTAAAAAAACTATTAGCATTCTGAGAGATTTGCTAGATCAGGGGTCTCAAACTGGCAGTTGAAAGGCTGAGTTTCTATGTTTTGTTTGGCCTACATGATGCTTTAAAAAGCAGATTTCCCATAACAAATCTATGTTTCTGGTTTCTCTGGAAAAATCAGACCATGTGGCAGTGGCAAGTTTGCATTCTTGCAAGCTAGTCTGGGTGGCAACTTCCTTCTTTAGGCTGGATATGAACATTGGCACAATACCCACCACTTCCCATTGTAGAATTGGTCATACCTTCCAGATTAAGTCTGTTACATTACCTGCCAAATACTTTAATTTTCAACCCTGATCTACTCCCTCTTAATTTTCAGTTTAATAAATTATGTAATAGAGAAACTGGATGACTTGTTCAAAATTTCACAGCTAGGTAATACCAAAACTGGTCTTAGAATTTAGGTCTTGGGCCTCTGCATCAAGTAATCTGTTAAACCTAAGAGTGGATAACTATAAATTTTATATTAATCAAGGCAGTGTGGTGCTGGCATAAAAACAGACACATACATCATCAGAACAAAGTAGAGTCTGGAGATAAAACTACATATATAGAGTCGACTGATTTTCAATAAATGTGCTAAGGTAATTCAATGAGTAAAGTAAAATCTTCTCCACAAATGGTGCTTGAACAACTGGGCTAAAAGAAACACTTACCCCTATGTCTCATTATATACATAAATTAATTCAAGATGGATTGTGCGCCTAAATGTAAAAGCTAAAACTATACAACTTCTGGAAGAAAACATAGGAGCATATCTTTGTCACCTCAGACAAAGCAAAGATCTCCAGGAGAGTACACGAAAGATACCATCTGTAAAATAAAACAAGTATTTAAAAGAATGGATGTACTTTTTAATGTGGAGAAGGTCCAGACTGCTTAGCACTGAGTACTGGGGTTGTAAGAAAACAGGCATTAAAGAAGAAGGAGCAAGAGAGGAATAAAATGTGTTGACAGAAATATTCTAAGTGGTTAGGATATTCTAAATCTTTCCCAAGTCTCTAATATCCAGCTATTTAACTTGGGTCTATAAAGTTTATTTGGAACCTTCTCTTGTTAGGCTTCAGTAAACTAATGACTCAAATTGCTGAAGCTGTTTCTTTTTGAAAATTTGAGCCCTCTCCCAGGCTTTGTTTAATTCTCTGTCTATGACACGCTCTGAAGCCTGTTGTTTTCTTTCCTAGTCTGAGCCAGACTGGGTTTCTGGCCTTGATCATCAGACTCTGTTAAGGCAATAGCTCCACACAGTGTTGGTTTAAAACAACCCTGTGTTTATGATGGCGTGAACTCTGGGCTCGTTCACGCCATCATAAAACACCCATAGTCCTTTCTGCTGACTGGATCAATTTGTGAGGTGCAAAAAAGGAGAGTACTTAGTTAAATGAGGTTATTTTTCATTTTCCCTCACTGTTTGGATGCTAGGTCTCTTCCGCTGCAGAAGGAGATGTCTGGTTTCCTAATGGTGAGACTTTCCTCTCTTTATCCCTAAAATATTCATTTTAGCAAATTATTGTATTCTCGATTCCTTTGCAGCAGTCATTTATTGTTCTGTGTCATATACAAAGTTAAGAGTCGAGTTCTTTTTGGATTGTGCTGCTTTGCTTCTGAAAACATTTAGTAATGAAACTTCTTTATTCTTTCTTCTCCTGTTATTTCCAGAATATGCTGGCATTTTTCAATAGAACAAATCTATTTCCACTTATCAGTCATCTTCTGTTTTCTTAAAATAGTCTCTTGTTCTGATCCTACGTTTGCTCTCGCTCTCTTCTGTTCTTTAGATTTTTATCATTTCTGTGTTTATTATATCCTGAAGATACTTTATGTGTCTTTTATGCCCTGAAGATTAATAGACATTTGAATTTGGGTATCAAGATGATGACCACCATCTAATCTCCTTTTCAAATTCATTTCCTTTTAGAATTGCTTTTTTTTTTTTTTTAAGATGGAAATATAGCTTCATCCCTTGAAGAAACTGGAACAGCCAAATGGGAATTTAGCTTCTGGAATACAAAGCATGCAGAAACACATAATGCAGAATATCATGCTTGGCAAAGCTCTCCACACTGCTTCATGCACAGCTCACATGGTATCTTCATGATGTGGCTCTAAGCTATGTTCATGTGAAATACGGCTTCTGATGAAGAACTTCAAAGATGTAAAACCAGCTGTATGCTGTCAACGTAGTCATGTTGTTTGACAGTTTGCAGGAAGTATAAAGTATATAAGCAAGAACTAGGGACCCAACACAGTGACATTTCAGTATCAGAAAGTTCTGTGGAGTAGGCTCTTGTGTATGTTGAGGCTCCTACCTTCTATTTTAGCCCTCCTGTAGTGCTGCTATTACTACAGTCATTTGAGGTCCCAGAATAGTTTAGGATGCCATGGAAAATGCAGAGGACAGCTAGGAAGATTTTGTGTAATGAAATTGCAAATGAAAAGAGATCAGCCAACAAATATAGCCGTAACCTGCCCTTAGAACTTCTCCAAGTTTTCCCTAATCAGAATCTGACCTGTTTTTCCAAGACACATTTTTGCTGTTTCCTAGTTTTATTTTATTTTATTTTATTTTATTTTATTTTATTTTATTTTATTTATATTTTTTGAGATGGAGTCTTGCTCTGTTTACCAGGCTGGAGTGCAATGGTGCACTCTTGGCTTACTGCAACCTCTGCCTCCCAGGTTCAAGTGATTCTCCTGCCTCAGCCTCCTGAGTAGCTGGGATTACAGGCGTGTGGCACCACGCCGGGCTAATTTTTGTACTTTTAGTAAAGATGGAGTTTCACTATGTTGGTCAGGCTGGTCTTGAATTCCTAACCTCGTGATCCACCTGCCTTGGCCTCCCAAAGTGCTAGGATTACAGACGTGAGCCACTGCACCCGGCATTGTTCCCTAGTTTTAATAAGGTAGTAATACACTTGCCTCCTTTTTAAAAATTAATTTTTTTTTTTTTTTTTTGAGATGGAGTTTCGCTCTTGTTACCCAGGCTGGAGTTCAATGGCGCGATCTCAGCTCACCGCAACCTCTGCCTCCTGGGTTCAGGCAATTCTCCTGCCTCAGCCTCCTGAGTAGCTGGGATTACAGGCACGCTCCACTGTGCCCAGCTAATTTTTTGTATTTTTAGTAGAGACGGGGTTTCACCATGTTGACCAGGATGGTCTCGATCTCTTGACCCCGTGATCCACCTGCCTCGGTCTCCCAAAATTAATTTTTAAATATCAAAGCACACAGAGCAAATCATAGACTATTTGGAAAACATTATGATTAATAAGCAAAAAACTTATCGGTGAATTTTCAGCAGGTGCCAGGTTGTATAATACTGGGCATTTTAGACACATTTTGTCATTTTCTCATGACAGCTACTGTGAGGTTTGGTATTATAGTTGTTTTACAGATGAGGCTATGAAAATTAAGAGTTGCCACTGGAAGCAAGTCTCTTGGACCCTGAAGCACATGTTCTTATTGGGGTTGGGCCTTGTCATGGCTTGTTGGTTCAAGATTAAGGGAACATATCCTGACCTGGGCTCAGTTCTGTGTTATGACTAAGGAAGTATACATTTTCCTGAGCATAGATAATAACATGATGAAGGTAAAGTTCTGTAAGATGATTTTTCCAGCATTATGCAGGATGGACTCAGAGAAGGGTGACTAGTGGCAGGGACCCTGGCTGGGAGGCCATTGCTGTGATCCAGGTGTAACTTAACTCTACCAGGGTCTCAGCTAAGAGTCTTATCACCTTATATGGTTTTCAATTTTTGCTCAGAGGTCACTACAGTTTTCCCAAGATATTATTGGGCTGAGACATACCATTTTGAATTTACTTTGGTTCTAATCTCTTTTCTTCCTAATATGTTTTTGGCCTCAGGGTGACTGCAGGTGACATACAGTCCCTTAACCATTCTTTTCTTTTAATCCCCTGATCCCAGTCATCCTTTAAGCTTGTTCAGTGCACTAATTAGGACACAAGGGATTCCTTTTTAGCATAGGCTGAGGCCCCAAGTCCTCAGCCTGATAAGCTCTGTACAGTTGAGGGTGGAGGTGTTTGGGAAGAGGTAAAGGAGGTTATTTCTATTCTGGCTAAGTATTTATTCTGCCTTGGAAACTGTAAAACAGTTCAGTTCCTTTCATTGAGGATTTGGACCTCCAGGAGCCTCTCTGCCATTCCCAAGCACTCCTTCTGGCATTGCTATGCAGTATCAACCCAGATGCTCTGGGATTTCAGAGCTGCAGCAGGCTGGCAGTATCACCTCCTGGTTCCTCTCCTTCCCAGGCTGTAACTCGGGAGCCCCATTTACCTGCAGAGAATGGTGGTTTGTATGTCAGCTGTCAGCCTGAAGCTATACTTTTTCTGTCTGATTCTATTGGTGCTCATTATTTACTATTCTTTTTAGCCAAGTATTATGTGGAAACACGAAGATGTTGCAGAGAACCAACCAAGTCTTAACAAAATATCCAGGAGTTGCAGACTCCATACAGCTGTTTTCTAGCCTTGCATTGGTTAGAGCCCACCAGCTCAAATGTCTGCATCTCAGAGGAAACTTCAAAGTGAAGTTGAAAGTGTCTTATAAGGTTGGTAAAGTCTGAAGGTCAAGTCAGGCTGTGCAACTCCCTCTTTGCTCTTTATGGCCTTCCTTTTCTACCACCATCATAGCAAATGTTTTGTTAATATGGAATTAGATATATTAAGGTTAAGATAAGGGAAATTTAAAAAGGGAAAACAGTATCCCTTTGAAGAACAACTTAGGAAAGCAAAGTACAGCCATTATTTTTTCCTGCAGTTAGTGTTTATGAGCTGAGGAAACTTACAAGTCTTTCTTCTTTGCAAGTAGCTTCCTTCTTCACCTTCATGGATGAATTGCCTTCCCACATCACTACCCTCGGGCATCATTATAGGACTAGTGTACAGACAAATGATAATGCCCAATAATTTATCAAATCTTGGATACTGAAAAATTTCCATATTTAACAATTCCTTGCCTACTACATTAAGAAATGTAATAGGTGTTAGCTCCCTCTAGAGGTGATCACTTGCAAATGTTGTTGAACTAGGGGATGAGCCGGTTGGTAATTGGAAGTTTCCCAAATTGCAGCATCTGAAGGCAGAGTTTCCATCCCTTGCTCCTTTGGGGGATCCCATGGTGATGTCTGGTGTGCATAAATTCAGAAAATGAATCAGCAGTGAGAAGGAGATGTAAGCTAAGAGAAATGTAAGGTGCTGTGCACAGACATCCCATTGCAATGATTAAGGATCAAAAGAATACCACTCATTTCCCATTAGATTCTAAGGTCATATTTCCCCTCCTCTGTCAATGCCTTCAGATGCATGATTTATCTCAGGGATAGGAATTAAGTGGAAGCTTTTGGAGAACATTTAATTTCCCTGAGTTTTCAGGATGATGGGTTTTTTCCTTGGGTTTATGCCTTAATTACAATATATGCTTATTTTGCCATATGGTCTAGATGTGGAAAAGCAGACACAGAACAGATGAACACTTTAATATATAAGACTGTCCAACTTGACAAAGGCAGTTGTATTCCTTTTTATTCTTAAAAAGAGAGGTTCCAATCTCTAACACACCGAGTTTAGTCTGTCCAAGCAATCTCAACGACCATTGGCGCTCTTCTCTAATTCTCCTCCATAATTGCAACATCATTGCTCTGGGTCTGTTCTTCTCCAAATAGACATTATTGAGAAGACCAGTTAAGTGAGAACATTAAGGGGGGCAGAATTTTTTAAATGAGAACCCTGAAGATCTGGCTCCAGGACTGAAAAGTGAGCAAAGTAACCAAGTGATGTAGCCTAGTAGGCATTTTCACTGTTTCTTGTTTTCAAGAACTACTCATGCATGCCTTTTCATGAGAGTAGACACTTGGGTCTTGGTGTCACTGTCATGTAATCCTTATGGATGTTTCCCTTGTTACGTGCTTGAAAATATGATTTGACTTCTTATTAGCAATGGAACTTCACTGGGGTTGTGTTATAGGCAGAAAGACCACTTGACCAGGTAGCCCATTTGGTCTGCACCTGGCCTCCAAGAGTCCCAACCTGAAGTCAGATTATAGTTACCTCCCTGGTGACTGACCCTGTAGCTGACCTCCAACAGGCACAGCAAATAGGTTTCATCTTAATTTTTGGCTTTGATTGTAAGTAGCTGCCTGGGATGGTATTGGGAGAAAAATTATGAAGCTGTCTAGGCTCAGAGATAATTAATTCCATAGTTGATGTGAAATGACTGTCATAGACATTAGAAGCCAAGCATTTGCCATGCTAGGACATCCTATCTGTCTTTGAAGTGACTCCTTGTACACACTACACCTAGTTCCATATCCATATTATTCATTCTATTTATTCACTAAATTTCCTGGGAACTACTGTTAAGTGATATTAATAGCAATCACCTATGTACTGCTTATTATATATTGGGTGCTAATCTAAGCACTTATATATACTTACTCTCACCACAACCATGTGACATTCTTTTTATTACCTTCATTTTAAAGTTGAGGAAACTGAGGCACAGAAAGATTTAAAAAAATTGCTCAAGGTCACAACTAGTAAGTGGAAGACTGAGAATTTCAACCTAGGCAGTCTGGACGTAGAGTCCCTGCATGCAATAGCTGGGCAATTCTGCCTCTCTAATTAGTGTGGTGGGTATTCTAATTTGTCCAAGAGCCCTGTCCCCTCATACATCTCAAAGCCCAGCCTCTTTTTTCTCCCATTCCTCCCTCTCTTTTCTTTTTAGAAAGAAGCACAAAGATACAAACTCTAAGCCTTCTCAATAATTGTTTTCATTTTTTTCTTATTAGAACTCCATTAACATTACAAGACTAACGTTATTCTAAGACTAAAGCACATAATAATAGGTTTATAAATTATACGAGGGTGAAGAGAAAATGTTCTAAGAAGGATGGATTCAGAATCCTGAGTAGGGAGAGAAGAAGAAATGAAGAGTAAGAAGAAAGAGTAGCATCAAGGCAACATAATTGGGGGAAGTAGCAGAATATCAACATTTCTAGAATTCAAAATTTTAGGTCATGAAGTTAATTAATTCAGCCGTCAAGTATTTTGTGTCTACTATGTATCAGGCACAAAGCTGAGCACTGGAAATTAAAAGGAGATTAAGGAAGAGCCTCTTTTTCTAAACACTTTACATTTATGACAGATAAATAAATATGTAGACAAAGAAATCTTACAAGTTAGACTCCTGGTTCTGGCCCACTCTGATCCTGGGAAGAAAAGTGACTTTTCAATTTGAATCTGCATTGAATGTGGCTTAGTCCCTTCTAGGATCTTCTTGGTGTTTGTCTGCCTGGAAAGAATACATTCTGATCTGCTGTCTGAGCCATGAGTAGAGTTACTGGGGTAGGCTCTGACCTTGTAGACTAGGCTGTGATTTCCCAGTACGACTGATGTCATATGTCACTTTTTGGGTGCCATATTAATTAATAAGACCATTTTGTGTCACATACATAAAACATATATTCCAATCTAACTTCAAAAAGTAACAACACTAATATTTTGGTAACCATATGTACACCTCTTCCTCACTCTTAATTCTATCTGAATTCACAGAGGGTCATTTCTTGGATGTACTCACACCTCAATGGTTCAAGTAACACTCCTGGGGTTTTACTGAATTTCATTAGTTCCTTGACTCCTCCATTAGTACAAATGGGCTGAAGAGATTATCCAACTCTGGCCCGGAAATATCCTCATTGCCAGGGTGCCAGAAGTAATAGTTGTGATTCATGGACTAATTGGCAATCACTATCAGGCTTACCAGAAATTCATCTGGAATGTTTTGTAAAACTTAAAGAAACATTTCCAGTGTGTGTTTCACTGTTTTTAGTAGCTTGTCAACACCTTGGAAACTGAGGTTCTAGCTGACAAAACTCTGAGGGTGAGCGTGCACTGAATTAGGTAACACCCAGAGAATGAATGCGAGGATATTTCTCATGGAGGAGGGGAGGGCTTCCATGGCTTTTCCAAATGACCTGCCTTCTCTTTGTAAGCTCATTTGTCACAGAAAAGACATTTTGGGCATCATCTCCACTAAGTTCTCCACGCTTTCCTTTTGTCATTCTACAGCACTCTGTGATATGGTGTTTATGGCATAGTATCATCACCATGTGTTTCCTTGTCTGTTACCAGTGGGTTAACTCCTAGAGGGAAGGAATTCTGACATACTTACCTTTGTATTGGCTTGCAAGACATAATTTTAGACAAGTAGAAAGGAAAGGTACAAATATGCTAAATGAGTTTGAAGCATTCTCAACCAGGCTAGACCAGGGTATCCAAAGGAGATAACTACAACTTTCAAAAATTGACTTCAAAAGGCAGAAGATAAACCCTCTGGGCTAGTGTGTCAGAGGGAATCAGAATCTCATTCATTTTGTTCTCTAATTCGGGTCCTGGCACTCAGCATGTTCAGTATGAAATTTCAGAATAAAAAGACTATGGCCAGTATGAGCAAGTTAAAGACCCTGAGTGGTTATTAACTACCCCAGTTCAAGCAGTATTCATGGCAATGATGAAGCCATGTGATTAAGTGTACCAAACAACCTTCAAGAATGCTGCATGCAGGTTTGGATATGGGAGCATGACTCTGGGGTGCTAGGAACTTGAAAAAGCTTTGAGGGAGGGATTTGGGTGAAAGACTGTAGGGAAGAGATGAAAACCTTAAGGTTTCTAGTTAACTAGGGAAAGAACACAATTTAGCTCAATCCTGGGCTAACTGGGACCCAGGAAAATAGTAAATGTTTAATACAGGTGCTAAGAGGGACTGCGTTATCATGAGGACTTCTAACCAAAAAAATCGTCCAAAATGGAAATGGAAAAATAAAATTCCACCCAGAAGAGTGTATTAACACACAAAGAGCAAAACATTCTAGAGATTAATATTTTTTACAGTCATCAAAAGCTGCTTATGATAGCATAAATACCATAGGTTTATTAAAACTTCATATCTTGAGAGTTATTTTTTCCAAATAATCTCAACAACCCCAAAATCTAATTATTAGGAAGTTGAGCTCTTAGTCCCAATTTTACTCGCATACAACCTTGAACAGCCATCATTTTGGGGGGTGTATGTTGTTAAAGGCCTTCCTTCATTCCCCTGACAATGCTTCCTCATCACTGTCTTGTCCTGTTCTCCACTAGTGGCCAGCATTTATTGAGTGTGTACAATGTTTAGGCCCATCCTAAGGACTTACACTAATTAACTGCCTAGTCTTCATATTGTACTATTGTTAACACATTTTATAGGAAAGTGAAACTCAGAGAGGCTAAGATTGCACTCAGGGAAACACAATTACCAAAGAAATGCTGAGCTGGGTTCAAATCTAAATCTATTTGATGCAAAAGTTTTACTCCTAAACCCCAAATTGCACATGTCTGACATTATGCCAGCACTCAGCCTGGTTAGTTTGTCCACTGCTCTCCATCTGACCATTACTAGATTCTGGGTTCCTTGAGGAGATTTTGGCTTATTCATCTACAGAGCTTCCTGGCTCCCAGAAAACACTCACGATTTGCTGAGGGAATAGAGAAATGAGTGGATAAAAAATGAAGTCTACTATATGGAGGCATAGGGTTGAATTTCAAGTATCTGGAAACATTCCAAACATTAAGAAATCCCCCCTCTATCTCCACTCCTATTCAACATAGTAGTGGAAGTTCTAGCCAGAGCAATCAGGCAAGAAAAAAGAAATAAAGGGTATTCAATTAGGAAAAGAGGAAGCCAAATTATCTTGTCTCTATTTACAGACGACATGATTGTATATTTAGAAGACCCCAACGTCTTAGCCCAAAATCTCCTGAAACTGATCAGCAACTTTAGCAAAGTCTCAGGATACAAAATCAATGTGCAGAAATCACAAGCATTCCTATACACCAATAACAGACAAACAGAGAGCCAAATCAAAAGTGAACTCCCATTCATAATTGCTACAAAGAGAATAAAATCACTAGGAATACAACTAACAAAGGATGTAAAGGACCTCTTCAAGGAGAACTACAAACCACTGCTCAATGAAATAAGAGAAGACAAAAACAGATGGGAAACATTCCATGTTTATGATTGGGAAGAATCAACATCTTGAAAATGGCCATACTGCCCAAAGTAATTTATAGATTCAATGCTATCCCCATCAAGCTACCAATGTTCTTCTTCACAGAACTGGAAAAAAACACTTCAAACTTCATATGGAACCAAAAGAGAGCCCACATAGCCAAGACAATCCTAAGCAAAAAGAACAAAGCTGGAGACATCATGCTGCCTGACTTCAAACTATACCACAAGGCCACAGTAATCAAAACAGCATGGTACTGGTACCAAAACAGAGACATAGACCAATGGAACAGAAAAAGGCCTCAGAAGCAACACCACACATCTACAATCATCTGATCTTTGACAAAGATGACAAAAACAAGCAATGGGGAAAGGATTCCCTGTTTAATAAATGGTGTTGCGAAAACTGGCTAGCCATGTGCAGAAAGCAGAAACTGGACCCCTTCCTGACACCTTACACTAAAATTAACTCCAGATGGATTAAAGATCTAAACATAAGACCTAACACCATAAAAACCCTAGAAGAAAACCTAGGCAAAACCATTCAGGACATAGGCATAGGCAAGGACTTCATGACTAAAACACCAAAAGCAATGACAACAAAAGCCAAAATAGACAAATGGGATCTAATTAAACTCCAGAGCTTCTGTACAGCAAAGGAAACAATCATTAGAGCGAACCAGCAACCAACTGAATGGGAAAAAATTTTTGCAATCTACCCATCTAACAAAGGGCTAATATCCAGAATCTACAAAGAACTAAAGCAGATTTACAAGAAAAAAAAAATTCAAAAGTGGGCGAAGGCTATGAACAGACACTTTACAAAAGAAGACATCTATGAGGCCAACAAACATATGAAAAAATGCTCATCATCACTGTTCATTAGAGAAATGCAAATCAAAACCACATTGAGATACCATCTCATGCCAGTTAGAATGGTGATCCTTAAAAAATCAGGAGACAACAGATGCTGGAGAGGATGTGGAGAAATAGGAACACATTTACACTGTTGGTGGGAGTGCAAATTAGTGCAACCATTGTGGAAGACAGTGTGGCGATTCCTCAAGGACCTAGAAATAGAAATGCTATTTGACCTAGTAATCCCATTACTGGGTATATACCCAAAGAATTATAAATTGTTCTATTATAAAGATACATGCACTCATATGTTCATTGCAGCACTGTTTACAATAGCAAAGACCTGGAACCCACCCAAATGTCCATCAACGATAGACTGGATAAAGAAAATGTGGTACATATACACCATGGAATACTATGCAGCCATAAAAAAATGATGAGTTTGTGTCCTTCATAGGGACATGGATGAATCTGGAAACCATCATTCTCAGCAAACTGACACAAGAACAGAAAACCAAACTCCACATATTCTCACTCATAGGCAGGTGTTGAATGATTAGAACATGTGGACACAGGGAGAGGAGCATCACACACCACGGTCAGTTGTGGGGGGCTAGTGGAGGGACAGTGGGGGTGGGGAGGGTGGGGAGGGATAACATGGGGAGAAATACCAGATATAGGTGATTGGGGGATGGAGGCAGCAAATTACCTTGCCATGTGTGTACCTATGCAACAATCCTGCATGATCTGCACATGTATCCCAGAACCTACAATAAAAAAAGAAATAAATAAATAAGGAATCCCCCACACTCATTGTTATATCTTGAATCCCAGCATGATGCCTGCTATGTAGTTCACTCTTTGATTTTTGCTAGCACAAATAATGCTGTTGTGATAAAACTTATCCATGTTTTCTTTATTAGTGCAAAAAATTTCTTGGGAATATACTTAGAATAAAATTTCTGAGCTAGTTTTTTCAAGTTCACTAATAACAGATTTTTTTAAAAAAGAAGTTTTCTACAGATTTACTCTCCCATCAGCAGTGAGAATAGTGACTCCTGTTACGTAGTCTTAGTTTCTCTTCCTTCAAGTGCAGATTCTGAGACAAGAATTTGGGTACAAACAGTTTTTTCTGGAGGGTGAACTCATAGAGCACTGTGAACTATGATACTGAGCTATAGAAGAGAGAAAAGTCAATACAACTTATAGGAGAAATTATATGAATGATTAATACTATGTATAGCCAATTGGGGTTCATTCTCACTGGGGATCCTTTCAGGAAGCTGGCATATTTAATCACCGTATCCTATCCCTTGTTGGATAAGAATTATTCCTGTAAGCCTGCACATGAATGCTAATGGCAGGAGACCTCTGGGGCAAGCCAAAGAAGATAGCCAGGCAGTACTAGTGTCTCCTACACTGAGCATCCTGGTCAATTCTTGACATTATCAGAGTCTTTATGTCTTGCCAATCTATTGGGTATAAAATGGTATCTCAATGTGGCTTTAATTTCTATTTCTCTGTTTATTAATGGAGTTGACATATCTGGATATATTTGTTAGCTATTTGTGTTTCATGTGAAATGCCTATTATTGCCTTTTACCCACTTTTTATTAGGTTGTTGTTGGCTTTTTCTTATTTATCTGTAAGGACTTCTTTATATAATCTGGATATGTAGTAGAAACTGGCTAACTGTTCATCAAACCTATTTCCCTTCCCTTCTGTGAACAAAACTAGACTATTTCCATCCTTCTTTTGCAGCTAGGTGAGGTTTTGTGACTAGCTTCTGATAATGCAATGTGAGAAGGGGTGAGGCATGCCAACTTTCAGGCCTGTCCAAGAGAAGCCTCCTCTGTGACCCTCTGCTACCTTCTCTCTTCTCCCATCTGCCAGTTAGCTACTATAGATTAGGGAGATCTTGGAAGCCAAGTGTTAAAGATAGTAGAGCCTTCGGCAACCTGGAGTATTACTGAGTAAGGGAAGTCTTCCCAAGCAGAGACTGGAATTTGCATGAGCAAGACATTAGTTGTTTTCATGTTATGCTCCTGAGATTTTCAAGATTTATCAAAGATACTGATCTTTTATAAATTACATGCCATGCAAGTATCTTAGATTGAAACATATAGCTTATGTATATGGCAAAAATGGCCTTATTAATATATTCCCAATAAGTCATCTTACCTACCCAGTCAAGGACAAAACTGAAAAATCACAGGACTAATCCCATGCCTGTGTAGGGGCAGAGCCTACTCCATTATACCTATTCATGAACCAGACAGCAGATCAGAATGCATGTTCCTTCCAGGCAATCAGATGCCAAGAAGATCCTAAAAGGGGCTAAGCCACATACGGTGCAGTTCCAAATCAAAAAAGTTACTTCCCTCCCAGAGAAAGGGCAGATGGGCAGAGAGAGGCCAGGACCAGGAATCTAACTCTGACAGAGGTCCATCTTGTTGGAACATGGAACATATAAGGAGGCCCTCTTCTCATGAACCACAGATCTTGCAAGGCTGCCAGGCTGCTGGATATCACTGTGATTGTGGAGATTGTGCTTGGCCATGGATCTAGTGGCAGTTTGGCTTCTCATTTTAAGGAGTCTTTGATTAGCTATTTATTATCCTTTACCCAGGGAAGATAATCCTGTAATGGGCTGCAGTGCAGGACTGGATGTTAGGAACGTAGAAGAAAGGACTGGAGAAGATCATGTTTAGTAAACAATACGGTGAAGAGCATTACCTGGAGATACCAAGTACCTTTACATTAATGTATTTTTAGAGGGATCTGAGGTGATATCATGATCTTAATTTAGTTGAGTCCTCACTAAGTAATTCTTTCTGGGGTTCTATAAACCCCTTTAGTATCAACATGGAAAGGAAAATAAAAGCCCATTATTTTTGAAAACAGGGTATTATTAAACTAAGGTCGTTAACAACAGTAGTAATTAAGAGTATAGGCCTTGCAGTCTGCATCCAAATCCCAGTTTTGTCACCTTTTGGTTATGTAACCTTGGAAAAGTTACTTAATCTCTCAGCCTCAGTTTCCACATCTGTAAAATGAGAATAACATACTATATACATCATATAATTTGTGGTAAGAATCAAATGAGGTTTAAATAGTGCAATGCATTTAGCACAACATCTTATCTAGACATGGTAGGAATTCAATAAATGGTGGCAACTATTGTTATCAGTCCCAGGTCAATTCAAATGCGATAATATATGTGTAACATAATTTTTAAACTGAAGGAATCTGGCTCAGTGCTCCCAGACTACTTTGCTTCTACCTCTATAAAAGCATTGTTCACTTTCTCACAGTACAGTTGTCAAGCTGACCTTGCCTTACCAGCCAGTGGGGCCTGGGACTCTGATTCAGACTGTGGTTCAAGGGGAAAGAGCAAGTAGGGTGCTGCTGTGGGACAGAGATCACCAAGATCATTGAGAACATCTGGGGCAAAAGTGGAGAGAATGGTAAAAATAGACACTAGAACCAATGGGACTATACAAATCATTGCATTCCAGAATGATTTAGAATGGACCAAGATGAACCTGTAAAGATATTTTTCTATGACATCAATATAAAGAACTTGGAGCTCTAATTTTGGCCATGGACAGAAAGGAAACTTTCATAAGCATTAAGCCCAGCTGAAAGCGATTACATGGCTTTATCTACTTGTTTTTCTCTAAAATCACCCCCTCACATGTAGATGTCCTACGTTCAGCACATGTCCTGAACTTGGAACATCTATATAAATAATATTCTTTATTCTATCTCCAGCATCTAGCCCAGTGACAAGGAAACGGTGAGTCATCAGTGCATGCTAATTGACTACATTAATTTAAACATATAAGAGGTCTTGTGTTCACTTTGGTTGGACCCCTTGTTTTTAGTTACTGCTAAAGCAGCCCTGAATTGCCAGATGAGGGGCAACAGAGAAAAGCAAAATGCCATAGAAATCTACTGCTATAGCAGTCAGATGACCAAGGATTAGGTGCATGCCATAGTGAGAAAAAGAGCTATTCTAAAATAGAATTGGCTACCATACAAGAGTGTGAGCTCCAGATAGAGAGGAAACAGAGTTGTGGTGGGCATGGAGTAGAAGTTTCACGGCCATCTGAGGGCAGCATGGCACAGGGATGCCTGCACTTGTTGGGCCATATCATCACCCCCACACATGGCTATATCAGAACCTCCTGTGGATGGAGTTTTTTAAACAAACAAACTCACTCATTCCTAGGCCCTTTTCTCTAAAATTCTGATTTAGTAGATCTGAATTTGGACCCAGGCATTGGTGAGTTTTAATTAACGTACTTTAAGAACACCCATTCAAGTGCAAAGTTTGATGAATTTTGACAAATGTATATACCCGTATACCTACTATAATCAAGATGTACATTTACATACTCCAAAAACTTCCTTGTGAGTTTTGAAAATGTCTTTGTAGTCAATTTTTTCCCTCTCAGGTCCAGGCCATCACTGGTATGCTTTGTGTCACTGTATATTAGTTTTGCTGGCTCTAGAATTTGATCTATGGAATCTACAGTGTGATCCTTTGTGTCTGGCTTCTATCCTTAAGCATAATGTTTTTGAGATTCATCTGTGTATCCAGGTATACAAGTGGCTTATTCTTTTTATTTATGCATAATATTCTGTTGTCTATCTATTTTACAGTTTGTTTAATCATTTACTTGTTGGTGGGTATATGGGCGGTTTTGAATTTTTGGCTATTGTGAGTAAAGCTGCTAAGATCATTTATATACGAGTATTTGTGTAGACATTTTGATTTTACTTGGATAAATACCTCGGGCTGAAATTGTCCCATTGTATGGTATCTATTTAACTTCATAAGAAATTGACAAATTGTTTTCCAAAGCCCTTGTGTCAGTTTAAAGTTCCCACATGCAATGTGTGACATTTCCAGTTGCTCCACATTTTTGCTGATGCTTGGCATTGTTAGTCTTTTCGAATTTCAGCCATTTGATTAAATGTGTAGTGGAATTTTATTGTATTGAATTTTTGTTTTCCCTATGGCTAATGATGTTGAACATATTTTTGTGCCATTATGCCTTTTGTATTTTTTGTTTTTGATGTCTGTTCAATTTTTTGCCCATTTTATTAAGTTGTCTTCTTGTTATTGAGGTGGGATTTTTTTTTTTTTTTTTTTTCTTCTGAGACAGAGTCTTGCTCTGTCACCCAGGCTGGAATGCAGTAGTGTGATCTCAGCTCATTGCAAACTCCATCTTCCATCTTCTGGGTTCAAGCAATTCTCCTGCCTCAGCCTCCCGAGTAGCTGGGATTACAGGCACGCACCACCATGCCCAGCTAATTTTTGTATTTTTAGTAGAGACAGGGTTTCACCATGTTGACCAGGCTGGTCTCCAACTCCTGACCTCATGATCTGCCTGCCTTGGCTTCCAAAAGTGCTGGGAGCTGGGATTATAGGCATAAGCCACTGCACCCAGCCTGTAATTGAGTTTTTAAAGTTCTTTATATATACTGGATACAAATCCTTTGTGAGATACATGTACTATTAATGTTTTGTCCCAGTCAGTATCTTGCCTTTTAAATTTTCTGGATACTTTCTGTTTTGGGATTAATTGTGTCATCTCTCCAAAATTCCTGTGTTGAAGCTCTAACTCCCAGGATTTTAGAATGTGACCATATTTGGAAATAGGATCTTTAAAAAACTGCTTACGTTAAAATGAGGCCATAGGGTAGGTGCTAATTCCACTGGATTGATGTACTCATGAAAAGAAGAAACGTGAATACACAGAGATGCATGTGCACAGAGAAAAGACCATGTGAGGACAAATTGAGAAGGATCTATCTGCAAGCCAGAGAGAGATCTCAGGAGAAACCAACCTGCCAATACCTTGTTCTTGGATTTCTAACCTCCAGAACTATGAGAAAATGAATTTCTGTTGTTCAAGTCACCCAGTCTATAATATTTTGTTAGGGCAGCCATAGCAAACTAATATAATTTCTTTCAAAGAGTAAATTGTTTTAATTTGATGAAACTTAATATATCCCTTTTTTTTTTTCTCTTTACTATACATGCACAGGTCTGTTTCTTGGCTCTCTGGCCTGGGTTCATTGATTACACCCAGGTATCTGTTTTTAATGATCTCCATAGGTTATTCTAATCCACAGTCAAGTTTGTAAACCCCTGGGATGTACAGTCTCTAAGAAAGGTAACTCATTAATTCTATGAGAGCTCTTTCAACAAGCTACCACCTCTATGAATCAACACTAAAAAGGCAGAGAATAATAAAACAGATAATCTCCAAGAATCGTAGAGTACTTGGTTTTCCCTTAGCACCTGAAGTCACCCAGAACTCAAAACAAGTATGGATTTAGAGAGATCACCATGAAAAGAAATGTTGCCTAATTGTTGAAAGTCCCAGAAGCATCTGTTAAATGGCATTAGCATTCATTTATAAGTATCTGTTAAATTATGTTATGTCAATACAAGCTAAAATGAATTTTACTTCTACAAAGAAATATGTTCCTTCATTTAATGTAAGAGAAGGAACAAAAGGTGTCCTGGGGATGGAGTCAGATGAACCAATAAACACCGTACTAGTGGATAAATCCTAGCATAGTGTTTACCACTGAGTACACTCATTGAAGTATATAGTATCTCCGGTGCCTGGGACAGTACCCAACACATATTTCATGCTGGCTGGGTTGAATGAATGTGCTAAGAAAAAGGGGAAAAAGTGTTCAAAAACTTTGTAACAGAACCAAGTTAGTGAACTATCTAGTCAATGATCAAAATACATAGAGGATAGCAATTTAATGATGTAGTTAAGAGCAAAATCATTAAAGGCAGAAGTTTCTAGGGTCAAATCCTAACTGTATTTATCAACAGTGACCTTAGAAGAGGTATTTAACATCTCTAAGTATTGCTTGCTTCTGTATATATTAGGAAAATAAACACAGCATTGTTGTGAGCATTAAATAAGCTAACAATTGCTTATTTAATGCCTCTCTTTACAGCTGTAAGTTCCGCTTCTTAAGAGTAAGGACCACATTTGGTTTGTGATCTTATTTTAGAGAATAGAAAAATGCTATATATTAACTCTATAAATATTTGATGAATGAGTAACAACGTATTAAATAATATTGTGTTTTGTATATAATAGGTCTATATTAATAGTAACCCGTTGTTATTTTGAATTTTATTCCATCTCAGGCAGGACAATATTGTTACAATTAGCTAATTCCCCATTGATGACAACAGTTATCTGTTATAAAAACAAACAATCCAATTAGGAACAGTGTACTTAATGTAGCACAATTCATTAATGGTCCACTTCTTGATGGATATTCATGGGGTTATAGGCTCTAACTGTGTCACAAGCAATTTTCATGCTGATATTTGAAATGGTCAATTATTGGTTCAAATGACATTTCTTTCAACAGGACACATTTCCGTGGATGACTGAACACATGAATGTATTCAAAATAGAATTAGCACCACATCTTGGTTGTCTCCATTATGAAAAGTGCATGAAGGCAGACATTGAAATTTCTTTTCTAATGTATGTGTGGCACTGGTTTCCATAGTCATTAAAAAAATTTAGAGCAAACAGCCTATTCCAAAATGATAATTAGAAAATGGGCTGCTTGTGATTAATAGCTGGTGAATTCTGGGGCCTCAAGTACTTGGAAAATCTTGGCTCTAGCTTTGTAATTATTTATTAGCTATTAAATAATCAGGCCAGAGATAGAGCTCTGAGGCTTTGTGAATGTACTATACTTTTACAGAGGACACACACACACACACACACACACACACATACAAAAGTTAAGGGTTATGTTTTATTTGAAAAAGTAGCACAACCATTTTCAGAGAAATCAAAATACTAGCATTTTATTCATTTTGTAAGTTGGGCCAAAACAGCAAATTCCATCATTCCAGCAGTTTATAATATAGGATTTGCTCACACATATCGGTTTTAGAAATCAGCCTGCCCCACTGGTTGAGTTGTGTTGGATAGAGAAGATGTAGAATGCTGGTTGCATAGATCCAGATGCTGTCATTTGAGGGCTGACAGAAGAACTCAGTGAAAATCTCAACCTCTTCCCTTTTTTCCCCTCATCTATTCTTCTCAGATTGGCTTAAGCACTAGAAATTTCTACCTTTATGCACATCTTGACTTTAAGATGTTGAAATCTCCTATTAAAATACGAATATATTATCTTACATAAGGAATTGGGTTTATTTAAACAAGCAGTTAATTATTGAATCACTGATAACACCATTAAATCTTTTTTTAAGTCATAAGCTTTGGCATCAAAGATCTGAGTTTAGGTTCTAATTTTACTACTTTTGAACTGGGCACATTATCCAGAGATTCATATTTTGCACTGACAAAAATACTGAAATTGAGCTATTCCTGAAAGAGGAAATCAAAGTCTTCACTGAGTGATCAAAAAATCTTTTGGTTATTGATTCCAAAAGCTATTCATGCTTCACAGCAGGGAACACACATTTTGAGAGTCCCAAAAATTTTAAAACAGGATTAACTTCAGCAGCCTCTAGAAGAATTACCTCCATGAAATTCTGTTTTCACATTACACTCCTGGTTTTTCTAGAAGGTTACTACATACTAAAGCTAGCTGTTAGATAGGTTTAGGTAAATTTTGTCTTCCATGTCATTTCCTGTTTTATATAAGAGGAATCCACATTTAAAAAAAAAATGTCTATCAAAATTCAATACAAGAAATATTTTGTTTCTACTAAGGAACTGATATGCTTACTTTTTCTGATGTTGAAAAAAATGTAACTTGCTTTTCATTTGGCTGCCAGGTATCTTAGAGACACAGTTAAAGGTAAATTTAAAAAATATATAGCTCATTATGACCAATATTTTTGTGCTCTTCTTCATTTGATCTTAACATTTCTTGTTTTATTTGTATTTATTACCTCCTTTCAATTACTTGTTTCTATTTATAATTATTGTATTTTGTGAATTCTAGTTGTAAACTGCTTTAAATTATTTATACAATGAGAGGAAGCAATATATAAAAACAAATATAGTAAAGTGATATTTCATCTTGTATATGACCATTTTGAAAAAATAAATCTTGTAATGCTTATAGGAGATAGTATATGGGGGAACTGTCAAACAAACTGTATCAGTTATCTATTGCCAGGTAACAAACCACTCCAACAGGTAGTAGCTTAAAGTAACGAATGTTGTATTATTGCTCATGGGTCTGCGCATTAGCCACACAGTTCTGCTGGTGGATCACCTAATGCTAATTGGTCTAGGATGGTCTCCCTCATGTGCCTGGCAGTCATCAGGCTGTTGGGCTATTGGGTCTCAACTGGGTCAACTTGTTTCTGCTTCATTAATTCTCTCATCTTCCAGGAGACTAGCTTGAGCTTCTTCAGAGGTGATTTTAGAGCAGCAAAAGAGGATAAGTGACTCTGAGCATCCATTTTTCTTGCCTCTACCTAAGTCATATTTTCTAATATCCCTTTGACTGAGGCAAATGACATAGCTGAGGCCAGATTTAAGGGGTAAATAACTAGATTCCACTTTTTAAATAAAAAGAATGCCAATGTCACATTGCAAAGGGACATAAATACAGAGATGAAAATATTTTGCAGCCAATTATAATCAACTCCACAAAGTAAATATTAAATAAAGACTAATATATCTTTAACAAAAAAACAGATAGGAATCAGGCACCATTGTTCATTGAGCACCTACTGTATACAAGGTGGTATTTGTAGAACATTCTGTTTAGAGAAAGGAGCTTGTTTTAACTACAGAATTTGAGAGTCAATGACAGAGCATTTTCCATGACATTGTCTGGGCAGGATTCCATGTATCTGCTTTATAAATTCATCAGTTCCAGTTTTCTCTTCTCTGTTTCAAGATAGGTCTTGGCATCTGGGCAACTTGAGAGTTGCTGAAAGATTAAATAGTTGGGGAAACAGACTGTGAAATTTTCAGGATACTATAGGTAAGAGAAATCTGTTATGATTTCAGGAAGTTGCAACCATGGTTTTGCTTTGTAAATGATTAAAGGAGCTTCCAGTATAAAGATGTGGGAGAATAAAATTCATCATGAACAGTTAATGGCCTTTTTAAAATTATTTTATTTTTTATTATACTTTAAATTCTGGAGTACATGTGCAGATTGTGCAGGATTGTTACATAGGTATACACATGCCATGGTAGTTTGCTGCATCCATTCCCCAGTTATCTACATTAGGTATTTCTCCTAATGTTATCCCTCCCCAATCCCCCCACTCCCTGCTATCCCTCCTCTAGATCCCCCTATCCCCCAACTGGCCCCAGTGTGTGATGTTCCCCTCCCTGTGTCCATGTGTTCTCATTGTTCAACACCCACTGATGAATGAGAACATGCAGTGTTTGGTTTTCTGTTCTTGTGTCAGTTTACTGAGAATGATGGTTCCAGATTCGTCTATGTCCCTGAAAAAGACATGAACTCATCCTTTTTTACAGCTGCATAGTTCCATGGTATATATGTCCCACATTTTCTTTATTCAGTCTATCCTTGATGGGCATTTGGGTTGGTTCCAAGACTTTGCTATTGTAAACAGTGCCGCTATGAACATACATGTGTACATGTGTCTTTATAATAGAACGATTTATAATCCTTTGGATATATACACAGTAATGGGATTGCTGGGTCAAATGGTATTTCTGTTTCTAGATCTTTGAGGAATCACCACACTGTCTTCCACAATGGTTGAACTAATTTACACTCCCACCAACAGTGTAAAAACTTTCCTATTTCTCCACATCCTCTCCAGCATCTGTTGTCTCCTGATTTTTTAATGATTGCCATTCTAACTGGCATGAGATGGTTTCTCAATGTAGTTTTGATTTGCATTTCTTTTTTTTTTTTACTCAAAATCCACTGATTTATTTATTTATTTATTTTTATTGCATTTTAGGTTTTGGGGTACATGTGAAAAACATGCAAGATTGTTGCATAGGTGCATATGTGGCAGTGTGATTTGCTGCCTTCCTCCCCTTCACCTATATGTGGCATTTCTCCCCATGCTATCTCTCCCCAGTTCCCCACCCCCTGCTTCCCCCCGCACTCCTCGCCAATAGACCCCAGTGTATAGTGCTCCCCTCCTTGTGTCCATGTGTTCCCATTGTTCAACACCCATCTATGAGTGAGAACATGCGATGTTTGATTTTGTGTTCTTGCGTCAGTTTGCTGAGAATGATGGTTTCCAGGTTCATCCATGTCCCTACAAAGGACGCGAACTCATCGTTTTTGATGGCTGCATAATATTCCATGGTGTATATGTGCCACATATTTCCTGTCCAGTCTATCATTGATGGGCATTTGGGTTGGTTCCAGGTCTTTGCTATTGTAAACTGTGCTGCAATGAACATTCGTGTGCATGTGTCCTTATAGTAGAACGATTTATAATCTTTTGGATATATACCCAGTAATGAGATTGCTGGGTCAAATGGAATTTCTATTTCTAGGTCCTTGAGGAATCGCCACACTGTCTTCCACAATGGTTGGACTAATTTACACTCCAACCAACAGTGTTAAAGTGTTCCTATAATTCCACATCCTCTCCAGCATCTGTTGTCTCCAGATTTTTTAATGATCGCCATTCTAACTGGTGTGAGATGGTATCTCAATGTAGTTTTGATTTGCATTTCTCTAATGACCAGTGATGATGAGCATTTTTTCATATGCTTGTTGGCCTCATATATGTCTTCTTTTGTAAAGTATCTGTTCATATCCTTCACCCATTTTTGAATGGGCTTGTTTGTTTTTTTCTTGTAAATCTGTTTTAGTTTGTTGTAAATTCTGGATATCAGCCCTTTGTCAGATGGGTAGGCTGCAAAAATTTTTTCCCATTCTGTTGGTTGCCGATTCACTCTATTGACTGTTTCTTTCGCTCTGCAGAAGCTGTGGAGTTTGATTAGGTCCCATTTGTCTATTTTGGCTTTTGTTGCCAATGCTTTTGGTGTTTTGGTCATGAAGTCCTTGCCTATGCCTATGTCCTGAATGGTTTTGCCTAGGTTTTCTTCTAGGGTTTTTATGGTGTTAGGTCTTATGTTTAAGTCTTTAATCCATCTGGAGTTAATTTTAGTGTAAGATGTCTCTAATGACCAGTGACGATGAGATATTTTTCATGTTCGTTGGCTGCATAAATGTCTTCTTTTGAAAAGTGTCTGTTCATATCCTTTGCCCATTTTTTGATGGGGTCGTTTGTCTTTTTCTTGTGAATTTGTTTTAGTTCTTTGTAGATTCTGGATATTAGCCCTTTGTCAGACAGGTAGATTGAAAAAATTTTTCTCCTTCTGTTGGTTGCTGGTTCACTCTAATGATGGTTTCTTTTGTTGTACAGAAGCTCTGGAGTTTAATTAGATCCCATTTGTCTATCTTGACTTTCGTTGCCATTGCTTTTGGTATTTTAGTTATGAAGTCCTCGCCTGTGCCTATGTCCTGAATGGTATTGCCTAGGTTTTCTTCTAGGGTTTTTATGGTGTTGGGTCTTAGGTTTAAATCTTTAATCCATCTGGAGTTAATTTTTGTATAAAGTGTAAGGAAGGGGTCCAGTTTCGGTTATCCTCCTTTTTATATTAAGGGTCAAGCAATCAAAGATCTCAGAATTGAAAAGAATGTTAAAAGGTAATAGAATTATGCCTGTTTCCTTATTTGACTTCTGAATCTCCCACTTAAGTATCTGTTTCTTCTATGTGGGCAGCATGCCCAGTTCTGGTTCTTGGATTACCTGTCTTTCCCTGGCTTTGAAATTGTGTCTACTGCTTCCAGACCATTTTGAAAGCTCTCACCTCAACTGAATGGGATGGGCCTGGGAGCTCTGCTGATGATGACTTAGAGAATGAGGGGAAGGGAGCGGAAGATGGCTAATCTATCCCTCTATTATTGGGTCAGCCGAGGAGAATGTCAGATTTAGACACAACCTTTACTAAACACTTATTCTGTGCCAGAAACTATGTTAGATGATTCCACAAATTTTCTTATTTAATCCTAAGAAAACTCTGGCCAAGATCAAGTGGAAATTACAAAGACTCAGATTGTCACTCTCAGCCTACAATACAAAGAAATTAAAAAAATATATATATATTTTTAAATTAACTACACCCAACACTTCACATTTTAAAACTATTAAAAATATAGGTTTTGTAATCTTTAGACTTCTCAGATTTATTCTTTTGTGATGGTATGGGGAGGTCTGGCATTGTATCATAGGTTGAAGAGGAAAGATGTAAGTGAGGCATAAACTGTGATAGCTATGAATTGAGCTTCTTTAGGCTGCATTAAATATGCATGAACAAAATCTTAACTAGGTTGTTCATTCAGACATGGAATCCTTGATGGATGAATATTCAAAATTCATTGACGAGTACCATATCGTCTTTCAAAGATAAGTGCCAAGTCCTTCCCTTAATTATATTCTGAACAAAATAAGATATGTAGAAGAAGAAAATGCATTTTGAATTTCTATTCATTCTCATCCCTTCTTCTAATTACACAAAGAATCTTTTATATAGGAAATTCAGAGACAATTTTCTGCTTGAGAATGAGGGCAGACTTTCTTTTGCAAGTCAATAGCACAGTCCTTATGTTGTTAGGTAGAGACAAAATGACTTTGTGTAACAATGCGTTTCTTCACTCCATTACTGAGAAGTTCTAAGTCTCATATCAACTTCAAAAACTCAATAGGGAGCTATGTTCCTTTGTAGATACCTCATGAGTTAGAGAGAGAGTATCAGATGTTGGCAAAGGGGATAAACGAGCCAGAAAATAGGAGAGACTTCATAAGGGTTGAGAAGTATAATAAAGTGCTCTAAAAGGAACTCTTTCAATAGGCCATTAATCAGCTGATGGAGTTAAAGATCAGTGGCTGTCAAGTTCCTGTAACCGTTCATTGCTGCTCTGGTAGTGGATGCTCTTAACAGAAGACCAAGTTTCTGGGAGTCCTGGGACAAAGAGAGGAGAATGTAAACCAAATGTTAGAGAATCTGGATTAGAGCACCTACAGCAAGTGAGAAAGACATATACAAATAAATAAATGAAACAACCTGACACAGAAAACCAAAGGAAAACATAAATAAAGAGATATTTGGAAATGGACAAGGAATATGAAAAGCACTGAAGCAAATTAAGGTTATTATCTTGCCTAGGCACCGGACTATGTCTGTCCACAATTAGGACCACCACTACCTGGAAGGGGACGGGAGGAGGGATCCTGAGGTGATGCAAGTCACCTTTGACATGTTATCAAGGAGATAATCTTAACCAAAATAAATAAATAAATAAAACAAAATAAAAGAAAGAAAAGAAAACACAAACAGTAAACTGAGAAGTGAAGCCAAGAACCCAGAGGGGAAATTAGTAGGTTTTAAATGGGCAGCAGAGTAGATTTAAAAACAAACAGGAAAAATGATGAGAGTTTCTGAACAGGGCAGGTAGAGAGAGTGTTGGGAGTGTGGAGCTGTTAAAGGCCAGTGTGGGAACAAGGCTCATTGTAAGCTAACAGATTTTTGAAAGATACCTTAATTTTTTTTTTTTAATTAAAACCAGTGCTTCTAGAGACATTCTATTCAGCAACCTGTGTTCTATTCCTGCAGATCCAGTAGCTGCTCAAGAAGTCACAAGAAAGTAAATATGAACACAATAAAAATTATTCTAAATTTGACTTCACTCTTTCTTCCAATAGTCCTCCCATCTATATTTAGCTTTTATTCTTCAAATTTTCTTTTTAAAATCAATGACAAACAGAAGATGAAATTTTTAAAAAAGCTCAACATCACTGATCATTAGAGAAATGCAAATCAAAACCACAATGAGATACCATCTCACACTAGTCAGTATGTCTATTTTTAAAGTCAATAAACAACAGATGCTGGCAAGATTGTGGAGAAAAAGGAGCACTTTTACACTGTTGGGGCAGGGGTGTAAATTAGTTCAAGCTTTGTGGAAGACAATGTGGCGGTTCCTCAAAGACCTAGATGCAGAGATACCATTTGGTTCAACAATCTCATTACTGGGTATATACCAAAAGGAATATAAATGGTTCTGTTGTAAAGTTACATGCATGCAAATGTTCATTGCAGCACTATTCACAACAGCTAACAGTTATTGAGTATTTATTGCATTTTAGGTTCTGTCAAAAGCAATTTACACTTGATTATTCCTTATAAATCTTCTTTGAGGAAGATACAATTATAAACCACCACTCACAGGCCAGGAAACTAATATGTAGTAAGGGTAAGTTGCCTGCGCAAGGTCAAGTGGCTAGCAGGTGACAGAGCGTGGCACACCTGGTTCCAAAGTCCTTGGGCTTCCCCATTCTGCTGTGCTGCTTCTCTCACAGCTGCTTGCAATTGCCATGATATTCATCTCTTCATGCCCCCATGACTCAGGTAAACCCAGGACATGTCCTTAAAACAACCCCATCATATTGGACAGATGCAATGTGGCACTTGATATTTTATAATCTGTTTACATGCTTTAAAGAAACTGTTCAAGCTAGTGTTGGATTTGTCAGTCAACTGTTCAGAACTGAAGGAGAATTGGGGGGCATTTGGTTATTTTATCATTAATTTGTCACATCTTTTGTTTAGCTCCACTTTGAAATGATCATTACTGGATTTTGGTTCTCATCTTTAGAGTTCGAAATTCCATATTCTATCTCTGCTTTGTGGAGCTAACAGCCTGTAGGAGAGGCACTTAAATAAAGACCCAAGCAATTGTTTTAGGACTTCATTAACTGCTTTATAATAAGCAATACCAGCCCATATATTTATTTCATTCATTATGTTTTATCAAAACTTGCGAGAATGTTTGTGAGGCAGAGCTGTCATACTACAGGACCTACAGCAGAGATATGAGTTGGGAGTGGTGATGCCAGGGCTTAGGGAACCGGCATATAGCTTGGATTGTCTACCTCCTTTCGCTATAAAGGGTCAGCTAGCCAAAACTCCATGTCTAAAGGGTGCTAGGGTGTTCATAGTGTTCCTATTGATTGGTCAGCATCTATGAATTCCTATCATAGAAGTAGGAGTGCTTGCACAGCTTCGGTACAAGGAGGTAAAACAGCCCATTTGAATGAGTGCAGAGCCTAAGCCACTCAGCTGTGTAAAGGCACAGAGTCTACTCTTGTAGGGGTAGAGATTCAGAGACTCAGCCTGATAAGACATGGCCAGGTAAAAGCACACACTCACATTTAAAAATCAGAGCTGGATATGGATTCTGGCTCTACTCTTTATTAGCGAACTACTTAACAACTTGAGGCCTCAGTTCCCACACCTCTAAAATGGGCATAAAATGCTGATGTTGAAGATTCATCATGAATTTTTAAAAAGATAACATGCATAAAGCAACTAGTTGCTGACACACAGAAGATACCCATTAAGGTAGTTATTATTCTTTCCCTGGGGATAACAGTCATGATAAGAATGCTGATCATTATGCTCTAGGATAGAGTACCATTTTTTTAAAAAAAGTATGGTGTAAACCAGGAATAGAAGTGGGATGGTAGTGGAGAGAGTGTGCACAAATCCAGCTGTTCTGTTTGGGCACCCATGGAGGAGTTTAAGAGGAAGGTCAGCCTGGAAGACAGCCTGACGTTCAAATTCTGGTTTCTGCACATGCAGCTCAGGGCAGCAGATAAATGCTAGCCTTACATTTACCCACATTGTGAAGAGTAGAGGACACCCCATGATAATATAATACTAGGGCTAGTTCTCATCAGTTCTGAAATGAAGAGGCATTGGCCGCAGGTGGCTGGGTTTCAACACCCACATTTAGCTAGTGCAGGGCCAGAAAGAGGCAGGGACCAAAAGATTTGCTCACCCGCCTCTCCTGCTGTATGGTAGGTCCTCCACTAAAGAATATGTTGGCATATAATAAGTAATGATGAGCAATATCTCAGGTAGCATCTCTTGTGTTGCACTTTAAAATAACTCAGAGGACTTGCTCAGGGTTGTATGTTGATCTGAGACAATTGCTTGCAGCAGGCTTGTATATCTCGCCACTTCTTTGGTTCACAAACAAAAAGTTATTCCTTTTTTAAATTTATTATACTTTGAGTTATGAGATACGTGTGCAGAATGTGCAGGTTTGTTACATAGGTGTACATGTGCCATGTTGGCTTGCCTCACCCATCAACCCATAATCTACATTAAGTATTTCTCCTAATGCTATCCCTCTCCTGTCTCCCCACCCCCGACAGGCCCCGTTATATGGTGTTCTCCTCTGCATGTCCATGTGTTCTCATTGTTTAATTCCCACTTATGAGTGAGGACTTTTGGTGTTTGGTTTTCTGTTCTTGTGTTGGTTTGATGAGAATGGTGGTTTCCAGCTTCATCCATGTCCCTGCAAAGGACATGAACTCATCCTACAAAAAGTAATTCTTAAGAATGGATGATAGTGGTTAACATTGATGTAAAAAGGCATAGACTGTTACTGGAAAGATATTGTAGAAAAAGAGAAGACAAATGATTTAGTAAAAACTCAGATATTTAAAAAAATACTAGCAATAGTAGTACCATATTTGTTTCAATGCTAAGAAACCCATGAACGTAAGATTCACTGTCAGTTTAAGAGCAGCTTATTTTAGAATTAGCTAATAATGAAGGAGTTATTTACAACAATTTCAGAAGCAGTGAAATCCTGTAGTCCCAGCTACTTGGGAGGCTGAGGCAGAGGAATTGCTTGAACCCAAGAGGCAGAGGTTGGAGTGAGCCGAGATGGCGCCACTGCACTCCAGTCTGGTGACAGAGCAAGACTCCGTCTCAAAAAAAAAAAAAAAAAAAGTCCATTTTAATAAATTTAGTAGCTAATATTTTTGAGCACTAACTAGGTTCCAGGCACTGTGCTAAGTACTTTACCTGGCTCATTTTATTTAATTATCACAACAACTCTGGGTAGCTACTATTATCCTTTTTCTTTTACGGATGAAGAAACAGAGGCTAGAAGTGTGTATTATTTAAGGTGACACTAAATACTGTAACAGATAAACCCCAAAATCTCAGTGGATTCTTCCAATAGAAGCTTATGTATCATTCTCGTAAAGCCCAATGCTAAGGCAAGAAGGTTTCGGTGGTAGCAGGGAGGTGATCCACAGAATCATTTAGAAATCTAGGCTGAGAGAAGTCAATACATAGATGCTGTGGTGTCCTTGGGCTTTGATATCCAGCTGGAAGATTGGAGAAGAGAGCATAGAAGATTATGTGGGATTTTATGGGCCCAGGACATGGAGTGGAATTTATCAATTCTGCCCACATTCTCTTGGCCAGAACTCATTCACATGGCCTTTTCTAGATTTAATAAAGGCTTGAAAATGCAGTCGCTGGCTGTCCAGCTGCTTCCTGACAAAGGCTCTACCCTGTGAAATAAAAGGATACATCTTTGATGGACAGCAGCCATTCCTGTGGCACAATGGTTAAGTAGATTGTGAAAGATCACACAATTAGCAAGTGACAGGGACAGAATCTAAAGCCAAGTCTGTCTGACATCAGAATCTACATTGCTAGTATTCTGTCTGCACTAGAGTGAGAATATTTGTTACAGACAGAAGCAGGTGGGTTTTTTTAAAGTTGCCTTTATTCTCAGCTACAACTGAGGAGCTCAGAAAGAAATGGTATGCCTTGCTCCCTCCTTCTTAAGAAGATAAAATTGCCTGGATGATGCATTGTTTTTGCAGTGACTCACCCTGGATTGCTTTAGTTCAGTAAATTGCATCACATCATGAAACCGAGTGACATCTTTGAAGCCAGAGCTCAATACTTCTCAAAGTGACATATAAGAAATAAAAACTGAGCTTCATTTTCTCGAGAAGCTGAGAAAACTTAAATGTCAACAATAACACAAGTTAAATACAATTCCTATTAAAGTATATGCCCTATTCAGTAACTCTATCCCTAGTTACTTGTGATTCAATGAATTGTATGCAGGTTGTTCTTCAGACTGATTCACATGACTTTCTTGGAGTGAATTTTTCACACTACTTTGGCAAGTGTGATGTCGGAAGTAATGCTATTAGTTGGAAATAATGCTATTAGTTGGAAATAATGAACGTTTTCTCAGTACCAGAATCTTGCCTAATTGCTTCTCATGCATTACCTCGTTTAATCTTTTATAAGCTATGATAAAAGCTTTCTCTCTCAAAAAATACTGTATAAGAAAGGTACTATTAGCATCATTTTCATTATACAGATGAAGAAACTGAGACCCATTACTATAAAATAACTTGTCCAAGGTCACGAATGAGGAGGTAAGGCTGGGATGTGACCCAGATGGTGTGATTTCAGAGCCTGCACTATTAGTATGCTCTTCATTCAGGGCTCCTTCAGCTGCTGGTGGATGGTGAACAATAAGTAGAATGAGGAGATGGGTGAATTAGAGACCTAACACTTATAAAGAGCCTACTAGGTTCTAGGAATTTTATAAATGTAAAATAGCTGCCCAGGTGTGCTCCATGTCTCATGGTCTAATTCTGTTTCAACACTATTTCCAAAGCTTTGCAAAATTTAGCCCTTCTTAATCTTCCATGAAAAATCAAATCCACCTGTGAATTTATTTTTCTGGAAAAAAGAATTACACCGCACTTGAAAAGCCTAGAGCATTTAAGAGCTGTCATGCCCACCCTGTCACCCTACCTCCCACCCTCTCTTATTAACAGTACTGGATCTTTTTCTACTTGAACTCTGGAGACCATAGCTTATTAAGATGTATCTTCTCAACATAACAGTCAGTCTTTTTCCTACAATGTAATTCTATCTCTTAATAGCTGCTAAAATGACAAGATTTTTTTCTCCAAATTCTAACGTATGTGTCACCTCATTCAATTCTTAGTATTCCATAAGGATAATAATTAATATCTACCCTCTGAAGACAAGGGAACTGATACTCATGTAAGAGTTTGCTTCTGATGACACAGTTAAGTGGACAAGTGGTGGCTTGAATCTCGTCTCTCTGATTTCAAATCCAGGGCTTTTAAAATAACATCATACCTTAAATATTTGAATCCAGGCTATAACTTGACCTGAGAGCAGTATGAATATAATCTAAGGCCCAGACATGGTGGAGACTGGGCCAGATGATCCAGAACCAAGCCCAAATGGTCAGTCACTAGCAGAACAAGTCAAATGATTAAAAGAGCATATTTGCCGCAACTAAGAAAGTCTGGAAGTCAGAAAAGAGTCAGGACAAGAGGTTTTCAGTAATGCATGGGGGGATTTTTAGAAAAGGAGTCAGACAGGAATATCAGATGAGGCCAGCCACGAGAGGCTGGACCCAGAAACCAGTGTGAGTAGTACTGGCAGGTTGGGTTCTCAACCTGAGGGTCATCCCACAATGGATTCTCAGAATTTTCTCAGAGGCCAGGTGTGACACTACAAATCATGGTGAGGTCAGTTCTCTGTATAGCATGCTCCAACCCTAGAGGACAACAAATGTGCCTCCGCTCTTTTGCCCTTTGGAAATTTTCCTCAATTCACGGATTTATTTTTCTTCCTTGGTTTTCCCCCTTCCTTATAAATGATTTTTTCCCCTTATTTATAGCATCTTATAATGCTAGACTTCTATAATCATGTCATAATCGTATTATAGATAGATATGCTCCCTCCAGTTCCAGTCAGGGTTTTATCTTCATCGTTCCTTCAAAACTGCTTTTCAGGATCAACCACAACCTCTGCATCAACAAACCCAGACCAATTCTCAATCTTCATTGTACTTGAACTCCCAGTGATAATTGCCATAGCCGACTGTTACTTTCTTGAAACACTTCCTTCCTTTGGGTTTTGGAACTCCATTCTTTCCTGGTTTGTATCCTACCACACTGGCATCTTCTCTGTTTCTTTACTGGTTTCTTTTCTGTGATCTCAAATCACACCATCTCAGAGCTGTATCGTTGGAAGACTTCTCTTCTGTAGTTAGACCAGTTGCTTAGTGATTTCATGTCTTCCTCTGGCTGTGAATACCTTCTATACACAATTTACCATTTTACACAAACAACCTTGACCTCGCCCCTGAACTCCAGTCTCAAATCCAATTTCCTCCTTGATGTTCCCACTGTGATGCCCATCAGGCACATTAAACCTTAATGTCTGAAACCTTACTGATTTTCTGTACTCCTTCCTTCTAGTTTCTCAAGCTGAAAACCGTGGAATCACCCATGATGCTTCCCTTTCCTTCACACTCCAGATCCAAACTCTTAGCAAATTATTATACTCTGACTTCGAATACATGCAGATCACTTTCTCGCCATCTCTAGTGTTGCCAGCCTGGTTCAAGTCAAAGCTACATCACCTGGATTTCTGAAGAGCCTCCTAAGTAGTATCCTTATTCCCATACTTTGTCCCCCCATAGTCTCAATATAGAGCCAAAGTGTGCTTTTTAAAACAAAAGATAACTCATGCCACTTCTCTATTCAAAATCCCACAGTGGCTTCCTCCAGCAAATTAAACTCTAAGTCCATAAAGAGGCTCAATGGTCTGACACAACCTGATTATCTGTTATCTCTCTGTCCTCGTCTCATCTCTCACCTCTCTTTTCCTCTACTGTAGCCACACTGACCTCCTTGTCATTCCTGAAAAACACCAGCCATTCTTTACTTCAGGGCTTTGCACTTGGAGTCCTGGAATGCATGCCACACAGATATGGCTAGCTCTCATTCTTCTATTAGGTCTTTGTTCAATATAATTTCTCAGTGGTTCTGCTTCTAACCATGATCAAGTCTTTCCTTTCAGACCAATTCCATGGTAGATAATAAGTAAAACTATGAATGTATATAAATACTTGCTCCCTGAAGGCACTAGAAACGATCAAAAGCAGGTAGTTACTGGGTGGAGTCAACATTTGGAAGAAAAAAAGCACAGAGTGAATTTCTAGACTTTAGAGGTTTTAATCTGAGAGCAGGCTCCAGTCTGCTCTGAATGCAGTAGCTAAAACTCTGATATAAAGCCCATGGTCTTGCTATTTTCAAGCAATTACAGTAATTCTGAGGAATCCCAGGAAAACAATAATAACAATAGCGGCAGCAACAGCAACAGCAGCAATAAAACCGGAGAAGAAAATGTCAAAAGCCTATGAGTAAACTTTGTCAAAATCTCTTAACAGGCCCAGAAGCATGAACATATCTAGAATTCTCTTGCTAAAACATGGAAGCAAGGAGCAGCTTACAAGCAGCCCAGCTAAGCCTAAAAAAAAATACATTGAGATTTTAGCTTCAGTGGAGACAGAACTTAAATTTGTATATAGCCCCAGTGAACTGCCTGCTTAAAAACAAATCAATATTCTGAGCAGCAACATTTCAGAATATCTACAGTATATCATTCCCAATATCCAGATTGTAATCCAAAACTATTGGACATATGAAGAAACAGGAAAATATAACTTATTCTGAAATAGAAAGATAATTAATGGGGCTGACACCAAGATAACCCAGATGTTGTAATTTGTAGACAAGGGTTTTAAATCAGCAATTCTAAGTATTCTCAAAATTGGAAAAAATATGTACATGATCAATCAAAAAACAGAAAATATCATCAGATAAATAGAAATTACTTTTTAACACACATACACTAAAACTAGAATTTTAGAATGCAAAAATACACTATCTGAAATTTTAGACATTGACCAGATGTACTTCGCAGAAGAGTAAAAATGACAGATGTGTCAAAGAACTTAAGAAAAATAATTGAAGTGATTTAATCTGAAGAACAGAGTGGAAATGATTTTTAAAATATATAACATATGTGTAATTGCAGTCTCAGAAATAGAGGAGAGAATGAATGGTGCAGAAAAAAATGTTTGAACAAATAGCAACTGAAATGGTAAAAGACAAACATCACCTTCTCAGTGAGGTCTTCTGGTGCAGACTTAATGTTTGCATTTTATTCCCCAAAATTCATATGTCAAAATTCTCACCTACAATATGATGGTATCTGGAGGTAAAACCCTTGGGAAGGGATTAGGTCATAAGGGTGGAGCCCTCATGAATGTGATTAGTGTCCTTATAAAGGGACTTAAGAGAGCTGTCTTGTCCCTTTCCTACTATGTGAGGACACACTGAGAAGGTGCAGTCTACAAACCAGGAAGCAAGTTCTCACCAGATGCTGAATATGTCAGTGCTTTTGTCTTGGACTTCCCAGCCTCCAGAACTGTGAGAAATAAATGTTTGTTGTGTAAGTCTATGTTGTTTTTTGTAGCTGCCCAAATAGACTCAGACACTTTCTCAGACTACTTTTTGTTAGATTACAACCTCCTTTATTCCCAATATTGTATATCCTCCCTTCTACCTTTTCTCTATATCGCTTATCTTCATCTGATGTACTAGATACTGTACTGGGATTTAAGGTCTACAAGAATGAGTATTTTAATACACGTTTCATTGCTATATCCTTAATGCCTAGAACAATACTCATCATATGGTAGGTACTCAATCAATATTTGCTGAATGTTGAATACATGAATCTCACTTGTATTCCTAACCTTGAATGCAAAATTTCCAAACATCATCACTGAGTGTATGGTGCTTGTGCTCAAGTGACATTCACTCTATGAGCAAGCGAGTATGGGTAACATTTTTTCTCTTCTGTTTCCTAAGTGGTTTTTCAGAGCCTATCACAGTGTAATCAATGAACTGGGAACTGTTTTCTGAATTCTCTCTGTGTAGTTTGAATGTAGACAGGAATTCACCTGAACACCTGAATTCATTCCAGTTCTTGTCTGTGCATTTCCCTAAATTATCTTCTGTGGTAGAAACTGAACTCTTCAAGGCACGTATATTTCACATTCAAAAGCACATTCCTAACATTGTGTTACATGTATCAGAATTCATCGTGTGTCAGATAAATCCTGGAAAGCAGATGAGCATGTATCTTAGATGATACCTTCCTACTGTGACAGCACTCCTCTTTTCCCCTCAGATTTCTAAACAACCAGAGCAGTAACATTTAGGTGATGTTCACTGTGTACCCTCCGTCTGGGTTAAGGTGAACATGTAATGGGGCTCATCCACTTTGATGTTGTAAAGGACTTGCCCTGGGCAGCATTGTAAAGGAGGCACAATTTGACTTGGGTGTATATCCACTGTGTGTCAGTCTTGACCTGCAGTGCTCCAACATATTCTTCATGAGAAGGAAATTATTTATAAGTAACCCAGTTACTTCCTGGAGTATAATTAATACAGCCAGGCAGTCTCTTTCCTTTTCCTTCATTCTTTGTTTCTTCCACAAAAATGTATTAATTGTAGGCTTCATGCCAGACTCTGTGCTACACAGAAGTGATCCCTGCCCTTGTGGAGCATAGAGTTTCATGGGGATCTAGGAAAATAAGTGGCCAATCAATATATAATGCCATCAAGTATCATAAAAAAGCTAGAAGCAAATGCTGTGGCAGCTAGGAAGAGCCATGTGACCTAATTTGTGGGAGCAGACAAGGCTTTCTGGAGGTAGCTAAAGCTGAGAGGATGAGCAGAAGTTAACCAGCTAAACGCAGAAGAATAAGAATGAAGAAGAAATGTCTGGTATATATACAGACAAAGAAGCAAGAAAGTTCTAGATGTGTCCAGATCACTGTTAGTGACTTGCTGTGGATGGAGCTTATGGTGTAGAGGTGAGAAGGAGCAGAGAGAGAAGTTGCAGAAGAAATAGGGAGTCATACAGGGATTGGAAGGTATTATTAAGGTATTCCATTGTATTCTAAGAGCAAGGAAAGTTAATGATGAATTTTTGGCTGAGCAATGATGTAGTCAGGGTTTATTTCAGGAAAATTATCTCATCTTACTGTGTAAAATAGATGTGTGGAAGTGCTGTGGGAGAATGGAGGAAGGAAGAAGAGATGGAAGCTGATGGACCAATAAAGGTCAGACATTTTAGAGCTTGAACTACATAGTGGGGAAGGAGACTAGAGAACAGATTTGAGAGATCTCTGGGAGTCTTCTTTAACCCCACAAATCAATAGAGACTTAAAATTAATCTTGGCCATTCCTATTCAAAGGCCTAAAACACAAACACCTGAAGGTCATTGTCAAAAGACTGTCACTGGTCCATCTTACTTTTAGAAGGAAATTAAGGGGGGATTGGCAGTTATAACTGATGGAGGATTGAGTCAGTCCTGAGGACCAGAGCCCAGAAGGATGCTAGAGAGGCTTTTACTCATCATGCTGGAGGGTGGAATCTGTATTTGACAGACAGTGCCAGGTGAAGGCAGAGTTGCCAAAAAGCATCAAGCTCCAGGAATAGAAATCAGGAGCCAAAGGGGTGAAGTATGAAATTTAAGATACTGAGCAAGAAAAGAGAGCATAGAGTAGCTTTTCTAAATAAAAGGAGGAATCTAAAGAAAAGGGAAAGCGTGTAATTGAATGAATGTCAGAGACCCCTAAGTAATATGGTTTTGCTGTGTCCCCATCCAAATCTCATCTTGAATTGTAGCTCCCATAATTTCCACATATTATGGGAGAAACCTGGTGGGAGGTAATTGAATCATGAGGGCAGGTCTTTCCTGTGCTGTTCTTGTGATAGTAAATAAGTCTCACAGGTTCTGATGGTTTTATAAAGGGGAGTTCCTCTCCACATGCTCTTTTGCTTGCCACCATGTAAGATGTGCCTTTGCTTCTCTTTGCTTCCCACCATGATTGTGAGGCCTCCCCAGCCATGTGGAACTGTGATTCCATTAAAACTCTTTCCTTTATGAATTACGCAGTCTAAGGCATGTCTTTATTAGAAACATGAGAACAGACTAATATACCCCTAAGCCAGACCATAGCTGGCATTTTATGAAGTGGCAGGGACTTGCTATTGTACTCCCTTCAACTTGTGTTGCTTGAGCTTCTCCCATTTCCCTCAGGAGACTGGAACCTAGGGGTGAAACCCTGACCTTTACTTCAGCCAGCCAATGGGTGCCCTCCCTCTACTCAGCTGACCAAGGAGTATACTGCCTTCTACTTCAGCTAATGGTGGGTGCCCTGCCCTTTACTTCAGAGAAAGGAGGAATATGGATTTTGTTGTTTTCATCTTGTCAGCGTCAATTCCAGACATCCATGCTCGCCCTGCTTTGCCTTGTTTTCAGAAGATTTCTCTCAGTGACCCAGTATGGTCACTACAGCTATTGTTTATAAAGATGGTATACACCTCATCAGCGCTAAAACCTCACTCACCAGTGAAAACACACTCCTTTTGTGTGTTTTTCTGGAGCTAAATTGGCTTTGTCATGCCACTCTGCAGACATAATCATAAGATGTTGTTTCATCAATATTCTGATTCATATTCCTGCACCCTCTACTCTTTGACTCCTCAGCCCTCCTTTGCTCAACATCTTGCTTTGTGTGATGTGTAATTGTGCCCAGGAGCAAAGACTTTCACTCTCTTTTCTACCCTCTCTTGCTTGCTTTTGGTTTTCTCCAGGTAAGAAAACACGAAATTCTGGTCTGCTGGAGAAGTGAGCATGGTTTAACTCTTTTACAGTGTTATTTTCATGACTTTGTGATCTGACAGAAGTCTAAACAGTTGAATTTATTTTCTGATTGAGAATGGAGATAGGATTGATGCTTAGGACCTCGGTCATTCCAAAATAATCCTTACATAAGAAAAATCAGGAAATATGAAATCCACTTTAAAAATGTGTGATTTTCCTAAATGCCAAGAAAAAAATATATGGCTGGCAACCCCAAGGGATCATACCCAATACCATACCCAATCCTGTTTCTCTCAGCCTAATAGTACAGTTCCTCTCAGTCCTCTCCTTAAGGATCTTGGGATGTAAATAAGTTACAAGACTGGAACTGCACACCAGTCAGTGTCCTGTTGCTATTTACTGGCCCGGTTTCAGTTCCTTATGACATTCAGAGTAAGACAATGAGCCATATTGCCCTTTCGTTAGATGTTTAATGCTTTTGGAAAGGAGTAGGGAGGATCAATGCAAGACTGTTACAGCTTTTGTTTTGCTTTTGTCCTTATTGTTACCTCTTGTCCCTACCTCTCTTCTTAGGTCTCTATATATTCATTGCTACTTCAATCAGAGGTTAAAATTTCCCTATGGATATGGTTCTAGGCCAGAAGAAAAAGCTGTTTTGTCACTTTAAGGAAGGTACCAAAGTGAAAATGAGGAAATGAAACATGAAAATCCAGAATAGAGTCACATTGGCTACATTGGCTATATTGAGAGGAAAATATTCTTTAAGGCTCCCTGAGATAGCACATTTAGGATGTATCTGTATCATTTAGGATGTATCTGTATCTGTATTCTTCTATCTATTCCAATGCTCACCCAATTGCATATGTTTCTCTGTATAAATGGCCAATTTACATAAGAAATTATGATAAGAACAATTTATTTCTCTGGGGCATTTTGAACTTTTATTGAAAAATGTAGCTTGCTTTTTTTCCTTTTTAAAATTTTTTAATGTACTGCATAGCTTAATGATATGAACATGAGAGGAAAGAGATTTAATTTTTATACTTAAGAGATTCATTTTCCTAGAATTTGATGCGTTATAGTGAAATGAGAATCATTTAACTGCATACTTTAGCAGCAATATAAAAATTCTAAAAATGAATTTTCTGACACAAAAAAGTACATCCCAGTAAAATTGCTCTTATGAAAGTTAACATTTTTCCTTCCCTAAATGAAAAACACATGAATAATCTGTTCCAATTTATAAAAACTAAAACAAAGATTTGTTTTAAATTGGGATCACTCAGAAATAAATTTGGATAATTGCAATATTTGTGGTTATAGAGACATTTCAGCTTTCCACTTGTATTTTAGTTTCATCTTTTTTAATCTCTCTTTTTATTTCTCTATGTCAAAATATAAAAAAAAAATCCAGGAAACTAGGAAAGTAGGATAGATTGAAATGTATAATCTATACTTCCCTTTCACCCCTAATTATTTCTTTATAGACTTTGGGGTGGTGAAAATGGGAAAAGAAATAACTTTTGTCAATGGAACTTCTGCACTAGACCCTGTGCCAGGACTTTCTCAGATTATCCCCATTCAGCTTCACAATTGTTTATTGGGTCTTATTATTTTTACTTTTCATCTGAAGAAAGTGCACATCCACACAACTGTTAGGGGAAAAGCTAGGATTTAAAACCATGACTCTCTGACTTCAAAATGTGTGCTCAATACTGTACTACTTTGTTCCCTTCTACCCCAGGTTATGATTCACCAAAAGTTAATTTACTCTTCAGAGTGAATCCAAATTTAATGAGCTCCAAGGGACATCAAAATTGTTAAACTCTAAACATCCTTCATAAAAATGACATTAAATGTGAAGTAATACTGAGGGAAATTTTTCTTTTGTTTATTAATATTTTCTAATGTGAATAAAAACACTTAATATTACTAGTATTTTCCTAGGAATACAGCTAACTAGGGAAGTGAAGAATCTCTTCAGGGAGAACAAACCACTGCTCAAGAAAATCAGAGAGGATACAAACAAATGGAAAAAGTATTTCATGTTTATGGATAGGAAGAATCAATATGAAAATGGCCATCATGCCCAATGTAATTTATAGATTCAATGCTATTCCCATTATTCTACCATTAACGCTCTTCACAAATTAGAAAAAATGACTTTAAAATTCATACAAAACCAAAAATAGCCGAAATAGCCAAGCCAATCCTAAGCAAAAAGAACAAACCTGGAAGAATCGTGCTACCTGACTTCAAACTATACCACAAGTCTACAGTAACCAAAACAGAATTATTCTAGTACAGAAACATAGACACATAGACCAATGGAACAGAATAGAGATCTCAGAAGTAAGACCACACATCTACAACCATCTGATCTTTGACAAACCTGACAAAAACAAGCAATGGGGAAAGGATTCCCTATTTAATAAATAGTGCTGGGAGAACAGGATCGCCCTATGCAGAAAATTGAAACTAGACTCCTTCCTTACGCTTTATACAAAAATTAATTCAAGATGGATTAAAGACTTAAATGTAAAACCCAAAACTATAAAAACTCTAATAGAAAAGCTAGGCAATACCATTCAGGACATAGGCTCGGGCAAGGATTTCATGACAACAACATCAAAAGCAATTGCAACATAAGCAAAATTGACAAATGGGATCTGATTAAAGTAAAGAGCTTATGCACAGCAGAAATGAGCAGACGACATACGAAATGGGAGAAAATGTTTGCAGTCTTTCCATGTGACAATGGTCTAATATCCAGAATCTATAAATTTACAAGAAATAAATAAATAAATTTACAAGAAAAAAACAACCCCATGAAAAAGTGTGCAAAAGACATGAACAGACACTTCTCAAAAGAAGACATTTATGTGGCTAATGAATGTATGAAAAAAGCTCAACATCACTGATCATTAGAGAAATGCAAATCAAAACTACATTGAGATACAATGTCACAAAAGTCAGAATGGCATTTACTAAAAAATCAAGAAACAACAGATGCTGGTGAGGCTGTGGAGAAATAGGAAAGCTTTACACTGTTGGTGGGAATGTAAATTAGTTCAACCATTGTGGAAGACAGTGTGGTGATTTCTCAAAGACCTAGAATGAGAAATACCATTTGACCCAGCAATCCCATTACTGGGTATGTACCCAAAGGAATATAAATCATTCTGTTATAAAGGCACATGCACATGTGTGTTCACTGCAGCACTATTCACAATAGCAAAGACATGAAATCAACTCAAATGCCCATCAGTGATAGATTGGATAAAGAAAATGTAGTACATATGTACAATGGAATACTCTACAGCCATAAAAAGGAATAAGATCATGTCCTTTGCAGGGATATGGATGGAGCTCAAAGCCATTATCCTCAGAAAACTAATGCAGGAAGAGAAAACCAACCACCACATGTTCTCACTTATAAGTAGGAACTGAACAATGAAAAAGTGGACATAGGGAGGGGAACAACACACACTGGGGCCTATTGGGATAGAGAGGGCAGCAGGGGGAGGAAGAGCATCAGGATAAGTAGCTAATAAACAAAGGGCTTAATATCTAGGTGATAGGTTGATAGGCTCAGCAAACCACTGTGGCACACATTTACCATGATAAATATATATATATATATACATGTATACTATATATGAAATACTATATATATACATGTATATGTATACATATATATGTGGCATTTTAAAGTAGATTAACAGAGGGAAGCATGTGGTACAAAAATGATTTGTCACTTTCCTTACAGTGGTGCCTGACTGGGAAAACTTATTGTTAGATTACTTTGATTTCTTTATTTAAGTTTTGTTACGCCATAAAGCTAAAAAAGAAAACCCATATAGGAGAAAAATTAGAATATATCAATAAACCACAATCCAGAGGCAGCTAAAGTTAACATTTTCTTCTAGATTTGTATGTATATATGTAATTTTTTACAGAGATAGTATATTTTACCTACTAGTTTAAAATATAAATTTTTTCACTTAAAAATCTCTCCAATATTCTATGTCACAAATAAACATCCATATTAATTTTAGAGACTAATATCATAAGAATGCGTCATAGTTTATTTAGCCTATATTGGATGTTTATGTTGTTTCCAATATCTTTTATTTATATAATTTACTGTTATAAGCATCATGTCCATGCATCTTTGCACATATCTCTGATAATTTTATTAGGATAAATTGCTAAGTGTAGTTGTTTTAGATATGGCCTTGAATATTCTCATTTTTAAATAGTATAAAGCTAATATACTTGGAGGCAACTGTTATTCAGAATTCAAGCTAGTCTGTAGAATGACACTGTTCAGCTCAAAATGGAAATATCAGATCTTTAAGAGTAATAATTCAAGACATTTGTGCAATGTCCCAAGTCTGAATTTTGAATTTTTGACTTGTTGAATTATAGAGGACATTCTTACTCTACAGATGAGGACATTATTATTCATTTAAATCTCTGTCATTCCTTAATATGTGAAGTCCTTGAGAGCCAAGATCACATTCTTTTTAAATTTGTATCTTAGAACCAAGCACAATACTTGACTCAGAGCGCCTGTTCAAAAAATGTTCACAAATAATATTTGGCCAGGCACAATGGCTCACACCTGTAATCCCAGTGTTTTGGGAGGCCTAGGCAGGAGTATCACTTCAGGCCAGGAGTTTGAGACCAGCCTAGGAAACATAGCAAGACCCTATGTCTACAATTAATTTTTTTTTTAAATTAACTGGGAGTGGTGGTGCATGCCTGTAATTCTAGCTACTTGGGAGGCTAAGATGGGAGGATTGCTTAAGCCCAGGAGTTTGAAGTTGCAGTGAGCCATGGTTGTGTCACTGCACTCCAGCTTGGGCAACAGAGTGAGACAGTCTATTGAAAGAATGAAAGAAAGAGAAAGAGGGAAAAGGAGAGAGAGAAAGAAAGAAGGAAGGAAGGGAGGTAGGGAGGGAGGGAGGCAAAGAAAGAGAAAGAAACAAAGAAATTGTAAATGAATAAAAGTTAGGTGTTGAGTGGCTAACAGATTTGCTAAAGGTCAAATGGTTAGTTCAAGGTAATGCTCAAAGCTGAACCCATACTCTTGATTCTGTGCTTCTCAATTTTACCAGTGCCTCCGCCTGGAGTCCCCCAGGAAGCAAAGACTGACACAAAAGTGTATGGGCTACTACTTATGAGGGAGTGCCATCCCTGGAAAGCAGGAGAGAGGGAAAGAGAGAAGGAGGCAAGAAAGGAGGGAGCACAATTAGGAGGCTATGTTACTAAGAACATCATCCTTTGGTATCTAGGGCTACTGATTGCTTGATATCATGGGACGAATTTTTTTCTGGGAGGGTTTATGAACAACAGCAATTCAAGATACTCTATTAGTATGAGAAAGAGAGACAAATTTATCTTATAGCTGCAATCTCCCATGAGGCATTAATCCATAGATTGTGCATATGTAGGCTTTGAATGAATTCTCTGGAATGGGGAGATGGGAGATAAGACATATTGTTGGCTTCTACCTACTAATGTCAGTTGTTTTGGGAGTTGGAGTGAAACAGGTAGCTAAGGGATCAAGAGACAGAAGTGGTTGAGCAGATCTGATTAGTGCCTACAAGGTGTCTGATACAACTAACTTACACAGTCATTCTCTTGGTTAATAAATGTCAAACATATCTTTGTATATGGTGATGAGTTAGTGGTGAGTGTGTACTCAGTAACTAGATATGGTCTATGTTCTCCAGGAACTTACAATTTTAGCTTAACTTGGGCTGGTCAACCATGTCTCCTTTTTGTTCTCAAGTGCATTCCCAGATCTTTCTTTACTGTACCCATTTTTTTAGAGAACTATACTCTTGTAGGTTTGGCCAATAAAGACAGTGAAGGACATTTTAGAATGGAAGTTACGGTGGTGCCATGTCTAGCAGCAATGGAATTTCCTCTGGGGTTCTACCTCCCTCAAGGCAGCCTGTGGCTCTGGCTCCATAGTTGGGTCAGCCTCCTGGGATCCTCTTATTCCCAAAGATGCTCCAGCCTTAAGAGTGGTAGTGGCTTCCTGCTGTTACACTAATCTATGGATTGCCTCACTGTCCCCTAATTTTTTAAAGTTCTTTCATCACCTAGTCACCAATTAGTGAAACCAATTCCTTCTCCTTGTGACAGCTAGAGTGGTTTCTGTTTTATTAAGTGGACCTCAACAAATACAGATCTTCCAAAGGAAATCAACCAATGACTCCTAATGGTTTCATTGATTATGAAATAAATAATATTCTGTTAAAGTAATATGAAAAAGGGTGAATATTTTGCTCCCCACCAGTTTATGAAAATCATCAGGGTGGTAAATTTTTAATGTAGACCTCATCATTAAAATCTTACTTTATTTGAAGCCACAAGGAGTTACTATAAAACTAATCCAGAGGGATGAGCATAATCTTGTCAGGATGGACATTTTCTTCATGAAAAGAGAACATTATTTCTGCCAGGAGGTCATTAGAAACCAAACACATATATTGAAATGCTGACTCTTACTTTAATTTTTAAAGAGTGCTGCATATGTAAACTGATAAAAGAAATAAATATATATTATTTTCTCTTTGACTTTCCCATGCCTTCATTTCCTTTTTCTGAATATGAGGATAAACATGGAAGGAGAGATATGGAAAAGGTTTTTCGGGAGGAAAAGGTTTTTCGGGAGGTCAGCTCTCTCTCCAGCCATTATGCAACATAAATGATCTTTATGAATAATACAGTGCAGTATTTGCACAGCTGAGCTATGCTGTGTGGTCTTAGAAAAAAATATTAAAAGTATCTGAAATTTGCATAAACTCTAAGCAATATCAATATTATTGCAATCATTATAATCTGTATTAATATTCATTACGTTCACTATTAAGTGCTTTATACACATTATCTCATGAATTGGCAAAATATCCTATAAGCTCAGTATTATTTGTCCTATCTTACAGACAAGGGAGGTAAAGTAGTATGCCCAGTTTTACTGAAAGTAAGTAATGGAACTGGATATTAAATCCAAATCTGTAAGATTAGAACTCCCTACTTCTTTCTCCATACTATGCTACTATTTTCACTAAATAATTTTTTTTTTTACTCTAAGACCTGAAAAGTATAAGCAATTACTGCTATACAGACTATGATATTTTTAATAAACATAATTTAATTTTTTATGTTTCTTAAAAGTAGAGTATGTGAATTATTTCTCTCAGCTGTTCTCTTTCATACAGAGAAATTCATAGAATTATGAAATACAGTGAGTCCATAGAGAATATCTAGTCCAACCTCCTAATTTCACAGATGAAAAATCTTAGGTCTAGAGGCAGAAAATGATTCGGGCAAGAAAACTGCTACCTCTCAGAATCTTCATTTGCAGACAGGCATATGGTATCCATTGAGGCTTAAATGGGGGAGAGAGGAATGGCAGGTTTAAATGAAGCCATCTGGAAGTTACCACTTGCCAAATAGAACAGATGGAAATTTTCTTTGACATGCAGCAAGAGACCCCAATATGGGCTTCTTCTGTCTGTTCCCTTGGGAATTCTAAGATACAAGGACTTTTGTAGAAGGTCAAACCATTGAGGGTTCCAGCATGTGCAGGTCCCAATAGGCTTATGTTTAGGATACTTAGGAAAGTATGATCAACACCCACAAGGAAAAGTTACATCCTATAATTTCTGAAGGCTCTCCTAGATTGAGATGACAGCTGCCACAGGTTGTTAAAGAATCAAAGTACAGTTTCCAGTTCAGTCTTGGGAAACCGATAAAGGACAAGGGAATGATTCTTAAGATGATTGTGTGAGATATTCTTTTTTGACTCATCCCATAAGGAGGTTTGCCTGAAACACTGAAAGGACAAGTCAAATATTAGAATTCCAGGAAAGTGAAAAGTAAATACCAAGGAAAAATGAAGGCAGAACAAACGAAATAATTTTAGCACTGATGATTAAGGTTAGTTTGAGCCACAAAAGGAGAAGAAGGATGATTCACCAGAGACCAAGAGACTGAGGGAAAACTGAACAAGGACCCCAGAAGGGGCAGACTTCAAGGACTGCCAAAGAATCAGGAACCCAGAGAACAGCATGCTCAGCCTTCAGTTTCTCTCTCTCTCTCCCTCCCTCACTCCTCTCTCTCTCTCTCTCTCTCTCTCTCTCTCTCGCTCGCTCGCTCGCTCTCCTTCCCACATAATTTCACAGTGGACTATGCCATCCTACTGATCCAGAGTTTATAACATCTCAGCTCTAGTCACAAGAACAAACTATCTGGCTTTCCGTGAATCAGTATCAAATTCTAGTACAGCGTATTTGACCCTTGCTCCAATCACCTATCAAGAAGGAGGTTGGACAAGTGAGAGTACACATTCTAAAAGAAAGGGAGTTGTTTAAGCAGACACCTTATGATGTCAATGACAGCCAATTTTTGAAATTGAAACTGGATCACAGCAGTAGCTAATGGGCTCTTGGTAAGCAATATAGATAGATTGAGAATTAATTTTATCTTGATTAATAAATGGCAATCAACTAATTTTGTCATAAGCTCATTACAAAAAATAGCCACAATGGGAAGGTATAAAAAGAACAGAATAAATGAGTTCATTTATAATAAAGGAAATTAAAGTGACTTTATATGTAATATTTTACCTCATGGACAACTTTACCTGGCCTAAGTCATTGTTTGCAACTTTGATACTTAAGACCATTTTGTGGCAAGTTACTTCCATCTAGCCTTTTCCCCCATTTCCTATCTCAGGAAAAAGGGATCTGTTGTTGTAAAATGAGGCTGTGTTTTGTGGAGAGCAGCAATCTAAATACAGGATTTTGTGTCATAATACTCAATGTAGTGACATTTTCCCTTTTTTCCTATAATGCTATTTTAATAATAAAAGTAAATATGTTTATTGCATAATGTTTGGAATTGAAAATCATGTAACAAAGGAAATAAAATCATTCCTAATCGAGTATAGTCATTTTTAAAACAAAACTGATTTGAATCTAATTCTAGGTTTAGAAGCATTAAACCAACAGACAAAAAGAATGTTCTTAGATTTTGAGAATCCAATTCCCTGTGTGGTAATAAGAGACATTTGACTGGATAACAACGCCTTCAAGTACTGATAGCCTACTGACTGATGTGTTTTACTATTGCCCAATGCAGCACAAATCCTTAGTATATAGGTGATGCCTTTGTAAATATATCAGCTGCTGAGTGCATTAAAATGCACTGAATTAATCAAGTGTGACTGATGGTCTTAATTGATGGAGGAGACATAGTAACCTTTTTCTCAAGGCAACTACATCATGTAATTACGGAGGAAACTGTATAGCATTTGTTAGTTAGACTAGATACCTCTAATGACATTAGCCAAGCAAAGGGTATTATTATCCCCCATTTTAAGATTTAGAAATCTGAGACAAATATCAGTTAAATAGGTAACAGCTCCAAGATTATACAAAATAATTAAGAGCAAAATCAGAATTTAGGTCTCTTTAACCCTAAACTCTATGTATTAACCACTACAACCTACAAACTTTCTGACTGGGTTATAGTTTATATAGAAATAAATAAAATATTAATGGCTGGTTCCAATTTTTACATATTTCTGGGGCTACTTATAGATGCTGAAGATAAATTAACTCTAGAATGTAGCTCCATTGCTGAAATAAAGACATTTGATGAGTTGTATTATGGGCTTGAAATGTTATCTGAAGTTAAAGAAAACAGGAGAAATAAGTCATTTAGAAGAAAAACTATTTTTACATAAAATCAGCATCCAGTTTTGATAAGAAATGAAACTATTTTAATTTGTGCTTTTCAATGAGAAATAGAAATAATCTCATGATCAAATCAAATATAATACAGATTAAAATAAGCATAAGCATAGCCAGAGTATCAAGATAAGATCACTTACTTTTTATATAGCAACAAAGCTATTCAAATTAGAAATCAAATCATATGTATTAAATTAAAAATATATTTACTAATGATTTCCTTAAGCAATGTTCTTCAGTTTAAAATGCTTACATTTGTTTCTGAGATTAGCCCTTTATTCTTAAAAAGCAGATATTAACATTGTTTATTATTTATTATTTTTCTCATTTTAAGATGAAGAAAATAAATGAGGTTTAGTCAACTGTCCCGTCACACAACAAGTAAGGAGCCATCTTACTATGCTTCATATGGTGTTGATACCTGTGTCAAATTGAAATATTTTCTAGGAATAAGTCAGATGAATAAGACACAATTAAATGTCCTCCAACTTTTGTCATCAAAGTGTTTTCTTAATCACAGTTGTAGGAAGGACTAAAAGCTTAGAAAGAGCCGTGTGTGTGTGTGTGTGTGTGTGTGTGTGTGTGTGTATGTGTATATCTGCATATACACACATATATACACATATATGTGTGTTGGTGTATATGTGTGTATATATACACACACACATATGTATACACACATACATATATATATACACACACACATATATAACGGAAAAGAAAATAGTGAGTTTGAACTAATTGGTCCTCCCATCACTGTGCCAATCTCTGAAGCCCCTCAAGAATAGTTTAAGAATATTTCACATAATTTATAATTTAGTTTGTTGCCATTCTTATATTTTAAGTGAAAGAAAAAAATATACAAACAGGGAATGGCCAAACATAAAAAAATGGAACTCTGATCCACAATATGAGCACCTAGCCCAGGAAACCAATGCATTATCTAATAGTAACCATCCCAGGAAGCCTGCCTACCATCTACAAGTCAGGTTTATCAGAAGTCAGACCACTATCTCTAACAACCATCCCTGAAAGCCAAATGGTAACTCCTATAATAATTAACTGACAGCTTCCCTAATTTTAGTCCCTGTTTCAAATTTAGGACCAGCCAGAGAAAGCCAAATATGTACCCCTAAGCAATTACATAGGAAGTCCCACTTCTAGTTATACTGCCTTCATCAGGATAACGGATTAGGATTAGGGGCAGTTCATGACAACAGCCCCTAATTGGGACATACCTGAAGTCTTCCCTCTATTCCACTATAAAGCTTTCTTGCTACTCTTGCCTGCCTTTGAATTTCTGCCAAAATAGAAGTGATGGTTACCGATCCCTTTGCTATAGCAAACTGAATAAGTAGTCTTTTTTTTTCATATAGGGGGTCTTTTTAAAAACATTCTACATAAGAAAAGCATTACGATTTGCATAAAAATGATACACAATTACTATTTTTAGAAAACTTCAAGCAATAAAAGAGAAACAAAAATCTAACCACCCAAAGATAAACATCATCACTATTAGGTGAGCATAATAACAGATACATATTTTTGTCTATGGATAAACAAAAGAATGCATTGGTAGATAAATAAATGAAAATGACTTTTATGAAATGGCATCCAGAAATTTATTTTAAATTAAATACATTGAATTAATTTTATTATAATAAATAAAAACAAACTCAAATGAAAATAAAACAGTTGACCATCCAATAATTATTTCCTCTCAAAACACATATATGTAAATATGCTTATATTTACATATATGTATATATAACATATATTTATATATGTGTATTTATATGTGTATGTATACACACATAAATATGTATATATACACATATGTAGATATATATACACACATATATATAACAAATATATATATTTGTTACCAATAGATTGTTCTAAAGTTAAGTAAAATATTGTGAAAAATAAGATGTGGCAGTCATTTTTTTTTAATTCAAGACTTCAAGTTTAAATACTACCAAATTCCTGCATGCTATGAAGAATAGGAAAAAGTTGTATTTACATTTCTTCTTCCTCCATTTTTCCTTACATTTTTATATTGGTTGTTTATATTAGCATGTTTGTTCTGTCAAAATTGGTAGTATTTACATTATTTAATATAAAAACATAATGGCTGACATTTATTGAAATCTGCAGATTCCAAGCACTACTCTAAGGTCACCTGCCTGCCTTCCTTTCTCCCTCCTTTCTTTTAAAAAATTTCTTTATTCTTTTCTTTCTTCTTTTTCTTTAATCTGAGAGCTGGACCGTACTCATTCTTGGCTTACAACATATTATATTTATTGGCTTGTTCAGGCTTTTTATATTTATCATGTAATTTAATATTCACCAGGATTCTTTTAGGTAAGTATTATTTTCCTGTCTTACAGATGAGAAAACTGAGATACCAATTGGTTGAGTAAATTGACCAACATACATTTAATAAGCAATGGAGCCACATTTTGAACCCATTCCAATCTGTTATCAGAGTTTGAACTCTAAATTTCTGTAATATAGCCATAGTTTCCACAGTTGGCTAAGTTTGTTTTTATCTTTAAATGGATTTATACAGTTTGGATTTGTGCCTCTGCCCAAATCTCCTATCAAATTGTAATCCCCTTTATTGGAGGAGGGTCCTGGTAGGTGACTGCATCATGGGGGTTGATTTCCCTCTTGCTGTTCTTGTGACAGTGGTTCTCATGAGATCTGGTTGTTTAAAAGTGCATAGCATGTCCCCCTATGCTCTCATTCTCTAGTTCTGTCCATGTAAGACATTTCCTGCTTCTCCATTACCTTCAGCCATGATTGTAAATTTCCTGAGACCTCCCCAGTCATGCTTCCTGTACATCCTGTGGAACTGTGAGTTAATTAAACCACTTTCTTTAAAAATTACCCAGTCTCAAGTAGTTCTTCAGAGCAATGTGAGAACAGACTAATACCTGGACCCATTGCCCTCTTTCAGTACTTTAGTATGTTTCTCCATTTCTGGATTTTTATTTTGATTCAGTTCTTGGTTTGCTGCATTTTATTGCATTGCATCGAAAGACTTTTTCTAAAAGTTCAATGACATTGAATTCTTTTATTTTTTTCTTAATGTCTAAGAATATTTGTGAGTTGCTTTTCTACTCCTAGTAATATGAGTCATTTTCTATTTCCCTTTGCACTTTACATACATTGTTCAACTGTTCGTGTTTCATTAATAGTTTTATTAGAAATTTCCTATTTGGAGGATGATCCAAGATGGCTAAATAGGAACAGCTCTGGAGTGCAATTACCAGTGAGAGTGCAGAGGGTGAGTGATGACTGCATTTTCAAATGAATTTTTACTGCCCACAGACTAGGAGATTCCCGGGTGGAAAAGTGCCACAAGTCTCCAGCATGGCTGTTTCAGCTGGTGCAGTGAGCCTCTGCACAAAAACTTACACAAATCTGGGTGCTGTTTTGACTAGTGCCTGGAATGCCTGGGAGACAGAGTCGCCCATTCAACTGAAAAACAGAGGGCTGAAACAGGGAGCCAGGTGATCTGGCTTGGCGGGTCCCACCCCCACAAAGACCAGCAATCTAAAATGCTCTGGATTGAGAGTTTCACCACAAGCACAGCTGGAGTCAGGATGGTCCAACTCTGTGCGGGGAAGGGTGTCTGCCATTACCGAGGCAGTCCACCACTACTGAGGCAGTCCGCCATTACTGAGGCAGTCCGCCATTACCGTGGCAATCTGCCATTACAGAGACAATCTGCCTTTAGTGAGGCAGACTGCCATTACTGAGGCAGTTCTAACTATACCCCTATAAACAAAACCACAAGGAAGTACACACAGCAGCTGGGCAGAGCCCACGGCAGCTCAGCAACACCTCTGCTAGCAGACTATGACTAGGCTACCTCCTTGCTAGGCAGGGCATCTCTGAAAAAAAAACAGCAGCACATCAGGAACTTATAAATAAAGGCCCACCTTCCCATGACAGAGCATCTGGGAAAAAAAGGCGGTTATGAGCTCTACTTCAGCAGACTTAAATGTACCTGCCCAGCAGCTCTGAATGGAACAATGGAGTTCACAGCTCAGCACTTGAGCTCCTATAAGGGACAAACTGTCTCCTCAAGCAGCGCCCTGACCCCCATATATCCAAAAGACACCTCATAAAGGAGAGCTCAAGCTGATATCTGGCAGGTATCCTTGTGGGACAAAGATAACAGAAGAAGAAACTGGCAGTAACCCTTGGTGTTCTGCAGCCACTGCAGGTGATCCCCAGGCAAGCAGGATCTGGAGTGGACCTCTAGCAGTCCTAAAGCAGAGGAGCTTGACTGTTAGAAGGAAAACTAAAAAAGAGAAAGAAATAACTTCATCATCAACAAAAAGGACATCCACTCAGAGACCCCATCTGAAAGTCACCAACCACAAAGACCACAGGTAGATAAATCCACAAAGATGGGAAGAAACCAGTAAAAAAGGATGAAAACACCCAAAACCAGAATACCTCTTCTCCTCCAAGCGATCACAACTCCTCACGAGCAAGGGAACAAGGCTGGATGGAGAATGTGTCTGATGAATTGAGAGAAACAGGATTCAGAAAGTGGGTAACAACAAACTTCTCTGACCTAAAAGAACATGTCCTAACCCAATGCAAAGAAACTAAGAACCTTGAAAAAAGGTTTGACAAAATGCTAATGAGAATAAACAGCTTAGAAAAAAATATAAATGAATTGATGGAGCTGAAAAACACAACACGAGAACTCCACAAAGCTTACACAAGTTTGAATAGCCAAATCAACCAAGCAGAAGAAAGGATATCAGAGATTGAAGATCAACTCAATGAAATAAAATGAGAAGGCAAGATTAGAGAAAAAAAGAGTGAAAAGAAATGAACAAACCCTCCAAGAAATATGGGGTTATGTGAAAAGACCCAATCTATGTTTGATAGGTGTACCTGAATGTGACGGAGAGAATGAATCCAAGCTGGAAAACACTCTTCAGGATATTATCCAGGAGAACTTACCCAATCTAGGATGCAAGGCCACCATTCAAGTCCAGGAAATACAGAGAACACCACAAAGATATTCCTTAAGAAGATTAACCCCAAGGCACATAATCGTCAGATTGAAGGAAAAACTGCTAAGGGTAGCCAGAGAGAAAGGCAGGTTACTCACAAAGGGAAGCCCATCAGACTCACAGCAAATCTCTTGGCAGAAACCCTACAAGCCAGAAGAGAGTGGAGGCCAATATTCAACATCCTTAAAGAAAATAACTTTCAAGCTAGAATTTCATATCCAGTCAAACTAAGCTTCATAAGTGATGGAGAAATAAAATCTGAACAAGCAATTGCTGAGAGATTTCATCACCACCAGGCCTGCCTTTCAAGAGCTCCTGAAAGAAGCACTAAACATAGGAAGGAACAACCAGTACCAGCCACTCCAAAAATGTGCCAGATGGTAAAGAGCATTGATACAATAAAGAAACTGCATCAACTAATGGGCAAAACGACCAGCTAGCGTCAAGATGGCAGGATCAAATTCACACATAACAATATTAACTTTAAATGTAAGTGGGCTAAATGCTCCAGTCAAAAGACACAGACTGGCAAATTGGATAAAAACTCAAAACCCATCAGTGTGCTGTATCCAGGAAATCCTTTTCACATGCAAATATCCACATAGGCTCAACATAAAGGGATGGAGGAAGATTTACCAAGCAAATGGAGAGCAAAAGAAAGTAGGAGATGCAATCCTACTCTCTGATAAAATAGACTTTAAACCAACAAAGATCAAAACAGACAAAGAAGGGTATTACCTAATGGTAAAATGATCAATGCAACAAGAAGAGCTAACAATCCTAAATATGTATGCACCCAACACAGGAGCACCCAGATACATAAAGCAAGTTCTTAATGACCTACAAAGAGACTTAGACTCCCACACAATAATCGTGGGAGACTTCAACACTTCACTGTCAACATTAGACAGATCAATGAGACAGAAAATTCACAAGGATATTCAGGACTTGAACTCAGATCTGGACCAAGCAAACCTAATAGACATTTACAGAACTCTCCACCCTAAATCCACAGAATACACTTCTCCTCAGCAGCGCATCACCTAATCTAAACTTGACCACATAATTGGAAGTAAATCACTCTGCAGCAAATGTAAAATAACAGAAATCATAACAGTCTCTCAGACCACAGTGCAATCAAATTAGAACTCAGGATTAAGAAACTAACTCAGAACAGCAGAACTTCATGGAAAATGAACAAGTGGCTCTTGAATGTTGACTGTATAAACAATGAAATGAAGGCAGAAATAAATATGTACTTTGAAACCAACGAGAATGAAGACACAATGTACCAGAATCTCTGGAACACATTTAAAGCAGTGTCTAGAGGAAAATTTATAGCAATAAATGGCTGAATGAGAAGGAAGGAAAGATCTAAAATCGACACCCTATCAACAAAATTGAAAGAGCTAGAGGAGCAAGATCAAAAAAACTCAAAAGCTAGCAGAAGACAAGAAATAACTAAGATCAGAGAAGAACTACAGGAGATAGAGACACAAAATACCCTTCAAAAAATTAATAAATCCAGGAGTTGGCATTTTGAAAAGATCAACAAAATAGACCACTAGCCAGATTAATAAAAGAGAAAAGAGATAATAATCAAATAGATGCAATAAAAAATGATAAAGGGGATATCACCACCAATTCCACAGAAACACGAACTACCATCAGAGATTACTACAAACAACTCTTTGTACATAAACCAGTAAACTTGGAAGAAATGGATACATTCCTGGAAACTTACACCCTTCCAAGCCTAAAACAGGAAGAAGTCAAAACCCTGAATAGACCAATAACAAGGGCTGAAGTTGAGGCAGCAATTAATAGCCTAACCACCCAAAAAAAGCCTAGGTCCAGATGGGTTCACAGCTGAATTCTACCAGGCATACAAAAAGGAGGTGGTACCACTCCTTCTGAAACTATTCCAAACAATCCAAAAAGTTCCCAAATCATTTTATGAGACCAATATCATCCTGATACCAAAACCCAGCAGAGACTCAACAAGAAAAGAAAACTTCAGGCCAATATCCATGATGAACATAGATACAAAAATCTAAAATAAAATACTTGCAAACCAATTGGAACAGCACATCAAAAAGCTTATCCATTACGATCAAGTAGGCTTCATCCCGGGGATGCAAGGCTGGTTCAACATACGAAAGTCTATAAATGTAATTCACCACATAAACAGAACCAAAGACAAAAACCACATGATTATCTCAATTGATGCAGAGAAGGCTTTGATAAAATTCAACAGCCTTTATGCTAAAACTCTCAGTAGACTAGGTATTGATGGAATGTATGTCAAAATAATAAAAGCTATTTATGACAAACCCACCGCCAATATCATACTGAATGGGCAAAAACTGGAAGCATTTCCTTTGAAATCTGGCACTAGACAAGGATGCCCTCTCTCGCCACTCCTATTCAATATAGTATTGGAAGTTTTAGCCAGACCAATCAGGCAAGAAAAAGAAATAAAGCGTTTTCAATTAGGAAAGGAGGAAGTCAAATTGTCTCTATTTGCAGATGACATGATTATATATTTAGAAGACCCCATCATCTCAGCCCAAAATCTCCTGAAACTGATAAGCAATGTCAGCAAAGTCTCAGAATACAAAATCAATGTGCAGAAATCGCAAGCATTCCTGTACCCAATAACAGATTTAAAGAGAGCCAAATCAAGAACGAAATTCCATTCAAAATTGATACAAAAAGAATAAAATATCTAGAAATACAACCTTAAATATAAGTGAGCTAAATGTCCCAATCAAAAGGCACAGACTGGCAAATTAGAGAAAAAGTCAAAACCTACTGGTGTGCTGTATCCAGGAAATGCATCTCAGGAACACAACAGAGGCCTCAGAGGCAATGCGACACATCTACAACCTTCTGTTCTTTGACAAACGTGAGAAAAACAAGCAATGGGGAAAGGATTCCCTGTTTAATAAATGGTGTTGGGAAAACTGGCTAGCCATGTGCAGAAAGCAGAAACTGAACCCCTTCCTGACACCTTACACTAAAATTAACTCCAGGTGGATTAAAGACTTAAACATAAGACCTAAGACTATAAAAACCCTAGAAGAAAATCTAAGCAAAACCATTCAGGACATAGGCATAGACAAGTACTTCATGACTAAAACACCAAAAGCATTGACAACAAAAGCCAAAATAGACAAATGGGACCTAATTAAACTCCAGAGCATCTGCACAGCAAAAGGAACAATCATTAGAGTGAACCAGCAACAAACTGAATGGGAAAAAATTTTTGCAGTCTACGCATCTGACAAAGGCCTAATATCCAGAATCTACAAAGAACTAAAACAGATTTGCAAGAATAAAACAAACAAGCCCATTCAAAAGTGGGCGAAGGATATGAACAGACACTTTTAAAAAGAAGACATATATGAGGCCAAGGAACATATGAAAAAATGCTCATCATCACTGGTCATTAGAGAAATGCGAATCAAAACCACATTGAGATACCATCTCACACCAGTTAGAATGATGATCATTAAAAAAATCTGGAGAAAACAGATGCTGGAGAGGATGTGAAATTATAGGAACACTTTAACACTGTTGGTTGGAGTGTAAAATAGTTCAACCATTGTGGAAGACAGTATGGCGATTCCTCAAGGACCTAGAAATAGAAATTCCATTTAACCCAGCCATCCCATTACTGGGTATATATCCAAAGGATTATAAATCATTCTATTATAAAGGCACATGCATACATATGTTCATTGCAGCATTGTTTACAATAGCAAAGACCTGGAACCAACCCAAATGCCCATGAATGATAGACTAGACAGGGAAAATGTGGCACATATGCACCATGGAATACTATGCAGCCATAAAAAATGATAAGTTCGTGTCCTTTGTAGGGACATGGATGAACCTGGAATTCATCATTCTCAGCAAACTGACACAAGAACAGAAAATGAAACACTGCATGTTCTTACTCAAAGGCGGGTGTTTTACAGTGGGAGCACATGGGTACAAGGAGGGGAGCATCACACACTGGGTTCTGTTGGGGGGTACTAGGGGAGGGACAGTGTGGGGTAGGGAGTCGGGGAGGGATATTGTGGGGAGAAATGCCAGATATAGATGATGGGGATGGAGACAACAAACTACATTGCCATGTATGTACCTATGCAACAATCCTGCATGTTCTTCACATGTACCCCAGAACCTAAAGTGTAATAAAATACATATTTTTTTAAAAAAAGAAATTTCCTATTCATACTTTAGTTTTCCAAACTTGAAAATTATAGTTCTACAATTCCTTTTTTCCTAAAAACAATTCTTGAGTACTTTATACCTTGTGTTTTCTCATTATTAAAAATTTCTGCCAGAAACTTGTATATTTGAATGATTACTTCGCTTGATAATTAGTTTTGGGTCACAGCTCTGAACATTTACATGAATTTATTGTCTCTGGGTTTGAATATTACTATAGAGTACGGGTGGTTTTTGTTGATTTTTGTATTTGTTTTTTGTTTTTCTTAAACTCCTGACTGTGTATTTGAGATAATCTTTTTTACTTTTAGATATTGAAAAATTTAACCAGAATATATGTTATGTTGATCATTTTCTTTTGGATTGCCCACACTGGATATTTTAACTTCGAATATAATTCTTGTTATACTTGTTAGGTTCTCTGCTTGAGGAACACAAGTTTCCTCATGATTTTTTTTTTCTATCCTACCTATATAGTATCCTTTAACCATTTTGTTCTCTTCTCCCCTTTTCTCTGCATATGGTTAACTCAAATCTTTCCTCTTTAATAATAGTTTGTTTTTGATTTCAGCTTATTCTGTTGCTTAGTGTTTATAATTTATTGGCTCTGTACTTTTAATTGCATACTGTTAGTAATTTCATTTTTGAGCTCTTTTTTTTAATTGCATTTTAGGTTTTGGGGTACATGTGAAAAACATGCAAGGTTGTTGCATAGGTGCATAGGTGGCAGTGTGATTTGCTGCCTTCCTCCCCTTCACCTATATCTGGCATTTCTCCCCATGCTATCTCTCCCCAACTCCCCATCCCCCGCTGTCCCCCCCACTCCCCCCAGCAGACCCCAGTGTATAGTGCTCCCCTCCCTGTGTCCATGTGTTCCCATTGTTCAATACCCATCTATGAGTGAGAACATGCGATGTTTGATTTTGTGTTCTTGTGTCAGTTTGCAGAGAATGATGGTTTCCAGGTTTATCCATGTCCCTATAAAGGACACGAACTCATCGTTTTTGATGGCTGCATAGTATTCCATGGTGTATGTGTGCCACATTTTTCCTGTCCAGTCTATCATCGATGGGCATTTGGGTTGGTTCCAGGTCTTTGCTATTGTAAACTGTGCTGCAATGAACATTCATGTGCATGTGTCCTTATAGTAGAATGATTTATAATCCTTTGGATATATTCCCAGTAATGGGATTGCTGGGTCAAATGGAATTTCTATTTCTAGGTCCTTGAGGAATTGCCACACTGTCTTCCACAATGGTTGAACTAATTACACTCCCACCAACAGTGTAAAAGTGTTCCTATTTCTCCACATCCTCTCCAGCATCTGTTGTCTCCAGATTTTTAATGATCGCCATTCTAACTGGCATGAGATGGTATCTCAATGTAGTTTTGATTTGCATTTCTCTAATGACCAGTGATGGTGAGCATTTTTTCACATGCTTGTTGGCCTCATGTATGTCTTCTTTTGTAAAGTATCTGTTCATATCCTTCGCCCATTTTTCAATGGGCTTGTTTGTTTCTTTCTTGGAAATCTGTTTTAGTTCGTTGTAAATTCTGGATATCAGCCCTTTGTCAGATGGGTAGGCTGCAAAAATTTTTTCCCATTGTTTGTTGCTGATTCACTCTATTGACTGTTTCTTTCACCGTGCAGAAGCGGTGGAGTTTGATTAGGTCCCATTTGTCTATTTTGGCTTTTGTTGCCAATGCTTTTGGTGTTTTGGTCATAAAGTCCTTGCCTACGCCTATGTCCTGAATGGTTTTGCCTAGGTTTCCTTCTAGGGTTTTTATGGTGTTAGGTCTTATGTTTAAGTCTTTAATCCATCTGGAGTCAATTTTAGTGTAAGGTGTCAGGAAGGGGTCCAGTTTCTGCTTTCTGCATATGGCTAGCCAGTTTTCCCAACACCACTTATTGAACAGGGAATCCTTTCCCCATTGCTTGTTTTTATCAGGTTTGTCAGAGATTGGATGGTTGTAGATATGTTGTGTTGCCCCCGACGCCTCTGTTCTGTTCCATTGGTCTATATCTCTGTTTTGGTACCAGTACCATGCTGTTTTGATTACTGTACCCTTGTAGTATAGTTTGATGTCTGGTAGTGTGATGCCTCCTGCTTTATTCTTTTTGCTTAGAATTGACTTGGCTATGCGGGCTTTCTTTTGGTTCCATATGAAGTTTAAGGTGTTTTTTTCCAGTTCTGTGAAGAAGGTCTTTGGTAGCTTGATGGGGATAGCGTTGAATCTGTACATTACTTTGGGCAGTATGGTCATTTTCATGATATTGATTCTTCCTAACCATGAACATGGAATGTTTCTCCATCTGTTTGTGTCCTCTCTTATTTCGTTGAGCAGTGGTTTGTAATTCTCCTTGAAGAGGTCCTTTACGTTCCTTGTTAGTTGTATTCCTAGGTATTTTATTCTCTTTGTAGCAATTGTGAATGGCAGGTTGTTCTTGATTTGGCTCTCTTTAAGTCTGTTATTGGTGTATAGGAATGCTTGTGATTTTTGCACATTAATTTTGTATCCTGAGACTTTGCTGAAGTTGCTTATCAGTTTCAGGAGATTTTGGGCTGAGATGACGGGGTCTTCTAGATATACGATCATGTCGTCTGTAAATAGAGACAATTTGACTTCCTCCTTTCCTAATTGAATACCCTTTATTTCTTTTTCTTGCCTGATTGCTCTGGCTAGAACTTCCAGTACTATATTGAATAGGAGTGGTGAGAGAGGGCATCCTTGTCTAGTGCCAGATTTCAAAGGGAATGCTTCCAGTTTTTGCCCATTCAGTATGATATTGGCTGTTGGTTTGTCGTAAATGCTTTTATTATTTTGAGATACATTCCATCGATACCTAGTTTATTGAGAGTTTTTAGCATAAAGGGCTGTTGAATTTTGTTGAAGGCCTTCTCTGCATCAATTGAGATAATCATATGGTTTTTGTCTTTGGTTCTGTTTATGTGGTGAATTACATTTATAGACTTGCGTATATTGAACCAGCCTTGCATCCCTAGGATGAATCCTACTTGATCATGGTGGATAAGCTTTTTGATGTGCTGTTGTAATCGGCTTTCCAGTATTTTATTGAAGATTTTTGCATCTATGTTCATCATGGATATTGGCCTGTAGTTTTCTTTTCTTGTTGAGTCTCTGCCGGGTTTTGGTATTAGGATGATGTTGGTCTCATAAAATGATTTGGGAAGGATTCCTTCTTTTTGGATTATTTGGAATAGTTTCAGAAGGAATGGTACCAGTTCCTCTTTGTATGTCTGGTAGAATTCGGCTGTGAACCCATCTGGACCTGGGCTTTTTTTGGGTGGTAGGCTCTTAATTGCTGCCTCGACTTCAGACCTTGTTATTGGTCTATTCAGGGTTTCGACTTCTTCCTGGTTTAGGCTTGGGAGGAGGCAACTGTCCAGGAATTTATCCATTTCTTCCAGGTTTTCTAGTTTATGTGCATAGAGTAGTTTGTAATAATTTCTGATGATGGTTTGAATTTCTGTGGAATCTGTGGTGATATCCCCTTTATCATTTTTTATTGCATCTATTTGGTTATTCTCTCTTTTCTTTTTTATTAATCTAGCTAGTGGTCTGTCTATTTTGTTGATCTGTTCAAAAAACCAGCTCCTGGATTTATTGATTTTTTGTAGGGTTTTTCGTGTCTCTATCTCCTTCAATTCTGCTTTGATCTTAGTTATTTCTTGTCTTCTGCTAGGTTTTGAGTTTTTTTGATCTTGCTCCTCTAGCTCTTTCAATTTTGATGATAGGGTGTCAATTTTAGATCTCTCCTTTCTTCTCATGTGGGCACTTATTGCTATATATTTTCCTCTAGAGACTGCTTTAAATGTGTCCCAGAGATTCTGGTATGTGGTGTCTTCGTTCTCATTGGTTTCGAAGAACATCTTTATTTCTGCCTTCATTTCATTGTTTATCCAGTCAACATTCAGGAGAAAGTTGTTCATTTTCCATGAAGCTGTGCAGTTCTGGGTTGGTTTCTGAATTCTGAGTTCTAACTTGATTGCACTGTAGTCTGAGAGACTGTTTGTTATGGTTTCTGTTCTTTTGCATTTGCTGAGGAGTGATTTACTTCCAATTATGTGGTCAATTTTAGAGTAGGTGTGATGTGGTGCTGAGAAGAATGTATATTCTGTGGATTTGGGGTGGAGCTCTTTTTTAATTATGTGTATTTTTTATTGTGTTCTTTTATAGCTTAGTACATTCAAAGAGAATATTTTTCTTTTATTTGAATTATTCTGTCTTCCAGACTTGGTTCTTCATTTTGTTACAATATAAAAATTATGTTAATTCAACTGTGTTCACTTTCATTTATTTGTGTTTACTATGGGTAGCTCTTCCAAGATCTTCCATTTGCTCTAATATAATGTAGATAAACTAGATTTGATCCTCTTTCAGTCAACTCAATGACGATTCTTCCCACCACCCACATGTGCCCTGCACTCCTAACTAGCTGGGGTATTGCACCAAAGTGATTTGTTTTCCTACCTTTTCCCTCCCTCTCTCAGTTTCTTTCTTTCTTCCATTCTTTCTCTTTTTCATTTCTTTTCTTTCTTTCTTTTTTTAACCTTAGAGTACAGGCATGGAAAGAGAAGGGTAACAACTTATTAGTTCCTTATATTGCAGTTTGCTTTGACAAGAAACTAAACATTTAATATTTGCTGCTACTTCTGAGATGTTCTCAAATATCTTGTACTATGGTTTTATTTCACTTGGTTGAAGACATATCCTATTTTTCTGGTAGAATGCACTGAGCCTTCAGTCAATTCATTCAAATCAAAGTGTAACTTTGGAAAATTCTGTTCTCGCTCTTGCCTACTCATCATCCAGTGTGGCATTTACTCTTAGGAATTTGCCTAGACTATTTTTTTCTACATTCCTACGTATCCTTTAGTCTACTTCTCCTCAAATTAGAGATATCAATGAAATCCTCAAGATTTGGAATGTTCACCTTCTTCCCACAAAATGGCTGTCAATGAGCAATAATGGTAGTAAGTTTTAGAATCTGCACACACTGTGCCAAAATTTTCTACTTCCCTCTGTGGACTACTTCTTTTGAAAGTGATAACATTTGCCCCTTTTGAACTTTTTTATTTCTTGCTTTTTTTGCTTTTTTTTTTCTATTTTATATGTATATTTTTAGGTGTAGGAAGGAAGAGTGTGTAACGTTAAACACAGGAGCACTGAATGGGAGGGTTATATAAACTGTTGAGGGCAATGGTCACTAACTATTGAGTCAGGAGTAGAGGACTCCTTGAGAGGTACAGAGTTTTTGAAAGAAGTTAACAACTGCCTATGTCCTCCAAAAATTTTCTGCTGGCTGAATAAAAATAGCACTTATGTATTACTATATTTCAAATGAATTCAGGTGCTATTTTATGGTGAATAAAATAGAAAGTAATTTAAATGCATTACTGAATTCTTTATAGCTTTTTGTTATTATGTGTATAGGTGAGGCAATATAGTGGTATTAAAAGTCTGTAGACAGAATGCCGTGTCATTGTGTAACCTTGAGAAAGTTATTTAACTATTACTGTAAATGTCACTATAAAATGAATTAAAAATAGTATTTACCTCATATGGTCATTATGAGGCTTAAATAAAATAATACATGCAAAGCATTTGGCATAGTGCCTGACATCTTATCAGCACCCAATTTTAACTCCTACAGTTGCAAGCCATGGATACTATCATATGAGGATCTAATGATTATTTAGAAAGCGATCTTCTCATTTTTATGTTGCAAATCACAGCAGGGCAAGATCAGCTTGAAGCTTTGGATATGACTTGTCTGCTTCCATTATGTTAAGCCACATAAATGCTACAAATTGGAAGAAAATGTATTGAGCGCTCCTACAAAGAAAGAAGTGTGATGTCAGTTTAGCATGTAGCATGCATTTGGATGCATTAGATGTCACAGCTTGTTTTCCACAAGAAGCAGATGCTGATGTGAAGAATGGCAGGAAGAACTTCATTTGGAAGGCTCTCAGGATCGACACTTGTGAAGGAAAAGGGAAAAAAGCAGGACTGGGCAGAGGTAGAAGTTGGGCTTTGATACCAAGAAAGCCACAACTAATCTGCACAGGGAGCTTGAAAGTGATGATGACTCACCAGTGTAGTCACAAGTTGTGGAAAAAGAAAGAGGTGGACCTTTATATTTCCCATATTGACCAGTCATCAGTTGCAGCCTGCCTCTGAAGAAACTGACACATCTTAGCCTGCTTGATGTCTTTCTCTTTTTTTTCTCTCTCTCTGGTTGAGACTAATTTCTGTCAACGGCTGAGAACCAGTCAGCCGTGGGCAGCATTTCCAGCAGCTGGGGGCATAAATTCTTCAGATCTAAAGAGGGATCTTGGTGTGCATAACAGAGTCCACCACTGCATTAGTTATAGCATGATCTTTAAACGTCATATATTTCTGGCTCAAAATAGTTCTGTAATACCATTTAGAATAAATTTCAGAACCAGTTTACTACCTTCAGTTTAAAAAATCCATCTAATTATCATTTCTATTATATATTCTTAAGTCATGAAGAAAGTAGATAATGAAATATATTAATGCATTCTCTGGTGAGAATATATTTTGATATATGTTTGCATAGCTGTAGGCGTTTAAAATACATATCTATTGCATTTAATGTGATCAATTCTGACCATGTATAAGACTATATATACATATATACCTATATACATATATAAATACATATGTGTGTGTCATTATCTGCACACACATATATTCAGACCTGTTTTGTGAGCAAGTTTGATTTTTGCACATTCATGTGAGTGATGTTTTTCCAGGGTCAGTGTCAGGCACTATGGGAAATATAAAGAACAAGAAGCGTGACAGAATTTAAAAAACTAAAGGAAGATAAAACACGAGCACAATAATTATTTGTAGCAGTCCACTTTAAAAGAGTTATGTGGCCTGATATGAACTTGACAGGATAGGCAGAATAGTGGTGTAGTACGGAGCACAGAGTGTCAGGTCAGGCTGCTTGGGTGGAAATACCAGCTCTGCTACCTCTTGACTCTGTGACATTAGGCAAGGTATTTGACCTTTCTGTGCCTCACTTTTATTATCTGTAAAATGGGTTTAGTAGTACCTATACCCTAGAGTTGTTATGAGGGCTACATGAGCTAACATGTGGCTATGATCTATGTCTTTGATCCAGTGCAAGATCCAGTCTTTGATAGAATATAAGAAACTTAATTTTATTTTTCTTGTAAAAATCAGATCAATGACCTATTAGATAGGACCCTTCCCTACCTGATAAAAATAACACTGAAATTCATTTTTTTTGTGGGGAACCTAGGGTCCTGAAAGAATCACAGTATTTAAAGAGTATTTGAAGAATAGCCCTTGGGTCTGCAGTGTATACTAGTCACCACTGTTACCTATGCTTTATCTACCTCCATCAAAGGGGCATTTAGATTTTGGCTGATGCAAAGGGCTGCAGTCTCTAATCCCTGACCACCACAGATATATCTTGCTGTCATTTTTATCTGAGGCCTACTTTATTTGTTTGTTCTCTCATTGTTATAAAAAACTACCTGAGACTGGGTAATTTATTTAAAAAGAGGTTTAATTGGCTCAAGGTTCTACAGGCTGTACAGTAAACATGGCTTGGGAGGCCTCAGTAAACTTACAATTATGGTGAAAAGTGAAGGAGAAGCAGACATATCCTACATAGCTAGAGCAGGAGAGAGAGAGGAAGAGGAAGGTGCTACAGTTTTAAACAACCAGATTTCATGAGAAATCATTCACTATCACAAGAACTACAAGGGGGAAGTCTGTCCCCGTGATCCAGTCACCTCCCGCCAGGCCCCCCTCATCCTCCACAATGGATATTATAATTACACATGAGATTTGGGTAGGGACACAAATCCAAACCATATCAGCTGCCATCTCCCTGCTTGTAGAAGATGAAGCAACACCTCATTTCCACATTGCTTTTGAACTTCCCAGACTCCTACCCTCCCATTCGCTGGAAAAACTCTCAATACCCTTCTCCAAAAGCGAATTCACTACCTTTCCTAACCCGACATCTCTTCTCTCAGATCATCTAATTCCATATTCTCTTATAAGCCTCGATTTTTGGGGAAAAAAAAGTCCAGATTGGAACTGATCTTTTGAGTGCACTTGTATTTTTCCCATGTCTGGGAAAAGGGAAGACAAAAACATTGCTATATTCTTAGGCACAGAAGTGTACATTATTTACAACAGTGAGAATAAAAGGCAAATTAGTATCCCAATGCATTTTTCTACCATATACAGATTGCACTGTGTGAAAGAGGATGTATATCTTCCCATTTAACTTTTAGTTGCAATATAATATAAAACCCATTGCCTGTGAGATTTTGAAATAGAGTTTCAATAGCTGCAAAATTTGAAAGCAGTAACTTTAGCGATCTGCTGTTAGAAAGGAGTGAAATATCAAGAGCAACCTTTTTTCCCACCTTTTCTCTTATGTCTGTTTATCAAATTGTCCACAGATCACAGGTGTTCAGTTTTTTTATTGGGAAAACAAGTGCATTCTTTGAAGTTATATTGCTCCCACACCTATATCCCATTTCCTAAGCATTTTCTCCAATCTATTAAGATGTTCAGATATGCTTCTGTCAAAATGATGCTGTTACATTCCCAGAGATAGAATACTGAGCAGGCTGAATCTGCACTCAAAGGAGTTAAGTGTTTTATTGGGTGATAGGAAATGAGGGACCCTGCAAAATCATGTTTTTGAAGACAGTTATAACATCAAATGAAATCTTGAACTGCCCAGATACTATTCGAGTGGAAATAAGTTGGAAAATGATGACAATGTTTAGATGTAGCTGAGAGGAGTATTCTTAATAGAAAAGACATGATGGAATCCTAAATATTTAGCTGTACCTTACAATATGATTGTCACACCAAATACCTTGGTGAGCACTTGAAACACTGTATGAAAATAAAATTATAAGTTTCCTGAATAATTTATTCAGAGGGATTATTTTTAGAAAGAACTTACTGAATGCTACTAGGGGAAATACTGTTCTTATTAGTCTCCAGTCATAACATTCTTATTAACCTGTTAATGCATAATGTTTCATGTTTGGGTTTCCATCTAAAAACACTTTATTTAATATATATTGTCTATTCATTTGCATTGAAATAACAACAGCATTATACCTCATGCCTGAGCAAAGCTAATCTAACACATATGTTTTCCTCACAAGGCACATCACAGCCTACTTGGGCCTAGGAATATTAGATAGAACTTCAACATTAATCTTTGGGGCCATTTTAAACAGAATCACTAGCAAAAAGTAAAAAAAAAAAAAAAAAAAAAGCAAAAGCCATGGCAGTAAATAGACTGCAAAAAAGGACACTTATTTACAGCATGAGAGCTTAAACAGGAAGGCAGCTCATTGCTTTATTTGACCTCAGCTTGGAACATACACATTGGGTGACTTAAATTTTTTGCCACACTGTACATGTCCATGAATAACCATGAAGGCAATATATGCATTAATATTGGATCTACAGGTAAATTTTAGTGAGCAGGCAAACTGAAAAAACATAGAATCCATGAACAATAAAGATCCACTGTACTGGGAAATAAATATTTGTTGGGTCACCAGTGCCCTAAAGGAACAACATAATCATAATTTCTTAGAGGTTGAATTATTTGAATATTTGAAGGTATTTTAGATTCGGTCATAATTTTTTATTTAGAACACTAATATTGAGATCAATCTTACCACTTTATGCATAAGACAGATCAGTCTTTTTTTTTTTTTTTTTTTTTCAAAAATTCAAGTTGATAAGAAAAATAGGAAGGCACTAAGAAATAAATGGGCAAATGATTCAAAGCACCAATTCTTTTTTTTTTTTTTAAAGAGAAAGAGAGAGAGAATAGGAAGGAGGTAAAAGGAAGAGAAAGAGAGAGAGAGAATGGGGAGGAGGGAGAAGGAAAAGAAAGAGGGAGAGAGAATGGGAGTATTGCTTTCTTGCCCAGGCTAGAATGCAATTTGGTAATGGGTATTGAAAACCTCTTTTATACTGATAATTATACTTAATGATGTAGTCAGGAAGGAATAAGGGAAGAAGATAACAAACAAACAGCCAACCAATATTTCATTTAAACCTATGAAATGCTATGCGATTACTGAGGAGTGATTTACTTCCAATTATAGTCACCTTTGGAATAGGTGTGAGGTGGTAATGTATGTTTTGTGTATTTGAAGTGGAGAGTTCTATAAATGTTTATTAAGTTTACTTGTTCCGGGTCTGAGTTCAAGTTCTGAATATCCTTGTTAATTTTCTATCTCGTTGATCTATAGAATCGTTAGCTCTTCTTGTTGCATTGATCCTTTTGCCATTATGTAATGTCATTCCTCGCCTCTTTTGATCTTTGTTGCTTTAAAGTCTACTTTATCAGAGGCGAGAATTGCATCTCCTGCTTTTTGTTTATTAGTTTATTTTTACTCTCTGTTTGATTGGTAAATCTTCCTCCTTCTGAGTCTTTGTGTATTGTTGCATGTAAGATGGGCCCGGATGCAGCATACCGATGGGTTTTGGCTTTTTATACAATTAAAATATATATAAGTTTAATACCGGCGTTTGATGCTAGCTGGCTGTTTTGCCCATTAGTTGATGTGAATTTTTTATTGTGTTAAAGTTCTTTGCTTTTTGATATATTTTTGGAAAGGCTAATATTGGTTGTTCCTTTATATGTATAGTGCTTCTTTCAGAAGCTCTTGTAAAGCAGGCCTGGTGGTGGTGAACTCTCTAAGTACTTGTTTGTTCGCAAAAGATTTAATTTTTCCTTCGCTCATAAAGCTTAGTTTGGCTGGATAGGAAATTCTGGGTTGAAAGTTCTTTTCTTTAAGGATGTTAAATATTGGTCCCCACTCTTTTCTGGCTTGTAGGGTTTCTGCTGAGAGATCTGCTGTAAGTCTGATAGGTTTCCCTTTATGGGTAACCTGACCTTTCTCTCTGGCTGCCCTTAGTATTTTCTCCTTCATTTCAACCCTAATAAATCTGGCGATTATGTGCCTTGGGGTTGGTCTTCTTGAAGAATATCTTTGTGGTGTTCTCTGTATTACCTGGAGTTGAATATTACCCTGCCTTGCCAGGTTGGGAAAATTTTCCTGAATGATATCCTGAAGAGTATTTTCCAACTTGGATTCATTCTCTTCATCACATTCAGGTACACCTATCAAACGTAAATTAGGTCTTTTCACATAGTCCCATATTTCCTGGAGACTTTGCTCATTCCTCTTCATCCTTTTTTCTGCATTCTTGTCTTCTCGTTTCATTTCACTGAGCTGGTCCTCAACTTCTGATATCCTTCCTTCTGCTTGATCAATTCGACTGTTTAAACTTGTGCATGCTTCACGAAGTTCTCGTGTTGTGTTTTTCAGCTCCATCAATTCACTTATATTCTTCTCTAAATTGTCCATTCTCGTTAACATTTCGTCAAACCTTTTTTCAAGGTTCTTAGTTTCTTTGCATTGGGTTAGAACAAGTTCTTTTAATTCACAGAAGTTTCTTATCACCCACGTTTTGAAACCTGCTTCTGTTATTGGAACACACGTGTAATCTATTAAGCCTTGTTCCGTTACTGATGAGGAATTGCAATCCCCTGTAGAGGGAGAGGCATTCTGATTTTGAGTATTCTCTACCTTTTTACGCTGGTTTCTTCCCTTCATTATATATTTGTCCGTCTGTCGTCTTTATAATTACCGACTTTCTAACTGGGTCTCTGACGTCCAACTTGTTGATTCCCTGCGCCGAAATCTGAGCAATCCACTGAGCCGGCCAAAACAGCGGTGTTAAGATTGATGGTGCTTTTCTGCCCGGAATCTCCGGACTCTGCACCAAGAACTGGCGTGCTAAGGCACCAGCAAAACCGCCACGCCGGCCACAAGAGTCGCCCTGGTGACCCGTGGAGCTCCTCCACTGGGAATCTCCTGGTCCGTGAGCAACTAATATGCGTCTGAAAGTGTGGCGTCCTCTCGTTCTTTGCGCTTTCACTGGGAGGTACGTGCCCAAGCTGCTAATCCTCAGCCATCTTGCCAAAGCACCAATTCTTCCAGATCAGTCTTATCATGTTATATACAAGAAAGAAACTCTAGGGAGGTAAGGCAGCTTTTTCAAAATTGCATTGTAAGTCACACAGTGGCGGAACAGGACAAGATCTCTTGATCCTAAGCCAGTTTCTCTTTCTACTACATTACCCCATATAATGTATGTGCACTTTAAAAAATGCACTGTACATTGTAGAGTGCAGAGATTGATATTTTATCAATGATTATGCCAATTTCTTGTCTGAATTTATCTTTGAAAAGTGGGGAGTTCAGCATAGCAAAAGCAATGAATATTGACAGTCAATCTTGACAGTTTCACTATTTTCAGTGGCAAATCTCTGAGTCTAATTTTTATGACTAACCAAATCATGGATTCAGCATACCCCCAAAGGTATATGCTGTCTACATTTACACAAACAATTTTTAGTCTTCAGCATGTACTATGAGTAAAGTGAACCAAGATGATTTTTAAATGGATTGTTAAAATGATAAAACTAAATTTAAAATATGTTATAGTATATGCAGTATCAAACACTAGAATTTCATTTGCTAACTTTTTTTTTTGTACTGTATGTTCATTACGATTCAGTCTAGAGTGCCTTAGAACAGTAAAATAACTCAGCCTCTGAAGAAGAAAACTATGGTTGTATTACTTCTCTAGGGTACTAGTGATCTAAGAGGTGTTTGATAGAAAAAAGTAATAAAGAGTATAAAATATGTCTACTTTAAAATTAGTTATAGTTTCAATAGTGACAGGCTTATTCTAACATAGATGACAGAGAAATAGATAGAAATATAGGTATCTCAAATATTAAAACATATCTAATAATTTTAATAACATATTTCACTGGAATGTGTCTATACCCAAGACAACTGACATTTTTATCTGTGGGATTAATGATTTTCAATTTGTTCTCAATTTGCTACAGTAACCAGTGATCAAATTTTAATATTCCATTGAGTTCAAGTCACTAATTATTTAAAAAGGGCAGAGGGAGAGAATTCTGTTAAAGACTTGGTTTGTGAAACTTTAGCTATATTCTGGAGAAGTCAGAAATATCTCTTTCTTAGAGTCTTCTTTCAAATTTGATGACAAGTATAAGTGGATTCTATTGCTTTCTCTAATGATTTGGCATGAATCATTAACTGTCCTAGGACTTTAAATATTTCTTGCACTAGGAAATTGAGGATATAACTGATAGACTACTGGTCCAAGAGTGAAAGGGTCTGGAGACAAAGACTACTAACTTGTTGAGGAAAATTCTGTTTGAAGATAGGCGTGAGTAGGTAATGAATAATTATCCATTTTATTTAAAGCCATGATTAATTCAAGCACAAAGAGTGATTTTTTAAGAAGCTGTGCTCCAAAAATAAGTTGTTATAATAATAATGTAGAGATTGAAGTAAAGAGGCCAGATTTAGAGTTTATAATTTGATGATTATAAAATCTTAGATCCTATTCCCTACAGCATAAATGTTGGCAAAACCTAGTGTCTTGCTAAATGAGAGCTACTCAGCATTTCAACTTCTGGTTAAAATACAGACCAATAATATGTTTTAAAACCATATTGAAGTCCATTCCTGAATAACTTTAGTATTTCTTATTTTAATTACTAAAAACAGAATTTACATAAATAAAAAGTAATCTCAACAATGGGTAAATGAAATTAATATCCTGAGAAAGAGCATGGGCTTTGAAGTCAGGCAAAATTCACTACCAGACTGGTTGGTCTTTTGATTTCTCTGGGCTTCCTCTGTAAATTGGGGCAACAATCTCTACATCGTGTTGTGGTTATGAATTCTAAATGAAATAATGCCTATAAAGTATGTGGCACGTGTATGTCATCTATTGCTGCATCAACAAATTACTCTTAAATTTAGTAGATTAAAACAGTGAAGATGTATTATCTTGCTATTTATGGGTCAGAAATCTGGGCCTGGGTTAGCTGAGTGCCTCTGGATTAAGTTGTCTCAGGAGGTTGCAGCCAGTTGTTGGCTGAGTCTGAAGTCTCATCTGAAAATGTTGCTGGAGGAAGATTTTCCTTCAAGCGTGTTCACGTGGGCCTCTATTCCTCAGAGATATTGGTTTGTGGGCCTCATATGCTTGCTAACTGCTTACTAGGTTTCCCTAGTCTCTCTTCACATGGACCTTTTCACAGGGCTGACTGATGACATAAAAGGTGACCTCCCCAAAGAGAGAGAGAACATCAAATCTAATCTGAGAAGTGACATCCCACCACTTGTACCAAATTTGATTCACTGGAAGCTGGTCAATAAATCCCACCTAAGAGTATGATGTGAAAACCAGGAGGGGAAGGGTCATGTACCATGCTGTGGTACCAGGGTTGGTGGTACTCAGGTCAGGCACAGTGCTGAGTTCTCACAGATATGACCTACACTAATAACTGACTTCCTAAGTGGACAAATTTTTGGTTCTTTTTATATACCCTGGCCATAACAATTATAATAATAGCAGTCTTTAAATGAAGCTTGTTATGTGCCAAGCAGTGTTCTAAGTGTTTTTGTAAATTTTGAACTAATTTAATCCTTGCAAATTATCATGCTACTTTTATAGACAAGAAAATAAAGTTACAGAGAAATTAAGTAAGTTGCCCATAGTCACAGAGCTATTAAGTGTTAGACCTATGATATGAACTTAGGCATTTCCAAAGCCTGGAATCTTAAACATTATGCTCTACTACCTCAAAATCAGTGGCCCTTAGCCTTTAAGAGTGTTGGACCTTTATTATGAATCTGATGGCAGCTAAAAGCCCTTTTCTAGAAAAATATTCAGAGGTATATTTTTCATATGATATTAGGGGGTTCTCAGAAAACCTAAATTCCATGGATGCACACCTGATTTAGAACTCCTGTCTATAATTCTCTAACTTGAATAAAATTCAGTAAAGGCTAGATTTGTACATAATATAAGCTGGTACAGTGAGAAAGTAGTAGGTTGGGAGCCAGTAGAATTGGGTTTGGATTCCACTTCAATGGGCAAGCCATTCAACCTGAAGCTACAATTCTTTTATCAATAAAATGGGCCATTTTATACTTTATATATACTTGATACTTACCTATAAAATAAGTACACTGTTTAGTTGGAATGTAGGTTGATACAGCCAATATGGAAAATATGGAGGTCCCTGAAAAATTTAAAAATAGAACTACCATACAAATTAGTCTTCTCTCTTCTGGGTGTATACTCAAAGGAGATGAAATCACCACCTTGTAAAGCAATCTGCACTCTCATATTATAGTATTATTCACAATAGCTAAGATATGGAAACAACTTAAACGTCTGTTGATGGATGAATAGATAAAGAAAAGCTGGCATATATGTACAATGAAATATTATTCAATCTTAGAAGGATTCTGCCATTTGCCACAACATGGATGAATCTGCTTGGACATAGACATTATGCTAATCAAAGTAAGCCACACACAGAAAGAAAAATGTTGCATAATCTAACTTATATGTGGAATATAAATTTTTTTCAAAAAAGCTCAGATACACAGAGATAGAAAATGAAATGGTTACAATGGGCAGGGAAGGAGGTTGGAGGAGAGGGCTGGGGAGATGTAGGTCATAGGATGCAAAAGCGTAGATATACAGGAGGAACCGGTTTAGACATCTAATGTACAATATGAGACTAAAGTTGATAAAATTGTATTGTATTAAAGATTTTCATTAATTACGTAGATTTTAGTGACTTTTGTCACAAAAATAGGAATTATGTGAGATAATAGATATGTTAATATATTTCACTATAGTAATCATTTTACTATCCATATGTATTCGTTCACGTCATGTTGTAAACCTCAAATATACACAATAAAATTTATTTTTTCAAAGGAAAAAAATATATTTTGAAAAAAAATTGACACAATAAGCTTTTCTCTATGTAAGCACTAACATATACTGAGTGTCTTCCTTATAGTATCTTAAGTAATACTTATACATCCTCCACTCTTCCCTTCAAGATAGTATTTTAATCCTGTTTTAAAGATGAGTAAACTGAAATACTAAAAGATTAAGTACCTCATCTATGGTCACCTGCTAAGTGGCAGGGTCAGAATTTGAACAAAGGCAATCTGACTTGGAAGTCCATATTCTTCAACGCTATACACAATCACCCCCCTGGGTCTACTACAAGAATATAGTAAATACGAATACATGACAATACTCCATAGATCGCAAAGTGCTAAAATATTCCAGATGTATAGTTGAAAGAGAGAGGAATTGATTTATATCACAATCACGCAACTTCACAGCTGTGTGACCCTGAACAAGACACTTATTTCTTTGGGCCTCTGTGTCTTCAACTGTGCACAAGAACAAATAAAAAATGTGATGCCTCTAGGGAAGTACTTAGTAACTGATAAAGTATTGAATTAACGTAGGTCCTTCTCATATATATTTATATTTCATCTGATTCAATTGACAAAGATCTTTAGAATGGATAAATAACATTTCAACAAAACAAAACCTTGAGTTTCTTTTATAAAGAATAATCTCAAAAAAAAAAAAAGAGAATAATCTCTAGGAAGTGGTAAGCCCAACTCCATTGCTAATATCTCTTGTATTTAAATCTCTCTCTTTCTAAGGAGGGCAGTTTAAATCACTGAAAATCAGTTTGGTTTCCTTCTTAAGTTTTTCTTCATTTACCATCACAGAGAACACTTTTTTCTTCTTTTAAGATAGGGTTTCACTCTGTCATGCAGACTGGAGTGCAATGGTGAGATCATAGCTCACTGCAGACTTGAACTCCTGGGCTGAAGTGATACTCTTGCCTTGGCCTCCCAAAGTGCTGAGCTTACTGGTGTAAGCCACTATACCTGGCTGAGAATGCTTTTTAATCTTAAATTTTTATTTTAAAAGACACTGAATAGCTAAATGCCACTTAGCACAGAAGCAGGATTCCAGTTTGCTATATAATGAAGCCTCACTATATATGTATTAAAAAGGCAGCATGTGTAGAGTGTTGACAATGGACTCAGGCTGCCTATGTTCAAATCCCAACTCCATTAAATATAGTCTTTGTGACCTTAAGCAAGTAGCTTAACTGCTTTATACCTGCTTGTACATCTGTAAAATGGAGGGTAATAATAGTAGTAATCTCATAGGATTGTAATGTGGGTTAAATGAGTTTTGTATATTAATTATTTAGAACAGTGCTTAACATTCACTAAATATGAGTTATTATTATATTTGTACAATATGAAATCTCTTTTCTTCCCATGTCTCATTTTAATATCCATAAAGTGGGAACACTGTTACATTTTATTTCTGGTTAGGATTATAGCACATTTTCAAGTTGCCTGGAGAATGTTTTAAGCTCTGTAGGTGCTATAGGTCTACAAAGAGTAACTGTTGTTCCATTTTTAAAAGGGAAAGGATAATTACTATGTGTTTTTTTTTTTTAATTTTCAATAGGAGCATTAGTCAACAAGGTTTTGTTTTGTTTTTATTTTTGTTTTCTTAGCACCCACAGAGGTGCAAGCTACTGTGGGATGATTCAAATGGCATAGCAAGCTCAATTCTGGACTGAATTAGAATATTTTTCCCATATCAGAATTTTTGTAACTGCAATACGAGAGCAAGAGAATGTCAGTTTCCATGTGGATAAGAGAGCCTTTCATAAAAGGGGAGAAATACCAGATACAGGAGATGGGGGGATGAAGGCAACAAACCACCTTGCCATATATGTACCTATGCAACAATCCTGCATGATCTGACATGTAGCCCAGAACCTAAAGTACAATTTAAAAAAAACCAGATTATTAAAAAAAAAAAAAAAAGAAACACACAGTATTTCCAATAGAGTACACAAAGAATCTGTTTTGGACTGCCTCTCCCCTTAAAAAAAATGAAACCACATATTTTTCTTTGCAGGCTATGTCTACAATGGCCCTCTGCTTTATATGTAGTTTAAAGGTATGCCAGGCACCTCCCAGAACAGCTTCCCACCAAACCCATTTCTAGTTTTGTTCCCTGGTAGGAAACAGCAAACCTTATAAACATGTTTTGGGTGAGGGTTTTTCCCCTATCACCACTGAGGACTATCTGAGCCCTCCTATTGCCAAACCCTCACCTCATAACGTTGACAGAGACTGGCTCAAAGGAAAAATCTACTTGAGTTTATAGAATAAATAACTATCTGTTGGTAAAAGATTGTGACTAATAGAATCCTGTCATTATTAAAACTCACATTTAATTAGAGAAGCAAAGTGTCATAAAAGTTTCCATGAAGGCAACCTCCTTCTCCCAACGTGTCAAATTTAAAATCAAGTAAAAAAGGATGCTCAGGATTTTTGCTAGTTGAACACAATTGGGCTGTGAGCCTTATTTAACAGCATTCCTGATCTGCTATGCCAGGCTAAGGTGAACCCTAAAGAACAGACAGGGAATATATGGTTATTAGAATACATATTGGGGGAAATGCAGAGGGGAGCTAGGGGAGAATTGTAGCATCTGAATGTAGAATGCATCCAGCCTATCAGGGAATGGGGTGAAAAGTCTCCACATGCCTGAGTGAAATCTGAAACCTAGAAGAGTTTAGAACCAAGGTTCCTGGCTTGTGTCTCTAATGGGTCAAGAAAACCACATAGCAGAGACCAATAGAAGTCCAAGACACAGCCTGATTGTAGGTAGAGCAGAGTCTTAGAGCTCAGTCCTGTCAATGAAGGCAGAGCCATGACCCAAGTAAACAAGGATTGGGAGGGGAGATAGAAAATGTTTCTGAGTAAAATTATTGTCTCTATTCCTTAAAATGGGCAATATATATATTAGCCATGGACACCAAGAGAGCCATTGGTTTTCTCATATTAGGATGATAAGTAATTTTGATAGAAATTTAGATAATCTCGCAAGAGAAAGAGGGCGAGAAGAACTCTAAATTTGGCTACCCAAAAGAAAAGTAAGACTAAATTTTTGCCTTATAAGCACAAGAGGCAAAATTTTGTCTGTACATCTAAATTTGGTGTAATAGGCTTTATCATGGAAGATGAGAAAGAAGAGGAGGAGTGCTCACCTCCATGTGTGGAGAACCAAAGGGTACAGAGAAAGGAATTTTGAAATTAATGCACTATAGATTCTTAGGGCAAAAGTTCTCTAACTTTCATTTCTGTTTTCTCTCCTTACTTTGAGAGAGGGCTGGGAAAAGTTACTAGGGCCAGCTTGGGTTTGGAAGCCCTGCTGTAAGTTTTGCATGGCCTGGAATAGACTTCCCATTTTCATGGTTCCTTGAAGCCCAGTTCCATATATTGATTTGCACCTTTCGTGTTTAAAGTAAGATTTGTGGCAAACAGCATGACTTCATTTTAAAATCTGCACAGACACCAGTGGTTGGATGGGGGTTGACAATTACTTAGAAAATGGTGCCTCCGAGTTTTTAAAGCATGAAGCTCCTTTGTAATTTGCTTACTTATTTTTTTATGCTCATGGCTGCCAAAGCAGCAAGTGAAATGAAATCAATATAATTCCAAGAAATGAGTTCTGCCATGTTTTCCCTGGCAAGCGGGGGTTATAATGTGTGAGACCAAATATTGAATTTCATCTTTAAATTGACTGACTCAAACAATTGCTTGTTTTATACATAATAACATGTGTCCATTGACAAGAAAAAGGGTTCTGTGTGTGGGGCCAAGAGCTAATTTTAAGGAAAAAATGGAAGAATTAGGACATAGAATAAGAACAATAATCTGAGATCAGTTTCTCTTATGAGAATCTAAACGTTAAAAAGAAGATCCATCTTTAAAATCGAGATTGAACAGGTACTATACTATGCTAGTTCTGTCAAGTAGATAGTTGGGAGACTGAAAGATGATAATTGAGTTTAGAATAGGAGCTGAGGACAGGTGTCTTTATGTTCATTAATTAGGTAAACATGGTTGAACATACACCGTGTACCAGACACTGTTCTAGGCACTGGGAGATAAAATGTCACTACCCTGATGGCAAGAGAAACAGACAGATAAACAATGAGGATAATATGATCACAACTGGTGGTGTTTGGGTGAGATGTCTCTTCAACAGGGAGAAAAGAGAGGGTGGGATGCACTTTTCAGGCAGAGAGGATAACTCATTTGTAAGATCTGAGGGAAAGAATGTAACTGTAGTTAACAATGCAGTATTATGTGCTTTAAAATATGAGCATGTATCTCATGCTAAATATTCTTGCCAAAAAGAAAAAAAAAAAAAACACCTCCAAATCACAGAAAAAGAAAAAAAAGAAAACCTCATGCACAAAAGAACACAGGGAAATTTTGGAGGTAATGGATATGTTTAGTACCTGAGTTACAGTGATAGTATCACTGGTGTGTGCATGTGTCCCATATGTCCAAACTCATCAAGATGTGTACATTAAGCATGTGCAGTTTTGCTGTGTATGAATTATACCTCAAAAAATTTTTAAGGAGAAAGGAAGAAAAAATATCTGAGTAAGAAAGGAACCAAGTAAATCTTTTGAAGGAACAAGAGGAAGTCAGTAAAGCCAGGGGCCTGATGTACAATGAGAGGGAAAGATGGCTTAGATAAATCTGGAAGCATAAGCAGGGACTTGAATATGCAGGATTTTGAAATTTGCTTAAGAACAATAGGAATCCATTGAATAATTTTAAAGCAAGTAAATCGTAGATTGGATGATTTTATAACTTTTATGAATTTTATATATTAAGGTATATTTACATAAATTTAGATATAATTTATATATCAAAAAATCACATATTTTAAGAATCTTATTCAATATTTTAGTAAATTTATAGTATTGTGCAACAGTTCTCTCAATCCAATTGAGAAGATTTAATCATAAAAATTTTCCTTTAGCATATTTACAATTAATCTCTGTTCCCTTTTCCAGCCCCCGTCCACCACTAATTTGATTTCTTATAGATTTGACATTTCTGGACATTTCACATAAATGAATTGTATTAGTCCTTTGCTTCTGCCTAGTTTCACTTCACATAATGTTTTTTGTGGTTCAGCCATGTTATAAAATGTATCAATATTTCATACTCTTTTATAACTGAATAGTACAGTGTATGGATATATCATATTTTGTTTATCCATTCACCAAGTGATGGATGCCAAAAGACAAAATTACAAGTTTAGTTAAGATCTCAATTGGCTTTATTGTGATTCTGGAATCCAGCAACACTTCATTCCATTAAATAGAGTAAGTGTTCTGATGACCAGAGCAAAAGGGGTTGTTTTAGTGCTTCATGCAGAAACTTTGTCCAAAACAATATACATCTGAACTTAAAACGATCTATTATGTATTCAAACTTACAACTTAATTTTAAGAGTATACATAAACTTTGCTCTCCTGTAGCTCCATTGCCTCCCTACTTGTATGCTATTATTATACATATTACATGTTAGTACATTTTAAGCACATCAACAGAGTTTTACTTAACCATACGGGAGAAGAAAAGTGTTAGAAATTAAAATATATTTATACCATCTCTTATATTTGCCTGTGTAATTACCCTTATTAATCTTTCTGTTTCTTTGTATTAGAGTTACTCCCTAGTTTGTTTTCATTTCACCTGAAGGACTCCCTGTAGTTTTTCTTGTAGGGCAGGTATGGTAGGGATGAATTTTCTCAGTTTTTGTTTACCTAGCAATGTCTTAATTTCTCTTTAATTTTTGTGAGATAGTTTTGCCAGATGTAAAATTCTTCATTAATAATCTTTCAGCCCTTTGAACATACTGTCCCACTTCCTTCTGTACTCCATGGTTTTTGATGAGAAGTCATCTGTTAATCTTAGTGAGCATCGTGTACATAAGCCTCTTCTACCTTGATGCTTTCAAGAATCTCTGTCTTTGACTTTCAATAGGCATTTTATGATGTGTATAGGTGTGGACTTGTTTGAGTTTATCCTACTTAGAGATTTTAGAGTTTCTTAGATTTATAAATTAATGTTTTTCATCAAATTTGGGAAATTTTGAGCATTATTTCTTCAAATATTTTTTTCTTGCTTCTTTCTTTTTTCTTCTCCTTTTCTGAGATTTCCATTATGCGTATGTTGCCATACTCATTGAGGTCCCACAGTTTCTGAGGCTCTGTTAATTTTTCTCCAATCTTTTTACTTTTTGTCCCTCCAATCTTTTTACTTTTTGACTGTATAATCTCAATTGACCTGACTTTAAGTTTACTGCTTCATTCTTTTGTCAATTCAAATCTGCTGTTGATTTTCATAACCACTTCAGATTTTGTACTTTTCAACTATGGAATATTTATGTTTGTTGATTATCAACATTCTTATACTTTTCTTTAGTTCTTTAGACATAGCTTCCTTTCTTTCTTTAACTATATTTATAATAGTTGATTTAAAGTCTTTGTCAATGAAGTCTAACATTTGGGCTTTATCTGGACTGATTTTTTTTCCTGTGTATGCATCATACTTTTTCTGTTCCTTTGTCTCATAATTTTAGTTTTTTAAAATTAGACATTTTAAATAACATAAGTAACAACTTGGGAAATCCAATTTTTGCTTCACCAGGGTTTGTTGTTGTTGCTTTTGTTGTTTGTTTAATGACTTTCTTGGACTAATTTTGTCAAGTCTCTGTTATTTGTTGTATGTTTTGCCACTGTGTGTGTAGTCTGGCACTGTAGTATAGTCTTTGCTCAATTACCTTAGTGGCCAGATAATAACTGGGCAGAGATTTTCTTAAATTCTTTGAAGAAATTAGCCACCTAATCTTTGTAGGATTTCTGTAGGTTTGTTAGGGCATACCTTCAATGCTGAGTAAGGCAGTTCACAGCTGAGTCTTAGCTTGTACTCCCTGTTTGAACAGAGCCTGGAGGTTAACCACAGGGAAAAGATTACAGCCTTCTTAGGACCTTCCTGGATATAAGCACATGTATGTGGCCTTACAGATTCTCACAAGCTTATAAACTTCCTATGGTCATCTCATTCCTCGGTTTTTCCCTTTAAGTCTTTTGTGGAGTCTCTTGTAAGTCCCAACAGATATTAATATTTGAAGCTGCTGTGATCTTAAATAATTGCCCTGATAGTTTTTGACAAATGCCCTAGGAATAGGACTGTTTTCACAGTGAGCTTTAAATTAGGTCAAATAAACATAAACTCTGAGAATGGAGCTATTCAGAACATTTTCAGACAGGTCAACTGGTATTAGTTCTCAGAGTACGGGGCTTTTTAGAAATACCAAATATCAAATTTTCCCCCTTTATTGACTGCCAGTCTGCGGTCTTTTGCAGCTCTCATGGTTGTGAGATTATTGATTGTTAAGGTTGTTGCAGAGCTGGAGAAGGGGGAATGGCAATAGGGTAAGTTAAAATGTCACAAAACTCATTGTTCATACTGAGATTCACTTTTTTTTCCCCTAAATTTAGCAAACACTCCTTGGATTTTTGTAAGACTTTGCCTAATATCCTGAATTCTGAGAAAGTTTATTTTTTTTTCAAATTTCGCCAGAGTTTTTATTGCCTTTATCAAGGAATAGAGTTTTCAGGTTCTTACTCAAATAGGCCAAGAACATGCCTCCTTAATTAAGTCTTTTGCGGTACAGTGGTTTTTCATTTTAATGACATTCAGTTTATCAAGTTTATTCTTTTTTGCGTAATGCTTTTGATGTTGTTTTAGAAATATTGTTTTAATTTCTAATAAATATCTATATGAAAATATTATATAGTTGGATATTTGAATGTGGGGTTCTGATTTAATATCCAGGATAGGGATATCAATTTTGGAGTCATTAGTAAATAGATGTGATTGAATGAGATCACAAAAGCAGTAGGTAGACAGAGAAGAGAACAGAGTTAAAAGATCCTGCCCAGTGGCATTCCAACATGAAAAGGAAAAGGATGTGAAGAAGAGCCAGCAAAGAATCCCAAGAAGAATTCTGAGAATGGAAATCCAGGTAACTGGGGTGTCTTAGCAACCAAAAGAAGAAAGTGTGTGAAGGAAAAAAGAGTGGTGAGGCCTATCAAATTATTTTCCTGGAGCTAATAAGACAAGGTTGGCCATGCCTTTGGCAATGTGGCACTTATTAGTTTTGGTGGGATGCTAGGGGATAAAGAATAAAGAATACAAGGAGACAATTTGGGTTTATTGAGTATACACAGCCATTTTAAAGAATGAGGCTTCTCTGGGGCTGAAAACTGGGTGAAGAAATTACAATGCCAGTAAGAGTCACTTTACCTAACTGGCTGCTTGTAGTGCTTCTCTCTTGGCTATCTGTATCCTCTTAATTCAGGTAAAATTTTGGAATTTTACCAAATACTATCATATATATTATGTGATTTGATTATTACAAAAGCCCTACTATGATGGAAGGAAATTGATAATTATTATCTCAACTTTGCAGGTGAGGAAAGTGAGGGTCACTTTGCGTAGAATCACCTGAAAGAACAGTCTTGGCTGCAGGCCTTTTAACATCATCCCACTGAAAACCTGGCTATCATTTTCAGGTTGACAACACTGCAGCAGCATCCTATTATGTGAGGATTAGATTCAAAATTTAGTACTTACGACAAAATTTGAGTAAGGCCAAAATTACTTTTAAAAATCCCCTATAATCACCAGCAGGATATGACTTATTTGAAGCCAAAAGCCAACAACCAAGATTTTTTTCTTGAAGTTCTTTTTGCATATATCTAATTCCAGAAAGTTAAATGCATCCATGATGAAACCCCACTGAATTTCAGTAACAGTGTTTGAAACCAAGGCCATTATTTATTTTACAGAGACTATATTATCTAATAATCTGTAAACTCCCTGAACTTACCTTCTAGAATCATTATTCTCTACCTAAATAGAACCTCTGTTGTTCTAAATTTTGGATAAGTCTTAAGGGTTCTAGGATTCAGTGCTTATGGGCATCAAGAAAGCCCATTATTATAAAGAGCTAAGAAATGACCCTACTATGTTAGCTTTGTTACTAAACAACTCTTTACAGTACAATTTTCTCTGTTATAGTATTTGGACTTCAGCTAACCCACATACTTTCTGGGAACTTTCACAGGTCTTTGAACATACAGAGTAAAAGCAGAGGATTTACATATTGATTCCTTGTTGTTACAAATTTAATGGTAGGAAATCTGCCCTCTGGCTTAGTTTCAGATATCTGATGTCTTAAGGATGACATCAGGTATCTGATGTCTTAAGGATGTAAAACAGCTTGGAAAAATTGCACATGAAAAAAGACCCCCAATCTCACTTTGCTATCAAGGAGCTGTAAGAAATGGGAGTTCAGGGACTTTATTTTCAATGTTTCTAACTTTTTGTAAGATTCTAGTATCTGTGCCATTTTGAGTCCTAAGTTATACTATGGGAATTTATGAAAACTTTTAGTCTAAAAGGCATTCCTAACATGATCAAAGTCTTAAAACCAAGCATATTTCCAAGAAATCTAAGCTATTTATAAAGGAATAGTCAATTAAATTGATGAAATAAAACAACTAGAAGAGTAATTAAATAAATAGATGATTTTAGCTTTGGAGCTTAACTTTAATTTTTGAACAAGTTTAAAATTGAATGATGTATTGAGTTACGATACTTTTGCAAAGAGCACCGATTGAAAAATATCCAGGTTTTACCTCTTACTGGTAGTTTACTTAAACTTTCAGAACTTAGCCTCTTGCTTCTTTTTTTTCCTTCTTGTCTTTCTTCCAATGAAATGGGGCTAGTAATCTAGAAGGAAATATTAAATTGTGATTTTTTTTCTCCCACATTTACCTTCCCCCTCATTTTAAAGTCATAGCTATGCTCATAATTTTGCCTCTGGAATGTTTGTAATGTATTCTATAGAAAGCAGAAGCTTTGATAATTCTCTTTCTGTTCTGTTGAGCTTTATTTTTTCAGGATTTTAAATCCATGAAAGATTATGCTAGCATTCTAAAACAGGGAGAGTTGGGAGCAGGTGCATCAATCAGAAATAAGCTGAGCAGGGAGGGAAGCTTCTATGAAATTGGAAAAACAGGAAAGTTTATGCCTTCTGACAAGAGAGGATACCTATGTTCAGGGATTATGTTGCTTTTGCAATGATGTCAAGATCTCAGAGAGAAATGACTGCCATCTCCTAGGCCTCCCAACCCTGCCTTAGCCTCAGCCTAGAGGAAAGCAGCAGAGCAACCTCTCCTGAAGTGCCCATGTGGACTGGGATGATTACGGATATCTGAGTGGGCATCAGTATGGATGAGTTGTCACCAGATGGGCCTCCCCAAAGTCTTAGTGCTATTTTGATCCTGGTGTTTTACACAACTCTGGGTGGGAAATGCTGCAACAATAACAGGTTAAATCACCTTTCAACCCAGGAAGCTAGGGACCACAGTCAGTATTAGGTTGACTGAAAATAAATTTTAATGAGAAATTTCTTGCACGCCTGATGTTGTGGGCTGAGAATCTGACATCTAATGTATACTGATTTCCTCTGTCCCTCCTTTCTTTCCTTCTTTTCTCCTTTCCTCAGTCCCTCCCTCTCTTTCTCTCTCTTCTCCTCTTCCCTTTTCTTCCTTCTTGGTATTTTTCTGTAGTTGATCTGAATCATAATTATTGCTGACTTTCTGGACTGATTAGCTTAATGGGTTGGGGCATGATGTCAGTGGAGCAGTGACCCCACTTCTGTTTAGACATTGTTCAGAAAGCTCTGAACAGAAAAAAGAACTACTCACTGACTAAAGCTGACTCTTCTTTTATTCATCAGTCAAAAAAACAAGAGTCCCATAAATAGGAATCGATTGCTCAAAGACAATTTTACAACGAAGACTGAAAGAGCACTGTATCTGCTCAAGACAGTCATGGGTTCAAAGACAACAACAAGACATAGGGCACTGATTCCAATGTTCTGGAAAGAACTTTTCAGTGGGATCTCTGGGTCTAAGCATGTTATAAGCCTAGAATTGACAGTTGTCATATTTGCCACCACATGAGAAGAACTTAACCAAAAAGTGAAGACGTTGAGTCTCTGAATCCAGCCTATTTTAAGCTTTATAATCTCTTGAATTTCTTAAGTACATTAGCCAATATAAATTGCCTCCTCCACTTTTTTCCTTAAACTATTTTGAGTTGGGCTTCTGTCACTTGCTTTCAAAAGTACCTGAATAATACAGAAATCACATCAAGTTAGGGAATGATTATAATCTATAAGGGAAAAGCCAAGATGCCAGAAGCATTTCAAAGCATTTGTAGCAAAAAGATGGTCATGGTAATCACATATTTTAAATATTTCTCAGTAGCATGTCTACCCTTGTTTACTTGTAAAGGCGTCCATTGGGGATCACTCTGCAAGAACAGAATGGAGTTTCCTCTGCTTTTCTGCAAGTTTTGTAATTTCTGAAACAGGAATTATTTCCATGTAGAAGGCCACGGTGAACCCATGATGGCTTTCATAGAAGATAATAGCTTTGTATCAATTTACAGTTGTAAGCAGAAGAATCTTTTTTCTGTTAAGGCTTGTTCCATTTAAAGTTACAGAACATTATATAACACTACACAAAGCCTAGATAAAGAAGAAGGGCTACAATATCTGCCAAAGATGTTGCCAGTGCTGTGGATTCTTTTACCTGAGAGAAATGACATTTGGTTCATTTACTAATGTTGTTGGTAACTGATTGCATTAAACCAACATATGCCAATTCATCACCAAAGCCAATTTCTTGCTACTGGCTCATAGAATAGGTGATATTATTTTATACTATGAGGCAGAATCTTGATAGGCCCTTTTTCCTGTAAGTGCTAACAAACTAATAAATTTACCCTGTACCATTTTGGGATTAAAGAAGGAAGACGTTCTGCTTACTTAAAAGAAAATCAAAATTATTCTTGCTCACAATGACTATGCTTTTTTCTGATAAAGAAAAAAATAGAAGAAAAATGTTAATCTTTAAAACCTAGTGCATTTTTTGTTTTGGTTTTTGTATTAGTTGGATCATGGTATCAAGTGACAGCGGGTAGATCAGGCAAGTTTAAGCAAGAATGGGAAACTCATTAGAAGGTTTAGAAATAGAGAATAGACAACTAAACTGTAAGAAGGTCAGGGATGCTGTCAGACCTCAAAAATAATTGACATCAGAGTTGATAATTTAAATTTTATCAAATGCTTTTATTAAATGTGTTAATAATAATTGTGTCTTTTCTTGTCATTTAAATGATTTATATTAATAGACATGTATTACATAGGGAAGGTTAACTTCTACAACAAATAGAATCAAAGAGCATGATAGTTCAAAAGTTTATTGTTACATGACAAAATTAGAGATGAGTAGGTTAACAAGGCAGTCTTCCTCCACATAATCATTCAGAGACCTAGACTAACAGTCTGTACCATTTTCGAAATATAGCTTCTATTGTCTTCAGCAAACTAACACAGGAACAGAAAACCAAACCCCGCATGTTCTGATTTATAAGTGGAAGCTGAATGATGGGAATACACGGACACATGGGGGAACAACACACACTGCAGCCTGTTGGGATGAAGGAGGAAGAGCATCAAGAAAAATAGTGATGGATGCCGGGCTTAATACCTAGGTGATGAGATGATCTGTGCAGCAAACCACCATGGCACACGTTTCCCTAGGTAACAAACCTGTACATCCTGCACATGTACCCATCAACTTAAAATAAAAGTTGAATATAAAAAAATAGCTCCAAGATATTGGCAATTTCCATTCCAATCACTTAAAACAGAATAAGATCATGAAGTAGTTCTTTGCAAGATGTAGTTTGAAGTGGCACATGCCACTTTTGCTTACATTCCACTGGCTAAAATGAAATCATAGAGCCACATCCAATTGCAAGAATAGCTGGGAAATGTAGTTTCAGTTTGGGCAGCTAATTTCCAGCAGCAAATAATATACCACAGATAAAGGGACAAGAATTTTTAGTGGACAGCAGGTCATCTCTGCCATAATGTCCTAATATCGACACATCCTTGACTTTTAGGGATGAACCACACTTGGTTATAATGTATTATTCTTTTAAGGTCCTATATATAAAAAATTGGCATTACTATTCATAAGTGAGTAAACTTGTAGTTTTATTTTTCTATGCTAAATATTTTATATTTAGTTATTTGTATACTTTTGCCTTTATATTAAAAAATTGAGGGAAGTTCTGGAAAAGTATAAAAATTATTTCTTTAAGCTTTACAAAAATTTACCCATCAAATATCTTGTCTAAGTGCTTTTATTACATAACTTTTTAAAACAAAGTTCGTAATTGTCAGGTTTACTACTACACCAAATGTCATGCTCAGGGTCAGGTTCCAGCCCTAGGTGAGGGCTGAGGGCAGTGGGTGGATGTGGCACAGGGAGCTGGAAGAACACTTGAGAGACAGTAAATGAGACATGGCTTGATTCAGCATCCCTTTCACAGGGTCATCGTTACATTTATACACCACACAAACAATAGTGGCTGAGAGCCACATGGTGAGTTTCTCTATGTTCGGTCTATGGCTATGATTATAGAAGACACGGGACTGGTGATGGGTATGTCCACATAGTGCCGTCTTTCCTATACGAACCCAGAGTCTGAATTCTCTGGCCCTGCTGTGTAAGTCCAGACCATGTGAAATGTCCACTCCCAGAATATATTCAGGTAAAGGAGAAACGTACACAGTTAACAAGCGAGGAGCCAAGTGGCCATTGCTAAGACGCAGAGACGCAGGTTTCGCTTTCACCAACTGGCCCCCATAACCATCAATGAATGTAGCTTTGTCCAGAAACTTATCTGGGTTCCCATAAATGAGACTGCAGTCTGCACCAGTACCTGCCAGGGCTAGGACTCACTGTAGATTGGTGGGAGACCAGTAGATTGTCAGTTCCATATGTGGCCTCTGGTTGTCAGGTGCTCCCCCTCAAGCCAGGCACCTTAGCCAGTTCCCTATCAAAGAAGGGTCTAGTCTCTTCGCTCATTAGCAAATAGTCTTTGAGTACAGCATCTAGGTGGGGCTGAGTTGAGCAATAATATTTTGCGCCCTTTTAGACATTTCCTGGAATTGCTGCTCTGGGGACAATTGCCTCCACAGAGCCAACGGCATCCCATTGGGTTGCCTGTCAGTTTTCTCTCAAGCGACCCCAGCTGTAATTAAATCAATCCACTTCTGCAGGCGGGTCACTGGAGCCCCTTTTGATCTCGTGGGGTGGTTACCTGCAGAGGGGGCACCTTCCCCTTCTTTATGGCGCAAATTCCCTCGTCCTGCAGATGGCCTTCTGCCTTCCAGAGGGCAGCCATAGCAGTAGTCACTTCATGTATGTGGCACCCCACGTATGGAGTGAACAGTGGCTAGAGAGCCAAAATCACTTGGAGGTGCTGAGCTCAGCACAAGATCCCTCATGTGGGAGGTAAAATGTTCATCATCCAGCCCCCAGGTATTCAGATCAAACATAGCCTGCTGCATATCCATCTCCTGGAGTACTTGCACCAAATCAGCATATGATTGCCAATTACCACAGTCTCTGGTATCTGTCCAGCATCATTCCGAACAGTCCGTATGGCTGTCATCAGCCACTCGATTAACATGTGGTCACCTTGCCCTTGTGCCAACTGTCGTCACAGCTGCAGTTGCTGACAAAGGGAGGGGTGAATTGTGAATAGAAGGCAGGTTCTCCATCTCAGAAGTGGAGCAAGAAATGGTGTCAGCCCCCTCATCTTAAAGACAGAGTAACCAGGCTGGGAGCCACTTCTCTGGGTGCTGCCTGCATTGCTCAACTAACGCCCACAACTCAGTGGGGGTGTAAGCACTATAAGAGGTGTGTTCCACCATTGTCGGGGGGGGGTCCCTGGGCTCTACCCTGGGACCCTGGAGTCCCATCGGCTGCTCATGTTCTACCTTCTGATGGATCACAGGACGAGCCCATAGCAGAGGAGCCACCTCCTCCTTAGCATCAGCATCAGACTGAGTGGGAGTGTCCAGCCTAGAGGATGGGCTCAAACTCTTGCTGACCTCTGTTTCTGACTTCTGCTCCAGGATGTTTATCTGAGCCTCTAAGCGCCCTGCTTCCACCTGGAGGTCCTTCACCCCCAAGTTTTGCTCCAAGTTGTGAATTTGGGCCCCCATACCCTCAACTTGTGCCTGAAAGTCCCTTACCTGCACCATGTCCCACAGGAACCAAGTATGTACTTCATGTAGTGCAGTCAGAAATGCCCATCTACTCTGCTGGTGAAGGTGTGTTCCTTCTTGGTGCTGTGAGCTTCCAACTGTTTCACTGCCTTCTCCACACTCGCTGGAGACCTGTCCACTGCCTCCCATATTTCCACTGAGGCTCATCCAAGCAGCACCACTGCCACCAGGTACTATAGCCCATGCTAAGGTCACATAGCCGACCCAGGAGCCCTTAGTGGCTGAAGATCCAATCACCTCATCCTTCTGACATTGTCAATTGTCATGTTCACAACTAAGCCAAATGTCATGTTGAGGTCTGAAGGGAGTGGATGGATGAGCAGAAAGCTGAAAGAACACTCAGGGAAACATAGTTAGGTGAAATATGGCTTTATTCAGCAGCAGCTCTCATCAACAGCTTCCTCACACTGTCTGTCCTGTCTTGGCTGCTTAGTCTTGTGACTCCCACACACAGCTATGAGGTTGGCTGTCCCTTGCCTTCAGGGTAAGCAGCTTAACTCTCTCTGGGCATGCGTGAACTGAGCTGTGTCCTGGCTCCCCTCTGTCCATCTACAAAGATGGATAGCTCTAACTCTCTCTCGCTTTCTCTGGGTGCCAGCAAACTGAGCTATGCCCTGGCTCCCTCCTGTCCATCTGCAAAGATGGACAGCTCTGGCTCTCTCTCTTTCTCTGGGCACGTGCCTGTACAGTGTCAGCAGGGCAATTATGCCTTTTACAGACAATAGTGGCATAGAGCCAAGGGATGGCCTTCCCATGTTATGGCTACACAGCTGTGTTTACATTAGACATGGAATTGTGCACATGCACTTCAAACTCACTGAGTCATGCTGGCCCAGATGTCGACTTTGGCCTATTCCTTGACCAAAGCACAGCCATCTTCCTTATGGTAATGTATTACCTGTTGTTCCATTTTGGATATTTATATCTATGTGAGTCATTTTTTTCCTGTTTCCTCTTTGGGCTCCACTTACCGAACTGGTTCTAAATTCCCTGGTGCCCTACAGGCTCCCTGCAGCCACCTCTTTCCTATTGCATCCTTGGGCAGTGAGGAGTCTAACTTCAGCCCTGTCTCCTTGAAACTTGATGTGCTCTTGAACAAGCGATTTGACCTTGCTGTGACTTGATTTTCTTGTCTTTCGGATGGTCTGAGAGTACCTGTGCTGGCTTCCCTAATGCTGAAATGGAAAAGTTGGTGAGTGGATGCTTCTTGGATGAGGCCTGTTGTGGCCAATAGGTACTGAGGTATTGAAGCCTTCAGTTTAAAACTTGTGAGAGAAAAATGAATCTTGCCAACTACCCAAGTGAGCTTAGAAATGAATCCATCCCCAGTTGACCCTTGAATGTAGCCTTGTCAGAGACCCAGAGACAAAGCATCCTGCTAAGCTCCACTGGGTTCTAGGCCCACAGAAACCATGCAATAATAAACCTGTGTTGCTATAAGCCACTAAAAACAAATAAATAAAAATACTTAAGATGTTCCCCCATGGAAGGTTTCCATTGTTAGGGATCTGCACCTCGTAACTAAAGGGATTAAAGAGAATTACCTTCTTCAGATTTCATACTGTGGCCTGCTTCTGTTTTTTTTTTTTTTTTCTATATTCATATGTATATTTGTTTAAATCCTACTTTTAGAGCAGGCAAAATTACTATTACAGTTTATACAAAGAGAAGAAATCTGGTACATGCTAAAGTTACTCATCTGTAACTACCTGACAACCCCTATTAGTTGCTTGCTCCTATTATGAACCTAAAATCCCTTCAACACGTCTTTGACCTTTTCTTAGGTAAGTTTTTGGAAGTATCCTATTTTTTCCCTTACTGACTGTATATTGCATATAAGACCTTAGGCCTGAGACTATAGAGATTAAGAGAAAGTTTAAGATTTGACCCTGATTTTAGGCTAAACCAATTTTGATGGAAAGAACAACTACAATTCAATTTAATCATATTCAATCACTGTGCTTTAGAAAGCTGGGGGTGTGGAGAATGGAGTAGGTGTACAAATAAATAAGAACAGCTTTGTCCTTGAGGGCTTGATACAGGCTTTTGTGAGTTGGACAGACAATAATTATTACTGACTAGATCTAGCTGGGATAGTTAGTGGAGACTTTCTGAAAGAGGCAACACAAGAGCTGGGTTCTAAATCTCAATGGGATTTGATGGCTGAAGGTAAGGTTAATAAAACAAGAGAAACAAGTACATTCCAGAGAGAAAGAACAGTATAAGCCAAGAAAAACCTATTCCAGGGTAGCAGGGAAGAGTCTGAAGTGGCAAAACAAAGTAAGAGGCAAAGCTGTCCATATAAGTAACTTCGTAGGGAAACATTAAGAGTTTGGATTTTATCTTATTGACTAGGAGGATTGAAAACGGAAATGCCCACAGGGTCCAGGCTAAAAGGGCCAGGTGTAAGTGCACAGGCCCCATGGACGTAGGAACAGGGAATGTGAAAAGCCAGCCTTTGCTAATAGTGAGTCATACTATGCAGTTCCAGCTGATTATAGCCAGACTTGAAAGCAACGTCTGTAGGTTGCCAGCTTTTGTGATTGTTTAAGAAAAAATTTTATGTAAAATATACTAACTTGAAAATACTAGACTAATTCATTTAATGTTGTAGAGCTCAAATAAAACACATTTGTCTCATTTGGAGCTCAAGAGCTTTTGGTGGTGATGGTGGGTAACAATTTTGGTAGAAAAGAAGGCTCTGAATTGAATGGTGTTTCAGAAAGATTTGATGCTGACGATAGACTGGACAAAGTAGAGATGTAAAAGAAAAAAATGCCTCAGGCCAGGCATGGTGGCTCACACCTGTAATTCAAGCACTTTTTGTGACTGAGGCAGGATTGTTTGAACCTAGGAATTTAAGACTAACCTAGGAAATATGGTGAAACCTCGTCTCTACAAAAAAAATTATTTAAAAATTAGCCAAGCATGATGGTATGCACCTGTAGTCCCAGCTATTTGGGATGCTGAGGTGAGAGGATTGCTTAAGCCTGGGAGGTGGGGGCTGAGGTTAGCAGAAATACTGCTACTGCATTCCAGCCTGTGGGTGACAGAGTAAGACCATCTCTCAAAATAATAATAATAAAAATAAATTGCTTCAGACCAGTTAAACAGGAAGACCTTCTTCAAGATTACCACAATAAGAAGAGAAATTGAACTCAACTTTTGCTGAATGAAAAGTGGGAGACTTTTTAGCACTGACATGCACTAGTAGAAAAATACTGAAGGAAGTTGGTTGGGAGGTTGATCCATGTGATGAGAGCTTCTGTAATTGCTGACTGGCTGTTTTAAAAGTTAGGCTCCCATTCCTCCACAGAGACTGGACGATAAGAGTGCTATCTTTCTTGATGAGTACATTTCAAAAGGATGAGTCCCAGGTTCTTCAGACATTCCTGGGCCATGGAAGATTTACATCTGTTACAGCAAACTAAATATGGCCTGAGAAGGACTTCCTAGTTCTAAATTTGAGTCCATGTGGACAAAATGAAACCTAACTTAATATGTAGACAAGACTGATAACCTAACTTGAGAGTGTGTGGCTGTAACAGTGACTGGGCCTTGGCCAATGCCAGCAGCCATACATCAACCACTCATACTGTGGAGTGTTCAAACTGTGTTCAAACAAGGTAAATGCCGACCTGTCCATTTACCAACCAATGGACCAATCACCTTACCAACCAATCCAGCTGTTTCTGTACCTCACCTCTGATTTCTGTACATCACTTCCCTTTTTTTGTCTATAAAGCTGTTCTGACCACGAGGCATCCCTGGAGACTCTCTGAATCTGCTGTGATTCTGGGGCGCTGCCCAATTCACAAATCATTTGTTGCTCAATTAAACTCCTTTAAATTTAATTCAGCTGAAGTTTTTCTTTTACCACATCTCAAAGGCAGAAAAAGAATTCACAACTGCAAGTTTTCTAAAGTAAATGCTCTACGAAAAGGGAGGACAGAAGCCTATAGTTAGAAATAAACTTCTCTGGGCTGGACACGGGGCTCATGCCTGTAATCCCAGCACTTTGGGAGGCCACTTGAAGTCTGGAGTTTGAGACCAGCTTGGCCAACATGATGAAACTCCATCTCTACTAAAAAACAAAAATTATCAGGGCATAGTGTGTGTGCCTGTATTCGCAGCTCCTCGGGGGACTGAAGCAGGAAAATCACTTGAATCAGGGAGGAGGAGGTTGCAGTGAGTCAAGATCATGCCACTGTACTCCAGCCTGGGTGACAGAATGAGACTATGTCTCAAACATAGAGACACACACACACACACACACACACGCACACAACTTGTCTAGAGTTTAGTCAAGCTGAGTGTTAAGGCCAACTCATTCAGAGGATAAATGTAAGGAGAGGAGTTAGAAACTATGGCAATAATCCACATGTGAAGTTCTAAAGTCCAAAATGAAGGACTAACACCTGAATCAAGCAAATTTGTGAAAGACCTTGAAATGAACAAAAAGATTACTATGTACTTTCAGCTGATAAAGTAGGTGTTTTCTAGTGAGCACTCTGCCAGTTTATCTGAATGTATGGGTGTTTGTGTCTTTCATTGTCTGTGAGCTGTTTTTCACAGATTTATAATGAAGTTGTGGTTAATTGATTGCAATACAAATTAATCTTCTTCCTAGACCCGGAAATGAGATCTGTCTGCTGTAAGAACAATTCATTTTCCTTCCCCCTCTACTCATGTAGTAAACTAGTTTTATATCTACTTATAAATTATTTACATCTACTTATAAATTCATGTTGGCATTTCTTATTGCTCTTATATGTGTGATTCTTTGATTGGAATAGCTTACTCTTTCCTTGTTAAAGAGTTATAATATTTAACATGTTTGTTTAATTACATGAGAGTCTTGATTTCATAGTTTTAAAAAATTTTTTCTTTAATATCAATGAGAATAGAAGGTATAAATGTAAGAGATTTAAAAGATAGAATCAATACAACCCAGTAAAAAATGTGAAAGTTAAGAAAAAGGAAAAAAAATGCTGTTGAATTTTGTACTGGAGAGCTTGGATGGGAATGATTTATCATAGATAGAAATAGAGGTAGCAGGAGAAGAGAGGTTTGAGTGCCAAACCTTCTCTTGTTCTTGAGCAGCAAGAGAAGTTTGAGTGCCAAACGGGGAGGAAAGGTATTCTTTCTTTTACAAATACTGAGTTTGAGAGGAGCTTATAATATGCTGGTGAAAATGTCCAGCATTTGGACATGATGTGATTGGAGCTCCCATTTGAGGTCAAGGCTAGAGGTATCATCTGGGAGTTGCCTTTACATAGGTGACCTACAGAGTGGATGCTATCCCTGAGGAAAAAAGTAACAAAACGAGCTAAGGGCAGAGCCTTGGGAATTTCCCACATTTAGGGTCAGGATGATACGTTGAGGCAGAAGAGCAAGATAGATTACAAATGGTGTTTATAGTTTTTCTCAGGAGTAGGAAACCCTTTAATCCTTTTACTATTTATCTGAGAATTTTGTCTTAAACCTCATAGGCTTACTTCTTCTTCTTCTCTTTTTTTTTTGAGATGGAATGTCACTCTGTCATCCAGGCTGAAGTGCCATAGTGCGATCTCAGCTCGTTGCAACCTCCGCCTCCTGGGCTCAAGTGATTCTTGTGCCACAGCCTCCCAAGAAGCTGAGACTACAGGCATGCACCATCATGCCTGACTAATTTTTGTATTTTTAGTAGAGATGGGGTTTTGCCATGTTGACTGGGCTGGTCTCAAACTCCTGACCTTAAGTGATCCTCCTGCCTTGACCTCCCAAAGTGCTGGGATTACAGGCGTCATACCCTTCCTTCTATCTATAAACTTTTTCTTCATTCATATATCCTGACCTCTAGCTTTCCAGGATTCATTTCTCTCCCCTAGTGGTTCTGAACCTGTCTGTCAAATCACTTGGAATCTAGAAATGTAGGTGTGACTTCCAGAGCTGCCATTTTAAGCTGTGCACCTAAGCACAAGTGAATTCAGTTTGCTGAGCATCCGTTTTCTCCTATGACAAAAGCTGACCATGAGGCTTTGTCTATATGATAATTGTGAGAAATAAGGTAACATAAGGCACTGTTAGGCACAGCACTTGGCACATGGTAAACATTCTTTGAATCTAAGTATGAATTGCCAGATTGGCTTCCCTATAATGGCATGATTCATTTGTAACTTTTGCCCACAACTAAAAGATTCATACTTACACTCCATTTATTGGGGAAAGAGCTGTTTATCACAATGAAATATAGTGCTTTTTGTATTCCAAGAGAATTAACCTTCCTCCAAATTCCACTTCCTTATTTAATCTCCTTTTCTTTTTTTGGCTTTAGTGTATCACAGGAAACTTTTTCTTGCTTGTGCCTGATTTCATGATAGGCTGTCGTAAGTTTATAAGCACAGACCACAAAATATATCAGGAAAATATGACTGTGTAAAACTAAGTTTCAATCAAATTCAGAACTTTGGTTTAATGTGTATTCTTTGTATCTTTTCTCCATGGAAATTTTGTATTGCAAGGAGTAGATAAGTGGCTTGTTCTAAAAGTTTAGGAATGATTAGGTAATTTATTTTCTGCACCTGTCAGTGCCTGCTTTCTTTGTTACATTTTATTCTAAACTTTTGTTAAATACATATTTATAATTGAAAGGCTTTTATAGTTCATTATTTACCTCTTATTAGCTATTGAGTTCACATGAAGTTTTCTCTAGAAATCTATTCTGAAATCATTATTTTGAAAATAATGATTCTTTATTTTTTATCTCCAAGGAACCCAACCCAATTGAAGGGGAAAAAGAATGTCTGTGAGATTCTGTTCAATTTCTATCCCTACTCCTATAGTTTCGTCAAGATCAAACAGATTCCACACATTGGCAGCCACACAGAGCAGAGACCAAATCAGATGCATATGTGGAGCTGCAGTAAAAGAGAGCTTTAGAGAAAGGAAATAAAGGCCTAGCAGGCATGGCTGGCTGACAGCTGAAGAAAGTGCTACTATCATTATTAAGGGGAAGCAAATATACTGCCAAGGTTCAGAGAACATAGTATCAAACATTGCATATGGACTCAATGCTGAGTGACTCATTCTTTTGGTCTTATTATAAATGGGAGAGCCAAGTGCCTATTTAGAAAATCTGTTGACAACAAGATATAATCTAAAACACTTTAATAGTTGTTGAGATTTGTCAGATTCTTTGTGCAAGAACTGACAAATCTTGAGTAACCCAGCATCTATTGTCTAATTCTGCTTTTTAACTGTCCAGTTACTTTATTCATGAATATCCAGCTAGGGTACTATGTTGAAGGAAGCCAGTGCAATCATTAGAAACAGGTTATGTCATCATTGAGTTTAAAATCAAGTTCTTTTAAAATTTTCTTTCATTATATTTTTAAGATACTAATGTAGTTTTATATTCCTCAGCTAGTGGGCTTGCTAAATCTTAGAATGTACATGGATTACTTATAGATGGAGAGCAACTGAAGTTCCTAACTAAATCCCCTCCTTCGTTCTCTTCCCTCCTTCCTTCTCTTCTCTCTTTCCTTCTCTCCTTTTTCCCCTCTTTTATCTAGCAAATATTTACTGAATACTTACTAAGCTCTGGAAGTAGAGTAATGAAAGCCTTTCTGCACTTAAAAATCTTCTAGTCTATGAAAATTAAACAAATAATAAATATGGGTATTTCAGATAATGATCAATGGCATGAATTGTGTGAAACAGGATACTGTGATGGTGACTGGGCAGTGGGGGTCCTTTAGATTAGGTGGGCAGGAAAGGCCTGTGACATCTGCCTGTGACTTGAATGATAAGCAAGAGCCAGCCATGCAAAGAACTTAAGTCAGGCCTACCAGGCAGAAGGAACAGCAAGGACAGTGGTCCTGAGGGTGGGGAGAGCTTTTGTGGTTGTCCTCTGATAAGAATGAAGATTGCTGAAGTCACTTCTCTGATAAGAGTGAAGATTGCTGAATGCTGGAGGCATTGTCTGGCTACTTAGAACCTTGCGAGTCTATATCAGGAGGTTGGGTGTTGGTTGGAATACCAGGGGAATTCATCTAAATGGGAATTGGTATGATATGATTAAAGTTTACAAAGGTAACTCTGCTGTGAGGTGAGGAGAAAGAACTTAAGGAATTAGAGTAGAAGCAGAAAGGTGCTTTAAGAAGGTACCTTAAGAAGGTGTTTAGAGTAATGGACAATAGAGATAATGGCCATTAAATTTGGGATACTGTTTCTAAGGGAGAAGGGTGTAAAGGATGGTAGGTAGGAAACTAGCAATGCTCATTTCAGATAAGATGGTAGGAGATGAGATAAGGGGAAGGATCTGATTTAAGAAGTGAGAAACAAAATAAAATTGGTTAATCTATATAATTTATGGAGATTGTGGAGTGTTATGATAAGAATAAGATTTCCTTGTAAATATAAAAATCTACCTAGATATCAATTTTATTTTTCTTCAAATCTCTCACAGATATCACAGCTGAGGCCAATGATGTCACCTTCCTTCTCCTTTCCTCTCCTCTACAACTCTTGCAGGTTCATCACCACTCCAGAGTCTAGGGAAACTTGTAAGTCAGGAGAATTTAGGAAGATCCAGATCTGAGACTGAATGCTAAAGCACCCTTCTAATATAGGAGGCTCACATTGCCTTTACAGACTTAGATCGACTGGTATTTAAAAATGAGCTGTCAAAAATTTATATTTTTTAATGATTAAAGTTCTAAACAGTATTTTGAGTTTGATACTGTTGTTCCTTTTATTAATGAATGGGTCTTAGAATTTTATTGTGCCTATAGTAGGGGGTCATAAATAAATACTTCTTCTGACAGATAATTTCAAGAACATTTTAATTGAGGGCCTAAAACATGTATGGCATGACATTTAAGATATAGAAAGGCAGAAAGCAAAAGTGATATTTTTTTTCCTTTTTCAGTGTTGGTAACCTTACTAGCATAGCTCCCTAAAGTTAAGTTTGACTATATTTGCTATTCTTGCAAATAGGTTCAACTTGATGGGCCAGCTAAATATTTTCCAACAACTTTCCATGCATTCCATTTACACTGAAGCTAATATTGCCCCCACATTTCAATATTATTGTGCTTACAGGAGCATGGCTGAGCTTATTTGATAATGCCCCTTTAAATTCAGTTAATTAAATGGAAAAAATGTAAGTAAAAAACATTTGTCACTATAGTAAAAAAGTTTATTTGACTAGAATTTTTCTTCTTTTTGGACTGATTGTTTTGGCATTGAATATCTGCCTTTCAAATTCACCCACAAACATGTTTCTGTGGAAACAGAGCCACAAATAGAAGCAGTGGTTATTGATTTTCCTTTGGGGCTACCACCTGGTTTCTGCAAACCCTGAAGAGAATGTGCCAATTTCCATGTGCATTTTCTGTCCTCTTTTCTCTCCCTATCATTTCCATACCCACATGGGTTTTAAAATAATCAAAGTTACCGATTTTTTATCAAAAAGTCAGTAAACTGGCAGTGTGTTAGTCATGTCGGGCTGCTATGACAAAGTATTATAAACGGAATAACTTATAAATAACATATCTTTATTTCTCACAGTCTGGAAGCTGGAAATTTGAGATCAGGGTGCCAGCCGGGTCAGGTTCTGGTGAGAGCCCATTTCTTCATTCATAGACAAGCACCATATTTGTGCTGCATCCTCATATGGCAATAGGAGGAAGGGATGTCTCTAGGTCTTTTTAATAAGGAAATTAATCTTATTTATGGGGCCTCTGCCCTTATGATCGAATTACTTTCTAAAAGCCCCATCTCCAAATGCCTTCACATTGGGGGTTAGGTGTCGATAAAATAATTTTAGGGAGATGAAAGCATCAAGTCTATAGCAAGCTGATACAATGAAGGCAGGGAGTATAGACTTTGCCTGTTATTTGAGCTGTTTTGATTTGGTCCCACCTATAGCCAGTTTCTTCTGACTCTGGTTTTTAGGAAGCCCACTCAGGCTCAGGCTAACCCATCGTCTTGGTCAGCCCCCAATGCCACATCAAAGCTGTTCTTCCTCATGTTCCCCAGTGTTCTCTAGCCTCTCCACAATGCTAACTTCCTTGTCCTTTCATCTGGGTCTTCCACCTTGACATGGTTTGACTGTGCTCCCACCCAAATCTCATCTTGAATTTCCATATTTTGTGGGAGGGATCCAGTGGGAGGTAACTGAATCATGGGGACAGGTTTTCCCATGCTGTTCTCATGATAGGGAATAAGTCTCTATCTGATGGTTTTTAAAATGGGGAGTTTCTCTGCACAAGCCTTCTTCTCTTGTAGCCATCATGTGAGATGTGCCTCTCACCTTCCACCGTGATTATGAGGCCTCCCCAGCCACATGCAACTGTGAGTTCCCCATTAAACCTCTTTCCTTTGTAAATTGCCCAGTCTCAGGTATGTCTTTATCAGCAGCGTGAAAACAGGCTAAAACAGTAAAATTGGTACCAGGAGTGAGGAATTGCTGAAAGGATACATGAAAATGTGCAAGTGACTTTGGAACTGGGTAAGAGGCAGAGGTTGGAACAGTTTGGAGGGCTCAGAAGAAGACAGGAAAATGTGGGACAGTTTGGAACTCCCTAGAGACTTGTTGAATGGCTTTGACCAAAATGCTGATAATGATATGGACAATGAAATCCAGACTGAAGTGGTCTTAGATGGAGATGAGGAATTTGTTGGGAACTGGAGCAAAGGTGACTCTTGTTATGTTTTAGCAAAGAGACTGGTGGGATTTTGCCTCTGCCCTATACATTTGTGGACCTTTGAACATGAAGACATGATTTAGGGTATCTGGCAGAAGAAATTTCTAAGCAGCAAAGCATTCAAGAGGTGATTTGGGTGCTGTTAACAGCATTCAGTTTTAAAAGGGAAATAAAGCATAAAAGCTCAAAAAATTTGTAGCCTGACAATGTGATAGAAAAGAAAATCCCATTTTCTGAGGAGAAATTCAAGCTGGCTGCAGAAATTTGCATAAGAAACAAGGAGCAGAATGTTAATCCCCAAGACAAGGGGAAAAATGTCTTCAGGGCATGTCAGAGACCTTTGTGGCAGCCCCTACCAACACAGACCCTTCTCTGTGTGTCTTTGCTGTGTTTCTCTTATAAGGATACGTTTCATTGGATTTAGAGGCCACCCAGATGATATAGAATGTGGAGCTCCTCATCTTGAGATCTTTGATTACATCTGCAAAGACCATTTTACCAAATAAAGTAATAATCACAGATTCAGAGGATTAGGACATGGATACATCACTTGGGGGAGGGTGGTATCATTATTTAACCCACTACACATAATAACTATAAATAAACACTATGAAGAAGAGTAGCATGATGATAGTAAGTACTTTATTAATAACATGATGATAGTAAGTACTTGTTGGTAGAAAAATCAGAGCACATCTCCACTGATTCTCTTTATGTTTTTTTTTTTCCTTCTCTAAGTTTATTTTATTTTAATTTTTTAACTTTTACTTTGGGTTCAGGGGTACATGTTAAGGTTTGTAACATAGATAAACTCATGTCATAGGGGTTTGTTGTACAGATTATTTTATCACCCAGGAATTAAGCCCAATACCCAATAGTTGTCTTTTCTGCCCTTCTTCCTCCTTCTACCCTCCATGTTCAGGTAGACCCCAGTGTCTGTTGTTTCCCTCTTTGTGTTTGTAAGTTCTCATCATTTAGCTCACACTTATAAGTGAGAACATGTGGTGTTTGGTTTTCAGTTCCTATGTTAGTTTGCTGAGGATAATGGCCTCCAGGTCCATCCATGTTCCTGCAAATGGTATGATCTCATTCTTTCTTATGGCTGCATAGGATTCCATGATGTTTATGTACCACATTTTCTTTATCCAATCTTTTATCCAATAGTTTTTAAAATGGGGAGTTTCTCTGCACAAGCCTTCTTCTCTTGTAGCCATCATGTGAGATGTGCCTCTCACCTTCCACCGTGATTATGAGGCCTCCCCAGCCACATGCAACTGTGAGTTCCCCATTAAACCTCTTTCCTTTGTAAATTGCCCAGTCTCAGGTATGTCTTTATCAGCAGCATGAAAACAGACTAAAACAGTAAAATTGGTACCAGGAGTGGGTACCATTTTCTTTATCCATTAGGTTGATTCCATGTCTTTGCTATTGTGTATAGTGCTAAAATGAACATTCACATGCAAGTGTCTTTAAGGTAGATTTCTATTTCTCTGGGTATATACCCAGTAATGGGATTGCTGGATTGAATAGTAGTTCTGCTTTTACCTTAATGGAATCCGTCATGCTACTTTCCCACATCAGTGACTTCCACTTGCTACTGTTGTCACATGAGAGACCCTTTTGCAATCTTTATATCGCTCATTCCTTAAGGTTCTGCTAAAGTTTAACGTCCTCTATGAAGTCTACTATGATAAATACTGGTGATAATGAAAGCAGCTAGAATTTATCAACAGCTTACTTGTCATAGTACGAGAAGCATTAATCTCTCTATTGATACGCCCACTGTTCTTCCTTCCTTTGACTTCCTGTAACATTTGTATCTGTACCACCATAAATTCTATTTAATTATATATTCTCAAATATACTAATTATAGGTTATGCATGTAGCCTATGTATAAATTTTTAATAATATATGTTATTCATATAGTATTTTACTACAACCATTATTACTATGGTTAATTCTCATTAACATACTTAACATGGGCCAGGAGCTGAGCTAACTACAGTTGACCTTCAAACAATACAGCACTTAAGGGTGCTGACCCCCACACAGTCAAAAATGTGTGTATAACTTTTTACTCCCCCAAAATTTAACTACTAATAGCCCACTGTTGACCAGAAGCCTTACCAATAATGGACAGTCAACATATATTTGGTATGTGATATGTATTAAATATTGTATACCTACTAGAAAGTAAGCTAGAGAAAAAAATTATGAAGAAAATCATAAAAAAGAGAAAATATATTTACTCTTCATTAAGTGGAACTGGATCATCACAAAGGTCTTAATCCTCATTCTCTTCACATTGAGTAGGCTGAGGAGGAGGAGAAAGAAGAGGGGTTTGCCTTGCTGTCTTGGGGGTGGCAGAGGCAGAAGAGGTGGAGGAGGTGGAAGGGGAGGCAGAAGAAGAAGACACACTCGTCCTAACTTTTATTGAAACACATCCTCATCTAAGTGGACCCACACAGTTCATACCATGTTGTTCAAGGATCAACATTGTCCTTAAATTGTATCTTTTAATCCTCAAAGCAATTCTGCAATGTGTATGCTTCCAGGATTGTTACTCTTTAGATGAAGAAGTGGAAGTTTATAGTTGTTATTTACCCATGGCCTATAAGTGACAGAATCAGAGTTGAGCTCAGGCGATCTAATTTTAGAGACCACACAAATGTATACATTGTCTTAAATACTTGCTGCCATATCACATAAGGGCTAGCCTTGCCTTCTGAAGCATTTGGGTAGATTTGAAGCTTCTTAAGGCTACACCTCTGCTGTTCACAATTGCCTGTTCTTCTGAGTGTTTGGAATGAATGAAAGTTTTTCTCTTGTCTTATATTTTAATGTTTGGGATGATTCAAGTGATTACTTAGTCAAAGGTTATTAGTTTGATTTCCCTAAGAAAGAAGGTAATACCTCTTTGCAATGCAGAAGTAAAAGGCTGAAAGACAGCTTAAAAGAACAAAAACTCCTTCCTCAACTTACTTTTGCCCACCTCCCATCTTCTGTAAACTTTCCTTCATCACAGGAAGAGAGTCAAGATAATCAGCATAAATTATTTTTCTCCTTAATATTGTAAAGGTCATTAATTAGATGGCATCGCTAGCATCAGTGGGAGACTGAGAACTGAGAAATGTGTAGACTTAACCTGTGATGAAGCACTCTAAAGTCCAAGTAGAGGAAAATAATTAACATGATTGTTAAGGAATTTATAGGCCTGCTTTATTTCTATTCTTCAATAGCAAAACCTTTGCTCTCCCAGAACTATGTCCACAGAAACCATGATCTGTTGAGATTTTCTTTCCATTCACTTCAATCATCCAAAGAAAAAGAAGATGGTAAAATTAAAAATATATATATATTTTAAACCATTCTTAGGCAGTTGTCCTGGTAGTTTGCATCAGCAAGGGTAGAAAAAAGCAGAATTATGGATTTTAACACAACGCAGAGAAACACCATTTAGTTTTCTTTGAATTATATTTTGGTTTAATTTGTTAATATTCAATTAATTGTTTTATCTTCCATTTACTCTGCAATGAAAATATTTCTTTTGAAGAAACAAATTAAAAATTCCCCTCTATCTTCATGAAGTGATGAAAATGTTTAGTTATGTTAAGAGTTATCAAAAGTTTCTATTAAAATTACCAAACTAACCTGGTAAATAAAAAAATGAGTCATTGAATTATAAAAATGTTTACTTTGTCAAATAGATTTTAGGAATAAAACAATTTTCTTCTTTCTTGAGGCATTCATTTAGTTACAACTGGTGATGATAATAGTATTGTTTATGACAGATCACCAGCTTATCAGAATTTTTCATCTTTACTGTTTTTGATCTTCACAACAGCTTTATGGTGAAGCTACTATTTTAATGCCCAATGAACTGATAAGAAAAATAAGAATCAGAGATGGTATATTTTTCCAAAGTCATATAGCTAGTGAAGAAGAGAGTCAGGATTTGATCCTAGGCAGTTAGAATACAGAAAGTGTACTGTGAAGCGTGCTGCCATCTCCAACAATTGCTGCTACTTTGTTTTTTATGAACAAACATGTTATATAATTGACAATGTAACAATGTAAAATTTTGAGTGCTTTGCTCCTGGAAAGCAGCAATGGTGAAGAAATCCTCCTACTCAATAAGGATTACCCTGAGCTGATGTATTTCAAGCTAAGACCCACCTCCATCCTTCCTCATGACCCCCACTAACTCCTGGATGGCTCCCTTGCTTACCTGTCACTAAAAAACCCCAGACCCCCTTCATTTTCTTTGAGATGTTCCTCATTAATGAATATTCTCTCTATTGCAGTAGTCTAAATAAAACCATCTCTAGGCTGGGCACAGTGGCTCACACCTGTAATCCCAGCATTTTGGAAGGTCAAGGCAGGTGGATCATGAGGTCATGAGTTTGAGACCAGCTCGGCTAACATGGTGAAACACCGTCTCTACTAAAAAATACAAAAATTAGCCGGGCATGGTGGCACATGCCTTTAATCCCAGCTACTTGGTAGGCTGAGGCAGGAGAATCACTGGAACCAGGGAGGTAGAGGTTGCAGTAAGCTGAGATCCCGCCAGTACACTCCAACCTGGGTGACAGAGGGAGACTCCATCTCAAAAATAAATAAATAAACAAACAAACAAAATTTATTTGGTACGCTTGTCTTTCTCAGTTTAGTGCCATAACCAGGATATGATCAGCCCTTGTCTTGGGAGTACCTGTTCACTATACCTAGGTAAGGCCTCTTGGAGCCCTTTGTAGTGTGCTCCTGACTAGTGATCTGGGACTCAAGACCCAGTGGTGATTCTGACTTCTGGTCCTGTGATATGGGCTCTTGTCTACCAGTAGCATGGTAAGGATTTGATTTGGTTTCTTTTTTGAATTTTCACTTGCTTTCTGGTGCCCACTTCTGGTTTTGCGGTCTGAGCATTTGCTGATCTCTGTAAAGAAATTAATCATTTATAGAGATCTTATCTCTGTTGGGTGAAAGATGTTAGAAACTCTAGTGTGTTAGTCTTTTGTGTTTGTCTATGTGTCTATTTTGAAGTCAAATCAATTGAGACATTGTACCCACTGAGATGAGAATAGCTCTTTGACATGGACCAGTGAGTTTTGTATTTCTGTGTTTATGCTTGACCCATGACTGAATTTTAGAGTTGAGGCTATAAACAGTTTCTCTCTCTGTAAGTTTATGTCTGTATTTCGAAAGACTTTTACCTCTCATTGTATGAGAGTATATTTTCCTGCTTCTAGGTGATTTTATGAAATTTGGTTGTAAAATTTCTTAAAGTTCTATTCTGATTGGCTTAGAGGTAAATTATTGCTTAAAAATGGAATATTCCTAAAATTTCCAGAAATTCTAAGACTTTCAGTGTGCTAATTTTTTAAAATGTTCTTAGTAAAACCAACTCAGAAATGTTTTAAGATTTCAAGTTCACATAATTTAGATAAATCTTTACCAATGAGACATCAATATTTTTAGTTTAATAAAAACGGCCATGTTTTGTTTAATTTATCAATGTTAATTATACTACTCATGTAGATTTTTATTTTACTTGGTTATGTTTTTTCTAAACTTTTACAGGTTTACTAGTAACTATGCTAATATTTTTTCTACTTAGTGTTTAAATCATAAAAGATATAAATTTGTATTTACCAAATTGAATAATTATTTTGAAAACTTTATTTCATTGGCAATTATATTTTTTAGTATGCCAGCTTGAAGATAATTTCCAGAATCTTTAGGTAGCTTAAAACCTTTGACTGATAATAAATAAATAAATTGAGTTACTTATGGGCTATTTGTTAGATTCCTAGATTATTTCTAAGTAACATAAAATATCAAAACAATTACTTATCATAGTTTTAAGTTTGTATACTTTTTATTTTACTTTTACTTTTATATGCTATATATTTTTGGGTTTATTAATGAACATGTTCATTTTCACCACTTTGAAGAGTTGTATTGTAAGGATATATATGGCTCTAAAAAGGCATAAAATACTTTTGGTAAAGGAATTTTATTTGTCGTAGCCAGAGCTGGCTAAAGTTTGATTTGTTAATAACATTTTTAAAAAGAATGCTATATCAAATATTATACTGTTGCAAAACTAGCATTTAGTTTTCTCTATTAAAGTAGTATTTTTTAAATTACTAGTCTGCTCTTAATAAGAGAACATAAATGGTTATTCTTTAGCTTCTGTGTAATCTACCTCTGTAGCAAATATTCTGTTTAGGTTGGTTTATGTTGACTGTTTTATATCCTTGCTTATTTAAGAAAACCATGGATTTTCACATAGACTATTCTAGCTGGAGAGCTTCAAGATGCTTAACTAATGGTATTGCATGACCAAAAGATTTCCTCCAGCAACCTCTTAGAATCTGCTGCACTGATTACACTCAGGTTCCACAACCGACTCTTTAGTGCCACCTATTACATTAATATTATCTCCTTTCCACTTTAGGTATCACTCTTTTAAGATGCCTCACCTCAGACCTCTGAAACAACTGACCAGTTCAACTAGTTTTATAATAACAATGCCAACAAGAACCATTGAGACTATTTATTTAACCCTCCCTCACCCTACCTGAGATGCTTATTATTGCTTCTGAGTTGCTGCATGTTGAGTAATGAGTGACATTAATTTACCTTGAGCAATAGGAAAAGACTGACAATGTTGTTGGACATTATCACATTATCTGAGCTCTGTGTTCCCAGAAAAGAGCTATAAGAAGAAAAATCACCAAGGACATCCCTGCTCAGGCATATTTCAAGTTAACACTCACTTCCATCCTTCCTCCTATCATCTGTCCTATAACACCCATAGGATTCCAGGGTGAGTCCCTTATTTATCTATTTCTATAAAAACCCAGGCTCCTTCCTTTTCTTTGAGACTTTCCTCATTAATGGATGCTCTTTATGTTGTAGTAGCCTAAATAAAATAATTTCCTCAATTGTCCTTTGCATTTTGTCTTTCATATAACTTATTTGATCCAATACTCACAACAACCTTAGAAAGCAGGCATTATCATTATCATTTTGCAGATGAGAACATTACAGTTAGAAAACTTCAGAAGACTTAATCAAGGTCATATAGATAGTAATTGATGGATATGTTTTGATTTTGAAGTCCGTGCTCTTAACCTGTAATTTACATATCAAAATAAATGAGACATATCATTATTTTTTCATATATCACATTCAACTTGGGAATGAGATATTCAACAACTTCCCTTGAGTTGAAGAGAAGAGTATACTATACTATTCTTTTAGCTTAAAACCAGAGCCAGAGTCCATCATTTGATGAGCACTATCTTGAGCAGAAAATTAATTATGTTATTAAATATATTAGTAGTAGTGGGACTCTGTTGAGCTAAATTTGAAGCACATGGCTAGGCCACTAAGTATGTACACATTAGTGGTGGCAGAAGACCCTATAAACTGGAGCTCCCCTGAAAGATTGCACCAAATACTGTGCTTGAGTCATGGATAGAAAAACCCTCCCAGATGATCACATATCAAGCTAATTTTGTGCATATTGATCTTAAATCTTAGCCATTTAATATTATTTTAATTGTCTTATGAAGGTTAATATGTCACCTTGCCAAGAATCCTTAATCCACCTGACATTTTTCAGTAAGTATCTTACTGCAAATTCTGAAACTTCCTCACATACATATTTCTGCAACAAAGAAGGCTATAGAAAAATTTTTAGCTCTAGTTTGTTCCTTTTGAATAATTTTTTTCTCTCTAAATAAACCTGAACAAATAGAACAAGTAATCAAGATATTACTTCGAAGAGTGGCCCTTAACATTTTTGTCAATGCAGATTCTAAAATAATTGCTGGAATGCTCTGCCTCTCAAAAATGACTCTCTTGGTGCTTTTAACTAACATAGAAGAATATGCATACATGAAATTATTCTAAGATAAAAGCAATAGTTTGATATTGTCTTAAAATTAACTTTAATTAGGATCCAGTCAATTTTATCATGCTCTTATTCAAATTATCTGCTTTTAAGTGGAGGAAGATTTAATGCATCTAATAAAATATCAGGAAAAATATCATAATGTCTTAAAGAAACCTGCTGTTGTTTAGAAAACTGCAGGAACAATTCCTATCTGCAAATGGTTATTTATTACTTAGTTATTTTTAGATTTTATTTTGGGTGCATCATTCACAGTAGCCTCTGGGTGCATCTGCAGAGTTTAATAATTAACTTTCCTAGTATAGCTTACACACAATATAGAAGACAACATAAACACAGGCTGCATTCACATACGTCAGCAAGTCACGCACAAACAAACTGGTGAGTGAGGATACCTTTCATAGGGAGTTTATCAGCCTATTCAATGATTCAACAATTCTTTAAAAGCCAATAAATTTAAGTATTTGATAGTAATCAACGAGCTACTTCTTCGTGCAGGGATTATGGTCGGTTTCTGGGCCGTGCCTTGTGCCCATAAATTTTTAATGAGGCTATAAAATGTTTATGTTCTGAAAATGAAATTAGTAGCTCTTAATTACAGAAGAAAACCCACATAATTTCACTACAACCTTGTATACTGGTTTGCTGCAACCCAACTGTAAAATAGTTTACATAAACTCTAATGTAGAATGTGTAAATTTTAAGCACACTATATATGACTCTGTGAGGGTCTGTTATAAGTACAAGTACCAAGGGTCTCCTAAGATTTTGAAGGAACTGGGCTTGTTGCTGTCAGAATTAATGTACTGGACTTGTGTTGGCTCTGTTCAGAAAATCTCATCCCACCCACAGACCCAGATAAGTGACTCCTCCACTCCTCTTTGGGACACAGGTGACTTGACCACTTAAGGTGGTAAACTGTGATTTGAGTGGCCTTGTTCAAATAACAAAATCAATTAGATTCCTCCTTTTGGAAATTTGAAAGTATGTGAAATACTGTTGACCCGAAAGATTAAGTAACACTGGGACAAAGTCAGCCATTAGGGGCCCACAGGCATGGGGATATGGAAAAGCAGGGACTCAGAACTGAGAGAAAGGTAGAGACAGGGATGTGGGGTCAGGAGTGAGGAGACAGAGTGAGAGAAGGCTGGCTAATCATCTGGGTTTGTTGTCGTTGTCATTGTTGTTGTTGTTTTTGAGATGGAATCTCGCTCTGTCGCCCAAGCTGGAGTGCAGTGATGCGATCTCTGCTCACTGCAACCTTCACCTCCTGGGTTCAAGTGATTCTCCTGCCTCAGCCTCCTGAGTAGCTGGGACTACAGGCACCGGCCACCATACCTGGCTAATTGTTTGTATTTTCAGTCAAAACAGGGTTTCACCGTGTTAGCCAGGATAGTCTTGATCTCCTGACCTCATGATCCGCTGGCCTCGGCCTCCCAAAGTGCTGGGATTACAGGTGTGAGCCACTGCTCCTGACCTAATTGTTTTTTGTCTTTGAATCTTGGTTCCTCAGCTCTTTCCTGGACTCTTGTAAAATCTGACTCTACACCACTGTTGTATATAAACTAGCTTGAATTGCTTTCTATTCCTTGCTACCAAAAGAACCTTTAATAAAACAGAAGCTATAACAGAACGCAGCCCATCTTGCCTTTCAGAGAACAGGAAGCACTAGACCAGTGAAAGGAATCCTTAACTACATTTACAAATCAAGACACCTGGGCTAGTAATCATCACTGCCTCTTAAGTCAATGTGAGTGGTATTCAGATGTAGAACTGTGAACTCTCCCCTCTTCTCCAGGACTATCTCTCTTCTCCTAGGGGTGCGCTCCTATCCATTTCCCAGCACTGAGAAGAGTGACTGAGCCTAGAATTAGGTGCTAAGTGAAGGAGAGGAGGAGAGAGAGATGTGTTTCTGAAATCCCAACTTGGGGTGTATTAATTAGGTTAGTGGTATGGTAGAATTAAATTGTGCATTAGATGCTTTGTATTCACTGGGCTCCTTTTGGGAAAGACTTTACTCTTTAACTACTAATTTTTGAACCACTCTGGCTAATGGTTTTTCTTTTTTCTACCCCAGATCTTCACAGACCAAGCTTTCTTGTCATATCGTCTTCAGCTCAACCATTATCTCAGTGAGGCTTTCTTAGGTACCCAAGAAACTCCCTTCCCTGACACTCCATCATTCTATGTTATTTTCAGTGTAACATTTATTGTTTTTTGCAATTTGTTTGTTCAAGAGTAAGGACCTTGCGTTCACTTATCACTACTGCTTAGTGCTTAGACTACTGCCTGAGACAAAATAGATTCTCAGTAAAATTTTGTTGACTGAATGAACAATGAATACTGGTAACATTCTAAATGTTCAAGCTAGTGTAATCTATAGCCATTTTACAACAAAACTGCCAAAAATTCCAAGTTGGTTGAGGAGTAAGTTATAGATTATAAAGGCCTAATAAAATTTTAGTATCATGTCATCAACCCGATGGTGGGTTGATTACAAACCTTTCTACCAATTCCTTTAAAGAGAACCTGTAAGAACCTTTTATAGCCAACACATTGTTGAGTTTCAGGTACCATGGCAAAGTTTGCTAGTAACAACAGTCTACATATCTGTTACCTAGCTTTGATGAGGTCTTAGCTCAGGCTGCAAAGACAAAATACAGGGTGATTATCCTTTATCTGAAATGCTTGAGATCAGAAGTGTTTCAGATTTTGGAATTTTTCGTTTTTTGGAATGTTTGCATTACATTTACTAGTTGAATGCTCCTAATCTGAAAATCCAAAATCCGAAATGTTTCAATGAGTACTTCCTTTGAGTGCCATGTCAGTGTTCAAAAAGTTTGAATTATGAAGCATTTTGGATTTTGGATTTTTGGATTTGGCTTACTCAATAACTACCATAGTCTGAATGGCTTAAACAACAGAAATCTGTGTTCTTATAGTTCTGGGGGCTGAGAAGTACAAGATCAAGGTGCTGATATGTAGGTTTCATTTCGAGGCCTCTTCTCTAGGTTTTGAGGTGGCTGCTGTCTTGCTGTGTGCTGACATGAGCTTACTATGTGCTTCCTGAAATGGTATCTCTTCTGATAAGGATACTAATCCCATTATGAGGGCTTTTCACCCTGAGGAACTCATCCAATCCTGATTACCTCCCAAAGGCCCCATCTCCAAACACCGTAACATTGGAAATTAGGGCTCCAACATATGGATTTTAGTGGGGACATAAGCATTCAGTCCATGACAGATGGTTATTGTTTTAAAATGATGATGTCCTATATTTATGTTATGCTTTTATGGTTGTAGAATTCTTTCCCATACACTTTTTCATATGATCCATATTCATGATCTTGTGAAATAGGACTGATGCTATAGTACTCATTTTTACAGATAAGAAAACTGAGACAACTAGAGGTGAGTTGTTTCAGCTGGAGAGATAAACGTATAACCCCAGGATCTGGTCTTTGCTCCAGCCCCTCAAGCAATTCAAGAGCAATTGCTTTGGTCTAATGTTTACATAGCTCTTTTCAAGGGTTGCTATGAATAATTAACATTTCACAATAAATTTACAAATTTAATGTTATAAATTTCTTTTCATGTTTAAACCTATATATGAATGAAGAAAAGGTCTCTGCTAAAAACCATCCAAAGGAAATGGGCAGTGTTTGTACCCTCATATGACCTTTGGAGATGACAGCCTAAGATCTTTATGTTTACTCAGAACAAGAGCTGATATGTGAGACTAACTGAGAAATACATTGGAGGAGTTTCAAGTGTACATACAGCCTGATGTGTGACGTGCTGTTCCCTAGAGTCAATGAAGAGAAACTGAAAGTTAGCATCTTTATGAAACCCATATTCTCAGCTTGGTTTGTTTTAAATTTTTGTTTTCAAATATATCGGTTGGCTAATCCCTAAAATTGTGTTTCTGTCTTTAGCCAGAAGTGGAAAAAAGTGAGCAAGTAACAGAATTAATTTTGGGTAGATTTCCCAGCTGATCTGTACCCTGTGGGAATTTCTTCCACATGAGAATATCCTTCCTACAAGTATGATTCTTGTTTTGAAAAGCCTGTGCTGGACAAGCTTTTTCTAACACTTAACCAGATCTAAAGGAATGCTGGTCTGATGAAGTAGTCAGGATGCTGGCAGCCTGGAGAAATGCATGTAAACATTCTTATGCTGGAGAACAGAGGCTCTCTGTCAGCTTTGGTGATGGCTGTCCTTGGCGGGGCAAAAGGTGTTGATCAAAACCAAAATGGGAATGGAAGGGGAGGAGTCAACTCTCAAGAGAAGTCACTGGCCTATCTTAATGTCATTGATTATGTTTAAAGAGGCTGCCAATGATTTCTAAACACATTGTTTTGCAGGGCATATACCATGATCTCTAGCTTTTATAAAAAACATCACATTTAGACATCTGGGGAAAACTATTGGACATGAACTATTAGGCGTTACTGCAAAAGGCATGGTGATGGTAGTATCTGTAGAGCTGAAACATCATTCCATATCCAAACCTTGTCTTGATTCACCTCTACCCCAAGTTTGCTCCTGATTGATGCTAGCGGATGAGGCTGTGGATGATTTCTGTCTGTGCCAGGGTTGGTACTTCACTTTCAGTGAATCTCCACAACCACCCCATTTCCTAAGCACATATAAGGAAAACAAAGAGTTAAACGATGATTCTATCTGACAGAGTGGATCTCAACACCAGTGATACACCACAGTAGCAGTGTTAATAATGGGCTGTGTTGCAAAAACCGAGTTACTTCAATTAAAGAGGGGCATTTTAAAATCGACTTGCATTTAGAAAACAGAATCTGAGATTATTTAAGGTTGTGCCAATTCAATTTCCCCCACTTGGCCTCTGAGATGCATTCATAAATGAAGGAGAATGTGATATCATTGCAGCCAGGAGGCCCGAAAATGCCTGCAACTCAGTCTATTTAGTGAATGCTACAGTTGCTCATCTGGGTTTGCTCAAGGGAGTGTGTAGTGCATATGAACTACATCTGTCCCATGTGTAAAGGTGGAAAAAGGTTGAGATTCTATCATGCAGTGTTTTCTCATGGATCCTAATTTGAGCATGGCATATCAGAACCCTCCCTCACTGCTTCCCTTTCCCGTTTCATAGCAGATCCTCTGCTTTTCTTTATTTTCACACATGCTATTGTTGTTCATTGAGCTTTTCCATGGAACTCCTTCTGCCTTGAGGACCTTCCTTTACAACTTCAATTAGGTGCCACTTCTTTCTGCCCTTTGTGTGATTTCTATCAGGACCTTACCACCCAAGTGTGTTGACTTGTCTGTCTCTTGCCCTCTAGACCACAAGTGTCCACACAGGACACGCAGCAGCTGTCTTAATCACCATTGTGTCTGGCAGCGTGCTGTGATCAGAGTCAGTGAATGAGTAGTCAGTCTTTCTTTCCGGGGTTGATGTTTTGCACCGCTATGGTCTGAATGTATCTTCTCTAAATTCTTCTGTTGAAATCCTAACCCCCAAAGTGATGATATTAGGATACAGGACTTATGGGGAGGTGATTAATCCATGAGGGCTGAGCCCTTATGAATGGGAGTAGTGCCCTTATAAGAAAGGCCTCAGAGAGCTGCCTTTTCTACACTGTAAGGACCCAGCAAGAAGGCGCCATCTTTGAACCAGAAAATGGACTCTTCCCAGACATTGAATTTGCTGATATCCTAATTTTGTACTTCTCAGCCTCCAACTCTGTGAGAAATCAATTTCTATTGTTTATAAGCTACCAGTTTATGGTATTTTGTTATAGCAGCTGAAATGGAATAAGACACTCATTGTTGTAGGAAACAAATATGCTTTTCTGATGTCTTTTTGACCAGTGCCCATATGCGTAAGATGGAATAGGAAGTGGTGGCAAACGGCCATTGAAAACCCATCTACAAGAAAAAACTAGGTGAGTGACTCACATTTTATAAGTAATGATGGGTTGCTCAAAATATCCCCATCCATAAATTTGGGAATGGGAGCATGGAACCAAATCCCCAGGGCCTTCTCATACCCCATCCTACCCATCACTTCAGAACTTTAAAAGTGAGATAGTTGAGAGGGTGGGGTGAGCAGGTGAAAAAGCGATCCCCTAGTTCTCTCACAACACATTCACTGAACTTTCTTGGCAAAGGGAAGCCTCTTCCATTATTCATTCACATTCTACTCTGGGTCAAGTACAACGCTAGCTGCTCAGGATATAGTGCCTGTTCTCAGTGAAGTATCACAGGCATGTTTGGGGAGATAGAGGGATAAACAGAACATTGCAATTCACTGTGGACCACAGTCCTCAAAGAGAACAAAAACATGTATAATGGACCTAGCTTGTATCCTACAGGGCTTCCTATGGTGCTTTGTACAGAGACGATCTGCTGCCCTCTGCCCCTTTCTCTATAAGCAAAGGCTTCACGGTGTGATCTGGAACATTTGTACCACCACAAAGAGAATTCAAAGCCAAGATTACATTCTTTGTGGTAATAGGTGTATTTGGCGGTGTAGAGCTTAAAGAATTTTGACTAGTCGATGACTAAGAAAAGCAAGAAAATAATTTTTTCCTCTTTAAAGAAAAGAGAGGCTGGGCACAGTGGCTCATGCCAGTAATCATGCTGGGCACTTTGGGAGGCCGAGGTGGGAGGAGAACTTGAGGCCAGTTTGAGACCAGCCTGGTCAGCATAGTAAGACCCCGTCTCCACAAATAGTAAAAATAAATAAATAAATAAAAATAACTGGGCATGGTGTTACATACTGTTAGCCCCATCTATTCCGGAGGCTGAGGCAGGGGGATCACTTGAGCCCGGGAGTTAGTTCAAGATTGCTGTGAGCTGTGATCATGCTACTGCACTCCAGCCTGAGTGACAGAGCAAGAGCCCATTTCAAAAGAAAATAAATAGTAAACAGGGTTTGGGGACTAAGACAAGGTAGATTTTTGTTGGTCTCAAGCAAAGAATCTTTTTGCTACTGTTTATGAGTTTCTAGGAATTCTTAGGATAATTTCAAGGAGTGAAATAGAATGTTTCTTGTTTGCTTTATGAATTAATTATTTAAATGGGCAGAGGTAGGAGTGTGTGAGTGCGTATGGTGGGAGAAGGTTGGGAGGGGGCATGTCCCAGTCAGTCCTAACCTATCTCCAGTTCCAGTTGCTTCTGTTCCACCCCAGTATCATGTGCCTGTGTATTCTCCACAGCAGCCACTCCAACACTTAATATTTTTGACACATTGCTCCCCTCTGACCTTGGGAATTCTTACTTACTTCCTTCACATTAGATGCTGCTCCACTCTGCACCCAAGGAGCAACATTCTCATACCTCCACCATAACACAATTCCGCTTGCTTCATAATCTGTGTATGTATCTGTGACAGCCACTAGTTTGTATGGACGAATGGGCATAGACCACATGGTATTGTCATCACTGGCACTGGGTCAGTCCACGCTGCAAAGTCAGATATATAAGGCTTAGTTCTGCTGCATAATTAGCTATATAACCTTTGGGCAAGTTAGCTAATCATCGTAAGCCTTCATTTCCTTGTCTATAAAATAGTGGTAATAATAGCACTTACCACATTAAAAAAAGCATTTAGGTATGCAAATAAAATTACATAACATACATTCAAAGAACTGAACACAGAGCCAGGTACTAGGTGGACACTCAGTTCATCTTACCTGCCTTGACCAAGTCCTCCCAAGAGTAGAGTTGTTCCTCAGCACCATTCCTGTTGTATTTTAGTAATTCAGATTACCCAACACCTAAGAAATGCGAATATTTATGAAGTCCTCAGGCATTGAAAACTTTGAAATTATCTGGGATGGGAACAAACAGCAAAAGGGAAGCATAATTCATAAAGTTTTAACATGATTCAATTAAAATGTCCAAGCTTCAATATTACTTTCATCTTTAGCACCTCATTACATCTCATTTTTCATCTCCCTGAAAGCATTCCATAGCTGCACCGGATTGATCTCATAAATTGCTTTTGAGAAATAGGTCCCAAGATCCTGTGCCCTCACCCTTGCTTTTTACCATCCCAAGAAACATCCTTTGAATGAGCCAACAGTAATTATCACTGGTTATTTGCTTCTGGTATGTATGAAAGGGTACAGTGTGATATCATATTGTAGAGGTACAGAGAGGGTTTGGGGCCAGTGAACATGATCATTCTCACTTTTAGAGAAACCCCCCTCCCTGCTTTTGGAATGAACTGCAGTAGGGAATGAATTGAGGCAAAGAATGTCTCTAGAGCCAGCGTGAAGATACCTTTCTCTCAGCTCCTCCACCAGGGTTGAGGCCAGGGGTTACAGGTTAACTTATGCATGCCAAAATTTCAAGCTGCATTAGCTGAAAGAAGTTAGAAAAACCAGGGTCCACTCCAGGTTTCATTTCTTCTCTTCTTTTTCCTTCACACTGATTACAATTCGATTTGTGGGTGTGTTGGTTATTTAAAAAGATAAAAGAAAAATCAAACAGCAACAAAAAGCAGCCCTCCAGGTGTCCTTTTCCAAGCCGGCAGCGGTTAGGTGAGTGAGTGCAGGGCATATCTATAATTCAGCTCCGGAATATTTCCCTTAATAATTAATTGAGCATCACAAAAGGAGGAGGCCCAATAGGGCCCTTGAACAAAGCTGCCTCCCCGAGGACGATAGTGACCGTCCCAGCGCCAACCAACCAGCCCAAGGTCGGATTTGCTCCAGCAGTCCGGCACGCGCCGCCACTGCCTGCCTGGTCCATCGTGCGTGCTGGGAGAGGTTCTAGAGAGACACTGTCGCCACCTGGGCTTCTGGTTGTGTGTGTGTGTGTGTGTGTGTGTGTGTGTTCACTCGCGCGTTCTCGCGTGTGTGGAAGTGGGGTGGGGATGGACTGCAGAACCTTTTTTTTTTTAATGGAGATGGGCAGTGGGAGAGATCACTAAGATAGAGACCCCCGGGCTGCTGGGTCCTGTGGAGCACGCTTAAACCCCGTTCTCCACAAAAAGGAAAAGAACAAAAAGACAAAATAATAATAATAAGCATAAGACAGAGACTCCCCGGAGCCAAACCTCTCGCCAGGTTGATTCTGGCAAGCCTCAGACAGGCGAGCTGTCTACTTCCCCGTTTTGATGTGGTCCAAAGAAATAAGCAAGAAACAAGGAGAAACCCTTCCACAAATTGAAACTTCAGCTAGTCAGCATGAAAGGACCAAGAAGTTATTAACCAGAAATTCCTGCTTTAGAGAACCAGGGACTTGCCCGAGGCCCCTAGTTGCAGCTAGGTTTAACTTTCAACTCATAGTGACCTTTTCCTTTTAATGCAAAAATTCACGCTCAGAGGTAGAGATTTAAAATGCAAATGATACATAGGTTCTATGAAGAAGTGCGCCAGAAAAACTCCACCTCTACATGCTCTGTCCATAGCTCCCCTTTTTCTCCGTATGGGAGAGGCCCATAAAAGAAACCCACACCCTGACTTCGAGGAGCAGCCCACTTTTTTTTTTCTTGGTGTTAGCTCCCTTGTGCGCGCAAGCTTTAATTAAAAGAAAGAAAACCAAGAAACTTGCTTTTTGCTGAGGTCTCCCTTGATTTCTATCCTGAGGGATCCAAAGAGCCCTCGGTCGGTACCAGAGCCGTATTTCTTTTTGCAGCAACAGGTTGTCTGCGGGCTCGTCCACGCTTTCCAAAGCCCCCAGCCCCGGGCCCACCCTGGAACTCACTCATCTCTCCAACCCTCTTCCCCTAGGACTGCTGCTTCCCTTACACAGCCCCTAGCCTGGGCCTGATTCCAATTTCTGTAACATTCCCCTACCCGGGGTGGAATACAGGTTGAAAGTCGGTCTCCTCCGCGCCCCGGAGGCCCAACCCTGACGCTGAAGCCGCCCAACTCCTGTGTGCAGGGAAGGCGGAGACTGAGGGATCTGGGCGCACTGGCAGGCACAGGAGGGCTCCCCGCCCGCAGCCTCGCCGGAGGTGCCCAGGGCTCCCAACCCGACAAACCCGCTTTGGGAGGGGGTGGGGTGTGGAGAAGAGGACGGGGCTCGAGGGGAGATCTGGAGAAAGCAAGTTAGGGAGTGGAGAAGATGTCCCAAAGGACCCCATTTTCGGGACTGCACCTCCCGGGGAGCTCCCCGCTCCCACGCCCTCTGAGGACTCCCGCGCTGCCGTCGAAACCCCCATTCCGGCCCCAACAGGGACACTTCTCCAGGATTTGCTCCTCTCCTCTGGGGACCACAGCCAAAGACTTCTGGAATCAATCCCGGATCCTGGGAGTCTGGGGGCCCGGCCAGAGTGCGGGGAGTCGCGGCGTCGTGACTGCGCCCTCCCCGCCGCTCCTGGAGGCGCCCCTGGCGACCGTCGCGAACGCCACACCCTCGGCTCGGCCCTGGCCCCGCCCCCGCCCGGCGCGCGTTCGCGGCCAGGGGAGGCGTGTGCTGCTCCTGCAGCCAGCGAGAGCGAGAGAGGGATGGATGTTGGAGGAGCAATTCGAGCTTAACAAGTGATCGCTGCTGTCTAGGATTTTGCTTCTTTTCGGGGGAACCTTGACTTCCTTTCCCAGGGAATCCCTCCTGTACTGATCTCCAGAGGAACCAGGAGTCTTGGGGTCTTCTCTGGGGCAGCCCCGACCCCCACCCCCAGGCTCCAGCCGCGAGGACTCTGTGCCCCTCGCCGGGCCAGGCAACAGAACTTGTTCCGTGGATATTTGGAGCCTCCACCTGCCAAACCCGAGTGATTCCTTTTAACACTCCAAGATCATTCTTCCCCTCCTCCAGCTGTTGCAGCTTGAGGAGGACAAACAAGCCAGCCGGTGGATTTTCTTTATTTTTATTTTTCGCCCCGCCGGGGAACGGTAAGTATGATACCTTTTCAAAAAAAAATCTTTCCTCCACCCTCTTCTTTTGGCTGTTAAGAAACAGTGGACATCTGAGGGATAAATAATATCTGGAATGTGACAGAAGGGCATGAATGGAAGGCGGTTAAAAATAAACCAGGAGGTGGGAGAAGGGAGGTGCGGATGCTGCGCGGCGCTCCGGGGGGCCAACAGTTGTTATTTTCCCAACCCCGGGGATGCGGTGAGTGCGCCCTGGTTAACGTGCTGGAGCGGGAACTGAGGTCTGAAGGCGAGGGCGCGATTAAAGATGTCGTTTCCCAACGAGAGGGGGTTAAGATTTAGCATCGTTTCGCCTCCTCCCAGCCTCACCGGTTCCCTTCCTTTGGGAACAGCTGGTGAACGGGTCTGAATTGCTGCCTCTCCCAATGTTTGGATTCGCGTGCATTTTCCGAGCATTTGAGCAACATACATAGGGGCTGCATAAATGGCGTGCGTTGAAGTGTATATTTCTCACGGTGTTGGCTTTTCTGATTCCCTCTCTCTCTTTCTCTCTGTCTCAGTTTCTCTCTCTGTCTCTGTCTCTCAGATAAGGTTCAGGTACCACCCTGACACAGTTGCAGGAATTGGCACTGAGAGACGGACAGCCTTGTTGTTGGGGGCGGGGGGGCGGTGAGAGGAGGAGGGGCGGGATGTTTGGCTGTTGTTTGGGGGCGCCGGGATTGGGGAATAGGTAGTCTGCAAAATCCTGTTAGTTTAACGGTGTTAAAGAAGAAGACAAATTCCTCTGCAAATATCTCTCTCATAAAGGCTCCTGGGAATTGAATAGATTCTCTTAACAGGAGTACCTTGAGAAAGAAGAGAGATTTTAAAACCAGTCTGGTTTGCTGGAGGAATGATTTTTCGTTTCTCTTCTTTCTCTCCCTCTTTCTTTCTAAATCAGGGATAGTGAAGTAACTAGTAGACAACGAAAAGGAAGGCAATTTGCTATTTGTAGGGTGGAGGAGGGAGTTAGATAAACAAAAACTAATAATCCCAAATAAATAAATAACTGTGAATTTATTTGGTGTAGAGCAGAAAGTGGGCAGTTCTAGATCTCCTGAAGAGATGATGGTGAATTAGAAGACTCTCTAATTCATGACCTTCTGGGAGGCAGTTGGGTGGGAGGGCAGGTGTGTGTAGTACTCAGGTATTCAGGAACTTGGGTTACACTGGGGCTTCATTGAAATTATCATTTTGGGGGAGCTGGGGAAGAAACTGAGCAAACTCTCAGGCTATTTGGTCTGTGCAAGTCTTGAAAGGATGTTGGCCTGACATTCCACAGTGACTATCACCCCAGGATGGTTTTGTAAGTAGGGATTTGGAAACTCCTTGAGGGTAAACATTTCAGCGTATGAGATGTTACCAGTCAGGCAAAGGAAGGGAGCTAGCATGTGAGATGCCCTCAGTGGTGTATTTTCTGGGGTTTGTGTCACAATCAAATGCCCTTCTTGCCCCAGGAAATTGAGTATGATTGGGAAGGGGTGTATGATTGGGAAGACTTCTGTTTGCCACTTCCATTCTTGTCACTTCATAAAATTCAGTGTGTTTAGGCTGCTAGGCTGACAGGATCAGCAAGAAGCAGCAGGTGGTCAAGAGCTGAATCCTGTTAATGGCTTCAGAAAGCCATTTCTCTTATGCTTTCCAAGTGCTTCCAGTAATAGAAGCTGGTAGATGCCCTGAATTCTGGCTATCATCATGGTCTCCAGTTCTCTGGGTTACTCCTTGCATTCTTGGAAGTCTTGTTGAACAGAGTACATGGAAAAATCAAGAGGAGATAGGAGATTTGGATGGGGGCTTTTATAGGACTTGGCTGAGGAGATGAATTACCTGGATCTTGGGAGAACAAACTAAGGAAGAAGAAGTGCCAGGTGACAGAGGGAGCAGATCAGAGCTGCAAGGGACATGCGATTAGGAAGTGGAAGATTGTAAATAGAAGTGGGCAAAGAGAGAGAGAAAGAGAGAGGAGGGGGATGTTGAGGATGTGGATTTGTTGAAGTGAAGGTGGGGGTGTATGATAGGCTAAGAGTGAAGTCCACACAAGCTGAAATTTAAAAACTAAGGAGATAGTCCCTTGAGCAGAGTGTAGGAGGAACCACTGAAGTGAACATGGGGCGACCACAAGGAGAGAAGATGATTATTAGAGATGTGGAAACTGGCATTAGATCCTAGTCTGTGGGTGGTAGGGAGTGTTCAGGATTCAGGAAGACAGAAAAACAATGGGGACATGCTGCAGGGAGTCAGGCAGTGCCAACTTAACACGGGCCATTGGTGAGTCTCAGGATGTCCTGTATGTCCTCACATTCCATCTTCCCTTAGTTTAGTGGCCTAAGGACACAAACATTTGGGACTGTGTAGATAGACGATAAAAACATAAGTTACTGTCATGTTATTCATAACTGCCAGTGTTTATTGCCATTCATTAGGTAAAAGGCACTGTGATATTTTATCAACATCCATTATCTCATTTAATCCTTACAAACATGGGCTGGGGGAAGTTGTATTATTATTTGTACTTTATAGATGAGGTGATTGAAGCTCATTCAAGTGGTGCCGTCTGGACAAAAGAATACGGTTTGGTTTTTGTTTTTCTTTTCTTTTTTTTTTTCTTCTGACTTCCCCAATCCTGAGTCAAGATAGGGAGGAGTGGAAAGGCACTTAATTCAGAAACATTTTACGAATGGAAATTTTAAAAACTGCCTCAAGATAGATGAATGATGGAAGCAGTTGTAAAGTCACAGCATTATTTTTGTGGAATGAAGAGAGTGACAGTGAGAATTAAGACCTGGCATTCGTGAAGGGGAAGATAGAAGCAAGAGCCATGTGGGCCATGAGGGGAGAGAGGAAAAATAATTGAGTTGCCATAAAAATAAACTGAGCTGAAATAATAACCGAAGAAGAAAGAAAGAAGGATGTTTAGTGAGTAAGAATAGCCTGCTCCATACTCTTTAAAATGTATGGGTGCTTGGTGTGTTATATGATCTGCTTGAAGAAAAGAGAAGGAAGTATATGTGAAGACAAATGCTCGGTTTGCTCTTTATGATTTGTTTCCTTTTTATTTTATTTTTCCTATGCTTGTTTCCAATCCTTTTTCAGGTGAAGTGCTTCTTCTGCATGATTTTGGCCGAAGGATGCTCTGCATTTCCTTGATGTCTATGGAGACTTCAGAGCTGGTTTTGCTTCTGCTGACACCTCATCTAGCGCCTTCTCTGCCTCCCAGGGTCTTTGCCTCTATCTATGGTGTGGCATTGCACCTGGGTCCAGGAAGCCTTTGATGAACTTAAAAGGAGAGCCTGGAGAATCATCCTGATAGACTTTGAGCAGAAATGGCTGGACATACTTCAAACCACATCTTAACATGGGTCGAGCCATCACTAGAAGGCAAGTGCTAACAGTAAAGGCTTATTTGCATTTTATTTAAATTTAATGGACTGAGCATTGGCCAATTTCCATGGCAGAAAAATATATTTCATTTTCTAGGCATAACTTCTGACTGTCAGACACTTGCTGCTTTTGAATCTTGCAGTGTCATTACTAAGCACGTCCCAGACACATTTCCAAATTCGAACATCTACGCCCAAAACATAGGTGTCTGAGAGACTCCAGCGTTTTCGGACTTCTTAGGATTGAGAGTGCTAGGCTGTTTATCTTGACCAGCCAAGCTCTGGAGAGCAATGTTGAATCCCTGAGAAGAGAGAGCATGGGGCGTGCTGATTTAAAAACAGAAAATGCAAAGTTGGACTGAAAATATCCTTAGTCTTCCAAGCAATCTGCTTAAGGGTTCCAAACTTACCTTAATTTGGTGAGAAAAGAAGCTGCCCTATTTTTCTTTCTTCTTCTTCTACAACTGGAACCAGCCATTTCCGAAAACCACCGCCATGGAGGTTGCAATGGTGAGTGCGGAGAGCTCAGGGTGCAACAGTCACATGCCTTACGGTTATGCTGCCCAGGCCCGGGCCCGGGAGCGGGAGAGGCTTGCTCACTCCAGGGCAGCTGCGGCAGCTGCCGTTGCAGCGGCCACAGCTGCCGTCGAAGGTAGTGGGGGTTCTGGTGGGGGATCCCACCACCACCACCAGTCACGTGGGGCCTGCACCTCCCATGACCCTCAGAGCAGCCGGGGTAGTCGGAGGAGGAGGCGACAGCGGCCTGAGAAGAAGAAAGCCCACCACCGGCAAAGCAGCTTCCCTCATTGCTCTGACCTGATGCCCAGTGGTTCTGAGGAGAAGATCCTGAGGGAGCTGAGTGAGGAGGAGGAAGATGAGGAGGAGGAGGAGGAGGAGGAAGAGGAGGGAAGGTTTTACTATAGTGAAGATGACCATGGTGATGAATGTTCCTACACGGACCTGCTGCCCCAGGATGAGGGCGGTGGTGGCTACAGTTCAGTCCGCTACAGCGACTGTTGTGAACGTGTGGTGATAAATGTGTCAGGCCTACGCTTTGAGACCCAGATGAAAACCCTGGCCCAGTTTCCAGAGACTTTGTTGGGAGACCCTGAAAAGAGGACTCAGTACTTTGACCCTTTGCGCAATGAATACTTTTTTGACAGGAATCGGCCCAGCTTTGATGCCATCTTATATTATTACCAATCAGGAGGCCGCCTGAAGAGGCCAGTCAATGTCCCCTTTGATATCTTCACTGAGGAGGTGAAGTTCTATCAGTTGGGGGAGGAGGCCCTGTTGAAGTTTCGGGAGGATGAGGGCTTTGTGAGAGAAGAGGAGGACAGGGCCCTCCCTGAGAATGAATTTAAAAAGCAGATTTGGCTCCTCTTCGAATATCCAGAGAGCTCCAGTCCCGCCAGGGGCATAGCCATTGTGTCCGTCCTGGTCATCTTAATCTCCATTGTCATCTTTTGCCTGGAAACCTTGCCTGAGTTTAGGGACGACAGGGATCTCGTCATGGCACTGAGTGCTGGCGGGCATGGTGGGTCGTTGAATGACACCTCAGCACCCCACCTGGAGAACTCAGGGCACACGATATTCAATGACCCCTTCTTCATCGTGGAGACGGTCTGTATTGTGTGGTTTTCCTTTGAGTTTGTGGTTCGCTGCTTTGCTTGTCCTAGTCAAGCACTCTTCTTCAAAAACATCATGAACATCATTGACATTGTCTCCATTTTGCCTTACTTCATCACACTGGGCACTGACCTGGCCCAGCAACAGGGGGGTGGCAATGGTCAGCAGCAGCAGGCCATGTCCTTTGCCATCCTCAGAATCATTCGTCTGGTCCGAGTATTCCGGATCTTCAAACTCTCCAGGCACTCCAAAGGCCTGCAGATCCTGGGCCACACCCTCAGAGCCAGCATGCGGGAACTGGGCCTTCTGATCTTCTTCCTCTTCATTGGGGTCATCCTCTTTTCCAGTGCTGTGTATTTTGCAGAGGCGGATGAACCTACTACCCATTTCCAAAGCATCCCAGATGCATTTTGGTGGGCTGTGGTGACCATGACAACTGTGGGCTATGGGGACATGAAGCCCATCACTGTGGGGGGCAAGATTGTGGGGTCCCTGTGTGCCATTGCGGGTGTCTTAACCATTGCTTTGCCAGTGCCAGTGATTGTCTCTAACTTTAACTATTTCTACCACAGAGAGACTGAAAATGAGGAACAGACACAGCTGACGCAGAATGCAGTCAGTTGCCCATACCTCCCCTCTAATTTGCTCAAGAAATTTCGGAGCTCTACTTCTTCTTCCCTGGGGGACAAGTCAGAGTATCTAGAGATGGAAGAAGGAGTTAAGGAATCTCTGTGTGCAAAGGAGGAGAAGAGTCAGGGAAAGGGGGATGACAGTGAGACAGATAAAAACAACTGTTCTAACGCAAAGGCTGTGGAGACTGATGTGTGAATTACTTTCTCCACCTGCCACTGCCCCCCCCCCAGCATCTCCAAATATATTTATGCATAGAGAGTGCAGTTATGAAAATGAAATATGCAAATGATCCAATGCATACAGTAGTACACCATTTAATGGTTATACATGGCATAATTGTACCTAAACTTGTATTACATATCAAATAAATGATATATCCTGGAGAAGAGGAAGGATTAAATAGGAGCAAATCTATCTTTATATTTTTATTAGAATGCAAGAGTTTTGCACATTAACTAGAAAAGATGTTAGTGAAGATGGAGAGAGAGAGAGTGTGTGTGTGAGTGTGTGTGTGTGAAGTAAATTGTCAATGTTAGTAATTGTGCAGTGATGGGAAAAGTTGGCATTTTGAAGTATTTACTATGTAAGAACTAATGAATTTGAACAGTCATTTATCAGTGCTTTAATAGCATCTCATATGTCTTTGGATTCTGTAGTTGTTTTTTAAAAATTGTAAGAATTGCTGTGTAGAGAAAAAAGAAAGTAAATTATTTAATAGAATATAGGTCACAATTTTATCTCGGATTTAATTAAAGTTTATTTTTAACTGGAAATTAACTTTTAAAAAGGCTGCAAGGACCTTTAGAAATTGATTATATTTTGTTATTAATTTTGGGAAGATTTGACAGCAAATGTCTAACATTATAGAATAAATGACATTGGAGAATATGTGACAAGTTTTGTTTGCAGGTAACAGGACTGGAATTTTTGTTTTCTTTGCACTACTTTATATGCTGGAGATTGAGAGAGACTTCATACTGTGAATGTTTACTAATGTAATAGTTCAATGACAATCATTGGAAGAATGATTTCTTTAGTCTTATTTTATTGTTTTCATTGTGTGAGACTAATGACCATGCAGATAACATCACATGATTCTCTCCTCTTTTAAAATCTAAATAACTGATCTACAAAGGAACTATGAAGTAAAATTTAGCAACTGAATCTTTTGAAATTGGTCTGTTACAATGATGCTTCTGAAATCATATATTTTATATATTCTTCTGCCTTTTAACTCCAGAATAATTTAACCAAAGTTAATGCATGCACTGAAAGAATTCTTGAAGAAATAAGATGCCCAGCAGCTACAGTGATTATGGCCTAAAATTTTTCTATTAAATGTGCAATATAAATGCTAGATTTATTAAGTTTATTTTTTTGTGCAGTTATATAAGAACAGAATTCGAGGATTAACCTCAGATCTTAACATTCCATTTGCTAAAATGAATATAAGGAAGAATTGTGTCAAACATTTGGTTTCAACATCACCATCATTATCATCTTTATTAAAGGAAATTATGACACATATAACTGCATTTAACTCACCACAAAGTGTTCTAGAATGTGAGATAGCAACTAGCGATCAGCCTTGCACTATTAAATCATAATGAGGTATGGTTTAGAAAACTCAGAATGCATACGAGGCCTTATTCCACAATGTTTCTTTAAGTTTTCATCTTTATAAAATGGTTGTCTTGAGTTCTGGGCAGGGGACAAGACAAATAACACTGCATACACTTTTTCGGCACATAGTGAACTCTGGTAACTGTGAGCTAAAAACAAGCAAACAAACAAAATGACCTAGAATAGCCTTTCTCAAGCTTTCCAAAATCCAGGCCATCATTTCATAATTACATAAATCCTACCTCTCTTTTAATAGTATTTGAAATTCAAAATAAATTCAACGTTAGGGTTAAAAGTAAAGCTGCACCCCCTCTCCACCCTTTCTTTCCCCATCATTTGTAGAGAAACTCTTTTCTAGAAACGTTTTAGATAATGAAAACGCAAGCAGGACCTTTGATTGAATGTGAAGACCAAAGATCAATAGAAGACAATAGAGAATGATAAAACAAGAAAATGCCGTCTTACAATAAGATTTCAAAGATAATGTTTTAATGCATTTTAGATTTGGGGCAAAAAATGTAATAAGCGTTAGGCTGGGGGTAAGGCTATTTGGACTGGTTATAATTCACTTGAAAAAGTTACTTAACGTCTCTGGACCAAAACTTCAAGAGGGCAAATGAAGCATGATACATGACAGAGTTAGGCAAAACAAATGAGAACATACAAAAACTCTGAAATGTTGAGTTCTGTACAAATGCCTGATCCTATGTCTAAATTGTTTAATCTTCCTCTGGGAGAAAAAGGGGTTTAGAACCCACAAGCATAGGTCTACTTTATTAGGATATTGCAAAAATTATGGGCAATTGCTTAAACTCTGGAGTCCTTACAAGAAGTAGATATGGAGACACAAGATAGTCTATTGCTGATAGATTCAGGCATGTCATAGTATAGAAAGTTGACTCTGTGAACAGACCATGTGTCTTACAATATAGCCAACTAGGTCAGATTATATCTTAAAATAATTTAAGGGCTGTCTAGTAGAAAGGATATTTATTCAACTTTCTATAATAGCAATGACAATGACTTGGCTATGTTTGGAAGGGAAATGTACTGTATTTCGTTGTTTCTATAATATCTTCTTTTTAAATCTAAAAGTTATATTAAATTTGATTGACAAAACACATTATATTGATAATTCTGAGAATCCAGGAAATGTAGTCATTTGGTGATTACCTTTATTTCACATGGCGTTTTTTTTTTAGGGTGAGAAGTTCAAGAAGTGACAGGACAGTCATGAGCTTTCAAACCAAATATTATTAGGTTACCATACAGTTTTCTTTCTCCTGGCAAGATGCATTTATTTTAGAGTATCTAGATCTTGATCCCACACTGAGAAGGAAACTTTTAAGCTCTCAAGACTTACATGGGGATATTTCTGTATGGAATACTTCTCTTACAAGAGAATTCATGAAGTCAGGACATCCAATACAGCTGTGAATTCAACGTTCTTCCTAGTTGAAACTAGTCAAAGTACTTTAGAACCATTTGTAAAAATTTATACTGACAAATATGCTTTCCGCACCTATTTGTAACTAATTTAGATAACTGTATCTTAGACGCCACTATACACATTTGGTTGTAAAATAAAAAGGAACTGACCTTCTTTAGAGATCCAGTTCTTGGGATCTGGGATCCTTTTATTGCTTTTCAGATGATAATAGATGTTACCAAAAGCATACTATTTGAGGGTCATCCTAATCAGAGTCTTTTCAAGGGTGGATGCATTGTTCTGTCTTGCAAATACTTGCAGAGGAAACAATTATGCACAACAGTTATGGAGAAGAAAGGAGGAATAAATAGTACTTTTGATTTCTGTGAAAGGGAGCCAGTGGGTGCTAGAGGAATGACAGCTGGTCTAGGGAGTCAAGAGAGCTGGCTTGTTAATCGTGGGCAAATCGTTTCATCTCCTTGATCCTCAGGACTTTCTCTCGCTCTCTCTCTCTCTCTCTCTCTCTGTATGTGTGTGTGTGTCTAAAACTGGGCTATTGAGCTACATTATTACTTCGTTCCTTTTAGTACCACAATTCTATTATGGAGTAATGGAAACGTCCGACTAGCTTGATATTTCCTAAGTACTATTCAAGTTGTATCAGCTTTGATTTTTTAGTAAGGAATACAGGCAAAAATAAATAAATAAAAATAAAAATCTCACTGTTAGGTTAACCACAGAACAGGTGTTTGAGTTTTTTGGAATGTAGACTAAACTGAATGAATAGGATGTATTTTGAAGCAGTTATCCTAACAACTTCTAAAGGGAAGGGATTCATTTAATGAAAAACAACTCTTCAGTCCTCAGTTGAATACATATGGTGAAAATTGGTGAGTAAACATTTTGATGTCTTGCTTTGTTATCATACGGTCTTGTCAGTAAACAGTATTTTGACTTGTGTGGGGGAACTCATTTTATGGTTAGACACTTTAGTGTTTCACGAGTGCTGCTACATGCTTTGTCAAGTTTGTTTTAAACAGGATCACCGAAGCTTCCTGAAATTTTTTTCATTAAGCATGTGTTGAAACACAACCCAATATATGAATAAGAAAAATATGTAAAGAAAATACTCTGAACTAAGATACATATTTTCCCATTAAAAAAAGTCATCATTAACCAATGGCAAATTATTTTTAATAACACTGGAATCACAAACAGCAGCCCCCTACCTCCCAACAAAATCAGAAACAGAGTTCTTTGTTGCTGTTAATTTTCAGGGTTTGGATGAGCCTATAGTACTAACATTACAACTATGTTAGGGAAAGTGAGAAATATACCTAGATTCAGTTCACATTTTTAAAAATGAACCTGTGGTGATGTGCTCATGCGCAGGAAACAGAGTGTGATATCCCTCTTTCTGTGTATGTATATATTTTTATTGATACAGTTTAAAATGATTACAGGGTGTCATTCAGTGACAAAAGGGCCTGTTCCAGGAAACCTCCTTGATCCAAAAGTCATTCTGAATTCTTCAAGGGACATTTGATGTGGACAAAGGTACCTTTTGGTTTTCCTTCCTGTAAAGAAACTTGACTCTAGGCACAATATCTTCCACACCAATGTAGCCACTGCAGGTTAGAAGACAATTCTACTTTCTAGTATGAAAATCAGTATTCCTATTTGAGAAGAAGATTGTTGGAGTGATTGTGTTTGATATTGAAGGAAGCAGGGCTTTTTTTTTTTTGTAATAAATGGGAATATGTACTTCTGAAAAGTAAATTAAGATTAGGACTGTGATATGAGTTTTATTTCTGACTTGGTTTTGTTTCCATAGCAGTCCCATTTTCTCACAGTATCTTCTTCATGAAAGTATGCTAATACACATCAGACCATATGGCCCCACTTGAGGTTTAGAAAATATGGTCACCTTATTTATGGATAAATAAATTAATCCCAGGGCATAAGTTGGTAGCTTAAAAACATGGCACATATTTAATGAGCAGTAGCTTTAAGTGAGATTCAAACATCCCCCTTTCAGGCCTGTGGGACAGGAAGAGATGTATAAGGCAAATAATGTGCTCAATATAAAGTCTTGCTGTCATCTTGAAAAGCATATTCCCAGATTCACTGGAGATAGTGTAGCTGACTTAAGGTTCAGCTTTTGGTCCATTTGTTGTCACTGGTGTCTTGGAAGGAAGCTTTGCATCCAGGTGCCAGGAACTAAAATGATGTTGGTAGTTGATACACAAATAGTCCATTCTTGCCTCCTACCTGCAAACAGTCTGTTTTGTGGGTTGTCCATAGTTGGTTTTTCACCTGAGGCTGGCTTTACTCAGGCTCAGAAGCCTATTGTCTTCTGTTAAATAGCAAGTCCAGGAAAGGTAAAATTATAAAAAGATAAGACAATCCAGTACAAAGAAACAGCAAAATCACTAGAACTAGAAAGCCAAACAAAACCTAAGTGGGAAGTCAAATCTGTTGTTCAAACTGTTACATAAGCTAGAATTAATTATGCAGGAATAGGTGTAAATTGGTCCTGCCTCATCACTATAGCAGAGATAACCAAGAGGTGGCTGTTGTGATGGAGGACATAAAGCAGAAATAACCTGCCCCATGAATATATAGGTTAACATTTTCTGTGAAAATGATAGAAATGCCAACCTACCTTAGCAGTGGTTTTAATAGTAACTATTAGGAATGACTAAAAAATATGGAAGATATGCTGGTTTCTTTTCACAGTAATTAGTACTATGTGGGAATGTACTTAGATTGTTTCGCACGATTCTGTAGATCAAGGGCTATTTCAAAGTCAAAGAGCATGAAGGCATTTTTATCCACAGCTACTTAAGCTATTGGCTGTTGAGGGGCCAGTTACCTCTTAAATCAGTCAAAGCAGTTAAATACATAGTCTCTGTGGATATCAACAAAAGCTGTGTCAGGGCTAAGTCTAAGAATTATATTTGTTTTAAAATAATTATGTGTGAATATGTAATATATCCATATGTTCACATATATTATGTATTCTATTTTCTGCCTTTATTCTGGCAACAAATATTAGCAAAATAAATGATCTGAGGTATTGAAAGAGTCTTCTTGAAGTGGAGTAAAAGTGTATAATTCCCACTAGTAGCCAAATGTATGTGTTTGGAGAAATGGTGAGGCTGATGGACTAAAAAATCCTTTCTTTACACATTAGGTTGGATTTTTGTGCCCTATAACCAGAATAGTACTAGTCCTCAGCTCTGAGACTTGCATAAGGGCATATGGAGTTTCATTCCCAGAAGGAAGGGTTAATTTTTATGCTGTATGGAACATTGAAAATTGTTGATTTTAATTTTTTAATGCATATTATTCTCATTATATAAAAGATGCATATAGCATGGAAACTATATGTGCTGTAAAACTATGTGCCTATGTGCTCTCTAGAAATAGAATTACCAGAAGCCATTATCTTTCTGTATTTTTTGTTGTAGCATTTGTTTGATGTGAATTGCTTAATTATCTCAGGTTCAATTACAGCATTAAAAGTTTCAGGTTATTGTTATTTTTGGAGAATATTCCATATCTTTCTTAGGCTCTGATGGCACACAAACAACCATTCAGTAGTTGGAAAATACCATATCTCTTGGAGATCAAGGCGATATTACCTGAACTCTCTCCACGATAGCAGCCACATTAGTTAACATGGAGGATGTGTGTTTTTCTATTTATAAACTTAATACACTTGTACCTGAATAGAATGATGATTTCCCTGAAGAACATTAATGGTGTTGATAGCATCTGAGTGCACCTTTTTTCCTTCTGTCAATTGGTAGGGATCATGATCCAAATGAGGCTTTCATTTGCTCTCAGGCAGAGTAGGAAATAATTAATGAAGCTCCCACTGGACTGAAATCTATCAAGAGGTGATGGAATCTCTAGGGAATGCATTAGGATTTTTGTTTATTTACTTGCCATTCCTAGTTGGTGTCATTTTTGCATGATTATTGGGGAAAGATATTAATTTTAGGATGATTTACCTAATATTAAAATGACTTTTGATAAAAAATAATTCAAAATTATAAGCATTGCAGTATCTTATTAGCTTCAGGAATGTCTCCAGTTAAATATGTTAAGAAATTAATAAGAGATTTGGAGATTGCAATAGTTATTTGGAAAGAGATATATCCAAAGAATAATGATTTAGTTATTCATATTTCTTGAGAAATCTGAGTTTTATAAGCTTTGCAAGAGATATTCAGAAAGTCTCTCAACTTTCAAAAATTTTGCTGTAAACCTGTCAGATTTCAGAAAGAAATGCAAGAATTCCTCTTAAGAGGAAAATGGTACCTTCTTTTCTTCTTTGTGTGTGTATGTCTTTTTCACATTCATGATTAAATCGGTAGATTTTATATAATCATCTTCTAGCAAATTGAGTGAAAGTCTTGGCTACAAATTGATTAGAGGATGACAAGATTGTCTGATGGTCTTTCTTCACAACATTTGCTGTTGATCAGTTTAGAAGCTGATTTCAGTATATGTAAATTACAACACAAGGAAATGGCTATGTACTGTATTAGAATCTAAATGACAAAGCAAAAATATTAGGAATAGGATTTCCTTTTGGGTTCCTAGAAGTGTTCTTAGAGCTTTTGAACCATGTCCTCCAGATCTGATGTAGCCAATGAGAATTTAGCAAACTCATTTTTTTTTTCCCTAGAGTAGCAACAAGATATAAGCAGGATCAGTGCCAACTGGGAGATAGGGACAGGAGCAGGGGAGTGGGCAAGGGACAAGGAGTATATGCCTAAATGGAGTCACTAATATGATGGTGAAAATAAGTCAGTCTAAAAACTGCTTCATTTTGTCATGCTATTAATTTTTATTAACACAGAGAATCCAGGAAAGTGAATTGATCTCTAAGGGTAGGCATATATGTATGCATGTCTAAATATTCCCTTTGCTCTTCGTCTTTGAGGACTCTTACATAAAAAACCATAAAACTATTGCTGGAAATTAAAACTATATGTCTTATTAAGAATAAAATTCACCTTTCCCTTCAGAGTAAGGGACTTATGTTTTTAGAATATTACCACTTGGACATTTATGTTTCAAAGGGAGAGAATCTCCCCCTTATTCTAATGTAGAATGTCAGCCTGGCAATGCATTCAAGCTAAGACGTAAGTAAGCAACCAGTAGAAGCCCTGGGAATGAATGTCACTAACACAGAGCTGAATAATGTGTTTATGTTGGTTATTGCTGGTGTGCAATTCTTAGAGGAATGGAGAAATCATAAAATTTGTGCAACCTAATTAGAACTCTGCCATCATATGCTCCTTGCTGATTTAGCTGCTGCTGCTGCTGCTGCTGCTTCTCCTCCACACAGAAAAGAGGTGTCATTTCACTACTAGAAGCTACATACTTCACAGGTTTCAAGGCAGTGTGAGAAACAGTGGAGAAAGAAAGGGTTAGATTAGATAGATAAGGATGAAGCAACATACAGTATTTTAAGGTGTGAATCATCCCGTGACACCAGACTATTTTTACTCACTCAAGGGACTAAGCAGAATCTTTGGAAGGGAGAAGCTCTGTTCAGGAATTACCATTTCCTTTTTGTATGTCTATAGTATCACTATTAGAGATCAGTCTAGTCTAGCAAGGGGATAAATTTTTCCGTCATTGCTAAAACAAGCTGAAAATTACATGCTGGAAATGTTTTTTTCCCTCATTTCAGTTAAGAAAAAATTGTAGTTGTTTTATAAGCTTTGCAAGAGAGATTCAGAAAGTCTGTCAACTTTCAAAGATTTTGCTGTAACCCTGTCAGATTTCAGAAAGAAATTCAAGGTAGGAGAGCCTAATAGAACTTCAGACCAAATATAAACTTGTTCAAAGCCAAGTATCCAGGGACCTCCTTCTAATCTCTTCTCCCACTCCAGGTTAGCTGTTTTTGTTTGGTTGGTGTGGTTTTTGCACTTTCCCTCCAGCCCATCTCATCCCATTCACCTTTGTGCCAACAAAAGCCCAGATCAGCAAGGCTTTTGCAGTCCCTGTTTGCAGATTTCTCAGGGAGAGCTTTTTATGTGTGATTCAAGTAGACATCTTCCCATTTTATAAATCAGGTCACGCCAGTGCATATCCAGAAAGCTTCTACAACCACCTGCAATGTGGATCTGTTGTGTTCTGTTGTTATGTTAGCTATTTTCTGCCTATTACTGAACAGCTGGGATTTTAGAAACAGCTGGATGATTAGTTGTGTTTTTTCCATTTTTCACCCAGATGCTTTATTACTGTGTAGAAACAACCCCAATGTGGAACAACCTGGGAGTATACAGCAAAAATCTGCTCTGATGCAACTGTTGTTATTAGGAATTGAATCAAGAAAATTACGGGCAAACAGTTTTGACTATTGCCTGCTTTACAAACATGTTTGATACAGCATTCTCATTTCTATTTCTAGGCAGAATGGTTTGATTTAGCAACTTTAAATGCCTCTCCCATTGTTCCTTAGGCTATCAAAGCTATGCTTTGGCTGTTACATTTATTTGCTTGGAGGGAAATGTCTGCACGCAATGAGGCATCACCTGAGTTTTCCATTCACTGCTGGCAAGAGGAGCTGACAGAGGCAGGCAAGCGACAGTCCTCTCACTCGCCACAGTCTATTTTTAGGTTGGTTCCTTTGTGGCTGACTTCAGTCCTGACGGGATGGATTGACATTCAAAGACAATGAAATATTTCATTATGGTGATTTGTGGATTTATCAAACTGGATATTGTGAAAGTGACAAATTTAATTCAGATGCTGTTAGTTGATTCCTCACCCAGGGCTAAAATTAGAATAAAAAGGATGCGTATATGTCTTTTCCTTTTCTAATTATTCTTTCAACAGATGTTTGTTAAGCTTATACTAGGTGGCTGAGCTGTGTAATGTACCCAATCTCTAGATGTACTAAAATTTCAGAGAATCACAGTTTACGGAAGGATTTTTTTTTGAGATATATATTCATTTTTTCTAAATAGCAGGATTCTTGTTTACTATTATGATTCCTTTTTGCCCCTCTAGAGTCTATATGTATGGCTAGGTCTAGTATCTTTTTGGGGAGTGAATTGCCAGGCATCATGCTTTAATAATACTTCCTTTTTATAAGTTCTGTCTTGTTTCTGTTATGTGCTTTGTTTTCCGTAATAGCTTCTGTATGAACTGCAGAGTAAATGGGCCTAAATCCAACTTGCCAATTTTTTTATGATTCTTGCATGAGCAAGAACAATACTCAGTGTTTCCAAATAGCAGAGGTGATTATACGAACCGTATTTACTCCTTTTAATTCATAGAATGTATTTCTTCCATTCAATAACATATGATTAAACTATAACTCAAAGAAAGAAGCAGATTTAACTGAAATATTAAACATTTGTAAAGGCAATAAACAATCTTTTTTTAATTTCAAAGTAATTTTCTATGACCGTGGTTCTTCTTTGCACACAAAAACTTTTTTTTTTTTTAAATAACCATCTGTATCATCTTTCTATTTAGGAAAGATATGAGTGCCATTGATGGTTCATTTACAAATTCTGGCTTGAATAAAAACCTGAGTTTATTTCTTTGATGCATGTGGAAAGGGTTGTTCTTTTTGCTGATATTCCTACTACCTAGGCAAACCAAATGGAATTGCATTAATTACATGGCTAAGTCAGGACAGTTGACACCAACTTTAGGGATTTCTATGAGGTGCCTTCCAGCTGCATTGATTGATTTCAAGAGCTGTTTGCTCAGGTTTCCATTTGCTTTCAAGATAATGTCTGATACATTAAGTTAAAGTTAAGGCTTTACTATTTGAAATGCAGTTGTAATAACATTTTTAGCTCTCTCCAACTAACTTTAAGTTTTTAAGAACTTGAACTTCTATAAAACGTATTTTAAAACTACCGTGTTTGTTTTCTGAGTGTTTCAGGACTTACATTAGAGTCCCTGGCTTTTAGTCTTCATTCAAGCCAAACAACCATTATCTTTAATTGAAGCTGCTTCTACTGGAAGCCAAAACAATTGGTGGAGTCACTGAAGAAAAGAAAAAAAAATGTCAAGATGATTGTCTGGCGTTGTGAAGCCGTTGATACAATTCTGCTTCATTAAAGCCATTAGAAGAAAATAGATCCTGGATTATCTTTAAATTTAGGCATTTTTCAATTGCTATCTATTCTGTCAAGGAAATACCTTTAATTGTAAAACCATTATCTTGTGGGATATATATAGTTTTTACTTTGGCAAACTGCAGCTATTTCTTGTGCTTTAGAAATATGACATTCTGTATATTAAAAATTCAAATGAAACCATGATTTTTCTATCTTAAAATAAGGGCATTTTTTCCACAATTTTTCACGAATGTATTTGCAAACTTGAAAATATATATTAGCCTGAATAGCTGACACACAGGTAATATTTGAAGATTTTTAGACAAATAACTGAGTGGCTTATTATTACTGCATGAAGAAGGAAATGACTTACAAGTTTTTTACACACTGGAAAGTGAAAATGGAAGGCCATATATTAACATTTTCTGATAGAGACCAAAGGCCATATATTCATTTACATTTTCTAATAGATACCAAAATGTTCTGTGTGATTAATTCAGAAGTTCTTTAGTAGAAGTCAAATGCATTTGAAATCTGTCAGTCAAAGGGTACAAAGGCTTATGTAGGGGGAATGAGTTTGACTTTTTTTGAGATTAATTGCACAGCATGGTGAATATAGCTAATATTTCAGTATTGTACATTTCAGTAACGTTAAGAGAACAAATTTCAAATGTTCTTATCACAAAAATGTTAAATATTTTAGGTAGTGAACAGGTTAATTAATTTGATTTAATCATTGTACATTGTATTCAAAAATCCTAATACTACTTTGTATTCCATAAAGATATAGAACTATAATTTGTGAATATATAATAAAAAATTATAACTTTCTACACCTAACTAGAAATGTAATTTAGAAATGTGATGTTACATTGTGCAGATTACATTTCTGATATTTAAAATACATTTATATTATGTAATATTACCCTATTTAAGGCCTTTTTTTTTTTTTTTTTTTTTTAGCATACTAAATAGCCTAACAGGCTATGTGTGAATGTTGTCAAAATAATTTGACAGTTTGAAAGTCTATATCCCTAGATGATAGATGATCAGTTATGTTTTCAGAAGAAAATGCTTTTTTATGTACCTATTTGAATAATAAAAATTAATTATCTTTAACCTTGATTTTAGATCTTAATCTTACAATTTGGCTTTAGGTTTCTCTTTTTCTGTAGTCAAATAAATGGTTTTCATGACACTAAATAATTATTAATTACTTCTATTAGAAGTACTAAAATTTACATTAAAAATAGGAGGAACTAATAATTTGTACAGATTGACCCCTGAGATATTAACACATAAGACAGAATTCCTCTTTTTACTGGCTATTTAAAGCAATTTCTCAGTGATCATTTTTTGTTATTGTTTTTTAAAAATTTCCAACACATTATTTCACTATTTATTACAGCCTGGTCATACTATTTATCAAAACCTGACTGTTTGCTCTGGAGAAGTAAACCCGTTGCTTTTTATAGAATAGTATTAAAAGCATTTTATAGTAAAATTTTTACCAGAAAGATGGTTCCATGGCAAGTATTCAAGGACAGTATTAGAGACAACCCCAAGGTATTTAATGGAAAGTACAGACACCTTAAGTGATTTAATTTCATAAAAAAAAGTCTAGGTTCTTAGCAAGTTGAATGATGCCATAGCTCCAATCTTTTAAATCATGCTAGTTGTTGGCTGTTAATTAGTAGTATATGGTCAAATAAAAAATTGGGGATGAAGTATATTAATATAGAGGGTTTGCTGTGAAATAAAAATATTTTTATTTTAAGTTTTGCTATTCATCCAAGCAAGTCCTAATGCTAGGTAATTCTTGCTTTTCTAACTAACAGATAACAAGTGCAAAAAGTTCAAAGCTGGATTAATCGTGAATGAGTAAAATTTGCCTTTTCTGTATTTGTGGTAGAGATTGTACCACAAACCTATCATTATTTTTATCATTAGCCTGCTAATATCAGCACATTTTAATAATTTGTTAATTTTCAGGATGCCTAGGAGGTAAATGCAGCTAGCTAAGAGTTGGCTGGTGGGCACACATGGTCGTAGAAGTTTCCCACCATCCATCACTACTGGTATCATGAACATAATTGTGCTTAAAGTGTTTGTCATATTTCTGTTATTTCTCAGATTCTCAGAGAAGAAAGGTATATAAAAATTTATTTATTTTGCCTGTTCTGTTGTTGAAATGGAGATCATGTAGCAATGGAGTGTTTGGAAGAAGCAGTTGTCAGTTTTTGTAGTCTTGGCCATGTGTGTTGTTTGTACAATTCAAGACATTCATTTTTTGGTGGATAAAGTGCTTAATGAATGCTTCTTATCTCTGTGAAGTGTTTTAAAAGAGACTTATAATCTCAGTTTCTACAACAAATGAGTAAACAAAGAAGTTAGAACATTTTAACTAGCTAAATGAGAAAGTTATAAATAATGCTTCTATTTTTGAAGCCTCATCAGTTGTGTTTGTGGCTGATTTTTGTGCACTGGCACAGCAGTTGTAGTAGTTATATGTTGAAATGCATTCGTATTGGTTAGTATTCAGCTGATGCTATGGAGCCCACCAAGTGTCAATTTGGGCTATGTTCAGCTGGGTGGTTCTTCTGATATAACCAGAGTTCCTGCATATAGCCACAGTCAGCTGGGAGGTCTACCCCTGGCTGATTCTTCCCAAGATGGGTTCAAACACATGCCTGGAAATTGATGAAGTGACCAAACCATGTATCTCCAGCATCCAACAGGATAGCTTGGGCTGCTTCACAGGGCAGCTGAGTTCCAAAGGCAGCAAGAGAAGGTAAACATGATGCAAGCACTTTTCAAGCCCCTGTGTACATCCTGTTTGTTAATGTTCCATTAGCCAAACAAGTTACACTGCCAAGTCCAGATTCCTGGAGTGGAGAACTAGATTTCAATTTCTGATGAGAGAAGCTGTGAAACATTTGTGGTCGTTTTTCTTCAGCTTACAACAACTTGTGACCATATTTCTTCTCATGAAGAATCTAACCCAGAACAAAAATTTTAAAGATAGCCTTATATGGGGAAAATATACACAGGAAGAAGATGAAATATTTAATTTAGCCTGCTTTTCAAACTTTCTTCTGCTCTTATAAATTTTGGGACATTTATAGACTCTAGATTATATGTGTTTGTGAAGGTATTCTTTTATAAAATGTATTTTAAAATTATTTCTCTCCATTGGGTTTTTCTTTTTAAATTTCTTTCCTTCCTGGACAAATGATAAGTTTTGAGAGAGAGAAGATTCACTGTTTCTTTTGGTGTTCTTTCCTAGTCTGGGACCTGCACATTAGTGTTATTGGCTAAACTTTCTGCTCCACTGGCTAGATGTAGAGGAGAATTATACATTAAGCATGATTCTCTCATTTTGTTATATTTGTTTGTGATTCTTCATACTTTTGAGTAGTTCTTTAAGAGAATTATTTGAAAAATATAAATCTTTGCATTAATACATCTCTACTACCTCTTTGGGCCTTGAATTTTGAGTCAATAACTTTGCTTTCTCTGGTGAATTTAAAGCTTCTCTTGCATCAAATTTTATTAGGAAGTGTATATCCAACTTGGGATATGTGTGCAGCACAGGAATTTCATCAACCAGTAGACTGGTTCTAGTGTGCTAGCTATGAAACACCTAATAATGCTATATCACACCCTACAAGCCATTTGATATCCGTTAACTACAGTATCAATCTTATAACAAATTTTTCGGTGATTCCAGAGCTTTCATATTGGCTAATTGCTGACATCAATTGTACTTGGTAATTCTCTTGCCATGTTCATTATAGATGTGTTGTACTTAAAGGACAAAAAGGCTGGTATTTTTTCCAATGTACCTGTGAGGAAATGACTTGAGAATTACTATGTTCTTTCTCTTCCCCATGGTATAAACTTATTTTTCCAAACGCATTTGACAGTATTATATATTAGCAACTTATTTAAGTAATTTTTTAGGAGCTCTGGAAAATAACTGGTGGAGCAGAAAGATCCATTTGTTTTGAAAACTTCTTATTACCCATAGTCACATAATAATAGTCGCTTAGTTATCTCCTTTGCTGTGGCTGTATAAACACATACGTGATTGTATATTGTTCCCTATGGTTCAAAAGTCTAAATTCGTTGTTCCTATTCCTAAAAGTTTTCACATGCTGCTTTTGCTATGTTTAAATTTCAAATGTGAAAATTGCCTATTTATTTCCAAGTAGCTATTAGGTGGCAAAGTCAGTGCATTGGGTAGTGTCAGGGTTATTTAATAACCAAAGGCAATCCTTTTCTGTGTATATTTTCACCAGTTAAATTTCTCACAGAGCCACCTCTCTGTACATACAATGTAGCAGAATTCTCTTAGAGTTCTCTGGATGTATATAAAGTTTGAATAATAAGTATGTTTTCTAAATACTTGTTTACTAGATAATACACATACTCATTGCTGGGAATGAGTGGCTTCATTTAATGTTCCATTTTCAGGGATTCCTAGGGGAAGGTAACAGAAGTGTAAGTTTTTATTTAATGAGAGAAGAGAATAGTAGTCACAAGTTACTTCATACATTTTTCTTCTGTTTTCTTCTTGAACATTTGTTTAGCTTTTCATAAAGAAACACCTGGCATACTTACAGACCATTTATTATATGCTCTTTGCCCAATGATGTGGTAGCTAATAATGGTCAGAGAAAAAAATTCCAGGAAAGAGGAGTGATGGGGATGATAATTGAGGGATCTAGAAGATTTTGCAATATGAAATATCTGTCAAAAACAATTGACCAGACTTACACTTTCTCTTCTGTGTCCTTTACAGTATTGATGCCACCTTTAGTTATATCTCTTCATATCACTATAAACTGTGAATAATCACATTCTAAAAGTAAAAGGGGAGCAAGAAATTGTTTTCTTGGACCACTTACTGCTTATAGTACACTCATCTGCACCGATCGTCCTGTTTATGAGGTCTTCTGTGCCTTGGTCTCCACCCTTCTGATGGTAGGGATCAGTGATATTTGATCCTCCCATTTCCCCAGTGGGTGTGAAGTAGCAGAAATGATAGTTGAAGCTCTAGAAAAAGAGGCCCCACCATGCAAATTCACCCTATTAATTCTATTATGGTTACGTTTCTTAAATAGCCTACTAAGTTTTCTTGGAAAATATGTCAAGATCAGATCCAAACCATATTGTTTAATTATTTCTTCTTTTAAAATTATCCTTATTGAAGTATAAATTATGTACAATAAACAATATCCTTTTAAAGTGTGTAATTCTATGAATTTTGACAAATGTATACACCCATGAACTTACCACTACAATCAACATACAGAATTCTGTCATATCCAAAGTTTTCTTCTCAGTCTATTCCTCCATCAGATCCCTGACTCGAGCAGTTAATGAAATCTTCATTTTGTCACTTTAAAATAGTTTGCAATTTCTACAATTATGTATGAATAGATACATGTGCTATAGACTTTTTTGTTCCTGGGTACTTGGCATAATGTTTCTGACCCATCCATGTAGTTGTCTGTATCAGGAGTTGGTTTCCTTTCATTGCTGAGTACTATTTCGTTGCATAGATATCCAAATTTTGCTTATCCATTTACCTTTTGGTGGACATTTAGTCCATTCTGTTTTTATTTTTTTTTCACCAAATCTTGCTCTATCATACCATCTGCTAATTGTTTTCTGTCCTTAAGCCTAGATTTTATTTATATTTTGTTATTTACTGTACTACATGGATACATAATTTCACTATACACTACCAGAGAACCAACATATTATTAAGAGTTTATATAAGACATATATATTTAAGTGGAGTTATTTATGATTTAAAAAACGAGTTCTCGATTTTTTTGTCCCAGAGCAAATAGATTCTAATCAGGAATGTATCATTTTTTCTTCCAGGGAAAACTTTTTTTATCTCTGGCCCATTTTGCCACTTTGATGGCAGCAATGATGAGGATTTCTGTAAAAATGTATGCTGACATCTAAGTAGATCAGCAGCCCTTCAACATAGCACTTCCTTGGTTCAAAGAAACAGTACATGGCATGTAGGTAGATTTCAGTTATAAAAGTTGGTAAATGAAATGAAAAGTTTTTTATATTCCTAATTCAAAATGTAAGTGTTTTGAGACTTTTATTAATGTTCCTAAGGTGTCAACCAATTGAGCTGGCAGTTGCATTCACCAGGGGAGCAGCAGCCACTTCACTGAGGCAAATTTAAGACCAGTTTTATCCCTGCCAAACATAGTATTGCTACTGAAGTTAAAACAAATGTGAGTTTAGGGAGTTGTTCTTTTAAATCTTTCTTTTAAATCTTCAGACTTAACCTCCTAAATCTAATATAACTGTCTAAGTACATTCACAGTTCTAAGTTTTCTGGGGCCATTTTCCTTTCTGTCCTCTCTTCTCTCTCTCTCCAGTTTTCTTCCTCCTTCATTTTCCATCTGCATTTGCATTTTTCTCTTTTTCTTTCCTCTAATCATAAAGAAGGGTTGGCCACTAGAAGTTCGTTTTCAGCTCTGCTTTGACTATTTTGCCTATGAAATTTTGCTTTCCTAACACAGAAATCTCAATGATATTGCTGAAGCAAGTTCTGTATCCTATATCCTGGCAAGGTTCCTAGAACTGGTCCCAGTGGGATTTCTCTTTTAGAAGCTGCCTTAAGATCTTTGTAGCAACATTTAGTTTGCTTTCCTAAAAGAATTCCAAATGCATCTCCTTAAAATGTTTTACCAAACTACTTGACCACTCCATCAGTGTTAAGATGGTGTATATAAAAACACAGACATATGTATCTGTATATATATGCACAAATATACATATGTACACACACACACGCACACACACAAACTACACACCTCTCCAAACAACTAATTAAACCTCTGAAAGCACCTTCCTCTTCTACCCCAATAGCATTTCCTTCCTTCTACTCATAAATGCTTTGACTGTACTGACTGTATGAGACTCCTGGGATTCTATCTCATTCCATCTCATGCTAACCTAATCACAGCATACTGTGGCTTAGTAATGATGGCATAACAATTAGGCAGTTCTACCTGTGCTTCTAAATACAGCCTGGGCCCTTGGTGAACCAGATAGCTAAGTGGGTGAGTGAATGAGCAGTGGAATAGGTATTGAACAGAGGTATTGATAGGTTGTGTAATGGGTTGATTTTGAGCATTAGTAACACAAAATTGCCATTTATTATTTGATTTACCACCATATTTAGCAATGACTCTTCCATTAGGGAGAAAATATATCAGATGGGCTAATGGACAGTTATTGGTTTTGTAAAATCATTATAATTTGGTAAGTGTCACTTATTTTAAAATTAAAACTGCCACTAATACCATGTAGTGCCATTACACCAGAAATGATGTAATCATTTCTTAATTAGGTCTGTAACCAATATTTAGTGAGCCTGTACTTATATGTAGAACATTCTACTGTGCCAGTGACATTGATGAAACATTTTCTTGATTTGGGTATCATTTAGGTCTTTGAAATCAATTTATTAATTTATCATTCAGAAAACTCAGTGAATACCCATACCACTCCTTTATGAGCCAACAAATATTCTGTATTGTGAAGATGAACACAAATCAAGAAGACACTCATTCCTACCCTTGAGTCTTGCAAGGAAGACAGACATGGGAACAAATAATGATAGTACATTCTGAAATACACTAATAAGAGTACATACCCAGTGCCATGGGAATCTTAATTTCATTGTTACTTGGCATGCCTTTTATAACAGACTCTTCTGGAAAACTCATGGGGTTATAGGGGAAGAAAAATAATTTAGTTAGCTAGACCCATTTCGTTGCTTTAGGGGGCCTTCTATTTAAGGGAAAACAAATTTTGGTCTTATGCTTATTTTTAAAAATATTATTGCAAATATGTGTTTAGAACCGTTGTTCTAGTATTCCTTAAATAGTGTTAATTGTGTTTTGTCATTTGTCTTTGGAATAATGTTTCCTACTGGAAAAAAAGTATTTTATAGCCCATATTTATAAAGATACTGGGGAGCAATGAATTAGAATCAAGCAAAAGCAGGGACATTCTGACAAATGATGATATATTTTCTCTGCAGATGATTGTAAATTCAGATATTAGTGTTTATAATTGGGTTGTGTCTATCTTTGCTGGTCTTCATGATTTCTTCATGCTATCACAAATGTGGTATTTTCATGAGGTGACAATTCTGTTGTGCATAGTGGGTTTTGGTTGTTTTCCAACATCTACTTCTTGCACAGAATAGCCTTGCAGAAAGTTAGTAATTGATCATTTTAACAACAATGGAATTCCACTTATGGCATTTTGCTCTTCTAGGTAATTGAATTGAGTGAGAAAGCTCATTGCTATGTTCTCTATCTCTCAAAATGATAATATAATGGACCCCAGTTAAACAATAATACAATTTTTCTCACAGGAATCCCCAAGTAAGCAGATATATTAGTCATTTCTGTCTACATTTCTGCTTTTGACTTATGAGGGATGGCTTTCGTACAGTGTTTTTGTGTTTGAGTCTCAAATGGAAGAGTAATTATCGGGTGCGTTATAGACTAATGTTTGACTGGTCTGAAGTGAGTCCAATAAGAGAGTGGTCTCATATTTCATGGTTGTGACTTGAATATTCTCCCTGAAGTACTGTAAAAAAAAAAAAATAAACAAATACACTCAGTCTTTTTTTTTTTTTTTTGAGAACATTACCTAGTCCCAACTACTCTAACCTTGCCTTCCTACTCCATGGTTTCTACCTGCTGGTGTTGAAGGCTGCTTTTGTGGAGCAGGTGAGAAGGCAGGGATAGACAGAGAATCAATGAGATCAGAGAAAGCCACAAATAAGATAACACATGTTAAGTGCCTACAATGATACCTGGCACATAGTAAGTGCTCAATGTTTGGTCATGATCATGATTATTATTCTCATTACTCCACTTTACTTTTACATGAATGTCTCATGATTATGTCAGATTGAATAATTGAAGTATTTCTCACCATTCCTCATAATCATTAGCAACAGAAAATTTTTACCTTTGAATATATCAAATTGACAGAAGAATAACAGAATTTTTCCAGATTTTTCTTTTTGTTATTAATGTGTATATATTGAAACATGTTCCAGCATTAGTTTCCTATTGCTGCTTTTAAAAATTACCACAAATTTAGTGGCTTGAAACAACACATTTTATTACCTCACAGTTCTGGAGATCATAAACCCTAAAATCAAGATGTCAGCAGGGCTACATTCCTTCTGGAGGCTCTAGAGAAGAATCTGCCTTTTGTGTTTTCTAGCTGCTAGGGGCAGACTATCTTCCTGGGCCTCTGGCCTTCTTCCATCTTCAAAGCCAGCAGCCACATCACTCCAACCTCTGCTTTCCATCTTGTTTTCTGACTCTGACCCTCCTGTTATAAGGACCCTTGTGATTGCATTAGGCCCATCTGGATAATCCAGGATAATCCCCCCTTCTCAAGATCCTTAACTTAATCACATCTGTAAAGTCCCTCTCACAGGTCCTAGGAAATAGGACATGAACATATTTGAGGTACATTATTATGCCTGATGCAAGATCCGGTGAAAATCATGACCATTACATGTTGGATGGAATCATCGAACTTTAGATATAAAAAATACTTTAGATCATGCCTTTCAGAGATTAAAAGAAACTAAAACAATGGAGAAGGATTATATCACCAAGGACTAAAACCCAGGTCTTAGATCCATAATCAAATGACTTTTCCACTGTCTTTATGCAGCATTTCTTTAAACTATGCCTACGGCTAATTAATCAGTTTTTATTAACAGTCCACATTGTAAAATTCCGAATAGTGTTTGAAAACTGAATTTGAGGCCACTTTGAAATGTGACAATCTACCCTCTTGGACTTCATTTTTGACACACTTAAAAGAAGAGCTCGATACTTCAAAATTATTAGTTCAGTGACATTTTAAAAAAGGAAGAAGTACCTTAGGGCTCCCCTAAGAAACCTATAAAATTCACAACTGTGGTTCCAGTTGAAATTGTGCAGTCTAGAATTCTTCCTCCTCAGAGGGGAAAATATAATCCTTGTGAAGAATTCTCAGTCAGGCACCAATTAAGAGACACCCATACTAAAAATGGTAAACAACTGATTGATTTTTATGAACAGCAAGCATGATTTGACTTGTGCCTTGTTTATTTTGATAGGCTGTTTAATGGGCTGTTGAGAAAACTTCTGGTACTATTTGATTTCCTATGTTTCATCTGTGTAGTATACCAGGATGTTACAGTCAATTAGAACAGCATGTTCTTATGTACAAATATATGTGGTTTTTATGGAGCTCACCCAAGGATAAGTTAGAAACTGGCTCACTGCCTCTATTTCCTTTTTCTTTTTTAATCTTTTGGCAGTTTGAATTTTTACAGTCTATAGAGGATATATTTGGTCACTTTGATGCTGTTTTATTTTCTGGAGTGCCTTTCAGGTGAACTGAAACATAGACAGCTGATCTTGTCATTTGTATTCACAAAACATTTGTGAATTACCTAATCCAATAAGCAAATTTTTATTGAGCACATTCTGTGTTTAAAGAATCACTCTGGGGATACCAAAATGAACAAGACACAACATTTTGTAATAGGAAAGCTATCAACTTCATATTCAACTTTAATTCTTATCTCCTTTTTAGCCCTTAGTGATAGTGAGACTGCAGCAAATACTTAACCCCTTTGACTTTGTTTACTTACCTTCAAAAGTGGAAAAGTGAGACACACCTCACAGGGGTGTTACAAGGATTACATTGAGGTATTATCTGTGCAAATATGAAATACAATGGGTGCACAGAGCAGGTGCTTCCTAATTGTTAGTCTTCTGGTTCAGAGATCTCACCATTTAGTAGGAAAGATGAGATGTCTATAAATAACTGTAGTTCAGGGCGAAGGTGATGAATGGAACGAGAGCCATCCAAATACGGAGCTGTTGGAGTTCAGAGATGAACTATGTTATAGGGATCAGAGAAAGTCCCTTAGAGCATCTTCATGGCATCTTAGCTGGGTGTTAAAAAAGGAAAAGGATTTCGACTTGTAGAGATATAGGCCCTGTGATTTATGCTCCTGTTTCCTGGTTGATCTCCCCACTTGATTACCTTCTATGCCATATCTTGTACATTGCCCAGTTCTTGGATTTTCTAGTTTTGTCTCTTTCAATCTAATTTCTGCCTATGCCTTTGTGTCATCAAAGATTAATTGCCTTTCCTGCAAGGGCACTTTGGGTTATTGCTTTTTTACACTTCTCAAAGGTGTATGTAATGCAAATAAAATAATTTTATTCATATTTTAAGAGGCAAGGAATTTTTCCCCAAAATAACTTCTGGTAGTGAGATGGATCCAATTAATCTCATGTGGGTGGTTTGCAGAGATTTAGGGCTAGTTTTGGGGTATGCTCTTGATGGGAATTATTCTTGGCCCATAGAATCAAGATTTTATTTTTCAGAAAAAAAGCTATTGTCTTTTTTTTTTCTTTTAGATTGTGTGGTGCTGGAAATCCTACTTCTGACAGTTGCTCACACAGCTGGCTCCACCTGTGTGACTCGGCATCACAGCCCATCTTAATCACAGTATGACCTCCATTGGCCTCGGCAGACCTAATTTAGAAAATTGACTCATTTTGCACAGACTACTGAGCAGCTATTTGGAGCTTCTGTCTTCTAGTGACTTATAGCTTGAACTAGGTTGAGAATCTCAAATTGACATTTCCCCCTATGTACTTTAAAAAACATACCACCTTTACCAAATTCTATGTATTTCTCATACTCCCACTATGCTAATGTTAGAGTGACCAAGTGTTCTGAATCAAAGCTTGGAAAATATAGTATGATGTAGGATATAATTTTGAGGCCTAATATATTTAATGTGTATGTATGTGTATGTGTGTATGCATATATATATGTATATATGTATGTGTATAAATATAGCTTAAACCTACTTAATTGTAGCTCTATTACTAATAAGTAGATCATTTTCTCCTCTTTGTGTCTTAAATTTTAAAAAATTAGTATCTTTTAAATTTTAGCACTGACTAGTACCAAGATGGGCAAATCTGATTAGAGCATGATGTATTAACGGTTCTTAATAGTTATTAATAGCTCTTAATTAATCGTTATTTATAGCTCTTAATGATGTAAGAGGATGTGTTTATATTTGGGGGAAACTTCAGCAATGTGGTTATACTTTTATTCCTTCCTGGCTCATAATAAAACATTTCCAGGGCCTCTATTTTTGGTTTGGGATCAAGCAATTGCATACTGACATGGCTTGGTCCTCCATTCCTGGCTGGGAATTCTCGTTAAAGAAATGCTCTACCTTTAAATCACTGTCTGGAAGATCTTGGTGATGAAGATTCAGAGAGGCAACCGCTGCCTCCCCAGAAAGGAACCGTATTTCTGTCTCTGCATTTGGACTTCAACAAATAGAGGTCTGTGAGGAGAGCAAAAGAGTTTATGCTTGATCCTATGATCAGGTGTTGCTCATCTGAGTGGGCCAATTAGTAATGCATAGATTACAGATACAAGGTTTCCCTGGGGGCCCTGTCTATGCTTAACAACAGGTTATAGTTTTGCTTTAGGCTAAATGTCTAGAAGATAAAAGAAAAAGTCAAGGAAGTATTAAAGCTTTGTGAAATTTTAGAACCTACTCAATACGTCTTTTGGAAGAGATGGAAACTGAGAATTTGATAAGAATATACGTGAATTCATCTAACCAAGTTTTCACGTGTGTTGGGGTGGGATGATTTGGTGGAGAGGACCTGGAATGGTTTTTTCATCCTGTTGTCAACCCAGTTTCTCATTCAGCTGTCACTTTACTCTGTTTAAGTTCTGTCTGCTTTTTCAAAATATATGAATTTGGGTGTTATTAGATGGTTAGTCCAGGTGAATGTTGGATCGTACCCTGTATTTGACTTACTTATTTATTGGTGTTTTCAGGGAGCAATTAATTATGAGTTGGCTCTGTGTCCCCATCCAGATCTAATCTTGAATTGTAATCCCCACGTGGTGAGCGAGTATTCAGGTGAGGGGCATTGGATCACGGGGATAGTTCCCCCGTGCTGTTCTCGTGATAGTGAGGGAGTTCTCACGAGATCTGATGCTTTTAAAAATGGCAGTTTTGGCTGTGCTCAGTAGCTCACGCCTGTAATTCCAGCACTTACAAAGGCTGAGTAGGTGGATTACTTGAGGTCGGGAGTTCAAGACCAGCCTGACCAACACAGAGAAACCCGGTCTCTACCAAAAATACAAAATTAGCTGGGTGTGGTGGTGCATTCCTGCAGTCCTAGCTATTCAGGAGGCTAGAGCAGGAGAATCGCTTGAACCTGGGAGGCAGAGGTTGCGGTAAGCCGAGATCTTGCCATTGCACTCCAGCCTGGGCAGCAAGAACTAACTCCGTCTCAAAAGGGGCGCAGTTTCTCCTGTGTGCACTGTTGCCTTGTGAAGAGGGTGCCTGCTTCTCCTTTGCCTTCCGCCATGACTAAGTTTCCTGAAGCCTCCCCAGCCACGTAAAACTGTGAGTCAATGAAACTTCTTTTGTTTATAAATTACACTTTATAGCAGTGTAAAACAGACTACAACAGCAATTATATTCTTATTGTGAATGATAAAAAATAGTCACAAATGAGGGCATAATTCTGTTCTCAGTATTTGCGAATCATCTTGAGCAATACAATCACTCCAAGAACTTCTAACTCTAAAGCATGGGCTGAAGGCATCAAAATCTTTTTTAGGATGTGCTGCTATATTAAAATGAGTCAGTTTCAAACTCTAGATCCCTGTTAGTACTTTGACTCCAGGCAAATATACAGGAGCCTTGTGAATATCGTCTAATGTAGCAGAAATTCACTTTGATACAGGTTTTTTTGGAGCCCTAGCCAAGATTTTCATTTTTCTTTTACCTTTTCAGTTTTAACGAGATAGAGCAAAAAGACTTCACTGTAATTCTGTCTTTTTATAATATGGATTCTGTGGATGAGGTAGTAAAGGCCTTTGTGTGCTGCATATATATATATATTTCCTGTGTTGCACTATATATATATATATAGGCTATAGGGAATTATATTCTGTAGCAGTTTTCTCCAAGGATCTTTATAAGCAGTTAATAGTAGTTGGAAAAAAGGAGCTGTATTTGAATAATTGAGTTAAACAGAGTAAAATGTTTCTTTATGGTACTTCTTAGCGCCTACAATCTGCTAATGTGTGTAGTGAATTTCTGTGAGGATGATGTGTGGACTTTCTCACATTTTTAAATATAATCCCTCCTCTTATTTTTTGGTAGAGTATCTTATTGCACTTTTGTTTCACAGAATTTGGTCAATGATATTTACAGGATTAGAAATAGGCATTTTTGAATTTTTTTTGTTGAAATTCTATGAAACAGCTCTTGGGATCTGGGCTTCTAAGATTATAGTTTATGGTTTTAAAACTTTATGCCTGTACACTTGCTGGGTGTCTCATTAATATGCAGAATTTGCTTCAGCTGGTCTCCATTGGGGCGGTGATTTTGCATTTCTAACAGATTCCCAGGTGATATTAATACTACTGATGTTTAAGCATTCTTTGAGCAGCAAGGCTCTAGATGTACTTAAGGGCATTCTCAGGTGAAAAGTGTTAAAGATGGTCTCTGCCACCTGGAGCCTGGAGGTAAGTTGTTTAGAGAGGTTTCACCTTAGGGCACTGGAAGTTGGAGCTGAATAAGTAGTTATACAAACCAGATGATCTACCTGTATATTACTTATAATCTACTTATTTTTCCTTATATTTTTTTCATGGCTATGAGAGATACACACACAAACATAGATTCAGAACAAAATAACAAAGAGCTACACACTTTGACACTTGCTGTGTGTGTCTAAAATATCCCATGGCCTTTTGAGAGGTCCCTGGTAGAGTGTTTAGTTCTCTGTTCTGTAAGCAGTAACTTTAAATGGAAAATACACATGTGGAATGCCTGTTAGACGTCATTTAACCCCTTGCCTGTCTCAACATCTATGCACTCAGCCAAGGACAAAGACTTAACTGACTTTCTATGTGAAAATGTATCAGTGATTCAGAAGAGGTTTTAATTGTTTAACGCTGGGATAACAAGATTTGCTTTTTATGTTAACTCCATCCATTTGTTCTTTAATATCTAAAGGGATGTCTATGGAAAGATTCAAGGCTATGGTCTGAGCTTGATGAGAAAGTGACACATTAGATTAACGATCTCTCTCCTGGGCATGAGAAGAAAAATATCCTCACAGGAGCTGAGCTGCATATTTGACATCCCTGATAAAGCATTAGGTTATGCTGACACCACATTTTCAACAGATGATCTTTGCACCTTCCGATTTGCTTAATATCCCTTGTCAAACACTTAAATATTGGTTAAAGCTACTATAAAAATTTTCCTAAAACGCCATTTTATTTTCTTTAGTACTAAAACTGCATTTTAGGTTATGTATTCAGAGTAGTGGGGCCAAGAATCCAGTGAAATACCTGAATGGTGCTAAAAATAAATTCAATGTAATTCCTTTAAGTCCTTTCTCAGTGCTTAGATTGTTTACTCTTCAGATTCCTTGCTAACATATTCTTCCTAATAGAGGTTCTGTTAGAGTCAATTAGTTAAGATTTATTTATAGTTAGAAACTCCTATTTGTATGCAATTGAATTGTTAAAAGTCTTTCAGCAGGTTAAATTTGTTTTCTGCAGTTTTGATTACAAATGCTTTCTTAATTTTTGTTACAAAGTTAAGCTTTAGTTTAATTCTTGGTCACATCAAAAATTTTAAATTGAGTCTAAATCATGATTTGATTATATTAAATTGTGTAATAAAGCATTAACAATTATAACAGTTAAGATGCTTCTTTTATGTGTTAGTTTATCAGGGAAGAAGACATTCAGCATAATACAGATGCCCAGTGTAAAAAAGTTAGCATATTCAAATTATCCAATGGTTTACTCAACTATAAACTATGGTTTTTAAAGAATGATATAAAATTTGCTGGGCCCTTGTGTGTACTCTAGTGCCTATGTTCTTGTGTTGTTGGTGTATATCGTTTTGCTTTGTTTTGTTTTCTTGTTCTTCATATACATTCAAATAAGAGCATTTCTGACTTAGTAGTACAAGGTCAGGATAAAGAGCTAGGGTATGCTAACCCCATTTGTCAGTTGTATGTAATTTGTTAGGCTTCTCTTATGTCCACCATTTAAAAAATTTAGATGGCTGGCTCTGACTGCTATAACAAGTATGTATCAAAATCTACTATAGTTGGACTACTGTAAATTCAGTATCTGTTGCTGTATAATTAAGATACTCCATCTGAAGACAATAAAAAAGCTAATTCAAATATGTGTACAGAATATGGTTTTCACATTCTTGTATTAGGAAAAATGAGAATCTAGATTACTAGGCAGAAAAATAATAGAGAATTTGTCAGAGCTACTTGTAAGCTTACGCTTACATTCTTAACATTTGTATATTTGCTTTCACGTAGCCTATGCAAATCACATTGTCTAATGCATGGGGAAGAAGAGATAGTGTGATAGATAATCCTCCTTGAGAGAAGAGACTGGGTCTTTTATATTCTTTCCCTGCATGCTTTGTGCTATGCTCTATACAGAGCACGTATATTGATTGTAGACTCTCCAAATCATTTCTATATGTCTTTGGGCTGTAAGTAGGAATAAAATCAGGCAAAGATGATAAATGAAGACTACAACATAAAATGTTTAAAAATGTCTATCAAAAGCCATTTATGGTGAAGGAGGGAGAGAGGAAAGGCTCAAAAGCATTAATTCAGTCAAAAGAGGTGATAAATCAGTTATAACAGTGTTGGTTATTTGAGATTCTTCCAATTTTTTTAAAAAGTACATACAATTCCATTCTTTAAGTTTGTTCACTACTGACACAATTTTCTTGAGTGTGTTTTCCCCATGTTGTGAGTCACTTTTGCAGCCTCAGCCTCACTGCTGCTTAGACAGCACTGAGAATTAGGACAAATGAACTATCCTTTTGTGCTCGTGGCAGAATGGGCTCTGTTATCCAGAAGTCATTATCAATTGTCAACAACATGGGAATTTTTAGCTTTAAAGAGAAATAAGACTTTCAGAGTTAAGTATCACTATATAATACTTTACATAGATAGGAAGTTATATTCACAATGCAGCCTGCTGCCAAACAGTTTATTATGTATATATAATTGGTGCCTGTTGTCAATACATAACATGGTTATCTTCTGTTTGCTTCAAGAGTAGGATGAGACAATAAGATTAGAATGTGGAACTTTAGCCATGAATCTTAACTGAGTTTGCTAAAGTGTTACTTTAAAGAGTTTTTGCAGTAGAGACTTGAACCAGTGCTATTTAATTCATTGAAACCTAAAACTTGGTCATTTAAGCATCTTTTTCCAAGGTCAGATAAAAGTTTTAATGAGTTTAAATATGCCTTATTCACCAAAAGTTAGTGAGGATTATGTATCTTACTCTATGTACAAAATAAAGGTAATACAAATTGTGGTCATGTGTTGTAAGGACGTTTATGTTGGACTTAAATTCATCTAGTGTATACTTTTCTTCTTGCTTAGTCACCAGATCCCATTTTGTGGAGGGAAAATCAGTGTGCTTGGAGACTTCATTAGTTTTCCCCAAGTCAATGAGTGAATCCATGTTAGTAGAAATTGATTCTGAATCCTATGCTTGGATCAAGCTGTTCCTAAAGGCCACAGTGTGTAATTATCAACTTACTAAAAATAGTTAACATTTACTAGTGCTTGTTATGTGCCAGCCACAGTCTAAAACTCTTTGCATGCATTATATCATTTCATTCTCAGAACAATAATGTGGACTATATTGCTAGTATTTACATTTTTAGAAGGTCGGTAATTATAAATAATCCATCTGTGTTAGTTCATTTTCAAGTTGCTGATAAAGACATACCCAACACTAGAGGGGAAAAGGTTTAATGAACTTACAGCTCCACATGGCTAGGGAGGCCTCACAATCATGGCAGAAGGCAAGGAGGAGCAAGTCATGTCTTACATGGATGTGGCAGGCAAAGAGAGATAGCTTGTGCAGGGAAACTCTGCCTTATAAAGCCATTAGATCTTGTGAGACTTATTCACCCTCATGAGAAGAGCACAGGAAAGACCTGCCTCCATGACTCAGTTGGGTCTCTCCCACAACAAACACATAGAAATTCAAGATGAGATTTGGGTGGGAACACAGCTAAACCATATCACCATTCAAAGTCACATGGGTGAGAAATGGGTGGAATTGGGGTATAAAGCCAATTTGTCTGCCTCCAAGGTCCTTGCTCCAAAACAATATGCTACACATTCTCCAATATATTCATTCAGAGCCAGCCAAAAATTTAAATTTTCTTCACAGAACCAAAAGACTTCACTTTCATTGTGGTGGGATTGAGTTCTTTCATAACATATGTGAGGGTGTAGAATACAAAAACATTAATATATTAGGTAATCCTTAAATTACTTTTAATCCAGAAAGTCTATGAATTAGTAAAAAGAGAGCATTTTTTGTTACATTTCATTTCAGCTTCTGATTCTCTGGCTGAAAGTCGTAAAAACAGTTTAGTTGAAGATTTCCTCTTAGAACATATTTCAATGTACTTTACAATTGAAAAGCAAATTTAGCTCCAAATTCAATTCATATCCAAGTGTATCATCTACAATAAATACCTAATTTTCTCTCCAGATGAGTTTATGGAATATATATTCAAAAGAAAACCGAAAGTGTCTTTTGAAAAATTCTTATATATTTTCCCAAAGGAATCCAGAAACCACTGAATGTCTCAGTGAAATATGTGTTTTCTTTTGTCCCTTTTCTTCTTTTTCTATAAGCAGATTATCTTAGTGGGAAAAGGGAGCTTAATTAATTTGAGAAAACATGCTACAGCACATTTACTGAAATGCCATCATACGTAATTAAACCAAAATTGCTCTTGTCAAAATAAATGAATAAATTTGATGAGGCATTTTCCTTTACTTAGCAGATTTGTTCCACTTTATCACTAATTCATAAAATCCACAAAGGGTCTCTAGTCATTAGTGTGATTAGTTAAAATCTGCTGTTGTTACATTATTGTGAAAGAGAAAGAAAAGCCAGAAGTGGTATCAGGCCACATGAATAGGGTGAGAACATATTTCTATAAGTACTTTAAATGAGAACATGTCAGCCCATGTTTCATCTGAGGCCAAGGCAGTAGTCAATAATGCTCAATATTTGTATGTAAATACTGATTATAGCAGCATTTTTTTTTTGACAAAAGGAACATTTAGAAAGGATTCAGAGCAATACTTTCATACTTAGAAAACAAAACTAGCCTGTTGTCTCATAATACAAGCTACAGAAAATAAAGCTTGACTGTATGTTGTATTTTTTGACAGGATATGTGTTAGGGCGGTAGGGTGGGCACTGATGAAGGCAGATCTGTGTGGATATATCACATTGCATATCAGATTTGCTGTATCAAAAGATAGCTTCAGTTAAAAATGATGTTAATGTCACTGAACCTATAGAGAAAATAAGATAACATTGAGAGGGGACATCTATAACTAGTAATTTTAATTTAAAGGAAAATCCAAGCTAAAAACCCTCTGTTGAGTACCTACTATGTTCAAGGTACTAATTTAGATTGTATAGGTGATGCAAAAATGAAACATCCATGGACTTGTCTTCAAGGATCCTGTATTCGGATATAGTTGATAAGATATTTAAATAATTGCAGTAAGATGTAAGGTAATATTGAAAAATGTTCAGAGAATTCTTCTGGGAGTTTAGAGTAAGACTTTGACTCTGACTATGGACATTAGGGTAGCATCTGTGCTAGATATGAATGACAGGCAGGTTTTGGATTTATGGACGTAGAGAACACTTCCAGGCTGGTGGAATTATAAACAAATTTCCAGAGGTGCAGAATTATGCTTAAGTTTGGGGAATAGTATATGATTTTCTTTGGCTAGAGAATAGTTATAGAAAAAGGTGTAGACTAGCCTGTTAGTGTAGAGCCTGAACTTGGGGGCCAGGGTACAGGAGGGTCTTAGATGACAGGTTAGGAGTTTTAACTATTTTTGCAAGATAACTGGTTAGCAGGGGTCAGGGGCATGTTAATGAGCTGGAGAGGGGCATTTTACCTTTGTTCTTCAGAAAGAGAAATTGGGCAGTGAGATAAAAATCAGTGGGAAAGGTGTTTAAAGTTGAGAAGAATGGGGAAAAAGCTACTGCAATTGTCCAGGCAAAAAGCATTGAAATTCTGAAATAAAGTAGTGACAGAAATGGAGAGGTGGTAGGTTAAGTGAGGGGAATATTGGGTCATAGAACAGACAAGTTTTTGCATGTAATTTAGTGACAGATAAATGAGGAATCAATTATAATTCTGGATTCAAGTCTGGATCATTACGAGCATGTGCATGCCATTGAGTTTTAAGAGAAAGAAGGAGAAAGCCATTCAAGAAGGAAGATAGTGCATCTATTTTGGTCACAATGAGTTTGAAATGCCAAGGGATTTGTAGATGAGCATCTTCAGTTAGCAGTTCCAAAGGCAATGTTTGAAGTCCAGTAATGTACATGTAAAAGGTTTTATAAGTGTTAGACATCAATTTAGAATCTTGAAATTGAAAATAGAGTACTTTGTTTTCTTAATCTAGAAAGTCTTTGCTGAAAGCCAGGGCAAAATCTGTTGAATTAAAGAGCTTCATATTACTATGAAGAATTGATCCCTTTATGTAATGCCCTTCTTTGTCTCTTTTGATCTTTGTTGGTTTAAAGTCTGTTTTTGTCAGATTAGGATTGCAACCCCTGCTTTTTTTTTTTTTTTCTTTCCATTTGCTTGGTAAATATTCTTCCATCGCTTTGTTTTGAGCCTATGTGTGTGTTTGCATGTGAGATGGGTCTCCTGAATACAGCACACCAATGGGTCTTGACTCTTTATCCAATTTGCCAGTCTGTGTCTTTTAATTGGGGCATTTAGCCTGTTTACATCTAAGGTTAATATTGTTATGTGTGAATTTGATCCTGTCATTATTGATGCTGGCTGGTTATTTTACCCGTTAGTTGATGTAGTTTCTTTGTAGTATTGATGGTCTTTACAAATTGTTGTCTAAAAATGTTGGTACAATTTTTATTCACATCAGAAAATGTATAACAGTGTACTTTCCTCCCAAACTTCGCTAACATCAGATAACAATTTTTTAAATATTGGCCTATTTGAAAACCGAAAGTCATATTTGCATATTGTTTAATTTGCTTGAGTCCCTTTTCACATTTAGGTGTACTTTGTTTTTCCTCCTGGGATTTAGGAGTCTTTCATTTTCCCTAGAATTATTACAATTATTACCATTTGTTGATTGATTGGGCAAATGGGAGCCCAATCAACAAAGAAACCTTGAAACTGGGTGGTAATAACAGCAAAGTTAGTGACGTTATAATTAAGAATTCCTAGGTAATAGTAATGACAACTGGCTGAGAAGTTCTTGTGATGCTGAGTTCAAATCTGGGTTTAACCATTTCTTGATTTAATGAGGGGATGAGTACCCTGAATATCAATTTTTTCATCTTTAAATTAGAAGCAATGCTAAAACCTTCTCACAGGGTTTTGTGAGTATTAAAATTTAATAATAGGAACAATGTAGGTTCTTTCTAAGCCAAAGGCTGATTATGTTGAAATTGTTTGATGTTGAACTTGAGGTTTCCTATAAAGCCTTCATTGTAGTCTTGAAGTTATCACTCATACTGCCATCCTCTATGTGTACAGGCCAAGACAATGATATGTCATGAAAACAGACAATATTCTAGAACCATATCTCTGGTCATCCCAATATTAAGCATGACTTGGGGCGATAGGGCCAAAAAGATGTAGAAAGTGCAAATAGTCTACAAACTAAAAACAGCTAGAAGAACAGAATTATTTAAAAGATGCATGATTTGAGACTTGCGTTTCAAAGAGGCTACTGATGTGCCAAGCTAAACATGTATTTTTCCTAATATAGAAATTCATATGTCAACTTTAGAGATTACTTATTTTGTGAAATAGTCATAGGAAATCTGTCATTTTGACCTGAATTTCTCACAGTAAATATAGTACTTTAGAAGGCCTACAAAGTAATGTGTTGAAACTCATATCTAAGCTCATAATATGAGCATTAGGAAATATGATAAGCCTTTAAAAATCCATATCATATATTTTGAAGTTCAATTTAAGCATTTACTTATTCATTCCAGCCATGTTGTTGAATAACCCATTGGGTAGCAGGCAGACTGCTGATTATTGGTAGTATGAAGAGGAAGAAAGCAAGTAGAGACCTTAGGAACAAGAAGACAAGTGAATAAACATAGGTGATAAGTGCTAAAATAGAGGTATGAAATATCGCTGAAGCGGTAAGGAGTGATTGTTGGATAAAGCATCCTGGAGGAGGCGACATGTGATTTGGGCAGGCAGTCCACCAAGGAGTGATGAAGGCAAGACTGGTTCAAACGAAGGGAATAACTCATATAAAAGTATAAAGAGGCATGGTATTTTCAGGGAACATTTTCAGATGTCTGGATTATAGAGCACTGGAAATGAATACTAGGAATGCAGTAAGTAATTTGAGTTAAGTCCTGTATTCAATCTCATTTTTGCTTCCCTTTCCAGGCCCACTGCCATCAAGTTAGTTCAGACACAATTTACTCCAAAAACTGAGTGGTATAAAAGAGCATAGACTGTTTCCTCTGAAAGCTGACATTATGTAGAAGATTATAAACTTCTATCTTCCCTTCTACCATTCCTAAACACAGTATTGATTAAATTTGGGCCTATTTTCTTTTCCACTGTTGCCTAGCACAGTGGAAAAGCTTGATTTGATAACTTGTTCTGGTCAAACAGTTGACTGTGAGATGTGGAAGAGTAAGCAAAAATAAAACAACAAAATACTGGGCAAAGATTCAGACTTCACATTTAACTTAGTGAGACTGGCAGTGGCTTCTTGGAATACTGTGTTGAGATGGCATTTGAAGTTATATGAAGAATCAGCAGAAAGAGTGTGGTAGTTGATTATGGAATTTTGCTGTGGACAAAGAAGGTAATGGTGTCATCTGCTACTCTCAACATTTTCCCCGCCATCTGTGGCTGCCACTAACCTCTGACAGTTTTATGATTCTACAATTCTGTGCCATGTGCATGCTGGGAAAAATAAAGATGGTGGCCCACCTTCGTCCATAATATTGGGCATAACATTTATTGTAGTAATCAAGATTTTCTAACTCTTGGACCTTGTATAGTTTTCAAGTCTCTTGTGTCAGTTTCTCATACAGACATCTAATAAATAATAAAATTCCTGTTTTGCCCAAAACCTCTGAAAAGTCACCCATCCTTTAATATTTATCATATTTGCTACCTACTTTGGTAGCCATCTCTAATCATCCAGAATGATCACTAACTTAAATGTTTTATTTATCTTTACTGTCCATATTATCACTGTGGGATACAACATTGTTGTCTTTTTTTTGTTGTATGTTTAGTTGTATGCTTATTTGCCTTATCCCCACCCTCATTATAAATTCCACGGGATTTTGAGATCCATGCTGTATTCATTTTATATCTTATATTATCACTGGACACAGGACTAACACATAGAGATTTTCAAGAAGTATTTGTTGAATGAATCAATGCATGAATACTTTTCGATGCTTTTGTTTCTTTTCATTATACATATAATTTTGTTACTTCTACCTTGTTGAAATTTTATATTAAATGTATTTAATAAAAATTAAAATACCTAGGAAATTTTTCTCAAAAGAAGCAGTAGTATTTTTTTATTCACAATATGAGAATTTCTAATATATAATAATAGATTCAAGTTTTCTCCCTCATTTTAAAAGTTGAATCCTAATTAGCTGAATTTATCTATTTGATCTTTTAAGAACTTGATTTAATTTTAAAATATGCATTTTTACATGAAGAAATGATTTAATTTTAAAATATGCATATTTACATGAAGAAACTGGTCATTTAAATTGCAACATTTATCTTTGTCTTAATTCAACTAATTTTCAAAATCTTGATTATATTGGCAGGCTATTAACAAATTCCTTCTGAAGGTAAAATTCCAGTTTTTTATGTTTTATGACTGCAAAAAGAAATTTATGAGGGTAATCTGTTTCTTGTAATTACTGTGATTGCTCTCCATGTTATGTACATTTTATATTTGAGAGAAATTTACCTTTGAATTTTTTCCTGTTTGATACGTATCACTGGTCAGCACCACTATAATGATGATCATTTGGATTTAGGCAACATTTGAAGTTTTAATCCTACTAACACTTGGATCCCTTTCCCCCTTTTTCTAAACCAAGATCATTTGTTCTTTCTTTTTCAATTTTCACTGTGCTCCAAGAGAATTCCATTTCCTGCAAATGTAACCTTCCAATTACTTCTAAATTAATCTCTATTAAAATACACTGTTTATATTAACCAACATAATAAAAATACTCAATTTCTTTAAATTTTTATTCCAATGTTGATACTACTTATAAGTAGAAATCTATTGTGATCTATTATGGCCAATCTAGGAACAGTTACCACAAAGCACAGCTTCTGGCAATCAACATCATACTAGAAATATTTGTTATATGAAGCTATTTTTTAGGCCCGGTGGCACATCTCTAAGTTACATAAAACACAATAATATGCAGTTATTTCCAACTCTAGTTTGATGGGTAAAGAATCTAAGACCAAGTAAGAGAGGTAAAAGATTTACTATGGTTATATAAATAATAAATGGGAAAGAGGGAGTCTGATTCCAGTGTCCTTGACCCTGCCCACTTTCTTTCCACACTACCGTGGCTGCCTCTCAGGAAAACCCCCTCAGAGAGCACACCTGGGTCATCTTGTTTGCTTAGCTACATTGAGAAAGATACTTGAAAATTGGTATCTTGACATTTTCAAAACTTACATTTTTGATACACTGTTCTCCATTTCAAAATTAAATATGTCAGAATTTTATTTTCTTCATAAATGGGGATTGTAAATGGGGATAAGTGTGTATCCCATTGGGATTTTGTGAGGCTTCAAATTACTTACAGACACACATTCTTAGAATTGTATTTAGACAGTAAGTAGGTGCTCAGTAAGCTTTGGTGATTATTACCTGCAAATTAAATCACCACACAATTTCCTATCTTTTTGACTTACAGTTCCTGGAGGTGGAGTTGGAAAAATTTATAGGCTAGAAAAAAAACTTTCTCAAGAGTTTATTAATTTATTCACAAATATTATATAGAATGTTCACTGTGTGGTTGCCACTGTGGTGGGTTCTGGGATATAACAGAGATAGTGGTTGCTCTTATGAGACTTACATCTCAGTGTAGGAACCCAGCAAAGAACAGATAAATAGGAGTATAAATAAATAGATGCAACTATAAAATTGGAAGAACAAAAAGACAAGGAACAGAGAGCAACAGAAGGAACCTACTTTAAATAAAGTTTTCAGAGAAGGTCTTTTGAAAGCCGATTTCTAAAGAAAATGGTAGGAGCTAGCCATGAAGTGGGTGGGTAGGGGGTGAGTGGGAGCATTCCAGGCAGAGTAATATGCATCAGTCCTAAGGTAGGAAAAAAAGCTTGGGATTTGCAGGGAACTGCAAGTAGAGCAGGGGGAGTAGAGTATAGTGCACAAGTGAGAGAATGACAAGGAATTGAATCAGAGGACTAGGCTGTGGGTAGGTTATGTGGCTTCTTGTAGGTCATAGTAAGTTTGTTTCTATCCTGTAAGTTTCATGGTAAGCTTTTTTTTTTTTTTTTTTTTAAATTCTGCAAGTTTTATAAATCAGAATTTCTAAACAAGGGGCATGACCTAGTAAAGTCAGGTATCAGGAAGAGGAGATAGACCCTTCACATCCTTCTTTGTTTTCTGAGTGAGGTCCATACTCTATTTTTCCCTCCCCCGCCCTCATCTCATCTCTGTTTACATCTTTTTTTCTTTGCTGAAAGGGAAGAGAATCACTTCTTGGCTCAAAATTCTTCTCACAGGTTTCCTGCAGAATAAATCCCTGTACATCCCTAAGAGAATGTTAAACTCTCCATGGAACAGCTTTTTATAAATGTTTTTCATTGTGAAATTATATCCATTTTGTAACAATTTAAAACTACCTACCCCATGTTATATATTCTCGATTTAACTAAGGGTAGATTTGTTCCCTAGAGCAAAGAGGTATTTTGTTTCAACATGTATTTATTTTCTCTTGGCTGTTCTAAAAGTGACTCACTTCTGATGAGAGTTCTTTAAAAATGGCATTCCATGTGTTGGGGCATTCAGGCTTGTGTTCTTAGAGTCTCACAGACTTTTTTTGTCCTCCTATATTTTTCTCTTTCAGGAGATAAATATGAGCTTCTTCCCTGTGCTAAATAATCGTTTGGAAGGTTTTTACTGTGCTGAGAAAGATCCAAAGTAGATATCTCTTCTCAGCAAGGATGAAAATTATCAGATAGTGATACCTACTGCTGGCATAGGCTGAGCAAGTGGGTCCCATTTGTTGGTCAAACATTCTTAATTTAGTATATTAAACATTTCATATGGTAAAGATGAACTGACATACTAAAGTATGTAATTAAAATGTTAGAGTTGAGTATTACAACAGACTCATTTTTATGTTATATATAGTAGGACAACTATAATAAGGAAAACATGACTAAAATTGAGAAATTGAAAGTATTACTGAGTATTTTTAGGTATCCTTTCAACAAGTTTATAGAATTATAGGAGACAACACATATATTTGTGGAGTAATGGAGAGGAAATCATATTGAATACTACATTTGTCATCAGAGTTACATGTTTTTAAAAATTTCTGGAATGCTGAATGCCACTGTGATAAGAGCATAGCTTTGGCCACTAGATATCTGGGTAATTATTGCTGTGGCACTAGCTCACACTATAGCAGATAACTTCAGGTTTGCTCTTCCATATCCACTTTCTTCTAATTTCTATCCTATTTAGTACTTCAGGAGTCTGATCTGTAAGGAATGTATTAATAGGCCCTCTTTTCTGATTTCTAGTTGTTTCAGCCAATGGAAGCCCTGGCAGGAGATCAGAGAGAAAGAAAAGAACAAAGATAGTGTGTGTTTTCCTCTAGCTCTCTCCTTGTAAGGTTGCCTAGTGGTAGATGTGCCATTCATCTATAGATTACATTTTCTTTTAAGGTGGTCTTTTCTACATAATTCTTTCCTTACAGTTGGTGTAACTGTTCCCTCTCATCTCCCTTTTTCAGGCCTGAAAAACCAAGTCCAGGATACTGCACTATCCATTACTGGTTTTGAAAACCCTGCTCTTACCTTTGTAAATAGTCTCTTTATTTACTCCTCTTTAAATTATCCAAATTTGAGTGTGCCATCTGTTTTCAAAAGAGACTCCAACTGCTGCACTAGCATATAATCTTGGCAACAAATTTTAAATTATGCTTCAGTATCCTTGTCTATAAAGTGGAGGTAAAATCATTTTCTTCTCAGAGACCCTTTGCATACGTAAGGTCAGGGTGTGGATTAGAATAATTACATTCAAATGCTATTTTCTGAAGCTCTAGAGATTCTGCCTCTACTGCTTTCCATACTCTTTCTCCAGGAGTAACTTTTACTTGCTCAGTTATACTGAATGTCTGAACAATTTTTACCTGAAGCAAGAACTCCATGAATGAAACAGCTTGAAAACCACTGGCCTTAGGTGATTACAGGGCTCCTTTTAGTAGAAAAAAAATCTATTATTCTCTCTGGCTGTTATGTTATATACAGACACTAGTGTTCCTTGCATCATAGCTTCTGGCCAGTGCTGGAAATTTAGTAGGCTTAAATAGCTGTAGGCCATCTAGTCTCATGATTGACTATCTGGCCATGGGGAAGAGTCTAGTTAATTCTCCAGGATCATGTTCTCTTTTATAATGTTTTTTTCATGGCTTAAGATGGCTTGTATTTATGGCTGTAGGGGCCAATAAATACATTGCAAGTAGGAGATCAAAAAGCTGCCTTCAGTGGCTTAACTGTGGCCATCTTAGTTCTCAGAGCCCTTCGACAATAATTGCTTGTCAGTGTGCTGGGTGGACACTGAGAACCCGGTTCAGAGTGATTGTTAAACTTTGTAATTTGCCCAAGTCCGGCAACACTCTTGAAAAATTCTACCTCTTGTCTTACTGTTTCCATCCTTGTAGCTAACATCTTTTATTTCCTTTTCTATGTAAAGGAGTAGAGGAAAGGTATTAGCAAATTCTTGGGTGTGCTGTAAGCTATACATGTCCAGAGATTTACTGTAGCATTTACTGGAATGATGAAGCACTCAGAAGCACTACTGATAGAGTATGCCAAAGAAAGAGTCTGGAAAACTGTGAAGTATAGTAGTTTAGAGTTGTCCTTTACAATCATGTAGGTGTTGGTTTGTTCTTTTATTTAACATAATATATTCAGCAAAAATTTCTGAGTACCTGCTATATACTCAAGAGTGTGCTAGACATTGTGGAACATAAAATTTGACAAGACCCCTGCACTTAAGCCTGTGTCTAGGATATATTTAGATAACTGCAACATGATCAGCAGGTTAAGGCAGCTTCCTAACCTGCTTGTTTCTTAGTAGTCCTGAAAGTCAATCTGAGTAGGCAGCATTTCCTAGTGGCTGGTCTTAGAACTGCTTGGTTTTGCATTTCTTCATTATGCTTCTGACTAGATCAAGAAGACTTCTGGCTTGAGCTAAGACTCTTGTCTAGATCAAGAGTCTACACCCCCTTATGCTTCCATTTTCTAGTAACTTTCATTGCTACAATCCAGTTTATTTCATTTAAGGCAACTTTGCTGGCACAATACACACATGTCCTTTTTAATGTTCTTTTCTCTCTGCTATTCAAATTACAAAATTCTTCTACCCTCTTCTCCCCTTTTCAATCAAGTTATGAACCAATATAAAAACCAATATAGGGTGTAGGGAAGGGAGAGTCAGATGTATCGAAGCAAAAATAGGCAGAAACAATCATTGCTTTCCACCACCTAGAACCCTAGCAATCACCTTTAGACTTCTGACACATTTATTTTCTGCTTCTGACTTTTCTAAGAATTAACTTTCAAGATTTTAAAATAAAAAATAAAATTTATTTATTTAATGGGAACTACCACTGTATTTTTTGGGAAGAAACTCATATGCATGATTATGAGGCAAAACCTTGTGAAGAAAGTTGCCTTTGTACCCAATTCTGTGGGATCTAGTTAGATGAAGATGGAGGTGTGGGTTGTGAAAGGCATACAGACAAAACACTTAAAAGAGAAAGCTCAGAGCTAACCTTGGTTTCCATTGAATTTTGAGCAGCTCGAGGTATGGCAATCTCTTTGCTTGACTGAACTCACTTGTTTGAATGACTGTCTATAACACTAAACTTCTTTAAGAAGAGAGAGTCTCTTTTATGTTTGTGTTTTCAATGTTTAACACAGGGTCTGACACATAGTTGGAACTCAGTAAATGTGCAAAGATGAAGGATAAATTGCAAGGTATATATTAAGGATAGGAAGTAACTTTGATAAGAGTAAGGATTTGATAGAATAAAAGGAGTATCTAATGTTAGAAAAGTAGATTGGGACAGATTAGAAAGGCTTTATATATCAAGTCATTAAATAGACTGTGAAGAGCTGCTTAATGGTTTTGGAGTGAGAGCATGACACAGAAATAAGTCTTCAGAAAGGTGAATGTGGGAGCAGTGTGCAGTACAGATTAGTGGAAGGAGGGATGGGACAGGAGATATGGAAATCAATAATGAGGGTAATAAAGTGGAACAGGTGTCAGAGTGGTGTAAAGGTTATGAAAAAGTGCTATTTCACAGTTAAGTATGCTAAACAACTGGCTTTAATCTGCTTCTCCCTCCAGAGTACCATCAGTCTGCCTGGGCTTGAATCCTAGCCTGTCACTTAGTAACCAGATACCTTGGACAAGTTACCAAAGCTCTCTAAATTCATTTCCATTTGTTTACTGTGAGGACTGATACTCCCCCAAACCAAAAACAAACCATGAAGTACTTGCCATGGTGCCCAAAGAATGAGAAATACTCAACACCCGATAATAACTATTAGTATTATTACTGTTATTACTTGTGAAGGCTACAAGTAAGAGTTTCCTGCTGTAGGATGGAATAAGGCTTCTGTACAACTTTTTTTGCTGTGTATGTTCTAACTCAAAGAATTGTTCCCTGATCTCTTAAACAGATTTCATGAAAATCTTTTGTCTAGTAGCAAAAGGACAAGCTTTCAAGCAACTGTTACATAAGAAGGAATCATAAGTGGTAGAGTGTCATGGAAAAATTCTAGTCTCAAATTCATTTCAGAAGAGCAGGGTGACCTTGGGGAAGTCACTTCATCAATCTAGATCTTCATGTTTTCAGCTATGAAATAAAGGGGTTGGATTAAATGATCTTTTAGTTCTTTCCCAACCAGATATTAAATGATTTTTCAAGTTGCTCATTAAATTTCTAGGCTCCATGAAGCAGCTCATTATGTAGTCTACCTGCTCACTTGATACTGCTGTATATTTTTCATACATTTTTTCAGTCTAGATTTCCATTTGGTACATTTTCATTAGCACTGAAGGTTTTTGAGCATTTCTTTCTATAGGTGATCTGTCCCTCTCTCTAAATCCGTGTGTGTGTGTGTGTGTGTGTGTGTGTGTGTGTGTATTTGCACGTGTGCATGTGTGGACAATAGGACATTTTAGCTAGGTCTAGGGTTCAAATTTTGTTGATGATGACAATTGCTTTATCAGTTTTCTGAAGTATCTCTAAACTCCTATAGCTTGGATGCCTCAGGATAAAGTTGAGTGACATCACTCTTGTTAGAATTTATTTGTGACACTAATTTACATGGGAAAGAAGAGTTTCCAGGGAGAAAAGATACAGGGCTTGATTCTCCATTTTTTAAGTTTCAAAGACATTGAAATATGTCTGATGAATTAGGGTGGCCTTGATAAATGCCAACTTATGAAAAACAGCAAGCAGATGCTTAAAATAACAACGCATTTTTCTTGGAGACATAAAGAATTCTGATGAGGGAGGCTATCTCTCATTAGAGGCTAAACGTTGAAGGACGGGTAGTTCTGCTCCCATGCCCAGGCTGACTGACATGCTGGAACCATCTTGATGCAACCACCCTGACACCGTGGATATGCACTGGGATAAACATTTACTTATAACTGAATCGAAAGAACGTCTCTAAAACATGGAAATTCTTAGACATTTGACAATTTTGCTATGGGACTACTAAGTGAGTGTAGCTCAAAGGTAACAGCATTATTTTATTTTATTTTTTTACTATACTTTAAGTTCTGGGATACATGTGCAGATAGTGCAGGATTGTTACATAGGTATACACATGCCATGGTGGTTTGCTGCATCCATCTCCAAGTTATCTACATTAGGTATTTCTCCTAATGTTATCCTTCCCCAATCCCCCCACCCCCTGCTATCCCTCCCCTAGTTTCTGCACCCCCCAACAGGCCCTGATGTGTGATGTTCCCCTCTCTGTGTCCATGTGTTCTTATTATTCAACACCCATTTATAAGTGAGAACATGCGGTGTTTGATTTTCTGTTCTTGTGTCAGTTTACTGAGAACGATGGTTTCCAGCCTCATCGATGTCCCTGCAAAGGACGTGAACTCATCCTTTTTTATGGCTGCATAGTATTCCATGGTGTATATGTACCACATTTTCTTTATCCAGTCTATCACTGATGGGCATTTGGGTTGGTTCCAAGTCTTTGCTATTGTGAACAGTGCTGCAATGAACATACAGGTGCATGTGTCTTTATAATAGAACAATTTATAATCCTTTGGATATATACCCAGTAATGGGATTACTGGGTCAAATGGTATTTCTATTTCTAGATCCTTGAGGAATCGCCACACTGTCTTCCACAATGGTTGAACTAATTTACACTCCCACCAACAATATAAAAGTGTTCCTATTTCTCCACATCCTCTCCAGCATCTGTAGTCTCCAGATTTTTTAAAGATTGCCATTCTAAATGGTGTGAGATGGTATCTCAATGTGGTTTTGATTTGCATTTCTCTAACGACCAGTGAGAAACAGCATTATTTCTTTACCACTCAGCACAGAACCGTATTTGTCTGGGGAAACCATGGAACTCTCTACCAAAAGCAATGCGAAAATACATACAGCAACTCAGTGACAATGATGTTAACCAAAACTAGCAAGCAGGACTGTTGGGGGCCAGCAAATAGAAATGCTGATTTCAGTAAGTGTCAAGTTCAGTCTTAAGGGCTGGGCCCTTTTCAGGTGCAAAACAGTGACAAACAATGGCTCTAGGACACATGAACACTCTTGGAGATCTTTAGATATATTTGAGTGAAAAAATTTGTAAATCAAGTTGGAATTAGTGTTCAAAGAGTAGATGAGAATGAAGAGACATTGCAAATTATATATTAATGTATATGGTACTTTTTTTGAATGCAGGTTCATATTAAATTATTATTAATGCATGCACCAAGCATAAGGAAAGGTTAATCTATTTTGAGGGTCAGTTATATTTATTATTGTAAAATAGTAGTAGGATATTCTGGTTAACAAAGCAGTCTCATGAACTTAGTTAACATGAGGCTACCCCTGAGAGAGAGATCATCTCTACAAACACTGATAGGTCAGACTTTTTAGTCTCCTCTATAAGGCTGAGAAAAATGCCTTAGAAATATGTCTGAATGGCTAGGTAGTCTCTATCAGATGATAGCTGGATTGTGTCTACATCTTTATTTTTTATCTACATCAATAAGAAAATCTTTATGAATTGGGTAATGTTACCTTTATCCATTTTAAATGGAAATAAACCTTTATCCATTTTAAATGGAAATAAACCTTTATCCATTTTAAATGGGCTCAGATCATTGTGACGGTTTGCCAAAATCACCTTTAGGGTAATAGTGGAATCTGGGCTGAAAATTTGGTCTCTTGACTCCAAGTACTGTGTTATTTTATCTGTTCCCCTCTTCTGTAGCTAATGTGACAATCTGAAGACTAGAGATATTGGTGAAAGGAGGGAGGGGAGTTTTCTTTTCATTGAAAAGGGGCAGTAATTCTGGACAGATGTTGAAACTAGAATTAAGCTTTAAAAAAATCTTTTCTTTCCACAATATATCCATAATGTTGGGAGTCTAATATTGTGTGTGTGTGTGTGTGTGTGTGTGTGTATGTTGGAATGGACAAGGGAGAGATCTTGAAATTATTTCTGTGATTTGATTCACTGTATTTTACAAGTAGCTCCGATAAGCACAGTACAACAGTATGGCAATAATTCTTATGTTGATTCTAAATGCAAATGATAATTTTATGGTCTGGGTTATTTAGTTCTCTTCTGAAGCTTGGGGATTTAATTACCTTTTTTTTTCTGTTATAATCCAGGTAGCATGTCATTAATTTTCCAATGTATTTGTAATGTTTTCTCTTTGTAACAGTTTGTGTTACATATGCGTTTAACTATCAGACAGAAATCAAGCAATGCTGAGTTTGGGTGCTCTCTGCAGAATAGCTGACTAGCAATATTTGGATCAGTGGATCCAAATATCTTTGAAAATATAAAATGTAAAATATATATTATATATTTCTAAAGTTTGTCTTCTTAAAGCTCATTTATTTCAATGGCATTTTTGTGGATTAAGGAAGTACATGCTTGTTTGACTTGTTGAAAATAAATGCCCCTGAGAAGGAAAACATGTGAACCCTCTATAAGTCTTTTATTCCATAAGAATTGGCTTTTGCAATCAACTCATGGTAATTTCAGGAGATACTGAAAGAATCAAACATAAAAGCATGACACACTGGGAAAGTTAGTTCCAGAAAGTGGGTACTACACTAGGGGTCAACAGGGCAGAAGAAAGAGTAAGCGTTGGGATCAGCAGAACTGGGTTTGAATCATGATGTCACACTGCGTGCTGAATATGTGACTTTGAACAATACAATGAAATCATTCAAGCCTCTTTTTCTTTCCTGGAAATTGGGATTGATAATACCTCCCTATTTGACTTCAAAAGATTATTCTGGGGGCAAGTTAAGTAATAAATCTTAAAGTGTTTTATAAAAGCTTATATATAAACAACAGACAGATGCCATTTAACTTCGGCAAAAAAGGAACTTACTGAAAGACCCTGGGTAATTTACTAACTGAAAGGACAAAGCTGGGGTGCCAGGTATAGAAAGCACAGTAACCAGGGCTGCTGAACCAGGAATCTAAATAAGTAGGCAGTCTTGTCTAGACGTCATCACCAGGATGAATCAGCCTTGCCTTTCTCTTTGAGATCTTCTGCTCAAGATTCAGAATCCCAGGAGAGAGTGAGAAAGGGGGTGGCGGGGGGAGGAAGGGGTGTGGAGGGAGAGGGGAGCAGACAGACACTAGGAAAAACTAGAAACCCAGACCAAAAGTCCTCCTCATGGATTAGGGATTAGCTAGGGCAAAGCAGCTTGATTAACAGACCTTCAAAACTAGTAAGGAGAAAGAGGAAATGCCGTCAGGCAAAACTGAATGGAAACTGGGTGACAAAAATACTGATGTTCGCTGAAAAGGCTCTACAATTATTTGTTCCTTTGAGAGAGCAGGCTGCAGAGATGATGCAATGGTGGCAGTCTGGGGGAGTGAGAGGGAGGTGGAGCTCTGGTTAGCTAGGGCCTCTCTGGCAGGGGTGTATACCTTGGGGAAGAAGATAAAAGAGTGTGAAGAAGGAGGAGGATAGGGTGGATACAAAAAATGGAGATAGGAGGACAGTCAAAAGACAAACACTGGTGATTTTAACAGAATGTTTTGTGTCCTAATGATTTCATATAAAATATCAAGATAAACATAGACATTATCAGTTCAGTTTTTTGAGTTGGTTGACCTAGTTCTTCAAAAGTGGGGGTTTTAGCTTATCTTGTATGCATCCTAGGCTTGCACGAAAGTGCCTGAAAGGACTTGAAAGAGATACTTGGAATGGCTGGGCCTCTACCACGTCACTCAGAAATGCTCCAGGTTATATGCTTTATGAATTGGGATTTCATATGTGAATATCATAGAGAAAAAAGTTACATTGCTAAAAATAGCACTAGAAAACTGTTGTCTGCTAAAGGAAACCATGAAGAATTGTTTTGACTAGCATAGTCTCAGTCTCCATCAACAGCTGGGCAGCTGGGTACACAGCATGCTATTGCTTTATTGTTTGATTCATATTAATATTACCTCAGTGTTGTTCACACAATTGATTTTGCCATGGTCAGAAAGAGCGTCAGTCTACAGAAAATATTTACCTGCCGTGAGGGTTTGTTGAAATAATCCTGAATTGTATTTGATCCATTTGGTCAACAGTGGAATTAATAGGCTCAAGCAGATCAGACTTCTTTGCTGAAAATATCTCCTTCTTTCTTAGTTTGTGCCCTGAAAGGCCAGAGTTCAGCTGCCAAGGAATCTCTAATCCTCTTTGACATCAGGGAATTTTCTTGGCTCATTCATTTGCCCCCTGGTATCCATTAACATTTTCATGTGCTGTGTGGAGTAAATGAAACTGTCTTATGTGGACTGCAGTGAGGTTAGAGATAGTATGTTTTAGAGGGAGATGAAAGGTTTCAGGGTGTGCATTTTCTTAGTTTTGCTCCAAGCAAAACAGTGTGCATATTCTTAGATTGCTCAAAATAAGCTGAGCAAAGGGTTTCATGTAAGGTGAAGTCAATGACTGAAACAATAATACCTTAGACATACATTAGCCTGCCATTTAGCTTTGAAGATACTTTTATCACATACTTGTTCAATTGCATTTTTTTTTTTTTTTTTGAGACAGGCTCTCACTGTCATCCAAGCTGGAGTGTAATGGCTCAATCATGGCTCGCTGCAGCCTTGACCTCCCCGAGTTCAGGTGATCCTCCTACCTAGGCTCCCAAGTAGCTGGGACCACAGGCGTGCATCACCAGGCTCAGCTAATTTTTTGAATTTTTGTATGGTTTCACCATGTTGACCACACTGATCTTGAACTCTTAGGCTCAAGTGATGCAGCTGCTTCAGGCTTCCAAAGTGCTAGGATTATAGGCATGAACCACTGTGCCTGGCCCAATTGCTTATTTAATCTGATTATGTAGCTAGATCTTCAGGGTCAAAGTGGAAGCAGTGGTATCTGTATATCTGTGTCTCTATTGATATAAATATATAGATATTTCCCAAATACACCACTATAATTATTTTAGTTGTCCATCCTGTTAGCCTTACAAAATTCTTCGTAGAAAAAATATAAATAGGTATGCCCCGATACATGTATTTGCACATGTCACTGGTATGATGCTAAAAGAGGTTTGTGTATTATGATTTATACTTGCTTGAGAAAGGCTGCCTGGTGGAGAAGACAGACCAAATTATATAACAGAAGATGATAATAAAAAGGGCAGAGTGGGAAAATTTTAGAATGGAGAAGATTATAGGATATAGAATACTGTTTATATCAAATATTAATTTTTATTTTATAGGCTAAATTAAAAATACATGCTTATTTCCAAAAATGGTGAAAATATTAGATGAGGAAAATATGAAGGGGCATAAAAATCCTAAAAGTAATCTTAGCGTCCTAAAGCAACTAACAGCATTTCTCTACATTTCACTCCAGGCTATTGTCTCCCCCTTTATTTCCATTTTTCTATTGTTATGTTCATTCAACATACCTTGATATGCTTTGCTTTGTTTGCCCAATAGTATAAAATAAGATGAACATCTTTGTGAATATTTGTCAATATTTTATATTATTTCTAAATCTAGGTTTCCAAGAATGGACTTAATGATTAGACATATTTTTTTTTCTACTATGAACAGTTAAATTTATTGAGATTGTTATAATTTTCATAATTGTATTATAAAATGTAACTCTGTCATGTCCCTAGGCCAGCAAGTTTTCTAAAGGAAGTCCCAAAACAATTTGATTTAAAATATTATTTTCCTAATAGCACAGCTTTACTGCACAGAACCAAGATAGGAGTTAGACCAAGATAAAATAGAACATGTACAGAATTTTTTCAATTTCTGCCTCAATAGAAATTACTCTTTAATGACTATACATTTTTTGTTAATGATTTTTTGAAAACTATAATTTTAAATAAGACAAAATTTTTCTGCTGTATAAATATATCCATTTTCTTAATATCAATTATATAGGAAATATGTCTCCATTAATCTTTTTTTCCAACTTTTAAGTTGAGAGGTATGCCAGTTTGTTATATAGTTAAACTTGTGTCTTAGGGGTTTATTGTACAGATTATTTCCTTACCCAGTCATTAAACCTAGTACCTATTAGCTATTTTTCCTGATCTTCTCCTCCTTCACATCCTCTACCCTCTAAAAGGCCTCAGTGTGTGTGTTTTTCCCCTCTATGTGTTCATGTATCATCATTTAGTTCCCACTTAAAAGTGAGGACATGTGGAATTTGATTTTCTGTTCCTGGATTAGTTTGTTAAGGATAAGGGCCTCCAGCTCCATCCCTCTATCCATGTTCCTGCAAAGGACATGATCTTGTTCTTTTTTATGGCTGTGTAGTATTCCATGGTGTGTATGTACCACATTTTCTTTATTCAGTCTACCACTAATGGGAATTTACGTTGCTTCCATGCCTTTGCTATTGTGAGTAGTGTTGCAATGAACATATGCATGTGTGTGTCTTTATGGTAGAACAATTTATATTCCTCTGGGTTTATATCCAAGAATGGGATTCCTGGGTTGAATGGTAGTTATGTTTTAAGTTCTTTGAGAAATTGCCAAACTGCTTTCAACAATGGCTGACCTAACGTTCCCATAAGCAGTGTATAAGCATTCCCTTTTCACCACAACCTCACCAACATCTGTTATTTTGACTTTTTAATAATAGCCATTCTAACTGATGTGAGATGGTATCTCATTGTTGTTTTGATTTGCATTTCTCCAGTGATCAGTGATACTGAACTTTTTTTTTCATGTGATTGTTGGCTGCATGCATATCTTTTCTTTTGAAAAGTGTCTGTCCATGTCCTTTGCCCACTTTTTAATGGGGTTGTTTGTTTTTTTCTAGTAAATTTGTTTAAGTTTCTTATATATGTGGGATATTAGACCCTTGTTGGATGCATGGTTTGCAACAAGTTTTTCCCATTTTGTAGGTTGTCTGTTTACTCTGTTGATGCTTGTTTTTTGTTTTGTTTTGTTTTTTCCCTGTGAAGAAGCTTCTTAGTTTAATTAGATCTCATTTGTCAAGTTTTGCTTTTGTCGTAATTGCTTTTGGTGTTTTTGTCATGAAATATTTGTCCATTCATATGTCCAGAATGGTAGTGCCTACGTTGTCTTCCAGGGTTTTTATGTTTTGGTTTTTACATTTAAGTCTTTAATCCATCTTGAGTTAATTTTTGTATACAGTATAAGGAAGGGGTCCAGTTTCATTCTTCTGCATATGGGTAGCCAGTTCTCCCAGCACCATTTATGGAATAGGGAATCATTTCCCCTTTGCTTGCTTTTGTCAGGTTTGTTGAAGATCAGATGGCTGTAGATGTATGGCCTTATTTATTTCTGGGTTCTCTATTCTGTTTCATTGGTCTATGTGTATGTTGTTTTACCAGTATCATGCTGTTTTGGTTACCATTGCCCTGTAGTATATTTCGAAATTGGGCAGCGTGATGTCTATAGCTTTATTCTTTTTTCTTAGGATGGCCTTGGCTGCTCTATGTACTGTGGTCCTGGAGACTGTTACAATTTTTTGATTCCATGTGAATTTTAAAATGGTTTTTCTAGTATGGTAAAGAATGCCAATGTTTGTTTAATACGAATAGACTGAATGTATAAATTGCTCTGGACATTATGGTCATTTTAATGATACTCTTCCTATCCATGTGCTTGGAATGTTTTTCCATTTATGTCTTCTCTGATTTCCTGGAGCAGTGTTTTGTAGTTTTCCTTGCAGAGATATTTTACCTCCCTGGTTTCCTTAATCTTAGGTATTATGTTCTTTTTGTGGCCATTGCTAATGGGAATGTGTTCCTGGTTTTGCTCTCAGCTTGTCTGTTGTTGGTGTATAAGAATGTTAGTGATTTTTGCACATTGATTTCTCTATCCTGAGAATTTGCTTAATTTTATCACCTTAGGGAGCTTTTGGGCTGAGACTATGGGGATTTCTAGTTACAGAATCATGTTATCTGAAAACAGGGATAGTTTGACTTCCTCTGTTACTATTTGTATGCCCCTTGTTTGCCTGATTGCCCTGGCCAGGACTTACAATACTATGTTGGATAGGAGTGGTGAGAGGGCATCCTTGTCTTGTGCTGGTTTTCAAGAAAAATGCTTCCAGCTTTTGCCTATTCAGTATGATAATAGCTCTTATTATTTTGAGGTATGTTCCTTTAATACCTGGTATATTGAGAATTTTTAGCATGAATTAATGTTGAATTTTATCAAAACCATTTTCCTTATCTATTGAGATAATCATGTAGTTGTTATCTTTTGTTCTGTTTATGTGATGAATGACACTTATTAATTTGCATATGTTGAACCAACTTTGCATCCCAGGGATAGAGCCTACTTGATCATGGGTGGATCTGCTTCTGCATTCAGTTTGCCAGTATTTTGTTGAGGATTTTTGCATTAGTGTTCATCAAGGATATTGGCCTGAAATGGGGTGGGTGTGTGTGTGTGTGTGTGTGTGTGTGTGTGTGTGTGTGTGTGTGTGTGTTTCCATGTGTGTCTGTCCCTGCCAGGTTTCAGTAGAAGAATAATGTTGTCTTCATAGAATGAGTTAGGGAAGAGTCCCTTCTCAAGTTTATGGAATAGTTTCAGCAGGAATGGTACCAGGTCTTCTTTGTACCTCTCATAGAATTCAGCTATGAATCTGTTTGGTCCTGGGCTTTTTTTGGTTGGTAGATTATTACTGACTTAATTTCAGGACTTGTTATTGGTCCATTCAGACTCAATTTCTTCCTGGCTCAGTCTTGGAGGGTGTGTATGTGTCCAGAAATTTATCCATTTCTTCTAGATTTCCTAGTTTCTGTGTGTAGAAGTGTTCATAATATTCTCTGATGGTTATTTGTATTTCTATGGGGTCAGTGGTAATATCCCCCTTGTCAATTCTGATTGTGTTTGTTTGAATTTTCGCCCTTTATTAGTCTATCTAGCAATCTATGTATTTCATTAATTTTTTTTTCAAAAAACAGCTCCTAGATTCATTGATATTTTGAATGGGTTTTCATGTCTAATCTCCTTCAGTTTAACTCTCATTTTATTTCTTGTCTTCTGCTAGCTTTGGAATTTGTTTGCTCTTGGTTCTCTAGTTCTTTTAGTTGTGATGTTAGGTTGTTAAACTGAGATCTTTCTAGGTTTTTGATGTGGGCATTTAGTACTATAAATTTCTCTCTTCACACAGACTTAGCTATGTCTCAGAGATTCTAGTATGTTGTCTCTTTGTTCTCATTAGTTTCAAAGAACTTCTTGATTTCTGCTGTACTTTCATTATTTATCCAAGACTCATTCAGGAGCAGGTCATTCAATTTCCATGTAATTGTATGGTTTTGAGTGAATTTCTTAGTCGTGATTTCTAATTTCAGTGTGCTGTGGTTCAAGAGATTATTTATGATTTCAGTCCATTTGTATTTGTTGAGTGTTTTACTTCTGATTATATGATTGATTTTAGAATATGTGCCATGTGATGATGAGAAAATGTATATTCCATTGTTTTGGGTGGCGATTTCTGTAGATGTCTGTCAGGTTTATTTGATCCAGTGCTGACTTGAAGTCCTAAATATCTTTGTTGATTTTTTTTTTTTTTTGTTTCAATGATCTGTTTAATATTGTCAGTGGAGTGTTAAAGTCTCTATTATGTGGAAGTTGAAGTCTTTTTGAAGGTTGCTAAGAACTTGCTTTTTGCATCTGGGTGCCCTTGTGTTGGGTGTAATACTTTACCATTAGATAATGCCCTTCTTTGTCTTTTTTGATCTTTGTTGGTTTAAAGTCTGTTTTGTTTGAAAATAAGATTGCAATCCCTGCTTTTTTGTTTTTCTTTTGCTTGGCAGATTTTTCTTCATCTTTCAATATTAAGCCTATGTGTATCATTGCATGTGAGATCAGTCTCTTGAAGATAGCATACCAGTGGGTCTTGGTTCTTTATCCAGATTGCCATTCTGTTTGTTTTAATTGGGGCATTTGGCCCATTTACATTTAAGGTTAGTATTGATATGTGTGGGTTTGATCCTGTCATGTTGCTAACTGGTTATTTTATAGACTTGTTTATGTGATTGCTTTATACTGTCACTGGTCTATGTACTTCAGTGTATTCTTATACTGCCTGGTAAAACAATCTTTCCTTTTCATATTCAGTGCTACCTTCAGGATCTCTTATAAGGCAGGTCTGGTGGTAATGAGGCCCTCAGCATTTGCTTTTATGAAAAGAATCTTATTTCTCCTTTGCTTATGAGCTTACTTGGGTTGGATATGAAATTCTGGGTTGGAATTTTTTAAGATTGTTGAATATTGGCTCCCAATCTCTTCTGATTTATAGGGCTTCTGCTGAGAGGTCTGCTGTTAGTCTGATAGGCTTCTCTTTGTAGATGACCTGAGTTTTCTCTTTAGCTGCCTTTAACATTTTTTCTTTCATTCTGACCTTAAACAATCTGATGATTATCTGTCTTGGGGATGATCTTCTTATGAAGTATCTTAACAGGATTCTTTGCATTTCCTGAATTTGAATGTTGATTTCTCTAGCTAGATTTGGCAGTGTTCTCATGGATGATATCCTGAAACATGCTTTCTTTTTTTTTCTTTTTTTTGAGACGGAGTTTCACTCTTGTTACCCAGTCTGGAGTGCAATGGCGTGATCTCGGCTCACTGCAACCTCCACCTCCTGGGTTCAAGCAATTCTCCTGCCTCAGCCTCCTGAGTAGCTGGGATTACAGGCATGCACCACCATGTCCAGCTAATTTTTTGTATTTTTAGTAGAGACAGGGTTTCACCATGTTGACCAGGATGGTCTCGATCTCTTGACCTCATGATCCACCCACCTCGGCCTCCCAAAGTGCTGGGATTACAGGCGTGAGCCACAATTCTGTCTCTTTTATGGACACTAATAAGTACTTGGTCTCTTTATATAATTCTGTATTTCTCAGAGTGTTTTGTTCCTTTTCATTCTTTTTTCTCTATTCTTGTTTTATTTCGGAAAGCCAGTCTTCAAGCTCTGAGAGTCTTTCTTCCTGTTGGTCTATTTTGCTATTTATACTTGTGATTGCATTATGAAATTCTTGTAGAGTGGTTTTTAGCTTTATCAGACTGGTTACATTCTTTTTCATACTGGCTATTTTGTCTGTCAGAGACTGCATTGTTTTATCATAATTTTATATTCTTAATTCTATTTCTGTCATTTTATCCATCTAAGCCTGGTACAGAACCCTTGCTAAAGAGGTGATACAGTTATTTGGATGAGAGAGGGCACTCTGGCTTTTTGAGTCTTCAAGGTCATTGAACTGATTTTTATATTTGCAGGCTTATCTTTCTTCAATCTTTGAGGTTGCTTATCTGTGGATGGGTATTTTTTAATTCTTACCTGATGACCTTCAGAGTTTGATTGTGGTATAAGGTGGATTCAGCTAACTTTCTTCATTTCTGGAAGATTTTAGGGTGCCATTCCTTAGCTCCCAACTCCTTGATTGTGTGCTCCAACTCTGGGGGACTTATATGGGACTCAACTTTGATTCCTAAACTCTGGCTTCTTGAGTTTAGGAATCTACTGTGCTGTGGGGACTGAGGTGTTCCCAGATCACTGATCACTACACTCCAATGAGTTGTGTCAGCCAAAGAATTTCACAGTGCAGTGAAAGCAGGATCCACCCTCCTTTGCTTGTGCCAGCAGCAGTGACAGCAGCAGCTGTAGCAGAGTGCTAGTGGGTGCCAGAGTGCCTGTCTCCCTGTGGGCATTCACCATAGTTGTGGTGGCAATGCAGCTGGGGGTGTCATGGGTGGGGTCCCCTGCTGACAACTATGTGTGTGGTCACAATGGAAGTGGGGTTGGCTGGGTGGGGGGATGTTGGCGAGTGCAAATCTGGTTGCCTTCTTTGTGCTGTGCAAATAGTAGTGGTTGCTCAGGGCAGGGGAGGGTCTATTCTTCTCTGTGCAGTGTTAGCACAAGGTCAGGGCATTAGTAGGGTTGGGCCTGGCTGGCTCTGTGCCCACCAAAGATCCATCTGCAATGGTGGTCAGTGGTGTGGGGGGAGGAAGGAAAGGACTGTATCCCTGCACACAGCTCATGCAAGAAAAGCAAAACCCATTGACACAGACATTTGCCAGCAAACTGCTGTGGGGAGTTGCAGTGGGCCCATGGAGAGCTGCAGTCTGGGGAGGAAGTGTATAGCTGGTGCTTGCCCATAGGGGTCACCTGACTGGAGTTCTTCACTGGTCAGTCATGGTCCGTCAGTGCATAAGCTGTGGTAAGTGTCCCCAGAGTACTCAAGGCTATCCTGCAAGCAAGTGTGGCCAAGCTGGGGCCCTGGGAGAGGCTACAGACCAAGGAGTGCTCAGGTCCAACTGGCTCCATCTAATGGGCAAGGCCATACTGCAGAGTTTAGCACCAACAGTTTTCCTAGGGCAAAAGTTTCCTGTGAGAGCAAGTGGATCCTAGGGGGATGGCCATCTCTGGCTGTGCTCTGCTACGGACACTACCACACCAAACCCTCCGTGCTCTACATCAGCTGGCTTGCTGCCCTTACCACTTCTCTAAGCAGCTCTCCCTGCCAACTCAAGTGTCCTTGATGGTTGAGAAGTCTGTTTCTTCTGGGGTTTCAGAGGCTCATGGTGAGAGAAGGTTACTCTTTGATGGTTTAACTCACCCATTTTCCTGGAGCCACTGAGGTCCAGGAATGAGTCTAGGTACACTATAGCTTCATGTAGAGTTCTCAGCTTTCTCCCCCTTCAGCCAAGCTTCTGTGTCCTCTCTGTCCACTCTCAGTGCCTTCCCTCTGAAGATCTGTTAGGAGCATGACAGTCATCTAAGTCTCTTGGTGGGAGCTGTTACCTGGCTATATCTAGTCAGCCATCTCACCCTCCCCTCCTAAACATGTTTAGATTTTTGAGGCCCCTAACTTCTAGAAGGGCTCTGGTAACTTAAATAAATTTCCTTTTATATTCAAATTTACCCTTTGATTTACACTTTCTAAAGCCCTCAGTCAAAAGGCATATCGATTTGGGTAGCATAATTGACTTTTATCAACACTGCCTTTATAATTTTTGTTGAATTTAGGCATTTGATGATCAGAAAGTTATTTTTCAATTTTTACTTTTGCATTTTTTTGATTACTAGTACAGTAACAATGTTTCATGTGTTTATTGATTACCACTATTTCACTTTTTGTAATTATCTATTCATGTATTCATATTCTATTTCTGTTTATAGATATATATTTTTTCTTCCTGTGTTTCTATTTAGATTTACTTTTTTACTCAAATAAGTTATTAAATATGTTAACACTTGTTAACTAAATTAAACATATTTCTCGGAGCTTGTAATGTTTTCTAACTTTCTTGTTAATGTGCGCATGCATATATATATATATATATATATATATATATATATATATATTTTTTTTTTTTTTTTTTTTGAGATATAGTCTTGCTCTGTTGCCCAGGCTGGAGTGCAATGGCATTATCTCAGCTCACTATAACCTCTGCTTCCCGAGTTCAAGCCATTCTCCTGCCTCAGACTTCCCAGTAGCTAAGACTATGGGTGTGCACCACTATGACTGGCTAATTTTTGTATTTTTAGTAGAGTCAGGGTTTTGGCACGTTGGCCAGGCTGGTCTCAAACTCCTGACCTCAGGTGATCCACCCACCTTGGTCTCCCAAACTGCTGGGATTACAGGCATGAACCACCACACTCAGCATATTCATTAAATTTTTAATGCATGGGCACTGGAAAGTGTCATGTGTTCGTGTATATCTATTTATTCCATCATGATTTCTGCTGTTAATTGCATGCTTAAAAATATTTTCATCATTTCAGAATCATATAAATAATCCCCTACAATTATTATTATGTTTCCACACTTTATATTTAATCTTTTGATCTCTTGGGAAGTAATCTTGGCATGTGACATAGTGTAGGGGTCTACTCTGGTTTCTCTCCGCCCCAGTCTTCTTAGTTGGTTCTTGTCTATCTAGTTATCTCTATTCGTCTCCCTTACTCTCTCTGAATCATTACTCTCCATTCACATAGAGAGTAATTCTTACTCTTCCTTTACACTCCAAGCTGGTTTCTCTCTTATGGTTTTGACACTTGCTTCTCCTGCTTGGATCTCTTACGGTTTTGACACTTGCTTCTCCTGCTTGATAAGGAATATGGCTTATTCCTTAACATGCTTTGTCTGTATCAAAGAAGTCTTCCTGAGCCCTCTATCTTAGCTACTGCTTTTCTATCAGTATGAATCCTTTGACCTTATTAATAGTTTCTTTCTGGGATTTAGCAGTATCCAAAATTGCTTGTCCATTTAATTGTATTGTCTTTAACATCAGCATATAGACTCCATGAAAACATGGGCTTTGTCTGTCTGCTTTACCACAATTTCCCCAGCATCAATAATTGACCTGGCATATAGTACATATTCAACAAATATGTTCTTTGGGCAAATGAATAAATAGATTTGTGACATATTATTAGCCAAGTATTATGCTGTAAAAATAATGACATTAGCCACTAACTTTTACTGAGTACTTATTCTTGATAGTTTGTCTGCTAGAAATTGCCTTTGCAAAAATTGTAATAATGAGAGAAATCTAACATCCCTGACTCCATCTGGTTTCTAATTTCACAAGCTAACTGCCTTTGTTCATTCCTGGGCATAAGCCTTTGTTCATTCCTGGGCATAAGCCAGCCTAACTATTGGAGAAATTTAAATTATAGTTTAACTTTAAAGCAAGGATAATGATAGTCACTTTCCAAAACTAAACCCCTCTTTGTTTGGGGACCAAAACTGCCTTTGTAAAGCTAATGGAAGTCCTCAACATTAGAATTATGGGAAGGGCCTGAATTCTGCTAAGATGTAGGCTTAATTAAATGATAAACAGCAATTGCTTCCTAGGTTTCCTTTTACAGTTGCTGCTCAGGAGTCACATAGTCAGAAGTCAAAAGATTTATAACTATTCCAATTGTTCCCATAGATATAACATCACTATTGTGAAATCTAAGACTGGTCTTTTTTCAGACTTTTGCATTCTGGTAGAACAGCTGATGCCACCTAGACCCATGACCCATACCACAAAATTGACTTGATTAGTCCTGTAAGCCCTACCTGGAAACTGACTCAGCTCATGAAGACAGTTAATTTCATAGTTTAGAAATGCCTATGATTTCATCTATAATCAATCAGCAGCACTCATTCCCTAGCCCCCCGGCCTGCCAAATTAGCCTTAAAAATTCTAACTTCTGAGTTCTCAGGAGGCAGATTTGAGCAATATCTGCTGTCCTCCTCTCTCGATGCTCCGTGGTTATTAAGCTCTTTCTCTACTGCAACACCTACTATCTTAGTGTATTGGATTTTTCTGTGCAGTGGGCAAGAAGAACTTACTGAGTTGTAATATGCTTGCTTTGGTATTTTGTGAACATTATTTTATATAATCCACCAAACAAGATTTGCCAATTGAGGACTTAATGAACTTTATTACTGCAAACAGCTCTTAATAATAATAGATGCTATTATATCCCTCACTTACAGGTAGAAAGCAGAAGAATTGAGAGTTTAAGTAAATGTGTTAATATCAAATAACTAGTAAGGAAGAATGCTGTAGCTTTATAATATGTTTTGCATATTTACCTGCCCAATTCTCCTGGAAAAATGTTTTGCATTCATTTTAATTAGTTTATTCTACCAAGCAAACTTTCAGATCTTCCTTTTAGTTTCTTTCTGACTAATCTTACTGACTTTTTGATTGGAATTGAATTAAACCCTTCCTTAATTTGGAAAGAGCTTCATCTTAGTATTAACCATCACAGTAACTTTTTAGAAAGTATGATGCAGCAGGATTTTTTTATCCCATAAAATTCCTTCCTCCCTCCCTTCCTTCCTCCCTCCCTCCCTCCTTCCTTCCTTCCCCATTCTTTCTTCCTTTCTTTTCTTTTCTTTTTTTTTTTTTTTTTTAAGTTTAGAGATGGATTCTTGCTATGTTACCCGGGCTGGTCTCAAACACTTGGCCTCAGTGATTTGCACATCTCCACCTCCCAAAGTGCTGGAATTACAGGCATGAGCCACTGCACTCAGCTTCATCCCATAAAATATCTGTTGCTCTCTTGTGGACTCTCTCTTCTTTATGGTGATTATCCTCCATCTCCTTACCTACTCTGAGAAAGGTACCCAAGCATTGTTCTACAAACTTAGATCCTCATAAAGGAAATACGATACAAGAAGAATTTATTAAATTTAAATCTGACATGGTTCCGTCTCTCTGGGTATGTCTTACCTCTTTTTAAACCTCTAACACTTTGATCATAAACATATACTGTTGTAGGGGAGGGATATAGTGGTGGTTAGATTACGGTTAACTCAGTCCTTACTAAAAACTTTCTGCTGCTTTTGATCTCTTTTGTTGTTGCTTTTGTTTCAGTTTCTCCTATATTAAATGGATCAGCTCAGCTCTTTCTCTTCATAAATACTAGGCAGAGGCCATAATTTAATCTTCAAAACTTGAAGCCATTTTGTCATCTGAGAGGATCCTCTCCAATATGTATTCCTTAATACATGCAGGCACACCTTAGAGTTAGAGACGGTGGAAAGGTAGGGCTAAGATACTTGTGATGATGAAGACTTGAAGAGGCCTGAAATATGTTGACTGGATTGTAGTGAAGTGAAAGTCATCCTAGTGTTGTGAAACAAACACATGATATGGAATCAGATACTCTTGGGTATGAATTCTGCCTCTAGCACTTATAAGCTTACCTTAAACAATGTAACCTTCCTGAGCTTTAATTTCTGCAGCTATTATTTGGAGATAAGAGTACCCACCAGAGTATTTGTCATGGGTATTAAGCGAGCTCATGTATGTAAAATGCTTGACATGGCACCTGACCCATGTGATGTCAAAGACATTACAACACTCATGATTATTATATTCACTCATGTCAGGTGCAGGGAAAAAAGCAGTCAGGTTGTGATGAGGTGTAATTTGGCTAGTTTAAAATTTGTTCTGTAGTTGAGCTATTTTCCTTAGAAGGAGATGCATCTCACCAAACTGAATCTACAGTGTGTAAAGAAGGCAAGGTGACTTTCAGCCTTCCTATAATCTGGTGGCTTTGCTTGCAAATGGTGGCTGGTAAATGTTGTCCATATTTTACTGGCACACTGTCATTTGATGGTTTCTTAATAATTTTCCATTTCCTCAATGTGTGAAATAATAAACTATAGCTATTTTGTTGGTCCATGGCAGACCTATCTGTGATGTTGAGTAATTGCTTGGCACCCAGAAAAGATTGCCTTCTATATTTAAACATGTTTATCAATCATGCCTTCCAGACACCATCTGCCCAAGGAAGGCCACAACAAGTGGAGGTTCAAAGAAGAATGACTTTGGGAGGAAGCCTTTCCCAGGAGCATAGAACAGAATCCATTTGGCTCTAATGATTGTTCAAGGTGGATGAGGAGAGGGGAAGGGAAAATGTGTGATCAGATAAAACCCTTACCTGCTTATTAATTGAACAAGGCAGGTGCCAGGCTGCTCTGAATTCTGCTGGCAGGCTGCAGAATTTACCATTTCCCCTGTTAATAAGTCCTTCAGTGCAGCAGACATCTCTAGCAAGCTTTATAGCAAGAAATAATAAAAAAATTCAATTAATATGATCCCTGAGGTTAACTTTAAAATTTCCTTATCCTGTTCTAAAAGTGGAGGGTTGAAAGCAAAGATAAGAAAAGGAAAAAAACAAAAGTAGAAAATTGAGCCCACTGACATTATGAATTAATTCAAGAGAACATTTTTTTCTGTTCTTTTTCTGAACATCTGTTTCTTTTTTTTTTTCCCCTGAATTCCTTAGCCTGGTATTCAAGGTCACTTTCATATCTTCATGCCCTACCTGGGACATGGCCTCTGTAGCGTTGGTACCAGTTACACTTGAGCCCCTGGAGTGAGGCTGGTGGTGCAGCAGGGGCTGGGGTGGGTGTTGGAGGCTTACTTCCTATTTCTGTATAATACGTTTCATATTTATCCTCACGGATATTCTCATTTCTATTTATCATCTGAGACCCAAAGAAGGTTTGGGAAATTTGCCCAAGAAATACAGTTAGTGAGTGACTGAAGTAAGACTTAATCCCACTCACATCCTATTTGCTTTCTCATTTCCTTTCTCCTGCTTATCTGAAAGGTTCTTGAGGTCCAGGTTAGCTATGTACATACGATTTACTGCTTTTTATTTATTAAAAATATTATGCACACCAGGCAGAACATTTAGTAATAAAGAAAAGCCAAAGAAATTAAACTTTCATAGACTTTTCACTAATATTTGGTTTATATGCTTCCATTCATTTGGGGCTGTGTGTGTGTGTGTGTGTGTGTGTACACACATAATTAAACCATTTGGAAACTTACATAATTGCTGACAGTATGTTTACTTGATTCAGACAGATTTTGACCTGGGTCTGAATTTCTTACTGTAGTGTTACATTGGGTACATTGACCCTCAGTTTTCCTATCTGGGGAAATAATAGTCTTTCTCACTTTGCATTTCTTTTCTTATGAAGTAGGAATAATGATACCTATTTCATAATTACTTTCCAAGAATTAAACCAAATTGTCTATTTAAAGCACATAACACTGGGCCCAGTTGATTAGATATTGTTATAATAACAATGATTACTGCAGTTATTATAATTATCAGGAATATTTTCCTTGTTAATAAGTATTCTTCTATAATAGTATTTCTCAATGTTTGGTTCATTATTATCCCACAAAAGGAGCTGTCTAAAAGAGTTTTTACCTAATTGCTTCCTCCATGGAATTTTAATAACACAGATACATTGTATATCTGCTTGTGTACTTATTTATATCTGTGCTTTTTATATAGAAAGAGCAAGATTTTTTTTTAATCTACCAAAACATCGATTTTAACCTCCATTGAAAATGAATGTGGTATAACATGATTTGTAACAGTTACAGGATATTCTGTTAAATAGATAAGCTCTAATTTAGATAATCAAGACTATTATTTGAATCTTTGGATTGTTTAAAATGTTTCACTATTTTTAGCTACATTGTAATTAACATTGTACATAATGTATTTGCAGATACAAATATATGTTTGTATATGTATATGCTTTTTCTTAGGATAAATTCCTTAAAATAAAAATCTTGATCAAAGGTTATGGATTTTTAAAGGTTTATTTTGGATATATTTTGTTAAACCACTCTTTAGAAGTGCTGATACAAAACTACACTTTAATGGAGCAATATCTGAATGTGCCTATTTCACTAAATCTTATCTAAATGGATTATTAAAATGTATAAATTTTTATAATTTCTACAAATGTTGGGGAAGTTTAGTTTTGAATCTAATTGCATCTCTACTGCACCTGATGCTGGTCTAACCTCATGGCATGGCTCACATGACCTGTCAGGGTTCAACTCCAGGCTTTCTTTATTCCCTATGCGACCCTTCACACCCCAGCATGATGAATACAATGCAGCTCCTGATCCAATCTACCTGTTTGATTCCTTTCATGTTCTTGTGTGTTCTACTCAGTGGTGGGTTGTCAAGGTTAGACACCAAGAGTCCTAACTGATTCAATAAAAACAGCCATATTTCTGTCCAGTGGCACTTCCATTTTCGATTTGGATTCCAGTTCCAATTCAGACATATTTCTAAAGCCACAAAGAACAAAATGTAGTACTTGCCATTGACACAGCTCTGAAACTAGATTTAAAAAAGATACTGAATAAAAGACTGTACAGAGATAAAAAAACAATGTTCTATCTAGTTCAGTGTCGATTTTGAGGGGGGGGCATTTGTTGATACATCAATGTATGTTGTGCAGCTAAGCACATAGTAGTTCTAGTTTCTGCAAATATGATAATAGACTAGGTAAATGCTGTCACATTCATAGAGATTGAAAAATCTTATATAGTAGCAATAACCCCAACCCGAGAAAGTAACACCAGCTTAGGCTGGCAAATAAAAAGAACAGAGTGGAACAGAAAAAATGTGAATTATGCAAGAAAAAAAAATAGAAACTGTGCTAAAACGTTGGTCTGCTAAGCATTTTCAGTAGCCCCTTAGAGAAGAGAGAAGTGAAATTTATGACAGGATCACACTATAAATCTTGTAGCTTGTGCTTTCTTCTGAAGAGGCAAGAATCAGGAGAGAGTACTAGCAGCTCAGGATTGTAGCTCCCAGTGAAAGTGCAGAGAACAAGAGGATGCCACACTTTCAGACGAATTTTTGTTGCTCGCGGACCAGGAGATTCCCAGTGGAGGAGCCCCATGGGTTGCCAGTGTGACTCTTGTGGCCAGTAGGGTGGTTTTGCTAGCGCCCCGGTGCAGCGCGGTTCCCGGTGCAGAGTAAACGAGACTGGGTCCCCTTTTGGTTGACATTTGGAGTTCTGGGAAGGCAGAATCGCCTATTCAGCTGATTGAAAAAGGGTCTCAGGAAGGAAGTCAGACTGGAGATTCCCGGGCAGAAAAGCACCATGAATCTTAATGCCGCTGTTTTAGCCAGCGCAGTGGGTTGCTCAGATTCTGGCACTGGGAATCAACAAGTTGGACATCCACTCAGAGACCTAATTTGAAAGTCAGTAATTACAAAGACGACAGGTGGATAAATTTACAATGATGGGAAGAAACCAGCATAAAAAGGCTGAGAATACCCAAAATCAGAATGCCTCTCCTTCTACAGGGGATCACAGTTCCTCACCAACAGGGGATCAAGGCCTGATGGAGAACGAGTGCATTCCATTAATAGAATTAGGCTTCAGAAGGTGGATAATAAGAAACTTCAGTGAGTTAAAAGAACATGTTCTAGCCCAATGTAAAGAAACTAAGAACCTTGAAAAAAGGTTTGATGAAATCCTAACAAGAATAGACAATTTAGAGAGGAATATAAGTGAATTAATGGAACTGAAGAATACAATATGAGAACTCTGCAAAGTATGCACAGGTTTTAACAGTTGAATTGATCAAGCAGAAGAAAGGATATCAGAGGTCGAAGACCAACTTAATGAAATGAAACAAGAAGACAAGATGAGAGAAGAAAGAGTAAAAAGGAATGAGCAAAGTCTCCAAGAAATATGGGACTATGTGAAAAGACCTGATTTATGTTTGATAGGTGTACCTGAATGTAATGAAGAGAATGAATTCAAGCTGGAAAATATTCTTCAGGAGATTATTCAGGAAAACTTTCCTAACCTAGTAAGGCAGGACAATACTCAACTCCAGGTAATACAGAGAACACCGCAAAGATATGCCTCAAGTAGAGCAACCCCAAGACACATAGTCATTAGATTCACCAGAGTTGAAATAAAGGAGAAAATTCTAAGGGCAGCTAGAGAGAAAGGTCAGGTTACCCATAAAGGGAAGCCTATCAGACTCACAGCAGATCTCTCAGCAGAAACCTTACAAACTAGGAGAGAGTGGGGGTCAATATTCAATATCCTCAAAGAAAAGAATTTTCAACCCAGAATCTCATATCCAGCCAAACTAAGCTTCATAAATGAAGGAAAAATAAAATTTTTCACGAACAAGCAAGCACTCAGATTTTATCACTACCAGGCCTGCTTTACAAGAGCTTCTGAAAGAAGCACTATACACAGAAAGGAACAACCATTATCAGTCATCCCAAAAACTTACCAAAAGGTAAAGAGTACCCCCATAATGAAGAATCTATATCAACTAATGGGAAAAGTAGCCAGCTAGCATTAAATGACAATATTAAACTCACAAATATCAATATTAATCCTAAATTTAAATGGATAAAATGCCCCAATCAAAGACACAGACAGGCAAATTGAATAAAAAGTCAAAACCCATTGGTACGCTGTATCCAGATCCATCTCATAAGCAAGGACACACTAAGACTCAAAACAAAGGGTTGGTGGAAGACTTACCAATCAAATGGAGAGCAACAAATGAACAAAAACAGGAGTTGTAACTTTTGTTTCTGACAAAAAGGACTTTAATGGTAGCGGGGACTGGAGGAAACAAAGAGGGACATTGCATAGTGGTGGGGGGATCAATGCAGTGGCAGGAGTCAGTGATCATGGATGTATGTGCACCCAATGTGGGGACACCCAGATGCATGGGACAGGTTCTTAGTGACTTATAGAGAGACTTGGACTCTCGCACAATGATGGCAGGAGACTTTGACACCACGTTGTTGATATTCGACAGATCAACGAGATGGAAGGTTAACAGGGACATCTATGATTTGAGCTCGGACCTGGAACAAGTAAACTTAGTGAATGTTTGTGGAGTTCTTCACCCCAGGTCCACAGGGCGTGCATTTTTCTCGGTATCACATTGCACCTATTTTGAAGGTGACCACATAATTGGAGGTGGATCACTCTTCAGCATTTGCATGGCATTTCACAGACTTGAATGAAATATTTATTGGCTGTTTGTTTGTTGTTTCCTTCCCTTGTTCCTTCCTGTCTCCGCTGTTGAGCACAATTATCGGCATAGAAGAGGTTTTTAGTGCCTATTTTTGGATTGCATTCCAGCCTGGGCAGTAGAGCAAGACTCCTATTCTCTCTCCCCCTTTCTCTTTCTATTTTTTTCTTTCTTAAAAAAAAATCTTGTAGCTTGTTTTATTAGTTTTTCTTTTTCAGCTCTCTAGTAAAATGTAGGTCATTCTTATTTCACAGTGAGAACAGTCATTCTTAAAACCTTTTGTAGACTTCATAAATCTCTGAATTAAATAACTTTTTCATGTGATTTTATACTTAGCTACCTGAAGTACTGGGAGTACTGACCTGGCAATCTGATAGTGAAGATTCTGGAGCTCAGTGAGCCAAATCAGAAAGTAGTTCCTCATGTACACATGGTCTTAAGAAGGCTCATTTTATACTGAGTGTGTTATGTGTTGTGTAGGCAGAAGCTTTGAATGTCCACGTGTTTTGGCTGGACTCTTCTTAATCATCATTGCTTATAAGACATCCCTCAATCTCCCAATCCAATTCAGCTGTCCTCTATTTGATGTTTTAAAAACATTAAATAGAACATTCCTATCCTAACACTGATTTCTTATTTTATGACTACCATTCTACTTCTCCCTTTTCTCAGCTAGACTGGGACTTTCCTGAAATGTTAACTATATCACTATTTCTCTATCACAAACCTATAGCATCATCTAACCACCATAGTTGCCCAATGTAGATTTTTATAAAAGAAGTAAGGAAGGAAAGAATAAGGGGGGGAAAAAAAAAGAAAAGGTAGATTCTGGGGCAGATACTCAATCTGGTATGGAATTCTTCTAAACCTGTAGCTCTGACTTAGGTCAATGATGCTGAAAACTCACTGTGACCCTCAGCCACCAATATCTTAAACTTGCCAAAGCAGAAAAGGATATCAACAGATTTTAAAAATTGTCCTCATATTGCATTTGCTTGTTTCCTTTAAAAAAAAAACCCAACATTTATTGTGCAGTTATTACATTCTAGATATGGGGCTCTAGATGCTGTGATACCACCATCTGCAGCTTACCTTACAATAATCCTATAAGGTAAGTATCATTGTCCTCCTTTTACCTAAGAGAATGAAGTTTTATAGAAGATAAAGAACTAGCCCAAGTGCACATAACTGTTAAGTATGATGGTTGAAATGTAAGTCTCCCTTTGTCCTGATTTGAGAGTCCACTTAACTATCAAACCTGTGATTCTATTTTTAGTCACACACACATTCTATTCAGTGTTTCAGTGAGCTTCTTAAAAAAGGGCTTTGGGAGCATCAAACCTACATGACTTACAGGAAGACATCATCATTATCACCTTTATGACTCTCTGTGTGGCTGCACATGGCTCTTAAATTCTTTGACTTCAGAGAAAAAACATGTGAAATACTATCTGAGCTTTTGTGTCTGAGACTGATAAATGAGAGAGAAAGTCTCAGTGGGGAGGGAAAGAGAGAGCTGAGGGAGGAAATAGACTTTATACTTCATTTTTCTATTTGGAAACATTTACTTAAAATGAGCTTAAAAACTCTTCCTGTCTTTTCCTTTAGCTGCATTTATAGTAGAGAAATCAGTTATTGTTGTGAGTAAGTAAGTCAGTGGTTAGGGGGCCAGGAGAGGTTGGATCATTGCAGTAGAAGACCTCCTGGCCCCTAAGAAGAGTCCACCCAAACTGCAAGTAGAGAACTCTGTTCCTTTCTCTTGTTCTCAGCAGGAATTCTCCTGTGTCAATGTTTTCCTGCTTTATGAGATCACAGACATGAGGGTCAGATACTTCAAGACCCTATGTTCTGCACAAAGGTACTGCATTTTTCTTTTACTGCCAGATATCTTTGTGGATAGATACATTTTCTCTTGTACTTTTAATGAAAATTCTGCAGGAAAATGTAATAGAATATATTTAGTCTGCCCTTGGTTAGTATTCAATATATCATTTTATCATTTCATTTTTAAGGATGATAAAATTGACTTAACCTTTCTGTTTTTCCTAGAAGCTACTTTGTATATATAATATGGGTAGTTTCTCCACTGGGGGGGTTTGATCAACAAAGGAATAGAATTCTAAGATATGAGTTTTAGAGATCCTCCTTTTTCACTCTATTTTTACATACAGTTCTTTGCAGGCAAAGCCCACGTTCAGATCTGAACCTCTCACTACCACTTACACAGGGGCTTTCCTCATCCAGGGATTACAGTTTAAAGAATTCAATTTAGAATGAAAATTTTTTCAAAAAATTTAAAATGATGTGGCAACTAGAGAAAGTTACATATTTATGTTGGGGGGGGTGTGGGTGGTTTGTAAAAGAGATTGTTTTGTTTTGTAGTATGCAAAATTCAGTTTCTCCAGATGTGGTTGGAGCTTCTGTAACCATCTTTAAGTTTTCTCAAATTTTATATTATGTATGTTATTTTTATTATAAATTATAAAAGAAATTATAATTTTCAAATGGAGGAAAAGTAATATAAAATAGAGGCTTTGATGTCATGAAAAGATTTAGCATTATATCAAAACTTGAGTTTTGATTTTTTTCAGTAGAGAACAAGACGGACAATTGTGTGTAACTCAGCATTTTGGTCTGATGGCAAAACTTGGTAATAAGTTTTTCTGTTGTTGCCTGTGAAAGCTTTGATGCCTTGCTGGCTATTTTCCTCGAGGGGCAGTAACACCCAGTAGTAGGAAATAGGAACAGATAAAATCCTGGTTTAAAAAAAATCTTCACACTGGAACAAATTAACAATTAATTCAATTCAGAAAATCACATTAAAACAACATTAGAAATGTGCCTCAACCAAGTAAGGTCTAAGAATGTCAAAGCATGACACATTATCGTCTGCTAATTTGTGAATGCAAAATTCCTCAGGCACAGAGGGATATTTCTACCAGTGAAATACTTTCTGGGCTTGAGTGTAGCATAGAGTCACATGATTAGGTTTGAATTTCTGATTTTTAGGTGACCCCTATAACATTATGTTTGTGGTTGATTTAGACTCTTTCGGTTTCTGTTTTCATTCACAAGAGGGTGTGTGTTTGTGTGTTTGTGTGTGCATGTACACGCACACTCACGGCTGTGTGTGTTTTCTACAGATGTTCATGTTCAGAGGCATTTTTGATATTTCATTTTCAGTTGTGATAGCTAAGTTGACGTTGTTTTGTCCTGCTGACCCAGAGTCTGGCGTTGCCCCAAAAGCAGAGGCAGGGGAATTCCCACAAGGGAGTGCCCCAACCATCTTGATAGGGTGCTGATTGGGATTCCAGACAGAAGTGCAGAGCCCCAGGTTGATTTATCAGAGGAACTTAGGCCAGAATGCTTCTGCATGTCCTCACAATGTACAGTGAGAGAATGTTCTACCGTGATATCCCTGCTGTCAGTGGGTGTGAAGTGTATATGAAGGCTTAAGAGATTTGACTCAGGGTCAGGGCCACTTTCTTGCAGTGTTTTGGGCAACAACCTGGATGCCTTTATTAGTGCCTGGAAACGTTCAAGACCCTGGTTTGAGCTCAAGCCTGCTGGGAAACACCTGCAGCTGGCTGGGCACTTTGTGATTTTTCAGTCATGATGCAGAAAGAAAGCAGGGGTATTAGGGGACCCTACAAATATGACCAGGAAGACTGCTTTACTGGAATTTTAGTGGGATATAAAAAGACTCAATTCACAACCAAGGAACCTTGAAATGACCTGGGAAAACATGTGTTTAAAAAATTGTATAGAAGGAAGAAAACTCCAAATTTTAATTCACAGGCTTTCTATGTTGAAGGATAGACTTTTATGTTCACATATCTCCTAAGAAGATTGTATAATGGTTTAACTATTTGAGAATGAAGATAATATTTTCTTTTCTTTCTTAAGAGAAGAACTATGACACTGTAGACCACATTGTGAATCTTAAAAGCAAAACAGAAAACATATCTCTTAAAGAACCATTTGTAGTTAGAGATTGGGTTTCTAAAATATTAACCTATTTAAAAATTCTATTTGTAATGGAATTTCTATTATCATATGAGAAATAAATATGTGTTCTCAGATTCTTAGTTGGAATACGAAAATGTAAATGGCAAATTACGTACTTTTATGAAAGAAAATTCTTCCACCGCCCTCTCAAGATTAAAACACTAAAAGGGGAAATCTCTCACTGTTAGGCCTTAGAGCCCCTCTCCCCACTCCCCTCCCTTACACATCGGTGTTTGAAAATCAATGAACTGCACCCTGAAATCTCACCATGATCTGCTCCTCCCAACCCACAAGCTCAAATGGGTTTCAGAAGAGGTTTAACTTCTTAATTAACATATTCTGAAAACCTGAACTTTCTCAGATCTCTGAGGGATGATTAGGATCTCTAAGAAAAGTTTTTCCTTTTTTGCTCTAATAATGTATTTATCCAAGATTTGATGTCCCCAGCTAAAAGTTCTCTGCATATTGGAAAGACAGAAACTATTGAGTATATTCCCTACAACTCTTTAAAAAAAAAAAAAAAAGAAAGAAAATTCTGAGAAGTCAGGTGAAGTTACCCAAACAAATTAGAAAAAAAAAGTTATTGTAGGGCTGGGAACAAAATTAAAGTTTTGAATTAACCCTACTGGGGGTGGATTGAAATATGTTGTTGATTTTTCTGTGCTAGTCTGTAGGGTCTGTATATAACAGTCCTACAAAATGGGCTGTGTAATGCTGACAGGAGCGAATAATTCAATCCCATCAAATGTGACATACATAGACTTCGATAAAAATTAACAGTTCTTTAACATCTACCATTAACTTTGCACCATGATAAATGTTGGAAAGGCAATAAAAGGAAGACTGAAGCTTCACATTTGCCTTTATGTAATTTATAATCTAGGAAATGAGAGAAAGGAACTGACTTATATTGGGTAATACGCAGCAGACTGAAGATGTCTATATTCTTATTCCTAGAACCTGTAAATATGTTGCATAAAAGTGACTTTGCAGATGTGATTAAGCTATGGGTCTTGAGTTGAGAAGTTTATCCTGGAATATTGAGGAGAGCTCAAATATGATCACAGAGTCCTTATCAATGAAAGAGGAAGACAGGAGAGTCAGAGGAGATGTGACTACGGAAGCAAGGTTTGCAGTAATTTGGGACTGTGAGCCAAGGAATGTGGGAAGCCTCAAGATGATGGATAAGGAAGGAAAAGGGATTCTTCCCAAGAGCTTCCAGAATGAGCATGGGCCTACCTGCCCATTTAAACTTCTTACCCTCAGAAATATAAGAGAGTAAGTTTGTGTTATTTTGAACCACTACATGTGAGGAGCTGTTAATTGTTACAGCACCAATAGTTAATTAATTACTATTTTATATCAACTACATTTCCCATTAATATTATGTAAAGGTATCCCTTTGAAGAAACTCAAACTGTATGCAGGAATAACAGCAAAGCAAAAAAATTAAACTCTAGTAACAAATTCTGAACTATCCCCAAATAGAGACTGCTGAATTAAGGAAGAATACTTTATCAAAGATATCATTATGTGCTAAATTACATTACAAAGGCAAAGAAGTTAGGTAAAGGAAAGTGACTTTAGGTTGGAAAACTGTTCTGGGTGTTCCATAAAAGAGGTTGTTTTTGGTTAAGTCTAGAGGGGTGGCAAAACCCCACTAGGTAGAGGGAGAGCAGGAGAAACTAATATGCAGAAGTAAATATGGCCAACAAGTGAGTGGGCAGTAAGATGATTAACTGGATAGTGAAATATAAATTATATCTTGTGGAGTAATAGGTAGATCATAGGTATGGAGAGTGATTTCAGTTTGTAAAAAAATGTCAAGTCCAAATCCAAAATTTTTATTTGATTTGCGAGACAGTAAAAGGTAATGAAGGGATCTGAGTTGTTCATGAAAAGTTTATTTCCAATTATCATTTTATCTTTAAAAAGGGCTTATAACTTTTAAGGTATCATGATACTGAAAACTGTCTTCTAGCAGCCTGTAAGAAAGACTGACATCTGGAAAACTGAGGGCCGTTGAAGTAATCCAACCATGATATGGTGAGGGCCTGAGTGAGGGTGGAGCCAGCGGGAATTTAGGCTCCCTAAATATTTATGAATATCATGTTGAAGAACTAACAATAGATACATCAGAGATGAGTAGATAGTTTTGAGTCTAATTTCCCAAGCAAAGAGTTGGATCAATGAAAACGTTATGGAGATGAATATGGGGAAAGGGTCAGGAAAAACTAATGAGTTGGATTTTGAAAATGTTGTCTTTGATGTTGACAAGACATGTAAATGAAAATATTCACTGGGCATCTTTAAAACAAATAAGTTTTGGGAGTCAGGCTAAAGCGTATAAATGGAGGTATGGTTTGGAAGGTCATAGGCTACCCTGAACTGTCATTTCTAGGACAAAACTGTAAGGAGACAAGGAAATAAAACAATGCATTGAGAACTGGAGAGCTGCACAGTTTAGGTGTGGGACAAAAAAAGAGTGACACACAGAGGGGCTGATTGAGATGAAGTGGAAGTATCAGATTGTGTGTAGGATTGACACCATGGTATGGGGGATTTCAAAAACGATGGGTAAAGTAGCACTGTCAAATACAGCAAAAACTTCACAGCAAATCAGCCTGATAAAGGCCACTGGGTTCTGGGATTCTGCAACAGAAGAGTTGTCAGTGAACCTTGAAAGGGAAATATAGTTAGGTTGGAAACAGTACAATGGATTAAGCAGCATAGGAGGGATTTGAGAAAATTACCATAATTTACTCAATTTGCAAGTAAAAAGACAGAAGAGTAGTAGATAAGGCGATAGAGTTAGTTTCTAATAACTTATCTTTCTCTCCCCTTGCCTTTCTTTACATGTGTGTATGTGTGTTTATATATACACAAACAAATGTATTTGTGTGTGTGCATATATTGATATGTTTGCAGGTGTTTGTGTATATGTGTATACACACACGTACCTATGTATATATACATAAATGCATATAGACACACATATTTCAAAGAGCAATTAGGAGCTGTAAGAGAAGCTGGAGGGAAGAGGTAACTAGAAATGAGGTTTAATAACAATACAAACAACAAAAATGTCTGTTATACTGTGAGTACATATTCCTAAGGAACTCTCAGGAGCCAGAAGGAAATCTGTTACTTTTTTCTCTTGTCTTTACTACATTTTCCAAGAATAAGAACTTAGTATTACAAGTCTTGGGGCCTTCTGTGCCCTATACATTTAATGCTCATTAAAAAATTATGGTCTATATGAATAAGTGAATTATATTTATTTCAAATATTGCTTAAGAGAAATACAAAAGTATGTTCTCTGGAAAGGGAAAATAACCTTAACTTGTACTCATACCATTTTAAACAGAGTTTTGGAACCCAGGGATTTCACAGAACCAATGTAGACCACTCACTGAGAAGTTGGAGAGCAATTTCAATCTAATAAAAAGGCCCGCAAGTGGGCCAGGAGTTCTCTGGTCAAAATATTTGTGTTTATATTTCTCATCAAGACGATATACATGGACTCCTCTGGTTTCTCTTTCTGTTTGCCAACATAAAGTAATTCAACATTGCTTAAAAACGTGTGCTATTATCTAAAAAGGAAAGGAAAAGGAGTTGGGGGTGAGTTCAGAGTTGCATTTGTCAGATGCCTATTTGTGCTAGCATATTAAAAGATAGGCTATATAATTTAATCTTCACAACTCTGAGGCAAGTGCCTTTTTATTGTTGCAAAATATACATAACAAAATTTACAACTTATAACCATTTTAAGTATACAATTCAGTAGCGTTAATTATCGCTATCATCTATTTCCAGAACTTTTTCATCATCCAAAACAGAAACTCTTTACCCATTAAGCAAGTCCCCATTCCCACCTTTCCCTTCCCCCATCCCCTGGTTACTTCTATCTTATTTTCTGTTTCCATGAATTTGTCTACTCTAGTTAGCTTATATAAGTGGCATAGTACAGTATTTGTCCCTTTATGTCTTATTTTATTTGGCATAAAATTTTCAAGGTTAACTCATGTTATAGCATGTATCAAAATTTCATTCCTTTTTATGGCTAAGCAATATTCCATTGTATGTATATACCATGTTTTATTCATCTGTTAATGGATATTTGGATTGTTGTCACCTTTTGGCTACTGTAAATAATGCTGCTATGAACATTAGCATAGAAGTATTTGTTCAAATCCTTGCTTTCAATTCTTTTGGGTATATAAGCAGAAGTAGAACTGTTGGAGGAAGGTATAATTTTCTCCATTTTTATCATAAAAATGCAAAAATATTAATTTTCCCAAAGCCACTGTATTGGTCTGTTCTCACAATGCTATTTATATAAAGAAATACCTGAAACTGGATAATTTACAAAGAGGTTTAGTTGGCTTATGGTTTTGCAGGCTATACAGGGAGCAAGGCTAGGGGAATCCTCAGGAAACTTACATTCATGGCAGAAGGTGAAGGGGATGCAGGCATGTCTTACATGGCCAGAGCATGAGGAAGAGAATGAAGAGGGAGGTGCTACACACTTCTAAACAACCTCATCTTGTGAGAACTCAGTCACTATCACGTGAACAGCAAGGGGAAAATCCGCCCACATGATCCAATCGCCTCCTCCTATATTGGGGATTACAGTTCACCATGAGGTTTGGGCAGGGACACAAATCTAAACTGTATCAGCCACGTTATAAGTAGCAAGGCTGGGATTACAACGCAGCCAGATATGTCTGATGCTAAAACCTATGTGTTCTTTTTTCCTAGCATCATGTTGACTTATGAATTTTAATATAGTTTTACTCTGTTATTATGAAAAGCATTTGCTTTTCTACAAGATACTTTTACTATTCAAATGATCCAGAATGCATTGACATGAAAAAAAGATCTTGCTAAAGTAGTAGTTACTGACCTTGTTGTTGTTTTTATGTGTTCATATTACCAAAGTTAAGTAGAAAAAATAGAGAGCAGCATTTCAGGCATTTGATTCTCTTGAGATTTACATAAATGGAAATTTACACTAGACTTGTTGCCAACCCATTCATAGTACTTCCCGATGGAAATTGCTTGACAATACCATTTATGTACATGTATAAATAATTAAATCAGATTAACTTTAAATCCTATAATTGACATTTGCTTAGTGTTAATCACTGATTTTCTTTTTTACATGCAAGAAGAAACAGACAAACCAAAACAAATGATGGCAAATAAAACAGAAAAGGACAAAAATAAATAAGCAATAATTGCCCAAGAGATCAGTCAGACATCAAAGTATATTGTTACATGCAACAGCACCTGCTCTCATGAGATGCATTTTTTTCAAATACTCCTACAACCTTCAAGCAGTGACAGTGAGATGATGAGTGTCATACTTGTACAGTACATGTGCTAACTCTTAGATCAGAAAATAATATTCACTCCTACCCTTCTGAATTACGAGGAGTGAACCCTGGAAAACTCTCCCATAAAAGTAAACTTTCCATCTGTTCATCCTGAAATGCAGTGCTACTGGAGGGCTTATTTCTCTCTACTAATCATTAGAAAAACATGTGTTTATTTTCTGAACAATAACCTCGGTGGAATATATATTTTTAAAATACATATTAGATGAACTTAATTCAGACAAACCCAACTGATGTGTATATAATAGAAATTTGGGTTTTGATTGCAAAATTAATACTCCATTATACATTACTCATTTTTAAAATAATTCTGACCAACCTTTACAATGGTTGTCTATTTTAATTTTATTGCTTCCATTGTTTCCCAAGGGGCATAGGAAATTTAAGTGTCTTTGGCAATGTATCATATTACATTTATGGCTTAGTAATTGATAAGGCTTAAGGAAGATTTATCTTTAGTGACAGTTACTCTATTGCATATAAAAGTTGCTACTGCTCAATTTGAGATGCTATGGGGACAATTGTAGGTAGTTCACAAATTGTCAATTGCTTCACATTTTCTGTCTGGCTTGATTTAAAGGCTATTTGTTCCTTATGGATTGTTCTGTAATAAGGCATTTTACTTGAGCGTATGTGCCCCAAATTCTGAGAAATCTCATTTCTCATTCTATCTGTAGAAACAAAAGTTTGTCCTCAATAAACCTGGTTGTTGTCCATTTATTATATTGTGTTTAGAGATAGTACCAGTTGATTCCATTTTACTTAGTCATATTTCTGATCTCCTGGTGATGAAATTGTCTGGAATACTTAAGTACACTTACATAAAAAACACATTTCATCTCTTTTCCCATGAGGTGTGTTAAGTAAGGATCTTCACATTAAAAGTGAATTATATTCCCATGTTCACTTAATTTAACTTTCTTACAATAGTGGTTTTTATCTTACATATTTTATTTATCTCAGTATTTATAACTTTTTAAAATGGATTTTAGCTCATTAAACTGTTTATGTATATGTATAAAAAGTGTGTTTTTGTTTATGATTACTGCCTTTAAATATTTATCACAGAATAGGAATTATATGTAACATCATATTAGACACCAATTCTGTAATATTTGCCTCCCAATTGAATATACTTACTGAAAGTTAGGATGACCAAACCGTGTCTGTTCTATGAGTTTGGGAATTTAAACATGGCTAGGAGAGCCAAGTATGATATTTTAGATAATTGTCATCATAGCAACTAACAATGATTAGCCTCAGGACTGATACTTCTCAAAATTTAAGGGTAAATCCTGTCATGTTTAAGTAATATACCAGTAGAAGAGAAGAATATTTTTCTAGAACAGAGTCTGTCTGTGAAATAGTTCAGGGACACTGCTTGAGTTCTGAGGTTGGAGGAAGGTGATTTTGAGTGTCACACTCTGTAGGATCTTGCCTGTTTTGCCTTTGGTCTAGCTCCTCAGGAAACATGCTGATTTCCATGCCAGGATAGGTAGCTGTGAGAAATGACAAGAACAAGGCAATTAACTAATTGACAACATCAAGGACATCATAAGAACCTGAAATAATGAAGCTTTCCTGTTTGAGATCTTATGAGTAATAACAATGTTAGGGGCAGCTCTTTTCTTCCTTATGGTGAGAAGAATTGATTCCCATGGGGATGGGGATGGAACATCAGCAACTGCAGAAACCCTGGGTGTAGTGTAGGGGCCATAGAAGAGTCATTCTCTGAGGAGACAGCAAGCTCCAACCCCCTGAAAGAAGTCACCTGGTGCCATGAGGGGAGAACACAGAGGCAGCTGCCACCTTCTGAAGGTTGAGTGGAAAGTGGCAACTTTATCTTAAAAAGCCCACTTTAATCAGTCATCCTGGACCCTATCAGTGGAAATCTTGGTCTTGGAAGGATTTGCGTACCAAAAATTATGTTGATGGAGACAGTAAAGCAGAAACTGTTATACCTTCTTTTGTGATATCCAATTGTAGTTTTATAATACAAATATTTATATCTCTATCCTCATATATATCTCTTATACCCCTTTTTCTGTTTGATATGCATTATTTATCTTAATTTGGTAGTTAAAACTTTACCTCGCTTTTGATAGTTGATGGGTTACCATTTGGTAGGTGGAATGCATTAATTTCGTTAGCATCTCTACAAGTTTTTCTTTTAAATTAACCAGGGTTATTCTGGAACAAAACATGTCAGCAATATTTGTTCTGTGTTTCTCTTTGATTCCCAGTGGATTATCTCATGTATATTACTTGCTTAGTTATGATTTGACTTGAAGGCTCCTATGGAAATACTATTTAGATATAGGCATTTTCATTGCATTCTTTCCTCTTGTTGGTTGAAAAAATAGATATACGTGTATATATATATAGTTGATAATTATAAGTGCTCAAACTACTGCACTTCCCTTGATTCACCAGCTAGTAAACTTTGTATATGGAACTGTGACTTTCCTTATCACCCAAGTTGCAAAATCTTGGATATAAAATTTGAGGTTTCTAGGATTTAGGTTTCACTGACGTTATGATAAAAAATTTTTTTTCAGGAGATCACCCAGAAGGGAAATGACTGTGATTGAATTCTACAGCTCTCATGCACACTCTCATGCAACTAGCTGAAAAGTGGCATTTCAAAACATGAGTTTGAATGCATAAGGGGAAAATACAAGAGAGGAAAATTGACTGACTGGTTTTAGTTTTCAGCATTCCAAATCTTACTCCTCTTGTTTTAGGCAGTTCAGGCGGTCTAACGAAACAGACATAAAAAATAAAGACTGGGTGGTGTAAACAAATTTATTTTTTCATAGTTCTGGAAGCTAGAAATCCAATATCAGGATGCTAGCATGGTCAATTTCTGCTGAGGACTCTCTTCCTGGCTTGTAGACAGCTACTTTCTTGCCGTAGTCTCACATGGATGATGGAGATGGTGGGAGAAGACAAGCTCTTTGGTGTCTGTTCCTACAAAGGCACTAATCTCATTATTAGGGGGAAGCCTAATGATTTTCCAAAGGCCTCATCTCGAAAACCATCATATTGGGGTTAAGGCTTTAATATACAAATTTTAGGAAGACACAGTTCAGTTCATAGCACCTCTCTACAGTATTGAATGACTCAAAACAATTATTCACTAAAGGTGTAGTAAGAGCTTAGGACTGCGCTGGGTGCTATGGGAGCCACAAAGAAGGAAGATGACATAGATAAGAACTTGATTATAATAAGGTAGATATCTCTTAGTAAGAAAACATAGATGTAGAGACATAATTCTCTTTCTAGGACTTTTCAAATGGCAGAGTGCTTTTGAGATTCTTCATTGGGAAGGAAAAGTTTAAGATACACAAGAAGAGTTTGTAGGAAAGTTAGAATACTTCAAGACACATCCTTTAAGATTGTTTGAAATGATCAGAATATGAACCAGAACAACCTAGAGAGGCCTATCAATCTTTCTTTTTCCCTTCTTAAGTTTCTTAAGGGGTTTATGTAGCTGTGTAAACTTGAGTTTGAATGCCAGTAGCTTCAAATTGTATGTTCTTGTTAAGTTCAAATGGGACCATCATTTTGTCTGTAACAACATAAAATTGCTTAAATGAGGAATTAAACTAACTTGACCAGAAAGGAAAGGGACTATTAGTCATTTCATGCCTATAATGTAGAAGGCATTTTATAGACTATAGCTTATTTGATTCTCACAGCCACAGTTACAAAGTAGCCATATTTATCCATATTTTATACAAAAAGGAAGACAATAAGCCTTAGGGAGATTGAGTAACCTTTTTTAAACTAGTTTAAAATGCACTTACTCTGCTAATAAGTGGTAGAAATAGAATTTTAGTCAGATCATTTTGACTCTGAAGTCCATAATCTTTTTTACTATTTCAAACTGTTTTTCTGAAACAACTACATTGAACTCATGTTCAGTAACTGAAGAGCTATTCAATTTTGCCTGTTTTCTTCTCAAACTCCTTTGCATCTTTATAGGATTTGATTTACTTCTATATCTCTCATATTCTCCCATAATCAACATTAGATATTTAAACAGGTTGAAAAAGATAAATGCTTATTTCTCCATTGTTCTACCAATTGATCCAAAGCAATTTGATTGAGAGGAATGAGAAATAAGCATGGTGTTTGTCTTAATATATTGCTTGAATTATATTTTACAAGAAACATAAAAAGTATTATATGAAGATAAGAGCTTATGGCCAAATACATATCAGGAATCCTGGTTTAAGTACAAACAGATTTGTACCTTGCATAATTTCCTATATATTTAAAATGCTAATGTGCAGTGTATTTCCAAGAAAGTAAAATGAGCTTCAGTGTTTCATCAAATTATTTGCCCACAAAACTCTATTGTTACTCAATAACAATTAGCGTCTTATGGAATGTAGAATACTCAAGTATAGTTTGAAGCAATGGCTTCTGGTAATGAACGGCACCTGTTTCATTTCAGTGGTTATTCCAAGATCACTATGAAGTACATTTATCTTGTGAGTTAAAACTTAGAAGCCCAGAATGCATATGTGGGTGAGCTAGTTCTTTCATTGCAATTGGTAAAGCAGTTTGGAAAAGACGGTAAACAAACCACACAAATATGTGCACAAAATTCCATTTGTCTGTGTAGTTCAGAGCAAGGTGAATTTAAGATTTAATTGCTCTGATGGAGCGTGAGTGTGGGTAGACTGGGGGTGTGGGTGGGTGGTATTCATTTTAGGCTACCATTATAAAAGTAGAACTCAGTTTTACTATTAGCACAATATGTGCCTTTGTAAACAGGACCCAATCTGGAACCTTATTCCTGTAATAAATATACTTTTTCTGCAGCTCATTTTTAGAATTTTGAGCTTAGCTTCCTCATGCTGTTATAGAGCAGGTTTAATTTGTGCCTACAAAAGTCAGTTCTCTTGGAGTCCAGGGGTATTATGGGGAAGTAATACAAGAACTGGCATTGTTGGGAAGAGAGAAAAACTGATTGCCACAGATCACTCTCTCAAGCTCCCAACCATCTGGAGAATGCCATATGGAGGAGGGAAGAGTTCAGAGAGGACCATCACTTAAGTCATCAGAAACCAGTTTAGTCTCCACTGGACTAGATCTGATCATAAAGAGCTGACTACAGTTGTCTTCATTCTGCCTGTAGAAATCATACAAGACAAGGTTAAAACAACGGGTCCATCTTTTACTAGCTATATGTCTATTTTCAAATGATTCAATTTTCTCAAACCTTATATTAATCATCAGTAACCTGAGGCTAATATTCGTTTAATGAACTGATTGTTATTATTACAGGGAATAATGTATGTAAATCACCTACATTGTGCTTGCCTTGCTCATAGTTGATAAATAATGAGAGCTGCTTTTCTTTTTATTCAGGCTTTTGGATGAGGTTGGAGAAAAAGAATGTGAAGAGTAGGACAAGAAGGAGCCTGGTAGAGGGAACATATGCTGGTGCTTTTCTATATTTGATACTGTTTTCATGTTTAGAAGACAAATCAGTTTTATATTCCAGACAAGAGATGGAAAATGCATTTAATTTTCGGTGACCTTTCTCTAGTTCTCATTCTCTTTTTTCTTCTCTGAAGCCTTTTATAATGATGAATACTTTATTTTTCTCGAATTTCTTTCTTTGGCTCCCACAAAGCTCTCCCATCTTAGTTCTGCCTCATTATGTGACTGCACCACTTCCTCCAGTGTTTGAAAAATTTGCGTTCTGGTTATCCATCACTGCATAACAAACCACCTCCAAACTTCTTGGCTTAAAACAATGACAATCATTTTGTTTTTATCCCTCATGGTTCTGGAGGTTGATTGGCTCAGCCTGGTGGTTCTTACTTAGGTTCTCTCAAGCAGCAATCAGGAATGCTGGACTAGAATCATCTGAAGGCTTATTCACTCATGTCTGGTTCCTGAGGAGATGTGAATAGATAGGAACTGCAGAAACTGAAGCATCTTCCTCTGACTGTATGTTGTCCCTTTTCACAGTTTTTTAATACAGCAACTTCAAGGTAGCCATGCTTTCTGCATGGTGGCTCCGGACTTCAAAAGTGCAAGAGGGCAGAGAGAGAACCAACCTTTTATTACTTAACCTCAGAAGTCATGAATTATCACTTCTGAAACATTTTATTCATCAGGACAATTACAAAGGCCTGCTTAGGTTCAAGGGGAGGAGAAATAGACTCCACACTTGCTAGGGATGAGACAAGATTATTCAAGAGCACGTGGAACAAGAAATATTTCTGTGACCACATTGTGAAAATAAAACTCACCACAATCTGCTCTCTGGTTTCTTCATGCAAAATAGATTTGATTCGTTCTGTATCCTAGTCCCCTAAAACATACCCCATCCTGATCATTTACTAAAGAAAGTCTCATTCCATTTGGCATGGGGCTCATGCTCAAAGACCAGGATCTTGGTATATAAGTAAGGTTCAGTGTAGATAAGGTCTCTGTAGTGTGGTTCCTTGTGTACACCTTCTTGAGCAATCTCTTCTTGATCTAAGACCTTTACACTAAAGTGGCATGCTGTCTGCCTCTCTCTCACACCCAGCATGTAATGGTGGGACAGATAAAATAATTGCCGTAGAAATTCCCATTTTAAAAAGGGGAAATCAAGGCACAGCAGTCATTGGTTCATAGTAATTCTGAAAAAGTACCTGGGTATATGTTGCCAATTCCTTGATTGTTCAGTTGTACTGTCTGAGAATGACTTTTTCATAGCCCTTGTCTTTACTTTTTCCATAAAATATAGTCTGGTTTGCAGCTCAATAGTTTGGTCTGCCTGCTTTCTGCCTGTAGAAGTTCGAGAGTCCAAAGACCTCTTTAATTTGGTACTTTCTCTGTCCCTTTCAATCTAAGCTGATCTCATACCTTTAAAAATGGAGCGTTTTTTAAGTGTATCAATTTTATAATCCATTCCATTATATAAAAGCCACAACCACAGATCTCTTCAGTGTACTTCTTGTGCTACTTTGGACTTCCTATGTGACTATTGTGGGACAATGTGCTTCAGATTCTTAGAAGCCCAGTGTGTAATAGAAAGGATCCATGAGACATGCCTTACTATTCTTAGTATATCTTTTGTCGGTTTGAGGTAACACCTTAAATTTTTCTTGACAAAAGTTTTTACAGTCATATTCTTGGTTTTATCTTTAGATCATGTTTTCTTAATTGTATGCTAGACTTTTTCTCTGTCCTAAATTCATTTCTTAATTTAAGGGTTATTTTACCTCCAGAAAGGCTCAGAATGAAAATGTTTTCTTTATCTAGCAAGTCCTGGCTCCTTTATATTTAACAATTCTTTCTTTAGGTTATCTCTCTTCTCTTGCACTTTACTATATAGGCAGCTAGAAGAAGGGAGGCAGCAACTTCAGTGCTCTGTTTGGAGATCTACTTACTTAGATTATTTAGTATGTTAGGTTAGTTTCCTAGTTTCTATATTATAGCAGGTTAGACACATTTCCTACTTGGCAGCTCAAAGAGTCAAAGGTACACACATGTTTCAAGGTAAGACCTATTCTTGGAAGTCACGCAGACTTTTTTTTTTTTTTTTTTTTTGAGATGAGGTCTCACTCTGTCACCCAGGCTGGTGTGCAGTGGTGTGATCTCTGCTAACTGCAACCTCTGTTGCAGTGGTTCTCTGTTCAAGTGGTTCTCCTGCCTCAGCCTCCACCCGTAGCTAGGATTACAAGTGACTTCCATTATGCCTGACTAATTTTTTGTATTTTTAGTAGAGATGAGGTTTCAGCATGTTGGCCGGGTTGGTCTCAAACTCCTGACCTCAAATGATCTTCCCGTCTTGGCCTCCCAAAGTGCTGGGATTATAGGCATGAATTACCAAGCCCAGCTTCAGCCTTACTTATACGTTTTATTTCTTTTGGTAATCAAAAAGCCCACTCAGGTTAAAAAGGAAGAGAAATAGCTTCCAATTCTTGATGGGGGGAAGTGGCAAAGATCTAGAAAAACATGTTAGAGTAACGTGTTGCAGCCATTTACGCAAAATGTAACACACCCTGAATATAGGTATTCCCAAATGTTCTGTTTATCCCCATTCTACTTTTCTTTCCATAATTGTTCCTTGGTGATTCCATTTGCACTCATGTCTTTAATCACTTTGTATATGGCTCTCCAGAATCATCCTCATCATAATCAGCATCATTATCAAATGGCTAACACATTTTGAACACCAACAGTGATCCAACCAATGTACTAAGGGCTTTCTATGAACTGTTTTTATATAGTTCCCACCACAAACCTATGACATTGTTTCTGTTTTATAGAGGAAGGTTAGGGGGTGAAGTGAGTTAAATGCAGCCATACAGTTATTATGTAGTGCTTTTTTTTTTTTTTTTTTTTTTTTTTTTTTAATTAAATCTCTGATCTTTTACCTGTAAAGTCCACACCCTTAACCATTAGTTGAGGTTGTCTCCTAGGTTTATATCTCTGGTTCTGACTTTTTCTCCAAGAAAAAGTGTTTGCTGGATAATGCCATCTTTTTAAATCTTCTCTATATACAGGAAAGTGGGGAGTGGAGGAGGGCTACAGACCTGGCTGCTATGTATCCAGTGAGCTGAGATGGAGAGGGAAACATCCCTCTCCTAGAACCATAGAATTCAAGGCAGTGTTAGAACATGGTCATTTAGCAGAGCACAGCAAACCAGAGAAGCAGGCTCATATATTTTATGAGACAAAGAGTTTCTGGGTAGATACCATCGTATTTCTCATTATTCCATTAACGTCACAAACACATTATCTTCTCCATATAAGAGATTCCAAAAATGTTACCACCAAAATAAAGAAGTTCCTTAAAAGTAATTTATGTGGGGTGGGCACAGTGGCTCACGCCTGTAATCCCAGAACTTTGGGAGGTCGAGGTGGGAGGATCACAAGGTCAAGAGATTCAGACCATTCCGGCAAACGTGGTGAAACCCTGTCTCTAGTAAAAATACAAAAATTATCTGGGCATGGTGGTGCGTACCTGTAGTGTCAGCTACTCAGGAGGCTGAGGCAGGAGAATCACTTGAACCCAGGAGAAGCGGATTGCAGTGAGCCAAGATAGCACCACTGCACTCCAGCCTGGTGACAGAGTGAGACTCCTTCTCAAAATAGAAAAAAAGTAATTTATGTGAAAACAGCTTAGATGCTTTAGTTGACCAGTGCTTCAGTGTCAATCTATAGTGATCTGTGACTGTGGGACCATAGGTGTGCAACTTTGATTTTTAAACTGCTGAGGTGAAAATAGATTGCCATAGAAAAGTCTGCCACAAGGGAAGTGACAGGTCCATGCTGTTCTGAGTATCTACAACCACTGCTAGAGTAGGTAGTGTTCTGATCAGGGCAGTCTCTTAAAGGTGCAGATTTCCTCTTCTTGGATCTTCAATAGCTTGGCTGGGGAAGCCACTCAAAACTGGGTCAAGTTAACTACAGCTGAAGAAAGTAAAGCAATTTATCTGGCAGAAACCAGGATATGTGAATTTGTTTTCTACAGCTGCTACATCAAATATCACAAACTTGGTGGCTTAAAACAATATGAATATATTGTCTTAAGTTACAGAGTTCAAAAGTGCAACGTGTCTCACTAGCTGAAACTCTAGATGTTGGCATGGCTGCGTTCCTTTCCAGATGCTCCAGGGGAGAATCAATTCTCTTTTTCCAGCTTCTAGCGGTGCCCACATTTCTTGGCTGTGCTCCCCCTTTAACACAAGCAATCATGGAGAAAGTCCTTCTCATGTAGCTTCTCCCTGACAGGAGAAGCTTCTGTAATTAAATAACTTTAAGGATTTATTGGGCCTACTTAGACAATCTAGAATAATCTTTCTAATTTTTAAGGCCAGCTGATTAGCAACCTTAATTCCATCCATAATCTAAATTGCCCTTTGCTGTGTAATCTAACATATTTACAGTTTCCAGGGATTAAGACATAGGATATTTGGGGGGCATTATTTGTCTGGAAGAGTGATAGGATAAGGGCCTTTATACATGTGAATATCTTTCTACCTGGATGTCCTCAGTGAGCAAAAATAGTATTAGTGATTAGAAGCATCAGGGAGAAATGCTTAAGATTTTTTGATTGTCTGCAGCATTTCACATTTCATATACCCCCTTTTTTTTTGAGATAGGGTCTCACTCTGTCATCCAGACTGGAGTGCAATGTGCGATCATGGTCCACTGCAGTCTCGACCTCCTGGGGTTCAGGTGATCCTCTGGAATATCTGGGACCATAGGTGTATACCAGCACACCTGGCTAATTTTTTGTATATTTTATAGAGATAGGGTTTTGCCACATTACCCGGTCTGGCCTCAAACTCCTGGGCTCAAGTGGTCCTCTTGCCTGGGTTTCCCAAAGTGTTGGGATTACAGGCATGAGGCACCGCACTTGGCCATATTTCATATACTTCCTTTAGATTGTCATTAATTATCTTCTAGGAAAAAAACTATACCTTCCTAGATGAAGAGACCGGAGAAATGAAGAATCAGAAAGATTGATGAACTTGCCCTTAGGAAGTGGTAGAACTGAATATAAACTTGGAAATTAGTGTGTTTCTGTCTCTGGAAGTAGCCAGTTTAGTTGGGGGCAGCTCTAAGTCTAAATTTTCACTGCTAAGATGGTAAGATGGGAAAAGCATAAGCTTTTGAAGTCTGTGTATCTGAAAGTGGTTTGATCAGAGATTAGATGCTCTGGATTGTTTGAAGGAATTTTTGGGGTTGGAGGGGATGCAGAGTTGAATAAAACTCAAATTTCTTTACTAGTGTGAAACTAATTCTTGCTGGAAGTTTGTAGTAATCTTCCAAGTAATTTCCATACCTCAAGGCTCTTCCATCTGTAGTTCATATAAGAAATCCGTGATCACGGTATACAGAATGTCTTCAGTTTAAATCTCAGGTGTTCTACTTACTAACTCTTAGGTCATTGGAATATTATTTACCTTCTCTTAGCTTTGGTATTCTCATCTCTAAAAGAGAGATGATAACACAACCTTTTGAGGATGAAATGAAGTCTAAATGAGCAAATGTAAGTAAAATTCTTATAATGCCTGTCACACAGTAAGCACATAATAGGTTTTTTCAATTCTTATTTGGATTATTTTTTACTCACAATAGACATCTCAAACACAGCTCCAATCATGTAATTTCCTTAAATATTAATCTTTAGTGCCCCCCACTGCTAATAGAATAAAAAGCAAGATGCTTAAGTTTGACCTGCAGTGTCCTCTGGATACGTCTTTCCACTGCTTGCAGAAGCATACAATCCAGACATGCTCATTTCCTTTGTATCTGAACATGTACATATCACTAATTTTCTTGTTTGGTGTTCTCTTATCACCATTCACTTATTTTAGAATGCTCTGATTCACATATCCCAAATCCAAAACATTCCTTAAGAACAAGCACAAAGAGTGCTTTCTGCATGATCTTTCTCTGAATCTCAACAAGGAGTGATTTCCCCATTTTGTTATAAAATGATTATATATACATATATGTAAGGTGATATTGATATACAGTAGTGTATCTATGTGCTTGTCACATATTCCCTCCTTATACATCATTTAGAACAGAACCTTATCTTAGTTACTATTTTATCTTTAATATGCTGTATATGTGTGGCTCAATCACTTAAAGCATATACCAAAAGTATTGAATTAAAGAATGAATGAAAGAAATGAAAATCTTTCACCTTTTTAGCTAATTCTCAATTGCAGCATTTATATATGATTTCCTGCACTGAAATTAATAATAATTATGAATTTTCATATTTGGTTCTTTAGGCAGAAAAACTCAAAATGTAAGGTTCAGTAACTCAATAGATATTATTTAAATTCCTAATATGTGGTCAATCATCTCTTATAGCCTCTGTGTCAACAATCAGTGGGCCAGATATTTCTAGGACTTTGGTTGTTAAAACAAATTGTGTTGTAAAACATTCACATGCAATAGTTAAATAGTGTGGCATGGTAGGCTCCAGACCTAGGAAGACCTGAGTTTGAGTCCTAGCTCTGCCATTAACTTTCTATGGACTTTGGGTAAGACTCTAGCTCTCCCTGAGCCTTATTTTCTCATCTGTAAAACAATAATTATAGCAATCACAATAACAACATTTATGTATTATATATCTATAATTTAATGAAAGAGGTGGTGGTGGTCTCAAAAAGTTAACACTGGAAAATTTTAATCACTCCATAATCTCTCTCGCCATTCCCAAAGCCACTGCAAATAGGCTATACAATATAACAGGCTACACAAAATAATAAATAAAATTATTAGTTGGTTATCCAGCTTCAAGAAACCTAGCACCATAAGCTGTACTGACCTGATTGTCAATCACTGTTCCCCCAAACAGACATACTTGAGCCATCACTAGAGGAATTGTACATACATTATTGGTCAGTGTGTCTGTTTTGTGTTCAGTGAATGCATGGTGTTGCCTTTTTCTGGTATAGAATCAAATTCAGTACTAAGCATCATCGCATGTTGGGGGAGGAGACGAAATAATTGCCAGGGTGATCTTAGATACTGTCCGGTGATTCAGGGTATTTTACTTGTTGCTTTCTGGAAACTACAAATATACAAGAAGATATTTCAGCTAAGACTCCCTGCTACTGCATCAACCTCAGCAACTCTACTTTTGCTTATTTTATATATCCAGGTGTTTTGTACAGACAGGGTCTCACTCTGTCACCCAGGCTGGAGTATGGTGGTATGATCATAGCTCACTGCAGCCTTGAACTGCTAGCCTCAAGTGATCCTTCCATTCAGTCTCCCTGATAGCTAGGACTACAGGCACATGCCACCACTCCTGCCTAATTTTTATTTTATTTTGTAGAGAAAAGGTCTTGGTATGTTTCCCAGGCAGGTCTTGGACTCCTGGCCTCAAGCAAAACTCCAACCTTGGCCTCCCAAAGCACTGGGATTGCAGGCATGAACTATCACACCTGGCCTAGGATTCTATTCAAGATTTTCTTTGGGGATCAAGGGCTATGCTATTTTTTTTTTAAAGTTGAAAATTCACTAATATCTACCTCTCTCCTTTAGAAACTGAGACTCAGAAAATTTACTTCTCAAAGGCTCATACATAATAAAGAGGCAGAGGCAGCACCATTGTTAACACCTGTCTGTGCCAGCTCATATCCTTGTGACTCCACCAAATCAGGCTCCAAAGAAAGAGTACCAGTTACCTGCATCTGCATCTCTTCACCTAAGAACTTCCAACCAGGGAGGCTGCTCTGCCTGTGCAGACTTGAAGGGCTAAAAAATAAATGTCCCCTCGCTACCCACCCACGTCTAACCCCCAACCCCTGCCTGAGAGCAAGCCTCAACCAACAAGTGATAGATAATGGTGTTTAAATACCCTAACTTCCTTGCTCCTCACGTGGGAAAGCTCTGAGGTGTGTGTTCTCTACTATCTTTCTATGATTGTCCCTGCAAGATAAGGTTACCCAGTGTAGTTTACTTGTTAATATACTACTTATCGACTGCCTTTCTTTCCTCCTTCCCCTTCTGGAATTTCCTTGGGATCACAGTGCTAATGAACTACTTTTACTGGAATCCTTGTCTCAGGATATGTTTCTAGGGGAACCCAAATCAAGACTTCTTTCGAATCGCCGTGTAGTACTTACTTAACTATTATTGGACGGATAGATTGAACAAAAGCAACCTGTGAGTGAAGGACTAGGTAAAATGTGCAACATGAGCAGCTCTGTTCTCATAGGTTATGGACAATTCCACCATTTTGGCATAAGGTCCTTCTAATCTGTGTAACCCACTTTACTACCTTCTATTTTATATCCACATGGCATATTATGCTCACTCCAGCATCACAATTGTACTTTGACAGTCTAACTGTGCTCTGTCTTCCCTGGTGTATCATGACATCTTCAAATCAGGGGCTTTGTCTTATTCATGCAGCATGTTGCACAGTGTTTGACACAGACAGTTCACTTAGTTGGTGGGAGCTAAGTGAATCACCTTCATTGTGTATTGGTGAAATGTGTTAGAAATTCATCTAACTGTAGAAGAAAGTGAAAAAGTACCTACACAGAATCAGGGAGAAGAGGTTAGCCGTGAAGTTGTAAGAACTCACAAACCATAAAAGGTTTTTAAGTACAGGAGCAACATTATGAAAGTGCTATTTAAGGAAGAAGATGCTTTGAAGCTGCACTTAAAATAGATCAGATCAAGTGAGCTTAAAGTCAAGGAGGCTGACAAGAGAACTCTGCTTTTATTCAAGTACAAGAAGATGGTTTGGGGGCAAGAAGAATGTCTGTATCTAGGAGGATGGACAGAAAAAGGTTGGTGAGAAGAAAAACACTTTGCATAAAATTTCAACAGCAATTGTTAAATGCTTATAGCTAAAAATTGCCAGGTTATATCTGTGTGATGTTTTCTCTTTTTCATAGTGCTTGACTCAAAATTTTCATTTGTATCTGCCAGATAGATATGATATTATTATTGAGGAAGGCAGAGTCATTGAGAGTAGAAACTGGTGTTGGAGGAAGTTCATGAGCTCAATTTAGTGACTTTAAATTTGCGTTGACAGCAGGCTTTGAGGAGTAATATGCTACTCAAATTCAGAAGAAGACAGGATGGCCTGACTGCCAAAATCCCTACAAATTACTGTTTTAGAAACACATAGATGCATCAGCTGATCTTTAATGGAGAAAATAGATAAAAATAGTTTTTTTTCTTTTTATAGTATTCAGTTGAATTTTTTATATTGAGTTTAACTAGAGGCCGAGCTTTCACATCAAATACTGAACTTTAAAATATATAAGAGGTGAATAAGGTGATTATCAACATTCTCAATTTTTACATGTCATATAAAGTAGCACAACATTGTCAGGCCTACACTGAAAAGTAGGACATATTTTATGTTTTCATCTTACTTTATTGTATAGTGAGCATCACTGTGTACATTACACTTTAGGAGAATATAGAATGAATAATGTAACAATCTTGCTCTCTTAACAAATTTAGCATCTACAATTGTTTTGTTGAGACAAAGTCAAAAGATATCCTTAGCCAAGTAAAAGTGGCCACATTAAAATGTCAAGTGTGCATAAACAATGCTGTAGAAGGTCATAAAGGCAAAATTGATGAGCTTATAATGTCTTGTACATGAAATGGGGTGGAGGAGGCTCAGTGAAGAGAATCATTGTGCTGAATAGGGTCACCTTGGCAGACTTTACTGAAGAGGTGGCTTTTGATCCTGCCCTGGTATGGATGGCTAGATTATCAATAGGTGGGAGAGTATGTAGCAGGTGGGGTACAATTGTAGTGGGTCAGTGAGGCGAGAAGCTTCGAGATGTCCTTGGGCCAAGTATGGACATACGGGTGTGAAGATGTGAAGGCACGTGGGAACACTGGACCCCGAAGGCTGTGACATTGTGGTGACTCAGACCTGAGAACTTCACCACCTCCCATTGCAAGCACCAGCTCTATTTCAGAGCAACGCCTGAGTCATTGCTGGAACAGTTGGCCATGTTGTTACTAGTATACTCCAAAGCAATCACAGAATATTGATGCCTGTTGGCAAAAGATCAGATGAGAGGGCTCAGGATTCATGCCTGTATAGAGGAGCATGCCTGAAGTCTGTTTTCCCCTTGAGATTTCCTCACGAGGTAGAAAACTTGATAAGAATTGATATAAGAATATTAATAGATCATCAGTGTTTCCATTTATAGATTGTCCTGAGCCCAGTTCAAAGCATGAAAGCACATTGGATACATAACTGAAGTAAGTGAATTATGACAACCACCCTGCTGTCAGTAGCCCTAGTTTACAGGCTACGCGAGTAAGGTTTAGGAAGCTGCAGTAACTTACTCATGGTCATACAGATTAATAAAGGTGGAATTTGAATCCAATTATTTCTGACTCAGAATCTTATTCTGTTTAAATATCATTGCCTCTTATGAGTAGCCAAGAATAATTATTCTTGTTGATGGGCTATGGAAATCATTCATATTCATACAGCATTTTAGTGTTTTTGATGTGCTAAATATTATAATTAATAATAAGTTAAAAGTACTCCTCTTAAATCTTGTTTGTTTTTTGTAATAACCCCGTAAGGTAAGGTTGAAGTTGATGTTCAGATAAAGTGCTAGTTGTGACCAAGGTCACAGATAATTATGTAAGGTCACTGGTGTCTTGACCCTTGAACTCATTCTACAAGTGGTTTCTACAAGTGGTTTCAAATTTTTCAAAATAGGACAACCACTTTTTCAAATGAAATATTATGAAAAACTCCAATATGTGATGAAAACAGAGGATAGAGCTCCTGGGGATCAATCTGGATTTTAGAACCTTGGAGGTTCTGCCTGTTCAGATTCTTCCTCCTTCACTTATTGGTCCAATCCAAGGAACCTCAGTAGAAACCTGTGACTTGAAGGGAATGGATTCTACTCTTGTTCCTTCTGATGGAAAAGACACAGCCACTTTGGTTTAAGTTTTGCTTGTTTGCTGTTAGCCTTTCCCTACATAATCCTAGCTCTACTCATTAGAGGACATGTTCCCTGTTTTATTGACTCTTGCCTTTGATTCTGCTTTGTGAATCTTGAGGGTTCACTTTTATGATACACGTGTTTATAAGTTGGCCTGTACAGATGTTCGTATCAGGAGCAATGGCTTCTTTTCCTTTACTAAGGGAATATGAGGCATCTTTTATGTGATATTTTAATTACCCTTTTATTCCTGAGAAGGTGTCAGATTGCATAGGCTCAGATACTAGCTCTTTCACTTAATAAGTTGAAAATAACTTCTGTATGTTAGTCTTTACATTCATAAAATGGAAATAATAATGGTAACTGCTACGTTGGACTGCTTTGATAATTAGTACTTCATGTAGAAGACTGAGAATAATACCTGGCACATAAAAATTAGTCAATAAATATTAGTTATTATCATGCATGAAAAGGTCTTAGAGGTTTTAACCTCAATGAATAACACACACACCCACACACCCACACATACCACTACCTTGATTTGAGGCTCCACTGATGAAAAGCATTGTTTTAAGAATGAATGAATCAATCTTTCTTTTCAGAACAACCACAATTGAATATTGAGGGCAGTTTTTGCTGCCATGCTTTAGGATGGGCATTGAAAAATTGTAGTGTTTATATAGAACCACTGATATAATGATCAGAACATAAGGAGTAAAAAATATTTGAAAACAAAATTTTTGAACTAGAGAATAGGATATTTACTGGGGGGCATGATGGATCTTGGGTAGAAGCAGAGCAAATAGGATGAGATAAGAAGTATTTATATAATTTCTGTGATGTATTACGATATATATTTACTTATGTCATCTCCTTTAATCTTTATGGATAGCTCCTAAAATAAGAATTATTGTCCACATTTTTACATGTAAGGGAAGCTGGAGTCCACTAATGGTCACCTACTCAATTCAGTCAAAAAAGCTAAAATTTCAATATAGGTCTCTTGGACTCCAAGTTCTGAGCTCTTTCTACTCATTCCTTCATGTAAATTGGAGCTATCCAACAACAAATGGGTTACCTAGCAGTTTTGAAGTGTACACAGAACACCATGAGTGATTTTCTTCTCTTGTGTCTAGTCTTTGGTATGTGACAAAAAGACACTTTCAGTCTCAATTTTCTTTTAAGTTGCATTTTCACTTCCATATTGATTTTTTTTCTTTTTTCAAATGTAAGGTCTTCACTTTCAGGAAATCTGTCAAGTTTCCATTGAGTTTCACTCAGATGTCTGTATTAATTTTAACTGAGGGCAAATTTCAAGGGACAGAGCAGTTCATTATGGGCTTTGCCTTTCTGTACACTGACTCTACAGACAAATATGAAGCATTTAAAGATGGCTTTGATCATTTGAACAATTATATTATATTGATGAAACTCCTTCAAGGCCATACAGGAGTGAAAATATAGACTGCAAAATAAGCCCAGGGTTAACAGGCTTCTCCAAGTGGCCCCTTCTTTACCGCTTCCTTGTTACCTGAATCCATACCTTGCCAGGACACCAGAGGGTTTTCCCTTTGCTCTAACTTAAGTTTCTCATTTGGATGATAAAGAAGTTGAATTAGATATCCTTGAAAATTCTTTCTTATACAGATATTTTGTGTTTGAGCATTATACTAAAATAAATTACATGTACTGCTTCCTCTCTCCCTCCCTTCCTCCCTCCCTCTAATTTATTTGGTAACCTGCTTGATAAATTAGATTTTAAAGTAAAAAACAACTTCATTAAAAGAGAATAACCTTGAAATGTGTAGTTTCTAAAACATACTGACACTCTGCAAGGAAAGAAAGGATTTTCAGTTAGCAATGCACTGAAGTTACAGATTATAGCTATCATCATGAATTAGCTACCCCAGATGGAGTGCTGCCCTGTCCCAAAGTGAAAGCTGGATAGCTTCCTATAGATAAATAACTCATGCCATTCTCTCTATACAACAACCATACCTCTCTTGTAAGAGGTATGCAACTGGTCCATTTTATATTTGAGGCAAAAGAGACTTTTAAAATAATTACTTTTAATAGAATTTTTGAGGTGTAAAAATAACAAATGGTGTTGTAGAATGTTTAATGTAAAAGATAGAAATGAGAAAAGTTATATTGGTACATATCCTTCAATTTTTATTTTGATACATATATATGGAATACAAATCTACACTGTACATAACATTTTTAAAGCCTTTCATCTTAATGTTATAATCTTTTCCCTTTTTTTATTTTTAAACTGCATTACTGAGGTATGATTGACACCTGAAATGCTGCAGATTTTTAGTGTATTCAATTTGATGAGTTTGGAGATAAGTATATCCCTGTGCAACCATGACCACAGTCAATGCCATGAATATTACCCTCAAAAACTTTCTTCTGCCTTATTTTATTACTATTTTGTGGTAAGAACACTTAACATAAGAGCTACCTTTTTAAAGCAAATTTTTATGAATTATTAGCCCTTGGACAACATGGGGGTTATGGGTGCCAACCCCCTGGCCCCATGCTGTCAAAAATCTGTGTGTAACTTTGACTTTCCAAAAATTTAAATAAAAGGTTACTGTTGACAAGAAGCCTTATGAATGATAAAAACAGTTGATGAACACATATTTTATATGTTATATGTATTATGTATTGTATTCTTACAATAAAGTAAACTAGAAAAAAGAAAACATTCAGAAAATCATAAGGAAGAGAAAATACACTTACTGTTAAGTGGAAGTGGAGCATCGTAAGGGTTTTCATTATCTCTTCACATTGATTAGTCTGAGGAGGAGGAAGAAGAAGTGTTGGTCTTGCTGTCTCAGGGGTGGCAGAGGTTGAAAACATGGAGGAAGTAAAAGGGAAGGCAGGAGAGGAAGGCACACTAAGTGCAGTTTTATAGAAATAAATCATAATTTGTCATTTTTGCTTTTTCATTTCTCTAAAAGTGTTCCTACATAATATAAATACTTCTTCCACCATTTACTTTAGTTTCAATGCTCATAGCAGAGAAGGAGGTCCATGTTGTAAAAGAAGTCAAAATAGCCTTAAATAATTGGAACCTTCCGTTAGATTGTTTAATGTCAATTTGTTTTCTGGTCCTGCTCTTTCATTTTCTTTCTTATCCAGCGTTGGTTTGAAAGCAGTCCCCATCAGGTTGTCTTCTGTTCTTTTCCCTGGTGTGGTATCTGTTCTAAAATTTCTCAAAGATTCATATCTTGAAACCCTTTGCCTTGTACCCGTTTTTCTTTTGGCCTTATCTACAATCTCTTTCATGATTTCCTTGATTGGCTCTGATGTAAATCCTGTGAGGTCATGTATGATATGTAAACATAGTTTTTAAATTAAAAAATAGTAATCACCTTTTGTACTTTATTATATATTTATCTTCAATGAAGAAATTATCTTCCACAAGTGGATGTGTTCAGATGAAGTAAATAGGCACTGTACATTCAGAAGTGATACAATAAGTGTTCTTTTGAAAACAAACATATAATAAAATAAACATGCACAAAAACATTAGTGAATTATGTAAACAACACAGAGAGATAAGGTTTATTTCGGTGTTGTCTCAGCTAATACATTTACAGTTTGCCTTCAAAATTTTATCCTCTCAGGTCTCCCTTAAGCTTTGCCTCAAAAAGGTTTAGTGTAAAGAGAGGTTTATATGATACATTTTAAAGTCTTTGTATTTTTAACTAAATTCATTCTATTAGATAAATTCCATTATTATTCCATTCCTCATTTTACAGACAAGGAAACTGAGGCCCAGAGAGGGAAAGAAGTTTGCCCACCATCACACAGTTTGTAAGGTACAGAGCTGGGCTTTCAACTCACTCTTAGCAGTTCACTTGTTTAACCACCACAGTCGTCGTCTTTTGTTTTCTTCAATTTTTAAGTTCAGGGGTACATGTGCAGGATGTGCAGGTTTATTATATAGGCAAACCATGTGCCATAGTAGTGACTGCACATATTTTCCCATAACCTAGGTATTAAGCCCAGCATCCATCAGCTGTTCTTCCTGATTCTCTTCCTTCTCCAACTGTCCCCCTCCTACAGGCCCCAGTGTGTGTTGTTCCCTCCATGTGTCCATGTGTTCTCATTGTTCAGCTCCCACTAATAAATGAGAACATGCAGTTCAGTTTTCTGTTCCTGAGTTAGTTTGCTGAGGATAACGGCTTCCAACTCCATCCATGTCTCTGCAAAGGACATGGTCTTGTTCCTTTTATGGCTGCATAGTATTCCATGGTGTATATATACCACATGTTCTTTATCCAGTCTATCATTGATGGGAATTTAGGTTGATTCCTTGTCTTTGCTATTGTGAATAGTGCCGCAATGAACATACACGTACATGTCTTTATAATAGAATGATGTATATTCCTTTGGGTATGCATCTGTAATGGGATTGCTGGGTCAAATGGTATTTCTGCCTCTAGGTCTTTGAGGATCACCACACTGTCTGTATTTGTCAGGGTTCTCTTAGAGGGACAGAACTAATAGGATATACATAAGTAACAGATATATATATGTGAGTTTATTAAGTATTAAGTAATCTGATCACAAGGCCCCACAATAGGCTATTTGTAAGCTGAGGAGCAAGGAGAGCCAGTCTGAGTCTCCAAACTGAAGAACTCAGAATCCAGTGTTTGAGGGCAGGAAGCATTCAGCATGGGAGAAAGAGGTAGGCCGGGAGCCTAGGCCTGTCTCTAGTTTTCACGTTTTTCTGTCTGGTTTATATTTGCTAGAAGTTGATTATTACCACCAATATTGATTGTTACCACCAGATTAAGAGTGAATCTGCCTTGCCCTGCCCACTGATTCAAATGTTAATCTGTTTTGGCAACACCCACACAGAAAAACCCTGGATTACTAATTTCTATCCCTCAACCCAATCAAGTTGACACTCAGTATTAGCCATCATACTGTCTTCCAAAATGTTAGGACTGATTTACACTACCACCAACAGGGTGAAAACACTCCTTTTTGTCCACAACTTTGCCAGCATCTGTTGTTGTTTGACTTTTTAAGAGCCATTCTGACTGGCATGATATGGTATCTCATTGTAGTTTAGATTTACATTTCTCTAATAATCAGTGATGTTGAGCCTTTTGTTCACATGTTTCTTGGCTGCGTGGTGTATGTCTTCTTTTGAGAAGTGTCTGTTTATGTCCTTTTCCCACTTCTTAATGGGGTGGTAGTTGTTTTTTGAGGAAAATAGTTTTATTTATTACTTTAAGTTCTGGCATACATGTGCAGAACGTGTAGGTTTGTTACATAGGTATACACATGCCATAGTGGTTTGCTGCACCTATCAATCTGTTATCTGGGTTTTAAGCCCTGCATGCATTAGGTGTGTGCCCTAAAGTTATCCCTGCCCTTGCCCACCAACAGGCCCCAGTGGGATCCCCATTCTGTGTCCATGTGTTTTCATTGTTCAGCTCCCATTTATGAGTAAGAACATGTGGTGTTTGGCTTTCTGTTTCTGGGTTAGTTTGCTGAGAATTATGGTTTCCAGCTTCACCATGTCCCTGCAAAGAACATGAACTCATTCTTTTTTACGGCTGCATACTATTCTATTGTATATATGTTTTTGTTTTTTGTAAATTTAAGTTCCTTGTAGGCTCTGGATATTAAACTTTCATTGGATGGATAAATTGCAAATTTTTTCTTCCATTCTGTAGGTAGTCTGTTCACTCTGATGATAGTTTATTTTGCTGTGCACAATGTCTTTAGTTTAAGTAGATCTCATTTGTCAACTTTTGTTTTTGTTGCTTTTTTCAGCTTTTTTTTTTTTTTGTCATGAAATATTTGCCTGTGCTTATGTCCTGAATGATATTGCCTAGATTTCCTTCTAGGGTTTTACAGTTTTGGGTTTTACATTTAAGTCTTTAATCAGTTGAGTTAATTTTTATATATGATATTTAGAAGGGGTCCAGTTTCAGTTTTCTGCACATGGCTAGCCAATTCTTCTAGCACCATTTATAGGGAATCCTTGCCTTATTGCTTTTTTTGTCGAATTCATCAAAGATCAGACGGTTGTAGGTGCGTGGCCTTATTTTTGAGTTCTCTATTCTGTTCCATTGGTCTATGTTTCTGTTCTTATACTGGAACCAGGCTGTTTTGGTTACTGTAGCATTGTAGTATAGTTTGAAGGTGGGTAGCATGATGCCTCCAGGTTTGTTCTTTTTCCTAGTATTATCTTGGCTATTCAGGCTTTCTTTTGGTTCCATATAAATTTTAAAATAGTTTTTCTGATTCTGTAAAGGATGTCAATGATAGTTTAATGGAAATAGCATTGAATCTATATATGATTTTGGGGAGCATGGCCATTTTCACAATATTGATTCTTCCTATCCATGAGCATGGAATGTTTTTCCATTTGTCCATGTCCTGTCTGATTTCTTTAGGCAGTGGTTTTTCATTCTCCTTGAAGAGGTCCTTCACTTTCCTATGTACCCGTATACCTAGATATTTTGTTCTCTTTGTAGCAATTGTGAATGAGAGTTCATCTATGATTTGGCTCTCTGCTTGCCTGTTTTTGGTCTATAGGAATGCTGGCAATTTTTGGACATTGACTTTGTATTCTGAGACTTTTCTGAAGTTGCTTATCTGCTTAAGAAGATTTTGGGCTGAGATGATGGAGTTTTCTAGATATATGATCATATCATCTGCAAAGAAAGAGAATTTGACTTCCTCTCTTCCTATTTGAATATGCTTTATTTCTTTCTCTTACCTGATTGCCCTGGGCAGGACTTCTAATACTATGTTGCATAGGAGTAATGAGAGAGGGCGTTCTTGTCTTGTGCCAGTTTTCAAGGGAAATGCTTCCAGCTTTTGCCCATTCAGTATGATATTGGCTGTGGGTTTGTCATATTTAGTTCTTATTATTTTGAGGCATGTTCCTTAAATATCTAGTTTATTGAAAATTTTTAACATGAAGAGATGTTGAATTTTATCAAAGGCGTTTTCTGCATCTATCAAGATAATCGTGGTTTTTGTCTTCATTTATGTGATAAGTCTCGTTTATTGATTTGTGTATGTTGAACCAACTTGAATCCTGTGAATGAAGCCAACTTTATCATGGTGGGTAAGCTTTTTGATGTGCTGCTGAATTCAGTTTGCCAGTATTTTATTGAAGATTTTTGCAGCATCTATGTTCATCAAGGATATTGGCCTGAAGTTTTCTTTTTTGTTGTATTTCTGCCAGGTTTTGGTATAAGGATGATGGTGCCCTCATAGAATGAGCTGAGGAAGGAATCCCTCCTTTTCAATTTTTTAGAATAGTTTCACTAGAAATGGTATCATCTCTTCTTTGTAACTCTGGTAGAATTCAACTGTGAATCCATCTGGTCCTGGGCAATTTTTTCTTTTTTGGTTAGTAGGCTGTTTATTATAGCCTTAATTTCAGAAATAATTATTAGTCTATTCAGAAATTCAATTTCTTCCTGATTCAGTCTTTGGAGGGGTACTTGTCCAGGAATTTATACATTTCTTCTAGATTTTCTAGTTTACATGAACAGAGGTGTTTATAGTATTCTCTGATGATCCTTTGTGTTTCTGTGGGGGTCAGTGGTGATATTCCCCTTATAATTTCTGATTGTGTTTGATTCTTCTCTCTTTTCTTCTTTATTAGTCTAGCTAGCAGACTACCTATTGATTTTTTTTTTTTTTTTTTTTTTTTTTTTTTGGTCAAAAAAACACCTAGATTCACTGAGTTTTTTTGAAGGGTTTTTTCATGTGTCTATCTCCTTCAGTTTAGCTCTGATCTTGGTTATTTTTTTTTTTTTCTTCTGCTAACTTCGGTGTTTGTTTGCTCTTGATTCTCTAGTTCTTTTAGCTATGATGTTACACTGTTAACTGGAGATCATTTTAGCTTTTTCATGTGGGCATTTAGTGCTATAAATATCCCAGTTAACACTGCTTTAGCTATATCCCAGAGATTCTGGTACTTTGTCTCTTTGTTCTCATTAGCTTCAAAGAACTTCTTGATTTCTGACTTAATTTCACTATTTACCCAGAAGTCAATCAGGAGCAGGTTGTTCAGTTTCTATGAAGTTGTGTGGTTTTGAGCTATTTTCTCAATCTTGAGTTCTAATTTGATTGTACTGTGGTCTGAGACTGTCTGTAATTTCAGTTCTTTTGCATTTGCTGAGGAATGTTTTACTTCTGATTATGTGGTCAATTTTAGAGTAAGTGGCATGTGGCAATGAAAAGACTGTTTCTGACAAAACGGACTTTAAACAATCAACAAAGATCAAAAAGACAAAGAATGGTATTACATAATTTTAAAAAAGTTAAATTCAGTAAGAGCTTACAATCATAAATATATATGCATACAATACATGCACACCCAGATTCATAAAACAAGTTTTTAGAGACCTACGAAGAGACTTAGACTCTCACACAATAATAGTGGGAGACTTTAACACCCCACTGACAGTATTAGACAGATTATTGAAACAAAAAATTAACAAATATATTCAGGACCTAAATTCAGCTCTGGATCAAGTGGACCTGTGTAATAAGCCTTAAAGATACTTATAGAGACTGATCTTAGAGGCTGAATTAAAAGTGTTGTGCTTGTGGGCAGGTAGACCACCACTTCAACACCTTTGGTATTGAACTCTTGGGGTTCTGGGTGTCCAGGGGCATTGTCCAATATCAAAAAACCTTTATAAAGCTGTCTTTTACTGACAAGGTACTTCCTGACTTGAGGGACGAAGCATCAATAGAAGTAGTCCAGAAAAGGGGTTCTTGTTGTGCAGGCCTTCTTGTACAAACAAAAGGCTGATAGCTGTTTTTATCTTTTTCCCTTCAAGGTCTGGGGTTCACAGCTTTAGATATAAGGGCAGTCCTAAGTACACATCTGACTGTATTTGCGCTAAGCAGTAGAGTTAGCTTATCCCTTCCTACCTTAAATCGTGATGCTCACTTCTCTTTCTTACTAATAAATGTTTGTGGCTTTTTTCCACCTGGACTAGGACACTTTTGCCTGAATTAAAACACTGTTCAGACAGGTAACCGTTCTGCTTGATGATTTTCTTAATGGCTTCTGGGAACTCATCTACTGCCTCTTGGTCAGCCGAAGCTGCTTCTCCTGTTAGTTTGACATTTTTTAAAAATGCCAAACCTCTTTCTAAAATTATCAAACCATCCTTTGCTGGCATTACATTTTTCAGATCTAGATCTGTTCTTTTCTTTTTGCTTAAAGTTGTCATATATCAACTTTGTTTTTTCTCGAAACATCTTATAGTCTATAGTTATGCTTTTCTGCAGCAATCCTTTACCCACATAAATGTTGCATTTTCAAGGACAGATAAAAAGACATTTCATAAAAATGTAAGGTTTTTAGACCTGCTAGCAAAGCTGCAATGAAGCTCTCACAAATTTTCTTTTCTTTTTTTATAATCATTCTTAAACTGGATTCATTTACATTGAAATGGCAGGCAACTGCAGCTTTAGACCTCAATGTATGGTACATATTAAGCAATTAAACATTTTCTTGTATTGCTATGACTTCTTGGAAGCACTTTCAACACCATTAGTGGTACTTTGTATGTGTCCCGTGGTGTTATTCAAGGTTTATGTTATTGCAGTAAACACAAAACAAAATACATGAGAAATGCCAGAGATCTTTTTACTGTGATACTCAATTTACTGGAGAGAAGAACTGCTCACATGGAGATGATTAGCATCACACAGCATTTTAAGCAGATACTGGCAACACTTGAGCTCACTCCAAAAGCAGCAGGAGGTGGCTATGAATCTATTACAGTATACAGTATGTATTACAGTTAATTTTATGCAGTTATGGCTTAATGCTGCAACTTTACATTTGTTTACATTTTCCTCAACTGAGAATGACATCATGTACCATCTATAACTTTGTGTCTCACATTTTGATAAATTTTAACTTTTTATATTCATATATATTTTATGGTAGTAAATTATAAAATAGACTACTGTCTACACATGTTTTATGCATTCATGGCATATCTAACTTTTTCTTAATTTTCTCAGCATTTCTAGGCTATGCAGTTTGTCCGCCAGGTTTCTGAAATTTCTGCAAATCTTCAAAAAATTTTCTAACGTGTTTATTGAAGAAAATTTGAGTAGTAATGTACCCATGAAGCTCAAATCCATGTTGTTCAATGGTCAGCTGTATAAAATACCACATTGTTAACTACAGGCACTGTTTGGTACAGTAGATTCTTAGAACTTACTCATTTTGTATAACTAAAACTTTGTATCTTTTAATGAATGTTTTCCTTTTTCCTTCTCTCTCAGCTCTTGGCAACCATTCTCTGTGTTTTTATGAATTTGACTATTTTAAATTCATCCTATAAGTTGCTCATATAGTATTTATCCTTCCGAGTCTGGTTTATTTCAGCTAGCATAATGCCCTCTGTGTCCATAAATGTTGTTACAAATGGCAGTATTTCCATTTTTTTATAGTTGAATCACTTATGTACATGTGTGCATATATGTATATATGTTAAAAACATTTCATTATACATATCACATTCTATTGTATGTGTGTGTATATATGTATGTATGTGTGTATACATATATATTTCCTTTTTCATTCATCCATTGACAGACATAAAAGTTGCTTTCATATTTTGGCTATTGTGGATAATGCTGCAATGAACATGGGAGTTCAGCTGTCTCTTTGAAATCCTGTCTTCAATTCTTTTAAATATGTTAATAAATCCAGAAGTTGGATTACTGGATTATATGATCCAGTAATCATATAAAATGGTAGCTCTATTTTAAACTTTTTGAGGAAGCAGCATACATTTTTTCACAGTGTCTGCAGCAATTTACATTCCCACCAAAAGTGTATAAGGGTTCTCTTTTCTCCACATTCTTCCCAATATTTGTTATCTTTTTTTAATAATAGCCATCCTAACAGTGATATCTTTTGATAACTTAGAGTGATATCTTATTGTAATTTTGATTTGTATTTCCCTGATGATCAGTAATATTGAGCCCATTTTCATATAACAGTTGACCATATGTAGTGTTTCAAAAAATGTCTCTTAAGTGCCTTTGTCCTGTTTTTCAGTTATTGAATTATATGAATTCCTTCTATATCCTGGATATTAATGCCTTATCAGATATATGGCTCGCAAATATTTTCTCCCATTTTGTAGGTTGTCTTTTCACTCTGTTTATTTTCTTCACTGTGCAAACCTTTTTAGTTTGATATAGTCCCACTTGTCTATTTTCATTTTTGTTTTCTATGCTTCTGTCATCATATCCAGGAAATCCTTGCCAAAGGCAATGTTGAAAATTTTTCCCTATGTTTTTTTCTAGGAGTTTTACAGTTTGAGGTTTTACATTTAAATCTTTTAAATTTATTTTGTGTTGATTTTTATGTATGGTATAAGATAAAAGTCCAATTTCATTTGCATGTGACTATCCAGGTTTTTTTTTTTTTTTTTTTTTTTTTTTTGAGACGGAGTTTCACTTTTATTACCCAGGCTGGAGTGCAATGGCATGATCTCGGCTCACTGCAACCTCCGCCTCTTGGGTTCAAGCAATTCTCCCGCCTCAGCCTCCCAAATAGCTGGGACTACAGGCGTGCACCATCATGCCCAGCTAATTTTTTTGTATTTTTAGTAGAAACCGGGTTTTGTCATGTAGACCAGGATGGTCTCAATCTCTTGACCTCATGATCCACCTGCCTCGGCCTCCCAAAGTGCTGGGATTATAGGCATGAGCCACCACGCCCGGCCTCCAGTTTTTCTAATTATAAACATTCCTATGTTGTTCTTTCACCATACCATTTATTAATGATCAATAGTATCTATTATTTGGATGTTTTTTATTTAACCACCTCTAATATTTGACATTTAAGTTTTTGTTAATTTTTCACTATTATAAAGAATGTTGTAATGATCATCCCTATAGATAAATCTCAGTACATATCCACAATGATTTTCTTGGGGTAAAATCTTAATTTTAAAGTTACTAGAGCAAAGGATAAGCAATTTTTATGCCAAATTTCTTCCAAAAATGAGGAACATTTTGTATGGTTGTGGTTAATGAATTTGGAAGTTTTCCTAACATGTTGGTCAACAGAATATATTACTATCTTTTTAAATTGCCAATTTGTTACATAACACATATATACACAACACACACATTTTATTCATTTAAATTGAGCTTTTTAATATGCTTTATTAGCTTTTAAAATTCTGTCATAAAATGCATCTTTCTGTTCTTCCTAGTTCAATACATACTAAGGGTGGTAATTCTACATTATATGTATTAAAATATTGTTTTTAAATTTGTATTTGCATTTTAATTTTGCCCATTCTATTTTTAGCATAGTATTTAAAAACACAGACTCCATATTTTAACTGCCTGGGGGTACAAATTTGGAACCCAGACCTTATGACTGTATGACCTTGAGTGAGTTACAGAATAACTCTGTGCCTCAGTTTGCTCACCTATAAAATTGAGATAATAATAGTATATACATCATACGGCTCTGATGGTTAAATAGAATGTACCTGGAAAGCGTTTAGCCTAATCTCTGAAGATCATAAATACTAAAAAGTTATCCAAAGCGTGAAAATGGTACAGAAACATCACCTTCTGACCTCTTTGAGCTTACACTGAGGTTGAGAGTTGCTGTTAGGTGGGAGGATGGGTGTGTATTCCCAGACATCTCTGAAAGTTGTGCCCCTATTCGTAGCCTTAAGGCAGTACTGAGCAGACTAAGTTCCTGATGAAGCATAAAAGGCCACAATTGGAGAAGAGATAAAATGGCTAGTATCTTTGTTGGTCACATAAATGTCTTCTTTTGAGAAACGTCTGTCATATCCTTGGCCCACTTTTTGATGGCGTTGTTTTTTCTTGTAAATTTGTTTACATTCTTTGTAGATTCTGGATATTAGCCCTTTGTCAGATGGATAGATTGCAAAATTTTTCTCCCATTCTGTAGGTTGCCTGTTCTCTCTGATAGTTTCTTTTGCTGTACAGAAGCTCTTAAGTTTAATTAGATCCCATTTGTCAATTTTGGCCTTTGTTGCCATTGCTTTTGATGATTTAGTCATGAAGTCTTTGCCCATTCCTATGTCCTGAATGGCACTGCCTAGGTTTTCTTCTAGGGTTTTTATGGTGTTAGGTCTTATGTTTAAGTCTTTAATCCATCTTAATTTTTGTATAAGATATAAGGAAGGGATCCAGTTTCAGTTTTCTGCATATGGCTAGTTTCCCCAACACCATTTATTAAATAGGAAATCCTTTCCTCATTGCTTGTTTTTGTCAGGTTTGTTAAAGATCAGATGGTTGTAGATGTGTGGCATTATTTCTGAGGCCTCTGTTCTGTTCCATTGATCTACATCTCTGTTTTGCTACGAATGTCATGCTGTTTTGGTTACTGTAGCCTTGTACTATGCTGTTTACAATAGCAAGAGTTGAGACCAACCCAAATGCCCATCAATGATAGAGTAGATAAAGAAAATGTGGCACATAAATACCATGGAATACTATGCAGCCATAAAAAATGAGTTCATGTCCTTTGCAGGGACATGGATGAAGCTGGAAACCATCATTCTCAGCAAACCAACACAGGAACAGAAAACCAAACACTGCATGTTCTCACTCATAAATGGGAGTTGAACAATGGGAACACATGGACAAAGGGAAGGGAACACCACACACTGGCATCTGTCAGGGATAGGGAGCTTGAGGAGGGATTAGGAGAAATACCTAATGCAGATGATGGGTTGATGGGTGCAACAGTGTACCTATGTAACAAACCTATATGTCCTGCACATGTATCCCAGAAAAGTATAATTAAAAAAAAAAATGGCCAATATGGCAAGGATGAATTAACAAGTCCTTTGACTTTATTGTGCTACAAATTGTTGAGGCTTAATAATTTTGCATGTTTTATGATGAAGGATGTTGGTCCTGAGTGGTGAGGCAGTCAGCCAAAATTGAAAAATTACTGTGACAGTAAAAAGAAAAGTTGATTAGGAATAATACAATAAATATCCTAAACAGTAGACCTGGCCAATACATCACTGAGGCAAAAATATCAAGTCCAAAGCAGGCCACTTCTGTAAATGATGAAATTAGCACTACTCAGACTGTTGCTCAGAGTGACACTGGTATTTCAGGAGCGTTTTCAAGTTCCTAGAGATCATAATGATACATCAGTAGAAAAGCTTTTAAAAAGTCATAAGGTCTAAATTGCTAACCAGGGTTAGTGAAGAGATCACAAAAAATGGTCAAAATGGCTGAAGTGTTAGGGGCAATAAAAGGCTAATTTACTTCTAGGAATGCCTATTGGTATTTGAAACTTGATTTAATAACTGCTTTCTTGTACTTGGATAGTAACTATATCTGAAAAGCTCAGGCTCATGGTAATGCTGGTGTAGACTCCTAGGCAAGGAAACAGGTAAGTTCTTCTTGCTTAGATAAGACAGTAAAAATGCAGAATCTATGTAATTTAGAGTCAGATAATTAATGCATTTATGATATTGCTAGCAAGATAACCCACATGATTTCTTTCTAACATAGATAATTTATGTTTAGCAGATATATTGATTCTCACCCTAATAACAGAAATAAACTAGTCTCATGACTATTTCCCCCCACGAAATTATTAATAGAGGTCTGCTAATAAAAACATGTTTCCTACAATAAAACATAGCTTATAAGAAGAATTAGTTTTTTATCTGGCTGGGAGTTTGATGCTATTTGGTACAAAAACCCTAACAAGCTAATCTTAAAATGTTAGTGAGAAGGAATTAATACATTTAATATTAAAAGAATTATTATAACTCATATAAAAACATGAGTTTTTTACTTAAAATATGGGCCAAGAATATAAACAAATAAGTCATAAGGAAACAATATAAAGGAATGTAGTTAAACGAAAAATACTCTCATTAATAAAACAAATTCAATTTTAAAAAGTTGTACCTGTCAAAATTGGCATTTAAAATATATAACTTTTAATAAGATCATGATGAAAATTATGTAAAGAATAGAATGTAAAGCATTTAAAGAGAACAGTTTGGTAATATATATTAAAAATATTTTTTTGAATTTCGAGACAGAGTCTCGCTCTGTCGTCAGGCTGGAGTGCAGTGGCGTGATCTCGGCTTACTGCAACCTCCGCCTCCTGGGTTCAAGTGATTCTCTTGCCTCAGCCTCCCGAGTATCTGAGACTACAGGCACGTGCCACCCTTCCCAGCTAATTTTTGTATTTTTAGTAGAGACAGGGTTTCACCATGTTTGCCAGGATATTCTCGATCTCTTGACCTCATGATCCACCCACTGGCCTCCCAAAGTACTGGGATTACAGGCATGAGCCATCGCACCCAGCTTAAAAATCTTAAAATATATTATTTTTAAAACTTAGTCATTTTATTTCTGGGTAGCTATTCTAGTGTCTTAGTTTGGGTTCACCCAGAAGCAGTCTCAGAGATCAACAAGTCATTTGTTTGGGAGTTGCCACCAGGAGAGAAATAGGGAAGTGACATAGGGAGGAGAAGATGGTCAATAAATGATGTGTTAGCCACAGTGGGCTGCTAGAGCTGGATCCTGTGGGGAATTCTTGGAAACAACAAATATGTACCTCAGAATTATCCCACCTGAGGGGAAAAGGAATTGGGATATTTCTACACCAACTCATTAGTTGAGAGTTACTTGTGGGGGTGTTAATTCCCTGATCTTTCAACCTGCTGTGAGTTTGGGTTGATTGGCTTCCACAGTTCTGGAAAATACATTTAGCCACAGAGAGGCAGATAGTGACAGAAACAAGTTATGCTCCTCAAGAAATAGACATGCCAGTGACAATGTGCTATGTTAAGGAAACAATCAAATTGCAAATATACTCAATAATGTTGGGCACTTACGTTGTTTCTAATATATAACATACATATGTGAATGTTTGTTAATGTATGTTATATGTCCCATAAATAATGATATATACAATAACAGATAATATCCAAATAATGTGTAATCATTAAAAAATATGTTATAGACTATTTGCTGATATGCCAGTAAATATTTAGGGAGATAAACACGTAACAAAGCAGTGTGTACAGTATGATTACATTTTAGTGGAAAAAAGTATGTATTCCTGAAAAGATTTGGAAGGACACAAAATAAGATATTAACATTAATTCTCTTTGGATAGTGTGATAATAAATCATTGTTCTTACCTGTTTTTACGAAATTTTCTACTCTAAATATATATTGCTTTTGCAATAGAAAAATTATAGATTTAACTAGAGTTAAAAATAAAATGATGAAAAATGCTTCACTGAATCTAGAAAATTAATATTTAATTGAAGTAATTGCTGTCTACTTTGAATTCAGTCAAGATTGTTTCTATGAAGAATAATAAGTTTTTTCTTTGTGGTTTGACTGTTAGTTCGTTACCCAATATGGTATATAAAAATAGGTTGGGATTCCACATGTGTACTTCAAAATCACCATTATTTATTCAATGCATGGCATTGGCAATACAAAACTTGAATTCTTATTTAAAATTCAGGCATAGAGAATCTGTTTTTTAAAAACAACTACCCCACTTTGATAAGAAATTACTATAAATAAAAAAATTGAGACATAAAAATGTCTCAATGAAGTCCCAAAGATAGATGTGCTGGACTAGGAAATTATTTCCTGAAAGGGATTTAGAACTACCAGCTTGAATTAATAATAAATCAACATCTTCAGAACTAAGATTAGCTGAGAGTGCTGGTCATGGATATGAATGTAAATTTAATCAAATGCTAAGAAAATTAATTGTCTAGCATAGTGCATTATACATAGTAGGTCCACAAAGATACATGTCCAATAGACTAACATTAGGTTTGTCAAAAATGATGCCATAAGTATGACTTACTGACTTGTTGAATGGTTCATGTTAGTCAAATTGCCGATTCTTTTTTGCTTGCTTTTTTTCTCCTTAGAAAGAGAGTGGGAGATGGTTGTTCTAATCTCTTTTTAAGAGTTCATCAATAATGCACCAGATCAAAATTTAGAACAGTCTGTGTAACAATTGGCATATGGGGGATGAAGAAAATTAATTTGATAGAGAACAACCAGGCATCTCCTCCTCAATAATCCTTCTACTTCTGTGAAGGGAGGACTTAGGAGGGGGTGAACAGATTTTTAAAACCTGCCTTATTTTTTTTAGCCATGTAAAGAATAAATTGATCTGATTAAAATGAACCTTTTCCATCTTTCTCCAATGTGATAGCCAGTCCTTTGTTCTGTCATATTTATACTAGTTCTATAGTTTTGCTCAAATTGATTTCTTACCCCCTTTTCTGTCTGTCTTTTTTAGGTTCAGGGTCCCCTTACCTCTGTGATTTATTCTAATGGGACCTAACCATAGTTTTCTGTTCCCCCCACATGTTTCCCTAATTGAGTTCTATGATTTTAATATCATTGCCAGGTTAACCTCCAAAAGTACAATTCTCATCTTTATCCTATTGTCAGATAACATTTCACATTCATTTCTAAACTGAGATTGTTTGTGATCTTTATGTTCATCTTTCTCAGATCAAGTCTAAACTTAGGGATATTGGTTCAGAAGAGTAATGCAGGGTGCAGGATTCTGATAGTGCAAACATCTGTATAAAAGAAATTTTCCAGGCTCACTGTCCAAAGGGCAGGACCTTAAAACATAAGGGCCACAGGAGGTGCCCTTGAGGAAAAGCATCATTGTGTGGCAGACTTTCTGGGCTTGACTGTGAGTTTCACAGCATGACCCTGCTGCTTTCAGAGATTCCTCAATTACTGTTAGATCCTACAGGACTGTTAGTACTTGCGACTGTCCTTCTGGAAACCCCCATCCTTCACCTTTTAGCTCCTGCCCAATTTGTAGATTTCTTTAAAATGTAATTTCCTTAGGGAAGTCTTCCCTCATTCACAGAAATTAAGCTTAGCCCCCACATAATTAATTTTATAACATCCTATAATTTCCATTTGTAGTACTTATCAGAATGTTTAATTATATAATTAATAGCTCCCTGACTAGAGTTTAAATACACAAGACCTTTAGTTTTGCCCAGGGGTTTACTTAATACCTGGAACAAAGATATTCTCAGTGGACATTTGTAGAATGAATCAATTAATAAATGGATCTATTCATCTTCTAGTATCTTACTATTCTTGTGAAATGAGCTGGCTAGTGAAAATAAAGATTCATATTCTTAGTCTGTTACTGGTAATTATTGAAGCCTCTTTGGGATCACCACAGTCATATTGTGAAGCTTGAAGTCAAGTCACGTATAGAGAGTCTACCATATAGTTTTTCAAGGATCTTGCCTAGTCCACCTGTTCACCCTGATACACTGAGGCACTGCAGTGTGGACAACCAAATTTGAATGTTTTTTTGATATGAATTGTTACACTACCAGGATCTTTCCTCCAGCTTTACTTCTCTGATTCCACATACCCCTAACTTCAGTCTTGATCCATGAGTGGTGAACACAGTAAGAGCAACCATGCAAAAATGAAATTTTGCTCAGCAATTGAGTATTACCAAGGTACCCCAGACTCCTCATAGAATACAAATGATAAAAATAATAACCATCAAGAGGAGAGTAAAAATGTGAGCCAAACTGGTCAGAGAGACATCCAGTGTAGAACTTTGCCCCACTCCAGCAGTAAGGTTTCCCCAAGTCAGTTTCATACTGTTTTATGAGTCCTCTAAATGCAGTCAAGATCTCTTTTCGTTGCTACTGTAGAATCACAGCATTCACCTAAGTTTGTTAGAGAACATATATACGTGGTTTGCACAAGCAATAAAAAAGTAATATAAAATCTTAAGTAATTTCAGCAATGATTTTCTGCAAAGATTCTTTCAAGCCATTGGGAAACAGAACATTGAACAATGAAGATGAGGTCCTTACTGTTTTGAACTTACAGTAGCATTGGGCAGGGAGAGAAAATTGATAAGTATATTAATAAAAGGTCAGGATAATTTCTCAAAGCGTGATGTCTTTAAGCTGCTATTACAAAATATGATAGACTGGGTAGCATATAAACAATAGAAATTTATTTCTCAAAGTTCTGGAGTCTGGTAAGTTCAAGATCAAGGTACTAGCAGATTCAGTGTCTGGTAAGGGCTTGCTTTCTGCACCAAAGATGATGACTTCTGGCTACATTCTTACATAGTGGAAGGGGCAAGGCAGTTCTCTGAGGATTTCCTTTATAAGGTCACTAATTCCATTGATGAGGGCTTCATCCTGATGATCTAAGCATTTCACAAAAGGCCCTACCTCCTAATACTATCACATTTGTGATTAGGTTTTCAGCACGTACATTTTAGGGGAACACACACACATTCAGACCATTAGCAGCTGTGAAGAAAACTAAACAGGATGATGTGGTGGAGGTGACTGGGGCTGGTGGTTGCTGCTTGAGATTGAATAATCAAGGAGGACTTTTTTTCTTGTAGAGGTGTCATTTAAGCCTCTACCCTTTTTCTCTACAGCAATGATTCTCAACTATGAATGATTTTGCCTCCAAAAGACATTAGGTTAATATTCAGAGACCATTTTGGTTTCCACAGCTGGCGGGGGACAGGGTTACTACTGACATATAGCAAGTTGATTTCTGGGATGCTGCTTAAACATTCTACAATGCACAAGGCAGCCTCTGATAATGAATTGTCTATTCCAAAAGGTCAACAGTGCCAGGGATGAAAAACCCTGATCTTTGGTCTATTCTCATCACAACAACCAGGTTGATTTTTAAAAATGCTGAATCATATTACATCAATCTTCTGTAATAAGCCCTTTAATTAATCCTCAGGTCTCCCAGATTCTTCTCACTCTAGCTTCCTATAATCCTTCATCTCCTGTTTCATTGCCTTCACTCATTACACTCTGGCCTCAGGCCTTTGCACTGGCTGTTATCCTGCCTGAAATTTTCTTCCTTTGGATATCTGGATGGCTGTTGCCTCACCTCTGTCAAATCTTTGCTTACATGCCACACTTTCTTGATGATCAAAACTGACTCCCTCAACTCCGCTGCTTCTGCTTGTCTTACCATACTCGCATCTCTTGCATTTATTGTCTTCTAATGTGCTATATAATTTACTTATATAACTATTGTTTATTGTCTGTTTTACCCACTAGAAAGTAAGCTTCATAAACTGAGGGGTTTATGATACTTTCTGCCATATAAGGGGTACCTTATGAATATTTGTTGAATAAATGAAGGAAGGAAAAGAAACTTCTATGAAGAGAATGTGGCTGCCAAGAAAAGCTATGGAAAAAAATCAAGAACAGAGGCCCTAAAAGTGACTGAGCTTAGTGTGCTTAAAGGAAAACCAGAAGGCCAATAACTGAAGTGTAGTATATGAGGGGCAGAGCATGCAACACAAGTCAGAAATTGTCATGGTCAGAATAGATAAAGCCTTATAGAACACAATAGTGTCCAGGTGTGTTTTGTAAAGGAAGAACTCGTGTGTCATGTTTAGAAAAAGATGTGTGCATTTGTATATTTTTTTCACCTGTCAAGTTTAATTTTTCAACTTAGGTTATTTTACTTATTTTTATTTTTACAGAGGCAGGGTCTCATGTTGTTGCCCAAACTGGTCTTGAACTCCTGGGCTCAAGCAGTCCTCCCACCTTGGCTTTCCAAAATGCTGGGATTACAGGTGCGAGCCACCTTGCCTGGCCCAGCTTACATTGTAAATATGTATGATCAAATCAATGGCTTTTCTCTATGTACTTGCAGTGGAGCCATCAGCCACATGGTAATACCTGTGAGATGCTCAAAAGTGGAACTGTCCCCAAAGTATTTTGACACTGACTCATATGTTTAAAGTTGTTTTAACTGACAAGTAAAAATTGTGTGTGTGTGTGTGTGTGTAGCACAAAACATGTTTCAATATGTGTGTGTATTATGCAATGGTTAAATCAAGCTATTTAACATGTGCATTATGTTGCATGCTTATTTTTTCTAATGGGAAGAACACTTAATGTCTATTCCCTTAGAGATTTTCAAGTATACAATATATTGTTATTAACTAAAGTCACCATGATGTGCAATATGCCTCTTGAATTTATTCCTCCTAGCTGAAATTTTATGCCGTTTAACCAATATCTTCCTAATTCTCTCACCCTCCAGCCTCTGGTTACCATCATTTTATTCTGTTTCCATGAGTTCAATGTTCTTACACCTCACATGTAAGTGAGATAACGCAGTATTTGTCTTACTCTTTCTGATTCATTTCACTTAGCATATCCTCCAAATTCTTCCATGTTGTGGAAAATGACACCATTTTCTTCTTTTTAAGGTGGAATAGTATTCAAGTACATATGCATATTATATTTTCTTAATCTATTTGAAATTGATTCCATATCTTGGATATTGTTAATAATACAACAGTGAACATAGGCATGTGACACTGACCCATTTTTTAAATGTTTATAATTGCTTTCTCTTTTAACTATTGTTTCAGAGGCTACAATTCAAAAGTAAATATATCATTTGGAACATGCAATATAAAATTCTACTAATACTTGTAATTGTATTGATTATAGTGTCTCCCGAGTAAAGATAGAATGAATGAAGGTAGAAGAGAGATCTTCTGAGTAGAAATACAATGAGAGAGGTTGAAAGTGTCAAGGCAAGCAAAGAAAACTGGTATTTGCTGGTCAACTAGTGTGCAACAACTACTTTGTTAAGTGGTTTGCATGTGTGATGCCATTTCAACATTTAAAAATATGATATCTCATTTTCAACAATGAAGAAATTAAACTTGCTCAAGATCATGCATCTAGTAAGAAGCCTAGCTGGAACTGGAATTAAAATGTTTCTGGGTCCAAGTCTGTATTCATCTCCTTAGACTGCTGTAACAGAGTAACAGAATACCATAAGCTGGGTGACTTAAACAACTGGATATTTATCTCTCACAGTTCCTAGATTGGAAAGCCTAAGATCAGGTGCCAGCTGATTTGGTTCATTGGTAAGGGCCCTTTTCCTAGCTTTTCCTTTTCTTCCTGTCTCCTCACATGATGGGGAGAGAAAGAAAGAGATCTTTCTTGCATCACATTTTACAAAAGACAATAATTAGGGATCTACCCAAATAACTTATTATCTCTCAAAGACCTAATCTTTGAATACCATCATATTGGGGGTAAGGATGTCATATGAATTTTGGGAGTGACATGATTTAGTTAGTAAAAAATATGAATGAATGTTCTTTCTATGACATTAAGCTGCTTTACTACTGAAAAAAGTGAAAAAAAAAGATACCCACTTTAATATTTTACCAAAATTAGGCTCTGGATGAATCACTTGTGAGTCTAGGCTTAGATTTACTCCCTTCAAGTAGGAAGGTCATTAGTTAATGCTTAGAAAGTTTCTTTCACATACTTCTGTAGAAGAAGTTTTGATACGATAGCCTGAATGAACCCTTTCTTCCTCTTAGTTCTCTAAAAACTCAGATTATTGTAAAGCAACTTTTTTTCTGCTAGCTGTAAAAGGAACATACAAAGGCCAAAATCTTCTGTTTGGGCTTTTGGTACAGCTTTTGTGTCTAATAATAAAAGCCAAGATTTATATTGTTGACGGAAGAAATTCAACTGTTGCCCTATATATATCAAATGGACAAAAGGGCATTTGCTATTAAATAAAGATTGTGTTGGTTACATTCAATCCTGTCCATAAAAGATATAGAAAGATAATAATATAGATTTTTTAAAAGCTCCAGCTGAAAGAGTCATATAAGTTTGACCTATGCCAAAGAATTGCCCATCAACCTCAAAAAAACTCAAATGTGTTCCTTTATTTTAAATAGAAAAGAAAGGTCCCCTTTGCAAACTTTATTTGGAGGGCTTAAATTTCCTGTTAAATTTTTAATATATATTTGTTTTAACTATAAAAATAACTTTTTTCTACTAGCATGTATGAAGATTATTAATATAGATTACACGAATTGACTATTTGCAGTTGAAATGTTCTTAAACACACACTGGAATCAGTTTAAACATCTCCCCTCTACCAATTCTGTCTTGTTATTTGTTGGGGTATCTGGAATCCAACTGAAAAAATAACTGTTGTGCTCTCTATGGGTATGCTAAACAAATTTATAAAAGTGTTACTTTTTTTCCCCCCTGAAAAATCAGCTTATATTAGGTAACATTCTGTCTCCTTCAACAAAATCTAAATTTCTGAAGGCCTTAAATAAGATAATGGTCCATAGAATCCCACTGCTTATACTACAAACAAGTTTGAGAATTCTATCTTCTTGTCCTGGAAAGAAGATGAATAGTATAAGCTTTGATATGAGACAATATATTCTCTTTCAGAATTGTTAGAGCTAATGCATTGTATGAAGTAGTTGTCTTTGGTTTTGTGCCAATTTCAATTGCCTATTTGAGCAGAAATGCACTTTGAGTTATTTTTAGCTCTGTAGATTGAATTTAGAATTCAGTGGATTTACTTTTCACCAATACAGATAACAAGATCTGTCATATTTGCAGCAAGTAGAGGGTGCAACACTCTATTTTTAACTTCATTGGTTCATTAAAATAATGCATGGCACTAGTTTAAGAAGCAACCAGTCAAGGAAACACAGACTTTGAAAACTCACTCCAAGGAAACACACTTTGCCTCTATAAGCAATTACTACAACCCAGCATTTATAAAATTCCAGCTTGATAAATTTACACATTATTGTTAATCCTGGAAGAAAAGAGTGAAATGCCCCCTTTGGAGAAAGTGGCTGCTGTCATAAAACTAATCTCTATTTCTTTGTAAGATCAAGACTGCCACTCACATGGATATCACAGTTTATGCCTGTCAGGTTTAGAAAGTTGTGGGTTGCAGTTAAAGATTGTCACTCTGCAGGATATTTTTCATTAGTTCATTTATATAATTCCATTTTATCAAAAAAAAAAGGAAAGAAAATGACTTGTCAGAGGAGATTTTCACCCAATTGCCCCAATTCAACATTTATGCTCCAAGAAAATCTAGATCTTTGTAATAGCAGGCACACCTATAAGACTTGGGAACCTGAAAAGTTAGCATGAGCATGATTCAATAACGTGGGTAAGTGGGTAGACCATCACTGTGTCATTGGAAACTGAAGAAATTGATCAGAACACGTAACAGAACAAACAGCAAAAGATGGATATGAGAATTACAATTCTAGAATGGTGACAGGAGGAGTTCCACAGACCTGCTCCAGTGAAGCAACCATGGCTGGTGATAATTATTTTAGAATAAGAACACTCACTTATTCAAGAAAAAAATTTAAGAACAGTACATCTTTTAAAAAGTGTCTGTTCATATCCTTTGCCCACTTTTGGATGAAGTTGTTTTATTCTTGTAAATCTGTTTTAGTTCTTTGTAGATTCTGGATATTAGCCCTTTGTCAGATGGGTAGCTTGCAAAAAAATTTTGCCATTCTGTTGGTTGCTGGTTCACTCTAATGATTGCTTATTTTGCTGTGCAGAAGCTCTTAAGTTTAATTAGGTCCCATTTGTCTATTTTGGCTTTTGTTGCCATTGATTTTGGTGTTTTAGTAATAAAGTCCTTGCCTGTGCCTATGTCCTGAAAGGTATTGCCTAGGTTTTCTTTTTTTTTTGAGACGGAGTTTCGCTCTTGATACCCAGGCTGGAGTGCAATGGCGCGATCTCGGCTCACCGCAACCTCCGCCTCCTGGGTTCAGGCAATTCTCCTGCCTCAGCCTCCTGAGTAGCTGGGATTACAGGCACACGCCACCGTGCCCAGCTAATTTTTTGTATTAGTAGAGACGGGGTTTCACCATGTTGACCAGGATGGTCTCGATCTCTTGACCTCGTGATCCACCCGCCTCGGCCTCCCAAAGTGCTGGGATTACAGGCTTGAGCCACCGCGCCCGGCCTGCCTAGGTTTTCTTGTAGGGTTTTTATGGTGTTAGGTCTTATGTTTAAATCTTTAATCCATCTAGAGTTAATTTTTGTGTAAGGTGTAAGGAGGGAGTCCAGTTTCAGCTTTCTGCACATGGCTAGCCAGTTTTCCCAACACTCTTTATTAAAAACGTTCTTTCCCCATTGCTTGTTTTTGTCAGGTTTGTCAAAGACCAGATGGTTGTAGATGTGTGGCATTACTTCCAAGGCCTCTGTTCTGTTTCATTGATCTATATCTCTGTTTTGGTACCAGTACCATGATTTTTTGATTACTGTAGCCTTATAGAAATACCATTTGATCCAGAAATCCAATTACTGGGTATATACCCAAAGGATTATAAACCATTCTATTATAAAGACACATGCACATGTATGTTCATTGTGGCACTGTTTATAATAGCAAAGACCTGGAACCAACTCAAATGCCCATCAATGATAGATTGGATAAAGAAAATGTGGCACATATACACCATGGTATACTATGCAGCCATAAAAATGGATGAGTTCATGTCCTTTGTAGGGACATGGATGAATCTGAAAACCATCATTCTCAGCAAACTGACACAAGAACAGAAAACCAAACACTGCATGTTCTCACTCATAAGTGGGTGTTGAACAATGAGAACACATGAACACAGGGAGGGTAACATCACACACTGGGGTTTGTTGGGGGTTAGAGGACTAGGGGAGGAATAGCAGGAGGTGGGGAGGTTGGGGAGTGACAACATCGGGAGAAATGCCTGATGTAGGTGACCAGGGGGTGGAGGCAGCAAACCACCATGGCATGTGTGTATACCTATGCAACAATCCTGCAAGATCAGCACATGTACTACAGAACTTAAAGTATAAAAATAATAAAGAACAGTACATCTGTGATACTTGAGTCATGACATTCTTCTTCTCACATAATCCCCCAGCTCAGCAAGATGGAAGATTCCAGCCAAGAGCAGCTGATAAGTTGGGGGCTCGTTTCTTCCACCCTGTTTGATTATAAAGTCTCTGACCTAGTTTGTTTTAGCTGAGATATCCACTTTTAAAGATAGTTTTAATATTGTTGCTTCTCTTCCTTCACATTCTTCTCTGAATACAGAGAAACACACCTAATATTTTCTGCCTAATCTTGCTAATGAAGAGAAGATTATTTAAATTCAGTCAGAAAAGTGAGCTTGCATTGGTAGTATAAGTGGTTCATTCTTCATATTTGCATTTTTTATATTGAAAATTGACACTGAGGATTGGGAATCAAAGACTGTAATACTCAAGGCAATGAAACTAAAATGGTGAATGTGGTATCTATTACTTTGCAGGACATTTAGAAACATGATAAAATAATGAACTCTGCTTGATTACTGTATTCATCATTACCATTTCTGAATGGGGCTTTAGATATAATGAGGACAACTTTAATTAAAAATCTACAATTTCAGAATGATGACAGCTATATAACCTGTCTGTCATAACATGCAAAGTTCTTACAGTCATTTTCTGATAATTTATACCTATGAAATGATGCAGTCTGTTATTTAATTAACAGCACTTATTATCTTTTCAGATTCTTTATAAGGCATAGTGATTAATATACTCAAATGTTTTATGAACTGTTGTATATTAAAAGTGAAACTCTATTATGAGGCAATTTCAATGCCATTCTTCAAGCTTAGCAGTCTTTTAAAATTAAAATAAAATTCATCAACTGCTCTATACTACTATAAAATGTAAGATTCTCAAAATGTTTCAGTTTTGTGTAGCTAGCTCCTTTCAACTGTTGTAATTTTACTTACTTGGCTCAAAGCATATAGAATTCATTAAAAATAATTTGTCATGTACATGTGAACCACTAAAACAGGAGACCAAAGAGAACCTGTTTGAATGTAGTTAAGAAGTAAAATGCACTTACATGCAAACCAGAAAATAATCTATTATATTTTTAAAAAGAAAACATATTCTATTCAAACTTTTTTCCCCCTTTTCCTTATGTAGTGTACATATTATCTCTATCATTTGATTTCAGAGAAGGGGAAACTAGTATTTATTGTCTACTTTATCACAGTAAGTATTTCATAAAACAGACCTGAAAAATTACATGAGGTAGGATTATCACAACCACTTTACATAGTAGATAACTGCATTTAAATAAAATGAAGAAATAGCTAATTGGATCTCCAACAGTTCCACATAATAAAATTAACTGCTTCTCTTTAAAATTCACTCATGATTGAAAATACTTTAAGAAATAAAAGAAGGAGCACAAAACATAAGAAAAGAAGGTAATCTTTAAACAGAAAGTCATGTTTTTTAAAAAAATGACACAATAATTCTAAAAAAAATAGTTATTTCGATTAAAAATGCAAAGGATAGATTAAACAGCAGATGAGACACAGCTGAAGATAGATTAAATAGACCTAAAGAAATTACCCAAAATGCAGGGTAGTAACACAAATAAAAGGAAAATGTAAAATAAGAGTTCAAAATATGGAAAATGGAGATTGAGAAGATAAAATATATGTTTAATAGGAGTTACAGAAGAAGAAAATAAGCAATAGGAGAATAAAAGCAGGCAAAGAGATCACAGTTAATAACTTTCTAAAATTATGAATCCTTGGCTTCATGAAGTATGATTCACAAGGAAAATCTCAAAAGTGACTAGAGTAAAACCCTCAGATTACCTACAAAGGGATGGCAGTTACACTGCTGTAGAACTTCTCAATCAAAGAAGCAGTGAGAAAAAACCAGAATACAGTGAAATTATATTTTCAACGTCCTAAGAGTATATAAGTAGTAACCCCTAACTGTATAAACAACGAAACTATCAGTCAAAAATAAAGGTAGAAAAATATATTTTCAGGTTTTAGTAAACCAATAGACATCATTAGAGGAATGTTGAAAAAATGTACTTTAAAAGAATCAAACTGATCCCAGAAGAAGCGCTAACATAAAATAATGACTGTTGGGTGAAGTACATATATATGTAATTTTTTAAAAAGTAAACCTGGAGGTACATCTGAACTAACACTGATTTTATAAAACAAAAACAAAAACATAAACATACGGGGTTTAGGCAAGAAGGTCAAGACGTAGTTGAAAAGTTGGATACTGAGAATATATCTTTGTATTGTTTGAGATGAAAACTGCACTATAGAAGTGCCTGTTTCCACCTTCTTATTCACTAATTCAACAGTTATTGATGTTGCACTAATTATGTCCCAGACATGCCTCACAAATTTTTCACAGCACTCAAGAAAAAAACCCATTAAAAATTCCTGCCATCATAAAGTTTATATTTTAGTGAGTGGGGTCAGAAAATAAATATAATTAAAATGTAGCATAGATAGCATTTTCATCAGTGTTAAGCACTCCTGGGGATGAGGAGATGGGAGAAAGTTGGTTGTAAGTACATGCAAGTGCAATTTAAAGAGTGTGATCAGGGAAGGTCTCAATGACAAGGTGAGTTTTGAGCAAACACTGAAGGGATCCAAAGAGGGAGGCATGCTGATATTTAGAAGAGGATTCTTCCAGCAAAAGGAAGCAAATGTAAAGCCCTAAAGGTAAGGTAGAAGCATTCCAGATACATTTGAAAAATAACAGAAAATTCAATGTGACTGGAGCAGAAAGAGTGAGGAAGATAGTAGATCAGCAAGGTAGTGAGGAGCCAAAAAGTACAGGGCAGTAGGCACTGTAAAACTTTGCCTCTTATGATGAATGAAGAGGGAGCCAATGATGCGTTTTGAGTAGAGGTGAGATGTGATCTGTTCTACATTTTAAAAGGATCACTGTGCTGGAACAAGGCAAGGATAAAAGTACAGAAACCACTTAACCACAGTAATGTAGAAGAAAGTTGATGGTGAATTGAATGTAGCAATAGAGGAGTTAAGAAGTGTCTCAATTCTGGATATATTTTATAGGATTTCCAAGTAAATTTGTTCATGAGCATGAGGAAAAAAGAACTAAAAAGTAACTCCAAGTTTCTTGGCCTGAGCAATGAGAAGGATGGAATTAACATTTACTGAGATGAGGAACTTAGTTGGTAGAGTAGATTTGAGAGAGAGAGAGAGAGAGAGAGAGAGAGTGTGTGTGTGTGTGTGTGTGTGTGTGTGTGTGTGTGTGTGTACAGGAAAAAATGGACTATAAGGGAAAACCTCAGGAGTGCAGTTTGAGGTAGCTGGATAGCTGGAAGTAGGAAATGTAAACCACAATGTGACTGAGCCAGGTGTCTTAATGGATCCAAGGTTCATTTAGCCAAGGTTGAGGACATGCTGGGGGAAGAACACAAATCACAGGAACATCTGTGATCTACGGCTTTTCCAAAGGGGGTTTTGTGAACTTCAATATTTAAAGGAAAAAGACCAAGCATGAGGGAGAAAAAAGGAAGAAGGGTAGGTAGTGAGGCAGATGGTCACATTCTTGTGTGGCTCTGATTAACTTCAGTATATCTACATTTTACATGTGTAAAAGCAGAGTAGAGGAAAATGTCAATTATGCATTGCCTCTCAGTGAATCTACATTTTACATAAGATAAAGTAAGCATGTGAAAAGGAGTAGGGGAAATAAGGCTATGAAATGGGGTTGTGAAATTACAGCTATCATTAGTGGTTCAGTTCCCAAGCTTACATTTCTCTTTGGCATAGTGGCATAGGGTCCTGAGATACTGTTTTTCTTTGATATTTTTCCTGTTTGTTAAAATCTTTTGGGGAAAGCATTGTTGTAGAAGAACATGAATCTCTGGTCATACATTTGGTCTGATCACTCATTGCTAGGACAGTTTATTCCTAGAACGTTAAATCCCATGTTGCTAGGAAAGCTTATTACTAGGAGGTCATGTCCCACATTGCTATGAAGGCTCATTCCTAGGAGGTTTTCAATTTTCATGTCTCATGGAGAAAAATAGGGGGAGGAAGAAATAAAACAAAAGGAGAAAGGAAAAACAAAGATCAACGTCAAATTATAACAACAAAAGAAAAGCAATCCTGGAAAACTAACTTAGTCTATCCTACCACCTCTTTAATCAGAGCAATTCTTTGGGTAATCATCATTTTAACTCTTTTAGTCATGCATTGACTCTGTTGTATGTCTGGAGAAGTTTATAGACTAGCTGTTTTTGTTTGTTTGTTTTTTAAGTATCTGAAGCACTTTAAAATTTCACTACTAATATGACATATTTTTCTGGACAGTAGTTTGAATCAGGTGTTTAAATGAACTTTCTGAGAAGGCAGGCACAAGGTGATATATTAATACATGTGTATACACACACACATATATAATGAACATATATATTGCTGTTATTTCTTACAAAGTTTAAATTGTCTAGCTTCAGCTTGCAGGGCTTTAAGAAAAGTATAGTTTTAATTTCTAGTGATTTCAAGTCAGAAAAATGGGAGAAAACAACTATTTGAAAACACTAGAGACTTGTAGTCAGGCAAGAATTGAGGATTGAGTCCAAATAAATTGTAGACAAATAATAAAAAATGAAAAACAATAGACAAAGCTAGAATCTAATAATAGGTATATTATAGTTTCTTTGGAAACATAATTTTTCCCTTTAATGCCCCATTTTTTTTAACCAAATCATAGTAGGACAACTTAGTTGCAAATAAATTTTAGTCTTATTGTAGTTTGTCAGATTGCTTGTATAAAATACAGCAAGAATAATTGTTAGCCATTTGTCTTTTTCAAAATCAGCTTGCTGAAACTTTTCCATAAGGAATCTCAACTAAAGTTTTTAAAGGCCTCTTGAGCCTAGCCAAGGATTTATCTGTGCTTGCAGACACCTTTAAAAATTGGGTGAATTTATCTCTCTTCACGGTCCCAGAATAATTTAAGGTTCCTGAGCCTATCAGAAAGTGGCATTCTTTAGGTTAGAAACCCTGTAAAGGAACTACGTAGACAAGGTGTGAGGCCAGTCTTTCCAAGGGACTTTTATCTGCTCTTTAAAGTAATATCAATTTCTCACAGCATTCTCGTAATATTTGAAAATATGCCATTTCAGTCAAAGCTTCAGTAAAATAACCAGTGTCTCCAATTATATTGCAAAAGATGACAGATTCTTAATGAAGTTATGCAAATAATGATATTGGTATAAATTAAGAATACTCACAAATAATTTCTAAATTCTGGAGAAATCAGGTAGAGAGAAAGAAATATGCCTCAAATTTTGCTCATGAGAGTATATTTCATTCAGTTGTTGAAAGCTACAAATATCTCAAAAGAAAATTTTGCTTTGATTCTGAGAAACAAAAAGAATCATTTCAAACAAAACAAAGTCAGAAAAATTTATTTCAGTCCTCTGTTAAGTCTCATAAAGTTAAGTCATTCTATTTGACATTGGGGTTCTCAATATATATGAATACATCAGCTCTCCACTGAGAGTCCTGGAAGTTTTTTTCCTAAGCTAATGGTACAGTCCTTGAAGCTATCAGAAACCCGCATGGCAGAGCACCAACAGAGACCTTCTGTGGAATTCCTTAGAGAAACAAGTTTTGGACTGTAGCTGATTATAAACCACTTTTTGAGAAGAATAAAAACCATAATCTGTGGATGACAATAGTCTTAGGACTGTCGTAGTTAAAGACACAATTGATAAGGAAATTTGGTATTACTGTGGCATGCAACAATACAGCATAATCATAATTATTACTGAAAATATTAAGACATCAGAATTATAGGAATCTCATACAATTTAACATTAATAAAATTTTATATTTAATATAACTAAGTTAACATCCCATATTTGACAATGCTTACTTATGATTTTAACATATCAAATTGAGTATGTCTCTTTTGGATTTCAAGGGGCTTAATATCTTTAAAAATAATAAAAGAACTGAATTTAGAGCTTGAAATTCTGATTTTGAAAAATTTGTCAGATACCAAAGGTTTAGAACAGTTGATACCAAAATATAAGAAAATAGATCATTCTAAAATAAGTCATTTATTTAGTCAAAATGATAAAGATTTTTAAAAGCAAAAGCCTTTATTCTTTGATAGAAAAGAGACTCAGTTTTGTAAACAGTGTGACCTAATAAAGACAGCATGAGGTTAACTGAATCTGTCTCTGCCCTAACTCCTTTTTTTGCAGTTTTCTCAAAAGATTAACAAAAATCTTATCATGTTAATATTACATGAAAATCTTGTTCATAAAGGAAACCCAAATTTTATGTTTGCATTTGTGTGTTGTTAACCCCAAAGCTAATTTAAAAAAAACTCACAAATCTGCCCAATTTCAGTTTGACCGTAAGGTTAGATTTTCATAAACTTCAACAATATTTTACAATTTTTTATTAAAGAGCAGATCAATGTTCCAATAAACTACTCTTATTCTAACACTGGGGCCCAGACTTTGGAATCAATGTGCTTTTTATATTAATTGTTTAACTTACAGGAAAAAAAACTGTTCCTTTTAAATTTTAGCTATTTGGTCACACAGAATTTTTTTCATAAGATCAATCTTCCACAAACCTTCTATAATTTATTTCAGTTTTGTCCTATCATTTTACCTAAGGACAAAAATTCACTTTCTTTTCTAATTTTGTATGTTCATTTAATTTATTCATCTTTTTACTTCTTTAGTTAAAAAAAAAATAGCCCACTCAACTGGGCAAAATTACTCTTGCTTTGACAAAAACCACATTTCCATGCCTCCTTATAACTTTTTTCCCTAAAATGCATCCTATGCTTCTTATACACTTTACATAAAGAATTATTTCTCCTATATCTAGTAGTTTTAATTATATACATTAATTACAGTGTTAACTCTGTTACTGTTTTTAGTGAAAAACCTAGAAAGTAAGCAATTTTTAAATATGTATCAGATTCACATAATGCTTGACTCTTTCTAGCATATCCAGGAGGCATAGCTAGCCCAGGAAGAACTCTGTATGTCCCCAGTCCTTCCCATAGCAATTTTTTTTTTAGAACCTAGAATCTAGAGGCTCTAAGATAGGTATTGAACAGTTACTTAAAATATCACAGAAGGCTGGGCACAGTGGAATACACCTGTAATCCAAGTACTTTGGGAGGCCGAGGCAGGTGGATTGCTTGAGCTTAAGAGTTTGAGACCAGCCTGGGAAACATGGCAAACTCTGTCTCTAGTAAAAATACAAAATATAGCCACGCGTGGTGGTATGTGCCTATAGTCCTAGCTACTTGAGAGGCTGAGGCAGGAGGATAGCTTGAACTTACGAGGTTGAGGCTGCAATGAGCAGAGGTGGAACCACTACACTCTAGCCTGGCTGACAAAATGAGACCCTGTCTCAAAAAAAAAAAAAAAAAAAAAAAAAAAAACAGAAAACAAAAAAAACTCTACAGAAGCAGTTTATGATGTTAAAACCTCTAGCAAAGACAGTATCTGAACTGCCTGACTGAGAGTTCATAGAAATAGAAGACTTTTCTATGTTATTTTACCAATAATTTTAAAACGGTCTTATTTACTAAAGTCATGTGAACTAAAAGGCATTAGTTTCTATTTTCCTGAGAAAATATTTGATTTCAGTGATTTTTCCTTCAAGCCAATTAATGTTCTTTTATATATTTTTGTCATGAAATATCATATACACATGACACATATAAACACATAGACATATAGACAGTGGGAGGTCTTAAAGATTTATAACATAATCACTTGATGGGTCTTTTCCTGCTTGCTGTACAACAAAATCAACTTACTGAGACTGGTATTACAGTAAAAAAAGACTTTAATTGACATGAGGCCAGCCACATGGGAGATGAAGCTATTACTCAAATCATTCTCTCTGAAACCTTGGAGGTTAGGGGTTTTTAAGGGTAGTTTAGTGGGCAGGGGTTAGGGAATGGGTACTGCCAATTGTTTGGGGATGCAATGATAAAGGTAAGAAAAATGATCTCTGTGCACTGAGTCCTTCGCTGGGTGGAAGTCACAGGTCTTGTTGAGACATAAGTCATGAGTCTGGGTTCCATCAGTCCGAAAAACATTTCAGAAAAATAATCTTAGTTTCTACAATAGCAATTCTATGTACAGGAGCAATTGAGGAAGTCACAAATCTTGCGACCTCTGACCACATGACTCCTGAGCAGTAAGGAATTACAGAAACTATGCCTACATTTTAGCAGAGCTTGGGCCCTTCGCATCATCCTAATCTTGTGGCCTTTCATTAATGTTACAAGATGGTTTTAGCCCCTGAACAGGAAGGAAATTAGTTTTACAAAGCGACCATTATTGTCCTTGCTTCAAAGTTAAACTATAAACTAAGTTCCTCCAAAAGTTAGCTTACATCCAGGCCTTCATCCAGGAATGACCAAGGACAGCTTGAAGGTCAGAAGTAAGATGGAGTCAACCATATCATATTTCTCTCACTGTCATAATTTTGGAAAGGTAGGTTCAATAAGATTCTTCATTTGCCATTTTCAAAGTTTTTCTCCCCCAAGTTAGACTGCAAATCTCTTATGTTTTCTGCCATAAATAATTTTTAGCGAGGCAGCCTTAAATTTGCATTTCTTAAGAGACAATTCTTAGGTGAAACAGGTAGAAAATTTACATCTCTAAGCACAGAGCTAAGACATTTGGCCTAAATATTGTACCGTCATTTGCTCAAACCAAGGAACAAAAATGATGTAAGTGTAAGTTCAGTTAAGATGGCTAGGAAGAGGACCTTAAACAAGGGTAAAGCCCACACTTCTGTCAGGGCGTATTTTCTAGGCTCCTAGCATTTCAGATGACTATTCATCCACAAAGGCCCAAAACCTTGGGTGCTCCCAACAGACAAAAGAACACAGAAAATCAAAAACTGTCAAAGGAAAGGGGGAAAAGAATCAATGATAAATTAATATCCTAGAAGTCACACAAACATCAAACCAAGAGAGGTTAGTTCCCTGACCGGAATCAAAACTATGCCACGGAGGTGTAAGTGCAGCATTGTAACTACTAAGCCACAAAATTGAGTGGCCTTTGTTGTTCCTAATGAGAAAGCAAGCCCAGGCCACGGCAGAAATTTTAACCACCAGAACTCTTTTAGGTCAGATTTTTGCTCTTAATTTAGTCAAGAGCATTCTTAAGGTTAGCCATGAAATTGTTACGTGTCTTTTAAAATTTTGATCTTTCCATTAATTGTTTCCAATAGATGATCAGAGAGAGGGGCTAGGAAGGCAGTGTTGTTACATAAATGAACATCTCAGGAAGTCAAATTTTGATTTTGATTTATCTTAGCCAGTCAGGGTTTTAGAGGTGGAACTTGACTTTCTGCAGCTGAGGGGTTTCAGTCAGTAGACATTAGAGGGGGCAAGGGATTGGTCAAATCTAACAGGAAATGAGCTAAAATTTAAAAAAGCAAGCACACATTTTACATATTGTTGAGCTCTCCGAGCATAAGGAGAAGTGCTAGACAACTGACAAAAAATCTTGACTTCCAGTTGTCAATTCCCTGCCCCAGAAAACCCAAACCAGCTCCTTACCTAGAGATGGGGCCCAAGCTGAAGACTGCTCTTTGCTTTCAGGGAAGTAGGAAGCTCACTTTCCTTATTGGAAGTGTGTAAAAACTCACTTGTTTGCAGCAGCAGCAGAATAAACCTCAGATCTCAACAGAAAATTAGAGATCTCTGGAGGGAGAGTCTCCCTGACCTCAGCAGATCATCCAATTGGTTAGAGTGATAGAGAGCTCTAGCTGGCACAGGACCCTAATAGGAGAGTTGCTGGAGTCTAAGGGCCAACTCCACTCAGAGAATCCCTTCTTGGTTACCAAAATGTAAGCTGAACAATGACTGAGGCAGATGTCTCAATTGATTAGGGGTTTATTTAGCCAAGGTTGAGGATGTACTAGGTGGAAAACACAAATAAAATGGGCTTCTGTGATCCATGTTTTTTTCAAAGGGGATTTTGTGAACTTTAGTATTTAAAAGGGAGAGAGCAAGCAGGAAGGAGAAAATAAGGGTAGGCAGATAGTTACCTTCTTGTGCGGCTCCAAGAGCTTCAGTAAATACACATTTTACATGTAAAAAGGAGTAGAGGAGATGAGGCTATGACATGTGGTTGAGAAATTATAGCTATCTGTTGGGGAACAAAAAGAAGACACTGGTGACTCAGCTCCCAAACTTAACTTTCCCTTTGGTATGGTGAGTTTGAGGTCCTGATATTCCATTTTTATTCCACAGGGATTATTGTTTAAGATTGATTCCATGCTGGATATCATCTAACATAAAAGCTTTAACGAATCTATCTATCTATCTATATATCAAGCTGATTTTATTTATATATATATATATATATATATATATATATATATATATCTCAAGCTGATTTGATTCGTTAAAACTTTTATGTTTTATATATATATATAATATTCTAAAGATTTTTAGATTGATATTAATTTTCCAATATATGTTTAATTTAATGAATATGACTAGGAAAAAGAAAAAAAAAAGAAGGTGAGGCTGAAAGGTGAAAGCCTTGGAAAGAGAAGAAGAAAGAAGCTTTAGTTCCACAAGCTCCTTCCCTCATCTCCTGAGGGAGACACACAGGGGGTTGGAGGTCTGCCCCGGTCCTCCTAAGATTGAGGGTCAGGTCTGTGGGGCTCATTTGAAGCACTAGATTCTAATAATCATAAAAACTTTTATTTTCTCCCATAATCCAAATCAGTGGCAACTTGTTTTGTAGTTCTAATCTTTCTGTTTTTGAATTTTCTTTCAACACCTGTTTAATCAATTCCCTACACTAAATTCTTTTTAAAAAATGCCTAGTGTGGTTTCTGTTTTTATACCTTAGCTCTACCTGGTATGCTCTAAATAGGTATGACAAATCCATCCCAGTATAAAACAATGATGATTTTTTTTTTCACTGTTCTTAAAATTACAGCGTTCCATTTTCCTCCACTGGCTGTTCATTAATAGACAGTTTGACTAAGGGGCATATAGCATCCTCTACCAATTGTGCAACAGTTTTTGGAATATTTTTGGGCCAAAACAAAGCAACTATATTACCACAATAAAAAAAAGACTGAGCTTTTAACTTTATTTCTTTTGCAAATTTTGGCATATGAACTGTTTTAACATAGTACGGGGCTCACATTTTCCTAACAACACACACAGTATTTTTGAACAGCTCTCAGGAGTGGAAATGCTATGTGATTTTACATTTAAATGTAGACTTTTTGAGGGGGATGACATCTTTCCTCGCTATGGAGCTGAGTGACTGTTTTATTTCTTTGAAGATGCTTTAAAATTCCCTTTATTTAACTAAATCAGACTTTCTTTTCTATGCAAGTTTGAGAGAATGAGTTCTTGATATTTCTATAAATCTGCATACTTTTTAATATAACTCATTACATTTTGACAATAAGGGAATCATTCCAACTGAAAAGTTAATCTTTCTGGATGGGATATGAATATTTAAATTTTATACAAATTGTTGTTTGGGACCTTTGTGGAAAGAATGCATTAAACAAACAATTTCCCAAGCTAGGAGAAAAATTGCTAAGCTTAGATAAAAATTATAATAGGTTTCCAAGTTGGTTATAGACAAAACCTTGTTTAAAAATGCCATATACTGATCTAATTTGCTTATATTAATGGCATGCTTTTAGCATTCAGTTTGACCCTCTATTTGATAGTCTAAGAATTTGTTAAAACTGAAAGCATTAATCCAATAAGCTCCTTATTTTCCCTTTTTGACACCAAATTCACAAGTTGTTATTGCTTTCTGTGGATTAACCCAATTAATTAAATAAATTCTCATATAGATTCAGGAAAAATAAATCTAGATTTTACTGAAATTTTAATTTCACACATTCTGTGCCATTTTGGGGGAAGAATTATGCTTCTATTTTAAATAGACCCCTAGGGCCATAATCATCTTAACCACATAAAAGTTACTCTCATTTTCACAGTCTCCCTTCCTTGTCTACAAAGATAAGATCCTCTAAACCTCTAAAATGAAAACTACTCGGTGATAGAATAGAATCCAGGTGAATCAATTATAGAGGATAACATTGGTTGCCTATTCAGCAACCATTCACCTCTTTTTATTTTTGTCAAGAAAACCTGATTTTTACATATTTCAAGCAACAAAACTGTTCAATGAAAAAAGATACCTGAAGCAAAATGTACAAGGATATGAGCCCTAGAGATGTGGCAGTAATTTTGTGAGTATGGAAAGAAGACAGCAATACCCTGAGGCCTGTTTTGAATGGCAGAGTAGTAAGACAGGGACCTTAGGCCTTGATAGTATTGCAGAGACATTGCATCAACCCTGGAATTTCCCTACTTTCAGGGCTCTTGATGTATGAGATCATTGATACTAATACTTAAATTATTTTTATTGGGTATTCTGTGTTATAACCAAATTTTATGGAGTCTACCATGTAATTGTATTTTATTTTATTGTACTATAATTTTTTGTTATCCATTGATCACAAGGCCAAACTAATGAACCAAGTTGTTTACATCTCCTCTGCTCTCCATTTGCAAAAATCATCCCTTCTGCCCCGTGCCAAACACAAAACCCACCATTTGTCTTTTGTTTGCTGCCTGGTAGAGACATTTTCACCTGCCAGCTTCCTATAGCTATGGCAATGAAGGATCTGGGCCATGCTGTCCCCTTGCTTTTTCTGCCTTCTGACAAACCTGGTGCTTTACTCTGTGGCTCTATATGATGTGACACTCTCTCTTAAGACCCTTAAAAATGTAAGTAATACATTTTCTTTCAATGACACTGACCTTTTCATTTTGTCACCCAGTCACCTCTATAAATTAAAATCCTGTGGGTACTATTGAGACAGTTTGTGTAGCCCACAGGGTGACACAGTGTTTGATGAAGGAGCATGCCTCTAGACTGCACTTCTTGGCTTACTAACTGGATTCCCTGAACAGTGAGTGCTGTCTGTAAGGCATGGCTGGCACTCATGCTTCAGCCATCACCACTCTATGCTGTGTCTGCCGTTTGCTGCCACGGTGTTCCAACCGACATCGAAAGAGGACATCTAAGGTATGTGCCTTTATGGTACACTTTACTTAAAGTAATTGAGTTTTAGAGAAAGATTACTTTTGGGGATATATAACTAGATCCGCTAGATCTTATTTGATACCCTACCCTGTACCAGGAAGGGGAGATTAGGTTGACTGACTAACATACAAGGCAAAAAAATCCTCAAAGAGGATGAGGAGGAGCTTTCTCTAGAAATACCATGTTGGGGGCAAGTCTGATCTACTGACTCAAACATGCTGACATCAGTGGGAGGGTCACTTAGCTGGCCTGGGTTCTTTTCTCATTGTAAGTGGATTATTGTCCTGGCCTGCCCTTTTAGAGAATGTCCTTGGGCAAAATTCAGACATGGTATCCCCTAGGGAGTTGTAGGGGTACACTGGCATTGCAGCAGGAAGCTCACTCCTCTCTAAAGCCGTAGCACCCAATAGACTTAAATGTTGATCCAAAGGCAAATCTCTTTGTTGTTGCTTGCTCTCTTGTTGTCACTGTTTGTCCCTTGACCCCTTAGGGCATAAGGGATCCCGTCTTTGGACTGGTGGCTCAGTGCTTCTTGAAAGAGGAAAAGAGGAAGGAGAATTTTGTTTCCACTTTCCCTAAGACACCTGATGGGGCACTCTCAGCTCCTCTGAGATTGCAAATCTCCTGATCATGTGCTTGGGTACTCATAAGTGCTGCTGCTTACCACCATTTTGAGTGTCTTCCTTCAGACTAAATTGTCAGAAAACAAAGAACGTGAAAGATAAAGCTGAGGTTACTATTGGTCTCTTGGCTATAGACCGCAGCCTGAGGTTGATTGGGATACTCTAGAAAAGGAGGCTGCTGCTCATAGCAGAGGCCTCCCAGGAACACCAGGAGTTTATCAGATAAACATCAAAAGGATAAAAAGGGGCAAGTATGTCCTGTAATCATAAAGTTTAGAAAAAATGAAGTGGAGTAAATGGATAGTGAATGCCATGTGGCAAGAAGAGCTATTTTCTTCAGTATCTGTAAAAAGGTGACAAGAACCAAATACTTAGGTAAGGATAAGAGTTATGCATCTATCTGGGAAGAGCATTCAGGTAGATAGATTAGCATGTATATAAAGGCTTGAGATACAGTTGTGACTGGAGCCATTAATGAAAGAACAATATATGCTGTGCTAAGTAGATTTAATACTATCATTAAATGATATATAATATACACAATATGCATAGCACAGTGCCTTGCATGTAGTAAACAATGAATACATTTTAACTTATTTTTCCATTCTATTTTATTGCAACTCAGAACATATGGTCTTGGTATTATTTTAATCCATTGCGTAGCTGATTGGGCCACATTTTCTGGGAGAAGTGGCTCATTATGACCAGAAATTTCATTGTCTTAGATTCAACCTTCTACAACTTTCCCACTGTCATTCATATGATAATCCTGACATTCAGTTAATAGCTGAGCTTTTAATCTCATTAATGACATTTATTATAGTCATTAGGAAAAAAAAAGTCCTTCTGAAGTCTGCAACATTTTTTAATGACTTTCCTTGTTTATGGATCAGAGAGGTATATTTGTGTTAATGTTCTAACTATTAGTATATTTTACCTGAAATTTTTAACCAAAAAAGGATGAAATGTGGAAAGACATCCAAGACATGTTAAGAAAAAGCAGGTTGTTGAACCATATGTAGAGAACCTGTTATTTTAAAAACAAACAGTATGTGTTTATGAATGTATGAAAAGATGCTAAAATGTTCTTGACTGCAAATTTTAGAGCTGAGTTCTGAGAGATGAGGAGAATAGGTTTTAAATTGTTAAATACATCTAAATCTACATTGCAGTTCTTGAGCATCAATGTACAATGTCATATGCAATACAGGGGGCAACAAAAATTTATCCCAGGATTAGCCTATTATGCACATTGAGTCCAGGCTGCATAAGAGACTCTCAGAAAGCTAAGCGTTTTTGAGAGAAGTCATAGTAAAGCTGTTTTTGGAGACACTTGTGAGTGTATTCCTGCATCCCATTGAGAAGCAATGAGGAATAGGCCTTCCCAACCTTGAAGCCAGGTGAAAGATTCTTTAAGAAAATCATTTAGAGAGCTTGGCTTGTGTTTTCTGTGACTATTATCATACAACATGTGACATGTGACTCCTGCCTGAAGTGGTCTGCAGTAGTAGAAAGAGACAGACTTTTACTTCCAGAGTTTGGTGGGAAACAGATATATCCTTATGCAGACCCCAAAAGGAAACAGGAAGAGCGTTTTCTCAAAAGCACACCACCCAAAAATACCACCTGGAGGGTCAAAGAGGCCCTCACAAAAGGGTGTGCCATCTGAAGATTTTGGTAACAAGAGAAGATACTGCCTGTATCATGGAAACTGTGATTGTAAATTCCTGGGAAAAGTATCTAATTCGATAGAAAAAAGTCTTTCATTCAACCAACAGCAAGGGCCCCAATACAGGTGGTAACCATATCAGTCAAGCAAGATCTTTCTTGACCTACACTACTTCTCCTTTCCCTACTCCACTAATGGAGCATCCTAAGCAGTCCTGGTGGCTAAAAGAGAGGAGTAGAGAGACAAGGTGAATGAATAATGGAGTCCACTATGTCCAAGCATCAGGAGAGGAAAAGCTTTAAATGTATGAGAGATAGCATTGATCTAGACTGGGTTTTATAATATTGTGTGAAATGATGCTTTTATAAAGGTAAAATCATGACTGTCAGACAAATGTAAAATGAAGGTGTGTCAAAAAAATACCTAGGAATACAGCTAACTGGGGAGGTGAAAGATGCCTGCAAGGAGAACTATAAGCCATTGTTCAGAGAAATTGGAGATGACAAAAACAAATGGAAACACATTCCATGCTCATGGATAAGAAGACTCAATATCATGGCAATGGCTATACTGCCCAAAGCAATTTATAGATTGAATGTCATTCCTACTAAACTACCAATGGCATTCTTCACAGAACTGGAAAAAAAAAAAACACCACACTTTAAAATTCATATGGAACCAAATAAGAGCCTGAATAGCCAAGGGAATCCTAAGAAAAAAGAACAAAGCTGAAGGCATCATGCTACCTGACCTCAAACTATACTATAGGGTTACAGTAACTGAAACAGCATGGTACTAGTACAAAAAAAAGCAAAAAGACACAGACCAAAGAACAGAATAGAGAACCCAGAAATAAGGCTGCACACCTACAACTATCTGATCTTTGACAATAAGCAATGGGGAAAGGACTCCCTATTCAATATGTGATGCTGGAATAACTGGCTAGCAATATGCAGAAGGATAAAACTGGACCCCTTTTGTACATCACATATAAAAATTAACTCAAGATTGATTAGAGACTTAAATGTAAAATCCCAAACTAGAAAAACCTGGAAGACAACCTAGACAATATCATTCTGGACAGAGGAACTAGCAAAGATTTCAGGATGAAGAAACCAAAAGCAATTGCAACTAAAGCAAAAATAGACAAATTGGATCTAATTAAATTAAAGAGTTTCTGCACAGTGAAAGAAACTATAAACAGAATGAACAGACAACCTACAAAAATGGGAGAAAATATTTGCAAACTATACATCTGACAAGTATCTAATATCCAACACCTATAAGGAACTTAAATTTACAAGAAAAAAAAACTCCCTTAAAAAGTGGGTAAAGGACATGACCAGACACTTTTCAAAAGAAGACATACATGTGGCCAATAAGCATATTTCAAAAAAAGCTCAAGATCACTGATTATTAGAAGAATGCAAATCAAACCATAATGAGATACCATTTCTCACCAGTCAGAATGGCTATTATTAAAAAGTCAACAAATAAGAAGTGCTGGTGAGGTTGCAAAGAAAAGACACTTTTACACTGCTAGTGGAAGTGTAAGTTAGTTCAACCGTTGTGGAAGACAGTGTGGCAATTCTTCAAAGAACTAAAAACAGAACTACCGTTTGACCCAGAAATCCTATTACTAGGTATATACTCAAAGGAATATAAATCATTCTATCATAAAGACACACACACACACACACATATGGTCATTGCAGCACTATTCACAAAAGCAAAGACATGGAATCAACTAAATGCACATCAATGGTAGACTGGATAAAGAAAATGTGGTGCATATATATACCATGGATTACTATGCAGCCATAAAAAAGAATGAGCTCATGTCCTTTTTAAGAACATGGATGGAGCTGGAGGCCATTATCCTTAGCAAACTAACACAGGAACAGAAAGCCAAATAGCACATGTTCTCACATATAAGTGGGAACTAAATGATGAGAACATCTGAACACGTAGAAGAGAACAACAGAGGATGAAAAGTGGGAGGAGAAAGATGATCAGGCAAAATAACTAATAAATACTAGGTTTAGTACCTGGGTGACAAAATAATCTGTACAACAAACCCCTACGATATAAGTTTACCTGTATAACAAACCTAGACATGTACCCCTGAACTTAAAAAGAGAAAAAGAGAAACAGAAGCACAGGAAGTTATATAATTTACCTAAAATAACAAGCTAGCAAATATCAGAGCTGAGATTTTAATACAGAAAATCATGCCTTATTGAGAGTATTTTTAACAACAAAGTCATATTGCTTCCTCAGTAAATTACAATGTAAGTAACTTAACATCTTGTTCTAACATTGGACTGGTAGTCAATTCAGTTCATGGTTTTCCACCAAAAGACTTGGTATGACAAAGTTAGAAAGTATGCTACTTGAGGCCAGGTGTGGTGGCTCATAACTGTAATCCCAGCACTTTGGGAGGCTGAGGTGGGGGAATCACTTGAGTCCAGGAGTTCATGACCGTCCTGGGCATTATGGCAAAACTTCTCTGCAAAAAAAAAAACAAAAATTATCTGTGCATGGCGGTGTGTGACTGTAGTCCCACCTCTTAGAGAAGCTGTGGTGGGGAGGATCACATAAGCCCAGAAGGTCAAGGCTACAGTGAGCTATGATTGCACCACTGCACTCCTGCCTGGGCAACAGAGAGACACCCTGTCTCAAACAAAAACAAAAAGTATGCTACTTGAGAGCAGATAATTGTTCTTTATTATAGTTTACCTCTTGAGCCTCCCCCACTGACTAGTTACAAGAATACCTAGTTCTCTACAGGTGCTCTGTAGATAAATATTTGAATAAATAAATGAGAAAAAAAAACTATATCTAAGATTACTATATATTTAATTTATAAATTAATAAAAAATATAGATAAGTACAGGTTTTAAGAATACAATGAATGTTTCAATGTAAACCATCAGTCTTTGTCATGTACTTGTACATACAGTGTCAGACAAGTGCTAAGGACAGTGTATATAGTAAAAATTCACAGCAACCAAACAGCACTTGAAGGCAGATCCATCTGGTTAGAATCCTCATAGAACAGGTACATCTTAGAAATAAACAATGAGCTTCAGATAAACAGAGGGAAGACAGGTAGTGATTCTCAAGTAGTCGAATAAATTAAAGACTTGAAGATCATATACTTCCTGGGACCAAAAAAGAAATTTAACTGCATTGGGCAGAAGATTTTATGAGTAATATGAGGTAATGTTAAAAATGTAGGTGAGAAAGAATGATGCCTGCTTTGCTCAGTATTTTATTTCTAGCCCCTGACTAGAATGCCTGACATTTTGTATGTGATTAATAACTATTTTTTAGTATGAATGATTGTTTACATTATTCTAAATTGGAAAAGGCCACAGGAACTTTGGATAGCAAAATAAGCCCAATGATATTTCAGAAATATTATTAGAATAATGATAACAGGCATTGGAGTAAGAAAGAACAAGTATGAAATTGCTGAGAGCTTGGAATGAGAGTGGGAGACTTTGAAAATGTAAAGGAGGAAATGTCTATGAACCCTATTGCAAAGATAGGATTTGTGGACAGTTTGTGAACACAGAGAGGGTATAGGTAATGGAGAGAGGGAAAAAATGTTACAGGGTAACTCCCTTTTTAAAAGTTATATCAAGGAAACTATGTTCAGAATACTATTAAATTTTCCAGTGTTTGAACATGGAAGACTTTTTTTTTTTTTCTGTAGGAACACAAATAAAATATACAGATTCATTTCAAGGTGAAATTGGAAAGTTTTTGAGTTTTCTCTCCATTTTTATCTTGACTTCTTCCCATTTAATTTAACAGAGTCTCTGCCCCCTTACTGAACTTTTCTCTGTAACTGGGAAAGGACTTTCTTAGTTTGAGTTCCTCCAAAATGCAGAACCGGAGACAAAAGTTTCCTTGAGGGTTATTTATTTTAGGAAACTATCCCAAAGAACATCAGTAGGGGAATGGGAAGAGTGAAATAGTGAAATAGAATAGAAGGCCGATTTAAGGATGTATTAGCCACCTGTTCTATGTGGTGGACAACGGGCTTGATCTTGCTAGGGACTCTGAAGTTGTGTAGCATTCACCTCAGAGTTGTCTGCCCAAGGGGAGAAGAGGGAAGCATTTACCCATAGATTTCCTTCTTCAGTGATCAAAGGTTGCTCCGTACTGTATCAACTCCTTCTCACAAAGGTTTGCATGTTGGAATAGCTAAAAAGGATATTGATGGTAACGAAAGTGGTTGGTTCAGAAAAGTTCCAGGACAGGAGCAGAAATTATGCAGCACAGTCATTCTGACTATTTCAGATTACCCATACATACAGCTGAGTGCCATGAATACCATACAAACAATGGCTGGAGTGAAAAAGTGAAATGAAAGGAAGTGAGCTGGACAAAAGTGTGATACAATTTACTCCTTGAGTTTGTGCCCTGCATTACGTCTAAGTCATCATACAGCCTTCAAAGTTGTGGCTGGTTACAATCTCTACAAAAGACTTTCTAGATCAGAATCAGGATAAGCTGTTCTGTGGATGTTAGCCTGTTTTGTCCTTAACCATCCCAGTACTTGCTTAAAGGGTCCATGAGCAGGTAACATGTAACAAGGATGAGGCAATGAGCAAGTTAATCAATATGGGTTTTCTCTCATCAAATCTCTAGCTCCTCTTGAATGGTCAGCCTGCCAGCATTGGATTAATGTTGATATGTCACTATTCCTCAGGGAGACAAACTAGTACCCTAGTGGCAGGTTGATTATATCAGATCCTTTCCCCTTCAAAGGAGGCAAAACTTCATTAATATTGGGATTAATGTATACTCCAGATACAGTTTCTCCTTCCTTGCCCACCAATCTGCCATCATAGATGGGCCTGTAAAATGTCATATTCTTTGACAAGTTTTTGGTATAAGTTCAAACAATAGGTGATTCTGCCTAGGATGTGAAATTGCTTCTTACTGATTATCTTGTTAGGGGAATGAGGTGCAATTTAAGAGCCTTCCTCATGGTATTTGCTACAATACTGTTTCTTATTTACAGTTCAGGGAACCAGTGTGAGAATTCTGCTAGCTGCTGAATATATCCAACCGAGTGATGTACTCAGAAACTGGATACATAACCCACAGGTGGGTCCATAGACCTTTTGGATCCACTGTGAGATGAGGATGGGTCAGGATTTGATTTATCTAGTGTCCTCAATAAGCACTGATCTAACCACAGTTGATGATTATATTTCTGGTCCTAGGTGTCAGTAGCAGCTCAGATTCCACAATTATCTGTATTCAGCCCTGAGATGGTTTATATAGTGCTCTAGTACATGATATTTTTGCTTGTAAATAGCTGCAAGTAGCTTTTGGAAGGAATAGGGGAGTGTTTGTTGTTCATATGTGAGTCTCTTCTCCGGTGAACATGGCCTCTCAGCAGTCAGTGGGCTCTGGCACAGGAACAGACTCACATATGAGATATATGTGAGAGATAATAGTTTTTCATTAGAGCAGTAACCCCAGCCTTCTGTGTACCACTTCTTACTTTACCTAGTTATACATATCCACCCTATTCAGCTCCCTATCCTTTGCTTCCTAGAAACACTGTGGTTTGTTCCTGACACCATGACCTTTCTGTTTATGAACGTACTGGATTTCAGTTAATAGTTGATTACATTGAGCTTTCCTTTTTTTCTTTTCTTTTTCAAGGCTTTTAAAACTGTAAACGAAATCCGGGAAACTCCATAGTCTTTATCATCATCATTGCTTGTATATTATCCAGGCTCCACTGCTACCTCCTAAGACAGTGCTTCACCATCCACCTGAACCTCTCCCAATTCACCGTTGGTGAGAGTCCTAGCAATTATGATGCTACCATATGTTAGTGGTTGTCACCATTTCCATTATTACTACAGTGGGACACTTAGTGCTGTCCACCTGATGGGAAATTCAGCCCCAGAAGGCCATTGTGAGTGTGATTTCTAGGGTCACTTCTGGTGCCAATTGTCTTCATTTGGGCTCTCACAAATAACAGAGCCTAAAATGAAGGTTTTTGTGTAGATAGTTTATTTTGGAAAGTAATGTCAAGGAAGAGGAATTGTCTCTAGAGAGACTTAAATGAGAAAAAAAACCAGTGTGTGTTATAAACCTGTATATGGCTATGGGCAACGGGAGTTTGATCCTGCTATAAACCCTCTGAAAAGCACAAAAGGGACAAAAGACAAAGACAAAAATGATATGATTTTGCATGCCAAGCCCTGTTATTGTCTGTATCTTCTTTGATCAGACGTTTCCCTAAAGGATTTTAACTCACTAGTACTTGGTGCATCCTTCAGAATGACTGAGTGGGTTCCCACAGCCGTTCCAGATAGCAGTATCCGAGAAGTCTTGGTGGAGAGAGTGAATCACAAAAACTACACTGAAGTTATACCCGTGTGTAGCTTGTTGCCATAGCAATGACTGGAGTGAAAAGGTGGATCAAGAAGATGTAAAGTGAAGCTTACATGTATCTATTAGGGAGTCGTATTGATAATTGATGTTTGAGACTTGAACTTTCAAAAACATTCACTATGTATGTATTATGTGCAAATGTATGTATAGTGTCTTCCACTTACTCACTTACTAGGCATATTGGTTGATTTAGGATACAATTTTGAAGAAAATTGTTACCCTTGACATCATAAGTCTTACAACATAGTATGGTATGATTAGGTTCAGTTCCAACAGTTCACAGGATTTGGGAAATTTTAAACATTCCGTTTCTAAATGTGTTCAAATCTAGAGAAGTTGTAAGCCTTTTATTATAAGAGCTTAAATCATTTGGGAGTTAGAAATGCAAATTCATGGGCTCCACCTCAGATCTATCAAAGCAGAACTTGTGGTGATGGGGCCCAGGGATCTGTACCTTAAGAAGCTGTCTGTGTGATTCATATTCATGCTGAAGTTTGGGATCTGCTCTTCTCAGATCTTGTTCCTGAACAACCACCTCATATGGTTATGTGAGTAGCATTAAAAGGAAATTTAAATCTTTTGGGAAGCCAGGGGCACTTTCATGATCTCTTCAGAGATAATTCTTATTTATATTAGAAGCTATGGCCTATATTTTCCTCACCCAATTATTCGTAGTTATAACCATACATTTACACTTCCTATAGAGAATCTAACCCAAAAGTCTTGATCCCAATGACACCAAAAGGCATAGAATAAAGAGTTTAAGTACAATGATACTTAAAGCTCTCTCCAGTTGTAACATAGAATGAGAAGAAGGAAGGTATTATAGACATACTCTAAGGTGACTCTTAAAATGAGTTATGCCTTGGTAAAACTTTTCCCCCAAGTGTAGGCACAAACTTGTGACTTGCTTCTAACATACAATATGGCAAAGGTAACAGGATGTCTCTCCCTTGATTGGGCTATGTTATATGGCAACAGTAATGGGATGTCACTCTCTTTCCTGGTTTATGTTACATGGCAAAGGTAATGATATGTTACTCCTATGATTATATTTTGTTATATAAGACTGTCTTAGCAGATTGGACTCTCTCTTCCTAGCTTTGGTGAAGAAAGCTGCTATGATGTGAAATGCCTCTCAAGAAAGCTTGGCTGATTACAGTAGCTCACACCTGTAATCCTAGTGCTTTGGAGGCTGCAGTGGGAGGATCACTTGAGGCCAGGAGTTTGAGATGAGCCTGTGCAACATAGTGAGACCTATCTCTACAAAATTTTTTAAAAGTAGACAGGTGTGGTGGCACAAGCCTGTAGTCATAGCTACTCTGGAGGCTGAGGCAGGAGGATCCCTTGAGTCTGGGAGTTCAGTTACAGTGAACTATGATCAAATTACCACATCCCATTCTGGGTGGCAGAGTGAGACTATATCCAAAAAAAAAAAAAAAAAAATGAAATGGCAAGGAACTGTTGGCCTCTAAAATCTGAGGGACAAAGTCCCATAACCACAAGAAACTGAATTTTGCCAGCAATCATGTGAGTTTTGAAGAAGATCATGAGCATTAGTGAGACAAGCCTCAGTCAGTGTCTTAATTGCAGCCTCTGAGACCGGAGCAGAGGACCGAGCTAATCCATACCTGCACTGCTAACCCAGGGAATCTGTAAAATAATAAATGTTCATGGTTAAAGCCACTATTTATGGTAATGTGTTATGAACCAATAAAACATTAATACAGAAGCCTTGGCATGCATAATTGTATCTATTACTGTGCCTTTAAAACTTAGGGATTTTGGTATCTAGGTCTATGTGTGATATGGGTTAGTTTTCATTACCTAGTTGCAGGTAATAATGCATAATTGAGAACTCAAGCTCAAATATCTACAGGGGGCATTCAATTTACTAATGAGGACTAAGTGGACAGTGTGAGATGAGAATTGCCAAGCTACCTGCACGCAGGTAGAGCACAGCACCTACCTAGTGACTGCGCTTTGAAGACCATTGTGCAGTAAATAACAGGAAAACTGGAAAAAAAAATATCACTTTAACAGACTGGGCTGCATATTACTCATGAACTGCCAGTTTCCAAAGCTGTTTTACATGGCTTTTATATTTTTTGCTCAAAATATTTTAACTTCCCATCCTAAAATTCTGGTTTGTTCTCCTATTTTTAACCTCTATTCCCTGGCCATGGTCTCCTGTGGTATTACTGTTAAAAACTTGTTTCATCTTTCACAGCTGCTGGGAACAGGTGAAAATGATGAAAAAGCCACGTCTACAACTATTAATATGAATAATTTGATTCTGGAAAGTTGATAGAAGAGTATAGTTCTACTGGGAAATTCAGTTTAGCTGCATGAAATCAATCCCAATCATAGCACTTGCATAAATTTACTTTCTACAAATACCCAACTCTGATGTTCATTGGTTCAATTGACAATGTTTGAGGAGCAAAAACTATGTGCCAGCTACTGTTCTAGATGATAGAAATGCGGTCAAGAACCAAAGAAAAAGTTCCCTTCTTCATGGAACATTCTAGTTAGTGGGCATTCATGTTCCACAACAATCACTACAAGTGCATAGAATGCGTTAGTGTGACTATAAATTGGTTATGAAAATAAAGTTTTAAAGGTTTTTTTTTCCAATATCAAATAGAGTGGCTGTGGACTCACAGTTTAAAAATAGTAGAGAATTGATTGCAGCACATTGTGAACTTTTAAGTTGTATTTAGATACTTCAGATGTTTTCATTTTTATATTTCTTATAGACATTGGAACCATAGGTTTATGGTACTTGCCGTGTACAAACATTGAACAGTCTAGACCAAATCTATAGTATTTTGTAAAACATAGTATTATATCTTTAAAACACAAACATTTATGTGTGTGTGTGTGTATTTAAATTGGAGTATAGGAGATTCAGGTGGCGGTCGCAGAATGTTGAAGAATGTACAGAACTTCAGGATATTGCTCGAACCAACATGCTTATCTGACCTAGAAAATTTAGATTGGGGTAGTTTTACATATAACATGTAAAAGTAGGTTAATGTACTGCATGCACACAGTAAGCATCATTTAATGTTTTCAAAAATAAGTTAAATAAGTGTTACCCTAGGGCACTGGTGCTTAACCAGGAGAATGGACCAGAATTATTTTTCAAAACCCCTTATAAACAACCAAAACACAAGAGAAAACAGTTTATAAACTCCAATTCAGGAAGCTCTGATTTTCTATAGATCTGAGGTAGAATCTGGGCATATGCATTTATAGATCATTCTGATGTAGCATTTATAAAAGGTATACACAACTTATAATAAGGCAGTTTGAGTCTGTGCAGAGGGAGTACTTTCTAACAATTACTGTAACCGTCTGCATAAGTAGGATATCAAATTCAAGTAGGAGGAACTAGTAGCAATATTCAGACATATACATACATATTACTACTGGCCAAAGTAAACTGTGTTAAATTTTTTTTTATATTTTCACAATAGACCAAATATTTCAACTCATGTAATAGTGTTTATATCAGTGAAAATCTAAACTTTTCTCATATTTTCTGTAAACTACTTATTAACCAAGATCTGCAGAAAAAGGCAACATAACAGAGTTGAGACTATTTGTAATTGCCACCTTTATCGCTTGCTGTGTATTCTCATTAATTTTTTATTCATATGTAAATGAGCATAATCATGATCTCTATTCTTATACAATCCCCTTTTCCCTGGTTTTCTATTTCCATATGGAGGAAGTTCCACTGGAAGACAACTATTCGTCTCTCGCCCAATAGATTCTGTGTTGCTTTTCCCAGGTCCTGTCTTTAGCAAGGCATTTATTTCTTTAACTGCAAGGCTACTGACTGCCAACAGGCCACAGCTGAGTCACACTACAAGAAGAGCCTGCAACTGAGGGGAGCAGTCTTGCCCAAGTTATTTAACCTCCAAAGGTCAGCCAGCATCCAATGACTAGTCAATATAAGTGTACCAAGTCCCAGGCCTCTTGACTCAACACAAGACCACTGTGCAGGGCACTTCCTGCTCCACAGCTCCTTGTGGGATCTGCAGAAGTCTTTACTGCATTTGCATGACATTTCAAAATTTCCCCTGCCCAATCCTGCTTCCCTCAAACCCCACAGGTATTTATCTTTCAAGTACTACCCAGTAAACCACCTATGAGTAAATCTTCATCTCAGAATGAGTCTCCACAGGACCAGACCTAAGATAGATAACTTTTCTCATTGGTGAATATGAAAGAAAGAACAAGGCCTGTATGCACTGCTCAGCCTTCAGGGGGTTCTCCTTGTAGATCCTCCTGTTTTTAGGGAGCCTGTGTTGGGCCTGGTTGTTGTCTTATTACTGAAAGAGCCTGACCCTCTGAGAGACAACCACTGTGTAGTGCTGCCTGAGACTGGGTGGGGTTGGCTTGCTCCAGATCAAAGACATGTTCTTTGATCAGCTTATTACATAATAAGAACATTTTGTATTTTAACTTGTGTGTCGGATTGATTTATCTGTTTTATAATTCTGAACTCAGATATAGTAAGATTTTTGTGTTATTTACTGGTAGACAAAAAAATTTGTATTACTTACTGTTACTTAGTAAAACTCCAATGAATATCTATCTCCTAGGGTTATCATGATAATTAAATGAGATAATACATTTAACATGCTTAGCACAGCCCCTGATATTTAGTAAATGCTGAATAAATGTTAACTATTTAAAATAACATGAGGTAATGCCACATATATGCCAAAATTTATTCAACTTATTTAAAGCCAGATCACATTGAATAAATAGTCTCTGGAGGTATTAATACAGGAATGAAAAATGAAGACCAAGGGGAGAAATTTATATTACATTTTGATTTTTCGTGATCAGCCCCTAAACCAACTTAAATCTATAACCTCACAGTCTGGCTAACTGCCTGTGATCTTCAAAGTTTATTGGTACTCCGTGCCAAGCCTTGGGCTAAGTAAAGCTCACAAATAGTATTTCATTTAATCCTTTCAGGAAGAAAACTCCTCTGCTACAACCATCTTCTAATAGCATCCTTAAAATTCTTTTTTTATTGCATTTTAGGTTTTGGGGTACATGTGAAGAACGTGCAAGATTGTTGCATAGGTACACATATGGTAGTGTAATTTGCTGCCTTCCTCCCCATCACCTATATCTGGCATTTCTCCCCATGCTCTCTCTCCCCTACACCCCACACCCTGCTGTCCCTCCCTTATTTCCCCTCAACAGACCCCAGTGTGTGAAGCTCCCCTCCCTGTGTCCATGTGTTCTCATTGTTCAACACCCACCTATGAGTGAGAACATGCTGTGTTTGATTTTCTGTTCTTGTGTCAGTTTGCTGAGAATGATGGTTTCCAGGTTCATCCATGTCCCTACAAAGGACACAAACTGATCATTTTTGATGGCTGCATAATATTCCATGGTGTATGTGTGCCACATTTTCCCTGTCCAGTCTATCATCAATGGGCATTTGGGTTGGTTCCAAGTCTTTGCTATTGTAAACAGTGCTGCAATGAACATTCGTGTGCATGTGTCCTTATAGTAGAACAATTTATAATCCTTTGGATATATACCCAGTAATGGGATTGCTGGGTCAAATGGAATTTCTATTTCTAGGTCCTTGAGGAATCGCCACACTGTCTTCCACAATGGTTGAACTAATTTACACTCCCACCAACAGTGTAAAAGTGTTCCTATTTCTCCACATCCTCTCCAGCATCTGTTGTCTCCAGATTTTTTAATGATCGCCATTCTAACTGGCGTGAGATGGTATCTCAATGTAGTTTTGATTTGCATTTCTCTAATGACCAGTGATGATGAGCATTTTTTCATATGTTTGTTGGCCTCATGTATGTCTTCTTTTGTAAAGTGTTTGTTCATATCCTTCACCCACTTTTGAATGGGCTTGTTTTTTTCTTGTAAATCTGTTTTAGTTCTTTGTAGATTCTGGATATCAGCCCTTTGTCAGATGGTGAGACTGCAAAAATTTTTTCCCATTCTGTTGGTTGCCGATTCACTGCAATGACTGTTTCCTTTGCTGTGCAGAAGCTGTGGAGTTTGATAGGTCCCATTTGTCTATTTTGGCTTTTGTTGCCAATGCTTTTTGTGTTTTGGTCATGAAGTCCTTGCCTACGCCTATGTCCTGAATGATTTTGCCTAGATTTTCTTCTAGGGTTTTTATGGTGTTAGGTCTTATGTTTAAGTCTTTAATCCATCTGGAGTTAATTTTAGTGTAAGATGTCAGGAAGAGGTCCAGTTTCTGCTTTCTGCTCATGGCTAGCCAGTTTTCCCAACACCATTTATTAAACAGGGACTCCTTTCCCCATTGCTTGTTTTTGTCAGGTTTGTCAAAGATCGGATGGTTGTAGATGTGTTGCATTGCCTCCGAGGCCTCTGTTCTGTTCCATTGGTCTATATCTCTGTTTTGGTACCAGTACCATGCTGTTTTGATTACTGTAGCCTTGTAGTATAGTTTGAGGTCCGGTAGTGTGATGCCTCCTGCTTTGTTCTTTTTGCTTAGAATTGACTTGGCTATGCAGGCTCTCTTTTGGTTCCATATGAAGTTTAAGGTGTTTTTTTCCAGTTCTGTGAAGAAGGTCATTGGTAGCTTGATGGGGATAGCGTTGAATCTGTACATTACTTTGGGCAGTATGGCCATTTTCACGATATTGATTCTTCCTAACCATGAACATGGAATGTTTCTCCATCTGTTTGTGTCCTCTCTTATTTCGTTGAGCAGTGGTTTGTAGTTCTTCTTGAAGAGGTCCTTTACGTTCCTTGTTCGTTGTATTCCTAGGTATTTTATTCTCTTTGTAGCTATTGTGAATGGCAGTTCATTCTTGATTTGGCTCTCTTTAAGTCTGTTATTGGTATATGGGAATGCTTGTGATTTTTGCACATTGATTTTGTATCCTGAGACTTTGCTGAAGTTGCTTATCAGTTTCAGGAGATTTGGGGCTGAGACGATGGGGTCTTCCATATATACAATCATGTTGTCTGCAAATAGAGACAATTTGACTTCCTCATTTCCTATTTGAATACCCTTTATTTCTTTTTCTTGCCTGATTGCTCTGGCTAGAACTTCCAATACTATATTGAATAGGAGTGGTGAGAGAGGGCATCCTTGTCTGGTGCCACATTTCAAAGGGAATGCTTCCAGTTTTTGCCCATTCAGTATGATATTGGCTGTTGGTTTGTCATAAATGGCTTTTATTATTTTGAGATACGTTCCATCAATACCTAGTTTATTGAGGGTTTTTAGCAAAAAGGGCTGTTGAATTTTGTCAAAGGCCTTCTCTGCATCAATTGAGATAATCATGTGGTTTTTGTCTTTGGTTCTGTTTATGTGGTGAATTACATTTATAGACTTGTGTATGCTGAACCAGCCTTGCATCCCTAGGATGAAGCCTACTTGATCATGGTGGATAAGCTTTTTGATGTGCTGTTGCAATCGGTTTGCCAGTATTTTATTGAAGATTTTTGCATCTATGTTCATCCTGGATGTTGGCCTGAAGTTTTCTTTTCTTGCTGAGTCTCTGCTGGGTTTTGGTATCAGGATGATGGTCTCATAAAATGATTTGGGAAGAATTTCCCCTTTTTGGATTGTTTGGAATAGTTTCAGAAGGAGTGGTACCAGCTCCTCTTTGTATGTCTGGTAGAATTCGACTGTGAACCCATCTGGACCTGGGCTTTTTTTAGGTGGTAGGCTCTTAATTTCTGCCTCAACTTCTGACGTTGTTATTGGTCTATTCAGGGTTTCAACTTCTTCCTGGTTTATGCTTGGAGGATGCAAGTGTCCAGGAATTTATCCACTTCTTCCAGGTTTACTAGTTTATGTGCATAGAGTTGTTTGTAATAATTTCTGATGATGATTTGAATTTCTGTGGAATCTGTGGTGATATCCCCTTTATCATTTTTTATTGCATCTATTTGATTATTCTCTTTTCTTTTTTATTAATCTGGCTAGTGGTCTGTCTATTTTGTTGATCTTTTTGAAAAACCAGCTCCTGGATTTATTAATTTTTTGAAGGTTTTTTTGTGTGTCTATCTCCTTCAGTTCTGCTCTCATCTTAGTTATTTCTTGTCCTCTGCTAGGTTTTGAGTTTTTTGATTTTGCTCTTCTAGGTCTTTCAATTTTGACGATACAGTGTCAATTTTAGATCTCTCCTTGCTTCTTATGTGGGCATTTATTGCTATGTATTTTCCTCTAGAGACTGCTTTAAATGTGTCCCAGAGATTCTGGTATGTTGTGTTTTCATTCTCCTTCGTTTCAAAGAACATCTTTATTTCTGCCTTCATTTCACTGTTTATCCAGTCAACATTCAAGAGCCAGTTGTTCAATTTCCATGAAGCTGTGTGGTTCTGAGTTAGTTTCTGAATTCTGAGTTCTAACTTGATTACACTGTGGTCTGAGAGACTGTTTGTTATGATTTCTGTTCTGTTGCATTTGCTGAGGAGTGATTTACTTCCAATTATGTGGTCAATTTTAGAGTAGGTGTGATGTGGTGCTGAGAAGAATGTATATTCTGTGGATTTGGGGTGGAGAGTTCTGTAAATGTCTATTAGGTTTGCTTGGTCCAGGTCTGAGTTCAAGTCCTGGATATCCTCGTTAATTTTCTGTCTCATTGATCTGTCTAATATTGACAATGGGGTGTTAAAGTCTCCCACTATTGTTGTGTGGGGGTCTAAGTCTCTTTGTAAGTTATTAAGAACTTGCCTTATGTATCTGGGTGCTCCTGTATTGAGTGTGTATGTATTTAGGATGGTTAGTCTTCTTGTTGCCTTGACCCTTTTACCATTATGTAATGTCCTCTTTGTCTCTCTTGATCTTTGTTAGTTTAAAGTCTATTTTATCAGAGATGAGAATTGCAACTCCTGCTTTTTTTTGCTCTCCATTTGCTTGGTAAATCTTCCTCTATCCCTTAATTTTGAGCCTTTGTGTATCCTTGCATGTGAGATGGGTTTCCTAGTTACAGCACACTGATGGATTTTGGCTTTTTATCCAATTTGCCAGTCTGTGACTTTTGATTGGGGCATTTAGTCCATTTACATTTAGGGTTAATATTGTTATGTGTGAATTTGATCCTGCTGTTTTGATGCTAGCTGGCTGTTTTGCCTATTAGTTGATGAAGTTTCTTCATTGTGTCGATGCTCTTTACCATTTGGTATGTTTTTGGAGTGGCTGGTACTGGTTGTTCCTTTCTATGTTTAGGGATTCTTTCAGGAGCTCTTGTAATGCAGGCCTGGTGGTGATGAAATCTCTGAGTACTTGCTTGTTCGTAAAGGATTTTATTTTTCCTTCACTTACGAAGCTTAGTTTGGCTGGATATGAAATTCTGGGTTGAAAGTTCTTTTCTTTAAGGATGTTGAATATTGGCCCCCACTCTCTTCTGGCTTGTAGGGTTTCTGCTGAGAGATCTGCTGAGTCTGATGGGCTTCCCTTTGTGGGTAACCCCACCTTTCTCTCTGGCTGCCCTTAGTATTTTCTCCTTCATTTCAACCCTGGTGAATCTGACGATTATGTGCCTTGGGATTGCTCTTCTTGAGGAATATCTTTGTGGAGTTCTCTGTATTTCCTGGACTTGAATATTGGCCTGCCTTGCTAGGTTGGGGAAGTTTTCCTGGATAGTATCCTGAAGAGAATTTTCCAGCTTGAATTCATTCTCTCCATCCCGTTCAGGTACACCTATCAAATGTAGAGAGTTTATAATTCTTTACAAATATTGATTGAAAAATCTTAGACATTTTTGTCTCAAATATTCTTTCTGCTTTATCTTTCTTTTCTGGAACTCTACTTTATTAATATTAACTTATTTTGATGTTTTTCCACAGGTTACTGAGGATCTATTCACTTTTTTAAACACCACTTTGTGAAATATACCCTCAACAAATTTTTAAGTGCATAATACAGTATAGTTCACTGTAGACACAGTGTTGTACAGGAGATCCCTAGAACTTACCTACCTTGTATAGTTGAAATTTTATGCCCCTTGAGTAACAGCTCCTCATTTCCCACTACCCCCAACTCTTGGCAGTCACCATTCTACTCAGCTTCTGTGTTCCACTATTTTAGATTCTTCATAATTAGAATAACGCATTATTTGTTTTCTTAGACTGATTTATTTAACTTAGAATAATGTCCTCTAGGTTCATTATGTCACATTGGGCAGGATTTGTTTCTTTTTTAAAGATGACTAGTATTCCATTTTTTGTAGATAACACATTGCGCCTATACAGTCATCTGTTAATGAACATTTAAGTCATTTTCAAATCATGGCTATTGTGAATAATGCAACAGTGAACATGGAAGTGCATATATCTTTGTTGAATGTATACTCAGTTGTGGAACTACTGAATTATATGGCAATATAATGGCAATTCTATTTTCAGTTTTTTGAAAAACCTCCATAATGGCTGTACTAACTCAGTCCTCACCAACAATCTACATGTGTTTCAATTTCTCCATGTACTAGCCAGCACATGTTAACTTCTATTTTTGTTTTTATTATTTATATTTGATAAATCATTCTAACAGTCATTTTGTTTTGGTTTGGATTTCTCTAATGATTAGTAATGTTAAACATCTTTATATGGCATAAAAATGGACAACTGGCCGGGCGCGGTGGCTCAAGCCTGTAATCCCAGCACTTTGGGAGGCCGAGGCGGGTGGATCACGAGGTCAAGAGATCGAGACCATCCTGGTCAACATGGTGAAACCCCGTCTCTACTAATACAAAAAAAATTAGCTGGGCACGGTGGCGCGTGCCTGTAATCCCAGCTACTCAGGAGGCTGAGGCAGGAGAATTGCCTGAACCCAGGAGGCGGAGGTTGCGGTGAGCCGAGATCGCGCCATTGCACTCCAGCCTGGGTATCAAGAGCGAAACTCCGTCTCAAAAAAAAAAAAAAAATGGACAACTAGTCTTCCCATTTGTTTGCCTTTTGATTTGTATGCCTTCTTTGAAGAAGTGTGTACACAAGCCCTTTGCCCATTTTAAATCATTTTTTAATGACTTTTTGGCATTGAGTCATATGAGTTCCTTTTATAGTTCGGGTATTAACCCCTTATCAAATACATGGCTTTTAATATTTTCTCCTATTCTGTAGATTGCCTTTTCACTCTAATAACTTTTTTCCATTGCTGTACAGAAACTTTTTAGTTTTATGTAGTCTCACTTGTCTATTTTTGCTTTTGTTACTTATGCTTTTCATTACATATCCAAAAAATAATTACTTATCCCAGTGTCATTAAACTTCCCCCTATGTTTTCTTCAAAGTTTTTCAGTTTCAGATGTTACATTTAAATCTTTAATTCATTTTGTATTTATTTCTGTGTGTGAAATAGTTTAGAGTTACATTTTATTCTTGTATGTGTGGATGTATAGTTTGCTCAAAACCATTTGTTGAAGAAACTATCCTTTTTGTAGTCTGGGCACCTTTATTGAAGTTTGGTTGACCGTGTATGCATAGGTTTAATTTGGGAATCTCTATTCTGTTCAGTTGGTCTATATGCATGTTTTTATACAGGTACCATACTGTTATAATTTATGTAGCTTTGTCATATATTTAGAAATCAGTAAGATTGATGCTTTTGGTTTTGTTCTTCTTTCTCAAGAGTGTTTTGGCTTTTCATTCTTTTTTTGTTTTAATAAACTTCAGGACTTTTTTCAATTTGAAAAACACCATTTGGATTTTAATAGAGATTGCATCTGATCTTTACATAGCTTTAGGAAGTATAGGTGTTTGAATAATATTAACTCTTCAAATCTATTAACACTCATTTGTGTCTTCTGCAATTTCTTTTTCCTCAGTGTTTGGTAGTTTTCAATGTACAAGTTTTTTGCTTTCTTATTTAAGTTTATTCCTAAGTGTTTTATTCTTTCTGATGCTATTGGAAATAGAATTAACTATTTTCTTTTTTTTTTTAGAAAACTGTGTGTGTATAAACACAACTGATTTTGTTTGTATAGACACAACTAATTTTTAAGTGTATTTTTTTATCTTGCAACTTTACTGAATTTTTAAGAAATGTCTTCAGTGTTTTCTATATATAAGACCATGTCTATACAATGAAATAATTCTATATTTTTCCTCCTTATTTGGATGCCTCTGGCTTCTTTTTCTTACTCAATTATTCTAGCTAAAACTTCTAGTACTATGATGGATAGAAGTTGGCAGAGTGTTACCTTTGCCTTGTTCTTGATGTTAAGGAGCAAGCTTTCAGTTTTTCACTGTTGAGTATAATATCATATGTGTTTATAATGAATTCATAATTGTATGAGCTGGAAATAGCTCATGGAATAAAAAATACCTGAAACAAATAGAAATGGAGATAAAGAACCATCCAGAAATAGAAACAAAAGTGTGTGTTTGTGTTTGTGGCAGGGGTAAGAAGGTATGATTGCTGAGGGAAGGTATTGCCTATATGGTAGTGTCAGAAATTAGGCCTACTGGTGCAGTATTAGTTAAATATTCTAGGGAAACTACCTTTGTTAGCACTCTCTTGAGAAAAAAAATCTATTAACAAATTTGCTTCTGAACTATTTGTTCTACAATTTTAAGTGATTTTGTCAGTTGGAACCTCAGTTGCTAATGTAGTTGACCTTTAGTAAACCTCAGTGTACTCGCTAATGTATTGAGAAAATTACTAATAAAGCATGGTGATGATAGATCAACACAACGTAATTAACCACTGGGATAGAACTTTTATACTGTATTCCTCCAAAAGACTGTCTAGGGAATGATAGGTCTTGAAGATGGTTTCATTTAATTATAGTCTGGAAAATGCAAAGATACCATGAAATGTTTTAGTCCTGTAGATAAAGAGAATTTGAAGATAGTGATAGCATGGATGATTTAGTATCTGTGGCATCTGGCAAAATACTGTCTTGTTCTTTTACAACAGGAAAGGGCCCATTTTATAATTACCAAGTTTGAACATTCTCAGTAATCAATTTGTTTTTTTAATTGACAAAGATTGTGTAAATTTTGGTGTACAGTATGCAGTAATCAATTTGAATGTACTCTATGCCTAGCAATAGATTGTGAGCGTATATAAGAGGTATTGTTAAGCATTACTTTTTTTATGGACGACAGAAAATCACATAAACCAGACATAGTTCAAGGTATTAGTTTCATTCCATTTGTTTAAAGGTGGAGGAATGGAGAAGGGGAACTGACAAAATAATTTAGGCGTAAGACTAGGAATAATAAACAGATTTCATTTTGACTGTCATTTCTGATAACTTAGTAGCAGTCACCTAAAAGGCTGTTTTGAGAAATATTCTGAAGCAATATACAGCTCTGCAGGAAAGTGTGCTATAATAAATTAATGACTGTGCTAAACTTGAGTATAGGAAATGAAAGCACTTTTTTTTCTTATTGGCAAGTAGAAAATAAGATTGCTATAAAGTATACTACTGAGAAAAGAGAGGTAAAGTCATGGGAGTATAATGCGTAAAGGGTCACATTTCTGTATACTGTGCTTGAGAGTGAAACTCTAAATAGGGCAACATGAGCCTGAATAAAAGAGGTGACATATATGTGCATTGATGAGAGAAGACTAGAGAGTGTGGAGTGTGTGGATGGCTTTATTGAATGAAAGATATCAAAGTGAAGTTTTAAAATTTCTTTTCTTGATTAATATTTTTGAATCTTTTTTTAGGGAGAGGGATCTAGTTGGGGGTGGGGAAGAGGGGGAGAAAGGGCAAAGTTTTAACTTTCTTTACAGTTGATTTTTGTGCGTAGAAAAGCTTATTTGAAAGTAGTTACTGCTACTTTAAGTATTTTATTAAACATATAAATTCACAAACCTTATTTTATTATAAGAATCTTGGCTTATCTTATTCTGTGAATAAATCTAGCAATTTTGACCATCATTTTGATGAGTTTGGTTCCATTTATAAACCTTGTCTATTAAGTTCTCTCAAATATTTTAAATTGATTTTTTTAAGAATTCAAATGTGTGAACAACTACAACCTTTGCAAGTAACTAAAAATTTTTTTAAAAATACTAATCAATTACATATGTTGAATCTAAAACCATTATAAAATTAAATACCATTGTACTTGCAAACAGAAATCACAGGTATAAGAACAGGCCCTCAATGAACAGAAGGCCAATCTGTTAGATCCTTTGAAATGCTAAATTCCTTTAAACATTAGAGTTACTTTAAATGTGAAACTTAAATGCCTAAGTTCAAGTTTAGTTCTGAGCTTATAATTTTGTAATTCCTTTGGTTTAAAAGCAGATAAAGATTTCTTGACCCGGCGTGGTGGCTCAAGCTTGTAATACCAGCATTTCGGGAAGCCGAGGCATGTGGATCACCTGAGGTCAGGAGTCTGAGATCAGCTTGACCAACGTGATGGAACTCTGTCTCTAGTAAAAATACAAAAATTACCCTGGTGTGGTGGTAGGCTTCTGTAATTCCAGCTATTCAGGAGACTGAGGCAGAAGAATCACTTGATCCCAGGAAGCAGAGGTTACAGGAAGCCGAGATCGTACCACTGCACTCCAGCCTGGGTGACAGAGGGAGACTCCATCTCTAAAACAAACAAACAAACAACAGAAAAATATTTCTTATTCTAAACGTGGGAATATGGGAATTAAATATATAAATATTTGGATTAAAAAGATCCCATATGAACTAAGAACCATATGGAAGGCAGATATCAAATCTTACATGGGATAAAAAATATAAAGCAGAAAACATATACCAAAATTCCATAAGGCCGTGAGTAGGTTTCCATGAAACGGTTTACAAGCATAACTGTTGTGCACAAATTGGTCTTTAATAGGGGAGCATTAAACACTAATTAATGGAGTCTTGACTCCTGGGACACCCTTTTTTTAATTGAGATAAAATTTACATGACATAAAAATAACAGTTTTAATGTATAGAGTTGGATGGGTGGCATTTAATGTGGGACAAAATTATACCAGCATCACTTTACCTAGTGGTAAAACATTTTCAGTATCTGAAAAGGATGCACCATGCTTATTAAGCAGTTATTCACCATCCACTCTCCCAGCCTTTGTAAGGCATCTTCCTCCAGTCTCTGGCATAACTAATCTGTTTTCTGTCTCTATGGGTTTACCTATTTTAGACATTGCGTATACATTGAATTATACGATATGATATGTGGATTTTTGTTTCTAGCTTTCGTCACTTAAAATAATGATTTTAGGTTTCATCCATGTTGTAACATGTATTAATAGTTGATTTATTTTATGGCTAAATAATACTCCATTGCAGAGACACAGCACACATTCATCAGTTGATGGGCATTTGTGGTTTTTCTATTTTTTGGCTATTGTGAATAGTGCTGCTATAAACACATACACAAGTTTTTCTTTATCTGTTTTAGCTTCTTTTTTTTGAGAAGCTAAATAACTTACTGAAGTTTTACAGTTAATACTGGTAATGGGATATGAATAATCTCACAGTCCAAAATCCATGTTTCTTCCAGGAAAGAATAAAATGTCTCAATGGCAAAGAAGTCAGAATAACCCACTTTCTGGCAAGAAGATTTGAAAGCTACTTATTTTCTTTGCTTAGAAGAAACAAATGGAATTTGATTATTTCTCATATTCTAAAGAGGCCTATAATTAGGAAGGGATAGAAAAGGCGTAGGGAAGAAAATGATATGATTGATTATAAATTATTCCTGTATTTACAGATCGGCACTGTTTCTTCTATGCTCTTTCTACTTACCTCCAGTGACTTCTGGCTTACAAACATTATTGGCTAATATGTCAATTAGTTTTAGTTTAGAAATTATCTGGAGGAAATAGGCTCTGAGAACAAACAACACTATGCTCTGTTGGTGTCCTTTTGTAAACGATTCCCTCTAGTGGCTTGAAATTTTTGTCACTGTGTTGACAGGATTTCTACCTTCAAAAATGTAAGAAAGAGAGACCCAGGCTGTTCATTATTGATAATAATGAAAATAATGACAACAATAATTCTGAATGTTTCTGGCTGTCACCACATAGTGGAAGCCAGGGTGAGCTTTTAAAATATTTATCAGATCAAATAATTTCCTGGCTTTATGTTATAAAAACCTGGCTTTGCCTTAGATAACTCTGAAGGCGTGAAGCCTGCCTGTTGCTCCAGACTCTTGCTAGAATGTCAACACTAGTGGAACGTGAGCTTCTCTCTCTGTTACCTCTGTTACTAGTTTATCTTCAGCACCTGGAATAGCACCGAGTAAATAGTTGTTGCTCAGTGAAGGTGTATGAACAACTGAATAAATGTCTTCTGCTACTCTTCTTTTCAATAATACTTTCTTCTCTCTTCTTTCAGTACCTTAATCACATCAAACTCACTGACCCTGAATCAGGGTCTTCACATTTGCAATCCCCAAGCTCTTTGCCTATAGAGGAAACTTCACGTCCTGCAAGGTCCCAGGCTCCAGGAAGAAACAATGTAAAGCAAACTTCTCATTAGTTACCCCCTATCACATTACTCTGAATATTTCTTTTATTGTCACAGTTTGCAATCATTTATTTGTTTACATGTATTTTATCTGGTTTCCTCTAGATGGCAAAATGGCAAGGTACAAGTTCCATCTATTTATTGTGGTATGTCAAATAGTGAATGTGGTGTATACTATGTGATAGTTTCTCATTAATAATGTATTGAATAAATGGGCAAATGGCATGGCAATGAGCAATTTTCAAAGTTAGCCTCAGTCATTGGCTGATGTCCTCCTAAAAACAATCCAATTTCAGTGACCTGAGTACTTCTGATTTTATTATAGGTCCTAATTGGATCATTACATCTAAGGGTAAGAACAGAACAGTGTTACTTAGCCCTTATGGCCTTCCTTTGGAACACTCTTGGGGTGGATCCTTTGGCAGAGGTGTCTTAAGTAGCTAGGTGGTTGAAGTTTCATGCTTTTCTTTTCTTTTTTTTTTTTTTTTTGAGATGGAGTTTCGCTCTTGTTACCCAGGCTGGAGTGCAATGGCGCAATCTCGGCTCACCGCAACCTCCGCCTCCTGGGTTCAGACAATTCTCCTGCCTCAGCCTCCTGAGTAGTTGGGATTACAGGCTCGCACCACCATGCCCAGCTAATTTTTTGTATTTTTAGTAGAGACGGGGTTTCACCATGTTGACCAGGATGGTCTCGATCTCTTGACCTCGTGATCCACCCGCCTCGGCCTCCCAAAGTGCTGGGATTACAGACTTGAGCATGCTTTTCTTTACAGCATGAGACTTCAATCACGTATTGTGAGACAGGGTTAAGCCTTAAGGCCTGAGATGCCCTAAATTTTAGTAGTGTACTGATGGGCAACAAGGAAGGACTGTAAGTCCCTGATTTCTCTCAAGATATGTAAGACAGCCCCCAGACTAAGGTTGAAGTATGATGTTACCTGTCAGAGACATCTTAGGTAAGTGCAAAGAGCCTGAACTTTGGAGGTAGAACTGGATTTGAGTTTTTGCTCAGTGCCTCAGTAGCCATGTGACCCTGACAGCTGCTTAAGCATCTTTTAACTTCAGGGACCTTACATAAATGCATGAAGAGTATTGTATACCACATAGAGTTTTAGGCCAAAGGAAAGGCAACTAAATTATTGTGGAGAATACAGGATGAGAGGTGGGGTGGGGGGATGCATTCCGGGAAAAGGGAACAGAATGTTAAAAGGCTTTGAGGGGGTACAAAGTAGATAATAACCTATTGGTAAAACTGAATAGGTGGTGCATGATCTAATACAGAAAGCAAAGAGAAGGGTGATGAGAGATGATGCTGGGGAGGCAGAGAAGGTGCATCATGAAAGTACCTATGGTAATCAGGAACCAAATATGGTTCCAAGCAGGCAGTTAATGTGATAGAATTTGTATTTTGTTTTTCCCTGTAACATATCGAATGTCTCATAATTTATGAACCGTTCAGTTAGGTTCTGAACCCAGATCTCCTTGACATCAAAGTTTCACCCTTTTCCTCCAGTTAACAACCCTACCACTTCTCATATTTATATATAAATTTACCTAGATAAACATTTGCCCTTTAATAAGGACATTTAATGCCTAGTTCACCAGCTTTGTGACCTCTGGTAAGTTATTCAACGTTGCTACTCATCATTAGGACTATTGTGAGAATCATATGAGATGAAATTGTACAAATATATACTCAATAACTATTAGCTGTAATAATTTGTTTTAGGCATAGGGTTAGGGCAGGTAAAACACTATGGCAAGTAAGAACCTATTTTGTAAGAGGTGCACCTTCCTATGTTTCTTGGTATTCTAATACCATGGAAGCTGTTCCTAGTGAGATAGAAAGTCAAGAGATTTATATCTTAATCTCACCTCTACCAGAAATTCACTTAATCTCTCTGGATCAGTTATTTACCACTGATTCTTAGTTTCCCCATCTGTAATGAGGGTTGGGGATGTCAGTACAAGTCTCTGTTTGGGATGTTACAAAGTAAAACAAGCTAAAAGGAATTACAGCCCTCAGAAAAGGGAATGCTAATATGAGTTTAGGGAATCGGGTGTGATTTTTAATGTTGTGATTAAAAGGTGATAAATTTACATAGTAAATTTCCCTTAATAATTTGTTCTGTAACAGCAACATAAAATGGCCCTAAAGAAGTCTAGACATAGCTGGTCTCCCTGGTGTTAGTAAAGCTGAAGAAATGTCAATTAAGATAAATACCCCAAGGCAAAAAAGCCATTAGCTTTTGGATCTAGAAAGAACCGAAATATGTTCCTCAGAACTCAAAATGCCATGCATAAATTTCTCCACTGCATTCCAGTGACTCAGAAACAAGAACACACTGCTTACGTTTTATAAAAGGAGAGTGTGAAATGCGTAGAGATTAAATGACTTGCCTAAGGTTGCACAGTAAGTGAGCACCCACTAGAATCCATTATTTCCTTATGAACTTTAGAATCACTTTTTCTAATTTTGTGAGAAATGACATTGGTAGGTTAATAGGAATAGCATGGAATCAGTAAATTGCTTTCGGCGGTATGGCCACTTGAATGACATTGATTATTCCAATCCATGAGCATGTCTTTTTTTTTTTTTTTCCATTTGTTTGTGTTGTCTCGGATCTCTTTCAGCAGTGTTTTATAGCTCTCCTTGTAGACGTCTTTAATTTTCTTGGTTAGATGTGTTCCTAGTTATTTCATTTTTCTTGTGGCTATTGTAAATGAGATAGCGTTTTTTATTTGAACCTCAGCCTGGAAGTTATTAGTATATAGAAATGCTATTGATTTTTGTACATTGATTTTGTATCCTAAAGCTTTACTTAGGTCATTTATCAATTCTAAGCATCCTTTAGTGGAGGCTTTAAGATTTCCTGGGTATAGAATCATTGTCACTGAAGAGAAATAGTTTGACTTCCTCTTTTCGTATTTGGACGCCTTTCATTTCTTTATCTTGCAAGATTGCTCTGGCTAGCACTTACGTTACTATGTTGAATAAGAGTGGTGAGAGTGGACATCCTTGTCTTGTTTCACTTCTCAGGGGGAATGGTTCCAGCCTTTGCCCATCGTTATGATGTTGGCTGTCGGTTTGTCATAGATGGCTCTAATGATTTTTAGGTATGTTCCTTTAATGCCTAGTCTGTTGAGGCTTTTATCATGAAGCAATTTTGGATTTTATAAAAAGCTTTTTTTTGTGTCTATTGAGATGATTATGTGATTTTTGATTCTAATTTTGTTTATGTGGTGAATCACATTTATTGATTTGCTCATGTTGAACCCAACCTTGCATTGCAGGAATAAAGCCTACATGATCATGGGATGAAAAAAGAGGCTGGTTAGCCAAAGCAGTTCTAAGTAAACAGAACAAAGCTGGAGACATCACTCTACCCAACTTCAAACTACAGCAACAAAAATAGCATAGTACTGGTATAAAAACAGACATATAGAGCAATGGAATCTCAGAAATAAAGCCACATGCCTACAAACATCTGATATTTGACAAGGCAAACAAACAACAACAACAAAAAAACAGGCAATAGGGAAAGGATTCCTAGCTAGCAAAAGGGATAGCTAGCGAGGAATAATCAGAAGAATGAAACTGGACCCCTACATTTTACCATATACAAAAGTTAACTCAAGATGAATTAAAGATTTAAATATATGACCTATTCAAAATGGTAAAGACGTGGCATCCCTTTAGATAACCATCTATGGCTGATTAGATGAAGAAAATGTGATACATATATACCATAGAATACCATGCAGCCATAAAAAAATAATCTATTTTGCAGCAACATGAATGCAGCTAGAGGCCATTATCCTAAGCAAATTAATGCAAAAACAGAAAACCAAATACTACATATTCTCAGTTATCAATTGGAGCTAAACATTGAACACCCATGGACATAAACATGAGAACAATAGACATTGCAGATTACTAGAGGGGAAAGGGAGGGGAGGTGTGGGTTGAAACACTACCTGTTGTGTACTGTGCTCACACCTGGGTGACAGGATTCATACCTTTCCTACCTCAAACCTAAGTATCATGTAATATACCCATGTCACAAACCTGTAGATTTATCCAAAATAAAAATTGAAATGAAAAAATACATTATGCTACAAAAACACTATCACTTTCTGACCCTGAGTCAGGAAATCATGCTTTACAGTATGATTTAGAAATTCTTTGGAACTTTCTATGAAACCATGTCAGAAACCATCATCATGATAGAATAATTTTGAGATTGCGTCCCTTTTAATCAATTAGTCATGACCATTCCTGTGATAAGCTTGCTATTTGCCAGTTACAGTGCCATTTTGGTGATGTGCAAATATTTGCTGTAGAACTTAGCTTAAGATCAAGTTCTAAAAGAACTTTAGAACTTGGTTTGCTTTGCTGCTCAGGAACCCAAGACCCCAGGTATTCTTGGTGTTTGTTGGACCACTATTTCTTTATATCAAGTTCTGCTTTAGTTATTTCTCTCCCTGCCCTTTTATATTAGAGCTCATCTGTTCCATCTTCTGTTCCTAGGGCCTATAAAAGATGAATTCTTCTTTAAATGCTAATGGAGGTCTTAGGTACCTAACTAAGGTGTAAAATCTTTTTAGGTCATAGATATTTTATCCCTAAGGATCATTTTATTTTTGTTTTTATATCCTCTGTGAATTCACTGTTCTAAACAATCAGCTATCATGCCAACTGCATATATTGAGGAATGATTAATTTGTTTTTCCGATTTTAATTAACTGGAGACTTAAACAGCTGCCAGATAGCTCCTGATCAGCATGAGATATAAGATATGTGACTACTCTGAGATGATTACATCTAGTGAAAAGCAAGGAGAGTTTCAACTTTGCCATATGTAAATGTAGAACTTCAATTAGGCTTTAAAAATATCAAGAATTTACTTTTGAAAAATCTTTTTTCCTCTGTTTAAAAAATACTTCAATTGTAGGAAACCCAGACCAGAAATCACTCATTGAACCTAAATCATAGTTCTTGGATTCCATTTTAGGGTAAAGATTTTAGGTGTTCCCAAGGGCTAATGGGATGACTTATTTTATTTTATTTATTTTTTTGAACAAGACACCCTTAGAATTGCTTTGGTAACTTTAGGGTCAGCTCCACCTTACATGATTGTTCAAGAAGCATTTTTACCATAATGTACAAATATTTGCTGTTCTTTGCTAACTATCAGGAATTAATAGGTTCAAGAGAAATGTACTTCTGCCTTTTGCTTCATTGAGATGACAGCACAGTGAGAGAGGGCTTTAAGCATTTGTTATTTAAGGATCTCCTTTATTTTCTAACTTCTATCACTAAGTACATGTGGTACAAAAGACATCAAAGAAAATAATGACAAATGAAGGAATATAACTAGTTTTTCTTTTTTTAATAGAAAAGTTCAATCATTATTCAGAAAGAACCATAGTATCTTTTCTCCTAAAACTTGTCCATTGTGCTTTAGAAAAAGTTCAGTTTCAACCTTGGTTAGAATTTCCTTTAGCATTGCTACAAGAAATGTTTATGTGATTTTTTTCTATCTAGTCAGTTAATTTGTGGAAAAGACAGTATTTTCTACCTCAATCTTGATATATGGGAAATGAAACACTATCATATTTCCATACCAACCTATCTTTCTAAATTCCCTGTTTTTCTCCAATCCATCCTTCTAAGCCCTCAGATTGTCTCCCTGTTTAGTGGTGTACCACGTTTTCAGATTTATTATCCAGAAATATCATATCATATATATCATACTGTGACTCAAAAATACCCTTTCCAGTAAGGATAGGCCAGGTTCTTCAAACAGATATAGAAGACCTGCTATAATTAAACCCAACCTCTTACCCTTTCTTAGTAAATTTTTAAGGATAATTTTAAATTAGAAAAATACTTTTTTTCCTGTGGGCCCTTATAGTATTATGAATTTTTTTTATTTGTTGCCTAAATCATATTTAGGTACTCATTTTATCTGCCCTACTAGACGATGGACTCTTTTAAGTGAGGACCTTTCTACAAATCTATATTCACAAAGGGCCTAGATTAGAACTTTATAAAGGGGGAATCCTAGGTTACATGCAGTGAATGAGTATGTGAATTAATTCGGTCCTCAGTTTTTAATATTGGGAAATTGAAGTAAATGTTTTTCTCAATGTTTAGTGTATTATGAGTGTATTGCTTGGGCCATAAGAAATCTGGAAGAAATCTGATTCCACTGGAAATGATGGGGCTAATGAGGGCATTTAATTTTTTTGTTTTGTTTAATAAAAAACTTGCCAAAAACAGTGGGAAGGAGAGAGAAAAGTTACCATGACAACCTCCAACGCTGTACCTCTGAAGATTCAGTTTATACATTTAAAAAATGTGCCTTCATTTTTTCTTTCCATAGAGATGGGGACTTAGTTAAGTGCTAAAAAGTTTTATGGAGGAGGTTTTAATGATACCTGTCAATTTTGTGGAAAATAAAGAGAACAGAGAGCTTATCATAGCTAATGAAATGCACTTAGATGTCTGTACTTTATGATATGTCAGAATAATGTGTATGATGACTGATGGGGATGAGGGTGGGGCTCAGATATGGCCCAGAAAATTAGGACCTAGGCTGACCTGATGCCATTTTCTGTATACATTTTCCACATAATCACATTATAAGTTGAAAAGAAAAGAAAAAAAAATTTAGTAAAATCAAGTAGAATTGATCATCAAAGACAATTACTTTTGGGTGGAGGAAACTCATAAATTCAATGAATTTATTAATCAATGTTTATCAAGAGAGGCAGGGTATATGAGGGATTAAACAAGATCTTAGCTAAGAATCTTAGCTGCTCTGGCATTTACTAGCCATATGGAATTGGAGATGTTACCTAATTTTCCACAAGTGTGTGTTTGTTCATATGTAAAGTGAGGACTAATATCTATCTCAATGGGGTGTTGTGACATTTAAAAGATGAGCACAGGATATGGCATACAACAAGAGTTTAGAAAACCTTAGATGATGGTGATGGTGATTGATGATGATGGTAATGATGATGATTTCCTTCTGTGCATAGCACTATGTTGTGAATCTAGGGTACACCAAAATGTTCTTACATAGAGATTGGCCCCAAGAGGAATGTGATTTAATCTGGGTTATATAATAGTCACATGTTATCTGTTAAATAGCAATAAGTTTCAGGCTCCATAAGACAGCATCAAGGTCCTTGACCTTCTACTAGTCATTTCCTATTCATCTCCTGCTACTATCCCCAACAGAAGCTAAACTCAAGCCATACCCAATTACTTTCCGTCCTCTGAGCCCATCATGTACCTGGCTCTCATTCCTGGTGCCTTCACACATGCCACTTCTCCTTGGCATGCTCCTCCCCTCCTCATCTACCTGCTGACCCATTGTAGTGTGACAGGTCCCTCCCCAGGTTACTTAAGAGTGTACATCTGCTGCTTGAATCTTGAAGGCCAGGCAGTAAGCCAAGACCATGGTGTCCAACTGAGGAACAAGTATCCCTGAGAACTCAAACATCCCAGGGAGTATCTGGGAACATACTTAAAAATCAGTCTCAGGCAAAAAGCCAAAATGGTTTGAAAGCAGCTTAGAGATGAGAGGCAGAGTGGCTCTCTAGAGCTATCCTGTTGCCACCCAGGAGTGCCCTGCATGTAAGTCCTAATAAACTCATCTACTTGCCAAGCTGGACTTTTCCTAGTCAATCTTTGATGTCTTGCAGCCTTCCCAGTTTAGGGGAACATATTTCTATATAACCTTGGGTTTTTCTTGTAGCAGCCATTTTTCAGGCTTCAGCTTCTTGAAAACTGCTCCTAAATCTCTTTTGCATCTTGGAGCACTTGTCTTTATCTCTGTTAGGAAGCATTTCTTTTCACTGACATTTCTGATGCATGCACCGGACACTGATTGGCACTGAAACACAAAACCCAGGGAATGATCATATCTGCCGTTGGGACTTTTGGGTTTTGTTTACACTATTTTGCTTGTCTTCAACAGACTTGTTACATTTCATTATTTTTTTCTTACCTTAAAGCTAAGTACAGTATCTAGCATGTAATAGATAATAAATCTTGATAAAATAAAAAGATAAGAGATATTATAATAGTCTCTCAGAGGATTTAAGCCAGAGATACTCTTACAATAGGAAGAATGGAAAATCCTTATTACTTAAATAAGTTAGACAGTAGTAGATGGAAATAACCTAGGTAGAGAGACACTTATATGGACAAGTATCTGTTCATTTTGAATGGATGTACACTGGAAAACTTCTTTCCCACACCAGGTGGGTATAACAAATCTATGTTGTCCCATCTATTATTGTATGCAGTATTAAGCAGAGGGACACAGGCTCATTGCTGCATAGAGAGACTTATTACATGTATTTTTAATGTATCTTGACTCTATTTCAAGGCCAATTATATTTCTAAGATACTATTTTTGTAATGTAGAAGTTTTTCTTAATTTTAAGTTCTGGGGTACATGTACAGGTTGTGCAGGTTGGTTATATAGGTGAAATGTGTGCCATGGTGGTTTGCTGCACCTATCAACCCATCACCTAAGTATTAAGTACCACATGGATTAGCTATTTTTCCTAATGCTCTCCTTCCCCCCACTGCATGCCCTGACAGGCCCCAGTGTATGTTGTTCTCCTCCCCATGGCTAAATGTTCTTATTGTTTAGCTCTCATGTATAAGTGAGAGCATGTGATGTTTAGTTTTCTGTTCCTCTGTTAGTTTGCTGAGGATAATGGCTTCCAGCTCCATCCATGTCTCTGCAAAATACATGATCTCGTTCCTTTTTATAGCTCATAGTATTCCATGGTATATATGTACCACATTTTCTTGATCCATTTTATCATTCATCGGCATTTGGGTTGATTCCATGTCTTTGCTGTTATGAATAGTGCTGCAATAAGCAGAAGCATGCATGTGTCTTTGTAATAGAATGATTTATATTTCTTTGGGTATATATCCACTAATGGGATTGCTCGGTCAAATGGTATTTCTCTTACTAGATCTTTGAGGAATCACCACATCATCTTCCACAATGGTTGAACTAATTTACATTCTCACCAATAGTGTAAAAGTGTTTTTATTTCTCCACAGCTTTGCCAAAATCTGTTGTTTCTTGACTTGCTAATAATTGCCATTCTGACTGGCCTGAGATAGTACCTCATTGTGGTTTTGATTTGCATTTCTCTAATGATCAGTGATGCTGAGCTTTATTTTCATATGCTTTTTGGCCACATGAATGTTTTCTTTTGAGAAGTATCTGTTCATGTCTTTTGCCCACTTTTACTGTTTTTCTTCTAGTAAATTAAAATTTTTTTTAAGATTCTGAATATTAGACCTTTTTCAATTGCAATTTTTTTCTCCTATTTAGGTTGCTTATTCATTCTGATGATAGTTTATTTTGCTGTGCAGAAGCTCTTTAGTTTAATTAGATTTCATTTGTCAAAATTGCTTGTTTTTGTCAGGATTGTCAAAGATCAGATGGTTGTAGATATGTGGTCTTATTTCTGAGTTCCCTTTTCTGTTTCATTGATCTGTGTCTGGTTTTTTGTAACAGTACCATGTTGTTTTGGATAGTGTAGCTTTATAGTATAGTTTGGAGTCAGGTAGCATGATGCCTCCAGGTTTGTTCTTTTTGCTTAGGATTGTCTTGGCTATATGAGCTCTCTTTTGATTCCATATGAATTTTAAAATAGTGTCTTCTATTCTATAAAGACGGACAATGGTAGTTTAATGAGAATAGCATTGAATCTATAAATTGTTTTGGGCAGTATGGCCATTTTCATATTGATTCTTTCTATCCAAGAGCATGGGATATTTTTCCATTTGTTTGTGTCCTCTCTGATTTCCTTGAGCAGTGGTTTGTAGTTCTCCTTGAAGAAGTCCTTCACTTCCTTTGGTAGCTCTACATCTAGGCATTTTCTTCTCTTTATAGCAGTTGTGAATGGGAGTTCATTCACAATTTGGTTCTCTGCTTGTCTATTGTTGGTGTGTAGGAATGATTGTGACTTTTTCACATTGATTTTGCATCCTGAGACTGCTGAAGTTACTTATCAGTTAAGCTTTTAAGCCAAGATGATGGGTTTTTCTAGATATAGGATCCTATCATCTGCGAACAAAGACAACTTGATGTCATCTCTTCCTATTTGAATTTATTTCTTTCCCTTGCCTGATTGCCTTGGCCAGGACTTTCAATACTATGTTGAATAAGAGTGATGGGAGAGGGCATCCTTGTCTTGTGCTGGTTTTCAAGGGGAGTGCTTCCAGCTTTTGCCCATTCAGTATGCTATTGGCTATATGTTTTTTATAAGTGTCTCTTACTATTTTAAGGTATATTTCTTCAAGTTTATGGAGAGTTTTTAACATGAAGGGATATTGAAATTTATCGAAGGCCTTTTCTACATCTATTGAGAGAATATGTTTGTCTGTTCTCATGCTGCTAATAAAGACATATGTGAGACTGGGTAATTTATAGAGAAAAGAGGTTTAATGGATTCACAGTTCCACATGGCTGGGGAGGTCTCACAATCATGATGGAAGGCAAAGAAGAAGCAAAATCACATCTTACATGGTGGCAGGCAAGAGGGCATGTGCAGAAAAACTCCCCTTTATAAAACCATCAGAACTCATGAGACTTATTCACTATCAGAAGAACAGCATGGGAAAGACCCGCCTGTATCATTTAATTACTTCCCACCAGGTCCCATCCATGACATGGGAATTATGGGAACTAAAATTCAAGATGAGATTTGGATGGGGCACAGCCAAACCATATCATTTCATCCCTGATTCTTACAAAATTTCATGTCCTCATATTTCAAAACCAATCACATTTCCAACCAACCAGAAATATTACCCCAAAGTCTTACCTCATTTTAGCATTAACTCAAAAGTCCACAGTCCAAAGTCTCATCTGAGACAAAACAAGTTCCTTCCACCTGTAAGCCTGTAAAATCAAAAGCAAGTGCGTTACTTCCTAAATACAATGGGAGTACAGGCATTTTGATAAATACATATGTTCCAAATGGGAGAAATTGGCCAAAACAAAGAGGTTCCATATAAGTCTGAAATCCAATAGGGCAGTCATTAAACGTTAAAGTTCCAAAATGATCTTCTTTGACTCCGTGTCTCACATCCAGGTCATGCTGACGGAAGAGGTAGACTCCCATAGCCTTTGGCATCTCCACTCCTGTGGCTTTGCAGGCTATAGCCCCACTTCTGGCTGCTTTCATTGGCTGGCATCATTGAGTGTCTGTGGTTCTTCCAGGTTCATGGTGCCAGCTGTCAGTAGATCTACCATTTGGGTGTCTGGATGACAGTGGTGGTCTTCTCACAGCTCTACTAGGCAGTGCCCCAGTGGTGACGCTGTGTGGGGGCTCCAACTTCACATTTTCCTTCAGCACTGCCCTAGCAGAGGTTGTCTATGAGGGCCCCACCCCTGCAGCAAACTTCTGCCTGGACATCCAGGCATTACCATACATCCTGTAAACCATAGGCAGAGGTTCTCAAACCTCAGTTCTTGACTTCTGTGCATCTATAGGCTCAACACCATGTGAAAGCTGCCAAGGTTTGGGGCTTGATCACTGAAGCCATAGCCCTAGCTGTACCTTGGCCACTTTTAGCCATAGCTGGAGTGGTTGAGATGCAGGGCACCAAATCCCTAGGCTGCACACAGCAGGGGATCTCTGAACCCAGCCCAGGAAACCATTTTTCCCTCCTAGGCTTCAGGACCTATGATGGGAGAGGCTGCCTCAAAGGTCTCTGGTATGCCCTCAAGGCATTTTCCCCATTGTCTTGACGATTAACATTTGGCACATAACTTTGACGAATTTCTGCAGCAGGCTTGAATTTCTTCCTAGTAAATGGGTTTTTCTTTTGTACTACATTGTCAGTCTGCAAATTTTTCAAATTTTTATGCTCTCCTTCCTCTTGAACGTTTTGTTGCTTAGAAATTTCTTCCCTCAGATACCTTATTAACTCTCTCAAATTCAAATTTCCACAGATCTCTAGGGTAGGGGCAAAATACCACCAGTCTGTTTTCATAGCAAGAGTGGTCTTTACTCCAGTACAGACTCCTCATCTCTATCTGAGATCACCTCAGTCTGGACTTTATTGTCCATATCACTATCAGCATTTTGGTCAAAGCCATTCAACAAGTCTCTAGGAGGTTCCAATCTTTCCCATATCATCCTATCTTTTGAGCCCTCCAAGTCTCCAGGAAGTTCCAAACTTTCCCACATTTTCCTGTCTTTCTGAGCCCTCCAAACTGTAGCAACCTCTCTGCTTGTTATTCAGTTCCAAAGTTGTTTTCACATTGTCAGGTATCTTTACAGTAGCACCTGACTCTACCAGTATCAATATACTGCATTATTCTTTTATCATACCTTTAATAAAGACAAATCTGAGATTGAATAATATATAAAGCAAAGAGGTATAATGAACTCACAGTTCCACATGGCTGAAGAGGCCTTACTATCATGGTGGAAGGCAAAGAAGAAGCAAAGGCACATCTTACATGGTGGCAGGCAAGAGAGTGTGTGCAGGGGAACTCTATAAAACCATCAGATCCTATGAGATTTATTCATTATCGTGAGAACAACATGGAAAAGACCTGTCCCCATGATTCAATTACCTCCTACTGGATCCTTCCCATGATGTGGGAATTGTGGGAGCTACAATTCAATAGGAGATTTGGGTGGGAACACAGCCAAACCATATCAGATAATCATGTGATTTTTGTCTTTAGTTCTGTTTATGTGATGAATCACATTTATTGATTTGCATTATGTTGAACCAGCCTGGCATCCTGGGGATGAAGCAAACTTGATTGTGGTGGATAAGCTTTCTGATATGCTTCTGTATTCATTTGCCAGTATTTTATTGAGAATTTTTGTGTTGATGTTCATCATGGATATTGGTCTGAAGTTTTCTTTTTTTGTTTTATCTTTGCCAGGTTTTGGTATCAGGATGATGCTGGACTCATAAAGTGAATTAGGGAGGAGTCTCTCCTTTTTAATTGTTTGGAATAGTTTCACAAGAAAGGATATCAGCTCCTTGTTATACCTCTGGTAGAATTCAACTATAAATCCATCTGGTCATGGGCTTCTTTTGGTTGGTAGGCTATTTATTACTGCCTCAATTTCAGAACTTATTGTTGATCTATTTTGGGATTCAGCTTCTTCCTGGTTCAGTCTTGGGAGGGTGTAGGTGTCCAGGAATTTGTCCATTTCTTCTAGATTTTCTAGTTCATTTGCATAGAGGTTTCTATAGTATTCTCTGATGGTAGTTTGTACTTTTGTGGGGTCCGTGGTAATATGCCCTTTATCATTTTTTATTGTGTCTCTTTGATTCTTTTCTCTTTTCTTCTTTATTAATCCTGATAGTGGTCTATCTATTTTACTATTTTTTTTTCCACAAAGCCAGCTCATGGATTCATTATTTTTTTTTGAAGGAATTTTTGTGTGTCTATCTCTTTTTGTTCTGCTCTGAGCTTGGTTATTTCTTGTCTTCTGCTAGCTTCATTTCTCTCTCTCTCTCTCTCTCTCTCTCTGTCTCTCTCTCTATCTCTATCTCTCTCGATTCTCTGGTTCTTTTAGTTTTGATGTTAGAATGCCAATTTGAGACCTTTCTAGCTTTTTGATGTGGAAATTTAGTGCTGTAAATTTCCCTCTTAATATTGCTTTAGCTGCATCTCAGAGATTCTGGTGCATTGTCTCTTTGTTCTCATTAGTTTCAAAAAACTTCTTGATTTCTCTTAATTTTATTATTTACCCAGGAGTCATTCAGGAGCAGGTTATCCAATTTCCATATAGTTGTATGGTTTTGAGTGAGTTTCTTAGTGTTGAGTTTGATGGTATTGTGGGCTGAGAGACTATTTATTTTGATTTCAGTTCTTTTGCATTTGCTGAGGAGTGATTTACTTCCAATTATGTGATCAATTTTAGGGTAAGTGTCATGGGATGCTAAGAAGAATGTATATTCTGTTGTTTGGTGGTGAAGAGTTCTGTAGTTATCTCAGGTCCTACTTGATACAGAGCTGAGTTCAAGTCATGAATATCCTTGTTAATTTTCTGTCTCATTGATGTGTCTAGTATTCACAGTGGGGTGTTAAAATCTCCCACTGTTAGTGTGTGGGAGTCTAAGTGTCTTTGTAGGTCTCTAAGAACTTGTTTTATGAATCTGGGTGCTCTTGTATTAGGTGCATATATATTCAGGATAGTTAGCTCTTCTTGCTTAAATGATCTCTTCACCATTATGTAATGCCTTTCTTGTTTTTTTTTTTAAATGTTTGTTGGTTTGAAGTCTGTTTTTTAGACACTAAGATTGCAACCCCTGCTCTTTGCTGTTTTCCACTTGCTTGGTAAATTTTTCTCCATCCCTCTATTTTGAGCTTATGTATGTTTTTGCATGTGAGATGGGTCTCTTGAATACAGTACACCAATGGATCTTGACTCTTTATTCAGTTTTCTATTCCATGGCTTTTAACTGGGGGCATTTAGCCCATTTATAGTTAAGGTTAAAATTGTTGTGCATGAATTTGATTTTATCATCATGATGCTAGCTGGTTATTTTGCAGACTTCTTTATGTAGTTCCTTCGTAGTTTCAATAGTCTTTGTACTTTAGTGTGTTCTTATAGTGGCTGGTAATGGTTTTTACTTTCCATATTTAGTGCTTCCTTCAGGAGCTCTTGCAAGGCAGGCCTGGTGGTTATGTGTTTCCTCAGCATTTGCTTGTCTGAAAAAGATTTTCTTTCTCCTTTGCTTATGAAGCTTAGCCTTTGCCCAAATATGTCATTTTAGGTTGGGAATTCTTTTCTTTAAGAATGATGAATATTGTCCCTCAGTGTCTTCTGGCTTATACGGTTTCCACTGAGCAGTCTGTTGTTAGTCTGATGGGATTCCGTTTATAGATGAACTGGCCTTTCTCCATGGCTGTCTTTAACATTTTTTCCTTTATTTCAACCTTGAAAATTTTGATGATTATGTGTCTTGGGATTGATCTTTTCATGGAGTATCTTACCGGGATTCTCTGAATTTCCTGAATTTGAATGTTCGCCTGTCTTGCTATGTTGAGTAAGTTCTCCTGGATGATATCCTGAAGTGTATTTTTAACTTGATTTTGTTATTCATCTCTTTCAGGCACCCCAAACAGTTTTAGGTTCAGTCTTTTTACATAATCCTATAGTTCTTGGAGGTTTGTTAATTCCTTTTCATTTTTTTTTCTCTAATCTTGTCTACCTGCCTAATTTCAGCAAGATAGTCTTCAAGCTCTGTTATCCTTTCTTCTCCTGGTCTATTTGGCTATTGATACTTGTGTTTGTATTGTAAAGGTCTTGTTTTGTGTTTCTTAGCTACATCACATCATTTATGTTCTTCTTCATTCTGGTTAACAGCTCCTATGTTTTATAATGGTTCTTAGCTTCTTTTTAATGGGTTAGAATGTTCTTCCTTAGCTCAATGAAGTTCGTTATTACCCATCTTCTGAAGTCTAATTCTGTTAATTCATTTATCTCAGCCACAGCCCAGTTCTGTGCCCATGCTGGAAACATCTTGTGATCATTCGGAAGAGAAAAGGCACTCTGACTTTTTGAGTTTTCGGTGTTTTTATGTTGATTCTTTCTCATCTTCATGGGTTTATCTACCTTTGATCTTTGAGGCTGCTGACCTTTGGATGGGGATTTTTGTGGGAGTCTTTTGTTGCTGTTGTTGTTGCTTTGTTTTTCTTTTTGCATCAGGCCCCTTTTTCATAGGGCTGCTGCTGTGTGCTGAGGTTCTACTCCTGTGTGCTGGGGTTCTACTCCAGACCCTGTTTGTCTGGGTCCCTCCCATACCTGGAGTTATCACCAGTGGAGGCTGCAGAATAGCAAAGATGGCAACCTGCTTCTTCCTCTGAACTCTCTGTCCCAGAGGGTCACTGACCTGATGCCAGCTGGAACGCTCCTACATGAGGCATCTGCAGACCCCTGTTGGGAGGTCTCATCTAGTCAGGAGGAGCAGGATCAGGAACCTACTTAAATAAGCAGTCTGACTGACTTTGGCAGAGCCAGTGTGTTGTACGGGGTATAACCTTCCTGCTCTGGGCTGCCTTGACTCTCCAGAGCCGGCAGGCAGAAAAGACTAACACCACTGATCCAGGATATTACACTTGCCCCTCCTCCTAGGGGCTCCTTTCAGGGAGATTAGAGTTCTGTCCATAAACCCCTGGCTGGGGATGCTAAAAATCATGCAGGGAAGCCCCACCCAGTGAGGAGGAATGGGTCAGGGTCCCACTTAAAGAAGCAGTCTGGCCATGAACTGTTACAGCGGCTGTTCTATGCTGTGGGAAATTGCTCCCTGTCCAGACCACCCTGTCTCACTGGCACAGATGTCGGGAAAATGGCCTACTGGAGCCATAGTGATAACAGCTGCCCCTTTTCTGCCAGAACTCAGTCTTTTTAGGCATTCTCCAGCCTGCTGCACTGGCCTTGCAGGGTTTCCAAGCCATTGGGTTTTAGCTTGTGGGGTTCCATGGGATTGGGGCCTGCTGAGCAAGCCCACTTTGCTCCCTAGCTTCAGCCCCCTGCCCATGGAAGTGAATGGGTCTCCTGCCTCACTGGAGATCTGGAGCTGAAGTATGCAAAAACTCCTGTGTCTCAGTGCCTGCCTGGGTGGCTGCCCACCTGGACAGCTGACATCAGTCTGCACAGCTCTGTGCTTGGGACCAAGGCCCTGGTGGTGTGGGCTCATGAGGGGACCTCCTGATCCATGGGTTGCACAGATCTGTCAGAAAAGTGTGGTTTTCAGCGCCAGGCAGCACAATCCCACATGGCCTCCCTTGGCTGAGGGAGGGAGCTCTCTATATCCTGTGCAGCTCTCAGGTGGACTCTTGCTCCACACTGCTTTTCCTTGCTCTCTTCATGTTGCAACAACTTTCTAGCCAGTCCCAGTGAGAGAACCTGGGTTCCTCACTTGAAGATGTATGATTCACTTGCCTTTTTTGTTCTTCTCCTTGGGAGCTGCAGACCAGAGCTGTTTCTGTTTGGCCATCTTGGTTTGTTACTCACAAAGACATTCTTTGGAAGTTTTTCTTTTATTTGTATAGACCATGGAGTGGGATGTGAATAAAATTAAAAGTCGCTATTTTTTATGTACAATAAATAATTGAATTTTCTATTTTCTTAAATGTTCAGTAATTATAAACCCTTTAACAGAGAGAAGTGTCTCAATAGAGGAAGGATAGGTGCCAATAGTTTGAAACACCAGATATCTCCCTGGGGAGCAGATGTCCTCCTGAGCAGTGGGTCTTTGATTTTCTTTCCACTTGTATGATGTTTATTTCTTTTTTATCCATTTGTACAGTATTTTTTTAGTCGAGGCTGTACAAGGCAGCATGCCAGGCTCTAGGGATGGGGTGGGGTTGAATCAAGTCTGTGCAGAGAAATTCAGTGTAGATGATCAGAATTTCCAAAAGAAGATAATAGCAGATGTAGGCCTAGTCCTCACCCTGCCACAAAAATCTATTTCCAGTCTATCTTTTCCAAATCCCAAAGCAATTTTATACCAAAGATGTGACCTATTTTGAACTTGAGGGGTTGGATGCATCTATTGTTGTCCCACAAAATTCTGTGTGAAAAAAGCCTTCTGTTGATTACATTCGTGAGAAACTCTTCCCAGACACCAGACAGGAGGAAATATGACATCATCTCTCTCTTCCTCTGTCTCTCTGATCTCCTTTACTACACAGAATGAAAAGAAACCATTTTATTTTCTCTCTACTCTTCCAAATCTGGTGCTGGGGTCCGTGGTTTGTTATCAACAGAACTCATTCATTCCATCCTTAACTAGTGTCATCTGAGAAGTGCCTGAGGCATGAAACTCCAGGAATTTGCAAGAGGCAGAAGTACCACTTTTGTTTTCCAGGCTAACACTAAAGTCTCAGCTCTGGGGACCTGGTGCTCACAGAAGCATGGAGTAGACCACCTCACATTCTCCAAAGTGGGTGTGTGGAAGGAAACATATTTATTATAATAGCCAACTCACTTCCACATAGACAGACACTAAATAAAATGTTCTTCCTACAAGACTACTCAGTTGTGCAGACTTTGATAATGACTAAACCTGTCAAAACAGCATTACCAGAGGCCAGAGGATGAGATTCATGACTTCGATAATATAACTTTCTGCTGTAAAAGTATTTGACCTCTAAATACAACTATTTCCTTAAATTTTTTTTGTATACTACTTTTACTAAAGGTCATCATGCTTGGTTCTAAGAAGAACTGATGAATTTACTTATTAAGGAGCTAAAGTTCGTGGACATTAAAGGAGTTGTCCCTGGTTATCTAGTTAGAAGGTGGTGGAACGTGAACCCTGCCCCTCATCTTTACATTTTAGGATGAGTACTTTTTTCATAAACTGTACAGATTCTTGAATTTTGAAGATAGTACTGCTGATGGTCTAATTTTGATTAGGAGACATTCCAGCAGGAGATTTGATCGCAGGAGATTTGATCACAGGAGAGAACAAACCCAGGACATTTCCCTCAATAGCACTGTTTCTAAAATGAGGTATGATGGATTTTGCATGTCACCATGAAATAATCAGTCTTTCCTGTGTATTTTCTAAACCATTTTACCTTACTGACGGTTGCATGTTTAAATATTTGAGATTTACATTGTATTGTTAATACTATCTGTCTACAGCCTGTTTTTTTCCCTGACTTCATGAGTTTCAGTCACTACTTAAAAAAAAAAAACAAAAAAAAAACTGTGTAACATTGGCTCTTGCCCTGGATTTTAGGTTGTCTCCAAACCCATCTGCCAAACAGGACAAAACACAACCAATGTCAATGTCGTTTTCACCACCGATGCTATTTGTTACCTGCTGGGGCATGTTTCATGATTAGCCAGCCACTGGATTGGATTGACATGTTGTAGTCTAATTCGGTTGGCATTGGAAATCTCTTTAAATCTATTGTATCTAAGATACTGTGCTTAATTTTTATGAGGTGACAGAGGGAAAAAGGGAAGGAGAGCTTAAAAATCTCGTAGGAAATAATGATATATAAACAACTAATGAAAATATAAGGCCAGATAAAATACACTATACTATAGATAAATATTGCCATGGGAGAAAAAGTGGAAAGCCAATTAAATTTGACAGACCTGAGGAATGTTTCAGAGAGGTGTAACATTTGAGCTCGGCTCTCAGGGACGAATTAGATTTTCTTCTATGTACAAATGAGTGGGGAGAGGAATTCCAGGCTGGGAGAATATTAAGATCAGATGGGGTTACAGGAGTATGAAAGCATGGGAAACCACTACTAGTGAAATAATTTGAAATATAACTAGAGAATTGGAATAAATGTGAGGTGTGTTAGGGCATAAAATCAGCCAAAAGTAGTAGTGGTATTAAGACGTGTAGGTTTGCCAGATTTAGCAAATAAAAAGAGAACCATCAATTAAATTTAAACTTCAGCTAAACAACAAGTGATTTCTTAGTGTGATAAAGGCATATATATATATATACAAAAAATTTTTTTATTGATTTTCTAAAAAGATTTCTCAAAATGTCCAACAGCAAGAATGAAAGAGCCTGATAACTCAGGGAGAAACTCTGGCTGTTTGATTTAAAATTCTAGAGGAAAATTCAAAGCGTGACAATCTTTGTATTGCATTTAAGTGCCACAAGACAACATTTGCCGCCAAAGAGGTACTAAATAATCAAGTGGACAAAATGACTTGGTCAGCTCACATCAGCAGCATCTGTCCTGGTCACTTCAGTACCCTAGAGCTTGCACAGTAGATTATGAACGACGTAACTCTGTTGACAGAGTCAGAAGCTATGTATAGACCCATCAACATGCGCTCCATCTTAGAAGGATTAGGTGGACTAAGTAAATCCAAGAACCTGCAGGTGGGAGTGAATGTGGCTCTGCACATGGTCACTACCAGTGACTCATATAGGTGATTTCCATTTCTTGTCCCCAACACTGTAGGCTCTGTGGGGCTAGAGCAGGGATCAGCAACCCCTTTTTTTCCCCATGACTCCATGAGCTAAGAATGGTTTTTGCATTTTTAAAAATTTAAAAATTAAAAAAAAAATGATAGACTGTTAAAGAGAAATTTAAGTCTTTTTTTTTTAACAGTCTCTATCATGTATTTCTTTTCTCTTTCTTATTCTAACAAAATGGCTTTGAAAATCTAACATTCTTATTTGCTGGCCCCTTATAGAAGTTTGCTGATCCCTGGTCTATATGTTGGGGGTCTCACAGAGGAAAGATGCTTCTTCTAGGGGATACAGTAAGAATTTCATTGCACTTAAAGCTACAACCATCATCTGGTTATTTTGGATACCTTGTGCTTATAGGTCAGCAAGCAAAAAATGGGGTTATGGGCCGAAGTGATTGACCCTATTCATTATGAGGAGATAGAGTTGCTGTTACACATTTTTGGCAATTTGTTGACATAGTGGGAGATCTTCCATTAGTCTAATACAAAGTTTTAGCTCAAATGTGCAGGTACAGCAATCATATTCTGATAACAGCATGGTAACTAGAGCCCAGATACCTTGCAGATGAGGGTTACCCTGGCAGGTAAGCCACCAGTCCAGTAGAAGTGCTAGATAAGCCAGAGAGTGAGTCTAGAATGGGTGATGGAGGTGGGACATGATTATTCCAGCCATGAAATTGACTGTAATAGGTATAATTCTCCTCTTCTAAACATTTCCTAAAATTACAACTCACCAGGATCCTGGATAAATATTGTCTGGATAAGATGAAATTCATCATGTAAGAAGCAAGTGAGTGGTAGGAGGGATGGAATGTGATAGCTGCTCTCAGTGCTGCCTCCAGATTTCATTTGCCAGGCCAACATACCAACCCAGTGGTGGCTGTTAATGGCTCTTGGTTGCCCACTTCTTCTGAGAATTGTCCTTGCCGAGACAGAAGCTATCTCATTTGCCTCACATGGAAGGTTAGCTCCCTTTGTCTGAGGAGACTAATGGCACAGGGAAAAAAAGGCCATTCCTCTTACTTCAAAGTGGTACCAGCTCGGCAGCTCTCTTCATCCCCCAGATTGCCTGTGGCATTAGGACTGAAGCTGCCTTCCACTGAGCTCACATTCTTGCTGCTTTCCCCTGATGGTACTATTCTATGCTACTTCCTTCTTATCTTTCCAGAAATAAAATAATAAATTTATATAAATAAAATAATAAAAATAAGTCAATTTTATATGAATTACTGTTTTAGGTTTGGCTTCTATGATCTGGCCACTGCACACATTGCTAATCTCATTTCCTGCTACTTTTCCTCTTAAAATTTTGATTCTGGCTGTACTGGTCTCCTTGCTATTTCTTCACATGATAAGCATCTGCCATTATTACGGCCTTTATTTTTCCCTCAGCCTGAACTCTGTTCTCTGGATAGCCACTGGGTTTCACTCCCTCACTTCATGCACATTTGTAATCAAATGCTGCCTGTTAAGAACACTTTCTGGATACCATTCTAACATTGGACACCCTATCTTTCCATTTCCTTGTCCTTCTCTATTATTTTTCCATATGTCATATTACTACATGACATTCTACTATATATTTACTTCTTTTTTTGTGTATTTTCTATCTCTCTGACTAGAATATAAATGCCAAAATGATAGGGAATGTTCTATTCCATTTGCTGCAATGTTTTTGCTGCTTATAACAATGTCAGAAAATAGCAGGCATTCTGGAAAGAATGTTCCTGTATGACAGTCACTCCACTCAATATATTGTAAATCTTGAATTCAACCCCAAATTTCTCTGGCTCCAAAAATCTTGCTTTTGGTTTTGAACCCTGTAACTGCTTGTTCATTCTTCTCAGCTGCTCTGTGTACCAAATAATGTATTCCAATTCATTTGATATCAGAATTCCAGTGGGGCTAAAATTCTTGAAATTCCCACATATCAGTATGTATATAGCCATTTGCTATAACAAATTGAATCCAAAATTTCAATTGTTTGATATAATAAAAGTTTACTTTTTGCTCACATAAAGCCCAGTGAGTAGAGTGTGAGGAAGATAGGTTGGTGTTTTTGTTCTATATAGTCATTTGGAGTCCTAAGTTGATGGAGACATGCCATTCTTAATGCAGAACTTCTAATGTTGCCTTGAGATCCATGAACTAGCAAAAATGAGGATCACAAGGTATGAAAAAATAATATTATATATATTTTTTATCAGCTAGGTCTAGAAGTCATATATGTCACTTCCACTGGCATTGAATTATCCAGAAGTCATCATATTGCCCCAAATGAATGTAAAGAAAGTTAGGAAATATAGCACCTTGTCTGCCAGCCCTTTCATGGCAATTGACTCTATACAGTGGAAGGGATCACAAGTTTTTGATGGACAACTAACTGTCCACTGCCAGTGGTTATTCATGTGCATCTTTCCATAACAGAACATACCATCCCTTCCATGGGAGAAAAATACAATGGTGCATTCAGTTACTACATCTAGATCACCCTGGAAACATACTCTCCCATTATTTGACTAACCTTGATCCAGGAAATTAAAGTGGTGCAGGAGAACTTTAAGCCCAGAGTTTTACAGAGAAGCAAAAAGGTTCTTGTCCACAATTGTCAGTCTCCTTGGGATTAATTTCTCCTTTTGTAGTCATTATTTCCTTAAGCTTGAGACTTCACATTGCCTAGTAATTTTTTTTTTTTTAATCACAGAAACAGATGGCACTAAAGTTCTAACCAGGGTTTTACTAAGCAAGGTATTCAGCGATTACTTTATCTCTCCCAATAGATAACTATGTAATTGTGATTATAATGTTTATTAGTCTTTGCTTAAAGTTTGTTCAGAAAAAATTCTTGTTTTTCCATTTGCTATGTCACTACACACTAATTAGGGAGAAATATGTCTCTTGTATTTCAAATAAGATAAAAGGAAGCCATTATTTTGTTAGAACACATCACCTGCAATTACTAGAGGAAGTGGCTACAGAGTACATGTAGAACCTTCAAACACTCTCTCATTGCTAAGCGAGTTAACACCAGATCTAGCACTGAAGAAACCATTGAATAATTGAGTTCTCTTTTCCATGCTGAGAGCAGTGCAGATAATCATTCTCACTTAACTTTGTGCTTGATAATGAACAAATGAGTAGGAAATCCTGTGGTTGATATCTTTGTTGTATCTTGAAAATAAATTTTGTATCATTTTGGTCAAAAGATTAAAAGTATGATCTGACTTTTGGAAGGAACTAGGAGAAACTTTGTGTGTATGTGTGTGTGTGTGTGTGTGTGTATGTATGTATATGCATGCACACTGATTTGGCCATTGTAGTAGATTATTCATCAATGGTAATTAATGGCACCTATCAATATTTATACCTTGTATAGGCCCCTTCTAAATTGACTCTGGGCTTGGTTCCATGACTGGCTTTGGTTCAATAGGACACCAACAAACATTAAACAAACAGCAACCTGTTAAGTTTTTTGAACATTAAGGCTTACCCTTTGCAATGTTTTAACCATCATGTTGGAAGCCAAGTCTATTCTGCTGAAGAGAACATGTAAAGGGTAAAGGTTTACTAAGGTTCTCTGGCTGACAGCCCCCAGCCCCAACTCAGATCCAGTTCAGCTGCCAGATTACAGCTTCATGAGACATTTCAGGAGAAACCAGCCCACCTGTCCCCTAACCCCCAAAAGAAAACTCGCCAGCTGTGCCTAGCCCAAATTGCAGAATCTGAAGCAAATAAATGGTTAGGTTATACTCTAAACCTCTAAGTTTTAGGAATTTGTCACATAGCAATAGATAACTGATACAACTATGGCATGTTTATTTGGACGAGATTTATTCCAAATACAATAATTCTCAGCATCTTTATTGCAACAACCTGAACCTTATCCTCTGCCATTTCTCATTGATTTTTCCCCACTCTTGAATTACTTAGGAAACCAAATGATTTGTTGAAGACACTCTGGCTTCCAGCTAGGTCCTTTCACTACTCTCTTACCTTAGTTTTCTGAGGAATCCCATCTTTTCTATCTCTTTATTTTCATTCTACTTTTAGTATCTACCCTTACTCCTGTGGTATTTCTCAGGTTTGTTTCAGCTCTACTGACCATTCAGAGTTAGAAAATGTGGTTGAGTCAGGGTAGTAATGGAATAAACTATTCCAGTTAAGTCTTAAAATGGGAAGGCTGAAATATGTTTATATTCTTGTTATCAACCAGGTTGAATATTTAGCCTATAAAACATCTGGTAATTTTCTTACATTTTGTATCTCTTTGTTATTTTTCCTTGAAGCCTATCCAGTTAAACTTTAATCTTATGGCCATGATGTTCTGTGTGTTGAAATGGAAATAGAATGAGCTTTCCAGTCATGAGGCATAATTTCAAGCTATGATTCTTCAGTGTTCTAACTTTATAACTACAATGAATTTTACTAACATACTTGAGCCTCACATTTTCAACTTACATAATATTTTTTGCATACAAATTTGTTGATAGGATATAATAATGAATATATAAAATTCCTTGAGCAATTCCAGTAAGACAAGGTAGGGACTTAATGAATGGTAATTATCATTATCATGATTAAATATAGTAATTTAAAAGAAGTTGACAGTTGACTTTCCCCCAAGCCTGTTCTTCCAGCTGAGTCTGAATCTCATTGATGTATTCTGATACAGTTTTAAAAAGTTAATGTAATTTATTTTATTAGTGTTTTATAGAAATTAAATTGGGTGACTAATGATAATAGCCAGTAATTATTAAGGACTTAGTACATGACAGGCACCATTCTAAACATTTTACATGTATTAATTTGTCAAATACTCATAAGAACACTATTAGAGAACTTGATATTTTTAACTTCTATTTTACAGTAGAAGAAACTAGGCTTAAAATTATTCCTAGACATAAGCTTGCCAAAGGCAGTCTTAGCTGATAGGAACAGAGCCAGAATTTACCCAAGGGAATCTAGTTTGAAACCTGTACTTGTAAACACTTGAGCTGTGTGCTCCTGACTCTCCCAAATTCATTTAGATGAGTGATTAATGAATTATTTTTGCCATGAAAACCGTATTTATTATGGAAGTCAGTTTAGTTTTTTGTCCTGAACACAGACTTCATTATCAGTTACATTGTTTTTATTCTGATTTCAGTTCAATGGAAAATCACCTGTTCCTAAACATCCATAATAAATCTTATACTTTTGAAAGTGGAGTCCATCCCTGCCTTCTCCTCTCTCCCAATTACAGGAGAAAGCACCTGCAGTAAGAGAAAGGCTCTTTGCTTTCTGTTTGCCATGGACATGGATTTAAATTATAGAATTGAGGAGGCAGAGCAAGATGGCAGAATAGATGGCTCCACTGATCATCCTCTCCTCCACCACCAGGCACCAAGTTAACAACTATATAGAAAAAGAAACCACTTTCATAAGAATTAAAAAAAAAAAAAATCAGGTACTCATAGTACCTGGTTTTAACTTCATATCACTGAAAGAGGCTCTAAAGAGAAAAAACAGTCCTGAATCACCAGCTGTCCCCACTGCCACCCCTACTTCCACCCCACCTGGGAGAACTCAGCAATTGTGAGGCACTGAACTCTGCTGCTCTTAGAACAGAAAGGAAAAATATACCAAACTCAGCTGGTGCCACAGAGAAAGCATTTAAACAAGTCCTAGCCAGAGAGAAATCACCGATACTAGTGAGAAATCACCAGTGCCAGAGGTCTGAACTTGAATGCCTGAGTACCTGCAAACCTCGCCACCATGGGCCAAAGGGGTCTTGGTCACTAAGCAAACTTGAAATGCAATCTAGGCCATAAGGACTACAACCTAGGGCTGAACTAGGTCTAGATACAGCAGACTAGGCAGACATACAACATACTGAGATACTGGCTGGGGCAGCCAAGCAAATACTAGCATCATCCCTCCCTTAAACCCAGGCTGCACAGCTTGTTGCTCCAAAAGAGAAGACTTTCTTCCATTTGAGAGGAGAAGGAAGAGTGAGGAGGACTTTTTGTCTTGCATTTTGGATACCAGCTCAGCTGCAGCAGGATATAGCACCAGTCAGAGTCATTAGGCCCCCATTCCAGGTCCTAGCTCCCAAACTACATTTCTAGACACACCATGGACCAGAAGGGAACTTGGTATCTTTTCCTTCAAGTCCTTCCAGTACTCATCACTTGGTAACTAAGGAGCCCTTAAGCCCTGAATAACCAGCAGCAATACACAGGTGGTACGTTGAGGGCTTTGGTGAGCTTCAGGTTAGACTCAGCCACATTACCAGCTGTGGTGGCTATGGGGCAAAACTCCTGCTTGAGAAAAGCAGAGGGAAGAGTAAAGGGAACTTTGTCTTCAACCTTAGGTACCAATACTGCCACAGTGGGATAGAGCACCAAGCAAGCTCTTTTGGTCCCCAGTTCCGGGACTTCACTTTTGGACATCATTTCTAGACCTGCCCTGAGCCAGAGGGTAGCCCTCAGTCCTGAAGGGTGAGTCACAGGCCAGTCATACATTCACCACAAACTCACTTAAGAGATCTTGGGTCTTAAAAGAACATTGGTGGTAGTATGGCAGTACTCCTTGCAGCTAGGTATGGTGCTGGCTATGGGATGAGTTTCCTCTGCCATTGAAAAGGAGAGGAAAGAGTGGGAAAGACTGTGTCTTGTGGTTTGACTGCCAGCTCAGCTGTAATACAATACCAGGTAAACTTCTAAGCTTTTTTACTCTAGTCTCTGATTCCTAGATGGCACCTCTAGACCCACCCAAGGTCTTGGGGTCATCACTGCCCTGAAGGAAAGAACACAGACCTGGGTGGCTTTGCCACCTGCTAATTTTAGAGCCCCAGGGCCTTGAACAAACATCGGCAGTAGCCAGGGAATGGTTACATTAGGTGAGACCCAGCATTGTGCCGGCTTTAGGTCTGACCCAGTGCTTGTGTCACTCCACACACAGCTTTAGGTGGCTCAGAGCAGAGGACAGAGACTCTGTATGTTTGGGAGAAAGTAAGGGAAGATAACAAGTGTCTCTCCCTGGTAATCTAGAGAATTTTCCTGTATCTTAGAGTCTGCAAGAACCACGATGTTACTGAGCTTGGAGTACAGAAACAGTTCAGATCATAATACCTAAATTGTTTTCAAATATCTTGAACACCTCCCCCAGAAGGACAGACATATATAAGCCCAGACAGTGAAGACTATAATATATACCTAACTCTTCCATGACTAGACACCAAAGAATGTCTACTAGCATCAACACCATCTAGGAAAACATGGCCTCAACAAATGAACTAGGTAAGGTATCAGGGACCAATCCTGGATAAACAGAGACATATGACCATTCAGGCAGAGAACTCAAAATGGCTGTGTTGAGGAAGTTCAAGATAACAAAGAGAAGGGATTCAGAATTCTATCAGATAAATTTAACAAAGAAATTGAAGTAATTTAAAAGAATCAAGCAGAAATTCTGGAGCTGAAAATGCAATTGACATAGTGAAGAATCACTAGAGTTTCTTCATAGCAAAATGGGTCAAGCAGAATAAATAATAAGATTTGAAGACAGGCTATTTGAAAATACACAGTCAGAGGAGACAAAAGAAAAAAAAAGCCACACCTACAGGATCTACAAAATAGCCTCAAAAGAGCAAATCTAAGAGTTTTTGGCCTTAAAGGAAAGGTGGAGAAAGAGATAGGCATAGAAAGTTTATTCAAAGGGATAATAACGAACTTGCCAAACCTGGAGAAAGATATTAATATTCAAGTACAAGAAGGTTATAGAACACTAAACATATTTAACCCATCAACACCAGTCTTGTCCTACAAGAAATGCTAAACGAAGCACTTTAATCAGAAAGAAAAGAACATTAATTATCAGCTGAAGATATAAAACTTTATGATGATAATAAGTATGCCAAAAAATACAGAATATTATAACACTGTAACTGTGGTGAGTAAACTACTTTTATCTGAAGCAGAAAGACTAAATGATGAGCCAATATAAAATAATAACTATAACAACTTTTCAAGACCTAGTATAGTAAGATATAAATAAAAAGATCAAAAAATTAAAAACCAGGAGGACAAAGTTCAGGTGAGTTCTTGTTAGTTTTCTTTGTGCTTGTTTGCTTATTCAAATAGTGTTAAGTTGTTACCGGTTAAAATAATGGATTATAAGATAGTATCTGCAAGCTCATAATAACCTCAAACCAAAACTATACAATGGATGCACACAAATAAAAACCAAGAAACTAAATCATGTCACCTGAGAAAATCATCACTAGAGGAAGACAAGAATGAAAGAATATAGAAAGAGAAGACTACAAAACAACCAGAAAACAAATAACAAAATGGCAAGGGTAAATCTTTACTTATCAATAATAACATTGAATGTAAATGGACTAAACACTCCACTCAAAAGACCTAGACTGGCTCAATGGATAAAAAAATAAGACCCACTGATCTGTTGCTTACAAGGAACACATTTCACCTATATACCTATAGACTAAAAAAAAAAGAAGTGGACAAAGATATTTCATGCCAATGGACACTAAAAAAGAGCAGGAGTCACTATACTTATATCAGACAAAATAGATTTCAAGATTAAAAACTATAAGAGGCAAAGAAGGTCACTACATAATGATAAAGTGGTCAATTCAGCAAGAGGATATAACCATTTAAAATGTATATGTACCCAACACTGAAGCACACACATATATAAAGAAAATATTAGCACAAAAGGGAGAGATAAGCTGTAATAAAATAATAGCTGGAAACTTCAACACCCCACTTTCAGCAATGGACAGATCTTCTGGAGAATCAACAAAGAAATATCAGACTTATTATGCACTATAGACCGAATGGGTATAATAGATATTCACATAACATTTCATCCAAGAGCTGCAGAATACGCATTTTTTTTTTCCCTAAGCAAATGGTTGATTCTCAAGGATAGATTATATATTAGGTTAGAAAACAAACCTTAAAACATTCAAAAAAGTTGAAATAATATCAAGCATCCTCTCTGACCACATTGAAGTACAACTAGAAAATAATAACAAGAGGAATTTTGAAAACTATACAAATACATGGAAATTAAACAATATGCTCCTGATTGACCAATGGTTAATGAAGAAATTAAACCTAAGACCTGAAGCTATTTCAAGAAAATATGAGGGACAATCTCCAGGACATTGGTCTGGGCAAAGATTTCTTGAGCAATACGCTACAAGCACAGGCAACCAAAACCAAAAATGGAGAAATGGGATCACATCAAATTAAAATGCTTCTGCACAGCAAAGGATAAAATCAACAAAGTGAAGAAACAACACACAGATAGGGAGAAAATTTTTGTAAATTACCCATCTGACTAAAGATTAATAAATATATCAGAAGTTTAAACAACCCTGTAGGAAAACATCTGATAATCCAATCGAAAGATGGGCAAATAATTTGAATAGATATTTCTCAAAAGAAGACATACAAATACAAATGGCAAACAGACACATGAAAAGGCGCTCAGTATCACTGATCATCAGAGAAATGCAAATCAAAACTACAATGAGCTATCATCTCATTTCAGTGAAAATGGCTTGTATCTAAAGGCAGGCAATGACAAATGCTGGCAAGGATGTAGAGAAACGGGAATTCTTGTACATTGTTGGTTGGAATGTAAATTAGTACAACCACCATGGAGAACAGTTTGGAGATTTCAAGAAAACTAAAAATTGAGCTACCATATGATTTAGCAACCTTACTTCTGGCTATATACCCCCAACAAGGAGATCAGTATATTAAAGAGATAACTGCACTCCTATTTTTGTTGTAGCACTGTTCACAATAGCTGGGATTTGGAAGCAACTCAAGTGATCATCAACAGATGAATGAATAAATATTTGGTACATATACACAATGGAGTACTATTCAGCCGCAAAAAGGAGTGAGATTCAGTCATTTGAAACAACATGGATGGAACTGAGTATCATTAAATTTGGTGGAATAAGCCAGGCACAGAAACACAAACATTGCATATTCTTACTTAATTTGTGGGATCTAAAAATTGAAACGGTTGAAGTCATGGACATGGAGAGTAGAAGGATGATTACCAAGAGGCTAGGAAAGGTGGTGGGAAACTAAAGGGTATGTAGGGATGGCTAATGGGTATAAAAATGTAGTTAGAAAGACTGAATAAGACCTATTTGATAGTATAGCAAAGTGACTAAAGAATACCTGTACATTTTAAAATAACTTAGCATGTAATTAGATTGTTTGCAACTCAGTGGATCGATGTATGAGGGGATGGATACTCCATTCCTCATGATGTGCTTACTTCACATTGCATGCCTTTATCAAAACATCTTATGGACCCCATAAATACATACAACTACTATGTACCCACTAAAAATTTTTAAAAATTTTAGAATTGAGAATATACAGCATCATCTAACTTTCTCCTTAAATATGCAAAGAAACTGAGGTCAAGAATGGTTTTCTTTCTGACATTCATTATTTCAGTCACTAATTATTTGATTTAACAAGGACTGAGGCCTCCTAAAACCAGTTTATATTCTCCACTAAAACAAATTGTTTCCCAGGGAGCTGCAGGGAATCTAAGTTTATATCCCAGGAGGTGAGTACAGCAGAGGCCTCACAGTCCACACTGAGAGAGCAGTCAGGCTGCCATAACTTTAAAAAAACTGGTGTGACATTTTAAATAAAGTGACTCCTGCAGCCTTCCCCAGGCTTTTTTGGTTTTCCTCCTTTAAGAAGTTTTAAGGCCCTTGAGTCACATCTTATTTCTAATGAAACCTTTTTCTTCAAATTGTAGTTTTTTTCAAAGGGTATGTCAGTCGTCTTACTCCTAGGGCAAAGGAAACTCAATAAGAGCTATACAATGTGTGCTATTCTGGTTAAGCCGTACTGCACTTGAAATTGATTCTCAGAAGGAGGAAGTAGGCATTTGGAACTATGAGCTTTATTAAAAAGTTCATTTTAAACAATTCACATAAGGTCAGGTCATTTCAGAACTCCTGGGATCCAATTGCCTATCATAATTACAGCTATTTGAAATTTTTCATAGAGGAGTATCTACCCTATACTCCAACATAGTGGTGGGGACAACAATGCTAATGACACATTGCTTTCTTTTTGGTTATATAAAACTTTCATTTTCCTATAGTTTTATATTTTAAAGTTGTTTTTAAAGATCCGTTACCCTTATAACAGAATTGTTATGTGGATTACAGTGAAGGTAATTTAGTGTTATTGAGACATTTATATTATGTGAGAGCTTATTATATGCTGGGGATTTTGTTAGGTATTTGAGAATCAAAGATGAAAATATGGAATAGGGTCAGATAGAATAATGAGAACTAAAAGTTTTGGAGCATCTAGTATGGGCCAAACATTGTGTTGGACACTCTATACAAACTATTTCATTTAACTTTTAACACTCTGAAATGTGTCATTTTTATTTTTCAGATATAGAATTGAGGCCCTTAATATGGTAGAGAATAAATAAAATATTTAATAATTTATGTGTCTAAATTATAAAATGTAAACAAATGATCTAGGAAGTCAGAATAAAACAAATTGCTCAGGAGTATTGCTCTGGAAATAAGTGGGAGTAGAGAATTTTCCGATTGAAGGGATGGAATGAAAACGTGTTTTGAGAGATGAAAGCACATGAAACAGGAAATAACTAGGCATACCTAGCATACAGGATGTGTTGCAACATAAACAGCAGGCAGAGTGGGCATTGGAGATGCTGTTAATGTACCAGCCCATATCCTGGGTTCATCTCTGAGTTCACCTGAAGCTGTTGTACAGAATTTCTCAGTTGAAGTCCCTGAGTCTGCTTCCCTGCCAGGAAACTTTCTCTGGCACCAGGACAGTTTGCTCAATTGCAGAAAGGTGCTGCTAGGAAGCATGGGAAAATTAACCCCAGGAGCAACTCTCAACCAGTGGGAGATGAAAATCAATGGTTAATGCTTTAGCTCCTTGGTTCATTGGTGGGAAATTCTAAAGCACAGTCTCCACTGTTTTACAAAAGTGAACCAGCAAACTGAACTCCAGCCATCTGGCTTTTTAGTGCACATTTTTATCTCTTCTAGCCTGCTTTCTCCCATCTCCAGGGATCATCTCCCAAATAAATTATCTTCACCTGTCATTGTTTCAGGGTCTGCTTTGTAGGTGAGTAGGGGAGTTCAGACTAAGGGCAGGAGAACTGGAAAGCAGAGGAAGATATGAAGTAGGTGTGTGGCCTTGTGTGCTAAGAGACGTGGATTTTTAACTTAGAGGAGATGGGACGTCACTAAAGTCTTTACAAAATGTCACATTTGTAATTTAGAAAAGGTACTCTGGTTGCTGGATATATGATAAACTGGAAAGGTTGACTCGAGAAACTGTTGAGTAATTGTTGCAATAGCATAAAGGGCCTCATTTTGGGTCATTAGTATAATAATAATGACAGATTGAGATTTTTAAGATAGTATATAAAAGCTGATTGGTTAGTACATATATAAGTTATAGTATCATCAGAAAATAGATACATACTCAAAGTAGGTTAAAAAGGTTGTAATTAAAGACCTATTAGCAAACATTTGTGCAGAACAAAGTGAAACCATGAGAGACAGTATCCCAAGGGAGGTAAAAGCAGAGAAGCTTTTATTACCCTAACTCCAAAAGAACATGGGGGAGTGGTTTCCAGAGCTTAAAGGAGAGCTTAGTAGACACAGGACCCCTTGATAGGAGCTTTCGGTTCCTTTGGCCTTCAATTAAAAGATGGAGCCAGTGCAAAGATACCTTCTGGGGAGAAAGCAGGAATCCAGACTTCTTTCCCTTAAGTATTCTGATGGAGCTCTCCACTGGCCAAACCATTTAGAAACCCAAAGGAAAAGTCACATGTTGAAATAGGCCACACAGATTAGCTACCTGGGTTAGAGGGTAAGACGGTCAAGGGCAAAGAGACCCAGGGATCTGCAGGGCAAGTGAAAGATAGTGTGTACTGTCCATTAGCAGAATCTAAGGACTAGAGAGCAGACCAGAAACAGGGAGAAAATTGGAAAAGAAGGGAAGATGCTGGATGCCTTGGGAAGGCATTCTTCCTTTGATCCATGAAGGTACCTATGTAGGTAAAAGCTGAATACGTGTGTTTGGGTGGGAGAGCAGAACATGGGCACTGGAAAGAAGTAAGGTAGGAGATGGGACCAATGTCTTCACTTGGTCCAGTGATGGCTGGGTCCCCGGAACCTGAAACTGATAGCTTTGAAAAAAGCATATCTCTCTAAAAGTTATTTTTTTTCTCTAAGAAATAACAGTCTCCACTTTCCATATCATTACTTCTCAGTCCTCAAATGCATGTGAACATATACACACATTACACATATTTTCATAATATTTGGAAAAAGGATTGGTTTTGCTAATATTTTAGTTAAACATATATGGTGATAGGTTCTATAGACATTGAATATTTCTCTTCTTCAAGGATCCTTGCTGGCCAGAGGACATTTAGCTCTCTGAGATCTTTTCATGCTATTGAAGTCAATAGTTCAGTTGTGTGTAAGTGGAAACAGGAATAAAGTCATGTTGATGGGATTTCTGAGAATCAATGCACTAGCTGAGATTCCTCCCATGATAGGCAACCCTATTTCATCAGAAGCAGGTCTACCCCACCTTGCCAGATAGGTAATGTGTTTGTGAGAAGAACCTTGGTCTGGAGTCAGAGTCCCAGGTTTCGAATCTTAAGTTGAGCTAATTAGTAATTATCTTCAGTATCTTACCTATAGCATGGAGAGAATGAGCCCTGCTTTTTGTAATTGTTAGAATAAGTCCATTTATGCAAAGGACAATTGCTTATTTTATATTTATGTATAAAGTAAAATATTATTTTAACTTTCTACTAGATGATTTCTGTGTTTCCGTGGTCTGTAGAATTTTAGAGGAATGTGGCAAATTCTGAGTGGAAGCATTGTTATGATGGGCTTTTGGTTCAGATGGATGATTTAAGCACTGTCTTCTCTACTTATCTGTGTGACTTCAGGCAACTTACTTAAATTTCACTCACTGTTCATACATGCAAATTGAGAATGATATTTCACAGAAGTGCTACAAAAGTAAGACAATACACAGAATTTCATAGCATTCACCACCGATAGTGAGCACTCTGCTAATGAAAGTATTATATTTTATTAGCTGTTAGCTTCTTTTCTTCTATTGCCACTCCTCTTTCCCACCTTTCCTCATTCTCCATTCTCCTCTTCCTGCCTAAAGCTAAATCCCAAGAGATGCTAGAGTGAGTATATATGACACATTGCCCAGTAACGGGCCTAGAGACTTTACATATATTAACCGTTTAATCCTCACAGGAGCCTTAGATATTTTCCCCATACGGCACATGATTAACCAAGGCTCAGAGAGGTTAATTGCCACAGAGTCACACAACTAATAATTGGCAATACTGGAATTTAAATCTGGGTTTGACTAGCTTCATGGTTCTTTCCACAACTTCATTCTGGCTCATGCACAATTGAAAGTAACAAGGTGCTAAAGATACTGTTAAATTTGAAGTGATACACAAATGTGAAATATGATAATTGTTGTAAATTATTAAAATAATACTATTTTATACTGCTTGCTTGGCTCAGGGGCCTTTAACATACAGTCTTATTTGCACTCATCTGCGAGATAAGTCTGTTGTTTCATTCCATACTGGCCAACACTGTGGGCTCAGCAAAAATTTAAAGGGATCTATTCAGTCTTCCCTGTCCTTTCAAGCACAGAGACATTAGGGATGGAAAAAGAGGACAGGGCAGCAGTCTATTTCTTTCTCATTGTGGAGATGGAGACAAACTATGAGTTTTGAGAGTGTGGCTCCACACATCCACCAGGGTGCATTTTCCCTTGATAGACAAGGTGGTTTCGGGGAATTGCAACCCCAGAATAGTTAGAGAGAGTAACACTGGGAAGCATGCGGGATAGTGGGCTTGATCTGGACTACAGGGTGGCCTTTGCCTAGGTCTATACAACCCATTTACAGAGCTGAGAGCCTATATGAAAGTACAATTTAAAAATCTAATTAGCATGATAGCTGGATTTTTAATTTTCCTTTAAAAATTTCTTCACAAGCTGGCCGGGTGCGGTGGCTCACGCCTGTAATCCCAGCACTTTGGGAGGCCGAGACGGGTGGATCACAAGGTGAAGAGATCAAGACCATCCTGGTCAACATGGTGAAACCCCGTCTCTACTAAAAATACAAAAAATTAGCTGGGTATGGTGGCGCGTGCCTGTAGTCCGAGCTACGGTGAGCCGAGATCGTGCCATTGCACTCCAGCCTGGGTAACAAGAGTGAAACTTGGTCTCGAAAAAAAAAAAAAAATTTCTTCACAAGCTAACTTGTTTCCAGAAAAAAGGCCAAAACCACCATAACCTATTTTAAAACTCACATGTTACTGCCAGAGTAAGCATTCTGGTTAAGAAGCACTAATCTATATTGGTACAGATAATGAGAGAAGAAGATACTAGAAAATGTCTGAATAAAAAAGACACCCAAACGAGGGGCTCTTTGATTAGTTTTCACTTCTTCTTGCATGCCTTCCATTCTTCCTCTCTTTCCTCCTCCTTCCTTCCTTTCTTTTTATTTAAATTAATAAACAACAATTTGCCTAGACAATATAGTAAGGTCTTGTCTCTACAAAAAATAAACAATATTAACTGGGCATTGTGGCATGTACTTGTTGTCCTGGCTACTCATGAGTCTGAGGTGGGAAGATCACTTGGGCCTAGGAGGTCAATTCTACAGTGAGCCAAGATTGCACCAATGCACTCCAGCCTGGGTGGCAGAATGAGATCCTGCCTCAAAAACAAACAAAAAGCAATAAATATTTTCAGGAGAAAGGTAGATTTTTTTTTTCCAAGACTAGGGTTGATATCAAAACTTCTTCCTAACCAGTTCGGTGTCCTCTGGGAGAGACATGGAGGCCTAGCACTGCACAAAGAGAAAATCTGATTGTTGCAAGTCAGGCATTTTACCAACTGTGTAATTCAATGAGCAAAAGCTTTAAAAAGCTTATTTTAAAATAAGCTTTTAAATCTCAACTTTGGAAATTTTAATGGAGTTAAAAGATATTGCTGTAATTTCAATAACGGCCTTGATGTAAGAAAGTGACTCCCCTGCAAAGCCCAGCATGGGATGAGAATCATATGAGAGCAAGACAAAAAATTCAGGACCCTGAAATGAGATGAAACTGCTCTGGGTTAAGGGTTTGCTTTTCAATAGCCCTTTGCTAAGAAGAATGCTGGATTCTAGGTTAGGACCTTACTGCATAGCATTAATAAGTTACAGTATAGTAAAATCCTTCTAGGATCTGGTTTCAGAATGCTCTTTGATCATATCCTCTACTGTAACCTTCATTTATTTGACTTTCAATAGTCTGAGTTCCTTCAGGGCAGGGGTTATATCTCCTACAACTGTGTCAACAATACCTGATACAGAGCAAACATTCAATAAACCCTTGTTGAATTACTGAATAAGCAACTATTCTATGTGTTGTTTATGACTTCATAAACTCATGCCTTGAAGCATCTTTCTGAACATTGTTTTAGACAGACACAGGTGAGCCTTACCGGACAAAAACATGATTGTCATCCCAAGGACCACTGAAGTACAGCCTTATAGAGAAGTCAGCTTAACAAGGTGTGTTTCTTTTCTGGTGGGCTGTGAATTACACTGATAATCTGGAGAGAATGATAAAAAAAAAAAATTCATAGAAAAATGTAAGTATCAATGCAAGCAATATGAGGATAGTGCCAAATGAATAGAACAGATAATATGTGACTTCAAAGGCAGGAGCGGTTGATATGGGCATAGGTTGGGGGTCAGGAGGTAAGATATGAAATGCTCTCAAGGGGATGAGTGGCGTGTGTACAATTGTAGGATGGAAAGTTATCAAGCAGAAAACCAGAAAGTTTTGCTTGTTGTTTTTATTTATGGACCCAGAATACACTTTAGGGAGCCCATATAGCACATTCACAGCCTAGATAGCCTCAGGCTGGTCTTAATGTTACTGAAAGAACTGACTTCAGACTCTAGCTCAGGTTTTCCTCCCTGGCATTTTCTACTCTTTAGAGAAAATGGGGAAAAACACCTAGCTCTCTCTACTCTAGAAGGTACTATAGGAACTGCTATAATTCAATAAGGATTATTACTGAAAGGAGTAATAAAACAGTAGAACTAATAAAACAAAATGATAGCCCAATACACAGAGTCAGAAATGAAACCATCTAGAAACAGCATAGCTTTTGATCCATTTATCAAAGCACTTTTGGATTCAAGGCAGGGACAAAAAAAAAAAAAAAAATCAGAGAAGTTTAATCCTTATCTAGAATCCTTTAATGAATAAATCATTTTAAATGGAACAGAGGAGACTTTTTTTTTTATTGTTTTTCTTTTGTTTGACAATTCACCTGAGTCCAAACCCTATCAATCCATTCTAATGAGTTCTTGGTTTATATCTTTAATTAGTCCCCAATGTTATATTAGCAGTGGATTTGGGGGATTGTAGTATTTCATAAGAAAATGTGCAAAGAAGAAAGAAAAATACCTTCTTTTGTCTAAAAATGAATCTCTTTTGCTTAAAGGATCTGTATTTCCCCCCTTTTACTCCCCTCTTCCCTCCTTTGTTTTCTTCCCCACTCCCTTCCTATTTTCCTTCTGTTCATTTGTTTGATTTGGTTTCTTTTATTTGTTAGAAGACAGAGATATTGCTGAATTATAGCAGATAACTTAGTGTTTTTTAAAAAAGTTCAATTCTTTAAAAACAGATTATCATCAATGTATAATGTAAAATGTCATTTAGCTCAAAAACACAAAAATCTCCATGCAATTAAGTGTTCTATATAGTGTCTTTGACCCTATATTATTTACCAGAAGATCTGCAATCTATCCAGGTCCAGTGCTGTGAAATTTCACTTTGTGATATTGACAAAATTTCTTAACATCTCTGTAGGCTTCCACATTGTGGGGATTCAGTCAGGGTGGGGGCAAAAGTAACTATTAAGAGAAAAATATTAGAGAAAGTTATAGAATATAGTTTCAAACCCTTTTGAAAGGCCTAAGGGTTTTTTCTATAGTTCTTGTCTGAAGGTAGCCTTGTCCCCTTAGTTAAATAAATTAGAGTAGGAACAAAGGAATGTGGAGAGTTTACCTAACTAACCTGTTTACTCATGTGGTCTTAAAACTAACCTTTGAGACGGGTGGCCATCTTTGGGGAAGGTCGACCAGGGAAATTACCCTCTAACAGTGTTTCCTTTCAGTTGAGAACCTCGCCTTTAATCTTTCTGCAGAAGTGTGTTGACTTAGTCTCTGTTATTAAATCTATACTGAATAATTGTGAAGAGGGCCAACTAGTCAGGGTCCTGCAGCTGCAACCTCTCCCTGTGAGTGGCTCACAACCCCCTAGCCCACTCATTCACTGGAAATTTGTGTCTGAGTGCATTTATTCATCTGTCGTGCAACTGGAGTCTGTGGGATGGACCCCAGCAGGTGGTGACCCCAATACTACATCCATATGTAAAGATATGTCTTGAGAACCAAATGTAGCAATGTTTACAAAAGTGCTCTAAACATATTGAGCACCAATATTTAAGGAAGCTATACTCATACAAGATGTATATCTGAATTTTTAGGTAGCATAATGTCTTTTATTCTCTCACATTTATAACTATTTGGCTTAAGAATCAGTATACTTTCCGCAATGGTTAAACTAATTTACACTCCCACAAATAGTGCATAAACATTCTCTTTTCTTTTCGACCTCGCCAGCCTCTTTTTTTTTCTTTTTTTTTTTTTTTTTTGACTTTTTAATAGCATTCTGACTGGTGGGAAATGGTATCTCATTTTGGTTTTGATTTGTATTTCTGTAATCATAAGTGATACTGAGCTTTTTTTTTCACATATTTGTTGGCCTCTTGAGAGCCAAATCCAAGATACATGACCTAAGATTAGTCAATTGGATGCTTTCAGCAGAGAGTGAAAATCTTTCAGGAGAAATGTAAATACCCAGTGACCAAAGTCTAGGGCAGGGACCAGGCCCTAGTCTTTTTTTTTTTTTAATTCTGTTATATAAACTGTGTATCTGGAAACTTCATAGAGTGATCAACTACTAAATTTTTGCTGACCAATTAAGTGGCTTCAGCAGGTGATTTTATTTCAGTTATTGTTTCAATACACATCAGAAAATTTATGAACAAAGAAGAAGAAAATGAATTGCCTGTAATCCCACTCTTGACCACAGCGAATATTTCAGGATATAGCTTTCTGGGAATTTTTATAAATACATACAGTTCTATGTATTTATATGCATATATACAAATACAGATAACATAAATATGCATATATCACATATAATAAGCATATATAAGATAATATATATAAATGTAAAGCTACAGTTATGTTACACATGTACATAGAACATATAAATACATATACATATACATATTAATATAAAACTTAACCACCAATATTAATCATTCAGTATTTTCCTGCTAGCTATTTTACTTACATAAAGGTTTTCAAGTTTCATTTTACAAAAATGAACTATAATGAACACTCTTATTACTAAATTTTACAGATAGTAATTTTTTATGCAATGTGATATTTTCCCAGACCTATTTAAGTCACATTTAAGCTCTATGTCAAAGGTAGAACCAAATGAAAACACATTTTAGCAATTCTAGCACTATTCACATAAAAAGTTCGGATCCCTACTGCTTCCCTGCCTTTGTTGTTTGATTCCACTATGATTGCTTTTGATATCTCCAGACCTTCTTGACTTTATCTCTCATTTGTGATCCTCAAATTAGTCCTTGGTCCTGATCACAGAACTGGCTTCTTTTCTCTGGTTTTAAAACCTGGCGTTCTCCTCTGGATGTGGCTTACATTCTCTGTCTGGCTTCAGTCCCTCCTGACCATTCTGGTAAACTGAAACTCAGACTTCAGCATGGCTGTGTCATTCAGTCTGGGTGAAATTTAAATGCATGGCAAGGATAGAATATTTACAGTGGGAGGTTGTGGTCCGGGACCTTGAGTGCCAAAGTAGAGTTTAGACTCTTTTCTGTGAACATTGTGGCCCCAATAAAGGTTTTTAAATTGATTAATTTGGTATTTGTGTGCGAAATAAGGCAGAGAGGGAAAAGCTTAGAGACTAGAGGCTACCAGGGTCAGTCAAATGATGGGTGTCCTGGCGATAAAATAGAAACAAAGAAAAAGAGAGGATGTGACATTTTAAAAAGAGACTTAAAAATAGATAGAATAAGCTACATGATTATTATCATCAGTATCAATAATATTACACAGATCATATGTGCCATGTGCTGTTTACTATGTGCCGTGACCACATTATGTTTCTTTAGGGGCAATAGCTTGTTTAATCCTTTCAACATTAGCTTTTTTAATCCTTTGAACAACCTGCAAAAGATAGAAATATTTTTCTAATTTTACAAATGAAAAACAGAGGATTGAAAGCTAAGTTGCCCAGGATCATGCAACTAAGTGGCCTTCAAATCTAAGTTTCTCAAATTTCAGTGCCTGTCCTCTTAATTAAGTTAACCTGGAAGGTAATAACAGAAATAGAGAACACAGACGAGCACTGAATTGTTGGTATCAAATACACAGAGGAGTGATTTCTTAGGGGAAATCATTCTTTTTTTCTGTAATTAAAACTTTAATTACTGCTTCTGATTTTCAGGAAATACTTTTTATTCTATAATAAATTGGAATAATCAGTCCACCCTTTCTGTCCTTCTCCCCAACAGAGCTTCCTATTCCCATTTGTGTGGAATGGAGCAGCTTGCATTGTTAGAGCTTTGCCTAAATTACGATTGCAGAATTAGCCTCCTGCTGTTAACTGTGGTGTTGTGAAATGAGATTTCATGATATAGTTACAGTCACCCAGTTGATGCTAATACTTTTCAGTTGGTGTTTCTTCTTATACAAATAAAACTGCTGCCAAAAATATGTATTAGTTCCTAGTATAAAGCATCTCTCTGAGTTTAATCCTAAACAGTGCATGAAGTTAAATGTTAAGGTGGCAGCAATTTTTTCATTAGAGGGTGTAGTCATATAGGAAATCACGTATGTCTGTTAGTTAAGTACAAGACCTAGTTCAGGTTTGTAAATGCAATACAGATAATTTATTTTCCATAAGAATAACTTCCATTGTAGCTGCATATATACTATAAAATTTCCCAGCTAGCTGTATAAAAAATAAATATATGTCACAAAAATATTACAGTATTGAGAGTAAATCTCTCCTGATTGGGGAATAATATATTTTAGCCAATTCTTTATCATTGCTAGCACCTCCTCTGTAAAAATACCTGAAGACTTGTCCAGATAATTTTTGTTTTTATCCTAATAACATTTTTTTTCTCTAGTTTCCTCTTCTGGGAATATTTTTTAGTCTTTTCTTCTTTTCTGTTTTTTTTTTTTTTTTTTTTTTTTTTGTATCACCATCCCAGGGTACAAAGAGAGAAACGACATCCAGGGCTTAGACAGCTGTGTATGAGATTCACTTTCCTTTTTAGACCTTATTGAAGTCATTCTAACCACATGGATAAAAACTATCTGCCAAATACAAATGCCTCCTCTTTCAACTGAAGCTCAAGGATCAACTTCTGCAGGAAACTTGCCCAGATTCAGAGTTACTAAACTAGTAGAAAATATAAATAAAACTATTTTAAAAGTTGGAATCTGGTGGTCAGTAGGATTGGAGTAATGTTTTAAATGGCCTAGTTTATATAAAAAATGTTGATTATTTCCAAATTCTTATTTCCAACTGAATACCTCCCCCCAACTTGTAATCAAACAACTGACATGATGGAGGTACTTGGACTTCCTAGTAGGCATCTCAAACTTAGGATCAACGCTGAACTCAACATTTTTCCTGTAAACCTATTATTTTTTAAACTTTGTCTTTTTTTTTTTTTTTTTCTCAGTGAATTGCACTGCTATTGCTCAGGACAAAATCAGATTTGAGCTGCTTTTTACCTTTCCCTTATAGTCTACTTTTTTTTTTTTTTTAACTTTTAGGTTCTGGGATACCTGTGTAGGTTTGTTATAGAGGTCAATTTGTGTCATAGGGGTTTGTTGTACAGATTATTTCATAACCCAGATATTAAGCATAGAACCTATTAGTTATTTTTTCTGCTTCTCTCCCTCCTTCTACCCTCTACCCTCAAGTAGACCCAAGTGTCTATTATTCCCTTCTTTGTTTGAATGAGTTCTCATTATTTAGCTCCTACTTATAGAAAACATGTGGTATTTGATTTTCTTTTACTGAGTTCGTTTGCTAAGATAATATCCTCCAACTCCATCTGTGTTCTGTAAAAGACATTCTTTTTTATGATAGCCCACTTTTAACCCAGCATTAAATACTATTTCCTGTATCTTCAACATGTATGTGTGTGTGTGTGTAAGGATCTTTTCTTCATCTGTCTTCCATAGCAAACAATGCTTAAGCTAAAATTTATTGCTAATTAGTAGGATAATGAGGGCTCAGATCACAAACCCAAGCCCTCCAGTGAGGAGTGGTTATGGTAGTGGTGACAGGAGAAACAAGTGCCCATACCTAAGTGACATGAACTTAGGCTGAGAGAACTGAATGAGTCTGAGGCCCACATAAGACGTCTTTGTTAGTCCATTCACAGACATTAAGATCCATTGTGCCCTGTGGTATCTGGCTTTCATATTAAAAGAGGGAGCTACGGGTCGGGCGCTGTGGCTCACGCCTGTAATCCCAGCACTTTGGGAGGCCGAGGCGGGTAGATCACGAGGTCAAGAGATCGAGACCATCCTGGTCAACATGGTGAAACCCCGTCTCTACTAAAAATACAAAAAATTAGCTGGGCGTGGTGGCGCGTGCCTGTAATCCCAGCTACTCAGGAGGCTGAGGCAGGAGAATTGCCTGAACCCAGGAGGCGGAGGTTGCGGTGAGCCGAGATCGCGCCATTGCACTCCAGCCTGGATAACAAGAGCGAAACTCCGTATCAAAAAAAAAAAAAAAAAAAAAAGAGAGAGAGAGAGCTACTATTTTGTACCCTGGGGTGGAAGATATAGCATGCTTTGGGAAGGGAAGCCCTAATTTGTAGTGTTTGTCACTTTCTGTGGTAAAAATACTCCACCATAACCAATTTCAAGATACCAGTATCACCTGTCTGAATGCTGAGCTGGGAAGAGATGTAAAGAATCAGCTCTCAAATTTTTTATCACAGGACTCTTTATAGTCTATTGTTTATAGCTGCTTTTACAATGATGGTGTTGAGTAACAGTGACAGACTGGCTAACAAAACCAAAAGCATTGGTGGCCTGGCACACAACTATTGGGGGTATAATTTTCATTAGTCACAATGTTTTATCAAGGGGTTGGCCAGCAGCTATCTCCTAAGCAAGTTAAGGCAAGAGAGCTAGTGAAACAAGTAGCAACCTCATGCCATAACTGATATTCATCAATTTGTTGTTCCCTCCACCTCCTTACTAGATTTTCCTTTCTTTGGAAAGGTGTTTAGAAATATAACCAGCCCATAAGGGCTTTACCCTCAATTACGTGTCTTTGTTTTTGCTTATTTATTTGTTTTACTGTTTTGTTTTGTTTTTTAAATCACTAAGGTGTAAATTTGGGCAGCAGATCATTATGGGAACCAGTTTGTGGTTATGACTTACTTTAGGGACTATTCCATTCATTCCTCTATACCCTACCATTTTCTTAAATACCAAAGAAATTTTCATAACAGTACATCAAGAATGGAGGGAGAACAGTTAGTTTTGGTTTAGTCTTATCGTCAATGTATTTTATTCTGATTTTCCTGTTTTACTAGGGGAGAGGACCTCCATTTAAAATTCCTCCTTACAAGGACCCTGGGTATTGACTTCTGAACTTAAGGGCTCACTAGGCAGTCAAAAGAGATCAGTTTCACTCATTTTGCAAATACCTTTGGGGAAGCAACTGTTTCCATACTTGGTTAGGCTCTGGTATTTCTGCTTTTGCTTTGATCAATGGTGGACAAACTACTAGATTAAATAAGTTTTATTAAGGCACAGGTATGCAGCTTTATTTGCATATTGTTTATAGCTGCTTTTACAATGATAGTGTTGAGTAATGACGTAGACTGGCTAACAAAACCCAAATTGTTTACTATCTAGCACTTTATGGGAAACATTTGCCAACATCTGACTTAAATAATCAATTCTCAAATTTTTTATCATAGGACTCCTTTATACTCTTTAAAATTATTAGGTTCCTCAAAGATTTTCACTTAAAAATTATATCTACTTTTTATTTTTCATATTAGAACTTAAAACTAATAAATTAAAAATATATTAATTTATAGATTAATCACATGTCAAAACTAATTTGTGGTATTGATACTACATTTTACATTTCATAAAATAACATATTTTATGAAAAACAACAAAGTTTCCAAAATTAAAAAAAGAAGTATAATATTGATCTTACATTTTTGTAGTTCTCTTGAAAGTTTAGTTTAACAGAAGCTAGTTAAATTATTTGTTTGCATTCAATTTGCTATGATTTATTGTTCTGGTTGAAGTATATGAAGAAAATTTGGCATTACATAACTATAAAGTCAGAAGAAAAAGGTATATTTTAATAGTCTTTTTGGATGATAGTGGATGTTCTCCTTTAATATTACACCAAAACTTGTAGAGTGGTAGCTTTCTTTCTTTTTTTTTTTCCGCTCTTGTTGCCCAGATTGGAGTGTAATGGCCGATCTTGGCCTACCACAACCTCCCCTCCCGAGTTCAAGCAATTCTCCTGCCTCAGCCTCCTGAGTAGCCTGGACTACAGGCATGTGCCACCATGCCTGGCTAATTTTGTAGTTTTAGTAGAGACAGTGTTTCTCCATGTTGGTCAAGGTGGTCTCGAACTCCTGACCTCATGATCCTCCTGCTTCTGCCTCCCAAAGTGCTAGGATTACAGGCATTAGCCACCGTACCCGACTAGAATGGTAGCTTTTTAAAGGTAATGGTAATGTGAAATTTTAATGCATATCAATGAATTTTTGTATTCAATTACATTAAAATCTGTCTTGTTTCTTAAATGAGTCTTTTACCAATGCATTTTGTACATATGCATTTTATAACTTACAGTGTTAGTAATTTAGAAAATATTGATTCACTGAGTTTTGAAGATATTCCAAATGTTGATATGATTGTCTTAGTCATTTCAAGCTGCTATAACAGAATACTGTAGACTGAGTGGCTTAAACAATATAAATGTATTTCTTGCAATTCCCAAGGCTGAGAAGTCTAAGTAGGGTCCTGACAAATCTGGTGTCTGGTGAGGTCTCTTTTCTTTACAGATGTCATCTTCTTGTCATATGCTCACATAATGCAGAGAGCAAAGAAACAAATTCTCCATATCTCTTCTTATAAGGGTACTAATTCTATCATGTAATCCCTACCTTCATAACCTAATTGCCTCTCAAAGGCTGCATCTCCAAATACTATGAACATATGAATTTTGAGGGCACACTAATAGTCATCCAATAAAAATATTTTTAAATATGTTAAGAGCAACATAAACTGAAAGCAAGCAGAAGAAAATAATTAGAGCAGAAATAAATGAAATTGAAAACAATAAATTAAGAAAATTGAAAGCAAAACCAAACCTGGTTCTTTGAAAAGTTCAATAGATTTAATAACCTCTAGCCATGTTAACAAAGAAAAAAGAAAACATGAATTACTTATATAAGAAATGAAGGAGACTCCATTAGTGCCAATCCCAAGAACATTAAAATTATTAAAAATGGAATATTATAACCAACTCTATGCCCAAAAATTTGATAACTTGGATAACATAGGTCTATTTCTTGAAAGATACACTCTATTAAAACTCATGCAAGGAGATGTATATAACATGAGAAGACTTATATATATTAAAGAAAGTAAAAATAAAATCCATAACCTTCTTTTCAAAAAGTGCCAGACACAGATGGCTTCTGTGTTTGAATTATACCAGCTATTTTGGAAACAAAAGATATTAATGCTACGATCTCTTCCAGGAAATAGAAGCAGAGAGAGCACTTTTCCACTGATTCTGTGAGGCCAGCATTACCCTAATAAAAAAGAATCAAGTAAAGATATTATAAAAAAGGAAAACTACAGACAAATGTCTCTCATAAACATAAATATAAAAATCTTCAACAACATATTAGCAAATTGAATAGAAAATTCAATTTGTATAAATGAGTAATGTGTAAAGAAAATTATATACCATGATGGAGAAGACTTTATTCCAAGTATGCAAAGCTGGTTCAACATTAAAAACTCAAGTCGTGTTAATAGGCTAAAGGAAAAAATCATATGATCATATCAATAGATACAGTAAAAGCATTTGACAAAATCCAATACCCACTCATGATAAAACTCTAAGCCAACTAGGAATAGAAATAGAATTTTCTCAACTTGCTAAATACTAATGATGAGAAACTGGATGTTTTCCCAGTAAATTCAGAAACAAGATACTGCCATCACTCACATTCAACATCATACTAGAAGTCCTAGCTAAGGCCATAAAACAAGAAAAGGTACACGAAATGGAAAATAAGAAATAAAACTGCCACCCCAAGAAATAAAAAGTGTGTGTGTATATATATATATATATATACACATATATATTTGTAAATAAAGATTTTTATTTCACATATATATGAAATACATATATTTAAGAGCACATGATAGTCTGTAGAAAAACCTAACAAATTGACAAGAAAACTCCTGAAATTAGTAAACAATTATAGTAGTTTTGCAGGATACAAATGTAATATACAAGAGTTAATTGATTTACTATATATCAGAAATTAACAACTAGAATTTGAAATTGAAACACAATGCCATGACATTTTTATAAGTGAGTAAGAGAAAGGGAGTGATACTTAAGCAGAAATTGAGCAAAATATAGGATCTACTTGAGGAAAACTAGAAAACTGATGAAAGAAATCAAGATATCTCAATATATAAATAAATTGAGATATATTCCATATAGGCAGGAAGGAAAACTCATTATTTTTTAAGATGTAAATTCTTCCCAACTTCATCTGAAGATTCAGTGTAATTCCAATCAAAATTTCAGAAAGTTCTTTTGTGAATGTTGATAAACTGATTCTAAAGGGATAATTTATATCTATATAAAAAGGCAAGGACCCAAATAATCAACATAGTTCTGAAGAAAATGAATAAAGTTGGAAAATTGACAATGACTTCAAGATGTATGTTAATTCACAATGTTCTAGTGTAGTAGTGATAGAAAAGAAAAATAGATGAATAAATCAATAGAAGAAAGAATTTAGAAACTGGCATATACAAATGGCACTGGAACAACTGGACATCCACGTGCAAAACAGTGAATTCAGATCCATATTTAAATCATTTACAGAAATTAAAGTAGATCGTATATATAAATACAAAACTATAAGATTTCTAGAAGATAATAAACAAGAAACTCTTGGTGACCTTGGGTTTGGCAATGAATTTTTAGATAGAACACCAAAAGAATGGTCCCTGAAAGAAAATTAATAAATTGGACTTCATTAAAATTTAAAACTTCTGTGATGCAAAAGACACTGTTAAGAGAATGAAAAGACAAACTATAGACTGGGAGGAAATATTTGTGAAACATATAACTGATAAAGGATTTTTAAAAATGTACAGAGAACTTTTAAAACTAAATATTAGTAATAATAATAAACATAAAATACCATAATTGCAAAATGGGCAAAAGATCTGAGCGGATGTGTCACCAAATAAACATATCAAAAGATGCTCAGCATCATATACAATTAGGGGATTGCAAATTAAAACAAGGTACTAATGCCCATTAGAATGACTAAAATCCAAAAACCTTACATCACTATGTAGTGGGTAGGTTGTGGAGTAACAGGAATACACATTCATTTATTGGTGGGAATGCACAATGGTGCAAATGCTTTGAAGGAGAGTTTGGCAGTTTCTTTAGAGCTAAATTTAGTCTTAGCATACCTTCTAGCAATTGTGCTTCAGGGTATTTACTGAAGTGAGATGAACGCATGTCCACACCAAAACTTGTGGACAGATACAGCTACTTTATGTCAGCTTTATCTATATTTGCTAAAACACTGGAAGAAACCAAGATGTTTTTCCATAGATAAGTAGATAAACAAACTGTGGTACATCTAGGTAATGGAATATTATTCAGTGATAAAAAGAAATAAACCATCAATCCACGCAAAGACATGGAGAAAACATAAGAGCCTAGTGCTAAGTGAAAGATGCCAGTCTGAAAAGGCAACATGCTATATGATTCTATGTAATGTTCTGGAAAAGGCAGAACTACGAACAATAAAACAATCAGGAGTTTGGAGAAAAGCAAAGAGATTAGGTGAAACCTAGGAATTTTTATGGCCCTGAAACCGTTCTGTGGGATAATGTAGCACAGACTCATAGCATTTTCTATTTGTACAAACACATAGAACTGCACACAACAATGAACCCTAATAGAACACTATAGAATCTACTTAATAAAAATATATCAGTATTGATTCATATTGAACAAATGCAATGTACTAATGCAACATGTTAATACAGAGAGCTGGGGGTGGAGGAGGGAATATATGGTAACACTCTGTACTATCTGCTTAATTTCTCTGTAAACCCTAAACTGCTAAAAAAAATTAGCCTATTGATTTTTAAAAACTACATTTGTTAATATCACCACTATTTTTCTTAGAAAAATATGTATAGGGTGGCTGTCAAGCTCATGGAGGCATATACAGGTTTTCCAAAATTTTATTTTTTGCTCAAAGCTCAAATTTTATCATTGGCAAAAAATACTGTCATGTGTTTTCCTTGAAGTGACAGTCTTACTTTCTTTATTTGTTTTTAAGAAAAAATGAGAAAATACCCAAATATGAATAACCAAAGTTTTTCTGTCAGTTAAAAATGGAGATTAACACAAAACACGGCTAGTAGAGCTCACAGGTCAAAAGGCACATGGGCTTTTCCTCAATACATACATTATTTTTGGTTACAGTGGAAATGTTTTGTTTTTGCCCATTTCATCACAAAAAGTATTAAAAAGATTTGTACTCAGTGGCCAATGTTTGTAAAATTATTTTTACTACTCAGTTAAAGATATTCTTAAGTGAAACTCACTTCCCTAGCTTTTCTTTTTTAATATATATATGTATTTTTTAATTGTACTTTAGGTTCTGGGATACATGTGCAGATCATGCAGTATTGTTGCATAGGTATATACATGGCAATGTAGTTTCCTCCCTCCATCCCCCCGTCGCCTATATCTGGCATTTCTCCCCATGTTATCCCTCCCCTACCCGCCATCTCCCGCTTTTGCTCCCCTATCCCACCTCAACAGACCCCAGTGTGTGATGCTTCCCTCCCTGTATCCATGTGTTCTCATTGTTCAACACTGGCCTATGAGTGAGAACATGTGGTGTTTGATTTTCTGTTCTTGAGTCAGTTTGCTGAGAATGATGGTTTCCAGGTTCATCCATGTCCCTACAAAGGACATGAACTCATCATTTTTTTTGGCTGCATAGTATTTCATGGTGTATATGTGCCACATTTTCCCTATCCACTCTATCATCGATGGGCATTTGTGTTGGTTCCAGGTCTTTGCTATTGTAAACAGTGCCAGAATGAACATACATGTGCATGAGTCTTTATAATGGAAAGATTTGTAATCCTTTGGATATATACCCAGTAATGGGATTGCTGGGTCAAATGGAATTTCTATTTCTAGGTCCTTGGGTAATGGCCACACTGTCTTCCACAATGGTTGAACTAATTTACACTCCCACCAACAGTGTAAAAGTGTTCCTATTTCTCCACATCCTCTCCAGCATCTGTTGTCTCCAGATTTTTTAATGATCGCCATTCTAACTGGCATGAGATGGTATCTCAATGTAGTTTTGATTTGCATTTCTCTAATGACCAGTGATGATGAGTATATTTTCATGTTTCTTGGCCTCATATATGTCTTCTTTTGAAAAGTGTCTGTTCATATCCTTCACTTAGTTTAGAATGGGTTTGTTTTTTATCTTGTAAATCTGCTTTAGTTCTTTGCAGATTCTGGATGTTAGCCCTTTGTCAGATGGGTAGATTGCAAAAATTTTTTCCCATTCTGTTGGTCACCAGTTCACTCTAATGATTGTTTCCTTTGCTCTATAGAAGCTCTGGAGTTTAATTAGATCCCATTTGTCTATTTTGGCTTTTGTTGCCAATGCTTATGGTGTTTTAGTCATGAAGTCCTTGCCTATGCCTATGTCCTGAATGGTTTTGCTTAGGTTTTCTTGTAAGGTTCTTATAGTGTTAGGTCTTCTGTTTAATCCTTAATGCATCTGGAGTTAATTTTAGTGTAAGGTGTCAGGAAGGGGTCCAGTTTCTGCTTTCTGCACACTGCTAGCCAGTTTTCGCAACACCATTTATTAAACAGGGAATCCTTTCCCCATTGCTTGTTTTTGTGAGGTTTGTCAAAGATCAGATGGTTGTAGATGTGTGGTGTTGCCTCCAAGGCCTCTGTTCTGTTCCATTGATCTATATCTTTGTTTTGGTACCAGTACTGTGCTGTTTTGATTACTGTAGACTTGTAGTATAGTTTGAAGTCAGGTAGTGTGATGCCTCCAGCTTTGTTCTTTTTGCTTAGGATTGTCTTGGCTATGCAGGCTCTCTGTTGGTTCCATGTGAAGTTTGAAGTGGCTTTTTCCAGTTCTGTGAAGAGGGTCATTGGTAGCTTGATGGGGATAGCATTGAATCTATAAATTATTTTGGGCAGTATGTCCATTTTCATGATATTGGTTCTTCCTAACCATGAGCATGGAATGTTTCTCCATCTGTTTGTGTCCTCTCTTATTTCCTTGAGCAGTGGTTTGTAGTTATCCTTGAAGAGATCCCTTACATCCTTTGTTAGTTGTATTCCTAGGTATTTTATTCTCTTTGTAGCAATTGTGAATGGGAGTTTGCTTGTGATTTGGCTCTCTGTTAATCTGTTATTGCTGTATAGGAATGCTTGTGATTTCTGCACATTGATTTTGTATCCTGAGACTCTGCTGAAGTTTCTGATCAGTTTAAGGAGATTTGGGGCTGAGACAGTAGAGTCTTCTAAATATACAAGCATGTAGTCTGCAAATAGAGATGATTTGACTTCCTAATTGCATATTCCTTTCCTAATTGAATACCCTTTGTTTCTTTTTCTTGCCTGATTGGTCTGGCTAGAACTTCCAATACTATATTGAATAGGACTGGTGAGATAGGGCAGTCTTGCCTAGTGCCAGATTTCAAAGGGAATGCTTCCAGTTTTTGCCTATTCAGTATATTGTCTGTAAGTTTGTCGTAGATAGCTTTTATTATTTTGAGATACATTCCACTGATACCTAGTTTATTGAGAGTTTTTAGCATAAAGGGCTGTTGAATTTTGTCCCAGGCCTTCTTGGCATCTATTAAGATAATCATGTGGTTTTTGTCTTTCGTTTTGTTTATGTGGTGGGTTATGTTTATAGACTTGCATATGTTGAACCAGCCTTCCATCCCTGGGATGAAGCTTACTTGATCGTGATGGATAGCTTTTTGATGTGCTGTTGCAATCAGTTTGTCAGTATTTTATTGAAGATATTTGCATCTATATTCATTATGGATATTGGCCTGAAGTTTTCTTTCCTTTTTGAGTCTCTGCTGGGTTTTGGTATAAGGATGATGTTGGTCTTATAAAATGATTTGGGAAGGATTCCCTCTTTATGTATTGTTTGGAATAGTTTCAGAAGCAGTGGTACCAGCTCCTCTTTGTGTGTCTGGCAGAATTCAGCTATGAACCCATCTGGGCCTGGGGTTTTTTTGGTTGGTAGGCTACTAATTGCTGCCTCAACTTCAGCCCTTTTTATTGGTCTATTTAGGGTTTTAACTTTTTTTCTGGTTTAGGCTTGGGAGGGTGCAAGTTTCCAGAAATTTATCCATGTCTTCCAGGTTTACTGGTTTGTGTGCATAGAGTTGTTTGTAGTAATCTCTGATGGTAGTTTGTATTAATGTGGAATTGGTGGTGATATCCCCTTTATCATTTTTTATTGCATCTATTTGATTCTTCACTCTTTTGTTTTTATTAATCTGGCTAGCGATATATTTTGTTGATCTTTTCTAAAAACCAGCTCCTGGATTTATTGATTGTTTTGAAGGGCATTTTATGTCTCTATCTCCTCCAGTTCTGCTCTGATCTTAGTTATTTCTTGTCTTCTTTTTGCTTTTGAGTTTTTTTGATCTTGCTCCTCTAACTCTTTCAATTTTGATGATAGGATGTTGATTTTGGATCTTTCCTCACTTCTCATGTTGGCATTTATTGCTATAAATTTTCCTCTAGACACTGGTTTAAATGTGTTCCAGAGATTCTGGTATGTTGTGTCTTCATTCTGATTGGTTTTGAAAAACATCTTTATTTCTGCCTTCATTTCATTGTTTATCCAGTAGATATTCAGGAGCCACTTGTTCAGTTTCCATGAAGTTGTTTGGTTCTGAGTTAGTTTCTTAATCCTGAGTTCTAATTTGATTGCGCTGTGGTCTGAGAGACTGTTTGTTATGATTCCTGTTCTTTTGCATTTGCTGAGGAGTGATTTACTTCCAATTACGTGGTCAGTTTTAGAGTGGGTACGATGTGTTGCTGAGAAAAATGTATATTCTGTGGATTTGGGTGGAGAGTTCTGTAAATGTCTATTAAATTTGCTTGGTCCAGATCTGAGTTCAAGTCCTGGATATCCTTGTTAATTTTCTGTCTCATTGTTCTAATATTGACAGTGGAGTGTTAAAGCCTCCCACTATTATTGTGTGGGAGTCTAAGTCTCTTTGTAGGTCATTAAGAACTTGCTTTATGTATCTGGGTGCTCCTATATTGGGTATGTATATAGGATTGTTAGCTCTTCTTGTTGCATTTTTCCTTTTACCATTATGTGATGCCCTTCTTTGTCGTTTTTGATCTTTGTTGGTTTAAAGTCTATTTTATCAGAGAATAGGATTGCAACTCCTGCAGTTGTTACTCTCCATTTGCTTGGTAAATCTTCCACCATCTCTTTATTTTGAGCCTATGTGTGTCCTTGCACGTGAGATGGGTTTCCTGAGTACAGCACACCAATGAGTCTTGACTTTTTATCCAATTTGCCAGTCTGTGTCTTTTTATTGGGGCATTTAGCCCATTTACATTTCAGGTTAATATTGTTATGTGTGAATTTGATTGTGCCATTTTGATGCTAGTTGTTTGTTTTGCCTGTTAGTTGATGCAGTAGTTTTTCATTGTGTTGATGCTCTTTACCATTTGGTATGTTTTTGGAGTGGCTGGTACTGGTTGTTCCTTTCTATATTTAATGCTTCTTTCAGGAGCTCTTGTAAGGTGGCCTGGTGATGATGAAATCCCTCAGCACTTGCTTATTCATAAAGGATTTTATTTCTCCTTCACTTATAAAGCTTAGTTTGGCTGGATATGAAATTCTATGTTGAAAGTTCTTTTCTTTAAGGGTGTTGAATATTGGCCCCCACTCTCTTCTGGCATATAGGGTTTCTGTTGAGAGATCTGCTGTGAGTCTTATGGGCTTCCCTTTGTGGGTAACCCCACCTTTCTCTCTGGCTGCCTTTAGCATTTTTTCCTTCATTTCAACCCTGGTGAATCTGATGATTATGTGCCTTGGGGTTGCTCTTTGTGAGGAATATCTTTGTGATGTTCTCTGTATTTCCTGAATTTGAATGTTGGCCTGCTTTGCTAGGTTGGGTAAGTTCTCCTGGAAAATATCCTGAAGAGTTTTCCATCTTGGATTCATTCTCTCTGTCACATTCATGTATACTATCAAATGTAGATTAGATCTTTCCATATAATCCCATATTTCTTGGTAGCTTTGTTCATTTCTTTTCACTCTTTTTTCTCAATCTTGCCTTCTCATTTTATTTCATTGAGTTGATCTTCCATCTCTGATATCCTTTCTTCTGCTTGGTTGATTTGGCTGTTGAAACTTGTGTATGTTTTGCAACATTCTCGTGTTGTGTTTTTCAGCTCCATCAAGTTGTTTATATTCTTCTCTAAGCTGTTTATTCTTGTTAGCATTTCATCTAACCTTTTTTCAAGGTTCTTAGTTTCTTTGCATTGGGTTAGAACATGTTCTTTTAGCTCTGTGAAATTTGTTATTACCCACCTTCTGAAGCCTGTTTCTGTCAATTCATCGGACTCCTTTGCTATCCAGTTTTGTTCCTTTGCTGGTGAGGAGTTGTGATCCCTTGGAGGAGGAGAAGCGTTCTGGTTTTAGGTATTTTCATCCTTTTTGCACTGGTTTCTTCCCATCTTCTTGGATTTATCTACCTGTGGTGTTTGTAGTTGGTGGCTTTCGGATAGGGTCTCTGAATGGATGTCCTTTTTGTTGGTGTTGAAGCTATTTCTTTCTGTTTTTTTGGTTTTCCTTCTAACTGTCAGGTCCCTCTGCTACAGGACTGCTAGAGGTAAACTCCAGATCCTGCTTGCCTGGGGATCACCCATGGGGGCTACAGAACAGTAAGGGTTGCTGCTGGTTCCTTCTTCTGTTATCTTCATCCCAGAAGGATACCTGCCAGATGTCAGCCTGAGCTCTCCTTTATGAGGTGTCTTTTTGGATATACGGGGGCCAGGGAGCTGCTTGAGGAGACAGTCTGTACCTTATAGGAGCTCAAGTGCTGTGCTGGGAGCTCCATTGTTCTGTTCAGACCTCCTGGCAGGTACGTTTAAGTCTGCTGCAGCAGAACTCCTAACTGCCTCTTTTCCCAGACACTCTGTCCTGGGAAGGTGGGGCTTTATTTTTAAGTTCCTGATGTACTGCTGCCTTTTTGCCGAGATGCCCTGCCCAGCAAGGAGTTAGAGTAGTCAAAGTCTGCCAGCAGAGGCATTGCTGAGCTGCCATGGGCTTTGCTCAGCTGGTGTTTAAACTTCCTTGTGATTTTGTTTACAGAGGTACAGTTAGAACTGTCTTGGTAATGGTGGTCTGCCTCAGTAATGGCAGACTGCCTTGGTAATGGTGGACTTCCTTGGTAATGGCAGACTACCTTGGTAATGGTGAACTGCCTCGGTAATGGCAGACACCCTTCCCCCCACTGAACTGGACCATCCCTGGTCCAGCTGTGCTTGCTGTGAAACTCTAAATCTGGAGCGTTTCAGATTGCTGGTCTTTCTGGGCATGGGACCCACTGAGCCAGATCACCTGGATCCCTGTTTCAGCCCTTCTTTTTCAGTTGAATGGGTGGCTCTATCTTCCAGGTGTTCCAGGAGCCAATTGAAACGGCCACCCAGATTTGTGTGAGTTTTTGTGTGGAAACCCATAGCACCAGCTGAAACAGCCATGCTGGAAACTCATGGTGCTTTTTGGCCTGGGAATCTCCTGGTCTATGGGCAGTAAAAACTCATTTGGAAATGCAGTTATCACTTACCCTCTGCGTTGTTCTCGCTGGGAACTGCACTCCAGAGCTGTTTCTATTTGGCCATCTTGGATCTCTCCCCCTTCCCCAGCTTTTAATATGTGAGTCCATGGTAGAATACCCTGACCACTAGTATAATTTGGGCTACCACCTTAACTTGGGCAAGGGTACCAGCAGTTTTTAAGCCCTCTTCACCCTTAATTTCTTCTGTACCATCAGTGCAAATGTCAACCCAGTAAAAAGGCAAATAACATTTCAGTATTCTTGTGAAAATAGTTTTGACCTCATATACCCTAAAGTGGTGTCAGCATCTTCCAGGCAACTATGGGCTACAGTTTGAAAAGTACTGGCTTAAATTTTGGTCTTAAAAATATTTTTATATTTTCAATTTTTAAAAATGATTTAAAGGAGATTTCAACCTAATTTTTATTATTTCAGCAGAAAGTTGGTATGAATAACCTAGCTCATCATATGAATAATTGGAGATTGAAATCCATTGGACCAGTTTTTTAACACCTGCTGATCACTTTTGACAGCATCTTGTTGCTTCTTTATTCTGTGGTTTTAGTTTTTTAGTTATAACTGTAGTCCAACAGATCATACTTGGTTGAACTTGATAGGTGAAAGCCTGAGAATGTAAGTTGAGGGTGCTCTTCCTTAGGAGATATTTGTACATGCTTCTTGCAGAAATCCAGCTGGCACTATTCATTGGACAATTACCATCTTTCCCTTGAGGATCCTGGTTCAATACAGAGTTGAGTACCATATCAGCAGCTACTCTAGAACAAGTCCAGCTTTCACTTTGGCTTTTTAACACAGTTTAAGTTTCCATTTGCTTTTTTTTGGTGTTATTCTCTTAGCTCCTCATGAAGCAACTATTATCAAGCATGCTTATTTTTTCTATCCAGGATCTATTCCTGTTTCATAGACAGAAGGTGGTAGAGTTTAGAAGAAAGACCCTGAACTTGCCTGGATTGTGTGTTTCTTTTCATAGATTTTTTATTTATATGGCAGTCAACTGAAGTCTTTATTGTTTCGCAGAACTTATTCCTAGCTAAAATTATATTTTTCAAGTTTACCTGTTTATTTTCTGCTTCCTGCATCAGAATAGAAACTCTAAAAGGGTAGAGACTCTTGTCTTATTTTCTCCTATGCTTTAAGCAGTGCCTGGAACACAGCAAATTCCCATTAAGCATTTACCACATAAATGAGTGAGCGAATTTGGAACTTCCATCTTTTGGTGAAGTTAATCAGTAAAATTGCTGCTAACTTGAATTGGGTGACTGTTTCCTGATTCTCAGGGCCTTGATTCCCAGTTTGCCCTAAGAGCCTTCTATATTTATTGCCTTTGTATATTTCTGTAGATATTTCAGCTGGCAGAATCTACTATAGTCAATAGCCTTTTCTTTTGAATAAGACCCTTGTATCCCAGAGAGTGAAAGTGGTTTGCTCACAGTCACCTGACCAGTTTCTGGTAGACCTTGAACCACAAGTACCTAACTATGCATCATACATAGATCTTCACTTCTTGTAACTCTAAGAGGCTAGAAGCAGTCTCTGTTTATTATTAATTCCAAATGAGGGACACCAACAGGAAGTATTAACTTGGAGTTTAAGGAGATTTCCGGGTCAAGGTATGAGTCAAATAAAAGAAAGAAATTGTAAGGACTTGGTTCTGAAACCATTTTTTAAAAACATATACTTTTCTGACCACTGAAAAGGTTCATTCTTAAACTCTGGTCAGAGACTAGAAGAAACTAGTTTCTCTGTAGGAGACTAATGGATAATGCCCTTCAAAATGAGTGCTACTCTTCCAATTTGTGAAACGTAGAATTTAAGTAAATAACAACCTTTCACTGCTTGATTCTGGTGTAGGAATCTATACTCATCTCTCATTCCTTCTATAAAAGCCTTGATAAATATGACTCATTTTAAATCTATGTCAGAGGAGCAATATCAGCCCTTAGTATCATTTACGTGCCTTTAAAATCTCTCTCTCTGAATTTCCCTTTTCTTGTCAAGTATGTCACTTTATTTTAAGGATAGATCTTTCTTCCCAGGCCAGTACAGTTAAGCTAATAAAACAAGTTGTTTCCAACCATTTTTTAATCTTCTTTTAAACGCTTTAGGAATCACTTATGTGTTAGGACACTCATCAAACAAACCCACATTTTGACACCCACATTAATATCCAAAGAGACCATTTAATGAGCAGTATTCTTACCAAGGAGAATGAAGAACTTTTGAATGGTAGAACAGTCTAGAATTGCACAAGTGAAATGTTACTGAGACAGAGATGGAGACTTTAAAACTTGGAGAGGTTTGGAACCTGCATGATGCATGAATAGGGACCAGAGTTCCTGCTGCTGTGGTCTTCCCAGGATAACCTCCCTTTTCTGCTAATGTACTGGTGCATGGGATAGCAAAGTCAAAATAAAGTGGGTCCTTGTTTGGGGGAGAGATGAGGAAGCTGGCCTCATCCCCCATGACTCACCCAGCTGGCTGTGAGGTTGAGAGAGTCTTTTTTAAGACTGGGAGGAGAGCGGAGGAGGCAAGAGAAAAGCTTTGGAAGGCTATGCAAAAATTAACTCTTCTGAATAGCACATAAGAAGGTGCATATGTGAATTAGATGGAGACTTGATCTTGCCAGAAAGCATGCAGTTTGTATAAAAGTGAAATTTAGAGAAATGCACACCTAAAACAGATTGTAGGGGGCCTACAAGGGTTGACTGAAACAGGATTTCCCAGGATCCATCTGTGCTTATTCTTTTCTAGCCTAGGGAGTATTTGGAACAGGACCTGTAGCCTGATAGACGTTCAACAAACAGCAGCTGCCATTACTGTCATGGATCACTTGGTGGCCTCAATTCTACTTTGAAGGTATAGTGGCAGAATATACTAAACATCATCTTAGGATTCCAAAAACCACATGTATCCCAACTTCTTCTTCCTAATTGGTTTGATATAGACAAGTTACTGAACTTCTCTGAGACCCAATTTTCTAATCTAGAAAATGGAGGTAAAGCCTGTCCTATATGTCTACATACTACACAGGATTTTAGCAAGGTAAGTAAAGATGCTGAATGTAATAATGTTGTGTTAGGGAAAAAATACAAAGGTTAATCACAGTGTTGACAATAATGACAACATTACTAGCTACCTATGAAGTATTAATTATGAGGCATAGAGCTAAGGAGATTTCACAGAGATTGCATGATACATTTTTATAGAAACCTCATGAAATAAATATTTGACAGCTGAGGAAATTGAAGCCCAGAGAAGATGCTAGAGGTTGGGTTAGGCAAGTAAGTGCTAGGATCAGGTTTTAAATGGAGGTCTGTATTCTTTTCCGTATACCATGCAACTTATTATTGGCTAATATTTATTGAGCTTTTACTCTAAGCCAGGCACTACCCGATGCACTTTGTATATATTACTTCATTGAATCCTCACAACACTACTCTGAGGGAGAAATTAAACACTGCTATCATCATTTTACAGTTGAGGAAATAATGTTTTCACAATTATTCTATTCATTGTACACCAGGCCAGTTCCCAGCCCTCAGAAAGCTTTCTTCTAACTGGGTCACAGAGGGTTCCAGCTGCCCACCCACTACTGGCCCCACAGGGATCCAGGAGAATGCTATTTATGTCTCTTGCCCATCCCACAGAGCCTGGCACCCATCTCCCTGGGGGAGGACTGCTCTTTGGAATTCCTGGCACTGTCTCCATTCTCCTCCTCCTCATACGCTGCTCATCTCTCCCAGTAATGCCTGCATTCGGGTTGTCTTTTAGCTCAGGCACAAGCAAGCATGGCCCATGCTTAGGGGACCCAAACTGGTTACTGAAATCTAGCCAATGCCTGTGGCATCTCATACTTTGGAAAGGGGACTGGAAGGAATTACCAGTGGCAGGATCTTTACCTGCAGCCAGACCTCTGGGAAGGTTTGTTAGAAGGATTTCTCCACTGCCAAGACCATGTTTTCTGTGCAGCTGGGTTTGCTGCATGTCTGTGGGACATTTCCTTCCTGTTCTGCAGCCCCTTCAGCATTGGGGAGCTGGTAACCTAGGAAATGGTGGGGTGTGGGGGAAGAAGCCTTTGGTGGTGCTGAGTTGCCAGTGTGATTGTCAGCCTGGTGGGCTGACTCTGAGGGGGTAGGTGTGTGAGAGGGTGGCTGAGGGTGCTGGGCGCGCGCGTGCGTGCCTGTGGTAGCTGGAGTGCTGGCACAGCATGTGGGTGTGATTGCAATGTGAGTGATGCACACCAAGGATAGTTGTCAGGCAGCTCAGATTTTTCCCTCTGTCTTTTTTCTTCCTTTCCCCCCACTAATTTATAGTAGGTAAAGAAATCCTCCTCTGCATCAACGAGGTAATATTTTTGAAAAGTTTCCAAGGGAATGAATTATGCACTGTCTCAATTCCTCAGTGATATTGATTCTCCAAGACTTTGTGACTAATATGTCTTAATGAGGGGGCTTGGGGTCTGGGTGAAGTTTGAGAAGTCAGCTTTGCCTCCTTTTTATCATGAAAGGAATGCAAGCCAGATGCATCCTGCGGAAAGGTCACCTGCAGAGGCCAGTGTTAGTTTTTGTATCCAACCTCCACTCTTCATCCCCACCTTTTGGTAGTACTAGATCCAAGTTTGCTTTAGAAGAACATCCCACCCCTATTCTCAATTCAAGGGTTTAGGAAAGACTATCCCCATGCCACTTTAGGGAAAGGAAGCTCATAACCCAGATGTGCAACTACTACAATGGCCAGTTCAGGCATGGACTGGCGATTCAAATCAGACTTCAATGTTGATATTGAAGAATTGAGGTTTTAATTTTTTTTCTTTCCATAGTCAGGGTTTCATTCTGTTTCCCAGGCTAGAGTGCAGTGGCATGATCATAGCTCATTTGGAGGATCACCTCAACCTCCCAGGCTCAAGTGATCCTCCCACCTCAGCCTCCCAGGTGGCTGGGATGACTGTGCCAGGCTTGAAACAAATTTTTTTTTTAAATTCCAAAATAAAAGATACAGTCTAGAGTTTGGGGCAGTAATGTTATCAAAATAGTCTGCCTGAGAAGGGGGAGAGGGACAGTCTAAATCATTCGTCTAAGCCTCTGGATCCAGCTGTTCTTGAGGCAGGTTCTATGTCAAAACTTTTTTGTCACATAAACCAATATGCTCCTTTTGTGTTGCACTCAGTTTGAGATGAGTTTTCTGTGACAGGAAAACTGCTTTTCAACTGAGTGAGATTTTGCCAATAGGGGACATTTCGCAACGTCTGGAAATGTTTTTGTTTATCACAATGGGGAAGAGGTGCTACTGACACGTAGTGGGTAGCCACCAGAGAGGTGGCTAAATGTTCTACAATGTGCAGGACAGCACCCACAATAAATAATTTCTGGTCCAACATGTCAGTAGCACTGATGTCAACAAACTCTGCCACACATGAAGCTATAAAAGTCTGGTGATAGGGAGCAAGGTTGTCTTTCTCACTTCTCCCCTCCCAGTAACAGTTTATCTTACCATGGATGAAACCTTGAATTAGAGGCTTATGAGGGAACCTGAGGCTTGTGATGCCTCAGGGGTGGTGCTTTAACATTAGCTTTGACCTTAGTTCTCAATGGCTTTGGCTTCCATAGGAAAAACTGCAAATAGGTGCAGGACAGACAAAGTCCCTGGACTTGCTAAATCTGGGTTGATGATCTCACTTCAAAGTTTTGGAGTAAGAAATTCTGTGGATCCTGATTTACTACCCATTGTTCATTAAATAAGTTTAAGCTCTGTGCCGGGGTAATACTAAACACTTTGCAGGAATTTGTTATGGTAGGCTTTTCTTCAACCACAGGGGAGAAGTTGAGGAAATGTCCCCACTTTATCTCTGTCTGCATTCGGGGATCTAAAAGTACATGTTTCTCAGTTCCAAAGTCTACACAGAGGTTTTGTAGACTTTTCCATCTTGATGAGTAGGTTCTCTAACTGTTGTTCATCTCATGGACTTTTCTCTGAGGCAAATACACTTCGAATTCTGGTAAAAGTCAGTATTTATATAGTAGAAATGGTTGGAGTAATATTCTCAGAGTAAAAATCTCATTTAGTGGTGTGTGATTTCGGGGAGAAAGACTGAGGTGCCATGAGGTGAGATGTCTTTTTCATGTAGTGTTGCTTTCTCTTCTCTGTACCTGTGATCTGCCACTTCTCCTTTAAGAAATGATCCAGTCTCAGTCTCCTCACTACTGTTTGGTGCTGTGCAAATTTCATACCTTTTGGTGTTAGTGCCAAGGCCAAAGGAATGTATGTGTGAGCATGTTTGTGTCTGTGTTCGTGTGTGTGTGTGTGACTTTAGCCTCCCATCATTTCAACCACACTCTGCATTTGAAACAGGCAAAATATTTTTTTTTTAGTTTTGTTCAAAGTACGATGTATCAGTGCAACTTCAAGCAACAATGGCTCCACTTCTGTCATTTTGCCTCCTTCTCATTTGTAGATATTTCATAGTTTTCCCTGCTAAGCTTTCATTGCCAGTGGTTCTTCTTTCCCAGTGTTATTTTTAGAACACAAAAGGAGAGGTGGATGCCCATGCTTCTGTTCCCATGATTGGATAGATTGGGAGAAATGTTGGTGGTCTCATACTTTGACCTGTTGAAGCTTTTTCTATGAAGTACATAAAATTGATTATCTCACCACCACAAGGATTGTTTTTCCTTATTACTCTGTTTTATAGATGAGAAAACTGAAGCAGAGATAGTTGTTACTTTATAAGTCACATTTCTAATAGATGATAAAGGTTAGATTCAAATCCAGTTTAATCTGGCACCAAAGGCTGCTTGTAACTGCTCTGCTAAACCATGTTCTCCCATAATCAGGGGTGTTGGACTTTATTTAGAATTGGCCTTCCCAAACCACCTGGTAAACAACTCAGTATTTCACACTTGTAAAAATTATTGCAACTATGGAGACAGAGATTGAGTAAAGTCATTATTGTCAGGTATTAAACCTACTTTCTGTGTGACTGATTTATTGAATCAGCTGGACTTGGTAGAGTACAATCAGGAGGCAACTAGATTCTATTTCATATCTGCCCCTTTTAATCTATTCTGTGGATTTAATACTACATATTATTTATCTATTGCTGCATAACAAATTACTCTCAAATTTGGCAGCTTATAATAACAAACATGCAATATCTCATGCAGTTTCTGAGAGAAATCTAGGAACAGCTTAGCCAGGTGTTTCTGGCTTTCATACTGCATTGTGGCTATAGTCATAATGTCAATGGGGGTTGTAGTTATCTGAAGATTTGACTAAGTTTGGAAAACTCGGTTCTAAGATGGGTCACTAATACGTCTCTCGGTAGAAGCTCTCAGTTCTCAACACAGACCCCACAGAGCTGCTTGAGTGTCCTCATGGCATGACAGCTGGCTTACTCAAAAGTTACTAATCTATGAGAGAAGGCAAGAAAGAAGCTAATGTAATGTCTTTTACAACATAGTCCCTAGTCATACACCATTTCTTCTTCCATTTTTTTTTTTCCAGAGACGAGGTCTCATTATGTTGCTCAGGCTGGATTCAAACCCATGGGCTCAAGCAATCCTCCTGCCTTAGCCTCCCAAGTAGCTGGGATTACAGGCATATACCGCTGTGCCCAGCTTACTTCCTTCATAGTCTTTTCTTTAGAAGGGAGTCATTAAGTCTACCTCACACTCAAGAGGAAGTGGGTTAAACTCTTCCATTTGAAGGAAGGGGTATCAAAGAATTTGTGGACACGCCTTAAAACGACAATGTACTGCTTCTCAGAAAACAATCTCAGGCACAGCTCTGAACTCTTCTAGTCATTCTCAGATAGTAAAACTATCCAGCCCAGTCTAATAAAAACTGCTCACTTTTTAGCTTCTCACTTTGCCCGACTGAGGCTTATTCACTAAAGGGAAGAAAGATTTTGGTTGATTCTTCCTCTCTCCATATTTTATTCTCATTCATTTGCTACTATTTGGGGTCCCTCTAGAGTCAGACTTTGATGAGTTTAGGCAAGGAGAGCTAGAAGACATTCTGTTTTTGTTAGTGTCTGTGTTTGGTAGTGCTAGAGCTGAGGGTTTCTCCTACTAATAGCCCTTTATGAGATCTTCAATGGTTTTTCTCATAGGAACCTCTCCTGATACTGACAGAGCACTGAAAGTGAGATCTTCTCTGTCTGGTCACTTAAAACGCTCTCCTTAGCCTCTGTCTTCCCTTTCTATGCCACTACCATCAACTCAAGCCACAGCCAAGCTCTTCAGTGTTTCTCCTAAAACTTCTCATTTAGTTTTAGATGAGAAAGAGACACCCTTCTCTCAACATTTGTGGTGATGGTTAAGTGATTAAGAAAACCTCTTCCAAGTATTCTTTTCTACCCACACCTTAAACCTTCAACTTCTAGGTGGTTGATGAACTAAAGATTGAAAATCCATTATCACCAGCTTCAATGTATCCTAATTATGAGGCCCACTGCCTATTGTATTGTCTTCAACTGTTGAAACTTCTACAGGACTTGCAAAGAACAGAAAAAAAAAATGTTTAACATGCTGTTATATCTGTATAAGGTGACTAATAATTCCTCACATCTTAATCTCTTAAACATTAGCTCAGTTAATTTTTCTTCTAGAAATGGGACAGAAATTTGCTCTTGATAATGGAGATTATAAAGGTTTGATTCCAAAACTCCTAATGCAATGGTTAATTTTAGACCCAAATTTGATCACAAGTGTGAATTTAGTTGAAGAAATATAAAGTGATGTACCAGTAAAATCCATCAAAAAATCTCAGCTCCATTTTTACACCAGCACAGCAGTATCCTGGCAAAGATAGTCATGTTTCTGAAGAGCCCTATTGACTCTTTGGAAAGCCTGGTTTAATTACAAGCCATAGAGTATTCATACACATTTATTATTGATACAGCACTTAGCCTTCTGGCTTTTCTACACTTTCTCTGACAGAAACCGATTACCTCCCCTGCTATGTTTACTTTTCTGATGGAAATTAACTTTACGGGATGTCATGAGAAGGCAATGGTAGATTCAAAATCCTGCCCATGGCTTGGAACTTTAATTCCACCATTTTTCTGAGAAATGAGATCCCATATATGATTTATGAACAAAGGTATACATCTTTCTCTGTGTGCTAAAATGCCTTAGTGTTACATTTGTGTGCCTCTTATGGCATTTTCATCTATATGTTATAGATATTTCTGTATTTAAATTTCCTAGTAGAAAGTATGCTTTTGTATTTGCATCCCAGTTCTCTTCACTCCAATCCCTGCACCCAGATAAAGACTAACAGGAATATGGTGAACTCTCTAATCATGTATTAACTTGGGTAATGGATGGATAGGAAAATAGTGAGCTGAACCACTAAATTATTAAAGAACAGAATGTTCTCAGAAAATTCACTTTGTTAAACTCCATGTCCCCTTTTTAGAATGCCAATACTGTCCTCTTCTCGCCCTGCTTCATGAAGAGCAGAGGTTGGAAATGTGCCCAACATGTCACAGATGATTGAGCCTAAACTGGTCAGCTGGCTCATGTTGAGCCAAACAGAGTCTTCCAGAAATTTGAATTTGTGAGATAGTAACTCTGATCAGTTATCTAGAGGAACTTTTGTTAGGTAGTACTGATATAGTACTTATTCTATTCTACAGATAGAATTAAGGATAAGCACAGAAAAATGCAGAGACAGACATGGTTTAGCCCTTGAGAGAATGGCTATTTTGCTTCCTGATGTCTGCAGTCCCTGATGACTTTTCAGTTCCCAGTTCTGGGCTCCACACTTCTACTCTTGTATTCATGGGTACTCTTGTCAGGGCTGCAACATGGCTAACTCCCGAGGCCATTGTCATTTCATCTTGAATGTCACTTCCTGGTAGAAACATTCCCTTAATAGCTCTTGTCATGCTGTTTACCTTAGGTCACTCTGCTTGTTTTCCTCATAGCGTTTAGCACAACATGGGTACTGTTGTTTGAGTTTTTTTTTTCTTTTTTGATCGGATTCCCCTACTAGAATATACCACATGACAACAGAAAGCTTCTGTATTTATTTCACCACTGTTTTTTCAGTGCTGTAAAAGAGTGGGACTACACTGGAGGTCTGAACAAGTAGACTTTGAAAAAATAATAGGTATAATAAATCCTTCCTGTTACTTCAGCCATTTTAAGGAGGCTCCTGTTATTCCAACCTTAAGAATATCAACACTTAGGAAGAGTGGCTGCAGGGGTTATTATTGCCCATGTTAGTGAAGTTTCTCCTAAGATGACCATGCATGTCAGTTTTTCCATCAGCCCTCAAAAAGAACCCTAGAAGAGAAAGTCATGTATCCACATCTGATTTGTTATGTCTGTTCAGTCTTTTTATTCTCAATCCACTCAAATCTCTAATTTTTATTTTTATCTAAACATGTAGGCTACTCGGGAGTGTTCCCACATTTCTTCATGTTATTGGGCCCTACATATCATGTGTCATCTTTAATATTTTTCAGGTACTTTGGAAATGGTGGTGGTGGGGGTACTCATTTAACTTGATCTGAAACCTTTTATGTAACAGGGGTAAATTATCACTTATTATTTGAACACAGTTCTTTCCTGTTTAATTTGAAAACCTTCTGAGAGAGTGTCAGGGAGATTAGAGCTATGCAGCCAAGTATGCCTCCCATCTAGGAAGGAAGTGAGAAATCCTAACTCGTAAAGGTCTTCCAGAAACCCAGAAGCACTCAGAGTTCTGTTGCACAAACGTGGTGATAAGTATACCACGTGACTCATTTGTGCAGTATATTTGGTCTTATTGATCCATTGGCAGTAAGAAGATCGCACATTTCAGGAATGAGGTGTGGGAGTGCATTGTTCAGTTCTAAGGTACTGAGTGTGCGGGGGCTGCATGTACTGTGGAGCAGGCTCCAAATGAGTCATATGTCTGTTAGGAATGTTCCTTTGGATCTGCTGCCTGTGTTTTCAATCTCACATTACTCCTAAGTACCTTACTGACAGCTCGTACTCACACCTCACAGCTTAGAATGGCCTGGCTCTAGAAGACCAATGCAGTCGAATCAAGTCTAAGAAAGATCACTTCAGGAAACAGTGTAGTATCCATGGTGTCATTCTTCTTGGCAAAAAAAAAAAGAAAAAAAAAAGTGACACAGAGTGGAAGAATGAGCAGCAGAATGGACCTCTGGAGTCAAGTGGACTTGAATTTGAATAGCAAGCAACTTAGTCATTGCCTAGTTGGGGGAACATAGACAATATTTTTCACTTCTTTTTAAGCATTAATTTTGTTATGTCAAAACATCATTGGCATGACAAACTGAATTAACATATAGGGTCATGGGGGTAATTGAATAAAACAACATACATACAACTCTCTATCACAATGCTGAAATATGGTAGGCAATCCCATTTTTTCCTGGACTCTCGTTTGTATTAATGATATTAATATTTTATATTCTTGAGTACTTACTATGTGCCAGGCACAGTTATAACTACCTTAATTGTTGGAATAGATATGGTAATTTGTCTTTCCTGTATTCATGCTCCTGTATTAACAGACTCCTAAATTTTGTGCCTGGCTTAAGAGCTACTTTTTTTAGTTTGTCTTGAAGAGCCATGTGACAAAGTTCTGGCTAAAGATTTAGATTGAGAAGTCTGCTACAGATTTCTGAGAAAGTCCTGCCTACCTCTAGTTTCTTCTGTTTTCTGCCTGAAGTGCGTATGTAAGCACAGAGTGGGTGGAGCAGCCTTTTGGTTCCCGTCAGGCCACCATAACGATGCAAGCCTCATATAAAGGACAGTGGAGCAGGAGGATAGAAGGAGCCTGGCATATCTGAGCCAACTCTGAAATGCCTACCTATAGACTGAGTTTATGGAATACATTTCCTTCATTGAGTGAAACTTTGTAAGTGGGTTTTATATACATGCAGCCAAATTCAATCCCTAAGCAATGCATATGCATTATTATTCTGATCACATTTTGACATTATTATCAACTCCATTTTATGTTAAAGATATTGAGACAGAAAGGTCAATCAGCCTGCCCACGGTAACATGTGATATACCTAGTAAGTAAAATAGAGATCTAAATCCATACTTTAACCAGTAAAATGTGAAGTCGAGATGATAATGTTTCCTCCATGCCCTATCTAACTGCTTCAGAAATCTTTGATCTTATCTTTTTATCCTACATACTTGTTCTGATCATTTGGTCTTTTTGTAAAATCCTCCTGAAATTCTCCCAGACTGTAGTGCTATTGGAAAACGTTTGAGCTTATGTGGAAGTTTTGGCATCACCTAACTGTCTGATCCTCACCCCAGTCTGGATCATTTTGCATTTAACACTTAACCCTCTGATCATGTAACAAATGGCATGGTTTGAGTGGATGATATCTAAAGTCCTTCTGTTTCTAGTTGCCTGTGATTCTGAAGGTACCATTTAGCTAATTTCTAATTAATCAGCTAACTGATAATTGAATTTTTATTTTATCTAGTTTATGTCATATATCCAGTAAGTATTGAATAGATATTGATTGATGGTTGTGGTAGTGACTAAGCAACCTTTTCCTCATTTTTTGTGTTTTCTTCAAATCATTGCCTTTTTATTATTTCTGTTTCCATCCAAAGCCTAACATCTCATTAGGAAGTCTGGAAGACCTGTTCCAGTCAAGATCAAAGACCGTTGCTTCAGTAAGGTCAGAATCAAAGAGAACAAATCAAAGGACCTAAAACATAACATTTGGTTGAAAAATACAAGTTGCTTCTTGGGTGAAGGAATGGGGTTGGCATATGTATTCAGAAAAACAATCTTCAAATAAGAAATAGCAAACCAAAACAACTTTAGTTTGAAAGGAGAAGCAAGGTTATATTAAAAGGAAGTGGGGAGGATATGTACTATTTTTGAAGCATTTTAGAAAAATGAGTAGTGGCTAGACTATTAAAAGTATTAAACATTTGAACAATATTAAAATGATAATATGTTATGAATGATCCAAACATCTTGAATGATTAAGTTGGTAGAAAGTGTTATGACTTAAGAAGTATTTTTCTCCATGGTAGATCATGTCAAGAAACAGTCTTGGAACTTGCTAAATAGTGCTGCAATATTTTTATGAGACATGGTTTTCATGAAGTCCTTGTAGCTGATGTAAAAATTGAGGTTGTACTAACAAAGATTGTTGTTAGCACAAAGAGAATCAACATGAGATAAAACAGTATGGACCTTGAGGTCATAGTTACTTTCCAAGTTCTTTCTCTAGCTTGATGACATTTCTGAGAATCAATTTACTCATTTAAAAATTGAGCTTTTGGTATATACAGCCAGTGTGGTTTGCACTATGTTTTAGTTTGTTTTGTGTTGCTATAATCAAGTACCCAAGTCTGGGTAATTGGTTAAGAAAAGAAGTTTATTTGGCTCATGATTCTTGTGACTGAAAAGTCCAAAACTGGGCAGCTTCATTTTGTAAGGACCTCATGCTTCCACTCATGGCAGAAAACAGAAGAGGATCAGGTGTGTGCAGAGATCATATGGCAAGAGAAGAGGCAAGAGAAAAAACCCCAAAAAAGGCATACTCTTTTTAACAATTCACTGTCTCAGGAATTATTATTTACCAAGAATGAATGAAGTCACTCACACTAGCATGAGAGCACTAATGTATGCATGAGGGATCCACCCCATGACTCCAGCACCTCCAACTGGACCCCACAATTCAACACTGCCACAATGGATATCAAATTTGAACATGAGGTTTGGTGGTGACATACCACATTCAAACTATAGCACACTATATAAAAATAAAATATATAAAGATTCTTATGAAACAACTGATATGTAGTATCTACATAATCAATATATTTTTTTCTGACAACAAGTACATTTTCCAATAACAATGAGCATATTTTCTTCTCCTGGCTAATATAGACTTCAATTTTACTTGCAATAAGCCCATTTTTATTTATAGTAGCCAAATTTCATGAAAAGAGAACATGACAGAAGAGCACATTGTGTTCTTCTATAATGAAAATTGTGCTGAGTAACACATTTCTTTCTACACGGCCTCTTTAGACTGTTTATATTATACCTATAACTAAAGTTTGTACTTTTCAAAGATTTTAATATTTGTTTAGTGAGCATTACTTGATGGATTTTGAGGATCTGTATTGACCTGGATGTGAGGTACAAACACTATTTCTCCAGAACAAACATGTTTATTGTGCTACATATAGAAGGAAAGTAAATCACCTTACCAGCAGCACTAAAGACATTCTGGATTTAATTTAAAATGTAAAAGGGCTGAAGAAGTTTGACTGAGTTTTGTAGTTAAACTATGGTTCAGAAAGTGATTTCATTACTAATTACTTCTCAGAAATGAACATTTGCACAACCTATATAGAAAATAAGCTGTCAAACACTTGGAGCATCCTTTGGATACCTGTCTTGCTTTGTTCATTTTTTAGGATATTTTAATACTAACATTATTCAGAGTTACTAATAAAATTTAGTTGTTATATCTAAACAATTTTACATTACCCAGTATTGATTCTAGGATGTAGTTTTAATATATGTATAAATATAGAAAAGGTGGGTAGGAAGCATTGAAAGAGGAATTAGCAAATTTTATCAAGTATCCTGTATACTTCAGACTCTAAAATGGAAACTCTATTTAGGAAACTTCTTGGTGGTGGTGATTGTGTTCTTCATGTAAATTTTTGGCATCCCTCAATGGGTTAAGCCAAAGGGAGCTAAGAGATATTCCAGAATAATGGCCACTATTGTTTGTTGTGCTAATTAGATATCAAGCAATGTAAAACATGCATTATTTCCTTTTTATATGCATTCAGTTTGTTACATTTCTATTTTGTGTCATCTACTTTTAAATGGTGGCTCTGCTACTAGGTCCAATGGAGAAGGGTTGGTGCTTTCATTGTGAACACAGTGCAGTGCTGGCAAAATAACACTAGTCCACGAGAGAGATATATAAATAATAGAATTTCAGCTACTGGTACTTGATGTGAAAAAAAAAAAATACAGGATAAGAGGAGAATGAATGAGGAAAAGAAGCACTACTTTTTGTTTTACTATACTTTAAATTCTGGAATACATGTGCAGAATGTGCAGTTTTGTTACATAGGTATACAGGTGTCAAGGTGGTTTGCTGCACCTATCAACCCGTCATCTATATTAGATATTTCTCCTAATGCTATCTCTTCCTGTTCTGTAGGTTGCTTGTCCACTCTGATGTTAGTTTCTTTTGCTGTGCAAAAGCTCTTTAATTTAATTAAATTTCATTTGTCAATTTTGGCTTTTGTTGCCATTGCTTTTGGGGTCCAGTTTCACTTTTCTGCATATGGCTAGCCAGTTTTCCCAACACCATTAATTAAATAGGGAATCCTTTCCCCATTGTTCGTTTTCATCAGATTTGTCAAAGATCAGATGGTTATTGTTGTGTGATATTATTTGTGAGGCCGCTGTTCTGTTCCATTGGTCTATATAACTGTTTTGTTACCAGTACCATGCTTTTTTGGTTACTGTAGCCTTGTGGTATAGTTTGAAGTCAGGTAATGTGATACCTTCAGATTTGCTCTTTTTGCTTAGGATTGTCTTGGCTATACAGGCTCTTGTTTTGGTTCCATATGAAATTTAAAGTAGTTTTTTTCTAATTCTGTGAAGAAAGTCATGGTAGCTTAATGGGGATAGCATTGAATATATAAATTACTTTAGACAATATGGCCATTTTCATGATATTGATTCTTCCTATACATGAGCATGGAATGTATTTCCATTCGTTTGTGTTCTCTCTTATTTTCCTTGAGCAGTGATTTATAGTTATTCTTGAAGAGGGCCTTCACATCTCTTGTATTGTAAGTTGTATTCCTAGGTATTTTGTTCTCTTTGTAGCAGTTGTGAATGGGACTTCACTCATTATTTGGCTCTCTGTCTGTTACTGTTGTATAGGAATGCTTGTGATTTTTGCACATTGAGTTTGTATTTTCAGACTTTGCTGAAGTTGCTTATCGGCTTAAAGAGATTTGGGGCTGAGACAATGTCATTTTCTAAATATACAATCATGTCATCTGCAAACAGAGACAATTTGACTTCCTCTCTTCCTATTTGAATATCTTTTTTTTCTTTCTCTTGCCCTGGCCAGAACTTCCAATACTAAGTTGAATAGGAGTGATGAGAGAGGGCATCCTGGTCTTGTGCTGGTTTTCAAGGGGAAGGCTTCCTACTTTTGCCTATTCAGTATGATATTGGCTGTTGGTTTGTGATAAATAGCTCTTACTATTTTGGGATATGCTCCATCAATACCTAGTTTATTGAGAGTTTTAGCAAGAAGGGACATCCCATTCAAGAGTCAGTACTTCTTTTTTTTTTTTTTTTTTGAGACGGAGTTTCGCTCTTGATACCCAGGCTGGAGTGCAATGGCGCGATCTCGGCTCACCGCAACCTCCGCCTCCTGGGTTCAGGCAATTCTCCTGCCTCAGCCTCCTGAGTAGCTGGGATTACTGGCACGCGCCACCGTGCCCAGCTAATTTTTTGTATTAGTAGAGACGGGGTTTCACCATGTTGACCAGGATGGTCTCGATCTCTTGACCTCGTGATCCACCCGCCTCAGCCTCCCAAAGTGCTGGGATTACAGGCTTGAGCCACCGCGCCCGGCCAAGAGTCAGTACTTCTAACGGCTAGTCAGAGAAGACATCTCTTTGAGAAAGGAAACATGGAATTAAGGCTTTAGTGATGAGAAGGAAGCAGAGACATGATGATGAAAGGCAGAGATTTTTTTTTAAAAAGCATAAAGTGCGAAGGCCCTGATTGGAAAGGAATTTGATGTACTCAAGAAACAGAGACTGTTGGCTAAGGGACTTAGAAAAATGGAACTGTGAGCTGTTATTGATGCTCACTTCCTCAAATGAAATTTGTTGCATGAAAGAACACTTTAGGCTAGCATTAGAGCTGAAGTTCTCAAACACTGGGCCATGGTCCTACCATGTTAGAATTATTCAACCCTCAGGGCTTTACAGACCTTTGTAGGCTGAGTCTGCAAATCTCTGTTTTAATGAAGCTTTCCAAATGATTCTGATGTGGATTCAGTGATATCTATTGCCCTTGAAGTCTCTGTAGAAATCCTATAGTGAGCAGTCTCTGAAGTGATGTAATGACAGTTACACTGTGATGTCAGTTATTAAAGAACTTACACACTGTTTGAGGATGTGAGATACACCAAAGGGACAGCGGGAATCTTAAAAAAAATTACAAAATGAAATTCACATTAGGAGCTACTGTTCTGAGTAATTGCCACCGTTGCTAACAACAGAAGTTATATCATCAGAGGCTGCCATTCACTGGGACCAACATTTTGAGGAGAGGTACCTCAAAACCATTATAATTAGGACTCCCTACTCCCAGGATCTTTGGGACCTGCCAACAAGGAGAAAAACTACCTACTTTTGGGACTTTGAGCTGCTGAAAAACCCTACACTATTTAGTAATGAATACCATCTCTGAGATCAACAGACATTTCTATTTTATTAGAATGGGGTAAATTAGGAGAACTGTATTTTGTTAGATCATGTTATTATAAACATAATAGTATTGATTGTCATGATTCTATTTCAGAATTTTTCAGACTTGATTTCTCAGGGGACTAGTGTTGGCCAGTCTTTCAATGTATTTTTCAATAAGAGGGGAAAATATGGCAGAGAGGGAGGTGGTAGAAGTTCTGGGTACAGATTTCCTAACTAAAGAAACTATGAAATCAACTCCATCTTTGGATTCCTGGTACGACTTGAGTGGAGAGGGTCACACTGAGTAGAGATGCAATCACAGCCCACATTAATTTCTGATGGCTGCTGTAACAAAGTACCATACATTGAGGGGCTTAAAACAACATAAATTTATTCTCTTACAGTTCTGGAGGCTAGAAGTACAAAATGAAGGTGTTGGAAAAGCCATGTTCTTGCTAAAAACTTTAAAAATGAATTTTTCCTAACTTCTTCCTAACTTCCGGTGGTTGCAGGTAATTCTTGGCATTTCTTGGCTTTAAATGCATTACTTCAGTTTCTTCCTCCATGATCACATGGCCACCTTCTCTGTGTGTCTCTGTTTTCTCTTCTGATAAGGATACCAGTCATTGAATGAAGGCCCACTTTAATTTAGTATGTCTTCATTTAAACTAAGTAAACTAAATCTACAAAAACCCTATTTCATATAGCTATCCTCTGAGGTTTCAGATGGACATGAATTTTGGGGGAGCACTATTCAACACAGTACTTAGGCAATTGGTTTGATATTTCCCTTTCTTCTTTAAAATATACAACTGAAAATGAGACTAATTTGAGTACACCAGGTGATATGGTTTGGCTGTGTCCCCACCCAAATCTCATTTTTAAGTATAACTCCCATGATCCCCACATGTCATGGGAGGTACCCAGTGGGAGGTAATTGAATCATATGGACAGGTTATTACCATGCTGTTCTCATGATAGTGAATAAGTCTCATGAAATTTGGTGGTTTTGTAAAGGGGAGTTCCCTTATAAAAGCTCTCTTGCCTGCCACCATGTAAGATGTGCCTTTGGTCCTCCTTCACCTTCTGCCATGATTGTGAGGCCTCCCAAGTCATGTGGAACTATGAGTCCCTTAAACTTCTTTCCTTTATAAATTACTCAGTATCAGGTATGCATTAGGAACATGAGAATGGACTAATACACCAGGGTTCTTAAAATTGGAACAGTTGTCATTTAAAAATCACCCTCTTTATTTCCGAATGGCTGTAGCTATTGTCTAAGTCATACAGATAAAGTAAATTCAGTCTTTTTGGATGCTATTACCAAAAATCAGTACTGATCACTTGAAAATTATATGATTGTAGAAGACCAACCATCTCTTTGCTTCACCTTTGTTAATCTTTTCCCTGAATTAAAGCATCCAAAATTAATAAAGATGGTGCTGAGAAATTAAAAAAAAAATGTCCCACCATCACCCATTGAACAGTTAGGCAAAAGAATTGATAAAATTCATTGGCCCTCTTTTGGTGTAAGGTTCAGAAGAGTGAACTATGTGGTGGGACTTTAAGACGGAGGATCCTGAAAGGTTTAAGGGGCCATGAAATTTTAAGTCTGTGACAGTTTGACAATAAATCTTAGCTTTACATAAATCTCAGTTTTTCTTGCTATGACATTATTTTCTTCATATTTTGGTTGCCCAAACATCTTATTGACATAAAACTTTGGAAAAATATTATAAAAGTGTTTACTCCTTTAATTTTGCCCATATTGACACAAATAATTTTAGGCATAAATTAGATAATTATATTGGTTCAATTACAAGAAGAAAGTAGAGTAGATAAAACGGAGGTCCCAGTTGATAGTTTCATACTGTGGTGGCAAAAGCTATTTGATCAATCTGTTTTCATAGCATGAAACACTCTTTAGGAATAACAAAATAAGGTAAAGACTGGATACACTTGGCCAGTAGGATGCAAGAGTCAGATCCTAAGGTTTTAGCAGAGATAGAAGTGAGAGATAAATTAATGAGGATTGGCACAATTTATTAAGTAGCTAAAGATCTTTCAAAAGGAATCGATCAGAAAACAAATCCCTTTAACAGTACTGAAAGCACAAAGAGAAATTCCCATACACATTTAGTACAGACATAAATTATTTGATAGTTCTTTTGAGAATGTTTTGTGGGCTGTTTTGCCCTGACATTAGTAATCTGAATTACTCTGAGGATGTGATAGTTATTAGGATTGCAAAACTAAAGGACAAACAATAAAATACTATTTTGGTTTTTTGTACAATTTTTGTTGTATGTGTCATTTACTTCTTAATACATGAAAAATCCTTTATATCAAGTTATTCTTTTGCCAAGGGAATGCTCTAATATCTTTAAATCCATACCTTTTCTCTGAGATATTCCAGCCCTCTTCTCCCTTCTCCCAGTTCAGGTCTGTGGGCTTTTTATCCTTTGCCACCACTGACCCATCCTTTCTAGCAGTAGATCAGGGATCACTGAGCTGAAATGGTCAAATGTGCAGTGTCTGCTGACATGGCCTCAGAAGATGCTCTCTTACAGTAATATTCAATCAGAGAAGGAGTATGTTTTTGAAAACAGTTCCCAAACCTCAGAGCAATATGCTTGCTGCTTCTGAAAGATCTGTCTGCCTTCAGCAATTGAACCTCAGCGGCAGAAGCAGCATAGAAGATAGAATTCCTGTTCTTTATCCTCCAGCTGAATTTTATTTTAGGTCAAACCTAATTCTTTTCTATACCTTGAACTATGGACTGATGCTGATTTGTGAAGTTAAGATGTAGTATAAGCTAATTACGTATTCATGTCAGGAAGAAATTGTTCTTTACTTTTGATAACTGAGGATGGCATTAAGCAATTACATGCCTTAGGATATTTAACTCCCTCCTCTAAAGCAGACATTTTTGGCTACTGGAATACACCAGATGTTACAGCAAAAGGGAAGATGGATTATATTTGTTCCTGATTTGCATATATAAATGAATTTTGTATACAAAAAATACAAGACAGAACAAGAATAGGAAGGGAAACACCTACCAGTATATTGAAAAAGTAAATATTAATTCCCATTTACAGTTCTTTTGACTAGGATTTTTAAAATCCTTTTGAGTTAAAACTTTAAGTAGAAAATAAGCAAAATATGTTGCTATTTTCCACATGAGGAATTATCTAGTTTATAATTGTTTTTATTATATTATGGAATCTTAATTATATCTTCCTTGGGGATCACACACTTATAAAGATACAAGTAATAGGTAGCTAGTGAATATGACAGCATCTTCATCCACTCCCAACCTTCTGTTAAGCCCATTTTCAGTCATCCTACACTAATGTTTTATTAATATATGATGTCTATCCCACTTTTGCTTATGAGATGAATGAAGCAATTTTAAGTTACTAGTCACCATAGGTGTGTGCATGTAGGCTGTATTTTTAGAATCTGTATTGTGAAATCTATAGGGAGCGCTTCAGGTTTATAATTGCAGACAGAAGATTCAGGTCAATAGAATAATGTTGCTTCTACCAAAGTGAACTAAATGGTTGTTTTGCAGGTTTTCCAATATCCTCCTATAATAGCTATGGATGACTATAGTTAGTATATGCTTCTTTGCTCAAATTAAGGTATATATCCCCAATTAATGCTATTTTCATGATCTGAAATTCTAGTTTAAAGCCTGCATGCAAAACAATTTCTTTCTAATCCCAGCTAAACTGTCAAAGTTGTGTTTGTGTTTGTGTGTGGAAACACAATGGGGATATTACTCTTTATTTCAGTCCAGTAGATTTTGAGTTCATTGTTGACTACCACTATCCAACTTCACTGTGAAGAGATTTCTTCCATTAAGCATCACACACTTGAATCTCAATCACTCTGGCTTCTCACCTTGCTGTTTTATGTACTACTCATGGCAATAGGCCCACTTTGTCAGCTTCAGATCAGAACTAAATTGTTCATTCATATAATTACGTATTTATTAAGTACTGTATTGGGGTGAACAGTGTCCCCCTAAGTTCATGTTCATCCAGAAACTCAGACTTTGACCTTATTTGGAAATTGGATCTTTGCATCTAATTAGTTAAAATGGGATCCTACAGAATTAGGAAGGGACTATATCATCGATGACTAGTGAACTTATAAGAAGAGGAAAATTTGCCTACAAAGACACAGACACACAGAAAGAATAAGGCCATGTAGCAATGGAGTGATGCAGCTTTTAGCCAAGGAAAGCCAAGGATTGCCAGCAGCTACCAGAAGCCAGGAGAGGAAAGGGAGGATTCTACACTGGAGTGTTCAGAGGGAGCATGGCCCTGCCAACACCTGATTTTGGTGTTGGTAATCTCAGGCACTGTAAGATAATACATTTCTGTGGCTTTAAGCTACCCAGTTTGTGAAACTCTGTTATATCAGCCCTGAGGAACTAATACTAGTATCCATCATGGGTTAATAATTATGTTAGGCATTAGATTTGCTGCAGGGAACAAAATCAGCAGTCCCTGCTCTTATGAACCCTGTTGCTAGAGCATATCATATGTTTGAAAATGTGAAAGCATAATCTAAAATAATATCCATCATTTAATGAATGATTGTTCTCATTGTTTTTAAGGGATTTGCATATATTAATTTATTTAACCTTTATAACAGCCCTGAGTAATAAATATTGTTATCCCTACTTTAGAAATGAAAAATAAAAGGTTAATGAACCCTCTTATGTTGAATAATATCTTCTAAAGATATCCAGGTTGTAATCGCTTGAATCTGTAACTACTACCTTATATAGGAAAAGGGACTTTGTAGTTGTAATTAGGTTTAGAATCTTGAGATGAGTAGATATCCTGAATTATCTGGGTGGGCCCAGTGTAATCATAGTTGTCCTTATAAAAGGGAAGCAGAGGGAGATTTGACTTTAGAGGAGAAGGTGATGTGATGATAAAACCAGAGACTGGAATGATGGGGCCATGAGCCAAGGAATGCCAGCAGCCACTAGAGCTGGAGTAGAGCAACGAACAAATTCTTTCCTGGAGCCTCCAGAAGGACAAGCCAGACTAGTGCCTCTATTTTAGCATCATAAGACTCATTTTTTACTTCTGGCCTCCAAAACTATAAGACAATAAATCCTATTGTTTTGAGACACTATGTTTGTGGTAATTTATTACAGCAGGAGTAGAATACATCTCCCACAGCAATAGGTAGTAAATGGCAGAGCTGCGATTTGAATCCATCTGGCTTTACTATCTGTGTGTTTAGTCACAAAATCTATTTCCTCTTCATACATGAATTTGAGGTAAGTCATTATGCAGTGGAGGCTGGTCTGGAGAGGCCATTGCGAAGATGCCAGCTGGAGCAGGGCATGTAGCCAGGGCTGCATGATCCACAGAGCCAGTAGGAGATGGGAACAGGTGGAAGCCCTGCTCTCCAAGTTGGTAGGATGGGAGCCCCACCCTCCAAGGTGCAGCCTGCAGGGCTTGGGAAGCCTACCCACCCCTGCACGCTTGGGAGTGCCAGCTCCCACTGCCTGGTCTCTCCCTGCTGCCCTCACCTGCTGCGATTTCAGAGCAAATTGAGGCTGAGACTGGATTCTGCTGCTGTGACCCAGCTAGGCATTTGGGTCAGCACTGACATGCCAGCTTCTTGCCACCCCAGCCCTTTCTGGACTTTGGATGTTGATGAGCATGGGAGGGAGGCTGAGGATTACTGACTACAGCTCAGTGTGGGCCTACTGGCACTGAACAGCCTGGGCACCATGGATGGTATGTTAATAGTAGGAGGCAGACACATTCCTGGGTGGAAACAGCCAGGTCCTCAGTCCAATCTCGCCTTCAAGCCAGGGATGGCCTGATGGCTGGGGGCCAGGCTGCCAGTTCCAGGTAGAGTTTGTGGCCTTGACTGAGAACTTACCGTGTTTTATCTGAGCCTGCTCATGGCAGCCCATGGACCCATCAGCATGCACTTTCTCCCTTCTGAGCCCATAAAAACCCCAGACTCAGCCAGATTCACACAGATGTCAGGGCTACCCACTTCGAGTTTCCTGAGAGCTGTTCTGTTACTCAGTGATGCTCCTCTCCACCTTGCTCACCCTCTAATTGTCCACATACCTGATTCTTCCTGGACATGGAAGAAGAACTCAGGACCTGCCAAATGGCAGGACTGAAAGACCTGTAACACAAACAGGGCTGAAATACAACCCCCACTGGCCACGTTGCAGGTGATGAAAAGGAGAGAAGAGCTGTGGCCCTTGGGGGAGCCCAGACTGATGGATTTCTAAGACAGGGCTGTGACACCCTTTTCAGGGTTTTATAGTTCCTAGCATCTCCAAGCTTCTGGGCACCACCATATTCACTGGTGCCTCCAGTGGAAGCTGCTGGTGGTGTACCTGGTCCAGCAGCAGCCTCACATAAAGCTGGTGCCTGTGCTAGTGTCTAGAGCTTCCCATCCTGCTGTAGCCAGCTGCCTGACTGTGCACAGTGGCAGGACCCCATGCTTGCTCACATACCCCTCACCCCTTACACCTGGCTTACCGTTGGCAGGCACGGGATCTGGGCCAGTAGTGTGAGCTGAGTGTAGCCTGCTGCACCAGGTGGGTAGAATGAACCCAGTGGGTACAAGCAAAACCCAGGCAGTGGTACTGCTGGCCACAGAGGTTTCCAGCTGGCACAGTGACACCCTGTGTCACTTTGGATCCTGTGACAATGATAGTTCACTGAGACTTGGTAGTTTAATGCCATGAACAGAGGATTTGGAGTAAGACTGATCTTTAAAAACTATTTTTCCATTGTATTGGTTGTCTTACCTTGGGCAGTTCACTCAGCTTTTCTGAGCCTCAGTTTTGGTTGACAGCTGTTAAGTGTTGTTATGATGCTATCCTGCAGTATGATTTAGACTAGTTCATCCAAAGTGCCCAGTAAAATATATGTTTTACACTAGACACTCAACCAATGTAGCTGCATTTACTGGAACACACAAAATAATGTTTGCATGAAGTTCTCTGTGGAAATTTCTGAACTGCTTACTTTGCAATTATACCTCTTTAAGCCAAACACCCCCACTGTCATTTCTTGGATTAAGAAGGAATATTTAGCCACCTATATCACTTAAAATTTCTAAATGAGTTATCTTATTTCAGAATTCAAATCCATGTATCCTCTGATTTCTCATCTACTTTGCCAATCATTTGCCATTTGCTCTCACATCCTTTCCCTCCTGTCCCCTGATCTGCTCAGAATCTCACAGAAACAACCTTTGCTCTTTCTCAGACTTACTTGCCAGCTGACTTCCTGCTAGGTTCAGCCAGTGGAAGCCCTGGCAAGAGATTAGAGGGTCAGAGGAAGGAAGAAGTCAGAATGTTACTTCCCTCACTCCTTTCCTCCCTGAGACACTTCTAACAGCTACTGTGTCTCCACATCTTGTGATAAAGCCTCTTCTGGCCCCAGGTTCTAAGATCTAGTAATGTCCCCTCCTGAATACTTTCCTTTGTATTTCCATTCTTAGGTGTCATTGTGGCTCTCTAATGTTGTTTATCTTATGGTTGCCTCAGATCACCTAGTTGGTTTTCAGTTTATCTTAAACCTTCCTAACTAGTTCATAGTATTAAAGTCCCTCTACCAAGTTAGCCTGCATGAGTTTGGTTTTACTGCCTGTATGCTGACAAACAGAGCCACTTTCTCTCAAGGCTTACTTGATTTAAAGTTCAAACCATGATTTATCTCTATATCCTTTTTAGGCTCATATCAAGGCCTTCCCTCTCCATGTGCCTGGTTTTGCTCTTTGCATCTGCCATCACGAAGGGTCTTGCCTTCAACTTCTTGCTTATTCTCTTTGAGTCTGTTTGTCCATCCCTATCTGCTTCTTTTTTATTTCTTTTTTTTTTATTGCATTTTAGGTTTTGGGGTACATGTGAAGAACATGCAAGATTGTTGCATAGGTACACACATGGCAGTGTGATTTGCTGCCTTCCTCCCCATCACCTATATCTGGCATTTCTCCCCATGCTATCTCTCCCCAACTCCCCACCCCTCGCTGTCCCTCCCCTGTTTCTCCCTGACAGACCCCAGTGTGTGATGCTCCCCTCCCTGTGTCCATGTGTTCTCATTGTTCAACACCCACCTATGAGTGAGAATATGTGGTGTTTGATTTTCTGTTCTTGTGTCAGTTTGCTAAGAATGATGGTTTCCAGGTTCATCCATGTCCCTACCAAGGACACGAACTCATCGTTTTTGATGGCTGCATAATATTCCATGGTGTATATGTGCCACATTTTCCCTGTCCAGTCTATCATTGATGGACATTTGTGTTGGTTCCAGGTCTTTGCTATTGTAAACAGTGCTGCAGTGAACATTCATGTGCATGTGTCCTTATAGTAGAACGATTTATAATCCTTTGGATATATACCCAGTAATGGGATTGCTGGGTCAAATGGAATTTCTATTTCTAGGTCCTTGAGGAATCGCCACACTGTCTTCCACAATGGTTGAACTAATTTACACTCCCACCAACAGTGTAAAAGTGTTTCTTTCATCATGTTGCACTTACCCCTTTTAGGTAGAGATAGGTGAGAACTACTTTTTCTAACCCGTTCCTCACACCTGAATTCATTCTGCCCTCAAACCTTTGACTATCACCTTTGGACATTTGATTACCCTTGTCTACCTGGCAATGAAACTCCACAGTGAGTTCTATGCTTTGCCTCTGTTCTTTCCATGGCATCCCATGCTCATCTCAATCTCAGATCTCATACAACTAAAGGTTAAAGGCATTATTTCACTCTATGTTCCTAAAGCCACTCATAATGGCTAGCATATAACAACGCTTTAAGCCCATGAAAAGTGATAGTTTAACATAGGCTGAGGGTAGTTCAAATTTATATGGAAAATGCTGAGTTTAATAAGGACATAACGTCTGAGAGTTGGAGAGAATCCTAGAGACCAACCAGACATCTGGCAGTTAGTTTTTTCTCTCATGAATAAAAACTAGAATAAAGTGCAACAAATTTTTAAAATCTTACAGAGGCCCATTCTGACTATCAGAGTGATAACAAACCCACGCACTTGACTGAAGGGGTCTCTAAGCCTCTAATCTTGATCATCTACATGAAGGTAAAATATAATTCCCAATCCTAGGTGTCTTAGATATTCATTTCCTGGAGGACTGTGGGCTAGACCTGATAATTTGTCATGGTTCCTCCAGGTTATAAGCTTCCAAAATAGGTCAGAGTTAGGTGGTGTTGGTGATGAGGGGATAGGGAGTTGGAGAACAAAATAACTTGATTAACCTTGTAATTCACAGCATTTAGATAAGAATATAAGGAATAATACATTGAAATGTGATCCAACTTGTTTAATTGGAAGTAGAATCAGGAAATAGGAGATTTAACCATCTAATCAGTAAACACAATTCTAAGTTTTGAATAGCTCTTACTTTATGTGCTTAGCTGAGGGCCATTTTGCACTAGAAATAGTCTCTATTTACACAGGCAGATAGGCAACATTTACTATTTTGATTCCAATTCTTTTTTCCTGCTGCTCAGAGGAACATTTTATAAATGGGGCTCTTCATGTGTCCAGTGCTTCTACCCTGCTGTCCACTTAGCCACACGCAGGAGGCGTGGAGTGCTTCCATCTGCTGTACCCATGCCAAGGACGATGCCTACAGCATCCCAGCTGGCTCCCTGGGTCCAGCTCTTCAAACCGGCTTCCAAATGGGAAGGGCTGTTGTTGAAGAAAAGACTCATTAAAGAAACTCTCAAAGCATCCCTGAGTCAGTTAAAATACACACTATTAGGAGGCAGAAGAACACCCAAGATGTAATAAGGAGTGAAGGAACTGACCTTTAAGAGAGATGCAGCTCTGTGAGGTCAAAGAGCCTGGTGTCTGAGGCAGGAGAGCTGGGTTTCAGAGATGGCTTTGTTGTTCATGAGCTTTGAGCTGTTCGGCCTTGGGGGAGGGAGTAAACTTGACACCTCTGTTTCCTCATCTATACAATTAAAAGATGGTGTGGGAAGTACAGTCACAGAGGCAACTAACTGAAAGGAAGCCAGGGGATAAGGACTCATGAGTTTGTAGTATGACTTTTCAGAATTACTCCCTTTTCTTACTCGTTGGATGTATTATTTCCCAGGTACCTTGTCTTTCTTTTCTGATGTGGGAACATAACTACTGCATAAAAGCAAGAAGACTTAGGGCTGTTAGTAAAATCACAAGCGTTAGTTTTTTTTCTGATTTTCTTGTAGGTGAGTTGACTGTGAGGGCTCAGGGTATTGAACATCTCCATGTGGAGGGATTGAGTAGGTTCAAGAGTTAGAAACTCACTCATAGCAAGGGATGGAAGGATAGAGTATTTATTCCTTCAACAAAGATTAATTGAGTACCTACTATGGGCCAGGCTCTGTAAGCAGGAAATTAATCAAAGATATCTCTGAAAATCTTCATTATCTTTCCTATTCCATGTTTGAAATTATTTAACTAAATCAGCTACTATTTGTCGTGTACCTAACAGTAGTAGCCTTAGTGAGGAGGCTTTATCAAAGCCCCAGTTAGATTTACTTATCTGGAACATATATAGCATGTTAACATGTGGTTTTTAATTCTATTTAACACTGAATATTCTGCTTTCTGCTGGAGTTGATTGTATGTTTCCTCATCCCACTACCAACATGTCATTTTGATGGCAGGGACTGTCTTATTCATTTTTATGTTTTTCTTCTTCGATTCTTAACTTATTAATTAGCATATGATAAATCTTAACAAATGTGAAATATGTGCAAACTAGTAAAAGCTGATACTTCCTGAGTCCCTATCATATATTAGGAATGGTTCTCAGCACTACATATGTATTATTATACTTACCATAATTATATGACACGACTAGAGTAAAGTGCTGCTATTATCACTTTACATATAAGAAGACTGAAGCCCAGAGAGTTTCAATAACTTTGCCAAGGTCATGTACCAACTAGAAAGCCTGTACTCTTAGTCACTATGTTATACTATCTCTCAACTAAAATAATAAGTCATCAGTAATTAATCCAAATGGTTGGAAATGTGAGTAGATATTATGAGCTATGTTTTCAGGAGCTGCAGTGATGTTGTATGGCTACAGATTTGACTGACATTCAGAAATCTGCATAAGAATTGTGACTTATTTCTTCATTTGTTTACTAATGCAGTCAGGATTTAATAATTCTTCTTACAATTCCCTAAATGCCTTGGAGTTTAAGTGATTCACTGGGTAGATGGAAAGGCCAGCTGCCCGGTTTTCATCTTTGAATGTAACCTAATAACAGTCAAGAAGAATATGAAAGATGGCTTGAGAAAGTTAAAGCTAGTGGTTATAGGCTGCTATAACATGGGTGGCTTACTCACCACAATGACAACAATGGCATTCTTTTAAGATGCCCGGGAAACAGGATAAGTATAGCTTGTGGACTTGGAAATATTTTGTGTCATATCCAAATGACTGAGCATTTGCATGGATGATGTGGCTTGCAATGGAAAGTTTGGCATGGATGTTCAGATGCACATATTGTCTCCCTAAATTTGTAGGAAAATCTTATCTAACCCAAGAATTGTCAGCTGAATATTTAATGTATGTCAAAAAATCCATAGTGGTAAGAAATTTCATCATTTAAAAATGGACTCTTTTTTCATGACCATTGAACATGAAAATTAACTAGTTTTTCTCTCATATAAACAAAAGAACAGAATGTAGGATTTACTGAGATTGGTGGGGGTGGGCAATCTTGATATATTGTTCTCAGATATTGACATTTCTCAATTACATACTTGTTGGGAGAGACATTTATAGTTAGAAAAAAATTGAGTAAGGTCTGGGTATTCTCAATGTACTTAGCCCCAAGAGGACTTACAAGTTGTTGTATACTTTGTTGACTTCATTCAGAGCCAACATTAGCCCTGTGATTAGAGTAATTTGTGAAAATTTGAGAAAAAGTCACCACTTGTAAGTGGGTGCTAGCTCTCACCAAGTTGCATGGCTGGATTTTGTCTTCTTTTGCTCACGTTGGCTGGGGATTCTTGTGCAGTGCATAAAGTATACAACTGTATGTGGTAGTCCTAGCTTTCTTGTTTCATGTTTGGTTTTTAGATTAAAAATATATTAGTCCTCTTTTGGTTGAAACCAATTGTGAACTAGCTTTGGCCTAAAAGGAGAGTGATGAGGAAGCTTACTTACCTGAGGGCAGGGTAGCAAAGCAGCTGGGACAAGAGATTGCTGCCATCTGTGACAGCTTAATCTCGTTCTTTCATGTCTGCTCTTTCCTATATGTAGTTTCATTTATTCCTACAGACTGTCTTCTTTCACAGGATGGGAACTGTGGCTGCTCATAGCTCTAAAGTCACATAGCACCATTTTAGAAAAGAACATTAAATGCCCGCTATTTCTCTAATCCCGAGTTAAACAGTCCTAGGGAAAAGTTCCAGTTGGCTCTATTTGCAACAGTGACATTTCTCAGGGCTAAGAATTTGTCTGGGTAAATTGGATACTATGATAGGTTCATCATAGATCAGTTGCTAACTATATCCAGAGGGACTGAATCTGTAAAAATATGAAAACGTGAATTCAGAAAACATACTTAGAGTGAGAAACATTTCCTCAGTAAAGGGGTGATAGAAGTTGGTAGCTAATCCAGGAAGATAAAAACAATAGATGCCCATTTCATAGATCTTTAGTTCAAACTTGTTAGTCCCATTTCTGAGATCAGGTAAGGATATCAACTTAAACTATTAACTCATAAGAATCCAGAGCAAATAATTAAAATACCAACAGCAAAAGCTCATTGCTTCTCTGTAAGAAAGCCAGAAGAGAAGCCAAATTATCCAGGCTTACTGGTAAACTGGGAATTAGAATAGAGGAAGTCAGCTGTAATAACCTCAGCCCAAAGCAGGCTGCCATTTCTGTTTCTACAGCAGGGTAGTACCTTCCATGGAGAATGGGCACTTTTTCTGGGCTGTGCTACCTTGTTACTGGTATGAGCGGGTCTACCAGCAGGTGACTGCCAGAGTTTCCATTGTCTGTACTTTACCGCTGTTTGGATACACAGACTGTAATAGTTCTAAATTTTCAATTTGTAACTCTGTTATTGACAACTCATGTAAACCTTGAACAAATGTTATTTAATGGCTCTGAGCCTCAGTTTTTTTCATTAGTAAAACAGAGCTATAATAACATTTTCCTCAAAAGATCTTGTTAAAATTAAATAATCGTGGCCACTGTTGATATAGTATCTGACACATAGTAAACATTTCAATTTTGCAAATTTGCCGCTAATATTATCGTTGTCATTGTACTTTCACTGCTGATAGCCAGTTCTGCCTCTCTAAGAGAACTGCCTAACTCAGCTTGGAGGCAGTTTTGTGTGTGATGGTGACATAGTTTAACATTCAAATGCCAACCTTATTTCCATCTTTTTCATTTCTTTAGGAGGCATTGAATTGTTGCCCACATAGTAATTGCTATTTTATATACATTTTAGAGAACTCACAGACATATCTTGAATTTCAGCTTCTGGGATTGTAAGACAATTTGTCACCAAAGTACTTGAAAGAAATTATTGTGCAGAGGTTTCTTCCAAGATCCTTCCTGTCCAAGGTAGAGATTGTCTCAATCTGTAGGGTATGCAGTCTGGAAAGAAAAGAGATCTCCCAGAATAATTTGGAACCATTCTTGTTTCTGGTATCTAGTAACAAGAAATTTATAGACAGAAAGAAATGGCCTTTCTATTGCAGTGAAACTCGAGCAAGAACAAGCCTAAAACTTTCCCTGTCTTGCCATTAAAAAAAAAAAGTAATTCTCAGAGTTGGCTGGGAAAAAGCTGGAAATGCTTTAATTATTGATAATATAAACTATGGTACAAGTGATCGTGGTACCAGACAGAAAACTCTTGAAAGGGTATGTATGAAAGCAAGTCTTATATGGTGGCTTGACTGAAAATGCAGGCTGCAGTATACAGTAAAAGTGAGGGGGAAAATTGAAGAGACTTATTTTTTACAAGAAAACCAATTATGGAAAATTCCAGGTACTTTCTTCAAGGAGTTATTATCAGTTCAGGTTTTTTTTCTTTTTTGCTTGGTCCCTAATTTTATGTGAATAGCAACTGCCAGGCCAGATATGATTTAGTCAAGATGGAAAAGACTGTCAACAAACAATGGTACAGAGTGTCTGAGGTGAACTGGCAAAATGAAAAGTTGGAAAGATAGTTAAAGATTAAAATGCCAACACCGAGAAACAAAAATTTAAGAACTTGGAAAGAACTTTTTGTCATTATAACACAAATCCATTTTTTACTTCTACTCTTTATCTTAATTAAGTTGAAAGGACATGTATTTATTTACAATGTTCAGAGGTCCAGTATTTCATCTTTGAGGGAACCCCTTGATTTTTTATCTTGACTCTTCTTTTTGTGACACATATTTGCCATTTCAGACATTTAGACTTTATATTGACAATTAAAATATGATAGATCTTTTTTTCTATTTGTCTCTCCAGACACATTATTCATTCTTTTCTATCCTGCTCTGTGCCAGGAGGCTTATTTTCACAGATTGCAGCCATAGTCTCTCTTGCCTGTTCACCACTGGTTTCTACTTGGATTCAGCAGAAAATTGTTAGGCAAGAAACAAGTGAAGCTGGGGGATTCTGCCTTCAGCTTGCTACCTGCTAGACTGAGTTGATAGTTGTGATTCTCTACTGAAGGCCACATTTCCCAGTGGATGGGCCTTTCCTATAGATAGAAGCCCATGGCTGGATCTAAGATTTCTAAGAGTTTCAAGCTATTTCGCCTCTCAGTACTTCCTAGAACACGTAGTTGAGAAATTACAAGTATTGCTAAGGATGAATAAGGAGAAATGGATAGTGGAGTGGCATCTCAGATCAGTTTGGAAAGCACACTGGGTAACATACAAAGTAGTGAAGCTGGAACTCCAGCCCATATTTTTAGATTTCAAAGGCTGTACTTCTAAACAGAGCAGCCCTGATTTGAATTGTGGTATTCTTCCTACCACTCCAGGATTCCAAGTACTTGCTTTTATTTGGAAGGTACTACAACATCCAGGTTAAGAGTACTGGAGCCAAACTTCTTGACTTCAATGACTAGATCTTCCTTTACTGGTTGAATGTCCTTGGTCAAAGCAACTTAACTTTTTGTCCTTCAGTTTTGTCATTTGTAAAATATGAATAAAAATAGTATCTATTCCAAAATATTGTTACAAGGATTAAATGAGATGGTCTGCAATGGATTAAATGTTTGTGTCCTCCAAAATGTATCTGTTAAAATCCTCATCATTAGGATTAGGGTATTAGGAGGTGGGGGCCTTTGGGAGGTAATTACATCAGGAAGATGCAGCCCTACTACATGAGATTCGTGCCCATATTAAATGTACCACAGATAACTCCCTTGACCTCTTTGTGCTACATGGGGATTCTACCCTGCAACCCAGATGAGGATTCTGTTCCATTCAATGGAAGATTCTAGCAGTCTGCCATACTGGCACCCTTATTTCAGATAGCCAGCTTCCAGAACTATGAAAAAATTAATATTCATAATTTAAGCACCTGGTCTATGGTAATTTGTTAAAGCAGCCAGAAACAATTAAGACATAGCGTGACTGCTTAAAATGTTACCCAATAAATAGTAAGTACTAAGTGTTAATTTTCTTCTTCTTTTCTTATGTCTCCTCCTCATCCTCATCGCTTTTATTAATTTGTGAGATTGTTGTAAGAATTCAGTGGTATAGTAAAGACTTTGGGAAATGATTGCTTTCAAAATATATGATGGATTTATAGTTATAAGATGTGGAATAAGAGAAAAAGGAGCAAAAGGATCAATAATGACTCCAAAGTCTTTGGTTTGAGCAATCAGAAGAAAGAAATGGTCACAAACTGAGATATGGAGACATTTGATTTTTATAAAAATTCTACAGAATAAGGACATTTATTCTCACTTTACAGGAAGTAATTGAAGTCAGATGGGTCAGGCAACTTAACAAAGATTACACAGTCAATAAAAGGTAGAGTTGAAATTCTAACCAAGTCTATCTGATTTTACAACTTATTCCGTAGATTTCATTTGGGATAGTAGGAAAGATTCAAAAGTAGTTTAACTTGGTAGTTTTATAGTTCACTTCTAATCTGAATATTAGGCCTCTATTTTGCTTTTCAGTTTATAAGGAATTGACTTAGTCTCAGTTGTTTTTAACCATGGCTAAAAGAGATTTCAATACCATCTCTTGTACTCTCATTTGAGAGATGAGAAAAATGAAACTGCAGAAGGATAAGTGACACAACACTTATAAAACCATACAACCATTTTAGAATTGAGCTGAATCTTAAATTCAAGTCTTCTGGTTCTAAGCCCCCTTCAAGCATTTCTAGTATTTCTAATACAAAAGGAAAGATAAAAGTAATATATTTTGGCTAGAAAGAAAATGAGGCTGATGTCTAATTGATTGAGGAAAAGTATGGGATAATTTATTTCTTGCATTAAAATGGAAAGAACTATCAAATAGAAACTTCTAAGGTGATTCTGTGGCTCTGTGGTGTTAACCTTCTAAATGAAGTGAATAATATACTTAAGTGGTTAGAATGATACCACACTGAAAAACGTACAAAATTAAATGTTGCAGAAGCGTCTAAGATTGACATAACATCCACAGGTAGTAGCATTTTTATTTCGCAGCAAAGTCAGTATACTCAAATCAATTACTTGCCCTCCTATGAATCATTTATCAAAAATTTTTTTTTAAATCACATGCCAGTAGAAAAAGACAAACAGGAGGACCATTAATTCATTGTAATATTTATTTACCCATGAGTTCCACAAAATTTATCAGGTATCTGTTATATTTCAGACTCTTCGTTAGGTACTGGAGATCTAAATATATCTAAACCATTGTAGTTTCCTCTCAAGAAAGTTCCAATGTCAGAGATGTAAAAAAAAAAAAAAAAAGTAATTGCAATGAAGTGTGAGATGCTACATTGATGATGACAAGTAGGAAGAGAATAATTAGTTGGTCAGAGAATACTAAGTAAAAGGGAGAAGAGGGGTTTTTTTCCTTGCAAAAAGGTTGAAATCGACCCTGTGGGTAAAGTGAGAGTAGATAAGGGGGATAGAATTCTGAACAGAGGGAAAATTATAAGCCAAGTACAGAGGTTAAACATCTGGGGGCCTAGATGAATTGTAGGTAGAACGGTATGGCTGTATTGGGTGAAACAGAAGGTAAGAGAAGAGATTAGAGTCAGGTCTACATCATACAGAGTCTTGAATTCCACATTAAAAATTTTGACTTTATATATTAAATAAAGAAGAACCTTAGACATATTTGAAGGAATGAGCCAAAGAAAACGGAAAAAAGTGTAACATATTTTGAGCTATCAAGATATGCATATAATAAGTTTATGCTATGTTATGTTGCAGTAACAAAGTATTCCCAAATCTCAGTGCTTTCCAAAAAGAGATTTTATTTTTCAGTAATATTACATTGTCGGGGGCCGGTGAGACTGGCACATCTGCCGGGGTCTCTCGACCTGCAAGAGGGTCCCAATACCTGGAAGAGAGAGTGCGCGGAAGAAAAGACAAGACAGGACAGCTGGAGTCTGGAGGGCTGGCCCTAAAACCAGCAACTTTATTGTACACTGAGTTAGTATATATATCTTTTCCTACCTCATTTTACAGGAACATTCTTTGCCCCACCTCATTTACATAAGCATTCTTAGTCCCATCTCAATTATCAGAACAGATGCCATTATCTTAATAAAGGGAAGAGAGAGTCATCAGGCTACAAGCTTAGGCAGCGGAAAACACAAAATGGGTACAATCAAGTCACACAATGGGTACAATCAAGTCATGGAGGTGGGTCTCATTATCAGGGTGAGGAAACCTATAGTTAAAATGTTAATGATCTATGCAAGTCATCAGAGAGGTGATAGACCCATTAACTTTGCAAATAGCAGTCACAGGAACAAGCATGGGACCCATCAATAGAGGGTAAACAAAGTCATAAAACTAGCCCAGAGCAGGTACTTCAAGAAACAATGCCTAGTAAAACCACACAGCCTTCACCCAGCCTTTTAGGTCAGTGGACCAGAAATAGGCTTCTGCAAACTCAAACTTCTATTAAATCTCTCTTTCACTGGTCTCGACTGCTTCCAGGGGGTGAGAAACATGTCCGGGCTCAAGCTCCATTATGGCGGGGACACCGAGTGGTCTCAACGCTGGAGCGATCCCCACATTACATGTGAACCGTGGCTCTGCTTCATGCCGCATCAGGCCAGGACACAGGCCAAAGGGGCCGTCCTACCTGAGTGCAGGGCACTGGGAAAAGATCGGTGGGTGGTGGAATGTGTGACAGTGACATCCACTGCTTCTTATTCCAATTTTAATCACCAAAGAAAGTCACATAGTAAAGCCTGCTGAGGACATGTAATCTTATGAGGAGAGAGAGAATAAATAAATAAGGAGAATAATTAGAAACAATCATACAATTTATGCAAGTGTGAGTATAACATCTAATTATTTCCTGGTTTTCATCCGGAAATCAATTGTGTGTGTGTGTGTGTGTGTGTGTGTGTGCATGTGCGTGTGTCTCCATCATATCTTATGGTACTGGTAAGGATTACATCTATGTTTCTCCCTGTAACTTTGATATGTACATATTACAGTGCTCAGCACACTTGAGTTATGCAGAAAGTTAACTGATTTGGTTTGCTGCTATTGTATAAGTAGAGGAATGAGTAAGATAAAGCTGAAATATTTTTGTCCTCATGATTTCTCCCCAAAATGTGTTCATCTTAAACTTAATTTTCTTTCCCCATAACAACTGAAAATCACTTGGCAAGTCACTTCACTCCTTATACAAAGGCCATGAGCAATTCACCCTGTTGCCCAGAAACAATCCCCTTGCAAACACTAGTTCAATTCAGCCCCAAGCCTTCTGGCTGCACAGTTTCTTTTCTCCTCCTCTTTTGTGGTCAGTTATGCAATGTAATACTCAAGAAATTGCAAAGTAAAATAGAAGAGAAAGATACAGCACAAAGAAAATAAGTTATTTTCTGCTTGAGAGAACCATGAGCCTCTGAATTTGGAAATCTCAAAAGAGAAGTCACAGGCTGGTATTTGTTAGCAGTGAACCCAGTGTTCATTTTGGAGAAGACAATAGCAAAATGAAGATATTAATCTTTTCCTTACTGTCGTACTTCTCCCAAGACCTTAGATGTATAGGCTATCATTCTAGAAAAACAGATTACCATTTGGGCATCACAAAAAGGGCTAGAGAAAGGGACTTGTTTTAGGCACTTTCAAAGTAGTTTCCTGAAAATATAGTGGGTTGCCCCTAGAGAAGTGGTATTAAATGTTACCTGAGGCCATTAAAAACTCTCTCACATGGTCCTGTCAGTCATTTTTGTCCAAATGCGGTTTTATACTTCATGTATTTAAGTTCACTTGATATTAGGTGATATGTGTTTTGGACCTACTTTAAGGTTTTTGCCTATTTGCAGAGCTTACTGAAAGAAATCTTTAAAGTCAATGAGTATTAGGAAATGCATTCATTCATCTAAGTTTATTGAGTGCCTGCCTACTTTATCTCCAGTGTGTGTGGAATAATAAGGATGTGGCAGTAGGCAGAAAGAAGAACTTTCATGTGTGATGCATATGTTCCAGTGTTTACTAGTTCATTTTACACATTGAACAGTCTATGTTATCTACAATATGCTAGAATTTGTACTGAGTGAGCAAAAATGGATAAAGTTCTTGACTTCCAAGAGCCTGTATAGATTAGTGGCTGAGAAACGTAATCTGTAAAATGAGTGTTGTCAGCAATAAACAAGTCTATATTTTATTTATCACACACATTATCTGAGAACTTCTAAATCTCAAGGAAATGATGGAGAGAAGGTGAGATACAAAAAAAAAAAAAAAAAAAAAAAAAAAAAGAATAGGCTATCATCCTTATAATTTGTGGGACTTATAGTCCTGATTGTGTGTAAGGGTCAGTCCTGTAACCTCCAGAACCAACAGAGTCAGGATGTCAGGCTGACCAACATAATAGACCTTTTGAAACAGCCAGATCACCATGCTGTAATTTTTTTCATTTTTGTTAAACTTCTGGTTTACCTGAAAAAAATAAAATGAGTCAAAATATTTTAAAGATATCACAAAGTATGTTCCATCGAAAAGATGATGATAATAATTATACTCACAATGTGACAGTAGTATTAATAGAATGGTGACTAACACTCATTTTGTTTTTACCATGTGCTAGAAACTCTTCTAAGAACATTCTATGTTTTAACATCTTTCATCCTACAACAACCATGCAGGATAAGTATTTTCATCTCATTTTACAGTTGAAATAACTGACGATATCTTTGGTAACTGATAGGTAAGTGTTTTGCTTAAGACCAGTTGACTAGTAGATAGTAGGGCCAAATTTTCCACACCAACAATAAAGTGGTAGGACCTAAATGCTAAGTAATCCAGTAACAAAGATAAATTTTACTTTATAAGAATAAATAGGGACTTCATTTATGGAAAAAATAAGAGCAAATTGCTTATAGGAGTAGAGAAATATGAGTTATTTTAGACAAAGATAATAGGGGATGCTTAGAATGGAGAATGAGATTTGATGTGTGCTTTATAAAATGGGCACTGCCCCTAAACTGTGACATCAGACAAATTGCTCAAGTGATCTCTGAAGCATCTTCTCTTAACTAGTATTTCAAAAGTCCTTCGTACCTATCTTCATGAGTAGGAAGATGTAATTAAATTTGGAGTCTGTCTTTCGGGAACATCTGAGAGCAAAATATGAATAGTTCTACCTTCCAGAAGGTTTTCTGTTAGGATCTTCAGAGTGTGAAGAGATTTCACTATAGAGAGAAGACATGATTCCAGGTTTGCCAAATTTAGAAATCACATGAACTGCTGAATGTAGAACAAATTTTGATTCCTCTTTGGTCTTTGATTCTACGTTTTATTAGATTTACGTGAATATTCCTTGTCTTTTCCTGGCCTGCTTTCGCCCCATTTTCATTTTCTTTCTCATTCTCCTTCTTCCTTTTTCTCCTTCTCCATCTCTCCTCTTGTAAATGCCTCAAAGCATGACATTATATAAAAATAAAATAATCTTTTTGCCATATGTAACTTGGAATGGATCAGGGTTTGATTTCTGAACTTGATTTTCCTAGAAATGAGCATCACTTTTAAAATAAAATTAGAATAAACATATAACTTCATGAAGCCCACAATATTTTGGACAAAAATTAGATTCATGCTGGATTTGGTTAGAACTTTATGTTCAGCTATAGGCCAACTGGTTTTTGTTAAATTATACTTAATGTCATCCATTTCTTTGAAAGTTCCAGAGACTAAAAATACCTCTTGAGTTTTGGTGCATTTGCATGACTACACTGCATACCATTTTCTCTGTATTACGTAGCACCATGCTTGATATTTATATAAGCAGTATTGTAAGAATACACATTTTTTTTTTTACTCACCAGAATTGCAGTGTGTTCAACAGCATAGGCCTGCCTACTTTGGGAAAAACTGAGATAGGAACATATGAACTTTGGGTACATATAAACTAGCAAGTTACAAAACAACATTTGGCTTTAAAGCAATGCTATAATAGAACAATTTTATATGCAATGAAATATTCACAATATGATTCAATTTCTTAGATCTTTTTTAACATTCAACTTTTTAGTATCCTATCACATATAAAGTTAAGAACACAATGGATAGAGCAGTTTTTTAATTTAAATTGTTTTAAAAATAATTATTTGATGTTCTAAGTTTCAGGGTAAGGAGTAGATATGGTATTCTATGCTATAAAGATAATTTATATAGACAAGGATGCAATACATATAAATGGAAAAGTTTAATCAGAACCATGGACACAAAAATGTAATACCAATATAGATTTCTGTGGTTTTTATTCCAGGAAAGAAAAATTTAGCCTTCAAAATAGGATGCATGTTTTTCAAACCAATAATTAGCTTAGAAGAAAAATAGTTGAGGTGGATTTTCTGACTCATTAGGATATGGTCTTCAAGTCATCTTTCTAATTAGTTGGGGGCATCCATCAGCACACTATGCTAAGTTAAATGATATGGTACAGTGTTGGAAGTTTGACAGCTTACTCTATTACATTTCAGTGGAAACATTTTAGCAAAACAAATCTTTAAAAATAGCATTTAAAAAAGGGAGTGAAATGAATAATCATTCAAATGCTCCATAGCCACACTTACTGAAGAAAAATACAGGACAGATCTCTGACTTTAAATTTTTTTTTGTAATTTTGGTTTCTAATGCATGCAACCACTTCAAAATGGGTATTTAATACATCAGTTCATGCAAAGACAAGATGACAGCTATGGAATGATGCGTTCTTTAATTCCTCTTTTTTTTTTTTTTCACTAAACTGCCCAGCTTTGTGGTTCCTGTGATATCTTTTTTCCCATGGAATCACAAAGCAAAAGAACAACAATGGAAGAAGATTGCTTTACAAAGGGAAGTTTTCCAGGCGTATTACTTACGGAATGGAACACTGGATTTGATTCCAGAAGCTTACTAACGGTAGAGTAATAAGAATGCAGTCTATAGGGGGTTGAATTTTCATTCTTCTACTTATTAGTGGTATGACCTTGGGGAAATTACCTATCCTATGCTTTACATTCTTAAATCATGCAATAGACATGTACAATATATACTTCAGAATTTTGTTGAGAATTAAATAAGTGCAAAGTAATATTTATTAATTGGTTACTACTAATATTACCATGATCACTTTTGCTTTCATTCAGTATTTTGTTTGCATATGACTGCTACTCTGAAAACCTAAAATCCGCTAAACTTATTAATGTTGTTAATACACAATCATATATTTATTGATTCCCTCTTACCTAGCGAAGGGAATATTTAAGCCATAACAACTACATGTTGCTGCACTTACGTATGACAAATAAAAAAGCCCATGACTAAGTTGAGAAAAAATAGTCACCTGGTACTCTAATACAGACCCAGCTGGATTCACTGTCTGGAGTTTATGATCCACTAATAACTAGCTTGTGTTGCAGCAGGCTGATATTTTCCATGTAACTACTGGCACATGAGAGGATTCACCTATTCTTTCTACAGAAAGGGAGCAGGGGCGACTAGCCCTAGTCTAACTACAGACTACATTCTATGAACACTCTCTTGTTCAGCAAAATCTCAGCAATGGTGAAAATGTAGGTATCATGGATTAATGTCCTGCAACTTAATTTCATCTGCCATTAATCAGAAGAGAAAAGAGATACATAGCCCCTGAAATCCAGAAGCTGACCTGATGCTATCAGCCAGAACTAATGTTGCTACAAACTGGTCTGATACTCAGCTAGTCAGATCTTGGTGGTCTGTTGATACAAACAATATCCCAAAACTTCAACATCATTTATGACCATTGTGTAAATTTTTCTAATTTTAAGATGCCCCCCTCAAAAAAGGAACCCTTCTAACCAGGTGTGGTGGTGTGTGTCTGTCATCTCAGCTACTCAGAAGGCTGAGGTGGGAAGACTGCTTGAGCTCAGGAGTTCTAGGTAACAGAGTGAGACCCTATCTCTCTAACAAAAACAAAAACAAAGAAAAGAAAAGAAAAAAAAAGACTAATCTGTAATCATGTTTGAACAAAGACAAAATAAAAACCATGAACATTGTTTAACCAACAAAAATGACCAAACATTTTCTTTTTTTAAAAAAAAAATTCTTTATTATACTTTAAGATCTGGGGTACATGTGCAGATTGTGCAGTTTTGTTCCATAGGTATACACCTGCCATGGTGATGGTTTGCTGCATTCATCGCCCCGTCATCTACATTAGGTATTTTTCCTAATGTGATCCCTCCCCAATCTCTCCACCTGCTGCTGCTATTCCTCCTGTAGTCCCCCACCCCGCCAGGCCCTGGTGTGTGATGTTCCCCTCCCTGTGTCTGTGTGTTCTCATTGTTCAATACCCACTCTGGCTAATATGAATGAATGCTGCTTCTGTATTCAACATTATTTTTTAGACTAAGTATCAGTCTAGTCTTCCATTCTTCTAGATAAGATGTGTTAGGATACCCAACCATAAAATTACCCCTGCTTCTTGGAGGTTGAAGCAGGTGGATCACCTGAGGTCAGGAGTTTGAGACCAGCCGGGCCAACATGGTGAAACCCCATCTCTACTAAAAAAAAAATTAGCAGGAATGGTGGCAGGCACCTGTAATCCCAGCTATTCAGGAGGCTGAGGCAGGAGAATCGCTTGAACCTGGGAGGTGGAGGTTGCAGTGAGCTGAGATCGCACCATTACACTCCAGCCTGGGCAACAAGAGCGAAACTCCGTCTTAAAAAAAAAAAAAAAAAAAAATTACCCCTGCTTTTTGATGCATTAAAACCAAAGCAAAACCTGCTTCTTTAAACTTTCCCTAAAGTTACCTCATGCAAGCCTAATTCGTAAGTGTTCTTTAACACACTTTCACTGAGGTGACCCATGGTTCTCCATGTTGTGTGTTCTCCTTTGCTACAACGAATTATAAAAAACCCAATTTGTTACATTTTGGGTGGATTCCTAGTGGTCTTTGGCTGGAGGGTCTTGACAAAGGTAAACAAATGAACTTTCTATGTGATATCAACAATGCAAATGTGAGTCAGATGAGTTGCTATAAATGTTTAAACAAAAAACAAATGGAGTACAATTTGCTCTTCTGAGCCTGTAAACAAAGTTGATCTCTTTTGCTCTATTGGTACCAAGATGGATTAGCTTATTTTAGAAAGGAAAATAACAGATGAATTTTATCATGGCGGGATCTAGCTCCTGCTGAGAGCAATCTTCCCCATGTATCCTCAGGGACACATCTTGTTTTACATAAACAAAACAAACATACAAAATCCCTGAACTCCACACCAATTTGTAAAACATTTTCTTCTAAAGCAGTAAAATTTTAATGACCTACATTATGATAAGGTCTTTTTAGGGTTTGGGGGATAAAGAGGAGTTTTGTTTTTTTGAATATTCTGATTAACTTGAGTGTTTGCTTCAGTAATAATGTGAAGGAACAAAACAACATCGAACTTACCACCATTAGAAATAGGGACATTGAGAGAAAGAAGGGAGAATAAGAACAAAAGGATAATGTGAATTTTTCAGCACTATTTTAGGAAAGGCAGGAACATTATAAGGGCAGGAGGATTTCTATGACTGGTGATGTGGTTTGACTGTGTCCCTACCCAAATCTCATCTTGAAATGTAGCTCCCATGATTCCTATGTGTTGTGGGAGGGACATGGTAGATGATGATTGAATCATGGGGGCATTTCCCCCATACTGTTCTTGTGGTAGTGAATAAGTCTCACAAGACCTGATGGTTTTATAAGTGGAATTCCCTTTCACTTGGTTCTCATTGTCTCTTGCCACCACCCTGTAAAAAGTGCCTTTCACCTTCTGCCATGATTGTGAGGCCTCCCCAGTCACGTGGACCTGTGAGTCCATTAAACATCTTTTTCTTTAGAAATTACCCAGTGTTTGGTGTCTTTAGTGAAAACATGAAAAGGGACTAATACAACTGGGTAAGAGGAGAGTAAAAAAACAAGCTCAGAGAGATGTTTATACTCTGCTATGATTTGAGAAGAAAGCAATAATATATATGTATACATGGGTAAAATCAGGGAGCATTCTGGTAAGAATACTAAGGAAACTAATAAGAGCAGCTTAATCCACACAGGAATACTGTGTGGCTAGGTCAAAGAGAGGAAGAGAGATTTACCTCCGTGTGTGTGTGTGTGTGTGTGTGTGTGTGTGTGTGTGCATGTGTTTATTCCACACGTGCTTTGTTTACTAAAAATAAATGAAATTTTAATATAAAACTAATCAGTCATAAAAGAAGTATATATAAAGAGAATAACATCTGGTCCTGAGATATAGCAAACTCCTTTTCTTTTCTTTTTCTTTCTTTTTTTTTTTTCCTGAGACAGAGTCTTGCTCTGTCACCCAGGCTGGAGTGCAGTGGCACTATCTCAGCTCACTGCAACTTCTGCTTCCCAGGTTCAAGCAATTCTCCTTCCTCAGCCCCCCGAGTAGCTGGGATTGCAGGTGCCTGCCACCATACCTGGCTAATTCTTCTATTTTTAGTAGAAATAGGGTTTCACCATGTTGGCCAGGCTGGTCTCAAACTCCTGACCTTGTGAACCGCCTGCCTTGGCCTCCCAAAGTGCTGGGATTACAGGTGTGAGCCACTGTGCCCAGTTACAAATCATTTTCAAAAGGGAAAAACTATCAATATTAATTGTACATTAATATAACCGGAAGGTTTTGGGAACCTTTTTTTATGGAGTTCAGTTTCAGTTCAACTCTCGGCTTTTTTTTTTTCAGCTGGATGACAGTGTGCTTAAGTTTAAGCAATTTAAACTTTCTGAGCCATAGAGTTCTCAAATAGAGGGATTTAAATATGTCTGCCTCCCAGCATTATTGTGAAGATTTCATCAATTAAGTAGAGAAATACACTTAGCCAGTGAGTGATTTTTAGAAAATTCTTCTCATTCTTCCATGTTTACTGATTTTGTTACCCCCATCTTGCGCTCCCACATCACCAGCCCACTTCTTTGAAGTGACTAGAAGTGAAACATTTAACAAAAGAAGACCTGTGAGTACACCTCGGAGGAGAGGGAAGATGGAAGTAGGAGATATGGCATAGGGCTATTCTGCAGGGAGGTTTCAGAAGAGAATGGCGCCCCTGTATTAGTTTCCTGGGGCTGCTGTAACAAATTACCTCAAACTTGGTGGCTTAAAACAAGACAAATTTATTCTATCACAGTTCTCGAGTTTAGAAGTCTGAAATCAAGCTGTTAACAAGACCATGCTCTCGCTGAGGGCTCTACCAAAGAATTCTTAGTTACTCTTTTTACCTTCTGGTGGCCTCAGCAGTCCTTGGTCATCCCTGACTTGTAGTTGCATCACTGCAATTTCTGCCTCTATCTGACTTCCCTGGATCTCTGTGAGTCCTGTTTTCTTATAAGAACAACAATTATTGGATTTAGGGCTGGCTTGCTGTACTCCAAAATGACCTCATTTTAACATGATTACTTCTGCAATGACCCTATCTTCAAAGATAGTCACATTTACGGGTACTTGGAGTTAGCACTTCAAAATATATTTTTTTGGGGAAATAATTCAACCCACTACCCCTCCTGTCTCAATAAACATGTGACTTGTAGTCACATGGAGAGGGAGGGATGAGAATGGCAGTGTGTAGGACTCAAATGCAAAGAACAGTAAGCTCATCTTGGGACATAGATCAAGTGTCCTTCCTGTAAGTGGCTGCTAGAATACCTTGCTGAAACTTTCCAAACTGCAGACATCCTTTCCCATGTTGAATACAAGAGAATTTTTGAAGTACCTCTGAAAATTTGACTCTCACCTGCAGACCTCTGAGTTATGGTTTATAAAGGGGTAGGGTTCTGCAGTCTCACAATTTCTGTCCTAAAGTTTGGTTTTAAAAGTATAGATCACATTTACACATTTACACTTGCTCTTTTACTAAAAGAAGAATCTCCAGCATTCAAGAAGAATAATGCTGAAATTAAAAATGATGTAAAATATACTTGTCACTAAGTGTAAGAGTTCAGAGGAGCAGGCTGTTTCTAACATTTACAGAGCCTTAGACAAGAGTACATGGAGGTTCCCAACTGCACCCTTTTTTTTTTTCTTTATAACTTGCCTCATCCATATCTCGTGGACATTCCAGAACTCAGGTCCAAGTGCCATCTGTTCCCCCAAACAGACGCCTCTTCACTCTGCCTCAGACTTAAGAATATGTTCACCTGAAGAAATGTCTGCTGAAAAGAAACTGGCACAAGCTTCAGAAGCAAGTTCATGGCTATTCAGGCATGGAATTTGGGGTCCTCTGTGCCAAGAATATGAGTCAGAAGGTGAGGAAAGGCTCAGACTCTAGAAGACTACAGTATCTTAACCCTTTAGCTTTACTTTAGCTTTACTTTTACCTGGAGCAGGAAAAGTAACTTTATTAACATTTACATTTTCTTTTCTAAGACTGTGGCCATGGCTTTAATAGCATTCTATTGTCACTTTTGACTCCTATCATAGCTTGGTTGATTTATATACTATTTTGGACACTTAAAAACAGGATATTGCAAGCTGGGTGCCCTGGTGCATACCTGTTGTCCCAGCTATTCAGGAGGCTGAGGCAGGAGGATTACTTGAGCCGGGAGACTAACTTAGGCAACATAGTAAGACCCCATCTTAAAAAGCGAACAATAAGATCTCTCATCTTTACCCTATTTGCTATATAGTACTTACCTTATTCTGATAGGTGGTAGACTATTTGATGTAAGAAGATTGTTTATCAGGTCAACTGGTAAATATTAAAGGACTTCAAAGGACGTGCCCCAGATGGGACCTCTGAAAAATATATCAAAAATTATCCCATTGCTGCTTCTCTGAGTTATGACTTGAATTTTTGTGGTTATGAGGGTTTGTGTTGTGAAGGTAGGGGACTGAATTAAGAGAGAGATTTGAAAAGTACTGTCATTGCGCATGAACAACTTGGGAAATCTGTTCCCTTCAGTTGGCCCTGAAATACCATACTGGATATGCCAGGGATAGGGACAGAGATAATGGAGAAGCTCCTAATGAGTTTTAGTAAGCAAGACTGGTCCTTGCTATCTTTATGTTATCTCAGGAAACCCAGGAAAGCTATGACTGTTAAGGGCTGTATATCCTACTAGTGATACAAATATGGAGGATGTTTTGTACATAAGGAGTTACACTATAGGATTATTTATGATTGTAAAAAATTTGAAACAAATATTTAGCAATTTTCTAACAGTGTGGTACATTTATTTAAGAATAGTCTACTATTAGTCCTGTACTACAGTCATGTACTATAACATAATATCACAATTCATGTTGTAGTATAATAGTTAATAACATGGAATATTCTAATAACTATATTGAGTAAAGTGGGCTGTACAGGAACAGCATGTCTAATATAATTTAAATTTGGAGAAGGGAGAATCATTTTTATGTACTCAAATGAAAAAGCTTTATCAAGTATACCGAAGCATTAATGGTATTGATCCTTAAGAGTGGTTTAATTTTCTACCTTTAAGTTTTTCTGAATGTTGCATAATGTCCTCAATAGATAAATAATATTTTACTATAAAAAATAAAGATGAATAAAAGCATCAACCTCTTGTAGAAAAAAGACACTAAGTTACGTCTTGATGTAAAGGTAAAATCAGAGATGCATGAGCTGTTAAGTCTGTCTTCTCTTTGCCTCTCTATTCATAGATATTTGAGGCTTTGATTCCTGTGTGTCTATACAGAACATTAATTTACTTATGTAAAGAGGTGTCAATATCTTTATTTTTAAAAAAGATGTTGGTATTAAGTCAAAAACAATAACAACAGAAGTAACAATACTAATTGTGTACATTTATATAACATCTATCGATTAGCAAAACTTCTTCACACTTCTCTAAAGAAGAGTAATTCTGCCCAAGGAAAATGTTCTCATTATGCATGGAAGAGAAAAGCATTATATGAGGCCAATTTAAAATTTTATAATATAATAGGGAAGAATAAATTATAGATTAAATTCAACTTTTATATTTTTAATAGAAGTGTAAAACTAAGCTTCAACTAAAGATTATTGTGGGTTGCTTACAAGTGACAGATTTGAGTTCTGCCCATTGGAAGCTACTTTGCTGCTGCTATGTTAACATGACCTGTTCCTCTCTATCCACCTACTTTTCCACGAAGGAAGAGCCAACATGTTATACAAAAGTATGAAGGGACACAGTCAAATTCACAAAACAGCCCCTTCTAGCTTGCTTTACAACCTACTACCTCACAAACACTTTACAAGCCATATTTTCAGTGTAAGATGAGACAAGTTTTACACCTAGCAATGAAGAATCAGCTAGAAACAATCTGAACAGCTACCTTTCCTAGGAAATACATACCCTTGTTTTTACATTATTTTGTGGTGTGCAGGAATGTACCATACAGGTTACATGGTTTGGCTGTGTCACCCCTGTGCAAATTTCATCTTGAATTGTAGTTCCCATAGTCCTCATATGTTGTGGAAGGGACCAGGTGGAGACAATTGAATAATGGGGGAGGTTTTTCCTATCCTGTTCTCATGATTGTGAGTCTCATTTCTCACAAGATCTGATGGTTTTTAAAAGGGTGTCCACCTTCACTGGGCACTCATTCTGTCTCCTGCCACCCTGTGAAGAGGTGCCTTCTGCCTTGATTGTAAGTTTACTGAGACGTCCCCAGACATGCAGAACTTTTAGTCAATTAATCCTTTTTTCTGTATAAATTCCCCAGTTTGACGTATTTCTTCATAACAGTGTGAAAACAGACTAATATATTTTTCTTAAATTGTATGTATTAAAGGGAAGGCTTACTTTCCTGTTTCCTTCATTTTTTGTTTATAGAATATCTTCTAAGTTCAGATCTCTCTTTTTTTTTTCAACTTTTATTTTAGATTCAGGGGTATATGTTCAGGTTTGTTACATGGATAAATTGTGTGTCTCGAAGGTTTGGTGTACAAATGATTTCATCACCAGGTAGTGAGCATAGTACTTGATAGGTAGGTTTTTGCTCCTTGCTCTCCTAATATTCTTCACCCTCAAGTAGGCCCTCTGTCTATTGCCCCCCTTTTTGTGTCCATGTGTAGTAAATGTTTAGCTTCTACTTATAAGTGACAGTATGCAGTATTTGGTTCTCTGTTCCTGCATTAATTCACTTAGAATAATGGTCTCCAGCTGCATCCATGTTGTTGCCAATGACATTATTTTGTTCTTTGTTTATGACTGTGTTGTATTCCATGGTACGTATGTACCACATTTTCTTTATACAGTCCACTGTTGATGGGCATCTAGGTGATTCGGTATCTTTACTATCCTGCATAGTGCTGTGATGAACTTATGAATGCTTGTGTCTTTTTGGTAGAACAATTTATATTTCTTTGGGTATATACCCAATAATGAGACTACTGGTCAAATGATAGTTCTGCTTGACTTCTTTGAGAAATCTCCAAAATGCTTTCCACAGTGGCTGAACTAATTTACATTCCCACCAGCAGTGTGTAAGCGTTTCCCTTTCTCTGTAACCCTACTAATATGTGTTATTTTTTTTTGAATGTTTTATAAAAGTCGTTCTAACTGGATTGAGATGGTATCTCATTGTGGATTTCATTGACATTTCTCTAACCATTAGTGATACTGGGTGTCTTCTCATCTGCTTGTTGGTCATGTGTTTGTCTTTTTTTAAGGAGTGTCTGTTCATGGTCTTTCTTCATTTTTTTTTTTTTTTTTTTTTTTTTGAGACGGAGTTTCACTCTTGTTACCCAGGCTGGAGTGCAATGGCGCGATCTCAGCTCACCGCAACCTCTGCCTCCTGGGTTCAGGCAATTCTCCTGCCTCAGTCTCCTGAGTAGCTGGGATTACAGGCACGCGCCACCATGCCCAGCTAATTTTTTGTACTTTTAGTAGAGACGGGGTTTCACCATGTTGACCAGGATGGTCTCGATCTCTTGACCTCGTGATCCACCCGCCTCGGACTCCCAAAGTGCTGGGATTACAGGCATGAGCCACCACGCCCGGCTATGAAGTTACTTGTTTTTTGCCAATTGGTTTGTTTAAGTTCCTTACAGATTCTGGATATTAGACCTTTGTCACATGTATAGTTTGCAAATACTTTCTCCCATTCTGTAGATTGTGTATTATTCTGCTGATAGTTTCTTTGCTGTGCAGAAGCTCTTTAGTTTAATTAGGTACTACTTTTCTGTTTTTCTTTTGTTGCAGCTGCTTTTGGAGACTTCATCATAAAGTCTTTGCCAATGTCTGTGTCCAGAATGGCATCTTAGGTTTTCTTCTAAGGTTTTTATAGCTTTAGGTCTTAGATTTAAGTATTTAGTCCATCTTGAGTTAATTTATATGTATGTTGAAAGGAAGGGCCAAGTGTGGTAGCTCATGTTTCTAATCCCAGAACTTTGGGAGGCTGAGGCAGGTGGATCACATGAGGTCAGGAGTTTGAGACCAGCCTGCTCAAGATGGTGAAGCCCCATCTCTACTTAAAAAAAAAAAAAAAGCAAACATTTAGCTGGGTGTAGTGGTGGGCACCTGTAATTCCAGCTACTCAGGAGGCTGAGATAGGAGAATTGCTTGAACCCAGGAGTCAGAGGTTGTGGTGAGCCAACATTGCACCATTGCCCTCTACCCTGGGCAACAAATGTGAAACTCCTCCCACCCCCAAAAAAAAGAAAAAAAGGAAGGAGTCCAGTTTTAATTTTCTGCATATAGCCAGTCACTTATCCCAGCACCATTTATTGAAGAGAAATTCCTTTTCCCATTGCTTGTTTTTGTCGACTTTGTCAAAGATCAGATGGTTATAGATGTGTAACTTTATTTCTGATTTCTCTAACCTGTTACATTGTGTCTGCTTTTGTACCAGTACCATAATATTTTGTTTACTGTAGCATATAGTTTTACATCAAGTAGTGTGATGCTTCTGGACTTGTTCTTGTTGCTTAGGATAATTTTGGCTATTTGAGCTCCATTTGGGTTTCACATACATTTTAGAATAGTTTTTTCTAGTTCTGTGAAAAAAGTGGTATCAGTAGTTCGATAGGAATAGCATTGAATCTGTAAAATGCTTTGGGCAGGATGGCCATTTTAATAATATTAATTCTTCCTACCCATGAGCACGGAATATGTTTCCATTGATTTGTGATGTCTCTGATTTCTTCAGAAGTGTTTTGTAATTCTCACTGTAGAGATCTTTTACCTCCTCACTTGGCTGTATATCTAAATATTTTATTCTATTTGTGGCTCTTGTGACTGAGATTGTGTACTTGATTTGGCTCTCAGCTTGGACATTACTGATGTCTAGAAAGGCTACTAATTTTTGTATGTTGATTTTATATCCTGAAACTTTGATGTATATTATTTATTTTCTTTGCTAGCTTTGGGGTTGGTTTGCTCTAGTTTTTCTAGTTCCTCTAGGTTGTTAATTTGAGATCTTTCTAATTTTTTAATCTAGACATTTAGCACTATAACCACTGCTCTTAACACTGCTTTAGCTGTGTCCCAGAGATTCTGATATGGTATATCTTTATTTCATTACTTTTTAGAAGGCTTTTGGTAGAGTCTTTATGGTTTTCTGGGTATAGAATGATATCATTAATTAAGAGAGATAGTTTGACTTTTTCTTTTCTTATTTGGATGCCTTTTATTTCTTTACCTTGATTGAGTTCACTGGCTAGAACTTCCAGTTCATATTGAAGGAACTGGTGAGAGTGGGCATCTTTCTCTTGTTTCAGTTCTCAAGGGGAATGTTTCATGCTTTTACCCATTTAATATGATGTTGGCTGTGAATTTGTCATAAATGGCTTTTGTTACTTTGAGGTATGATCCTTTGTTGTATTGAAGTTTGTTTGGGGTTTTTAGCATGAAGAAATGCTGAATTTTTTTCTTTTTGAGACGGAGGTTCGCTCTTGTTACCCAGGCTGGGGTGCAATGGCGCGATCTCGGCTCACTGAGAAATGCTGAATTTTATCAAAAACCTTTTCTGCCTTTATTAAGAGGATCATGTGTATTTAATTTTTAATGACAAATGATTCAATTCAATAAGAAAACTTAACTATCATAAATATATATGCACCCAACACTGGAGCATTCAGATTTATAAAACAAGTTCTTAGAGACCTATGAAGAGACTTAAATAGCCATCCAATAGTAGTGTGAGACTTCAGTACTCCCACTGACGGTGATAGACACATCATCGAGGCAGAAAACAAAGATCTCCATAACATAAATTTGACACTTGACTAAACCAAATAGACTAAGAGGCATCAACAGAATACTCTATGCAATAATAAAATACACGTTTTTCTCATATGCACATGGCACATACTTTAAGATTAGCCACATGCTCAGCAATCCTCAGCAAATTTTAAAAAATCCAAATCATGCCAACCACATTCTTAGACCATAACAAAATAAAATATAATTCAATACCAAGAAGATCTTTCAAAATCATACAATTACATGGAAATTAACCAATCTGCACCTGAAATTTTGAGTAAATAATGAAATTAAGGCAGAAATCCAAAACTTCTTTGAAAATAATGAAATAAACTTATATCGGAATCTCTGGGACACAGCTAAAGCAGTGTTAAGAGGAGTGTTTATAGTGCTAAATACCTACATTAAGAAGATAGGTCTTTTCAAGAAAAAAAAGCCCCTGGATTTATTGATTTATTTTGAAGTTTTTTTGTGTGTGTCTCTATCTTTTTCAGTTCTGCTCTGATCTTAGTTATTTCTTGTCTTTTGCTAGCTTTTGAGTTTGTTTGATCTTGCTTCTCTAGTTCTTTTAATCATGACACTAGGGTGTCGATTTTAGATCTTTCCTCACTTCTCATGTGGGCATTTAGTGCTATAAATTTCCCTCTAGACACTGCTTTAAAAGTGTCCCAGATATTCTGGTATGTTGTGTCTTCATTCTCATTGGTTTTAAAGAGCACATCTTTATTTCTGCCTTCATTTCATTATTCAGTAGTTATTCAGGAGCAGGTTGTCCAGTTTCCATGTAGTTGTATGGTTTTGAGCGAGTTTCTTAATCCCGAGTTCTAATTTGATTGCACTGTGGTCTGAGAGAGACTGTTAAGATTTCTGTACTTTTTTTTTTTTTTTTTTTTGAGACGGCATTTTGCTGTTATTACCCAGGCTGGAGTGCAATGGCGTGATCACGGCTCACTGCAACCTCTGCCTCTTGGGTTCAAGCATTTCTCCTACCTCAGCCTCCCGTGTAGCTGGGACTACAGGCTGCACCACCATGCCCAGCTAATTTTTGTAATTTTAGTAGAGACAGGTTTTCACCATGTTGACCAGGATGGTCTCGATCTCTTGACCTAGTGATCCACCCACCTTGGCCTCTCAAAGTGCTGGGATTATAGGCATGAGCCACCACCGCGCCCCGCCAAGATTTCTGTAATTTTGCATTTGCTGAGGAGTGATTTACTTCCAATTATGTGGTCAGTTTTAGAGTAAGTGCAACATGGTGCTGATAAGAATGTATATTCTGTGGATTTGGGGTTGCAGAGTTCTGTAGATGTCTGTTAGGGGTTGCAGAGTTCTGTAGATGTCTGTTAGGGGTTGCAGAGTTCTGTAGATGTCTATTAGGTACACTTGGTTCAGATCTGAGTTCAAGTCCTGGATTTTCTTGTTAATTTTCTGTCTCGTTGATCTGTCTAATATTGACAGTGGAGTGTTAAAGTCTCCCACTATTACTATGTGGGAGTCTAAGTCTCTTTGTAGGTCACTAAGAACTTGCTTTATGTATCTGGGTGCTCCTGTATGGGGTACTTATATATTTAGGATAGTTAGCTCTTCTTGTTGCATTGATGCTTTTACCATCACGTAATGCTCTTCTTTGTCTCTTTTGATCTTTGTTGGATTAAAGTCTGATTTATCAGAGTCTAGGATTGCAACCCCTGCTTTTTTTTGCTCTCCATTTGCTTGGTAAATCTTCCTCTGTCCCTTTATTTTGAGTCTATATGTGTCTTTGCATGTGAGATTGGTCTCCTGAATACTGCACACCGATGGGTATTGACTGTACCCAATTTTCCAGTCTATGTCTTTTAATTGGGGTACTTAGCCCATTTACATTTAAGGTTAATGTTGTTATGTGTGAATTTGATCCTGCCATTTTGATGCTAGCTGGTTGTTTTGCCCATTAGTTGATGCAGTTTCTTTACAGTGTTGATGGCCTTTACCATTTGGTATGCTTTTATAATGGTTGGTGCTTGTTATTCCTTTCCATGTTTAGTGCTTCCTTCAGGAGCTTTTGTAAGGCAGGCCTGGTGGTGACGAAATGTCTTAGCAGTTGCTTGTCTGTAAAGGATTTTATTTCTCCTTAACTTATGAAGCTTAGTTTGGCTGGATATGAAATTCTGGTTTGGGAAAACTGACTGGCCATGTGCAGAAAGTTGAAACTGGATCCCTTCCTTACACCTTATACAAATATTAACTCCAGATGGATTAAATATTTAAACATAAGACCTAACACCATATAAACCCTAGAAGAAAACCTATGCAGTACCATTCAGGACATAGGCTTGGGCAAGGACTTCATGACTAAAAGACAAAAAGCAATGGCAACAAAAGCCAAAATAGACAAATGGTATCCAATAAAAGAAGAGCTTCTGCACAGCAAAAGAAACTATTATTAGAGTAAACCGGCAACCAATAGAATGGGAAAAAATTTTTTCAATCTACCCATCTGACAAAGGGCTAATAACTGGAATCTGTAAAGAACTTAAATAAATTTATAAGAAAAAATGAGCCCCATCAAAAAGTGGATGAAGGACATGAACAGACAATTCTCAAAAGAAGACATTTATGCAGCCAACAAACATATGAAAAAAAGCTCATCATCAATGGTCATTAGAGAAATGCAAATCAAAACCACATTGAGATACCATCTCATGCCAGTTAGAATGGTGATCATTAAAAAATCAGGAGACTACAGATACTGGAGAGGATGTAGAGAAATAGGAATGCTTTTACACTGTTGGTGGGAGTGTAAAATTATTAATTCAACCATTGTGGAAGATAGTGTGGCCATTCCTCAAGGATCTAGAACTAGAAATCTCATTTGACCCAGCAATCCCATTACTAGGTATATAACTAAAGGATTATAAAGCATTCAGTTATAAAGATACATGCAAACAAATGTTTCTTGTTGCACTGTTTACAATAACAAAGACTTGGAACCAACCCAAATGCCCATCAATGATAGACTGGATAAAGAAAATGTGGCACATATACACCATGGAATACCATGCAGCCATTAAAAATGGATGAGTTGATGTCCTTTGCAGGGACATGGATGAAGCTGGAAACCATCATTCTCAGCAAACTGACACAAGATCAGAAAACCAAACACTGCATGTTATCACTCATAATTGGGTGTTGAACAATGAGAACACATGAACACAGAGAGGGGAACATCACATACCAGGGCTTGTCAGGGGATGTGGCGGTGGGCAGTGGGGGGCGCTCGGGGAGGGTTGACAGGGCATTGGGGGATTGGGGAGGGCTAACATTAGGAGAAATACCTAATGTAGATGACAGGGGGATGGATACATCAAACCACCATGGCACGTGTATACCTATTTAACAAATCTGCATGTTCTGCACATGTACCCCAGAACTTAAAGTACAAAAAAAATAATAAAAAGTTAGATCTCAAATTAACAACCTAAAATTACACCTAGAGGAACTAGAAGAACTAGAGCAAACCAAACCCAAAGCTAGCAGAAGAAAAGAAATATCCATAATTAGAGCTGAACTGAATGAAGCTGAGATGCAAAATCCACACAAAAGATCAATGAAACCTAAAGTTTGTTTTTTGAAAGAATAAATAAATCTAGCTAGCTAGGTTAATAAAAGGGAGAGAAGATCCAAATAAACACAATCAGAAATGACAAAGGTGACACTCCCATCAATCCTGCAGAAATACAAGGAGTCCTCCGAGACTATTATGAACAACTCTATGCACAAAAACTAGAAAATCTGGAAGAAATGGATAAATTCCAGGAAACATACAATATCAAGATTGAACCAGGAAGAAATTGAAATCCTAAACAGATCACTAATGAGTTCCCAAATTAAATCTGTAATAAAATATTTACCAACTAGAAAAAGCTTTGGACCAGATGAACTCACAGCCAAATCCTATCAGATATATGAAGAAGAGCTGGTAGCAATCCTACTAAAATTATTCTAAAAAATCAAGGAGGAAGGACTAGTCCCTAACTCATTCTGTGAGGCCAGAATCATTCTGATACCAAACCTGGCAGGGACACAGTGAAAAAAGGAACTTTAGGCAATTATCCCTGATGAACATGAATGCAAAAATCTTCAGCAAAATACTAGCAAATTAAATCCAGCAGCACATCAAAATTTAATCTACCATGATCAAATATTCTTTATTTGATCATGGTAGATTAAATTGGCTTTATTCTTTGGATGCAGTTCCTTTTCACACACAAATTAATAAATGTGATTCATCACATAAACAGAACAAACATCTGATAGCTCTCTCTTAAAATAATCCTAAGAAATTTACTAAAATTAATCAAGGGTTGAGGGAAAAAACTTTAAGAAAAACTTAATAGTTATTTATTGAGCGTCTTTCTGCCCATCGCCACAGGTACAAGGAATTATACCTGTTATAATAAAGAAAAAGTATGAAAATTTAACCATTCTTAGAAATTAATTTCAGAAAGGCCACTGTAAGGATCTGTGTTTAGGTAGAACACATTTTTTTCAACAACTTCACCCTAACTGAAGGAGAGGACAAATAGGAATTCTCTTAATTATTTGGAGTAAACTGATGTTCTAAGAGATAGGGAACACTGGATAAAAGTATGCATATTCTCACATGCAACGATACACAAAGACTCAAAACAAAGAGAAGGAGGAAGATTTATCAACCAATCAGAGAGTAAAAATAAACAAATAAAAAGCAGGAGATGCAATTCTCTCCTCTGATAAAGTAGACTTTAAAGTAACAAAGAACAAAAGAGGCAAAGAAAGACATTACATAATGGCAAAAGGATCAATGTAACAAGAAGAGCTAACGATTTTATAGATCAACGAGACAGAAAATTAACAAGGACATCCAGGTCTTGAACTCAGACCCGGAACAAGTAAACTTAATAAACATTTACAGAACTCTCCACTTCAAATACATAAAACATACATTACCACCTCACACCTATTCCATAAGTGACTACATAATTGGAAGTAAATCACTCCTCAGTAATTGCATAGCATTTCATAGGTTTAAATGAAATATTGGTTGGCTGTTCATTTGTTATTTTCTTCCCTTGTTCCTTCCTGTTTACATCAAGTATAATTATTGGTATAAAAGAGGTTTTCAATACCCATTGCTAAACTGCATTCTAGCCTGGGCAAGAAAGCAATACTCCCATTCTCTCTCTCTCTTTTTCTTCCTTTTTCCTCCTCTTCTTTATTCTTTTTCTTTCTTTCTTTCTAAAAAAAAAATAAAAAAGTATGCATATAAAGAACTTTTTAAAAATTCTACTCTGCATCACTTTCTTTACTAAGGTTTACTAAGGTCCAGTTTTCCTGTAAAAAATGGGGTGAACTACCTACTTTCCAGTGTTACTGCAAGAGTTAAACAAATGGTGTACAAAATACTTAGCATACTACCTGGTACTTTATAAATGTTCAATAAGTAGGAGCTATGCAGCATTATCATGCAGTATTATAATATTTAATATCTGTAGTGGCACCAAACATGTACTTCAATAAATTTCTTCTGAATTTATTAAGGAAATAAAGGAGATCCATAGATGGCTCTTATCTATATGGCAAACTAACATGTGTGGCATGTGATAATTTAGGAAATACTAATTCTCTTTATTACAGATTTCAACTAGACTACATATTACGAGACAAAAAAGAGTAGTTTCTAATAGTAGGCATATTCTGTTTTAGTTTGTTTGTCCTGCTATAGCAGAATACCTGAAACTGGGTAATTTATAAAGAACAAGAATTTATTTTTTGAAGGAAAATTTGTATTATTTTAATTATTTTTATGTACAGAAACCTCAACAGTGTTCATTTAACCCAGTTTAGTGGAAAATTCTTTAGCCTTTGCCTTTTCAAGCTTGGCAATGAGAGTCACAGACATGGGACCCAGGACATTGCCTCCCCAGTGACGGTGGATCTCATCAAATCCGTCGATGTAATTGGTCCGATATCTTCAACCAGCTTAGCTAAAGCTCCTTTGTCTTCTGAGTTAACCTGTGTGAAGGCGACAGTGGTGAAGGTCTTCTTGTGGACTAGATGTTGCAGTCTTTCCTTCCCCTTGATAATGCAGTCAGGGACCCTCATTTTATGATGCAGTGTAGGCAAGAAGACAACCAGTTTAATGGAATCCACATCATGTGCAGTCACCACCAGCTGAGCTTTATTATTCTCCACTAAGGTGGTAGCGGTGTTAACTCCTGCTGGAAAGTCTGGTAGTCTCCTGGGGGGACTTCCCCTTTGCTGGCAGCTTTCTTCTCAGCCCTCGGTCAACAGTCTCTGCTTATTCTCTTACTTTGTCTCTGGTCTGTACTTGTGGGCCTGCTTAAGCAGCTGAGTAGCTGTTTGGCAGTGAAGGGCTTGGGTGAACTAGTTAATCACAGTAGACACTTTCAACTGCTTATAGAGGATGGCTTTCTGCCACTGCAACCAGATATAGTGGGGCCATTTGACAAAGCGGTTGAAGTCTCTTGTGGGCTGGATGCCCTGTTCAATTCCAAAATTCTTAGGACTTTTCTCAAACAGGGAATTCACATCTTTCTTGATCTCTTGGTTCTTCACAGTATCAGGGGCCAGAGCCACCTTTTTCCCCTTGGCCTTCTTTCCTTTGAGCATCTTAGGTGGCAGGAGGAGAGAGCAAGAACAAGAATTTATGTTTTCACAATTCTGAAGGTTAGGAAATCTAAAATCAAGGCACCAGCATGTGGTCTAGTAAGGACCTTTTTGCTGCATCCTTATGTGGCAGGAAGGAGATGTTCATGTGTACACAAGTTCGTAGAATGCTGCCCTAAGCCTCTTGCAAAATACCTTAATCCCATTGACAAAAGCATCCCTCATGGCCTAGCCATCTCTTAGAGGCCCATCTCTTAATATTACCACATTGGCAACTCTTGAATTTTAGAGTGGATTAAGTTTCAACATGAATTTTGGAGGGAGTAAAACATTTAAACCATAGCAGAAAGTGTGCCAAAAAAGGCAAATTATGTAGAATAAATTTAGTGAATTTTACATGTCAAAACTTCTGATTTGTGTTTAGTGTCCATTTACAATTAGCGCTGGGGTTTGCTGCGCTAATTGTCAATAACAGCTTGTACTGTGTGCCTGGAAAAGCTGCAGATAGTCAACATGAGCCCATAAAAGCAGCCAGGAGGAAGGCTAAACCCTGCAGAGGCACAGGGGTGGGGAGTTGCCCAAAACCATGGGAACCCCCTTTTGCAACAGCATAACCTGGATGTGAGACCTGGAGTCAAAGGAGATCATTTGGAGCTTTAAAAATTGACTTCCCTGCTGGATTTCAGACTTGCATGAGGCCTTTAGCCCCTTTCTTTTCGCCAATTTCTCCCATTTGTAATGGCTGTATTTATACAATGCCTGTACCCTCATTGTATCTAGGAAGTAACTAATGTGCTTGTGATTTTAGAGGCTCATAGGCAGAGGGACTTGCCTTGTCTCAGATGAGAACTTTGGGCTGTGGACTTCTGAGTTAATGCTGAAATCAGTTAAGACTTAGGGGGACTGTTGGGAAGGTATGACTGGGTTTGAAATGTGAAGACATAAGATTTGGGAGGGGCCAGCAGCAGAGTGATACGGTTTGGCGGTGTTCCCACTCAGATCTCATCTTGAATTCCCATGTGTTGTGGGAGGTACCTGGTGGGATGTAATTGAATCATGGAGCCAGTCTTTCCCATGCTGTTCTTGTGATAGTGAATAAGTCTCATGAAGTCTGATGGTTTTTAAAAAGGGGAGTTTCTCTGCACAAGCCCTCTTTTCTTGTCTGCTGTCATGTAAGACATGCCTTTCATCTTCTGCCATGATTGTTAGGTCTCCCCAGCCATGTGGAACTATAAATCAATTAAACCTCTTTCTTTGCGAATTGCCCAGTCTTGGGTATGTCTTTTCCAGAGCATCATAATGTACCAATACAACTATAGTAAGTAAAATAGCATGGTATTAGAAAAATGGCATGGTATTAGGATAAAAATAGACACATCAACCAATGGAACAGAATAACGAGCCAGGAAATGAGCCCACACATATATGGTCAATTGATTTTCAGAGACATTGTCCTTTTCAGAGACACTATTCATGGCACTGATATGCTATAAATACAAAATGAGAAAAAGACATTGTATTCAATAAATGGTATTGGGAAAACTGGATACCCATATAAAAAAAGTGAAATTGGACCCTTATCTCACACTGTATAAAAATTAACTCAAAATAGATTAAAGACCGAAATGTAAAACCAAAAACTATAAAACTATTAGAAGAAAACATGTCATGTTATATCCATGTTATTAGTCTGGGCAATTATTTTTTTAATTTAACCTCAAAATTACACAAAATAAAGGGAAAAATAGACAAACAGGATCAAATCAAACTAAAAGGCTTCTGTACAATAAAGGAAGCAATTAACAGTATGATAAGACAACTTACAGATTGGGAGAAAATATTTGTAAACCACACATCCAATAAAGGGTTAATACCTAAAAGACATAAATATCTAATGCAAACAACTCAATAACAAAATGAATAAACTAATTAATAAATAAGTAAGAGACCTGAATAGACCTTTTTCAAAAAAATACTAAAAGCCAGCAGAAATACTAAAAAATGTTTAACATCTTAAACCATTAGGGAAATGCAAATTAAAACTACAATGAGATATCACGTCACACCTATCATAATGACCATTATCAAAAAGATAAGTTGTATGAGAATGTGGAGTAAAGGGAAATCTTAAATACTGTTGGTGGGAATGTAATTAGTATAGCCATCATGGAAAACTGTATGGAGGTTTCTTAATAAACTGAAAAATAAAATTACCATATAATTTGGCAACCCCACTTCAGTATTTACCTGAAAGATTTGAAATCAGTTTGTCAAAAAAAAGTCTGCTTTCCTGTGTTCAATGCAGCTCTATTCACAATTGCCAACTTACATAATCAACTTGTGTCCATCAATAGATTAATGAGTAAAGAAAATGTGATACACACACACACACACACACACACACACACAGAGGAATACTATTAAGTCTTTAAAAGGAAGAAAATTCTGTCATTTGCAACAATATGCTAAGTTAAAAAAGCCAGGCATGGATGATAAATACTCTGTGTTCTCCGTCATATGTAGAATCTTAAACAATTGGACTCATAAAAGCAGAGAGTACAGTGGTGGTTACAGAGGCTGGGACATGGGGAAAATGAGGCGATGATTGTCAAAGGATACAAAGTCTCAGAGAGGAGGAATAAGTGAGTTTTTGAGATCTATTGCACAGTATGGTGGACATAGTAATGTATTGTACATTTCAAAATTGCTAAAAGTAAATTTCAAATGTTCTTACCACAAAAAATAAATATTTGAAGTGATAGATCTGTTAATTAGCTTTATTTATTCATATAGTATTTATAAATCACAACATCACTGTGTATCCTATAAGTATATATATATAACTGGAAAATATCAATTTATATATAATAAAATTTAAAAACAATGGTATTACATTGATTAAGTGAGGTGTGATATATCAGGAGCTTTCAAGTGCTCACATTTTAGGGTGTAATTAAAAAAACTCATATCTTAGAATTAATGGTTGTTTTGACTAGTGATTAATTCTATTCCAAAGGCATTCAGCTCACACCAGATAGTTCTCATATCCACTTTATAAGGAAGGTGCTAACTACATTTTTTTAAAAAGATAAGCATTTCCCAGAGAAAAATTTTTACCAAGGCTCTGACAGTTCAGAAAGTAATTATACATAAATTTATTTGTTTATTTCACTATAAAATAAGCACATTTATTGGAAACTACTTTCTTACGGAATATGGTTTCTTTAGAAAGCAGGAGGAGGAAATACCTGTACCTAAATTTAATAGTTAAAAAGAAAATCAGCTCAACCTTCATGGTTAGTTTCAATAACTGTCAGAAAAGAAGGGATATATGCGCTGACTAGCATGAGTTAAGATTGAGCACAAAGTAGGAATTCAACAAATTGCAGGTGAGTCAAACCAACCTATATATTACATATTGCATTTGGATTTCTATCTTTGCCTGGTGATATCATCCTGTATCATTTTTATTTCTATAAAGTTAAAACAGCATACTAAACCATATACAAGTAAATGAGAGAATCTGGGTGAGTAGTAGGAAAGAAATAAGTGAGGTGAATAGTTCCAAAACATGAGCAAACAATTTTAAGCCAATTGTGAGTGAATTCCATACAGACTCTTGCATCCAAGCTTTAAACAATCAAGTGAAAGACATAAATATAATTAACTGTATCAATCATAGAGAAACCACCAGTTCAGGAGGAGCACAGGTAGATCTGGTTCTGTGGCTTCAGGAATGGGTTCTTGCTGAGTAGAAACTTATATTAGAGCAAACAATAGCTTTAGAGTAAATAAAAATGCATTTGCAAAGGATGTTTCTTATAACATCCTTCACTGTGGGCCAAAAGCATTGTTACCCATACAAAATAGTAAAAGAACCACCTTGGGAATAGATTGAATATGGAGGATGCAATGTCCATAAAATACGTACATCATCACTAATTGTATATATTTATTTATCTAAAGTATTTCACTCAAAAATTTAGTTACTTGGCATTATGAAGCATGACATGCTTGTTTTTAATTGGCAGAAGACTCAGGGAATATAATAATGTTAGATATTAAATGAACTACAAAGAAAAGGATTAGAGGAAAGCATTTAAATAAATCCCTTTAAAGAGCCTCTGCAGCATTTCTTTTTATATTGTTTATTTCAGACAACAAGTAGAATTTGGAGCCTTCGGGTAATTTGCCTTATTTTCTGGGATTGTGATTGTAAAAAGGAGACAGAGTCTATTTTGTGTATTTTAATGCTATTTCCACTATTTAACAAATTCTCTTGAAAGAAAGCAACAGATGCACCACCGGCTATTAAAAGAATGCTCTTTGTCAAACTACCTTCATCACAAAGCATGCTGCATGTTAACGGTGGAGAGAGCTTGACTTTTGGGATCAGGTACATTTACAGTAGCTATGTTGATTTGAACATGTTTTGGTGAAAGAAAAACTTCAGCTGAATTAAATTTAAAGGAGTTGAATCGAGCAGCCGCCGCCAGAATCACAGCAGATTCAGAGACACTTCAGTGCAGCCACATGGTGGAAGAAGATTTATAGCCAAAAAAGAGGGGAAATGTGGTACAGAAACCAGAAGTGAGGTACAGGAACAACTGGATTGGTTATAGCTCAGTGTTTGCCTTTTTTTGAACACAGTTCAAACAGTTGGCTACATTTGATTGGCCAAAACTTAGTGATTGGCACAGGTGTGAGCTATCATTGGTTCGCACCTCCGCTTGTTATAGTTTACAATGTATATAAAAACCTTTAGACCAAACCTAAATATGTAAGAAGGCAGCTTTAGGCTAAAATTGATTACAGTTTTTAATCTCTCTGTCCTTCAGGTTCCTCATGGTGCACCACTGTGTTGAGGATAACTATTTTAATATTTAGGGTTCATTTGTTGCCAGCAATGGATATTTTTTGGCAAACTCAAGAGAAAGATAATTCCTTGGAAGAATGTTCAGGAAATTCACACAATACATGGGAAGGCAGTAAAACCTGGATTACAAGTAGGCAGGATTCACAGCCGCCATGGGGATCAAGAGGCGGAAATATTTCATATTTCCTTTGACAACATTGCTGTAATAAATGCTTCCTGCTGCTTTTCCCTCTACTCTGAAAATTCTCAGATTAAGTTTCAAGTTTCCTGATAAAAATCCAATTGCCCTAACATGACAGCTTGGCTAGAAGAGCATAGAATACTTTTATTTACAGACATACAATTACTGCATATATGGATAAGAGGTAATTTCCCAAAAAGGATGTTTACCACAAGAAGGGGAAATAAATGTCAAGCAGTCAAAAAACAAAAACAACAAACATCTGCACTATATCTACCGTAACAGAGTTGGTGAAGATTAAATGACGTGACATTCATAAAACGCTTTGCACATAATAGACACTACCCTGGGATAATAGATCTGCAAGGGCAGGAACTTTGCTCTATTCAGTGCTGCATCTGAAGTGCCTAGAATAATAACTTACAACTGTAGATGCTCAGCTAATGCTTGCTGTGGACTCACGGCATGTGTTCCTTTCCTTCTTTGTTTCTGCGATCCTGACTCCCTTTACTGGTAAAGCTTGATAGGAAATGACAGTTTCTGGTAAAAGATGTTTCCAATAAATAGCATTTAAGAGCACATGCTACTTGCTCTACATGGTTATCACATTGTCACAGGATCTTTGGACTTTCAGTTGTTTATTGAAGCCAAAAGGAAACCATCATCAGGGCATTAGAGTGTGGCGATGTTTCCCTTAGCACCTTCAGGAGCGAACTCATATCTGTTTTTCAATCTGAATATCTGGCTCTGTGAGTCGGAGCTCTTTTGTTCTGTCTTCTCTTTCTTGCACACCATTTCCACTGATTTTAAATCCTATTTTACTCTGGATGCTTTACATGACTCTATGATCATACCTTATTTGTTTTCCTGAGCAAAGCTGCTGAGTGGAACTGTGTTTCACCCAAAGATCCAGAGCTTAAAAATCATAGCTCTTAGTGAACCATTTAGAAGTTGTCCCTTAAAGAAGACAGCACCATTTCTGTTAATGTCATTTTTGTTCTGCTAAATGTTGTGATAAGTAGTCTCCCCTTTAATGGCACTGGACAGGCTAGGTGTGAGTATTTAAAAAGAATTAAAAGTTACCTCGATATATTCAAATGAGTATTGAAAGAACTTGGAATTGTATTGTCCAAAGTGCACAGGATAAATGATACTAACTTATATACAGCCAAAAGCATAAAAAAATCTTAGTTGATTTTTTATGTGTTTGATGGCTGTTGGAAGAAATGAAATGAACACAGGCTTAGAAATGTTAGAAATCTAGGCTGGAATCTTGTGTCTACCATTAGAAGTTGTATGACTCTGAGTAGGTAACTCCTTTCTCTGAACTTCGATTTCCTCTTCCTCAACTTCGGTTTCCACTCCTGAGAAATCGGCATATAGTTGCCTGGGTGATTGTTACAGGGACCAATAAATTAATAATTATAATTCACTTAGAAAAGTAATAAATATAGAAGATATTCAGAAATGTAGACCCTCAACCCTGCAGGATAAAAAGACTCATGCTACTCTGAGAGATATTTTTCTATAGGTAAAGAAACATCCACGTATATTCAAAATGCTTAAGATTGAACCCTGTCTCCATCAGGAAGTGGCTGTGTGAATGTGGATATATGGTGTGAGTATATTTTAGTTTCAGATACCTCACATGTAAAACAGATGTAAGAATGTCCGTACTCTGTAATTTACAGGGTTGTTTACAGGTTAAGAACCCCCTGAAACGTGAAGTAGCAAGGAGTGAGTTTTTAAAATTAATGTTAACATCATTGAATTAATAATTTCCATTTTATTATGTATCTATTTTCTGTTAGACCCAATGTTAAACTCTTAATGTACATTTACCCAATGATATAATAGTTGTTAATAATATTCTCCTATTTTGTATTTGAGGAAACCGGAGCTTCAAAAATTTAAAAATATTCCCAGTTTCCAAGGGCTGCCATAACAGAATACCACAAACTGAGTGGCTTAAAATAACAGAAACGTTTTCTTATAGTTCTTGAAGCTAGAAGTTTGTAGTCAAGGTGTTGGCAGCACCATGCCTCCTCTGGAACTTCTAGGAACTTCCTTACATTTTCTAATAGCTTCTGGTGGTGGTAGTCAACCTTTGGCATTCCTCGACTTGTATATGTATACCTCTAATCTCTTTTTTTGTCATTACGTGGCATTCTCCTTTTGCCTATGTCTCTGTTGTCACTTCTAAGGACATCAGTGATCTTAGCTTACACCCTAATTAACTTGGTTATGTCTGCAAAGACTATATTTTCACATAATGTCACGTTTATAGACACCAAGAATTAGGACTTCAGCATGTCTTTTTTGGGTATGTAATTCAGATCATAACATCACCCAATGTAAACTACCTAAAAAGTGTTAAAGCTGGGATCTGGTATCCAGTGTGTTATTTCTAGAACTTGAAGTAGGACTTACAGAAATTCATGTATCTAGATGTCAGCTGAGCTTGAACTAGTACCTGACATTCATGAATTCCAGGTCATGGGCTTTCACATTGTTCTTGGCTGCCTTTCAGGAAAAAAAAATTACAAACTAAAATTAGCATCATTTTCTATTTTTGTAGACAATGGTTTTTTGTTGGGTTTGAGAGCCTGTTTCCTGAAGAAGGTAGAAAAAGAACAGTTGACTATTTCAGTAAAGATAGAGAAATACACCCCTCCTTAACTCTCAGCTTATGTTTCTGGATAGAACTGGGCTATCCCCAATCCTGTACTGAGAATGGTCATATTGTGTAGGTTTGGCCAATAAGAATATTTTATCACCCTGTCTTCAGTGATAGGTTGAGGGACGGGGATACAAAACTAGCCAGTTCAATGGGATTCAGAAATACAGAGCTCAAATCCAAAATTTTTCAGAATAAAATATGAAAACATTTTTGCTTCCCTTCCCAAATGAAGTTGCTATATGTGGAGATAGTGGTAACCAATGTCCTGTTAAAGTGTGAGAGATCTGACTACAGTGTGAGAAACCAACAGAAATTTAAATTTTTCTGCCTAAGCCAGCTTAAGCTTTTGTTATTGGTAATCAAAGTGTCTTTATTTTTGTATTTTTAGTTGTACATGTTTTGGGTGTATGTGTGATATTGTGATATATGTATAGAACATCTAATGATTAAATCAGAGTAATGGGGATATTCATCCACTGAAACATTTATCTTTTCTTTGTGTTAGGAACATTACAATTCTCCTATTTTGAAATACATATTAATTTAACTACATTTTTTTTTTACTATACTATCGAATGCTAGAATTTATGCCTATTATTCAACTGTAAGTTTATACAGGGTGCATATTCTATTAGTTTTATGTATATAAATTGGTATATATTCTATTTACATGGTACATATTATACTGGTTTATGTATATAATTGGTTTTATATACTATTGGATATAAAATTTGTTATATATACATATATGTGTTTATATAGTGTATATTAATATTATATGCATATATATGTACAGAGATATATTTTAAGAAATTGACTCACATGACTGTCAGAGCTGGCAAGTTTAAAATATGTAGGATAGACCAGCAGGCCAGAAACTCAGGCAGAGCTATGTTATAGTCCTGAGGTAGAATTCCTTCATTTCCAGAAAATGTCTACTTCTGCTTTTTAAGGCCTCAACTGATTGGATGCATTCCACTAATGTTATCATGAGGTAATCTCCTTTACTTAGAGTCAACTGATGACAAATGTCAATCACATCTACAAAATGCCTTAACAGCAACATCTGGACTGGTGTTTGACCTCATTGCTGAGCATCATAGCCTAGCCAATTTGACACATATAATAATCATCACAGGTAGCAAATCTTATAAAGGAAGGCCTTAGTAACATGGGTAAGACTTATTAAGAGGGTGACATTGAACTAAGATTTTAAAAATACGAAGAAGTCACTCATGTGAACATCTAATGTAAGAACTTTCAAGCACAAGAAATATCTAGTGCAAAGTCCCTAATATTGGAATATGCCTGGCATGTCTGAGGGACAGCACTAGAAGATAAGTGTGATTAAAAGAATAACTAGGGAGGAGATGGGTATTGATAGAAATATTTGAGGTCAAGACATTTCTGTAAATGTTTTTGGATACAACAGCTCTGAAGAAGGCCAATGAAAGCTCAAGTACTGCAATAAAAATAGAAAATAAACATGCTTCCCTAAAAGGCAAGATGATAAAGAAGTCATCCTTCTCACTTTTAGAGTGTTGGTGCCCTGAAAGCAGGCGCTAAGACTATATACTGCTCACTGTTGTATCTCCAGCACCCAGCACCTTGCATGGCATACTAGGTAGTTGCTACGTATTTGAAGAATGAAAGAACCTGATACTGTAGCCAATTACTTATGGATGCACCTCAATTTGGAAAACCATCAGTTTTAATCTACGGGTACTGGAATGCTTCTTGATCATTTCCCAGTACTCTTATTATTTTCATTTTCCATTCCTACTGTGGTCTTATTTATGCTTGGACTTGGATTATTTTATTCATCTGCCATTTGTAATCTGTTGTGCAGGACTGAGAGTGAAACTTTCCTCTTATTGATGCCTCTGAAATTGGCATAAGCCTCTCTGGGCTTTCTAGATTCCAGATCTTAAAAATATTAGTGGATAATCTGGGAAAACACTTTAATTAAGTAGATATGTATTATGGTCTTTGATTTATAAGTTATTTATAAATAACAGACACAAGTAAAGACAGATTTATTTGGTTGGGTGAAGAAGCAGAAAGGGGATGTGACTAAGATGAATAGAGTCATGAGTGGACAAACGATGAGTAGGATGAAATAAATTTATATTTAAAAATACTCCGCTGAAGTTTTTCAGTCAATCCAAGGGAAGCAATAATTTATACAATAATAGCTGATCTCACTAAGTGCAAGAAGAAATGTAGGTTAAAAATATAGATTCACAAATTTGCTAAATTCCTGGAGTACCAAGCCATATTGAGTTGTTGAGGTAAGATGCTTTAAATCAGAGTAATGGAATTTAAAAGGAATGATCTATAACTTGGATATTGACAATGGTGTATTGGAGATGTCTAACAACAGTAAATGTAAAATAACATAAATATATATGTATACTCAAGTTTGTAATATACTTTAATATAAAGGCTGTATAGCATGAAATTTACAAATAATAAAATATAAAATAATTTCTGTTGTACATTATATATAATCAATTGATTCTCAAAGAACACTTTTGTTGGTTTTGTTAAACTCTTCTATCTGTAGCCAAACTATGGTTGCAATAAACAATGAACTGACAATATCAAACTACAAATAAATACTTGTTTACTATGAGATTTGACAAAAGAAATCACTCATGACTGATAAATGAGTGTAGACTCAACATGAATGTTGATTGATATTTTCATTGACTTAAATGAGTAGGGTAAAAGTGAAAGAATGAAGACTTTTTATGACTATTTATTCTTCAATCATGAAAGTGATTTCTTTGTTAAGTAATCATTTTTGAACACAGGAATAATTTCTTATTTTTGTGCAATTTATAATGTAACAACTAGAGACATAACCCACTTTTATATTTAGTCTTCATATTAACATTTTCTACCACATTAAATCCAGACAATCAACAAAACAGTAAATTAAGGCTTGATTCATAGCATTTGCTGATTTTTGTTATGTAGATACCCACAGCATAGCCAGTTTCAAGCTATGAATTTGTCCTCACTGAACATGGAATTGGGAAGGAATGCACAGAACTTACTATTATATAGTATTTATCATACAGATAATACAGATGTAAATAACTTGAACAGCATAGTTGGTAGTTGGTAGTAAAATATATTTAAGGAGTGATGAATTTTGAGTGTTTATTACCTTTGAGTTTTAAAATTTTCAACTGTAAGTTTATATAATTAAAATAGTAACTGTGTTTAAAAATTAGTTGGACAAATTTCTAAAAATTTAACACTTGGCTCATGGTATTCAGTACTGGCAGCTCCAGTACACTACTGGATCTGACTACAGGTAGGAGAAATCATCTTTCATAGCTACTATTTTTTTGATAGCTATCTAAAGCACAGCACCTATACTCTGTAGAAGGATGATTTGATCTTGTGATCCATTGCTTATATCCTTGCATAAAAAAATAAACGGGCTCTTTTCTCATAGATCCCATGATGATTTTAGATTGTTTTCTTGAAATGGGAAAAAAATTGACAATTCTGTTTTGAAAAAAATATTTTCAGCCAAAATAAAAATAACCATGTCCACGAAAGTATGTTTTTCAAAATATTTTTCCTATTGGCAGAATTAGGTACTTTATGACAGACTACATAAAAACACAGCAGAAAACACCATAAAAGCTTGTTTTATCAATCCTGTTTTCTGCCCTGTGCATGTATATTAGTTTATTCTCACTGACTGACTCAAGATTTCAAGTCCTGGATTGAGAAGGGTTTGCTTTGCCTTCCTTTATCTTTTCTAAACCTGTCTTACAAAAATGTTTGTAGTCCATTTTCCTCCTTGATTCTATTTATTATTCTTATCATCTTCCCCCTAATTTTTAAAGAACATATCTATAAACTCTAACATACTTATAGTAATTTCTTTAAACATCAAGAACCCTCATTATAGTTAGTTTTCTGATAAAATAACGAATCTTTGGATCATAGGCTTATAAAAGTCTATTTTTTGAAACTTCTGGCCAAGTCTATTGTTTGATACTTCTGGCCATTCTGAACATGAACCCCAATTCTTGCCTAAATGACTATGTATTGCAAAGTCATTTCATTCCCAGAGCAAGAAATAGCAAGGGTAACCATGTAAGTTTTAGAGCATCTTTATTCTTAACTGTAACAGGTGCTTCAATTCCTGAAGATATTATCGGTTGAATTTCAAGTGATTTTGCTGCTTTGAACCCTCAACTTTTTCAACAATTCACTTCTGGCAAGTTTTTTATCTAAATATGTGATTCATATGACTGAGTATATGCATCAGTGATGCTGAAGTAATGGTACATTAATCATATCCCAAATAACAAGTTTATTGGACAGAAAACCAAATTTGAAGCATGGACTTCTATATTTGTTCAGAAAGAATGTTACCACATTTGCAGGCTAACCATTCATAAGCATGACTATTTCCTTTTGATTGTTTATCATACCCAAACCAGGATATTCTAATTTAAATGAACAAATACAATGCATGGAAATTGGATAAACTAGAAAGTGATTGGTTTGGGATAACAAATACCTATTTTTTTATGACTATTTTCGAATTTTTTCAAAACAATGATTACAGTAGATCCTTTTGGGGCAAAATCTATTTTTAGCTTGATACTAATACTAAAAAACATTAGGATTCTGCATAATGAAAATGAGATAGGTATTAATTGGATGAAGAGCATGGATTTATTATTTTTTTGATTCCAATGACCTATGTTAAGTTTAGCCTAAAGCTGTCTCCTTACACATTTTAAGTATGGCCTAAAGATTTCTCTGTACATAGTGAACTGTGACCTAACTGGATATGTAAACTGACTGTAGCCTACTCTTGTGACAGTCATTCAGTTTTGGAGAGCCAGAAGTGGCCAACTGTTCAAACTGCGTTTAAATAAGGCAAATGCTGAGCTGTAACCAATCCAACTGTTTCCTCATTGCATTTCCATTTTATGTCTGTCGCTTTCCTTTTTCTGTCCATACATTTTCTTTGATCACATGTCAGCACTGGAGTCTTTCTGAACCTATTCTGGTTTGGGAGCTCTGTGATTCATGAATCACTTTTTGCTCACTTAAACTTTATTAAGTTCAATTTATCTAAAGTTTTTCTTGTAACACCTATGAAATATTTATTTGAGTCATGTGACTATTTGAAACTCTTAGTACAGTTTGTGTGTAATTTATAACATTTATATAACAATGAGATTGTTGAAAAAATTGATTGTAGGAATTTTTAAAAAAATAAAACAAAAATCTTTTATAAACTGTCCTATGGTCAGTCAGGATACTGTGTATTTTCAAACTATTTTCACACATACAGGAGAGAAACAATGGAGATTACTGATCAGAATAAAGACCCTGTCACTGCATGGATTTAATATTAATGATGGAATTTTTTAAACTATATCTTTAAGATAGAAAAATGGGCTTAGCTATTTTTTTTAAGAAATGAGATATGAAAATACAATAAAAGTGAAAAAATGTTTTTTAGTTACCTCTGTTAAAAGACAAACTAGGGCTCATTAAAATTTTAAGAATATATTTGGAGAGACAGCAATTCATAAGTTGGGCAGTACCAAACCACAGCAGTTTTTCCTCCCCGAAAAGGGAGGAGAAAACTTTTATAAGATGTTTGTGAAAGCAAGACAAATAAAATATTTGGGAAGGATTGCTCTTGCAGGCCCTGGGAAATAGTTGAAAAACTCCAAAGACAAAGGACATAATCTCTTGGGAGCTCTGGGACCTGATTCCCCCTATACTACCACAGCTGATGTGCTCTTGTAAGTGCCACCTCCTGGCAGGAGGCCAACCAATACAAAACTAGTACAGTGAACAAAACTACAACTAAGGACCCTCACAGAGTTTATTTCACTCCCCTGCCACCTCCACTGGAGCAGGTACTGCTATCCACAGCTGAGAGATCTGAAAATGGTTCATATTCCAAGACTTTGTGCAGACATCTCCTGCCCCCAGTACCAGCCAAGAACCTGGCAGCTCCACTGAATGGCTAGATATAGAAGAGAGATAACAATCACTGCAATTCAGCTCCCAGGAAGTCATATTCCTAGGGGGATGGGGAGAGCACTACATCAAGGGAGCACTCCATGGGACAACATAATCTGAACAGCAGCCGTTGAGCCCCAGATTTTACCTCTGACATAGTCTACAAGAATGAGAAAAAAAGAAATAGAAAAATAATTATGATAGAATGACAAAACAAGGTTTTTTAGTACCTCCCCAAAAGATCACAGTAGCTCACCAGCAGTGGATCCAAACCAAGAAGAAATCCCTGAGTTGGCAGAAAAAAAGAATTTATAAGGTGAATTATTAGGCTAATCAAGGAGGTACCAGGAAAATAAGTGAAGTCCAACTTAATGAAATTTTAAAAGCATACAAGATATGAAGGGAAAAGCCTTCAGTGAAATCGATAGCATAAATAAAAAGCAATCACAACTTCTGGAAATGAACAACACGCTTAGAAAAATGTAAAATATGCTGCAAAGTCTCAGCAATAGAATTGAATAGCAGAAGAAAGAACTTCAGAGCTTGATGATAAGATTTTTGAACTGACCCAATACAACAACAAAGACAAAAAAGAATTTTAAAAATGAACAAAGCCTCTGAGAAGTTTGGAAATATGTTAAATGACCAAGCCTAAGAATAATTGGTGTTCCTAAAGAAGAACAGAAATCTAATAGTTTGGAAACATTTAAGGGAATAGTCGAGTAAAACTTCACCAGTCTTGCTAGAGATCTATTAGGTTGGTACAAATGTAATTGAAGTTTTGCCATTACTTTCAGTGGCAGAAAATGTAATAACTTTTAATAGTACTATCTAATAGACATCCAAATACAAGAAGCTCAAAGAACACCTGGAAAATTTATCATGAAAAGATCATCACCTAAGCACATAGTCATCAGGTTATCTAAAGTCAAGATGAAGAAAAAACCTTAAGAGTTGTGAGGCAAAAGCACTGGATAACCTATAAAGGAAACCTACCAGATTAACAGAAGATTTCTCAGCAGAAATCCAACAAGCTAGAAGGGATTGGGGCCCTATCTTCAGCCTCCTTAAACAAAACAATTATCAGCCAAGAATGTTGTATCTAGTGAAATTAAGTTTCATAAATGAAAGAAAGATACAGTCTTTTCCAGACAAGCAAATGCTAAGAGAATTCGCCACTACCAAGTCAGCACTACAGGAACTGCTAAAAGGAGCTCTAAATCTTCAAAATATATCAAATATAAATCTATACAAAATATAAATCTTCAAAATATACCAAAATAGAACTTCCTTAAAGCATAAATCTCACAGGACCTATATAACAACACAATGAAAAAAATAAAAACCAAGGTATTCAGGCAACAAATACCATGATGAATAGAATAGTACCTCACATGTCAATAGTAACATTGAATATTAATGACCTAAATGCTGCACTTAAAGGTAACAGGCAAAATGAATAAGAATTTACCAACTAAGTATCTGCTGTCTTCAAGAGACTTACCTAACACATAAGGAGTCACATAGACTTAAGGTAAAGGGATGGAAAAAGATATTCCATGCAAATGGACACCAAAAGCAATCAGGAGTAGCTATTCTTATATCAGACAAAACAAACTTTAAGCAACAGCTATTAAAAAAGACAAAGATGGACATTATATAATGATGAAAGATCTTCTCTAACAGAATATCACAATCCTAAACATACATGCACCTAACATTGAAACTCCCAAATTTATAAGACAATTACTGCTAGATCTAGGATATGAGATGGAGAGCAACACAATGATAGTGGGGGACTTTAATACACCACTGACAGCACGAGACAGGTCATCAAGACATAATGTCAACAAAAAAAAAATAGATTTAAACTATATTCTAGAACAAATGGACTTAAAAGGCATTTACAGGGCATTCTGCCCAACAACTGGAGAGTGTATATTCTATTCATAAACACATGGAACATTCTCCAAGATACTTCATATGATAGGCCACAAAACAAGTCTCAATAAATTTAAGAAAATTGAAATTCTGTCAGGTACTCTTTTGGACTACAGTGGAATAAAACTGAAAATCAACTCCAAAAAGAACCCTCAAAAGCATGCAAATACATGGAAATTAAATAACCTGCTCATGAATGATCATTGGGTTAACAATAAAATCAAGATGGAAATTAAATAATTATTTGAACTGAATGATAACAGTGACAAAACCTATCAAAACCTCTGGGATATGGCAAAGACTGTGCTAAGAGGAAATTTCATAAGCTTAAATGCCTAATCAAAGAGTCTGAAAGATCACAAATAGACAATCTAAAGTCATACCTCAAGGAACTATAGAAATAAGAAGAAAGCAAGTCCAAGCCCAGCAGAAGAAAAGAAATGACAAGGATTACAGCAGAACTAAATGAAATTGAATCAAAAAATACAAAATATAAATGAAACCAAAAGCTGGTTCTTTGAAAAGATAAATACAATTGATAGACCATTAGCAAGATCAACCAAGAAAAGAAGATCCAAATAAGCTTAATTAGAAACAAAATGGGAGATGTTACTGATACTACAGAAATGATTATCAAAGCTATTATGAACCCCTTTATGCACATAAGATAGAAAACCTAGAGGAGGTGGATACATTTCTGGAAATACACAATCCTCCTAGATAAAATCATACAGAAATTGAAACTCTGAACAGACCAGTAACAAGCAGTGAGATTGAAATGGGTAATAAAAAAGTTGCCAACAACAACAACAACAAAAATCCAGGACCAGAGAGATTCACAGCTGACTTCTACCTGACATTCAAATGATAATTGATACTAATCCTAATTGGCACTATTCTACAACATAGGGAAAGAGGGAATTCTCCCTAAATCGTTCTATGAAGCCAGTTCATCCTAATACCAAAACTAGGAAAGGAGATTTAAAAAAAAAGGAAATCTACAGACAAATATTGCACATATGCAAAAATCCTTAACAAAATATGAGCTAACTGAATCCAACAATATTTCAAAAAGATAATTCACCATGATTAAATGGATTTCCTAACAGGGATGCAGGGATGATTTAATATACGCAAATCAATAAAGGTGATACACTACATAAAGAGAATTTAAAACAAAAATTACATTATCTCAGTAGAAGCATGAAAAGCATTTGAAAAAATCCAGCATCACTTTATGATTAAAACCCTCAGCAAAATCAGCATAGAAGGGACATACCTTAAAGTAATAAAAGCTACACAGGACATGAACTCATCATTTTTTACAGCTGCATAGTATTCCATGGTGTATATGTGCCACATTTTCTTTATCCAGTCTATCATTGGTGGGCATTTGAGTTGGTTCCAGGTCTTTGCTGTTGTAAATTGTGCCACAATGAACATAGGTGTGCATGTGTCTTTATAATAGAATGATTTATAATCCTTTGGGTATATACCCAGTAATGGGATTGCTGGGTCAAATGGAATTTCTATTTCTAGGTCCTTGAGGAATGGCTGCATTGTCTTCCACAATGGTTGAACTAATTTACGCTCCCACCAACAGTGTAAAAGTGTTCCTGTTTCTCTTCATCCTCTCCAAGATCTGTTGTCTCCAGATTTTTTGATGATCACCATTCTAAGTGGCATGATACGGTATCTCAGTGTGGATTTGATTTGCATTTCTCTAATGACCAGTGATGATGAGCATTTTTTCATATGTTTATTGGCCTCATATATGTCTTCTTTTGAAAAGTGTCTGTACATAGCCTTTGCCCAGTTATGAATGGGCTTGTTTATTTTCTTGTAAATCTGTTTTAGTTCCTTGTATATTCCTGATATTAGTGCTTTGTCAGATGGATAGATTGCAAAAATTTTTCTCATTCTTTTGGTTGCCAGTTCACTCTGACGATTGTTTCTTTTGCTGTGCAGAAGCTCTGGAGTTTAATTGGATCCCATTTATCTATTTTGGCTTTTGTTGCCAATGCTTTTGGTGTTTTAGTCATGAAGTCTTTGCCTATGCCTTTGTCCTGAATGGTTTTGTGTAGGTTTTCCTCAAGGGTTTTTATGGTTTTAGGTCTTATCTTTAAGTCTTTAATGCATCTGGAGTTAATTTTAGTGTAAAGTATCAGGAAGGGGTCCAGTTTCTGCTTTCTGCACATGGCTAGCCAGTTTTCCCAACAACATTCATTAGACAGGGAATCCTTTCCCCATTGCTTGTTTTTGTCAACTCCTAGTTAAATAAAAAATGAAAGGTCTGCATAAACCCATTGCATAAGCATTATGTTCAACTGATGGAGAGAGAATTATAATTTGACCGAAATGATACAGTTTCCAGAAGAGAATTAGCAATGGAAAAAAAAGATAAACACTGTCTTGATTTTACCAAAATAAATAAAAATCCAGGATGAGCATGGTGGCTGATGCCTGTAATCCTAGCACTTTGGGAGGCCAAGGTGGGAGTATTGATTGAGCCCAGTAGTTTGAGACCAGCCTGTGCAACACAGTGAAACTCTGTCTCTACAAAAAGTACAAAAATTAGCCAGGTGTGGTGGCATGCACCTGTAGTCACAGCTACTCTAGAGGCTGAGTTGATAGAATCGCTTGAATCATGGAGGTTAAGGCTTCAGTTAGCTGTGATCATGCCACTACACTCTATCTGGGTGACAGAGCCGAGACCCTGTCTTAAACAACAACAACAACAAAAATCTAGAGTTACAAAGAACATTAAAGAGATTATCTGTAGTTTAATAAACAAGTGAATTTTGGACCTAGAACCTAGAATTTGTATTAACTATTGATACAACGTAATGTATCTTAATAATTAGGATTATTGAAAATACAATATCTTGAATTTATTGAGCACTGCCTATATTCTACAAATATATTGAATGTTCACATACTATAGGACAGACTGCTACTGATTTTTTCTTTAGTAAGATAAGTCTAATTTTCAAAAAATATCTAGGCATACTACCATTTAGCTAAAAGATAACTAACTTCTCCCCCTCCTCTCCTACTTTCTTTTATGTGTAGATCATGTGATAAGTTTTGCTTGGTGAGAGGATAGTAAGGGTCTTGTGTGGGGTGTCCAAGAACTGTAATTTGCAGATAACTACCACTCTCTTTAGTCCGTTCCTCTTGCTGTCTGAGATGCAAAGGTGATGCCTCTAGTTTTAGCTGCTCCTTAGGATAATGAAATGACCATGAAAATAGAAGCTAAGTACTGTAGAGCAGTGGTCCCCAACCTTTTTTGCACGAGGGACTGGTTTTGTGGAAGACAATTTTTGCATAGATTGAGGCTTGATGGGGAAAGTTTCAGGCTGAAACTCCATCTCAGATCATCAGGAATTAGTTACATTCTCATAAGGGGAACACAACCTAGACCCCTCATATTTGCAGCTCACAACACTTCTATGGGAATCTAATGCCACCGCTGATCTGACAGGAGGTGGAGCTCAGTCAGTAATTCTTACTCAATTGCACTTCACCTTCTGTTGTGAGGCCGCATTTCTAATAGGCATGGACAAGACCTATAGACCTATACCAGCTCGTGGCCTGGGGATTAGGGACCCCTGCTGTAGAACAACAAGAGAAACAGCCTAGCTTCCTGATACTATGGAACCACCATACCATCTTGCTGACCTGTGGACTTCTTTCTCTGGGTCTTTGTTTTTCACAGCTAAACCAAACTGTCATCAGTACACATACACTAGATTAGCTCATTTAATTTTTACAAACAAGATAGGTACTCTTATTAGAATCCTCATTTTACAGATGAGGAAAGAGTTGCAGAGAAAACTGAAATAACACATAAGGCCACATACTTCAATAGGAATTTAACATGGATATGAGCCTAGCCAATCCTCTTCTAGGGCCTCTGAACTATTGTCTTACATGAGAAATAAACTATAAGGTTCAGCTCAGCCTATCTGTAAAAAGCAGTGAGCATCCATGGTACTAATGAAGTGACAGGTATATATTCTATGACATGTCCTATAATTTTAATGGAACTTTATAAACATGATCTAGTTACCTCATCTTCCAAGCACCAATATGAGAAATTAAGCCTTGGTGACTCTGAGAACTCAGAAAGATTTTAATGTTATGTAAAGCACAAGGGTCAGTTTGTAAAATATAATAAGAGCAAGAATTGTTCTCTTCAAAGTAATTAAAATAGCATGGCTAATAAAAGCTCATCGGGAAAATTTGAAGTTATTAGTATTAGATGCTCAAGATACTTTTACCCCTAAAAGTTCTTGATAGGATGGCTTGCTTTTTAGAGTACGAAAATTGGTAATGAGCTGAATGACATCTGAAGGGAAGTATTTGGTCATAATGCTAAGCTATTTGATACTGGTTCAAAGAGGTGAGATGCTATATTTCTGGATGAAAAATATGTTATTTGTCTCAGATACACTCTCTATTTGATCTATTGTTTTTTGACCTATTTTTCTTTTAACTGCTGCTTAACTCATTTCTTCAAATAATTCAGAGCCTAGTTTCGATCTTGCTTTTTCCATACATAGTTTTTCCTAATTAACATGGTCCAACATTATCTCTGTACTCTTTGAAACCTAGTCTCTGTACTCTTTGAAACATAATGGTGTCCTAGGAATTTCACATTTTGTAAGAATTATTTTGCTTAATTTGAAACCTTTATCAATGTATCTCTGCCATGTCTTTTTAAATGCATGGAGTTGTAATACTGCATTGCAGCTTTCATTGTTCTCTGTTGTGGTTCCAAATATTAATCAAGGATTCTTTGCTTCTCAGGTATCTAGAGGTGATTAGTTTCAATCCCATTTCATTCCATGCCTAAGATATCCAAATTTCTCAGGATAACTACTCATCCCAGTGGACTTTGACTCTCATGTTATTCTCTACTTCTCGTTCTTATATATACATAAGCTTATTCTTTATCATTTTCCTCAGTTTCCACCAGAAATACACTCATGCCACAAATTTTATGAATTAATAATATTAACTGAGGATGAGAAGGCTAAGGAATGGCTGACAAGAGGCGCTTTCTCATGTAATTCTCAATTTGCTGGATTGCTTATATCTCTCTTTCCTTCTTCTCCTCTGCTCCTCCTTCATACATTGTCCCCTCCAGCTCTAAATTTTTCCCTCAGTTTTACATAGACATTTAGTTCTTAGCTCCTGAGGATACTTGCAATCCCAAACTCATCGAAGTACAGCAAAACAAAGAAACTGAATTATCAGAATTAATGTTCCTTAGAAAATACTTGATGTTATAAAAGAACCTTTTTTTTTTCAATAGAAGGATATGTTATTCCCCTATTTTATTTCTGTTTTGTGGGTGGTATTTAGCTAGTTTGGACCAGCTAAATATGAAGAGATGTGTTGCCAGAGAATATGGTTAAGTATGCCCTAGGTAAACACCTGAATCCCCTATTGCATATGACATTCTGAAGAAATAAAAGTACATATTCAGTTCAGTTTATAAATAATTTTATGCTCACATTATGTATTAGGCACTGGGAATGCAAAAATTATAAAAGAACATCCTTGACTTCAAAAGACTTCCAATCCAGGGAAGAGACTGACAAAGAAACTGATCATATAGATACTTTACGTAAGAATAAATCTATTAAGTGAAGTGATAGAGATCTGATGAACTGAGACTAGTCTGAAGGTTAAGGTAAAGTCTTCTGTGAGAGCCAAGCTGAGTCTGGAGGAAAGAACAGAGCTTACCTAGGCAAATAAATGTTGGGGTTGGGGAATGAAGGGCATCCTAGACAGTTGAAAGTGAGTGTACAACACATAAGGACCCAAGAAACATAATGGTGTGTGGAACACTCTAGCAAATTCAGTATTTTAAGGGTATAATTATGTTGGGAACAATGGGAGGTGAACCCAGATTCAGGTGGTGGAATATACAGACTATCTGCAAAACAGCTCAAACTTTATCTTGAAGGCCATGGTAAGCCATAGGAAAATTTTAGAAATGTGGCTCTGAGTCATGGTCAAATATTGCTTTTTAGATATATACCTCTAGGAAAGACGAATTATAAGATGGCCATAAAAGGCAAGGGAAACTGCAATTATTAAGGTAAGAAGTGATAAGTACTCAAGTTAGAGAAGCAACAGACACAGTCACTGACTACAAAAGTCAAGACCATGTAATATACAATCCCAGGGAACACACCATTCACAAGAGCCACAGTGTACATGTGCATTGTGGTATAGCTGCAGAGAAAATGGAGTGAAGGGACATCAGGCAGTATTTGGACAAAAATCAGCAGTCCTTGGTGAGCAGTTAGTATGTGAATGGTGACAGAGAAGGAGGATTCTAGGGAGATTATGAGATTTCTTGTTTAGGGGAATGTAAAAATCTGAGGATTATGCTTCAATTGTTTGGCGAGTGTTTTTATGGACAGAAATGCCAACCACCCTGCCTTTTAGCCTTGTAAACTGAATTATATATAAAAGAAAAAAAAATGGCTTTGGCTCTGGGTCCACAGAGTGAGGAAAATGGCTCAAAAAAAGTGAATAACTGGAATGTTATTGTACCTCTAGGCATCTTTCTGTTCTTTAGGTGATGTATTAGTCCAGTAGTTTCCAAACTTTGTAAATAGCTTACCAATGCAGGTAAAACATTTTCCAGCCTCCACTAATATTTGTAAATTGATTGATTTATAAATTATCCACATTTACCATTTTATCAATGTTTTATCCATATACAAACTATACAGATGCAAAATAAAATTTTGAAATAATGAGACAAAAAGTTCTAATATTTATTCCATATCTAATGGATAATTTTGCCTTCACTTTGAAGGGTACTAAATGAGTCTGAAAAGTCTGTTCTATTCTATGTGAGATCCTCAACAGTCATTACAGAATTTCTCTGCTATCTAAAATCTAGTCAAAATTGAACTTTCATCATATTCTCTCTCTCTCTCGTGCTCTTCTTTCTCTCTCACACACACTCTCTCTCCCCACCCCTTTCTCTTTCCCTCTCTCTCTCTCAAGAATAATTGTATGATTGGTCAAAAAGAACAATCAATAGCACCCAGGGGCTATTTTTAACAGTATTCTTCCTGTACTAGGAGAACGATAAAACTGACTCATATAATAAAAGTGGTGGCAGTTGTTTTTGACATGAACAATGAAGCTCTAAGACATGGTTCTTGCAGAATTCTAGTTCTGAGTTCCTTTTCTCAGCTATGCTTGAGGGACCATAAATGTGCTGGTCAAAGATAAAGGTTTAGCAATCTTAAAAGAGGGAGTGCTATTGAAGTCTGATAGTTAGCTCAGCCCTTCACAAGCTGAGGCCATATTGCCACTGATGAATATGATATTCCCATTGCAATATGTTTCTTTTTAGTTTAAGGGGTAGATACCTCCAGTTTGCATGGTACAATGATTGGGATTGTTAGTAGAAAAGGAAGTTATAGAACAGACAGCATGGAAAATAACTAATTCCTGGCATCTAGGAAGGTATTAGAAGGAACCAGCACAGTTGAATAGAGACTTTGTAGGGACCAGGAAGGGACACAGTTATTAATAGATCATGATATTATTAACAGAGGTAGGAGATACTGCAAAAGAATTAGGAAGGGCTAGAGAAGGGGAGTAGGACTAAGATGGGGAGAGTAGACAGCTGTTGGGTTCAAATAAGGGGTAATTTATCATCTGTTTGGAGTCGCAATTAAAGTCAGAGATCAAATGTAACTTAAACCCCTTGGGTCATTGTTTCCAGCTTGAGGCACTCGCATCCCTGTTCCTGCAATGGATCTCTATTTATTTTGAAGGCAGACTGCTTGTTTGGGGATTGAACTTGAAGAAAGTTGGCAGAGGGAAGGCTACTAACAATTAACTTCTTATTACAGTTAAGATAATTGGAGTTGTCTCTAGAGAAAGGCATGTCTGTTGCAGAAAGCTGTAAAATTTTATTTTTCCCCTTCTGTCCATATAGTCTATGCAACATTTTTTTATATTTCAGAAAGGATGATAGATCATAAATAGGAAATGACTTAGCACTATATATCTTTTGAAGTTGGAATACCAGCATTTGCTATTAGACTGGCTTCATCTGCCCAGCCAGAATGAATCAAGGATGTTATCTTTAAGCATTTTAATATTTGCCATGAAATGACAAAAGCAAGGGAGTTCAAAACAAAGGTTAGTTATTTTTCCTATGATTTTGATTCTGAGGTGGAAGAAAATGCTATTTAAAAATTGAAGTTGCATAACATCTTGAATTTTCTGGTGCTCGTTAAGCACATAAATCGTCTTCAAATTTTTTTCCATCACAACTTCTGTTTTAGATAAATGAATAAAGATGATCATAGAAATTGAGTTTCTGAATGCTACCAAATATGTCGCAGACCAGTAATGAATGGATTTCATTTCTGTTTTTTGTTAAAGAAGCAGGTATGATTCTTGAGATTAGGTTGTAGCTGTGGGCTCTGCTGGTCTGAGTACCAGCCTGGAAATGAAAAGCCACTGATTTTAGTTCTGGCTTTGAAAATAATCTTCATCATATCATTCAGCCTGGCTGAAGACTTGGTGTTCTCTGTTGTGCATTGGGAATCTACGTATTTCTTTCTAACTCACTGTGGTACTGAGAGCAATAATAATAGCAAAAAAAAAAAAAAGCCATAACTATTACTAACAATTATTAAATGTAGCTACCAGGTTACATACTTTAGTAAAAACTTGTTTAGAAAACTAAATTCATAGCTGATAATGACACTAAAAAGAAACAAAATGTGCTTCTAGTAGAAAGGGCTATTATGTTTTGTTTCATTTTGTCTCAAATGCTGGTATTCCTGGTAATGTCTAAAGATAACTTATTCACTCAGTTTTTTACTCACATCTTCACTGAGCACTGATTAGACCCAAAGCATGATGTTGGAAATTATGTAGGCTACAAAATTGTACCAAACTCAGAACTGTTCTCAGTGATCTTAGTCTAGAGAGTAGGGACAATAGTGGAACAAGGGTGAGAATGAGTTCTAGAGTCAGACTACTCAGGTTTGAAGGCTAGTACTTTCATCTTCTAGAAATGTAATCTTTGTGAGACACAGCTTAATTGTTATTTGATTTTCTTCATCTGTAAAGTGGCACAATAATAGTCTCTAACTCACAAGGTTGTTGTGAGAAATAAATGAGCTATCCAATTGAAATATTTATAAGTGTGGCATAAGATAAATGTTCAATTGCCATTGCTACTACTACTAACTAGTAATATTGTGAGAGAATGATATATATTAAATAATATAACTAGCTAAAATAGGGTAAATGGCCAGTGTGAGAAGTAGCTGAATTATCAATAAATCTCAGAAAATATATTTCATTTCTACTGGGAAGAAGTAGGAATTAGGACTGGATAAAGATGGTTACATTTGGACAGGATATTGACAAATAAATATTATTTAGATATGTGAAGATTAAAGAGTTTGCAGGGTCTAGTTTAATTAAAAACATAAAGAGATGAAAGCACAGGATCACATACAGGAAATAGTAATTGATCAATATGTACTATAATAGGGGATAACGGAAAGGGAGACATTGAGAGACTATGTTGAAAAGCCAAGGTGGGTCCATTGCATGAAAATCCTTGAATCAAGTCCATTGAAGGAGGCTGAATTTTGGTATCTAGACAATGTAGAGTCACGGAAGCTTTTTGAGAAGCGAAGCAATTTGATATAAACATACTCATTGTGTAGGAATGACTTAACCTGAATGTGTAGTTGAATGACATACAGAATACACTTAGAAGGAGAGAAAAAGCTCAAAGATAATCACTTAGAAGAATTTTAAATGGAGCCTGAGAAGAGATAGTAAGGCAATGCAAGTGACTAAATAGTACTAGTTTACTTTTGTTTATGAATGTATTTATTTATTATATCCCTAGATCCAAATAAGATTTTGTAATTGCTTATAATAAAACAGGCAACATGATAAAACAGGAAAATGTTCATAATGTTCATGGAATAAAACACAAAAGACGAAGGGATGAAAAAGATGAAAGCATGGAGGAAGTACAGAAGAGGTAAAATGAAACAAAAGGGCAAATTAATACAGTAAGTCTCTGGCATAGTTCTCATGTGATTCCCAAAAGTGGATCAGAAATGTGGCTCAAAAATTTTTAGTGCCTAAAGACAAAGAGAACATGATCAGTTTCAGAAGTCATATGTTCTCTAGATAGACACATGTCAATTACCAAGTAAAATTCTACTTTGAGTGACTCAGAGGTATCAAGAGAGATATCTTTCCTGTAAATCCTTGTATAGGAAATAGTGGAACCATTGAAAGGTAGCTATTAAAAAATAATTGAAAAAGAAATTAAAAACCAAATAAATTGCACAATTGTACCACCCCAGAAAGATATAAAATTTTCTAAATTGTAGCCTATATTTCCAGGTTCATCTGCTCTAGAAAACCCTGCCTTATTACTTAGCTTTTCCCTGATTATCTCCAAGGTGGGTTAAGTAACTATTGTCTGTGTTTCTATTACCTGCTGTGGATATGTTTATCAGAACCTTTATTATATATACATAATCATTGTTATCGATGCTCTTAAGGACAAAGATGGTATATTGCTTCTCTGTTCTGAGATTTTAGTATGATTTTTGGCACAGAATAGATTTCAATAAATGTTTGAGAATGAAGGAATGAATGAATGACACTCTTGTTCAATCTGATCTGCTTCTTGACATAAATAGTATCAAGTCATCTGGGCCTTTCTTTACATATATTCACATATATTCACAATGAAAGACAAACAATTGAAAATATAGATTATTACTAGGGACTCGTTTAGGTGCTGGCAACAGAAATCCAACCTGAACTATCTTGGGCAAAGGACTGGATTTATTACTGTATATGGGAGTACTTTGTTAAAGCGCTCAGGAACTAAACTATAAGAAAGGAAGGAATTTTCTGTCAACCTTCATGTCTAACTAAAGCCAGGCTGAAATGCTTCTGGGTCTCTTGGTCCATGAGTCTTCTCTTTTTTTGGTTAACTTTGTTTAACACACACACACACACACACACACACACACACACACACACACACATTTTGACCATAATGGGGAAAACACAGCAACTGAAGATCGAGAGTCTAACATCTTCATGAATTATGTCCCCAAAGAAAAGCTGAGTAAATTCCCAAATCTAGCTTTAAGAAAATAATTAAGAAAGACTCTAACGGGCTCATCTTGTGTCAAGAAATACTCCTTGTCCAATAGACTCTATGAAAAGTTTTGGATGTCCTGTAATAGAGTTTGGATTATATTCTATGTCAGGGGTTCCCAGCCCATAGTCTGTGAACTAGTACTGGTCCACGGCCTGTTAGGAACTGGGCTACACAGCAGGAGGTGAGTAGCTGGCAGGCAAGCATTACTGCCTGAGCTCCACCTCCTGTCAGATCTGTGGCGGCACTGGATTCTCATAGGTGTACAAACTCTACTGTGAACTGCACATGTGAGGGATCTAGGTTGGGCATTCCTTATGAGAATCTAACTAATGCCTGATAATCTGAGGTGGAACAGTTTCATACCAAAATCATCCCCTACTCCACCTTCTCTGTGGAAAAATTGTCTTCCACAGAACTGGTACCCAGTGCCAAAAAGGTTGGGGAACACTGTCCTGTGGAACAGAATTTCTTCTGTTTTCTGTGTGCTGTGTACCTTTTTGGTAATCTAATAAAACCTATGAAACCCTCTCAGAATATTTTTGAGTAATGTAAAACAAGGCTATTAGGATTTCAAAGGCATTTGGATTGAACCAAAATATTTTTTTAAATAGTGATATTGTAGTATATGTGCTTCTTTATTAGTGCAATAAATAACAACATTTAATGGCAGGTCCTAACAACCTCATTACATAATTATAATAAATGGTGATGACAAACATATTTTGAGATATTTGCAACTGTAAAGTGGTATGAAAATATCTGTGGTTTCTATTAGTGACAAAGTTAGAGGTACTGGTGATGCTACTACAATGTTTTGCCTAAATTAATAATGCAGGGCTATGCTAACATGCATTAGAGGTTGGTGAAAATATAAAGATATATATTTTTTCTCAACCACATTCATAGACAACCAAAATTCTATCCATAACTAGCTTATAGAAGAATGAGAAACCTTGCTACACATGAGAGAGGCTGTGAAAAAATGGTAATCAAGGATGGGATGTGATTATGGAGACACCATATCAAAATAGTTAAGAGCATAAAATTTGGCATTAGAAAAATGTGGAATTGAATATCAGTTCTGTAACTTTGCACTTGTTGTAGATGAAACCAGTACTTTCACTTCTGTAAGGATTTTTTTAAAATCTACTTAATTATTATAGCTTTAACTAAATTCCTAGAGTCATTCTGAGGATCACATGAAATAATGCGTGTGGAGTGATTAGTGAAGGTTTGGCAGGGAAATTTTAGGTTAAAAATAATCATGGTGGGTATTGTGACTCTTTTCTACCTCTTATCCTCTGTGGATATTGACATACTTTGATACATATTTGTAGAAAAAAATCTTTGGTTATCTTCTTGGAAAGAGTGCTAGACTTTTGCACATTAAACCTTTCTTGGAAGGAGATGGAGGAGAATGATATTTCCTTTTCCTGTTAGTTTAGGGTTATAGGCATAAATTCAGTGACATCTTGGAAAGAGTGACTTCTCATATGGATGGCAGATGGGGCTGTCATGTTTCTTAAAATACCAAAAGCATAACCAGGAAAGGCTCTATTCTAAGTTTGGGATGTAAGCTCAGTCTCTTGGATATGGCAAGCTGTGCCTTCCAGCCTTTCTGCTAGCTAAAATAACACTGAAGTCGCTAAAATTTTAGTTGATTTTGCATCCAACACCTGGCTCTTGGTTGAATTGTTTATACTCGTGGGTTTAATTTTAGATTTAAGCTTCATATTTTTCCTACTACTCCAGATATTCTTGATTTCCTTGCTGAATTTAAAATGTTTATGATTTACCAGCAGAGTCTGTAGTTTTAGACCTTATTGTAAATATACAAAACGCTACAGCAGCCCATTAGCATGAACTTACTGATTTGCTCTCTGCCTCTTTACCCAAGACACAGATCTTTTTTGCCTTACCAGTTCCTCTCATATTCAATCTCTCATTCATTGACGAAGCTCATAAAGATACATGTAATTAAATGAAATGGGTGTTATTTTGTTTGATTAGCTGGCATTTTGCCAGTTTTTGTTTTTATTTCTTTATCTGTTTGAAAGAGGTTTAAATATACTCCAACAATGCTGGTGAGTCAGACTTCAAGGCCTCCTTGTATCCTGTAAAGTCCCTCTGAGTTCTAAGTACCGTTCATTCTCAGGAATCTCAGCTCTTTTTGGCTTTTTTCATGAATAATGAAAAATAACAGAAGCAGCGTTTTCTACAACCTATCTGGGGTCCTTTTACATTTTACCATTCTTCTCTTCACTTGTTCTGCCAGATTGAGAGGCAATGTGACTTTCTTTTTTACTGTTTCATTGTAGGTGAGTTTCTTACTAAAGCTGGCCCAAAAGGCTCCAATTTACTTTGCATAGTGGAATTCTTGAACTCAGCATATCAGTTAGACTTTTCCTCTTTTTAACCCCAGCAAGCAAGCATTTATATCACTATTATCACACTTATTACAAAGAACATAATTAGCTCCACTAGACTGTGAACACTTTGTAATGAGAAAATGTTTATTCATTCAATTAATAAATATTTTCTGGGCACTTATTCTGTATCAGGTGAGTGCTAGGCACAGTGTACATTACTGGTGAATAAGAAGGACAAGGTTCCTGTTCTCACAACATTTAAAGTGGAATGGACTTTCACTCCATACCCCAAAACTTTCCATCAAGTATTGTATAAAGGAGATAGTAAATGTTGACAGAGTAGTGCAAAATTAAATTTGTAGTTAACAACCACTGTTAAAATAAATTGTGAACTATATAATTATTTAGTTATAATCAATAGAAGTTATCCTAAGAATAACCTGGGCAAAAGAAAAAGTGGAAGACAGGCAAAGTGTTTTAAGAAAACCTTTCTCAGGCAAAGCAAGATTTAACTTTGGTAAAGGCCATGGTATAACCAATGAGATTTGAGAGAACAATGCATCATTTCTAAAACTTTCCAATGCTGACCTAAGAAAACCCTGCCTGCAGGTATTTCAGGCCTTGGAAACTTTCAGTTCTAACAATTATATTCAGATGGTTGCTCATCAACAGGCACTGACATCTTGTTATAATGGAGTGTATTTCCTCTGCTTGAATAGATTTCCATGCTCCTTTCATTTGATAGTTTTATTCATAGAATTCCAGTCTGCATCAACTTGCTTCTATTTCATTATCTTTGAAATAACAACCTGTAAGCAAAGATAATGCAGGGTGGATATTCCTAATAGGGCACGTTATAAGAAATGAACTGAATGTATGATATGACTAGGAGCTTGTTTATTTTATATTTAAGTCAAAAATAAGGAGGAGAGAAGAAATCTTAGTACATATTTAGTTAAGGTAAGAAAAAAATACAAATTCATCTTGCAGGGCACAGAAGCTGGTAATTTGGGAGACAGAGAAGGGGGAATGAAGAGTAAGGAATGGGATCATGTATGGAAAGGGAAGCTATTTACAACAGACAGCCATTCTGTGCATTAACTGAGTAAGATGGTTTGCATTCTTTTATGGTCAGTTAGGAGGTCTTTTAACAGAGCTGCAAGTCATTGACTCTGAGGGACTTTGGGCAAATCACTTAACATTTCTGGACATCAGTTTCCTCATCTACCTCCTATGGGTATAGGGGGTAGTTTCTAAGGTCTTGTGTTACTCAAAAGTCTCCGAGTTTTTCACAGGACTCAAGGCAATTAAATACTCACTTTGGCTACTGTATGTTTTAAAAATAAAACACATATATCAGAATGAAAACATAACAAAATCCCTGTTGGTTTTAAATGAATGACACTGCATTTTTTAAAGCTTCTGTTCTACATTTATAGCTTTGGATAATAAACAACTCTGTCTAGAGCTTTGCAGCAGCCATGAGCATTATGAAATCTTTGCATCAGTCAGAAATCAGAACCACTGTAAGTTTTATGGAAATCAGGGGTTTTTATTAGAAATAAAAATTTTATTAGAAATTATATTTACACAAATGGAGGAGAAAATGAGGAAGTGAAAGTAGGAAAAGTGGAAGTTAAGGGCTTTCAGTAACAGTGGCTAATCAGTCAGTCTCATATACTAGTGATAGTGGACAGGACAGAGCCAATGTGGACAGCAAAAGGGGCAGTTCTGAAGGATCTGTGGAAATCACTGTCTTGGAAGAAGCTGTTGCCGCTACAGAGGTAAAGCTACTCTTTTGTGGATCTGCAGCCAAGTCTCCGGTGTAGGGCTAGGAATTGCTGTTGGCCAGCAGAGCCTATAGTCAGGCACTAACTGAATGTGGAGCAGAAGAGAACCTAGAGAAGCTTGGATTTGCTGGGTACCTCTTCATCTGTCTTTATGGTGTTTGCCTTTACCATGTCTGACCGCAGTGACTTTCGGTCAAGTAATGGCTCAACTTCACTCCTGCTTTCCAAACCACATGCAGGTTTCTCTTTTGGCCGACTCTGACCTGGAACCATACGGTTGACATAGCACTTAGGGACAGAAAGAAAATGACTTGATCCCTAGTGTGTTTCATTTAAGTCTTCTTGATACCAAATGTAAAGTACATATGACATTGAATATTGCCTTTAAGCCTTTTCAAGTAGAGGGCTAAGCCAAGACAGATTTCTGAAGGCACCGTCAAACCTATAAGAAGATAAATAAAGACACAATTTGTCATTTGCACATCACATTAATGTATATAGAATGCTTTAGTTTTATTTAGGGCTACATATGGCTTATTGTATATGATTTTACAATTACCATGAGAAATGATTAAACCAGGAGTTACTAATCCTGATGATTTAAAAAAATGACTAAAGTCTAATAAGTGGTGCAGAGTAAGAGCCAAGGATGAGGTTGGTTGATCTTAGAATATGCTGAGTAGGGAATCCTTTATGTGATTCAAAGGATTCCAAAGAGTATGTCTCACTTCAAGTGTCTTCCCATTATTTTGTTTTGACCATAACAATTTGATTAATGATGCAATTCTTTGGATTGTATATAACAGTAATATTATTAACATTTCATTCTATTCCATGTATAATCCGTTTTGATGTTTACAATGGACTTTCACATCTTTTATCTCCTTTTGTCTTCAGAAGATATTCCTCTAATAGATTTCTGTCTCTATTTTGCAAATAAAAAAATCTCAGAAAAACCAAGTAACTGCTTCACTCTCATGCCACTTTGACTAGTTAGAAGCAGAACTCAACCCACCAGATAATCTGATTTCAAGTTCATAGCTCTTTCTAACCTTTTCACTACTTTTACTGTTAGTTAGGAGACACTAAAACTATTTTGCATGCGTAGGTTTATGAATGAGAAAATAGTTCAACATGGAGGTGTTAAATAAATATTTTACTAAGGCTCAGAACAGGGAAATGTATATGTAATACATCAGCACCAGATGAGACCCTCAGAAGCAGGCTATGACCCTTGAGTCTAAGGAGAGAGTTGGCAGTTGTGGGAGGAAGAGGGTGGAGATGCCCCAGGAATGGGAATATTTCACCAACCTCAAAGCAGAAGATGCTGAGCAGTAAATTGGGAAAATGCTATATTTTCTCTGGAAAAATGGGAATATGGGCAGATAGATAATAAAAGAACAAATGGCATATCTTGTTTCCATTAGTATCATTGTTTCAGAACATTGAGGTGGAGAGATGGTCATGAGTGTTCCTGGAAGCCTTTGAGAATAGATGCTTTGAAAAATGTATCATACTGTTTATTTCATAGTATGTATTTGAAATGGTCTAAGAACATAAGGCTACCTGACAATGATTATTTGACAACATATTGTTTTAACTTACAAAATTTCTACTTCAGGTTCACCTCAGAGCTCTCTATGGTACAGTAGAAATGGGCTTGCACAAGAAAGGAGTGTGATCTGTTAAAATGTCAGTGGTTTTGTGTATTCTTAGATCTCTGTTCGATATTTTACTTTTTTTTTTTCATTACATTCTTGACCCACCAGGAGACTTTATATGTCTCATTTCTGAAAGTCTGGAATATGCAGGTTTAGAGATCTTGGTTCCCCCTAAAGGAACACTCTTGCCAGGGGACAGAGGAGATTTAATTGGACTATATATTATGGATACTGCCTGAGAACTCTGGACTCTTTGTGAGTAGGGACCACCAGCAGGTAAGAAGAGTTACCATCTTGACCAAGACAGTTGATCTTGACCAACACAAGAGATACTGCCTATTTTATACCTTGAGACAGAAAAGAATATATATGGAACACGTTATCTGCTTGGTTGTTTTTTTGGTATTCCCTTATATAGTTATGACTGTACATTATGTAAAATTCTACTAGCCTGAGAAGTATATGATTACCAGCCACTTAGATCCTTAAAAATGAAGAGTTAAGTGACAACTGGTAAACTACTAAGACCTACAGAGGTAAAGGAATTTAGAATGGATAACAGAGGACAGAGATGGAGATTTAGAATGCTTAGGAGAAGGGAGAGATGGTTACCAGTTGCGGCCCCAAAGCAAAGTGTGGTAATTGGGGATGTTCACCCTCCTAACCTCTCTCTTTTAAGTTTCCTTTTATGAAAAGAGAGTTAAAGGGGAAAATGGAGGAACTACTTTAAAAGTATGGAGAAGTAGATCTGTGCAGAGCAAGGGATGCACTACAGCAGCAACAGAGTTATGCTGCTCAGTTATCACTTTAGGATAGAAGATCCCATGAGGAGTATAGTAGCCTTCAGCTGTATTGTTATTGGAATCTACTGCATTGTTCACATCATAGCCATGATCACCCATGCAATGACTAAGCATAGCAGGAGTACTAGACTTTGGCCATTTTAGCTAAATGCCAGACTTAAACAAGCAGTTTCTTCTTTGGGCTCCTCATTGAGCTGATAGACTTTCTCCAAACTAAAATGCAGTATGAGACTTTCTACAGCTTTCTCCCTCTTTCCCCTGTCCCTTTACAGGTATCAGAACTGCATCCATCTGAAGGCAATCCCTGTCTACTCTCATTCCCTCTCCCCTTTATTTCTCATTGGCTTTTCCCTATTAAATCTCTTTCATGTCTTAATTACATCTTGGCATTTCATTTCTGAAGGAACGGAATTGACCCAAGGATGTAGCTACATTTTTTTTTCCCATTCTTACAGGCCTTCTTATTGAGATGACATCCATTTATTTCAGAAGCTGTCATAGCAAAAAAAAAAAAAAAAAAAAAAAAAAAGAAAGAGAAAAAGAGGCAATGTGGTTGAAAGGTGACTACAATACAGTGCTATTGATAGATCTGGCCTCTGTAAGTATTTTGTTCCACTGACTGCTCAAAAGTGTTTCTGGTCCCTAGTACATTGAAACCAGAGTAATGTCCAGACGGAATTTGCTCCTCCTCCAACTGCTGGCAACATATGCACTTGACTCAGTACCAATCTGTTTTGGTTCATCTGTTGATCCTCACTTTTGAATTTGAGTCACTCCTCCAAATGATATGGCACATTTCTCAAATTCCAGGGTTTTTTTTTTCCCACTTTCCTTTAATAACCATAGTCTGTCTTTCAGCTGACCCATTTTCATGCACAGGCCTTTACAAAACTTTATTATCCATCTCTTTCTTCTAGGCAAGTTCTGGCCACCAGAAACCACCCAAAGATTTTTTTTACACTGTCCCAAACCAATCCTTTAGTTAGTGCTTCTGCATGTACCTCGTCTGGTTTTAGCTAAGTTACAACATTTATCTATAACATGCATAGTTACAACTATAGATAGCATATAATATTTGGTGTTTGTAGTTCCTTAGTAATTTGAGTTGAATTGTGAATCATCTTTGCAAGAGGCATTCTTAGTCTAATAAACAGAATATAGCTATGTGATATTTTAAATCTTCATTTCATATTAATGAAGAAAACCCAGAAGTCTGAAAGATGGTTTTAAAAGTCCCAGGGACCCCTATTAAAAAAAAAAAACTCATTTTATTCCGTGCATTATTTTGATGTAACAATCCAGTGTTATAATAATTGTTAAGTAGACACTTGACTAAATAACTCACTTATTTGAGACAATGGGTCTTATTAATCTGATAGGTTTAATGATCTTAGAAAATAGAATGTATATTGCTGCCCCTAATTGTCCTACCAAAAACACTTCAAATATGTTTTTGTCCATAAGCATAATGCTGATAGGAAGTATAAGGTGTTAGACCTTCTTTTCCTTTGCCGGGAAAGCTCAGGTTCCAACATGACAGTAACTATAGGATTGAGAGAGATCGACACTGATTTTATTAAAATAGTGCCTGTCACTGTGTCCGGACTCCACTATTTTCTCCATAACTGAAATTGTCTGGATGACCAGAAAACCTACTAAAATGTTGATGATAGTAACAAATCCTAAGTTGGTGAATAAATAATTTATGCAATTATGAATTCAACTCCTAACTTTCTGCTGGTGCTTATAATGAGTAGGGACAGACAATTCAGTACCTTGTTTTTCTGATATTGATTGAAAAGTTAGATTCCACCTCCTGGCTGTCTTGTTTAGATTGTTCATGCCAAACAACTAATTCACTGCCAGTTTTCCTACTATTTTAACCTCTTTCCCACTTAATTGAATCTCATTTTCACATATGTATGGTGACACCCAGCTGTTCCTTCTGATTAAATTTACCTATGAATTCCTGTCTAGTATCTACTTTAGAAACTGCTATCTATGAAACACACCAGTCAGTTTGTTCAATATTAAATACTCAGTACATAATTTTAAAAAATACAACCAGTATTTTTATTTCAACAAAAACCTTCAAACTAATTGTCACTATTGGCATCTCCAGTATTGTAGATTAGAGAAGCCTTGACTATATTGAGGTATAACCTAACTCACAGTGCCTGTAATATTTTTTAAAAATCCCATGTTTAATAAATAGGGTTGATATTCCATTAATAAAAATACATTCAAAGACAGCATTGAGTCTGGCTGTGATGGATGTTAAAGTTGACACAGCTAGAAGATATGGTTCAGTCATTGACTAAAATATTTTTTATTATTTGGGGTAAAGGAATAAATTATGTTGTACTCTAAGCCCCTTGAGAACAGGAAACTTTTCCTTGCCATTTTAGCACAATAACATGCTTAATAAATGTTTATTGAATGAATACATGATAGACTAGTAAAGAGAACAATTTGGGGCTAAATGACAAGAATAGGTGATTCTTGCCATAAAACCCTGATAAGAAGGAATGCTAGGAAGCATGGGAACTTATGCCATATATTGTAAGGTGACTTTTTAAATGACTTTAATTAAAGTCATGACTTAAATTGTGGTGTCCAAGATACAGTCTTGGATTTAAAAAAGTTGCTGCTTTTTCCCTTTGACTGAACCGAGGCTTCTGTTTCCTAATTCTTGAGAATTAGGCATCCTCAGACATCATTCTCATTGGATTTCTGTTTACATCAAAATAATGCCTGGAATAAAATAAGGTTTTGTTTGTTTGTTTGTTTGTTGTGATCTTGAATATTTTTTGTTTTTGTTTTCCTTTTTGATTTTTAGTTGACATGTAGTAATTGTACATATTGTTGAGCTATAGAGTGCTGGAATCCTCAGGCATCATTTTCTGACTTCTTCCAGGAAACAGTATTTTTTTTGATTTTTGGTAAGTTCTAAGCATCACTTTATATCCCCTTAGAATCCATCTTCTCTCAGATGTGCCTTTGACGTGACAGATTTTGCTGGTCAGCAGCTCGGATATATCCAGAATGAACCTTGTAGGCATACACTTTTTATTTTTATTTAATTCCTATGTGACTCTGGACACTCCCCCATCAGGAGATAGTATCTGAGCACGCAAAGACTCATGATATAGGGAGCAGAAATGGTGCGGGTATTTGCACTCTTATTCCTTCCTTGTATTTCCAACCTTTTCCATATGCAAGCCCTGATGTCTTCAACTGGCAGCTACCAATTCCAGTTGCTCAGTCAAAGTGGAGAGTATGTTATTATCTTATTATACTTATGAATAAGTGGATCCTAAATTAGCCTTGCTATATAAACCTTATATAAAGTCTGATAAGCTGAATTGTTCAGGTCAGCTTTAGAGTGATTTTGTAGTTGCTGAGATGCAACTTTCTCCTCACCACTGCATCTTGTTTGTTTCAGTAGTCTGAATGAAATATGTCTTGTTTTTCTGATTTTGCTCCAGTTCATAAAATCTTGAATTTTTCCCTGAAGAATACATTTAACTGGGACTTTGACAATCTCTCTAGCCATAATCAGCTTCTCTTAGGTCTGGTTGCTAGGTACACCGGTGACTTATGTTAATTTTTTTAAGTATGGGCCATGAGACACTTAAAGAGTCACCTAGATTGATTAATAAAAGTGCATGTTTCAGAATCCAACTTTAGACTTCTGAAATTATAATCCCCATATACAGTACCCTAGATTTTGGAAGTTAAGAAACTTTCATAATTTGAAAAAAATTGAAACTTTCATAACTTGAAAAGTTAGTTCACCCTACACTAAATTGTGAGGAATATTACTATAGCTTGTACATCTGCATTGAAGGTTGTACTCAAATTGAGATGTAATTACGTTAATAATAGCTTTATTGATATATAATTCACTTAAATTAAGTTCTCTCTTTTAAACATATAATTCAGTGATCTAATTATATTCAGTGATCTTCAGGGTTTTTTTTTTTGTTTTCCTTTTTATTTTTAGTTGACATGTAGTAAGTGTACATATTGTTGAGATATGGAGTGATTTCTCTCTCTGTGTGTGTGTGTGTGTGTGTGTGTGTGTGTATGTGTATGTGTGTGTGTGTATATGTTTGTATGTCAGGGTCTTATCTTGTCACTCAGGCCGGAGTGCAGTGGTGCAATTATAGCTCACTGCAGTCTGGAACTCTGGGGCTCAAATTATCCTCCTGCCTCAGTTTCTCAAGTAGGTGAGACTACAGGTGTATGTCATCATAGCTAGCTAATTAAAGATGGAGTCTCACTGTGTTTCCCAGACTGGTCTCAAACTCCTGAGCTCAAATTATCTTCCCACTCTTGCCTCCCAAAGCCCTGGGATCACAATACATATATACAAAGCATTACAATCAAATCAAGGTAATTAGTACATAGATCGCTTTGAACATTTATCATTTCTTTGTGTTATAAGCATTCAAAATTCTCTTTAAATAATTTGCTCTCCTGGAGACTCCAATTGTAGCGCCTAGTCTATCAGAGTATACTTCTTTAAATTTGATGAATGAGTTTACCATATCTCTGAACATTCTTAACGAGACTCCTAATTACCCTCCTGGGAGTCCAAGTCTACTGCTCGGAGTATTTATTTGAGACAAAACCACAGACTTGTTTCTTCCCAACCATGTTTCTTCTGTAGAACTAGTAGGCCGTGGAGGCAAACTCACTTAAAATACAGATGCTTCTTGACTTAAGATGAAGTTATGTCTCAATAAACCCATCATAAATTGAAAATATTATTAACTTGAAAATGGATTTAATACACCTAACTTTTAAACATTGTAGCTTAGCCTAGTCTACCTTAAATGTGCTCAGGACACCTACATTAGCCTACAGATGGGCAAAGTCATCTAGCACAAAACCTATTTTATAATGAAGTGTTGAATGATTGTATGGGTACTCAAAGTACAGTTTCTACTGAATGTGTGTAGCTTACTCACCATTGTAATGTCAATAAATTGTAAGTTGAACCATCAGAAGTTGGGAGCCATCTGTATTCCACACAAGATTGTTTGGAGACAGCCTTGTCTAGAACGACAGATAAATATTGGAAAGAGTGCATCATTAGTTAGGGTAGAAATGATGGGGCCATATTAATAAAATGAGGAAATGAAGTTTACATTGGATTTGGTAGAAAATAGAGATCCACTGAGAAATCAACTAAATAATATGAAGATATACATTGTGGGTGTTGGTGTAAATTGGTATGGTAAGGGTGTATAGATAGATCAGACAGAAAGAGCTGAAATAGTTAAACTGTGTAATAGCATGGCCTGGTGATAGAGAAGCTGGTGATACTGCTGAATGGCAGCAAAGTTGATAGTGGAGCTGATAAAGATGAATGAAAGCATCAAGTCATGTACCTCACAGCTGAGCCCAAGCTGCCATTGTCATTTCTCAACTACAAAAGATGATTGATGCTAGGATGGAGAAATAAAAGAGGGTGGTTATCAGATGTTATTGGGAGGTGGCATGTTGAGGTGCAATGACATACTGCTTATACATTTGAGCAAATAATATTATTTCTGGAAAGCAACAAGATAGATAGTGCTAGCATGCATCCACATGATGCTTCTTATTAGATATTTATTTATGCAATATTTCTTTCAGTGCATATTCTTTCCAAAACATCCAGTTTCACATTTCTCATCACATTTCATCCTCATTCCTTTCTTTGTCAATTTTCTTTCCAGTAGAGAATTATGGGGAAAATATTTATAATTTATTTTGAAAATATGTCTGTATCAATCAGGATGCTTTTGGTGAAAGATAACCCCCAAAATTTTTGGTAGAAACTAATAGGGCTCAGTATTTGATTCTGCATTTACTGAACTTGAAAACCACATTACAAGTTTTAGTCAACGGAGCCCAAACAGAAGTGACATGTGTAACATCTAGCCCAAAGCCTTTAAGAACAAGGTGTTACCTCATGTTGTCTCTTCTCCTTTAGTGGTAGCCTTGCAGGCCACATGTTGAATCAGCCTGGATCCTTGAATCACTGAGTGGAGAAGAGCTTTTCTAGAGAGTTGTCTGATCCAAATCAGATTTTGAGTGATCCAGAAATAAATTTTTGTTCTGTTAAGCCCCTGAGATTGTATTGTTTACTTGCCTATACATCTTGCCTGGTATTGTAAGTTGGCATGACTTTTGCAAAAAAGCACATAGCTTAAAAGACTCCATGGGTAACTGACTTCAGAAATAGCTGAACTTAAGTGATTACTTACTTTTGTTTTGAATTCTTCTGTATTGCCTCCATTCCTAGACAGTCTCTCTCTCTGAAGTATCTCAGGCTCCTTATTCAGTAGTCTGGTTAAAAAATGTTGGGGAGGGTGCTTTTTAAATTCTAGTAGTTTTCTCACTCTGAGCAAAACAGGTAAACAAACATATCTGAAATTGAATATCATTTTATTAGCCTGGATCATGTATTTACCTCCCTATCCATGAATATAATTTGTGACCGTAGATTTAATGTGTTAGGATTGGCCTGACCATGGGTCAAGAAGTATGGTGAATTCTACCCAAATAATACAAGCTAACAAAGAGCGAGGAGCAGTTCTCCAAAATTAAATAGAGTCATGAGATGCTAATGCTGGGAGGCCAAAAAGTCTATATGAATTTAAACATTAGTATAGACACTAACTCCTTATAATTCTAGGGAATAATGTACAAGAATGCCCTACAGAGAGTCTCCTGAGTGAATATTTCCTGATAGAATGATATCTCTCACTTTTTAATATCCCAAACTCATGGATTCTAAAAAAATCTCAACGCAACACTTTTTCAGCCTATGTTTGCATCAAAAAAATGTATATTATTGTCCCCAGAACATAATATAACATTTCAAAGGAAATGATGTTTATGAAAAGTCTTGCATTGTATTCCAAAACACAATTAGTTGAATGTCAAAATCATGATATATGTCCAAAACCATAAAGTATGGTGAGTGTCAGCAAGCAGGATATGTAACTTGGATATGTCTGATGCTAAGAAGGGCATCACTGTGTCACACTCAAGGTGAGACATTCTCTGCCACTGGGCACTTGTTCTGAATAGCTTTCTTATTGTTGCAAGGTTTTTGCAAAAAATTGTACAATGTGAGTCCCCCAGCACAAGAAATTGTTCATGAAAATTGTGGGCAAGTAAACAAAGCAAATGATGAAGTGATTGCAAAGGAAATGAAAATGTTACTGCAAAAAATGTAATTGTTTTTTAACAATGATATCGTTTTGATGATCACAGGGTTATATTATAAGTATTTTTTCTTTATTTCAATTATATTTTAAAAATATGTTGAGAGTTTTTCCTACATAAAACATAGAAAAAATAATGGGAAATGGGCTTCATGACATTGCTGTATTTTGTTTGGCTTTCTTTTTATAGAATATCTGATTTCAAGGACATGTTACCATCCACAAGCAGGACATCTCTGCATTTCTAAGCTACTGTCCTGGTAGTCTACTTGGATCTGTGTAACCTGTCTCCTCAAAGGTCACCTCTTTTGCTGTTCTTTATTTTCTAGGGCAGTGGAGTGTCTAGAACTCTTACACAGTGAGAAGTACCATATCAAAGTGAAGGCCAAAGTTTGAAATGGCATGAAATAATAACATCTTCTAGGCCTGTTTTTAGGCTATACAACAATGTCATTAAATGACCCAGAGGTTCTCATGGATTCTGATAATGTATATGTCTTAGACAACAGACGTGATGTATTTAAACTTCTTTATTTTGCTTTACACATATTTATAGATTATGTTTTATAAGATGGTATAACATGAAGTATATCCCAAATAACTAATTTTTTAAATGATCATTCAATTTTTTGAGTAAAATATAAGGTGTCACTAACACACTGCAAAGCATAGGACATCTGAAATTATTTTTTCCCCACTTTCAGGTGAATACAGCTGTTCCTTCTGGTTTGTTCATTTATTCATTAATAAACATGCCTTGACTTTCTATTACTTACTGGGCTTATTATGACTAAAATATTTCTCCTTTGAAGGAAAGGCCTTAGCTCTTGGATAGAAACTCTCTTCATTGATCTATTTAGAGCCAAGTTTCCAAGGGGTAGAAAGGAGTTCACTCACATCTTTGAGAACAGAGTTCTGGACATGGGTAATCACTCAACTAAATAATACTAGGTTGAATAAAGATAAAGGCTATTTAAATGCTTGAAGTGAGTTTCAATAGTGGATCGTCTTTATGAATACTTACTGTGGGCCAGATGCTCTGTGAATCCCTATATAGACAATATGTCATTCAGTCTTCCTCATAATCCTTAGTTAGCAGCTATTACTATTCACATACATGATTACTTATTTAAGAAACGGGAGCTGGAATGTGTAACCAGCTCTACCTGGAAAGGTGGTTAGAATTTATATAGGTGTACAAAGCCTTTGAAAAACTATGAAAAGCAAAGGCATTGAGAATGCAAATGTAAAGTCAGATTGGTAACCCAATACTAGACCAACCCAACTAGATTAAAAGTCCATATAGGGAAAATATTACATCCCACATGCCATTTAAAGATAATGGATGTTTTGGTTCTCTATTGCCATGTGACAAACCACCCCCAAACATGTTGGCTTAGAACAATCACAGCCATTTATGCTCACTCAAAATTCTGTAGGTGAACTGGGCTCAGCAGATGGTTCCTTCGCTCCATGTGGTGTCAACTGTGTCAGTAATAATCCAGAGGCTTGAATCACTTGGAATGTCTAAGATTACTTACTCAAATACTTTGCGGATGGTAATGGCTATCAGCTAGGAGATCAGCTGGGGTGTTGTAGTGCATCAGTTATCCTCCACATGGCCTCTCCATATGGCCTGGATTTGCTACACAGTGGCATCTGGAAGTCAATGGGAAATGTGTGAAAATAGAAGTTGCAGAAGATGTTTATACAGCATCATTTCCCACTGCATTGTATTGGTAGGAGCAAATCACAGGGCTAACTCAGATTCAAAGGGAGAAGCAATAAACTTACCTCTGGCTTGGAAGAGTGTCAAATAATTTGTGACTATTTTAAATCTGCCACAATGTAAATGAGTGAAGTCAGACAGACATGAGATAAAAAACAGTGGTAGGGATTATGCAAATGAGAGAAGAACTTTTGCCTCCTGTAGAATTTAGAGTTCAAGTAGTTAAGAAACAGTGTTTAGTCCATATATAATATGTGTATGTGTTTAATTTTACCATTGTCAACTTGTTCATAAGTCTTGATCTAGGAGATTTTGTGAGGTACAGACTATAGAGACAACCTAAAAAATGTCAAGAGCTAGAATAGTAGAAAAAGTGGTTTCAATGCATCCTGATAAAATTGTGAATACAAAGAAAATTAAATGGAATTTTGTTTTGATGAAATACAGAGGATGTTTATTTCTCCATTCACAAAATAGACCGGTGGTCTAAAAAGCAGGATATTTACAATGATCCATGAGGGATAAAACAGAAAATATTAGAGCTTCCATTAATATTTATTTCATCCTTTAAGGAAGGATAAGATAAATTTTTCTTTATGTATTATAATATTCACTATATGTTCAACTAATATACTACTTGTGTATACCTTATACTTGTGATCACTATTTCTTAGGAAATGCATAGTCAAAAATTTTTACTGATAGCTCTGTGTGATATGCTCATTAGAGTTTGTAGATTATTGGTCTAAGAAATGAAAATCACCAATGTAACATCAAGAAATTAATCATATTTTACACTCATGGAAGAAATTTTTCTTGTGCTACTGTATGGTTAATGTTGAAGTCGAGAGCTGTACATAACAAAGACAAAAAGATAAACTCTAGGGGAAAAAAGATTGTATTTATTATGTTTTTAGAAAAAAATAACAGTTTCAAAGATAAATGATCCACTTTTATTGTTAGAAAAAGAATAATGTCCTTTCATATAAATTACATTCTCCTTACCTGGAAGGCCTATGTGGCTATATTTGCATGTGGTGATTATTGGAACACTCATTGTTATATTTGAGCCGTTAGCCAAATATTCAGGCAAGAACCTGTAATGTCTAAAATTGATTTATTAAGCACTTGATTTTCCAAGTTACTATTCTTGTAATTTTTATTAGCAGGTTTTCCTTTTTTTATATAAAACCCCTTAAAAGCAATACAATCTTTTCTCTTTCAGAACCCTTGTCCCCACATGCCATCTTGAAATTCCTTTTTATTTTCTTCATTTGTGGGTGCTGGAGCTCTTCAGAAAGTTGCTGCATCTGTTATTTAGGCTTCTTGTTTCTTTGGGATTACAACAATTTTTTTTTTTTTTTGTCTCATTTCCATTCTGTGCTTGACCTCAGGAAAGTCTCTTGGTATCTTTGTCCTTGGACTCTTCATCTGTGAAAAATCATGATTAGAAAAGTTAATGTCTAAGTTCCTTCTTAAATCCAGTAATGAAGAGTTTGTCCCTATAGGTCTTACATTTAGTAAGCAACATTAAAAAATGTTCTCTTTTTGTAGTGTTTGGAATAATTTCAGAAGGAATGGTAACAGCTCCTCTTTTTATGTCTGGTACAGTTTGGCTGTGAACCCATCTGGACCTGGACTTTTATTGGTTGGTAGGCTATTAATCGCTGCCTCTACTTCAGACCTTGTTATTGGTCTGTTATTCCTGGTTTAGTCTGGGGAGGGTATAAGTTTCCAGGCATTTATCTATTTGTTCTAGATTTACTGGTTTAAGTACATAGAGTTGTTAGTAGTAATCTTTGATAGTAGTTTGTATTTCTGTGGAATCAGTGGTGATATCCCCATTATCATTTTTTATTGAATCTATTAGATTCTTCTCTCTTTTCTTTTGTATTAGTCTGGCTAATGGTCTATTTTGTTGATCTTTTCAAAAAGCCAGCTCCTGGATTTACTGATTTTTTGAAGGGTTTTTTTGTGTCTCTATCTCCTTCAGTCCTGCTCTGATCTTAGTTATTTCTTGTCTTCTGCTAGGTTTTAAATTTATTTGATCTTGCTCCTCTAGCTCTTTTAATTTTGACTATAGGATGCCAATTTTAGTCTTTCTTCACTTCTCATATGGATATTTAGTGCTATAAATTTCCCTCTAGACACTGCTTTAAATTTGTCCCAGAGATTCTGGTATGTTGTGTCTTCATTCTCATTGGTTTCAAAGAACATCTTTAATTCTGCCTTCATTTCATTATTTATCCAGTAGTCATTTAGGAGCAGGTTGTTCAGTTTCCACGTAGTTGTACAGTTTCAAGTGAGTTTCTTAATCCTGAGTTCTAATTTGATTGCACTGTGGTCTGAGAGATTGATTGTTATGATTTCTGTTCTTTTGTATTTGCTGAGGAGTGATTTACTTCCAATTATGTGGTCAATTTTAGAGTAGGTATGATGTGATGCTGAGAAGAATGTATATTCTATGGATTTTGGGTGGAGAGTTCTGTAGATGTCTATTAGGTCTGCTTGGTCCAGATCTGAGTTCAAGTCCTGGATATTCTTGTTAATTTTCTATCTCATTGATCTGTCTAATATTAACAGTGGAGTGTTAAAATCTCCCACTATTATTGTGTGGGAGTATAAGATCATTAAGAACTTGCTTTATAGAACTGGGTGCTCCTGTATTGGGTGCATATATATTAAGGATAGTTAGCTTTTTTGTTGCATTGATCCTTTTGCCAATGCCTTTCTTTGTTTCTATTGAAATTTGTTGGTTTGACACCCATTTTATCAGAGACTAGGATTGCAACCCCTGTTTTTTTTTTTTTTTTTTTTGCTTTCCATTTGCTTGATAAATCTTTCTTCATCCCTTTATTTTGAGTCTATGTATGTCTTTGCATATGAGATGCATATCCTTAATATGGCACACCAATGGATCTTTTGACTTTTTATCCAATTTGCCAGTCTGTGTCTTTTGATTGGGGCATTTAGCCTATTTACATTTAAGGTTAATATTGTCTTGTGTGAATTTGATCCTGCCATTTTGATACTAGCTGGTTGTTTTGCCTGTTAGTTGACATAGTTTTATCATTGTGTCAGTGGTCTTTTCCATTTGGTACGTTTCTGCAGTGGTTGGTACTGGTTATTCCTTTCCATCTTTAGTGCTTCCTTCAGGAACTCTTGCAAGGCAGGCCTGGTAGTGACAAAATCTCTCAGCAATTGCTTGTCCATAAAGTATTTTATTCCTTCACTTATGAAGCTTATTTTGGCTGGATATGAAATTTTGGGTTGAATGTTTTTTTCTTTAAGGATGTTGAATATTGGCCCCCACTCTCTTCGGGCTTGTGGAGTTTCTGCCGAGAAATCCACTATGAGTCTTTTGGGCTTCCCTTTGTGGGTAACCTGACCTTAGCATTTTTTCCTTCATTTCAACCCTGGTGAATCTGATGATTATGTGCCTTGGGGTTGCTCTTCTTAAGGAATATCTTTGTGGTGTTCCCTAACTCATTTTATGAGGCCAACATCATCCTGATACCAAAACCTGGCAGAGATACAACTAAGAAAGCAAATTTCATTCCAATATCCATCATGAGCATCAGTGCAAAAATCTTCAATAAAATACTGATAAAATGAATGCAACAGCACATCAAAAAGCTTATCCATCATGATCAAGTAGGCTTCATCCTGGGGATGCAAGGCTGGTTCAACATATGCATATCTATCAATGTATCCATTACATAAACAGAACCAAAGGCGAAAACCACACAATTAATAGATGCAGAGAAGACCTTTGACAAAATTCAACGGCCCTTTATGCTAAAAACTCTTAATAAACTAGGTATTGATGGAACATATCTCAAAATAATAAAATCTATTTATGACAAACCCACAGCTGCTATCATACTGAATGGGCAAAAACTGGAAGCATTCCCTTTGAAAACTGGCACTAGGAAAGGGTGCCCTCTCTCATCATTCCTATTCAACACAATACTGGAAGTTCTAGCTAGTGCAATCAGGCAAGAAAAAGAAATAAAATATATTCAATTAGGAAAGGAGGAAGTCAAATTGTCTCTATTTGCAGATGACATGATTGCATATTTAGAAGACCCCATCGTCTCAGCCCAAAATCTCCTTAAGATGATAAGCAACTTCAGCAAAGTCTCAGGATACACAATCAATGTGCAAAAATCACAAGTATTCCTATACACAAATAATAGACAAATGGAGAGCAAAATCATGAGTGAACTCCCATTCACAATTGTTGCAAAGAGAATAAAATACCTAGGAATGCAACTAACAAGGATGTGAAGGACCTCTTCAAGGAGAACTACAAACCACTGCTCAAGGAAATAAGAGAAGATGCAAACAGATGGAAAAAATTCCACGCTCATGGTCAGGAAGAATCAATATCATGAAAATGGACATACTGCCCAAAGTAATTTATAGATTCAATACTGTCCCCATCAAATTACCATTGACCTTCTTCACAGAACTGGAAAAAAAAAAACCTTAAACTTCATATGAAACCAAGAGAGCCTGCATAGCCAAGAGAATCCTAAGCAAAAAGAACAAAGCTGGAGGCATCAAGCTACCTGACTTCAAACTATATTACAAGGCCACAGTAATCAAAACAGCATGATACTGGTACCAAAACAGAGATGTAGACCAATGGAACAGAAGAGAGGGCTCAGAAGTAAAGCCACACACCTACAACCATCTGATCTTTGACAAACCTGATGAAAACAAGCAATGGGGAAATGATTCCCTGTTTAATAAATGGTGTTGGGAAAGCTGGCTAGCCATGTGCAGAAAGCAGAAACTGGACACTTTTCTTATGCCTTATACAAAAATTAACTCCAGGTGGAGTAAAGATTTAAACATAAGACCTAACACCATAAAAACCCTAGAAGAATACCTACGCAATACCATTCAGGACATAGGCATAGGCAAGGACTTCATGACTTAAAAAGCAATGGCCACAAAAGCCAAAATAGACAAATGGGATCTAATTAAACTTAGAGCTTCTACACAGCAAAAGAAACAATCATTAGAGTGAACCAGCAACAAACAGAATGGGAAAAAGTTTTTGAAATCTACCTATCTGACAAAGGGCTAATAGCCAGAATCTACAAAGAACTAAAACAAATAAACAAGAAAAAAACAACCCCATCAAAAAGTGGGCAAAAGATATGAACAGACACTTTTCAAAAGAAGACATTTATGTGGCCAACAAACATATGAAAAAATGCTCATCATCACTGTCCATTAGAAAAATGCAAATCAATACCACATTGTGATACAACATTGAGATACAATCTCATGCCAGTTAGAATAGTGATCATTAAAAGAAATCAGGAGACAACAGATGCTGGAGAGGATGTGAAGAAATAGGATGTGTAAAATTGTCTTTTACACTGTGGTGGGAGTGTAAATTAGCTCAACCATTATGGAAGAAAGTGTGGCCATTTCTCAAGGATCTAGAACTAGAAATACTATTTGACCCAGCAATATCAATACTGAGTATATATCAAAAGGATTATAAATCAATCTATTATAAAGACACATGCACACATATGTTCACTGTGGCACTGTTTACAATAGCAAAGACTTGGAACCAACCCAAATGCCCATCGATGATAGCCTGGACAAGGAAAATGTGGCAAATATACACCATGGAATACTCTGCAGCCACAAAAATGGATGAGTTCATCTTCTTTGCAGGGACATGGATGAAGCTAGAAACCATCATTCTCAGCAAACTGACACAACAGAAAACTAAACATCGTATGTTCTCACTCATAAGTGGGTGTTGAACAATGAGAACACATGGACACAAAGAGGGGAACATCACACACTGGGGTCTGTTGGGGGGTCAGGGGCTAGGGGAGGGCTTAGCAGGGCATGGCAAGATTAGGGAGGAATCACATTAGGAGAAATACCTAATGTAATGATGAGGGGATGGATGCAGCAAACCACCATGGCTTGTGTATACCTATGTAACAATCCTGCATGATCTGCACATGTCCCCTAGAACTTAAAGTTAAAAAAAATGTTCTCACTCGTAAGTGGGAGTTGAACAACAAGAACACATGGACCAGGGAGGAGAACATCACACACAGGGGCCTATGGTGGGGTGGTGAAGGGTTAGGGGAGTGATAGCATTAGGAGAAATACCTAATGTACATGATGGGTTGATGGGTGCAGCAAACCACCATGGCATGTGTATACCTTTGTAACAAACCTGCACATTCTGCATATGGATCCCAAAACTTAAAGTATAATAATGATTAAAAAATAGAAATCGGGTATCTCCTATTAGATGATTTATATAGACCATTTTGAAAGGTTACCATGAGGCCCAGAAAAACTTCATTAGAGAGCTGAGGCAGCCAATGGGAAGTTACAAAAGAAGGGCCAGTGTTCACCGTTCACTGTGCTGTGTGTGGGTGAGGGGGAATAACGATATTGCTGATCAAAGAAATAGAAGCACTGACTTCTGGCAGAGAGATACCATTCTAACTTGGAATTGCAGCAGAAGTCGTAGTCTTGAAAGCTCTGTCATGTGTCCAATGGAGTCGGTTTATATGGAGTAATTAATAGAACAAAGTTGAAAAATACAGCCAGGAATAAGGGTAAGGCAAATAAACCCTACTAGGTCAGGATCTGTATAAATAAATTCTGAGTGTCTGTATTATTTTGGATCCTACAAGAAGTAGATGCTAAGATAAAATTCAGCTGGATTTATTGGAGGAAATGTCTGTGAAGTATCAGGTGGGGAGTCAGAGGAGGAAGAGGAACCTCCATCCCTCATGCAGGCTTGACATTTGTGCAAGAGAGTGAAGAAGGAGCACAGGGCAAGGAGAATTTCAGTCTAGAGGCTCTATAATAGCTCAAAGAAAGTGTTGACTAGGCTGATGAGACATCTACAAGCTGGAGGCACTTTGGTTCAAAGAATTCTGTGTCTCACAGAATGGGCCTGTATTAGTATTTTCATCTTGCTCTGCCACTGGCTGGGAGTGACCCACAGAAGGTGGAGCCTTGGCATGAATGTGGGGAATAAATTCAGAAGCTTCTGGGGCTGTTAATCATATTCCCCATAGCAAGAGCTCTGAGCAGCATGTTTTCACAGCTGCCACAGTATCCAATTGTTCTTAATATGTCCCCTTTAGGAGCTAAAGCGGCTTGAATAATACAGGACATACTCCTCTGTGATAAAGACTCTAGATAATAGACATTTCTGAGCTCTGTGGGGAAAGATAATAAACACTTTTTTAACAAGTTCATTCTAGGCCAGTCACGGTGGCTCATGCCTGTAATCTCAGCACTTTGGGAGGCCGAGGTGGGCAGATCACCTGAGGTCAGGAGTTTGAGACCAGCCTGGCCAACATGACAAAACCCCATCTCTACTAAAAATACAAAAAATTATCCAGGTGTGGTGGTTTGTGCCTGTGCTCCCAGCTACATGGGAAGCTGAGACACGAGAATCACTTGAACCCAGGGGTGGAGATTACACGGAGCTGAGATCGTGCCACTGCACTCTAGCCTGGGTGACAGAGTGAGACTGTCTGAAAAAAAAAAAAAAAAAAAAAAAAAAAACAGTTACTCTATAACTAGCCCCATGCTAAGTAGTTCACACGCACTGTCTCATTTACATTGCACAGTAATGCAATGAGACAGCCATTACTATTTGAATACTTATTTTACAAATGAGAAAATCACCTTACAGATTATGATTTTTACTCAAGGTTACATGTATTTGTAAACAGCATAATTCTTAACCACTGCCATACAAAAAAGCTTTGGATACCACTAGATTCCAGTTTCACCTAGGGATGAAAATCACTTATAACTTATCATAAAGGAATTTAATCCATTCAAGGGTATGAGGCTACCATAATTTCATAACCTTAACTGCAGTCTAAGTAAATGATTATTATGTATTGCAGTTCCTCAGTATTTCTTCTGATAGCTTTTGATTTTATATTTCACTTTAGAATCTTATTCTAGTTCTTTCTCCACCTGAGATATACTGTCTTATGTTTTCCTCACTATATTCCAGAAATGCACACATGAGACTTTTGATAGATGCTTCTGATATATACCAAGGAATATAAACTGAATTAAAGCAATTATACTTATAATGTTTTAATGCAACTGGCACATCATTTTTCCAAAGTCACTCTGAAATAGCTCAAAGCTATAATGGCTACTAGATTTAAGCTCCTTAAGGGACAGGGCTGTGTCTTATTCAGAAAAACTATTGTTCAGATTATAAGCTCAATCATTACTTCCTTACTAAAAAAAAAAAATGGAAAAATTAAGAATTCTTTCCCCCGGTTTCTTTAATAAAAAATAGCTAGTCTTTATTGTGTGTGTGCTCTGTACCAGGCACTTTTCCAAACACTTAATATGCATATATTAGTTCATTTAATTCTTACCTAACCTTATGGATTTAATAATTATCTTCCTTTTACAGATACATAGTGGAGACAGAGAAAAATGAGTTAATTTTTCCAAGGTCATATCGCCATCAAATGTCAGAACCAGGATTTGAACCCAGGTGGTCTGGCTCCAGAGTCCATTCACTGCATGACACAGCCTCTCTACTTAGTAGTGACTGATTACTTCATCAGGAAGCAGGGCACTATAATAAATAGTGATCAATTAATTACTCAGTAGTTCTGCTACAGTATCTAATAGCGAGGTGAAAGAGTTTATCAGAATTGTTACTCTCCTATTGGGGTGGCCATACAAGAATTTGAGTTTGAAAGTATCTGTATTCATTTATTTCTCATTCTTTTTTTGCTAGGAAATGTAAAAAAGTTAACCCCAAAATGGAAGGTGATGGGACGAATACATTCACTCTGACCCAGCTTTGTCCAGGCTGAAAGGCTACTGGTCAAGGGCCAAGTTTCCATTGGCTTCATTTGGAGCAAAAGTAAACATTACAGCTTCTCTTTCAAGGCTCATCCCACTGCCTGGGGCCAAAGGAGAAGGCTGATAAGGTGATGAGAAGGCAGAATCTTCATTCAAAGCCCATCTAGTTTTAAATTTGTAAGAGACTGCCAGTTACTTTGATGAAGCTCGGTACATTCATTGTGTTGAACAGGAGTATGCTACACACCTGTTTCTTTGAAGTTTTTTTACATTTTGTTTCATTCATTTACATATTGTCTGTGACTGTTTTTGCATAATCCCAGTAGAATTAGTGGTTGTAACAAAGAAAGTATGGCCCACAAAGACTAAAATATCTACTATATGGACTTTTATAGAAAAAATTTGCTGGTCTTGAGCCCATGCCTGGCTCTGAAGCCAGATAATCAGTGCTAGGATCTTGGCTCTGGCACCCATTCACTGGAGGCATTAGACATAATGCTCAACCTCTCAGAATTAGTTTTCCCCTTCTATATAGTGGAATATGAATATTTACTTCTTAACTTTTCGGCAAATTAAGTGCCTTAGGATACCTTATTCCCTTAATATAGTGGATGATACATAGTGAATACCCAGCAAATGTAAATCTGTGGTTATTTTTATCATCATTATTTTTATCTCACCATTGTTAAGCTTTACATTATTTCTTCACCTAGTCTAATTCATGATTCCTAAAGTTAGAGGGAAAAAATGGAAGCAGCTCCCTTTTGAATTAGCCTTTGCATCAGAGCCAAATTTCACAAACTACTAGCCATGGCTGCCTGAACTGTCATCTGTCTCTCTTTTCACAGGGAGAAACCAGAATGTAAATTTCCTAACCAGCATAAATTGTTTTTTCCATATGTTTGTAAGCTTCTTATAATTAATCACTTCCTTGAAATGAATGAATGGATTGATCAGTTATCATTAGCATAACATTGGTGGTTTCTATGATTTTCTCCTATCTAGCAAGGAGAAATACGTATATTAATAAGGTATGAGCTGTAAGTGACAGGGAGAGCTGTGAGGGATGTGTGGCATGATGTAACAGAGAGTGGAATGAAATTCAGCCCCTGTGATCCTTTATGGGGTCAAAGAGCAACCTGCAGAAACAGTGGCTCTGCTGAGCTCTCAGTGGCTTTCAGCAAAGCTGCTAATGGAATAATGATAGTTCCTGACACAAAGCAGAAGGTGTTCTATTTTTAGGTAAGAGCAGTTATGCACTAGGGATGATACAGATGCATTCTTATCTTAGAAGAAACTGAAAAATGCCCGCACTGTTTCCTAACACTTTGTTGCCATATGTTAGATGATGAACTTCTGGAGAGGATCCATACAGAGTCCTAACAGTACTATCTGATATAATTCGAATCTGTGTCCCCACCCAAATCTCATGTTGAATTGTAATCCTCAGTATTGGAGGTTGGGCCAGGTGTGAGGTGACTGCATCATTGGGGCGGGTTTAGCATCATCCTCTGGGTGCGATCCTCACAATAGAGAATGACTTTTGTGAGATCCAGCTGTTTAAAACTGTGGCATCCTCACTTTCTCACTCTGCTCCTGTTTGGCCCATGTGACATGCCTGTTCCCCCTTTACCTTCCACCATGACTGTAAATTAAGTTTCCTGAGGCATCTCCAGAAGCTGAGAAGATGCCAGCATCATGCTCCTGCATCCTGTGGAACCACAAGCCAATTAAATCTCTTTTCTTTATGAATTACCCAGTCTCAGGTACTTCTTTCTAGCAATGCTAAGTAAGACTAATATACTACCACTTACCAAGAATTTACTCTGTACCTGGCAGTGTGCAAAACACATTATCTGACACCAATCTAATGAGGAAATACTAATGTTGTTCCCATTTTGCAGATGAGAGTGCTATTTACAGGAATTAAGTAATTTTTAGGTGTTAATGGTACAGCCAGCTTTCAAGTTCATTTTTGTCTGACCCAAAGTCCAAGCACAACTAGAAAAGAAGAATGGGGACATAATTAGTTTTAATTCTCAGCTTCCAGATCAAATTAGAGAAATGATTTCCTACCACTTGATTATTCGCAAGGGACATTGTACTCTGGTCCACACACTGGAAACCAATAAAGCAGTCAAATATGATGATATTCCACATCAGAGGAAAGATTCAGGTAACAGGATCTGGAATCTGAAGATGGGCTATAAATGAAAGGCAGAGGGAGTTGGGGAATGATATTATGAAGAAATAGGAATAGACAATGGTTTCAGGCTAGCAGTTACCCTCAGGAAGGGCTGAGGAATATATCACAGAAATGGAATGTGCAAGAGTATGTGCCACTTGGGTCTGGAAAGGCAGCTACAAGGGAGTCAGGCAGCAGTTCCAAGAAACTCAACCACTGGGCTAGGTACTTTCGTGGCCAGGTGTTCCATCTGACAGTTTTGGAAAGAGATTGACAAATCCCTATACAAAAGGACTGGAGTCATAGACAGTTTGTCAAACCAAAAGATTAACTAAAGTCTTAGTTATCAGAACAGAAATCCATTATTCTGAGTATATTATGACAAATGATGGAAAATAGACTAGCAAAAGTTTCAGAACAAAATCTTTTAACAACTGTGTGTTAACTACCTACCCTGTGCTAGGAACCGGGATTTGGTATTAGGCCACATCTCTAAAATTTAACCTGCCTACAGTCATGTATGTGGTTTGGCTCCATTTATAATGCATATCTAAACTGAAGCAGAGACTGATGAGACATGACGTTATTCAACTCTGAGAGCCAACAAGGCTTTCATTCATCATTTACTCTTCCATTCACTTGTCTTTGGGAAAAATGGTTGAATTCCCATATATGCCAATGAGTATGCCAACAGCTGGAAATACAAGAACAAATAGGATGTTGTATCTATCCTTGAAGAGTTTAAAGTATAAGGCAGAGGTTCTGCACATAAGAATGACCTAGCACACAACTGAAAACTTATGGGATCTAGATTTAGCATGTCAAGGTAAATGGACTTGGAATGTACCTGTTTTCCAGCACCACAGGAGGGTCTGATCAATCGTATTTGAGGCCAACATCTGGGGAACTCTGATTTAGATAAATGTAAGTCTTACTGAGATTTTTTCTTTATGAACTTGCCAGATTTCAGTGCAAAAGAGGGACAGTCTAACATTTTTAGCTGCATTGAATAAACTATATTACTTAGTGAGAAAGCAAATTATTTCTTGTTAAATGTGTTCAGCCAAGCCCAGATACTCACTGGCCTGAATTCTGTATAGGAGGTTGAATCCTATGTCTTTTGAAATGTTTCTAACACTGATATCTGTGCTTCTGTAACATAAAGGTTTAACTTACTTTAAGCTTTATACTTGAGTAAAAAATATTTATGTTTATTTTAGTCAATTTCTTTGTTTTGGTTGACAGTTCAGAGTTATTTCTGTCTTTCTCCTTCCTTCCTTTCATTCATGCTGACCAAGTTATTGGGTTATTTACCACTTTCTTACTACTACTGATGCAGATGTTTTTTCTGAGAAATTTGTGGCCAAAATTTATATTGAATAATATTACTTGAATGTAATGTTATTTTGAAAAATACTGAGCAGCACAAATTAAGGCATTATTATTCAGCTTTACTCAAATACTCAGGACTTCCTTTAATTATGTTAACATCTATGGAAAGAAGGTAAAACTGATAGCATTGTGTAATTTCACATGTGTCACATGGTGTTTTCATTATTTATGGGTGAATAACAAACTTGAAGCTAAGCCATAAAACAGTGGCTTTAAAAAATTTATTTTTTCCTCATGATTCTGTAGATTGATGGAGTTGTTTTCTTCAGATTTCACTTGGGCTTACTCAGGCAGCCACAGTCACCTGATGTATGACAAGGGTTGGGTGGAATAGCTTAGATGACCAACTTCTCCCTTCCTCTATGGTTTTTAATCCTGGTCTTTTTCACAGCAAGGTGGTCTCAGCTTTTGAAAGAGGAAAGAAGCTGCAATGACTCTAGAGGTCTTGGCTTGGAAGTCATGCAATATTACTTCCTCCACATGCTAGTGATGAAAGCTAATCATGGTTCATCCCAAGTGTAAGAAGTGAAAAAGTAATGGCAAAGTCACAGTGCAAAGAGGCTTGTATGATAGAAATTGGAGAATATGGCTGTGTTTTGCAATTTACCACAGTTTACTGGTAAACTTGGTAAATTGCTAGCTCTTTGGCCACAAATTATTCACATTTCTCACATTAAGTGTAAAAAATGCTGAACTCCATCACAGGACCCACAAATGTCTCATCCTAATTGCAGCATGAAGTTTGAAGGGCCCATATTGTCAGGTTCTTCAACTCTAGAATAAAACATGTTCTTATATTAGGACCAACGTCTGCTTCCTGAAAGTAATTCTTTTATCCTGTTCTCTTTTGCTCTTGGCTCTGAGCTGTGGGCTTCTGTCTATGCCCACTAAGATATAATTAGTTTTCCCTGTGTGTAGCTAGGTAGCTTTACCATCATGCTTTTTTCTTGTTGAAATCTGGAGAACTAGTGGACTCTTCATTTTGAATTCTATTTTTTTTAGTCCAAGCTGGTACATCTCCCATAAAAATTTTATGGGCTTTTCATGAATCTGATTGAGGTTAACTCTGCCCAATAGCCATATCCATAATTCTTTGCACAAAAGACACAAGGCAACAAGAATCTTTGCTCTACCTAAACAACTGGCCAACCTCTCTTTTTTGTTCTTAATTTCCACCTGAGGGCAGAGATTTCATTCCAAAAGCACACCTGGGCCCAGAGAGCCATTCTGTTAATCCCCTCTAGATGTACAAATTCTGTAGCAAATGTGAATGGACCAGAAGATTTCTTCCATGAAGAAACAGAGGGGTGGTTGCTGTTGTTGTTATTGTTGTTGTTGTTGTCTGTTGAGCTCGATGGGCTATGTCTTTGTTTGTAGTTATCATTTGGCAAGTTTCCATTTGGAGATCACCATCATGTCAGTTTCTAACAGCTGGTAGCCCGGGTAGCAAGACTGAAATTCCATGGCATGTTTCTCACCTTAAATTTGGTTTATTACTCAGAGCCTGTAAATTTATACTCATCGTAATAATTATACCTTTTTAGAGTGAATTATATTTTTTCATAGAAAGCACAAAATAAATTATTCCAAAAGAAAAAAAATGCAAGGACTGATTCTTCCTATAAATACATTTTGATATAACTCTATGAAGTAGGAAAGATTGTTCCTATCGGCATTCTTTCCTGTTGATTTTTACAGATGTCATTATATGCACTATGAAGTAGGATGTGGGCATGTCTTCAATGATTCAATGTACAATTTGTTCTCCCATAGCTCTCCTACTCCCTACCAACTTTTCCATGCTTTGTTTTCTTAGCCATTATATACTCTTATCATAATATTTTTTGGTTGTTTATTTTCTGTCTCCTAGCGCTACTATTCTTACCTTCAAAAAAAGGGGGATGATTTTGCTCTGGTATCATCCAGAGGAAGTCTAAGCTTCATTTTAATATTATTTTTCATCTTAAAGGGGATAGCATTATTACTAGTGGTATGTTAGGCACTTTATTATGTACTTTCTGCACAAGTCTTATTTAATTCTTCTAACAAGATTTCAAGGCAGCTATTTCTATCCCCAGTTCTTTATAAATGAAAATATATTAAAAAAAAAACCTAAGTCAGAGTAGGTAATTTGCTTAGAATTTGCTCTTAGAATATCACCCGTGCAGAGAAATGTACCTGGCACACAGTAGGTCCTCAATAAATATTTGCTGAAAGGATGCACACATAAGATAGGAAAAAAAGTAATTTTCAGCCCCTTGGATTATTAAAAAAGAGATGACTAGAAAGGAAAAAGTGCTAGTTATAAACACAGCCACATTTTAAGGGCAGTAAGCTATATATATATATATATTTTTTGAGACGGAATCTCGCTCTATCACCCAGGCTGGAGTGCAGTGTTGTGGTATTGGCTCACTGAAACCTCCGTATCCCAGATTCAAATGATTCTTCTGCCTCAGTCTCTTGAGTAGCTGGGATTACAGGTGCCTACAACTATGGCCAGCTAATTTTTGTATTTTTAGTAGAGGCAGGGTTTCACTGTATTGGCCAGGCTGGTCTCAAACTCCTGAACTTGTGAGCTGCCCGCTTTGGCCTCCCAAAGTTCTGAGATTACAAGTATGAGGCACCATGCCTGGCCAATATTGTAAAGCTCCCTTGATAGCCAGCTGAGTTACTTGCTGCTATGTGAGCCCTTCACCATGACTCCCAAATCTTCTTGGAAAAAGAGAGGAAGTACAGAGCAGCTGAGTAATTGCCAAAGTAAGACCCAGACCTGGGAGCCAACTTAATAGCCAACTCAAGAAATCAACTCCAAAAAGGAATTTTGGAATGTAAGCACGCTGAAAATTGTGATTCCCTTTGAGGAATACTATAAGCAAGCCAGTCTAATTTCAGTCTTAATGAAGTGGAAGACATGAGCTAAAATAAGTGTTACACATACCTGGCACAGAAAAACATCCTCTCTTTTCAAAAATAAAGGCAACATATGAATTGTGTATTTGCTGTGATTTAAAGGGGAAACACAGCTTAAAAAAATAAAATATGTTAAAATTTAGAATAAGGAACTAAAATGGCACATACATAAATACTAAAGACAACTGTAATTTGAAAAGATGTATGTCTTAGGCCATTCAGGTTGCTATAACAAAATATTGTAACTGGGTGGCTTATAAATTATAGGAATTTATTTCTTACAATTCTGGAACCTGGGAAGTCTAAGGTCAGATCACCAGCATATTTGAGGTCTAGTAAGAGCCTGCTTTCTGGCTTATAAAATGGTGCCTTCTTGCTGTGTTTTCATATGGTGAAAAGGGCAAGGTTCTTTGGATCCTCTTTTATGAGGGTACTGATCCCATTCAAGGGAGTTCCGCCATCATGACCTAATTATTTCCCAAAAGTCCCACTTCCTAATGCTATCACTTTGGGGGTTAGGATTTCAACATATGAATCTTGGGGAAACACAAACATTCAGACCCCAGCAGTGTGTTAATGAAGACACAGCATTAGGAAATGAACAGAGAAGTAAGAAATTATCCTTTTTTCATTGATGATTATTTTCTTCCTCAGATGCCATGCCATGTAGTTTCTTTTCTTTTTTTTTTTTTTTTTTTCCATGAGATGGAGTCTTACTCTGTTGCCCAGGCTGGAGTGCAGTAGCGCAATCTTAGTTCACTGCAACCTGCAACCTTCGCCTCCCGGGTTCAAGCAATTCTCCTGCCTCAGCCTCCTGAGTTGTTAGGATTACAGGTGTGCACCACCATGTCTGGCTAATTTTTGCATTTTATATTTTTAGTAGAGATGAGGTTTCATCATGTTGGCCAGGATGGTCTCGATCTCTTGATCTTGTGATCTTCCTACCTCAGCCTCTCAAAGTACTGGGATTACAGGCATGAGCCACTGCACCTGTGTAGTTTCTTTTTAATATCTTAAAGTGTAAATTGGGAAAGAATGAAAACAAAAGTGGCAAACATAATTTATGGAGCCCAGTCACATTGTGATGTCAGTCCTAGGGCTGACATTTAGGGATGAGGCAGCCAGCCATCTCTCAGAATATGTTTACCAAGATGGTTAAGATGGGGACATCACTATCAGTCCTGATTGCCATGAACTTGAATTTACAACTTTACACATTCCTGGTATATTTTAAGGACTAATATATGGTAGCAATTTTTAGTGACATAACTTCTTGTCTTGAGAGCACCTCTTCAACCTCTAAGGTCTATTTCAAAGATGACTTTTCTGTGAAACATTCCCAATGTCCCTTTCTGTCTTTCTGGAAGGACTAATTTTCCCCCTTCTGCTGTGTTCTCATACTAACTCTTACGCATCTCCCTTTTGGCCCTAAACAATGTCTATCTGGAGTACTATTTGTTATCTTTGATGGATTGTGTACTCTTTAAATGCCAGGAATACACCATTTTCATCTATGCCTTGTGGTTCTTCCAATGTATACAGTTAGTTATCAACTATTTAACACATAAAAGGAAAAAAGAATGAATGAATGAAAAAATGAGGGTGAGAGCAGCAACACTGAGTGATGGGCAGGTGCTGAATCAACTCGTTTACTGAAAAACAAATGTGCAGATGAGAAGTGTTAAAGTGGTCATACTTATAGCTAAAAATGTGTGGATGTCTAACATGCTTCATCTCTGATGGGTATTTTGCATGCATTATCATCATTCTTACAATGGCCATCTCAAGTAGGTGATATTAGCCCCCTTTTACAATCAACTTGGTAGCAACCTGGAAAGGTATTTATTATTATCCTTATTTTGCAGATGAGTAAGTGGAGGCTTGTAGACATCATAGACTTGCTCAAAGTCACAGAGCTGTAAAATGGTAAAGGTAGGATTTTAATGCAAGGCAGTCTAGCTGTTAGGATACTGTACCTGTATCCTAAGGTACAGTTAGTTATAAAATTAGGACAATAGCCTACAGTTTTTGACATTAGTCCAGTATTTCCTGTTAACTGTCATTCACATTTTTGTATTTCAAAAGTTGTAGCAAGACATTTGATAATCTCCAATATGATCATATACAGATGCATCACGTATCCACATACATTGTGGAGTTTGAAAGGAAAGTAAAGCTCAATCTTGTTCTTCGTTATCTCTCCCAACAACTTGCCAATGTATCTGAAATTCTGAGCATCATAGAAGGTGGTATTTCCCCAAACGGGTTCTGTGGGCTCCTAAGAGGTTTCTGTGTTCAAATACTTCAGGAAATCTGGAGTTAATAGAGTTTGATTTCTTTTTTTAAGTATTCTGTGCAGGACTCCTTTGAAATATTAATATATATGTGAATCTAAATCAGGTGATTAAGATACGAAGCAATTCTCACATTGAGACATAGACACCATCCCCCTCCATTATTTTTTCTAAATATCACAAAAGTTTTGATTCATAATATGCACTTCTGAAAAGTGCTTGTTTGAGGCATTGTGCCTCTGGAAACCAACAAAAATATTAACATATTAGCAAAAGTATTTTGTACATAGACTCATTGGCTTTCACTAACAAGCCATGGCAGGAAAGGACCATCTTCTGCAAGGAAATTTTGCCTAAGTGGACACTGGTCTGCTTAAGAATCAGTAGATCTAGTTTATTATCTGAATTCTGCCTCTTAAGAGGTTGAGTGAACATGTTCAAGTTATTTTTACTCTATAAACTTCAGTTTCCTATTCAATAAAATGAATATAGCAAAAAACCCTCATGTACATATTGTGACCACATGACAATAACAACGATAAAACTATTGAAAGAGCAATATTTATTTGGTTCCTACTATTATGAGGCACTAATACTGTTAGTTTTTGCAGGCAGTATCTTTCTAAATTTGTCCAGCAATCATGAGCAGGCTAGTATCCTCGTTTTGTAGGTAAGCAGACTACATACAACTCAGAATTGTTACATAGGTTTCTCCGGATTACACACACCTAGTAGAAGGAGAACTCCAGTTCAAATCCAGTTCACCCAATTTACCTAGGGTTTACTAACTTCAAATTCCAAATGCAACTATTGCTACAATCAATAATAATAATGAGGAAAGCAAACTTTTTTGATAGTCTCTATGTGCCAGGCATTATTTTAAGTAGAGAATATGTATTGTTTAATATCACAATAATTTTATCTGTGAAATATTTTTGTAAATTTTATATGTGATTTAATTCCAGCTTTTTATTACTTATTATTTAAATAAACTAATACAATTAAATTATTTAAATTAATCGATTATCATTATTTCTAACTTAATTAAATAATAAAATTCAATTAAAGCTTTCTTTTTGGAGACAGGGTCTCACTCTGTCACCCACGTTGGAGTGCAGTGGTGTGATCTCAGCTCACCACAACCTCCGCCTCCCGAGCTCAAGTGATGCTCCCACTTCGGCCTCTTTAGTAGCTGATACTACAGGTTTCTGCCACCATACACAGCTTTTTTTTTTTTTTTTTTTTTTTTTGGATAGAGACTGGGCTTTACCATTGTCCATGTTGGTCTCAAACTGCTAAACTAAAGTGATCCATCTGCCTTTGCCTCCCAAAATGCTGGGATTATAGGCTTGAGCCACCACACCCAGCCTTTTTCCAAAATTTTAATTTAAACAATCCTATAGAATATTAAAACTAAATGGGATGGTAGAGATTATTTAACCTTCTTATTATTCTTAAGACTATCATTTATTTTCTAAACCACTATGGGCATGCTGCTTGGACTGGATTGATTATAATTCTAGACTTTATCTTGGTCAAACTGTTTAGAAAGCATAGCCCTAATGACATTTATTTTATTTGTTTATTTTTTAAGTTTGAAGTTGTTTAATTAGAAGAGCACAAGCCTTAATGAACTTAAAGCCCCAAATTCCCTTTAAATAATCTGTCGTCAAATAGCAAGTCCTCTGATGGTATATGTGGAAAAATAGTATTTCTATTTTTCACTGGTTTTATTTTTTAATTTATTTCAATAGCTTTTGGGGTACAAGTGGTTTTTGCTAATGGATGAATTATATCGCAGTGAATTCTGAGATTTTAGTGCACTTGTCACTTGAGTAGTTTATATTGTCCTTAATGTGTAGATTTTTATCTCCAGCCCCTCTTCCACCCTCTTCCTTCTGAGTCTCTAAAGTCCGTTATATCACCCTGTATGCCTTTGCATACTCATAGCTTAGCCTCCATTCATAATTGAAAACATATGGGTTTTGGTTTTCCACTCCTGTTTACTTCACTTACAATAATGGCCTCCAGATCTCTCCAAGTTGCTGTGGAAGTCATTATTTTGTTCCTTTCCATGTATTCCATGTTGTGTATATACCATACTTTCTTTATCCACTCATTAGTCAATAGCCTTTAGTTCAGTTTCACATCTTTACAGTTGTGAATTGTGCTGCTATAAATTTACATGTGTGTCGTTTTTTAATTTATATATATATATATTTTATTGTACTTTAGATTTTGGGGTACATGTGCAGATCATGCAGAATTTCTGCATAGGTACATACATGGCAATGTGGTTTGCTGCCTCCATAACCCTGTCACCTATATCTGGCATTTCTCCCCATGTTATCCCTCCCCAACCTCCCTACCCCCATTGTCCCTCCCCTAGTCCCCCCAAACAGACCCCAGTGTGTGATGCTCCCCTCCCTGTGTCCATGTGTTCTCATTGTTCAACACCTGCCTATGAGTGAGAATATGCAGTGTTTGATTTTCTGTTCTTGTGTCAGTTTGCTGAGAATGATGGTTTCCAGATTCATCCATGTCCCTATAAAGGACATGAACTCATCATTTTTTTTGGCTGCATAGTATTTCATGGTGTATATGTGCCACATTTTCCCTATCCAGTCTATCATCGATGGGCATTTGTGTTGGTTTCAGGTCTTTGCTGTTGTAAACAATGCCAGAATGAACATACATGTGCATGTGTCTTTATAATGGAAAGATCTGTAATCCTTTGGATATATACCCAGTAATGGGATTGCTGGGTCAAATGGAATTTCTATTTCTAGGTCCTTGGAGAATGGCCACACTGTCTTCCACAGTGGTTGAACTAATTTACACTCCCACCAACAGTGTAAAAGTGTTCCCTCCACATCCTCTCCAGCATCTGTTGTCTTCAGATTTTTTAATGATCACCATTTTAACTGGCATGAGATGGTATCTCAATGTAGTTTTGATTTGCATTTCTCTAATGACCAGTGATGATGAGCATATTTTCATGTTTGTTGGCCTCATGTATGTCTTCTTTTGAAAAGTGTCTGTTCATGTCCTTCGTCCACTTTTGAATGGGTTTGTTTTTTTATTGTAAATCTGTTTTAGTTCTGAACTACAAAGTGTCATTTTAACATAATGTCTTCTTTTCCTTCGGGAAGATGCCCAGTAAGTAGTGGGGTTGCTGGATAGAATGGTAGATCTACTTATAGCTCTTTAAGGAATCTCCATACTGTTTTCCATAGAGGTTGTACTAATTCACATTTCCACCAGCAGTGTATAAGTGTTTCCTTTTCCCCATTATCCACACCAACAGCTATTGTTTTTTGACATTTTAATAATGGCTATTAATAACACTTATTTTAAAAGACACATAGAGCAGCAAACAATGATCAGATATTACCAAAAACACTGGAAATTAAGTTTTAACTTGAAATAAGACTGGTACCTTTTTTGTGCATATTTACCTGGGAGTAAATTTAAAAGGGGCTCATTGCTTTCAAAGACTAGTCTTTGGTAGCAAACACTCAGAAAACTTGTGAGTGAGTTTGTGACACAATAAGGACAGGGATTTAGTGTCAGAAAAACTGAATCTTAAGTCACATTCTTCCATTGGCTTCTTCTGTGGCTTTGTTTTTAATAAAACAGTTATTAAGTTGTGCCATACATATTTATTGAGCAACTGTTAAGTGTGAGGCCCTATGCTACAAAATAATGCAAAAGATGAGCAAAAATTGAAATAGCCACTTGACTTTGGGGAACTGGCCTTATGAGGTTAATCTGTGACACGTAACACCCATGGATAATGTGTCTAGCACATGGCAGAAGCTCAATACACTGTATTTTCATCTATTCCATTTCTTAGGACAGCAACTTCACTTTTCTATTGTCAATTTCTTCATCTAAAAAATAAAAATGACAAGGTATCAGGACGGGCATAATGACGAGAATGATTTTCAAGATTTCTCCTGGTTTCAAATTCCATGGATTCATTCATTCCAGGATAATAATTGGGCACAGATGCAATATTTAAGGTGCTTGTGGTGTGTGTAGTTCTGCAAAAAAAACAAGAAATTGCTTTTTCTGTTTAATTTTTACTTCACTGTTCTATTTTAATACCATGAATTATAAATCCATGCAATATGCAATCCAGTTTTCTAGCTTACCTTGCGAAGAACCTAGTTTGAGACTTGCATACAAAGTGAAGTATTACTGAAAGCATTCCATGAACCAAATCCACCTCCCTCTGTCTCTTGCAGGTGTCCTGGACTCAAGCTGTGTTCAGCCTTCATCAGAGGTAAGATATGAATTTCATTTTCTGTCCAAAGCAATCTTATTTAAAAAGCATTTTATTTCTTCATGATGAGCTTTTGTATGTGAACCCAAAGAAGTTTTCCCTGTCAGGCCACAATAGGAATACAGTTGAAGGTTGGTATGAAAAATATATCTCTTTGCCCTGAATATAATCAGAATTCAAGTGTTGTTGCCTGAGTCAAGGCAAAAAGGAGCAACTGCTTACTGCAGTATTATCTACCATTTTAAGTAATTTGATTTTCAGTGGTTGAATTTTTTTCTTATATGGTCTGATATATTTAAAGGGGCTGGTTATCTATCATTTACAGGGAAAATTGCCTAAAAAGTTTTGGGGCAAATTTAAATTCTAGTGACAGAATTTTCTCCTTAGAAAGCTAATCATTCAAACTCTGTAATTGGAGAGAACTTTTTGAGATTTTGGTTAATGGATACTGCTTTTATCAATTTCTACATCTGAAAAGCTTAGCTACTAGCTTCTTTGCAATGTTGAGGCAATAATGTCTTACATGTCTTAATAATAGCATCTCACTTGAGGTAAAGTTTTTAACTCAGAAAATCTTTTACAAGAACATTGTGCAATAGTAAAACATTATTATTGCCAATCCTCTGATTTTTTTAAAAAAGTTAGAAATTAAAGAATGAATAAAATAGACTTCAATTTTGATAATTTATAGAGCTCATATTGCAAACTTTAAAAAGTCTACTTTAACTCTTAACACAGTTTATAATTATTATATAATAACTTTTCTCTCCAGATTGTAAGCTTCTTGAGGTCAAGATCCTTCTATATGTCTTTATTTGCATGGAGTCTAGTACATTGATTGGCTCATTACTGTTGTTCAAGTGCATGTTAAATTTCATCATAACACAGATAATTTTGACTTGGTTGAATAAAGTTTGACTCAACTTGAAAAGGTTGAAGATTGTTATTCATATAAAATTGCTGAAAAATATGAACATAAAAGATTGAGGCAAACTTGCTGTCACATCTAGAGCTTGTTTCAATAGCTTGTCAAGTGATTCAAGGATTTATGGCCTTCTTTGATTTATTTATTCACTCCCTCATTAATTCATTCACTAATTTACATTTATTGGGTGTTTAGTATTTATCATATACATTATTAGAACTTGAATAAGCTACTTTCTCTCTTCTGCTTGGACCTGTTTTTCTTCATTAATGTCCTGGGTTATTAGCTCCTACCTGAACTTTGAATGATAAGCAAATTTCAGAACTTCTCATGCCTCCTTATTTCTTGCTGTAAAATAGAAATTATGATTCATGCACTTGTTCTTTAGGGAGAGAGATGACTAAGGAGCAATTACTTTGAGATAAATGTTTTGATGACAGGCAAGTGGAAAGCAGAATGAGTTCATGATGGATGACCTAGAAATGATTTTTGGAGCTGAGTGATACAGCTTGGCCCTCTGCTTTTGTCAAGGTCCTAAGACTGTTCCTCTTTCTTCCTCTGCCTTTTCCTCAGGAGACACCATTTATGTTTCTTCTCCTCAGAAGGCCATAACTCTTATTTCTTTTTTCTCTTATTCGTAACACTTAGTTACTGGTATCTGCTACTCCAGCCCGTTCATGCTTTACCTAACATGAGAGCACTCCAAACATAGCCATAACCTTATCCAATACCCGTTCACAATCATTCAGTGTTTCCCATTGTTCAAACCTATTAGTCAGGCTTTCAATGCCTTCTACTCTCAGGCCACACTTACTTTAGAAAAAAATTTTTCCTGTGATTTCCTTTATATCTATCTCAAATCAAACAGATCACTTATTATTCTTTGTTCTATATTCCCTTAGGAAAGGCTCCTATGTCTTCGTTCATTCTAAGCCTGTAATGAGCTTTCCCTCTGCCTTCTCTGAATCCAAATTCTACTCAAGCTCAAAGGCTCCATTATTATTTCAGCTCTTTTCTTGAATCATTCTTGATCTCCAAAACTAAAATAATTTTTCTCCTCTCTTTGAAGGCTCAACTCCAAATCACTTTATCTGTAACTGTCTTACAACACTTATAAATTTGGGTAAAACATAATGATTCATGTAGAGTATAATAAAATTCTAATCATTTGTACAAGTTTATTTACATTTCTAGACTAAGTTTTCCTTTATGATTAGGTAAATGTCTTATTCCTTATTATATTTATGATATTTGCAGTTTGCATTGGAGGTGGGCATTATTTGTTGAATGGATAAATGAATTAATTAAATATTGAGTGAATGAATAAATGAATAAGTTATCTATAGATGAATGTTTAGGCATTCCCTTTCGGCCCCGTCTTCCTTAATGCCACAGTCAGTGTACAGCAGAGCAGTACTTTTTATAAAATGATCAGATTGTTTTGGCAATTTCAACTATTTAAATACAGCAAAAAAAAAAAAAAAAAAGCAAAAAAGCAAAAGACCTGAAATTAAGTGAAAAGCTCCTCTGAGCAGCAAGAAAAATAGCAATCACAAAGCTTATTTAAGTTGGTGCCTACCCTTAAGCTAGCTGGAGTTTATTTGGTTAGTATTAGGTGTTAACTTGGGTTACTGTTTTAATGAGCTTAGTTATTTAGTTGCCATAGAAACTAATGGCAATAAGAAGGGGCCATGAGGGAAAAGAAAGAATAAAAGCAAATAGTGTGACAAATCACATTAGCCTGGAGAGCATTGCTGTTAATGTTACAGCTCTGAAAAAAATAATTCAATAACGTTTATCAAATACGGTTTATCAGAGATTTGTGTTTTCATGAAGATAGAAACATTTCTATCAAAAATGGCCCACAAAAGTTGTTAGTTTTTTAAAGGGATCAGCTTCAGTTACCTAGACCTGACAATTGTAATAATACCTTACTGTAAAGCATTTTGATGTCTTCAAATGACTTCAATATAAAAATCATGAATGGTAAATATTATTTCCAGTAATAAAGTAAGAAGAGGGGCTCAAAGAGATTGTATAACTTCACTAAAAAGTCATAAATTAGGCTGGGTGTGGTAGCTTATGCCTGTAGTCTATCACTTTGGGAGGCTGAGGGGGTCAGATCACCTGAGTCAGGAATTCGAGACCAGCCCGACCAACATGGTGAGACCCTGTCTCTACTAAAACTACAAAAAAAATTAGCTGGGCATGGTGGCAGCCACCTGTAATCCCAGGTATTCGGGAGGCTGAGTCAGGAGAATCGCTTGTACCAGGGAGGCAGAGGTTGCAGTGAGCCGAGACTGCCCCATTTCACTCCAGCCTGGGCAAAAAGAGCAAAACTCCTTTTCAAAAAAGAAAAAAAAAGTCATAAATTAGTTACATGACAGCTAAGATTTAAATACATAAATTCTATACCCCAAATTTTTTATTTATTTTGTATTATAATAGCATTTAATTAGCACTAATATAGAAATACTACTTCTCAATGCTTTTGAAAAAAAGTGATATAATTCTTCTTTGGGTCAAATCTGCAAAGTGACAGCTTGGCTGGAAACCAACTGGTGGTATGGTCATTTCCAAGACCACTTAAATTTTAGGGTTACTTAAGAAAGTCACCTACCCTAGTCCAGAGCTGTATCCTGAAAGCTATTGTCTTTGATGCCATGAGTGATTATTAATTTCAGATGTCTATTTAGAGCTTTGGACATTATCCAACTTCTAATATATCAATCTCTTTGCCTAAGGGCTTTTTCCAGAAAGTGACTCTGCCATGGACAGTAGGCTAGAAATGCTGGGTAATTAGTGCCCTCAACCAATTACTGAAGCCAGTGAGTATATAAATATGTTAACTCTCTTCATCTTTAAGTGATACACCATCATTTCCCAGGGATTCCCTACAGAATAGCTTCAGCTACCCAGCATGGTTGCTGATTTAACCCAGCTTGTATTTACTGCCTTCCCTCCTCATATAACTTTCTAGTGTCCTTGAAGGTTATCTCTGCACTTCCCACACAAATTTCTTGCACTCAAATCCTTGTCTCAGTCTGCTTTTGAAGGAACCCACACAAAGACAAACATAATCGGAAGAATTGCTATGCTTAATGTACATCACTTCATCTGTAACTCATAATAAGTAATATAACAATAACTGATATTTTTGAGTCTTATTATGTGACAGCCATAATTTGAAGTGTTTTAATTATTTATCTTATTTAATTATCATAACACCCTTATGAGATAGAAACTAGTACTGTCCCCATTTTACAGAAAAAAAAAAAAGCTGAGGTTTGGAGAGAGTAGGTAGCCTACCTAAAGTCATTCACTTGCCAGTGATACAGTCAGGAGTTGAAACTAAACCTTCTGCTATAGCCAAGTTCTTAGTCCTACAGAAATTAAATTGATTTATGCTCATATGGACTTAATGAAAGAATGAATAAATGATAGATAGAAAATTATATTTTCTTTTTTATCCTTCTCATTTTATTACAGTATGGTGTACTAAGTTAAGAATTTTAGAAGAAGTAATGTAAAATTTTAATACAAATCAAAGATAAACTGATCAGTTCCTCAGAGCAGGTTTGATTTTGCTCTGGGCTTGGTGATGGATAAAACAAATTTGAGAAGGAGTCAGCTCTTTGCCAACAGGCAATGTACAGAGCGATGGCTTTCTTCTCTGAGACACCCACCTGCAGCTACCTAAACTCTCTATTGCCCTAAGCTCAAATCTTTCAGCCCAAGAAGCATCAACTACTTTTAGTGTCAGTTGGAACTTGTAAATATTTAACTAAAATGATGAAGCTTGGAAAAGCCTGGTTTCTCTGGCATTCCTTTCACTGTAAGGGAATCGGTGATTAGAATAAATAATTGTTCTGAAAATAGCCCTGTCTCATTTGTTCAAACAATTAAGCCCATCAAGGAAGTTAATTTATGAGAAAAATGACATACATGTTGGCAAATTGTTCTATTCATCTTGAGAGCCTTCATATTTTCTCATTCCCTCTTTTAAATCTTCTTTTGTGTCTGTTGTTGTTTTGCTGTCACTTCTCAGTGTCTTCTGGGAGCTGTTGTTTCCTACAGCTAGTTTGTTTTTTTCCATTCCCAAATTCATGCACAGATCTATTTTATCTACTTGCTTCTAAGGACATGTTTGCTATCTCATCTCTCCTAATTTGGTAAGAAAATTACTTACCTATTTAGTTAAGCTTAATTCTGTGATAATGACAATGAAGATGATAGTGATGAAGATGAGTATATAAAATTTCTTTTGATTACCCTTCCTAAACTTTTTGATGTATATATATATATATGTATTTTTTGTGCATCTGTTTGCGTATATGAAGAAAGGAAAACTTTTCCACCAGTGGTAATCATTTAGCACCAAACTAAAAACCTTGCGAAGAAGAAATTCTTTCTTGGTCAATCTGACAGTTGCTTCTGCTTAGGAAAGAGAATGATTTGTCAAGAACAAAGACCACATGTGAATAATGATCTAATAATTTCACCTTCTTGTCCAAGTTGCATTTTGGCAAAACAAACTCTTCCTCTAGGGTATTAGTTGACTGTTAAGTATTTTATCCCCAGGTACTAACAGTAGCACTGGACTTTGAATTAGGACTTTTTGCCAGGTTACAAATCCTAACCTGACTTTACCACTCAGCAGCTATGTGTACTTGGGCAAGCTATTTAACTTGCTTGAAACTCAATTCTCCATCTTTAAAATGAATGTAATAAGTTCGTGCAGGGAGCTGTGGTGAGTGTTATGTGAGATGATATATGGAAAACCAGCTGCAGAGTAGATGCCTAAAAGTTTGCTCCCCTTTTTCTGTCTGAATTCCATTTTCTGAACATATTTTCTTCCTTCATAGCTTCTGAGAGAAGTGAGTTCTCTCATTACTACTCCACAGTGTAGGTGAGTTGCCTTTTGTAGCATGAAAGGGAACAAATAACATTAGTAGTCTTTTTTTAATTGACCCTCGTGAGAGGGATTAAATGTCAGGGCTGAGTTTTAGGAGCAGCTTCAAATACAAGGCCCTACAGTTAGATATTAAATTCTTATGAATACAGAGAAAGGAGAAATCTCTGTGACCCAAGGCAACTTTAGGTGAGCAGTCTAATGCAGAATCCCTGAGAATAACTGCATCATTTTGGTTCCTGTCTGGCTAAGAAAAAGGGAACACAGAGCTTCTCTGACTTCTCCCTCCCTCCAATCATACCTTCTTCCTCTCCTTTCTGGAAGCGGCCAGAGAGGGCTCCCTAGAATTGGTCAGAATATGTAGAGAAACCGTGCCTTTCTTCTTTTCCTATTTTCACTCTTCTTCCAGGATTATTTCTGCAGAGACCTCTCAAGAGAGACTTGCCAAGCTGTGTCTACCCCATATGAAATAGACGAATGCCACTTTGTGGCCCATTTCATTTATGTTTCTCCTCTCATTCAGAAGCACTATAATTCTCCAAATTGAATTTTAAATAAGACCTTGTTCATTGACCACAGGGACAGTGAATATATGCAGAAATTGAATCAAACCTCTTTTCCCAAGTAATTTGTCTTCACTCTAGCCTGAAATTGTCTTTTAAAGCTGGGCAACAGTCTTAATTCAGACTTCAACTTGATAGTTAGTGCCTGGGGATTAAATAACTTAATGGTCAGCCAGAGAAGTTTACTTTGTAAAAGTAAAGTGAGGAAGGGAGATGAAGTCATTATACTATTGTCCACTAGTAGTCAGGAGAGAAGTTGTTTGGGTCAGGTCTGGAGTGTATGGGCAACTTCTTGAAGGTTAGATGTGAGATCTCTGCAAAACACTTGAATATTTCATTCTCTGCTCTAAGAGCCCGTTAAGTTAGTGAACAGTATTACCCCCATCTATTTTATAGATGAGCTCTGAACAGAGTTAGGAGAGATTAAATAATGTGATATTACTTATAGTTATTAAGTGATAGAGACACAATTTTAATAGAAGCTGTCTTTCTCTAGAGCCCAAGCTTCTAGCTCACCATTCTATTATACTGTGAGGTAGCATTTCTTAAAAGTATTCATTTGTGGAGACATAAATAAAATGATAGCTAACAGTACAAGGTGATTTGGGATAAATAAAAGCAAGCAGAGCAATTTATAAACCCTGAGGGCATCTCTGATGAGACTCTGTTCAGATGGCAACCTTCGGCACCAGGCTCTGGGGGCCTTGTCTAAAGGTCACTAGGTTAAGTAAAGTCTGTCTCCCGTTTTGATTTGCCATACCAGTGAAGGCTGATGAAACTGCAAATCAAATAAAAGGCTTGGAGCCCACTCATACTTTTGTCCAACATCAAAACTGTTCTTCTCTATTTAGCAAGAGTTTAACATGGAAGCTTCCAGAACTTGTCTTATAGCAATCTCTTACCATCAGGGAAGGTTTTAAGATGGCATATTTTGAACTTCATAAAAACTTCAGTTATTTCTCCTTCTATTTAAAAAATTTCATTCATATGCATTTAACATCTCTTTATTGATTGCTCATTATATCCAGGCACCATATATGCAGCCCTCCTCACTTGGCCTGATCAATATTCTGATCACCATCTATTCTGTAGTAGACCCTAATACCTCTCTAAAATTGGCCAGGAGAGCTGCCACTAACTCTTTCCACATTTTGCAAAAAAGTAGATACTGTAATTCAAAGATAGACCAGTTACTGAAGTTTCTTAGTGCACACATCTGTAAAATAGAGGCAGACACAAATTAGTAGCTTAGACTTGGTGGAATATCAGATGTCTTCTAAGGTTCTTTAATTTAACAGCTCTGGTTTTAGCTACACTCAGCAAAGTTATCTCAGGAGTTCTCTCAGGTTTGAGGGTCTTAGGGTTTTCATTTGTAAATTAAATAGCTTGGATACATTTTTTTCCAGTTCTATGATTTATCCAAGCTCCTGCTATACTTTGCTCCAGAGGGAGCTGCATTTCCCAAATCTCATTTTGAGCAAGTCCTAGTTTTTCTCATTGGAGGATACAGTAACTTAGGAGAATTAGAGTCTGGGATAAGCATTTGACCTGCCTCTTTTCCTTCATGGAAGGCAGTGTTGTATGGATGGGTGGGTAGGGGGACAGGGTCGTGGGGAGCATGAGTCCCAGCTGCAGACCATTCTGGACGGAATTGTGACATCTTTCTTGCCGTATGACCTGAGGCAAGTTATTTAACCTCAGTTTCTTCATCACAAATGAAGCTAATAGTAAGATTTACAGGAGGTGAGGACAACTAGAGGCAAGAACACTTGTGGCTCACTTGAAATAGAGCCCAGATTATAGGGAGCAGACAATAGCTAATAGCTCGTTCTTTGTCAATCAAGCCAGCAGTTGGTCAACTATTGTCTCCATGTTTGGGAACCTGTGAACCTAGGGATGAACCTACAGTTGGGGCTTTGCTGGGGATGCTGGATCCAAGCAGGGGGAGCTGGAGGACTTGTGAAGGGAATTAGGAAAGGGCTTAGGCTGTGGCTTCTGCTTCAAGCCAGTGGGAAGATTAAGAGTATATAACCCCATTTCCAGAATAAAAAGATAATTCTTTTGTCTTCCTTTCTGCATTTATTCAAGCCATTCAACATATTGCTTCCCTCTTTGCTCCCATTCTCTCCTCCTCTCATCCTTCCCTCTTTTCATTCCTCCTTCCCATTCTTTCCTCTTTTTCTCTCCTCCAGTCTTTCTTCCCTTTGATGTAAACTCTGGCCTTGGAGTAGGAAAAAGCCTGGGCATAGTGGAGGAGGTAAAGGGTATATGGGAGATAAATGCTAGGCAGAGGCAGAGTCTATTTTGACCTTTCCTTTTGACCTCAAGCCTTGCATCTCTCATTGCTGGGAAAAGGCCAAACAGGCCTATGATTTATCGATCAAGAATGGAAGAAAAATCATTTTGGCAGGAAGTAGGCTGCACTGCATCCAAATGAGCAGGGTCTCATCATGGAAGGCCTGGAAGGGAAACGTAAGCTATTCCAATGGAAGCTGCAGAGCAGGCTTGAGCTTTAGAACTGAGAAGAGGGAGAACCACTCTGTGGTCAGCACCAGCCTGAAGGGAAGTTATAACATCTAGCTTGCTGCTGTTCCAGGGTGGTAGTGGATGCGACGCCTAGCTGGGGTTGGGAAGAAAATCATGTTATCTTCAGAGCTGAAGAGGGGCAGGCTTCGGAGAGAGTTTAGAGGCTTGCCTGTCAAGAGATGCACTAGGATTCGCAAGCTTTGTTTTTCTCTGTTGCGGTTTCCAGTGTGGGGGAAAAAAAAAAATGTAGCTTCATCAACTAATCTCCAACCTTGCTCCCAATCAATATCCAGGTTCAGACAGACATTAAAATAAACACTGCCATTGTATATTGGGAGCAGCTATTTAATAGAATGGCTGCGCCTAATGACAGGAACAAAAACAGGGAGAAAGCTGCGATTACCCATGCTAGGCAGTGTGAGCATCTTGTGTTAATCTATTCCTGTTCATCCTCCTGCATGTTATCCCTTTGATTCTCAAAACAACCATGGGTTGACAGAGCATTGGATAATAGAAGGACAAGCACATATACAAATACATAGTCACATCTGACAAAACTATACCCCATGGGAAACAGACTTTACAATTCCATGGATGTCTGCAGTGACCTTAGGCATCTTGCACAATTTCTCAGTCAAAGCAGAATGTTTTCTACAATAACGTGGGTAAGTCAGCATCCCACCCTTTCCTAAATGTCCCCATAAGAAGAATCTCACTGTTTTTTTGTGGCAGCTCATTTTATTGTTAGTAGCTCTAGAGCATTCAACCATACCACTGGGTTCCTGCTTTTCTATATTTCCAGGTGTAGTGTTGATAGGAGAAGTCAACCCTTTATCATTTATCATTACTAATCCCATTTAGTTTAGATCTTGGGTGTCTAATTCCAACAGCAATGCTTCTCCTGAATCCCTCCCTCAGCTTTCTTACTTCTCTGCAATGCCACCACCGTCACCACCTCTGATGCCAGCTTCAGAGTGGTGGGACTCATTCCAGAAGAATGGCTATACCTTGAGTATTGCTGCTACCGTCCTTATCACTACCATTCCCCTAAATGACACAATTATTTCTCTGACAATTAATTGTGTTTTTCTTCCATAATCATTTTTTACTTCACAAAAGATACCTTGTTTTTCTGCTTTATAATTTTCTAGAGAAATTTATGCTGTGTTTCCAGGGAGGGGTTTGGAGGTATTCTGATGAGGGTAAAATCTTAGGTTAGATACTCAGTTTTTGTTAACTATACCACAATGATGTATCAGGACAAGGCACATTGTTCTTAATCTGCCCACCCTCAGGGGCTGGCTTTGCCTTCTCAGAGCTCCTTAACTCACTTGGAGGAGTTGAATGACTCTTCATCTCTTCTTTAGCCAAAGATCTTTTAGTTCATAGTGCCCAGTATATATTCATCCATTTTGGTCCCTTTAAATGGTCTTACTCTATACAGTTAGAAGAAAAGCAAGAAACAAAAAATGTAAATGTTAGCCCACCAGAGAAATTTGTCCAGATTCCCCCATTCAAACCTTGAGCTCCTCCTAACTGCTCAACTCTCTTCTGGTTCTCTTGCCTAGAAGGTACTTTGGATGTTTTTCTCTAACACTGTCCTTCAGATAAGATCCTGAGAATGATCTACCTAACTTTATGCCAGATAAGAGTGGGAGACAAACTCTCTTCCTTTCGCCCTGTCTTTGATGAATCTGGTGGTCCAGTCAAGCCCTCTTGCCTTTTTCCCAGGAAAAAACAAAACAAAACAAACAAAAAAACAATGGGCTCAGAACCTAAGCTCTAACTCCAGAGCTTAGGTTTGCTATTTCTCCACTGATCAATCAAAACATGAATTAGGCTCAAAGTAGACTTTCTCCACAGACATAAAGGCAAAGCCTATCTCCCAGTGATAACCATTGGTCTTTTTTCTGCCTCATGGAAAGGCACAAACATGCCACCTCTCAGGAATTAAGTAATTGGGGAAAAAAACAAGAGTTAGGACAAATTCAGCCATGCTTAAGGTGATTCATGTTTGCCATAATGAGTTACTCAAAAGCATTTCATCATACACTGGGTCCCCTATTGGAATTTTTATATATATATATATATATACATATATAGAGAGAGAGTCTCGCTCTGTTGCCAGGCTGGAGTGCAGTGGTGTGATCTTGGCTCACTGCAACCTCTGCCTCCCGGGCTCAAGCAATTTTCCTGCCTCAGCCTCCCAAGTAGCTGGGATTACAGGCACACACCAGCACACCCAGCAATTTTTGTATTTTTAGTAGAGACAGGGTTGCCTATTGGAATTTAAAGACAATGTGAAGAACACTGAATGGCTTTGTATTCAGAAAAAGGTTTACTTCCATTGCTTTGATTGTTAGCAAGCTTGTCTCTGGCAGAAACGTTAATGGCTGACTGAATTTCCTCAGCCCGCTCACTCCACATTGTTTTTGATCTTCTTTGTAATGAGGAGTGGTCAAGTGACTCTGGACAAGGGCTGTAAATCTGAGTAACGCATATCACTTCTGGACCAAAGCATCTAAGAGTCTGTATGGAAACTGCCTGGATACTGAGTCACTGCCACACACAGCTTCCCCATAGTCACTCAACTTGCTGCTAGACGACTTTACAAGCACAAGAAGCAAGTCTTCATTTTATTACATCACTGAGATTTCAGGCCTATTTTGTTAGCACAACAAAGCCTAGTCACCATGACTAGTACAGTATCTTTGTAATAGTCCTTAAAAAATGGTCACTTAGCTTTTATAACTGTAGCTATGTTCTCTGAAGCCCCACAGCATGCTTCTTAGATTGGAAATGTCAAATCAATCAGAAGTCTTCTTTTTAAAGGCAAAAACAAGGGGATAATATATGGGCGGCCATGTTCTCCAGGGATAAGTAGAACCACTGCTGAAAGTGATAAGAATGTTACACACCTGATACGGGATCTGGAATTTAAAATCTAGCAGATACATATTTGTGGAGATTCTGTGGCTGCAGCTGGGCTTCAGTCTCAAGCCCTATTTTGCTGCCTATTAGAAACTGCTCTTGTGTGAGAGCAAGGCAACTACTGATTTTTCTACTCAGTTGCTGTTGATATTGTCTGATAGGTTTCTTCCCCTCTCTCTCTCCTCAGGAAGATTTATCAGGCTGTCTTTCTAGTGCTCCCATTAACAAGTTTTGGTAGCCTCTCTAGGGAGGGAAAGAAAACCAATGTTTATTTAGTATCTAACACAGGCCCCAAAAGAGCTAGTCACTTTTTTTGTTTAATATGCCCTCTCATTCCTAATAGGCAGTATAGTGAGAACCAGATGACACAGATGAAAAGGAACAAAGGACTGTCGAGTCTCAGAAATGTTGATTGAGAACCCCAGCTCTGTATTAGTGGTGCGACCCAGAACTAGTCTCACTGAACCTATTACCATAATTCTCCAAGAATCTAATCCTACCTCGACACATCACTACTGTGAGGATGAGGTGCTTGGTGAAATTCTGTGGTATTGTCCCTGGCGCAAACTAGAGACTTAATAATGAGCTCCTCCACAAGCCTATGAGAAAGATCTTGCTTCCATTTTACAGATGAATTATGGGTCATAGACGGTAAATAACAGCTTAAGTCATGTCATGGGAGAACTGGATGCCAAATTCAGGTCTATCTGATTCTGATTTCAATGCTGCTATGATGGCAGAGTTGAATAGTTATGATGGAGATACTATAGCTACAAATTCAAAATATTTACGGTCTAGACCTTTAAAGAACTAGTTTGCCATATCTAGAATTGACAGAAAAAGTATAGAATCTTTGCATATTAAAGAATTATCATGCATAGAAAACATTCATCAAGGACTCCACACTAGGAAGACAATGTTTGTGGCAGAGAAAAAGTATTTTTTATTTGAATGTGCTTTTTATATTCAGAAGGTAAAACAAGACAACTCAACACATGTGGAAATTAATAAACATACATTTCAACTCCCTAACACATCTGGTTAGGCTAGAGAAAGCGAGAGGAAACTTTATTTTATAGATTGATTGTTTTTCCCTGTGGGAAAATGATAACAGGAATGTTACCAGACAGCTTCATGAGCTGTGATCCAGAGGGAATAGTTCCCCATCCACCCCAGGAGGCCTGACTGTGTTTGCTTGGTCATCAAAGACTAGAACATTCTGATAGGACACAATGTGCTTTAATACAATGTTGAAGGAGGTAGTAAATTCTAGGACTCTCTGAATTATTTCTGTGTAACCACAAACAATTTGATGTTTTACTACAAAAAGCAGAGCGTTCTGTTTTGGTTAAATCAGAATGGTCCTTCATTCCAGGGACTGTTTTACTTCCTGTGTTTTCAGTGTCTGCTTAATAAAATCACACATTCAATTATTTAAAACAGCCAAGAACCAATAAGGGATTTGCTGACCTGGCTCTTAAAGCTTAAAAATCTAATTTGCCTTTCCTTCACTGCTAGCAGATCAGACCCAGGTTGAGGGGGATGAACATTTTAGAATCATTTTGAAGAGCTGAGAGACTTGGCTCACTGAATCTCATCTATACCTGAATAGAATGAATATCATTATTGATGTTATCACAAATGACATTTCCCCAGGTTTTTATCTTTTCTATCCCTAGATTCATTGCCTTTTGCAAATTGTTAATGTACTAATGTACTGAGTTCTGGCAATTTCCACTGTGATTTTTATATAAGAATTTTCAGAAATGCTGCAAGTTAACCCATCATCAGCTCTTAGGCTAGCCTGGAAGGACAAGCAGGGAGACTTGCTAGAGTATCTGTGCTTTCTTTAAAGATGCCATGCTTTCCTAAAACAATCACATGCATTTTACTTAAAGAAAATAGTTTCATAATTATTGAAGACACTTAGACTTTTTCAAGCAAAGATGGAGGAATAGGAAGTTGGCCACTTTTTCCGTAATCAAATTTGTATTCAGTATTTAAAATAAACTTTTAATTGTACAGAGAAGTATGCTGATTATTTTTTTCCTTTATTGTTAATTTTAACACAAAAGCAATATTTCCTTTTCATTTTCTGTAAACATATAAATATAAGTACTTTGCTGTATCTAAGTATAGTTGATGTTTCTGAAATATTGAAGGAAGTTTGTTTCGTAGGGATAGTTCAACTAAATTCTGTCCCAGTAATGTGGATTGTCACAGTCACATGGCTTATAATTAAAGCAAAAATGCTGTATAGTGATTCTGTTCCTTATAATTATTAATATGTTCAATTACCGTGGAGTGCTACTACCAGGTCTTAAACTAATCAGCCCGGATTTCAGAAGAAATACTGGATAGAGAAACTGCGCTATTTACAAAGTTACAAAAATAATGAGATGCTGGCTCAGGAAAAATGGTTTATAAAGTAATTATACTTCTTACTAGTTGCACGACCATCACATTTCTTAGAAAATTACAATTTTTTTCTTTTTTCTTGTCACAAATTACTTATGATCTTACATGCAGAACTATATTCCCGTGCCCTGTGCTTTAGCCAAATTAAGCACATTATAATTCTTTGAAGCAAGTACTTTTAAAAAAATGCAATTTGCCTTTCTCTCAGATATTATTTACACTTTTTAAAAAAACTATTCTTTTAATGGTCATTCTGTCTATACTTGTGATTCTCAAAATGTGGCTGTCAGACCAGCAGCATCAGCTGTGTCAGCATACCTGGGAACTTGGGAATGCAAATTATCTGGCCCTAGTCCAGACCCATTGCATCAGAAGCCCTGGAGATGGAGCCCAGAAGTCTTCACTTTAAGTCCTGTTTGTGAGCATAACTCATGCTGAAGTTTGAGAACCACTCAAACACTATGCCAGCCAGACTTCTTGTCCCCTCTCCTTATTTTATCCTATATGCTCTGTGTTCCCTCCTTGTTGCCTGGTAAAAACAGCATTTTTTTCTTATCCCATCTAAAATGGCATTCTTGGTTTCTCCCTTATCTGAATTCCCTTAGAATAAAAAGTATATATTAAAAAGTATAAGGCATATATCTATGAAACCTTGCTTTATAGTTGTTTGGTAACATCTATTATCTCCTCTCCAATGATACAAGTCCCAGAAGCAAGGCACTGTGTCTTTATATTCTATTGGCATGTAGCCCAGTAGCTGGTGTTCAATCAATTACTGACTGCCTGCCAAATCTTGTCTCTAACACATACACTCTACCGCTACAGACTTAGTTTTGCCTCTGAAACTTTTTCAATACTGATTCACACTCTGCAGTATTTCTCACTATCTCTATGCTACATAATTCTTAAGCTCCAACTCTCTCTCTCTTCTCTCAATAACTTCCCATCAAAATTAGCCTTAATTTCTGCTTCTAGCTAGGAGATGAATCCATCAAAAATAACTGAAAAAGATGGATAGAGCAGTTAAGATATATTGTTTTAAGGCATCAGAGAACTATGAAGGCATCTGGATAGAGGGGTTACATCTCAGAGAAAGGAAAATCATTGTGCTAAGTGAATGGGACATATTACCCTGTCTTTTTCTGAGACATCCACTGATATCTAAGAATCATGACTCAAGAGATTGAGATGCTGAGTAGTAAGTTGCTACTAAGAAGCTAAAAGCTTCAAAACAGCTTTTTGACAGTCTCATGAGTTTGTGAAGTTTTTTTTAAATGAAGCTCAAGGCTGCCTAAGTGGCTCACACTTGATGAATCAAGATACAGGACAAAAAGTAAGCCCAGAAAAGTGAGGTTGACATCCCAAACTTCTCTCATCCCCATAATATTTGCCAATCATAAGCAACATGGACTTAAATTTGAAGAAGTCAGGTAAAAGGGGGATAATTAAGTAGTTAAGGAGATAATTGTAGTTTTTAGCAGTCTTACAGGGCCATAAACCTAAATATTGGAGTTTTATTGACTAAAAAGAAGAACCCTGATAAATAACCCAAGCTTTTAGTTGGGTTCCCTGAAAGAGTACATCATGGGAGTAAAAGTAAACCAGAGATAAATTGGAACTTCCAAAAAAAGAAAAAGAAACTCAACTTTGAAATATTTTATACTCTGTTGGATTAAGGTGACTTATTCTTTGATTTTCAGACATGAAGATACATCTAGAACTTCTAGAACTACTTTGTTTAAAATAAGTGCATTAAGAATTACAAAGCTAACTAAAAGACACAAAAAGATACTAATAGAAAAAAATAGGTAAAAGAAACAGTCCCCTTAAAAAATAGTTATGGTTAATATGTTTGAGAAAGCAGATTGCCCATCAATGATAGACTGGACAAGGAAAATGTGGCACATATATACCATGGAATACTATGCAGCCAGAAAAAATGATGAGTTCGTGTCCTTTGTAGGGACATGGATGAATCTGGAAACCATCATTCTCAGCAAACTGATGCAAGAACAGAAAATCAAGCACCACATGTTCTCACTCATAGGCAGGTGTTTAACAATGAGAAAACATGGACACAGGGAGGGGAGCATCACACACTGGGGTCTGTTCGGGGGGACTAGGGGAGGGACAGCAGGGGTAGGGAGTTGGGGAGGGATAACATGGGGAGAAATGCCAGATGTAGGTGACAGGGGATGGAGGCAGCAAACCATATTGCCATGTATATACCTATGCAACAATCCTGCATGTTCTTCACATGTACCCCAGAGCCTAAAGTGCAATAAAATATATATATTTTTATACATAATATATATTATATATATATATTTTATTTATATATTATATATATTATTTATATATTATATATATATATATATAAAAGAAAGTAGATGGCAAGATGGAGGATGTCACAAGTGAATAGAAATCTTTTTTTATTTTCCTTTTTGAGATAGGGTCTCTTTCTATCACCCAGGCTGGAGTGCAGTGGCATAATCTTGGGACATTACAACCTCCACCTCCAGGGCTCCTGAGTAGCTGGGACTACAGGCATGCACAACCACACCTGGCTAATTTTTATGTTTTGTAGAAATGAGGTTTCACCATGTTGCACAGGCTGACGTGGAATTCCTGGGCTCTGGTAATCTGCCTGCCTTGGCTTCCCAACTGTTGTGATTACAGGAGTGAGCCATGGTGCCCAATCAATAAATATTTTAAATAAGAATCAAATCAAAATTTGAGAGTAAAATATACCATAACTAAAATTAAGATAGTAAAGATTCTTGTAATACCATATTTGACAAAACCAAAGAGAAGATTGGTGACCTGTAACACAGATTAATAACAGAGAAAAAAATTTTTCTGAAACAGAGAAAAAATAAAATACACAAAAGAGTATTAGTGGCACTTAGCATATAGTGAGAAGACCTAGTCTACATGACCTTAAAGTACCAGAGGAAAGGAGAGAATGAAGTGAAAATAACATTTGAAAAATGAAGAAAGAGAATTATGCAAAAATAATAAAAAATCCTTTTAACTCAAAAACTAAAGAAGCTCTATAAACCTCAGTCAGGCATAAAGCTGTGGAAAACAAAGACAATGATGAAGTCTTAAAGCAGCCAGAGGAAAAGTTATCTTACTATCAAAGGAGTAACCATAAGAATTATAGCTTATTAGTCAACAGAAATGGTGAAAGCTGGAAGAAAATAAAAAGGCATTTCTAAACTCCTAAAATAAAGTAACTCTAAGAGCAGAATTTGATGTCCTGCAGGATAGTGTTTTGAAAATTCAGAATAAATAAAGCTGTTTTCAGATAAAAATAAATAAATGTTATAGAAAATATTGGAAACAGATCTACACTTAAATACTAACATATGGTCTTTGAGGAGGAGGAGATGATTCCAAAGGGAAGACAGAAATGCAGAAAGGAATCAGAAGTAGCACAGTGAGAGGTTGAATCCCCCATTCCTGAGTTGAGTTTGAGTTTGGTAGTTACTGTGGTTGCTCTCAGTGCACCACATTCCTCAAATTCCTCCAGGCATCCTCTCTGTGGGGGATGGGTTGGTATAAGGTTATTCTCAAAGTTTCTGTTCTACTGGGATTGGCCAAGACTTAGCTATTATTACAGGTGCATACTCCTAAATTAGGTTTTCAGTCTTGTCAGCCTATTAAGCTAGGTTGTCGTTCATCCATAAGGACTCAAATATAGAAGTATGAAGTCCTTCCCAGGCCATATTTAGTTTGCTCTGACAGTGGAAAATTCTGTTGTTATGGCTCAGCCTTAATCTTAGTGTCCCTGAGTTTGGGGTGAAGCTTTCTCAGTAAACTTTTTCCTGTCCCGGGGTTAGAGTTTTGTTGTTCTTCATTTCTCTAACCACAATTGATTTTCACTAGTGCTCACGCTTGGTCTTCAGTAATTTGATAAATGTCTCAGCTAAATTCTTTTCATCCACTTTCAAGGTGATCATATCTTGCTCTGTGCTATACCCTAGGTAATCAAGTGCTCATGTTTGTTTCTTCTTAGAGGCATCTATCTTTTCTCAGGTGTTAAGTTTGTTGGTTGCTCTGTTGTATGTTGTTATATATTATTATTATGACAATATCACTGCAGAAGGGAAAATACAATTAAGGAAAGTAACATATTTTAAGATTCTTAAAATGTCCAGAAATCAGTATATCCATGTTTCTGCTGTCTGTAAGTCTAGATAAAATAAACAATAAAATATATTGATCAATACTCTGTCCACAGGAAAAATATCCTTTCACTGCTTTATTTTAGAGATGCTCGTGTTTGGGTTGTAAAGCTCTACTAGAGTAATTGAATTTCAGTTGGCACTGGTATATAATGCAAAAGATCTGTAGAGTATACCTGAAGTTTTTCTCTTTAACTGATGGTAAGCAAGTCTTCATGATACTATGAGAATAAACTAATGGAGCTAAGGCAATGCAACATGGATAGGTGTCTAATAGTGTGAGTCTCTTAAACATTAACATTACTTGCGTTTTCTGCATCTACCTGAGCTCAATCTCTTACATACAATTCTTATGTGATGATTGCTAATGCTGTGCATGCCCAGCCTTATAGGTCTGGCACGTGAAAAAACACTCAGGTAATGATGGGTATAGAGGGTGACATAGTTTGGCTGTGTGTCCCCACCTGAATCTCATATTGAAACATAATCCCCAATGTTGGAAGTGGGACCTGGTGAGAGGTGATTGGATATAGGGGCAGATTTCTCATGAATGGTTTAGCACCATCCCCCTTGGTACTATCTTCACAATAGTTAATGAAGATTTTTGTGTGTATGTATTTGAGATCTGGTCATTTAAAAGTCCATAGCACCTCCTCCCTCTCTTGCTTGCTCCTGCTCTGGCCATGTGACATTCCTGCCCCACCTTTGCCTTCCACCAAGACTGTAAGTTTCCTGAGGCCTCCCCAGAAAGTGAGCTGATGTTAGCATCATGCTTTTCCTCTATAACCTGCAGAATCATGAGCCATTTAAACCTCTTCTTATAATATAAGTTACATAGCCTCAGATATTTTTATAGCATGTTACTTTGTTTTCTATTGGTGGAAATAGACCAATACAGAGAGAAAAAACAAAGTTAACATGTGAATCACTCCAAATGACTACAAACTTTGTTAGTCTGTTTACAATGTTTGCGTAATTAAAATATATGACAATAATACACAAGGGTAGAAAAGTGATTAATAGACTTTAAGTTGTTTAATGTCCTTATGTATTATATTAAACTCTAATAAAGATACATATTTAATCTGTAGGGCAGTGATTTTCAAATTTTAGAATTGTTTAGAATTACATGAAGGGCTTCTTCAAAGAGTGTTATACACCACCCTCAAAGTTTCTCACTTAACTTTTTGGGTGGTGGGTGGGGTCAAAAGTTGGCTTTCTGCTAAAAATTGCAGATGTCTTCAAAGGAAGACATTTTGAAAACTACTTCTGTAAGGTAAACTATTGAAGTAGAGGTAAAAGAATGTGTAGTGTACAGCTAATAGAACAGAAAATACACTAAATAGAATAATAGTAATAATAATAGGCCTGACTACTCCAAAGTGAGCAAGAAAGGAGAGAACAAAAAACATAATATGAATGAGTCAAGGAGAAATCAAATTGTGATAAGGTAAATTTAAATCCCTAGAAACTACATTTTATTTAGAAAGTCTATTCTAATTAAAATGCAAAAAGTATAATATTGGATAAAATTATAAAATGAAATTTACAGAGATAAGGTACAAAAATGTTGAAAATAGATACAAAAAAGTTTTATCACACAAACATTAACCAAAGAAAACTGTGTGACTATATTTATATCAGATGCAGTAGTCATTAATGCATGATATATTTATTAAAGATAAAAAGTGTTTTCTCATTGATAAAATGTCAGTCTGCCAGGAGAGCATACCAACTATAAATTTGTGTGTGTATTATAAAACCTACAAATACACAAATGAGACATTGTCAAAACTAACTGGGAGATAGAAAAATCTAAAATCAGATTTGGAGATGCGACATGGTAGTTCAGGCCTGTCATCCTAGTACTTTGGGAAGCCAAGGTGGGCAGATCACTTGAGTTTAGGAGTTGAAGACTAGCCTGGGCAACATGAGGAAAAACCATCTCTACCAAAAATAAATAAATATTAGTCAGGCATGATGGTGCATGCCATTGGTCCCAGCTAATTGGGAGGCTGAGGTGGGAGGAGGCTCGAGCCCGGGAGGCAGAGGTTGTAGTGAGCTGAGATCTCACCACTGCACCCCAACCTGGGTGAAAGAGTGAGACCCCATCTCTAAAAAAATAAAAAATATAAAAAAATAAAGTTGGAGAGCTTAACAGGTCTCTCAGTATCTGACAGAAAACATGTCTATCAATATCTGAGAGAACAAATAATCCAAAATATCTATAATGATTTAGAAGATCTGAAAAGCATAATTAGCTAACTTTACCATATATAGATAAATAGAAGCAGCAAAACCTGTAACTGCAGAATACAGTATACATTATTTTTAATTATACAGAGAATACTCATCAAAACTGATTATGTGCTGGCCATTAATGAAGTTTCAACAGATTTTAGTGGATTGAAATTATTTTAAAGTGTATTATCTGGATATAGTGTAATTGATCTAGAAATGGCTTTAAAAATCTAACTAGAGCATTGCAGTTTTTTCCTGGCTTATGGCTGCGTAAGTTTAATCTGCTTCCTTCTTCCCATGGTCTTCTCTCTGTCTTTTCTTCCGTCACTTAAGGATACTTGTCATTGGATTTAGGAGCTCACCTGGATAACCTAAGATGATATCATTTTGAGATCCTTAATTAATTAACTCCTTCCAAACAAAGTAACCTTTAAAGAGTTTATATATTAGGATGTGAACATATTTTAGGGAGTCATCCTTCACCTACTACAAAGATTATAAAATTCTAGCAAGGCTGATAAGGCACAAATTACCAGCATCAGTAATGTAAAAGAAGGTATCGCTTCAGATTCTTAAAATATTACAAAGATAAGAAAAGGATATTATTAACTACTATATGCTGATATTTGAAAAGTTAGATAAAATGGAAAAAATTCTTTGGAAAATACTACTTACCCAAACTGGTATAACTGACATAAAAAGAAATTGAAAATATGTTTAGTCATATATCTTTGGGGGCATTTGATTTTGTGATTAAAATCTCTCACAAAAAGAAATCTCTAAATGTTTGTGAATTCAAGGGCCATTTTTTCCTCCAACTGTTTTATGAAAGAAATGGTTCTAATCTTAGTCAAATACACACAGAGATTAGAAAAAGTAGGAAACAGCTTTTGTTCTGTGAGGCCAGTGTACTCTTAATAACAATATTATTGCAAAAAGATACTTACATGACAATTTTTTATGATAAAAGATGCAAAAAAATTCTAACAGAATATTAGGAAATTATGTATGTATTAAAAGGATAAGAAATAATGTCTGACTTAACTATATTCCAAACTATGTTACAGAATGCAGTTACTCAACAGTCAAACATCAGTCAATACAATTCATAACTTTTAGAAATAAAGTAGAAAATTCCTATGGTCATCTCGCTAGGTTTAAAAAAGTGATAATATTCAATACTCATTAGTGTTGAACAAATTGAGTATAAAAGCAAATTTTCTGATAGAGTACCTACAAAATATCTATAGCAAACATAATTTGAATGAAAATATTAAAAGATTTACTACAGAGATTAGGTAGGTAGAAAAAATATTTGCTCTCATTGATCTTATTCAACTTTATCTGGGAGGCCCTAGCCAGTGCAATAAGATAAAAAAGTAAACTAAGGCATAAAGATTGAAAAGAGCAAAAATTGTCATTATTTTCCAATGAAAGTTTTGTGCACATGTACCATGGACTTATGTTCTCCCAAAATTCATGTATTGAAGCCTTAACATCCAAGGTGACTATATTTGGAGATAGGGGCTTTGAGAAAGTAATTAAGATTCAATGAGGTCATAAAGTGGGGGCCCTGAGGAAGAGACACCAGAGCCGTTCATTGGAGCACTCTCTCTCTTTTTCTCTATGTGTGGAGAAGGCAGACCGCAGGAGGACATAGCAAGTAGTCTCTAAGCCAGGAGACTCACTAGAAACAAACCAGGGCTGCACCTTAAGCTTGGAGGATTTCAGTTTTTACTGCAGTGAAAAAATAAATTTTTGTTGTTTAAACCACCTAGTCTGTGGTATTTTGTTATGGCAGCTCAAACAGTCTAATCAGCATGGAAAATCTAAATAGCTCTACAGAAGTAGTAATTGAATTCGGTAAAATTGCATGACATTATATCAATATATAAAAATCACTTTTATACTGATAGACCAAAAGCAGAAACTAATGAATATTTTCAAATGATGCCATTGATAATAGTATCTGAAGCACAAATACCTAGAAACATGTGTAGTAAGGGAATTGTGAATGTGTAAACAAAAAAACTACAAAATATTAAAGAAGTCATACATTTTAAAAGGATATATGCCATGTACAAGTGTTAGAAGTCTTATTATTACCACAAAAATAAGACTGCTCATCAAACATCTAAAGATTTAATGTAATCATAATACAAAAGTATTTGCCATGTTTTGGTAAGAAATTTAAAAGCTGATCCTAACAAACATTTAGAAATTTAAAAGCTGATCCTAACATATATTTGGAAAAGCCAAGGGCCCAGAATTGCTAAGAAAATCAAGGGACTTTGAGATATCAACACTTATAACAGTTTAATAATTAAGATGTGTAACTTAGGCAAGTAGATCAATTTATCAAAATAAAAAATTTGGAAATATCTCACATGTATACAGTCACCTGATTGGTTATAAAGCTGGGATTTCTGCACAATGAGTAAAAAATGGTCTTTTCAATAAATGATTAGAAGTCAATTGGATATGTATAAAAAAAGACTGACTCTTAATCCTTACTTCACACCATACACAAAAATATATTGCTTTAGAATATATATACATATGAACATATATATGAATATATATTTATTAATATTGAATGAAAATATTAGAAGATTTACCCCAGAGATTAGGTTGGTAGCAAAAATATTTGCTCTCATTGTTCTTAATCAACTTTATCCTCAACTTTATTCATATATACACACACACACACACACACACACACGGGGATGTAGAAAAATAAAGTTTCTAGAAGTTAACATAGAAAAATATTTTAACATTATTATGGTGTAAAAATACTTAGAGCACATAAAAAGAAACCGTAAAGGAAAAATTGGTAAATCAGACAACATTGGAATAAAAAACCTTTTATTTTCAAAATATGCCATTGAGAAAGTAAAAAGGCAAGAAGCAGGTAGGAAAAGATATTTTAATATGTACAAATGAATAAAAACTCATGTCTAAAATGTTTTTTAAATGCTCTAAATGCTAATATAAGGACAGATAACTCAATAGAAAGGTAGATAAAAAGACTTGAAGAATTTCACAAATGAGGTTATCCACATGGCTGGTGAGCATAATGAAAGAAGATTATCCTCATTACCCAAAAGGGAAAGACAATACAGGAAATTACTATTATATCCCTGAGAAAATGGCTAAAATGAAACAGTTGAATAATGCTAAGTATTGACTGAGATATGAAGCAACTTAAATATTATACATTTGTTAGCTGGATGCAGATTATTAAGGTTTCTGTGGAAAAACATTTGGTAGTGTGAAAATTGTCAGAATCAAATAGAGTCCCTTGTATCAAAACCCTGAAAAAGTGGAGCCAGGTAAGGCCATGAAGGGAGGATTCTCATGCAAGTATGCCTGGTAACAGGAACTTTCCCAAAAGACTACATAAGCCACAACATTGCACAAATGCCACAGCAACCCTTACACATACAAAAAATGCTTCTGCAAGGACATCTGCCCAGCAACTGCCTGTTCAACCTTGGACTGACATCACACTTGTCATTAATCCTTATACCCAAGGATAATTGTTTCAAAACAACTCGTAACTCTCCTCATTTTTCCTTTAAAAACTCTTGTCTACCTTCCTGAATGTACCCAACATATTCTTATTACAATGGTCAATCCCAAATAAATATCATTTTTTTCAGACAGCCTTTTTGTCTGTTATTTGGGCTTTACAGTTATATATACTAAAGCCAAACAAGCTCATACCATGTGATCCAACTTATCTGCCCCAAGTATATCTCCAATAGAAATGCATTCATATGTGCCACAAAATACATGCACAAACATGTTTATAGAAGCCGTCTTTGTAATAGCTAAAACCTGGAAACAACTCATATGCCCATACAATGGACTGAAAAATTAATAGTATTATGTCATATAATGAAATATATGAACAAATGAACATGAACAAATTACTGCTCATTACACCACCCCCTATGAATCTACAAACACAGTAATAGCTAAAACCTGGAAATAGCTAAAACCTGAAATAGCACCACCTATGAATCTACAAACACAGTAATAGCTAAAACCTGTAATAGCTAAAACCTGGAAACAACTCATATGCCCATACAATGGACTGAAAAATTAATAGTACTATGTCATATAATGAAATATATGAACAATGAAAATGAACAAAGTGCTGCTCATTACACCACCACCTATGAATCTACAAACACAATGTGGAATGAAAGAAATGTGACACAAACCAAAAACAGACAAAACGAATCTGTGATGATGGAAATATCAACAGTAGTTACTTTTGGGGAAAGGGGATAGTGACTTGGAGGAAGGCCGACAAGTTTTATGAGATGCTGGTAATACTCTTTTTTCTGATCTGAGTGATGATTAAATGGATGTATTAATTTCGTCAAGATTTATTGAGTCTGTATGTTTAAAATGCATGTATTTTTATATGTATGTTATACTTCCATATAAAATGAAGATGACGTCATCCTTTTCAGGACCTCTAGTACAATCTGGGATTCATTAATTTGTCTAACATTTATTGAGCATCTGCAATACACAAAAACACTGAGCTAGGCCTAGGATTTACAGTTGTGAATAAAATGTAGTCTCTACCTTCATGGAGCTTATACAGCTTTGATTATTTGTAGTTTTCTGTAGTACTCCCATATAAAATTGGCATAGTTAAGCAAAAGCCATTAAATAGCTGAAAAAAGATTCTAATGTATTCATCTTATGTATAGTTAAAATGATATTTATAATAGAGCATGCATAACAGTTAAGACAGCTAGCATTATCTTCAAGTGGATAGCCTTCATCTGCCTCTCTGATCAATTTTCCAGTTTGCTTCTCTGAATCAGGAATCCGATTTGTATGGACTACATGAGGTATCTGTAAACTGTTGCCTCCTTAGGTAACTAAAGTTTTATTGACACAATTACACCCATCATTTACATAATGCCCTTGGCTGTTCTCAAGAGACCATATGACTTGCATGTTAAAAGTATTTACTGTCTGTCTCTTTACAGAAAAAAGAAAAAAAAATACTGAACTCCTGACTGCATTAGGCTTCCTTGCCTTCAGAGTTCTAGTTTCATTGGTCAATGGAGAACAGAGCTAGAGATAAGAAGGAGGGGAAAGACTGAGGTCTATGCAAGGTCTCCTTGAACTAGAAAGTCCCTCCATCAAGGTTCTTAGCTCTTCTCAAAACAATTCTCTCTTACTTTATCTCTTCCTCTATGTCAGGTATCTCCATACACCTTCATTTCTTCCCCTATAGTGATGATAATATATTTGTCCTATCTCTTGTAGTTACCTAACAGCTATACATTTTTTGCATATTGTCCCTTTATTGAACCTTCCTCAAATTATTCTAAACTGTATGAGCCATATGTTTCCCAATAGGATCCTAGCTGATAATTTATTAAGCACTTATTCCTTGTCAGGCACTATGTTAAGAGCTTAATTTCATTATGTAATTTAAACTTGATAAAATAACTCTTGTGAGGTAGAATTATTATCATTCCCTTTTTACAAATGAGGCAGCCAGTGTTGAAGTTTGGAGACTTAACAAAGTTCACACAGCTAATAAGAAGCAGATAGACCTAGGACTTGAATTCAGGGCTGTTGATGAAAGCCTCTAGAACTGAATATCATTATCCTCTATAATCTTCATTTTATAATTTTCTTGATAATCTCTTATTGCCTTGGTGCTTAGATCAAAAAAAAATCTTAACTATGACTTCATTTAATTATTACCACAAGAGTGGGTCTGAAATTATTGTCCTATTATTACCGATAAATAGATGCCAATGCAATTTAAATGACTTCCTAAAAAATACAAGAGGATATAATTTAATCCAGCCAAGTGTCATGCCTCTAGATTCCATATTATATATTACTGTATAATCATCCTTTATCAAATACATGTACTCATCTATTTTAAATGATCCTTGGGATGGTACTTATCATACCTATACCCCTGAGTTATCATCTGGGTATAGTAATGTGATGAAAATGTGGTAGATATTATGTGTTCAAGATAGAGAGGTGGAGGGTTAGGAGAAAAAGCTGTGGCTGAAAAAAATCAAATTTTTAGCCTCTTTTTCTGGTCCTAGAGTATTACGAATTAATTGATTCAAACCAAATATGAGAAGTAGAGATGAAATGCCCTCCCATGCTGCTGGGAGTTGATTGATGAGAAGCAGTGTCTCAGCCAAGTTGCCAACTGATTTCTGTCTAACCCTTGGCTTCCTATAGTTCACTGAGTCCTAAACCAAGATTTAGCCAAGAGAGCTGCTGGATGACACAGATATTCTGAATGCCAACTTTAAATGGAATTCAGAAGACAAAGAGCCACAGGTCCCCAACAGGTCCTAGCTTTCTTCGGCTGTAGGCAGAGCACTCTGTGGATTCCAATAAAAGCTCCTCCTGTTTGTCCATGAACATGTTTTATAGTTACAGGTTCCTGTTGTGGGCACAGATGCTCCTAGTTGCCACTTCCACAATTAGAGAATGTATATTTTAGGAAGATCTGTTAAAAACAAATATACGAATCTCTAATCATATTTGTTTTGTTCAGTCTAAAGATGGCACTTTTTAAAAAGAACTGACTTCTCTTAAGATAAAACCTCAAGTTATATGCGGTGTGTGTGTGTGTGTGTGGTGTGTGAACCTGTGTGTGTGCACGTACCTATGTGTATTTAAATCCTTTATCTTTGATTTTATCATTTCTACCAGACCCGTTTTTTTCTGGGATTTGGGTGGAGTGAGAGGAATGGGGAGAGCCTCTGGTTGAGAAGCTAATTGCAAAGCTGGCATTCTACCCAACCAAATGACAAGCATCCCTTTGTCACGTGTCTGTGCCAATAACTAATGAGGAAAACACACTCATTAAGTCTTGTTAAATAGGACTTTAACACGTGAGTGGATCAGTTCAGTCACTGTGGATAGCTAGCTGTAACATCAACACTCTCTCTCACCATGTGTGAGAAGGAAATGAATGTCAATTTTGGATTTCAAAAAAAAGCTAGAAACATTCTACGCTTGTCTCTAGAGAGGAGTCTTCTTTCCAGGACTTACTAAAATGCTATATTTGTACCTATTTCTAATGAGTTTATGTATTTCCAGTGGAACTTGCCAGTTGGCCCATCATAAAGTCAAACAGCCTGTCTGCCTGCCAGCTGATCAGTCAGGCAAAAATTCAGGTAGTTCAGGGGCAGAAGGCTCAGTCCCTATCTGGATGAAGCATAACAAATATGATTGGACAGATCTGGGCACAGGCTTAAAGAATCTGGGTCACTGGGTCCCAATATGTTAAGAGCACACACTGGTATTCTATAGGCTATACCGAGAGACCTCATATTTAAAATATCTCAAGGTTAACATTTCTCCAATTTTCTTAAAATACTGAAAGTGACAATGATCTATTTATTAACTTAAGCTTTTTCTCAAATATTTTTAAACCAAACCATTGATACCTATACCTCTTATGTGCTAATAAAAGTGCTCATTGAAGACATAACAAATTAGCCAGTAATTATATATTTAATGAAAAGAAGCTAGGAAACTGCTAATTTTGTTTGACAGCTTATTTTGTGAATACACATTCATGGTTGCTGTTTTACATGTATTAACTATATCATTGTAGGTATGGTTGAGGTTTTCTTCTAGGATTAGAAACTACATGATGAGGGAGTTCTGAGGAAGGCAATTTCCCTACTCTAGGGTGGAGAAATTCAGGCCTCTTTCCATAGAGGAGATAGCTCTGGAGCCAGATCTAAAAGGATTGTTAGGATTTTGAGAACTAGAGAGGATTATTGACCAGCAGGAGTTCCAGTTGGGGAGTAGGACTCTGCCTGTCATATATGGAAGTCTACTCAAACTAAAACGTCTGGAGTGGAAGGTTCATTGCAGGTGGTAAGCAATAAGAATAAAACATTTGCTAAATTCTTGTGTAAGACATCTCTACATGATTTGGAATCTTGTTACTACTGTGGGGCTCAGCTATTTGCCTCCTGACATCAGGACATATTTAAACTGCTTGATATCTTCGGTGAGTGGTTTTGGTTTAGAGGCCAAAGCTCAAATGTTCTTCATTAATGCAAGAGCCAGGTATCATCCAGTATGATGACCTTGTCAGTCCTCTGGGCCCTGGGACCATACTAACTGGCATCTGAGGATGAGATCAACTTTCCATCTAAACTGCCAACATACTTGGCCAAGCTACGCTTTCAAAATGACAAGATATAAGAAGTCTGAAGTGTCACCTTCCAAGCTTCAGAATTTCAGGAACATTCATAAAATCTCTGCCTATTACAAACCATTCTCTCCATCAATGGAAATAAGTAAGCATTTCAAATTTCTCCTTTTGAGGAGATTGTGAAAATGTACATCTGCTTGCCTGCTACTTTGCCCAGCTGACGATTAATAGACTTGAGTATCCTTCCAATCTATCACGATATGAAAAGTTATCAACCCTGAAACTTTCCAAAGCAGGGACCTCCTGACAAGCTATTTGTTGGTGAGAAAATTGAAGAAACCAACATGTACACTGACACTCTACGGTGGCATGGACATAATACAAATTTACTCTTCTTTTTCATAATTTTATTTCATCAAATTACCATTGTTTTGAATAGTGACCCAGATGGTAAGCATTTTTCATAGAAGATGGAAACATCTTCTGATAAAACTTGAATCAAGCCAAGGCCTCATTTTCTTTCCTTTTATGGAATTGTAGCCATATATATATTTCCCCTCTCTCTTTTAAGGTGTGGAAGGCTCCTTGAAGGCTAAGTGAAGTTTTCTTTCTTTTGCACTAAAACTCCTGTTCTGATTTTTAGCACAGCTATCATACTGCACTGACATAGCCACTTACTTGCCCACCTGCCCCTTGGGGGAAGGAACCTAGTTTATTGATGTTTTTGCTACCCTTAGAATAAAACTGAATATTTCAATAGAATTGCAAGGCATGCCTGATTAGACTCCTGCTACATCTATGACCTCATCAGCACTTTTTCATTTGCTTGGTACTTTAATTTACGTTGGCCTTATTCAAGATCCTTGAATTTTTCAAAGGCTTTATTTGTTGTTGTTGTTTGATATTCTATCCCATTTACCAAAAACTCTGCATTCTGAAGGAGTGTCTTAATAACTACAGAATACAGGTATGCAACTATGAAAATCTTGATAGTAATGACGATGATATTTTTAGGTTATGATTTTGTGCAAGTCACTGTGTTAGGTTTTCCATGGGATTTCCTCATTTGTTCCTTTTATCAACTTTATGATGTAGATATTGCTATTATTGTCCCTAATTTATAGATGAGAGAACTGAAGCATAAAGAGAATAAGCCAGGTTCTGAAGGACATACAATTAGTGCTGAAACTGTGTGTCAAATTTAAGAAGTCTACCTCTGGAAAGTTGTTCTCAAATGCTCCCCCTATGTTGTCTCTTACAGTATAGGCCTTCTTGGGCTTTAGAAGATGCCTTGGTCTACTCAAGGCTCTAATCTATTCGATTTGTCTTTCCTGAAGTGGAGGTGAATGGTAAATCTTTTTGTTGATCTGTCATGGGTAAAACTCCTACATATGATGGGACGCTAAGTCCAAACCAGCTTACTGTTTTCTACACAGGACACACGGTCTCTGTGTTAAGAACTACCTGCAGAATCTCTTTCTTTGCCTCTCATTACTTTTCCAACCATAAGAACTTGCTCAGTCTTGCTGACACCAAGTGTTTCTCTTTAATTTGGGCTAAAATATTGTCTAGTCTCTCTTCTGGTTAAGTGCTTTTTCTGTTTTTACTATATTTTCTAACCTCTTTTTCTGAAGCTATGGGCTAGCCTACCATACATATAGCCACTTAATTCTAAATCCTAAAATCCCTACCTAAGTCTGATTTTCCAGCTCCTTGTTTGTGCAGGATGAAACTAAAGATATTATTAACAATTATACACATTTGTCATTCTTAACAGGGTTGTTCTATTAAGTTCTGGAGTACATTCACATTTGAGCTCAAATATAAATGACTTAAAATGGACAGTTTTCTTCTATGATTTTCTTTATTACCAGATAGGTGAGTTTGCACTCTGACATTTCTCACATCACTCTATGAAAAAGAAGCAGAATTGAATCATGGTTAAAAGCATGTGCTTTGCAATAGGACAGATATGGGTTTGAAGCCAAGCTTCACGGTTGGTAACTACATCCCTCAGCAAGCTACTCAAACCTCTCTAACCCTCAGCATTCTTATCTGAAAGGTAAGGATAATGCCAGTGCTAACCTCAAAGAATTATTATAAAGCTAAATAAGATACTGCATATAAGGTCTTTACCATATTTCCTGAAACCCGTTCAATGAGCAGTAGGCATTATTATGTGAAGTTCTATTTTAAAACGTTAAGGCCACCAAAAATTTTGGTGCAAAAAGGCTAATATCTCATTATCTTTGTTATTTGAAGCACTGTTTTTGTCTATAAACAACAACTATATGAGCCAGTGGTCAGTTTGCAATCAGAATTAACTAAATGAAGAGGATTTGGATTTTTAAGTGAAGCACTTGAGAATCCTAAGTCGAATTTAGAGCTCACTGTATATTATATTTTGTTAATAAGAGAGAAACTACATAGTTGCTTCTGTCTGTGGTGACACCTTCAAGGGATTGCTTCAGCTTTATAAGGTGAGAAAGTGAATTTCATTAGCTCATTTTGGGATGACCAAAGATACGTATCAGTTGTTTTCAGGGAAATAGCACATGCCATTCAAACTGGCATAGCCTGGAGTTAAACCAAAACGCTTTTCCTAAAATGTAAATATGAGCATTTCATTTCCTTCCTTGGCACTCATCAGTGGCAACTATCAATGCCTTCCCATTTTTCTCAGGAAAGATACTAATAACATAACCTATAATGTTCTCCTGTGCTATCTCCTGTGAACCTGGCCACCCTCATGTCTTTCCACTTTCTTTTTGCAAATGATACTCTGAGCATAGTAAACATTTGACACTTGGTAAAATTGATCATACTTACAGTAAACTCTGGGTCTTTCCAGATGCTATTCATTGATCTTAGAATACTCTGTCTCCTGTCTCTTTTTTTCAGAATCACTCCCACTAATCCCTTAGTTCAAAATTAAGTATATTTTTTTCTGGGAAGTCATTGTCATCCCTATATCTCTGGTTAGGTTCCCTTGCACCCTACATTATTCCACTCTGCTGTTATTGACTGTTGACTTACATTTTCTTTCTCCTTCCTTCCTTCCTTCCTTCTTTCCTTCTTTTCCTCTTTCTTTCTTTCTTTCTTCCTTTCTTCCTTTCTTTCCCTCCCTCCCTCCCTTCCTTCCTTTCCTTCTTTTCTCTCTCTCTCTCTCTCTCTCTCTTTTTGATGGAGTCTTACTCTGTTGCCCAGGTGGGAGTATAGTGGCACAATCTTGGCTCACTGCAACCTCTGCCTCCCAGGTTCAATCAGTTCTCCTGCTTCAGCCTGCCAAGTAGCTGGGACTACATGGACATTTCACCATATTCATCAGGCTGATCTTGAAGTCCTACCTCAAGTGATCTGCCCACCTCGCCCTCCCAAAGTGCTGGGATTACAGGTGTGAGCCCCCATGCCTGGCCTGACTTACTTTCTCTAACTGGTAAGTTCAGTGAGGCCAGGGATCTTGTCCAATTTGCTTGCCATTATATGTCTAGAACTCAAAATATACATGAAAATACTTTCTACTGAGTAAATAGGAATAAATAAAATTTTTGTAATGGGAGAAATCTGTGTCAATCAGAACTTGGTGTCTGAAAGTACAATTCTCTGCACCCTTTCAACAGGTTTTCTCTCAACCTGCTTTTTGGTGAGTGAGCTTACCCAGTAGGGTTTAATTTTGAAGAAATTGAATACTGAGTGCAATATAATAGGTATATCTATAAAGTTTTATAAGCCTGATGATTTACCCTTCCTTATTGCAGGTATTTGTTTCAAAATCTGAGCTCAACTAATTTAGAATCAGAGTCTTTTTTTTCTTTTTTACTCTGTGTTGCACCAGTCTTTTAAATGCTTTTTCATCTGACTGTGAGGTCTAGTCAGTTCTTCCATACTAGCTTTGTTTAAGCTCATCAGTTCAGGTACAGAATTATAGCTTAGTGAGTAGGCATGACTCAAGCTCTTTAAAGTAATATCATCTTCTGATTTTAAGTAGGACCACTGAAATTACTCTATTATTACTGTACAATTTTTAATCTTTTCATTTTTTTTTTTTTAGTTTTTAAGTTTGAAGGTGCATGGGCAGGTTTGTTATATAGCTATACTCATGTCACAGGGGCTTGTCGAACAAATTATTTCATCACCTAAGTGCTAAGCCTAGAATCCAATAGTTATTTTTCTGCTTCTCACCCTCTTCCCAACCTCCACCCTCAGGTAGACCCCAGTGTCTGTTGTTTCCCTCTTTGTATCTGTAAGTTCTCGTCATTTAGCTCCCACTTATAAGTGAGAATATAGGGTATTTGGTTTTCTCTTCCTATGTTAGTTTGCTGAATTAATGGCCTCTGGCTTCATCCATGTTTCCACAAAAGACACAATCTCATTCTTTTATATGAGTGCATAGTATTCCATGGTGTATATGTACTACATTTTCTTTGTTCAGTCTGTCATTGATGAGCATTTAGGTTGATTCCATGTCTTTGCTATTTTGAATAGTGCTGCAATGAATATTTGTGTGCATCTGTCTTTATGGTAGAATGATTTATATTCCTCTGGGTATATACCCAGTAATGGGGTTGCTGGGTTAAACAATAGTTTGGATTTTAGCCATTTGAGGAATTGCCACTCAGCTTTCCATGAAGGTTGGAATAATTTACACTCCCACCAATAATGTTCCCTTTTCTCTGCAAGCTTGCCAGCATAATTTTTTTTAAGTTTTAATAATAGCCATTCTGACTGGTTACTACCTAGTTTGGTTAAATGACCAATTTCTAGCTACTTTGCTTTTTGTCATTGCTAACTGATGATTTCATGATTTCTTCCTTCACTTGACATGCTCCATTTGTATACCTAGTAACTTACCTTGGCTTTGGTCCTCAATTCAGTCTTTGCTTCTGGACTGGACCTGAAGTTAAATCACTACTTCTGTCCCCAAGTACTCTTTGATCATGCCTCATTGCCACTAGCCAGCCAATTTTGGTATATCCGTATGTGTCTCTCCTTCCTGAAACTCAGTCTAAATTAATGGCTTTCTCAGATTGAAAAGACCCTTTCTTCAGTAATGAAAGTGGATGAACTCTGCTACACTGTTAGAATTTCTAAATAAGATTCTATTTCATGTATATTTTAGGCAGGCTGATTCTCAATGGGAGTTATTATCTCAATAATGAAGGGGTCAAGAGAATAAGGCCTGAAGTCATACAGGCCTTCAATACTAGCTCTGTGACTTTGGGGAAATCATTTCTCCTCTCTAAGCCTAAGTTTCTTCTATTATAAATTAAAGATAGAAATAATAGTACTTAACATATAAGGTTGCTATAATATTAGATGATGCTTATAAAGTTCTTATCCCAATGCCTGTACAGACTAAATAAATAGTACAGGTATTACTATATTATTAATAGTCAACCATGTTCAAATACTACAATGGAATACACAGTCTCTGACCCATTATTTCCAGTCTGGCAATACATCCCGAAAACTAACTCATATGATGAGAATACCAATAATATTAGAGCTGATATACCAGTTATAATGACAAAAAAAAAGAAAAAAACTGGTGTATGAGTATCAATTGGTTGCTTAAGGCCGAAGAGAACACGGCTGCTTTAGTGACACCTAAATTCCCAGGGAGAATCCTAAAATTTAACAGTAATGACTCTGTTCATACTAGGGTTCAAAGCCTGCCTCATGGAATACGTTGCCCTTATGAGATAACATTGGAAGAAAAAAAACCCTTTGGCCTTGCGTTAATGAAATCAAAGGATCAGATGTCATCATAAATGATTTGTGTTTATTTGTATGTGTGTGTCCCTGAATACAGGACATGTACTATTGATTTTCTACCAGCAGTTACACAACGGCTTCTACAGCCTGACCTTGGATTATCTGGGTTGCACATAAAAAAGTTCCTTAGAGTTTTTATCAGATCATGATTCTACGCAGGCACAGGGAGGAGGGAGATAGGGTTGTAAGTACAACTTCAAAGCTCTATGGAGAATTAATGGCTTTTTGTATTTCTTCTTGTTAACAAGGTGGATAAGAGGAGAGACATCTAATTAAAGGCTGGGACTGTGCAATGGCAGAGCTGTAGAGGATTTTGACTCAGTTGATGCAATCCCTCATTTTACAAAAGAGAAATTTCAGGCCCAGGAAAGTGGGTCACTGGCTCAGACTCATGTGCTACACAAGAGCCAGATCTGTAACTCAGCTTTTCAGACTTTAGGTTTAGTTGTTATTAGTTATAATCTTTATATCACTTCTCTTAAGTCTTTGAAGTACAGTAGCACTGGAATATATTAGTGCAGGACTATCGATCAGTAACTTTTATAGCAGCGGTTAAGAGTACAGGAATTGACATCAAGCAAACCTAAGTTCCAGTCTTGGTTCTACTGTTTGCTACATGACTTCAGACAAGTGACTTAACCCTATTTGTCTCAGTTTTCTTCATTTGTAAAGAGTAAAATCATACTTTACATCTCCTTTTATTTTTGTGATAGTTAAATGGGATAATAAATATAAATGATCAAATAATACATATTTATATGTAAAATAACATATCATATGTTATACAACATAAAATTTACCATTTTGAACCATTCTTAGTTAGATGGTCCTGTGGCATTAAATATATTCACATTGTTGTCTAACACTAGCTTTTGATTTAAAATAACTTAATATAGATATATTACTCTGGTTTGAATATTTCTTTCCCCCTAGAATTTATATGTTGGAATAGTAAGCCCAACATGAGAAAGGGACTATGCAGGGTGATTAGGTAAAAAGGACAAAGTTCTATGAATGAGATTCATGCTTTTCTGAAAGAGATTCCAGAAAACATTTTTGCTCTTCCAACATATGAGGAAAAGTTAGAAGGCACCATTTATGAACAAAAATGTGGGTTCTCGCCAGTCATCAAATCTCTTGGCACCTTGATCTTGGACCTCCCAGCCTCCCAAACTGTGTGAAATAAATGTGTGTTGTTGATAAGCCTCCTAGTTTATGATATTTTTGTGAAGCAGCTCAATTTGACTACAACAAGTTTTTTTTGTTTTTGTTTTTGTTTTTGTTTTTTGGTGAAAGTGCTTCTACATGTGACTTCTATAAAGGGATTAGGGATCTCATAAGGTACTGAATTCCATAAATGTAGAAACAGATTTCAAAGACTTTATGTGCACAAATTAAAAAGAAAAAACTCTACTACAATTTACCCCCTTTTTGTGCAATATCAGATTACCCAGTTAGACAATATTTAAATTTCAAACTGCAACAGTACCAGATGTTTCTGACTAACACATGCAATTATTTTGTACACAAAATAAAATGTGCTTTCCTTTACCCTGGAAAGCAGGGAGGGTCGTATTTATATCAGGCATCTCATTAGAGGGTAGTTCATTCCATGTCATTGCTGATCAAGTCCGTAGTACAAACACCTCTCTTACATGGCTCCTGTGACTTGGTGTATACACTGGTATTTGAGATACCTTTCGAAAATCAAGTTGACTTACAGAATCCAACCCAATATTTATTTACAGTCCCTATAGCACTGTGCTTAAGAGTGCAGATTTTGAAACGCAAACTGCCTGAGAATAACTCGAACTCTATTGTATTCTTTCTTTCTGGTCTCAGACAACTTACTAACTGCTTTTTGCCTCCCCAATTTTTTCTTTGTAATTACCTATGTGCTACACTTCTTAGAAATACTAAATGGGCTGGTAGATGTAAAGTGCCTGGAAAAAGACTTGGGATAAAATAAACTCTAATATATATGCATTTGATAATCTGTTACTATATCCATTCTGGCTCTAGTTCCATCATGAGCCCTTGGATATTCTCTAACTTCCAGAGTAAATTGTAATGATAACTGTCAATTACACATCTGATATGAAATAATAGAATAAAAGAAGAAGAAAACAAATGAAATTTATTTAAGGTAAATACATAGTAAGAAATAAACTGTGGGCTGGTATAGTGGTCCTTATTTCCCCTTTAATCACAGGACACAGTCTGGCTGGTATTTATACTTCCTGCCTCTACTACCAAGCCCGTATTTCCTTTAAACCAGCTGTTTCAGTGTCAAAGTCACCTGGTATCCCAAGACCAGGAATTCATTCTCTACCAATGCATAGTAGGAAATTTAAAGTGATTCTGAATATGAAGAGATCATGCCTTTCCTTTAAAATGCAAGATGTCTCCACCAGGATCTCTCTAGGTTCCTTCTAAAGATAGCATCTTGATTTGTCATTGCCTTGCTGAGCTGATCTCTGTATCCATAACACAAATAGACTCACATGAAATTCCCAGTAGTATTTCTCGAAGGGAAATCCTCGAAAATTAAAATGTAAACCATGTGAGGGTAACCTTTCCTTGGTTTCATTTACTACTGTATCCTCAATACCAAAGACGATACCTGGCACAAAATAGGTTCTCATAAAATATTCTTCAAAAGAATAAACAAACCTACAAAATAAATGAAACTTAAAAAAAAAATAAAAGAATTATTTGATAGCATGCAAGTTCAGGAAAGGTGTTATGGGTGAAAGTAAATATAGGTAGTTGGGGCATTTCTCCTCCAAATCTTAAATACTGAGTATTTCAAGAAAATGTGATACATTTATGGTTGATTCAAGGCCTTTATGCTACAATTAAAATTTTACCCTAAATTCTGATTCTAAATATTGGGTAATATTTTCAGTAGGTGATACATGTCTAGAAAGATGGATATAGGGTCGAATCCTGTAGGTGACTCGATAGCCTTCTTTAACAATGAGTACTCAAATTATATTTCATTACTTAATACTGTGCAAATTAGGAAAAAGGCAGCTTTCTTAGTCTTTTAAACTCTGTTGTAACAAAATATCATAAACCGGGTAGCTGATAAACAACAAATATTTATTTCTTACAGTTCTGGAGGGTGGGCAGTCTAAGATCAAGGCACCTGCAGACAAAGTGTCTAGTGAGGGCCTGCTTTCTGTCTCATAGACACTGCCTTTTCTCTGTGTCCTCACATGGTGGAAGGGGCAAGAAGTCTCCCTCAGGCCTCTTTTTTTTTTTTTTTTTTTAATAAGGGCACTAATTGCATTCATGAGGGCTTTGCCCCCGTGATCTGATCACCTCCCAAAGGCCTCACCTAATGCCATCATCTTGGAGGTTAGGATTTGAATATATAAACTTTTGACAGTCACAAAATTCAGACCATAGCAGAGGTCCTGATGTGATTTATGATCCATCTCTATGGGGAGTTAGTACAAGGCCCTGTTGTTCTGTTAATGACTTTTCTTGGCTTCATCAGTGCTTTCATTTTTTCATATTTTGGATATTCCCATTTATATGAGTAAGTGAGAGAAACGTATCATTTATAATCTAATAGAAGATAAATTCTTTCTGTTACTTTTGAAGACAATTTCAGCTTACAATTTTATATAGAGGATGAAAAAATAAGTTTGGAAATCCTCTTTAGAAGCAAAAGTCAGTTTTGAGTTACCCAGAATTTCTGGCTATATACAAGAATTTATGAAATTTTCAAAAGAGGCCATCTGGATTAAGGGGGTGTAACAGAGGAAACATTTAAATTTTAGAAGGATGTGTTATTCTTTTTAACATATTGTGTCTACTTGCCAAAATGTTGGAGGTAACTTAGAATCATATAATATGTATCTTGAATTTTTTTCAGATGAACTAAGCCCAATCCCAAGTTAAAAAGGGGATTCATATTAATACTAATTACTCTGGTTAGTTGGTTTTTGTTATTACTCGTGCCACATAACCGAGCTATGTAACGTCTTCTTCAGTTAGAGATCCCAGACTCTTTCTCATATAAATTCACAAATAAGAAATTTCTTAAAACATGGACTCCCCAGTGGTCCCACAGGAAATGAGACAAAGCCTCTGCAAAGACTCGCTGATTTGCTGAGCCATTGCTTCTTGTAGACTTGCTATACTCTTGTACACATATCCTAAAACCACATTTGCTTAAGCTGTTGTATGTGTAAGCCTGACGGCTTATCTGTGCTCAAGTAAAACACGTATATATGTAATATATGCTTTGTTCTCTCACATCATTATGGTAGATAGGATAACTTCCTTTTTGTGTTATCCTCAAATCTCAAAATGTGTGAAAATGGTTAAAAAAAAAAAAAAAGCAGTTGTGCCACTTCCCCAAACTAAAAACATTAAAAAGATATCAAAATAAAGACAACTGGAGGGTGTTGTAACTTGAATTTAACTATTACTGGGTTTTTAAGAAGGGATCTAATCATCTTGTAATCCTCAGAGTCTTGTTGAGGAAGGAAGTTCAGATGACAGAAATCCAAAATTGGTTTAAGAAGAATCTTGTGCTTTTCCAGCAAAAACATCATTTTCAAAGATGGCACCCAAATGCTGTCATTTTTCTACCAAGTTTTCTCTTCTTGCCTTTTGAGGAGGTACTTTATTTTTTAAAAATAATCTATATAATCCACAAAGCTCTTTGAAAGTATATCTGCAGGAATTATATCATTCCAGTTATACCAGTGAATAACCAAGACTAATTGAAAGTTCGATTCGGATATTGGGCTCTTGCAAAACACAGGAAATGGCATATTAATTAATGTTTAAGCTAAACTTTTACTGTCATCTCTCCCAATTCTGTTTCAGTCTCTTGCACACACACTTCAGTGGTTCTCAAGTTTTCTGCACCTTTTCGTGAAGCCAACCTCTACACTCCAGCCTTAGTCTCCAATTAGATGCTAACTATGGGGTCTGGTTCTCTGGTTTCTCCCCTTGCTCTTCTATACAGCTCCCTGTCATTCCTCTGCCATTCTGTATCTGTGTCAATTAAAAGGAACAGAGGAAATAAGCAGCATTCCCTTGTTTCCCTCTAATTATTTTCCTCTCTTCTCTATTTGATAAAGCATATTGTAAAATTTAGGTGTTTCTCTGATATATTGATGTGGACTTGGGATGTCAATTCAGGTAGAGTTTTTAGTGCTAAATGCCCATTAAGGTTGAGATGCTTAAGTGTTTATGGGCAAGTTCCGAAGGTCATACAGTTCTAACAGAGAATAAATAGAGGAGGAAAGGCCACTGCTAAGGTGGTAAAGGTCCAGTGACAGGCTGACAACACTATCCCTCTTGATAATGTGTTTCCTCCACTCCTGTCATGTTCTACCACATGTGATGACTTTGGAGAGGACTAAACATTGGAAGAAGATGAGAAACGTCACAATGAGAGTTGTATATAATTTTTAAATCAATTTTATTTAAATACAGTTTAAATATAACAAAATGCATGTATTGTAGTTGTATACTGCTGTGTGTTGACAAATTTATATTGATATCAAGATACCACAATCAAAATATAAAACATTTCCCCCCAAATTTAATCCATGCCTGAGATAACCATTAACCTGCTTTCTACCATTATATATAAGATTTGCCTTTTTAAGTTTTATATAAAAGGGAAAACATACATCATATACTCATTTATATCTAGCTTCCTTTGCTTAGCATAACGTTTTAGAGATTCGTCCACATTGCTTTGTACACTAGTAGTTCATTTTTATGTAATACTAAATAATATTCCATTGTATGGATATACTACATTTGTTTATATATTTGCCAACTGTTGAACATTTGGGTCATTTCTAGTTTTTGACTGTTATGAATTAAACTTATATAAATATTCATATACAAATCTTTGTATGAATGTATGTTTTAATGTCTCTGTCATAAATTCCTGAGAGAGAAATTTCTGGGGTGTATAGTAATTGTACCTTTAACTTTATAAGCAATTGCAAACTGTTTTCAAAAGTGACTGTAATATTTTTCGTTCCTACCAGCAGAATTACGAGAATTCTGTTTTCTTCACATTCTTGACAAAACTTGGCATTGTCAATTATTTTAATATTATTCATTCTCATGTGTATGTAGTAGTTTCTCTTTATGGTTTTAATTTGCATTTCTCTAATAAAGATCTTAAGTGTTTTTTCATGAGCTTATTAGAAAATTTTGTGAGACAATCTTATGTGAAGTCACATTGCTCTTTTTTTTTGAGATGGCATCTTACTCTGTCTTCAAGACTGGAGTGTAGTAGTGCCATCTCTGCTCACTGCAACCTCTGTCTCCTGGGTTCAAGTGATTCTCCTGCCTCAGCCTCCCAAGTACCTGGGATTACAGGTACATGCCACCACACTGGCTAATTTTTGTATTTTTAGTAGAGACAGGATTTCACCATGTTGGCCAGGTTGGTCTTGAACTTTTGACCTCAAATGATCCACCTGCCTCAGCCTCTCAAAGTGCTGGGATTACAGGTGTGCACCACAGCGCCTGGCTGTTTGTTCCTTTTTTTTTATTGATATGTCACCTGATTAAGTTGGATGAGTTCTTCATACCCTTTGGATATAAGTGCTTGTCAGATATACATATAGTGAGTATTTTCATTCAGTTGGCAACTTCCTGTTAATAACCTCAACAACGTGTTTCAATGAGAAGAGTGTCTTTGAATTTTGATGAAATCCAATTAAAAAAAATGCTTTGTATGGCATCTGCTTTATATATCCTAAGAAATCTTTTTTGACAGTAAGATCATGAAGATTTTCTATTTATTTTAAAAAGTTTATAGTTTTATGTATTTAGGTCAATGGTCCTTTTAACTGAATTATTTTGTGTGTTTTGTAAGGCAAGGTTTGAGATTTACTTTTTCTCCATATGAATATTTACTTGTTTCAGCACCATTTGTTGAGATAATCTTTCTTTTTCATTCAATTATTTTGGCACTTTTGTGAAACCAGTTGGCCAAAAGTGTGAAATTTATATTATACATCATTTATCTATATGACTGTTCTTTTGTCAATACCACACTTTCTTTTTTTATTTATTTTTATTTTTTTGAGATGGAGTTTCACTCTTGTTGCCCAAACTGGAGTACAATGGCACAATCTCGGCTCACTGCAACCTCTAACTCCTGGCTTCAAGTGATTCTCTTGCCTCAACCTCCCGAGTAGCTGAGATTACAGGTGCCCCACACCATGCTCAGCTAAGTTTTGTATTTTAGTAGAGACAGGATTTCACCATGTTGGTCAGGCTGGTTTCAAACTCCCGACCTCAGGTGATCCACCTACCTTGATCTCCCAAAGTTCTGGGATTACAGGTGTGAGCCACCACACCTGGCCAACACTACACTTCCTTAGTTACTTTAAGTTTATAGTAAATTTTGTGATTAAGTAGTGTAAATCCTCTGCCTTAGTTCTTTTTCAAAGTTGTTTTGACTCATTCATCCTTTACATTTCCATACACAATTTAGAATCAGTTTGTAAATTTATACAAATTCTGCTAGAAGTTGGAAAGGTATTGTACTGACTCTATAGTTTGTTTTGTGGGAATATCTGTCTTTGTATCTATAAGGATGGCCTTATTTATTTTTTCTTTAATACCTCTCAGTGATGTTTTGTAGTTTTCATTGTACTAGTTATATTTATTTCTAACTATTTTAAGTTTTATGCCAATGTAAATGATACTGTTTTAGAAATTGCAATTTCCTATTGTTCATTTTAATATACAAGATATTACTCATTTTTGCATATTGGCCTTGTACCCTGCAACATTGATAAAAGGTTGTTACTACTTATTTTTTGTCACTTTTTTTTTAGATTAGACTGTTAGGATTTTTATATACAGTCCTGAGTGTATCATGATGACTGGTGTGGAGTCCTACTTTTGGGAGTAGGGTGGAGTCAGGCTGGGAGGACCAGGGAAAAGCAAAAAGAGAAAGCAGATAAACTATAGGTCTGCCTTTTCTTCATGGTCCAAAACAAATAGCCCTGTGCTAATAACCCACCATCTTCCTGCATCCAGCTATCTCCATACCCTTAGCTGGTATTAAAAATTGCAAGTTAGCTCACTGCAACCTTGGCATTATCAGTACTACACAAAGCCTTTTTTAACACACAGCTCAAGCACCATTCTGTAAAATCCCCAACAAGTCTTTGTCTCTTTTCAGTCAGCTCCCCTCTTGCTGACCTGCCCGGTGCTCTCTTGCAAAGTATTTTCATACTTTCTCTAATAAATCTGCTTTTCTTTACCTACAACTGTCTTGGTAAATTCTTCTTACCTGTGTGCCACCAGCCCCAGATAGTCGCCACTCACTTGTGACAATTAGTATCCATAGGTGTTTGGTTTAAAAATCCACAACCCAAAAACCAAAATCCATGAGTGCTAAAGGTCCTTGTATAAAATGGTGTGATATTTGCGTGTAACCTATGCATATGCTCCCATATACTTTAAATCATCTTGATTACTTATGTAATATAAATACCATGTAAATATTTTTATACTGTATTGTTTTGGCAATAATAAGAACAAAAACTCTGTACATGTTCTTTACAGATACAACTATCTTTTTTAAAAAATATTTTTGATCCGCAATTGGTGAATCCATGAATGTGGAATCCATAGATGAAAAGTTCGTTAATAGAGAACCCATAGGATACAGAGAGCTGACTGTACTTAAATGATTAAATTATCTGCAAAAAACAATTTTGCTGCCTCCTTCCCATCTCTATACCTTTAATTTTATGTTCTAGCCTAATTATATTGTAATTTCAGTTCAATGTTGAAAAAACATTAATAATTAATTACAAAATAATTCCGTTTCAATGTAAGAGTGAGCATCCATGGCTAATTTTCAGGGTTAAATTGATAAACTTCTGGTTAAAGAGATTAAAACCAAAGGAGCCATATATTACTGACAGAAATGAGAGAGGGACAGCATTATAGATCCTCAGACATTAAAAGGATATTAGGAAATAATATAAACACCCAAATGCTAATGCTAACAACTTAGATTAAATGAACATATTCTTTGAAAGACAAATTATTAAAACTAGATTAAGAATGAATAGAAACCCATAATCAAAACTTTATTAAAAAGAAAACTCTGGGCCAGATAGCTTCCCTGGTTAATCCTATAAAACCTTTAAGGGATCAATAATACCAATCTTTCACAAACTCTTTTAGAAAATGAGAAAGAAGGAGTGCTTCCTACTTTGTTTTGTGAGGCCAGAGTTATACTGATTCTAAACCATACAAAGACATTAAGAGAAAAGAAAATTATAAATGAATGGTCCGTTTGAACATAAATACTGAAATCATTAATAAATTAGTAATATATAAAAAAATCACAAATAAAATTTAGTAATATAAAAGGGCTAATATATAATGACCTTGTGGGATTTATCTCAAATCTGTAGTTTTAAGTCTCAGTCAAAAAATTTATTCCTTGGTTTAGTAGTCCATTCTCATGCTGCTAATAAAGCATACCCAAGACTGAGTAATTTATGAAGGCAAGAGGTTTAATTGACTCACAGTTCTGAAGCGCTGGGGAGGCCTCAGGAAACTTACAATTATGGTGGAAGGGGAAGAAAACATTTTCAGTTGCAAAAAAGAGAAGTGCCAAGCAGAAGGGCGAAAAGCTCCTTTATACAACCATCAGATCTTGTCAGAACTCACTCACTATCATGAGAACAGCAGCATGAGGATGACTGCCCCTTTTAATTAATTACCTCCCACTGGCTCTCTCCCACAACATGTGGAGATTATAGGAACTACAATTCAAGATGATATTTGGGTCCAAACCCTATCACTTGGGAATGGACATATGGCAACCTGTAGTTTGCTCCTGTGGTACCTGTTAGTTTCAGAAGGTTAATAAAATTTTTCAAGGTTCTATATATTCTTTATAAAGTTACTTTTGTGACTTCAAGGATCAAAATCACAGAAGAGAAATCTACTGTACCTACTTCTGTGCTATGAGCTGATTAATGTCTTCAATGCATTTCTTATCCAGCTGGGAAGAAAATACATGAAATAATTAGAAAACTGTGAAATGGTGCATATTCTGAATAAATGCTGTGTATTGTGTGGTTCAGGTCTTTTATAGTAAAACAGTAGATCACAATAGTCAGAAATAATACATGAGTAGGTAAATTGGAATCTGGACTCTAAAGCCATGATTCATTTCTCAACAATATTATCAAAATATACTTTGTATCATGATCAGTTATGGGTGTGTCCCCATAATACAGTTGAAAAATTAGATTGCTTATATTTTACAAATAGTCACTTCCAAGTTATCCTCATTTCAACATCACTCTCATTCTCACTGGTATTCTTGAGTGGGAGAAAAAGTTGTAAAGTTATGGACAGTATTTGGAATAGTTCAAAACTGACATGTGTCTTATTTATTATGCTTCTCCATAGGGTATTTCACCAACTATCATGTCTGCCATTATTCTAAATTTTGTTAATTTACTTGCTTTTGCTGTAGCTAATTGGGAAAAGTATTAATTCACCCACATTTTGATACTGAGAAGCAGAGTAGCTTTAAAAAGATCCCAACCCCTATGCCAATATGTTAACTGTGTCTTCAACTGTCATCCTTGATTTTGGCCATCTTGATAGTAATTAGCAGAATTCAAGTGGTATCTTAAATTTTTTCTCTAAGTCTAATTTCCTTGTGGTTTTATTAAATAATTATATAATGCAACTACTATCTTCTAAGGTTGATTTTGTTCCAGTTTTAACAGACTTCTTGCAAAAATACATCAGTGTTTAGAGGTGAAACGTCCTTGTTTTAATTAGACATGACAATGATACCAAAATTTGTTATTTAAAAACTGGCCCATAATATCTTTAAGAACCCATGTTTTAATTGTATTAATGGCATGCAAATTGCAAAAAGGTGATGTGATGGAAAAGCCCTGAGTTTTATAAACTGAAAGTCATGGACTTCCCAACCAAACTTCTTAAGTTAATGGCTGTGTGATCTTAAAGAAGTCATTAAATGTTTCTGGATCCTAATTTCCTCATCTATAAAATGGAGACAATAATATATATCTTATACCTAAAATTTCACCTGATATTTCACTTCCCAATCCTACCACCTTAGTGATATTCTTGCATATTTTTGTCTGTAGAAAATAGCTGCTTTGTTTCCACCCCATACTCTGTTTGGTAACAGATTCTGCTACCTTGACCACAGTTGGGCACAAGTTCAAAAATAAACAATCAGATTGGCTGGGGCACAGTGATTGGGGCACAGTCATATGATGGTAGGATCCCCAAATACAGCTACAATATCTTGTTTTTGAGATTCTTGGATTACATGGTATGTCCCCTGTCATCTAAGTTATCTAAACGTTTAATATTACTAAAGTCCCTTAATAAACCAGTTCAGCTTAAATTTAATCAGAAATGATTTCTGTGTTTAACACTCAAACTGTCACTTGCCATGTCTCTATAGTGCCCTTTGCTCTTATCTTTATAAAACTGATCATACTTGTAATTAATGGTCGACATCTGTTTCCTTTACCAGACAGTAAGTTCTATGTAAACAAGGAATATTGTCTGCCTTGTTCCTGTTTCCCAGTGCTTTTTTAGCAAAGAACCTAATACCTATAAATAGTTAATGGGTAGATAAATGAAAGGTTTATATCAAGTAGTTCTCACTATGCTTAATACATATGAGTTCCTTACCTAGCACCTTCCCCCTTTCCTTTTTTTCTAACAGCAGGAACAAATCTCTTTTTATTTGTATAAACTCAAGGGGTACAAGTGCAGTGATGTTCCACGGCTATATTGCATAGTGATGATGTCTGGGCTTTTACTGGTTCATTGTATTCATTAAGTATCTTCTCACCTCTCACACTCCTCCCACTCTCCCATCCTTCCAAATCTTGAATATCCATTTTTCCATTCTCCACGTGTATGTGTACACATTTTTTTAGCTTCGCCTTGTAAATGAGAACATGCTGTGTTTGACTTTCTGTTTCTGAGTTGTTTCACTTAAGACGATGGCTTTTAGTTCCATCCATGGAGATGGAAAAGACATAATTTTATTTTTTTTTTTATGGCTGAACAGTATTCCATTGTAGAAGTATACCACATGAAAATACAAATACTTTAATACCCCTGTGTCCTTGTCCTTCAAATTGTACACACATATTCTTCCCCCATCCACCACCTCAATCATTGATACCAGAGAGCACTTCCACTTCAGGTCTCTCTTGCAATGAAGACAGATTCAGAATACACTTTGAGTCAAAGCAAGGGTTGGTGTCTGTCCTGAAAGAGTATGACAGAAATGCCCACCCCAGTTAGTGTGCAGATATTTTTAAAGAACAGAGGTGGTTTCTGCTGAAGCCTTGCCCTCTGCTGCATCTTTCCTGTGGCCACTGCTATGCCAGCATGAGAGGACTGGCCCAAATTATACCGCCAAGGAGGTCTTGTAAGAAAGTGAATATAATGGTCCCACATAGGGGTTGAACCTCTGACCCAGTTCCTATTAGCACACTCTACCCAGCAGAACTAACTAAAGTGGTTGCTGAATTTTTCTGAGCTAACTCTTGATGTTGTATTTTCAAAGTCCTGTGTCTGACCCAATAGAGAAGCTGGCTAGTTAACTTTAAAAAGTCTTCATGCCATTTTTAGAATATATAGGGCAGAAGGACCTTTGCATTGGTCAGTATTTGTAAAAAGTATTTGGTTTGTAAGAAAATCAGCTCATTGCTCTTCCAAAGGACATACAAGACAACCCCATGTTTCCCCATTTTTGATCTGGGAGGTGGTTTTACAGGATAGTTACTGGACTGTAGAAACCGCCTTCTAGTTAAGTATGTAATCAAAATTTAAAAGACGGCTATACAAATACACAGAGATTTTAGGCTATCCATACAGAAGCAGCTAGCTATTTTAAGAAAAATTATTTATAATTGTGTGCCTGTTATATGCCAGACACTCAGCTATACATATATACTTAGAGTATTTTTGTTGTTGTTTCATTATTCATGTTATTTTCCTCATTTTATAACATGGGTAAACGGAGGCTTAGAGAGTTTAAATAATGTATTCAGGGTCACTCTTAGAGTATGAAAATTGGTGACCTACTCTTATCTTATAAATTTTTAACATCCATTCAGCAGTACTGACCTTTCTCTCTATCAACCTGTTAACCTTTGTATTTATGAGTAATTGTAGCATTTGAAATCATTGAGCTTCTCCTTTGAAATTAATCTTAGCATCCATGAATACACTATATATTTGCCTTTCACATTAGCCAGTTCCAAAATATCAGTAATATTAACATTTACTCAAACTGTCAGTTTATTTCAGCATCTCTCCAGTGTGACAGATGATGATGATGATGATTCCAGTGCTCCATGTTTCTTCAGTAGGTCTAGATATTTTGCTTCAGTAGGTCTGGATATTTTGCTTCAGTAGGACTGGATATTTTGCTTCAGTAGGACTGGATATTTTGTTTCAGTAGGTCTGGATATTTTGTTTCAGTAGGTCTGGGTGATGCAGATGAATTTGCATTTTTAGCAAGACTTTTCCTCAACCCCTGTCCTAGCCCTAGAAGATATGAAGCAGGAAATATCAGAATACAGAGAAACATTCTACTGAGGGAAGAGGGGCTGGGCTGTTTTTCTCAGTGCATTTAATTGTAAAGTTGGAGTTAAGGAGAGTTGATGTTTGGAAAACAAGAAGTTTGTTTAAATTCTGATTCTCTCTCATTTTAGCGGCATCAACTTGAGCAACTTCATTTCTCCTAAGTGTCAATTTCCTCATCTATAAAATGGGCATACCAATGGCACCTTCTTATGGTGAGAGGTGTTTTGAGGTTAAAGTAAGATATAATGCCTGGCACCTAGCAAATATTTAATAAATTTTTAAAATACTTATTACAAATATTGTACTTCATACATGAGACAGGATAATTCCATAGTAGATTCAGACAGAAAACACAGAATGAAATTTAGAAAAATGTTGAGAAAATACATGAAATCAGAATTTTAATTCATTCTAACACATATTTTTAAGTGTATGTATAGCTGTTTTGTTCCAAGCACTGTGCTAGGCACACAGATACTTTGTGAACATACTTAAACCTTGAGGCTGATGTGCAGGTGGGCAAAAGGCTCTACTTGTTTCTTTTATTAAAGACACACTATTGGGCTGAGAAATTAATGACTCTGATCTAATACAGACAAATTTAGGATGTTCTAAGTTTCTAAGACTTTAAAATATGAGTAGACTATTAAATGAGAAGATCTCTTGCTTTCTCCAAGCAGAAAAATAAGATAGTCCATGTTGGTATGCCCAAATTTGAAATTATAGTTAAGTATGGAACTTTACCCTAAATATTTTTTTCTCTTCATTGCCCTTGCATGACTTCGACTCTTTAATTTAAATCAAGTCAATTTATTTTGTAATGATTTTAATAATATTAATTATGATCAGATTGGCATCTAATGACTAGCTCCCTGAGCCTGACAGACATCTGACTATTTATATATACTCTCTGCCCTTTCAGTTTGACCTACTTTGACAATTCAATTAAACCAATTGACTTTGGAAGTTTGTTTATGAAATGGCTAGGGAACACTGAGTATTTGGGGTGCTTAGCATTTGTGTTAACACATCATTTAATAAGTTCCCTCAGTGTTATTTCTGGAGTCTAGGAAAATACCACTCTCTAACTTGACAGGAAAATCACAGTTGAGTCGCAAGTGGAGAAACTAAGTGTGTTAGTACACATTAGCCAGTAGTCTGTGGCACAGACACCAGAGTCTACAGATAAGATGTTTGTTCAGAATATGTGTCTATGATGCACACACATCATTTACTCATAAAATATGAAAGGGCCTTTTCTGTATGTTAATGGATTGTCAGTCTGTAGTTCTCAATTTCATCTGACTTGAATTGTTTCTGTGCTTAATTGCTTAAGTATGTTTTCATCTAATGTTCATTCATTCATTTGTTCAACAATGATTCATTGAGCACTTACTGTGCTTCAGCTGCGATAATAGACTTTGTAACTCTCTATGTACAAGTCCCAGGCCTTGTGATGATAGTGAGATAGGCTGGAGAAGTATAATTTTATGTTCCCCCTTATTTATAAGGCCCCAGTGAAATGCAGTATATGACACAGGATAAAAGCTGTCTCTTGCTAAAGTCAAATTTTCTAGGTTTGTATCCTAGCTTTGCTACTCATCAGTCGACACTAGGCAAAGTGGTTAACTTCTGCTTCAGAACTTAATTCTCTTCATTGTTCTGTGGAACATGTGTACCAGCAAATACAAAACATTTAGAAGGGCTCACGAGGAGCTCAGTGCATGTCAACCATTACTGTTATTAGTATTGCTGTCACTGTGAACTAGATATTCAAGATATGGGATTTTGATGTTATTACTTCCAGACCAAAGGTACAGCCAAATCCTGCCTTCCATTTACCCTTTCTGTGAAATTCTGGGTTGAGATAAATATACACAGAACAAAATAAGAGTGAATAATATTGAGTCAGCACCCAGTAATGTCCCAAGTAGGGCACCATGGTGAAAGTTGGGTTGTTAAATGAAGTTTAGGTATTTACTCACCTCTCCATTTCCAAGAATAGGAATGGAAAAGGAAATTAATGATTGTGGGGAGACATATCCTTAAGTTTGTGGTGGGAAAGATTGAAAGAGAGAGAGAGACAAAGAAGAGAGAGATGCTGGTTGCCCCAGGTGTGGTTACTAAAATAATGGTAATCAGAGTGACAGACTTAATAAAAAATGCTGCCTCGTTAAAAAAAGATGGTTCAATATCAGATTTCAACCAATAATTTAGCAACATTTCTATCTGTGTAATTGTTACAAAAAGGAAGGCAGGAGTATAAATGTGGGGGAAAGATACAGAAATATTCCTTACCTGGGCTATGTTCAGAACTTCATGCCAAATTTCATCCAGTTGTTATAGTCTAAGAATTTGCAATCTAGCATGGACAATAAAACAAACCACTTAGTTTACTATTGAAAAATTGAGTAAGACATTTTTCCATCTGGCTTATTTGGTCATTAGTAAATTTTTGAGGTTCATCCACTTTTATCTGTGTAGTTAATGGCTCATTAATTTTCATTGCTTTATAATACCTCACTATATGAATATGCCACAGTTCATCCATTGGACTTGAGAAACATTTGTGTTGTTTCTGATTTTGGTGTTCTACAAATAATGGCATCATAAAATATTTTTAAAATATGCCTTTAGTACAAATGTATAAGAATGTATCTAATGTATATTCTACAGCTAAGCCATAGGGTTTGTCCATGTTCAATTTTATGAGTTACTGCAAGACTATTTTATACGTTTTTGAAATTATAATCACACTAGCAGTTTATGAAAATTGCCATTTCTCCATAGTCTTACCACCATTTAATATTGTTTGAAATTTAAATGTTTACTAATTTGGGTGTGAAATCAATCACATAGTTTAAAAAACTTTATTTTGAAATAATATTAAAATTATAGAAATCTTAGAAGAATAAAATGATTCCTCTTAACAAAAAGAAAAAGAAAAAATTAAACAAAATCACATAGGTGTTCTCAGCAAAGTTGCAGCCCAGAATCGTAGGAAGACTTCACGGAAGTGGTGACATTTAATGAGAGTCAAAGTTGACTATGCACTTACTTTGTATAAGCATTGTGCTATGTGTTACATATACATTATCCCATTTTATTCCTAAAACCACCCTATGAGGAAAACTATATTCTCCATTTTACAATGACAAAAAGAGGCTGACAGATATAAGTAATTTCTAAGATCTGTATGTAGTAACTGCCTGAATCTGGTTTGAAACCAGGTGGTCCAGCCACCATGTATGAGTGCCTAACCTCTGTTCTACTGCCTTTTCCCACTTTTCCCTGCTGCTTCCTGCCAGAATGTAGGAAGGTTCCAGTCAAAGGAATAAGAGAATGTATTAATAAACAGTGGATATTAAAATTTGCTTTATAGACTTCCATTAATGAACACTTTGTTCAGGGCTTGGGGCTATTGATGAAGACTTAAAGAGTTATTTACAAGGCACAGTCACTTCCACTGAAGTGCTTACCTTTCATGGGAGGACAACACAATGAATAAATAATGCTAGGTGAATAGTGCAAAGGGTGAGTAGTGAACATTTAATCAATGATTTTTATTAAGCACCTACTAGGTGCTAAGTTAATGGCATTGTAAAGCCTGCCTCTAAAGTATTTTTGCAATTCATTAAGTCAGATAATAGATGTATTTAAACAAATATAACAGAGGGCAGGATATGGAAAGCCCTAACAGACAGGATTAGAATAAATGGGGCTGGGGACGATATAAGAATTAGAAAAGTGGATATTTCATCCACTGTGCCTGGAGCACCTAGTATGTGCTAGCACTCTACTTGAGAGTTTACATTTTTTACCCTACTCAATTGTGTCATAACGTGATTAGAACAGAAATATTGATTCTAATTGTATGCATCAGGAAACTAGAGTACACACAGGTTACGTGTTTTAGGTAAAAGCTAAAGAACAAAGAGAGTAAGCAGCACAGCTCTCCAGTTGGTAAGCCTCTTAAGTTTTTTTTTTAACATTCGACAAGAAGAGGAAAAAACACAAATATAGAGCAGTTTGGTAGCAAACTGCAAGATAGTCCCCAGATATTTTCATCTCCCAGTATTCACACTTCATGTAAGATTCTCTCACAGAGGTTGTGGTTGACTCTGTGTGACCCGTAGCATATGGCAGAAGTGGCATTGTGTGATGTCTGGGACTCCTAAGAGATTATAAGAAGCTTTGCAGTTTCTGCTGTGATCTCTTATAAGACTTTCTCTGGGTGCCTTTGGCTCCCAAATTTAAAATGTGATTACTTGAGGCCATTATTCTGGAGACACCATGTGGAGAGGCCACATGAAGAGATCGTGACACCACATAAAGAGAGAGACGCTCAGCAAGTGACCAGCTATTCCCACGCTCGGCAAGCCTAATCATTACAATTGATGCCCCAGATTGTGGAGCAGACACAAGTCCACCTCAGTGAGACCCACCCACGTTCAAAATTCTGGAGCAAAATAAGTGTTGTTTATTAAGCCACTATGATTTTGGAGTAATTTCTTATACAACTGTAGATAATTAGAACAAAGACTGAGTGCATATTAGTTATCTATTGCTATGTAGCAAATGACCCAAAAATCAGTAGTTTAAAACTACGTCATTTTATTACCTTGGTTCCTGTGTGTTTAGAGTCTGGTCATGGTTTATCTGGGTTTTCTACTTCAAGGTCTCTCACTAGGCTGCATCAGAGTGTTGGCTAGGACAATAGTTGTCTTAAGGGTCAACTGAGAAGAATCTGCTTTTACACTTACATGGTTGTTAGCAAAATTCATCTTCTTGAAGAGTGTTGGGTTAAGGGCTTAACTTCTCACATGCTGCTGGCTAGTGGACTCTTTCCATCCCTTGCCACACCTGCCTTTCCATATAACATCTCAAGTCAGAACAAGCAAGCAAGAAAGCAAGGGAGAGTGACAACAAGAGAGAAAAATTACCAGGAATACACAAGTCACAGTCTTTTGGAACTTAATCATGGAAATGACATCCTATCACATTTTCTGTATTTTATTCATTAGAAGAATGTCACAAGGTGTAGTTTTCACTCAAGGAGGGGATTATACAAAGAATGGAATACCAAGAGGCAGGACTCATTGAAGACTGTCTTACTTCTGGCTGTTCTAACAGAATATCATAGACTGGATGGATGGCTTACGAAGAAACAGATATTTATTTCTCAGTTCTGGAGGCCAGAAGTCAGACATCAGGGTGCCAGCATAGTTGTGTCCTGGTAAGGGCCTTCTTTTAGGTTGCAGACAGCTGTTTTCTCATCTATTCTCACTTGGTGGTAGGCTTTCTTATGTCTACTTATAGGGTTATTAATTACATGAATAATGGTTCAACCCTTGACCTAATTACCTCCCAATTGCCTCACTTTCTAATACCATCACACTAGAGGTTAAAATTTCAAAATATAAACTGGAGGGAGCATGAATATTCAGTGTATAGCAAGGACCATTTTAGAAATATGCCTACCACAATATAAATCCAAATACTTGTTGGAAACAATTTATCCTTTCTTTTTTTTTTTTTTTTTTTTAAGACAGAGTTTTGCTCTTGTTACCCAGGCTGGAGTGCAATGACGCAATCTCGGCTCACCGCAACCTCCCTCTCCTGGGTTCAGGCAATTCTCCTGCCTCAGCCTCCCGAGTAGCTGGGACTACAGGCGTGCGCCACCATGCCCAGCTAATTTTTGTATTTTTTAGTAGAGATGGGGTTTCACCTTGTTGACCAGGATGGTCTCGATCTCTTGACCTCGTGATCCACCCGCCTCAGCCTCCCAAAGTGCTGGGATTACAGGCGTGAGCCACCGCTCCCGGCCCTTATCTTTTCATTTTACAGAAAATAATGAAGAGAAATTTTTTTCAAGAAAGAATTAACTCTAGATTTCACTCAGTATTCTAAAATGTAGGGATGTGTAACATGAAGGATAATTACTTTATCTGACTCGGCTTGTTCATCTTTAAGTGTTGATAATAGTTCTTAATTAAGAAAATTTTATGAATATTAAATGACAAAATATAATTGCAAATATCTATAAAAGCATCTGGAATATATAGAGTTGTAAAAATTTTTTTGGATCTGATTTTGAGACTATCTTAAAAAGTTTAGTTAAAGAAGAAATCATAATTCTGGTAGAAATTTTAATAGACAAGACCATTAAAATCCATACATTTCTCAGATATCTGTGACTGTGGAAAAAATGTTTTCTCTAAATTCAGAGACAAGAAAGAAGTAAGTTCTAGTTTTTCAGTTTTCAAAAGTCTTCCCCTTTTCATTGTCTGCATGTATGTCTTATAGAAAGTAATTTATTTAAAGGATGCTGTCATTATTTCTTCGTCTCTGAATTTAACATTTGGCAAGGTGGTAACAGTGCCTTAGAGGAATACTGAGCCAACATAAAAGATAATGAAGCAGAATCAAAGATTGGTTCTTCTAATATTTGAACAGCCAGTGGTCTGTAGCATAAACACCAGCATCTATAGATAAAATATTTTGCTTTGTTTAATTCTAGAGTGAACCAGAAACAAAACCAAGAGACCCCATCCTTACATGTTGCCCTTCAGGCTCAAGCTGCACAATGGAAACATATAATAAGGGACTTTTATAGGGTCTAGTACTGATTTTTGGTGAACCAGGAAAGCAGGCGTAGGCTACAGAAGAGGCCAGATGTACTGCCTGAAGCCAGTTAAACAGACAACATGTATTCGAGTGCCAACTATGGGCTGGACATTCAGGATACAAAGGTGTTTCATGAGAAAATAAAACAATCAATAAATCATCAATAACAATATAAACTGTAATAGAAAGTGGGCAGGTTATAGTAGAGAAAAAGTCTGACTAAAGTGATGTGAACACATACATGGAAAAGAGTTCATTCTACTTAAGAAAATTAAGAAAACTACCAGACCAAAAATACAAACGAACAAAAAGAAATACTGTATTCATGAAAGATCTCATATTAATAATGCTAACAATTCATATTAAGTTATCTATTCTGTAAATTGAATATAATATCAATACAAGTTTCATCCATTATTTTCTTACTGGATAAATTTTATATGAAAAAAAGAATATAAGAGATTATTTGATTCATGAGTTTATTACTACTAGATATTAAATACTGTAAAGCTAAAAACATTAAAACAGTATAGTGTTATGTATGTAGACCAGTCAATGAAATACCACATACGTTTAATAAATATCATATCTATATATTTTAAGTATACAGTAAATATGATATTTCATATTAATGAGGAACTGATAGATTATTCAATGAATGATGTTGAAATAGGTGGGCATCTGGAAAAAAATAAAGTTCAATTTATAGTTCACACCTAAATGAACTCCAGACTTAAACATGAAATATAAACACTGAAAAGGTTGGTCAACTTTTAAAATATTTTTCTTAGTATAACACAGTGTCCAGAGGTGAAGAAAAGTAAGGAAACACATAGATAAATTCTACTAAAAAGTTTTCTGAAAAACTTTTTAAAGAAAACACAATAAAGCCATAAGACAATCTCAGAACTCTGAGAAGCATTTGCTAATCATATTGCAGACAAATGGCTCTAAGCCCTGTAAGAAATAGGCCAAGAGTTCAGTAAGCAAATAAGCAAAAAATATGAACCAACATTTCACAGTAGAAGAAATATGACTCATGCTTAAACACACAAAATCTGTTCAACCTCACACATCATAAAAGGAATGTAAACTAAAATGACACAGAGTTTTCATAGTTATCTCAGAATGGCAGAGGTCAAAAAGCTTGATTGTATACTGTGGATTGCCACAATGTAGGGAAACAGGCCTTCTAATAATTCACTAGAGGAATTTTGTATAACTTATATACTTAATTTTGTATAACCTATATACTTAAAAAAAATGACAATCTTTATACAGGCCCTTTTCAAATTTACTAAAGGGAAAGCCTTGAAAATTCAGTAAAATCCATGGAGAGTCCACATAGGCACTTCATTTATGCCTTCAATTTACTTTTGTTGGAATTTTAAAATAAAGGAATCAAATAGTTTCAGAAGTGGTACAGATAGCACTGCTTCTTTCAAGCGTGAATTCACTTTGTAATAACCTCATCCCCTCCCAAAGCAGCTTGTTCTGTGCATTTTAACTATTAAAATTATCTTCCTTAAATCGAGGCCAACACTCCCAGCCTTCATCCTGCACTCTGAAATTGTTATAGATCTCAAATTCTACCAATTCACAAAAGTAATATAATGCTATAAAAGAGATTATCACTTATCTATGATTTAATAAACAGCTTTTTTTTTTCACTCTTCAGACAAACATGTTTAATGTGACTTTTTCTTGCAGGAAAGTGAATCTAATCAAAGTTCCCATCAGTCTTGATTAAGGAGAGACCATTATTCCATCTCCCCTGTGTTGCTAGTGAGTGCATAGAGCTTATTTCCGTTTCAAAGCTTCTTCATACAAAGCACATGAAGAAATCTGTAAGAAGCAGAAGGCTCAGTTTCACCTGAGGCTGGATAAGGGACTTGGCCCAGGGCAGTGCTTTAAATCAGAGTTTTTGCAGTTTAGCAAGATGTAGCTATAAGGCTACCCTGGGAAGAAGCACATAATAAGCAAGTAGAAGAACCTCCTTTATCGCTACAGTTATCCTGGTTTCTTTGATAATGAGAACAAAGACATGCAAATGAAAACTAGGGACAACCATCTGTCTATAAATGTTTCTGGCATCTGGCATCTTTTTCCTCAGTGTTAGTATCAAAGTGATAGGTTGAGCAAAAGCCGCACAACCAGTTGTCCCTCAGGTGTGCCTGTTCATCTGCTGAAGTAACCAGACATGCTTCAGAGAAAGATGGAAAACAGAAAATTGATTTTACTGGACTCTTACGGAGGTGGGGCATGAGGGTATATGATTATATGCAGAAGACTGGCGATTTATTTTCCCCACATGACACAACTGAAAAACTGAAAATGCTGACTGATAAAATCATAGATAAGGAAGATCTATTAGCAAGCCGTGTTGTCTTCCTAAACGTATTTCTATTCCTAAGGTCAATTGTTAAAGTAGGTCCCCATCATTGAATAACTGCCCAGTCTGGCTGTAAAAATGTCACAGGTGGTGTTGAAACAAGACAGTAAGCTCTTAATTTTTCTTTCTTGGAGGCTTGGATTTTAAGTTTCAGTCATGAATGATCTGGTCTTAGCTAGATGGTATTTATTGTCAAAGAAAAATTGCACTGGACAGGATTAAACAGGAAAGGAAAACTTTATTCACTGCTATTGCAATACGGATATTCAATTCAACCCCCTTCAAACAAAAAAACAGGGGAAGTCTGAGCACTGAGTGAGCAAGTGAAAAGAGCTGGAGGATGTGAGGGGGAGATTGGTCAATGTGATGAGGCCATCTGTGGTTTTTCTTTTTCAAACTTTTATTTTAGATACAGGGGGTACATGTGCAGGTTGGTTATATGAGTGTATTGCATAATGCTGAAGTGTGACATATGGATAATCTTGACAACTAGAGAGTGAGCATAATACCCAATAGGTAGTTTTTCATCTTATCCTCCCATTCCCCCTTCTAGTAGTCTGCAATGTCTATTCCTCCCACATTTATGTCCATGGGTGCTCAATGTGTAGCTCCCACTTATAAGTGAGAACATGAAATATTTGGTTTTCTGTTCTTGTATCTGCAACTGTATCCATATAGTAACAAGGGATAGAATTTTTTCCTTTTTTATGGCTGCATTTTGTTCCATGATGGATATCTACCACATGTTCTTTATCCAATCTACCAGTGATGGGCACCTAGGTTGATTTCATGCCTTTGCTATTATGAATAGCATGGTGATGAACATACAAGTACATGTGTCTTTTTGGTAGAATGATTTATTTTCCATTGGGTATATATGCCAAATAATGGGATTGCTGGGTAAAATGGTAGCTTTGTCTTAAGTTATTTGTGAAATCTCCAAACTGCTTTCCACAGTAGTTGAACTAATTTACATTGCTACCAATAGCATAAAAGATTTCCCTCTTCTTTGCAGCTTCACCAGCATCTATTTTTTTGACTTTTTAATAATTGCTAGTCTGTCTTGTGTGAGATGGCATCTCATTGTGGTTTTCATGTGCATTTCTCTGATGATTAGTAATGAGCATTTTTGCATGTTTGTTGGCAGTTTGTATGTCTTTTTTTGAGAAATGTCTATTCATGTCCTTTGCCCAATTTTTTTAACTTTTATTTTAAGTTCAAGGTTATGTGTGCAGGTTTGTTACATAGGTAAACTTGTGTCATGGGGGTTTGTTGTGCAGATTATTTCATCACCCAGGTATTAAGTCTAGTACTCATTTGTCATTTTTTCTGACACCTTCCCTCCTCCCACCCTCCACCCTCCAAAAGGCCTCAGTTTGTGTTATTTCCCTCTATATGTCCACAAGTTTACATCATTTAGCTCCCACTTATAAGTAAGAACATGTGGTATTTGGTTTTCTGTTCCTGAATTAGTTTGCTAAGCATAATGGCCTTCAGCTCCATCCATGTCCCTGCAAAGGGCATAATCTTGTTCTTTTTTATTTCTGCATACTATTCCATGCTGTATATGTACCACATTTTCTTTATCTAGTCTACCATTGAGAGGCATTTAGGTTGATTACATGTCTTTTCCATGGTGAATAGTGCTGCAATGAACATATGCATGCAAGTATCTTTATAATAGAATGATTTATATTCCTTTGGGAATATACCCAGCAATATTGCTGGGTTGAATGGTATTTCTGGTTCTAGATCTTTGAGGAATCTCCACACTGTCTTCAACAACGATTGAACTAATGTACACTACCACCAACAGTGTTTAAGCATTTCTTTTTCTCCACAGCCTCACCAGCATCTGTTATTTTTTGACCTTTTAATATAGCCATTCTGACTGGTATGAGATGGTATCTCATTGTAGTTTTGATCTGCATTTCTCTAATGATCAGTGATGTTAATTTTTTTATATGATTGTCAGCTATATGCATGACTTCTTTTGAAAAGCGTCTGTTCATGTCCTTTGCCCACTTTTTAATAAGATTGTCTTTTTCTTGTAAATGTGTTTAAGTTCCTTATAGCTGCTGAAGATTAGATTTTTGTCAGAAGCATAGTTGGTAAAAATTTCCTTCCATCTTGTAGACTGTCTGTTTGCTCTGTTGATAGTTTCTTGTGCTGTGCAGAAGCTGTTTAGTTTAGGCTGGGCGCAATGGCTCAAGCCTGTAATCCCAGCACTTTGGGAGGCCGAGGCAGATGGATTACCTGCGGTTGGGAGTTCGAGACCAGCCTGACAAACATTGGAGAAACTCCGTCTCTACCAAAAATACAAAATAAGCCAGGCATGGTGGCATATCCCAGCTATTCAGGAGACTGAGGTAGGAGAATCACTTGATCCTGGGAGGCAGAGGTTATGGTGAGTGGAGATCGCGAGATTGCACTCCAGTCTGGGCAACAAGAGCAAAACTCCCTCTCAAAAAAAAAAAAAAAAAAAAAAAAGCTATTTAAGCTGTTGAGTTTAATTAGATCTCATTTGTCATCTTTGCTTTCATTGCAATTGCCTTTTTCATTTTCATCATGAAATCTTTGTCTGTGCCTATGTCTTGAATGATATTACCTAGGTCGTCTTTCAAGACTTTTATAGTTTTAGGTTTAACAAGAAAAGTTAAAAACACAGGGAGGAGAGTATCACACACTGGGGTTTGTTGGGGAGGAACAGGGGAGGGACAGCAGGGGGTAGGGAGGTTGGGGAGGGATAACATGGGGAGAAATGCCAGATATAGGTGATGGGGGAATGGAGGCAGCAAACCACATTGCCATGTATGTAACTATGCAACAATCCTGCATGTTCTGCACATGTATCTCAGAACCTAAAGTGCAATAAAATATATTATATAGATATATATAATATGTAGTGTAATATATTCATTTTTCTTATAATTACTTCTAGATTAAATTTAGGTTTCCTCACTTCAATATTGTAAAAATAATAAGCTATTTTTTTTTTTTTACAATTTTTGTAGTTTTATTTTTACATTTAGATTTCTGATTAATTTGCATTTATCCAATATATGTACAATGTGTGTGGTATAAATCCAAATGTATCTTTTTTCTCAAATGTCTATGTCTTTGTCTTTCTCAAATGTCTATGTCTATGTCTTTTCTCAAATGTCTATGTCTAATATAATTCCTTAAAATGTTCTCTTCCCCAACCCTTAATTTGAGATCGTATTCTTTATAATGTTAAATTACCACATGTACTTTGGTCTGTTTCCGTATTTCTATCATAATTTCTTGGTCTGTGTTTCTGATAAAATAACTGATGCACATTTAAGGTATTTGACTATGTCTGCTGAATAGCTACTTTGCATATAAAACCACAGCAAGGGCAAAAACAGAACCAGTAATAGGAAGGCATTTCCTCACAAGAGGACCTAAAAACCCTGTACTTTATAGTTCAATGGCACTTACTTCTGTTGCAGAGTGCAAAAGATCCCTCCACTCTTCTTAAGTTTGAAGATTCTGGTCGAGGGTTCTGGATGCTTCTCTAGCAAGAGACTCATTACTGGAATTGATTTGCCATGGAAGTCTAGTCACTGAAAAAAGAGAAATAACATCCTTCATACTCGATGCTTAATGAGCCAACTAAAGGACGTAGCTAGAAGTCAAGGTTCTGTAGCTTTTCCCCATACCCTGAAAGAATGTCTATAAATTATTTATTTATTTAAATGGAAAAGATAATTTACATAAATAATTGTTATTTATTTATTTATGTTTCTTTTTAGAAATGAGAACTCTGCCACCCAGGCTGGAGTGCAGTGGCACTATCATAGTTTACTGCAGCCTCGAGCTCCTGGGCACAAGCAGTCACTTCAGCTCAGCCTTCTTAATAGCAAGACTGCAGGCAGTCCTTAATTTTTTAAGATTTCTGTAGAGATGAGGTCTCACTATCTTACCCTGGCCGTTTCTGAACTCCTGGCCTCAAGCAATCCTCTTGCCTCAGCCTCTCAAAGTTCTGGCATTACCAGTGTGTGCCACTGTGCCTGCCATATATTCAATTTTTTAATGCTGATTAATTCTATAATAAATACAAGAATTTCCATATTTTGCTGTGCTATAGTCATATAGAAACCAGTGGAATAAATGGAAGGCAAAAGAGGGCTGCATAGTTTCCAAGAGTCACAGAAACTGGAGAAAATCATAGAGAAAATTTGGATCTCTGTTCTCAAAACATGGGGGCAATGATTTATGTGAGATAAACTGTATCAATTACCAAATTTGAAAGAGTGGGTAAAATAGAGACAAAATAAAAAGATCAGAAGCCATGTTAATGAGAATATCAAGAAAGCTGACAAGGAACAAGGCAGAAGGCAAGTGAGAGAGTGGGACAAAACTTGGTCAATAGGAACTTCTTCAGTTATTGGGTCAGTTGGAGTGGAAGATGTACAATTAGAACAGAGACATCCAGACTTGGGTCTTACACTCTTCTCAAGTATTCTTATCATTCTGCAGAGCTTCATCATCTGCATTCCTCAAAGAATAAGAAATACAAAACCTTGATAAACTTTCATCAACAGCAATCTAGAACTCACTTTTACCATGGACCATGATCCATCCTGCATTGTCTCATTCTGGAAGACATTCTATAATAGCAGAGCAACCAAAGGTCAGTTTTTTTAATCTCTCTGCTGCACCTTTGAAAAAGTATCTAGCACTTCTTAAGTGTCACCATCTCAGGCAGAATGCCTGCTATGGCACTGAGATAAGACCTCTTATCAACTCAGTCTTCTTTGTAGAAGTGGGCCTGGGGATGCTTACAGTGGACTGCAGTCAGAGCAGTCAGACTCAAAGGAAGCCTATAAGACTTCAAAGGGCAGGCCAATGTCATGGCACTGATGTAGGATAATGGTCTAACATCTCTCCTGTATGAGGAGAGGAGGGTCCAGAGTGACTCAGAAGAGATAAACTTAGGCCTAAAAAGGGGAGATTACCTTTGGGTTCTATCAGAAGCATAATTGTCAAGGGTCAGTGGAATGAAAGAGGAAGTGGAGCCCTCAGAAATCAAAGCAGTTGTGTAAATAAGCTGGCGATTGTTTTCTATATACTATATTGGAGTGGCTTTCTATGCTGTGTTGAGGATCAAGAAGGACAAAGATGTTGGCACAGATGAACAAGAGATTCATTTAATTGTAGGTACAACCCACACTGGTAAAGGAAAACAGACCCCAGGACTAGTGCCAGAGTAGAACTTGGAAGCTCAAATGTATTTGGTTGATGTAATGTGGGGACAGGCAGGGGGTCTTGGGAAAAGTAGTGGAAATAGGAGCACCCTTGAAGTGCTCAGGGTAGTAAGTAGCTCTTTACCAATTGTGTAGCAGTATTTCAATATTTATTTGGTACTAGTACAGCTCTATCAATAAGTAAGGAAGAATATTGATATACATGCTATGTTGTGCTGACATGCTGTTTATGAGTAGGAAGTACTGCAAAGGGACTTCAGTATTATTATATCTTTGTATCTCAGAAGACGTTGGCTGTAGGTGGAATAGGTAAGCCATTTGATTAAAAGTATTCCAGATCAAAGTTGGATTGTATTCTCCAAGAGCAGCAGCTCGGAGTCCCAAAATGTATAAGGTACTAGATATATGAACTGACAGAAAGTAAGTTCTAGAAGAAACCTAGATTCACAGGTCGAGTTTTTGCAACACTTCATCTCTCAATGATACTTAGAAACTCAACCATCATGGTGTCTTAGATTTATCAGTCACAAAAGCGTATGAGTACTCATATTACACCCTTTACTATATTGTAATAGTAAATATTTGCTAAACTGCTTATGTGCCCACATTTTATCTGCTTTGATCCTCTTCAAACTATTGTGGGCTATTATTAAAATAAGAAAATAAGGGAGGTAACATTTATTTAAAACATTATTACTATGCCTGGCACAGTATTACTATTACATAAAATATTACTATGCCCGACACAGTAATAATGTTTTAAATAAATGTTAATTAAGTGTTCTAGGTGTGTTATATTGTCTGATTTTCATCATTGCAAGAACACACTAAGTAAACATTTTATAGATGAAGATATCCAAGGAGTTGAGGCTTTTCTGTAAATAAGTTGCAAAACCAGGTTTTATAACTTACTTTCTGATTCTCTTTCTCTAACATTCCACTGGAACCTAGAATATTTAAGCGTTTTAGTGGCCCATGAAACCCAGCTAGTTAAAGTGAACTTGACCTAGAATGTCTCAACTTCTTCCCAGTGTGCAGTACTCACTGAGGAGTGGAAACTTTTAGAAACTTCTCTATCTTTGTGGAAACTTGTTGGTATTTTGGGTTTATTTATTGTGAATTGTAAATGTTCATTCTTTCTTCCCAAGAACAACACTTAATAGATCATCTCTTTGCCTATAAACTGAGAAGGAACATGCTTACAGTCATAAAGAATGCACTTGCACAGGCTGCCTATAAATCCTTGACTGATAGGAGTCCTTATGACTTGCGTGGAAATGAGGAACCACAGGGAGAACTACTTCCACTAAGAGAGATACTGAGAACCTTACCAAAGTAACAATATTGATGAATATACTACTGAGCATTGTTTGTTGCCTCAGCATATAATATTCCTGCAGAAAGTAGAAAAAACATTTAATCCCCATGTAATATTAAATTGAAAATAACAAATGATATGATACAGACTTACTTGAATTAATGTAAAACAGGCTTGGCCCTATACATAACTATTTATATTATCTCTAATTCTAAGGCCCATACATTTTGCACTATTTAATCCAATCACTACAAGTTGCATTCCAGGGAATTATGCAGAAATATTGACTAGTTCCCTATGCCTAATAGCTAACAATCTATGGTTTTCTTTGAGGTAGAGGAGATGCAATCTATTCAAGAAAATACATCCTCCCCATCAAGCTTTTAATTGACGTCTGGGGCCTAGTCTCAGTGTCTGTCTGTCTGTCTGTCTCTCCTTTCTTTTTCTTTCTTTCTTTCTCTTTCTCTTTCTCTCTCATCTCTCTCTCGATTCTTATACCCTACATTATTTCACTTCACTTTCTGAAGTGAAATTGACAGTTGCACAAAGTGGGAGCTTCCATTCTCCTCAACCAAAGCCCTGTGGATCACTTTGCATTTCCTTACTGCTGGTTCATTTCACAAAAAGTTTAAAAGATGTTCTAGGAGGCATCATTCCTGCCACATCACGTTGCCCTGCTCAAGTTCTGTGGCCACACTTTGAGAAAAATTCTCTCTCATGGAAACAAATTCATAATAAACCTCTTGCGATATACCTCAAGTCTGTGACAGTTTGGGACTGACATCTATTCATAGATCAAATATAAATAGGCAGCAATTTACACCCAATTAGATATGAAGATAAATCTGGGGTTGCAAGAAAATTACCACTTGTTCAGTACGCAGAGTCTATGTGGTGGCTGAGTAACTGATGTAGCTACCATTTGTTAAGATTTCACCTTATTTAATTTCCACTCAGACACTTAATTTGTGCAGAGCCTAGGGAATGACTTAAGACAGGGTAATTAATTGGAGCCTAGCATCTCTGAAAGGAAAAAATAAGGACAAAAATGTTTACTTCTTTTCCCTTTTTCAAAAATGTCTGGATAATGAGACTAGATTTTGCAACTTTACCTCTCCTCAAGTTTCAGTATTCTGATTACATTAAAATAACCAAGGATGTGTCTTTTGTAACTGCAAAAATGTGATCCAAATAAGTTGCATCCATTGGCCACTGCTAAGAATAATAAATCTGTTCAACTTGGGCTGAGTAAAATGAGCTGTGGCTTTGAAGAATGCGGGAAAAGTTACGTTAGAGGCAAAGGGGGACTTTGATCATATAGTCTAATCACTCCCATAAAAAAAAAAAAAAAAATCTCATCGAAATGAGAATGTTAAATTGCCAAGCTTCCACAGGACCTAACAGTGATTAGTTCAAATGAACCAAAATTGCTGTGAATAATTGATTATTATAAGGAGAAATCTAAAGAGAGTTTCAGAAAATTAATGCAATGAATGCTGTTATTCAGCCTAAACAGAGTAAGGGAATGTTTACCTAATCTGATGGATTTAGATAGAATCCCACTTCTGTATATAGCTATTTATCATATGGAATTTCTAGATTTTGAAAAATTAAAATGGAAAAAGCACTGCTCAAATGGCACTGAACCTAATTCCATTATACCAAAGACATTTTGGAATCTCATAGAATAGTACTTTTCAAACATTGAGGTGTATCTGAATCACTTGGGGATCTTGTTAAACTGAAGATTCAGATGCAGTGGATCTGAAGTGAGGCATGAGATTTGCATTTCTAATAACCTATCTGGTGATGCCAATGCTGCTCATTCTTGAACCAAGCATACTTTGAATAGTGAAGTTGTAGAGCACCTGGGACATGAGTATGTAAATTAATTGCTACTGTATAGGGATAAGCTAGTTAATGCTATGTGCTGGTTTACAGAATGCTTGGTAACTGGTTGTGTAATAATATAGTCTCAATGCAATAGAGAATAATTTTAACTGAGATTACATATCCACTAAGTTATTTTATGCACAGGAATTCTACATAGCTCTGAAAATAGGTTTTGTCTCTATCTTCTATCTCTAACTAATATCTGAAATATTAGTTGCAATTAAATCTATTAGGTATGGATTAGTCTATCACTGACTTTGTTAAAAATGTTAAATTATGATTTAGCAACCTTTTACTATTTCCTGTCTTGTTGCATAGGCTTTAACAATTTCACTCAGAAAAGTAAAGACTTCAGTTTGCTTTGAATATCCTTGCTCTATGCAATATCAGTATTTCTGAATGTCCTTTTTGATTTTGCATTTGGTACTGAGTATTTAGAGTTCTATTTGGGCTTTCCCTGGCGTCAGCACCTAAACCCTTTTGATTGTCTTCCAGCCTGTCTCTCCTGTTTTCTCCTGTGGCTCCTGTCACTTCAATCAGGATTTGGAAACAAAGTATGCTTATATATATATACTTTTTTCCTTAAGATTCCTATATCAGAAACCGATTGTGTGAACAGTTTGGAAATATTCCCTTCTAAGACTTAAAATTCTAGTCCTAGGTCACCTCCCAATGTAAGTTTTTAGAAAGTTCAGATGGTTGGAAGCAGATAGTTTTGTCTTTTGTATAAAGTCTATTTTACTTTAGTTAGCCTGAGCTGAAGAGGACAGGATTAAGTGCTTACCCTAGTAAATTCCATCCTGTTGACCTTCTCTCAAAATTAAATAAGACAGAAACAAAACGAATGCTTTGAACACTTGGAAGAACCCAAGGGGGACTTTGCCTTTCTAGAGTTATACTAAAATATTTGACGACCTGCCGTCAAAGTGGGCTTTCAATGAAACCATCCCTTCTGGTAGCATTTTAATTCTAGTGATGTCACTGGGTCAGCAACAAGTCTCTGAAGTTCTATAAGAAGAGGTAAGCCTTCATGACAGATAGTACAGCTTATTTAATATTGGTGTTGAATATTCAATCACATATGTAATATCCTCAAATGGAACTTTAAATAATGTCTTGATTTTCAAATACTCTGACTTGGATTTTCTATAAATAGGCAGTTTATTCCATAAGGAAATAAAAGTATCACTGCTCCAAAAAAGCCTACAATATGGAATTATTGGAGTAGTAAGTGTTAAACAATCTTTTAACAGCATATTATAAACACTGGTTCCTTGATATTTAGCCTGACAATTTAACCTTTCTTATTTATTAGGGGGAATTCATGAGGTCCAGAGACACTTCTCTCATTTGATTTTACTGTGAGATTTCCAGACTCTAACAAGACTTATCCGATTGTCGTTACAAACAAACTTTATTAATATTTTTGAGAGTTTCACTTTGTCACCCAGGCTGGAGTGCAGTGGTATGATTTCTGCTTACTGCAGCCTCTGCCTTTTGAGCTCAAGCAATGCTCCTGCCTCAGCCTCCAAGTAGCTGGGACTACAAGCATGCACCACCACCCACGGCTAATTTTTGTAGGTTTTATAGAGACAGGGTTTCACCATGTTGTCCATGCTGGTCTTGAACTTCTGTACTGAAGCAATCTACCTGCCTCAGCTTCCCAAGTACTGGGATTACAGGCATGAACAGCCATGCATGGCAAAACACACTTTTACTAATCACAAGTAGAATGGTCCTGTGGCACCCTATTGTCTTTGCTAATTTCTGAATTTTCTTATTTATCTGACAATGTCTGTAATAACATTGCTCCTGTACCCCATGGACCTCACAGAGGAAATTCTTTTTTGTTCTGGAGATTCCAGGTATGTTTCATTTGCTCCCTCCCAGACAAACAGCTCTACCCAAGACCAGCTGTGCCTAGATTCCCAGAAAATATTTGGCTATCACTGTTCTTGGGAGATGGTTACTGTGTTCCACGTGTATTTAAAGTTTCTCCTGCTACATTAATTCCTTTATTTGGATCTTGGAACTTTATTTCCTAGTAGGATAATTCTTTAATATGTAGCTATTTTCCTACAAGGGACGGTATAGAGTTAGCTGCTGACATTAAATAATAAACCTTAGCAAATTGGTTGCTCTCATTTAGAATTAATGATATATTATAAAATTTCTAAGAGCACTTGGTCATTAGTGTCAGAGCCAATTACTCATGTGAGCATTGAGTGTGACTTCCCAATTCAATGTGTGCAGTAACTTTCTTTTTGATTTATGAAAAATACATTTTTTGTAGTAAGCTTGAGGATATAAGTTTTAACTCTTCCTGTGTCACTCTGAAGAATATATATGAAATGTTTCAATATTAAAAAGAGCAGAAATTTAACTTTTCTAAGGGAATAATTCAGATAATGGAGTCTGATGATAGATGGTATAACATATTTATTCAAATCTCAAAATATTTGCCTTTCTGTAAGGGTTTAAATCAGAGCACAGCCTAGGTCAGAACCATCTTTCTATTTTGTACAGTATCTGATATACGCTGGTTCTGTGTTCCCACGCAAATGTCATGTTCAGTTGTAATTCCCTTTGGGTGCTCATGATGCTTCCCGTGGGTTGAGGCAGAGACCCATCTCCTTCCAGGAAACCTCAGATGTTGGGGAAGCTGGCTGTCTACCTTCAACTCACCTTTTGCAGTGTAGAAACCATGAGTCAGGAAGACATTTTCGGAGTGCTTGGACCCAGAATATTAGAAGATTGCAGGGAAGGGCATCACGAATATGGAAGTTCAATTACCTTATGATCTTCTCAGAGTTTTTGTACTTCTGTGTGGCCACAGGAGCTGTCTCCTTTTCATATTTGAGTTCTAGGATATTGTGCGTGATGATCTTGGTGCCATCTGTTTTTTGTTTTCTGTGGTGCAAGAGTGAAGTCAGCTTGCTTCTACAATGCCATTTAGAGACTCCTTAAAATCCATATTATTGAAATTTTAATGTAATGATTTTCTTTTAATTCATAACATTCATGGAGTGTATTTCGAATTAATTTTGAAGATTTATCATATTCAAGTCAACTGGACTCAACTTGGTTCAACACCTGTCTGCAAGAAACAGTTCATTTATAAATACAGTTCACTCTTGAACAATACTGGTTTTAGCTGAAGGATCCACTTATATGTGAATTTTCTCTTGCCTCTGCCACCCCTGAGACAGAAAGACCAACCCCTCCTCCACATTTTCCTCCTTTTCCTATTCAATGTGAAGCTAATGAGAATGAAAATTTTTATTTTTATTATACTTTAAGTTCTGGGGTACATGTGCAGATGTTGCAGGTTTGTTACATAGGTATACACATGCCATGGTGGTTTACTGTCTTCATACCCCCCCGTCACCTACATTAGGTATTTCTCCTAATGTTATCCCTCCCCAATCTCCTCACCCCCTGCTATCCATCCCCTAACACCCCAGCCCCCAACAGACCCCAGTGTGTGATATTCCCCTCCCTGTGTCCATGTGTTCTCACTGTTCAACACCCACTTATGAGTGAGAACATGCTATGTTTGGTTTTCTGTTCTTGTGTCAGTTTGCTGAGAATAGTGGTTTCCAGATTCATCCATGTTCCTGCAAAGGACATGAACTCATTCTTTTTATGGCGCATAGTATTCCATGGTATATTTAGATCTTTATATTGATCCACTTCCACTTAATGAATAGTGAATATATTTTCCTTTCCCTACATTTTTCTCGACAACATTTTTTACCTTACTTTATTAGAAGAATATAGTATATAGTACATATAACATACAAAATATGTGTGAATTGACTATGTTATGAGTAAGGCATCTTGTCAACAATAGGCTATTAGTAATTAACATTTTGCAGAGTCAAAGTTACACATAAACTTTGGTGCCACTAATCCCAGGTAAGGACCCAGTTTTCCAAGGGTCAGCTTCATTCTGTATGTGAACGCAAAACGAAAAAGAATCCATAGCCATGGCTTTCGCATAAAGCCCACTATAACTAGCTATAGAACAATTTCTATACAGTAGGCAGTTACTGTGTTTCTTATTTATTTTTTCACTCAGCTTATTTATGGTGTGCTATTATATTCCAGGTTTTCAGATAAGAAAAATAGAACTGATTTTTCCATCTACTTAGATTTAGTAACTTGTTTTGTTTTAGTAACCAAACCAAAACCATTTAATTAGCATCAAAATGGGCTTTAAACTAAGGTTTTTCTAACTCCAACGCCTGTGCTTTTAACTATTAGAATAAACTGCTTCCCTGAACATTTCTGAAGCTGAAAAAAAAATCTTATGGTTCTGTACAATGTTGTTCAAAAATTTTTTGATGATTAATAACTAAAGTAATTAAAGTAGGAGGGATTATTTGTGATTGTATTAGTGTATGCTTACTTCTCTATGGTGTTTGCATATTGGCTCGAAATATTTTCTGAATGCCTATTAAATATGAAACATGGAGCAGAGTAGGCTAAGCATGACTGAAGAGGTGGTTGTAGGAATGTAAAGAAAAGTTTTAGATGAGGGGAAACATAATGAAATAATTGATGGGATTATAATAAAAAATCTGGATTTAAAAGAGCAATTAGATATTATTTGGGGTAATTGCTTCCTTTATACAATAATAAAATGGAAACCTGGATAAACTGAGTGGCTTCCCAAATGGACATTGTGAAAAATCCTGGAAATCCTCAATATCTGAGTGCAGTTAATAAGAAAAATCTTCCTACTAGGATTCCATTACAACAAAATTAAATACATTTTAGTAGATCTGACAAAAAAATGCTGAGCTTTTACTTTAACATGTGAGAATAAATGTCACAAAAGTCAGTGTATTTTAATTCTTTAATAAAATCTGGATTCTAAATGAAACTACGAGCTAATGTTTAAAATGAAAAAAATGAAATGTTCTTATATTTATCTTTTATAGCATTATTATAAAGTCATTGATTTTGTTAGAGTATTTAAGGGTGGTGTAAAATTTTCTTTGATATTACAATTATTTCTCTTTTGAAGTACCTACTATATCATCATTCATGTCAGTTTTGTTCTTCAATTGTTAAGTGATGGAATTCTACCAGATTTGAATTTTGTATTGAATTTGTAATTAAACAAACTCAACAATTATATCTAACATTTTATTTAGCGGTTTTATAAAATTTCACATCTTTGTAAGATTTAACATTTCACTTCGAAATTCATTTGACTCACATTTGCATTACATGGCTAAATATAGGAGAGACTGACCTGTAGAAATGAGGCAATGTTTGGAAGACAGAATCTGTTGTTACCTGTGGAGCGATGTGTAGATAGAGACTAATTTTATAACTGATCAGTCATTACTTATTGTTTTTATGTATAACATTTGTTTCCATGCACATTTTATGTCACTGTCAGGACTTGAAAACATTTCCTTGGATAATAAGAATTCCTTTACATATGTATGTCATAAGTTGAATAATTTTACAAATATTAGTTGAACACCTACTATTTGATATATAAAAATCAAATTGTGTGTGTGTGTGTGTCTGTGCACGTGTGTGTGTGTGTATGCATGACATGATGGTCTTTATATATCAAAATATCTATTAAAATGGAAACTTCAGACAATGTTAAATCTTTGAAAACCAAACATAAATTTTCAAAATTGTCATCAGTGTTTTGCAATGTCTCTTTGAGTTTTATCTCTGCATGTCTATTCCTCAGCTTACTTAATTAGGAAGCACTTCTTATTTTTATAGCTATTGGTATTGATTTTGTAAATATACTGATTGCAGTATTAAAATAAGATTATTAATATTGGCAATGCATAGTACTTAGGCTTTTGTTTTGCTTAATTTTATAATAAACATATAAGGACATTTAAATATCTCTGATGCTACTAGCAGAAGTTGTTCTATTATACAGGACTTTCATTCTCTCGTCTTCCACCTAAGTTCAGTTAAAAAGAAAAATAAAATCTTTCAAAATATTTCTAGACATGAGCACTTTCTCATGATCTATAGAATGACACTAAATGAAAAGTAAATGTCATATATTTCATTTCCTTTAAAGATAACAAAGTAAATTTCTAAATAGCTGAATGTCAAATATGTTCTAAGGAGTTTATTGTTTAGTTTCTTCTCCATGGCTTGCTTCAAGGATAAAGATATATATGCGTATATGTGTGTGTGTGTGTGTTTGTGTGTGTGTGTGTTTGCTCATATAATACAAAGACAATAAACCTGTATTTAAATTTTCCTGACTGACTTCTAAGCCCATTGCTTTAAAAAATAAAAGCTATTTGTAAAATACATGTGATTTTCAAGGAGCATTTTAGATGTAAATGCTTATCAATCTAAATTATTATTTGAACTCTAAGCACTGTGTTGCTCATAGCCTTATTTTTTTTTTGTATACATCTCCAAAGCAGAACTGATCTTAAAGCATGTCCATTTCATTTTAATTGGAACAAGTTCTCTCCTCATTCCGGCTCTCTCTTAAGGAATTCACAAAGCAGGTTTCATATTCTGAACTGTAGCTCATAAGTACAGGAAGAGAAGGAAGTCAGTCTTTTCCAAGGCCATGGCCAGCTCCCTAGAGAGCTCTTAGTCATGCATCTTGACTTTGCTAATTGAGTATTGCATCCATTTCTCAGCTACTTTATCATAAAGGAGGGTACCTAAGAAAATGTAGCACAGTATCTAACTATCTGTTGAATAACATTACTCTTTAAAATAATCTCCTATCAATGAATAATAAGAGAAAAACTAGAGAGCTCAGCTTTCCTTTCTATTTTTGGATGGTAATTTCTGAGTTTTAGACCTCTTCCATCTATATTAATGGAATTAGCATGTAGGAACATGGGTTTTTCTATCAAGGATTTAGGTAGTCCCTTATCTGCTATAACACAGCTGTATGTATACATATCTCCATGACACTTGGAACCTGTGTCCCTAAACAAACAAACAAATTAACATTCTATTCTCAATAGACTCATTTGAAAGATAGAGCCTGTTCACAGAGCAGTAAGAAGACCATGGAGAATATAAGCAAAGAGAAGAGGTGTTTTATAGCTAATTGTTATCAGTTGTATATAATACATTTTGCAGAAATAAGAAAAAGATGTATTTTCTCACTCTAACAAACTTACCTTCATTCCATTTCGCCCCACCCCTCACTTACCCTCTTTCAGGATATACTTGGTCACAAGGAGATATAGCAGATGGAGTTTGAAAACACCATCTGTGTGGATTGTGGGAAAATGGCAGCAGTGGTAGGGCATCATTTTTGAATTTCTTGAACTCCTGCATAAATACAGAAAAAAGGAGCTATATGGCAAAGTCAAAAAGCCATGGACACTTATGACAAAACTAGCTACAAGTTATTCCCATAAACCTTGAGATACAAGTCATAAGGACAAGCCACCAATGGTTACAAAACATTTGGTATCAGAAAATAGAAGAATGTGATGGGGAATACTATGGACCTGAAAACAAGAGAACCCCTAAAATAGCCAAGAGGAATTTCTAGAATGGTTGGTGGGCTAATTTGCAAATGGCCACTGAAACTGAAGGGGTTTTACTTAGTCCCACAGTCAATAAGTACATGGGGCTTTCAGCAATTACTGGGCAGGGCTCAGTCAGTTTAAGGTTTGGGAACTCTCAGAACTTGACCACATGGGGCTCCATGCTAAGACATGGCACTCAGATAAACTGCTGGATATAGAATAAATACTGAGCAGGAGGGACAACAGAGATAGAGAAGAGAGATACAGATGGAGAGAGAACAGAGGAAAGAAGCTTAGAAAACAAGCTGCTGTATTTTTTTAACTATATGAAAACAAAAGAAGATTAGTATCTATGAACATAGAAAAACTACCTTCAATTTACTTTTAAAACGTTCAGGAAGCCAAGGCGGTGGCTCATGCTTGTAATCCCAGCACTTTGGGAGGCTGAGGTGGGTGGATCATGAGGTCAGGAGTTCAAGACCAGCCTGACCAACATGGTGAGAGCCCGTCTACTAAAAATACAAAGATTAGTCGGTTGTGGTAGCACGTACCTATAATCCCAGCTACTCAGGAGGCAGAGGCAGGAGAATCACTTGAACCCAGGAAGTGGAGGTTGCAGTGAGCCAAGACTGTGCCACTGTGCTTCAGCCTGGGCAACAGAGCGAGACTCTGTCTCACACACACACACACACACACACATGCGCGCGCACGCGAGTAAGGAAAACTAATTTCACTAATTTATTATCTATCTTCAAAGAAAAAAACTAAAGCAAAGGATCAGAATAAACACCAAAACCTATACATTAACAAAACTTTCCTGAATTAATAGATCTAGTTGTTAAGGATTCACAGCTTCAAACATCACTAAGAGAGAGTATTCATTGTATTCTTCCTGATGTAAGAGCACAATGCCACAACCATTGTCAAATATATATCATTTATAATGTCTTTTCATTTATGTTCTAAAATTTATATTTATCATAGCATTAAATTCTGAATTTATAATGCCAGTATATTTTCTAATATACTTTAAATAAATAATTCATTTTTTTAAGTAAGTTTGTCAATGTGTTACCTAAAATCAAATAGCATACTACTTGAGATAGAGTGCTACACTTTGAAAAATACTTGCACAGCACATAGCAAGGGTTCCATACACATTGGGTTATTGTGATAGAGGCTGGGAAGTGGTTATAAATGAGTAAGTTCAAAACTAGCCCTAATAATAGAAAACCCGTATCAGAGTTAATGTCATAGATAGTGAGTCAGAAAATACATCCTGAAATGCATAAGTTAGCATGAAAATGCTGACAGTGAAGGAGGATTACTCTATTCATGTAAATGCGAACTAATCAATCACTTACCCCTTTCCCTGGCCTTTGACATTGTGTAGTAAAGGTGAATGGTTTATGCTGAAGTCTGGTAGTATTAGCTCTCTAGCTTTGTGTCAGTTTCCTTTGTGCCAGATGAATATATTTATGCAATATTCACTCACAAAGTATCTCAAAGAATTTGTTTTTCTATTCCGGAATAAGTGCTTAACATTGTAGTGGTAGAAATGTAGATGTTGCTATTAATAGATGCTAGCATATGCCACTTTCTTACCCAATTAATAGGTGAATATGTAACCATTTGTCAAGTAGTAGCCTTTGCCCAGCTAACACTTTCATCACCAATAATTGTGCATAATTAGGCTATGAATAGTTCTTTTGTTGCATTAGGACAATGACTAAAGTGTAAGGGTATATGAATATATATATATACACACACACACACAATTCTGTCACTGAAATTAGTCCTAAACAAGAAGGAATAAAAGACAACTGGTTAGTGAAGTGTGATTCTGGGAAGAAAACTGTCATGTCTTTCTAGAATTCCTAATAATGAAGAGAATAAATGCTAGATATAGAAAGTCACAGACTTTAGACTTCAGAGAATCGGCAGTGTCAATAAAAAGTAACTTAAATAAGGTCAGTCTTCTGGCCCCCAAATATAGAGGAAACTAACAGAGTACTACGCATAACAGCTAAGGCACATGGTTTTACTGTAAGAGAAAACAGGACAAAAAGTACTTTTTTTTCCTCTCAACAGCTGGCACCTTTGCAAATCCCTGATTATTGGAATTGCTGGGACTGTAGCACTTGGCTAGGTTATAAAGTGAATTGTTTAAAGACATTCTAATTTAAAACATGTGTATCTTTTTTTTTTAAACTTCTTTTTCACAGTAGCTAAATTTTTCTTTCATTTTTGAATCTTCTCTCTATGGAAATCTAGAAGAAATTAAGTCTTCACACATTGCTCCCAAATTCTACAGTTAGCTTACTTATCTGTTCCCATTTCTCTCTCTCTGGGCACCATGTTAGGCATCTATACAGCAATGTTTGCAATGGCAAGGTGTGAATTATATATGAAATTTAAAAGGCCTCTCCACACGGAGGGGAATAGGTGTTCCAGGTAATTACCACTCATGGGTACCGGGAAGCAGATCTACACTATGGAGATAAGAGTGGCTTTCTGGAAGTCCGAAGTGGAGCAGAGCTTTTCTTCATCTAAAAGCATGACCTTGCTCTTCTTTCATTATAGTCTAACAGCATTTGACTTCATTTTCTTCTCTAATGTACATCTTCTCTAGTGTCTAGGGCTCTTGTGTAAAGTTCTTTCTTCCTGAGAAGATTCTCTCTCTCTATCACCACTTCTTGGAAAGTACCTTCTTGTCATTAAGGCCTTAAATATTCCTTGAATAATCTTATTATCCTAAACCAAATTAACTTCCCTTCTTCATGTACTCCTGAATTCTACATTTCTGGCTTTGGAAAATTTATTAAAATTGTAGTTCACTAATTCTTAGTATAACTTTTAATTTCATGTATTTTGCCTCTGTCAGAGAGTAAATAGGCACCAAGTTGGTCCTATTTAACACCTGAACTACAACAGAAGCTCAACAAATATTTTTTAATGAATAAATAAATTAATTAAGTGATATTCACCAGCTCAGTGATAGATAGGAACTTTCTTCATTGGCAGAGGTATTGCTACAAGAAATTAAAGCAGAGTACAGCAGAAAGAGAATTTGATTTGGAATCAGAACATTTTGGTTCAAGTGCTGACTCTGTCAATTTTTGGCCGAGTCGGAAATAAGACACCCTAAAGGTTAGGTCCTCCAATTATAATGTGAAGACACTTTTCTCAAAGGGCTGCTTTTAAAAACTATGTAGGTATTCAAAAATGTAGACAAGGGCTCTTTAGAATTAAAATAAAAAGATGATAGTACAATATTTTCCACATAGGCAGCAACCTGCACAGATTGGTAAATATTTCTTAACATTCCAAATTGAATTGATGAAAATATAGAAGAAAATAATACATTTTTGCTGATCTAAAAACTTTGATTCAAATGCTAAACAAAGTGATAATAATAGTTACAAAGACTTCAGATTTCACAATAATTTGGCATTGTACTTAACAAGAGTCCAAAAAGAATGCTGCTAATATTCAGGAGGTTTCTGAGCTTCTTGTCTTCTCTGCTTGCTATGCACCATGTCCATGTTGAAGGCTAGAAGTTAAAATTTGGTCTTATCTGAGATAAAATGGCAAATTCCATCCATTTCAGGAAGCAATTACTGAGTATTGTCTTATGCATAACTGTGTGTAAGATGCTTGAGAAGACAGTAAAAAAGTGCAACACCTACTACCTTTAAAAGAATCTGTGAAAGAGATACAGAGATGGCAATGAGACAGGTTTTTACTCCTTGCCATGCAAGGTAATGAACTCAGTCCTGCCCATCAGAGAAGCCTCAGAGGACTCATGCTGCCTCTGGAAGCAAAGTACTATAATGGCATTGGTGGAAATCATGGAATATTGGGCTCCTTGCTCTAGAGGGTAATTCTATTGTTCTTTCCAGTCTGTTCTTCATCAGAGTTTACTTTTCCAATCTCACTTTATCACAAGATGCAATTTAAAGATGGCTTATTGGTTCAGCTAAAAGAAGATTCCAAAATGGTGACTCATGGACCAAACACTGGAAGTCCTGTCTGGCTTGACTCTGGAGTGTTAAAAATAAATAAATTTGATAGGCAGGGAACACACACTGTCAAGTTCACTACATTTCCTGCTATCCTCTAACACATCTGGCCACAGCTTTACGCATGTTTCCTGTCTTGCCCCTAACACAATTATTACTTTTGCTAAGAAATAGCCTCAATTTTATCAGTGACTATTAAGCATGGAGAACCATAATCAAAGGGGGGCCAATAGAAAGATAGAAGTAGAATTTCAGTGGAGAGTGAATTATTGATTAGAAATATTTTTCACTTGAAATATATGTTTATACTTAAACATTACATCAAAATAGGTAACCACCTATTACCACAACTAGCCAGGTCTATAGAAATATTATATGAAAATCAGAATGAATAGGCTATAGATAATTAGTCAATATTAGAAGTTTAGACTCATTGGTGTCTGGAAGATTTATGCCTAGTAATATACACTTTACATTTATAAACCACTTTGCCACTCATAAAGTATGTGCATATGTATTTTCTCACTTGTTCTTGATATTTTGATACAAATTTATATAAAAACTTTCAAAGAAATATACAAATGTGTATCTTCAACCTAAAATGGATAATATTTGTTATTTTGGCATATTTAATATATATTTATTTTATGAAATTTAGTATTTTTTAACAACCACCATTTAGAAATAAGTGAATATTTCAGATAATTAATGTTAAGTAGGAATCACAAATATGGCTGTATAATCAAAGGGCAGGGTTATTATTGTTAGATGAAGACCCTAAGAGAGTTCCAGGTTAGCATCTGGCTACAATTCCCTGGTAATTTGTAAAATATCCTAGGAGTGATACGGTCCGAGGAGGCCTGGAAACACGGTGCTTACCATGGTCACGTCAAGGGTGCAAGCCAGGTAATGAACTCTGGGAAGAAAATTGAGAAGAGGTTGCTGCTTAGTATTTTCAACTTCTAATCTTTCTATCACCTATCTTCAAATATTGATGGGAAAATAAAGATGAAATTGTTATATTGGGTAAAAGGAGTCTTCACAAGTGATCCAAGCAGAAAAGCCTGGAGTAGAGAGCAGGAACTCCATGCACACATGGTGAAGGCAAGCTGAGTATAGACAAGGTATCTAGGCAAGAATCACCTTGCTATTCTGTCATGAGGTTTATGAAACATTATGAGTGATGACAGCTCTCAGTATGCATTGGTGTTTCTCCAGTTGCTCTGCCCTGATATGCACCATTGTCATTCTAAGATGTCTCATTACGCTCTCCTATATTGAATCTCCAGTTATATGTATTACCTAACCTCCTTTTTATAAGTTTCTGTTATCATTTGCAGAGATGATACTTTATTGCGGGGTGGGGAGGTCAGATTTCTGAAAATGTCTTTATGCTATTCTTTATTGTTTTTTCTGCCTGGATATAGAATTGGAACTATTTTTCCTTCAGAATTTTGATGTCTTTCTCTCTCCCTCTGAAAGCTTATAAAATTTCCTTTGTTCCTAGTGTGTTGAAATTTCACAATGATAAGCCTTGATATGGACCTGTTTTCATCCATTGAGATTGGTGTGTCCTTCGTATATCTTTTAGTCACGCAGTTCTGGGAAATATTCTCGAATTATTTTGTTCTTTATTTTGTACCCTCTTGTTTCTGTCCCTTTTCCTGGAATTCCTATTATATAGATCTTGGACCACCTGTATTTATAAACTAATTTTGTTACTTTGTTCACTCCCATTTTCCATTTCTCTATTGATTCTGGGATATTTTCTCAAATTGATTTTCTAATACTTCTATTTTTAATACTGTTTTCACCTATTATGTTTGTAAATTATGAGTTCTTGTTTTTTCTCTGAATATTTTCTCTAGCATCATATTATACTTTACACAGATATACTCTCTTATTGCTATGACAATATTAACACTTTTTTTTTTTTTAATTTTCATCTGCCTACATTGATTTCTGTTCTCTCAAGTCACTTCAACATTTATATGTTTTGGTCCCTATCTTTCATGTTAGAAGCTTTTATTGGCTCTTCAGAAAATATTTTTAGAAAAAAATTTAACCACAACAGTAAGAAAATATAATACATAATATATGGAAACATATGTGTGTGTGTGTATATATATATATATTTATGATATATCTACATATGAGATATATGTGTATATATATTTGTACGATATATGTACATATGGAAAAGATGCTCAACCCCTTAGTCATTGAAACCAAAATGAGATACCACTGCACACCCAATATAATGACCAAATATAAAAAGATTGACACGGCCAATCTACTTCAAGAGGGTATGGAGATAATCCACACTGATCCTTAGTAATACATGTATTTTGGAAAATGATTTGGCAGTTTCTTAAAATTTTAAACATGCATCTACTATATGTTCCAGACACTCCACTCCTAAGTTTGTACCCAACAGAAATGCATGCCAATATTTATATCAAGATTTTTATAAAATTCTTCAAGAAACTTCTATTGTAATAGCCAAAAACTGGAAAGAATCCAAATGTTCATCAGTGTGTAAGCAGATAAATATTGATACATCTATACAATGAAATACTACTCAGCAATGGAAAGAATTAACTATTGATACCAAACTGTTGGCAACAGATTTAGTGTATCTCTTATTCTGAGTGAAGTAAGCCAGGCAGAATAGGAGTACATGTTGTATTACTCCATTCGTATACAGTGCTTGACAATCCAAACTAGTCTCTAATGATAGAAAGAAGATCGTTGGCTTCCTAGAATGCGAAGGGGTCTGAGGAAAAGAATACAAAGTGGAGGAAATTTTTGGGAATGATCACTTTTTTTAACATGCATATTCAAAACACCAAATTATTTCTTTAAACATGAAAGTTTCGTATGCAAAACCTATCTCCATAGAGTTGTTTCACAATAAAAAATTCTTTATAAACTTGAGACTCTACCCCAGATTTTAATTCCTTCATATCTAATTCTGTACTACTATAATGCCGCTTTAATTATTATTACTTATGTATTAATATTTGCTAAGGCAGACCCCCTACTAGACATTGTGGTTATTTCTAGATGTTATATATTCACATCAAATTTTAAATTAAATTGTTATTAGGTTGGTGCAGAAGTCATTGCAGTTTTTGCTATTAAAGGAATGGCAAAAACCACAGTGACTTTTGCACCAACTTAATATGTACATTAAATATCCTGGAGGGATTGAAAATTAAAAAAAACATTTTTTATTATACTTTAAGTTTTGGGATACATGTGCAGAACGTGCAGCTTTGTTACATAGGCATACACGTGCCATGGTGGTTTGCTACACCCATCAACCCGTTATCTATGTTAGGTATTTCTCCTAATGCTATCCCTCCCCTAGTCCCCACCCACCGACAGGCCCCAGTGTGTGATGTTCCCCTCCCTGTGTCCATGTGTTCTCATTGTTCAACTCCCACTTATTAGAGAGAGCATGCAGTGTTTGGTTTTCTGTTCTTGCGTTAGTTTGCTGAGAATGATGGTTTCCAGCTTCATCCATGTCCCTGCAAAGGACATGAACTCATTGATAGTCTTATGGTCATGAATTTTCTTATCCATAACAAGATTTTTACTACCTGTTTTGGTATTCATGCATATCTTTCACAAATATTTCAAAAATCATTATTCTATAATGGTTTTACTTTTATTAGATTCTTGGATATCATAAAGGTTTTTCTGATATTTTAAATATTTCTTCTCACTCTACCCTTTTTTCTATTATTATGCTGTTTTTTCCAATTGGCCTTTGCATATTGATCTAAGTTTTAGCAATAATAACAAATTGTAATAATGGTTACGATAATTTCCTAGCAGATAAACAATCATAACATGAGAAACTAAAGATAGTAACAAAGTTTGCTTGACAGGTTTTCCTCTTTTTATAGTATCTGGAAAGGTCATAATATATAAGGATTATCTGTGCCTTGGAGGTTCGGCCACAGTTATAATTAGTATCATAAGGTGTATTTTGAGACATTGGGAATTGATTATTTTAGCTGTAGATTCTTTATGGTATTTTATTTTTTTCTTCTGTCATTTTTGATACTTATTTTTCTCTAGGGAAAAAAGGTTAATTTTACCTATACTTTTAAGCTTTCTTCTGATAAAAATTTTTCCGCTATCAATTTCTAAAAAACAAAGAAACCCCAAAGACGTAATTTGTCAGCATTAATCTCAGTAGAAAGAGATATTTAAAATCTTGTCTTAATTCTCTTAATCTTTTAAACAAAATAGCTTTTCTTGGTTAAGTAATTTTAACATTTATTTAATGTTCTGTTATTTTACAGTTTTTTCAGGATCTTGAATTAAATATTAGTTCACTTTTTTACCCTCTTTTAAAATGAATGCGAGTCATTATATTATGCAAAATGAATGTGAATTTTACTAGGTAAATATGCAAGGGATAATCTCAAAACAGATTTATAGCATCATTTGGCCATTTTTTGTTTGTTTGTTTTTGGAATTCATATTTCAATTTTACAATTAGGAGACTTACTGTGAAAAGTTCAGTGGCTTTCCTGCCGACACTCACGTATTTGTGAATATTCAAGCGGAAAACAGGACTATTATCATTCACTCACTGACTGGTCTACCAGTGCTCTATATATGAGTGTGCACTGTGAGAGCAATTTGGCCCAACAGCACATTTTCTAGGCAAGTCCATGCCTGAAAATATCCTTTAGTATAATTCAATCACAGCTCCTGAGGTTTTGTTCTGTTTTGTTTCTGAGCAAGGGCTTCAGTATGAAAAGTATTTTTCAGGGTTTATTTATCCTTGAATCTTAGGTGAAGTATGTCGAGGAATATAATTAAATTTAATTTTCTTTCTAGGAAAAGGTGGGCCATGGTTAGCATGGACTGTCCACTTGTCTGTCTGTCTTCTGGGTCTTCAAGTCTACAATATCCAAATTCACCCTGAGAAGTAGATAATTAGATACAAACAGTTTGGGACCAAGGGTCAGGATGACATTATGAGTTTAGGCTTGAACTTCTCCATCAACTCCAAGCATAGTAGTCAAAGAATATTTTTAAAGAATAGCAAAATGACTAAGATGTTGTAAACTCAAAAGAAGAGAAATATCTCTCCAGACCAGAAAAGGAACAAAAAGTTACAGTGATAAGTTGGTGATCAGAGACTGGAGCCAGGCCTGCTGTTTCTGAGTCTAGAGGAAGCTAGGATTTGTTTCCCACAAAGTAATGAGAGCTAAAGCTCAGTGTGCGTAGCAGGAGACCATAGTCAAGTGAACTGCATGAAACTTGGGGCAGGTGCAGGACTCACCAGCCTATAAAATATGCTTGAAAGAAAATTATGGCTGCCCCTGGGGTACAGCTTATGTAAAGTATATATCTGCAATTTTAAAGGATGTCGACCAAGATCTAAAATTAATCCACCCTACATTTAGTGACTGATTTTGAGACTGGTCACTGAAATTATGAGCCTTTATGAAACTGGTCTTGGGGTAGAGTTCCCTTGGGAAACAGGTTGTTTCTCTGAAAGAAGGTGAAATTTCTGTGGCAAACAGAAAACAGATTGGAGTAGGAAGGATGAAAGGAAGCTTGATTTAGGGAGTGAGGCTCTGTGCCTTTACTCCAGGCAGAGTCTCAGGAAGGTGATATGCTTCCCACACAGGAAATTGTTGTGAAATCCATTTGGCAGGTGAGTTTTTAGACAGGTTGCAGATATTTCCCAAGCCCCTATCTAAATAACGGACACAGCAGAGAAGATCTTTCAGACTCATAGAGACCAGAAGACAAAAGTGAGTTTAAGACCAATGATAGATGATCATTTGGGATGAAGGGCATCTTGGGGAATAATGATGAACAGTGTCCTCTCTATTTCCTCCGGTCCTGACCACACATCCAGTCTTGGAATTAAGTAAGCTCCTTAGGCACAATCTCATAAGAAAAGGAGGCTTCAGTTTTATTCACATTATTTTCTGCTGCTCTAATTAATCGTGAATTTAAAATAGAAATTACGTTGAACTACAGAAATATGTTATCCATGTTGCCTACAAGGTTAATACCTTATTCTAATCCAAACAAGTCAAACAAGTAAAATATTTTACTGTACTATTATGAAGTTAATAAAATGAACAGGTAAGGCTGATGATCTAACCACTCAGGAGTACTAGGGGGCAGCTATGCCATTCAAATCCATTCCAGTCCTGGCAGGGATTTGTCATCATTGCTTGATGATGGTTGCTCTGGCTTTAACCTTGATGAGAATTTCTCTGGTCCTCTATCTGGCTGAGATTTCTGAAGGGGCAACATTGACAGCAATTCCATTTTTGTCCTCAGTGGAGGATCCCTCTTTGTTGTAGCACAGAATCATATTTTTGGCATCTCATTTCCAAAGAAGTCAGAAGTTTCTTTCAGGTTAGCCCTTTTTTCATCTTTCCTGAGATGGTATAAGAAGAATAATCGATTTATATCAAAATTTGTGTTATTGTAGCAATTTTTCTCAGTACAAAAACAGCACTTTAAAAGTTATGGATGGGGTATAACTGAGAACTTTCTCTTCTAAATCCTTTATCACCCTAGATATAAAAAGACATACCCAGTATGAAACCCCCAAAGGGTTGATGATTTACTGGAGTGTCTTTACCAAGTAATTTTGGTAAAAAGGCGGCAGTAGTACCCATTAGACTTGACACAGATTTTCACTCTCCCCCTCTCAGCCTAAATCCAGAATCCCTTCTGCCTATGTTCAAATTGGCCTGGAAAGAGAGATTGGGCTCCTAAGGACCAGAGTTCTTGTGATATTACTTTGCCAGATGTAATTTATCAAACCAAAAAACAAAATGGGAAACAAAGGATCTCTGTAAGATTATTAAAATCATGAATCATTTTATATTTCAATTTTCTATTTCAATTTTCTTTCATAGAAAAGAAGTGCTCAAATCATTAATTGAAAACATATTGTTGAAATATGTTAGAAGCTAAAATATTAAAAATTACCTAGGGTTCTTCCTTTTTCTTGTGATGTTAAGTCACCATTGGAAAAATGCTTTTTATTTTAACTCCATATTCTGGGGAAAAAAGACAGTAGTATATTTCTAAGACGTGAGTACATGTATGTGTGTATAGGACAGAGGAACATAAATATTTTGTGTTTCAGTCGGACAGAAAAAAAATTAAGCTCAATTGGTCAGAAACATAGGGAATGAAGGCTGATGCTTGGAGTTGGGGGCTATTGTCAAAGCTCTTGCTTCCCGAGACTGTCAGGTAGAGAGCTGGGTATGATGCATTTGAATTGTCCAGGTGAACCTGGGCATGTCAGCAGTGACAATGAGTGCCTGAAGACCAGAATTTTGTCTCCAAATGTTCTTGATGATATCAACTCCAGGACACTTAGACAATCCTGGAAAGGAAGAGATGTTCACTAACAGTGACTAGTATAAATTGTCAAGTTTGGCAAGGAAAAGCACAGAGCTAAATAAAGAAAAATTGATTTTGATTTAGACTTAGAAAAATAAAGCAACATAAGCATTTGCACACATTCATACCTAAGATAAACAAAGTATCAAGCATATAACTGAATATCTACTGACAAATTATATTTTTCAGAAAACTCCCAGGTTTCAAAGCTATATATTTCATTTGTATAAAGTATTCATTTCTTAGCTCTCAGTTCCCTGGAAAAATTGGGACTTTTTTTGAATTTAATATTCTATGCCTAACTTAACCTCCTTTGGTTGTGTTTACTTTTATTTCTGAAACAATATTTCTGCAGACTCTTTGAAATCCTCATCTTTCTTAAAAATCTCTGAGTTCTTAAAATTGAGTTTAAGCCATGGAGAGTGGTGGTTTGTTCATAGTTCCTTCTCTGCTAACATTTTTGAATACTGTTATTTAGAAATGATTACTGCTATGGTCCAAATAAGATCACTCCCCACCAAATTCATAGGTGAAACTTAGTAATATGATAGTATAAAGAGATGGAGCCATTTGGAGTTGATTCAATTATGAAGGCAGAATCTTCATGAATGGGATTAATGACCATAGGAAAAATGATCTTAGGAACCGTTAGCTCCTTCTTCCTTGTGAGGATGCAGCAAGAGACACCATTTATGAAGCAAAGAATGAGCCTTCACCAGACACTGAATCTGCTGGTGTTTTAATCTTGAAATTCACAGCCTACAGAACTGTAAGCAATAAATTTCTGTTGTTTATAAATTACCCAGTGGAAGATTTTTTTTTAAAGTGGCAGGAATGAACAAGATAGAATTCATGACCTGAAACTGTGAAACTCGTAGAGGAAAACACAGGGGGAAAGCTTCATGTTATTAGGCTTGGCAATGATTCCTTGGCTATGACACCAAAAGCACCAGCAACAAAAGTAAAAATAGACAAGTGGGGCTATATCAAACTAAAAGACTTCTGCACAGCAAAGAAAATAATTAACAGAGTGAAAAGGCAACTTATGGAATGGGAGAAAATATTTGCAAACCATCTATCTGGTAAGGGATTAATATCCAAAGTATATAAGAAACTTCAATGATTTAATAGAAAAAAATTATCCAATTAAAAATGGGCAAAGAATTTAAATAGAAATTTATCCAGGGAGGACATAGAAATGGCCAACAGGTATATGAAAAGATGCTCATTTCACTAATCCTCAGGGAAATGCAAATCAAAACCAGAATGAGATATCACCACAAACCTGTTAGGATGGCTATTATTAACAAAAACAAAAGATAACAAGTATTGGCAAGGATGTGGAGAAATTGGAACCTTTATACACTGATGGTGGGAATTTAAAATGGTACAGCAGCTATTTTTGGACTGTACTTTCAACAGTATGGAGATTTTTAAAAATTAAAAATAGAACTACATATGATCCAGCAATCCCACTTCTGGGTATTTATAGAAAAGAAGTGGCCAGACGCAGTGGCTCATGCCTGTAATCCCAGCACTTTGGGAGGCTGAGGCTGGCGGATCACCTGATGTCGGGAATTCAAGACCAGCCTGACCAACATGGAGAAACCCCATCTCTACTAAAAATGGAAAATTAGCCAAGTGTGGTGGCACATACCTGCAATCCCAGATACTAGGCAGGCAGATCACTTGGTCAGGAGATCGAGACCATCCTGGCTAACATGGTGAAATCCCATCTCTACTGAAAAATACAAAAAATTAACTGGGTGTGGTGGCATGCACCTGTAGTTCCAGCTATTCAGGAGGCTGAGGCAGTAGGATCTCTTGAACCTGGTAGGTGGAGGTTTCAGTGAGCCAAGATCATGCCACTGCACTCCAGCCTGGGTGACAGAGCAAGACTCCATCTCAAGAAAAAAAAAAAAATGTGAAAGCAACCTAAGTGTTCATAGATGGATGAATAGATAAAGAAAATGTGGTATATACATATGATGGATGCTACTCAGCCTTAAAAATAGAATAAAATCTTGCTATATGAGACAACTTGGATGGACATTATGTTAAGTGAAATGAACCAGTCAAAGAAAGACAAATAATAAGTAATTCCACTTATACAGGGTATTTAAAATAGTTAAACTCATAGAAGCAGAGAGTAGAATGGTGATTTCCAGAGGTGGGGGCAATGGTTGAGGAGTTGATCTTCAATGAGTGAGTATAATATTTCAACTATGAAAAATGAATGAGATCTAAACATTCTGCTGTACTGCATTGTGCCTATTATTAACAATATCATATTTTACACTTAAAAATTTTAAGAAAGTAGATCTCATGTTAAGTGTCCATACCATAAATCTGAAAAAAAAAAAAAGGATACCTTGAATAACAAGTAGGCTTGAGTAACTAGGTTGTCATTTCAATTCAGTTTCCACATTAGCAATCCGGACTTTGCTTCCCTACCTCACCTTTTCAGTGCCTCACCTTTTCTGTGAAGATTAAATTGTCCTAGCCAGCCCACAGGAAGTTTTCATCCCTGTAAAATTCCACTGACTCTTATTATCTGCATCATTCATTGTGTGGTATTATTTGCTATACTTTCAGTAGCTTCTTTGTATATATAACTTTAAAAATTCTGGAGGGACAAACAACCAAGAATCTTACTTTTTTCCATCTCTCTTTTTAATCTTGACTGTGTAAAGTTGCAGCATTTTGATTGATTTATTATATATACAGTGTCTATTCAATTTCTGTTAACTTCCAAGCTCATTGACTTGATAAATCTCAACTAGACAGTAGAGGCATTCATTGCAATTGATGACAGATTTTCAAATATCTTTAAGTTCATTTTCTATTATTTATAATACATTTTAACTCTTCTGGAGAAGGAAGTATATGATATAGTTCAGTGCATTAATACTTAATTTTTAAAAATTGGAAAGTAATATGATTTCTCTCTGGGCTCCAAATTCCTAAATGATCTATAAATGATATATTTTGCTTTATAAAGTTGCTGTCTGTTACATGAATATTCATAAAGTGAGTAGGTGAATGTTTCCCGTTTTATAAAGTATTCATTAGAAGTATATTTTAGAAGTACTTGTTCCTTAACTATTTAGGGAACTAAATAATCTAGTTGGGTTGTTTACTTATGAAAAGATTTTTCACTATTAATTTTTTTTTCAATGATTCAGGTTTTCTATTTTTCTTTATTTCAGTTTTGGTGGCTATGTTATATTTGGAATTTATCTGTTACCCTTAGTTTTTAATATTATTTGTATAAAGTTCTTCATAGCTCAGGTTAGTTGATGCTTAGTAACTTTTTGATGAATGAATGAATCAATAAATCAATGTTAGGCTCAAGTACCTAGAATGAAGTCTGTATTCATAAACCCATACTTCAGACTCATAAATGAAATAGCATAATATTAAATTATAACATTGAACAAAATGTAATGCACAAGTAAATGTGTCAAGAATATGCCCCTTTATAAAATTTTTAAAAATTTTAGCAAAAATAGACAACTTCCCCAACCTAGAAGGCAGGCCAACATTCAAATTCAGAAAATACAGAGAACATCACAAAGATACTCATCAAGAAGAGCAACCCCATGACACATGGTCATCAGATTCACCAGGGTTGAAATGAAGAAAAAATGCTAAGGACAGCCAGAGAGAAAGTTGGGTTACCCACAAAGGGTGGGCACCAGACTAACAGTGGATCTCTCAGCAGAAACCCTACAAGCCAGAAAAGATTGGGGGCCAATATTCAACATTCTTAAAGAAAAGAATTTTCAACCCAGGATTTCATATTCAGTCAAACTAAACTTCATAAGAGTGAGAGAAATAAAATCATTTATGGACAAGCAACTGCTGAGAGATTTTGCCACTACCAGGCCTGCTTTACAAGAGCGCCTGAGGGAAACACTAAACATGAAAAGGAACAACCGGTACCAGCCACTGCAAAAACGTACCAAATTGTAAAGACTGTAGATGCTATGAAGAAACTGCATCAACTAATGGGCAAAATAAACAGCAAGCATAATGGCAGGATCAAATTCAAACATAACAATATTAACCTTAAATGTAAATGGGCTAAACGCCCCAATTAAAAGACACAGACTGGCAAATTGGAGAGAGCGAAGACCTATTGGTGTGCTGTATTCAGGAGATCTAGCTCACGTGCAAAGACACACATTGGCTCAAAATACAGGGATGGAGAAATATTTACCAAGCAAATCAAAAGCGAAAGAAAGCAGGGCTTGCAATCCTAGTCTCTGATAAAACAGACTTTAAATGAACAAAGATCAAAAGAGACAAAGAAAGGTAATGGTAAATGGATCAATGCAACAAGAAGGGCTAACTATTCTAAATATATATGCACCCAGTACAGGAGCAACCAGATTCATAAAGCAAGTTCTTAGAGACCTACAAAGAGACTTGGATTCTCACACAATAATAGTGGGAGATTTTAACATTCCACTGTGAATACTAGAGAGATCAATGAGACAGAAAATGAACAAGGATATCCAGGACTTGAACTCAGATCTGGACCAAGTGGATCTAATAGACATCTACAGAACTCTCCACCCCAAATCAACGGAATACACATTCTTCTCAGCACCATATCACACTTATTCTAAAATTGACCTCATAATTAGAAGTAAAATGTTCCTCAGCAAATGCAAAAGAATAGAAATCATAAAAAAAAATCTCTCAGACCACAGTGAAATCAAATTAGAACTCAGGATTAAGAAATTCACTGAAAACCACACAACTACATGGAATATAAACAACCTGCTCCTGAATGACTACTGGATAAATAATGAAATGAAGGCAGAAATAAAGATATTCTTCAAAACCAATGAGAACAAAGACAGAATGTGCCAGAATCTCTGGGACACATTTAAAGCAGTATGTAGAGGGAAATTTATATGGCACTAAATGTACACAAGAGAAAGGAGGAAAGATCTAAAATCAACACCCTAATGTCACAACTAAAAGAACTAGAGTAGCAAGAACAAATTGAAAAGCTAGCAGAAGACAAGAAATAACTAAGATCAGAGCAGAAGTGAAGGAGATAGAGACAGGAAAAACCCTACAAAAAAATCAATGAATCCAGGAGCTGGTTTTTTGAAAAGATTAACAAAATAGATAGACCACTAGCCAGACTAATAAAGAAGAAAGGAGAGAAGAATCAAATAGATGCAATAAAAAATGATAAAGGGGATATCATCACTGATCAAAAAGAAATACAAACTACCATCAGAGAATACTATAAACACCTCTATGCAAATAAACTAGAAAATCTAGAAGAAATAGATACATTCCTTGACACTTACACTTTCCCAAGTCTAAACCAGGAAGAAGTCGAATCCCTGAATGGATAACAAGGTCTGAAATTGAGGCAGCAATTAATAGCCTACCAACCAAAAAAAGTCCAGGAGCAGACTGATTCACAGCTGAAGTCAACCAGAGGTACAAGGAGGAGCTGGTACCATTCCTTTTGAAACTATTCCAAACTACAGAAAAAGAAGGAATCCTCCCTAACTCATTTTATGAGGCCAGTATCATCTTGATACCAAAACCTGGCAGAGACACAAATAAAAAAGAAAATTTCATCAAATATCCCTGATGATTCTTTATACAAAAATCCTCAATAAAATACTGGCAAACTGAATCCAACAGCACATCAAAAATCTTATCCGTTATGATCAAGTTGGCTTCATCCCTGGAATGCAAGGTGGTTCAACATTCTCAAATAAAAAAATGTAATCTATCACATAAACAGAACCAAAGACAAAAACCACTTGATTATCTCAATAGATGCAGAATTCCTTCGACAAAATTCAACAGCGCTTTATGCTAAAAACTCCAATAAACTAGGTATTGATGGAATGTATCTCAAAATAATAGATATTTATGACAAACCCAAAGCCAGTATCATACTGAATCGGTAAAAACTGGAAATATTCCCTTTGAAAACTGGCACAAGACAAGATACCCTCTCTCACCACCTATTCAACATAGTATTGGAAATTCTGGCCAGGGCAGTTGAGCAAGAAAAAGATGTAAATTAGGAAAAGAGGAAGTCAAATTGCCTCTATTTGCAGACAACATGATTGTATATTTAGAAGGCCCCATTGTTTCAGCCCAAAATCTCCTTAAGCTGATAAGCAACTTCCGCAAAGTCTCTGGATACAAAAATCAATGTGCAAAAATCACAAGCATTCCTATACATCAATAACAGACAAACTGAGAGCCAAATCATGAGTGAACTTCCATTCACAATTGCTGTACAGAGAATAAAATACCTAGGAATACAACTTACAAGGGATGTGAAAGAACTCTTCAAGGAGAACTACTTGAGGAAATAAGCAAAATCACAAACCAATGGAAAAACATTCCATGCTGATGGTTAGGAAGAATCAGTATCGTCAAAATGGCTATACTGCCTAACAATTTACAGATTCAGTGCTATCCTCATCAAGCTACCATTGGCTTTCTTTACAGAATTGGGAAAAAAGACACCTTACATTTCGTATGGAACCAAAAAAGAGCCCAAATAGCCAAGACAATCCTAAGAAAAAACAACAATAACAAAAAACAAAGCTGGAGGCATCATGCTACCTGACTTCAAATAATACTACAAGGCTACAGTAATCAAAATAGCACAGTATTAGTACCAAGACAGAGATATAGAACAATGGAACAGAACAGAGGCCTCCGAAATAAGGCCCTACATCTACAACCATCTGTTTTTTGACAAACCTGACAAAAGCAAGGTGGAAAGGCTTCCTTATTCAATAAATGGTGTTGGGAAATCTGGCTAGCCATATGGAGAAAGCTGAAACTGGATTCCTCTCTTACATCTTACATAAAAATTATCTCCAGATGGATTAAAGATTTAAACATAAAACTTACTACCATAAAAACCCTAGAAGAAAACCTAGGCAATATCATTCAGGACATAGGCATGGGCAAGGACTTCGTGACTAAAACACCAAAAGCAATGTAAACAAAAGCCAAAATAGACAATTCGAAGCTTCGGTACAGCAAAAGAAACTATCATTAGAGTGAACAGGCCACTAATATAATGGGAGAAAATTTTTGTAGTCTACCCACCTGACAATGGGCTAATGTCCAGAATCACAAAGAACTTCAACAAACCTACAAAAGAAAACAAAATCAAATAGTGGGTAAAGGATATGAACAGGCACTTCTAAAAAGAAGACATTTATGTAGCCAACAAACATATGAAAAGAAGCTCATCATCACTGGTCATTAGAGAAATGCAAATCAAAACCACATTGAGATACCGTCTCATGCCAGTTAGAATACAATCATTAAAAAGTCAGGAGACAACAGATGCTGGAGGGGATATGGAGAAATAGGACAACTTTTACACTGCTGGTGGGAGTGTAAATTAGTTCAGCCATTGTGGAAGACAGTGTGGTGATTTCTCAAGGACCTAGAGATAGCAATACCATTTGACCTAGCAATCCCACTACTGGGTATATACCCAAAGGATTATAAATCATTCTACTATAAAAACACATGCACACATATGTTTACTGCAGCACTGTTCACAATACCAAAGACTTGGAACCAACCCAAGTGCCCATTATTGATAGACTGGATAAAGAAAATGTGGCATATATACACCATGGACTACTATGCAGCCATAAAAAGGATGAGTTCATGTCCTTTGCAGGGACATGGATGAAGCTGGAAACCATCATTCTCAGCAAACTAACACAAGAACAGAAAATCAAACAGCGTATGTTCTCACTCATAAGAAGGAGTTGAAAAATGAGAACACATGGACACAGGGAGGGGAACAACACACACTGGGGCCAGTCATTGGGTGAGGGGCTAGGGATGGCATAGCATTAGGTGAAATACCTAATGTAGATGACGAGGCGATGGATGCAGCAAACCACCGTGACACATGTGTAAGTATGTAACAAGCCTGCACGTTCTGCACATGTACCCCAGAACTTAAAGTACAATTAAAAGAAATTAATCTTAATATACCCTTGCTTTTTTCCCATCTCAACTCTAGTGATGTAATCAACTATTCAGACCAGATGAATAACTTTCCACTCTTCTCTAAACATATGCACACATGTATAGTGTTTGTGCTTTATTTTTATGTATTTTTATTTTGCTATTTTTAAATACATATGACATACTAAAGGGTGAATATCTGATTTGGTACACTCTTTAAGGAATATGTGCAAAAGGAACAAGCATGTACCTACACACAGTTTAGGTAAAAGAATATCCCCCCACAATACAGCCCCTTCTCCTCAAACCAAGGATGCCATAATTCCAAAATTTCTGTTAAAGATACTTTTACTTTTTACTTTTTTTTATAGTAATTAACCGTATATGTAGGCATCCTGGAGCACTCTATTTCCTATTTTCTTGTGATTCATTTTTGTTTTTGAATTTGCTATGTCATCTAAATTTCAAATCTGTTGGCATGAATCTTTTCGTATTATTCTTTATTATCTTATCAAGATATAAATGCCTGCTTCATTTGTGGCCATACCTTGACTCTATTTGTATTATTGTTTACATGTGCCTCTGTTTTCTTAATTAATTTTGCCAATTTTTGGAACTTTATTAGATTTTTCAGTTCTTGACTTATTTTGTTTTCTAAAATGTACCATTGTTTCAATGTCTGTTTTTATCTTTATTTTTTTGCTGACATTTACTTTATTTGTGGTCATTGTCTAGTTTTTTTCCAACTAATTTTTTAAGTTAGACACGCAGATCAATTTCTTAACCCTTCTCTTTTTTTCCCCTAATTTAATCATTAAAGGTAATCATACGTTTGGTATGTGTGTGTGTGTGTGTGTGTGTGTGTGTGTGTGTATATATATATATATAAAATTGCCTTTATCCCAAAAACTTTATAATTTTTATTTTCCTTGACCCCTGTATTATTTAGAAGTATTTTTTGTTGAATTTTCTGAATGTACGTATAATTTAAAGTTCTTTTCATTATTGACTTCTAATTTATCTGTGAGGTGGCTAGAGAATATGATGAATATGACACCAACCCTTTAAAATCAGTATAGATTTACTTTATACCCTAGAACATGTTCAATTTTTAAATTGTTTCACTTATGCCTGTAAAGAAAGTGTACTGTCCAGTTGGAGGCAGTGTTTTGCATATAGTTATTAGATACTTTTGCTAGTTTGTTAACTAAGTTATTTAAATACTTTAAATACTACTACTCATTTTGTCTCTCAGTCACACTAAAATGAACGTTTGAAATATTTGTCCCAATTATGATTAACTTGCAAATTTTTGTTTTTAATTCAATCATGTATTTATATATTTTGAAACTTTTATTATAATTTATATTTAAAATGTATATATTTCCTCCTGAATAAAAGCTTTTATTTGTGACTCTCTTTATTTTTGGTGGTGGTTTTTGCCTTCAATCTTTTTATATATGTTAATAGAGCTATTCCAGTTTTTCAGTATTTATTAATTTTATTAAAAACTTTTTTTTACTATCTCAAATAATTATTGAAAAATTTTTTTTAGTCTTTTATGTTCAGAGTTTATTTTAGTTGTGACTTTTAAAATAGCATGTACTTGGATATTTTTCTAATCCAATCTGTCTACTTTTGTTACTGGATTGGACAAACTTGTTGATTTTACATTGTTCTGACGATGAACATTCTTTTATTTATATCTCTAGCAAATTATTTTGATATTTGTATGTGTCCTGCTTCTTATATTTATTTGAGTTGATTAGTGTGATTTTTAGTTTTAAATTACCATCTATTTCTCCACTTATTTGGAAGTTATACACGTTTTCTCATCTGTAAAGGGGTAACTCTCCCGCATTGTGTGCATATGTAATTTAATGAAATTTAAATAAATTGTTACCTATCCCCTTTACAATAAGTGAATTGCAAAAACCTTTAAATCTGATTCCATTACCCCTTACTTAGAGACAGTTGATTTTTTAAAATAAACTGAATCCTAAACTCACAAATTCAAAATTGTTATTATAGTATGCAGCCAATATTTACCTACATTTACGTAGAAGTTTACAATTTTCATTGTTTAAGCTTATTTCTCGCATCTGGTGTGTTCTTTCTGGTATCATTCCTTCTTTAGGAACATTTTATAAATATTGTTTAAATATAATATCACCTATTGATTATGTATGCTCTCAGGTATTTACTTTTAGTATGAAAATACCTTTATTTCTTCTCAATCTGGAAAATAATTTTACTGAATATAACAAATCTAGATTGATATTTATTTTCTCTGTAAACAAGATGTCACACCTCTATTTTCTGTTTCCACTCTGACTGACTCTGAGGCAGCTATGGGTTTTTTTTGGTGGCAATCTTTTTACTTTTGCTACTTTTAAGATAGTTTTATTCTGTTTAGCATTCTGAAATTTCACTAGGATGTAACATGGTATGAATTTATTATTATTTAAAATTTGTGTGGGCCTCTGTTGAGATACCCAGATTTTAGAATATTTGTATTCAATCAATTACAGAACATATTTAATTATTAAGTTCTCACATTTTATATTTGATTCATTGTCTCTTTTTGTTGAATCGTTCTCATCAGATGTGTATTTCTCCTTCTCACTACATTTTATATGTCCCATAATATCACTTTCATTCCTTTTATCATTGTGTCTTTCTGAACCCTATTCAGAATATTTTCTTCAGTTTGACCTTCCAAATAAATATGTTCTTTTTTTTTTTAATCTGGCTTTAATCAGCTGTTTGATTTATTCTTCACATTAAAAAAAAAAGACCTTTTTGTTCAAGTCAGAAATTTCTTGAATCCCCATTCTCCCCAAACTACTCCCACCTACACACATATTTTCTTCCAAGATAGGTCATTTATTTTTATGTACCATTCTGATCTGATTATTTACTATTATTAGGTATAAGACATATGTGCTATTCTAAAATTTTACCAAATGGCAGTTTGAAACTACTGTTACTTGAATTCCATGTCGTCTTTATTGAATTTCTGTCTCATTTTGCTGAAGCACATCCCTTTCTTCTGAAAAAAGAAAAGATATTTTGATTTAGTTTTCGGTTATTTGTATTTCCAAACTTGATCTTGGGGAACTCCTAGTATTTTGATATTTGATCATCAGATTGATCCTCTGTCTTGTGCCTTTCCTCTCAAATATACTCATTTTTCCTTTTTGTCTTATTTTTTAAGTGATTTGCGGGTTTTTATCTCACAAATCATGTATTTTTAAGTAAAAATATTTATTTTAAATTTCTTATAGTTCTTTCATGCTTCTGGATACTTATTTATTCATAATGACTTTTCTTGTTTCATAGTAGATCTCTTACCTATTGTTAAGGATAAATTAACTATATGTTTTTAAGCTTTTTCTTGTTCTTGAACTAATCTTTCCCAAGGCATTTTTCTTTTGCTTCATAAATAATTTTTTTTATATTACAGAATTTATTAAAGTCTGTAGTGTTTCTCTTTTTCAGCCAATATTTCATAATAAAAAAATAAAAAAGTTAAGGGGGAAAACTGACTAACCAGCGATCTAAGTATGAGAGTAACGAGGTAGGGAAACAGCCTTTATTCTGAGGAACTCTGAGGTGCCAAACTGGCTTTACTCACAGGCACCTAAGTCTACTAAGTCTACCCAGCCTTTTTTTTAGTTATCTCAAGACTCTTGGTTCAATAGTCTTATCAAAAATATCCTTTCCCTCACAGTTGTTTTTCTCTCTCGTGGCTTCAATATAGTATTTAATCTGATACTATATGCATACTAAATGCTGGCTACAGACTATACAGTATTCTTCCTTCAAGTACAAGACGGTAACTATTCTGTATGTAGCTTTCATATGACCTACCTACTTTTAGCATCAATCTCACCAACACTGTACCTGTAAGTCTTAAATTCTGGATTTCTGTAGCATTCTGAAGGGAGATTAATCCTTCTCACCTTTAAAGTCCCTTTTATCTCTATTCTTTGTTGTAGCTTTCTGTGGTCTCTTTTATAACATTTACATTTTATCTTCTTGGTGTCTTGAGGAAATTTGTTAAAACATTTTGTCTTTTAATAGCTTTCTTTTCTCTTTATTTTGGTTGTATCTACTTATTCCTTTATTATTATTTAGTTGAACTTTTACATGTACAGTAAATTAATCTTCTCATCCAAAAAGCTTAGTTTATTCTTTATAATACTTGTATCATATTCCATAAAATGAGTATTTTTAAATTTTATCTAAAACATTTCCTTACAAATATATTTCACATCCTCCACATTTTTCAACTTCAATCATGTGTGTGTGCCTATGTATGTGCATATGTGTGTTTGTATGTAATTTCACATTATTTCTGTCATATACTATAGGCAAACATACCATAAATTAGATTGTTTTGTTACTTGCTGTCTTCTATAATGTTCATTCGATAAACCACAACAAGAGTACTTTAGGAAAATATTTTATCAGTTCACATTTCCAACATCAATGTCAATGCATTTAACCACACTGTTGCCAGCAATGAGTAGTACTGCCCTTTATAATTATTGCCAAATTGATATAAATGTATTTAATTGTTGCTTAAATTGTTAAAATCACTAAATTATTAAAAACTGTTCTTTAAAATTTTCTTTATCACAAGTGATATTAAACATCTTTGTACATATTTTGTTGACATGATGTTCTCTTCTGTGAGTTCCCCATTTGTATTCATTGACAATTTTATTATAAAAATATTTGTCTTTTTCTGAATCATTGGAGAGATTTTTCAAACAGTTAATATAATAAATTGTATTTGTCATATATTTTATTGTAAATATTTTCCATTGCTATTCTATTATTTTTCTTACAACTTTTATAAGGTGACTTTTGGACACTAATGGTATATTCTTAAAACCTATACATATGTCTGGATTCTGGGTACATTGTTAAAGACAAAAGTTCTCCCATACAAATTTTACAAAAAGTCTATTTTCAATAGACTACAATGTTATATTTTGGCTTAAAATATCTTACTTATTTTCACATTTAATAGTTAATGTATGTAGTCTTACATTTCCTGTTTATGTGATGAATAAAATCAATTTTATTTTCTTTTTAGTGAGAAGTCATTTATTCTAGCAAAACTTACTAATTTTCGTTACTTCCTGTGACTTAAACTGACTTCCTTGTTACATATTAAGTTTTTATATTTACTTTATTCTCTTTTCTGCTTCTGAATTCTGTTAAAACTATCTATTAATTGATTTCTGAGCCATTTATTACATGGTTTTGGATTTAAGGTAATCAGTATCAAAAAGCACATCCTTCTTTAGTATTTTTTAATTTTTAAAAATATTCTTGAATATTTGAAGATGTTTACCTCTCCATGATAACTTTACATTAACCAGTGCTTTTAAAATTCAATTCTGTGAAGAATTGCATTCATTTATATTTAGAAAAAATACATTTAGAGAGAAAACAACCAGCTCTTAAAGGATCTTATAAGCATCTCAAGGAATTTGCATCTGTTTTTGAGGTCACTGTGTTTAAGTGCATTTCTTGAGGCTGGAAATGAAAAGTCTTTGAAAAACAGAAGAAAAATAGTCATATATGAAATTATAGACATTACTTTCTTTACAAAGTGAGGGGTGATTGAAACAAAGGAAGGCAAGCTCTGAGACAGGAAGTTCAGTAATGCAGCTGTTACTATCTTCAAGTTAATTATAAAGGAGATGAATATGGCCTAAATGAGGAACACAGCATTAAGGATAGATAGGTGGACAGATTTTAAAAGTGGTAGGATTTAGTGTTGAGCGAGGAATGAGTGAAGCACTGGGATTTCCAACTTTCATAATTTGTTTACTACATCCAGGGACCAAAATGTAATATACTATCTGTACTTCGTGGAACACCGTGTAAATCCAGAGCACATAATACTATGTAAATGCACTTATGACAGAATTATGCTAAATTTAAAAGGCAGTATGCAAATGTCATAAAATATGTAAACAGAAACAATATACAGAAAAAATAAAATATATCTAACGCTATCATGACAAAGGAAAAACATTTATATATCTAATCATTTATTTTACAGAAAATAATAAAATGATATATAATTAAAAGATACTCCTTTTTTTACTATTGTACATAATTTTTAAAAAAATACCATTGCTTGAGCATTTGCTATGTGCCTTACACTGTGTTGACTACCACTAATATTATCTTATTTACTTGTCACAAATTTCCTTTTAAGTAGGACTATTTCTAATACTCCTCTTTCTATTTATTTTCTTACCAGTTGAGGAAGCTGCTGCTTACAGAGATAAATCACTTGCTGAAAGTCATTTGTTTCCTAGGAGGTGACAGAGCCAGAACTGATTTGGAAGCTAACATTAAATAGCTTTCTTTTTCTTGTATCCTTCACTATATTTTGCTTATATTCACTACTAACTGCTGTCAATTAATAAATGACATCTTTTGGTGCCTCAGAGAGACAGACAGTAATTACAGAAGAATAGAAAATATATCCAAAAACAAAACAACACGCGAAAGCACAATACATTATTTACAAGACCATTACTTTAGAGAACCCTTGACTACTATGATCAACAGAAACAAACAACTGATAGTTGTTGAAGGTTCAACAAAAACTTCGTGGTTACATTTTAAAATCTATGGATCTATGATGGTATTCATGTTCTGGCTGCATCTATCAGTAGTGATAATGCTCATTTTGGTTATAAACATTATAATTATGAATCTGAATGTCTTTATTTTCTGCCAAGAATATCATTCTTCTTTTATATGGGGTTATTTGGGTAATTTGGAGAGCTCCAAGTATGAGAAATCACTTTCTTTCATTCATGATTCTTTTGTCCAAAGGACCACATTCTGAACCAAGTACCACAGGATATGTCTCAGTATAACTGAGCCTCCAAAGTCCATTCTAATGTTATACTTGATGACCTCTTTCTCTCTTTTCAACAAATATGGATAAAATAAATTTTCAGGCAACTGGGTTATTCAGGGAAGCAAACATGCTAAATATAGCAGAGTATGATGATAAGGCTGAGAAGTTAAGAAAATCATCTAGTTCTTGCACATTTACATGAAACAAGGCCTCAGCCTTTCAATTAGAATGAGCTGAAAGCCAAAGTTGTGCTGAGTGCTGTCAGCACAATTAGCATTTGTATTTTTAGTAGTAGTCCAGGCCCCATGAATAGTGCCAGCATCACTTAAGATAAACCTGCTAGTCAGATAATCTGTGCTAAAAATAGTTAACCAAAGAAGAGCAATTTCTCTTTTTGACACATAGTCAAGTACTTTTTAATACAGGGTGATGGGTTTTTGGCAGTGAGAGCAGTCAGAAAAAACTGTTCCACAGTGAGAATTCATTCAATTGGGTTCAGCAAATAGAAGAAAACAAAAGGGGTTATGATATTAGAGAGTCAGGCACTGCAGCCAGAGGACTTCGAACACCACAGAACAGCCTTGTATTTCAATTCCAACTCTAATTCTTGTTAACTAGAGGAAGAAGTTTTAAAACCAATTTTAGACTCAGTTTCCCCAGAAAGTGGGGTTAAAAACAACTGTCTCAGAGTTATTGTGAAGAAAATGCTGGCACAGGACCTGCACACAGTACCAATAAACATTGGCTTCCATCTTTTCTTCATTCTTCTTGCCCCTCCATCATTTTTGTTCATTCCCACTTAATATGCCTAAGGTAAGAAAAACCACATTCAGATTCTATCAAGTCACTATTGTCACTTTCTCTTGCTCCAGAGGCTACCTTCGACTTCTTTCTTCCTCAGTGAACTCTGCTACACAATCCCCAACCCCAACACCCCTGTCATTTGCTACCCATGCCATTTCTCAAACACTCATCTCATGGTAATCTACTTGACCTGTCTCATTTGCCATCAGTACTCTTGTTAGTTAAGGTATTTTTTGATCAGAGGTTCATAGGAAGAAGAGATTCATTTGATGCCTCAGTACAGTAAACCGTTTTAGGTCAGGGGCTTTAGAAATATTTCCTTAATTCAAAAGCTCTAAAAAATATTGACCTCTTGTTCTTAGCCTCTTATGCAGGGATGTTCAATCTTTTGGCTTCCCTGGGCCCCACATAAAATTCAGTAACACAAATGATAGCTGATGGGCTAAAATAAATGGCAAAAAATTCTCATAATGTTTTTAAAAATTTATGTATTTGTGTTGGGCCACATTCAAGGCTGTCCTGGACCCCATGCAGCCCAGGGGCCATGGGTTGGACCAACTTGCTCGAGAGCTAGAAAGGGTTTAAGCTCAAGAAATTTACTAGTACAGTCTCTAGTCAGGTTTGGAGACTGAGAATCTCTCAGCCTGACAGGAAAAAGAGAAGTGCTAATGGCATATTTTTATTGCTGACAAATGTTGAGGATGCAACACGGCTTGGAAAGAGATCTGGAATAGCCATTAAGAGTCAGAAGTTCTGCCAGGCGAGCTGGCTCACGCCTGTAATCGCAGCATTTTGAGAGGCTGAGGTGGGCGGATCACCTGGTGTTGGGAATTCAAGACCAGCCTGACCAACGTGGAGAAATCCTGTCTCTACTAAAAATACAAAAAAATTAGCCAGGCCTGGTGGTGCATGCTAATCACCAACTCTGATGAGGAACAACCACGATTCTTCTGCTGGTCTAGTCATTCATTCTTCTTTTTGGAAATGTGAGAGAAAATCTACATTCAAAAATAACTAGCCTGTCTTTTCCAAGATCACAAAGGTCAATTTGCAGGTTAATAGTTAAATGCTTTCTTTAATCACAATCTTTAAGAATAAAATCAATTATTTAAAATGTCTTTCAAGTGACTTTAATAGCAGATGTTTTTCCTTCAAAGAAGCTTTTTTTTTCCCTAATACTTTCCATGAATCAAACATACTACATGGAATTCATCCCTTGAAGTGGTGTGTTTCATGTCACCAAGAACCAAGATGTCCAGGCATAGATGTGGTGGTTTGCTTGTCCATTTATTTTTATTTATTTTTAAACTTTTTAATGTCTATATCTTTTTTGATAAAAATGGAGTCTTGCTATATTGCCCAATTTGGTTTTAAACTACTGGCCTCAAGCAGTCTTCCTGCCTCAGCCTTCAAAAGTGCTTGGGTTACAGGTGTGAGCCACCATTCCCAGTTGATCTCTATATAGGATACAAAGGTATTCTTGTTCTGTTCCTCAAAATGTCTTAAGATATAATAATGAAAGAGAAGAGACAGCATAGTATCATGCAAGGGCCTTTTGCTTAATCTTCTTATTTCTTCAAGAAGCCCTCTGACTCAATTTTCTGATTTTAAAATTGGAAATAATGACCCTGAACTCAGAGTTACTCTAAGGATTAAAAGAGATTATCTATGTAAATTTCTTAGTGCAGTATCTGAAACATAATTCAGTGGCTCAATAAATATTTTTCTTTACTATTTTCTGTCATCTAGGACTGACTAAAATTTTCATATATTCTTTAAGATAATGGAATCCCATGATTTGCCCAGATTCTGCATCCACAACTTAGTTGCTTTAAAAAGAAATTACAATAGCACTGGACTTCTATATCATCAAGTCAAGTTAAAGTTGTATTGACCAACTAGTAAATAGTTCACTGTGCTAGGTACTGAAAAGAATAATAAAACTATAAAATCTAGTAATGCATACCTTGAAGAAGCTAAAAAATCCTGTTGAAAGACAAGGCTCACTTTCTCTCCACTCTCCACAATCCACTTACACACAAAAATATAATAGCACGAGAAAGGAATATAAGGTAGTGGAGTGGTTGATCTTGGTTACCGTCACTGGCAAGGTATTTGCAGTGGAAGTGGATTATAACTTAGTGGATTGAAGTTTGAAGGATAAATAGGAGCAGAGAGATTTTTATATTGCAGGAACATTATCAACTATAAATATGAAGATAAAAATAGGCATACTATTGGGATCAAGAGACTAGTCAGAATAAAAGTGTCCAAGAGTCATATCTGAGGCATGGGGTCCAAGGTTTTAAAGACATTAAGTCCCAGAAGTTAAGCTGGGAGATTAGGAGTATATGCACTGGGAGACATTGTAGATCCGTTAGCTACTATATCCATATAGTTGTTCAGGCAATGGAGCCTCAGATCTGGAAAATAATTTAGTAAACCACAAAAGCACAGCTACTTCATATCAAAAAGATGAAATTTATTTTTAGGATTACTTTGGGTCTCTCCAGAGTTTGGGAGTCAATACACGTATAATCCACTGAGTTTCCATCTGGCCATCCATGACTCTTCCATTTGCAGAGCTCCTGGACACAACACTACTTTACCAACATTGGTTTGGGAACTGTTGTTTGTAGTACTGGCCTCAACAGCATCTGAGGAAAAGGAACTAACTGGGACGTGGTCTTTCTTAGTTCTCTGAGGTCAAGGAGTACCAGTCTTTTCAGTGTAGCAGTAAAAGTCATGCCCAGGTTTTTTGTCATTAGGTATGGGCACTGTATTAATTTCCTAGGGCCTCCATAACAAAGTACCACAAACTGGATGGCTTCAAACAACAGTAATTTATTTTCTTGTATTTGTGGAGGCCAGAAGTCTGAAGTCAAGGTATTGTCAGGCCTGTGCTTCCTCTGAGAACTGTAGGGAAGTGTCCTTCCTTGCCTGTTGTAACTTCTCGTGTTTACCATCAATCCTTGTTGTTCCTTGATCTATAGATGCATCTCTCTGCCGCTTCTATGTATGTCACAGGGCAATTTTTCTCCTGTGTGACTATCTGTATGCCTCTTCTCTCTTACAAGGATACCATTCATATTGTATTAAGGGTCCATCCTGTACTTCAGTATGACTTCATCTTAATTTGACTACATCTATAAAGACTCTATTTTCAGAAAATATCATATTGATGGGTACCAGGCATTAGGACTCTGACATAGCTTTTTTTTGAGTGACACAATCTAACTCAAAACAGATACAATTATCTGGATAGAAATTGCCTTATGAGGAAATTATGCCTTATAGATCAAGATGGAAATAAGTCTTATGTTGATCAATAGAAACAGCTTTGCCTGAAGCTCAGGCATCTTGGGAATACACTAGTAGTGCTGAAAAATTCCTGAGCCTCAATTATATCCTTGAACACTTACTTCTACTTTTGAGAACTGAGTTTTCATTATAAGGCATATTGCTTGAATTTAAAAATGCACAAAATTATGTGGAGATTTTGAATTTATACATCCGTTTCAAATTCATCATTACATTTGATTTGCACAACAGAATTTGTAAGTCTCAAATTATTATTGCTAAAGGTTTACATCAAACTTGTTTTCCACATCAGAGTCTGAACTAATTGAAAAATGAAATAAAATTCTAAGCAGATCAGCATGTTATTGCCTTATCACCTAATTACAGTCATCAAAGAATATCATCCAGCTTCTTAACACTGACAGACTTACCCACCCCTGGCAGTCAGCTCTTCAGTGGTGCCTCTCTAAGGAAAGACCTCACCCTTTTACAGCTTCTTCCTAAAAAGAAAAGAGAGGTGCTGAACAGAGCACTGCCATATTATTCTCTATAAATTTACCATTCAAATCACACTATTCCAGTTTTTCTGGAGCAGAACAAGTAAAAGGGTAGAAAGAAGCTAGGAATGTTATCCTAATTGTGTTCCCATTACCTGCAAGGAAACATCAAAATTAGCAAAGAAACATTTGTTCCCAACATTAATTGCCAACATTTTTTTTTCAGATAAGAAAAATAAGGCTCAATGATATAAGGTGATTTACTTAAGCTTTTTTGGCTATCTGCTAATTCTGTAAATATTTCCAGGTACCATCATTGCCTTCTCTTTGTATTATACACGTTAAACATAATATGGTCTCTTTATGTTATGCTTGTCATATGGATTCTGTCATATAGGATTCTTTTACCAGCAACCCCTGCTATCACAGATACATCTTGGATGATATAATTAATTTTTCTTCTTTTTTTTGAGACGGAGTCTTGCTCTGTTGCCAGGCTGGAGTGCAGTGGTGCAACCTTGGCTCACTGAAACCTTTGCCTCCTGGGTTCAAGTGATTCTTCCACTTCAGCCTCCTGAGTAGCTGGGACCACAGGCGCATGCCACCATGCCCGGCCAATTTTTGTATTTTTAGTGGCAACGGGGTTTCACAATGTTGGCCAGGATGGTCTCGATCTCTTGACCTCGTGATCCGCCCACCTCGGCCTCCTAAAGTGCTGGGATTACAGGCATGAGCCACCGTGCCCGGATGATATAATTAATTCTTAGAAATCATGCTTTGCCATATTTTCCCAGTCAAAATGTAACAGGTTGGCATTTTGAACTACAGTTGAACTCTGTAGTTCTCAGAATAACTGACTCTTGGGAAAATAAACCCTTTCTATTATTTTAAGCACAAAAGTTGAAACTCATCAAAAGAAGTTAAGGATGTTAAGTTGCCTCTTCATAGCAGGAGTCTAACCATAGCCGACAATTACTAACTATTCTGTGATTATAGCCATCAGGTCTCATATCTACAAAATCAACTCGTAAACATAGTAAGATACCAGTCATGCTTAGAACTGTCTCTTTGTTATTTCACAGCACTTAACACAATCATAACTTATAAATATGGTATTTATTTTCTTGTCTCTATCTTGCATGAAAATGTAAACCCAATTAGGACAGGAATCACATTTGTCATATTGATTCTTGTTTCCAAGCACACTTTTAGGCAAATTAACACAAGTAAAAAATGATTGAAGAAATATATGAATAAAATGTTATTTTTTTATACTTGTCAAACAATATAATACTTCATTCATATTTTACTTAGGTGATTTACATCTCTTTGAAGGTCTTAAGGCACTAAAATATTTTTGACAGTTTAAATTTCCTTTCTCTTAGACATAAGAGTTTAGTATTGAGAATGACAGTGTTCTATAGGGATATACATCCCTTGTTCCCACTACTACCCCCACTGTATTTATCTTCCAATATATCATGTTCTGTTTGTTTTATTTTTTCCCTAATTCTTAGCTAGTCCTTGTCCTGTTTGGGATTAATCCATTCATGCCTGAAAACAAGCATTTTGCAGATTCTTGACTCAATTAACTGGTAAAATTTATTGAATGTCTACAACATTCCTGATACTAGAAATAAAGTATTATCTGGTAATATTTGTATAGTGCTAGATCAAAAGTGGGAAAAATTTTTTTGCTGTCATTATTGAGTGTTATGGCCTTGGGTGTTATTATTAATTTCTTTCAAAAAGTAAAGACACTAAGATCAAGAAAACTTAGGTAAATTCCCAGGTTCCACAACCTTCTGTTCCTACTTAGTTCACACTTCATTATGAATAAGAATTTATATACATATAGTAAGCTGATTAAGAGAATTGACTTTGGAGCTCAAGTGGTTTGGATCTGCACTCTGGCTGGCATCAACACCTGTTTCCTCTATGACTTCTCTGAACTTTGTTTCTTCACCTGTACATTGGGAAAGGTTCTTTAATTGTGGCCCTTTATAGAGACATCATTCATTTAAAAGAGATATCAGTTACCTTGGGGTTATTCTGCTAATAAGTCAGTGATAGTCTGAGAATTTTTGAAACTATATGGCATTTGAAGGAAAATGTCATTACTTAAGGCTCCCATAGCAATTTCTGAGAATTCACTTTCTGCATGGATAGCTTCTTGTGAATGTAGCTTGTCATCTTCTGTGGCTTTTTCCCAAGAGAACATCTGTAATCTTTTACCTTTCCAGAAGCCCCTGTACTGGGCTATTCTCATTCCCATTTCAACTTACCATCCACAAGCATTTTGTGCATGAACTACTTTATACAGACTTTATTTTCTTTAGAATGGCTTTTTAATGCTTCTGACCTTGGTAATACATAAAAATCCACTGCCAGCTGAGGTTTAATCTTCGTGTTATACAGACAGCCCTGCCCACCAGACAAAATATCATTATAAAATATTGTGCTGTCAACGGGTAATATTTTATAGTTTCTTGAGTCTTTCCAAAATTTCTACTGTATTTGTTTGCCCTTGAAACTTTCAGTGAATAGTAAATATCATCCTAGAATATAACCAGTAAACATGTAAATATTCCACTGGGCAAAAAGAATATAATTTCCCTCACTATGAGAACCGTATTTTTGATTAAATGGTCATTGGTTCCTAGGACCTAAAATATAAGAATGGATAAGGCCAGGGTGGGCCTCTGCTGGGACCTTGGAGCACTATGCAGAACTCTGTTCCCCCTTTCTCTTTCCTCTCTTCCTCTTTCTCACTTCACTATTTATTGTTTTTCTCCCAGCCAGATATAGTTGGAGGCAGTAACGTGGTGACACATGAAAATCAAGTCTCCAGCAGCTGAATCCGAACACAAGAAACAAGGTAAGATGCCAACAGAAGAGGGCCCAAAACAGAGTTCTGTTTTCCAAAGGTTTTCAATTATATCCTTATCAGTCTCTGCAACTTCATTTGCTGTCCCAATTAGTTCTCTATTGGCTCTGTTTGCAAGGTCATCATTTCTTAATTATTTAAAAACCTTTAAAGATGTAATCTTTTAGCCTCTGGAGATAACAATCCTAGTTTGTGTTATAAAGAGCATTGCATTTTGTTTTCCCAATAACATTTTGAGATCCCTTATCCTATTAGGCCTTCATGACCCTTTGCAGCATGTAGGACAGGAAATTTTGTTTCAGGTTCCAAATGAGACTTGGAGAAGCTGAGTGACTTATATGAGGCCACAGAGATAATAAGGGCCTCAGTTCTTCTTTGCATCTGTAAACAAACCTTTTATCCTCAGGACACTCAAGGGGATTCTCAGGAAGCTCCTTAAAGTGATAAGTCCAGAAGAGCATCCATGTAATCATGGTTCCATAGATTGGTCTGGGTTTCTGTATCTGGGACTGAAAAGGTCTGAGAAATTCTGGCTAAAATATTGGTAACATTGCATTTGCTCTGCATTTTCCTAACTGTGCAACATGTAGGTAATAATTGTATCTGGAAGCATCCCCCAGATGAAACTGCAGCAAGCTTGGGGGATGATTTATTGTCATTGTCACAGTCCTGCCTGATGGTCCCCAGAACTCCAGGAAGGGGTGGTTAGGCCACTACAGCAAAAACACAGGAGCCCAGGGAGAGTCAGAAATTTCCTTCACTGTTTTAGATTTTCCCACTGCCTAAAATACTACAGAATTATTTTAGCATTCAATATCTATCTTTAGTAAAGGAATGTTATTCCAGAGTTGCTCTGAATGTTATAGAGGGAGCTATGGTAATTGAGCACGTACAGGTATCAAGTATTCAGCTTGATGCTTAAAAAATATGATTTTGTTTAATATTAGTAAAATAAGGAATTTATTTTTGCCTACAATTTATAATATGAAAATTGAACCAAGGAAGTAACTATTTAGTATGAGTCAATCAAGTTTAAGATTAGCAAGGACAAAGTTCTATTGTAACCTGTTGCCTGAAATACAAGTGCTTCTCTCATATTAACCAATAATGGTTTATTAATCAAATGGCTCTTAAATATAACTAGTTATCTATATAATTTCCTGCCATTATTTAATGAAGCATCCTTTACTTTCCAGCTTTAGCTTCATAGCCAGCATATTGCTACCAATCATGTCGTCATCCTTTCTCTAGTTTAGAATTTCTTAATGTTTAAGCTTTAAGCCAATGAGTCAACACAAAAATCCATATTTAGACATGTGTTTTCTTGAACAGTGGACTTCATTAGTGCAATAGTTTCATACTGGGTTCTGCCAAAATGCAACATTTCAATATCGACTTTTGAGATTATAGTATTGTAAGCCAATCTCTAGATAGTTATGATGTTAATTAAAACTTTAGTTGATTGAACTCCTATTATGTGTTTTCTAACATTATGTTATGTAATATTTGCAACAAGCCTCCATGTTAAGATTATTCACAGTTTACAGAGGTGTAATCTCAAATTCAGAAGAGTTAAACGATCAGTCAAAGTTGCATAGATAGTAAATGATGAGGCTTCCATCTGAGCACAATTCTGGCCAACTTTGACATCCACTGTTGTTCAGTGCTAACTTCAGGTCTTAGAATCAAGCAGTGTTTTCATGCAAGGCTGTGTAAGCATCTTCTTCGTTTTATAAATATTAAGATCTGATATGGACCCAAGCTACAGACAGAATATTAACTCAGAGGTTTTGAAATCCCACAAAATATGTCATGAAACTCAACGTTTTAATAATATTAAAATGTTTTTAGTAAGGTAATCTTATTTTACATCAAGAGCAAGAGGTAGTACAAGAGTAGCTGATGCAAAATCAATTCACCAGCCAAAAAAATTCTAACTCTTTCTAGATAAGCCCCTGCATTCAATATGTTGTTAAGCCAGGAAAAATTCCTAGCAATGCAGTGCATATAAGTTTACATTAATGGCCAGGGTCTTGGTCCAGCCTGATTATACTCAAAACTTACCTTAGCTACATTGAATGAATTCTTACTGTGAGAAAATAGGCTGTCCAGAACAGGAATCTGCCTCAAAATGTTAAGATCTATTTGTAAGCTTAGCTAACATTAATGTATTTCAAGACAGGTATAAACTATAAATCTTGGATTAATATACAAGTGGTAGAGACAAGAAAATGTATGAAAAACAAAGCAAGCTTTTGATCATTCAGGGACAAAAATTACTCCATGCTAGAGTTGGAATGGACATTAGAGATAAGTGGGTTTGACCTTTTATCATATTTTATACGTTACAGTAATACACTCTTAGGAAAGAAAATACAAAATATCTGAAAAGAAAACCAAGAAAAATAACTCACCCCTATTCTTAACACTCAAACACAAACACAATATACTGTGCAGATTTTTTGTCCTTTATTTCTATGAAAAGATTATTTTAACACAGTTTAAACCACATTGTATATAGTGTTATATATATAATTGTATAACTATATATAATTTGTATATTATTTTTTCAACATTACACCACAAACAATATTATATGGCATTATATAGTTTTCCAAATAATAGATCAAGTAAGATGGCTCATGCTTGTAATTCCAGCACTTTGGGAGGCCGAGACAGGAGGATTGCTTGAATCCAGCTATTCAAGCTGGCCTGGGCAACATAGCAAGGCTTTGTCTCTACAAAAAATAAAAATAAAGGTAGCCAGGCATCATGGCACATGTCTGTAGTCCCAGCTACAGGGGAGGTTGAGGTAAGAAGATTGCTTGAGCTCAGGAGTCCAGGAGTCCAAGATTTCAGTGAGCCACGATAGCACCACTGCATTCCAGGCTGAGTGACAGAGTGAGACTCTCCCTAAAAATAATAGTAATAATAATTTCAATGTCTAAGTCATATTCTACTTGGTGAAAAGATCATAGTTTGCTTACCTAGTCTCTCAGAATTGGACATTTCACTATTTCCCATTTGGGACCATCATATAAAATTTTACAACAATCATTTCCAAAATAAAGCTTTTAGTTCCTTCACATTAATTTTTAAAATTAGATTCCCAAATGTGTTAGTACTAGATAAATATATACATATGTTCAAATTGCTTTTCAAATAGTTCAATTACTAGCAATGAAAAGAAAATCTCATTGTCCACACTTTCACTAGTATTGCACAACAAAAAACACATGCAAAACATGCAAATTTGATAGGCAAAACCATTTTACTTTATTCTTTAATACCACTCCCTTTGGACTCAGGCAACCTTGTATAGGTTGTATGAGGGCATGGTTATACTTATAGGACCACTCTGACCCTCTTCAAGACATGTCTTTCTCCAAGAGACAAGGATTTTACAGGGCCAAATGGAATTTCCACACCAAATCCATGTTACCCTTTCTTGACCATGATCTGAGTACATTGCACTCTGAAATATCATGCTCAAATAAACTTGCATGCATTTCCAGAGACTTTAGGGGCCCCCATCCCAGGCTAGTACTCCTAAGGACAAACTGCCCAAGGAATGGACAAGAGGCAGCTCTTTGTGGAGACAGTGACATGAGAAAACTATAGACAGAACTTTGTCATGTGGTCTCAGAAGTACACACACATCTACTGTGGCTACCCAGAGGAAGAAGAAAAGGTGAAACAAATGAGGTGTCTGTGATCGCCATTCTCCATGCATTATGATTCAGAACAAAACTGTGAGGAATATGAGAATTCTAAATTTAAACTTGGTCTTATAGGCCCCTATGAAGATGTATTTATCGAAGCAGAAAGACAAAACACAGTATTCGCAGTTTATTGCTTAGTGTATAACTCTGGAATATTTAGAGATATTATGCAGATCTCCATTTGTGTTCTTGCCTTGGGGCCTACAGATCACAGGGGCCAGACGGCTTTTATAGATTACATAGATAATATATTAGGGCTGCCCGTTTTCCCAAACTTACTAATTTCTATAAAATAAATAGAGAAAGCCTAGAAAGACACACAAATAAATTCTACCAAATCTGTAATGATTTGATAAAGGCAGTACAAAAAGAAAATTACAGAAAAACGTCACTTATAACATGATTAATCTTCATAGACACTTGAGAAAAACAAAATAAAACAAAACCTTTGACATATTCTACACTCCTTGCTGATTTCAAACCAGAAAACTATAAGAATGAATTGATGGATACTTCCTTAGCTTGATAAAATGCATTAACATCATTCATAAAGCCAGCAACTTAAGATGGTAAAAAATGGGGAAGCCCTAGTGACATTTTCACTAAGATCAGGACAAAAATCCACCACTATATTGGCTACAATTTAACACTGAATTAATAGCCAATGCAGTTATATAAGAGAAATCAATAACCATTTTCAGATGACATGAAAGTGTTCTTAGGAAACCTTAGGGAATCAATAATAAAACTAACATACTCAAACACTAAGAGTTTAATAAGGTAGCTGACATAATGTAAAGATATCTATAACCTTAATAAAATGATAACCAGTTAGGGGATTTAATGGTAAAGAAAATTATATACACAATAAAAATAAAAAAATTTACAAATGAACTTAACGAAGAATATACAAACCCATATGAAAAGTACTTCAGCTTTCCTTAAATTAAATTATAAATTCAGTAAATATCAGTAACTATACCACAAGCTTTCTAGTTACTAGAGTTTATATGGCAAAATAACAAGAACAAATAGGAAAAAAATGGGAAAAAAAGCATTTAGGGACACTAGACTTATTAGATATTACAATCTACTAAACCAGTGTGATATTAGAACATGAACAGACAGAGACACACCAGTGGAATAAAATAAAAGTCCAGAAATAGTCCTGGGCACACAGGAATATAGGTGGCATCTTAAATAACTGGAGAAATATAAACATTTTCTAAATGGTTTTGAAGAACTGGGATAACTATATGAACAGAATAAAATTTGATTTACACTTCACATTAAACACAAAAATAAACTCCAAATAGATCAGAGAGTTAAATGTAAAAATGAAACCATGAAAGTAATAGCAGAAACCTGAGTTAATTTCTTTATAACCTTGGTATAGAAAAGGATATTGATTATGAGTCAAAATGGAGATGAACTAAATATAACTTCATAAGATTAAAACCACAAAAACCTTTGCATAACAAAAACTGTATAGGCAAAGTCAAAAGAGAAATAAACCATGAGAAAATATTTATAACATATATCACAGATAAAGGGCTAATATTTCATATGTATTAGTCTATCATAAATCAATATATGGGAATATAAGTTCTATTAATTTATAATAATTTAATATACAAATGGAATATTAACTCTGTATCCATAATATATATTGCAAATATTATATATGATATATAACATATTATTTCTAATATTATATATTTATTTGGAAAGTATATAATTGCAAATATATATACATATATGTATAAATGTCTATTATACATATATAAATGTCTATTATACATATATAAGTATACATATACATATATACATATGTGTATATTAATACATATAAATGTAATGTATATATAGACATATATAATAAATTCTTTAACATTTGAGGAAATTTTTTTTTTAATTGCATTTTAGGTTTTGGGATACATGTGAAAAACATGCAAGGTTTTTGCATAGGTGCACACATGGCAGTGTGATTTGCTGCCTTCCTCCCCTTCACCCCTATCTGGCATTTCTCCCAATGCTATCTCCCCCAACTCCCTACCCCCCACTGTCCCCCCACACTCCCCCTCAACAGACCCCAGTGTATAGTGCTCCCCTCCCTGTGTCCATGTGTTCCCATTGTTCAATACCCATCTATGAGTGAGAACATGTGGTGTTTGATTTTGTGTTCTTGTGTCAGTTTGCTGAGAATGATGGTTTCCAGGTTTATCCATGTCCCTACAAAGGACACGAACTCATCGTTTTTGATGGCTGCATAATATTCCATGGTGTATATGTGCCACATTTTTCCTGTCCAGTCTATCATCGATGGGCATTTGGGTTGGTTCCAGGTCTTTGCTATTGTAAACTGTGCTGCAATGAACATTCGTGTGCATGTGTCCTTATAGTAGAATGATTTATAATCCTTTGGATATATACCCAGTAATGGGATTGCTGGGTCAAATGGAATTTCTATTTTTAGGTCCTTGAGGAATCGCCACACTGTCTTCCACAATGGTTGAACTAATTTACACTCCCACCAACAGTGTAAAAGTGTTCCTATTTCTCCACATCCTCTCCAGCATCTGTTGTCTCCAGATTTTTTAATGATTGCCATTCTAACTGGCGTGAGATGGTATCTCAATGTAGTTTTGATTTGCATTTCTCTAATGACCAGTGATGATGAGCATTTTTTCATATGCTTGTTGTCCTCATGTATGTCTTCTTTTGTAAAGTATCTGTTCATATCCTTCGCCCATTTTTGAATGGGCTTGTTTGTTTTTTTCTTGTAAATCTGTTTTAGTTCGTTGTAAATTCTGGATATCAGCCCTTTGTCAGATGGGTAGGCTGCAAAAATTTTTTCCCATTCTGTTGGTTGCTGATTCACTCTATTGACTGTTTCTTTTGCCGTGCAGAAGCTGTGGAGTTTGATTAGGTTCCATTTGTCTATTTTGGCTTTTTTGCCAATGCTTTTGGTGTTTTGGTCATAAAGTCCTTGCCTACGCCTATGTCCTGAATGGTTTTGCCTAGGTTTCCTTCAAGGGTTTTTATGGTGTTAGGTCTTATGTTTAAGTCTTTAATCCATCTGGAGTCAATTTTAGTGTAAGGTGTCAGGAAGGGGTCCAGTTTCTGCTTTCTGCATATGGCTAGCCAGTTTTCCCAACACCACTTATTGAACAGGGAATCCTTTCCCCATTGCTTGTTTCTATCAGGTTTGTCAAAGATCGGATGGTTGTAGATACGTTGTGTTGCCTCCGACGCCTCTGTTCTGTTCCATTGGTCTATATCTCTGTTTTGGTACCAGTACCATGCTGTTTTGATTACTGTAGCCTTGTAGTATAGTTTGATGTCCGGTAGTGTGATGATATATAACATATTATTTCTAATATTATATATTTATTTGGAAAGTCTATAATTGCAAATATATATACATATATGTATAAATGTCTATTATACATATATAAATGTCTATTATACATATATAAGTATACATATACATATATACATATAGTTGTATATGTATATACATTTATATATATGTGTATATTTACATATAAATGTAATGTATATATAGACATATATAATAAATTCTTTAACATTTGAGGAAATTTTTATTATTTTTCATAAACTTAGTTTCTTAAGGATTATTTATAAATGAATTATTTTAAATTTAGGGGAAAAAACTCAAAAATTAAATAATGGGCCAAAGAAATGAACAAACAATTTACATGAAAAGTATTAAAGTTGTCAGAAAGATATTCAACTTTATTTATAATCAAAGAAATGTGGTTTTAAACTACACTGAGGTATCGTCTTTCAGTTCTCAAATTGGAAATATTAAAGTTTGACAACCTGTTCAGTTGGTGATGTTGTAGGGAAACAGACATCCCATATGCGGCGGGTGGGAATACAAATTGGTACACCACTTACAGAGAAAAATTTGGCAAATCTGTCAAAACTACTTACACATTCAACCCAGTATTCTATTTCTTGTCATTTGCCCTAGAGGTACACATTCAACAATATGAAATAGAGCTATTCAAGGTTATTGAGTCATTGCTTGAATTTATAAAATATCAGAAGTAACCTAATGCTTACTTAGGAGTGTTTAGCTGTGGCCTACCCAGACAATAGATTATCATGTAGCTGCGACAAATAATGAAAAATGACACTATGTGATTCCAGGATATATTGTTGAGTTAAAAAAAAAGGTACAAAAGCATGTAAGCATGTTTTTAATATTACCTAATGTGCAAGAATGAAAAAATAAGAAAATATATATGTATTACTTATATTTTTATAAGCAAAAATCATCACCATGGAAACTCACATGAAGAATAAACCAGAAACAAATATTTTGATTATCTTTTGGGAGTGTTTGAAAGTGAAGTGGAGGAATTTTGGTGGGGACCTGATACTTTTCTGTTATCTTTTTGTATAATTTTTACCTTGGCAACATTTTTATGCTTTGCATACTTAAACGTAAATGAATGAATCAACAAAGTTGTTGGCGGGGCGGGGGGGGTTACTTAATATAAAACAGAAGCAGAAATTCATAAGCCTATTTGTGTTTTAAATAAATAAAGCCATAACACTTCAGGGTGTGACAGCTAATTAAAAATTAATTTTTGAACATTTCTCTGTATATTCTTAGAGATTTAGAGAACTCTACACAAATATTGAACTCTAGTTGCTAGATTTGTTTGTAGCTGTAGTATGGGTTGATATTTCCAAAATGGCTTTTTGTGTATTCTGGGAATGAACAAATAAGTAATTTTAAAAAGTTAAGCATAAGAAGAGAAGACTCAAATTAAGCCTGTGATACTGGATTCAAACTAAAGGTATCAGTACAGATTTACGGGTTTTCAGATAGATTAGTTAGATATCTATATTTTTGCACACACATTTGTGTGTGTCTCTGTATTACATATATTTTCTAGCTATGTCTCCCAAAAACAGGTCTTAAAAACTATGCCACCTAAGTAGGAATAACTACACCTAGCATCCAGGTCTAGGTATCTTAGTTATAAGCATATAAATGGTAAGCAAACAAACAAACAAAAATCACCTCTCCTTTTTTATAGTAAAATGCCATTTTTGTAGAAGAAAAAGTCAAGTTAGAAAATTAAAACTGGGCAACCATCATGATAATAATTCATTTAAGAAAAATTATCAAACTGTTGGGTAAAATTTAGCAAGAAACAAGATATTTACATAGTCTCAAAATATCTTCTCAAAAGTGAATTATCAATAACAACAGAAAAATCTAGTAACTGTAATGGAGACATTTTAGACATCACCTTAGCCAACAGATCAAATTTAACATCACTATTAATGGAACAAAATTATATTGTGGACCTTCAGATATGATACACATAGAAACTCACTTCGTCACCTTTGGAATATTCCTTCTAAAAATCAGTCACCTAAATCTTCTTACAGAAAAACATCAGTCAAGTCCAAACCAAAAAACACTCTAAAAAATAAAAATCTTCTTTACTTTTCAAAAATTGAATGTCATGGAAGACAAAGAAAATCTATTCTGAATTGGATTCTGAAATACAATAAAGGACACTGATTCTGAAGATTAGAAAAATTGGAAAAAGATCTGTAGATTATATAATAGATTGTGCTACTCTTGGTTATGAGTATTTTGATAACTGTACTGTGATTACAAAGACAATATCCTTGTTCTTAGAAATTTACACTGAAGTATTTAGCAGTGAAGTGGCATTCTGACTGCCACATTTTGTGAATTTATTCAGAAAAAATGACATAAACACACACAAAGTGAAGCAAATGTGAAAAAAATGTTAATACTTGCAGAATCTGGGTGAGAATATTATATACTAGTTCTTTATGTTATCCTTACAGATTTTCTGTAATATTAAAATTATTTGAAAGTAAAAAATTATAGTAACAATAAAAGAACAAATTACAAGGGTATTGATATTCCAGAAAATAGCATTCTTCTTTTATTTAAGATTCTTGCAAGTTAGGTTTTTGCCTCACTGAGCATCTGTAAATACTGAAATACGGTACCCAGAAGTGAAAGGGGTAAAAATACCAGTGTCTGATGTGACAAAAGGGTGAGATTTTTTCTCAGCCCCCTTAATGACTGCCTTTCTTCAGATACTATTTATATGGGACAGCAAAAGCAATAATGTACTCTCAGCTAAGGGCCTGTTAAAAGTGGGCTGAATCTAAGAATTGATATCTCATCAGCCTACCCCACCATGGTGGCCCACAGGTAATGACAGAGTTGCAAGGTATGTCACCTGAGATAGAATACAGTGTTATCCCATCATCTCAAATGATCTTTTACTGTATACTTCATTTGTATGCTATCTTTTAGGAACCACTCACTTATAAAGTTCAAACTGGGGAAGGTTGAGTCATGGCTTTCTCTTTAAAATCTCAGTACACCAACTTGTTCAGAGGAATAAGTATCTGGGGCTTGTCTGTTTTTGGGGAAGCACCAGAATTATCACAGTTCTAATTACGTAGAAACCATCCGAATAGAATCTATTAGAGCTTTACTCTGTACTAAGTCTCTGACCCTAAAGAAGGACAAAACAACTTTACTACTTGAAAAATAAAAACCATAAGGGTGTTCCCATCACTCTGGCCACATACAGTATACTTCAAAATGGAGACAAAGCTATACTATAAAATAAGGGTAAAGAATTTAGAGTTATGATTTTTAATAATTATGTCAAAGCTTTAAAAAATATATCAAATATTAAATGTCTTTTCTTTATACTTTGCCTATGCTTGCATTGGCCTAAACTTATGGTTAGTCTGTTTATTCATAAGATAGCCACATACCTGCCTGGGAAAAATGGAGCTTCCAGGCAAAAGATCCTCAACATGACTTCTGAAGAAGGATACAATGATTCTCATTTTTCTAAGATGTATTAGAATCATCTGCAGTGCTGTTCCAATTTACTCATGCTCTCTGAGATCCTTATGTACACGCATGAAAATGAGTACAGCTGATCTCCATTAAGAAGGACTACCACTTATGCGGCACTATTAGTAATGGGTTTGTATGTAATTTCTCAGCTGTGTAAATGGTGAGGGGTGAGATGGAAAGACAGGTTAAGGTTTATTGTTCTAAAAATGCCTTTTTAATGCCAAGGAGAGTATAGATATATATTCATGTTTGGTAGATTTTCTTATAGACCTCGTAATATTTCTTGTAAGATTCCCTCATGAGATGTCCAGTCAAGCCAGAAAATACAGTAAAATGAAGGTGATACCTGAGTATCTAGAATAAAGTAGGATAAGGTTGAAAATGCCTTTGCAAAAATTATAACTGAGATCATTATAACAGTGAAACCGTTCCAACCTTACCCACTCCATCCTGCTTCTAACCTCTAAGCTGTCCTTGTTCATTCCTGGGTGTAGGACTTTGGCAGGAACTTAGTTTATAGTTTAATTTTGAAACAAAGATGATACCAGCCATTTCCCGAAACAAACCCCTTCTTGCCTGAGGACTGGACTGCCTTTGTAGGACTAACAAATTAGCCACAAGATTAGAAATCATGGTTTAGGAGTCATACAGCTAGAGGCCACCAGATTCTAAACTTTCCCAACTGCTCATAGGGATAATATCACTATTGTAAAACCTAAGATTGGTGCTTCAGGTATTTGTCAAACTCTATACTTGATGGAGCAGCTGGTACTACCCAGATCAATAAATTGGCTTATCTTGTATTATGACCTCTATTCAGAAACTGACTCAGCGCAAGACAGCTTCCACTCCTTATGACTTCATGTATGACCCAACCAATCAACACTACATGCCCCATTCCCTGGCCTGCTTCCCACCAAATTATCCTTTAAAAACTCCAGTCTCCAAATTTTCAGAGAGATTGATTTGATTAATAACTCTGTCTCCTGCATGGTGCAGCTGGCCTCATGTCAATTAAAGTCTTTCTTTATGACAATGCTGTGGTCTTTGTTTGTGCAGCAGGCAGGAAGAAACCATCAGTTGGTTACAAGTCTTCTTTAAGGTTTAACATGTTTGGAAACGAACAAAAAAAAGCATACCTAGGTTTTAATAATAAAACTCCCTCTGATTTAAGTTCTTTCTGACACATTGAGAGCCTTCTCCTATAATGTTGCTTCTGCCAGGCTTGCACTTGACCTCTGATCCCAGCAACACTGAGGCTGACTCTCTGTTCTATCCATGCCTATCCTGACTTTTAACTTGCATGGAAATCTGACTTTTGAGAATTGGACAGAAAATGACTTTACACTTACTATGCTATAGCTCACTATTTGTCTTTCTCAGTATCATTTAATCTGAAGTAAAATAATAAATGACTATTTTCTCTAAATTTCCATGCTTTTTCCTGTTAATGTTAAAAATTTCATGGATTTTCTTCTTAAGGAAATAAATTGTTAATGATTACTCCAGTTGTGTGACTATAGTCAACAATTATAATAATTTCATTGGCTATGATTATAGGCACTGAATTTCTTTGTTAAATACTTTAAGTGATTCACCAACCTGCACTCTCTTGTGAATTAAATTCAATTTGAGCCAGATTTTTTAAAAAGAGAGAGATTGAGGATCTTAGTGCCTATTCTAGTGCCACTTTACAGATATGAGTATTTATTGGACAATCTTCCAAAAAAATAGTTTTAACATCAAACATCAGAAGATCAATCTAGCACACTATGTTTTATCTTTCATGTTGTGCAACTGTCTTTACCTGTAAATCCTTTAGCAGAAAATTACCTTTTCCAAAACAAAGGAAATGTAGTCTTATTTATAATTACAGTCATTTTCATTGGGCTAATAATCAACAACTTCTAGATCACTAGAAACAGACTCTGCTATTGTTTAAGTATGTCAAGTGAGTACTAAAAATTCTTAATCATATGTGACAAAGCTTGATTTAGACCTTAAAAAAAAAAAAGAGTTTTTCTGCAATTTGACTTGTAGAATGTAAGGTTAAGTACAAAGACCCAAAGATCCACTAGAACTATTGCCATGACATAATCCTCATTCCTGGGTCCCTTCGACCATTAACAAGCAACACTGGCAGCCATTTTTAATCAGGAGCATCGAAATTATGATACACTGAGTTCTTGCTGCTGTGACCTTACTTTGCTTACAGAAGCTCTATACATGTTGCTGAGTAATTATTAAAGTTGTTGTTTTTTGGTTCTCTTTTTCCAGCATTAGTTTTGCCCCACAGTGGAACTACTGTCAAAATGTCGTAAAGATCTTCCTTCTTTTCTTTTTTATTTTTATTTTCTCGAGACAGAATTTCACTCTTGTTTTCCAGGCTGGAGTGCGATGGAGTGATCTCAGCTCACTGTAACCTCCACTTCCTGGGTTCAAGCCATTCTTCTGCCTCAGTCTCCCAAGTTGCTGGGATTATAGGTGTCTGCCACAATGCCCAGCTAATTTTTGTATTTTTAATAGAGACGGAGTTTCACTATGTTGGCCAGGCTGGTCTCGAATTCCTGACCTCTGGTGATCCACCCACCTTGGCCTCACTAAGTGCTGGGATTACAGGCATGAGGATCTTCCTTTCTTTAAAGGAGAGTTTTGTGTTTATCTGCTTCCCCTGGCATAGATAAGGCTTTTCTGCTAAAGACAGACATGAAATATAAAGAAAATAAAAAAGAAAAGTGACGGACAGAGGAAGGAAGGGAAGGGAAGGGAAGGGAACAGGAGGGGAGAACGGGAAAGAGGAGGGGAGGGGATGGGAAAAAGGGAGGGGACAGCAGGAAAAATTGGGTAAACACAAAAGTTGAATAGAATTTGGTTCTAAGTCCATTCTGAATTTTGTCATTCAAAAATAGCCTTGTAAATATTTGCAAATGAAACCTTAGTCCTATTCTGGAGAAGTTGTAGGACTTCATTGATTTAATACATAATCCTAAAAATAATAGTAGTAATAAAACTTAACATTTATCTAGGATTTATATTAGTTCATTGACACAACAAGAATTCTCAGTTAGAAAATTTTAATGAATTGTCAAATGGTTTTTCACCTTTTATATAATTTTCAATCTAATAGATTCCAGGAGATGGCTTTTTTAACAAATATCTACAAATTTAGATAGCATAATAAATGAAATGTTGCAACGGCAAGGTTTCATGGATAAATTGCATCTATACATAATGTTATTCATCCAAAAATGTTTTAAGGAAATCCAAGCTAGCAACTCACTGATCCCAGATTCCTTCTTTATTTGCCTGTGTAACTCTATTCATGCAATCCGTCCTCATAGAACATCCTGTCTTCCTACCAGTGTCTCTTATCCTTCAAGCCTTAGTTCAAATTCTACCTTTTCAGATTCCATAAAACATAATCTTACTGTCTAAACTCACAGTGGTACAATGGCTCTATTGTCTGAGCCATCCTCTTTCTCTTCAGTATTAAAATCACAAGCTCTGGAATCAAGGTTTGAGTCTAAGATTCTCTAAGGTTTGAGTCAAAGGTATGATTCTAAGATTTTCCATACACTACTATGCAATGTCAGGCTTTTAAATCCTTTGAACTTCCATTTCCTCTTCTGTAAATGGTGGTAGTAATATTTATTTGAAGATATGTGAGATGACGTATGTAAAGAATTTAGCAATATACCACAGAAAATAAATATAGAAATAATAGAACACAGACAGTGAAATAACAGTTTTACCCTTATCATTCACTATGACGAATAGTCTGGTTTACTGAGCTGGAATGCTATATATGGGCATATCTTATAATATTTAAAGGAAGACTTCAAGCTGTCCGTCTTGTTTGCATGGGGTTGTCTTTGGTTCCCAGCACATATCCATCCTCAGCCACACCGTTTTCACAGAAGACACATAGCTGCTTCAACCAAGACTTTCCAATATCAACACAAGATCTGCCTGGAAAGCCCCCTTTCATGGTATTAGAGAGTAACTGTAGTTCCTCCCTGAGTTTCTAATGAGGACCACCACTTCCCACCACGTGATATTTAAAATTTCTTTTACAATAAAAGCCCACTTTGTAACATTATTAGCAAGTCGTGTTAATTAAATAGTTTTAACTTGTTCCTTTCTCTCAAGCCAGTCTATAATAAACCTGGTATCCCTACAAATCTTCCATTGCCTTGCTCATCATGGTTAGTATAATAAATATTTTGCTTTCATGACCATTGGCCTAACTAACAAGTCTTCAGTTTTACTTTGTCTCTTCTAGTACCTTCTCTTGGTTGAAATTATTAACAAGCAGTTGAAATGACCAAAGATGAGATTTAAAAATGTGAGGCCTACAGCTTGGATAAGCCATATTACAGGAGAGAAATCCCTGAGTAATTCACAGCTGGGCTTGTTTCCAAGAAAAAAATTCAGCCTCTATTTTATTTCTTGACTCTCCATTAGAATGGATTTCTACTTCAGGAGAAATAATTCAACTTTTAAGAATAAAGTAATAGTACTTTTTTCCTTCAGTTCCAATATTAGACCTGAGGGGTAAAGTCCATGTTCCCCAGTGAACAGAGCACAACACCATCCACACTCACATATCGTTGATTGTGGACTGTGCACTTCGCTAGTCTGATGGCAGCAGTCAGAGATGGAGGCCTGATTAGAAAACAAACACACAAAAATAATCAAGAAGCATCTGAGAATATTTATGGAATTAAACTGTCATGCAGTTGCTACCAAAATAAATAAAAATAATATTTCTTTAAAACTACCTGCTTATATTTTAGTTAAAAGGAGAAAGAGAGAGGGAAAGAGTTAAAATGTCAGCCTGCTATTTTTTCCTATAAAGTCAAAAAGCTTAATTCAAAAATTTTCTGGAATTTATAGTGCCAGAGGCTAAGCTAAAAATAATTTCCCCTCATTAGATCTTGCAGTTTAACCTCTGAAGTGGAAGGTCTGTGACAGATACATCAAGACTCGAGCTCACAAAAGCACCATTCAAAAAGGAAAAGAATAAAGAGGAGCTGTTGCTATTAAATGACCCATAGAGAATCAAAAAGAAAAAGAAGACTATTTCTGTAGCTTTCTGGGACTAAGCATACTGTTGCTGGGCCGTTCCAGGTGGATCACTCCTGTCAGCTTCAAATGTATCATGTGCTAAATGAGCATGAAATTTTATATGGAAGCAAAGCTTTGGAAGCTAACCTTACTAGAAAATGACAGAAATCTTGATGGGGGGACGTGGTGGGGAAGAAACATAGGTTTTGCTCAATAACCCTAGTGAAAATTAATAATCATTAATTGTCTCCTTTCCCTATCACTGAACAAAGCTTCTGTGTCATTTCTGTAGAATAAAGAAAAACAATGCCACAAAGACTTTAAGCTACTCCTGAAAATCTGGAACTAAGGAGGAGGAGTGAGCTTAATTCCTGAAGTAAAGACTTCTAAATTTTAATATTGTTTTTCTTTATTTTTTTTTACTTTCATGATCCCAGAAGGTAAAATGCTTATTACATTATTCTAGATTCTCCATTCATATTGAAGAACAGAGCCTAATATTCTGTGTTATGTTCATAGTCATATTTGTGATCATATCATTAATAGGGGAAGAAGAGAAGAGAATCCATGTGTTAGTTAGCATTCAATTAGGTAAGCAGAGTGATATGGAATAAGGGGATGTAAGAGGAATTAGACCATCCACAATTGTGGAAGCCAATGAAAATGTCTATGAAAATTGCCTCTCTGTCTGGTAGGAGCTTGAAATGCTGTCAATCTTCAGAGCCAGTAGTTTGGAAGAAAACCTGGACATAAAGTTGAAAAGAGTGAGGACAAACTGTAATCCATAAAGACCAATTGTAAACAGCATCTGTCTTTGAATGCCTACAACCTTGCTGACTTGGGCAATCGGCAAAAGAAGACAGCACCCTTACACCTGTCTTAGGACTCAAAAAAACTGAAATACAGACTTAGTGGAAGCTGGAAGAGCTATGGATACAAATGCTTCCCCACACCAGCAAGATGAGCCAGCAGATTAATAAAGCTATGCGTGCTCTACAACAGCCCCTGGCCCTATATCTATGTTCAGAGCTCAATAGCTGCTGCTTCACTTTTGCCTTCCAAATCTCATGCAAATTTCTTTTGGAGCCAACCCTAAGAGAACCATCCAGGGAAAAAGATTATTGATATTGACATAGTTCAAAAACCACCACAAGACACACACATATGTATATTTATATATAATATATATGTATATGTATATTTTGAGACAAATTTTTGCTCTTGTTGCCCAGACCCAAGTGCAATGGCACAATCTCAGCTCATTGCAACCTCCGCCTCCCGGGTTCAAGCAATTCTCCTGCCTCAGCCTGGAATCACAGCCACCTGCCACCTGCCACCATGCCTGGCTAATTTTTTGTATTTTTGGTGGAGATAGGGTTTCACCATGTTGGCCAGGTGGGACTTCAGGTGATCCACCCGCCTCAGCCTCCCAAAGTTCTAGGATTATAGGCGTGAGCCACCACACCCGGCCCACATAGTTATTCAACATCACATTTTCCAGGCTCTGCCCCAATTTCTATTCCATTTATCCATTATATTAAAACAATTATCTGATAAATTATTTTACTTTTGAGAAAATTAAGGTTCAGAGAGTCCTACTAATTTTTAGAAAACTTCTAGAAACTGGCAGAAATCAGATTCAAATTAAGACCAAGTATTTTGACTTTAAATTGTAATTTTTAAATTTTCCCTTATTAAAATTAGATGATCCACAATTGAATACTTTTACACAATGAATCGGTAGCACATGGCATATCCATTCTGGGCTAAGAGAGTTCACTAAATGAACTATTTGGAAAGATTTATTGGTAGGGATTAGGGAAACCAGCAAAAGACAGTAAGTTTCCCAGTACTGGCAATAGTAAGAAGTCATTACAAACACTTAAATTGGAAGATAGAAGTAAAGGAAGCAGTTACTGTTACCCAAAGGGGATAACAGTAATGTGAAAAGGGCTACTGTGTAGGAACTGAAGCTTTTGGTAAAAGGAACAGCCTCTAGTGCTCAGAAAGAAGGAACAGAGATAATAAATACCCCAACCTCACTCTCCTTCAGCCTCCTAGTACTTTCGTTGTCTACTCGTGACTTCTGTTCACACAAACTAACCAGAAACCAATGAGTTAAGGAGTCTTTTTATGCAATATATAGAAGTCAGTATCCTGGGGACAGAGCAGGTGAAAAATGGTGGAGATTGACCCAGAGTGGCCAAGAGAAAATAGCTAGCATGCATCAATTATTCCAAGAGTAAAGCATTAATAAAAATTTTAGGAAAACATTTTGTTTTACACAGACATAAAGCAATAGCACATTTTCCTAGGTAGTACCTAAACTTTCTTAGTTACTATCTAACAAACCATCTCTATACTTTTCCTCATGGAACGTTTTTCAAATTCAGGTTTTATGATGAGCTGCTAAAAAGAGCCAAGGTAAGATCAAACTTTTGCTAGAGCTTCAGCTTCTAGTGGGAATATTTTGGCAAAAAATGGTGGGATGTTGGCTGGCAGGGGAACAATCCCTTGGCCCATGAGTAGATCATCAAAGCATTTGCTTCTTTAATAAAACATCAAAGGCTACTGCATGCTGTAGGGTATTTCTGAGACTGACATTAAGGTGAGCTGCAAGTGCTTCACAGCAGAAAACAATAGAGAAAATATTTTGTGAATCTTTTGAATTCTTTCTAGTAAGAGTTTTCCACTTATTTTCTAAGTATTCATTTATGAGTTTTCTACAATGTAGAAAGATATATTTTAAGGTCTGAAAGTTGAGATTTTCTTATTTGTTGCTTGGAAAAGATTTTCTAGATGTTGAATCAGAATCTCAATACCTGCCCAATGTCTGTGGTAAGTCACCCTCACAGGTAGTAAGAGGAGGAAGATACAGCATCTTTCTCCTTCCGGTTAATACTGGGGCCTAGGCTGTCATCTATCATGGGGTTGACTGCAAGGAAGAGGACAGTTTAATAAAGATGGATACTGTTGCCAAGTTAACAGCTTCCTAAGGCTTCAGTTCCAGCTTAAGACAGTGTCTATGCCAGATAGTAACACAACTACACAACCACACAACCCTAAATTTATGGTATATAATTGAAGCAGAACGAAGAAACTGAACTTTTTAGGTTTTGCTTTCTAGAAAATTGCTGAATCTTTTAAAACTTTCGTTTCATCACCTATCCAGTAAGAATCTATTGTTGCTTAATTTGCTTTTTGTAAATAATAATTGAAACAATATGTATAAAACACATATCAAAGAGTAGGCAGTACAAATGAATGCAATCTGGGAATTCTGGGAAGAGGTGGCTTGAATGTCTTTCGGATTCCCTCTCCTGCTTATGCCAGCTTAATTAACAGTCATCTTTTCTGAGCTGAGTGGCTATTAGGGCCAGTAGGAAGGCCAGGCATGAAGGCATATGGGTGTCTTCAGGTTCAAAAGAAGGGAAGAGATGGAAAAGGAAGAGAAGAAAAGAAGAGAAAACTATAATAAGCAGGTTATTATAGGTGGAAATTTAACAATTATCTCTGCTTACAGAGAGCATACTAGAGAAAGTTACAGAATTAGGACTGTAAGGAAGGAACACAAATATAAAAAATATCAATGAGGAGCCAATCAGGCCAGTACTAGAGTTGATGTAGGAACCTTCCGGGATAGGGACTAAATCAGGGAGATGAATAAAAACATCATTTTTTTAACAGAATTCACTGATTTCATGTATCTTATGTGGGAGACTACATGTTTCAAAATCTACAGGAGTATATTTGAAGAACAAATACATGCTCCAGAAAACCAAGGGAAACTAAAAAAGACAGTCATTGAGTTCCAGCAAAGAAATGTGAGTTCTAGATATGTTTGAGGAGGAGTGGATTTAACTGAACAAGCAGATTAAACTGCTAAAACCTAAGGGAGAGTTCTCTGAAAGGAACAGGAAAATAGACTCTACTGTTGCCAAAAGAAGTACAGCCGAAGCAAAGGCTGCTCAAGGCACATCACAATAGCTGAGATAAGCAACTGAAGTGTCTTTAGGGGTTCACGCCAGATGCGTTATTTCTCAGTAGGTGCCTAAAATACAGATTTTAGGAGCAACTGCAGCTTCAGTTCAAGAATCTGTGAAGGGTGATTTTCCAGCTGAAACAAATGAAAGATGATTGTGAGGTTCCCCAAAGAGCTGGTTTCACAGGCCTAACAATTCCAAATTAAATGGCAGTGTCAGTAGGAACTTCGGCAACCAAGTGAAAATTCTTGCTCACAGCGGGAGGAAGAAGCTCTGTGAACTAGTCAAGATGGGCTAGATTGTGCTGTGTTAACATTTGGTGCCTAAACATAAAAAGGCTTATTTTGTGCTAATACGTAATGGAAGGGGGCCATTGTTCTACATTGACTTTTATTGGATCCTGGCTGATCTTGCACACTGAAATTAGAGGCCAAAGTTGTTTCTCTTTCTTCTTTCCTTTTTCTTTTTTCTTTTCTTTTCCTGTCTTTTCTTTTTTTCTTTCTTCTTTTTTTCTTTCTTTCAGAAAGGGTCTTGCTCTGTTACCCAAACTGGAGTGATGTGGTATGATCATGGCTCACTGCAGCCTTGAATTCCCAGGCTCAAGCAATCCTCCCACCTCAGCCTCCTGAGTATCTGGGACCATGGGAATGTACCATCATGCCCAACTAATTTTTCTTTTTTAAAAAATTTTTGGTAGAGACAGGTTCTCACTATGTTGCCCAGGCTGGTCTTGAATTCCTGGGCTCAAGCAATCCTCTTACCTCGGCCTTCCAAAGCACTGGGGTTACAGATATGAGCAATTGATCCTGGTCCTGGAGTTTCTCTTAGTGAGTTTTCATTACTTCAGGCTGGGAATGATTTTCATTATTTCACCCTGCCCATGGACCATATCTAGTCACATGATTCTCCTTAACTGGAAAGCAACTAGAAAATGTTATTATTTATGTGCCTAGGAAGGAGAGGAAAGTCCAGTCTGTGTGAACACTAACTAGTAATCTTTGGCATACCATATTACTAGGGTCATCCCACACTCAAAGTAGCACTGGTGAGCCAGGATCATAGAACCCAAAAGGAAATAAAAATAAAGAAGATTTGAATTTTATGGATAAAAACAAACAAAATCAACAATAAACCATGATGAAGGCTACCATCACTGCAAATCATCAAATGCCACCCTCTAAGAAAAGAAAACTTATGAATAACTCGATTCCCTACTCCCAACAACTACATGGTATATACATTCTACCAAACTAATTCCTTCACCAATTTAAATTTATAGGTTATGAACTTCACACAATTATCATAGATGACAAGTGTCATTGAGAGGAGGAAATCAAGAATAATCTGTCTTTCCCCCTTCCTCACTCAGTTAGTAATGAATCACTCTTACAGCTTTGTCAACATAAAGTACAGGGCTCCAAACATTTTACTGTCTAGCCTGAAGACTGGTTCATTTAAAAACTTTTATTGCTGTGGAATTAGTGGCATGATTGTTCAATAAAATCTGGATTATTTAGCAAATAAGACTATTAAAGATTTTAAATTGTACTAACTCAGTTTGCAGTTTCTACAATAGTCATAAGTTTTTTAGTAGTACTCATTTCATATTGCAGCTTTCAAAAAAATTAAGCCTACTAAGTTATAAAGAACATTTTTTGTCCATGACTGAGAATAAGGAATTAGGTAAAATATTACATTTGTTTATACTTCTTTTTTTCAAAAAAAAAATAGCAGGTTATTTTTCAACTATTAATTATTAACATTTCCAGGCTAAAAGAGATTATGATAATGAACAACATATACCCACTCTTAAATCCATTCATACACCTATTCAACACCCATTCATACCCACTCATACACCCATTCAACACTTGTTAATGCTTTGTGCTCTCCTTCTCTTCCTCATTTGCTCTGTTTTCTATCTCCACCTTTCAATCTCCTTGATGACCATTTCAATAAAAGTTGAAGAAATGATAATTAATACAAATTTTGCATGAATGAAGACATACTCCTGAACAACCAAAATGAAACTATTACACCTGGAGAAATTGAAAATGACTTCCTAATAATCTATTATTAGGTCCTTCAAGCTACTAAGTTTCCACTTTGCATTTGACTGAAATCTCTTTTAATGTAAGATAATTGTAATTGTCTTTCTTCTCTCCCTTATTCTCTCTCTCTCAATCTCCCTCTCTCTCTCTCTCTCTCTCTCAACAGGGTCTCACTTTGTCACCTAAGCTGGAGTGTAGTGGTACAAACACGGCTCATTGCAGCCTTGACCTCTTAGGTTCAAATGATCCTCCTCCCTCAGCCTCCCATATAGCTGAGACCATAGACACATGCTACCATGACAGGATAATTTTTTGTAATCTTTTTATAGAGACAGAGTTTCGCTTTGTTGCCCAGGCTGGCCCAAACTCGTGGGCTCGAGTGATCCTCCAACCTCAACTTCCCAAAGTGATGGGAATAGTCATGAGCCACTGTGCCAGGCTTGTCATTCTTTTTTTTTTTAATAGCATTGACTTTTAAAGGAATAAGACCAATTTTTCTTTATTTCAATAGATACTTCATTGTTTCCTTAAGGGTCATTATATCTCTTTATATATTACTGACTTTCTTTCAAAATGGAAGTTAGATATAATAGCTTGATTATACTCAGGTTATTTCTTTGGTTTGGAATACTTTATATGAGGTGTTTGTTTTATATTACATTGCATCAAGCAGTACATATAGTTAAATAATTTTACAATTAGTGATGGTAAATTGGATCACTTGTTTAAGGTGTTTTCTGCCAAATTTCTCTATTGTAAAAATGAAAGTTTCCCTTTGTAGCTGTCAAGTAATTTGTGAGGTGATATTTTGGCAGTGTACAAATATTTTGTCCACATAATTTTGCACCTTTTTATCATCTGGTGATGATCTTTGCCCCACACACTTATTTTATTTTCCTTCCTTCCTTCCTTTCTTCCCTCCCCCTTTTCTTTCCTTTTTCTTTCACTGTTTTCAATTTTCCTTTAGCTTACTTCAGCTTCTATTATTTGATTTGTCTGTTACAAATTATATCACTAGACTCTCACCTTTCCCTGTGAAAACGTCCAGACTTTTACTCTGCTTTCCTGTGTTCATCTCCAATATCTACCCACTTTTAGGGCGTCATTTCTAATTTGTCAGAGCATTAAGTTTTATGTATTACTGTCCTCTTATCCTCACTAAATGGATTCAATTCTTTAGATGAATTTGAATATTTCAGTCTATAAATAATAATTTGTATACAAATAGAAACAGTCAATTGTTAAACAAAATAATTTTGTTAATTTTCTTAAAAAACTCTTGATTGAATGAAGCTTATTTTTAGTAGGTTCCAAGAAAGGCTTGTTGGAATAATTTTTTTTCATAAATTTTCTGCATTTGTGCATATTTAAATCTGTTTGATTATAGTCTTAATACTTTATGGATACTTGTCTGAATAGAAAGCAATTGTCTTACAGTGTTTTTCCTTGGTGTTCTTAATTGTGTTTCTTTGCTGTTCTCTTTTGTCTGTGTGTTGGCGTTAAAATTTTTGAGGCCAAATTCAATTTCTGTTTATTCTACTTGGTTTTCTCATTTCTTAAATGTCTTGTTCTTTTTTACTAGATGCACACTTGAGAGTTATTTTCATTTTCCTTTATCTTTTTCATTAAGTTTAGGCTTTCCTGGCATATGTCATGAAGTTAAATGGCTTGAGAAATTTTTTCTGCTTCATAACTGGATTATTAACCATACAGATAAGAAAATTCTTTTATATCAATAATGTTTTCTCAAATTAAAGTTTCAAATACCAGTTCAATTTATTGTTTTGTTTTTCCACTTCAGAAGTTTTAATTTTACACATGTTGGTTATTTATTGCCTCTTTTGTATGTGTGATCCTTTTTCATTAGCACTTTCTACATTCTTCTTTGTTTTTGTTTTATAATAATCATCCCATTCACAAACTATATTCCCTTCTTTGTACACTTGGTCATGGCTTTTCTTTTATTTGGTGTCATATAATATAATCTGCATTTTTTTTAGAAGATTCTGGAATATTCTGCAAGGTCGTTTTTAAGTAATATGAGCTCCCATTTCAGATTTCTGTTACTTGTCACTTTTCTAATTTTTTTAATCTGTGATTTAATTTTTTTGTCTTATTTCAGAATTTTTAAAATCTAAAATTGCTTGATTATATTTACCATTTATCAGAGTGCTGTGTAACATTACCTTCTACTCTGTAGTTGGGTGGTGTATGTTTTTATGTATGAGCTTTTACCTGCTCAAGCATTTTACTCTTTCTCTCTTGTTTTTCCTGTAATCTAGCAACTTTTCAGAGATTCTAGGATATTTTAACTTTTCTTCATTTGCTTTAGATTTTTTGGGAATGAATTATGTCAGACAAATTACATTTGTAGTTTTCTAAATTATTTTTATACTGTTTGCATGGGAAATAAAAATTCTAATTTATTTTATTTTCTTATCAGTACAGTTCTGAGGAGGAAGTTTGCATAAATTAGCATTTAAATATGGTACTACAGAGTATTTTCATGTATTGATTTTACTTTGAAGAGGGTAGATAGAAAAGATCTGTTTGCTAAGGTGTCTACTGGAGAGAGAAACTAAATGAAATAAAACCATAAGTCCTTTGGTATCTGGGAGAACATTTTGGACAGAAGGAACATAACTCCAAAAACTCTGAAGTATAATCATGCTTGATATGTGGAGAAAAGTAATCATCTAGTATAGCTTTAACAGAGAGAGCAAAAAGTTACTGCAAGACCATTTAAGGCCTTAATGAAGATTAAAAAAAAAAAAAACGTATTCTTAACTCAGTGGAGTGTTCAGAGAAAAGGGTAATATGATCAAAATTAAATTTTAAAATATTCACTCTGGATTGTTTTTGAAGTATGCATTTAGTGGGATAAGAGTGGACATTAGAATATCAGTTGGAATTGACATTTCAGTAATTCTAATCTGATGATGGCAAAATGGACTAAGTAAGTAGCAGAGGATGTGATGACAAAGTAGAGCAGAGCAGGTTTAAGTGCAGAAACTATTAGTTTGGTTTTATTGTTTTAAGTCTAAGCATTCACACGGAGATGTCAGGAAGTTGAATTCTTAGGTTCAGAGGAAAGATCAAGAGCAGAGAGAAAAAATTGATAGTTTTCCTGGCCATATACTGGAGGCAAAATGACTGACGACTTAAAAATTATCCTAAATAGAGTAACATTATTTCTACTTTTTAAATGTGTGGACCCCGAATTCCTTTTGGAGACTACTCATTCAGGGAAGGAATTATTCCATTTGGCTTTGTTTTTCCACATTCTAAATATTGCCAATTTCTATTAAATATATGTAGAAATTATAAATGCATAGAAGAATTTTGCATCTATAAAGCCAGCGATCAAAGCTGAATAAGCCCTTTAATATTCAGATGTCATGAGGCGTGCAAAGATGAATCAAAAGCAGATCCTGATTTTAAGATGTTTACATCATTCCACCATTTATCAGGGGTGGAATACCATTTCATGGTTACATGATTAGATGATTAATTTATTAATTAAACAGAAACACATAGTATTCTTTTACCATGCATAGAGAGGTTTACATGTCTTCTAATTTTTTGGTCATGAATGAGCAATTCAACTTTATGAATCTTAGAGTGTTTTATTAATAATTAACACAATTGTAATAAGTAATCTGCTAACATCATGTCATAGGACTATGCATTTATGAAAGGTTATATATTTCAAGACTCTCCTGGCTTTGTAATTACTTTCTGGTCACCTCTATCTTACCTCAATATTCTTTCTACCATCATTACAACCCATATCTATTAATAAGCAGTATAACGTTATGGTTGAAAGAATAAGCTTTGAGTAACTACTTAGTTTCACACTTTTGGACTCATTAAGTATAGTTTGTACATTGACAACGTGAAATAATTATAGAAATTACCTTATAATGTTTATGAGAACATAAACGAGAAAATACATGTAAAACATGGTGTCATGTACATGATATCCAGTATATATATATAATTATCTTCAACAGTATTGGTCTACTTCTTTTCTTCATAAATATTTTATTTTACCAATATAGTTGCTTATTTTCTCTTTTATACAGCTTAAGTTACTCTCTCCCTTAATAATTCATTAAAAACATAGCAATTGTTGGTTTGGGTTGCAAACAACTGAGTAGCTTCCACTAATAAGGAGTTTATTGGAAAAACATCAAGTACTTCACAGGATTGACATAAACATATCTAAACTAGGTTTGAAAACAGACATGAATCAAGGAAGGATAGGCTATTGAAAAGTCAGCCAAAAGAAGGTCATAGAAAGTTTAATTAAGGATGCCATCGCCAGACGCATATGACTATGAAATTCCATTTTAGTATCTTTCTGTAATTCAGAAATCATTTAGTATCTTTCTGTAATTCAGAGTCCTTGAGAGAAAGTCTAAGTGGCCAGGTCATTTCTCTGTGTTCTACCTCACTGGGTCTCAAATTTGGCTGAATATTGGAATCACCTGGATAGGGATTTGTGTTAAAATACCAATGTCTAGGTCTCATTTGCAGAGCTTCTAATTTAATTGGTATGAAGTGCAACCTAGGCAATAGAAATTTTTTGAAGCTCTAGAGATAATTCTGATGTACATTAAAATTTTATATTTACTATTTCAGATGGTTAGAGTCCACTTGCTGAAGAAATACAGGAAATATTCAAATAACTCCTACTTATATGTTAGTTAATTGATTAATAAATTATCATTTTTAAAATATAATTCATACTCCTTTTAGAAAGTTAAAAAGCAAGGATAAGCATCTTATGAAAGTTACCCCTAATTCTCTATCCAAGGGTAACTTCTGTAAATGTTTTCATTTATCTCCCTTAATATTCTACTATGTATGTACACACACATCTCACACACATAAACACACACACACGTGATTGATTTCATATTTTTATACATGATTTGGTCCATAATAGTTGAAGTTTCATGGCTGCTATGTCACTAGAAGATATTTTGTTTTCTTTGTTGAGTTGTGCTTTTTAAAGGCCTCCAAAGGTTAAGGATTAATACAGTTGATGAACTGTGGATATTGGTAAATTGACATTTCAAAGGGCAATGACATTCAGCTATGCTTTATAATGCACTATCTCAGTGAATTAGTATTTATCTGTGTGAAAAATCAGCTTATCTTATGATCAGCCACATCAGACTTTATGAATTTTTCTCATTTGCCCCTTTCTGGATCTTTTTTCTCTCATTTTAGACTTTTTGCTTAAATGTATTCTTTTTCTTTAACTTTTTAAAATGAGAAATGAAAGACATTTAAAAACTGGTACTTTATTAAATTTTTAATTGACTCAATATAAATAAAACAAGTGGGTACTTTATAATTAAAGGGCTTTATAATTTATAAAAACTTGATTTAAATTATATATTTTAAAAAAGTTGTGCATAAATAGCCCCAGATAGAATAATATTTCTCACTCATCTTCAATGCATAGCCAAGATGTTAAATTCACAATCAGTATTCAACTAATTTAGGTTTTCCACATTTGGATAGCTTGAATATATTTACCTCTATACCCTCACTATACTCTCACTCCTCAGAATCCTTATTCTTGAGATGTTTGTCATGAGACTCTACAGACATTTTGAATTGTTTATGCAGAAAAAAATATATAAATGGTGAATGTGAGGAAGGAAAATATGTATTCAAAATCTAAATTAAAGCAAGTATAGGCTATTCTTCTTTATGCCGGGCCAGACATATGATATTCAGTAGGAAGCGAAGGCACATTGTAGACCACCTCTCTCAACTCCTCACTTGATAGATAAGAAAATTAAAACTCAACAGAATAAACTACACATCTCTTATTACATATATTGTTAAGAATAAAACAGAACTACAATCTCAGTTTTCTAATTTCTAATTGAATAACAATTCCAATACTACAGTGGCAACTCTAATTATATTTTCACAGATCTGTGTTCTATTTGCACCATCGGAAGATTTGGGCTGTCAAACCCGTTGTACTCATCAATTTAACACTGAACTATTGTCTGATTGATTTGAAATTCTAGCAAAAAAGATAGAAGAAAGAGGGGGAAGGAAACATGTTACAGTGATTGAGTATATTGGTGAATAAGCAGTTATCTCTACATAGTCTATGCATCTTTCCTGAGATACCTTAGTAGCTGAGTATTTGGTGATCAAAAAATTGCAATGTTCTCAATACAGATGAAAATCACCAGTATGAATAATGAAATGGCAACAAAGCAGCATTCTTAGAGAACCTATTCACTAAGGGGAGATTCGGTGGTTTGTTACCTAGTGGCTATTACTTTAAGACAACTCTTAGTGTAGTGTGCAGCAGATTCTGGGGTAAGCCACAGAACCAAGTTAAACTAACTTATCAATTCAGAGACATCAAAACTGAGCCTTCATGGATAACCTCTGCTCCAAAAATGGAAGTGCTAGCTGCCTCAATTTTATTTACAAATTTTATTTTCTCCAAAGTGTTAGAATAAAATTTTAATCATTGAAATTATTTTTTCAAAGTCCCCAAATTCAAAATTTGTTAATTAAACCATAATTTTTTGAAACAAATGTTATGATTACAAAACTACATTGTAATATTCATTATGGTTGGACAGAAAACATGAGCTAGCCAATGATCCATTGCAGATTGAAATTAAAACAGTCAGTCCCCAAAATAATAAAAGACAAAGAAAAACTAAAGTTATCTCCAAGAGAGAACAGAAATGTGTTAACACCTGTTCTATATAGTACGGAAATATATGAATGCAAAGATTTAACTTTGACTGTCTGGATCCTGCCTCTGTTCTATGATAAACATTTGCATGACTGAGAGAACTGAACACTTTTCATGCAACTGTTTTTGCATGTTTTGTGGTGTCTTCTACAAGAACTGCATGGCAGCTTTCTTTTTTCTCCTAATTTTACCATAGACCAAAGAGATAATTCATGTTAATCAAAAGCATTCTCTCTGGGGGGTGGGGGGTCACTGCCATTTTTTAAACTATGGTATAAACATTTTCAAGAATTGATCAACATTTGCTGCAAATCTATAGTCTGTACTCAGCAGGCATTCCTTGGTGAGGGGAGTCTCAACGGAGATACTGGGCTATGTGCCTTGATTCAAGAGACCCAAGGAGACAAACTCCAGTTTTCCCATTTGAGAGGTGACTAAAATGAGTCTCAGTGATAGTAAAGTAACCCGCCCAAAGTCACATTGTTAAATGTCGCACCAAGGCATGGCTTGGCTTGAGGCCCATGGCTTCCTTCCTCAAAACAGCATCTTCATTTAAAATACAGTATCAGTATTTATATGGTGATTTTTAATTCACAAATATTTTCTAATTCATTTCTCTTTCTTTGCATAATTCTCTGTCTCTATAGCCATCCATGTTAATGTTGAATATTTTTAATTTTTATGGTGTTCTTAAGAAAAGCCCAAAACTATTCAGGCTTAAATATATAAAGTAATCTTATAAGCAAACCACTCGAGTATTGCTTGAAGAACTCGCCACTCATATCACTAATTAGAGTTCCTAAGAAATGAACTGCATTTCCTTGCCTAAAATATTGTTATAAAGTGTTACTTGCCTGCCTGTTTCATAACATTTATTAGTCTTGTTTTCCCTAAGATCTTTGTTAACTGTGGCTGTCAGTCATCACAATCACTGACAAAAAACGGTCAGCTCTCAAGACTCATAAACCTATCTGTCACCACTTTCACCAAGGAATGGAGCATGTCAGCAATTCATTTTTTAAACAATAAATTTGGAGGACATAGGATACAGACCTTTAGTGCTTTGGAATTCCAGAATCATGATCTTTTGCCTCTTTTTGCAGTGACAATACTCTTTCCCTATTGCATCCAAAAATTTCCTGGTGATTTGCCTATCACCACATGTATCATGCCTTTTCGCCATTGTGATTGCTTACTATAGGCACATGACCAAAGCCAAGTTAATAGAATCCTCCCTTGGAATTTCTTTCTGAGTTATTTTTCTTCATTGGAAATGAAGTTGTAAAGATATGGCCTCTAAGTAAATACAACCACTATCCAGGGAGAAACCAAGAGGATTGAAAGAGAGGCATGCTGAATCCAGTTTTAATTACAGTAGTCTCTAAAGCTGCATTCTTCCTATGATATTACTAAACCACATCTGGTTTTCAAAAAAATAACTTGTATATTTTAAAGTATTAGTTCATTCATTCATTCATTGATCAAGTGCTGTTCTATATGTAACAGGTTTATTGAATAATGCACTTGACAAGATAAATTGGCGTTAATGTTCATGTTTTTCCTTCTTTCTCACCATTAAACTTACTCTATAAACTCACTCTTCATGTTTAAATAAAAACATCGGCAGATCCAAAAGCCTTTTCAGTGACTCTTAGATAATAAAGTGTCGAATCTAATCTCACATAATTTAAAATTTAGAGTTTCCCTCTCCCCTTTATGCGTTAGCCTGGTTCAGGTTTGGAAGGCTGAAATGTTGTGGAGAGTAATCATGTCTTTTCTATGCTTCATTTCTTACTGCCCACCTTTTTCACAAGTATATCTGACACCTTCCATGTTGGTGTAGGGACAAAGGTAACTACAGAGGAAAAAACGTGGTTTTACCTGGCCATGATGTTGAAATCTGATACTGGTATCCTTTAAATGTGAAAACAATACTGTCAGTACTTCTTTTTTTTTTCTTGAATTGCTTACATGGATTTTTTTTTTCTAAAATTCTCCTTTGAATTTAGGAATCCTCAAGTACTTACCTCATCATAGATTCTGCCTCCTCAGGCACCTGATTTTGACTCTCATCAGCCAGTGGTCTTCCTGTAGCATGAAACCCACCATGATTGCACATGAGTGACCTATTAGAATATTATGTCACATTAAAGACAAATGAGGCACAAAGCCAAGAGCCACTAAACTTTTCACTTAAAGTAAGTGCACACATACATTGAGGTCCTTTTGCCTTTCCAGGACACTGTTTTGAAAAAGGTTCATTTTAAGACAATTCAGCAATTCACTTCCACAAAGATCTCATTTGTATATTCCCCTGAATACACACACATACCCACACACACACACCCCTTTTCGTACACAGAGATATGTAGTTCACTTGTAATGCACGTACCTCTCTTTGCCATACTTGCCAACAGAGACAGCTCTAGTTGCAATCTCTGTATTAGAGTTCTCTAGAGGGACAAAACTAATAGAATAGATGTATATATAAAGGGGAGTTAATTAAGGAGTATTGATGATCACAAGGTGAGGTCCCACAATAGGCCGTCTGCAAGGTGAAGAGCAAGGAAGCCAGTCTGAATCCCAAAGCTGAAGAGCTTAGAGTTCAATGTTTGAGGGCTGGAAGCATCCAGCATGGGAGAAAGGCTGGGAGGCTAAGCTGGTCTAGTCTTTCCATGTTCTTCTGCCTGCTTTTATTCTGGTTGCACTGGCAGCTGATTAGATTGTGCCCACCCAGATTGAAGGTGGGTCTGCCTTTCCCAGTCCACTGATTCAAGTGTTTATCTCTTTTGGTAACACCCTCACAGACACACGCAGGAACAATACTTTGCATCCTTCAACCCAATCAAGTTGACACTCAATATTGACCATCAATCTCTTATTTTTAGATATTCAAGCAATTTTAATAGCACTATGTTCCCTAAATTCCAAGGAGCTGATTTGTCAGTGGTCCGCTTGGAATCTTTTGATTCCTATTATTGATAAAGGAGGAGAGAAATATCAGAGCATTCCAAAAACTCCCTAAAATATTTCTCTTGACTCTTCACCTGTTTGATATCCATGACATGATTAACAGACTAAGGATGATCTAGGGCTTGGCTTTAGAAGACAGACTGCCTAACATATTTTATATTGTTTTCCACCTTCAGACACTCTGCCCAAACTCTGACCCTACACAAAGTATTGCATTTAACACTTTCTTTTACTAGCAAGAAAATAATTTCAATATCATTTGTTTAGGTATTCATGTATCTATTGATCATCTACTATGTGACAGACACATACTAGGACCTTAAACAGTTTTAGACAGTGTGGTCCTGTTTTAATCCCTGGGATGACAGAGGGCTTTGCCACATTGAAGAAAATAAGGATTTAAGAGTACTGGTATTTTACGTGTTATTCACATTATGTTTCTTTGTTCACTCTTAAATAATGTATAGCTGAAATAGGTAGATGACGTGGAAGTATGATTTGTAAGACAAAGCCATGCAGAAATGGGTAGGTAGAATCCCTGAGGTAAAACTTGGCTACAGTCTAGAGTTTTTCACCATGCAAAATGCTTAATTTTTGTTTGAACATCTTTAGATGGAATAAATAATCCCCAATTGCAATATTCACAAATTTTATTTCCTTCCTGGCCAAATAAGCCTTTGATTTTTTAAAAAGTTTTGGACCAGCCCGTTACATAAAAAAAAAAAAAAAACCTCACACCATCACATCTTCATCATTTCCTGAAGATCTTGCCACTAATTTGAAGAGATTTTCAATATTGTAGCTACACAAATATTTCTGTTCAGAAATAATTTACTTCATATTTTTCATCCCTCCTCTAAATGACATAGAGACAATGACACCTGAAAGTTCCTGGGGAATTGCAATTTTAAATAAATAAACTCTTCTGAAAAGGGCTGAAATGGCATCAACGTTGCAATGAGTTACACTTCACTTTAACAATACAAGGGCCAAAGGTCATTGTCCTCCCAGTTTTTCTCCAAATAAACCTGAGCTCTAGAAGATAAATATGTGCCATTTGAAAACAAAGTAATGATTATTGGTTATTCTGTGTGTTTTGAGTAGGGTTGCTGTTCTTCCTTTTCTATCATGGACTTGATACTTTTGTTCAAGTTCCAGTCACAAGCTATATTAGAAGAAAATTATGAAGGCTCTTTAATGGAACTATCTGCAGAATATACGACGTAAGGGTACACAAGCATAACCTGATGGAACCAGTTGTATTGTGTCACCTTGGTGGGTATAAGCACAAGGTCTTACTAAGGTTAACCCTTCCCATGAGTGACCGACTAGATTACTGAGTCACTGTATTAGTCTGTTCTCAAGCTGCTAATACAAATATACCTGAGACTGGGTAATTTACAAAGAAAAAAGGTTTAATTGACTCAGTTCAACATGGCTGGGGAGGCTTCACAATCATGGCTGAAGGTGAATGAGGAGCAAAGTCACATCTTCCATAGTGGCAGGCAACAGAGTGTGTGCAGGGTGTGCAATGGAACTCTCTCTTTTCTTTTTCTTTTTCTTTTTTTTTTTTTTGAGACAGAGTCTGGCTCTGTTACCCAGGCCTGAGTACAGTTGTGTGATCTCAGCTCACTGCAACTTTCCCCTCCAGGGTTCAAGCAATTCTCATGCCTCAACCTCCCGAGTAGCTGGGACTACAGGTGCACGGCACCATGCCCAGGTAATTTTTGTACTTTTAGTCCAGACAAAATTTCACCATGTTGGTCAGGCTTGTCTTGAACTCTTGACCTCAGGTGATCTGCCCTCCTCAGCCTCCCAAAGTGCTGGGTTTACAGGTGTGAGCCACCGCACCCAACCAGCAATTCCCCTTTATAAAATTATCAGATCTTGTGAGACTTATTCACTATCAAGAAAACAGTACAGAAAAACCCGCCCCCATGATTCAACTACCTCCCACCAGGTCCCTCCCATGATGATTATAATTCACAGTGAGATCTGGGTGGGGACTCAGAGCTAGATCCTATCAATCACGTTAAAGATAAATGAGGTTAGAAAACAAAGAGCCACTAAATTTGTCATTTAAAAACAGCAAGTTATGTCTGTAAATTTTTACTTAATTTATAAAAAGACAGGAGCATTTGGTGAACATTTTAAATAATAGGAAGGATTAAAATAAAAGTTAAAATATCCCTGTCCTTCATTAGACCCCACCTACCATTTCTCAGAGGTAACTGCTGCTAACTATTACCTATCTGTTTCTGGTATATTATTCCAACAATCTTTAGCATTTATTTGAATTTTATAATTTTTAATTAAATGAGATAAAAATACATGATATAATTTTTTAATTTGCTTTTTATTTTTAATAATATATCTTAGCAATCTTTTCAATTTAGCCTAAGCAATTTGAATTCATTATTTTAATGGACCATAAAATAATAGCTAACCTAGGAAATCATTTCTACATATCAGGCTCTTTGTAAAGTGCTTTACATATATTAACTTAATCCTCAAAGCAGCCATATGATGTACGAACAATTATATTCCAATTGAAATAAATGAAAGAAAAGTAGCAAACAGAGGTAAAGTAGCATGTTAAAGGTTACATCACACAGGTAGCTGACATTCAAAGCCAGGGAGCCTGGCTCTTACACTGCCTTTAATAATAGTCTTTTATTGATCCCATTAATGGACCACCAGTTGGGGGTGTTTGTGTGTGTGTGTAAAAGAGAGAGAGAGAAAGAGAGAAAGCAAGCTTGTATTTTGCTATTACAAACAACGTAGCCATGAGCCCTATGGTATAACTATTGGATTAAATTTTGACCATTGGAATTGCTGGATCAAATTTGTATGCATTATATATATAGCATATGTGTATGTGTGTGTATATATACACACACACATAACATATGGGTGTGTATATATGTACATATATCTATATACACACCCATATGCTATATATAAAATATATGTAGCTTGATTACATATGTATAACTTATTAAATATAGCTGTAGCAGTTCCTATGTGTGCACACAGACATACATATATATACACACACAAAAAAAATGTATCCCAAATACTATACCATTGTACCAGTTAAGACTCCTGCTTGGACCTTTTACCATTATCAACGGCTTTTAGACACAATTTTGAAATGTTTCTAATCTGACAAATAATAAATACTATATACTTTCTTTTTATTCTCTTTAATTTCAAGAAAGGTTGTATCCATAGAGTATATGGGATATGACCAGAGGAGTCAAATGATATCCAACTATATTACAGCACATAACTATACACAGCAAAGCTAACTGAACTCCTGAAATAAATGGATGATACTTTACCAGCTTGGAGGTTATTTCATCAATGTCTAGTGCTGTTTCTCTTTGTATGCTAAGTAAAGATTTTGTTAGAAAAACTACCTACAAGAAAACATAGTGCATTTACTTAAAAGCAAGATTTTCAATTAAATTTTGGCCTAGGCCTCTTTGGCTACTAAGGACTGCTTATGTTCTGTCTGCTGCTCTCTCCTTCTCTGATTCCAGAACACATGCAGGTTGTACCTGCTTCCCTGCAATGTAAGGCCATGACATATTGCACCTAAATGGACTTAACAAAGGTAACTTCATTAGAACAAAGACCACTTCTCCAGATGATTCAAATCGACCTTGGGCACTTGGAAAGCAGATAGGAATAAAGACCTGAACCTCTGAAGAAGTAAATTGCTAATACTTTCTTGGGTCCAATCTGATGCTGTGAACAACAGAAGCAGTCAGCAATCAGAGTGAGTTAGGATAAAAGTTTAGATCAAACTGATTCTTTCCAAGGTGCCCAAGGCATATCTGACCTAGGACAACTGTTCTAAACTGGAAGTTTGAAATTTGAGTTGCTGAATCAAAGGCATATGCATCATGTGTGTGGGTGCACATGTGCACATACACACAAGTGACACATATATAAAAATTATATAAGTAACTTGATTATATATGTATAACTTAATTACATATATCTATAACCCAACTTATATATATACATATATACACACACACACACCACACATATATATAGAAAAAAGTGGTGTTTCCAATTGGAAAAGTAGACCTTAATAAAACAACTTTCCAATAGGTTGCTTTTAACAGAGAGATGGCCACATTTGGGTAGAAGTACCCTGCATTGAGATCCATTTTTTTCTAAGAATTCCAATGTTTGTACCTTCTAATACATATGCCTCTGGCTAATGGCCTTGTGGTTGCCATCTACTTAATATATCCATGGCTGCTTTCTTCTTATAGTATATGGCTTCTTGTTTCAAGCTTCAAGTTTTATTTCAGCCTCTCACCATTTCATGAACAAATAATAGATCACAAGTATTTACGTAACTAAGAAATCATTTTAAATTTCAAACTATTAATCCTTCCAACCATGCCTGGTGTAGGAAAGATTGACTAATAATCCTTGCTGTGCTGCTGGTGGAATTACTGAATATTTCAAATAAGAGATTATTTAAAGTAATGTTGCTGAAAGGAGGAGGCTGGGTAAGTGACTTTTTGATTCATTAGCCTGTAGTTTCTTATTGTTGCATATTATAATAGTGGAGCAAGAAAAATGTCATTTTCTGATCTCTGTAGGGGAAATTCTTTTTTAGGAGATGTCACCTGAAGGCATTAACAACCAGAGCATTTTGTCTTGTTATGTTGTTAGATTATTTCAACAATTTCTCGTTGTTAAAGATAATTTCATTGTTAAAGCAGCAAGTAATCACTAAAGAGTTTTTTTATCAGAGGAACTGCATAAAACTTTGTGGAATTTGTTCCTTGACAAATTCCAATAAGCCTCATTGTCCCATTTGCTGCTCCCATGTTCTCTGCAAAGCTGCCATCCTTCCCCTAATAATAATAATTACCTTCTTTACAAACAATGTGTTTTTGCCATTTTTAAAGAACATTCATGTGTATTATCCTAGTTGGTGTGTCTAACTCTTCAAAATAGGCACCTAAGGCTCCATCTTCCATATACTCTTACAAAGTAAATTTCTGACATATTCATTACTTCTCTCACTCAGTCAAAACAGAATCTTTACTCTTCATATGATAGTCGGTAACACTGTTACGTGACATGCAGAGTGAGCTGTATTTATTATGAAAGGTCTTACTATGATAGGGCTCCCTTTATACAACAAGTCAGGCCATAGCAAAACACTATTAAATGTTGAGGGAATGACAGATTTTAAAAATATTTATTGAGTCAATTCCTTGTACTAGGGAGTGTACTGAGATCTTTGAAAGCCTTATTTTATTAATACTCTCAAAAACCAAAGGAGGAAGATGTTATTATCATCTTCAGTTTTTAATGAGAAAAGTGAGAGTCAAAAAAAATAAATATCATCTTCAGTTAGAGGTGACCTAAGAATTCTGTAAATTAAAAATTGAGATTTTCTTCTGATATCAACTCACAATGAATGAGAGCTGAGAAATGAGAATATTTTGTAAAGAGAGAGTTGTTCCTGGCAAGCAAGAATTGACTACTCTGATGGAAGACCTCAATATTTCTGAAGGAAAAAGAGGTCAGTCTGCCAGGAGGTTGGTTATAAAACTTTAGACATAGAAGCAAGCAAATGGAATGTCCACTCAATGAACATTCTAAGGAAAGAGAAAATTAAACAATGGAATTTAAATGCACCAGCCTTGTTAAGGAGGCCATCCATGTTGTAGAGATGGATTTGTTAAACTACGTAAACCTGATGGTAATTAAAATTCTGCTCATCTAGTGTTCCTTGTTCAGATTCCACATAGCATCCTAATTATGGTTTGGTTTTCCATGAAGTCTGCCAATAGAGATAAAATAATAAGGACTCATATTGCAAACAAATTGCAATTATGTTTTAAGTAGAAAATTAATAAATCAGCATTCTGATTCTGTACTTCAGTGTCATAAGTTTGTTAATGGCAATGTTTTCCTGAGAAATTTATTTGCTCACTCACCTTAGTTTATTGATCTTGTATGCTTGAGGGTAAGCACTGAGCATTGAATAGTTCACTAAGGTATTAAATTAATTAATACACAATAAAATTTCTATAAACAATAAGGGGGAAACCTCCTGAAATCACGTTCTCTCTCTTAGCCTCTTGTAAATAATAATATTTGAGCAACTAATATGTTCCTGGCATTGTGCCAGGTTCATCTAAGCTTCACATGAATGCTAGTTGAAATACATTACAATGTTACAATGCATTTTATAAGGAAACTGAACGTCAAATATAAACAGAAGGTTTAATTTCTTCTGGTTTGATGTATATTTGAACTAGGTGTCTCAGTGGCATAGTGTCCTTGAATTCTGCTTTCAAACCACTGCATCCACCAAATTTCTGTTGTAAATTTCAAACCACTGCATCCATCCAAATTTCTGTTGTAGGTCACTAAAAGAAGTTGATGCCACTTGTGGATGTCTGGCATCAACTTTTTTTAGTGACCTACAACTTTACTGTGCCCAAGGTTTCCTTGCCAGACTCAGAAATGCTTAGACAGTAGATAAGAAATCCTAATCTTGAGGCACATCAGGAAGAAAGGACGTCTAAATCAAATAACAGGTCTATCATAAAACTTTAAGAGTCATCTGGAAGGTAGATATTTCTGGCATAAGAATGGTTAATGAATGAGTGACAAAAAAGAGGAAATAGCTCAGAAAATATAAGAGAGAGAGTGTGTGTGTGTGTGTGTGTGTGTGTGTGTGTAGAGAGAGAAAGAGTAACTTTAAAAACACTATTTTCATATAGATCCTGTCTTATAATTCTCAATCCTGAGCCTGTATATTACTAAAATTTTAGTTGCTTATTGAAATTAGCAACTAAAATTTCCTTGGAGAGAGGCTGAATGCATCACTCAAAAAACAATTGCCACAGTGACTGAATCATTCTGATGTAGTGTTTTGCCATCCTCAGTTATCACTCAATTTGTCTAGAAAGAAAAGAAACCTATGTTCAGTCACCAGCAATAACTAGGCAACAAATTGGATCTCACTGCTCAGTAAAGCTCACACAGCAGCCGATATGTGGCAGTGGTTGTGTTTAAACCCGAATAAACTAGTGATTTATCTAGGTAATTTTCCTCTTTTAGTTACTCTTGACACACACGTGCACACACACACACACACACATATAGACACACACACACTCAGCAGAACCCAGGAGGTGGAGGCTGCAGTCAGCTGATATATAAAAAAATATATATTTTAATATATATATTTTAAATACATATAATTATATATTTAATATGTAAATATATATAATAAGAAAAGAGAAGAAAAAGATAGGACATGGCCAATTGCTTCTTCTATAGTTATAGAGCTTGGCTTTTGAGTAAATAAGTCAAAAGAATTAAATTTTCATACTAAACTCTGGAAGGAGATTAACATTTGCTGTAGAATTTTGATAAAACTACTACAAAATAACAGATACATTTTCTTTTTTAATGGATATTGGCCTTGGCTGTTTATCAGTAAAGGACTTGCTGGTGAGAATTCATGTATTCAGTTTATTCAACAATTGGTTATTTAGTGTCTAGCCTGTACCAAAGGCCAAAGCATGGCATTAGGGCTATGTCATAAGTCTGAACCACTAAGATACCTTGAACCCAGGCAGGGATACAAATGGAAGAATGAACAACTAAAATTTAATGGATGAGCTCTACTTATTTAAGATCCTAGTCCTACCACTCATAATCTGTGCAATTAGGAAAATTGCTAACCTCTCTCACTCTCAATTTATCTCTATGACAATTAGAGACAGTGTAAGAGGAGCAGGTTGAATAGTGACTCCCAGAAAGATATGTCCACGTCCTAATCTCCACAACCTGTGAATATTGCCTTACTTAGAAAAAATATCTTTACAGATTTAATTAAGTTAAGGATCTTGAGATCCTCTGGATTATTGGAGTGGGTCCTAAATCTGGTGACAATTGCTCTTACAAGAAACACGAGGAAGTGGCAGATGAGGATAAGTAGGCCAGGTGCGATGGCTCACACCTGTAATTGCAGCACTTTGGGAGCTAAGGTGGGAGGATCACTTGAGGTCAGGAGTTCCAGACAAGCCTGGCCAACATAAGGAAACCTCCTCTCTACTAAAAATACAAAAAAAATTAGCTGCATGGGGGGTATGCACCTGTGATCCCAGCTACTCAGGAGGCTGAGGCAGGAAAATTGCTTCAACCCAGGAGTTGGAGGTTGCAGTAAGCTGAGATCATGCCACTGCACTCCAGCCTGGGTGACAGTGTGAGACTGTCAAAACAGACAAACAAACAAAAACAGGATAAATGACCATGGAAGCAGAGATTAAAGTCATGTGGCCACAATCCTAAAGAAATCTGCAACCACCAGGAGCTGGACAAGGACAGGAACAGAATCTTCCCTATATCCTTGGGAGGAAGTATAACCTTGCTGATACCTTGATTTTGAACTTTTGGCCACCAGAACTGTGAGTGAATACATTTCTGTTATTTCATGTCAACAAGTTTATGGTAATTTGTTACAGCAGCCCTAGGAAATGAATACTGTTAGAAAAGTCCCCTCCAAGTTACCTGATGCGTGGTAAGCATTTAACAAATCATAACTAGCGGGATTAGGATGATGATTAACTTGATCATGGTACTTTTCTTTTAAAAATCAACAGATACAAAATATTTATTCAACATGCAGTCTTATAGAAGACCTGTTTTTAGATTTTGACAGGCTTGTAGATACATTTTTGAAATATTTACATTAACATGCCTTCTAAATCTGTTGGCAGTTTTGTCTAGGACATTTTTTATCTACATATTCACAGGCAGATTTACCTACTAAATGGGTTTTATTTTGCTTTTAGAGTAGAAACTGAGAAAGAGAGAGAGAAATAGGATAGATGAGATGATTAAATATTTAGCAATTATACATACATTAGAAAATAGCTGGTGCACTGATGTAGGCAAGGACAAGAATAACATTGGCAAGTACAACTCACTGACTCACAGAGTAAGAACTGGTGAGTATAGAGTCAAGAAGAGAGAGTTATAAATATAATTAACATTGTTTTACATGGGCTCATGGAAATTCTTCAAAGTTACAATTCATTCAACTTCCAGTTGCTGATAAGACTGGGGCATGACATGCTATCAAGGCCACTGATGTCTAATGTTAGACTGGGGGAACTTCTTTGTATATACAACAAAATTTATGGGTGTGAGATTTCAAAGATTGTTCCTAAACCTTGACATTCAAACCTGAAAGCTTATAAGATTACAACATTTTGTGAAAACAATACTTGCTAGCAAGGAGATTGAAATTAACTTTTTGACCATTTTTTAAATTAAAATGTTCTGGTGTTTTTGTGTGACACATTATGAGTATGCTAATTACAACAAGTGATACCAGTGTTTTTGAAGAACAATTGTTACTTTGCCATGGAAATTCCTTAATGAAGAACTTGGTTTCTTGAGATTAGAAATGGGATTATCTATAAGCAAAAATCAGATAGGAATATCTACCTTAAATACATACTAGGAATCCTATAACTTTTCAGAACCTTTGCCCAAATAATAACGCCTTCACAGAATTCATTTCAAAAACACAAAGTCTAACACCGAAACAGCTTTAGACTCCAAGATTTCCATTACAATATGGGGAAAGCTTTGAACCACCCACTGTTTAACACTAGGGTAATGATTATACAGTGACACTCAAGTTTGTGATTATATTTGATAAGCTGGTGGGAAAAAATAACTTTGAAAAGAATGTTATCAGAAATCAATTTGAATGAGTCACTAAGGAAGGAGCACATAAATAACTCATTCTATGGGGAAAATAAAGCAAATATCTCAGGCTTCATCATGTAACAAAGTCTTAGGACCAAAGAGGCGGTTAAGTCTAAATCTGTCATTAGAGAATAGGCTTAGTCTATTCACATGGACTTTTGTGTGTATTTCCAGGATGAAGATCATTAGTAAAAATTAAAGCTAATACACCTCTCTGTTATCAGAACATAACCAATAATACTTCACTGTATCACAAGAAAGATATTCCTTTCTACTGTACTGTAGATTGCTACACTAGTCTAGTACTCATGGATGCTTTTGGGAATTTATGATGGATTCTAGTAGGCTACTTGTGTACCTAGAAAGTACTCCTAAAGTTACATACTTTTGCAATAAAATATGTGACCATTTAAAATAATTATCAGAAGAACTTTTAATATAAATGAAAAAGCTTTCTGTAATCATATGTTTAAATAGTATCTGTAGGTATATCTTTCTGCTTATTATTGATGCAGGCTAAAACACTAAATAGATTTTAACCACATCTAGAGGTTATAACTTAAAAGATGAACTAAAATGAGCACCTAAAATTAATTTTGAATTGCTATGTTTAGCTACTAGATTACTTTCTTATTTTGTATGGCTTTATGACATCAATATTTTAAATATCTCAGTGAATGAAGTTCAGGAATTTACTTAATTATTTTAATTAATTTACTTGAGACAGTGTCTCACTATATTGCCTAGGCTGGTCTCAAACTCCTGGGCTCAAGCAATCTTCCTGCCTCAGCCTCCTGAATAGTGAGGATTACAGGTACATAATACCATGTCAGCTTATTTTAGTTTATTTTGATGGAAATTTTTGGGGGGAGCTGGAAATTTCAAATGTTAATTTTTTTTTAAGATTTTCATTTTTTCAACAGATCTTTATTTTGTGACTATGTACTGTTCTAGGTGCTATCGATACAACAAATAACATTTTAATAAATTACATAGTAATAAATATTTTGATTAAAAAATAAAGATGATAGGGAATGAGAGGTATGGTCAGAAAAATCATGTCTAAGAATAACAAAATGATCATTAATTTTATTTGTTTTCACCTGTAGTTTAGTATATTTAAGTACCTTATGCCAGATAGCCATCCTGAAAGTAGAGAAATTTGGTTTTATAGTTCCTCTTAGCTCTTAGTTCTATCAGTTGAAGAAATACGAGAAAAACGAGAAAATTTGAACTGAAGGAATACTACATGTAGTGTGTCTGTTTTAATAGGTATTTGAGTATATATGTAACAAATGAAACCAGCCAGCCAGCCATTTTGAAAATCAATAAACATCTACACTAAACTTTATATTCAAGAACTGAAAAAAATCTAAATTTCCTGAATTTAATGCAAAAAGAGATGGCTGCTTAAATGTCCATTAGGAAAAAAAGACTTTAGGACACATGCAAGTGATTTACAATAAAACCAATGTTTGGCAACTATTCTGAAAAACTTTGCTCATCAAGCATTTGTTTATGTCCAACAGCAAGAATGTTTGCACACCCAAAGGGGTGTCAGTCATCTTTCAAGAAGTAATAAAAGGGCCTTATGGCGAGTGTGCAAGGAAGCCAGTCATGCACACCTTTTCCCAACAGCCAATTCTTCCAGTCAGATTTTTTGTTTTGTTTTGATTTTGGAGAGTCAGTTTCTAACACTTACTAGGTTACTATTGCCTACAGTTGTAAATTAAGAGCAGCAGAAGCTTTTACTGGAATTGAATCAAAAATTCAGAATGAGGTACATATGACTTCAGATCTGAGAAAACATTACATATATATGGAAAATATCATAGACAGAGAAGGCAAATAGTGGTTTCAAGTAAACCTCAATTCAAAAGTGCTAAGGAATGTAATTTTGAATCAGTGTCTTAATTCTTCCACTAATATCAACACCTGAAAAGATGAGCCTAAAAGCATAAGCTATATCAATGGAAAGGTTGTCTTATAATCTGTTATTAATTCTGTAATTATTAATTAACCAAAGCCACAAAAATCCTTAATAAGGATAGTACATTAAAGAGATGGTAGGCTACAAATGTACTAAAATGGGGAACAATAGTAGACAGGAATAAGCATTCATCATTTACATTCCTCTTCACTTTCAATTACCTACTGTTACTTATGAGTGTCATATTTGCCATTACTAGTGATAAGTCACATTTGCCATTCCAGATTGCAAGCATTGATTTGTAATTGAGCTGCTTTTCATGAGAGAACTGTATGTATTGTGTGTCAAGCACACAATCCTTGCTGTGACTGACAGCAAGGATTAAATAACAAGAATATGAAAGAATAATAATTATGGCATAAAACAAAATTAGTTACAAAGTAGAAAAACTATACAGTTCTAAATTAGCTATTAAAATTATAAAAAATTATTGCAAGTCCAGCTATTTGTTTTTATTAAGTGTTTCAGATGGCTAATGATTTTTATAAGAAATATTGGATGATGCATCTAGTTTTAGGTGAAAACAAAAATATTAAAATGTTTTTATATATCATAATCACATCTTAATTAAAAATACATTTTAAATGTGCTGGAAAATTAAAATCTGTTACTTAAAACTTTTCTGCTCCTGGCTATGATGCAGTCAATGGTACCAGATTAGTCTTCCTGCCATAATCAATTATAAACTTGGACAGACTGTGTATGGCACCTGTTGTCAGACAGTGGAAAACTGGCAGCACAAGCCTGTAATTTCTAAGTGAAATGCTCAAGGTAAACCCTATGTTTGCCTTGCCCTGAGGAAAATTTCATAATTGCAGTGCAGCAATTCAAGCAGCACTGAAGTCCAGAGCTCCAGAGCCAGAGATTAGAGTTCAGAGAAGAGCTAAACAACTGGATGCAGCTAGATAAAGCACTATAAAGGAAAAATCTGTGCTGAGGCAGACTACAGAATTTAATGTGGAGATTCTCTATAAATCCTTGGCTGAGGACTGGACTTCTCATACCTAGGAGACTACAAGAGACTTATCAGAGAGCAACTGTGCTAACCTACCCTGTATTAGCCTGACAGACTCCGTCTTGCTAAGAGCCAGAAAGACTCCATCTTAACCTCCACCTCACCCCTCCCGCCACTTCTCCCTTAAGTGCATACCTAGGTCTTGTTACTGTGCTGGGTCATGCTGTACTTAGAACTATAAAAAAAACATAACTTTGTAACCATATCCAGCTTGGCAAGCCCACTTGCTATTGTAAATATCCCCCTTAATTAATTGTATAGCAAGTACCAAATACCCGCCTTGGTAACCGGCAATCATGGGAACTGCTTGGATACCTTCCTTGGAAATCAACAATCATAAGAACCTCCTGCCTCCTAGGTACCAGCCTCCTTATCTAACTTGCTTGTTCTGCTTCTGTAAATTCTGCTTCAGCTAGGCTCCCACTCCCCTACCTTAAGGAAGGTGTAAAAAGGAATTCAGCCCCTTCCTCAGGGCTAAGAAAATTTTAAGCGTGAGCCGTCTCTCGGTTGCTGGCTAATTAATAAAGAACTCACGATTCAAACTCAGAGCATGGCGCTGTTCCATCTAATTCACTTGGGTATAATACAACTACTATATGATTGTGATTAGAATACAAATATTAAATGCTGAGTAGCCTTTATACCCATGGGGACGTTCGGGCCCAGCCAGAGGAAAGAAACCGTAAGTCCTTATTAATGTTTTTAGCATCCCATTCCAGTTGAGACATAGGAACAGTAAGCTTTATGAATAAGGATTATGCCCTAGATCAATTCTATCACTGCCCCCTGACTAAAACTAAAAGCAAGCTCTGAGAAAACACACATGGGAACAAAGAGTTTGAAGGGCAAATCTTAATAAATTAAAGAAGCATGGTAAGCATCTTAGGTTTTACCAAGATTATTTAAGTCTCAGGTAAATATTTCATAATCGCACTGCTTACTAGAACAAAAGTCCATATTCTTCAGAGAAAGACAACAGAATTTCCGATTTCTGCAGTAATTCATGACATTCAATATATAATGACTAATAGCAGATACATAGTGAAGCAGAAAAATAGTCAATAGTTTCTGAAAAATGACCATTGCTAGAAACATAAAGAAAGTAACCCCATACTATTGGTTACAGTAGACAAGGACTTTTGAAAGAGCAATGATTAAGTATGTTTAAAAAAATATTTAAAGAATTGAAAGAAAGTATCTTAATAAAAAAGCAGATAGAATACAACAGAAAATAAATACAATGAAATATAATTATATGAAAGTTCTAGGATGTGAAAATACTGTAAGTGAAACTAAATAAATTACTGGATGTGCTTAACTGCACATGGCACATGGCAGAAGAAAGAGGAAGTGAATGTGAAGCTATATCAAGAAAAAAATAGCCCTCTAAAGACAAATGAAAAGAGTACCAACAATCTCTGAAGTAACATCAAATGGTCCAACATAAATGCCTTTGGAGTCCAGAAAGACAAGAAAGTGACAAATGGAGGTAAAGATAACTTAAACAGAAAAAAAGAAATCATTAAAAAATTTAGGTCAAATATTTCCCAAATGTGACAAAAAACACTGATTTATATATTCAAGGAATTAACCCCAATCAAAATAAGGACAAAGACAGCCACACTAAAGCAAATTATACCCTAATTTCTGTAAGCTCAAGTAAAGCTTAAATATTAAAATCAATCACAAGAGAAAAAAATACATTGCATGAGGAAAATAACATGAATGACATCTGACATTTTATTGGGGAATGAAAAGATAGAATGTCAGGAGACAATGAAGTAATATCTTTAAAGTGATGAAAGAAAAATGTTGTCTATCAATCCAGGATTCAACAATGAAAGAAAAAAAGAAAGACAATTAGAGAAAGAATTTCAACAGACAACCAAAAGAAGCCACACATATGAATAATGAACAAAAAAATATTTCTGGTCAAAGTCATTAACTTTCAAAGAAAACAATTAGAATTGGTTTATGTTGTTGCTATTGTTTTAGGCTATCAAATGGACTAAATATGCAATATTAATATTCAATATTAATACCACCAATCCTTAATATTGGCGAGAGTTTAGGAAAATAAACACTTTCTTATAGGGATGGTATTATCTAACATTAATGTTTATGCAATTTCCAGAGGACTGTTTGACCTACATTTTAAAAGCCTTAAAATATTTTGGAAATTTTGGTTAAGTTTCTCCAATTCAGTTAGATTTTTGCTATATAAGTTGTACATATGAGTAAACAGGTTCAGAATGGTAATGTTTAGAAAATAAATGAAAACAATTAAATGTCTCTTAGAAGCAGATCTAACATGGTACACACTAAAATACAATATAGTAAAATGTTAGAAATGTATGCATGTTTAATCGAATCAAAAAGCAAATCAAGCCTGGGTGTGGTGGCTCACACCTGTAATCCCAACACTTTTGAACAAGTATGCAGGAAGATGGCTTGAGCCTAGGGAAACATAGTGATAACTCGTCTTACGAAAAATCAAAAAAATATCCTGGCAATGCCTGTAGCCTCAATTACCTGGGAGGGGAGGCTGAGGTGAGAGGATCACTTGAGCCCCGGAGGTTGAAGCTGCAGTGAGCTGAGACTGCACTACTACACTCCAGCCTGGGCAACAGAGTAAGACCCTGTCTCAAAAGACAAAACAAACAGAAAAACTAAATCAGCAATATATACAATATTGTCTCATTTTACTCGTTAAATATTTCTATATAAATTCAGCACATATAACTAAATATAAATATGAATGTTTTTTAGTGAGAAAACAGTTAATATCTTTCCACTTCACAAAAAATGTGTTATCAAAGTTTAGAATTACCTTTATGAGATTATATAATTTCTTGGTCTATTTTCTTAGTTTTCTATGTCTTTCTAAATTCACCACAGTACATATGTACATGTTTTTTAATTAGAAAATATAGGCTGGGTGCTGCGGATGACACCTACAATCTCAGTAGTTTGAGAGGCTAAGGCAGGAGGATCACCTGAGACCAGGAGTTCCAGGGCAGCCTGGGCCACATAAGGAGACCCCATCTCTAAAAAATAAAAATAAATAAAACAGACAGATAGCTAGATGTGATGGCCCATACCTGTAGTCCCAGCTCTTCAGGAGGCTGAGGCAGAAGGATCACTTGAGCTCAGGAGTTCAAAGCTGCAATGAGCTATGATCACACCACTTCCTCTCATTGTGGACAACAGAGTGAAATCCTGTCTCTGAAAAAAAAGAAAATATAAATAAAGTTTATTAAAAAGTAAAGCAATTTCATATATTGCCCCTATTTTCATCAAAATACGTAAACAGTTTACCTAGGACTATCTGTAGATAAATTGGTTCTGGGATTGGAAGCTTCTGTGAGGTTTCAACTGTGTCTATTGTGTCTCTGTGTCTATGATCATTGGTCAGAACACTAGCAAATGGAGGTAAAGATAACTTAAACATAACTTATATTCCTTTAGCTAAGGCTTTCTTTAGATTTATGAAATAAAAGGAGCATAAAGTATCCAGTTGGGCTGTTTTGCCCACTTGGAAAGTGGTTCTCATGGCCAAGTTAATACAGAATCTTCCACTGTGATACATTCCATGACTAAAATGGATGAAGCAACTTTAAACTGTCTGTTCAATCCAGATGAAACAGAGTATGTATTTTGATACTTTTATGTTAAGGTTTGTCTAACTGGAGCTTCAAGGAACAGATGCTGTGTTTCCTTTAATTTGCAGATCTGAAGGAAAAATCTGAATATTGTGGTTCCTTTTATTTGAGAATCTGAAGGAAAGAAAATGCAATCACCATTATGGTAAACACTGTTCTAGTTATGCTATGTAGTTTTAAAAAAAATCTTTTCTATAACCTTGTTAGAGAGGTATCATTTTTTATTTTAAAAATAAGAACATATAATAGATTATTTGGTGAATTCAAATCATACTTCCAGGAAGTGAAAAAGAAAATGAAGTTGACCATAGTTTTTGTCTTTTTAATTTAAACGTCACTGATTTTTTTTTCCCTGAGGGAAAGTCTAGGAAAATGATTGGTCTGACTATAATTGTCTTCCTTTTTCAAAATGAGTAAAGAGTCTGTCTTATTGAGTGGCATAAAAATAGCTCTTCGTCTCCTTTTTGTTTTTTTGGGAGGGTGGGGGGATTTCCATCATTGTTCCATAAAGCAAGAGGATCAGGTTCTCTTAGAACTTATATGAAACACCTTGTTTTGGGAGAACTCAGTCTCCTAGGGCATAAGAATATAAAGAAGAGATTGTTTACAAAATGTAGGACAAAAGATCACCCTTATTTTAAAATTTACTAGAAAATCTAAAAAATTCAATGAGTTTCTAAACATTGTTTTTTTAATGTTGTCTATATTTTAGTAGTCTCAAATGATAGGAACATGAAAATTGGTGTAGGAAGATCTTAAAAAAAAAAAACAGATAAATACCCCGAATTTTTAGTTGCTTAACAAAAATATATACCCTTAATAAGTAAAAGTCAGTTAATTAAATAGTCTGCTTTGTTAATCTTGATTGGAAAAAAGTCAAACTACTATATGCTAAATTCCTGCCCCAAAATAAATCTACCCTGAATAAAGGAAGGTAACATCATTGAAATTATCTGGAAATTTTGGACACATTGTCAGACATTCAATAAGCAATTTTTAAAGATTTTTAAGAGAATAAGGAGAATAAGAAACTTCCCTTAAGTAGCACTAGTCAATGTTCTGTCTTTAGATTAACCAAAGACATTGTAGCATATGGACAGAGCAATGACATCAAAGTTAGAAGCTAGCTCAAAGTGAGAGTCTATTATTTTTCTAGTTATACAATCTGCACATTTTACTAAACTTTTGATCTTCAGTTACAATAGATGTAAAATGGAAACAATAATATATATTTAAAAGATATATAAGAAGATGCATGTGAACACATCTTCATTCTTATATTAGATGCTGGATAAATGTTTTTCATAATCTGAAAGGATAAACCCTTTTGTTCTACAAGATTATCATTAAAAAAAAAAAAAAAAAAAAACGGTTGTCAGAGACTAAATTTAGTTTTAAACACAGAGAGAGAAGTGGTTTATATGTCTAACAGACAGAGGACTCATTTAAATGTTGAACAAGCTGGCTCCATTAATCAGAATAACTGTATTATGCTTGGTAATAATCCCCTCCACCAAATTTCAGTAGCTTTTACCAGCAAAGGTTTATTCATTGCACATTTCTACATATGTCATGATTCTGCTGGAGCATCTGCTCTATATCTCCTTGTGGGCTACTGGAGCAGCCACTATTTTCAATGTCGCGGTGACCATGGCAATAGAAAAGACACAGTACAGGAAACTGGATGTTAAAATATGAAGTTGGAAATAATAGACACTGGGGACTCCAAAAGAGGAGAGATTGAAAAGGGGATGAGGGTTTAAAAATTTCCTGTTGGATACAATGTTCCCTACTTGGATGATGGCTGCACTGGAACCCTAAACCTCACCATTATGCAGTGTATATCCACGTAATAAACATACGCATGGACTCCCTGAACGTAAAATTTAAAAAGATACTTAAATATTTCGATTCTAAAGACACAGATCTCTTTTGCTTACATTTCCTCAGCTAAAGCATATTATGTAACCACGTTCAACCTTAATGAGGTATGGAAATTCAGTTCTACATTCAGAAAGCAGGAAGTCAAGGACTAGAATTAATGACTGTCTTTGTTTTTTTATTTTATTACAGTAAATAGTACATATCTGACCTTTTTCTGAAATTCATACCACCGATAAATGATCACTTGTTGGGTGGCTATCACTAAAGTTCATTTTTGTAAGCCACTTTGTTGAGGTATGATTGACATAAAAATTATGTGTATTTAATGTATACAACATGAGTTTGGAGATAAATATAAACCTGTGAAACCATTTTCATTATTAAATCTGTAAACTTATCTGTCACCTTTCAAAGTTTTCTCCTGACACCTTTATTATTTATTTGTTTATTTATTTTTATTTTTTGTGGTAAGAAAACTTTACAGTCTACCTTCTTGGCAAATGTTAAGTATACAATTCAGTATTGTTAGCTATAGGCAAGGTGCTGTACAGTGCGCCTCTAAGACTTCCTTATCTTGCATAACTGAAATTTTGTACACTTTGACCATCACCACCCCATTTCTTCTACCCCCAGCTGCTGGCAATCATGACTCTACTCTCTGCTTCTGTAAGTTTGACTATTTTAATTTCTACACATAAGTGAGATCATACAGTATTTGTCTTTTTATGTCTTCTTATATGGAGTCTGGTAGGATTGGGTTCCAACTCTGTAGGCCTCATTTAATTTAGTCACCCTTAGGGTCTTATCTCCAAATACAATCATGGGGATTAGGACACACTCATATGACCTCATTTAACCTTAGTAACCTCTTAAGGCCCCATCCCACATACAGTTATATTCTGAGGTACTCACTGATGGGGTTTCAAAGCATAATTTGGGATGGGCCCACAATTCATAAACATCATCTTTTAAAGCCCATAAACGCCGTCCTTGTAACACTTTCTATGTTAATAAATTCAGCTTTGTATATCTGTCTTTGTACCCCACTTGGCAAAACAAAACCCCTACAGTTAACCAAATGCACCATCTTAATTAAGTTATAAGAATCTTTTTCTTTTTTCTGAGGCAGAGTCTCACTCTGTCACCCAGGCTGGAGTACAGTGAGGTGATCTCAGTTCACTGCAACCTCCGCCTCCCATGTTCAAGTGGTTCTCCTGCCTCAGCCTCCCAAGTAGCTGGGATTACAGGCATGCACCACTACACTCGGCAAATTTTTGTATTTTCAGTAGAGACAGGATTTCACCATGTTGGCCAGGCTGGTCTCAAATGCCTGACCTCTTGATATGCCTGCCTCGGCCTCCCAAAGTGCAGGGATTACAGGCGTGAGCCACCATGCCCGGCCACATAGTTTTCTAAGCATGCCCTTTGTATGATCCCAGCCCTAAATTCAAGGGATTTATTAATGACAAGCATCCATCTTCCTAAGGCGAATACTACTGCCAAGATTTATGTTTGTTTTAAACTTCTTTGGAAAAAAAAAATCTACTGTAATTGTAAAATCTAGTACAAGTTTTCTCTGCAAGACATAGATACAGAATATGTATAGTGTTATATGGGCCTCTTTCAAATCAACGCTTCAAATTCCTGTCCACAATATCTTTCTCCTTTTCTTTCTATCCCATATTAATGAACTCCTAAGTGCTTTTCATTCTACATTTACATTGTCTGTAAAATTCGGCACCCTTTTAAAATCACTACTGGTTCTCATTATAATTCACCTGGACTATTAAAATCATATCCTCTGATTTTCGATCTATGACTTCCAATGTTTTAACCAGATAAATTATAGTTATTAAAATGTATTTCCTTAAGAAATTATATATTGTCACTTTTCTGCACAGGACCTGTTCATGATGATAGTTGTAAAAAAAAAAAAAGCAATCAAACTTTCCATGACATTCACACCCTTCCAATATCTTTCCATTTATTTTTCAGTTAATTCTTAATTTTGCCACATTATTGCACCATTCAAACTTAAAAAAAATTTTCCCAGCCTTATTAAGGCATAATTGACAAAACTTACATATATTTACTGTGCACAACATATTTTGATATATGTATACATTATTAAATCATTAAGCCAAAATAATTAACATATCCATCACTTCCTATATAATTATATTTTTAATTTTAATTTTATTTTTAATTGACAAGTAATAATTGCCTGTATTTTGGGGTACAATGTGATGTTTCAATACATGTATGCATCATGGAATGATCAAATCAAGGTAATAGTATATCACCTCAAATATTCATCATTTATTTGTGGTTAGAACATTTAAAATGTTCTCATTAAGCTATGTTGACACATATCATACATTATTATATAATCACCATGCTGTGCAGCAGATCACCAGAATTATTTATTTTTTATATTTAACAGAAACTTCGTATCCTTTGACCAACATCTTTTTTTTTCCTCTCTACTCTCTTTCCTGCCACCACCCCAGCTCCTCTTTACTTCCCTGTTTTTGACTTTGTAAATATCACATATAAGCAACATCATATTCCATTTGTCTTCTTGTGTCTGACTTACTTCACTTAGCATAACGTCTTCTAAATTCCTCTATGTTGTCACATATGACAGAACTTTCCACTTTTTTTTAAGGCTGAAAAGTATTCTATTATATGTACATACCACATTTTTTATATCCATTCAGTCTCTGATGTGCACTTGGATTGTCTCTATATATTGGCTATTGTGAATAATGCAGAAACATTCATGCAATGGGAATAGAGACATTGTTTTGTCATACCAGTTTCAATTTCTTAAGATATAGACCCAGAAGTGGGATTGCTGGATCATACGTTAACTCTATTTTTAGTTTTTTGTGAGGACTCTCCATAGTGTTTCCCAAAATGAATGTACTAATTTGCAGTCCCACCAACAAGGTACAAAGGTTACCTTTCCTTCATATTCTTGCCAACACGTGTTATCTTTCATCTTTTTGATAATAGCCATTCTAACAGGTGTGAGGTGACATCTCATTATGGCTTTAATTTGCATTTTTCTGATAATTAAGAGATGTTGAGCTTTTCTTCATATATCAGTTGGTCATTTGTATATCTTTTTTTTTTTAAAATAATGCCTATTCAGTTCCTTTGCCAATTTATAAGAGGTTTATTTGTTTTCATGTTTTTGAGTAGTTTGAGTTCCTTGTATATTTTTTACACTAGGTCTTGCTCAAACATGATTTGCAGATGTTTTCTCCAATTCTGTGGTTTGTCTTTTCACTCTGTGAATTGTTTCCTTTGCTACTTTTAGTTTGATGTAATCCCATTTGTCTATTTTTGCTTTTGTCATCTGTGTTTTGGGGATTATCTCCAAGAAATCACTGCTAAGACCAATGTCATGGAGCATGTTCCCTGTGTTTTCTTCTAGTAGCTTTACAGTTTCAGGTTTTATGTTTAAATCTTTGATATATTTTGAGTTAATTATTGGATAATGGGTGAAATAAGGGTCCATTTTCATTCTTCTGCATATGACTATCTAGTTCTCGCTCTATGATTATTTGAAGAGACTGTCCTTTCCCCATTGTGTATCTTGGCACCTTTTGTCAAAAAATCAGTTGTCTGTAAATGTTTGAATTTCTGGACTCTCTATTCTCTTCCACCAGTCTGTATGTCTGTTTTTATGCCAGTACCATACTGTTTTGATTACTATAGCTTTGTAGTATATTTTGAAGTTATGTAATATGATGCCTTCAGGATTGTTCTTTTTGCTCAAGATGGCTTTGGCTATTTGGGGTCTTTTGTGGTTCTCACCCTTTGAATTTGATTCTACTTTTAATAACCTATGCCTTCTCTCCCTTATTTCCCTGCACATTCTGTTTTTCCTCTCTTCTGTGACTCTGCTTAAGCCAATTGTTCTCAAAGTATGATACAGAGACCACTTAATTTTCCTAAAATACTCTGCAAGGTTTTCAGGACTAAAACTATGTTCACAATAACATTAAGATGCTATTTGCCTTCTAAAATCTTATTCTCATATCATTGTAAGTAGAGTTTTCCAGAGACTATAAAATATATAACATTGCAACACATTAAATGCATAAGAAGTTACAAAAATCCAGCTACCTTCTATTAGATAGACATAAAAGAGATTAGCAGAAAAAAAAGTAAACAGTGACACTTTTTCACTAAATGCTTTGATTTTGTAAACTATTAATTTTTATAAAAAAATGTTGTCTATGTCGACATGCATGGGCTTATTTTAAATTAGTAAGGGAATATTTTAAAATATCAGTGTTAATGTATAATATGGAAATATCAATGGGTATAATGCACATTTTTAACAAATCCTTTTTGATGTTAGGTAATTTTCTGAGTATCAAGGGTTTCTGAGACCAAAAATTTGAGTACCACTGACTTAAGTTGCTCCTTTTCATTAAAATATAGTTTCTTATGTGGTACATTTACACCATGGAATACTATGCAGCCATAAAAAGGAATCAGATCATGTTCTTTGCAGGGACATGGATAGAACTGGAAGCCATTATCCTCAGCAAACTAACACAGTAACAGAAAACCAAACACTGCATGTTCTTACTTATAAGTGGGAGCTGAACAATGAGAATACATGAACACAGGAAGGGGAACAATACACGCTGGGGCCTGTTGAGGGGGCAGGAGGAGGGACAGCATCAGGATAAACAGCTAATGCATGTGGGGGTTAAAGCCCAGGTGATGGGTTGATAAATGCAGCAAACCACTATGACACATGTTTACTTATGTAACAAATCATGTGTACATGCATCCCAGAACTTAAAATAAAATTGAAAACTCACAATAATTTCTTAATTTTTAATTTAAAATTATGTTGCATTAGTATGTACCAAATATACAAATTTTAAGAAAAAAATATATTTTCTCTTTTTCCTTGATGCTATAATTCTATATGTTGTTAAGAATCACATTGAACATTACTGCTATAAAAATCTTACATCCTACTTCAGCACTGTGAAATCATGCTCTTGCTGTCCACCATACATTTACATTGTTATTCAATTTTACTATGCATATAGCATGATTTCAAAATTGTTAACCCATATCCCCATGGGAAACGATTTTATGAATTAGAATACAGAGTGTATATACAGTTCATTTTGCCTTTAGTATTTCAGATTTCATTCATTTTCAAACCTACTCAGGTCAGCACCTTTTATCCCTACTCCTACCATTGAGTTTGTTTTATATAGTTGTAACAGATTCTTTATTTCACAGTCTTTATTTCATCTTGAGATCATTCATCCTTTTACATAATTTATTAAGTTGTATACATCTACATTTAATTTTTGTTCTGTAAAGTTTTATGAGTTTTGAAATATGCATAGTGTCATGTATTTACTATTAAAAGTACCATGCAGAATAGTTTCACTTACACTAAAATCCTTGCGCTTCTGCTATTCAACACCCCACACATACTTTAAACTCTTGGCAAGCTCTGATCTATCATCACTGCAATTTTCCCTTTTTCAGAATGTCTTATAAATGGATCAGTCGGTAGATTTTCAGACCAGCTTCTCTCAGTTAACCATGTACATTTAAATTTCTTACATGTGCTTGTATGGCTTGATAGCACATTCCTTTTTAAGGATGAGTAGTATCTCATTGTGCAGCAAAGTTTGTTTATTCATTCACATATCAAAGGACATCTCAGTTGCTTCCAATTTTTGGTGATTATAAATAAAATTACTCTAAACACTTCTATGTGGGCTTTTGTGTAGAAACAAATTTTAAAATTAGTTGGGCACATACCTAGGAGCAGGATTGCTGGGTGGTGGTAAGGCTATGTTTAGTTTTGTAAGAAGCAGTCAATCTGTCTTCCAAAGTGTCTGTACCAGTTGCATTCCTACCAGCAATGAATGAGAGTTCCTGTTGTTCCATATCCTTACCAGCAATTACTTCAGTTATTTAAAAAATATTTTGTCCATTCTAGTTGCTGTGTAATAGTATGTCCATAATTTATAAAACAGGCTTATTTTATATTTATAGAAGAATTACAGTGCTAATGCTTTAAAAGTTATCTGACAGTTTTACTTCTAGTATCTCTTTTGTCTAAAAACCCTATTTTATTTAATAATATGGGAATTAGTCACAATATGCAATTATATAAATTTCTGTAATGAATATGACTTTGTATCTGCATATGTATGTTGATATGAAGCTACTGTTTATCATTTTCATTTCATAATATTGGCTTATTTTCCTCCAAAGTCATAGACAAGTGAATGTTCTATAAAATCCTTGATGTTAAGGTGCAAAGTTGCTACTGAATTTGAGACAATTAGCAGCTATAGAATAAGTAGAAAGCTGTGATATGTGATTTGTGCTGCAATAAGGTCACTTATTTTGACATTCATTTCATTTAGTTATTTCAGGTTTATATAACTTGGTAGTATACTGTTGGGGGCTTACAGGTTAATCTGAAGTTCATATAATTAAAGTTATGGTAAAAAACATCAAAAATATTATAAGTTCAAAAGAAAAAACTTTAGGCTAATTGTGGAATTAGGATTAGCAGAGATGCAAATAGTGATTGTAGAGCAAATGTTTTTTGGGGAAAGGAATAAACCTATATGAGATTTGGGGGAAGCTCTTATTTTTTATTGATATGTCCCTATTCTCATATGAGTTTCAGTAGTAAGATATCAATAAAGTATTTCTACAATTTTGTTCACCAGAAGAATCTGAGATTTATTTAAGAAAATATGCACAACCATATTTTTATAAAAATACTTTTAAAATGTTATTAATTCTTTAGAAATTTTTCCAATCTGATGCTATTAAAGAGATGATAGGATGATTACAAAAGAGAATCACTCAGTTATGGGGGAAAAAAGGCCAACATATGCCAGGACTACCAGCAAAGGCTAGTTCTATTTTCCTTGCTTCCAAGTAAGAGCAAGAAAAGTCTCTTTAAAATTGCTATAAAAATGTGACAAACAATGCACATGAAAAGAAAATTAAGAATATATCTTACTTATAAATATTGATTAAAAAGTCAAAAATAAAATGTTAGCAAATAGAATGTAGTAACCCATTTAAAAACTAATATATCCTGGCTGAATCGTATTTAATGCCTTGAAGGTCTCAGCATCCCTTCTTCTTGTTTGTTGAGTTGATTACATGCACATACAGACTACAACCTGTGTTGCTATAAAGCTGTTGAGCATTAGATTTTATACATCTTAATAACTAAGTGATAGTTATACCTCCTCATTTGTACATTCTACATTACATATCTGGCTAGAAAGCAAACAGGAGAAAGAATAGTGCAATCTACAAAATTTGGGCTTCGTTGTCATAGAGATAAGAATTTGAATCATGCTGTGCTGCTTATGTTCTTCAAAAAGTTACATAACATCTTGGAGCTTCATTTTGTCTACCTGTAAAATATATATTCTGATATTTATCAAACTGATTTTTAGTTAATTAAGTGGAAGGACTACCACTTTATGACTATAGTCATATATGGTGAGTATATAGTCACCATAGTCACCATAGTCATATAGTCATATAGACTATGACTCTAGTCAATAGTCTCCTCATTCCCCAGTTTGGTAATCAATAATCAAATCTCAGTACTTTATTGTTAGACCTTTAAGACCTGTTCTCTCTTCCCAAAATTATTGAAAATGAGAAAAATAGCAAAAGTGGTATATGAAATAATCACCACCACCCCCTTCCCCCAAAAGAAAAAGCCCAAGATGGTTTTATAGAGGAATTCTCTCACATCTTTCAAGTTCAGGTAATGATATTATCTCTTCAATGGTAGCCAGATTGGAACATGGTCTTGAACATTTTTAAGAATGGTTATTTTAAAAGTATCTTTAAAATTGTTATGAAAATGTGACAAAGACTGAACATAAAAAGAAAATGATGAATTTACTTAAAAATGCTGATTTAAAAATCACAAAATATTAGCAAATAGAATTTAGTGACCCATTAGAAATTGATATAACCTGGCTAAATGTATTTAATAACAGGAATGTAATATTGGGTCAATATTAGTATATGTATTGATATATTACATGAATCAATGTATTAAAACATATGATCAACATGCTTACAGAGTGAAAATACATTTTGGAAAATTTCACACATATTCTTAATTTTAAAAGTCTCAATCCCATAAGGATTGATTGATATTCCCTCAGTATTATAAACTATGTTGATCTCAAAAGAAGCATCACTTTTGGCCGGGCTCGGTGGCTCATGCCTGTAATCTCAGCAGTTTGGGAGGCCGAGGGAGGTGGATCATGAGATCAGGAGCTCAAGGCCAGCCTGGCCAAGATGGTGAAACCCCGTCTCTACTAAAAATACAAAAAAAATTAGCCAGGTGTGGTGGTGTGCACCTGTAATTCCAGCTACTCGGGAGGCTGAGGCAGAGAATTGCTTGAACCTGGGAGGCGGAAGTTGCAGTGAGCTGAGATTGCGCCAGTGCACTCCAGCCTGAGTGACAGAATGAGACTCCATCTTAAAATAAAAGAAAAAGAAAAAGAAACACCAGTTTCATGCTCAATAGGAAAATAAGAAGTCAGAAATAAGATAAAAATTCCAGCCATCATCCATACTAGGTAACATTTTATTATAGTATTAGTTATTAAAAGCAGATATAATAAATGTTAGAGGTATAAGAATTGAAAAGAGGGCAAAATGATCACTATTTTCAGATGAGATTACTGTATATCTGAAAACCTAAGACATTCTACTGAAAAAAAAAATATTATAAGTGATAAGATTTCAATAAGGTTGTGAGCACTTTCTAAAATATTTCATACTCTCCTGAATTTTGAAAATGTTCTTGGTTAGATTTCCTCTGGTGCTTTCCAGAGATGTCAAATGCAGGCTACAGTTATAAAGATAGGTTTAAGAAAAGATTGAGGTATAGTGCTGGGCTCCTACTTCTCTATGATCACTGTCTCCATTCTGAGAGTGTGGATATTGAAAGACTAAGAGAGGATGAACATGTTGCCAATATGAACAGTCAGCTACTTTGTATGGCTTTATCACACTTGGTTTCAAATGGAAAGTGAACTAATCTGAGTAAGGTTAAAGGAAAATAAGCACCTAGCTATGACAGATGCAGGAACCACTAGCTGAAGAAAATAAATCTATTCAATTTGGTTTCTTAGTTTCATCTATAATTCCCTCTCATTCTACATGAAATGAGAGTAGAGCAATTAAGTAAAATTGTTGTGACACTTTCTTCAAAACAGTTCCCTTAAAAAGACCTCTAAAACAAAATCATTTTTTCAGTTATTTGCAGAATGCTTCCTAATTCCCATAATTCTTGCTGAAGTTGCAAAAACATACAAGATATCTAGACAAACATCTAGGGTAAAATTATGTAAGTATTGTAATAGATGTATACATTGCTGCTAATACAGGAAAATGCAATGTTGGTTGTAATAAAATTAGGTACCGTGAACAAGAGGTTCCTTATTTTCTGTGTATCAGTCCAAGGTAAATCAGGAAAGCATACTGGAATGAAAGAGCTCTTGCAGAAATTAAAATTTGTACAATTTTAGGGAAAATGAGGGAATTTCATTAAACAGAAATTATTAGGTTGTTTTTCATTTAGAAAGACATTTAAGAATAAGGACACATGCACACGAATGTTCATTGCAGCACAGTTTACAATAGCAAAGACCTGGAACCAACCCAAATGCCCATCAATGATAGACTGGACAGGAAAAATGTGGCACATATACACCACGGAATATTATGCAGCCATCAAAAATGATGAGTTCGCGTCCTTTGTAGGGACATGGATGAACCTGGAAACCATCATTCTCAGCAAACTGACACAAGAACACAAAATCAAACATCGCATGTTCTCACTCATAGATGGGTGTTGAACAATGGGAACACATGGACACAGGGAGGGGAGTACTATACACTGGGGTCTGTTGGGGGGGAGTGTAGGGGGAAAGCAGGGGGTGGGGAGTTGGGGAGAGATAGCATGGGGAGAAATGCCACATATAGGTGAAGGGGAGAAAGGCAGCAAATCACACTGCCAAGTATGCACCTATGCAACAATCTTGCATGTTTTTCACATGTACCCCAAAACCTAAAATGCAATTAAAAAAAAAAAAGAATATATATTAAAGTTACTCAAAAGAACTTAGAGAAGCAACTGAAATACAACATTATTTAAGTTAAATATTTCAAAAGTCTGTTTCAAAAGTAGAGTCACCATATCCTTGAAATATATTATCAATATTCAGACAAGTATCAATATGCCTTTCTCCACTCTGAATTTCTAATATTTAAGTTTCTAGTTAGGAATATGACCTCTTCTTCTGTTTTTAAACATGTCACACTCAGAGACAAATCCAGGCTCTGGAAAGTGTCAAGCATATACAATTTTGAGTCCATCTTTGAGAAAAAGAGTGCAAAATTACAAACATACAAATGAGTTTGAAATTGAATATTAATATAAAATAATAAAAGACATTCCATTGAATTTCTGTGGACTAAATAACTCAAGTTGCTTTCTTCTGAGACCTCTTTAAGCAAATTACAAGTACTCCCTAGACAGAAATGCTTTCTGGTTGCTGCCTGATTTATCCTACCTGAGCACTACATGCATCTTAGCAAATCCCAGAACTCACAGAGGCAGAAGCAATTAGGGATACTGAAGCTTAAGCTTTATCAGGCTCAGGGTAAATTTACCTCTGGTTCCTTTATAAACCACTCCAGGTCATATCAAACTAATAAAGCAATAGCAAATTCAGTCCTTATTGTATTTCCATGTTTTCCAAGTATTATGCATTGAAACCAAGTTTGAAATAAATTGATAGCTCCCTTTTTAGTTACTTAGTCCTCTTAGAAAAGTGGATTTCAACGTGAACTACACATCAGAATGATCCTTGGCACTGTTTAAAATACCAGTGCCTAGATCTCACTCCAAGAGATCCTGATTTAATTTGTCCTTACTAAGCATCCATGTCTTTTAAAAGCTCTTAAGTTAATTCTAATGTGTATCAAGTCAAGAATCATTGGCTTAAGGAGTTACAAGATTATAAAATATGTATCATACTTGGCCAATAAAATCTACATTCTGGCTGGTAGTTAAAAACATATAATACATTTATCTCTTTATTTCAGATTGCTGAAAGTATTAAACTATATACAGATACGAAATGCCCACTTAACCATGCCTCAAAGAGAGGATAGAAAAAAAAAATCACAAAAATAATTTAGAAAATGCTAACTTTTATTTTCCTAGAAAAAGAGGGATCAGACAAGAAAGAATGTGATACATATTGATACACTTTTGTAGACTATAATAATAAACCAAAGAAAGAAAAATTTAAAATAAATGAAAAATAAAAGCATCAAGCAAGGTAATAGAATATGAATAGATGTCAAATATTCCTGGATGACTAAAAATTGCTAGTTGTAGCACATCTGTAGGTGGGGGCTTTTTTTTGACATCAAATTAAAGATTCTGACAGTGTGATATGTTATGACATGATAAGTTCTGTCATTTTGATTTTCCTGTCTTTCTTCTCTCTCTTTTATTTAACACAAAACATGAATTTTTTTGGACATTATTGTAGCAATTATCATTCAGCCATTCAGTCTTCCAGCGGGAAGAATGGCAAAATAAATAAATAAAATGAAACTGCTGATATTTTAGATAACTATCTAAATATTTCTCTTAGGATAAGAAAAATTCATTTGCCCCATTTTAAATAAAAATAGAAAGTGTCAGTTTGAAATTTTTTTTAAAAAAATCTTGTATTTTTATATTCAATGTGAGCTAAATTCCCTTTAGCTCCAGTGTTGGCAACAGTTGAAAGCAAAAATTGTGTCTATACAGATGAAAATATGTTGAGAGTTGGAAAAAATGACCTAATTTAGTTGTCTTCAAAATTTCTTTTTGTTCTGGAATTCTTTCTTACAACAAAATCTTACTCAAAATCTGAATATGGAAACAGAACTAGCAGAGCTGGCCTGGGAGAGCAGGAACTTGGGGAAGTTCATATGACTCTTGATAAGTTGAGGTGAAAGTGCCTCATGACTTTTACCTTTTCAGTAACACTTGTAGCAGATTTTCAGAATCACGAGAGGAATGTGAAAAGCAATTTAAAACCACTAATCCAGGGAATTCAGCTTTCAGATTCTGCTGCTAACAATATAGATTTATTTATTTTTTAAGAGAAGATGATTTTTTTCTACTAGTATCAATAGATATAAGCAAATAGTACTTTGCTTTCCATCTTGCTAATGTGCAGGCTCTATTACTTTAAAGCCATTGAAATGTGGAATATTATTGAATTCATGCTATATTTACTGAAAATAATTCTACTAGAATCTGCTGGTATCAAGGACCAAGTAAAATGAGAGAGCAGGTAAAAAAGGAGAAATATCTTTTCATCAGTTTTATTTATTAACTGTTGTTTGGGCATCTATGGTGTGCCAACACGATTCTAGGCACTTAGGAAACATAAATGACCTATAACAGACAAATTTGCAAGCCCTCTAGGGATCTTATATTGTAAAGTCATTGGCTCTTACTCTGAGTGAAATCGTGATCTAACGGAAATATTTGAGTAGAAGAGTGATATGCTTTGACTTTCACATCTAGCTGCTGTCCTGAGATTAGACTGGTTATTAGAAAGAAGGTTAAGCATAGAAGCAAGAGGACCACATTTCGAAGGTTATTTGTAATAATTTGTGAGAAAATGACAGTGATCTGAACTAGTGATGATACTTGGAAGTATTTTGGATAGTGAAGATAGAAACAACAGAATTTGCTGGTCAATTGAATGTTTGGATGGTATAAGAGAAAGAGAGGAGATTACTTAGAGTTTTTGGACCAGGGAAAATTGAATAATGGACTTGGCATTAACTAAGATCAGTTGAGCATCTTTGGGGAGGAAGATCGGGAATTCAGTTTTAGACATGTTATGTTGTAATATCAACTAATCATTCAAGTAGAAATATTGAGTGAGTTGGAGTAATACATCAGCAGCTTAAGACGTAGATCTGGAATGGAGATACATATTTAGGAGTCAACTGGACAGTATTTAAAGCACTGTAATTCATAAGATCGCAAAAAGAGTAAATATAAATAAACAGAAGAGAATAAAAGAGAAAACTTTGAGTCAATATTAAGAAATTTAAAAAGCTTAATGGAAGACCTAGCATTTTGGATGGGTCTTGTCTTGAAGGTTGGTTAAAGTTTTTACAGCTACTCACAGCAACACAAAAGCCTGCTTTTGATGGTTTGGTTTCAAATAACTAATTATATAACTGATTGGGTGAGGAACTTCTTTTCTCATTTCTCCACTGTTTAAGCATTGGCTATGGAAATTCTCAAAGGATGGCATTGACCCAGGTCATGGTATTTTCGGTCAAGTACTATAGGTCATCTATCTATTGATTTAGTGTTCTCTCTCTCTGTCTCCCCCTCTGCCTCTCTCCTTCCCCTACTCAGTGCTCAATGTGAATTGCATATGTGTGTGTGTGTTTATCTGTCTATCTATCTATCTATCTATCTATCTGCTCAATTCAGGTTTTAGTTAGATTTTAGTCAAGAAAGAGTAATCTTTAAGCTAAAATTAATTGTTTTCCAATATAGGAAGACACATTTCCAACTCCAAATTATTTAAGGTCAATTCAGCTGCCTACTAGGATTTTAAATTGCATTATCATAGTGCTCTAAAGTTCAAATACACATATAAAACTAATGCTTCTCTTCCAGTGAACTATTTGTTCCAACAAAACTGAATTCTCACTTCCCCAGCTGCACTCATTGCTTGCACCTTGAATATTTTTGTTCACATTACTATTATCATGGATGATGCTTCCCTTTCTAATTTCTCCATTTCCAAATGCTATTAACTTTTTATGACATTGCTAATATTCTACTTACTTTCAGAATCCTTTACTGGACTCCCAGAAAGGAAAGAAATGTCTTTTTTTTTTTTTGAAAGGCTAGTCTTTTTTAATGCTTCCTTTATGGTATATATGAATGTCAATTTCATATAGAAACTTTTTATGATAATGTCTAACCTACTAGAATGCCAGTATTTTGAGGAGAGGATATAAGAGTTAACAGCAATAAGCATACACCCAGGCATATAGGAGATACACCAAAAATATATTAAAATAAAAATGACATTTTTCAGAATGTATTTATGAATTAATATTTGGCCTTTTCTCATTTAGCTGGGTCTTTGTGTCATTTACGTGAGTTAAGTTGTTTTTCACAACAATTACAACCAGAATATAGATGCACTGGAGGACGAGGATTAACTCATCAGGCTAATGGTTTGACAGGGAAAAGATTGTTACGGTGGTTATTTTAATTGAAATGTGAAGAAAAGGACAATCATGGGAAGTGGAGTGAATCCTGTTTCATTGAACACTTACTACAATGTGCCAAATACTTTATAGATGGTCCTCTTTAACCCTCAAATGTATGTATAAGCTATGCGCTCAGTACTTTTATTTTGCAGATGAAGGAGATGAAATTCAAAGAGGTAAAATGACCTTCTAAAAGTCGTACAACTAATGTGGTGCAGGGACTTAGGTCCTTTGATGCCCACATCTATGCCTTTTCCTTTTGCATCACAACGGCTCCCTTCATCTTCGGCTTTTATTCCCAAATTATGAATTCAGTAAAAACATTTTGAAGGTTTCTTATATTTAAATGCAATTTTATGGAAAATTCAAAGTTAAGTAAGCAACTCTGTGGTACAAGGTCTAGAACAACTGAAGGTGATCTGAGAGGCTGTGGTGAAGGACACTGAAAGCATTAAATCAGAAAGCGAAAGAGCAAGATGCCATGGTACCTGGAAAACATGAGGAATTCTTAACTAAGCCCTGCTTCTCTGCTCAAAAAGGTCACTATAACATGGGGAAAAAAACTACCTGTAGTTAGAAGTAATAAAATGGTCCTTAAGCAATGGACTTGCTTTTCACACTTCTTTCTAGGAAGTATCTCTAGAAGCACCAGAATTGTTTTGATTTTAAATGTGTTTATTTTAATAAAGCTACTTTTAAAATAATCTTGCAGAACAGTCAGCTCTGAAAGACAGAGCCTGCTCTGTCAGAGCCCTGAGATTCAAAACAAATCCTAGCAGTAAATTGATAATTCAGAGAAGGGATAAAAATAGAACCTTAGATCCCTCCTGGGCATTAGTAGCACATTTTTTTCCCCTAAAAAAGAAAGAAACTTCTGTTACCTCATAGTTTCTCCATCAGCAGGTGAGATCAAAGGAAAAAATTTTTTTTAAGTTAGCAAGGGAAATGTAGTGAGAAATTTGGCCATTGTTTGCTTTCAGTTGATTGAGCTCAGGCCAATATGAGATATTAAGAATAGGAGAAATTCGTTTTCTGAAAACTCAGACTAGAGAAGTAAATCATTATTTTACTAAGTGCATTAAAGGCATACTGTGTGCTGAGCCCTGTAGTAGATAACTGGGACACAGAAATAAAGGCAACAGCCCCTATCCTCAAGGGACTCAGTCTGTTTTAAGTGAGATAGAGGTAAAAGTAGAGGTGGGAGTAGGGAGAAAGTCGACTAGAGGTGATTTAAACTTTCCAGGTTATATAATACAAGGCTAACATATTGAATAAAAAGAAACACTTAACACAATCTTGAAGGACAAGAAAGCCACTAAATGCTTAAGATATGTTTATGAAAGAAATTATTTAGCTGTCAGGATTTCACACTTGAAGGAGTTAATGCTGGAGCTGCCTTCTTAAAGCATCTTAGAACATCTTAGAGACCAGGGCATCTCACCCTAATCTGGAATAGAATCACAGATGCTGTATCAGTACTTTCTCATGCTGCTAATACAGACATACTCTAGACTGGGTAATTTATAAAGGAAAGAGGTTTAACTGCCTCACAGTTCAGCATGGCTGGGGAGGCCTCAGGAAACTTACAGTCATGGTAGAAGGGGAAGCAAACATATCTTTCTTCATGTGGTGGCAGCAGGTGGAATTGCAGAGCAAAGAGGGAAAAACCCCATGTAAAACCATCAGATCTCTGGAGAGCTCACTCACTATCATGAGAACAGCAGGATGGAGGTACCCACCCCAATGACTGAACTACCTCCTACTGAGTTCCTCCCAAGTCACCTACAGTTCAAGATGAAATTTGGGTGGGGACACAGCCAAACCATATCAAATACTAAAACACAAGCTTCATGGGTATAGCCATAGCATCTGTATTTTTAAAAATTCTTCCAGATGATTATAATGTTCAGCTAGGATGAAGAATCATTGTTTAAGCCAGACAGAAGAAAGACAGAGGGAAATGATTTCCTGCAAAGAAGAGACAGGTAGGTAGAGAAAAAACATTACATTGTATTTAGGGTTCTAGGGAAATTGAGAAAAGACAAAAGGAGAAAGAAATATAGAAGAGAGTGAGGAAAGACAAAGAGAAAACATGAATGCATGTTCTTATTCCTCAGACAATGGCAAGATTGCTGCTCACTCTTTCTTTTTAAACTTCATCTGACCAAACAGATTACGATATCAGTTTAAAGTTAAACCCAAGTTTTTTCCACATGCTCACCTCTTCTAGTTGTAAGAAATACAAGTTATCTCTCTTTAACTTTCCTTCACATTAGGGATTTACCTTAGATTTGTTTTTGTATTCCTTCCAGCCATTCCTCTCTCTCATCCCAACTCCCTGGGGATCAGCGTAGCAATTGGAACTCATAGAGTCCTCTCTCAAATGCTGACCTTTTTGTTACAGACACACACATGCTTTCTCTTTCTCTCTCTCTCTCTCACTATTTATATAAAGAGAGACAGCAAGTAGCTACTTATTATGTATCATGCCTTAACATTCTGAGAAGAGATTATACATGCATTAGATGAACAAAAAGGACATAAACCACATTATTATGGATTGAAGATATGTTGAAGTCCTAATCCCCACTACCTGTGAATAGGACCTTATTTGAAAATAAGGTATTTGCAAGTGTGTAATCAAGTTAAGTTGAAGTCCTTAGGTTGGACCCTAATCTAAAATGACTGGTGTCCTTTAAAAAAAAAAAAGAAAGAGACAGACACACACAGGAGAATGTCATGTGACTACAGAGGCAGACATCGAAGTTCTGTCCTACCAAGTCAAGAAACATCTGAGTTCTACCAGAAACTGGAAGAGGCAAAGAAGGATCCTCTCCTGGAAGCTTTGGAGGAAGTGTAGCTCAGCCCACAGCTTGATTTAGGACTTCTAGACTTGACAGTTGCGAGAAAATAAATTTCTATGATGTCACCAAGTTTCTTCTATGTACAGTAACCTTAAGGAACAAATACACTTGCCTTTTACATGGTAGGAAATGAATATCATCTATTTTATTATATGGTAGATGAAATTCATAGAGTTCTTTTTTTATTTTTACTTAAGTATCTAATTATTTACTTAGAGACAGGCAGACAGGCTTCCATTTATTTACATATTTAGTTAGTTAATTCTTTTCATATTATTTTTATTACATTTTAGGTTTTGGGGTACATGTGAAGAACATGCAAGATTGTTGCATAGGTACACACATGGCAGTGTGATTTGCTGCCTTCCTCCCCTTCACCTATATCTGGCATTTCTCCCCATGCTATCTCTCCCCAACTCCCCACCCCCTGCTGTCCCTCCCCTATTTCCCCCAAACAGACCCCAGTGTGTAGTGCTCCCCTCCCTGTGTCCATGTGTTCTCATTGTTCAACACCCACCTATGAGTGAGAACATGTGGTGTTTGATTTTCTGTTCTTGTGTCAGTTTGCTGAGAAATTCATAGAGTTCTATATTACAAAGGAATAAAACGGATACATAGTTTTTTCTTTTATAATCCATTCTGTGGAGACACAATTAAATGATCAATCACATAAGGTAAGATATTAGTTAAGTGGGAGTTTACAAAGGTATCATGGGAGCAAATAACAGTGATCTCAAATTCAGTTGGTGGGGAAAGTAGTGGATAAGCAAGGTTAAATGAAGTCTTCTCTGAGGAAGAGCTATTTAAGATGAAAAATGAAAAGAAATCAGTCAGAGCAAGCAGAAGAGGGAATGTTTCAAAGAAAACAAAAATGTGTGCATGGGTTTAGACTTGAGATATTGACAATATAATTGAAGCCGACGCAAATGTGGTTGTAGGCTGAAGTCTCTTCAAAATATTGTGATAAAGGATATAAAGTACTCACCATGATTTTGGCCATCGTGTTTTGTTTCTTGACTTCTCCTTGAAATTCTTTTTGCATCTCAACTAAGACCAGAAGTTCTTTGTCTTTCATTAGCTTCATTTCTTTTGCAAACTCAGATCCAGGATTCAAGTCCCGTGAATGGATTCTAAAAGCCTCCAGTATTAAATATAACCATAGCTGAAAGGGGAACTTGAAGCTCTTTAGCTTCGGCATTTAGTTTGCCATCTTGGAGTATGTTTATAAAAGGCTGGGGGAGGACATAGATAAGAGGTCTGGAGAAGACTTAAGACATTTCTCAAATTACATCTTGAGGAAAAATATGAGAGATATTCAAATATTCTATAATCAATGGTACCATATTCAAATAAGTTTGTTGAATGACAAATTGTAAAGATAACAGGTTTTTTTGTTTTTTTGTTTGTTTGTTGTGCAGTAAGAATTCTCAGAGACAGGCCACTTAAATGAATTGTGAATCTCTAAGAGAAAATTATAGTAAACAGTACTTCCCACTTTTATTGTGCCTCTTGTTTGTTTTCTAAAGAACATTTTGCTGGGTGGGGCATATATTTGTTGCTTACTCGCTTGCTCATTTTTATGTTTAAAGATTATAATTTTGGGTAAATATGTGGATTAAAGATCTTCCTCACATCATAGAAGCCAAAAATACCTGACATTTGTTTTCCTTGAAAAAAAGCAGTTGGATTTTGGTGAAGTGATCTAAGCTTGGCCAATAGGATTCTCCTACAAGAAATGGAATCTGGAATGAATGATAAAAGAAAGCAAGCAGGACAATATAGAATTTTCCCCTGCAGTGCTGACAATATCTGGTTACCACTGAGTGGCATTAGTGGTAGTTAGTATCCAGTGGCTTCCCACTCACCAGGCTGTTGATAGATGAGTGACCTTACAGTGCTTCTAGCCGCCACTGGATACTGTTATTAGCTAAGGCAGACCTTCAGCCTACTGTCAACTTAGGTGCTAATAACTGTCCCTCAATACCTTCCACTTTTCCTTTATACAGTCAATTTCTGTTGATTACAATAAAAAATATGTTCACAGAGCATGTCAGACAGCAGTGCTTATAAGGAACATATTTGGGGAGAGAATAGTTTAGGAATATATGTATGTATTTCAAATAATACCAATAGCCAGGTCCTTTCTGCTATCGCCCACAAAGGCCCAGATTCTTTCCATAACCAGTCTCTTTGTCTATTTCCTAGTGGTTTAAGGAGGAAGGATCTACTTCACACATTCCCGAAGGTAGCTTTCACAACTTTCTATAGCATGTCTGTTTTAGGCCAACAAACTTTAATCATACAGCAATTCTAACCTTTCCCCCTATGCTTCACCTGTTCCTATTTTGGCTCCTTTGAGAAATAATCAATTTCTCTGTGACATAGAGAAATTTCTCTGTGTTATTTTATATTACTTCTGCTATAGGAAAAAATACAGTAGGGTATTCGCTATAGAGTTGGTGAAGCTCAGGATGGAATCCTACTTTGACATGTACTTGTTATGTGAAAAACAACAAGAGTAAATGTCAGACTATTGTTGTTCAAAATGTGCTTCTTTTCAAGACTTCCATGAGCCAGTTAATGGTAAATTATCTTCAGCTCAGACATGGGGAATTTTGCATCCAAGTTCTCCAAGTGTTTGGGTATGGGGTTTAGCATTTCTGTTAGTTAATATAAATATTGCTTTAAGTTAAATTATTTAACTTCTCTAAGATTCAGAGATTCATGTGTAAAATGAAATGCTGCAGTGAGGATTCTGTTGCAAATGGGAAAGATCTGGCCTACACTGGCTTAAGCTAACTTTTTAAAAAATGTTACATAACTGAACAGATCAAAGATAGACATTGAATTCAGATGAAGCTTGATTCAGGATTCAAACATTACCTGGATCCAATTTCTCTCTTTACTTTGTAGCTTCACTTTACCCTTTTCTTGCTCCATTTTAAGCAGTTTATTCTCTTAGTTAATACAACCCAAACCAGCAATTCTTAAGCATGTATCTCAGTTAGGCACAGAGGAAAATAGGAGTGCTTCCTCCTGAGAAGTTTCAGGGAAAAAACTTCATCCTCCATATTGTTTATGATCTACTAATTGGCTCAGATTTGTCTTGAGCTTCACTTCTACCATCCACCCACAGAAAGCTAAAGAACAAAGTGGAAAAGATATGGCTTCCCGGAAGGAAACTGAGGTTTTTAAAACAGGGTCAGAATGAATGAATATTAGCATGCAAAAACAGCAGAGAGCCACAATATCCTGGAATTCTCTATGACTTAGATACTATGGCAAAATGATCAGCACATGGGAGAACTAAACCATTTCAATATAATATTTCATATGGTTTGGATTCATGTTCCTGCCCAAGTCTAATGTCGAATTGTAATCCCCAATATTGGAGGAGGGGTATGGTGGAAGGTGATTGGATCATGGGGGTGGAATTCCCCCCTTGCTGTTCTCATGATAGCAAGTGAGTTCTCATGAGATCTGGCACTTTTACTTCTCTCCCTTCTCTGGCCACATAAGACATGCCTACTTTCCCTTTGCGTTCTGCCATGATTGTAAGTTTCCTTAGGCCTCCCCAGCCATGTTCCCTGTATGGCCTGTGGAATTGTGAGTCAATGAAATCTCTTTCCTTTATAAATATCCAGTCTCAGGTAGTTCTTTATAGCAATGTAAGAATGGACTAATACAATATTATTACTCTTTGAGTGCATAATGTTAACATGTATTCTATATTAAAATACTAATCTCTCATACAAAAGACAAGCTGTGCTGAAATTATGCCACAAAGCTAAAAGATTAAGCTTTTAATATACCACATGATCTGTGAAAAGGTAAAAAGCCTTGTGTGGCCATGAAGATTAATCCATCTCATTCTTCTTTTCAATGTTTAGTTTTGTAGAATCATACTCTTTGCCTTCTCTCATGTGGCTAGCATAGTAAGAAGGGCCTGGGGTCTCCTACTTGGAGGTATACATCCTCCCATCTACCTTAGAATTGTCTTGAAAACTTGGGAGGGGCCCAGAGGAAAGAGGTCTGAGTCAGTCTGCTTGACTTGTCTATTTTATAAAAAATACTCCTGTGGGTTCCATATTATCTCTTCTAGTTGACTAGGAAACTACGCTAGGGTAGGTTGTCTAATATCAGTGACAAATATAGGGCATTCATAGACTTGAAATATCTTCTGGGTCTCTCTTTGAGGTTTTCAACATTCAAGGATAGGGCCATTTTTAGGAAATTTCAGATTCCAGTTATGTCCTTCCTAGGCACCTTCCCAACCATCTGAAAGGTTGGCCCCTCCTCTTTCATGAGCAGACACACAGGGGCAGAAAATGACTCTTTCTTTATATCCTCCAGGCTTTCCTCTTAACTCCCCTAGATATTCTGTGTTTTAGTTCTGAGCCAATCAAGTAAGAGATCTTGGCAGTGTTTGTCTGACTCCAGCCTAGGCAATGAAGCAGGAAGAGAAGACAAGTCACATTGAATCATTTTGCCTGAGAAAATATAGCTGATCACACAGTTTGCTCACTGAACTGAGATTTTGCTACCACAGAGATCTTTGTAACTCTATTAGTCAGCTTAAACTGCTACAATAGAACACCACGAACTATGTGACTCTAATAACATATATTAATTTTCTCTCAGGTCTGAAGGTTTCTGGGTCTTCATAGAGCCTTTCTTCTGCACACAAAAAGAAGGTGGGGGAGAGAGAGAGAGAGCACTGCTATCTCTTCTTCTGCTTATAAGAACACTACTCCTGTTGGAATAGAAGAGCCTCATGCTTAAGACCTCATTTAACTGTAGTTACCTCCTTAGGAATTTAACATATGAATTTTACAAGGACACAATTCAGTTCTTGACAGTAATTAACAAGCAAAGCCTTGAGGCCACTTAAATCTGTTCTGGTTACATATCATTCTTCGGTTTATCTTTGTGTGATGAAATGTAACACAAAGATGAACAGGAGAATGATATGAAATGATCAAAATGTTATGGAATCTGAAAAAAATGACTTAAAGAAAATTATGATACCTCTTCAAAAATTTATGGCAATTTATGACATTTCCCAGGAAAGGAGCCTTATAAAATACCTATTGATATATTCTTTACAGAATAATTCTTCATCAGCTGATCCTATAGTCATTCTTCACCAAGAGCCCCAAACTAGGAGCAATGCCATTATACTATGAGATGCTTTCAACTGTGTTCTGTGGGTGTAATGCCAACATGGCTATGAAATGCTTTAAACTTTGATTTCTGACTGGTACTTTTTAATACTGAGGTCTTGATTAAATGAGTGCCATCTTTCTCTTTCTTCCCTCCATTTCCCTTTCACCTTCCCTCCTCCCCACTTTCTCTCTCAACACCTTCTCTATAATGCCACCATGTTTTTCTTTTATTCAATTAAAATGAATGCATTCTAAATTATTCTCTTTTTCGTTAATTAGATAATTACTTTTATTTTTAGATTAACTACTTTGTTTACAGAAACAATCTGCACACTTGTGGTTTATTTAGGAATGAGTATTTAGTAGGAAGCTAGCAGGGGTTCCTATGAGAGACCAGCCAGCCTTTTTATTGTGATAGAAGGCTCTAGAAAACAGCAAACAACTATACTATTGGAAAGATCTTTATTCTTAAAGCATAACCAAAAATTCAATAAGTCCTGAGAACTATCTGACTTTATTTCCTGAGATTTTTATTATTATCCAAATAACAACAAAAAAATTAACTTAGACTCTATTGAGATCCTACTATGTGCCAGGTGCTAAAAATACAATACGACAAGATGATATAGTACCTTTCTAAAAGAATATCACAATCTAGTTGGGGAGATGAGCGAAAAGGTATTGGCTCTCAGGTATTAGATGGGATAAAAATACAGTAGAAGTTCTGGAGATCTGAGTATAGATATTGAAGGAGTAGAAGGAAACTTCCAGAAAGTTACCAATACCTTTTTCTAAAAATACTCATATAAGCAAATAATACAGCATACACTCAACAAATACTTGTTACATTAATTAATTATAGTAGGTTCAGATATTTCAGTAGAATATAACAGATATTTTAAAAATCATTTGTAGTCCTAAAACACTAAGAGGTTAATGTATTAGTGTATTTCCTCAAATTTTTCTCAAATACCTTCATGGGTATGTTTATATACTTTTTAAAATTATATAAGTGAACCCATTATATATAATATATTTGTAAATACTGTTTTTTGAACATTTTATCAGTTTTTTACTGTTTCATTAAGTAATCTTCAAAAACATTCTTGATATTTGTTAAATATACCATTTTATACAACAATTTGTGACTAAAATGACAAAGATTTTATAGTATGATTTATGGGTGGTGTATTAGTCCATTTTCACACTATTATAAAGACATACCTGCAACTGAGTAATTTATAAAGAAAAGAGGTTTAACTGGTTCATGGCTCTGCTGGCTGTACAGGCTTCTGTTTCTGGGGAGACCTCAGGAAACTTACAATCATGGTGGAATGCAAAGGGGAAGCAGGCATGGTCTTCACAGAGCCAGCAAGAGGAAAAGAGAGTGAAGAAAGAAGTGCTCTAATTTTCAAATAACCAAATCTCATGAGAACTCACTATCATGAGAACAGCAAGGGGGAAATTGCCCCCAGGATCCAATCACCCTTCACCAGGTCCCTTACCTAACTTTGGGAATTAATTACAATTCAACATGAAATTTGGGTGGGGACATCGAGGAAACCATATCAGGTGAGGTATTCCCAGCTAGAGAGGTGAAGTGACTTCCCCAAGCTGATGCAGCAAATGATGAAGGCAGGATTGCCTGATGCCTTTAGGCTTAAGGACTTATGTGTCTGTGTGTCCTGAAGGACACGCCAGTTACCTTCCATTTTTTAAGTGTTTATTTTGAAAATAAGTTTTAAAAATGTGCTGGAAGGCTGCCATTGCTCTGAATTTTGAATTTTGTGAATTTTACCCTGCTGCCTTTCAATATTTTGAAATATTTAAATATTTCAAGTATTTTGCTTGGAATTTGCTGGCATTTCCCTTTGAAAGCAATCAAGCTTGGTGGTTGAGAATACAGGATTCATTTGCCTTATTTTGAATCTTGGCTTTTCCACCTACTCCCTGTGCCATCCTGGATGAGTTATTATACTTCCTGTATCTCCAATTTCTCATATTTAAAATAAGAATAATAGTTTCTAATTCATATGGCTGTTATGAGAATTAAATAAATTTAACTATATTATTTTTTATTGCTGTGTAACAAATTATCAAAAATTAAAAAAATTTAGCATCTTCAAACCACACCAAGTTATTATCTCAGTATATCTGTAGGTCAGAGGCATGGCATGGCATGATTCAGTTCTATGATCTGGGTATTATCCCAAGGCTGAGATCAAACCATAGTCCAGGCTGAGTGTTTTGCTAGAGGATCTGGGGAAAAACCTGCTTGTGAATTTATTCTTGCTGGCAGAATTCAGCTTCTTGTGGTTATAATACTGAGATTCCTGTTTCCTTTTTGACTTTTTTCTGGGTGTCACTCTCAGCTCCTACAGGCCACTTGTATTCCTTGATGCACTACCTGCTCCATCTTTAAACCAATGATGATATGTCGAATAATTTTCATGCCTCAAATCTTTGATTTTCTTCAGTTAATGGCCAGAGAAAAAATTCTTCTTTTAAAGAGTTCAGGTGATTGATCAGGCCCACCGAGAAAATCTCCTTAGCATACACTCAGTGCCATACTGTAAAATATAACCTACTCACAAATATAAAATCCATCAAATTCACAATTTATCCTCATGTGCGATATTTATGCTAGCAGGTGCAATACCTTGGTAAATATATATTGGAATTCTGCCTACTATATTGTGCTTGTGAAGCACATAGAAAATTCACCACGCATGTAAATACTTAATAACTGTTGGATATTGCTATTTTATACCTTAGGAATCAATATATAGCATTCTTCAATATATAGAATCATTAATATTTAGAATCATCAATATATGGTAAAATTGAAACTTACATATATATTTTTATTTTCTTAGGAAAAAGATTGAATGAAGACTAAAACAATTAAGCTTCAGCAAAGCATAAGTAAAATTTTTTTGAAAGGTGACTTTATATAACAGAATCCAGAGCTGTTTGGGTTCTCTCAACCATGTGCATCTTCTGCCTTCTTCTGGTCCTTTGGAGCATGGCAGGGGAATTATTTTATTTAATAAGGGAGAAAACTAAAAACAGGCCAATTTTCTGTATGAATATCACAGACTCTTTGTCGATCTGAATTTTTGAGTATTCAGTTCAAAATTTCCAGCATTAATTGCCACACGCATTTTAGTTAATGTTTTCATGTAAGTAGCAAGAGGATATTCATTATGCACATGTTATTGTCTTGAATGTCCTTCAGCCACAGGCCCCCTAATTACAGGATTGATTTGCAGCTGCTGCTATGGGGCCTATTTTAAGGCACATAGGTTGTGTAAGCAAAGCAAACTAAAATGAGTCCATCAAAATAGTGGGACCATCAGTCTACAAGAGTGTCATGAGTCTCCAAAAAAGTTACAGAAAGTTAAATGCTTTTCTGAGACTTTCAGAAACTTCCTATGATGAAATAAGTATTCACTGTTTCTATTCACAACTGTTCCTGAAGTGATGGTTTCTCAATGATTTTCTTGGAATTAGGTAGATTTAGACAGCTGTTTTCATAACTTTTTCAGTGTCACCACATTCACAACAATTCTACTCTATATATTTATCTGTATTGTGGTCATTTATATATGTTTCATTGCCCTTTTTGTCATTTTCAAATTGAAATTCTTTAGGCTTGCCTCAATGACTTCATTTTCCTCATAGCTCCAGGATAATCACTCTAGGAGGAATTATCTGGTGAATATTTCTTAAAACTGTTAATGTGATGCTTTAAAAGGAAAAAAGGAATAAAAGGACTTGTTGTAGACTCTGCTATAATCACAGAATGATAATGTAAGGAGAGAAACTTAGAATCTCAACTTTTTTTCAGAAATAAGAAAACCAAATATCAAAAATTAGGATGCTTTGCCTCATATCACATAGCAGATCATTCAGGATATTTATCCCTATTGATTTCCCTGGATTATACTTCACTTTCTTTTTTAATTATTTTTTGTTTTTATACTCTGGGGCTGTATCTTTACAGGTTCCCATTCATTATATTGTCTTGTTCATGTATTAGAGCATTTGCTCCAGAGAGTTAAAATAAAATCAAGGCAGATAATGCCTGTTTGCTTATGAACTAGTTTGATAACTAGTATGTTAGTCCATTTTCACACTGCTGATAAAGATATACCCCAGACTGGGTAATTTACAAAAGGACTTACAGTTCCACTTGGCTGGGGAAGCGTCACAATCCTGGTGGAAGGCAAGGAGGAGCAAGTCACGTCTTAAACATGGATGGCAGCAGGCAAAGAGAAAATGAGGAAGACACAAAAGCAGAAACCCCTGATAAAACCATCAGATCTCATGAGACTTATTCATTACCATGAGAACAGTATGGTGGAAACCACCCCCATGATTCAGTTATCTCCCACCAGGTTCATCCCACAACACATGGGAATTATGGGAGTACAATTTAAGATAGAGTTGGGTGGTGACACAGAGTCAGACCATATCATTTCACCCCTGGCCCCACATTTCAAAACCAATTATGCCTTCCCAATAGTCCCCCAAAGTCTGAGCTCATTTCAGCATTAATTCAAAAGTCCACAGTCCAAAATCTCATCTGAGACAAGGCAAGTCCCTTCTGCCTATGAGCCTGTAAAACCAAAAGCAAGCTAGGTGTTTCCTAGATACAATGGGGATACAGACATCAAGTAAACACAACCATTCCAAATGGGAGAAATTGGCCAAAACAAAGGGGCTACAGGGCCCATGCAAGTCTGAAATCTAGCAGGGAAGTCAAATCTTAAAGCTCCAAAATGATCTCCTTTGACTCCATGTCTCACATCAAGATAATGATACAAGTGTTGGGTTCCCATGGTCTTGGGCAGCTCTGCCTTTGTGGCTTTGCAGGGTAAGCCTCCCTCCTGGCTGCTTTTATGGACTGGTGTTGAGTTATTTGCAGCTTTCAAGGCACAGAGTGCAAGCTGTTAGTAGATCTACCATCCTGGGATCTGGAGGATGGTGACCCTCTTCTCACAGCTCCACTATGTAGTGCCCCAGGAGGGACTCTGTATGGGGCTTCCAACCCCACATTTCCCTTTTGCTCTGCCCTAGCAGAGGTTCTTCTTGAGAGCCCCATCCCTGCAGCAAACTTCTGGAATCTAGGTGGAGGTTCCCAAATCTCAATTTTTGACTATAGGTCTGTACACCCACAGGCTCAGCACCACATGGAAGCTGCCAAGGCTTGGGTCTTGCACCATCTGAAGCCATGGCCTGAGCTCTACGTTGGCCCCTTTCAGCCATGGCTGGAGTCGCTGGGATACAGGGCACCAAGCCCGTAGGCTGCACACAGCTCAGAGACCCTAGGCCTGGCCCCCAAAACCATTTATTCTTCCTAGGCCTCTGATGGGATGGGATGCCATGAAGACTTCTGCCATGCTCTGGAGATGTCTTTCCCATTGTTTTGGGTGTTAACATTTGTCTCCTTATTACTTATGCAAATTTCTGCAGCCCTCTTGAATTTCTCCTCAGAAAATGAGATTTTCTTTTCTATTGTATTGTCAGGCTGCAGACTTTTCAAACTTTTATGCTCTGTTTCCTCTTTAAAACTGAATGGTTAACAGCACCCAAGTCACCCCTGGTATGTTTCACTGCTTAAAAATTTCTTCTGTCATATACCCTAAATCAACTCTCTCAAGTTCAAAATTACACAAGTCTTTAGGGAAGGAGCAAAATGCCACCAGTGTCTTTACTAAAACATAACAAGAGTCACCTTTACTCCAGTTCCCAACAAGTTATTCATCTCCATCTGAGAATACCTCAGCATGGAACTTATTGCCCATATGGCTATCAGCATTTTGGGCAGTCATTCAACAAGGCTCTAGGAAGTTCTGAACTTTTCCCCACCATCCTGTCTTCTTCTGAACCCTCCAAACTGTTCCAACTTCTTCTGCCTATTATTCAGTTCCAAAGTCACTTCCACATTTTCTGGTATCTTTTCAGCAATGCCCCACTCTACTGGTACCAATTTGCTGTAATTGCCCATTTTGATGCTGCTGAGAAAGACATACCTGAGACTGGACAATTTACAAAAGAAAGAGGTTTAATTGGACTTACAGTTTCACTTGGCTGGGGACGCCTCACAATCATGGCAGACAGCAAGCCCTGTCTTACATGGATGGCAGCAGGCAAAGAGAGAATGGGGAAGATACAAAAGGTGCAACCCCTGATGAAACCATCAGATCTCATGAGACTTATTCACTACCATGAGAACAGTATGGTGGAAACGGCCCCATGATTCAATTATCTCCCACAAGGTCCCTCCCACGACACACAGGAATTATGAGAGTACAATTCAAGATGAGATTTAGGTGGGGATACAGAGCCAAACCTTTACAACTATCATCAAAACTGAAAATTAACTTCCTATAGCAGGAACCCAGTAGATTTTAAAACTCAAAGAAAATAGATGTGTGTTGGGGGAGGAAGATCCACTGGAGCAGGAATACCTACCACAATCCCTTTCATGGGACCTGAGCGTCCCCTAAGCAACTGCTATTTTGTAATGAGACTAATTTCTTTGATTTATTTTTCATGATAGGAGACCCCTGAAGCAAATACCACATTGTAACAAATCTTCCTTTCTTAAGTTCACAGATAGACTCCAACAGTGATATGCATGTTAAATGAAAAGGCCAGTGTAAATTACTTCGAGTATAAGCAGGTTGTAGTTAAATTCTGGTTCTGTTTTAAATACAAAAGCAGTCACATAGACCAATGGAACAGAATAGAAAGTCCAGAAATTAACCTGCACACCTACAACCATCAGATCCTTGAAAAAAAATAAACAAAAAAAATAGCAATGGGGAAGGACTCCCTATTCAATAAATGGTGCTAGTATAACTGGCTAGCCATATGCAGAAGAAACCTGAACCCCTACATCTCATCATATACAAACATTATCTCAAGATGGCTTAAAGATTTAAATGTAGGACTTCAAACTATAAAAAGGTCCTCGAATAAAACCTAGGAAATACCCTATTTGACATTGGGTCTGGCAAATCATTTATGGTTAAGTCCCCAAAAGCGAATTGCAACAAAAGCAAAAACTAACAAGTGGTACTAAAACTAAAGAGCTTCTGCATGGCAAATGAAATTACCAACAGAGGAAACAGGCAATCTACAGAATGGAAGAAAAGATTCACAAACGATGGCCCTTGCATAGGTCTAATACCCAGAATCTATCAGGAACAAAAAGAAACAAGCAAAAAGAAACAAGCAAAATAATTCAATTAAAAAATAGGCAAAGGAGATGAACAGACATTTCTCAAAGAAGGACATGCAAGGAGCCAATAAGCATTTGAAAAAAATGCTCAACACCAATATTCATCAAGAAATTCAAATCAAAGCCACAATGAGATACCAACATATACCCATCAGAATGGCTATTATCAAAATGTCAAAAAATAACAGGTGCCGGCAAGGTTGCAAAAAAACAAAACAAAACAAAAAAAACAGGAAACTGATTTAGTTTGAAGATTTGTCCCTGCCCACATCTCATGCTGAATTGTAGTCCCCAGTGCTGGAGGTGGGACCTGCTGTGAGGTGTTTGAGTTGTAGGGGCAGATCCCTCATGGCTTGGTGCTGTCTTCATGATAGTGAGTTCTCAGGAGATCTGGTCCTTTAAAAGTATGTGGCACCTCCTGCCATCCTCTCATTTGCTCCTGCTTTTGTCATGTGGCACGCCTGTTCCCCGTATGCCTTCCACCATGATTGAAAGCTGACTGAGGCTTCACCAGAAGCTGAGCAGATGCCAGTACCATGCTTCCTGTAAAGCACGAAGAACTATGAGCTAATTAAACCTCTTTTCTTTTTATTTACCCAGCCTCTAGTATTTCTTTATAGCAATGCAAGGACAATCTGATATAGAAATTGGTACTAAGGAGTGGGGCATTGTTGTATAGATACCTGAAAATATGGAAGTGGCTTTGGAACTGAGTACCAGGTAGAGGTTGCAAAAGTTTGGAGGATTTCAGAAGATAGGAAAATAAAGGAAAGTTTGGAATTTTTTAGGAACTGGTTAATTGGTTGTGACCAAAATGCTCATAGTGATATGGACAGCAAAGTCCAGACTGCCAAGGTCTCAGATGGAAATGAAGAACTTACTGAGAACTGAAGCAAAAGTTATGTATGTTAAGCCTTAGTAAACAGCTTAGCTGCTTACTGTCCATACCCTGGGGATGTGTAGATGTTTGAACTTCAAAGTGATGGTTTAGACTATCTATCAGAATAAATTTCTAAGCAGCAAAGCATTGAAGATGTCAATTGGCTATTTCTAATAACCTAAGCTCAGATATGGAAGCAAATAAGTGATTTAAAGTTTGAATTTATATTTATACAGCATGCACAGCATAATAGTTTGGAAATTTTACAGACTGGCTCTGTGGCAGAGAAAGTAACAGCTTTTTAGAATAAGAATTCAGGAAGGTTGTGAAGCATCAAGGCCTTAAAGGCATTTCAGAAATATTTATGGTAGCCTTCCCATCATGGGCCTGGAGGCCTAGGAGGGAAGAATGGTTTCATGGGCCTGGCCCAGGGCCCTACTGCCCTGCTTAGCCTTGAGAAACTGCTCCCTGAATCCAGACCACTACAGCTTCAACTGGGGCTCAAATGTGCCCAGATGCAACCTGAGCTGCCACTTTGGATAATGCAAGCCATAAACCTTGATGGCTTCTACATGGTGTGAGGCCTGCAGGCACACAAAATGCCAAGAGTGAATGAAGCTCGGCTGCCTCTGCCTAGATTTCAGAGGATGTATGAGAAAGCATGATTTTCCAGGCAAAAACCTGCTGCAGGAGTGAAGCCTCATAGAAAACCTCTGCTAGGGCACTGCAGAGAGGAAATGTGGGGTTAGAGGCCCCATATGGAGTCCCCACTAGAGAACTGCCTAATGGAGCTATGGGAAGGGGACCACCATCCTCCAGACTGCAGAATGGTAGATTTACTGGCAGCTTGTAGTCTGTGTTTGGAAAAGCCAAAGGCACTCAACAACCTGTGAGAACAGCCACAGAGACTGAAACCTACAAAGCCACAAGGGTGGAGCTGCCTAAGACCTTGGGAGGCCACCTTATGCACCAGTGTGACCTGGATATGGGACATAGAGTCAAAGGAGATTATTTTGGAGTTTTAAGATTTAATGAATATTATTCTGGGTTTTGAAATTGTATGGGACCTGTAGCCTCTTTCTTTTGACCACAATTTTGTTTTGTTTTGTTTTTTGGAATAGGAATGTTTACCAAATGCCAATACCCTCATTGTATTTTGAAGGTAAATAAGTTGCTTTTAATTTTACAGGCTTATAGGTGGAAGAGACTTGCTTTGTCTCAGTTGAGATTTTTGGACTTTTATGTTAATGCTGAAATGAGTTAAGACTTAGGGAGACTGTTGGGAAGGCATGATTGTATTTTGCAACGTGAAGACGACATGAAATTTGGGAGGGGCCATGGGCAGAAGATATAGTTTGCATATTTTTCCCTGTCCAATCTCATGTTTAATTGTAATCCCCAGTGCTGGAGGTGAGGCTTGGTGGGAGATGCTTCTGTCATGGGGGGCAAATCTCTCATGTTGGATTAGTCTGTTCTCATGCTGCTAATAAAAACATACCCAAGACTGTGTAATATATAAAGAAAAGAGGTTTAATTGACTCACAGTTCCAAATGGTTAGGGAGGCCTCACAATCATGGTGGAAGGCAAAGGAGGAGCAAAGTGACATCTTGCTTGGGGACAGGCAAGAGACAACATGTGCAGGGGAACTCCCCTTTATGAAACCATCAGATCTCATGAGACTTATTCACTATCACCAGAACAGCACTGGAAAGACCCACCCCCATGATCCAATTACCTCCCACCAGGTCCCTCCCATGACACGTGGGAATTATGGGAGCTACAATTCAAGATGAGATTTGAGTGGGGACACAACCAAACCATATCACATGGCTTGGCACTATCTTCATGATAGTGAGTTCTTGCAAGAGCTGATTGTTTAAAATTGTGTAGCAGCCCCCGCAATTCTCCTGTTTGCTCCTGTTTTCACCATGTGATCTGCCTGTTATCCCTTTGCCTTCTGTCATGATTGAAAGCTGTCTGACGCTTTACCAGAAGCCAAGCAGATGACAGCACCATGCATTTTGTAAATCCTGCAGAATCATGAGCCAATTAAACCTCTTTTCTTTATAAATTACCCAGCCTCAGGTATTTATTTATAGCAATGCAAGAAGGAAATAATAAGGAATGTTTATAGACTGTTGCTGGGAATGCAAACTAGTTAAGCCATTGTGGAAAGCAGTTTTGAGATTTCTCAAAGAACTCAGAACTACCATTCAACCTAGCAGTTCCACTACTAAGTGTATATGTAGAGGAAAATAATGCATTCTATCAAAAAGACATATATACTTGTATGTTCACTGCAGTGCTATTCACAATAGCAAAGACATGTAATGAATCTAGCTGCCCCTCAACAGTGGACTGGATAAAGGAAATATGGTACATATACCGTGAAATACTGTGCAACCATAAAAACAAATGAAGTGCTTTTCAGCAACATGGGTGGAGCTGGAGGCCATTATCCTAAGTAAACTACAGAAAACCAAACACCGCATGTACTCACTTTAAGTGAGGATTAAATACTGAATACACATAGACATAAAGATGGGAACAATAGACATTGGAGACAGCTAGACAGGGGAGAGATGGTGCAAGGCATGAGCTGAAAAGCCACCTATTGGGTACTATGCTCATTACCTCAGTGACAGGATCATTTGTATCCCAAACTTCAGCGTTACACAATACAGCTATATAACAAATCTGTATATGTACCCTTTAATTTATAATAAAAATTGAAATTATTAAAAATACATACATACATACATTTAAAAGAAAATTTGTGTGACAGGTGTGGATTTTAATTCCTCATATTTCATCTCCTGATGTTATGTCTCTGAATATATTTTGATGCATGTCAACAGGAACTTTAAGGTTGCTAATTGGCTGACCTTAAAATAGAGAGGTTATTCACCATTATCCGGTTGGACTTGATATAATCAAATAGATCCTTAAAAGTGAAAGAGGGAGACAGAAGAGAAAGAGATGAAATAGAAAAAGGGGGAACAACTCAATGTATGAGAGGGACTTGTCCCACCATTGCTGGCTTTGAAGTAAAAGAGGGCCAAAAGTCAAGGAAGGCAGGCAGCTTCTAGAAGCTGTCAATGATCCTTAGAGGACAGCTAGAAAGGAAACAGAGACCCTGTTTCTACAACTACATAGAACTGAAAATATATATCTATATACACACACACACACATATATATGTGTGTGTATATATGTGTATATATTCATATATATGAATATGAAATATATATATGTGTGTGTATATATGAATATATGTACATATATTCATATATGTATATATTCATATATATATATATTCATATATATACACACATATATACACATGTGTGTATATATATACACACATGTATATGTATATATATAAATACACATATATACACACACGTGTATATATATACACACACACATATATATGTGTATATATACATATGAATATACATATATTTTTATATATAAAAATACATATATGTATACACACATATAGCTGGGACAACAGGGATGTGTCACCACATCCAGCTAATTTTTAACTTTTTTTTGTAGAGACGAAGTCTCACTATATGCTCAGGCTGGTCTCAAACTTATGGGCTCAAGCAGTCCTCCTGCTTTGGCCTACTAAAGTGCTGATATTACAGGCATGAGCCACTGTGCCCAGTCCAAATGACATAAATTATCCTGGAGACAGATTGTTCTCCAGCGCCTCCAAAAAGGAACACACCCCATAGACATTTTGATTTTGGTCCTTTGAAACTTAGAAAAACAAGCTGAGCCTTCCAGGCTCTGACCTAGAAAACTGTGGTGTTGATAAATGGCTGTTGCTTTAAGCTGCTAAATTTGTGTGGAAAATTGTTACACAGCAATATTAAGCTAATACAAATAGCTCTTAATGGTTTTTTAAGAGGATTAGTTTATTACTCTTGTCTAGGCACTCCAGTCTCTAAATGCTTTCTCTTTCTTGACAAGAATCAGTACCTCACATAGCTGGTCATAATAAAGCATGGTGATTTGATCTCTGGCACATAGTTTAAAACCAACAGAATATGAACTGGGCCTCTGAGAGTTTCGTTCCACCTCTAAGAACTGCTAGTCAAAGTATAGTTTCTCCCCCAAGCAGATGAGGAAGAGCCCAGTTTCTCAGGTAAAGAACAGATTGCTCATTTTATTTCCTCTTACCCATTCTTTGTTATCAGCATATGCCAACCTGTTTGTGTATTCATTCTAACACCTCATTCTCAATCTTGGCTAGGAATCTTCTCTTTCCTCTCCCAGCAGGTCTAAAGAAGGGGAGAGGAAGCATTTGAGTTTGCTCCTGTTACACTCTCTCTTGTGAGACTGTGTCACCGGGAAATAGCCCAGTTAGGCAGAGATTAAACATACTGATTGTAATCTGAATCCAGAATGTAGAAAGTAAGTCTTAAATGGGATAGATAGAGTCAGTAGGATGGCTATGGCTATTGATTATTGTAGAGGATATACATAGTACACATGTATGTTCCTTCATTTGAGCAGCCATATGAATTACATATTAATATATTTTTTGTTTTTAAAGTATTATTTATTTTAATTTTTGTAACTAATACACTTAATTATAGTTTTAAATTTACAAAAAACTGAGCAATGGTACAGAGTTCCATATACATCACCCCTCCCTCTCCACAAACACAGTTTCCCCTATTATTACTTACATTAGTGTGGAATAGTTGTTACAAATAATACATAAATATTGATGTATTATCAGTAAATAAAGCACACAGTTTAAGATCTACTATTATGTTCTACAGTTCTGCATATTTTGACAAACGCACAATATTAGCTACCCACTGCTAAAGTTTCATATAGAACTATACTCTTTTACAGAATACAGTATCATATAAAATCATAACATATAGTATTACACCCTTTGGATCCTGTATGCTTCACCTATTCATCCCTCCTCTTCCTCTCACTGAAGCCCATAGAATCAACAATGTTTTTACTTCCTTTATAGTTTTGCCTTCCCCCAAATGTCATGTAGCCTTTTCAGGTTGGCTTCTTCCTTATGGCAATATGCATTTAAGGGTCCTTCACATCTTTTCGTGGATTAGGATTTCGTTTCTTTTTATCGTTGGATAATGTTCTATTGTATGGCCGTATCACAGTTTGTTTATCCATCTACCTATTGAAAGGCATCTTGGTTCCTTCTGGTTTGGGGTTATCATGAATAAAGCTGGTGTAGATATTCAAGTGAAGGCTTTTGTGTGGATGATATTTCCACTTTTCAAAGATGGGGTTAACATTGTCCAGAGGAGAGGTTTCTTTTTTGTTGAAGGGAATTTGGAATTTTACAGGTGTGGTATTGCTGGCTTCTTTTCACTCCTTCTATCCCTCAGAACCCCGAGAAATAGAAGAACTTATCTGATTTGTTCATGGACGGGCATGATTGACTCATCTTCTCTCTTCTTCCTCTTTAGCAAGGGTGTTCTTTCTATATGAGCAAGTCCACCAGGATTGGCAGACTTTTGGCCATGTCCTAAAACCTGAGCTCTGTTAGCGATAAATGTCATCTTATGGCCTCAACATTTAACTTTAATTATTTTTTCAACTTCTTCAAAACCTGAGCAGAGAAGAGGAATATAATTTACCATGGGAGTCCTCAGAGCCTCCCACATAAATAAATCTTAAGTAATTTATACAAAGTCAAGCAGTCAGCAAGTAGCAGAACTAAAATTAAATCTGAATTGGTTGGAATCTTAAATCTCTTCTTGCTACCATATCATATTTTTCCAAAGTGCTTTTCACCTTAGTTCCCCAAGGTATTTATTATTATTCCTGGGGGAAAATGCATATTGATATTCAAATAAACTTTGTAAAATTAGATAAAGTAAAGCTGATTTTTTTTCCAGCATGTTTAAGTCTGTAAGAAAATAGATGTAATGGGCAATGTTGCCTAAATTTACATGGACATTGAACTCCTTTAGAGAGTGTTTCATAGGACAAATATTTTAGTTTCTGAATTTTTAGATAGTTATTTCTTAGCCCTATCCATTTCAGAATGGTTGTTCACATTACCATTTCTGTGATACTTTAGCCATCTCATCTACAAAAACTCATTAGAGCACTGTTTCTTACAGCGTATGCCACAAAGCATCCTTTTATAAAATGGAGATAGGCCATATGCATATAAGGGAGTGTATTAGGACATTCTTGCATTACTATAGGGAAATAGCAGAGACTGGGTAACTTGAAAGAAGTTTAATCAGCTCACAGTTTTGTGGGTTGTACAAGCATGGCACTAGCATTTGCTTGTTTTCTGTGGAGGCCTCGGGGAGCATTTACTCGTGGCAGAAGGCGAAGCAGGAGCTTGCTCACCACATGGCACTCCTGCAGCATGTCTCTTATAGGAGCAAGGGAGAAGGAGGTGCCAAACAGTTAAACAGCCAGATCTCATGAGAACTCACTCATTGTTGAGAGTACAGCACCAACCCATGAGGTATCTACCCCCATGACCCAAACACCTCCTACCAGGACCCACCTCCAACATGGGGGATTACAGTTCAACATGAGATTTGAGTGGGGACAAATATTCAAACTATATCATGGAGTCAGTGGTTAAAAATATTCAACAAAGTTACAGATATTTCCTTATTGTAGGACTTCTCAGAGCCTTTATTAGTGCTATTCCAGTATTTCAAATTCCTGAAAAAGAATCATAGAATAAACATTTGTCAACAATATTTCAAACAGGCCTCTTTTTTTCCTTACAAAATGATCTTATGTTTTGTCAAAAATAATTTGAAAAACAGTTCTTTATAGCAAAATTGCAATTTATCTTAGTGGTATCATATATTCTCATCTCTTTGAAAAACAGAAATAAATCGAAACTCTCAGTTATAGTGGCTTTTAAAAAAATGTGCCATGGAGACAATTTGACCTTGATTGCAGATGGTCCTGTGCTTAAACTATTCCTCTTAAAGAACCACTTTGGACTTGGAAAGTTATTCTGCCTCCAGGGATGTAATGAAATGAAAGTTGAAATGGAAGCTCTGTGTTGCCAGATATGCTGAGAGCAGCAATGTGGGGGTGATGCTCTACCACCAGCCCTCTTTTGAAAAGCCTTTGTAATTGAGAGGTCAGAAGTAAAGGGAAGCAAAAGCATCATTTTACAGCCCTGTTGATATATTCTAGTCTTCCTCCGTACTGTTTCCATCCTAAGTGAATTGTAAATTTATTTATAGATGCTACTGGGCACTTTACAAGGTATTTCATTGCTTGCCAATATCATTTTTTAATAACTGGCATCGAGGAGCTGGTTTAGTAAAGCCCAGCATTAATTCTCTTTTAAGTTCATTCATTTAGATCACATCTGTAATAAGCAAGGGTTTTTGATCCTTGTAAAAAGTATTCTCCCATTTTAAATAAAAAGTTATCCATAGCGTGTCAGAGTGGTTCTTAAGTAAGAAGCCCAAACAGAAGAAAATAAGAGGCAGAAACTGAATGCATTAGAACATAGTTTTCAACATTTGTGTTTAACACTTTGCAGGCATGTTTATTATCAACATATAGTATACCATCACCATTTTCAACATCAATTATTTGTGAGTGAAGTCAAAGGTCCATGATGTTCTGCGTTCTGTAATTTTGCTGAAGCATTAGGTTAAATTACTTAAAGAGAGAATGGTGTGTGGAGGCAAGTCACTTAGGTAGTGAATGTGACACCCTGGTATTCTCTACCCATCACTGGCTAGCAAGGGGTGTGTGTGGTAAGGCTTAATAAATGGTCCTCCAAATATATCTGCCACCTAATCTTTGGAACTTGTGAAGATTCCTTTATGCAGCAAAGAGGACTTTGCATGTGTGATTAAGTTAGGAATCTTGGAATGCGCAATTATCTGGTTTAGCTCAGTGTAATCACAAGGATCCTTATAAAAAGGAAGCCGGAGGAGTCAGAGGCAGAGGAGAAGGTGATGTGATGACTGAAGCAGAGACTTGAGTGATGAACTTTGGAGTCACTGCCAAGAAATACAGGCAGCCACTAGAAGGTGAAAGGTGAGAAAACAAATTCTTCCTGCCTAGAATCCAGAATAAATTAGCTCTAACTACACCTTAACTTTAACCTAGTAAAAATGACTTCAGACTTCTGACTTCTGCAACTTTAAGAGAATACATGTGCATTGTTATAGGCCACTACATTTGCAATAATATGTTATAGCAGCCACAACAAACTAGTACAGAGACCAAGGCAACAAGGCAGTTGAATGGACAGTCTCTGGACCAGAACTGCTAGAGATAAGATCCTGGCTCCAGTACAAACTAGCTAATAGACCTGGGAGACTTTGCACTAGCCCTTACTCTCAGTTGCTGCATTGACTATAATATTTTAGAAAATATCAGAATGAACTCCAATCACAGAGAAGTTTTAATGATTAATATACTAGAAATATAAAGTATCCCTGGGTTTAGCACAGAGTAAGGACTCAAATATTACTTGTCATTGCTAAGAGGCTATAAATAATTTTGTTGTTAAATGGTTACTGAGAGATAAAAAAAAATTACTAAAGACAAAAATGCTTGTAATATGAGGATTTTCACAGGAAAAAAAATAAGTGCTTTTAAATTACTGGATTCAAAGAAGACAAAGATCAATAGGGAAATCCTGTTTCTCTCTATGATGTTGGTGTATCCTTTTAACCTTTCATGAAAAATCCAATTCTAGCCATACTTCATTTGAAATATACACATTGTGATGAATACATGATGTATTTCTGGCCTAAGTCACACATTTTAGTGAGAAAAGATAATAAACAAGTAAACAAATGAATAGACAAGATAATTCAGAGAGTGGTAATTACTGAAATGGAAACAAATTAGGCTAATGTAAGGAAAGTGTCCATGGGCACCACAGATGGTCTAGGTAGGTAGGACTTCTATAAGCTGAGACTTGAAGGATGCAAAGGAGCCAGTCATTGGTAGTATTGGAGCATTCCAGACAGAGGGAAGAACCAACTTAAAGCAGAACAGATTGGTGCATGTGTGTGTGTGTGTGTGTGTGTGTGCATGTGTGTACAGGGTGGGAGGAAGCTCAGTGTTGCTGAAGCAGAGTGAGTGAATGTGTAAATTGTAAGCGTTAGGAAGAAGCCATGGGATTATGAAAACGTGTAGATCATGTCATAGATGATCTACATAGATCACGTCATAGAGTTGGAATATTTTTAAGGGCAATGAGAATCTTTCAGAGGGTGTCTTAGTCCATTTCGTGTTGTTATAAAGGAATAACGGAGGCTAGGTAATGTATTAGGTTGGTGCAAAAGTAATTGCTGTTTTTGTCTTTGAAAGTAATAGCAAAAACCGCAATTAATTTTGCACCAAACTGAAATAAAGAGGCTTCTTGGCCCCTGATTCTGCTGGCTGGAGGACTGAACATCTGGTGAGGGTGTCAGGCTGCTTCCATTCATGGCGGAAGGTGAAGGGGAGCCAGTACAGAGAGACCACATGACAATAGAGGAAAAAGAGGGAGAAGTGGGAGGTAACAGGCTCTTTTAACAAGCTCTCACTGGAACTAATAAAGCTAGAACCTGTTCACTCCTTCCAACCCCAGGGAGGGTATTAATAATATATTCATGAGGGGGGAATCCACTCCCATAACCCAAAAACCTCTGATTAGGCTCCACATCCAACGTTAGGATCAAACTGCAACATGAGGTTTTGAGGGAACAAATAAGCAAACAATAGCAGAGAGTTTTAAACCACAGAGTAATATTTGGTATTATTTATATTCTAGACAATCAGTGTAGTTAAAATATAGAACATGGATTGTAGAGGGACAAAAAGAGAAATAGGAAGTCCAATTAGTGGGTTTTGAGTTCATTCCAGTAAGTGAAAGCAATGGTAGCAGTGAAGACAGACATAAATGGAAACTTTAGCAATGGGTTTGGAAGGTAAAGTCAAAGCATTTCTGATGAGTGGGATGTGGAATAGGAGAAAAAGAAGCAAGTAATTTATGGCTCCTAGATATCTGGATTAAGAAACAAGGGAAATAATATTTTCATTTTCTGAGATGGCAAAAGCTTTGAAGGTATAAGGGTTGCAAGAGAGAAACTGAGTTTTGTTTGGCTGTGTTTAGGTGTGAGATACTTATTAGACATCTAAGGTGAAATATTGAGCTGGTAGTTGTATATACATGCTTAGAGTTCACAGAATTAAGACATATAATAATAAAAATTTAGACCTTGTGACAATGGATTTTATAACATAGCAGTGTGCTGAGGTGACTTCGAAGTGGTTTGTTTTTATGATTGTGTACTTTATTGTTTTTTAGCTGTGTTTAATGTGGTGGTGGTATGGTAGTAGTATTTTCCAAAATGATTCCTGCTCAAGCAAAACATCTTTTTGGAAACTAGAAAACTAAAAGATAGGTATTATTAAATTCCTGCTGCCACCTAGTGGCACTATTCAAAATTACAAATAAAAACTGGTAAACAATCTGGACTGTGTTGGTAAGACTTGATGGAACAGTTACTTTATCCAACCCTAGCTCATTTTACAGATGAGAAAAGAAAGACCAAGAGAAAGAAAGTGAATAGTCCTAGATCTCATAGATACTCAGGAGTCTGGGCTCCCTTGCTGAAATCTATTTTAATAATCTCTACACTGATCTAAAACCAGCTTTATCCAAATTAATTAATATTTGTTTCAAACTTTATTTCACGATTTGCTTATTTTTAGCAGCCATTTAGAAACATCCTTTAAATCATTTTGTAACAGGTCTTTTAAAATTCCCATATGTTTTCCCACTTCTTCATAACCAGAAGGAAGTAGATTTTGTTATTATTAGAGGGTGCATTGAGAAAATAGAAGTATGAAATTAAGATATGTTAATACATATCTTGAATCAGCATTTAGCACTCAGGTAATATACCTTGCTACACATGTCTTAGTCCAGCAGTCCCCAACATTTCTGGCACCAGGGACAGGTTTTGTGGAAGACAACTTTTCCTTGGACCTGGGGTGGGGAGGTGGAGGGATGGTTTCGGGATGTCTCAAGAGCATTACATTCATTATGCACTTTATTTCTATTATTATTACATTGTAATATATAATGAAATAATTAAACAATTCACCATAATGTTGAATCAGTGGGAGCCCTGAGCTTGTTTTCCTGCAACTAGAAGATCCCATTTGGGGGTAATGGGAGACTGAAAATTATTATCAGGTATAAGATTCTCGTAAGGGTTGGGCAACCTCATATGTGCAGTTTACAATAGAGTTTGTGCTCCTATGATAATCTAATGCCACTGTTTATTTGACAGGAGGCAGAACTCAGGTGATCAGCTACTCCATAGGGAGTGGCTGTAAATACAGATGAAGCTTCACTCACGCTCACCCCTTGCTGTGCTGCCAGGTTCCTAAAAAGCTATGGACCGGTACCAGTCCATTGTCTAGGAGTTGGGGTCCCCTGTCTTAGTCAACCCTGTGGAAGGGGACAGCTGTGACTGAGGAAGTCTTGCAGGCTGTATCAAAATAACAGCAAAGAACTCAGGATCTGGAGACAAAAGAACCAGGATTTGAATTGTAGGCATTGCCTAATAGTCTTATGATCTTGAACAAGTTACTCAGCCTCCCTGTGTATAATTTTCTTATCTCTATAAAAAGTCAACCACGTACACTTACAGTAAGAAAATTTAAGTGATTTTAAAAACAAAGTAAAGAGTCTCTTTTAAAATATAGGTGTTATTATTTTTGGGGCATGGCAAGGACAACAGTTCAGGAAATGATTGCCTTTGAAAAGATAGCTTGTTATAGTCACAGATCCCAAGAGGAAGAAACCGGCAAGGCAGGGTGATCAGGCTTAGGACTGTTCTTTTTAAATAACTCTGGGGCTATCCAGGGCATAACACCTGTCCCTAGTTGTCTGGTGTCTGATCCTGAGGTGATCAGGATGTAGAAGAGTGGCCGAGTGTGTAAGAGCAACATTAGAGGTGATTGAGGTTTGGGTTCTGGATTGGTTGGTTTGCATATGAAAGGCATGCTCCCAGGTGAGTTGCTCACTATTTCTAGAATTTGTCTAGCCTTGGGAGAGGCAGTGTCTTAGGGGCCAGCATGATATGAGATGTTAAAGCATCAGAAACATGTGGTTAATATAAGGTCTATCTCATGGAAACCCAGAATAAATTGTGGCCACAATCATGACAGTAATGATAATATTTTTTTAAAAATTTGCGTGATGCCTGCTCCCGAAAATATCGCAGCCTTTTCTGGACACACAGAAATGAACACAAATTTAATCTGATGTAGTAAATACTAGAGTGGAGAGTCATACAAGGTGTTGTGAGTGTGCAGCTGGGATAAAGGGAGAGATGGATTTAGTTTAGGGGAAGGGAGGCTAAGAGAGGGATACATGAAGATAATTTATAAATTGCTCCTTAGGGAATGAGTAGAAATAACCACAATGAATAAAATTTGGGTTCAGGGTGAAGAAAGACATTATAGGAAGAGGTAATAATGTACAAAGGCAAGGAGGTGAGAGTATATACAATATGAAGAGTGACCTGGATTTCACTATGGCTCAGAGAGCTTTACAATTAGAATAATGTTATTGTTGATGAGGAAACTATAGAGGAAAATAGATTACATTTACCAAATACTCTGTGCTGAACCTTTGATGTGTACCATCTCACATAATCCTTAGAAAAATCTTAATGAGGCAAGTACTTTTGGTATATCACTTCACAGAAAAGAAAATTGTTCTTTAGTGAGTTTCAGTGTTTTAAGACAGCAATGGTGGAAGCTGTAAGATCTTTTGAGCTTTAGGCTCAGAAATTGCACAGTGTCACATCTTTCATATTCTATTGGTCAAAGTAGAGTCATAGAGCCAGCCCAAATTCAAAGGATAAGGAAATAAAGCCCAGCTCTTAATAAAAGTTACTGCAAAAATACATTGTGGCCATATTTTTCACTTACTGCCAAAATGAGTCTATTATCTGCACTCATTCACTGAATGTAAGATCTCAAAACCAAATATAAAAGGAAAATCAGGTACTCAATTCCTCTAGAATCCCTAAAGGGATAAAGCAGCATCCAGAGGAACCCATCACATATGGGATTATGTTTATTCCATTTTAGTGAACTCCCAAGGATAGAAAAACTCAGCTTTTCACGTGAGTGTCATCATATTTAATCATTATGACAAAATTATGAGGTAAGGATTAACTTATTTCGCATAAGGCAAAAAACTCAAATAGGTTTGAAATTATTCCCAAAGTTGTGCAGCCATCAATTAGCTGAGCCAGGAATGGAAGCTCAACGTATACAAATCCATTGTGCCTACTTCTACCACTGCTCATAGGACAGCATGGTGCAATATGCAGTGAGGTTACAGGGAAGGTATCTGGGAAACTGAATTCCAGCCTAGAGCACAGCGAAGCTATCTTTGGCAGTAGATATGGGCCCGCAGCCAGGAGAGAGTTTTATGATAGATAATGTCTATTGTATCACTATCAACATAACAGCATTATTCAAATTGCAGGAGTATATAAGCTTCCCATAAATATGTGTGGAGAGGAAGTGTAGGAAAAAGATAAGAAAATAAAGTTAAAGAGGATAAAAGGAGATTAGTTTAAAAAGGAGGAAAAGAGGAAATTAAAGAATGGAAAAGAGAATGGAAAAAGGCAACAGCTGAATGAGGGAAGAAATGCCCTCACTAATTAATGCAGGGAAGTACAGCAGAATGAGGAAGGTGATGACACTAATTTATTTTAGAAGTGTCATAGAAGAGTGTTTACAGGTCTCTTCATAACATTTAAACTCTTGAGTCTCTGGATGTTAGGAAATAGTGTGAAGTTCAGCCCTATATTATTTTTTATTTTTTTGGAAAAAGAACATATAGCTTTAGTGTTAACTTATAATTCATATTTATATTAGAAAGATCGTTGAAAGTAAGCATAGCAAATATCAGTATATCAATTCCCATTCCCTGCTATTTTTTTTCTCCTTGTTCTTTTTTTAAATTATACTTTAAGTTCTAGGGAACATGGGCAGAACGTGCAGGTTTGTTACATAGGTATACATGGGCCATGGTGTTTTGCTGCATCCATTACCCATTCATCTACATTAGGTATTTCTCCTAATGCGATCCCTCCCCCAGTTCCCAACCCCCTGACACTCCCTGGTGTGTGATGTTCCCCTCCCTGTGTACAGATGTTCTCATTGTTCAACTCCCACTTATGAGTGAGAACATGTGGCACTTTTCTGTTCTTGTGTTAGTTTGCTGAGAATGATGGTTTCCAGCTTCAGCCATATCCCTGCAAAGACATGAACTTGTCCTTTTTTATGGCTGCATAGTATCCCAAGGTATGTATGTGCCACATTTTCTTTCTCTAGTCTATCATCGATGTGCATTTGGGTTGGTTCCAAGTCTTTGCTATTGTGAATAGTGCCCAATAAATGGATGTGTGAGAAGTGTCTGTGTATATCCTTTGCCCACTTTTTGATGGTTTTTTTTTTTCTTGTAAATTTGTTTAAGTTCTTTGTAGATTCTGGATATTGGCCCTTATTGGATAAAGAGACTGCAAAATTTTTTGCCCATTCTGTAGGTTGCCTGTTCACTCTGAGTATAGTTTCTTTTGTGGTACAGAAGCTCTTTAGTTTAATTAGATCCCATTTGTGTATTTTGGCTTTTGTTGACATTGTTTTTGGTGTTTTAGTCATGAAGTATTTGCCCATGCCTATGTCCTAAGTGGTATTGCCTAGGTTTTCTTCTAGGATTTTTATGGTTTTAGGTCTGATGTTTAAGTCTTTAATCCACCTTGAGTTAATTTTTGTATAATGTGTAAGGAAGGGGTCTGGTTTCAGCTTTCTGCATATGGCTAGCCAGTTTTCCCAACACCATTTATTGAATAGGGAATTCTTTTTCCATTGCTTTGTCAGGTTTGTCAAAAATCAGATGGTTGTAGATGTGTCACATTATTTCTGAGGACTCTGCTCTGTTCCATTGGTCTACATCTCTGTTTTGGTACCAGTACCATGCTGTTTTGATTACTGTAGCCCTGTAGTATAGTTTGAAGTCAGGTAGCATGATGCCTCCAGCTTTGTTTTTTATCGCTTATAGTCATCACTGACAAACTGTTAAAGTCCTAAGATTTCTCTATTCCTTATTCATCACTCTATTCCTTAATGCACAGCTGTTTGAAATCCTCTTTCTCTATCTTCACTCCATCTCTCCTTCAAACTTTCTTTAGCACTTGAACAAGCATTCCTCTTTTCTGCTTTCTCCAAGTCATGAAATGACACTTTTTCACAAGTGACCTGTGGGAGGCAGTCATTCTATGCTTCTGTCCTTCATGTGCCACCTATTGTGAACATTTGTTCTTTCACTCTGATAACTTTTTCTACAATAAATCCTTATGAGTAATTTGTAATGAATACAAATTATCATGTAGGTAGATGATTTTAATTCATAAAAGTTTTGTGATGGGTGTAAGAAGCAAATCCATTTCTTAATCCTCATATTCTACCATATTCACTCATTCTACACGTATATTTGAGATCTACTATGTGGCAGACATATTTCCAAGTGGTAGGGATATCCAAGTAAATAAAATAAACAGACATCCATTCCCTTGCTCACCTTTGATCTTGTTAAGGCAGAGATAATAAACCACTTGCATTGTCTGGTACACTAAAGAGATGGTAAGTACACCAACCTGCTACCCTCTGCCTATCTTGGTTTTACCATGCATTACAGAGAATTACATTTCTCAAGTTTCCTGGTCTTCTGGACTTGGGCGGGTTTACCCAGTGTGAAACAAAGGAGTTTGGGAGAACAGAAACCAGGGTATTTCTCTTACCTCTCTCTGATTCCTGAGGCATCCAGTCAAACAGTCCCTCTTCTATGGTTCCAGCTGAGATCTAGCTGGACAACCTTCACTATGGTTTTAACTCCCACCAGAAACCCTGCATTCAGGGTTCTGGTAACATCATTCCCTTTGCTAGTCCTTCTAGTCCCATGAAGTTTTTGTAGATGTTTCTTGCTGTTGCTAATACCTGGGCTGCTTCTCCATCCTCTTTTTAGCTTCTCAGCTCTTCCACAGCTTTGTCATTAATTCCTTATACTAAATGTTCTCTGTTTTAAAAACCTGGTGTGATTTATTTTCCTGTCTGAATCATATAAAGGCATTGGTTTTGGGAGGGCTGGATAGTGGTAATGCAGTTTTAAATAGGGTTGGTGAGAGCGGGCTTCATTGGGAAATGAATAGTATAACAAAGGGTTGAAGGATGTGTGGTAGTGAGGCATGTGGCTATTTGAGAGAGAAATTCCCGGAAGAAGGAAAAGGCTTACAAAGTTTTGAGGCAGTTTCATCTTTGGTATATACTTTTACAGTGAAGAGGCCAGGGTGGCCATGCAGTGCTGAGTTAGAATAGTAGATGAGATCTGAGAGATAATAGGAAGTCAGGTCTAATAGGGTCTCACAGGCTATTTTAAGAACTTTGGTTTTTATTCTGAGTGCCATGGAGGAAGACTGCATTGTTCTGAACAGAAAAATGACATGACCCTGTTACTCTTTATATAATTATCTTGGCCATTGTGCTGAGAATAGACTGTAGAAGAGCAAAGGTGAAAGTAGGTAAACCAGTTAGAAATAAATTGCAATAATCCATGAAAGCAGTGACAGTGACTTAGGCTGGAGAGTGTGAAGTCATGTGATTCTGGATATAAAATGTAAGTGGAGGACTATCTATTGGACCAAATGTGTAGTGTGAGAAAGATTAAGAAGGCAATGATTTCTGATCTAAGCAAATAAAAATACAGAATTGTCTATCATTAAGTAACATGAGGAAAATGTATTTGGAGTAAATTTGAAAACGGAGTGTAAGAGTTTTGTTTTGGGCATGATAGTTAATACAGCAGTTTAGATTTCAGAGGCAACCATCTGACTCTATGTATTATAATTTTAGAGAAGACAACCTGGCTGGGAGTTATTAGCATGTAAACAGTATTTAAAGCCATGCCACTGGGGATGATTTCATCCTAGTTGTGAGTGTAAAGAGAGAGGAGGTAAGGTCTAAGAATTGAGCCCTGGGTTACACCAAAGCTAAAACATCAGAGAAAGAAGAAAAACCTGCAAAATCAATTGAAAAGAACAAGTGAGTAGGAAGGAGTGTGATATTCTAGGAACTAAACAAATAGTTTTTAGAAAAGAGTAATAAACTGTGTGAAACACCGATCATAGGTCAAGAAAAATGACTGAGAATATATGATTAGACTTAGTACATGGAGACTGTTTGGTGATGTCAGTAAGAGTAGTTTCAGTGGGGCAGTGGAGAGAGTTTAAATGAAGTGGATTGAAATAATGAAAGGAAAGAACATGATAGACAGAAAATATTTTTGAGAGAAGTTTTTCTATAGATGGAATTAGAAAAATGAGATGGTAGTTGGAGGCCAAGTGAGGTCAGGGGGCTTTATTTTTAAAATAGAAGAAGTAGCAGTGTATTTAAATGCTGATGTAGTAATTCAAATAAAGAAAGAAATGATGATATAGAAGAGAGGGGGGACTTTTTTTCAACTTTTTATTTTTATAGATTTAGGCGTACAAGGTTAATATGGTCTGGAGGTGTCCCCCTCCAAATCTCACTTTGAGATGTGATTCCCAGTGTTGGAGGAGGGGCCTGGTGGGAGGTGTTTGGGTCATGGGGGTTGATTCTTCATGAATAGCTTGGTGCTCTCTTTATGAGTGAGTCCTCACTCTATGCTTATGTGAGATCTTGTTGTTTAAAAGTGTATGGCACCTTCACACTTCCTCTCTTGCTCCCACTGTCGCTGTGTCACATGCTGGCTTCTCATTGCCTTCTGCCATGATTGTAAGCTCCCTAAGGCCTCACCGTAAGCAGAGGCCAGCACCAGGCTTCCTGTGCAGCCTGCAAAACCATGAGCAAATTAAACCTCTTTTCTTTATAAATTATCTAGCCTGAAGTATTTTTTACAGCAATGCAAGAATGACCTAAAACTAAATACAACTGTGTTACATGGATATTTTGCATACTGCTGAAGTCTGGGCTGTTAGTGTACCTATCACCCAAATAGTATGCATTGTACTTAATAGGTAGTATTTCAGCCCTCACTCCCTCCTTTCTATATGTCCATGTGTACTTATTATTTAGCTTCTTTTTTATAAGTTAGAACATGCAGGTTTTGACTTTCTGTATATGAGTCATTTCATTTAGAAAAATGGCCTCTAGTTCTATCCATTTGGAGAGAGGGGAACTTTTTTTTAAATTACAGTTATGCATCACTTATAGAAGGGCATATATTCTGAGAGATGCATTGTTAGGTGATTTCATCATTGTACAAACATCAGAGTGTACTTATACAAACCTAGATGACATAGCCTACTAAACACCTAGGCTATATAGTCTAGCCTATTGCTCCTGGGCAACAAACCTTTACAGCAGGTTACTGTACTAAATGTTGTAAGCAACTGCAACACAATTGTGAGTATTTGGGTATCTAAACAAATCTAAAATATGGAAAAAGTACAGTAAACATTAGGTAGTATGATCTCATGAGACCACTGGTATATTTGGCCTGTCATTGAACAAAATGTTGTTAAGCAGTGCATGAATGATTTGAATAGATGAGAGGGTGTTATATGGTGGAAATTCGCAGAATCGGCTTTAAATAGGAGCATGAATAATCTCTATGTATAAATAGGAAAGAAGGGTAAGTGTGTAAACACAAATGCTAGTATGTCAGTAGTTCAGTGGTGAAAGTTTGAACAAATTCTTCTCGGAGTGCTTTAATTTCCATAATGAAGTAGAAACGCAAATGAGAGTGGTGTTTGAAGAGCAAAAGGAATGCATAAAATAGTTGTCTTACAAGTCAGTAATTGAATGGACTGAAGAAATGTAGTTTTATTGCCAAGCAATAAAGGCTGTGCTTGAGGTTTGTGGTAATGATTTTAACCTGAGTGGTCATACGTATTTATCCAGCCACATCTAGCTGTACTGATGCAGTTCTGAGACATGCATTGTTACCCATGCATCTCTACTTACCAGTGGTAAGGATTCCCAACTGGTAAGGAATTACATTTAACCAGGATTGTGATTTAGAAAAAAGAATAGAATGAATCTAGAGATAGAAGCAAGGCGGTTGAAACACATGCAAAGCAGTAGTTAAATTGACTATGAAATTCAATCTGTGGTAAAAGTAAAATGAAGACACTAGGAGAGTGAGAAAAAGATGGGAGCATCAGTGATTCTTATAAAAGAGGCTTTGTGAGTATTTTGCCTCCCTTGATTTAACTGATAACAAGGGAACTTTTATTCCTTCCTTAAAGAATTATTAAATATCTTCTATTAGGTTTACACATAATATATAATCATATTATGCTGCATGTTAGGGATACAAACATTAATTAGCCATAGTTGCTTCCTAGGAGAAGCTTATATTCTAATAGGTTGGACAGAAAATAAACAAAATAAGGGATCTAGAATGATATGGTTTGGATCTGTGTCTCTGCCCAAATCTCACACTGAATTTCCGTCCCCACTGTTGGAGGTGGGGCCTGGTGGAAGGTGGTTGGATCATGGAGGTGGATTTCACAGGAGGGAGGTGGTTGAATGATGGTTTAGCACCATCCCTCTTGGAATCTTTCTCACAATAGGGAGTTCTGAGATTTAATTGCTTTAAAGTGTGTCGCACCTACCCCCTCATTCCCTCTTGCTCCTGCTCTGGCCATGTGATGTGCCTCTGACCCCGTCGCCTTTCACTGTGGTTGTTAAGTTTCCTGAGGACTCGTCAAAAGCCAAGCAGATGCCAGCACCATGCTTCCTGCACAGCCTGTGGAACCATGAGCCAATTAAACCTCTTTTCTTTATAAATTACGCAGTGTCAGGAATTTCTTTATTGCATTGTGAGAGCATATTAACAGAGACTCAGAATGTTTAAATATTGTGCCCAATATCATATAGTTAGAGCAAACAATAGAAGTCTTGGTATTGTTACCCATATCTTCCAATTAAAGTTCATTACACGGTCTATTTAATATATGTCTTATATTTCCTGCCCCTGAAAGATCTACAAAGGAAGTTCTTTTTATTTTATTTATTGCAATAAGAGCTTCTTCTGAATTGAAGAATGAATGCCACTTTTCAACTTAGAATTCTCCTTTATATTCCCAGACTTGACTTGTGCTTTACAGATTAACAGGAGAGTCTGAGTTAAGAGCTCTAAATTGACACAGTACCTTGACATTAAAGATATTTTTAATCTATTAGAAACTAAGAGAGTTTTATTTTTTTATAGGCAGACAAAAGGTAAACAAGACAAAAAATAAGTAAATATAATGACATTTTATATCATGTTTAGCTCTTTATACTACTGGTCTTTGTAATCCTATTTTATTCTACCAGCGTCTTATCTCTTCATTGTAAAACTAAAGCTTAAAAGACTGGTGTCATTTAGGTTCCAGTAAGTTCTAGACATTCTCTAATCTGAATCTGGTGAAAGTAAGTGGTGTCTGGCAGACTTTCTGAATTGAAAAGACAGATAACTTCAGGCAAGAAGTAGAGAAGACTGCTAGAGAAACAGAACTAGGCATACAAAGATGTTTTTCCAGAGAATTCTAGAGGATGTTTCTCAGCTATTTGTTATGGTTTAATATATGTATGTATGTGAGAAGACTGACTTAGTCTCAGGAAAAAAAACATTATGAAGGATTAGAGTACAGCATGTATCACTTAATGATGAGGATATGTTATGAAAAATGAACTCTTGGGTGATTTCATCATTGTGCAAACATTATAGAGAGAACCTATACAAACACAGATTGTATATATACTTTTATTCATGATTTTTTAATTTTTTAATTATACTTTAAATTTTGGGGTACATGTGCAGAACATGCAGGTTTGTTACATAGGTATACCCATGCCATGGTGGTTTGCTGCATCCATCAACCCGTCATCTGCATTAGGTATTTCTCCTAATGCTATCCCTCCCCTACCCGCCCCCTCCCTCAATAGACCCTGGTGTGTGATGTTCCCCTCCCACTGTTCATGTATTCTCACTATTCAATTCAAATTTATGAGTGAGAACATGTGGTGTTTGGTTTTCTGTTCTTGTGTAGGTTTGCTGAGAATGATGGTTTCCAGATTTATTCATGTCCCTGCAAAGGGCAGCAAGTCATCCTTTATTATGGCTGCATAGTATTCCATGGCATATATGTGCCACATTTTCTTTATCCAGTCTATCATTAATGGGCATTTGGTTTGGTCCCAAGTCTTTGCTATTGTGAACAGTGTCACAATAAACATGTTTGTGCATGTGTCTTTATAATAGAATGATTTATAATCCTTTGGGCATACCCAGTAATGGGATTGCTGGGTCAAATGGTATTTATTTCTATTTCTAGATCCTTGAGGAATCGCCACAGTGTCTTCCACAATGGTTGAACTAATTTACACTCCCATCAACAGTGTAAAAGCATACCTATTTCACCATATCCTCTCCAGCATCTGTTGTCTCCTGATTTTTTAATGATTGCCATTCTAATCTGGTGTGAGATGGTATCTCAGTGTGGTTTTGATTTGCATTAGTCTAATGACCAGAGATGAGCATTTTTTCGTATGTTTGTTGGCTGCATAAATGTCTTCTTTTGAGAAATGTCTGTTCATATCCTTCACACACTTTTTGATGATATATTGTTTTTTTTCTTGTAAATTTAAGATCTTTGTAGATTCTGGATATTAGCCCTTCGTCAAATGGGTAGATTGCAGAATTTTTTTCCCATGCTGTTGGGTTGCTGGTTCACTCTAATGATAGTTTCTTTTGCTGTGCAGAAGCTCTTTAGTTTAATTAGATCCCATTTATCTATTTTGGCTTTTGTTGCTGTTGCTTTTCGTGTTTTAGTCATGAAGCCCTTGCCAATACCTATGTCCAGAATGCTATTGCCTAGCCTTTATTCTAGGGTTTTTATGGCATTAGGTCTTATGTTTGAATATTTAATCCATCTGGAGTTAATTTTTGTATAAGGTGTAAGGAAGGGATCCAGTTTCAGCTTTCTGCATATGGCTAGCCAGTTTTCCTGACACCATTTATTAAACAGGGAATACTTTCCCCATTTTATTTTTTTGCTTGTCTTGTTTTTGTCAGGTTTGTGAAAGATCAGATGGTTATAGATGTGTGGCATTCTTTCTAAGGCCTCTGTTCTGTTCCATTGGTTTATATCTCTGTTTTGGTACCAGTACCATGCCGTTTTGATTACTGTAGCCCTGTAATATAGTTTGAAGACAGGTAGCATGATGTCTCTAGCTTTTTTGTTTGTTTTATTCCTTAGGATTGTCTTATGCAGGCTCTTTTTTGGTTCTGTATGAAGTTTAAGGTGGATTCTGTGAAGAAAGTCAATGGTAGCATGATGGAGACACCATTGAATCTATAAATTACTTTGGACAGTTTGGCAATTTTCACAATATTAATTTTTCCTAGCCATGAGCATGAGAAGTTTTTCCATATGTTATTTCCTTAGTCTTATTTCCTAGAGCAGGGGTTTGTAGTTCTCCTTGTAGAGGTCCTTCACATCCATTGTTAGTTGTATTCCTAGGTATTTTATTCTCTTTGTAGAGCAATTGTGAGTAGCAGTTCACTCATGCTTTGGCTCCCTGTTTTTCTATTATTGGTGTATAGGAATACTTGTGATTTTTGCACATTGATTTTGTAGCTTGAGACTTTGCTGAAATTGCTTATCAGCTTAAGGAGATTTTGGGCTGAGACAATGGGGACCTCTAAATATATAATCGTGTCATCTGCAAATAGAGACAATTTGACTTCCTTTTTCTTGCCTGATTGCCCTGGCCAGAACTTCCAATACTATGTTGAATAGGACTAGTGGAAGAGGGCATCCTTGTCTTGTGCCAGGTTTCAAAGGGAATGCTTCCAGTTTTTGACCATTCAGTATGATATTGGCTGTGGGTTTGTCATAAATAGCTCTTATTATTTTGAGATGTGTTCCATTGCTACCTAGTTTATTGAGAGTTTTTGGCATAAAGGGCTGTTGAATTTTGTTGAAGGTCTTCTCTGCCTCTATTGAGATAATCACGTGGTTTTTGTCTTTGGTTCTGTTTATGTGATGGATTATGTTTATAGATTTGCAGATGTTGAACCAGCCTTGAATCCCAGGGACGAAGCTGACTTGATCATGGTGGATAAGCTTTTTGATGTGCTGTTGGATTCAGTTGTATTTTATTGAGTATTTTTGCATCAATGTTCATCATGGATATTGGCCTGAAATATTATTTTTTAGTTGTGTCTCTGCCAGGTTTTGATATCAGGATGATGTTGGTCTCATGAAAAGAGATAGGGATGATTCCTTCTGTTTGTATTGTTTGGAATACTTTCAGAAGAAATGGTACCAGTTCCTCTTTGTACCTCTGGTAAAATTAGGCTGTGAACCCATCTGGTCCTGGACTGTTTTTTGTTGGTAGGCTATTAATTGCTGCCTCAATCTCAGACCTTGTTATTGGTCTATTTAGGGATTCAACTTCTTCCTGGTTTAGTCTTCAGTGAGTGTAGGTGTCCAGAAATTTATTGGTTTCTCCTAGATTTACTGGTTTATTTGCATAGAGGTATTTGTAATAATTTCTGATAGTAGTTTGTATTTCTGTGGGATTGGGGTTGATATCCCCTTTATCATTTTTTATTACCTCTATTTGATTCTTATTTCTTTTCTTCTACATTAATCTGGTTAGCAGTCTATTTTGTTGATCTTTTCCAAAAACCAGCTCCCGGATTCACTGATTTTTTTGAAGGGTTGTTTGAGGAGTCTCTATCTCCTTCAGTTCTCCTCTGCTCTAAGTTATTTCTTGTCTTCTGCTAGCTTTTGAATTTGATCTTGCTCCTCTAGTTCTTTTAATTAATTGTGATGTTAGGGTGTCGATTTTATATCTTTCCTCATTTCTCTTGTGGGCATTTAGTGCTATAAATTTCCCTCTACACACTGCTTTAAATTGTGTCCCAGAGATTCTGGTACATTGTGTCTTCATTCTGATTGATTGGTTTTGAAGAACATCTTGATTTCTGCTTTCATTTCATTATTTATCCAGTAGTCATTCAGGAGCAGGTTGTTCAGTTTCCATGTAGTTGTGCAGTTTTGAGTGAGTTTCTTAATCCTGAGTTCTAATTTGATTGCACTGTGGTCTCAGAGACTGTTATAATTTCCATTCTTTTGCATTTGCTGAGGAGTGTTTTACTTCCAATTATGTGATCAATTTTAGAATAAGTGTGACATGGTGCTGAAAAGAATGTATATTCTGTGGATTTGGGATGGAGAGTTCTGTAGATTTCTATTAGGTCCTCTTGGTTCAGATCTGAGTTCAAGTCCTGGATATCCTTGTCAATTTTCTGGCTCGTTGATCTGTCTAATATTGACAGTGGAGTTTTAAAGTGTCCCACTATTATTGTGTGGGAGTCTAATTCTCTTCGTAGGTCATTAAGAACTTGCTTTATGTATCTGGGTGCTTCTGTATTTTGTGCATATATATTTAGGATAGTTAGCTCTTCTTGTTGCATGGAATCCTTTATGATTACATAATGCCTACTTTGTCTCTTTTGATCTCTGTTGGTTTAGAGTCTGTGTTATCAGAGACTAGGATTGCAAGCCCTCCATTTTTTTGCTCTCCATTTGCTTAGTTAATTTTCCTCCATCTCTTTCTTTTGAGTGAGCCTATGTGTGTCTTTGTACATGAGATGGGTCTCCTGAATACAGTACACCATTGGGTCTTGACTCTTTATCCAAGTTGCCAGTCTCTGTCTTTCTTTTGATTGGGGCATTTAGCCATTCACATTTAAGGTTAATATTGTTACATGTAAATTTTATCCTGCTATTTTGATGCTAGCCGGTTGTTTTGCCCATTAGTTGACGTAGTTTATTCATGTCAATGGTCTTTACCATTTTGTACATTTTGGCAGTGGCTGGTACTGATTGTTTGTTTAGTGCTTCCTTCAGGAGCTCTTGTAAGGCAGGCCTGGTGGTGACATAATCTCTCAGTATTTGCTTGTCCATAAAGAATTTTTTCTCCTTCACTTATGAAGCTTGTTTGGCTGGATATATAATCTGAGTTTAAACTTCTTTTCTATAAGGATGTTCAATAATAGCCCCCACTCTCTTCTGGCATATAGGGTTTCTGCCAACAGATCTGCTGTGGGTCTGATGGGCTTCCCTTTGTGGGTAACCAAACCTCCTTTCTAGCTGCCCTAGCATTTTTTTCCTTCATTTCAACCCTGGTGATTATGTTTCAGGGTTGCTCTTCTTGAGGAATATCTTTGCAGTGTTCTCTGTATTTCCTGCATTTGAAAGTTGGCCTGCCTTGCTAGGTTGGGAAGTTCTCCTGGATAATATCCTGAAGAGTGTTTTCCAACTTGGTTTCATTCTCCCTGTCATTTTCAGGTACACCAATCAAATGTAGATTTGGTCTTTTCACATAATCCCATATTTTTTGGAGGTTTTATTTCTTTTCACTCTAATCTTGCTTTCTCACTTTATTTCATTGAGTTGATCTTCAATCTCTGACATCTTGTCTTCTGCTGATCGATTGAGCTATTGAAACTTGTGTGAGCTGTGTTTTTCAGCTCTATCAAGTTGTTTACGTTCTTCTCTGTGCTGGCTATTCTAGTTAGTTAGCATTTCATCTAACCTTTTCTCAAGGTTCTTACCTTCCTTTTATTGGGTTAGAACATGTTCCCTTAGCTCAGAGAAGTTTATTACACAACAACTTCTGAAGCCTGCTTCTGTCAATTTGTTAAACTCATTCTCCATCCAGTTTTGTTCCTTTGCTGGTGAGGATTTGTGATCTCTTGGAGGAGAAGAAGAGGCATTCTGGTTTTTGGCAATTTCAGCCTTTTTGCACTGGTTTCTTCCCATCATCTTTTTGAATTTATCTACCTTTGGTCTTTGAAGTTGGTGACCTTTGGATGGAGTCTCTGAGTAGATGTCCTTTCTGTTTATATTGAAACTATTTCTTTCTGTTTGTTAGTTTTCCTTCTAATAAACAGGCCCTTCTGATGCAGGTCTGCTGGAGTTTGCTGCAGGTCCACTCCAGACCCTGCTTGCCTGGGAATCACCTGTGGGGGCTGCAGAACAGGAAAGACTGCTGACTGTTTCTTCCTCTGGTAGCTTCATTCCCAGAAGGGTACCCACCAGATGCCAGCTAGAACTCTCCTGTATGAGGAGTTTGTCAGCTCCTGCTGGGAGGTGTCTCCCTATCAGGATACACGGGGATCAGGAGGCCACTTGAGACAGTCTGTCCCTTATCAATCAGAGCTCGAGCCCTGTGCTGAGAGATCCATTGCTCCCTTCAGAGATGCCAGCAGGGACGTTTAAGTCTGCTGAAGTTGAACCCACAACAGCCCCTTTTCCCAGGTGCTCTGTCAGAGGAAGGTGGGGGCTTTATTTATATGTCCCTGATGGGCTGCTGCCTTTTTTCAGAGATGCTCTGGCTAGCAAGAAGGGAGTCTAGTGACTGACAGTCTGCCTGCAGAGGCCTTGCTGAGCTGCCATGGGCTCTTCCCAGTTGCTGTGTAAACCTCCCACTGACCTTGTTTACACAGGCGAGGTTAAAATCTCCTACCTGAGCCTCAGTAATGGTGGAAGCCCCTCCCCGCACTGAGCTCAAATGTCCCAGGTGGAGCTCAGACTGCTGTGCTGGCTGCAAGAATTTTAAGCCAGTGGATCTTAGCTTGCTGGTCTTCATGTGGGTGGGACCCACCGAGCCAGATCACTTGGCTCTCTGGCTTCAGCCCCTTTTTCAGGGGAATGAGCAGTTCTACCTTGCTGGTGTTCCAGGTGCCACTGGTGGATAAGAAAAAAAAAAAACCTGCTGCTGCTAAAATGACCCCCAGTTTTGTGCTGGAAACCTGGGCAGCTGGTGTTGTCAGCACCAGAGGGAATCTCCTGGTCTGCAGATTGTGCAGACTGTGTGAAAAGGGTAAAGCACAGTATCTGAGCCAGAGTGCCACAGTGTCAGGAAAAGTCCCTAATGGCTTCCCTTGGCTAGGAGAAGGAATTGTCTGGTGCCTTACGCTTCCTGGGTGAGGCGATGCCCCACCCTGCTTCAGCTCACCCTCCTTGGGCTGAACCCACTGTCTAACCCAGTCCCAATGAGATGAACCTTGTACCTCAGTTGGAAATGCAGAGATCTCCTGCCTTCTGCGTTGCTCTTGCTGGAAACTGCACACCAGAGATGTTCCTATTTGGCCATCTTGGTGGAAATCCTCCTATTCATGAATTTTTTCATATGCAAAGCCAAATGTCCCAGAACCGTTACAGAATATTAATCATCCTCCCTTCTTGTCCTGCAATATCAAATATCAAGTGCCATATGTAAACAATCAATCAATCAATCAATCAAAATAAACCAGAATAAAAACAGATGTTAGAAAGAGTAGTTGAGGTCATGAAAATCATTTTTATAACAATATTAATCATATTAAAATGCTAATCTAGGAACATGAGAGTTATTACAAAGAACTAAATTGAACTTTAAAAGATAAATCTACAGTATCTGAGGTGAATAATATACTGATTGAGAATTACACCTATTAGACATTGTGCAATAAAAAGGTTCCTGAACTGAAAGCACAATAGGAACCATTTCAAATGCAGCACACAGAGAAAAAGAAGAAAAGAATAAAATGAAGGGAGCACCAGTGAATTTTAGGACAATTTCAGGTGGCTTAGTACAAGTACCATTGGCGTTCCAGAAGAAGTGACGAGGCCAGGACTAAAAAACTATTTGATAAAATAATGTCTGAAAAATTTCCAGATTAAATATAAAGTAAAACTCCACAGATCCATGAAGTTCAATGTACCCCAAGAGCACAAAATATGAAGTAAGCTATGTAAATGCACACCGTAGTTAAACTGCTCAAAAAAAGTGATAAGAAAACATATTTAAAAGCAGCCAGAATAAAAATAGGTCTATATACAGAGATTTAAAAAAAAAATAAAGCAAGCCAGCAATTTCTTACTGGAAACAATTTAAGATACATTTACAACTACTGAAAGAATAAAATTGCCCTAAAATTAGAATTAAAATTCCATCCCCAGGCCAGGTACAGTGACTCAGGCTTGTAATCCCAGCACTTTCAGAGGTTGAGGCTGACAGATCATGAGGTCAGGAGTTCAAGACCAGTCTCTCTAAGATGGTGAAACCCCATCTCTACTAAAAATATAAAAATTAGCCAGGCACACTGGCAGGCACCTGTAATCCCAGCTACCCACAAGGCTGAGGCAGGAGTATCGCTTGAACCCAGGGGGCGGAGGTTGCAGTGAGCTGAGATCATGCCACTACACTTCAGCCTCGGTGACAGAATAAGACACCATCTCAAAAAGAAAAGAAAAAAAAATTCTGTACCCAATGAAAATGAAAGTACCTTTTACTAACCAGGAAAAAGTAAAGGTTTCACATAAATAAAACCTGAAAGATTTTTATCACTAGCAGACCTGTACTACAATAACTCCTTTAAGCACAGAACAGAAACGATAGGAGATGGAAATATGGATGTACAGAAAAGATAGAAGAGCTCCATAAATGGTAATGGCATGGATAAATATATAACTGTTTTTATTTAAATGTCTTCCAAAATAATTTACCATTTAAATAAAAATAACTTACTGTATACTTTACGGCATATATAAAAGTAAAGTGTATGGCAGCGAGATTACAAAAGCTAAGAGGACATACTGTAAGGGTCTTACACTATATAAGACATAGTATAATGTTACTTGAAGGTATGTAATTGTAAGCTAAATATGTGTTTCATAAACACAGTTACTAATTTAACAAAACAAAATTATAATAAGTAAAACACTTAGAATCATAAACAGACTGATTTTATCAACAAAAGGCAAAGGTGAGAAGGTAGAAAGAACAATAAATCACACAAATAGGAAACTAATAAGATGATAGATGGAAATCTTAAAAACTGCATTAAATTTAATTGAAATGTAAAGCAATCTAGTAAGAAAATAGAAGTAAACACCAATGCCAGGTACTTTACTCACAATTTAACACTTGGAAACAAGCAAGATGTCCTTGAGGAGGTGACTGGATAAAGCTGTAGTAAATCCACAATGGAATATTAGTCTGTGAAAAAATAAACAAGCTATCAATCCATGAAAAGAGATGAAGGAATCTTAAATCATACTGCTAAATGAAAGGAGTTAAACTGAAATGGCTATATACTAAATGATTCTAAGTATATGACATCCTGGAAAAGACAAACTATAGAAAGAGTGAAAATATCAGTGGTTACCAGAAGTTGGGGAGAAAAAAAGAGGGATGACTAGGTAGAGCATAGAGGATTGTTAGGATAGTGAAACTATTGCTCTGTATGATACTATAGTAGCTGTGAAAGGAAAATAAATCTAGGGACCCCAAACTCCTTGAACCAAAGGAAAAAGTTAAGCTGGAAACTGGGTCATGCAAACCTTCCTCCCCTTTTGGCTCTGAAATAAGATGGCTAAAAGATGAAAAGCTACATGCCTCCCCCATATTTTGTCCACAAGGAAATTCCTAGTGAGCTCCAAGATCTTTACCCTAAGGTATATCTGTTAAAATTTCATCATGGTACACTTCTGCCAAGATGGCTGAATAGGAACAGCTCCAGTCCACAGTTCCCAGTGAGAGCAAGCCAGAAGGTGAGTGATCTCAACATTTCCAACTGATGTACCAGGTTCATCTCATTGAGACTGGTTAGACAGTAGGTACAGCCCAAGGAGGGTAAGCTGAAGCAGGGGGAGCAATACCTCACCCAGGAAGTGGAAGGGGCTGGAAAACTTTCTCTCCTAACCAAGGGAAGCCATTAGGGGCTTTTCCAGACACTCCAGCACTCTGGCTCAGATACTGTGCATTTCCCATGGTCTTCATCACTCGCAGACCAGGAGATTCCCTCCAGTGCCTACAACAACAGTTACCCGGGTTTCCAGCAAAAAACTGGGTGGCCATGTTAGCCACAGCAGTTTTGTTTTTCTCATACCCAAGTGGTTCCTGGAATGCCAATGAGACAAAACCACTCATTCCCCTGAAAAAATAGGGGCTGAAGCCAGGGCACCAAGTGATACGGATTGGTGGGTCCCGCCCACACAAAGACCAACAAGCTAAGATCCACTGGCTTGAAATTCTTGCAGCCAGCACAGCAGACTGAGCTCCACCTGGGACATTCAAGCTTGATGGGGGAGGGGCGTTCTCCATAGCTGAGGCTCGGGGAGGAGGTTTTAACTTCACCTGTGTAAACAGAGACACAGAGATGTTTACACAGCAACTGGGCAGAGCCCATGGCAGCTCAGCAAGGCCTCTGCAGGCTGATAGTGACTAGACTCCCTTCTTGCTGGGCAGGGCATCTTCGAAAAAAAGCATCAGCCTGTCAGGGACATATACATAGAGCCCCCACCTTCCTGTAACAGAGCACCTGGGTAAAGGGGTGGTTGTGGGTTTCACTTCAGCAGACTTAAACGTCCCTGCCCAGCGGCTCTGAAGGGAGAAATGGATCTCCCAGCACAGAACCTGAGCACTGATAAGGAACAGACTTTCTCCTCAAGTGGCTCCCTGACCCCCGTGTATCCAGGCTGGCAGACACCTCATACAAGAAAGCTCCGGATGGCATCTGGCAGGTACCCTTCTGGGAAGAACCTACCAGAGAAAGGAACAGGCAGCAATCTTTGTGTTCTACAGCCCCCATGGATGATTCCTAGGCAAGTAGGGTCTGGAGTGGACTTCCAGCAAACTCCAGCAGACCTGCATCAGAAGGGCCTGACTGTTAAAAGGAAAAATAACAAACAGAAAGAAATAGTTTCAACATGAACAGAAAGGATGTCCACTCAGAGACCTGATACAAAGGTCACCAACTTCAAAAACCAAGGATAGATAAATCCACAGAGATGGGAAGAAACCAGCAAAAAAAGGCTGAAATTGCCAAAACCCAGATACCTCTTCTCCTCCAAGGGATCATAACACCTCACCAGCAAGGAAACAAAACTGGATGAAGAATGAGATTGACAAATTGACAGAAGCAGCCTTCAGAAGGTAGGTAATAACAAACTTCTCAGAGCTAAAGGAGCATGTTGTAACCCAATGCAGGGAAACTAAGGACCTTGAAAAAAGGTTAGACTAAATGCTAACTAGAATAACCAGCATAGAGAAGAACATAAATGACTTGATGGAGCCGAAAAACACATGAGACCTTTATGAAGCATACACAAATTTCAATAAGCTGAATCGATCAAGCAGAAGAAAGGATATCAGAGATTGAAGATCAATTCAATGAAATAAAGTGAGGAGGCAAGATTAAAGAAAAGAGTGAAAAGAAATGAACAAAGCATCCAAGAAATATGGGATTATGTTAAAAGACCAAATCTACTTTTGATTGGTGTACTTGAAAGTGACAGGGAGAATGAAACGAAGTTGAAAAACACTCTTCAGGATATTATCCAGGAGAACTTCCCAACCTAGTAAGGCAGGGCAACGTTCAAATGCAGGAAATACAGAGAACACCACAAAGATATTCCTCGAGAAGAGCAACCACAAGGCACATAATCATCAGATTCACAAGGGTTGAAATGAACGAAAAGATGCTAAGAGTAGCCAGAGAGAAAGGTCAGGTTACCCTCAAAGGGAAGCCCATCAGACTCACAGTGGATCTCTTGGCAGAAACCCTATATGCCAGAAGAGAGTGGGGACCAATATTCAACATCCTTAAAGAAGAGTATTTTCCACACATAATTTCATATCCTGCCAAACAAGCTTCATAAGTGAAGGAAAAATAAAATCCTTTATGACAAGCAACTGCTAAGAGATTTTGTCACCACCAGGCCTGCCTTACAAGAGCTCCTGAAGGAAGCACTAAACATGGAAAGGAACAACCAGTACTGGCCACTGCAAAAATGTACAAAATGGTAAAGACCATTGACACTGTGAAAAAGACTGCATCAACTAACGGGCAAAACAACCAGCTGGCCTTAAAATGGCAGGATCAAATTCACACATAACAATATTAACCTTAAATGTAAATGGACTAAATGCCCCAGTCAAAAGACACAGACTGGCAAATTGGATAAAGAGTTAAGAACCATTGGTATGCTGCATTCAGGAGACCCATCTCACATGCAAACACATACATAGGCTCAAAATAAAGGGATGGAGAAAGATTTAACAAGCAAATAGAGAGCATAAAAAAGCAGGGGTTCCAATCCTAGTCTCCGATAAAACACACTTTAAACCAACAAAGATCAAAAGAGTCAAAGAAGGGCATTATGTAATGGTAAAGGGATCAATGCAACAAGAAGTGCTATTTATCCTAAATATATATGCACTCAATTCAGGAGAACCCAGATACATAAAGCAAATTCTTAACGATCTACAAAGAGACAGGCTCCCGCATAGTAATAGTGGAAGACTTTAAAACTCCACTGTCAATATTAGACAGATGGACGAGCCAGAAAATTAACAAGGATACCCAGGACTTGAAATAAGATCTGGACCAAGCAGACCTAATAGACATCTACAGAACTCTCCACCCCAAAACCAAAGAATATACATTCTTCTCAGCACTATGTCATGCTTATTCTAAAATTGACCACATAATTGGAAGTAAAACCCTCCTCAGCAAATGCAACAGCACAGAAATTATAACAAACAGTCTCTCAGACCACAGTGCAATCAAATTAGAACTCAGGATTAAGAAACTCACTCAAAAATACACAACTACATGGAAACTGTAAAACATGCTCCTGAATAACTACTGGATAAATAATGAAAGGAAGGCAGAAATCAAGATGTCTTCAAAACCAATGAGAATGAAGACACAATATACCAGAATCTCTGGGACACATTTAAAGCAGTGTGTAGAGGGAAATTTATAGCACTAAATGCCCACAAGAGAAACAAGGAAAGATATAAAATCAACATCCTAACATCAACATTGAAAGAGCTAGAGGAGCAAGATCAAACAAATTCAAAAGCTAGCAAAAGATAAGACATAGCTAGGAGCAGAACTGAAAGAGATAGAGACAAAAAAAAACCCTTCATAAAATTAATAAATCCAGGAGCTTGTTTTTTGAAAAGATCAACAAAATAAATAGACTGCTAGCCAGACTAATAAAAAAGAGAGAAGAATTAAATAGATGCAATAAAAAATGATACATGTGATATCACCACCAAACCCACAGAAATACAAACAACTATCAGAGATTACTACAAATACCTCTATGCAAATTAACTAGAAAATCTAGAATAAATTCCTGGACACTTAAACTTTGCCAAGACTAAACCAGGAAGAAGTCAAATCACTGAATAGACCAATGACAAGGACTGAAATTGAAGCAGCAATTAATAGCCTACCAACCAAAAAAAGTCCAGTGCCAGACAGTTTCACAACCGAATTCTACCAGAGGAATGAAGAGGAAATGGTACCATTCCTTCTGAAATTATTCCAAACAATGCAAACAGAGCAAATACTCCCTAACTCATTTTATGAAACCAACATCATCCTGATATCAAAACCTGGCAGAGACACAACTAAGACAGAAAATTTCAGGCCAATATCCATGATAAACATTGATGTGAAAATCCACAGTAAATAACTGGCAAACTGAATCCAACAGCACATCAAAAAGCTTATTCATTATGATCCAGTCATCTGGGATGCAAGGCTGGTTCAAAATACACAAATCTATAAATGTAATCCGTCATATAAACAGAAACAAAGACAAAAACCACGATTATCTCAATAGATGCAGAGAAGGTCTTTGATAAAATTCAACAGCCCTTTATGCTAAGAACTCTTAATAAACTAGGTATCAATGGAATGTATCTCAAAATAATAAGAGCTATTTATGACAAACCCACAGCCAATATCATACTGAATGGTCACAAACTGGAAGCATTCCCTTTGAAACTTGGCACAAGACAAGGATGCCCTCTCTCACCACTCCTATTCACATAGTATTGGAAGTTCTGGCCATAGCAGTCAGACAAGAAAAATTAATAAAGCGTATTCAGTTAGGAAAGGGGGAAGCCAAATTGTTTCTATTTGCAGATGACATGAATGTATATTTAGAAGACCCCATTGTCTCAGCCCAAAATCTCAAGCTGATAAACAACTTCAGCAAGGTCTCAGGATACAAAATCAATGTGCAAAAGTCACAAACATTCCTATACACCAATAATAGACAGAGTGCTACATCATGAGTGAACTCCCATTCACAGTTGCTACAAAGAGAATAAAATACCTAGGAATACAACTAACAAGGGATGTGAAGAACCTCTACAAAGAGAACTCCAAACCACTGCTCAAGGAAATAAGAGAGGACACAAACAGATAGAAAAAAAAACATTCCATGCTCACGTTTAGGAAGAATTAATATGGTGAAAATAGTCATACTGCCCAAGGTAATTAATAGATTCAATCATATCCTCATCAAGCTACCACTGACTTTCTTTACAGAACTGGAAAAAAAAAACAACTTAAACTTTATATGGAATCAGAAAAGAGCCTGCATAGCTAAGATAATCCTAAGCAAAACAAACAAACAAACAAAACAAAGCTAGAGGCATCAAGGTACCTGACTTCAAACTATACTAGAAGGCTACAGTAATCAAAGCAGCATGATACTGGTACCAAAGCAGAGATACAGACCAATGGAACAGAACAGAGGCCTCAGAAATAATGCCACACATCTACAGCCATCTGATCTTTGACAAACGTGACATAAACAAGCAATAGGGAAAAGATTCCATTTAATAAATGGTGTTGGGAAAACTGCCTAGCCATATGCAGAAAGCTAAAACTGGATCCCTTCCTCACACCTTATACAAAAATTAACTCCAGATGGATTAAAGATTTAGGCATAAGACCTAACAGCATAAAAACTCTAGAAAAAAAACCTAGGGAATACCATTTAGGACATAGGCATAGGCAAGGACTTCATTACTAAAACACCAAAAGCAATGGCAACAAAAGCCAAAATAGACAAATTGGATCTAATTAAACTAAAGAGCTTCTGCACAGCTAAAGAAACTATCATTAAAGTGAACCAGCAACCACCAGAATGGAAAAAAATTTTTACCATCTACCCATCTGACGAAGGGCTAATATCCAGAATCTACAAAGAACTTAAACAAATTTACTAGAAAAAAATACAACCCCATCAAAAAGTTGGCGAAGGATATCAACAGACACCTTTCAAAAGAAGACATATATGAAGCCAACAAACATATGAAAAAATGCTCATCATCACTGGTCATTAGAGAAATGCAAATCGAAACCACATTGAGATACCATCTCACACCAGTTAGCATGGCGATCATCATTAAATCAGGAGACAACAGGTACTGGGGAGGATGTGGAGAAATAGGAACACTTTTACACTGTTGGTGGGAGTGTAAATTAGTTCAACTATTGTGGAAGACAGTGTGGTGATTCCTCAATGAGGATCTAGAAATAGAAATACCATTTGACCCAGTAATCCTATTACTGGGTATATACCCAAAGGATAATAAATAATTCTATTATAAAGACACATGTACACGTATGTTTACTGCGGCACTGTTTACAATAGCAAAGACTTGGAACCAACCCAAATGCCCATCAATGATAGACTGGATAAAGAAAATGTGGCACATATACACCATGGAATACTATGCAGCCATAAAAATGAGTTCATGTCCTTTGCAGGGACATGGATGTATCTGGAAACCAACATTCTCAGCAAACACAAGAACAGAAAACAAAAGAACAGAAAACAAAACACCACATTTTCTCACTCATAAGTAGGTGTTGCACAATGAGAACATGTGAAAAGAGGGAGGGGAACATCACACACCTGGGCCTGTTGGGGTTTGGCGGGCTAGGAAAGGGATAGCAGAGGTTGGGGGGATTGGGAAGGGATAGTATTAGGAGAAATACCTAACATATATGATGGATGCAGCAAACCACCATGGCAAGTCTATAGCTATGTAACAAACCTGCATGATCTGCACATGTACCCCAGAACTTAAATTTTAATAAAAATAAAAGTAAAAAATACAAAATTTCACCATGGCAATGTAAATTGATAGCTTATCTTTACAGGTGCAGTCACCACCTTGCCCACCAAACCAAATGCATATCTAATTGTTTCTCTGCCCCATTTTATCTATGTTACCTTATGTAAAAATGGAGATTCCCTGCATTTTTTCTGCTCCATTTGTCTATGTCACCTTACATAAAAAATGCAGATACACTGAGCCACACAAAGGCATGAGTGCCTATTTTTCCCTAACCTCTCTTACATGAAAATTGTGTACTCCTCAATTTCCCACCTTTTCCCCTTTAAATTTGGAGCTCTCAAAATCATCTTTAGAGAAAGGCATAGAACTACCTCCCCAGTGTGCGTTCTTAACTTCAGCAAATAAACCCCCTAAAATGATTGAGACTTGTTTCACCATTTTTCTCAATTGACATGGTAGATACATGTCATTATACATTTGTCAAAACCTATAGAATATTCCAAAAGTGCATCCTATTATAAACTACGAACTTCAGTTAATAATGTATAAATATAGTTTCATCATCAATTTCAACCAACGTACCACACTAATGTAAGATATTAAAAATAGAGGAAATTGTGGGAGGTGAGTGCGTATTGAAAACTCTGCTTTTCACTCAATTTTTTCTGTAAATCTAAAACTATTCAAAACAAAGTTCATTAATTTTTTAGACATTCCAAAGTATAGGGTGTTTACAAGAATTATACTTTAAATCTAAAGCTATAAATAGGTTAAAAGTATGAAAAATAATATGCTATACTGACACTAAAGAAAAAAACTAGAATGGCTATACTAACAACAGATTTAGTGGATTTCAGAGCAAAGAATATTAACAGAGATGATGAGGTGTATTTCATTAAGATGAAGAGTTCTATTCATCAAGAAGAGATAACAATTTAAAATGTTTAAATACCTAATAGCAGAGTTTCAAAATATATGAAGCAAAAATTCATAAACAAGGAGAAATAGATAAATCACAATTATAGTTGGAGACTTCATATCTCTCTGAAAAATTGATTGAACAAGTAGACAGAAAATCATTAATGATAAAGAAGACTTGAAACATACAATCAACTTAGCCTAATCTGTATTTATAGAACACTCCATACAAAAATAGGAAAATACATTTCATTTTCGAGTGCTTTATTTTTAGAACATTTACCATGCCAGTCTATATTTAGTGCCATAAAACAAATTTCAATAAATTTAAAAGAGCTTAAGTCTTACAAAATAAAATATCTGATACCATGGAATTAAATCAGAAATTACTAACCTAAATATCTCTTGATAAAAATCCTTAAATCTTTGGTAACTAAATAGCACACTTCTAAATAATCCATATGTTAGAGATGGAATCAAAAAGAGGTTAGAAAATAATCTTAGCTTGATTTAAAAAAAAGCCATAGGTTTTTCAAAAATGTTTCAAAATTTGTTAGATAACCCTGAAGCAGTCCTTGATGGGGTATTTATACCATAAAAATATTAGGGAAAAAAATATATCAGAGCAGCAGAAATGTCTCAAACAACTTCAACTTCTACCTTCAAAAATTAGAAAAAGAAGAAAACTATATAATCACAGTAAGCAAGAAAGATAAGAAAGATCAGATAGGAAACAATGAAGAGCTTGCTTGCATTTGAAAAAATAAGGAATATTAATGAACCTATATCTAGACTGAGAAAACAGACATGACATGAATTTCACTATAAGGAATCAGAGACATGATGCCACTACTGATTATAAAACTATCGAAGGGATAAGCAACAGGTATCGCACCAAAGGAGAGTGACAGGTGGCAAGTAAAGTATATAAAATAAATGCTCATCATAGTTAGCCATTTGAGATGTGCAAATTAAAACTGCAATGAATGAACTATCACTACACACCTATTAGAACAGCTAATATTAAATATATATAGATAATACCAAATGCTGGCAAGGATGCAGAGAAACTGGATATCTCATATGTTGTTGGTAGAAATATAAAGTAGTAGAGTCACTTTGGCAAATAGTTGGTCAGTTTCTGAAAAATAAAAACAAACAAAAAAACAAAAACTACACATTCACTTACCATTCTACCTAGATGTTATACCAGAATTTAAAAATTATGTTTATACAAAAATTGCTCACAAATTTTCATAACAGCATTATTTGTAATAGAAAAATATTGGAAATAGTGCAGTTGTCTTTCAGTGGGTGAATGGTTGAACAGACTCTAAAATACCCGTAACAACAGAATATGATTTAGCAATCCAAAGAAATGAACTATTAACAAATACATTATGTTAAGGTAAAAAGTCAATCTGAAAGTGCTACATGCTTCATAATTTATGTATTGTCCTCAAAATTACAAAATTGTAAAGATAGTAAACAGGTAAACAGATTATGGGTTGTTGGGGGACTGAGACAGGGTGGCTGGGGTAGGGAGTGTGGATACAAAGAAGTAGAACAAAGGAGTTCTTTCACAGTGATGAAACAAACTATTTTGATTGTAGTAAGGGTTATAGAAATCTGTACATGGGGTAAAATTGAACAGAACTACACATACACACACACACAAACAAGCAAATAAATTCAGGTGAAACGGTAGAAACCAAGTAAGTTCCAGTTGAAATAATTTTCTGATTTTGATATTGTTCTATAGCTACAGAAGATGTTGCCATTGAGAAAAGCTGGGTAAAGTGTACACAGGACTCTAGTTTTGCAACTCCCTGTAGTAGTCTGTATTTATTTCAAATAATAAAACTTTTTAAAGATAATACAGGAATAGTGTCAATAACTTCAAGGCAATTATTTGACAACTGAAATGAATAAGGTAAATTCATTGAAAGACACTATCAAAGCTCACTTAGAAGAGATAGATGACCTAAGTCATCTTGGAAAATATCACTCAAGAAATTGATTTTGTGGTTAAAATCTGTACCTTGGCCAGTTGGAATTTATGTTAAGAGCACAAGGTGAGTGTAGCAATCAAATTTAATGAATGTAATTCATCATATTAACAAATAAGAAAAAAATGTATTCTTATTATCAGTGGTGCATAAAAAGTATATAACAAAATCCAACATCTATTCCTTTTGAAAATCTTCAGCAAAGTAGCCATAGAAATAAAATTTCCTCAACCTGATAGAGGGCATCTTCACAAAATCTACAGCTAATCTTATACCTAATGTTGAGAGACTAAATTCTTTCTCACTAAGTTGCAAACAAGACAAAAATTTCCCTCACCACTTCTACTCAACATCATACTGGATGTTCTAGTCAGTGCAATAAGGCAAAATAAGAAATGGAAAAATAAAAAACATTCACACTAGAGGAAAAAAATTTTTAATTTACATAATTTTATATGCAGAAAATCTGAAGAAACCTACAGTAAAATCACTAAAACTAACATAAGTTTAGCAAGATTGCAAGATGTAAGATAATTTTTTCTAAAATTTATTGTATTTCTAGCAATAAACATTTGAAATTACAATTATAAAAACAATGCCACTTACAATAGTACCAAAAATATGAAATACTTAGGGATAAATATGACAAAAGATATGTAACACTTGTAGATCGGCCACTTAAAAACCTTGCTGAAAGAAATTTTAAAAGACCTTAAATTTTAAAAGACCTAATTTGCTTCCTAGATCACTCACTGCCCACTTTCTTTAGGGAGCAAGTTTTACAGATTAAGTGACACATCATGGAAGCAATCTGGAGGGAGTATCCCAGGACTCAGAGAAGTATCAGACTTCTCCTCTTTCTCTCTCTGATTGAGTCCTGCTGGGTGTCATAATTATGTCTCATCGCTGCTGTGCAGCTGCTTCCATCTTGTCTCTCTAAGGATTTACTTTTAGGCAGGAGTCTTAGATCTTACTACCATAACATCAGCCTCCCCTTGGTCTTTGGTTTCTACAACACCATTAGCATTCACAATGCTTTACAATGGTGCATTTTCCAAATCCAGCAGCATTTGACTCACTGCAGTTCTTTTGCTTAGTTTGGGTTCTCAAGAGATAGAAACATATGAGTCTCTGGTCAGGCAGTTCCATAGGTTCTTAATCCAATGCCCATTTGGGTTGATGTGGAGTCATTTGGATCACAGTCTCTTTTACAGGGAATTTAAAAGGAGAATTTCTGCACAGATGAGGTGGACAGGTATAAGTCACGAGAGTAACTTCTACAGAGGAACTGGACCATCATAGTTGATTAAATTTGTTTCAGGTCTGGGAATTGTGATGCAACACATTATTAGATACTCAATATTTTTAAAGCTTCCAAATTAAGATAATTAGAAATACAAATTAAAGGAGCTTAAATCATTAATCATGACCTCCCAGTATACACGACTGTATCTGGTAACTGGTAAATGGGGTTTTCAGCAAGAAATAAGCAGATGTCAAGAAAAACCCAATCAGGGCCTTTGCTCTCCTCCCTCTTCGCCATAGGACTGCTGTGGGCTATTGTGAGAGCAGAGTCCCTGCGTGCCTTATTCTTTGAGGAAAATGGTAACGGACTTGGCAAATGCTGCTTCTCCCATCACCATCAAGTTACAGCTAATGTGACCTTGCACCAGTACATCCTTGCTTTTTATAATTGATATTTTATTATAAAAGAAAACATTAATATTCTAAATTTAAAAATATAGAAAAATAAAATGTATTAAAATATTAAGTGTTTCTGTAAGGCCGGTTGCCTCGCTGGGAGCCAAATTGACACACCCCTCTCTCTCCGTGCCTGAAAACTACGTCACCATTCTAAGTGCATTACTCAGCATCTGCCCTCTCCACGCGGGCTCCCCACACCCATTTCTGCATTCCAATCTCAGTCCTGCACTCATCAGCAAACTATGCATCCGCTGAAATTTTGAAAAATCCCGCCAAAGACCTGCCCTATGGCAGCTTGCCCCATACGTCCTCGACCAGCCCACTTGCCAGTAGCCCAGCCTAGCTGCCAGTGGCGGCTCACCTCGTCAGTGCCCAGTCCCTTCATCACCAATGAAACTACCTCCTCTTTGTTTTCCAGCAGCCGATCAGCTACCTCCACTCCCTATAAAACCCCACACCCCAAGAAGAGAAGCATGACTTCTTTGGCCCCTTTCCAGGACCATAGAACCTCGCCCAGGAGCTGAATAAATTGGCTTTTAATTTCCTTACTCTGGTCTCCATTTCCTCATTTAACTCGGCAAGAAACCTTACAGTTTCCATACTGCCATCCCATAGAGCAGCTTCTATTGATCCTTTGAGCATATCTTTCTTTCCAGTCATCTTCTATGTGTGTTTTACATTTTTGACCCTAATGTAACCTTTGCATCTCTCTTGTTTTGTAGCTTTCTATTCTATCTTAACCATGGTCCCACTTTCTCTCTACCCAATTTCAACTAAATTTATGGAAAAGCAAAGAATTATAAGATATAGAATATTCAATAATTTACAAAGCATGAAGCATTGAAGGTGGAGAGAAGGGCCTTCTGACTTATATTTAATTTTCCATGCTTTATTGGGAAAATGTATTTTTGGCAGTATTGGGCAATGTATTAAAATCCCATATTTGGGACTTACAATTTATCTGTGGTCCCATATTCTCAGCTATAGACTGGACATAATGGAATCTATGTTATAGAGGTCTTCTGATGATTTAGTGCTATGAAGCATAGTCTTGTTTCTGAACTCATTTTTTCTTCTTGTCATCCTAGCTTTATTAAGGTATAATTAACAAGTAAAAATTGAATACACTTACTACGAACATGATGTTTTGACATATATATATATATTGTGATATGATTACCACAACCAGTGAATTAACCTATCGGCTGACATATTTTTTCTCGTTTTGTGGTGAGAATATTTAAGATCTACATTCTTAACAAATTTCAAATAATCAATACTGTATTGTTAACTATATTCACCATGCTGTACATTAAATCACTAGAATTTTTTCACCTTATAACTGAAAACTTGTACCTGCTGACCAACATCTCCCTATTTTTCTCCCCCCCAGCATTTGGAAACCACCATTCTAATTCTATTCTCTGTTTCTATGGATTCAACATTTTTATATGTCACATATAAATAAGTTCATACATTTGTTGTTCTCTGATTCATTTATTTTACTAAGCAAAATGCCCACAAATTTGATCCATGTTGTTGTAAGTGGCAGCATTTTCTTCTTTTTGATGGATGCTTGGTTTGTTTCCAAGTGTTGGCTAATGTGAATGATGCTGCAATAAACTTAGAGTGCATATATCTCTTTGACATAGTCATTTCATTTTTTTGGATATATACCCAGAAGAGGGATTGCTGGGTAAGATGATAGTTCTATTTTTGTTTTTTGTTTTTTGTTTTTTGTGGAACTTCCATATTGTTTTCTAAAATGGCTACTCCAATTTAGTTTACTGTTTTTTTGGTGGGGGTGAGTCCAGTACAGGACTTGGGGATCCCAATTCCTGCTTTTTAAAAAAAGTTTATTTATCAGGAGGCTGAGGCAGGAGAATTGCCTGAACCCAGGAGGCGGAGGTTGCACGGTGAGCCGAGATCGTGCCATTGCACTCCAGCCTGGGTAAGAAGAGCAAAACTCCATCTCAAAAATAAAAAATAGTTTATTTATTAAACTTTAAGTTCTGGGGTACACGTACAGATTATGCAGGTTTGTTACATAGGTATACAGGTGCCACGGTGGTGGTTTGCTGCATCCATCACCCTGTCATCTACATTAGGTATTTCTCCTAATGCTATCCCTCCACAATCCCCCCAACCCCTGCTATTCCTCCCCAAGCCCCCAACCCCCCCAAGCCCCAATGTGTGATGTTCCCCTCCCTGTGTCCATGTGTTCTCACTGTTCAACACCCACTTATGAGTGAGAACATGTGGTGTTTGGTTCGCAATAGCAAAGACTTGGAACCAACCCAAATGTCCATCAATGATAGACTAGATAAAGAAAATGTGGCACATATATACCACGGAATACTATGCAGCCATAAAAAAGGATAAGTTCACATCCTTTGCAGGGACATGAATGAAACTGGAAACCATCATTCTCAGCAAACTGACACAAGAACTGAACTTATTTTCTTTTTCTCCTAGTCTCACTGATTATCTCTCCCAGCATGCTTTGCAGTAATCAAGTGGTCATGTGACAATTTTGTGCAGAGTGTGAACAAAATAGGTGTGTGCTGCTTCCAGGACTGATTCATAGAAAATTCCCACATGGCAACTTCATTCTGCTCTCCTGATGAACACAGTGACCTGGGAAGCTGTATATTGAAGACAGCAGAGTTGGAAAATGGAAAGACAATTTATCTCTAAATGTTCTCTTGGTGGAGAGCCATCTTTTGATCAGAAATGCATTTTCTGGACTTTACGTTACCAACATAAACTTCTATTGCATTAATCCACAGAGATTTTGGAGTTATATCTGTTATATCTGTTAGCATTTACCTTAACTAGTATATAGTTTTATGGTTCTTGTAGTGAGTCCTCACCACATTACTATTAATTTTCTCTCTAGGCATGATAGTATGGCTTTCTGACACTCTTGCTGAATGTGGAAGCTCCCCAAACAAGACTACACTGGAAAAAGAATACTTTGTAGTCAGGGATTACTGAAATCTTTAAAATATCTCTCTGTGGTTTTTCAAAATATTATCTCTGAATTTCTGAATACTGTGAGAGAAAACTGCCACCTTCAAGAGAGCAGTCTGTGCTCAAATGAGAGTGCCACTTTGTAGTTTCCAGAAGCCACAACTTAGCAAGTTCCAGTTTTCCTAGTTGGGTGCTGAATTGTGACAATTTTTCAACAAGGACGGGTCTGAGAGAAGATCCAATAATTTTCAGGCTGCTATTAGGGCCAGAGTCTTTTCCTAATTAAATTAATATAATAAAATAAGTAACAATCCTATCTCTTATCCTCCAAGGTGACCTGTGAAGTACTACCACAGAACACATTCTGAAAACTTAGGGCAGCTATTTAATTCCACTAACAGTAACGATAAGAGGATATAGTTGCATAGACTACTGAATGGCCAGGTAATTACTAGAATCCAGGCCTCTAGCTTCTTACTCCAGTGCCCTTATCTTTTCTGTCCTCCAGGGCCTTTCTTTTCTGTGTCCACCTCTTCTTCGATTTTTTCTCTTTTTATGTTTTTCCTTTCTTTTTATATAACTGAGAGGGCCAAGTAGTAAAAGAATAGGTCCATAAAAGCCATATTCAACAGTATTCACTGGTGAGAAATAATAGAGAATGGGAGTTTACGGGATGTCCCATGGCTTGAAATGAAAACCAACTAACCAACCAACAACCTTTTTGACATGTAAAGCCTACAAGATGAGACACAGAAAAATAGGAATCATAACCCTTTCTGCAAGGGCACTGTTCTATATCATCTTTTTATTCTTCAGTGCACTTAAAAAGAACTGCTGTCATTTGTTTATTCAAGAGACTAGACTATATTTAGCAATTTAATTCCTGCTATTTCTCCTTATTGCTATGAGTTCTCTAAAGTCAGTGTCTCTATAGGTAGTACCTCTTTCTGCTCAGCATGTTAAAATCAATAAATGTTGCTGATTCACTAACAGGTTGACCAGTAACAGCAAAAAAAGGAAATTAGTAGCTGTAGGCAAGCATCTCAAAGACAGTAATTTAGTCTCCATTTCATAAGTTGCTCACAGGCAGATATTCAAATAAAAAATGACTTAGAATATATAGACCAGAAAAGTCTCAGTTTACTAGTTTTACAAACAAGTTCATATACACATTACATATTCACATTCACGTCTCTTTCTCACAATGACTCAAATGTCAAACCATAAAACCACAAAAATACTCAAATTCAACAGCCTTATCTCCACGAAACCTTCTACATCCATGCCTTTCCCATACACAATCACATAACATTTTACCATTTGGTTGGGGAGCAGATATGAGAAATCAGCACATTCTTTGGTTTTGGTTTTGGTTATATATATATATATATATATATATATATTTGATCTTTGTTGCTTTAAAGTCTATTTTATCAGAGATGAGAATTGCAATGGTTTTATATTTTTGTTTACACCTCTCCCTTCCATTCCCCTTTCCGGTCTCCATTGTGTAGCACTAAATATAATTAGGGGACAGAAAACATGAAGAGATTTCCAATATGAAGAAAATACCAATTTTGGGATCAGGGCAGAAATACACAGATCTCTTTAAGCGAAGAAAAATATTTATATTTAATTATATAAAATATATAATTGTATTATAAAACATTTACATATAATTCTATATTATTTAAAAATAAATACATAATTTTATAAGATAAAAATTATATATGTATATAAATCTCTTTGAAATGTTTGCCTACAGCTACTTATTTTCTGTTTATATATTTTTTCAATACATATTAAATATATATATTTCCTTCATTTGATTTAAATATATAATGTGTGTGTGTGTATGTGTCTATAAATATATTTCCTTCACTTGATTTAAAGTGGTACTTCTTTTTCTTCCCTGATTGTCCTGATCCTGACATTCATATTTTCTCCATGTTGAAAATCTCTGCATGCTGTGTGTGTGTGTGTGTGTGTGTGTGTGTCTGTGTAAAACCTCAGGGAGGCTTCCTCAGTCACTGATTTCTGATCAAAACAGAATCTCTTCCAGAAGATCTTGCATATGCATTTAAAATCTCCCAAAGGAGCAAAATGATGTTGGTAAAATTGTTTCAACTTCTTTTTTGAAATTTTTTTTTGGAAAAAAATTGAAAATGTAAACATAACTCTGAAGTTTACTTAAGAAGAAACTGATTTATAAGGCATCAAAGGACTAATTATATGCAAATGTTGCTGCTAATTACTAATGAGCCTCATCCACTCCATTAAACATCCCTCTAGGAGTATAAGAAGCACTATGTGAGCATTTTTGACTTCTAAGTTTAAAAATAAAATTGCAATCCTTTGAAGCCCTCTGACTTAAAATATTGCACTTCAAATGCATCCTCTCCAGGTAGGTCAATGAGAATAGGTTAATTATTCATGGTTGAAGGAGTCATAGAAGTATTGCTTATCAGCATGGAAAGGAAAACAGATTTAAAAGCACTATTAAGATACAGCACCAAGTCCTACACAATCTGGTCCCTGTCTATACTGCAAATCTTACATCAGCCATTTCTAACTTTACTTATTGCTTTTCAACTAAGCAAGCTCCCTCTTCTGCCTCTCCAACTCATCATTCTCATTCCAATCTCAGGGTATTTATGCAAATAACACCTTTTGCTTGAAATGGTCTTCCTATCCTTTACCAAGTTAATGGTAATCATCCTTCAGATGTCAGTTCAAACATCTCTTTCAAACAGAAGACTCACATTATTCCAGAGTAGTCAAGTCCTGAAGATTAACTTGCACTACACGTGGATGGTCCTTAGTACTCCCATGCTTCAACTCTTCTTAATAAATTACATTACTGTATTTTACATTCTCAATAGAAATGTATGAGTTCTATTTTCTCCACATCCTCACTATACTTCTTGTTCTCTGACTTTCTGATTCTAGCCACCCTGGTAGTTGTGAGGTGATATTTCATTGTGGCTTTGATCATTGTCCTGATGACTAATGACATAGAGTACCTCTTCATGTGTTTATCAGTCATTTGTATATCTTCTTTGGAAAAATATCCATTCAGATCCTTTGCCCATTTAAAAAAATTGAGTTGTCTTTTTATTATAGAGTTCTAAGGGGTCTTTATTCTAGATACATGCTCCTTAGATGTATGATTTGCAAATATTTTCTCTGAATTTTTACTTTCTTAAGGGTGTCCTTTTAAACACAAGTGTTTTAATTTCATTGAAGTAAAAATTATCTATTTTTCTTTTGTTGTTCATGCTCTTTGGTCTGAACACTCTTGTCAAAAATCAGTTGTTCATAAATATCTGTGGGCTTATTTCTGCACTCTCAATTCTACTGTATTCATCTATCCTTGCACTATACACCTTGTTTTGATTAGTGACACTTTGCAGTAAGTTTTGAAATTGAGAAGTGCAGCTTCTCCTACCTGATATTCTCTTTCAAAATTGTTTAAGCTATTCTGGGTCCCTTAAAATTTTAGATAAATGTTCTAGTCAACTTGACAACTTCTACAAAAAAGTCAACTAGGTTTCTGATGAAGACTGTATTAAATCTGTAGGTCAGTTGGGCAATACTGGTATTTTAACATTGCCAATTCTTCCAGTCCATGAATGTGGACTGATTTCCCATTTATTTAGATTTTCTTCAATATCTTTCAACAGAGTTTTGTAGTTTTTGGAATACAAACTTTGTTCTTCTTTTGTTAAATTTATTCCTAAGAATTTTAGGCTTTTTGATGCTATTTTGAACATAATTGTTTTCTTGAGTTGTAAATTGTTTATTGAATGTGTATGTAAATATAATTCAAAGACTTTCTGATGCTTTATTTTTTATTTTACTTATTTGTGTTTTTGACTACTAAGAAAGTATTTCCTGCAGATACCGTAGAGTTGGGTCATATTTGTTTAATGAAATCTTACAATCTCTACCTTATGATAGGATTATAATCTACCAAAAAGAAAAAATTTACAAGAAAAAAACAAACAACCCTGTTACAAAATGGGTGAAGGATATGAAAAGACACTTCTTAAAAGAAGACATTAATGCAGGCAACAAACATATGAAAAAAGGCTCATCACTGGTCATTAGAGAAATGCAAATCAAAACTACATTGAGATACCATCTCACACCAGTTAGAATGGCGATTAGAAAATCAGGAGATAACAGATGCTGGAGAGGATATGGCAATATAGGAACATTTTTACACTGTTGGTGGGAGTGTAAATTAGTTCAACCATTTTGGAAGATAGTGAGGCTCAAGGATCTAGAAAGAAAAATACCATTTAACCCAGCAATCCCATTACTGGGTATATACCCAAAGAATTATAAATCATTCTATTATAAAGACACAAGCATACATATGTTCACTGTGGCAATCTTCACAATAGTAAAGACTTGGAGCCAACACAAATGCCCATCGATTACATTATGGAATACTATGCACCCATATAAAAGATGAGTTCATGTCCTTTGCAGGGACATTGATAAAGCTGGAAACCATCATTCTCAGCAAACTGACACAAGAACAGAAAACCGAACACTGCATATTCTCACTTATAAGTGGGTTTTAAACAATGAAAACACATGGACACAGGGATAGGAACATCACACACCGGGTCTGTCAGAGAGTGGGGAGCTGGGGGAGGGATGGCAGGGTTGGGGAGGAGTAGTATAGTTTGAAGTCAGGTAGTGTGATGCCTCAGCTTTGATTTTTTTTGCTTAGGATTGTCTTGGCTGTGTGGGCTCTTTTGGGGTTCTATATGTTTAAGGTGGTTTTTTTCCCAATTCTGTGAAGAAAATCAATTGTAGCTTAATGGGGATACCATTGAATCTATAAATTACTTTGGACAGTATGGTCATTTCCACGATACTGATTCTTCCTAACCATGAGCATGGAATGTTTTTCCATCTGTTTGTATCCTCTCTTATTGCCTTAAGCAGTGGTATGTAATTCTCCTTGAAGAGGTCCTTCATATCACTTGTAAGATATATTCCTAGGTATATAATTCTCTTTGTAGCAGTTGTGAATGGGGGTTCACTCATGATTTGGCTCTCTGTTTGTCTGTTGTTGGTGCACAGGAATGCTTGTGATTTTTGCATATTGATTTTTGTATCCTGAGACTTTGCTGAAGTTGCTTATCAGTTTAAGGAGATTTTGGGCTGAGATGATGGCATTTTCTAAATGCACAATCATATAATCTGCAAATAGACACAATTTGACTTCCTCTTTCCCTAATTGAATACCCTTTATTTCTTTTTCTTGCCTGATTGCTCTGACCAGAACTTCCAATACTATGTTGAATAGGAGTAGTGAGAGAGGGCATCCTGGTCTTGTGCCAGGTTTCAAAGGGAATGCTTCCAGTTTTTGACCATTCAGTATGATATTGGCTGTGGGTTTGTCATAAATGGCTCTTATTATTTTGAGATAGATTCCATTGATACCTAGTTTATTGAGAGTTTTTAGTATAAAAAGCTGTTGAATTTTGTCAAAGATCTTCTCTGCATTTATTGAGATAATCATGTGGTTTTTGTCTTTGATTATGTTTACATGATGGATTTCATTTATAGATTTGCATATGTTGAACCAGACTTGCATCCCAAGGATGAAGCCAACTGAATTGTGATGGATAAGCTTTTCGATGTGTTGTTGGATTCAATTTGCCAGTATTTGATTGAGGATTTTTGCATTAATGTTCATCATGGATATTGGCCTGAAATTTTCTTTTGTAGTTGTATCTCTGCTGGGTTTTGGTATCAGGATGATATTCAAACAGTCTCTCAGACCACAGTGCAATCAAATTAGAACTCAGGATTAAGAAACTCACTAAAAAATGCACAACTACATGGAAACCGACCAACATACTCCTGAATGACTACTCATAAATAATGAAATGAAGGCAGAAATAAATATGTTCTTCTAAACCAATGAGAACAAAGACACAATCTACCAGAATCCTGGGAGACATTTAAAGCAGTATCTAGAGGGAAATTTATAGTGCTAAATGCCCACAAGAGAAACAAGAAAAGATCTAAAATAGACACCCTAATGTCACAATTAAAAGAACTAGTCTCATGGCACGTGTATACCTATGTAACAAATATGCACACTCTGAACATGTACCCCAGAACTTAAATTATAAAGAAAAAAAGAAATGAAAAAAAATCAATGTATCTGAAATTTCTATATTTTGATGATTTGAAAATACTCTAAAGTTGGGAATGGCACAAGTACAACCACTATAACTGTCAAAAAAAATAAAATATAAGTAAAAAAATGAAAACAAGTATTTCTTTGCATTAAATTTTGCTGATAGGTCAAGACGTAGGCCAAGTAAGATGAGAACTTAAAATTGACAAGCGAATGATTTGATCTTGGTCACATGATCATTTTTCAGTTTCTAACTTACTTACTATATTTGGTTTCTAAAACAACCTCTGTCACTTGTTTGTCTTCATACCTAAGTGGCCACTCCTCCTCCATTGTGGTTGGTTCTTTCCCATTCTCTTTAACTCAATATACCTGTGCCCTAGAACTCCAAATACACTACAAATTAACAAATTCTTTTGGTAATCTCACCTAATCCTTTGATCCAAATGCTTATGATTTATATTAAGAATGTTGCCAAATTTATGTTTCTGACCAGGCCTTTTATCCTGAAATCTAGACTATCATGAATACACAATTTATGTATTTATCCTTACTCAGTGGCACCAGTTGAATACATAATAAACAAGTCCAGAACATACTCCTAATTATTTCTTCCAACATTTTAGTCATTCAAATTTTACTAACCACTAAGAACAACATATTTAAATTGTATCTAACTCATCGTTCTCTGGTACCCCACATCATTCCTTTTTTGTTCTTTTAAATAGCGCATAGTGTGCATGGCCATTCTCTTGTTTTCTTAATCGTGGTCACAACGGGTTTATCTGTTTTATCAATCTTCAAAAAATGCTAAATTTTGAATTTATTTCTCTTTTAGGCTACTTTAGGTTTTCATATTTTGTACATTTTGGTTTTTAATATTTGTATATTTTCTCTTTCTAATATGTTTCTACTTATTGTTCTTTATAAAATGAGTAATAACTATTTTTATTTTTTATTTATGAAAAAATTTAAAGCTATACAATTTTTTTGAAAATATATTCTGCTGTATTTCTTAGATTTTGGTGGGAAATAGTCTTCTTTTTATTGTTTATTTCACAACTCACAATTTAATATTCTATTTAATCCATAGGTTGTTCAAGAGTTTATTTTATTTTTGTATACTTATATCCTATTAACTTTTCGTTAAAATTGTTGTCTTTCTCTTCCAAAAGCCTCTATTTTATTAGCTAATTCTTTTAGCTTCTCACATCTTCTGTTTGTCCTCTTTAGAAATTATGAAATTATTCTTTGTTCATTCACTATAGTAAGAGAAGACAGTTCTGTAAGTAAAGAGTAGATGGTCTGCCATTTGCACAGGCTAATAAGTCACCAGAGTTTTGTTTACTGTTTGTAATCTATGCATGGCAAAAGTGGGGAGAACTCCTGTCCACCCATGAAGCTCTTTTGAAACTCTTTGGAGGCCAGGAAAATCGGGAATGCTAATACTAGTTGTTGCTAATTTCTTTCTTCTCTCCCTTCCCTATCTGGGACCTAAGCAACTTTTGAGATTTTCCCTTCCCAGGTCTCTGCTATACTGGTTTGCAGGTTTGTATAAATGTTGGATAGAAGAAAGTTTTCATCTCTGCATCACAACTTCTAGGCTTTTACTTTCTATTAGCATCAGCTGCTATTTAGCTATGTAAAACAAGAAAAATGGCTGCTTAGGAACTCACACTGTAACTGAAAGGCAAGCTGGAGATGACATCTTAGCATCTTTCTAGATTTCCCTTTATAACTTTTAAATAAAGTTTTAATTCTAGAAGTTTATAAACTTATTCTTTGTTTTGCAAGAGATATAAGATAATTTAGTAAGTACAGGAGAATGGAAAATCTGAATGCCTGGCTTTCTGTAATTTCAGCTTTATCCTTTATTGGCACTTCCTACGTTTTATGAAATACATTCATTTAAATACCCAAGAAACTCAATACATTTCAAATAAGATAAACTTTAAAATACCTATACCTAGACATGTGTAATTAATGTTTCAAAAACCAAAGACAGAAAATTGAAAGCAACAAGAAAAAAGTGTCTCATGATGTACAAGGGATCCTCAGTAATATTAACAGCAAATTTCTCATCTGAGACCATGGATACCAGAAGGCAGTCAGATGACTGAAAAGAAAATAAAGGAAAAATTAAGACATCGCCTGATAAACACTAGTTGAGAAAATTTGTCACTAACAGACATGTCCTACAAAAATTACTAATAAAGAGTAATTTAATATTGAATGAAAGGTCAAATTCAAATCCATATGAGGAATTCCTGTAATCCAAACTATAAACTGTAATCCAAATCTATATGAAGAAATAAAGAGTACCCTACAACTACTTATATAAATATACATGTACATACATACACAAGATAATTAAAGACATTTTATATAAAAAGTGGTACATAAATGTTCATAGCAGCTTATTTACAATAGTCAAAAACTGGAAATAACCAAATTATCCATCAACTGATGAACAGATAAACTTTCATAAACTACCTTCAATGAAATATTTATCTATAAAAAGGAATAACATACTGACACATGCTATGACCCAAATAGACTTTGAAATTGCTATGCTAAGTAAGGAAGCCAGACACAAAAGGCCACACATTATATAATCCCACTTATATGAAATAACATGAATATACAAATACATAGGAACAGAAATGCTTGTAGGGGCTGAGGGAAAAGAATAATGAGGAATGACTGCTAATAGTCACCAGGTTTCTTTTAAGTAAAATAAAAAATGTTCTGGAATTAGACAGTGGTGATGGTTGTACAACCTGTGGACATGCTAAAATCCACCAACTTGTAAACTTCAGTTAATTATGTTGTCTTAAATATATCTCAATTTAAGATGCACATGCACAGGAAACAAAACAAAAAAATGAAAATAAATTATAGAGAAAGCTAAAGAAATGGTGGTTTATTCATGCAATTGCATGATATATGGAATTATAAAGGAATGAACTAAAGATTCTGACAGGTTGAATTTCAAAATGATTTGAGAAAAGGAAGCCAAAACAAGAGTACATTCCATTAAATTGGAGTTTTAGTGTAAGCAAACAAAACTATAGAAACATATACAGTGGTTGCTTGAAGCAATGGTGGGAGAATGGATTGAGCAGAGGTATGAGGCAACTTCAGTGACAGTCATATTATTTATCTTGATCTGGGTGGTGTATATATAGATGTACACATTTGTCAAAACTATTAAGGTATGCACTTAACATCTCTGCATTTTATTTTACGTAAATTATAAGTCATTACAGTTAATTTATAGAAAGAAGAAAGAACTAAGAGGTAGTAAGACCACCTCTGCTGAATTTTAGAAAGCTGGAACATCTGATGTTGACAAGTAAGCCAAATTGATTCATTTACTTCACAGGTTTGGGAGAAGAAGAAGTTGTCATTAAATTGATATCAAACAACCATAAGACAACTGGGGAAAAGCAGAGATCTATGTCCTTCAGCTTTTGCTAAGATATTCATACCATGATATTTGGGCTGTGAGTAAAGTCTGTCTCTTTCATAATCTGTGAAATTTATATAAAACATCAGTCCATAAAGATTAAGTAATCAAAAAGGTGCAGCTGTGAGGCTGTACCTCCTCTTTTCTCAGTACGATGTCCTCTGGGGAGATCTTTCCTCTTTAAATCTAGGAGGTACATTCATGTATTCTCATGCTACTTGCTACAAGGATATACATATTCTAGCAGGGATGATCCTCAGTGTGACCTTGGAATAGAAGTGAAAGAAGAATCACATGTTTATGCCAGAGAGGATGTGAGATACATTTATTGGGTACCTACCATATGTTTAGCATTTTAGATACATTCTAATTTATTCCTCAAAACTAACTAAAAAAATGAGAATTCTATTTAACTTTCTATAAAACACACAAAATATAATATCCATTTAAAAGTATTCCATTTCTATAACTCCCTATGGCATGCACTGAGGTTCAAAGTGATTATTTAACTTATCAAAAAATACACTTGTAAGTAGCAGAGTTTATATTCCATACCAGATTTGTTTGGCTCTAAAATCTGTCCCCTTACCACTTCACTGGATTCTCTTCTGATTGAGGACCTCTTCTCATGGAGAAAAAAGTTGAGAACAGGAGAAGAAAAGTGCCTTGCTCAAGTACATGTAGAGCTGGAATACCAACAGCCACCTAATGACTTTAGTCCAGTGATTTTTCCACCAAAGCCTCATCAGCAACTGTATAAATAGAACAATCTCCATAGAAGAAATAGAAAATATCATAAAGTGCGCCATGATGGCCGAATCGGAACAGATTCAGAATGCAGTTCCCAGCAAGACTGATCCAGAAGATGAGTGATCTCTGCATTTCCAACCAAGGTACAAAGTTCATCTCATTGGGACTGGTTAGACAGTGGGTGCAGCCCAAGGAGAGCAAGCTGAAGCAGGGTGGGATATCACCTCACCTGGGAAGGGCAAGGGGCTGGAGAACTCCCTCTCCTAGCTGAGGGAAGCAATTAGGGATGTTTCCCAACACTTTAGCACTCTGGCTTAGATACTGTGCTTTTCCTGCGAACTTCACAACCCACAGACCAGGAGATTCCCTGCAATGCCTATAACACCAGCACCCCGGGTTTCCAGCACACAATGGCAGCATTTTAAGCTGCAGGTTTTTTTTTTTTCTCATATCCCCAGGCCAGCAATACAGAACCACTCATTCCTCTGAAAAAGGGGGCTGATGCCAAGGAGCCAAGTGATCTGGTTTGGCAGGTCCCAACCCCACCAAGACCAGCAAGCTCAGATCCACTGGCTTGAAATTCTTGCAGCCAGCGCAGCAGTCTGAACTCTACCTGGGACATATGAGCTCAGTTGGGGGAGGGGCATCCTCCATTGCTGAGGCTTGGATAGGCAGTTTTAACCTTGCCTGTGTAAACAAAGTTGCCGAGAAGTTTACACAGCAACTGGGGAGAGCCCAGAGGAGTTCAGCACGGCATCTACAGGCAGATTGTCAGCTAGACTCCCTTCTTGCTGGGCAGGGCATCTCTGAAAAAAGGCAGCAGCCTATCAGGGACTTAAAAAGCCCCCACCTTCCTGGGTCAGAGCACCTGGGAAAAGGGATGGTTATGGGTTTGGCTTCAGCAGACTTAAACATCCCTGTCCTGCAGCTCTGAAGGGAGCAAAAGCTCTCCCAGTGCAGTGCTTGAGCTCTGATAAAGGACAGACTGCTTCCTCAAGTGGCTCCCTGATCCACCTGCATCCTGACTGGGGAACACATCATACAAGAGAGCTCTGGCTGACATCTAGCAGATACCCTTCTGGGATGAAGCTACCAGAAGAAGGAACAGGCAGCAATCTTTGCAGTTCTGCAGCCCCCATGGGTGATTACCAGGCAAGCAGAGTCTGGAGTGGACCTCTACAAAAATCCAGCAGACCTGCAGCAGAGGGGCCTGATGTTATAAGGAAAACTAACAAACAGAAATAAATACCTTCAACACCAACAGAAAGGACATCCACTCAGAAATCCCATCCAGAAGTCACCAACTTCAAAGACCAAAGGTAGATAAATCCAAGAATATGGGAAGGAACAAGCACAAAAAGGCTGAAATCACCAAAAGCCAGAACACCTCTTCTCCTCCAATGGATCACAACCACCCACCAGCAAGGGAACAAAACTGGATGGAGAATGAGTGTGACAAATTGACAGAAGCAGGGCTTCAGAAGCTGGGTAATAACAAACTTCTCCAAGTTAGGGGAGCATGTTCTAACCCAATGCAAGGAAGCTAAGAACCTTGAAAAAAGGTTAGACTAAATGCTAACTAGAATAACCAGCATAGAGAAGAGCATAAATGACTTGATGGAGCTGAAACCACACTACAAGATCTTCATGAAGCATACACGTTTCAGTAGCTAAATTGATAAAGCAGAAGAAAAGATATCAGAGATTGAAGATCAACTCAATGAAATAAAGTGAGAAGGCAAGATTAGAGAATAAAAAAGGGAAAAGAAATAAACAAAGCCTCCAAGAAATATGGGATTATGAAAAAGACCTAATCTATGTTTGATCGGTGTACCTGAAAATGACGGGGATAATGAAACCAAGTTGGAAAACACACTTCAGGATATTATCCAGGAGAACTTCCCCAACCTAGCAAGGCATTCCAATGTTCAAATGCAGGAAATACAGAGAACACCACAAAGATACTCCTAGAGAAGGGCAACCCCAAGGCACATAATCGTCAGATTCACCAGGGTTGAAATGAAGGAAAAAATGCTAAGGGCAGCCAGAGAGAAAGGTCAGGTTACCCACAAAGGGAACCCCATCAGACTCACAACAGATATCTCGGCAGAAACCCTACAATCCAGAAGAGAGTGGAAGCCAATATTCAACATCTTAAAAGAGAAGAATTTTCAACCAAGAATTTCATATCCAGCCAAACTAAGCTTCATAAGTGAAGAAGAAATAAAATCCTTTAAGACAAGCAACTGCTAAGAGATTTTGTCACCACCAGGCCTGCCCTACAAGAGCTCCTGAAGGAAGCACTAAACATGGAAAGCAACAATCAGTACCAGTCACTGCAAAAACATACCAAACTGTAAAGATCATCGACACTATGAAGAAACTGCATCAACTAATGGCAAAACAGCCAGCTAGCATCAAAATGGCAGGATCAAATTCACACATAACAATATTAACCTTAAATGTAAATGGGCTAAATGCCGCAATCAAAAGACACAGACTGACAAATTGGATAAAAAGTCAAGACCTGTTGGTGTGCTATACTCAGGAAACCCATCTCATGTGCAGTCACACACATAGGCTCAAAATAAAGAGCTGGAGGAAGATTTACCAAACAAATGCAGAGCAAAAAGAAGCAGGGGTTGCATCCTAGTACCTGATAAAACAGACTTTAAACCAACAAAGGTCAAAAGAGACAAAGAAGGGCATTACATAATGGTAAAGGGATTCATGCAGCAAGAAGAGCTAACTATCCTAAATATATATGCACCCAATACAGGAGCACCCAGATACATAAAACAAGTTCTTAATGACCTACAAAGACACTTAGACTCCCACACAATAATAGTGGGAGACGTTAACACCACACTATCAATACTAGACAGATCAATGAGACAGAAAATTAACAAGGATATCCAGGACTTGAACTCAGATCTGGACCAAGCGGACCTAATATACATCTACAGAACTCTCCACCCCAAAACCACAGAATATACATTCTTCTCAGCACTACATCACACTTACCCTAAAATAGACCACATAATTGGAGGTAAAACACTCCTCAGCAAATGCAAAAGAATGGAAATCATAACATACAGTCTCTGAGACCACAGTACAATCAAATTAGAACTCAGGATTAAGAAACTCACTCAAAACTGCACAACTACATGGAAACTGAACAACCTGCTCCTGAATGACTACTGGATAAATAATGAAATGAAGGCAGAAATAAAGATGTTCTTCAAAACCATTAAGAACAAAGACACAACATACCAGAGTCTCTGGGACACACTTAAAGCAGTGTCTAGAGTGAAATTTATAGCACTAAATGCCCACCAGAGAAGCCAGGAAAGATATAAAATCTACACTCTAATGTCATGACTACAAGTACTAAAGGAACAAGATCAAACAAATTCAAAAGCTAGCTGAAGGCAAGAAATAACTAAGATCAAAGCAGAACTGAAGGAGCTAGAGACACAAAAAACCCTTCAGAAAATCAATAAATACAGGAGATGGTTTTTTGAAAAGATCAACAAAATAGATAGACCACTAGCCAGACTAATAAAAAGGAAAAGAGAGCAGATTCAAATAGAGGCAATAAAAAATTATAAAGGGGATATCACCACTGATTCCACAGAAATACAAACTACTATCAGAGATTACTACAAACAACTCTATGCACATAAACCAGTAAATCTAGAAGAAATGGATAAATTCTTGGACACTTACACCCTCCCAAGACTAAACCAGAAAGAAACTGAATTCCTGAATAGACCAATAACAAGATCTTAAGTTGAGGCAGCAATTAATAGCCTACCAACCAAAAAAAGTCCAGGACCAGATGGGTTCACAGCTGAATTCTACCAGAGGTACAAAGAAGAACTGGTAACATTCCCTGAAACTATCCAAACAATACAAAAAGAGGGAATCTTCCCTAACTCATTTTATGAGACCAACATCATCCTGATATCAAAACCTGGTAGAGATGCAACTAAAAAAGAAAATTGCAGGCCAATATCCATGATGAACATTGATGCAAAAATCTTTAAAAAAAAAAAAAATACCAGCAAACCAAATCCAACAGCATATCAAAAAGCTTATTCATCATGATCAAGTTGGCTTCATCCCAGGGATGCAAGGCTGGTTCAACATCCACAAATCTATCTATAAACATAATCCATCACATAAATAGAACCAAAGGCAAAAACCACATGATTATCTTAATAGAGGTAGAGAAGGCCTTCTACAAAATTCAACAGCCCTTTATGCTAACAACTCTCAATAAACTAGGTATTGATGGATCCTATCTCAAAATAAGAAGAGCTATTTATGACAAACCCACAACCAATATCATACTGAATGGACAAAAACTGGAAGCATTCTCTTTGAAAACTGGCACAAGACAAGGATGTCCCCTCTCACCACTCCTATTTAACATAGTATGGGGAAGTTCTGGCTAGGACCATCAGGCAAGAGAAAGAAATAAAGTGTATTTGAATAGGAAGAGAGGATATCAAATTGTCCTTGATTGCAGATGACATTATTGTATGTTTAGAAAACCCTATCATCTCAGCCCCAAATCTCCTTAATCTGATAAGCAAATTCACCAAAGTCTCAGGATGCAAAATCAATGTGCAAAAATTACAAACATTCCTATATATCAATAATAGACAAACAGAGAGCCAAATCATGAGTGAACTCTCATTCACAAATGCTACAAAGAGAATTAAATACCTAGAAATACAACTAACAAGGGATGTGAAGGGCCTCTTCAAGGAGAACTACAAACCACTGCTCAAGGAAATAAGAAAGGACAGAATCAGATGGACAAACATTCCATGTTCATGGTTAGGAAGAATCAATATCATGAAAATGGCTATAATGCCCATAGTAATTTATAGATTCAGTTCTATCCCCATCAAGCTACCAATGACTTTCTTCACAGAATTGGAAAAAAACACCTTAAACTTCAAATGGAACCAAAAAACTGCCCACATAACCAAGACAATCCTAAGCAAACAAAAAAACAAACAGAAAAAATAAAAACAAAGCTAGAGGCATCATGCTACCTGACTTCAAATTATATTACAAGGCTACTGTAATCAAAACAGCATGATACTGGTACCACATAGAAATATAGACCAATGGTACAGAACAAAGACCTTAGAAAGAATGCCACACAACTATAACCATCTGATCTTTGACAAACCTGACAAAAACAAGCAACGGGAAAGGATTTCCTATTTAACAAATGGTGTTGGGAAAACTGGCTAGCCATATGCAGAAAGCTGTAACTGGATCCCTTCCTTACACCTGATACAAAAATTAACTCCAGATGGATTAACGATTTAAACATGAGGCCTAACACCATAATATCTCTAGAAGAAAAGCTAGGCAATACCATTCAGGACACAGACATGGGCAAGGACTTCATGACTAAAATACCAAAAGCAATGACAACAAAATCCAAAATAGACAAGTGGAATATAATTAAACTTAAGAGCTTCTTCACAGCAAAAGAAAGTATCATTAGAGTGAACTAGCAACCAACAGAATGGAAAAAATTTTTTGCAATATACCCCATCTAACAAAAAGCTAATATCCAGAATCTACAAAGAACTTAAACAAATTTACAAGAAAAAAACAACTCCATTAAAAAGTGGGTGAAGGATATGAACAGACACTTTTTAAAAGAAGACATTTATGCAGTCAACAAACATATGAAAATAGTTCATCATTACTGATCATTAGTGAAATGCAGATCAAAACCATCTTGAGATACCATCTCACACCAGTTAGAATGGTGATCATTAGAAAATCAGGAGACAACAGATGCTAGAGAGAATGTGGAGAAATAGGAATGCTTTTACACTGTTGGTAGGAGTGTAAATTAGTTCAACCACTGTGGAAGACAGTGCAGTGATTCCTCAAGGATCTAGAAACAGAAATGCCATTTGACCCAGCAATCTCATTTCTGGGTATATATCCAAAGGATTAGAAATCATTCTATTATAAAGACACATGCACACTTATGTTTATTGCAGGACTGTTCGCAATAGGAAAAAGTTGGAACCAACCCAAATGCCCATCAATGATAGACTGTATAAAGAAAATGTGGCACATATACACCGTGGAATACCATGCAGCCATAAAAAGAATGAGTTCATGTCCTTTGTGGAGACATGGATGAATCTGGAAACCATTATTCTCAGCAAACTGATACAAGAACAGAAAACCAAACACCACATGTTCTCACTCATACGTGGGTGATGAACAATAAGAAAACATGGACACAGGGCAGGGAACATCACACATCGGGGCCTGTCGGGGGTGGGGGGATTGGGGAGGGATAGCATTAGGATAAATACCTAATGTAGATGACCAGGTGATGGGTGCAGCAACCACTGTGGCATGGGTATACCCATGTAACAAACCTGCACATTCTGTACATGTACCCCAGAACTTAAAGTATAATAAACTTTTTTAAAAAGAAAATATCATAAAGTAACTCCCCCACAAATAAAAATAAATAAAAATAAAAACTACCATGTCTGTCCTCCTCAAATAAAAATAAATAAATCAGAATAAAAACTACCATGTCCAGATAGTTTCAGAAGGGAATTCTATGAAGTCTTTAAAGATCAGATCATTCTAGAGCTGTTTATATAGTCCAGAGTACAAAAAGAAAAGCTTCAAAATTACAAAACTATTTTCATAAAATTAATATAAAATTAACAACAAAATCTGACAAATATTGCAGACACACAGACACAACCCACAGACACATGAAATTTATGACAGGTACGGTATGCATATTTTAATTCTTGGAACAACCCTGAAAAGTTGGAGTTATTATTCCATGTTACATGTGAGAAAATTGAGGCTAAGAAAAGTTGCTCAGTGTTTTAGAACTTGTAAGGAAGCAACAGATTTTACCATGTTGACACAGCATACTTCCAGGGCTATCACTCTCATGTTGTCAGCTCTATCTATTCATTAATTCATCAACTCATATGTTCTACACACATTTCTTGAATGCCTACTCTGTTTCAGGAACTATACTAGGTGCTGAAGAATAGATATAAACAACAAAATAGAATAATATAACAAATACAAAATAGAATAAACAACAAAACAGACAAAATTTCCTGCTTGCATGGAGAATTGATATTCTAGTGAGGGAGACAGACTATATGCAAAATAAAAAGTAAAACATGTAATTTGAATGGTGATATTGTTATAGAATAATGTGTATATCTGGTTTGGACATTTAGTCAAACATCAATTATAACAAGACATCTGAGAAAACTGAAAAATTGGAACATAGACTGAAATAATATTATACCATTAATTTTATTAGATTTGATAATGGCATGTGGCGTACTCTCAACAGAAGTGAGATGTAAACCTAGAAAACCTGCTCTTGGATGTTGATGTGAAAATCAGAATTTCAGACTTTAGCCAGTAGCAAATTCACCTTTGGCAACAAAGCTGGATACTTCCTGTGGCAGTCTCCCACGTTACCCCAAATGCTTTCAGAGCCAAAAGTATAATGGGCTTGAGATGGATGTGTAGAGCTTGGGAGTCATTGTATATACACTGGTCAGTGGAGCTCTGCCTTCTGATGCACAGAAATTCAAGGAGCTGTGAGAGGAGGTACTGAGAGTTCAATACCATATCCCCTTACACATATCCATGGAATATGGAAACCTGCTCAAGAAATTCATCCTTCTAAATCCCAGCAAAAGAGGCACATTAGAGAAAATCATGAAAGATTGATGGAAAAATGTAGCTCATTAAGATAATGAACTAAAGCCAGATGTGGAGCCATCCCCTGACTATTAGGTCTCCAGTGGACTGAATTGCCGTTGCCTGCAGTTACACATTGGAAAAGGTCCAGGACTCACTCACGAGCCAGGATTACAAAGAAGCGATGGCTGCCTATCTGTTCCTAGGCTACAAGTAGTCTGAGTTGGAGGACTGCACCGTCATTCTGAAGCCCCAGTTTTCAGTTGATTTGAGCAATAGCGGTGTACCTCTCCATCTTACAGGGTACAGCATAGCAACTCTGCCAACCTTATACAGCTGAGTTCCAGAAAGCCTGCCAATTCCCACCTTTAATTCCCACTCCCAGAATACTCAAAGTAGCAATGCAGAAAATCAGTGGCCTGTGGAGGACCAGGAGTCAGGGAAGAAGACCAGTAGTAGCATGGCCAGTGTGTCTGCCAGGCCCCTCCATGATCTGGAGAGGAAGAAACCGCCCCCCCCACCCCCACCCCTCCCAAAGCAGTTTCTCCACAAGCACAAATCAAAGCAGAAATTTACAACTTTTAGAGAGGGCCAATCTTGGTGAGTTACCTTCCAGAATGGCAAAGACTGCCTAACTGTGCCAGAGTTTGGGTCTCCACGGCTTCTGCTTCTGCCATAGTGTCCCCAGTTCCCCTCAGCCTGCACCAATGTCATGGTGCATTGTGGTCACCAAAACCAAATACCTTAGGCTTGGTAAATTATAAACAACAGAAATTTATTGTTCACAATTCTAGACGCTGGGAAGTCCAAGAACTAAGGCTCTAGTAAATGCAGTATCTGGTGAGGGCGCATTGTCTGCCTCATAGATGGCTCCTTCTTACTGCGTCCTCAAGTGGCAAAGAGGCAGACAAGCTCCCTCAGGCCTCGTTTGTAAGGGCATGAGTGTGGTTCATGAAGGCGGAGCTCTCGTCATCTAATCACTTTCCAAAGACCTTATCTCTTAATACTAGTGCATTGGTTGTAACATGTAAGTTTTAACATACAAATTTTGGAAGGACACAAACACTCAGACCATAGCAACCACGGATCTAAGGTGGCCTTGATTCAGCATAATCCTGCCTCAGACCCGACCCCAGGAGAATAATTGTCTATCACCACGCAAGGCTCCAGGATGTTCCTGGGTTTTGGCCTATGCTTTACAAACTGCCTTAGCAGTAGTGGTGGTTTCTGACAGAACCAACTTTCTTAGAGTGTGTTCAAAGGAAACTTCATTCTCACTGAGATACTCCAATAGATGCATGACCTGCAGAATTTGTCATATGATGTGACCCCAGTCTAGGGCCAGCTGGCAGCTATTGGGAACTTCTTCAGCAAGTTCTCCTTCAAATGCATACACAGAAATCTGTTACAAAATGAGAACACATGGACACAGGGAGGGGAACCACACAAACCGGGGCCTGTTGTGGGGTGTGAGGGGACGGAGAACATCAGGACAAATAGCTAATGCATACAGGGCTTAATAACTAGGTGACAGGTTGATAGGTGCAGCAAACCACCACGGCATACGTTTACCTATGTATCAAACCTGCACATTCTGCACATGCGTCCCGGAACTTAAAGTAAAAGAAAAAATAAAATAGAAAAGATAAATCTCAGTTTCAGGTTTGCTTGAAACAACCTGAAATAACCAGAAAGCAAAGACCAAATGAAGATATGGTCTTATGTGGTGGGCAGTGAAGGCAATGACAAAGAAAAAGATTTTCTGGAGGCCAAAATGTGTCCACCACACTTTCCATGGAGAATGAAGATCATGAGCACCATGGAGCCTAAGGAGATAATGTGTAAGATGGAGAAGCTGCAGTAGGTAAAGAGCAGTGTGTGATGTGTTCAAGGAGTATGTGCCATTTTGCATGCAGAGCTTGCTGGGCCAAAGGCACTTCACGCAGTGGAAGATGGAGTTGTGTAAACTGCCTTGGTGATCTCTCTGCAGAGAGTTAAATTAAACCAGGTATCCAGGATTTTCATGGCACTCAAAAAAAGTGGAATCTTTAAAAGCCTTCCAGGATCCTCCTGGGAGACAAGAGGAGGGGCCAGCTGGTGTAGCTGTTAAGCCTGCCTCTCAGACCCTATCTGGGAGAAACTTTACAGACTGAATAGATAAGGTTCCTCAGGGGTACTTCTCTCCTCCTTTCATGTTTGTGAAGGAGAGAAAATAGTTTTGTAGAAATAAACGTAGTGCAAATGAAAACAGGCTACCTATTCAAAGTTTGCTAGAGCAAGGGAGTCAGACCCCATCACTTGCCTTTGGCAGAGATTCTAATGTAGGCAGGGCAGTGGGAAAGCTTTGTAATAAAAGAGGAAGGCTTCAGGACTCATTGGAAGCTGTTGGCATGAGGAACCTGGGGGCTTCTTATATGATTGGTACGTGGAGCATATTTGGCTTTTTCTGGTTGGCTCAAGTTGGGAAGGGTTTGAGGACACAAGAGCAAAAAATTAAAGAACTGGCAGTTATTGACCAAGTTCCAACTTTTCTAGGCCAATTACTTGCAGAGGTTGTAGTTTAGCTTCCTAGACTTCTTGGCGCAGGCATGGCTAATCAGAGTATGTTGAATCCCTCAATTCTTTACCTGACCAGAAATCTACTTTTCCTTCTTCTCATTTATAGGAGGCAAAAGAAAGTGGAGTGAGAAAAGATAGAACACTCCTTGAATACTACAGTTGCACAGAGTTTTCCACCCAAAGTAGATTTTTAAAAAAATCAACAAAAAAAATTGTGGCCACCTTTCTTCCCTGCCTTCTGAAACAGTAGAGATGGCTTACGAGGTTTCCCAGGAAGGCGGCTCTCGGCTTGGAACACTCTCAAGCTGGAGTGATGGAGCTCCCTGTTAGGCCCTTGCCAGCTGCACTTTGGCTTTACCCTCTTCTCTCCTTTCTCCTTTCCAAGGGAACCCAGAGGCGGGCTGCTTCTGAGCTCAGGCTCTTGGACTTAAGGCCTGGCTGCCTGTGGCTGAGATAGGGCATCCCTTAGCAGGCCGGACTAGCGGGACTCACTCTTGGGCTGCAGAGATGGGGTGAGGGGCTTTGGCCTCCCTCTGTGCTGAACCCTCTGTCCTCACTCCTTCTACAGAGCTGGACATTTTCTTCTGCAAGCTGCTGTGCAGGAGGTATTTACTCCCCTTAAGATTGCATGCCATGCTTCCTCTGTCAACCTCCTGGAAAGAAGGAGGGGAGGGGTGGGGACTACAGGGGCATTCAGCTTCTCATATCATAGTAATTTTATATCATCATACATTTTGTAATTTTTAAAGTTTATTTTGGTTATTTTAATATTAAAAACAAAGAAGTTGTTAAGCAGTAGATTTTGAGGTTATTAGGGATATAATATCTTTAATCACTCTTTCAGGACTTTAGTATTTAATCATCAGTAAGCAATAGCTCCAAATTTTGGGGATCACCCCCCAGACATCTTTGTTCTTAGCAGAAATTGCATTAAGTAGAGGTACTGCTGCAGCTTCAGGAAGTCTTATTTCACCTCTGGCTTCACTCCAAATTTTTTAGACCACCAAGGGACAAATACCTTTGTTCTTAGCAGAAATTGCTTTAACGAGGGGCACTGTTGCAGTTTTAGGTAGTGTCACTTCACCTCTGGCTTCAAATGTTTAAAGGTGACTTAAAGCCTCTTTTCGGTGGAGTGCATGTTTCCTAGATCTTGAACTTGCTACATTGAGACTAAGAGATAGCAGATCTGCAAGCCCATAACATTATAAGAGCACAAGACCGCGAGATTCAGAGAAAATGAAAACTCAAGGCTGTGAAACTGCAAAAGAGCAGGCAATAAGATTGCAGGAGTGTGGTATCACCATGATACTGGGAGACCGCAAGACTGCAAGGCCGTGGGACCAGCATTATCAGGCCTTGAAATTGGGAAACTGAGACTGCAGATCTCTTTCTGCTTTCCAGCCATGTTCTCAGTCTCTGCTTACTCAGCAAAAGTTCACTGTAAAGGAATTCCTCATTATGGAGATTTGCCTTTGCATTTGAGTCTCCTTTAGATTCAAATTTGAAACACCAGTTTGTAGGCTTGTCAACATTTTGGGAAATTTACTTCTGAGCAGAATTCTCTGACAAGCTCAATTCTCCACCTGATCTGTCCACTGCCTCAGCAATTGGCCCCCATTGTGAATGCATTCTCTGCTATCACCTAGAGAGCACTCACCCCTCCTTTGTGTCCACAGTTACCAAATGTCTTTGAGGAAAAGTGTGTGTGTGTGTGTGTGTGTGTGTGTGTGTATTTAATTTATGCTCTATTAAGAAATTCTAGTTGTTTTCTAGTTGTTTTGGAGGGAATGAAATTTTTATCTTCTACATCTTAACTAAAAGTAAAAATTCCAACTTGATTTCTGGGTAAATTTAGGAAAAATTCTGTCACATCTGTGGCTTTAGCAGTGAGTAAGTGATCAGAGTTATACTTGGGTAACAATCTCTTAGTTTTGGAGAAATTACAACCCTTGCCCAAACAGAAAGAGGACAGGGTTTGGCAGTGCGGGTCATGGATTAGAGTTATTTGTGCAACCTTACTGTTGCAAAAGTTCTTTCTTAAATCCATGTCTTGACTCAACATCTGGGAAGAGAAACTGAATCCGTGTACAACAGTAGGGAGAGGTGGTGGGTTTAGAATAGGCCCTGGCTGTCTTCCAAAGACAGAACAAACTGAGACCACTTCTATGGTAAATGTCAAAGTGCTTTTGCAGAAAAAGATCTCTGTTGATGAAAGTTATACATCTTGTTTTGTTTCAGAGTTAGTTGGCTGGAATTGATTTTTGATTTCTATTACTATAAACATAAAATAAAATAAAATATGAACTCATGAAATTTGAAGACTTCCTAAACAAATCCTTTAGTAGTCAGCCCCAACATTAGATCTCAATCAGCTTATTTCACTCCACTGCACTTTACGAATAAACTTCAATTCCTCTCACATTATAAGTCAAGAACTTTATGATGACTAACATGGTTTGGGAAAGGATCTCCCTGTGCCTATTCTCCAAGCTCACATCTTATAGTTCTGCCATTCAAGCCTTCCTCCTACTATTACTCAAAAGGCCAGACTTTTCACACGGACTGTTCCCTCTCCCCTTGCCACAGACGTTCATATATCCAATTTCTTAGTCTTTGCCCACATGTCATGTTCTCCATAAACATTCCCTATTTATAAGTCCATTCACCTGCTACCATCTCCTTTAAGAGCATTTATTACCATCAAATATCCTATATATGTTACTTACTTGTTTTATTATTTCCTATCCCCCCAACTCCCCCTAAAATGAGAGTCCAATAATAAAAGAAATCTTATTCTTTTTGATTCACTAGTGTATCACAGGGGCTCAGAGGAATGCCTAGCCAGTAGCAACAAATTAGTACAGTTATGCAGCACTTACAATGAAGATATATTCTAAGAAATGTGTCATTAGATGATTCTGTCTACATATCTAGGCTATATGCTGTAGGCTACTAAAAAGTAGCCTACTTTAGCCTGCTACACACCTAGACTATATGGTTTTGCTTACTATATACCTAGATTAGATGGTATAGACTATTAGGCTATATAGTTTAGCCTACTACTCACCTATGCTACATGGCATAGTCTACTGTATACCTAGACTATATGGTTTAGCTTACCACACACCTAGGCTATATGGTTTAGACTACTAAACACCTAGGCTACATGGTTTAGCTTATTATACACCTAGATCACATAGTATAACCTCCTACACACCTAGGCTATATGGTTTAGCTTATTGCAAACCTAGGCTATATGTGTAGACTGCTACACACCTAGGCTATATGGTTTATTTTACTATATATCTAGGCTTCATGGTATAGCTTAATACACACCTAGATTATATGGTATAGCCTACTACCCCTAGGCTGTATGGTATAGCTTAATACATGCCTAGGTTATATGGTGTAGCCTACTAGGCTATATGGCTTAGCTTACTATATACCTAGGTTATATGGCATAGACTACTATACACCTAGGCTATGTGGTATAGCCTACGATACATCTATGTAATAGTAGCCTACCACACACCTAGGCTATATGGTTTGTCCTACTACACACCTAGGCTATATGGTTTAGCCTACTATTCACCTAGATTATATAGCAAAACCTACTATACACCCAGGTTTAGTACACTACACTCTTTAGTTTACTACACTCTTAGGTTATTTGATATAACCTACTACACACCTAGTTTATATGGTATAAATGATTACATAACAAGGCTATCTGGTTTAACTTAATACACACCTAGATCATATGGTATAGCCTACCACTTGCCTAGATTATATGGTACAGCCTATTGCTTCTAGGCTACAAACCTGCACAGTGCTGAATATTGTAGGTAATTTTAATATAGTGGTATTTGTTTATCAAAACAAATCTAAACATAGAAAAGGTACAGTAAAGTTGAGTATAATATGAGACCACAGTCGTATATACCATCTGTCATTGACCAAAGTGTCATTAAATCCATGATAAATGGCACATGACTGTATTTGTAGAAGTGAAATGAGTCCCAGATCCAGGGGCTTTTCTATGACACTAGAAATGCCTGTAATGATAATGAGAATGATGGTGATGCTAATAATTGCAAGACATGCATCATAATCTTCCTTTACATGGCATTTTCACATAAATAGTCTAAGTAGGTCAGAAATTGTGTGGGTTTGCTCTGCTAGCTTTATTTTTAAATGCAAACTATCTTAGCTGGAATGTCAAGTGTTAATGGAGCAGTGCCTGTTATAAACAGCAACAAGCTATAAACTGTGAAGCTACAAAATTAGTAGCAACACTTTCATTCTCAGGGAATTTTGGATACATTAGGAACCTGTAATTACTGACTCCCATCTGCCTACTCTATCTTGAGCTTAATTATGTATTTCAGAAGGAACGTTTTTCATGTTTTCATTTTTTGTATATATAAATATTTAGCTACATCTCTTATCATTTACTGCCTCCCTTTCCCTCTGCCTTTGCTATTTACAATCTCTCAAGCTATTTTTACTTCCAAATTTCAGTCTCTTTCCTCAGAGTCAACATGACAGAGATTGGAGCCAAGGAATTTGGTTCTGCTGGTATCTTTATGGCATCTTTGAAGAGAGGTTATCAAACTCCAAACAAGTATTTAACAATGTAGGGAGGGGGCAAAGGAAGTTCTAGTATCTTTTCCAAATTGAATGTTCAACATACTAACAGGAGATCAGTAATGTGTAGGCTCTTCCTGAGGGTGTAAGGTCTTAAGTAAAATGGAAAAACAATGGGTGAAAACAAGGTTCAATAAGGCTCGTTACATCAGGATTTAGAATAGTCTTTGAAACATTTCCCTAAGAGGAAAGTACTTCAGACACTGCCCCCTAGAATTATGTTAACAGCAAAAACAAACCCTTTCTTGAGATAAAACATACCTATTATGAATAGTATTTACCCCAATGATGTTTTGAAAACTGATGATCTAGTGAAAATAATTTTACTATTGAAAATTATTGAAAAATAAATTCAATAATTTATATTGAAAATAATTCAATATAAATATGTTGAATATATTGATACAATTTTGTTAGTGTCAGCTGCATCCTTAGTAACTTCAATATTCCTTCTATTTCCTTGAGACACTAGAGAGAACTACACATGTTTGATTTAAATTTGGCAAGAAAATATACAGTAAAATTAATTTCTTTTTCATTCTTCTTTCTGGAAGAGGTGGAAAAAAATTTTTTTTGATTTTCATTCCCTTTCAGTTACTCTCTAGATCTACTGAACCTTTATGCCTGATCACATTAAATTTTTCTTTACACACCCCTCATCAGTCCCTAAGGCTGTCCTGAAGAAAACTCCACCCATGTCTATGTTCAGAAATTTAGCACTAAAAAACAGAGTTGTTCTTGAAGGCAGGATAGAGTGTCTTGTGCTTGAACATAAAAAAAGTATAGTCTAACTCAGGGTGAGTGAGTGGCTCCCAGAGATCTAAGAAGACTTGTTTAGTTTGTTTTGCAAGGGAAATGTATTTACCAGGAGATAGAGATGGCTACTTGCTCATAGTCCTTGTTCCCAGGTGAAGACACACTTGTGTCATGTCCACTTAAGGGGGAGAGGCATAGCTTACCTATATAGCAATGAAAATGATATTACCCTGACCACTAAGTCAAGGTTAGCAGGAAGTAGCACTGAATATGACCTATGCAAAGAAATGGCACCAGTCCTATCAGCAGGACTACAAAGTATACACTCAATGAGATTAAAATGCCACTAATTTTGGTTTAACTTTTAACATAAATTATGACACTATTCACAGTGATCCTTAAAATATTATGCATCATTTGTAATATCACTGCAAAGAAGAGATTAATTTGGAACTCCAAGACAGACTGATATGATTATGTCTGCACCAGGAGTGGGGTTTCCTTTGGCTCCTGTACTGGGGATATTAGCTACTGGCCTTGGGATTCCAGTGGGGTTTGGTCAGCATGACCACAGGCCTAAAAGTAGTAGAGGGTATAAGAAGATTGTAGGCAACTTGTTATGAGAACTGCAGCAGGGAGGCAGAACCAGTGATGGGATCCTGATGGCAGCAACTTAAGGGGCTCTTGGAAGGAGTAGCAATAGTACATCAACAATATATTTTCAGCTATTGATTATAAATGATGAAGATATCATATATTATGAGGTATTTTTATGTCTAATTACTGGGTTTATTCTGATTTGAATAATTTTTTTTTCTAGAAAATGAATTCATCTTATGAATTGAAGTCCAGACAAGCTATGTGCCTACATGAAAAATATTGGGCCTGGGCCCTTATGGAAAGTTAGTCATATGAAAAGTTGGTCTGCTTTTGAACAGACTGAAGGTGGAAGTGGGGTGAAAACCACCTCTCTACCATTGCCCTCTTTACCCTTGTACAGATTGGGAAACATTGTTGTATTAATTAATTGGTTGAAGTCACAGAGTTAACCTATCTGAAGTGGGGTGAAAACCACCTCTCTACCATTGCCCTCTTTACCCTTGTACAGATTGGGAAACATTGTTGTATTAATTAATTGGTTGAAGTCACAGAGTTAACCTATCTGTGAACAAAGACTCAAACCCACATATGATTCCAAAGCTGGTGGGATCTTCTCTACCCTAGTGCTCCTAAACCTTAATCATAATAATCACTTCAGGAGCTTGTTACAAAATACCACCTCATTACAGATATTTAACCCTAGAGACTATCCTTCTATAAGGTTGGGTCCTGAAAAGCTATTATATACAAAGCTCAGGTATTTGTGCTGATTAGGTTTGAGAATAAATGCCTTTCTTTCACTGTCTCTGCAAAAAATGAACAAGCATTATTTTAGGCAGAGCACAGTAGGATTAGGCAAAGGAATGACAGCCAGAAAATCTCCAACAGTGTGGCACACTTGGGGACATAAAATCAGTTTCTATGAGGACTAGAAAATGCAGAGCAGAAGTCAGTCCCAGGTAGCAGTCCAGGTTAAAAACTCAGGGAGAGAGAAACATTGCTGCTACAATTGGCGAATAATGGTAGAAATGAGGAATATTCCAGAAGGTTGTGTGTACAGATGTAAGGGAAGTATATAGCTAATTGGACTTAGTCTTCAGCAGACATGGCACTGCAATTCAATTATTCATGAGCACATTGTATAGACTTTCTTTTATTGCATAAATATTACAGCATCACCCAGTATGTGTTATTCCTTCCGAAGCATTCCAGGAGATACTGTACTACCCAAAACAAATGTGATACCTGCCTATTGGAGGGCATAGTAAAGCAGAAGTAATTTTTCCTAAACAGTAATTAATTAATTACCACTCATAAGTGTGATGAAAGAAAAGATCTAGGAGCTGTAATGGAGGATAACGGGGTGGGGACAGGGCTAATGAGCTTAAGAAAGGAAAAGTAGGGGAGGCTTCTCTGAAAAGGACTTTCTTTATTTCTTTTAAGATGAAGTCTTGACTCTGTTGCCCAGGCTAGAGTGCAGTGACAGGATCTCGGCTCACTGCAACCTCTGCCTCCCAGGTTCAAGCAATTCTCCTGCCTCAGCCACCCAGGTAGCTGGGATTACAGGTGCCCGCCACCATGCCCAACTAATTTTTTTTTTCTATCTTTAGTAGAGATGGAGTTTCATCATGTTGGCCAGCCTAGTTTTGAACTCCTGACCTCAAGTGATCTGCCAGCCTTGGTGTCTCAAAGTGCTAGGATTATCAGTGACTACACCTGTTGATAAGGACTTTCTTCAGCTTCGATGGTCAAAGGAGGCAGGCTACTCCCTCTAATGTGAACCTGGTACTAACCCACAACAAACATTCTTCTAATTAACATGAAAATCAGAAAATGTAACTCTCACAAGGGAAAATTTTTGGATCTTTATTTGAAACTCAAAACTATTTTGTAATTTGAAATATAAGACAAATAACAACAGTGAGTGATCAATATAACTTGGACTTCTATAAATATGCTTCTCCATCTTACCTGGGGACTATTCAAGTCACAAGTATATTCACATGGGAATGTCCTATGGGAAGTTCAAAAGTGGGACACAGGTGTGAAAGGCAAAAGTGGAACTGAAAAACTCTGATGGCCAAATTATTTCTTTAAAACCTTCTTACTTTTGATTTATTCACCCATCTCAATGAACTTCCGGGAGAAGACTGACCCAAGTTATTTCAGACAGTGATGCTTAGTAGGTTTCACCTCAACTGCCAATTCTTAACTGATGATAGTGACCACCTGGAGTAATGTGATTAGTAGTGTACTGAGGCTGTAACTGGTCTCAGCAGGAAAGAATATATACAGTATACACAAGCACAATAGAGAAGAAGTGGCAAACAAGACCATGCACTAGCAAGCCATCATTTAGCATTTGCTTCCAAATAGGCAGTGTGTCCCAGGGGAAAAGGGCACAGTGTTAGTTAGGGAGAGAGGTTAGAACTCCTGATGCTCTCTGAGCCAAGTCTGTGATCTTGGTTATTTTATACTGTGAGCCTCGGTTTCCTCATTTGTAAAGGTGAGGGGGGAAAGCCCGCTTTGTAGGCTCTCCAAGTAAATAAAAGATGATAATTATTGTGCTTATCTTTTGCAAATTCTTGAGAGCTAGTCATAAATCAGAGTAAATAAGATATGAGTTGAAGTTACTTACTCAAAGTAAGGATAAAATTGGCTCTAAAGTCAGTTCTACATCCTATGGGAAATCTAGCATGCCAAGATGTCTTTAGGTTCTGAAAAACTATTTTTCTTCTTATCTGTCTGGCTGGGATTTCTGGCTTCTGCATCTTGCATCTGTTTCTCTGTCGCTGCCTTGTCATTGACTTAAATGTTGAAGATGGCATCTACTACTAGAGCTCTTTCCCCATAGATTTATCTCCCAGGAGGCAGTCAGTCATACACAGGAGGCTTTTACTGGAGATTTAAGGGTTAGAGCTAGGAGGAGCTTACAAAAGATAATTTGAATGTCAAATTCAAGAGATCTTTAAAATTACTTTGTTAATTTCTGCCAATTTCATCTCCAAATTCTCATTTATCCATACCCCTACTCCTCCTTATCTCTCCTATTAGTTTCCATAGATCAAATTATTGCTCTTTGGGACATCAACTTTTCATTTCCACCATCTCCTTCCTTGTAATCTCCTTATTAAAAGATTGAGGAGAGGTTGGCAGGCACATGCGAGGGCAAAGTTCTTAATCAGGGGTCCTGCACACCAAGGGAGCTCTCTTACAGGCTTCTTTGGTTACATTGACCCTAAAAAGTCATATGCAAAATGTTGCAAGTGTGTGTATCTGCACATACACAGATTCAATATTTTGCAGGAGGAGAGAATTTGTAGCTTTTACAAGAATTTAAAAGGCCTCTCTGGTTCAAAGAATTCAAGTGCTATGGTTGTACAACCTTATTTTGACTGTTTGTTAACTGTAATGAAAGACCACAAAGCCCTATTCAAGACAAAGAAATGGAAACACACAAATCTATATTATACATGAGAGGTAAGCCTCATTTAATAAATTTAAAACTGCTATACAATTGTTTATGTTCATGATAAAGATAAAATAAAGTATGAATTTGACAGACTACAAATAAATCTTGCTTCTCTAAATAATGCACTTTAGGATTTATTTGAATAATGATTTTCTTTGTGCAAGCAAACATTTTTTGTGTGTGCATTAGTAAGTAACTGAATAGCTTGAAAAGAAGACAGAGTGGTAGATTAGGACATATATTTAAAGTAATATACAAGGTATAATATAACTGGAATTCATAACAGAAAGCAGTGTGGTATATAGCCCAGGACTGAGCATTTGAAGTCATGAGTTATGGTAACCTTGGGCAAGTTGCTTAAATTTTCTGAATGAGAGACCTCCCATTGCATATTAACAACATGCAAGAAAAACAATGATGATGATGATGATGATGATAATGAAGCATCTCTAAAGAGAATGAAATTCAACTGATCATAGTTTTTCAGTTACAAGAGACTTTTTTTTTTTTTTTTTTTTGAGTTGGAGTCTCACTGTCTCCCAGGCTGGAGTGCAGAGGCACAATCTCTGCTCACTGCAACCTCTGCATCCCTGGTTCAAGTAATTCTCCTGCCTCAGCCTCCCAAGTAGCTGGGACTACAGGTGTGAGCCATGACGCCTGGCTGATTTTTTGTATTTTTAGTAGCAACGGGGTTTCACTGTTTTAGCCAGGATGATCTCTATCTCCTGACCTTGCGTTCTGTCTGCCTCAGCCTCCCAAAGTGCTGGGATTACAGTCATGAGCCACTGCACCCGGCCAACAGGAGACTTTTAAGCAATGCCTGGAGAAGGTGCTCACCTATCAAAGAGAGTGGGGTATGTGGCATAGAGCTGGGCACGTGGGGGCTCTTCATGAATACCTACTGCTGCTTCGTCAACGAAGTGTGGGCTTGCACATTTATTTTAGGCAGTTCCTTCCCTACAATGATCATGAGCCACTTCTGAGCTTGACTGCAACCTCTGGTAACCTCTTAGCCAGCATATTAAAAACACACAATAGCAGTTAAGAACAATGAATGACTTCTGGTATTTTTGGAGAGCATACCATACTACTTCCAAAAGATATAATAATAATTGGTTGTCATTTCATCAGCTGAGAAATAATTCTTTGTTCTCTGCTTTCAACAATGCCCACTGGCAATATTATGACATATAATATGAACAACAATTTCTACTTTCTCTCATGGAACTGTTTTAGAAAATTATTGTTAGCTGTGTCCTAAATTAAACAGGAAAAAAAATAACTTGTCTCTTTGGGGCTTAAGTATGCTAATTATTTGGGAGACTAATTTCCTTGAATTGCATCGTGGTGCTATTCCTGAAGGCCAGCAGGAGTTACACCCAAAAGAATGGCTATGTGAAGGGTAAATGTTCTCTCAGACTTAAGCAGTGAGGCTCAATGTGATTTAGGAATCTAATATGGACATTGAGTGTGACAGGGAGAGGCATAGGACCCCACTGAGTTGGTTTGTTCACTAATTACACCTAGTGAGACATCTGTAGGATCATAGTGTACAGATTGGAGTTGCATATGGTAGACACAAATAACATTCCAAAGAAGATGAAAGACTTAACCCATCAGTCTCAACCACCTGTGACATTAAGAGAGGAAAATACTGTAAAAGTGCTATGATGAATGATGTGATGTGGAATGATTCATTGATCTGTTAACATGTGCTTTAAAAAGGCCCACTCCTAACATTTTGCAAGGTTAGATATACAAGTATAAAAAGAAGTCAGCATACCAGACTTACCCCATAGGAAAGGGCACTGGCAGAGAAGGGACAAAGAAGTGTCTTTCAAGGACAAAGTCCAGGAAAGAAGCCCTTCTTGCTCTGGTATAAGGCAGTTACTGTTTTCAGATAACAGACTAGAAAATGAGCCGAAAGAAGCAAGGCAAACACAAAGGAATGAAGTACTGATACATGTTAACAGGGAATGAACCTTGAAACATTATTCTATTTGAAAGAAGCTGGACACAAAAGGACACATATTCAAGAACACGAAAATCTATATATAGTGAGAGAGGGTAAATTGTGGTTGCTTAGGGCTGAGGGTGTTGGCTAGAGGGCTGGGAAGTAATAGCTAAAAGGTACAGGATTTCTTTGTGAGATAATGAAAATATCTAAAATGGGCTGTGGAGATGGTTGCACATAGCTGAAAATGTACTAAATATTATTGAGCTGTATCCTTTAAATGAGTGAATTGTATTTTATGTGAATAAAGCTGTTAAAAGACAGAACCAAGGCAAATGCAGTTTAGTACAATTAAATAAGTGGACCACTTCTGGTCTGCAAAGTTAAATGACTACCCAGGTAAAACTTTGAATCAGACAGAGTGTGGTTCATTTGCAGGCTTTGCTCTGTCTAGGTTTCATGATGGTGAGCAATGTTTAAAATTATTCTGTACTTCATTTTCCTCATCCACAAGGTGACAATGATGTCGCTTCTGACACAGTGTTGTGATGGGATTAAATGACATGGTGCCATATAGTAGCATTCTATAAAGAGTAGATAATTAACATCATTATTATTAATCATCATTAAAATAATTATGTGTCTCATCCACTGCTAGACACAGGTGGATTCATTGAAGAGTAATATGAGGTTCTCTGAGGAATTCATGAGACCTAAGATTGTCTATGCTAACGGCAACAATAATTCATGGAAGTCAGCTGAGAGAATCCAGTTTACACAAGCTGTCAAGCATCAGTCACTGACCAAACCCAGAGAGCAAGACAGGCATCAAATCTGACTCCTCCCGTAGGCAGTGAGAAGAGGAAGTAGAGACTATGTGAAGAGCTAGAACCCCAAACGATAATCATGACCACAGAAATGGAAAGTGGGATGAATGAATAAGACACTTTGGGAGTGTGGGAGCACAGAGGAAAAAACTCAGACTGGTCCAGAGACATTGAGGATCCTTAGAAGCTGAGGTTTTTGAGCCACTCTATACAGGATGTGTTGCTCACGTGGACAAGGTGCATGGAGATGGAAAGCAAGATTGTTTGGAGAACCGCATGTGTTTCTGTGGTTTATCAAGGGTTGATTTTTATATTGTGGGTAGGAGAGCACTGCAGATGAGGACGGAGGGGCAGACTGTGCCACATCATGCATGTCCTATACGCAATGCTGACAAATGGGGATTTTATTCTGTGGGTGATTAAAACAGTTTTAGGCCATGGACAGGCATGATCATATTTGTGCTCTGGAAAAATCTCCCTTCTAATACATATGGAGAACAGAAAAACAGCAAGGAAACTGGAATCAAGGAAAGCCAGAGGAGGCTGCTTATACAAGTCATGAATAGATGGATAAAGGAAGAATTTAAAAAATATAAAGTAGATACAAATATACCATGAGTTCCTGATTGAATTCAGGAACTAATGGTATAGACGTAATAAAAAATAACAGGTTTTTAACTTAAGTGATGGGAGTGGGTCACAGAATTCTGTAATAAAAATATGAAAATCAGTGGTATGAAGGTATGAAGATAAACATGACCCTTAGGTTTCCTAGCACATAGTCATTTCCAGTGTTCCAGTGTAGGAAACAAGCAGGAATCCAGAAGAGATGTGCTCGGGGACTGACTGACTTTGGTGTGAGGTTGCCCTGTGTTTTCTCTTTGTGCAAGCTTTAATGGTGGCGAGACAATGAGCAGATCCTTATATTTACTCATGGGCAGCAGCTTAGTCTAGGTATTTGTATATAAAATAAATAATCTTTGAAGGTAGGTAATAGATAGGCTTAAATAAAAACATTGTCCTAGCATAGATCAACAGAAGCCAGTAAATTCATATGATACCCTTTTTATTTTAAAAGGTCACCATTTGTTTTATATTTTAACATTGTTAATATAGTAAAGAGAAAAAGAAAGTCCATCTGCATCTTTGCCAAAGTGCAAATGATTCGATCTGGGAATTTGGGTTTCCTTGAATTGCGTGGCAGTGTAGCCTAAAACAAGGGCTTAGGGGTAAGAAACAATCTGAGGTTTGAAACTTCACTCCATCAACTTATTATTGGGTTGTCTTATTTTATTTCTTTCCATCTGTACAGTCAATGAAGACAACAGCGGTGCTGATATGAGGACTAAATGACACGATGGATGCAAAGCACCCAGCGAGAGTGATCAGAAGGCAGATACTCACACTTCTTATTCAGAACTCTGCACTTCCGAGTTAGCGCCAGAATGATTTCTCATTTTTGTGAACATCAAAAGGCCTGTTTTTTTATCCTCCCCATCCACACCTTTTGTTTCTGCCTCCTGTCCCTAAGGATAGCAATAAAACATATCTGGAAGCCCAATTAGGCAAGCACAACTCCTGTCTGTCTTATCTTAATCCTGCCAGTAATAGAACAGTAATTGTTCAGAGAAACTACAAGGGAAATGGTGGGTAAGGAGAGCAGACGCTGCTCCAGTTGATCTCAATTACTGTCATGAAATTGAGTCTTCTGTCCGACATCTAAATTTAATGCTTCTTTTCCCTGAGGATCTGTCGCTGGTTGTTGCCTCCTATTGTATCTGCGGTTGGCCTGTCACCGTCTGCATTGCCCTCTTCATCAGAATGAAGGAATTGTTTTCATTCACCTAGAATTTCCTCTGTATGCTTTTCTGCTGCCTAGATCCCTCCTCTAGTCCTCTGACATTCATATTTGAATCTTTTCATTTTCTCTGGCTCAACACCCAGGGAAGAACTATGCTGTGGTTTGGTATACAAAGAATTAATTTCAATTTATGAACAAGAAGACAATTTTTCAAAACCTAAACAAGACGAGTGTAGGCTTTGCCCAAAGGATGAAAACATTCTGAAGTGAATTATATCCCTCTTTATTTGGGTGCAATTAGGAAAGTTAATTATGGGTAATTTTCAGCATGCATATGCTTTCACTTTGCTGATTTATAAGGAGGCATAAACATAATTAGGTGTGCATATGCATCCTCACAGTTTAATGGGCCCTGTATTCCCGGTAATAGGGAGGCTCAGCATGTTGTTGATGTGTCATTTTTCAGACTAAGGTATAGGAAGCTTTCTTGGATTGACTGTCCCTAGGAAATTACAGGGAAATGCAAGGTATACAGTCATATAAATTCAGAAGTAATGGTATCTTAGGATACATTCACCATCTGCTTTTCATCTTAAAAGACATTCAATGGATTTAGATGGATTTAGACAACGTGTGTCCTTAAAGTAGCAGTTCCTTTTAAGTTGTAAAGTTATCTGTGTTTAGAAATTAACAAATTTATAGTGTTTTAGAAGTCCATAAAAAAAAGCACCCAGTTAAGATGAGGTTTTATAGATGAGGTTGTTCAGACTCACTGAATTGAAGCAATCTTCTCAAGGTTATTTAGTTTTTGAGAAGCCCATAAATGAGTTGGTGAAAGATGAAAGAAGTAGAATTTTTTTATTGTTGATGTAGCAACTGCATTTTCCTGGATTCCCAGCTTTAGTGCCAGCAGGACTAGCTACATAATTTGCAGGGCTTAGTGCAAAATGAAAATTCAGGTCCCTTGTCCAAAAATGAAGACTTTAAAGATGATAACCACAGAGCATTAAACCAAGCACAGAGTCCTTCTAAGCTCAGGGCCCTGTTTGACTGCACTGGTCGCACATCTATCAGGATAACTCTGAGTACCACAATAGTATAAGATAACACAAAATTGGCTTCTAAAAGGTAGTGAGCAGAATGACGCCAAGGTTATGGAGAAATAACTGCAAACAGTATCTCCATGGGCACAGGTCAGAGAACAAGAAGAAAGGTCAATATCACATCTGAGAAAGTTTATGTAATTGTTTTCAAATAACTGCTTCAATGCTAGAAACAGAGCTTGTCTAATTAATCAATAGACAATGAGTTATGCTTGAAAGACAGCGAAATTTCTTCAACTTCCCACTTATTGGAACTTCCTTCTTTTGGAAAACAAGCAAAAGGGTAAGATAATGAAGGCATACAGTGTCTTTGGAAAGACCCAGTTATAATAAAGATAATACACATATTTTGTGGAAATATCTGTCATAATATTCTAGGCACTATATTAGGTGAAGAATATAGAATATTATATCCTTTCTCCTGAGGAGTTTTCTGTCCAGCAGAAAAGATAATCTTATAAAATTACTTTCATGAAAATTAGAAAGTTCTGAGTAGTTTCAATAGTAATTTCAGAGCTCAGATAAATGAAAACAGACTAAATGGGAGCTAATTTACATTTATTGTTCCTGTACTGTATGCCAAACTGTATTAGTGAGTCCTCTCAAAGCAGTACTGTGAAACAAGTATTAGTATCCTCAATTGTGAGATGTGTAATCTGAGACTAAGAGAATTTAAGTTACTCATCCATGACCACAGATAGCGTAAAGGAGAGCTTTGGAATGACATTGCAAGTACATCTGATTCTGTAAGCCAGTGATTCTCAAATGAGGTTCTTGGACAAACTGCATCAGCATCAGCTGAGAACCGCTAGAAATTCAAATACTTGGGCACCACCCCATACCTACTGAATCTGAATCTCTGGTGTTGGGGGCGGCGGTGGGCAGCAGTCTGTTTAGCAAGCCCTCTGAAGGATACTGATGTGCCCTGGAGTTTGAGATCCACTGAATTACCTAATGCTCTTTCTTCTCCGTCTTGTGCTGGTTTTTAACACTTATTGAGTACCTATTATGAGTCCAACATTCTGCTAGGTGTTTGATGTATTTTAATGATTTAATCCTTGTAATTATCTAGATAAGCAGGTATTGTGCTTCATTTTTAGATTTAATGAAACTGAGGATTAGGGAGACTAAATAACTAGAATAACTACATACTTGTTTTTATCTGTCTTACTCACTAGTAAATGAGTTTAACAAGAGAATTTTTAGAAGCCTGATTCATCTCTGCATACTTCATGCCTGCATGGGGCTCAAAAGGCAGTATGTCCTCATTAAGTGCCCAGTAAGTGAAGAATGAATGAGTGAATGTCTAAGGGCAAACATACAGAAAAACACTTTAAATCTGTATCTATTTGGTTTCTAAGCCAATCTCTTCCCATCAGAACTTGAGAAATGCTTTATTAAAATGGTATCATTTCAGGGAACAACCTGTTCCCTTTGTCTCATCTACAGATTAATTTTTCCATAGATTTTGGGAAAATCAGAATCCAAGCCTCATCTATGCCCATGCAGGCATTCAGATATATCTGGACATGGCTATGGTATTGATGGGTTTAGATTAATTTGTTTATTCAAATTTGGTTTGGGGCATTTGTGAACTCCGACACTATGCTACATGCTAGAGATAAAGTATTAACAAAACATGAATTGTATGAGTGATTTTGCATAGCATGGCAGGGGATTAGGGTTGTAGGTATGTGCTGTAGAGTTTGAAGGGAAGGATGGGATGGACAAGATAGCATTGCCTCTAACTTTTAGCCTGATCCCTGGATTCATGCCTTAGTTCTCAAGACAGAGGTTCTGCCTGGAGAATTTGAAGGGAGGAGTTGTTTCCCTTGAAACTTTGAGGGTCTGAATTCAAGTAATGCTTCTTCAGTGCCTCTAGTGATAAATTTCAATATAGAATATAAAAATGGGCATTGTTCCCTCTCTGGCATGAAATATGAGTTGCTGCCATTTAGTGATGATTTGACAATTTTATATTTGATAATACAGCTTTGGGTGTGCTAGTAATTATCTCCTTGGCGTGGCCTCATCCCAGTCTCAACATTATCACTAGCCATAGAAAGGGCCCATGAATCTCCATGTGCCCTCACTGATATCACTATTATGAATGATCTTTGCACAGGTAACCAGCTGTCTTACTCCTTCATCTCAAACACATCTCTGCATAAATGGGTCTTTCCTGACTCCCTGTTTAAAAAGCTTGTCCTCACCTCCATCACTCTGCATTTTCTTACTCTGCTTTAGTTTTCACCACTGCATTTATGACAACCTAGCATATTGTATATCTATTTGCCTGTTTATTTCCTGTCTCCTGCCATGTGAGCCCCATGAGAATAAGAACATTTCTGATTTTTTTTTACATTGTTTTATACAGTCACTTGAACAGAGAATATTATGTAGGAGATGTCTAACAAATATTTGTTGAATAAATTAATGGCCCTAGTGCCATGAAGGATAGATAGCAGCAGCAGTGTCAGAATCAAAGCGCTATGATCAATTGATTAAGAGTGTAAAAACATGGCATAAAGGTTAATGAATTGTAAATAACTCTTCTGATGGCCTTTAGAGGTGATTGGGGCAGACTTTAAAAAAAAATGCTGGAGGTTATCCATTGTGTAGTTAAGGAGTAGTCTTCCAGGAGTTCCATTATTACTAATAATTCAATTTCATTTGTATTTATATCTTGGTGAAGCCAGAAGAAACCACAATGTGATTTTAAGTATCTTAATGCATACTATAATTAGTATGCATCAGGAACTAATGATATCTCTTGAGTTGGAGTCAACTGATGTATTTTTGGGAACATGCTTGTTCCATGTGACCTAGGGCTCAGTCTGAGTTCTCCAGGTATAATTAACTTTACAAAGACTTTGAATATCCAGATTGCTTTGATTTTCAACTCACCCTTTCTATTTTAGGAGAATTAAATTCAAATGCACAGAATTTGTTTAAAAACCCTGGAGACGCTTTCATGATCTGCAGATCCTTGTTGTTGCCTAGCACCCTTCCTGGGAATCTGGCAATTCATTAGGTGTCTTTCTTTCCATCTAATGGACACTGTTCTCCCTGACTCAGGTGACCTTTGTAACCCTGATCTTGTATTTGGCATAATGCCCCATTGCACAGCTAAGGCAACTCATAGTTGAAGATCACTACAGGTTTAATAATAACAGAAGAAAAATTCAATAGGGAAAGTTATTTACAATTGCTGCAAGATGCAGTTATTCTTAGGAACTATAGACAAAGTCTTTCCCATATCACAAAATTAGCTATCTGCCTGGAATAGCTCTGAAAATATTTAATATTTATATGCAAGGTTAGTCTCAATCACTATTTTATGTCCAGTATTGATATCTATTCTCAGGATGATTTACAAATGAAAAGTCAAATTTCTCCTAGGCAAATTCTGTCCTTATGATGACCTTGTACAATATCCACTAATAGCACAACTCATTATACTACCGTAGTCCAAATCCACACAGTTCTCAAGATACGCAGTAATTATTGTTGAATAAGTTATGACAAAGCTGAATTTAGCCATCGGTGGTCCACTTACTTTTTAGAATTTATTCTCCTTCTACACCTGACCATAGATACCACTGCATTTTCCTCCAGATTTTTATCCTGTGTGTAGATCCTGAAAAATTAGTTCTTATTGCATTTAATAATATTTTCTCATTTGCTTTGGTGTTTTTCATTTTTAATGTCTCATTAATTAAGTGAAAATTACAGAAAATTTAGAAGGTACAAATGAACAAACTAAAACATTTGTATTACTTGGTAATACAAACAGTATTACCAAATAATTACTACTCTCAAAAAAACATTTGTTCTTTCTATTTGTATATATTTATAACCATATTTTAAAGGGCTTATATTGGAATGCCATTTTCCACTTCATAATGTAGCATTACTTAGACAACTATTACATAATGTTTATGACTTCACAGGACTCCAGAAATAGATATATCATTTAATCAGTCATTTTTAGTAAGATATTTAGATTTATTCTAATCATCCACTATTCTCTGAGAGCTTCATGAACATTCTTGCAGCTATATGCTTAAGATAAATTTCTTAAGAATTATTGGGCTAAATTACATGAAAAAATTTTAAATTATGCTTAAATAACATCAAATTGACTTCTAGGAAGATTATGCCAATCCATGCCAACCAGGAATGCGTGTGAATGACTACTGTCCTATACTTGCACCAACACTTGTATTCCTTCCCCCTCCCCCTCTTTCTCCTCCTTCTCCTTCTTCTGCAATATTTAGAAATTTAAATAACCATTTTTTTTATTTTTTAGTTCTTATTTCTTTCCTAACAAAGCTTAATATTTTAAAAATATGTGTTAGTCATTTGTTCTTTTTCTTTTGTTATTTGTTTGGCTAGATCCTATATCTTGTTTTTAGTAAAGGTATTTCTCTTCGTTTTCTTTTTCATTACTGAGCTCTCCTTTCTGAGAGCTGTCGTGAACATTCCTGTAGCTATCTGCTACAAGATATAGCCTAAAATGGAAAAGGTTGTTTCAGTTGTAGAAGACAAAATGCTGAATAGTCAAATATTAATTCTGAGGAATGAGCTTTCTGTCATTTAATAGTCTGAAATGTTTTTATGCCTTCATATTTGCTGAAACCCTTTGCCCACCTGGAGGGCTCCCTCCTGAGGTTCCATGGCTAGTTTCATCCTAACCCTCTAACACCTGGATCAAGGTATATCAAGGATGACTGACTCAGTCCTGAAACGTCTGCTCTTTGCACTATACAATGAGACTCACGGAGAAGTAGCTCACTACCTTTTCTTGAGCAGGCCTCATAAAAAATTGCTTAGTCTATTTCTCCTTTGATTTTTTTTCAACTGCATTGCAACTCTTCTGAGACTAGGGGCCGCATCCTTGTTCTCAAAATACTTAAGGGCAATATGACCTTCTAGTCCAATAAGAGTGTTTTGTGACATGAAATAGTGAATAGTTATTGAGCCCTTTCTCTGCAGCACACACTTATTTACACTTTAAAAAATTATATAAATTATAAAATATGTTTTATAATTATTTTCCTCATTTTTCTGAAGTGGAAATCATAGTTCAGAGATATCAAACAACTTGTTCAAGTTACACAGCTAGTCAGTGGTGGGGAGAGGTGTCACGCCCGTATCAATGTGACTTCAGCACTTTTGTTTTTATGTCACTATTTTCCCAGCCTTTTTAGCATGGAGCTTCCCTCAACTAGGCAGCTGAGTACACACTTGACAATTTGATTTGTTATTTATCCAGGAAGAGCACTATCTTGTGAGAACAAGTGTTTTGTCCATTTCTGACTCATTTCAATTCCAAGATAACATTCTAGCTTTTATTTCAATGAATAATGCTGGTGAGTATACACGTAACTTCAAAGCTGCCAATTTATATCTGCCTTACCTTCTCTTCAGAGGCCACTAGAAGATTGCTGGTCATGTCAGCTCACTTTTGAGACTAGAAATTATATTACCATTTTCTATAAAAATATTGAAACATGCACAGGCACCACACCAAAAGAGGTTGTTATATTCCATTTTCTAAAATTGCAGCAAAGAGAGTGAGTTTTCTCCCTTCGGATACTGTGTTGTCTATTTTTTATTTTTTATTTTTTTAGTATCATTTCGGCTTAGAGAAACTGGTTATCTTTCACGATAGATTTTCTCTGCTGCTAAAATGCTCTGCTCACCAGGCGTTGATGAGTTGATTGTTATCATTATTATAGAAATAAAAAAGGGAACAGTGCAATGAAATAAATAATAGTCTGAGTGATTTGGAAGCCGAATTTTGAATGTTGCATCAACATCGGGGCATGAGTTCTGGGACGTGTGATCATATTCGTTATTTTACTCTGGATCACAGGATTTATCTTGTTTCCTTATAACATTTAAATATTTCACTCTATATTTATTCAATTAATACACATGCACAGACATAATAGAACTTGGCTGATAGAAAATGAATATTTTATTTGTATATACACATCTGATATAAAAATTATTCTGTGCATTTATATTTGCTTTGTATTTAATATTGTTCTATCTCTGTGAGGCAGTAGGGAAGAGAAAAAAAGAAGTCCTTCTACACATTCTCTTGTATTCCCAGATTCAGAGTTATTTCAAAACAAGGGCTGTGGATTTTTTTTTTTTTTTAGATTTTTTTCATATTAATGTTTGCAGATACATGGTCTCACTATGTTGGCCAGGCTGGTCTCAAACTCCTGGGCTCATGTGATCCTCTGGCCTCATCCTCTCTAAGTGCTGGGATTACAGGCATGAGCCACTACACCTGGCTTATGGAAGGTTTAACTGACACTTAGTTACTAGCATTGCAAGTATTTGTTGTCTGGATAAAAAAATGAATTAATAAACATGAGCATCATTTGATTTCTTTCTTTACCTTCTCTGTTAATCAATTGCAAAATTTTGGTCTTTCCTTTTCCTTTTTGAATTGTTTTTCTCTCCACTTACAAGACCATTATGAGAATTAAGCGCCACATCTGTCCTAGGGGAGAAGTTCAATCAACTCCAAAGTCCTCTCAGTTCATCACTTGGCTTTGGATCCTTGCTCACATCACACTAAATATTATCTATTTACAAGAGAAAACGCTCACTGATTTCTCCCTTGTAAAACATCTTTTAAGTAATTCATTGACAAATAATAATTATGCATATTTATTATGTACAATATATTGATCTGAAATATGTATAAATTGTGGAATGGCCAAACTGAGCTAATTAGCATATGCACTATATCACATACTTATCTTTTTTTTTGGTGAGAACAATTAAAATCTCTTCGAGCAATTTTCGGGAATACAATACACTGTTGTTAACTACAGTCACTATGTTGTAAAACAGATCTCTTCAACTTATTCCTCCAAATTGAAACTTCAGATAATTTGAGCAGTATCTCCCTGCCCCCTCCAATTTTTTTGAAGTTTAAAAAATGTTATTCTATTTTAGGTACAAAGGGCTAGCTTGGTTTCTTCCATTGGGTAAATGCATTAAATAATAAGCTATTCAAGAGAAATCACTTAGTCCAACTTGATGAACTAATCAAACATCATTATTCAGTCTCCAAAGCTGAACAAAACACCTAAAATGCCCCCTCCAGCATCTCCAGGCAGCTAAGCACAGCTAATATCTGCTATGACCTGTTTTTCTCTAACTTACTAATGTCACTACTGGGAAACTCGCCTTCTTAGTTCAGAATTCCCCACACTTATATCTCACTAGGCCTTCTGCCACTAAACATCCAATAGTTAAATAAATACGAGAAAGACTGGATTAAATAGGTCTTCATATTGTAGGACTTTTCCAAGCTTTATACTCTGCAAATTCACATGGTAAACTGGGGGCAGAGCATGTCATATTTCTCAAACTAGAATGACAATTGAGTACTCTCTCTGTGTTCCTTCTTTCATTTTGAGCAACACCTGTCAAACGCCCTGAAATTCTGGGAGAAACACTACTTTAGTCATTCTTGGGAGTGGGATTCACATCCCTACCTCATTCATTACTCTGCCTCGAATAGTGTATCTGTATCCTGCCTTTTCCATTTGCACAAACTCTAAGATTATTTGAGAAATTTTGAAAGTTTAAGTTTGTGTTTATATTAAGACAGCCAAGCTACTTATTCAGCTAGGACTAGGAAAAGTGGACTCTGGTAAAAATTTGAAGATTTTCCACGGAGCAATAGGTTCTAGTGACAGAGGAAAATGCTAGTCAGAAACAGGACAAAAACGGGGAAGCACAATGTCATACAGACTGAAGAATGAAAATGATTTTGCTCTGAGTGAAATCCTGTGACAAAGTTTCATGGTGACAAATTATACACACAAGCTGGTAATAATGAGGATTATCTTGTTAGAGTGGAGAAGTCTCAAGTCTAATTGCAGGTGTCCTATTCCTTCAGGCTGCTAAAACAAAATACCCTAGATTGAGTGGCATGTAAGCAAGAGTAATCAATTTTGTACATTTCTGGAGGCTAGGAAGTCCAAGATCCAGGCACCAGCAGGAGCAAATGAAGCGGAGAATCTTATACAGGGCTTGAGTGAATAAAGAAACAGATAAAATATTTCTAAAAAATAATTTGGAAGTAGGTATTGACTTCAATGAGGTCAGACTCTTTGGTCCAGCAATTCTTTTTATAAAAAACCTATCTCCAGAAAAAAGTAGAGATGTGTGCTAAGATTCATAGCCAAGGCTGTTTATCACAACAAAAGTTAGGCTATTAAAAAATTGGTAATCCACGTTCCCAAATATATGTATAATTAATTATCATTTCAATTATATTCAGTATGATTCGAACTGTATTAGTCTGTTTTCACACTGCTATAAGGAACTATCTGAGACTAAGTAACTTCTGAAGAAAAGAGGTTTAATTGACTCACAGTTTCACAGACTTAACAGGAAGCATGACTGGGGACCTCAGGGAACCCACAATCATGGCTGAATGTGAAGGGGAAGCAAGCACCTTCTTCTCCTGGTGGGAGGGGAGAGAGAGAGAGAGAGAAGGGGGAAGTGCTACGCACTTTTAGACCATCGGCTCTCATGAGGACTCATTCACTATCACAAGAACAGCCAGGGAAAAATCCACCCCCTTGACCCAATCACCTCCCACCAGCCCCACCTTCAACATGTGGGGATTACAATTCCATGAGATTTGTGTGGGCACACAGAGCCAAATCATATCAGAAACAATTATAAACACATGGGCATGCACACAGGCAGAAGTGGATGGGAAAAAATAATAGTAGTTATCTTTAGGTTGTGTCAGTATAGATGATAATGATAATCTTTTGCTTAGTATCTTATATGTAAAATTTCTCCATAAATACATATATTCATTTTATACTCAGAAAAAATATTATTAGGAACACTGGCACTTAGTTACTACCTGCACTTTTTATATTTGAAGATACTTCATCTTTCATATGCTCAGGGAATATCATTCCCAGTTGTTTACAGATGCTGATGTCATACTTCCAGAATTCAGATTTCAATGTCCTGGCTTAATATTTGTGTAGTTTAGAGTCACCCTCTTTAAACTTCAGTTTCCTTATTTGTAAGAGAGGGATAAAAATAATAATCACTTTTATGGGTGTTAATGGAGTCAAACGAAGTAATAAATACATAGTACAGTGGTTGGCATAGAGTAAATCCTCAAAATTCATATTATTGTGAATAACTTTAAAACAGAGACATCTACCCCAATATGTTGTTGTGGGAATTTAACTAATGTATTTCCAAATGTCTATATTAGGACCTGGCATAGCGGAGACCCTCAAGAAATATTGGCTCCACTCCGCTTTCTGTCCTGCCCTTTTCCCCTGCCTATGGAGCAGGTGGGTATTCTCCACTCTCCAATGGAGCAGGCAGGAAGCCAGGTGCAGAGTGTGCTGCCACCTAGTGGAGCACTGCGTATCCACGGAGGCAGCCTGGTATTTATTTGTTTGCTGCTTCATGTATGTTTTTATTTTTCAGGAAATCATATAAATCCATTTGTCCCGCACCTACACAGGATTTCTGCTGCCCTTGCCCTCTGCTAGATTGGCGTGCTTTTTCTTACTAATGCAATTTTGTAGAAGATTTTCACTTGTAGGGTAGCTGAACTAGAACCAATTACATTCTGTTGTAAAGGGCAAGGAATGGAAAGCCACACCAGCATCCCTTCAGCTGGATCTTTGTAGAGAGCCCTGGGTAAGAAATAAATGGGACTCAGACTATGAATGGGGAGCCCAGGGGTCTCTTCCCACCCTTGTGGGGCATGTGATTCCAGGGAGCAGAGCTGCTGGTCTTGGCTTTGCATCTTTTATCGGGTCTCCAAAGTGAAAGAGAAGTAAGCTGCTTGAGCTCCCCATCATGGTAGAGGACAAAGATAAAGATGAGAACAGTGTAAACCACTCTGAAAACGGGGTTCTCCCCTCATCCTTTTTCTGAGAGCTAAGGGCTTGCTCAGAGTGGCTATACCTCAGGTAGGTTAATAAAAACCTCTCTCATCAAATGAACCCGTTTCTCAATATTTCATGGAAGAAAGCTTGGGACAGAGAAAAAGATGGACCTTAAATCCTGTTTTAGCCACTCTTAAGCAACGCAATATTGGAAAAGTCATTTCACCTCTCTATGCCTCCATTTTCCCAATTTTAAATGGAGAATAATGCTCATGACAAATTTGTAAGATGACATGAAACAATGGGCATGAAAATGAGATACATGCGAACACCATAGAGTTTGACACTTGGGGGTGTAATTTTTAAAAAACATCTCTCCTTTTCCTTTTAGGTTACATTAATTTACTATCTAGGCTGCAGCCTGGTGAGAGAATGGTGGCGGGGGCTAGGAACTGCAAGGAATTGCTTCAGAGCCCTCGGGGTTTACGAGTTGACAAACAATAGTTCTGTGATTGTTGAGCCTGGGAAAGAGTCCAGGGTCCAGGCTGCAGGTAGGCAAATTAGAAAGCAACAATCAATTACTTGGGGTCTACTGTGGGTTATTTCATAGTTAACATGATTGGCTGTGTATCAGTGGATCTGGGCTCCAAGCCCATTTCTTCCATGATCTTACAGTGTGTCTTTGAGTAAGCATATATCTTAGACATTTACTTCTATGTCCAAAGAGGTACAGTGAATTGTTCAGTTCTACTCATCTGGTCAGGGCTAGGTTTCAAACCTTGTCTTTCAGATTGTAAATCCTGGTACACTCCAGTCACAAACATTTTGAAGCAATATATCCCTTTAAATCATCTTGAAGTTGAGTGCCTGCCTATTCAGTTTACTACCAAACTAACCCTGCCAACACTAATATCCTCCTCACATTGCTCAAAAATGCAGACAGTTTCTAAATAATCTGTCTGTTTGAAATAAGGAGATTATTTAAATTTAAAAGTTCAGAAACCACCCAGAGTGTCTGTGATTCAGCTACTCTATCTTAAGACTTTTTCTCCAGCCTATAACATGGTTTACAGCCAAACCTGAAAGGAAGCTTGGGTTCAAGAAGACAATGTGGGTGATACAAGGAGAAGAAAGTTCTTTGGAGTTTATATGGTTTAGATGACTGACAGAAATTTGAATTCATTTTCTCCATTTTCTTGCATCTTCCTGTTTCTTCTCCCTGCCTGTCACTCCAGACTGCTAATCCAGAACTGCTTATACCTATATACTTTTTTTTCTGTAGTCTGGAGTCATAGGACCAGGTCTTAAACTTCAAATCTGTCTCTTATTAATTATGTAAGTTAAGGAAAGCCACTTTACTTTTTGATCTTTAGCGTTTTCATCTACAAAATGAGAATAATGCTAACTCCTTCTGAGTGCCTCTGTATAGATTAACTCAAACCTAGAGCTTACATACCGTTCCTGAAAAGTCATTTCATTTTCAATTATTCTGTCACTTCCTAGTTCTGAGTGCTTCTAAGCAATATCTAGACATCATTCTCAGTCCTTGTGCTTCTGACCTCTTGGGGAATCATGAACGATCTGGAATTCAGAGATAATCCATTGTATGTGTTATTTGTTTGATAGTAAAACTGAATCTACTGAATTTACCTGCCTTTTTTTGTGGCTCACTTGGGATGTAGTATACTATGCAGTATTCCACTCAGGAAGTATATTGTCTCTTGCATGCTGTGTTGTGTAATGATGCCTCATAGTTGAGCTACCGAGTTCATTTAGGCAGAATATATTTAAGTGAGTATTGGATGTGAGAACAGCAAATCCACAGTGAACTGAGATTTTTCTCTTTTAATTCACTGTTGCAGCACAGGTCATGAAGATAGAGCCCTCATGTATGGGATTAGTGCTCTAAAGAGACCTCAGAATGTTCCCTTTCTCCTTCTGCCATGTGAGCTGATAGCAAGAAGACAGCTATCTGTGAATCAGAAAACGAATCCTCACCACACACCAAATCCACTAGCCTCTTTATCTTGGACCTCCTAGCCTTTAGGACTGTAAAAATTAAATTTATCTTGTTTATAAGCTACTCAGCCTATGATGTTCTTTTATAGCAGCTCAAACTCACTAAAACACTCATTTTAGATGTTTTGCTTTCAACATTTGCATAAGTTCGCATACAGCACAGTTGGTCTTAGAATAAGGTGAGTATATCAAGGAAAATAGGTATCCAATAGGCTTTATGGTACCTGAGTTGGAAGGGAATAAAGGATTCTTGATACTATATGGTACAGTGACTTCAGACCATACTTCTATGTTCATGATGCCCTTATCTTTTGAAGTATCAGCTCAAAGATTACCCTGGGAAAGGCCTGAGAAATCACGCCTGACCAGTCCTGCCACATTCAAGTAGGCTGCCGAGCTATTGCCAGATGAAGGACAGCTTGGGAAACAGGATCTCTTGCATCAAGTCATAGAATTCATTCACAACGTATTTGTTTCCTTTATTCAGATTGTTTTATCTTAACTGATTGAACAATGAGGGTGAGAGATGGATGAAGGGAAAGAACTAGAAAGAACTTCCAACCTCCTGAAGTTCAGAAATGGATTAAAAAGAGTATACAAATTGCTTTGGTAACTTCCAACCTCCTGAAGTTCAGAAATGGATTAAAAAGAGTGTACAAATGGCTTTGGTAACTTCCAACCTCCTGAAGTTCAGTAATGGTAAAGAATTAATGTCTTGTTTCCTACTGAGCCATCAGAAAAAATTCAGTAAGAGAGGGATAAATAGTAGAGGGGTAGAGTAGAGACTGCTTCAATTCAGCACCACCTGGGCACTGGTGTTACTCTGAAAAGTGTGTAGCAGGGGCAGCCTGGGAGACATCTCTACATTAAAGCTGGGGTAGCAGCAATGAGGACAGAACCTATTTGGCTTGTTGACTTTTAAGATATTTTATTGCCCCTATAACCTTAGAATCTGAAAGGTTTCCCACCAAGCCTGATTTCAAGACAGAAGCATTTATGATGAATTTTAAACCTCCCCAGAGTCAATAACTTATCATATCTCCTCTCTCAAATTTAAATGCTCTGCAACATACACAGTGATTACTCATCTCCATCGGGTAGGAGAGAGAGTCTAGTATGGCAACCATTTCATGTTGGTAAGGTCTAACTTCATGTTTTGATTTTCCAAAGATTGCCCGCCAGGCTACTTTGCACCCCATGCTAACTCTTAAAAAAATGTTTTATACATTTTGTAACATGGAAACTTATCACCTTATTCTTCCTTTGATATAGATTTATGTGTTACAGGACTGCTGTCCAGACTCTGGTGCTTTTCATACACATTCTAAACCGTGGATAGAATAAGGTTAAGTCCCTGCGCATGTGCCTGATCAATAAATCTATCTTCAAGATTTCTGTCAGAGACAGAGAAAGCTAATTTCCAATTCTATTTTAATAATTAGACTGATATGCATTTTTTATTTTTTAACAAATCCAAGGGAAGTATCCAAGGATGGTTCTGGAAAAACGGTATTGAGCATTAAGTCCAAAGTATGAGATGTAGTAAAGTTCAAGATGAGAAAGTCAGTAACAAGGTCACCATTCGGGGATTAAAAAAACAGTGTGAGATAATACTGATATGGTTTGGCTGTGTCCCCACCCAAATTTCATCTTGAATTGTAGGTCCCATAATCCCCAAGTGTCATGGGGAGGACCTGGTGGGAGGTAATTCAGTCATGGGAGCAGACTTTTCCTGTGTTGTTCTCATGATAGTGAATAAGTCTCATGAGATCTGATGGATTTATAAAGGGCAGCTCCCCTGCACATGCCCTCTTTCCTGCCACCACTGTAAGATGTGCCTTTGCCCCTCCTTCACCTTCTGCCATGATTATAAGACCTCCCCAGCCATGTGGAACTGTGGGCCCAAAAAACTTCTTTCCTTTATAAATTACCCAGCCTCAGATATGTCTTTATTAGCAGCATGAGAACAGACTAATATATATATACTATTATTAGAAAGAGTTGAGCCAATTCTAGGAATGTTGGAGTCCTGTCTTATGGGATTTCACCAAGGGAGGCTTCATGAATATGAAGACCTGGACAAGGATGGAGACAGATAGGGACCTCCTCCTTTCCACAAATGTGGAAGAAAGAGTTTTAGAAAGATTAATTGCTCAACAGCCCAGTTGTCATAATTTGATCATTACAAAAGTCTCTAGAAGTCCCTTGTGTTAAAGTCAGCACAGAAGCCTGGATCAGAGCTGTCCTTCATCTGGAAGGACAGCTTTGGTAGAATTTTCATTAGCAATTCAGTGCCTCTCATCAGGTTATACTGGCTTCTAGTCATCCCATGCCTTGTGTTCTAGTCCTGGTGACTAGCCTTCTCTCTGGTTTCTGGGAAAAACACACCATTTTGTACCTCATGTCTAAATTGATGCCTAATTTTAATCCTTAGTTCCAAATATATTCTGACAAGAATGAAGCCTGGTGTTGCCAATTCCATTCCTTTCCAAGGTGAAGATTCTTTGCCTCACTATCTGATATGTTTTGGATCTGTGTCCCCACCCAAATCTCATGTTACATTGTAATCTCTAATGTTGGAGGAGGGGCCTGGTGGGAGGTGATTGGATTATGGAGGTAGATTTCTCAGGAATGGTTTAGCACCATCCCCTTGGTGCTGTTGTCATGATAGAGAGTGAGTACTTGCAAGATCTAGTTGTTTAAAAGTGTGTGGCTCCTCTCCTCTCTCTGTCTTTTTTCTGCTCTGGCCATGTGATAAACTTGCTCCCATTTCACCTTCCACCATTATTGTAAGTTTCCTGAGGCCTCCCCAGAAGCCCAGCAGATGCCCGCATCATGCTTCCTGTACAGCCTGCAGAACCATGAGCCAATTATACCTCTTTTCATTATATTCCAAGTCTCAGGTATTTCTCCATAGAAATCCGAGAATGGACTAATACACTACCACTTCTAACTTAGTTTGAACTCATAATTTGTTCTCAGAAGTTTCTCTGTAACTTTCTAGAATTTTCACCATGCTGCCTCTGTGACTTCCCGTTGCTGTGCTCAATTCACTTGTAGAGAAAGTTTATTTTTCTAGTTCCCAGCAATGCCATCCAAAGGTTTTGCTAGTTGGAATCCCTGACAGGCAGCTCCCATATCCTTTCTCCTTTGGCATTACCTGGGAGGGTGGTCATTATTTGCTTTCCTTGGAATACAGAAGTTGGAGGAGAATTCCCAGTGTAATTTGCCTCACACCTTAAGCCCAAATGGCTTTCAGCACTGCTTCAGAAGTACTGTCTAGAAGCAAAAGTCAAGAAGTACAGCATCCTCTGTATTAGCCTGGTTTCTCCAGAGAAATAGAACCAATAGAATTTATGTGTATATTCTGTCTTTCTGTCTCTCTCTCTACATACACACACACACACAGACACACACAGACACACATACTTCACACACGTATACATTATATATGTGTGTATGTGTGTGTAGGTACATATATAAACACACCTGAATCTCATCCAAAACACCTTCACAGAAACACTTAGAATAATGCTTAACCAAATATCTGGGTTCTCTGTGGCTCAATCAAGCTGACACATAAAATTAATTATCATATCCTTCTATTATTCCAGAGGCTGAAAAACACATTGCACTGCTGCAGTCACTAAATTCAGTGTCATTAACATAAATATCATTTTCCAGGAAGGAACCTTAAATGCTTAGCCTTGAAAAAGAGGCAACTTAAAGAGAAGAGGTCCTTTTGTTGCCCTTTCATTGGTTTTAGTCCCCATTTCCTTTAGGTATATTCCCTGAGCACTCACCTACCTGTCTTATCAGACACTTTCTTACCCCTTCCATAGCCTCCACCCTTGCCCTGTCCATGCCTCAGGTTTGACACAGAGCTGGGTTCCTTCCTCACTCTTTGCTAAAAACAAATTTCATAATACATTATAATAGCTACAACAACAGCTGTCTTCTCTTGTGTGCTTACTGTATGAAATATTTTACATCTATTAGCATGTTAAATCCTCATAACGACCCTGTGAGGAATGATGATGCCTATTTTGCAGATACTGTGAGAGAAAAACAAAGGGATTAATGAACTTGCTTAAGGCCACACAGTCATTAAATGGTAAAACCACAATTCAAACCCACATATGTCTGACACCAAAGTCTGTGCACAACAGTTACGCACTGTGCTCCCTGCCCCCACCTCTGTAAATTATTTCACCAAAGGCTGAGTAGCTGGCTCAAATGGAAAATTTTGTCTCTGATTCAGTCTGGTAGCTCAACACAGATCCGAACTCAGTGATCTTTTCCAAGCATTGGCATACACAGAAGGACTGAAAATCTTGTGTGACTTCTCTGTGAGCAATTAAGGGGCTGCATTCTGTACCACGCCATTCAGCATTCACTATTCATCATCACAAACTTTCAGACACACTGAAGGTCACGATTGAAAACACAGTTATTTTAAGAGATGGCATTGTTCTCAAAAACCACAGTAGGGCCATTGCAGAATGATTTTAACTCAGATCTATATTCAGAGATGAATTCTCCTTTCAGCTCAAATGACGCAGGTTTGTTAGTTGGGGTGTGAGTAGGAGGTGGGGAGATAAAGGAGCGGGGGACAAGTATTCATGCTCATCCATCTCTTGCTCACCTTCTGATAGTTATTTATTTCCCCTGTACTTTTCAAACTCTCAAATTCTTTGCCTCAGCCTAGCATCTTCATTTTATTTAATTTGTCATATGAATATTTTTCAATAAGGGGAAACCTTTAAGGAAAATTGAAAAATATAAGACATCTGCATAATAAAATCTTTTTGCAAAAGATGCAAGATTTTCTTTATGTCATGCTTTCTTCTAATTCGTTTTCCTCCAAATTTGTTGTAGGTAATATGCTTAAAGCATGCCCACCTTTTTCCTAGGATTCTGCTTTACTTTCAAACACTTTCTCTGCTGTCATAAATAATTGCCATTGAAGATTTCAAGATTTGAGAAAACAAGGTACAGGAGGGAGGAGCTACAATATATGCAATTGATAAATGAGATAGGGTTTTAGACTGAATGATTGGTCTTAATTCTTTGCTTTTCTGAGGTCATATGATATATTCACTCTCTTGCTCTTTCTATGCAGTGCATTTTCCTCCCCTTGCCTTTAGGCTTGCCCATGTTACTTGTTTAGCCAGTTGAATTTTAGCAAATGTGTCATGAGCATTGTCTTTTTGCTTGTGTGTCATCACCATGAGAAGGACACACCATCCAGAATAAGGAGAGGCAAATGGATTGACCTGAAATGAACCTAGAGTCTGGATTCAAGCACAGCCAACCCAGCTTGGATCACTGAATCTCAGTCCTGTACAGAAGAACAGTGAGATGTACAATACGTTTCAATTCAAGAAATGAATGCTCATTTTTGTAAGACACTGAGGTTGAAGGTTGTTTGCTACACCACATTTTGGTGAAAATACTTGGCAGTGACACCAATCCAATCACGAATGATCCCACAACACAGAGCTAGAGTACATGTAACTTCAGCATCTCCTACTATTCACTAAGTGCCAACATTGTGCTGGCAGCTTTACATGTTCTCTTATTTCAATTTTACAACTATGAGAAGTAGGCATTATCAATTTAAGGTTCAGAAAGATTAAATTACTTTATTAAGGCCCCATGGTGAGTAAGTTATAGAACAAAACCTGAATCTGAGATTTTTTCTAGTAGACTTGCTCTGCTTTGGAAAAACCTTTTTTTTTTTTTTTCAATTTAGTTATTTAAAGTTGAATTTGTGCATATTTTAAAAATAGGATAAAAGCAGTAGCCATTCTCTACCATCTACTACACTTTGGATTTATATCATATTCACATATTTCTCTATTTTTTTTCAATGTTCTTATTCACTCTTGTAGATAAGGATAGCTGAGATTACACTGGCCATTTTACAGATTAGGAGACTGGGACTCACCAATAAGGTCTTAATCTTCCCCCTACCTTTGTCAAACTTTAGACAGGTCTTATCCCGACTTTAGGCCCCTGACCTCCTTCTCCTTAGATCATTTGCTTTAGAGAACTTGTGATTGTGAATAATTTCTCTGCCCCTTTTACATGGAAATCTTCCCCAACCCTTTTTTGCAGTTTTACAACCCAGTGATACCTTTCTCAAGGATCTGGGAGCCATTCCTTTTAAATACAATCATCAAAAAAGACCATGTCTGTATCTGACAGTCTCTGTGGGAGCGTAGGAACCTAACTTCCATAAGCAGCAATGAGCAAACCTAGATGGTCACATCACTCTGGCCAACCTTCCCCTAAAATCCACAGTGCTTTTCCTCGAGCTCTTGACCCTAAAAAGCAGTAGTCTTGAATGATGTCTTTCTTGTATGTTTACCTATATGGTGCCTTTTCTTTTGGGCATGAACGAAAGAACTATTCATTTAAGAAGACTCAGTAAAGGATTATCAGGGTGTAGACACAAATTTAGAGTCACTAGGATCAAATCTATCTTCTATGGTTTCTTTCACTTATGCTCATGTTATTGATATTTATGGATCTTGTTTTTTATTTTTTCTCTAGTCTTACCTTTCGAAGGTTTTGTTTGTGTTTACTTGGCTGATGAGACTGTACCAAGGAGCCTAGGTCCAGAGCCTCAGACTTTCCATTGTATAACGAGGCTTGGCCTCAGGTCCTTAGAGACTGTGGGAAGTCTCAGAGCATTGCTTTGTTTGACACCCTAGAAAATTCCCCACGATGTTTTATTTGAAACAGTAGCATGGGCTTCCAGATATTTTTAATTAAATGTGCACTGTCTGAAGCCTCAGCCTTTGGCTGCCCATTTATCATGAAGTTATCTGCAGTTGTTGCAGCTGTCACTAGAATAAAACTTTCTACTTTTCTCCACATGATGGCAGTATAAGTTAATGTTAAACCTCAGCACTCACAGCCTTCAGAATGAGGGGTTTTGTTCAGAATTGGCCACTCAATTCTCTCTCCATGTACCCACAGCCTCCTGGAACTTAGCTCTAAATATTTCTCACTTCCCCTCTTTTCAACTTAAACAAAGGCAGCCTCTTCAGTTCAAAAAGGATGTCTGTGAATGAAAAATCCATACGGCACAACAGTTTCATTATAAAAGACCCCCAGACACAGGAGGCCAGAGTCCAGCTGCCCACAAAACCACATGCAACTAACTCTTAGTTCTGGGCTGCTGAGTAGTTGTCTATAAATAGCACTGGTTGGTTACCGATTGTGAGCAACCCTGACCTAATCGCTGTTAATCAATAAACTCATTGAAGTATAATAGCCTCATTGGCAGTGAACTGGATCAGGTTCAAGCTACAAAAAAATAGTTTTGATAAGTAATGGGATGGTAATTATTTATCAGAGCACGGAGCCTCAAACAGATCCAGCAAGAAGAAATAAGTGCAAAATCATGCATGATCCATCTTTTCTATACTTCCAGTAAAATAAAGGAGACAAAATCTTTCTGAAATTTAAAAAACTGGGTATTGCTTACAGACATTAGGAAGCCAAAAGGAAGGTTACTTCTTTGACAAATAACTGAAATTGCATTCCTACTTTATAAAGACGAGGCAGATTTTCAAAGGGGACTTTTGCTTCTCATATCTTTAAATATTAGATGATCTAAAGTCACACATAAGTCAGCCAGGTGTAGTTGCTCATGCCTGGAATCCCAGCATGTTGGAAAGCCAAGAAGGGAGGATCACTTGAAGTCAGGAGTTTGAGACCAGCCTGGCCAACATGGTGAAACCTCGTGTCTACAAAAATTAGCCAGACGTGGTGGTGTATGCCTGTAGTCCCAGCTATTCAGGAGGCTGAGGCCAGAGGATCACTTGAACTGGGGTGGAGGAGGTTGCAGTGAGCCGAGATTGTGTCACTGCACTCCAGACTGGGTGACAGAGACTCCATCTCAGTTAATAATAATAATAATGTACACATAAGCCAAGTAAGTCAAGTATTATATCCTTCTGGGAAAACATCTACTCTGTACTTAAGCTTCTTAAATTCTCAGAGTAATATGACTTCCAAAATTGGTAACTAATCAAGGAAAAGCTGTAACTACAAACTTGTCCTTTTTAGTCTTTTTTCTACTACTCCCTACAGTAGAGACATCTTTGCTAATATTCCTTATTTTTTAGTTCCTTTTTAGAAAACATATTATAAATAATTTAAAAGCCAGTGAGAGCTCTTGTTCTTCATCTTCTACGGTGCTTAGAACAGATTTCGACACTGCTTCCTCTCTAAATGAACATTAGTTACATCTTTGCTTAAACAACACAGCATGAGAACAAGTGACTTGAGATCTTCACCTAAGTGCAGTCCTAACATCTCCATGTCTAAAATTTTTAAAAGGCCATGCTAAATATCAACACTCTGCAAAATCGCTACCCCAGATGTCCTCAACGAAATCTTCAAAAAAATCCTTGGAAAGAATCTCCTAAGATTACTATGGAAAAACCTAGAAATGGATAGAAGATATAATAATGTTAAACTTTAGCCTTTCTTTCAAAAAATAGAGGAAAACCATTATATAACATGATAGAAACAATTTTCTGAATATCATTTTACAAATTTCAAATACGTGTGTTTGTAGGCTTGAGAAAAATGATATATTTTTGAATGCAACTGGAAAGGTTTAACAAAGAAAGCCTTTTCTGGTCCCCATGGGGGGAAATCAGCTTTAGACTGTTAGCACACACATCTGAAAGTTCAATGAACTTCAGTTAGTTGCTATGCCAACCAGCAGAAGACCTGTCCAGATATGAATTGATAACACAAATAAAATCTCCCCAAAGATGATGCTTGTTTGGCTTAAGGGCATAGTCTTTGTAACAAACTTTGACAAATCACAAGTCTGCCGGTTTGGAGGATTTATTTGGACCACAATACAAATGTCCTTAGTGCACTACTTTTTTTTTTTTCCATAGGAAATTGAGCAGTTGCTTCCAGAGGGGGTGTAGCTTTTCTTTACTCTTTTATTTTATCTTTTCCTTTCCTAAGCATAAAAGTACCAAACACAGAGAGAATTACTCATGGTTTCCGATTATAAGAAAGAAAGAGTGACTAGAACTAGAACAGCAAACCTTGGCAGATGTTTTAGATTCCACTCTCACCTTGCGTTAGAAGTTGGGCCATTAATCTTTGTTTCTTAATGTCACATCTCTGCTTGCCATAGGCAGGGTCCCTAAGCTGACTGTATAAAAAACCCTTGATAAATGTATTTGGAAGAATTTCTTTGTAGGATTTGCTTTGAGCTTCTGTTTGCTCTATATAATCACGGTAAACTAATTTGGGTAATATGATAGTTTACACCAACATCTAAGGGATTGGAGAAGATTAAAAAATGCTACCATCCTTTTTCCATGTATGATTTCATTATTGTCACTTTAAAAACACTTTGGTTGTCACACCCCTCTTCAAGAATCTGAAGTGTATCTATTCTATGAAATGGAAAAGAGTGTACAAAAACATGTTGAGAGTTTTAATGATAGATATGTGTGTTCTGAATATGCACTGTAATATATATGCCTAACACCAACAACCCATGAAACAGTCACCAAAACTGTGTTGTTTGTTTTGTGTAATATGACCTAGACCCACTTGTATAATTCTTCCTTTAACTCCTGGATCTCCACTTTGCATTAGCTAATTTTTCCTTTCACCTCTTTGAGAAAGTCTCCTCTTTGTTGAAGCCAACAAGGAGATCCAACAAGGTGTGGAGCAGATATTATAAATAGTAGTGATTTTAAATTAGATTCCTTTTTTAGTTCAGATTAAGGAAGTTTCTTGCCAATGGGCATAAGGGCTGTAATGTAAATTATTGGAGAATGAAAACTGACTAAAATATTGTTGATGAAATTCACCTTCAGTCAATGAACATTAAAAAATGACAAGGTGACAGTGGACATACACTTCCCAGGGATATTATTTTATTCTGAAACTGTCCTATGCTTTGTTGGTAGATCAGTAACAAAGGCATACCTGTCCTTAATCAAATTAGTCTGTTTGTCCTGATCGTCAAAGTGGGTCTTATCTTCAATGAGAAAACCATAGGACTATTTATCTTTGGTTCTTGTCTCCCAGAAAGCAAAACAAATCTTTTCAGTCTGAAGCGGATTGATTCTAGATTTATATTACAAGGAAGGCTCAATACTAAGAGATATAAAACTTTCCACTTTTCTGTTTTTGAGTAGCAGTTTAGATTCAAGACTGTATTTGGAGAGGAAAGACAGAAATCTCTAATTTAGGAAAATATACATAGCAGTACATATTCCCATAGGTAAACTGATAAAAGCCATGACTTAGAACATCTGAGAGTTGGTGAAAATTCACATCCTGTTTTCTTTCTGTTATATTATGAACCACATTGGAGCTATTGAAGGAGATAATTCTGAATTAAAGGATATAGTTCAAAAATGTTCCTCAAAAAAATATGTAATTGTTTGTGATAAGTGATACATTATGTATCAATAAAATTATCTCTTTTTAATTGTTGAAGGGGTTGCTAGGAAGCATGAGAGTGGCCCTGGGGACAGTGGCAAGAGCCAGGAAAATGGGGACCTTAATGACATGCTCCTAGAAGTGCTGAAAATTTTAGCTGTGCAGAGACACTCCTCGTGGTGGATAGGTGTTTTATACCATTCCCAATAACTCATGAACTAGTATTATAAAACACATTTTCTAATCAAGTGTTATCCTGAAAAGAACAGTGAACACACTCTTATTCATATTATAACTACACTGCACCCAACCCAGTGGAATGTATCAGTGAGGTGCAAACCAAGAATTTTGTAGAAAATAGTATTTGAGGCTAGAGTGGAACAATCTGGATGATGAACAAACTTCTGAGCATCTGGTGACCATATAAAAGGAAGCTAAAGAGACAGCAATGACAGTAATACCTGCTTTAGTTTTACACCTGCCCTATGATGGCTCCCAGTTTCTGCTGAGGTGGTTCCAATATTCGCTATGGAAATTGGTGAGGAAAAACAGAAGAGGTGCTGTTCTTTCATCTTCACTTTAATCAAAGTAGCTCAATTTTTTTCTGTCTTATACATTGAATTTCTGTGTAGGATCTCATGTGAAGAACCAGATCTATTCTACAAAATAAAATATTACCTACCATAAAAGCCTACTGCTCATTGAGAAGCTCTGAAAGAATGTCTAGGTCTTGTCTTTGAGTCAGTGAAACAATAAAAGGTCAACATCCATACCTTCATCTTCCACAACAATAGCTTACAAAGTAGTGTCCGTCAGACAACAGTATCAGTATCTCTTTGGAAATTTTTATAAATGCAAATTCTTGAACATGTCCCCAGACCTATCTGAAGCAGAAACTGTGGGTAACCCCCAACATGGGCACCGAGGAAGAAGAGCTGTGCAAACCCCAGGCACAATTAGTGCCTGAAGAATATCTTAGTTTATAGTGTTATTACTCAGCTATTTCCTTTATATAATCTTTCTATATCATCATATAACTTAATGCTTAATATATCTAGCTTATATAAACATACTTAGTACTTATATCTAGCATACTTAGTTCCATATAATCTTTCTATATAATCATATAGGTATTGTAGTCGGAGCTGCACCGACACATTTAGTGCTGATTTATATAATCCTTCCATATAACCATATAGTAGTTTGTAGTAGGAGGAATGCCCAGAGCAGTCACAGAACAGAAGCAGTACATGGGAAAACAGCCAGACCAAGACAAGAACCAAAGACCCAGGCGGTGGCATCCCTGCCTGAAAGGGCATACACTGTATGGCAGGCTTGGAGCAAGAGCCTCTCCTCCTGATAAAGGAGTTGTAGTACCCTGCATTCAGTTGCTGTGGAAAGTAGGCCTCAGGCCTGAGATCCCGCAAAAAAAAAAAAAAAAAAAACGAGGGAGAAGAACCCCTCTGGTGTGACCAGTCACAGCGGCTGTACACCCTGTCAGTCTTTTCTCCCCTCTGTGCTAGCTCAAATCATCCTCCCATAAATATCTTAAGAGAAGAGCACAAGTCTGTCAGCTCCCACTGCATTGGCTTATAGCATCTTTCTATGAGAAACCCTTTGAAGTCTCCAGCCCCCAGATAAGAAGTATTGTGCATGACACCTGTTGCACAAAGCCCACCCCCTTGCCTCGGTGACCTAATGGGGGTGGACCCCTTTGCTGTACATGATCCTCTACTACTGTGCATGGCACGGTCCCCAAAGTGCATGGCCCACCTCTCTGCCCAGGTGACATAATGGGGTGGCCCCCTCGCTTGTGACTCACGTGATTATGTACGCCCTATCACTAAGCCTATAGATGATGACCTCACTTACGACCCTTCCCCCTGCTTGTACCTAATAAATACAGATGCTTCCGGGCGTTCGGGGCCCCGCCTGTCTCCACTCATAGGTGGCATGGCCCCCCGAGTCCAGCTGCTCTTCTCCAGTTCTTCAGTGTCCTGTCTCTTCACTTCTTGGATCCTGCACTTCAGCACAGCATAAGGGACACCCCACGACCCTGTGGGGCCAACAGCCCTACAGAAACTCCAATAAAGCCCAGCAATCTGCATTTTAACAGTTTTTTTAGTTGATTCTGATGCATGTTCAAGTTTGAGAACAAGCGGCCTAGAGCCTAACTTAGTTTACCAAGTAAAAGAAATGAGGTAGTATGAATAGAAAGGCACTATTAGTGCAGCAGTGCGCTTTCTAAGGCAATCTTCTTCCAAGTATTATATCTTACTCAGCTCCAGCCTAAATCATCATGGAGAGAATTGGCTTTCAGTTTTAGGGAAAGGAAAAAATGCTTCCAGTCCTATTTCTCCAACCGCATAAATATCAGTCAAAATAAAGTACTACCCTAACAACTTAAAACCATTGAATAATTCTTTGAAATTCTATCTCGGCCCCAAGCTGCTTATTTGAAAATAGCTGGAGCTAATTAAGAGACAATGGTAAAGTCACTGACATGTTATAATTTGCACTGGTTAAATGCAGTCTTGTATTTTGTTTCTAATGGACTCATAAAACGATAACTGTTGCTCATAAATTCCACTCCATCTAGGTCACCAGGTGATGCACACGTTTGAACAGTGCTAGAAGAAACTGTAGTCACAGGGAATAAGCCAGGATGATATGTTGTCCGTTTCCTTCCCAGAACCCGGACATCTGCAATATCAGTTACCTTCCTGAAATCATGACCCACCTCGGTGAGACTACGCTAGATTGCACTGGAGTTACATTTGGACTTTTTATCAATCCTCAACCCTGGCTCTTCTGGTTTTATTTCAATGATGTTATGCCACTAGATGGCTCCAGAGTGTCTACCTGCAGATGAAAGGCCAGAGATTTGAAAATTGGAGGGCACTTTGTGAGCTATCCCCAGCCATGGTCCTCTGCAATTGACTTCCACTCAACCAAAGGTGATGCCTCCTTTTCTCTCCCCCATCTTTCAAGAATGATGGTGTCTCCAAGGGAAAACATGAATGCCTCAGACCACTAAAGCATGTGTTTTCTCCATATTCCAAACTTTAAAGCCTAGCTTAGAGCAGATGATATATGAATGCTGAAAATGGGAAGAAACATTCTGTCCTTAAATTTTACAGCATTTCATAGCTTAGGTGGTTGTGGGTTATTAGAATATGTAATAACACATAATGGATCCAAGAATTTCAATGCTCAAGCCTTGCTTAATCAGGGAAGCTTAGAGATAAGTTATTAAGCATGAGCTGCCTTTTTTATATTCTGTTCTAGTGGTGTTAGTGTGGAAGCTCAATTCTTGTTTGTTTTAGTTTTTTCTAAGAGTAAAAGTACTGTTGTTGTTAGGATTTTTTATTTTAAGTTTGTGATATGAACTCAGTTTCTTCTAGGCTTAGCTTTCTTTTCTAAATAAATCCAATTTGAAGACCACCTCTGAAATGAGCAATCATGCTTACCAAACTCACCCAGTGTGATGATGAATTGTTTCTGGGATGGATACTTAAGCAAGTGTAAAAGCAACCAAAGACTGAAATTAGCCATCCAGATGCCTGAGAGAACATGGACCAGGAGACAAAAAGCCTGAGTCCAGAAGGAAGTGGACTCTAGGGTTGAAAAGGCACCCCATGTTAAACAGGTGCTTCACATTGGTAAATCAAAGCCATAAAGAATTTGAAGTTTGAGGATACTGATTTTATGAATAAGCAGAGGAAGTCAGTCTGCAGAGAAAAGAATGGAATGCATACAAAGAAAACATCATATGTGAGAAAAAAATTTAGACTCAGAAAAATATACAGTATAGGTATCTGAAAAACTTCCAATTCCTACGTGCACTGCTTATACTTCCTTCAACCAAATTCCATATGTGGTTGTCTGAGTTTTTACAACCACTCTTTCCCCATCTTGTAACATTTTCCTTGAGCTGACTGTCAAAGATTTCTGAACAGTCCTTATTCTCAATGAACTAAAATTTAGAAGGCATCTTTTATTGTGAATCAACTCAAAATACTAAATTCCTTATAGTTGAGTTTATGAAGTTGGGGAAACTGTCTCTGTGTCTTTGGTCCTGATGGTTTTTTTGGTTCTTTGTCACCACAATCTCTTGACAGAACGATGGCACTGACCTCTGAGCTGGACTCTTCTTTGCTACTCTCTACCCTCCCGTAAGAGTACAATTTTAAAGACAAAAATCTATTTTAGTCACTCCTTGATTCAAACCATCTTTTCTGAAAGAAAAAATAAAGTAAAAGCCTTACGATGGCCTTCAGGGTTCTTGGTCTGGGTTCTGTCCACCTCTCCAATCTTATCTTAGAGTCCTATTACTTCCCTTCATTCTCTGTGCTCCAGCCACTCTGTCCTTTCAAATTCTAGGATAGACCATTTTCTTTCCAGCTCCAGAACCTTTGAACACACCCTCCATTCCTGTTAACTCCTTCGCCCTTCATCTTTTACTTCAAATGCTACTTTTTTAGGGAAGAAATTCATAAACCCCTGCAATAAAAAAGACTTCATTTTATCACATTGTTTCCTGCATAACACTTGGCTCATTTTGAAGTATTTATTCATGCACTTGTGTCTTGTCACCCATTCTCCCTCCAGACTGCAAAATCTATGAAAACTGCTACTTTCTAGTGTTTTTGCTCACAGTTGCATGCCCACAGAAAGCTCACTACATCTTAGTTGAATGAATGAATGAATGAATGATTCTATGAGTACTTGAAGAGATGTTCTGGGCCCTGTAGCCTATTCTGTCAGTACTTTTTGTGGTTGTTCAGCTTGATATTTTAATTTCCTTTCATTCTGATGCATATTTATTCTTTTTTGTGAATGTATGCCTGGTACAATGTGTCTAGTTTGCATTGTACAGTTTTTAGAAAGCCTTACATTTTGGAAGTAAATATATTTAAGAAACACATTCAATTTGAATAATGTTTCATTATAATCAAGAATCTCCGAGATATATTCCTTTTTGTGAATTGAAGAACATTTTTACCTGAAGGTTGGCATGAGCATAAATACATGACAAGATTAGAATTGGAGGGTGTAGGCAGAGACAATGGAAATTCTAGGCTATTCCAAGGTTTTGTAGGGTAGTTCGTCCTTATTAAGTGAATTTAACTTTGCTTGGTATTTTTTCAGTAACTACTACTACAAAAAAAAAAATCTATCCACCTGAATGACTTCAAAGCACATGAAAGCAAAATGGGCATTGCTGATAATTTTAAATAATCTCAAAAATATTTTCACAACTTTTCTTTGAGGGTGGGGAAAACCTCGAGAAAACATGTTCAAACATAGCTTTAAAAATAGAAAAAGAATATAGAAAGGGAGAAAGAACCCTCTTTGCTGTTATCAAACTATCTTTGCTGAGTTGAACTTATACCTCATCAAGAAAGTATTCTGAATTTATTATATTCCGTATTATTTTCCTTTGATTCCAGTTTGATCTGTTAATACTTTAAAAAAATAATCAGCAGCAAAAATAATAGGCTTATGGATACTTACTTCCCCATCATCTTCAACTTTCATGTTTTATCAAAGAATTTCCCCTCTATTATGTCCTTTAATGTGCTTTTTGGCAATCTAAAAACCCAGTGCAATTTCTGAGCTTATAGTATTGCTGTATGTCTGTAAGTATTACTGGATGTTTTCTCATATTTTGGGTAATTTTTCTACACTGATTCAGTTGGGCAAGTTACATGTTCACTTTCCACTCTCCCTTTCAGGGTATTTGACATTTATAATGCCGACTTGAACCTGATGATACCTTATCTAGCTGCCAATATTTGATCATTTAACCTACAGAAATAGCAATTTCATGTGGAACATCTACATATAAAAATAGCTAACATTAGTTGTTGTAGTTCAAATACTTATATACTCACTTTTCATACATTACTTAAACTTCTCATTTTATAATCTAGAATATTCAATATAAGATAAGTTAAAATAAATTACCCCCAATAAACTCACTATTAGGTAGGGAAGTTGAGTTGTAAACCTAAGTCTGCCTCACTCCAAAATCTAAGCTGTTCAGAACTACAATGTCTCTTAAGGATGGTATCTTATTTACTTTTTTATTATTTTTTGAATATCATTACTGAATACTTCTTTTCAGAGAAAGCTATTATTAATTCAAATAATAGTGATAATTTCTTCATGGTTCATATACAAAATTCCAAATATAATGTATTTCAAGAAGCTATATTTTGACAAATATCAAGGTATTTTCAAACAATTGAAAAATAAATTATAGTTTCTACTTTTAATAGTTTGTCATTTTGTAGATAAAAATTTTCATGTGTTCCTAAAGCAGTATTTTTTTTTTCTTAGAAATAGTGACCTGAAGCCTCTAAAAATTGAGTTTAATACCTAATAACGGAAAACATTTGGACTTTTCTTAGTTTGAATTAAAGGAAAACATAAATATCTAGGGAAAATAGCCATTCATGCCAGATTACTTGCCCTCACAAATCATCCTAGAAATAAATCTGTGTTCTCTGTCTGCTAGAAGATTTTTAGAAGTCTCTAAAAGCCATTTTTAATTACTGAGAATGGGGTCTACGTGCAGCTTTAATAAAATTCCTTTCTAAAACGTAGAAACTGTAAGTTCAAAATGCAAATCAAATGTACTTTGTGAGCTTTGTAACATGGGATTGTATAGTCATCTGGCCCCCAGGCCATCTCTGCATATAAAACATTAATAGCATTTTTAATTTAAGTAATAGATAAATCTGTTTCAAGTGCCTCAGCATCCATGCCCAACATTGCCTGCAGATCTGTTGATCCTAAATAATATTTTCAAGCTGTGGTAAGGTTATTGGTGTTCTGAAGCAATCTGGAAATACCAAGTTCTTATGCCAGAAATGGGTCAAAATGTAATCTCTTCATGTTACTGTTTTGATTTCAGAAATAACTCTGTCCTTCACAACACTGGGAGCCTGTATATTTTACTCTTCTCCTGGATTTGATTACAGCTGCCATTCTGCTGTTGCAATGTAAACTTTATTAAATATCTACTTTTAATTAACCTCCTTGGCACTGGAACCTCTTGCCAACATCAGTCCATTTTTGGTTTCTCAGAACAGTTGCACTTTTCTCCTTAAATAGTCATTCTGTAATATGCTGTCCTCACATAATTACCACAAAATAGCCCTGTACTTGTTCAGCCAAGAAAGACTAGAGAGCATGAACTTTAGAGACAGAGATGTCTGTGTTTGAATCTTAGCTCTGACGCATGGAACTATGTGACTCTGGGCAAGTTCCTTTCTATTTTCTGACAGCCTCATTGGTGGACTGGAGACCTCACAGGTTGTCAGGGCCCCTCACTGCATAAGCAACATCAAGTGCCTTCAGTACCGAGAACACAGTTACATCCCCTGGAGGCTAATTCCTTCCTGTTCTGTTCAGGGCATAGGTATATCACATAAAGAAAAGGAAGGGACAATGCTTTTCTTTTGTTCTCTTATTCTCTCAGTTTTATCTTTCCTTTTAAAAGAAGCTGATATTTATTTCTTTCCTTTTTTTTCTTTTTGCCTCAGCCTCACAAGTAGCTGGGATTGCAAGTGTGCACCACCATGCCCAGCTAATTTTTGTATTTTTAGTAGAGACGAAAATTTGCTGTGTTGACTAGACTGGTCTCAAATTCCTGGCCTCAAGTGATCCACCTTCCTTAGCCTCCCACAGTGCTGGGATCACAGGCGTGAGCCATTGTGCCTAGCCTACAATTTTTAATTGACAAAAATAATTGTATATATTTATGGAGTACAATATGACATTTTAAACATTTTAATATATGCACATGCTATAGAAAGATTAAATAAGGCTAACATATTCATCATCTCATATACTTTGTTGTGAGATTATTTAAATGCATGCTTTTCACATTTTGAAATATATAATACATTACTATTAACTATGGTCATCATGTTGTATAATAGATCGCTAAAACTTATATATTCTAACTGAAATTTGTACCCATTCACCATGATCTCCCCTTTCCCCATCACTTCTCTCCCCAACCTCTTTTAACTACTATTTTACCCACTGTTTGTATGAGTTCAAAATTTAGATTCCACAAAAGAGTGAGACCGTGCAGTGTTTGTCCCTCTGTGCCTGGCTTATTTCACTTAGCATAATGCCCTCCAGGTTCATCTATGTTATTGCAAATAATAGACTTTCCTTCTTTATAAAAGCTGTGTAGTATTCCATTGCATATGGAATGTGTGATGATATATTGCATATATTCCAGATGCAATGGAAGACTAGACGGTCTTTATAAAGAAGGAATGTCCATTACTATAATATAGACTTTATTATAGCATATTAATTAATATATATTAATAATACACACACACCACATTTTCTTTATCCATTCATCTGTTGTTGACACTTAAGGTGTTTCCATATCTTGGCTATTGTGAAGAATGCTGAAATTAACTTGGGAGCGTAGATATCTCTTCAATATATTGATTTTAATTGTTTTGAATATATACCCAGGCATGAGATTGCTGGATTATACGGTGATTCTATTTTTAGTGTTTTGAGGAACTTTCATTTTTTTTTTCCAAAATGGCTGTACTAATTTACATTCCTACCAACAATGAACCAGAGTTCCCTTTTCCCCACATTCTTGCCAACACTTGTTAACTTACATCTTTTTAATTATAGCCATTTTCTATCACTGATTATTTGAGAATCATACAAAATCTAGTTTTCCTTATTCTACTTTTTTAAAGATGCAGAAATGCATTTTTCTCAGACCATTCTTATAACAGTGAGCTAAGCTTGTGCATTTGCTCTGTAAGTAGCTCTTCCATTTGACATATGAAAGCATTTGTGGTTTTCTTTTTGGCTTCTCTCTTCACGATGCTGGTGGGGATGAAACATCAGGATCCAGAGTTGAGCAAGGACCACAGGCATGTGGACAAGGAGAATTAACTATCTTGTCCAAGCAGCAAGATAAATCAGTATTCCTTTACCCACCTATTTTTTCTCTTTTAGTAAGTAGCACAATAAAGTCTCTGGCCAATACCATGCTTGCTTGATACACTTGTATCTATGATACCAGATATAACTTTTTTTAAAAAATCCGTCTATGAATTCAAAGAATATTGTTGGTCAGTTCTTGTGCTAAGCAAATGAGAAACAATAAAAAGTTAATCCAGTTTGAATCTTTGTTCCCAAGAAACTGTTAGTCTGGTAAAGAAAATGAGATACACGCTCCAGTGGTTTTCATGGAAATTAGAAGGTGAGAACCCCAAGAGTAGTTCAAGAAGCTTTTGAAGTTTTGAAGGGAAGAGTTACTCTCAGTTTCAGGAAGAAAATGGATATATCTAGAAAAGCCACATTGTATTTCAGCTTGGCCTTGAAACATCATCTCAAAACAGCTTAGAAGTAGCTTATAAGTAGTGATGAGGTTAGAGGGTTAGCCAAGAGGGTGCCCCACCTATGTGAGTCATCTTAGGGTTATGTTTGCAAAACTAGCATATGCTATCTTTTCTTTCGTAATCAAAACTTTAATCCGAAGGATTCTATCTTATCTATATGATAGGCCACTGCCCAGCGAGCTATAAACCCAATGGTGCAGCAAGATACTGAATGAAATAGTATATAACTCTGACATAGTAATAAATTTGGACACGCCAATAATTGAACCCTTGGCTCTTGACATGGTCTTTCTCCCCAGCCACACATGCCAAATGTTAGGAGTCTGTGGTTCTGATTTACTCTGTCAGGCATATTTATCATTCTAATGGGCTAACTAATGGCCTAAATTTCAGTGTACATCTCTCCAAAAAAAAAAAAAAAAAAAAAATACATTACAGGGCCTTGTCCTGTAAGTTGTAACCTTGATCTTGTGTTTCCATTGAACTGTTTATTTGAGACTGAATAGTAAACTCAAGCAAATAACCTCCCCTTGAAGCTGTCTATCATCAGTCTCTTAACCTTCACCAGGCTTTGTGGCTTATTCCAATTTTGAAGGTGTACTTAGATTCATTTATGGGGACAAATGGATATTATGGGGTATGTGTTCGGCTTATTAGAGACCTACTTGGTTTTGTCACTGCATTTCAGGATGAGTAGGTTTTGAAAAAAATCATATGTGCAATGAGCAGCATAAGCAAATAATAATATATCAAAACAGAAGCCACATTTGAAAGGGGAAAGTGGAAGATAATGTTGGAAAGGAAGCTTAATGCTAGAAGACTATGAATGCCAACTCTTCAAGGGAAGATTTGAAGATATTGTCAGTACGAAGACCTTGAAGGATTAGTAAATGTATATAATATGACCTGAAAGAAGGATCAAAACTGTGTTTCAGAAATCAAACCTAGAACTAAGACATACAGTACTCGGGGAGAAAAACCAACAACGAAAAACAGCTCGTATTCACTCGGTAAGAGTATAAACAATTTCACGATCAAAGGAGAGGTTCTCATATTGTTCCCCTTCCACTTTTGCATTTACAACACATAATGAATAAAATTTAGGGCTTTGTAACAAAATTTAAGACTTTGTAACAAAATTACTAAGTAGCTGCCAGATATGAGCATTTATTTACAAAATCGAACTATTTATACACATACTTTACAGGAATCAGTAATTAAGTCTACATGCTTAGGTCTATTTTGATAGTTGTTTCCATGGTGTAGTAGTTTAATTTTTTCATCTTTAGAGCTTCAGTTTTGTTAGATGGGCTTAATGTCTTTGTAAAGTTTTTTTTTTTTCCCAAAATGGATGACTTCTAGGTTGTCATATAAATGATTTAATCAGTCAAGAAATTTGGAAGTTTTAAATGATTTAATTTCTGGGTCTCAAACAACCAAGTCTTTCATTCAGGAGCAAGATTACAAAAAGGTATTAATGTTACTCCTGTTCTATAAACCCCTGGTACAAAGTTTGTAACACCACAAAATTCAGTTATGTTTTTGGGAGAATTGGTCAGGTTGTATGGCCAGCACTTCATGCTGTGGGTCATGGACATGCTTCCAAAATGAGCACAAGGCAGAAGATTTTGGATTAACCACTGTGTTGCAGTAACAGAGTCACGGAGCTGCTCTTTAGATGGATTTGTTGGCTACAAGCTTATTTTAAGATTTTTCTTTCTCCTTCTTTCTTTCTCTTGCTTTATTTATAAGGGTCTAAAACACACTGGACAAATCATAGGTACTCATTAAGTAGAGGTATGTTTGAAAAAAATGAACTTCACGTTTTTACAACTGTTACTACATTGGAAATGGTACCTGCTTTAAGGAGGAGCTCTGCAGTCCTGGCAGGGTTTTGGAATCCCCCAGACCCTACCACTCAACTATTACCCTCCTTTTTAATTTAGGAAAGAGAAGATCAGGCTTTCAATTAATGAATTGATTACCCAACTCTGGCATTCTAGCTATGAGAGCATGAGCAAGTTGGTAACCATATCTGTGCATGACTTTCTTTCATCATTAAAATGGGGATAACAACATTGTCAGAACTGAAATAAGTATCAAATGGAATGAACACATACAAAGTGTCTAGTTTAGCCTTTTGAATACAGAAGTGCCCAATAGATAATTCTGTGCTTATGAAACAATATTTAAGAATGAAACATATGGATTACTGATTCTGTATTTGTTGTATTTCTGTCAAGATGAAAAATTCACACTTGGAGAGTGAAATCCACTAGCCTTCTTCAGCCAATGCTTGCTAGAGATGTGCCACAAAAGGTTTAATATTTTCATAGATGTTCAAGTTTATCACCACTTTAAAATCATAAAAAAGCACAATGAACTAGATCTCTTTGCATACACTGTAGGATAACTATTTTGTTATGCCTAAAACTATGTAAATACACTGATATCTCTAATAGCTTAACAAATGTTCGCTGTTTCTCTCTAGAACTGTTTAAAAAATTGCCTTGAGCCTCCTAGGTAGCTTTGGATTAGAAGCATCTCTAGCAGTACAGTTGGAAGGAAATAGTTCCCACCAGATTACACTGCCATTTGAAGAATGTTGCTGATTAACTGTGCTTGGGTTGAAGTGGTGCTGTTGCCATATATAGATTAAAATATTAATAGAACCTCAGAGTGCATGCTCCTTTCTGGCAAGCTTTAGGGTGTGGTCTATTATAATTTGGGGCAGCCTGGTAATGGCCGAAGTCCCATATGCTAACAATACCCTGTTGTAGGCTCTAAAACCATTTGAAGATTACTATCTATCACAACAGAAGACATTTCTTGATCTCCTCACCTTTCCTGTTTACATAGTCTTTCTAGAGTTTAAGACTCATCTTCAAACTCATTTGTACATCAACAAAATGCCATACGTTGCCCTTCACGTGGATATAAAATATATTAAAATGATGCTATACATAATTCTAAGAAGTATTCAGTCTCAAATGGCCCTATGGAAATAGGGGTGCACATGCTCTTATTTTTGACCCTGTTGGCAGACTTTTACTACATGTAAATCATGTGTTGGGAAAATTAGCCGAGAACTCCACATAAAATTTAGTGAGTCAAAGGGAATCACATCCATCGAGACCTAAGAATAGTACTGAGAAGAAGTATCCGTTGAGCACAGCATACAACACCTTACAGAAATTATCTTGGTTAATTTTGGTAACAATCCTATAAAGTAGATTTATTCCCCCGCTCCTTTTTCAGATGTGAAGCCTAAGTCTCAAGGACATTGAATACATAACTTGTAAAGGGCATGCCTCAACCAAGGTCATTTGAATTCCAAAGGTCATACTCCTCTTTGTGGCATTATAGTTTCTGATTTCCATGAAGTCTGGGCACAGCATACCTAGACATCACGTTAACATCCAACTCTGATTCTATCCTCAACAAATAGATGGATGTAACGATAATCAGTTTTTGTACTGAGGCCTGTTGTGCGTGAGACTTCCCAGTCTGCAGTTTGAATTGTCTACAGGCTCCTTCGCTAGAATGTTGGCTAGGAACATTTCTATAGTGTCCTCTAGCCCCAGAGAGCTGTATCTGAGGGACTCCTCCTCAGCTCAGAAAAGCAATTAATTATTTCCAAACCAGCCCCCTCAAGTTAAACTCTTGTATGAACATAATGAATGACAAAGGAGTTTGAATCATCCATTGTGCATCTGTGGAACTGAGAAAACTTTACCACAAGATAGCACAAAGCCAGCTAGTGTCCCTGATTAAAAGTGATATCTTCTTTAATTGAAATGATCTCTATGAACAGCTGCCAGGTAAGTTGGGTGAGTGTGGGTGAGGCAAGTAGGAAAGTCTTCACAGCTGAGACAGGAGTCATTTGTATTTATTTATTTATTTCTGCTTGATGGGAGAAAAGGAAAAGCAAGTATATAGTGCAGAGTAATTTATTGAACCAATGAAAATGTCACGAAAACATTTCAGAATTGGACTGTGTGGGAGACAAACATGACTTTAGATTCTGGGAGAGGCTCAATATTCAGTTTCCACACAGGCAAGTGGAAATTCTTCACAAAACTTAAAATAAGCAGATGAAGAATTTAAGTTACATGAATCTTAAAATAAAAATCTCTGGGATGATTAATTGAAAAGGAAGTTTGGTTACACATTATTTTTGGCTAAGAAAAAACAGAGTCATGGGCCGCATAATGACGTTTCTGTCAATGAGGGATTGAATATATGACAGTGGACCCATAAGATTATGATACCATATTTTTACTGCACCTTTTCTATGTTTAGACACATTTAGAAACATAAATATTTAGCATTGTGTTACAATTGCCTACAGCATTCAGTACAATAACATACCGTTATAGGTTGCAGTCTAGGAGAAGTAGGCTATACTATATAGCCTAGACATGTTGTAGGCTATACCATCTAGGTGAGTGTAAGTACACTCTGATGTTCACCCAATCAAATCGCCTAATGATACTTGACTGTAAATATATTCTTGTTCAGTAGTATCAGAGATTTGTGGGTTCTTAGCTTGATTTTCCTTAATTTGAATGGGTAAAGGAAACTTAAAACTACAAATGGCTGTAGATGTTATTTCATTTGACCCTTTCATTTCATAGAAATTTATATACATATCCACATATAAAAAATCTTTTGTAAATTAAGGAGGAATAAATATTAAATTGAGCCAATCCAAACGATTTTTTTCTCGGTCACCGTGGCGACTTTGCGTGTGCCCTGGTTTTCTTGCTCTTTTTAAATTAATTTGCTGCTTGTGAATTATGCTATCTCCTTTTGCCATAATTCCATTGTTTCTCCAGTGTAAGAAAGTAGAAGTAACCATTCTGGAGTAGTTGTGTTTTGTTTTTTGTTTTCTCCCTTGAATATTTAGAATTTGTAAGCCCTTTGTTGTCTAGTTCATAGTCCCAGTTTAATGACCTATTATACTATTATTTTTGAAGTAAAAACACTGGAAGAAAAAGAACTATATTGAAATTTGAATATAGTCATAATTATAGTTAATAGCTGGCATTTGTTGATAATTTACTATATTCTGCACATTGTACCAAATATGAGAGAGATGTGTGTGTGTGTATTCTCATAGTAACTCTATATAGAGAGTATATAGTTTTATATACACATATATAAGAATACACATATATACATATAATTATATATACTATGAGAATATACATAAACACATATACATTTTATTTTCTCATATTAACTCTATAATGTAGGTGTAATTGTTCTATTTTGTAGATAAGGAAGCAGAGGCCAGAAAGTTTTGGACACCTGGCCATGGATACACAACCATTTATTTATTAATGGTAATTCATCTTACGAAGCCTGGCTGCAGACACTGCATTTTTAACGAGTTTGCTCTACTACTTCTGCAACATGAGCTCATTTTTCAGAAGAAAATATCTGACGTACATAATTGAAACATTTGCCAACACCATGGAGCCAGGAAGTGGCTGGTGTGGGAGATGACCCTTGGTCATTCTCCTACTGCAATGCTGATCATCATGAGATACTAAGCACATCAGAGGCTGCAACAGAGTAAAAAGTGAAACAGAAAAAGTCTGGCAAGACATGGACTAGAACCTCAGAGGGGGCATATGCTATGAAAGCAATTTCTTCAGGTGAATCTGTAGTTTAGGCTTTGGAGGCTCTGGTCCTAGATTTTGTCAGTGTATCCACCATAGCTGTTGTTATGAGCTTGAGAAGGCAATCAGTCCCATGAGGCACAAAAGGGCCTCAATCTAAGTTTATTTAGTTTTATAGATCAAGAGATTCAGCATTTATTTTATCTTTATCTGATGAGAAGGCCTCAGCTACCTGGGTTCACAGATTCTTTAGACCCTGTGTCCATCTGTTAAAAGCCAAGACGTGTCTGGGTCATTTAGACCCAGAAAAACTGCTCTGTTATTTCCAAGCCATCTTTTATAACTCTATTTACATAGGCCCAAGGTCTTCATGACAAATCCCAGCTGCCCCAATCCAGGTGTAGTCCCAAATGGCGGATAAGGCAGACACAACATTCCACATTTATCTTAACTCTGTAGTTTCCAAGGAAACAGGGTGTGAAAAGACAGACACTGAGTTTTCAGTTCTTTATCAGCCAAGGCCTGATATTAACCCTTTACACACAGCTAGGCACACCAGAGTAATACTTGACACCATGCTGGCATTGAGTAGGCACTCTAGAAATAATACAAAATGAATGTGCATCTGAACGAATGGATGTTCCCATAGATATTGCCTATCTCTAAATTATCATCTCACAGTAACTAAACTCAAAGAACTGATCTATAAATCAAATAAAATATAGTAGAGGATGTTTCTGTAAAATGACTTAGCTCTGGGTATCTGCATAGGATATATATATATATATATATATAGAGAGAGAGAGAGAGAGAGAGAGAGAGAGAGAGAGAGAGAGAGACAGAGACAGAGACAGAGACAGAGACAGAGTTTTGCTCTTGGCACCCAGGCTAGAGTGCAGTGGCATGATCTTGGCTTACTGCAACCTCTGTCTCCCGGGTTCAAGTGCTTCTCCTGCCTCAGTCTCCCAAGTAGCTGGGATTACAGGTGCCCACCATCAAGCCCAGCTTATTTTTGTAATTTTAGTAGAGATGAGGTTTCACCATGTCAGCCAGGCTGGTCTGGAACTCCTGACTGCGAAGGATCTGTCCGTCTCAGCCTCTCAAAGTGCTGGGATTACAGGTGTGAGCCACTGCACCTGGCCGATATTCTTTCTTGTTGGATATATTAATCAAGAAGACCAAACTCCCTATAAGATCTTTGGGTGACCATAAGACTAAAACAATAACAAGAAAAAAAAATATGTACTTTCACAGGATCATTTGCACTACTTTTTATTTATTTGTTTACTTTAGAGACAGGGTGTTGCTCTGTCACCCAGGCTGGAGGGCAGTGATGTGATTACAGCTCACTGTAATCTTAAACTCCTGTGCTTGAGCGATCTTCCTGCTTTGGCCTCCTAATTAACTAGGACTACAGGTGTGTGCCACCATGCTGGGCTAATTTTAAAAATGTATATACTTTGTAGAGATGGAGTCTTGCTATGTTGTTCAAGTTGGTGTTAAAATCCTGGCCTCGGCCAGGCGCGGTGGCTCATGCCTGTAACCCCAGCACTTTGGGAGTCTGATCAAGACCATCCTGGCCAACATAATGAAGCCCTGTCTCTACTAAAGATAGAAAAATGAGCTGAGTGTGGTGGTGTGTCCCTTTAATACCAGCTACTTGGGAGGCTGAGACAGGAGAATTGCTTGAATCACGGAATCGGAGGTTGCAGTGAGATGAGATTGTGCCACTGCATTCCAGCCTGGCAACAGAGCAAGACTCTGTCTCATAAAAAAAAACCCTGGCCTCCAATGATCCTCCCACCTAAGCCTCCGAAGCTGTTAGGATTACAGGCGTGAGTGCAGTACCCAGAATCTACACCAACATTTAAAGTCAAGGGAACTTCCTTTTACATTTCTATGTAGCCATGGTTGGCAAATAACGTAGATCTTATTCCATGGAAAATACTGTAGTATTGTTAACAATTTCTTTATTTTAATAAAATAAAATCTTATTTTACTTATAAAAGATTAGTGACTTGATAATTAACACCACAAATTGTTATAGGATTCCTTTGGTATGCCATATACTCTGCTAAATATAGAAGATACAGTAATTAGCAAAATCATTCAGGGCCCCTGACATCATGAGGCTTACTGTCTAGATGGAGAAGCATAAACAAAAATTTATACGATGACATACAAAATTAGGAAGGTGAAAGTGCTGTGAGAAAAGGTAGTGAATATATGAAATCATGCAATAGGAGAAGCTGAATTTGTGAGGGTGGTCAGAGAAGTACACGTGAAGAAATCCTGCATTACCAGATGTTGGAATGGGGAGTAGCAACCACTAAGAAAGACACCAGAGGAAGACTCCTCCAGGCTTAGAAACAGAACATATAAAAGTCTTGTTGCAGGAAGAACAATATGGTGCATTCACTAAAATCTGTCATTAGAATGTGACATCATAATTCACGTGCAGTTATCTTGAGATTATAATGCATTTTACATGTAACATTTTAATTATTCATTCAACAATTTATTTTTTAAATTGAGAACATACTGTATCAAGCACTGTCCTGACTGCTAAGTGTGCAATGATCAAGGCAGTTATGGTTTATTTCTTGAAAGTACAATTTAATGGAAAATCAAACATAATGATGGCACATACTGGGGACCACAGAAGCATAATAAAAGGCATAAGACCCATATGTAGAAAAATTAAGCAAGTTTAGAGAAAGTAATATCTCAGTTGAGATGTGGAGGTAGATTAAACACTGGACATCAGAAAGCCCCTCGAACCTTATGCACAGACCGAGGCAGACTCCTACTCTTGTGGTCAACAGTCCTGCAAATGACATTTTAGGTATACTCTTGTTTTAATTTTACAGATGGTTAGTTTTATGCATTTAAGGTTCATATGATAGTCTTAGGCTTAGCAAAACATATTTCCTGACTTTGTTCCTAAATATGTATGCCACAATTATTTCGCTTATTGATATATATATCAATATATATATGGAAAGAGACATATAGATATATGAATATATGGATATGATATAAAAACAGTTACATATATAAAGAGATAGGCATGTTGTCAAAAACACATTTCAATCTACATAATATGTCTTAGAAGTAGTCATATACAGACACTTCATTTTGGAAATGTTGAGTGACTGCTTGTTAAAGGCTGAGCCAAGACTAGAATATGCAGTCTGGTGTTATAAATGACTCCTCTTAAAAGAAGAAAGACCAGTCCCCTTGAAAAAAATTGTCATTGATTGGGTCTTGTCTTTGAATTACTTAGAAACTGAAGTTGCTAGCAGGGATGTTATGAAGGATTTGCTGGAATCCACTTTAGTGAGATTTTCTTGGGAGAAATTTTGCAGCATATTTAATCAGGCGACCAAGAAACAACAGCTGCTTGTGTATGAAGCATCAGTAAAGCTGCTAAGATTTATGTAATCTTTAGTGTTCAACAGATTGCTAGCATTTATAGGACAGTCAATGTATGCCTATGCTCATATGCAGTCATTTATGCTACCTTTCCCACTATCATTGAACAGACGAGCTTCTGAAGAAGGGAATGCTATGAAGAGAGTTGGAATAAGAACCAGAAGACAGAAGACTTGGTAATGAAGTTCCTGGAAATTGGAGATAATAAACTTTTCCCAACAGAAGGCAATGATGGCAATGCCCACTTGCAATGGAAAATAAAGCAGCTCTTCAATTTTGCCTATAGGAAGGTTAACATCTATCACTACAGCAGTAGAGTCATTCCTCCGATACTACCTACTTCTTGTGGCAAAATCAGTGTAAAAATCTTTATAAGTTCTGGTCTAAGTTTAATTGCTGTATCTAGATGATTAGTAGCCACTTCATGGAAAAGTTCATGATTATCCAATGTCATTCAATGTCATTAGTTCTGATATTCCCTAAATAGAAAAACTAATGAATCCATAACAAAAAACTCTAAGAGGCAGACTTAAAAAATATATATTAACTCAGATCTTAGAAATTATCCAGGACACACTTTGCATTTTCAAAAGGAGGTTCTTGTGGTCAGCAGACATGTAGCTACAGCAGAGATTTTTATTTTGGAAATTCATGGACTCTCGGTCTTGTGCTTTCTCCCTGTCCCTAAATCTAAGTCCTCCTTGTCCTCAAATCCCCTGTCCCTAAGTATTCCTGTGTCCCTAAATCTAAGCTCCTCAGTTTGGCATTGAGAATCTCCAAAAAAAAATAGCTCCTCTTCTAATCTTATATCCTATGATTTCCAATTGTATGCATCTTCTCCTAATATATATCATTCTCATGCCCACCTCTAAGGTTTGGTTTTATATAACTTCCTATTCTTTTTATTGATAATTTCCTTCCTTCTCCACCATTCATTTCAAGATCCGTCAAAGCCCAGTAACCTGCAATCACGTATGACCTTGCATTAAACATAATATGAACTTCATTCTGAGTGTACAGAATTTGTGGACTCTGAATCGCCACATATTAGCAGTGAATTTGCATTGCTTATTAGAAGCAGTATGACAGAGTGGAAAGGCCTGGTGTTTGGAGTCATGCAAACATAGATTTCAATATGTACATAGATATGTATATAGATGTCTACCATTTAATCGCTGTGTAACTCGATAGGTGTATCAGTCTGGACAACTTAAAATTTGCTGTTATAGTAAATAAACTCTGAAATCTCAGTGATTTTTATGCAGGAAATATGTGATTCTTACTCAACTGAGTCCAATGTGGATTGGGTAGTTCTTGACTCTCTGACAGCCCCTCCAAGCAATGACTCAATAAGGCAGATGGTTTCCATTCTATTGGTTCTACCATCTTCATAGGTTGGCTCCAAGGTATAAAGAAAAAAAGGTATAGGATGTTATATGAGTTCACAAACATCTAATCCAGAAAAAAATGACCCATTTTCTTTTCATTTTCATTTCACTGGCTAGAACTGGTCAAATGACCCTGCCTGATGTTGAGGTAGCTTGGAACTGTAGCCTTCCTGTGCACCAGGAAGAAGAGGAGAACTGGATATGGCTGAGCACTAATGAGCTCTGTTATAAAAGTCATTTAAATTTTCTAAGATGCCCCTAGTTGTTTCTGTGAGAATAAAATGAGATAATATATTGTAAGTGCCCAGAACCTGGAACATAAAGTTGCTAGATAAATGAAATTGATTTTCATTTCCTCTAACAGAGCAAGCTTGTAAAGATCGAGTACTTCTTCTCTGTTTGCTTCTTTTGATGCCAAGCACATGCCTGGGTGAATACTACTAAGTTTGTGCAATAAAATAGGATAGTCCTTTAGTAATGTCTCTGTCATACCAAACCTTAACTTGTTCCCGTCTTCTCTTCACATTTCTCTTGCTTCCTTCCAAGACACTGCATATCTGATTTTGAGATGTTTTACTGTCTTAAAACCTTGCTTCCAGTACAAGGACTCTCCTTAAGATTGTATGCATAATTATATATTTTCAGTTTGACTGTCTTTATTCTTATCTGCCTTACTTGGAAAACATAGACATACATGAGTTATTCTTTGTATAACTTTTTTATTATATAAACCCCACACTTGTAATCCCTTGTCTTGTCTCTTCCTTTGCTCTTGTGTTCTTTACTTTTTTTGGCTTGTAATCTCCCAGCTGTTATTTTTTTTTTCCAATTATTTTAATTTTTCTTGTTCTCTCTGCATCTATGCTTCAGACAAAATAAAGCAGAGTGGATCAAAGCATCATATAGCAGTGGATTTCACTGATAAGCTTACCAGGTTACACAGTTGGCAAAAGGTAGAGTACATGTTAGACTCACAACATCATAAAGAGGTGGGTTTTAGGTATTTTGCAGTTACAGTTTGGACTGAAGACAGTAAGCCATTCCTAGCGATGAAGGGATATACGTCTCCATTTGAGCAAAAAGTTAAGGATATTTTCATAGCTTAGCGAAATTGCTTTGAGATTTTCCAGGAAAGACACTTTTTAAAGGCATCAATGCAAAAAACATAGCGAGAGAAGCCTTCAGTATTTCTGCTGAATAAAGAGCTCCTGAGCTCAAATCACATTAGTGATCACATTGGCACCCTGAGTTCAGAAAGGCTGAGAGGTGATGAATGGCTCATGACCAGAGTCTGCGATCTGTTATCTATATCCACAAAGACACAGTAGATTATTTCAACATTTTCTTCTATAAGAAGGCTATTTCTCTAGATTCTCAATGAACAAAGAAGCCCTTAGGCACTTAAAATTTTTTTTTTCTGAATATATCGTTAGAAAGGATGCTGAGGGCAGGTAAATCTTCTGATTCTAATTTTTTGACACTGACTTTCAGAATTGGTTTGACTCATAGGTGCCTGTTCAAACTTCTCTATTGCCCTGACTTGTTAAAAAAACAAACAAACAAACAAAAACAGTAAGTCTTCTCAATAAAGAGGAGGCCTACTTATTTCAATACAGCAAATAAGAACTAGGGCTTTATATAACTCAGATCATATGGCTCTTCTGATAATCTCTCCCCAAAGGTTTCTGTCACACTATAAAGCCAGTCTTAACTAGTTTCTCAAGGTCACTCATCATCTGGTTCCCGCCTACCTCTCTGAACCCATCTCCCACTACACTGCCCAACTTCTCACCCACTCTGGTCAGAGCAGCTTTCCTAGTAGGATGACCAACCTGTCCCTCTTTTCCTAGGATTTTCCCAATTTCAGCATTTCAAGCTCAGTATTCTGAGACACACTCCCTGTTTTCAGCAACTGAGAAGGCTGCTCACTACGCTTCCAAAGAGTTGTTGGAACATCCACAGCCTTTCTCTGAGTCTTTGCACTTGTTAGTTATTCCATATAAATTGCTGTTTCCCCTTATCTTTGTGTGATATGAACTCTCATCTTTTCTTGAACTTTGCTCAACTGTCATTCTTTCCTTACCAGTCCACCTTAGGATAGCCTTGATGCCTAGCATTTGTATCCTCAAAATCTATCCTTATCCTTTACCTTTTAAAACCTATTATTATCTGCAACTGTGCTCTGTTTTAATGTTTACTTGCTGGTTTCCTCTATGACAAAACAAGTCCTCTGAGGTCAATGACTTAGTCTGTTTTGCTTACTTCTGTATCCTCAGCAACTAGAAGAATGCTTTGAACTTATTAGGTGCTCCACAGATATTATTTGAAAGAATAAAAAAAAGAGAATATTATTTGTTATTTGATAATGAAAATAGTTATTTTATTGTACTTAATTTACTTTACTAATGCTTTGTGGTAAATTTGGACAAATTATATAATTTGCACCGAATAGGAAAATTGAAAATTAAGAAAACACTATATTTCATAGAGGGGACTAGTATAAATCGTTCCAAATTTTAGATAATAAAGAAGTCACAAATTTAATATGGGCAATTATTTTATTCTCAAAACAATTTTGTCATGCTGGTAAAATGAATGACCTTTATTGTATGGTATTTCTGGGACTACAAATGGTAAGAGTAAAGCCATATAAGGCATTGGTATTGTATCCAGAGTTAGTCTCCCATTCTGAGTCATATTTTAACCAGTAAGTAGCAAGAAGAAAATTCTGATTGTATGTAATCCACTGAGTGGAACGGCCTAGAGTAGAGTGTTAAGGGGGAAAAAGAAACTTATATACGAATACTTTTGTTCCAAGTGCCCTGGCAAGTTTCCTTTAATTGCAAAGCTGGGATTCTCATAAATTGATTTTAAAATGTGGTAATGGTAGTGATTAATATTTTCCTCCCCATGGTCGCATAACACCTGATGTGTGCCTTTATCAGAGCACTCAACAATCTTACGAGATACTTATGAAAGGGTCTTTCTTATCCAACAAATTGTACATCTCAGAAAACAAACAGGATTAGACTCTGATACACTTTGCTTTGTTCTACTATAGTGCCTATGATTTAGAGGTATAGATATTCAATAAATGTAGGTTGAATTGACATAAGAAATTGAAATCAAGAGAATAGAATGATAAAGATGAGACTGCCTTTTATATGCTATTTTCATTTATTTCCTTCTCTCACTTTAGACAGAATTCTAAAGTGAGTAAATTCTGAATTCTAAAGGGGAGTCATTAAATAAATGGCTTCAAAAAGTCTTTACCCTTTAAATTGGGGTGAATGACATATTTCTATTTCCCCAAATTTTGGTAATGCTCAATCTTGGCAATCTTTTAAACTTTTTAATTGTTAGATGTGTAAAAAAGTGCTGTGTCTTTCTCTGATTGTATTTCCGAGATTGTAAGTGAGACTGTCTTTTTATATTTATCTTCTTTTCTTCTTTCATAAACTGTGTTTTTATATATTTCACCCTGAGAGGCTTTTCTGTTTTTCTACTAGCTTGAAGAAACTCTTTATGTATCCTGGAAATTAATCCAGAATTTTGATGATGCCTATGCTAACCTATTTTGTGTTCCTTTTTATAAGGGCAAAGGTGGTAGTTAATTTCTGAGACTTTCTGTGCTTTGTGCTTTCTTAGGAAACCCATCCCTACAATAAAATTATAAGATATTCTCCTACATTTGTCACAATTTATCTCTAGTTTAGCTTTAGCTCTTTGAGCCATAAGAAATTAAACAGTATGTCTGAATTACAGAATCTTGCTTCATTTGCTTAATAAATAGCCAGTTATCTAAATATGATTTATTTAACAGTACTACTCTTTCTAAGAGATTGAAATGCTATGAATCTGGTCTATTCCTGCACTAATAAAGCTATGTTTTTTCTTTTCTTTTTACCTTTGGTAGAAGTGTATTGGATATACTTAAATATTTTTCTTCTGTTTGAATTGTCAAATTCTATAAAATTACTTTTTATATTTTGGTTAAAATGCATTAAATCATCAATTACTTTGGGAAAAATATATGTGTATAAGAATGCATCTTCCTGTTCATGAAGTTGATGTGCTACTCAGTTTATTCATAATATTTAATATTATACTTTACTTAATGTAAGGCTTGAATCTTTTATGTTAGGTGTATTTCTAGGCATTCTTTTTTTAAGAGACAAGGTTTCCTTCTGTCACTCAGGCTGGAGTACAGTGCCACAATCATAGTTCACTGCAGCTGGGAATTCCTGGGCTCAAGTAATCCTTCCACCTCAGCCTCCCAGTAACTAGGACTACAAATATGTGACACCACACCCAATTAAATATATATATATATATATTTTGGTAGAGGCAAAGTCTCACTGTTTTCCAGACTTGTCTCAAACTCTTGGCCTCAAGCAATCCTCCATTCTTGGCCTCCCAAACCTTTTGGATTACAGATATGCGCCACTGTACCCAGCCTCTATTTTTTGATATTGCAGATAGGATCCATTTCTATGAATTTATTTTTAAAAATATGGTTACTGTTGAAACATAGAAAAATTGTTAAAAAAAAGTTCATGTTAAGTGTGAATTTGGCCTCTTTACAGAATTCTGTTATTAGTTCTCACAAATCTTTTTAGGTGACTATAATATGATTTATAATAACAACTCACCTTTTCCTGCCACACAAACTTCAAAAACCCTTGGAATCTCTGAAGGGAAAAGTCTTTTTGTAAGAGATAGAGAAGACTGGTGACTGGGAGCTCTTGGCTAGCCTCTGGATGGGGTCTGGTTGCCAGCACAACCAACCAGGTGATTAGAGAGTTGGAATTTTTGTCAGTCCCACCAATCTCCAGGGAGAAAAGAGGGGCTCAAGAGTTAGGTTATCACTAATGCTAATGACTGAATCAATCAGGCCTATTTAGTGAACCCTCCATACAAATACCAAAAGGACAGGGTTCGGAGAGCTTCTGTGTTGCTGACCACATGGAGGAGATAGGAGTGGGGTGCCCCCCTACAAGAGGACATGGTAGCTTCTCACCCCTACTCTATACCTTCCCTAAGCATCTTTTCCATCTGGCTGTTCATTCTTATCTTTTTATAATAAATGGACAAACATAAGTAAATTGTTTCTCTGAGTTCTGTGAACAATCTTATAATAATTTAACCTGAGGAGGTGGTTATGGGAACCACGCATTTATAGGTGGTTGGTCAGAATTGCAGGTAAAACAACCCAGGACTTTCCCTTGGCATCTGAAGTGGCAAGAGGCAGTTTCATAATACTGAGCTCTTAACTTGTGGAGTCTGTACTCACTTGGGTTAATGTCGGAATTAAATTGAATTATAGGACATCCAGATGGTGTTGGCGAATTGGCCAATGTGCAGGGGAAAAATACACACATCTGGTCATAAAAGTCCTCTGTGTTGAGTGTGAGAGTAGAAAAAGCAGTTTGGTTTTCCTATCTTTTAGAGTAACGCCCTTGGTTTTATAGGTAGACAATCACATTGTATGCCCATGGTCACAATTTTGACTCTTCCTATTATTTATAATTTTTATCTTTGTCCCTTTGCATTGATTTGGACATTCAATTGTAATACTGAGAGGTAGTGGTAGTAGCAGGAAAACTCAGTCTGTTCCTATTTTTAGTAAGAAAGTATAATATATTCCATTAATATTTATTAGTCTCCTACTATGTAGAGACTGTTCTACATATCATTAAATAAGACAACATGTAGCTTATATTCTAGTTGGAGAGACATACAATATATAATATACATAACAAATACATAAGTTATATAAAATGTTAGAATGTGAAAGTACTATTGTTAATGAAAGGACAGTACAGAACAAGGAAAATCAGGAAGATTGGGAGTGTCAAGTGCTAGTGGAGTGGTGCAGGACGGCCCATATTGAGGAAATGATCTTTGAGCAGGGTCCAGAGGCAGTCAGAGAGTTAGTCTTGTGGATATCTGGGAAGAGTGCATTCCAGGCAGAGGAAATACCAGTGTTATGGCCCAAGTACAAGAGTGTGCCTGGTGCATTTGAAGAGCAGCAAGCAGGCCAGTGTGTCTAAAGCAGAGCAAGCAACAAGAAGAGGAGGAGGAGATAAGGTTAGGGAGGTCATGAAGACAGGTCACACAAAGCCAAGGAGAAAAGGCTTTGGCTATAAGTTGGTGAGGAATGAAGAACCATTATAGTGCTTTGAAAGAAAGGTGACATGATTTGACATTTTAAAGGATCACTCTGGTCAGAGGCAGTGATGCATGTCTGTAGTCTCAGCTACTGGGGAGGTTAAGGTAGAAATATTGCTTGAGGCCAGGAGTTTGAGGTTGTAGGGAGCTATGATCTGGACTATAAATACCCAATGCACTCCAGCCCAAGCAGTGTAGTGAGACCTCATCTCTAACAGATAAAAATAAAAACAAAAATAAAATAAATCACTCTGGTTGCTATTTGAAATTTAGGTGATAGGGACTGAAGAGTTTCTAAAAGCAGAGAGATCATATAGGAGATTGTTTTAATGATGCATAATTAAGATGAAGCTGCTTCCAAACCCAGGCAACATAGCGAAACTTAATCTCTAGTAAATAAAAATAAAAACAGAAACAAAATTAAACGGACCACTCCGGTTGTTATTTGAAACTTAGAAGATAGGGACTGAGGAGTTTATAAAAGCAAGGAGACCACATCAAAGATTATTTCAATGATGTATGATTAAGATGAAGGTAGATCCAGCCAGGGTGGCAGTGAAAGTATTGAGAAATGATCACGGCATGTATATATATATAGGCATCCATTGAAGATATCGCAAGCTCAGTTCTAGATCTCAATGAAGTGAATATTGCAATAAAGGAAGGTACAGGGAGTTTTTTTCATTTTCTAATACATATAAAAGTTATGTTTATACTATACTGTAATCTATTGTGTGCAACAGCATTATGTCTTTAAAATATTGTACATGCCTTAAAAATACCTTGTTGCTAAAAAATGCCAATGACCATCTGAGTCCTCAATGATTTAATCATCTTTTTGCTGAAGGAGGGGCTTGCCTTGGTGTTGTTGGCTGCTGGGTTGTCATTGCTAAAAGTTAAAGTGACTGTAGCACTTTCTAAAAATAAGACAGTAGAGTTTGCTGCATAGACTGACTCTTCCTTTCATGAAAGGATTCTTTGTCATATGTGATGTGGTTTGATAGCATTTTACCCTCAATAGAATTTGAAAATTAGAGTCAATCCTCTCATACTCTACCAATGTTTTATTAACTAATTTTATATAATATTGTAAATACTTCGTTGTCATTGCAACATTGTTCATAACATCTTTGCCAGGAGTAGATCTCATGTCAAAAAACCACTTTTGTCCCAGCGCAGTGGCTCATGCCTGTAATTCCAGTACTGTTGGAGGCCAAGACAGGCAAATCACTTGAGGTCAGGAGTTTGAGGCCAGCCCAGCCAACATGGTGAAACACCATCTCTACTAAAAATATAAAAATTAGGCGGACATGGTGGCTGGCACCTGTAATCCCAACTACTCAGGAGGTTGAGGCATAAGAACTGCTTGAACCAGGGAGGTTGATTCTCTAACAAGAGAATCAGCCTGTCCAGTGGAGGTTGCGGTGAGCCGAGTTTGCACCGCTGCACTCCATCTGGGCAACAGAGCAAGACTCAGTCTCAAAAATAAATAAAATAAATAAATAAACCACTTTTTTTTGTTCATCCTTAAGAAGTGACTTCTCATCCATTTAAATTTCTTCATAAGATTGCAGCAGTTCAGTCATAACTTCAGGCTCCACTTCTAATTCTGGGTCTCTTGCTACTTCTACCCTATTTACAGTTACATTCTCCACTGAAGACTTCACCCCTCGAAGTCATGCATGAGAGTTGGAATAAAAGACTTTTAAACACCTATTAACGTTGATATTTTGACTGCTTCTCATGAATCACAGATGTTCTTAATGGCACCGAGAATGGTGAATCCTTTCCAGAAAGTTTTCCATTTACTTTACCCAGATTCATCATAGGAATCACTATCTATGGTAGCTATAGTTTTATGAAATGCATTTCTTAAATAATAAGACTTGAAAGTAAAAAATATTCTTTGATATATGGGCTGAAGAATAAATGTGTTAGCAGGCATGCAAACAACATTCATCTCCTTGCACATCTCCATTAGAGCTCTTGGGTGACCAGATGCATTGCTAATGAGTACTAATCATTTAAAGGAATCTTTCTTTCCTCTTTCTTTTCTTTTATTTGCAGTAGGTCTCTACAGTGACAGTAAACCTTGTTGGAAATAGGCTTGCTGTCATCAGGCTTTGTTGTTCCATTTGTAGAACTTGGGCAGAGTAGATTTAGCACAATTCTTAAGGGCCTTAGGATTGTCAGCATGGTAAATGGCCATCACCTTCAACTTAAAGTAACCAGCTGCATTAGCCCCTAACAAGAGAATCAGTCTGTCCTTTGAAACTTTGAAGCCAGGCATTGACTTTTCCTCTCTAGCTATTACAGTCCTAGATGGCATCTTATTCCAATATAAGGCTGTTTTATCCACATTGGGAAAGCTGCTGAGTGCAGCCATCCTCATTAATGATCTTAGCTACGTCATGTGCATCACCTGCTGCAGGTTCTACATCGGCACTTGCTGCTTCACCTTGCACTTTTATGTTATGAAGATGGCTTCCTTCCTTAAACCTCATGAATCGACCTCTGCGACCTTTCAACTTTTCTTTTGCAGTTTTCTCACCTCTCTTAGTCTTCACAGAATTAAAGAGATTTAGGGCCTTGCTCTAGATTAGTATTTGGCTTAAGGGAATGTTGTGGCTGGTTTGATCTATCCAGGGCACTCAAACTTTCTCCATATCATAAATAAGTTTGTTTTGCTTTCTTAAGCATTCGTGTATTCACTGGAATAGCACTTTTAATTTCCTTCAAGAACTCTTCTTTTGCATTTACACGTTGGCTAACTGAGACAAGAGGCCTAGAATTTGGCCTATCTCATCTTCCAACATGTATTTCTCACTAAGCTTAATACTTTTTAGTTTTTCATTTAAAGTGAGAGACATCCAAATTTTCCTTTCACTTGAACACTTAGGGGCCATTGTAGAGTTATTAATTGGCATAATTTCAATATTATTATGTCTCAGGAAATAGGAAGGACCAAGGAAAGGGGAAAAAAGAGGAATATCCAGTCAGTAGAATAGTCAGAATACACACAAAATTTACTGACCTCTTATGTGGGCATAGTTTGTGGCACTCCAAAACAATTATATCAGTAACACCAAAGATTCTTGATGACAGAATACCATAAAAGCTGTAATTATCATGAAAAAGTTCAAAATATTGTAAAAATTACCAAAATGTGACAAAGAGACATAAAGTGAACACATGCTGTTGGAAAAATGGCCCTTATAAACATGCTCAGCTCAGGATTGCTACAAACCTTCAGTTTCTGAAAAAAAAATACAGTAGTATCTGTGAATCTAAATAAAGCAAAGTACAATAAATAAAGTGTGTCTGTATTTTGATGAAGAGGAGGCAGGATGCTCTGATGGATTAGCAGTGAAAGGTAACAGAAGGCTATCAAAGCTGACACTCATAAAGACCACTTTTTGTTCTTACAACTGGAATCTTGAATTTCAATCAACTGAGATGATGCAAATCTGTAGGTATATTAGAAGGTGGTTTTTGATATGGTGGATTTGTGGTGACTATGGATAGTCAAATGAAATTGTCATGTAGGCATTTGGCTACATGGGTCTGGATATAGTTGAAGATATAAAATTGAGAGAGCCATTAGCATAGCTGTTTATAAGAACCATGAATATGGATGAAATCTTCACAAAAATGTAGTAGGAAAAAGAAGGGCCCTACGAATGAGTCATGGGGCATTCTAATGAATAAAAGAGACTAAGAGAAAGTGACCAGTGAGGTAGGAAGAAAACCAGCATAGTGTGGTTCTTGGGAGCCAAGTGAAAAAACTGTATTAATAAGCAAAAGTATTAATTGTGTCAAATAATTTTGATTTTAAATCTATTGGAAATTAAAATCCATATTTCAAAAGAAACTTTGATTTTTTTTTATTACAGAAACTTTTCATGGCACAGAACCTGCCAGCAGAAAACGAAGACACCTGTCCCTATCTGCATGTAGAGTCATAAGCAGTGATTTTCTAACTTGGCAGTGCTCCTTCGAGTTGACATTTCCAAAACCACCTAGAGGACCAGGAAATTCAGTCAGGCTGGCAGCACCAGGGGTGGGCCTGATCAAATCCCTGCCGGCAAATTATTATTCAAGAAATAAGAGAAAATGGAAGACCCTGGGCACATGTCCCAAAATACTATAGAGAATTTCTTGGAAGTAACTGCTGATTTCCAAATATAGAAAGTTTTTAAGCTTTGATTTATTGGGACGTAGAAGAAAATTTAAAAAATAAAATAAATGAAAAAATAAGGGCAATCTATTTTCCTACTGTAACTCCTCATCCAGAATGAAGAGATTTGATAAATTGATCCCAATGATTCAAATGCCTCCCCTCTAGAACATATTTTCCTCTATTATATTTCAAGTGGAGGTTTTTATATCTAAACAATCAGATTCCAAAATGACTTGCTGTTTTCTTCCTTTTCATGGCTGGGTAGATTGCCCCTCTCTGTCTTCCTTTTTCCCCTCTTCCTTTTCTCCATTCCTCTCTCCCTTCCTTCCTTCTTTCCTTTCTTCCTTCTTTTCAATAATTATTGAATACATATAATAGTCCTTATTCCAGGCCCTTAGTCTATAACAGTAAATTTTGCAGACATGGTCTCTGCCTTCATGGAACTTATAGTCTAGTAAAAGATAAAAAATTAAATTAAAAGCTATACAAAGTATGATATAACTATAGTACTAATAATATATGCCATAAAGTATGAGGCCATATTACATTAACGTTTAATAAGTTTGTAAAGTCAGGGAAGACTTTTCCAAAGGTAACAATATTTAAATTGAGATCAAAATATGAATAAGATATAAAGTAAATCCAAATATGGAAGCTTCGAAGAGCCTATGTGAACATTAGAAAATGAACAAAACTAGGTCTAATATATCCTAGATTTATATTGACAGCCAACACTATATCAAAGAGTGAATTATATTCTTTCCACAATCTTCTTTTGGAATCCTATACCGTAAGAAAAGAGACCACTGTTAAACACAATAAATATGTTAATAACACAACTAACCCAAATGTATCCTTCCCCAAAAACCTAGATGACATATAAGCAAATAGAGTAAATTACAATGAATAATGCCCAGAGAGGTGTTATTATAGCTCCATCAATTAATAAACATACTGCTTCAGTTTATACTATATAAGACATAATTAAATTCTGTTCAAACGTAATTATTTGTATCTCCAGTGTAGAAGCATATTTATTAGGGTATAAGTTTGACTGCTATGACAGAAACTCAAAAGCAATTTAAGCTTAAACACTGTAGAAGTTTGATTATTCTCTCACATAACAAAGTATAGATATTCCAGGTTGAGATACTGGTTCCATGGTGTTGAGGGCTCAAATCTCCTTAAACCATATTGCTCAGTGATCCTAGAATGTTGACCTGATCTGGGTGTTTCAAGATAACTCATAAGGAACAGAAAAGAAGTTAGAGAAGTGAACAATATTTTTATTTCAGGGATCCTGTCTAGAATTTTCTTGTATCCTTTCTTCTCTTAAGTCAATACTCAGATAGACTTTGTCATGTGACATTTAGATTTGGAAATATGGTTGTTATTTTAGGCAGCCATATATCCAAGTGAAAAATATGAGAAAATAGGTGATATCAGATAATTGGGAAGAACTGACATTCACATCACAGTGAGAAAGAATGAAAAGCATTATGATAACCCAAAGGACAGAAGAACAGGTGAGACCAGATTCCTGATCTTTGGGATGTCAGAATCAAGCAGCATAAACGCTATAGAAGAGAGGCAGTGTTTGGGGAATGAGGCGAGGCATTAAACTGATTCCAGTTGGAGAATTACTGTTATTGAAAAGGGAACAGCAGAGCTGGTCTCTAAAGTGTGTGTCAGGATTTGATGGGAAGAAGAGCATGAGCATTCCAGGGAGAGGAAACAGCATGTTACGGAATCTGCCTTGAGGGACCTGTGTGTGCTTCATGTGCCTAGTGCTACAGCCACACTTACTCTGTTGGAGATGATTTAAAGAATAATCTCAGCCACAAATCTTGGTCAAAGCAATCACTATTACCCATTTTAATTTAGAAGTGAATCCTGAAAGTTCTGAATCACAATGAGTACATTCCTGAGTGGTGAGGTCTCATTCCATTGAACTAACAAAAAGATAAAGCCAAGAGTCTTCTTAGAACCATTAATCCACAAAGTATGTAGCCATAAACATAACTTTTCCTTTTATATTCTAAAGACATTCTGGAAGTAAAGTAAACGGTGAAGTAGGATTTGTAAAATAATCCAACTCAAGAACATCATGACTTGTAAAACTGAGATTAACTAAACTCTGGCTTGATGAGAAAATAGTAATAATTTTCATTAGTATAGCAACTATAGTTTTTTTTTAAAGTAGTTTTACATGTATCATCTGGTTATTCTTAATATAAATATATTACATAGGTAGGGATAAAATTGTTATTTCAATTTAAAGGTAAGGAAACCAAAGCTAAAAGACATTAAGAAATTACTCAGTATCAGCCGGGCACAGTGGCTCTAGCCTGCAATCCCAACACTTCGGGAGGGTGAGGCAGGCGAACCATGAGGTCAGGAAATCGAGACCATCCTAGCCAATATGGTGAAACCCTGTCTGTACTAAAAATACAAAAAATTAGCCGAGAGTGGTGGTGCACACCTGTAGTCCTAGCTACTCGGGAGGCTGAGGCAAGAGAATCACTTGAACCCAGGAGTCAGAGGTTGCAGTGAGCTGAAATCGTGCCACTGCACTCCAGCCTGGCCACAGAGCGAGACTCCATCCCCTGTCCCCAGCCAAAAAAAAATTACTGAATGTCAGATAGAAAGAGTTTCAGAGACGAAAAACAAACCCAAGACATAACAAGAGTACACATCCATTCATTGCTGTGGGGAAATAAAATTTCCCATGTATTTACTTTCAGGCGGAAAAGTCAAAACTAAACATAGGATTGGCAGGGCGCAGTTGCTTACTATGTAATCCCAGCACTTAGGGAGGCTGAGATGGGCGGATCACCTGAGGTCAAGAGTTTGAGACCAGCCTGGCCAACATGGTGAAACCCCATCTCTACTAAAAATACAAAAATTAGCTGGGCATGGTGGTGGGCACCTGCAATCCCAGTAATTGGGAGGCTGAGGCAAGAGAATTGCTTGAACCTGGGAGGTGGATATTGCAGAGAGCTAAGATCATGCCATTGCATTCTAGCCTGGGCAACAAGAAGGAGACTCCATCACAAAAAAAAAAAAAAAAAAAAAAAGAAGCAAACAAAACAAAAAATAAAACCATAAAGGATTAAATGTTAATTAACTAAGTACAATTCCCATTAGCTCTTTTCTAATCTTGCTGTCATAAAAGGAACCTAAATTTCGTTTTATTCTTATTGGCACAGAAGCTTGGGTTAATTCAGCAAAGATGATGTCATTCCTGAGAATTCTAGGAAAGTTGGGACTACCTCCCTCTCTTATTGAATTAATTAATGTATAAGTTTTCCCAACAATGGAGTGCTAGAAGTGCTAGAATATTCTGATATGAGATATAATCCATAAAGAGACAGTCTAATAATCCAGTTGATTTAGTCATATTTTTAAAATTGTGTTGTTACAAAAGACTATTGACATAAATGTTCTAATAATTCACAAAATTACTTTTGAATCAGATTACTGGAGATGGTTATTTTAGTGAATTGGAAGTCTGAATTTTAAACATTCTAATAAAAATCCCTTAATATTTTAGTAAATAATGTACAATGTAATTGGAAACTGCTGAGTATATTTTAATAAATATTTTCAATTTGCAGTGTATACACACAATATCTAAAGGTTTGTTAAATAAGTCTTCTATATTCTGATTTAAAATATCCATTTGCTTAAATCAGCACTCTTCTGGCTTGGAATGACTGTAGAGACAAATTTTTGCCAATGCAAATGTTTCTTACTTAAATTACTAGAATTAGTAAACTTGTCATGCATTGAAGTCACAATACCTTTGAAGTATGCATGATTACTAATGATAGTAGTTACTAATCATTGAGCAAGTGTATGTGCCTCCCCCACATGCCTATGCACACACATGTGTAGATGTGTGTGTGTGTGTGTGTGTGTGTGTGTGTATACATACATCAACCTCACAGCTATACCGAAAGGATTTATCGCTCTCATTTATCAGATGCGGATGCTAATGATGAAAGTGACTTGGCCAAAGTCACATCGTTTATAAGTGAGAGAAACAAGACTAATCCCAGGCCAGTGTAATTTTACAACCTAAGTCTTTCTTACCATATAACCATATAAGAATTCATCTCTATATATGTGTATAACTGTCTCTAAAAGAGTTATACCTTCAAAAGAACATCTAGCTGATAGCAGTGTTCTATATGTTGACAAAGGGATTAAGTGCATAATTGTGTGCATTAAACTTATTTGGTAATTTTTTTCTTTTGCATTTTTGAAACATAATTTTACAATAAAATAGTAACAAATACAGTGTCTTCTTGAGCAATATCTTGGTGACAAAGGGTTTGGACAATAATTGGGTTTGGAGAATAATTTTCTAAGTTAATAGGAATGGACCCTCAAGCTACAGCATGTCATTGGTGATGGGAGGAAGGCAGTATATTTTGGGAAGATCTCACTTCTATTTATTTGAAAGATGTACACCTGGGTTAGATAAAATGGGGAGTGAGCGAAACAGGAAAACTTTTACTGACTGTCAGTGATGTGTCTGACTGCATTATCCTTCATTTAATCCTCAAAAAAAAATGAACATTATTTATTATATCTATTTTAAGATACAGAGGAGTTTAGTGAACTCCTCTTAAGTCACTGAACTTTGATTTACACATAGATCTGTTTACATAAAGTTATTGAGGGAAGGAAGGATTCAGGAGTTAAGAGCAGTCGAATAAATTGACAGGTAAATAGTGGTGTGGACTAAGCATTGGCAGCAACATAACCCTACTGCATTTCTCTCTGAGATTTTACCTACTCGGGGTCTGAAGCCCCTATTATCTGGAGTGATAATGTGGTGCTAAGATAAAACAAATGACAGAAAGGTTGGCTGCAAAATGATGTTAAAATAAAAACAGTCATCTCTGTGTGGGCTGCCACTACCACACGATGGAGTGTACTGGTCATTTGGGTCACTGTGTTCTATGACCAGCTCTGTGCAAACTCCTGTGTCTCCTTGGCCATTTCAATGAACTTCCCTGACAATTCATCTCCTCTGTATTGAAAAATGGGATAGGACTGCATGTAAACACATTTTGACAATGAAAAGGCATTTACAGACACTAGACATTTTTATTAGGATTATAGTCTCCAACTTGCAACAGGGCCAGCCATTTTAACTACACTACTTTTCTGTTTAGTTGAGATTCATTTTAGTTGTGACTGCTGCTCCATTAATTATATAGAAGATAATAAAAGCTAAATGGGATCTTATATGTCTAAATTACCTTTGGAGCAATCTTGCTGAAATGTACACACTGGCTAAATCGAATAGTGCAAATATAAAATTTGAAAGCTAAATTTCAGATTGTGTGTCCAGCCTTTCATTTACCTTTGGCAGTAGGCCAGTCTGATTTAGTTTGGGTTTATTGAATCTTAATTTTAGAAAAAATGTTCTGGATAAGAATCTAATTGATACTGAGGTCTCTATTTCTCTGACCTATTCTTGCTTGTAGTTTGTAAAAGTGGTTTTCCTTACTAGAATAGCATAATTTTTCATTATTCTGTTGCATGCCAACTTGTTTCAGACAGGGTGTAAATAGAGCTCGTAGAATATCAATTGATGGAGAAAGAAATATGGAGTGACTATCTTAAATATTTTTCCTGTCATTCAGAAGCTATAGCCAAAGGAAAGCGGCTGTAAAAATGGTAAGGTTGTTTACCACTTCCCTTTGACTCACTGCCTATGGAGAATAACCTTGCAATGTGACTAAGATGTCATGAAATAAAGTTTAGAAAGTTATTTGTTTAAAACACTGACAACTGGACAGTAGGCCGAGTGCCATAGACACAGATTCCTGCCAAGCAAATTTGCTTTTTGAATCAGAAGGTAGCATCCAAATACACTGGGCTCTCTGAAGCATCTCTAATATTTACACAGTAATCTGATGTGGGAGCCTCCTTACTTTTCTCTTTTCCACTAATTGAGTCAGCCACCGGCAACTTCACTAATTCCAGCAGGGGTCAGGAACCCCAAAAGCAATCTGTCCTAAAATCACAAAGAATCAAGATAGAAAGCCTTCGCTGGTGCAGCCAGGGCTCACCTAGGGACTTAGAGGAGCAGACTGTTCACCATGATGTGCTTTCTATTCCTCTGTGCAAACCTGGTTTCATTTGCCTCTGGGGAGGCTGGCTGAATCACCTTCTTGGACAGAGTCAAGCTTTGGATAGACTTTCCTGCTAGGAAGTTTTCTTTTCAATCAACATTTTGCTTTCTTCAGTTTCTGGCTATATCTTCTTGGATTTTGTTTTGTTTTATTTTGCTTTTGACCTGGGGGAAGAAGCTGGTATTCTTTTTTTTTTTTTTTTTTTTTTTTTTATTGCATTTTAGGTTTTGGGGTACATGTGAAAAACATGCAAGGTTGTTGCTTAGGTGCATACGTGGCAGTGTGATTTGCTGCCTTCCTCCCCTTCACCCATATCTGGCATTTCTCCCCATGCTATCCCTCCCCAACTCCCCACCCCCCCGCTGTCCCCCCCACTCCCCCACAACAGACCCCCATGTATAGTGCTCCCCTCCCTGTGTCCATGTGTTCTCCTTGTTCAACACCCGCCTATGAGTGAGAACATGTGGTGTTTGATTTATGCCTTCTTGATAAACCTGAATTCATATCTGGCATCATTTTGGCTCTTCCTATGCTACAAAGTCCTTGCATACATTTCATATCTAGAAGCTTTTCTCTTTAGTTTGGGTCTTGAGAGTTGTTCTTTGGCTAGTACGTTTCATTAGTCTTTTGAATGAAATGCAAGTTTTCTTAAACTTGTTGTTGATAAAGCTGCATGGATATAAATTATTGCTGCTTCCCTAATAAGATAGGCTTACAATAACAGACCCTGTGACTGGTTGCCTTGTCACATCTGATCTCCTGAACGTCTCCGTTATTTTGTGCTCTAGATTTGCTCTTCATTTAGGATTTCCTATTTATTAGGGATGACCTAATCATAAGTTATCTTTTCCACTTCTACACATTCCCAAGAGGATGAATCTGGATAAAACCAGAAGAAGACACATAGTTTTAAACAAAAGGAATTTTGGAGAGAGCAAAAATGAACAACTAACTTATAGAATTCTGGCTCCCACTATTTGCCAAGCTCAGGGAATTGGGGGAATTTCTTGGCAGCACCAAGAAATTGGGAATATAATGGCAAATAAGGCAGACAGCATTCCATATTATTTAATCCTCATAATTCAAGATATTTATTACTACTGTAATAAATATCTGTCCTCCATTCATTTCATTTATAGTTGAGCCATTTGTGCAAGACCATTCTGCACCAGAGGTTAAATTAAATTTCAGATCTGTCTTATTTCAGAGTTCTTTCTATTAAACTTCATGGAGCTCTGTCTCCTTTCACTTCCAGGCAAACAAAGTTGGAATATGTTGTGCCTTCACTTCTCCATGGCTGTCATGTTTTGGTCCATAATAAAATTTCCTTCAGCTCTCACCTAGTCCTATACATTTAGAGGAGCCTTTAAGCAATTCCTGCACCCAGCTGCCATATGCTACTCCTAGGTTTCTGGCCATTTTATCTTTCTTTCTACATTTTAGACTTAATCACAGAAATAACAAAAATGTTCAAGGGAAATCATACTTTCATTCAGAATTTATAACTATGAATAAATTATGGCTTATACTGTTTGGTAGCATGATTCAGAGTACCTAGTTCTACCAGATCAAACAGAGGTATGGAAGAGAGAGTGTGGCAAAACCTAATGAGCACTGGTCAGTGAGTCAAGATCTCTGGGTTCTGCACTTGGGGTGTGTGAATGGGGGAGAATATCATAATCTCAGTTGGTCTCAGATGAAGTGGTTCAATGCTACTACCAATAATTACGGATCTTCCTCTGAGTAACTGTCTCTATAGTCCTCGACCTGTATCCATAAAATAGGAAGTACACTTAGAAAATTGTATTGAAGACAACAGATTTGCCAAGTAACAAAACGGGAGACACAAAAAGTAAAACAGAAGTGGGCCTGGAGGAGTAGCCCTTAATATTTTGGCACAAAGCTAGAATGCCTTCTTTGCATTTTCCTGGAGCTTTGCAGGTATGGCTCCCTTCCACAGTGATGAAAGAAACATCCCCCATCATCACTTTAGCTGCTCTGGGATTGGTAACCAAGGAGGAAATGGAAGGAGGTTTTGTTATTCCTTTTTTGTCTTGGGTAAGAATAGCTTTTGAGATAAGAATACATTTATTTGTATCACCTTTGTTGATTCCATCATTTTGGTATTCAGTTATTGTGTACTTTTTATCATAAAAGACTTTGGGGAGAGCTTTGCAGCTTCTGTTAAATCATGAAACTTGCTTTAATTTAAGCTCAGTCCAAATACGATTTCTCAAAATAGAGATGTGTCTCTGCTAACCTATCTTTTTTATTTATTGTATGTCATCAAAATAAAAAGATTAGACAAATTTGATATGACAGTCACGATAACAGGTTAGAAAGGGAATAAACTTTTATTTCTCACTTGAAAATCCAAGTGTTCTTTCACACGAATTGTAAGAAGATCAAACTATACTGACTTAAGGAGAGAGCGTTAATGGGAATTTTTTAGCCCATAGACGTGCCTCCTTTAAACTATTTTACTTTTAGTAATCCTATATCATAGAAAGCCACCGGAAGATCTAGTTTATGCATATACAAGTAAAATACAAATATATGTATGTCTGTGTCTCTATATAGACATACATTTATTAAACAATAAAAGAAAATTGGTTCCAGTGATAAAATGCTCAAGCCAAATTTGTCACACAGTCAAGTGCTTACTTTGTTCTTTGAATCATCCCTGAATGACCTGTGTACAAATTACAAAACCCTAAAGAGTTAAAAGTGTTTGTTTCACAGGAAATTGGAAGAAATTTATGTGCGCAAGTGAAGCTGAAAGGTCGAATGTGTGACTCACATCTATTGACAGATGGAATGAGCATAACATAAGCAGACAGTGACTAGAAAACAAGCCGGTTGTGTGAAAGTATTTTTAGAGACTAATTTCTACCCAGCTGTGTCATCTATGAATGGGAGAAGTTTGAGAAAGTTACCTAGGGATGTCTGAGCTTAATCAAGTGAAAGTTAATGATACTGATTTGGCTCAAATATTTACTTCAAACTTTCATGTGCAAACATCAAATATACCAGTATTTGAACCAATTACTAGGGAAGCTGGATTGTTCCTTCATCAAAATGACATAATTCTCTTTATTAGGACCTCTCATGGATACCTGAATTTTCAGCAACATAAACAATAATGGCTCATATTTATAAACTCATTTAAAATTTGAATAGCATTTTCATTTACCTGTGAAGTGAGCAGAGATAATATTACCTCATTTTACAGTAGAAACACTAAGTCCAGAGTCCCTAAGTCACTAATAAAATCCAGAATGTTATCAAATGGTAGATATAGTATAAAAACCAAGATCTATTGGGAACTAGTATAAAGGATAATGGTGAAGTCTCTGATCTCCTTAGTCAGACTACCTGGTTGCTAAATAAATATATAATTGTGGACACTTTAACATTTTTATGCCTCAGCTTTCTTTCCTTACCATAAATTGTGAATAATAATATATGTTTCTTCCTGGGATTATTCATTAATGAGCCCCTCCTAAATGTCATGCATCTTTCTAGGTCAAGGATAAAAACTTCTGCTCTGATGCAATTTATGGTCTAGTTGAGGATGAACAGACAATCAATCAATCAGCCAATCAAAATAAGTATATTAGGTAATGATAAATGCTAGGGGGTAACTAAAGCAGGAAATACTTTATTTGTGAAAAGTCCTACCCAAGGAGCTGTTGCAATTTTAACTCAATTTCAGAAATTGACATCTGCTTGATTAGTAACAGTAAGTTTTATGAGAATTAATATTTATTTCTTTAGTAGGGCTGACTAGTTAGGGTAACTCACTCCCCAGGCAATATCGATTGACTAATGTATGAGAGCATAAAGCCAAAGTGTTCCAATTTCTGTGAATTCTGGGAGTTGTACTGGAGATATATGGAAGATTCTGGGAAATCTGAACCTGGAATAACTCATGACTGAAGACTTTGGATGCCATGTTAAGACCTTATATAACTGGAAAATAAAGGCGACAGAGAGACGAGCAGAATCAAGAATACAGACTATGTTCTTATGACACTACTGGAGTTCCCTCTTTAAATCTTAACATATTTACCTTAGATATTTTTGCTATAAGACAATGGGTTCCCTTTATTGATTACTTTAGTTTGAGATGCATTTATTGTCATTTGCCACCAAAAGAACTTAACCAGCATAAACATGATGAAGGGTGGGCAAGATTTCCTGACAGAGATGTATCTCAATCTTGCCAAGGAGATTGCTTGGTATTACTTGACAAAAAATGAATTCATTTTTCCAAATATGTGGCACTATAGCATGGCTAAAGCTTCTTGGCCTTTTCCTTTGGATCTCCCAAATAATGTCAGTAAACATTTCAAGTTATTTAAGGAGGACTCAAAAATGAGAAAGTGCTATATAAACTCAATCCCTCATTATGATTAATCACCGAAGAACTGTTAATTTCTTACCATTGTTTAAAAATTGTGAATGGTGGCTGAGGTCCTGAGGAGCCATTGAATAACACAGTGGAACGCTTTAGTGTTTGCAGAGTAAAATCTCTGTGCCTAGGAAATTTTGATAACAAAAGCACTTTATTATATTTTTCTAGCATTTAAAAAAATCTGTGCTCCTTAGAGCTCTCATAAATTACTACAGGAAATTAAAAGAAATCCAATACGACAGAGTTCCAGGTACCACTGCTTCCCTTTCAATCAATGTAGTTCGGAATTCTCCTGAGATACAGTTGTAAGAAAGAGCTTCTAGATATTCTGATCCCTCCCCCCACACACACACACATACAAAGATTGAAAATTCTGGGGAGGGATAGCATGGGGAGAAATGCCACATATAGGTGAAAGGGAGGAAGGCAGCAAATCACACTGCCACATGTGCACCTATGCAACAATCTTGCATGTTCTTCATATGTACCCCAAAACCTAAAATGCAATTAAAAAAAAAAAAGAAAACTCTAGATGGAGTCTAATCTTTTCTTTTAAAAGATGAAAAAACTGAAGCCCAAAAAAGATGAGTTATTTTCCAAAGTTATCCAACCCCACTTCCACTGGCAAAGTGAGGATTAAAATCTAGGTTCTGATTCCCCTACCTCCACTACCTCATCATACAGCACCTCCCTGTGACTAGGAAAATTTTAAGATTCAGCAGTGCCACTTCTGGTTTTATTTTGTTTAGGAAGACATGGTATTATATTTGAACTTAATTATAGGATTGAACTTTTGGGACCAGCAATCCCAAAAGTTTGGCCTCAAATAATTTTCCTCTCACTGTTACTTGCTTTCACCAAAATAAATGTTAGTAATTACGCAGATCAGAGTGTCAATCCACAAGTTTCTAGTACAAAACATTCCTCACAATTAAAACTCGGAGAATTTATTCTTTTGTGAATCATCAGCAATTTCTGTCTTCCCTTTTGCACAAATGCTAAAATTATATGGAATTTTATTTTTCATATTACACTTTTCTTTGGACTTCCCCAGTCTCTCACTAGTAAGATGACCATAAAATTCATTACCCAAATAAAGATGGTTTTAACACACATTTCATAATTGCTCTGAAAATATTTATATAAACAGGAGCTTTTCTAGAAAAACTGGTGTGATCACCTTGTTCATCAACCATCCTATAGATATATCTGAAATCAGTGAGGGTAAAATATCTATTAACTGAATGTGACTTTCAGTCATAAGTATTTAAAAATTGGTACTAAGTAACATTTTTTCTCAGAAACAAAGCAGCAGTAATAGCAATAATACTAATTTCAGAACTAAAACACAAGAATAAGTGCATTCATCTCTCTCTGTCTACACACACACACACACACACACACACACACACACATTTTATTTCTGAAAATTATTCCTCCCATTTTGTATACAAATTCTAGAAGCAATTCATTCATTCTGAGAGACAGGACTACTTTCTCTTTAAACAAAATTATATTAAAGAGTGCCCTTGATACAAATTATATAATAATTTAAACAAAGACTAAGATACACCTGATAATGCCCCATAATTCCTTTTTCAAAAGATTAACAACAACAAAAACCAAGGTCAAAAACTTTAGTTAACAATAATAAATGATGATAGTGACATAAAATCAAAGTATATGTGTTAATGCTTTGGCTAAAAAGTTCCCCATAGATTTATCAACTATTTTGCTGATACACATTTCACAACTAAACAAACAGAAAGACAAGCATATAACTTAGTCTATCAGAATATATATGCAGGGTCACTCTTGATGACTGTTTTGATACAAAATATATAAGATAGCAACATTTATGTTCACAAAGAGGTAAGAATAAACACTTGAAATGTTTCAGAAATGTTGCCTCTCATAGTTATTCTCTAGAGTTATACTTTTCAGTGCAAACTGCATGAGAGTAAGGAAATTACTCGTTTTGTTTACTGTTGCATTACCTAGGTCTGGCATGATGCCTGACATACAGTAGGCACTTAGTAAGCATTTGATGAACTGTTGAACACATAAATACATGAATGAATGATCGTAATTGACTAACTCATATTTAATCTCTCTGAAGGTACCAGAATTGCAATCAGCTCCAGAGTAGAGATGATTTCATCTAAGGAAAGACCAGCTCTCTAATCTTTCAAAGTCATGGCTTTGCAGTTTACTGTACCTATTTCCAAATGCAGACAGCTACTTAACAGCAAGTTTCAATCTAGAGAATTCAGGCAAATGTTCTGCAATGAGAGTAGATTATACCTGGGGATGTGGTTTATCACAGACAACTTTTAAAATGTTTTCTCATGTGGAAAAGCCCACTGGGAACACCATCAACTATAGGGAACATTCGTTGATGTCCCTTTCCCTTTAACTCTGGACAGGATTCATTTATGGGCCAAAGTGACAAAACTCATCATCAGATCCCCATTTATAAATGATCATAAAGAGTATGTCCTATGACATTCCAGCAAATGACAGATCCAATAAGAACAGGCTTTCAGAAATAATAAAACAGGGCCTATGTTCTCTATCCTTTTAACCTTGTTCTTTAGTGCTCTTTAGACATTTTCAAGTTGCTTTCATCCTTTTCCCTACATCTCTTTCCTTATGCAGAAGAAGAGAAAAAATGGATCTATCTGTAAATAATTTGATTTTATCACTAAAGACATCTTGCATAGACAGTAGACCTCTTTTATGGTCTCTGTAGGAGAAAAGGTCTGATTTATTTTAAAAGTAAAATAATTTTTACAAATAAATAGTACCCAAATTTTATCCAGTTTTCATGCAACAATCTTGGTTGGTTAATAGTGTTACTTCATTTCCTAATTCACAATTTATAATATTTTTCTAGAAGTCCCTTCCTGTAGAGAAGTGGCTTTCAGACATCTTTGACTGAAAACTAGAAAGACACATTGAACTCATAATCAAATACACAAACACACACATTCACACAGATTTGAAACAAAAGTTTCCTGAAGCAATACTTAAATCTTAATATGTGGCTGGGCGCGGTGGCTCAAGCCTGTAATCCCAGCACTTTGGGAGGCCGAGGCAGGCGGATCACCAGGTCAAGAGATCGAGACCATCCTGGCCAACATGGTGAAACCCCGTCTCTACTAAAAATACAAAAATTAGCTGGGTGTAGTGGTGTGTGCCTGTAGTCCCAGCTACTCGGGAGGCTGAGGCAAGAGAATTGCTTGAACCCGGGAGGCGGAGATTGCAATGAGCTGAGATTGTGCCACTGCACTCCAGCCTGGCGCTTGGCAACAGAGCGAAACTGTTTCAAAAAAAAAAAAAAAAAAAAATCTTATTATGTACGAAGCATTCCAATATTTCAGATTTTATTCTAACATAAAAACACTAGTCTTTAAGATTTTAGCTACTAAATTGGTTTATGATCCACTGAGTCATAAAAATCACCTGCTTGAAGTAATTCTCTTAGCCACAATCTAAAATAGTAAAAACAACAAAATTATTTATCATACTCATATATTATTATACTATAGTAATTATTATTAAGTATTTTAGTCTTGCAAAAAAAAAAAAATCAAGTACAAGCATAAACAAAACCTGGAGAGAATACAAGACTTAAATTTTCAGGTGTTTCTGTGGGAGATTGAGTTTTCCAACATGACTACAAACTATCTTATTCTTTATGTTCTGCTGACATTGTGCCATTCACATCCTCTATTAATATATGGGGTCCATGGTCTTTTTGCATTTGTGTAGGCCTGTGTCTATGGCAAGACAGACATCAGAGAGACAGCAAGTGACTAGGTCATAAAAGGAAATACAACTTCTGACCAGAAGCTCACTCACGGAATCCAGTCACTAGGTTGTAAAGAAGACAATGTGGAAAGACCTCATGTTCCTGTTTTGTCTGACACCCAGTGAATTCCTGCCAAGAGTCAACATCAACATGGAGACCTGTCAGAGGGTGAATCCTCAGATGATTCCAGTCCCAGCCTTCATGCAGCCTCCTGTCTTTAAGTCTTCCCTGCTGAAAACTCACATATTGTAGAACAGAGAAGAGACATCTGCACTGTGCCTTTTCTAACCATAGAACATATGAGCATAATAAAATGATTTTGTCTTATACAGTTTTGTTTTGTTATGCAGTGACAGCTTACTTTAACAACCTCTAATTCTATCCTACCATACCCTACCCTAATCTACTCTACTCTATTCTTGAAATATTATAAACTGACAATCTTTCTGTAATAGTACTGCTGTAGTGTGTGAGAAAAGAAATATCTTTCTAAACCAAACTTTAGGAGTAGACAATAAGCAAACTGACTCTGGACCCATTTCTAAATGTAAAATATCCCGTTTCAACTTTTGTTGAATTTTCTTATTTGTATTATCCAATTACCAGAATCATCTAGGTTTCCTTACATAACAAAGCCATGGAGACAATAAGACATACATAATCTGTAGTGAAAGAGTAAATATATAGCCAAGATTACTGCTAGAAATAAAATATCTGTGTACTATGTGTACCCAGCATGCACATGTAGGAAAAACAATTGGTTAATTCAATATCAAGAAATTGTGTCTATATATGCTTTGAAGCATAATCATTGTTAATTTAATAATGATCTGGTTTTGATTGTGTGAGGGATTAAACTGTGTCTTATTCACAGCTGTATGCTTAGTAACTAACACAATAAATATTTATCAAATAAATGAGGAAAATGCTGCCTGAAGCAACCCCAAACCACTTCTCTCTCTCTCCCCAAGACTGTTATTTCTGCAAGGAAGTGTAACATGGAAAAAATGCAAGTATAACTATAAAAATTAAAATGCTTAATTATTTTGAGTATAAGTGATTCTAAAGAAAGCAAGATACCATTTTAAAAAGTGAAGTTTACTTATCTACAGATGTATAAACTAGGCCTTAATTTTTTAGCTATTACTAGATTCATTCTACTTTTATACTACTTTGCTTAGTCTTTTTCCCAGTCTATATATAATTATATATAAGTATATATATCATTCTGAAACCTACATGTCCTCAAGAAAATAATTATAGCTTAAGCCTTGTGATATCAGCATTTAAACAAAGCATTGGTATTTATTTTTTTTAAATATCATGAATTTGATAGTAACTCTTTATATATTAATTTATAAGCATAAACACCCACTTTTAGAATATACAGAAACCAGAAAGCACTATATATTATTATTTCAGTTTCTTAATATTCTCTGATGTTTTCAACTCTTAATTCTTACTATGAAAATATATTGGACTTTGTCTTTATGTTGAAGAATATTTTTGAGTACGATGGGAACTATAAAAACACAAGATGCTGCATTACAGAAATACTCTATTTAAAGCATCTTTATATACTGTAAACACTGTACTCCTTGTACATTTTTGTGTTAAAAATTCTATTCATAGCAACTGTACCAAGCTATTTTAACAACCACTTTTTCTTTTCTCTATTGCAAGTCTTTGAGATGCCTAGTGTCTACTATCAAATGATTTTTGAAAAGGGATATGTCTACTAACACCAGGAAGTTTCATTGTTTTAATTAATTATCTGGATGACTCAATGGCAAAGCATTCATTTAAGAAGAGAAAAAACATATCACATGAGCTTGTCCAGCACCTGACCGCTTTGACTAGGGAGTAGAAGGTAGGGAAATGAAAGGAAAGCTCGTAAGGTACTCAAGTCAACAAAACTGTGAATGTTTATTAAGTAATTGTTTTAAATGGCTAGAATAACATTGATTTGCCTTGCTAAACATAGTTAAAAGTAAATTCTAAGTATTGCATGCTCAGATGTACACTGATGTACTGTACATTCGTAGCTTGCATGGCACTGTTCCGTGGAGAAAACTTGCTCAAATACTTTCACAACAGGGTTAGTGAGAAATAAACTTCCAAATTATATAGCATGTAAGTTCTTTATATAATAGAGGAAATTAAGAATTTTTCTATATTTCTAAAGTCCAGGAAAGGAGAAGATGAGGGTGACAGATGGAAAGAAGAGATTTGAATAGGGGATGTAAGGGAGGTAGAAACTTCCACCCAAGAGAGGAAATTTTAATCTCTCCTTAGATTAAGGAGAAGACAGAGACAGGGTGGCAGAGACTGGTGGCATGTCCCTGCACCCCAGAAAAAGGAACAGTTGTGGAATATCAGGCCTAGGAAAGATTATTTAAGGGTCATCTCAGAACCAGCTTAGATCAGAGGTCTTGTTCTATTTTTCTTCCAGCTTAATTAAAGTATAATTGACAAACAAAAATTATGTACTCCACTGCATAATGATGTTTTGATCAATGATAGAATGCATATACAATGGTGGTATCACAAGATTTTCATATCATAATTTCATCGTATCCGTTCTATGTTAGATATGCTCAGATGCACGAATACTTACCATTGTGTTACAATTGCCTATAACCTTCAATACATTGATATGCTGTACAGGTTTATCACCTAGGAACCAAAGGTATACCATATAGTATAGGTGTGTAGTAGGCTATACCCTCTCGGTTTGTGTAAGTACACATGACAATGTTTGCACTAAGACAAAATCTAGCGACAAATGTCTCAGAACGCATTCCTGTGGTTAAGCAATGCATGACTGTATATTTAAAGTATACAAAGTGATGTTTTGAGATATATATATATATATAGTGAAAGGATTACCACAATCAAACTAATTAACATACCCATCACCTCATGTAGTTACCTTTTATGTGTATGTGTGTGGTGAGAATACTTAAGATTACTCCCTTAGCAAATTTCAAGTATAGGATACATTATTGTATACATGATGATGCTACTCACTGTGCTATACATTAGGTCTCCAAAATTACATAACTAAAAGTTGTATCCTTTGATCAATATCTTCCCATTTATCCCACTTCCCTAACTCCTTGTAACCACCCTTCTACTCAGTTTCTATCAGCTGGACTTCGTTTAGTTTCACATATAAGTGAGATCATACGGTCTTGTCTTTCTGTGCCTGTTTTGTTTGACTTAGCATAATGTCCGCCAGGTTCATCTAGGTCGTTGTAAAGCTGGAAGAACATCAGTTTTAAAGAGCCAGATGGCAGGGGTTGCCAATTGACCACAGCATTATAGGGTAACAGGAGCAATTTGTAAAGTGACAGCCTCCATCAATTAAGATTTCAGTCACCTCCATATTTAAATCCTTGTAAGAAGATAACCCAACATTACTCAAAGTGAAATTCCTATATTTCACTGGTGAGAACTCGCAGATATTAAATCCACTTTTAAGAGAGAAAAAAGAACTGTGGTATCACCTGCATCTTCTGATTGTGGACTAAGATTCATACCTGCTACATAAATTTACATACATATTTACATTGTACTTCTCTGGAAATATGGTTAAAATGTAGATATATAGATGGAGATCCTTAGCCTTGGGTAATAAAACTGCAGGTCATTATTAATAATGAAGATTTCTCAGAATATAAATGTACAAAATACTTCTGTTCTTAAAGTTGGTCTTTTGTCCTACTGTGCTGGTCATAGCTATTTCATTTTAGACAGAACAGAGCTATTCACGCTATTTCGTTAGAATTTATTTTTATACAGTTTATTATTTATCTCCAACTCAACTATCCCAAGGTGATTTTATTTCTCCAGGGAAGCCATTAGTCTACCAAAGCTACCAAAAAATTAGAATTCAAATATCATACAAAATCTGCAAAAATATGGTAATTCTGTTAATTGATATATGTAACATATATCATATGTAAAACATAATATAAACATGTTTTTAAAGTCTAATTTGGAGAAACACTTAAAGGCAGGAACCTTGTTTTGTTTAGTATTACATGCTCAACAGAGTATCTTTCATGAGTGAATTAATTCAAATTTATTCTACGTTGAAAAAGAATAAATTATTCTCTACATTTCCAGAATATTAAAAATGCAGGGACTCATTTTATAAAAACCAACACTAGCATTACTAGATCTCTGCAACCCTTTCTTTTTCACATGTCCATTGTTTGACAACCTGAGGCTTCGTTGGGCACCCAACATTGGGACTTCCACAGGGTAACTCCCAAACAAACATTTAACTGTCCCATGCCGGTGCTGTTTTTTTTCCTGGCCAACAAAACAGTTTGATCCATGTCACCAACTTTGGCAATGATGTCTGCGTAACTATTTAAATGTTTTATGTTTTGTCCTTAAATTAAAAAAAATAATAATAAAGGAAAAATGAAGGTGGAAGCTAGAAATAAAATATTAGGTTCCCTTATCTTAATACAGTAAAGACTATGGTGAAAGTCATTAGGCTTGTGGAAAAAGGTGATTCTTTAGCCTTGATTGAATTCTCATTGAAGTTATGCTGGTTGACAGCATTTGATTTTGGAATAAAAAGAAGAAATGAAAGCACATGTATGAAAAATTATTGCTAAAAGCTATTAAAGATTCTATGTTTTAATTCTGTGCACGTAAAATTTCTCTAGTAAAGTTGCATGTCTGTCGCCTACTTGACTTTACTACATGCTTTTAAGTCATTGAGAAAGTTGAAGCTGCCAGTTTCTCTAATTATCTACCTTAATCTAAAACATATGGTGCAAACACTGTGGGTTTTGAAGTCAGGTAACGCTTGGTTGCAAATCCTGATTCTTCTAATGTGTTATGTTGGTCATCCTCAAGAGTGTCTAAATATAAAGTTTGCAAAGAGTTATGGGGATTCAAGGAATGTTTTTAAGTGGCTGGCATCCTACTTAAATGTGAGTCAAGACAGGTGTTGTCTTTGTACTGAAGGCTTACCTGTGTTTCAATGTGAATAGAGTCTCTTTGTTTTTTTCTTTCTACCTATCTAAATGCCACCCATTTTGAAGAGATTCGGGATCATCCATCTTCCTTTTGAAATGCACCTCAGACTAAACATATACAGGCACACAAATATTCTGTATTTGTGTGTATATACGTACATACATGTGTGTATATGTTTACATATTGTACCTATTTTAAATGTCCTTGCTAATTCTGTATTCACTCACAGAAACTAAAGAAAATCTTTTACTTAACTGTTATCTTTGAAGGTTATATGTTTCTATAACTTATTGTACCAAAAAAAAAACAACAAACTATTAGTTCTTTGAAGATCATGCCTGTGTCTTAGCCAATGACTTGTCTAAGGCACACTGGCTGACTAAGCCTGGCATTAAACCTAGAAGTCAGAGACCAAAGTCGACTCTTCAGGACCCAAGGACTTCCTGAGTGGGGCAGAGGAAAGGTGTTCTCTGTAAACATTTTTATTCACCCAATCATGGTGATTTGGACAGACGGGCATGTGGATAATTCTTCGAGTTAATTATTGAAGAGTCCTTGGAGTGTGCTATCATTTTGAGTACAGTTTCACCCCAATATAGATACCAACCTGGAAAGAAGGTTTGACTAATTCAGTGAGAAAAATTACAGCTAAAAAAATAATTCTCAAAAATCCTGAATTTCCTGGCTCATATATCTGCCCAGTCCGCGTTGAGAGGAGACACAGCTAGGATTCCATTTCACCTGCCCAAAGCAGGGGACCTGGACAAGGAGGCGGGGACATGAGTTTAGATCTGATTCTGAGATGACTCAGCCCCAACCTCAGCCTTGGCTTTTGCGGCAGTGCTTGAGTGACTCATTTTTCTGGCACTGTCTTTGTTAACTCCTGGGATCAGAAATGTCCTGTTTACACAGCCTCACATATGGCTACTCACTCTGCTTTTCGTTTTAAAGACACTGTCGGCTTCCATTCTGCAACTGTTTGGTGCTGTTCGCTGATGAGGAAAATGACTTGGTTATGTGCCCCCTCCCACTCAAATACTTACTTCTCTTCTTGCCAAACAGCTGACCTTTCCCCTCATCTTTTCCACTGTTTGCTCGAGGTAAAGGTATACGTATATTTTCTTTTCAATGAATGTGTTAGAGGCCTTGATTGTTTACATTGGTCCCTATAGCATATTCTTAATATGTAATTATTTCCTAAGATACAGGAGTGGTTATTAACAGAATTCCCAATTCCTGCAGTCTGAAGAGTGCCTTTTTTTTTTTAAATAAATGTTTCCTAGGTTTCAATTCAGATGTCATACAAACTTCAGAACTCTATCTACTAAAGTAATATTCACTCTGGGAATGAGTAACAAGCTGGCAGCATGGGGGTCCCTAAGGACAGCATCATTAAACAATCTAGTCCAGGAAATAATTAGGATACCTCCCTAGCCCTCCCCTCACAACCTGCTCTCCCCAAAGCATTCTGAATTTGCAGTTCCTTGCCCCCACACACACCCTAATGGAATAAAAATGACAAGCAGGAAAGTGCTCCAAGGCCCACCCACCTAGAGCAAACTACCTCTGATCGTTCTAACTCGCTCTCATCCAACATTGGTCTTCGGGGACTCTCTCCCTATTGCAAAGTCATTATTCAGGCCCCCTGTCACAGTGTTTCCAAGGTAAAGAATAGCTTTCCCCCTGACGCTTTGGACAAGCTGTCCTGATTCAGCAGGAGAAATCTGAAAATCGTGATGTTTGTGCACTTCCTAATCCATTATTCAAATCCATAGACACTCCTAGCATTTAGAGAGGAGCCTCCTCCCTGCACCCTGCTGAGAGAATCACTCATTGAAGTGACTGATGTAAAAATCAATCCCTTCACTCTTTTTAAAAGATGTCATTTATTCCCCTTCCTGGCTTCTTTTGTATTCTGATGGTTGCCAACTGCAATTGGTTAAAGGTACAACTTAAATAGCATGATGTGTTTGTGGCTACTGGATACTCTGACATTCTAAAAGCCACACCATCACCCCGCCCCCATCACTGTCACTACCCTCAATAGCCCTTTAATTAAAATGCAAACTGTTATATTCTATCAGAATAAGAGAGTGCAAGTGTTAATAACAGCCTGGTTTCAGCATTAAAATCTGAGGAATAAAACTGCAAATGTGTGATCACACAGCAACTCAAAACAACCCCTGTGTTGTAAAAGGGAAAACAGATTATTTATAAAAATTAGGTTTCTGCTTAATTAATCTCCCCTATCAAAATGGCTCATGGAGGATAGTAATGGTCAAGTACCATGTCATTGTAAGAGTATTTACACATAGGTAGCATTTCACTCACACATACTAGCAGGTAGATGCATACGCGCGCGTGTGCGCGCGCGCGCGCGCGCACACACACACACACACACACACACACACACTTCTTTGGCAATTGCCAGGATGCTGGCTAGCATACTTTCAAAGAGTTAAAAATTAAAAGAGCAGAGTGGGGAAAATACCTCTTACCTAGCCATAAAAAATACCACCTGCTAATTAATGTGAAACCTGGGTGGGTTTCTTTAGTGTGAATCTCAAGTGAGTCATTTCTTTCTGTCTCTCTCCATTCCAGCTCCAACAATGAAGAAACCTGTGAGAAGCTGCTTTAGAGCACACATAGAAAAAATCTCCCTGTTTAAGAACCTCGGGTCTTGTCTTGACCTTGTTTCTCTTCACACTAACCTCAGTCTCTTTTCGCTGACCACTCTTTAACTGGAAAAGATTATGAATCTCTAAAGAAATAATAGAGGACCACATGATAGCACCTTTTCAGTTCTCTTATACTTTTTACCGGATTAACTCATATGTATTTTGATGAGAGTGATCAGCTCTTGTTGGAGGAAGAGTGCTGCCTTCTCAGCTAATAATGGTATTTTCTTCCTATCCCTTACTGCTACCATCTTGTGTTAAAATAATTAAATGTCTTGCTTTTGCATCACTGACAAGCATTTCTCCTAGCTGATTGGGCAGAGTCGAAGCCCTTCCTAGTTCTGGGAAATCCTCAAGGGGAAAGGAAAGCTTATATGCAATATTTATTTCCAGAGTACAAAGAATTTGTCAGGTTGTTCTTCATTTCATACACAGGCTTTACTGAAATCAAACAACTGCATTTTCTAGAGAGGAGAATGTAGATGGTGGTAAGAATTGAATGCTATAATTACACTGATTCCATAAAATAGTGCCCTTTGTGGTGATCTAGAAACTCCTGACATGTAAATGTACAGGTTGCCTGGTTAAATTAAGATGGGTATGTGAGAATGTGTGAAGAGAGGCTGGATAGGTGTAAAAACGGACACAGGGACAGTCTTGTGTTTTATAACCCACTGTGCACCACGGTCAGGTGTCTGCTGTTGTTTTCCAACATCAGCTGAATATCAATGTCAGCTTGCTTAAACAGTCCTTGCTTATAAGCATATGTGAATGTATCATTATTTTTAAGACTAAATCAGACAACTGAATTTACTCTTTTTCCTTTACTTTTTAAAGTGTTGTTTCCATTTGACTATTACAAGGTCCAACCTGGACATACTGTTAATTTTATCATTTTCTATTTTACTATCTTACCACACATTTTCCTTATCTGATTATAAACCTAATTCTTCTTTAATACAGGTAATTTATGTTGACTAAAATGATGAACAAACACAAATACACACTCATCTCTGATTTTGTTACTCTACTTAACTGTCCAAGAAAATAATAGGCATGGGCACTGTAAAATCACTTAGCTAGGTTTTTGTATCTTTTTGTTGTTATTTCCTTCCTAGAAATTTGGCAAGAGCTGTCTCCCTTTCATTGCTCCTGTATTCTAGACTTATTTGGTCGCTTCTAGACTTATTGTATTTTTTACAAGTCATATTTTCCATGTGGAAGTTTCTTTTATTTAAATAAAAGAAAACCAGAATAGAAAAGACAAGGGCTTAGGGAATTTGGTTGCAAATAGAAGTTGAAAAAAAAATCTAAAGAATCATTTTAGAAATGGTTAGAGAGATAAATCTGGCAATAGTGGAGAAAATGGGGATTCTCATTTCTTGTTAATGGAAATAAATCTGCCACAGTGTTTCTGAAGACAAAGGTAACAACCCATTATTAGTATATTGAACTTCCATACCTCTTGATTTAGCAATTTCTCCTCTGCAAATCAGTCCTAAAGGGGGAAGGACTTTTTTTTTTAAATAATTCTAGGGCTATAAGGATGTTATTGTAGTTTACTTCTTGTAATAATAAAACAATGAATAAAAATTTAATGCCCAATAATAGAAAATGTACTATTTAAATTACAGCAGTTCCATATCATGCAATATTATGCAGCCTTGGATAGTTAATTCCATGAAAAATATGTGATGTCACGGAAAGATAAACATAGTATATCTTATTCAAGAAAAAGTTTACAATCTAATATTATTGTTCAATCCAGTTTTGCAAATAAAAAAGATTACATTTGTATAAATGAAAGAATAGAATGATATAAGAGAAAATGTTAGTCACATGTATTTTTCAATACACATGAGCACAGATTTATTTTTATTCATATCTATATTTTAAATTTTTAAATAAAAAATCATATTACAATAAGAAAATTAAATTTTTAAGTGAGAAAAAAAGAACTGATTGAGTAGCAGAAAGGTTACAAGTTTAGGTTTTTAAGATGTAAACAGTATGACATATTTGTCCCTTTTTATCCTAAGTATACAAGCAACTATTTCAACTGTGATAATTATACACTATGCCATCTAGCTTCAGAGTACATTAACACACTTTTAAAAATGCAATGTCAAAAAATCAAGGAGAAAATGAAGATACAGCATCACTTATTAGCATTTGACCCTCATTAATTAAAACTTGTAGGTACTCCACAAGTATCGCATACTTATATGTGTATGATTTTTAATTAGAAATACATTTCTAAAACCCTCAACCTCTGTTGCAAACAATTGTGCAGGTTTCTAATTGCCTAGATCTATTTGCTTTCTTTTTACTCATCTAAGTCTGGGTATAAGTTTTAGACATGGCTCCTGTTTTGCATCTCAGTAGCTTATTGGTTGGCATCCTAAGCAATGGGAAAAACATATGCAAGGCATCTAATATTGGAGAAAATTGAGTCAGGAAACAGAATCATATTTGGTTGTTTGGATTTAGGGTTGATGTCGGGATAGGGTGAAGGATAAATCTGAAGGAAGATCCTAACTCAATTTGTTCCATTACTTTCTCATAATAAGGTCCAAAGTGAAAAGGACCATGGCTTATTAATAGCTACATCATGGACCATCTGAGTTTGGATCTTATCACTAAGGTAATGGGTTTAATCCTCACAGTAATTAGATCCTAATCATGTTCTAAGAATATCACTTTGGCTACAGCAAGGAGAATCCTTTGATGACTGAACTGAGGAAAATCTAAGGCGATAGTCTTAGTTCATTAAGGCTTCAATAGCAAGAAAACATAAATTGAGTGGTTTATAAACAACAGGTATTTATTCCTCCCACTCTGGAGGCAGGGAAGTCTATGATCAAGGTACTGGCAGATGCAATGTCTGATGAAGACCCTGTTTCTGGTTTATAGATGGTGCCTTTCAGCTGTGTACTCACAGGATGGAAAGGATGGGCCAGTTCTCTAGGAATGCTTTCGTAAAGGCACTCATCATAATCATGAGTGTTCCACCCTCATGACCTAATCGTCACCCAAAGGCCACACTGCCTAATATAATCAGTGTGAGAGTTAGAATTTCAGCATATGAATTGCAGTGGCAAGGTGGGGGCATGGACACAAACATTCAAACATAGAAGTTATTATTTAAATATAACTTGGAAATAATGGGACCCTTTAAAGTAATCAGGATTGAGGCAAGGATATAGATATCAGTGAAATTAACAAGTGTAATGATATGATTTTGCATCCTAACTGATGTGAGATGATGAGGGAGAAATTTAGATAAAATTGCCAGCGTTCTGGCTTAGGTAAATAGTGTGGGTAAATGGAAGAAAATCTTTCTGTAGTCTAACCATGTTATACATATAAGAATGATTTAGGATTACATATCCTATTGATTTTCTACTCTATCTTTGCTAACACCAAAAACTGTGTATATTTCAAATTTACTTTATCTACAAAAAAAGTAAATAGACTAACCAATTGTACAATAATTGTACTCCATAAAATATCTAGATAGGGGTGCTTTGTAAAAAACATTTGACTTACTCTCTTTGACTCTTCATTCGCCTCCTTGTGGTAGCTACTCCAAGCTTTCTCTTTTTTCCTCAAATGCTAATGGAGAATTTCCCAAATGTTTTTTTTTTTATTAAACTTTGTTTTAATAATTCTCAAAACTCTACAACAGATTTTTGGTCAAGTTGTTTCCATTAAAAAGTACCAAATTTTAAAATGAATAACTTAAAATTACCACATACCAGAAAAACACCAGAATGGTCCATAAAACATTCTCCTTTCCTTCTGAAAGTTTAATGATGCATTCCTATAATTAACCAGTCTTTTACGATTAAATTTAAATGACCAATTGAGGCAAAGAGTTTTGAGAATGTTTTCTACCATTGACTAAGACTAGGGTGGCAGGTATCAGGGATAATATTCATTTAGCCTTCTGAGAAGACTCCCAGACCTTGCCAGCTCCAGTAGCCTTCTTGTCCACTGCTTTGATGACACCCACAGCAACTGTCTGTCTCATATCACAAACAGCAAAACAACCCAGAGGACGCCAGTCAGAGAAGCTCTCAACACACCTGGGCTTGCTAGGAACCATATCAAGGATGGCAGCATCATCAGCATTCAATAATTTAGGATCATCTTCCAGCTTCTTACAAGAATGACAATTAATCTTTTCCTTCAGCTCAGCAACCTTGCAAGCAATGTGAGTTGTGTGACAATCCAGTACAGGGGCACAGTCAGCACTGATTTGGCCCAGATGGTTCAGGATTATCACCTAAGCAGTGAGGCCAGCTGTTTCCACCGGGGGGTCATTTTTGCTATCACCAGCAACATTGCCACAATGAATATCTTTGACAGGCATATTTTTGACATTGAAGCCCACATTATCCCCATGAAGAGCTTTACTTCAGAGCTTCATAGGTTGCATTTCAATAGACTTTACTTCAGTTGTAACACTGACTGAAGCAAGGGTGACCACTATGCTGGGTTTGAGAACACCAGTCTCCATTCACCCCACAGGGACAGTACCAACATCACCAATTTTAGAGACATCCAAGAAAGGCAGCAAAAGGGCGTGGTGGCTGGGTGAGGTGGTATGATGCAGTATGTTTATGCTCTGCTTTCAATTTATCCAAGACCCAGGCATACTTTAAGATGCCCTTTCCCATCTCAGCAGTCTCTTTTTCAATGGTTCAATGGTTTTTCAATGGTTCTTTTGTCAATGCCACCATATGTGTATATCAGATGGCCACAGTGGTAGACTGGCTCAAATCTGTGTGTCCAGTAATGATGCTGACAATGCTGATATGACTATTCTTTTCCGGTTTGGCTTTTAGGGGTCATCTTCAGGACAGCTGTGTTCTGGCGGCAAACCCATTGCAGAAAGTCCAAATGGTTTCTATTTAACACAAGTTTCAGAGGATGCTTTGTAACAAAAGAGTTCCATGGAAAAATAAGTTTGAGAAACACTGTATATATGATGAAATATAGTGACATACATGACAACTTTTAGAGAAATTCTTCTGTTACAGATATTCGGTTATCTCAGTGTTTTCCAAACTTATTTAATTTCAGTGCTTGTATGTGTATGTACATGTGTATATATACATATATGTATAAATATGTGTGTGTATATTTTATTTAAGTGTGTGTATTGGTTAGGGTTCTCCAGAGATACAGAATCCACAGTACACACATCCACACACGCATACACTCACACACATATATCCTACTGATAATGATAGGCGGATAAATGGACTGAAACATAGATAAAGAGATAGAGATAGAGGTAATGATTTTAAGAAATCAGCTCACTGGAGTAGGGGGCTGGAATTCTGAAATCTGAAGGCAAACTAGCAGACAGGAAAATCAAGCAAGGGTTTTAACATTACATTTTGAGGCAGAATTCCTTTTCTGGAAAGCTTTAGTTTTTGCTCTGTAGGTCTTCAATTCATTGAATGAGGCGCACCTACATTATTGAATATTATCTTGAAAGTCAACTGACTGTAGATGTTACATCAAAAAATACCTTCCTAGTAACATCTAGACAAATATTTAACCATCACAACATATGTGAATGTAAAAACTTACATCTTTCTTGTAGGAACCATTACTTAAAAAGCATACTTTGTAAAATACAGCTCAAACCTAACTGCGCCTTAATGGTGAAAGTAAGCTTTGCCTGTTCAGATCAGGAACTTTCAATGGAAAGTTTTTATTTTTAAATTTCCTTGTCAACCTCAAAACATTTCTCTATCTTCATATTTTTATTTTATCTTGTTTATATCTCTTAGGACTTACTTTTGTATTCTCTTCTATATTCTTAGAAATTTCTGAAGGGAGTTATTAGTCCTACTTTTAAAAATGCTCTGATGTAAAATTTTGTAAATGATGAGCCTGAAATCTTTAACAAGTAGGTTACTTTCTATTAAAAGTTTCTTATTTTTTAACTAGGTTAAAATGCATGAGACCTACCTGATTGTCGTAGATATCTTCTATCATGTTCTATCAGAGAGCAGGATCTAGAGAGAATGGGCCAGGCTATATGCAATGGTTCAGTTATTTATTCCAAATAACCAACCACTCAAAAATCTAGCAGCATAAAATGACACCATTTTATTATAGTCTGTGGTCCAGAATTCAGATTAAGCACGGTAGGGATATAGTTTTCCTTTGCTCAGCAATGTCTGGGACATAAATTACAAAGTCTATGAGCTACAGTGACTGACATGCTATGGGTTCAAACATCTGAAGTGGAAGAATCTATATCTGAGTTGGCTTCTTCACTCACATGTATGCCCCCTGTCCTGGGGTTACCCAAAGCTTTCCTCAGCTAAATAATCTATTGACCAGAGTCACTGCTCCTGACCTCTTTCTGTAGCTTAGGATTCTTACATAATGGAGGCTGATTTTTTAGATGGAACATCTCAAGAAGGAATGTCTAGAAATTAGCTTTCCAAGAAACCAAGGCAGGAGCTGCATGGCCTGTGATTTGGTCCCAGATGTCATATGGCATCACCTCTGATAAATCAGTCAAAACAGCCACAAGCCCTCCTGGATTCCCGGAGAGGGAACACAAACGTTGATCTTGAAGACAAGGCAGTCAAAAAGTTGAAATTCATGATATTAAGCTTCCACATATATTTTTCATTGGCATTGTTTTAGTTTAAGAGTAAAGATTAACTAAGGTGGAAATTTCAGGAAAAAAGAGGTTATTGGGAGATCATGAAAAGTGTAAGGATCCCGGATATTTTTGGAAAAAGGACTAAAGAGATCTCTAATCTGTTTTTGTAAATGTCTTGGCTATTGAATTTTCATATGTTATAAATAGTAAAAATAATACAGTATTTCAAGTCCATCCAAAAGCCCTGAACAAGATCACCAAATAGTACTAAAACATGCTTCAGCACTAGGAGTTCAGCATCAAATACTGCATTTAAAATGCCAGTTATCAAATTATTTAACATTTAATAAACTCAGGTATCTGTGCAGTGTGTTTCAATGTTGTAGAGTAACAGATCTGAATTAGGTTTTCCGTCTTCTCTAATTGCAAGGATGTTTAAGAAAAGTTTATATAAACAAGCAATAAGAAAATATCAAAGATGCTAAAATTATATAAACTGAAATTGGTTGGTAGTGTCCCCAGACCTGGCAGAAGAAATACCTGAGACTCATGAAGATTCGCATCTTGGAGGAAAAGGTGACGATGTTAACAATGATGCAAACATGCTAAACAACAAAGAAAGAAATGATACCCACTGGAAAAGCACAGCTAAGTTATGACTGCAGACAACTCAATATCCTTTTGCCTGAACTTGAGGGCAACTGAAATATTTTTCTACTGTGACCATGTGAATCTGTTAGAGCTGATTTTCATTTTAGATAGTAAATAGTCAATAAAAACATTTGCAAATCTTATTTTAAAATATATGTATTGAGGTGTGTCTATATTAAAACCCAGTTTCCCACATCTGAGTCTTAGCAAGAGAACTTAGCATATGTGAGTTTTGGGGCAAGATCTTGTCCTAAGTTTTTCATTTATAAAATAAGAGTAGCAAGAATTATCTCCTAAGGATCCTCTTAGTATTTTTAAAATGTCTTGGCACATAGCATATACTCATCAAATATTCCCCACTTAAGCAACTCCCTCTTCTCAGGTTTTAGTTTCTCTATCAACAAAAAGAATAACATGATGTCTAACACTTGTTCTTCCAGAGTCCAGGAGAATAAAACAAAGAGGTAAGTCTTGATGAGGACAGACTAATGGTTCTCAGTGGGGTGATTCTGCTGCCCAAGGAGACATTAGGTAATGTCTGGAGGCATTTTTTTTTTTCTTTTCAAGGGAGAGGATGGTGGTGCTACTGACATCTAGTGGGTAGAGGACAGGATGTGGCTAAACAGCCTGCAAAGCAGAGTAGCCCTCACAACAAAGAATTATCCAGCTCCAAATGTCAATAGTGCCAAGGTTGAAAAACCCTGGATTAGAAGGTTCTTGATAGAGAATCTTAATAATATCAAAAGCAAATTTGATTTTATGAATCTGTGATTCATTTCTATTGGCATGGTTTTCTGGTCCACAAAAGATAAACGCATCTTGTTTCGGGTCTTAGTTCTGCTTGTTTTCAGTCTCTCTCTTTCAACATCACAGCTTCAATACCTGCTGCCCACCAAGAAGGCTGGTGGTGGTAGGCAAAGAGGCGTTAACTGAGTTCTCTTTATGCTCCTATTAATTTGTGAATGAAATAGATGGAAACCAACAAGGCAGAAAATGGTTGTTAATGTACATGCCAATGTGCTTAATGATCCGGAAAACAAGTTCAACTGGGGCTTGTCAGATGAAAATTATTCTACTGGTTGACCTGTCCATAAATACAAAGAGGCTGAGAGATGGCGGAAGCCTGGCCCAATACTAACGTTAGCTGAGGAATGACTTTATTACGTAAATGAATGGAAATTCCAAGTAATAAATCTTTGATGAAAATTCTCTGCTCATGTGCTGGTCTAAGCAGCAACTACACAGTTACTCCAAGCAAAACTTATCTGGACATACTACTGGCTCTGTATGTGTCTTCAAGCACTTATTTGAGAAAGTACATAGGTTCAAAAAAAGGTTCAAGTTTCACCTTTGCTATTGACCAACTTCACTTTGTTACTGGGTAAAAGGAGGTTAATATTAATATGGCATGCCACACAGGGTTATTATCCATATCAAAGAATGTATTGAATGTAGAAAGCTTAGTACTTCTTATGGTTCTGGCCTATATAAAAGAGCTAAATAAATGATATCTCCTCACACATAGCAGGTGTTTGATAAAAGTTAATTCTCCCCGTCTCTTTCAAAAACTCTCTTCCCTCAGAACCCAAAGAAGACCTTCAGATGTGGCTGGAGCATTCTAAATTATGCTGAAATAAGTGATGCATTAAAATACTACTATTTAATAGTTTTTTTCTTATTTCATCTGTTGAGAAGTATGTGCATTTCGTTCACACACTATTTATTGAAAAGATCCTTATTAAATAACTAAAAGATAAATGTTGTGTAAATTGTTTTGTGTAGGCTCAGAGACATGATTTTATAGCACAGTACTGGTCTAGTGGAAAAAGCATAGGTTTTTAAATTCCAGAGAAGAAATTTCAACTTTAGCTTCACAATTTAATTAATGCTGTAGCTGAAATTCCTAAGTTCTCTGAATTTTTTACTCATAAATTGTGGATAACCTTTACTTCATAGTGTAATTGTAAATATTACAATATATTAGGTAATTAGAGTTTTTCATACTGTGGTAAGCACAAAATATTACATGCTTTTTCCCATTGATTGCTTTGGCAAAAAAATAAGGTTATTAAATGTAAAACTTGTAAAATGACAAATGATCAAGTAATTAACTGATCAATTCTCCCTTCTTCTTTAGATGCATTTAAAGCATGCTCTTGGCCAAGCACAGTGGCTCATATCTGTAAACTCAACAGTTGGGGTGGCGAAGCCAAGAGGATCATTTGAGGGCAGGTGTTCCAGACCAGTCTATGCCACATAGCAAGACCTTGTCTCTAAGAAAAAAAAAAAAGACAAAAGAAAATTAGCCAGGTGTAGTGGTGTGCACCTGTAGTCCTAGCTCCTTGGGAGGCTGAAGCAGAAGGAACACTTGAGCCTAGGAGTTCAAAGCTTCAGTGAGCTATGCATGATTGCACAACTGCACCATACCCTGGGTGACAGAGAGAGACTCTGTCCCTGTAAAAATATAAAGTAAAATAAAATAAAATGAAGCATGCTCTAGTAACCTTATATTTTGCAAGTTACCTACAAGATCAAAATCAATCTTTGGGTAAGTTTATGCTACGCCAGTGTGGACATAGAGTTGATGAATCTAGAAATAGGCCCCTAAAATTGAAAAGCAAAAACATAGTATCTTTTTTAAAAGAGCCATCAATTGATGAAACTTTTCACATTGCAGGCAGATGTTTTTGCATCCTATTGACCCTTTTTAATCTTGTTTACAAATATGTTTTCCTAGTCTTTTATTCAATTAATACACTGGGATGGTTGTAATTTTTTTTTTTTTTCATTTTTGAGGACTTCAAAAACAAACATGGGACTAAGCATAACAAGTTCAAAGTAATGAAGAGAACCCACATATAAACTTTGGAGTATCCCACAAGAAAAAAGGCATAATAATTCAAAGTGCCTCACAAATGAGAAAGTGAGAATATGGGGGGAAGCTTTTAAAAGTTTACATTGTATTTCCAGAGCATCTTAACAAGCTCATCTTATGCAGACACAGAGGAAAACATGGAATTTGTTTTAAACAATTGTAATCAAACATTGAAATATGAAAGTTTTAGGAAGTTGAGACAGCCAGCAAGGAGCCAGTTGTTATATTCTGGTCAACAGGAGAGGTGTACAGTAGATGAAGGAACATTTGCCATGTACTTTTAGGGGAGGTGCATATCAACTATGCCAGAGCAGACTTAAAATGCCCATACGTAACTGGATCAGATTTGTTTTTTCTCATTCCCTTTTTCTTCTTCTCCCTTCCACACTTCTTTGCGAGATTGAGGCTGGGGAGAAGATACACAATCTGTCCCAGCATCTGTCACTCTGCCTACCCTTTGTTCATTGTTTTCTTGTTCTCCTTTAACCTTGTGATGTGTAAAGCAGTTTTTACAATTTTTCTCTGTCCTAAAATAACTTAGTTTAGCAATCCAACACATTTATGTTAAAGAACAAGGCCTCAGCAAAATCTCATTTCCCACTTCTGCCCTCTTATTAAAAGACACTGGAAATGATATGGAGTAAGGATGACTGTGCTCAGAATCACCAAATGGAATTATGTGAGCTTAAACAACAGAGCTGGTTTGAAATCCTAGATTTAATACTTAATTGCTGTGATATTTAAGCAATTTTATTAGCCCACCTAAGAGTTGCTGTCCTTATTGGTCATCCTGTGGCAATAGTTCCTTTCTCCAAATTTAATTAAAATGAATTTTAAAAACTGAATGTAAGTACTGTTGTCTTATACTTATGAAAGATCAGATGCTAAATTTAAAAAAATGTTTTTACTTTGTCCAATAATAAATGATCAACATATTTTCATTTTAATCAAGTGAATCTAAAAATATTTATATCTCAATGGTAGTAGAGCTGGTCCCTGAGGAGTTGAGAAAGAGAGTAACAGTCACCTAATGTAAAGTAAGTGTGAAGGAATTAACAACTCAGGTTATTTAGTTTCAGGTTATATGTCTTAACATTTTGTTATCTATTTACATTGGTTTAGTTGTTTGCAGTAAATGAGGATGCAAATAGTATATTTTTCAATTCCCATACCACATCTCACAAAAAACAGTAGAGAAATTTCTAGACATGTATAGATTAAATATACATATATACACACATTGACTGGCATACACACACACATATATACATATACATCAACTGGCACAACACTACATTTGTGGAGGGAAACGTCTTTAGTAAAAGGAATGCCTGGCTAGGTGAGTTTAAGTTTAAATAATGTATTTAAAATACTCTCTATAAAAAGTATACATAAAATTTAGAGAGAAGAAGTTAAAAGAGGAGCAAGGGTGGGAGAGGGGACAGTAGAAATCAGACAGGTAAATGATTCTGCAAAGCAGATAGTCAATTGTATTTCTTGTGGTAGATGAATGGAAGGCTTTTTATGAAAAAGAATCTAATATTTAATTTTAAGTTCTCTTTACTGCTCAAGGATAATTCTCTCCATCATTTCACAACCTCAGCAGAATCTTATACGCATCCTGTGTCTTTTTACCAAGATTTACACAAATATCACAAAGAGGCCAGTTTTCATATCTGAGCTGGCACTAACCAGAAAGAAGGAAGAGCAATCTATCTCATATAAGTGACAGAATCCAGCAGGGTTAGTATCTCAAAGCTAGAAAATATCATAAGAAATTTTGAAGAAGGCATTAGATTTCTCAGATAAAGTGAAATGGGGGTCTCCAAGCCATTTTAATTAAAAACTGAAAAGTAGCTGACATCTAGAATACAGACACAATTCTTTGGGATGGTGTGTGTGTGTGTGTGTGTGTTAGATATGGGGTCTCACTTTGTTGCCCAGGCTACAGTGCAGTGGCACTATCATAGCTCACTGCTGCCTCAAATTCCTGGAATCAAAAGCTTCCTCAGTAGCTAGGATTACAGGCGCACCACCATGCCCCGGTGATTTTTAAACTTTTTGTAGAGATGGGATCTCTCCATGTTACCCAAGCTGGTCTCAAAGTTTTAGGCTCAAGCTGTCCTTCTGCCTTGGCTTCCCAAAGTGCTGGGATTACAGGCATGAGCCACCATGTCTGGTCTCTTTGTAAGTTTTTAGAGTATAACCATGGCACATGTATACCTGTATAACAAACCTGCACGTTCTGCACATGTACCCTGGAACTTAAAGCAATTTTAAAAAGTGCCTGACTTGGTTCTTGGCACTTTTTAGCATTGATGCATAATATCTGTACCTGTTCATGGGGTATATGTGATATTTTGATACATTCATGCAATGTGTAATGATCAAATCAGGGTATTTAAGATATCCATCATCTCAAAGACTTTTGTGTTCAGAACATTCCAAATCTAGCTATTTTGAAACATACAATAAATTATTAACTATAGTCAAAAAATAAAATTAGTTCTTTAAAGCAAAATAATCTCATAACAAATATGATTAGAGGGAGGCTGTAGTGACAGAATTTAAATTCAGCAGTTCTATAAAGTCACTGGAGACCTAGATTCTGTCCATTTTTTCTGGATGGCAACCTCAGGATGTTGGCCATTTCCTTAAGGTTTCATAATGGTTGTTTATTTTTATCAAGCATTATAATGGTTTTTAACTTCTCTAAACCATGAAAAGAAAATCTGAATCACTTGGGCTTTCTTTCAAGCAATATTTTATTTAAACAGAAACAATCTAATGATTAATATGTAATAATTGAGAAGTTCATTTTGCTGGTCAAAAGTATTGCTTTGGTACCATTTATCCAAACTTGAAAACACAAGGTTAAAAATATTTTCTGTAACTATGAAACCTCTAAAATGTGACATTTGGTTCTCCAAAAGTAAAGATCAAAATCAAGAGAAAATAAGGGCTTAATACTTAGGAAATGACTAAGTATGCTTGTAACTAACTTCAAGAATAATTTAATTCATGGTCTTCTGGAAAAGGAAAATAACAAAACAAAAACAAAAGAAAAAGCAACCTGACAACGCATTGCTAGTCACAGTAATAAGGCCAAAGGAACACCATAGGAAACATCCCTGCAGCTTAATCAATGATCAGCCCTGGCACATAAGTCAAAGATGCACTCAATTGCTCCAAATTAGGAATAACTGACGTCAAGAACTGGCTTGATTTCTTACTGGTTTCACACCCTGTTGCCTGCAGTGACAAAGTAATAAACAAATTCTGTTCTTCCTAAGGCGCAAACTTTATTTTGTGGGTTTTTTTTTTTTCTACTTGCATGCCTCCCTAATTACGCCAAAGGCAAATAAATACATCCAGAGACGCTTTAACTGCAAGGTTAATCTCTACGTTGTTATTAGCTAGAGATGACAACAGTGTAGGAATTAATCATGTATCATTCAGTTTCTATTCTCTGTGCTACTCAAAGTACATGATGTTATATATACATGAGAGAAATAGTTATTTCATACACAGTGGAACCAAGTATTTTACACTTTTAAGTCTTCGTTTTATTTTTATTTTTTGACCTGTAGATTCCTTTGTAATAGCTCTGCCCATATCTTTGGGTATATCAACTATAAAAACAAAGTAATGATTTCTTTTTGAAATGTGAACTTTTGCAACAGTCTTTTAGTGACACCAAATGATGTCACTAAAGTTGACTTTAGTGAGGGGAAAGGGTTGTATAACTCACTGAGTTTGCAGTAAGAGGGAAAAAATTATAGCTTTTCCCCAAATATTTGTCTAAAATTTAATATGAAAATGTATGTATGCCTTCCTTTCCCCTGATTCTAATACCTGAAGTAGAAATGCATGTAAACCACTAATTTGATATATTTAAAATATCATTATGTAGCCAAATAAATTGTATGCTAGAGGAGGCAGAATAATACTGTACTTATTTTAATAGTTACTTCTTTAATAGTTTCTTTCAAGTTGCTGAACAATATGTACCTCAGTAGGGGAATACACTGTGTTCCTTGTTCTTTCGGGTAGCAATGAAGGATTGCTTTAGGAGGGAAACTGTTGATAAGAGTTTAATGGAAATAGAGTGTTCCCTACAAACCATCCAGAATGACTCCTCTTCCTGCTTCTGACCTATGGAATTTAAGTCATGAGCCCAGGAATCTTAGAATGGGATTATTTATCTTTGGAAGACTGATCTCATTCCCTAATTTTTGAAAGAAGTATCTTGGCCGGGCGCGGTGGCTCACGCCTGTAATCCCAGCACTTTGGGAGGCCGAGGCGGGTGGATCACGAGGTCAAGAGATCGAGACCATCCTGGTCAACATGGTGAAACCCCGTCTGTACTAAAAATACAAAAAATTAGCTGGGCATGGTGGCACGTGCCTGTAATCCCAGCTACTCAGGAGGCTGAGGCAGGAGAATTGCCTGAACCCAGGAGGCGGAGGTTGTGGTGAGCCGAGATCGCGCCATTGCACTCCAGTCTGAGTAACAAGAGCGAAACTCTGTCTCAAAAAAAAAAAAAAAAGAAAGAAAGAAAGAATTATCTTAAGAAAAAGAATTTTGAGAAAAGACAGGAAATAGGCCGGGCGCGGTGGCTCAAGCCTGTAATCCCAGCACTTTGGGAGGCCGAGGCGGGTGGATCACGAGGTCAAGAGATCGAGACCATCCTGGTCAACATGGTGAAACCCCGTCTCTACTAATACAAAAAATTAGCTGGGCACGGTGGCGCGTGTCTGTAATCCCAGCTACTCAGGAGGCTGAGGCAGGAGAATTGCCTGAACCCAGGAGGCGGAGGTTGCGGTGAGCCGAGATCGCGCCATTGCACTCCAGCCTGGGTATCAAGAGCGAAACTCCGTCTCAAAAAAAAAAAAAAAAAAAAAAAAAAAAGACAGGAAATAGTGCAGAAGCTGGCTTGAGAGTTCATATGGTCTGAGAAAATGTCAAGTATTGTAAGTTAAAGTTCTAGAACAGAACTTCTAGACTATCTATCAGTTGCAAAACACTATGCCATTCTCCATATATTTATATGACTATTGATACTGAGACACTAAATGATTCTGAGTTGTCAAACTGATTGTACTATCAGTATCTGTGACCTGTGTTTATACCCTTATCAAACTGTGAGCTACTTAGGGTCAGGGCTATCTCATTCATATTTATATATTCCCAAATTATTATCATTGCATATCAAACATAGCTAAATAATAATTATTTGTTGAGTGAATAAGTGTTTGAATCAAGAGGGGAAAGTTTGGTAAATGTTAAGTAGAACTTTCAGGTTCAGCATAGCTGATGTATTCCTATTCTTGGAAGGCTCAGAAGCCTTATATAAAGTACGTGGAAACTCAGTCAGAATGTTGACTAACCAGAATGCTCCATTACCTTGCCAGATAACATGAGTTAGACAGATTTTGCAAACTGGTGACCCACATGCTACATTTGGCTACAGGCATGTTTTGTTTGGCCTAGAGAGGCTTTTTAAAATTTTCAAAGTAGTTGCCAACATGTAAAAATTGGTAGTTTTCACATTTTGAAGATCCAGATTTCCTACTTTTCTTGGAAAAATCAGAATAACTGGCAGTGCTGGGCAATGTTTCTCCATAGCAATAGTTGCCTGGAGCCCCATGACTACCACACACTTGAGATAGGTCATGAGATCCCTGGTCCTCCATAGCCTTGTTCTCACAGGCACTCCTTATTTATCCAGGTTACCTGCCTGTTTTGTGTAAGCATCTAAGTTTTCAAATGCCTAGATAGAAGCTTTATCTTTTTCTCAAAAAGGGAAGTGGTAGTGAAGAAGGGAAACATAAAAGAAGGCCAATTTTGATTTCTGCTGTATTCATTTAAAAAATCCGATCTAACACTTAACCTGTTTTGTTTAGGAATTCACTTCAACATATAACATTCATTCCCTCTCTCATTGCTTCTAACCTAGTGAAGTTCTCCTGTACCTTTAGCTTGAACTATGCAGAAATCTCCTATCTGGTGTTTCTATTTCCTGTTTCTTTGCTCTACAAATTATTCTACAAGATAGGTCTTGCCACAGGCCCTCAGAGATTTCCCATTGCTGACAAAATTAATTGATGGCCTATGGCTTGCATTTAAGTTCTTTCATGATCTGCTTTAACCTATGTTTGTAACCACATCATTCACAATGTCTTCCCATGCACAGTAATAATACTATCCACAGTTTACACATCATTTTGCTTACATTCTTTTATTTAGCCATAGGTTTTTCTCTCGACCTCTCAGCTTAGCATGCCTTAATACTATCCTAGTTCATGGAAATTATTTTTTACCATCAATCACCCTAAAATATTACTTTAAAAAATCCTATAGTTATTTATAGATCTCTAATGGAAATCACTATTTTCTGTTTTGTATTAATAGTCATTTGTATACAGATCATATGTAATAACAATAGTGAGAATGACAATTATTCTTATTTTTAAAAGAGATAGAAAACACTCAACCAGCATTAATTACAAGCCAAGCATCATTTTAAGTGCTTTTCATATATTAACTCATTCAGTGCTCTTAACTTTCCTGTGGGATTGGTATTACTATTATCCTCATTTTATAAGGGAAAAAAAAATGAGACACAAAGCAGAAAACTGTCTCGTTAAAGAACAAGAGGTAGAGATGACCTGACTTTAGATTTTATATTGTTTAACACAAAATCATAATTTTCATTTATAATGCCCAAAATGTACCAGATACCACTGCTAGAAACTTTATTAAGATGATTTAATATGGTCTTCCACATAAGGAACCATCCCAGGGAGGCCACTGTTTGCCCAAATGCTCATAAATTTAGGTGATAGAGGTTGGATTTGAACTTAAGTCTGGAATCATGAGTCTAAATTACTACAAGTTTTTTGAGAGAACTTTATTGTGACTGTGTATCCAAATATCTAGCATATTTTAAAATGAACAAACAAATAAATAAACAAATGAGCAAACAACTGTATGAACACCTAAAACATCTTAAAATATCCCTCCTCTTGGGTGGCTGGGTGGGCTAAAATGGCAAATTCATCTAAGTATTTTTACTTAAAAGACGTTGCACCTCACATCTCACTTTTCCCTTTCTAATTTTTAGCAATATGTGAAGATTACAATGGGGAAGCTTTACGTTCATTGGCTTTTGATCTGTGGCTTGGATTTAATGCTCTTTTTTTTTTCCACTGAGATGCAGAAAGGTTGAGAGGGTAAGCTGGCTCCATAGCATCAGCTTAACTCTTCGCATCTACTAAGGGAACAAAATCATTTCACATAATTTTTTAGAGGACATTACAGTTAATGGGTAAAGATGGGAAGTATATGACAGGTCAAATTTTGCTGGCAAGAGTTCAGCATAAAAAAATTCAGAAATCAGGAACAGCATTCTTGTTGATTATCCATCCATATGCCTTAACCTATGTTTGTAACCACATCACTCACAATGTCTTCCCATGTACGGTGATAAATCTATCCACAGTTTACACATCATTCTGCTTATGTTCTTTTATTTATCCATAGGTTTTTCTCTTAGCCTCTCAACCTAGCATGCCTCAACTTAGCAATGCCTTAAGACAGGACTAAGAAAAGAAATATAAAAAATAGTATCATCAAGAGGCACAGCAAGATGTACAAAATATATGTTCTTCTAACAGTCAGTTACTCTCTGGCTGCCTAGAATGAAAAAGGTAGAAATGTATTTCTTATGATTTTAGACATTAGAATAACTTTATCCAGTATAAGTATTGTAAGAGATATTGGAGCCATTCTTAACAATTGGCATAGTATAAGTTAATGAACTATGATGGAGAGGGATTGATTTGGCTTAAAGCAGTACTTAGGCATGCTGGTATGAGAGATGTAACACTGAAATAAGGAGAACAGGCATTGTGAAGATGAGGCATAGTTTAGTAAGCATTGACATAAAGTTGAGAAAATGGGTGAAAATCATCAGAAAGAAAAGTCAAAGAATGTCCTCCTCTGTATGAATGTTTCACCTGCAGTCCAGAGTTCTTCTGAATACTCACTTCCCTCATGCCTGTGATATTCTCTCAGGCTCTCACCACCTATGCATTCCACCTGACCTCAGCCTAAAACTTCAGCTGGTGATCCAGAGACCAGTCCACTCTTCCACATCACAGCCAGCACCTAAACTCTGGGGTAGCCTGACTCCAGCCTAGCCTCTTCAGTACTCATACACACTGTCCAGTAGGCCAACTAGGGGCCTGAAAACTGGGAAAACACTTATTACACTGCAACTCTACTGGCACCTGACCACCTTCCCTAGTGGCCTGAAGTCAGACTGACCCAATCAGCCAACACCACCACAACTAACACCCACTCAACTGACCCAAAGATGGAGCCTGCTCCTTTACAACAAGTAGCAGTGCTATCACATTGGAGAAGAGGTAGGCCATAAAGCAGTCTGTATCCGGTTGAGTGATGAATTTACTGAATCTACTCCCACAGAATCACCAAACAAGTGTTTCCTGTGGCCTTCAACCACAATGCACTTTGGAGATAGACTACAGTGTGTGTCTGAACTGGAAGTCACAAGCCCTGGAACAGGGGTGTGATACAGAAACAGATCAAGTTCCTGCCTATCTAGGATAGGGAGACACTACACCTCCTTCACCTTCCTGCAGAGACCTTAGTGCACTTCACCAGAAGCTTCTCCTAGCCATCCTCATTAGGACTACTTCCTGCACTCAGTATCAGGGCATTCATGGGCAAGACAGGAGTTCCAGCTTTGCCCAACTGTGTCTTCCCAACCCCACAAAACAAGATGCTCAGGGCACTGGGCACTCCACTGTCCAGCCCTTCACCTGAAGCAACAGAAAATGACTCACAGTAAACAAAACTGAGGTACATACCCATCTGCTAGTGTCACAGCTAGCTCTTATTCACAAGCTTCATCTACTGGCCTGCAGTTTGAAGGGCACAGCCAGCTCAACATCTACCAACAGAAAGTACATAGGGCCATAGAAGAAAAACCCAAAGACTCTACCCAACACAATCCTCTTCAGGTGATAAGGAACCAGCATAAGAATTCTGGTACCATAAAAAGTCTGATTGTTGTGACACCACCAAAGCTCCACTCTAGATCTCCAGCAGTGGTCCCTAACAAAAAGTGGAAACTCAGAAATGACGAATCAAGAGTTCAAAGCATAGACTGTAAAGAAGCTTAATGAGATTCAAGAGAAGGTTGAAAATCAACACAAAGATATTTCTAAAGCAATCCAGAAAATGAAGGAAGAGATAAACATCTTAAAAAGAAATGAATTAGAGTTATTGGATATAGCAACTCAAGGAATTTCAAAATACACTGAAATTTTTATCAATTGGCTAGACTGAGCAGAAGAAAGAATTTAAGAACTTTCAGACTGGTCTTTTGAACTGACTCAGTCAGACTAAATTCAGAAAAAAAAGAACTTAACAAATGAACTAAATCACCAAGAAATATGAGATTATGTAAAGCCAGCAAACCTATATAAATTATTGGCATTCCTGAGAAGAAATATATACAATAGTTGTGTACAATATGTTGTACACAATAGTTCAGCAAAATGTTTCCAATCTTACCAGAAAGGTAGACATCCAAATATAAGAAATCTAGAGAACACCTGCCAGAAACTATGCAAAATGAGCTGCACCAAGGCATATAGTCACCAGGCTGTCTAAGGTCAATGCTAAAGAAAGTATCTTAAAAGAAGCTAGAGAAAAAGGTCAAATCATTTACAAAGGAAATCTCATCAGACTAACCACTGCCTTCTTAGTAGAAACCTTACAAGCCAGAAGAGATTTCAGACTTATTTTCAGCATTCTCAAAGAAAAGAAATTTCAGCCAATAATTTCATATCCCACCAAACTAAGCTTCATCAGTGAAGAAGAAATAAAATCTTTTTCAAACAAGCAACTGCTAAAAGAATTCCTTATCACTAGCCCAGCCTTACAAGAGATCTTTGAGGGTTTTAAACGTGGAAATGAAAGAACAATATGTGCTACCACAAAATCACAATTAGGTACATAGCCCTCAGATCCTTTGAAGCAACTACACAACAGAAACTACAGAATAACCAGCTAAGAACTTCATGATAGGACCAACATCTCACATGTCAATATTAATTTGGAATGTAAACAGTCTTAATGCCCCACTTATAAGGCACAGACAGTCAAGTTGGATTTAAAAAAAATCCAGCCAGGTGTGGTGGTGCACGACCATAATCCCAGCACTTTGGGAGGCTGAGGTGGGTGGATCACCTGAGGTCAGGAGTTTGCCATCAGCCTAACATGGTGAAACCCCATCTCTACTAAATAATAATTTTAAAAAAAGTATCTGGCTATGGTGTCACGTGCCTGTAATCTGAGTTACTTGAAAGGCTGAAACAGGGGAATCTTTTGTACCTGTGAGGTGGAGGTTGTAGTGAGCTGAGATCATGCCATTGCACTCCAGCCTGGGCAACAAGACAGAAATTCCACCTCAAAAAAAAAAAAAAAAAAAAGACCCAACATTTGCTGCCTTCAAGAGACCTATCTCACAAATAACAACACCCATAGCTCAAAGTAAGGAATTAGAGAATGATCTCTCACACAAACAGAAAAATAAAACGGGCAAGGCTTGCTATTGTATCAGATAAAACATACTTTAACCCAACAATGGTAAAAAAGGACAAAGAGATGCATAACACAATGATAAAGGATTAAATACTACAAGGAGACTTAATTATGTTAAATATATACACATCCAATAAAGGAGCACTGAGATTTATAAAAGAAGTACTGCTAGACCCATGGAAAGGCTTAGACAGTCACACAATAACAGCAGGAAATTTCAACACCCTACCAACAGAATTAGATCACTGAAACAGATAACTAACAAAAAAATTCTGGATTTAACTTGACACTTGACCAATTGGACCTAATAGAAATCTACAGAACACTCCACTCATCAACCACAGAATATGCATTCTTCTCATCTGTACACAGGAGGACATACTCTGTGATCAATCATATGCTCAGTCATAAGACACATCTCTATAAATTCAAAAAAATCGAAATTATACCAACCATACTTTTAGACCACAGAATAAAAATAAAAATCAATACCAAAATCTCTCAAAACCATATAAATACATAGAAATTAGACTACTTTCTCCTGAATGACTTTGGGATAAAGAACAAAATTAAGGCAGAAACACATTTTTTTAAAAAATAAAGGAAAACAGAAAAACATATCAAAACCCAAAACCTCTGGGATGCAGCAAAAGCTGTGTTAAGAGGAGCATTCACAGCACTAAACATCTACATCAAGAAGTTAGAAAGATCTCAAATTAACATCACCCCATCACCCCTAGAGGAACTAGAAAAAAAGTTAATTAACCCCAAAGCTAACGGAAGAAAATAAATAACTAAATTAAACTCAGAACCGAATAAAATTGAGATCCATGACTCCATACAAACAATCAATGAACCAAAATCTGGTTCTTTGAAAGGATAAACAACATCTATTGATTGCTAGGTAGATTAACAACAACAAAAAAAGGGAAGAATCATAAAAACACAAAAATGATAAAGGTGACATTACATGTGATCCCATAAAAATACAAAAGATCCTCAGAGATTATTATGAATATGTTTATGCACACAAACTAGAAGATCTAGAAGAAATGGATAAATGCCTAGAAACCTACAACTTCCTAAGACTACATTAGGAAGAAATTGAAACCCTAAACAGATCAATATTGAGTTTGATTAAAAATAAAAATAAAAACAAACAAACAAACCACTATCAACCAAAAAGAGCCCTATAATAGATGGATTCACAGCCAAATTCTACCAGATATACCAAGAAGAGTTGGCACCAATCCACTGAAAATATTCAAAAACATGAGGTGATACTCCTCCTCAACTCATTATATAAAGCCAACATCAATGTGATACCAAAATATGGCAAAGACACAAGAAAACTACAGACCAATATGCCTAATAACATAAACACAAAAATCCTCAATAAACACCTGCAAACTGAATGCAGCAGCACATAAAAAATTAATCACCATGATCAAGCAAGCATTATTCCTGGGATGCAAAGATGGTTCAACATATGCAAATCAATAAATGTGATTCACCACATAAACAGAATTGAAACAAGACCATATGATCATTTCAATAGACACACAAAAAAACTTTCAATAAAATTCAACATCCCTTTATAATTAAAAAAAATAAAAAGTCAACAAACTAGGGATTGAGGAAACACACTTAAAAGTAGTAAAAGCCATCTATGACAAACCCACAGCCAATATCATACTGAATAGGCAAAAGCTAGACCAAGAGAAGTGTGCCACTCTCATTCATCTTGTTCAACACAGTGCTGGAAAACACAGGATAATCGATCAGGCAAAAGAAAGAGATAAAAGACATCCCAACAAGAAAATAAGTCAAATTATCTCTCTTTACTGATGATATGATTCTATACCTAGAAGAACCCAAAGACTCTGCCAAAAGGTTCCTGAAACTGATAAAAAACCTCAGTAAAGTTTCAGGATACAAAATCAATATACAAATATCAGTAGCATTTCTATTCACCAATAATGTTCAAGCTGAGAGTCAAATCAAGAACATAATCTTGGTAGGGTACAGTGGTTTACGCCTGTAATCCCAGCACTTTGGGAGGCCAAGGTGGGCAGATCATGAGGTCAAGAGATTGAGACCATCCTGGCCAACATGGTGAAACCCCATCTCTACTAAAAATACAAAAAATTAGCTGGGCATGTGGCACGTGCCTGTAATCCCAGCTACTCAGGAGGCTGAGGCAGGAGAACTGCCTGAACCCAGGAGGCGGAGGTTGCTTTGAGCCGAGATCGCGCCATTGCACTCCAGCCTGGGTAACAAGAGCGAAACCCCGTCTCAAAAAAAAAAAAAAAAAAAAAAAAAGGCCATACTTCCCAAAGCAATCTATAGATTCAATGCTATTTCTATCAAATTTTCAATGCCATTTTTCACAGAATTAAAAAAAAACTATTTTAAAATTCACAAGAAACCAAAAAAGAGCCTGAATAGCCAAAGTAATCCTATGCAAAAAGAACAAAGGTGGAAGTATCACACTACCCAACTTCAAACTATACTACAAGGCTACAGTAACTAAAACAGCATGGTATGAGTACAGAAACAGATCCATAGACAGATGGAATAGGATAGCAAATCCAGAAATAAAGCCACACACCCAAAACCATCTGATCTTTGGCAAATTCAACAAAAGCAAGCAAGGAGAAAAGACTCCCTATTCAATAAATGTTACTGCGATAACTGGCTATCCACATGCAGAAGAAGGAAATGGGACCCCTACTTTTTACCATATACAAAAAAAAAAACACTCAAGATGGACTAAAAATTTAAATGCAAAACCTAAAACTATAAAAATACTATAAGGAAATCTTGGAAATACCCTTCTGGACATCGGCTTTGACAAAAAAATTTATGACTAAGTTCTCAAAAGCAATTACAGCAAAAACTGGAAATAAAAGTGAAACCTAATAAAATTAAAAAGCTCCTTTCTGCACAACTAAATAAACTGTCAATAGTGTAATCAGACAACCTGCAGTATGGGGAAAAATAGTCACAAACTATACATCTAACAAAAATCTAATATCCAGAATCAATTTAATATAATGAACTTAATTCAAGAAGCAAAAAATAAACATAACAAACCAAAATAACTGACTTCATTAAAATGTGGACAAAGTATATGAACAGACATTTCTGAAAATACAACATATATATGGCCAGTAGACATAGAAAAAAATGCTCAAAATCACTAATCATTAGAGAAATGCAAATCAAAACCACAATGAGACACCACTTTCCACTAGTCAGAACAGCTATCATTAAAAAAATAATAATAACAGGTGTTGAGGCTAAGGAGAAAAGGAAACACTTGTACATTGTTGGTGAAATGTAAATTAGTGTAGCCACTGTGGAAAGCATTTTGGAGACTTCTCAAAAAAGTGAAAACAGAACTACCATTCCACCTAGCAATGCCGTTACTGGGCACATACCTAAAGAAAAATAAATTGTTCTACCATAAAGACAACCTGCACTCAATCACAGCACTATTCCCAATAGTAATGACATAGAATCAATCTAGATGCATATTAATGGTGGACTGGATAAAGAAAATGTGGTACATATACATCATGGAACACTACATAGCCATAAAAAGAATGAAATAATCTCCTTTGTAGCAACAGGGATGTAGCTGGAGGCCATCATCTTAGCAAATTAACGCAGGAATAGAAAACCAAATACCACATGTTCTCACTTGAAAGTTGGAGCTAAACACTGAGTAGACATGGACGTAAAGATGGGAACAATAGACACGGCAGACCATTAGAGGTGAGAGGGAGAAAGGGTGCAAGGGTACCTCCACCCTACCTATTAGGTACTATGCTCACTAACTGGATGATGAGATCATCTATACCCCAAACTTCAGCACCATGAAATGTACCCATGTAACAAACTTGCACATGTACCCCTTGAACTTAAAATAAAAGCTGAAATAAAGAAAAAATCCCAAGGCAGTGGTGGTGTATTACATAGGAAAGAGAATGCACTAATGTTTAAGTCTGTGGTGGTTTGCATGTGAGCAAGCTGACTTGTCTTTTTCCTACTATCTTGGCCTTTCAGAGTCTTTAGTCCCACACAATAATACATTTTATTTTAGTGCTTTACAGCTTGAGCTCAGAACTAAAACATCTTGTCCTTCCTCACTTCCAACCCATTCTTAATTATCCAGGTGGCAGCCCATTGCCAACTGAGTCAAGACTTTTTTACAACGGATGCCTATTGTTCATACATGGTTCTATTTATTATTTTTACTGGTACTTTTCCTAAAGGGTAACACAGAGCTTGAGAGATTTATCCTGTGTGACACACCTGTTGTCTTTTCATCACAGGTTCAAATGTTGCCCAGTCTCTGGGGAAAAGCAAATCAGCAGCAGCAGATGCTGTTTTCGTTCTATTCATTCCAGTTTTGACACAATGGTTTACAATATGTGCCAAATGTTAACCACTAGCTCACTCTCTTTCCAAATCCATGGTAAGGTCTTTAATACTGTACTCTTCATTTAACAATCTTTTGTTAAAGCTGCGTTCCCACCATCTTATTGGGAGAATAGGGAAAGAGAGTTGGTAAGCATTCCTTTTCAAAACAGCAGTGGTCTTCCCCTGGAATTCTATCAGGTTCTATTTTATGCAAAATTATATATTTATTTTTTAATAGGAAACAAACTGGCTTGTGGAAAAGAAGTAGTACTGTCTTAGGCATTAAAATCAAGGATAAAAGGAAGAATATAAATACAGATATGCAAGAAATAAGACAATCTCACAACCTCATCAGTTCTAATATCTTTTGTTGGATATACCTAGTTTTGATCTTTCCCTTCCACATTCCGTACCTCCTCTTCATGCTGTGTACCCCAGGAGGGGCTGTTCCAGAGGAATGATCCTCATGGATTGCTTAAGTTAACTCATTTGTCGCCTAGCTTCTGGTTGGGTACAGCCAATAGAAAGCATAGGTATGGGATTAGTGGGTTTGAGAACATTTGGTTGGGGTATTTATTTCCATTGACATTTTCTCTGCATTTATCATGGGAAGATAGCTGCATCCCTCTCCTGAAATGGTATTTGTAAGAAAATGGATTTACATAATAAAGACATTTACTTCTCCTGTTAAAACACATGCACCCTTGCCTCAAAACCTTGCCTTCACCTGTTTCACTGGAAAGTTATTAAATAAACTAATAAATTACTGACCTATAATGGAACAGTCCTTTCTCTCTTATTAATAAATTTAGTGGCTTAAGAATAGAGAATAACCAGTTTACTTTTGTGGAAGGGGAGGCCTCATTTTCTCAATGTAAAATGTAACAGGATGGAAGTTAACTTTTTGATGGTGTCTCATTTTTTTAAATGTGAAATTTAATTGTAAGAGTGAGGTTCTCTAGACTTTCTAGCATTTTGTACAGCTCTTGACTAGTCCCTATGCATTTATCTAATATGAATCCATGTGCCATGCTAAAGCTATCAGTAGAGAAAGACACAAAGCTGAGAATATTTGCCTTGTATTATTCGTGGGAAAGTGGTTGATTAAGGATATTTTTGTTAGAATTATATCTGGGCTTTACTTCACATGTATGCTTTGTACATATCACACAACATCCGTTTGACTCTAATATCATCTAATTATTACTTTATGGATCCTATAGAAAAACATTAAATAATACTAGAGAGTGAAAAAGACAGTCTAAGTATTTTGGGATCTCATAGTAATTATGATTATAAAATTGGCTAGTAAAAGTCAATTTTGCATAGGTTACAAAAATATAATTCTATAATCAAGCCTGATAATAATCCTCTGCCTAAAATAGATAAACTACTAGATAGGATTCAAATTGATTTTACTGGTTTAGTGGTTTTATATACATATATTTATATGTAAGTTAATATATATTTATATATAAATATTTGTGGTTTGTTAAATATATATTTATAAACAATATATTATCACCAATTTGTGTGTTCATATATACATACATATGTAGAAATATAAATATTGCTAAGTTTTATGTATTTTTATAAATATATAAATATTGCTATATATTTATAAATATACATAAAATATATATTTATGTATATATATGAACACATATATGAATTGGTGATACAAGACAGAATATAAGTCTTTCCCTTTTACCTCAAAAGTTTAATTATCTCTTTCAAATTATTGGCTGATAGATAGCTTATAGAGCTGAAGATATTTCTCTAAGAGTTTAAGATTTACAGCTTTTATGATCATTCTAAGGCAATAATCACTCTAATACTTGGGCCTCTTTTAAGCTGTCTCTGTTCAATGATTATATTCTATAAGCTTATGTAAATCAAGTTTGAAGAGAACTCAAAATCAATGTTTCCAGTTATGAATCTTTTTAGATTATATATATTACATATAATATATATATATATATATATATATATATATATATATATATATATAAATTTCTGGAGAAATCTGAGATCAATGTCATGTGAAATCAATGAAGCCAGCCAACTGAAATTTGATAAATGTCAATTTGGTCGTCTAAATTTAATAGGAAGAATTCATTGGGAAACATATGAAAATACATATCTGGTATGCTGGAGAAATGTCTTTAAATGCTGTTCAAATTAGAAAATGTCTGTGTTTATGACTAAGGGAAAAATCATGTATTATAAATGAAATATGAATACATTCATCATTTCTTTGGCATCTGTATTTGTCCATACTCACATCACTATAAAGAACTACCTGAAACTGGGTAATTCATAAAGAAAAAGAGTTTAATTGGCTCATGGTTCTGCAGACTGTACAGGTGGTATGGCTGTGGAGGCCTCAGCAAACTTACAATTATGGCAGAAGGCAAAGGGGAAGGGAGCACATCATCACATGGCAACAGGAGAGAGAGTGAAATTGTTTAAAAAGTACTACACGCTTTTAAACAATCAGATCTTGTGGGAATTCATTCACTATCTTGAAAACAGCAAGGGGACATCCGACCCCAAGATACAATCATCTCTCATTGGGTCCCTTTCCCAACACATGGAATTGCAATTCAACATGAAGCTTGGGTGGGGACACGGGGCCTACCTGTAACACCATCTGTTTCCTTTCTACATCTCAAATTTGACTAATTATTTGATCATGTTTTAAAACCAAAGTATAAACTCTACCCATCTTTTAGAATGATAGATCGTATCCAGATCGGCAATATTGTTTAGATTAGATATAATTTTAGTTATAATACGTGCTCCATGTTCTAGCCCGTCATCTTGGTCCAATTTCTTAACTCATTAAGTTTCAGTTTTGTCTTCTATGATAGCCACAATGAATAGTATATACTTAACAGAATATTTTAAAGATTGAGAAATGCACACAAAGTTCAGAGTACAACACTTGGCACATAACATATTCAAATATTGATTTTGTCACTGTTTTTTCATTAATCTGGCCCTAGTAATATAAGAATTTTTGTTTTTAAATAGTTTTATAGAGCAGTTTTAGATTCGTAGCAAAATTGAGAAGTACAGAGATTTCCCATATTTCCCCTGCCCCTACACTTGCACAGCCTCCTCATTATCAAAATTCCTTAACAGAGTAGTAAAATCTTTACAAATGATGAAGCTACATTGACACATCTTTATCATCCAAAGTCCAGAGTTTACACTAGGGTTCACCCACGGTGTTGTACATTCTATGGGTTTAGACAGATGTTTAATGACATGTATCTACCATTATAGTATCATACAGAGTAGTTTCATGGCCCTAAAATTTTTCTGTGCTCTGCCTATTAATCCTTCCGTCCTCCCTAACCCCTGGAAATCATTGGTCTTTTTACCATCTCCATAGTTTCACCTATTCCAGAAGGTCATACAGTTGAAATTATATAGTATGTGGTCCAGAATGTGGTCTATCTTGGTGAATGTTCCCTGAGAGCTTGAGGAGATGTAATCTGATGTTGTGGAATGAAGTGGTCTCTAGATGTTATTTGTATTCAGTATTAATGGTATTGTGTTCTCACTGATTTTCTGCCTGGTAAATCACTCCATTTCTGATACAAGGGTGTTGAAGTCTCCAACCATAACACTGGAGTTATGGTTTCCTTCTTGCAATCTTCTCTGGTTTTGCCTTGCATATTTTGATTCTGATAGAAGGTACATGCATGTTAAAGATTGTTATAGCATGTTAAAGATTGTTATGTCTTTTTTTACAGATTGTTATGTTTTGAATAGACATAATCACTCACTATTCAATGCCCTTCTTCATCTCTGATAAGTTTCCTTGAAGTCTGGTCTGTCTGAAATAAATAAATTTGCTCATGCTTTTGAGTGGTGTTTACGTGGTGTATCTTCCTTCATCCATTTTCTTTTCATCTTATGTGTTTTCATATTTAAAGTTGATTTCTTGTGAATAACATATGGTTGGGTTTATTTTTTTATTCACTCTGACAACCTCTTTAAATTAGTTCACTTAGACCATTAACCCTCACTGGTTAGTGATTTAGTTGGATTATTTGTTGATGTTTTCTACTTGTTTCCCTTGGTCTTTTTGCCCATTTTTATCTTTCATTCTTTTTCAGTCTTTTGTTTTGAGGATTTTATACAATTTTGTTTTCCCTTCTTTCTTAGCATATCAATTATAGCTTTTAAAGGCTTTTTCGAGTGATTTCCCTAGTTTGCAATACACATATACAACTAATCAACTAATCCAAGTCAATTTTCAATTAACACAATACTACTCCACTGGCAATGTGGGTACCTTATGGAAACACAATAACTAATCCTTTCGTCCCATCACTTGTATCATTGCTGTCATTTATATTACTTATACATAAGCATATGCACAATCACACATATAGACTAAATTATTGCTATTATTTTGAAAAATAATGTTATATGTTAGGTCATTGGAGAATAGAAAATGTAAAAGTTTTTATTCTACATTCACTTATTTTTTCTCTGATTATTTTTTTTTTACATAGCTTCAAGTTTCTGACCTGTGCAATTTTCCTTCTCACTAAAGAACTTCTTATAACATTTGTTACAAGGCAGGTCTACTGACAACACATTTCCTAAATTTTTATTTTTATGAGCAAGCTTTTATTTCTTCCTCACTTTGGAAGAATAGTTTTTCAGGCTACAGAATTCTAAGTTGGTGGTGGTGTGGGTTTTTCTTTTTTTAATTGTTACTGTTTTTCTCTCTCAACTCTTTAAATATTCTACTCCACTCTCTTTTTGCTTGCATGGTTTCTGAGAAGAAGTCAGATGCCATTCTTATCTTTGTGCCTCTATAGGTAAGGTGTTTTTCCCCTCTGGCTCCTTTCATGACTTTTTTTTTTTCATCTCTGATTTTCTATAGCCTGAAAATAATTATGGCTAGGTGAAGTTTTCTGGCATTTATCCTGTTTGGTGTTCTCTGACCTTCCTGGATTTGCAGAATGGGGACTTTTTTCAAGAAAAACAATTTAGTAATTATTGTTTCAAATATGTCTTGTACTTTTTTCTTCTTCTCATTTTAGGCTTCCTATCATGTCTATGTTATACCATTTCTAGTTGACCCTCAGTTCTTGGATATTCTGCTCCTTATCTCAGGTTTTCTCTTTCTTTTTGATTTTTCAGAGGTTTCTATTTTCAGAGATATCCTCAAGCTCAGAGATTTTTTTTTTCCTCAGCTGTGTCCAGTCTATCAATAAGTCCATCAGAAAATTATCCATTTCTGTTACAGTGATTCTGATCTTTGGCATTTCATTTTGTTTCTTTTTTAGAATTTCTTTTTGCTTACATTGCTCATCTGTTCTTACACACTATCTACTTTATTAGTATTCTTCGCATTTTTATCATAAGCTTTTTTTTGGTTAAATTCCCCGCCTGATATCAATGTATCTCTCATCTATCTGAGTTTAATTTAGATGCTTATTTTTTTCAATCTACGCTTTTTGCCTTTTAATGTCGTTTAACATTTTATTTATAGCTAGACATGGTATACTAGGTAAAGGGAACTGCAGTAAATAGGCCTTCAGTCATTTGGTAGTAAGGAATGGGGGAAGGGAAGCATTCTGTAGTCCCATGGTCAGGACCCAATGCCTTAGTTAGTCTGTGCCTCTAGCTTGTGAACATTAGCATGCTTCTCATTCCTGCCTTAGATGGAACATGTTGGCTGGAGCCAACTAGAGTTGAGTTTTCCTCCCGGTCAGTTAGGCTCTGATAAAACTCTAGCAGTTTAGGTTCTGGTTAAATAGTATCATCCAAGGGCAGCCCTTGTTAGGAAGGAAAAAATTCTGTGGTATATTTTAAAATGATCCTTTGTTCTTTCCCTCTGCTGGAAGCTTGAAGGGATTTTTCTGTGATATTTACAGTGAGAACCTGGTCAAGTTCCTAGAGGTAAAACTCAAAAAAATGTGTCCCTCCATTACTGGATCCCCTGGAGTTTTTAACTCTCAGACTTGTCCATGCTGAATTTCCAGCAATTCATCAATTACAGGTTAGGTTTTCTTATTTTGGCACTGGTTCACACAGAAATCATTGCTTGTGGGTTTTGCTCAGGTAAGTTGAGATACTCTGTATTTGCTTCTCTGTTCCTCCAATTTTGAGGGCAGCAGTTGGCCCTGTGACCTTACTTCCCTGGCAAATCTGAAATGAGTTGCTGATTTTTCAGTCTGTTCCTCTTTCTACTGGCTGTTAGGATGGAGTGGAACTTTCAAGCTTCTTACATATGAGACTGAAAACCTAAGTAGATTTTTAGAAATTGAAAATGCTTCTATTTTTTTTTAACTGGTCTGGAAATCCAAGATTATTGAAAATTCTTAGTGTATCAATTCACTCATTTGATATTGAATAGAGTGTGTTTTTCTTCTTGGCCAGGAAAAATGTAGCACATTCTGTAATATATCTTAGGGGAAAATTAGTTCCAAGGGAAAGATCTGTCTTTTATGCATAAGGAAGGTCTGGCTAGCATTTGGGCTCTATGTAAAGTGTGTTCATATATCTTTAGCTAGGACAAAGTCTACACAAAATGTTAATAGCAAACTGCAAAGTCATGGAAACTGTAGGACTTGCACATAAATATACAAAATGTTCTTGAAAGACAGAGTATTTGGGTGGGTTTCAGATTCTTAAAAACAAGACCAAAAAAATGTAAATAAATATCCTTATACCTTGCAGATGCAGATGGATCATGGGAATTTGATTTATGTTGCTAGAGAAAAGGGTAGTGATAGGATTAGGTTTTTCTCTATTGATTACCTCTGTTTAATTAGACTGCTTGAAATCTGCCTTCTCTGTGAGGCGTTAGAACTCTTTTGGAGTTGCTTAATTTCCTCAGAAAAAAATAAACTTAATAGATGATGTCAAGGAATTTGCCTTAAGTTCAGAAAAAAAAAAATTATAAGTGCTCCAATATGTAAAAATGGAAAAAAGAATAACATTATAGAAATATAGTGTTGGACCTTCTAATTTTGAAAGGATTGTAGGAATTGTAGATTTTACATTTCTGAAGTAGAGGAATAATCAGATGATGAGTTACTCATGGGTTTTTTTCTCATAAGCAAAGAAAGAAGAAAAGGGAGCAAACACTTAGTTTGTTGCCTGTGCTGGGATCTGAGACGCTGAATTTAATGTTATTCATTTAAACTTGTAAACAATTACATGAGGTAGGTAATACTATCACTGACAAGAAAATTACTAAACATAAAAAGATAAAATAACTTGCTCAGGACACATAGCTAGCAGCTGACTGAGCTGGTATTCACTTCAGTTTACGTTATAAACTCTTTCCACTGATAAACACCACAGTACAATCAGGGACACTTCAGTTCAATCTCCCTAAGGAAAACATTGGTAATTGCCAATTTGGTCTTCTAAAGTTTCTTTGGAAAACATGGTGTCTTCATTTGTTTTGTGCTCCTATACAAAGTATCAAAGATGGGGTAACCTATATTTAACAGAAATTTATTGACTCACAGTTTTGGAGACTGAGAAGTTTAATATCCAGGTGCTGGCACCTGGGTGAGGGACTTCTTGATGCACCTTCCCATGGTATAAGGCAAAAGGGCCAGGAGACGGTAAGAGGGGGCCAAACTCATCATTTTATAATGGCGCTGATCCCACCATGAGGGGAGCCCTCCTGGTCTAATCACCTCTTTAAACTTTCAATTGTTAATGACATTATTATGGCAATCAAAGTTCAATATGAGTTTTAAAGAGGTTAAGTATCCAAACGGTAGCTTTCCACTCCTGGTCTCTCAAAACTCATGTCTTTCTGACATACAAAATGCATTCTTTCCATCCCAATAGCCCCAAAAGTCTTAACACCTCCCAGCATTAACTCAAAAGCTCAAAGTCCAGAGTCTCATCTAAATCAGATATGGGTGAGATTAAAGGCATAATTCATCCTGAGGCAAATTTCCCTTCAGCTGTGAACCTATGAAATTAAACAAGTTATGAGTTTCCAAAGTCCAATGCTGTGACAGGCATGGGATAAACATCACCATTTCCAAGAGAAAAACAGGAAAGAAGTAATAGGTCACAGGAAGTACAAAACCCAATAGGGTGAACAATCTAAATCCTAAAACCTGAAAATAATCTTTGACTCTATGTCCAGCTCTCCAGACTCACTGGGGTGGGGATTAGGTCTCCGGGGGCTCAGGAAGCCCCGTCTCCACAGCTTTGCTAAGCTCAGCAAAATGAGTAGTTCTCACAAGTTTTCCTGGGCTTGTAGCTCTCCCAGGCTGGTGTTGCACACTGGTAGAGCTTTACTGTTCTAGGGTCTCAGGGACAGCTTCACCCACGTGGCTCCAGTAAGCACTGTCCTAGTGGAGGTTGTCTGTAGTGCCCTCCTACCACAAATATCTGTCCCAACCTCCAGGCTATCCATGACATCCACTGAAATCTAGGTAGAGGAAGTCACATCCCCACAGCTCTTGGATTCTGCGAACCTCAAAATTACTACTATATGGACACTGCCAAGATTCACGGTTTGTAACTTCCAGAAGGGCTACTCAAGCCACACCTGAGTGTACTTGAGCCATAGCTGGGGTAGATGAAGAGTACCAGGCCTGAGGTACCCCTGAGCAATGTGTCCCAAGGGCCTGAGTGCTCTTTTGACCTCTCTTTTAGCATAGTTTCTTTCCTCAGGCCTTGGCACTCTGGTGATGGAAGGGGCCATACTAGAAATTTCAGAAGTGCCTTTGGGGTCATTCTCCCATTTTCCTGATGAATAGTTTCTGGCATTATTCTTCTATCTGTACTAATCTTAACAAATGGTCACTGAGAGTTTTTCAAATCTTCATGCTGTGTGGTTACAGCTTGGATGTATGTCCCTGCCAAAATCTCATATTGAAATGTAATCCTCAATGTTAGAAGTGGGGTCTGGTGGGAGGTGATTGGATCATGGGGATGGATTTTTATGAATGATTAAGCACCATCGCTCTTGGTACTGTCCTCACAATGGTGAGTTCGTTCTCATGAGATGTGGTCAGCCGAGGCAGGTGGATTGCCAGAGGTCAGGAGTTCAAGACCAGTCTGGCCAACATGGTGAAACCCTGTCTCTACTAAAAATACAAAAAAATTAGCCAGGCATGGTGGCACATGCCTGTAATCCCAGCTATTCCTAAGGGGAATTGCTCCACTTCTTAAACCAGGGAAGTGGAGGTGGCAGTAAGCTGAGATCACACCACTGCACTCCAGCCTGGGTGACAGAGTGAGACTCCATCTGAGAAAAAAAAAAAGTGTGTAACACCCCTACTCTCACTCTCTTGCTTCTGCTCCAACCATGTAAAATGTCTGCTCCCCACTGACCTTCCACCAAGACTGTAAGTATCCTGAAGCCTCCCCAGAAGCTGACCAGATGCCAGCATCAGGATTCCTATACAGCCTGTGGAACTGTGAGCCAATTACACTTTTTTTCTTTGCAAATTACCCAGTGCCAGGTATTTCTTTATTCCACTGTGCTTCCCTTTTATTTATAAATTTATTCTTTTTTATCTTCCCATATTTTACTACATGTGGCTAAAGCAAAGTTGCACCCTAAATGTTTTGCTGCTCAGATATTTCTTTCACCAGAAATCCTACTTTATCACTCTTAAATTCTGCCTTCTATAAAACCACCCGATCAATGGACACAATTCAGTTAAGTTCTTTGCCCATTTATAAGAATGGTTCAGTTCCCAATACTTTGCTCTTCCTTTTCATCTGATACCTCATCAGAATTGCCTTTGCTATCCACATTTATAGCAACATACTCATTACGACCATTTACGTAATATCTAAGAGGTTTCAGACTTTCCCTACAGCTATTTTCTCCTGATCCCTCAGCAGAATCAACCTTAATTATCTGTTCATGGCAATCTGGGCCTTTTTCAGCATTGACTTTAAAACTGTTTCAGCCACTACCCATTACTAGATTCCAAAGCTGCTTCTACATGTTTACATACCTGTTATAGCAGCACCCCACTTTTCTGGTACCATTTTCTGTCTGTCCATTAGTACAATTTTCGGTCTTTGTCCATTTGTGCAGCTATAACAGCATGATATTGACTGGGTAATTTATGACAGGCAGAAACTTATTGGTTTACAATCCTAGAGGCTGGGAACTTCAGTATCACAGTGCCAGCATCTGGCAAGGACCTCCTTGCTCCCATGGTAGAAGGCAGAAAGGCCAAGAGAGGACAAGAGAAGGTCATACTTGTCCTTCTTTATAATTGGCACCAATCCCACCTACAAGGATAAAGCCCTCACGGCCTAATCACCTCTTAAAGGCTCTACCTCTTCATACTGTTAAAATGGCCATTAAAATTTAATGAGTTTTGGAGGGGACTAGCATTCAAACCATAGCCCATGGCTAATAAAATAGTTATCTAACACATACATATTACTAAAAGTTGTTCAAATTGGCAATTTGTATGACTAGGAGAAAAGTGTATTTTCATTAACACCCACAAAGTATCTTTTGTATCATTCTGGTAAAGAAATCTGGTGACTGGAAAGGAGATGAACTTTAGAGAGCAGTGATTGGGGAAGAAAGTTAGTGGCATGGGTGGCTTTGAGGCGATGAAACTATGCTTCATAAAGTAAGGGCCCCACTAAGAGCATGGCTCTACCTGTTTGCTCAGGAGGCTTTTGCCTGTAAGTGACAGAAAATTCAAATCAAACTGGTTAAACATTTAGGAATGTTTTCACTAATTTAACAGAAAGTTGAGAAGTGAACTGATGTCAAAATGAGCTTAATCATGTGGTTCTGGCTTAATGTTGTGTGAGTTGCTCGGTTCTATCCTCCTCAGTGTGCTGACTTTATTCTTAAGTGGGTGAGAGGATGCTGCCTTTGCAATCCACATCCACTCCTCACAAAAAGCAGAATAACAAAGGTCCTCTATTCCTGTGTCTTTCTTGAGAGTGCTTGCTGGAAAGCTCCTGGCAAACTCTCATTCTGGTTGATTCCAGCTGGGCCAAGTCATTTTCTCAATCTATGGCTATTGCTAGAAGAAGGAAATGTTAGGTGCAGATGTCAAATGGGAACACCACTGGGACAAAAAGGTGAACAAAATTCCTCTTAGGAAGGAGGAAAGGATTAGATGATCAACATTTTTTAACTGCTGACAAAACAGAGCACTGCATATGTTCCAGAACGGATTGAAAAGATTCCTTAAATTCAGTAAATTAAGATGGAACTTATGATCAAAGTAAGGATGTAAAATTAGCCCTAGAATTTGAAGCTGAACAAAATACATGAAGGCAGAATTTATAAATTCAGAAGTGAGATCTTTGGCACAGAATTATTACCTGGTAAATAAAATTTATGATCCCAAAATCCTCTCAAAATTTAAGATGACAAGTTTATCATAATTCTTTTTCTAAAACATGATAATCCATATAATCTAATTTTTGGATTATTTAATTTTAGATTTTAAAAACTATAGATATTTTCAATTTTAGAAAAATTCTAAATATCTAGAAAGAGAAGTTTAATTTTAAATATATATATATAGAGAAGTTGAATATATATAATTCATCTTCTTATATATAATTATACACACATATTTTTATAGATATACATATACATATAATTTAAACTAAGTAATGAAATCATTACTTATGATCCCTGAGATAAACATTGGTAATATTTTAAGTATACTTTTAATCTATTTTTAAATATATATATGTGTGTGTGCATGTGTGTGTGTGTGTGTGTGTGTGTGTATATATATATATATTTTTTTTTTCAAGATGGAGTCTTACTCTGTCACACAGGCTGGAGTGCAGTGGTATGATCTCTGCTCACTGCAACGTCCACCTCCCAGGTTCAAGTGATTCTCCTGCCTCAGCCACCCGAGTAGCTGGGATTACAGAGTTTGCCACCATGCCCTGCTAATTTTTGTATTTTTAGTAGAGACAGGGTTTCACCATGTTGTTCAGACTGGTCTCAAACTCTCAACCTCAAGTGATCCACCCACCACAGCTTCCCAAAGTGTTGGATTATAGGCGTAAGCCACCGTGCCCAGCCTTTAAATATATTTTTCTTTACAGAGAAATTTCAATCATAATTTCTATTTATTTTGTTTTGTAAACTTATTATCATTTTTCATATAATAAAATGTCTAAATATATATTTAAATATATTTTCTAATTTGTCTAATTTTCTTTTTTTTTTTTTTTTTTTTTTTATTGCATTTTAGGTTTTGGGGTACATGTGAAAAACATGCAAGGTTGTTGCTTAGGTGCATACGTGGCAGTGTGATTTGCTGCCTTCCTCCCCTTCACCCATATCTGGCATTTCTCCCCATGCTATCCCTCCCCAATTCCCCACCCCCCCGCTGTCCCCCCCACTCCCCCACAACAGACCCCCATGTATAGTGCTCCCCTCCCTGTGTCCATGTGTTCTCCTTGTTCAACACCCGCCTATGAGTGAGAACATGTGGTGTTTGATTTTGTGTTCTTGTGTCAGTTTGCTGAGAATGATGTTTTCCAGGTTCATCCATGTCCCTACAAAGGACGCGAACTCCTCGTTTTTAATGGCTGCATAATATTCCATGGTGTATATGTGCCACATTTTTCCTGTCCAGTCTATCATCGATGGGCATTTGGGTTGGTTCCAGGTCTTTGCTATTGTAAACTGTGCTGCAATGAACATTCGTGTGCATGTGTCCTTATAGTAGAACGATTTATAATCCTTTGGATATATGCCCAGTAATGGGATTGCTGGGTCAAATGGAATTTCTATTTCTAGGTCCTTGAGGAATCGCCACACTGTTTTCCACAATGGTTGAACTAATTTACACTCCCACCAACAGTGTAAAAGTGTTCCTATTTCTCCACATCCTCTCCAGCATCTGTTGTCTCCAGATTTTTTAATGATTGCCATTCTAACTGGTGTGAGATGGTATCTCAATGTAGTTTTGATTTGCATTTCTCTAATGGCCAGTGATGATGAGCATTTTTTCATATGCTTGTTGGCCTCATGTATGTCTTCTTTTGTAAAGTATCTGTTCATGTCCTTCGCCCACTTTTGAATGGGCTTGTTTGTTTTTTTCTTGTAAATCTTTTTTAGCTCGTTGTAAATTCTGGATATCAGCCCTTTGTCAGATGGGTAGGCTGCAAAAATTTTTTCCCATTCTGTTGGTTGCCGATTCACTCTATTGACTGTTTCTTTTGCTGTGCAGAAGCTGTGGAGTTTGATTAGGTCCCATTTGTCTAATTTTCTAGTTTATCTCTTTTATAGAGCCATGGTTAGAGTTTCAATACAACAGAAATTGCTTTGAAGTGGTAAACCTATTTCCAAACAATTTCTTATAGCAGTAAGGTATTGCCACTTATAATATCATATAATATGATACCACAGAGCAGGTCACATGTTCTTGTTAAGCTTTTTTAAAAATTCTAATTTTTAAATTTTTTCCCTTAGTAATAGAGTGGAATATTAGCACTTTCATCTCATAAACATTGATTCTCACTCACATCTCCCCTGAAGTTTGGAAACAAAAGACACTAAGTTCCATATGCATCATGTCTAAAATATCTTGTAATTTACTAACCAGAAAACAGTTTCTGGATCAAACTGGTTACTCTAAACTCATTTTCAATTCAGTACCCACATATATTTTCATAAGTACATTCTGTCTAAAGGGTGTTTTGCAAGACAATTATTTGATACATCACACTTATCCGAGATACTTCATCCAACATGGAGTAACCATTATCAAGACAATGTACTAGTCACAGTGCTTCTCTCTACCACACTCTAGTTCTTCACTTCATTCTGTACCCAGCCTCCGTTCTTTACACGTATGTAGTAAGACATATCTCTGGAATCCTAGCATCTTTTAATCTATAGTAGAAAAAACAGATTAGAGTTTCTAATGAAAATATTTACATCCCCTTTGATTCTCAGACTAACTATAGCCATGGGAAACTGTTTTCAAAAATAGTAATATGAAATGCTACTAATATTGTTATCCATATACTGTCACCACAGTTATCTCATTCTACCTTGCATTGTAGATATTTTCTTAAATTTCATCTTCCCTGCTTGACTATACACAACTCTAAGGCAGTGGTCAGGTATTAGTTATTATCCCTACTCTTCTATTTGTAATAGTGTTCTGCAGTCAAGATAGCATTTGTTAAATTAGTACAGGTAAAGGACAGAGGAGAAAAATTCATAGCTACTGAAGTTTATCTCAAAAGTATTTATGATTCTCTATGTCTTCCTTTAAGACTCAGTAGACCTACTCAAATTCCACATTTAGTTTTCCTTATTTATTTTTAGCATCCCTTCTGTATCATTTTAATTGGAAACAAAAAGTCCACCAACTTTTGAAAAACAATTTGAGGACACTTAGAGTAAGGCTGCTACAAACAGAATTATCACACTATAATATATGAGACTTCAACATCCAGCTATAATGGAGTAATAAACACTGGATTTTTTTAAAAAAGACAGACACAACAGAGAAAATCAATAAAAACAAGACTTTATTCTTTGAAAAGATAAATAAAATGGATAAATCTTTAGTCCAATTGGTTAAAAAAACCAATAACAAAACAGAAGAAACATATTACTAATATCATAAAAGAAATAGAGAACATTACTACAGGCCCTACAGTTGTTAACAGTATAAGGTACCATGATGAACAAATTTGACAAGTTTCTGGATAGATACGAACTATCAAATCTTCTTAAAGAAGAAAGAGATAATCAGAGTAAAGTCAGAAATATTAGAAATAAATTTGCAGTTAAAAAACTTTACATCAAGAGAACTCTAGGTGGATATGGTTTCATTAATGAGTCCTCCCAAAACGTTAAGAAAGAAGTAATTCCAATTCTAAACAAAATCCTCAAGAAAATTGAAGACTTTGTAGTTACCTCGTGAGATTAGGATTTCCCTGATACAAAAATTAGACAAAAATATTACAAGAAAGTAAATGTAAAGAGCAACATTGCTCATGAACATGGACACAATACCTTTGAATCCAGGAATATATGACTATATTAACACAATATAGGAAAAAATCTATATGATCATTTCAATAAATACAAAATATTATTCAACAAAATTCATCACCCACTCATTACACTAAAAACAAAAATCCTCAAAGTAGGATTAGTAGGAAATGTCCTCAAATTGGCAAAGCTCATCTGGGAAAAATCTATAGCTAATATTAGACTTAGTGGGAATAAATGGAATCATTCTCTTTATAAGATCAGATCCATGATAAAATTAAAATAATAACAGCAATAACAAAAGATTATTTTGGAGGTCATAGTTAATGTAGATGAAGCAAGAAATAGAAACACACACATTAAAATTAAAAATAAAATTATTTGCAGAGTGATTATCACTTTTATAGAATAAGAAATCTACAAAAATGCTTCTAGAACTAATGAATAAATTTGACAAGGTTACAGTATAAAAAGTCAGAATGGGAGTAATATTTGCTAGGGGTAGTATATCCAAAATATGTAAGGAATTTTCAAAATTCAATACTAAAAAAACAAACTCCCAATTTTAAAAAATGGGAAAAAGAGTCCAGCAGATACTTTACCAAAGAATATGTACAAAGAGTAAAGTGTATGAAAAAGGGTTTAACATTGTCAATCATAAAGAAAATGTAAGGGAAGACACAATGAGATATGACTATACTCACAAGAATGACTAAAATTATAACAAAAAAAACCGACAAAATCAAGTGCTGACAATGATTTTCATTATATCTAGTTCTAAGAATTAGAATAGCTTTGAATTACACAAATGATTGCAATTTTCCTAAGTGTGGTCTCAGAATATGTATTGGGGTCAACAGGAAATGTTTCTTCAGTCTGTCTCCAGTATGTATGTAATATGGGTATCTGGGGTGTGATGTCTCTCTGTTGTTTGTGGCTTTGTTGTTTGCTACTATTAGAGGTAGTGCTAGAGTTTTCAGCCCCACCTGATTTCCCTCACTCATCTTGTGATGGCAGGGACTTAGAAAGGCCCCTCAATACAAATTCATACTCACACCTATAGTCTACTAAAAGGGGCTATTTGCAAGAGAAATCACATCTGAGTTTTTGCCTGCCTAGGCAAAGTTTTGAGCTTGGTTAGAGTCCCTAAATTAGACTCATAAAAACTACCGTCGCAATTTCGAAGACAAAAGAGAAAGTCTGTGCTACTCTTGGAAAATTGCTTTCACCTATGACCCATATCTCATTAGTAGCACTACATAGACATCTTCTAATAGCCATTTCTCCTGCCTTGTTCCAACCAGACAGCATCTTTGTTGGCAAGTAAAAAGAAGACCAGATTCTAACCCCTACTTGTTTTTACAAATTCCACTAGCTTGTTTTCCTTTTAATCTCTATTTCCTATCACTTCATGTAAATAAAAGGCACAGAACACTCTCCATTCTTCAGATGCAATTTTATCTGTATTCTTTAACTTCTTGCTGCTCTTCCTGCTCTTCCCTTTTGTTTCCAGTCAGCATTCCTGGAAAGTCACAGATTGATATACAGATCTAGACTGTTGAATAATTGATTCTAGTGTTTGTAAATAGGTATTGACATTTTATGTTTTATGCTACCTATTCAAAGACAAATAATACCGTTACTATCCCTAAGAATCCTGAACTCATTACACTAAAACGTAAGGGAGATAAACACAGAAACAAAAAATTATGGGACCATGCTGCAAAGTTCTAATAGATACTTCTAATAACTATGCTAATAGACAAACAGCTATTGGACCACAACAACAACGAATCCAATCCACAATTGACTGAGGGAGCTGGAGGTTTCATTGTATAGGTAGCAGCAGAGGTCTTGAAGCATGAGGTAGTGGGAATGGCTCTCCGAGCAGAAGAAACAACTTGTATGCAAATAACGCATCAGAGAATTACCTCAAATATGTTCAGAAAATAGTGAACGATTATGTAGCTGGAGCTCAGTGTACATTTATTCATTCATTTATCCTACAGGTTTTTATTGAGCAACTTCTGTGTAACAGGCATTATTCTATATTTTCATTACAATAGTGACTGAACATAAAAATCCCTGCTCTTCCTGCTCTTGTGGAGCTTATGTTCTAATTGTAGGTGAAAAACAGTAAACCAAAAAAAAAAAAAAAAAAATAGAGTACATAAGATGGTAAAAACCTCTATGGAAAAAATTAAAGGAGGAAAAGCATACAGCTAGGAGTGTTGGGCACAGTGAGCAGGATGGCCAGTGAAGACAATCTTGAAAAAGTGACATGATCAGAAGCCTGATCATGAGGGAGAAAATAAGGGAGAGAGTCAGATGAGTATTTGGAAAAACATCCCAAGCAGAGGAAACAGTTCAAAATTCTGTGGCTGAAATATGCTTATAGCATTGGAAAAATAGCACAGGGGACAGTATGGCAGGTGCAGAGTGTGGGGGGAAGGTAAGAATAGAGTGAGACTAGATAATGCCAGATAATGAGGGCCTTGGATGCAATCAGAGGAATACCCTTTTTATTATGAAAGAAAGAAGTTGTTACTGGAGAGTTTGAGGCAGAGATATTTACTGATCAGACTAAATGATATGGCTGTCCTATGGAAAACATAATATAGAAGCAAGAAGGCCCTGCGAGGCAAAAAGCAATGGTAGCAGTGGAGGTGACAAAAAAAATCTTTGGACTCAGAGTGTGCTGGTCTCAAGATACAAATTTGTGGATCTTTAACATTTTAATTGCATTCTAAGTAATAAGCGTTGATGAGAGGATTATGCAATTTGAGAGAATGATGGTCAATTAATAGAGAATAAGGTAGAAAACAGGGATGAAGTGTAATAGTTTGCCTCTAGCCTCAGTCTTTGGCCAGCGTCCCATTGAGAGTGTGAAATCAACTAGGACTTTAAAGGCAAAGAATGTCATGATCTGATATACTTTAAAAAGAAAATCACTGGCAATGGGACTCAGAGGAGAGAAACCTGGAGAAAGGAGATAAATATATTGCAATGGTCCTGATGAAAAACGGGCAGGGTTAGTAGTGATGAGGAAGAACTGTTGCATCCAGGCATTATTTCTGAGGTAAGATTACAGGCTTTGGTCTCAGCTACTTGGGAAGCTCAGGCAGGAGAACTGCTCAAACCTGGGAGGTGGAGGTTGCAGTGAGCAGATATTGTGCCACTGCACTCCAGCCTGGGTGACAGAGCAAGACTCCATCTCAATAAATAAATAAATAAATAACAAAAAGCAAACAACAACAACAAAAAAGAATACATGCTGTGGTAACTGACCACACGTGGAGAAGCTAATGTCAAGAAGTAATTTGCAAATCACTTAGTATTCCACAGATATATATTAAGTACAATAATCAGGATGAAAGTAGGAGGCAAAAATGATGAGGCTTTTAGTTTCTAAAGCCATAAAGGATAACTTTTTACTATTACCTATTTACTATGCTGATAAACATTATTTTTTATTAAAGTCTTCCTTAGAAAATGTTTGAAACTCACTTGAGTAGATGATAACTTCAATGAATTCCAGTTTTGAAACTGCTTAAGGTGACATCACTAACATCCACTTGGTGTAGATGACAGGGCAGTTGACTTTGGTTTTGTAAGATCCAGTAGGTCATTTTGCTAGAGCATTCCTAAGCAGTGAGGAAGACTACCAACTGAAATCCTAATACAATATTTTCCAGGTGGTTCCTCAAGAAGTACCCCTGCCTTATTGTTGGGGATAAGAAAAGTGACAAGAGGTAATCAAAGATGATTATATATAATCTCATAGAGAAAATGCTTTCAATGTGGATCTCCTTTTCAAATCACTGATACCTTGTCCTCATAACCTATAAAGTTATTTAAGAACATGAGTATGCATTTAATCAATGTTTTCATCTCATTTGCTGGAATAAACAAGTTAACTACCATGCTGTGTTAGGTCATTCTTGCATTGCTATGATGAAATACCTCAGACCTGATAATATGTAAAGAAAAGAGGTTTAATTGGCTTATGGTTCTGTAGGCTGTACAAGAATGACACTGGCATCTGCTGTCTTCTGGGGAAGTCTCGGGGAGCTCTTATTCATGATAGAAGGTGAAGCAGGGGCAGGCACATCACATGGTGAGAGAAACAGCAAAAGAGAGAGTGAGGAGAAGTCCCACACACTTTTAAACCATCAAATCTCACAAGAACTCACTCATTATTACAAAGACAGTACCAAGTCATGAGGGATCCACCTCCATGACCAAACACCTCCCACCAGATCCCACCTCTAACACTGGGGATTACATTTCAACATGAAATTTGGTGGGACAAATATCCAAATTGTATCACATGCCAACAGAAAAGTGGGCAAAGAAAAAGTAAAAAGCAAAGTGACACAGAAGACACATTTAAAAATTTATTAATATATGTGTACCATTATTCTAACATATGAAAACATAGCCTTAGAGACTTTTGAAAGGGAAAAGCCTTTTTCAGAAGGTATTATTAAAATAAAGAAATCATGGTGCTTGCTCTCTAGAAGAATATGAGGAATGCAGTTGGGAAGAAAAGTGTAGGGTGATGGATAGGACAAGAAATGTTGTCAACATTTCTAAACTTAGCACATACCTAAAATGGTCCTTCAGATAAGCCATTTGAAAATTAGAACTTTAATAGGTTCCAATCTTCAGGTATGTTAATTTCTGTTGGATGACGCTGTGTAAGGCATAATAAATCTGAGTCATTCTGTACCATCTAGTAAGGCAAAGCTTTACAGAAATAGTGGTTTTCAACTATGGCTGCATGTTAGAATCACTTGGGGAGCACAAACACACACACACACACACACACACACACACACAAACTCTGGAGTTGGGCCCAACTCCAGAGTTTGTATGTGTGTGTGTGTGTGTGTGTGTGTTTTGAGTGGACTTTGAGGTTAGCAAAGATCCCCAGATGCTGGGAATCTTTAGCAAATCTTTGGCAAATCCGCAGTCAGATTTGAGAAAACTGCCCACCAAAGCAACTTCATAAATGACTTAAATTGTGCTGAGTATTTGGCCAGTTTGCAGCTGTTCCCATTTACTACTTCGGATGTTAATGATGTCAAGGTGAAAGATTTACCCAGTTTTATCAGAGAGTTGGAGAGTAGGGAAATGCACAGAAGGGCAATCAAACCAAACTTCAAAATTTTCAGTGAGTTCCCTTCATGATTACAAACCTGAACATCTAAATGCCAACACCATTATTACCTCTTCCTTCCAGGTCAGTGAATATGTTGGTGTTTTATGTGCACAGATGTGGCATGAAGCAGGCAGAGAGAACAGATTCAGACAGAAGGGATGTCTCATGGTCTTTTGAGACCTGAATTTTCATCTCCAAAGTTAGAAGCTATTTCAATCAGTTGGCCAACTTCCTACTGATTTAGACAACAGCTGATGCCCTAACTGATCACATGAAGGCTTGTTCTTTGGTATTCAGCATTTGTGGAAGGAATGTGATGGAAACAAAGACAATGCAGCTAAAAGGAATTATGTTATTATTGGTATGTTTCCTTTGGGAATTTTTTGTTACAATAAAAAGAAATATATGATTTTATTACTTTAACATGATGTGGCACCCATATCCACTCTGATTTCACTTTCTACAACTCTCCCCTCATATTTTAGGCATACTGGTCTCCTTGCTGTTTCTCAAACATAGCAAACATCCTTAGATTTTAAAGTCTTTACCCATGTCTCTGTTTAGAACTACCACCTCCTGATGCCATTTCCCTCACGGCTCATTCTCTCACCCTCCTTTGGGTGTGTCTGCTCAAAAGTCACCTTATTGGAGATTATTTCCCAGGCCATGCTATACAAAATAGCACTTCTCTAATTCTCACCATTCCCTTTCCCCATTACATTGCTTTTCTTTTTTCCCTAACGCAACATTGATCATCTTACATGGCAGGTATTATTTTCTCCTTATTTCATTCACTAGAGTATCAGTCACAAGGGCAGTGACTCTGTGTGTGTGTGTTACTGTTGAACTCCAAGTAGAGGCACATAGTAGGCATTCAATAAATATTTGTTGCATGTGCAAAACTAATAAATGTTTAAACTATCAAACTATTTAGAAATAATAACCTGTGACTGTGGCAGATTGTCCTTTTTTAAAAATGGACACAGCACTAACTCATATCCCACATATTCCTCTTAGAGTGTGGCTCAGACACTTCTCCCACCCAAAGGTAGGGTCAACATTTCATCCTCTGGAATGTGAGTGACAGAAGTGACATCATGTGCTTTCAGAGTTAGGTCATAAAAATCAATGCAGTCTCCACTAGGTTCTCGAGATGCTTGTACTTAGAACACAGACACCATGTGGTAAGAAAGTCCAACCCACCCAGAAAGAGGCCCACAGCCATGGTGGAGTCCTCAAGTAATAGCATCAATTGACCAGCCTTGTGAGTGGCCCTCCTAAAACCCAATTGTTTAGCTCCAATCAAGCCACCACAGGTTATGCTGGTTGGAAGAGGAAAGAGCTGTCTTTGCCAAGCACTGGTAACATTTCAGGTTTATAAGCAAACTAATTTGTTATTATCTTAAGGTGCTACATTTGGAGTGTTTTTTTTTTATATAGGTCATTAATACAAAATTTGATTGCTAATGAGGGAAGTACATTGAATGCAAATCATCAGTATTACACACACACACACCTCACATGACACCACAAGTGGAAATTTTCACATTAACCTCACGTGATGGGTTGCAGTCAAAACTCAATCAAAACTTTGTTTCATGCACAAAATTATTATACATGTTGTACAAAATTACCTTCAGGCTATGTGTATAAGGTATATATATAAAACAAAAATTAATTTCATATTTAAATTTGGGTCTTGTCCCCAAGATATCTCATTATGTATATGCAAATATTCCACAATCTGAAAAAATTCTGAAATCTGAAATCCTTTTGGTTGCAAGCATTTTGGATTAGGAAATACTCAACTATATTCAGAAATCTAGCTTCAGTGTTATATACGGGCTTATATAGCCACTACTTTTTATTCACATTTATATCTACATTTCTATAAATGAAAACATAAATGCCTACTTGTAGCTGTGTCTTATATAGTGAGCACACATACATAAAAATATTACTTACAAAATGGCTCAGCCTCTACAAAAAAAATGACAGTTCTTCAAAAATGTAAAAGTGGAATTACCATATGGTCCACCAATTTATGGATATATACTCAAAAATTGAAAGCATGGAGATGAATAGATATTTATACAACCATGTTCATAGCAGTATTATTCACAATAACCAAAAGATGATAGCCAAAAGCCACTATCAACCCAAGTATACATGTACAGATACATGGATAAACAAAATTTGGTATATACATAGTGGAATATCATTCAGCCTTAAAAAGGAAGGAAATTCTGGCACATGCTACAACATATGTGAAAACCAAAGACATTATACTCAGTGAAATATGCCAGCCACAAAAAAGACAAATACTGCATGAATGCACTCGTTAAGTACTTAGAGTAGTAAATCTATCATACAGATATAAAGTAAAATTGTGAGTTCCATGGGCTGAGGGTAGGGAGGAATGAGAAGTTATTGTTTAATGGTACAGCGTTTCAGTTCTGCAAGATGAAAATTTCTGGAGATGGATAATAGGGACGGTTGCACAACAATGTGAATGTACTTATATGTCACTGAATGGTACACACTTAAAATAGTAAACTTTATTATGCATGTTTTATGCAATTAATATTGAATGCAGACACAACATCTGTAGTGTTGTGCATACTTCCTGTATGTAAATATTTATACATATATCTCTAATATGATAAACATAGTCACACTTGTCTTCAGTATTGTGTATATCACATACTTTGAGTATTAAGTATATATTTTCAGGGTTAACAAGTAAGACTCACAAATATATTTCAAATGTTTTATGCATACACCTGCATATCATGGGATATATTCACACCTATGTTTTAATGTGTTATATATAATGTATTTTCATTGTATACATAAAACATATTTTATTGTATATTGAATATTTACGTAATGTATATACACACAACACAAACATTACATAAAAAATATCCACATACCATTTGCACACATCCATATAGAATTTTTGAATGTTGTAAAATTGCACATATAAATTTGTAGAATGGCAGTATAATACATACATTGACAATTGTCTTAAGTTTGGACACACACTATATTTGAAATAGTTGAAAAATGCATGAAACTTCATATATATGTATATATACATATGTATATGTGTGCATATATATATATAACATACAACTTTGCCTACATTTGCAGTTTTGTAACATATTTCTGGCAATCACACATTGCCAGACTATGCTAAGTTCATCATAGTCATTCTCCAAAAGTAGACACACACACACACACACACACACACCCCATATACACACATAACACCTACTGAATACACAAAATAGAATTCTGTACACAAACAGTCACATTTCTAGTGTTGTATATACACATGCAACTCCAATGTTGTTCACACATACGTGGGTATTTTAGTGTTGGATATACACATGAATCCTCAGAGTTTTTCCTACATATAACATATACATGCACACACACAGTAATGTATACATATTCCCTATATATCCATCAAGTTTTAGAAATGCATATGCAATATACCTCTCTCATGTTATACACACATTCACACTAATATCGTCTAAAACATATATACACAGATGTCTCCAGAGTTTCATACACACAAATACACAGGTAACTAATCTCATATACACACAGACAGGCTGTGTCATGAAATCCTTTTCCTCCTGTGATTTGTGGTATCAGCATAATTACTTTATAATCTTAACTTGTGTACATATAAATTTTTGCCCTGTGGCAAAAGGTTTTAATTTAATCAAAACCTTGGAGATTAAATAATTAAACCTGTCACCATCCATAGTTTTCATTGCTAATTAGTCATGGTGAGTTGCCATTGTCATAAGATGCAGGGTTCCTAAATTTAGCAGTGGAATATTACATTGATCACACACACAAACAGCCTCGAGTCTCTGGGGACCAACTGCACGTCAGCGAGTGCGTTGTGGTTGAGTCCACCCTTCACCTATTAAGGGGGTGCTCCTGGAATTGTCGGGAACGATCTGCTTGTTCTCTGGCTGCACATAGCAACCAAAAAAAAAAAAATCTGCCATCTTTAACCCTTTGAGGGTCTCACACTAGCAACTTGGAGAAAGACGATTCTCTTGATTAGCTCTGGGCTGCTTGCCCGCCTCCTTTGCTAAACTAAAGAGCCCGTGTCCTGCAGAAAGATAGCTGTTTCTCTGTTCACAACCACAGGCTCTCTTGCCTCCCCTTTCTTATATGATGAAGAAAGGGAAATAATTAAACATTTTTCCTTCTCAAAGGACAAGGCTGGGTGATTCTTTCTGCTCTTCTTTGAGGAATGAATAAGTAAAATGCGTAACGTGAGGCTTTCTAACATCCTAACCACTGTATTTCTGTGTATGCATATTCTGAGCCTGAAGACAGGTCTTCTAAACATCGGTATTAATTAACACAGTTGCAAAGTTCTAAATGCTCTTTCTTTCACTGTGGTTCACCCTAGGTGTGCATCCTCCTGTACCTGAATGAGGAAGGTCTCTGGGGACAAGCAGACACAGATTTAGAACTGGTTTTGTTACTTAACCAGAACTATGATCTCTTAATTTTTAAATCTAGCTAAAACCTGTTTTCTCATTTTAAAACAGGATGTTATCAGCATGAAGTAGGTTTCCACTGACCGTTTATTCTGTTTCCCTTACAACCATGGTGGGGTGGAGAAATGCCCTTCTTTGTTATTTTCTCAAGTGTTTTTACCTTCCTGAGATGGAGAAATTTAATTCTATTCCCTGGCTGCCATCAACACCGTTCAGTAGTAGAAAGGGCTCTTCAGTGCACAGGGTCACTGGGCATAGTGACAACAGCTGAGCCACCAATCATAACTTAAGTTCATAAATTAAAGGTTGTAGGTGTCTTGATTTATCTTGTGGGTAATAGATAGCTACTGAAGATATTTTAAAAACTAAGAATCTCTGAGTATCAATGAGGTAGTAACACAGAAGAGAGGAAACATATTTAATGTTATCTTCTTCTGTTCTTACATACCAGAAGTATCATGGGAGTGGTGGAGTAAGGATACCAAGAGTGGAGAGAGAAGGCACTAAACTCAGACAGAGGCTAGAAAGGTGGAAGTGGCATTTGTTATTCCCTGTGTTTTCTCTTCTCCCATTCTTTTGCAACATGCCTGCTTTTAGGACTGTGATGGTGTTACACACTTCCTGGGTACACAAAGTTCCATCATGCTTAGCGTTCCCATGGCATTGATCAGTTGTATAAATTTTCACCACTTTTCCTACAGAAGAAGCCCTTAAGTGAGCTGCTCTCTCACCTTCTGGTAAAACCCGTTAATGCTTCCATATGAATGATTACAGTCAACCACGTGCCAGGCAGTATTCTAACCCCTGGGGCTAAAACGGTGAGCATGATACTTAAAGGTCTTGACCTCATGGAGCTTTCATTCAAGTCAGACGGAAGTAGAATACAGACATATTAATAATTCTAGAAAGTTGTGAGTTGCTACTAATAAACGAAATAATAAAATGAGTAGGTGAGATTGGGAGGCAATCAGAGGCTAGATCATGTGGGATTTATGGCCTTGTAAGCCATAGCAAGAACACACATTTTATTCTAAATGGCATAGGGACCTCACTGTAGGCTATAAACAGAGTAGTAATGTGAACGAATTTGCATTTTTAAAAGATCACTCAAACAGAGACTACATGGAAAGCTGAGAGTAAAGGGATAACATTATGTCTAACAACAAAAAGGGCAACTGAATAAAGCATATTGAAAAGGGATATGGAATGACATTGGACATTGAGATGTCAGTGGAAATGAAAACTTGGAACCAGAGGGTTATCTAAGAAACTATTAAGAAATAAATGGATGATTGACTTCTAAGAGCTAGAGGCCAATTCTGATAACACAAACAATTCTTATGTTTATACAGAAGAAGAAACAGAAAGAGGTGAGGCCAAGATGGCCCAATAGAAGCAACAGTTTTGGGAGGTTCCCACTGAAAAAGATCATAATAAGCATATGAATCCTTCACTGGCAACCAAGAAAACCAGGGTTTCTCTCTTCAAAACTGACTCGAAGGCTGGTGTGACCCATGGAGAGAAGGAAGAACAGTATAGTGCAGCGGCCCACTGGAGAGCCACCCGGGGCCGGGGAGCCCCCTACCCCCAGCCAAAGGTGGCAGCGAGTGAGCATGCCATGGAACTCTGCAACCCAAGGATCAGAAGATCCTACTCCGGAACCCAGGCCATCAGGGCCCAGCATCCCAACCCCAGGACCTGCAGATTCTTACAACCTTTCAGCTGGAATCTGCGTAAGCCTACAAAACTCCCAGAGGGAGGAGCCTCCAGCAGTGTGGCTGAGGCTGCCTGCTGTCTAAGCCATTTGAGATTTTTGGGGGAGGGACAGCAGCCAGCACTGTGACTGGCAACTGCCTAACAAGCTAAGCTCCTTGGGCCAGGGGAAGGCCAGCACCCATCTGTATAGCTCCAGGCTGCGCTTTTCCCCTAATGGAACCACGGAGGCTGGATGGCTTGGTCCCAAGACCTGTCTCCCACAGCCCAACATAGCCGCTGTCCAGGCTGTGGCCAGAGTGCCTCTTCAGGCCTGATCCTGACTCATCCCTCCTCACTAGGCGGGGCTTCCTTGAAGGAACTCCAATAACTCCAGCCAGAGGCTCAGGGACAGTACCTGAATCTTCCTGGGCCTGAGCCCCTAATGGGAGGGAGGCCACAGTCTCTGTGGACCAGAAGACTTAGCCTTTCCTCTAGGTAGTTCTGACAAATCTAGGCAGCCCAGATGAGTGGGTTTCGCCCCAGCAAAGCACCCTCCCTCCATCAAGAGACAAAGTGCTTCATTGAACAGGTCCTGTTCTCTGTGCACCCAACTGGGTGAGACCCTCCAACAGAGGTTGCCAGATACCCTATACATGAGAGCAATCCTACTGGCATCAGGTTGGTTCCCTTTAGGTCAGAGATCTCAGAAGAAGGGGCAGGCACCCATCTTTGCTGTTCTCCAGCCTCCTTGAGTGACATCTCCAGGCACAGGAGTGAATCAGATGAATAGGGCCTGAAGTGAACACCCAGCAAACTGCAGCAGCCCTACAGAAGAGGGATCTGACCACTGAAAGAAAAACAAGCAAGCATTAAATGAAAACAACACAAAAGTCCCCACAGAAACCCCATCCAAGGTCAGCTGCCTCAAAGACTAAAATTAGACAAACTCACAAAGATGAGAAAGAATCAATGAAAAAATGCTGAAAACCCAAAAGACCAGAGTGCCTCTTCTCTACATGATCACAACATCTCGCCATCAGGGGAGCAGAACTGGACAGAGGATCAGATGGATTAATTGACAGAAGTAGGCTTCAGAAAATGGGTAATAACAAATGACGCTGAGCTAAAGGAGCATGTTATAATCCAATGCAAAGAAGCTAAGAACCTTGATAAAAGGTTAGAGGAATTGCCAACTGGAATAACCAGTTTAGAGAGGAATATAAATGACCTGATGGATCTGAAAAACACAGCATGAGAATTTCATGAAGCATACACAAAAATCAATAGCTGAATTGACTAAGCGGAAGAAAGGATATCAGAGTTTGAAGACCACCTTGCTGAAATAAGACATGCAGACGAGAGTAAAGAATGAAAAGGAATAAACAAAGTCTCTGAGAAATATGGGACTTCACAAAAAGACCAAAGCTATGATTGATCAGAGTACCAGAAGGAGACAGGGAGAATGGAAACAAGCTGGAAAACACCCTTCAGAATATTATCCAGGATAACTTTCCCAACCTAGTAAGTCAGGCCAACATGAAAATTCAGGGAATACAGGGAACACCATTAATGTACTCCATGAGAAGATCAAACCCAAGACACATAATCATCACATTCTCCAAGGTCACAATGAAGGAAAAACTGTTAAGGGCAGCCAGAGAGAAAGGCCAGGTCACCTACAAAGGGAAGACCATCAGACTAACGACAGACTTCTCAGAAGAACTCTACAAGCCAGAAGAGATTGGCGGCCAATATGCAACATTCTTAAAGAAAAGAATTTTTAACCCAGAATTTCATATCCAGCCAAACTAAGCCTCATAAGTGAAGGAGAAATAAAATCCTTTCCAGACAAGCAAATGCTGAGGGATTTTGTTACTGCCAGGCATGCCTGCAAGAGCTTTTGAAAGAAGCACTAAATATTGAAAGGAAAATCCTGTACTAACCATTGCAAAAACACACCAAAATATAAAGACGAATGAGACTATGAAGAAACTACATCAACTAGTGTGCAAAATAACCAAATAGCATCATGATGACAGGATCAAATTCACACATAACAATATTAACTTTAAATGTAAATGGGCTAAATGCCCCGATTGAAAAACACAAATTGGATGTCTTCCGAGAAGTAAAGGGATTTGTTTAATAATAGTAAGTTAAAGTCTCAGACAGAGGTAGTAAAGTAATTTTAGGTTGTTTTTGAAGAGCTGGCAAAAAACACTTTATTCTTCATGTTTATCAACCTGTTTATTCATTCTGAAGTTATAAACTGAGCTTCTACTCTAGGTTGAACATTTGTAGACAATGAGAATTCAGAGATGAACATGGCACAGTCTTTATTCTTATGGGGATCACACTTTAGCAGGAAGATGTAAAGTAGAGATTAATATTGCCACAGAATGGTATGGGACTTTGTCCCTGGCTCATGAGAGTAAACCTAAAATAGTCTTCATAATAAGCATATCTTTCTTTAAATGGAGGCCTTGGGCCATGCCAGATAGCCTATGCTAACAATTTGATTTATGACAATGGGCCTTGGGCTACATTGTATCATCTCCATCTCTGAATGGGCTGGAGACAGATCAGTCATGAAGGTGGTCATCTGTGTCTACATGGTTGATCCACAATAAATACTCTGAACTCAGGCTCAGCTAAGCTTTCTGTTTGGCAATACTCTGTGCAGGGAGAAGTAAGTGCTCTTTGCATGACCCCATTGGTAAAGAACAACTGGAAGCCTGTGCCTGAAATTCTCCTGTACACTGCCCCATGAATCTTTTCTTGCTGTTAATTTTAATCTGTATTATTTTATTAAACTATAATAGTATAATAACCTTTCGGACTTCTGTGAGTCTTTCTAGATTATGGAACCTGAGAGTGGTCTTGGGGACCTGCAGCACCCTCAAAAGAACAGACATAAAAACGGCTAATTACAGGGCAGTTATTGACACAGCAATAGGTACATTCCCTGGTGCTGTAGGGCCCAAAGCAAAGGCACAAACCTAATCTTTCTGGGGGAAATTTATTAGAACAAGGAAAATATAAAGCAAATCTTCAATATGAGTAAGGAAGAGGAAATGGTATTCTAGACAGAAGGAAAAACAAAAGCAATGTTAAGGAGAAAATACGGAAAGCTGGGAAATTGCAAATCGTTTTAGATAATAAATTGATATGAGATACAGCAAGACATGAGGAAAGAATGAGAGAAGGCAATAGTAAAGGTCTTTGACATCTCTTCTCTCACAGGTGATAGGAAGGTATTCATTGTAGGATATTAAGAATGAAAGTAGCACATTTTGACTGCATTTCAGATGGATCATTCCTAGCAATGGTGAGAAGTAAAGATTTGACACAAAGAGGTCACTAAAGAGGATTATCTATAATGCTTTAGGCTACAGTGATGAGGGCTTGGATAAAGACAGGGTCCTGGGGTAGAAAAGAGGCAATGGATTTAGGAAACATTGAATATAAGGATGCCACACATCTTAAGATCTAAGTAGATACAGAGACAAAAAGGAAGTCTAATCTATGATAAAATCTTTATGTTGGGCTTGGGCTGTTGGGTAGAGGATGTGGATACCATTTTCTGAGATAGAAAATGCAGTAGGAAAAGCATATTTAAGAGGAAAGAGAAGATCTATTTTGGAAGCATTAAATGTTAAGCACCAATGGTCTGTCAAGTAGGAATCTATAGTGACACTTACACGTACAGTTAAGGAATTTAGACAAGTGGTCTAACCTGCAGAGTACATCAAAGCAACATTGACCTCAAAAAATATTTTCAAAGAACCATTTTAAAGAATAATTAAATCATAGGTCTTCAGCATTAGAAATCAAACATCTCTGTTACAAATGACTATGGAGTGTGATGAAAGCAGTTATTTGAAATGTGCAATATATTGTCATCATTGACAATATGACATACCTCAACTCTATATTAAAAAAGAAATTAGCAGATTTAAAAAAAAATTCTGTTCATAAGTGAAACATATGAGAGAATAAGGATGACACAGGAAAGATTATTCCTCATACTTAGCAAAGCAAAATTCACACCCCAGTTTCTGCTGGAGTAACAGTTACCTCACTGTCCTACCCTCTCTCTCCCAAAACCAGTGAATTTCTTCCCTGAAATTCTAGCAAATTTCTATTTAGTGAACAAGTATGGTATAGTGAAAAGAGGGCAGTTCCTGAGTCAGGAGATCTAGGTATTAGCATTAGCTGTCAGATGTGAAGTCAGAAGAACTGCAAGGCCTTTCTCTGCAAGTATCAGAGATTTATATCATAGCAATTGAAATTTGGATCTTCAAGAAATAATTGTTACTGGTTAATTAATTAAAAGTACCCAGAACTTCTGGTCTTCCTATGCTATGTACTGTAATTATATAATCTATGATTTGACCATGAGCATTGCTGCTTTTCCTTATCCTATCACATTTTGTGTATTTGATCATCTGAACTTAATATGTGATTTCATTTGATTCTTGGGAACAATGCCCAAACTCTGACTCTTCCTTCCCTGCTTTAGGATTTCTCAATCAACTATAGCACTCATGGAAACCTTATCCCTTATGTGGTCTGGTCAGTATGCCAGTTCAGGCACTCTCTTCTGATGTGACCTGGGGTAAATTACATTACCTTCCTTAAATGTTTCTCATCTAAAAGAGATTTGGACCAGAATTATTAAGATCTCTTCCAGTTCTGTCATCTTATGAGTCCATAACAGGGGCAATAACGTTTGCATTGACACTTAAAGATAAATTGAGTGTTTCCAGAGAGAAAAGGAATACAATAGTTTTGAATGGAGAAGCACTAGGTTGATATGATATAAATAATATATATACATGATAGTATAAGAGTTATTGGCACTGGATGACTAAACCTAAATGAAAGATGAGTGTGAGATGAATGGAGACATGAGGGCCTTGGACAAAAGTAGAATATAAAACCCTGTAATCACCAAAGATCCAGATAGAAACCTGATTTCCCATACCAATCCATAGTCGGAAGTCCAAGGGATGAGGCCAAGATTTGCACTAAAGAGGGAAACCTTAATATGTTTTACACCACTTAGATTTCAGCAGTAGTCAAATAAATCTGGAAAACAGGTATTTAATGTCTTTCACCTGAAAATGCAGAAAGCACTTTACCATTTTAAAGGTAACAGAGAATTGCAGTTAAAAAAAAAAAAAAAAAAAAAGCGTGTAGCTCTGTTCAGCTCAGTATTAATACCTCTTCTCTATTCGCATTCCATCAATTAATGCATTAGGACATGTCCTCTTTTAGTGAGGTGGAAATCTGAAGTTCAGGATCTAGGACATTCGAAATGTCAGGAAATGGAATTAGGTCTCAGGTGTTAAGGCAGAGATGGGTCATTACCTAGTTGTTCAGGGCTCTCTCTCTCAAAGGCAAACCCTTAAAGATGGGAACCCACCCAAGTGAGTGCTTCCCAAAAGAGCCTCCAAATCTATATCCTCTTCCCTTATATCTTCCCAATTAGGAATGCAGTGTCAGTTCAGGGTCCTGGAGCTAAATAGGAAGTGGCACCAGCTGTTTAAAAAAAGGGCTTATTGAGTATAAAGTGGCAGGTGGAGTCCTGATAAACACCTCAAGCTACCTTAGGCAGACCACAAAAAAAGCTGCTTTTCCAAACTTTTAAAGTGTGCTGGCCTTTCTCTGTGCGATGCACTAACATAACAGGTTTGACTCACCAGGAGATGACGCAAACAGCACTGGGAGTTTGAAAAGGCACTGCTTAACCTTGCTGAGAAATGCTGCTTTTAAGAACAGCTGGAATATTGCTTTCTGATCCTCGACCATCAGCCCAGCAAGGACGAGAGATGTTTTGATGAAGAACAAAAAAATAAAAAATAAAAAGAAATACTTCATTGGGCAAATAAATCTGGGGAATATTGACAGCACTGAGGAAAACAACTTGACTTAAAATAATCCTTTTGTAAGTAAAGGTGGCACCATAACTGCAGGAATCTGGAGATGCATATTGTGTGAAGAGACCATTTCAAAGCATCTTTTTCCATTGACATTTTAAAGAAATATTTTTAATCTGCTCTTGCAAAATCTAGTACTCATGCTTTATCACCAACCACTGAAACAACAGGTTGAAGTTGCACATTATCAATCTGGTGACTCAAACATGAATAGGACCTACTTCTATTTGTTGAATGAAGTGCTTGAGGTAAGAAACAAAGACAGTAATGACCTTTGTGGGCAAACATTGAACTAAGTATTGGAAAGGAGGAAGCGTAGGTTGTAAAAAGATAAACACAATGCCATAGACTTATTAAAAAATAATCATTTCACAATGTCCTACTATGTGCAGAGCACAGAGGCAGATTTCAAGAAAATGTAGTAGTGGAGAATATAGTTTCTATGGTTTCAGCTAAAGCTGATTTCCTCAAGAAGAAGAAATCCACTTGAGCTAGTTCAAATAAGGGGGTTCCATAGACTCGAACACGGAAGAATCACATATAACCCCAAAGACAAAAAACACTACCAGTCAGCCTTCTGGGAAGTGGAAACTGTTAGGAACAAAAGAAACACCTCTCTGTATGGCTAACATTTCTCCTTATACACCTATGTCATGGTCTTAGTGCTCCTATAAAAATGGGTAGCACATGACTTTGCCTTATAATGGTGCTGGTTCCAGCTTTGGCTTCATGTAAACATTAGGTCAGAGAAAAATGCGTCACAGTCTTTCATTTGAAATTCTTCAGAGAAAAGCTGATGGTTTCTGGACAGAAAATAGACTGAAGGACTTTGGCCAAGGTGCCTATCTCTTTCCAGAGAGCAGGGGCTGATTTGCAAATGTGCCTGGTTTTGTCCATAATATGCATCACTGTTCTCTCTTGGGACTATGAAAGGACTTCATCTTAAGAAAGAGGTGGATAGGGCCATTGAATATGTCTATTATACTGATCCTTAGAAAGCTTATATTCACATCAGAAAAGAAGACAAAACCAGGGAAACAGATGTTAACTACTAGGTAACATAAATAACACCCTATAGGATGTGGATATGGAGCTATACTTCAAGTAGGATCTGACTCTGGCATTGGAGGAGAGGAGGTATTAAACAGATAGAAATGAATGAAAGGGAGAGTGTGTTGGAGAGAGGAAATGATATGAGACTAGTCATATATAGATACTAAAGAGCAAAGAATCTTAAGACAAGGTATTGTTTCATTTAGGTAAAGCAAAACTTTTTTTTAGAACTTTCTCTTTTCTGGATAATGCAACATATATATATTACATCAGTTCAAATGTATTGAGCATCTACTTCGTGCCAGACACCACTCTAGGGACTAAAAACACACAAGCAAAACAAAGTCTTTGCCCCCAAGGACCTTTTATTTTAGTAGAGAAGGATAGAAAATAAAATTATAATTTTTTGATGTTCTTAAATGGTATATAATATGGTTAGGATTTGTGTCCCCACAAAAATCTTTTCCTGAATTGTAATCCTCAGGTGTTGAGAGAGAGACCTGGTGGGAGGTGACTGGATCATGGGGGCATTTCCCCAATGCTGGTTTTATGGTAATGCGTGAGTTCTCATGAGACCTGATGGTTTTAGAAGTGTTTCGTCGTTCCCTCTTGTTCACTTTCCTCTCTCTCCTGCTGCCATTTGAGAAGGTTCAAATTTGCTTCCCATTCACCTTTCACCATGATTGTAAGTTCCCTTAGGCCTCCCCAGCCATGTGGAACTGAGCCGGTTAAACCTCTTTCATTTATAAATTATGCGGTCTCAGGTATTTCTTTACTGCAGTGTGAAAATGGACTAATACGGTATATAATGGTTACTTAAATAAATATTATAAACATCAGCTCTATCCTGCAAACCAGTTTCTTCCAAGATGTTGGAAATCTGATTATATTGGTAATTATGCATTCATATCCTCACATTTTCACAAACTAGAGATTATAACCTTTTCTGAAAATTCCAGTTAGAAACAGGTAAAACTCTGAATGACCTTACTAGAGTCAGATCTATTCCTCACCTCTCTTAAACCAAGCACTGTAGTCAGGAGAATAAGGTATTATGATTTGTGTGTTTCTCTCTATATAGTAGCTGTAGTCATGTGGGTGTCTTTCATCCATTTGCTGTGCCTGGGGAGCTTCTGGCTCCTATTTTAGTAGATTCTGTAAATATGGGAATACTTCCTGGCTCAGTCTTGATAACCCATCTCATCTCTAGCTATGCTTGCTTCATATACAATTCCATTAAGTTTGAGGGATTTAAATAGTGTTTTAATACTGCTGACTCCAAACCTCTTCCTTTCATTCCAGGTTTGACTTTTCTTTAACTTTCCTGGCTATTTTATGGGCATCTTAAATATGAATTCAAAACTGTATTCTTGAGACACATCTGCCTCTTCATATAAATAAATGGTCAAACTTTCTACTCGAATAACCAAGCAAAATGAAGGATACCTTTGATTTGTACTTCACTGAATCTTCTCTTCTCATACCAATTTATTAGCAAATCTGTTCATTGTAACTTCAAAACGTATCTTAAATTTATTCATTTCTATCTGTCTGTAATGCCCCATGTTGTTCAAAGCCACAGTCACCTTTCACTTAGAATATTGCTAAAACCCTGTAATTGCTCCCTCTTGTTTCTACTCTTACTTTCCTCTAATTTATTTTCCCCCAGCCACAGTCACATCAATCATCAAGTCGTATCATTTTCCTGCTTTCAATATGCCATGGTTTTCCTACGACACTCAGAATGAAATTCAAATCCTTTGCCCTGGTTTTCAAAGCCCCTACAGCATTTTAGACAGGTACTGTGTTCACCTAACTGAACATTGATCAGAAGAGGACATTATTAGAGAAGGAAAGCACACCACCGTAAGTTAATAGAAATAAAATAAATTAAATAACTAGATTCATGGTGAAATGTACTCATCTGCAAGTTATTATTAAAAAATTAGGAATTATAGAATGTTTACCTTCTTATGACCTCAGATGCTCAGACCGGGGGGAGGCTGGCCAAATTGATCTGGGTTATCTTCAAAGGCTGCACTGCTCATGCTCAACATCTTGTTGCTTTGGTGATGAAGTGCCTGTATAATGGTATTTACTCAGTAAGTAGAAAAGCCACATGCAAATTCAAGGCAGATCAAAGCATAGCCTATGTAGCTACTCTTTGGGGAAAGGTATATGGAAGGGTTTATAGAGGTCCTGCCTTACAAAAAAAAAAAATACGAATAGGAAAATAATGTAATTTAGAGAAGACCTAAGGCTTTAACAGCACTCCTCCTGACCTCAGTCATAGACATTGAGTAATTTTTTTAAGCAAATGTGTTACAATTCTAATCTTATCTGATCTATTGCTGAATGAAATTAAACCTTAGAAGGAGTAGAGGAAGGAATGAATAATTTTCTCTGAGCTTGAGTAATATTCAGATTTCACTTCACACTTTTTTGTAGGTGTCCATGTAATTTATTGTCCAAATCAGGCCACAATTGAAAGTAAAAAGGGGTACTGAATACATTGCAACAGGTATAAAATGGGTGTATTCGAGGGAAGCAGATATGTGTACAGTCCCATAATTATTCTCTTTAACATGTTTAGATGCACTTATTTTCTTCTGATTTTTCAATACATCACATTCTTTCTTGTCTCAGGCTGTTGTAGTAACTGTTCCTTTACTTTGAATACTTTTCCTCTAGGTTGTTACATACAAAGCAGCTTTTTGACATTTATGTCCTAAATCACCCTAATATCACCTTTTAAAATGATCTTCACTGGCACCCTGATCTGAAGTTCCCTTACATCATTATCACATATCATATGATGAATTTTTTCATCATATGCATATTATAACTTGATCTTTCAAATGTCCTTTTTGGTTTTATAATCCAAAAATTAAATTCTAAGCCTCCCAACCAACTGAATGAACCCCTTCTCTCAGCCAATGGGATTTCAAAGAATCCTAAAAACAACTAGTTCAGGTCATGAGGAGAAAGAGGGGTTGGACAAGGCTCATTATATTCTTTTCCCTTTAGAATTCAGCCACAACTGACCAGCGTTACTACTAAAACAGGTATCTTCAGACAAAATAGATTCTTTGTAGCAAATAAGATACCAAATTCCAACATGACTCTAGTATAGCATCACATGACAGACAGTAGGCCCTGATGAAAATTAAACTATTTTACCCCAAATATATTTCTTTGGCATGTTTTAAAATGATGCTGAGAAACTATCTCTTAAGGGAAAAATCCACATTCTGTAGAGAATTTCTGTTTCAGGTCTTTTTCTGATCCTGAAGAGGTTAGCTCAGAACGCAGCACCTTTTAATAGAAAACATTTGCCATATATTGCCTCTGGGGATGGTCACCTATGATACTTCATATACATAATAAGAACCTTGGTCTCTTCAACCCCTCATCTTAAAGCACACACTCCCTTCTATTACTTCCAGGTATTTAGATAATAACTTTCAGGTCTTTCAACCAATTGTCAATCAGAAAATCTTGTAATTCACCTATAACCTATAAGACTCTTCTCACCCCTTCCAGTTGTCCCATCTTTCTGGACTGAACCAATGCATATCTTACATGTATTAACTGAATTGATTGTATCATGTTGCTAATTGAATTGATGGTTGCTAACTGAATTGATTGCTATCATGTTGTTTTACATGTTTTACATATGAAACCAATCTCTAACACAATCACCTTGAGCACATGTTCTTAGGACCTCCTAGGTCTGTTCACACGAGTCATGGTCCTCAAATTTGGCTCAGAATAAATCTCCTCAAACATTTTACAGAGTTTAGCTTTTCTCATCAACAGTCTATTGAATAGATCTCCCAACTACAAAATAAATTCTTTAAAGGCAGTACCCCAGCTACTAGAAAACTAAGTATTTAACATTTTGGAATAAATGAGTAAACAACTGAAATTAAGTAGTTATTATCACGTTGGGACCATATTTAACACAATCACTTATATTTAGTTCCATAATTTTTAGATTTAGTACCCACACTTGTGTTTTTGTACAAGTTCCCATGATTTCTTTTTTAACTATCTCTTCTTTGACTGAAAATTATCTAAAGAGTATTATTTTAAGAAAGAATGTATTTGTCCTTATATTTAGTCCTTGTATTTAACTGAATGTAGAAACTCTCTGGGGGTTGCTCCATTGTCTTCTGGAGTTTAAATTTAAGGACACAAAAATTTTATTCTTTGATCCATCCAATTTTTCTAACAATGTAAGTAATCTGTCCCATTCTCATTTTCATTTTCTAGCCTACATGGTTGCAGGTGACTTTCTTTATTCTCTGTTTTGAAAATTTTCACTGGGCTATTTGTAAGCATTGCTTACTTTATATAACCTTTCAAATGAATACCTGTGATTCAGAAAGTCTTTTTTGGCTAGAAAATCTTCACTTTATTATACTTCAATTACTATTTATAAAATTTCTGTGAATATCTTCTTTTCTTTAGAAACACACATTTTATCAATCCAATTTCTGCACTCTGTTATCTTATTGCCAAGTGTGTTACTTCAGTATTCTTTTTCTTGCTATTCTTATTCTATTTATTTAGTATTTTTTCTCTTCATTTTGTTGAAGAGAGTAAGTCTGAACCCCTTGTTGAAGAGTAAGTCGCTTCAACAATATGAAGAGGGAAAATACTAAATGTTCTTCGCAGAGTTATCCTTCACATTGTGTTTTGTTGTTTCCTGCGGCGTAGATTCTGGGCCTTCCATTTTCTAATGCTCCTTAAAATCCTGAATTTTCAACTTCTTTATGCTTTCTCTATATAAGTCTTTTCTACTTTCTTACCTCCTGTGTCTAAGCTAGCTCCTTTTATTTCATATGATTCAATTCTTCAACTTTTATTCAAATGTTGTATTTTATTCATAACACACAGTGGAAACATTCTAAAAGGTATGTGTTTTCTACAGTGGATAGTTTTCAAAACTCATGTCCTTCCCTTGCCTCTTAAGTCCCACCATCACTTCCTCCAGTACAATATATTTAAACCTGGGATATTAACCTAGTAGTCTAAAAAGAGGTAACAGAAACTGAAGTGGAAAGAAAAGGCCAGTGACCTGGAAATCTCTGATTAGACAGATTAACTTTGAAAAATTCTGAGGCAATGTGAAGATTCCCAAACCTTTTTAAAATGAAGTTTCTCTGTTAAGTGTGAGTGAAAATAGTGAAGTTGAAGTAAAAATGGAACAGAAACCTCAGAGTTTCTAGAACAGTGGAGGATCATAAGGAATAAAATAAGTTATGAATTCTTTCAAGATTTATCCCAATTCAAGTTTCCAGAATCAGAGCAGAAATATTTGTTCCTGGAGGCTTTAACTTACAAAATAAAATTTTTAAAAATATAGACAATGAGGTCATATCCAAGAGAGGATAGTGGTAGGATTGCTATCCAGAGAGCTAAAGAATCTCTTGTGGGCTGCTAGTTCCAAGAAGTTCACGTAAGGCAGTGCTTCAATTTTCATTTCAAGGAAACATTCATTAATTGATAATAGATGCTCTTTGCCCTGAATAATTTTCCTCTGCATCTTAAAGTGCTTCACAACACACATCATATCTTAGAATTTATGGATGGGGATTTAAAATTATTTTTATGTATCTTCCCAATAGCTGTAGGTAAGTTAAACAACTACTACTTAAGTTTGTTATAACCTTTAGTGGTCACAATTTAGATTGTACAAACCCTTTTGTTGATTGTGTTAAATAATTCGTCCAAACAACACTCCTTCAATAAAAAAACATAAGTGTTGCTGTGAGAGAACCGCTATGCTAGATGCTTTTGAAATGTAAATAGAGATTTCTGCCCTTTAGGAGATCACAGCCTATTATAGAAAGTAGGAAAAACAGGACAGTGTGAGTTTTAAACTGCAAGCAATACATTTCATAGAAACAATGACATTCATCTTCATATTCTATATAATAATTTATACAGTCCCTGGAACATAACTAGTGCGCTATAAATGGCAGAATTATATTAATTTCCTTTGTCTAAGCTTGATCTCTCAGGTACTAATGTCAGCTTCTTGAGGCTATAGGATTGATTTTACATTGATATAGTAGTCTTTTCCAAGTAGCAAATGATTGGGCACATTGGAATTGTTTACTAGGTATCTATTTGTGGATTTAATGATATTCCAGGAAATGGTACTTTCCTTAGGAGATCATTTATATAGCATTCAAAGTCATCTGAGAAGCTGTGTCAAATGAGCATACCTACTAATAATATGAGCTAAAAATCTTGAAAGAAATGATCGTTTGCCTCTGTTATTTTCAAATATTCAGCTTAAAGTGAAGGGTGTGTGTGTGGTGAGAACAAAAAATCTATTTCTTTATCAATGTTCAAGTCAATAACAATACCACATGTTGTTATTAAACATTGCTATTAAATATGGTCCCCAATATATTAGTTAATTATAGCCAACAATATATTATTTTTAAATATAATCACCCTAATGTACAGTAGATACCTTGAACTTATTTCTTCTGTCTAAGTGAAATTCTGTGTCCTTTGATCAACATTTTTTCCCAATCCGCACACCCTCCAGCTTCTGATGAATGCCATTCTACCCTCTGTTGCTGAGTTTATCTTTTCTAGATTTCACATATAAATGAGATCATGACCATATTTGTCTTTCTATGCCAAGCTTATTTTGCTTAACATAATGCCCTCCAATTTAATCTATGTTGTTGCAAATGACCAGATTTCCTTCTTTTCTAAGTCTGAGTCCTTTTCTATTGTGTGTGTGTGTGTGTGTGTGTGTGTGTGTTTGCGTGTGTATGCCACATTTTCTGTATCCATTTATCCATTGATGGACACTGAGGTTGGTTTCATATGTTGACCATTATGAACAATGCTGTAATAAATATAGATTTAGATATCTCTTCCACATGTTGATTTTGTATCCTTTGAATATATACCTAGTAGTGGGATTGCTGGATCATATGGGAGCATCATTTTTTAAATTTTTTGAGGAGCCTCCATGTTGTTTTCCATAATGCCTGTCCTAATTAATGCAAAGGTTTTAATTATTTAAAAGCTATTATAAGAAAAGTAGAAAATATATGAAATAATTATCTTTGGAATGTGAAATCAAAACACCACATTTGGATAAAAGTGTTAGTGCTTTTGCCATTATTAATTATTGAGATGGTGTTAATAGTGGTGGTGATGAAGCAGGTGATGGCGATGATGACTGTGATGTTAATTTAACAATAAAAATGGCATGCCAATGTGAACGATGTTGAGGTTCTGTTGATGGATATTATTGGTGATATGGCAAAGATATTTGTGATGGTAATAGTACAGGGAAGGTGATTAAATGATGACAGAGATTATGTAAAGGTGGTGGAAATGGGTGATTGCAATGAGAATAAGGAAGGTGATTAATACAGTAACTATACAGCTAGAGGACTTAGAAGGGCAAAGTGTACCGGACAATGTTGGTCTTGGTTGTAGCCAGTAGGAACTAACAAGTAACAGACAGAGAAATACCATCAATGCCTTGAGGTTAGACAAACCATTGAGAAGTTTGCATCGTCCTGGAATCCAAAAATAACTAAGTTAGAATTACTTGCTAAGTAAGTAATTTGTACACTGAGACTTGAAAATGAAGTGAAAATAAAAATATGCCACTTCTTGCACATTTGCAATCTTGAAAAATTTTCTGTAAAAAGAATTTCAAAAATTGACAAAAACCTAAAATTAATTCAATTAAGCTTAATTTTTAGCTGAATTAATAGAGAAACAAATGAGGAAGTGACATACCATTATATCTATGTCTAAAATTTAAACATCACAACAGATATTCAAAACTTTAAATCATTATTTGTCCTAAGCAGGTAAAAATGTGTAAATATCTACCTTAAAATTCAATTCAATGAATAATAATACCAAGGACAATAAAACTTCTTGAGCACCAAACTACTGTCTGGAATTGTTCAAGATATGGAACAATTGTTCAATGGTATGGAAAATGCATAGCTAAGAAAGACCAAAGATGTTATAAAATAAACCCTGTGCACTAAACCTGCTTTTATAAGAAACTACTGGCACCATTGAATGAATTTTGATAGAGTGCCTGCTATTTTCCTAAGCACTGCCCTAAACATTTAAAAAATATAGACATTAGTAAAAATAAATTTCCTCTAAAGGAGCTGAGATAAATTTAAGAATAAAACCATGACAGATAATGTATATTATAATGGATTAGGATTAAGAAAATGTTTGGTTTTTGTTTGTTTGTTTTGGCTATAATCCACCAGGAGTCTGTTTATAAAAGTCCTCAGTTTTCTTATTTACACAATGTATGTAAGAGCATCTGCCCTGTCTAACTCACGGGAGGTGAAACAGTTTCAAGTAAGATCACCCATGGACAAATTCTTAGACATTTTATATCACTGTACAATTTTTAGGAACTAAGTAGTAGAAGCTAATTTCTTTTCCCCAAAGTTGGACCATCCGAATCAGTCCAGGTTCTCCAGACCAATAGGATAGATGATTGATTGATTGATAGATAGATAATAGATGATTGATTGAGAGAGAAAGAGAGTGCACAAGAGAGAGAGATGAAAAGAGAATTTACTATACAAATTAGCTTGTGCAATTAGGGAGCCTGGGAAATCCCAGGGTATGCCATCTGCAAGCTAGAGAATCAGGGAAGCTGATGACCTAGTTCAGTACAAGCCTGAGAACCAAAAGAGCCAATGGTGAATTCTTAGTCCCAGGTTGAGAGTACAACCACCTAGGGAGCCACAGCCTGGAGTCCAAACCCTTGAGAAACTTGGAGTCTGATGTCCAAGGGCAGGAGGAGATGGGTGCCCCAGTTCCAGAAGAGAAAGAAAATTTGTCTTTTCTCTGTCATTTGCTCTATATGGGTCTTTAACTAATTGGATTGTGCCCACCTTTATCAGGTGAGAGTAGATCTTCATTGCTTAGTTCACTGCTTCAAGTGCCAATCTGTTCCGAAAACACCCTCACAGACATCCCCAGAAATAGTGCATTACCTGGCTATGCAGTGAATATCCGGCTATTCCTTAATCCAGTCAAGTTGATATTTAAAATTAATCATCATATTATATGAGGATAAATTTTTCTTAAGTCTATGCTTTGACCCTGTTTCCTGCTTCAGTCTTACCTCCACTCAGAAGTTGGAGTGACTTATCTGACCAGCAAAGTTTGCAGAGATACATTCGTCTTGTCTGATTAACTTTGTCCTTCTTGGGAGCAAACGTTCACAAGGAACATATGTTTTTCACAACCTTCATGCTGTGAATCCTGCCTGGGCAGACTGAGCATGCCTACTCCAGTACAGTAGTAACTGATATTGGGTGCAGAAGTGCCTGATTCTTGGGTTTAGTATTACCAAGCCCAATTGCCTTCAGATTGAAGCCATATGTTCATATTTGGCCTCTATCAGTTATAAAGGTAATATATGCATTCATGTTTAATTTTTGATGTTATCCTCTTTTTGGGGGGAATGCAGGTAGGTAGAAGGAGAATGCTATTTTTGAAGGCGCTTTTGGAAATTCCCAAATTAACAAGCAATTGCACCATAATTAATATCATATAACAAATTATTAAATTAACTCAGAAGATTCAGCTACCTCAAATATATTACATAAGTGAACAGCGTAGGTATTATGGTGTAAAATATTCCACTCAGCTAAAAGCAGATGTCCAATGAATAAATCAAGCTTTCCCTTCCAAAGAAGGAACTATCCAATAGATTCAGATGGCAATCAGTTTTGCAGGAGATGAGAGTGGTGACATTTGTGTCACACATTTGCCATCATTGACATAGACAGTAGGCACACTAAATTAGAATACTAAAAAAGGAAAAGGGAGCATTTGCTCTGAAATATACTTCCATGACTCTGTCAATGCAAATCAACACCTCATGCAAGACCTCATATGGTCCAAGTTACAAATGGGCTCTATTTGGAGATTTTTGAGCTTAACAGGAAAGTCAGGTGGTAGCGTCTGAAAGGAACCTGCCACTCCACAAATGAATACAAAGATTCAGTAACCCAGAGCAGTTTCTTGGCCTCTATATGTATGTTCCAATGACTCTATTGATCTGGGGGCAGAATTCAATTCAATGCAACAGAACGAACATAAATTATGTTTTCCATGCTTTAAGAATAGCTGTGTGGAAACATATAACACATGGACTTGACTCCAAAGATCCTACCAGTCTAGCAAATAATTCCAAAAGGTCACCAAATGATTATATAAATCATTATTGCAGATGTCATATCATGGGATTTCTCGGCCTCCCTAACTGGATGATCTAATTCCTATAATAAAGCCTCTTCTCATCCGTCCATTTATATATTATATATTTATAGTGTAATAAATGCAACAATAATTTTGCAGAAGCTACAGAAAGAGCATAGAAAAAGACGATTTACTCTAAAGAGGATCGTATGTTGAACAAGAGAGAAGAAAGGCATTAGAAACTAAAGTAGTAGCAAATGCAAATGCTTGCAGTGGATAAAACTGAATGGCATCTTCAGGGAGCCACATATATTTTAGCATTGCTAAAATGTAAAAAAAAAAAAAAAAAAGACAAAGAATTTGGAGAGAAAAACAAGGTCCATATTATAAAAGTCTTTACCTGCAATCTTAAAAGACTCATAACTTATTCTGATATGAGGCAGAATCATTTAATGGGTTCTAAGCATAGAGTTAATATAATATTCTCATTTTATAAAGATCATGGTTAAGGCACCATAGAAAATGGCTTGAATGAGGTAGAGACTGTAAGTAGGAATATGATTGAAAAGGTTATAAATGGTGGGTAATCAATCTCTGCCCAAATGGCATTACCATATCTTTTTGTTTGCACTTAGTTTTAAATAAATAGTAATCCTTTTTGTTTACTTATGTGTATTTTTAAAATGTGGATGAAAAGGGAGAAGGAAAAATTATCTTGCGTTTTTTTTTTTTTTTTTTTTTTTTTGGTAAAAGGGCTAAGGCTAGACTTGGAAACCAAATGGAACTCCAGCAATGGAGTATCCACACTATTGTAGTTCAAAAGCCGATTTGTGATCATCTGATCAGGCAGTCACTTGTAAACATTCGACCTATGACATGTTCATCCTGACATTTAAACAAGGAGCTCACCATAATATCAGGTTTCAAAAAGTAATTCAAGTGATATTCTAATGCATAAATGGATTTCTGAAAGACCCCTGCCTCATGCTACTTTGTGTCCCAAATGAGTTCTCCAGGTAGGCAAGTCTACTCCATTGCTGGCTGTACCCTTAAAATTTGCTGCACCCTTGAAATTTGCTGCTATCTATTGAAGCATTGGTCTGCCTATGCTGTTTGTATAGTCATCCCCAGAGTAACCTGACTTGGCTTCTTACAAGTTAGACTTCACTTTCAGATGTTTCTCCTGGCTAGTCATGCCCTTCTTTAGAGTCATTGTATTGCTATTGTGATTACCATATCAAATTATTATAATGCTCAATATTATATAATAATTATTATAGTGGTACTATATGATATTTTAATGATACAATGATTTGGGTTAGGTAGCTCTGGCGTAAAGAGCACAGGTTTAAATCTGGTGCTCTTTATGTGTATCTGAGGGATAGTATACACTGATTTCTTTTTAGCTGTATCATTTGTGCAGACAATGCCACTGAATGTATTTTTCACATATAAATTGAGAATAGAAGTACCTATCTCAGGGGAATCATGCCAGGGTTGCTGAGGAGCTTAGCATAGTACCTAGCACTATTTAGTCATTCATAGGGTCATTTTACCTGAAACCTTTCCCCAGTGGGATTTTAAAAATTTCTGAAAGCACTATGTTGAATGCTATGAAAAGAAAGCTTCTGAATTGTTACAGCAGTTAATGCTCCACTGAATATGACTCTGTATTTGAATAATCTACTCTCAGATAGTTCCAAAATTTAAACAAAAAAAGAAACTCTATTTCACAAGTAATATCTTATTTACCTTCATGTTTTCAAGGCTTTACAAATACCTCATATTTTTAAAAACATAATTGTTGACTGCAAACAGGTAGGATTGTTGGCTATAGGATTACACCTTTACATCATTCTTTATTTTAGGACACTTGTTAGGAGGTCGTATCACTAAAATCACAGTGCAATGATAGGATAGGATTTTCAAGATATTCACTTATTTCCCCAATTGAAAAGATAAATGGGAGAATACTAAGCACATCTAAGATTTTGGTAACTACTTCATGGAATTACTGTAATATTTAAATGTGATGTGTTTAGGACAATGTTCAATATGCAGTAACCATTCAGTAAATGTTCACAGAGAAATACTTCACTTTGCTATGAGACTTGCAACTAGCAATGAGGAAATGCTGTGAATTTCAACTGAAATGGGCCATGGGAGATTACAAGAAAGGTAAACATGACAGAGAAACGCGAGCAAAAGATTTGCCAGTCAGGTGCATGCCTTTTTAAACCATTTCGAGAACATGACACATTTCCCTCTTCAAATTGTATTGTTTTGGAAACGTTAGGGGTCTCTCTCTCTCCCTTTTTCTACTCTTTGTTTGAGCTCATTTTAAACTCTCCTCTTTGATATCAAGTCTGTTTCGACTTCCTGTTAAGGGAGACTGGGAATTGAAAGCCAATGTATGGAAAATTCTGGCTATCAAAAAGAGAAGCTACAAATGGCCCCAGAGCCTTCCCAGCCCATAATGCTCGAGATGAGCATAAACAGGAAAGCAGCTTGGATGACAGCGACTGACTCACAGTGTGCGCCTGGGACTTGTTTTGCAGTTCACCTGGCAGGTGCAATTATGTCGGCAAAGAACGGGATAGAAAAATGACCTTTGAAGGTAGCTCTGGGGTGTGGGAGTTATATGTGGAAACCTTATTAGACATCGGAAGCAGAGCTCCTGAAATAATAATCCAAGTGTAAAATAGCACCTCTGCATAATTGTAGCATAATACAATAGTTTTGGCAGGAAAATTTGAAAGAGATACTGAATAAAATGTGAATTGAAACTTTACATTTCTACAGGAAGTTCACTTAACTCCCTGAGACTTTTCTCATTTAAAAATCTAAGAAATTTGGTTGGATTTTAATTAGCTGCATTTGATGCTAAGCTTTTTTGTGTGTGTGCATTGTATTAGTTAAACCAAATATTTGGTTGACCTAATCAAACAATATATATTGTATATCTGCTACACAAAATACACTGGATTAGGTAATATGATATTATAGAGGTAGATTACTTATTTATAAATCACTTATTGCAAATTTTATTTACCCAGTTCAAAAACGTATTTTGCAGTAATACACATATCCAATTTCCTTAACAAAATAGAAATATATTATCCAAATTATAATGAAAGAAAAGGAACAATTTATACCAATATTCTAGTAAATGTTAACTATTGTTTTTGAACATCACATTTTTTTCTGGTCTTTCTGACACATCTAAGGTAAGAATTGTAACAAATGATGTTATTTCCATGACCAAACTGAAGAAAACATATAAGTTTTTCAGTAGAGGTCAGCTTTTCTATGGCAATTAGTTCTTAAAAGATTTTACTATGTGTGGCCCTTTGTATAGGAACAAGAACAAGACAAATTCTCAAAGCAGATATAATCTAGTGGCTGAATTGAGTAGTTAAGACTGCAGAATCTACTCTAACCACACTACCAGGCTCATATTTCTGCTCATTTTAATTAATGTCTTTATATTTCGGTTTTCTCCTCTGTAAACAGAATACAGTAATAATAATTTAATAATTACTGGTATTTGTAGAATGCTCACAATATATTAACATTTCTACTAAATATTGTTATATATTAATTCATTTAATTCTCACTACAGCCTGTGTGGTTAGAATGATCATGCATGTTCATTTTAAAATAAGAAAACTAAGATGAAGACTGATTGATTAACCAACAAATATTACAGCTAGCAAGAGATGAAGTCAAGATTTTGGTAACTACTTCATGGAATTACTGTAATATTTAAATGTGATGTGTTTAGGACAATGTTCAATATGCAGTAACCATTCAGTAAATGTTAACTATTATTTTCATTATCATAAACAGACAAAAGAAAAATCAACTTAAATTACAGTACAATTCAATAATACAAAATACATCTTACATTCTAGTTTCCAATGTACTGATACTCGTTGAGAAAGAAATTACGCTGCTCATGATAGTAAACGAAGGTGACAGGACTTGCACCAGCCCTTGGTGATTGAATTGAACTGAATTTTGAAAGACAAGGTGGTCATTGTAGAGATGGAAAACAGAATGATCAGGACTCAAGGCCAAAAAATCACAGAAGGTTCTGCAGTGATAGAATGGCATAAAACATAAGGATAAGAATGTATTCCAGAGAAGCACAGATAACTTGAAATACCAAGTTAAAAGATTCAGATGATTCTGAGGTAATAAGGAGCTACTGAAGTTTGAACTAAAGTTGACAGTATACAAAAATAATCTAAGAAGATTAATTCAGTACAGCATAGAATGACTCTGGGTAGGGATTTGATAGCTGGGTATGTGGGTAAAATGCGGAAAATACAGCCAGATTGTATTATGATATAAGAATATGAGATTCCCAAGGTTTAATTAGGCATTCTACGTCCCTATGTCACGGCTTTGTGGGAGGTTTATTTTTTGTTTTGATTTTACTTTCACATTCACAGTATTTATTGACTTTCTCATTTGTATTAGTAAAAGTCCCATAGGACATAGATGGCATACTAAAATTGAGAGTATAGCTTAATAAAAGGACTATTTAAAAAGGTGTGAGCAGGATTAAGAAAAATGAGCAAGGAATTGTGTAGTACTCCAAGCTTAGCTGCAACAAAGAACGTACATTTAGGCCTGAATAACGAAGGGAAATAGTTACTAGAATCCGGTTCAAATAGTTGTAGTTAAGGAGAGGACTGCCTAAAGAAACAATTGTTCTCACTTGAGGGCTGTCAACCCAAGGCCACTTGGAAGACAGGAAGCTGAGGAAACAAGTTACAACCTCAGCCTCACTGCCTTCCCCTCACCATTTAATCTCTTGCCAGTGCCTTGCATTGGCTACGCCCAACCAGTAGCGAGACAATGTGGAGTCTGTGGATGTCATTCATAAAGATATAAAGATGAGCCTCTTGTGACACAGAGGAGGATAATGAGAAATGAAGAATGAATCCGGAGGGGAAGACAGAAAATATATAGCACAAATGAACCTCAAACTGAAATAGATATTCATCTTTAGAATGGCAATGGTCACTGAGGTAGTAGCAATTTTAAAGCTAGACTAGACCCTAAATGTTACCTAGGTTTTCTCTTCCTGCTCTTACTCCCATCTAAGAAATTAAGAAATCAAAACAAAGTCCTCCTGAAGGTTCTATTTTATCAATCAGAGTGCAATGCAGGAAACAGAAGTCTAGTTAGTTCCCACAGAAAGAGATTTTGCAAAGAGAATTGGGTGTTTACAAAATTACTGGAAATGCTGGAAGACAGGGATTTTAGGAATACTTACAGGACTATTGAATTCAGGTATACATGAATGATCATGTATCCAGAGCCACCATTACCATCGGCTCAACACCCATGAAGCAAACTGCAATCCTAGGTACTAGAACTAACTCTCAAGACTTGAGTCTCACTGATTTTCCTTTTAGAGTTGTAACTGAAGAAAAATAGGCTTCGTTTTATTAACAACCTTCCAGATTTCAGTCAAACATATCCAACTGGTGGAATGCAATCTCTATCCAGAATCGTAACCATAGGAGAAACTTAGAAAGGTATCATTTAGGCCGGCCGCAGTGGCTCAGGCCTGTAAGCCCAGCACTTTGGGAGGTGGAGATAGCGAATCACAAGGTCAGGAGTTTGAGACCAGCCTGGCCAAGATGATGAAACCCTATCTCTACTAAAAACACAAAAAAAATTAGCTGGGCATAGTGGCACATGCCTGTAGTTCTAGCTACTCTGGAGGCTGAGGCAGAAGAATCGCCTGAGCCCAGGGGAAGCAGTGAGCAGAGATCATGCCACTGCACTCCAGCCTGGGTGACAGAGTGAGACTCCATGTCAAAGCAAAAAAAAAGAAAGGTATCATTTATATTTCCAGACTTAGAAATATAAAGAGACACCTAGAAGGAGATGAATACTGTAAGCCAGGCTACCACACCCAACAATCACAGCTTGTACTAGATGAGCTGAACCACCTATTCCATCTCCACAAATGGAATTCCCAGAATGCAGAGAAAGCTAAATTAAACTCATACAATCAATATTAAATGATATTTCAATGGGTTTCTTCTCAGGAGTATTTTAGTTTACTAACACAGTGTTGACTTTTATAACATCTGAGAAGTAAGTGTTGCAGAGAATGTTGTCAGGAGATATTATATCACAACAAAGAACCCCAGTTTTTGTGCCAGGAAATGCAGTACAAACACAAATGAATCACGAAGTGCTCGCATGTAGGTATGTGGATCACATCTCTAGTCAGGCAACTCAAGCTGAAATTCTAACATAAGGCTAAGCATTTAACTTATAATATCTAATTTAGTTCTTACAAAATTTCAATGTAGTTTGTATTATAGTCTCCATTTTACTTATTAGGAGTGTAAAGGTCAGAGAAATGAAGTCATTTACCCAAACGTACACAGCGGGTAAGAGACCGGGTTAGAAATTAAGCCTGGTTTTCGTCTGATGCCATACATAGCATTGTCCTATTTTTTCTTGTTCTTAAGAAATTTTGTTTTTCTGTCAGGATTACTGCTGGCCCAAAAGGCACTGAGAAATCAGGATACCTGTAATAAATGTTACATTAAAGATGGTCTGCAAATTGAACAATGGTGACACCAAGAAAACACTTCTCCTTTCAAACTGATTTAATATGTAGACTCTATCGAAGTCTTCCCCATGCACCAAGGCTCTTTCATTTTTACTGAGATGGGATTCCCTGCTTTTATTTGTTCTTTTCCATAAGTTAATAATTTGATATTGGTTTCAATGTTTGAATGAGAAGATTGTGAAACCACCCACGTGCTTCACTTTTAATTTTATTTTGAGGGACTGCGGAATTGCAAAGTGAAAGAAATGAAGTTGGCAAATGTATGTATAAGAGCCCTGAGCTGTCAGGCTATCCCCTTCTGGGCAGAGTAGCAGGTTGGTGGGGGTGTTGGTAGAATAGGTAAAATTAAATTCAAGAGAATTTTTTTTTCACGTTATAGAATTCAGTCTCCAATGCCAAGCCAAGTAAGCCACCCACACTATTTAATATTTTCCATCTGTTCAACTCTACAACTTTGAAAACAGTGACAACTGATATATTAAAAAACTGTTTAATATATTAATATGAGTTACAAATAATCTAGCCGTCAAAGGAAATTTTAAGGTAATATTAGCAATACTCCTAAGTGCATAATTTCATTACTGTTAGTACTAAGGACAGTTGCTTTCTTCTGCACTTTACATACTATATTTCTCTTTTATATCCATTCTGTTCAGTCTTCATAATTTGTTTTCATTATAATGGTTGTATTGTTTACGTATATTTTATTGTATATCCTTTCAACTCATCTTGATAGAATGTTCAATATTATAAGTGTTTTATAACATATTTAAATGCAGATGATCTGTAAAAAAAATCTGGTATAACAAATGCAGAGCTGTGCCTAGAGAAATATTAACTCTATAACTTATAAGTAAAAGTGCTAATTGTATACTGTCTTTAAAATGGGAAAGAATGTTGATAGAATATTTTGTACTTATAAGCAGCTGAATATATAATTTTTGGTATATTTACTTTTTAAAATAAACTTTCCATTTTAGAACAGTATTTACAGAGAAATTGCAAAGATAGTACAAAGAGTTTCCATGTATCAACTTGGACTGCGTGTTTCATAACCCCTCAGAGTTACAGCTAGTCATTGTAGTATTAAGCTAGATGATGTCTAAGAATATTACATGTTCATAATAAGTACAAATATTTCAGTTTCACTGTACTACTTAGTAGTATCTCTAAAGGTGATAATACTGGGGCTTCTAACTTTCCAAATAAATATCTAAAACCTGAAGAAAAATATAAGTATTCCTAATTTATTGTTTCTCTTAAAGAAAGGTTCAATTTACGCCAAGCCACAATGACAATTTCAAGATCCGTCTGCTTAGATGGATATCTGAATTTCTAGGAATGAAAGTCTCCATATAAATTAATGCTAAAGATTTAGCTTACAATCATTTATTATTAGTCACCCTCTTCATTTATGCAGTCTTTGAGTTAGTTATCAACACTCCAGTTTCTGGTACTTGCTACTTGATATGTGTATTTGAAATATAAATGTGGTAGAAAGAAGGATTTTTTAGGTTCCCAATAGTTCATTGTGAGAAAAGGTTTCAAACATTATGTTACATATTCCAGCTTTTTAGAATATTAGATAAACCTCCCTGAAATGTTGGTCATTTAAACCCCTTGACCAGTTCAATTCAGTACATGAATTTATTGAGCACCAGCTATATATTAACCCCAGAATAAAACGGTGAAACTAGTGAAAATCTAAATCTCCATGGTGTCATCATACATAAGCCGGAGAAAATTAGAACACTGTCTTGAATCTGGGTATATATTTCTAAATATTATAAGATTATGCCAACCCCCAAGTTGAATGACTTTCTTCCTTGTTGGGCTTTGCATCAGGGAGAATACAAACAAAACAGAACATCACAGACTCTGTGTGTGTGTGTGTGTGTACACACTCAGGCACACTCAAGCATTTACTTAGCCATCAGGATAAACACTTTTTCCAATTTATTTAAATAAAAATCATTTTATGAAATAATTATGGTTATTACTTAAGTAATTTTCACAGATAAGGAAACTAAATCAACAGAAGTAAGATGAATTTATCTGAGTTTTCAGAAGTAGTCTGTAATAGAGGCAGGCATTATGTCAATAAATATTTGAATCCAAAGCCAAAACAGTTAGTTACTATATGTACTATAATCAGTAATTTTTTGAGAGAAAGGGTAAACAAGGGTAATTTTTTTGCCTTTTAATTTGCGAACTAACAAAGTAAAGATACTCTAAACTTGGGAACGGAAGATAGCTAAAGCTCATGAAATAGAGCTCTATTTCTTTTTAAAGGGAAGAAATGTGTATATTACTAGGAAATATGTAATGAAGACTTGATTTATACTTATGTTTTTAAAATTATTTACCTAAAAGAAATAAGATTAATATTACTAATTTATATTCTAAGTAGTGAATAAATATTTGCTATTTGTTTCACATATTTTTTCATCAAAAGTATAAGAAAGTCTTTCTAAAATTTGCAATTTACAAAAATGGCTCATTAATTAAAAAAATTCAAATTATGATTGTCAGTAATCAGACATGTTTCAAGTCTCACATTTCCAATTAAGGAAACCAAGGAAGGCCCAGAGTCCCCCTGACTTGTGGAAAGAAGATTATTTGGTGCCTTAGTTCAGGAATAAAATCCAATTAGATATCTACAGATAGAAGACGTCAACAACTGTGACTTTGCTCATGGTTGCTGATTACTTTAATTTGAAAATTCAAAATATATATCTTGTTGTTTGGCTTTTGCTTAAATGCATTAAAAGGAGTCTTTAGATCTTTTAGTGGACTAGGAAAATATAGCTTAAATTTGAAACAAGCTAAACTCTCTAGAAATTAAATTTAATGACTTTGAGGGTAGACCAGTTTATTTGTTGCTAATGGTTTTGGCCAAAGTTTCAAAGACATTTCCTGATACACAAATGTGAGTCAATGTGACTTTTGGTGTGGAGGAATGGATTTGGTATGGTGGAGATGTTGTTAAGTGAGATGGAAACTGGAAGATTCACTGGCAGGGAAAAGGGACTTCAGTGAGTGAGCCCTACTGAGAGCAGGACTGTTGACTAGATAATATTGGGTGAATGGGACAAAAGGATAACTGTTTAAGTTCCAGATTCATGTTGGATCAGAACCTTCGATAGCAACGTACATTTATGAGTTGAAGGTTCATGCCTTTGCCCTCAGTTCTAATCTGATCTTTATGTGAATAACAACTTCACACTTTCTATGCTGAGTTCCCACTTTAGTTGACCATTCATAAATGACACCTAATCATGTCATGAGTATTTTGCCACTCTTGTCACCACTGAAAATGTGTTTACTTATAGTAAACAGTGTAACAAGAGAGAACTCCAGGACACCTCTTAAGGTTCTGATGACCAGTTTCTGCTTTTCTAGTTTGTATTTAGGATTTACATTGAGCAAACTGCAGAAGTCCATGCTCATGAGAAGTGAGCCTTTCTATCACATATAAAAGGGAAAACCATTGCTTTCTTTTTACAATGTGAATTTAATCCATCATCAAGTTGTCTTTTTGGTAGTCTCTGTTGAAAACAAGGTTTCGATAGTACTAATGAGGTACATCCACTGAGTTTTCTCAAAAATCTAGGAAGTAGAAGCTTCAGACTTTTAGTTCCGTGAAGGAAAGCTTCTAAGTTAAATACAATTTAAAATAACATAAAGAAATAAATTCGGGAGTAATTACATGTGCATGTAATGTGGACCCTGCATTACCACCGTCAAAGTTATAGCATGGGAAGCTTTAAAGCCTAGGGTGAGCTGTGATCCACTTTTTACTCATCTAACTGCTTTCTGGCTTGCTGCTACCATTCGACTTTTTCTCTATGAAACTTTCCTTCCTCCAAACCAGTGAATCAAGTCCCAACTTCTCTCTCAACTAGACACAAACATGTTTATTATATTTTATAGGATTTTATTTTAACTGCTTGTAAACTAAGAAACAGTTAGTAGCTGTATTAGACTCATACGCTGGTGAACTAAATACTAATTTCTTACCACCTTCTCCTTTGCTTTTCTGTACTCAGAGGCTGGAAAGTCCAATAGTCAATTTTACAGTATCGCTTTGTGCTGAGGTACATGTGATAGTAAATATGATGAAGACACTTCTGGACAAGCTATCACTTTTCTAATAAAAAGCAACAGAGAGACTGGGCGCGGTGGCTCACACCTGTAATCCCAGCACTTTGGGAGGCCGAGGCGGGTGGATCACGAGGTCAAGAGATCGAGACCATCCTGGTCAACATGGTGAAACCCCGTCTCTACTAAAAATGCAAAAAATTAGCTGGGCATGGTGGTGTGTGCCTGTAATCCCAGCTACTCAGGAGGCTGAGGCAGGAGAATTGCCTGAACCCAGGAGGCAGAGATTGCAGTGAGCTGAGATTGCGCCATTGCACTCCAGCCTGGGTAACAAGAGTGAAACTCCGTCTCAAAAAAAAAAAAAGCAACAGAGATATAGCTGTGTGTCCTTTATTCCATTTTTCTTTTTCTTCCAGCCCAGAATACAGATGTGATTCTTGGAGGGGTAAATTCATCTTATAAAATAAGATAATGTCTAGAGGATAGGCCTTTTAGATAGATATTAGGGAAAATACATTACATCTAGGAATGCTTATTTTCAAATTTCCTATATTAAAAATTACACCTTTATTGCACCCATCAAGTAATACTTTTTTATTTCTTGCAGCTTAACACATGCCTAACTAACATAGTGACTAACTCTAGTACTATAAAATGTCAAAATGATAAGGTACCTAAAGTGGCCATTGAAGGCAAAATGATAGCCTTTGTAAATATGCTTCCTTCCCTCCCACATCCCATTGGAATCTTAGTTAAAATACTCTAAAGAGAAGAAATACATAGAAGCTTCAACAATAAGAGGAAGGGGTAAGCTAACATAAGGCAGGATAATTTGAGTAATTTCTGTGAGACTAAATGCAATTTGTATTTCATTGAAAAACAAACCAGAATGGAGGAAATTGAAGTTCAACACCATACACGCATTACAGAGGTGGAGTTATCCTTTTTTTCTTTTTTCTTTTCTTTTTTTTTTGAGATGAAGATTTGCTCTTGTTGCCCAGGCTGGAGTGAAGTGTCACCATCTCGGCTCACTGCAACCTCCGCCTCCCAGGTTCAAGTGATTGTCCTGCCTCAACCTCTAGAGTAGCTAGGACTACAGGCACATGCCACCATGCCCAACTAATTTTTGTACATTTAGTAGAGACAGAGTTCCACCATATTGGCCAAGATGCTCTCAATCTTCTGACCTTGTGATCTACCCATCTCATCCTTCTGAAATGCTGGGATTACAGGCCTGAGCCAACACGCCAGGTCAGTTATTCTTTTTCCCAGAATGTCACAGAGGTTCCAAGCTTGGAGAAAACAGCTACACATATTAAAGTTGACTCTGAATTCATATTTGACAAAACAAATTAAGAATTGTACATAGACTAATTGAGTCAGATTGCCAACTAACATCATTCTATGCATGTTGAAAAAATGAGAAGTAAAAGAATGGGCTCTCCAAATATCTGATGTTTGCTCTGTAACAAAACATAGCAAGTGGTCCAGAATAGACAGCAAGGATCAGCATTTTATAAAAACTCCCTAGATTTTAAAGCTTAGGCTTGAGGATGATTTGTCTACTGGGAAAGAGATACATAATTATATTATTGTAAAATATAGTACATTATTGATGTCAACAAATATCAGGTACTTTAAGACTTTCTTAAACTGTGAGTAAAGGGAAAGATTCTCTAAAGAAATAACATCTGAGCAGTCTCCAATTATGCCACTCTCTCATTCTTCCATGACTTAATGTTATCCTTTTGTAAACTGAAAGGGAATTAGTAGTGAAAGAAAGACGTTCCCAACAAAATAACATCTTTTAAGTGATACAAAGCATAAAACAGTGTGGTATGGATGAATAGCTACCAGGATATGGGTATGGCTGGGGTATATAAATGAAATGACAGAAAACACTGTCAGAGAAGCAAAAGAAGTCTATATTGTAAGGGACGTCTGGGGGACTATAGAAGAATTTTTTTCATGGGAGTGACATGACTGGGTTTGAATTTTAGAGATACCACTATGAATACAGCATGAAAGACTGAGATCTAAGGTAACAAAGTACGGGGGACTTTTGCATATGGTCATAAAAGAAATAAAATGGCCTTAAGTACAACAATTAGAGTGAAAAGAGATGATAAATTCCAAGCAATTAATTTAAGAGGAAAAATTCACTAGATTTGATAACATAGTTAAATGGGAATGGGGTGAAATGATCACAAGCAGCAGGGAGCTTATCAGAGAATATGAGGATAAAACTATTTCAGTAAAATAGATGTTAAATTCTGTTTTGAAAACATTGAGTTTGAGATGCCTAAGGAAAATTCTTAGAAACTGATGATCTGAATTTTCCTCTTTTCTTGAAAGAATAAAGGGTTGTCTTCTTCAATCTCTACTGGTTATTGAGCATGGAGATTGTCTTTTGTTAATAATAATTCAGAGAAGTTGCCAACAGCTGAGGAAATTTTACAATAACTTCTTCTTTAGTTTTTGGTCATTTTTGACACATGACTCCACCTGTTGATCATATAGTACTGAGGTTCAATTTCATAAATTCCAAAGTCAACGTCCTCTTATCTAAACTGACCTTAAAAAATCATATCAGTAAAGGTGTGTCAGTTTAGTCAGAGGATAGGTTCGAAGGCTTTGAGACTAGGGAAATAAGTAAAGTTCTAATTGGGGTGGATGGTGGAAAAGTTGTTTATCTGTTAGAAACGCATTTTAGCCAAAGGTAATGGAATGTCCTACTAATGATGGCTTAAACAACTTGGGGTTTATTGATTTCACATAATAAGAAAATTGGAGGTAGGCGGCTTCTGGCATTGACTCAACTGTTCAACAGTTTCATCAAGGCTCACTTCTACATTTTCTCTGCCATTATTTGTAAGTTGACTTCTCCTTCTTAACTTACTACACCACAATCAAAAGATGGCTGCCTCCAGCTCCAGGACAAAGGCAGAAATTGAGAGAAAAAGAGGAACCTGGGCTAGAAAGTTAGAAAAAGTTAAAAAAAAAAGATTTTTTTCCCCAGAAAACTATACTTTGTTGGAAAAGAAAATATTTTCTAGAATACCTCTAAAAATGTTCTCTTAAATTTTCATTGCCCAGAAGTTGCAGTTACCCCTAATTTTGCAAATATCAATAATTTCAGCTTATTACTTGAATAAATTCTGGGTCTGTTGATAGGTAAATGGGGTACACGGAATTGCTGCTAAAAACAACATTTCATCTGAGCATCTGGGTCTTCTGGAGACATTGTAAGAAAAAACATTTTCCTCTTCATAGTTTTTCATTTCATTTGTTTTAGTCAAGGAAAAGAATGCAAGTATTGGGGCCAGGAAATGTAGTCGTTGCATTTCATGGGGGTGCAGTTTGAAGGTGTAGGAGGACAGATTTTGAGTTTTCTTATTGCTATTGGTTTCTAAAATGTATATCCTAGATATACTCTAACTTGTGTATTCTAGGTGTATACTATAGCCGTGTATACAGTTCTGCTCTCTTTGAAGCAATGCAAGATAAATTCATGATCAAAATATGATGCTTAAGGGTTAAATGGGTAGGGCTACAGCTTGGAAAAGTAAGAGACTTTGCATTAAAATGGGTGGGAGCTAATAGCGACTGAAGAATCCAAATGGAAAGTATACCTAGGAGCTTACAAACATAGTTCAGCTCTTACTGAGAAGAACAAGTCCTCTTTATACCTAATCCTAGGAACAAGAGGTGGTAGAGGACAGAAAGTATGAGTATTGCTTAAACAATGACCTTTATCCCTATAATCAGGGTAAGAAGTCAAAAATGTCAGTACAGACGAGAATGTGCTAATCAGCACCCCAGCACCCATTCTTCAACACTCTAAAAGATTAAAAGAATCATGGCAGTTAGCTGCATTCTAAACCATAAAGCTTAGGTCAAGATATCTTGCATCAGACACTGCTGCTCTGGCTCTTTATTTCTACTATTATTTTCTTTTCCTGCATCACCAGTCAGCTATAGCTATGCTTAGAGGAAACCATGTACTATTAATTTAAAAAGCTGAAAATCAATTATCTAGGCAAATATCTCAATAACTTAGAAAAACAACTGCAAATTAAACCCCAAAAAATTAAATCAAAGAAATAACACCATCAATTAGCAAAATAGAAAATAAATGCACAATAAAGAAAACACAAAGTCCACAGTTGATTTTTTGAAAATATATTAAAATTGACAAATCACTCTACATGGACAAAGAAGCTGTTTCTGTATTGATGGCAGTACATGAGAGATTCACAAGGTTTAAGATAGTTTTTTAACATCAGGGTCATAGGAAGCTTAGTAATTTTCCATAATAGCTTATTACAGTACAAGAAACAAAATATAGACACGCTACCCAATAGTTGTGTTTCATTTCTGGCATCTCAGTTTCCCTTCTTTCTCTGATCTGTCTGTTGTTTTCATTGTCACATCAGTTCTGGATATAATGAAGTCTTAGCCTAAGGAGCTTTTTTGAAGTCTGCACTTTACCTCACATGGTCAGGGTATTGCGTGAGATTCAGATGAACATGTTACTTCACTGGAATACAATGACAACCGGGCAGAATGTATACCTGCCTGCTTTATTAGACTCAATTCTCTCTTATGGCTGTGGTATTTGGTATACCCTAATGCAAATGAAAGGAAGTGTTTACACTCCTAAATGAAGTTAGACTGATAATGTTGTTAACAAAAGGGTGGAAATTTACAGAATAAAAGAATACATTGGTCATGATGGAGGTTTTTGAGTTAGCTTCACGTAGATAGACACTAGAAAAAGGAAACTAGAATGTACTTTGCTCTTAAGAAGCAAGGCCAGTTAATGTTATATTCATTATTGCCTTGAAAAATACCCCTGACTCACAGAGCTTTATTAAATTCTTGATGCAGTGGAAGATTAACCATTCTTTTTAAAAAGTCCTTGTGCAGTTTGCACATAATGAATGATTTTTCAGAGACAGCCATTCTTGAACCTGTAGGGTCAGCTAACTGCCTTCATATTTCTGACTTGCTTAGGCATGTTAAAAGTAAGAAAGTGGCATGATAAAGGCCGGGCTAAAATTCCAATTATAAAGGGAGATTATCAACTGCATGACCTGAGATAGAACAAGGAAAGGCTGTAAAAAAGTTGAGGCAGGATTTTGTCTTAATCATCTTCGTATCAAGTTGTAGAAACCACATGATTTGTTTTTCTTTAAACCAAACTGAATTGAATTAAATTGGATTGAACTGAATGAGGCTCTGGATCATGAGAGACAGCCTAAAAGAAAAGTCAGACCTTTGAAAATACACCAAGTGCGAAATGAGCCAGGGGAGAAAGTGATATATAAGAGGGTAGTGACACAAACTGGCCCATGACCAAATTGCCCCACTCCAAAGGCATAAAAATCAATGGAGGAAGAATGGATAGGATGAAAGAGGAGGACAGTATACAGAGATTCACGTAAGCAGAAATAGATAGTACACCCGTTTATTTCTGCTTATGTGATCTCTGCATACAGCAACTATCCTGTTTTCTAGCTGCAGTGGTCCTGTACATGATTAGGGTTCAACTAATATTAGCTGCTTGCTTTTCCTGTTTTTTTTTTTTTTTTTTTTTTTTTTTTTTTCAATCAGTAGTAAAACCATGGTTTCAAATAACTAGTAACTGAACAATACTATGGGTCAGGCTGTGCTTATGGGTTACATGCTATATCTCAATTAAATTTCACAAAAAGCTTATCAGATATTTACTTTTAGTATCTCCATTTGAAAAATAAAAATGTCATAGAATGATTGAAGAAAGTTTTCTGAAGTGGCACATGTAGTTGGCATGTTCCGTGTAAAGGAAAAACACAAAAAATGCATACATGAATGTACAAGTTCATATTCTAGTCAGCCTGATAGCCATTGCCTGCATATTAGGTTTTTTGAAAAACTAACAGTAAAAGAACACTGGAAATGAGTTTAAGAAGTTTTCCTAAGTCCTAGGTTCTTCTTAGAACATCATCTTCCTGGTTCCTATTTTGCTCTGGTTTTCTGTTAGTATTCTTTGCACACTTAGCCTATTAATTCCATAATAGTAAATACCCACCTTGTTTTTATTTTTGAAAGCATATAATCCTTTTCTACTTAAGTGTGGAACAGCTATAGACAGTGCTTAAGTGATTCAAGTATTTATAGTGTCTCTGTATGATGCATCCCTTCATGCAGTTCCCATTAGTTCTCTATCTGGTTGCTTCCATTAACTAAAGACATTCATTAGCACAAAACTCTTCAGTAGTGTTAATTTAATACTTTAAGAAACATGCTAACAAGTAGGTCTTTATACAAAAGCTACTTAATATATACCCTGGAGTCACACTACCTCAGTTAGAATACTAGCTATACCATGTATTTAATACTTTGTGAATTTAGGCAAATTTCTCTTCTCCATGTCTCAGTTTCCTAACCTATAACATGAAGATAGAAATAACATTGATCACAGCATTGTTTGTATAATGACTGAATGAGTTATTATAAATAAATTGCTTAGGAAGGCACAGAGGAACTGAGCTACATAAATGTTAACTGGTCTTTAAAATTATTTTCCCATCTTTATTGCCCTACAAAATGATGATGTAACAGCTTTTCCCCCCCAAGACCCTTGGAAAATATGTCTTTGGAGAGGAAGATGGAGAATGCAAGAGGAGGAATGAAGACTTGAAGCCAATAAGAGAGGTTAAGTTCCCCTCATCTGAGGGACAGACTTAACGTCTGACCCATCTTTCAGCCGAGAAAGTCTTGACACTGGAATTAGATTTCCCTGGGAAGTAAATGTCCAATTCTCTCTCTGAAAGTAAAGTCTCAAACTCCAATAGGGAAGCTTTAAGAAACTGAAGTGGCACAGGCTCATTCCCCTTGGTAGTAAGGCAAGACAACAGCAATCTGTGAGGAGAACAGAAATTCATTCCAACCCATGACTTTACATTACACTGTGTTTTCCCTCTTGGGGAAGAAGTTTGGAATGCAGAGCAACTCTGTGATCCAAAGCAGCTTGCTTGCCCCATAATGTGATACAAAGTGGTAAGAGTCAGGAGTCTTGAGAAATGAGTCAGAAGAAGATATTACTCTTTTGGTTTTGAGTTGCGGAAGCTCTGCTGGCATCCACTGCCTGCAAAGCTGTTTCTGTCCCAGATAGAGGTGAGATACATGAATGTGGAGGAGGACACAGAACAGCATGGCATCCGTACTAATCTGATCAATTAATTTGGTAAAGGGTGCCTTCTGACTCTAGAGCTGTCAGGCAGGAAATGTGTAAAGGCCCCACAGTGAAAACATGATTTCTGTTAATCTCCTGCTTTCATCATGCTGATCCCTTGAGGCAGCCATGCTGGCTTATGAAAGGCTTGTCACTGGCTCAACTGCTGCCTAATGTCCTTCCTGGGAGAAATCTGGGCCTCAGATTTACCTAAAGTATGAAATATCAGTAAATGCTCTCTTCTCTTATTAATCCAGCGTGTGACTGGGAGTCAGGGTTTTCTGATATTTCCCCTTCTGTTTTCAGTCAGTCCTTGGCTACTCAACGTATGTGTCTGTTAGTCTCTTGCTGTAATAATAGTCATGTTTGAAAATCAGAAAAAGAATGATGTAACCTTGAGAATGGGCCACATTGCTATTCATTACTTGCTTGAAATGGAAAAAAAAAATGCAAACAAGAATTACTCTTCATAAACTTGGTTTAATTCTTGTGAGCAAGTTTGTGAGTCATTTTATGAATGGCTCCCGCTTCAAATTAGGGCTCCTGTTTCCGCTTCCAATGAGCCTCTAGTATTACATCTAATATTGTTTCCTCTCAGCAATTGAAATGTACATCCCTGCTGGGTTGGTAAGAATAGAATTTCTTTCCGGAATTCTTTCTTCTTTTTGAATTGCTTCATTTTACTTCCCCCAAAACTAAAGTAATTTGTACTTAAGACCAGACAAAATTAACCTTATGGCTTGTTCTCCTTTCAGTTCACAACCTGACTGGTTTGGCAAAGAACGCTGCTTTCACTCATGCCCTACTTCCTCACCTCTCATCTCCTTTGAGCAGGAAGTAACTGGCTTCCAAGGGTGGCAAATTCAAAGGGCCTGAGAGCTCACCTCTGTGGAGGCAGATATAGATGAAGGGCTAGGACAGGGCAACAGGGTGGCACGGGTAGTCTAGCCCTGTGCTACAAAGCAATAGGGTGGCATATGTGTCACAGGTACCACAGGGCTATGCTACCTGGGTTACATGTGTCACCCTAGTGCTCTGTCCCTGGGAGAGGCCTCATGGTCCTTAGATCTATCTACACAGACCAGCAACTGTGTAAGTTAGGCTAACACATGCTCCAAAATCCTGTTTCTATGTTCTTAAGTATACCAAGTCACATCTAAAAAGCTCTTCTCACATTCCTTATTTTCAAAGGGAAAGCTATCATCATGTTAATAAAATATATTTGTTGCAAATTTTCCATGTACGTGGCAGACATTACTTACTAAAAAATGCACTCTCCTGCTGAGAATGGGTGTTGGTGTTTGGGAAAGTCAGTGCCAATTGATTAGCATTGTGATATACAAAAAATAACAATAACCAAGAAAAAAATCCCCAAAGCATTAACTTTACCCTGATCTAGACATGATGTACCCAAGTCCTCTAGGATTGATATTTGGGTTGTAGATAAGAGACTGAAATGTATAGGGTGCATGAGGGAACTTTGGGTTATATTTCTATTGAGCTATTAGGCAGGGGAGGCAGTAGAGGGAAAAGAACAAATACAGGTCTCATAATAAAAATAACAATCAATAATTATCATCATGTATTAAATTTTAAAATTAATTGAAATTATCCTATTGCCATACAAATATTTATGTTGCCATCAATTCTACTGTTATCACATGTGCCAGATAGGAAGAAGAAAGGATGCAGTAAGGAGAGATTATAATCAGGAAGGCAAAATCTTCCTAGAAATATCAAACATTCTTCCACTTATATATTTCTGGCCAAAATTGTGTCACATGGCCAACCCTAACTGCTAAGAAAGCTGGGAAATCATGTTACTTAAAAGCTAACAACATAGGTTCCCTCAACAAAAAAAGAGATTCTGTTACTAAGAGAATCTGAGATTACTAAGAGATTCTGTTACTAAGAAAGGGAGGATAGATTTTAGGTGAGCAACTATGTTTAACACAGTCCCTGTTAGTACACACTTTCATAATATTATCTTTCTGCCATAGAATTTACCATAGATAAAATTATGTATTTGCTCATATGAATACTGTCTTCACCACCAGACGAGAGAGAGAGAGAGCTCAGAGAGAGCTGAGTACGTGTGTGATTTTTGTTGAACATTTTATCTCAAGGAACCAGCTCAGTGTAATTTAATAGACATTTTTCACATTTAGTAGACAATGAATAAACTCCCATCACACTTTCTTAACTCAGGAAAGCAATATGTCTCCTACCAAGTTTACTACATTTCTGCCTAACAGCTCAGTTAGTCTTATTGCTTTTACTCTACTGGCTGAGTGATCCCTCTAAATGGTTTGCAAACAAGTTAAAACATTCAATGTTCACCATTATCTTGAAGATAAAGTCTGGGTTCTGCAACAACATAACGACCTGTTATCCATATATCTTTCCTGCTTCATTGTTTAACACTCCTTGCTTCTCATTTAATTTCTGTAGTAACTATTTTTTCAGTATCTCAGAGCTGTCTCTTTTTTGAGGTATAATTTACATAAAGCAAAATTTACCCTTTTCCATGCACAGTTTATAGCTTTGATAAAAGAGGACAGTAAAGGCTACTACCATAAGCAATATATAGAACATTTCTATCACCCCAAAATTCCCTTACGACCTTTTGCCATCAGCCCCTCCCCTTACCTGCAGTCCCTGATACCCAATGATCAGTTTTTTTGTTCCTAGAGTTTTGTTTATTCTAGGAAGACAGATTCATAGACTCAAATAGTGTGGAAGCTTTTGAATCTTAATACATTTATTTAGCATAATGCTTGTGAGATTTATCTATATCAGTGTATCAGTAATGTGTTCCAGTTTATTGCTGAGTAGTATGCCATTGTATGGATGTACCACAGTTTTTCCATTCCTGGGTAAGGAACATTTGTATTGTTTCCAATTTGGGGTGATTATGAATAACGCCACCACAAATATCCACCTAAGAGTTTTACTGTGAACATAAGTTATCATTTCACCTTAAAGTAAGATATTTGATTATATGCTAAGTGTATATTTAACTTTGTAAGAAATCACCTGTTTTCCACAGTGGCTATACCATTTTGCTTTCCCATTATATTCTCTTTTAATGCTGGTCCTTTTGTCTTACTATTGCTCCACTCATACTCTTTCGTACTTATACTTTAGGTTTCAGTTTAGAGACTGCTTCCTTGGAAAAGTCATCCCTGATTCTAGGTCTGAATGATGCATCTCCTGTGTTCTAGCATACTATTGTGTATCTCCTCCATTAATGTTGCACAATGTAGCAGAATGCAAAAACAAGCCTATTTTAGTCACAATTTGAGCAGAACTTGAAAGATAACTGGTGTTTACTCTAATATTCCAAAGGCATTGCTGCACTATTATTGTAGAAAATGATAAAGGATATAAACCATAGCTGTGTTTTCAACCTTTGCTTAGCATTCATTCAAGGATAAGAGAACTGAGGTTAAAAGTCTGAGAGAAAAAATTTATCTGGAAAAACAAATTGCAATTAGACTATAAATCGTTTTTCATGGAGCAAGGAGGGGATGTTTCCATGTCCCTTCAGGACCAATGAGAGAAGGTTCCATAAGACCATTTGGTCATCTTGATCTGCGCTCACTAGTGTCTATAGGGGTACCTCAACTGATGCCAAATTTTTTTCTAGAAAAGCCGAAAATTGTATGATTTGGACTCAGTAGCTACTGTGAATGTGAGAAAAGGAAAGGATTCCATTGGGGAAATTAAGGATATCTAAAATTTTCAGGGGAAAGGACATATACTTCTTATGGACCAAATATGGACCATATAATAGTCCTCCTATACCTATGTAAAAAAGAATTGGCATAAATGTTCCACCCAGAAGAGTAATGGGATCTCCAGAGAGTGTGTGTTGAGTGGACTTTCAGTAACTAAATGCCTCCCAGAAGGAAGAAAGGTGTAATATTCCCAATGGCAGTCATTTCTCCATAGCCCATAAATGTCTTTCAGAAAAGAGCAAATGCAGATTATGCCAGTAATATTGAATCTTCCTCCCATTTGCCTCTTCTCCCTCAGGAAAACATTACCAAATTAAAAAAAGCTAGTAGTATCCAGTGAGTGAAAGGGGAACAGTAGAAGTTCTAGCAGGGAAGTTAGAGGAGAGGAACTAAAAATAATTTATTTGTCCCCTATGTTTTGAAACTTGGCTTGTGGTCAATTATTTGCCATTGTAAGTGGTGGCACAAACATACATTTTGTTGTATAGATTTTTGTTCAGATTTCCTATCATTTTCTGAGACAGTATTCCTAGATGTAGAATAATTGTAACTGAAGGCCCTAACAGTTTTGAGACTCTGGAAATATATTTACGTTACAGTTCAGAAAGGTTTACAGTTTATATTTTAACTTGTAATTTATAAGCATATTAGCCTCTATTTACCCTCACCAAAAAAAATTGTAATAGTTTTAAGAAAAGTCTTGGCTGGGTGCAGTGGCTCACGCTTATAATCCCAGCATTTCGGGAGGCTGAGGCAGGCAGATAACAAGGTCAGGAGTTTGAGACCAGCCTGGCCACCCCAGTGAAACCCCCGTCTCTACTAAAACTACAAAAATTAGCTGGGCATGGTGGTGAGTTCCCGTAATCACAGCTTCTTGTGGGGCTGAGGTAGGAGAATCGCTTGAACCCAAGAGGCCAAGGTTGCAGTAAGCAGAGACCACACCACTGCACTCCAGCCTGGGTGACAGAGCTAGACTCCAAATCAAAAAAACAAGTCTGTTAAATTGTTAAATGCAAAGAGGGATACTATGGTTTTAACTTCAATTATTAATAGGATTAGATTTTGTTGTGTCCTTATTTTCCTCCTACACTTCCTCTGATGACATACCGGTTAGTAACTGTTAATGTAACTTCTCATGCAGAAGGCTGTATCTTTACTTGGTTAAGGATACAGTTACAGATACTTAAGGCAAGAAATGTGCTCCTTGATCTTCCTAGGCTCTCAATATCCCATATATTTATTTCTGAGAAAACTGTGTTTTGAAACACAAACAATTGTGCTATCCTATCAATCTTCCTTTAATGCATAGCTCCCCTCCTTCCTAGTCCAGAAAATCAATTCGACCAATTAATGTGTTGGAGAATAACATAAAAGAAAAAAAAAAGATGATGCTTTTGTATGGTAGCACTTCCTGTCACTTGGAAATGCATCTTAAATGTTTCAAAGAACATTAGCATGAGTATGTGAATGGGGATCCCAGGAGAGAGAGAAGAGAGAAAGAAGGGAGGAGAATATGTGGATGTTCACGTGGGTTTTACTAGGGGTAGAGGATGGAAGACAATTATCCCTTCAATATTTCTATCCCACTTCAATTATGGCATTTCAGGGAGTGTAAAGAGGGGGAGCAAACCCAGACTTCTAATTTCAGATGCAATCTATTTTCTGAGATGGCTAATGTAAGTATAAGAAACCACAATTTCTTACATCTGATCGAATGAGAAAATAAAATAGGTTTACATGAGTTTTCTTAGTAGGAACTAAAGTATGGGGTGAGGAATAAGAAGGGGCATGCTTTTCAGCAATCTGTTCTTCACTATAGGGTCAAGTCATTGCAATGAACATGGCCCTAACCCAGAGATACTCAGTCAAGAAGAAAATTAAAATAGCTAGCAGAAAACACACGTATCCAGTGCTTATTTGCCCAGACACTAGTAAACAATTGTTTCACACACACTGTCTTATTTTATCCTATCTCAAGGTCATGCGGTTAGTGTAATTATTACGCTAAGTTTATAGAAGAGTAAACTGAAATTTAGAGAAGGTGAGTTACTTACTCAATATCACACAACTAATAAGAGGCACAGCTGGGATTTATAGTAAGACTATTTTAAATTCCAGAGCCCATGATTCCAAACTCTTGAACACACATTATCCAGCCTGGGTCTCACCAGGTTCGGATAGCTTCACCTTGTCTTGTGCCTTTCCAAATACACCAAACCCCACTGTTCCTTGGGGAACCTTTCTGTATTTTGTCATTTATTTTCATCAGGGCTACCTACATAATTTGAGAGGCCAGTGTAAAATGAAAATGCAGTTCTCCAGTTGGGGTTGGGGAAGTAAATCTCCCCTTGCATGGACATGCCACTCCAACCCAAAGCAGATGAATGACTCAAAGGTACTGCAACTTTTCCACCAAGAGATGCTTGGTACCTGGAAAAATGAGTACCATTTTCCATGAAGAGGTACCAAGTATCTATCATTTTCTGAGACAGCATTCCTAGACATAGAATAATTGTAACTGAAGACTCTAACAGTTTTGAGGCTCTGAAAATATATTTACATTACAGTTCAGAAAGGTTTACGGTTTATGTTTTCACTGATAATTTATAAGGCATATCTACCTGTACTTACCCTCATCAAAAAAATTTATATAATAAAAAGATACCAAGTATCTCTTGATGGAAAAGTTGCAATACCTTAGAGGTCATTCATCTGCTTTGTGTTGGAGTGGTATGCCAGAAAACCTACTAGGTTTCCTGCTGAATGAGCCATGTCATTGTCAGGGAAGACTGAGGGTGACTGCCTCCTTGCTTTCCTCAGAGATGCAGTAGGGTGTATACCTAAATGTGACTCTCCTGTACGCATACTCAGGCCCCTGCCAAAGGCAAAAGTTGGCATGAAATACAGGCATTCTCCCCAATTAATGTGACTAAGACACCCACACGGGAGGTGGGAAGGATCAAGTGGTGGGAAGTTGCAAGGGGAAGCTAGGTAGAGTCCAAGGCAACAGAAGGTGAGGAATGGGTGATTAAAAACCCATGTCAAAAAAAAAAGAGAGAAAAAGATAGGAGACAGGAATATATGTAAGTTATATAAGTACATCCTCCATTGGGCTATCAGATTTCACTTATGGAACATAAACTCAAAAATTAAATTATTGAGAATTTCAAGGTAACAATTACAAAAAATTATATCTGAAGAGTGGGGCCCTTTGAGTGTGGCATCCTGTATGGTATGTGTATAACTGTTTGGTTATGACGTATGAGATGGACTGTGATTTTTATTATCTGAATTTAGTTAGAGAGGGAATGAGAAAGCGTGATTTGTTTAAAAATCCTGTATAAATCTTGCATAGATCTGTTGCTATGATGGCAACACAGTGTAATGGTTAAAAATCTGAGTTTCGATTTATATAGACATAGGTTTGAATCCCAACTCTTCATACTAGATAATTTGAGAAAATATTTTAAGCTCTCAAATTCAATTTCTGTTTTAAAAATGTAGTAAAACAGATTTTAAGATTTTGAACAGGTTGAAAATGTAATTTACATAAAATATTCAACAAAGACCCTGTCACACACTTTTGTAGTTAATAAATGTTCTCAATTATTAAGATATGTGATACATTTGAATTTGGAGATTTAAGGAAAATTTTAGTCATCAAAAATACTTGTCTCCTGGTTCATATATTACTTTAGAGACATCTCAAAATCCTGAAAAATCTAATCACATAGCAAAAAAAAAAAAAATGCATTGAGAAATAAGTACCAGGTACTCAAGTATGTTATATTCATTCTTAGTGTGTTTCCATAGCAACTTTTGAGCATCAACAAGCCATTTTATAGATGAAGAAACTGAAGCTGAAGAAGGTTAAGCAAATTTGCAGAATTTAATAGCTGATGAGATAACTAAGATCCAATCTCCAGTCTGAATACAAAGTCTTTGTTAATAAACCCTGTGTCATATTGTCTAGATTCATTTTTGACCTGGTTTATATTTAAAATGTTAATAAATACTCATTCTGGGGACTCGGCCTGGATTATGTTAATCAGAATATGAAACCTCAGAGGCTGAGGTTAAAAAAATACTTTTAATGTGATTTAGGTGATTATTCTATGCAGCCAGGGTTAAGAACTAACTGGTCTAGATGTCATAATGCAACTGAAAAGCCCTTACATTTAACATATTTTGGGTTAGGTCATATTAGCAGGCCATTTTGAACTCATGAATAGCAATGGAAAGTCCATCTATTTTTTTTTTTTTTTTAATCCCAAGAATATTTTAAGAAAAACACCAAAGAAGATTCACTGTAAGAAAGCAAAGGTATTCTTTTTTGCACAGGAAGAAAGAGTTGTTATTGTCATGACCTTGAATAATCTTTTATAGATGGGTGTGGGAGTATGATTTATATTCTGAAACTCAGAGAAGTAAAAGCATCTGTGTACTGACCTGAAAGAATGTGTGGAAAACATAGGATGAGAAGAATTATTACATAATTTGGATCAGAAATGTCAAGGCGGGTGGTTGTGGGATGATGGAAAAGGAGTGTGTCATGAATATTTCCTAAGTGGGCCCCTCCTTCACATTTGTTAGCATAATTTATAATAGGATGAATAATAGTGTTAAGATACATGCCCCTTAATGTTCCCCTTTATCCAGACAAAAACAAAGCAGCTCCAATCAAATTATTAAACAAGGTCAGCAGATGCAAGCTAGAGATAGGGTGCTAGTGATTTCAGCCCCAGCCACAAATGGAGGGCAATTCATAGAAATAATTCCCTCAGTTCCCCAACTTTATTCTGAAGGTGGAGATTTATAAACAAAGCATTGATTCTTCCAATTGTTGTACCCATTAATTTTATTTTCTAGGGTCGCTTTCTAGAACGGCATTAAATAAAGAGACTGATGTTGTGTGCAGAGAGATATGGGCTGTGGCTAGAGAAGGATGCTTTGAACAATTTAAACAGGTAAAAATATGACCAAATTATGTCAAAGGCCACCAAGCTCAAGAAAGCCCTACGATAAAACAGCTACCATTATATTATTTGTACATCCCCAATTTAAAGGAAAAAGTCAAATGATTAATGTTAGTGAACTAAAGACCAGTCTCCATAGATACTGGTAATAGATATTAACAGTCTATTTAGTTTCTGTAAGATAATATCTCCATTATGTAAAACAAAACTATCAAGGGCACTAGAATTTTTCTCTAACAGCATCAAAAAAGTGGCCTAATTCATAATTTGAAAGTAATCATGATGTGGTAAAAGAATATAGGTTTTTGAATAAGAATTGTTTGATTTCAATTTTGATTTCCACTAACAATATATTCTTGGGCAAATAACTTAGTATATTTGAACTTAATATTTTTATCTGTAAAATGATAGTAATATTTACAATTCAGTTTTATTCTGAGGCTTATAGATAATATCTGTGAAGCAGCAAGTATAAAATACCTAGAAATTATTCATTGATGATGATCATTATTTTAATATATTTTGATTCTTAGAAGTCTGCTCACTCTGTCAATATCTTGACAAGGACCTGTGCTGTCATATCCTGGCACTTAGCCATGTATTTCCCTGTTTCTCTCAGAATAAAATATTACTGGCCTAGAGAGTAGCCCTGAAATTAAACCTACTCACTAGAAAAGGACAGATTCTGGGAGAACTAGCCAAACAACAGGAGTTAAGTTAGAGTTTCTACTGGTAGACAAAGTCTAGTGCCCAAGAAACACAGCAATAACTAGGCACAATTCATGTGAGTTATCAGCAACCATCTCAGAGTAGTAAGGTAGGTCAGCACATAGGAAAACTCATCCACTGCAGCTCAATTACCTTGCTGTCTTTTACTTAAGGGATTTCTAGACAAGGCATGTCCTAGTATGAGGTCTACTTCCAGAAAGGGACTTCTAGTCAAAGGATTCCACATTCCAGGGAATCCAGGTCCTAAGCAAATCAGCAAAACAGGTTCATAAGGATAAAACCAAGGAAGAAGCCCATTTATAAATACTGAAGTATTGCTCAGAGCTCAGAAGTGAGGTGATATCCCAACTTTCATATTTGAGTAGAAGATTTGCTCTAGATATGATAAATATTTGCTCTAGATACAGTAAAGAATTATCACTACTATTACTGCTCAGGAATTAGGTTTACTCTTTCCAAAAACCCTAAGAAGAGAGTTGGCATCCATCTCCACTTGACCAATGAAAAAGCCATAACTCAGTATGGGCAAATAATTTCCTCAAAGCAAAGCAAGCAGTCAGTTCCAATCTTGATATCCAAACTCAAGTTTATCTGATTTTAAAAGAATGGGCTGAACCAAGATATACTGTATTACCAAAAAAAAAAAAAAAAAAAAAAAAAAAAAAAAAAAAGAAAGAAAGAAAGAAAGAAAGAAAAAAGAGAAAATGTAGAAAACAAAAACTTTGGCTTCAGCTCAGATTGGTTCTGACAACAGGTGGCAAGTTTAATCCTGCATCTTATGATCAAATGGTTCTTGCTATGGGAAATGGTATGGCAGTTTGTTGTCTAACACAAAGGACTTTAAAATCATGCAGCAACACTTTTTTGTTCAGACCATCAGTAGTGGTTTTCATCATTTTCTGTCTGTGACCATTGTTAAGGACCTCTGGAATCTCATGGAATCTAATGGAATTATATTTATTCTGTAGGACTATTGTACTATCATCATGGTCACTATATTTCTCACCACAATATTTAAAGGAATTGTCCTTGACTTAATGGTTAGGGAAGATTTAATGACTGATATCATCCACTAGATTGCTTCCTTTTCAACACATTATAAATTGTTTGTTGATGTGTGTATTGCTAAAGGCATTTTTTAGTTAGTGTTACTGGGATTTCTAAGCCTTATTTGGAGGATCATTAGAAATATTTCCCTCCCTATCTCACTGTAATTAATATTACATGGCATAGTTGGCTCTTCAGTATACATTCAGATGCATGTGCAGATGTCCAGAAGGAAAAGGCTACAGACTCTTCTCATTGTTCCACTAGGAAATGTCAGAGAGGCATTCAATTTCCTTATAGATTCAAAGAGGAGTTTAAGTATTCTTCATCCTGTGGAGTTTGGGGACAGTAAGAGAGAGAGAAACAGCCTTTCTTACCTCTTCATAATTCTCCTTTTTAAAAAATTTTGTGGAATTATGGAAGAGATAGTTGGGTTGTAAACAAAAACCTCCCACCTGTTAAGCAGAAAATGTTCAATAAATATTAAGAATAAATTCTCTGTAAATATTTTGTAACCATACTTCTGTTCCATGGGAATATTCATTTACTATGTTTACCATTTTCTCATCTGTCTTCCTTTTCAGGAAGATCTGTAATTTCAGATCTGTAATTCTCATTCTACCTGACATGTCCTTGAAAGAATCCAAAGAAAACAAAATTATTGCAATTTAAATGAGCCCCACCATAAAGAACATTTCCTCTGATAGTTCTCCCAAACTCTTCCTAGTTTTTTGGTAGCCTGAAAGACTTAAACCTATGTAACAAAACACTTAACTTTCCATCTCAGGGGGGAAGTTAATGGAGAATCTACTTGAATAGGCAAACAGAAGAGCAATAAGAAAAATAAAACCTACTTTCTATGGTATATTAATGGAGTTAAGATGGCATTTCCCACCAAACAAATAATTTCTCAGAGTAATTGAGTCTTTGTTTATTTCTTTTTGGAAAATGTGATTTCTGCATTTTAAAAACATATTAAAGATAGATAGATATTAAAGATAATGATATCCAGCATTAGGAGTTAAGCAATTTACAGGAGATAAATTTTCTACTTTAAGTGCATAGAATAGTAAATTAGTAAAGTCCTCTTGAAATTATTGAGACTGTCATACACTTACAAATGCACTGAAAGTTATGTATGTGTCTTTGTAGCTTGAAAATTTAATGAGGCTGAAATCTGAAGAATAAAAATATTTCCACTACAAAAATGAAAAACCGTTTGAATGAAATCTAGGTTCATTGCATGCCTAAGATCACAAGACCCAAACAACATTTTTCTTCCATAAGATCACATGGAGTGAAAATGAGTCAACGTTCAATAGGATCTTTGTTTAAAAGACATCAAAGGAATGCTGACAAACTCACCATTTCATTCCTCTTATCATCTGTGTAGACATAATATGCTCTATTTTCAGGGAGCTTAGAGCATCTTATAATTTTCTGGTACTCCTCATGGAATGTGAATTGTGAAGTTATTGGCCCTGAATGTATAAACTATGAATTAAGTGTCACTTGAATGGAAAATTATTTGAAGAAAGTACACCATGATTCACTTCTAATGAATGCTTTTATATGTCTCTGCAAATGTATTCACCCAAAGAAGTTTTCATAGAAGCAGGCCAAGATACTATTCTTTCTTTTGTGATATTTTATCTAGCAATTTTCAAAGTAAAATAATTCACTAAAGCTAAGAAGTTCCCTTTAATTATCAAATAGCACACATAGAAATTTCCTGTGCTTGGTTAAAATCTTACCAGATAGCCAATTGAAATTAAAATATTTTCTAACCCACAAAAGCATATATTCCACTAAGACTGAGAACACTTGATAGATATACAAAAGCATGAACTAAATGCTTTGATAGTCAACCTACCAGATGGAACTAATGCAGACCTTACATTCTTTTAGAAAGTGAATGCCACCTAATACTTATACAAGTAAACTTTTACACTCTAGCTTCTTGGGGTTTTGTTTTGGTTCAAGGTTTTAGTATTTTTTTATAAAGACCTATGCTTCTTTAGTCTTTATAATAAAGACTAAACAAATAAAAATAGCGGCACATCCTTAATTCCTAATATCTGAGACTCAGATCAGTGCTGTTGGCTGATGGTTGTATGTTTGATAAAGACTTATAGATCTTTTATATAATAAAAATTTTTAAAACAACCAAACAAACATAATCTGCATACCTGTGGTTTCTAGTATTCAAGACTCAGCTCAGTGTTCTTTGCTGATCACTCTGTAGCATTATCAGAAACAGATTTTTGTGCTCTGCCAGATTGCAGAAGACATTTTCTGCTAATTGGAAAGGTGAGGTCTAATCCAGAAGACAAAGATCCCATAGTAAATATTGTCCAGAGGGTGATGCAATTATCCTTGTTTTACAGAGTAAAAAAATGTGACAATTCAGAAAACTGAATTGCATCCAGAGCATTTGGTTATAGTTGCAGTTTTTCAAGTGATAGATGATGAAGGATGGGATTTAACACATTGGTAGCTGAAATAGATCTGGGAAATGGATCTAAAAAAATCTCTAGATATAACTGATACTCTATACATTGCTTAAATAGAAAGAATAGGATATAGACAAGGTTAGTATTGAAAAATGACATCAAATGTCCTGGGTGAGGAAGCAGAATCAATGATTTTAAGAGAGCAAGGCAGGCAGTGAATGATTAGAATATGCGAAGTCCTATTTTGGAAGTACCTGATTTCAGGTACCTATAATTAAATATGGTTATATCAAAGAGGCAATCAGAGTTCTAAATTGTGTAAAATAAAGCCTGGACTATAGTAAGAACTATTTCCTTTCTCTTATTCCTCATTTTTCCCTACAAAAGTTTATAGGACAACTTTAGATGATGACTCCAATATCCGTGGAGCTGAAGAAGGTGAACCCATGACTGCAGTGGCTCTAAAGATGCCACATGGTGTCTATTATTCCTTTAATTAGCCTAATTGAAGGTTACACATTCAAGTCCATCTTGCTCTGTCCTTCCTTTGGATTTAAAAAGCTTTGAACACTCTCTGATCATATGTCCTCAACCAATATTGCAAGACAGGTGCACCTTAACCGTAGAGGCCAACGAAAGATTTGGATATCCTATTACCTTGAGTCTTAAAAATGCAGCTAATTCCTTTTATATTATTTTCAAAGTCTGAAGTTTCAAATGCTTTAATTTCAATATGGTTGAATGGAAACAGAACTAAATGAGTGCTGAACCACTTTTGTCCACAGCAATATTTCTCATAAACTTTGCTATTAACATTTTGTTTTAGCATTATTTTTCAACCCTTGGCATGCACTTAGCTGGTACGCATGTAGCATTCTTTTTCTGACTTAATCCTCACAATGGTATTGGCATTTGGTAACTTTTAAAATTCTTGTTTTACAGATGGAAAAATAAATCTAAAGATATTATAATGTTAAGTAACTTCTTCAGGGACACATAGTTAGTAGGGGGTGGGATTTAAGCCGACCATTGGAATGAACTGTGCTTTGTTTTGTTTAATTACCTAGTTGCAGAATCCTGTACTGAGTTTTTGCTAAAACCATATCAAGGTAGCTTCTATGTCTAACATCATGAATCTATAACATACACAGCTGTAGAAGGGAAAAATTTATAGAAAAGGCACAAAGTAATTAAATAGACATTTTCATTAGAGAAAGTTTCTATGTTTGTGGTTTGTGGGATGAAAAATGTGAGAGTTACTCATCACTCATCAGCCTTGGGAAGAGGATTATCATTGGCTTTATTTCTGGAAGTCTTTAATGTTGGAGATGAGATTTAGAAAACCTTTGAAAAAGAGGAAAGAAGGTAGACTTTAAGTAAAAGGTTGTTCCAAGAATAATGAATGGCATGAGTGAGAATATAAGTGAGAAAGGCATGGTAGGGAATAGGGTAGGAGGTGAGAGTATAGAGGGAACAGTGGGTTTTTTACTCCTCCACACCTTGTATGTGATAATTAATCTAGAAAGACAGAAGAAAAGGGAATGGTGAGAAAGGGTGGGCAATTACTTAGGCAATCTAGAGAAGCCCCTGAATTTGATCCTTAGAGACTGGGCAGAGAAGGAAAAATTTTATGGCCTTTACCACAGTCAAGGAAACAGGTTCTAAAAGCAGAACTTGGATCTGTGATTTGATTGGGTAGCCAGAAGGAAGGAACAGTTATAGAAGATGTATTAAGGTCAAGTATTAGGCCACATTCACAGAATAACATACAGAAAACATGAATTAGGCTGCTGTCTCGGCAAGGGCTACATTGCCATAGGGTAGATACTGCAGAAAGGAACTCAGCTGTAAGAAAGCAAAACTTTTTACAGTGAAATATAGGTGGTTAAAACTATGTTGTATGTAGATTATAAGCAGCAGCTCTGCACCCGACAAACAATTTATGTCAATTCTGTTAATACCTAAGGCCAAGTTCCCTACGTGTTAGAAATGCAGAATCCCAGGCCTCATTCCAGACCAATTGATTTGAATTCACTTTGAGAATCATTGCCCTGAACTCTTATTTTTATTTCTCTTATCTATAAATCAAAGATAATGGCTTTAGTATAAAGTTATGTTAGGATTAAATAGCATTCTCCAAGTGTTTAGTAGGATATTTGGTATAGTGGGAGTCAAATAATTGGAAATTAATGTATTAATAATAATAGTATATATTGTATAATTACTTTTTAAAATCTAAAATAGAGTTTATGGGTCAGGTACAGTGGCACATGCCTGTAATCTCAGCACTTTGGGAGGTTGAGGCAGGTGGATCACTTAAGCCCAGGTGCTCAAGCATGGGCAATATGGTAAAACCCCATCTCTACAGAAAAATAAAAATAAAAAATTAGCTGGACATGGTGGTACACACCTGTATTCCCCGCTACCCAGGAGGCTGAGGCAAAAGGATGGCTTAAGCCCAGAAGGTCAAGGTTGCAGTCAACCATGATAGCACCCCATACATCAGCCTGGGCAGCAGAGCAAGACCCTGTCTCAAACAAAAAAATTATAATACATTAAATTTAACAAATGAAATAGGAGGCATGTTGTTGTAAAGGCTAGATAAATCCCACTTCAGAGTTGGGCATTTAAATTTCTATTCCATACACCAAGTTTCAGCATGTAGGCTACCAATTGTTTCTAATTAGACCTATACTTAGTAGAAAATGACCAGGTGGATGGACTGATTTTAAAAATAGTACCTCAATTGGTGGAATTGAGGATTTTTATTACATGAGGTTTCTGAGTCATTTTCAGTGTCAGCGCCTGTGAGCAGAAAAACTAATTGTCAGATTAACAGAGTTCTAATATGTAATGCAAATATTATGCTAATAAAATAAAAGTGTAGACCTGCCCTTAATTACTCAACTCATCTCTCCTTGGGACATGCAAGTATTTGTTTTATTGCTCAGCTTTAATCTGTTCTCACTATTCTTGATCAGGTTTGCAAATGGGTTCAAAAGACTTTTAGGCCTGATAATATTTTAATCAACCCCCAAATCTTTCCTGTTTCAGCAATGCTATATAAAATTGCTGCACTCTGTATTCCCAGGCCACCTTCATGTCTACTTAATTATCTAAATAGACACAAACTATCTGCAATGTCACAATTTCTATACTGGACCATATCTCCAAAGAGAATCTTAACCCTGATGCCCTTACAAAGGAAAATGGAGCTAACATAATGACAATCATGCTGCTGATGAGGATGGTGATGATGACAATGACAATTATATCTACAGTAATAATAACTTCCAACATTTATGGTGTGTTTAATTCAATCTTCTAGTTTGGAATACTATTTTCACTCCTTATTTTTATTTTTAGTGGAAAAACCTCTCTCTTCTGAATTTTAGAGACATATCCAACTGCCTACTCAACATCTTTAACTTGGATATCTGTGAGGCATCTCAAACTTAATTTATACAAATAATTGGCTTCCTGTAAGATACTGGCTTTCCCATGGTCACCCCATCTTCATAAATGACACCTCCATTCTAAAAGCAAAACCACAAAGCTTGAAGTCATTTTTTCATATCTCATCCCATTCTTCAGCAAATCCTGGCAGTCTTGTCAGTCTGATGTTAGCAACCGTGTGATTCCCCATTGTGCAACTCACAATGTTGAGTTTTGCAGAAGAATTGTTACCTGTATCTTTTGTGCCATCAAGATATCAAAATAATTTTTTAATTATGACCTGCATGGAATCTACCAAGGAACATTTTGTCTTTAATAGTCACAATTCAAAAAACAGAAAATGTAACATAGGATGTGCAAGCAACATTAGCAATTAATCATAGGAAAAAGAGATTCATTTCACAGTAATTTAAATAATTTAGCCTTCAAGAATTTCCTGTAGGCCCAGAATATTTTGAGTGTGTGTCCACATATCTGTGTGATAGTAGAAAAAAAGCATAGAAGTGTTAGGGAACTCAACAACAGTTTCCAATGACAAGTACTTATTAAAAACTTAATGCGTGTCTGATACTATGCATTAAGGAAATGGAAATACAAAGATGAGTGGCACAAAGTCTATATCAAGGAACTCTGAATCTAGTAAGAGAGTCAAGGCAGCAAATGGTTTAAATCATCATTAACTCAACTTCCCAAACTTACTGTAACTGTTAACATTCAGAGCACCATTCACTTGATGGAAGCAACTCCAATGGATGTGGAAGTAAATCAAACATATGGTATTTTTTCAAAACCAATCCACCATAAACAATAACAAACACCACACAGAACTTGTGATTTACCAAATCCCATAACTGTTCATATTTCTTGGAAACCAAGAAAAGAGCTCTGGAAAGCTTAAGGAATTATCTTTTTTAATCTCTACATACCTGATGTAGCAATGTTGCACTACAAAATGTCACCTCCTGGTGAAATGGTTTCCATAACTGATGTTAGATAAAAGTCTGTATTAGGTTTATTTACCAAGAGTGTCTGTTGGTTTGGGTGATCCATTCTTTAAAGACATGAACATTGCATTGGGTTATTTCAGAGAATCAAGTAAGCTACTGAGTGATATAGTGCTGGGAGCACTAAACTCCTCATGAGTTCAATTCAAGAACGGCATGGGAAAGATGGAGCACCAGAACACAAGCCAAGCTTTGGAAACTTTTCTAATACACTCAGTTATGTTTTAAAATACATTTATCACTGACAAGAAAATGTTTCTACCAAAATACAATCATCGTGGAAACTAAACACAGCCGTAACACAAAGCCACTCTTCAGATTAAATACTGATTTTTATTCATCAAATATTTATTGAGGACCTACTATGTTCCTAACACTCTGAAGAGATACAGAGATTAAAATAATTGGTCTCAGGATCCAAAAGTTGATAGATTAGTGAAAAACATACTCTTAAAAATAAAACAAATTAACACATAATATACTTGGATGGGTGTAGGTACAAAGTGTAATAGGCTATCTCAAAGCTTCAGTGAAGTTGGGTTTGAAAAATGGTAAACAAGCTTGTAAAGAAGTAATAGAGTGGCTGATCTAGAAAAAGAGAAAAATATTTTTAAAGGCATAGGTAATTAGAAAATTCGCTGAGAGAGCAACTTCCCTATTTTCTAACATCTGGCATTCCTTTTTAACTATTGCTTAATTATGACATTCAGCAGAAATAATAGCCAGTGGGCAGTCAGAATGATTTGTCATGGTAAACAGAATGGGAGGAATTCTTATTCCCTGTCTATACATATGAGGTTATACTTTTAGTGCTAAATTTTATTTTTCTACTTTAGGTAATGTAATAGGCAATATTTCTTAAAAATATGATTTTAATTAATTTTCTGGATTGTTGAATAAAGGATATATAATAATAGTGATTCAAATCCAATGTTTTAATAACTTTCATGTAATTGATTTTTAATTTATTTATATCACAAGTATGATTGGACGGCTTGCAGAAACCAACAACTGTGCCAGACTCCAGAGATACAGAGATAAGTACACATTCTTAACCACCAATGTTCAAAAACCAAATGAGTTTTCAGATACAAACAGATAAACCTTTTATGGATCTCCAGCCTTTAATCTGTTCATCTTCAATCTTTTATCTTTGAGATAAAAGTGTGTTCAATGCAAGAAGAGAAGTAAATTGGTAAGAGAAGCACAAAAGAAGGTGATCTGACAAGAATATATAAATATGGGGAGAACCAGTGAAATATGACCTAGCTTTTGAACAATATGTCAGCGATTGTTAGAGAAATTCCGTATACAAGTTGATTTCCTGGAATACCAGAAAAACTCTTATGATCCAAGATGTAGGCAATAACACAAAATTTATTTATAGTTTTAACGTTTTGTGTTGTTTTTGTCTTCACTGACAACCAACTCTCAGCCAAACAGTATGGTAAGAGTGTAGGCTGCTTTATATGGCTCTGGGCTTTTAAACATCCAATAAAAAAAAAAAGATGCTTTTGAATATAGTTGAACAGCTGCTGTAAGGAATAAGATTAGCAAATGAGTCAAAATCTGCTGCAGAGGGTTAGTTAATGCATTATATCAGTGTTAATTAAGGTATTATTAAAAGGCTGACTGTTGCATCTCATATTCCTAGAATTTACACACACACTTCATTAATCTTTGCCCTCTCTCTGGGATAAGCCACTGCACCTGTTCATCTTCATGAGCAAGAGTATTACCTGCAATATAGCTGGTGTGCAGTTCAAGACAAGCATGAATGACATGTAGCAGATCAAAGAGAAAACATCCTGGCATTTGATAGGGATTTTACTTTCTCTTCATTTTAGTGATGGACCCTGGCCTTTTTTTAAATTGTTATGTGGAATATAATTGTAAGACATACTCATTAAATTCCTTTTACTACCATCAATATCAAACACCCATTTTGTGTCCCAGGCATATTTGCCAAGATTTAGAATTTAAAACATGTGACAATTGTATAAGTTTGGGGAGGATGTCTCTATTTTACACCATGGAAAATATGGCTGATCAGAGAACAGCTAAAACAGAGAAGTAAAATATTGGCAATGTAGACAAACAATAGTATCATGTGCAGAGAATTGTTTGTAAGCATAGGAAATAGAATCTATCTAGAGATTAAGAGGTAAGACTTTAGAGCTTTGAAGGATAAAATAAAATTAATAATTATTGTTTATGGAAAACATACTCTGTTAGACACTATTGTTATAAACTTCAGATAAATTATTTTATGTAATTACTATTGGCATTTATTTAAAGTCAAAATTTTCTTTATTTAGAGTTGTAAAGCCTAAACTCTAATGATTACTATTTTTGCCCACTATCTCATAGCTAGCAAGAGGCAGAACTAGATTCAAATGTTAAGGGAATCTACCTCTACAGATGGCCCTCTTAGTGACTATGTTGAATTACATGTTTATTTGGTAACAACTGACTACTAGAAGATTTCCAACCATGACTTTCAGTCAAGACAATTGACTGGGCTTTCAGGAACTATAAACACAGATTACATGGATCATGATACTTTGCTTCTGTGATGATGGGCTTATTAACATGCAGTTGCTAGTAGCACAAATTTCAAGGTAGATTGAGGGGTAATAACTTGCCATTCAGGAAGGGTTTACAGGGAAAATACTTGAGTTCCCCAAGCTCCAGAGTTTGGTCCTCGATTTTGTCATGTGTGTTCAAAAGTGATCAATCTTTTGAGTCAGAGGGATTCATTCTGAAATTAAACCCACAAAAGACGACCTTGCCCATTTAATAATGTTACATTAAATACAATTGTAAATCTTGTGAGGTTTGCTCAGTTTAGTTGAGCAGCACGTTCTTGTCCTATAGGATACTATAAAACACAAGAAAATTAATTATAATCTGAAAGCTGCTTAATACTCATGGAATATTAGTATTAGCAAAAGGAGTTGAATCAACATGTCCATCTTTTGGAATACACCTTCCAAGTGGATAGAATGCAAATGATCAGGCCCAAGACCTCTCCCAGAACAAAAGGAAACACACTGACAAAAATCTTGCTTTTAGCCTCCTCTTCATTCTGGGTTTAAACAGGTAACTTAATTCTTTTGAAAAGTTGTAGCTTTCAGAAACATATTCAAATTTTAATTGTATATTTTTGAAGTTACATTCTAGTCATTATGCTGGTAACCAAATGGTGGCACATTTTTAATGTGTCATGAAGTGAATTGCTTCCATGGATATCAAACTCCATTTGCTTCTGGGTACTTTTTAAGAATGGTTTCTCAGAGGTATCTAGTGTAGTCTACCACTCATGTACTTTCAATATGTTAAGAAAGATGACCACTGTATGCCACCATAATATGAGGTGCGCATGAGTGGTAAGTACTTCAACATGTGTCTCTCCCACTATACTTCAAACTATACAGGAGTTCTATTTGAAAAGTAGCATTTCACTGATGGCTAGCACAGTGACTGATGCATAGCAGGTGCTCAAACATTTGTTGAGCATTGATGAATGTAAGCCATGGTCATTTTCTGTCTGTGATTTTTTAATTTACTTTTTCAAAATTGGACTATTATAATTATTTCCTTTATTATAAAATGACTTCATACTCATTGTAAAAACTTCACAAATACAGAAATATATAATGTAAAGATTAAAAATCTGACAAAATCCCCACTCCTCTCCTAAGTGACTATTTCCACTTAAAGGACTATCCTTCAAGTCTTTATTCCCTCTGTAGTGTGTATGCATATATGTGTGTAGTTTTTACATGAGTGAAACCATATTATTTTGGCAGTCTTTTTGTATTTAATATGATACGAAGAAATTTCAATGCCAATACATATAAATCATCTTATCCTTTAGATGCCCATTTAGACTGCCATTGTATAGACCTGTTAAAATTTGTTTTACTACTTAATTGATGTACATTTAGCTTAATTTCAATTGTAAGCAACAGCTCTTCTTGCAGACCCATTTATGTGTCTTAAATGTTGGCATAGTTTATTTTCAAATTTCTCCCATAAAGATTTTACAATTTAAACATCCACTAACAGTTAAGGAATATCCTCATATTGAATTATAACACATTCATATAGTGAAAAGTTTCATTAACCTGTGAAATTAGCCTCTATGTTCCCCTAAATTTAATACTCTGATTAGTGAGATAACTCATATAAAGTAAGCGTAATAATTGTATATGAGAAGGTAACAGCAATGCCTTTTTGATTTATAGGTAGTTTTAAGGCCTAAGTTTTTAGAGTCTCTGAGGTAGTTAATTAACAAAACTCACTGATTACAATAACTTGGAAAGCAATGTTTTTGAAAACCAAATACTTAAGATTAGAGTGTATTAAGCCATGGAATTAGAGGTTTTTATCACAAAATAAGCTCTTTATAAGTTAAGGATGATCTAAAATTGTGAAAATAAAGGGGAATAATCAACAATTACCATTAAAATAATTAAAACTTTCCACCTGGATGACTTTAGGCCCAAGTTTCTATGAACATTTCTCGAACTGTACCCTATTCTACTCCTGTTGTCTCTCATAAATTTTATAACAAATAATAACAAAGTGTCAGAAATATTTTCTATGCACCAAACATGCTTGTATCCTTTTATCCTTCTGTTTAGGAGCCTCCTGTAGATTTGTGGATATAGAAAATTCAGCAATAATATAGATGTTAAAAACATATGCTGGGAGAAAAACAATCAAACATTTCTTCAAGTAGAAAAGAAAAAAGAGCTAGGCCTAGTGGCTGATGCCTGTAATGCCAGCACTTTGGGATGATCGTTTGAGCTATATAATCCCAATAGTCCCAGCTACTTGGCCAGACAGGAGGTTGGGGGGGAGTTGAGGTGAGAGGATAGTTTGAGCTGAGCCCAGGGGATGGAGGCTGCAGACCATGATCACAACACTGCACTCCAGCCTGGGTGACAGAGAGAGACCCCCTTTCAATGCATTTAATCTAGAGGTTTGTAATAATGATGAAATGGTACTTTGTTAGGAAGCCCAAGAGTTAAGATGATAGGGTTCACAAGATGCATCAGATAGTAAAAGTTTACAGAATCCACACTAGGTTCCCTTGCTATTTAATTAGTTCATCAGATTGTGACTAACTTGGGATACAGGAAGATATAATGACCTCCAATGTGAAATATTACAAGGGAAGCAATTCACATTGTCTACATTAAAATTCCAATACCAAAGTTAAGTTAATAGCACTGTACTTCCTTACTCAGAGGAAGCACTTCCTCATTTCAAACTAGGTTTCTTATATCTCAGACCTATTTTCACTTAATCAGTCCTGAATGGAAAGAAAGCACAGCTGGTCACATCTCTATTCAAAAGCCATGATAACCCCTCAGATTTTGTAAGCTTCTGGCTGTTTCCACATGACATCAAAAACAGGATACAGAAAGGAATATTCCTGAGGAAAATGGTTATTTCATCAGGCCAGAGTTCCTCAATAGCAGTGCAACGGAAATTTTGGGTCACACAATCGTTTGTTAGGAGGGGCTATCCTATGCATTGTAAGGCATTTAGTAGTAAATATTCTTGTGTATGATATCAGTACTATCTCTCCATTTTTTACAATAAAAAATGTCTGCAGACATTATTTGCCCTGGAGGGCAAATATGGCTACCCACCCTTCGGTGAGAACCACTGTATTATTGTTTGAAGGATAACTACTCAGGCACAATTGGCAAGGGGCCTGTTGACATGCCAGACAAGGTCTTTACATCCTTCAGTTGACCATTTGGATATACTCAACAATATGGAATCTCCGTTATTAAGAGACAGAAAACACTATTGTAGTTATCATCAGGCTGTTTGCAACGTTGAAAGATAATGTTGTTTTGAGAATTTCTTGAGATGCTATAACAGTAAGTACATTCCAACGTGTATTAACTGTTAACAGTTAACATATTGACTGTGAGTCATTTGCCTGCTTTGTGACAGTTTCTGAAAAATAATCCTAAGAGTTTTAAGCTATTAACTCCTAGTTAACATTTAGAGAGATACATGTGACCACAGATACATGTGAACACACACTTAAATCCTCATATCAGAGACAGAATATTTAAAAAATCAATTAATCATCCTCTTTGATTGAAGAATTTTTTGTTAGCACTAAAATATAAAAGCCCCACATTGCCATGTTAGTAAAGGGAGGAAGGAAGGCTCACATTGGTTGGGCCACTATTGTTTCCCATGCTTTACATATATTAACTTATTTAATCTTCATATCAATGCTCTTAAGTCACTGCTATTATTCCAATTTCATTAAAAGATGAAGAAGTTGCGACTGAGAGGGTTTAAATGAATTGTCCAAGATGAGACCATAGGAAATGACTAATGTACTCATCCATCTTAGATCTAACTCCAAAGGCAACGTTCTCTCTCCACATTATGAAAAATATTTTCTTCAAAAAGTCAAAAAAATAATATGCCAAAAATCTTTCTTGAAGATTCTCATTTGTGAAGAAAAATATTACATGAGATAAAATTAAAATCACTTTGCTTATAAAACATAGTTCCTAAAATATAAAAAGAACATTTACAGGTCTGAATGATATGATAATGAACATACATTTTAAGAATTGAAATTTAGAACCATTTAAAATAGAAAATGAATTCTTAGCCAAAATATGCACTCCTGGAAAATAAAAAAGGAACATAACCAAAAGGCATTGAAACTAAATCACTTCCTGAGCCATAATGAGCTTAGGTTTTTAATCAGACTAATGAGAAAAGATCTGTAATTCAGCATGGCTCATGAGTCATACCATAAAGTTTCTCCCTACAGTTTCATGGCAGGCCTTGATGTATCATTCATTAGGTACTGGAAAAGTAACATTTTCAAGAACACAATGAACTGCAGACAGACAGGAAAAACAATGAGGAAGCAGCCCTGGTCTTCCCTTCTAAACTGCCCTTTACTTCTGTCAGTGTGCTCTCATTCCCTCCTCTCCAAGCTGTGATTACTAGCTCTGGTCCGTATTAATTTGGTGAATCATCAATAGCCTTGGAAATCTTGTTCCTCAAGACCCATATAACAGAAGTGTAGGATGGCAAGGAAACTCTAATGGGGAAAACATGTGATCAATTAACTCTCAATTATGTGCCCTCCCCCAACAACCACCTGCAGGAGATCAAGATATATTTTTTAAAAGTCATGGATATTCCTCTTTAAAAGGTCTGTGCAATATGACCTCAAATGTTCTAAGTATGCATCATCTGTGAGTGAGAAAGCATGGAGCTAGTAGTCTGGATCTAAAAAATTACCGTATATGAACAATTCCTGTAATGTAAAGGCTAAGATAATGCAACTAGGAACTGAAGCTAAAAAGGATCTAGGAAACCCAGAAGACCTCCTAGAGAACCAGTAAATTAGGACAACCTTTAAAATGGAAAGATAGATACAACAGAGATGTATGATACAACAGCAAAGGACAGAACTTGGCATGAAAAGATACGAAGTACTATCAGAGTCTGCTACATTTTAGCTGAGTGACCTTAGGGGCCAGTCTAAATTTCCCCAAAATTCAATTTCTCCATCTGCAAATAGGGATGAGAATCCTACCTCGCAGGTTTCTTTTAATAAAATAATGCATCAAAATAAAATGAAAATTCATCTTATCGTTTAAATTTATAGGTGTTATTTTATAACTAAGCTTTATTGAGTATACTCTTATTATATAAGAGGCACGGCCAGTCCTCGCCATTTAGGAGATACTTAGCTTTTCTATCAAACTTTCATGTCTTTTCTAAAGCCATGAGAGGAAAGTTTATTTCTGATAAACTTCTCTGCTTCCTGGAGCAGACCAACCACAATCTTTTTGTTCTCCCTCCCTCCTCTTCCTCTTTCTGCTCCGCCTCTACGTTAGTCTGTTCTCACACTGCTATGAAAAAATATTTGAAATTGGAAATTTATAAAGAAAATAGGTGTAATTGACTCACAGTTCCATCTTTCTGGGGAGACCTCAGGAACCTTAACAATCTTGGCAGAAGTCAAAGGAGAAGCAGCATCTTCTTCACTGGGTGGCAGGACAGAGTGAGTGCAAGCAGGGGAAATGCCAGACGCTTACGAAACCATCAGTTCTCGTGAGAACTCACTCACTATCACGAAAATAGTTCCACCTGGTCCCACCCTTGACACGTGGGGATTCATTAAGATAACAATTGCAGATGAGATTTGGGTGAGGTCACAGAGCCACACCATACCATTCTCCTTCTCCCCCTTCTCTTCCGTGTCCTAACTCTCCTCCTCCTCCTCTTTTCTCCTTTTTTCTTCTCTCTTTCTTTCTTCTTTTCCTCATTAGTAAATTCTTTATTTTCTTGGCTGATGCTCCAATGTTCTCTCAGGTTCCTGCCTCCCTCCCTCGGAAACCTCTTCCAGGGCTGTAGGCTTAGCTGTAATTACAGTCATGGCCATTAGGGAGCAGTAGAATATAAAGGAGCATTGCTGGATCCTGGAGAAAGCTCAGGAAGAGTGCCCAGCTAAAGCAGGAGCCTGGGCCACCGGCTACTCTGAGGAGTCCCTGACTCCCAACCTATCTGACATCTCAGAAGACAGTGTGGGACAGTGGAAAAGAAACAGTTATTAAAGTCAGAAAGACTTGGAGTTTGAATTATTTTTCAACTGTGTACCTTTTGGAGATACTTAATCTCTCTGCCTTGAATTTTATTATTTAAAAGACTAGGATCATGATATCCAAATAATATTGTAAAACATTTTGTATGCAAAACAACAAACATGGTGGCTGAGTCATAAAAGATATTCAATAAATCTTTTCTAATTTTTCACTATCACACTTGTGTTGACTTTGGCAATCTTCACTTCAGGCCAGACTAACTCAATTTACCTATTTACGGACACACCTACATACTCGTGTGCTTACCAACTGCCCGTCAGCCCAGTATACATCCATTTTCAACTCCACTTCTATAGACTTTGAGTCTTCTCTACAATTAACTCTGACCTACCAAATGACAAGGAGTTACCTTTCTAACAATCTCGCATCAGATATACAGAAAACAGCAAGAAAACCAGTGTGATATGATGGCTCTTATAATAGCCCTTGGTGATCCCCACCTGTTGCTACTCAGGACCCAGCGTAATGCCTTTCCCTAGAGTAACTCTCTTGTAACCAATAAAATACAGCAACATTGAGAGGATGTCACTTTTCTACTTAAATCAAAAAAGATGCTGTCTTTTGTCTTGCTTGTGGATTCTCTCCCCCCACCCCCACCCGTCTCATTAGCCTTGATGAAACAAGAGGCATGTTGCAGAGGCCCACCTGGCAAGAAACTGAGGGTAGCTTCTTGCCAACAGCCAGCAAGGAATGGAAGTTCTCAGTGCAGCAGTGCTTATGGAACTGAACCCTCTTAACAACCATGTCAGTGAGATCAGAAGCAGACTTTTCCCACATTGAGTCTTCAAATAACACTCTTGTATTGGCTGACATGTTACAGCCTTGTGAGAGACCTCAAAGCGGAAGACCCAACTAAGCTATGCTCAGATTTCTACCTTGCAGAAATTACAGATAAAAAATCTGTATTCTTTAAATTGCAGAGTTTTGAAGTAGCTTGTTGCATAGCAATAGATAACCAATAAAATGAGTAAAAGAAGATGAGATGAAATCAAAGTATTTATGGGAGTCATATTATGTTAGACCTTATATGCCATAACAAAGAATTGAATTTTATTCCAAGTGCAATGGGAAACCAGTGAGGATTATTCAGTCTAAGACAAATATGCTCTAAATTACATTTTAGAAAGATTTCACTGCCTGCTCTGAGATGATTGGACTGTTTGGGACTTGTTTCAGTGGTATTTTGCATGTCTTCTTACCAAAAAGAAAATTGTTTATTCTGATTTCTGAGGAAATCGAGGCACTCTTTTTCTAACTTCTCTTTAATCACACTCAGAAATATAAAAAACTTTTGTTACCCTTGGAGTAATCTATGGCAGGATAAAATAAACATCCAGTTTGGGAAGATTTTTTTCTATTAAACTCTTGTAGGAAAATGTAGTTTCACATGCAGTTATAAGAAATAATATAGTGACCTCATATACTCTTCATCTAATTTCTCCCAATGGTAAGATCTTGAATAACTGCAGTATGATATCAGAACAAGAAAATTGGTATTTTTACAATCCAGTGATCTTATTCAGACTCTGAGTTACACACATTCAAGTGTGTATTTAGTTCTATGAAATTTTATTACACTTGTATATTTATGTAACCATCACCACAGTCAAGATAAAGAATAGTTTCTTCTCAATAAAGATCCTCTATGCTACCCTTTTATAGCTATACTCACTACTTTTCCCTCCCCCATCCATAATCCCTGGTACCCAGTAATCTATTCTACTCTATAATTTTTCACTTCATGAATGTTATATGAATAGAATCAGATGACAAGCGATCATTTGTACCTCTTTAAATATTTTTATTTTTTTTAACTCAGCAGAATTCCCTTGAAATTCATTAAAGTTACTGTGGTACTAACAGGCTATTCTTTTTATGGCCAAATGGTTAAGTAGAATTCCATGGTATGGATGTACCATAGTTTGTTAAGCCATTCACACATTGAAGGGCATCTGGACTGTTTTTAGTTGTTGGCTATTACAAATAAAGCCATTATGAACATTCCTGAATTTTTTTTGAGTGTTAAGTTTTTATTTCTCTGGTGTAAATGCAATAAAGAACAATTTCTGGGCTCTATGTAAATTGCATGTTTAGTTTTATAAGAAATTTCCAAATGATTTTCCAGAGTGGATGTTCCATTTTACATTCCCCCAGCAAAGTATAATCCAGTTTTTCTTTATCCTCACCAGCATTTGCTTGGTTTACTATTTATTTTTTCCACTTAGATATGTTCATAGTGATAGCTAATTGTGGTTTAAATTTGTATTTTTCTAATGGCTAGCGATGTTGAACACTTTTTCAAGTGTTTATTTGCCATCTGTATATTCTCATTAGTGAAATGTCTGCCATATATTCCACCCATTATTTAATTGGATTGTTTTTTATATATTGTTCTGTGTATCTTCCTAGACATGAGTACTTTGTCAGATATGTGATTTGCAAATATTTTATCTCAGTCTATAGCTTTTATGCTCCCAGCAGATTATTCCGTAGAGCAAAAGTTTATAATTTTGATGAGATCCAGTTTAACATTTTCTTTCTTTATCATGTATGTTTTTCTCTCAAGTCTAAAAACTCCTTTCCAGCTCTAGATACCAAATATTTTCTTGTGTATTTTTTTCTACAGGTTTTTTAGTTTCATATTTTACATTTAAGTCCATGATCCATTTTGAGTTAATTTTTAATATGATGCAAGGTTAAGGATGAGATTAATTTCTTTTTGCCTACGAATGTTCAATTGCTCCAGCCAGCATCACATGTTGAAAAGTTTGTCCTGCTAAAGCCATTCAATTGTAAAAAAAAAAAAAAAAAAAAAAAAAAACACACACACACACACAAACAACAACAACAATAAAAAAACGGTAGGCATCCACATTAAGAAAAGAATTAAGTTAGACTCCTACTTCACACAATATGCAAAATTTAATTCAAAATGGATGAGACCTAAATGTAAAAGTTAAAAATACAAAAATATTCAAAACAAGGTAAATGTTAATCATTATGATTTTTGATTAGTCAGTGTTTTCTTAGATATGACACAAAAAGCACAATTCCAAAAAAAAATAAATTAGCATTCATTAATATTTTAATATTGTGCTTCAGAGGATACCATCAAGAAGTAAAAGGACAACACACAGAATGTGAGAATATTTTTGCAAATCATTTTTCTGATAAGAGATTTATATCTTCAATATGTAAAGAACACTAACAACAACAAAACTTACCCACTTTTAAAAATAGGCAAAGGATTTGAAAATACATTTCTTTAAAGAAAATGTACAATGGCTAATAGACACAAAAGATGTTCTAACTCATTAATCGTTGGAAAAATGCAAATCAACACTACAATAGGATGCTACTTCACAAACACCAAATGGCTAAAATAAAAAGACAATAATAATTCCTGACAAGGATATGAAGAAATTAAAGCTTTCATTCATTGCTAGTGGTTCTATAAAATGGTGCAACCCCTTTGGAAAACAGCTTGTCAATTCCTCAAAATGTTAACATAGAGTGATACCATATGGCCTAGCAATTCTACTCATAAGTATATACGCAGAGAATAACACATAAAAAAAGTTTACATAAAAATTTGTACACAAATGTTAAAAACAGCATTGTTTATGATAGACACAAAAAATTATAGCTCCATCATGAGAAACAGAACACCAAAAATGGAAGCAATCCAAAATAAGACATGGATAAAAAAATATGATATGTCTACACAGTGGTATAATTTTTGCAATAAAATGGAATGAAGTACTAATACATGCTACATCAAAGACAAACCTTGAAAATACTGTGCTAAGTGATATAAGCCAGCCACAAAATACTACATATTGACTGACTTCATTTATCAAAAGAAATGTCTAGAATGGGCAAATCCATAGAGACATAAAGTAGGTTAGAGTTACTAGGTGTTGAGGGGAAGAAAAGATGAGAAATGACTACTATTGGACATGGAGTTTTCTTTGAGAATTATAAAAATATTCTGAAAAGGGATAGTATTGGTGGTCATATAACCATGTGAATATTCCACAAAACATAATTTTTCACTATTTAAAAGAGTGAGTTTTATGGTATATAGTTTATCTCAATAATGCTGTCATTTTTTAAGAAAATAATAAAAACAAAAGAATCAGCTGGATATATTGGATAAATTTGTTTCTGACTTCTCTATTCTAGTTCCAGTGATTTAAATGTCTACCCTTATGCCAATATTTTCTCTCTTGACTACTGTAGCTATAAGCCTTAACATCAGGTAGAATGAATGACTCCTCCCACTTTACTTTTTATTTCAAAATTGTTCTATTATTTCAGGTCCTGTGACTTTCTATATAAATTTTAGAATAATCTTGTTTACCTTACAAAAAAACTTCCTGTTGTTTTAGTGATAATGAAATTAAACCTATAGTTATACTGGGGAGAACTGACTCATTTACTATATTGAATCTCCCTATAGACGAACATGGTTTATCTCTTCATTTATTTAGGTCTTAGATTTTTTTCATCAGCATTTTACAATGAACAGCAAGATTATATACAAGTTTTGTTAGGTTTTTCTTTTAAGCAATTACAAACTGTATTGTTTTATATTTTGGTTTTCATATGTTCACTGTTAGCATATAGAAGTGCAATTGCTTTTTGTGTATTGATCTTGTATTCTGAGACCTAGCTGAATATACTTCCTACTTCTAGGAATTTTTATTAGATTTTGGTAATTTTCTACATAAACAATCATATTATCTGTAAATAAGGTAAGTTTTATTTCTTCTTTTTCCATATTTACTGTTTTATGTCTTTTTCTTGCCTTATTATACTGATGAGAAATTTCAGTGGAATATGCTTAATAGAAATGATGAGAGTGGACATCCTTACCTTGTTTCATGATCTTATTGGACAAGCATTGTTTTTCTTCATTAAATAAAGATTTTTTAAAAAACTAATGAAGAGTTTCCCACAGTGGGCTGCTAAGTTTGAATAAAAAGAAGAAAAGCCAGAAGGTTCAGACATATGTGGTGCTAATGCAGGTCTTACTGAGTTTGTAGAAAAGGACTCAGATGAGTTCTTGGCAAGCTAGAGCATGAAAATCAGACACCAGTAGCTGAGCACGGAGCAGAAAATCTGGATGAGAAACATGTTCTCTATAGCACTTTTATAAGTGACATTAATGAATGATCACTAAAATTTTCTGATAAAAGACCTTATTATTTGTACAATTTATTGATTTTCTTAGTGGTTATGATTAGGACTAAGGGTCAGCAACCTGGGTTTGAATGTAGTATCTGGGATCTTTGGCACATAATTTCTCACCAGTTGTTTCACCTTCAAAGTGAAGAGTCTATTAGGACTTATTTTAATCTGGTTGTTTTGGAGTATTAAACAAAATATGTTGAAATATTTCTATCAAATTTATTTATAATCTAGTATTAGAGTGATAGCAAGGGAGTGGAAAAAGGTTGCTTGTTCTGTATTATTTATTATCCCAGATATATTAGCTAGCTAGGAAACAAATTACTAAAATGAAAAACATGGAAATTGCTACCCTAACTCTGTTGGTAAGATATGCTTAATTGAGAATCACAATACACCTTACTAAATGGCATAATTATTTAAGTAGCTGTGCCTTGTATCATTTTCTGGACTAGAACATTTGGTGAAAGTAAATCCTTTACAATTTTTAGCTGCATTGCTGACTTTTCAGGTTATCACTCTATATGTTACAATGGAAAATATTAATCAATTTGAGAGTGCTTTACAACATTATTCTAAAGTATTTTCTATTGAATCTTGCTACCTAAATGACCCACAGCAGCTGCATCCCTAGGTCTTTATTAGATATGCAGAATATTTAGACCACCTTAGATCTAATGAATCAAAAACAGCATTTAAACTAGATCACTGTGAATTGTTAGCACATTAAAGTTTACAGAGCATTGGACTATAACACTAGATTCATGAAATGATTAGGTTTTGCACAGCAACAGCAATGACAATAAAGATTCAATGATCAATCAAAAGTTTGGAAGACAATGAGTTGAATAAATCTAAACAAGTTTAACTTTTAGCCTTCTCAGACACTTTAGCTTTCCAATATTATCATCAACCTACACAAATGGCTATAGTATCCTATATTTTTCAAATGCATTTGCCTCTTTAGTAGAATAACTAACAGTCTATGGAATAACTTTTAGAAATTCTCATTTAAGTAAATTTGCCAGTGAGACAGAATTATAATCATAAATGGAACTTAAGGTTTCTGATATCTATGTCTAACTTCTGAGGATATAACATCCAAATTTTGCCACCAGCAACGGGGAGACAATTTATTTAAAAATCATAATTTCAGGCTATATATGCAATCTATAACTTTGCATTCGGCCCTTTTGAAGCCCACAAGTTGTAATTTTGCAAACTGGCAAGGTCGGCAGAGTCCCTAAAGCCCACTGTCTGCTGAAGAGAGGACTATAGCAGAAATCATGACTTCTACTGAAAGTCATGAGTTGGAGACAGTGTCACTTGGAGAAGAGAGTCTCTCTAAATTTGATAACTAATGAGCATCAACTGAGAGCAACTAAATGACAAAACTGTCAGGTAAATAATCAAAAGTTTGTTGAATGAGACGTCAAGAGATGGTGTATTTATTAGTCCTATTCCTGTTACTAACTATGTGAATGTAGGTCAGCCAGTTAATTTTCAGGATCCTTAGTTTCCTCCTATATATGAAGAAATAGTTAGCATTTAGTAGTCATTATGAGCATGATTTAGGAATTAGGAAGATTAGGACTGAATCCTTGCTCTGCTACTTATTTATTCTGTGACCCTGGAAATGTTACTCGATCTCCTTAAGTTAATGTTCTCATAGGGTTCTTGTTAGGATTAAATAAGTAATGCACATAAAATACTCAATGCACTGAAAAACTGGCAGTTATTATCATTTTCAGACTGAATTCACAGTAATTAAAAGTGCATGCTCTGGGATCAGACTGTCATTGTTTTAATCCTGTATCTATCATTTCTTAGTCACTGAACATTGGACAAATAAATACTCTGAACCTCAGTTCTTTAATCTGTAAAGTAGAGATAATACAGTTTCTATGTATTAATGTTTCTGTAAAGATTAAAATACTCCATACAAGTAAATATTTTGCTTTAGATGAGACACATATTAAGCACTAAAAAAAAGTCAGAGATAATCATTATTAAATGCATTTAAATAAAATTAGGCAATTCTCATAGACTGGTAGGATTAGGCCTATAATCTAGTTATTGGATAGTGACATCTCAGAGGTAAATCTTAACACACCTTTACCAACTAGTACAAAAAGAAGCAGATACTAAAAGACAGATGTACAAATTACAAGTCAACAGCTCTCAAGAGCCCACCATGTGTGAGACAGTGGCAGCCACTGCATGGACTATCATGGAAAAGCATGAAACTGTCATCCAGGTTAGCCCTTGAACTTTATCTTGCTATACAACTGCATTTCTTATCATTTGCATCCCAATTCTCCAGTTTCTCACACTGAGATTTTTCCATCCTGATTGAGAAGTTTGTGTCTGTGTTGATGTGGTAGTCTTCATAGGCTTATGATTATTTTCAAAAATATTCACAGATGACAACCCTACATAAGCTATATGGAATTTCCTAAAGCAGAACAGTTTGTCCTTTTCAGGGAAAACTTTTCACCTAAAGTAAAGGGAGCCCTTTTGATTGTTTATCTTAATATAAACTTAGAACAACATATGATTGTTTATCTCAATACAAACTTGGAACAAAATTCCCATGTAAATGCACTGCATAATCCTTTTTTCAAATTGGCTCATTCTTATTATTATTTTAGTAAGACTTTAAGATATAGAGATCAGTTCTTGTTAGAAAACATACCTCAAAATATATTTCTTTATCTGTAACACTTACCTAGGATGGCTAGATAAAATATAGGATGCCCAGTAAAATTTGAAATTCCCATAAACAGCATTTATTATATGTCACACATATTGCAAAGACATACACTAAAAATATATGATTTTATCTGAACTTAAAATTTAACAGTGTCTTCTATTTTTATTTGCTAAATCTAGCAACCCTAAGATCTAGCAGACTTGAACATTTTTATTTAGTATTTTTTTCTTCCACTATCTTTAAGATCTAAAAGGGAGAGAGTATATCTGTCTAATGCATCATTTTTTTTTCCTAGTTTCTATCAAAGTACCTGATATGGTTTGGCTGTGTCCCTACCCAAATCTCATCTTGAATTGTAGTTCCCATAATCCCCACATGTGTGGGAGGGATCAGGTGGAGATAATTGAATCAAGGGGGGCAGTTTCCCCCATCCTGTTCTCACAATGGTGAGTTAGTTCTCATGAGATTTCATGGTTTATAAGGGGCTTCCCCCTTCACTGGGCACTGATTCTTCTCCTTGCTGCAGCCATGTGAAAAAGGATTTGTTTTCTTCCCCTTCTGCCATGATTGTAAGTTTCCTAAGGCCTCCCTAGCCTTGTGAAACTGTGAGTCAATTAAGCCTCCTTCCTTTATTAATTACCCAGTCTCAGATATGTCTTTATTAGCAGCATGAGAATAGACTAATACAGTACCTGACATACTATTGACCCTTAATATGCTCTTGTGGATTAAAATGGAATAGGTGGAAGTTTTCTTTCTAATGATCCAATTATATATGTTACTTTTTACTTTACTATTTGTAATTAATTTTAATTGACAAAAAAGTGTATATTATGTACAGCACAATGTTTTGAGGTGTACATACATGTGGAATGACTAAATTAAACCAAATAACATATGTAACCTCACATATTTATCATTTTTTTGTGTGATGAGAACACTTAAAATCTATTCTATTAGTGATTTTCAAGAATACAACACATTGTCATTAACTACAGTCACCATGTTGTACTCTTGAATGGAATCTCTTGAACTTATTCCTTCTATCTAAATTAAATTTTGTATCCTTTGACCAATATCTTCCCCACCACCTCCCCAAACTAGCCTTTGGTAACCACCATTCTACTCTCTGCTTCTGTGAATTTGACCTTTTTGATTACACGTGTAAATGAAATAAAGCAGTATTTGTCTTTCTGTGCCTGGCCTATTTTGCTTAAAATAATGTCCTCTGGTTCATTCATGCTGTCTCAAATGACAGACAGACAGAATGACAGGGTTTCCTTCTTTTGTAAGGCTGAGTAGTATTCCATTGTATGTACACCACATTTGGTTTATCTCTTCATTCGGTGATAGACACAGGTTCATTCCACATCTTGACTATTGTGAATAACAGTGCAAGGAAGACAGAAATGCAGACATATCTTCAACATACTAATTACATTTTTGTATATATATAGCAAAAAGTAGGATGGATGGACCATGTTTTATTTCTATTTTTAATTTTTGATAAATCTCTATACTGTTTTCCATAATTGCTGTGCTAATTTCCACTTTCACCAACAGTGTGCAAGAGTCACCTTTTCCCCCCATAGTTGCCAACATCACTTGTCCTTGTCTTTTTGATTACAGTCATTCTAACAGGAGTGAGGTGCTATCTCATTGTACTTTTAATTTGCATTTGCCTGTTTGTTTGTAATATTGAGCATTTATTCGTATACTTGTAGCCATCTGTCAATCTTCTTTTGAGAAATATCTACTCAGATCATTTGTCCATTTTTAAAACCAGGTTACCAGTTTTGTGGCTATTGAGTTGTTCTGTATATTTTGGATATCAACCCCTTATCAGATGTCTGGTGTGCAAATATTTTCTTCCATTTCAGAGTTTGTCTCTGCACTGCATTGATTCTTTTCTTTGCTGTACAAAAGTTTTTTCAGCTTGATGTAATCCAATTTGTTTACATTTACTTTTGTTGCCTGTGTTTTTATAATCATATCTAAAAAATTATCACCTAAACTAATGTCAAGAAGAATTTGCCCTGTTTTTTTTCTCCAATGGTTTAACAGTTTCCTATACTATAACTTAGTTTTTAATCTATTTTGAGTTGATTTATTTTGTACAGTGTGAGCTAAGGGTCTAAGTTCATTTTTCAGCATGTAGATATATCGTTTTCTCAACACAATTTATTGAAGAGGTTGTCCTTTCCCTATTGTGTGTTCTTGGCACCTTTGTTGAAAATCAAATGACTTTCAATGCATGGATTTACTTCTGGGCTCTCTATTCTGTTCTTTTGGTTTAGATGTTGTTTTTAAGTCAATTCCATGGTATTTTGACTATTAAGCTTTGTAGTGTATTTTGAAATTGTGTAGTATTGGGCCTTCAGGTTTGTTCTTTTTGCTAAAGATTGCTTTTGCTATTGCGAGTCTTCTAGGGTTCCACATGAATGTTAGATTCTTTTTTTCACTATTTCTGTGGAAAATATCAATAGAATTTTGATAGATATTGCACTGAAAGTGTAGATTGCTTTAAGTAGTGTGGGCGTTGTAGCAATTCTTCCAATTCATGAACACAGAAAAGCTTCCCTGTATTTGTTTCTTCTTCAATTCTTTCATCAATGTTTAATGGAAGTTTCTGGCTTAGTCAAAGATATATGTGTCACTTGGCCAATAATTTTTCAGAAAAGAAAATATTTTCTTAGAAATTTGGACCCCATCGGATGGGCATGTGGCTTTAGGAAGAAACCTAGGAAAAGTGAGAGACTATGAGTGTTTAGCCAGACAGATTAGGAAAAATCTCTGGCAATTGGGTAACATATGTTAAAGCCATAGAGCCTAAAGCAATTTTGTTGGCTTATGAAATAACTGATGGTTCTCATGTTTGATACACATTTTCATCATCCTTTCAGGTACCACTGACTTGTCAGCATTTTTATACATTTATTTTTGCATGTTATCAAAATTTATTGCTGGTCTACTGGTCTAAAAGAACTCTGGGCCAGGAGTGGCAATCTCAATCCATGTGCAAATTTTCTAACTTTTCAGAATGCTTTTAATAGTTTGTGAACAGTGGTTTTTTGTTTTTGTTTTTGAGACAGGGTCTCACTCTGTTGCTTGGGCTAGAGTGCAGTGGTACATTTACAGCTCATCACAATCTTGTACTCCTGAACTCAAGCAACCCTCCCTCCTCAGCCTACTGAAGTGCCAGATTACAGATGTGAGCCAACATGCCCAGCCTACAGTATATCTTTGACAATGTTGGTCTAAATCCAGAAACTAAATGTTGGTTTAAATCTAGGAATATCAAATGTTGGTTTATTTCCAGGGATATCAAAGAAAGAAAAAATTCCAAAGTAAAATGTTAAGTTAGCCTTGTGTTAAATTGGGTGATGACATAACTTGGGGTGGATTACTAGAAGGAGACATGAGGCTTCAGTTGTAGGAGAACAAAATGTATGAGTGTGGGTACTATCAGATTGAACATACCATATCTATCTGAGAAAAGGGACAGAAAACAAGGCAAAAAGACCTACAGAAGGATACCACAAGAAGTCATTTACTAATATATGGTAGGTAATCATGGCAAAGTGTCTAACCAAGAGGTGGTAACCTATTTCTGTCAGATTGGAATCCAGTTCTTCTTCTAATTCTTTAAGAAATTTTACTTAAGGAAACTACCTCACATCCACTGTATATCATCTTAGTATACCTTTCATTGAAGATATCTCCATCCTCCTTGGCCAAAATTTGAACACATGAACAAGTTAAGCCAATTAGATATTTTCTGCCTGAATTTGAATATGGAGCTGTGTGACACAAAAACTGAAAACTATTTTAACATTACCATATATTACTCTAAAGAGACTACAGATTTCAAATACATAGATCCAAAAGAATTTTCAGTGCCTTGGCTTCCTATATCCTTCCAATACATTCCTGTTTGCCTTAGCAAGACTAGGTTCCTGTTTCTTGAACCTAACAGTCTTAACATATACAAAAATTGTTGGTCTAGAATGGATAAAATATGAATGTAGACTGGATGGGGATTATCTCCAGCACAGCTCAATGACATCAGTGTTGTGTAGTATTAGCATGCTTCAAATTCCAGGTATACCTCCAGTAAGAAATAACCCAGTGCTCGGAAGCATCCCCAGTAGCAATAGCATCTGTGAAACCATTGTCTCTTATTTTCAAGTTCAAATGTCTGAAAAGAGCAAGAGAGGAGGAAAAATAGTGGTGTCACATAGAATCTGAGAGGATATGTGAACTGTACACAACTATCTGGGAATTTGTTGAGTGGAGAAGGAGCTGTATGTCTCATAATAAGAGCATAATATTTATTGTTATACTATTTGAGCTCCAAACTCACCTTCTATATAGGGTTCTTGGTGAAGCATATGTGTTTCACTAGCCTGTTACCTACTAGGTTCTGCCTATAAAACATGCTAGAGGGGCCGGGCACAGTTGCCCATGCCTGTAATCCCGGCAGTTTGGGAGGCTGAGGCAGGTGGATTACCTGAGGTTAGGAGTTCGAGACCAACCTGGCCAACATGGTGAAACCCCACCTCTACTAAATATGCAAAAAAATTAGTCAGGTGTGATGGTGCATGCCTGTAATCCCAGCTACTCAGGTTCCTGAGGCAGGAGAATTGCTTTAACCCAGGGGGTGGAGGTTGCAGTGAGCCAAGATCATGCCATTGCACTCCAGCCTGGGCAACAAGAGTGAAATTTCATCTCAAAAAAAAAAAAAAAAAAAAGAGGTGCTAGAGGGAGACTACATAGTTGAAGGAGAGAACAGGGGCTTGTTGCTTCCTCTTTTGCTTTCTAACCCTGTCAACAGGTTCCTACTAACTGTTCTTTCATACTATCCAGGTTTTTTCCTCTTTGTGTCCAGTTTTTCTTATATTCCCAGAACAAGTTTCAACGGCCCTTCCCAAGAGGCAGTGCCAGCTGACCAGTGCCTTCTCCTTATTCTGAGCTCCAGCTCTGCCTAATCCCTCCTCTGATCTCCTGAGGCACCAACTCAAATTGAGCCATGGTCAGAAGTCTCTTCTATCTCCTGAGATACTTGAATTAGTTAGACAGCACCAACTCTTCTGAGGTCAAAATCTAAGTTCTAAAAAGCATTTCCTTTAAGCTTTCAGGTTCCAATTCTCATAATCTCTTTTATTCATTTGTTCATTCTTTCCTAAGTATGGCAGCTGATTCAGTGTTTCTGTGTTACTTTAGAGCCCTCACTTGCTTTTCCAGTACTTTCATGTTCATCAAGCCAATTCCTAACATGGAATTCTTGCTATTAAAATAAAACATTTGTACCTGTTTTCTTTACTAAAACCTGAATGACACAGTATTTACATTATAAAAAAAGGAGTTGCAGCAAATAGAGCCTCACAGATGATTCTGAGACTATGATCTTGACCTTGAACACAATGCTAAGCTTCTTGATAAGCAGAAGCCAGGCACCAATTGTTCTTATCTCTATTACCATGAAACTAATTACTCAAAAATGTTATTGTATAAAACAATAAAAATTTTGTTTTATGTATGATTTTGTGGGTCAGGAATTTGAGAAACCATCTTCCAGTTGATTCTTGCAATTGCAGAGTGTCTCATGCAATGTCAACTGGGGCTGTAGTCATCTGAAGGCTCAGCGAGGCTGGAGGTCCTAAACATAGGTGTACTTTTTTCCAAAAAGAAAAGTGATAAATAATTTAGGTTTTATAAACCTAGTCAGTCACAACTACCTTATTTTGCTATTGTAGTGCAAAAGTAGTTATCGACAATATTTCTTCTTTTTTTTTTTTTTTGAGACGGAGTTTCGCTCTTGTTACCCAGGCTGGAGTGCAATGGCGTGATCTCGGCTCACAGCAACCTCCGCCTCCTGGGTTCAGGCAATTCTCTTGCCTCAGCCTCCTGAGTAGCTGGGATTACAGGCATGCACCACCATGCCCAGCTAATTTTTTGTATTTTTAGTAGAGACGGGGTTTCACCATGTTGACCAGGATGGTCTCGATCTCTTGACCTCGTGATCCACCCACCTCGGCCTCCCAAAATGCTGGGATTACAGGCGTGAGCCACCGCGCCCAGCCCTGACAATATTTCAATGAGTAGATGTGGCCTTGTTAAAATAAAATCATTTCAAAAACAGGCAGAGGGTCAATTTGGCCTGTAGGCCATAGTTTACTAATCACTATCTTCAACAGGTCTCTCTAATGGCTGGCAGTAACTCCTGTCTATGACCTGAGGGTTAATCTGGGAGTGTTGATGGGAACACCTGGGACCTCCCTCATGGTGGTCTCAGAGTAGGCATCTTATATGGTGACTGGATTCTGCCTTCTCAAGAGAACAAGTTGAAGGTTTCTTCTATTTTGGCTGTGGAAAGCTAGCAATAACTTTGCATTCACTATAATAATCATCATCAACAACAACAATAGCAAAAACATTAAAGAAAGGATATGCTAAAAAAAAGAAATAATAAAACAGAAAAATACATATTTGAAAAATATATGGCCAAGAGCATTTAAAAATGAATGTCAAACACAAAATCATAGATACAGGAAGTTCTGAGAACACCTAGCAGGATTAAACAACACAAAAGACACATAGATATTTATATTCAAACTGCAGAAAACCAAACACAGAGAGAAAATCTTGAAAAGAGCCAGGAAAACAAAAAAGAACATCTTCTTATCGAACAATAAAGATACAAATTAATGTAAACTTCTCATCATAAACCATGCAAACAAGAAGAAAACGGAGAAAAATATTTGTGTTAAAAGATAAAAAGGAAGCTAGAATTCTATATCTAGCAAAATTATCCCTTAAAAGTGAAGAAGTAAAGCCTTTCTCAGACAAACACACACAGTGGATATTTATATAGCAGAATTGCTCTTTAAGATGGTGTTAAAATCAGTTATTTAGGAAGAAGAAAAATGATATAAGGTAGAAATTCAGATCTACACAAAGAAAGAAGGCGTAAAATAAGGAATAAATAAAAGTAAAATTAAGTATTTTCTTTTTATCCTAATTGATCTAAAAATAACTGTGGAAATAATACCACTAATGATGTTTTGGGTCACTATAGCTTATGGCCAAGTGATATCAATGACAGCAATGCTATAAAAAGAGACTGTGAACACATTATATTATAAAATACTTGTACTACATGTAAAGTAGTATAGTGTTATTTGAAAGTGGAGATAGATTAGGTAAAAAAGTATATTATAAGCTGTAAGCTAACTACTAAAATTTTCTAAATGGAAGCAGAATTGATGTGCTGAGAGAAGATACAATGGACCTGTATGAAAATACTCAACTAAAACAGAGAAGGCAGAAAAGGAGAAGAAAAAATAAACAAAGAGCGAATGCTAAAAATAGAAAATAGTTATAGACATGGTAGATAATCCAACTCTACCAATAATCACTTTAAATGGGAATAATGCAAAATATACATATTAAAATACAGAGATTGACAGATAGGATTTTAAAAAATAAACAAAAAACGAAATTTCACTGTATGTTGTTTACAAGAAACAACTTTAAATATAAAAATATCAGGTTAAATATAAAGAGATAGTAAATGATATACCATGTTAACATTAATTAAAAGAAAGCCAGAGCAGCAATATTAACTTCATACAAAGCAGACTTTAGAACAAGGAAAATTATCAGGTTTAAAAAAGACTATTACATTATAATGAAAATGAAAATTGTCTAAGACATAGCAATCTTTAATGTATATGCCCTTAACAGCAGTGTGTCATAATATGTGAGCCAAAATCTGATAGTAGCATGGAAAGGATAAATAGATAAATCGACTCCTGTAATTGATGTCTTCAGCCCTCCTCTTTTAGTAAATGATATATTAAGGAGGCAGAAAATAGAAATGTCGTTGACTTAAAGAGCTCGACTGATCAACTTGGCCTAATTAGCATTTTCAGAATACTCCGTCCAACAACAGCAAAATGCAGAAGTTTTTCGAACTCAAAGGAAACATTCACAAAGACAGATATATATCACTTTGGACTATGAGACATACTTAAACCAAGTTAAAAGTGACAGAAATCATTCAAGGCATTTTCTCACACCACAATGTAATTAAACTAGAAACAAACAACAGAAAGATAGCAAGAAAACCCCCAAATATTTTAAAGTCAAGGAAAATACTTCTATATAAGCCATGTGTCAAAATAGAAGTTTCTTTGAGAAAAATAAATTATGAAATGTTTTCAATTTAAACAAAAGTGAAAATGTAGCTTATCAAAACCTGTGGATGTTGAGAAAGTGATGCTTAGAGAGAAATTTATAACACTAAATGCATATGTGAGAAAAAAGATCTAAAATCAATAATCTAAATGAACAGTTGAAGAATAGTGAAAGAAGAACAATTTAAAAGCAAGAAAATAAATAATAAAAATTAAAACATAAATTAAAAAAAGAGCAGAAATTGAAAATAGGTTTTTTTTTTTTTTTAAAAAAGAACTCAATGAAACCAAAAACAGGTTATTTAAGATCAGTAAAACTGGGACTCCTCTAGCCAGATAACTTAAGAAAAACATGGAAAAGATCAATTTACCAATGCAAAATGAAAATGGGATTCCATGGTCATTATAGAGCAATAAAGGAAATACTAAAACAATTCTATGTCCATAAATTTGGTAACTTAAACAAAATGAGCCAATTCTTTTCAAGACACAAGCTACCAAAACTCACAAAAGGAGTATACATAATATGAGTAGTTTTATACCTGCTTAAGAAATTAATTAATAATGAATGTTTTCAAAGAAGAAAATTCCTGACTGAAATGATTTTATTGGTAAATTCTACCAAATATTGATGAGAAAATGACACCGATTTTCTACAGTATATTTTCCAGAAAATAAAAATAGAGGGAACACTTCCTAATTCAGTATGTGTGGCCGCCAGCATTACTCAATGTCAAAATCAGATAAAGATATTATAAGAAAGGAAAACTGCAGACCAGTATCTGTCATGCAAATACACGCAAAATTCTCGACAAAAAGATTAGTAAATTGAAGCCAACCATATATAGAAAGCATTATACCATGAACAAGTGAAATTTATTCTAGCTATCCAAGCCTTGTTTGACATTCAAAAATGAATTAATTTAGTCCATCATATCAATAGGTTAAAAGAAAAAATTATGACTGAAAATTATTTTACGAACTGAAACGCTCATTTATGATAAAAATTCACAGCAAAAATTCCAGAAATAGAGACATCTTCTCAAATTGATAAAGAATATCTACCAAAAAACCTCTACAGCTAAAAACATATTTAATAGTGAGAAACTAGATGTTTCAGTAGGTTAAACAGATGAAGCACTGGGGATTTTTTGTAGGATGTTGAAACTATTTTGTATAATACTCTAATGATAGATTCATGACATTACACATTTGTCAAAACCCATACTACTTTATAGCACAATGATGGAAGCTTAATGTATGCAAATATATTTAAAAAACTAGTTAGGAGATTACGAGATCTGTTGATGGAATGCAAAGAGTAACAAAACAATCTAACTATAGAAAAAATATATGACACCATCTCAGTGAAGGAGGTGAAGGGCAAGGCATTGACCTAAGTAGTAATGAGAGAGATCTTTAACATTGAAGACAAAAGGAACTGTACATAAGACTAGTACTTTAGTTGATAAAGCATTATCCCACTGCGGTATAGTTTAATGAGTCTGATCCTATAAATGTATACAAGAATTGAACACTTTTGTGAGTATATGGCAAATGTAGGAGCCAGGTTTCCACTGTTAGAGTAGTTGGAGATAACTAAGGGGAAGAATCTAGAATGACTCGTGAGTAAATGGATTAGAGTTGAAGCCAACAGTTTAAATTCATGTTTCAGCAATATATATATATATACACACACACACACATATATGTATATACATATGTATAGAACATATATTATTTATTTTAAATGTCAGATTAGTATGTGTACATAGTTTCTGCATATTTTTCTATATACGAATGTCAAAACAAATTCTATAACATGTGAGTGAATTGAAAATCATGCAAAGAAGTATAAATGAATATTATATATACACACACAGATGGTTGCATACACTAGTATTAATAAATGTGTATATGCATATTTGTCAATATATGCACATATATTTCCTTGCTTTTTCAAGTGAGGGATCTAGAAACAATGATAACCCAGTTGCAACAAGCACACCTGACACTCAGGTCTTGGTTTCTAATTCCACGTTTCCACAGAAGGATCGAGAAGTTCTTGGAGAAATGGCTGATCTAAGACTGGGGTAGGAAATATGCAACATGACCAGGAACATCTGGCAGTGACAAAAAGTAAAAGTTTTAAACACACACAGACATACATGTGTGTATACAAAACTGATAGAGGCAGGCAAAAGGACACAGGGGTCACCTGAAAGAGCTTCCAGTGGCCAAAGATGGAACATATTGACCAACAGATTAGACAAAGTAATATTGCATTTTTAATCCAAAGTATAAAATACATATCTATATACGGATACTGATATCCAATAATACCAACAATTGAAAAATAAATACATTTGAGAGAATAGATAAATCTCCCATGAAGAAGAATTCTAAATATTTAGATACTTTGTCATCAAAGAGGTAGAATGTCATTCTCTACTTTTTAGGTGTGGACTGCACATAGTGACTTTCATCCAAAAAAGTACACTGAAGCAAGAGGAAAAGTCTTTATAGTGGTAAATCTGGCAAACACAATCTCAGCCAGGTGATCAACATTAGTATCAACAGTAAGTCATGTTGATTATATGTACCTTAAATATGATGTGATGAAAAAGGCAATTTACTTCTGTGGTCTTCCTCCCAAAAACACATAACATCAGAAATATCCCAACTGGGGGCCATTCTATAAAATGCATGAGCAGCCTTCCTCAAAAATGACAAGGTCATCAAAAACAAGGTAAATCTGAGAAACTGTCAGAGACAAAAGAAGCTGTAAAAGACATGGTTAAACATATTGTGGGAGCCAAGATGAGATCTTGGAACAGAGAAAAGACATTAGATAACAATTAAGAAACTCTTAAAAAGCATAAAACTTAAGTTATTAGCAATGTATCAATATTGGTTTATTAATTATAATAAATTTCTCATGCAAATGTAAGATATTAAAATAGAAAAAATGGGCCTGTGGTATCCTGGAAGACTGTATTAGATTTGTATTTTTTTTCTGCGAATCTAAAACTGTTGTAAAGCAATTTATCTTAAAATTTTAAGGCAACATGAACACTTGATAGAATGCTATAATAGACCTTTATGAATTGGATAGTTCATCTAATTAGATGACCTTTAAGTTTCTTTGCATAACTTTTAGTTCACTCATATTCTGTAGAGTTTGTATACATATATAGAAAATATTCATATATAGAAAAATATGGAGGAAATATGTACACATACTAATCTGACATTTAAAATAAATAAATAATTAACAAAAATCATTAATTTTTCTAAAGAGACAAGTCTTCACCGGAAGAGATTGGACTCATAAACTGGATCACTTGCAGCCAATGCATGGTTGCCACATAAGTAGGAAAGGAGGAAACTAGTTAGAATTTTAATGAGTTCTTAAAGGCCAAGTATGAGCTAGAGTTAGTTCAGAAGAGCTGGGATACCACAAAACAGGGGAGCCTGCGCTCACACAACACTTGTTTTCCTTGAGCAACCACCAGGAGCTCACAAGATAGTTGGGTATAGGACAGGAGACTTCAAAAAAATCCTTTTTGGTGATGCCTACCTGAAGAAGATGATATGATAAGCCACTGCTAAGGGAAAGGTACCCACTTCACCTACTTCCTAGATTCTTCCTGTTAAATAATAATAGTAATAATAATAAAAGCTTTAAGTTGCTGAGGGAGAAGCTGTAACCTCAATCATGTCCTATGAATGTCAAAGGCCCATTGCAAATGAGAGAAAGTAGGAAAAAAAATTCTAATTGAGGAGAGGGCTTGGGGCAGGAAATCTTTAACTGTTCAATATTTTAAATGTGTAGAAAGCAAAGGTCTGCTACTGCTGACATTGGGGCAGGAAATACCCAATAGAGACCAACCTCAGATACAAGGCAGAGTTGGATGCTCTGGTGAAGAGAGACAGGAATATTTAAAAGGTGTACCACAAGAGGCCCAGGCACACAGGAACAGATTAGAGGTTGAACTAGAATAACAGAATTCTCAGTTCCCACTTTGAGACTAGGTTAGCTACAATAATCTACTGCTGGTGTATAGGCAAGAGCATAGAGAAAGATCTCTTCTGTAGCAGGGATATGCAGAGATGGCGGAAAGCCAAAAATGGAGCACAATCCCTGAAAACAATCCCTTTGGCACTCCAGTGCTCATCTTAAGCATGAAACAACATCACTTCACCTCCAGAAGAAAAAATACATTGGAATAATGTTAACAAAATCTGAGCCAAACACCTCCTGAATAGATCGACTCAACACTCTAACCAAAACAACTTGATAATAGAAGAAACATATCTACATCCAGGTTTAAATACTGTTTACCCTCGTCTTCACTGAGACACACAGAAAAGCAAAAAGTCAATTAATTACAAAGAGAGCTAGGTAGAAGCAGGGTGGCTTTTTCTCTCTTAACCTCGAAGTCATGTAGAATAACTTTTGTATTTTACTGATTACACATACGTCATTTAGCCCAGCTAAGATTTAAGATGTGGAGTCCATTTCTCTTTAGAAAGAAAGTCAAATAACTTGTGAATGTTTTAAAACCACTACACTTGTAATCTACCACATAGTGTAGCACCCTAATTGATAAAGTTATTATTTGTATTTTGTGTGTTTTGAAATGCCAATAAAAGTATCCTCACATATCAAGTCATTGCTGTGTTTAACTAATAAGGCAATAGTAGTTACTACAAAGACTGTGGTGGGGTAGAGAACATTGAAGAGCTTGCAGAAGAAAACCTGATGAGCTTCCTTCCGTAGACACAGCTCAGTCAAGATCACAAAATCAGAGCATTTATATGGTAGTCCTAAAAGACTCCCTTTTTTATTGCAAGCTTGAAACTGACCTCACTGAAAAATCATACACAATTTAATTTTATGTATTATAAAATAAAAAAGAAAGTTTGGCTTTGCAGCCTCACAAGTTGCTCATGTACAAAATGGAGCATTGTTTAGGAAGGAGTGTGACCCTGAGATTTGGAATCAGAATATCTGGTTGTACTGACATGCAAGCTGAAAATTTTGTGCCCCTGAGTTACTTAAAGCTTTCCTTGTCTGTGGAAGAGGCCTGCTATTCTATGTCTGAAGAAGCCAATTTTTCCTTCTTTGAAGACCCTGTTATAACCCTGGCTGGGGCAGCTATCTTGCAAGGGGTGCTCTTTCTTGTCATGACCTACTATAACCATCTTTCTTTGTCGCTAAAGACACCAGGGTCAGATCTCAGTATGTTCCAGTGGGATCAGTAGTAGAGTGTATGACATAAAAGGAAATATTCTCCAAAAAGTTTGCAAGAATTTTCTAATCTATATCAGCAGAAACTAGAGAATATGTGTCAATAAATGCTAAGGGTAAGAGACAAAGGGAGAAGAAATATAATACACTGGGATAAATATATTAATATGGGTGTACATATTCGAGTTTGCAGAATTAATGTGTGAGTTCACTTAGCTAAAAGTGGTTTTGCCATTTGACTGAGTTTGTTGATTGAAATTTGGATTTAACAATGCCCTATATATTATAGTTTTCTATAATATCATCTGAAGGCAGCTCTAACACTTTGAAAAGTAAACTCTGATTTTACTTTAAGTGTGAGATTGTTTCATCTAAACTTGATAGGCAATAATAAGGGTTTAGCTCCTAACATACATTTTATTGTCAAGCCCCTTTCCTCAATAGAGAATAAATATACCTACTGTAAAACATCAAGTGTCCTTGTTAGGATTATTGAAAAGTGAAAAATAGGCTGGCAGTATTTCTAATGGTGCAGGCAAACCTTGCTGCAACAGAAGACAATTTATCAAAATAAAAATGTGAATCTCCGAAGTAGAGACTATTTAAGGTGGAATCAAATGGTTGCTTAAGAGAGGGTTAGAATAGGCAACAATAAAACCGATTTGAGTAGTGATAGAGATGTTTGGTCAAACTGTCGCGTTCAAGCCTCCTGAGTTTCTTCTGGTGACTGCTCTTTCCAGTGACTAATCTCCCAGGGATTTTAAAGGAGTTGGACAAAATAGAAGCAGTATGAGAAGTGGAAAGTAGATGGAGGTTGAAGAGATCCAGAAACAGATTGTTAATGGCGATATGAACTTAGGCATATATCTTTATGTCTATGAACCTCAATTCCTTCATCTGCCAAATGGAATTAATAAAAAGGCATCTTACAGAATCATAGTAAAAATGACATAAGATAATGTATTTAAATCTAAAGGTATATATTGTTAGTATTAATAATGGGCGAGGCTGGCCGCTTTGGCTCATGCCTATAATCCTAGCACTTTGGGAGGTCAAGGCAGGTGGATCACTTGAGGTCAGGCATTCAAGACTGGCTTGACTAATGTGGTGAAACCCCATCTCTTTTAAAAATACAAAAATTAGCCAGGTGTGGTGGCGGGTTCCTGTAATCCCAGCTACTCTGAAGGCTGAGGCAGGAGAATTGCTTAAACCTGGGAGGTGGAGGTTTCAGTGAACCAAGATCTCGACTTTGCACTTCAGCCTGGTCGACAAGAGCAAAACTCCATCTCAAATAATATTAACAATAATAGTAATGGGCTAATATTTTATCGTCATTATTATCATTATTGTCATCATCATGATGCCAAGTTGGTACCCACAGCTATAAAACATAATTTTTACGAATATAAATACCATAGAATTATTTTTCTCTAGAGCCTTATAATAATAAAATGATAATAATAAAAGCAACAACTACTACTAAAATGACAACATTAACAATACTAAGAACATTTATTGAGGTCTGACTAAGCACCAGACCAAGTGGCATACGTGTTTTGTTTATACCTCTTGTAGCTTTGTCTAACTCAAAGAGCAATTTTTAACCATGATCTGGCTTCAATAAATGGTGGTATATAACCATTTAATAGGCACATGTGGTGATACATAAATAATATAATACCTGTTCAGGCCATTCATAAATTTTTCTCCTTTAAATATTTACATGTAGACCAAAAAGGGTGAATCAGTTTTGCAATCAAGTGTAGTATTCGTGAAAGGCTACTGCATTTGCCAAGGAGATTAATTTACTTCCAACTCTAAGAAAAATTATAACAATCAGGAACAACTAAATCATGTATTTCTAATTTATTTGCTATTCTATGATATCTACTAAAATAAACACAAACAGGAAGATTTCTATTGGTTAAACTTTAATTGAAGAATATGATCTTGGTGTACTATAACTCTGGTAGGATATGGAAAGAAAAAGAATATATCTTAAAAATCATTTCTGTATCCCACAAGAATATTTACAGGATTTTACTTCAAACCATTTTTTTCCTCTACTGAAAATATCTCTGAAATTTCTTTGTTGAACTTTCTTTGGGAAAATAGTGTTGTAAATTCTTTCTTCCATACATTCTAGAATGTCACCAAAAGTAGTGTGGATGACTTGCCCTCTTTCTTTCTTTCTTTTTTTTTTTTTTTTTTTTTTGAGATGGAGTCTTGCTCTGTCACCCAGGCTGGAGTGCAGTGGCATGATCTCAGTTCACTGCAACCTCCACCTCCTGGGTTCAAGCAATTTTCCTGCCTCAGCCTTCCGAGTAGCTGGGATTACAGGTACACACCACCATGCCCAGCGAATTTTTGTATTTTTAATAGAGATGGGGTTTTACACTGGTTGGGCTGGTGTCAAACTCCTGATTTCAGGAGATCCACCTGCCTCAGCCTCCCAAAGTGCTGGAATTACGGACGTGAGTCACCACACCTGGCCAACTTGCCCTCATTCTTAAGGCAATCTACTGAGACTTCTTCAGGTAGTGTGCAGCATTGTCTGACATGGCAACATCAGGCGGGAGCATGGAGGACAACTTTTAAAGTCAGACTCAAATTTTAATGTAGACATAACTACATCTATCCTTTGTGAGTTTGGGTAAATGCTTAAGAAGTTGAAGTACTTCTCAAAAACCCACTAATATCTACATTGCAAACTGACGTAGGCTAATGTGACCATTGACATGTTTCAGGTTGTTCGTTTTTGGTAATATGAGGATGCTTCAATGATTTGAGGTGCAGAAGGCTCTTGCTCCCTGAGCTTTCTCACTACTACATGTTTTCTTACAATGTGAGCTCATCTAAAATGAAATCTGCCACAGGCATAAACATTTGTTAACAAACAGGTCCAAAGACAATGATACAAGCAAGCTGTTCTACAACCTCAGTATTTTTAAAACTTTTGTCCTAAGCCTTCTAACAGCCACCTTGAGCGAAAAGTTTACTACAAAGTAAATGTAGAAATGATCCTATGACAGAATCAGATATGCTTTTAGTTAGACTAGATCAGAGAGGATAATTTTGCATTAGTGAGGAGAAAGAGTAGAAGCCCAGAACAGCATGGACTTTTAGACCAAATGTACAACTCCAAGTTTCGACTGTGGAACTCACCAGGTTTTCATGACCAGGCATGCCTGTACAGTATTTGTAGCCTCTCATATTTTAAATACTATTTATTTTAACATAGAAAATATATTTCTAACACCATTTAGTCTAATTAGTCAATATGCTAGTGCATTTTTAGAAAGTTTTTGAAATACTCATTATGCAGTTTAGGGATATGGACCCTTGATTAGGTATTTTTGTGTGTGTGCTAACCAACAACCTATGAGTGTAGATAAATGATTAAGGTGATTCATATTTTAATTAGCTGTCTTTTGATTGGAGATTAAAATTAACTTAAACACAGGTGTCTATGTCACTCTGTCTACTATTGTTTTTCAAATTACAGGTCCATAACCCATTAATATGTCATGAAAACAATTTCATGTTCCAAGAACAGAATTTTTACAAAATAATATATCGAATAAAAAATATCAGAATACTGGGACATTAAAAAAGAAGGGTAAATATTTCTCTTAAAATGTTCATATTAGTTACAATATACACATGTGTGTATCTGCATGTTTGTGCATGCTGAACTTCAACAGACAAAAAGGTCTTCAACAGATCTGTAAGTCGAGATTTTAAAAAGTTTAAAAACCACTCATTTTTATAGAATTATTTAAAGATAAACTATAGACAACCTAGTAATTATACTCATGCACTCTCTTATCTAAATCTATTTTGCAGCTCAGAGGGTATTTATCACTTCTGAAAACAATGAAAAGAATATTCATGAAGTATTCTTACAAGAAATTTCCCCTCTTTATAACAGGACTTCTGCGTTGAACAATAAAAATAAAACCATTAAAACATTAAAAGTGAAGTACACATTAAAAGTGCAGGGTTTGGATCTTTGGTTCTGCTCTGATCCATTCTTCTTGGGATGATAAAGTTTTCACGTCTAGTGGACAACACAAACAAAATCATGAGCTTAAAGGAAGTTCATGGAAAATGCAACCAAATACAGCTTAGCATTCACATTATCATCTCAGCTAGTTAGCACATAATACCAGCTTTGTAGGTAACAAGTCCAGAAATATCTGGCAGGTATGCATGTAGGGCTAAATTAAAAGAATAATCAGAGAGGTAGATATTTGGAATATGTAAAAAACTTAAATGTGGTAATATGAATTCAGTGAGGTAAGGAGAGATCTAGATAACTCTAAGTTTTCTGGCTTGAGGCTCTCTTATGAAGGAAATGTCATTAACTGAGAAGGGAAAGTCATGTGTGTGTGTGTGTGTGTGTCCCCGTCCAGGGGCTGTGGAAGTTGAAATCATGTTGACTTTGAGATATCTATAAGACAAATTGTTGGAGATACCAAGCAAACAGTTGTCTGAATGAGCCTACAGCTAAAGAGAAAAGGCTGTAATAAAGATATGTAGTTACGTACCATTAGCATAGCTGGTGAAAATTGAAGCTAGGGCGATAAAAAAGATTTCTCAGAGAGTTACACTGAGTTAGAGAATTTGAGGACTAACACTGGAGCTTGAGGCCTAATTAATATTTCCACCATGAGCAGAACAAAACTACCTATCTGGAGAAAATAAAAATAATAGTGAGATGGGAGGGGACTAGAGGAAGAGTTGTCTCATGAATCAATCAAAGACAGTTTCAAGGAGAAAGTGATCCACAGTGTCACATATCACAGAGGGCTCAAGTAACAAAAGAACTAAAAACTTTTAGGGTGACAACTTATGCGTTAACTTGGAAAGGTTAGTTTTAAGAAACTGGTAAAGGCAGAAGCCTGATTGAAGTGGGTGGGATGATCTATGGTGAAGAAGAGGAAATAAGTATAAACTACTTTTTAGGAATATGACTGTGAAGGCAAAAAATAAATCTGTAGTGAAGAGGTTACAGGATTAAAAAGAGTAAAGACTGTATCTTTCATAATTTTGTATGCTCCAGGATACAACACAGTTTTGAAATATATACCTAAATGCTGACATGATATATTAATTTGATATCCCAAACATAACTTAAACTTTCTTCTTCTTCTAATCCTCCAATCCTTACCTCCCTATGACTTGTTCTATATAAATAGATAGCAGCAACATCCTGACATCTACATGCTTAGTAACACAAACAACAACAACAACAACACATGGGAATCATCACTGAATTTTCCCCTTTCTCTTTCTCTCACATTTCATATTCCTCAGGAGCTCTTGTTTCTGAGCTTGTAAACTATAGAGAAGATACCCTGTTCTGACTTAGCATCATCTCTCTCCTGGATTAGGATCATGGACTCCAAACCTTCATCCCTACAGCCTATTTATAACTCACAACAGCCAAAGTATACCTTATAAAATGTAAGTCATATAATGTCACAAATATGGACAAAACCATCCAGTGGAATCCCATTTTTCTTAGATTAAAATCTAGATAATGACAATGGCCTATATAAAGTTGACATCATCTGGCTCTTGTTTCCTGACTCACTCAGCCTAATCTCCTGCTACTTTCTCCCCTGTTCACTCTGCTACAGTCATGTCTGCCCCTTTGCTGTTCTTTGAATGGTTATCTAAAACTTCACCTCAGAACCTGTATACTGCTTACTCCCACCTCGGGGAATTCTCTTCTCTAGAATTTTCATAACAGTAAATCTCTCACTTCTTTCTAGTCATTGCTCAGATCTCATTTTCTTTATAAGAAATATCTTGACCACCTTATTTAAAAATTCAGGGCCTTCTCCCCAAGACTCTTTTGTCTGTTTTTTTGTTTTTTTTTTCTGTGATGCGTTCCAAGTATTTAGGACAGTGCCTGATAGAGAAGAGGCACTCATAAATACTTCATCACTGGCCAAATCTATGAATGAGCAAATGTAGTCTTTTCTGATCACTTTCAGCTTCCAGAAGAACACCACTCTTAGTGTGGCATTGATAAGATTTGTATATGTAGGTGGTTGAGATACGTTATGCTTCAAGATAAACACAATTTAGAGTGCCAAGAAACTAACACAATGTCAACTTAGAAAGTATCTCAAAATAATTATTGGAGACCGAAGGCTGTTTCTGGGGAAGAGAATATTCACAGGAAATGGAATCAATTCCAGTGCAGTAATATACATCCTCTTTTTCTGCCCCAAAGGACTGTCTGACTCATCTTCATTCAAGGAAGTCCACAGCTTCAAGGCAAATAACTTTGTGTTCTAGAGTAAAGCTACAAGACCCACACCATAGGAAACCAGTCACACTGGGAGGCTATTATTATATGCTATATTTCATAACTTGAGTACTTATTACATTATTTAGCTAGGTAGATTTAGGAACTGGGAAATGTTTCCATTTTCTTTCCCTGTTCCAACCAAGATTGCTGCATTTGTTCAGAATGTTCTGGGGATGGGATTGTCAAAACATACCTTCATTCAACTTACAGCATTTTTCTTTTGTGATTTAAATGGAGCACTATTAATAGTTAAATCAGGGTAGAAAATGGGAATGTGGTTGTCCTGTTTATGGATACCAGAACCCCAATGTAATAAGAGAGCCTAGTCATTATCCCTTCATTTGCTAGATCAAGGCTTGGTCTGGTGGGTCCTAAGGGAAGGACTGAAGTGCTTCCAGAAACATTGAGGGATATTTGGGTGACTTGAGGCTGTGGACAATTTCTAACTGATATAGAAAGAGAACTTCAACCATACTGGTTGAATGTTCTTCCTTCACCTCTTAATTTGCCTAGGACAGTCCCATTTAATGCCTATCATCAAAGTGTAATTATTAATAACTTCCCGTTTATGTTCAAGCTTTTCCTGATTCAGATAATACATTGTTGCTATGCTTTACTTTTTGAAAAACTGTTTGATGTTTCACCAAAATCTGCAAATGACACTGAATCATTGGCATGAGAGCATCAGTGACCAGAACAAAAAAAGCTTCAAGACCTGCTGCTGTACTCAGTCTACAGAATTAACTTTTCATCTAAAGTTACCCAAATAATATAATAATGTCTATTTCTCATCTCAGTTCTACTAAATCAATGTAGCCTCTGTTAATTGTCAATCCAATACTATAACTTCTATTTATTTCCTATGACATATTACCAACCATTTATTGGCTTTTAAACTTCAAATACTTGGCTTTAATCCTAATGTGGCCATAAAACTATAAAATCTTTGGGATAGTTTTATAAATCTCTTTCGGTATTAATCAAATATTTTGATAAACTGAACCACTTTTTTATGTTAGATTATGATAAAAGTTTATTTTACTTAATAAATTCTGTCTGTAATCAAAGATAGAACCTTCAGGGAATATCGGCATTAAATTATCCCCCTTGTTCCAACCGGCCAAGGCCAAGTCTGGCATTCATCATGATTCTTATGTACTAACTACACATTATTTCTCCTATCGTTATTTTCCTTTTTCCTGTGTTTTTTTGTTTTTTTTTTTTTATGAGACTGAGTCTTACTCTGTTGCCCAGGCTGGAGTGCAGTGGTGCAATCTTGGCTCACTGCAACTTCCACCTCCCAGGTTCTCCTGCTTCAGCCTCCCAAGTAGCTGGGATTACAGGTGCCCATCACCATGCCCAGCTAATTATTTTGTATTTTTAGGAAAGACAGGGTTTCACCATGTTGACCAGGCTGGTTTTGAACTCCTGACCTCAAGTTATCCATCTGCCTTGGTCTCCCAAAGTGCTAGGATTACAGGCATGAGCCACTACATCCAGCCCTTTTCCTGACTATTCCTAGCTTATGTTTTAATGATATAGATTTTATTAAACATTCTGTCTATATGTGAAACATATGCATATCTAATGAAGCATAAGTAGTCAAGCAAAAAATAAAAAGTGTATATGTATTCATAGTCACAGGTTGACATTAAAATCTACCTTTGAGAGTACAAGTTTTTTTTATTATTTTGGACCAGTGAGTAAATATACTTTTCCTACGGAATTCTGCACTAAATGTTCCCTCATATCATCTCAGCTTGAATTCTGGTTCAATCTTTTACAAGCTATATGCTATCAAGAAAGTGGCTTAATCTATTTTGCCTCTTCTGTAAAATAGGGAAAATAATAGTACATACCTTTTATAGAATTGTAGTGAGGATTAATTGATCACTACATGCAATGGTCTTGCAATGGTGCTTAGCTTATAATACGCACTTTATAAAGCTTAAGAGTATTTAAAAAGGCAAAATGATATAGTATAAAGTGAATGAGGTTAGTAATTTGATGATATGGATGTGAGTCCCCTTCTAAATTTACTAGCTGTGTGACACTAAGAATGTTAAATCTCCCAGAACCTTCCTTCCTCCCTTCTCCCCTTCCTCCCTTCTTCCCTTCCTCCCTTCCCTCCTTTCTTTCCTTTTCTTTCTTTTCTTCTGTCAATAAAACAGGAACACTAATACCTGTGCTGAACTGATGACATGAGACTTGGGACCACTTACTCAAAAATGATTATTAGGCCCTAAATTTTCGTTTTCCAAACATGTATTCTCAGAATCATAGGACTTAAGAGGAATTGGAATTTATTTAATATAATCCTCTGCAACAAAATCCTTCCAATTGCATGGTTTCATGGATCACTGACTCTTTGACCGGAAAGCTGAAGAGAATTCAGCACCTCCCACAAAAGTTCATTTCAGCAGTGAAAACAGAACTTTCACATAACTGAATCAGTGTTTTTTAAACACTAGGTCATGACGCATCAGTGCTCACAAAATCAATCTTGTTAATGACCATCATCAATAACAAAATAGGATAGACATAAGTACTTTTTAAAGAATACCCTTTATACGATGTAGTAGAGGTATGAATTTGTGTAAAAACTTTTGTTTCTCTTATATATACATATACATAAATATCCTAAAATATATGCACATATATATGTGTACATATATGTATGATACCATGTACATACATGAACCCAAATATATATATGGGTTAAAAATAGAGAGAATAATTTTTCTTCTAAGCTAAGACATAGAGAAGGCAGATAATGTTAAAGAAGTGCAGCCACAAACTTTTCAGCAGTTTCCCTGGAAGACAGTAAGATCTGGGAGAGAAAATTGTTTAGTTGAGACAGATGGGATCATGAGAGGCTCACAGAAAGAGTCTTTAGAACCAAAGTGGCATAGAAACAGAGTATGCCACCAAACTGACTGTAGATATAAACATTTTAGTGTTTACTTATGTATCTAGATATCTCTAAGACCATATATTTTCTGTCATCTCTTACAAAGTTCTGGAACTACACATGTGCCGATTAACACCACGAAATATCCCAGGAAAGAATGATTTAAGATTCCTTCCAACCTAGGAGAATGAGGGCCTGAAAAATAAGCTTTGTTGAATGATAATAAGACACTTAGATAGTTGTACACCTGCATTTGAGGATTGAAGATTTTCTCTGATTTATGGTTTATAAACTTGTTTTATTCTAAGGATATGCCTTGTTAGTGACCACATGGTGAAAGGTGGAAGGTTCAGATGAAGAGGTAGAGAAAAAAAGTGTGCTTCTAAAAATGGGGAGTAATTATTCCTCTTGACAAACTATCCTGTGTCATTTACCTGTCAGCTCCTGGATTCACTCAGCTCTGGAAAATGATGTCTATTCTCTATGTATCTAAATATGAATGTATAGTCTTGAGTGATTGGCAAAAAGCGATCATCTTTAAACAACACAAGCGATGGATAATATGTATATGAAGAAATGTTATGAGATTATATCCATTCAAGTAAAAAGTGGGCAAGCAGTTCAGGTAAATTCATCCTGTCATACCCTTATAATGTGTTCACTCTATCTGTACCACATCCCAACCCCCATACCCACTCAATTCTGCTAAACAATAGAAGGAAGGAAAACTACTGCTGAGGTCTTGGGTAGACTCACAGGTTCTAGGTACAAATAAAGGATCTTCAAAAAAAGTACTAAAACAATTTGATCCAAATCATGAAGGAGAGCATCATCAATTGACTCAAACTCAAGTCAGCATGCAGTAGTCTTAGCCAATTATATAGTTAAAGGGAATACTCCCCATGAGATCACCCTCACTTCTGGCATCAAGTTCAGGGGCATCTCAAAACCACCCTTAGATTTGAAAATTTTCTGGAAGAACTTACAGAACTCACTGAAAGCTATGACACTTATAGTTTATTACAGGGAAAGGATGCAAATCCAATGTAGTCAAAGGAAGAAATTTATAGGAGTCTTAGAAGGGTACAAATGAGCTTTCAATTGTTTTATTCCTGTGAAGTTGAGGAGAGTGTTAACCCCTCTGGCCCTGATGTCTGAGAATACACACAAGAATATTGCCAATCAGAGAAGCACTTTCGTGTCTTTGGTGTCTAGAGATTTTATTGGGGCTTGATCACATACCATCCACAGGCTTAGTTTCTAGCCCTTTCCAGAGGCCAGATTAACCCCTTTAGTTACAAATCACCCCAGATGTTAGAACCAATAGTGTGTGGTCCAAAGTTCCCATCATAAATATCATCAGGGTGTCTGATGGCCAAAGATCTCAGGCAAACAAAAATACTCCTATTACAGAGAACATTCCAGGGACCTAGAGATCACTTCTTGGTGCCAAAGGAAAAGGCCAGTCCTCTCTTTCATTAAGGTAAATTCTTCACTGCACAGGATTGGAAAAAGGGCCTCCATTCAACTCTGGTGAATGACACTGATGAAGAGCAAGCCCACAATGCTTTGGAACAGTTTCTAAAGTTCTTCTCACTTTTACTGGCTAGCCAGGCATGCATTCTTTATAACAGAAATATTCTAGAAAGATCATGAAGATTACTTACTCAGAAGACATTTTCAATAAATTACACAAACATATGTGAACCAAGCAATGTGTTCATAATAAAAATTAAAAAAAAATTGAATAATATAAGACCTTTCAACCAAAGAGGTCATTGCAATAAAAGAGAAACAGCTAAAGCAGACAATTTTAATAGAATAGAATAAGTTATGAATGGGATAACTTATATCTGTGGAATCACAGAAGAGAATAACTTAATCCATCCCAGAGGTTTAGAGAAATCTTTCCTCAGATGACCTATGAAGGATAGTATTTTTTTAAAGAATTAAAGTAGCAGCAGCAATAGAAGTAACAGTAATAAAAATAATTAACACATATAGAATTTATTATGTCAGACACCATTTTAAGGGATTGGATAGATTAATTTGTTTAAATTATTAATTTAGAAGAAGTGACAACATCTATTACTGAACTCTGAGCCTCTGCTCTCTTTGAATGCATGTCTTAAGGTCATATTGCCTTGAAAACCCTTTTACAAAATGAAGTCAGGGGTGTTTATATGCCCCAGATCCAATAGAAAAGTACACCATTTTTGCTGCAGAGATTATTCTGAAAAAATGTAGGTGCAAAAATGTTTTGTGCTTTCAGATTTCACCTGCATTGCAACAATTTTATAAACCAGGAAAGCTTTTCCTTAAGCAAGAACGTGCCTCTTCTCATTTCTCATTCACCGACTGTCCTTCTTATTGCTATGAAGTAGGAACCTTCCTTTGGAGGCAATGACAAATCCTGGGGCCTGCGTTGCACTCATCTTGCATGCAGTGCTAGCATTGAGGCCACTTAATCCGATTGACGTCAGCCGGCACTCCGTGCACAGAATGTGCCACTCAGAATCTAGCGATATCGATCATCCCTCAACTTGCATTGCCATGACACCTACAGCCTCAAATTTATTTCAGCTTTGTAGTTTCTTTTGCTTTTCCTTCTCTTTCCTCTCCAACTAACAGAAGTATATATTTTCCATCTTGACAAAAACCACTTATTAGAGCCCCAGCTTCATCACTGAAAAATTCGGACCATCACTTTGCACTGATAATTAAGTTTTTCTGAGTAGAGCTGCTGTAGAGAGCTAGGTAAGGCTGAAAATTATATCACACATCTCAGATTAGGCATTGACGGAAAGGTGCTTATTATTATATATAAGTATTTTTCCAAGAAAATATAAGTGTAGAATTTCATTAGCTCCAAAAGGGAAGGAAAGGAGAAGGAGATTTATAAAACATCTACTCTATTCTGGGCATATCATAAATATTATAACATATATAATTTGGTTCTCAACTAGGTGTAATCACTTCCCACCCACCTCCTGGGGAACATTTGGCAATGTCTGCAGACTGTCATGCATCTAGTGTTTGCTAAACATCCTACAATGCATAGGACAGTCCCCCTACCACAACAAAGAATTACAAAGCCCCAAATCTCAATAGTATTGATGTTAAGAAACCCTGCAACTGAATCCCACAAAGATGTTTGAGACAAGTGTTAATACTGCCAGTTTATACATGAAGCCACTGGAAGCAATTAAATGACTTGGCTGTGTTCACACAGTAAGCCTCTGGATTTGAATCTAGCCTTATCTAGCTGCAAAAGCTAGACTCTTCTACCACACTAGGTTGTGCTGGGCAAGACTTGGTGGCAAAGGAAACTAGAACTCTGAAAGCTAGTCTTCAGATGCATTTGACCTTTTCCTTATATAGCAGTCTTTTTTCCAGAAATGTATTTTCTAAGAATATGAAGATACCTTTAAAGGGTGAATTAGGGAGAATTACTTGGTCATTGATGACTCAATGGAGTTGCAGGCTGCATATACAAAAGATAGTTTCACTTAATCCAATAACTATCAAATGATTGCTCTGATCACATTTATACTGGGAACCTGTATGTATGTATGCTTGAATTATTACTCTATATCTTCTTTCTAAAATTCAGGTATGAATAAACCAATTTAATTTGTGCAGTACAGTGGAAAGAGATAGGCCATATAGGCTAGTAAAGCACAGTTACACCAAAAGCAAGGATACCAGTAGCTGCTGTCTTTCATATTGCAGGATGAATTCATACATCAGTCATTCCTTTGATGAGCAAATGTCTATTAAATTTTTTGTATAAACTCAGTACATCTGGCCAGACACAGAGCAAATAATAATGTGATACATGCTGCAACAGAGGTGAGCTCCAGTTGTGTGGGAACATAGAGGAAGAGGCACTTCACTCTCTTTGGAGGTGATGAAGAATGCCTGCTACAAGGTGAGTGAAAAATGAAGATTAGAGTTTACCAGGTGGAGTGGTGATGGGGCTCAAGAAAAAAGCAGAAAAGCCAGACCATAAATCTTATAGACTAAACAGTTTGAATTTTATTCTCAAAGTCAAATGAAGCCAATAAGAGTTTGTGAAAGATAAGCGATTAGTTCTTTTCATGTAAGTGATTAGTTCTTTTAGTAGGAATTTAGGGAAATGGGGACAGTAGAGGTAGAGAGACACATTTTGAGGCTATTGTAGTAATCCAGGTAAGGAGCGATAAAGGCTCAAACTAAGGCAGGAACACTGAGAATGGAAGAAAAGGTCAGAACCAAAATAGAATTAAAATTAGAATTTATAGGTATTCAATGTGGAAGTTAAAAAGTGTAAGGATTTCTTCTTTGGCAAATGAGAATACAGAAAAAGTAATTTACATTTGGAAACAGTTATGTTTAAGGTACCTATGTTAAGTAAAAATATTGTGAGTTAATTAAATGTCAGAAACTCTACCGGACCCTCCATGTGTTAATCATCACAAAAGTCATGTAATGTGGCATTATTCTTTTTTATTTTGAAGATGAAGTCTCATAGAAGTTAACTTGCTCCATTAATTCATTAAGTGCCAGAGTCCAACGTTACTACCATTCTATGAATCTTCAAGTCTGTCTTTGTTAACCACCAGACAACACTTCCACCTTTGTAAAGCTGATGCTCTATAGGACTTAAAATTGTTTTTAGCTAGAAATAACTCTGGAGATGTTGCTCCTAGAAGAAGCAGTTGAGATTTTGAATGTATATGAAGTTGCTCAGTGCAGGTGTTAATTAGGAATGAATGAGAAAGAGTCAGAAGCGCAGAAGATTCAGGACAGAATTTCAGGAATGCATTCATCTTTAAAATGCATTATTTAAGGAGATTGACCAAACAAAACACAAAAAAGTCAGAGAGGTAGGCAGGAGCTGAGGGAGGATGATGTTGAGGATGCAAAGGGAAAATTTGTAAGCAGTCTTTTTAAGAAATCAGATATTGTTTGGTTTTGCTCTAAGAAAATGCCTCATCACAAAAGTACAATTAAGATCCCTGCTGGTAAAATCTAAGTCTAGAGGAGATAATGTGGCGCCCATCTGCTCCTTTCCACAGCTACTGCAACAGTCTACTTCAAACGCTATTGAATGGGTGAAATTATTATGTATATAAAGTCACTAACACATAGCAAGCATTCAAAAATACCTTCTCCACTGGCCCGGACATTAGACTGTAGATCTGATGGCAAAAAATCATGACCTTTAGCTAAGAACATCTGAAACTTCAGCAATTTATTAAATGTTCATGCTACTGTGCAAATTAATCATTATTATTTTCATTGTACAGATGTTGGAATTCAGGCACAGAGAGGTTAAGAATACTCTGTATGGTCTCAAAGCTAGTAAGTAACTGACCAAGAATTCAAATTAGGGTCTATCCAGCACAAAGGTCATCACCTCTTGCTCAGTTGTAAAGCTCCATATTTAAGTTAAGAAGGTGATATATAATTAAACTTTCAAAACAGGTACCACTGGGTAGAAGAAAACACTTGTGTTGCCAAAGGTTTAGAGACTCCAGTGTCTCCCCTCATCATGGTCCCATGGTTCAACCTCTAAGTCTGAATGGAACCGGGCTCTTTCTCCTGGTTTTAGAGCAGGTTTTCTCAACCTCCAACCGACTGACTTTGAGATGGATAATTCTTTGTTGTGAGAGGGCTGTCCTGTGCATTGTAGAAAACTTAAAAGCAATCCTGTGTGTCTAAGAGATATTTGTACTCTCATGTTTATTGCAGCATTATTTACAATTCTCAAAATGTGGAATTAATTTAAGTGTCCATCAACCATGAATAGATGAAAAAAATGTGAGATACACACACACACACACACACACACACACACAAAATGAAATAATATGCAATCTTAAAAAATAAGTGAATCCTGTCATTTGAGACAACATGGATGAAAATGTAGGACATTATGCTAAGTGAAATAAGCCAAGCACAGAAAAACAAACGTTGCCTTATCTCACACTCCTGAAAACTAAAGAATTGAGACTCATAGAAGCAGAGAGTAGAAGGATGGTTACCAGAGGCCGATGGTCAGGAGTGGGGGTTGGGGGTTGGGGTGATGTTGGTAAAAAGATACAAAATTCTAGTTAGACAGGAGGATCAGTTCAGAAGATCTATTGTACAACATGGTGACTATGGTTAATAATAATGCATTATAGACTTCAAAATTGCCAAAAGAGTTGATTTTAAATGTTCTTACTACACAAAAATGACAAGTGTGTGAGGTGGTAGACATGGATACATATATCAAAACATCATTTTGTATGCCATAAATATATATATAATTCTTATAAATATATAGAGTTAACTCAATAAATTTAAAAAGCATCCCTGGCCTCTATCTATTAGGTGTAAGTAGCACCCAACCAGCACCCACCTGTTACCATTAGTAACAAATAAAAATGTCTACAGACTTTGCCAAGTGCCCCTTAGGGTTCCTTGGTTAAGAATCACTGGTTTAGATATACAGCCTTCTCATTCTAAGCATTAGTATACAGCCTGAGTTCCTGTGTTTATGACTCCTCTTCCTGGAAACTGCATTTGCTTGTCCTCCAAATCCTCATTTACACCCTTTCTGCCCCATCCAGTCATCCAATTCACCCTGCCTCAGAACGACCCCACGGCAGGGGCTCCGTCAATGAATCCGAACCCCTTCTCTGACCTGATATCCGAAACCTGTCCCTGATCTGGAGACCCAGGCAGTGAAAAGCCAGCTTCTGTGATTGTGTATCATTTGGGTAGAAAAAGGCCTCATAAATCACCGGATTGTTTTGTGGGCCTTCGAGGGTGCTACTGGGAATGGTAGGGAGTGTGACTCATCCTGCTGTAATGCTGTAATATTAAAGAAAATAAATAACGGAACTGAGAAGGCATTAAGTGAGGAAATGAGGCACGGATGCGTGAGGCAGAGGTGATCCTACTGCACTGCATGTACGTGGATATTACTCAATTACTTGGGAAGCAGAACTTAGGAAGGGAGCTGTGGAATCAGTTTTCTGAATGAACTGCAGAATGTACACTCAGATTGTACTGAATTCCCCAGGCAAGACTTTTCATCCGAGCTCCCTTTCTGAACAATAAGGAAGTACATGCAATTGGGTTGTCATGGTTTGTTCCCTGTCTTAAGTACTAATGGTAATAATCATGCCTTATGTTTGTTCGGTGTTTCCTGGTTTACAGAGCACATTCCCATATATTATGTCATTTCACTAACAAAGCAATCCTCTAGACAGGAGAAATCCAGCCAGGAAGAAGACAGTGTTCTAGAAGGGGTGTTTTGGCAGGTTTGAGACAGCTGAGCATACTTATGAGAGCACAGGCTCTGGAATCTGAAGATTTGGGTAAGAATAACAGCTCAAAACAGCTGTGGTATCTTGACCATTAAACTGTCAAACTTCAGTGTTTCTTCTGTGGAGATAATAGCACTGTTACAAGGTATTCAATGAAATCAAACCTGTAAATACTGAATACTGTACCCACCTCACCCTAGGAAGCAGGCTCTTAAAAACAGTGGTGGAAGCAATCTTTAACTCAGGATAATCTGAAGATTACAAAAGTATAAGTAGCATATTTGTGTTGCATTGTAGTCAAGTATAAATAAAGACTTCAGAGTCAGGTAACCAGGGTTTGAATCTCAGCTCTGCTTCCTGTAACTGTGTCACTTGAAATAAGTTTCTTAACCTCCCTGGGCCTTGGTTTCCTAATCCATAACATGGGTGCTTTGGAGATTAAACTGGTTATTACACTGAAAAATCTTATAACTTCAGTGTCTCTCCGCTTGAGTCATCCATACAACAGCCATCCTTTATCCACTGGGATATGTTCCAAGACCCCCCTGGATGCCTGAAACTGCCGATAGTAATTAGCCTGTATATCCCATGTTTTTTTATACATACATACCCATGATAAAGTTTAATTTATAAATTAGGCACAATGAGATATTAACAACAATAGCTAATAAAAAGAACAATTATAACAACATACTGTAATAAGTTATGTGAATCTCTCTCTCTTTCTCTCTCTCTCTCAAAACCCAAACATCTTATTGTACTTATTTTTGGACCATGGTTGACCATGGATAACTGAAACTAAGGAAGTAAAACTGCTGATAAGGGGGAGTACTGTACTTGATTACTTTTTTGTCCCAGGTTCTGACATCTACTTTCATATTACTTTTACCTCAACTAATGTGTTACTCAGACTTGACTTTAAGTACAGTATTATTTAAGGTGAATAACATAGGATTCTGTGACAGATGAAGTCCCAAATATAGTGGCTTAACACTTTCATCTCTTCTTTTCCTTCCTTCCTTCTTTCCTTCCTTCTTGACGGGCTCTCACTCTGTTACCCAGGCTGGAGAGCAGTGGCATGATCATGGGTCCCTGCAGCCTTGACCTGCTGGGCTCAAACAATTCTACCTCAGCCTCCCAAAGTGCTGGGATTACAGGCATAAGCCACTGAGTCCAGTCACAATCCTGTTTCTTGCTCATGTCATATTCCAAGGCAGGTTGTTGGTGTGTGTGTGTGTGTGTGTGTGTGTGTGTGTGTGTGTTGGGGTTTACTCCATGCAGATGCTCAGAGACCACAACTCCTGCTCCTAGCATTCTGTGTCTCTGCCCTCCTCTAGGTCCTCAGATTTCTCTCTTTTAGCAGGTGAAGAAACCATGATTGGGCATGGGGATTCCCAAGGGTGAAGCCTAGAAGTTGAATATAGTGCTTTTGCTCTCATGCCACTGTCTAGAACACAATCGTATGTCCACACTTCACTCATAAAATCCTGAGAAATATAGTCTGACCATGTATTCAACAAAAGGATTGTTCAAATATTAGAGAAAGCTATCAAACTAGCAAATCCTGACTTCAGGGAGTCTTTGCTTCCCAACAGCAGGCCTTGTAAAGCACTGCTCTCTGAATGAGGGCTCCTGTGCTATACCATTTCCCTGACCCATGCAGTTTGTGTAGCCATTATTCTCCCATCACTCTGTAAGCAGCACTTTGTGCTTCTGCAGCAGGATTGGTTTGGTCATACTCCTGATGGAGATTGAAGTTAGAAACAACCTTCCCTCTGAATGGAAACAGAGCCTTCTTGACATATTCTAGGTGTTTAAAGATCAGCTGAGGGCATTACCCATGATGTAGAAATCCAGTGCCTTGTAAAGGACAGCTCAAAACTTCCCTTCAGTTTTGTGCCTGAAAACTAGAGCAATAGGTTTGACCTTGGCAGAGGTACAAGGTCAAGGTGGATCTACAGGTAATAACAGGCAAATGGAAATGAGATGAAAGCCAGGAAAGTAAGATCAAAGCCCGGACAGATAAACATAAGTTTAGAGCCAAAAGGAATATTCAGCCATGGTAGAAACTTGTAAAAACCCGACAACCAGACACCTGCTAAGTAGTGAAGCCAGGAGACTGTGGAAGAATATTTAAAGATAGAAGCAGAAATAATACCTTTCAACAAAAAAAAAGTTCAGCGGCAATGTAAAGGAAGGCATTAAAAACATTGATTTTGTGATGTTCAGCCTGTATTCAAATCATGTTCAAACATTTCCTTCTTCCCTCCCTCCCTCCTTCCCTCCTTTCCTACCTTCCTGCCCTCCTGCCTTCCTTCCTTTCTTCCTTCCTTCCTCTCTTCTTCCCTCCTTCCCTCCCTCCCTCCCTCTTCTTTCTCCCCACCTTCTCTCTCCTTTCTTCCTCCCTCTTGTTCCTTCCTTCCTTCCTTCCTTCCTTCCTTCCTTCCTTCCTTTCCTTCATCACCCAGGCTGGAGTGCAGTGGCATAATCATGAGTCACTGTAGCCTCCACCTGCTGGGCTCAAGCAATTCTTCCACTTCAGCCTCCCAAAGTGCTGGGATTACAGGCAGAAGCCACTGAGTCCAGCCACAATCCTATTTCTTGCTCACGTCATATTCCAAGGCAGGTTGTTGGTGTGTGTTTGTGTGTGTGTGTTTGTGTGTGTGTGTTGGGGTTTACTCCATGCAAATACTCAGAATCCTTCCTTCCTCTTGTTCCTCCCACCTTGGCCTCCCAAAGTGCTGAGATTACAGGCACGAGCCACACGTCTGGCCACAAGATTCTTAATGTCTCTGAACTTGAGTTTTCCCATCAATAAGGAGGAAATTAATAAATCATTTTTCTCTTGGAATTATTGTGAAAAATATCTGAGATAATACTGATGTATCTGTTTCTAGAAATTGGGTTTCCAGTTCTGGCTCTATCTCAGACTCACCTCATGATTGCGATAGTCTTCATTGTAATAACATATGCCTAACTCCCATCTTTGGTGGTTCTTATTCAGTAGCTCTGGGGTGGCAGTCTGCACCTATATTTTCACAAAGCCTTGCAGGTGGTTCTAGTCACCATGACACTGACTTCCCAGTTGAAAGCCACTGTTTTGTTGGTTCATGGGCCAGCAAACACTTTCAATTAAGCAAATATCTTAGTCTTTGCATGTCATATAGTCTCTGCTACTACTAACTATTCAACCTAATTTTTGTGTAAAAAAGGACATAGATAATATGTAAATTCATGAGCTTTGGCTAGCTTTCAATAAAACCTATTTATGAATGGTGAAATTTTAAATATCATAATTTTCACATCATGAAATATTACTCTTCATTGTATTTTAAAAATTCTTTATGAATGTAAAAACAATTTCTAGCTTATGGGTGATACAAAAATAAGTTTCTAGGCCAAATTTGGCCCACAGGACATCGTTTGCTTACCATGCAGGAGAGCAGAGTCTCCTTAGCTTACACACGCAGGATCATCCAGAGAGCTTGATAAACATAGATTGTTGGGCCCAACCCCCAGAGTTTCTAACTCAGTAGGTCTTTAATGTGGCAGAGAATTTGCATTTTTAACAAATTCCCATGGAATGATGATGTGGCTGGTCTGGGGACTGCATTTTGAGAATCATTGATCTAGAGAAATATTCACACAGCTGGTTCTTCAGATTGTCTCACTTTAATTTGCAATATAACATGACATTTAAATCACTTTCCATTTATGAAGTTTGAAAAACTATTTGTGCACTGTGTTTATATCCTTTAAGCAGTACCTGAAAAAAAGACAATTTCTATTATTTTAACTGTTGAGTATAGAGAATAAATTATATGAGTTAGAAGCATGGTCATTGGAGAAAAATCAGACTAGGCATAAATCCTGACACCTCCTTCAGTTGTATAACCTTGGGTAAGTATGTTCTCTGTGTCTCAGTTGCCTCAGTTCATATGTAAAATACAGGTAATAATAATACGTAGATTGTAGGATTGTTACCAGGATTAAATAGGTAAGAAAAACTGTCAGAATAATGCCTGGCCCATAGTGAACATTCAATAAATGTTAGTCACTATTATGTCAAAGGTAAGTTATGACAGTAAAGGTATTTTTAATAATAGGAATCTAGTCAATTGAAGGCCTACATAGAGGTGAACCAAGGATGTAATATGCCAGCAGGCAAAAACCTTTCTAAATAATGTTTGATCCATGTTTAGATATGTAGCAATTATCTACTCTAGGCCCACAATAATTAATGCACCTGACTAATAATTTTTAGTCTAAATGTTTTGTTTTGTTTACTTAAAGTAAATGTCACTGAATTCTCAAGATAACATTCGAAATAAAAAAAGTACCTATAAGTTAGCTTAATTTAAAAACCTCTAGATTCTTAAATCTGATGACTTTCTTTATTCACTAAATAATTATTGAGCATCTGGTAGCAAGATAGTGTGCAAAGAACCAGTGATAAAGCAGAGTGATCAATGAGACAGTGCAGTGCTCCAACTCACGGAAGACAAACATCAAGCAAATAATAACTCAAACAATTAACTCCTTCCAACCATAGTAAGTATGAAGCGGAAGTGCAAAGTTTCATGAAGAGACATCACTAAAAGAATTATTCTATCTGGGCGCGGTGGCTCACGCCTATAATCCCAGCACTTTGGGAGGCCGAGGCGGGTGGATCACAAGGTCAAGAGATCGAGACCATCCCGGTCAACATGGTGAAACCCTGTCTCTACTAAAAATACAAAATTAGCTGGGCATGATGGTGCACACCTGTAGTCCCAGCTACTCAGGAGGCTGAGGCAGGAGAATTGCTTGAACCCAGGAGGTGGAGGTTGCAGTGAGCTGAGATAGCTCCATTGCACTCCAGCCTGAGTAACAAGAGTGAAACTCCATCTCAAAAAAAAAAAAAGAATTATTCTAATCTTAAGAGGTGAGAATCACAGAGAAAGTTTCCCTAACGAAGACATCTGTGACGGTTAACACTGAGTGTCAACTTGATTGGATTGAAGGATGCACTATTGATCCTGGGTGTGTCTGTGAAGGTGTTGCCAAATGAGATTAGCATTTGAGTGGTGGGGTGAGGAAGACAGACTCACCCTTAATCAGGTGGGCACCATCTAATCAGCCACTATTAAATATAAAGCAAGCAGAAAAACATGAAGAGGCAAAATGGGCCTACCCTCCCAGCCTACATCTTTCTCCTGTGCTGGATGTTTTCTGTTCTTGAACATCGGACTCCAGGTTCTTCTGTTTTGGAACTCAGACTGGCTCTCCTTGCTCCTCAGCTTGCAGACAGCCTATTGTGGGACCTTGTGATTGTGTAAGTTACTACTTAATAAACTTCTTATTAGTTCTGTCCCTCTAAGAGAACCCTGATGAACACATCTCTATCTAATCTGAGATTTGCTGATTGCTTAGAATTTCAGAAATATTCACTAAAATAAGGATCTGTAGTTCTGGAAGCATCTGACAAAATCTATAGGGAACATGTAATTTTTTATTTTCAAAGTGGGTATGAAAGAAAGGATCATGTATCCTGCTTATCAAAAGTGTTATGAAGTCATTCGTGTGTAAATTATAGAAAGGAGTGCAAGAAGGAGTTTCCAATGGCAAACATAGTCTTTAAATTCCATTGAAAATTATCATAGCCATTAAGAGATAATTTCTACCAAACCTGACTCTTGTGGTGTCACTGAAAAGCAAGTTTTGAACTAATACTCATTTCTACAGATCAATATTGAGCCATGCATTTTATCTAGTAATTAATACTTGACTATGTTCTGATAAAGATTACATAAATGCCCCAAAATGCTACAAATGTTTCAGTTTTCTTGATGTGTTTTCCCACAATGTGATAAAATGCACAGAAATAATCAATAGGGCAATAGCTGTGCCTAATATCTGCCTCCTTCTTTTCTCCAATGTTAACCTGAGAAACTTAGGTATATGTAATAGGTGTAGGTATTACTTATATGCAATAGAGAGAATAATGATCCCCCAAAGATGTTCACCTCCTTATTCCTGGAACCTGTGAATATATTATATTGCATGGCAAGAAGGAGATTAAGGTGGCAGATGAAATTAAGGTTGCTCATCAGCCGACTTTAAGATTGGGAGATTATCCTGAATTACCTGGGTGAGCCCAATACGGGAGAGAGAGAGACAGAAGAGTCAATGTCAGAGTGATGTATTTTGAGACAGACTCCCACCACCATTGCCGGCTTTGAAGATGAAAGGGAGGCATGAGCCTAAGAGTGCCTCTAGAACTTGAAAAGAGAAAAAATGGATTCTCCTCTAAAAGCTTCCAAAAATGAACACAGCTCTGATGACACCTTGATTGTAGCCCAGTGATACCCATTTCAGGCTTCTGACCTCTAGAACTGTAAGATGGTAAAGCTGAGTTGTTTTAAGACACCAAATTTATGGTAATTACAATATCAATAGGAAACTAATACAACATACCATTGGAACCAAATGTTTAAAGAAATGAAGCACTCTAAATGTTGAGAGAATAGTGCTTCTTTTATAAAAACAACAAATCTTCAGAACATTTCAAGGGCTACTCTAATTGGTAGCTCTGATTCTTGACAAGAAATAATTCTACAGAACTCAGCCCACCAGGTTGGCTTTCTCCTCTAGACCCACTGAGCATGTATTTTATCTGTCAATGTAAAGACAAGAACAGAGAGAATGTTTTATCTTTAGTGTCTCCTACTAGTAGACACTGAATAAAGGTTAGTTAAACATGTGGGTTTATTTATTAAAAGACTCTTTGACTTCCCAACTGACTATATAGGAAACAGATATTGTAAATCATCACATCTAAAGTAAAACTCCTGATTGCTCTAACCAACTTTGCTTCTTGCCTAATTACCTGCAATTCATGTTAGGTCTGAAAGTAAGAAGTATCCTTGCACCTTATTTTCCCTTTCACTTCATCACAAAATATTTAATTAATTAAAAAATAATCTGTTAAGGACCATCCATGTGCCTTGTCACAGATGGAGTTAACAGCAAGTGCATGGTTGATCTTCAAAATGATTTCAAATCAAATCATTCCTCACGACCTCCACTTCCATGGCAGCGTATGCATGGCACCATGTTTAAATCAGAACATTGCAATAGCCTCCTAACTTTTCTCCTGATTTTATTCTTGGCCCCCTATAATTCATTTTCCCCATAGCAGCCAGAATGACTTTCTTAAAAATATCAGATTATGCCACGTAATTTTGCTTATAACATCCAATGGCTTAATAACATAGGGAAATAAAAACTATTCTCTGTACTATGATCATGGCCCCTACATAATTTGTCTGTCACCTCTCATTTCTTACCTAAGCTCTGTCCATTCCATTCAAGTTGACTTCCTTGTTCCTTGAGCATAATCAGCATGTTCTCACCCCAGGACATTTGCCCTTGCCATCTTCTCGCTGAAAAATACTTATCAGAGTTTCACATGCTGCACTCCCTCACATCACTCAGGCTTCAGCTCACCCTATGATCACCACCTTCAAAGTCTTCTCACTTTATTAAGTATTTTGATGAACTTATGGCACTTTAGACTTATAGCATATTATGAGCACAATAGTTTAAACATTTTGATTAGTTTGTCATAACTTTCCCTAGATAACCAATGTTGACACATTTTGTTCGAAATGTTTAGCATGCTTGTGTTTACTAGCCTACTCTGGAATTTTGTTGAAGCTGGACATCAGGTTTACTTATTACACTTTTCACTATTTTCACCTGTTCTGCTTTCAATCAAGTGAAATGTCTGCCGCTCTGTAATGAGGTGGCAGTTCTTCAGTAAATCATGATTTCTCCAAAATTAGCACTGTGATACTGAGATCTTAATTCAAAGTTTATTGTTACACAAAAATGCAATACATTTGGGCCTTTAAATCTGAGTGACCACGTTATTTTCTTAATATACTCTCACATACACTGGGTTTTATTAAAGGGAATTAAAAATAAGGGTATTTGGGTAGAAACAGAATTGTATGTTGTCCAGAGACTTTGAAGGAGAAAAATGTTCTTTGGAATTTTTAAGTCGGCCTTACTGGCTTGACCACCTTTGTATTGGCCTGGGGACTGCCTTTTTGTTCTTGGGCGATATGGTTACATTGCTGGTAAAGGCTTACCTGTGTTGTAATTGTGACTAAATGTTATTTTGCAGCATTCTGAATTTTATTTTATTCGGAGCATTTCAGAGTTTTAAATTGTGATTATCGTGTCATCGAATTATTTACCTTCCTAAAGTGTACTATGTGAAATATGTGTAAACTTGGTGTTTATCTACACTCCAACACAGTAATATATTGGGATGGGAAATGCTTCCTCCTCCCGGTTGAGCTTTAGATGTCCTGTTATCTATGCCTGTGATGCAGAAAAACATTACGATACTAACCTACTCTCTGCTCTGGTACCCTACATTAATATTAGTCTTCCTTATAGTAAACTTGTACCATCAAGGAACTCAAGCTGCTAGAAGATTTCCCAGATCATTACAGCTGTCAACTCTTTCTTTAGACTAATTGTTCCCATGCTTCACTTCACAGTTAGCAAATTCTTTATTTCCACATTCAACAAATATTTACTGAGTACCTAGGTCAGACACTAGCTAGATGTGAGAAGTATGAATGTGAATCAAATTACATTGATGATAGGATAAGTAATAGTATTGATGGGAGTATAAGCAAAAACAGTGCTAGTAAAAGCAATAGGGTATCCTACGAAGTTCTTAGAATGGAAGAATATACCCACTGAAAACTTGAAGTTATTTATTTTACATCTGTAGGGAAAAATGTCTGTCTTGTTTCTGAGTGGTTATCAATTCATCAGAATGTAATGTAAGGTGTTTCTCTATCCATTCAGGGAGGGGATATTGGCCCTCGTGTTTCAAAATATCTTATTAATTTATAATCATTACCTAATTTCATTCTTATGTCAACAAAATAAGGTGCTTATTATAATTATTCCTATTTTTTACAGATAAGGACATTGATGCTAATAGAACTCAAGTAACTTGCTTCTAGTCACATTATCCTAAGGACTATAGTTTCTTACAATAAAGTTAAAGATAAATATGCTTATTTTTCCAGTATAATCCCTTAACATTATACCATTTTCACCAAGCAAAGAACCTATCATTTCACTGGCCAGATCATAACTTACTAAGTCATTATTTTTATTAGTTTTTCCCTTTAGCGTGCAATCTTCATCTGCTTTGGCCCTTGGCCTCTTTGAATTGGTTTGTGCCAATCATATACATATCCCCTCTGATACATATATGTAACACGCACATATATATTCCTTTGTCTTAATTTAGATTTCCTTGAAAGAAAAGCTTAAAACATGGGCTTTTTTACAGATATTTTAGTTTGAGAACAAGAGTAAAGTACCAGTGGGTGTGCAACAAGAAAGGAGGGAAAAATGATCCACAGGGTAAGTTGCAAGCCTAACCCATCATGGGTAGTTGAGACTTGATTCTGTTAGAAAGCTCTGAGGATTACATGTAGAATGTACTTCAGAATTATCTGTCCAAGGATAAGAAAAGTAGTGGTATTAATTCACTAGATTCTGTTTCTAACTAGTCAAAAGTTGACCTGTAAATACCTTGTATTTGTTTGTAAATGCATCAAAATGTCTGAATAAAAGCCTGGAAGCAGAAAGTGAGACAGAGTACAAATGAGATGAGATGTTATAAGTTTACAGCTGTGCACACCTGGATGCCACAGCAAAGGCTGGAATAAACAGGTAAGCTGAGAGAGTATGGGGGATGGATACAGAGTTATCCAATATATACTTGTTTTTTCTTGACTTAAAATCTCAGCTCACCTCAGCTTTTCCTATGTAGTCACCTTGATATGTTCAAATGCTTATAGAATATATTAATCTCCATAGTTTTTATGATAGAAACAATAATTACATACTATTTAATAACTATACTGCTTAATTACTTCATGAATAAAAACACTACTTGGCCAGGCATGGTGGCTTATGCCTGTAATCCCAGCACTTTGGGAGGCCGAGGCGGGCATATCATGAGGTCAGGAGTTCAAGACCAGCCTGACCAATATGTCGAAACCCCATCTCTACTAAAAATACAAAAAATTAGCCAGGTGTGGTGGCATGCTCCTGTAATCCCAGTTACTCAGGAGGCTGAGAGGCAGGAGAATTGCTTGAATCCAGGAGGCAGAGGTTGCAGTGAGCCGAGATCGCGCTACTGCACTCCAGCCTGGCGACAGAGCAGGACTCCATCTCAAAAAGAAAAAATAATAAATAAATAAATAAATAAATAAATAAATAACTCTACTTCATTTCTAGTCCATCCCCATGAGCCACCTTCTGTTTTTCCAGTCTCTTGACAGTGGCAGGTGAGACAGTAGTGATAGGCCATGATTGAGGGTATTTTCCCTCCCCTGGAGAGTTTGTGATTCCTCACAGATCTGATGCAGTGAGTTACAATTACCACCTTAAGATTCCAGGTTTCCTTTCTTTCTCAATCAGAAAATTCTCATAACCTTAAACTGTAATTTTTTGTTTTCTATTAATAGCAAAGCAAATTTGTTTGTAATGTGAGATCTATTGATGAATATTTAAGTATTCACTAGGCTGCCTTGTTTTCAATTTCTTAATTCCTGTCTCCATTGTTGCCATTCAGTTGGAAAATCCCAATTATATTTGTCTTATCAACACTTCACTGATCTTTTTCTTCCTCTTTATCAACTGTCAGTTGTCAACTGTCAACTGACTACGTTCTCTTTCTTGAACTGTTAATTCAGCCTATCTTTATTTGCATTTTCATGTTACTTTTTTGTTTATCAGAACATATTTAGTCATGGTTTTCCATTTTCTAGTTGCAATAGATATTTGCTGCTGTGGTTTGAAAATAACTCTTCCTCCATTCTCCTGGTCACCACATACCCATTACTTTAGTGAGATATTTTCCCCATGTCTCCACTTACAGATTTCACATGGGAGCTAACAATCATAGAATCAAATTCTTATGGCCAAAGGAACAGACATATGACCCATTTGCACAGCATCTCGTCTCCAGGATAGACTATATTGGTGCCAGTTAGGAATATGATCCCAGCAAGACCAACCGGTTTTTCCATGCCCCCACTCCACATTAAAATACTAGTGGCCATGAATTCACTTTCATAATAACAAGAGACCTGGGAGACATAAAGTAACATATAGAGAAAATTAAAGATGAGAAAGAATGGGCAGAGACTGAGGAAAATTGAATGGTATTTGGTTCTACTGGGGAGATGTATGGGTTCCCAAAATCAAATCACAAATAGGGTAAAAATACAATCAATAAATTTAACTTTCTTATTTAATTACTTGAAGTTGAGTTTCTGTTTCTCACAATCAGAGTTCTGACTACCTCACTAAACATATAAACCATCCAAATGGTAAGGGTTAAAGGCCTGTTAAAACGTTCAGCTCCTATATTGCAAACATTTAGTAGTCTCCATTTGGAAGCTTTAAATGTCTGCTTTTACTGAGGAATAAAAATAGTTATTTTATTCTAGGAACACATAAAGCTTTGGAGAATTAGAAAGTGCTTTGATTCCCCGTGCCTAGGGTCATCTGTGCAAATGGACTAGTGAGAACTGCATCTTTGGCGGCGTGTGCTCTCTAATCCCCCAGAAACTACCTGTCTTCATCTCTCTCCCCAGAAACTCATCTTTGCAACAGAGGAGGCTTCCATCTCCCCTTCTGGTCTCGAAGCAGCTACTTTAATGTCTTTTTCTCCTTCGAGAGCAGTATTTCTATTCTTCTTCTCTGGGGCTATAAGCTTTACCCTCATCTTAATAGTAGAAGGGCTTCAGGAAAACACACACACACACACACACACACACACACACACACACACACACACACCAAGAAGGGGCCATCTAGTGGACAATATGTCAGAAATATCATTTCTCTACATTTGGAAATCCACTAATATGTTAATATTATTTCTACTGATTAACGCAAAGTACCTAATGATGATTTCAACAAATAACAACAACAAAAAAAATTCATGCCATTAAATAGTCACTTCTGGGTAAAAAGAAAAGAAACATGTAGATATGCCAGAACAGAAGATTACTTCCTTGACATGATAGTTTTAAAAAAAAAAAAAAATCAACTGCCAACATCATACTTAATGGTGAAATACTATAGTCATTCCCATTAAAATCAGGAACAAGACAAAGACATCATTATTTTTTAACATCGTCTTGAAGTTCTTTCCAAAACAATAAGGCAAGAGACAGAAATAAGAGATATAACTATTGGATATGAAACAAAATTAGCATTGTTTGCAGGGGGTAGAATTGTATATAAGTTAATGGAAGACGGACATTTTAGTTTGAATTCATCTTATGAACAGTGGTTGTATTCTACATTAATATTAAACATGTAGATGTTTTACTATCCTTGAACTACAGTAACTACATGTATTAAACCATTCTTGAATTGCCATAAGGAAATACCTTAGACTGGGTGGTTTATAAGAAAAGAGGCTTAATTGGCTCATGGTTCTACAGGCGGTACAAGAAGCATGGCGACATTTGCTTCTGGGGAGGCCTCAAGGAGCTTTTACTCATGGCAGAAGATGAAGCAGGAGCAGGCACCTCACATAACAAAAGCAGGAGCGAGAGAGAGAGAGAGTAGCATGGGGAGGAGATGCCACACATTTTAAAATGACCAGATCTTGTGAGAACTCACTATCGTGAAGACAGCACCAAACCATGAAGGATCTATCCCTATAATCTAGTCACCTCCCAACCAGGCCCCACCTCCAGCACTGGGAATTAAAATTCAACATGAGATTTGGGTTGGGACAAATACCTAAACTGTATCACTGAAATGTGTTAAAAATTTTTCAGTTAAACATTCTAAACTTCAAATCATACCATTATGGTAAAACAACCTATTATTTGCACACATATTCCTATCTAGGAATATTCCTGTCCTGATATTCCTATCTAAGAATATCACTGTGTGAATCTACATGAAGAAAATTGTAAACTGGGTGTGGTGGCTCACACCTGTAATTCCAGCACTTTGGAAACTGAGGCAAGAGGATCATTTGGGGCCAGGAGTTTGAGACAAGCCTGGGCAACACTGTAAGATCCCATCTCTAAAAAAATTTTTTTAAATTAATTTGGCATGGTGACACATACCTGTAGTTCCAGCTACTTGGGAGACTGAGGCAGAAGACTCACTGAGCCCAGGAGTTTGAGGTTGCAGTAAGCTATTAGCATGCCCCTGCACTCCCAGCCTGGGTGACACAGTGAGACTATCTCTTAAAAAAAAAAAAAGGAAAACTATAAAATGTATATATGATTTGGGATGGACTAGGTTATATTGTGGTGACAAATAATCTGCTCAAATAACCTTGGTTTATTTTTCATTCTTGTTACATATCCTTGGTCAGCTGGAACAGAACTCTGTTCCATATGCTGCCTCATTCAGGTCCCAGATATTGATGTGCTCTGCATCTGTGGCAAGGAAAAAGGAAGTTGGAAGATTCCATAACAGAGTCCTGTGCCATTTCTGCTTACATTTCATTGGCCAAAGCAAGACACATCCCATGCCTAATCTCAAAGAGATTTATGTAGTACAATATGAACCACAATCTAACTGAAAAATAAAGTGGCTAATTGCAATACCCAATCTAAAGTTTAAGAATTCAGATGCCAGAAACAGTGCCTGAGTTCAAATTCTGGCTCTTAAAATTGCTGCTAAATATCCTTGCTATAATTATATCTCCTCATTGGAAAAGTAAAAACAATGATAGCATATTTCCTGTCAGATTATATTAAAGTTCATGCACTTATGAAAAATATTTATTGAGCAACATTTTATAACAAGAGTATATGATTCTGGGTGCCTGGATATATCAGTCAACAAAATGGACACATATCTCTGTCTTTGGGAAGCATACTTCTGAGAGGGAAAGGAAATAAACCATAGCAAAACTGTTAGAAAATTGCACAGAATTCTTGGATAGCCTTTCAGGTTACTGTAAACATTTTGGCTTTACTGTGAGCAGATGGGAAACCACAGGACACTTTTCCCATAGGAATGACATTATCTGAGTCACTTATTAAAATGATCCTTCTAGCTATTCTGTTGGAAAAAGACCCTAGTGGAGCAAAGGTCAAAGCAAGGAGATCCCTAAGGAGGCTATTACATATGACAAATGGTTTGGACCAATATGGTAACAATGAAATTTCTGAGAATTGCATCCAGCACCAAATATATCTAAAGTATTGAGATAGATATTCTGATGTTGATTTATATCCTTGATGTATTTTGAAAGTAGAGTTATTGATCAATTGTATGCAGAGTATGAGAGATAGAGAAAAGTCAATTAGGAATTCGGACTACAATGTTTTTAAACTGAGCCATTAATTTAGATGGAGAAGGGAACAGAGAAGTCCAGTTTGGGATATGACAAACCTTTAATGCTTATTAGACGTCAAACAGGAAGTATTGAGTAGGGAGATGATATATTTAATAGAATTCAGGAGGGCACTTATAACTGGAAAAGTAAATGTGGATGTACTCACAGAATGCATTTAAAGCCTTGGAACTCAATCAAATCACCAATGAAGTGAGTGCATTTGTTTTTAAAATGAGCTGGTAAGCAGGAATGACTTAGAATAATAGAACATAATAAACACTCAGTAAATGTGAATTATTGTTACTATGTTTTTTGAAGAGATATTGCTTCAAAATTCTTAGTTCTTATCAAATTCCAATTAACTACTGATGTCATCTCAACAAAATTCCTTTTGTCAAGGAAACGAGTTTACAAAATTATTCTAAAGTTTATCTGGAAAAGAAATCAACAGTTAGGCATAATGATATCAGAAACAGAGTTTGAGCATAATAAACATGTACCTCTCTGATATTACCCAGGTTGGACAATTTTACTAAGTGTGGAACTGTTTCAAGAGATAAAAATAAAATAAAAGGAACACAATACATATCCCCCAAACATAGTATCTATGTTTTTATCTATATCTACATATAAACTGATGTATTAAAAAATAAGTTGCAGATGGGCACCTTGGCTCATGTCTGTAATTCCCAGCACTTTCAGAGGCCGAGATGGGCAGAACACTTTGAGCTCGGGAGATCGAGACCAACCTGGGCGACGCGACAAAAGCCTGTCTCTACAAAGAACTTTTTAAAAATTAGTTGGGCATGGTGGTGTGCACCTGTAGCCCCAGCTACTTGGGAGGCTGAAGTGGGAGGATCACCTGAGCCCGGGGTTGGTTGAGGCTGCAGTGAGCCATGATCACACCACTGCATTCTAGCCTGGGTGGCAGAGTGAGATCCTGTTTCAAAAAATAAATGAATAAAGTAAAAATCAAATTTAAAATGTTCAAAGAGTTTTAAAATATGACATAAAATACTAGAACTTTTAAATAAATACCATCTACTTTTTGGTTAATGTATATTCTGTGCATCTAACAATGAAGAAGTAAAATATTGAAACGTTTAATGACGTAAAACGTTACTGTATATCATAAACATCACAAAAAGCAAATGGCAATTTGGAATATTTTAAAAGATAGGATCAAGAGTATGTCATATTAACATAACAAAACTTATTGTGAATCTTTAAGGAAATGAAACTTAATAGTCTACAAGAGAAATGGAAAAAGACATGAGCGGAAAATTCATGACATTAAAAACATACATACCTACAGTAATATAAATGTTAAAATTTTCTAATAAATGCAAATTTCAAAAACACTCAAGATTTCTAAAAGTTTTGAATGTTTGCAAATTTATAGCGAAGCAATATCTTACATTCCCAGAATAAATTAAACTCGTACAAGCTTTCTAGAATGGAATTTGGCAAAACGAATCTAGAGATCTAAAAGACACATATGCTTTAACCAACTAATTACACTCTTTGGAATTCATCCTAAGAATGTATCAAAAATAAAATGATAATTCTACACTAAAGAGTTTTTACTGCAGTGTTGTATTTATAACAGTGCACATTAAAAAGCAATCTAAACCTTAAACAATAGGAACTTGTTTAAGTAATAATCAATACAAAAAATGCTAATAGTAAATAGCCATTAAAAATGATATTTTCACATTTTAATGAAATAAAATTCTATCCCTGTAATATTATGTGGAAGGAGCAATGTTCAAAACTTCAAATACAGTGTAAGTTTCCTATCTATAGCTACATATATAACATTTATCTACAGATCTATTCATATTCATATATATGACAATATAATGTTATTTCTGTGTGGTGATATAATTATGGTATTTTCTCTATATTTATCCATTATGTATTTTTAAATGTCTTGGATTGCATATGTATTAATTTCATCATAAAATAAAGTGTATGCAATATATAATAAAACATATAAAAAGAATCCATATAATTAAAACTATATATTTATATCTGTGTGTTCTTACACTATATCAAGTATATAAATATTTGAAATAGTAGAGAAAGTTTCTAACTTGCAGAAAATTCAATGCCAAAAGGGCGTTCTTTTACTAGATACTAGTCATTAACCATTGCCATTCCCACAAGAATCATTCTAAAGTTTTTAATTTTTTTAAATCTACACACACTTACAGGCCTGTTGACTCCCATTTCACTATATATAGGTGACTTGGCTTTACATATCACTGATAAACTCAAGATTGTATTTAACCAAGAACACTCCTTAAATATGAACATTAATGTTAGTCGATCATGCATGTATAATTCCCTCTTTATTTTGAATATCAAATAAAATGCAGTACTTCACAGGCATCTTACATTTTTACTTACTAAATCTGGCAATCCTACAGCTCTCTCATTTCTCCCCATCCCACCTCCTTTTCCCCTTGTGAAGTCCTATACATGTTTTTAAACCCAACTAAAATTACATCCTTTTTTGAATTCTTCCTTGAAACCCACATATAACATTGCTTCTGTGATGTCATCACTTGATGAATATGCTCCATTTAAACCTTTGAATTACTTGTTAGTTGCATGTTTATCTACCCAAAACTACTGTTGGTCTTGAATAAAAATATCACATGCCATTTGTCTTTGGATTCCCAGAAGGTAATTGAGCATCTTCTTCTTGGTGTAGATGCTTGGTAATTATAAATTGAAGGCAGCAGAATGTGTTAGACAGAAAAACCTGACCTCTGACATCTGATTAGATACTGAGTCAGAGTTCAGAACTTGTTTTGCTATTACACCATGGTGCTGGATTTATAAAATAATTCCTCAGGCTCCCATATTTGAATTTTCAACAAAAGTGCCCATATATCTACCTTACAGCTACCTTAGTCTTTACTTATTTATTTTTATTGAGGATAAAGCTAGATAAAATTAGTAAGTGGTGGCAAATTCTAAAAGTCAATAATACTGAAACACTTCTTCAGTATCCTCAATCATAGTTTAATACTGCTTTTTTATGTTGAACTTCTGAATTGTTTATCCTTTTCAAAGGTCAGAATATTCATACTAATAGCAATGACAAGAACATAATGGAAGAATTTAGTGAAAGCGTTCTTTTCAATTTATTTGGCAATATGAATTAAAACTGACCACATTTCTTAACAAAGTATCTTAAGTAATTAATATAATTTGATACTCGAGCTAGTGCACCTTGGAAAGATTGTGTTTAATTTCTTTAGAATCTAAATTTTAAAAGTTGTCTATTGAAAGACATTCAGTGTACAATTGTATATTGAAGATCACATTTGGATTACTATCACTAGCCATTGTGCCATCTATATTCAGCCATCTGTATTTAACCAAGTGTTAGGGTAAGAGTGTGTGTGTGTGTGTGTGTGTGTGTGTGTGTGTGAGAGAGACAGAGAGAGAGCACATATCTATGTGTATATTAAATAAAGGAGTAACAGCTCACATTTAGAGTTGGGTTGGGGAAAAGGAAAGTGCATAGAATATGTTCTTTTCCATATAGTTTTAGAATTGAAAGACTTTCTTGTTTGTTTAAGCCTGAAATCCCTGCTTCAGAACTTTAAAAGGATCTTTTTCTTTCCCAGGCATATTCATAAAAGCACAAATCAAAAATAAAATGTAGAATTACAGAGATGAAAAGCATTCCTATATCAGCATTCCTAGGCATATTTTTAAGGAATTTCTTGAGAAAAAGAATTGTATGTCCAGATGAATTAATTAAATGCAGTGTACACTATCCTTACTTTAAGAAACACCATAAAGATTTAAAGACTTGGAGAAACTCTGTAATTAAGAAGCCAACTTAACTGATTAACCCAGAAGTTCACAAAATTAATTGGCTAACAGAATATTTTTATTACATATCACTTGTTTGACAATATTTAGGTTCTCCACTTTATTTTAAAATTACCTCTATTTGCAAATGTTTTATAAGGATTAAATATTATTCCAGTTATTTTCTAACTTTAATGAATTTAAGAACTTTCACAGTCCTTTTTTTTTTTTACCAGCTGAGTAAATGAGAGCTAGATTAGTGAGGTTGGCTATATTAATTTTCACTAAGTTTCATGGGAAAATCATCCTCCTGTGGCAGATATGGCTTATCATCATAAGTAAACAACTAATGTTTTCTCTAATAAACAGTGTAACAAATGTAGTTTTCCATAACAAACATGTTATGTTCTATGGACTGAATGGTTATGTCTTCCTAAAATTCATATATTCAAACCCAAATCTTCAATGTGATGATATTTGGAGGTGGGACCTTTGGAAGGTAGTTAGTCCATGATGATTGAGTTCTCATGAATATAAGACCTAAGTAGCTGCCAAATAGGAGACATATATAAGCATCATAATATAAAAATAGCATGTCTAGTTTTGATTAAAAACGTATACTGTACTAAATGCACTACATGGATCATCTCAACCATGCTCCACAGCAATCCTATCAATGTGGTTAAATAACTTTCTCATGGTCCCACAAATAGCCTTGTCCCTTAATCATCAGGGTAAACTACCTAATATGTTCCATACTTACATTATTGCATTATCATGGACACAGATGGATAGGTGAAAGACATGAATGTTTCAAGTATAAGCTGCAAATCCAAAGGTGGTACAAAATGAATCTAAATTCAAAAGATTGTTGTATTTTTGCTTTTTTTTTTTTGAGAAAGGGTATTACTCTTTCATCCAGATTGCCAAGTTGGAGTGGTACAGTAGTAGCACGATCTCAGCTCACTGCAACCTCCATTTCCTGGGCTCAAGTGATTCTCCAGCCTCAGCCTCCTAAGTAACTGGGACTACAGGCATGAGCCACCAACGCTTGGCTAATTTTTGTATTTTTTGCAGAGATGGAGTTTTATTATGTTGCCCAGGAAGGTTGTAGTTTTGCTTCTAATTTGAGCCACTCCACTTAACATGTTCCAACATTAGCATTAATATGGGAGACAGGAATTACCCTGAGCAACCTGAAGGAAGCTGGCTAGTACATATTTTATGCCATTAAAATAATTTTTATTTCATACATTAGCTAAAATATATCTATATTTTGGGTTCCACTCAAAGTATAATGACTTTTAAGTGCTCTGTTTCCTAAGAAAGGTTAGAAAGTATAACATTATAGGTCACTAAGGGCTCTCTTTCAAGTAATAGATCCTTTTGATACCATGAAAAAAAATCTATGGAATGAACATCTGAGAAACTTCATATGTCTAGTTAAACATATATATTTGTTAAACATAATTTTAGGACCTTCAAAAATTTTATATGCTTAATCCTATCCCCTCTGGAACTCCATGAACAATTAACAGTCCAAATCCCTCATTATCCTATTTGACCATCTTGTCGTTAATAAAATGCACACAGTTATGATGCATCTTAATTTGATTAATCAGGATTCAACCATCCATAATCCTCAAATGGCTGTAGTGGGGATGGACATAAAAAGAGAATAATTTAAATGAAATTTAACTTAATTGGGTTTCAGTTTAGGGCACAAAGAAGTGAGTAGATATCCTAATTACAATTTGAAAAATGTCTATTTCCTCTCATAACTCTCTCTGCGTAGTGCTACCATCAGTATGAATTCCAGCATTAACTTTTATCTTGAGAGGGTACTTAAGTAGCTAAAGCTAGACTATTTTCCTCTTTTATTTGCTATGCAAGTCTGAATGAAGCTAAATTAAGGGTGATATAGGGGGCATTATTATTTTAAGCAGTTACTGCACAAAAATGTAAAAGAGCTTTGATTCCAATTGAATCTTTTTAGTGCAGTGCACACACTGTACATCAAGAATCAATTCCTTCAGGCAAACACCTCTGAACTGAAGGCTAAGGCCACACTAGTATGTTTTTTCTTCTCTCTTTTCTGATGAAATCTCATTGTTTTTTAAAGAATGTTGTTGCAACAATGATTCAAACTGGGACAGACATGCTGAACAGGGAAGGGATTAGGAGACATTGTAATGACTATCTAATATGTAATAAATATGTATGGAGTAATATGTAACATATAAGGAGGTGTAAAATCTGAAAGGCTTTGTAGGTCTACACTTTATACCTTAGCTTCAGATGTTGAATTATCTTTCATGAGGTATACTTTATGAGATCAGCTAAGAAGGGTCTCATGGTTTTCTTTGCCACACTAGTCTCAGTCTTCAATATCTTACTAGGGAATCTTGCAAAACATGTTAGAACAAATGAGGTGGAGATATTGACCAAATTTTATTGGTTGCGTTTGCTTATTAGGGTGTAAAGATAAAAACCAAGAAAAGAGCTGGGTGCGGTGGCTCATGCCTGTAATCTCTGCACTTTGGGAGGCCGAGGTGGGGAGATCACTTGAGATCTGTTCAAGATCAGCTTGGCTGACATGGAGAAATCTGTCTCTACTAAAAATGCAAAAATTAGTGGGGCATAGTGGCACATACCTGTAGTACCAGCTACTTGGGAGGCTGAGGCAGCAGAATCGCTTGAACCCAGAAAGCGGAGGTTGCAGTGAGCCAAGATCACACCACTGCACTTTAGCCTAGGTGACAGAATGAGACTGTCACAAAAAGAAAAAAAAGTGAAAAGAAATTGGTAAAATTGGCTTGTTAAAAAAATTACCTTGATGTTGGATCCCTTACTATTTACAATCTTTTAGTTTGACCTAGATGCCTCACAGAACTAGAAATAAGACTTGAATCAAGTCCCCAAAGCACTGCAAAGCCTTTGAATATCAAATGTCAATTAAAGGGTTACGTATCATTGCTCAATTGCCGCTTGAAAATGTGCTCTTCCTGATTTGGGCCATTCCAAAATTAACCCATATATCCTTGATGTTTAGCATTGTGTAATTTTGATAAACCACAGATTTGGTTTTTTAAAAATGTATTTCTAAGTATTTTATGTATTTATTTAATTTCAACTTTTATTTTAGATTCAGTGGGTTTGTTACATGGGGACATTGCATGATGCTACAGGTTTGGGGTATTTTGATCCTGTAACCCAGGTAATGACCATAATACCCAATAGGTAGTTTTTCAGCCCTTTCGCCTCTCCTTCTCTCCCTTTTTTTAAAGTCCCCAGTGTCTATTGTTCCCATTTTGTGTTTGTATGTACCCAGTGTTTAGCTCCCACTTATAAGCAAAACCATATGGCATTTGACTTTCTGTTCATGCCTTAATTTGCTTAGGATAATAGCCTCCAGCTGCATCTATGTTGCGCAAAGGACATGATTTCATTTTTTTATGGCTGCATAGTATTCCATGGTATATATGTATCACATTTTCTTTATCCAATCCACCATGGATGGATATCTAGGTTGACTCCAAGTCTTTGCTATTGTGAATAGTGCTGCAATGAACACGTGAGTGCATGTGTTTTTTTGGCAGAATGATTTATTTTCCCTTGGGTATATACCTAGTAATGGAATTGCTAGGTCAAATTACAGGTTCTGTTTTCAGTTCTCTGAGAAATCTGGAAACTGCTTTCTACAGTGAAAAGTGGGCTTATATATTCCCACCAAGACTGTATAAGCATTCCCTTTGCTCCACAGCCTTGTTTGTCAGCATCTGTTATTTTTTGACTTAATAATAGCTATTCTGACTTGTGTTAGATGATACTTCATTGTGGTTCTGGTTTGCATTTCTCTAATGATTAGTGATGTTGAACATTTTTTCATGTTTGTTGGCTGCTTGTATGTCTTCTTTTGAGAAGTATCCATTCATGTTCGTTGCCTGCATTTTAATGGAGTTATTTGTTTTATGCTTGTTGGTTTGTCTAAGTTTCTTATAGATCTCAATGTTAGTAGACCTTTGTTGGATGCATAGTTTGCGAACACGTTTTCCCATTCTGTAGGGTGTCTGTTTATTCTGTTGATAGTTTCTTTTGCTGTGCAAAAGCTCTAGTTTAATTAGATCCCATTTGTCAATTTTTGTTTTTGTTGCAATTGCTTTTGAGGTCTTATTGCCATATAATCGAATCACAGTACTAGGAGGGTGCTATAAGGATAAAGTTGCTGCCAGCATCATTTTGTCAAATATTCATTTCTGTCATTCTACATTCGTTGCTGACTATTTAGGGATTCTCAAAGTATGATTTTAAAAGTTTTGTTTCAAAAAATTATACATACTGGTATGCATAAATCTGCATGTTTGTGAATAACACAGGATTACTTATTTCAAATGGCAAGATGTACCCTTCTTCATAAGGCAGGAAATTAGCTTGATGTCAGAATAAAAATAATTTCAATGGTATTTTCCAGTTCTAATTGTTATAATTTTCCCATTTTAAAAAGATATTCTACATGGTTTAAAAAATGGAATTATATTAAAGTGAACATTCACACAACTGCTAAGTTCAGTTTTCCTCTGTGAAAAATAATTATTTCTATTTCATAATGTTCTTTTCAATATTAAAGGAAGCTTACTTATATAGAGTATGAATAAAATATAAAAAATTATTACAAAAGTACTCTTCAATGAATAAATATTATTGCTGAAGACATTCTATTTTGTGAGAATTCTAAACATGAAAATTTTAATACTAAGTTCAGAGACTAGAAGATCTAGGCATACTATCATTGTTTGCACAGAAAAAGAGTTCTGTTACCAACATATAGCCATGAGTTCTCCTGAAAACTTTCAAAACTTTAATTTTAGTGCTTACTGTGCAGGATGTTATCTTTGCAGTTAAAAGTATGTCTACTTAGTCACCTTTTTGGAATAGCACACAGGTTATTTATGCTTTTTAACGAAGTATCTGGAATCTCTTTGGACCTATAATTCTTGTTACTAGAAACTTTTGTCACAACAGAAGTGTGATTCTTTCTTATCCTGTAAGTTGACAGGCATAAACTATTCTTTTTTTTAGCATACAATCCCCATCAAAATGCCACTTTTCCTCAAAAGAACGCACCAAACATTTAATCACTACTTATTTACTTACTACATTCTTGCTGTGTGCAAACATAGTGCTCTGTATTCAAATTCAGAGAAGAGTAGAACCTCTGGTTTCAAGGAGTTCATATCCTTGTGGTAAAGATTGGCCAAAAGAAGGCTACATGGAAACAGCAGGATACATGAGGTCCACAAAGGATGTGGCTGATGTGAAAGCAAGGCACACTAAATTCACAGCCAGAGAAGACGACATTTAAACTGAGTCTAGAGGAATGAACAGGCACTAGTCACATGACAGAGAAGAATTCCAAATAGAGGAAACAAAATGACACACAAAAAAGAGTCTATTATAGTCAAAGAACTACAAACATGTGATGTGTGGCTACAGCACAGGCTCCATAAGGTAGAGAGGAGGAAGATGAAGTTAGAGAAAAGAGGTAGAGATCGAAGAGTTTGTAGGTCTTGCCAAACACAAGTATCTAGCGACATCGTGCCTCTTCTACCATTGTATCCTGTGAATGGAGGAGGGTTATTATTGTATCTTTAGGGAATATAGTATAGACAAGTAGTTAGCCACTGAAATAGGGGCATTGCTTGTTACCAAAGTATATACTGACTGATACAAGAATGGCATTGATTTCCATGATACAAATGGACTGTACCACCTAAAAAGCAAATTAAGAAGAAATGATCAGATATTAGATGAGAGAAGCTTGATGGATTACTTTTAACTATTGGAGTCAGCTGAACCTGGGGAAATTAACTAGCTGCACTTCCCAGCTGGAATCCGTTCTTCTAAATAAGACTGTTATAGCCATTTCCTATTCTGCATTTTTAATTGAATAGAGCAATTGAATTATAATATATACACCCTACTGTCTTAAAATGATTTTACTTCTACCTTTCCAAGGTTGAGATTTAAAATAATTATAACTTATAAATGAATGAAATGGGACTGGTCTAGTTGCAACAGAAGAGAAATGCTAGATGTAAGGTCAACCAAGAACTGCTACAACAGTGGTCATTCTTTATTCTCGACAACAGAATTAAGGTATTCCAGGCATGTGCAAATAAATATAAGCTATACCACAAGATATTTTGGAAACTCACAGTAATAAAATGTGAAGAAAGATATTTGGGCAAAAGGAAATACATTGTCTCTTTAAAGGATAAGATTTTTAATAAAACACCTCTCTTCCTTGCTATTAAATTTCTGGTTGATATAAATAAAATTTAAATGGACCATTGCACTTTAGAGAGCTTGTTAAAGCAAAGATGGGACTCCATCATATCAGTTATTATTCTCCTAAAAGACCAAGAAATTAAAGAAAAGTAAAATTGAGATGACTTTAAAAAATCCATTTAGCTTATCAAAGTGTTTTCAATAGTAAAAATCTAGTATAGATTCAATGGTGTTATTATTCTTCCCCGTCTCCTCTTAAATGGTCCTTATACATTTACTCTGGGACGTCTTTCTAATCAAGAATGTAAAGTGATTATTCTTAACTGTATCCTAAGATTTATTTTCTCAACAGGTATTCTGTTTGCAATTTCTTTAATCTCAGGAGTGCTTTGAAATTCTCCAGAAATGAACACTGCGAAACCTTATTATGACAGTCCATCCTTGTTACCTCTTTGTTAAGTGTTAAATAAAGCATAGTTTCACTTATTACTCCATTCAAATAATTCAATTCCCTCTTACTTAGAATAGCCACCCACTATTGTAACAGTTCTTGGTTGACTTTACATCTAGCATTTCTCTTCTGCTGCAACTACACCAATCTCATTTCATGCATTTATATATTACTTCTAGTCACTGCAACCAAAGCTTAATTGATCCATGGCCTGTTTACATGTACCAAAAGGAGAACTGTTTTTTTTAAGACAGAGTTTCACTCTTGTCACCCAAGCTGGAGTGCAGTGGTGGGATCTTGGCTCACTGCAACCTTCAACTCCCAGGTTCAAGCGATTCTCCTCCCTCAGCCTCCTGAGTAGTTGGGTTTACAGGCACCAACCACCATGTCTGGCTAATTTTTTGTATTTTTAGTAGAGACATGGTTTCACCATGTTGGCCAGGTTGGTCCCGAACTCCTGACCTCAGGTGATCCACTGGCCTCAGCCTCCCAAAGTGCTGGGATTACAGGTGTGAGCCACCACACCCGGCTGAGAAATATTTTCTCGTTTTGTCTTTGTTTTTGTTGTAATCTGCCTTTTCCAGGCTCATATTTAAGGCAGAAATATACTTAAATCATAATTGATCTAAATGGCATAAGCAGAGAGATGCTTTCTGGATCAAGACTATGTGAAAAATCACTTTACAGAAGGCAGATAATATGCTCAATACAGACTTATCATTATGTGACCATTGCAGTGGTAATATTTTTTCCTGGCTTTTGGCTTCCAACTCCTTTCCTACTTTGCACTATGACTTTTTATTTTCTTTTTTTGTCTTTGTTTTTCTTGTAACATAGTTATCAAAATCCAGGAGTACAAAACAAGTACTTAATCATGTTCTTAAAGGTTACTTTATTCTTGATCACTGGAATTCCTCATAGAGTCACAGTTTGTCAAGGCTACCCACTGAAATAATCTGGAGAGTGCTTATTTGTTGCTAGTCACTTGGACATTTAGTATAGGAAATTATAATTTGACCACATCCTATCTAGGTTCGTGGAAATTCAGTAGCCATTTCAAAGAGGAGAGATAGAACTGGTAATATAGTCACCTTTAAGATCAAAATATGAATTCTTGATTCTAATTATATCCACCAATTTCAATACATTTTCACTTTAATAAATGAAGGTTTGGTACCTATGGTGAAAATCCTGTTATTTTAAATTCAAACAAAACCTGATGTTTACTGCCTATGTTTAGGAGGCTAATATACAGTCATGTGTGGTAATGGACAGAAAATTGCAAGCATCCTGGTTCACCTTACATGTTAGGGGCCTCGAATCCTGTGCCTGAGTCATTGAAATACTCCAATATTGAACTGTAAACCCTTAAACAAAATTAAATATCTTGTAGGGACAGCAGTTTTTATTGGTTAAAAGTAGGAGCTAAATAATATTGGATCTTGAATACAGTTCTTAATAATTTGTGCTCTTAGACAACTTATTTAACTTTTTATAAGAGTGAAGATAATAAAAGTATCAATGCAATAGGTTTATTGTGAGAATTAAAACAGAAAATGTGCATGGAAGCTTGACACAGAGCCTTACAACTATAATAAATTTTTAGGTGAAATCATTATAACAATTCCCAAGCACTCAGAAGATCATAATCCAGAACGTAATTTCAAATATTTCCTTCCTTTGACATATAGAGGAACACACACACATACACACACACAGACACAGACACACACACACACACACACACACACACACACACACAATTACCCCTAAAGATTGAATTTGCTTGTTTCAGACTAAAAACATTTGGGAAAATCTTTGGTTAGATGCCTTGGTTAGGCACATAAGCAAAACAGAAAAAAGAAAATATGTTATTGTTTGAAAAGGGGTTTTGTTTTCAAATCCTCAAAGAAGGTCATCAAGCCAATATTCAGTTCCAGAACTAAATTAAGTAAACCTTTTCTAGCAGCACTGCTGCTCCCATCTTAATGATGAAGCTTGCTGATCTAACATTTTGGAAATGGTAACTCTCCCAGAGTCAGAAAGACAGGAAATGCAAAATTCTGGTAACCTCCTCAAAATGCTAATTCATTAATATTTGCTGAATGCTTTTCTAAATAATTTGGAAAATCAGTAGTTAGCCATATGGGTTTGAATAAATTTCTGAGCTGTCTTCAGCTTTTTATTCCTTAACTCATTGTCATTAATTTTCTTTAAGTTTGGCATTGTTCTTTGTTAATTCTCAACAAGAGCAGCTGATCGCTATTCAGATCTCGTCCAGCTGCCCAACATTACCACATGGGAGTGATAAAAGTACTCTTTGAAGACTGGGTAAAATTTTTCTTTGCAGAGAGAAACACAAGAGGTGAGAAATCTCACCATGGCTAGTGTTGATATGAAATGAAAACAGTGGCAAGTAGTGGTATTTGTAAACATAAATGATGAAACAACATTTAGGTTAAAATTATGCTGAATTTTTTGTTTTTGATTCAATATTGCTATCACTGCTTTCAGAATTTTTGCATTAGGTGTCAAGAGAGAGGCATTAGTGTAAGACTTGGAAGGTAGAATACCAGGGGAGCTCATCAATCTTGACTACATTAGAGGCCCCACATGGGCAAAAGTTGCGATTCACAGTTGGTGTCAGTAGTTGACAACTACTCTCTTGGCTGTAGCAGTCTGACTTTGCCTTTGAATTTACTAAGATTTTGAATTTACAGAGGGAGAATTTACTAGATGACCTTGAGACGCACAGTAGCCTCTTCAGTCTTTTGAGAACCACCCACTCTAATGTGCAGGATGAGATTAGTGGAGCTAAAGTCTTAGGGCTTCCCAGACACAAATCCTGAGTCAAGGACTCAAATGAAGTAGTTTAGCAGGGCAGATGTCCTACGAAACACCAAAAGGGAAGCAAAGAGAGCAGGGAAGGGAAACAGTAGAGTGCACTAAACTGAGTTATTCCTGTGAGTTACTGGAGATCTATTCTGTTGAAAACTCTGCAACTCAGTGTGGAAGGTGCACCTCAAAATTAACCTTCCTAAGGGATGAAGGAATTGAGATATTTGTATACCAACTCTCATTTGTTATTGGTTGAAATCTGCTTCTAAAAGTCATCAATTTTCTATCATATTTGTCCTTCTTTGAGTATAGGCAGCATGGATCTCACAGAGAATTCTCGGGTAGCTGGAAGTCAGCTCTTATTTATTATATATATCATAATAAGGCCATAGGGTATGCCTTACCATATCGATATTTGTTGAAATCCTATTTATCTTCAATGCTACCTCAAATAATCATTGTGAAACCATGCCTAATTCTCCTATTTGGCATTAATTATATTTTTAGCTTTATTCCCCTAGCGCATCTCTTACAAACTGGTCAATCTAATAGAGTAAAATCATGCATATATCTGTTGACCATGCTATAATGTGAACATCTTGAAGTCAGGGGCTATGAGACACAGAGTTCTTTCTCTCAAATCACCTGGCACAGTCTTTGCATGAAGGACTGAACTTGTTGAGTTGGAAGAACTTGACTAGGTAGATAGGGAATCCTATGGTCAGGAACCCAGGTCTCAAGATAAACAGACCTGTGCTCTCATTTCAAATCTGTCACTTAATAACTGTATATCTTAGGCTGGAAATTTACTTCTTTAAGCATTGGTTTTTTCAATAAAATCTATAAAATAAGAATACTGACATATATTGTAGAGCATTGTAATAATAAAAATGCCTTTCTCATATCATGTGTTCTTGTTCTTATATTGTCTAGTAGCCAGAACCCAGATTAATGGGGAAAGTTAAAGAAGTCCTACACATAAGCAGGAAGATTGAGCATAGGTGATGTTTGTGTTCTTTTCAACTCTAAAATTCTGTAAAATAATATAATGCATATTTTCCTGGCCTCAACCAGCTTAAAGATAAAATTAGTGTAAATTATTTTTATGAAGTTGAATAGTTTCAAAGTAATTAGTTTAGTTCTAGCTTTATTAGCAATTGTGCAATCTTTTTGAATTGAAATCTTTTTTGAATCTTTTCCCCGTTCAAAAAATTCTCTTGACTATTTCAGGCGTGTGTCCTCCCTAAAGTCTGAAAGTGAGGAACATTGCCTATTGTATTCATCAGAGTTCTCTTAGAGGAACAGAACTAATAAGATATGTGTGTGTGTGTGTGTAAGTATGTATATATACACACATATCTTAGTACATACATATCTCTATATATCACACACATATACACTATGATACATAGTGTATATATGTTGTATATATACACACTATATCATACACACTATATCATAATGCATATGATATAGTGTGTATATATCAAGTTAATACTTAAACTCCCTTAGTGCGTGTGTGTGTGTGTATATATACACACACACACACACACACACACACTAAAAGTGCACTTTGAAGACTGGGTAAAATTTTTCTTTACCCAGTATTTGAATATATACACACACTTGTATGTTATATTTGCATATATACACACTAAGGGAGTATAATAAGTATTAAGTTGCACAATCACAAGGTCCCACAATAGACTGTATGCAAGCTGAGGAGCAAGGAGAGCCAGTCTGAGCCCTAAAACTGAAGAACTTGGAGTCCAGTATTCAAGGACAAGAAGCACCCAGCATAGGAAAAAGATGTAGGCTGGGAGGCTAGGCCCATAGTCTCCTTTTCATGTTTTTCTGCCTGCTTTATATTTCCTGGAAGCTGATTAGATTGTGACCACCAGATTAAGGGTGGATCTGCCTTCCCCAACCCACTGACTCAAATGTTAATCTCTTTGGCAACACCCACACAGACACACCCGGTATTAACGCTTTGTATCCTTCAATCTAATTAAGTTGACACTCAGTATTAACCATCACACCTATTTCATTATCAGTGTACCATTAGGATCTAGAATATTGCCTGGAATGTTACAAGTGCCCTAGCCACCTGTACTTGCTTTTGAATGAATGAGTATGAGAGGTTGGTATGTGCGTACACACGTGTCCATTCAGGGGTTGAATGTATATTTGGGCATTTGAATATATTCTACCCAATTACTAAATATGCTACTAAAGATATCACTCCTTCATATAAAGGAAAGATATCCGAGTCTAAACTCACTTCACGTTTTCTAAACTTGCTATGAAACTGTAGAACAATCCTTGAAAATAATGTGGAAACAGTTACATTTGAGCAGGAAGTAGAGTTAGGACAATGCCAACAAGAAGTGTTAACCAGAAGTGTTATAACTTATGGTCTGACATAGCAGATGCACATTAAAAAAACGGGATTTTTGGTATTGAGTTTTCAGGTTACACAAGATATATAAATTCTCTTTGAATTCTAGCATTCTCTAAATGTATAATGTGGTCATTAAAAATTAATAAATAGGGCCAGGTGTTGTAGTTCACGTTTGTAATCCCAGCACTTTGGGAGGCCAAGGTGGGCGGATCACTTGAGGTCAGGAGTTCGAGACCAGCCTGGCCAACATGACGAAACTCCATCTCTACTAAAAATACCAAAATTAGCCAGGCATGGTAGTGCATGCCTGTAATCCAAGCTACTACGGAGGCGGAAGCAGGCGAATCTCTTGAACCCAGGAGGCAGAGATTTCAGTTAGCCGAGATTGCACCATTGCACTTCAGCCTAGGTGACAGAGTGAGAGTAGTCTCATAAAAATAAATAAATAAATAAAAATTATTAAATAGATTGTTTAGGAATCTAATGAACTTAGATAAAGAAAGAAAAGTTTTCAACATTCTGATGAAAATCTAGTAATTTAAGGGTTAAAATGGTGCCCCTGGAAGTTCAGAGGAGTGGTTAAAAAAAATGAGACGGAGTATTGGATAGGGCTTGGGGTGGTATCCCACATCTGGCTTTTGCCAGCTAAGATGTTTTTCAACAATGTAGTCACCTAAAAACTCACTTTTATGACATGTAAATTATGAATAATGCTGATTTCACATTGTTATAAAGATTAAAAATTATCATGTGTGGTAATAGTTCCTGAAACCTCTGAAACATAAAAATGCTCCATAATTGGCACAATGTTTTATTTTGTTTATAATCAGTGCCTTAGGCTGAAATACCATGCAAAAAGATGCTCATTTTGGCCATTAATATGCTATCAAGGGATCTTTGTTGTATGTCTTTTGATCCAATAGGTGAAATAAAATAGATTTCTACAACTCCTTATATTCTACAAAATTAATCTGACTCTAGCAGATCAGAAAACAGATTGCTTTATTAAGGCAGAACATTTAAAACAGTGCTGGATCATAATAAGAAATCTCTGTTTGCTATTCCCATCTTTAAAATATCTTATTTCATGTTTGACCTTTTGACACAGATGTTTTTAGGTAATTTATCTGATAATCTTTTTTTTATTTTGAATAATGGTTATTTCTTTCAAATATGCATGCTAACTTGCCAAAAATAAATTTGTAAAAGAAAAAATTTTTAAAAATCTGTAATACCAGCAGCCCAAGACATTCCCTTCTACTATGCTAGAATTTTCCTCTTGTTCCCTTCATGCATCAATTCATTTGTCTATATTCATTAATCTTTTATTTTAAAAAGGCATATTTACATAGGTCTGCCTCCATTTTTACCAGCTTTTATTCTACAAAAATTTTTTCATATTGTTGTTTTTGAAAAAAAAGCAATCTTTTTATAAAGTTTGCAGAGTATTCCACACTTTATTTAATCCACCCTACCTTTGAAACAGTAAGTTGTTTTCAATTGTTTTTTACAATAAATTCACTGTTGTTATGGTATCATTGGACATAAATCATTGCTGCATATCTGATTATGTCTTCAGGGTGAATTATATAAAATATAATTACTAGAGCAATGAATATGAATATTTTCAAATCTCTTGTTTCACCTTATCAAATTTCTCTCTAGAAAGGTCATTAAATTTCTGTCTAGAACCCTAGTGTCTATTTCAATCAAGGTAAGAGCCAAAATTCCTATAAGGTCTACATATGTGGCTCACTATTAAAGCTCTGACCTCCCCTTCACTACTTTCTTCCTTATTTATTCCACCGTGAACACACTTGGCTTCCTGGATGCTCTTTTTACGCAACATTCATGTTCTAGCCTCTTAGTTTCCTCTTGTAAATTATTCTTCTCTCAGCTATTGCTTGGAGTCCACCATATCTCTGACGATGTTTTCCTCCAATTTCACTTCTTCAATGAAGTCTAGCCTTATCACCTTCTTTCTTCTGCAACTTCCGCACTCAAAGTCCTGACTTTATAATTTAACCATTTATTGTAATATTTAAAAATTTTCCCTCTCCTCATTCTGTAAATTTAACATTTTGAAATTTATGTTTTTGGCTACTGGCCAAGAACAGGCTATAGGACACTACATACTTAGGTATCTTCAACTTATCTGCACTGATGTATCCAAATTATCTATAGTAATGCCTCATGCATCATAGTTGCTAAATATTTGCTGAATAAATAAACACATTGACTATCACTTCCAGCAACTATTATGAGTTTTTCTATTAGGCAACACTCCCATAAATAACGTATGTTTTCTTCTGTTTCTTCCATAGTGATCATATTTTCTCTCTATTGTCCCTGTTGTATTACTTTTACTTCTGTGTTCTAAGAGTTATAGCAAAGTTATCTTACAAACCATCAAACATGTTTTCTCTAAAATTGATTTTGAAATTTACCATTTTTAATGATTTATTAAAAAAAAATCTTACATGTGTACTGGTTTGTGCATATCTGTGTGTCCATAAATAATTTTATTTTAATAATCCCACATAAAAAATGGCTGCCTTATTTCCATTCTCCTTTCAACAACATCTTTTAAAAATTTTAGTTTATTTTTGTCAAAATTTGAGTTTTATAAAGCCCCTAATTTATTTAATTATATTCCAGAATCAAAGTAAATATATTTTTAATTTTTTTGTTACTGATATTTATAATATTTAAAGTATGTTCTGTTTCTTGAGTATTTTTTTCCTGTGACTTGAGTAAATAAAATTATGGTCAGTTTTTTGTTCTGTATTTGTTTACACATCCTTGAATGAAAAAAGATTCAGTCATTCATAGTACTTGTCCATAAACTGGCATTTCCCTTCATTTCTATTCCTGTTTACTAGTTAAGAGTATCACTGTTTCCTCTCAGGACTTAAGCTAGTGAGCCAGCAGACATATTAATACATAGCTTTCCACACACATACACACAAATTGTGTCTAGTTTATCAAATGTGGCTTACAGAATTAAGGGAAGGGATCATCAGCTCTCTCTGGATTGAATTAAGAAAAGTGAAAATTATTTGTCAGTAATTAATAATAGAGTTGATACTTGATCAACATGGGTTTGAACTGAGCAGGTCCACTTATATGTGGATTTTCTTCTACCTCTGCTACCCTTGAGACAAGACCAATTCCTCTTGTTCCTCCTACTACTTGGCTTACTCAATGTGAAGACGAGAATGAAGACCTTTATGATAATCCACTTCCACTTAATAAATAGTACCCAGAGTTGACCCTTAAATTATGCAGGGGCTAGGGTGTCAACCCACCACACAGTAAAAATGCTGTGTATAATTTTGACTCTCCCCAAAACTTAACTACTAAAAGCCTACTGCTGACCAGAAGGCTTACAAATAACATAAACACATCCCTTTTGTATATGTACTATGTACCTTATTTTTACAATAAAGTAACTTAGAAAAAAGAAAATGTTACTAAGAAAATTGCAAGTAAGAGGAAACGTATTTACTATTCATTAAATCGAAGTGTATCAGAATGGAGATCCTCATCGTCCTCATCTTCACATTGTGTAGGCTAAGGACTAGGAGAGAGAGGTAAGATTGGCTTTGCTGTCTCAGGGGTGGCAGAAGAAGTAAAGGTGGAACAAGAGGCAGAAGAGTTAGGCACACCCCGTTAACTTTTAATGAAAAAATCCAGGCTGGACTTAGTGTTTGACATCTGTAATATAAAAACTTTGGGAGGCTGAGGGAGAACGATCACTTGAAGCCAGAAATTTGAGACTAGCCCGGGCAACATAGTGAGACATTGTCTCTACAAAATATTTGTTTTAAAAAATTAGCTGGGTGTAGTGGATGCATACCTGTAGACCTAGCTACTTGAGAGTTGGAGGTAGGAGGATTACTTGAGCAGGAAGTTTGAGGCTGCAGTGGCTATGATTGCACCATTGCACTCCAGCCTAGGCAATATAGTGAGAATCCACCTCAAAAAAAAAAAAAAAAATTCACTTGTGAGTGGTGGCACACAGTTCAAATCCATGTTTTTCAAGGGTCAACAGTATTTGTTCTCTTTCTTATAACTGTCTTAATAACATTTTCTTTCTATTTGCTTACATTGAGAATATAGTACAAAACACATATAACATATGAAATATGTGTGAATCCATTGTTTATGTTAGTGGTAAGGCTTCTGGTTAAGAATAGGCTATAGTTAAGATCTGGGGGAGTCTAAAGTTATATGCAGATTTTTGACTGCATGGGGGTGGCCACCACCCCTAACCCCTCTTTTTTTCAAGGGTCAATTGTAATACTTAATTTTCCTCTGGCCAGAAAGCCAGAGGAAAAAACTAAAATTTCAAGTCAGTACCATGCCCATGACTTTTTCTGTCACAAATTATTATTAGCCTGACTTCAAATTCTAGAATAAGAGGGCTAGCATCTATCTATTTACACAGTTCTTTATTACATTACTAGAAACAGAATAAACAAATGCCTTAAGGGAGTAAAATCATGATGACCAGTTTTCTTGGTGGAGATCCTGATTTCTAAAATACAAAAATAAAATGCAAAGATGTCTTCTCATCTTTTTCCCCAAATTTTATTTCCCTTTGGAACAAAATTTTGTTTTAGTTTCATCACCAGTAGTGATTTTCATTTCATATCTTCAAACTCATCGTTAATGAAAATTTTGTTTGATTCTGTTTTCATGGTTGTATGTTTTCGTTTTACAAAGAGAATTTAGTTTTTATTTTGCAGAATATATTCTGCTAGTCAGATATTATCTTTAAGAGGGCTACATTGAATTTTATCTCTGCTTTTTAAATGATCAATTCCAGCACTCCTGTAATATTACAGTATTTTAACAAATCTTAGCATTGTATTTTCAATAACTTTTATTTTTGCATCTCATGTTGTTCTTTTTCTACATTTCACCTTATACTCTATTGTTTTTTTTTTTTTTTTTTTTTTTTTAGGCTTCTTGTCCTGCAAGATGGGGGAAAAACTGACTTCCTGTCCTGGGATTTGTAAAATCACTGCTCCCTCCTCCCCCATATTGCTCAATGACTTCAGCCAAATTTGCTTTCCCCAAATCTAACCTCCTCTGGGATCTTCAGATAAGCAGGCTTGTGGTTGAGAAGTGAAGACTTTCTTAGTATCCTTCAATGCAGAACTTCATTGAAGAAAAGATAGGAAAACAAAGATGGTTGAGAGATCTTTAAAGAATTCAAGAAAAAGGAAGTTTCTTTTTTTTTTGTTTTTTTAGAAAGAAAGAAAAAAAAGAATGAAGAAGAGGAGGAAAAAGAAAGAGAAAAAGAGAGAGTATACTCTATTCTTTATAAAATTTTCTTGTATATTAAATTTTGTATATACTAATAGGAATTCTTAGTAATCTTCTAAACTATTGATTGAGATATAATAAATTATGGTGAGAGTAATGTTAGTACTCTTTTCTGATGGGGAAGCAACTGGCAGAAACTCAAATCCCAGGGATCCTGTTGGTATGCCTTCAAATCCCATTTACTAAGCCAGTGCACCCCTACCTCAGCTAGTGATAGCTGTGAGTTTGGGCTGATAATGGCTCACACCTGCTGCTTCTGTAGGGTATTGTCTTTGAAAATGATCATATATGGAGGATTTGTCTCCAAACGACCACCCTGCAGTAAAGGCAGAAACAGCCTATATTAATGATTAACTAATACTAGGAAACAAGATGCTAGGCCCTTGCCTAAAGGTGGCAGTGCCTTATAGAGATCTCACTCATGTTTCTTTAGATCTATTCCTTAGTGTCCATTGCTACATGAAGAAATGAAACTGATTGTGTCATATTGACTTTGTATTTAGTAGCATTGCTAAACTCAGATACGTACATACATAGATATATAAGTGTATATATGTATATATATGTACATAATATTCTAAATACACAATGACTTTGTCTATGAATGATGAACATTTTACTCCTTCTTGCAAAATTATCATAAAATTCATTTGTTTGTTTTGTCTTGTTTTTATTACTCTAGCCAGGAAGACTGTTATCAAAATGCTGAACAGAAGCAATGATGGCAGACATCTTGTAAAATTGTTTATGTTTGGACAAGAGTTTGTAATATTTCACTACTAAATATTGCAACTGCTATAAACTTTAAATTAATCTTCACTGATTAACACATTTTCACTTTATTTACAGTTTGCTATAATTTAGTATGAAGGACTGTTGCATTTTTATCACTTGCTTTTTGTTTCAATCAACATAGCATGATTCATCTGCTATATTTCTACTAATGTGGTGATTTACAATAATTTATTTCCAAATAATAAACCAACTTTATATTTTTGGAAAGTCTGATTTATTTGTGATATATAATTTCTTATACAATATATCGCTAGATCCAATTTTCTCATAATGTGTTCAGGATTTTTTTATTTAGTCTTTTAAGATAGATAGAACTATAGTTTTCCTTTATTGTATATCCTTGTCTGTTTTTACAATCTATGGCTCTTTCTCTTAAAAAATTATATTCGTATATGTTCCATCTTTATTTTCTGCAGTTTCATGTATTATTGGTGTTATTTCTTCCTTGATTGTTTGGAAGAATTTGCAGGTGAAATCATCTCATCCAGAAGTTTTCTTTGTGGGAAAGCTGATTATTACTTCAATGAACATAGAGCTATTTACATTTTCCATTTCTTTTGTGTCAATTTTGAGAAATTTCATTTTTTTAAATAAATTTTTCTATTTCCACTTAATTTCCAAATTTTGGGATGAAGTAGTCTATAATATTCTCTTATTGGCTTGTGATAAGTCTATCTTTCAACCACTCCTTTAGTGGCTTCCCTAGACATGAGTAAAATACTAATATTATAAATACTATCATAAAATGCAGTTAAGAATCTACTTTATATTAGTCCTTTTCTCAATTCTTAGCCATGTAAACATAATCTTTGTATTGTTATTCATGTATTTTATTTTACATTTATTTGACCTTCCAAATCATTGTTGTTTTGAACATTTTGTTTGTATGTATATAGATATATGTTTTGCCTATGTATTTACTTTTATTTATTATTATTATTTCATCATCCAGGTAAGCCTAGTACCCACTAATTATTCCTGATCCTTTCCCTCCTCCTACATATTCTTTATTTATTATACTACTACCTTTCCATGTGGGATTAGTTTTCATCTGCCTTAAGTACTTTCTTTAATAATTTTTTTGTTATGAATCTGTTGTCACAAACCTCAGTTTTTGTGGGGCTTTTGGGTAGGAGAAGGCAAGGATGGCCATTTTACCTTCAGTTTCAAAAATATTTTCACTGTATATTTGATAATAGAAGTCCTCTTTATTTTAGTACTATAAAAATGCCATTCTCTTATCTTCTGATTTCCACTGTTTATAGTGAAAAGTTACACATGAGGCTTAGTGTTTTGAAGCTAGTATATCTTCTATCTCTAAATGCTTTTTTCTTGCTTTTGGTTTTTACCAGTTTTAATATGATGAACCTAAGTGTAATTATTCATTGAATTTTTTCTGTTTTGGTTTAGCAAAACTTCTTGAATATCTGAGTTGATATATCTCATAAGTTAGTATCATGCTCTCTCTGATATTGCTTCTGACCCACCTACTGTTTATTACTTTCTTACTGAGACTCAAATTACATTTATGTAAAAACTTTTTACTGGTCTCTACATACAATTTTTACTCTCATTTTTCTAATTTGTATCTGTTTTTTCTCATGTATGTTCCAAGCCGGGTTTTTCTTTTAACCAGTGTAACTCCCCATTCACTAATTATTTTTTCTGTACAATGTAATGTGCTAAATCTATCAAATTCTTAATTTCAGTTATTCTGCTTTTCACCTTTAGATTTATTTTTAATATATTACATTTCTCTGATAAAATGATCTTGCCCATATGTTCTCTCAAACACATTAATCACAATTATTTTATTTTTTATTTTGTTTTGTTTCTATTTCTCTTATTTTCTTTTTTTAAAAAATTTGATTTTAAGTTCAGGAATATAAGTGTGTCATGGGGTTTGTTGTACAGATTATTTCAACTCCTGGGTAAACATAGTATCCACTATTTTTCCTGATCTACTTCCTTCTCCTACCCCCAAATTAATCATAAGTATTTTATTTTATTTCTATTTCTCTTATTTTTCTTTTTTAAAACTTTTAAATTCTGGGGCACAAGTGCAGGTTTGTTACATAGGCAAATGTGTGTCATAGGGGTTTAATGTACAGATTATTTCATCATCCAGGTAAGCCTAGTACCCACTAATTATTCCCGATTCTCCCCCTCCTCCTACTCTCCACACTTCAAAAGGCCCCATTGTGTGTTGTTCTCCTTTATGTGTCCACGTGTTCTCATTATTTAGCTCCCACATATAAGTGAGAACAATCAGTATTTGGTTTCTGTTGCTGTGTTAGTTTGCTAACAGTAATGGCCTCTAGGTCCATCCATGTCCATGCAAAGGACATGATCTTGTTTTCTTTTTCTTTTTTTTTTAATGGCTGTACAGTATTCCATGGTATATATGTTCCACATTTTCTTTATCTAATCTATCATTGACAGGCACTTATGTTGATACAATGTCTTTGCTACTGTAATTGCAGTTAAGATCCCTAGATAATGTATTAGTCTGTTTCCATGCTGCTGATAAAGACATACCTGAGACTGGGAAGAAACAGAGGTTTAGTTGGACTTATAGTTCCACGTGGTTGGGGAGGCCTCAGAATCATAGCGGGAGGTGAAAGGCACATTTTACATGGTGGCAGAAAGGAAAACTGAGGAAAAAGCAGAAACCTCTGATAAACTCATCAGATCTCATGAGACTTATTCACTGTCACGAGAATAGCACAAGAAAGACAGGCCACCGTGATTCAATTGCTTCCCCAGGGTCCCTCCCACAACCCATGGGAATTCTGGGAGATCGAATTCAAGATGGGATTTGGGTGGGGACACAGAGCCCAAAACTATATCCTTCTGTCCCTGGCCCCTTACATTTCAAAGCCAATCATGCCTTCCCAACAGTCCCCCAAAGTCTTAACTCATTTCAGCATGAACCCAAAGTCCACAGTCCAAAGTCTCATCTGAGACAAGGCCAGCCATTTCTGCCTATGAGCCTGTAAAATCAAAAGCAAGCTAGTTACTTCCTAGATACAGTGGGGGTACTGGTATTGGGCAAGGGCAGCCATTTCAAATGGGAGAAATCAGCCAAAACGAAGGGGTTAAAGCGCCCATGCAAGTTCAAAATCCAGCAGGGCAGTCAAATTTTAAAGCTTCAAAATGATCTCCTTTGACTCCAGGTCTCACTGATGCAAGAGGTGGGTTCCCATAGTCTTGGGCAGCTCCACCCCTGTGGCTTTGTAGAGTAGGCCTCCCTCCTGGCTGTTTTCATGGGCTGGCTTTGAGTGTCTGTGGCTTTTCCAGGGGCATGGCATGAGCCGTTGGTGGATCTACCATTCTGGGAGTCTGGAGAATGGTGGCTTTCTTTTCACAGCTTCACAAGGCGGTGCCCCAGTAGGGACTCTGTGGGGGCTTCAACCCCACATCACCCTTCTGCACTACCCTAGCAGAGGTTACCCATGAGGGCCTTGCCCCTGCAGCATACATTTGCTTGAGCATCCAGATGTTTCCATACATCTTCTGAAATCTAGGCCGTTACCAAACTTCAATTCTTGACTTCTATGCACCTATACACTCAACACCATGTGGAAGCTGTCAAGGCTTAGGGCTTCCACCTTCTGAAGCCACACCACGAGCTGTACATTAGCCCTTTTCAGCCACAGCTGGAATGGCTGGCACACAGGGCACCAGGTGCCTAGGCTGCACACAGCACAGGGGACCCCCAGCCAGGCCCACAAAACCACTTTTTCCTTCTTGGCTTCCCACTCTATTGGTACCAATTTTCTGTATTAGTCCATTTTCACATACTGATAAAGACATCCCTGAGACTGGGAAGAAAAAGAAGTTTAATTGGTCTTACAGTTCCACATGGCTGGGGAGGCCTCAGAATCATGGTGAGAGGTGAAAGGCACTTCTTACATGGTGGTAGCAAGAGAAAATGAGGAAGAAGCAAAAGCTGAAACACATGATAAACCCATCAGCTCTCATAAGTCTTATTCACTATCATGAAAATAGCGTGGAAAAGACAGGCCTCCATGATTCAATTACCTCCTCTTGGGTTCCTCTCACAACACATGAAAATTCTGGAAGATAATTCAAGTTGATGCAAATTGATAGGTCTGGTCAGATTTGACAATCTGAGTCCTCCTAAGGATAAAGTTGATGATTTTTAAATATTTTTACATCTTAAAGTGTGCAGCATAGCAGCTTGTATCTACCTTGATCTTAATAAATATTTGTTCAATTTAATTAAACACAAAAATGGGAACTATCAGCCTAAGCTTTCATTTAAGAGGGTACTTAGAATGAGTCTCCAATTTTACCCTCCAGATATATTCTCACCCTTCCCTGTGTGCAGACAGGCTAACCTTGATGGATTGCATCAAGAAGCTTCCTCAACCCCTGGCTTCTGGTTGGATTGGCAAATAAGAGGCCATGGCAGAAGATCAGAGGTAAGAAAAATAGTGAGATAAACATGTCTATTTCCCTGGATTCTTTCTTGCCAGATTACCACTCACTAAGTTCCAGTAAATACTTTCTCCTTTAATTGCTTCAATTCTAAGGGTGCTACTAGTGGCTTACTGTTATAAATACACATACATTTAGGATATTCTACTGTTCTTCACTAGTTCCTTAATTTCACCCACAACTTTTTAATAGGGCCTTTATTAGATTCTTCTCAATTACTCAGTTTTAGTATGATACATTTTCCTGCCCACGCCATAATTAATAAATAGCCTTCCCCTATATTCTCTGACCATCCCCTTCCTAATCTCCAGGGGTATTAGTCCATTTTCATATTGCTATGAAGAAATGCCTGAGACTGAGTAATTTATAAAGAAAAAATAGGTTTAATAGACTCACAGTTCCACATGGCTGGGGAGGTCTCACAGTCATGGCAGAAGGCAAAGAAGGAACAAAGACACATCTTACATGGCAGCAGGCAAGAGATCATATGCAGGGGAACTCCCCTTTATAAAACCATCAGGTCTCATGAGACTTATTCACTGTCACAAGAATAGTATGAGAAAAACCCGCCCCCATGATTCAATTACCTCCCATTGGGTCTCTCTCATGACACATGGGGATTATGGGAGCTACAATTCAAAATGAGATTTGGGTGGGGACAGACCCAAACCATATTACCAGGTTTTAAGAAATATTGAGCTAACTTGGTCCCTGGGACCTATCAGTGAAAAATTTGGAAGAGTGACCAAGAAGGTGTTGATTTATTTCCTCTTATTCAGTACCCAGATAAGTCTGGCATGAATCTACAGATGAGCCTAATGATAGGAAGAAGGCAGCCATGGGCCATGTGCTATCTGAATCTTGCAAATAGTGCTCAGGAGACAAGACCTTATACTTTTTATTCTTGGTGCAATTCTTGTCCCTGAGGGTTTATTAGTCCCTTTAAATGATACTAGCCACTACAAGCACAGTACAACCTAGAGTGGAATAGCTACCTAAACTTAAGTCGTGATGTTCATCTTTCTTCCCCATTTTTGACATTGCAGAGGGCTTATTGTTTTGACTACCAATTTTTTTTTCCACGAACTTGATGGTTTTCTGCTTTTTCATGTGAGAGTAATGTATTTGTCCATTTTCATGCTCCTGATAAAGACATAACTGAGACTGGGCAATTTACAAAAGAAAGAGGTTTAATTGGACTTACAGTTCCACGAGACTGGGGAAGCCTCACAATCATGGTGGAAGGCAAGGAGAAGCAAGTCATGTCTTACATGGATGGCAGCAGGCAAAGAGAGAATGAGGAAGACACAAAAGTGAAAACCCCTGATAAAACCATCAGCTCTCATGAGACTTATTCACAACTTGAGAACAGTATGGGGAAAACTATCCCCATAATTCAATTGTCTCCCACCAGGTCCCTCCCACAACATGTGAGAATTATGGGAATACAATTCAAGATGAGATTTGAATGGGGACAGAGCCAGCCATATCATTCTGCCCCTGGTCCCTGCCAAATCTCATATCTTCACAATTCAAAATCAAAGTCATGCCTTCTCAACAGTCTCCCAAAGTCTTAACTCCTTCAGCATTAACTCAAAAGTCCACAGTCCACAGTATCATCTGAGACAAGGCAAGTCTCTTCTTCCTATGAGCCTGTAAAATCAAAAGCAAGCTAGGTGTTTCCTAGATACAATGGGGGTGCAGACATCAGGTGAATACAACCATTCCAAATAGGAGAAATTGGCCAAAACAAAGGGGCTATAAGGCCCATGCAAGTCTGATATCCAGTGGGGCAGTCAAATCTTAAAGCTCTAAAATGATCTCCTTTGACTCCATCTCTCACATTGATGCAAGAGGTAAGTTCCCATGCTCTTGGGCAGCTCCATCCCTGTGGCTTTGCAGGGTAAGCCTTCTTTTAGGCTGCTTTCACAGGCTAGCATTGAGTGTCTGTGCTTTTCCAGGTGCACAGTGCAAGCTATTAGTGGATCTACCATTATGGTGTCTAAAGGATCGTGGCTGTCTTCTCACAGCTCCACTAGGTAGTGCCCCAGTAGGGACTCTGTGTGGGGGCTCCAACCCCACATTTCCCTTCTGCATTGTTCTAGCAGAGGTTCTTCACAAGGGCCCACTCCTACAGCAAACTTCTGCCTGGGCATCCAGGCATTTCCATACATCTTCCGAAATCTAGGCAGAGATTCACAAACTTCAATTCTTGACTTATCTGTACCCACAGGCTCAACACCATATGGAAGTTGCCAAGGCTTGGGGCTTGCACCATCTGAAGCCATGGTCTGAAATCTATGTTGGCCCCTTTCAGCCACTGCTGGAGTAGCTGAGATGCAGGGCATCAAGTCAGAGTTAGAGAACTAAATTTTACCTGGTTCTTGCAGTTGTTTTTTAAGTAGTCTAATCTTTCTGCTTATTTAACCTAAATAGTAAACCAGTAATGGGATATACAAATCTCAGGTCAATATTAAGTATTATAACTCATTCTCTCTCTTTACTTCTTGCAAACAGCAAATTCTAGGGGGCGATTCTTCCCTTGTCAAATTCTTCCCAGCTATCCCTGGACAATTATTATGATTCTCTCATGCTTGTAAAACCAGAAATTCTTTATTTGTTATAAATGCAACAGAAGTAAATTACAGCTTACTTAAGTCAAAAGAATTTTGGTAAAATCCAAATGCAGGAATATAGCCGGGCCTGAACCAAGCACCAGACAGTTGGCCAGTTGTCACATCTATTCTTGCCTTTATCTGTTTCTTTTTAAAATTACCTCTCTCTCTCTCCCCCTCTCCGTTCCTCCCTCCCTCCCTCTCCTCCTCTTCCTCCCTCCCTCCCTCTCCTCCTCTTCCCCATCCCAGACCACTTTGGCATATGAATTTGTTTTTGTTTATGGCACATAAGATGTCTTAGGCTTATGGCTGCCCACAACAATAATACATAAAATTCATATGTCATTATTTCAATCATACAAAAGTTAATTAGCTATATCTCAGTTCCAATATCAAAATCCAGGGAGACAGATTATTATCAGCCAGCAATTTTTTTCAAGCTATCATTAATTTATGATTCAGTGCATTGAGTTTGACAATCTGCATTTTTAAAAAAGAAAATAAACTAAAATAGAAAAATCAGACCGTAAGGCACATAGAATACATTGAATATATGGGTATGTATACAGGGTACCAAATAAAATGTACTGTGGGGCTCAATGAAAAACTTGAAAAATACTCTTAGGACCAGTTTGGAGACATTTATGTCTACCTAGGTGAATCATGTATAGCTTATTCAAAAAATAATCAGAAATACTATCAAAATTTTTTCTTAGGATTGGATGAAGTCTGCTAACGATATTAATTCCATACACCAATACTAATTCTCTAAGAACTTCAGATGTTCTTCCCTAGTGTTGGTGTTACTCTAATGACTAATGATGGTGACTAATAATGAAACCTTGTTCTTCTAAAGTGTTAGAGATTGCACAAGGACATCCCTATACTGGTTTGGGCTTACTTTGACAAACCATTCTTTCCCTATACATTGATACTGTGCATCCTTAGATTCAGATACTTTTAACCTCTAACATTTGTTGGAGCAAAATTCATGTGAATGGAGTTTATTCTTGATGTTTTTTACCCAAAGAGTTCCTTTTTCTTCAAATAAATGGAAAAGTTTTTCTTATAGCTTCAGGATAGAGCCAAGCCTGACTGAACATGAGAAAGAACATTATACCCAACACAAGGTCCTCAAATAGAGATTCTCAGTTTCTAAAGCAATAATTAAGAGCTACCAGGGCCACCTTTATAAGTGTACAACTGTGTGGTCACACAAAGCCCTGAAATCAGAAGACCTTTGCACTTGGTTTAGTGTTCTGCTGTTGCCATCTTGAAATTCTTAATGATCTTTGAACTTGAATTTTGAAAATGAAGTCCAGTGGGACAATGGAGCAGAGAAGTTTGACACAAAATGTACGCCCCCTATTCCTGGCCACCTCATTTGCATATAGATGCCTCACAAGACCAGAACTTCATTGGACCCAAAATGTGTGGGAGTTCAATGTAACCCACGTGTACAAGGAAAACCCTTTAAATTTACAACCTGAGTAAGCAAGCAGGGGTGCTGGAAGTCCTATGAGTCCATATTTTTCATTTAAACCAGACCTTGCTTCAATATTTCAATGGCACTCTGAGAAGGAAAAGCAACCAAGAAATTGTATCATAATTTGTTGTTTTATTTGTTTATTTCAGACAGGGTCTTGCTCTGTCACCCAGGCTAGACTGCAGTGGTACGATCTCAGTTCAATGCAAACTCAAACCTCCTGGGCACAAGGGATCTTCCCACTTCAGCCCCCCAGGTAGCTGGGACTACATGCATGAACCACCATGCTTGGCTACTTTCTTGTCTTTTTTGTAGAGATAGTTTTGCCACATTTCCCAGGTGGTCTCAAACTCCTGAGCTCAAGCGATCTGCCCACCTCAGCCTCCCAAAGTGCTGGGAGTACAGGCATGATTACAACGCAGCACTTATTTTCCCTTCCTTTTCTTTTAATCATCTTTCCTTTCCTCTTCTTTTATTTTTTTTAACTTTTACTTTAAGTTTGGAGGTACATGTGAAGGTTTGTTACATAGGTAAACACCTGTAATGGGGGTTTCTAGTACATGTTATATTATCACCCAAGTATTAAGCCCAGTATCCAATAGTTATTTTTTCTGCTTCTCTCCCACTTCAAGCGGACACCAGTTTCTGTTGTTTCCCTCTTTGTGTTTATAAGTTCTTATATTTAGCGCTGACATATAAGTGAAAACATGCAGTATTTGGTTTTCTGTTCCTGCATTAGTTTGCGAAGGATAATAACCTCCAGCTCCATCCTTGCTCCCACAAAAGACAATATCTCATTCTTTTTAATGGCTGCATACCATTCCATGGCATAAATGTAGTACATTTTCTTTATCTGTCATTGATGGGCATTTAGGTAGATTTCATAACTTTGCTATTGTGAGTAGTGCTGAAAAAAATTACGCACGTGTGTCTTTATGGCGGAATGATTTATATTCCTCTGGTATATACCCAGTAATGGGATTGCTGGGTCAAATAGTAGTTCTGCTTTTACCTTTTTTTTTTTTTTTTTTTGAGACAGTCTGGCTCTGTCACCCTGGTTGGACTGCAGTGGCATGGTGTTAGCTCACTGCAACTTCTGCCTCCAGGGTTCAAGTGATTCTCCTGCCTCAGCCACCCAAGTAGTTGAGACTATAGGTGTGCACCACCATGCCCAGGTAATTTTTGTATTTTTAGTACAGACAGAGTTTCACCATGCTGGCCAGGATGCTCTTGAACTCCTGACCTCAAGTGATCTGCCTAACTCCCAAAGTGTGGGGATAACACACATGAACCACCACACCTGGCCTGATTTTAGCTCTTTGAGAAATCACCATACTGCTTTTCACAATGGTTGAACTAATTGACACTCCCAACAATAGTGTATCCGTCTTCTCTTTTCTCTCCAACCTCACCAGCATGTTATTTTTTGACTTTTTAACAATAGCCATTCTGACTGGTGTAAGATGCTATCTCATTGTGGTTTTGATTTGCATTTCTTTAATGATCAGTGATATTGAGCTTTTTTACATATGCTTGTAGGCTGTATGTATGTTCTCTTTTGAGAAGCATCTGTTCATGTCCTATGCCCACTTTTAATGGGGTTGTTTCTCTCTTGTAAATTTGTTTAAGTTTCTTATAGATGCTGGATATTAGACCTTTGTCAGATGTATACTTTGCAAATATTTTCTCCCATTCTGTAGGTTGTCTGTTTATTCTACAGATAGTTTCTTTTGCTGTGCAGAGGCTCTTAAGTTTAGTTAGATCCCATTTGTCAATTTTTGCTTTTGATGCAATTGATTTTGATGTCTTTGCCATGAAATCTTTGTCCTTTTCTATGTCTAGGATGGTATTGCCTAGGTTGCTTTCCAGGGTTTTTATAATTTGGGGTATTACATTTAAATCTTTAATCCATCTTTAGTTGATATTTGTATATGGTGAAAGGAAAAGGTCCAGCTTCAATCTTCTGCATATGGCTAGCCAGTTATCCTAGCATCATTTATTGAATAGGGAATCTATTTCTCATTTCTTGTTTTTGTCAGCTTTGTTGAAGATCAGATGGTTGCAGACACATGGCCTTATTTCTGGGCTTTCTGTTCTGTTCCATTGGTCTATGTGCCTGTTTTTGTACCAGTACCATGCTGTTTTGGTACTGTAGCCCTGTAGTATAGTTTGAAGTCAGGTAACAGGATGCTTCCAGCTTTGCTCATTTTGACTGCCTTGGCTATTCATTTTTGGTTCCATATAAATGTTAAAATACTTTATTCAAGTTCTTGAATAATGTCATTAGTAGTACAATAGGCATAACATTGAATCTGTAAATTGCTTTGGCCATTTTAATAATATTGATTCTTATTACCCATTAACATGGGGTGTTTTTCCATTTGTTTGTGTCTTCTTCTATTTCTTTGAGTAGTGTTTTGTAATTCTCACTGTAGAGATCTTTCATCTCTTTGGTTAGCTGTATTCCTAGGTATTTTATTCATTTTGTGGCAATTGTAAATGGGATTTTCTTTATGATTTGGGGCTCAGTTTGGCTATTGTTGGTGTATAAGAATGCTAGTAATTTTTGTACCTTGATTATGTATCTGCGTTCCTTTTCTGGTAATACAAAGAAACTAAAATAAGATGTGCTGTCTTAGTATATTTTGTGTATAATACAGTATTGTTAACTATAAGTACAATGTTGTACAAAAAGCCACCAGTTTGTATACCTGTATAATTGAAACTGTATATTCCATTCCATTCTTTGATCCTATAGATTTGACTAATTTAGATAGCTCAGAAAGATAATTTAGACAGCTCAAAAAGAATTTTTTTCTTTTTTAAAATGGAGTTGTATTCCATTACTTCCTCACATAAGCCTGTAATTTATGCTGAAAATAATAGAAAAAAAAAGAAAAATATGATACAACTCATAGTTCCTTTTCCTTTCAGTCTTTCTTTACTCATTAGCAAGCCAAATATAGTGTTGGTATCTATACATGTATCAAGAAGTGCAATTTTTTAAAAAGTTGAGTTAAATTTGTGCAGCATTTCTACTATTCTAGTTGGAAAAAAATACATGTGTATATATGAGCTGCAAATATGTAAAAATTATGTAATTTCAGGAATTCCACATAAGAGCTATGCTCTTATAACTGCATTTAGTATTGGCCTTGCACAAAATTAAAATGAATTGTAAAACTTACAATAGTTTAAAATTTTAATTTTTGTTTTTTTAGAATGACATTAAATAGCTAATAATAAACACATCCATAATTGAGAATGAGACCACAGAAGAAAAGCTTTATATTTTAGTACAAGCAAAATAACTTTTTTCCTGCTTTTTGGACAAGGAAGCCCACGTTTTCATCTTGTACTGGTCTCAGAAATTATGTAGCTAGAGTTCAGAGTAGAATGAATTAACTGAGAATTTTAATGCAGGAAACGTGTGCCATTTCTTTACCCTCAGCTTCTTTTCCTAAAATTCCTCTAAAACAACATAGCGTTTTGCTTTTCTGGACTATTGTGTTTCTTGGGAGGACTCACTTAAAGGGAACAATTGTTTATTATTTAAATGTTTATGTAGCTCTTCTGTTGGGGAGGAAAGGAAACACCACCGTATTCCTCCACATTTCTGATTTGTTTTGTTTCCTTCCCTCTGGACTCTGCCCCCACGCTTCACACTAAGATTTCAAGGGTGATGACGAGTCAGATGGCATTTCTCACCAGTGCTCCATTGGGTATCCTAGCAGTTTAGATCACCTCCACTGCAGACAAAGCTGCTAGAAACACATGCAAAACTCAGTTCCCCTCAGAGTTATTCTGAGAACCCTAATTCATTTGAGAAGTGGAGGGATGGCAAAGAACTTCAGCCTACACTCCAACTTACAAAGCAGATAATAACACTGAGTTTTTTCCTGTGATGACGAATCAGAGGAAAAGGCAGTCAGAAACACCATTTTAGCATAGATGGTCAGAATATGCCAACCCTCATATGTCCCAGGCAATGCCATTTTCCACTTGATAGCGACAGTTTTCCTGAGGTGTGGTTAGAGGTGCAATGAGTGAAATGCAATGTGTGGAACTGCAAGGAAGGGAATCAGAATGTTGATATTGAACCAAATGATGAGATGAAGAAGCCCCACAAGGAGAAAACATATGGCCATGCATATGCATGGTGATTCGGATCAGGAGCACATGTGGCTAGATGACACCATGATAATGCTAGGGGAGAGCAGTCAGAATCAGTCCTAAAAGCTGCTTACTCTCTACTGAGTGCCTCCTCATGGTGGGAAGATAGCTCTCAATTATATTAAAATTGATTTCTTCACTCTCTTGCAGGCTGGGGAATATCTCTATCTGAATATGAGTGCAAATTGAAAGTACCTTACTTTGCACTTGTTTTTTTCATTCAAGAAATTGAGATTTTCAATTATATTTTAAAATACACATACATATTGGATATTGATTGATCTTTTCCATCTGTGTTCTTTCTGGCTGAGCAATTCCTCACACATGTCCTTAAAAATCTTTTTAGATGATGATGATGATGATGATAATGCTATAGCATGTCTGTTTCATCTATCAGTATAACATAATCTTATTGAAAATCTGCAGGAGCATACTTGTATTGTTTGAACCATAATCATGAGGAGATCGCATATGTCTCAGTACAGTGTAGCACTGTTGGTGCTCTAGGTGAGAAGCAAGGCCTCTGTTAATAAATGTTATCTTGATGCTGTTTATCCAATTAGTTTTGTTTCATGTGGAACTGGAAACTATGGTGAAGTCCAACTAAATAGCTATTCTTTGGAGAGGATAAAACTTGGTGACGATAACTATAGTAAAGCTCATTTGCCAAGAACTTGAAGATACTGTTGTATACCCAATATTAGAGACATTTCCTTCTAGAAAATGTATCACAGCAGATATAGTTTAAAACATTAGCCTCTATTGACAGCTTTAGAATATACCTCCTTAACACAGTGCATATAAAAATGGACTCTTATTCAGGCTATTTGTTTTTCAGAAAAGTTGCCAAGTTAGATGAACCAAATGAAATTTTAAGACTGATAAATTGTATTATTATTATTCTATTCAAACATTCAAATGATTCCTTGTTTATTTCTCATTTGCAGAATAATTCTGTTGTGTGCTGTGTTATGATTGTGATCTCTCTGGGCTAATAAGGGTATTGTTGCTCTCTCGGTATCTACCTAATCCCTATTACACTATTGTCTCTAAAATGAAGAACGTTCATCTTCAAACATGATTTAAACATTTGGCATCCAACAAAAGCTCAGAAGTATAGAAGGTGCCAAATTAATTTTCTTTTAACAAATATTGGAGTAGCATAATTTTTCAAAGTTCCTTTTGAGGTGCCAGAAACATTTCTTCTCTTACAGAACTTATAGTCTAGTGAGATTATCCAGTCGGTAAATATATGAACACATAAGTGGACAAGGTAATTTCAGATTCGAGTTTTGAAGAAAATAAAATGAGATAACATAGTGACTATATGTAGGGGCTTCTTTAGGTGGTAACAAAAATTCTCTCAAGAGGGTCACACTTGAGTTGAAAATCAACAAATGATAAAGAAGACACTGTGAGATTTGGGGAGATGCATTTCACACAGAGGGAGTAGCAAGCATAAAGAGCTCTGGAAGCAAATCACCTTAAAGTGCTTGAAGTTCCAAATAAAGTTCAGTGTGGCTATAGTACAGTAAGCAAGGCATAAAGAAGTAAGCAGAAGCCAAAGAGGAGAAACCATATAGCAGGAGTCAGATAACACAGGATGACTTCTTGCATTGAGGGAATGTATTCTCTTTCCAGGTCCACAAGGGGGCGTAGTTTCAAAGGCAAGAACTTCCCAGCGCCATACCATCCCCACCCGCCCCACCTCTCCATCTGGGCACTAGAGGTCTTGGTTTAAACTTTCGTGCCCGGGAAAATAATCAAAGTCAATCACTCCAGCGGAGGTTTAAAGGAACTCCTTTCATAGGTCAGGAAACTTAAACAGGATGGAAATTCCTCCCAGGTTAAAAGTCCCCAACCCTACATCTGGGAAGACTCCATGTCTGGATCCCCTTCCATGATCTTGTGGAAGCTGCTCTTTCTCTTTTCTATTTCTTTCTCCTTTTTCTCTCTGCCTAAATAACTTTCTGCAAAACTCTTTCGGTTCCGATATTTACTTAATCACACACTGTCTCAGACGGGGTCCTCCCTCCCATTCTTGGGTGAGTGAGAGACCAAGGGCCTGGAAGAACACAGCCCACTGGGGAGAGAGCTGAGCCTCCCCCGTCACCGGAACCCAGTCTCACTATGATATATCCTATTTTGACAGGTTTTATATCTATCTGTGCTTTAACTTAACTTCATCCTTTGGTTTCTGGAGGATAAAGCTATGTCTGCCTCATTCTAATAAAATTCAGGTATCAACTAGATTGCTCCATTTTTTGATATTTAAAAAAGTTTTGTTTAAAATATTCAACAGCAGGTAGTGGGAAAACCAATAACTCCCAATTACTTCAAAGATTTGTTTGTGGGAGTGATGCAAACATAATGAATTAATTTAATTTGAACGTTAATTAATTGAATTAGACAATTTGAACATTTATCAGGGCAAATAAGAAAGAAATTATTCCCAATAATTGCCATGTGATAAAAGAGAAATGAAACTTAAAACTAGAGTTCAAACTTAATGCTGCAGGGATTGGATATTGGGAAGAGTATAGACATAAATATTAGCCTTAATGAGTATAACTACATGTAAGCAGGAAGCATGGTCTTAGGTCTAGATAAAGTAACAGAACTAAAACAGAACTAAAATGGATGCCACTAAGAAATGGTATATGTACAAATTCTAGATGTTTTTCCCATTAGTAAAAAAGAGATTATAAAGACTCTTTTCTTTGGCTCAAGAGAAACATTATCATTGCTAGTTTTTTGACTGGGGAAAAAAAGTTTAATATGAGAAATCAAAGTTTCAAGCCCATATTGAATATAGTTATGAATCCAAATGTATACAACCCACATGATCCAAGAAGAGATTTTGCATTTATTTAAAAATGGTCTAAGACTGAGGAAATAATGAGGGCACTTGACAGAGGACAAAACAGATCTTTAATAGCAATCTCCCTACCAAGATCCCACATGGATCTTCCATAGAAAAATTTTAAAAAACTGAAATAAACAAACAGGAAAAACCCATCTCTACTGCAGCTACGCTCACAGCAAATGTAAAAGAATACTTAAGAAATGACCCTTCAAAAAGGAGGAAGAAAACCTAGCAGAATTAGCACTATAGATATGTTTAGAATAGACAAGAAAATAACTTTGTCATGATTAAAGACCTAAAGAAAGCAGTAAATAATGCAATGAAAATATAATTCAGACAAGTTGGGATTTGGAAAATGTCCAAATAAGACTTCTATAAATGAAAAAGTAATTATGGAAAAAGGATAAAATAAACACAATAGATAGAGTTAACATTTTTTAAAAAATGAAGTGAGCCTGAGGCAGTTAAACAGAAAGTTACATAAAAAATGTGATAGATGAAAATACAAAAACTTGTGAGATACTTCCAAAATATAGATTCCTAGTCATTTACTGCACCGGGTGAATAGTCACTCAAGGAAACAAAGGGAGGGAAGGAAATCTAACTGCTTATCAAAGAGCTTTAACCTAATCTTCCTTATTTTAGACTGCTGCTTCTCGCCTGGTTTTAAAAGTACCTGGTTCTTCCAGTTCCTAAGTCTTCCTGGTTTTATCTGGTAAAAGTCAGACTCAGACCCAGCTGTTTTCACTTCTAATTTGTAATTCTGCTCCACTGAGGTCTGTAACTTGGTTGTCACTCACCCTTCTGCTTTTTATGTTCCACCTTTTTCTTCTCTTTTCCATGCTCTTGTATATTCATGACTTCAAAGGATTGTCACTGAAAAGAAATAAAAAAGGATATAAGACAGAGACTTTACAAAGATTGGTCTCATGTTAGAGCAATGAATAAGAAGACAAAATAGTAAAAATGTCAATTATCTTCAAGTTAAACAATAAATTAAATATTTCAATCAAGATATGAATATGATTTTTGATAGAAATCAACAATCTGAGCTCTAAAATCTCAGTATAAAGGGAAAGACAATTTTTTAAATAAAGGATGTAGACTTATCCTATAAGATATAAAGACACTGTAATGTTAAATAATTGAATAATGTTTTCATCTTATAGATATGAAAAAGTAGACCCTTGAAACAAACTTGTGAGCCTGGATATAGATATATTCATATATAGCCAGTCTCTGAGCAATGTAAGGATTAGGGAAACTTGTGGAGTTGAAAATTTGCCTATAACTTTTCATACCCCCAAAATTTAACTACTAATAGCCTACTATTAACCAGAAGCATTACTTATAAGATAGACAGTTGGTTAAACACATATTCCATGTGTTATATGTCTTATATACCATATTCTTATAATAAAGTGGCCAGAGAAAAGAAAATACTTTTAAGAAAGTCATAAGAAAGAGAAAATATATTTATTAGCAATAAGTGGAATTAGATTATCATAAAGGTCTTTATTCTCATTATCTTTACATTGAGTACACTGAAGGGGAGGAAGAAAAGGGTTTGATCTTGCTGCCTCAGGGGTGGCAGAGGTAGAAAAGAGGTAAGAAAGACAAGAAAATTTGGCATAATCTACAAAAATAATCATAACTTCTACCTGAATGCTTTGCTTTTTCATTTCTTTAACAATAATTCTATACGGTACAAGTTCTTACACCACTTGCTTTAGTTTCGGTGCTCATATCATTAAAAAAAAACTGATTTTAAAAGAAGTCAAAGCAGTTTTGAGTAATCAGAACTCTTCTGCTGGATTGTCTAATGTGAATTTGCTGCCCATCACGGACACTTCTACATCTTCTTCCTCATCATCTGAAACACTCATCTCCATCAAATCATCTTCTATTAATTCCTCTAGTGTAGTGTCTTTTAGCTCCCGAATTTCTCCAAGATCGCTATCGTAAAGCCCTTCACCCTACACCTTATTTGCCATATCCACAATCTCTCTCATGATTTCCTTGGTTGGCTTTGCTGCAAATCCTATGAAGTCATGCAAAACATCTGGACATACTTTTCTCCAGCAGAAATGCGTTACTTGGGGCTTGACAGTTTTCACGTATTTTTCTACAATGATGGTAATTTCAATGGAGTAATCTTTACAGACTTTCATGATGTTCTCTTTATCAGGGTTCTCTTTCACAGCATTGAAGATCCTTTTCACAGAGTACCATATGTAATGAGCCTTAGCAGTCGTTATGGACCTCTTACTCTAGAGGCTGAATTAGATTGTGTTTGAGGGCAAGTAGACCACGTTGCTGCCTTTGGTGTTGAACTCATGGGGTTCTGGGTGGTGAGGGGCATTGTCCAATATCGAAAGAGCACTTCCTGATTTCAGGGACAAAGCATCCATGGAACTTACCCAGAAAAAAAAGGTTGTGTTCAGGCCCTCTTTCTATACAACCCAAAGTCTGGCAGATGGTGTTTATCCTTTCCATTCAAGGCTTAGGGGTTAGCAGTTTTGTAGATAAGGGCAATCCTGATTATCAATCCAATTACATTTGTACAAAACCATAGTTAGCCTGTCCCTTCCTCTCTTAAATCCTGCTGCTCACTTTTTCTTACTAATAAATGTCCTCTGTGGCATTTTTTTTTTCTAGCATAGGGCACTTTCTTCTGCATTAAAAACCTCTTCAGCACATATCTGTTTTCCTCAATGATTTTCTTACTGGCAATTAGGAACTCTGCTGCTTCTCGCTCAGCAGAAGCTGCTTCTCCTATTACCTTGACTCCTATTATTAATACCTCTCTTACTTCTCTATTACTTTTACTTTTAAAAAAGCCAAACCTCTTTCTAAAATTATTAAACCATCCTTTGCTGGCATTAAATTCTTTAGCTTTAGATCCTCATCTTTCATTTGCTTTAAGTTGTTATACAATGACTTTGCTTTTTCTTGAATTATATTAGAGCCTACATATATGCTTTTCTTACAGCAAATCTGCAACTGCATTTAAGCTGCATTTTCAGTATGAGATAAAAATGTATTTTCTAAAAAGTACAAGTTTTGCATGTCTGCTGGCAGTGGTCCTTAATGCTGAATTTATTTATCTTGAAATGTCTTGAAATGGTAGCCACCACAGCTGTAGACTTCAATCTGTGGAACATATCAAGCAATTCAACCTTTTCTGGTAATCCCATGACTCTGCTCTGCTTCTTGGGAGCACTAGGAGCACTACATATGGGTCTCATGATATTATCTAAGGTTTATAGTATTGCAGTAAACACAATAAAAGTATGCAAGAATTTTGAGACATCACTTTTTATTGCAATACACAATTTATTGGAGAGACTGCTCACCTGGAGATGATTAGCAGTACAAGGCATTTTAAACAGGTACTTGTAACACTTGAGCTCACCACAATAGCAACAGGAGGTGGCTACAAAATTATTACCATAGTGCCTTATATATTGTAGTTACTTTTATGCAGTTATAATTTATTTTTATTTTTTTGAAACGGAGTCTCGCTCCTGTCTCTCAGGCTGGAGTGCAGCGGCACGATCTTGACTCACTGCAATCTCCACCTCGGGTTCAAGCAATTCTCCTGCATCGGCCCCCAGAATAGCTGGGATTACAGGCACCTGCCACCACGCTCAGCTAATTTTTGTATTTTTAGTAGAGATGTGGCTTCACCATATTGGCCAGGCTCTTGAATGCCTGACCTCAGGTAATCCACCTGCTTCGGCCTCCCAAAGTGCTGGGATTACAGGTGTGAGCCACCGTGCCTGGCCTATGCAGTTATAATTTCTTACTGCATCTTTATGTTTGTTTACCTTTCTCTCTACTGCCAATGAATTCATGTACAGTCTGACTTTGTGTGCATGAGTTTTGATACATTTAATCTTTTTTACAACATAATTGTGTATATTTTATGGTAGCAAATGATAAAATTGACTAGAATCTTCATGTATTTGATGCATTCATCACATACCTTTTTCTAAAATTTTACAATATTTCTATGCAACACTGCTTGTCTGCAAGTTTTTCAGATTGCCAAAAATCTCAAAAAATTTTTTCAACATATTTAATGAAAAACACCTGTGTAGTATGTAGACCTGTGCAGTTCAAACCCACGTTGCTCAAAGGTCAAATGTATAGAAAATTGGAATGTAGCAGACTTGGCATTATAATAAATAGTAGAAGGAAAAGAATTATGTATAAAATGATTCCAGGACAAATGGCTAATCACACAATAATAAATAAAACCAGATTGCCTTGTACTGTACTTCATATTATCTTGAATTTAAAGACTTGAATATTAAAACTTTTAGAAGAGAACGCTGTTATGAATTAGAAGCAGGAAATAATTTCTGGAAAATACTCAAAAAGTACAAACTTTAATGAGACAAAGTCTTAATGACTAGAGTAAAAAACCTTTGCATTACAAATGATACCATAAACAAAATTAAAAGACAGTTTTGTGGGAGAAGGTGCTTTTATAGTATGTGATCAACAAAAGATTGGTAAATGGATTACATATTTTTATAAAATGCCTTCAAATTAACATTAGAAAGACAATCCAAAAGTAAAATTGTCATTCTAATGTTTATACACACACACACATATATATAATATACATCTATATATGTATATATATTTACATGTATACATTATATATTATGTATGTATACATATCTGTATATATGCACACACACATGTAAATATATAATATATAATAATAAAAAATTCAAGGCCGGGCGTGGTGGCTCAGGCCTGTAATCCCAGCACTTTGGGAAGCAGAGGCGGGTGGATCACGAGGTCAAGAGATCGAGACCATCCTGGTCAACATGGTGAAACCCCGGCTCTACTAAAAAAAATACAAAAAATTCACTTTGGGAGGCCGAGGCGGGTGGATCACGAGGTCAAGAGATCGAGACCATCCTGGTCAACATTGTGAAACCCCGTCTCTACTAATACAAAAAAATTAGCTGGGCACGGTGGCGCGTGCCTGTAATCCCAGCTACTCAGGAGGCTGAGGAAGGAGAATTGCCTGAACCCAGGAGGCGGAGGTTGCGGTGAGCCGAGATCGCGCCATTGCACTCCAGCCTGGGTAACGAGAGCGAAACTCCGTCTCAAAAAAAAAAAAAAAAAAAAAAAAAATACAAAAAATTAGCTGGGCATGGTGGCGCGTGCCTGTAATCCCAGCTACTCAGGAGGCTGAGGCAGGAGAATTGCCTGAACCCAGGAGGCGGAGGTTGCGGTGAGCCGAGATCGCGCCATTGCACTCCACTCTGGGTAACAAGAGCGAAACTCCGTCTCCAAAAAAAAAAAATTCAGCGAAGTGGAGGCTTGGATGGCCAATAAATACAAGAAAAAATAATCAACTACAGTTGTAACAGAACATATAATTTTAAACAATGAGCTACCACATCTCAGTTTGACAAAATGTGTAAAAATCAGATATTCATTATTGTGATGCTGTAGAGAAAGAAAAATTATCATTTTGGCATTATCTGGTAAATTTGAAAATTCATTATTCTACAGCCCTGTAATTCCAATGCAAAGAACGTACTCTAGTGCTATGGTGTTTCAACCTACAAGAACTCTATTTTATATTGTGACTCAATATACGCCAGGATACAACTGAAACTAAATTTTCATGAAAGAGTACTTATTCTATTTGTGTGTGATATGGTTATGCATTGAATTGTGTCTTTTAAAATTCAAATGTTGAAGACTAACCCCCAATACCTCAGAATGTGGCTTTACAGAATGTGGAGAAAGAATTTTTACAAAAACAATCAACTTTAAATGAGATAATTAGGGTGGACTCTAATTGAATATGACTGGTGTCTTAATAAAAAGGGCAATTTGGAGACATTCACATAGGGAGAATGCCATAGATAAAAGTAGAGACTGAAATAATGTTTTCATAAGCCAATGAATACCAAAAATTGACAGGAAACAACCAGAAGCCAGGTGACAGGGCTAGCTTCTATTTGTTGACCTTCATAAGGAGCCAACACTGCTAACATCACAATCTTGACCTTCTAGCCTCCAGTACTGTCAGACAGTAGACTGTTGCTTAAGCCACTTTGTTACAGCCTCCACAGCAAACTAGTAGAGATGAGCAATAATAGTAGTCTCTTTTATTCTGTTTTAAAAGTTGAAATTCATGAAATTAACTGTATGGTCTACAAATTAATTGTGACCTATAATTTGAAAAATTTTGCCCAGGAAAATATCTTGCATATACTTCTACCAAGAATTCACGTATTCATAATAGCAAAAACCTGTAATTATGTAAACATCAACCAAAAAGAGAATGGATAAAATGAATTGTTGTATATTAATGTAAGGGTCTACTCAATTGTAACTAAAATGAATTAACTAGAGCTACATGTATGAATATGGAAAAATGTTAAATTATAAGGTAATGAATACAAGACAAGTATAACATGATGCATATAATTTAAGATCATTTATGGAAGAAAGTTCAGAAAATAAAATACATTTTTATGAGTACAAATATATGTTGCAAATTTATGAAAATTTGCATGAAGCTATCATATCACTCAAAATGGTAATTATTTTCTCTCTGTTGAAATACAGGGTCATATAAAAGGGAGAATTTGCTGTATCTCTAAATTAAAAATAAATCACATTTACAGTAAATTTGTATTTATAATATTCACAGAATAAGTAAAAAATAATTCACCTCATGTTTGCTTTTTAAATGCTTTTTACATTTATCCACTATCCTATCACTTGAAAACATCATGAAGTCAGAATTATGAATATTTTGAGAGGCAAACATAGTAAATACCTTAATACTTCCATCCACTGTGCCTGTAATATTAAAATACCAACTCAGTTCTAAAAAACTTAAAAAGGTGACAAATCCATTTGTTTACTATCATATGTGAAAAAATGAAACATTAATTGAGTGCTTTTCATTTTGTTTCTCGTGTTATGTAGTTCTTTTTTAAAATAGAGGACAATGATTCTCATACATCTGTAATTTATTTCATAATTCACTCCAAAATTTTCTTTATCAGATCTTATGTGGCCACCATTCCATTATGTTCCTGTACGTGTGTGTTCATGCATCAAAGTAGCAAAGATCAGAGGCCAGACTGCATTGTGAGGTGTACATTCAAGAAGAAGATACAGAAATGCAACAAACCTTTTTGTTTTGAAGAAACTGTTTCCTAAAGGTCCCCAATTACTAGGAACTTTTCTATCAAAGACATAAATAAGCCCTTTGAGTCTTAAAGACTTCAGATTGTCCAGAAGGAATAACTTATCTTTTACTTAAAAAATTAATGGTACTGGCGGGACATGGTGGCTCATGCCTGTAATCTCAGCACTTTGAGAGGCTGAGGCAGGCAGATCATGAGGTCAGGAGTTTGAGACCAGCCTGGCCAACATGGTGAAACTCCATCTCTACTAAAAATACAAAAATTAGCTGGGCGTGGTGGTGCATGCCTATAGTCCCAGCTACACAGGAGGCTGAGGCAGAAGAATCACTTGAATCCAGGAGGCAGAGGTTGCAGTGAGCCAAGATTGTGCCACTGCACTCCAGCCTGGGTGACAAAGTGAGACTCCATCTCAAAACAAACAAACAAACAAAAAGGCTGAAAAAAAAAAATCGTAGTACCTTGCTACATTATTCATTTAATTAATTTAATTGTATTCCTTCTTCATTTAAAGGTTAAAATTGGTTAATAAAAAATGTCTAAGTTTGTGTGCATACTCATCAACATGTCGGGAAAGGAATATCTTTGTGGTTTACTTCATCCCAAATGAAATCTAAATGTCTGCATAGAAAGGAAGAATAAAGCTGCTCACTTGTATAGCCAATGAAATGCTGAACATAGCCTGCTCTCATAGAATTACAAAATACCATTCTATTGTCAATTCCATAACAAGTTATTATCAGATATCTTTAAATCATAGATTTATCTCATGTTGCCTTATACGTCTAATGACTCCAAGATTTACAGATTGTAGAATGCCTTTCAGAATTTTCCATCCATCAATCTGCACTTTTTAGAGTTAGAAAATATTTATTTCTTCATCTGCATGATAAGTACTATGTCATCTTTAATGTCATGCCACCCACAAAAGATGGTGAAATATGCAACAGCATCCAATACTTCTGGCAATGCCTGCATAACACTATGACTAAAAGAAAACTTGAAAGCTTCTGAAATGTAAATGTTAAGTGTTTAATAATAAAAGAAGTTAGCATTAACCCCAGGGGTGAGATGAAAAAGATATAATTTGTTTCCACCCACATAAACAATGTGAAAAAAAATATCAAGTTGAACTCAAGTCCCCAAGTCCACAAGAGTTGGGTATGTTGTTGAGCACAATTCTATAAACACGCAACAATAAATTATTTGTAATGTAAATAAGTGAGTAATTCACACAATGGGGCTGTACAAAGGAACTTACAATATTTTTAAAACAAAGATTTTCTGATTTCTAGGATTGGTTGATTCATCCATTGATTCATTAAATGATTGCTAAGTATCAATTAGTTTTCTAGAGCACCCAAAATAAAACACAGGAATGAAGCAGAAAGGTATTGTTCTCTTGGTACATAGATTAGAATAAAAATAATAAAATTATGTCAAGAATTAAGCAACGCACAGACTGCCTTGAACATATTCCAGAGTCATCTAGTCTCGTCTGGCGTAAAGAAAAGCTTTTATGTAGAAGTCACACTAAATAGCTTCCTCTAAATAGTAGAATAACAACCTGGATTAACTGTTTAATATTCTTTTCAGTTATATTTCTAAGAAATTGTAATTGCTCATATATTTTGCCAAATAAAATTAATAGGCTAAATTTCATTTACTCTGAAATTTTCAAAACTTTTCTAAAGCTTCTCTGCCTATGTCCTATCATGTGTAAAATGAGGAAAGTAACACATCTCCAGACACTTTCAGACAAGATCAGGTGCGTTCAGGGTGGTATGGCTATAGACTACATCTAGACACTTTCAAAACTTATTTTAAGAATAAGTAGATGTAGAAATACTAAAAAACATTAACTTTTATACTAAGTATTCACTCTGAATATATAAGCAGCACAAATAATAATCATTATTTTTTAAAATTTTTGGAAGTATATTGTACTTAATATATCTGCATTATCATTTTGACATATAATTATTACATTATTAATATTTTTATCTTCATTTTTATACTAATTATTCAAAAGCCAGTGTATATATTATATAAACAGAACACCTCAATTTGAACTAGCCACATTTTAAGTGCTCTGGAACCACACATGGCTATTGGTGATTTTATTGGAAAACAGAACTCTGCCATAAGCCAGGCATGGTGTATGCTGAGAGCAAACAAACAGTGAAGCAGAACTGAAGCAATATGAAATGCATTATTCGAAGAGTAGGAAGTCTCCAACCTAGACTCACAAATCCCTTCCCCAGTTGCAACCACTATTAACAGTGTGTGTTATTGTGCCTATAGACTCATTTTATATTTTATATTTATATATTTGGGTATATATGTGTATATATATAAACATATGTACATATATATTATGTGTGTGTACATATACATATATATGTACATATATGCTTATATATGTACATATACATATATATGTACATATATGCTTATATATGTACATATACATATATATGTACATATATGTTTATATATGTACATATATATTATGTGTGTGTATATATACACACATAATAAACATATATACACATGTATACACATAATAAACATGTATACACACGTATATATTTATATTTGGGTATACGTGTGTATATATGTGTATATATAAACATATATTACATGTGTGTATACATGTTTATATGTGTGTATACATGTGTATACATGTTTGTGTGTATACATATACACATGATATATGTACATGTATAAGCATATATACACACATAATATATAGGTGTATATATACATGTGTATATATATGTACATATGTGTGTATGTATATATGTATATATACACATATACACGTGTATATATATACACATATATACACACATATACCCAAATATAAATATATACGTGTGTATACGTTTATATGTGTATGTAAACATTATACATATATATACACCCAAATATGTATCTTAAGTAAATATAACTCATGAGATATACACATTATATTAAATTGTGTATATATAAGTGTGCTTGTGTGCACATATTTGTGTATAATTTAATCAAAAGTGAATGTTGTAACACACCAATCTGCTCCTTGCTTACATGTGTAGGAGACCATTTCAAATGGGCATATATGCCTCATTTTCTCACTAGCATAAAAACACTATGGTGAACATTTTTATACAAACATCTTGTGCCTAGATAGCAGTATATGTGTAGAATATAGTCCTGGAAGCATAATTATTTGATCAAAGGGTATATGCTTTGATGAACTTTGCCAACTTATTCTATTTTATTTAAGTTATGAGAGAATACATATTTAAATGAATCTAAATACAGATAATAATGTGATTAAATAAGTGATAATTTCTTTTCTTAATCTTCATCTTCAGTCCTCAAACCGCAATCCCAGTACTTTCTCTTGCAGTGACTCTTGTTTTCAATTTGGATTTCTCCTTTTTTTCATATCCTGCCTCACCCCACAAGCTTATTTGTTATTTCTTTTGGAAATACAACAACTTTATTAATTAAAATATTAGTTTCTCCAAATAATCTTGTACTCTTACAATAGAAAGCCTTATAATAAAACTTTAGATATATATGATTTAGATCAAACTGGGGAAGTCTATATATAGGAAACAAAATTTCTTAGTGAATTAATAAATTTGTCTTCAGTTTATAATTCGAATGTAAAGGATAGAAAATTCTTGATGTAGACTCTGCTTTGATGAGAAACATTAATATCTGAAAGCATCCGGAGCTGTCTTTGTTTTAAAACTATTATATTTGTGCAATTCATACATATTTGTGAAATTCAAGTTCATGCATTCTCTTAGAGAAACTTCAAATTAACAAATAGCATAATTGAGGATAGATAGTAAATATCACCCTATTAATTTGTTACTATTAATAATAATTTGCTGCTATTAATAATATTCTTTGCTTATATTAGCTCAGGCTTGATATTTAAAGTCATTGAAATCTAATCATTATAAGCTTTCCCCATTATTGTTTCAGGTTGAGTAATTTGATATGCTGAGATTTGTATGCAAGGGGACTCATGAGGAGTATTCTAGAAACAGAATTCATGTGGTTACCATTTTCAGTGCTTTTCAATACTGTGTGTAGATTTACATTTCTATCTGTCTTAATTTTCCTCCAAATAAAGTACTGCCTTTAACACTTTATATAGTACAGGTCTGTTGAAAATGAATTCTTTCAACTTTGTAAGACAAAGTTTAATTTCATCTTTATATTTGAAAATATTTTCATTTGATACAGAATTTAAGTTTAACAGCTACCGTCCTTCAGTACTTTAAAGGTGTTGTTCCACTGTCTCCTTGATTGCATTGTTTTTTATGAAAAATCTGCTGTCATACTTACATTTGAACTTTTGTATGCAATGCATTTTTTTGCTTGTTTTTTTGTTTGCTTTAAAGATATTTTTCCTTTATCTGTGATTTTGGGCAATGTGGTATGATGTTCATTAGTGTAGTTTTCTCCATGTTTCTGTGCCTTGGGTTTATTGAGCTTCTTGGAACCATGGGTTTATAATTTTCACTGAACTTGGAAAAATTGTTTCTAGATCTCCTTTTTTTCCCCCCACGTTCCCTCCTTGCCAACAACAACACACACATGACACATACACACATACACATACACACATACACACACACACACACACACACACACACACACACACACACACACTTTCTCTCTCTCTGTCATTCAGGGATTCCAAATATATTATGTCACTTGAAATTGTCCCACAGCTCAGTAATTCTCCTTTCACTTAGAAGAAATATTTTTCTGTGTTTTATTTTAGTTTCTAGTGCTAGGTCTTCATGTTCACTCATCTTGTCTTCTACACTATCAGATTTGCCTTTAACACATCTCAGCTCACAAATTGTAGGTCTCATCTCACAAAGTTTGACTTGAATCTTTTTGTATTTTCTATTTTCCTACTTGACATTAACACATGGAATACAACTATTTAAAGCTGATTCTAACATCTGGCTCAGATATAAAATGGTTTAAATTGATTGATTTTCTCCTCCTTCTAAGTAATATTTTCCAACATATCTGGAAATCGTTGATTGAACATACGGCATTATAAATTTTACCTTATTTGTGCTGAATATTATTGATTCCTATAAATATCTGTGAGCTTTTTCTGAAATGCAATTAAGTTACTTGAAAAGACAGCTTGATTTTGTAATATCTTGCTTTAATGATGTCTTACTAGCCTTTGCATTAATGCTTATTCTAGAAATAATTACTCTCTATCACTGAAGCAAGACTTTCTTGAGTACTGTGCCCAATTTCCTGTGAATCATTGTATTTTTTTCAGACTGAGTGACATAAACAGGCACATTTCCTCGTCCTGTGTAAATGCTAGACACTGTTCCTACTAATCCTTTTGTGTAGTTCTTTCTTCAGTCATTAGTTTTCTTACATACTTGTGCAACTCATCAATATTTAGCTGGATACTTGAGAAAGACCCTTTACAGATCTCTAGAGCTCTCTTTCGAAGCACACTCTCATACCCTGTCCTGTATTCTAGCTGCCTTTGTCTTCCCAGACTCTCTGCTCTGTCTCCTCAACTAAGGAGTCTTCTATATCCCACACAGATTTCTCTTCCCTATACTATGACCTGGATAGTTTCAAATTTGTAACCTGAGGAATTTATTTGGCTGTCTTCATTTGTCTCACATCCTTCAGGGTTCACTGTCCTTCAGTCTCTGATGTCCAGTGCCTTAAAATTGTTAATTTATATATTTGTCTATTTTTTCATTGCTTAGAATATTATTTTTGGAATTAGGAGATCTCAATGCTTTTTTTCTCCATCAATTAAAAATATTTTTTGGCTCAGAAGTTCAAATGGGGTTGAATAAATGAACTCTTATTTTTGTGCCCTTTCTATAGGGAGGAAATAAAACAATTAAAATTGCACACTGGAATTGTATCCTGGCACTAGAAGTTTGAGGAAGTCAGTAAATCATTCTGTACCTCATTTTATCTTGGAAAAAATAAAGATAACAATAATACCTATTAGACAAATTTTATTAAGCACCACATAAATTAGTATAGGATAACAAATAGACTCCTAAAAACACAGCATTTAGAACATGACCTGGCAAGTGGTAAGTTTGCTATAAAATTTAATTATACCATACAACCATTGAGAAAATAATGATATAATTAAGACAATCCACTTGTACTGGCAATCCCTTAGTCAGACTAAATATCCAAATTTCCTATAGACTATGCAATGAAGAAAATTGTGCTTTTCATATCTTCATTTTGGTGATTAATTCCAGGCTCAATTTTCTGTACCAGCATGAAACTATTTCTCTACTTAAAAATCCTGTGAAATTCGTCAAAGTGAGAAAGCTGTACCCATGATTGTCCAGTCTAAATTCTTTTTGGTAAAGTTAACTCTGAATCATCAGGGTGACTTGAAGCAAAATAGAATTTCCTCATTTTGTGACTGTCTCCCTATCCCTTTCTTCATAGCTCTTATATAATTTGTACTTGAGAGTAAGAAAAAATAAATTTAAAAAGCCATCAATACTAAGGTGCTGGTGAGGTATGCTAGTAAAAGAGAACTGAGATTTGTTGCATGTCTACTATGTGGTAGACTTAGTTCTTTTAAAAGTATGTGATTATTCTCCACTTCTCCACAATATTCTCTCATTAACCCCATTATTCAGATATTCATTTCTTTTTTTACTGAAGAAATATGAGTAACTCAAGTTTTGTGATTACTTTTAATTGCAAAAACTTTAATTACTTTTGCACCAACTGAATATTTGCCACAATGTTTGTGGTCACCTAGTTAAGACATTGGAACTCAGATAATTTGAATAATAAGAGCTAAGATATATTGAGCATTATCTCATTAATCCTCATGACAACTCTATATTGTGTACCATTATTTGCATGACACATATAAAAAAAAAATGAAGCTAAGATAAATTGCCCAGATGTCTCACTACAGAGCAAAGTTCTACCCTAAAGCTGTATACTTATAATTACTGCACAACTTGTCACCTTATATATGTTCAACATTGAAATAATGCATTGTTGTACACTAAGCCCATATTTACGGTACCATTAAGGTAGATACCAATAAAATGAGCAAAGTCCATTCTAGAAGGAAGCTTAGTTAATATTTGTGTTTTTAGGTTTAGTATTATGTTTAATTTGGATTCCATGTGACAGGCCTGTGAGAGTGGGCACTAACACATTTTTATCACTTAGAATTTCTGTTGACTCAAGGTATCTTAATCAGGTCTTGATAGTAGAGTAAAGTAGATTCAGTCTTAAAGACAATGTTTACAAATGGATTGGATTCTGGGTACCAGCAGCAGCAGTAAGAAAGCTCTATTTGGTCACAGCCCTCCTTCATTTCACTACATAGATACCCATTTCAACGTAGGTCCCAGAGTAACCTGTTTCTTTAAATTGTTTCATGTTAGCTGTACTTCCCATCCCTCTCTAAAATGGACTTAAATATACTGAAATTTCATTTCTGAATCACTAACAGTCAACTGATATTTTCACCTTCCCCTAAGAAGGAGGGCAGTTTGCCAATTTCATTTTCAATATGTTGTTAGTTCTTAGAGTCTTCTTTCTCTCTCTTTCTCTATGCCAAGGGAGAAAAGGAGGCAAGAAAATAAGAGATCACCAGACAAATCAACATGGGTATTTCTTTTTCTTTCCCTGAAACATCTCCCATAACTTTCTGAACTTAAAGTTTATACCAAGAAGCATAATATCTGACTAAGAAAGAAGAGCTGTCTGTAGCAAAGCTTAAATCCATTTAAAAAATAATAATCTGATATAATCCCAATACAATAATTATTTGTTCTTTGTCTGGTTTGACAAATAAATTTTAACACGTCTACCCACCAGTCATATAAGGAATGAAAACCAGAGGTTTTGCAGGGTAGGGGGTGTGACAAGAGGAGGATAATGATGTATGCAAGAGTTTGAACACTTCTCTGTTGCTTCTTTTATATTTTTAAAAGTGTGCATCACAGTGGTCATTATTTTTCTGGTCAGTCTGAGAAATTAGCCTAAGGACAGACTACTTTTGTAAGGAATAAGGTGGGCAGAGGAATAATAGAGAAGTTGGCAAAGCATAATTCTGAAAATATGAGCAGTGGGCCTGCAATGAGACAGAACTGGGGAGTGTGGGGGAGCAGGTGGGCAGGCATCTTGGCTGGGGATGGGATAGAACATGAATCATGCCTAAGGCTTGATAAAATTGACTACAAATAAATAATTGTCTCTTAAGCATAAGAAAAAAATCAAATGGCATAGGAAATTGCTTTCTCAATATCAAAAAAGCAAATAGCTGTCCCCCCAATTTAAATCTCAATCACAACTATTTGGATTTTCTTAGGACCCTTCCCATAGGCGCACACCATGCTTATATAAAGATGTAGAAATTTAGTCTCATGATATTCTAGTGGATGCTATAGGAATATTTTAATTTTGTAGTTGAATAAAATGGGAACGGCTAAAGTTGGAATCACTATGATTATGTAGAAGAGAAAATGTAATACCTTTTCCTCACTATTTGCAAGATTTATCGCTGATTCTCCAATAACAAAAGACAGATTAACAAGAGAAAAGCATAACTTATTTAATAAAGGTTTTATCTGACTTGGGAGCCTTCAGAAATGAAGACCCATGAATCCAAGAAAAACTATATTTTTTATGCTAAATCTGATGAAATAAGTGGATAGTTGTGGAGAAACATGATTGGACAAAAAGGGGTATGATCTAATGGTAATAAACAGAGTAAGGAGCACCTTCAGCAAGGGCTGATTGTTCACATTCTTTCCTGTGTCTCTGTATGACATTCCTTCTTCCTGAGCAAGGTAGGTCAGAGAAAGCCTTTATAGCCATGTTTCAGGGAAGAAAGATGGGATAAAGTCAGTTACCTTCTTGTCTCTGTGGTTTTTCTCAATTGTCAGGCTGCCGTATTTTGGAGTATCGTGTTTTGCGCTCCAGCAGTTACAACAATGATCTTCACTATTGTGACAACAATGGCTTAAACAGTCTGTGCAAAATTCTTTATAATCATGGTCTCATGTAGTATTTCAGATAACCCTATTGGGTGGGTATTACTCATTTCTTTGCAGAAAATATGTTCTAGGAGATCACAAACCTAACCTAGTGTTAAACAACTTCTAAGGGGTGAGAGCCACATTTGAATCTAGATCCCTGATATTCTAAATCTTATTGGTAACCACTAGAAAAAGGTGCTCCCATTGAATGCCTTTTGGGATATATTTTTGGTCACAGTGTGCAGTGACCCACAGAATACTGACATTGAGTCTGGGGATCTGTAGCCAAGAAATAGAGCACCCTATATTTTCCCCAAAGCAGCTGCAACATGCGATGATGACCACACTGTGGAGAACAGGCTGTCATTCCCTTCATCATCACGATGTGTCAGGAAAGATGAGTGGGGGCCGGCATAAGGGGTGGAAGAAATGGAAGGTGGTGAGTCATGCTCTCATCTCAACATCTAAAAATAATCGCAGCATATTAAAAGAACATATTTTTTTCTATAAAAATGAATTTTTTTTTTTACCTATATGTCTGTAATTTTCCGTTTCCTAACAGTATTCCATTGGCATGGGGTTGTATTCCTCGAAAATATTAACGATCATCCTGAGAAGCCAGGGAGCCAATTTAAATCATGGCACCTACATAGGCCATTGATAATACAGGCTGAGCAATCAGTCGGTTGCTAGGGATGTCCTTTGAAATAACTTTAAGAGAAATGAGCATAGTTCAGAGGGCTTTTAGAAAAAGTATCTTTTGCCCACAAACCCACCCACCAGAGGTCTTTAGGAGGTAAAATAATTTTTGGCTAGATCCATCAAAATCCACATCTAGGTCCTCGCATTTATATGAAGGAGAACCAGGCAGATTTCCTCATTCCTTGTTATCACAGCAATAAATCTGCCATTACTGAAGAAGATCAAACCCTGGGTGGTTTTTGAAGGGGCACCAAAGGGACAAAGGAATATGCCTGGGAGTTTAAAAATACATCTAAGATCTGCATAGTGAATCACTGGTTATTTTTAAAACTCAAACTGAATTGATCTGAGACTTAGTTAGATATGCACTACAGACATGGAAGTGATCTTGAATTTTTTGCTGACATCTGTGGAATTGGACACAAAGAAAGAAAGAAAGGAAAACTATGTGATGTACCCAGTTTTCTCCTATAAGCCATGATTAGAAAAATTGCAGTGATATTCTAACCAATTAAGGCCTCAGAAAGTGTAGCTTTTAGTCTTTGCTTTACCCCGACACTTCACCAATTGGGAACTTTGTCAGAAGAACTGCCTGGGGAATGTTCAATCAATAAAAATGAAGGTATTTCAATATGAGGAAAATGTCAGAACCTTGGGGAATAGGTAGTAGGATGCAGATGTTTGTTAATTAAGTTTACAAAGGCAGTAAATGTGATGAAGCCAGTATCTCACATAGGGCATTACTAAAGAAACATCTGTTCTCTCCACCCCACTGACTGTATATACATGTCCCACCCCCTCAATAGCTGTCAAGTTCTGAGAATACTTGTTTTGCCTATAAACTTTAATTATTTTATAGAAGAATACACCAAAAAGATAATCAATAATTCACACTAGAGAAAGCAAAGGATAATACATGGGAATATAGTTACAGGGCCTCCTCAACCTACAATTGTAGGAAAAAAATGACTCATTGTCTATCTAATCTTTACCCAATATAATGGTTGCTGCCATCATGGATCATTGCATTCATTTAGAAACTTGATTCTTATAGACTCTTATTCTGAGTGATCAGATTCCCATTTCGCTTTGAGGAAGTACATGAAAAAGAGTTGCTTAAGTAGAGAGTGTTACAACCCAACTGCCAAAATGCAGTCCTTCCCAGGACATGCTTTCTTTTCAGAAAAGGAAATGGAAAAACAAAGAAATATCTTACTCAAAGTCATATCAGCAATGACTGGCAGGACAGGGATTCATGCACATGAAGTCTAATTGTCAGCACTAGAGTATACTATCTTTACTAATACACATGCAGATCAAGGAAGTCACAGTACCGCCATGCCGTACCTTACTTAGGAATCAGGAATGTGGTGTCCATTTCAAGACGTTATTAGTTATTTGAAACATTCACTAACTTGAACCAACATGCCCCCAAAAGGTAACTAGGGTGGTAACAGACTGAAAGGCATTTCTTATTGCTAATTTCAGCCATGCTAATATGAGAAGCTATTTTAAGGGCAATCCAATGTGAAAGATATGAGGGTACTTTTTTAAAATGTGATACAATAATAACTTGTATCATCATCACAGTCATCCTCACCATTAATCTGCTTATTTTAATATTTTATAGGTGAGTCATAATTATATATATTTATCTTAATTTTAACATTTTAGGTGAGATTTATACTTATATAACAGATATTGATTAGTTTCAGTTCTTAGGGAACAAATTGAAGTCATTACTTTCAGTATGCAAATTTTATGACTCAGTTCCATTTTGGTCTAAAACCAGATTTTCTTCTTTCTCTCTCCAGATATTCTCCTTTCATTCTGAAGCTCAGACCTGGTGACAATTTCTTCACAGAGAACAGTGAGAATATTACCTACAAAAAGTCCACATCTAGCTTGGTATTATAATTGTAACATGGCGACTCCGTGTAAACCAATCACTAGCTACCGTATACAGGCATTTTTTACCTCTTTAGAAGAACACAGCACTTCCTTTTGTCTAAGATGGTAGTAGTTCTTTGCTGATACTCATATCTGATTTATCTATCTTATATTTGACTCTCTTCCCCTGTATCTAATTCCTTGAGTTAATTTTCTTCTGCTGTAAATACTTTGATTTCCATTTTTCTGTTTAGATAGACTTTGATAAATACAATGAATTAACATAAAGTTTTAAGTTCTGTTTGCGTCCCAGGAAAATGTAGGATAGTTAGTAGAGAGACCCTTCTCCAGCAGGTATTCAACCGAAAGATCCTTTGCTCTGGAAACTCCTCCCCTATCTAAGTCTTTGGGTCTTCTCTACTCAGTGGTACATGGAGAGACAGAGTAAGAATGAGAGGACTGGATAAAGTAACTGTATGGGTCAAATCTGCAACTGGATGGCCATAACTTCTACTTATATTCAATTGGCGAGAACTTAATCTACCCACATGGTTGGCTACACACACCTAACTGCAAAGGAGGCTGGAAAATAGAATCTAGCTTTAAGCCTAGAAAGAAGTAAAGAATACAGATACTGTTAAACATTATCAGTTTCTTCCTTGGTGTTCCAGTCTAACTTCTGTATCTTATGGCTTGACATATGGTGATAAACACCATAAAGAAAAGTGAAGCTGCTGCTACTCTTGACAGGTCACTCAGGGAATACCATCAAAGACCTCACATAGTAAGAGAGCAAGCTATGGGAAAACAGGGGAAGACTACTCCACGTAGATCATGTTAAATGCAAAAACCTTGAGGCCAAATAAACTTGGCACGTTTGAGAATTAGTAAAGAGCTAGTATGTATGGCATTTATGTAATATTTAATTTTTAAAAAAGATCTCAGTGAATCTTTTAAATCTTCAGGACTATTTTTAGAATAAACAACTGTATTTAAATTATGGAAAACATTTATCTTCCACAGTAGAAATTATATACCAAGGCACATTCAACAGAAATCTTCTTTCAATTCCTTCCCACTCAGACCTTTTTCCCCCTTTCCTATCAGTAACGCTTTTCATTAGTTTTCTGTTTTATAGAGCCACTGTTTTTTTTCTTAAAATCATAAGCAAATATGCACCAGTATATTTGCTGGTGTATATTTCTTATTAGTATTTGGAGCAACCATTTCTTATTAGTATTTGGAGATCCTCCTGTTACTATTTGCCACTGATTCGTACTCCATTGTGTATATATAGCATACTAAATTCAACAAAGCCCCTACTGGTGTTAACTTTGTCTTTTGTGAAGTAGAGTAGCCTTCCCAAAGACACTCACTTTTATCATTCAGTTTTACTTTCCTCAAAGCATATATCAGTTCAAAAATTACCTTAATCATTGATGTGTTTATTTCCTGTCTTCCCACTCTGGCATTATCAGTGCCAGTAAGCCAGATATCTTGTTTTTCTTATTTGTATATCTGCATTACCTGGAATAGTGTGTGACACTTAGTAGAAGCTCATTTGTTAAATGCATGCTTTTGTTTTACTCCTTTAAAGCATCCTGATAGTGGTTAATGGTTTTTCAAAAGGAAGAGGGAAGCAGTCTGTATTAGGCTTCTCCAAAGAAATAAAGCCAATAGAATAGATGACTAGATAGACAAATAAACATATTACTTCTTATAAGGTATTGATTCACATGATTATGGAGGCTGATAAATCCCATGATGCTCCATCTGCAAGCTAAAGACAGAAAATCTGAGGGTATAGTTCAAAGGGCTAGCAGCCAGAGGTCCGATGGTGTACGTTGTAATCCAAGACGGAAGGCCTGAGAACCAGGATCCCAAAGGGCAGAAAATGTTGACGTTTTAGCTCAAGTGGTCAGGTAGAGGGAGTATGAATCCAAACTTGCCCCTCCTTTTTGTTCTATTCAGGCCCTCCACAGATTGAATGATGTCTATCCACATTAGGGAGGGCAATCACCTTTACTAAGTCCCCTGATTCAGATGTTAATCTCTTCTAGAAACACCCTCACAGATACATCCACAAATAATGTTTCATCAGATATCTGGGCATCCCATGACCCAATCAAATTTACACTCAAAGTTAAACATCACATAGCTGTTAGTTGTAAAAGAAGCTACAAAGGAATGGGTTTTCCATCTCAGGGGTGAAAGAGATATCCTCTGCCAGACATAGTTTATCAACAGTCTGGGCAGGCAACCCAGGTAAGCGGAGGAAACCACTCAAGAAATAACTGAAGCAGAATATTGTAACTGTTAAGAGCTTGGCTTTGGATTCTAATTCTATCACTTACTAGCTATGTGACCTTGAACAAGTTACTTCTCTGATCTGCAGATTTCTTATTTGTGGAAATGGAGTAATACATTCCTCATGGAATTGTGTGCATTAAATAGGATAATCCATATAAAGGTCTTAGGGCAATGCTTGGCTCAGAGTAAGATATCAATGAATATTAGCCATCATCATCATTATTATTGGAGAAAAACAAAATTTGAGCCCTTCTGCAATCTGGGTAAACACACCGAGAACATTATGCTTTGCTGTTGTTGCAGATACAGGGCCAGAATATTACTAGACATAGAGCTGACATTTAGAAAGAAAATACAAGCCACAGAGCTAACAAGTGTCACAGGTAGAGAAGCTGGGTTTCAAAGTGAAGCTTTCTGCCTGTTGGCCCTGTACCCTTAGTAATATGATAGCAGAAACAACAATTATGATAGACTATTTTCTTTTATTGGAGAAATAAATGATTTTTAAATGTATGTATGCACACAGTCTCTGAATAGAAACTTTTTGACCGACTGCTCTGATTATAAGATGCCAACCTGGTCTTACACAAGGCCTGGTGAATAATGCACCATTACTGAAGGAAAGGTGATAAGAAAAAGCAGACAAAAGTCAAGAAAACAAGGAAATTAGGGAAGAACAAAGAGCAAGTGGACTCCACTGTCTCTGCAGTGATGGATCTAAGGCTTTCCTATAAGTTTGTTAGAACTGCACTCACAACTGCAGGGTTCAAACAGCTTCCTTAAAACATTTCATTTAACATTGTTGTGCTCAAATAATTAAGAATCAGATGTTCAGAAATCTCACTTAATATAATTAAAACACATATACTGAATGCTCAAATAAATGTGCTTTGGCCTTGAGAATTTTTTAGATACTCATCGAAATCCATATTCAGCAATCTAGCATAGCTTTTTAAAGTACTTTCTTTGTGGTAAGAAACTACTTTCATTTTTTAATGTGTCCCTCAGAGAGAAAAATAATTAGGGAGAATTGAAAAACATACACAGTAAGGGCCATGGAAATGTTGATTGTATCTGTATTCTCTCCTCGTGTTTTGTCTACTCTCAGCTGTCTTTCTGGCATTTCCTGAGTGATTTCACTAGGACCACGGTGTGGTGACAAAAAGTGAGTATTTCATTTACCACCTCTACATCTCTTGTGTTACTGAATGGCTAAGTATTTGTGCAAATGCTGACCTCTTCAATATACTGCCAAAGAATGGTATTGTAAAACATGACCATTACAATAAAAAAACATGAAGCACATCTGTGTTGGGTTTTATGTTGCTGTTGTTTTCTACCTTTTAGTTATTTATCTAAAGCATGATGGAGTCTTTATGTGAAAAAATAAAATAAATTTGAACAACAGGTAAAAGGCGAAAGTCCTTGTGAAGTCTTTCCTTATTTTCTTCTCTAGAACTGTCGCTGTAATTGCTTTCTTGTTTCTCTAGAACTTTTCCTTTACATTTACAGAAACAAAACAAACACATGAAGGCCCATAAAAGCTCATGCATACTTACAGCTTGTTTTCTTTTACAGAGAAACACAATCCAACTAGATACATTGCTCTGTAACTTACTATTGTCGCTTCCTTATATGACTTAAGGATCGTTCATGTTATTATATATAGAATTACCATATTCTTGAAACTCTACAATGTGGATATATCAGAGGTTGCGTTACTTTTTATGAATTGGTAGATTTATTCTCAATTTTTCCTCATTAGCTAAAAAAAATCTATGTACATGATTAACTGTGAGTATGCATGGGTAATCTTGTAAGTGAGGCAACTAAACAGTTCCTTGTTAGGCCAAAGACGGTACTGTGCGCAGGTACTATCACGCTGACCTCCTCAAAGGCTGTACACATCTATACTCTTACGTATTTCCCTGCATATATGCCAACATATAATACTGGTAATGTGTTTTAAAATCTAACATGCATTTTACTTTGCATTTTTCTAGGTAATACTAAATTTGAAGTCATTTCTGTATACTTACTTGTCAACTATGTTTATTCATTTTTCTGAGACACAATCTCACTCTGTCACCAAGACTGGAGTGTAGGGGTACACTCATGGCACAGAGAAGCCTCCACCTTCTGACCTCAAGTGATCCTCCCACTTCAGCTTCCCCAGTAGCTGGGACTACAGGCATAAGCCACCATGCTGGACTAATTTTTTATTTTTTGTAGAGACAGGATCTTCCTATCGTGCCCAAGTTGGTCTCAAACTCCTGGTCTCAAGCAATTATTCTGCCTTGGCCTCCAAAAGTGCAGGGATCATAGGCTTAAGCCACCATGCCAGGCCTCTGTTGTATTTCTTCTGTGAGTTACCTAATCATAGGCTTTGATGCTATCTATGAATTGCTTTGCCTTTTCTTTTTAAAATTTTATTTGAAATTAATCCAATGTTTTATTATATTTTGACAAATATTTTCCAGGTATACCACTTGTCTTTTATCTGATTTTATAATATTGAGGATTTCAGATTTGTGGGGTCCAAATTATTTATCTCATTTTATGCAATTCTTACATCCTTAGAAAGGTTTTATGTCAAGATCATAGCTTTATTACTCTGTATCTTGAGCTAATACTTTTTACTGAAATATAACATATATACAGAAAATTGAATAAACCATTAAGTATACATTTCAATAAATGATCACCAAGTGAACATGCCGATGTGTCCACAACCCGGGTTAGAAAATGGGGTATTTCCAGCTAAAGTGAAACTCCTCCTAACCTCTCCCAATCATGAAGTCATCCCTCTTTCCAAAGGTAGTTACTATCCTAATGTCTAACATACCTTTATTTAAATATAATCACGCAGTACATATCTTTGTTTTACTCAATATTAAATTTATGAAATTTGTCCATTTCATTGGGTTTTCTTCAGGATTGTTGATATGTAGATTGTATTATTTGAATATACCAAAATTAATTTCATCTATATTCCTGTTGCTGCTCATTTGGAGAGTCTCTGGCTTTTGATGGTTATGAACAATACTGCGATGAAAATCTTAAATTATAATGAATTTCTTCCAAAATTTTAAAGACAGCTTTATTGCATGCTATTGATCACTATTGTTGAGAACTCATTCCTCATGTGTTAAGACTAGGCTTTTCTCCTTTCTTTCAGGTTCTTTGCCAGAATGTGTTTTGCCATTTTTGTGCAGTAGATCTTCTAGATTAATGTTCAAATATTAATGGTAATTTTGTTAAAAATCCTCTGTAGATTTGGAGGAGAATTTCATTGAAAATGTGGAAGATAAATAAAAAATTGGCATCTTTATGATACAGAATATTTCTGGGCTGAAACATAGCACCCCATTCCTTTATTTTTGAAAATGTGTTTCAGCATTTTCTCTCCTATGTAATATGTGGTTTCTCTTATCTTCAAAATAACCTTAAACATATTCATAAATTTGTATACTTTTTTCTAGAATCTGGTTCTGGATTCCACATTAAATATATATATAAATATAAATTATGTAAATTTACATAAATATAAATTTCTATATAGTTACATAAATATATAGAAATTCATATACTCAAATATATAAATCTAGTTTTGAATTCCACATTAAATATATAATCCAGAATCCAGAATATAATCAAGAATCTGGTTCTGGATTCCACATTAAATATAAACATATATATATATATATATGTTTATATATTTATACATTATATAAATTATATATTATATAAATATATATTATATATATTTATACATTATATAAATTATATATATTAATAAATATATTTTATAAATTTTTTACATTATATAATAAATATATATTATATTATTTATATAATACATATAAATATATTCATAAATTTGTGCACTTTTTTCTAGAATCTTGTTCTGGATTCCACATTAATTTTATTAATAGTTATCTCCTTAGCCTCCTCTAATCTGTGACAGCTCCTTGGCCTTTCCTTGCCTTTCGTGCCAACAACTTTGAGAGTAATGCTCAGTAATTTTGTGGAAAGTCTCTCAATCTGGTGTCTTGTTTGATGATTTCTCATTATTAATGTAAAGTTATGCACATTTGGAAAGACAACACGAAAGTGTTATCAGTATATGTATCAGGAGCCACATACATTAATGTATCATTTTACTGGTGATAGTAAACTTGATACTTTATTGAGGTATTGTCTGTCAGATAGCTCTACTATAAATTTAATCCTTTTCTCTTTGAAATTAATAAATATACTGCCCCGCTCGCAGCCGCCGCCTCCGCGGGGCTGAGGAGCCAGGAGTCTGCGGCGCCTGCTCCCAGCCGCAGGATGCGGAGTTAGCGCCACAGGGCACCTGGCCGCCGCCCTAGGGCCCGTGCCTCCGTGGGGTGCCGGGCGCGCCCAGCCTGCCCCAGAGAGAGGCCTGCAGGTGGCGGCGGAGCTGAGTAGGTGGATGCAGCTGGAAGATGACGCCCTCGGGCCCAGGCAGCAGCGCCAGGCGGCGGTGCCGGCAGGTGCTGTAGTGGATACTGGTGGTGTTCATCAGCCTCCTGCCCGGCTGGTCCTACTACGCCTACACCATCCAGCTGTGCATAGTGTCCAAGGAAAACACTGGCGAACAAACTGTGTGCCTGATGACCTATCATCTACTTTTTGTAATATTTGGTCATACTGGAAAACTATCTTTACATTACTGATGAATCCTTCAAAAGAATTCCATCTCTCTTATGCAGAGAAAGAGTTGTTAGAGACAGAGCCAAGAGGAGAAGCCCATCAAGAAGTTCTTAGGCGAGCAGCCCAGGATCTTTCCATCCATACCAGGACCACGTCAGGAGCAATCCGATATTGTGACAGATGCCAACTTATAAAACCAGATTGCTGCCATCACTGTTCTGCCCGTGATAAATGTATTTTGAAGATAGATCATCATTGCCCATGGGTGAACAATTGTGTTGGATTTTCAAATTAAAGTTCCTCCTCCTTTTCTTGGCTTATTCTCTGCTCTACTGCCTTTTATTTTGTGGCAACAGATTTACAGTGTATTTTATCAAATTTTGGACAAATGGCCTACCTGTTACTCAAGCCAAGTTCCATAATTACATTTTTATTCTTTGCTGCAGCTATGTTTTCTGTCAGCTTGTCTTCTCTGTTTGGCTATCATTGTTGGCTAGTCAGCAAAAATAAATCTACATTAGAGGCATTCAGAAGTCCAGTATTTTGACATGGAACAGGTAAGAATGGATTCAGCTTGGATTTCAGTAAAAATATGCGACAAGGTTTTGGTGATGAAAAGAAGTACTGGTTACTACCCATTTTTTCAAGTCTAGGTGATGGCTGCTTCTTTCCATCTTGCCTTGTTAACTAGGATCCTGAACAGCCATCTACTCCCGCAGGGCTGAATTCCACTACAACAAAATCCCTAAAACCATTAGTTTCCTGCAAAACCACTGAGAGAGTCCCAGAGCCACCTTCTTACTGATTCTCAGTCTTCGACAGCAAGCAGCACAAACACAGGAAATGCAAAGATGGTATGAGCAATTCTGCATTAACCATGGAGAATGAGACTTAACTCTTCAAGCAAGATAAATTCCTACTTTATAACAGTATCAATGCTGTAGATGGACAGAAGAGGCTTCCCACAGGAAGGTGCCACTCGTCAGTTATGCCTATATCCCTTTGGCTGGAAATGCAGAATACGAATTGATAAGTTCTCTCCAAGCCACTGATTAAAATATAACATATTTTGGATCCAATATACACATTTTTACAACTAACACAAACTCCTATTAAATATTAAAAGTAGTTCTGGTTTATTAATCAACAGGGAAAAATAAATAAATATATTAAAGGAGGTCCTTTGATTCTATACAAACATCCTGTTTCTTCTCATACTTCTGCTCACTGATTTTAGCAACCATTGGTAGATCTTGTCTGACAGTTGTTACTGCTAAATTCTAATGAAGCTTTCTATTTCTCTCATTAATTCTACAATTTTTGTTAGGATTCTTATGTAAGAGAAAGTTGTTCCTTATACCCAATTATTTATTCAATTATTTCTTTCTATCTATCAGCAAGTAAACATAAATATTTGTTTTAGAATATGTGATATAAGACAATACTACCATTATTAATTTTCTTTCCATAATTGTATGAGCACTGGTCATTGGAACATTGACAGATTGTTCTGATTTGCTCCACAACAAAAACAGTAAAACAAAGAACAATCATAGCTTTGAGGAAAAGTGTTAACACACCAAATATTGTGTGTCATTTTATAATTATGAATATTTGAATGTATAAGAAAAAAGTAGTTCATATAAAATTTTCAAAATATATATTACCTAAGCACTTTCTCTAAATATATGACTCAGTTTTTCTGAAAGAAGCTGAAATAAAAACTTAAGCATGAGTTTGTCAGGGCTGGTTAGGAATGTACATGAGCACTGAATAAATACATAAATAATTTGATTAATAATTTAAAAATAAGCAATTTGTATTTGAAAGAAAAAATAATCTACTACATAATTCCAAAACTTCTAAGATAGCATAAATTGGGCTGGGAAAAAATAATTAAATAGTGTACAATTTCCCATCTTTTGTATACAAAAGCCAAAAGTTACTGTTTTGTTTTTAATTTAAAATTAGATGAATATAATCTTAACAATATATTAGGTAAAACATAAGGATTGTTAACAGCACAACTGAAAACCGGTTTTACTGTCCTAATCTCTTAAGAATCTTTAAAAATTCAAAGAATTCAGGAAAGAAAACAGAAACAACTTAAAACAAAATACAACAAAATAGCAGAAGACCACAAAATATGCAGATTTTTAAAGACAAATATAAAAAGTAATTTCCACTATCCTAAAGCATAGTCTCTTGAAATAGACTACCTCCTGCTTTTCTACTTACATGCAGTTCTAAAGGAAAATAAAACTAGTCATATTATGAAAGGATTGGTAAATGTGCCTTGATAAATAATTTACATTTAATGGGTAAATTAGAATGACAAAGGAAAAATTAGGATCTTTAAAAATTTATACAATCTATTAATATATAAACAAATATGTCAATGTATCCAAAGTTATAAATAAATAAATCTAAAAGTAATAAATATCTATGTGCCAAAAAATAAAGCACTAAAAGAGAAAAAAATTGAAATGCAAAAATAAAGGGCTCATGAAGATACAAGAGCAGATTTTTACAAAATCTGGAAACCATCATTCTCAGCAAACTGACACAAGAACAGAAAGCCAAACACCACATGTTCTCACTCATAGATGGGTGTTGAACAGTAAGAACATGTGGACTCAGGGAGAGAAGCAGCACACACTGGGGGCAGTTGGGGAAGGTAGGGGAGAGACACTGGTGGGTGGGGAGGGATAACCTGGGGAGAAATGCCAGATATAGTATGCACCTAAAGTAAAATTTAAAAAAAAAGTAACATCCGTATGTAGCAGAACAATTATGTAGTATTAAGTACACATAATAGTGATGCTTCTCAAAATAAAACTTTAAGAAGTTACCAGAGTTTTCTACTGACATCAACATTTCAAAACAGTGTGTCCTATGTTATTTGTGAATTTGCTTATTCTTCATTAGAACATGTTGCTCCAGTTTAAGGTAAAGGGCCATAAAGGATAAGAACAATATGTTTAGGAAAGTAGAAAGAACAGATAAAACCTAAAAGACAACAGAGGCATTTTGCTCAAGTATTCATACAAGGCTCAGAAAAACTGATCTCATGTTTAAAGAAAAACCTCAATATATCCCATAGAGACATAAATGTTCTACTCAATATAGTGTAATATATTCCCTGCTGATCTTTGTAAATACTCTTTTTCATACCTGTGTATGATTTCAAATGGGAGGTGCTGGAATTCAGTCACTAGCAGAGTAATATAATATTCACTTATATTGTTCTTTTTTTTCTTACACATATAATAGGATATGTAGTCTTTTTGTATACTAAGTTGTGCTCACTTTTGAAAATATTGTATCTCTTTTAAATGTTGAAGATGTTTTGGTTTCAGGTATTGCATATGTAAGGAATGTCTGAGCCATAATATTTAATTAAATTTGGTAAACCAGACAAGTGATCATTATTCTATATTACTCAGAGGTGAACTTAAAAGTAATAAATCAGTTTGTTAGAAAGGGGCATCAACATGAATGTCACAGGTTATCAAAAAACTGAACACAATTATTGCCAATGGCATGGCCATATATAGAGAAAATCTTTAAAACCCACCAAAAACTGTTAGAACTAATAAATAAATTCAGTAAAGTTGTGGAATGCAAAATCAACATTCAAAAATCAATTGCATTCTTATATACTAAAAATAAACTATCTGAAAAAGAAATTAAGAAAACAATATCATTGACAATAGCATCAAAAAGAATTTTAAAAAACTGATGGGATTATATCAAACTAAAAGGCTTATGCACAGCAACAGAAACAGTCAACAGAGTGAAGAGACATCTTACAGAATAGAAAAAGACCTTTGCAAATCACACTTCTAATAAGAGACTATCTATATCCAAAATACATAAGGAACTCAAACAAATCACTGACACAAAGACAAATAAGACAAAGGGTAACATATTCTGGCAAAGATGTAAAGAAAGGGAAACGCATGTACACTGTTGGTGACAATAAAACTGGTACAGCCAGTATAGACAACAGAAAATATTAAAAATAGACCTAGCATAGATTCAGCAACCCTACTTCTCAGTCTATATTCAAAAAAGGGCATCAGGGTGTAGAAGAGGTACCTACATTCATAAATTATTTGCAACATCATTTATAATAGCCAAGATACAGAAACTATCTAAATGTCTATCATGGATGAATGGATGAAGAAAATAATGATATATCCATACAACAGAGTATTAATCAGCATCAAGAAAGAAAAAAAATGCTTCCATTTGTGACACCTAAGAGAACATTATGTTAAGTAAAATAATCCAGAAAAAAAAGGCAAGTATTGTATTATAATGCTCATATATAGAATCTGAAATAGTCATACCCATAGAAATAGAGAATAGATTGGTTGTTGTTCACTCATATATAGAATCTAAAATAGTCAAACTCATAGAATTAGAGAATAGATTGGTTGTTGCCAGGGGCTGGGGAGAGGGAGAAAAGGGGAGGTGATGGTTAAAGTATCTAAAGTTTCAGTTATGCAAGAGGAATAAGTTCTGGAGATCTACTATAAAGCATAGTGTCTATAACAACACTGTATTGCATATGTATAATTGCTAAGAAGGTAGATATTATATGTGTTCTTCGCAAAAAAATCTAATTATTATAAAGGAAGTGGGAGAAAACTTTAGAAGATGATGGTTATTTTTATCGCCTTGACTGCAGTGGTAGTTTCACAGGTACATATTTATCCCCAAACTCATTAGGATGTATACATTAAATATGTACAACTTTTTATATGTCAAGTATACCTCAATAAAGTGGTTTAGAAAAGGAGAGCTGAATATGATATATCAATATGTAATTTTATCAAAGAAAACTGAAAACGGGTACTGTATGCCTTATTCATGGGAATATATGAGACTATTACAAATTTTTAGAATGCAATACTGAAATATACGAAAGATTAGGTGTTCACACCCATTGACCTAACATTTCTACTACAGTCTTTAGAAACACTCCTCAATCAATAAGAATGTTTTATTCATCATCAGTGATAATGATAAAAAATTAAAAGAACCAAATTGTTCTTAGATAAATCATTAAATAAAAATTTTAGATGCAGGAATAAAATATTATATGGCTATTAAATATGAAAAAAAGTTCCATATACGTTGGCAAGGAAAGCTATCCAAAATTATTATAAAGTGAAAAACAAAAGCAAATTAAGATAAAAACCCATCAATTTTAGAGGAATATATTTAATATCATCAGATTTTGCTAAAATAAACCAAAAATAGTGTATGCAAATATATGTATATCAAAAAGGTATAATAGTACCCAAAATCTTTTAACAATGCATATTTCAGAGAAGGAATAATGAACTAATTGATAGTTAATGGATACAAAAATTAGATACAGTTAGATAGAATAAATAAAATCTAGTGTAAATTAGCACAACAGGGCAACTATCCTTAACAGTAATTTTCTAATTATTTCAAAATAATTAAAACAAAATAACTAAAAAAATGTAATTGGGATGTTTCTAACACAAATGATAAATGCTTGAGATGATGGGTATCCCAATTGCACTGATCATTTGATCATTATGCATTGCAAGCTTGTATCAAAATATCACATGTACCCCATATATATGTACAACTATTATGTATCCATAATTAAAATTTTTAAAAATCAAAAGTTGTCATGCCTTCAGTATATTCAATTTTTTATAAAGAGTACAATAGTAAAGAGTAATTTTATTAAAATTGATTTCCATAGAAATTTCTCCTTTCTTTCTTAAACTAAGTATTACATCATTCTTCAGCTCACTATTCTACCATCCCTTCACTAAGAAAGCTTTTTATTACCTTCCTAATTAGGTCAAGTATCCCTGTTACATATTCTTAAAGCATCATGTAAATTTCCATACAGTGCTTATCTGAGTTATAATTTACATGATTTTAAGAAATAAAATTATTTTTTCTATGTCTGTGTCCTCCAGTAGATCCTAATTCTGAGGACAGAGATGATATCTATTTTGGGCACTGTTTAATCCAAAATGCTTATCCCAGAACCTGACACATCTTAGACACTCAAATATATTTATTGAAACAATAAACTGTCCCAAGTGTTATTTATCATTGTCTGTATAAAATACACAAATAGGAATCCATATCCAATGCGTAAACTATTTGTCAACAACATGAACTGTGTACACATATTTTTTAACTGAATGGTCTTTGCATTCTTTGTTTTTCTCCAAAATGGAACTCTCAGAACATATACTGAATAATTGGACGCCTCTTTTAGTTGAATTCTTTATAATTAAGGTTATTATTTCACACAACCAAAGCTCATGAATTTATGAGAGATACAGTAGTTCCACTCTTTTATGTTGAGTTTGAATCCTCTTGTTGAGTTATATAATGAACTTCATTATTTCACTTTATTAGAAATTTCTAATTCTTTAACAAAGAAACATCTTTTCCACCCTCTCAATAATTCATTTCAGTCACCAAAATTTGTTTCTGTAAGCATTTTTTATACAATAGGGAAAAGACTCTCTATTCAATAAATGTTGCTGGAATAACTGGCTAGCCACATGTAGAAAACTGAAACTGCACTCCTTCAGTTCACCATATGCAAAAACTAGCTCAAGATGATTAAAGACTTAAAAATAGTCTTCAAAAACCCTAGAAAAAAATCTAGGAAATAACATTCTAGGCGTTGGCCATGGCAAAGATTTTATGACAAAGTTTCAAAAAGCAATTGAAACAAAACCAAAATTTGACAATTAAACTAAAGAGTTTCATCACAGCAAAAGAAATTTTCAACAGAGTAAACAAACACCCTATGGAATGGGAGAAAATATTTGTAAGCTCTGCTTCTGACAAAGTTCTAATATACAGAATCTACAAAGAAATGAACAAGCTAAAAGCAAACAAACTAATTAAAAAATGGGCAAAGAACATGAACAGATATTTCTGAAAGGAAGATATACACTGCAGACGTGAAACTTGAACATAGATAAGTAAAGGAAAAAAATAATAAAACAGAAAAAAAAGAAGACATACACATAGCCAACAAGCATATGAAGAAATGCTAAATGCCATTAACCATCAGAAAAATGCAAAGTAAAACCACAATGAGATACCATCTCATACGAGTCAGAATGGCTATTATAAAAATGTCAAGAAATAACAGATGTTGGTGAGGTTACCAAGAAAAGGGAATGCTTACACACTGCTGGTTGGAATGTAAATTAGTTCAGCTAGTGTAGAAAGCAGTTTGGAGATTTCTTAAAGAACTGAAAACAGAATTACCATTCAAGCCAGCAAATCCCATTACTGAGTATATACGCAAAGGAAAAGAAATCATTCTACCATAAAGACTCATTGTATGTTCATTACAGCACTATTCACAATAGCAAAGACATGGAATCAACCTAGGGGCCCATCCACAGTGGACTGGATAAAGAAAATGTGGTACATGAAAATACCATGGAATCCTATGCAGCCATTAAAAAAAAAGAGAATAAAATAATGTCTTTCGTAGCACCATGGATGCAGCTGGAGATCACTGTCCTTGATGAATTAATGTAGGAACAGAAAACCAAATATCACAAGTTCTTACTTACAAATGGGAGCTAAACACTGACTACACATGGACACACAGAAGGGAACAGCAGACACTGGGTCTACTTGACACTGGGTCAAGTAGTTGAGGGCAGTGGGTGGGAGGAGGGTGAGGGTCAACAAACTACCTATCAGGTAGGTACTATGCTCATTACCTGGGTGATAAAATTATTTGTACACCAAGCCCCAGCAACACACAATTTACCCATGTAACAAATCTGTACCTGTCCTTTCTGAATTTAAACATTAAAAAGAAAAAAAAGCTTTTATAAATAAATTCCAAAAATTGATAGGCATGTGTACATATACGGTCATTATATCCTGCCTATTGAAATATATTCAATATTCAAAAAATATTTTTTTCTAAATGTAGCACTGGAAAAGTACAGTTTGTTAAACACTTTTTCTTTAACCTTCCTCTCACATTTAATGATTCATTCTTAGCAGTGTCAGCACTGAAAACAGGAACATAAAGTTAAGTTCTCTCAAAAGGTTGAACATTTTGCCATTTCCTGAAAGACCGAAGAAAATCAAACTCAGCTAGCCATGCTTACTTCCTAGGTTGGTAATGTTTTTACTTATATATAAGTCTTTACAATAAAGTGAGAGCTCAAAGAAATTCAAATATTTTTAAATTAAATATTTATTATCACACAATTTTATTATTTTATAAAAAATTCTGGCCCAGAAAGGGATTCACCTTTTATAAGTATTTCCTTGGTCTATGCTAGGAAATAAACCCAACTAGAAAATACAAGTGTTCGTTTTGTAAATATATGATCATTACAGAAGTACATACACTAGAAAAACAGTAAATTTAATTGTCCAAAGATTTTTGAAAAAGCCAAGTATTCATGTACTAGAGAACACTGTGAGGCATATCCAGATCTTAGAAAGAAACAGATATGTTCCTTGTCCTCATGCAGCTCATCACATGTGGCTTCCTTACTCAGTCTTCAGGTATGTACTTCATTTTATGTGTATACTTGCTCCATAGAAAACTGTGCATGCCATTGTTTGAGTACAGCCAATACAAGTGCCCCCAAAGATACTTGGGTGCTAAGAGAGTTTTTATATTAGCTAACTTTAACTAGTCTGTGTTTCAGAAAGGGCTTTCTGAAAATAATGACATATCCAAGGAACCATGAATGATAAATGGGAGTTAATGTGACCAACAGGGTAGAGAGATTGGTCAAGGGAATGGCATCTTCAAAGACCTTTATGTTGCAAGGGAGTTGGTGAGTTCCAGGAACTGAAAACAAGTGCAATATGTAGACTGTTTGAAGCAAGGTAGAAGCGGTAGAAAATGAGACAGAAGAGGTGGATAGGAACAAAATTACAGATGCTCCTCAACTTTTGATGGAGTTACATCCCAGTCAACTTACCACAAATTGAAAATGCATTTAATGCACCTAACCTACAGAACATTATAGCTTGGCCTACCCTATCATAAATTTGCTCAGAATAGTAGTATCAGCCTACAGTGTGGCTAAACCTTCTAACACAAAGCCTATTTTATAAAGCATTGAATCTTTCATGCAATGTTCTCAATACTGTACTGAATTACAGTTGCTCTCACAGCGTCATAAACTTAAAAAATCATAAGTCAAACCACGGTTAAGTCAGGTCCTCTCAATATCTCAAGAGATGTCAGATTTTAATCTAAGAATGATAGGAAATCATCCAGGAGTTTCAAGCATGGAAATGATACAAATACTTCTTGGTTGAAAACACTCAAATCTGGTCTGTTGAGCAGAAATAATCTTAAATGAAGGTAAGTGCCATGAGACATTATGGCATCATATATTTGACAACAGTAGCTCAAAATCCATGCTCAGAAGTCACACTCAGCCTTCTCATGTACATGTTTCATTGCAAAATAATTTTATTTCTTGCCAATCAAATAATTGTATTTCTTGACTCCATCAAGTATTGTTTTCTGTAGACTGGATCCACAGAGCCAGTTGACGTTCCCTAAGTGACCCCTGACTTTAAAGTCCCTTTCATCATTCAAACTGCGAGTACATTTTCCTAAGATGGCATTGTGCAGCCATTGAAATATATATTAAATGCTCATAAAAATATATATGCATTATTAAGTTTATAAAGAATATAAAGCTCTAGTATAGTCACACCAAGCTTCAAAAAAAAGCGTAACAAAATTTATATTTTCTGAGACTTTATATTTCCATTTGTTTTTAATCATAATTACATATTATATTTAGAAGGATACATTAAGAAAACTTTTTTTTTTAAAAAAGAAACCCTTTCTTCTCTAGCAGACGATAAAACTGAGTTAAACTAAGTAATAACATTTCTGAGTTATTTTAGATTAGATGCTACCTCAAACCTTAAATTTTATAATTAAAAAGCCGACATTTTTATATCAGAAATTAATATTTCTATTAAAAGTCATCACCTGAAGCAGCCTCAGAATAAAACTATATTTCAAGATTTAATAACTGAAATCTCAAAATTTCATACTGAATTAGATCTTTTTATTATTATTCAACTTTTGCCCTTCTAAATTTTTTTTTAATTCAAAGAGAGTTACAAGCACCTATTTAAATTTGACTCTCCATTTCCTCCTGAATGTTAACTCTTCCCTGCTGTAGGGTCAAACACTCCTAAAACTTTCTCATTAGTTCCTTGTTAGGACCTGGCTCTCCCTGAAGAGTCCCCTGGAAAGTGTGGTAGACTCCAGCTCCGGACTCCAACTTTTCTCACCCACAGACCTAGAACAAATAATTTAACCTCACTATACTTCAGTTTCCTTAGCTGAAAACTGTGGACAATAATAGTATATCCCTTGTGGGTTGGGAAGATCAAATTATATAATCTGTACACAGTACACATACATGATCCCTAACAAATAAAATTTACTCAATAGCCATTAGCAACCAAAGGAATAATTTCACAGGTTGTTAACAAGTTGAGTTCTCTAGGAAGTAGACCTTGAGGTAGAGTTTGAGGTAAAATTTATTTAGGGACACGTTCAGCATCAGCAACCGTGGAGCAGAAGAGACAGGAAGGGAGCAGAAAAGGGCAGATAGAAGTTGATCCAGTCTTGACAAACGCCACAGCTGTCCGCACAGGGAAACTAGGGCAGTCCTCCAGAGACAGCCTGCATTGAATCAAGGGGTCTGAGCCTTTAGATTCCAGTCAACTTATCATGGGATACGGGCTGTTACTACCTTGGGGTTGAGGAGAGTCTTTCTAGCCTAGGCAATTTCTAGAGAGGGTTCACAGTTAAGAGCTGCCAGCCGGGGGCACAATTCCTGCAGCCCTGTAGGGGGATCAGTATGGCTCATCACAGTATCTTTTGCATACGTTGATGAGAAATACAATATATTCCTATGTTTCCTTTTTCTCTAGATTTCTATCTAAACTCTGCCTTCCCACAAGGGACTACATTTCATACCACCAAATCAATTATCTTTTGCCACACTTTGATTTCGCTTTTCATCCTATTCATCTCAACTATTTTTTCTTCATATTCCTTTCATGTATATGTTTTCTGGATTTAATTTGCTGTCATAATTTACATACAATGAAAATACGACTTATTCTTTAAAAAATGTGGTTCTCTTAACATTTCCTTACCCATTAACCAACTTTACAAACTGCCTCTGGATATTAAAAATGATACATTCTCGCTTTGAGGGAAAATGTTTAAAGTAAAATTTGATTAATCAGTTAAACATGTTTCCCTGAGGTTGATATTATTTGATTATTTCATATTTTAACAGCAAATGTGGGTTATTGACATGGTCTGCCCCTTCCCGAGGAGACCCATAAAAATAACATGTGCCTCTGAAGAATTTCCTAGCTGAAGCAGGCTTTTCTTTGTGTCCTCAATTATAATTATCTTCATTGCATTGTAAAGAATCCTTGTCATATACTAAATTATCCATTAACAATCATAATGTGAGCAAATTTTCTTTGTTTTAGAACATCTCAAGGTGCCAGGCTGTTTGTATATGATAGCAGCTCATTGAGATCCAAATTACGCAGAATTTAAAATGCGAAGAGGAAAAATACTGCTGTTTCGCTATTTGTTTTTTAAAGGAACTTGCTTTTTCCTTTCATATACAATGCACATTTAAGGAAGGCTTTCTGGAAGGAATTACCTCCTTAGTCAGTTTAAGAAACAAAAAGAAGGAGGGAGAAGAAAAAGAGGAAAGGAGAGAAAAAGAGTATGTCCCAAGGGAAGTGTGAGAGAAAGTGTTCTGGGCTTCTACCTCAAAAACAAAGAGAAGAAATATTAGAAGTTTTAAAAAATGTATAGATCCCTTTATTCTACTAACAAATAATATATAGATCCTTTTATTCTACTTTATTAGACTAAAGTAACTATTAACAATAATTAATAAGCAACTGGATACAGAATGAGATTTAAAGTTCAAAACACATATCAAATTATTATCCTTCTAGTAGGCTAAAATTTAATTTTGGACAAAATACAAATTTTAAATTCTTAGCAGGTGAGGAAGATCCATCTCTTGATATTTAGGGCACTGTGCTTCTAAAGTCTCTCTCACTCATAATGAAGACATTCATTTTAATACCAGTCTCAACTTACTAGGCTTTTATCTTTTCAGTAAGCATAAAGGTAAGAATTAATAACCAGATTTCACATATATCTATTAAATTACTTCTTTCGTAGCAAATGGATGGAACTGAAGGCCATTATATTAAATGACACAATTTAGAAACAAAGTCAAATATTGCATGTTCTCACTTATATGTGGGAGGAAAATAAGGTGTACACACAGACAAAGAATATGGAATAATAGACACTGGAGACTCAGAAGTGTAGGAAGGTAGCAAGGGTGGAGAGGTGAGTAGTTACTTAATGGGCACAATACGCAGTATTTGGCTGATGGTTACGATAAAAGCCCAACTTCACCGCTACACAACATATCCATGTACCAAAACTGTACTGTAGCCTTTAAATTTATGCAACTAAAAAGAAAAGGATATGTCCGTCTAATTAATACAAATAAATCCTAGTAATACATAATGAGCTACAGATCGTATGGATGAAAATTTCTATACAAGAAATACGGAAATATAGAAAAGTACCTACTATCATGACAATAACTTTTCAGGATATAGGGAATGCAGTAAAATAATAAATAAATTAATAATATGATGTGAGTATAAGGTCAATGAGAAGATGTAATAGAGACAGACAAGTCTGAAGTATATATTTTTTTTAACAATGTGGAACAGATGGCAGTTAAATGATATGCTTTTCAGTGCTGAGTGAATTGAAGAAATGTTTTTGGAGGGAAATGATGTTTCAGGCAGGACTCTTTCATTTGTGAAAGATAGGAAACTTTCCATCTCCACAGATTTGGGCAAAAACAGGCTTTAATGTGTTATGTAGCTAAAATTTCTTAGCAATGATTGATTTTGGGAACAACTGAAAACATGTTCTCCAAAGTTGTCACCAGTATTGAGACTTGCTCTTTTCGGTTTTTGGCTATGCCTTAGTCTGCATACGCTTCCTTTATAGACTGTATGCTTCCTGTTGCTGGCAGAATGGATGACAAAGTCTCCAGTATTTCATCATATGTTCTCAGCAACTGCACGAAAAAGAATGCTTCTGCGCCATTCCATCTATCAGAAGCCCTCAGTACCGGGCTCTAAAAATAGACCAACCTGGGTCAAGTGTTCATTCTTATACTACTCTCCATGGCCAGAGGGAAGCCATTGCTCTGTCCAAGGTACATCTGAATCCTACAGACTGAGAGAATGAAAAAGTGGTACTTTCCTAAAGGAATATCAGGATGCTATAACCAGAAAATTGGTTAAGAGTTGTGAGGGAACCCAGAGTATTTGTTTACTACTAATGGTAAGAAAAAAAGGATTCAACTTTAGGAGAGAAAACTGAATTCAGAAAAGACTATTTGGGGAAAAGGAGGTAAAAATTAAATACCATCTTTTCTAGTATTTTTATTCACTTTCACTCAAAAAACTCGATCCAGATTTTCAGAAAGGAAAAAAACAGACCTAGATAACATATCTCTTTTTCTTTTTCTCTTCTCTAATTAACTCGTAGGTAAGTTCTACAGGTTGATACTCTGTGTGTTGTATTTGATGCTTTAGTTAAACTATATGAAAACTAAACAAAAAAGAGCATGGATATATTCCAGACCTCCAAACAATGACAATGAGTAGCACTTCATCTGCACCCACCTCTAAGCTGCATTGGGGAGGGGTAGATGGAGATGAGCAAGCACAGAGGCTAAGTATAAGACACAAAGAGGATAATAATGAGGGGCAACTGCAATCATCCCGAACTGTGGGTCACCTGAGAGGGCAGGGGGAAAACCACACAGTCTAATATCAGGAGAAAGTCATCATAATTCTTTTTATAACGTTAAAAATTGGCTTTCTTGGGTGATAACTTTATTTTTACCCAAGTAGCTTTCAAATGTGTGTTTAACTAAAGTTTCCTGAACAATTAAATCTTAGATTTTTTTTAAAAAGCATCTAGCCTTGATAGAGAGAGATTAGCAATGTGTTTTTCCCTCTAATTTAATAAGGCTTGTTGAGTTCAAGCTACATACGGCAGAATTTTGTGATTCAACAAGGAAAAGCCCAAAGAAGTTTGAAAACATAGTTCATAAGGAAGGCTAACAAATTAGGAACTACCAAGGAAGATGAATAATTATTGTGTTGAATGAAAATATTTATAATAATTAACTATATCTTACCTTGTATGAATTTAAATGCCTGTAAGGTAAAGCATCAACACGCTAAGTTGGAGTGATTTGCATAAGAGCAGGACAGAACTAATTTGTTTAAACTTTATCTGGCACAAATTATTAAATTCAGTGTGGAAGAGAAAGAAAAAAAAACAGAGACAGGCCTATGAAACTGATTGCTATTAGGGAGAACTAAAGGCCTGATATGAGACTGAAGTGTAGGTGATGCCCAGTGATTCACACATGAAACCAATCGGGAGATAGCAGCAAATAACATTTATAGCCTCAGATGCATGTACATCAATTTTCAGAGCCTGGGTAATAAAGGAAACTTAAAATGTTGGTACTATGTGATATATTTTATATCTTATTAACTTATAACATTGTATATATTTACATATATATTTATGTATGTATATATCTAATTTGTTGGTGTTAGAATGATTTTAGGACTAAGAAGTATAATGAACATTATTAATAAAAATGACTTCCCATTAGGGGTAGTCGAATGAATTATAGAAAAGTGCCCAGCAGAGTTCAATGAAGTGACATTTCAGGCTACTAAAGGCTTGTGTTTGAAACTGCTATTCTGTTTTCAGTTGTCTGGAAACATCATAAAATGGGTTTGGTGCCACAAGGCTACAGATACAGTGGTAGTTCTTTTTAAAAAGGATTGCAATTAGCCATACACAAACTTTATGACTTGTGATTTACAAGCTTGAAATAAAAGTTAAGCACAATTGAATAACAGACTATTAAAGAAACAGTTTGTGAGCATTTGGAAATGGAAGCAGAAATCAGCACAATGAGTTTAAGAAGAATGAGTCAGGTCAGACTGACTTCATTCTCCCTTGAAATGAATTTGAAAAAGGTGGATTACGTCCATCTGGATTTAGCCAGGTGTGACTGGATTTAGCTTTTGTGACTGGATTTGTCACAGTCACAAAAGGCAGATAATCTGAATGACAAGTAGGGAAGTATATCTGCAAGGGCCTAAACAACCATATTCATGATTCTAATTAATGAAGTGATTAAATCTTAGAGCACAGTTTTTTACTGTTTTCCAAAGACAGCTTCCTTTAGCTCCTTTCTTTTTAAAAATTACCACTACTACTTTTCAGCATCTGCTATGTACTAGGCATTAAGCACATCACTTGACATAAATCTTATTCTCACAGTTACCCATAAGACAGACATTCTTCAAATTTTACATTAAAGACATTTAGAGATTTGCTCAAGGTCACAAAGCTATAGACAGGAAGCTTTAATTTGCAAATTACATGCAGCTGGAGAAAAAAGTTGAATTACAGAATTAGACTCTCAATCTAATCTTATTAGTATGTTAGATTAAATATGAAAATCATGGTGATTTTATACGTTAAACTCAGTAAGAGTCAGTAGTGCTGACATGGCTGCTAAAAAATTAAAAGATGTTTTGTCATACTGTAGAATAAAAGTAGCTGGAGGGAGGTGGCATCTTGCCCTACAGTATTTTCATTTCCCAGGCATCATATCGTAATGTGAGATTCATCTATCAGGATTCTTTCCTTTGTTAATGACAGAAACTTCACATGCAAGAAAGGTATTTTTTTGACTCACACCGCTAAGAAGAGTTCTCAGATAATCTACCTTCCTGAAAAAAAATTGCTTATTCCTGAGTTTTAGGAATGGGAACCAGGATTTCAGAGCCATTCAGTCTCTGTTTTCAGTCTCTCATTTCTGTTTATCACTGCTTCTCTTTGTATTTTGGCCTTATTCTTTCTTATTTGATATAGGCCTTCACTAGTGGGAGAAAGCATGACCACTAAAATGTTGTGGTTTAGCTGTTTCAGCTGAAAGAGTAAACTTCCTTTCACCTAATATTTAGATGGAAGTTCCTAAGAAGAGCTCTGATTGGCCATGCTGTAGTCACTTAAAAACCTTGCCCAATCAGTATTGTCAGGGAGATGGGACAATGTGGTTGGCTCGGATTTGGTCACGTGATCAGTCTTGTGGCCAGTGGCTGTGTAGAATGTAGGGTGGAGCAGAACCTGTTATCCAGAAAAAGAGAATGGAGAGCTGGCTGCGCAGACCACACAGGATATGATATATTCATTTCAGGCGTGTTAAGAAAGAAAACATGCATAGGGATGAGAATTGAAACTGCACCATGAAGACCAGATGAAGAACCAAGGGCAAAGAGAAAGCTTGGAGGAAGACAAATGGATTGTTTTGTTTTATTTTTTAAAAAAAGAAAAGAGCAAGCAAATTCTACATGGTTCAAGAGACAGAATCTGAGCCATCTTCGCTGGAGGAAAGGTTTTATTTTTAAAAAGATTTCAACCTAATGAGACTTTCACTTTCAAAGCTTAGAGCAGTCCACAGTATCTGTTTCATTTTAATTAAACAGGAACCTTGTCACTTTTGCTTTGAAGGCATTAACTCTTTGACCATTTGCTGGGGAAGTTGCACATGGGTTATGAGCATCAGATGAATGGTCGGACTAAATTACTGTAAGTAAAGGAGAGGCAATGATGAAAAATGAAGATTTAAAGTGAAACACATATGAGTATGAAGTTTTGACATTCACTGGCTATGTGATCTTGGACAAATTGTTTCCTCTTAATGTCATTTTTGAAAAGGAGATTATAATTCTTACCTTGAAGCGCTGGTGTGAGAAGTGAAGATACCCTAGACAGAACTCCTGGTTCATAGATAGCTCTTAGTAAGTTACAGTTTATTTGTGTATACACACAAATGCACATTCATAGTGGTATATCTTGAGATTTTCTGACATCTTTGAAATAGGAACTATGCCCTATCTGAACCACAACAAACCCTTAAAAATGCATATATTGTGCCTGTGAAGTAGCTGTGGATTTGTAAAGAGAAAGAGTGAGGAGAGAGAAGAGAGGAGGGTGGCTAGGTGTGTGAAGTAAAAACACATAATTGGAATTTATTAAGACTGTCCAGCATCTTGGAATTTACTGTTTTGGAAGTCCAGCATCCCTATGGTAGAATTTACAAATGTAGGTTAGCACATAAGGTCTCCACATGTTTTTCATGTGAATGAAATAAGATAATAAATGAAAAATTGCTTAGGATAATTCCTCACACCCAGTTAGTGCTAATGTCAAAGTTTGTTATAATTTTAATTTAAGGTTTATTGTATGGTCTCCTGCTTATCAAGACACAGAACACAGCACATTGATCACTTTTTCTCTAGACTTTAGTATAATTTCTGGTACTTTATAGGCATGTAAATTAAAGATGGCAGAAAAGGAGTTGTGGGTATCAGGAAATAAAAGCCACAAAGTCAAAATTGTAACCTAAAGCTGTGTATATATGTACACTTGAAATAGCAAGAGAGATTAAATCTAATTGGTAATAAAAAAGGATGGCAAAAATATGAAGATCAAAAAGGGTGAAGGATCAGGAGATAAGCTCAATAAGCGAAAGTTTGGCCCTCTAATTCTACATGTTTCAGAAGCCCATATTTACACAACTGAAATAAAAGTGTCATATATTATGATTCCATGGTGTTTGTTTTCTATACTACACTTTCACGTTTCATGCCTTCCATACTTAAGTTTCTACAACCAATTTCAGTTTAATGTAATGCTTTCATGTCTATCGATAGTCTAAAGCCATCAGCTAGCAGGCATTTACACCAGGCTTGCTTCTCTGAAATTACCTGCCTAGTTCCTGTGGACATTTTGTGTTTATCACTCTTCCTCTAAAGAAGGGCTTTCCAACTTTATTCATGCCATAGCACACATAGAAAATGAGAATACTTCATTAGTGTAGCTATTGAGCTAATGTAAAAACTAGCTAACAGCTGGGAAAGAGCTTGCCTCCAGAGCTCTAGCCACCCGAGGCCCTGCCAGCTGTCCCCAGAGATGAGGGGAGCAGTATTATAGCAGGCCTACACACAAACAATTGGGGCTGTAAGTGTGATGGGTCAACTCCAGTTAGGAAGTTCTGCTGTACTATGAAGAAGTGCACACACAGCATTTTATAGTTTTGTTCATCCAACAGATGTTTATGATAGTTACCCTTCTAGCCACTGAGGTACAGAAGTGAATGAGACAGAGTCTCTGCTTTACTAGAAAACAGGCTGAAAGAGGCTAAATACCCTAGTAAAGTTCACAGGACTTTGTATAAGAACCACAAACCGTACCACCTGACTCAATGCAGGATTTTTGCCAAGAAAAATAAATGCTTAAGGGTCTATACTATATAATACATATTCATAATTTATTGGTGAAGAAAATGACTACCAACCATTCTAACTTACAGGTTAATAAATTTATACTCATTTGGAATGTGAGAGAATTTTAGGAGGGTTGAAGTATGCACTTCAAACTTTTCTCAGTTACTGGATAGGTTAAAAGAAAAAAAAAAGATTTCTAAGGTCAGTGCTACTTTGATATATGTTTACCTTGTTTTTATGGATACTTCAACGTCTACCAACATCTTTTAATGGGATGACACCCCTGCTCATAACAGGGAAGTAGAAGAGAGAAATAATAGATTGTCACCAGAATTAATCCAATGAGAAAAAAAAATACTCATCACTAAGGTGAGGCAAGCTTGACAGAAAGCATATTTAAACTGTTCCCAAAAAATAAAATTTTAATGTGCCCAATTGCTAATTACAGAATCATCTCCAGTTTTCATTAAAACAGGTCCCTGAAGATCTCTACTCAGGGACGCTTTAATGATATATTTGAAACTATATATATATATATATATATATATATATATATATATACACACATATACACACACACATTTAAAAATAATAATATAACTAAATTTATGTTTTCAATAATTCAAACTTTTTTCTAAACCTTGTAATGAGAGGTAATAAGTGATAAATTATGGATAATTTTATGTAGTGAAAGCATTTTTGTTAATTTGTATATGGGTCCATGCTGACAAAATGTCCATCTAAAACTCAGTTATTTCTAAAGTAAGAGAGGGGAAGATGAAACACTATTCTCACTGACCTGGATTAGGTAAGTCATATTGTTACTATTACATTTTTATGGATGGTAGCAAGTAACTCATTAGAGGTAGTCAAAGGCAGAATTGAAATGTGACCCCAAAACCCTCAAATATTATAGACTTTCTCTCTGGAATTTATCTAAAAAAATCTCATTTATTAACCTACTTCTCAATTATTTAATTGTAATTTTAGCATAAACATATTCTCTTGGTGCGTACCAATATAACATATTGAAATATAAAAACCTCCAAAACCAGAATATTTAAATTAAATAATGATGCATATACTTTTACTTAGCACATTTTGGGTTTGATGCTAAAGTGTTCAACTGCAGAGCATAGAAACCCACAATGTCAAAAGAAGTTGAATGATAGCTGCTTGGGTTTTTAATGCAGCCTTCAAAATAGGGCTCATCAGTGTTTAAAGCAAAGGTAAAGTCCTGTCTGTTAAGTGGACGGAGAACAGTGATGATCAGTTTTTGAGCACCTGTGATGAGCCAAGATAAGATACAAGGATCTCCACCACTGTGTTTCAAGTTATAATATGCATCACCCGGGAATGTTGTCAAAATGCAGATTATTACATCTGGGAAATGTGAGACAACTTAAGTTGAGTTAAAGCTGCCCTCTGCATTGGAAGCTTTTCTCAATAAACTGACACATAATACTGGTGCCATTGGACCACACCTGAAGATCACATTTTGAATAGCAAGTTTCTCAACACCACCTGAAAACACCTTCATTTCATTTCGCTCATGAGGCAATGTGGCTCAGAAGGCATACAGGTTTGGCCAACATCTCTCAATTCTGCAAAATATTCAGTTTCATAGTAGGGTGATCTTAAAATCCCAGCCATTTCCACCATTCCATGCATTTCCTCATTCCTAGAAGTCAGTGAGCTGAAAATAATAATAATGAGTAAAATCCCCCTAGGCATTTTTAAATACAGTGAACCCAATTTTGATTTTGGAGAAGAGTTTGAAATGTTTCTCATAGCTTCTCAATCAGTTTGTGATTTTTACTCAGCTTTTATGAAATCCTCTAATGTTTCTTACGTGGTTACTTTTTTTGAGTTGTCGCATCATTTAAGAAAATAAAAAGAGGAAAAAAATATTACTTGAGAAAACGATGCAAGAGAGGAAATTATGTTATTCTAAAGCCATCTACCAAAGGCATGGAGAATGTCATCTACACTTAACATAATTTAATTTTCCCTGGCTCCATGGCAGAGTGCAAGAGAGTAAAATAACGGCTCTGTTCCTACCTAGATGATCACTTGCTTAGAGAGTTGCCAAGGTAACCACAACTTTTGATTGGTATCAGAGTAAATAGGAACCAAAAAATCTCTCAATTTTCATTTTCAATGTTCCATGTCACTTGAAATAATAGTAATGTAAGCTTTCTTCTCCCTCCACATCTTCCAAGTAGTTTTTCTCCATATCACTGCATTTAATGATTTGTTTCTCAGGAAAATATATTATAAATGTGAACCATCCAGAATTCTTTAACCTAGAGAGGTAACAGTTTCAAGAAAGACAGCACTCTGTCCACAAAAAATGCTTCAGAAAATAAGCAGTTTGCCTTGGCTGAGAAATGGGAATAGTAAAATGTGATGAGAAATAAGGAAAAAATGCTAGCTAGAGAAGAGACCTGGATGCCAAGTCCTAGGTTCCAAGTAGAGTCATAATTAGGCAAATCCAATTTCAGATAAATAAAAGCAATTAATATAATATTTCTTATGAAATATAATAGGCAATGAGTGATAAAATATCAAATTTAGGGCAATAAGTATAGTCCCTTAGATAAGAGTAATATGCCTATTTGGGGGATTTGATTGAGTTTGGTTTAGTTTGTGTGTTATAGCTACTGCTCTAGGATATTCATCATCTGGGTTTTGTCCTCAGAAATATAATCCTCCTATGTAAAAAGAATGCAAGGAATTTCCTAACAAGCTATATTAGATGTACTGAAAGAGCATATGTTACTCATCTCATTAAACAATAACCTTATTATAGAAAATTTAGAGAATACCAAACAGAAATACCTAACCCCATCTAGATTGCTAAAACAATTATACTTTTCATTATATGTATTTCAGGTGTATAGTGTGAATGTTTTGATATATCTATACATTGTGAAATGATTACCACAATCAAGCTAATTAACATAGTTGTCATATCACATACTTACAATTTTTTGTCTGATGAGAACCACAAAAGACCTCCCCTCAGAAAATTTGAAGTATACATTATTATGAAGTACAGCCACCATCCTGTACATTAGATCTTTAGAACTTAATATTGTAGCTGAAAGTTTGTATCCTTAGATCAAAATCCCACCATTATATTTAGTTATATACCTTTCAGTTGTTTTCTAAGTATTTTGACAGTTAAGACCTATTACACCATGTTACAAGAACATTTTACATAATGTAAAAATAACATTCTTTTTACCTAAATTTATATTTTATTTATTTATATATATATTTATTTATTTTGAGACAGGTCTTGCTCTTGCTGCTTAGGCTGGAGTGCAATGGTTGATCTCAGCTCACTGCAACTTCCGCCTCCTGGGTTCATGCGATTCTCCTGCCTCAGCCTCCTGAGTAGCTAGGACTACAGGCACATGCCACCACGCCTGGCTAATTTTTGTATTTTTAGTAGAGATGGGGTTTCACCATGTTGGCCAGGCTGGTCTCAAACGCCTGACCTCAGGAGATCTACCCACCACAGCCTCCCAAAGTGCTAGGATTACAGGTGTGAGCCACCGTGCCTGGCCCCAATTTTCTATTTTAATGTTAGAATTCTCCAGCATGTTTCATGGCAGCCACATGAATTTACGCTAATTATTTAACCATTTCCTTACAATTGGATATTTACATCATTTTAAAAATGCCCTGTCAGCTGCAGCTAACAGCGCATTTAATATCTTTGTATTAAAGCCTTTTGCCTATATTTGGGGCTTTTTCTCTGAATATAATTCTAGACATTGAATTACTGAGCCAAAAGAACTATATGTTGGGATTCTTGATAAAAGCTGCCATTTGTTTTCAAAATAATTTATTTTACTCTCCTGAGTTCGAATTAAATGCTTAAATGTGTATAGTAAAGTTTTTATTTTTTTTAAATATATGGAACCTGAAACAGTTGAGGACAGTAATAAACAGCACCAGATTTGGAGTTGAACCTACCTAAGTTCAAGAACATATGAATAGAAACTTTTAACCTTTCTTCTAGAGCTTGCCACTCATAAGGTATGACAAAAGTCTATGACTATAGGATCTATAACTATGGCAATCTGTTCTATTAACTCCATTTTATAGAGGAAAAAAATAAAAGTCAAAAGAAAAAGGTTAAACAAGTGGCGAAGCCTCCTGCTCCCCAGGTCAGATGCTATTTCCAACACCCGGTGCTTCTGGCCTATGCATACAGACTTCAAATGTAGGATTTCTGATCTAATCTCCCACAAACTATTTTAAAATAGTTTTAAATCACATGCTTTGTGCGATTTAGCATTTAAGTTCACTAAGCTTTGATGAGATAAATAGTGCTTTCCTCTTGTCATGATGTCATTACCTACTCAATGTATTTTTCCCTCTTTTTTTGGAATCATGTCATGTACATTCAATTCCCTAAATCCTATAATAGAAGCTTTTTATTTTTTAACCTCATGTGTGCTTGACTTCGACCTTTTATCATAAAAGCCTGTTTGTTCACCTTCTGACAGCTCTCCACAGCTCATCACCCTGCCGGCTGCAGCTAAACCATACCATTGTATGAATTTCAATATATAGAAAAAGATGAAAGATGGAAAAAAATAAGGAGAATAGACAATGGATCTATGATAAGTCAAAGAAGTAACAAAAAGGGTCAAATTACCTGAAGTTCAAACCAAAAGACATCAAAGAGGGAAAGCCAAGTACTAAAATAAGAGATAATAGAAGATGATTAGGGGGAAAATCATAATAAAAAGGAGATAATGGTTTGTAACTGGGAAGAGAAATTGTAAAGAAGTAGAAATAAATGGGTAAGATAGAATTAAAGGTATAATAATGAGAACTGAAAATAATAGTGGATGTAGTGAGAGACAAACTTGTCATATTATCACAGGGAAGATGGGAATAGAGGTGACTTTTCTGTGGGAAGTTTCCAAAGCCCTGGACTGAGTGGTTTTATTCAGATGTGGAGGGAAGTGATGGGAATATGAAAGTAAATTGGGATAACATTGAAACTGGGTAATTATAATGGTGGCAAGCCAGTCTTGTGGTTTAAAACAGTATGATTGCAAGAAAAGTCCTCAGGCTTCTTTCCCATGAAGAAAAAGTTGTGTGCTTGCAAATCTATAAGATCTGCCTCTCAATTCATCTTATTAAATATACATATTCTGCATCATAAATGTCTTTGTTGGAATACGTGTTGTGTGTGTTCATGTGTGTGTACCTCTGTTTCAAAATATCCTTGCTAGAACTATGTGTGAAAAGTGTTTTTGTTCATATCTGTCTCCTTCATATTTCCTTCAATGCCACTAATTATGTGCTTTGTCATTTTAAAATGTTATTTTTACTTGATCTGATTGATCATTTGAGTACACAGGTTGTGCAGTACCATTATACTTGCAAAATTACCAACATGTATACTTAAAGCAATAAGGAAGCCTGCATTAGATTCCTTACAGATTCCAGAAGTATACAAGTAATTGCTTTTGCTTTATTTGAACATGGTTTTTTAAACAATAAAAAGACTTTCAAACCTACCATTTTATTATTCAGCTGGGGGCTTACTTGTTCTATGCTGTGAAACTGATCCAGTTGAAATGAGACAACTGCATTTGAGCAAGAAACCACAATGCACTATCCTGGAGGTATTGAACTCTGCCCAGAATACAATATATTCTTGGTTACAACAAAACGTACAAGTTGGGAACACAATACCAAGCTACTCTGTGAATGAATGGATGATTAAATAAATGTAATAATTAATATAAATTTGCACTTTGAGCAAATCTAGACTCAGATATACAACAGAGATTTGCAGTAACCCCCAATTTTTGAATTTCAGGAAAATTCCTGAGTATTGCACAGAAGTTCTCACAAGAGTAAACATAGCAAATATACTCATTTATATGTTCTTATCTAACAATCCTAATTATAGTTCACAATGAAAGGCCATTTTCTTTATTCTAGCAATTTATGAACGTATAGCTGATTTTTATACTTGGCTACTGAATTAGTATTATTGATAAAATAATAATGTCAACTTCATTATCTAAGATACTTTGTATAAAATTGATTTGATTTAGTCACCTATAAATAAAACAGAAAATGTCAAATACAGTTGAACTCAGTAAGACTAAAAAAATATATATTTATAAAAACATGATAGTTTTCTCATTAATAGCACTATTATTGAATATTTTTCTTTAAATGTTGGTCAAGTAAAGATAAAGTAACATAAGATGCAAATATTGAAAATGAGAATGCAAGTTTACCTTGGGAATACTATGCAGCTATTAAAAAAAAAAGAGAGAGATCGTGTCCTTTGCAGGGAAATGGATGGAGCTGGAGGCCATTATCCTTAGCAAACTAACCCAGGAGCAGAAAAACAAATACCACATATTCTCACTTATAAGTGGGAGCTAAATGGTGAGAACACATGGACAAACAGAGGGAAACAACACACACTGTGGCCTTTCAGAGGGTAGAGGATGGCAGGAGGGAGATCAGGAAAAATAATTAGTGGGCAATAGGCTTAATACCTAGGTGATGAAATAATCTACACAACAAATGCCCATGACACAATTTTACCTGTGTAACAAACATGCACTTGTACCCCTGAACTTAAAATAAAAGTTAAAACAAAGTGAAATAAAAATTTTAGTTGATTTTTTATTAGAAAAATATTAGAAGTTCACTAAAAGTTTGCTATAAAATACACAAATTTATTTTTTAAAAGCTTTGATCTATTAATAATACTAATTTAAAAAATATAAAGAAAATCACAGACATTTAACCAAATGTATATGGGAATTTAAAATATGATAAAGATGGCTTTATAAATCAATGATTACAAAACGAATTCCTGAAGTGGTATTAGGCATTATAATAAATGTTTAAAAAAATAAATCTGCACTCAGGCTTCATTTTTAATCTCTCTCTCTTTCCCTCCCTCCTCCACCAGATTAAAAAAAATACAATTAGTAAAATAAAATGGTATTTTTAGAAATTTTACATTAGGGAGAACTTACTGAACTTTATATGAATGCTAGAAATTTTAAAGGAAAAGGTAGTAGATTTAACAACATGAATATTAAAATATAAACCAAATCAAATAAAACAACTCTTTTTAGTCAACATCAGAATTCGGACTAGGAAGTTACATAACAAATTGAGGGGAAAAAATTATATTTATATATATATATATATATATACACACACACACACACACACACACGTACATAAACATATATGTATATACATATATACATATTTACTATATATAGCTATAAAAGGTTTATATAAACGTAGATATATGTCAGACACATAGACAATATCTTTTAATATTTACATATCCCAGGAGAAACATGGATTAGGCTATAAACAGACTATTTACAGAAGAAACATAAATGCCTAATAATTTTTTTTGTGAAAAAAGGAACTGTATTGCTGTTGTTCATAGAAACTCACATAAAAATAATCAAATAGACAATGACTAAAACAATCATAGTAACTACTATGATGGCAAGTACTGGAAAACAGCTTGCTAATGTGTGTCAAAATCTTGATCCAGAATTTCTACTTCTAAGAAATTCTCTCTAGAAGATCATGTAAACACCATACAAGAATGCATCATAAGAATTTTTAATGTTTATAAATAAAACTTTGGACTTAAGCTAAATTTTTATCCACAAAAGAGTTGAATACACTAGATATTTGCAAAAATAGCATCCTATGAAGCCATTTAAAAGAACAAATAATGCATATTCTTGTTTACTGACATAGAAAAATGTCAACAAAATGTTTGAAAATAAAAATATTTCAAAGAAACATTTATAAGATTATATCTGTATATCAATGTCAAGAAAGAAGTTCTTTAAAATGTTTTACATTTTACATTGGGTGGCAGAGTTTGAGACATTTTGTAACTTCCTATAGTTTAAATATATACTTAAATAAATGTATTAGGCTGTTTTAGAGGGATGAACTAATAGTATAGATGTATATATGAAAGAGAGTTTATTAAGGAATATTGACTCACACAGTCACAAGTCCACAATAGGCTGTCTGCAAGCTGAGAAGACAGAAGAAAGCCAGTCGGAGTCTCAAAACCTCAAAAGTAGGGAGGCCAACAGTGCAGCCCTCTGTCTGTGGCCAAGTCCAAGAGCTCCTGGCAAACCACTGGTGTCAGCCCAAAAGTAAAAGATGAAGAACTTGGAATCTGATGTTTGAAGGCGAGAAGCATCCCGCGCAAGAGAAAGACGAAGGCTGCAACACTCAGGTAGTCTAGTCTTTCTAAGTTTCCCTTCCTGCTTTTATCCTAGCCATGCTGGCAGCTAATTAGATGGTGCCCACCCAGATTGAGGGTGGGTCTGCTTCTCCCAGTCCACTGACTCAAATATTAATCTCCTTTGGCAACACCCTCACAGACACACCCAGAAACAATACTTTGCATCCTTCAATCTAATCAACTTGACACTTAATATTAGTCATCTACTTGACTTCAATCTAATCAACTTGACACTCAATATTAATAAACAACAAAAAAATCTGTTGTTTTTGAAAATAATAAAATAAAACAAATCATAGCATACATTCTCTACGTGGTCAGGGAGATGGAGATCAGAGGGACAGTTTTAAGGACACTAAGAGGAGATTCTGCTTTTTGAAGTTTAACATTTTTACGTTTCAAAGATTTATTTAACTTATTGATGAAGACATTAGAGCTATTTCCAAGAAGGATGAGAGAAACTTAACACATTTCTTAATTTGACAAATGCTAAAATGAGATTGCTAAAATAAACAGAAAATTGGTTGATAATCTGTAGTCTAATAAAATCACATTATTTGGGATTATCTTTTCAACTGGACAGAATTCACTTGAATCGCTATCAGATAGATATAATTTGTAATTTATCAGTGTTCTATAAATTAATACGTAACTTTATAGAGCTAGATCCTCGTCAGTAGTAAATAATCAGTCAAAGCTACTCCTACCTGCTATATCAAATGTTCCTAAGACAGCCTTGTTAGATAGACAATGGTCTCACAGTTAATAGTCTTTTTGGATAATTTTACTCAACATTTTTCAGTTTGGAGAGAATTAATGAATGGTTTAGGGCAGATATGAAATAATCTTGAGCTTAATGTTCTCTATTACCATTTCTTTTGTTTTTTCTCATCCTCTCTTTTTTTGTTTTTATTTTGTCAATTTGGTTGGTTGGAGTTCTACTTTCCTGCTTTAAAACAGCAACAAAAAAAAATTACATAGTTCAATTTTGTAGATCAGAAATCTAATAAGAGCTTAGCTGGCTAATTTTTTTCTGTTCCATGTGGCATCGACTGGGGTCACATGGTAGTGCTCAGCTAGCAGCTGTGCTAGTCTGAAGGGTCCAGCATGACTCTATTCTCAGGCCTGTCTAGACTTAGCTGGGCCCTCCTTTTTATCTCCATGTATCCTTTCCATGTGATCTCCTTAGCACGGGATGTAAGTCAGATTTAAGTGGTAGCTCCGGTCTTATAGAGACCAAGACGGAAGTTGACTGTCCTCTAAGCCTAGAATTGACACAGTATCATATGTGCCGCACGCTATCAGTCAAAGCTGTTTCAGGCCAGCCTAATTCAACATGGAGAGAAACGGAACCTATTTTTTTTTTTTATGGGACAAGTGTCACAATATTTGCATCTATCTTTAATTCATCACAATATGAATATCACTAATCCTTATATCAACAAGATCAGCCACAGTTTATAGCTTAAAAAAAATTATTTCATTAGCATAAAATAATTCAGTCCCTGAGTATTATACATGGTCTTTTTGTCACCAACCAAACCCAGTGACCGAAACGTTAAAGTTCAAATGTGCTACTATTTCTCAAATTTAATCCTTCATGAAATGAAATTTTAGATATTTTTAAATGCCTATGTAGCATTTAAAACATGCTTGATATTATATTTCTTATAGAAAAAAGATGGTATTATTTAGGACATATTAAAGGATTAACACATCCATGGATATTTAAATATTTACCCGTTATCAGTTTTCTAGGGGTGTGTCCAAATTTATTATCTGGATATTGAAGTACTCTGCTCTGGTATTTATTTATTTTCACTGCTACGATAATAAGATGTTGACTTTTTAGTGATTTTTTATAGAACAACTTGCTCCGAGCTCCTGTCACTTCTGTATTTTTCAGAATGTCTATCGGGGTTTCACTGTGGATATAAGAGATGGTCTGATACTGTTTTGCAGTTCAGAAGGAGCTGACAGTCATATAAATGAAGTGGCCGGGCCACAGTAGAGTATCAGCACACTCAGTTGAAAGCAGTGTGTGGCCAAGGTTTTGCTTCTCCCTTTGAGAAGTTCATGTGTAGGATAGTGAATACAATAAGCTTGGAGGATAAGGTCAGACTAAGAGGAAGCAGGTTAAACAAGAATGTAATTCTTGCGACCAAAACCATCATTTTGTATATAGGGGACTCTTCACAGAGGAGCTTTAAACGAGGTTAGGCCATACAGAGTAAGTGACTAATCTCCTTGGCTTTATAGCTGACGAAATGAAAAATATAAATGGTATGAGCCAAAGAAGAAAGTTATCCTCCAATCCAAGACTCTACTGTCAGTTGCTAGAAGATCTGATGACCCATGAAGGTTACTCAGACACAGATAGCCACGTAATGGTCATAAGCCAAACAAGTGAGAAGGACACATTTGAAAATGCCAACAGTCAGAAAGAAGAAAATTTGAGTTCCACAACCAATATGTGAGAAGTTTCTCTTTCCAGAGAAAATGTCGATACCAATTTTGAAAACAGAAATGGCTGTATCAGTGAGGACTCAGCAAGAGTACAATGATGTGTGAACTCAGAAATCTGTCTAAATCAAGAAAATCCGAATAGATGTCCCTGGGAAGACCACAGTGTACATCTAAGGAATTTGTAAAATTGAGAGAGAAACTATTTTCCATGTTGGGAAAGAGTCACTGGAGAATAAAATTTGTCATCAAGGTTTTCACGATCCACTTCCAGCTTTACTCTTCTCAACCACGTAGCAACCATTGTGAGGTTTTCCATTGCTCTGTGTTGGTCCATATTTCCATATTGTTTCAGTTTCCTTGTACCTGAATTACTTCCTTTAATGTTTCTTATAATATGTATCTCTCGGAGATTCATGTATTCAGCTTTTGTATGGCTGAAAAAGTTTTATTTTGCCTTTATTTTAAAATATATTTTCAATAGGTATATAACCCTAGATTTAAGTATTTAAAAGATGTTGCTCCATTATCTTCTTGTGATTTCTGCCAAAAATGTTCAATCTTTTTATTTTTGCTCCTCTGTACATAACATAACCTTTATCTCTGGCTGCTTTTACAGTGTTCTCTTTATTTTTGGTTTTGAACAATTTGATCATGATGTGTCATGGTTCTCCAGAAAAACAGAACCAACAGTGTGTGTGCATGCATGTGTATGTGTGTGTAAATAAGGAATTGACTCATGTAATTATGGAGACTAGCAACTCCCAAGATCTTCAGGATGAGTGAGCAAGCGGGGGACCTCAGAGAATCAATGGTGTAGTTCCAGTCTGTGTCCAAACGCCTGAGAACTAGAAAGACCTCAGTTTCAGTTCAAGTACACAGGCAATAAAAAGTCAATGCCATAGTTTTAAGGCAATCAGGCAGGATGAATCCTCCCTCACTCAAGGGATGGCCAGTATTTTTATTCTATTCAAGTCTTCAACTGACTGGATAAGATTCACCTACATAAGGGACCTAAATGATTTTAATGTTAATTTCTCCAAAATTGCCCTCTCAAAAACACCCAGAATTATGTTTGATCAAATACCTGGCCAGCCCATGGCCAAGTCAAGTTTATACATAAAAATTAATAATCATAATATGGGTTGGTATATTTTTCTTCATGTTTCTTGTGCTTGGAATTCATTAAGCTTTGTGGATCTCTAGATGTATAGCTTCCATAGTATTTAGAACATATCTGGCCACATTTTTTCAAATATTTTGGCACCCCCTCTTTCAGAGATTCCAATTAGATGTACATTAGACAATTGTCTCTCACCCTACTGTTGCTCTTTATTTTTAAAATTTCTTTATTCTCTGTGTGTTTCATGCTGGCTAATTTCTACTGCCATCTTCAAATTTACTAAAATCTTATTCCACAATGTCTAATCTGTTGTTAATCGTATTATTTATCTCACACATTAATTTTGTTCATTTCCAGAAGCTAGGTTGGGTGTTTTTTACACCATTCATTTTTCTAGTTATTTTTCAAACACATGAAATATAATAACTATTTATTGTTGTTAAATGCCAATTCTAATATCCGACTAAGATTTGGAATGGTTTCAGTTGATTTTTCTCCCATATGATGATTTGTGTTTTCTTGCAATCTAGTAGTCTTTGACTGGATTTATGAGTTCTACCTCTTGAACACCAGATATTGTGTTCCTACACATAATTTTGATCTTTCTTGGGGGTTGCAATTAAGCTTCTTAGAAACTGTTTGATCCTTACAGGTCAGGTTTTTAAGACTTGTTAGACAAGGTCTGTGCAGAATTTAATCTAGAACAAAATATTCCCACTGCTAAGGCTGGGTCTTTTCTCTAACGTTCCATAATCATAAAGTTTTCCAGTCTGGCGAGTGGTAGCAGGCACTATTATCAGTCCTATGTGAGTGTCAAATACTCTTATCTTTAGTCTGTTCAGTTGGTTCTTTCTCTGGACTTGGGCAGTCTCCTCACAAACATGCACTGATAAGTACTTTATTGAATACTTAAGTGAAGTCTTTTGCAGATTTCTGGGATTCTCTCTCTGTGCATGATTATCCTTCCTAGTACTCTGCTTGAGAATGTTAACCTCTTTTGTCTCTGCAGACACTCAGATCTATTTTCTCCAGTTGATATTCTTAGAGAATCTTATAGTGAATTGTTATAATTCATTTTGTGTTACCTGTGCATCTATCCTGAATCTAGGTTTAACTTTCTTATGCCAGAAGTAGGGTTTAGCCACCTTCAACAGTTTCAAGGTCACCTCCTCTCAGTTCCACAATGTGGTCAATATACACTTATGCCTTATTCAGCTGCCTCCTGGTGACTACCTCCTTACGCACATAAATTCAGCCTCCTTGACGCATTCAGTGACCCTAATACACCTCATGAATTACACAGATATGCTACGTAACCACTCTCAGTCATACTATGACCTCATGAAACTCGCTCCTGCTTGTTCTAAATTGGCCAATTAGAACTCCGTGGAAAACCTGCATGGGGGAATACTGTGGACCCCACAGACCTAGTGGTCTGTCTCTCTCTGGCTCCTCAGCTGCCAGTTGAGCCCATTGCCCTTGAAACCTTCCCATCAGCTCTCATCAGTACTCTTCCTCTCTTATGAATATGTGAGTAATAAACTGATTCTGGGGAGGAGGATAGGGAAGGCATAGCAGGGGGATGAGCGGCCAGGGGAGGGATAGCATTAGTAGAAATACCTAATGTAGATGATAGGGTGATGGATGTAGCAAACCACCATGGCACATGTATCTAACAAACCTGCACTCTGGACATGTACCCTAGAACTTAAAGTATAATGATAATAAAATAAAAATAAAATAAATAAATAAATAAACTGATTCTGTTATTTCACGTGTTTTCATTGCATTGTCTCCTCTGTGTTTCATGGGACCAACACACCCAGACCTAACATTCCTCCTGGTCAAGCCTTTCCTAGAAAGTGCATATCTTGGCAGGAATAAATTAGATATAGGTCAGACAAGAGCCACATGGCCGTCTGCCAATGTAAACTAGTTTCCTGTAAGAGGGACACCTGGTCACAGGTGGAATACTTAGGAACTAGGCCATTCGCCAGGATAAAGATGTATCCTGTGAAAGGCATACTATAAACAACAACAGAACAAATTCCCTAGAGCCTTGTAGGGGCAGGGCTGGATTTTATAGACACTCTTGAAAGAGAGATCTCAAGATCAAATTGAAGAAAAATGTAACTTCCTTCTCCCCTGGGTTCTTCCTCATTGTGCTACATGCCTGTAAACTATCTTTTGGCAATAAACTAGATAAACCACCTTTTTCTTTTCCACATCCTGAGATCACTCTTCTTTGACCTCACTTAAAATTCACTGTAGTATATATTATCTGTTTATTTCTTTTTCATAAAGGCAGGGAAATCCAGTTCTATTATTCTATCCTGACAGGTGGCAAACTAATTTTTTTTAATTTTAATGATTGTCTTGTAGAGGAATGGCTGCCACCCCCACTTCTCGATAGATAGATAGATAGATAGATAGATAGATAGATAGATAGATAGATGATAGATAGATACACATGCATACATATATATACATATATATATTTATACACACACACACTTACTGGACTATATAATTATGCTAATCTATCAAGTATATATACTCTGCTATAACCTATCAAGTATACCCCACTCTGCTCTCTCTGCAGTACCTGATAGAGAAGGTGGGGAATTGAAATAGAGAGAATCACATGCTGGAAGTTCCCAAAGAGATCATTATAGTCTGTTATGACAATAGGATTAGAAATTGAAAGATATTGGAGAAGATAATATAATGCAGAAAAAAGGCCTGCCCTAGGAAAGCTTCAGGGAAATTTTCAACTTCTCAAGTCAGCCTTAAGACATAGCATAATAACTTTTCATCGTTTTTGGTAAAAGGCATAATCAAGTCAATAGAATATCTTAAAATTTTATGAGCCAGAGTAGTGTTAACTTTCTATCATCTCCCAACTCCCTAAGGTATCAGTGGCACATAAATGAAAGGTACTTAATCTATCTTGCAAATATAGGAGAAAAGACAGTACAGTTATTATTATATCTATATAGATCCCACTCTGCTCCTTCTGTAATATATATGTGTGCTTGTGTGTATATGTATATATATCACATAAACAAGATTATCCACATACTTTGAAGTTTATTTCCCAAAAGTTGTGAATATAATCCCCACTTACATGCACTAGAAAATTTTAGAGAACTTGTGAGAAAGGAAAGTTGGGTTACACATTTCAGATGCAGAATAGGTACTAAAAACAGTGGTAGAGGCAAGGAAAAAACAACAACAAAATAATAATTTGCTTGTACATCTCAGCACTTATGCAGCCATATAACCGAATACAGTACGGTAATGCAAAGTAAATTTTTGCTGTGCTACAACATAAGAGTACAAGGAATTCATTAAAAACACATAGAGATTTTAATTCACTAAATTATTATTAGTACACAGAAAAAAGCTCTTAATGTGAAAAGGCTTTTTACCAGCTGGTTTGGAATGAAAATTTAAAAATATCTCAGGCCACTTACTTGATATAAGCATTAAAGTTACATGTAAAAGGCTAACATGTTCATTTATATTGTTGACTGAGTTTGGACTCATATCACTTATCTATGAGTATGTTAGACAAAATAAAGGCAACCAGCTTTCCTTCCTTCCTTCCTTTCTTCTATCCTCTCCTTCTCTCTTCCCTTTCTCCCTCTCTCTCCTAATTCCTTATATCTACTTTCCTTCTTGGAATAATAGAAATAGAAGAGAAAAATAGAAGAAATTTTTCTTCTTGGAGAGTAGAAATAACAATACTACTAGACCTATAATACTGACTTCTCAAGCAAGGGTGAGACTGTAGGTTGCAAGCCATTTGTTTGTTTGAAATATTTATTTATCAAGCCACAATATAGGTTTAAGAGCAACACAGCTTGAGTTTTTAAAAATCTAATTTAAATAATGCTTAGCTTAATGCCATAAACAAAAGAGCATAACATTTCATTATGTGTATGTGTGTCTATGACACAACTGGCTACATAATTTTTGAGTCCCAGTACAAAAATGAAAATACAGACTGTTCTCAAAAATTATTAAGAATTTCATAATGTCAATAGTAGAGCATTAATGCAAGCATGGAACCATGTGAAATCATGCAGGTACCACACCTAAGAATCTGGTCCTGGTGTGAGACAATAATGATCATGACCAATGCAACAAGAGTATCCTTACTAAACTAAGCTAGAGGACTTACACTGTAAGCCCCTCTGGACCATATTATTATACTAACCTGGCCCCTCCCCAAAATTCAGAAAGATAATATGGTCCTAGTCTTGCCACTGTGAACTAGTTTTATAGACCAACTGATGGGAAAGAAAACTGTTTGAAAATTAATACCAAAACACAGACAGAGAAAATGATTCATTAAGTGGAAAAATGGCACTCTCTCTTTATGTGCAATGGCTTTGAGATTAAGTTGTAACAAAAGAAGCCAAACAAAACAAGTAGAATTTAAGGGAGGTGCAGGATTATGAAATTACTTCTATAGTTGATGAAATGTAAATGCCTAAAGCTAACAAAGTAATTACAAGGCAATTATGGAAAGAAGAGCTGTTTTGTTCATTATTTCAGGTCCTACAAAAAAAAGTTAGTGTGTCAAACGATTAACTTTGAGTAAGTTAATAGCCATTCCTAAAGCTAAAATAAGATATTCTAGTGTCTTGCAAAAAAAAAAAAAAAAAAGAAAGAAAAAGAAAAAGAAAGAAAGAAAGCAAACTATAAGAACTACAATTCTTCTAAATTTCAGTTAAACCAGTGTCTTGTAACAGTTGCTTTCCATAGTGAGATAGAACTGACAAATGCAGTATTGGCAAAGTTAAGTAGTAAGAAGCAAACCTTTGTTTCTTGTGAGACTATTCAGTGTTTTTTTTTTTTTTTTTTTTTTTTTTTGAGACTATTTACTCTTAAGTAAATGCCTACTTCATCACCAAAGGACATATGGAGAAAGATGGTTCCCAAAATTGCCAAAGTGGATTCCAGGGGAGGACAAACAATCACTTTAAATTGTTTCAGATTGAATCAATTATACGAGAATTCTAATCTTCAAAATTGCTTTATGATACATGTTTATCTTTCTACTCCAAATATTCTTACAATTAATATGATTTGAGAATATTTTGTCATGATATTTCCACTTGTAACTAGCTATCTTAGAAATTTCTAAACTGCTAATGTTTACACTTCTCTCCCTAAATCGCATGTGCAACGTCTGAAGGAAGGTGATCATTTTGGTTTAGTGACAAATTACTCAGTATGTATTGTGGGTGACTATAGGAAATAATTTGTTGTTTAAAAAATGAACATACAATCTTTCATGTTTTTTAAATGTTCTTTAACTCAGGAAACATGGAGGTACAGGGCCTTAACAGACCTAAACTCAAATTCTTTCTCAGCTACTTAGGATACATGTAACTTTACAGAAGATACACCTTCTCATCCATAAAGTGGGGTTAATATCAACTTCATAGAATGTGGATAAAAGTTAGGTTATATAATTTTTAAAATCCTCTTACAGACTATCATATACCCAAAGTTTTATAAACATTATTGTAGTTTCTGTTCTTTAGAAGTGGAGTAAATTGCCTTTATTTATTAATATATCATTTATTAGTCATCTATATCTCTATATCAATTATACTGTGGATTACTCGTCTAAAGACCTACAATAATTCTGATATGCAGCATGTACACATGTTATCTATTTATATACAGATCCTATAACGGCCATGAAAGGTTTGGAGGAAACAAAGTAATTTATATATCTTTGAGAGCAAATATTGGCCTCCTACAAGGATAAAACCCTGGGTATATTTATCAGAAAAGATTATTTGAATTACATTATTTTTTCAAAAAGAATATATAGGTTTTCAAACATATAACATATGTTGTCTACTAGTGGCAAGATCCATAATCTTTAGTTTAACCCACATTTATTTTAATTTTAGTTCTTGTCAGGAAATCTCTAGAGACAATGTGGTAGAAGAAATAAAGTGGTATATATTGTTTTAATATGAAAAGTTTTTGGCTATTACTATGGTGTCTGCTCCAACTCTTAGAATATCCAAAGCATTTTGCCTGACAGAACTGAATTGAAAAAGTAGAACCTTTTCTGGCTATATATTGAGTAATTTGAATGATTTCAAGGGTATTGGGTAATGCATTTCACGTCTACATCATTACTGGGAGACTTGTTCAAAAGTGAGCGCTTACTTTGGAGACATGTCCCACACTGCTGGGCTCTTAGGATCCATCAGTGAATAAACCAAAAAGATTTGCTCTCCTGTGAATACTATTACAGATACAGATATTATACAATAAACACAGTAAGTAAGTAAACTCAATTACTTAATTAGATATAGGTATTATACAATAAACACAGTAATTGTTTATTTTACGATACAGATATGCAATAAACACAGTAATTAAGTTTACTGTTTTTATTGTATAATTAAGTTTACTTAATTACTGTGTTTATTGTATAATATCTGTATCTATAAGATAAAAAGGTGATAAGTGATATATATATTAAAATTAGTGTCAGGATGGGGAGAGGAGTTTTTGTTCCTGACTATGGTAAAACAACTGGTTTCAAATTCACCTCCAATGTAAGAGAACTTTATATTTTTTAAAGACAGAGTCTCACTCTGTCACCTAGGCTGGAGTGCAGTGGCATTATCTTGGCTCACTGTAACCTCTACCTCTAGGGTTCAAAGAATTCTCTATCTCAGCCTCCTGAGTGTCTCCAGGCACCCACCACCACAGCAGGCTAATTTTTGTATTTTTAGTAGAGACAGGGTTTCACCATGTTGGCCAAGCTGGTCTTGAACTCCTGACCTCATGATCCACCCACCTTTGCCTCCCAATGTGCTGGCATTACAGGCATAGCCACCGCACCCAGCCAAAAGAAACAATATTTATGAGAAAATGTGTTCAGACATTAGACAACAGGCATGTCAAAACTGTAAACTCCAAGAGCAGAGAAACTATAGAGTCTCATTATTACCCAGAATCTCTGCCTCAGGAATGTTTCTTACTGTGACTTAGTAAGGTAGAATCAAAACAGAGTGTAGGAGTAGTACTCACATAAGGGGCCGAAATCAGAGTGAGGGCAGCTGAAGTGGATGAAGCCTACAGGCAGGACAGTGGAGAGGAGGAAGATGAGCAGGGAGGGAGCTGAAGTGTGGGTGAACCCACAGCCAAGAACTCACAGAAAACCCACCACAGACTTTGGGCTCTCCCTCTGCCCAAAATAAATGCAAGAAGGCTGTATCTAGGGAAATCATACTGAAACTACCAAAAACAAAAGATAAAATTACAGAAGCACCAGAAAAACAACAACAAAGGCACGACAAAACTGCACAAAGGGGAACAAGGGTACAAATGATTGTTAATGGTTTCTGGTCAGCCATGTAAGGATCTTAGAAGTTGCCACTCATCCAAACAACAAGCAAAATGCTGAACAAACTGAAAAATCAATAACTGTTCTTAGATATGGAAAATAAGTGAGGTTACAAGGAAAACTGCTGCCTTCCAAATTGGAGAGAGTCAGATGAGTACAGAGAACCCCAACTTACCAGAGCAGAAATGCACAAGCAGAAACTTTTGCAGAAAACAGTGCCCAGGTAAGGTAGGAAAAACCTAAACTGTCATTGACAAACTGCGGGAGGCTCACCGTGCACATGACTGAGTGGTAAAATTCCAGGGAGACCCAGTCGTAAGCAGACTCCTGCTCTTTTGTTTTAATTACAGAAGTTTGACCAATATTTTTCATTAAATATTGGAGAAAAATCTTCTCCTGTTTCTGCCAGAGGGAAAAGAAAAGGAACCATTTTAAAATGTGCCAGAATATCTTGTTCTTAGCAAGGTCTGAAATCAGGAAATAATATTTAATGAGAGCCAAACCTGCTGGTTTTTCTTTTCTTTTTTTAATCAGACCCTAACTGACCTAGAGGAAGAAAAATACTCAATTCCAGGTGGCTTTTTCTTTCTACTTAGAGGCAGAAAAGTACCTAATTCCAGTTCATTCTACCTATGCTGTCCCACCTACAGGGTGAAAAAAACTGAGAAGCCCTTGTGAAGCTCATAATACAGGGAAACAGTCTCACCAAAAGACTGAGACCTAACTACAGAACTATATAGTACTTCCCCTTCCCCATATTTTACCACCACATTAATGAAGACCTATTCACCGCAGTTCCTTTTACCGAGTATATCATGTCTGGCTGTCAAAAAAGGATTACAAGACATACTAAAAGCCAAAAGAAAAACAACCACTACTAACAACAGTAACACAAAACCACACAGAGCTTCAAGAGACAGAACAAGCATCAGAAGCAGACTCAGAGATGTCAGGAATATTGCAATCATCAAATTGGGAATTTAAAACAGCTGTGATTAATATGATAAGGGTTCTAATGAATCAAGTAAACAGCATTCAAGAATAGATGGGCAATGTAAGCAGATATAAAAATTCTAAGAACCAAGAAGAGATGCTAGAGATAAAAAATGCTGTAACAGAAATGAAGACTACCTTTGATGATCTTGCTAGTGGTCTGGACACAACTGAAGAAGACTTTCTGAGCTTGAGAATATCTCAGTAAAAACCTCAAAACGTGAGAAGCAAAAAGAAAAAATGACAGAAACAACAAGAATAATAAAATGCTTAATTAAAATCACCAAAGGCAGAATAAGAGTGAAAGACAAAAATAGGAACAAAGAAAAACATCAACAAATGAAAACAGTAGCAAATATGGTAGATATTAATGAAACTATATCAATAATCACTTTGAACAGTAATGGTTCAATACATGAATAAAAGACAGAAATTGTCAAAGTAAATTAAAAAAGAAGACACAACTGTATGTTATCTATAAGAAACTCATGTTAAATATAAAGACACATATATATTAAAAGTAAATTGATAGAGAAAGATATACCATGCTAATTCAAAACCTGGGAGTGGCTATACTAATTTCAGAAAAATTAATGTTAAAAATCAAAATTTTAAAATAAGGGAAAGAAAGTTATCAGGGATACAGAGAGGCAGTATATGATAATAAAAGGGTAAAGAAGAAAAGAAATAATAAAAATAGTACAGAAATCAATGAAATTGAAAATAGGAAATAAAGGAAAACCAACAAAACCAAAACTTGGTTCTTTGAAAAGATAAATAAAATTGATAAGCCTCTATCCAAGCTAATTAAGAAAAAAAGAGAGAACACAAATTACTAATTATCAGAAATAAAAGGTTGAATATCCTGAAAGATTCCATGGACATTGAAAATATAATGAATGAATAACACGAATAGCTTTATGTTCACAAATTTGGTAACTTAGATGAAATTGATCAATTTCTAGAAATACCCAATCTGCCAAAACTCCCATTTAAATAGTTTAAATAGGACTATATATGTATTAAAGTAATTGAGTCAGTACTTAAGAAACTACCACACAGAAAGCAATTCCTAGAAATACCCAATCTGCCAAAACTCCTATTTAAATAGTTTAAATAGAACTATATATGTATTAAAGTAATTGAATCAATACTTAACAAACTACCACACAGAAAGCACCAAGCCTAGATAGATTCACTGATAAATTCTGTACCAAATATTAAGGAATAAATTGCATTAATTCTCTACAATCTCTTTTAGAATATAGAATAAGAGGGAATGTTTCCTAACTCATTCTATGAAGCCAGCATTCCCCTAATACCCAAAGCAGATAAAACATGAGGAAAGAAAACTACAGACCATAAGATGATTGACTTTTCATCAGTAACCATGGAAAATAGATACCAGTAAGAGAATCAGATCTATAGGAAGAAATGAAGAACACACACAGAACAACCATGGCAAGCAAGTCGATGTAGAGTTTTTTGTCCTGATCTATTTAAAAGGTGTTTGTTTAAAGGAAAGAGAATAAATATTGGTAAGACAGACTTTGTAACAGATAGAGAAGGAAAAGATATAACTTCAATACATCAAAAATTAAGTGTAGTAGATAAATAGAAGTATACTATTTAAGTGGGAAGTGTGCTGTAATAAGTAGAAATCATACAGTGTCAAGTGTAAAGTGTGCAATGTGAAGTGGTAAATAATATTTATGCTGAACAGCCTTTGATAAATTAGGAATGCAAACTGTGAGCCCTAGAGCAAATAATAAAATGAGGAAACACCAAAAGCAAGTACAAAAAATGAAATAAAAAAACAAACAAATAATTGATTAACCTAAAGAAGTCAAGAAGGGGAAACAAAATAAGAAGTATAAAGGGACAAGTGAAAAATAAGTACCAACATGGCAACTTAAGCCCAACTACGTTGATAGTTACATTAAATGTAAATTGACTAAGAATAAATAAAATGAAAAAAAGATGGAATAAAAGCGCAAGACGGAACTATATGCTGTCTATGACAGATGTACTTAAAATATAATGGCACAGATACATTGAGAAAAAGAACTGGCATGGTGTTTCTCTTAATACCAGAGTAGATTGTAAGATGAAGAGTAGCACAAGAGATAAAAAGGACATTTTATAATGATAAATAAATTTATCAAAAGGACAGAACACCTCAAAATAGGAATATACCCCTTATAATTTTGAAGTAAATTTAGCAGGCTTAATGAGAGAACTAGATAAATCTACAAACATAAAGATTTTAGCACCTTTCTCTTAGTATTTAATTAAAAAATAGAAAAATCAGTAAAGATGCAAAATATTTGAACAACACTCTCAACAATATGACTGAAATGTTTACAAAATATTAAACTCGCCAGGTGTCGTGGCTCACACCTATAATTCTAGCACTTTGGGAGGCTGAGATGGATGGATCACCTGAGGTCAGGAGTTCAAATCCAGACTGACTAACACAGTGAAACCCCATCTCTACTAAAAATACAAAAATTGGCTAGGCATGGTGGCAGGCACCTGTAATCTCAGCTACTTGGGAGGCTGAGGCAGGAGAATCCCAGGAACCTGGGAGGTGGAGGTTGCAGTGAGCTGGGATTGTGCCACTGCACTCCAGCCTGGGTGGCAGAGCAAGAATCCATCTAAAAACAAAAACCAAAAAAGGTTAAACACAAAAACTAAAACATTTTAATCTTATAGGGAATGTTCATTGAGATAAGCCACATGTTGGACCATAAAATAAACATAAATATACAAGGAGCATGCATCATGACCTGGTGCAATTAATCTCAATAACCCGAGGTTCATTCAGCATTCTAAAATCACTTAATGCAATTAACTGTCATAACAGAACTATTATATTCAAATAATCATCTCAAATTCAACACCCATTTATGATAAACACTTTAAGCAAACTAGAAACAAACTTCTTTAACTTGATAAACAGTATTTATAATACACTTAATAATGAAGAATTGATATCTTCATTATTGTCACCATTTTTGTTAAATATTTTACTGGTAATGGAATACAGTAAGAAAAAGAAGTAAAGAAGCATTGTTAGGACAGGAAGATGTACATAAATTTCTATTCATATATTACATAATTAACTGTAGAAAACTCTAAGGAACACAAAAAAACAAACTTCTAAAATGTATAAGCAAATTTATTAATGTCTCCTATGGACTTCACAATAGCTCAAACAATTTTGAAAAATAAAGAAAGAAAGGGAAGTTAAGCTATAATTTTAAGGCCATCAAGACAGTCTTATACAGGGGTAAGTTGAATCAGTGGAAAAAGATAAATCTAAGAATAAATCCATACATATATGATCAACTGATTTTTGACAAAGGTGCCAACAAATTTTAATGGTAAATGATAGATTTTTCAACAAATCATGCTGTCTAACTGATATTTGTATATAAAAAAACTTAAGATCCCTGTCTCACATTCTACGCAAAACTTAACTTTAAAAGAAATGTATATATAAATATAAAAGTTCAAATTATACATCTTTTGAAGAGAACATAAGGGAGTATCTTTCCAACTTTTGTAAGGCAAAGATTTTTTGAAAGAGGATACCCAAAGCATTGACTATTTTTTAAAAGGATACATTGAATTCCATTAAAGTTAAAAATTTCTGCCCCTCAAATGATATTCTTGAGGAAAGAAAAAAAAAGGCAAGCCATAGACTGGTACAAAATATTTTCCACATATAATGCATGATATATATACATATATCGACATATATTTGTATACAGGTGATTAAATATTGGTACACAAGTATATAAAGTACCTGTATTAGACAGGGTTCTCTAGAGGGACAGAACTAATAGAACATATATATCTATTGTATATATAATATATATACTTATATTTATTAAGTATATATAATATATACACATATTACATATTATATTAAATATAAAACATCTTATATATAAAATAATATATATTATATATTATATTGAGTATATACTTATTATATACATATACTTAATAAATATAAGTATATGTGCTTAATATATAATACTTAATAAACATATATATATAGGAGATATAATCCCTGGAACATATATATATATATATGTTTATTAAATATTAATTCACGCAGGCTGAGGAGCAAGGAGAGCCAGTCCAAGTTTCAAAACTGAAGAACTTGGAGTCCAATGTTTGAGGGTAGGAAACATCCAGCACAGAAGAAAGATGTAGGCTGGGAGGCTAGGCCAGTCTCTCTTTTCACTTTTTTCTTCCTGCTTATATTTTGGCCTGGCTGACAAGTGATTAGGTTGTTCCCACTGAGATTAAGGATGGGTCTGCCTTCCTCAGCACACTGACTCAAATGTTAATCTCTTTTAGCAACACCCTCCCAGACACACCCAGGATCAATACTTTGTATCTTTCAATCCAATCAAGTTGATACTCAGTATTATTAACCATCACAATACATTTACTGTCTCATAATATGAAGATAGATAACCCCAAAAATGCACAAAATATTTGAAAGATACTTTTAAAAAATATAAAATTGACATTAATTCCCTGAAAAGAAGCACAACATAGTTAAAGACTGTGAAAATGCAAATTAAACTCACTATTAGGTAGTGTCTCCTACTCACTAGAATGCCTAGAATTAAAAATACTAGCAATACCAAGTATTGTTAAACATGTAAAACAACCAATATTCACACACATTGCTGATGAGGGTGAAAAATTACACAATCACGTCCAAAAATAAAATGTCATTTTCCCATATAACCTATCAATACTACACTTCGGTACTTATTAGAGAGAAATGAAAACTTACAACCACATTAAGAACTGTACAAAATTATCCACAGCGACTTTAATCATAATAGTTTAGAACTAGAAACAACCCAAATGGCAATTCGATGGAAATGAAAAATTCCAAGTAAATGAAAAAACAAATTGTGGAAAATTAATAGAATATAATTAGCAATAACAAGGGTCAAACAACTGATACATGTGAGAACACAGATACGTCTGAAAAATTTATGCTGACTGAAATAATAGACACAAAATGAATATACTGTATGATTCGGTTTACATGAAAATCTAGGACAGACAAAATGAATACAGACCAAATAAGTAATAAATAATTGCCATGAATGGGGGTGGGGTTTGGCTGCTTAGGAGTATTTGGGAGCTTTTTTAGTTGAGCCACAGATTCTTATCATGGTTACGATACTGGATACACAAGTAAATACATTTGCCAAAACTTTTCAAATGGTATACTTAACATATGTTCATTTTATATAATGTTATTTATACTTCAGTAAAGTTGATTAAAATATTCCCCATCATAAAAGAATAAAGTAATAGCACTGACAAACATGACTTAAAAAGAAATCAATGATTAAAATAAGGGCTTCAAAGCAGTGATCAGGAGTGCTGAAGATGTAGTCTGGTTGCAGTCAGGATAGTGAGGGTGGCAATATTCTTCACGGAGGTTTCACTAAGATTAAATTTGAGAAAAGATCCAAAAGATGTAGGAAAGTTACTGAGTAGATAGCTAGGAGGGGCTGGGGTTGGGGGTAGGAATAGTTGAGCAGTGGAAAAGCTGGAACCAACTCTGATGTTGAACATGCCTGATGCATTTCGCAAATACAAAGGAGGCTACTATGACTTGTAGCATGGTAAACAAGGTAAGGACAGTAGGAGAGGTGGACAGAGCTTGGTGGGGGGCAGGACCTTCTTAAGTACTTTAGTTTTTACTATAGTTTACTAGAGAGCCTTTGCAAGAGTTAGAAAGAGTCACATGAGTTGTTTTATATTTACCATAATCTGGCTGCTGGCTTGAGATTAAATTGCACATATCAAATGTAAGAGAAGAGTGATCTGTTATGAGGCCATTTCAGTATCCTCGGGAGAGCTGAACATGGTTAAGATCATAGTGGTACCAACAGAAACGTCTGGAAATGGTTGGATTCTGGATCTATTTTTGAAAGTAGCAGTAGAGGAATTACTTGATTTATTAGACATAGGATGAAGGAAAAGGAGAGGAGTCAAAATGACTTCCAAGTATTTTGACTTAAGAAACTAGAAAGATAGACTTGACATCAGCTTAGACGAGAAAGACTGAGTCTAGAGCAAACTGTGGAGAGAAGACCAGGATTCCTATGGTGAACATGCTGAATTTGTAATGTCTAATTGCCACCCAGCTCCCAAACACTGTCCTTGGTGCCTTTCCATATTGAATCCTTCTCCAAGTCCTGCTATTTTTTCCCATTAATAGCAGAGGGGAGGTTTCAATTCTGATTTGTCTGATTCTAAAATTCCTGTTCTTTCCACATTAACTCGCAAATGGATAACAGACTACAATATTTGGTATAAATTTTACAGGCTATTTAATCCAACTTTCTACACAATGCTTGTCCTGTGAACAACATTCTAAAATTTTGAAAGTTACATTTTTTAAATTCAATTACTTCCAGTACAGAAAACTAACTTTTCTTGAGGAAGCTCATTCCAACTTTGTTTTCTTTTGACTATTTGATTAAAAAAAGAAAAGAAAAGAAACCTAATATATTAGCATTTTAGGCAAAACCCACTACTTTGAAGTTCTTAGAGTATTTAAAAATTGACCAAGCAGTTTGAATAGAATGACTTATTAAATACAGGAACACCAATTACAAACATTTATCAACAACTATGTAAGTTCATGTGTTTGAGGTTAAACTGAGGGTCTGAAACAAAGCTGGGTGGAGAAACTAATGATTAAATAGAAAGTTTCAAGAGGTTCCCAAATAGGTCAAGAAAATAAGAGACTACAGTATAAAGCTGAGCTTTCATTAGATCCTGAGGTCCTGACGTTCTCCAACACTAGAACCAATCTACCACGGTTTCTTTGTCACATCTCCTTCAGTGACATCTATCCAACCACAGAAATCTCTGTATAAACAGCATATTACCTCAAAAACCTCCATGTTTTCCCCTCACTCTTTAGGAGATGGGTCTATTCTTCAACATTAACACAATGCTGGGAAAACTCTTGACTGCTGAGTCCCTTGGTATTATTGCAACTCCAATCAATATGTCTGTGGGTACATATGTATTTATATGTGTGTATGTGTGTGTATATATACACTATATATACATGTATATATACATGTATATATAGTGTATATGTATATATATGTATATATATAGTGTATATATACATATATATACAGCATATATACAGTATATATATACACACATACACACATATATATACACATACACATATATTATATATACTATATATGTGTATACATATACTATATATGTGTATATATGTACTGTGTATATATATTATATATACACACATATATACAATATATATGTGTATATATATACAATATATATACACAAATATGTATGTGTATATACAATATATGTATGTGTGTATATATACAGTATATATATACACACACTATATATATACACACATATATATACAATATATATATACACAAATATACAGTGTATTTGATATATTAGTGACATAACTACTTGGAGTCTAATATAGGAAAATAGTATCTCAATTTATTCACATATCATGTATTAGTCATTTAATAAACTATAGAGGCTTTGCTCACATGGTTACCATGACACAATAAAAATTCCTTGGAATATATTCTGCTGTCTACCATACAATTCACAACAATTACTAGTGTCTCTTTGGATCACACACCTCCTTCTCTTTGGCTCTGTTCTCACCCACAGTGTCTTAGGAAACTTCTCACGGCATGAATTTGTGAGCCAAATACTTCCTGTTTTGTCCTGTTTCACTAAGCCCAAAGGGAAGCACCCAAATTAGCCAAGAAACTCTTTTTCCACCAACACTGACAAGGGTGTCTGCCACTGAGAGACAGCTCACCCAGCCAGGTGGGAAATATTGCTGGAGACCAGACAGCTACTCTCAATGCCAGAACAAACAGGTGTGGATTTTATTGATGCAACAGAAGTGAAATAAATAAAGCAAAAGAGAGTTTCACTCACGATACATATTTCTCAGAATAAAAAGCAGGAAAGGGAATTTGCAAAGTAAATAACAAAGCACCCTATTCTGGTCCAGCTTAAAGTCATGGCCCCTGCTGCCCACCATATTCCATGGTCTGAGAGCTTGTATGTCAATTGTGTCATAATAGTTGTGTCATGATAGAGACATGGGATTCTCCCTTAAGAATAGAAAGATATTTATATACAAAGAGGTACAAGTTTGTTATACTTCTTCACTACGTTGGAAGAGAGATGATGTAAATTTTTTTAATGGCCATAGCATTTTACATCATATTTTATCAAGTGATGGAGTGTTCATCTTTATCAATCTGCTTTTGGCCTTGTGACCTGCTTTAGCTAACGGGATATTAGCAAACATCATGCAAGCAGAAGCCTGAAAAGTGTTTGTGCATTTGGGACTTACTGTTGTGTGTATCAAAATGCTTGATTTAGTCTGCTGAAGACATGTATGTTATTTACCTTAGTCAAAAGCCAGATATGAATAAGGTCATTCAGGATAAGTCAATGCTTGTATGATTCACAAGCCCATTGTAGTCACATGAATGAACTCAGGCAAGATAAATAGGGCTGCTTAATTGAGATGAGTCCAAATTGCTTACTCATTGAGTCAGGAACTAATAAGCTATGCTTGACTTGTTTGTTACACACCAACATTTGACTGATACAGATGGATAGCCAGCTCAAAGCTGCAAAGGGATGAAAGTCAGAAGCACCACTTTATGCTAAGTTCTGAGTCATATTTCTTACCAGTATCATATTTTCTTTTTTTTGGAAGAACAGTGACATGATTCCTCATGGCATTGAGTCCGATTCTAACTACTCGGGTAGGCTGAGAACAAAAAAGTCTAACTTTACCCGACATCACATACCATACCAAAGAAAATTTACATTGCATTTTTTTCTCTCTTCAATTTAGGTTGGCATCAAGTGCATATAGCCCCAGATCTGACATCAAAATAGGCATTTGAACCTGTGATCTACTGTACAAGGCTTAAAGATGTGTATGTTATTCATGCAGCATGCCTAGAGCCCACTACATTTAATTATAACTCAAAACTATTGCATCTTCTTACCAAATAACTCACTTTAGACTAGGAGAAGAAATCTACCAAAGGTAAGAAAAACATGTATAAAATAGAAACTTCTAGACAGAATGGAAGAAAAGTAGAGGTTATAACTGAGCCAGGTGCTGTAGAACAATGCCCCTCAACTTCTTACGTTCACAAACAACCTGTCTTGTTAAAATGCAAATATTGATTCAGTGTCTAGGATCTAGTCTGATAGTTTGCATTTCCAACAGCAACCAGATCATGTGCTGCTGCTACTCCACAGATTATACTTTGAGTAGCCAGACTCTATGATTTCTCCTTGTTTTTGAATAGTGAACATGATTCTGATAAAAATTATAATGTAATATCAGACAATTCATTATTGAAGATCAACACTTTTTATTGAAAAAAAATATGTGGAAGTGCATAAACCCCCAAATATAAGACTCAATACAAGCTGCTGACGTCTTTATTCCATGAGACTTCAGAATAAATGTTTTCTTATCTCAGGGATTACACCTCTTAAAATCCAACTTTCTATGCTGTCTTTCTGGAAATGTTGTTGATAACTTGATAAAATGATATTTGTATAATTTTGGAATCAGAGGGTTGAGCTAGAAGCAGAAAAAACAAAAAGTGACCATGGTGTTCTTTTTGTTTCTGTAATTGTTTGTCTTCTTTATTTTTACTTTAATTTTATCTTAAGGATATTTTTCCCTTAAGACTTATCAGATGAAGGTTGATATTTTTTTAGAAAAAGGATTTCTAGTGCTTGAACATAAAGTTTACCTGCAAGTCTACTACCTCTAGAAGCACTAATGCCAAAGCTGACATCATGTACTATGCCAAAGTTAAATCAATTTGAAACTCCAAATATATACGTTTTTCTACTCAGCTAACCTCTGCTTATTTTAGGATGAATAATTGTTGCATTTAAATCATTGTTTTTTAAATATTCATTTTAGTACTTTATTGAGAGGTTATTAAAACAGAAACTCTTGATTTCTAGTGGTCTTCCAATTTTTTGAGGGGACTTTCTAAGTAAGTCCAACAATTTGCTGGAAATCTTAATTACTATAAAAATTCTCCCTTACACACTAGAAAGTACCATAGAGAAGAAGATTCATGCATAGTCATTAAATATCCAAACACAGGCATTGCATATCTGCTCTCAAAGTCCAAACTTTCTACTTCCTAACTATAAGACCATAAACAACTTAGCTTAGCCTTTCTTAAACTTAAGTTTTCTCTTTGTAGAAGTAGGATAATAACATCTTTCTCAAAGCTCTTGATACATAGTTAATTGTTCTTTTTAAAAGAATAAATCGTAGTTTTCAACTTGTCCACATTATATCATCTGGTGCAACAGAGAATAAGTCAACTTCCTTTTCTGTAGCACAGCATTTCCAGTGTTTTTTATTCATTTAATTATTCAAAAATACCTGCGGAATGCCTAGTTCTAGGCAATGTAGCATGTACAGATGCTAAATATATGAATAGGTATAGTTTTATTTGTAGTCAAGTCGGGGTATAGATGTATAAAGAAAAAATATTATGGTATGGAAAAAATAAAATTATGCATTAGGTATTATCAGAGAACAGAAGACATATTCCAGACAGAGGCAAAAGAAGAAATTCTAAGCAGGGAAGGTGGAGCTGCTATATTATTTTCTGTTTTCTAGACACCACACTCTGCATCTTACAAGCATGATCACATTTAACTTCCATATAATGTAGTGAGAAAGATGTCACTTCTTAATTTACAGATGAGGAAACTGAGGTTTCATAAATAAGTAAATATTGTCATGTAAGTAGTAGAGCAAGGATTTGAAACCAGACCCTTTAACTCCAGAGCTCAAATGCTAATCTAGTCCAATGTGCTTTATTGTAAGTGCAAGGAACGGAGCAAAATCCTCTAAGCTATGTGTAGAGAAATATATCAAGTTTGATATTTCTGGAATATAAATGTGAGACAGAGGATAGTGAAAATTGAATCCAAAGTATTAGGCAGTGATGAAAGGCACTATTTTCACATTAGGAAACTAAGAATTTGTTATTGAGGCAGTAAGGACCCCTTGAAGGTGACCTCCAGGAGGAAGACAAGGACAGATTTGCATATTAGACTGATCACTTTGTCAGGGGGATAATGGCTCTGAGAGACAAAAAAAATGAAACTAGTATTATCTGTTTGGTAACTTCAGCAGTATTCAATGATAGTGATTATGAGAGAAGTTGGGGGCAGAAAAGGAAGGAAGAAAATTATATGGGAAATGTTTCAGATATAAAATTGGGAATTTTCGATGCTTATATGGGAGAATGTGGAAAATGGAAGAGAAAGATGACAAATGCCATCCTGTTTTCTAACTTCATCGGTTAGGTAGATGTCAGTGCCATCAATATGATACAGAAATAAAAGAGGCAGGACATTGCAGTTTGGGACATGCTGAGCTTGAGGAGGGGAGAAGCTGTCCAGCATGCATTAACCAGGTTTAGTTACCATGCCTCTCTATACCTTCTTATAACTGTAGACTTCCTCAATGTAAATGCATAGCCATCACTTCTGCTTTCCTAAAGCATACCAATAACACACTGAAACGCTGATGAGAATATCACTAAAGAACAGCATCAAACTTACAGAAGTGTAATTTTAGTAATGTATGCTCTTTCTGTCAACATCTGCACATAGTTTCTAATTCCCTGTTTTCTTCACTACATCGTTTCTCCTTAATTATTTCAGAGATTACCTACAATGTTTTTCCATGTCTTCTGCTAGTTCTCAACAAGCCCTTGGTCCCAGAATAGTTAACTTATGAACTTATGAATTTGATATATCCTAATATCCCCTCATCTTGAGCATCATTCACTCCTTAGTGAAATATTATCTTTTTACGTGTTTAAAGATCATTATCAATGATTAAGAACTGATTCATTTTACTTTCTTTTCTCATTTTTAAGCACTATGTCATCTTGCCACAGGCAATAAATCCATCCTACATTTCTTCACTGTCTCAGTTAAACGTGATTACAAAACATCTTCTTGTTTGCATCTTGCTAAGAAAACATCACATTCTTCTAGCTTTTGCCTTCTTGACATTCTTTAAGCCCTTCCCATATTTTTAATTGTATTTAACTCCTTCCAACCTTATTTTTTTAATCTGATCAATTAAAAACACTCCTTTGCTTACATTGTGTATATTTATACTGAAAAATCAATTTTGTCAAATCTCTAAATACTCTTGAACTAGCTTACTTTCTTAAGACTTCCCTCTCCAGAACATATTCTTTTAATACTTTATATTTTTATAATGTATTTTCATAAGGATGAGAATATCTTCTACTAATGTTGAATAATTTCTGCCTTGCTGTATGAATCTTCAATAATCATGATCTTCCTACTAAGGGCTGCCTATCACCAATATTTTCAATCATTTTCTCCTTAATTATCATAATTACTCCAAGTGGCTATTTTCGATGTTTGGTTTTTTTTCAAGGTAAGTATTTATCAAATCCTCTGTATGTAGTTGAATGTTACACTCAGCACATGCTAAAGTTCTCCATTCCTACTATCTCTCACTTCAGTGATGCTGCCTTTGTAATCATTATAAGCTTTGAACATACCACCACCTGATCAGACAGACTATAAATCCCTTAACAACGTCTTTCTTTTCACCCTGACTTCTGTGTGTGTGTGAGTGTGTGTGTGTGTTGTGCCATATTACCCTTATGTGCTCAGATTTACAATGAGAGGTATGACACTACTTGAATTGCTGACCATGATCTCTCCCACATTTTCCATTTTTTTTTTTTTTTTTTTGAGACAGGATCTCACTCTGTCACCCAGGCTGGAGTTCAGTGGCATGATGTTGGCTCACTGTGTTACCTAGGCTGGAGTGCAATGGTGCAATCTTGGCTCACTGCAACCTCCACCTCCTGGGGTCAAGTGATTCTCCTGTCTCAGCCTCCCGAGTAGATTACAGATGCCTACCACCATGCCAGGCTAATTTTTGCATTTTTAGTAGAGATGGAGTTTGGCCAGGCTGGTCTTGAACTACTGACCTCAGATGATCTACCCACTTCAGCCTCCCAAATGCTGGGATTACAGGCATGGTCTCTGTGTCTGGCCCCCAACATTTACTCCTTTAAGAATATTTTATTTTCTACGATTATCTGATTTTCTGTACCACTCTAGAAAAATCTTCATTTGAACACAAACAAGAAGAAAAAAATAACCTACCATGCACTGATTTGAAATTACCCATACTTATCAAGGCCATTCATGTGAACTTTTATAACACTTCCCTGTCACTGGCACCACTAAACTTTTTTTTTCCCTAAATTTTCTACTTCTCTCCACGCAATGTTTTATCTGATCTGCAAGCGTCACATTGACAGCATGTTCTTGAATGTGTCCTCCTCAATGCAATCACTCATACCAGGATTGTGCACATAGTTCATACAGCCTTGTATTTTAGTTGTTTTTTCTTGCTTCTCCAGCTAAGTCTAAATTCTGAAGGAATAGACATCTGATTTTAATTTGCATACCCTTAACAACACCCAGCACATATCCGGGTATTTAAAAAAATAAACTAGAATAAAAAAATAAATCCGTAACAATAGCCCTAACATATCCTATCAAACTATGAAATCAATTGCATGAGAAGTAAAAAATTAAGAATTTGTTTCACGACAGTCACTTCCTAATTTATGTGCACTGAGTCCAGAAAATAACTGTCAGAATAACTGATTAAAGCAACTAAATAAACTCTAATACTGTTCTTTAAAGCACAATATTAAAGGAGAAATTTGTTTCCTGTATTGAACATCAACACAAATTCAGATAAATGCAATCAAGTTAACATTTTCAACATATCAACAGTGATATGGAAAATGGCATGAATCATTTATTTTAGTCAATAATTATAAATAGGAAACTAATTCCTTAAAATGTACTCTTTCAATTTGCTATTTGCATAATTAAAACTATGGAAGAAGCTCATTTGCACAGTATGTTTTCCCACGGTATATAGTTACCATGACAATGGTTATTGTTTGAGGAAGATCAGGATATTAGTATGAGTATTACTCAGTACAGGATTATCAGAGAATGATCCTATTCAATAAGTCAGTGTTATCTGAAAAAAAAATAAGGGAATGTAACCATTCTGAGCTTTTATTAAATGAGATTTTTAAAATTACCTTTTAGGAAAGATGGAACTCAAAAAGCACTGTATTATTAATTAATTCAAATGTCACAACACACCAGCTTAGACCAGGTGATGCACAAGCTCTGTTCCCTATAGAAGGACAATGTCTTCTGTTCATGATTACCTGCTGTGACAGTGTCACAAAAAGAATATTTCAGCAGAAACTGCATCACCAAAAAAAATTCACATTTAGAAAATTACGATTACAGGATTAGGAATGTTTCATTTGTTCGTAGTTAATAACTCAATTCTATAGAATAAAGTATATAATATGTAGCAGGGAACAGGTTTTAAAACAACAAAAACAACCACCTGGGGATTTCTGAGCTTTAATCTAATATGATACCTCTTTGAAATTTTGATCATGTTATAAACAGACTTGAGATTCTTCCCTGTAGATTTAGGAAAATAATTTTTAGCCCATCCCACAGTTGTTTGTGCTACACCTAATGTATGCTTAAAATTGTAAATGACTATAACATCTCTCATATAATTGTTATATTTTTCTCTTACCAAGAGGCAAGGTGCCGTCTATGGTTACACAAGATGTCCACTTACAATTACACATAGAAACTGACACATAGAAAACTATGTTGGTAGTCCTACAGCTTGGCAACCCCTGTCGCATTGAGGTTTGTTATCAATTATATAATAGATTTTCACTCATCAGGAAATAAAGCTTGGTCTAAATAAAAAAAGAATGTTGAATTCTAACTGATTTGCTCTTTGAAGTGCCTAAACTTTCCACAAGATATGCTTCTCCTTATTTTTGACTGGTCTGGATTATTTCTATATTTTAAAACAGCTATCTAGTTATTAGTCTAATATCCATCAGAGTTCAAATGGAATTACTTATACTTTCTGAATGTAAGTAATTGAAGCATAAAAAAAAAAATTGAACCATTACTTTAAGATTACAAATATATTTTATTCTGAAACAAAGCATATCGTAAGTGTTAAATAACTTCCAATAAAATGCAATTTCCAGAAAATGATCAATTTAGATGGGTGTCCTTGCTCTCTGCCCTACCCTACACCATTCCAAATGGACTCACTCTTTCTTATAGTTTGGGATGCTTCAGTTGCAAAGGTAGATAATTTGTCCCACCTGCAATTCCTAATAATTGAATTATTTTGCTATGACTTGTATAACACCCATCTTAAAAAAAACTAAAGCAATAGTTTCAAAATAACTTTCTTTTTTGAAAACAAGATAGCAGTTTTGCTTCAAAATACAAGCATTTTTCTCAAGATGGTAGTATTCAAGCCTAGCAAAGTTTGCATAATGAAAATCAGCCTATAGAGTTCCAATAAAAATAAAGCTTGCTCATTGTCAGAAAGTAATTGAGAAATGGGTATCAAAAGTCTTTAAATTTTTATTTGGTCTATTAATTCTATATATAAGAATCTATCTCATATTTAAGAACTCCATTATTAAGAATCTCCCTTATATTTCTCTTAGGGAAGTAATCCTGAAATGCAAAGAAATATTTACATACAAAGACATTCTTTTTATCATCATCAATGTGTTAAAAAGAACTAAAAGCCCTATATTATTATAATAATTAAGAAAATTATGTCAAGTTCATGTATCCAGACACTTTCCATATGGCAGAAAACCCAACTCAAACTTCTATAAGCCAATAAAAAATACATATATCAGTAAGATAGGAACTATATCAGCTTACATAATTGAAATCATCAGGGATATACTGGGAAGAATGTAAGTATTGGGGAGCACAAACAATCTATGGGTTCAGTTTCCTTCCAGTTGCCTGGTTCCTTGAAGCATTCATATGGCTGCTGGTAGTATCAGAACTACCATTCAAGTCCAGCATACAGAATAAAAGGAACTCTTACAGATTTTGTATAGGTTCTGAAATGTACTGTGATTATAACTTACTACAGTGCAGCACTGCTAAAGCAATCATTGTGGCTAGGAATGTAAAATTGCCCCAATTGGCCAAGCTTAAGTCAAGTGCCTATCCTTGAATGAATTATTATAACAAGAGGGATTCTATGGTTATTTTTCTTTACAAAGCTGTGTGACTGCCTTATTCTGTTTTCTGTTGTTTATAACAGAATATCTGAAACTAGGTAATTTATAAAGAAAAGGAATTTATTTTTTACAGTTATGGAGCCTGAAAAGTCCAAGGCCAAGGGGCCACATCTTGTGAGAACGTTCCTGCTGGTGAGGACCCTCTGCAGAGTCCCAGGGTGGCACACACCATGACTGTGTATGCTAGCTTAAGTCTTTCTTCCTTTTCCTACAGATCCACCAACCCCACTCTCACGATAATCTATTGATCCATCAATCCATTAATAGATTAATTCATTTGTGAGCACAGTGCCCTCATGACCCAATCACCTTTTAAAGGCTCTACCTATCAAGACAGCCACATTAAAGATTAAATAGCACTTGAGTTTTGGAGAGAACAAATAATCAAACCATACCAATAACATTGGGAAAGTGTGCTAAGTTTTGGGGAACTAGTTTCTCACACACTAACGAGGAGATTTTGGCTAGGTCATTTTTGAAAGCCTTTTATCCATAACTATGTGTCATACTACAGTGTTGGCTATGTGCTGACTTGGGACATAAAAGCATTTTCTGGGCAGGAACAAGTATTTCAGGATGAACTTATGAATATGGGTCATGTGGTCTGTTACCCAGCATGTCTTAAAGTTGCTTAAAGGAATTGTCCCAAGGGGGACTAAAACCAAGGTGTTTTTAAAAAGATATTTTAAACTATTGACTTGATCAGGTTGAACCACAACATTTTTGGTGAAAACATAACAGGAAAACTTATCAAAGCCTGGAATAAACCCAAACTATGGATTTTTCCATATGCTTACAAGGGTATACCAAAATAAAACACAGTATCATCTTTCAATGTTATTCTCTAAGTCTGTGTAAAATAGCACAACAGTTTGCAACTCATATATCTTTTTGTATGGATTTTATGTCATATTCTTACATTAATTCATGTTTCCACACTTTGCCATGTAGTTGGCGATCTAACTAATCAGAAGACAGCCAGTCTAGGAGAAGTCTGTTTCTCCTAATGTGATTTTGTCTCCTGAAAAGTTAAAGTTAAGATACATTGTTAGTAGCCTATTCTTTGAACTCACAAGTATGAATGAGCTATAGAGTTCTCCTTATTCCAAGAAATTTTTAAAAATACTTCTCACCTCATGTTAATAATTGGTTGTTTCCCTATTTTCAATGTACAACAAATATCATAAATTTCCAGGAAGTGGGGGTACAAGGGTAGGGTGGGAGACACTGGAGCAAAAGATAAGGAAAACTGAAGATTTCACCTTCTCCATCCTGAAATTCATTCGCTAGTTTAGTTTTTTGGTGCATAGTGTACTGTGTGTGATGTGGTACAGTTGGCATCTTTGTCCCCTTTTTTTAGATTATAAGATGTTTTATATAGTTATGTATCATGATTTACCAAAAGTGTAGTCAGAGATATAAAAAGAAAATGTCTCAAGTGAAAAATTACAGCCGGTATCAAATCTATGGGGCCCTATTTTTAGGAATAAGGGTTTCTTCACAAGCTTTTGGATGACAAATGACTCATCACACGTATACTACATATTCTGCAAATCTTTCTAGAAATGGTATTGGATAATTAGAAGCCCTTATTAAAAAGTCACCATACTTTATAAAATATTTAAAATAATTACATATGATTATGAAATTACTTCATAAAGCACAGAGCAAAATCATAAAGTTCCTGCATGAGTCATTCAATCCTAGGCCCATTTTTATTCCTTTTTTTTTCTTTTTTAGGCAAATGATTCTTATTCACTGATTACAAGTTTTGATTAAGTTGGATGAATAAAGAATGTCTGGTTAGTCAATTGGCTTTGCCAAATATTGATTTTTTTTTCTGGCATAGAAACAAGATTAGACAAAAAAGCATATGGATTTCGATTCACTTCTGAGAGACAACATGATTAGAAGAGAAATACATCACTTAGGAGATGATTCTGGTGCAATATCTATAGGAAAATTTGAACTTCCAGAGAGTTGTAACCTTTCGTCCCTGCATTTAATGATATTTTAATCAAATAAATCTGTTATGTAATGCAGCTAACTTCATACCAAATTGTTAAAATTTGCTTATCCAAATGAAGTGGGCCCCTTCAACTTAGCCATCAGGTAGGCTAGGCACTGATTCCAATGGTGTGTTTTTTAGACTGTCATTGGGAAGATGAGAGTTAGGAAGGAGCAACAGAGAAAACAGAAGTAGGAAAAAAGAAGAGTAGTAGAGAGAAGAGAAAAACGGGCAACAATATAAAGGTTGTTACTCTTTATTAAGAACATGTTATATGTCTGTCACTACCTGGAATTACAACACGACAGTAAATATTATTAACCTTGATTTAGAGATGAGGAAACTGATCAATTGGGGTTAAGTAACATTCCTAAAGTCTTATGTATTGGTTAGTCGCTGTGTAACAAGTTTATCCCCAAAACTAGTGGCTTAAAACAACTATTTTGTTTGCTCATAGTTCTCCAGGTTAGTAATTTGAGATGGGCCCAGCTGGGCAGGTCTTTTGTTTGTCTTGACTGAGGGTCACTCTTGTGGTTGTATGTATTAGTTGGCTTGTCTGGACTAAATGATCTAAGGTAGCCTCATTTCCATGTTTAATTGTGAAAAAGAACTGTAGGCCAGGCGACATGTCTTTAGCAGTCTTCATGTTTTAAACTTCTTTACATAGGGGCCACATTACAAGAGGATAAGCTTCCATGTAGAAATACTTTTTAAGACTCTGCTTGTGTTAGGTTTTCTGATGTCCCTTTAGCCAAGGAAAGTCATAGAACTAAGTTCAGAGAATGTGTGAAAAATCACAGAACATGTGGATACAAAGAGGTCATTAGTATAACAATTTGTTAGTGTAACAGTATCTGGTGTCAGGATTACACGGAAGTATAATTGAGATGTTGTAGGTTTGGTTCCAGACCATTGCAATGAAGTGAATATGACTATAGAGTCACACAAATTTTTCGGTTTCTAGTGCTTATAAAAGTTATGATTACACTATTCTATAGTCTAGTCAGTAGCATTATGTCTAAAAAACTCAATGTGCACACTTTAATTAAAATATATTTTACTTCTAAAAATGCTAAGGATCTTCTGGGCTTTCTCAAGTCCTAATCTTTTTGCTGGCAAGTTGTCTTGCCTCCAAGTTGGTGGCTGCTGACTGATCAGAGTGGTGGTTGCTGAAGGTTGGAGTGGCTGAGTCAATTTCTTAACCTAAGACGATGATAAAATTTGCGACATTGATCGTCTCGTCCTTTCACAAAAGATTTCTCTGCAGCATGCAATACTATCTGATAGCATTTTCCCCACAGTAGACCTTCTTACAAAATTGGACTCAATTTTTTCAAATTCTGCTGCTGCTTTATCAACTAGGTTAATGGAATATGTTAATCCTTTGTTATTTCAACAATGTTCATAACATCTTCACCAGGAGTACATTCCATCTGAAGAAAACACTTTTCTTTTCTAATCTATAAGAAGCAACTCCTCATCTGTTAGGATGATAACACTCCTCAAGTGTTATCCTGAGATTGCAGCGATTCAGTCACATCTTCAGGCTCTAATTTTAATTCTCTTGCTATTCCCACCACATCTGCAGTTACTTCCTTCACTAAAGTTTGAATCCCTCAAAGTATCCATGAGAGCTAGAATAAACTTCTACTGAACTCTTGTTAATGTTGATATTTTGACCTGCTTTCATGAATCACAAATGTTCTTAATGGCATCTAGGATGGTGAATTCTTTCCAGAAAATTTTCAATTTACTTTGCCCAGATCTATCACAGAAATCACTCTCTTTGGCAGCTCTAGATTTATGAAATGTATTTCTTAAATAGTAAAATTTGAAAGTCAGAATTAGTCTTTGATTCACAGACTAGAGAGTGGCTGTTGTGTTAGCAAACATGAAAATATTCATATCCTTGGACATCACATTTCTTGGGTGTCCAGGTACATTATCAGTGAACAGTAGCATTTTGAAAAAAATCTTTTTTTCTAAGCAGAAATTCCCTTAAGTGTGCTTAGAATACTCAGTTAGCCATTGCTATAAATAGATATGCTGTCATTCAGGCTTTGTTGTTCAATTTATAGGGCACAAAAGACTAGATTTAGCATAATTCCTAAGGGCCCTAGGATTTTTGGAATAGTGAATGATCACTGGCTTCAGTCATAAGCTATATTAGTCTTGAATAAGAAAGTCAGCCTGTCCTTTGAAGCACTGAAATCAGGAACTGACTTCTCCTCTCTAGCTATGGAAGTCCTAGGTAGCATTTCCTTCCAATACAGGACAGTTTTGTCTACATTAAAAATTGGGTGTTCAGTGTAGCCATTTCTATCAGTGATCTTACCTAGACCTTCTGGAAAACTTGCAGCCACTTCTAAAACAGCACCTACTGCTTCACCTTGCACTCTTATATTATGGAGATAGCTTTCTTTTTTAAATCTCATGGAACAATCAACCTCTGCTAGCTTTAAACATTTCATCAGCAGCTTTCTTGCCTCTCTTATTGTTCAAGGATTTGAAGAGAGTTAAGGCTTTGCTCTGAATTACGCTTTGGCTTAAGGGATTGTTGTGGCTGGTTTGGTCTTCTATTCAGACAAGTTAAACTTTCTCCATATCAGCAATAGGGCTATTTTACTTTCTTATCATTCATGTGTTAACTCCTGGAGTAGCATCTTTAATTTCGTTGAATAACTTTTCCTTTGCAATCACAACTAAAGCTTATCTTAGCTTTTGACATGCCTTTCTCACTAAGTTTAATCATTTCTAGTTTTCAATTTAAAGTAAAAAAAAACGTGATTCTTCCTTTCACTTGAATCACTGTGGCCTAATTTCAGTACTGTTGAGTATGAATAAATCAGGAGGCCTGAAGAAAGAGAGAAAGATGGGAGAATTGCCAGTGGTTGAGTAGTCAGAGCACACAGATTCATTGATTAAGTTCACCATTTTATACAGGCAGCGATGGTTCATAGTACCCCAAGAAAATGACAATAGTAACATCCAAAAATCACTGAATTAAAAAATCACCGGATATAATAATAATGAAATGAATAATGAAACTAAAAAGTTTAAAGTATTGTGAGAATTACCAAAATGTGACACAAAGACACAAAATGAGCTCGTGTTTGAAAAAAAATAGCACTAATAGACTTGCTCCATGCAGGATTGCCCCACACCTTCAATTTGTGAAAAGAATAATATTTGTGAAGCACAATAAAACCAATCACAATGACACAATGTATGCTTGTACTTAGAGAGTGGCAAGATCAAGACTCAAATCCAGGTGTTTCTGGTACAAATTCTTTTGCTCTTTCTCATGTACCATGATTAGTTTTTGCTGGTGTGTAATGAGGTAAGCTTTCACCTCTTAAATATCTGTTGGAGAGAATAGAGTCAGGAGGGATAGCTATGTATGTATATATGGTTTGGCAGTAGTAAAAGCCTATCTTATTTAAAGTTTTCTATTTTTAAAAATATGTTTAATATTTCTTACATTAGTTAGTTTTTGATATGTCACCGAACAACTTCAATATCTCATTGGAATACATTTATTGCAGTTATCAGACTATTTACTGGGCATGGGAAGTCTGAAAGGTCAATTTACACCTGAAGAGTCAGTCTTTTTAAATCCATTCTAGCAATGCAATTCTTTTAAAAACTTTATTGCCCTTTTCTTGGCCTATTTTATTCTATTCATTTCCTTTGCAGGAAGCACATAAGCAATTCTTTTTCTGGAATTCGCAACTCTCTAGAACTGTGCTGTCCAATACAGTAGCCATTAGTCACATATGGCTATTAAGCATTTGCAATGTGACTATTCTGAATTGAGATTTAAGTATAAAGCACACATCTAATACAGAACAAGAAGTACAAAAAATGAAGGGCTCATTAATATTTTTGTGTTGACTACATGTAGAAATTATAATATTTGGTATATACTGAATTAATATATCTTAAAATCAGCAAACATTGAATTATTTTCATGTTTCCTTTTGCTTTATAAAATGTGATTACTAAAATTTTAGGTTATATATATGGTAGGTTGCATGATATTTCTGTTGGACTGTGCTACTCAATAGTTAATTTTGCCCACCTCAAGTTTGACGTTATTCCTTGGGATAACGACACATGTAGGGTTTTGAAGGAACCAAAGGGGCAGTGTCAAAGCATGAGGGTACCTTTAAAGCTTCTGCTTAGGTATGTCAAAAGTCATCATTAGCCAAGCCACGCCATATGACCAAGCTTGAATCCAATGCCTACACACAAATAAGGTAATGGTTGAGAGGAAATAAATAATTATGAACTTATAATTCAATATACCACATTACTCAGAATCATCTCTGACAGAACTTTGATGCAACAGAAGAAAATTAATAACCTCATACTCCACCAAACACTCATGCCTAAGCAACTATTCCTCGGCCTAGTCAATCTCTTTATCCACCAGCGGAGTCTTGGAAGACTTTATCATCATGCAAAAACAAAACATAACCTTAAGAAGGTGAATATTTGCTTCCATTGACAACATTTCTAATAATGTAGCAAAGATTGTGAGGTCAATGTTCTCCCAAAAAGCTCTATCAAACATATTTTGAGTATGAGCGATACCATAGCAATAGTTAGACGTCCCTTAAAGTTAGAAGTTTAACTCTGTTAAAACATTCACTTTTTTTTTAAATATATATTTTATTGCATTTTAGGTTTTGGGGTACATGTGAAGAACATGTACATACATGGCAATGTAGTTTGCTGCCTTCCTTCCCATCACCTGTATCTGGCATTTCTCCCCATGTTATTCCTCCCCAACTCCCTAACCCTCACTGTCCCTCCCCCAGTTCCCCCCGACAGACCCCAGTGTTTGATGCTCCCCTTCCTGTGTCCATGTGTTCTCATTGTTCAACACCTGCCTATGAGTGAGAACATGCGGTGTTTGATTTTCTGTTCTTGTGTCAGTTTGCTGAGAATGATGGTTTCCAGGTTCATCCATATCCCTACAAAGGACACGAACTCATCACTTTTTATGGCTGCATAGTATTCCATGGTGTATATGCGCCACATTTTCCTTGTCCAGTCTATCATCGATGGGCATTTGTGTTGGTTCCAGGTCTTTGCTATTGTAAACAGTGCTGCAATGAACATTGTGTGCATGTGTCCTTATAATAGAATGATTTATAATCCTTTGGATATATACCCAGTAATGGGATTGCTAGGTCAAATGGAATTTCTATTTCTAGGTCCTTGAGGAATCGCCACACTGTCTTCCACAATGGTTGAACTAATTTACACTCCCACCAACAGTGTAAAAATGTTCCTATTTCTCCAAATCCTCTCCAGCATCTGTTGTCTCCAGATTTTTTAATGACCGCCATTCTAACTGGCATGAGATGATATCTCAATGTGGTTTTGATTTGCATTTCTCTAATGACCAGCAATGATGAGCATTTTTTCATATGTTTGTTGGCCTCATATATGTCTTCTTTTGTAAAGTGTCTGTTCATATCCTTCACCCACTTTTGAATGGGCTTGTTTTTTTCTTGTAAATCTGTTTTAGTTTTTTGTAGATTTTGGATATTAGCCCTTTGTCAGATGGGTAGATTGCAAAAAATTTTTCCCATTCTGTTGGTTGCTGATTCACTCTAATGACTGTTTCTTTTGCAGCGCAGTAGTTGTGGAGTTTGATTAGGTCCCATTTGTCTATTTTGGCTTTTGTTGCCAATGCTTTTGGTGTTTTAGTCGTGAAGTTCTTGCCTATGGCTATGCCCTGAATGGTTTTGCCTAGATTTTCTTCTAGGATTTTTATGGTGTTAGGTCTTATGTTTAAGTCTTTAATCCATATGGAGTTAATTTTAGTGTAAGGTGTCAGGAAGGGATCCAGTTTCTGCTTTCTGCACATGGCTAGCCAGTTTTCCCAATACCATTTATTAAACAGGAAATCCTTTCCCCATTGCTTGTTTTTGTCAGGTTTGTCAAAGATCAGATGGTTGTAGATGTGTGGCGTTGCCTCCAAGGCCTCTGTTCTGTTCCATTGGTCTCTATCTCTGTTTTGGTACCAGTACCATGCTGTTTTGATTACTGTAGCCTTGTATTATAGTTTGAAGTCAGGTAGTGTGATGCCTCCAGCTTTGTTCTTTTTGCTTAGAAATGACTTGGCTATGCGGGCTCTCTTTTGGTTCCATATGAAGTTTAATGTGGTTTTATCTAGTTCTGTGAAGAAGGTCATTGGTAGCTTCATGGGGATAGCATTGAATCTATAAATTACTTTGGGCAGCATGGCCATTTTCATGATATTGATTCTTCCTAACCATGAACATGGAATGTTTCTCCATCTGTTTGTGTCCTCTCTTATTTCATTGAGCAGTGGTTTGTAGTTCTCCTTGAAGAGGTCCTTTACATCTTTGTTAGTTGTATTCCTCGGTATTTTATTCTCTTTGTAGCAATTGTGAATGGCAGCTCGTTCTTGATTTGGCTCTCTTTAAGTCTGTTATTGGTGTATAGGAATGCTTGTGATTTTTGCACATTGGTTTTGTATCCTGAGACTTTGCTGAAGTTGCCTATCAGTTCCAGGAGATTTTGGGCTGAGACAATGAGGTCTTCTAAATATACAATCATGTTGTCTGCAAATAGAGACAATTTGATTTCCTCCTTTCCTAATTGAATACCCTTTATTTCATTTTCTTGCCTGATTGCTCTGGCTAGAACTTCCAACACTATATTGAATAGGAGTGATGAGAGAGGGCATCCTTGTCTAGTGCCAGATTTCAAAGGGAATGCTTCCAGTTTTTGCCCATTCAGTATGATATTAGCTGTTGGTTTGTCATAAATAGCTTTTATTATTTTGAGATACGTTCCGTCAATACCTAGTTTATTGAGGGTTTTTAGCAAAAAGGGCTGTTGAATTTTGTCAAAGGCCTTCTCTGCATCAATTGAGATAATCATGTGGTTTTTGTCTTTGGTTCTGTTTATGTGGTGAATTACGTTTATAGACTTGTGTATGTTGAACCAGCCTTGCATCCCTGGGATGAATCCTACTTGATCATGGTGGATAAGCTTTTTGATGTGCTGTTGCAATCGGCTTGCCCGTATTTTATTGAAGATTTTTGCATTTATGTTCATCATGGATATTGGCCTGTAGTTTTCTTTTCTTGTTGAGTCTCTGCCAGGTTTTGGTATCAGGATGATATTGGTCTCATAAAATGATTTGGGAAGGATTCCCTCTTTTTGGATTATTTGGAATAGTTTCAGAAGGAATGGTACCAGCTCCTGTTTGTATGTCTGGTAGAATTCGGCTATGAACCCATCTGGACCTGGGCTTTTTTTGGGTGGTAGGCTCTTAATTGCTGCCTCCACTTCAGACCTTGTTATTGGTTTATTGAAGGTTTCGACTTCTTCCTGGTTTAGGCTTCGGAGGAGGCAAGTGTCCAGGAATTTATCCATTTCTTCTAGGTTTTCTAGTTTATGTGCATAGAGTTGTTTGTAATAATCTCTGATGATGGTTTGAATTTCTGTGGAATCTGTGGTGATATCCCCTTTATCGTTTTTTATTGCATCTATTTGGTTATTCTCTCTTTTCTTTTTTATTAGTCTGGATAGTGGTCTATTTTGTTGATCTTTTCAAAAAATCAGCTCCTGGATTTATTGATTTTTTTGAAGGGTTTTTTGTGTCTCTATCTCCTTCAGTTCTGCTCTGATCTTAGTTATTTCTTGTCTTCTGCTAGGTTTTGAGTTTTTTTTGGATCTTGCTCCTCTAGCTCTTTCAATTTTGATGATAGGGTGTCAATTTTAGATCTCCCCTTGCTTCTCATGTGGACACTTATTGCTATATATTTTCCTCTAGAGACTGCTTTAAATGTGTCCCAGAGATTCTGGTATGTGGTGTCTTCATTCTCGTTGGTTTCGAAGAACATCTTTATTTCTGCCTTCATTTCATTGTTTATCCAGTCAACATTCAAGAGAAAGTTGTTCAGTTTCCATGAAGCTGTGCAGTTCTGGGTTGGTTTCTGAATTCTGAGTTCTAACTTGATTGCACTGTGGTCTGAGAGACTGTTTGTTATGATTTCCGTTCTTTTGCATTTGCTGAGGAGTGATTTAAAATATTCACTATTTTTCCTTGTACTTTTATGTCATCTCACAAAAGTGCAGGCTAATAATATTTTTTTTCTGGCCAGCTTTTGAACCCATCTAATTAGCAGAGATGTTTCCTTTTCCCACTCTACTTCCTTTTCCTTTGACATTCACCTATTAATACAATGAAACCATTCTAATCTGAACTCTGTCTAAAAACCTGCACCTTTGATAATTCAAGGTAATTTTAATAATCTCAAAATAAGGTTTTACCTTCCTTCAGGAAGAATTATCAATATTTTTTCTTCTGCTTCTTAATTTTGTTCCCAGAACAATATAATATTTTTCCTAGAAATGCCTGTGTGACTTCACAGCCATTTAAAAACTCTGTGTACTTTTACTTTATGATTTCCAAGTTATATCTCCAAATATAAGAGGGCTCTGTTATATACACTGTCACTTTGCATTTAAGTAAAATTTATTCAAATCTGAATTTCAAGACTGAGGATCTAGAAACCAAAAATTAACTCTGTTAAAAATACTCTTTTTTATTAATTTTAAATCTGTTAACATCAAAACACTGGTGAAACTTTAGCCACAATGGTCCTTGTGTATATTTACATCTTTTTCTAGCAAGTTGATAGTTTCATTTTAGCTTTATTTGCCAGTTTTTATACATGCCATGGACTTCGTGTCTTGCTCCACAAAATAAGTTGAAATCCTAAATCTCCAATCTAACTAAATGTGGAGATGGGGTCAGTCAGGAGGTGATAAAGATTAAATGAGATAATAAGGGTGGGCCCCTAATCCTATACAGATAGCACATTTAAAGAGAAGGAAGAAAACCCTCCTTAGAAATTGCATTGCCATTTCTCTTGTTTTTAGACTTTCAGCCTCCAGAACTGTGAGAAACAAACTTATAGTCTGTGTTATTTTGTTATATTAGCCAGAGCAAAGTAATATACTACATTTGTAATTTATTTTTATAATTAGCTGTTTTTCACAGGATCATTTATTCAATAACCTTCTACTCTTTTATGGATTATGTTTGCCAACTTTTTAATGAAGTATACTCTTACATATAATAGAATGCATTCTGAAATTTTCAGAATTTTACTTCTGCTCCTAATATATCCTGCTTCAATTTTTACAACATTTTAAAATATTTTAAAGTCTGGTGGTATAAGCCTCCTCCATAGTATTCCCCAATTATTTATCTTTTCCAAGTACTTTCAGGATATTCCTGCAAACAAACTTTAGAATGTCATTGAATTATAATTGAGATTGATTTCAAATTACAAACAATTACACACTAAATAACTTTAGAACATTGAATTTTTTTAGTCAGGAATAGGATATTTCTTGGCTAAAGCCTTTTCTTGTTGCTTTTCCTGATCACAGAAGTTTTGAGGTTGTCTTCATCTCATCCATTATATTTCTTGCTAAATTTTTTCCTTTATATTTTGTGTTTTTGCTACAATTGTGAATAAGAGTTCCTTGTCACAAAAAGGTATTGTCATTAGATTTTCTTCTGGTTTACTTAGATTTTAATATCTCAGCTCTTCAGCTTCAAATATGTAAATAAAAACTAATCTGCACCTTAATGTTCTAGCAGCAACCTATGAGGATTAGACTCCAGCAGCACCATTTTTACATAGACTATTTCCTGTGCATGTTAAGTTCACTATACAAGGAAGTGCATTTTCTGTAAGGTCTCCAATATGTATAGATAGTGTGGCCATATATATTCTCTTTCTGGCATTACTTCTATCAATTTCAGAGAAGAAATATTGAGAACAAAGAATCTGAGAGAGAAACTCCCATCATTAGGGCAATGATATAATTTATCATTTAAAGTAGAATATTTTGGATGGAGATAGCATTATTTAAAACTTTACTGGGACAGCAAGTATAAAATAAAGCTATACCAGGCAGACCAGAATGAACCTACCAGTGGCTCATAGGCTCTGTAAATGTTCATCACTCTTAGCCTTGAACCTTTCAGCCTAGACTCTTCTCAAAGATGGTGATCCACCAATAATTCTAAATGGCATCTACCCATGTAGTTTGTGGCCTCCCTGTGCTGCTTCTGGGCCTGTTTTCCCTCAGATCCAGTTCTGACCTTTCCTCTACAATTGTATTGTAAACTCCCATATCACCTGACTTCCCACTCTATTAGACTCATGGAAGACACAGGCAGGAGAAATCAGAGGACACAAAAGGGAGACTTCCAGGATACTTCCACTCCTCCTACTTAGCCTCAGGTGGCAACTCTGGTAGGGATCGCATTCTCTGAATAGCTCCAGTTTCTGGCATACAGGTCTGCAGTGGTCTATCTTTTCTAATTGTCTGTAGCAAGACAGTCAATGCAATTGACTTAGGGTGGTATTATCAGAAGAGTAAGAAGCTCCTTTTGGAACTGGAGATTTGTTCTGTTCAAGTGATGAAAAATGAAACATTTTACTGCTACGTTTTTATTTACTTTAACAAAAATAATCCAGGTCCTTTATGGAAAGAATACACAACACAAATAGGCAAAAGGGAATATCATAGCATATCTGTTTTTCTACATTTTTTTCTAATATTGTAATTGAAGCATTTTCCCATCTAAACATACAGATATAACTTATTCTTAATATCCAAAACTTATTTCATTAAAGAGTTCTCCATTGTATATTCAATACTTAGCATTTCCCATTTTCCCTATCAGTAGGTGTTTTGGCCCAAAAGTCAAATGAATTTTTAAAGGCCTGCCATTCACATAGTTAATTACTATCCAAAAAAATGTATATGCTCATCTTTAATCCCAGCATCAATAAAGGTGAAATGTTTCTGTCTTCATCTCTTGCTGACAGTGTATTATCACTGTTTTCCTTTCTATTGATTTAAAACATATAAAAATGATTTCCATTGCCTTTCTATTTTGGAATTATTTTATTACCAGCAAAGTTTCTATTTACTAAAAGCATGCTAACTGGCTATGTATCTTCTTTTATTATTTGTCTATAAATGTCCTCAGACCACATTCTTTATTATATAATTCATGTTCCTCGTGTTTTTCTTTTATAGTTATGATAGCTAATTACAAGTCTTTGGTTGTCATAGGTATTACATATATTATTTTCAGCTTGTCATTTGCCTTTCAAATATGGTTTTAGTCTTTCACAATAGAGATTTTTAAAAATAAGAATAGAGAACTACATTTTCTTAACCTGGAACTGGTTTGTTCTGGCAAGTTCTACTTGTCATGTGTGTAGGCTTGGACAAGTTAACCTTCTAAACTCTAATTTTCTCATCTGTAAATTACGAAGAAAACGGTGCCCATTTCATAGAGTTGTTATAAGGATTAACTGTATTTTATGTAAATTATATCTAGTAGGTAAATGCTATATAAAGGCTGATATTGGTTGGTTGTGTTGTCACCCAAATCTCATCTTGAATCGTTCCCATAATCCCCATGTGTTGTGAGAGGGACCTGGTGGGGTAATTGAATCATGGGGGTGGGGGGCTTTCCCCATGCTATTCTTGTGGTAGTAAGTTCTCACAAGATCCGATGGTTTTATAAAGGGCTTCCCCCGTTGCTCAGCTCTCATTCTTTTTCTCCCTGCCACCATGTGAAGAAGGACATGTTCACTACCCTTTCTGCCATGATTGTAAGTTTTCTCAGGCCTCCCCAGCCATAATGAACTGTAAGTCAATTAAACCTTTTTCTTTAATAAATTACCCACTATCAGGTATGCCTTTACAGCAATGCGAAAATAGACTAATACAAAGCCTGACACATATTAAGCCCTCAATCTATTCAAATATAGGACCATCCATCTCACAATTTTCCTTTTTATATCATTTCTGTAGTCCAAAATAGCTCAAGTTTGTCCTGTATATAACCAATTCTATTTCCTCTGGTATTACCTGCACTTCTTCCAATGTAGAATTTAATGAAGTTTATTCATTGTTAGTTTTCTAGTAATTCTTCCTTATTCATTCATACTCTATCTTAACTCACTTTACCATTTTTGCTCTTCATGCTTCCTATACTGCTGTTATTAAATTTTTCTGTCTATAAAAATACTTTATTCTGTTTCCTGCAATAGATTATTTTCAAAGGCATGTACTTTCTCTTCTTGGTTTTAAGGATAAAATGCTACTTTATTTTCCTCATATATTATTTTTCCCTTCAGCCCCATGTTTTTAGTTGCTTTGGTTTCATTTTCTGCATTTTTCTTCAAATAAAGTAAGCTCGGCCTAGACCAAAACCTCATTGGTTGTTTTTAGTATTACTTTTGTCTCTCCCTCCTGTACCTTTGGGGATTATCTCAATCTCTTTCTCAGTCCTAAAACTAAAGAGATGGACAATTCTGTTTCTAAAGTAACTCTGGTCTGTTTAATGTCTTCCATATCTATTACCTGGCTCTCTGATTCTATGAACAAATGAAAAGTTTTTGAGAATTCTAGATAAATTATTGCTAGGAATATTCTTGACTCTGTCACATTAAGAGTATTTAATTGTAGAAATTCACCTGCCTCGATATGGATACAACATACCACTGGTCATGCCCAAGTCCTGTAATCTTCACCACATGCTTTCTTTCTAGTTGTGCCCAGAAACTTTCTATATTTTGATTTGGAATTTTGACAGAGGAGGAGAAAGAGAGGAAAATGTATCAATTAGTAGTACAATAGTCATCTGATAAAGTTAGTCTCGATTACTTAGCAAAGAGATTACTGCCAGTTCTGAGATGGTTACAATCTATGGTACTATGAGTCAGGGCATATAAAATAGAGGAAGAATCTAGTTTTAATTTTTCTATATTCTTCTATTTATGAAGGTAGTATCTATATCTGGAATTGAAAACTGAGTATATTGTAGAATGAAGGATGTCTTAAAGGTTGGGAGAGTGTTTCAAGTATCTGGAAACCAAGGGAAGACAGAAAGCTGAGGCTATGATGAGTCAAGGAAGATGAGTCTGGGAGAGTAGGTTGGGAACAGACTGTAAAAGGCCTTGTATATCAGGCTATTTCATTTGTATTTATAATGTAGGTAGTGAGGAATAACTGAAGATGTTAACTGAGGGAATATCATAATCAGACTTGAGTCTTACAATGATTACCCTGTTGGGCTAAGATAGATTTAAGGAGCACAGAGTCTGGAGTCATGGAGATAAATTTAAAAGCCATTATCCTATCTAGATGAGAGATGATGAAGGCCAGAACAAAGACTTCAAACATTGGCACAAAGACAAGAGGAAGAAAGTGAAATTCAAAATATAATTTATAAGCCTTCATGGTAAAAGATGCAACTGGAGAGAAACCGAAACTGCATTTTCTCACAACTTCATGCTACAACAACAAACAGGACACAGGAAATTAAAAAAAAAAAAAGAAAAGAAAAGAAAAAGAAAACTTACACCTCCAACAAAAACAGATACAGTAATGGATCAGAACAATTTTTATTCTGCTGGGGGAAGAGGGATTTACAAATGCAGAGATGTCCTAAGAAGGGAACCAGTAACAGAAAGTATCCAAGAGAAGTGAGATACAGGAGAGAAGAAAGCTGTGGATGTAGGAGGACACAAGGGCATCAAAGAAAGGCAAGCGTGGCCCCTGTCACTGCTTTACCCCAGGGATTTATATGGAGAGTTTAAAATACCCTTCAAATTTTCAAGTAGTATCCAACCTAGCCTAAAATTTAAAATTTCCTCCAAACTTGATTAGTACCAAAATCTGATGTGTCTGTGGGGTGTGCACATGTGTGTGTACATAAAACATGAGCAATATAAATACCTTAAGAGAGAGTGTAATCTGAGGATATTTATAGGCAAAATCATAAAAGAAGAAACGTGGCCGGCCAGGTGCAGTGGCTCATGCACATAATCTCAGTACTCTGGGAGCCCAAGGCAGGTGGATTTCTTCAGGCCAGGAGTTTGAGACCAGCCTGGCGAACATGGCAAAATCCTGTCTCTACAAAAAATACAAGAATTAGCTGCACATGGTGGCACGCACCTGTAGTCTCAGCTGCTGGGGAGGCTGAGGCACAATAATTGCTTGAACCTGGAAACTGAGGTTGGAGTGAGCCAAGATTATGCCACTACACTCCAGTCTGGCTGAGAGAATGAGACTCTGTCTCAAAAAAACAAAAGAAGAAGAAACATGACCAATTAACATTCCTCTAGTAAATGCTCTATTTGTATCCTTCATATTATGACTAGGAGAAAAACCAGTCCTATATAGGAAATTGGTATGGTTATTGGATAATTTCAATGGTAGTAGATTAAACATTTATGTGTCTTTTAATCTGAAATCTTAATATAATACATAACAAGAAGTTTATGCCTGATCCTTTGACCACAAACATTGTCAAGCATGCTTAGAAAGCAAAGCTGATATTCAGGTCAAATTTACACACACACACATGTGTAAACTCCCATTTGTTTCTCTTTGAAATTATCTTCCCCAATTGGTCCCCATACAGGCATCAGTTTCTCAAGCTGTATGTGATCTGTCCCGCTGAAATGGGAGGTTCCAGGTGCCTTTTTAAAATAGTCATTCTCCAAAGAGAAATGCCAACTATTCTGGGTTGTCGGGTACTTTGAAGTCATTGTCCTTAAATGCAGTATAGAAGGCATAGGTGAATAAGAGGAGACTTAAAAATCTATCTTAAACATCCAATTCTTCAAGCTTTGTTCTGGCTCCTCATCTTCTAACTAGGACTATCCCCTGCAAGTGAAGCAGGCTTTTATCTAATTCTAGCAGCAACTTGACAGTCTCATTAGTTTTTGATGACATTTCCTGTTCCTTCCGTCACTGAGGCCTTTTGCATGACAGACACTGTCTGGCTGGGGCCCTGAAGTTTTCTTCAGAACTTCAACCCTCTGGTTTCCAGATGGAAATTCTTTTATATGCACATCAGCTCTCTGCCCAATTGATCTGTTTGAGGTATTTCTTTTGTCCTGTTTAACTCTTTTCATGCTCAGTATCATTACTGGTACTCCCTGGAAATAATCCCTTCTATTATCCTACATCTTGCACTGTTGTACCCTACAATGAGTTACTCAGAGGAGAGGAAGGGGACAAAGCCTCCCTCCATGACTCATGTGATTTCAGAGATATTTCTGGGAAAAACTGCCAAGAAAAAAATAATTTTAATAGCTCTTCCATCCTCCTTCTCTTGCTCCCTACCTGAGGTTTTCGTGGCTCTTCTGTGCAGGTGCTTTAGGTTTAGGAACCTATTTCAAGTTCTGGAAGAAGGTGTTAGGAATTCAGGAGCAGCTTAGTGAAGCAGTTCTTACTCAGGGCATCTAAAGCAGTCAAAGTGCCTACTGGCGCTGTGGTCATCTGAAACCTTCCTCTGAAGGTGGAAAATCTCCTAACAGGGTAGCTCATAAACATGTCTGGCAAGTTAGTGCTGGCTCTTGGTTGGTGGGGGGGATGCGCAGTTCTTGGCCCATAGGAGGTATTCAATTAACATGAGCTACTTAAGAGTCCTTATGACATAATGGATAGCTTTTCCTTTAATGGGTGATCCCAGAGACCAAGGTGGACTCTGTAATGCCTTTTATGATGCAAGAAGGAAGTCACAATTCCCTTTAAGCCCCAATATCAAAAGTTTCACATCACTTCCATCATACATTATTAGATCACACAGGCCACATATAATGCAGTGGGAGGGAACTTTTAATTTTTAGTTTACTCTGTATTTACTTTAAAAAAGAATTAGAACAGATTATCTATAAATGCATATACATATTACACATACACATGTATATGAACAATTTAAAGTTTACTGAAGAATGTGTATTTCTTTCTGTATTATAAACTGTGGTATCAGGGGTTCTGGGAAATTATTTCAAACTATACAATCATTTGATGAAGATAGCTCTTAGGAAAAAAGAGATATTCTCCTTTAACTTCTTAGAACCACTGCACTGCCAAACGGGGATTTATTTCTATTGCTTCATCCAAGTCAGTTCCAAAGCTTCACTCCTCCATGAAGTTTTCCATGATCAATCCTGCCTCAGGTAATGTCCCCTTGCTGCAAGCTGCTGTTATCCATGCTATTTGTATCATCCACGGTATATGATATTCAATGCACTGTTGTGTTGTCAACTATTTTTTTAATGTGTGTATTTGTATGCTATTCAAAACGTGAGATTCTTAAATTTTTTTCTATTTATAAATGAGTTGAGGAGAATAAATGTCTTGGCACACACTAGGTTTTCAATTAATGGGAGTTTTCTCCTCTTCCTATGTGTTTTCTGCCTAGACCACCAAACACAGAGCCATACACACCATAAATATACATTAAATGTAGGTGGATTGGTTGAAAGGCATGATGTGAAAGTCTCTATGTGGGCATATTATATTACACACTATATAAATGAAATTGTCATGTATAATTTTCACATTCACCCAAAAGTTCCAAAACAATCAACTCTACCTCAGAAAGTTAATGAGGGGCATAAAGGAAGTGAGTGTGTTCTCTCTCCAACTAGACAGATGTTTATATTCTGTATAAAACACATGATTTGCAAGTTCCCAGCTGGGAGTTCCTATTACATGGCCCATTAAGATCCATGTAGCTAGAAGAGCTAATAAATATTAAGACCTATTCTCCAACCATGGGTGGGAAGGTCAATTTCTATATACCCAGGAAGAGAAGCACACACAAGCATTGACTGTGTGGCTTTGAAAAGGAAGAAGAAGTTTTTATTCAATTCTTTTTTTTTTCTTCCTTCTTTCTACAAACATGATGATCTAGAAGAAAGGTCTGAAAGTGGAAACCCATGGATCCCATTGTGCTGCAGATGTATTTTAGCTTGTACAGTGGTGATTTTTATTTAAATTAAACCATTATTTAATAATAAAGGAAATCACATAAAAATCTCACATTCACCTTTTCTAAAAACTCTGAAGATCTGTCAGCATGGGCTCTAACACCTGGATGGTGACCATAGGGTGTAGCTAAGTAGCCACTACCCTTACCAGAAGAAGATTCATATTAAAATAGCTGATACATATGACAGCATGTTAAAAGTAGATGCTTCAGGTGCTTTGAGGAGTGAGTCTTTTTTTTTCTTTTTTCTTTTTTTTTTTGAAGCAGGCGATCACATAGAGTTTGTTAAAGAAATAGATTTGGAGTAGAGTGTTAAGATTTGGATTTGGATACACAAAGAAGGTAATGGAGGCAGGGAAGAAAAGCATGACATATTTTTGTGTCTAGCTAAGCAAAACCTTGGCGGGAGCAAAACCTCATAGTAGAGTAAGGAGAAAATTAGCTTGGGGAGTAACGAACAAATTTTTAAAGTAATTTCAATGTCAGATAGAAGAGTTTATGTATAGTTTTATAGGCAATCAAGTCCTTCAGGTTTATTTTCTATCTTTCTCTTTTCATTATTTCTTTTCCTTTCTTTCTAATTTTATGATGTTATCAGTTCTTTATATTGATGTATTTTCTGCTTATTTTTCTTATAACATTTCTTTTTATAAATCTCCTGCCAATTCTCTAAGAATAGACAGGATATGAACCTATGATATTTACGAGACTTATACTAAGCTATATATAAATCATATTAAAATAGTGTCTTGTGGCTTAACCAGACTTTTTTTAGATTCCAACTACAACCCAACAATATAAGATGCCAAACCCTCATAGACAATTAGACTACCTTGGTAGAAACTCAGGGAGAAATGGAAGCTTATGTCCCATTGTGGGTCATTTCTGTCATGTGGTAACCATAAAGATTACTCTCATATTTTAGGACACAAATATTTCTAGTTTTGATTGCTCAGATTCCTAAATTCTGGACGTCAGAAGCAAAGCTCTATCCAACTCTCCACATCAGACTGCTTCCTGTTGCCAGTGAAACAGTCAGCCATGTGTAAACACCAGTGGAAATTTTATAAGCCTTTGTAGTTAGCAAGTATAATTTCTATTTGAGATTAGAAAAAAATGAGTCTGTGTCTCTATTTCCTGCTTATGTTTTGTTGTTATAAGTAAAATTGAGATTGTGCAGGGTTTTGAATATTATCTGTAGAACAATGCCATAACAACTTTGTTCTGAAGATTGAATTTTTCAATAGACAAGAATTACAGTGCATTTGTACAGAGTCCCCTATGACAAAGGATAATTCATTCAGAGAAGACCAGCTGAGGTGCAACTAGCTTTCTGTTCCCTCAAGTTGTGACTTGGACATCATTCTAAACAGAGAGTTTTGTAAACCTCCATGCCATAAGCAGAGGCTTTTCTGTTCTGTCTAGGGGCTGAGGTCCCTCATCAAAGGCCTAGTGACAGGTCAAGTATGGTAGTATGAAAACATGGCCCTTTCCACATATATACTTTTTGACACTCTTCCAATCAAGAGACAGGGTTTATGTCACCACCCTCTTCATCTGAGTGGGCTTTTGACTGCTTTGACCAATAAAAGACCTTGGAATGTTTTAAGTAGCTTCTGAGAGAAGGTCAGAAAAAACCATGTAACTTGATGCTGTTGAGATATTTGCTCTAAACAAAACCAGCCACCACTTAAGAAGTCCAACTATACCCTGATGCCAAGATGCCAGAAAGACTACACATACACATGCAGGTTGACAGTTGAGGCCATCCTCACTAATGCACCTGACATGTGAATGATGCCATCTTAAGGCCTCCAGACCAGCCCATCCAACATATTGGACAACTCTGCTGTCAGGAAATGCCTCAAGGAGCAAAAGATGTGTCCAAAGAACACTCTTCAAATTCCTCATCTAAAAAAATAGCAAAATAGTATGTCTGTTTTACACTGCACACTTGTGCTGTAGTTTGTTATATATTGGTAGTACCCAGAACACACGTTGAATGCTGGGTTTTTTTTTTTTTGTTTTTTGTTTTTTGGTTTTTTTTTTTTTGGTACAGTTACAAGGATAGAACTAAGAATAGTTAGTGCAAATTGCAAAGAGATGTGTATTAATTCAATGGGCTGAAAAGCTTTCTAGTGTGTTCTGTAATGAAATGGGTTTCTACAAATAATTAAACGATTCTTGACACTGGAAACAGTTAAGCAGAAGCCATGTGACTATCTGCTTGAAATATTTTCCTACAAATGAAAATATCAGATAAACAGAAAGTAAGAAAGTCTTCCAGCTCTGAGAATAGTTTTATGCAAAGCAATATTAAATGCTAATATCTTACTTAATCTTCATTTATCAAAATGGCATAAATATATAGTTATTTAATTTGAAACTGACAGTTTCATAAAGTAAATTGAGACATCCATTGTCTCTATTTTATAATAGTTATAGCTAGTATGTTTATTAAATGATTACTAAGTGTTAAAAATAAGCAAAATATTTAAGATGTGTAATGTAATTAAACCTCAGAATAACCCAATGGGCTGCATTCTATTGTGATCCCTATTTTATCCTGGACACAGTTTAGGCACATAGACGGTAAGTAATTGACTAAGGACACACCAGATGCCAGGTGAAGACAATCAAGCCCAAATTGTTAGACTACAGAGCCTGAAATCTTAATCACTATTCTGAGACATCTTAGGCTGGGTGCATAAGAATATATATGACATTTACCATAATAATGGCTGACAGACTTGGCTTGTTTTCATTGAATCTTAGGGTTTTATTGTTCGTTTGGTTTTGTGTGGTGTGTGTGTGTGCATTTGTGAACACTTGTGTGCGTATGTGTATGTGTTTGAGTAGACAATGGAAATACAAATGTTTAATGAGAACTGATTAAAAACTTATAAATTTTTCATAATCTTGGTTCTTGATGTTCAGAGTATGTATTTACTTAGCCAACCCTATTAACACAAACACCTTAAATTTTCTCAAAACCACATCACAGTATTGTGGAATTAAACAAGACTTAGAGGATTTCTCTCTTTCTTTTTCTCTCTGGCTTGCTCTCTCCTTTCTGTCTCTCTGCCCCCTTCCTTCTCACCTTCCCTCTGTAAAAAGCTAATGTTTTCCCAAGAGCTTACTCTACATCAGGCACATTGCTGGGGGCTTTAATTCTTTCAACCATCCCAATGATACCATACACAATTTCTGGATGAGGAACTGAAGCTCAGAGAGCTTTCTTTAAAGACAAGAGCTTTGAAGTGACAGCATCATAATTTGAACACAAGTCTTTCTAGGGGAAAAGATCATGTTTTAACTACCTTATAATGTCACTGTTAAGTGAAACAAAATAAAATCAAATCCCCTACCAATCTTTCTAGAAAGAGTATACATTTTCCTCAACATTCCATTCCAAAGTAAACAAATCCTTACATTAATAAATCTCTTTTCTATTTGGGTTAATAATCTCATATTTCAATATAAATATTTTTCTTTTCTCTGATTTAAGTGGAGACTTAGAAATACCAACTGTTGTGTTTATGAAACAATCTTCTACTCTTCACATTATTGATTAGTACCAATTTATTAATTTATGTAATGGTGCACCATATTTTGGTGGAAGAAACACTTAAGGACTCAATGTAGGTCACGGTAATACAGGCAATCCTAGATTAAAATTCCATCTTCAAACTCTTCCAATTCTTTGTCCTTGTACAAGGTGGGTAAGCTCTTGGAAACCTCATTTCTTCTATCTACAAAATGGGGCTATTACTACCTGCTTCAGAGGATTGTGTGAGAATTAAATGAGTTAGGGAGTGATTAACATGGTGTCATAATAAAAACAGCTACTAAGCTCTGTCCTTTACACACATACAATTCCAAAGAAAATCCTATGAAGTAAAAACCATTATTATCATTATTGCAGTTTTATAAAAGAGGAATGGAAGTACAAGGAGGCTAAACAAGTTGTATAATGTTATCAAAATAGTAAGTAGTAGAGACAAGATTTCAATGCAGGCACTCTAACTGCTCTTTATCAAAATGGTATGTGTTCATCTTAGTAGGTAGATCAAATGTGATAGCTATTTTTAACCAGTATTAATAGGAGGATTTAAGAATATGAATTCAAATGTAGTCTGTCTGTAAGAAAATGGATAATTGGTGTTTCTTCATTACCTGTAAATATAGTATTCCTTGTCTATAAAATGAAAATCAAGCACTATATCTAAGAAAAAAGTCTTAGACAATGCAAGCTCATTAGAGAAATATTGAAATATATTATGGCAAAGTAATATAATTGTCTAAACTAGTAAATTTAATTTGTTATTCTATTTCAGGGAACAATTAAAAATAATATTGATACCAATAAGAAAAATCAACATTTATTAATCAGTACCAAAACTTCTAAACACATCACATGGCTCGTTTAATCCTAAGAGCAACACAATAAACTAGGTATAGTGTGGTAACATCATACATACTTTTAACATATTCAAAATCAAATACATTTACTCAGCAAATTGAAAAAAAATACAGTGAGAGAAAGAAGGAAACAACATAGATATAAAAATGATCAGTCCCTATTCCACTCAAAGAACATGTGTCTCAAAGGGAACATACTTCGGCAGACTTAAATATATTTTTCCTTTAATTCATCTCATAACATCTGACATGTTAAATTTACTCTTCAAAAGTACATATGTTTCAGATAACATCACCTGTAAACATAAACCAATTTACTTATCTACGATTCCAATGAAGAACTGGTGATATATTTAAATGTAGAGAAAAAACTGTTATGTTGGATTTACCAAGGAACAGTATGTTATATATAATAGACATTTAAGAAATTTCTAAGGATAATTCTAGTTGTATCCGATATCTACCATTTGTATTTTAGAAACGAGTCCCCCAGAAAGATGAAATTCTGCTCTATTATTTTACAAATGAGGACACTGAAACGTACAGCATTTGCATATTCTCATGGGTGGCAGAAATGGGATTTATTTAAATTTAGGCCTGTCTAATTATTCTGTGTTACTTCCCAAATAAAAACCTAACTGGTAAGGAAAACTTGATATTCTTTTTATGTAAAAAACATTCACTTAAGATAGGTAAGTCAAATCCCATTACAGCAAAAAAAGTCGCTTCAATCCACTCACTCTATGTCTCAAAAAAGGCCAACTTGTTTCAGCAATTTTCAGAGAATGGTACAACAAATATAATGTGATCAGTAGAAAAAACACTAATCTAGCAATGGATATTTTTCTTCTGATTATATATTATGTCTGATAAATTTCACTTTGATCTTTGTTATTTTTAGGAAAATATTACACATTTTCACCATTCTATATGATTTCTGTAGCATTTTCAAACTTTAGTTTTATACTGCTTTTAAAACTCATTAAAACTATTTTTTGTATGTATATCCTTAAGATAACTACTGCTAGGATTAAAAAAAATGTCAAATTAAATTGACTAGGTCATCAAGAACTTAATTCATTATGGTACACTGACTATTTACATTGATCCCACCCTTCTTTCCCAAATCTCATGGATATGGCAGAGAACAGCAACAAACCAGAGAAAATTATAAGTGTGAGAATGGAATAAGGGCTACCAGAAGATAGAAATTTTGACATATTTCTGGAAGATGGAAGCATAAAGCAGACTGGAGGAAGCTCTAATCCAGAAAACACAGCGAAAGCCTTCAACAGATATGTAGGCTGCTCTTCCTGACAGAACCATAAAGAGATTTCGAGCTTGGCAATGGCCAGGCATGGGAACCAGCAATAGGAAATCAGGTGAATATCAAGGTAATTAATTAAAAACTGAATATGAGATGACTATATAAACTGCTTCTGCAACAACTCTCAAAGCAAACAAAATTCAATGTGATGGGTTTCTGGGATACATTATGGCCTTTAAGAGCAAATCTCACCTATGGATGTAAATGACTGTTTAATATTATGAATTGTATATCACAAAATTAAGCCTTCTAATTCATACATTAGCCCAAAAACAAAGCAAACTTTCTTCCCTTTTACACAGAAAGATATTTTTAAGAAAGAAGTATATGTACTAAAAGAGCAGGCTCGTATAAGCCACTTATATTGATTAATTTAGTCCTGCATTTATAAGTATAAAGAGAAAACTAAAGAGTATCAGACATCTGGGAAAACTAATTGCATGAAAGAGAAAAGACTCAGGTGTACAACAACAAAAACTAACCCAGGAGGAGGGAATCAAAGATCATTTAAAGGACAAAATTATAGTGATTATTCTCAGAAAACTGCAAAAATACAGTGTGATGAGGAATCAAGAAAAAGCTTTCTGGAAAAACAAAGATTCATAAGCAAAGAAATCATAGAAATTAAAATATATGACCGTAATTTCTTTTTCTAACAGCAAGACAAACTAGATAGCCTAAAATCTCCCAAATATCCAATAATGCAAAAAAGTTTAGCCAGGCACAGTGGCTCACGCCTGTAATCCCAGCACTTAAGGAGGCCAAGGAGGGCAGATCACCAGAGGTCAGGACTTTGAGTCCAGCCTGGCCAACATAGCAAAAAATTACAAAAATTAGCCAGGCATGGTGGCAGGTGACTGCAGTCCCAGCTACTCGGGAGGCTGAGGCAAGAGAATCAATTGAACCCAGGAGGCGGAGGTTTCAGTGAGCTGAGATCATGCCATTGTATTGTACTCTAGCCTCTGGGTGACAGAGAGAGACTCGGTCTCAAAAAAAAAAAAAGTTCATGAAGTTAAACTCCAATTTCAGTCTGTGGCTAAAATGCAGGGAATAGGAGAAGGACAGCAGGAGGTGAGATTGAGGAGAGAGGCTGGAACAGATTTCAGAAGGCCATGAGTACCAAACTCTCCAAAGAGGTTTTAAGGAAGGGGAGTGACAGGGTATGCTTTTAAGGAAATGTCCTTGGGTAGCACTGTGTGAATTGGACTGGAAGAAGACCGACTGATCAGAAAGTTTTCAGATACTCCAAGCAAGGTATGTGTACAAAGCTAGGAACCAAGGTAGTGTCAATGGAGATGAAGGAGGGCCTGGTAGGGATAAGTTAGTAACATATTTTTAATGAGTGATTTGCAAGAAAAAGGAGTAATAATCTGAAAGCAGATTAACAGCAAGAGCTAGCATCCAAAGAGTAAAGTCAGCCATGAAGCTGCAATATACTCTGGTGGACACTCGCAGATACTATACAACTGAAGCTTCATAACACCTTAACAGATAGAGACCTGATGAGCATCCACTAGAAATTAAAAATGTCTAAGGAAGGTATGTACCCTCACAGAAGGAAAGAACTAGTGCAAAAAAAAAAAATCAAAAAAATTATTAATCTTTACTAAGGTTCTTGATCAAAAAACTAAGTTGTGGTTTTGAACTTCTGTCTACTAGTTGTGTCTACAAGTTGCAGTTCTTGAACTTGTATCTACTAACTAGTCTGCAATTGAATTTAGAGGCTAACTTTACATTACTTATGTGCTTTCCAAAACCAAAGACCTGGGTTTTTAATTTAATGTAGCACCTCACATGCTATACAGAAGCAAATAAAATATCTATCCTGAAAGAATGCTTCTTATACCCAAACCTCAGGGACAAGAAGGCCCAGAATCACAATAAGTATGGGCACAAAATAAATACACCCAAACATATATATACACACTAACAAATCACAAAGAAATAAGATGCCATGAGAAGTGGCCAGAAGAACTATCAAACAAGAGAATCAGAATGGAATATTAAATAAAATACGGAGTGAAAAAAAAAGTGTAAAAATAGAAACTATTGAAAAAGAAACATGCAATTGAGAAGAATCAAAATGTGAAAAGTTGATAAAAATATACAAATCTTTGGCAAGTTTGTTCAAGAAAAAGAGGGAGACGCAACATATAAGTGATATTATGAACAAAAAGGGAAATATACAAAGGTTTAAACAGATTAAAAATAGAAGAAGAATACCATTAAAAAGAGAACACTACCAGTCACAGTGGCTCACAGCTGTAGTCCCAGCAGTTTGGGAGACCAAGGCAGGAGGAATACTTGAGGCCAGGGGTTTGAGACCAGCCTGGGCAACAAAGCAAAACCTTGTCTCTACAAAATATAAAAGTTTAAAAAGTTTGTCATGCATGGTGGCATGCCACCACTGAGGTGGGAGGATTGCTTGAGCCCAGGAGGTCCAGGCTGCAGTGAGCTGTGATTGCCACACTACACTCTAGATCCAGCAATAGAATGAGAAAAAGAGAGACAGAGAAAAAAAGAGAGAGAGAGATAATATCATAAACAATTTCATGTCAGCAAATTTGAACATGTACATGAAATAGACAAATTCTTAGGGAAATATAATTTATAGAACTGACTCAAGAAGAAACTGAAAGTCTGTAGTCCTATAATTACTCATAAAACTTGACAGAGCAGAAGCACTATCATATTGGACAAACAGCACCACTTTAAGTTTCAGCTCCCTTTCTAGCCTCATGCATTTCAAGGAAATCACTTCTCTTCTAACCACAAGCTGCCAGAAAGAGCAGACAGTAACACACAGGTAAGATAGCTCAGGCACAGAGGGAGGTAGGGAGAAAGTCTCTAAAGTAATTGCCAAAATTCACCCTCCTACAATGAGCCCCAGTAAGACAGTGGGCCTTAATAAACACATTCTTTTCCCTTCAGGGATACCAAAATAGAAAACCTAAAAACAGACATGGGGGATATGCCTGCAGCTGCAAAAAAAAAAAAAAAAAAAGGTATGGAAAACTAACACATAAGCACAACAAAAAAACAGATGCAGTCCAAGCCTCTAATAAACTCTCCCACCCTAAATCCTTAAAAACTCTTAGTGTGTAAAAGGAGTGGGCCTCTAACCTAACTCCACGAGAAGCTCCTCTGAGGTTTGTTTTCTCTAAAATAAACCTGTCTTAACTGACAAGCCACTTTTCGTGTTTTTTCCTCTTTCTTTAATTTCTACAAAATTGAAGCCACAGTTAAAAATACACAAACATATACACATACACAGAATCTGAGATCTTTCACTGGAGATTGCTAGCAAACAATTACCACGTAATTCCAATTTTTTCCAAATTTTTCTATAATTTAGTGGGTAAAAAGTACACTCTCCAGTTTACCCTGTGAAGATGATATATGTTTAATACAAACCAGAAAATAGCTGTGTTAAAAAAAGGATAAAATAAAATAAAATTATTGAGCAATTACTCAACAAATGTAGTTGTAACTCACATAAATGTAGTTGTAAAATAATGAATAGAATATTAGGAAGCAAAGTTTAACAATATATATAAAGATGGTATTTCAGGACCAATTGGAACTATCTCATTGGCATGTATGCTTTCACTTTAAAAAAAATCTACAAGTATACTTTAATTTATCAACAGATTAAGGAGAATAAAGGATACAGTTTTCAAAAGAGATGACAAGGCTCTAAATAAAATACCACATGTATTACAATAAAAAGCTTTTAACAAACCAGTACTTAACCAATAGATCTATTGAAATAATTATAAGAATTAATATAGGTAAAAACCTAATAATGGTGGTTGACATAAAGCATACTTATAAGTAGACACAAAATTAAAGACCTGGTCAAGGGTATCTGAAGAATTCTATAGCAAAATAATGCTTATTGCTAAAAAAACAAAATAAAACAAAAACAGAAAAAACAATTAGAAACTATTTAAAGATGCAGCTCAAAACACAAAGGCCAGATTTCACTTCTTTCATTTAACATTGTACTATATAGATACTAAATAGCATATTTAAAAAGCAAAAAAAATGAAGTTGAATATGATAAAAGTCCAAAAGAATCAGAGTGGCAGCTATTCACAGATTTCATGTACTTCAAAACTTCAAAAGAATCCAGAATTATTAATAAGAGAATTTAGCAAGTTTATGGTCACTGGGTTGTTTTCCCAAAGTCAATTGTATGTCTATGTTAGAGCAAAAGATTTAGAGTATAATTTTATAAAATGCAAAAAATATATATGAATGAATATAACAAAACAATAAGTACATGTTAATGAATCTAATAAATAGTATGTAAGATCATTATGAAGAAAATTCTAAAACTTTAGAGCAATAAGAATAAATAAAATCCAAATAAATTACTTTGTTAGTTGGGCTGACTAAATAAAAGATATCAATTTTTCCTAAAATGATGTATAGATTAAATGGAGTTCCAATAAAAGTTTTAATTTTTTTATGGAAATTGAAAAGGTGACCAATTGTTTTGTAGAAATACTGTCAAATTAAATAGTAATTGGCAAAATTTTAAAATTATGACAACATCACAGGCATCAAAGTTATGAAACTTCGGGAATGCTCACAAACTATTGATAGATATATAAATTGATAAACCTAATTAGGTCTTTTCTTATAGTGTTGAATGTTTTTATGATTTATCACTCAGTCATTCTACAGTAAAGAGGCTTACACATAGAAAGGAAACTTCTACATGGAAATATGAACAAAAAATTCATAAAAGCATTATTCATCAAAAATAAAAACAAACACAAAACCAAAATAAAAATGGGCAAAAAAACCCCCACACTAATTTGACAGAACAAATAAACCAATTATAGAATAAACTCTCATTCATTTTGCACCCTATACAGAATCTTTGCACAAAACCCAAAAAGAATCTTACCTCTGGGAGGATGATTACAAAAGGCATCCCTCCTCTGGACTGATAACTGGAGTTGGTGAGCAGTAGCTCTGACTTGATTTCAGTCTCTACTTAAGCTGATACCTTGAGCCCAACAGCCTCATACATTCATATGATAGAATTCCTTACATCAATTGAAGCAAACTATGGTCACATGTAGAAAAATGAACAAATATTAAACATATGGTTGGGCACAGTGGCTCATGCCTGTAATCCTAACACTTTGGGAGGCCGAAGTGGGCAGATCACCTGAGGTCAGGAGTTTAAGACCAGCCTGGCCAACATGGTGAAACTTTGCCTCTACTAAAAATACAGAAAATTAGCTGGGTGTGATGGTGGGCACCTGTAATCCATCTCAAAAACAAACAAACAAAAACTATTAACTCAAAAAAGTGTATTGCAGAATGTTATGAAATACATTATTTTTGTAAAGTCTAAAACATATACAACCAAACACATATTGTTCAGCAATATATAATTATTTAATAGAACTACAAAAAAAGCAAGAGGTTTATTAAAAAGAAACTTTATAATAGTCATAACCTCTACAGGGAGAATAGGTGTGGACTGAGAACCAGAGTTAACTTTACCAGTACTGATAACATTTTACTTTTTAAGCTTGGTCTTGGGTTATAGTTATTATGCTTCAAGCTTTGCCTCTATAACACATATAGTTTGCATAAATCAAATATTCAATCAATTGCAAAAAAGTAGCTGTAAGAAGAAAAAAAACTTTAAAAATCTAGGAATACTCCCAATGACATAAAATATTAGAGAATTCTGAAGAGATGGTGTTAATGAAGGAGACCTAACATCCATAATTGAGGTATTTCACAAAGAGAGAAAAGAGAAAATCAAGAAGAGAAACTGATGCGATAAAACTTCCTAATGAAATTTTCCAGTTGAACAACAACAAAAAACCCCTACAAATTCAAAGCATTAAAACACATAGACTGGGTATGGTAGCTCATACCTGTAATTCTAGCACTTTTGGAGGTCAAGGTAGGAGGATCCCTTGAAACCAAGAATTCAAGACCAACCTGGGCCATATAGTGAGACCTACATCTCTACGAAAATAAAAATATAATAAAAATTCCCCAGGCGTGGTGGCTCATGCCTGTAGTCCCAGCTATTCTGGAAGCTGAGGCAGGAAAATAGCTCAAGCCTAGGAGTTCATGGTTTCAGTGAGCTATGATTGCATCACTGCATTCCAGCCTATGCAACAGAGCAAGACCCTGTATTTAAAAGAAAAAATAAATAAAATAAAATAAATGCATAGATTACTAAAAAAGGTAAGGTAAAACACTCTAGCCCATCATTTAAAAATTTAAGTATACGATGAGAAAAGAGAAGCTACTAAGGATTATGGCAGAAGGGGAAAGGGGCAGGATAGGTGAAGATGATAGGTAATAGAATCAGTTTAGCATTAAATTCTCATTAGCAAACTGAATTCAAAAGTGGAAATAAAGTTCAGAGAAAAAAGTTCTGATTTGAAAACATATTTGACAGACTCAAGTTGGTGAGCAAAATAAAATTATCTACAATTTATTCTTATTTTATTTTTACTTGAAGATATGTTTAAGCAAACTAAAATGAATGCTAATAAAGTGAATATTAGGGAGCAAGAAGCAAAATCGAAAAGGAAGAACAGGTGCTATCTCAGGGCAGATAATTCTCCATCTATTATTACGTTATCTATCTCTCACTCTCTTTTCACGAGGTGAGGTTTTTTGTTTATTTATTTATTTGTTTATTGAGACAGAGTCTCGTTTTGTCGCCAGGCGCCAGCCGCCAGGCTGGAGTGCAGTGGCGTGATCTCGGCTCACCGCAACCTCCGCCTCCCGGGTTCAAGCAATTCTCCTGCCTCAGCCTCCCGAGTAGCTGGGACTACAGGCGCGCACCACCACACCCAGCTAATTTTTGTATTTTTAGTAGAGACGGGGTTTCACCATGTTGGCCAGGATGGGTCTCAATATCTTGACCTCGTGATCTGCCCACCTCGGCCTCCCAAAGTGCTGGAATTACAGGCGTGAGCCACCGCACCTGGCCTAGGTGAGGTTCTTTACTCCACTGATCCTTTGTGGTAGTGATCACATTATAAATAAGTTATGAGTGCTGTTTTACTAATTTTTGTCTCCTAGACTAGATATTAATCTTCATAAAGGAGGGACTGACCACACCTGTTGCTTCACCATAGCATCTTTATAAAGCTTAGCTCAGAACTGAGCAGTAAACATTCAAAAATGCTTTTGAATAAATGAATGAATGCCTACGAACATGTTCACAAAAACTCATTTTAACAAAGCCTCATCCTCAAACTGCTGCTAATTTATTTTTCCCCCTCCACTGCCGATATTCTGGAAACCACTATAACCCAAATATTTATGGATGTGAGTGACACCACATAAACAGCTCTATTTCCTTCCTCCAATGCTAATCGTTGTGAAATTCATTCTTTGGATATGCCCAGTTCCTCCAGGTCCAGTCTCAATTTAGTCAACTGCATCATTGACCATGTAAAATTTTAATTTCTTTACCTATTAGCATTGAAGTCTCAGTTTTGCTCTCTGTCCCTGAACCTATTCTCTGAGCTTGCCCATGACCTTTCTTGTGTATCCATGCAACTGCCCGTCACCCACATTTAACTTACACTGCAGCTGGATATACTACAGCTGCTGTGCACACTGGTGGCATTCCACCTCCAGTGCCTGCCAAATCTTTCAGCTTTCTACATCAGGGCTTCCTCTGAGCTATGGCTGCTGCTCAGTCCCCACCCTCAAGTATTTGGGAGTTAGTGGCCCTGGGGAAACCTGCAACCACTGGCAGTGGTAGCCCTCAGCTATCAGCCCTTTGTTGAGACCATTGTGAGGTGCTTGCTATTTGCTTCCTCTGAGGGCTGCCTGCAGCACAGGGACCCAGGGAGACAGAGCCATAACCTTTATTGAATTCTCTTCCTTGCCTGTTGTGGCTGTCCATACCTTCTATCTGGCTTCCTAGAATCAGCTCCCAATAATCTACCTGTTAACTCAAGTACTTATCTCAAGATTTGGTTCAGAGAAAACCAGAGACGAATTTCCAAGGAACAAATTCAATGAATATATTTATATTCTTATCTTGTGACTTTTGCAAGATTTGACCTTATGCTTCCTTTCTCTATGAAATTTTCTCACCTTGACTTTTCTCACAATGTGTTTCTGGTCTGTTCCTACCTTTTTGATCCCTCTTTTGTTGACGTTTAGTTTTCCCTTTAAGCAAAGGAACTCTTACATCTGTTCTTATGTGTCCTTGATTAACGTTCCATGAATTCTTCCTGTATAATATCCCCTTTCATGGGCTTAACAGTTACTTACTCATATATCAATGCCTATGGAATCTACTTATACAGCTCATGTCTCTCTAGAATTGTGAACACATATTTTCACTTGCCTGTTGTGTATTCTCACTTACATATCCCCACAGACACTTTAAAAAAAAAATTAGACAGGATTTTACTCGGTCATAGCCTAGAATGCAGGGACATGATCATAGCTCACTGTAGTCTCGATCTCTTGGCCTCAATGGATCCTCCTACCCCAGCCTCATGAGTAGCTGGGACTATAAGCACATACCATCACATCTAGCTAATTTTCCTTTATCTTCAGTAGAGACAATGTCTTGCTAAGTTTCCAAGGCTGGTCTTGAAATCCTGAACTCAAGCAGTCCTCCCACCTTGGCCTCCCAAAGTGCTGGGATCACAAACATGAGCCACCACTCCTGGCCCAAAGACACGTCTTAATTCTCACTTACCTATCACTGTATTCATTATATTTCTTTACCTCAAATATGCACTTCTCTTTCTACGTAAGTTTTCTGACTTAATGTCCCCCTATCAACCACATTCTTACCTACTCTTGCCATTTCTCTTTCTTCTCATTTCCTATAGAAGTCATCTTTATGAATTCTATGTGCTTTATACATATTATGTATGTATATATATATACACACACAGCATATATATTCCATTTATGTATTATATATGCATATATGTCATATCTATATTCTACACATATATATGGAGTGTGTGTGTTTTATAACATTCTTACTGCCCGTCTCCTGGCTAATGCCTTCATACTATATCATCTGAACTATTATGACAGTAACCCTAGTCACACTGTTTAATGCATCCAGGATGCTTCTATCAGAACTTTCTAAAACCAAAATATAATCATGAAAAACTTCTGCTTAAAATTATTGCACAATATCTTAGCATTTTTTCATTTATTATATAAATTCTGTACCCAGGAATTAGGAATCTGGGGAAAATGGTACAGGTAAGCAAAATCTTATGATTGGTAAAAATATGGCTGTTTGACGAGGAACAGATAAAGTGTGATACCCGAATGATGACCCAAGAAACAAGCAAGTGCAGGCACCTAGGACTTAGGTGGAAAGAAGGTTTCTAAAGGCAAATCTTTATTTCTGAGTGAGCTATTTTTATCATAGCTGTCTCTAAGAGATGAGATTTGTAAAAATATCTAAGAAATTCTGCAGATTAAAAACTTAAATCATATCAACATCTTCCATGTTCCTGGGTGAACAAGCAAATGACATTTGCCATATACTCCTTAATATTATAGAATTTTTCAAAAGTAGATTATTCTACTATGTAAATATGTAGATGGTACTGTGTAAATGGTAAGCCAGTAAAGAATCAAGACTGATTTCTCTTGCTTCCTGTGTACTATAAACAGATTTGTTTAAAATACTTTCATTCCTCTTTATTCAGCTCATTTCTGATCACTGCCCAAGGAAGGTATTTAAAACAGGCCATTGACAGAGTGATAATACTTATTTTCTCAACAATGATCTTTGGTAGGTGATAAAATGCTACTTCCCTTGTAAAGAGAAAGGGCAGCTGCCTACAAAACAACAGTGATCTTCTAAGGTGTGAGCAAAAGAAAATGTATTGTGCAATAAATCTATGAAGCAAGGAGTTATTTTAGGACTACTGGATGACGCCAAATGTGGTCTTTTGAAGGTCAGCAATTTCGTGATCTATGTTATTAGATATTTCAAGGAGTACTGCAATATTGTAATCTGAATTTTTTAACGTAAATTACTTTGTTGGTCTTACAACTAAATTAAAAAATAGGTTAGGGCTACATAAATTGCTCCCCATCTTTGAAATTTGCAGAATTGACTACAGGATACAAGTGAGAGAATCTAAGAGAACAGGTAACAATATTTACAAGACCTCCCACTGACTACAGGATAAAATTCAGATTTCTTAATATGACCAAGATGTTCACAAACTAGCAGTTACCTACTTCTCCTAGTTCACCTCTAGCACTCGAAACATACCATTCAGCACCCTACAAACATGCACCCAGTGTCCACAATTCCTACATTATACTTCCATCAACCTGTTACTGTAGCAAGATCTTACTGTTGTTCACTTTGTGATAGTACATTTCTATTCATTCTTCAAGGTATAAGAAACATGTAACTTCTTTTGCGAACTCCTCACTGACTCTCCATGCAGTATGCAATTTTGTATATATCTACATGTGATGTAGTCATTATGCTATATTTATATGTGTTCAGCAGCCCCACAATTGCACAAATGATTTTCAAGCTCTTCTCCCGCCCAAACCACCCTTATCCTGACCACCCATCTGGAATTTCTTTCAGTGCTTTAAATGTACCTTGCTGATTCTCAACTCTCCCTTACCTTAAATGTTTACTCATCCCTGCAGGGCTCAGCTTAAAAGTCAACCTGGCAAGAAGTCTCCCTTTATCTGTAGACTAAGTGAGATTAATCTGCTCCCAAACTCCCAAAGGTTCTTTCAGTTGCTATTATAATGCTATTCATTTATAATTATAAATAATAAATCTCTCTTTTTTCATTTATGTCCAAGTGATAGAAATATAATTAATTTTAACAGTAAGTAAGTATAAGTCCATTTTGTCCAAGAAGGTGATCATATTTTATTAGGGTTCACTGAAAGGTAAAACAGGGCTCTCAGATAAGTACTAGGGACAAAAAATGCCTTAAATAGTATGGTTTTCTTTAAGTAGAAACATAAAGTTGTATCCCATTGTATCAGGTTCATTTGAGAGCTATGGGAAATCTGATCATGATAAAATATGAATTAATGCTTGCTATATGCAAGAAATCAGATTCAAGTACTATAAAAATCGGTTTGTTTATTGATTCTAAAGAGGACATCTACATAGGGCCTTTTGTCTCTCAGCTGAAGTGGCCACCTGTGGCTCTCAAGCCTCTTGATCAGAAGTTTGTTTGAAGTAATGAATCAGATATGCAGGGATCAATTTCCAGAACCAGATGAGGGGGAAGCAAATTGGTTAACACTATGTTGGTATGAGGCTGCCAAGTGGCAGACAAGCAGCTGGCCATATAGAACAAACAGAAAGACTGCAAAACTATGAGGCAAAGAAGAGCAGCTGATGCACATTTGCACTGTTGATTGTTCCTTGGGCTCAGGCCCAAAAGTTAGTCCCCTGATAGAGAAGCTACCTTTGGACAGTAATCTTTGCTCCAGTAAAATGACGGGAAACAAGAAAATTTCTCTGCTGGGATGGCCATGATGTTGCTTTGCTTCTTTAGTCCACCCTGCTCATCTGGCTTGTGTTTTGGAGAACTGGTGGGAAAATAAGGGAATAGGGCTATTTAAAGATCCAGGAGTGCTAGTGAGAGCAGAATGAAATGTTATGATTAAGCTGTTGTGCAAGGATAGGGGCAAATGGTAATAAATCTTCAGGGAATGCTGAGGATGGAGACACTAGTTTCCTTGCACAAGGGCTAAAGATTTGGTCTCAGACACTCTAGTAGGCTGTTACGACCTCATGCATATTTAAAAACTGAAGAGTGAGATGAGAAGAAAGAAAGAGGATAAAGAATGGAAAAACATGAAGGAGAATCAGAGTCATCCTAAAACCATGCATTTACTCAACAGATATTTTTGAAGATCCACTATGTGTATACCAAGTATGTCCTTATATTAGGCACTGATGGTCAAAATCCAATTGAAATTTCCATTTTCAAGGAAATCAATCTCTAGAAGGCAAAAAAACAGAAAAATAGAGGACTACAATATAAAATTATATGGATCAAAAATTATATGGACCATATATTGCATAAATAGCAAGAAACAGACCATTACAAGGGATCCTAGAACATGAAACAAGAAGAATAAAATTACCTGAAAATCTAAGTTACTCAGGAAAGGTGAAGAAAAATAAAATTTGATGACTTGTGGATGGTAGGATCATTGTTTTTCAATAGATACTATGGAAGGTTTTGTTTTGTTTTTATTCTGTAAAAGATCAAGCTTGGGCAATAGATCGAAGTCAGAACTTCTTCTACTTACACTTTATTTTTAAATATAAGCTTGAAACGCATCAAAATATCACTTAATTATCAGATTTTCTGATGGTGCCTTATTGTGGCATTCCCACTCATATTACGTCAGATAACATCTGTCAAAAAGAAGAGCCAGTGATGATCCACTGTTAGTAACTTTTGCTACTAGCACTAACCAGCTGGTAAATTATAAAGCAAGAAATGAGATACATTTCAATATCTGTGACAGATGTAACATCACACCTGAACCACAAGAAAAAGCCATTTCAAACTATTTAAATGTTTGAATGCCCATAGTAATTTGTCCCCTGGGGTGACAAGGGAGAGGTGAGAAAAGGGAAAAGAATAGGAGAAATAAGCCTCCAGTGGCTAACATGTAAGAGTTCATATGATAATTTTTTCTTCTGGCTCTGATTTCTCAATAGCCATACTGTCATATGGTTACTAAGATCAAGTTTGTTTTAGAAGGGAAAAAAAAAACCTATGAAAGATGATTTTTAAACTTATGTTCAGATAACCCTTTAGTCAATGTAATATTTACATTGTTTGATCCACTATGAAATGAGTCAGCAGTACCTCCCTTTAAACAAGGGTCAGAGCAGAGGTCAGCTTGAATGAGGAATTTTGTATAAAAAGAAAAATAGGAAGCTAGATAAGATTAAAATATTTTTAAGGTTTAAAATAGTGGTACTAACTACCTGGGAGAGAAAGGATATATGGGGAAAGAGGAATCTGTGAAGAGAGAGGTAAATTGTGTTTTCCAAAAAGTTCAATTGGTTAACGAGATGATGTATTTCACAGGTTCTAAGTTATGGGCAACGGATAAAGCATCCTGCATTGTCCTAGGCACATGCTGTAGGGAAGATCTGGGAATCTGAAGTCAATTCTGCCAAGAGCGGTAAGTGAATAAGGTCGAGTACCATCTAGCTAGAGTATCATCAAGATCATGCTCCAAGTGATCTGAGGCTTATACAAGGGCTTCCACAGTTGGTTTGCTCTTTGAAACTTAAGGTTCTAATTCTGAAACACAATAGCATAGTGGCAAACTACTCAGGGTCTGAACTCAAAAAACCCAAGTCACAGGCTAAATCCTAGCCTCTATCACTTACTGGTTATGTAACCAAGGGAAAATTAGTTCATATCAGTTTCCTTGCATAAAAAGTGGTGATAGTAACAGTTCCTATTTCACAGAATGCAACACATGTCAATATGAGCTTTTATGTTTATTCTTATTAATGATAGAAATAATGATATCCAAGTCAATTGGACTTCAAGTCACGTTTTACTGTAAGAAATATGGCAATAGCTTACTACGTTATATTGGATGTCATGACAGTATAAACTGGATAAGAGTTGCATCATATTAAATTGGTATACAGTAGTACCTCCTTATCTATGGGAGATATGTTCCAATACCCCCAGTGGATGCTTGAAACCATGGTTAGTATTGAACCTTATATATACGGTATATCTTGTATACTATATATACAGTATATCTTGTTATACTGTGCCCACCTATTTTAGGGTTACCTTTGACTGTGAGCAACTGAAACCATGGGGGAAAATGTGGCTTAAGGGGGACAACTGTAGCTGCTTAACAGGGAACTTGACTTAGAAAATGAAGCAGAGTTATGTTTTAATCTCATGAAAGCATAATTATAACAGGCAATGTTTGTGAGCTTATAATTTTGTATTCATTATTGTACTTCATCTGGAGAAATATTTTACAGATAAAGAAATGAGCTCAAACAGGTAACTTAATTATCCAGAACCACACAGCCAGGATGCTACAGAAATGACATCAAACCCAGCCCTTCTAAGTACATGTGTCATATCCCTTACTTGCAAATTCACTTAACAGCCATCATATCAGTTGACTATTGGTCTGTAACAAATCAGTTTAAAACTTTAGAGGCTCAAAACAACGAACTTTTTTGTTTTCATGATTGTGGGTTGGTTGGGATATTTTCCAGGTCTAGGCAACTTTGACTGGGGCTAGATGTTTTAGGATGGCCTCAAATAATGAAAGTCTGGTTGGACTAGGAGGTCTCAGCTGAGATGCCTCACCTCTGTGACACCACCCAGAGGCAAGCCTGGGCTTTTTCGCATGACAGTCTCAGGGAGTCAAAGAGCAGTAATTGAACAAGCTACAGCACAAGCACTTTGCAAGCCTCTGCTTGTGCCATATGTCCCACTCTTCCATTTGCTAAAACGGGTCGTAAAGCCAAGTCTAGGGTCCCTGAATACAGGGAGGTAGAAAAAAATTGAAGGATTCATGGTAAACATGCCAACATTTTAATATCCCTTAGTTTTGAGTGGTAAGAGTCTAGATAATTTTTATTTCTTTTTCCGTATCTTCCAAATTTTCCAAAATGATAATTTATTACTTTTCTAATATTAAAATAGGTATTTCTTAAATAATTTAGAAAATCGGGCCATTTTCTGGAGAACCACAGACCTGGTTGTGAGCTCATTTCTTTTTGAAATGGGAATTAAGACTTCTTTTCTCTAAACCACAATAGATAATGTTACTGTTAGTGTTTCTCAGGTTCTCTTTTGTCTTGCTCATCTTATTGCTCCCTCACTCTTTCAGTATGATCTCATAAATTTCTGTTCCCTCAATTATAATTTACATGCTGGTAACTCCCAAATCCATACAACCAGCAGAATTCACACACAAGTGACTCTGACCTGTTTCTCCAAATGCTTACGGGACATACCCACTTGGATGGGCATCTGCCCACTCTTAAAAATGCAAACGTGGTTGTTACCACGCTCTTTCTTGCTTAAAACCACTTGCAGGGTCTAATCTTGCCCCTTCGTCCCTATATTTTTTGTCTCTCACTCTCAGTCATTCTGTTATAAACAAGTCTTCTCCCCTGTTTTTTTCAGAGCTGCAAGCTGTCTGTTGTCACAAGCCTTCTTCATACATGCAGTTTTCTGGTGGTTGAAACCCCAGAAGTACCTTCCTGCCTTTTAATATAAAGCATTTTTATAATTTTGGCAAAACATCAACTTCAAACCACTCAAATCTGTTAGGTTCCCAAGTTTTAGACCATTTATCTCAGATGTTACTAGAAATAAGCAGCTCCTTTTTATCTTCCATATCTCAGATTAAATGTCACTTCCTCCCAGAAGCATTCCCTGATCACTCAAACATGGGTCATATGCCCTTCTTAAGTGTTTTGAGAGTACCCCAAACTTCTACTACACAATTTATAAGATATATTATGATTTTCAGTAAAATTTTCTGTTTTCTAATTAAACTTTGGACTAAAATTAAGGGCTATATTGGTCTGGTTTACCCTGGTATTTTTCCCATTCCCTGGAACAATGCCTAGCCGACACATACATACGATATATTCAGTAAAAGTTATTTTATTTGTTCAACTAAAATATATTCCTTAGTAGATATTTTAATAGAAAAAAAATACTGGCAAGGAAATGACAATAAGATATCATATATATTTATTTATAATTTTATTTGAGTAGTTCTAGGGATACAAGGGAGTTTTTCCTTACACAGATGAATTGTATAGTAGTAAAGTCTGGGCTTTTGGTGTACCCATCACCTAAATAGTGTTCATTGTTCCTAACAGGTGATTATTTTATCTCTCATCCTTTCCCACCTTCCCACTTGTGAGTCTCCAAAGTCCATTATACCACTCTATGTTTTTGCCTATCTATAGGTTAGCTCCCACTTATGAGTAAGAATATATGGTATTTGGTTTTTCATTCAGAAGTTCCTTCATTAGGATTATGGCCTGCAGTTCCTTCCAAGTTGTTGCAAAAGACATTATTGCATTCTTTTGGGCAGTGAATAGTATTGCATGGTATATACATATCACAATTTCTTTGCCCACTCATGGGTTAATGGGCACTTAGGTTGATTCTATTCTGTGCAACTGTGTATTGTGCTGCAATAGAAACACATATACAAGTGTCTTTTTAATATAATGACTTATTTTCCTTTGGTTAGATTCCCAGTAGTGGGATTGCTAGATTGAATACTAGATCTACCTTTAGTTCTTTGAGAAATCTCCATTCTGTTTTCCATAAAAGTTTTACTAATTTACATTCTCATCAGCAGCGTAAAAGTGTTCCCTTTTCACCACATCTGTGCTAAATCTATTGTTTTTTTACTTTTTAATAATGACCATTCTGGCTATGGTAAGGTCATTGTGCTTTTAATTTCAATTTTCCTAATGATTACTGATGTTGAGAATTTTTTTATGTTTGTTGCCCATTTGTATATCGTTTTTTGCTAATTGTCTGTTCATGCTGTTTGCCCATTTTTAAAATTAATTTTATTTTTTATGTTAAGTTCTGGGATACCTATGCAGGATGTGTGGTTTGTTACGTAGGTAAATGAGTGCCATGATGGTTTGCCTCACCTATCAACCCATCACCTAGGTATTAAGTCAAGCATGCATTAGTTATTTTTCCTAACACTCTTCCTCTTCCTACCTTATCCCTGGACAGGCCCCAGGTGTGTTGTCCCCATCCTTGGGTCTATGTGTTCTCATTGTTCAGCTCCTACTTATAAGTGAGAACATGTGGTATCTGATTTTCTGTTCTTGCATTAGTTTGCTGAGGATAATGGCTTCCAGCTTTATCCATATCCCTGTAAAGGAAACCCCATTAAAAAGTGGACAAAGGACATGAATAGATACTGCCCACTTTTTCATAATGTTTTTTTTTCTTGGTGATATTTTGAGTTTCTTGTAGATTCCAGATAATAGTTCTTTGTCAGATGCACAGTTTACAAATCTTTTCTCCCATTCTGTAGGTTGTCTACTTTCTCTGCTATATCTTTTATTGTGCAGAATCTTTTTACTTTAGTTAAAAGTCCCATTTATTTGTTTTTTCTTATATTTGCTTTTGTGGTCTTAGTGATAAATTCTTTGCTTAGACTAATGTCCAGAAGAGATTTTCCTGTGTTTTGTTCTAGAATTGTTTCAGTTTTAGCTTTGAGATGTAAGACTCTAATCCATCTTGAATATTTTATATGGTGAGAGATGGGGACCAGCTTCATTTTCCTGCATGTGGCTATCCAAATTTCCCAGCATCATTTATTGAATAGATGTCCTTTCCCCAGTATATGCTTTGTCTGCTTTGTTGAAGATCAGTTAGTTGCAAGTATTTGCCTTTATTTCTGGCAAATTCTGTTCCATTAGTCTATGTGTCTATTTTAATACCAGTACCATGCTGTTTCTGTTACTATAGCCAAGGAGTACAGTTTGAAGGTGGTTGCTGTGATGCCTCCAGGTTTATTTATTGTGCTTTTGATTGCTTTGGGTATTCAGGCTCTTCTTTGGTTCCATATGAATTTTAAGATTTTTTTCCCCTAATTCTGTGAAAAATGGCATTGGTATTTTGGTAGGAATTGCCCTGAATCTGTACATTACTTTGGGCAGTATGGTCACTTTCACAATATTGTTTATTCCAATCCATGAGCATGAGATGTTTTCCTACTTTGTGTCACCTAGAGTTATTTCATCAGTGTTTTATAGTTCTCCTTGTAGAGATCCTTCACCTCCTTGGTTAAGGATGCTCCCAGGCATATTTTTGGTAGCTATTGTAAAAGGGATTAAGTTCTTGATTTGATTCTCAGCTTGGTCATTGTTGGTGTATAGCAGTGCTTCTGATTTGCATACATTGATTTTGTAATCTGAGACTTTATTGATTTAACTTATTAAATGTAGGAGTCATGGAGGAGTCTGAGTTTTCTATATTTAAGAGCATATCATCATCAAACAGAGGAAGTTTAACTTCCTCTTTTCCCATTTGGATGGTTTTTATTTTTATTTTTCTCTTGCCTGATTGTTCTGGCTAGAATTTCCAGTACTATACCTAATAGAAGTGATGAAATTGAGCATCCTTGTTTTAATCCAGATCTTAATGGGAATGCTTTCAACTTATCCTCACTCAGTCTGATGTTGGCTGCTGGTTTGTTATATATTGTTTTTATTATTTTTAGTTCTAGAAGATGCCATATACATTTAAATGCCTCATATATTTTGGAAAATATTTTACTTATTCCTATATTGATGTAGGCTCTATTTTCAAGGTAGAATTTGACAAGTAATATTAGAAACACACAACCAAGTACACTCAGAGTTACAAAGTCTAAAAATAAAACCTACGTGAAGACACATAGGGAACTCACAGTATTGATTGTAGATGGCATGATTTCCCAGACAGCTCCAGAAAACAAATACACCTGAATTCTTAAGCTTTTTGTTCTTCATGTTTTTAAAGTGGCAAACAAAATGAGTTTATTGGCATTTCCCTTCTATTCATTCTTATCAGACAAGAGTAGACCTTTTTCAGATAGCTTTATCCAATAGATAATTCCAAAATTAATTTTAAAATTAAATTATATATACATATATAAACTTAAGTTTATTAAATATATCTAATCATATGAAGCTTCATACTTTAACAATGAAAATAACTTAGAGCAACATAAATATGTATAAAAATACCAAGGAACCACAATCTTGTAAACCATTTATTAACACAAAGTTAATCTAGAACAGTTGTGAAGCATTTTAGATGCTTTTGCCTAAGAAAAATTATCGTAGGTTACTGCTTCATAAGAGAATAAAGAATTTTATGCTAGTAGTAGGATCCTTTTTCCACAAAAAAAGTAATATATTTAATTGAAAATTCTGTCCAAAAACTTCGCTATGCTGAATATTTTCATCTAATTGTAATGTAATTAAACCCATGGACTTCGGAGTAAGGATGAGTTTTGGAAGTTCTCTTCCAAGTGAGAGACTATCCAATCTCATTTTTCTCATTCAGACAATTATGTCTGTTTTCTAAGGTTATAGCAATATTCATTCCTTCACTCAACTAATATCTACTGAGTGTGCATTTATGTAATAGGCAGTATCTAGTAACAAACAAGATACACACAGGCTGCTTCTACACTAAGCTTACCAATGAATAAAGGCAATTTCATTAAAGTGTGTGACAAAGCACTTAGCACAGCACTTTACAATAATATCAATAAATGTCAATTATTATTGGAGTTATTACTTCTTAAAGAAGTAATAAAGCATGTCATCCTGAAACAAAAGAAAAAGTGAGGTTGGTGGTATGAATTTACCTATATTTATATGTATACATACACATACATTCATACACACAAATATGTGTGTATGTGTGTATGTGTATTGACATGTTTGTATGTTTGTATTTCCAAACATACAAACATGCTTGTATTTCCAAACATACAAACATGTCAATGATTCTGCAATCTCCACTACAGTTTTCTACTTTAAAAATATGAAATTCAATTTAGTTTCTCTTAATGTAGAGGCTTGGGATTTGAACTAATTTAATAAAGATTTTAAATGAAGTTGGAATAGTCAGTGACTCACAGGTCAGAAGTGGGTGGCAGGTGACAGAGGGGAGGCCTCAGGGGGAAAAGAGAATCCCAGTACCAGTTCCCCATTCGGAATGCTACAGAGTATCATTTCTTCCATTATTTTAACCTAAGCCTGATGCATAAGTCATGTTTTTCTATACTTACATACATAAAAATAGTTATGTTTAAAGAACAGCTGGGAAAAAAAAACTCGCCAAGCACCCCTAAACCAACAAAATAAAAGGTTAAGTAATTTTTAAAGAAACTGTCTTATTCTGAGTCTTACCCTCTAATCTCCCCTCCCCACCCACTATAAGCCAGTTATAGAAGAAACTATGGTCTCCTGTTTCATCAAGAACTATATAATGTTTATAATTTAGCTTAATACCCAAGATTCTGTGTTATAAAATCAGAGTCATTTTTTCTCAATTCTAAGGTGCCTGTTGATTGTCCTTAGTAATTTGAACTACACAGAGTAAACAAGAAATATATGTTTAAACCTATATATTAATTAAAGATTTGTAGTTTTTCTCTGTCTTTCTCAGAATTATACTCATTAATGTATTGATGTGTAATGTGTAATAAGCAAAAATTCACTGGGCTATGATTTTAATACAGGAGTGCTGTGTTATCTTCTTATCTTTATTGTAAATTGAATAAAATATATTTAAAGGGTACAACCTATTCATTGCAATGATATATCTAAACCAAATAACATACTTGAAAGCCTTCAGAGGCTGAATATTTAATAACAATAATAGCAATAGAATAATCTCCTTGTGTAACCTGAATATACGGAACAAAAGCCTCACTGGTATTGAAGCATAAGATCAGAATTTATCAGCATATATATGAAATAGTATATTAGGCCAACTAACATGAAACTATATAAAATGTAGTCAGACGATTGTGAAATAATTTTGCCAGTCCTCTCATAAGAATAGCGATGCAGAATTAAGTGGGTGGTTAATATTATAAGGTAAACGCTTAACAAGTTAGACACTGCTAAATTTATTTAGGCAATTTGGTTGCCAAACGAGACAAGATGTTATAAACACTTTTAAAAGAAATAAAAAGCAACTATAAATGTGGGTGCTTGCAGTATACGTCCACGCTATGAAAAGATGTCTATAACAGATAGCATTCCCTATAATCAAGAAAACATATATATATAATTTATATATATATATATATATATATATATATATATATATATAAATTAAACAGCCAGAAATAATGGAGAGCATAGTATGTGGCACTCAGTTGAGTAGATTCTGTAAGTGAATCAGAGCTAAGATATTTATTTTTCAATATATTCTGAGCACTTGCTAAATGGCAAACAAAGCACTAAGCACTGAGGATATGGCAGGAAGCATAATAAAAGCCCTTTACCACTATGAGTCTGGTAAGACTGGTGAGTAAACAGGAAATTGAAATTGAATGAAATCTATTCTGTGTTAGCAGAAATTTAGTACATGGAAAAAGACAAATTAGCAAAATCTAGAAATCAGGAAAAGAGTTTCATGTACATTTGAAAAAGTTCAGTTAGAAGCTATGAGAACACAAATTTATCTGGGGCAAAGGTTAGAAGCTAATGTTTAAGGAGAAAAGACTAGTTAGGTAAGTGTAGTAAACTTATCAGAATATTATCCTCAACCAAAAAGTAGGAACTTTATGTTGCAGGCAGGACAATCACAGGAGTGGCAGGTAGAAAATTTCATTTACTATTGTAATATAGTGATAATTGAATAACAGAAAAACAGTGGAAAAGAAAGGAAAGCCAGTGTGAAAGTATGTAGGTTAGGGTATTGGAAGCCTGGACTCTTCACTTTAGTGAATGATGAAAAGGGGAAAAAATAGAATCCCGGAGATTTTTCAAAAGAAGAATCAAAAGACATAGTGACATATTGGATGCTATAAGATGCCCGAGAGAAGAGTGAAAGGCAATTCTATAATTTGAGTTCAGGTCTCTAGAAGCATGAGAGTGCTACTGCCCATGGTTTTATCTGGAAAGAAAAGGTAGTTTGGGGAGCAAAATTCTGAATTCATTTGGAATGCACTGAATTTAAAATAATATCCACAATTCAACCCAACCTATACTACCGTGAGTTGAGAATAAACACAGGAAGAAGTCATGCAGGAAACAGGGCTGAAAATGTCATTTGGGAATTACCCGCATAGACATCAGAAATGAAGTCATGAGTGTATTCTACAAACAGGAAAGTTATGAAGTGGAAGCTTGAGTGTCCTCCCCTAAAGACTGAGAGAAGAAAAGGAAATCATTAAAAACATACAGGAAGAATGAGTAGAGAATCAGTTACCAACCAAAGCAGAAGATTCAAAAAGGGGTTTTGAAATATCAAACACTTAACTGCATCCAAAAAACAAAATATCCAAAACAACATAACAGCTAAGGTACAGTTACTGGCTCTAGGGGCAAAGAGGTCACTGGTGATCTTTTGATTGTATTTTCAGAAGTTCATGAGGTTGGAAGAGCAGTCTTATTTCACATAGTTAAAATGGAGCAAGTAGATATGAAGTAGAAGCAATGGAGAAGTCTTTCTTTAAGATTTTGATGCAAATGGAAAGACTAAAAAGTAGCTAGAAAAGTAGCAGGGACAAGGAAGGTGGGAGTATTTTATATTTTAATAATGCATATATTTGAGTAAGTTTGGAAGCAACCTTTACATTAAAGACAATCATTTGGGCATCAAAGAATAAAAAGGTGACTAAATTATTATTTATACCTTCAAGGAGAAGGAGCTCACAGCTCCATGGACTTTTTTCCAAAGTTCCTGAAGGGAAACATGAGAGAATAAAGATGAAGTAACCTAAGAGTGTTTTCAGTAAAATTCAGTTTGCAGCATAAGTAAGAATATTTCCACTAAGAATGAGGGACAGAAAAATGGAGGATGATTAAATGTTTTAAGTAGAAAAGAATAATAACCAGGAGAATAGCTTGGTGATATTTGAGAGGTGAATTAAAGGGTTGATGTGATGACAGGCATAATCATGATGAAACTCCAAAGACCAAATCTGTAATTGTCAAACTCTTGTGCATTTTCTTTCATCAGCATTCCTTGGCCTGACAGCAAAAGCAGAGTGAGTAAGCTGTAGGGATAATAGTTATTTGAGGAATGATGTTTAGGGAATAAGCAGCATCTTTGAAGATTAAAAAGAGCATGTAGTGATCTAAAGTTAGATTACATACATAAATTAAACCAAGTACAGCAATTCTAGTCCTATAAATGAAGTCTCTTAAAAACTAATGATATAGGAGAGTTAATATCATCACTACTAATTGACATCGATAACAAAAACGGAAGATACAACTTGGTGGGAATATCAATGGTTCATTTCTGGTATGAATCTGGTCTGCTATTTAATAGAGAAGTTGGAAAGAAACAAAAATAACTCAGTTCTGCTTAAGAGGTCATACCTATTCTCATTAAAATGTTTCTTAGTTCTCACAGGGCAACTAATTCCATGGCTAAAAGCAAACAGAAGTTAGCTGTCTGTCAAAAGCTTAAAATCGGCCTTAATACCACATCTTGACTTTTGCCCAAGGTCCTCCTTAAAAAGGCAATAGCCAGAATTTTCAATGCCAAGAATAGGTATAGAAAGAATTCTCCTACTAACAGGGTCTTCCAGTACTAAAGTGCAGAATGACTCTGTCCATTCACTTTGGTTCCAACCAAACTATACATAAAGCTCTTCTCTGTGAAATAAAAACAAAGAATCATCATCTAATCTGGAGGGCAGAAAATATACCTCTCTAGTTAGACATATTTAATGGCAAAGATCAAAAGCACACAAAAATAAGTTAAAAATCAAAACAGATGTTCTTGTAGGTATGCAATAGTTGATCACGCATTCATTTTTGGCCAAGAAATGAAAGCTGGAGTGGACATCATAAGGACTGAGCCAGGGACCTGGAAATTCACTAGTGGAAATTTCTTTCCTTCTCTTTCAGAATTATTTTCTATTTTTGCTTCCTGCTGCATATCTTCTCCAAACTTCTCTTTCTCTTTGATAGCCAGTTTTCCTGCTAGCTTTGAAAATGGTCAATCATGAATAGAGGACTGGCTCCCTAGTTAACTAATTTACATATCACTGTATAAATTCTCTATAGCTAAAAGAGATCATTTAATAACTTCCAGAGTTCTAGACGAACAGTTTCTTCAAGAAGGAATTTGGGTAAGGAAAATATTTAGCATTTCCAGGAGCATGGTCTAGAACTTCACAATGATTTGCAATCTAGACCATGTCTAAATTAGAGCAATTAACTTCATGTTTTATAAGAAAAATTCTTGGATATTCCATACAATATCAACTAAAATTTTTCATGTATAAATTATGTTTTAGGCTATGCTAGAAGAACAAGCCTAGAATATGGGAATATGTTATTCTGTGTCTCTCTGGGTTGTCATGTGGAAATCTTGAGAATAAACTAAGAATTAGTAAGCTTACAAATTGAGTGCATATCCGTTATTGAGATAGCTAACAATCTACTTTCTTGAGGATTCGAATTATATTTTCCAATCAAGTATTATCATTATACATTTGAGGAAAACCAAAATCAAGTCCTTTTGTCTTTCAAGTGTGGCCAGTTAATATAATGAAAAATACTGGTTACCCATCAGTAGAAGAAACCAACAGAACACAGCAACGTAGACTCAAGTACTACAGGCTTTTTCCTATGGAGGGACTTGATTACCTTATGAATTGATAATTGGCATCTACGTTTCTAAGCTCCTACCTAAGTCAGACAAATTTAGCTCTCTTCAAGAAGGTATGACTTATTCCACAAATCTCATTTGTACTTAAGAAAAAGTTCCGCTACTACCATTGCCCCTTCTCAGTTCTGATCCAAGCAAGGATGCTGTTTTAAATTGGATCCTCACACTTGAGTCAGATCTTTATAGGAACACAGCAAGATAGGAGACTTGTCTCGTGTGAATCATATCTTCAGCAACTGTGTTAACTTGTAAAGATGGCGAAAAAATGATTGAGCATATCATACTGAAACTACAGGTCGAATCCCTTTAAAAATTGATTTCAGATAAAGTTTTTTTTAATCTTTAAATGTCCTGTTTTGTATAGAATATTGTTCCAAGCAACTATCCCATTAGCTATGACAGGAAATATTTGTATCACAGGAACATTTGGAATGTAACAACTGATTACAAACTTATGAACATATGCTGTGGGCTGAATTGTGTATCCCCAAAATTGACATGTTGAAGCCCTAATTCTTGATGGGAATTTATTTGAAGACAAGGCTTTTAGGAGGAAAGTAAGGTTAGATGAGATCAATCAAAAGGGTAGGGTTTTAATCCTTTATCAATGGCCTCAGAAAAGGAGGAAGAGACAGAGAGAACCCTCTCTCCAAATGCACATATTGAAGAAAGACCCCATAAATAGATAGCAAGAAGGGCATTGTCTGCAAGCTAGGAAGAAGGCGCTCACCATAACCTGACCATGCTGGCACCATGATTCCAGATTTCCAGACTTTGGAACTGTGAAGAAATAAATTTCTGTTGTTTTAACCATGTAGTCTGTGGTATTTTGTTATGGCAGCCCAAGCTAACTAATACACAACTCAGTTGCTCTAAAATCACGAAGAGATCTTTAAGCATAAAGGAAATTGTGAACTTGCAAATTCTATGAGTGCTTTTAATTAATTAACCAATTCATCAATTATAATCATGCTACATTTGGCTACTTTGGATATATTATTTTCTTGTAGTTACAGAATAAATGCTAAAATACAGCTACAAAAGTAATTACATTTTGAACTGACACTTTATGAAAGTTATTTTGATTTATGAGAAACCCAATAGCTCTTAACTTGAGATAACCGAATTAATCATAAATTGATTTTATTATGGAATGATTAAGCTTGAGGATGAAGTCATCATTGCATTATTAATTTATATACTACGACGAAGGGGCAATTTATGTTTGTGATTTTTTAATTTACAAGTTCCAAGTACCAATAAAGCCTGCTGCTAATTTGGGTCTTTGGTTTAGCACTTCAGTTGCCTCATTTTACGTAATGCCACCTAACTTTATTCAGAGGAGAATTTCTAAATATAAATAGAGAAGGTAATTTTAGAAATTTAATTAGTGATCCCTCCCACACCACTGATTAAGTTTGAATTCAGATCATTTTCAAAAAATATTATCTAAAAATTCCATGAGCTAAAATGATTATTTATTTAATACCACATCCCTGTATGCTATATACTTTTTTAAGAAAAAAAAAAAAGTGAAATCTATCTTGCTAATTGTTTACAAGAATGGAGTAATGAAATGGAGGTATCTCAGCTCTATGGGTAGCTTTGAAATGGAGGATTTCTTTCCAAGAGGGTATGATGTTTCACTGAGGACCCATGATGTTACATGAATAATAAGTAATGGGGAGAAAACATTTTTTTAAATTATATTATTTGAGATACTGAGGAGATGTAAGTGTTTTCATATTTTCCTGAGCTAGAAACCCTTTAGGTGGGTGGCAATTCTATTTTTAATTTCCTTTATTAAAAGAAATGTATTGGGCTTAGAATGTTTAAAAATTATTATTACTCAAGGGCATGTTAAGATATTATAGATCATAGGGTTTACCACATATTGTCCTTCAAAAGATATATTCAACAATGTATTTATTATATACCTACCAATTGTTAGGTTACATGCTAGGAATTGTAGAATTTATGATGATTAAAATTAGACTTGATGTCTGTGTTATTGAACTTGCAGTCTAGTAGAGGATAATGTCACTAATAAAGTAATCACATTAGTTAATGTAAAATTACAGATGTGGTGCATGTTGTGAAAAAAAAATGTATATGTTCTTCTAAGAGTATTCTGGGCTAAAAGAAAAGCATTGAATTTTCCTGAAATAGAAAAGACCTTGAAAAGGTAACTGCCCAGAGCTAGAGAAATGAGAGAGAGCCTGGTGAAAGATGACATTTTCTTTGCTTTTATCCCAAAGGTAATAGAAACTCTTTGAAGATTTTAAGTAAGTGGGGATAGATGATTGGAATAATTACATTTGTGTTTTAAAAATATTTGCAGTCTAGTGTAAGAAAGATGGGATTCAGGCAGACCAGTCAGAAAATTATTTTGGAAGTCCAAAGAAGAGCTCTTGTTCTGAGACTGGAGTATTGCTTATGAAAGTAGGAAGTAGAGAAAAAATCAACAGAATTTGATTAATGGACTGAATATGCAGAAATCCTTAAAGCATATTTTGCTCTCATTAGATTAAAATATCAGTGTTAAAATAGATTAAGAAAAGAATTCAACCAAGTTTATGATATGAAAACTTCTCCAGCTTTTTGTGCTGATGAAATTCTGCAATGTAGACTTAAAAGAAATCTTTAATATCAGTATTTCCAAACTTATTAGAACTCCAAACATAAATAGCCTATTCCTGGCTAATTATGATGCTGCTTTGTTCCAGAAGTCCTGGTATATAATATTCAAGAGTAATTTTTGTCTCTGAATTCTCATTTAAGTCTACTTCTGTGGAAGTAATCTCACATTCTGGGTAAAAATTATCACTAATTTGAAGAGTACTGCTTAGAGCTCATCATTTATAAGGGGACTGACATTTCACCAGGGGAAGACTACCCATAGAGAGTGAGGATTTCATGTTGCTAGGCAACCTAGCAAAGTAGCCCAGAAACACTTAAAAAAGTAGATTGTGTGTGCTAACCTCTTCAAATGATAACATATCCAATATGACTTGAAATTCCTATATATTTTTAAGGAAACTCTCTTTCTAACTCCTTCGACAACCCTTCTTGGTCTGCAATGAGGATTGCTAATATGAGATGAGAGTCTACTCACAAACATTAAGAAGGTAATGTGGTAAGTTAAGTAAAGGTAACTAATTTTCTCAATATTTGAATCAATTTAAGCTAATTGAGATGATCTTCTCTTTTTAAAATAATCGTTACCTAAGTAATTTAAGACATGACCTCAATTATTCACATCACCTGAATGATCTATTTTCCTAAAAACCAAAATTAAGCCGTCAACAATTTTTGTATGAATGCCTTGACCACTAAAGGATTCGCCATGAATTCGCAAAGATGAATTCTTCCATTCATTCTGAATTGTTTACTTTCACTTTCCCTCTGAAGGCAAAGCCTCCTAGAAAATCAGGGAAAATAATAAAACTGTCAGATGTCAAATTTGCTTTTCTGTCAACCCATTCTCCAGTGTCATTTTTCTTGGATTTTAATTTTATCTTCAGAATACAATTTGAAATTTGAATTTAAAACAGCAACCCTAAATTCTTATCGCAAGGTCTTCAACTATCGGTATATAGACATATGTCTAAAAATGCACAGATAAATATGTACTTGTTGTACAAATATTTTCCATTTCTGCCTTTAAAAAGAATAGGGTATAAGCAATTCCATTTATCCAAGTTTTTTTATATTTGTTTCTTATTCTGTGAACACCCACTTTTTCACAATACTGTTGATAATGTCACCCCCAATATGACAGTTTTATTATTTTATTCAATGTGGGTTTGACAAATTCAGCATACTCTGAATTTAAACAAACTTTGGCTTAGAAACCTGAAATGAAATGGCATTTTACAGCAAAAAATTCAAATAAAAGATCTTAGGCAAAAATATAAAATCAGAAGAGAGGCCAAGAACATTGACATTAAAAGCCTAATACCCTCTCTACTTTTATATCAACTTTATTCCTCTTTTTGAATTGTACATGCACTTATATTTGCTTCCGCATTCTTTCTGCAGTTTTTTCCTACAGTTTTTATAGTAACACTTGGCTTACTGAATTTTGTTTCTTGATATTTAATCTTTGCTTGTTAAACGAAAAGAAAATGTGCAGTAATACCTCCTCATTATAAAAGCAATATTTGTTCACTATGTAAATGTGAAATATAGGGGCAGGTAGCAGGAGAAAGTTATCTATTGTTCCAATACTTACAGATAACCATGATGGACCTTTCTTACAATCTTAGAATGATGAGACTAAGAATTATTTCAAATACGTAATCTCTTCTATAAAGACCAAAGAAATTCTACAATACCCAAGCATTTTTAGAGGTAATAACCTTAAAAAGAAAAATCAGAATTTTAGAACTGTTCACTCATTTTACCAATGAAGAAACAAGTTCAGAATAATTAAATGACTTGCTAAGGTAAAACAGCTTTCGCTGGCATAAGAAATGGATGATTGTTCCCTGTATGGTTCTCTGTCATTTTCCTGTAAACTACAAATGCTTTTCTGCTTTTTTTTTTTTTTTTTTTTTGAGACAGAGTCTCACTCTGTCACCAAGCTGGAGTGCAGTTGTGCAATCTCAGCTCACTGCAACCTCCATCTCCCAGGTTCAAGCGATTCTCCTGTCTCAGCCTCCCAAGTAGCTAGGACTACAGGCACCTGCCATCATGCCTGGCTAGTTTTTATATTTTTAGTAGAGACAGGGTTTTGCCATGTTGGCTACAGTCTGGTCTCTAACTCCTGACCTCAGGTGATCAGCCCGCCTCGGCCTCCCAAAGTGCTAGGATTACGGGTGTGAGCCAGCATGCCTGGCCCGTTTTCTATTCTTGAGCAAAAGGTAGAACCATCTAAACAAGTTGTCTATAATAGAGATTTCTGGGTTGCACGATTATTCAATAAATCAGTTTCTCAGGGAGAAATCCACATAGTTTTTTCCCAAAAGTCACCAAGCAGCTGATGACAAGTCTTGCAAACCACTGTTACAGACCAACTCTTTCTTCTTTCATAACTTTCACATTATTCATTGTCTCCCTTCTTTCTGTCCTTCATTCCATTTATATTCATTTAAGGAATATGTTCAGGCAATGTGCTAGCTATATGGAAGGTATAAAGAAAATAAAGAAATAGACCTTGACCTTGAGGGTTGAGCAGTAGGACATGGTGAGAATATGAAAGAGAGGTAGACACCACTTAAACTAGCAATTACAAGTTAAATTCGATAATACAGTTATGAAGTGTTTTGTGAGTGTTGTTGGTTGAATTGTGTCTCCCCAACAAAATATATTCAAGTCCCCCAGTACCTATAAATGTGACTTTACTTGGAGACTGGGTGTTTGCAGATGCAATCAAGATAAAATGAGATCCTGCTGGATTATGGTGAATCCTAAATCTGATGATGGGTGTCCTTACAAAGAGACAGGTCTTCAGAAAGACACAGAAAGAAGGCCATGTACAGACATAGGCAGAAATTTGAATGATTTGGCTACAAGCCAAGGAACTGCAAGGATTGCCACCAACGCTAAAAGCTAGGAAAAGGCGAGGAGGGAGACCTGCCTAGAGCCTTCAGAAGGAGCATGGCCCTGTGATATTTTGATTTCAAATGTTTAACCTCCAGAACTGAAAAGAATAGATTTCTGTTGTTCTAAACCACCCAGTTTGTGGTAACTTGTTAAAGTAGGAAATGACTACAGTGATTATCCCTTAAATGGCTTCATTTTGCAGGAAAACAAAAGATTGGAATGATTAGTGACATATATAAAAACTGTATAAATTAAACTGTTCTACATTTTGCAACTGCTATAGCCAAGTCCTCTGGGAAAAATAAATCATATTAGATCTGTGTTTATCTTTGCCTATTTTTCACCAACATGAAACAAAACACAGAGGTATAAATATTTGCAATAAAATATATTTTAAAATTCAGTAAATGCATACAAAATACTTGAAAGATATATTTTTTTACTATACACAATAAAAGGCCCAAATGTTTCAATTCTTAATGATACAGAAGACTATACTCAATTATGTTACAGAAATTTATCTCTCACATATATAGATTATATTGTCTTTGGGGAATTTTCAGATATTTTAGGAACCCCTAACAGTGAATAATAACAATAGGCTGTGTACTGTTCATCATGCTGGCCTAAGTCACACAGCTACTAATGTCGAGATCTCTCAAAAGAGAGAGAAGATTCTAGCATAGAGAAAATATAAGAAGAATGATACCAATTACAAAAAAAGAACTAAGAAATGAACACGTAAGGAAAAGACCCAACTTTAGGAATAAAACCTGTGGACCAAGATAAGAAAATATAGGCTAATGTTAACATTCCTATTTATCACCTAAATTAAATAAACTATTATTTTGGGGCTCTTAGCCATAAACTCTTATCTTAGGAGGTAAAAGTAGAGCAAGAGGAAAGGATAACACATTAAGAAGACACTAACAGAAACTAGAAGGAAACTGAATTCAGATACAGTTGCCCCAGTTTGTAACAAGCAGCTGAACCCTTTTATGTAGAAACCTGTATTTTGTCTCACACTTGTACTAGAAATTGAACTTATAAATATAGTATAACCAGATTTGTAAACTGTATATGGTAAATATTACACATGGAAATATGAGACAGCTACTATAATTATACAAATACATGAATAACAGTAGTAGCTGCTGCTGCATTTTCTAACCCAGCTTCTCTGCCTTCCCTCTTTCCTCAGATGGACTCCATCTGATAATCATGATGAAATAAACATGGATGATTATTGCCATCATTATAAGCTAGCACATGTTATGCTTTGGGCTATATATCAAATTTTATTCTAATTTATTTATATATACCATCTATTTTATCTTCATATTAATAATAGAATAGATATGCCAATATTACACATGGAAAACTGAGGCTCAGGGAGCTTAAAGTGAGTTGCCCCGACATCCTTTACTGGTAAATGAAAGAGGTAGAATTCAAACCCAGGTATGTCTAACACAATAGCTCATGTTATTAACCACTAACTTACAGTTTCCCTTTGCCTTCATTTTCTGTATCCTCATAATTAGAGCCTGTGATAGTCCATAGACTGCATGGGTATAATGTGCAAAATGGGGAAAAAAATCCATTACGATGCTTTGCCTAATCATTTGTTAGATTCTCTCCAAATCCTGTGTGGGTAGAGCCATCAGAACCTTGGTCCTGGAGAGTCTCTTCTAACATTACCCAAATGAGTGGAAAATGGGAAGCAGCAGAAATCTCTCACAACATCCTAAACCTTCAGGCGAAGAATCTGGCTTGCTAATCCTCCAGATTCAAACCTTGAATGACTATACTTTGAATGGATAAAGATATATAAAAGTAAAAGAACAGCTTTCAACCCAGAAGGAGAGACAATTCAATCAGTTAATGAGGGAGGAAAATCAGAGAGAAATTAGGGAGCTGATAATAAGAGGTCCAGTTTTATCCTTACTCCCCTTAGTTAAAAATCAATTTTATGCATGTATGAATGGGGAGGGACAGATAGATGGAAATCCTCACAGGACTAATGGTGCCTTATGCTTGGTAAAAAAAAAAAAAGGCAGGTGTGATCTGGCCAGTCTGCTGCTTGGATTGTTCCTTCTGCCTTCACAATCTATCAAGAAGACAGAGCCATCCCAGAGGGAGAGTAGAGAAGAAATCAATGACTAGCCTATATTTTATTAATTTTAATTCTCACTATACAAACAAACATTTGTATTTATTTTAGAAAAAAATAAATACAGAGAAAAGCAAAAGGAAGATAATTTTAAAAATAATTCCTTATAAGAGGAATGACTATTTTAACATTATAATAGTTTATTCTATTCATTTTCATCTAATATATCTAATGCAATTACAACTGGCTAAACTGTCTCTATAATGACTGCATGTTTACATATCATAAATGTATGACTATAAATAAATACACTTGTTTTTACAAAAGCAGAATTATATATAGTTTTCTGTAACCTCATTTCCCTCTCAGCAACATACTACGAACATTTTCCATATCTACATAAATTTGTGTAACTTAAATTATAAAAATTTGTTGTGTAGATTAGTATTAACATCTTTAAAATCACCTTGTAAGAAATTTTAATTATTTTATTTATTCTATAAAAATAATATTGCAGTGAAGGTGCTTATTTCTCTGATTAATTCCTTGGGACAGATTTCTAGAATTAGATTTTGGTTCAAAGAGTATGTCATCTTTTGATATGTGTTTCTTTCTGAAAATGTTGTATTGGTTTACTCCCACAAGCAATATATGAAGATTCCCATTTTCCAACACCCTCGCCCACACTAGGCCTGGTTAATGGCATATTTTAAAACTATTTTATGGTATGATACTTATGTGTAGGATGGAAACTCTAGTATTAAGTGTCAATGTTGAGATTATTCCCTCATTGAGTGAAACAATAAGTTATTTACTGTTTGATAAAGAATAGTTTCTGAACAATATTAACAATTAATGGTAGATTATATTAAGAACATGAATACTAATAATTATGGTAGATTAACATAAATGTTTGTGCTCTCAAAATATTCTTGGAATGCAATTTTGAACAGCATCAGAAATTTTAGTTTTAATGACTTGAATGACATTTATTAACTTTCCCATTATTAATGTAAAATAAACCAGTATCATTTCATAGCCAAAAAAATAATTAATCTGCACCATAGTTTCTCTTTTGTGAGTCACCAAACACCACCTACCTGTGGCAAGTTTCATGAGCCATCTGAAGGGATTTTCCATCCTTTGCAATGGACCACTGACACACAGTAAAATGTGTACAAATTAGTTTTTCATTACCAGACAATTAATTATATTTACTTTTAAGGTAGGTTATACTTGAAAGAGCCACAGGAAACTCTGTGTCTTTGCTTCCCTTTCACACATATAGACTCGTTTTCATGATTAAAAGGTAAGCCATATATTTTTTCTCCAACTTTAAAAGGTAAGGAAGAAAAATTCCACCCCATACGATATGCTACATGTAGTCATTAAGTGTTTCTCAGTTGCTCAAGGTCACTGAAAGAATGAATATATTATGTACAGTGCACAGGCAAAACTATAATTCAGTCTCCCTCTTCCCCATGTTCACGGATGATGCATATGCTGCTTCAGGTTCATCCAAGCAAAGAGACCCACCAATGAGTTCTTTGCCTAATTTTCCTTTGAAGCACTGCCATAAAATTATGAACATTTTAGAACAAAATAATTCTATTTTAAGTATATTCTAAATAATACTTTATTTTGTTTAAGGTTGTGTTTTTAGTGGTAGTTGAAACAGTTTGCCTTAACTGGGAACTTAAGAAAAGTTAAAAAGTCCTCAAACACTAGAAGAATGACAAGAAAAATAATTCAATATATGAAGCTAAATGGAAGGTCTATCTTCCTGAACACATCATTTCTTAAATGTTGCTCATACCAATCCTGATTAAGAAAAGGTGTAGGACTAGTTAAGTCTGGAAAACTGAGTGATGTGTGCATGGCAGCTCGGAAATTCTCTTTCCTTTTGTTATTTTTCTTACCATGAGAACTTAATGTTTAAGGTTTCCCTAATTTTTTCTAAAATTATGTTTCAAAATATCAGATTGTACCAGTGATATACAGGCCCCCACACTTTCGTCGGTAGAAGTTTGAGCTAGGATAGGATAAGATTTCTGGGCAATTTTTCCTCTTCCTTCTCTTAAATTCTTTAATCCAATGAGCTCCCCCAGGAAAAAGAAAATCAGAAAATTGTCTGCATGAGAATTTTCCACTTTTACAATTAGTTAATAGTTAATATCTTAGAATCTACTGACAATGAATGAGACTGATATAAATTCGTGTGAAATTATATCATATATATCATTTTGTGCCTTGTTAGTATTAACTGGCCACTTAGTTGGTCAATAGGGCAGATAGGTAGATGCATTAACTATCAGGATCATTATTGGAATCAAGATCATTCTAAACAACTCATGGAGTAGAAAGACTATGGGCTCTATAGTCAAAAAAGTCTGGGTTTTGGTTTCAGAATTTACTAACTGTGCAATTTGGCTAATTCCTGAATCATCATAACAGATGCACAATAATTATTTGTTGCATAAATGAGTCATCAATTCCCACTAACTCAAAAATTGACAAATTCTTCATTCTGGTTGTACTAAATGTGAATGGACCAAAAGATAATTTTGTTTTTTCTAAAGTTACTGACATATTTTTCTTCTTTTCTTGCTTTTCTAATGAAACTTCAAATTTAGATGTCTATCTACTGAATGCTTCAGAAAATTGATGCCTGAAATTAAATAGTTTTCCCATCATCTCACTTATGGCAAAGAAGAACAGCTAATAGAAAAATAATTGGGCATCACTGTTATCATATAAGCTCAGATTCTCTGCTTTCTGCTTCCCAATAAAGTACCTAAGCAGTGAAGGTCTTCATGGTCCTTTATTCCCTGAGAATGCCATAACATGAAGTATAGTCAGTGTACTTTAAATCCTCCTATACAAGAAGGAAAGGGACAGTTTCTGGAAACATGTGACCTTATTTAGGATAAAGAAAGCACATGGTGGCAAAAACCTACACTTACATATACTTCTTTTCCTTTTCATTGTTGTACCCTCCCAAAGCATATTTGGCAGATAAACCTTTCATGTCTATGGCAAGTCACATGGATTTGCCCACTCAACACCCATTTCAAACCACTTTTCCTTGCCTCCCTCTATTTTGTCATCCCAGGTTTCCCTAAACCTAGGGGTGACACAGCTATAATCAATAAAGGATAGGATAAGATTTCTGGGCAACTTTTCCTCTTCCTTCTCCATTCCTGTAACTTTAGCTAAATACCCACAGAAGCAACAGTCATCTTTCAGCCAGAAGGACTAAAAAGCACACCTCAAAGACAGCAGGAGCTGAGTTAGCCAGAATTCTTGATGATGTTATTGTGATATATACATTTCTGAGTCACTTTCGTTGTGACAAACATAAAGCAGTTACTTCTTTAACTCACTAAAGAAGGATTTCAGCACTTGCCTTTGAATGTATCAATGGTGTAAAGTCTGACTTCATGTCTTCCCTCTGAGATGCTTTATTTGATGTCCCAAGTCAGATACAGCCATTTTTATTCTATGCTGTTCCCATATAATTTTGTGCAAACAATTTTTCAATAAAAAATTTTCATTGAAGTATAAACCAAAGTTACATAAATTAAAGGATACAGCTTGATGAGCTATTACAAAGTGAGCACAGACTTGCAACCAAGTCAAGAAATAGAATATTCGCAGAAACCCAGAGTGCCTCCTTGTGCCTCCTCCTAGTCACTACCCTTGTCCTTCCCCAAAAGTAATTTAACTTGAGCCACCAGATTTGGTTTTTCTATTTTCTTAAATTTATATAAAAAATATCACGCAGTATATATTCCTTTGTATCTGGAGTCTTTAGGAAAAAAATACATTTATTAAATTCATCCAGGTTGCTTTATGTAGCAGTAATTCATTAATTTTCCTTGTTGTTTGATATTTCATAGTATAAATATACCACAATTTATTTCTCCAATTTACTGTTAGTTAATATTGGACTCTTTCCAGACCTTAGAAATTAAGAATAATATTTATATAAACAGTCTTATGTATGGCTTTTGGTATGCATATGCACAAGTTTCTCTTAGGTTCATACATAGGAGTAGAATTACTAGGTCATAGGGTATGCATATGTTTAACAGTATTACCAAACACTTTTACAAAGTACTTGTACAAATCAGGCACCCACCAGCAGTGCTTGAAAATTCCAGCACTCTACACATAGAACAATATTTGCTATTTCAGCCAATTTTCTTTTAGCCATTCTTATGGATATGAAGTACATTTTCACCATGGCTTAATTTTGCATATCCCTGATTATGAATATGTCAAAATATTTTGTAAGTATATTGGTGGCAATTCAGTTCAGGTATCCTTTTTGTTGAAGTGATTGTTGAAGTCTTTTGCCATTTGTCAATTTTAAAATTGAACTGTGCCTTTTATCTTGTTGATTTGGAGAAGTTGTTGCATATTATGGATATAAATGCTTTTCAGTAATAAATAATATTAATAATATTAGATATAAATGCTTTTCAGTAATATTTAATATAGATCATTTCTCCTACTCTGTGAACTGTCTTTCACTCTCTTAATGGTGATCCTATTTTTAAGGTAGTCTAGTTTATTAATGTTCTTTTATGGTTAAAGCTTTTATGTTCTACGTAATAAATATCTTTTTCTGATTTAAGATATGAAGGTTGTCTCCTGGAAGCCTATTGTTTTACCTTTCATAGTTTGGTCTACAACACACTAAACTGGTGTTTGTGTATGCTATGAGGTAAAATTCACTACTTAGTTTTTGAATATGAATATAGATATTCAAAAGGCATTTTTTTCCTTAATGATGCAATATGTAGCATCTTAGATTGAATGAAAAATGGTAATATTCCACATTAGCAATATTATTTGAAATAATAGAATACAGCATAGCACAGAAAATTGATTAAAACTTTGTGAAAGTGATAATAGTTTATATCTTTTAAAAAGCAAAAATAATCAAACTTTAAAAATAGAAGAAATGACTTTGGAGTAATTTAATAAATTAGATGTATTAATATGAATTAATGAATTTTAACAAATGTTCCCAGCTCTATTAGATAATCTAATATATACTTCTAGAATATAAACTCTATATTTCTAATACTATTACTCACTAACAGTAAATAATGTGAATAGTAAGGGTCCGTGTTTTAGACAGGGAAAATCAAGTTGTGTCTGGAATAACTTGACACTAGACTGCAAGACTGCTTTCAAAGATATCTGAAACAGTCCTAAAGAGGACTATGGTCCTAACTAAAAAAAATGAAAACAAAGATAATTGTTAGAGTTCACTGGGCAAAATTTAACCTATGAAGTGCTGTGAATCCATAATATTACTCACAGGGCAAAAAATATAAATTAGAATAATGTCAAGTCATAAGAGTTATAAATATTCTAATGTTCTAAATTTATTACAAAACTAAATTTTAATGTTCTAAATAACCCAAGTTATTTGAATGCGATCCTCAAGATTTTTTCGTTTGTTGTTGTTTTATTGAGACAGACTCTTACTCTGTTGCCTAGGCTGGAGTTCAGTGGTACAATCTCAGCTCACTGCAACCTCAGCTTCCCAGGTTCACGCAGTTTTTATGCCTCAGTCTCCCAAGTAACTGAGACTATAAGTGTGCACAACCACACCTGTCTAATTTTTTCATGTTTTATAGAGATTGGGTTTCACCATGTTGGCCAGGCTGGTCTAGAACTCTTGGCCTCAAATGATCTACCCACCTCAGCCTCCCAAAGTGCTGGAATTACAGGTGTGAGCCACTGCGCCCAGCCCATCTTTAAGTTTTTATCAGTGCCTATCTTAACTATGTTGACATGCATGATACCTAAAGCAACATGTAAATGTTAACACACATATTTAGAATTATGCAAATATCCTCATATTCTTGTCAGGGGTAGATAAAAAATTTTTCAATAAATTGGGTGTCCAGAGAAATGAAAGAGTAAGAAGAAATAAAAAAACAAAGAGAAATATTCTTTGCAGATTGAGCATCACCTAAAACAGAACTTTTCAAAATGTGGTACCCCAACCAGCATCATCAGCATCACCTGATGAATTTATTAAAAATGCAAGTTCTCAGCCCCTAGACCTACCGAAGCAGAACCTCTGGAGGTGACATTCAGCAATCTGTATTTTTAAAACTCTCCCAGTGATTCTAATGTGCATTACAATTTGAGAGCCACGGATCTAATGACACCATTTAAATTATTGTACCTGTCTGAGTTTTATAGCTAAATTGTGTTGGACATATAGCACTGACTCCCATATTTATCAGAGGAACTGACTCCCATATCTATCAGAGACTGATCATAGACCAAATTTTTAAAATCTACATTTATCTCTGTACTACTAAGTTAGCACTACGCATTTTGAGACTCCACTGGACCCCAAAGTGCTAGAATGTGAATTGAAATCCAGATACTTCTTAATGCAGGACTGCAGTTCTCACTATGCCATTCTCTTTTTTCCTAAAATTTATTATAGCTCTTTCCACAAAGAAAAAGAAGAAAGTAATTTGACTAAGATGAGCATCTCCCATATCTTAGGATCTATCTATATGACATTTCTAATCTTTATAATCACATATATAAAGATGACATATAAAGAAGTTGAAATACAGTTGGGTTAAATATATCACCCAAAGCCATATTGCAAGCAAGGGCAGAAGTTGGATTCTAGGCCAAGTCTTCCTAGATCCATAGATTATTTTCTTTCTACTGACATGCTCGTTTCTCAATATCATACTCTTCAAATATGTACACCACAAGTGTTCAATAAAAGTTTATTGGGCAAATGGTGAGTCAAGAAATGACCTGAATTTTCCTGTTACTGCATTTTCAGGGCTGCTACTAAGAACAAGCATGCTCTTGGAGAACAGCTTCCAGATAACTTCAGAGACTGAGAGTATATGCAGACTAACATGACAGTCCACTGAATGGAGGAACAGAGTAAAATGTTGATGCCACTGACATTTAAATGTTCAGGTACTTACAGGAGAAGCATTGCAGTCACTCTGTAATCTCAAGCTATGTGTTCCTTCAGTGCATCTTGAAAACATTTATAATACAGAAGATGGTTTTTAAAAGTTTATAAATTTTTCAATGAAAATGTGAATGTCAACACCTTAAAAAGCATATTATACTACTGTGAAGTGTTCATAGTTCATTTTTTTAAACTCACCTACTAGATAACTTCTTAGAAAAATAGGACTCACTACCAGACATCAAACTCTACTACAAGGCTACAGTAATCAAAACAGCATGGTACTGGTACCAAAACAGAGATATAGACCAATGGAACAGAACAGAGGCGTCGGAGGCGACACAACAAATCTACAACCACCTGATCTTTGACAAACCTGAAAAAAACAATCAATGGGGAAAGGATTCCATGTTCAATAAGTGGTGTTGGGAAAACTGACTAGCCATATGCAGAAAGCAGAAACTGGACCCCTTCCTGACACCTTACACTAAAATTGACTCCAGATGGATTAAAGACTTAAACATAAGACGTAACACCATAAAAACACTAGAAGGAAACCTAGGCAAAACCATTCAGGACATAGGCGTAGGCAAGGACTTTATGACCAAAACACCAAAAGCATCGGCAACAAAAGCCAAAATAGACAAATGGGACCTAATCAAACTCCACAGCTTTTGCACGGCAAAAGAAACAGTCAATAGAGTGAATCGGCAACCAACAGAATGGGAAAAAATTTTTGCAGCCTACCCGTCTGACAAAGGGCTGATATCCAGAATTTACAATGAACTAAAAAAGATTTACAAGAAAAAAACAAACAAGCCCATTCAAAAATGGGCGAAGGATATGAACAGATACTTTACAAAAGAAGACATACATGAGGCCAACAAGCATATGAAAAAATGCTCATCATCACTGGTCATTAGAGAAATGCAAATCAAAACTACATTGAGATACCATCTCACGCCAGTTAGAATGGCGATCATTAAAAAATCTGGAGAAAACAGATGCTGGAGAGGATGTGGAGAAATAGGAACACTTTTACACTGTTGGTGGGAGTGTAAATTAGTTCAACCACTGTGGAAAACAGTGTGGCGATTCCTCAAGGACCTAGAAATAGAAATTCCATTTGACCCAGCAATCCCATTACTGGGCATATACCCAAAGGATTATAAATCGTTCTACTATAAGGACACATGCACACGAATGTTCATTGCAGCACAGTTTACAATAGCAAAGACCTGGAACCAGCCCAAATGCCCATCGATGATAGACTGGACAGGAAAAATGTGGCACATATACACCATGGAATATTATGCAGCCATTAAAAAGGAGGAGTTCACATCCTTCGTAGGGACATGGATGAACCTGGAAAACATCATTCTCAGCAAACTGACACAAGAACACAAAATCAAACACCACATGTTCTCACTCATATGCGGGTGTTGAACAAGGAGAACACATGGACACAGGGAGGGGAGCACTATACACGGGGGTCTGTTGGGGGGGAGGGGGGATAGTGGGGGGGTGGGGAGTTGGGGAGGGATAGCATGGGGAGAAATGCCAGATATAGGTGAAGGGGAGGGAGGCAGCAAATCATACTGCCACGTGTGCACCTGTGCAACAACCTTGCATGTTATTCACATGTACCCCAAAACCTAAAATGCAATAAAAAAAAAATAAATAAATAAAAAATAAAAAAAAAAAAAAGAAAAATAGGACTCAATTTAATGTTAAAATCATTTTAAAATTACATGAAATGACATAAGGAGATGAATGTAATAGTTGCTAATGTTTCTTAGAGGAGTCATGGGGCAAGGAAGAGAAAGAAACAGATTAAAACACTGCAGACATTTGTTATTTGAATAGCAGCAGGAATGGAAAACACATAGGGGTAACATTTTAAAGCTGTGTGTGGGAGGCACTTGCACAAAATATTTTGTCAACAGGATTTCTGCGTACACCTCTCACACACTGCTTAGGAAATTTACCCCAGAATAGAGATTCTCAACTTTTTTTCCCCTGGCAAGCTGTCTAGCCTATGTAATTAAAGTTTGCCAGCAAAATAGTATTCAGGTGCTGACAAAATTGATAGGTCCCGAGCCTTTGCCATAGAGGAACAAAGCTAGGCATTTTCATTTCAGTCAACTGCAGTTGTGAAAAATCATCTCTCTCATCTGCCTCCTAGAGCAATCTCCACCTTTGGTTTTCTACCAAGTTCCTCTGCTAGCTCCAAATGACATTTTCCCTCTAGTTTGCTGATAGACATTCACTCTCTCCAAGCACATTTATTAATATTTGATCAGATGCGTGATAACATCTTGAACTTTTGTTCATGGTAATAATTAAAAATCATGTTAAAGTTCTCTAAAAGAGCACATTGTGAGGCAGAATCTGTTGTGAGATGCTAAGAATTACGGATTTTCTCTTTATTTATTTACAAGTATGTCACTTGAATGTCCCATGCCATTACCATGTGTGTAATTATCAGGTCAGGTTAACATTCAGACCCAAATTTGCAGATCAATTAACTCAAGTCTCATTATATAAGATTTCAGTGGGCCACATGCCCAAATCCTCTCTGCAAGGTCTTTCTCAGTTATTTCCCGACATATGCAAAAAACATCTTACTTTTCCTCCAGAAAAACTGCAGCCATCATACCAAACCACTGGAGATGACCTCTGTACTAAGGCAGCATGGGGCACTTGACTCTGACTGCTGCTGGTGCTCTCCATAAAACTGCAAATTGCTGCCTATGGCATCTCTCCTCAACACAGGCAAATGTGCAAAAATCCTTGTTTAGCAGTTTTATTTCCTCCATCTTTACCAAACACAGGCAAATGTGCAAAAATCCTTGTTTAGCAGTTTTATTTCCTCCATCTTTACCAAAAATTGAAAGTAACCGAACTCTTCACTATAACAGGGATAACATTACTTCCCAATGACTATGTCAGAGACCATTTGAGACTCCAGATCAGCACAGCTTCGCCAAAATCTCACAATGTCCCTTTGCACACAGCTTCTTTGACTTTAACATGTAATTCATGTTTCTCTGGTCATTCAAATTTAGAATCTTTAGTCAATATGGGAAGAAAATGTCTTCCATTGGTCCAGACCATGATTAACAAAACATTTTCTTCAAAAGTCATTTCTATCACACACAAAAATTAACTTGATATATGGATTATCAAATAATTTAACACCAAAACTAAGGCATTTTTTTGGTAATGAGGGTAATAGTTGTATTGGGGACATTGGTATAGACCAGAATTGACCCAGGTATACTAGACTGGATGGCCAACCTCTGGACTACTAACTTTGTTTCCAGTTTCATCCTAGCCTTCACAAAGTTCACATCCTGCTACTAATACACTTATTTATTAGAGCAATAGCAGTTGTTACTACATAAAATATAAGAACCTCTAGGTTAGAAGATAAAAACACGAGCAGGATATGACTCCTATTTTGATAGAACAAACACAGAATCTAGTGGAGAACTACAGAATATTTTAAAATCATGACAACAATGATAATAAATAGCTAATTATGATAATAAAAGATAATAAATCATTATGCAATTCAGGTACAAGGGGAATTTAACTTACTGGCCTGTGTTTTGTTTTGTTTTGGGGTGTGTGTGTGTGTGTGTGTGTGTGTGTGTGTGTGTTTGTTTATCGAGGGAGGGAGCAGTGATGTGCAAGTTTTTAGGGTAGGGGCTGGTGCTTGGCTGATCATTGAAAGTAATGAAAGAAAAAGTTATATAAAGAAGACACATTAAGTAGGCAGAAAGATAAGAATCTGAGGAAAGAGGCTTTGAGAAAAAATTAGAATTTATAAAATTTGAACACGGTTGGAGGAAAGAGTAAATATGAAGAGTAGCAAATGACAGCAGGAGCCTATGTGAAATTTCTTATAAGTTATATTAAGTGTCCTGAGGACAATGGTGAACCATTACAAAGCTTTAAGTTTATAGTATTGATGGCTATGGCAAAACACAGTAGTGAGAAATTTAGTGATGAGACTTGAACTAAGGTTCTAACATTCTTGAAATCCTGCACACACAGATACACATATACACAAAGAACACATACATACATAAATATAATTAGTTTCTCTTAGAGCAGGAATGGGTGAAGTTTTTCTTTGAAGGACCAAATAGTTTTAAAAAATACACTTAGATATTCTGAGCTACATGGTCTCTGTTGCAACTTAATTCTTCTATTGTAGCATACCAAACAAATGGACATGTCTATGTTCCAATAAAACTTTACTTACAAAAATAGGCTGAGTGATAGAGTTGGTCTGCAAGTTGTAATTTACCAACCTCGACCTTAGACTATGCCTAATCAACTCAGCCTCTCTTTCTTCCCTAGATGTAACCAAGTGAGAAAACTATTTGTTGCTGTATACAATGTGCATCCAGAAATGCACTATTTTTTATATACATAGTCATTTCTTTTAATCCTAGAAACTGTGGCTCCCATTTCTGAAGAGTATCTTTGGATCCTCCACAGTAAAATGAGTCCACAGTAAACATCTGGTAAGATCCTATGCTCTTAAGTGCCTCCTAAGCTGTTGGACCTGAAACATTTGTCCACAGTCCATTGACCATAAACAGGTATGAAAGTTTGTTTAAATTCTAAACCATAGTCATTACTATTTGGCCGGCTTTAGAAATGTTACAATCTACATACTTTTAAATTTTTAACCTGTATGAACACAAAGGTAACTGATAGAAATATATTATTCTTCCTCATAGAATGTTTTTATTAGGAGCTATTCAATAAATATATCTGAGTAATATTATCAAAGTGACACATTACATTCTCAAGTTTATCATCATTCTCTATCCATTTAATAAAAAATGATTAGTATCAGGTATTGGATTAGACACTGGGATGCATTTATGAATAAAACATGGTCTGAGTTCTGAAGGTGACTACAGTCCAGGGTGGTTGTCGGACTCTTTGTGTAAATCCTTTGTTAAATGCAGGCATGCTTTGTATCTCACCAGTTTGAGTACATAAGCAAATTTTACGACTAATCAAACTGACTCTGGGGCCAGTCATTTTACCAGTTTTAGCATTTTCCAGGGATCTCCCTAGCCCAAATCCTCAGTGATGCTGAAATATGTCCATGAATTAGTTACTAGTACTGCTTACCTTAAACTGCTTGACAGAGAACAGATTCTGAAGCCTTCTTCTGAAGGCCAGAATCTATAAATGCAGATATTTTAATAACTGTATCTTCTTTGGATGTCACCAGGGCTGGTGACAGAAGTGCTTAGTGTCCACAAGCACTTGATTGATAATGATTGTGCCAAAATTCCTAAGCAGGTGTACAGTGAAGTCACTGTGACTAAACTTATTGTCCCTATTATCCCTGGAACCTTGTTCGTGGCCCCCGTATTTTTCCTGGTTCTTCCTAGACTTCTACTAATTAATACAAATAAGATCTTTATCATATACTTTCACCTCTTCAACTGAAACTTAAGGATGCCCTACAGGAAAACTACTTGGATCTTTAGGACAAAGTTTCTCCAGGTACCCACAGAATGCCAAGATGACGACAGTAGTTGATACAGATTCTTAAATTATCCACACTGCATATCCAGTAATCTCCCATAACTACTTTCCTCCCTTACTTAAATAACTGAGGTCTTTGTAATAAATTCAAGTATAAGCCTTCTCATAAGGAGCCTCTCTACCGGCACTTAAGAGAGAGCCGTTTCTAGACTATTAATATTTTCAAATTCTAATCTAGGAATCTCCTACACCTATGGACATTACATATGCAAATAGATATGTGGGGCTTTTTTCTTTCCAATCTTAAAACCCCAACAAAACTCTTTTGGGACGACTCATGAACAGCTTAATAATCAGCATTTACTGATTAATTACAGTCAGAATTACTATAGCACATGCTTCCACTTAAAATATAAAAAGTTCCAAAGCACAACAGTCACACCCTAACAATAAGAAAAACTGAAAAGCCTACAAAATCACAAATTATCTTAAGTCCATCAGAGAGCTGAGGTTGCAAAGCAACCAAGTACCTGAACTCCAAAGAGGAAAAGAATACGCACTTTCAAGGACAGACAAAATACAAGAAGCATTTCACCTTTGGCAGAACTTGGAGAAAGAGCTGAAAAACAATTTTTTTCTTATCATACAGGCAGGTAAGAAAAAATCTACTATGTAATATATTATAGAATGTCAATGATAGGCTAAGATGTCAGTTTAGAATAAACAGAGACAGGAAACATAAGGGAAGTCTGTATTCACTTGCAAGATCTTTTCCATGGACCTCCATGGGGTTCTTAGAAGAATTGAGAACAGGGCAAAAGACTGGAAAGCACCCACCCACAATTGCAGGCATGTGGGAATTCAATGGCAGCCATTAGCAGGCAAATACGAACCTCTGCACATGCTACAGACCCTTCTCTCTACAAAGCAAAAGTTCAAAACTATTTGGGAAAAGGCAGTAAAACTGTCATTCCCAGGACACAGAGATCCACTATGACTGGAGGAACAATAGCAGAAAAATAATTCTCCACCCCTGTGGAAGGAAGAGTAAATTATCTTGGGCTCAGAATCCTGCACTGACACCAAGCAGAAGCTACTGCAGGAGAAACAGGAAACTCCTGCCCAAGACTATGTGCAGATGCAAGGCAGAGTTTGGTTGTTAAAGTGAAGAGCAACAGCTGAATTGAGAAGGACTCACCCCTGAGACTCACATATACAGAGCCTGCTCAGACTGAGACCGGATCAGAATGACAGAATATAGTCCAGCTCCCTTAAGAAGTCCAGCACTAAGTAATCCAGAAGCAGCAGTCTCTCACTCACCAGGAGTAAGAGTGTATAGACAGATTTCCTCTATAGCTCAAGTATACAGAAATCTGGGGGGTAGGGATACTTATAAGTACCCTCTAGTACTGCAGCCCACACGGTAAGAATGAGGCAAACGTAACCCACCAATAGAGAATTTGAAGCTCGTACAGCACTAAGGGTAATAATAAAAACCCACCATTCAAAACTAGCTCAGTAACTCAGTTGCTGACTAGGTAGACTCAAATTTCACACTCAGAGTTGGGCAGAAACATTTGCTAAGAAAGACTATATTCTGGGCTTTACCACAAATATCAACAGAGGTAAAAGATTCAAAAATAAAAAAAAGATTCAAAATGACCAAAATGGAATTAAACTAGAAATCAAAAAGACAAGTTAAACCACAACCTAAAAAATAACTACAGATTATAGAGGAACTCACAAGAAAAATTAGAAAATATTGTCCAGAAATCGTAACATGTCTAACATTCAGGAATCCAGTTAAAAAAAGAGGCTTAGAGGGAAACATACAGCATTAAATGCTTATATTAGAAAATAAGGCAATATCGATAATATCAATAATACAATTGCCCATCTTAAGAAACTAGAACAAGAAGACAAACTCAAAGCAACCAAAATAAGGAAATGCTATAGTTGAAAGAAAAACCTAACAACACTGATAACAAAAAGTCATAAAAATTAAATAAAATCAGATTTTTTTTCTATGAAAGACCAATAAAATTATTAAATCTATATACTAGGAAAAAAGAAAGAAGACGTAAATTATAAATATCAGGTGTGACAAAGGAATATTACTACAGATCCTAGAAATAGTAACAGAACTTTAAGAAAGATCATGAATAACTTCATATACATAAATTTTATACCTTTGAGGAAATGACAAATATCTTGAAAGATCCAAACTACCAATCTCACTCAGAAATATATAAACTTGGGAGTTTTATATTTATTGACTAAATTTAATGTGTAACTAAAAACCCTTCCAGCAATGAAAACTCCAGGCCCACATGACTTTATTGGTGAAAACTGTACCAAACATTTAGAAAAAATAATATCAATTCTATGTAAACTCTTCCAGAATACATAAGAGGAGGGGACACTTTCCAATTCTTTTTATAAAACCAGCATACCCTAATACTCGACAAATGTAACAAAAAAAAACCACAGACCAATATGCTCATGAACATGAATGCAGAAATTCTTCAAATTGTAGTAAATTGAATGCAGCAATAAATAAAAAGTAAGTTTAACATTTGTAAATCAGAAAACATAATTTGCCATTATCAACAGGGTGAAGAAGAAAATCAGATAATTATCTCAGATTTTTTACAAAGGCTTTTGATAAAATTAAGCATCCATTAACTATAAAAATCTTTAGCATACTAGGAGTAGAGTATCCCCAGTCTGATAAAGCGAATATGTGAAATATCTGTAGTTAATATCATGTATAATGGTAAGACTAACACTCTCGCTAAAGTCAAGAATGATGCAAAAATGCTCAGTCTCATTATTTCTGTTCAGCATCATAGTGAAAGTCCTAGTCAGTAAAGTAAGGCAAGGAAAATAAATACAAAAAAAAAAAAAGTACAGAATGGAGAAGAAGAAAAGAATATATTTCCAAAAGACCTGATTGTTTGAGTAGAAAATCCAAAACAATCTACAAAAAGCTATTAGAACTAAGTGATTTTTATCAAGTTCTCAGGAAACAAGGATCAGTTGTATTTCCATGCTGGCAATGAGGAATTTCAAATTAAAACTAAAAATAAAATTACCATTTATAACAGTCTTAGGAAAGACATAACATTTTTAGGAGAAAATCTAACAAAACATGTAAAATTTCCATACTAAAAATTGCAAAACATTGCCAAGAGAAATCAAAGTAGATCTAAAAAAATACAAAGATGCACTATTTTCATCTATCTAAATATTTAATGTTAAGAAACTAATTATCCAAAAATTAATCTACAGTCAACTGAAATCCCAATAATAAATAAATTCCAGGAGGCTTTTTTATTAATTTAAAATATAATGATAAAATTCATATAGACAAGAAAACGATAAAATAATTGAAATTTTGAGAAAAGGAACCGAAGTTGTCATACATACAAAAGCCTGATTGAAAGATTATCTATAAAGCTACAATAGTCACAATAGCATAGTACAGGCATAAAGATAACAATATAGATAAATAAAAAAGAAAAGCCAGACATAGACGAACATATGGCATCAATGAAATTTTGAGAAAGACGCTAAAATAATTAAGTAGAAAGAGAATTGCCTTTTCAATGTGAAAGTGACCCTAAACTCTTTGAGTTTATCTTAAACTAAATCATAGTTCTAAATGGAAAATCTAAATCTATAAAAGTTCTGGAAAAATGAAAATACCTTGTGACATTGCCTAAAGCAAAGATTCTTACAAATAGAAAAAAACATAAACTCTAAGAAATGTTGGTAAACAGTACTTCAAAATTTAAAATTTGTGTTCTTTGAAAGGAGTAGTTAAAATGAAAAGATAAGCCACAGATTATAAGAAAATATTTGCAAAATCTATATTTGATAAAAGACTGGTATCAAGTATTATGTAAAGAATTCCTGCAACTCAATTATGAGGAAATCCTCTAAGAAACAAACAAACAATTTGAATAGACATATCACAAAAAAAGCTATACAAATGGGAACTAAGCACAAGAAAAGAGGTTAAACATCATTAGTCATTAAAGAAGTGAAAATTAAATCCACAATGTGATATCACTATCTATCTAATGGAATAATTAGCGTGTTTTTTTAAAAATCTGAAGATACCAGATACTGGAGTGGATATGGAGCAACCCACACTCTGAATTATTACTGGTGGGAATGCAAAATTATGCAGGTACTTTGGGATACTCTTTGGGAGTTTCTATGAAGTTAAACCTATAACTTCCATACAACTCAGTAATCCTGCCCCGGTATTTATGCAAGATAAATGAAAATATGTCTATCCATCTGCACATTAATATTTATACCAGATTTATAATTACCCACATCTAGGAACAGCCAAATATCCATTAACTGCTGAAAAGATTATCCAAGTGTGGTGGTTCACCCTCATAAAGGAATACTACTTACCAATAACAAGGAATGAACTACAGATACATGCAAGATACTTGGTTGAATCTTAAATATGTTATACTATTTGAAAGGAACCAGAGGCAAAGACTACATATCTATGACATTCTTAAACAGCCAAAACTGTAGGTACAGAAATCAAATCACAGGTTGACAGTGGATAGGGTTGGAGAAAGGGACTGATTCAATAAGCCATGAGAGAAATTTTCATGGTAATAGGTATATTCTATATCTTGGTTGGAGTGGTGAAGTAAATTAAACTTCAATAAACCTGATTTATTTCAAAATCTCCTTTTTAAAAAGTTCTCTATAATAGGTCCTAACTCACCTTATCTTTGATGATTGTAAGGCAAGAGGATAATAGGAGCTTCATCTCTCAATTGCCATGAAATCTATGGAAAATTGCATGCTGAACACTTGGAAAATATTGTCTAACTCATTTGCTTCTAAGGACTTTCCACATGAACATACTAAGACAAAGCTTACTTTATTGGAAATGTAAAATAACAAAGTAAAAAATAAAAGCTGCCTCAAGAAACTCTTAAGAGAATGACTCAAACCTTAGTGTTTAGTGAACATGGGAGGGTCTAGGGTCAAGATAGATGAGGATAAACATAAGCCATATGGCACTTTTCTCTGTATAAAGAAAGGTCACCAACATAATGTCTACTATGAGTCTTAGCCTAAGGTCAGGGTTATATTGATAATAAGATAAATAATAACATTTCTAAGAAAAATGGCTAATGGAAATTAAATCTTTGTATCTTCCAGATCCAGAACTGATTTCTATCTCCCTAAAATCTGAATGTCTAATGAGTATGACACATATATCATTAATATCATCTTTAGTTTCATAATATTTAAAACTATTCAATTTTCCATGCTAGCTTTAATTTAACAAATTTGATGAGTATATTCTAGGTAGAGCTGTCCAGATTATTACTGCAGCTGCTCTGGACTACAATGTTAGAACTAGTTTTCAAGAGACTTTCCTTTGTGACATTATATAAATTTTTTTTTATTTTAGCTATAAGCGTTATTGACACCAGCATCTCACTGGAGAGTAGTGTGCTATAACATTAGGATTCTTTTTCTTTCTTTTTTCCTTTTTTCTTTTTTTTTTTTTTTTGAAAGAGGCAAAACTTCTGATGGAGTCAACCCCTGATAAGGCAGCATCCACACAGATACCAACTTAGTTACTCCAACTTTCAATTTTTGTTTCAAGATATGAAGACAAAATATTAAATTTAACTTGGCACTTACTTGTTGTGTGAAGCGTTTTGCAACAAACAAAAGCTTTTTCTTAAATTTCATCTTCATTTACAAATCTTACAATGCAACATATGACATTTCTTGCTGAAATCTGTTGACTCATCAATCTGGGGAGAAACTGTTGCTTTTCATGTATTACACAAAACCTCTTAAGCATGATGTGACATGTCATCAATACGTCAACTTACTCTACTGTTTGAGAGCAGAGTTTTCAATTTCTCATACTGCATCCTGTCCAAACATTTTATGCACTATAATTTTACATGCTGACGTCATTATCTTCTCACCAGCTGTGTGACTTTTCCTTTTCCGGGTAATAAATTTAATCACTAAATAACTTGATTCCTAAGGCTTTTGACTAAGCATGACTTTTAAAAATAAAACTTTGCTCTAGTTTGAGAATAAGATAACCATTTAATCACTAGCTTTACCTGTCAAATGACTGTGAGTTGTATATTAATGACTTTTTAAAGATATTTTTGGAGTCTTTGTTTCATTTGTAAGTTGTGATTCTTTACAATTCATTCTATAAAAACTGACATCAGTAAAAAATCCTCTTCTTCGTCTTAAATTAATTTCAAATAATCACTATGTTAGATGGCCAGACATGCTTTTAATATACAAAGGCCAATACAACATAAAATAGAAGAGCATAATAAATAGCTAAATGATAACTTTTTAAATACAACAAAATTTCATACTATGATTCAATCTAATTTGCGAAATTTTTATTTTGCCAAGCACATAACAGCAAAATGCAGAGGAGTAACTAAGGCACAGTGCATAAAAATTCCTTTTTTATGCTGAAAAAATAATGGAGGGAAACCTCCAATTTTCTGTTACACAGCCAGAGCATAATTAATCCTATGAAATAGCCAGCAGCACATAAAAGAAGGTGACAGAAAGTAAGTTAGAGGGAGAAGCTGATGTCATCAACACACTTTCCTACTCTCTTTCCAATAGAGACATCAGTAGTCAATGGCCTCCCATCTCTTGTGACAAAAACTGAGAATGAATTCAACCAAATGAAATGGTCTTTCCCCCTGTGTACTGTCAGAAAAGGCTGAAAGACCTATAATAAAAATTCTAATGGTGATGAGCAGTCAATATTCACTACTGGCAGAGTTAGCTTGGGAAAGCACTCAAAATTTAAATAATGATTATTTCTCTAATCATGCTGTTTCATGGAAACTGTAACATTTGTAGAACCCCAATTAAGACACTGTCATAAAAACAATTGAAATAAAATTAATATAGCATTGCTTTAGTTAAACACAAAGAATTTTTAGAATTACAGAACTCAGAATTAGATGTCTATACTGATGGGATATTATTATATGATAAACATGAAGTTTAATCCAGTGAGTAAAATATAGACTATCTAATGAAAGGCACTGACAAAACTCACTAACAATTTGAAAGAAAATAATAATCCCTAATATCTGAAATATCCTAAATTAGATTCTTAAATGTCAGGTAGATAAAATGGTTAACAATAACCATGTAAACCAAAAGACTGCAAGAAACTCCAAAAACTATACTATCTAGGAATCAGGGAGACTTTCCTAATTCAAACCTAGATGATATTAAAGAATAAAAGATTAAAACTTTTATATAGCAAAAGATACTATCAAAAAGTGAAAAGAATTTTTTCTAAAAAATGTAAATATGATAAATGATGGATTAATTTGTAGAATATACAATTATCTTATACAAGATAAATACAGTCCTCTCTCAGTTTCCATGAGGGATTGGTTCCAGGACTCCCTTGGATACCAAAATCCAGGAATGCTCTAGTTCCTTATATCAAATGGTGAAGCATTTGCATATAACCTACACATATCTTCCCATACACTGTAAATCACCTGTGGATTGCTTATAATAACTAATACAATGTAAATAGTATATAGTTACTATACCACATTGTTTTGATTTGATTTGTATTATTTTTGTTATTTTTTATTGCTTTTTTCTTAACATTTTTATACCGTGGTTGTTTGAAATTGCAGATGCAGAACCTGCTCATATAGAAAACTGACCTCACTGCAAAACAAAATAAAGTAATAAAAAAAGTACAAATGAAAAGAATGCATAATTCACAGAAGAGCAAATCCAAATAGCAAATATGTAGAAATGTGCTCAATACCACTAACCATTAGTAAATGTAGATTTAAGTGACAATTGTATAGTATCTAAATTCAAATGTCTAGAGCTCTTTCTGATGGGAATTAATTTCTTTTCTCTCTCTCTCTCTCTCTCTCTCTCTCTCTCTCTCTCTTTGTTTGTTTTTTATTTTTTGTTTTAGATGGTATCTCTCTCTGTCGCCCAGGCTGGAGTGCAGTGGTGCGATCTCGGCTCACTGCAGCCTCCGCCTTCCGGGTTCCAGCGATTCTCCTGCTTCAGCCTGCTGAGTAGCTGGGATTACAGACGCGCACCACCACGCCCTGCTAATTTTTATATTTTTAGTAGAAACAGGGTTTCACCATGTTGGTCAGGCTGGTCTAGAACTCCTGACCTCGTGATCCACTCACCTCCCTTTCCCAAAGTACTGGGATTTATAGGTGTGAGCCACTGCACCCAGCCTCATTTCATATATTCTTATTGGACTCTGAAGTGCTATAGTCCTTTTGGAAGACAACTTAGTAATATTTACCCCAAAATAACTTTCATAATATTCTATCCCATGAAAGAAAAAGTATCAACTCCTAGATAACACAAGCATACGGATAAGGATGTTTATGTAGTCTTGTTCACAGTGGCCAAGAACTGAAACAGATTGCCCATCAAAACAAGAATCACAAGCTTGATGGTTTTGATGTACACCATGCAATATGACACAGCCATTGAAAAGACTGAATTTAAACTATAGCAGAGGATAGTGAGAGATTTGCCAAAATGTTTTAAAGGCTGATAAAGGAAATATACAGAAAAGTAACCAATAACCTGCTTCTTAAAATATCTAATATCTAAATAATCATCCTTTAATAGAAATGAAAAAGAAAAAAATATGTGGGTATTAAATATGTGATATGTATAACAGAAAAAGACATACATACACTATGTATCAAAATTATTTATCTTAAGGAATGAGAGTAAATGGGCTGATATTGTGGTCCTAATGGAGAATAGGAAATGTGTCAAAGATATAAATAAATAAATAAACTAGTAAATATATAAAAGAAAATGCTCTTAGGAACATAAAGAATAAATACAGGGGGAAAAAGACATGGAAATTAATGACAAAAATGTTAATTCTACTTAAAATAATTTGCAAATTGTATATTATTCTAATAAAATTAAGAGTTAACATTGGAAATAGATATTATTTTAAAGTTCATATACATAAAGAGGAAACTTGCCATAAAAAGAGAATTCTGAAAAGAAGACTCAGAGAGCACTTGCTTCACCAAAAATGAAAATACAGCATAAAGATCCAGTCATAAAAACGTTTGAAACTAGCATATAAACAAAGGTAGATACATGGAATAAGTGAAACTCCAGAAATGAACCCAAATACATATGGGAATGCAGTATATGTGGTAAATGTGACATTTCAAATCAATGAGTCAAACATTAAAAAAAAATGTTGAAACAATTGTGCAGCCATCTGGAAAACATAAACTTGGGTTACAATGTCATCTCTGCTTCCTAAATAATGTCCAGATGTCTAAAACATTTAAATATATAAAATGAAATCATAAAGCATAACAAAAATATATGGGAGTATTTAAATTATAATATAGTAGAAAATTTTTATTTAAAACATAACACACAGAAAGTATTAGAATGATTGATGAATTTGACTTACAAAAGTTAAAATTTCCTCCAAAGCAAAGAACACCATAGACGAAGTCAAAACAAATTACAAAATGGGACAAAATATTTGCCACACTAGAAAACAGAGCAAACATTTATAATATATAAAAAGCGTTTGCAAAGCATTAAAAAGGGAGTAAAGGATATGAAGATGAAACTCACAGAAAAATGAAATAGAAATTTAAGCCTATAAACAAATGCTCAGACTCATTCATATACATAATATAATAGTTTTGGGTAAAAATTTTCACCTATTCCAAGTTTTGTTTAGATGTATCAATGTTAAATTTATTGAAGTAAACTCTATATTTATTTGAAACAATATCCATATTCTTAAGAAATAAACACTGAAGTATTTGGAGTAAAAGGCCATGATTTATGTAACTTACACTGAAAATTGTACAAATATATATTTATATGTATATATATGTATGAATTTACACAAAGAGAGAGAGAATAATCAAGCAAATAAAATAAGCAAATGAGGTAAATTGAACAGTAGGTGAATCTGGGAAAAGAGCATATGGATGTTTTCATGTTACTTTTACATGTAGAACTTATCTATAATTTTAAAATTGTTTTTTAAAAAATTGAATTTTGGTTAGTGAGGAGAAAGCTTTCAAAAATCATTTATTAGGGTGTAAAATTTGGCAATAACTAACTTATGTTAAAATGCTCATTTTTTTTAATCCAATGATTTCCAGGAATTTTTCCTATGACTGCGCAAAAGGAAGCATGCACAAAAATATTTATTCCAGCACTGTGAAAAGTACAAAAAGACCAAATAATACCTATCAATCGAAGATGGGTTAAGTTAAGTACAGCATACATGCTGGGCATTGTGGCTCACACCTGTAATCCCAGCACTTGGGGAGGCCAAGGCAAGTGGATCACATGAGGTCAGGAGTTTGAGACCAGCCTGGCAAAAATGGCAAAACCCCATCTCTACTAAAAAAATACAAAAGTTACCTGGGTGCAGTGGCAGGCACCTGTAACTCCAGCTACTCGAGAAGCTGAGGCAGGAGAACTGCTTGAACCCAAGATGCGGAGGTTACAGTGAGCCAACATTGTGCCATTGCACTCTAGCCTGGGAGACTCCATCTTGAAATAAAAAATAAATTTAAAAAAATACAGCACAGACATACAATGGAATACAGTATCAGTTAAATGAAGACATATAGATGCATAAACATGGACTAATATCCATCATATACCATTGATGAGAAAATAAACTTTCACATACCTAAATAGACTGGCTTATTCACTGAATATCTTTAAATGAATACATACAACCTCAAAAATCTGTTTTGCCCTTAGGGAAGGAGAATGGATAAATAACTAAACATAGAAAGAGACTTACTTTCCATAAAACAAAATTTGGCAGTTTAAAAATATATATATATACACACACACACACATATACACACACACACCTATATACATATATGTAAATAATTTTATAAACAATAAAAATTAGAAATAGAATAACAGTTTAAAATATCACTTTGATATTTATTTAAAGAGCATACAGGTGATATGTTTTGAAAAAAGGTGATAATATTCATCTTCTATAAAACATTGCTTTTTAAGGAGTCAAATTTGTATTATCAGATATCTTGCCACCAATAGTATATGCTTAAAAACTGAGTAAAAGGATGCCTATGGTTTGAGGAAAATTTTCTTTCTCTCTCGTAAAAGGCAGCAAAACACATGCAGTGGTGGCAGGGCTGCTGGTGCTTCCCTCTCAGTTGCCCTGAGTGAGACAGGCTAACTAATGATGCAGCATCAGAATCCTCTCCAGTGCCTCTATCTGTTGGATTGTAGTTGCATGCTTCATACAATTAGGATGGAATTCAAAATTTGACAGACTTCAGTTTGAATCTAGCTGTACAATTTATAAGTTGCATAACAGTGAGCAAACTACTTAAACTCCCTCTGTTGCTTGTTGTGGAGATTAAAACACACATTGAAAAATATTTAAAGTAGCATCTGGCATATATGTAAGTTGAATCTGGCTAAGATAATATGTATACAATGAGTAATACATATTATCTTTATTGTTACTATTGATATCTGTTATTGTCACTGTTATTGACTGACTGATTCTGATCTAAAACTCAGCCTCTAGTGAGAAATTCTAGTGTTAACAACATTGTACAGCAGTCTTAATGAAGTGATATGTGAGGGTACTAGCTCTTAAGAATGTAGTGTCCTGCTCTGAAGTATTAACAGGAGTTTAGTGAAAAGAAACTGCAGACTACTTGGGGAACAGGAAAGAATTCACTGGATAACAATTCACAAGTTACTTTCCCTGTTTTTGTGTTATTTTTAATCAAAGTTGAAAACTCAATTGCTAGCAGTTTTGGGAGTATCTTCAGGTTTCGGAGAAATGCTTAACAGTATTCTGTAGAATGCAGTGTATAATTCTATAATGTTAATGGGCAAATTAACCTATGGGGAAAAATCACTATTTTGGCCAAATATTTCGGTTTATCTTAATCACTTAAAAGATTTACCACCACACTTTGAAGGCATTTGATAGTAAATCCTTTACTATCAAAGGATTGAGTATAATTTGTCACTCTACAATGTTAGATATTTTGATGTCTAGGAAAAGCAGATATTTAATAAGTATTGGTAAAATTAATGAATGAATCATGTAGCCAAGCTACAGACTTCCCTTGTTTGAATGATGGAATACAGATCAGTAAGTAAGTGGACTACATATGGGATTGAGCCCTACTGTGGAACATGCTCATTGTGCTACACATGTTCCTCCCTTTAAATTATGGTCATATTAAAAACTATCCACTATATAGTGAAATAAAACTTATGTTGGTGTAAGAATTAACACTGCAGATCTCATCTTTTTGCATTTCTTTGGCTTGCAGGGAATCCTAAAGAATAAAGTGTTACATTCAATTATACAAAAAGGAACAGTGGATTATATATGCCTGGTATAGTTAATCCTACAAAAATAGTATCTGAGGTGTGAATGAAAGAAAAGGGGAGAAACTCACAAAACAGTGGAAGCAAGCCAGCTCTCTAGTATCTTCAGTTTGGTTCAGGTGAAGAATTAAAGGCTTCTCTCATTTTCTCTGTTTTTACAATAACATATTATTTGAAACATTTTTCACACTTGCAATTTGGCGTTCATTTGTTTATATAATTGATTTTTTGCTTTCTTCACTAAAATCTAAAATCTAGGAAGGTAAGAACTCCTCAGAAAAAAAAAAAATATGATTTCATTAGGACATTCATAGTGCCCAGCCAAATGTTTGGCAAGGATTAGGTATCAACAGATATTTTAGTGCATAAATGGATGAAAATGTGTATTTTTCCTTTTGCATTTGTGGATGTTAATAACAGCCTGAATGAACATATATATATGTGCCATGTATTTATTCACAATACTCTGAACAAGGGTAAAGATACAAAGTATGTAGTTACTAGCAGGGTGTGCTCTATGAGAAGCTATGAAGCAGTGGCTAAGAAGCAGATACAATGTGGCCTCATTAGCTTTTGCTACATTATTCTTTTTACTGATCCAGTTGAAAATGTAGACCCTGTGCAAAGCTTTTGAGACTTCAAACAATCAAGTTTCTCCAATTGCCTAGCAGATTTTCTTTATAGTCTTTATATTTAGTAACTTTTGCATTGGTGTCTCGGCCTCAAAGTAGACCACCATTGCCGTCCAGTCTTCTCTTTCAGTCTCATACACTGAAATTCTTTGACTCACTCAAATTTTACTTTAAAAGCTGGGTGATCTTTAAGGGCATTCTTTGATCTCTTGTCTGACAGATTAAATATGCTGCATCCTAACAACCCATTTCTATCAATATATATACAAGGAATTGAATATCCTAATTAAATGAAGCTTAAAAACAAAATGAGAAAACAGTAAGAGGACTTAAAAGTGATCTAATTCCACTCTCATCACTAAAGAGGAGGAAACAGAAGTCAAGACAGTGACTTGGCTAATGTTCCAAAGTAAGTTTGCCGTAAAGAGAGTGTCAAAAACCCAAATTTCTGATACCCAGGACAGAACCACTCCACCACAATGAGAAGCTTCATACTCTCTTGATTCCTAGTTCTAAACCATCTTAAAGATCACTTTAAAGCAAATGTTTAGCATTAACTTAGGTAAATAACCACCTCTCTAGAACTATGGCCGTTAGTGAGCAAAACCTAGTAAGGTCTGAACTGAGAAACTGCTGATTTCGGGAAACTAGTTCACATCTCGCTTGCTGAACGTCCAAGGTGTTGACTGAATTCTAACGTGAATAGCCTCCTGGAGCTATTTGTATTTTCCACATTGAGTAGGATTCAGTTGGTAACAGCCATTTTATTTGTTTCCCTATGATTGCTACAGTTGAACAAAACAAAAATGTATAAATGTCCAAATACTTTATAGTTAATCTGATCATTCTAAAAGAAAGAATTGAATGCACAACACTTCTCAGTGTTCACTTTTGCCATAAAGTCACATTGGGAGAAAAGTGGACAGATGGTAAGGCAAGAAGATATTGTTTCACTGATTAATTGCCTGGCCTTGAAAAATCTCTCCCCTCTTTTAGTGTGGGAGTATCTGTAAAGCAGTCATTGCTTTATAAACTTCATTTAATAGTATGTTTGGAGTATTTAAATATTTATCAATTTTTAAAATAACCTTAAATGTCACAAAATAAGAGGAAAGTTAAGTTATGATACATTCACATGATGACTTTTCATAAAATGTTGAATTACAAATATAATAGTAACGAGTAAAATAGCAACAACAACAAAAGTAGTTCGCACTATATGCCAGGCAATATTATAAACACTACATGAGAATTAAAACAGCTCTATTAGAAAAGCCATTTATCATGCAAAGTATATTATACACACACACATATGCTACTTAAAAGGAAGTGTGTCAAAATGTAAACAATAATTATTTGGGGGACAGGTGATAATTTTTTACTGTGTGGTATCCTTTTCCAAATATCTGTATTTAAATTACTTACTTTTAAAGTTAGCTAAAATAGTTTTCAGAATTGAATCAGTTAAATGAGATATATCAACTTCCATAAAATTTTGAATGTGTAGAAAAAGTCCACAATAACAAAGGTCATAATAGTTGGACAAGCATTGTTTAGTTTCTCATTGCTTTTGCATTATAGTAATACCTGCATCAATGACTGCCTGTGACAGCTCAGGAAAAAAAAAAAAAAAACATACAATCTCAAGAGCATCAAGAGCTTCATGTACCTACCCCACAGCTAAAATTAGCTTCCTTTTTGTCTGTAAAGATATCTAAAATTTTACATTAACATGAAATCAATTATTTGGTAATTTCCCTAGGAAAAATAACTCGCATTTATTAAAAGCTAACAATTTCCAAGATGTTAGATCAGTGGTTCTTTACTAGGATGATTTCACCCCGAGGGGATATGTGGCAATGTCTGGAGATAGTTAATGCTATGCTTGGGGAGGGGTACAACTGGCTCTACTGAGAAGAAGATAGGGATGCTTCTAAACATCATTCAACACAGAGAACATCTCCCCAAAACCCAACAGAGTATTATGTACCCCCAAATGTCAAAATTGCAGGGATTAACCCTTAATTAGCTTAATTTCTTGCTATGAGAAATAGTCTTTCTTGGGACAAGAATGAGAGTTCTAGATTGAGGCAGGTGAAAAATACTAATATGTAAAGTGGAGAGGGAAAACAAGATTCAGAAAAATTCAACCTTAGTAAAAACCCAGCTCTTCACTTCTACAAACTGGAAATGTGACTTTGTGTGACTTACGTAAGCCTCATTTCCATATCTGTTAAGTAGGAATCATAATTACAAAATTTTTTGTAATAAGGCTATGACCAACAGGCAACTATAAAGATTCTGGCATGACTGCAACTTCAGTTGCTGAGCCAGCAATAAACAATGATGATGAGATGATGATGATGATGACCACGATGACATTGATGACAGTGATTATAATGATTGTAGTAATGGTGATTGTTATGGATTGAATGTTTGTGCCCCCTGAAATTCATGTTGAAGCCCTAACCCCCGTGTGATGATATTACGAGGCTGACTTTGGAAGGCAATGGCTTTTAGACAAGGTCATGAGGAAGAAGCTTATGATTGGATTAGAGTTTTTATAAGAAAAGAAAGAAACACCAGAGCCCTTTCTCTTTCCACCATGTGAAGACACAGCAAGCAGGAAGTCATCTGCATGCCAGGAAAAGAGCCCTCCCCAGACGCCAAATCTGCCAGCACATTCATCCTATACTTCCTAGCCTTTAGGACTGTGACAGATAAATGTCTCTTGTTTAAGCCATCCTATCTATTTTGTTATAGCAGCCAGGGCTGACTTAGATGGTGATAGTGATGACACTGGCATTCATGGTGTCATGATGATAATCGTGATGGTGGTGCTGTTCATAATTTTACCATGCCTTAAAATCCTCTAATCTTTTAGGCTGAAGACCATCAGAAATAGAGATGACAACCCTGCTTAGTTTTTAATTTCTCAAAAATTTGATTTATTCTATTTGTTAACATTTTGGCTGCAGGAATACAAAGAGTATTAACTCATTACTCAAGAGAATGATCAGCAGGGACCAAGCAGAAGAACTCTGTGGATGGAGACAAGAGCAGAGATACATGAGGTGCAACCTGAGCCCAACACTAGGTATCTGATACTTCCACAGAGAAACCATTCTCCCAGAGAACACTGCTGAGGTAACTGCAGCTGTGGTGAATGTCCTTCTTAAACAGGAATAAGCAGAGACAGAAAACAGAACTTCAGTGGAGTCTTAAAGACAAACAGAATTAAAACTAAAAATGAAAGTCAACTTACTCACTCAACTGCTCAGGACATAAGATGGTCACTGGACCAAAAACAGGCTTCATGACTTTACATAATCATTTCAAAATGTTACGTATGTTAAAAAGCACTTCCATTTTCACTATCAGATGAATTACTCTTCGAATTACCTTTTGATATGAGTTCGTTTTTTTATTCCATGGATTCTCAGTTGAAGTTCAATGAGCTTGTCACTTAATGATTACTCTTGAAAGAATTTCAAGAAAAATTAGATTTGAGCTAACTCTACCTGTCAATCATCTATGATTCTTTTCAATATCGGCCCACTCAATTCCATTCCAACTTGAAGGCTCTTGGGATGCTTGCTCAATAGTTCTGTCTGTCCAAGTTGCTGTTGCAGTATCTGGACACTTTCATCAACAAATGACACAGTTCTGCTTACTGTGATAAAATGAAAGTGTTTACATTGCAAACCACATTCCACGATCATCCAGCTCTACCTTCCTGAACTGCACATCTTGGTCTTTTCGGTTTGTCTGCTTTTTATTCTGTTTTAAAGGTCTAGCTAAAGGTTCCACCTCTATTTATTGCCTAAATTATTGTAACATATACAGACTGCTCCATCCTTTTGATTTTCCAACACTTAAACTTTCTTTGCCTTGGTTTCTTAATCTGTAAATAGGGACAGTGGTACAATGTATCTCATAGCATATAAAGCATTTTTCTATTGCCTGTCACATAGAAATAACTCAGTTGTTAAGTATGATGTCACTGAGTTTATTATCCCACTGAATATTTGTTTGCTTGTTTTTCCCTCCCATTGGGTTGTAAGCCCTTTGGGTAAAAAGACAGCAGCAGTGACAATGTGACAGACCGAGATTCTAAACCTAACATTTAGTAGATCCTCAATGTCCTCTATTCTTGTTTCCTTAAGAATATTGAAAGGACAGAGAGACTTACTAATTAGCTATATGGTATTTAGCATATTATCTGGGTCACAATAGGAGCTCAATATAATTATTTATTTAAAACTCATTAAGCTATCATTTATTGAGTGGGGCTTGATGTGAAATATGTGTTTGCATGCATTATATCATTAAATTACATTATATTGTGATATAATGCATATGAACACACATTTCACATCAAGCCCCACTCAATAATGAGAGGAAGAAAATGGTACTATGGAACAGGTACCATTTTTACCACCATTTTACAGAGAAGGGAACCGAAGTTCAGGAAGGTTTACAGTTTAAGATCACAAAGCTCAAATGGCAAAGCCAAGAGTTAAATACAGCATTGTCAAACTTCAAAGACTTGCTCTCTTAACTCCTCTGTAATTTTCCCCTTTTCTTCTCTTTACATCAATACATTATATATGTCAGGTGTAGAATAAGTGCTTACTGGTAATTACTATTCAAACTGTGTTTATGTATCATAATGTTGAGCAATCAAGAACAAATATATACTATTTTGGTATTTTTTCCTATCTGAAAATTTTTGGAAACACAATTGCTATTCAGAGGTTTAATATAGTTTTCCTCAAATAGGGAATATTTTCCCATATAAATATTCCTAGACAGTATTTATGGACCAAAACCATTTATTTAAAATGAACATTGAGCAAATTTCAATCTTACTGGAATGAACCTTTTGAAAAAACAAAATGTATCGAGAACCATAAGGAAAGTGCTAAAAGCAATGGTTGCTTTGCTTAATGGAGCAAGTGGAAAGTGTTTGATGCTGCTCTTAATAGTAGTCAGTAAAACAGTTTCCAGTAAAACTTAAGTGAGGAAATTAATCCCATAATAACAGCATGCATGCAGATTCAGCTCAAATAATAGTGTGATCACATGGAGGAAAGAGGCTTTAATTTGTGTTTTAAAATGTATTTAGTGGGTGAATCGCACGCTCATGTAGAGTTATTTCATAAAAATTTTATTATTCAGCAAGGATTTTGAAAGTACAATATTAGGTAAGTCTTATATAACCTAAAAATATCAAATAATAGTTTTGCAATTTAAATGCTACTATAATCAATCATTCAATAAATATTTATTAGGCATCCACTACTTTATATCAGATACTTTGCTGCTAGGCTCTGAAGCTATCAAATTATAAATGGAAGTGATCTTCAGCCTCAAAGAGCTCACAAAGCAGTGGGAGAGATCAGCAGATAAATAGGATTTTAACAACAGTATAATGTAAAAAGTTCTATGTGACATAGACTGCTGTGTGTGCACAAACACCCTTTCCAGTTTTCCTTCTGGGAAACTAAAATACATTTTCCAACCTCCTTTGCATTTAATTGTGGTAATGAGACTGAGTTCTTGCCAATGGAATATGGAAAGGCTTGATGTTCAATACTTCAAGACTGGCCAATAGAAGCCACCCACAAGAGATATTTTCTCTCATTTCCTCACCTGCCAGATAAATGAAACAGTCTCTGAAACCTTAAAAATGGCACAGCCACAAGATAGAAGGAGTTTACATTCCAGAAACTCTGCTTACTCAGTTTTCTGTTGAATACTCCTACTGAATGCTTACCTGAGTAAAAAATAAATATCAGTTATCTAAAGCCATGATATTTGGGAATCATTGGTTATACCAGTTAGCCAACTCTAATATAGTTTTCTACAAAGAAGATGAGCAAGTGAGCCAAAGGCGTACAGAAGCAGGAGGAAGTACTTCTGCCTAGGTCACACTCTAAAGGTGGTAAAATTCAGACTGGATCTTTAGGAACACTTTCTTTTTACAGTGTACATGCTAAAAGTGGTTCTGTTTTGCTCGTTCTGGGTTTGAACACTCCAGAACCAAGAATTTACACCTAAAAATTGGGCAGTCAGAGACATGATCTAGTGAGCTACCATCATTAACATGGAGTTGAAGTCATGGCTTTCAGGATGGCAGGTCTCTTCTAGCAACTGCTTATGTGAGACAATTAGAGTAGGTCACTGACTATATGTTGTGCTTTCTGGTAGGTACCTAAGAAAAGAGACCCTCTGTATTCACACTATATACTATAGTACTATATACTATGGATATATCTACATTAACATGATTCTATAATTGATATGGTTTGGCTGTGTCTTCAACCAAATCTCATCTTGAATTATAGCTCCCATAATCCCTATATGTCATGGGAGGGACCCAGTGGAAGGTAATTGAATCATGGGGGCAGTTTTTTCCATGCTGTTCTCATGTTAGTGAATAAGATCTGATGGATTTATAAAGGCCAGTTCCCCTGCACATGCTCTCTTGCCTGCCACCATGTAAGACGTGCCTTTGCTCTTTCTTCCCTTTCCACCATGATTGTGAGGCCTCCCTAGCCATGTGGAACTGTGAGTCCATTAAACTTCTTTTTCTTCATAAATTACCCAGTCTTTGGTATTTTTTCATAGCAGTATGAAAATAGACTAGTCAAATAATTTTCTGGTCTTTGTCACTATTCCAGGAAACTCTTGTCAAGGAAGGTAATAATTGCAAATAAATTTATTGTTCATTCTATGATACTTCCTTAAAGACCTATTAACTGTATTTATAAAGCTCAAATGACAGTTTACATTCTAGGATTTTTGATCCCTCACCTCATCTCTCTCACTTTGCTGTCCATCAATCCTAATGGCTATGTCATAGTCCTTAACCAGTGCTCAATCTATTTAAAAACTCACCTTCAAAATCTCAACAAATTTTCTGATGACATTCCCTACCCTCTCTAAGAAGATACTAAAACTCTGTCAAGACAGGAGATAGTGTCCATCCTTATTGCAGTAAGCAATAAACTCAACTTTAGCTTATTAACAAGTTGTTTGGATAATGGATTAATTTTCTAAGGTTGATATAACAAATTACCACCAACTGTATGGCTTAAGAGAACAGAAATTACCATGAACTGTGTGGCTTAAAAGAACAATTCTGGAGCCAAGAAGTCCAAAATCAACATGTTGGAAAGGCTGTACTGTCTCTGAAGAGTCTAGAATATCCTTCTTTGCCTTTTCCTAGCTGGTTATTGCCTGGTTATTACCAACAGTCCTTGGCATGCCTTGGCTTGTACTGGGAACTCCAAACTCTGCCTCTGTCTTAATGTGAAATCTTCCTTCTGTGTGTGTCTGTGCCCAATTTCCTTCTTCTTCTAACAACATCCAACTTGGATTAGGGCCCATCCTAATCCAGTATGACCTCATTTTAACTTGATTATATCTACAAAGACCCTACTTCCAAATAACTTTAAATTCACAAGTTCCAATGGACATGGATTTGGTGGGGACGCTATTTAACCCAGTACAGATAATATTTTGGAGTGCCAGAATTTGAATTCCTTTACTTTACATTAGAGAGACTAAAGCATATTTTACTGTGACAGAACTTCTTGTTTTTAAATTAAACTTAAAAATCAGATACAACTGGAGAGAAATACTGGTACTTAAATTTGCATTAAACCATAAAAGACTGGTATTAGAGTCTTTCCAGAAGGCAGGTTTTGCAAAAGAGGTGCAAAGAGCAAAAAGAAATAGTGAATTTAAAGGAATTCTGGGACTATTACACACACACACACACACACACACACACACACACAGTGCCCCACAAATTTGGGCAAGAATCCTAATTCTAAGAAAAAGCTCTATGCTTTTTTGGCATATTTTAATGACTGAATTCCTCTTAAATGATTAGTCATTTGGGATCAGGGCAATTTGTCCTCAGAAAAGTCTAGCCTTTACATGTAAATATTTTGGAAAGAGGTGACACCTTAAGATATTATACATTAACATTTTAGTGGAATTCTTTAACAGATAACCAGTTATCAGAACTACAAAATAAAAAGTTACAAGAGGGCTAACAATATAGCAACCCCTAGCTTCTTAGCTAGGAAGATGCTGAGGGAGAAAGCCTTGAGAACATGGATACAGGCAGTTATTCTTTAGAATTATAGCACCATAAGACTAATCAATAATTTATCAACACAAATGGAATGTAAATTAACTTTGCCTAGTGTTATCTTTACTTATTATAAATATTTCTGTTTTTCCAGAACTTTGCCATGAGAAGAGTTGCCTACTAAACTTCTGAAATCTGTTTATGCTTCAGGTGCTTAACAAATTCACCTGTGAAGTCAACAAGACCCAAATTTATTGAACCTAGAAGCCCAAATAATTCTGCAAATCGAGGAAATAGAACTTTTACCAGCTCCTAGATAAACACATTCATTCATTCCCTGACACAAAATTTCTGTTTTAATATCTTAGGTGAAATTTGCTAATGACTAATAGAAGCTTTATAACAATTAATTTCTAGTTTATCTGAAACCGGCCACTGTCCTCTTTTAAAATCTAAAACATGTTAATTTCCCCAAGATTTTTAAAAGTCTCCTATGTTCTAAAAGTTATCAAAGTTTTGTAAGTTTTTCTGAAAGTATATATGCAGAGTTTTATATATGTTAAATGTAATTGTCTTTGTATTACATATTTTATATGTCTGGGCTTATATTTGAAATTATTTTACATGACTACAAAAGGAATTACACCTATTGTGGGTTTCAAGTGCCTGTTATATTTATTTCACCATCTGCCAATTAAAAAGAAGTTCTCTTTTGTAAAATTTTCTAATAGTAAGTGAACACATTCATATTTTTATATTTTTATTGATATAATTTATGCAATCAATATGTATGGATAAACATAATTTATAATGCCAAAAGACATAAAAAATTATCTATTTCAACTAACCAATTAGTTAAACATGGGAGTTTCACAAGCAGATCACTGGAGTTCAAATCACAAACTAACTTTGTTACTTTGGGTAAGGTTCTTAACTTCTCTGTGCCTCAGATTAATGAGGATTTACTGAATCAGTCTGTGCAAACTGCTAAAAGCAGTGACTGGATACAATAAGTGCTCACTAAATGGTATTGTTTACATTATTATTCCCTGAAGAACCAAAAAAAAAAAAATCACTGAAGTGTTCCTGTCCTCAAGGTGTTTGAAGCCTGGTGGCGAAAGTCAGAACAAAAGGCAACTAATCAGGCAGGGCACGGTGGCTCATGCCTGTAATCCCAGCACTTTGGGAAGTGGAGGTGGGCAGATCACTTGAGGCCAGGAGTTTGAGACCAGCCTGGTCAACATGGTAAATCCCTGTCTGTATTAATTTGTTGTCATACTGCTCTAAAGAACTCTCTGAGACTGTGTAATTTATAAAGAAAAGAGGTTTAATTGACTCAGTTCCACGTGGCTGGAGAGTCTCAGGAAACTTACAGTCATGGTCAAAGGGAAAGGGAAAGCAAGGCACATCTTCCCGTGGTGGAGCAGGAAAGAGAATGGGGGGATCTGCCACATACTTTTAAACCATCAGCTCTCATGAGAACTCACTATCACAAGAAAAGCTTGGGGGAGACTGCCCCCACAATCCTCTCCCACCAGGTCCCTCCCCCAACATGTGGGGATTACAATTTGACATGAGATTTGGGTGGAGACAAAAAGGCAAACCATATTACCATCTCTACTAAAAATACAAAAATTATCCTGGCATTGTGGCACATACCTGTAATCTCAGCTGCTCAGGAGACTGAGGCATGAGAATAGCTTGAATATAAAGAGGCAGAGGGTTTAGTGAGTCAAGACTGTACCACAGCACTCCAGTCTGAGGACCTGAGTGAGACTGTTAAAAAAAAAAAAAAAGTAACCAATCAGTAATACAAGGTCTGTTGAGCTACTAGTCAAAGAAGGCTAGAAGACTGAAGTAATTAAGTCTTTGTTGTGAACTTCTGACTGGAAGTACAAAGATGAGTAGGTATAGCTAAGAGTATAGGAGAATGGCAAGGAACCAAGGCCAGTGTGTGGCCTGGACAACAGCATGGAGGTGAGAACGGACACTGCATTCATCAGATGGGGAGACATGATTTTCTGCGACGGATGCTTCCTATTAAACAGAATCAAGGGTTAAAGTAGATGTAGCCTATTACAGAAGGCCCCTGGAAACCAAGCTAAGGTGTTTTGTTCCTGAAGATCATTTCATGAAAGAGACATGTAATAATATTAGGCTTGAAACAAAGCCAAGACTGCTATTTGATAGCAGATCCCTATGTGAAATATTAATGTCATTAAATTATATTTCTATCCAAAATAATTTTTCAGAGTTGAATTCAGCCACAATACTAAAAAGTTATATTCGTAATGTATAAAGATTTTGCCATTCATTCATTCCTCTGTTGTTTTGTTTTCTCTAAATGCATTAATGCTCTAGAATAAGTACCGTAGTGATAGATATATTATCTATACACGATTACAAGAAAATGAATAAAACTGGGCTGTGTTCTCAAGAATCCCAAAGTCCAATGAGAGTAATTAAAATGACTTTAATTATTATTCAATATAGAGAATGAGCAATGCCATTAAAGACACATTGGTAACATACAATAGGAGATCAGAAGTGGGAGAGGAACCATCTGCCTGGGAAGATCAGGAAAGAGGATGAGTGACACTTAGACTTAGCTTTGAGAGATATTTGAAAACAGTGGCTGAGGAATTCCAGGGTGAGAGGCCATGAATGGATATAGGAAACTGCCACCCAACAGTTCAGCAAATCTTTCCAGAACACATAAGGGAATGCAACACTTCCTTAGCAAGTTAAATACGGATATGAAAAAAGGGAATCTAGGACAAAGTAAGTTCAGAAAAGCTTAGGTTAAACAAAATGGATCTAATTTCATTATTAAAAGACAACTTAAAGATTTAATATGCTAATTTGAACAAATCTTAAGCCATTCATAAACTTATTTTACTGTGGAATCCACCTCCTTCTCAGCAGATTTAAAAGAATTAATATTCAATGAACATACATTGTAAAGTGCTTGGTTAGAGCATAGAGCAGAGAATGCTTCGAGGGATCTGATGACAGAGGACTTAGAGAGCCAAGCTAATGAATTCTGGCCTTTATTTGGCAGATTTCGGAAAATCGTATCAGTAAGGAAAGCCAATGTTTGCCTCTGTAAATTGATTCATTATAGTGTGTATTCAAAATACAGCATTGGTCAATTGGGAGCCATTCTTATTATAAAGCTTACTAGCCAGAGGAAAATTGAAAGGAATTTGCCAATATGCCCATTGTAATATTCAAATGATCATAAGCCAACATTTTAAATGTGGGTGGGATAACAGCATGTTTCAGAGAGTATAAACAGAAGGATAAGCCTGGAGACCTTACTGAACAGAATGTTTTTATAGCTCTATGTCACAAGCTATTTTATTTCTACATTTATGTCATGTTGACCTAACAAATAAATATGATAATATAGTGAACGGGAAAGAATTTTCAGTTCTGTAGCTAAAATGTGTTCTATAGAAATCCAACTTATTGGTGCATATATGTGTTTATTATGATTTTCCTACTTTATCACTGAGTTGTCTAGGAAAGTAGAACAAATGGATTTTAGTCTTTGATATTCCTACCAAGCTACAAGGAATTATCAAGCCCGAAAGCCAAAGCCAATCATATCAGACTTGAAGAATGCTTTAAGACAAGGGACCAAATATTTGCAAAGAGGCTTGAGCTCCTTAAAGCAAAGATGCAACATGCTTAGCTCACATTTCAAAAAATATAGAAAATTAAATTGATTTACAGAGGAATTTTCTCCCCAGGAGAATCTATTTACGCAGCATCTACTTTCATTACTCTTACACTCCATGAGTCATCAGGAAGTAACACAAAGTCACACAAGAACACAGAGTCCTCCTGGGATTTTGAAACAAATGGATTTGAAACTGCACAGTTGATCCTACCCAGAGGAAGATATACAGGAATTCAGCATAAGGAGAGCTTGATCAGTGCAATTAAATGTAAGCATTGCACCTGTGGAATCTGGAACACACTGTAGCATTGTGACTTATGAGGCCAGAGTAGGTGGATTCATTAATTCATAGCCTTACTATCTTGCATTTTTGCCATGTGGGTATATGTTACTACCATTTTAATGATAATTGAAAATCTACAAATGAAACATATTTTTCAAGTTTCTATAAATTTATTGAGTGCCTACTATGTGTCAACTACTGTGAGAATGACTGGGAATTCAAAGGTGAATGGGAATCAATCTGGGTCCTTTAAAAGACAACTAAAAGTGAGTGTGTTAAGTAGTAAGCTACGAGCAAGCACAAAGGCCTGGAAGAGCATATGGGAAATAGACTATACCTTCAGTATTGGGAAGAGATGAAGTAATTCAAAGCAAGTTATGAAGGACTAGACAGATTTGGCTAGGCATAGCTGGGAGCAGACCTAAGAGGCAGAAAAGCCAGGATCCTGACCCAGATAAGGGTATGACTGATTTTAATTTTGATAATATAGTGTTCTATAAGGCCAAACACATATGTAAAGCTTATGCAGAGCTCAGAAAAAGTTCTGCCGGTAATGTTAGAAAATATAGAATCTATCCTGAGAAACATTAAATATACTAAACTGTTTATAGACAATATAAAGAAAATATACATGGAGGTAATAATCATTTGTCTGTTTGGGGCCAGCTGGTGTCTATTTCTCCTTTCTACCTGCACTTCCATTTCTTCTTGGGAGTGCCTTCTTACCTCATCGCAATCTTAGTGAGATTACAATTCCAACACTTTTGTCTTCAAAAATTGAAAGTCTTTGGGGGCTCCAATGACCACATACTTTTAGTATTTTATGGATATCACTCTAAACAAAAGAAACACTTAAGACCCCAATCACGGGAGAAAAAAAAAAACACATCTTCACTTTTTTTTTTCCCATTTCTAGTACCTAGCCAAATTTATTGAGAAACTCCTACCAGTTTTGTTTAGAATTCTCTTCTATCTTTAAACTTCCTTGTATCTTTCCAATTCCTTTTACTGTATCACTTTTTGCTTTAGGTAACCAGAGATGGTTTCTCTTGCTTGCAACTGGTAAGCTCTAACTAATATAAGCAATTAGCTTAATCTCTGTTGGAAGAATGACTTGAAGAAATACAAAAGTGACGGCATGAAAACCAGTTAAAAGCAACCTGTAGGAATCTAGTACAAGAGATAACAGAGTACTAAAATAATGTAGGGGCTAGAGGGTTTGAATGAAATGAATGCAAATAAAATATATTAAGGGGTAGTATTGACAGGACTTTGTAATTAATTAAATGTGAAAAGTGATGGAGAAAGAAGTCTCATTTCACCCAGGTTCCTGGCCTGAGCAAATAGATAAGTGATACTGCCATCCACTGAGACAGAAAACACAAAATAATGGTACACAGTTAAGGATGAAGATGAGGAGTTTCTGTTTAGACATATTCAGTGAGGCATGCATGTTGAAATAGCCCATCAATTATTAACTATTCTAGAGCACAGGGAGATCTTAGCAGGACATAGAAATATTGGCATTATACATAGTTAAGAAAGAATTAAAGTATCCTCGTTAGTATAGTGGTGAGATAAAAATAAATAAATAAATAAAAAGAATTAAGTGAGACAGATGCATCACAAACCTAGTGCATAAAGTGAAGATAATACAGTTAAGGATGAATAGGATCTGGGTTTAAGGAAAAAGCAAAGAAAGAAAATCCACAAAGGAAAGCTGAGGAAAAAAAAAAAAAAACATAAAGATAGGCAGAAAAAAAAAAAAAGAAAGTTGGTCATGGAAATCAAGTAACAAGAGAGGCAAATGGTCAAGAGAGATTTAGATTTATTGACTTAGATTATTAGTGACTATCACTTAGCTATCCAGATACAAATGCAACATGACAAACAACCCTCAAAATCAGTTACTTAAAACAATAATCATTGAGTCTCACTGATTTGCAGGTTTCTGCAAGACCAGCTGATCTAGTCTGGACTCAGCTGGGCACTTTCAGATCTACTCTATGATGTCTTACTCTCTCCTTGGGATCATCAGACTAGCCCAGAAACATTCTTTTCGTGTCAATGTCAGGGTCATTGGGATATATCAAATCACATAAGCATGTTCAAGCATTTTGTCTTATCACACGCAGTAACATTCCATTACCCAAAGCAAGTACCATGGCTGCACCCACAGTCAAAGGGGAACTATATCTCTCTTATTAATGATGGAAACCCAAATCACAGATCAAAAACATGGACACAGAGAGAAGTAAACATGAGGGCCAATAATGCAATCTCCCAATCTACCTTCCTAGCTATAATTATTCATCCCTTTCACATGAAAAATATGCTAAACCCTGTCTCAGGAATCCCACAATTTTCATCCAATCATGCATTAAACTCTACCTGGGTAATATGATGTTATTTATCAGGTTTAAATGTGCATCACTTGATCTGAAGACATTATATAAAAAGATAAGTTATCTACCCCATTCAAACTGACAATGTTACAACAGGGCAATCAATATAAGAGCAATAAATACTTTTATTCAAAAACAGAAGAAATTAAATAGCAGCCAGTAGACTACTGCAATTCTAAAGTCACACTGCAAAAATATAATCCGGTTCTCCTATTTCTTCACTAGGCATTAATTCTACTCTCAGGGCATGGCTCCCCTGTACATTGCTCTCCCTTGCTTTACATCTCTCATCTCTGAAGTATCCTTCTTTTTCATCTCACTTCCTTGGCTATGTGCAAGGAGGGCACTGAAAGATATGTTATCTCTGATGGGTGAGCAATTACCTGCTTGAAGGAAGTTGGGGGCCCAGTGATCATTTTATATTTGAATGGTCTTAATATCTTTTAGTCTGGAATGGTAGTTGATACAGTTTGCACATTTGTCCCTGCCCAAATCTCATGTTGAATTGTAATCTCCAACACAAGAGATGGGACCTGGGGGAAGATGTTTGGATCATGAGGGTAAATCTCTCATGGCTTGATGCTGTCTTCACTATAGTGAGTGCGTTCTCACTATAACAGTGTGGCACCTCCCCGACATTTAAAACAGTGTGGCACCTCCCCCACCCCACTCTCTCACTCTTATTCTCATTCTTTCAGTGTGATGTGCCTGCTCCCCCTTTGCCTTCTGTCATGCTTGCAAGCTTCCTGACACTTACCCAGAAATACGTGCCCCTATGCTTCTCGTACAGCCTGCAGAACTATGAGCCAATTAAATCTCTTTAATTATAAATTATCCAGTCTCAGGTACCTCTTTTGGCAGGGCAAGAACAGCATAATACAGCAAACTGGGCCGGATACAGGGGCTCATGCCTGTAATCTGAGCACTTTTGGAAGCCAAGGCAGGTAGATTGCTTGAGCTAAGGAGTTTGAGACCAGCCTGGTCTCAACACGGCAAAACTTCAACTCAAAAAAAAGAAAAAAAAGACAAAAATTAACAGAATGTATTGGTGTGTGCCTGTAGTCCCAACTACTCAGGAGGCTGAGGTGGGAGGATCACTGGAGCCTGGGAGGTCAAGGCTGCAGTGAGCTATGATTAAGCCACTACACTCTAGCCTGAGTGACAGAGCCAGATCCTGTCTAAAACAAAAAAAAATAAAAATAAAGAAAATAAAATTGGTACCAAGGAGTGGGAAGTGGGACTTTACTATAAAGATACTTGATGATGTTGAAGTAGCAAAAATTTCTAAACAGCAAAGTGTTCAAGAAGTGGTCTGGTTGCTTCAAAGAACTGGGTAATTGGCAGAGGTTGGAAGAATTTGGAGGACTCAGAAGAAGACAGGAAGATGAGGGAAAGTTTGGAACTTCTTAGAGACTGGTTAAATGGTTGTGTCCAAAATGCTGATAGTGATATGGACAATGAAGTTCAAATAGCCAGGGTCTCAGATTGAAATGAGGAACTTACTAGAAACTGGAGCAAAGATCACATGTGTTATGCCTTAGCAAAGAGCTTGGCTGCATTCTGTTTATGGCCTAGGGATCTGTGGAAGTTTGAACTTGAGAGTGATGATTTAGGGTAACTGGTGGAAGAAATTTTAAACAGCAGTGTTCAAGAAGTGGTCTGGCTGCTTCTGACAACCTATGCTCAGATGCAGGAGTAAAGGAATGACTTGCAGTTGGAAGCTATATTTAGAAGGGAAGCCCCATTGTGTCTTGGAGGTAACTAACTTGTTTATTATGTTACAGGGTCATAGGTGGAAGAGATGTCCATTATCTTAGATGAGACTTTGGACGTTTGAGTTAATGCTGGAATGAGTTAAGACTTTGGAGGACTATTAGAATGGCATGATTGTATTTTGCAATGTGAGAAAGACATGAGATTTGAGAGGGGCCAGAGGTTAAATCATATAGTTTGGATATTTGTCCCCACCCCAATATCATGTTGAACTGTAAACCCATGCTAGAGATGAGGTCTGGTGGCAGGTGTTTGGCTCATGAGAGTGAATCCCTAATGGCTTGGAGCTGCCCTCTCAATAGTGAATGAATTTGAGATCTGGTCATTATAATAGAGTGTGTGGCATACCAACCCACCCCACCCCACAGCCAATCTCTCTCTTTCTTGCTTCTGTTCTCGCCATGCAATGTACCTACTCTCCCATCATGGTTGGAAGCTTCCTGAGGCTTCCTCAGAAGCAGATGCCACTGTGCTTCTTATATAGCCTGTAGAATCATGAGCCAATTAAATCGCTTTTCTAATAAATTACCTAGTTTCAGATATTTCTTTATAGCAGGGCAAGAACAGGCTCGATACAGTAGCAAATATGGTAATTGAATTGTCTAAAACATATAGTGGTTTTTTTTTATTAGACAGCTCTTATTAGAGTTATCCAATAAAATTTTCTAGAATAATGGAAATCTCCTTTATTTGTAATGTCTAATAAGAGAGCTACTAGTCACATGTGACTATTAAGTACTTGAAATATAGTTAGTATGAGTAATGAACTAAATTTCAAATTTTAATTGATTTTAACTTAAACAACTATATGGGCTAGTGACTACCTTGTAGGATAATACAGCTAAGGCTTAATTACAGTATTTTGGGCATATTAGGCTGCTGTATGATCATAATATTTACTAGGTATCACTGTAAATTTTTCAGAAGTCTTATCCAAAGAACCTACAGCCATACCATATTGTTGGTCCATATTCTGAGACCATGTATATACATCAGCCATTTCCTAGATTTGATCTACAGCCCCAACATTTATCAGAATTAAAGTTTCTTTTGTTATCTGGAAGGGGAACAGATTTCCAACACAACAGATTATAGACTTTGCATTCTCACCAAATTTTACTCTTGTCTGATTAGTATTTTTCTAAGCTCATCTCTTTCTTAACATAGTATATCAAACACAGGTAGCAGAAACAAGAGTACACCTCAACATTTTGCTTAGGGTTTACTCAGCCAGGTCATTTAATACATTTACTATCTTCCCAGTTATTGTAACAGACAATATTACTAATTTCGTCACTATTTTATGTGGATTGCCATTTATCCAGTCTCCTCTAATTGTTCCCTGATGATGAGGGAACACCTTGGCTCACTTTTTTTTTTTTTTTTTTTTTTTTGAGACGGAGTCTTGCTCTTGTCACCCAGGCTGTAGTGCAGTGGCATGATCTTAGCTCACTGCAACCTCCGCCTCTTGGGTTAAAGCAATTCTCCTGCCTCAGCCTCCTGAGTAACTGGGATTACAGGCCCCTGTCACTACACCAGGCTAACTTTTATATTTTTAGTAGAGACAGTGTTTCGCCATGTTGGCCAGGCTGGTCTCAAACTCCCGACCTCAGGTGATCCACCCGTTTTGGCCTCCCAAAGTGCTGAGATTGCAGGCGTGAGCCACCGTGCCCAGTCCACTGGCTAGTTCTAACACTGGATAGTTCTCAAACTCCATGCCACAAATTCTAAGTATTTAATACAGCAGCATTTCACTTTCAGCTGCCAACTTTTGTATCAGTCAGCTACTTTATTTTTAGGAAATGTAGCTTTGCAACAGTTGCTTAGGCCGGATTCAGTGGGGATGGTTCCAACCTGCACTATACATCTTTCATCTTTCTCCTGGGACCAGCAGACTATCCCAGAAATGTCATTCTCATGAAAAAAATCAGAGGTACGAGAAGGCAAGCTCAGTCACACATAAATTTTTAAGATTTTTTTTTTTAATGTCATGCCTGCTAATATCACATCAACAAAAGTAATCCACGTGGCTAAAGTCAAAAGGCAGGAAAATGGTGGTAGGAACTGCAAAGTTATATGGTACAGAGTATAGCTATAGGTTGAGTGAAGAAATAGGACCGTTAGTGCAATCTAGCATAGTTTCTTTGGTAAGAGAACTCAGTTGACTAGTAATTAATAGAGCCAGATCACAAAAGATAAAGAGTAAATGGGACAAAATCAAAAGTAAGGAATCTAAATGACATACTTCATAAAATCATAGGTTACTAGAGTTACAAGGAACCATGCAAGCTATTCAGTAAAACTGTCACTTTGAAGCTTAATTTTTTTTCCCTACAAAACACTCAGCAAGTACTCTTCCTGTTACTTCTTGGGTATCTTGACAAAAAACTGACCACCATTCCTTCTTATTACTCTATATTCTGAGAAATCTATATTCTTCAGATATTTCTTGAAACTCTTTATGAAACAAGTCAGGGGTAACGAAATAATTCTACTGACATGTGTCTGTCACTACTTACTATTTGTTCTGCTCTTTATGACAATGAAGAATAATACCATTCCTTCATTTGTCAAATAGCATTCTGAATTATTGAAGTCAACCATGATGCCCATTGTCAAAATAGCCCATCTTAAACCTACTTCTACCTAGTTCGATGTCAAGGGTTTCCTACAAAATTGGGTCTGCTTATCTATCTGATTTGGACTCTGGAGTATTAACAAACTTAGTATTATAGCAGAAATAATTATCTAGTTTTGTTAAAACTTTCACTACTTATTAGAATTTACTAGTACAGTATTTTAATCATTGGCACATTAGCAAGATGACAGTTCATGAGGGACTTGATGAAGGTTGGTTAATCTAGTTTTGATGTTAAATTGTGAGTGTTTCATAAATGAATAATTGTACAAAGGAATATTCTCTGAGTCTTCTTTGAAATTGAATGCTCCTAAAACACAAGCAATTATCTTTTTTTCAATTGTGAACACAATAAAATGATGAAAGTATGCTCATAAAATTGACAGGCAACATTAACTTGAGTAGAGCTGCCTGTAACTCAGAATAACAGAAAATATTTCAAATTAACACTTGATTAATTTAAAAATAGTCTATCAGAGAAAGGACAAAATTTACTGAGGATAATTGTTAGCTTTTGCACTAAAGAGTTTTGAAAGAAAAGTCAGAAAGTCTAATTAGACATATGCACAGCATAAAAGATAGAAATACCAAAGTGGCTTGCTGGGGGGAAATAATATGGTTTGGTTGCTTCTTATTATTAATTATTAATTAGTTACAATGGATAATTAATGGAAAGGAGTAATAATATTGATGAAATAAATACAAGAGAGGAGCTGCAAGTAATAAATAGGGTAGACTTATAGACTAGCAGAGATTAGAGATGAAGTTAGCAGGCAAAACCATTACAATGGAGCGCCTATTTAATGTTGATGCTTGCTTTAATTTATATTATGGCTGCCTATTACACAGAATGGGGAGGTTTTTTAGAACTGGACTCTACTCTCCACTTTTTTATGATTTTTCTAAACGTAGCCATTTATATTCAGATAATACAAGATAGATTCATAGAAGAAAAAGAGATGAGAACCAGATCCATACTTTTTAATGTTATTAAAGGAAAAAAAAATCACTCAAGACTGCTTACCCAAAGCAGGGCTCTCTTCAGATTCCCATTAGTGTCTGCATGGGATTCAGCCAATGGAATATTTAATATTAATTTTATTTCTTAAGCAGGCTATGGATTTTTTAATAAGAAAATAGTACAAGTGTGAAATGCTGGCCTCATTTGATACTTTTCCTGAAAGAAGGTATTTAGTGCCAGTAAATGGTTGACACGAGCTGCTTTGATTTCTGAGAAACAAGAGAGATGCCCTAACCCAATTTCTTCATATTCTGGATGTTGCTTCATCTTATATCAAATCCAACTGAGGCCTTATTATTAACAGTTATCACGTTTTGGTTTCATTTATTTATGCTAATTTATTCAAAGGCCTCTTGTTCATCATCTTTTCAAAATGGATTATTTCCTATGCACTGACAGGGGTGGAAAAACAAAGGCAGAAAAAGCCAGTTATCACATACATCTCCGGCCACACGAAGTGGTAAAGAGGGATAGTCATAGCCCAGAAAAGCACAGCACAGTGAATCATTGTCAGGAACACATTTCACATTTCATGGGGTTATGATTCTCCAGCAACCTAAGGATCTCTGGCAGTTAATCTAGGGTAATTTTGCCAGGAATGTATATTTGAATCATGGATTTTGTGAAGTTGGTGAGAAAAAAGTCATCATTTACCATTAGGTCCACCAAGCCACTACCCAATATATACTTCAGAGTATAACAAAGCAAAGTAATGCATATTTGTGTATTTATAAATATTGATAAACATATTAGGATTTATTACTACAATTATCTAATATTTATTAAGTGCCTATAATGATCATTGGTGTGTTAGTCACTCCAGTCCTTAGATTTCCTTTCTATAAAATAGGATTAAAAAGACCTGCTTTTTTGTTTGTTTATTTGAGGATCAGGGAATGTTTTAAAGACCTGGTACACTGCCTGACATCTAGTAGATGTTCAGTTAGTAAATTATGACAATATTAATAGCAATATTAGAAGTTTATTTCCTCATGAGAAATCAGAGAGAGAGAAAGAGAGAGAGAGTGAGTGTGTGTGTGTGTGTGTGTGTGTGTGTGTGTGTGTGTGTACTAAGATTGCAGTTTTTGAATTAGGGTGCAGAAATGGAATGACCCTGGAATCTCATGGTGGCCAATGGCATTCTCTAAGCCAATTTAATTTGATTGAAATCTTTTATTTGCCATTTCCTAAATTAGTGATTTGAGCAAATTCTGTTTTTCCAGGCGTTAGTTTTCTCATGATTAAATAGATAATTATGAGCACCTGCATCACTGAGCTGCTATGTGGATGAAATAAACTACTTTTTAAATTTAAATATTTAGACTAATGCTTAGCATCTTGTAAGCATTCTGTAGATGATTGTTATAAATAATAGATTGCCAAAGATCATGTCAGTTTTGCACATGATAGTAAACCTATTTTAGCTGCTTTGCTAGGTAGCCTGAACAGAAACAAGAATGAAAAAAAAAAAGGACTGGAAAAACTAGGCAAGAGATGATGCTAGAATGAATGCACTAAGGGTAAAAACAGTGAAGTGGTAAGAATTAGTCAGAGTCAGGGTATATCTTCAAGGCAGCCGCAAATAAATTGTCGGCACTTTGGTTACAGGGTTTCAGAGAAAGAGCAGCAGTGTGGATCATTCCAAGTAGATGGAATAATTATTAACCATATGGGAAGAGCTATGGAAATACACTGAAAGTCTAGGTTTGGAAATGTTACAATTGACATGTATTTTGAACTTCGCAATGGAGAAAATGAACTGACAATGGGATATACGAGTCTGGAGGTGAAGGGAGAGGTTTGGAGTACAAACATAAACTGTGAAATCATCCTCATACAGATGCTATTAAAAAGCATGAGGCTGAACGATACTACCAAGGAAGAAAGTTCAGATATAAAAGAGAAGTGGTTCAAAGATTGATCCCAAAGGATTCTGCAATAAGAAGTAAGGTAGATGAGTAGCAAACATAAGAGAGGGGTTAGTGGGATGGGACAAAAAAAAAAAAAAGAAAGAAATAACAGTTTTTAAATATATGAGTTACTCAGTCCTTGCTTGGTTTGAGAGAAGTATAAGCAATGAAATTATTCAATGAAGTTTAAGGGGGAAAAAGAGGCTTATTGTGAGGGATATCATGTAATCCTGAAAAATGCTAAGCTACAAGGTCTCAGGGAAGATGGAGAACTAGACACCCCCAGGGAATCCACTAGAACAGGTGTCCCCAACCCCTGGAACACAGTGGCTCATGGCTTGTTAGGAACCAGGCCCCGCAGCAGGAGGTGAGCAGCAGGCAAGTGAGCAAAGCTTCATCTGCTTTACAGCTGCTACCTAACGCTTGCATTATTGCCTAAGCTCCTCCTCCTGCCAGATCAGCAGCAGCATTAGATTCTTGTAGCAGCACGAATCCTACTGTGAACTATGCATGCAAGGGATCTAGGTTCCATGTTTCTTATGAGAATCTAATGCCTGATGATCTGTCACTGTCTCCCATCACTCCCAGATGGGACCATTTAGTTGCAGGAAAACAAGCTCAGGGTTCCCATTGATTCTACATAATGGCAAATTGTTTCATTATATACTACAATGCAATAATAATAGAAATAAAGTGCACAATAAATGTAATGTGCTTGAATCACTCTGAAACCCCATCCCTCCAACATTACCTCACCCAGTCCATAGAAAATTTGTCTTCCACAAAGCCAGTCCCTGGTGCCAGAAAGGTTGGGACCACTGCACTAGAATGCTGTAAGAGCTTACCCTCTAAAACTCTACCAGTTGCACAACTCAACTCCCAGCTTTTCTTCACAGTATAAACTTCCAAGACCCTAAAATATGATTGGCCCAGCTTTTGGCTGGTGTCTATAACTTCTTCAGTTAAAAATAGCCAGGGTTCAGGGGTTACATTGTACAAGCATGTATGCATGTTATCTGAAAAACGATGTCGGTTCCCAGAGAAAATTATAAACTTGGCAGACCTTCCAAGGAGAGTCTACAATTTAAACATTAATTGTAAAATCACTTGAAAATATTGTTTTCTTTGACCTCCAGATATGTTGGTTTAGATATTTAAATTTATTAGCAATTTTGTTATAGCCATTATTATAATAAACTTTCCCACTGCTTTCTAAGGATAAGCAATTCAACATGTTCGACATCATATATTTCAGTATTCTCATCTCTATGGACAATATTGGATTTCAGAAATGGCAGCTTTCTTAATCCCTATATCAACTCCTATCGATTTTGTCTAGAGAGAGTTCTGAGATTACATGTAAAGCAGCTCGAAAGGAAACATTAACTTGATCAGTTAATGAGGTCAGCCATACCTGTTAGAGGGATAAGGCCTGGCAGAAAAATCGTTTGGCCAGGTCCTTGTCATGCAGAAACTAAATGGTTTATTTATCAAAATACATTTATGAGTATTCGCCCATGTCTGCCACAGCATCAAGCAAGGGGAAAGATAAAGATGAATCAATAAGGCATGGTTCCTTGTCCTGGTGAAACTCAGATTCTACCAAGTGTATTAAGAGTTGAAGAAATTGTCTCCAAAGGTTTATTTAAGCTTTAAAACTGTAAGCATTCCTGGTTTTCCTGAAGGTATAAAATCTAGCTACTTCAGAGAAACTCGTTACACCTTTACTTACTAACAGTCCACTTCCCCTCATTCTCCTATCCTAGTACATAAAGAGGGATCAGTGCAAACTGCCAGACAGTCTTAGGCATAGTTGGTGGTTCTATGAGCAGGAGTGGCAGGAAAATTTGCAAAACTGATCAAATGAAGACAGTATTGTTGCCACTGCCACATGGAATACATCACTGATGCAGGGCATTTGACAAGAACACTAAATCCTCTGCCTTTGTCCATTGGATGTAGCTGCCACAAAAATCTGATACTCTGAAGGGATTTTGCACAATTCACGTTCCTGTACCACTAGCTTCTCATCCAAAGTCTAAGGCGAGCCTGTCTAAGTGGGGAGCATAAAGTGCTTATACAGTAGCTGCAAGGAGAATAGTAACTTCAGTGTCCATAGTGTGTATTTATTACTTGAAAGAATTCTAAAACTTTCCTATTTTTTGTTCCCATCCAATAAATATGTACCCTGTTTGGGGTTGTGTCCTTAGTTACACATTTGTCAGTGGTTTTCCTGTTTGTACATCAACCTTTTGTAAGATTATTTAGCATGAGTCAGGATACACATGTCTCATCATGTCTCTTAGTCTCACATATATTTTTTTAAAGTTTATAAGCAAGTCTTTGCCCAAACCCTGATATATAGCAACTTTATCAGGGAAAAATACTACTTTCTGAGATCTCTAAGCAGTCATCTAGCTAGACTTCTAGTAGCCAAATCTGCATCACATGTTGTAGAGTATGCTTTTTTTTAAGACTTCAAAAAAGGATAGCTGTCAGTGTTGTCGAATAAAACCAGCTAGAGCCATTGCCATGCTTGTTATCTTGAAAACTGAAAAGGAGGTTGAAGCTATAAAGGAAACACCTGATAGTTTTGCCAATCAAAAACAAAAAAATTACCGTTAAGCCATGAGTAACACTTTCCCTTCTCCTAAATAGCATGATATAGGTTCTCCTATGACAGTCTTTCTTGTACTGTTTCCTCTAAGTACCCCGATGTCTCTGTTTTCCCTACCTTCTATTTAATTGACAGGTGACTGCCAGAATAATTTTCTAAGGCATTGTTTCAAGTATACCAATCTCCTACATTAAAACTTTTCTATGGTCTCATTTTGCCCAGTGAGTTAAGTATAATAAACTTCTCAAACTGGTCTGTAAAGCCTCCTACAATCTGGCCCCACTATCACCTCAGCATCTTCCCCACTTCCTCTCTCCATACTCTTTCTCCTGCATGTCCTCACCACTGTTCCTTTACTTGAAATGTCCTCCCCATCATTTCCACTTAGCTTTCAATCATTACATCTGCTACAGGAGCACTTCTATTGAATTTTCCTTATTCCCTCAAATACATTTACTTTCTTCCCCTTTTAAATCTGCATAGACCTATTTTTCTAAATCTCATTGTAATTTACATAGAGAAAATGTATGGATTTTAGGTGTCCAGCTTAGTAAGTTTTGATTTGTACAACCCCAACTAAGGTGTAGAACATTTTCACCAGCCTGGAAAATTTCCCCATGCCTCTTTCCAGCAGGGCTCTCTGCCTCAGAAACAGCCACTATTATGACTTCTATCACAAGACTTTTGCCTATTCTGGAACTTCATAAAAGTAGAATCTGGAAGTGTGTACTCTATTGCGCCTGGTTTCTTTTGTTCAGTATATTTTTGAGATTCTTCTATGTTATTAGCTGTGGTAATAGTTTGTTCCTTTTTATTGCTGAGTAGTATCCCATTGCATGAGTATAGTATTGTGCCTTTACCCTATTTCATTTCAGCTTTTCCTTTATTTGTCTACTACCTCAGTCCATCAAGAAATAAAGCATACTAATATTTTTACTTTTCCTATGAATCATTAAAGTAATTTTGTAAATTGTCTTATTTGCCCTTTGTATTATATTTTCTGTGAAAGGAAAAAAATGAGAAGGAAGGCATTGATTTCATTCCCATTATATTCTAGGTGCCAAGCTAAGATACTTTATTTAATCCTCACCACAGCCCTATGAGGTAGATATTATGCTCCTTTACAAATGAGAAAATTGAGATTGTAAGGCTTTGTGTATACTGCCTCAGGTTGCACATTATGTAGAGAAAGCAGAATTTTAACCTGGATACTCCTAGTTTTAAAGCTCTTACATTTATTTTTGTGTCACACTTTGTTTCTTGTGCAAAATCCTGCAACTATGCTTTATATATAATTGTTTGTTGAATTGAGGGATCTATTCTGTAGTTTGTAAACATTGTTAAAAGATGCATAACTTAACAAATAATAAAATAAACAGTAATACACAGTAAACCAGTGTGATAAAATGTCCTCAACTAAACCTTGTTACCCAGTCCTATGGCAGGCAACAAAGTGAGGACTGACAGCTTTCCCAGAAAAGCAGTTGATACTATTCTTCTTTCCATAGTATCTGTGGATGCATTATCATAGCTGTTTTACAGATTGCATCTACTAGGCTTCCCATAATTTCAAATTCTTCTTCAGTGTTATCTTTTCCAGATACTCCTGTCTAATGTAGTAGAAATAATATAGATTTAAGATGCTAATATATCTATATATAAATTTCACTTGCACCTGCTTACCATCTTTGCCAGCTTGGATAAACCACATAACCTCTCTAAGCCTGAATTTCTTTATTTTTAAACTGAATGTAATAACATTTACATCTCAATATTGTTAGAAGAGTATGCACAAGTTTGTATTGTGTTCTTAGCACATTGCGTGGCACATGGTCAACAAATATTTTCCAAGATCAATATTGTTACCTTCAAAAACTAACTCTATTATCCTGATCACCATAATCTTTTAAATATCACATGGATTCTCTGTTAACAAAGAAAAACTTACCCACAATGAACATACAGGAAAGAATTTAAATATAACACTTGAAGGCACACCAGCTATAGTCCTGTAGGAAAGGAGAGCCAAGGACATTGTTAGAAGGAATGACACTACCTGGGGGAATATTGGAGTGGTTAAATGTGGATTGTAGAGTCATCATCCGTATCAGAATACTGGCTCTAACATCACCAATTGTATGATAAAGGCCAAGATACTTAACCTTTCTGTGCTTATGATCCTCATCTACAAAGTAGAGTGGATAATAATGGAATCTACTCATAGGATTGCTTGAGAAGTAAATCAAATCATGCATGTAACATACACTGCATATTGTCTGGCACACTGTGAATTTTTAATATTTTAATTTTTATAATGATAATAGGTATTATTGTTGTCAGTACAGTTGGGGTTATGAGGGTCTGCCTTAGCCAACTGTCAGTTAAAATGATAACTGAGTTCGCATCTGTTTGGTTTTCCCCAGAGGACCTGCTTTTGTGTATCTTCCCCAGGTGCTAATGTTTCCTGACAGAAAAGCACATCACAAATGAAGTCCTATCCCATTATTGGGGAAACGGATGTTTTCCACAGGTAGACAAGCTGACCTCCCACTTTGAAAACCACAGTGGCAGAAGCGTACTACAGTTGAAGAAACAAAAAAAATAGTGAGCTGCCCAGGTATGAAGGGTTAAATACAACGGTATTGCCACAAGTAGACACTAAATAATCACACACGAGGTCTCAACAGTGTTTACAGCAAACAAAAAAGAACCTCCAAGAACTCACAAAAAAGAATTCTTGACATTAGAAACAAAAGACATGGAAAAGAGAATACTGCTATCTGGAATCTCTGTTTCCTGGAGAATCAGCGTTGAACCACTGTCCCTGAAGCCTCCAGCACCTAGAACCTGAATTCCACCTTTCTCATATACATTTAACTGACTGTGAGAAAAGGCCAGATGTAATAGTCAGTGAAACTTGTAAGTAGATCATACATTTGGAAAGCTTTTCTCCAGTGGATTTCTTTGAAACTAATTCAAATGATGAATGTTATTTAAATGCTGTTGAGAAACAAATATTATCGAGTTGACGAGGTAATTAGACAAACCCATGGAAAAGTTATCACTCAGAAATAACCTGTTTTGGAATAGATTATGCCATTTTAGGATCCACTGCAAAAATTGTAGGCACAGGAACTTTGAAAGGAATGTACCTAAACAATAGTTTTCTAAACAATGACCAATACACATAAGAGATCCTTTTTTAACAACATGAACATGCAGAGCTCTCAAAATCTAAACACTGTTTTGGTTAAAAGCTAGTAGGAAGAGAGCACCACCCTTCATTAACTAGCTGTTTTCCCATCCAGAAGAGATGTCTTCTTGACATTGTAACGCTTTGAGGAAGCACAAAACGAAAGCCATTACCTCAAGTCACTGGAGTTACTGCCCAGCTCTGGGTCTCTGGGAAAGAGCAAAAAAATTGGTGGCACACTGTCTATGGAAAGGCCCTTGTAGGAAAAGCCCCAGAACTGGAGTGCAATTAAAGTATGAAGATTGTACCCTGTATCAGAGGAAAAGTCAGAAAGAAAATAGGAAAGAGGGAAGGAAGAGAGAGAGAAATGAAGAAAGAAAGAGAGGAAGGAAGGAAAGGAAGAAAGAAAGAGAGGAAGAAAGGAAAGAGGAAAGGGAGGGAGGGGGAAGGAAAGCAGGGAGGGAGGGAGGGAAAGAAAAAGAAAGAGAGAAATAAAGGCAGAGAGAAAAAGAAAGAGAGAAAGGAAAAAAGAAAGAAAAGGAAGGAGGGAGGGAGGGAAAGAAAAGAGAAAGAAAAGAAAGAAAGAAAATGAAAGAAAAAGAAAGAAAAAAGAAAGGAAAAGAAAAAAGGGAAAGAGAGGGAGAGAAGAAAGGAAGGAAGGAAAGAAGGAAGGAAGCAAGGGAGGGAGGGAGAGAGGAAGGAAAAAAGTAAAAGTGGAAGGGAGGGAAGGAAGGAAAGAAGCATGGATATAAAGATAAAGAGAGGTGAATTCAGATGGAGTGAGAATCAGGCCTAAGGCATGGAAGCACTAAAGTTTACTGATTTGAAAACTTAATTTTGATTCTTTACCATGTGCCAGAGATAAGCTGATGTACAAGACAGACAAGAATCCTGTTAGCATGAAACTTGCATTCTAGTGAGTAAAAACAGACAATGAATGATAAAACAAATGTCTTAGTTTGTTTTCTATTGCTCTATAAGAATACCCGAGACTGAGCTATTTATAAAGAAAAGAGGTTTATTTAGCTCACATTTTTGGACTCTGCATAATTTAAGGTCTGTCAGCCACATCTGGTGAGGGCCTCATGCTGCATCATGACCTGGCAGATGGGGTGGCATGACAGAAGCATGTGGGGGAGTAGCAAGTGTCTGCGTACATAAGAAATCGGGGGCAAAGGAGGCTGACCTGCTTTAGAATGCCTGCTCTCTTTTGAGTACTTACCCATTCTCTAGAGACAGGCATTAATCCATCTTAAGACTTAATCATCACTTAAAGAAACCACCTCCCAATACCACCACACTGGGGACCAAGCCTCAACATGAGTTGAGGTGGAGACAAATCATATTCAAACCATAGCAACTAAGGAACAGAATTATCTCAGATGAAGATAAACATTAGGATTAAAATAAAAAGGATAATGTGACTGATAATGACAACGGGGAAGGAGAGTATTAGAATAGTTGGCCAGGGAAAGAAAGCCTCATTAAAAAACATTGAAGTAATTTCGAAGTGAAGAACTAAATGATGAACAATTGTCAGTTATATGAGGCTCTGAAGAATGGATGCTCCAGGCAGAGAGAAAAGCAAGTACAAGGGCTGTAAGAATGACATTTTTTATTCAAGAAAAATGAAAACACCATGTATACCTAAGGAATGCAGGGAAGAAGCTCTGAAAGTGAGAAGTTCAAATGTTATTTTTATTGGGATGGAATATCATTGGAGCATTTTAAGCAGGAAAGTGACGTAATTCAATTTGCATTAAAAGTCTTTATGAATGCTTAAGTGATAATGAACTTTAATGAGCAAGGGGAAAAAAAGAAGACTATTTGGGAAGCTCTTCCAGGATTCTAGACAAGACAATGTCTTGATAGAAGTGGTAGAGATGCAGAGTAGTAGTCTGTTTGGGGCCATACTTTGAAAACACAGAACTTGTTGACATATTATATATAGGTATGATGTAAAGGAGATGATACATATGATTCTGTTTTGCTTGGGGCTTGAGTAACTAGGTATTACCATTTGCTAACATAGAGAACACTGGAGGAGAAATAAGTTTAAGTGGAGAGGAAAATGAAGAGTTTTTTTTTGCCCGTCCAGTGGAGATAACAAATAAGTGGTGGAATATTCATGTTTGTAAGTAAATAAAGAGACCAGGGCAGGAAACTTAAATTGGGAGATCAGCGGCCCACGGAACGCTAAAGCCACAGGGCAGATGGGATCACCTGGAAAAATTGTGTCATCAGGAAAAATTAGAAGAATCCAACACTAACTTAAAGAAAAGCAGTAGTTAGAGGTTGAATAGAACAAGAGGAGTTTGCAAAGGAATCGGAGAAGGTGCCATCAGTGAGCTGGAAGACAAACCAGTAGTTGTGGCATCATATAAATAAGAGATAGCAGTGTTTGAATAAAAATGCCATAGTCGCTACATCAAAACTTGCGGAGAGAACATGTAAAATGGCAGAAAAACAAATAGCAATTGGATTTAGTCATGTGGATTGGCCACTTTTCAAAGACTCAGAAAGAGAATGGAGAATGAAACCCTTTCACAGTTCAACGGTTCATCAAGGAGAGACTAGAACAAGATGTAGTGAAGTATGAGTGATCTATAATTTTTTATGTAAAAGAGAACAGAGAAATGGTCTAGAATCTAGAAGACTTGTTAAAAAGGTTTTTTGAAATTTATTTGCATGCTACTTGGGATGGGAAATATAAACACTACTAAGTCTAATTATTTATTTAGTGATTACTATGTGCAAATGGCTATTATAAATACGTCCCCTGATTTTATTTACAAATCCTCACAAAATCCCTATGTGGTAAGGACTACTAAGATTTCCATTTTATAGATGAGTTGGGGGAGGTATAGAATGGCAAGGTAATGGGCTTTCCCTGGTGACTGCTGGAGCCAGTGTTTAAATCAAGGGACGTTGACTGCCAAGTTGACAGTTTTAAGCCCTGCTATGAGTTGCTCTTCATTATGCTAGTCTGCCTCTACTACATGTATTGTTATGCTGATGTAAATGAGCCAGGAGACAGAGAAAAACTCAGTTTACTGGAAAAGAGAGGAACACTGCAGAAATGAAGTCCTTGAGAAGATTTAATGAGATTAGAGCAAAATGACTTAGATGATGATAAGGACACTTCTCTAACTGAAGGGAAAGGAGAAAGCATGGGTCTGGAGGTGAAGAGTTTTATAGCTTTGGTGGGGGAAAGGGAGGAAGGCATTGCTAGTTGTATTTTCCTTCTCGCCAACCTGTAAAGTTGAGGTCTTCTAGATCTTTCCAACCAAATTATTAAGTAAAATAAAAGGGGCAATGATGTTTTAAAACTAAGACAGAAATAGAAAATGTAGAGGGTTCCACAGAGCACACAGCCAGGAGCACAGTAGGATCAGCTGATAGGGTCAAGTGCCCTTTTGAGATTGGTGATCATGAATTTAGAGTGAGTCAGCATGGCTGTGTGGTTTTTTTCCAAACTCATTTACCAGCTTGGGGGCAGGTAAAAAGTACGTAAATTGTTGGATTTAATCAGGCATGTAAGATGGAAGGACAGTGGAACAAGTAAGCTGGGAGTGGTGTCACAAGTTGAGTTCTCTAGAAACAAATGCTAAGATGAAGTTTGGGGTACAAGTTGTTTATTAGGGATCAGTACCTGTGAATGGAAGAGGAACAGTGTGGGATTCAGTAGAAAAGGAGTTGATCTGAAATACAGACAAAACAAAAAATGGGGCAACCTGGTGGAGAGCTCTGTAGTAAATACTGCCCTATCAGGGTTTTCTCACAAGACCACATCGGGTAGAAATAGCTGGATAGTTTGATACCTCTAACTCACTCCCGTCAAGAGACACAGCTGTCCTGGAAGGGATGAAACTCCAGACGAGGTGATTCTGCAGCTGGGGCCAACTCTGTAGGATTTAAGAGCTGGCAACTGCCTGATGATGGCACTCCCTATGCTTGGCAGCAAATCCTTCCATGAAGGGGAGTCTGGACAACCCACCTTTGTCTATTACAGAGATGAAGGGTGAGAGTGTGTGTGTATTATAGTAGACCAAATAATTTAGGGCTAATAAGGACAATTATGAGAGAATGATTTTTCCTTGTATTATATAAAGTTTGATATTCACCCATCGTGTAAAAAGCATTGTGTAAAAGTACCAAATAGCGATGGACAATCCTAACTCTTGCAGATTATGCTAATCCTCACTGTCAGTTTGGAAATAATCTAAAAGTATGTAAAACCCCAAAGTAGTCTTAGAACCTCAGACTAACCTTTGCATATTATAGTCTTCCTTTGAATATCCTCTTTTGTATTTATCCAAACACCCATGGCAATGTGATGACTAGTCAGATGTCCCCTATGAGTAGATCTAGATTCTATCACAAGAGATGAAAGCTATTTGAGTTTAAGGAAAGTTTCAGCCACCCAGCGTGACTTAAAAGTGATCCAGCAATAAATGAAGGAGACAAATTAGATGACCTCCTAAACTATCTTCCTTCCTGGTGATGTCTACAATTGTATTTTAATTTTTTTAATCTACACAAGTTTAAGGAACTAGGAGCAAAGCATAATGTATGAAGATGATTTAATTGTGATGTTAAATTCACATTTAGTGGGCAAATGAGTCAGGAAATAATACCAAGAAAGCCTTTTACTTACTTTCCTTTATTTTGCTTTTACATTATGATGAACAATAGAATATCCACACATCACATCCTCCTCCTTACAAGCGTATCAGTCCCCTTGGAAATAACTGCAGAGCCTCCCGGTTACAGACCCCACCACCTAATGTAATTGCTGCCAAATCTACCACCTACCATCCCTTTAACTGGAAATGGTCATGTAATAATACCTTGTGGCTCTGTCATCTGTTAATACAAGGTAAGATGTGCCTTGTGTGGTCCCCTTTATTTTCTGTAAATTAGGTGACTAGAAGCAATGGCTTTGGTTGCTTAACAAAAGATTGTTTCATCTTATAGTGTGGTAGTTTTGCACTCAGGAAAAAAAAAAAAAGAATTATTGTAATGACAAATTTAACAGTCTGGGCTATTAGCGGCTAAGTTTAGACAGACTTTACCCTAGTTACTATGTTTAGACTTGAAAATGAAAATATTATTTCAAGATGGAGTAGAAATGCTCACCATGCTTCTTATATGGGAAAGAAATAGTTGTTGAAATGAGTTTGAATTGGTTATGAATACAATGCAATTATTCTTTTGAAAACATTGGCTGGAGGAGTACTTTTTTCTAAAGATAGGAACCAAATAGACTGAAACTACTTCGATGAGGTTCCTCCTCTCCAATGCAGATTCCAGTGACCCCCAGCACACACACATCCAGATGGAAAAATTTAATACTCTTAATCAATCAGTCGCTGACAAGTATTTGTCACTGAACACCTGCTTGCTGCTCAGGGAAAGGAAGCATGCTGAATTAGGAGTTGGGACTACTGCTACTGCCACATTTGTGACCTTGGAGAAGCCACTTGCTCTCTCCACCTGCTTTCTTACCTGTAGACTAAAGCCACTTTCAGATATAAAATTCTTTAATAATATCCCCATGGAAATGAAACAGACACCTCTGATATTTCTGCATGTGATTCTAAAGGCAATGCCTGTTTTGCAAAATCAGTAAAGGATCTATTCAGCAAAGAAGGTGTTGAGTCAGATAAGCACAAAACCAACAATCTGAGGTGCTTGCTTTGTGTCAGACATGATTCAAGCCACGTTACAAGCCTTGTATCTCCTTTTATCCTCTCTAAAATATACCTATGAGAGTATATTCACTATGAGATGAACCCAAAGGTCAGATTGTTACAACACAAAACATGTAACCCACCGAGGCATTTGAACCTTGGGCAAGGCCATATTGATTCTATGATTTCAAGCTTTTCTACACATGCAAAACTTTCCCCTACTTATAAACTAAGTGGTGATAACTTCATATGAGAAATTCATTTCTATTTGTTTTATTCTTTCTAGATATCTCCTCTGGAAATAAAACAATTTAGAATTTGAAATATAGCATATACTTGAGTCAGCTTGAGTTGGAATTCCAACTTTGTGATAATTCATTTAAGTAATCTGAGCTTTAGTGTCCTCTGTTAAATAAAGATAGCAACGCTGACTTACATTTTGGTAGGAACTTAATGAGCTCATGTGTATAAAGTGGTCTCTTCTCTCTCTCTCCTTATGAGCTAATATATTAATTCCCTAACATAAATTTATTATACAATCTTTAAACATTGCATGAAGACAGATTCCCAGCCCTCAAGAACCTATAATGTGAGTGATGGGGAAATAGCCATGTGAAGAAAAGCACTGATGTGTTACAGGTTATGTGAGAGACAACAGCTCTTTCCTAAGAGTCTATTTGCAGTCCCAATCTCTCACTTAGGTTGATGACTGGTCATGGATTCCAACCAACAGGCCATGAGCAGAAATAAAGTGGGTATGAGTTCTCCAAATGTTTTTTCCCTGTCACGATAATCCAGGGAGACGTTTGTAATTATGGCACCACCGTAATGAAGCTGTGTTGTCTTCAGTATATACGCCGGGGTTCATCGTCATGCACCAGAACAATTTAGGACAGACATACAAGGAGTCTAGGAGCAGAGGTTTAACAGGCAGAAGAGAAGAGAAAGAGAAACAGCTCTGTCAACAGAGAAAGGGGTCTCAGAGCAGAAAAGATGGGCTGGTGGCAAATGTGCTGGTGGCAAATGTGCTGGGATTTTATAGTCCCGTTTGAGGAGGCAGTTTCTGGTTTACATAGGGCTCACAGATTGGTTCGATCAGGTATGATGTTTATATAGTTTACATAGTGCTCTGGGAAGGCTGATTGCCCTACCCGAACTTATTATGCAAATGGGCTCTCCAGTTGACCAGGGAGTCTTGTCTGCTCCTTACAGTACACATGGCTGGTGGCTGACAAAGAGAAGGGAAGATGGAGCCGCCATCTTGAACATGTCTAGGCCCTAATTCCTGCTGGAATTTAGCCATGCAAGCTCCCAGCTGGCTTATGTTTGCAGCTTGACTTTACAGGCTGCTCTTTGTTAGAAAACGATTTGGAGCTGCTTTTCATTAAAAAGAAAAGCCTGGCTGAGGACTCCTATGCCCCTGCTGTCTGCCTAAGTGATTTCGTCTTAACTCCTGTATCAATAAGATGGTAGAGCCTCTCTTAGCCCAGGTCACTGCATGACTGACCTTGTGAAAGAGAGTCCCCCAGCAAGCATACCAGACATGCAAGAGATGGAGAAATAAGCTTAATTATATGAAATCACTGAAATTTAGGGTTCTCAACAGATGCTTATACAGAATACACACCGGGAAAAATGGTGAAGTTCTGTCTGAAGTGTCTACTTCCACTCTGTGTATCTGCAAAAGATTTATGGAGGAGGATATCTTTGTTTCAATTTTGAAAACAGTCCTTTCACCAGGGAGCCCTGAGAGTTTGGGAGCTAGGGACCATCATTCTAAGCAGAAGTAACAGTAGCAAAAAAAAAGGTGTGAAGCTATTCATTTGCATGATAAAGAAAATTGCAAGTAGTGTGCAAATTCTCACAACATCTTGATCTTCTTGCCTGGGGTGTGAACCATCCCTTTGTCCCTCATGTCAACACTGTCTACAATAACCACCCCTTAGTCACTTAGTAGCCATTTAGGCTACTAAGATCAGAAAAACATAGTATATACAGGGTTCAGTACTATCCATAGTTTCAGTTTCGAATATCCACTGGGAGTCTTAGAACATACCCCCTGTGAGGAAGCTCTTCTCTCTCTTCAAATAAATCTTGCTTATAGTTAAGTCATGTTGTGGGGTTGTGATAGGCGATCCCCAGTGAAAAATCGCATCTCACAGATGTGTACACTTCCATTCCTCCTGATACTAGAGAGAAAAGAGGAATAAAAAACACTGATAGAGAAGGAATTCCAATGACGACATTCTGATCTACTGTATAATTTTGCTGCTGATTGGCCCTGATTAAAAACAGGAAGGAAGAGTTCAGTCTCATCACGAGTATTTATTTTTGCTGATGCCCTTGTAAACTTGAACACTTATTCATTCTCACCTCAAGTGGTTTTCAAGCTGAAACTGACAATTATCCAAAATGTCTTCCTAGTATGCAATGTCCATATTCCACTTGGGGCTCCCTTAGCCCATAAAACTAATTTAATGTATGAGCTTAATTACATAGAGATAGATCAAGGGCCTTAGAGGTGAAAGGCTAACTAGGACATTAAATCCTGAACCACTTAACAGCTGCCCCATCACTTGGCCGAACTGTATTTTAAAATAGTATTTGAAATATATTTAAACTGAAATAAATAAAACATGTTTTCCTGTAAATGATGCCAAGTCCTGCCAATTAAATTCATATCTATTTTAAAAAAAAATCTTTAGCTCTCAACAAATGCTGGCTGCTTTTTTCCACTAAAAGCAATTCTGAGCATTCATGCTCTCACTTCTTCCCTGTATCGTTATGCTGTGTTCCTCTTGTTAATATTTAAAGCTTCTGAAACTGTTTTTCCCATATGCTTTTGGACTAGGATGAAAAACTTAAGTTTTCCATTTTTGTGAAGCCTTGTAAAAAATAATCTCATTAAGAGATTACCATTCTCTTAAGATAATACTAACATCACCAAGAATAAATCCTTACTAAATAAGAAGAAAAGAAAAAGCCAAGATTTTATAGAAAGGCATTTAATCTGTATCATACTGTACTATTGATCATTAAACTTAATTAATAACAATGATACAGCAATAATCATAATTTTTGAATGTGAAATGCCAGGTATGCTTCTAAACACTTTACATATTCTTTTGTTAAATTATATACTCATTACTACTATACAACTATTTTTCAAATGAAGAGACTTAGTATCAGCAATTGAAGAAACTTGCCTAGGATTTCAGGGTTTTAAGCACCCAATCTAGAATTTGTGCCCATATCTGTCTAACATAAAGTGAAATCACTATGTTATTCTGCCTTTAAACTTTATAGTTGGTGTTGTTAACCAGATATGAAACTGGAAACCACAAAACATGTATATTAATCGAGCTGTTACAGACTCAATGAAAGGGTGACTACTCTATTATTTGGTTCATAAATCCCAATTCATGGGATGAAATGATGAAGTCATATGATCAGAGGAACTATCTTCTCTGACTTGAGGGACTGATTGATCAATACAGGGTATTTTAAGGACATTGAGGTTTTGAGCACTGAAGAAGATGCACTTTCTGTGTCCTGATAGAGCGGGGATCCCAGCTGAAATGTAATGGGTTAGGGTACAAAAAGGGCTAGGCATCTTTGGCAAATTGCTTGAAGAGTCCCATCTAAGGTTAATTTTAATGAGATGCTTCTTACAGAGCCAGGAACAAAAAGGCAGATCCAGTTAGAATGCCAGAATCATCAGAGGACAGGAACAAATCTGACTGCAACAAGCTGTTTCTTAGATTGATCTCCAAGCACAGCCACCTCCTCAGAGTAGATTCTAACTCAGCGTTAATGAGAATGTGAGCAGAGGGGATGGGAGGGGACTCTATATAAAACACCAAAGTCTTCTCTCTCTTCAAATAAATCTTGCCTGTCTTTAATCAATTCTCTACAGCGGTTCACCACTTTGATAAGAACACTTACTCCTCTCACCGCCCAGCTTATCACACTTTACTCTTGAGCAAGACATCAGACCTTAACCAAGGCATATTCTGGCTCTTACAGGCATCAGCTTACAGCATTCTCTCCCTTATTCTCTGTAATTTACCCACTCTAGATTTTTCCAGATCCTGAGATTTTTGCCACAGAGTCTTTGGGCAAATTCTTTTGCTATGATAATGGACCCCTTGTTCCCACTCTGTGCATCCCTACATTACTTAGTGTTTACCAATCCTTCAAATCTAATAGTAGTCTCTTCCTTTCCTTTAGAATTCTTTCCCCTATTCTGGTCTTGTGTGTGTCATTATTGGATTTATTTGAGTAAAGTCTAGCTCTTCTACTAAGGTGGCTGCTTTTGCTAACTGTTTTATACCCAGCACCAAGCATTATGCCTAGACTGAGTAAACATTCTTTAAAAGTTTGCTCCATGAATAAATGGACTTTGGTACCCAAGGAATGCTGCGTTAGTACCCTCTAACAGGATATAACACAAGAGAAGGAAAGCCAATCCCTCCTTTCACAAAAGAAAATTGCACAGCCCAGTGATGACTTCCTGTGTCCCATCAGAACATGAGACTGGCAAGAGTTAGCAATGCCCGGCAGCGTCAGACTGCAGAACTCTGTGGAAGCCATGGAGGTTCCTGGCAGTGTCTGACAAATGTAGTGATGCTTTTACATTTAGTGGGAGTGGGAGTCTAGGCAGGAGACAAGTGGAATATTAGTATCACAAAGTAACTAATCAAACTGATGATGGAGATACTTTATTGATCATGTTTGAGATATCGTCTAAGAACTCTCAAAACATAACTCTTGAAGGTTTTTAATAATCTGAATGTCCTGATTTGGTAGATTGAGGCTCAAGTATTTAAAATTTCAAGAAGAGAAGTATGTTAATTTCCCACTAATCCAGACCAAGGTCATGGCCCTGTTAGAGGAAGAAAGTCATTCATCGCTGACTCATGGCGAGCGATTAGAATGTAGATGCTGGCTCTCTGCTCATAAACCACATTATTTAGGACAATTGGAGGATAATGTTGCTTTGGGATTTCTACATTTAGCATTTGGTCCTATCTCTTGTTTTATTATTTTTTATTATTCTATATTTGTAGATTGCTTTCAGAATTTACTGAGCCTCGGTATTTAGAATAATGTATCGCTGTTAATGTGGTTTTTTAGCCACAATCCTAAACATTTCCATCTTTCTATTTCTTGGAAACCACGTTAGTTAATACATCAATTTCATAACATTGCAGAAAGATTTCAAACATGACACAAATTACCCTAATTTGCTTCTTAGGATAATATGTCAAGATTTCTCCTGATATAGATATATTTTTTAAACAACCATTCCAGATGTCTTTGGCTGTAGTTTGCTCCCAAGAGGGAAGAGTGTGGTGATGGACCACACAGATTCCTTTTGCTGAGCTAACGCAGTGGGAAATTAAGTCTTCGCACTGCCATCAGTCCCCAAGCCTTCCATTCCTTTCTCCTGTCCCTTAAATTATTAGCAGTTCCTGTTGTTCATTTTTTAAAAGCATTTTTACGGGCCCTTCATCTTGTGCTCATCTCCCCTCATGTTCTTAATCCCAGCAACATCTGCCAGTCCTCAAAAGCTTGCCGACTGACAAACTCAGATTGTTAACATAATCCTAACATTCAGATACTTGGTGATTCATGACCAGTCAATTTACTTTCAGCTCTTGTTCTTTCAGTTTAAAACTGGTAAATTAAAAAAAAAAATTACATATGAATTCTGCCGACAGAAACAGCCTTCTGTCAGCTGGAATCAAATTTGCTTGTAGTCTTTCTTCAGCGAATTTCTCAACCTTTCTTCCTCTAGCACACTCCCTTTTACCTCAATTTTTGCTAAGGATTGTTTCATTTTCTTCTCATTCTTCTCAGTTGCCTATGAAGCCTCTCTCAAGTCTATATTTTCAGTGATGCTCTCACTCACTAATGCAGTATTTGTAGGCTTCATAGCTACTGGGCATCTCCTTCTAGATGTGCCACAGCAACTCAAGTCAACACCTTCCAAGTTGAATCCTTCCTTCCCTATACCTCAATGAGCTCTGTTCCCTCATTGCTTACTTCAGTGAGCACCACTAAATGTCCACCCAGTCCTCTGAGAGTCTTTTTTCCCCAATCCTCAATACCTAATGAATTGATTTTTACATGTAGCATTTTAACATTTATACAGTTTTCTTCCATTCTATTCATTTCTATCCTGACCCTTCCTATCTTCAGGCTTTCATCACTCCACTCCTCAATTGTCGCAAGATACTCAAAAGATTTCTTCCTATATTGGGCCACACCTTGTTCAATACATTCTTCTCAATGACTCTGGAATAATTTTTCTAAAACAGAAATATAATTATGTCATGCCCTCACTTAAAATTCTTTAATAAGTCTTCATGTCACTCAGGAAAATAATTCAAACACAACATTCCATATCTGACCCTTGTCTAATCCCTGACTTTGTACATCACCAATCCCCTTCATTCAATAAATGCTCACATTCTTTCAAGCAACTTTCACTTTTCTGAGTGCACCATGCTCTCTCATTCCTCTATGACTTGGCACAGGAAATTCCACTTGTCTGAAATACATGCATTCCTTCTTTGTCTACATAAATTCCATCCAGACCTCAAAATCTGTCTCAGATCTTGCTTCATCCAGAAAGATTTCTCTATTTCCTCACACTTCCATCAGACCAGTTTATGCTTCCTTTCTACTATAGTACCCAGCACCATTTATAATAGCTTGTCATACTCATTGCAATCACCTGGGTCGATGACAGATTTTCAATTGTAGAACATTATCTATCTTTGTAAATGCTAAGACTTAAGCTATTCTTTAAGTAGAATTTTCACCAATGATACTGATAAAAGGTGTCAGTTACTTCAACATGTAATTTATACCTTTTCTGCTGTCAGTTACTTATTAAGTAGAAATAGCTTCTGTCTATTTCAGCAGTCCAGTCATTTCCTACTTTTCTCAGCCTCTGTGTTCTGCCCATACTGTTGAGATAAGGCAGGCTTTGGTGGACGTAATGGCCTCCTGACTGCACAAAAAAAGTGTCTTCTACTCCCAGAGAAAAATGTGAATTCTAGATCTGTTCTTTTGTGTCAGTATTAAGTATTCTACATGACTACTCCTCTTTGGCTACCTCACACATATTATTCAGAGAAGCTACTGCTATTGACACATGTGACTTCTCTCAGGAAAAGAATCTGTGTATTGTGTGTCTTTCTATGAGCTGACTCCAATTTTAAAAAGTACTATTGAATTTTCAAATATGTAAGTCATGAATTAGTGTAGTACTTAATAATAACTAAATAAATGATGACTCTTACTTTGATTAGATTTAAACAGTTTTGAAGTACTTCTCCTCAATAATCTTATATAAATTAATAGTATAAAGGAAGAATTTTATGCATTTTAATAGATGTAGAAACATATGAGGACCTTGAGCCCTTCAGGAACCCTTAAGTGATGCTACCTGAGGGCATATTTTTATACTATAATAAAACTCAATTTGTTTAGAGATCACTTTGGTTCAGATCAGTTTTATTCATGTGATAAAATTATCTTTTATTCTCCTTTTGAAATACATTTATCAAAAGATAAGAACATCTGAGTCAGGATGCATAGTTTGTCTAACACATTTTTGGCTCAAGGGGATTTTTTTCCCCTTAGTAATACTATGATCCAATATGATTCTATGGTAAATATTTAAAGTTGTACAGGCTTTTACTTGTACTTGAGAACAACAAATTTTCAAATGCTAATCATGTTCACTTCCTGTGCTCCTAAAAAGAATTATCACATGAAGTGAGAAATTCTAAAAATGGTATTCTTTTACTATCCAGAATATTTTCCACAAAAAAACACTGAGCAAACCCAAAACAAAATAATTGTGATTTTAGAAATGATATCCCAATAACTTTTCTTTCAAGACACCATTTTCCTTAGCTATGCTGTGATGAAATCAAACTTCTGAGGATACCAACATAATCAATTAATGTCCTAAAAATTTTCCCAATCACTGAAATTTCCTGGTAATATGACCAACTGACATCAAATCCCCTTCCAAAGAATATAGGTCACCACTGATTTTTACAAAAAGAGGAATGAAAGTGGTTGGAAATAGAAGGCAATTTCTTTAAGTATAACAGTATGAACTTCAGAATCAAAAAAACTGGATTAGAATCAGCACTTTGTTACTTATTAGTTAGAAAGTAATAAACTTAGACAAGTTATTTACCTTCTCTGAGTTTCAATTATGAAATGAGATAATAACATAAATGCAATTCCTAAAACATATATTTTTAAGGATTGTTTGACGCTATGTATATAAAACTCGATGCACAATGCCTGGTGTGTACCAAACGCTCACTGATGGATGAGTAGCAAAGTTCGAAGAGAGAATTCTTTAGGCATCAGCTGTGTTGGAAAGTTATTGTTATCTTATATTTACTACTACTTTAATATTACTTTCTAAATTATCTCCAGTTGTATCAGTAAAATAGCAAAGGACAAAATTCACTGCTAAAAATTTAAACAAATTATATTTTTAAATAATCCTGAAGTACACAAAATGACTAGAAGTTTATAATTCCACTCTTTGCCCCAATCTCCCCTGTGGAATTTAGGAAAAGGTAGATATTAACGCTGATTTGTACCACATTTTCTCAGAGTGATAGCCTCTTACCTACATCTTTAAGTCAGACGGTAAAGGGAACAGATTTTATAAATTTGAAATTAAAAACCAAAATTTATAAAGCCTCCAGTGATTTCCTGAGAAATCAGACAACATAACTTCATTAAGAATAGAAACAAAGCTCCTTGATCCCACTGTTCCAGAGAATGTTCTTTCAGTATATAAGGAAAGGCAAGGAAGAAATGAATATGAACACTAAAAGCAAAAGAGAGAGTGAGAGTGATTGCCAATCTCAATAGTGGCAGCCTGTCTATGGACAGAAGACTTTCCTGTCACTTCTGTAAAAGATCAAGAAAGCCTAGAGTCATCATGCATTTTAAATTAAAGAAAAACAGTTAAAGTGTTCTACTTTAAGCATTACAACAATTCTCAAATAGATGATTGTTGTCATCACCAGATGCCACTAATGGAAGTGCATTTTAGAGACACACTAAATTCTAACTAAATAATAGAGCAATGCATCAATTCCAGGTTTTACTTAAATCAGATTTTTTTCAGGGCTAGAAAATCTACTTTAGATTTACAGGGGGGAAAATGACCTAGCAAGAAACCAATCTTCAGATTGTTCACAGGCTACTGAACAGATTTGGCATCCACTAGTTATATCCCTACTTTTGGCTGGAAAAAATCAGTCACGTAAGTAGATGAAAATAATCACCTAATTGGTGTAATGTGAGATCACATGAGAAAGATTCCTCAGTTCACTCAACACCATGATATTCCTTGTCACGGTGTCTAAAATTCTACCATTTGGATATTTGGTATTTTCACTACAGAAAGGTATTGTCCTTAAAGTATACCACAGCTCCAACTTTGTGGTAGGATAATATGATACTTTGCTGAAGTTTCTTCATCTAGTCATACAATGTGTATTTAGTCTCTGACATATACTAAGAACATTTTATATCAGTGGGGATAGATTAATATGCAAGAGGCATAGCTCTTGCCTCCAACAAGTTTATAGTCAATGCATCCTATGAGACTGAAGCAATATTATTGAGGGGAAGGATCTCTCAGGATTATCTAAGAGAGGTGGAGAAAAAATGTGATAGTAATGAAAGAAGCAAGAATGTTTGAGGATTTTTGAACATACTTCTACTCATTTATAATATTTCTTAACATCAGCCAAATTTGAGACATACCCTTGAGCTATAAAGTAATCAGTTATGTAATCCACTGATTAATTTCTCTTTTTTTGTTTGTTTTTGAGACTGAGTTTTGCTCTTGTTGCCCAGGCTGGAGTGCAATAGTGCAGTCTTGGCTCACCGCAACCTCGGCCTCCCAGGTTCAAGCGATTCTTCTGCCTCAGCCTCCCAAGTAGCTGGGATTACAGGCCTGTGCCACTATGCCTGGCTAATTTTGTATTTTTAGTAGAGATGGGGTTTCTCCATGTTGGTCTGGCTGGTCTCGAACTCCTGACGTCAGGTGATCCACCCACTTCAGCCTCCCAAAGTGCTGGGATTACAGGCATGAGCCACCACACCCAGCCGTTCCACTGATTTCTTTTTTTTTTTTTTTTCTTTTGAGAAGGAGTCTTACTCTGTTGCCCAGGCTGTAGTACAGTGGCACAATCTCAGCTCACCACATCCTCTGCTGCCTGGGTTCAAGCGATTCCCCTGCCTCAGCCTCCTGAGTAACTTGGACTACAGGTGCTCACCACCACACCTGGCTGATGCTTTTCTTTTTTGTTGTTGTTGTTGTTGTTGTTTGTATTTTAGTAGAGACAGGGTTTCACCATGTTGGCCAGGATGGTGTTGATCTCCTGACCTCATGATCCACCCACCTCTGCCTGTTATCCTTGGGTTTGTTATATATTTTAATGGTATTTTCATATTTAGTTTCAATTGTAAAAAAATAAACATATTAAAAGTACAAGTGATATTTTAACAGAGCCCTACATGTACATACCATTAAGATGTTATCTGTTAACATGTCACCATATATCTGCCTGCTCTCACTCTCTCATGCATGCTCTCTCTCTCCCTCTCTGAATAAGTACAGCTACAGCTAGAGATTTACTCTTTTATACTCCTCTTTTGCCTTTCTCCCTTCTCAAGAATAACTAATATGAGGCTGCGTCATTTATTTATTTATTTGATAAATATTTAATGAATGGCTACCATGTGCTAGACATTATTGCAGGTATTTTAAATAGATCAGTGAACTAAGAGAAAACACAGGTTTTTGCCCTTCCAAAGTTCACATTTTAGATGGGCAATATGTATTATAATCAACAAACAAAATTAATTAATAAATACATTTTATATTATTTGAGAGAGTGACCAATGCTGTGGAAAACTAAAATGATGGAGCAGATAAGGAAAACTGAATGGTGGGATGAGGCAATTATAAATTGAACGGTAACAGGACAAAAATTTTAAAGAGGTAAGAAAGTGAAGACATGAGCTTAATAAATATTTGGAAAAAGTAATTTCCAGACAGAAGGAATAAGCATAACAAAGGCTCTTACAGCCAAAGTTTACCCTGCACGATTTGGGAACAAGTGGGGCTGTAGCAGAGAGAACTAAGAAATGAATTCAGAAAAATGTTAGGAGTTGGGTTATGTGGGCCCTATTAGCTCATTGAACTTAATTTCAGAGAAATGCAGAACCATTGTAGAGTTTTGAGCAGAAACACAACATCATCTAACTTACATTTCAAAAGGAACATTCTGATGTTAAGAACGGACTGAAGAATAGCAAAGATAGATGCAGAAATACAAATTAGGACAAAATTGAAGTAGCCAGAAGTTTATGGTAGCTTGTACTGGTGAGAATACTAAAAAGTTACTGATAATACATATACTTTGAAGCAGAGCCTAAAAGAAGAGCATCATTTTTAATCTTTGCTACTGTTACTTAAGCATTTGTGTTTTAATTTGCTACATCCTGATTTCATTGCATGAATTATTATATTATAGTAAATTCAGTGTATCACATGTGTTTATTAACTAGATTTATATCTGTTAGAAGATGATGACCTATACACTCTGCAACTATGAAATTAAGATTTGCTGAAGGCAAATTAGAGTAATTAATCACATTATCATGTGTCATTCAGACAGGCAAGAACAAGACTGCAATGAAAGGAAAGATGAAATCCAGTTATGAATTTGTAATTTAGGTGAAAATTTGATACCTGCTGAGCAACATTCACATTTCAAATGTAATTCAGAATCACTTTATTCCTTTAATTGGATAGCACTATATAAAGTTTTGGTAAGCAGGCAAAGCTTGTTTTGAAGAAAATATATTGCTGCTAGCAGCTTTGTTGTCTTTAAATCTATACGTTAGCACAGGAAACACAATCATTTCTACCCTTCATTAATCTAGTAAATTGCCATATCCTACATCAGTTTTTAAAATATTTTCCTGAATGATTTTCAAATATCTCTTATTTTCACCTACCAATGTTCCTAGGATGTTCCAACCAACCAAAGTATTTTTTGTTAGAATAATTAGTCCTACTACTTCTGAACCCTTCAGCTACTTCATACATAATTAGGGTCATTGCCACATTAATACTAGAAAAAGCCATTTCTTCCTCATTGATTCTATAAAATTGTATCTAATGTATAATTTCTTACTGCAAAGTGCAGCCATTTGAGTCTTTACAAAGATTTTCCAAGTCATCATATATATTTCAAAAAGTATACATCAAAACTAGCTTGAAATGCAAGGAGAAAATAATTTCTGAGAGATAATTTAGTATCCTTTTCTTTAGTTTACAAGAGAACATATTTGAAAAAATAAAGTCACTAAGAATAAGATAATAAGAGCAAATTAAAGCATATTTATTAAATTCTGTACCTTAAAAATATAAAGTACAGGGTACCAGCAGGATAGAGAAATAGGAAGTCCCATACCTTCCTTTTTCCATATGGGCACCTACTCAACAACTGTATGTGAACAAATTCCACAAATCAGCTAAGAGGCTTCTACACTTCAGGTAAGAGTGAAACCAGCTGCATCAAACTGGTAGGAAAATTCATGGCACTCACTTGGTATAATCCTTTACAATGGCTCAGCATAGTATCACCAAGTGAAAATTAATGGTTCTCAACTTTTTCTTCAGGAAGAATACAGAAGCCTGGAACATACTTCCAGTGTTCAGACTTTTGAATGGCAGGCTTTCCGAGGATTCCATCTTGCCTGACTCTTGCTAGTGACAGAAAAGGGTACCAGGTTAAGGGCCATGCAGAATAAAGGCAAAAGATTGGACTGGTACACACTCACTGCCATAGTTCCTCCCCTGCCGGCTCCACACAGAAAAAGTGGAAGAAAATTCCTAACATCCAGCTCCTCCCCAGGAGGGAAAGAATTAGAAAATGTATTCAACATTCTATCCTTTTGGAGGGCTTCCCAAGGGACTAGTTTCTGTCCCATCTGTCTTTGGATGTAAACAGGATTTGGCATTCCCTAGACTGCTAGAGACCAAAGAGAACAAAAGAGAAATGGGAAGCTTGCTGCTGCTCCCAGAGATCTGTGGTACAACAAACAGAAGCCAATACAGCATAGCAGCCTCAACCTCAGTGGAGAAATGGAAGAGTGGCACCTGCATACAATCATATGAGGCCTTTTAACTCATTGATAGAACTTACTCTTAATTTTTGTCTTGTTTACCTTAGAGCATTCATGGAGCCTCGAGTAATCTGGAATTCTGGGAGCTGCTAAGAACAAAAAAGAACTGAGTAAATTGCAGCAGCTCCAGAGAACCTGCGATGATCCAGAGAACCTGCAATGATGCAGAGAAGCAACTGAGGGAGCAAGACAGATTGAGGTCCTGAGGTGAGAAACCAAAAAAAATCACTGTATTTGGGAATTTACACATACAAATCCACAGAAGACACATCCATAGAAAAGGTATAAGATATCCCTAGAATCTCAACCTGGGCTGATTGGTGAAGATCTTTCCCGTATGAAACCAGTCTATGAAGACTGGGAGAGGCGACTGATTTTTCAAATGCATCAATTTTAAGACAGTTAAAAACATGATTGAAGTAAAGCAACAACATGTACCACAAGAAACCAACTGTAAATAAACGAAAGTCAATGAATTACCTGACAAACGATTCGAAATAACCATCATGAAGATGCTCAATGAGCTCAGAAAAATTATTCATGAGCAAAATGATAACAAGGAGATAAACATTTTTAAAATCAAGCAGAAATTTTAGAGCTGAAGAATATAATAACTGAATTTAAAAACTCACTAGATAAGCTTAACAGAAGACTTGATCAAGCAAAAGAAACAATCAGCAAATTTAAAGACAGGTCATTAGAAATCAACCAATCAGAGAAGCAAAAATAATAAAAAAAATTAAAGAAAGCATAAATGACTTATGGGAAATCATGAAGTGGACAACTACATACATTATGAGAGTCAAAGAAAGGAGTAGCGAGAGAAAGCAGGAAATAAAAGTTAAAGAAATAATGGCCCCAAATTTTACAGATCTAGAGAAGGAAATGGATAGTCATACTCAGGAATAAGTGAATCCCAAATAGGATGAACCCAAAGTAGTTTACACTGAGGCACATTATAATCAAATTGGCAGAGGTCAAAGACAAAATGGAAATTTTGAAAGCAGCAAGAGAAAAGCAACTCATCACACACCAGGAAGCCTACATCAAACTATTAGTGAATTTCTCAGCCAACCCTTGCAGGCTAGGAAAGCTTGTGGAATAATATATTTAATTAAAGTGCTAGAAGAAAAACTACCAAATAAGAATATTATAGTGGCAAAACTATCTTTCAAAAATGAAAGAGAAACAAAAGATTTTCTCAGAAAACAAAAGCCAAGTGAGTTCATTACCACTGGACCTGCCTTTTAAGAAACGTTAAGGAGAGTCCTTCAAGTTGAAATGTAAAGATACATGAAAGCAAAAGAAAAGCAAACTAATATATAAAGCTCTCTGATAAAGGCAGATATATAGACAAATACAGAGTATTGTAATACAGAACCACGGTATATAAATCTCTTTTAATTCTCCTAAAGAAGATAGACAAAAGTATAAAAATAACTAAAACTATAAAAATATGTTAATGAATACTGAATTGCTACAGACAGATGGTTAGTGTCACCCCAAAATTCATAAGTTGAAATCTAATCCCCACTGTGATGGTATTTAAATGTGGGTCATTGCACTGTAATTAGGTCATGAAGGTAGAACCCTTATGAATGGGATTATTGTTCTTATAAGAGGAGGCCAGAGAGCGAGCCAGCTCTCTTCCTGCTCTGTGAAGACCCAGAGGAAACACTGCCAAGGCCATCTTCAAACCAAGAAGGTGACTCTCATCAGAACTCAACCATGCTTGTACCCTGATCTCAGGCTTCCAACCTCCAGAAATGTGAGAAACGAATGCTTGTTTATTAAGCCACCCAGACTATGGTATTCTGTTGAAACAGCCCGAACTATGATAAAAATATAAAAAGTTATTCTTGCTTATATGTAGAATCTAATAAAGTTGAACTTGTAGAAGTAGAGAGTAAACGATGGTTACCAGAGGCTTGGTGCAGAGGAGGTCAGTGAAGAGGAAGGAAATGGGGAGCTGCTTATCAAAGGATACAAGGTTTCAGACAGACAAAAGGAATAGATTTAAGATTTGTGGCACACCAGGATGTTCATCGTCAATATAATGTATTGTCTATTTCAAAACAATAAAGAAAGTAAATTTCAAATGTCTCACCATAAAAGGTAAGTAAGCAAGGTCATAGATACATTGTCACTTGATTGAATCAGACCAAATTATACAGATGTATCAAAACATCACATTGTACCCCATAAATATACACAGTTATATAATTTGTATTTTTTAAATAAAGGGGATAAAAAAAGAAATTTGAATGTCGCTAATTCTACTGTATATTTCAGGATATACTCTAGGAAAATAAAGGAAAAAATCATTAGATAGGAAGACATGGACCTGGGAAAATGCAAATTAGAAACAACTAGAGGTTAAAAGGCTCAAAGAAGGGAGAAGTTATTTAATCCAATAGAAAACATGATTAAACAGCTAGATAAATTTGACTACAAATTGTTTATTAATTAATAGCATTATTATTACATCAGAGTGACCTAGCTGGATTTATTAGGTTCAAAATCTATGACTCCCAGACATTCATTTGACTCAATATACATTATTATACTTTAATATCCAAGAAATGTTACTGCAGCATCGCAGGAATAAAGAGTTAGGAGGAATCCCTATTTCTTTAGGAAACTCAGCACAGAACTGTTAGTGCAGAAACTTTGGAAACAATCACAGAGACATTTGGTGTCCTCAGGGCTTAAATCTGTGGTAACGTGTGGCATGAATCCATAATAAAGCAAGCACCTTTTATCAAAGGTTATCTTTCTTACAAAGGGTACTACCAGCTGAGAGAAGGTGGCCACACACACTTCAAGAAATTTCAACATCAATAAGGAAGTCAGAGTGGAAGACCATACAATTAATTCTTTCCAAACACATCAACTGAATACTCTCTGGAAATTGAAACAGTAAAATCACTAAGATTTGAGATAGGGTAGTGTTTTGTTTACAACTTTCAGTAGGGCAGAGTTCCTGATCAATGAGCCATCAACCTTTAAATTATTTATAATACATCTTAAAACATATTTACAAGCTGGTGGAGATAGGAAACATTCATTTTATATTAGAAAATTTATTAAAGATTACATTGCAAAAATAATTAAATGGGAAAATACGCTTTTTTTTTCAAGTGATGGCAAAAACAAAAAAGAGGGCTTTGATAAAAATTAAACAGTTGCTCCTGGTTAAAACTCTTAGAAAGCTAAGAAAAGAATATTATGAATGTAATACCATAAAATAATATCTAATGTAATACTTCATAATGAAATACTGGAGTCTTTCCCGCTGACACCGAGAGCAAGACAATAATGTAGAACATTTCCATTATTGTTTGGCATTTTCCTGAAGCTTTATCTCATAATATGCTAAAATGAAAGGGTAGAAAAGTTACCATTATTTCAATAATGTAAGATTATATGCCCAGAAATTTCAAGAAGATAAACTGAACATTTCCAGAATCATTAAATGACGAGTAAGAATATTTTAAAATTAACACATTTCTACATTTTCATATAAAACAATAACAAGTTTAAGAATATTTTAAGTTTTGAGTTGCACAGCTATAAAAAAAATCCAGAAACACTACAAAGAAGAAATATGAAAGACCTTTATGAAGCAAGCTATAAAAATCTCTACAGAGATAGAAAATAAGTTTACATTTAAACATGAAATATATTTATTGCATATTTTTGGTGGGAAGACTAAATATTACAAAGTGTGAAGATGGATTTTTTACCAATTTTTTTAACATGCCAGTATTTTCCAATTAATCTAAAATGAGTAGCTAAAATATTTATAATAAAAAAGTTAATAAGTACATTGAAGGGGAAAACAGGCTGAATGAAACACAGTAGTAATTAGCACATCATTGTGTGCTTTGCCAAAAATGAATAATGAACATAAACAATGATGCAGGAAGATTATCTAAGGGTGTTTGTGGGAGTAGATTTGAGGGGAAAAAGACTACAGTGTGAAAGACCAGCAAGAATACAGCTATGTGACAAGAACTATGAAAAAGACAGAAAAGGAAATAGTGAAAAGGGGAAATATACTTGAGGAAGAACTGATGGGTTTTTATAATAATACAATAGAAGGACTGAAAGGGAGAGAAATCTAAGAGCATAAGTATTTCATCTTGAGGGACTGTGGCATGGAGGTGGAGAAAACTGATGGGAAGTATACAGTAGAGAAACAGGTTATGAGTTTCCTTTTGGACAGAGCAAGCTTCAGAAGCAGCACACCATTCTCAAGTTCAGAGTATTAGCTGTGCTCCTCATGTAGATGTATAAATTAACTAGGATGATAGCAGTATTGGAAAATGAACATCATGCAGGAAATAAATGTCTTCAAAGAAAGAGGACAATGAATAAGATGGTGGACAGACAATAGCGACAAGGAGGAATGGAGGGTTGTATAGTCAAATATGAGGTTCAAAAAAGAAGGAGGAATTGTGATCTGTAAGACAATATGAGAGTCATTGCTTAATTTAACAAATGATACTGTTATTGTAAATATTATAGCATTTTCTACATAATGAATTTAACAGAAAATATGTTACGATTCTGCATTTAAAAATGTAGTATCCATGTAACTCTGACCCAGAGTAACTCTATTTCATAATTCTGCTAGATCAGAAGCTCATTGTGGATAAGAATAATTCTTCATAAATTCCATATTCCATAGCACAGTGCTGGGTTTCCCCCTGAATCTTAATAGAGAAAATCTGGCAATGTAAAGTGCCACATAGTTATAAAATCTTTGAGTCATCACAGCAGATATGCACAAAGTTATTTAGCACAGGTGTCTCCAAAGTTGAAACACATTTGGGGAGTAAAAGGTACCTATGGTTCTCACACTCACACTCCTGGTGTGATTCTGTGCTAATGTTAGCATGCTGAAATATAACGTTAAATGTGTCATATTTCTGGGTGACTCATTAGCTGGTAGGAATTTGTTAGAGGAGAGCCAAAGCTTTCCAATATGTCTATCTTTATTTGGTAATTTCTATGTTTATATTTCTCCATTTAGAGAAAATTCCAGAGCGTTTGGAAGCACGTATAAATACATGCAAATGGCTTAAAGTTTTATATGCCACGTATTATTTTGATATACCCCAACTGGAGAGTAGAAACTCTCTTGTCTGTGTTTCTAAAATATACACCTACCTCTGCACTTACAAGATATTGCAACTATTTATATTCACATCTATCTTCCTCACTATAGTGAGACCCCCTTGGCACAGAGACCATGCTTCATTCATTTCTGTATTATTAATGCTTACTAAAAGTTTCTTGCACTTAATAAGCATTCATTAAATGTTTCTTAACTAAATGGATGAATTAACATAATAATTTAGAAATTAAATTCTTATGAAACAATGCAAACAATTCAGTAAAAATCTCCGAGATAAACTATATTATTCAATTTACTGAAATGTGGGAGTTGGATTTAAAAGTTTTCCTGTTATGTCATAATTTTAATTTTTCTGTCTGTCATATGGTTTGAATCCTAGTTTAGAAATTATTCCTGTATACTACCTTCAATTAGGAAGAACAATACATTTATGGTATTTATTAATAACTATAAAGGCTGTAGTATCTCAAAATTTACTATTCTGTGTATCACTTTTAGTTGCAAAGGTTCTAAGAGCTACAGACTGAAAAAATAAAGAAAATTTGAATGACTATATGTTATGTGAGCCTAGGATGTTACAGGATTCAATAATATCAGATTTTGTACCCCTCACTTTTCTCCTAAGACTAAATGCAACTCTTCCTTTCGACACATCACCAAACAACAAGGAAAAAAAAACTTATATTGAATGTATAAGGTAAAAAATAGTAATTTTACATTGCTCTGAATAAATTTGACTGTCCAAATGCACAGAATGGAGGACTTGAGGTCAAAATTCAGTTCAGCTCAAGAAACATTCTTTCAGCACCCACACAGGTAGGTTCCGTGCTGGGTGCTATGGTCTGTAAAAACACAAGCCCTCTTGGAGCTAAAAGTTTTCTGGGAAAATCAAATATAAATGATTATAATAAAAGCAAATAAGTATAACACAAATGTTCCATCTCTGTGATTGTATGTGATTTAACATCTATGATCTTCAATTGTTTTGTCTGCAAAATAATGGAATTAATAGAACTTGTTTCAGATCATTGTTGTGACAATTATATAGGATAATGTATATAAAGTTCTTGGCATAGTACCTGGAATATTGAAGCCACTCAACAATGCTATCAATTAATAGTAATTATTTTATATGATACTCAAAGAGGCATCACAGAGAAGAAAGTGATTAGGTTTATTTGTAAGATTATGGTTTACAGATTGTATCAATCAGGGAACAATTTATGGGAAAGTGATGTAACAGTATATAAAAAAGAAAGACAGCACAGAGAGCTATGTATAAACATTCTTTATTTGCTAGCTGTGAGATTTCATAAACTCTCTAAGTCTCTACTTTCTGATGTGTAAAATAAACATTATAATATGTACCTCATCACAATGAAGACTAAATACGACAATGTGTGTGAAAATAGTGCCTGACACATAACAAGCATTCAGAAAAAGGAAAGAAGGGAGGAAGGAGAGAAAAAAATTCTGAGAGAAAAAGAGAAATTAAGAGAAAGAAAGGAAGGAAAGGGAAGAAGTGGAAGAGAGAGAGCAAGGATAAGTAATAAAACTGCTAGAGTGTTGTATCAGTTATCATTACTGTGTAACAAATTATCCCAAAACTTCATGACTTAAAACATCTATTATTTCACAGTTTCAGTGGGTCAGGAATCCAGGTCCAATTTAACTGGATTCAGGTTCTCTGGTTCAGGTTCTCTCAGAATTCTTCAATGTATTGACCAAATCTACAGCCCTTGCAAGGCTTCAGTAGAAAAGGATTTACTTGCATGGTTATTTGTATAGTTGTTGACAAGATTCAGTTCTCCAAAAGATATTGGCGTGAAAACCTCATTTCCTGACGACTGTTGCCTGTAAGCCACCCTTAGTTCCTTGCTAAATGGGTTTCTTTATAGGACAGAGGGAAGAGAGAAAGAAAAAGAGAGAAGGAAGTCATAGACTTTTATAACCCGATTTCAGAAGTGATATCTCTCTTTTTCTTTTCTTTGTTCTGTGTATTATAAGCAAGTCGTCAGATATTAGATCCAGCCCTTGCACAAGGGGGGAAAATTATACAAGACTTGAATACCAGGAGGCAGGGATCATTGGGAGTCATTTTAGAAGTACCTATTAAAAGTGTTCATACCAAAGCTGACATTTATAAATATAGTGGTTAGGACTATGGACTCCTAACATACTGCCTGCACCCAAACCCTGGCTCTGTTACTTAATGACTTTATCATTCAGAACGAGTTACTTAACCTCTCTATTCCTCAGTTTTTCACCTGCAAAAGTTAGATGAAAATAATTTCTACAACATTAGGAGTAAAGAACTTAACAATATTTAACATGCAATATTATAAACTGTTGAAAATAGAGTCAAAATGCAGCAAGTCACATGATTCAAGCGAGTCTGTCTCTACTTGCAATGTGCTTCTCCCAAGTCACCTTGGTAAGACCCCCTGTCTGGGTCAGGTTGTCAATTTAAAACAATCCTTGCTTCTGGTGGAGTGCCTTTATGTTCTGTTGCAACAGGAAGTCACCTGGCAGCCAGGAGGAAAAACTTCCCCACTGCCTTCATTGGCAGGTCATGAGACAAAAGATTGGCAAGAGAGAACTTTTCTGATAATTCCTCTAAGATGAGAAAGCAATTTTAATCAAATATATTGACATAGTTTGGACATCTGCCCTCTAAATCTCATGTTGAAATCTGATTCCCAGTGTTGAAAGTGGGGCCTAGTGGGAGGTATTTGGATCGTGGGGGTGGATCTGTGAATGACTTGGTGCTATTGGTTCAGTATCCAGTGAGTTCTCAAACTATTAGTTCCCATCAGATCTGGTTGTTAAAAAGAGTCTGGCACCTTCTTCTCCTCTCTCTTTCTTCTCTCTCACCATGTGATGCCTGCTCCCCTTCACTTTCTGCCATGAGTAGAAGCTCCCTGAAGCCATCACCAGAAACAGATGCTGGCACCAGGCTTCTTATACAGCCTGCAGAATCAGAAGCCAAATAAACCTCTTTTTAAAAATACATTCCCCAGCCTCAAGTATTCCTTTATAGCAATGCAAATGGACTAAGACATATATAAAACCAGAAGATTGGATCTTCCCAACCCCCTCCCCCAGAATAGCAAAGCTAGAAATATGGAAGAAGCAATCCCAGTTTTTATAAATGGTAAAAGCTGTTAATTTTGCAGTGAATTTTATACATGTTTATTCACAGCAGAGAAATCGTGTTATTTCCAGCTCCTCTTTTTATTGCTAGGAAGCCTCACAGAATTACAACCAGTGAAATATTCCCCTTTTCTCTTGGGTGATAATAAATTTCCCAGTGGAAAAGAAATCATTTTGCATTCTTGCTATATAATAACTCAAATATTTGGGCATGTTGTAGTATAACATTTTTAATCGTCTAATCAAGATAATGCTTTATTTGCTTAAAAATCTAGGTATAAATATTTTTCTATGCTTACAAGGAATTATATATGTAAAAGGGACCCCTGTAGTAGCTTCATGCTTTCATGTTACAGGTGAGGTAGATAAGGCTAAAGGGCTAAAAAATTTGCCAAATTTATACAATTTTTGGACTCATAAAATAACAGCACATGTATTTATAATGAAAATATCAGTATTGGGTCAGGCACTCTGCCAGATCCTTCCCATTTCTATCTCACATAAATCACAAACTAAATATGATTATACCCTTTACAAATGAAGAAACTGAGGCTAGATAATTCATTTACTCATTGCTTTAATATTGTTGCACTCCTATATGTGACTATGTGAGACATGGGGTGAAAGGTAATGAGATGACAGACCTACTTTCTACCTCTGAAGAGCCTACCTTCGTGTAGGGGTGTGGAGGGGAGTGCATACCAATCAAGTAAAGAAACAAATAAATGAATACAAATTGTGATTGGTGAAGGAAGCAACCAGAGAGCTATGCTAAGACTAAAGAAGGAAGAGGAAACTGATGTCTTTGAAAGAGTAAATCTTCAGCTGAGCCTGAAATAAAGAGAAGTAGTCAATCGGGAGAAGAGGGAAAATAGGGGTTCCACGAGAGGGGACTGAAGGGACAAAGAACCTAAAGGCAGGTAAGAATCTGACTGCTTAAAGAACTAGAAGAAACCTGCCATGGGCTGCATAACTTGCCTGAAGTCTCTGGGATAAGCCCTCAAGTGTGTCTTCCCCCAGCTTCCTGACTCTAACATCCATAATCTCTCCCCTTCCCTATGCTCCTAAGGAAAGTAGGTGGTAAGGAAAGGGGCCAACATGACCATAATCCTAAACCTCTATGTGCTCATAAAACATCTTCCTTCTAAAAATCTTCAGAGGTGACAGCCATCCCAATAGAAACCTTCATCTTTAAAATTCACCATGAGGAGTCAAAGAAAACTGCAGCCATTTGTGTTGTGTCCTCCCGAACAATATTCGTAACACGAAATGCACTAAAAAGAAGGGACTTCCTTCTACACATCTCAAAATAAGACTACACAGGAGCTAAAAACAATAGCAGAGCCACCTCCTACTCTTTCCCTGAGGCACTGCCAGTTGAAGGTAATGCTGGCTCCCCAAAATCCAAGGCTGGAACGATTGCAGCAGTTTTTTCTTTCTTTCTTCCTTTCTTTCTTCTTTTTGGATGCTCCACTGATAGTTTTAATAACAAGAGTAGCAAATAAGCTTTATCTTGGCATTAAAGGAAGAGAATTATTAGCTCCTGATCACCTACTAAATGCCAAGTAACATTCTAGGCCTTATGCTTATATTACCTCATTACTTCCCTCCTAGCAAACTAAGTTGTAGATATTTTTTTAAATGTAGTTATTTGAAAAAAGCTCAGAAAAAGTGAGATTTTTACTCTCACACAAATAAAAAATTTAAACTCATGCTTAATTTACTCCAGATTATAATTTTTGTATTTTCCCAATACAACTGTATCTTTTGAGGTAAGATAGTGGGATAGAATGGCAGAGTTCACAGCATGGATGGAAGAGGAAGTTATTGTATATTATGGTACACAAATAGCCTCTGGTTTGATAGTACAGTTTTGGGGTACACTAACAAAAGCAGGTTAGGGACAGATTATATTCCACCTAATTGGCACACAACTGGATACATTTTGATACATTATGATCATTGGTAGGTCATTATTCCTGGGTAACCAAAGATAAAATGTAGAGAAACCCCATGCTGTAATTTGGCATTTAAATAAAGTTTTCCTGAATTCCAATCTGTAAGCAAAGGCAGATTCAACAAATCTCTTAGGACAGCCTCTGGTGTAGGCAAACAATCTGGCACCAAATGCAAACACCCCCATACATCCCACATTTGTGTGCTGAGTCAAAATGCTATAAGAATATAAATTCCTGCCCAGCAGACGCTGGGGCTGCGTGCTTGCTTTGAGAGATGGTTTTGTGAGGTGCTGTCCCAATTCTTTTTCTACACTAATGGGCAGATTGCCTTACAAGTACAAATCGTTATCAAAATAGACCAGAGATTTGACAGTACCCTTCATCGGCAATTTCAAATGCACCAGCTGTATGCCAAGGTAAAATAAATCAACCTGTTCTAAAAGCAGGTTAAGTTGATCTACAAGTTAGCTTCTGGAAAAGGCAAGTGTAAATGAGGCCCACGGTCCTCTGAACTGAAGAAAAAATTATTCATTGCAGAAAGGTATTACTTTTCTTTATTCCCCTAAATGGTTAAGATTTAGATTTACTTTTTTTCTCTTTTAGCTCTTTTGCTCATTTAAAAAATGCCAGAATATGAGTGTTAGGTTTAAATATCCCTTTAAAAAGTTATATAAGAGTAGCATTACAGGAATGCCCAAGTGAGCCTTTGCAAGTGAAAATCAATCAATCAATAAATAAAAACTAACATTTCTGAGCCTCTAATGGGCCAGGCACTGTGCTATAAAATTTACATATGAGCTTGGGTATGAAAATGGGACTTTCCTGTTGTCTGAGCATTTTGGCTCAAGTTACACATCTGCAGACAATGAGAGGTAAGTCCCACCACAGTCTGAAGGCAGCAGTCAGGAGGTATAATAGTCAGTTATCTGGGTGCCATAGGAAGCACCACACCAGCCCTTCAACCTTCAGCTTATCACCCCACCCAGTTCATATAAGGTCAGATGGAGAAGAGTTGCCAGCCTACTGGGAAACATGTCCACCTCTCCTCCCTAGTGGGATAAAAGAGGTAGGTGGTTCTCTACTGGCCACCAGCCAAGAGATGCAGAGGACCAAAATAAAAACTCACAGACGTCGAGAATGCTTGAAAGAAGAAAAGATTGTCATATTCCTCCATGGCTGGATGCTCGATGACCTAGGGAAACCCATACAGTCAGCTCAATGTTTTCATGAGAATACAGTGTGGGGAGAAATATCTTAGGATCTGGATATATATTTTCTAGAGTTTTATCCTAAATTGAAATTAGTATTTGCTTTTCATGAGAATATTCTTAAGGTGGGATGACAAGAGATGCCATAAAGTATAAGACAATAGGAGAAACTAGCAAATGATTATTCATGTTCACATTTGTCATGGAAAAGATAGTGTAGCAGTCCATATTCACACCGCTATAAAGAAATACTGAAACTGGGTAATTGATAAATAAAAGAGTTTAATTGACTCACAGTTTCACATAGCTGAGGAGGCCTCAGGAGACTTATAATCATGGTAGAAGGAAAAGCAGGCACCTTCTTCATGAGGCAGCAGGCAAGAGAGAGCATGAGTGTGCAAGACAAACTTTCAAGCACTTATAAAACCATCAAATCTCATGAGAACTCATTCACTATCACGAGAACAGCATGGGGGAAACCATCCCCATAATCCAATCACCTTCCACCATGTCCCTCCCTCGACACATGGGGGTTGTGGGAATTACAATTTGAGATGAGATTTGGGTAGGGACACAGAGTCAAACCACATCAGATGGAGCCTCTTTGGGCCAAGTAGATTCCACAAGACATAACCGGATAACCAGCTTGAGATGTATTATTGAGACTACCCAAGGTATAACGGTGCAGTAAGTACCCTGGGATAAACTACTAGGACAAGATTCAACAGGCCAGGTGTAAAATGCCTTATGTCATCAACTGTCCAGTGTGAAAGGCTATGATGGGTATTCAACCAGCCCACACATTTGTGCCTTAAAAAACATTTGAACATTTGAACATTTGCCAAAGCAGGGGAAATATCAGATAATATGAGCCAAGATAGATTTTCAGACAGGGCAAAGTAAATAGAAATCACTTTCATCCGTTTCCTCTTCTCTCCCTTAACGCTGAAGGAGTCTGAAGGGTGAAGAAAGAGGGGAGATGGAGGGAAACAAAGGAATACTAAAAGGAGAAGCCATGCTGTCTTCCCAGTATAGGTGGAACAGATTTGAGACTGAAGTTTCAAATTTAAAATTGAAGTCAGGAAAAACATATAACTACCTGAAATTGAATCTTTTTGGCAAAAATAAAATTACTCATTAAAATAATCTAAAGCTGTAGACTCACCTCTAAGTATTATTAGTGTAAGAGAAATCCAACAGAGCATGTCTGAAGGAGATAGAAAAATAAAACAGTTTCCTCATTGAACCACCTCTTATCCTATTAAATAGTTGCATATTTTCTTATTTTAACTTTACAACATCCCTACTGAATAGCATTGAGAGTGATAAAACCATTCAAGGTCACATGTATTGTCATGGTTGCTCTGGGATTCACACTAAGATCTATCAGATTTCTGTGTCTTGTGTCTTCCTATTACACAGGAGAATCTATAAGGGGGAATATGAGATTAAATCTGGACTATCTAGAATTTAAGTTTATATGAGTGAGTGGATAAATTATTTGGTGAAGCAAGAAAAATCATAAGGAGCTTATGCATTATGTTAAAGCATTAAGACTTTATTTTGTCCTCATCTTATTCCATCTTATTCCTCCAAAAAAAACAGGAATGGATTCAACAGGTGGCCTAGGAATGAGGACAGGAATAGACAAGGAACATAGGTGGCAGAGGGTGGGATGATATTCCAGAAAGAACAAACAGGAAGAGCAAAAGACACACACAGGTCTCCATCTCTACTTGTTCTTTCTTCTGGCTGAAGTGCCACCCCCATGGCCCTACCCATCACATCCAAAGTTTGTATTTACAGTGAAGATTTGTTGACCTCTCTAGCCAAAGTTAGGGTGCATCTCTGATTTAATAGTTCATAGTAATTTACTTTATACTGCATTGTTTTTCTTTAATATGATATGTCCTTCTCTGTCTCCCCTTCAGATCCTGTTTAAAGAATACTATGTGTTACATTCATTTTTGAATATTCTGTACCTAGTAGAGTATCCTATACACAGTAGACTTGTCAAATACAATAATGAATGGATAGGGGCAGCGAGGAGGGGGAGAACATAAATTTAAAATTATTGAGACAGTCAAATTCACCTATGAGAAGCAAAATCTCCTTTATAAAAGAATTCAAAATTAATACATTCAGAACTAACTCCAAGAGAAGCAGATATATTTTGGAGAAAGAAATGAGGTTTAGTTGGTTGATTGGTAGATTAAGGTTTTAGAATTATAGTAAAGCAGTATCTCTACACATTCTGAAGTTTAGATGAAGTAGTCTCCTCTGTCAAGGTAAATTTAAATTGAAAATAGTTTCCATGTAAACATGTTAATTTAATATTAGATTTTGTATTAGGCAGAATAATGTCCCTCCCCAAAGATGTTAGTATACTAACTTCTTGGGGTTGAGAAAACATTATGCTACAGAGCAAGAAGGGATTACGTTTGCATATGGAATTAAGGTTGATAATTAGTTGAATTTAGAATTGAGAGATTATTATAGATTATCCAGGTATGCCTAATGTGGTCACAGGGGTCCTTTAAAGTGGAAGAAGGTGATAGAAAAAGAGGTCAGAGTCAAAAAGAGATTGGAAAATGCTATGTTGCTGGATTTGAAATGGAGGTGGAAGGTCCCAGAGTCAAGGAATGCAGTGGACTCTAGAAGCTAACAAGGCATAGAAACAAATTCTCCCCTAGAGCTTTCAAAAAACCCCAGCCCTGCTAATGCCTCGATTTTAGCCCAGTGAGACCAATTTCAGACTTCTGAGCTCCAGAACTGAGTAACAAGTTTGTATTTTTTAAGTTACAGAATTTGTAATAACTTGTTACAGCAGCAAAAATAAATCACGTTAGAGTCCACATTAATGTAATTGAATGATAACATTTAATAAAGACAAGAAAATAGCCCATCTCCCATATTACTACTACCTATGAAGCAAATCATAAAGAAAATCTCAGATCTTAAAACGTGCTTGTACCTTATGTGACTGGCTTTTTGCTGTTTGTTTGTTTGTTTGTTTCATTTTCTTCATCAGTGGTTAGTTATTACCTGCCCCAAATCCTCTCCTCTCTTTCTTATCTATAATTTTGGATCTGAACACAAGGACCTGGCTGTGCAGCCTGCAGACAATGGTGTCTTTTTCCATGCTGTATATGTAATCATTAACTCACTTGCTGTTTTGAATGATGCTTTCATTATCTCCAAATCAACATCTACATTTTTAGTGGAACATTAAATCCATTTTCCAGGCTTGGCCTTTTTCCTTGTCTTGTTCTAGAAAATAATTCCTGAAATAACTCAGATCCATGTGTATATAGAAGAATATTGAGAGATGGCCCCAAATTAGGTCATGCTTTATTACCATGTGCATGAAGTAAATTTTATTGGTCTACTCCCCTTCCATTCTGAGGACATGCATCCAAAGGATCTTGAAGGGAGGAAATCAAAATAAAGCACATCTTGGTAGAGAACACAGCTAAGTCCAGGCTATCTATACTATATGAAAAGGGAACCCTAAGAGAGTTAAAGGGGCTGTGTGTTTTCTGCAACAATATCTAGACACCTAGTAAGTGTTTCTATTTATTCTGATTGCCTGCATTACATATTATCCCAACATGAAGAGAATATCCTGAGGAAAGCATGCTAACTCATTTTTCCCCTTTGTTCAGTGTCTCACTGGTGTCATTTTGAGCTCTTTATGATATTTTCTGTTGTCATGATGGCCTTCTGAGGATGCTTGCTCTTACCCTAGACAGTCACCTGTAACATTCTGCTTGTATGCTTCAGGTTGGTTTGTGGTCCTGCTGGGAAGCCTTATTAATCATTTAGGTACCACAAAGTACCATCTCTCAAGTTGGGCTGAATATAAAGATTGGCAGGAAATGACCTGAACAGAAATATTTTGTCCCTTTCCTGCCTCTCACTTCCCACACATGCCCACTCTTTTTTCCCATAAACATTTAGAATGTGCAAAAAACCTTCTCTCCCATCTCTTTCCACCAATGAAAAATGCAGCTAATTAAAAATGTCAGTATCTTCTATAACCAAGTGCCCACATTGATTCTAGGTGCAATAAATGGTGAGCCCTCAGAAATACCTGTTCTAGAGTTGGTGAGGAGGAAGGACAGTTTTGTGACAGCTGAATATATGAGCATTTTCTCCAACATTCCTCTGACCTTTACACTGAGACAGGCATTTGGGTGGTAATGAAATCCTTAGTCTCTATTGACAGGAAAAGCATCTACGAATGACAGTTTTTATCACATAATAAATTGTCCCAAATGCAGCTAAGAGAGCAGTACTTTTGTCAAGTAGAAGTCTCAAAATTGAGCTTAAGCTGCTAATAAAAGCTTTAAAAATAAAATAAAAACAGCAAAGCTATTCTTTGGATATATTTGGCTTTATGCCATCTTCTCTGAAGTTCAAACACTAAAAGATACCTTTATGCCAGAAGAGATTGCTCTCTTGCCATGTATGGAAGCTCAGAGTCACAAATCCATTTCCTTCATAAAACCCTCCATGAGTTTCCATTGAAAATAAGTCTGTCTAATGCCATTCCATCTGCATCTTTCACATTGCACCTTACACTCTGGTTATTCAGATGCATGTCTTATCTTCCCTGATAAACTTCTCCTTTCATTTTCAGATAAGGACCAAAAGTGGTGGTAATAAGAGAAAAATAAGTTTTGGTTACATAATTAAGAGATTTTTCACTTTCAAAACTAGGCTGCACAATTTACTGGCTTCATAAACTTTTGGAAAATCATTGTGCCTCTCTGAGCCTCATTTTATCCTATTTCTAAGTCATTTTAGTCAGAATTGTGGAGCTACTCTGGTGTCCCTTACCATCCAATGATAATTTGAATTCACTTTTCACGAAAATATCTTGCCTAAACCTTCTTTTTTCCTAGGTGGTGTCTGTAATTTACATGGTGTTAGCTTTATTTCTTCTGTTTCTGGTAGACATGTGGGAAAGGCTCAAATTATACCTTTTATGGGAAATGTCAAATAAAATCTGGATTCTTTAGTACTTTAGGGTTTATGCTGGTCATAAGATGCCAGTAGTCCCCAAGAAAACAGTATCAAAACATTACCTGAGGATAAATGTCTCTGCATTACCAGCTCACAGCTCAGTGACAGGCCGTCATACCTGTTACCTCTGGTCATAACATGGATGTGACAGAGTCAGAACTCTAAGACCAAGGAATATTATAATGAGAGAAGTCACTTCTGTTGTTTCTTATGGTCATTTTAATCATATATGCTTTGCTCAAAATTGAGACTTTTGAGGTGGGCAAGGGGAATTCTTAACTTAGAACCTGAGGTTAAGTTGACTGTTAATAAAACGGTTTTAGCCTCCCTAAGCCAGAGAAGTTTCTGCTTTTATTGCCTGCCTTCTAGTTCCCAAAAAGATCATGGTTCCTGAAAAAAGAGTCAGAGTATTATCACCAATGTAAAATATATTTAAGAATATCCATTTGCAGAAGTATTGTTTTGTGGAGTAGTTGAATTAGTGTCTAATTAAAAAATACTTTATAAACGATTTAGTACAAGATAAATTTATAGGAACGGTGTTGCATTATTTGTTCCTGTTTCTCCCAAAGTGCTTCGTACCTAGTCATACTTCAGTACATGTTGGTAAAATGAACAGATATATACAAATGTTAATTTTTCCCTTATAAAATCAGCATTTTCACACATACAAAAGAATATCTATCATTATTTGACCTAATTACTTTAATTATCAATGTCTTGACCTCCCTAACCCAGTTAAGTTCTCTATATTAAATGTTGTCATAGCAACCTGCATTTTTCCATTCTAGCACTTTACACAATTACTAATTATTTTTTGGATTATCAGTTTAATAATTATCTGTTCTACTGGATTTCACCCTGAGTGTAAGAATCAATTTCATCTTGTTGCAACTAATAAAGTGCCAATATATTGCGAAATGCTCATTGAATGAATAAATGTACGTCCAATGTGATCCTCAGCACAGTTGTGCCAAAAGATACGATATGCTGCTTGTATTTTTGTTTGGGGATTTCATTAGTCCCTTATATCCAATTAATACATTTATACTTAAGATGTTCTCTCACACCTGCATGAAGTCTTAGTAAAAGAAAAATTAAACCTCCTGGCACAGTATATAAACCCTCATGAATACATCCCAAACTAGCCTCTTCAAACCATGATTTCCCATCATGCATCCAATTTTCTAGCCACGCTAGACTATTTAGTTTTCTTCAAACACTTCATATTTTTTTTGCACTTCTGTGAACTACTTTAAATTCTTTGTGGAATGAGAAGTGTAAATAAATAAGTGACATTATTTAAATAGAGCTTTTGGTGCCCTTGTTACAGTTTCCTCTGCTTTCCTTTCCTCCCTCTCTTCATTCACCTCTGAGGTCTAGCTCAAACGCTCTCTCCTGCATGAAGCTTTTCCTGATATTTAGCCCACACCACCCCTGGAAAACCAAGCAGAATGAATCACTCACCCTTCTGTATTTCCGCAGCACTAAGATTCTTCTATATTTTATTGCATCATGTTATAGTTCATTGTTCATCCATCTGTCTGTCTCTCTCTCCCTAGGCTTAAGGAGCTCATGAAACAGAAATGTGTGGTATTCATCACAGTATACACAGTATCTAGCACAGTGATGGGCACACAAATGGCATCCAGGCACAGCTCAATTTGGTCTTCTCCTTCAGGTTTTCAAAGAGCTGCAATCAAGGTATCATCCAGGGCAATGGTCTCATCTTAGGCTTAAGTGGGTAAGATCAGCTTCCAAGCTTATACAGTTGTTAGCAGAATTCAGTTCTGGGTAGGTCGTCAGAAGGAAGGCCTCAAGTTTCTTGCTGGCTTAGAGCTAAAGGCTGCCCTCAGTCTCTTGCCCTCTGGGCCTCTCTATATAGCAGCTCAGACCTTGGTAACTTGCTTCTTCAAAGGAAGAAAGAAACAACAAAAGATCTCAGCAATATGGGTACTACAATCTAATGTAATGTAATCACATACCTTTCATGTAGTCTACTGGTTACAAGCAAGTCATGTCCTGCACAGTCTCAAGAGGAGGGGATTGTAAATGGTCATGAACACCAGAAGGTAGCAATCATAGGAACCACCACCCTAGAGACTACCTGCCTCAGACCTCTTGGTAAAGGAACAGAATGAGACACAGGAGATGATTCTGGAGTCTGAATGATCCAACATAATTAATCCAACCAGGCCAAAACACAGAAGTCCAAAATCAAACAAGATAAAGGTTTTCCAGGTTCACTGTGCAGTGCTCGTATTTGTGCAGATAATCATGCCTAATTTAGATGTAAACAATATGCAGTTTTCATTTCTTAGTGTGATGGGAAAATCACCATTTAATCAGTGGGTCAGTCATAAAATTTTATATTGATTTATAATAATTTCATGTGTAGATTTAGTTTTTATATTTATATTTACTTTACAATTTATAACTTTTATTAAAAAATTACTTTCTAGTTCCAGGAAGATAGCTACAAGCAGGCCTTTTTTTCCTTGATGTGAGTTGATTACTGAGAACACAGACCAGATTCATATCCCAGAGAAAGAATTATTTGGCTCCTCATTAAATGGTCCAAATAGATATAGGTCAGAGGTGGCTTGGCGTTTTAGGGCTGGACCACCCAAACACAGGAAATCAAAATCCTTTGAAAATATGTGGCTACATGCTATTCTAATCACACCTTTCAAACAAAGCGTTTGTGCTTAAACACAAACTACTGTGTGTCAATCAAGTTGCAGCTGCCTGTTTTTATATTAATTCCAAAACTTTCAAATACTTCAGGAAAGAGTTTGGTAACTAAACAAAGCCAGCACTTGTTACCAAGAGAGGGTTTTAAATTCTGGACTTCTCTAAAGGTATTTGTTCCTGAGAGCCACCTACAAAGGCAAGCACCAAGTTAAATAGCCCTCTAGGTGTTACTGTACATAGAAATAGACACCAACTAGTTCCTAAGTAACTATTGCAGTTCAGAGTATATGCTGAAGGTGAAAAACACCTGATAAAGTGTGTGTATACTGGGCTTGGAAGAAGCCCTAAATTTAACTTCCAACTCTCCCATAAACTATTCTGATTTTATCAATTTCTTCCTCTGAAAAGTGCAAAGGGATTGAACTTGAAAAATCTCAAAGCCATTTTCTGCTCTAAAAGCCATGCAGAGGCCATTGGTACATTTTATAGCAACAGTTTTATTGGAAATACTCAAACATAATCTTTTGAAATGTGTAAATATTTATGAGATTTCAAAAGGTATCCCACACATGCATTTTCAAACCTCCTTATTTGATAACTTTTATAACTCACACTTGCAATAACAACCTGGTAATAAGAAATCTTTTTATTTGTTTATGCTTTTTCCCAAATAAATTTTCTTTCCCTGCTGCTAGCCTACCCTTTCAAATAAAGTGTCCTAAATGGAATTTTTCTTACAGCCAGCTCAGTAACACTTCTGGCATCAAATTCCTTAGAGTCTATCTGATATAAAACTGTTGGCATTTTTTTTTTCCTCTCTCCAAAGCCATTTTAGCATAATTCAGTAGAGAGAAATCGGCAACACTCATGTGAGTGGGCGCTTTCTTGGCATTTTCATCATGGGGCATAAAAATGTGGGTGCATGTTTCCAAGCCATCTTGGAAATAAAGATGCCCAGATGACTTCTTATTAATGTATTAAGAAACCGGTCTATTTCATCCCTTAAAAAAAGAAAACGGTCTTTTTTATGTACTTGTTATCTGCTTCAAAACCCAACGCCAAACAGTAGAACTTGATATAAAGCCAGAGAAAATTAGTCCCACTAATTGAATGGCCTTTGGCATATAGAAGAAGAGCAATGCTTGATGCTCAATTTATAAATGAGAAAATCGTATGTACCACCTGGGAAGAAACACAACCTCATTTTTTTCCTGTTCTAAGGTTATTTATATTGTATATTCCTAAAGAGAATAAACTACTAATTGATACACAATAAAACTGCACTGGCTCAAAATAAATCACATGACTAGGAAGTGAGATGTAAAAATGCTTAAATGCTCATGGGTAACCCTCAAGATTAACACTGAGGATTAAGTCATTTAGAGAAAATGAGTCCCATTTAGCTTAATAACATTGAATTCATGAGGTCTGAGTAAAAAATAATTCAACACTGATAATATGCATTTACACTTAGGGTCATTAAACATTTCACTTTACACCTCCTGCTAAGAGCACCTCTTTTCATCTCAAATGTGCCCGTGTCTGAATGCTAAAGCATATTGTCACCCTGTTTATAGTTGTCAATGTCTTATATGACAGCAGCTAGCAAAGGTTACAAAACATTCTAAAGCATTGATTAAAACATCTTTTTTATGAGCCGCTTCTTTAATTTTTTCAATTGTCAACCTTTAAATTGAGTAGCACAAAATGTCAAAATTATTCATCAAGGTATCTGTGTAAAGAACCAACTCATGAATATGGAAATGGAAGATTATATGTGTGGGTCCGACCAGTGATCTTCCTGGCCCAGAACTGTTCCCGTCATAGATGCTAAGGCAGATATTACAAACTGGCAGCCTGTGGGCTGAAAAAAATCCCATAGGCACTCCTTGAAAGGCTTTAAACATTTTTAAATTGGCAGATTTCATATAAAAATATAGAGTTTTAGCTTTTCTTGAAAAAGCCAAATATCTGGCAACATTGACCCAGATTCCCACAGGGCAATAACAGGCAGGACCTAGATAACAGCTGCCTCTTCTATACAAGATGCTCTCTGGCATATGACAGTCCCGCATCATTATCCTACACCCAAGCCTCTCTGCTCATTAAATTACCTGCCTGGCTCCCATAGGCATTTAAATTTGCTACTTCAGGGTTAGAAAATGAGAGTAGCGGTTACCACAAGGTTTGCTTTAAAGCCTAGAGATATTCTCGTATCTCTTTGTATTTTACCTGGCCTTAGGCTAACCTTCTGATATTTCTTATACCTCTTAGTGGCATTTCTTCGTTTTATTTTTATTTTCTTTTTAAAGTGTAATATTCTTCAGGGCTTCATCTTAAATCATTTTTTTCTCCTCTCTTTCCTTGGACATATCTAATTATACCTGTGGTCTTAATTATTCATGGATATCTCTTAAATATATATATCTCAATCCCAGACCTCTATTCTGACCTCAAAGCCAATAGATCCAACTATATAGAAGACATTTCCATTGGAATATATCCTATAAATTCTATCACCTAAATCGGACCAAAACTTTATCTTTTTTTAATAAAATCTGCCTCTTTTTCTATATTCTATCTTGAGTGAGTGCATTATTATCTATCTGAAATAGATCTCTAACTCCTGTCTCTTACTTTACAAATTTTGTTGATTCTACATCCACATTTTCATTTTGCCACTCCTACTCAGATCTATTTTCATTTTCTTAGTCAATATCCTTATTACTTCTCAACTGGATTACTAAAATATTATTTTAATTAGTTATTTCCCCTGCATGTATTTCTCTAGTATCTAATCCAATCTTGATATGACACCAAAATAAATTTTTCATACCACAAATATGATTGTTTGACTCCAAATATGGTGGTCAGTCTCATGGCCTTATCACAGTTCAATCTTGCCATGTAAAATAATTCCCCAGAAAATTATGTTATTCTATTATTTTGACTATGATATGGATTCTTCTTTTCCCCATGAAAGCAATAGCTACTTTTTCTTGGAGTCTCAAGTCAGGCGTTACCTACAGGAAGCCCTACCTTCCTGACCATTTTGATATTAGATGATCTCACACTACATTCTTCTACCAATAGTGCCTCTCATCATGTACTCTGGTGTTCACTTGTTTACTTACTTTCAATATAGACTCTTAAAGCCTGAGACAAAACTAGTATCCTATTTATGTTTGCATTTAAAATACTTAACAAAGGCCGGTGGCCACCTGGTGGCTCATGCCTGTAATCTCAGGATTTTGGGAGGCTGAAGCAGGCAGATTACCTGAGTTTGGGAGTTCGAGACCAGCCTGGCCAACATGGAGAAACCCCGTCTCTAGCAAAAATACAAAATTAGCCAGGCATGGTGGTGGATGCCTGCAATCCCAGCTACTCAGGAGGCTGAGACAAGAGAATTGCTTGAACCCAGGAGGCAGAGGTTGCAGTGAGCCAAGATTGCACTATTGCACTCCATCCTGGGCAATGAGAGTGAAACTCTGTCTCAAAAAAAACAATAAAATATTTACCACAGTGTTTAGCACATATCAAGAACTCAATACAGATAAATACTTTTATATAATTGAATGAATAGGTCTTTAAGGTTAAATGTTTAGTTCGATGGTCTTTGAAAATTTTGGAAACTTATTTGATTACACTATTAATTAAGCCAACTTGCCCATGCTCTAAAAATGCCAGTTTTTGAGTTCTCTTTTTAAATATTATTTTTCTAAAATTACTTCTTTTACATTTTAGTATGGGCATGGCACCTTTACTCATGTAATATGATCTAATGATATTTATGGACTCTCTATAAATACCAAAAGTGATTTTATAGAGATAAATTTTATACCCATTCTCAGTTCTCTTTACAGACTACATAGCCCTAACTAGTTTTATCTTCAGCAGTGCAAGGATCATGTTACCCTCTAGTTCTGGCCTTAGAGTGATTATGACATCTGTAACTTTGTGTCAACCATGATCACTTTTACCCCATATTATACTGGAGCCCTTAACTAAAAAAGAAGGCAAAGAAGAAGACAGACAAAACTGCCATTTAATATTACTTGCATAGAAAACCCAAAATGAACTATGAGAAATAAGAGAATTTCCAGATACATTATCAATATGTAAATTATCAACAGTGTTCCTGTCACTAACAGTAAATAGCTTCACAATGTAATTTTTGAAGAAAGGTTATTTAACTTGCCCAAGTTCATAGAGCTGTGGTATGCAGGGAGCTGGGAAAGAAGATGGACTTATTTGGACTTGCAAGTCAGGCTTTTAGTCATGGGCTATGTTGTCCTTCTAGCACAGTTAGCAAGTTTGCTACACAATTCTTTTAATCCAAAAGATGCAATTATATAAAACTTAGCTAGGCCGCAGAAAAATTGTCTTTTGTTCCCACTGTTTATAAAGTAAAAACCTAAAATGTGGGAATGAGGGTAAGTGATCATCTAAGTAAATTTTTGGGAGAAACAGTTTGAAAAATGTACTTCAGTTTTGATTGAGTAAAAATACTTTCAGTAATGTTTACTTTTCTCTAAGTTAAAGTTATTATTATAGTTTTTCTTGGACCCTGTAATACTTACAGTGAAGGATTTGTTGTCATGAGTCCCTTGCTATATTTAAATAAATATTTAATCCTAAGTAGGCATCTTTCTTATAATAAAATTGATAATTAATAAAACACCGGATCTTACAGTAGCCTTGGTGAGCCAAGTATGTGGATAGAGTGAAAACTGAAAAATTATTAAGAATTTCATCCAAATTTTCTGTCTTTTAAATTTATCCTGCTTAGGAGATTTTTTTAAAATAATTGTCTCTTAATCTAAACATTGTATTTTAGGATGAATAATGCTCCTCAAAGATGTCTACGTCCTAATCCCTGGAAACTATGAAAATGTTACCTCAAATAGCAAAAGAAACTTTGAATATGTGATTAAGTTAAGGATCTTGATATGGGAAGATTATTCTATACTATCCATTATAAGTGTCTTTATAAGAAGAAGGCAGGATGACCAGAAAGATAGAAGATAATGTGACAATAAAGGCAAAGATTGAAATGATTTGCTTTGAAGATGGAGGAAGGGGCACAAGCCAAGGAATGCAAACTGTGTTCTAGAAGCTAAAAAAGGCAAGGAAATGGATTGTCCCCTAAAGTTTCCAGAAGGATCCAGCCATCCAGAAATCTTGTCTTTAGCCCAGTAAAATGGATTTCAGATTTCTGGCCTCCAGAAATATGAAGTGAACAAATTTATGTTGTTTTAACTCATTAAGTTTTGTAATAACCTAGCCTGTGTTAGCCTAACTGACTCCATCTTGGCGGTAGGCTCCAGCTTGGCTTCTCCCTCCCTGCCTCAGCCCCCTCAGGTACATTACTGGGTCAGACTGCACTCAAAGCTCTGAACCATCAAGAGTGGTTCACACTGTTCACAGTACCTGTAACCATTGTAACCACATTCTGCATGGCAAGTCTACCTGCTATTGTGAATACCTCCCTTGGTGATTGATTGTATGGAAAGATCCCCCTGCTAACTCCCTTGATGACTGTGTGGAAATACCCTTAGCAACCAACAATCCTGGGAACCTCCTGCCCCCTGGTTACCAGCTTCCTTATCTAACTTGTTTGTTCTGCTTCTGTAAAATTCCGCTTCAGCTAGGCTTCCCGCCTCCCCCGCCACCTAAATCAAGGTATAAAGTGAAATCAAGCCCCTTCCTCAAGGCTGAGAGATTTTGAGCATAAGCTGACTCTCAGTCGCCAGCTAATAAAGGACTCTTAATTTGGAACTCAGAGCGTGGCACATTTCTCCTGTAAGTTGCTTGGATACAACAGTTGGAGATAACTTTGTATACCAATAATTAGAATAAAATAGAGATTTGAGAACTTGGAAGTGGAATGCTGCTTAATAAAATTTAAAATGTAAAAGTATCTTTGGAATTAAATAATGAGTAGAGGCTGGAAAATTTTCAAAGATCATGATAGGGAAAACTTACATTGATTTGAAGAGACTGATAGTATAAACATGGATGTTAAAGACTCTACTAGTGAAGACGCAAGAGAAATTGAAGTGGGACCTCTTAGAGAATATCTATATCATCTGTGGAATACCAAAATTGTGAAAAACAATCTGTTGGGCAGAAAAATGGACATTAAAGGTACTGCTGGGATGGCTTAGTAGAAAATGAGGAATGTGTTATTGGAAAGTGTGGGAGAGAAGATCTGTGTTATATAGCATTGGAAAGCTAAGTTGGTTACATCCTGCAGTTACATGAAAAGCAAAACTTGTAAACAGTGACTTGGATATTTAGGTGAGAAGATTTAAAAATACAAATGCAGTAGAAAAGTGTGAAAGGTGTGGCCTGTATTCTTCTTGATGCATATATTAAAATGTGACAGAAAAGGGTAAATTAAGGGAAGAACTATCAAGCTAAAAAGAACCAGGAGTTGATAATTTAGGAAATTTTCAGCCATTCCACATTACAAAAGATGTGAAAATTGGGAGATTCTCTGTTAGGAAAGTGTGTTCTACAGACAAAGCCAATATTTGGTTAGAAAACCTTTCTGATGTGCCTCTCAAGAAACAAATTGTTACGAAACTGAATCACACAGAGGGATATCTGAAGAGATTAATTAGGTGTGTGATTTAGGGAGCTCTTTAACTTTCTGAGAAGGTGTCAAAAATAGTGATGGGATTACCTTAGAAAGACCTATGTAAGAACTTTCTGCCTAATAGATTAAAAGGCTGCGGCATACATAGGAGACCTATAAGAGTTTAGAAAAATTTATATAGGCAGAAACACTGTCAGCTTAGGCTGAAAGAAACCAGAGAAAATGAAATCAAAGAAGGATGCCAGACTCAAAATTTTACATGGTTAAAACAGACTAATAAAACTATTCAGCTACAAACATGTGCTAGCTTTTATGAAAAAATCATAATTCAAAGGGTCATGCCTTGAGTCCAGAGGACAGAACTTCAGTCCCAGAGGTTAGAGTCATATTTCCACAGGACAGGGCCAGAACCACAGATAATTAATCATAACCTTGAAACCTAATAAGGTTTTCCTGATTTAATTTTAAAATTGCCTTGGGCTAGTGACTTTTCTTTCATTTTCTTCTTTTTTTGTGAATGTAAATGTCTGTAACTGTTACCCTATGCTTATCCCAACACTGTATTTTGGGAACAGATCATTTGTTTTCTAGTTTCACAGATTCCACAGAGGAGGGAACATTTTGCTCCAGGATGGATCCTATCAAACTCTTAGCTTATCTTATTTAGATAATGAAATTTGTGTGTCTTGAGATAATAATACTGAGATGGGATTTTGGCCTTTCAGTTGAAGCCTCAGTGAGTTGAGAATTTTGAGGATGTTAAGATCAGTTTAATGTATTTTGCATGAGGGAGTACATGGCCAGAGAGGGGACTGTTACAGGCTGAATAATGACATCTCCCTTTTCCTGAAAGATGTCCATGTCTTAATCCTCAAAACCTGTCAATGAATATATTACTTTACATGGCAAAAGAGACTTTACAGAGATGATTAATGATTTTGAGATATAGAGATGATCCTAGATTACCCAAATGAACCAAATGTAGTTACAAAGATTCTTATAATAGGGTGGCAGCATGGTCAGAAAAAGTGAATGCAATGTAAGGACTGAAGCAGATACTGGAATGATGTACTTTGAAGGTGAAGGAAGGGGCCACAAGCCAAAGAAAGCAGGCAGCCTCTAGAAACTGGAAATGGAAAAAGAAATAGATTCTCCCTGGAGCCTCCAGAAGAAATCAGCTTTGAAGAAACCCTGACTTAACCCAATGAAACTGATTTCACTGAATCTGTTTTTAATAAAACTGTCTTCTTATCTCTAGAACTCCTAAAGAATAAATCTGTGTTGTTTTAAGCTATTAGATTGGTGGGGTTTTTTTTGAGATGGAGTCTCGCTCTGTCATCGAGGCTGGAATGCAGTGGCGCCATCTTGGCTCACTGTAACCTCTGCCTTCTGGGTTCAAGTGACTCTCCTGCCTCAGCCTCCTGAGTAGCTGGGACTACAGATATGTGCCACAACACCCAGATAATTTTTGGTAGAAATGGGGTTTCAACACATTGGCCAGGTTGGTCTCAAACTTCTGACCTCAGGTGATCCACCTGCCTTGGCCTTCCAGACTGCTGGGATTACAGGCATGAGTCACTGCACCTGGCCAAAATTTGTGGTTATTTTTAACAGCAACAATAAAATTTTAATATATCTAGTTTTTTTTTTCAAGTGTGTTGAAACAAAACTTGGCCAGCTTAAACCTCAGTATGTAAAAGTTACAAATAAATATCTTACAATGATGTCATGATCTTATTTTTAATTAAAATTTGAATATAACTAAAGTGGCACTGAATAATAATATAGGTGACACACGACATTAATTTTCTATGTAAATTGGGTCTCAAGGCAATATCTTATAGAACATAGACTTTGGAGAAAATGTCACAGGGCTTCTTGCTGGTTCTACTGCTTACTAGCTGAATGGCTATATAAGCTATTTGCCTTATGTAAGGATCATTTTTTCCATATGTAATATTATACCACTTACTGCCTATAGTAATGTGAAAATTAAGTTATAATAATGACAATGTAAACATACATACTTTTATATATGCCAAAGAATGTTCTAAGAACCATCCGTGAATTTACTTATTATTTACAAAAACTCTACCAAGTAAGTACTATTATTCCCATTTTACAGAAGAGGAAACTGAGGTTTTTAGTAAACCTGAGGTCACACAATTAGTAAGTGGCAGAAGAAGTCTGGTGCCATAGTTTGTGCTATTTAACAACTGTGTTAAGTAAACTTAGACCAGTGGCCACAGAAAGGGCATAACTAGTTATATTATTAAGACTTCTTGTATCTGACTTGAGTTCTTTATCTTATTTACCTCAAACCACTTCAAGTAAAATATTTCCAGAACTACACAGTTCTTGGAATAATCCCTGTTAGGTTGATCTCTAAGGCTCATATGGGCTCAAAGAGTCTATGAAATGGCCATTGTTAGTCTCCAAATGTATTAGGTGATCAAAGTTCTCGCTCTGAGAAATAAAATGCAGCTCCCGTGTGTACAGATATTTTGGCTAACTGACCAATTCTATTCCATTTAGACCATTGAATCCATAATAAATTACCCAGGAAAAAATGACTTTTAAAAAGAACCTCATTAAAAATTCTTATTTCAAAAGACAAAATTATTATTATTGGAAAAAGAGTTTATTACTTATTAATCCCAACATGTTCTTTCTGGGAATATATTTGTTATATTACAAGTCAAAGATTTTGCTTTGGTACAAGATGCAGAAGGAAAAATACAACCACTTCTAAAAGGTATTAATGGGATTTTTAGCATTTTATTTTTATCTTCAAACAAACTGAGAAAATATTTCTAAAGAAAGCCATAAAATGCCTTCCTTTCTACCCAAAGCATTTGCATTTTCAGAGTAGCACTTTATTTAGCCCACTGCGCTCGTATTAATTTTCAGTGCTGTGAGCAAGCATGTCAGTGTATATTAACACCTGATCTATAAAGGGAACAGTGAGGCCTTACTCAAAGTATTAGTCACTGTACCTTGGGAATGCTGTTGTGCTTCTGCTGTTGGCTTCAATGCGGAAGGATGCACATGCTTTGATTCTTAATGAAACATGCATAGGAGCAAATTTATCACCAAGAACCCTGAAACTTAAACAACTTTTCCCAAGTTCAGATGGACTTTCTATGCATCTTCAGTTATTTTTTTAACTTCCAATGGTCTCTGATATATGTAATACCACCTTGCTGGAAAGAGAATTGTCATGTGAATAAGAGAGGACTTTCTTAATGATTTTTTCTGTGTTTAGCACCTTTGTCAAGACCTTTAAACCTGGTATTCCCCAAGGTTTAGTTTCATAAGTCAGAATTTAAAAGTTTGGCTTATTTGTCTCTATCACTTTCTAGGTTCTAAGTTAATACGGTACCTTATTCATTGTTGTATACCAAACAGTAACTATAAATATAGTAGCACCATAATAGGCCATTCAATCAACCATCATCTGAGTAAAAAGAAGAAAGAAGCTCTGATAGTTACCAGTTGTGTGACCTTAGACTAGTTACTAAAAACCTGTTTTATCTTCTTTAAAATTGGAATAACGGAACCCACTTGATAGAAATTTTGTTCATATTGACAGAATTTTGTTCATATTGATAGAATATTGAGCTCATAAGTAGATAGTACTCAAAGAAAAATTTTTTCTCTGGGTATCCGTCTATCCAATATTGGTTAACATTTTTCGTGCCTACATAAACGTTAAGATCTCTCCAACTTTTGGTTTACCGTTTCCTTTTTTTTTCCCTCTTACTATGAAATTCCCAAAAATTCTTTGTTTCTTTTTCTTCAAAATGTGTTTACTTCTTATCTCTGGCAGACTGTTTTGTTCTCCCAATTTTCTACATAAATTTTTCTATCCAGGACTATCAATGACCTTCTTGTTACCATTTGTTCATTTTTACTACTTAATAATCACTTCTTAGCATGTCGCATTGTTACTCATACATTTTTTTTGGAATTGTTTCCTTTTGGATTTTTGTTCTTGGTCTCCCCTCAACTTTCACAACTGCAATCTTTCTTCAAAAGTCATTCAGACTCTTCCCTCAGCCTTTTGTTCTTTCTCTGTAATCTCTCCCTTGACAGTCTCATTTCTAGTTGTCAATCTCCTGACTTTAGCTACCTCGCTTCAATACCATATTGTGGTAGAGACCATATACTAGCTACTTATTTTTTGCCTTTCCCTGTTATAGAGGCTAAAACTTTAATATACGCATCTTGTATAGTTCAGTGCTGGTTATGTAAGCAGAAGTCATTAGGTAGGACTTCCGGTAAATACTTTCTAAAGTAGCAATCTTTGATAAAACACTTTTTCAGCTCTTTCTTTTATCCTTTTCCTTTTTTATTTCCCAAATACAGAGGTGTAGCCTGAAGACACAGTGGTCGTCTTGTGGCCATGGAGGCAAATGCTTTTTCTAAAAACTGGTGAAGCAAGAAGGCTTATAGTACCTGTATGCCTAATAGTGTCAGAGAGTAACTGCAGCCTGAAATTTTTATTCTCAGGATTTTGCTAGAGTAAGATTTTATTTTATCTAAGGTTGTATAAGTAATGTGATTTGGATCTGTGTCCCCACTTAAATTTCATGTTTAATTGTAGTCCCCAGTGTTGGAGATGGGGCCTGGTGAGAGGTGGTCAGATTATGGGGATGCTATTCTCATGGTAGAATTCTCACGAGATCTGGCTGTTTAAAAGGGTATGGCACCTCCCCCATCTCTCTCTTACTCCTGCTCTGGCCTTGTGAAGTTTTCACTTCCCCTTTACCTTCTGCCATGATTTTAAGTTTCCTGAGGCTTCTCCAAAAGCCAGTATGCTTTCTGTACAGCCTACAGAACCATGAGCCAATTAAACCTCTTTTTTTTTTTTGTAAATTACAAAGTCTCAGGTATTTCTTTATAGGAGACTAATACAATAAGTCAACAGAAGCTAACTTAACATCCACATGGACATCTAAATGTTTTGCTTTCACCTAAAGCATATTTTCTAAATAGAACTAATTATCATTAACCCCAAAGCCAACTTCCATTTTAAACATCCCTATTTCTAGCCATGCTACCATCATTTTCATAATTATTCAAACATTAAATTCCTCTTCTTTTTCCTCTACATTGTCAATCTCTGAGCCTTATACATATTTCTTCATAAAGACTGTCCCACCAAGCTGTTCTTCCTGTTCATTACCATTGCCACTAAATCCAGTGCACTTAACTATATTGTTGCCTCTTGTCTCTTATCAAATCTACACTTAAGACTCAGTTGAGTTCCTTTCTTTTTATATATTCAGTTCCTAATGCTGAGCTGTTACACCAGAATTATCCAAATCTCAATTCCATTATGATAATTATAATAATGAACATATACTAAGAGTAATTTGATTCTTTGAGGCCATTCCATCAAATACCACTTTCAAGTAGTCTGCTCAAGGGTCCCTGACCTTGCTAATGTTTGTGTTTTATCATCTTGGACAGTGCAAGATTTCAGATTCACATTTTATAATCCCTATGTATACTTGACTTTTTATTGCTCTTTGAATTTCAAAAGTCTGACTATTTGGACATTTAAATCAACAAGTCATCTCTCCAGGATAAGGTAGATACCACATAAAAGTGGGATACTGGAACATCTGAACTACATGTGACTTCAATCCTATATTGAAGTCAAATAATTGCTTCAAATAACACATACTATTTTATCTGATTCCTCTGCAGATACAAATATCATAAGCTGTCTATATTCAATTGCATTCCAGTCACATAATCTGATCATTTTTCAATAGCTTTGACCTTTTGCTTTCTGCCTCAACTTAGAACTTCTGTTTATTTGTGTTTCTTATACAAACACTCAAGTAAATATATTCCCTCTTTCTGATCAATCACCCAGGAGTTTTGTTATCCCTAGATCCATGTGGATATTGATGAACCTATAGACATGAATTGAAAAATAGTGTTTTCCAAGGTTTCTGACTGACCCATTTAACCTCCAAGCTATATCACAATAATATCAATTAATAATAAAACAAAAAACAGTACAAATGACTCAGAATAAACTTATTACCACCATTAAAGAATTTTAAAAATCAGAAAACAAGTCTTAGAACTTGAGGAATGTTAGAGAAAAAAGTTGTTTCCATGTAGTCCTTCAACACAGTCAAAATCAGAGATTGTGTCCAGTCAGAACTACTCACCTTTAAAGTCATATTCATGTAATTCAGAATCTTTCCATTCTTAAGGCTAAAGCAAAGACTTAAACAGCAAAATTGGATAAATGCTGAGGCGCTGAGAGCAGGTGTAAAAAACCTTTCACATAAAGAATAGAAAGCTTGATGATCTTTCTTTTCTGGAGTTGACACTGAAGCTAGGAATTCTTTATGGCAAATAAGACCCATATCAGTATTCTGGTCTCCATATAGACCAGGTGAAAAATTATATGTTGTGATCATAGATGACAGTCATACCCAAGCCTATCTTCTGGAATGTTTGTCTTCTACTAAAGTGTTTGCTACCTATTATTTGTATGTCTCTGAGTTTATTGATTAACATTGACCGAACACATTTCATTAGTCAAGTACTATACTAGGTGTTGGGGATACAGAGATGAGGAATAAACCCTAGTCTCTTCACCACAGTGGGCAAGCTGATGTAGCTCATGCAACATATTGCTAAACTGGCAAAGGTTATGACTGAGTGATAGTTGATATAATAGTGTAAGTTCTGGGCTTAGTGGAAGACTATGCATAAGTCAATACTATTAAAGAAACCTCATCTTTCCCTATATGTTTATTAGGCCAAAATACATTTAAATGTACTGTCTGTTTTGTGGGAACATCAAGTTTACAAGCCAATAAAAATAAAGAACTTACAGAGTTGAGAAGGGAACATATCATGATAAGAGGAGAAAAGTACTTGATCCTTAAGTAGATCTGGCTGTCTGTCTGTCTGCTTATCTACCTATTTATCTATTTAGCAATTTCTTTAATGTTTTGGAGGCAGGTCTTTTTAAATTCAGTTCTGAACATAAGGAATTTCAAAACCTTTTACTACTTCCTGCTATTTTTAAAATTTTTTTCTTTATCTATCAAATAGATTTGTTGCCTGCACTAGACTATTAGCTTTTGCAGATAATTTCAGTCAAAAAACATATGAACAGAAAGGACATTGAATATACCATGAACTTGGTATTATATATATATTCGTAACTCATTAATGCAGTGGCTTGCTTATATTTCAGAGGGAAAAATGCCTGAATGATACGTTACTTTCCTTGCATAGTTGTCTATGTATGAATTTATCTTCCAGTCTTAAATATCTTGAATTAAAACAAGAAGATTGTGTATCAATTAACATTTGCAGGTAAAACATCACTTTTTATAATGGTGATAGCAATTATGGTGATCTCTAAAATTAAAGCCATGTAAATGTTGATTATATAAGCATTTTATTCTTCATCTGCTCCATAAAGCTTACCAGATCACTTTAGTTCTAAGTATTATCCCTCTTCTCTGAATTCATAGCACAGATTGTTTATAAATCATCATTGACAACCACAGTTAGTAGCACCTCTCTTCATTTCACTTCAAACCAATAAATATATATTCATTGTTGATTTTAAGAAAGGGACTGTATGAGGCATTGTGGGGAATAAGGGAATGATTACGGTATGGTTGACCCAATCAAGAATAAGGTGACATATTCACAAAAAGTTAACATAAGATAGATGATGAAATATGCTATAAAATATACAAAAGGAGCACTCAACTGTATAGGGTAAAAGAAAAACACTGAGAAATCAAAATATGTACTTACAAAATACATTCACTGTTGATACAAGATTCCATTTCCTGAGAGCTTTACTTCAAGGATATTTAGTCTTATTTTAAACACAGCCGCAAGGGAATTTGTTACCACTAGACACGACTTACAAGAGATCCTTAAGAGAGTTCTAAACATGGAAATGAAACACTGATATCTGCTACCACACACACTTACGTACATAGCCCACAGACTCTATAAAGCAACCACACAATAGAAACTATGAAACAATGAGCTAACAACTTCACAATAGAATCAAAACCACATATATCAGTATTAACCTAGAAGGTAAAGGATCTTAATACCCCACTCAAAAGGCACAGAGTAGCAAGTCAGATTAAAAAACAAACATATCTTTCTGCTGTCTTCAAAAGACCCATCTCAAAATAAAAGACGCCCATAGGCTCAACAGAAAGAGTTGGAAAAGAGCTCTTATGCAAATGGAAAACAAGAGAGCAGGAGTCACTATTCTTATATCAGAAAAAAAACAGACTTTAAGCCAACAATGGTAAAAAAAAGTTTAAAGAAGGGAACTACATTACAATAAAGGTTTCAATTCAACAAGAATCTTAACAGTCCTAAATATTTAAGTACCCAATATTAGAGAACCCAGACTCATAAAATAATTTCTTGACCTATGAGGAAGACTTCTCCACATAATAATATTAGGGAATAGCAACACTCCAATGATAGCAGCAGACAGATCATTAAGTCAAATGATCTAACTAACAAATTCTTGGCCCTAACAAATTCTGGGGTCAGGGCCAAGATGGCCAACTAGAAGGGGCAGTGATCAGAGGCTCCCATCAAAAAGAACCATAATTAGCATGTGAATCCTTCACTGGCAACCAAGGTATCCAGGTTCTCTAAGAATTAACCAGGCAGCTGATGTGACCCATGGAGAGGAAGGAAGAGCAGTGTGGCGCAGCAGCTCACCTGAGAGCAGGGGAGCCCCAACCCCCTAGCCAGGGGAGGTGGTGAGTGAGCATGCTAGCCAGCTGGAGAACCATGCTTTTTCCACAGAACTGTGCAAACCACAAATCAGAAAGTCTCACTCATGAACTCACACCACCAGGGCCTTGGGATTCAACCTCAGAACTGAGCAGATGCTCAACAGCCTCTCACGTGGAATCTGCCTAAGCCTGCAGAGCTCCTGGGGTGAGGGGCCACCAGCATCAGAGGTCTGACTGTCTGCTGCCTAAGCCATTTGAGCTCCTTGAGGGAGGGGCAGCAGGCAGCAATGGAACTCACAACTGACTAACATGCTAAGCTCCCTGGGTGGGGGAAGGGCAGAATCCATCTCTATAGCTCCAGGCCATGCTTTTCCCCTGCTAGAGCCAGGGAGGCTGAACAGCTTGGTCCCTAAGAGGTGTCCCCGACAGCCCAATTCACCAGCTGTGGCAAACTGTGGCCAGAGCACCTCTTCAGGCCTGATCCTGACACATCCCTCCTCACTGGGTGGGGCTTCCCTGCAGGAACTCCAACAACTCCAGCCAGAGACTTAGGGACAGGAGCTGGATCTCCCTGGGCCTAAGCACCTCAGGGGAGGTGTAGACACAGTCTGTGAGTACCAGCAGACTTCTCTTTTCCTCCTGGTAGTTCTGAGGAATCTGGGCAGCCCACATGAGTGGGTTTCCCCCCAGAAAAGTACACTCCCTCCTCCAAGGGACAGTCAAAGTGCTTTGTTAAATGAGTCCTGTTCCCTGTGCCACCCAACTGGTAAGACATTCCAACAGGGGTTGTCAGACACCCTATACAGAAGCAACACTACTGGCATTGGGTTGCTATCCCTGAAGGTCACAGATCCCAGGAGAAGGAGCAGGCACCCATCTTTGCTGTTTTCCAGCCTCCCTGAGTGATATCTCCAGGTGCTGGAGAAAACCAGATGAATAGGGACTGAAGGGAACCCCCAGCAAACTGCAGCAGCCCTAAAGAAGAGGAACATGACTATTGATAAACAAACAGAAAGCAACAGCAACAGCATCAACAACAAGAAAAAGTCCCCACAGAAACCCCATCAAACGGTCAGCAGCCTCAAAGATCAAAACTAGACAAACTCACAAAGAGGAGACCAAAAAACACTGAAACCCCAAAAAGGTCAGAGTGCCTCTTCTCCTCCAAAAATTTGCAATGCCTCTTCAGCAAGGGTGCAGAACTGGACAGAGGATGAGATGGATGAATTGACAGAAGTAGGCTTCAGAAGATGGATAATAACAAACTGCACTGAGCTAACAGAGCATATTCTAACCCAACACAAAGAAGCTAAGAACCTTGATAAAAGGTTAGAGGAACTGCTAACTAGAATAACCAGTTTAGAGAGGAACACAAATGACCTCATGGAGCTGAAAAACACAGCACGAGAACTTCATGAAACATACACAAGTATCAATAGCTGAATTGACCAAGCAGAAAAAAAAGATATCAGAGTTTGAAGACCACCTTGCCAACATAAGACATGCAGATAAGGTTAGAGAAAAAAGAATGAAAAGGAATGAAAAAACCTTCAAGAAATATGGGACTTCGTAAAAAGACTGAACCTATGATTGACTGGAGTACCTGAAGGAGATGGGAAAATGGAAACAAGCTGAAAATTCCATTTTGGATGTTATTCAGGAGAATGTCCCCAACCTAGCTAGACAGGTCAACATGCAAATTCAGGAAATACAGAGAACACCACTAAGATACTCCATGAGAAGGTCAAACCCAAGACACATGATCATCAGATTCTCCAAGGTCAAAATGAAGAAAAAAAATGTTAAGGGCAGCCAGAGAGAAAGGCTAGGTCACCTACAAAGAGAAGCCCATCAGACAAATAGTGGACCTCTCAGCAGAAACTCTACAAGCCAGAAGAGATTGGAGGCCAATATTCAACATTCCTAAAGAAAAGAATTTTCAACACAGAATTTCATATCCAGCCAAACTTAATTTCATAAGCAAAGGAGAAATGAAATCTTTTCCAGACAAGCAAATCCTCAGGAATTTCATTAGCGCCAGGCCTGCCATGCAAGAGCTCTTGAAATAAGTACTGAATATGGAAGGAAAAAACAGTACCAGCCACTGCAAAAACACACCAAAATATAGAGACCAATGAAACTATGAAGAAACTGCATCAACTAGTGTTCCAATAACTAGATAGCATCATAATGACAGGATCAAATTTAAACGTAACAATACTAACCTCAAATGTAAATGGGCTAAATGTCCCAATTAAAAGACACCAACTGGCAAATTGGATAGAGTCATGACCCATTGGTGTGTTATATTCACAAGATCCATCTCATGTGCAAAGACACACATAGGCTCAAAATAAAGGGATAGAGGAATACTTACCAAGCAAATGGAAACCAAAAAAAGCATATGTTGCAATCCTAGTCTCTGACAAAACAGACTTTAAACACATACAAACAAAAGACAAAGAAGGGTATTACATAATGGTAAAGGGAACAATTCAACAAAAAGAGCTAACTATTCTAAATATACATGCACCCAATACAGGAGCACTCAATTTATAAAACAAGTTCTTAGAGACCTACAAAGAAACTTAGACTCCCACAGAATAATAGTGGGGAACTTTAACATCCCACTATCAATATTAGACAAATAAATGAGACAAAACTTTAACGGAAACATTCAGGACTTGAACTCAGCTCTGGATCAAGTGGACCTAATAGACATCTACAGAACTCTCCACACCAAATCAACAGAATCTACATTCTTCTCAGTGCCAAATGGCACTTACTCTAAAATCAGCAACTTAATTAGAAGTAAAACACTCCTCAGCAAATGCAGGAGAATTGAAATCATAACAGTCTCTCAGACAGTGCAATCAAATTAGAACACAAGATTAAGAAACTCACTCAAAACCACACAATTACATGAAAATTGAACAACCTTCTCCTTAATGACTCATAAATAATGAAAATAAGGCAGAAACAAATAAGTTCTTTGAAACCAATGCAAATAAAGAGACAACATACCAGAATCTCTGAGACACAGCTAAAGCACTGTTAAGAGGGAAATTTATAGCACTAAACGTCCACATCAGAAAGCTAGAAAGATCTCAAGTCAATTCCCTAACACAACAATTAAAAGAGGTAGAGAGGCAAGAGCAAACTAATATAAAAGCTAGTACAAGACAAGAAATAACTAAGATCAAAGAGGAACTGAAAAAGACAGAGACACAAAAAGCCCTCCAAAAAAAAAAAAAAAAATCAATGAATCTAGGAGTTTTTTTTTAAAAAAGAAAAAAAAATTAACAAGTAGACTGCTAGCTAGACTAATAAAAAAGAAAATAGAGAAAAATAGACACAATAAAAAATTATAAAGGGGACATCAACCCTGACCCCATAGAAATACAAACTACCATCAGAGAATACTATAAACATCTCTGCAAATAAGCTAGAAAATCTAGAAGAAAGAGATAAGTTCCTGGACACACATAACCTCCCAAGACTAAAACAGGAAGAAGTCAAATCCCAAAATAGACCAATAACAAGTTCTGAAATTGAGGCAGTAATTAATAACCTACCAACTAAAAATAAGCCCAGGGCCAGATAGAGTCACAGCCAAATTCTACCAGAGGTACAAAGAGGAGGTGATATTATTCCTTCTGAAACTATTCTAAACAATAGAAAAGGAGAAACTCCTCCCTAACTCATTTTATGAAGCCAGCATTATCCTGATACCAAAACCTGTCAGAGATACAACCAAAAAAATAAAAACTTCAGGCCAATATCTCTGATGTAAATTGATGCAAAAATCCTCAATAAAATCTAAAATCCTGGCAAACCAAATCCAGTAGCACATCAAAAAACTTATCCACCACGATCAAGTTGGTTTCATCACAGATGCGAAGCTGGTTCGACATATGTAAATCAGTAAATGTAATCTATCACATAAACAGAACCAAAGACAAAAACCATATGATTCTCTCAACAGATACAGAGAAGGCCTTTGATAAAATTCAACATCAATTTATGTTAAAAAACAAAACAAAACAAAACTCTGAACTAGGTATTTATGGAACATAAATGAAAATAATAAGAGCTATTTATGACAAACCCACAGCCAATCTCATATTGAATGAGCAAAAGCTGAAAGCATTCCCTTTGAAAACCCATTCAAGACAAGGATGCCCTCTCTCACCACTCCTATTCAACATAGTATTAGAAGCTCTGGCCAGGGCAATCAGGCAAGGGAAAGAAATAAAGCATATTTATAATAGGAAGAGAGGAAGTCAAATTGTCTCTGTTTGCAGATGACATGATTTTATATTTAGAAAACCTCATCACCTCAGCCCAAAAACTCCTTAAGCCGATAAGCAACTTCAACAAAGTCTCAGGATACAAAATCAATGTGCAAATGTCACAAGTATTCTTTTACACCAACAATAGACAAGCTGAGAGTCAAACCATGAATGAATTCCTGTTCACAATCATTACAAAGAGAATAAAATACCTAGAATACCTAGGAATACAGCCAATAAAAGAAGTGAAGAACCTTTTGAAGGAAAACAAAACACTGCTCAAAGAAATAAGACAGGACACAAACAAACGGAAAACATTCCATCCTCAGGGGTAGGAAGAATCAATATCATGAAAATGTCCATACTGCTCAAAATAATTTATACAGTCAGTGCTATTCCCATCAAACTATCACTGACATTCTTCACAGAATTAGAAAAAAAAACTACTTTAAATTTTATAGCCAAGACAATCCTAAGCAAAAAGAACAAAGCTAGAGGCATCATGCTACCTATTCAAACTATACTACAAGGCTACAGTAACCAAAACAGCATGATACTGGTACCAAAACAGACATATAGACTAATGGAACAGAACAGAGACTTCAGAAATAACAACAGACATCTACACCCATCTGATCTTTGGCAAACCTGACAAAAAAACAAACAAACAAGCAATGGAAAAGGATTTCCTGTTCAATAAATGGTGCTGGGAAAACTGGCTAGCCATATGCAGACAACTGAAACTGGACCCTTCCATACACCTTATACCAAAATGAACTCAAGATCGATTAAAGACTTAAATGTAAAACCCAAAACCATAAAAACCCTAGAAGATAATCTAGGCATACCATTCAGGACATAGGCATGGGCAAAAACTTCATGACAAAAATGCCAAAAGCAATTACAGCAAAAACCAAAATTGACTAATAGGATTTAATTAAACTAAAAATCTTCTGCCCAGGAAAGAAACTATCATCAGAGTGAACAGGCAACACACAGAATGGGAGAAAATTTTTGCAATCTACCCATCTGACAAAGGTCTAATATCTAGAATTTACAAAAAACATAAACAAATTTACAAGAGAAAAACAACCCCATCAAAAAGTGGGCAAAGAATATGAACAAACACTTCTCATAAGAAGACATTTACATGGCCAACATATAAAAAAAAGTTCAACATCACTGATTGTTAGAGAAATGCAAATCAAAGCCACAAGAGATACCATCTCATGCCAGTCAGAGTGGCGATTATTAAAAAGTCAAGAAACAACAGATGTTGGCAAGGCTGTGGAGAAATAGGAATGCTTTTACCCTGTTGGTGGGAATGTAAATTAGTTCAACCACTGTGGAAGACTATACGGTGATTCCTCAAGGGTCTAGAACCAGAAATACCATTTGACCAAACAATCTCATTACTGGGTTTATACTCAAAGGAATATAAATTATTCCACTATAAAGGCACATGGGCATGTATATTTATTGCAGCACTATTTACAATAGCAAAGTCATGGAATCAACCAAAATGCCCATTAAAGATAGACTGCATAAAGAAAATGTGGTACATATATACCACCATATATACCACATTTTGTGGTATACTGTGATTTTATGTTGTGGAATATTGTGCAGCTATAAAAAGGAATGAAATAATATCCTTTGCAAGGACATGGATGAAGCTAGAAGCCATCATCTGCAGCAAACTAACACAGGAACAGAATGCCAAATACTGCATGCTCTCACTCATATGAGGGAGTTAAACAATGATAACACATGGACACAGGGAGGAGAACAACACACACTAGGGCCTGTTATGGGGTGGGGGCCGAGGGAAGGAAACAGGTCAATAGGTGGGACAAACCAACATGGCACACGTATACCTATGTAACAAACCTGCACATTCTGCACATGTATCCTGGAATTTAAAGTAAAATAAAAAATAAAATGAACTAACAAATTCTGGACTTAAATTCAACATTTGACCAATTGGACCTAATAGACATTTACAGAACACTTTACCTTCAACCACAGAATACACATTTGTTCTCAACCACACATAGAACATACCCCAAGACTGACCACAGGCTAGGCCATAAAACAAATCGTAATAATTTTTTTTAAGTGAAATTAGACCAACTGTACTCCCAGACCACAGTGGAATAAAAACTGAAACCAATGCCAAGAAGATATCCCAAAACCGCATAATTACATGAAAATTAAACAGCTTGCATCTGGATGACTTTTGTGTAAACAATAAAATTGAGGCAAAAAGAAATCTTTGAAATAAATAAAAACAGAGACACAACATACCAAAATCACCAGGATGCAGCAAAAGCAGTGTTAAGACGGAAGTCAATAGCTCTAAAAATCTACATCAAGAAGTTAGAAAGATTCCAAATTACCAATCTGACATCACACATAGAGAACCTAATAAACAAAGTAACCTAAAGCTAGAAGAAAAAGAATAACTAAAATCAGAACAAAATTGAATGTAACTGAGACTCAAAAATGCATACAAAAAATCAACTAAACAAAAATTGGTTTCTTGAAAGAATAAACAAGATTGACAGATCACTACCTAAATTAACAAAAATAAGAAAAGATCTAAATAAGAACAATCAGAAATGATAAAAATGGCATTACAACTGCTCCCACAGAAATACAGAAATCTCCAGAGACTATTATGAAGACCTCTATGTACACAAACCAGAAAATCTAGAAAAAAAATTATAAATTCCTGTAAACACACAACCTCTCAAGATAGAATTAATAAGAAATTGAGGCTGGGCAGTGGCTCACATCTATAATCCCAGCAGTTTACAAGGCCAAGGTGGTTGGATTGTTTGCGCTCAGGAGTTCAACACCAGCCTAAGCAACATGGCAAAACCCTTTCTCTACAAAAACACAAAAATTAGCTGGGCATGGTGGTGCATGCCTATAGTCCCAGCTATTTGAGAGACTGAGGTGGGAGAATAAACTATTTGGGAGTCTGGGTGACAGAATAAGACCCTATCTGAAAAAAAAAAAAAAAAATAGATAGATAGATAGAAATTGAAATCCTGAAAAGATCAAAATCAAGTTCTGAAATTCAATTAGTAATAAAAAATCAATCAATCAAAAAAAAAAAATGCCCCAGACCAGATGGATCCATATTCCACCAGATGTATAAAGAAGAACTGGTACCAATTCTACTGAAAGTATTCCAAATAATCAAGGAGGAGCAACTCCTCCTACAAACCCAGTATTATCCTGATACCAAAACCTGGCAAAGACAAAATAATAAAAGTAAACTACAGGACAATATCTCTGGTGAACTAGATGCAAAAATTCTCAACAAAATACTAGCAAACCTATTTCAACAGCACATCAAAAAGTTAATTCACCACGATCAAGTAGGCCTCAGTCCTGGGATGCAAAGTTGGTTCAACATATGCAAATAAATAAATGTGATTCACCACACAAACAGAATTAAAAACAAAAAACATGTGATTATCTAAATAGATGTGAAAACTGCTTTCAATAAAATTTAATATCCTATCATAACAAAAATGCTTAACAAACTAGATATCAAAGGAACATAACTAAAAATATTAAGAGTCATCTATAACAAACCTATCACCAACATCATACTGAACAGGTAAAAGCTGGAAGCATTCTTTTTGAGAACTGGAACAAGACAAAGATGCTCACTCTCACCACTTTTATTCAACAATGTACTGTAGGTCCTAGCCAGAGAAATCAGGAAGGGAAAGAAATAAAAGGTGGCCAAATAAGAAAAGAAGTCAAACTATCTCGATATGATTCTATACCTAGAAACTTCTAAAGACTCGGTCAAAGGCTCCTGGCAATGATAAGTGACTTCAGTAAAGTGTCAGAATACAAAATCAATGTTCAAAAATTAGTAGCATTTTTATACATCAATAACATTCAGGCTGAGAACCAAATCAAGAATGCAGTTTTATTTAAAATAGGCACAAAAAGAATATACCTAGAAATACATCTAACCAAGGAAGTGAAAGATTTCTACAAGGAGAACTACAAAACACTGCTGAAAGAAATCATAGATGACACAAACAAATGGAAAAATATCCCAGGTTTATGTATTGGAAGAATCAACATCATTAAAATGGCCTTACTACTCAAAGCAATCTACAGATTCTACACTATTTCTATCAAACTACCTATGTAATTTTTTATGGAATTAGAAAAAACTATTCTAAAATTTATATAGAACCAAAAAAAAGCCTGAATATCCATAGTAATCCTATGGAAAAAGAACAAGATCAGAAGCATCACATTACCCTTATTCAAACCATACTATCAGGGTACATTAACCCAAACAGCATGGCACTAGTACAAAAACAGACACATAGACCAATGGAAGAGAATAGAGAATCCAGGAAAAAAAAAAAAAAAAGCTGCACACCTATAGCCATCTGATATTTAACAAAGTTGACATAAATGAGCAATGAGGAAAGGACTCTCTATTCATGGTGCTGAGAAAGCTGACCAGCCATATGCAGAAGAATGAAACTGGAACCCTACCTTTCACCACATACAAAAATTAACTCAAGACAGATTAAAGCTTTAAATATAAGACCCCTAACTATAAGAATCCTAGAAGAAAACCTAGAAAACACCATTCTAGATTCTGGCCTTGGGAAAGAATTTATGGCTAAGTCTTCAAAAGCAATTGTAAGAAAAATGAAAATTGACAAGTGGCTTCTAATTAAACTGAAGCGCTTCTGCACAGCAAAAGAAACTACCAGCATAAACAGGCAACTTACAGAATGTGAGAAAATATTTAAAACTTACGCATCCAACAAAAGACTAATATCCAGAATCTACAAGGAATTTAAACAATTCAACAAGCAAATAAATAAAAAATAAATAAATAAACAAACCCTATTAAAAAGTGGGTAAAAGGCATAAACAGACACTTCTCAAAAGACGAAATACAAGCAACCAACAAACATATAAAAAATGCTCAACATCACTAAGTATCAGGCAAATGCAAATTAGAGCCATAATGAGATACCATCTCACAACAGTCAGAATGGGTATCATTAAAAAGTAACAAAATAACAGGCACTGGTGAGGCTGTGAAGAAAAGGGGATGCTTATACACTGTTGGTGGGAATGTAAATTAGTTCACTCACTGTGGAAATCAGTTTGGAGATTTCTCAAAGAACTTAAAACAAAACTACCATTCAACATATCAATCTCATTATTGAGTATATATCCCAAACAAAATAAATCATTCTACCAAATATACACAAGAACTCATTTGTTGTTCATTGCAGCACTATTCATAATAGCAAAGACATGGAATCAACCTAGGTGTCCATCAATGGTGGATTGGATAAAGAAACGGTGGTACATATACACCAAGAAATACTATGCAGCTATAAAAAAGAGAATAAAATCACGTTCTTTGCAGCAACATGGACTCATCTGGGGACCATTAGTCTAAATAAATTAAGGCAGGAACAGGAAACCAAATACTACATGTTCTTATTTATAAGTAGTAGTTAAATATTGAGCATTCATGGACATAACAATAGACCTCAGTGTCTATTGTTGCCATCTTGACATAAAAATGGGTTCGATTATACCCCAAATGTCAGCATCACTCAATATACCCATGTAACAAACCTGAATATATATCCCCTGAATCTAAAATAAAAGTCAAAATTATTTTAAACTTAAAATAAGAAAAATAAAAACTAAATTTATAAAGAGCAACAAATATGAAGTAAAATAAACACAGCAATAATTGGCTCATATGATAGTTGGAATGGCCAAAACTCATAATGTTCAGCAGTATTCAAACACTGTTCCTTTCTAAGGAGTTCCATCTCAATGAGTAGCTAAATTGGCACCAAATATAACCGGCCTTATAACTTGGAGGGTGACCACAGAATTCTAAAATAATTGGGCATAAAATTTCCACTTACATCATTAGGGTTAATTGAAACTTTTATGAATCATTGATAGAAATGCTAAGACAAATCATAGAAGTAGAGAGAGAGTAGACGAGTGGATGAAATTAGCCAATTTGTTTTGCAAGAGTCCTGAGGACGGGAAGGGGATGAGATAACCTAGTGCTCAGAATCGCTTTGTATCCTGAATGACTTTCTAGTTCCCAAACCACTTTCTAGTCTCCTTTGATTGTTGCTAGGTTCCCTTAGGCACAATCATCTGAGAGACATTTCTACATTTGTTATTTCTGCATGTATCCTAATAAAAATCCCTCTAGCATTTTAGGTATAACAATTCTGTTTCTTGAACTAAAGGAATCCAATACACACAAACAGACATACACAAAGAAACACACACTCACATACACACACATTCAGATGTACTCACCCACTCTCACAACAAACCTCAGTTTCTAGTCCAAAGAACAAGAAGTAGAAGATTTTTAAGTAGCACATCAGAAGATGGGAGAACAATTTTTAAAAGAAAACTGTTTAAAGCCCAGCCACTCGAAATTTTTCATTATGATTCATTAAATGTGAAGAATATACTTCAGATTTCCCTGTTTTATAATACAGCTAAAATTTATAATTTTTCATCATCAAAAGAAATTTAACTTTGGCTACTGATAAGGATACAAAGTAAGGGGGGGTGGTGTATATAAAGCTTCAACTAGACTGCCATTGAACAATCATAAAATTAAGAATACTTCAGGCTGGCACGGTGGCTCGTACCTCTAATCCCAGCACTTTGGGAGCCTGAGGCAGCAGGGATCACTGGAGCCTAGGAGTTCAAGACCAGCCTGGCCAATATGATGAAACCCTATCTCTACAAGAAATACAAAAATTAGCCAGGCATGGCAGCACATGCCTGTAGTCCCAGCTACTCAGGAGGCTGAAGTGGGAGGGTCATGTGAGCCCAGAAGATCAAGGCTGCAGTAAGTCATTAATACAGTTTGGCTCTGTGTCCCCACCCAAATCTCATCTTGTAGCTCCCATAATTCCCACATGTTATCAGAGGGACCAGTTGGGAAATAATTAAATCACAGGGGTGGGTCTTTCCCTTGCTGTTCTTGTAATAGTGAATAAGTATCATGAAATCTAATGGTTTAAAAGGTGGGAATTTCCCTGCACAAGCTCTCTCTTTGCCTGCTTCCATCCATGCAAAATGTGACTTGCTCCTCCTTGCCTTCTGCCATAATTGTGAGGCTTCTCTAGTCACGTGGAGCTGTAAGTCCATTAAACCTCTTTATTTTGTAAATTGCCCTGTCTCGGGTATGTCTTTATTAGCAGTGTAAAAACAAACTAATACAGTAAATTGGTACCAGAAATGGGGTGTGCTCATAACCAAAAATGTGAAAGCAACTTTGGAACTGGGTAACAGGCAAAGGTTGGAACAGTTTGGAGGGCTGAGAAGAAAACAAGATGTGGGAAAGTTTGGAACTCCCTAGAAACTTGTTAAATGACTTTAACCAAATTCCTAATAATAATATGAACAATAAAATTCAGGCTGAGGTTGTCTCAGATGGACATAAGTAATTTGGGAACTTGAGCAAAGGTATTTCTTGTTATGTTTTAGCAAAAGAGACTGGCAGCATTTTTCCCTGCCCTAAAAATTTGTGAAACTTTAACCTTAAGAATGATAATTTAGGGTATCTGGTAGAAAAGATTTAAAAGAAGCAAAGCATTGAAGAAGTGACTTGGGTACTGTTAAAGGCATTCAGTTTTATAAGGGAAGCAGAACATAAAAGTTCAGAAAACTTACAGCCTAGCAATGCAATAAAAAAGAAAAACCAATTTTCTAAGGAGAAATTGGCTCCAGAAATTTGCATAAAAAGAAATCAAATGTTAATCCCAAGACAATTGGGAAAATATCTCCAGGGCATGTCAGAGGTCTTCACAGCAGCACCTCCCATCACAGTTCCAGAGGGCTAGGAAAAAGATAGTGGTTTCATAGGCGAAGCCCAGGATCCTGTGCTGTGTGCAGCCTAGGGACTTGGCGCCCTGTGCCCCAGCCACTCCAGCTGTGGCTGAAAGGGGCCAATATACAGCTCAGGTCGTGGATTTGAAGACTGCAAGCCTCAAGACTTGGCAGCTTTCACATGCTATTAAGCCTGCAAGTTCACAGAAGTCAAGAATTGGAGTTTGGAAACCTCCATCTAGATTTCAGAGGATGTATGAAAACACCTGGATGTCCAGGTAGACGTTTGCTGCATGGGCGAGGCTCTCATGGAAAACCTCTGCTAAAGCAATGCAGAAGAGAAATGTGAGATCAGAGCCCCGACACAGAATCCTTACTGGGCCACTGCCTAGGGAAGTTGTGAAAAGAGGACCACCATCCTCCAAACCCCAGAATGGTACTGTGTGCTTGGAAAAGCCACAGAAACGCAACACCAGCCCATAAAAGCAGTCCAGAGGGATGCTATATCCTGCAAAACCACAGGGACAGAGCTGCTCAAGGCCCTGGGAGCCCACCTCTTGCATTAGTATGACCTGGATGTGAGACATGAAGTCAAAAGAGATCGTTTTAAGGCCTTACAATTTAACTGCCCTGCTGGATTTCAAACTTGCATGGAGCTTATAGCCCCTTTGTTTTGGCCTATTTACCCTGTTTGGAATGGTTGTATTTACCCCATGCCTATACCCCCTTTGTATCTAGGAAGTAACTAACTTGTTTTTAATTTTACAGGCTCATAGGCAAAAGGGACTTGCCTTCTTTCAAATAAAACTTTGGACCATAAACTTTTAAGTTAATCCTAAAGTAAGTTAAAACTTTGGGGTACTATCAACAAGGCATAATGTTTTAAAATGTAAAGATGTGAAATTTGGTCCAGGGAAAGAATAATACGGTTTCGCTCTGTGTCCCCCCCAAATCTCATCTTGTAGCTCCCACAATTCCCACTCGTTGTGGGAGGGACTCAGTAGGAAATAATTAAATAATGGAGTGGGGGTCTTAGTCTTACAAAATCTAATGATTTAAAAAATGGGAGTTTCCATGCACAAGCTCTCTTTTTTCCTGCTGCCATCCATGTAAAATGTGACTTGCACCTCCTTACCTTCCACCATAATTGTAAGGCTTCCCCTTCCCCGTGGAACTGCAAGTTCATTAAACCTCTTTCTTTTGTAAATTTCCTGGTCTCAGGTATGTCTTTATCAGCAGCATAAAAACAAACTAATAGACCCATGATGGTGCTACTGCACTCTAGCCTGGTGACAGAGCAAGACCCTGACTCAAAAAAGAAAAACAAATCAACAAAAAAATTACTTCAGTACTTAACAAGCATCACTTATAATTTTTAAAAGAATATTATCCCCTAATAGTTGCCAGAAAAAAAAGGTTTTAATGTATGCCTTTGGAACTTATTTCATAATATCATTTTTAATTTTTAACTAATCACCTATGTTGTTGTCCAGTGAACCTTATTTATATCTTGGCTCTCTCAATAAGATTTTGAGTTCCCTGGGCAGGAACTAATATACATTTGCATCATTCCTCTTGATGAGAAAATATGAAAACATTTACTTTTTAATATTTGCTTACAAAGATGTAAACAAGAAAAATCCTTATTTTATATTATTTTAAATCACAAAATCCTGAAATAAACCTCAGCTCAAATATAACAGAGAACACTTTTTAATCATTAGATTAAGCTTTTTCATTGTCAGCGACATGAGGATGAGATTGGGAAATAGAATATCATTAAGTCAGTGATTTAGATGAAGGATAATAATTTGCTTTTGAAGTGCAGAGCACATTTCATTCACGAAGAAGATGAGTAACTAGATTTATTTTCTTTTGCCATAAATTACTAGAATTCAAGGGCATAGTAATTATGAGTGGCCTGATTGCTTTCCATGTTTGCAGCCTTTACAGAGTTACTTATAGCATTTAATCTAGCATTTAAACAAGCTCTCAAATTTGGATTGCAATGATGCTTTCCATGCTTTGAAAACACAAGTTTAAGTTTAGCTCAATTGTACATAAACCATTTGGTCCCCAGTATCAACTAGATGCTTTATTTATGTGTAGTTTTATGCTGGGCCTGAGTGGTTAAGGAATGACATCTTTTTTTTCTTCTTTTTTTGAGACAGAATCTCACTTTCTCACCCTCCCAGGTTCAAGCAATTCTCATGTCTCAGCCTCCCAAATAACCGGGCCTAAAGGCACATGCCACCACACCCGGCTAATTTTTGTATTTTTAGTAGCGACAGGGTTTCACCTTGTTGGCCAGGCTGGTCTCAAACTCCTGACCTCAAGTGATATGCCCAAAAGTGCTAGGATTACAGGTTTGAGCCACCATGTCTAGCCTAAAGAATGGTACCTTCTGCGACAGGGTTCTCTACGTCATTTGTAGGATAATTATTGAATAAAATTAGAATTCTAAAAACAACAAGATAATCTATTTTGTAATCCAAAAACATTTCCCCAAAAGTAATCGTGACATCTTTAAATTTGGAATTGAAGTCATATGCCTCCTAACAATTCTCCAAGGTGAGTGGGATGCTTAAAAGCTATCTGTGAGCTTCAGACACAATTTTTCTACTGATTATTTCACCAAAACTTCACCTTATATAACCAAAAATTGTAAGAGTTTTCAGATATTTGGTTCTCTGGAGCACTCAGGTGGATTTATAGGATATACCTGCAAAAGTGACACCAGTTGAGGGTTACCCAGAAAGGGAGGCAATCCTCCCTTGGTATTCTTGCTTCTCAAATTCTTTCTTAGCTTCTCTTAAAAATAAAGAGAAAATACATAACGATTTTGTTGTTTTTGTTTTTAATTTCCTTGTCAGTTTCCACTGCATTTCCTTGAATCTTACATTACTTGCACATATAACATACCACATATTATGAAAAATTGTAGTAATACAGAAGCTATTGTTTTACTAAAACAGGGCTTCATGACGTGTGCATTTCTTATTATTTCTCTCCCCTCAAATACATTATACATAATTGACTTTTTAGAAACACTGCTTTTCCCTTTGAGGCCCAATGTAGTAATTTTCAGATAGCTCTGAGATCTGCGGATCTCAGTTAACTTTTGATGCCAGTGAAGGTCATGATTGAAATAAATTTAAAGATGAAGAACAAAACTTGAACAAAAAACAATTATTTCAAGAGAATCTATTTTCTTAACCATACTGAAAACAAATGTAAAATTTATATGTTCCCATCTTTTAATATAATTTTTGTCTCTAATGAAACTAATACAAATCTGTACCTCCTGATGTACAAGAAAGGGTTGTAAGATGTAGTGAATGTCAAACAGGGGAACTGAAAGACAACTGAGAATACTGTACCTATAGCTGGAGATGTCAGAAATTTAAAAAAGTATCAGAACATCATTATCCAAAGTAGATGACACACTATGAGGGGCAAAAACCTAACAATTGTAACAATTGTTTTGTACAATAGGAATGAAGTTTACCAGTGTAATCCTCATAAAACCCAATTTTGTACTTAACCTAAAGCATAGGGAGATGAGTTGAGGGAAAACTTACAAACACTCTCAGTATTTACCCAAAACAGTGTCAATAGAGTGGAGGATGGAAACTCTGTAATATAGCTGCTCATGTCTTTGCCTGAGGTGAACTAGAGGCTTAAAGAACTCCCTCAAAGTTGATACTCTGTCATGGAGAGTGTAGGTTTAAACACTTCCTAGCCTAAAAATACAGTCCTGGCCTTGAAACAACGGGAACTTTCGTTAACATTTGGTGAAAGAACATAATTTATTAACTGAAATGCAAGTAATAGTTTTTAAAAATCATGATGCCTCTTCACATATTAATTCTCTAAAAAAAGAAAAGGCAACAAATGGCAATTGACAGAAGATTACTTGAATAGCAACTACCTTCAGCATATCCCTACACATCAGGACTAGACAGTTGCACAGAAAAATTAAACCGATTATTTAAAGAATAACTTTAAAGCTATTTCCAGAACACAGAAAAAGAAGTAATACTTTAAATTTTGTTTGTATAAAATTAGCAAAGCATTAATATAAGCCCACAGAAAGATAACTACAAGGAAATCTCATCTATAAACCTCAATATAAAAATTTTAAATGAAATACTGACAGAATTCAATAGAACATTAAAAGATGAGTGCACCATGATCAACAACATAAAATTCACACCAGGAAAGCAAAGACAGACCAGTATTAGAAACTATATTGTGTAATTTATCATATTGGTACACTTAAAAGTCAAATCATAAAAACACTATCATAGGTGCTAAAAATATATTCAATGGTTTTTAAAATATTCAAGAAAGAAAAGTTTTAAAAAGATACCTTTTAAACATGATAAATGTACATACATCATTCTCAAAACAAGGATCATATCTTCTGGAGAAGCTTTAGTAGTACTCTGATTAAAATTCAGAGAGAAGAACTTTTTGCATACTATTACCACTGTTATATAATATTTTTCTAGATAAAATATAGAAGAATATATAATCAATACTAATACAAGTAACCCTGGGAAGAGGGTGCTGTGAAATACAAGAGATGAAAGAGAGAAAAGATGACCAAACTAAATGAAAAATTTTAAAAATTACAAAGATCAGGATGTAATTATCTTCATGTATTACATACATGTAATCAAACAATCAATTATTACAAATAACCACAAAAGCACTGTACTGCTTGTACAGCAGTGCTTCTCAGACTATATTGGTAAAACACCAATCTTTTTATTTTCAACTTATTATGGTTAATGGTGTCTTGTTTTGCTTTGTTTGTTTGTTTTTGATGACAGGGTCTCACTCTGTTGCCCGGGCAGGAGTGCAGTGGCGTGATCATGGCTAACTACAGCCTTGACCTCCCTGGACTCAGATGATCCTCCCACCTCAGTCTCCCGAGTAGCTGGGACTACAGGCATGTACCACCATACCCAGATAATTTTTGTATTTTTTTCATTGAGACTGGGTTTCACCATGTTGCTCAGGATGTTTTAAACTCCTGGGCTCAAGCTATCTACCCATCTCAACCACCCAAACTGCTGGGATTACAGGCATCAGCCACCACACCCAGCCAGGTAACATTTTTAACATGACAAATGAGAATTTGCAAAATCCTCACAACTACAGCAAGAGTCAGAATCATGTAAAATTACTCTGAAAGTTTATAAATGTTTAGTACTCATTTTATTTTTAGCTCAGTGCAAACCAGTACCAGTACACAGACTACTTTATTCAAAAGAAAACTCAAAACAGTCCAAAAGCATCCTGTCAGTGGATAGAAAGGCTCAATTTCAAAATAATGGCAATTATCTGTAAATGAATTTATAAATATTGTAAAATCACAAAAATATATGAAGAGTGTTTAGAACTATAAATGTTTTAAAGTTTATATGAAAAAACTAATTTTGTCGAAGTAACTCTAAAAATAAAAACTGATGAAGAATTACACATAGCAGTAATTAACATATTTAGGGCTATAATAATTTAAACAGTAAAATAATGACATATAAATAGATACAGACCAATAGAACATAACCAAAAGTTCAAATGTAGGCTCAAAATTATTTAGAAATTTAATTTATTAGAAATACAGCACTTCAAATAAGGGGATAAAGATTAGCTTATTCAAATAAATGGTGTTATAATTACTACATAGCCACAATGAAACAAAGAACATGGATTTATTTATCAGTTATTATTGAAAATATATATATTTTTGTCAAATATTTTATTGTAAAATAATTAATCCATAAGCTATATAAAGCAGAAATTTTAAAAATGATCTCAGCATGGGAAATATAAAAAAAACACAGAGATGATTACATGAAGGTTAAGTTTTATTGCATTAAAATAAAAAGTACATTGTAAAAATAAGCACTTTAATCAGGTAAGAGGTATACCACATACTGGAGGAAAATTTACAACTCATATCATTAAGTTTTTAATTATTTAATATATAAATAATGCCTATCAAAATGAAAACCTCAATAAAAATAGTCAAATCTTATTAATAGGTCAGAGAAATAATATGCAAATAAACCTTAAATATATGCTCACATTTACTGTTAAAAAGAGGAATGGAAATTAAAACAACAGTGAATTTCCATTTTGGTATTTGTCAAAGAGCAAAACGTTTAATAAGACATTCTGTTAAACAGAATGTAAAAACCAGCACTCTCATAAATTGTTGCTGGTGGAAATACATAACTTTACTTTGTTTCTCATCAACATTCATTAAAATATTCAAAATGTACATATTCTTTAAACCAATACTTCTATCCTTAGAAATACTCTAGAGATAGAAAACCACATGAGGAAAATGATATATAAATAATATTTGTTAAAATATTTTGATAAAAAATTGCAGAAATAAAATCCCCTTAGATGGAGGCTTAATTAAATACATGATGGCTGGCACATTCATGAAATAGAATGCTATATAGGTATAAAAAAGAATGAGAGCAAGATAACAGAAGTTTTTAGGACTTAGCCCCTAACAGAAAAATCAATTTGAACAACTATTGATACACAAAATTACCTTCACAAGTGTAAGAAATACAGATGAGAGATTATAGCGTATGAGTAGAGCACAGAAATAAGAAAAGACGTTGAAATGGATAGGAAAGACACTTTTATATTAATCATGTAACTCCTCCTCTAAACCCATGAAACACAATACAGAGAGAGATACTCTCCTAGGAAAAAAGAATAAAGTTTGAAATAACTTTGCTGCACATCCTAACACCACTCCCATTCCAGTAAATCCCAGCACCAGGCTGACCTCTGCAACCCTAGTCTTCAGGCCCATCCCAGCATCAAATGTGCCACAAGGCCCTGGGATCCAGCATGGTTCCTGAAGTCCCAAACTCTAGACCTGGCTCAGCACAATATCAGCCCTTGTATACTCAGGCTCCAGGTCTGCCACTGCGCCATGGCTGCTTTGTCAGCTCTAGGCCAACCCTGCAGATTAAGGCTCCAAGCTCACTCCAGTATCAAGTTAACTCCTATAGATCCAAGGCACAGACCAGCCCACAGAATCCACCAGCCAGCACACTCAAAATCTCTGAAAGGACTTATGAGTGAAAGGCTTTCCCTGCAGAAGACAGGCTATAAAGATAGGAAGAAGTGCCTACTTCAAGTGTACGGATACCAAAATAAGATCCAATGATTATTAATAATTCAAGAAACATAATACCAACAAATGAACAACAACAACAACAAAGCAAAAGTAAGTTCCTTAAGTAAATGGAGATCAACAAACTGCCGGACAAAGCATTCAAAACAATTGTCTTTAAGAGGCTTAACAAGGTACAGAAGAATACATAGACAACAAAAAGAATTTTGGAAAACAGTGCATAAACAAAATAAGTTTAACAGAGAGTAAAAACCTTAGAAAAGGATCAAACAAAACAATTTTTTTTTGAGATGGAGTTTTGCTCTTGTCATCTAGGCTGGAGTGCAATGGCATGGTCTTGGCTCACTGCAACCTCCACCTCCCAGGTTCAAGCAATTCTGCTGTCTCAGCCTCCCAAGTAGCTGGGACTTCAGACACCCACTACCACGCCCGGCTAATTTTTGTATTTTTTAGTAGAGACAGGTTTCACCATGTTGGGCAGGCTGGTCCTGAACTCCTGACCTCAGGTAATCCACCCTCCTCAGCCTCCCAAAGTGCTGGGATTACAGACTTGAGCCACCATGCCCGGGGAAATTCTTTTCTTTTTTTTTGGAGATGGAGTCTCACTCCGTTACCCAGTCTGGAGTGCAATGGTGTGATCTCGGCTGACCGCAACCTCCTCTTCCCAGGTTCAAGCAATTCTCCTGCCTTAGCCAATGGAGTAGGTGAGATTACAGGCACGCACCACTGCACCTGACTAATTTCTGTATTTTTAGTAGAGACAGGGTTCTGCCATGTTGGCCAGCCTGCTCCTGACCTCAGGTGATATGCCTGCCTTGGCCCCCACAAATGCTGAGATTACAGGAGTGAACCACTGTGCCTGGCCTCCAAACAGAAATTCTAATGTTGAAAAATACAATAAATGAACTAAAAATTTTCATAGAGAGCTTCCACAGTAGACTAAATCAGAAGAATGAAACAAGTTCAAAGACTTAGGTGATTTGAATTACCCAATTAAAGAAACAAATAGGGGGGAAAAAAAAAGGAATGAAGAAACCCTAGGAACTTATAGGACACCATTGAACAAGTCAGTATATGCATTATGGGAGTCCCTGAAGTAGCAAAGAAAAAGAAAGGGAATATAACTTATTTTTAAAATAATGACAGAAATCTGCCAAAATCTGAAGAGGGAAATTAACGTTCTGATTCATGAATCTCAAAGAACTCCAAACAAATTAAACATAAAGAGATCCTCACCAACACAGTATATTCAAATGCTCATTAATCAAAGACAAAGAGAATTTTAAAAGCAGCAGGAAAAAAGCAATTTGTCACATACAAGGTAAAGTCCATAAAGCTGTAAGAAATATTCTCCCTTGAACGTGCCTGATCTCATCTGATCTCAGAAGCTAAGCAGGGTTGGGCCTGGTTAGTAGTACTTAGATGGGAGACTGCCTGGGAATACCAGGTGCTGTAGGCTTTTATTTTTTAATATAAAAATAAAAAATAAATAAAATGTAAAAAAAGAAAGAAATATTCTCAGCAGTAATATTGCAGGGTAGCATAGAATGGGCTAATATATTCAAAGGACTAAAAGAATAAAACTATAAACAAGAATACTATACCAGGCAAGCCTGTCCTTCAAAAATAAAAGAGTAAAAGGCTTTCTAAGATAATCAAAAGATGAGGAAGTTCATCACCACCAGTCCTGCTCTATAAAAAATGCTAAAAGGATTTTTTTAAGTTAAAATCAAAAGAGCTAATTAACATTATGAAAGCAAACGAAAATAGAATACTCACTGCAAAGGTAAATTTAAAAAGTCAAATTTAGGATATTTTGAAACTGTAATGGTGTACCTAACTCACTTTGACTCTAGTATAAAATTCACAAGATTAAGTAGTAAAAATAACTATTGCTAAAAATAATTTATTAAAAGATACACAATATAAAAGCTTTAAATTGTGACATCTATATCAAAATATGAGGGGAAGAGAAGTTAAATAGTAGAGTTTTTGTATGTGGCTGAAGTACCTGTTACATTAAAACAGACTGTTAAAAATGTTTTATGTAAGCCTCATTGTAACTACAAAAAAAAAAACTGTAGTAGATACATGAATGATAAAGAGAAAGGAATCAAAGCACACCACTACAAACAAAACATCAAATTCCAAAACACAACATGAGAGAAAAATAGAAATAAAGGAACTACAAAACAAAATAACAATTTTAAAATAGCAATAGAAAGTGCTTACCTATCAAAAATTGCTTTAATTTAAATGTAAATGAGTTTAATTATCTAATCATTAGACACATTTAATTAAAAAACCATATATTATCACATACTGTCTACAAGAGGCTCACTTTTGCTTTAAGAACATACATAGGTTGGGAGAGAAAGGAAGAAAAAGGTATTTCATGCAAATAATAACCAAGAGGGAGCAGGGGTGGTATATTAGTCTGTTTTATGTTGCTATGATAGAATACCAACACTGAGTAATTTATAATGAACAAAAGTGTATTGGCTCACAGTTCTGGAGGCTGAGAAGTCCAATATTAAGATGCTGGCATCTGGCAATGGCCTTCTTGTTGTGCCATAACATGTTGGAAGGCATCACATGGTGGAGGGGGCAAGAGAGCATGAGAGAGAGACAAACTCGCCCTTTTATACCGGCACCAATTACACCCATAAGGTTGGAGGTATTATCAACTAATTACTCCTTAAAGGATTCACCTCTTAATACTGTTAAAATGACAACTAAATTTCCATATGAGTTTGGAAGGGTACATTCAAACAAAAATCTCTGCCTCTGACTCCCCAAAACTCATGTCCTTATTACATAAAAATATGAATATTTGTTTCATCTCAATAGCCCCCAAAATCTTAAATTTTTCCAGCACCAACTCAAAAGTCCAAACTCCACAGCCTCATATAAATTAAATTTGGGTAAGATGCAAGGCACAATTCATCCTGAGGCAAATTTTCCTCTAGCTGTGAGCTTGTGAAACTAAACAAGTTATCTAAAACACAATGGTGAAACAACCAAAGAATAGATAGCCCCATTATAAAATGGTGAGAAGAAAGGAATAACAGGTCTTAAGTCCAAAACCCAACAGGGCAGGCAATATTAAATTTTAAGATTCATAATCTTTCACTTCATGCATCACCTCCTGGACACACTGGAGTGGAGCTTGGAACCCCAAGGATTCAGATAGCCCTGCCTCTATGTTTTTGTTGGACCTGGCTCATGTAGCAACTCTCATGGGTTGGAGTTTGTGCCTACAGCTCTCCTAGACTGGAATTGAACACTAGTAGCTCTACGGTTCTGGGGTCTTAGGTCCTACTCCCATGAGCCCACTAGACATTGCTCTAGTAGAGACTTTCTGTGGTGGCTTTGATGCTGTAGTTCCACTGCACATTATCCTAGTGGGGGTTCTCTGAAGTGGTTCTGCTCCTGCAACAAGCATCTGCTTGGGCTTCCAGTCTATTTATCTACCACATTATTTGAAATTTAGGTAAAAGAAGTCATGCCTCCACAGCTCTTGCATGCTGCATTGCTGCATAATTTGCACCACCACAAACCTGCGAAGGTTTGTGACTTGTACCTTCTGGAGGTGTGGGTCAAGTTTCACCTGGGCCAATCTTGGGCTGTGGCTGAAGTGGCCAAGGAGTGCTACACATTAATTAGTGGAGAGACACTTGAGAGCAGTAAATACTAAGATCTGCTTGGTGCCCTACTGACATGTTTCTTTCTCCAAGGCCTTGAAACTTTGGACCTGTCATAGGTAATTTCCAAAGTACTTTTGGGGACATTTTCCCATTGTCCTGATGAACATCCCTTGCCTTCATTCTAATCATAATAATCTTATCAAATAGTTACTGGGCCACACCCTTGGTTTTCTCTCCTAAAAATGCTTTCTCATTCCCTACCACATGGCCAGGCTGAAAGTCCTTCAAATCTCTATATTATATTGTTCTTTTAATTATGAATAATTTGTTGAATAATTTGTTCTCACATTTTACCATATGTGGTTAAAAGAAGCCGCACAGCACTCTCGCTGCTCTCCTGCTTAGACATTTTTTGATGTCAGGTATCTTAGCTCATTTTTCTTAAACTCTGCTTTTCACAAAACTCTTGGGCATGGACACAATTAAGCCAAATTATTTGTCAGTTTTTAACTAGGCTGTCCTTTCCTCAAGTTTCCAATACCTTATTCCTCATTTCTGTCTGAGACTTCACCAGAATAGCTCTTGCTATATATATTTCCACCAGAATTCTTGTCCAAATCACTTCAGTAATTTCTAAGAAGTCTTAGACATTTCCTATAGCTCTCCTCTTCTTAGTCCTCACAAAAATTTACCTTCAGTGTAGATTAAGTCTGTTTCTTTATTGATTTTCTGTTGGGATGATCTGCCCAATACTGAAGGTGGGGTTTTGAATCTCCAGCTATTATCGTATTAGGATCTTTTATTTTATCAGACTCTCTCTCTTTTTAGCTCTAATAATATTTGCTATATATATCTGGGTGCTCCAGTATTGGGTGCATATATATTTACAAGTGTTATATCCTCTTTCTGAATTGATTCCATTATTATATATAGACCTTCTTTTCTCTTTTAATTTTTTTTTACTTGAAATCTATTTTGTCTAAGTATAGCTGCTCCTGCTTTTGTTTCCATTTACACGAAAAATACTTTTTTCTATCCCTTTATTTTAAGTCTATGTGTATCTTTATAGGTGAAGTGTGTTTCCTGTAGAAAGCAGATTGTTGGGTCTTTTTTAAAAAATATTGCCTATCCAATAGAGCAGGCAATATTAAATTTTAAGATTCATAATCTTTCACTTCATGTATCTCCTCCTGGACACACTGGAGTGGAGACTGGAACCCCAAGGATTCAGACAGCCCTGCCTCTGTGGTTTTGTTGGGCTTGGCTCATGTAGCAACTCTTATGGGTTGGAGTTTTGTGCCTACAGCATATATATTTACAAGTGTTATATCCTTTTTCTGAATTGATTCCATTATTATATCTAAACCTTCTTTTCTAATTTTTAATTAATTCAGACACTTTATGTCTGTTTAACTAATTCGGGCACTTTATGTCTTTTGACTAGAGAATTGAGTTCATTTACATTCAATGTTATTGAATAACAACAACGAATATTAAAACAAATACTACCATTTTAATATTTGTTTTCTGCTTGTTTTGTGGTCTTTTCTTCCTTTCCTCTCTTCCTTTTAGTGAAGGTGATTTTCTTTGGTGGTATGTTTAAATTTCTTGCTATTTATTTTTTGGGTATCTGTTGTATGTTTTTCAATTTGAGGTTACCTTGACACTTGCAAATACTCTCTCATAACCTATTATTTTATGCTGATGACAACTTAACACTGCTCACATAATAAGCAAAATGAAAACTAATAAGAACTCTACACTTCAGCTTCATCCCCCTGCTTTTTAACTTTTCATTGTTTCTATCTGTATCTTATTGCTCCAAGTCTTAAAACATTGTTATAGTTATTATTTTTGATCAGTTCATCTTTTAGTCTTTCTATTCAAAATGAGTTTACACACCACAATTAGTGTTACAACATTGTGTTCTGCATCCTATTAGCAGTGAGTTTTATTCCTTCATTAACATCCTTTTCTTTCAGATTGAAGAACTCCCTTTAGGATTTCTTGTAGGACAGGTCTGGTGTTGGTGAAATCCCTAAGCTTTTGTCTGGGAAAATATTTATTTTTCCTTCATGTTTGAAGCATATTTTTTGCTGGAGCTACCTACGATAGAAGTTTTTTTCCTTCAGAATTTTAAAGATGTTATACCGCACTCTCCTGGCCTGTGAGGTTACCACTTAAGTCTGCTGCCAGACATATTAAAGCTCCATTGTATGTTATTTGTTTTTTTTTATCTTGCTGCTTTTAGGTTTATTTCTTTATTCCTAACCTTTGGGATTTTGACTATTAAATGCCTTAAAGTAATCTTGTTTTGGTTAAATCTGCTTTGTGCCTTATAACCTTCTTGTACTTGGATACTGATATCATTCTCTGGGTTTGGAAAGCTCTCTGTTATTCTCCCTTTGAATAAATTTTCCACCCCATCTCTCTCTCCACCTCCTCTTTAAGACCAATAACTCTTAGATTTCCCCTTTTAAAGCTATTTTCTAGATCTTGCAGGCTTACTTTACATTTTTTCTTTTTTTGTCTTCTCTGTATATTTCAAATAGCCTGCCTTCAAGCTCACTATCTTTTTATTCCATTTAATTAATTCTGCTGTTAAGAGAATCTGCTGCATTCTTTAGTGTTTCAGTTGCATTTTTCAACTCCAGAATTTTGCTTATTTTTATTTCATTCTTTTTGTTAAATTTATCTGATAAGATTCTGAATTCCTTCTCTGCATTATCTTGAATTTCATTGAGTTTCCTCAAAACAGCTATTTTTAATTCTATCTGAAAAGTCACATAAATCTGTCCCTCAGGATTGGTCCCTGATGCCTTATGTAGTTCATTTGGTGAGGTCATGTTTTCCTGGATGTTTCTGATGCTTGTGTATGTGTGTTGGCATCTGGGCATTGAAGTTAGGTATTTATTGTCATCTTAATAATCTGGGCTTGCTTGTACCTATCCATCTTGGGAAGGCTTTCCAGGCATTCAAAGAAACTTGGGTGTTGTGATCCAAGTCTTTGGTCACTGCAGCCATATCTGCATTGGGAGGCACCGCAGCCCAATAATGCTGTGACTCTCACAGACTTGTAGATGTACTACCTTTGTACTCTTGGGTAAGATCCAGAGAATTCCCTGATTACCAGACAGAGATTCTTGTTATCTTATTTTCTCCCAAAATAATAGTCAGTGCTAAGCTGCTTGGAGCTGAGGGAGGGGTGACATAAGCACCCCTGTGGCCACTACCAATAGGACTGGTACATCAGATCTAAATTAAGCACAGCACTTGCCCAAGGCCCATAGTAACCACTCTCTGGCTACTGCCTTTGTTCACTCAAAGTCCTTGGGCTCTACACTAAGCAGGTGCAGTAGCTAGCCAGAGTCGTGTCCTTCCCTTCAGGGTGGCAAGTTTCCCTGACCCCAGCTGGGTCCAGAGATGCCATCCATCTGGGAGCCAGGGCCTTGAGTTGGAAACCTCAGGAATCTACCAGGTTCTCTATTTTACTGTGGCTTAGCCGACACCCAAGCCACAAGACAAAGTTCTTCCCAGTTTTCTCTCTGATTTCCACAGGCAGAGGAGTCTTTCCCCACGGTCACCACCACCACAGGTCCATGGGGAGCACTGCCTGGCTACCACCAATGTCCACTCAAGACCCAAGGACTCTTCAGTCAGCTTGTGGTAATTACAGACAGGCCTAGGATTCTTTCTAAGAGCATCAGGCTTCCCCTCTGGCCCAGGGCAGGTCCAGAAATGTCCTCCAAGAGCCAAGACCTGGAATAGGACACCCCAGGAACCTACTTAGTGTTCTACCCCACTGTGGCCAAGCTGGTCCCTGAGCTGTAAGGCAAAGTCCCCTCTTTATTTTCCCCTCCTGTCTCAAGTATAAGGAGTCTCTCCTCATGGCCGTCACAGCTGGGAATATGCTGAATCATACCTGAGCCAGCATGATTCTGAGTCTCACTTAAGAACTGTGGCAAGTACTGCCTGGATACTGCTGCTGTTTTTTTCAAGGCCCAAGGTTTCTACAGCCAGCAGGTAATGAGTTCTTCCAGGACTGGGTTCTTCCCTGGTATCCAAATTCCAAGATGAAGTCCTTTTTACTGTCCTCTCTCCTCTTCTTAGGAGGAAGGAGGAGTCTCTCCCAGAGCTGTGAGGTACACTGCCTGGGGTTGGGAGAGAGGTGGCACAAGTATTTCCTTGGTCACCCTGGCCGGTGTTTCACTTGGTCACATGCCATCCATGTCCACTGGCTCTAGGTCTATCATAGTACTAAGACTTGCCTAAAATTGCAGTCCTTCTGGTCTAGCCTGCCTTTTAAGTTTACTTAGGACCCCAGAGCACTTTAACTTGTAGAGGCTAGACTTGTCAGAACTTAGGTTTCAACTGCTAGGAATGCCAATTTTCCTCTGGTTGTTCTAAATGCTCCCTCCGTGGGTGCCAGGTGAGTTCTTCCCCGAGCTGCTTTCTGTTGTGACAAGGCAGCACTTCGTTTCAATACAAAGTCCCACAATCACTGAGCTCTCCCTCTCCTAAATGCACAGAATCTTTCTCTGCACTACACGGTGCTGCTAGGGGGTAGGGGAAGGGTGGTGTCGGCAGTTCAAGACTGTCTTTCCTCCTCTCTTCAGTGCCTCCTTTAGTTATATAAAGCAAAAACTAGGTATTGACTGCTCATCTGATCTTGGATTCTTACGAAGGTACTTTTTTGTGTGAATATTCAGTTTGTTGTTCCTGTGGAAGGACAATCAGTGGAGGCTTCTATTTGACCATCTTGCTCTGCCCCCAGAATTTACCGTAATGCTCCACTCATGAATACCTAGGCTTTTTCCAGCATACATTTCAAAATTATTTCAGCTTCTACCCACTACCCAGTTCCAAAGCCACATTTGCATTTCTAGTTATTTGTAACATCCCTATTTCTCTGGTACCAATTTTCTACCTTAGTCTATTTTTTGCTGCTCTACTAGAATATCACAGGCAAGGTAATTTATAATGAACAGAAGTTTATTTCTCACAATTCTCACAGGCTGGGAAGTTCCACTTCAAGGTGCCAGCATCTGGTGAGGGGCTTCTTTGGTCTTTTAACATGGAGGAAAGAATTACATTGTAGAAGGGCAAAGAGAGGGCAACAGAGAAATCAAGAGGTACAAACCCACTCCTGCAATGATGACATTTGTTTATTCATAACAGTGGAGCCCTGATGACCTAAGCACCTCTTAAAGGTTATACCTCTTAATACTTTCACAATGGCAATTAGATTTCAAATTTTAGAGGGACAAACGTTTAAACCATAGCAGGTAACTATACCTGTGTAAGACAAAATAGACTTTCAGTTAAAAACTCCCAAGGGACAAGGAAGATTATATAATGATAAAGTGCTCAACCCATTAATAGGATATAATGGTAAATATATATGTACTCAACATCAGTGTACCTAAATATATAAAGCAACTATTAACATAAAAGGGAGAAACAGACAGCAATATAACAGGTTGCTTCAATAACCCACTTTTAATTACAGAGAGATCTTCCAAGCAGTGAATCAATAAGGACACACTGAATTTGAACTATACTTTAGACAAAATGAACCTAACAGACACGTGCAGAGCATACCATCCAACAGCAGCAGAACAAACCTTCTGAAGTGCACACAGAAGATCCTCCAGGATGTATCCTATGTTAATTCACAAAAGCAGTCTTAATACATTTTAGAAAACTGAAGTCAGTCAAGTATCTTTTCTAACCATATTGGTGTACTCATTTGTATTGGTATACCAGATATCATTAACAGGAGAAAAACTGAAAAATTGACAAATATGTGAAAAATAAACTACAGAACAATCAACGGATCAAAGAAGAAATCAAATATGAAACCAATTCCTTTTTTGGCATTGTTATAATTGCAGGAGCTAATGAAATAGAATGGCTGCCTATAGGACAGTTGGGGAGAAGGTGATTTTGCACTTTGGCTCATGTCTGAAAGATACTTCGAGGGCAGCTATCTTCTTATAATTGCCACATAAACACTAGGGAGGCTTAATGATAAAAGACTGATTTGGGTTGTATGCAGTTAAGGATACCTATAAGCAAACATCCCATTGGAAGGTTACAAATCATGTTGAAAGCCAAGTTTGTCCCCAATGAATTGTGAAAAAAAATTAGGGATGAGGAAAATTGATTCTGTGCTACTACATCAGGCACAGTCAAGATGCTTGCTTGATGTTTTAACCAGCTTTTAATCGATATTGAAAAGAAAGCACACAGTGCTAAAACCCAGGTTTTGAGTCTCTTATTAGCAACAGGCAGAAACAGCTTTTTTTTTTTTTTCACAGATCCTATCATTTTATTATAATCAGCTGTGGTCCATTTCATTCCAAGATCTCAGATGTCTCATTTTTTTTTGTCTGTCGTCCCTCTGACAAAGCAGAAGGGATTCCAAATTCCTAATTACAGGTTTCAATTCCCCTTATCCACTGTTAACACAGACTATCTTTCCCTTGGTGCTGTTTTCTATTGTTAAAGCCAGTCACAACTGGAAAGAAGTGTGGAGAATATATTTCTGTGAGATACCTCTGCTCCCTGCTGCCTCTATTTCAGAAGTCAATGGATTTTACAAAACCTCGTTCAGAGTTAACCAGTGAATGTTTCAATACATGCTCAGTATACTCATTGTGGAGGAAACAATTTGGAGGAAAAAAAAATTGGAGATAACTCAAACTGAATTGTCCAGAATAAATGCATTCATAAACCCTACTGACTTATAAAAAAATGCATATTCTATGTCTCCTCCAAAAGATGTTGGACCAAAAATGAAGAAACTTTTTGTGTGAGTCTTGTTCTTGGTCATTTGAATTTTTCAAGCAAAAATAATTCTTAACAGTAATTCCTCAAAACCAGCTGCATAGGAACAACTGTGACCTTACTCCCACTTTTGCAGGGAACACTGGTTCTACACTGAGTCTGAGTATTTTAACTTAAAAAAATGCAGCATCAATATTACTATATGTCTAGTCATAAAACTAGCACTTTCTGTCAACTTCTCCACAGTTCCTAATATGCAATAATTGGCATCATAATGCCAGACTTAGGATTTCAGAACTGAACTGCATAAGCAGCATATTTGCATACCCCAAAGTATGATCACATTGCTGAAATATGATAAAACCAAAAAAGCATTTTTGTAAATGCAAATACAAGATATAATTTAGGCACCGTTTCTCTGACCATAGATTACCATGCTTTGTTTTGTCATTCTTCCCAAACATGTCTCTAGCCAATGTTCCACCAGAAAACCATTTTTAAAGCACAAAGAGAAACAGAGAAGTATGACATATATAGTTGTGTGTGTGTGTGTGTGTGTGTGTGTGTGTGTGTGTGTGTATAAACTAAGTAGTTAACTTTTAAAAGGGACCAAGATACACAGTTAACAACATAAAAATTCTGGAAAGAACTCTGCATGTGAGGACAATAATTTCCAGGAAAAAAAATGTATTAGAAATAGCCTGAGGATGGAGGAGAGATGGTATTAATCAATTGGCCCTGAGATACAGGATAAGATACAGCTTGGAATGTTAGGACCTATGCAAAATATCTCAAATAAATGATTTTATAAACTCTACAAATTTATCTCTATCTTCCTCTTAGAAATTACGTAGCTTAAATATTATGGGGGCTCCTTTCCTCTTTGAGACAATCTTCATCTTTTGCCTTTTTACTTTTCAGTGCCACACCAAGTTTATGTGGCAAATTAACCCTCGATAAGCTGAGAAATTACTTTTTTGCAATAATTTGGAATAACTGAAGTTATGAAGCTTTCACTGTATAAAGTGTTTTGGCCTGTATCATTGCTAGTCCTAAAAAAGAACTCCAATATATGATGTGTTTATTTAAAATAATCATGCCATAAACTGAAATAATGAAAACCCAAAAGTCCAGTTTTATTTTAAATAAAAATATAGAAAGGGCAGCACTAGTTTTTTCCAGTACATGTCCAGTAATGCATTTTCTTGATTGCCAATCAGTGGGAAGACCTACAGAGTTTCTAAAGATTACCTCCATGCCACGCCTACAAGGGTAAGCAAACCCATCCTGCTTGAATAACAGGGAGACCAAAGCAACTACTGAAGCTATAAAATTTACCTCCAGACTGAGTGTCTTAAAACAACAAGGATTTATGATTTATTATTTTGAAAGTTAATTGTGCAGTTCATAGTGGGCCAGCTAAGATGGGCCTAAATGATGCTGGAAGGCCTCACTCACATGGTTAGTAATGGACTGGATGCTAGCTAGAGAGAGAGAGAGAAAATTTGCTCATGTGTCTCCCATTATCCAGAAAGCCAGCTCAGCCCAATCCACGTGGTGGTGGTCTCAGTGTTTCCAAGAATAGTAAGAAGAAAAGCCTCAGAGTGCAAACACGTTTCAAGGCACTGCTTGCATCACATTTGCTAACAATCCTTAACCAAACTAAGACAGGTGGCCAACCCATATTCAGGAGTAGAGAAACTCCATATCTACCTTTACAGGAGAAGCTGCAAAGTTGAATTGTTAAAGGGCAACCGTACATGAATGAGAAGAATTTGTGGTCCTTTTTGTAATCTACTGCAAGTATCATAGAAGTAGGATGGCCTTTGAAACTAAGTTTGTTCTAGGTCCTCTACAGAAAGCTAGTGTCCAAACATTGTTTTAATGGAGATCTTTTTGTGATTTGTTGATACCAGAATTTCCCTTGAAATAGAAATATATTTCCCTGGCATGAGTCAAGGCTTTATTACAGGTTTTTACCATTCCAAAACTTTGATGTGTGAGTAAACACAAACACAGCCCACCTGAAAGAAAATTGAAATCTACTGGGGCAGAGAAAAATACTGCTTGCCATTGGAGACTAGTAATTTCTGGGTATCATTATTCTGTCTGTTGTCACTTGCCCTAAGTTGCAAATCAATACAGTCTGAGTAGCATGAGATGTTAAAAAAAATCTAAATACAAAAGATTTCATGCTGTGATTTTCCTAATTCTGTCTTGAAGTCTCTTTCTAGCCCTGCTCTGTTGGGACTCTGGCAAAGGTGGTCTTGGATGTTTATGGTTTGCTTTATCCAGGCAGACAGTCCAGGATGTTTCTTTATCCAGGAAGACAGCCTAATGCCTAAGTGCCTGACCCATGACCAGTTGTCCCTCTCACAGGAAACTTGTTTATACTAGCAGATGCTCTTGTGGCTCTTGTCTGGCCTGTATCTAGTTTATTTCTGCCAAGACAGCCACTTTCTAGGAGAGCCCTGACCACAAGGAGTGTTACTTTTGAGGATGTTGGTCAGGTGAGACACAGAAGAGGCAGCACAACAAGACACAAGAAATAACAGAAGCATTTGGTTACTTACAGATCCACAAGAAAAAAACGATGCTCACAAGGGCCAATGGGAAGTGCAGAGACAGCAGCGTCCTCAACTACCAGGAGAGAAGTGGGAGAGGGAGGACTAGGCTTTTATTAAGCTTCATGAGCATTATCTGTTGTGCTTTTCCTCGGGGGTTTTGAATTGGCTGGTTTAAAGGGAACACATGTGAAGCGGGGGATATATGAGTCTGATGTTAACCATTAGGTTTATTGTGGTCAGCGGCTTTGGGATTTGTTGGGTTTTGGGTCAGTGAAATGAGGAACAGAGGGCTATATTGCAAAGAACCACGCAGAGAGGGTTTTAACTAGGTCAAAGGTGATGGACTACAGTTGAATTTCAAATACCTTATGTCAGGGTGTAAAAATGGATCCTGAGGCAGCAACTATATTAAACAAACTGATAACTCATTACTCAAATGAATTAGTAAATAAAAATGGTAATAAACAAATGTATGTATCTGGACAAAATAGCTGAACCTATAATTAAGTTTAATGACATATACTAGTAAATTCTAGGGTAGATTTTTGAGCCATTTTAGATCTTGCATTCTCCCAACTTTAAAAGACTATTTAAATAGCAATTCTCCATTAACAAAATAATTCATGGTAATGGCAATTTGTTTACAGTTAATCATATATTTATTTACCATCGACAATATAATATATACTTTTAAGCCTCAGATCAAAGTCCTATCTTTCTTTTCTTCAAAGAATCATCTTTATGATCTCAAAACTCTTGCATTAATGGCTGAAGATTAACACCACATTCCATAATGGACTAAAGTTTTCCTTCAACATCTCTACATTCATAATGAAAGCTAGTCAAATTTGAAAATATTTTCTCTCACTTCAATAAGATATTACTGGATTAGCTACTTTATGAGTCTAGGTTCTAATTTTCTAAAATAATTTCACTAACATTACTTTTTAGTCCTGGAACTTCAAAGAACATTGACATTCTAAAGAAATGTAATTAACCTCTAGTTCAGTGATGATTGCAGGATTTTATTTTATCAACTCTAATAACTTGGTAGCTGCTGCCAGAGTACTATATTGAGAATGATTCTGAGGTTATATCTGGTCTCAAGATGGAAGAATACGATGATCAATTAGTAATGTCTGCCATAGAAGAAAGAGGGATGGCAATGTAGTTGCCATTTACCTTCCAACCCTGCCCTAAGTACAATTTGTCATTTTAGACTGAGAAAAAAAAAAAAAAAGGGTTTATCCAAGGTCTCACAGTTATTGAATGATAATGTTTAGTCTAAAAACTTACCATGACTTCCAAACAATATTTTTTGGGGAATAGACATTTGTCATTTTCTAGCTGACCATCAGCCACTTCCTACTACTTCTATCAGTTCTCTACTGTGTGCCAATGTGGTTGTAAGATGATTTCCAGTTCTTGATTTCTTTTGCTGCTCTTTTCTCAACCACAGCAGCTGGGACCTTCCTCTACCTGGCTGTACCACAGAACAGCCCAATAAGTTAAGCTTTGCTGATAAGGTATTTGTTCTGGAATTCTAAATTTTGAGTAATGCAAAGAATGAGGAAATAGGGGAGGGAGGATTGTTAGATGATACCAACCAAAGCCAGAGTTCGCGGATCAGAAATTTGCTGCAGCATGATTTTGACCACATTTCCTGCTACCTTGATTTACAACTCTTGATTTTCTAAGCCTTAGACTACAAAGAAATTGTCAATTCTTGGAAACTATGAAATCTTTCCAATGCATCTCCTTTTTCTTAAAACAAAAGATGGGTTCTGTTGCTTCAAACCGGAGACCTTGACTGATAATTTGTTTAGCTTCACAGTCATGAGCAAGTGTTAGTGATGCAGTGTTTTTCTCAGCCAAATCATGCACTTATATTTTCAACCCATAAAAATTAAGTAAAAGATTTTTCATTGAAAAATATAAAAGATTCTCCTGTGGTGAAATCAGCGGCGTTTGACATCAGAAAGTTGTAGGCTGAAGGGTATAAAATGATAAATACCAGACATCATTTTGTTGTTTGACAAAAACATCTATAGCCATGTTATTTCAGATAGTAGACTATCACAATTATATCATGATATTGGTCCTCTTAATCATGTTTCAGATGTCATCAACATTATCTTATTCTTTCAGTGGCAATCATGAAAAAGCAAAAATTAAATAGCTGAAATTACACAAAGACTTGGCTTTATGCATTTAATAAGAACTGACTGACGAAAATTCCCTCAATTTTCTCTGCCCTATGTTCAGAATATATAGCGTCTACTGACTCTAGGTAGTAAAAAAATGTATTTATTTCTAAGATTAAGGTCTGGTTTACAGACATTTTGTTCACATAAGCTGTAACAAACCAGTAAAAAATCTTGCTACAGGCAAAGCCTCCACTAAAATACATTTGGCCAATCTACTCCTAAGCCCTGGTTTACTTATCTGCTGTCAAGAAGAAGAGGTAGGTAGATATGTTATATGAGAAACTTATAATGTATTACCATCATGCTGATATCACTTTGAGGCTAATCCATAGGGTATATATCACTCTTCTTGGCTATTTACATTAAGTCTCCATTTAAAACTTTTTCTTTTAGCCTTTTTCTCTTCATTAATGAAAAATGCTGCATTAAGAAATTTCTGCTTGCTTTTTCTTCCTGTTTCATATAGAGACCCATGTGTAATCTGCAAAGTAGTCTGAAAAGAATGGCACAATCAGTCAAAATATTTACATTTTCACTGTAAAATATTTCATAGAAAGACTTAACAGGCGTAAGTAAGCTATGACAAGCATGCTCACTTATCTAAAGAAAAATACTTTGAGCTCATTTTCTGGCACTGAAAGGAAAGCTAGTTAAGTGACATCTTCCTTTATGGAATGCAATGATTAAACCAATGAGTTGTGCTTCACCTTCTCCAGGAAGGTCAGTATGACATAGAGCCGCTTTTGATGATGCCCCAACATGTGGCCCTTGAACTTACAGAACCTGTCACTAATATTAGTGACATTAACCTCAATGTAAAGCAAGACTTAACATTGAGGTTAAAACAAAATGAAAGGAAAAGAAACCAAAAATAAAACAAAACTGTATGAGAATGTAAATATTATATGAATAATTTCATACAAAACTGGGAAAACAGTGAGTACTCCAATATTAAGAACTACCTCAGGTTTAAAGATGAGAAATGGAGTGTCTCAAAACCAGGTTTTATCTATAGACTAAATACAGTTTTTTCTCCTCCTAAATTGTAAGAAGAAAATAACTGGAGAATACGCTGTGATTTGTTGCAAGTTCTTTCTTCCAGCTTTGGAAGAAAGAGAAAAATAAACAGGAAATTCATTTATCTCAAGAGGTAAGTATCCAAGTTCAGAAACCCCTGTTTGCTTCACAGAGGAACAAGTTCTAATCTCATAAGCTATGGAGAAGTCTGGTAGATTTTCTTATAGTGAATCAACATCTCACATCAGAGAGGAGTAGGTTGAAGAGTATAAAATTATAAACACTGGTACATCTGAAAGACCACATTGCAAACCAAATTTCTAACCCATCACAATGACCTGAGCTTAACCCGTACTACTTTCCACTTTCCTTACCTGGCAATTGAGGAAAATTCCTTTCCCTTGACGTAATTACAGAAATGGAATGAGTAAGAAGTTTATAGCATATGAATAGTATCCTACTTTGGACAGAAAGGTTAACTTGGAATAATAAGGTTGGATCCTTACTGTGCAGCAGAAAGGCTGGCTACCACAAACTCCTCAAAAAGATTACCTTAATATTGCATATTGTGGTATATTGTAGTGCCTATTGGTGAGAGGCCTTCTTGTTAGCAGCTCTGTGTCACATTCACTATATCTATCTTAAATTGCGCAGTTTGTAAACACATAGGCAATAAGTCTTGCCTAACAGGATTTCAATAGTCTTGCAAGTTCTACCTTTGGAAAATATTCAAACCAAGAGTTCTCATTTACATTCTTTACCACCTTCTACTTATTTGCACAGAATAAGAAACCAAGTTGGGCCTCTTAGAAGACCCAGTTCTGGTTGTTCAACATCTGTGATTTGATTTCCTACCTGTGACAGATATGACAGGCAACTGAGGGAGGGCTTCCATCCTAACTTAACAGGTCAACATTTAAAGGGTGACAATCTGCTCATTCCAATATATCTTTCAAACGAGTCAAGAGTAGTTGTCAATGTTTGTCTTCAGTTTAATGTTTTTCAAGGCATTTTTAAAACCAAACGGAATTGGTACCAACTTAAAAAAATTCAAATGTGGTTTTCCTTGAGTTTAGAAATATCTAGTAAAATGTTATTTTTAAAATAAAATAGGAAGTTAAAAAGCAATGTATACTCTTGCATTCTGCCCCAGAAATGATGGGATGGATGAACTAGATTGGGCTGAAAAAGAAATTTGACCTTTGAAAGGCATCTCAATTCTTCATTTGAACAAGGTAAAATATTTTTATGAAAATAACCTATGTATTAACCTGAAAGCCAGTATGTATATGGGATCAATTTAAGAGTATAGAATTTGAAATCAGAATGGTCAGGGGTCTAATCATAGTTTAAACAAGTAATGGCTGTAGTAATTATCTGAGCATCTTTCTTTATCAATCAAATGGGACTAGTAATAGTATATATTGCATGACATTGCATATTATTTGTTATGTGTCAGGATACTTTTCCATATTAACTCATTCAATGCTTAGAAACACCCTATGATGTAAATATCATGACTGTATTATTATCATTTTACACATTAAAAAAAACCTGAGGTATATAAACGTTTAGCTGTTTGCCCAAGGATATCCTACTAGTAAGTAGTAAAGCTGAGATTCAAACCGAGTCAATCTGGGTCCTGAGCTGGAGTCTCATCACAACCATATTCTGCTTATTTTGTTTTTGTGTTATTAGTTACAGAAGCTTGCACCCCAAAAGATGAGAACCCATGGCGAGTGAGTGACCTCCAGCTACAGTGGCCTTATCAGTGCTACACTGACAGACTGCCAGTGGAGAAATAAAATTACCTTACAGCCTAGCCATCTGTAGTTAAAGATAATATTAAATCTGTTTGGCTAAAATTAACCATCAGAATGTGCTCATGATGGTTATGGAGCAGAGACATGTAATAAAGCCAAAAATACAAACCAATGAAGAAATGAGGTATGGAGACTTTGGAGTGCCTTCATGCTAGATGTATCAATGACCCATTGGAATCATATATCTTTCTATGAGCACCACAGAGGCATGCATCTACAAAATGAGAAAAATTCTTACCTCAAAAGGCTCTGAGGACTCAAAGTCATACATAAGCCTTTAGCCTGAGACATATTAAAGATTAGTTGTAAATTTCTTTCCTTTCCTTTTTTACTTCTTTTCTTTCTTTCTTTTCTCTTCTTTCCTTTCTTCTTTCTTTGATTCCTTCCCTTCTTCCCTCTGTTCCTCCCTCCCTATCTTCCATCTTTCCTTCCTCTTATTCCATCTTCTGAATTACCACCTAGTAACTCTTCTACTTCCCCGAAAGGTCTTTTGTGGTTGCACCCTATAATAAAGCTTTAGTGACAAGAGACAGCTAGAAAAAATCCACTAATGCTGATAATTGTTGGTGATTATTCACAGGATTACTAGATGAGTTAGAAAAAGTTGTTAGATTAGTTAAGACCCAATCTCAGAATCATGGTCAACATTGAGCTATATCCATTTACAGTTTCCACTATTAAAAAATCTCAGGCTGTCAAGATATCAGTTATTTGTAATATTATGTCCCCACACTACCACTCAAGGCAACTATTTGGTAACTAGCATAATAAAATTATTATTTAAGAAAGACTTTCAACAGTTACCATTGTAAAATATCAGGACTGAAAAGCATCGAGAAAGAAATGCAATTCCAAAACGTGGCTTGAATTTCCTCTAGAATAGACCAACTAAGTAGTAGATCTGAGATAGAAAACCCAGTCAAACAAACAAACAAAAAAACAGTCAGTCTTAGTGGTCCTCTCTTTACCTTAAATTTACATATGCATTTTAAGTAGGGATGGCAAAATGGCAAGGGGGAGGGGCTGGAGGGAGCACTCTATGCTATGCCATTCTCCTAATTTCATACGTATTTATTTAATGACCCGTCCATATAGATTATATCTGCATTTTCATTCATACACACACTAGTAAGAATTTTCAAAAATTCTTTATAAATTTAAAACCATCTTGTCTCCAACAGAAGTCAAATTTACCTATTTTTTGACATCCTGTTCATTTGCTATTTGTCTTATGAATGAAAGTATGAAGCAAATAAGTAATGTATTCATGTGCCATCTCCTCGGGTGCATAAAGGTTAAGGAAAATTGATTACAAACAAATGAGATCTATGACAAAAGCAGAGGAGTAAGGTAACCAGCCCCCCAAATTAATCAGCATATAAATTAATCTTGCTTCCAAACAAAAAGTAGGACAGGAAGCATTGTCATTAATAATCTACTATGCCAAGACATTCTCCAGGATGAATACTAATGAATATAAACAAATAGCAGCTGGAAGAGAAATATAAATTCTTAAAACACTAAAAGTCTAAACATTTTCCAATCTGTAAACCACATGTATTTTATATATCTTAGTATCAACAACAGTGCTATCTCAGTAACTGCTTACCATTTATAGAGCACCTACTAAGTAAGTGTCCCACACTATGCAAAGAACTTTCCACGTGTTATCTTTAGTTTTGACATTCATCTTTTACCATTCTCACAACTGGGCCTCAGAGAATTTATGTGACTTACCTACCAAGCTGGAACAATATACCTAAATCTCTCCATTTTCAAAAGCTAGACTCTTTCCACAATCTAGAGAAAGACTGAAAATACTTTTTCAAAAGGAAATAATTTTAAAGATATAGTCTGTGTTTCTCAGTTCTGATGTATATTGACTAATTGTTACTTTTGGTTTATTTTAGAAGTTATACACCTTTTATAGTAAGTTTTACATTGTCTTTTGACTACCTAGCTTTTGATTTGTTCTAGAAATGAACCTCCACAAAGATCTGGATGAATGAAGGACAGAGATGATATTCTGAGGTGAACACTGTTTCTGAGGATAAATTTTCCTAAGGGAAAAAGATTCTTTGTTGATGACTTTGCCCTATCTTATTCCACACAGAGTATTTGCCACAGTCCTCTAGATTTTCCTCTCTAATTGCCCCTCAATTCTCTTTTCTGTCAAGGAGAAAAACAGACAAAATCCCTATATTTCAAACCCAGCTGACCTGCATGATTTTGAAGTGTTCTGAGGAGAAAAAGAACCAAGCATGGTTAATAATTATTAGATAGACTGTTATGCATTAAGGATGAATAAAAAATTAGCAAAGAATTTAAACGCTGACAATAAAATCACATATGTTGTGATAGATGAAAGAAAAGAAATAAATTAAATATTTTTGTGATTGTGAATAAGCCTTTCTTCTAAATTAGTTGTCACTGTACAAAACCTCAGTTTGCAAGTCTTTTTAAAATATCCTTGAATAACATCTGAAAACACTGTGTTTAATAGACAAAAGCAAATAACCTACATTTCCAACATGACACATTATCTATCCATGTAATACTATAGTATGCAGCCACTGGTGTGTTACTACTATTGAACGATGTCAAGAAAGAAATCTCCATGGACAGGGCACAGTGGCTCATACCTGTAATCCCAGCACTTTGGGAGGCCAAGGTGAGTGGATCACTCGAGGTCAGGAGCTCCAGACCAGCATGGCCAACGTGGTGAAACCCCGCCTCTACTAAAATACAAAAATTAGTCACGCCTGGTAGCAGACGCCTGTAATCCCAGCTACTCGGGAGACTGAGACAGGAGAATCGCCTGAACCTGGGATGGAGACTGCAGTGGACTGAGATTGCCATTGCACTCCAGCTTGGACAACAAAGCGAGATGGTCTCAAAAAAAAAAAAGAAAGAAATCTTTATTAAATTGTTAATTGAAAAAAGTGATTATAACGTTATGAACCCATTCAAAACAATATATTAAAAACCATATTTTTCCATAAGGAGAATATTATTTTTATAAATTTTGGACAGATGTATTGTCTTGACAGTTTAAGTTAAAATTTATTAAATTTACAGGGTAGAGGGGAAAAATTAACATATAATAAAATATACCTAAGACATTCTATAAAATTCAGTAGCCATTCTCACTACAAAGTCTATTCTAAGACTTGAAAACTAATTACCAATTGTGATGGCAAATGTTTCCACTGTAAAACAGACAATGAATATTATATTAACTACTGAAATACCAAGATCATTCTCATTAAAATAAGAGGAAATACTAAAATGACCACCATCCCCATAATTATTCAGCATTGTTTTGTAGTTTCTAGCTGATCCCATAAGAAAACCAACTAGCTATATAATTATGGGAAACAAGAAAACAAATTTATCTCTATTTACATATAATTTAACAGCCAAGATAAACTCTACAAAATATATAATAAATAAGGGAAACATCTGACAAGTTAACTAGATTGTTAAAAACTATTTATATACTTTATTCTAACAACCTATTGAAATATATATCTCTCAAATATAAAATATGTATAGGCTTGTATAATACTAATACCCTGCTGACAATAGTGATAAAATTATTATGTATCTTGTAATAAAATTTTTTAAAGTCATTACATATTTTAAATAAACATAAATAAATGACCTGAATAAATAGAAAGCTAAATGATATCTTACAGTATTATTGAGTCATAAGACAAAATCATATAAATACATTCCTCAAATAAATACATATATTTAGTGAGATTCCATTGGAAATTCAAAATTTTTAAATAAAACTAGAGTTTTATTTCTTAAATTTATGTATAAAACACAAATATAAAAAAGAAACTCCAAAAGATTTTTCAAAAAAGAGATGAGGATAAATGTCCTGCAATATATAAAACTTACTATGCTGGTTATTAAAATAAAAATAGTAAATGAAGACCAAATACAAAGCAAAAGTGCAGAAGATAAGTTAAAAAATAAACACACAAATCCAAGTATTTGTGGAAAAATCATGGTTTATTTAATCAAAGATCTTAGCATAAGAAGCTATAGATCTTAAAATGAAAGAATTAAATCCCTGCTTTGCAGTATAAGATATTAAATTCCAGAACAATTAAAATAAAAAAATGTAAAAACCAAAAATTATAATAAAAATAGGAAAATGTTTATATAACACAGGGCAAGGAAATATTTATCAAACAATAAATCCAGAGTCCATAAAAGAAAGTGTTGACAGATGTGACTGCATGTAAATTACATTTTGAATAAAAAGGAAGACCATTAAAGCAATATTCAAATAAAAATTAGACTATTAAATATTGTCTGAAAATGCCCTAAAGGTTTTTAGTTCACAAAGAGTTCCTATAAATTAATATTAACAAGACAAACAATATTATTTAATGTGAAAAAATATAAACAAAATAATCACAGAAAAAGGAAGAAATATGGACAAAAAACTTCAGAAAGATTCTCAACTCAAGAATAAATCAAAACTACAATCAAATCAACATTGAGAATCCATTATTAACTCACTTCATTCTATTGACATTTCAATATGTTGATCACACTGTGTTCTGGAGAGGATGTGGGAAAGCAGTTATTACATATTGTTGGGAGAAAAAAAGCGTTGTGTGTAATGTAACATAGCAGTAGCTAATAACCTTTAAAATGCATGCACTTTGACTCAGAATTTCTATTTAGCAAAGCTATGCTACAGATAAAAGCATATGATCATTATAACAATCATGGCATTGTGACATGTGATCACTGTAAGATACATCAGTTTTCACAATGATTGTTATTTTTATAAAAGCAGTGAAGTTTTAATAAAGAAAAAAGACAAAGATCTTGCTTAGAAGATAGATGTTGATGTTTAAGGCTGCCAAAGGAGCTAGCATTTGAAGGGAAATGGTCTGGAGAGTAGAATTCAAAGAAGTCCAAAAATCTACATTCAACTTTTCACTTCACAACTGCTGAGTTCTAACTTAACTGCTTGCAACTGCTTCTAAAACTGCACATATAAAACTGTGGTTGAGAGGCCTGAATGAATACTAGCAGCCACATGATATTGGGGAGACAAAAGTTAAAGTTCAATTCTTGCCAAAATGGGGAGGCATTTGCAAATGTCTTGGTATTTCTCAGACAGGACCTCAGAAGGGTGTCGTTCTAGAATTAATGTGACATTTAGTGCCATTTTAGAAGTGAGAACTATACCCTAGATGTAAGGGCAAAACTTAAGCATTTAAAAGATGTTCGAAACCCTTTAAACCCTTGCAAATAAAGCCTAAAACCAAGCCTCAATAGGACAGTGATGATCGTTAGTTACCTCTCTACTTGACAGAAGAAAACTTAACCCTCTTTGGAGAAATTTCCATCATCAAGAGCCCCTGCAATTTTCATCTATCAAGTAAAAAATGATAAGGCAACAAAAAAATAGGACTAAATCATTGAAAAAATCAAAGTAAAAAATAGACAATAGAAATAGATCTCCAGATGATTCAGATATTGGAGATACCCAGCAATGACTTTCAAATAACTATGATCAATACACTGAAGAAAATAAAAGTTGGGCAAAGTAGAAGAAAACAGTAAGAATTTCAACAAGGAATTATAATATGTAAAAAAGTACCAAATTGGGTATCCTAAAACTGAAAAGTAGAAATAGGAGTTTAAACATCTTCACTGCCAAAGTTTAAAATTCATTTGTTAAATCTACAAATAATTATTGAGCAACTATTGCTAGAGACTGTTCTAAATGTAGGGGATAAAGCAAGGAACAAAACAAAATTCCTGACCTTATAGCTCTTCTGATCTAATGAGAGAAACAGACAATAAACCATATAAGTAAATCTTATATTAGAAGTTGATAACCAAGGGTGATATAAGAAAAGAATAAAGGACTGAAAAGGTTAATATAATGAAATAAATAATAGAATAAGAAATAAAATTTGAAGAAGAGTCTTCCTAAAAGAAGCAATAACAAATTTAAAGATCTCAAGTGGGTGGTGATTTACCTGCTAAAATGAGGAGTTTAATGTCATCTTAATAGTAAGAAACAAAATTATTAACTACCAAAAAGGTTTGAGATTTTACTGTGAATGAGATAAGAAGGTATTAGAAGGTTCTTAGTGAAAGAGTGACATGATGTAACATACATTTTAATATTTTACATCTGAGATTGTAAGAGATAACAGCAAAAGTAGGTAGAACATTCTGGAGACTACTGCAACCATCCAAACAAGAGATGATGTTGACTGAATCAAGATGGCAGTGAAGAAAATAAGAAATGTTTATATTCTGGATAAATAGCCAACAGGTGATATAAGAGATAAATGGGACTTATGGGTGACTCCAAATGTTTTGCCTGACCAATTGAAGAGATGAAATTGCCACTGAGTGGAATGGAGAAAACAGTGAGTATATTAGGTTTAGGAGAGAAAGAAGATCAAAAGTAGAATTTTGTACATATTGAGTAAGAAATAATGATTAGACATCTAGAGATGTCAAGGGCAAAGGAAAGAGTTGAATCATTTGGGTAAAGGTCCAAAAAGAAATTATGAACTTGGAAGTTACTGGCATATAAACTATATTTAAAATAATGAGACTGGATGAGATCTTCTAGATGTAATAAGCTGAGGAATATAAAATGATTTAAAATTATTATTTGCTAAATAAGAAGAATAAAACTAGGATACAACATTTGTTTATAGAAAGTAAAACAGTTTAGTGATAGGAGTTGAGAGAAAAGATGGAATCACTCAACTTCAAATTTTTTCAGCCTTCTACAGTAATAGAGATAGAAATATAATAAAGCAATAAAAAGATTGTATTTACCAATATAACAATAAAAATAAACATTTCCTGTGACTGTTTACAATTTTTTTAAAGATGCATTCTCTCATTTTATCTGATAGTAAAGGATCATTTATATATTATGTTATTACTGAACGATATTTTAAGTGACAGTCATCTTTGTAAGTTGCTAATGAATTAACTCATTATTTGAGACCTGGTAACAAAAGGGGGAAATAAGAGTCAAGGCATCTAACCCATCTTTCCTGTCAAATTGTACCACAGGGTAACCAAATGATAAGTGACAGTTAAGATTTCCTTCAAAGCAGTATTCCACTAGTAATATAGAGGAAAAATAAAATTAGAATATCATCATTTGACATCCCCCAATAAATTAATAGATCTAGACACTGAGAATCAGTGACTGATAAATTCATAAAAACAGGCACAAAACAGACAATATATGCTCCTGATTGAAGTAACTTTGTTAAAAATTTTAACCTGAATCTCATCAAGTCACAGGTTCCAACAAGTTTCAAAGCCACGAGATGAAAAATCAAGTCTGACGGATTAAACAGATTGTTTGGAAGGGAGGAAAGAAAGGTTTGTTTCATCTGAAATGACATGAGCAATTTAGACAGAGAACATAGCATTTAAGTTGGACTCTGACTAGCAATTATGATTTGTGAAAGAGGAGACATTTGAAAGGATTTTTTATGTTGAGAGAGCCGTCTGGGCAAAGACAGGGAAAGTTAGATGCATGTATGAGACTGCCAGTTGTACATGTGGCTAAGGAGGAAGCTTAGCAGAGTAGTAAAACCTAACTAGAAAGTGAGTCCAGGGCCAGGCACCATGGCCGGGTGCCGTGGCTGTAATCCCAGCACTTGGGGAGGCCTAGGTGGGTGGATCACCAGAGGTCAGAAGTTCAAGACCAACCTGGCCAACAGGGCAGAACCTCATCTCTACTCAAAATACAAAAATTAGCCTGGTGTAGTGGCGCACTTCTGTAATCCCAGCTACTCGGGAGGCTGAGGCATGAGAATCACTTGAATGCGGGAGGTGAAGGTTGCAGTGAGCCAAGATAACACCACTGCACTCCAGTCTGGGCAACAGAGTGAGACTCGGTCTCAAAAACTTTTTTTTAATGAAAGAAAGTAAGGTTGGGAGTGTGCATGGGTGTGGGCATGTCTGTGAGTGTGAGTATGAGTGTGTGTATTTTCCTTATCTATACTTTCTAAATTTTGTAACATTGACAAGGATTAGTATATAATATTATAATTATTATTTATATATATATCATTTACTAATATTTTATATAATATAAATATGTAATTATTATATAATAAATATATTCCTATACTGCTATAAATCTAAATTTTTTAATGTAATTAAATAAACAGAGTTTTTAACCAACAAGTGGAAGACCAGCAATGCCATGATCTTTGCTTTACCTTTTTCCCCCTCACCAGTCTTGATTATGCAACTAAAGATACAGTTGGCTGCAACTCTCCTTCATTAAGTGTTGACGAACTTTTAATGCTAAACGTGGCACCAGACATCAATTTCAGAAAAAATTAGGTAGCTTTTTTAGTAAGCTAAAATCATTAAGGTTACTGAAATATTCAATTTGAAGCCCAGTGAAAGAAGTAGAAAATTTCTACTCTAGACCGGGTGCGGTGGCTCGCACTTGTAATCCCAGCACTTTGGGAGGCCGAGGCGGGTGGATCATGAGCTCAGGAGTTCAAGACCAGCCTGTCTAATATGATAAAACCCCATTTCTACTAAAAAATACAAAAATTAGTGAGGCGTGGTGGTTCACGCCTGTAGTCCCAGCTACTTGGGAGGTTGAGGCGGGAGAATCGCTTGAACCCAGGAGGCAGAGGTTCCAGTCAGCCGAGATGGTGCAACCACACTCCAGCCTGGGTGACAGAGTGAGACTCCATCTCTAAAAAAAAAGAAAGAAAATTCCTACTCTGTCTTCAAGGAAGACTTCCAACCATATTTAATGGTGATGCTAGTAAACTTTTAAATATACTGTGAATATAAACATAGTCAATATAGTTTGGTAGACATGCCAATTAAGACAGATATTAGAGGTATAGTTTGAGTTCCAGACTCATCTTTTTCCTCCAGACTGGAGATTATTTAAGCTTTGTCCTCAAGATTAAGGACTATTTAAAGCTTAACAATTAATAAAATATGGCCAGTCAAATGGAAAGAGCATAGACAAACATAGAAGAATGGATGAAAATGGAAAAAGTGATCAGCTGAGAAGAGAGGAATCATTTAAACGACTTGAGAACTGCAAAGATTTGAGAAAGACACAGGTCTCTTGATCTCTAATTCCTGGTAAAGGGAGGCTAAGATAGGAGTCCAGAAGTGCAAAGCAGATCTGTTCAAGCTGTTATCCAAATTGGCTAAAAGCAGATACAATTTTGGGTGTATGAACAATTTTAGGCTGAAGAATAAAACTATGATCTGTTCATAGAAATGGTGTCAGGCCTAAGAGTCATATTTAAATCAACAGATCTGGATCCCAGATGATCAAGATTAGATTGAGAAAAAGAGCAGGGAGGCAACAAGGTGACGAAGTAATCATTGTAACCTTGGAGGACAGCAAGAATGCTGAGAGCTCATTGTCATTAGGTATTTCTATAAGGAAAGCAGGTTTGCTAATTTAAAGAGGCAATACTGGAATACACCCTTGCACTTGGATGTCTTATTTTAGAGAAATCTGCCCAAACTTTGTGCTTTCTCTACCTTCCTGATATGGCTTAGGTTTGTGTCTCCACCCAAATCTCATGTCAAGTTGTAATTCCTGATGTCAGAGGTGGAGCCTGGTGGGAGGTGATTTGATCATGGGGGCGGATTTCCCCTTTTGGTGCTTCTCTTGTGATAGTGAGTGAGTTACCACAAAATCTCGTTGTTTCAAAGTGTATAGCACCCTCCTTTGTTTATCTCTTTTCCTCCTGCTCCAGCCTTGTAAGATGTGCCTGCTCCCCTTTAACCTACCATGATTGTAAGTAAGTTTCCTCAGGCCTCCCCAGCCATGTTTCCTGTACAGCCTGCAGAACCATGAGCCAATTAAACCTCTTTTTTTTATAAATTACCCAGCCTCTGGTAGTTTTTTAAAACAGTCTGAGAACAGACTAATACACTTCCTTATTCTTACTAATCAATATAAATTTGGTGGCAAGTAATTTATATTTATTAATATCTCCCAGTGTATGTGTAATTTGTATAATATGAAATTATTCATGGAATATGCAATGTATTCCCTGTTGAAAGCACCATATATTCATTCATTCAACAAATAGTAATTGGATACATACAGTTTGTAAGTTCTGTTGTCAACTGCTAAGTATGCAGAGGTGAATAAAGCAGACATATCTCTGTTCTCATGGAAGACATTCTAATGAGAGACGTGAGCATTAGATAAATAGTAACACATTCTAGGCAGAGTCTCAGAACAATGTGATGTGATAATGACTGAGTGGCTACTGTAGATTGGGGTGGTCAGGAAAGGTCTTTGAAAAGGTGACATTCAAGCTGCATCCTAAATTTTAAGAAATAGAAATCTGGGATGACTGGGATTCAGTGTCTAGATGAAAGACAGGGAATAGAAACAAGACAGGTTGCATGATCTAATATCTTGGAAAGTGTTTAGGGAAACCACAGGTGTCTGACTTTAATCTCATATCTAGTTTGAGACCATCTTTTCAGAAGCATCTCTACAAGAAAAATGTCCAGAGGGAGTTTTTAAAAGTTTGAAATCCTCTCTAACAGAGAAGAATAAAGAACTACTACCAAGTTGAAAGGAAAATGTAGATTTCTGTAGGAGAAAAAGGGATGAGGCCACTAGGATTTTATTGTACCAGCTGAGTTTCATAGATGAATTTGATACTTGCTACATCCCCTGCACACCTGAACGAAATAAATGTGAAATGCAGGAGATGAAGGTACAAATCCAATTCCCCTTTGCAACAAGAGTCAGTAAGTCTTTGCTGCCTTCTTCATTTGAGAACCTATCTACATTTTATCCTCTTTCATAAACAATGTTTAGATAAACCCAGTGAATAATGGGGTTGAAAGAAAATTTTAAAGGTCATTTTGTGTATACCCCTTGCTTCAGGCAAGATTGCAGTCATGCCCACCCAAGTAGTCTTCTTTTATGTCAAGTTTTGTTCTAGATGATGTTTATTTTTTCCAGGGCGGGGAGTTGAGAAAGAAGAGTAATGAAGAGTGTGTTTGCCTTAAAAGCATAAGCAGAGTTATTTTTAATGTTAAGTGCACTCCCCTCTTTTTAATGTCAGGGGCAGAGTATTCTCCAAATGCCTTATACACTTACTTTCAGCACTAAATGTATTTGTGCAAATCTCATGAATCATCAAGGCTTTTGAAAATATTTATAGGGAGAGAAACTCAAGCCTTTTCATTAGAGTGAGTAAAACTCACATTTGTATCTTGCTATTGTTTAAGGAGAACAATGGATGGGTGGATGAAAGAAAATGTCAGCTGGATCAACAAACAGCTGTTCCAACAGAAGTCCTGCTATCCTATACAATAAAGCAGTATTAATTGCTGCCTTCCCTGGAGTCTCTAAAGATGCTTCATAAATGTACAGTATCCTGACGAACTAAAGTCAAAAGTTAGGGCTGATTTCAGGCTTCATCACGGTGGACACCTCACCTCCAGAGAAAAAGCTGTAAGCCTTTAAAGCTTTCTGTATTTGATCTCAGAGAAAACACCACTGCCTTACAAGGCAATAAATTCTTGCATCTTCTCCAAATACTCTAATTGAAACTTCTGCTATTGCAGCATAATTCAGTGTGTTTTTTCCCAGACTTCAATGAAAACAAAAATTCTCATTTTACATGTAATTATATCCCTTATAATACTCACAGCCTCTTGCAGTACTACTTTTTCTAGGCCAAATAATATTTTTTCTAAAGGCAGCTTGGTATTCAGTAAAAGTTATAGTAATTGGGTACAGTTCTGTATGAGAATCTTGGTTCTAACATTGACTAATAATATGGGCAATTTACTTATTAAGTGTGATACTGTTTACTCAACTTTCTTAAGGAGTTGTTGTTTGGATTTAATGTAATAATACATAAAAGTTATTTATGACAACATACTTGATACACACCATATGACAATTTTATCACTGCTTATCCACACATTTTTCTTATCAATGGATGTTTTCCAAGTGTTTACCTGTTATTTATGTCATAGAGTACAGATAAACGTTCAGTTATATAAGAACTGTAAATTCTTCAAGTAATGGAAAGATAACCTTACACTTCATAAGTCATTCATATTTCTAAATACTTTACTAACAATAAAGTATAAATCTTTGATACATTTTGCTTATGGTCCAAAGTGACCCACAAATCTTTTTCTGGAATCTTCTTGAAACCTATCCTGACTAATATGTTCAGAGATGATTTTTCTTTTCTTTACATAGTAATTGCAAACAGTGTTAGATTATATCCACTCATTTCTCAAATTCTCAAGGCATTTTAAATACTTTTTTATCTTGGAGTCAGATAAAATATTATTGACAACACCGGTATTTCTGGTCATTATTCTGTCATCCAAATTATAAATAAAATAGTATATAAAGTCTTGGTAATTGCCAATTTGGAGGGTAAAACACTTGATATATCCTAGGTACATAGTACCTAAAAATATGCCTTTAAACCAAATTATCTTGTATTTGCAAGTCATACCATAGTTGTTTTTTTTCCACCAATAATGTTCCAGAAGTCAAGGTAAGAAACCTGAATGGCATATTCTTAGAGACTTCAACTGCAAGAGGGAAAAAAACAATGCAAGCATGTAAGTTGCAACACAACTTGGCAACTTGTTATGGCGTGAGTCCCTCTTTTTCCAGAAATCACAGATTCCTGATAATAGAAGAGAATCCCAGACAGTGATCACCCAAGCATTTTCATTCAAGATCATCTGAATCTAGCTTATGCTCTTAAGAAAATTACAAATTCTCTCCCACAATTTTTACAGCTCCCCATCACTGCCTTCCATGTTTCTCTCTTGTACTAACCTCCCCTGACAATGGAGTGGGCAGAGCATTCTAATGAACCTATATGAAGAAAGTCTCAGAGACAAAAAAATCTTGGCATATTAAGGAATATGTGGAAATTTGAGGTAGCTAGAGAAGACGGGAACCTATGAAGAGCAGCAGGAAGTGGTCCAGAGAGATAAGTTGGGGTGAGAATAACTATCAAAATAAAGAAGTAGATTTAGTTCTATGGACAATAGAAAACTAACAGAAGAGTCTGGTTCTTCAGTTGTTTTATTTTTATACAGGAGCAAGTTCTCATTAGACTATATTTGGAAGATGACTCTGATGAGTAATGGTGAGGAAAGTGAACTGGAAGGGTTAACAGGTAGAAGCTGAGATCAGTCAACAGTGGAATTCTAGGTGAGGCATGATACATCCCTGATACAGGTCTCTGCTAAGTTAATTTTCCCATCTCATCTCAGGGTCAAATAATAGTAAGTATGTGCAACCACCACATTAACTGAGACAAGAATATGTCTCAAAAACACAGGGCCATTATGGAGGGGCCATAAAAGATGTTCCTTCAACCCATGTCATGGTTTAATCTTCTCTATTTTGGAATGTCAGGTTGCAGAACACCAACTCTTGAACTAAATGATTGCCTGAATTTACAGTTCAAATTTCCAAAGATGACACTTAATGTGATATTTCCCCCAAGAATCTCTTAACCACTAACTACATTAGCTTGAAAAGTCCTGCTACATCCATCTCTTGACAGTGAGACTGATTCTCATTATACTATAATGCTTAGCTCAGTTTTAAATGTCCTGCACTTTATTAGTACATTGCCTACATGAAGACTCAGAAAACTATGCCAGTTATAGTCTATTGCGGAGGCTCTGTTATCTTTCCTTGGTTTAGAGTGGATGGTTATCATACACCATGAGATTCCAGAATCTGGGGCTTCTCTCAGATAAAGAAATGTAAAATGTAACCTAAAGTCTGCTGTATTCAAGGTTCTGACAATTGCTGATAAAGCTAAGAGGATATAAAGATCATCACAGCCATTTCACTCCTCCTGAAGTAATAGTCAAACATTATCTGACAATCAGCTCCTGGGATTAAACTGTAGATGGCTTGCTGAGATGCTCCATTTTAGCCCTGGCCAAGTCAGTATCTCTTTTAGCAGCTTAACTCCAGTGATGTCAGAACATTTCATGAATCTAGTAAGACTGACCAAGACATTTACTCTTTACTGTCTATTAAAATAAAAGCCTTCTTTTTAAACCTTTCCTTCTATTTACCAGACATTCTCTTCCAGTAAAGCACCAACACATTCCCCAGGAACAAATGTTGATTTCACATTTCGTACTACTAACATTTATGATGTTAGTACTACTAACAGTTATAGATGTTTGACAGCATGTAACTTAAATATATCAACAGAGCTTAGCATATTTCCCCAAGAAGCAATTGGTGGAACTGGGAAGGAAACAATATACTTCTCAGTAATCGATCTGTACCTAACTGCCTGTATCTCTCCTTTCCTGTTCTCCTTCCTCTCTGGGATGTTGCCATGGTGCCAAATTACTTGTGAGTGCTGCTGCTGTTTACAATTTAAAATGAAGTATATACCTATTACAGAAAATCTGGGAAGATATATAGAAAAGTAGAACAACCAAGAGAAAAATTCATCTATAATAAATCAATAAACTATTTTAGAACAGTTTCAGAGTACTTTTTAATAAATAAAATTTTGGAGTTTTGCTGGATTTTTTGTTTGGTTTTGTTTTTAGTACATGCACATTAGTATGATCCATACGAACTTATTACAGTCAAGAGTCTTTTGCTTATGACAAAAACCCAAATCAAATTAACTTAAGGGGAAAACAAAAGATAATTATGTTCACGAAGGTAACTTGGAAGAACAGGTCGAGCAGGTGTTTTTCCCGATCATTACAGACAGGAAACAAACATTCATACAGTGGGTCAAGAAGGGGGAGATTGTTTTTGATGTCTTGGCAGCTTAGGACCCCAGAGGAATGAGGGGCATTCTGGCTCCCAGGAAAAGACTCCAGTTGACCCTGAATCAGTTTCAGTGTTGGTGCAGAGTACTGTGACTGACACCTCTGAGGATAATAAGTTGGAAAACAGCAGTTTCCCAAAGAAATGTAAGGTGCTGTTACTGAAAGTGCAGCTAGGCAAAATAGTAGATAGTCAAAACCAAAAGATGAATATTTTATAATGTCATAAACCATTAATTTTCCAGTAAGTAAAAATATTTCTTATCCTAGGAAGAAGGAGAGTGGCAGAACACCATGAGGTGTATTTTAAAGTAGACCTTCTGCCCTTTCTGAAAAGATTGTTATTTATCACTTCTTGCTTCTTCAGCTGTCAGTCTTTGCAATAGTGATCCAATGTCGCAGGTAAAGGTGTGGTGTGCCTCAAGTGTGCTGGGTTAAAAAGAAAAGATTAAGAATCAATTGTTCATCTACTAAGTGACTCATTAAAATTTACATACCAGTTGATTTACTGATGGAGATTAATATTGTATCTATTCTTTTAACATTTTTAATAATGCTACTCTTTACACAGTTTTCAAGATTTGGAATTACTTCAGACCAATTTTTAGAAGTAGAATTACTGGTTCAGAGGGTTCATTTTAAGACCCTCCACGTACCCTCCCTTATATCGCTGAAACTGTATTTCAATGGTTGCAGTAGTTGGACAGCTAGCCTACTTTGGCATTAATTGTCCAACTGACTGCTCATACCAGCTCTCATTTAGAGTTGTTAGTGCTAAGTACAGTGCCTTGTGTATGAAATGCATTCCACAAATATTTCTCCATGATGAACAAAAAGATGCTGATGCTGAGAGTCCAGGGACTTTCCTAATTAATCTGTATTTAGGATAAAGGAGTGAGAAGGAAATTCCTTTTATACACAAGCAGGACACTGATGACTAATGACTGAGAGATGAAAGTAACTCACCTCATTCATTAAGTATAAAAGGTAATTTAAGTTTTACCTGCCTGTCTGTTGCTGGCAGGAGTTTAACCTACTCCATATGTCCAAAGAAGATTAAGCAAACCAGTATTTATGGAAAGAAGCCACTTGGTGCATAAAGCGGAAAGAGCTCCAGCTCTGGAGTCGTGAGGCACAAGCTCCAGTGGAGGCTCTTAACCTATCCAAGTGTTAGTTTCCTTATTTGATCAATAGTTAAGAACACCTGGCATGGCTGTTTCTCAGGGCTGCTGTGAGGAATGAAAAGCCTAATGCATGAGAAAGTTCTTTGTAAATTATAGATTTCTGCACAAATACATTATTCTACCATTATTACTACATGTCCAGAAGAATTGCTCTTAAATGATGTGAGGTCGTAGAACTCTTTGAAAATGTAATTCAAGTTATGAGCTTTCACTCTCCAGAAAAATAAACACACTTTAATAATTATATGTAATTTCGGGGAGTTTATTAAATTCCTGAACTAAAGGGTAAATGATTCTCAGGCCAAGAATTCTGGGCCTCAAGTATTGTAATATTTTAAAATTATCAGCTATTTCAAGCCTCAGAAACTTATATCACAGACTCCTGTGTATCCATCACTGAGATTTTTAAAATGTTAGCATTGTGACATATTTACTACAAATATTTTAAAAAACATACAATTATAGCCAACTCCAGACATGCCACTGTATGGTACAGTGTTTTACGCAAATAAAATCTAAAATATTGTCCCTGCTCACAAATCATTTACATGCTAGTCAGGTGTACATTTACCAAAAGAAAAAAAGAGAGGGAAGAAGACAGGACGTGATCATTAGCAAAGCTTATAAAGATGAGAGATCCCTGGGAAAGCTGAAGCCATCCAGATAATCATATGGAGGAGCTTCGTTTGAGACAGCTTTTACAAAGGGTTAAAGATATATAGGTAAGAGATATCTAGCACAAAACAGGAAGTCAAGCAATATATGTTAAATGAATAATTAAATATATGAATGAATAAATGAATGGGTGGATGGATTTCTTGAATGTCTGTTGTGTGCCAGGCATTAAGCTAGGTCTTGGACATATAATATAAATACATTAGACATGTTTGCTAATCTTAAGAAGATCCTGCTAGAAAGGAAACATAAATGAAGGTCAAAAAAGAGAATGTGATAAGATAAAGTCTGGTACTTTTTGGAGGAGGGTGCAAACAGGCTTTCCAGAGGAAGTGTCATTTGAGGTTGGTTTGGAAGTGTGAATAGAATTTAAGTAAAGATGACAGCATTTGGAAAGAAAGAGAGATCTGAAATCGTTTGCTATTAGTACTGGAACATAATGAGAAAGCTTAGCAATTAAGGCCAGAGCCAGAGAGTAGACTTGGGGTACTTTTCTAAGGAAAAGTACTTCATCCTGAAGATAAATTCAAACTCGATAATAAGAATCACTAAAGGTTTTATTAAAAAGCAGATTTCCAGCCTCTACCTCCCAAGACTCTCATTCAGAAGATGGATAGGGATCTCCATTGTTTATTCATGTCCTAGGGAATTATTACTCTTGGGCAAGTTTAGAAAGTAATACTAGAGGTAATATCCAGGCCTGGTGCAGTGGCTCAAGCCTATAATCCCAGCACTTGGGAGGCCGGGGTGGGTGGCTCACTTGAGGTCAGGAGTTTGTGACCAGCCTGACTGACATGGTGAAACCTCATCTCTACTAAAATACAAAAATTAGCCAGGTATGGTAGCAGGTGCCTGTAATCCCAGCTACTCGGGAGGCTGAGGCAGAATTGCTTGAACCCAGGAGGTAGAGGTTGCAGTGAGCTGAGAAGCACCACTGCACTCCAGCCTGGTAGACAAAGCAAGAGTCTGTCTCAAATAAAATAAAATAAAAATAATATCCAGTGAGGGATCTTAAGCTGCAAAAAGGTATAATCAGTCCTGAAATTTTAGTAGTTTTTAACACCAGTGTGGATTTGTTAGGTGAAGGATGAAGCAGGAGAATGTTATAATGTCACTTAGTAACCCATAACAAAATATAACAGCTTTTTTATATCTAGCTAAATTCTTCTTTTATTTTTTTGTTTCATTTTCATTTCTTTCTTCTTGCTTCACCCTAGTGCAGATAAACCAATACCCAGTCCTTCATGGATTCAGCCTCTATTTTCTAAAGACTTGGTTCTAAGTTCTATCCGCTTTAGCTTAGGCTTTGGTCTCCTCAGATCTTTCCCACATTTACCCCCCACTAGAAGATGCAAGAGCTTATTTACAACCCTAGACCAATTTCTTAGCAATCCCTGCACCTTTTTACGGCTTGACACTCTGCTTACATACACTTCTTAAACAGCAAAACAAAAATGACGACACGTAGTCAACCAATTCTGCCGTGCATTCATGCAACAAATATTGATAGGCTGTTAGGCTGGGCACTATGCTAAATACTAGGAACACAATAACGAATAAATATCGTAGTTTCTCTGTTTTAGAGTTCAGAGTTGGCAAAGGGAGGGGAAACAAGAAATAAACAAGACTGCCAGAAAATGTACTTACTTTTAGAATAGAGAGAAATAAAGTATTTGGAAAGCACAGAGGATATAATTGTCTAGTGCTGATCAGTGGGGTCAGGGAAAGATTTCACAGAGAAGGTGATATTTGAATTGAATCTGGAAGGAAAACAGAAAGTTTCAAAGTGTAAGTGGTGGATGAGGGGCAGAGGCAAGGCCTGCACTCTCGTTGTTCTCCAGGAAAGACTTGACTTGACCAGCTTCTTTCATTTGAATGTATCCCCTGATCCTTGTTACACTTTCTCCTAGAAACGTACGACCACTTCTCCTGTCTGTTTCACAGCTTTAACTCGCTAACATTCCCCTGTGTTTAAGCCAGGAGAAGTGTACATTGCGCCCAGGTTCACCTGTATGCTCTATCACTATTGTGTGAGTCTTTGGAAACCAGACCTGAAACCAGATAATTTTTACATAGTTTCAAGTTTCACCAACAACAATTCACATGATACCAAGCCCAATTCATGTATAATATAAGCAGGTGTAAAATTTCAGCCACAAGTTGCTATAGACATATGTTAGATGGGCCTTGAACTTGGCCTCACCAAAATGATTTGAGCTTCCACAGAATAAATATTACCCACTTGTCATCACTGCAAGTATCCTCTCCTCCAACACACACAGCAATAGCCACTGGTCTAATTGTGGAAAAAACACTTTCCAGTTTGCACAGCAAGGACCGCAGATGCACCATCTCCAAACTGACAGCCTGGTATGTGGAGGCATAACAATGGTCAGCCGCAAAGCCTAGCAAAAACTAACACATTTTAGAATAATGGGAGATGATGAATTTGAATCTGCAATGAGGACTTAACATGTGATTTTTAAAACCACTAACATATGAGAAAACTTTCCAACTTATAGCAGTATGGAAAGTAATGCAACAATATGTTTAATTAGAAAGTACTTCAGGATGTATTAACGTAAGCACTTAGCAAGTCTCTGAAACATACCATTCTGCAACGAGCATATAGATTTTTTCAAACATATCAATTTCCACTTAGGTTCTGCTCTAGCTGATTGCTTTAAATGCAGAGGAAGTTCTATGAGCTCTTTCATTTTATGTACATTAAATTCAAATCTCTTGGTCCCATTTTGTTTTTATATTTATTAATTTAAAAAATACCAGAATCTCTGCATTTCTTCCTAAGCAGTGTACATTAGCCAGGTTCTGAAAGTATCTTTCCTCTTTGAATCTTTGTGAAACAATCATTTAACACTATACCCTCCCCCTCTGATTCTCCTGAGATCCTGGTTTACTTTAAATTCAAAAGGGCAAACCATTCAATCAGATAATAAATCAATAGTTAATCTGAAAAGACTTATGTTTAACTAGTCTTGGCAATGTTTGAGTCCAGCTGTTCTGATACAGGGAGCAACACTTGAGAGCCAGGTAGAAAAACAGAGAATGCAAGATCTGTGGGGTGCATCAGGTAGGGGGGATAGAGAAAGGCTTGTTTCCTTAAATAAAAATGATAGGAAAGTCCAACCTCAGAAAACTTCAGAAGTTTTATCAAGACTGGGTACCATATGTGAATTTTGAAAAATAGGAAGAGAGGCAAGCTAAAAATGAGAAAAGGTTGCAATTGTAAAATTAAACAGCTTTATCATCAGTGAGCAGAGCCTCATCAGAAAATGAACCAGGAGGCCCTGTCTCATTCCTGCTGTAATCTGACCATTAGTGAAATGCACACAGAGAAGAGAAGGTAACCCAGAGGGAGGCAGTGCAACCCTGCAGGAGCCAGCCTGAGGCAGGAAAGAAGTAGGTCATTACTTCCCAGTCACTAACTTGGGTGTACACCCAAATCACCTGGGGTGATTTTTGTAAAAACACACATACTTCGATTCAGTCATCTGAGAATCTAACTCTGAACTGTAAAATACAGGTTTCCCCAACATTCCTTAACACAAGAATCTGTATCTTTTTTCTAACACCCACAAAAATTCTCTCACTAGCCACGGTTGACAGCAAGTCTTAAACTTCTGCCTTCACTACATCCACAATTTTCATTAGTAGCCACTATTATCTTCCTTCAGATTCATACCAGTCCCTGAATGTGCTGAAAATAGGCATTTTCAGTACATTTACTTTAGGTATGTTAGTTTTCTAGAGCTGCCATAATAAAGTACCACAAACTGAATGGCTTAGAACAACAGAAATTTATTGTCTCAAAGCTCTGTAGGCTGGATGCCCAAGAACAAGGTGTTGGTAGAGGGCTACATGAGAGAATCTGCTCCATTCCTTTCTCTGAGCTTTCATTTATTTTCTGAAAGTATTTGGGATTCCTTGGTTTGTGGCAGCATCACTCCCATCTTCACGTGGCATTCTCCCTGTGCTTTTCTCTCCGTTTCCAAATATCCACTTTCTATAAGGATGCAATCAAATTGGAGTAAGACCCCCACTACTGACTTCATTTTTACCTGATCATCTGCAAAGACCTTATTCCAAATAAGGTCATATTCACAGCTACTACAGGTGTAAGATTTCAACATCTTTAGGGGGATACAATTCAACCCATAACACTAGATTCCTTCCTTCATTCAAGCAACAAGTATTGATGGATAAGAGTCTATGAGCCAGGGATTCTAAGGGACTCATTCTAGGCAATGGATGTGCCAAAATTTATGACAACTTCAAGATAACTGAATTTTTCTGTAATATCTGATATCAGTCTATAAGAATAGTGAACACACTACATTCCTGGGAAATAGAAGCACCTCATTAATTTGTTCATCTATCAATAATTTCTATCATGTGGAATATTGTGTTAGGGGTCATATATGAAGAGATAAAACATAGTTCCTGCCCTCTGCCCTCAGGATGCTTACTTTTTAGCAAGACGCACACACACACAAACTATTAATCGTGAAATACAGACTAGACAAGAAGAACATGTATTATGAGAAAACAAAGGAGGATTCTCTAAGTGAAGCGGAGGAGTCAGGAACTGCTTCCAAGAGGAGAGAATACTCAATATGTGTCTTAAAAGACATGCAGAGGTTGGGCCGAGGGCCAAGAGATGAAGGGTGGTTTGGGGCATGGAAAAGTGCATGCGTAAAAGCTGGGAGACCTTAAAAAGCATAAAATATTTAGAAAATCGTGAGTGAATCAGTGAGTTGGGGATAGGAGGAACGTGGACATGAAAAAGTGACAGGAGCAAAGTTTCTGAATAGTGCTAGGAGTCTGGGTTTCCTCTAGGAGTTAATGGAGCCAAAAGAGGGGAGCCATGGGGTTGGGTATGTGTTCAAGGAAACATATTCTGAGAACAGTGTGGATGATAGGATGGAAGGCAAGGCAGGAGACAGGAAGGCTACTGTGATAGTAGTCCACAGAAGAAAGAATGAGGACGTCAACTAAGGCAGTCATAGTAGGGCAAATAAGAGAAAAAGGGCAGTTTCATGAGACATTGTGGGGTGGAGGGAATCAAATTTACAGAGATCAATTAAATATGAGGATGGGGAGAGGGAAAAGGATGAACCAAGAACACATTATCGAAAAAATTAAATTTTGTTCCCTCTGCCTGAAATGTATTTTCTTCCATGAATAAGAAAGAACTCATCCCTTAATATTCAGTCTAGCATTATGGCTGGAAAGCTTCCCAGTTCATCTCTCCCTACTATATTCTCATAGTAGATTGTATGCTCATATTCTTGTGAATTTTATGGATACCTTCTTTGAAATAGCACATCCTTAGCCCCTAGTACTGTGGTCAAATCATAGTAGATTCTCAAAAATTATTAATTAAATAAATTAAATATGTTTGATGTACTTTCTACCTAGGCCATGTAGGTAGAATGATTGGCAATTTAGACAGTTTTTTTATTAAAATAAATTAGTAAATAAATCAAACTCCTACTGGAAAAGTTAAGCTATGGTTTTCTGGAAATTTTGATAATTATAGTTCAATGTAGGATAGCCTTCTCTCTTGTATTTGATAGAACTTAATTAGTGTTATTACATAGTTATTACCTAGTATTAACATTTTAACACTGAAGGTAATTATAACAAGACTTCTGGCTCCCAGTCTTTTAGTCTTTATACTTTATCAAGTTGGAATACAATTAGATTTTACTTGTTTTGCAAATGGAAGTGGGTTGAACATACCCATGCAAAATACAGCAACAGCAGCACCATTCTTTTTCCTTTCATTGTTTCCTTTCATTGTTTCACTTTCATTTTCCTAGCACACTATCCACAGGAAAATGGCTTCATCCAAGCCCCCACATTTTCACTTTAGTTGGGCTTTTAATGTGTTAATGAAGTTAGTTAGTTGTTAAAGAAACTACAGCATTCTTCCAATGGTTAATGCTGGAAGCAAGTCTTTGAACTTTGATTCCAAAGTCATTACAGGAATCATGAATGAAGTGAAAATGTTTTGAAACCCAAGTTTCTTTAATAGCTCAAGCAATCATCAGTAAATTACAGACTTTACAGGTATCATTTTCAGTAAGGGTCAGGAAAATTCATTCATTAGAATTACGGGAGATAAAAATTTAAACGTCTCTGTAATATTTATAGGAAAAGTGTCATCACTATAAAGCAGCCTTAAATCACATTCATTCATTATTAAGCACTCCTCTACATTTCTGAGTGAAGTTTCTAATGGGATGAAATCTCCTCAGCTGCAATAACATCATGACTATCTATTTATAGCCAAGTTGTCTTTGGTTATGGAAGTGCTTTTTTAGATTGAGTATTAAAACAGGTTTTCCCTTCAATAGGAGACATCTAACTTTAAGTGAATGTAATCTATTACTTAGTAAATAGGAGAGTTCACTAAAATTGGAAATACCTACTATTTATCATTATAAAATGCATTACATGAAAATACAGTACCACAGGTTTTCTAAAATCCAGGCTTTCATTGAATTATACTTTGTTTTGCCTTTTAAGGGCTATAGTTCAACTTTCTATTTAAAAGGAAAAGACAAACCAAAAACAAAATACAACTCAGGGAGCATAAAGCTTCACGCTTGTGCATGAAGATCCAGTTGAATATGTTTCCCCTTTACCGTTAAGCACTCTGGAGATTAAGTAGACCATTCTCTCTTCATATCATTAAAGATCAATTATCATCCTATTAATGCTCATTTCCTTCCCACACATACCTGAGCTTTCGACAATAATAGCCCCCTTACAACTATCATTTATAAATGAGAACATGCTATTTAAATACAGAGAAATGAAAACACACTGATGATATAGCTATCCATTTCCTATTCATAAATGATACCACCTATGTAATTATTTGCAAAATTGTGCCTTTTGCTAAGAAAGCCTCAGGTTGCAAACAAATCATTAATTATGATATGTAAAATATTTAAAGCCGTGACAGCACTAGTGAAACATAAGAAGAACAATGCAGCAGGAACAGAGCTTAAAAATAGCAATAGGTAACATTCTTTGCCTGCACTTCTCTGTCCCAATTACACAGATAATTCAGGCATGAGCAAGGATAATTGAGTCATTCTTTCACTTTGTTCTGAAGTTGTAGATCTGGCCAAATACCAGCATTCATAAGGGCTGATGAGGATCTTCTTTTAAATATGCCCAGAGGCTAACAAATGATAAGTGAGAAGAATAATGAAATGTACCCTTATCAGTTGGTAAGAGATATTCAGTTTCACACTACACATATTTATTCAAGGTATAACTTTCTTTATTAGATGAATTTAGCATGTCTGCTAAACTTTTTGCCTTACAGAAAAGTTTGAGTCAGCAGCCCAATAAAAGAAATTCCTAGAATCATAACTATAAAGGTGATGGAAACTAGATTGACAAGTCAGCCTATAATTTTTAAAAAATGAGAACCAGGAAATCTAAACTTTAAACTTTGGAGAGACAAAATCAATAAAGGTTAGACAAAACTCTAATGAAGCTTTTGGATGTTGTTCATCAATATGGATTCAAATTATTTTATTCCAAACAGCCTTGTGACTAACTTAAACCCTATGAACCCTCTAGCAAAGAGGGCATCTATACAAGAACCTGGTCAAGTTGTACAGGAGCAATGCCCATACTGGATGACCTAAGAAACAAAGATTAGATGTCAAGACAACTGCAAATAAAATATATGTTTACATGTAACCTTTTCCTGAAAGCAAAATGAATGAATGATGTGACCACTCCCCTCTGGTAACTTTTCACCCTTTCTATTGGAATGGTGCGCAAAACTAACTCAACAGTTCTCAGAAAACCAATTAGATAAGTTTAAACTGACAATTATAAAACGTGCCTTGGGCATATAAAAGGCTTAAATATCAATAAGTTATATAATCCTCCCAAAAACCCTGTCAATTGAGTTTTCCTACAAATGAATGACACAAGATTTTTCTTGGTCACTTTGTCAGCTGGGGACATCTGCAGCCAGTGACATTCCTTCCTGGGCCTGCTGGACTGCACCTGGCTTGTGCACTGACACACAGCTGGGCCAGGCATGCCTCAACCCACCTGTGTCACAGCTCATACCTGCGTTTGGCGCTTCCCAAGTTCTTGTCCCGCGTCCAAGAAGAATGAGGTTACACTGACAATTGAAAGGTGAAGAGGGCAGAGAAGGATTTTATTGAGTGATGAAACAGCCCTCAGTGGAGACAGGACATGAAGATGGTCTCCCTCCCAATTTGATTGGATCCGGGGCTTTTATGGGTTCATAATGGGGAATGCATGCTGATTGGTTTGTAAGTATGCAAAAAAAGATTAAAACAGTCACCACTTAAAAGTGAGCATGACAGTGTAAAAAAACAATTAGGGAAGGGTAGGTGTATGTAAAATAGGTGAAGGGTGAGGATCAATCAGAGGAAAACATGCCAAATGGGAAGAGAGGTTCTCAATCCAGGCTGTGGATCTACCCAGGACTTGTAGCTTGCCTTTCAGGCTTTAAACTGTTTTTGGTTTGAAGGTTGGGTTTTACCAGGGAACCATCCCTTATCTGCCTAGGCTTTTGACTGCCTACTGCATGAAGAGGTAGTCAGAATTCTGGGAAGATTTAAGTTGAAATTGGATTCCAGAGCCCTGTATATCTTAGGTAATGTCTTTAAATAAAAATTAGTTTTCTTTTTCTATCTAATATCTGACACGACTTTTACTGGCAGCTCTTACCCTGACGAGGGATTGCCCAAACATACTAAATTAAAGACTCAGAACTCAGTGTATTAGTGTCACTGCATTTAACATTGGTTTTCTATGAGTCTTCCATTTCTCCATGTGAGCATAACCAGGCACATAGACACTCAGGCCTCCACACCCACCTTGCCCCTCCCCTTCTGTGCATGCAGCTGTCACATCCCTCACTCATCTCAATATCCTAATACATCATCCTAATACTGAGATATTTTTGTTGGCTTATCTTCTATTAGGTCTATATCGTTATCTCTTTAAAAGTTTCTTCTCTAGAATAAACTTTCCTTTAACATCTCCTTCCCCTATTCTACCATCTATTCTTCTCTTAAGATATCCTTTCTACCCACTACTCAAGGCATAGTTATCTTTTTTTTTTTTTTTTTGAGACAGTCTCACTCTGTCATCCAGGCTGGAGTGCAATGACATGCTGTTGGCTCACTGCAAACTTCACCTCCAAGATTCAAGCGATTCTTGTGCTTCAGCTTCTTAATCCCAGTAGCTGAGATTACAGGTGGGCACCACCACACCTAGCTATTTTTTTCTATTTTTAGTAGAGATGGGGCTTTGTCATGTTGGCCTGGCTGGTCTGGAACTCCTGTTCTTAAGTGATCCACATGCCTCGGCCTCTCAGGGTGCTGGGATTACAGGCGTGAGTCACCACTCCTGGCCTGCAGTTACCGATTTTACACAGCAGATCATCGTGATACCACTCTGAAGCCGGTGACTTTGCTGGAGGGTTAAGGGATGAAGGATGAGGTATACATAGGATCAGCTCTGAGGTTCTATGTTACATAATAGAGAATCAAGAATTCATGAAGAGCGGGGAGTCTATACTACAACATTATTCCTGCTTTGTTCAGAGCAACATTTTCTAAACTTAAATAAAATAACAAAGTCTTACAATGATAGCTCTATATCAATATAAAACCACAGACTAATTAATATACCACCTTCTTTCTCATAGCTTAGTCTCCAATTGGAATTAGTTCTTCATCTGAATATTTCCCTACATAAAGGTTACTGACATTCTGCAGTTTGTTTGTTTTTTTTCATCTTTTGACATTTAAAAATCAAATTAAAGCACACGGTAAGTCTGGGAACCATTTGTTCTAGAGAATAAATACTTCTATTTGTTTTAGAGAACTCAGGGTACACCAAGTCACAGTGACAGCTGACCTTCCACATATATTCACCAAACATGTTAGACAAAACTCATTCTTGTTCACTGTGCGGTGTATGAGCAATAAATCCTGAAAACATTTTAAGTCAGACAACTTTTTTTTCATTTAATGTTGGAAAAGTTTAGGTGGAAACTAAAATCACTACAGAGATCTCTGTACTCCAGCCAAGTGCAGTTGGGGACTTTTGTTCCTTTCTGGTGTTTGTGCTGTTGGTTAAGCTGATTCACAGTTGGGTATTTCTCAGCTCTCCCATCAGCACTTAAAGAAGGATTCATTCTCAGGCTTCTGAGCATGACTCCACCACTAGCAACAGAATCATTCTACAGAAGGTGGTGTTTCTTCTACCTATCACCTATTTTGACCCTTCTTCAGGGCTGAAGTATATTAGCCAGCAAAATATATATTCCATTCAAGCGGTGAAGATTTACTCAAAATCTATGAAAACCCCTGCAGGTTTCGTAGGACGAGTCTCAGCTTGTGAATAAAACACAATGACTTCCATGGTAGAAATGCAGTTAGAAATAACAGGCAATGATGCCTAACAAGAGATACAAAAAGAGCTTAGAGGCAGCAAGAACCAACCACATGAAAGGCAAACAAAAAAGGAAACGGAGCTTGGCACTGGAGCTAAAAAACAGAAGGCTTGAGGAGGCCTGGGGAGGATGGGAAAGGGTTTTTGGGGAGCTATCCAGTGACCAGAAGTGAATAAGGCAGGTGATGACAGTACAGACCTCAAAAGACCAATCTTGTGTGCAGAGAGAAGCATTCAGAAGGTACCTCTATTTGGAAATATTGCTTGGAAAAAGTTTTAATCTCTCACAAGTACAAGAAAATGCCTTAAAAATTGGCACTGACTGAAAGCATTTCAAAGAGCTTTGCCAATCTGGCCAAAATCAATTAGAATTAACAATTTCTCTCAAGGAAAAGCTAATTTGACAAGGGAAATATAGAAGAATCTAGGCAGAACAAGAATATATTGAAACTTTTCTCAGTGCGTGCGCGCACACAAATATTTATGAGTCTTGTGAAGTAGAATTCCAATTGATGGTTTTTTTAATGAATTTTGTAGGCTAAGATGTCATCTGCATGCTTATTCACCTTTTACATCTTCCAGAAACCACCCTGTACTTTCCATCCTGTGATACCACTCCTTTGAGTATTTCTGCCACTCCTTTGAGATCTGTAGCAATGTTTCGTTTATCACAATCCATCTTTATTCTCCTACTTATTCCACTTATTTTTACCAAAATAAGTGGTTATCAAGTCTACTATATTGGTAAGTTGCCCCCCTCTAAACTATTCATAACTTTGAGGATTTTTTAAATTTGCAATTCATATCTCCAATAAAATAATAGTATAGTCAGTCTTCCTTGTACCTCTCGCTTCATGTTTATTTAAAAAACAAAATTATATCAAGCAAATGTCTGTAATCACAAACGTTTTTAAAGAGAAAAGACATGCTGACCCTTGATCATTTTCTTCAAAGCTCACAAGTAAACTTTTGACATGGGTATCACAAAGAACCATTGTTCCCCTCAAATTGCCAAAGAGGTCATTCTGATTTTCTTATGTCATAATTTCACATTATAGACCTAGTGTGATTTCATCAGTGTTCTAGTTTCTACCTTGGCAAAATAAAAAACTAAACTGAAATCAGAGAAAAAGTAAGTGAATATAGCTGTCTCCAGAGTCGTGAGGATTAAATAGGATAACCTGTGAAAACACCTTCTGTGATGGCAGTATATTAAGGCATTCAATAATTCCCCTCCCCATTATTTGATTTTTTTATAACAATTTCTGTGTGTATGTTATCTGAGGCAGCATACTATAGTGACTAAGAATATTTACTCTGGAATAAGAGACCTGAATTCAAATGTTTCTGCCAAATGACATTAAGTAAGCATCTAATCTCTTTGTGTTCAAGCTTTACTTTCCCTGTAAGAACCATAATGCTTACTGCTCAGAATTTTAGTGATTATTACATATAAAAATAATAAATTTAAATTCCCTAACCCAGGCACTGGCCCATGGTAGATCCTCAGTAAGCTATATCTATTATTCTTACTTTTTCTCTAATGAGGTCATTATCTGTATTTTATGCCTAAGGAAACTAAGGGCAGAGAAGTTAGGGGACTTCTTAATTGCTAGGAAAAAAATGAGGAAGATGACCATCTCTTGACCCCGGGCTAAACCACCTCATTCTCAATAGAGGGTTACAATCACGATGGTCTAGATACATAGACATAATCCAGACTGCATTCTCCATTGCTGGCAAAAAAAATGGACTCCAATATAGTAAATAAAGAGCCTGAAATATATTTGCCACATTAAGACATTTCATTCACTAAGTGAAAAGTCACAACTCATTTAGTGGAAAAATGTCAGCAAGGTACATGTTGAAAGGAAAAAAAGGAATTATAATTTTTAGTCTGCTATGAAATTAGAGACTTGAGAAAGAACGAAGTTGACTCTTGTAGCTCAAACTTTGCAGTCAGTTGATGGAATATCCTTGGCAGTATCATTCAAGTTGGTTGATTGACATCATGATAAGTGCTAATTATTTAGCTTATACATCATTTTTCTCTTAATCTTTGGTTTTCAGATCTTCTCTGTAGTTCAATTGTCACCTCAACTAATGTAAATGTGAGAATCTGTATCTGAATTATTTTCAATACAGCCTAAAAGAGGGCAAGAAATGTTATTTTTTAGGCACCTACTGTGAGCCAGCTCCATGGTTGGCTTAATAAGAATCCTAAATTTAATGAAGCAGCATAAGTGAAATACTGATTTTCCTGTCATTTTGAATCTACTATTAGCTCTGAGTTCACTGATTAGGCAGATAGTAAATTTTCCCAATGAAGATGTCAAATAACAAATTACATAATGGCAAGATCCAAGTATCTATTATTGATTCAACAAAACTACCCATGCACATCTATACATCATTCTTTAATACGACATTGTCACTTGTAGCAACAGCTCATAAACTACCTTAGCATGAGCCACAGTCAAGTCTTTATTTTTTAATAGTTTCAAAAAACTATCAAATGCATTGACTGAAGTTAAAATATATATGTAGCCATTTCTACTAAATTATAGCACAAGCATGTAACTCCCAATGGTAGATATAATAAAACATATTTGCCTATGTGTAAGCCAGTTTGATAACTATTTTAAATTGTGTTCATTTCAAGCTACTAACAAATTCCTTTTTGTTCTATGTGTATTTCAACAGGAGTGAATGCCCTTGACCATTTCTGATACAATTCATGTAGATGACCTTGGGAAAGTTGAATCACCCCTCCAACCTCAGTTTCATCATCTCCAAAATGGAAGCATTGAACAAGATAACGTATAAAGACATTTTCCAGTTTTAATGCTCTTGGATTTTTGTCTCTCTTGAGAAAGCCATGCAGAAGATATAGAAAGGTTAACTGGGAACTCTAAATCCACTTTTGGCCCCCTAGGTCCTCTTGAGGCATAAGTGTTCTATTGCTTCAAGACTTTGCAGGCACACTTCAGACACTTGTTGAATCAAATAACTTCTCTTAGGTATTATGTGACATAGAGCCAATGTTTTGAATAGCATTGATGAGAAGGATAGGTTTTGGGGTCAGATAGATCTAGGTTAGAGTCCAAGCTATGTCATTCAGTTGGCCTGTGATCTTGGGTAAGTCATTTAATCTCTCTGAACAGTAATTTCTTCATGTGGGGCTAATAATAATATCTACTTTAGGGTTTAAGGATTAAACGTAAAATCAGACATAAAGTTCTTAATATAGTGCCTGGAACAAGGTACCAATTAGAAATACATTTAATATTTATTTTGTTAAAAAGGAGAATCTGTTTTAAATTTCACGTCTCTTAGCTCAAACTAAACAACACATCCTTTTCTCATTAGAAGGCTGAACAATTTACTCCAATAAGTATTCTGGTTTCTCAGGTATTGTGCTTTTACATGGAGCTTTGTAATATAAGAATTGTTGGGGAAAGATTCACTTCCATAAATGGTCCCAAAGGGTTAGTTTGAATTTAAGATAGAAAAGATATTATTTGAGCTAATTATGTCTTAGAAGCTATTTCCTCCATTTTACTAAGCCTTTAAACTCATTTAGCAAGTAGTCAATGAAATCTTACTCTGTTCCAGTAATCCTGGTGTCTAACCTCATGGAATGTATATTCCAGTGAGTAGTCAAGAAAATTTGGAGGAGTATGATGCACGCATCAGTGATAAGTTTGCTGTAATAGAAAAGTACATGGAAAACCTGTTCCTGACTTCCAGGATCAGATAAAGACACCGAGGAATCTGAAAGTTGCATGACAGGAATTGAGGAAGTAGAGGAGTATTGTTCCTGGAGGAGAATTATTTTCTGGCTTTACTATCCAATTTCCTCCATTCTGTAAGAGCTAAACCCCCAAAATTTCACTTGTTCATCTAACCAAGTGATTGTCCATTCATTCATGTACTATACAGTTATTGAGTGTACCCTATGTTCCAGGCTCTGTATTTAGTGAACAGAGTAAAACAGCAGTCAACAAAGTAGATGAATGTTCTGCCTTCTTAAAGCTGAATTTATAAAGCAAGAGATAGACAATAATGAAAATAATTAGACACACTGCTCAAAATTAGTTACCGAAAAGTATAATAAGAGAATATGTAATTAGAAGGAACATAGGGCAGTTTTTGATAGTTGTAGGAGCCAACACCCTTGGCCCCCTAAAGATTCACTGAAATAATCACTTAACATGGGGCAGCTTGATTAAAGGAGAAAAGACACGCAAATTTACTTAATCTATATACAAAGGAGCCTTCAGAATGAAGACCCAAAGATACAAGAGAAATTGTGCATTTTTATGCTTAGTTTCAACAAAGTATAGACAGCTATGTAGAAACATGACTGTACAAAAAGGGTATGGTCTAATGTTAATAGACATTAGCATTAGTCACGGCTTTTCTGTCTAGATTCTTCTTGGCCTGAGCATGTATCACTTACCTCTGTGTGTGAGACAGGGCCCTCTCTGGAATAGGAGTCTTATGACTTACATCAAACATGGTAGGTTAGATTATTTATTTATGGCCAGTTTTTACATTTTATGTCTGGCTTTCAGGAAAAGAGGTTCTGGTTGCCATGACCCACCTTAGAGAAGAGGGATTCTAGTTTCCATGGCTAGCCTTTGGGGAAAACAAAATTGAGATGCAGAAGAAGGTCAGAGAAACATTTTTTTTTTTTCTGGTGCTGCTGCTGAGGGCTTCATTTTGGAGGATTGTTTTATGAAACAATACCCAACATAGTAGAGTCATGAAAGGCCTCAGAAGAGGTAGCAGTTGAGTAGAGATTTGTCAGAAGTATGTCAGCCCTACAAATATCTAAGTATATTACATGCAGAGGGATTTCAAGTGCAGAAATCCTAAGGCAGCCATGTGCCTGGTGTTCAAGAAAAAGGAAGAAGGCCATCTATCTGAATCACTTTCCATGTGCCATGAGCTGTGCTTGGCAATGAGCCATCATGGGCAAGACACAGAGCTCTAGTACTCACACAGCCTAGAGACTAGGCCAGCAGACACAGACAGATAATAATTGAGTAATAACAAATAATAGTGTAAGTAAGTAAAAACCTACAAAGGAAATAGGTACTTAGAAGAAAAACTGTACCTGGTAGGTAGAAATGACAAAGTCAGAGGATTCATGGTAGGTCTCCTTGAGGAAGGTTAAAATGAATTTTACATATTTCCACTGAAATATGAGATAACAGCACAGAATACAGGGACCAGATCTGCTTCAAATAGCTATATATTTGCCTATAATTATAAAACTATCTTTATGTTATAGACCAAATTATGTCCCCTCAAAATTCATACATTATGTTGAAGCCGTAGGCCCAATACAACTATATGTAGAGACAGGGCCTGTAGAAGGATGATTAAGGTTAAAAAGGTCATAAGGATGAGATTTTAATCTGATATAACTGGTATTACTTTAAGAAAAGGAAGACATTAGAGCTCTTTTCATCCCCCAACCACGCAACCCCTCCCCTGTGTGCACAGACAAAAGGCCAGACAGAACAGAGCAAGAAGGCTGCCATCTAAAAGCCAGAAAGAGAGGCCTTACCAGAAACCAAACCTGCCAGTACCTTCATCTTGGACTTTCAGCCGACAGAACTATGAGAATATAAATTTCTGTTTTAAGCAAACCAGTGTGTGGTACATTGTTTTGGCAAGTAGAGTAGACTAATACATCACATATCTATCTATCTTTATGTATTTTTTGTCCTGTTTTCTCATGCCTTTGGTTAGCTTCTCCTGGTAGCTGCTTCAGTTAGCTGCTTTGGGTAGACTGATAAATTATCTTCTCTTGCATTCATGTGAGCAACAAGTGCTTCCTGGCCCAGTAATAGTGCAACCATCAGCAGCTGCTGGAGGTTGTCTTTAAGTTGAAGTCATTTGAGCCTCTTTTTATTTGCTGTCTGAAGGTGCACAAAGGGAAAAAAGAAAAAGAAGAAGAAGGAAGAACACTGTGCCCTGCATCTAGGTCAAAGTATGAACACCAAAGGATTGTTTGGAGAGTTATTCTCTGAAGTTAGTTATGCTCTCTTTAGTAAATCAAGAGGATGGTAGGGAAAATCCCTTCGTCTTAAGATACCTCCAGAGGGATGAAGAAAAATATTTTTCTTCAAACCAAAAATACTATTGAAAGTTTAAAACTAAAACCTTTCCTTCTTGCAGGTGACAGTAACAATAAAATGGTTAAGGTTTATTGGATGCTTTATATATTTATATGCCAGACCCTGTGCTAGGAGCCTAATAAATATTACCTTATTTTAAAATAACAACTAACATTTATTTAATGCTTAAAATTTTTAAGGCATTTTTCTTAGCAATTCATGTGTATAATGTCATTCTATTACATACCACTCCTAGAAACTAGGAGGACTAGTTTACATTTCATAAATAAAGAAATAGGCCATGAGTGGTGTCTCATGCCCATAATCCCAGCACTTTGGGAGGCCAAAGCAGGAGGATTACTTGAGGCCAGGAGTTTGAGATTAGTCTCAGCAACATGGTGAAACCCCATCTCTACAAAAAAAAGTACAAAAAATTAGTCAGGCATGGTGGCATGCCCATAGCCCCAGTGACTTGGGAGGTTGAGTTGGGAGGATCACTTGAGCTTGGGAGGCTAAGTGGCAGTGAGCCATGTTTGTGCCACTGTACTCTGGCCTGTGTGACAAAGCAAGACCCTGTCTCAAAAAAAGAAAAAGAAAAAGAAAAAAATTAAAACGAAATAAAATAAATAAACAGGCTTAGGGAGGGTATAAGTGAGTTGTTGAGTGTACAACTCTGGCAACGTGCAGAGCCAGGACTCACTCCCAGGAAACCTCTCTAATATGTGGCCTCAATGACTTAGCAGAAAGCAGGAAGGTAGAGGGAAACGCAGAACAAGGTAGTACTACTCATTATGGAATGCTAGATCCAGAAAGAACTACAAAGCCTGTCTCATCGGATCTCCTTGTTCCACAAGAAGACAAACTGAGGGCCAAAGATAAGAAAGGCCTTTCCCAACCAAAGACACACAGCTAGAAAGTGACAAAGCTAGGACTGGTCCTCAGGTCTCCTTACTATCTATGGGAAAAGGATAAAACTCCTTGCACCATAGAAACTAACTGGAGTCAGTCCACAGAAGGAAAGGAGGCATTACTCAGAGAGACGCAGACAGCTTAGGATGCGCAAAGTCCTGTAACTTCCTCCTCTCTTTCTCTCCCAAATGAAATAGGCTTTTCAGCAATATTATACAAGATCTAAATATTGTCATGTGATCCCAGTCTCTACTTTGGAGGGATTGAAAGGGCTTTGTTCCTAGAGGGAATCTGTGTTTGTTTACTAACATGAAAAGGTGAAGAATGGGTCTACAAACTTCTGATAATGTTTGGGGAATGGTAAATCAAAAAGAAGACTGCTTATACTTCCGGGAAGCAGAAGCTCCTTTACAGGCGTTAATTATGCTCTCCTTTTTAATTCTTTTAATTGATTAGGTACAGAGATGTTATCATGTTTTGCTATTATGTTCTGTTTTTGTTTGTTAGTTTTGATTTCATTTTTGTTTTTGAGATGGAGTCTTTCTCTGTCACCAGGCTGGAGTGCAATGGCGCGATCTTGGCTCACTGCAACCTCCACCTCCTGGGTTCAAGCGATTCCCCTGCCTCAGCCTTCCAAGTAACTGGAATTACAGGCACATGGCACCACGCCGGACTAACTTTTTGTATTTTAGTAGAGACGGGGTTTCACCATTTTGGCCAGGATGGTCTCAATCTCCTGACTTTGTGATCCTCCTGCCTCAGACTCCCAAAGTGGTTGGATTTACAGGCATGAGCCATTGTGCCCGGCCTATGTTCTGGTTTTGAGGGGCCCAGAATCAATGTGGCTCAAGTCAAATTTAGGGAGAAGAGTCAGGAGAATTTGTTGCTTTGTTTTTGTTTGTTTTGTTCTGTGTTTCCTCACAGGTCCAAGGCCTGGGAATTCAAACAAGAGGAACATCTGCCCATTGTTACTCCCAGTCCTAGCTCTCTAACTTCCCATCAGCTCATCCCACAGTTTAGCGACTAAATAAACCAGGACCCAGTGAAGATCCTGACACTCGCCCCTAAGGAAGCAGCTTTTCTGCCCTAGTACAGAGAGATGCTGGTCATTCCAAGAATGCATCAAGGTCACTAGGGAATTTGCTATTTTCTAAATAAGAGCTGTAACATTTTTCCTCTTTGCATTGATTTTGAAGGCAGCTTGAGAAGTACATTGAGAAACATACATGTAACTTTTTTTTCTGTCTTCGATAGCTCCCCAAAACAGAGGGCAAAATATCAGACTTCATTTCACATTTGGCCAGATACAAAGTGCCGAAAACAGCTGAAAATACTTTTGGAAATTACATGAGTTGCTTGAGGATAGATGTCAGAGTGCACCACTAATTGTGTCAAAATTTCTGTTGCTTCCACAAGAAGAACACTTTCAAAATAATGAGCATTTGTATTGAGAGTTAGATGGAAAAACAGTTTATTGTTGGTTGATAGTTGGTTTTTGAATTTTGTTTGTTTGTGCTTTTAATAAGCAGAACATCACATATATCCAGATTGTTAAAAAGACCCTTTCTGACTTCAGTATATCTTTCAAATCAGACACCTTAGGGCTTCTCAAAAATATCTTTGTTTACCTTTTTCAGTAATCCACTCAACATTAGTAATGCCATCAAAATTGTTTCAAAAAAATAAACCAACAAGAATGAGTCAAATTGACAAAAGCTTAGGAAATATAATTTCAGAAGGTGGCCCAGAGATTTGAAACTACACATTCCAAGGCTCTAAACAGTAAAAAGAAAACCCCTTTGCTCAAGAAAACAAATCTATTTACATTATTAAAGGGTATGTTAGGTTTAGGAAATAGATTATCTCTGCTTGCCATTTCCTGGGAACAGAATATTATATGAAATTTACAAGTTATCTGGTAATGTTAATTTTATTTTAACATCTTATTTGCACTAAAGGAGTTTTGAGCACTCCCCAAATCTAGAACATTTGGTGGAATTTGGTGTGTTAGCAGCTGTGGTTGAGTTCCTGTTTTACCTAGTAATACTGTACAATTCCGTATGTTGTATATGTCAAAACTGAAGATAATTTTTCTTTTGATCTAATAAATAAACAAACCCTTCTTCTCAAGGTGAGAGTTTTATAGCACCGGGCAGACTGAAGCTTTGTGTCTGTTGAGAAGTATTAATAATCTGCTAAGACACACCTGTGGATTGCAAATGGCAGCATATGGCATGCATATTTATCAGGTACCACAACGAGGGCATGTTTTATTGCCTTAGAAGAGCAAAATAGATGCTGACTTATTCTATATAAGGAAGCAGGGCATGAATTTTTTCTCAAGAAAGCAAGATCTTGCAAATCATGGCAACAAACAATACTCTAAATGTGTGTGTAGACATCATAGTGAATATCAGTCTGTACCATAGCTTCTGAGTCTGAGCCCCTGGAAAACAGTGTGGAGAGAGAAAAAAAAAAAAAATCGGAACTCAGGTTCCTGCTCCAGCAGTGGTTAAAAATTTCTAAGGGCTCATCCCACCTCTGTCCTTACCAGCTATGTCCTTGTGTAAGTCACTTATATCCTCAACTAAGAACTACAGGTAATCATAGTACCTATTCCTTGAGTTTACAGGCAGACTAAATGATACTTGTATTAAAAGATGTCCATCACATTATTTATACTATTAAGTATTGAAAAAAACCTATATGCCCAATAATAGGGGATCTATCAAATGCACTATGGTTTATCTATGCAATATTATATTAAAATTAAAATGGTGTTTATGGATCACAGTACAATTTGCAACATATATGCATAAATTTGTACATTAATAAGAATTGCAAGGAAACACATTAAAAATGTTAACTGGGTTTGTCTAGGTAGTGGAATTTTGAGAGTTTAATTTTTCTTTTTATTTGTCGCATCCTATATAATGATCTTATAATATTTTTAAATCAGAAAAAAAGTTTTATAAAATGAATGAAGTTTGCTTGCCAGAGACAAAAGAGTGATATTTGCAAAAATCTTTCCCTACAATGAGAATCTGTAATCTGAAATGCGTAAAGCAATTTAGGTAGCAGAATACTATGTTTGTTTAAAGTTAGACATTGTTTTTTTTTTTTTTGGAGATAGAGTCTTGCTCTGTCACCCAGGCTGGAGAGAAGTGATGCAATCTTGGCTCACTGCAACCTCCACTTTCCAGGTTCAAGCAATTCTCCTGCCTCAGCGTCCCGAGTAACTGGTACTACAGGCACACACTGACACATCCGGCTAATTTTTTTGTATTTTAGTAGAGATGAGGTTTCACCATGTTGCCCAGGCTAGTCTCAAACTCCTGAGCTTAGGCAATCCGCCTGCGTCAGCCTCCCAAAGTGCTGGGATTATAGGTTCAAGCTGAATTTTTCTGTACTAATTACTGATTGTGTTAATTTATACAATTTACTAACTTACCTGTTTCTGTTCCTTCCTCTGTAAAACATTACCTCATAAGTTTTGTGAAGATAAAACAATGCATAAAATCTTTAATTTTTAAAAATTACTTAAAAAAATTTTTGTAGGTACCTAGTAGATGTACATATGTATGGGGTTTGAAATCGCTTTATATAATGCTTGTTGTTACAAAGTTGATGTTCCAAGTAGATATTAAATAAATATTTAATAAATATTCCACACTGGATACATTGCATCATTTTAAGAGCCTGGGAAAATCTTACCCCCAAGTATCCTTGCCACAGTTGTTTTTTTCTTTCTTTTTTTTTTTTCTTTTTAACCGGTTTAAGAAAAACAACCCAAAACTTGGAGATAAGGCAAAAACATTACAGCATTTCCTTTCAAAGCCATAGGGCAGTGGGGCAGGTACTGTTGAAAAAGCCCACATGAGGATCAGTTTTTGCTTTAAGGAAAGGCATCTGTATTTGACTTTGCAATTGTCTTCATTAGGGCCTGGACTTGATAAAGCTAGATCTTAACTTACAGAAGATGGATAAGCTACAAATTATGTTTATCTAGAAGTGCAAATAAATTCTGTCCCATAGAAAATGTAACTCCAGGCCGGGCGCAGTGGCTCACGCCTGTAATCCCAGCACTTTGGGAGGCCGAGGTGGGCAGATCATGAGGTCAAGAGATCGAGACCATCCTGGCCAACATGGTGAAACCCCGTCTTTACTAGAAATATAAAAATTAGCTGGGTGTGGTGGCGTGCACCTGTAGTCCCAGCTACTCAGGAGGCTGAGGCAGGAGAATTGCTTGAAACTGGGAGGCAGAGGTTGCAGTGAGCCAAGATTGCACCACTGCACTCCAGCCTCGCACCTGGTGATGGAAAGAGACTCTGTCTCAAAAAAAAAAAAAAAAGTAAAGAAAATGTAACTCCAAGGGTTAAGATTTTATTCTACTTCAAGACATCAATCAGTTTTGAATCTAATTCTGGAGCCTTATTTTGGCATTATTTTTTCTTCTCTCTCTCTTTCACTCTCTCTCTCTTCTTCTCTCCCTCTCTCTCTATATATATAGAAAAACTTCATAGATATGTATACACATTTATATACACACACATATATATGAACTTTTTTCTCACTTTCTCTTTTGAACTAGGTCTATCATTATGCAGGTTTTCTTATTAATGAAGTAAATAAATATTTGGTACATGCTCACTATGTATTTGTATGAAAGTCATGTTTTCAACTTATTGAAAATTATACTTTAACATTGATATAGACATATTTTCCTTAGAGGTTAATTGTCATCTTAAAAAATTTTAACAGATGTTTACCTTTATAATCGTGACATATAAAGTTTATCAGTGATGAATATAGCAGTCAAAAAGAAAGATGTTACATGAGATCTTATGTCAGGATGCCCAGACACCTCCTAGGGAGGTGCATCCCTCAGAGTGAGATACACAGGAAATATATTTTGAAATCAGGAATGCTCATAAATAAGGGTTTAAAAGGTAGTATTAACCCCAGGTATCCCATTTAAGATACTGTGCCTCTGGATCTGTCAAGAGTCCTGGGGAGCAGGGGCAGGGAGGCACCTGCAGTGAGAGAGGGTGGTAATTAGCCTATGGAGCTAGATTTGACTTAGAAATGGATTTTCTCAAAGAATGGTCTGAGAACCCACAGAGGTGCCTACGAACTTTTCAGTCAAGGCAAAAAAGATTTTCATAACAACACCATGATGTTATTTACATTTTCATTATGTTGACATTTGCACTGATGGTGCAAAAGTAGTGCTAAATGAACTGCCCTTTAATATGACACTAAGCTGTACCAGCAGTCATTATATTCTTCTCTAAATAAACACACAAAAAGAAAGCCAGTTTTACTTAATAATGTCCTTGATGGAGCAGTAAAATTTGTCAATTGTATTAACTCTCACTAAGAGATTAATATATATTTTGAATATATATTTTGAATATTTTGTGTAGTAAAGTGAAAAGTATGCATAAAGCGCTCCTGTCAAATACTAAAGTTGTCTGGGAAAAAAAGTACATAATTGATTTGCAAGCTGAATTAGCAGGTTTTTTCTTCCCCATGGTACATTATTTTTCCTGAAAGAATGACTGACAAATTGTGATTATTCAGAACTGGGTATCTGGAAGACATGTTTCTCAATAGTAAATGAAGCAAGCATTTCACATCAAAGCAAACCACCAGGAGAATTTGTTGTCAATTAAAAACTTTTCATCTTACAAGCAAGTATTTGAATTTTAGAAAAGTTCTATCTACTACTGTGAGTTTGTCAATTTCCCAAAGCTTAAAGACTTTTCTGTTGAAATAAATGGCAATATTCAGAGATATAAATTTTATGCTATGTAATGCAATCAGTCAATGTTTAGAAGAGCTAGCTAGCTACATAACTCAGTGAACTAATATTTTCCAAATGACCATTGAATGATGATACAAAATTATGCATGGATAAGGGATTCACTCAAAAATATGCCAATAAATTTTAATATACAAAGTACTACCTGTCAAGTTTTGATGTTGTTTCAAGGAAGAACATTCTCAATCTTAAATGTAAATCATAGTATATAATTACAGATTTAAAACCAGTCGTAGTACTAATGTAATAGGAGAGTAACACAGCAGGAGCTGAACTTAAAAATAACATTAGGTGTTAGGCAAGAATATCCTCAATGATTCAAAAAATCTTTTAAAGTACTCCCTTTTTAGACCACATGTGGGCATGATGCAGCATCTTCTTCCCATAATGCAATCAAAACCATGTATTACCATAGATTGAGTGTGGAAGCAGATGTAAGAACCCAGTTGTCTTCCATTCAGCCAGACACTAATATTTTTTGTTTGGGAAAATACATCTATATATCATTTAAAAATGTTATTAATATTAACATATAATGAGTTTATTATTGTAATTTTAAAATTAATAAATATACATTTTTTAATTTCTTAGTTTTAATTTCTAATATAGACTATATCAGTATATATGACCCACATAACAAAAGCCTTTTGGGGGTCTTCAATAATTTTTAAGAACATAAACAAAAAAATTGAGAAACACTGTTCTATTATACTGAAGCAACAGAGATCTCACCATGTTCAATTAGATTATTCATCTAAAGAACAAAATCATTTGTCACCTGACTTAGCATAAAGAAATATAGAGTTTAGGAACTTGAGACACCGCAGAGTTTGGGAATTATTTTAAGAACAAAAGTTCTGTAAAGTTCTCACAACAGCTTGGAAAACAAACAATGAAACTACAATTTGATGAATAATTTTTATTTGTAAAGAGTCTGGGAACGGCTCATACTGAGGCTTCCATTTAAATAAACACAATGCTTATTTTAAAAAGCATTTACTTTATGAGTATCCACATAAAAGGCTTTCCTTTACAATACTGTTGATATTAATTCTATTTCCTTGTGTTAAATCTATGACCAAACATACAAATGTACCCAGTGTTTACACAGATGTCTGGAATGGAAGGCCAAGAGGCTACATCTGCTTTTCAGTTAGTTCCAACATGGAGGCAGCGTCACTATCTACCTGGCACTAGAGGTCTTACAAATCCTGTCATTAAAGCTCCTTCATTGACTGTATTTCATTTTTTCCCACATTAAATTCCATCACAGTAAAGAATCACGGTGTTTCATTTAGGTGCCAGGCAAAGTCATGACATAATGAGAAGCCCATCAAAATAATTTTATAATTTATATTTGGAAATGTTTCATGTAATTTCTGTGCCCTGGAGCCCCCAATGACCCTGAACTATAGGCTCAGGCCAAGGTCTTGGGAGCTATAGGCATAGGTCTCCTCCTTAGATAAGCTGTCCTGATACATTCGTTACCACCTTTTAAAATTGATTTGTGTGTGTGTTTTTCAAAAGCCGAGAAATAATCTCTGAGAATCTGAATCTAATATACTGACCTATGCTGGTTAAAGGAAATAGTGATGAAAAAGCCCAAAGACACCCAATTTCACTGATTAATTGAAAATGTCTTTGTTCAACTGCACATTCAGTATTCACGGTCAAGTCAGACTTAAAATGGTGGTAACGATGATGCTAAAAGGAAGAATGCTTCTGGGATAGTGGAGGAGGAAAAGATAGGATTTCCTATTTTTCATTTTGCCAAGTAGGGGCATTAAAAACAATAACAATAACCACCCTACTGTTTTTTATCTTCACTTAGTAAAAGAAAAGGCATTTTAACACCAAGAAAAAAAAGGTGAGCGACACAATCTCAGAATAAAGGAAAGTCTTTCTTAAAATAAGCAGGCTAACAACCTCATACTGATTAGATATATCAATAGAATTTGTACATATCACTGTGTACCTGAGGTATATAAATACACACGTGCACACACATATACATAGCACAGCACAGTGCCTGGCACTAGAAAGTGTTTGATAAAATGGTAACTATTTTAATTAGGTTTTTCACAGTTTTTTAGAAGAAGAAGGCATACCAGTATAACACTAAGAGGAGAAGGTTGGTGTAATTTTACAAATTGCCTGCCTTCCTGGCTTTTTCCTTCATTTTATATTCTTCCACACCATAAAAAGTTTGAAATCACTGAAGATGAATCTCTACGTTCCCCATGAAGTCTTCTAGGTGGGCCTCCAAAAGCACAGTGAGGACCTAAAACAATAGTAAATAATACTTCCAGGTGTGCCGACCACTATTTAAGGGACCTTGGGCTTATGTCAAAACAGCAGCTCAGTTTGTATTTTCTTTAGAAATACTCTTTTTCAAGAGATTACAAACCAAGCAGAAAGACTTGCTCAGCAATGAAACTAGCAATAGGTCCTCAGGTGAATCGCAGTAGCAACTGTGCATATAAATAAGTTGATAGTAGGCATTTAATCAGAAAATAAACTTTCTGTGCAAGTTCTTGGAGTTACATGAATTTAACCCAATATTCTAATCAGGGAAATAAAATAACTTAAAATGAATGCATTCACTCTCTTCTCTCATATCCATTACAGGTGTCATAACCATGCCTGTTTCTTTCAAGCACAGAAAGAGTCTCAGAAGGCCTTTTTTATTTGACACCTGAGAGACTGATACTATCAACTGGCCACATTTAGCAAACAGAATGAAATGAATTTGCTATTTCTGATCTAGATTTTCTTTTCTTTATTGAGACAGGTTCTTGTTCTGTTGCCCGGACTGGAGCACAGTGACATGATCATAACTCACTGCAGCCAAGAACTTCTGGGCTCAAGTGATCCTCCCACTGCAGCCTCCCAAATAGCTGGGACTAGAAGTGCCTGCTGCCACACCCAGCTAATTTTATTTTAATTTTAAGAGATAGGGTCTGGCTTTGATACCCGAGCTGGTCTAAAACTCCTGGCCTCAATCAATCCTCTTTTCTGGGCCTCCCAAAGTGCCTCCTCTAGTCTAACCAACTCTTCACATCCCAGAGTTTTTCATTCTGGTTTATAACTTCATAGAATCGCAAATGCTCTTTTCTTTCTCTAAAATGTGTTTATCCCCCAACCTCCATTAACTGTAATGAAGCCCTGTTTCATTATTCAAGGGTTGGATGAGGGTCATCTCTTCTTAACAATTGTTCCAAAATGACTTCTCCAGAGAGCATCTGGTATCTCTCCTTTCAGTTCTCACAGGGCCTTTGCTCAGCAGTTAGCATCTTGCACCATACTTAGTAATTTATTTTTCATCTTTCTCACTAGTCTTTAGGCTTTTGGATGTCAATTCATCCTAACTGCCTCCATATCCCAGGCACCTAAGTCATGTTCACCACAAAGACGGAACTGAATCGATGTGTATTTAATGATTTTGAGGAAATATCTTCAGTGACAATGTCTGCAGGTGTTGAAATAGAAAATCTAGAACAGGTTGGGTGTGGTGGTTCATGCATGTGGTTTTACATCAACCCCTAAAGAAGAACTTGAAAATTTGTCTTTTACATCACCCATCAAAGAAGAACTTTAAAAACTCTACATAGGAATTTTACTTACTATTAAAACAATTTGGCATACATGATAGAAAATTTAAAAATATATCAGGATCTAGTTTATTCACCAAACCAGAAGTAAAGAAGGAACATGCTTTTTAATTATCAGTGTATCTTGTTCAAAGTTAGGAATTTACAATCTGGAATCATTTCCTTGGGTAATGGGTAAGCCACCTAACATTACTAGGTATCAACTATGTAATTTTAAAAATAAGGCTGGTAAGATGTTCTTAATAGAGCTACTATAAAGATTGAAGAATTGTAGTACTTACGACAACTTTTTAAGAGCTCATCTCAAAGTTTCCACCTTCTAAAAATTACCACTTCATCCTTACAACTGCTCTGATTGAAAACTTTAGATTTGCCCTGATTCCTTTCTCTCTTTCTTTCACACCCTATATCTGGTCTGTGAGCAAATCTTTCAAAATAATGTGACTCCACTTTCAAAATAATGATCTCACCCTTTCCCACCAGTTCCACCACTACAATTCTGATTGGAGCCAGCATCATCTCTCAGCTGGGCTGAACAACTCAATGGCCTCCTTCCTCACACAGCAGCCAGAGGTCCTATAAACATATAACTCAGGTCACATCTCTCCTTTCAAAATGCCTAAAGCCTGCTAATCCCACTCAGCACGAAAGCCAAAGTCCTCACGGTGACCTGTAGGTACCTTATCCAACTCCATCTCTCTTTTTCATTGACCTTCTTTCCCTTGCTTCCTCCATTTCAATCACACAGACCTTCTTGTTGATGTTCAAACATGTCAAAAATATCCATACTTTTACCCTGACTATCTTCTCAGACTAGAGCCCTCTTCCCTCAGATAACTACAAGACCTACCCCTTTGCTTCCTCATAGCACCACTGAAATGTCACTTTATCATTGAGGCCCTAACTAACTGCTCTCTGTTAAACAGCATTCTCTCTACCAGTGCTCCCTATTCCCTGTTATACTGTTTAATTTCTTTTCCAGGCCTCCTATCACTGTATGTGATCACCCTCAGGGCTATTGTATGCTCCTTCTAAGCATATAATAGCAGCATTGTACTTCCTCACCCATGCTGACATGAGGCACAAACATGTGACTAGCTTTTGCCAATGAAATGTATGTGGCTTCTGGCTTTAAGGGCCAGTCCACAGTTCACCATCTTCCTTTCAGGTATCAAAATGCATGGGTGAAGATGAAGTCTCTATCTTGAATCCCTATGTAACTGAATTTCAGATCCTCTCTGCTAACCTGCATGGAACATGTAGCATGAGTGACAAGTAAACTTCTAGTGGGTTAAATCACTGATATTTGGGGTTTGTTTTTTACTGCAGCACAATCTAGATGATCCTGATGAAGCTATTGCCTGGTCTATATCTACCTACGCAGTCATTTATTTATTGTCAGAATTCCTTACAAAACATAAGCTTCAGGAAGGCAAGGCCTTTGCCTGTTTGTTCCCTGCTATATCATCAGCACACAGAGCGATGCCTGGCACACAGTGCATGTCTAATAACTATTGATGGAATAAATAAATATATGAATGAATGAAGTCTTAATATGTGGCCAGTACTAAGTGATTTGCAGCTGCTATTTGCAGCTACCAACAATAGAGTGCAGCTACCAAAAACAGATTGGGACTATTGTTATTATGTCCATTTTGCAGATGAAGGAATTAAGACCGACAAGGGAATGGCACCTGACACAAAGTAGAAAATCAGTAAATATAATGTCTATGTCTTTCTAAGAAGAGGGACTAGGAGCGTTAAGGCTCTGGAGCCCTTACTAAGAATTGCTTAATAAATGATGGTGAATGGATTTGGATAAATGTAGTATCATAGAGTCTATTGAATCAAAGTAAACGATTATTAATTTGTACCCTCATTTTTGCTCTCAAAAAATGTCATAGTGAGAGAAAATTTATAAATTATTCCAAGGGCATTATATATTTGCACCAAAACTAATACTTTTTCATAATATTCAAAGCTTTTCTTCATAGGTCTGTATTCCTTTTTTAGTCTAAGCTCATCACAAGAGGACGAGTTGACGAGTGAATAAAAAGCAACTTCAGAAGTGGGGTGGTGGAGGGGAGGAGATTCTATTCCTAGGTTTCAATCCTAGCTTGGAAATGTACTAGATGTGTGACCATAGATGAGTTCTTTAATTTAAATATACTATAGAGATATTAATATCTATTTATAATAGATAAATGATACTGTAAGGAGCAAATGAAGCTATGTATATAAAGTTTTTGACAGAAATTTAACTTACAAAAGGTAGCTATTAGTAGAAAAACAATGCAAATACATAAATGTGAATTCATTTTCCCTCTGCCCTGCTCTATGACAATGTTTTCTGAAATGTATTCTGGGAAACACTAATTCCATGGAATTTAAATAGCTGTTGCAAGAAAAGTTGTTTACTGTGATCACTATAGTAAAGTAAACTTAGGGGAAATCCAGCATTGCTTCCAAATGCATGAATTCTGGAGGTGCGCGCTTGACATCCATCCCATTTACTAGGTATGGAATTCTAGGCCACTTAACCTGTCAGCACTTCAGTTTTATCAACTGTAAGTATAGGTAATAATTGTATTGCACATATACTGTGGTTTTAAGTATTAAATTGGATCGTCTACATATCAAGTAACCATAATTTGTCATCCAAATCAAGACATATTTTCCCCAATATGTTATTATGAAAACTTTCAAACATGCAAACAGAACTTGAAAGAACTTTTATCTGCCAACCTATGTGTCTTCCACTTAGATTCTATGATTAAAATTTCACTAGATTCCTTTACTACACCTTTATCCATCCATCTATTCTTTTTTTTTCTAAGAAACGTTTGAAAGTGAAAGGTGACACTATTAATATTTACGTGAGGACAGAGAGGTTGTATTGGGACTCTTCTGGGCAGCTCTTTGACTCTTCCAGACCTGAATATGTGGTCCCCCTGTATGAAATTTGTCTAGCACAGTGATCAGCACATTGTAAGCACAAAATAAATGATAGTTATTTTAGCTTCTGGTTATCTAAAAGTTCTGGATTAAACAAAGATACATGGTGTTCTGTCCTGTAGGAACAATCCTGAATAATTTCCTGATTACTCAGTTCATTACTGATTTGAGGTTGCCTCTGTATCACTGCAAAATTTATTTTATAGTACCCTACAGACTCAATGATTTTTAGTGGTCACTGTGGCATCTTTGTCCCACCTGTGCTCCTTGAGAAAATTAATAAAACCTAAAAACTATCTTGGTTAGGAGGCATATTATCTGCAGAGTTCACCGCATTGTGAAATAAAATCCATTTCTGCTTGCAAAGTTTCCCAGCTGACCACTCAGTAACTGGCCTACAGAAATTCAGCATCCAGACTTCTTTAATTGTTTACAGTGGAGTGATTTACCTGGAGGATAAAAGAATGGGCTCACTAGCCAGGTTTGTAGACATCAGCGAAGTTGGCCAGGGTATACTTACAAATCAGTTTCAGGTGGAGAATATCAATAAAAGTAATGATAAAATAGAACTACCATGTATTAAGCACTTAATCATATGTCAAATAATGTGTTCAGCACTTTATATGGAGGATCCTTGGACGTGATATCTAAGACCATGTTTATGTCTCTTCTCTTATGTCTCAGTGTGACTTTTACTAGGCCACTTAACCAGCTCCTCTATAAAATCTTGTCTTGTACTGATATCGTAATTAGTAACACAAAGAAAAGCAAAAGAGAGTGGGAGAGAAAGAAGAGAAAAAAGCTGTAAGAGCTTTTGATGCATAAATTTAAAATAATTCTCTAAAGATATTTCCTCATTTGTATTTACTCTGTAATTTCTACTCCGGAAGGAGTCTGACATAGCAGAAAAAAATATAAGCTTAAGTACTTTAGACCCTTGTTTGAATTTCATCTTCATCTCTTCACCTAGAGGCAACCTGTTAAACGCCCCAGCCCTAGCCTCATCTATACAATGGAAATTGTGATCTTTTCTCCTTATTGAGACGATCTGGCTTAAGTCATGGGAGCTCCAGTCCACATTCAGGGACAAGTGAGTATTCATTACCATCTACTTCCTCTCTTTTTTCATTCAGTCATTACCTAATTAACTCATTTATTTATTCATTTGTTATAAGGCAAGCAAAGTACAATATGTGGGGACACAAATCCTAATTTTGTTATTTACTACTTGTATGAACTGGCTCTGAATCTCAAATTCTTCGACTATAAATTGGCGATCCGTGGACACACTGCTGAGGTTGCCTTAGGGTAATGGTAGTGTGTCTGGAAGAGAAGGATGAATGAATGTCAAAGCTCTGGGCTCCTACTCTCTTCCCTCAACCATAGCAGCTCTGTATTTATCTACTTTACAGTTTGAGGTTTCCTGCAAGATTTTCTTGTAAAGAAATAATTCCACATACGTGAAATAAAGAAAAGAAAGAAAATATCTGGACCAGTCAAATAGTGAAAGACAGATTTCCATTATTACTCTAATTTCTAATGATTTTAAGTGTTCCTTGGAGGCTTATTAAGTGCTCAATCCTGAAGAGCTAGTTTTTCAGGGAGTTACAGAAGCTATGGAGTTTAAAACTTTGTTCCTACCCTAAAGGAATTCAATCTCATTAAGAAGATGAGCTTTCTGCCCACATAACTGTTGAAAAATTATGGGACTGTACAAGTGCCCCTGTGAATGACAAAGTGGCAAGTATGGAAACTCAGAGACAGGAAAGTCTCTCAAGGCCTGGCACGGTGAGGGTTTCAGCTGGGCGAGGTAAGGAGAGAACTGGGTTACAAGAAAGGAATTGGAAGGCCATATGCAGTAAAAAGCATAGTATAAGCAAAGATGCAGCATGAGAAAAGAACGTGGGAGGTGCCGGAAACTCCAGGAGACCGGCCATCCCCTACTGCAAACTGACGAATGGAGATGCTTTGTAGACTTCAAATGGCCAACTCAGGCATTTGGTGCTTCAGTGTATGATAATGAAAACCAGCGAGAGTTGTTTTGAGTAGGAAATGATTAAAAAAAAAAAAAAAAAAGAAGCATGTTTTAGAAAACTAAACCTAATGATATTGAGAAAGTTGGGGTGGGAACACCAAGATTCTGTTCAAGAAAGCTTTCAATTATCCTCATCTTACTTTGCAGCATTTAACAAAGTCAATCTCTTTCCTGAAGCACCTTCTTTTCTTGGCTTACAGGACACTATGTTCTCATTGTCCTCCCATCTCACAAGCTAGTCTGATTTGGGGGTCCCTCTTATCTCTCCAGATTGCAGACCTTAGGACACCCTGGGGCCCACCCACTACCCTTCTTCACTCTGCTTTCCATATTAACTCTCTTGATTGTCTCATCCAGTCTCATGACTTTTAAAGCATCAATATGCTGACTCCCAAACTTAAATCTCCCATCTGAACCTCACCCTTGAGGTCGACAGTGTTATAAACAGTTGTTACTTAATATTTCTAATAAGCATCTCAAACTTAAATGCCTCAAACATACTTATCTTACAAAATGACACCTCATTTTTTCCAACTGCTTAGGCTAAAAATGCTGGCAGTCATCCTTGAATATACTTCTTTCCTTATACCCCATGACTAATCTATGAGCAAACCCTGTTGGCTCTAACTTCAGAATATATGCATGACCCCTGATACTCCTCACATCTCCACCAATCCCACCCTGGTCCTAGCCACCATTGTCTGTCACTGTGGTTCCTGCAATAGGCTTCTAACTGGTATCCTTACCTTTTTTACTTGCCCTTTTAGAGACTGGCCACAGCAGCCAGAATAATTCTGTTAAAATATAAGTTAGATAATGTCTTTCCTCTTCTCAAAATGCTCCAACAGCTGTTCCCCTTACTTAGCCTAAAAGCCAAAGTTAATGACCTTCAGGCCCCTGCCTTGCCTCTCCCATTTCCTACCGCCTTCCTCAGGCTCACCTTGGAGATTTTGCTATAAGTTGCTTGCTCTCCCTGGAGCATTCTTCCACCACATATCCACAGGACTTGCTCCCTCAAGATTTTCAAGTTTTTATGCAAAGATTATCTTCCTTTAAAGATCATCTTTCAAAAAGTAAAGATTGCCGTCCTTAAAATTGCCACCCTTACTACCAGAAAAGGAATTCCCTGTTCACCTTCCCACCATGATTTTTCTCCATGGCTCTTAATTCACACAACATACTCTTTGTATCCCCCCAGTTATTTATCATATTTGGTTTCTGACTTTACACTAGAAAGTAAGCTTCATGAAGGCAGGATTATATTAGTTTTATTAATTTCTCTTTTATTTATTTATTTTTGCTGCTGCATCCTGGTATCTAAAATGGTAAACTCTAAATATTTGTTAAGTGAATGGATGTTGTTATGTTGATAAAAATTTGGACTGTGGTGGCAACAAGTGTTTGAAAAGGAAGAAAAGAAAAACATCAAAGGAGAAGGAAAATAGATGGAAAAAAAATCACAAGTACTAAGTGGTCTGCTGGAAAAAAGGAGTAAGGAAGGGGAAAGACTGAGGTTGTCACAAGAGCAGCTCATTGTCACTCATACTTCTTACTATAATTGCATAAAACTAACACTCACATTGGCACTCCTTTCCCCAAAAGTAACAATGACACACATGAAGGGAACAAAAGCCTCCTGTCATCCAGAAAAGATCACTTTTCATAAGGTAAATCCTCTCAACACATTAAGGAAGACAAAAAGAAACTCAGCATGTCTCAATTTCAAAAAGGTTTCTATTTTTAAGCAAGACACAATTATTAGTAGGAAAATAGGTCTGAATGTTAAATGACTTGCCCAAAAATAGTGTGACCATTCCTTAAGCACAGTGAGCCTGATAATGTTCTTGGTATATTTTCTGGTACCCAGATAGTGCCTGGCATTTAATTGACTCCTAATACATGCTTAGAGAACTGAGTAGGACTAAAACACATGGAGAAAGTTAAAAATTCATCTAAATGACTATCTCAATCCTCTATGATCTCTACTACTTTGGTTGTTTGACAAATAAGAGTTACATATTTTCAGATGATGTCATATATACTCAGCTTGTCAACAAACAGTTTTGGTAACACCTGAATTCTATGCTTAGTGCAGTATAAAAGATAGGAATAAATTATACTATGTATCATAACCATAAAAATAGTTCAATACGTATGTATTTATTAACTTAAAAGCCTATTTATTAACTTCTTGAGGTTTTCTGACCTCAAGAAACCTCCAATCTAGTGGAAAAATGAGAAGTACATACTAAGAAAAACTATAGAAAAATCTGATATATAATCCAATTAAATTATTTTTAAAAGGAGAAAGCCAAGTTGTACAGATATTCATGTAAGGAAGAGAATAATATAGACAGAAAACTTTATTTAGGTAGTGAAATAAACTAGACCCTTTGGGAAAAATACAGCCAGGGAGAGTTAGGAACTGATCAAATGGCAGGTGGGGGAGGAGGGTTAAGATAAGAACATTCCAGATAGAAGGATCATTAAGAAAGGGTAGGCTGGGCACAGTGGTGCATGCCTGCTGCCTCAGCTACTTAAGAGGTTGAGGCAGGAGGATCACTTGAGCCCAAGAGTTTGAGACCAATCTGGGCAACATAATGAGACCCTGTCCTCCCCAAAAAGGTATTCCAGAGATGTCACAAACAACATCCTGAAAAAATATGACTCTTCCTCAATTCCAGAGTAAAACATAATAGGCAAGAAAACGTAACAGGCAACACTTACTTGAGAAACACCCTCTGGATCTTCAAGTCTTGACCATCCCCAAGGACAGCAGATGATAGTCAACTCTTTTCTAACTTCTCCATGATACAGAAAAGAGCCAGAGCCACAGAGAAGGATAGAGAGAACAGCTCTCTGAAAGTCCTCCTACAAACTACAGGAAATAAAATCATTGAGAAGGGAGCAAAGGAGAGCTGTACACTTCTAAATCTTGACATTGCTCAGCAAAGCACCTTGCCTTAATAAAAATGAAATCTTCACAAGTTATACATATTTAATTTACTGATTCAAAGATGAGTCAGAAGAGGAAAACAATAGTTGTGAACCTTTCAGTGGGAGGAAGAGATGTTTTCTAAAGTGTTCCCAAAGCCTTTCCGAGGTCAAGCTTGTCCTGAGGTTGCAGTAAATGCACAGAATTTGTATTCATAGATGTGGCTTGATGAGACCAGAGTAATCATAATTCTTATATAGTAGATGTCATTAATCAATAGGAGGGGATATAAAAGTCGCACTTCTCCCTCCCTGTGCCAGGAAAGAGGATGGCAGTCCATTTCTGGATGTATGCCACAGCCGGCAGTGACTCATCCTGTGCCAACATACCACAGGGACGTGAGGGGAAAAGGAAGAAGTGAGGACTGTGACAGGCCAGGAAAGCAATGGCCCCACAATCAATTCAACACAAGCCTTTTCTAATAACTGCATTAATAAGGGTTTTGCTGATTCAGAGGCCTTTAGAGCTGGAAGAGGCTTCAGTAAGCCTGTAGCAAAAGACCCTCAGTGTACAGATGTGCAAACTGAATCCCAGAGGGAGATATGACTGCTCCAAGGACATAAAGCAAGTGAATGGCAGAGCCCAACGCAGAAACAGGAGCCCTCAAACAGGTCTCTGTACCGCTCCTCCTTTCATAGCAATCACAATAACGATGATAACATCCCAACCATCTGCGCTCCAGAAACCATTTGTAGGTTGGTTGGGGAACTTAACTTATTGTCCCCATAGAAATCATGATGTCTAAGATGGGGCTTTGGAGAGCAGTGATGAAATATTTAAGGGGACTGGAGTTGGGGCCGGTGGGGGAGGGGGTAATGACAGTTTTCAGATTGGCCCTTAAAACTTACTTCATCTAAAATCTATTGGAGTAACCACTCTACAAATGAAATGTGATTACAGCCAAGCCCCATCCATAGTATTCCTATGGAATAATGCGGTTGGAATATTCATGCAGGAGGCAAGCATGTACACTGTGCCCTGAGTGCCAATGGCTCTTACCAGAGAATTATGGATGGAGTATGGATGGAGGAGACGTGCTTCAGCAGCGTTAACTCTGCACCAATAGGAAAGGCAAGTCTTTAATTCAGTCACTCCCTAGTTGTCCTGATAAGAGGGTAAAAGGGAAGCCACAAAGGGTAGTGCTTTACTATACCACTCCCCCATTCAAATGTAGGCTTTATTAATAGGTCTGGTTCTCAAGAACTAGGTATGTGACTGACCTACTGTGTGAGCTTTCCACCTAGCTGGATTCTTTCATATGGTCCAACTTGTAAACAAAGACTGACAGTTGCCGAATGGCTGGGGGGACTGGATGTAATTGTACTAACAACAATAAAGATTATGGATAGCTGAACGTTACTATTTATATATTATTAAGTGCTAGGTAATATGCTATTAATTGTACATACATTCTTGATAATCTTTACATGATTTAGGTTGATGATATTATTCTCACTTTATAGAAGATGAAACTGAGGCTTAGGGCAATAAAACAACCTATTCAGCATAGTTTATAATTAAGAAATCTAGGATTCTAACAAGGGATCCTCTGACTCAAAAGTTTAGCCTTGCAAAAATGCCATAAAGTAAAGCCTCTCAGGCCATATTGGATTCCACTTTGGGTATCATTAGTGCTGGATACCAGTCAAATGCCATCACCTCAGGTGTCACTGAGCTAGGACGTGGCAAGGCTAGAATGTGATATATCTTAATTCATCAAATACTTTTATAAAATGACAACCTATAAGGAAGCACACACCATAGAAGGCACTAGAATAACAAGATGCATAAAGTTCCTGACGTCATTAAAGTTCGTGACCTCATTTCAGAATCATATCTTTGCCAGTCTTGCCCACCAATACCTTTAACAAGAGCACCTAGATCATGTGTTGTTGTTTTTTTTTTTAATTGACAACAATCATCTACCCTGGATTTTTCAGACCAGTTTATATTTTAAGAACCTACCACTTGGTCAGACCACTTTATCACTTTTCATACACTGAGACCAGTTTCTCAACTGGTCTCTCAACCCATACTTTCTTATTCCCTTCTAGATTATCATAATTATTTCTGCCAAATTTATTCCTCTGAAACATAGCTCTTTGTTATCCTGTATTTACAGCCAAAGTAACTAGGGCTTAGATAATCTCAGGAGCTTGGCAAGAGTATCACAATCAAGAAACGGGGGAGCACAATTCAGAGCCAGATTCATCTATCATTGAGTCCATGTTTTTCCTCTTACTCCCTATCCACATTTTGGAAGCTGAACCTGAACGGTCATCAAATCACCACGTCATATTGCTTGGAGGAGCAGTATACATGAAGGAGTCTAGTTTTAGCTAATTGGAAGAAATGCACCTTTAACTTCTAAACAGGCCCACAATCTACAGGGAAGTTGGGGCAAGCATCAAGCTACAGCATGGAAAGATAGAAGTTTCTTGGAGCAATAAAGAAGGAGGGGAAATGGATCAGGTATTCTCAGAGAAGAAGGGATGGGACACAAGATGGCAGCTAAAACCTGTCTTTGAAAAAACAGTCAGCATTCCTCTGTTAACGAGATGTCACAGATATCTGTCAGAACCTTCATGCCCAGTAGCCTGCCCCAGAAGCTTCTTGACCAAAGAAATTCACTGTAGCCTATTTAGCCTTTGAAGGCAAGGTACTGAATCTCTGAGCTATGCACTTGACTGCTAAACACAACTATTCTGTGGCTTCTAATGTTTATTTTTTTTATGTAACAGTAATATTATCTGTGTCACATCTTCCTGAGACTGGGGATTCAGTCTTTCACTTCTTTGGATCTCCATGATGAGAAGCTTACACAAAGTGAAGGGAAAGTCTCACTAAATACTTGTTCTCTGATTTACACACTGATCTATTCACAAATCAGTCAACACGCGGAGCCAGATTATGCTCTGAATAGAAATACAGAGGTGCTCTACAGTGATTATGTAACAATGCCCCTAACTTACTTAAAGATCAGATTTTTGGCAACATCATCTGTCTGAAATATAGCCACAGAACAGAACTTGGTGGGGGCGGGGCTGAGGGAATAGTTTTCACAAAGGCCATATGCTGTCTGCCACAGGATAAAGTGAAACCAACCTCAGGTTACCATAAAGGGCTACGAGGGTCAGAATTTCAAACATTTTTGTTTAGTATTATGTAACATAAACATGAATATTGGTTTCTGAGATGCAGACGTTTAGCATCAGCAAATAGGAAGTGGGAGAGAGATGACAAGTACTGGAGAAGAGAGAACGGAGAGCTAACAGCTTATCAACAGGAGACAGAAGTAGTAAAACTACTAAACAGCATTAGAAGCATCAATAAAAATCACTCTAAAAATCACTCAAAACAGAGGGCTTTTAGCATTGGTACAACTAGTTCTGCTCTACTTGGTAATATCTGAGAAGGTTATACCTGTGTATAGTGATTTTTAAAATGTCTCAGGTCCTTGGAGATATGCTTCCTCTAGATCATTACACAGGTGATAAAAAATGAAGGTCAAAGGCTGAGTGTGGTGGCTCACACCTGTAATCCTAGCACTTTGGGAGGTCGAGGCAGATGGATCACTTGAGGCCAGGAGTTCAAGACCAGCCTGGCCAACATAGTGAAAACTTGTCTCATTAAAAACACAAAAAAGTATCCAAGCGTGGTGGTGCATGCCTGTAATCTCAGCTACTTGAGGGGGCTGAGCATGAGAATCGCTTGAACCCAGGAGACAAAGGTTGCAGTGAGGCAAGACTGCACCACTGCACTCTAGCCAGGGCGACAGAATGAAACTCCATCTCGAAAATAAATAAATTAATTAAAATGAAGGCCAGAGATATAAGGATCTTATCCACATCATCCTACTGGTTACTAAGTTTCAATATACTTTTAGCAGAAATATACCACACACTGATATACATGTTAGATAAAGACACAAAAAATGTAGAAGTGAAATGCCAACTTTGTCCTCCAGGGGCTTAGGTTTGTTTGGCGTGTATTTATACTCCTATACAACGCTCTGGCTAACATTTCTGTTTCAGCATGGAGGAAGTGAGGGTGCAGCGAGAAAAAGGCTATGAAGAAAAGGAAAGGGATCACAAAGCCATCAAGGATCTGAATTCCATGCAAAACCAATGTAATCAACAACTGTAGCATTTCACTAATACAGGCTAGTAATTCTCACTTAAAAGAAGATGCAGTTATTGGTGTTAATATATTTCACGTGTATACAGAGATCTATTGCTCCACACAAGATCATTAGGTTTTCTTAAGTGCACACAAACCACACCTTTAATACTCCACTTTGGGATTTTGCTGGAAATTAATATGACATTATTTAATGTATACTTTCTAGAATCTACTTCTCTTTCTGTAGCGAGAACTAATACAAAATTTGAATGTGGGGGATTAATGCATACAACAAAGGGTTAAGGAGGGCACACCTCCCCTCCCCCAGCTAAAGTAGAGCGGTACTGTCACCAGATGCCAGCAGGGGGCAGCAAATAGCAGTTGAGGCTGGGAATTTAGAGAATTCGGTCTTGAATGAAGAATTGGGTAGAAATTTGGGGTACCCAGAACACTGTAGCTATTTTATTGCAGAGAGTGAGATGGAAAAAAAAAATAAGAAAATAAAAACTCAGAGTTTAGGGATATGACTAAAAGTAATAACTTTTTAGTGACAAAACTATAAAGGTTAAATTATATGTATCACACTTTGTTTAAAAAGGCAGAAAAGTGTGCCCAGCATTTTAGGAACATTTTCACTAACAGCAGTTAAATTTGTATAAAAGTTACTGAGTGACAAGCAGAACTTTCTTTTATCTAGAAAACTCACTTTTCTGGAATACACCTATTTAAGTGAGGTTTCATTGAATTAAGATTCTATATATGTGTACACAAGTGTGTGTGTGTATGTCTATGTGGTAATCGGAGAGGGAGAGAGAGGGAAAAATGAAGAGATACAGAGATACAGGTGAGAGACAAAGAGAGAGAGAGAGAGAGAGAAAGATGATGGCAGGGAAGAGGGGAAGGAAGAAATCCTTTTGGGAATAACATCGCTAAAGTCAAAGAGATTATTCACCCCAAGCCTATTTTACAAGTTTTCCCATAGTCTTCTTAAAAATAAGTCCTTCTTAATCAAAAGATATCCACACTTCCTCTGAACTCTAAGGTGAATTTCTTTTAAAAAAAAATTTATGGGAATTCATTCAGCTTTTTTCTCAGCTACATCAGGATGAATAAAATAAAATTTTCCATTCTATAAAAAAAGCCTGCAATGATTTTTCTCTCCACTCTCCAAACTTAACAAATAATCAAGGCTGGAAAGTTCAAGGCTAGCAGGAACTTAGCTCTCCTGGAAGAAGGAAAACCACATCAAATATTAAGAAAACAATGGTTACGTATTTTTAAAATTATTAATGTTCAAAATTCTAGATCTCCACAAAGGTAGAGCACATCCTTCTTGGTGTTGGCTCTTGAGGACCTTCTGTAAAGTGAGTTCTGCTGAGATGTTCCATGGTTAGGGTGTCAGCTATTCCAGTAAAGTGCTGCTAAAAGAAAAGGACAGAGATACTAAAAACAAATAGTTTTAGGAAGAGCTGTCAATTGTGGATTTGCTGTGATAAACTGCCTTCATTTGGTTTCCTGATATTATGAAAGCAGAAATATCTTGGTCATTAAAGATTTAGTGAGTTGTGGGAAAGGATCAGAGGTGAAAGGGAATTTGTAGTTGTTCAAAATAAATCCCCAACCTGCCCTTTCCATTTTGTCTCCTACCACTTGCCCAGACACTCTACATTCTAACCACACTCCTCTTTCTTCCCACACTGTCACAAACCTTCCTGGCCTCTGGTTTTGCTCTTGTATCAGTATCTAAGGCTCCCTCCCCCAACATACTCCCAGTGCTCTATCCAGAAAACCTTGGAAATTCCTATTCATATTTCAAGAGCTAGCCTAAATGCCACTTTTCTGGAAGAATTCCTTGATTTTATTGAGGCAGAAATAACCACAGAACTCTAAACACACCTCTATTATAATACGTAAAACAGGTTATTACAATTTTATGGATATGCTGTCTCCCTGGTTAACTGTGACCAGCTTGATGTAAAGAATTTTGTCCCATAATCTCTCCATCATCAGTATTGTATCCTGTGGTGTGGCAAACAGTATGTACTTAACAACTTTTAAAATAAATAAATAAATAATACCCTATTAATTCCTTAGTCTAAGTGTATAATCATGCAAATTCCATCAACCAATAATTCTCAACCATATTGGTAAGATTGTATGTTATTAATATAATAGGAATTTATACTCAGTATTTTAAGCAAATGCCCTTACATCTCTTGAGGAGTCAGGTGACTTTTCAGAAGATTCTGTGGTGATCTTGAAAAGTAAATGATCGTATTCTAGTATGTAGAAGACTGAGGTGACCATACCCAGCCAAGACAGAAAGCTTCACCATATGTAAGGAGCATCACTAGAAAAGGAGAGTGGAAGAAAGATGGCTTTGAATCTATACCCATCTGATAGAGGAAGCCCTTGTGTCCCTCTGCATTGCCATCTCCCTGGGTGAACTGGCCATTTCCTTTACCTTGCATTACTTTCCTCTATCTTTGTGCCTTCAATACTTCATAACACTTGCCAGTTTGCCAATCTGTCTCCCGTCCTCGACTTAATCTAGCACGTATTAAGGACTCCATATATGATTGATGAAGGACTAGATGCATGACTAGAGAAAGATCAAAGGAGACAATGCCCTCTGAATTTTCTTCCCAGGCAGGAATCTCGGCAAAGATTCTTATCATGGTCTTTGCACAGGATCACTGGCAAACATTTTGAACATTTGTCTGGCAAAGCTTTAGAATTCACCAGTAAGATTTGACCTACCAATTGAAAAGTTCTCAATGCATAATAGATCTGATCATGAAAACAGAGGATTATCCAAAATAAACTATGCCAGAACCATTCATGTTAAAGTGTGAACTTGGGCAAGTCATTAACATCTCTGAGCATTGATATGCTCATATGTTAAGAGAGAGCTAATGATATTAGGTTGGTGCAAAGGTAATTGTGGTTTGTGCCATTAAAAAAATTGCAAAACCACAATTATTCTTGCACCAACCTACAGTAAGGTTTACTGAGAACTAACTAAGAAAAGCCATGTAAATAGCACAGTGCCTGAAATACAGTGAGCGCTCAAGTAACAGCCAGTCACACAATAACAATAATAATAAACCTCAACTCTGAAAAATGCCTCTAAGAGTTGGTTTGTCCTACAAAATAAAGCCTAATTGTTTTTATTAGGCATCCCTCAACAATATAATCCCAGTTTCCCTGTCACTCTAGGATCTGCTAGAATGGAAATGACTCCTCTCTTTTATTTTGATTTTTTTTCATTGACCTGAACCTGAAGATTCACATCACTAGATTCAAACAGATTAAAGAGTTTCATGAGCCCTTCGTTTTCTCCTAAATATGATTCCAAGTGCCACCGATAAGAAGGTGAGAATCTTCACTAGCTTGTATTGCTAACTGGGTAGTGGACTACCCCTCCAGCAAACGACAGAGTTGTTTCTTAACCTCTCTAAAAACCTTCCTTGGGGCAAAGATTATGGGCCCATAAACTGAATTTTGTTTTCACTTCCTATGGTGAAATTTTATTCCAACTTCCCTTTAATTTACAGGCATATGTTAGAGATATTGAGGATTTGTTTCCAGACAATCACAATAAAGCGAATATTGCAATAAAGCAAGTCATACAAACCTTTTCACTTTCCAGTACATATTAAAGTTAGGTTTATACTACACAGTAGTCTAGTATGTGTGCGATAGCCTTATGTTTAAAAAAGTACATACTTTAATTAAAAAATGCTTTATTGCTAAAAAATGCTGACACTGCTGTGCCAAAAGTGAACACGTGCTGTTGAAAAGATGGTGCCAATAGACTTGCTCGACACAGTGTTGCCACAAACCTTCGATCTGTAAAAAAACTTAAAATAAAATAAAACAGTATCTGTGAGGTGCAATAAAGCAAAATACAATAAAACAAGTTATGCCTGTATTTGCGTTACATATTTGGGATTCAAAGAAACTGATTTTTCCTTAGAATACTTAAGAAAATATACATACTAAAAGCAGCTTGAACAAGGTGGCTTATGCCTGCAATCCCAGCACTTTGGGAGGCCAAGAAAGGCAGATTGCCTGAGGTCAGAAGTTCGAGACCAGCCTAGTCAACATGGGGAAACCCCGTCTCCACTAAAAATACAAAAATTAGCTGGATGTGGTGGCAGGCGCCTATTTTCCCAGCTACCTGAGAGGCTGAGGCAGGAGAATCGCTTGAACCTGGGAGGCAGAGGTTGCAGTGAGCCAAGATCACGCCATTGCACTCCAGAGCTTGGGTGACGAGAGTGAAACTCTATCTCAAAAAAAAAAAAAGGATACCCAAATAGGGAAATGTAATATGTTACACATTCTCCTTTAGTCTTGTTATAAGCATACCATGTAGGAAAACACATAACAACAACAGTCTGTTTAGCTGAAGGTATCAGTTAAGGTGGTATTCAGTTGCATGTATCAGAGATCTGATTATAGCAGCTTAATCAAATAGGACATTTTTTCTCCTGTAATAAGAAATAGGAGGTAGGCAGGTCCAGCACAAGTGTCACTCTTCAAGAACCTCATCAAATATGTGGGCTTATTCAAGAATCTTGCTCCATCATTCATATTGCATGAAATTTGTCTATATAAGCAAGACAGCTATTCCTCTGGCGTTGTTCCTGTGTTTGGGATAGAAGCAGGAAAGGCTGGGACAGGGTAAGGGAAAAAACTTCTTGCCCTATGAAACTATCCCTTTTTGCCAGGGGTATAATTGCTTGCCCAGAATCCTCCCCACCCTCTTTGGAATTTTGCTTGACTTTCATTGGCTGGAACAGGGTCTATATAGCCATCCCCAGCTGCAAGGGATTAGAGGAGGTGAACACTATTTTCTTTTCTTTTTTGAGATGGAGTTCCACTCTTGTTGCCCAGGCTGTAGTGCAATGGCGTGATAGCTTGCTATAACCTCCGCCTCCCAGGTTTAATCGATTATCCTGCCTCAGTCTCCCAAGTAGCTGGGATTACAGGTGCCCACCACCACACCTAGCTAATTTTTTTGTATTTTTAGTAGAGATGGGGTTTCACCATCTTGGCCAGGCTGGTCTCGAACTCCTGACCTCAAGTGATCCACCCACCTTGGCCTCCCAAGGAGGTAAACACTTTTAACTGAACACATTGACACCATTTACCAAAGCACAGTTCTAGTGGTAAAGCAGGAGAAAGAAAGGAAATAATGAAATATGGTAGGCAGCTAACAGTATCTGACACACTTAAGAACAATAATCATCCATTTGTTCCTGTAGGAAGGACAAATTTTTACAGTATATAAGTGCTACTTGTGCAGTTTCCCTGGATCCCCAATAATAGCCATCTTTTATTCAAAACAGAATAACTAAATGATGTCTTTTCCTTATCTTGACATTCATAATACTGCCCCCCTCCTCCTGAGAAGGCTTTTTTCTCTCTTAGTCTCCATTGAAATCTTTCTCATGCTTCATGAGCCAAATCAAAAACAACTCTGAAGCCTTCTGCAAACATCTTACCCCACTCTATACATGGAGTCAAGATAAAGCTTCCCATCCTCTGCAGTAGCTCCAGAACATACTAACATGTCATCTACACTGGGACTTTATTCTAATTATTTGTTCATAATTAATTATTAATAGCTAATGTTTACCAAGTGCCACATTCTGCTGCTATATGCTTCATATGCATTATTTTATTTTATCTTCACAACAAAAATTGGGCACTCCAATGTTCATTAATGCACTGTTTCCAAAATGTGAAACTAACCTACATTCCCAACAAAAAACTGAATAAAGAAAATGTGGTATATATACACAATGAATACACTATTCAGCCTTAATGAGAAGAAAATTCTGTCATGTGTGACAACAAGACTGAAAACTGAGGATTTAATGCTAAGTGAAATAAGCCAGTCCCAGAGAGACAAATACCATATGATTCCACTTACATGAGGTCTCCAAAATAGTCAAATTTATAGACACAAAAAGGGAAATTTCCAGGGGCTAGGGGATTGGGGTAATGAAGAGTTTCTAATCAACAGGCTTAAAGTTTCGGTTGTGCAAAATGAATAAGCTCTGGATCAGCAGTCCACAACCTTTTTGTCACCAAGGATTGGTTTTGTGGAAGACAATTTTTCCATGGACTGGGGAGGGAGTCCATGGGGGAATAATTTTGGGATTAAACTGTTCTACTTCAGATCATCAGGCATTAGTTAGATTCTCATAAGGAGCATGCAACTTAGATACTTCACACACGCAGTTCACAATAGGGTTTGTGTTTCTATGAGAATCTAATGCTGCTGCCCATCTGACAGGAGGTGGAGGTCAGGTGGTAATGCTCACTGGCTCCTTACCTCCTGTTGTGCTGCCCAGTTCCTAACAGGCCACGGACCTATACCAGCCCATGGCGCAGGGGTAGGGGACCCCTGTGCTAAACAAGATTGTACTTATAGTCAACAATGATGTATTATACACTTTAAAATCTGTTAGGCAGATAGAGTTAATGGTAAGTGTTCTTACCACAATTAAAAAAAAAATACTTAAGGTGGTCCATTATTTCCCTTTTATTTATTTATTTATTTTTTAACAGAGTCTCTCTCTGTCATCCAGTCTGGAGTACGGTGGCGCGATCCTGGCTCACTGCAACCTCTGTCTCCTGGGTTCAAACAATTCTCCTGCCTCAGCCTCCTGAATGGCTGAGATTACAGGTGCCTGGCACCACGCCTGGCTAATTTTTTGTATTTTTAATAGAGATGGAGTTTCACCATGTTGGCCAGGCCAGTCTCGAGCTCCTGACCTCAAGTGATCCGCCCACCTTGGCCTCCCAAAGTGCTGGGTTTACAGGTGTGAGCCATCATGCCCAGCCCATTATTTCCATTTTATTGAGTGGTATGGCTGAGTTTTGAACCCAAGTTAAACTGACTGTAGGATCTAAAAGCATCATCACCATACCATTCATAAATGTCTCTCTGAGAACATTATCATCCTTTTTGAAGACAAAGACTACTTCTTAAATGTCTATTTCTTCACTGGATTCTTTATACCACTAGACTTTGTTCGCTACAGGGGATCAGTTAATGTCTCATTTCACAGACTAGCAAATTGAGAGTGAGGTAAGTTGTTAGTCATAGAGCCTAGGCAAGAACTATGTTATTTTTGCCCTGCTTCCAGTTTACTTGTCTTTATACTACGCTGTAATCTGCTAACGAATCTTTTGAAATATGTTGAATACCTACCATGGGGCAGGCAGGCGCTTTGTTTTAGCTAGGTCAAAGGTCCTAGTCTTAAGGATCACAATCTTGCTTATTGAGAAGAAACAGATACTGGAAAGGCTCACAGGAAACATTTTCATCTTTCAGCCTGGGGCTGTGTGAAACTGTTGCTAGTTCTGGGTCCAAAGGAATGCTGGGATGAAATCCATCAAATCTGCCATCATTTATCATTTTGTGGGGTTTCTGCCCCTGGTTTCTCCTCTGCTCCCTACAGACCATTTCTGATGTCACAACAGCAGTTCAGCTCTACAGAAGACACATGTCTGGAAATCCTCTGCTTTTGCTCTCCTGGGTTCTGAGTCACACCACTTCTCCCACCACCTGAGGGATAAGTCTATCAGAGAACTTCACAAGATTTTCAGTATGTCAGAATTGTCATTACTCACTGTGCAGATTTTTTCTGGGCTCTGCGGTCTTTGAAACCATTTGCAAAAAAAGAAAACATAAACTTCAGACAACTCTAGATTTTATGCCAATGAAAGTGTAGGCCAGGCACAGTGGCTCATGCCTGTAATCCCAGCACTTTGGGAGGCTGAGGTGGGCAGATCACTTGAGGTCAGGAGTTTGAGACCAGCTTGGGCAACATGGTGAAACCTCATCTCTACTAAAAATACAAAAATCACATGGGCATGGTGGCATGCACCTGTAGTCCCAGCTACTCGAGAAGCTGAGGCAGGAGAATTCCTTGAACCCAGGAGGTGGAGGTTACAGTGAGCTGAGATTGTGCCACTGCACTCCACCCTGGGTGACAGAGTGAGACTCTGTCTCAAAAAGAAAAAACAAAACGAAAAAAAAGAAAGTGTAAAGAAGAGCCTTTGCCCCTTGTGTTTGGGTAAGCCAAGCCCCAAGCTCTCCATCCCCTCTGTTATCTAATATTGCCACCACCAGAGGTGGCTAGCATGGAACTTTGTCTTCAACAAACTGTTCACTGCTGGGGATCTTGCTGACATTGAAGTAAGCCAATGAGGTTATCTATTTCTTCATATCTGCTTCATATCTGCAGTAAATGTCCAGGCACACAGATGCCCTCCATGGGGAAAAGGGAGGAGGCAAAAGTCAGCCATGGCCAGTGGCTACCTCTGGCCCCAGATTTCATCTAGAGAAAAGAAACCAACCTGGCCCAGTGGGCTTAATCAATTACGAAAATGGCCTTCAAAGATCCTTTTGCGGCCAGTGCATGAGCAATAAAAATGCACTTCCTACCTCTACAACATGGACAAACTCTGACTTCTTCTTTCTCCTGGTTTTTTTGTTGAGAGGCTGAGGTGATATAAATGTCCCTTGAAGAAGACATATTGAATTACTCATGCTTCTAGAAGTTTATTTTAACAGCAACTCTTGTCTTTGAATCTTTACATCCACTTCTGAGGATACAGGGGTGTTTATGCAAGGCCAGTGAAGATCTAAAGATTAGGTTTGATTTGGTACTCACTCCGAGGAAAGGGGATAAATAAGACGTGTAAAGATAAAAGGGCAGGTGTTGAAGGTGTCTTTGGTGCCCCTCTTCCCATGCCCTGGGCATACCTGTGATTTTAGCTGCAGCTATAGTGGATTATTTCAAGAGAGCTAAGACTCATCTTCCTCTGTGAGTATATTCTGTCTTCATCTCTGTCTAGAGGTCTTTTCTGAGGCAACAGGAGTCCATTCAGCTGGAAAGGCAGCCCAGAAACGCAGGGGAATTCATGTCTGTGGGGGTAATTCTCAACCAATGAGGTCCAGAGTTGGTAGGTACACAAGACAGCCTCCCTCCCACAGATAGACAATTCTGGGAGACACTCTCACACCTCTCAGGAGGATTGAGCAGCTACTTCAATGCTCTACTCTTATGGTGGCCTTTCCTCCTTCCCTGTCTCTCTCTCCTGGACTCTCCATCCCTGCTTCCTGACACTATTTTCCAGGTTCAGAAGTCCCTGTATTAGTTACTTCTTTTAGTAAAATCCAAACTTACATGCTACTGATATCAAAACAGCTCATTAGTAGATTCAAATCAGTCAACTGGATAAATTTGAGAGAAGAAGAAAAAATCAGTTCATACTTATTATTTGACATCATACAAGCCTAGGGAAAAAGTGTTTGATTAATTTTTTAGTAATTATGTTGACAGTGCTTGAAAGCAGACTACAGGTGCTATTATATTTGAAGCAAGTGGCCTACTGTAACAAAGGATTATGTAAAATTCATTAGCACAAAGATTGCATACACTAAGCCTCTCTAGCTCCTTTCTAGTCTTACCTAACATAGACCTTTCTGCCAGGCAAAGTGTCCTCCAATTTGGTGGTCAGGCAACAACAAAATCGTGGCTCCTGAAACTTAACTAATTTCCATAGTATGGACATATTCTAGATTATTAAAATATTTTCAGTTCAAACAAGAAAATGCAGTAGGCTTCACTTTGCCATAATCAGGCCTCTGTCACATGCTGGTGTTATGTTCTAGGACTATGATTTAGCTGCGGCCTATCTGACAACATGTCTTAACAGAGAGGTTAAATGTGGTTCAGCTGTACATTGATAATTATCCTTATCTGGTCTGGTTTGACATAGTTATAGAAATACTGTAATTGTCTTACATCATCGAGTCCTAATAAATTGAAAATCAAATAGATTATGTATTAGGGTTCTCAAGAGAAACAGAGCCAATTGTACACAGAATGTGTGTGTGTGTGTGTGTGTAATGTATATATGTATATAGTATACATATATACGTTACATTCTTGCTGTTTCTGTATATATATATTGTGTGTATATATACATATAATTGACCCTTGAGAAGCTGAACAACACAAGTTTGAACAGTGCAGGTCCATTTATAGGCAGATTTTTTTTTCAATAAATGGAAATTTTTGGTGATTTGTGACAATTTAAAAAAAACTCACAGATAAACCTTGTAGCCTAGAAATATGTTTATAATTATGAAAAAATTAGGTATGTCATTAATACATAGCATGTATGTAGCTACTAGTCTATTTTGTTATTTACTACAATAAAATATATACATATCTATTATAAAAAGTAAAAATTTATAAAAACTTATGCACACAAATGATATATGGTATGTTATTTGCTGTTGAGAGAAATGTAAGCAAATGTAAACATGCAATACTAAGTTAAAAATACATAAAGTTAACTATAGTACATACTGTACTACTGTAATGATTCTTTAGCCACCTCCTGTTGCTATTGTGGTTAGCTCAAGTGTTGGAAGTATTCACTTAAAACTCCCTGTGATGCTAATCATCTCCAGTAAATGGTGTATTGCAGTAAAAATGATATTTCACAGTTCTTGTGTATTTTTCATTGTGTTTAGTGCAATACTGAAAAGCTTGAATAACATCATGGGACCCATATGAAGTGCCTCTAGTGATGCCAGAAGCACTTCCAAGAAGCAGGGAAAGGTCATAACATTATTTTTAAAAAAGTTGAGTTGCTTGACGGTTACCATAGACTGAGTTCTGCAGCTGAAGTTGCAAAACATTTCAGGGAAAATGAATTCAGTGTAAGAACCATTGTAAAAAAGAAAAGGAATTCATAAAGCATTTATTGGAGCTATGCAACAGCCATGAATACCTTGCACATTTTACAAAATACCTTCTTAGGTTGAATTGAAAATATAGTTCTTTTTGTGGGTGCAGGATGACTATAAAAATAGGCATGCCTACAGACTCTAGTATGATTTGAGAAATAGTAAAGTCATCACATGACAACTTAAACTGAAAGGACGGTGAGGGCTCCAAGGCTGGATAAGTTAGTGCCAGGAAAGGATGGTTTGATAATTTTAGACAGATGTTTGGCTTCAAAAATATTAAGATAACAGGAGAAGCAGCTTCTGCTGACCAAGAGGCAGTAGAATCCCCAGATGTCACTTTAAAAAATCATTGAGGAGAAAGAATATATGCCTGAACAGGTTTTAATGCAGACAAAAGCACCCTATTCTGAAAAAAACATTGCCACAAAGGACGTTTTTTAGTAAGAAAGAGAAACAAGCCCCAAGACTTAAGGTAGGAAGGGCTAGACTAACTCTATCATTTCGTGCAAATGCAGTCAGGTTTATAATCAGGATTGCCCTTATCTGTAAAGCTGCTAATCCCAAAGCCTTGAAGAGAAAAGATTAACACTAGGTGCCAATTAACACTAGGTTGCACAATGAGAAGGCCTGGACAATGGGAACTCTTCTTCTGGATTGGTTGCATCAAGGCTTTGTCCCTAAAGTCAGGAAGTACCTTTTTAATGATTGCCTTTTAAAATTTTCTTAATATTAGCAATGCCCATGGCCACCCAAATCCCCATGAGTTTAACACTGAAAGCATCAAAGTGTTCTACTTGCCCCTAAATACAAACATCTCTAATTCAACCTCTAGATTAGGGAGTCATAAGGAACTTTAGGGCACATTACACATGGCACCCTATGGAAAGAATTGTCAATGCTAAGGAAGAGAGCCCTGATAGACTATCATGAAAATCTGGAAGGATTACACCATTGAAAATGCCATTGTTATAGAAAAAGCAATGAAAGCCATCAAGCCCAAAACAATAAATTATTGTTGGAGAAAACTGTGCTCAGATGTTATAAACGACTTCATAGGATTTATGGAAGAGCCAATCAAGAAAACCATGAAAGAGATTGTAGATATGAGAAAAAGGTGAGGGTTGAAGGGTTTCAAGATAAAGATCTTGGAGTAACTCAAGAGCTAGTAGACACTATAGCAGAGGAATTAGCAGAAGATGACTTGATGGAGATGGGTGCTTCCAAACAGAGCCAGACAGTGAGGAAGGAGACATAAGAAAGAAGGCACTAGAAAAACTGATATTAGACAATCTGTCAGAAGAGCTGTGTTTATTCAAAATTGCTTTTAATGTCTTTTATGACATAGATTCTTCTAAGATAGTGCCACTGAAACTAAAGCAAAGAGTGGAAGAAGTGCTAACATATAGAAACATTTTTAGAGAAACAAGCAAAAGAAGTCAGAAATGACAATGCATTTCCATAAAGTTACACTGAGTATGCCTGCCTCTCCTGCCTCCCCTTTCTCCTCCTTCACTTCCTTTGCATCCCTCACCCCGAGACAGCAAAACCCACCCCTCCTCTTCCTCTCCTGCCTCCCCTTTCTCCTCCTTCACTTCCTTTGCATCCCTCACCCCGAGACAGCAAAACCCACCCCTCCTCTTCCTCTTTCTCCTTAGACTACTCAAGGTGAAGACCACAAAGATGAAGACCTTTATGATGACCCACTTCCATTTAATAGATTATAGTAAATATGTTTACTCTTCCTTATGATTTTCTTTTCTTTAGCTTACTTTATTGTAAGAATACTGTGTATAATACATAGAATAAACAAAATATGCATTAATTGACTGTTTATGCTATCAGAAAGCCTTCTAGTCAATAGTAGGCTATTAGGAATTAAGGTTTCCCGGATCAAAAGTTTTATGTGAACTTTTAACTGTGCAGGAAGTGGGCACCCCTAACCTCTGCATTGTTCAAGGATCCACGTATATGTATGCACATATACATATGAAGAGATTAATATGGGAGGTATCTCATGTGATTATGGAGGCTCAGAAGTCTCATGATTGTCTGGAAATTAAAAAACCAAGAAAGCCAGTGGTGCAATTTAGTCCAAAGCTAAAGTTCTGAGAAGCAAGGGGGCCACTGGTATAAGTCCCAAGCCCCAAGAACCGAGAGCTCCAATGTCCCAGGGCAGGAGAAGATGGATGTCTCAGCTCAGAGAAAGAGAGAGAGAGAACTCTCCCCTCCTCCATTTATTTGTTCCATCAGAGGCCCTCCACAGATTAGATGGTGCCCACCTGTGTTAGAGAGGGTATGTCTGATTCAAATGCTAAGCTCTTCCAGAAACATCCTCAAAGACACACCCCAAAGTTATCTTTTACCAGCTTAAACATTAATGACAGCATTAAAGGGCACCCTTTAATGCAATCAAATTGAAACATAAAATTAACTATTATAGATTAAAAACATGGAGATTAGATCATCCCTTCCAGGTCTACCTGTGAATGACATTCCATAACATTAACACAATACATTTTAATAATTGTATTTGCCTATTCTATATAACTGGATGCACATTGAGGGACAATATATTTTAGATGAAATTGGTGCTAGATGAATATACTTTAAATGATAACTCAAACCATCAAATATTCATTAAACCAAAACAGAATTAGAGGGAGTTATTTCATAGAAGACTTGGGAAATCTCAATCAAGTTCTGAAGGGTAAGAAAGAGTCAAAATTGCTATAATCTATGTATTTCTCCTCTTCAGAGTAAGAAGCAAAGTCTCCAGAACTCATACAGTTTCTCAGTCAAAACCCCATTTTTCTCTATCCAGAGCTGCGAATGTATGTTCTCATCAGATCACAGAGCCTGCTCCCAGGCTGTTCAGTAATCCATGAGCCTCCTTGCCCCCGACTCCCAGGCCCTGCCCCCCACCCCCAGCCCCTGCCCCCATCCCCCAGCCCCTGCCCCCATCCCCCACCCTGCCTTCCCTCAGAGCCTATCTGTCTGGGACCAAAAGTTAAGTTAAATGAAGCCAATTGGCAATCCATTCTGCTACCGGCATGAACAGCTTTATCATGTCAAAATGGTTCCTCTGCTTATGTGTCCTGAAAATTTATTTCCCTAAGTTTTTGTCAGTCTTGCCAAATGTGCTGATCTGGGAAATGCTTGGAAAAAACTAGGGGAATGTTTCAACTCTACCATTGTTGAATTTTGTCTCCACTTTAAAAATCAAGTGGTGTACCCCAAAGTGCAGTGTGTACATGAGCTTCTTGTAGCCGCAGTATAAAGTCTGCTTTTATAAACAGGTTATCAAATCCCAACAGGAAGTACAAGGGCCAAACAACTCAAAAATCATGACACTTCATTTTCTTGCCATTATTTAGTGCTAGTCGTAGCTCAGAGCTGAATGAACTTTGTATGGCTTATTCCATTTAATCTTCACAACAATCCTATACATTTGTTCAGTTCTTGTTAACTCCATTTAGAAAACTCAGGCCAACAAAAATCAAGGAATTTGCCCAAAGTCATATAGTTAGAAAGAGGTGAAGACAAAGTCATGATGACAAAGGAAAATTTTAAATATTCTGTTTTATTTTTAAAATATCACTAAAATAACCTATTAGTCAAGCAAAACTGAGTTTATTACTCACTGCTGTGAGAATTTACTACCTTGACAGAGATACAGTAGCAGTAATGTTTCAAGGTAGGAGGGCAAAGCTAAGATATTTATGAGGTTGGGAGGGGTGGTGTGGTTTAAGGTGGACCTTTGATTTGACTGGATAAGGACTATAATACAATGGGTTATCATTGGTGGATATATCAAAGTAAGGATTTTAAAAGCAAGAGCTTCAAGGAGTCTTAGAGAGGAAGTAGTCATTTCATGCTATTGAAAATCTGAGCAGTTTTAAATGAGTTATAGGTAACTTGCTGAAAGAAATAGAAGTCATTCTTTGGAATTTTTAAATTTATGAGCAAAAGTTTTCTGGAGTAGTAAAATTGTGTTTTAGAAGACTGTGGGAGAGAACAAAAAGAGTATGTTAATGTAGAATACTAAGTGTGTGGGTGCAGATGATTCTGGCTCTCCTCATCATCAGACAATTGGTCTTGACCTATATTTGGAAAATGTGGTTACAAGACTTATCCTCAAAGGGTTAAAAAGTATAAGGAGATGGAAGTTTCCTAGGTTTCAAGTTCACACTGACTACTCTGCCTCAACTTATATATACCAGCCTTCAGAATGAAGACCCTTCCTGGGAGTAAAAGGCCTTCTAGACTGGAGACTGGAAATGAATCATCTCCGGAGGGAGAAGGAAGAATTTGTTTTATTGATTGAAGACTACCAGACCCTACAACTGTGCCTGCCATATAACATGTGCTTGATAAAGATTTATTGAATAAATAATATATTATTAAACAATATAATAACATAATTATTAATAAAAGTTCATTTTATTATCTAATGAGTTCTTACTCTGTACCAGTTATCAGGCTGGTACTATTTAATTCCCATTATGCTGGGGACAAACTTCCAAAGCCCACACTCAAAGATGCAGAGCCAGGATTGGAACCTGGACTGCAGAGCTGCGAATGCTAAGCCCAATATTGACTACCCTATGAAGAAAAAAAGATAGCAAAAGAATATTAGATTACAAGTAGGGAAGAAGAAAATTATAGAGTGAAAACTTTGACTGTAGGATTGCTAGAAGTATTTGGAGTGTGTGTATATTCCCAGCCTTGCTGTTTCTATCATGACATGTTTGCTTTGTTTTTGTTTTTTTAACTTTCCTTCACACTTTCTACTGTTATAGCAAATACCATAGTTCAAGGAAATTCCTGCTTATGTGGGGTCCCCCCTACTGACCCCTATGCTCTTGGAGCTTATCTTTGTGTCTCAAGAATCTGGCATAATTCTGGGTACAGATTTGACATTCAACAAACATATCTGCTGAATAAATAACATATCACTTTGTCATATTAAATAGCAATAAACACTTTAAATGCAAATGCTTAGGGCATCCTATTTTGGGAGACTTCCACATCCCTGTTCTGGAGACACTGATAAATAAGACAAAATAATACATCAGATAGACACCAAAATATGATCCTTGTATTTGAGAAAGTTGATTTTGGAGAATGTAGCTTACACTTCCTGGTGTCTAGGTTTCTTCATACTAAACTTCAGAATTAGCAGACATCTATGTAGTCATAGATAGCTCTGGAAAAGCTGCAGTCATCTGCCTGTAGGAACAGGACCTTTGTCATTAAACTCATGCCCTCTGTAAGCAGGTAATTTCCCCTGAAGGTAAAGGAAAGAAAGGGGTTGTGTTTTTCAAAGTCATCTATCAGATTAAGTCTCTCCTCCACTCTGGGCAGGAGTCAGTTAGAAGCAGGAGAATTGCACTAGTAAAATTTCATCCACATGAAAGAAAACATTAAGAAAAGGATGTCTGTAGTATCTCCTAACTATATCCCAAGACAGCCAAGATAAAGGCCACCTTCAGGCCGGGCGCGGTGGCTCACGCCTGTAATCCCAGCACTTTGGGAGGCCGAGGCAGGTGGATCACAAGGTCAAGAGATCGAGACCATCCTGGTCAACATGGGGAAACCCCGTCTCCACTAAAAATACAAAAATTAGCTGGGCATGGTGGCGTGCGCCTGTAGTCCCAGCTACTCAGGAGGCTGAGGCAGGAGAATTGCCTGAACCCAGGACACGGAGGTTGTGGTGAGCCGAGATCGCGCCATTGCACTCCAGCCTGGGTAACAAGAGTGAAACTCCATCTCAAAAAAAAAAAAAAAAAAAAAAAAAAAGGCCACCTTGAGATTACAGTGAACTGTGCAGCTAGCCTGATAAACAATAAGAAAATCAAGGAAAGGCTGACAAACTTTATTTAAAAAGCAGCCATTAAAATTCTAAAACTTTGAGGAGAGAAAATGACAATTGAGGTTGCATTGTAGCAATGGGCTCTTTTACAAATAGACCTACGTAGTTTCCTGATAAAGCTAATTATCTATCAGTGCAATTTCCGAAGCTATGAGGCTTACAGTAAAGAGTTCCTCTTTAAGATTTTATATAAATTACATAAGGGGGTGCCAAACCTGCCCTTTCAAGACTATATTCTCCCCAAGGTTAAAGATGGTTTTCTACTCATCTTTATTGTGGGCGCTAAAGGAATCCAGAAACCAATTAATCCATCATTCACTAGGCCAACCTGGCTTGTGATGAAAATCATCACAGACTAGCTCAGAGCTTGTATTTTTTTCACAAGAGATGCTGCACAAAGAATTTGACCGCTCTCCAAGATGATTCCCCATGTTTTCACAGCAGTGGCCTCAGACTGGGAAAAGCACCGATACCATTTACTGGCATTTCAGCGATTAAGTGAGTGAAGGAGAAAAAAGCAATTTTATTTTTAAGTTAGAAAATCCTGAAGCCAGCATCACAGAGAGACTTAGAATTCAACTGTTTGCCTTACTGGAAACCATCTCTTAAATAATGCAAAGGGAAAGCTTCACGTACATCCTCAAAGAGTGAGTGTTATGAAAAGGCAAGAAAGCAGGCCTACTGGATTCCGGAAAATCCCAGTGCTGCTCCAAGGCACACCCAGGCTGTCAGGTGGGCTCCGCCTGGGCAGAAGGTTGTGCAAAGCAGACCAGCCCAGGGCTCCAGCCTGGAGGTAAAAAGCTCAACTCATGCATTCTTATCACCTCGAGGTGTAAGAGACATACAGGATTAGAACCACATTCTGGACACTTCAGCCTTTGTTCTTGGGTTAGTTTCTTTGTTCAGAGACTATACCTAACACTGAGATGAGAGACATAAGTAATCAGCATAGATGGCGGCGGCGGGGGGAGGGGGAACAATTTGAAACTCAGGATCTAAGTTCCGCCTATCTGTTGGAATTTGGGTAAATCTTTTACTTCTTTGAGTCTCAGCTTACATACATAAAATGGGAACACCATTCCCTGCCATGCAGGTTTATGGAGATAAAAAAGTGAGATAAATATGTTGGTACACTTTGCAAAAGGGAAAGCAGTTGTTGTTCAAGGAAGGTCAAGAAGGCAGCTGCCTGAGAAACTGCCTGCAAACAGGTCTGAAGTCCTTAGGGATAAATGTAACTACTGCACTTTTAACTTTGACCCTCCCCACTTGTTTTAGCCTTCCTACACTGCCTTTCTTTCTTCATACACTTCCCCTTTTTCAGGATCTACTATGGCTACAGTTTTCCCTTGGGGTTTTCGTTAGGTGATAGCATTTTAAATTAATTGAGTAGCTTTCCCTTCTTTCTTTTCTTCCCTGGTCAAAACTTAATTGTTTGTCATTCCATTCCCTCAAAGCTTTTATCCTTTGTTAGGAAGGGGGAAGGGATGACTGACATCAAATAAGCTACTCACTGAACTAGACACTGTACTTATGTTACCTAATGTAAGGATTCTCATAGTGACCAAGAGCTCAGCATCTCCTGGGAACTTCCAAAAAAAAAAAAAAAAAAAACCAAATTCTCAGGCTCCATTCATGACCTGTGGAATCAAGAACTCTAGGATGGAGCCAGCACTCTGTATTTCAACAAGTCTTCTAACTGATTCTGTATACCCTCAAATTTGAAAACCACTGATCAAATGCAATCCTTTCAATGAGATAATCATGATTAGCATTATACAGGTAAGAAAATTGACTTGAGTCTGAGAGGTTAAGCAATTTGCTTGAAATCACACTGCTTATAAATAGCAAATCTGAGATTCAAATTCAAGGCAGTCTGGCCACAGTCTGGCTCAAGTCCATGCTGCCTCCCATAACACCATAATGATCATCACTGAAAATGTCATCTTATTCCTGAGAGAGAATAGTGGTATTCTAGCAGTCACACAGTACTAGGGCTAGAACACAGGTTTTGGGATTACTTAAACATTCAAACCCTGATCATGTGTCTCTTAGCAATGTCACTGTAGGAAAGTCATCCTATATATGAGATGTAATTTCTTCATCTGTGTACCTTTAACTTGATTTAATTTTCATAAGCTTTAGCAACAAAGATTCCAGGTAGTTCTCTCATCATTCATGCAAGAATGAGTGACACTTGAAGCACCGACATTATCTTACCTTCCCTCCTACAGGTAAACCTTTTGTGTTTTGAAGCTCTGGGCCTCTTTAGACTCATTCAAGTTCTATTGTCCAAGAAAGGGAGCATGACCAGCTGTTCTGTTTAAAGGTAAAGGAAGGGAAGCTATAAAATAGATATGTTCTCCAACCCCCCACAGCCCGAGTTAGGAACAAACAAACCCAAGTCCTTAAGGACCCAAGTTCAGTTGGAAGCAACAAGATCTTTTATCTGAAATGAGAAAAAATGGAATAAATATTTCTTTGCTTAGAAACTGATAAGGAAAATAGCCCAACTATTAGATAAAGTAAGAGAAATTGTGTACCTGAGTCTATAGTGGACACACACTTGAACGTAGCTTGGAAATAACCAGCCATGTTATTTCCTAGATGGCTGGTCCGGTGGAGCTTGACCCTTGCCTGGAACTGACAGACACAACGACTTAAGTTGTCATCTTGGGGGGATAAACAGAAGCACATTTTTCTTAGCTTGGGCTGAAGTGAAAGAAGTGCAATCTTTCTCCTTCAGTGAATCTCAATTTCCTCATCTGCAATATAGGAATAAATGAATGAATGTTTCTAAAATGTCATTAATAACAACAATATTTATCAATTCAATTTCATCGCCAATTTCTCTTAATGTTTAGTGGCAACCTATAGGGCTATGTTTAGAAGGATTCTGAAGCTCACCGTCATAGCTGATTAATAATAAATGGCATGGACATGGGGAGGCCAAGGGGCTACTTTTAAGACACACTCCAAATTCCTCAACATGCCTTAAAATAAAGACCTTTGTGATAGGGACTTCTCCAGCCTCACCTCATCTCATTTCTCAATCACTCACCTCATCCCTCACCACTTAATCTGCTCTAACCAAAATAAATAATTTTCACTGCCTCAGAGATAGCATTCTAATATTGTTTCTTCAGCCTGGAATATTTTTGCTCATTACCTTTTCTCCTCCCAAGCTTTATCATAGCCTCACTCCTGCCCACATGTGTATACATGCACACATCCTATATTTTGCAGGAGGTTATTATATCCTCCTGTGATATGGTCCTTAGTAACCCATCCTAGCCCAAAAATTTGATTGGATGTGATTATCAGTTTTCTTGTCTTTCACTGGATTATAATTGCCTGTGGTCAACAGTACTGACCTAAGGAGTATTGTGTGTAAACATACAGAGAACATTTAGAAAGTGCCTGGCATATGGTAAGCACAGCATAAATGTCAGCTATGACTGTCATTATTTGGTATTAACCTGCTGTTTTGAAATCACCAATATCTGGACAGTTTCTTAAAACTTGACCATAACAAAATAATGAGATTGAATATGTGAAAAAGGTCTTTAAATTTAAGTAGTATAAACAGGACTTACAACCTCAGCACTTAATTCTTATGTCTGAGCTCTCTCCACTGATATTATACCTGTAATACCTGGAACCTCTCCTTTCTTAAGCACTTAAACATACATATGGATTCCATAGTAAACTGAAACTGATTACAACATATTATGTTACATATAATACAACAAGTACAGATGATTTCATTAACATTGAAACATATTCTAACTTTGCCCATTCCAGGCTGATATACAAAACTTGTACCTCCTATTATATACACTATACTGACACATTAAAACAGCAAATAATTGTGACTGGCTATGATCAATAAATTATTTGTCTGGCATATAATGCATTATTTATTATAACTTGCATAATCAGCATTTTGATATCTTAAAACACAATTTCATAACAATATTGAATATCCAGACTTATTTATTTGTTTATCTGGTTCTAAACTGTAAAGAAAGTAGTTTCAGAGGTCATGATTGAAACCTGGTCCACACCAAACTTTTTATGACTCTTCTTGCTTTGAGGCTCAAACTCAGAACACATTGAAACTCTGTACTAATAACATGTTTTCATCTCGTACAATACAGGTAAAAGAGTGTCAGTTGAGAAATATGGAACACCAAGGTCTTTACTAAACTTAAATTCAGAATAAGACTCTCATTTTTCCCTAAACCCATGAAAAATGATATAATGTTCTGGTTCTTTGAAGAATCAGAAGTCAATATTACCTCATATACCAACAACAAGAGAGTTGCTCAAATGTAGATCTACTGTTACAATTGATAAAGTAAAGCTATGAATTTATGCACTTTTAACAGTGTTTGCTTTAAGTATCTTTAGAAATAAAAGCTGTTGCCATTTTGTATACATCAAGGTGTGGAAGAGAACTACTACTTTCAAAACAATGATGGACAACACATAAACCTTGGGCAGGAATTATCTTACTGATCTTTAATTGCATGCCTAGCAAAGGAAGAGACACAAAGTGGGTCCTCTGGAAATATCTGTTGAGTTGATCTGAGCTGAAACAGCTGTCTTCATGGAGCATATCTGAGTCTTCACAAGTTTAGTCAATTTCAATCAAATATATATTTTATCCAGAAACATTTCTCAAGCATGTTTAGTGTCATATACAGCTAGATTTTATATAGGGAACTGCTTTCCATTTGAAAATCAAAGCCTAAATCCAAAGTTCATAATTTCAGGTGAGTTTTCCAGAACTCATTGGCATTAAGCAACATAAGCAGAATTCAACTCTCAGAATAACATTATTTCTAAAGGAAAATACCTCTGCATTCATACACTAGTTAAAGAAAATACTGTCAGATAAATAAGCAATGAGTAGGGGATACTGATGTTGTTCATTGCACCCCAGGAAGAAAGAATATAGAAGAAGGATTGAATGAGTTTTCTTCCTCAGAACGCTGCATATGATATTGACACCAGCTTAGTGAACAAGAGGACAAAAAAGAACAAAAGACCTGGTTATTAAAAAGGATGTGTGAGCCTGCAGTACCCTGCAGATCCTACAGAATCTACTTGAAAAGGTGCCGAGTAGTGAGTCTGTCACCACACACACTCCAATGACATATGGCCAATAGGTTGTTGGTAAATATTTAATACACTGAAACTCGAAACTCTAATGCCAAACCACTAGGGTTACAAAGAAGGAGAGCCATCACGACAAAGCCTGGGCCTGCTGGTGACAGTGGTGCTGTGTTACTGAGCTCAGATCTGCAGACTAAAATTAAAACTCACTCCATTCACATAACACAACTCCCTGCAGGAGACCTTGGTAGATTTTCTCTTTAGTTAAAACTGTCTTCTATGGTTCGGCAGCTTTAGCGCAGAGGGAAATTATATTGTTGGACCTTCACATCTGTCTTACATACTCTACAGTGACTGAAGTTACTGTCTGGTCTTGGGGTTCCCAAGTCCCCAGTGCAATAGTAGCATTTACTTTTTGTCAGACTTGTCATGCTCTCCTTATTCTGATAATGTGGGATAGATTCTGTGTTAGCTAGTCCAATATGAGAGAAACACAATATCTGATTAGTGATATATATATGTGTGTGTGTGTGTATATATGTGTATATGTATATTACATATATATTACATATATATTTATTTATTAAATCAGAGGTCTGAATTTTGGTTGATGATAACCGTAACCCAATTGTTGCCTACTCCTGAAAAAGTTTTAGCGTATTCAACAATACACCAAATAGGAGCATTCACTCCTACTTCCTACCACCCAAACTGTTGACTCACACCAAAAATTCAGGTCATCAGGAAAATAACTGGAAAAGGAGAGACATGTTAATAATAATATTAGCTCCGATTTTTGACTGCCTGTTTGTACCAGGTCCTGTGCTAAATGCGGTTTGTACATTATTTCCTTTAATCTTCACCATAACCTTGTACAGTAGGCATTATTATCTGCATTTTGTTGAAGAGAAACTGAGACTCAGAAAAAGTCATCTGTCTCAGAGGGATAAGTCCAAAATTAGAATATCAGTTCCTCTGATGTAAAGCCTGTGCTGTCTGTCACCAAACTGTGATAACAGGTCTCTGAAAGTCCTTCTAGGGGAAAGGTCCTATGGGACCACACAGGTAATACAGTGAGAAGCGGGATGAGAATAAGACAGAAGCGTAGCTAAAAATTCTCTGTTTTAATTCTAAAGGGGAAAAAGATTAATTGCAATTGATACTTTGTCTTTACGTCAGGGATACATCAAAGGGGAGAAAAGTTGAGAAGTTAGTGAAGGGATACATCATACCAGTAATAACTAATGGCTGTCCTGGAGGGGCTGGTCTATACTTGAAGGTGGAGGACTGTGCTGCACATGTCATCATCTTGCTTTAAGGAACATTTCCCAAGAAGGTCACCATAAAGGGGTGATGACATAGCACATGAGATTTTTCTTTAGATTCAACCTTCCCTTGTATATTGGGTACAAATATTTTTAAGATACATATAAATGCATTAAGCTGCTAGTGGATCATACTATAGTCTTACATTGTATTGAAATTTTTAATTTAATATTTAATATTTTCATAAGCATTTTCATATACATGTTTCAAAACTTATTTTTAAATACCTATAAAATATCTAATCAGCCTAGCTAGGACCCCATGAAAGGACGAAGGCCATTACTAATTGTATATGCCCATCCTAGTGTTTGGTTTTGGCATCTGTTCTGATGATATTGTAAGGCACACGATTCTCCCTACCCCCAATACACACACATTAATACACACTCATGCCTGAACTAGTCACCCATGGTCAATGCAGTGGTCTTTAGGGCATAATTCGATTTACAGTCTCAACATATTCACTAGGATTATAGATCCTCACAAACCAGAGTGTCTGCCTGGAGGTCAGGTGACCAAGTCTGTGTTGCATTACTCATTGTCAAAATTTCAGCCAAATGAGGAACATATGTAAAATTTATAGACATTCTGGCATCATTCTTAATTAGTAACCACGATCTGAGCATTTGTTATTTAAGCTCATTTAATTCCAGCCAGATTACACTGTGTTGCAATGCAAGCTGCTTTCTGCATCATCATGCAAGGTTCCATTAGCAGGCTTCAGGGAAGCATGAAAAGTCACATTCAATCAGTTCTCAGAGCATACTGTCCTGAGCTGGAAGCAATGTGAGCTACCTGGGGCCACAGCTCTGGCACAGTAGACCACCAGGTGGCGCTATCAGTGAGAGGCTACTGGCCAGTGCACTTTAGTGTCTGCCACAGACCTTTTTAATTTTCTGCCATATGTTACATAATAAACATTATTTAGGAACCATGCTTTTGTGAGTGTGTGTACTCATTCACCCATGTGAGCAGGGGGAAAGAAATATATATTTTTTCCAATGTAGATGGTGTGGTCCGGAAATGCCATTGTTGACCCAGGTAAAGAGTGTGATGCTTAATGAAGATTAATGGATTTTTAAAAATGAAAACAAGTGTCAAGTTATGGGTTCAAAGGTTCTCAGTTGGCCATGTGGTTGCACGTCAGAGGCCATGATGTACTGTGGTCAAAGTGTTACAGCTCTTTCTAATAAAATCTAAAACTTTTGAATGCAAAATCTGGCAGGGTTTGTCTCTCCACAAACACGCAGGGCAGTTTGTGCCAGCATGTTCAGAAAAGCAGGAGGAACCAGAAGGGATCAGGGCAGAGAAAGATGTTCAGTAAATGAACTCTCTCTCTGTCTTCTCTTCTTCTTTCTTCTCACTGGGAAAAGAGGTTATTTGAGGACCTTTTGCATATAGGGGAGGACTTGGCGGCAAGGTCCGTGTTTGGGACTAGAAAAAAAAACCCTGGGGAAGCGTGGGGTGGAGCCCAGGGAAAACGATGAGTCATGGAAATGCGGTCAGGAACAGTGCACTGTCATCCAGTCCATCTCAGCTCCCACCTGGGAATCTAGTCCTGATTCCCCTCCTGTTGGATTTGGGCCAGGACTGTATTTCTCTGGATCTCATTTTCTTCACTGGTCCAATAAGGAACTGAATGGCATGACCCTACAGACCTCTTCCCAATTTGAGGATTCTATTATTAATTTACGTGATAAAGTCTAACTTCTCTGCAGTTCTTATTGTTTGAAATAAATCTCTGCTTATTTAGACAAATTTCCTCTATTTTAAAGCACAAGCAGAAATATGTTTAGTAACCACTAATGTTTTTAATATAAAGCTCTGTTACTGAACTTCAAACTTGTTTCAGTGAATCATTGTGAGTTTAGGACCTTTCTTGGGCTCAGTCCTCTGGTGAGAGCTGCTGGAGATATGAGACATATGAAGTAACTCCTGCCCCCAAAGAGTTTGCAGGTCAGTGGAGAGAACACACAAATACATATGAAGCAATGAGTAAATGGGACAGCACGGGAGATGGTGGCAAATTACGAGGGGTCCTTGGGGGGAGGAATCTAAGATAGATCTTGGAGGAGACAGAATGATACTGGGCATTGAAAAATATCTACAGAAGGGTAAAGGCAGGGAATAGCCTAAACAAAGAAAAGGAAGTTATTTATAATTCACAGGATGTATCCAAGCAGGGAAAAGGGCAGAGGGGATGGAGCAATAGCAAGGGCACGGCTTAGACCATGGAGAAGTAGTCACAGAACGAAGCAGTGGAAAATGTGAGAACAATACAGAATCAAAAGGAAGACCTTAAAGGCCAGCAAAATTTACAATATATACTGTATCTATCTATCCATTAGAGCTATGCTAACTTTTGAACATAGTCTTTAATCATACTGTACTCTTACATTGTGTTAGGCATTTTAATATTTTCATAAATATTTTCATTCATTTCAGATGCTTCATAAACTTATTAAATACCTAAAGTATCTCATCAGCCTAGGACCACCTAAATTTGAACCTCTGCCTTACCATGTGCTACTTGGGGCTTACCTTGGACAAGTTTTTATCCTCTCTATGCCTCAGTTTCCTCATCTATAAAATTAGAATAGTAATAAAATTTTCATTAAAATTATATGCATTAAGGTACCAATAGTGTCTAGAACAATATCTGGCAGAGAGTTAGCACTCAATAAATGTTAGTGCTTAAGTAGATTTACCATAATTTATTGAATCATTATCCAGTTTTAGGAACTTACATTCTTTTCAATCTTTCACTATCAAAAGAGACGTCACTGCGCACCTCTTTGTGCAAAAAGCTTTTTTGTTATTTAGAGTTAGATACTTCTTTAGAAGAAAAATTCCCAGAATTGGAATTAACAGAGTCAAAGGGTGTGAATATTTGAAGATGCTTGTTACGCATTGCCAAAGTAGCTCCCCAATGGACTGTACAGCCTTGCCTGCATGAGACAGTGCCTTCCTTAAAGAGAAACAGAAAAGTCCCCAATTTGATAGAGGGTATTAGTATATCAGTGACATCAGTTTTATTTGTATTCCCTTAATTATTAGTGAAAACCAACATCCTCCCATCTTTATAAACAAACATTTTCACTTTTGTGAATTATCCTTCAGGATTTTTGGTTATGTATCTGTTGAGGTCTTGATCACTTTAACACTGCTTCCTCTTGGCATTATGTATTCAGTTTGTACTTGGATGATATTTAACAGGCACTGATACTTTCCTCCATAGTTGTCCTCACGTCATTTAATCCATATGTGTTTCCTTTTCGGTATAACAAGAACAGTATCTCATAATTCCTTAGCATCCATTTCTGACAATTCTTAGGACCTGAAGCAATGCTCTGTACACAGTAGGTATTAAATACCTGATGAGCCACCAGAAGAATGCCATTTTTCTTCACCACTTTATTCAACAGTCTTCTAGAATTTTAAATTCAAATATATGTATATATATATTTGCAATGTTCAGCACATGACTCTCAACTATACTCACATACTTTTATTAGTGAAAATGCCAAACTTAGACTTCATTATTGAAGATTGGTCAAGGAAGAATAGTGTTCATTGATAAATTTCAACAGTATAATCAGACAATCTTTACCCAGGGAACCATTTCCTCAATCCAAAATCTGAACTCCATTTTTCAACAAGATCTCAGGCCTGAAAAAAGGGAGAAAAGAGAATGCACTCTTTTCCCTTCATACTTTTTGGCCATGGAAGGTTTGATGGATAGCAGAGGAGTAATGAAGTGTATATTCTCCTGGATAGTCTGACGTCAGCAGGGAAAGCAGAGTGGCCTATATTTCATGAAGCAAAACGTTGACAAGGGCCAAACTGCAAGCTCTCAGCACTCAAGTCATTTAATTAGCATTTGTTATTTTTATACATTGGTAGTTATGGATGTCAATGGCATTTTAATATCCCAGAATGGTCATAGCACCAGTATACTCACTCCCACTAATATTTCATGGCTCATGGATCATTTCTAAATCAAGAGCCTGGCTGGTAATATATTTTAACACTTTCCATAACAGAGCTAGAAGGAAGCAAAAAATGATACTCTCTCCTGAGTACACAACACACTCTCTCCCACTTAGTTTATGATAACCAACATTACTTTTCATTTATTTTTATGAGATTTATAGGGCGTATTTGCTCCAGAGAATTCTGTTCAGAATTACAAGTAGTTAGGTGATTTGCTTGCATGCTGTTAATTTTTACTTACTGTGTTAAAGCTTTTACATATTTTAGACTCAGGAACTGATGCATCATATTCCTCTGAAAGACCCAAACCAAATATTAAGCCTCTCTGTGAAGTCTTTATTTTATAACCAATACCTTCTTAAAAGCAGAATTAATATAAATCAAGGTCTCTTCCCCCACCCTATCATATTGTTACATGATATGTGACAACAAAACATAGTGAAGGGAGTTTAGTTTATATTAATTCTCCCTGTTGTGTAGAAGACACCTCTTTAATGGTCTGCTCAGCTCCTTACTGCAGTAACCCACATTTTAGAGAGCAACAGATCACAGGGTAAGATGGCAAAAGCCACTTTTTACATTGTATCCCACTCCTATCTACTGCTAATTGGCTCAGAGGTAGCTACCTGACATGTTAGACCAAGCAGAATCTTTCCTAAAAACCTGAAATTAGGACCGGGGGCATGGGGGTTGGTTTTTGGCCTCTTAGCTAGGATCGAGTGGACCGAGAGAAGAGAAGAGGGAAAAGGCTGTGAAAGATGAGGAGGTAGAAGACTGAAGAATGGAAAGAAGGAGAGATTCAGAAGTCCAGTAAGAAATTCGACTGTGATTGATAGAGTAAGAAGTGGCATGAGATGGCTACCACTCTTCACCCACAGGTATCAGAGGGACACAGGTGCTGTGTGTCTAGGAAGAGCAGAAGAAGCAGGCAGGGAGGGAGGAGCAGAATCCAAGGTGAAGAGCGGTTTAATGGCTCTCTAGATCTTGTCTCCAGTCTCCTCTTCAGTCCTGATTATGTTCTTTTCTGCTTGTAATAAATGCCGTTTTAAACTTAGATCAGATTATTAAATTGGTTTCCAACACTTTTGACTATAGCATCCCAATATTATAATTGTAAATGTCTCCCTAGTTGGACTATGAGTTCCTTAAGGGAAGGGACTCTACTTTATCTGTCTTTATTATATCCTAAAATATCCAAAGAAGTGCCTGGCAATAGTATGTGCTCAACTAATATTGGTTGAAAATGTTGAATCACTGAATCATTCAACACACACCCAGGAATAACACATGAAAAAGACCCATTGTGAATATTTTGAGATAAATTTAGCAAGTATTTTAACAATTGCCACTTCAGCTTGGGAGTTAGTATATGCCACCCACCTTTGAATGAGATAGAGACTAGATAATTTCAGATTATTTCAAAGTTTCTTTCTGGCAAAAATGGAAATAATGAGCCACAGCATCACAGTTTTTACTTTTCTCAAAATGTTCCAGTCTAGTGTAAAATATTTTGAACCTAAATATAATTTTTTTAAAGTAAGACCTTAAAATTTTTCAATTCATAATAGGTAGATAGCTATTCATTTATTCTACAAACATATGCTGAGCCCCTTATACTAGGTACCATGTCAGGTACCAAAGGAAAGGAAAGAGTCTATTATCTTGAATATGTCTAGGGGGTAATATAGTTATCAAAATACATAATTGTAACATTTAACAAGGTTCTAGAGTGGAGGTCTCTATAAAACATAAGGTAAAGTAGGACTCAGTGGCGGAAAGAATAGAGAAGTCCTCCCCAAGGAAGTAAGTTCTGAACTGGATACTAGATGATAAATAGTAGTTAGCACATTATAACAAATAAATATGATTTATATTAAGTTGTACAAAGTAGAATATAAAATAGCAAGTGTTGGGGGGTTGTTTGGGTCAGATTGTGAAGGCCCTATTAGAAGCTATATCTAGGAGTACAGATGTTGTCAATGAAAAAATATATTGAGGGTATAACACTATCACACATGTATTTAAGTAATTACTTAATAGATACCATTACTGAGAATTTAATAAGTGCCAGATACTGTGGTAAATATTTTATAGATGTAATACTATGAATCTACAGGGAGAAATATAACTTTTGTAGTACTCTAAGTGGTGTTATGTGAAATTATATGTATAACAAGAATATATTAGCTATTCTGCAAATGCTACTTCCCTTTTCCTTGATATTAGCCTTAGAACCAATCCACTAAATAGCACACTCCTTGAGAGTGAGAGCTATGTTTTAGTTGTCTTGGAACTGAAAGTACACAGTAGGAGAGTAATAAAAGTTGTGATGAATAAATTGATTAACAAATTACACAATCGCTAGTGAGTGTGGGAGGCACACTGGAGGATTTTTAGAGTCAGAAAATTCTCACATCTGACTTAAAGCCCTCTCTCATATCTTCTGCAATAATCCTTTTTTCTTCTCCAAAAGACACTACCATCATGATAACAGCAATAAAGAATAAAAGAAGGGCAACTTTTATGTGTCATCAGTGACCTTAGCCATGACAGTGACCACTCTAGCAGTATTCTTTCATTCATAGGAGTCTACTTACCAGGGTGGTGGGAAAATTTAATAGTGTGAAATGTAAGGTATGATATAAATGAAAACAACTATATGAAATGGTAAAGACTGAGTTAAAATAGACAGAATCACAATTAACCCAGGGCATTGAATGATACAAAAATAGGAGAAGGAAATGATCAGGAGAAAACAACCTTACAGGCATTTCCCAAAACCTCCACTACTGTGTCTTTTCCTTCCTCCCCAACGACAGGATTTTAGCAGTTCAGACTCCATCTTCAGGGATGAGATTTAACTAATATAAATATTTCTACAAAATGCATAGAGTAGTGCCTTTTAGGGGAAAAGTCAAGACTAAAATAGCACAGCTGTTGCACCTCTTCAACCCAACCATCCTCAATCAATACATAGGACTTACAGATGACCACTGGCTGTGGGCAGAAAGTATTCTCTCCCCATAGGTCTGGCATATTGGGCCAGGTGCACCAGAGGAGGAAAGATTCATCTTCTTTAGAAACATCTAAAATAGGTACTTGCCAGAGGCAGGGCACCAGGCTGCAAGGCCCGCTGGCCTCTGAAATATTTTAAGAACGGATAGAAAATGTGTTTATAAATGTGACACTGGCCTAACTTTCAAAAGAATCTAGAAGACCACACTGAGGTTAAACAGAAAACTGAGGAACTGTTTGATAAAGGCAACAGTACTCTCTGCTCATCCTTGAAACCAGAAGATCTAGATTCCAGGCCCAGAGCCGCCACTTACTTACCAGGTGTCCCTAGGCAAGTCACTTAGGGTTTCCAGGGCTCTGTTACCTCTTGTGTAAAATAAAGGTGTTGGAGTGGAAGACAGGTGTTGGGATAAGGGACAGGAGTGTACTCTGGCTAAATTAAGTTTAAAATAAATGTATTAGGAGGATTTGGGTTGCTCACAGAATTGAAGGAAGGCCCAGATAACAAGGCCAGGAAAGGACAGGGACTAGAGATGCTCTGGGGACCTCAGGAGCAGGAACTTCTGCAAAGCCTAACCAAGATGACCATGCCAGAGAGAATGAGCGTCAACTTTTCTCTTCTTTTTTTTTTCTGTCTTTTTATCACTTTATACAAAGTCTAGAGGGAGAGAGCCCACTGACCTGGTTTCTGACTCTGCCTGTCTATCGGCTAAGCAGGAGCAAAAGAAGTGCCCAGTAAATCCAATTTACATGTGATAGGGGAAGGATTATTCCCCAAAATGAAGTATGGCTGAAGCCGAAGGAAGATAGGATGGTCTCCAAGTTGCTGAAAATCCATGTGTCTGGTTTGGTGGGCATTAGATACCTATAGAGCAGTAATATCCTGGGATTTCATTTAAATTTTGTCATACTATAAAAGAATATTGATACATAAATGGAAGTAATCAACAACACAAGGGAGATACACACTTAAAGGAAAATAGTGGCTTTTCCAAAGAGTCTGATTTAGAACGTCTTGGATGAGCCTATGAATGCGTACTTTCAGAATGTTCCCAAGGGAGTTCTGACACCAGGTTAGGTTTGAGAGTTACCACTCTCCTTCCAATGTGTTTAGCTGGAAACTACGCGCACGCGCGTGCGCGCGCGCGCACACACACACACACACACTTTCCCTTCCAAGAGTGCTTTCACATATTATCTAATGACAGCCAGATGTAACAGCCATACAGCCTAACATCACGGTTCCCTAACCTCCTCTACCTTATACTCTAGCCTGGAGGGCAAGAGAGCACGGTATTACACAGTACAGTTTAGCCCAAGCAAAAGCAGCAAATACTCTCCCACTCTCCTTTATTAGAAACACTCAATTTAGCAATCCTCCTCCCTCCTGCTGTGCTCACTGCTCCTTCTCCCCACCTCATACGCCATATGCTTTTAATCATGCCCCCACGGTTTCTCTTCCTGCAATGTCCCGGGCAAATTAAACTTGAAAAACAGAAATCTGAGAACTTGGAGCAAACACAAACTCGTGACAATGGTAGGAATCAGCAACCAGGCTGAATTCTCTAGCCTACAGGCGAGGAGATTGTTTTGGCCTTTAACATAACTAAACCCATAGTATACAGACTTCCCATGAGAGGGTTTAATTGTACTTTTTGTGACTTTCCTTAAAGATTTTCTTCATGGGCCTCCGAAAGTTCATTCTAAAAGGACCTCTTAGAATCTTACTCAAAATTTCACAATTTTATTTTTGTATTTTTTTTCCCTGAAGTTCTATTTAACTATATTTTGGGGGGGGGGGGTCTATGAAATCTCTGACACTGTCCCCAGAATATTGAGTGATGTAATCATGTGTATTTTTCTAGGCAGAACACACTGTAACTTGCATGAGTTTTTCACAATGATGTATGCACTTCAAAAAACACAAAATCCACTCATCTTAAAAGCTATATATACATTAATGACTGAAGTGTTTAAATCTGTAGGTCAGAGAAACCTGCTGCAATTCCTTTCTTCATCACTTCCGAGATGAGACCCCAGGCAAGTTACTTCTAAATCAATGTGCACAGTCATCTGGCAATAAGAACATCTGCTGCATCACATTGTCTTACAAATTAGATGAATTAAAAATACAAGTGATCACACAGCACCTGCTACTCCATAAATATTGGATTTTAATATTATTAATATTATACATTATTATTATTACTGGCATATGCAGAATCTGAAAGCCACAGATGTCCAATATTATCAGGTGTTCACAAAGAAGAACATAAAGGCAGGTCTTTCTATTTCCAGGAAAATTCACCAATGGGAACAGATTCCTAATTATTTTGGGTTTATCTGGATCCTCTGGCCCAAGAAGGGAAAAAATTTATTATATTAGAACCATGTTTGCAACATGGCAAACATCAAATCTAACAGTCTTTGCTTCTGTTAAGGATGAATTCAACTAAAAATCTAACGAATGAAATTCACAGCTTCACAGTTTCACAAAGATTCATGGGACCTTGGGAGTCATTAATCCCAAGCATTTCATCCCTGGGTAGAAAACTGAGGTTGAAATTGGTCAGACAACTAAGATATAACAGAAGTCAATTTGAAAGTAAGCCAAGGGGCCAGTTTATTGTGGGCTAAATGTTAATTCTGTGTCTTGATAACATTGCCTAAAATTATACCTGAGAATCATAAGAATTGGATCTTAATTTTGGGCTGTAATGTACATACTAAATGTTTATTCTCAGAGTTTTTAACAAGCACCAATTAGGTGTAAAGCACTGTAAGCATCAGGGAATTTAGCAGTGAGTAAAACAGATCAGATCTTTGACCTTACAGAGCTTACATTCTAGAAAAGAAGATATACACTAAACAACAAATTACAAATTGATGGTTTAACTACAATTGTGCTTAACAACTACATGGGTCTAAACACACCTGCCTCACACACAGGGCTAGCATGATTACAATGTGAACAAGTGCCTGTTAGGCACATAATAGAGTGAGTGATTCACATTGTATCATCATATCAGCTTCCCCATTCCATACATTGTTTGCCAGTTACCGCTTTGTGTGCAAAATACAAGTCAAGAAATTTCATCTCACAAAGTGCATTGGGTTTTGACTCCAGTTTGGTTGAGGTCACCATGATTTTTATTTTTTTCATGGACACCACTGAAACACTTTCATGTTTTAGAATACTTTAGTGGTCTTCTCCAGGTTTTATTCATTTTTTTCCCCCAGTTCTGAGAAAACCTTTGACAGGTAAAATCATGAGCGACTTAAAATGAAATAGCTTTTTTAAAAATTTAAACACAAAAAGATGTTTCTTTTTCTTCACCATTTAAAGAGGTGGGGCATAGAGCGATGTTCTGGGAGGTTCTTTTCTTCATGCTGACCTAAAAGGCCAGGACTCTGTGAAGTTAAATTGTATCCTCGCTGTATCTCTAGCAGCCAGGTTGAAGCCCAGCCATCCCTGGCTCTACTCACCTTTAACCATCTCCCAGCCTCTCCTTTTTTCTCTCTGCTCCACACTGACACCACATATTCTTCTGATTCTTCTTTTGTGAAATCCCTGCCCCATGCAAGCCCCCGAGTTATCTCCCTATTATTGAAGAATCAAGTTGAACTTCTACTGACTTTCTAATCCCAGCTCTGCCTTGGACTCACTGTGTGGCCTTGGGCAAGCTCCTAATTGTTCTAAGCCTATTTTCTATGCATGCAAAAGGGGCAAATACCAACAGAGGGTGATGGCAGGATTAAGTGAAATGCCATGGATTAGCTCCCAAGGCCCCATTCAATAGGTTTTCAAAAATGTTCTGTCCCTTTTCTTAATCTAACAGAAAACCTAGCCTATGACTGGGGTTTTCTGAAGGTGTTTTGTGGAGCCCTAGCTTTCTGCAGAGGGGCCTCAGGATTATCATGGCCAGTGAGAAGAGAGACAGCCAGCCAGATACTGAACCTGCAGCCCTGCTGCATCTACAACAACTTCTTTTACATCTGATCTGTGTATTGGGATTCTGAAAGCATTTTGTTTCAAAAAAAATTTTAGATCAGAATGAGTTGAAAAGTGGGAATGTTAGCCAACTGTAAATTTAGAAGGAAGAGTCCACAAAAGACTCCACTCACTTCTGACACCAACTGCAAGTTCACTGGGTTCTCAAAACCACCCTCAGGTACAATAATTCACTAGGACTCAGAACACATTGAAAGAAATTATATTCACAGTTACACTTTGTTACCGACAGAGGATAAATATTGAGATCAGCCAAGGTAATAGGTACATAGCAGATAGGGCAGAGTCCAGAAGGGTGTCAAACATGTAGCTTGAGGTTTTCCTGTTTCTGTGGAGTCAGAGATGTGTTATTCTTTTGGTTTCACTGTGTGACAATACTCCCAGAGAACTGCCATCTAGAGTAGCTTACTCGAGCCTTGGTGTCCAGAGTTTTTACTGGGACTTCACCATACAGTCATGACTGACTATGCACATGGAACTGCTCTGAGTCTCCAGGCCTTGTTAAAGTGGACTAATATTGTGTGACCTAAAACCCATACCCTAAATCTATTATTACCATCTGGTATGGGCAACTACCTCCTAAATCACTTTGTTAGATTATCTAGTATGACCTAAGACCCTCAGGCAAAGACACTTCTATTTGGCATGACAGTTCTTATGCCTAGAGATTACCTCCCGGAAGCCAAGGACAAACATCAGAACTCTCTTTGAGTCAGGTTAAATTCTTTACTATACAAAAAGCTACTCTCCAGTGCAACCTATCTAATCTAGCTAAGTCTGTCAAGAGCTGCCCCACCTTGATTTTTTTATTGATTCCCCACCTAGAATTCCCTGTCGCCTTCATTCTGTTTACCCCCAGATCGAGGCCTATCTTAAGTCATACCACTGCCATCAGAGCCCTCCTTGACCACACTGGTCCATATTGACCCTTCACTTTTCTTATTTCCAGTGATGTATTTTATCTATGTACTTTCTAACACTTCAGTTACATAAACATTTATTATTTGTGCAGTGTTCTGAAAAAAAGGGAGAGACGTAAATGACCAACACATTGATCTCTGATTTAAGAAAGGCTCACATCCAGTAGGCCAGGCAGGTTATTTTCATTCAATTATTTAATAAATATTTATTGAATATCTATTCTTCACCAGGACCTAAACTAGTTTAACTAGTTTAGGAGACTGAGATCAGCCCCATGTGTATAGTCAATTATGACTGTGTGATGAAGCCCCAGTAAAAACTCTGGACACCAAGGCTCCAGTACGTTACTCTAGATGGCAGTACTATGTGAGTGTTGTCACACAGTGAAACCAAAAGAATAACACATATCTGACTCCACAGGAAGAGGACAACTTCAAACTTCAAACTAGTTTAACTAGTATAGGTCCTGGTGCAGAGTCGATATTCAATAAATGTTTATTAAATAAGTGAATGAAACCTAAACACAAGAATATATAGTTATCTATAATTACAAACAGAAAAAATACAAGAACCAATGAGAGAAGATGGAAAGGCCAAATTTGATTCTCGTGGGTCTTGGTATCCCATTATTACACGAATGGTGAAACATTTACCCTAAGATGATTTTTAAAGTTAGTCGTTTTGTATTTACTTTAATGAAACTCTTAAAACAACATTATGTGACCAGTATAATACAACCTCTGATTTCAGCTATTATTGTTTAAAACTGGCAAATTATAAAAAATAAGTAATTTTTGAGTATTTAACAATGACTATGGCCATATTGCCGCATACCAGCTGAATCATAGATAACCTGCAGCTATGGCTAAAGTCATGTAATCAGGAATAGGATAGTTGAACTTCAGGAATTACTGCATTGGTAAAAGGAATGACATGCTTGGATGTGGTTTTTAGGAAAGTGTCCAAGGAACTGCCATGAAAAAATGGATCAGGTTGGGATAAGCCAGCAGCTACAGAGACCAGTAAAGATGCTACTGGAACAGTTCTGGTCAGAAATGAGTAAGATAGAAATTAGAGCAGAGGATTGGGATTGGAGAGAAGGAGATTGATTTTTAACAGTCTTTAGGACTTTGAGGATAGACCAGAAGTAGGGATTAAGAAAGAGGGGAAAATCTAGGATGACATCCGGGTTTCTAGCTTGTGTAACTCAAAAGATTATGGTGGCGACGAAGACAGGAAACATGAAAAGAGAAACAGGTTTGGAGGGGAATCAACTGAGTTTTTTAACAAGGTAATAGGAGTCTTCGCTATATTTAAATGCATGAAATTATCTCGTTTCATGTATATAAATTATATCTCTTCAAATAAAATGTAATCAAAAAAATAATTTTATCATGGTATCCTTTTTCATCAAAAATAAGAAATGATATTCATTTTTTACATTTCCCAGGACACATTTGGTAGAAGAGCATCATCTTTTTATTGAAAGGCTTTTAGAGTCTCATTCCCAATTAGCTGTGTGATCTAGACAAAGTTGCTTAACTTCTCTAAATCTCAGTTTTCACATCTCCAAAATGGGATAATAACATTAATACCTGCTGCCACATTTTAAAAAGCTGCACAGGTTTTAGTTGGGGATGGGAGGTGGTCTTGTGTCAAATAAGAATTTTTTCTTGCGTTGGTTTGAATCTCATCAAAATATCAGTAGTGAGAAATTATCTGTGAAGAGGCCTTGTTCAGTAACCACATGTATAATATTTTTCTTCCAATATAACTTTCAAAGAACAAAGCTTTCTGAAGACTGTATCTAGACATCAAAAGGAAATATATATTTTCCTATCTAACCCCATGTTTTCTTCATCCTTGAGAAAAACAAGACTCCACACCTCAAATTCACTTTCACGGTCAAGAGGGCTTTTTCCTTTCTTCTCCCTCACCCACTTGCCTGTTTTCTCAGGCTATACCCAAGCCGGGTTGTGATGTGTATTGCATATTTCAATGCATAACTTCTGAGTAGTTCTCTAATGTACAAAAAGGTTAGGTTCTTCAAGTGCAAAATGAAATCCACCAGGCTACAATTTAAACAGTGTGTTTCCAACGTGGGGAAAATGTCAATAACAGGCTTCCCAGAGCTTCCACAAGAAGACAGAAGGAAAAGCTGTTGACTACACAGAGAAAAGAACTAGAAGGTTTCAAATACCTCAGTGCCAAAGAACACAAGTGATTTCTAGTTGCCAGGTAAGTTGCACTGGAATTCTTCCACCTGACTCTCCAGATCCATGGCCCATCCTCCTACATCTGACCTTGGTAGATGACATTAACGTGCTCACTCACCCTCTGGCTTACTTTTTGGTCCAGCCAGTGGGAACCTGAGCAGGAGATTGGAGGGAAAGAGATTACTACTTTTTTTATTCTTTAGCTTTCTTTCTGGGGAGTCAGGGAGCATGGAGAGAGCAGTCAAAGGGACTGAATATCCTATCAGCTGCTTTTTTCTAAAACATTTTTCACTACCAATTTCTATTAATCACTCTCTCCCCTTTCCTCTTCAGGCGTAGGGTAGTAATTGTGCTTTCTGTGTCCTGCTATTGAGTAGTAAGTGGTATTTCCTGGGGCAAAGCCCTCATTCCTCATCTTTCTTTGCTGTATCCTTCAGTCACTTACCCACTTCAGCTACCTTTGCTCTGTAGGTAATTCCCAAATCTTTGTCTCCAGCCAGAAATTATCTTTCTTAATGTATTCACCATTCCTTTATTACTCAACAAACAATTTTGAGTATCTACTGTGTATCAGGTTTTCTGTAACACACGGGTAAATAACAATGTCAACCTTAATCATAGCTTACAGTTATGTAGTATTTTTATATGGCAGACACTGTTCGTGGGCTTTACATATATAACTCATTTAATTGTCATATAACACTGTAAGTTAGGGTTATTATACTTCCTATTTAAAGGTAAATAAACAAGCACAGAAAAATTCAGCAATTGCTAGAAGCCACACAACTAGTAGGCAATAGAGCTAGCATTTGAACACAGATATCCTGGCTCTAGAATGTAAGCTCCTGAACCATTATGTTATATGGCCAGTGTCACACTGCTGAGGTAGTCCCCATCTATCTCATGCCAGAAACTATGGTTTTAAACCTTGTATGCGGTATATTCACAGTATATCAGAATCTAAAGGCTCTTACTTCCTTTTACAGCTGTCTAGAAGCAAAAATATCTGAATTAAGCTTAAATGTCTTGATTTTTTTTTTTTTTTAATACGGGGTTGCACCATCATGGCCAGGCTGGTCTTGAACTCCTGACCTCAGGTGATCCACCCACCTTGGCCTCCCAAAGTGCTAGGATTACAGGCATGAGCCACCGCGCCCGGCCTGAATTAAGCTTAAATGTAAGAGTTTGTATGAATGGTTTTTTTTCTAAAGTCACTGGTAATAAGTACTAATGTGGATCAAACCCAGTCTCTAAACCTCAGAAAATAGTATCTGGCCTGAGAAATCAGACATCAAGACACAGAGATATGACAGAATGAATTCACCTCTCTCCACCCTGGAAGGCAATTTGCACAATGTCTAAAAGGCTGTAAATATATGCACATTGTCTGATTTGGCAATTCAATTCTAGAAATATATTCTGAAGAAATAATCTGAGAAATGTACAAATATTGGTAAAAATCATGTTCATCTGGAGCATGAATTATAAGAATGTCAAAACTGAAATAACTGAAACGTGTAGCAAGCGGAAACTTCATATTCATAGAATGTATATTAAACAGTGACGAAGAATGAATATATGTATATGTTCACAGAGAAAATGCTCACAATTTATTTTTTTTAAGTAGTTTAAAAAGAGCACATATAGTGTAATAACATTTTTTGTTTAAAGAATTACACATACATGTAAGATAATTTTAAGAATCTGGAAGTATATATACCACGTTGTTTTCTCCACATTGTAGAGTTGCGAATGGGTAAGTTTTATATTCTTTATTTTTATCGCTACTTCCAATGTTACCTCAATTAACAATTTTTTTGTTAAAAAGTCACTAGTTTCTTTAATAAAAGGCATATCAAATTTTCTTCCACAGAAGCCAAATCAGAAGTGGGTATTTTAGTATTTACTTGCTAGAATACAATTTTTTCTAAGAGCCATGATTCTGCAGAAATCAAATACAAATCTATTTATTGTAAATTTACAGCCACCAATTCCATGATAGATTTCTTTTCTATTTAAATTGTCAGAGTCTAATTTACAGGTAACTCTCCTTGCCTTTTTCCTTAAATAAATGAAAACAACGAGAATACAGATCTCTGTCCTGCTATTTGCCAGATAGATGATCTCAGAAGGAGTTACTTCATCTTTCTCATTCCAAGTTAGTTTCCTTATATGTGGGGATAAAAAATAATAAATAATTCAAAAAAATTTAATGAGAGTTTAATAAGCTGTATGGACGAGGTATTCTAGAAATTTAAAGTGTTACGTAAATGTTAATCAGGGATAGGTAATAGTATTTTGTCTGTTTTTCTCTGTCACTAACTCATTGTGAGACCCTGAGCAAGTCACTTAACCTCTATGTTTGTCAAGTTCTTCATCTTTAAAACGAAGAAATGAATGGTTCTGGAGACTTCTTGTTTTTGACTCTGTCATTCTATTATTTTGTGACTCTACTGGGCTGTTTGTGGGTCATGACAGATGCGTGCAGAGCCCTAGAAAATGATATAAAAATTTAAATCATTGAGTTTGGCAGAAAACAAGAGGCTGCCTTCAGTGCTGATGTAGTGATGGGTAGGATGGCTTTAAAAGAAATGCTCAGTCCTGGTTCCTCTGAATCATTTTCTCTTCAAGTGAAGACAAAGATGAAGAGTGAAGAGATGCTGCAGCAACTGTATACGTGGAAACTGACCCAGAGTAGATTCCCAAGGAGCCTGTTGGAGAAAGTCAGGCCGGGAGGACAAACCCTGTCCCCTTGGAGGCCTATTGCTGCCTTCCCAAAATGCTCTGGCTGACTCTCCTGCACTGCCTGTCTTGGAAAGTCCTGTGGTAAAACTGAGTGGTAATGACTCTTTAAATGTATTTATGGTAGCAAAAAAAAAGTGCGTGTGAACACTGAGCAGAAGAATGCTCCTGACCAGAGAAATGTGTTACTTATAGAAAATAACTTCTGGAAAAAACATGCCATTTTTCTCTCAATAAAGGTACAAAAATCTTCAGAAAAACAGAATATCAGGAGCACAAAGGTATTTAATGATCACTTGATTCAGCTCAGTCTTCTATAAAGGTGGAAACTGAGTCCAAGTAGGAAGAGAGGGGAACAATAAGGGAGATGAGTTACTCAATATCTACTGTTTTCCATTGCTGGGAAAGGTCTAATTTTCATTCTCTCTCTCTCTCTGTCTCTCTGTCTCTCTCTCTCTCTCTCTCTCTGTCTCTCTCTCTCACACACACACACACACACGCACCTGACATATATGCACTCATACATACACATACACATACATATATATATATACATATATAATAGACACATATTATATATAGTAGTATACTTGTGGGTATAATGCTGAGATACATAAATAGAGTTCATACCAACTCATAAAATGGATATAATGCATTCTCCGTTTCTTTAATAAGAAAGCAGAGATTAAGCTAGATTGAATGACTTCTCAAGGTTACAAATATAATTAGTAGAAGAGCTTGGGTCTTTTGTCCTTGACAATCAGAATCAGAGGAAAGAAAAACTTTTTTTCCTTTTTTTTTTTTTCCAACTTAGAACATCCGGCCCAGGGATGAGTAAGCAGACACTAAGGTACTTTTTTAACTTCCTAAAGATATAACAACTTGGATGCCTCTAAGTATCAAGCCAGTTATTCCTTTATAGTCTTGCTTTCTATCCTGGCCACTGGCAAAGTGGCATTATTATCCTATGAGTCATCATGCTAATAAATATATCTAATTTGAAGATAACCCCTTCTTCACTTTGCAGCATGATTTAACCCTCCCTCCTCTTCATCTTTTTCCATTCCCAGCACCAGTCTCTCGTGTCTAAAAACAAAATGTCACTGAAGCCAGTTTCATGAAATGAGGAGAGGATGATAAGATCCTAAAATATTTCAAAACCATGACTTTAGAATGGAACTTTTGGAGCTGTTTGAAATGACTTACAGAGTGAGTGCCTTTGATAACAGAAGGGATGCAGGAAAGAGTGTGTTTAAGTACATACTAGAGTTTGCAAAGAGACTGTCTTCTGAAAATTACTGGTAGTAGTCAAGGAGTGATATGGAAGGGAAGTGGTCAGGTAAGAAGTTTACATTTTTTCAGTTCTTCTTCCAAGCTCCTGAAGCAATCCTTGGTTTGTGATTGCATTTATCTCCCTGCCTTTTGGCTGTTTCTTTCATAACTATATCTTCAAGGGCAAAGATTATTGATTAAAAAGCTAATACTCAGGGACTAGCCCAGAGCTTGGCATAGAGAACATTTTTGCAAATATTTGCTTACTGGAAGAATAAGGTTCACAGAAGTAGAAGTTCAGTGAGGTTGTTGAATGCTTTTTATCTGCATAGCATTTTGTCCTTCTCTCTCCAACTCTACAATAATTCTTCCCACTTTGAAAAATTCAAGTGGATATAACCCTTATCCACAATGACTCCAGTGATGAGCTTCTGAACCAGGCCTAACCTGCAAGAGCTTGCTCCCACTAGGCTTCCCAGGTCAAGTAAATGTGTGATTCACATCAGACCAATCAGGGCTTTCCCCTAACATTCTGCCAGCATACTTGGGAAAGTTTTTTTTTTTTTAATTTTTTTTCTAATCGCATGTGCTCTAAAGACCAAGTAGCTTGAAGCCATCATGGGGCCTTTCGCCAATGAGAAAGAGAGACAGACAGAGAAAGAGAGAAAGAGGAGTATGTTACATGAACATTCAAAGGCTAACAGAGTTGAGAGGGAAAATCTTAGTGCCATTCTATAAACACCTGAATCCAGCTTTTACATGAATCTTACCTCTTTGTCTTTCCAGATACAATAACCAATAAATTATCTTACCATTTTAGTTGGTGTTCTTTCACAATCAATCAAAAGAGACATTGCCAAGACAATAAATCATGTGACTTCTCACAGTCCCTTTCTAAAGTTTAGATTCTTTCATCCCATTAATGGAAAGGATGAGCTACTGGCTCATAAAAACTCAACATAAAAGTACCAACCAGGGGTTTCATGGGTCATCTATATTAAAGAAAAATTCATATTAATAAGAGGTGGTTTTTTCCCTGGTTTTGTTTTGGTTTTGGTTTTGTTTTTAAACACAGTCTGGCCCTCTTGTCTAGGCCAGAGCGCAGTGGAGCAATCATAACTCACTGCAACCTCCATCTCCCAGGCTCAAGTGATCCTCCTACCTCAGCCTCCCAGGTAGCTGAAACTACAGGTACATGCCAATATACCCAGTTAATTTTTGTCCTTTTTGTCAATGTTGCCCAGGCTGGTCTTGAACTCCTGGTTTCAAGCAATCTACCTGCCTCAGCCTCCCAAAGTGTAGGGAGCCATTATGCTCAACCTTAATGAGAATTTTCTAGGCAAGCCTGTGAAGACAGTCTCAGCAAAAGCAATATTTTCTTCCAAAATTTTGAGTTCTGGCACATCTATTCTATCTCTCACCTGTTTGCCTTGTTACTGTTTCCTAGAACAGTCCATGTATAATTGAATGATTATTAGAAGTGGACTCAGAAACCCTGGGCTTTATCATCTACTGTGCAGTACCTCACTGCAACCTTGAATAAAGTCACATTAAAATTTCCATGTCTCACACTCCTTATTGCTAACAAAGGAATAATAATAGCTATTTCATGGATGGTCATAGGAGTTAAATGAAATTAATTACATACAAATATGGAGGCCTGAGGTCAGGCATAAAATATCATTTGTGTTTTTTCACTCTAGCAACTAAATTATGCAAAAAATATTTACTGAATGCATACTATGAGCCTACTATGCTATTTTATTTCGTTTATTAAAAAATATTCAATGCACATTGATTGTCATCTTCAGGTGGACAAAAAAGGGAGGTTCAATGACATTTTCCAATAAAACTTCATCAAGCAGTCTTCATTAGTTAATCTTGACTCTTTTCATATCCTTACAAGACAGATGGGCATCAGCTCCTGCCCTTTCTAAATAATGTAATTCCCTCCAAATCTCTTCCCATTCTGGAGTCGTTTACCTTTGTGAGATTCTGATGGTTGAATCCTCACACTTATTATTCTGATCAGCCCCTCAAAGGTTTTCATTTATATCCCTACTCTTTAGAATATAGAGGAAATTTATATAATATTTTTTTTTCACTGTCGCGGTGATTTTTCTCACATCCTTCTCAAAGATTCCTACCATAAGTCTTTGAACCTAAGGTCCGTAGTATGTCTTTTCCACAGATCAGCTGGGATTTTGTTAATCATTATTGTTGGCTTATTAGAAAACAATGACAATATTCTTGCTGCCATAATTAAGTTATCAACATGATTGTTATTCTTTTTTCAGGGTCTAGTTTAGATACTAAAGTTATGACCAAACCAAGGCTGCTGCTGCCCTTGTGATATTTACTTACCAATAGGGAATAAATAAAACAAATAAATATATAATAATAAAACGTGTAACAATATATCAGGCATTAGTAAGCTTCAGGAAGGAAAATAAAGCAGGGTAAAAAAGTGACCACTTTACATAGAGTGGTCATGGAAAGCATCATTAAAAAGGTGGTTTAAGCAGAGAGCTAAATGAAGTGAAGTGAGAAGCCATATGATTATCCGGAGAGGAACATTCCAGGTGAAGAAAACAGCCACTGACATGATTGAGGACCAGCAAGGAGGTCGTTAAGACTGAAGTAGAGCAAACAAGGGAAGAGTGGTAAGAAACAGCATATATGTCTGGTTTTAATGTAATTGTCCATTTATATATCTGTTTGCCACACACAACTCTAAACTCCTCCTAAGCAGGGCAGCATCTTCTGCTTCCACATTTCCAGTGCCCAGCATAATACCAACAAAGAGTGGATGCTAAAATGCTCAGTAAATATTTATAACAAATGATACAGGCATGATTTAATTATTGGGAACTCTGTAAGTGATTGTCAGATTTGGAACGGAATAATACATTCTGATTAGGCCAGATGTGACATGTTTTAAACACATGTAACTACAGAAACAACGCTGCATGGATAATAAATAGCGAGTCTTGTGTTTTGGTGTTTTTCCGTCAAATGAGATCACTCATGTGAAAAGCATTGAGGTGTTACAGAACTGCTAGTGGGCATATTTTTGTATGTGATTCCTAATTAATTTAATGTGCTAAATGTGCTAAGAATGTTATCTTATGACTTCTGAGACTGAGAAATGTAAAATACAAAAGAAAACAGCGATGAAGGGTTAGGAAGTGAGTGAGGCAAATCCATTGTTGAAAAACAAACATGGTAATTACACCAGTGACATCTTTGGCACTTAAATGACCAAATAAATTATTACTTGCCTAATTATCTTGTTTTAACTAGATATTGCACAAAGATATTTTTCTAGACACACTAAGGAATAATCTTTTATATTTTTAGACATTTTGAAATTTTCAGCAATATTATAGTTAAATCTCAAAGTATCCTTCATGTTAAACACTCAGAAAGGTGATATCACAGGACTAAAGTCACAGGTGTCAGGGAAGAACTTCAACTCAAGTCTTTTAATTCCCAATCTAGTGTTCTTTCCACTTAAGAAGGATTCAGCCACTAATAAGAATTGAAGAATCATTTAGACAACAGCAAATATGGAATTAAAACTTCTAAAAGTGGCTAACTGTAGTTTTTAAAAAAATGTCTGGGACAGGACAATTTTAAGTAGGAAATAGTCTTAATTTTATAATCACATTGAACTAGCTATGAAATATATAAACATATGTTGCATGCAAAATATAACAATTTACTTTTATTCAGGATCTCAACAGAACAGACTAAAGGCCATTTATTTATTTTAGTTCATTTTGAGGACATTTGAATTTTTTTGTCTAGGCTAGACTTTTATGAATTTGCATGATTCCTAAAAAAGAAGTTGTTGAAGGCTCTCTTTATGTAATATACATAATTTAAATCCCTGTAATTATCAGACTACAGGAAAGAAATCGTCATACAATGGAAATATACTCTTAGGACCGCAGGTAAAATTTTTCTTCAATTTAACATCCCTTCTTTTTACTAACAATGTCTTTTCTACTCTTGATATTATTTATGTTGATCACTTTTTATTGTTTGTAAGATATTAAATATCCAAAAATACAATGTAAACACGATGCAAATTAACTACATATAAAGATACACATCCTGTAAGAGATTTACAGCTCTATGAAGTATGTTAAATTTTCAATGCAGAACTTCTCAGATCTTCCCACAGTCATTCACTGACTCAGGAGAATATGGTAAAATTAGATCAGCTAATTAATACAGAAGAAAAATCAGCAAGGATGATGAGATATGCATTTCAAAGTAGAAAAAGTTTAATACCAAAGGATAAGAGCAGTCCTATAGAAAATTAGTGCCAATACAGAATATTTTTGCAAAATTGGCCCTCTTAATTATCATGTTATAAAAGTCAAATGTAAACTAGTTTCTAATATTGTATTGTCATACGATTATGCTGAAAAAAGTTGCCAAATGAAATCAATGCTCAATATACTCTTTGTCCTAATACTGAGCACATAGTTGCAATAATAATTTAAGCATTATTAAATGTAAGATAAACTGTTTTCAAGCTTTAAAATTGTAGAAAACATACAGTGGCTACTTCGTGATTCCTTTATAAAGCACCTTCAAAGCAAAAAAGAAACAGAAAACAAGAACACAAAATCCTTCTTCACCAAAACTACAGCAACTAGAATGTAAATAGTCTACATATGTAAACTACACATGCAGAATTCTACATACGTAGACTGTAAATACAGGAAAGAACGATAATTGAAAATTACAGGGTATGGAAATACAATGAGTGAGGATATCCATAGCTTTATATCTCAGACAAACCCAGAAAAGGTTATTTATCCAAAGTATGTGTCACATCTAGGGAAACAAAACTCAGAACAAAAGGTGAGTGGTAGGGAAAGTATACAGGTTGTAGTATGAGCTTCCATAAATCAATTTAAGCATGAAATCTAGATTCTTGGACAGCATGACAAAATGGAAAATATGTGGAAAGCAATCTGTCAGTGAGGCATAGAAAAAAGATACATTCTATATTATCAACAGTACTAGAGTACACATTTAAGGCTAAGAAAATTCACTCATCCTTCTCATCCAGACTAGAACTTTTGTTGCTCCCTCACATTAATCACCTGAAAAACTCTCCTATTTAAAGACTATATACTGTAGAGCTGTAGTCTATATGCTATATGAGAAAAGGAAACAAAGAATAGGATTTTTGTAGCAGAAGAAAATTGTAACAATATGTATCACTATGATTTTTTTTTTTTTTTTTTGATGGAGTCTCACTCTGTCGCCAGGTTGGAGTGCAGTGGCACAATCTCAGCTCACTACAATCTCAGCCTCCCGGGTTCAAACGATTCTCCTGCTTCAGCCTCCCAAGTAGTGGGGACTACAGGCATGCACCCCCATGCCCAGTTAATTTCTGTATTTTCAGTAGAGACAAGCTTTCACCATGTTGGCCAGGATAGTCTCGATCTCCTGACCTCGTGATCCACCCACCTCAACCTCCCAAAGTGCTGCGATTACAGGCATGAGCCACTGTGCCCCACCCACTATAAATTTTTACAACATAATATAGCAACAACTTTTATAAAACAAGAGCACAAAGGAGAGCTAAAAGAGCTCAGGAATCTATGAAACATAAACAGAAGATAAAGCATTAGTATAAATAGCGCAGAAAAGAAGTGGAAGAAAAATTAAAGTCAAACTGGGCCAACAGGAAGTTTCTATGAATTCCAAAAAACAGAAAAAAGTAAAGAGAGTATTTCCTAATCAAAGTATCAAAAAAGAAACGAGGCAAAGGATGTGAGGAGGGAAAAGGAGAGGGAGGCAAGGAGGGAGAGAGGAAACAGAGAGAAGGAAGGAAGGAGGGAGGGAAACTATGACAAAAAGAAAACAACAAAATCTACCTCCAGGAAATTCTAAACTTCTCTCTAAAAAGTATGAGATGAAAGAAGAAATTAAAAGTAAAGCTGAAAATCATTTTTTAAATAACCATAATTTATAGTCTACATTTACGAAATATAGCTAACAAAATGCTCAAAGAAAAAAATCACAGTCTTAAAAACTTATGTCAATAAAGAATAAATGAATCATTGGAAAATAATCATTATTTAAGAATAATGAGTAATAACATACAATCAAATAAAAATAATAAGAGTAAAAACATGTAATTATTTCCATAGATGTGGCAAAGATGGGTTCATAAAATTTAACACCCACTCTTGAAAATACCTCTTAATAAAATAGGAATAGGACTTAGAGCCAGCATCTTAATTAAGGGGGTAACAATGGGACTAGTTCCATAAAGTAAAAAGCTAATTGAGAATGTCTTTATCATCATTAGTATTTAACACTCTGTGGAAAAATTAACCAATGCAATTAGGAAAACAAAAGAAGTATATAAACATTTAAAATATGGAATAAAATTATTATTTGTACACATAAAAAATTATTTTGTAGGAAATCCAGGGCATAGATAAGAAACTATTATAAATTTAAAATAACTTAGTAAGGTATCTATATATAAAATTTATATACAGAAAAAGATGAGCTTAATATATGCCAATGAAACCATTAGATGAAAACATCTCCATTTACAAAGTCAACAACATAAATTTCAAACTTAAGAAAACTCTCATTGATCAAGATGAATACAACTTAAAAATGCTAATCATTGGCTCAGAAGTAGTAGACAAAAACATGAAAAGGTTTGTCATGATCTTGGATGAAAAATTCAAAATCACATACTTCAGTTGTGCTTTAATCAACAAATGTGGTGTATTTTCAATTTTTAAAAAAGCAGCAGATGTATTTGGGAAATAGAAAGTAGAAAAATATTGCTATTTTATAGATAATAAACAACAATAATCCAATGTTTTTTAAATAAAGGAAGAATGCTAAAAAGAATAATTGTGTCAGATATAAGACATGTTATAGAGCTGCAATAATTATAAAATGTGCTATATTCAGTGAAAAGATCATTTCTGGCTCTTGTCTTATAGTCAGCAGAGCCAATGATTATTGAGGAATTGGGTCACTTTCTTTCAACAATTATTTACTAAGCAGTAGTAAGCCCCATATCAGGCCCATTATCAAGCACTAAGAGATAAGAGTTTTATGATATATTCTTAGGTCACCTATCCTCACAACGCCTATTATCTATCTGTCTTTTTTAAACCTTTTGTTGCTGTTGTTTTGTTATTTGTTTGTTTTTAAGAGACAGGGTCTCTCCCTGTCACCCAGGCTACAGTGTAGAGGAGGTTGAGTGCACTGCAGCCTCAACCTCTTAGGCTCAGGCAACCCTCCTGGCTCAGCCTCCCAAGTAGCTAGAACTCTAGGCATGCTTCATCATGCCTGACTAATTTATTTTTATTTTTTGTAAAGACAAAATCTCATTATATTGTTCAGGTTGGTCTCAAGATCCTGGCCTCAAGCAATCCTCCCACTTGGGGCTCCCAAAATGCTTCAGTTTTAGGCATAAGCCACTGTGCCTAGCCCTTTTATGGATTTCATAAAGTTGAAAAAGTCAATTACCAATTTTCTTAGCCTCTCATTGTAGGAGTAGCCATGAGTCATCATTAGGGGAAGTACAATGGGATGTTCATGATAAGACATTTCTTTCTCAAATAAGAAAATGGTGAATGAGGAGAAAGGCTCTCACCACCATTGCAGTCCTCTTGCTTTCTGATTTTGAATGCAGTCATGACTTCCGGATCTGTTGCAGCCATATTGAGAGCATGAGTGATAACACTATGGTAGAAAAGCTCAAGAAAGGTAGACAAGCTGGGCACAGTGGCTCACGCCTGTAATCCCAGCACTTTGGGAGGCTGAGGCGGGTGAATCACGAGGTCAAGAGATCGAGACCATCCTGGTCAACATGGTGAAACCCCGTCTCTACTAAAAATACAAAAAATTAGTTGGGTATGGTGGCGCATGCCTGTAATCCCAGCTACTCAGGAGGCTGAGGCAGGAGAACTGCTTGAACCCAGGAGGCAGAGGTTGCGGTGAGCCGAGATCGCGCCATTGCACTCCAGCCTGGGCAACAAGAGAGAAACTCCGTCTCAAAAAAAAAAAAAAGAAAGAAAAAGAAAGGTAGACCAGAAGAATAAAGAATTGTCCAGGTCCTTGTTAATATTGTCAAATAATTGAACCAAACCAGCAGCTAGCTCATAAGAGAAAAATACTCCTATTTAGTTAAGCTACTGCTAGTAGGGCATCCTGTTATTTGAAGTGGAATGCATTCCTAATTGAAAAGATGAATGTAAAAAGCAATAAAAACCGGGCAGATACAGTTCCACCTTTTACAGAGTGTAGCATAGTATAAGGAACATTAAAATACAACATTAAAAATTGATTCCAATTTTGTTACTAACCCTTGTTTAGACTTTGTCTCTCACTGTCCATTGTTTAGAATTCATTTTTTTCCACCAATTTGTTTTGACTCACAAACTCCATGAGTTAGCCTAAATGGTGTGTGTGTGTGTGTGGGTGTGTGTGGGTGTGTGTGGGTATGGGTGTGTGTCTATGTATGTACATACATATATGCACTACTGTCATGGAACATTAAATTGAAAGAATGGGCAGGGAGTAGAGTGGATGTCTGTGCCCCTGGTGAAAACAGCATGGAGAAGATTGTGTCTCTTAGGTTCCAGTGGATAAATTCCAGTTCAGTAGTTAGTGGGTAGCTAGAGAATTCACCACTGAATTTTCTGGAGGAAAAGACAGGGACCGCCTTACATTTCATGTCTTCATTAAAATGGTATGAGTGAGTAGTTCTAACTTCAAGCTGGTTTTCCTTCACACATGACCTGAGGCTCCAACTAAGAAGCTATGCTTTCTTAACTCTCATTGGACAAAAGGATTTGCCCCCAAGAACACAAGAACACTCACACATATGGGCAAAGCCAACCAGAATTCTCCATGTAAAAGTCTCCTCACCATTTTTTGTCATGTTTATTAATTATCCTTTCATCAGTTGGAAGACAGTGGGCCCCCTGGAACGCCAAGCTGGCTGAGGTAGGCACTGCATTCATCACTGGACAACTGGTGGAGGCTGACATAATGTATACAGATCCAATTCCAGACAGAGATAACCTTCCGTCGCAAATGCTCACAGCCGTATGGTTTCCCAGACACCCAGTGCCTAAAAGACAGGTTGACCTTTTCAAGTTTAACTTATCAAAATACACGTTCACCTCACCAAGGAAAAAAAAAAAAGAAAAAGGAACTTTCTGCCTAAGAGTTCAACACAAGAGGTTTCTGCCTTACCTGTGGATACACCATCCATCTTCAGATTTTTAGTATGAAGTGGAGCCAACAAGATACTACCTTGTATATGTAGCTCAAAATTTAACTCACTCACTTGCTAAAGCACATATAAAATGCGATCATATATTTGAAAAACCCTTGATAAACACTAAAACTTTATATCTGTATATGATATGAATATTAGGAGTCCTAATATAAAACAGTGATGGTGTTATGTCCTTGTTCAAAAAACATAAAGCCTCCTATTTCCTACACAATTAAGTTTTAACTTCTAATCATTAAGAGAGAATGGTTATTCCCTTTCCCATGGTCTCTATAAAAAATATGGGGGTTCTTCAAGTCTACTTTCCAAAAGACAGTCATACTGAAGGCACATTTGCTGTCCTTCTCTAGTAAAGTGATTAATATAATTGGTGAAAACCATAACCAGAGAGTGAAGCCACCCCACCGATCAGTTGGCAACAGATCCCAGAACTCAAGGGGAGATTTCTGCTTTTCTGCTCCAGCTTCATCTCCTACAAACAGATGGAGGGAAATCTGGGTCATGTGGCCTCAAGATATAGGCTTCACTCTTTTCTATCTGTTTTCAGAAAGTCCTATCTAAAAGTGGTCCCTTGCCCCATCTGGCTCTTCAACCCAGAAACTTGAAAGTAAAAAGGGTGAGTAGGTGGAAATCAAGCACCAACCTACACTGAGGCCCCAACATCCTCAGGGCCCTCCAAAGTCCCTGCCTATGTTTCTAGCCCCATCTGTCCCACATCTCCATGGGTTTTCAATGCTGTGATCATGCTGCATTAGTCAACATCCCGAAGTCGTGCCTCTTCTTTCCTTCCCAGTGCCGTCATTTATGACGTTTCTTCAACTTAGAATTCTCCTCCTTCTATTTCTGCTTTTTGAGACTATGCGATTCACAATCCTGGTTGCACATTAGACTCACCTGTCAAATTTTGAAAAATGCAGTTTCAGAGCCTGTCCCCAGAGATTATGATTCAATAGGATCAAAGTGGGACTCAGGCATGGGGAAGGGGTGTGTGTGTGTGTGTGTGTGTGTGTGTGTGTGTGTGTTTTAGTAAAGCTCTCCAGATTGTTTTAAGGTGGAGCTATACTTGAAAACCACTGATCTGTCTTCCCTCAAGTCCTACTTCCTCTAGGAGGCCTTTCCAAAAATGCTTTTAGCCAAAAAAAAGTAACATCACTTATTACAGGTATTAAATGTTGACATTTATTGACATATTCCATGTGCCAGGCACTGTGTCAAGGGTTATTCACATAGACAAGCGCTTTTAAAGGCAGGTATTAGTGTAGTCAATGAGAGCTGGGATCCAGATATCCTGGTTTGTTTCTTAGATCTTCTACTTACTAGTCATATGACATTAGGTAAGTTATTAACTTCTCTGTGCCTCAGTTTCTTCACTTCTAAGTAAGAAAAATAATAGTTTCCATCTCATAGGGATGTTATGAGGATTAAATGAGTTAGTATTTACACAGGGCTTAGAAAAGAACATGGCATGAAGTAAACTGCTATATAAAGGTTTGTTGAAGAAATACATTTCATTATTTAAAGTTCACAAGAATTTTATGATACTGAAGTTATTATATCAATTTTATAGCTGGAGAAATTGAGGCAGTCTTATTTAGAATCTGTGCTTCTTAACCACAGTTAGGCTACTCCACACATAATGAATAGGAAGAGTTTCAGGCCAGGGACTGAAAAAGCACAGAGAAAGGAACAGAGAAATAAAAGCAGAAAGCAGAAATGGGAGAGAAGCAGCAGTAACCCTAAGAGAAAAATTAGGGGAATGCATTATCAGTTTGCTGGTTAAAGTCTCAAGAGAGGAAAGGGAAGTGTGGGAATGCCCAGGTTTCCACCGTAAGCGATGCATGGGTAACAATGGTATGAGGAACTGACTTGGATCTTTCCTTCTCCAAAAGTTCTGTAACAGTGCAGGGTTACAATTACTAAAGGACTCTGTTGTTTTCAATAGTAATTTGGGGGGAATACAAATATGTACCCCATAGCAGAAGGGAAAGGGTGTGCTTTACATTGTCCTTCCCAGAGCCACTTGGGGGAGAAGAGCCTTGAAAACATTGTGCAGGAGTGTGTCAGCAAGGAGCCTGAAATCCCATTTCTGATTGGGACATCCAGTTAGTGTCTAGTTTTGCTAATTAGGTCCTGAGTTACTGAGATAAAGTAAAGAGCACAGGGAGATGGTATAGTGATCCAATCCGGAAGATAGTCCCAAGATTCCAAGAGGCACAAAAAGTATATCTCATCTTTGCACCAGGGTCTCTCAAAGGGTAGATGTTAGGCTGGAGATGCAAGCTTGCTGGAGGCTATTACCTTGTGGAACAAAGAGAACACTCATCAAAGGACTGTGCCCTGAGGCCACCAGCTGGAGGTTACCAGAAGACCAAGTGGAGCTTCCCAAGTGGCCATTAGATTTCCACAGAAAGATGGTCATGCACAGTGGCTCACATGGGTAACTCCTATAATCCCAGCACTTTGGGAGGCCGAGGTAGGCAGATCACTTGAGGTCTGGATTTTAAGACCAGCCTGACTAACATGGTGAAACCCTGTCTCTACTAAAAATACACAAATTAGCCAGGCGTGGTGGTATGCGCCTGTAATCCCAGCTACTTGAGAGGCTGAGGCAGGAGAATCAGTTGAACTGGGGGAGGTGGAGGTTTCAGTGAGTCAAGATTGCATCAGTGAACCCAGATTGAGCTATGCCAGCCTGGACAACAGAGCGAGACTCCATCTCAAAAGAAAAAAAAGAGCATTTAGTACTCAATAAACAGAGACTATAAAGCCTATAAAGTAGACATTATTCGTATTTCTAACCTTGATATCTGATTTAACCAATACCCAGATAGTTCAATAACTTCAGCCAGCTCATGCAGTCACCCAGAGACAGTCAGTGCTAAACGCGTCTTCTGATTCCTCATTTAGTGCTAAGTTGTTTCATTCCTACTCTTCAAGTTGCCTTGTCTCCAGGTTGGAGCTACAGAAAGAATTTGGTAATTCACATTACTGCAGCAGAGTTCTAGAGCAGGTAGTTGGACAAGCAGAGCTGCCTCCACTATCTAGAAACACTCTCCTCAAAGCTAATTCTAGGCTGTTGAGTATCTGGTCATAGCTACACCTCTCTATAATGCTGCATTACAAAATACAGCAGTGTGACTTACTTTCCTTTCAACACCAGCCACCATGAGCTAAGTGGCAGTAAAGAATAGGCTCCCATCATGGCCATTGCTGTGAAAATGCCAGCAGCAGGTGCAGCTGGGATGGAGCTTATCAGGAAAAGGCAATGTGACCAGAAGTTGAATTTCAGTTCCAGAGTGATTATGTATAACTTAATTTCTGTGTTGAAAAATAAGGGAAACTTTTACCATATTACATTATGCCCAAAACCATGGCTGTCTTCTGAGCCAGAGAACCAGAGAAAGCAGAAGCAGGATTTCCTCAGGCACCTAAGTATACCATTAGCCATGCATTGTTAAAATACATGCAAGTCATCTTCTAGACTTCAGGAGGGTAGGAGAAAGGGGCCAAAGATGAGGGTGTGAGCCATCTTAGTATTTCCATTTCTATCACTTATACTATCTTTGAGAAAACTTTGTAAACCAAAGCTATGTGGGAGGCTTAAGTAATCTGAAGTTGGAGCAAGATGCTGTTCCTGCTGCCACTGCTACCACTGTATACCAGGCCCACAAATTTTACTGAATAGTGGACACCGTCACTGGCACCACTACTGCCGTGACTGGATATTGAATATCACGTGTACCATTGCCATTGCAGAATAAATTCTAAACTGCTGCTGCTTCTCTGTAGAATCTGGTTGGTCAAGGTTTAGTCACATATCCTGGTCCCCACGTGGTTACCAGATTTAGAAAATAAAAATACAAAATGCACAGTTAAAAATTTCAGATAACAATAAAATTTTTTCAGTGTATCTCCCATGTAATATTTGAAATATACCGAAAATTTGTTGTTTATTTGAAATTCACATGTAACTGAGTGTCCTTAATGTATCTGACAATCCTACCCCGAGGGACCAGCAGAAAGGAAAAGTGAGTGTCTGGCTTTTCATGTCTGGCACATAGGATGGTAAACCCAGACTTCCACAAAGATGCACACGATGATGAATTTTCCAAATATAGAAAAGAATTTATTATGCTGTGCTGCCAATGATAGGTATATCTACTCTTCAAAGTCAAATTAATATGTTATCCCTCGTCATAAGCAATATAAAAGATTTAGTTATTCTAACCTCTCAGGGACACATTTTTAACCCAAACACCTAGAGGATAGGATGAAGCAGGCAGAAAGCCATGTTCATGTTTGCTTCTCATGAAAACCTGTTTTTTTGCAGATGTGTAAGTACAAGGCATTGGATATTTTACATATTTTTTAATGTTCAAGCATGGGCTTCATCCAGGGATAAAAACATGCAGAGGGCACAGATGTAACTGGCTACAACTGCATCTGTGAACTCGACTGGGCTGTAGGGTTTTCTCAGCCATAGACCTTTTAAAGAATTTCATAGACAGAGAGCGTGGATGCCTTGAGCAGAGGCTGTAACTCAGACTTTGATGAGACAGTTTCAATAAGCACCACATAGCCATAGTGCTTCAGCAGGCCCAGAAGAAGCATGGCCTTAAGCAACCCTGCTCCAGTTTTGTGAGACAGGCGCTTCCACTAGACCCCAGGACTGTTGTCTGTGTCTGTGCTGCTGGATAGGTGCTATGCCTGGGAAGGGCCACGAGCCCCTTTGATATATAGCCCAAATAAAGGGGAGGCATTATTGTCCTTGAAAGGCACCATCTTCCAGATAACCAGAACTATGTGTTCCACGCCTGTGGGGCTTTGTTCTCAGCAGAGCATCAGATGCTGTCCAGCCTTGGAATGTAGTTGCTCCATGCAACCAGTAACAGGTGGGAAAAGAAATCCTCACTGGGCCTCTCTCCCAGGTCACCACAGGCTTCAAAGTCTCCCAAGGGCAATCGAATCATTCATCTGTCTTTTACACATTCCCTCCATCAATCTTTTCCAAACAGAAAAAAGGAAAATGATGTTTTCAAAGTGTTGCCCCTTCCTACCTGACACTTTGTCTAGACAGTTTCCAAAAGAGCCTCTTTTTAGAGCCCTCTTTTTTGTGCTAGATGGGAAAAGGAAAAATGTTTTCTAAAAGCCTCATTGTGATTTTATAAAAATGTTGAAGATCATTCTATTTAATAATATCCTCCCTACCCTATCCCCAACATACGCACTCAGACACTCATAGATATTAAATCATTTGTTAGCTTACTTGTATTCACAAATATTTGTTAGGTATGTTTATCAAGAAGTGCCAAGTACTATGCTAAGCATGAGTGAAATAAAGATGAAAAAGATGAAGTGATCTTGGCCTGCACAGAGTTTTCTTCTTTATCTACCCCACAGAAATAAGTATAAAGCTTTACATGTAGTTCATTTCAATTAAACTAGTATTTAATGAGTAATTTGAATTCCTCAAGAGAATAAAGTCACTATGATAATTAAATCTTATTAAGATAGATGCCCCTCCTTCCTTCCTTTATCCCTCCCTCTTCCTTCCTCCCTCCCTTCCTTCCTTCCTTCATTCCTTCCTCCATCCCTCCCTTCCTCCCTCCCTCCCTTCCTTCCAATACATATTTATGAAATGTTCGCATTGTGTCAGGTGCTGTGCTGGAGGCTGGGTATCCAAGAATGAACAAACTCTCAGAGGAGTCGCTCTTGTAATCGTAATTACAACCTAGTGGGGGTAATACACATTAAAAGATCATCTCAAAAATGAAATTATAACTGCAAACTGTAGTAAATTATGATCATCTCTGTTGACTGAATGAATAAAGGGTACTATGAAAATATTCAACAGAGGAGTCTGGTAAATCCCACAGGGCCGGAGAGCTTAGATTTAATTTGGCATATGACAGTATCACGGCCAAGTAAGGAAGAGGAGGGAAGTGGGGAAAGCCTATCATACACCAGGCACCGTGCTACAAATTGACAAATATTGTTTCAGGTTTTTGAGGTATTCATTATTATCTGCATTTCATGAGCAAAGAAACTGAGAGTCAGATTTGAAGTAATTTGTTCACCATCAAAAGTAGTGGTAGAGCTTAGATCTGAAATCAGAACTGCTTGACTTCAGAACCCACGTTATTTTCGTCACACCACATTCCCTCTCCCTAAAATTACTAGGGTGCCACTTTTCAGCAAATAGGCAAAACAGTAAACATGATAGTGTCATGTCCTAGCAGCCTGTGCTTTGCTCACTTGGCTCCACTTTGGCCTTTGTGTTCTTTAAACACGTTCCCATCTCAGGGCCTTGCACTTGTCTGTATGTTTTTGTAGCTGTCCCTCGCTCAGTCAGATGTTTGCTCAGCAGTGACCTCCTTAGAGAGGCCTTATCTGACCACATTCACAAAAATAGTGCCTGTCACTCCATTTACTCTCCTTTATTTTCCTTTATACCACTTATCACTGTATGACAATGTATTTGATATTCATTTGTTGGTTGTCACTTCCCCATAAAATGTAAGCTCTAAGTAAGTTAGAGACTGTATAAGGCAGGGTCTTAGCAAAACATGAACTCTACTATGATGGTTTAACTGAAAGGATTTAAAAAGAAAGGTGGACACTTTACACGGTATTTAGGCAGATTTAAAGAAAACAAAGAAAAATGTTGAGACATCTAGAAGTGTGGGGAAAAAATGGAAGCCATTACCATCCCTAGGCTTAGCGGAGGGATAAGGGGAGGAAATACTGTTCCTGAAATCAGTTATTTCTGGAGCATAAAGGAAAGGCCGGCCAACAGCAGCTGTGGTCATAGAGGAGATAGCCAATGCTGGGGCATCTCTGAGCAGAGAGAAACCCCAGGCAAAATACTCCAATCTCTCGCCACTCCACCCTTGCATCTTTTGCATTTCCTATATCATTGGCTAAACCCAACTGGAATCCAGCCATTGAGGTTACACAGGTGCACTCTACAGTAATCCGACTCCCAAGCACACAGTGGGAAGAGAAGGTAGAGAATAAATCTGAGACTAGAAGCAAATAGGGAATAATCAAATATAAAGACTTCATTTGTTTCGTTTGCTTCATTTTCCCACCAGCTAGAACATTGCCTCCTATACTTTGAATGGTCAATAATGTGTGTGCATGAATTTTTTTTTTAAATGCCCTGTGAATGAGAAAGACATGAGATGGACATCAGAACAACCAGGAACAACACAGGTTTGGTTCAAAGAGTATTTCTAACCGGGTGATGGTTGTGAGCATGGAATGGAAAACCATACCTGAAAGCTGCTTCTAAAAAGTGACTAGATTTCAGTTTGTTCAGTGTAAAACACTTCTGTAAAGTCTAAAGGTCATATAAATTGTGAGACACAGATCACAACCACAAATGTTAGGGAATGCCTTCTGCATGCAATATAAACCAACATCCACCCATTCAGTTGGTCTGAGCTGGTGTCCAGGTAGAAAGGAGAAGGAAGGAGTTGAGGTTAAGTGATCATGCTGGCTGGTATCTAAGCTGGATCATCAAGATGCAAGTAATAGAAATGCACTTAAATGTGCTAAATAACAAAAACAAGAATATATCGTGAGGACACAGGGCTATCTAAAGGGATCTAAAGAAAAGAGATATAGAAGGGACTACTGTAATTACTCTTTTCACCTCTATAAGACTAGATGGTCTGTCAGTCTTTCAGCAAATATTCTGAACTCTTACTGTGTGCCAGGCACTGGGTTAGATTCTGAGGTAAATACAACAAAGAGTCTCATCTCTGCTTGCCTGGTCATATTTAAATATTCTCTTATTTTCTGTCTCTCTCTCTCTCTCTTTCCCTCTCTCTCCCTGTCTCGCTCCCTCACCCACTCTCTCATTGGCTTTACCTGGTTTTATGCAGACAGACTAAACTAGCAACTCTTGCCCCTGACATGTCTTTGCTGACTTTTCAAGACTAGTGCCTGCATAAATATGAAGTTTCTGTGTTTTGATTTTAAGTTCCAAACAGAGAGAATCTAAGGAGCTAACTGGGGGGTCCTATGATCCATTCAAGCCATCAAGCAGACCGGTGGTGATTCTCAGCCATTCAGCACAGATAACAGAAGCATACTCTGTGAAGGGAACACGAGCAGCCTTTCCAAGAGAGAACTGGAGGGAGGAGACATTATTGGTACAACAGGACTTCTCTTTTTCACCTCCACCCATTTAGCCTTCCCATGATTTCTTCATTTGTACACGCCATGGAAAATGTGTAAGGACAGGATTTGAAAGAAGATATGGGAGGGTGCGCAGTTGAATATAATATTCTGGCTCTGTTTATGGATGCCCTGTGAGTGGAATGCACACCCTCTGAGGATTTATTCTTCCAGCTTGTTTGTAGAATGTCCAAGCATAACTCATCAGATGACCTATCTACCCACTGACTCTGCCCTCTGGTTCTGTCACCGACAATAAACAGCATGATACGTGACAAAATATGAAAAAAGAAAAGGCATTTGTGCCTCAGATTTAGTTCTGACTAAATGAGCAACTACAGTGAAGACATGCAGATCAAATGGAAATTCCTGACATTAGTCTATACTAATGAAAACATCTATGGTATAATTAAAGATACAAAAAAAATTCTTGTAAAATGTAGAGCACATAGAAAGATGAGGTGATTCACACTAACCCAAACATAAAGCAGTTTGGAATCTGAGTCATGTGGTACTCAATGAATTATCAATTCTTGCCAGTGGCAATAGTGGTAATGTTCAGAACATTTAAAGTATTAACTTTAATTCATTTATGTCTTGCCTTGAAAAAGCTGGAGAGAGGCAGAAATTCAGAGAAGATCAGAATCACATGTGATTGTGTCCATTTTACTGTTTTAGTCCATTCAGGCTGCTATAACAAAGTACCAAAAACTAGGTAGTTTATAAACAACCAAAATTTACTTCTCTGTTCTGGAGTGTAGGAAGTACAAGATCAAGATGCCAGCAAATTCAGTGTCTGATGAGGGCTATTCTCTTGTTCATATATGGTGCCATTTCACTGTGTCCTCACATGGTGAAACATGTGAACAAGCCCCATTGGGCCTCTTTCATAAGGGATGGATCCCATTCTCATGGGATGAAAAGAGCCCTCATAACCTAATCACCTCCCAAAGGCCTTAGCTCCTAATATCATCTCCTTGGTGATCAGGTTCCAACATATGAATTTTTCAGGGACATAAATATTCAAGCCATAGTATCCACATAAAAAATTGCTCCCAAGATGCCCCTAACTGTGATAGGTGTCACTATGATAGGTGTTGTCAAGATTAGAGGAGTTAGAGCCATGGATGAACAGAATGGTCCATATGTTTCTTCATCTCTGAAAAGAAGCTTAACACAAACAAGAAGTATATGATGGCACTAGAATCAAAGGGCTCCACGTGGTACTGAAAGGGAAAGGGTGGCCCACCTGTTCCACCCCCAATCAGCCTGACCAGGAGAACCTTCGAGAGCTTCCAGAAGGCAGTAGACACAAATATGTTTTATATCAGTTCCAAAGACTCACAGAATCAGTAGCGACCTTAGCCTTATCACCAACAGCTCCTTCATTTTATAGGTGAGAGAAATCTGGATGAAGAGTGGTAAAAGCATATCACTCAAGGTTATAGGTAGTCACAGGCCTGCCATGAGAGCTGAACACCCCCACTAGCGTATGCCTTCTGCTACGCAGAATTCTGGGATGACCTCCAGTGATTCTCATCTTTGTATAATCCGCTTCCCTTTTGGTGTGGGTGGCACCTGTAAAAATGATGAGATACCACTCTCATGATTATGTTATATTTTGTGGCAAAGAGATATTATCCTGGGTGAGTCTGATCTAATTAAAAAGCTGGCTTCCGGCTAGTGGCAGAAAATAAAGTCAGAGAGATGAGCTCTAGCTGGCCTAGAAGAAAGCATCTACTTTGTGAACTCCCTGTGGGGACTATGTGGCAAGGAGCTGCCAGTGGCCTCCAGTAGTTGAAAGAAGTCCTTGGATGACAGATAATAGGAAAATAGGAACCTCAGTCCTACAGCTGTAAGCAAATGAATATTTCTAACCAACAAGTTAGATTGGAAGACGACCCAAGCTCTAGATGGGAACTAAAGCCCCAGCCAACACTTTGATATCAGACTGGTGAGATATTAAGCAGAAAATCCAGCCATGCTGTGCTTGAACTTCTGATCTGCAGGAATTCAAAGATAATAAATGGGTTATGTTTTAAACTGCTAAGTTTGTGCTAATTTGTTATGCAGCAAAAGTAAACTAATATACTCCCAAATGAATTTATCTGGGCAGGGCTCTTTTGATTTCAAAGAACTGAAGCTTTATCAAACCAGCTTGAGTAGAATAGAAAATGGGATGAGAGATAATTATTATAAAGGCAGAAACTGCATAGAATCCAAGGGCAAAAACAGAATAAAAAACTGAATACTAAAAAAAATAAAAATAAAAACAACTAAAAAGAGTAAGCCTGAATTCTTGCAAAACTTTTATAACTGAATTAGTCACCTCATCTACCCACCTCACTGTGAACCCCATGTTCTAGACACATGAACTATTCAGTTATTTAAACTACTTCCCTGCTGCTATGCCAGGGTAATAAATACATTTTCTCTTGATGCCTAGTTCATTTGACTGGCCATAGCTGTCTGTAGTGCTGCTCTGAGGAAGATTATGAGATTGATGTTTGGGATCAGCAAGAATGATGAATTAGGATAGCAGGTAGTGGCTGTGTAAGCAAGGGAGTGGCTAATAGCCTGTGCCCACCTATTTGCCAACCCAGTGGTCTGTCACTTTTTATTCTGCCTCTCCAGTTTGAAATTTCTCTTCCCTGCTAGCCCAAATTCTACTAATCATTCAAGGCTTCTCCAAGAAGCCAGTCCTGATCACTCCTCACTCTCCTCATCCACAATTAGAATTATTTTCTCCCTCTTCCTGGTCCCAGAGTACTTACAGAAATTATTTAAAGAAAGTACTTGAAGGAAAATGCTTTAAATAAAAATACCTCAATTTTCAAATGTAATACTGTTTGGGGTTGAATTATGTCCTCCACAAAGATATTTTGAAGTCCTAACTCCCAGTATCCCAGGATGTGATCTTATTTGGGAAATTGGGTCATTGCAGATGTCGTTAGTTAAGACAAAGTAACACTGGAGTAGGGTAGATCATTCATCCAATTTGACTGTTGTTCTTACTAGTAAAGAAGGGACAGAGACAAGGCATCCTTATGGACTGATGACCAAGTAAAGACAGGGACAGAGATTGTAGTTGTGCTGTCGCAAGCCAAAGAAAGCTTGCAGCTACCAGAAGCTGGAAGAGGCAAGGAAGGATCCTCCTCTGGAAGCTCCAGAGGAAGCGTAACCCTGCTAACATCTTAATTTGAGACTTCTATCCTTGAACTCTGATAAAATAAATGTCTCTCATTTTAAGCCACCCAGTGTGTGGTACTCTATTATCACAAGCCTAAAAAACTAACACACATGCCCTATTAGGTTTTTTGTAAATTTCTGTATCTTTTATTAGAGTCTAAGCTCTCTGAACACAAAGTCTGTATTGTATCCACCTTATTTTCTTACATGATAGATATTTTCAGTAAATTTGAGACACATGGAAGGATTTATTAACACATTTGTTGATTCAGCAAATATATATTGAGCATCTATTATGTGTCAGATACAACTCTAGGCCCTTGGACATACAGCAGGGTACAAAATAAATTTTTAAGATCCTGACTTCAAGAAGCTTTTCAATGAATGAATTAAAGACCAATTGATGGATAATGAACAACTATTACATCTTCCAATCTGACCAGGATTGGTTCGGGTATCTGAAGTAAGCTAAATTTGCAGAATGAGTTTAATAGTTTAATGCATTCAGCTTCTAAGGTTAATGCAATGGCTCTTTGCAGGGGGAATTTTCATCCCCAGGGAATGTTTAACATTGTCTGGAGACATTTTTGATTATTGCAACCAGGAGAGAAGGCTACTGGCATCTAGCAAGTAGAGACAAGGGTTGCTGCTAAACATCCTACAATGCACAGGACAGACCCCACAGCAAAAAAAAAAAATTGCTGAAGTTGAGAAACCTTGAATTAGAGTATACAGGGAAACCTGAGAATAGGTAAGAAAGTGAATGAATCTGTATCATCTCCCATCAGCTAAGCACTGAGCTGAGATAGTTAGATAGGTCAATGTACTTCATCTCATTTTATAGATGAAGAAACCAAGCCTCAAAGTTAAATAACTTTCCCAAGACTGAACATTTAGTAAGTGTTAATGCCAACATTAACCCAGGTCTGACTCCCAATGTTCCTCCACATCACAGCTGCTTTGTTCAGTACAACTTCCCTGACTTGAAATTGAATTGAAGTTGAACCCCAGGCGTGAGGACATTGAATCCCAATCAATAGATATAAAGAAGACTCCTGGGGCCATTGTTACACCGCCAGGCCTTCAAGAGTGCTCTGCAGGGACTGTGGGTATCATGGAGTAGACAGCCCCATCTGGGGATCAGCTCAAAGTGGGGGTGGGGAGATTGAAGAGCTGACCCTCCCCTAAACTGCTGAGCCAGATAGAAGCATAGGTAATGAAAGGCTATTCTCTAGTAATACAGGAGTTCCATAAACTAATGAGGACAATTGGGAAGTGGGAACAGGAGAGAAATATCTAAAATGAAATAACGAGAATATAAAAACTACAGTAAATAGAAAAAGATAGAGACGAGAAATATTTGAAAAAGGGGGGCTAGAAACACAGTTTATTTGTCCATTCAACTGATATTTATGAAGCACCCACTTTGTGCTAAGTAATACCCAAACACTGGATTGTATGCTGGTGAACAAGTAGATGTGGCTCCCTGTCACCATGAATTACAGTCTGATGGAACACATCAAAACAATCCCGTAATAGGGGTGTGTGTGTGTATATATGCACACAGATTTAGTCTCAATTACATTTAGTGGCAGTTTGGAGAATCAAGAGGCTATTATGTAACCTTGAGTTTCCATGTTTTCTTAAATTATGCATCCTCTTTCAGCCTCTTTACATGCTTTCTTCAAGGGTAACAGCATAATGATGATAATGATCTTCTTTCTTGTGTTCAAAAAGATTGCTCGGCAGCCTCTGATGAGACTTAAGCAATAGGAGACAAAAGGAAAAAGAGGACTGGGTTTGGAGTGGCACATTAGAGGAAATTAGCTGGGAGGATTAAGGCTCTTCAGAAACAGAAAGGCTCTTTCTAGAGTGACCTAGTTGAAATGATTTAAATATATATATATCATATTTGGCACTCTAATAACTTAAAATCCTATTTTTCTTGTTGTTGTTACCATCTTCATATTCCCCTCCCACAGAGAGCTTCACAACAGTCAGTTCTAAAACAAGTGGCTACAGTAAATTACAGATTTTTCTGGGGAGGTTTCTGATAAATCTTTGAAGCAGGTAAATTCTATCTTCAGGGTTCATTCATGCCCAATGCCTAGAAGAGTTCTAGCCCATAGTAATTACTCAATAAATATTTGCTGAATAAATGAATGCTCTTTTCTTTCAGGACAACCTCCCATCCTTGAAAGGTACTCAGTGCTTTCTCTTTCTTTGATGACTGTGGGGGTCACCCTTGTAGTTCCTGATATCAATCATCCATTTACATATTTGATGAGTACTTACTGTGTGTCAGACATTGTGCTACCAGACACTTCGAGACAGAAGTATAATTATAGTTACTGCCGTTATTGGGTTATTTATCATTATCACTATCACCTGGGAAATGATATGCACTCGTCAATGGAAAACATTCATTTTTTAAAAGTTAATCTATTTTAGCAAGAGATTGTTTCTCTATTATTCTATCAACCCCTTTACCTCTGCTTCTTCCTCGAAAGTCAGCTCCGAGGAAGCAAGAAACTTGCCTCTTTCATTTACAGCTGTGTCATCACTGTGTGAACACAATCTGGCATATAGCAGCTGTTCAATAATTACATATTGACAGAAAAAATAAATGAGTAAATTTGTAAATGCATAGAAAGGATTTTGGAAGAATATGGTGAGCAGGGAGCTTGGTAGATAGAAAGAAGGAAGAGAATATATCTCTTTACTTAATACACTTTTATATTTTTAAATATTCCATAAGAAGCCTGTGTTATTTGTATTTTTTTAATAAATAAGTTTTTGTAAAGATTTTAATAGCAAAATTAGATCAGTTTATACAAAGATTATAACTCAACTTTCTGCCGTTGAATTAAAGTCCTACTATATGAAGCAAACCGCCCTCAACAAAAATCATAGGATAAAAATATTGGGTACACAATAAGAAATAACAGAAAATGAGCAAGAAAGAACCCAGACTGGATTTAGTCATTGCTATGGTCTGAGTGTTTGTGTGTCCCCCAGATTTATATGTTGATATCTGAACCCCCGAAGTGAAGGTATTAGAAGGTAGGCCTTTTATGAAATAATTAGTTCATGAGGGTGAAGTCCTCATGAATGCAATTAGTGCCCTTTATAAAAGAGGCCTCAAAGACTTGCCTTGTCCCTTACACCATGTGAGGACATAGTTAGAAGACATGATCTATGAGCCAGAGGTTAAGCCCTCCCCAGAGACTGGTGGCACCTTGATCTTGGACTTCCCAGCCTTCCAAACTGTGAGCAATAAATTTCTGTTGTTCATAAGCCACCCAGTCTAAGATATTTTCTTAACCCAAACAGACTAAGACAGTCATCATCAACTAATAATTTTGTCATTTTTAGAAATTCTTGTTTAAACCTTCTAGATGAGTGGTTCCTTCTGAACTGCTTACAGAAGCTTCCAGAGCAAGAAGATGATTAAAAATATGACTGTCTTTTAAAGGCTTAATTTTGTCTGAGTGGCACATTACATACATACATACATAGAGGTAGACATTATACATACACATTACATTAGATACATAAGTTATAAAGGTATGTAAGGCATATCTTTCCTGTTCCCAAGAAGAAGCTGCCCCCAAGAAAGAGCTTAAGGTCTGATGGATAAGACAGATATGTGAATAGAAGAACTGTGATACAATGTGCCAACATCTGAACAAATTGTTCTTGATAGGAGTTTGCTCATTAAAGAAGTTAAGAGAGAACTAGGGGAGAAATACATGTCTGGTAGTTCTTGATGAATAATCAGTCTTTCTTGTAGCAGCAACCAATGCTCTTGAACTTTTAATAGAAAAAATTGACTGGAAACCTAATATGTGTTTAGCAGGGATGAGAGAGTATTAGAAAGTGATAGTTGAAACAGTATTTCACTTCCATAAGCCCTGCTTGTTTGAATCATATGTAATTATCTAATGAGAAGAAATACATAACAAAGGCTAATAACTACCTTGATGACTACTTGCTTCAAGACAGTATGTTAATTTTTGCCCCAAACCCTAGCTCTTTACCTATAAAATAAATACTATAATATATTGAATAGGCAGAGCTGTGGAAAAATAAAATGTTTGTTTTTTCCCAAATTATATCACATGGATAAGTGGTCATGTTGCTACTTAGAATAAGAATTATCAATGAGAAAAGCATCTTGCCAACACTTCTGACATTTTGTGTTCCCATTATACAGAACTACTTGCAATTCTGCAAACACATACATACAACATAGGATTTCCACTCCCTTCCCACTCACATTAAAACTCTACTTAGAAATCACCTTCTCTCTGACTTCCCCAACTTGCCAATAGTCTATCTCTCATTCTTTCCTTTGAATTAATTCTTTTCCTGTTATGTTCTTCTCTTATAATACCTAACTCACAATAGTGTAGTTTCTGGTTGATATGGTTCTCCTTTCCTACCACCCTACAGCTCCCTGAGAACAGACAGTATCATGGCTCATTCAACCTCACCTTTTCAGTATCTAGTACCTTGTCTGGGACAATGGTGGTGTGAAGTCTGGAAAACAGAAATTCTTAAGCCAGAATAATCAGTAAAGAGGCAATGTTTGTTTAAATAAAAAAAATCCAGGGGCAGAGTTCATATTTTCTCCACCCATCCTAAATATCAAATTCTTATACATAAAGCTCAAATGTACTAAGCCATTGTGTTTTAAACCTAATTATCAACCTCTCTGCTGTGGTTTGAATGTATCCCCCAAAAAGCATTTGTTGAAAACATAATTCCCCATGTAACAGTGTTAGGAGGTGGCGCCTGGTAGGAGATATTTAGGTCATGAAGGTTCCACTCTCATGAATAGATTAATGCTGATTATAAAAGGGCTTGAGGCTGAGAGTTCAAGACCCTTTACACTTATCTATGTGTTCTTGCCGTCTTTTGCCCTCTCTTTGCCCTTCTTCCATGGGACGACACAGCACAAAGGCCCTCATCAGATGCTGGTCTCTCAGTCTTGGACTTCTCATCCTCCAGAACTACAATCCAGTGAATTTCTGTTCATCATAAATTATCCAGTCTCAGGCATTCTGTTATAGTAGCACAAATGGACTAAGTCATGCTCCTACACTCAAAACTCACAAATATATTTCTATTTCTGCAGTTCTGATCTCAATGAATGATACCACCACCCACAGTTACCCAAATCAGAAGATAAGACATCATATGAAGTAGACATCTATTGTTTTATCTACCCACTAGCTCTTCACTTTCATTCCGATGAACCATGCCATGAACTCTGTTTGAAGGAGCTGTCCCTGGCTAACTCTTAGCCCAAGTGCTTTGGAATAACACAGTCTCTAGGGGAAGTGCACATACCTTGTCAAAATCAGGTATACTCATTTCACCAGTCACAGTGATTGGCTCCAAGAAGGATAGTGGTCTAACTTAGACTACATCCATAAGGCTCAGTTCTACTGTTGTTTGACCCACTGGAGAAGTAGAATCTCTCTTTCCTGAGGCTGAGTGCTGAGATAATGTCAGGCTGAGACTACTAGAGGCATCACACTGAGCCTAAGAACAAAGCCTGGAGAAAATACTGGACAGATGGTCCCTGAGAACAACATTTGACACCTTAATGAAATTACACCTGAAGATTGTTTAGTTACTTGAATCTAAACATTTCCTATTTGTTTAAGCTGGCTTGGGCTGGGTTTTCTGTTATTTGCAGTAGAAATTTATATCATTATGGACTCTCCCTCTCCTATCCAATCAATCACTAAATGGAGTCCATTGCACCCATTTAATATCTCCTGAATCTGTCTATTTTACTAGATAGTGCCATATCCACTGGCAAGAGATGCTTGCTATCTGCATTGCTTACTGAATTTTAGCCTCAACTTTCTGCTCTTGTTTTTCACTCTCTCCAAGCCAATCTCTATGCTACAATCAAGGTGATTTTTCTAAAATACATGACATGATCATATGACTATGCTGAAACCACCACCTGCATTAGACTTTCTCTTACTCTTTCAGTCTACCAGGGCCTTTCTTTCTGTCCTGTCAACCGCCATCCTTTGGTATTGTGTGCAGGTCACTTTTCTACAAACAACTCCAGCAGTTGCGTGACTTTTGCCTCAACCTCCTGCCCTGGTCTTGCCCTTCTCTAATCCAGTCTCTACACTGCACCCTGTAAAAATTTTCTAAAATATGTAATAGGATAATATTATTGTCTTTCTTAAAAATTCTTCCATATCTCCCCATTGCCTACAGTATAATATCTGAAACTTACACTACATGGAAGGTCTATGCTTACTTCTCTAGCTTTATTGCTAACTACTCCCCTCACCTGTACCCTTCTCTTCAGCCATACTAAACTACAATCGATTCCCTTAATGCATTGACCTGTCTTACCTCCTGACTTTTGTTCATTCAGTTTCCTTGTTTTGGAAAGATTTCTCTACTGCTTCCCTTTTCCCCAGCCAACCCTACCTACTTGTTATTAAAACAAGTGGTCAGACATTGATCTCAAAACAATGCTTAGACATTAGTGTATCTGGAAGCCTTTCCTATTGCACCTTACCCAAGTCTGGGTGAGATATATTCCTCCTGGGTAGTACGTAATAATCTTGTGCATACCTCTCTTGCAGCACTGAATTATAATTGCCTGGCTTAATTTGTCTGTTTTCTGCCTATACAAAAATCCCATGAAAGTAGGAATTGTGTCTTATTCAGTGTCATATCCTCAGCATCTGACACAGAGCTTGGCACAAAATCAATGCCTAATAAATATCTGTAGACTGCATGGTTAAGTGTACAGTAACTTGAAAAAATATTCTACCCTAAAGTTGATAAATATTTTCTCCTAAAGATGGGAGTCAACCTTAGCTGCTGCCTCCCTCAGAGCTGAGAACAGGTCTCATTGCAGCAGAGGGAAAAAATAAGCAGGAACAGATGATGCGGCATATGCAGCTCCTTGCTCTTTTCCTGCAGCAAGAATTCACTTTCGCTTTCAGGTAGGCCCAGGCTGCTGTGCAGTCTATTCCAATGGCCTCCTCAGGGAGCCTAGAGGAAAGACGACTTGGCACTGAGTGAATGAACTGCGTTCTGATGAGAAAGGGGGGGATTTTCCACCACAGTATCAGTCCAGCAGACTGCTAAGCGGCTGCATTTGTTGGGTGATGGGGAGGAGGAAGGAAGACTAATAGACCAACCCCGGCCAGTGGTGCAATGCAGCTTCCAGGGAAGAGAAAACAGTGAATTTTCCCTGGCCACATACCACACTACAAGAAGAGAAGGGAGGTGGGGAGAAGAGGCCTTTTGGACACTGATCTTGTCCCAAATCTGAGTAACTCCATCCTTTCCTTACAAGTCTGTCCGAAGAGTGCCCTTTGCTGCGTGCCTTCCCTAAACCCATCACCTCAATTAAACCTTCCCTAACTCTCCAACTTACAGCAATCTCTCTGACTCTCCTACCAACCACCATACCACTTACTGACCAAACATCCATTGGTACTAAGTACTGACCACTTTGCCACAAACTGCTATGGCTGAGTTGCCATGCATTTTCTTATTTAACAATAGAAGCAAGCCTTCACTTTCCTCCCCAACCAGATTGAAAGGTCAGGGATTACATTGTGTACTTCTGTATGTGTCCTTTATACTTTTGTGGCATTAAGCACAGTGCTGTTTGTGATTAAGATATTAAGAATCAGGGCCAGGCATGGTGGCTCCTGCCTGTAAACCCAGTGTTTTGGGAGGCTGTGGTGGGTGAATTACTTGAGGTGAGGCGTTAGACCAGCCTGGGCAACATAGTGAGACCCAGAAAAACCTTTTTAAATCACTGGGTGTGGGGCCATACACCTGCATTCCTATTTACTCAGGAGGCTCAGGCAGGAGGCTCTCTGGAGTCTAGAAGTTCAAGGCTACAGGGAACTGTGATCATGCCACTGCATTCCAGAAGGGGTGACGGAGAGAGATCTTGTCTCAAAAAAAAAATTGAGAATCAATCAACAGATGGCTAAATAGATTGTCTGGTTTACTCATTCATGGAAAGGCTTACTGTAAAGGAATCTACTAAATAGACACAGACAAGGCTTTCTACAGGAATCAACTTCTCCTGACCCGAAAACCCCAGAGTATCAGTGGCAGATCTTCATTTTACCCTCAACCAAACGACATTTGATAGACAGGATCAGGTGCTGGAAAATATGAGCTTCCATGGATCCTGTATCATATGCTATCTATCTACAGTTAGTTCATAATCTGCAATTCTATCCCCAGAGTTCCTAGGGTTATGTTAGTACCACTGCCACTAGTCCCTATTTGGTTTAAATGGAATCGAGATGTACATTACTTAAGTAATAGTGAAATGTCTGTCATTTCAGAGAAAGAATTTGTCCTCTGCACATTTGACAAGTACAAGTGCACCCCCTTTCCTGTGATATGGGAATCAATGTAGAATATTCACAGCTACTATCACATTTAAGGTAAGATATTATAAGTCCTTAGGGCTTCAAGCACAATCAAGATATGTCTCCACTCTCAAAAGAGATTGCAGTCTAGAACTTGTGTTCAGCAAAGGGTCGGTTCACCAAACAATAGGAGTTCGACAAAGGGAATAAACATATCAAAGGAAAAGGAACATGGGTTGAGCACCAGTGTAACCATGGGATTTAGTCAGTGAAAGAGGTCAGTTAGTGTGAGGTCATTCTAGGCTAAGGAAACTGACAAAGCCAAGTATAAAGGCAGGAATGTGCCACACTGTTCAAGAAACAGTATGAAAATCAATCATTTGCAAAACAGATAAGTAAATTGATGGTTATCACATAACAAGACTCACAATAGCAGTCTCTTTAACAAAATGTGAAACCTATTACTAGAGTTGTTTTAGAGGGTTGTTGGAAATCTAAAGCCGTTTTAGAGAATTATTGGAAATCTGCACTGCATCTTTAAGGTTTTGCAGTATGAAGCTGCTTGTGAGACTGCATTCATTGCCGAGAGCTGGAAGAGTGCTTCTCGAATCTTAATACAAATATGAGTCATCCGGGGATTGCGTTAACATGCAAATTCTGATTCAATAGATAAGGGGGGTAGGCCCTGAAATTCTGTATTTCTACCTAGCTCCTAACTAACATGAATGCTACAGGCCCATGAGCCACATTTTTAGCAGCAAAGTGCTAGAACATCTTTCACTTTGTTGAAGTAACTCCTATCTATCATTAAACATCCTAGATGATAGAATCCTTGGAAGAAGAGATCATATATTGCAAAACATGTAAAAGAATAACTGTAATCAACTTTATTCCCCATACTGGTTCAAACAGAGGCTGCTTACTATCAAATGTGTATTCCAATCAGAACAACAATGTAGGACTTTTAAGGCCTGTCACAAGGATCAGCAATGTACTGCCTATGAGCTAAATCCAGGCCCCCCACCTGTTTTTATAAATAAAGCTTTATTGGAGTATAGTTACACCCATTCATTTACACATTGTCTATGGTTACCTTTATGCTACAACGTCAGAGTTAATTCACTGCCACAGAGACCATATGGTCCTCAAAATCTAAATTAGCTGCTATGTGGCCCTTTTTCTGTAAAGTTTGCTGACTCCCGGTCCTGTAAGATTGAGGACACGATTTCTGAATGTCTTACTAGCTATGAACTTACACACTCAGCTACACTTTAAGCTTTCTGCCCTCAAATCCAAATGTCTAGGACAGTGCTAAGAAAAAATACAAAGTCCCCCCCAAATTATCTTGTTCAGAAAATCCCCACATCATCTGGCTGGTCAGAGAGATGGTAGGAGATATGAACCAAGAGGGTTCATATAAAACTCTTGGCAATTGCAAAACACTTTCAGCACATTTATATCCTTGGGTATGACCTGTGAAAGAATGGTGTGCTGGTTCAGGAGTAAATTCAAGCAAAGGCAATGTTAAACTGCAGGTATATGGTTGTTTTCACCCATTCTGGAACCCAGATCAGATTTTGTGGTCTGACCCATCTTGCTTGATAAAAAGCCAATCCTTTTGAGAATCCTTGTTTCAGTTTCTATTCTAATCTTGTCATAGAATTATGAGAGCTTCAAAAACACAGAAAGTAAATCTCTGCTAACTTCCTGGGGAATTTAAACTGTCCCAGAAAAGAGGCATTTTTCCTGGATACTCTTCCCACCTGTTCCATTCGCCTGGATTCGTCAATCATGAAGCTCAAAAAGAAATTAGGAAGGGTGCATGTGAAGGAGGGGCAGGAGCAAAAGTAGGTGCTCTTAAGAGTTTGGCATGAGGAAAGTGAGGCCTTCTGAGAATTAAACTATAAAATCAACAGAAATGAATCATACTAAATATATGAGAAGTCATGTTAAAGATTGCACTTCCAGGCCTGTAAGACTTGACGTTCATCCAGACGAGATTATTAGCACATTTAAAGGAAGACGGGGGGATGTGCCTGGCAACAGAAAAACTGCTCAGCAAGAGAAGCCTGGAGTGGAGAGGAAGATGTGAGGAGTTAACATTTGTGGTACTTTTCTTCGCCCAAAGCGGAAGAGAGGATGCTCAGGACTTATCTCTTTTGAGGATTTCTTCCTTCCTTTCTCCCTAATCTCTCGCATCTCTCCCCTCTTCAAAACTTCTTTCCCTTTCACCCATCCCCCTTCTCCAGTGCCCCGCTTCTCTCTCTCATCTTCCCTTTTTCCTTTCCACAAACATGTGTATACTATATATTCGGCATTAGGCCCTGTGCTGTAGAGTCTGGGGATACATGGAAAAAAAGTGGACATGATCTCCACTCTCAGGAAACTCAGAAATCTAGTGGAGGAGGCAGGCATTAGTCAAATAATGGCACATAGAAATGTGTAATTTCTCTAAGTAATGCCTGTGGTAAATGCTATAAAGCAGTAGCACAATGCAACCTTAGGGTCTTTGCACTTGCTATGTCTTCTATCTAGAACCTGCTTTTCCTAGATACTCTTAAGGCTATCTGCTTACTTTCTTTGGGTCTCTGCTCAAACATCATTTATCAGTGGAACCCTCTCTGATAACCCTGAATGCAAAACACCAACTTCCTCCTTCCTCACCTCTTGGGTGCCATTTACATTTTCTCTATCATATTTATTACTTTCAGATATTACATATATGTATATGTTTCACATTTTCTTTTAGTGGTGGTTCTTTTTTGTATGGCTCTGTTCTTGGAAGGATGGAAAGTTAGCTTCATGAGAACATGGGCTTTGCTCTGTTATATTCCTAGGATCCATAGTAGACACAGATACATGTTTATTAAAAATATGAATAAAATATATATATATCATCTGAAAGTGTTATTACAATTTGTTAAAAGAGTAATAGGAGTATACTAGGATCAGGAAGAGGAAAGCCGTAGTAGGAAGAGAGGAGCAGGTAAGATCTTGGAGACTAAACAATGGAGCTAGAGGGAAGATGAGGCAGAATCATGTCAGACTTCATGACATGAGTTTAATAACAAGTTATTTTTTCCACTTTTATTTTAAGAGCAGTTCAAAGCCATGGAAGGCCTTAAACAGAGATGACATGTTCAGATTTTCATTTTTAAAATGTCATCCTGGCTACTGATTGGATGGTGGATCAGAGGGATCAGAAAATGCCATAACGCATTTGAATCATGCAGCAAACTCCCCTTCTCTGATTCCATGCTCACTAAACTCGTCTCTGATTCAAATTTGGCTTTCTGGAATTTGACAGAGAGAGACCACGACATGTGCTTTCGAATGTACATGAGGGATGCGTGAGTCAACATAAAGCAGTAAATGCATATTCTGTGTTTCCTGTCAGTCTCGTCAAACTCAGGTTCTCTGAAACCCTCCTGTGAGATAGATCCTGCCTAAAGCAGTAAAGCTGACGGTCAGTCCTTAGGTCTCACCCATAAGCCTAAATTAAATGTCCATTCTGCAGCGCCTCAGCAGCACCCCAGCTGACCTGCCCTGATAAATCCCCAAACTCAAACCTTGCTGTCCACTTAAGTCTTTGGGCTACTAAGCAGAAAATCACTGTTTAATTCTGAAGAGGCCTTTGTAGACTTACATGAAATTCCAAGCCAATGCAAAACCCAGCTTAGCTGGTGGCTGATCTCAAAAAATGAGCAGTTATGCGCAAGGAAATGCCATGGTTCGACAACTCTGACTTTTGGGGGAGCAACTCCAAATGAACATCCATAAGGATCATTATTTGAAGTGACGACAAGGTAACAAATAAGGTATTTGTTTGAAAGCAAATAAAACTAATCACTGAGGTCCTGCTCAAATCATTTGGAAAGAAATTTGCCTGCTGAAAATGTGAAATGCAGCCAATGAATCAACCACACCCATGAAAGGACTAAAAGGGACTTCCAAACAATGAAGTACAAATGAAACTTCTAAAACACCAACAGCTTGTTCCCTTAATGCAACCCCATTCCACAGGACTTTTTCTACCCAGACATCTGAAGAGCCTAGCCATCACACAGCTTCCAAGATGCCCCCACACCCATTCCAAATATCACTCTAAAACCAAATTTTTCCAGGTTGGCAGTATAACCACATAGTATCCTACACAAAGAAAATAAAACAACATTATTTCCACATGTCATCCTTGACATTTACTTTTGTGGGTTTTTTGTTTGTTTGTTTGTTTGTGTTTTGGCTCCTAGTTTCTAAAGAAAAAAGTCACTTCCTCCAGGATTCACTGTTAAAAGACATTAATTCTACTCCCAGCTTTGCTACTAACTAGCTATGAGACCTTGAAAAGGATCTGAGCTACAGTACATGACATTTATTTGTTTTTTCATTCAATAGCCTTTGATACTTTACACAATGCCAGGCCCCATGCTATGTTCTTAAGAAATAAAGGTGCACAAGAGAAATCCTCTTCTAAGACATTCCAAGCTCCTTGGGGACAAGAACAGCATTGCAACGACAGCAACATGCTGTGGCAGAAATATGCAGAGTATTAAGTGGGCTTAGAGGACAATGCGGCTCTGCCCACGGGAAGCTGGAAATGCATCCAAGAGGAAGTGGCAGCTGAATTAAGATTTGAAAGAAGAGTTGAGTTCACCAGGGAAATGGGGCTGGCCTCCTCTGGGGATGGAGGATATTCCAAAGACATAGCATGAGCAATGGCATTGAGGTAAGAAAACAAATGTTTTGTTGAAGGAAACTGCAAATCTTCAACAGAACCAAGGGTGTTATGAGTTGTGCAGGGTGAGAATGAACAGAAGATATGGGATAGGACATTGTGCCTTATACTGCCAGGCCTCTGAGCCTATCCACTTAGTACTCACTATTCCCATTCATGCTGACTACTCTTTCTGCCTGCACCAGTGAATCTTTTCCAGAGTGCTTTTGCTGATCTCAGCAGCATGTTCTTCCTATTCACAGGGTGGACTGAAGTACTGAGGTGTTAAAACCACACACCAATGATGGATGGTAGTTGGTTGATAAATACTCAACAAGCTCAGCCTCTGAGACAGTGCCCTGTAATTCCCAGTGTGCACATAAGCACACATAATTAGCTTTCTTCCCTTCCCTGTTTCACTTCTCCACTTGCCTAACATTGTTTCCCAGGATGACTCCCTGATATGGTTTGGCTGTGTCCCGACCCACATCTCATCTTGAATTGTAGTTCCCATTATCCCCATGTGTCATGGGAGGGACCCAGTGGGAAGTAATGGAATCATGGCAGTGGTTACGCTCACGCTGTTATCATGATAGCAAGTGAGTTCTCACAAGATCTGATGGTTTTACAAGGGGCTTTTTCCCTTTTGCTTGGCACTTCTCCTTCCTGCCGCCATGAGAAAGACGTGTTTGCTTACACTTTCACCATGATTGTAAGTTTCCTGAGGCCTCCCTAGCCATGCTGAAGTATGAGTCAATTAAACCTTTTTCCTTTATAAATTACCTAGTCGTGGGTATGCCTTCAATAGCAGTGTGAAAATGCACTAATAATACACTCTCCAAATAAATAAATAACTTGCACTGAAATGTTTGTCTTACTTTGGGTTTCCCTTAAAGATTTCAGTACAAGTTATTTATTTGGCATGTGTGCAGTATGTGCTGCATCACAATTACTAAGATGTTCCTCTCCTGAGGGTTGGGATGAAATGCATGTAGAAGGCTTAGGCATTAGCTCTAGGGATTTAAAGACACGAATGCAATATTAAGCATAAAAATGGTGAAGTTGTCTGTCTTGTTTTAATGGCAATAGAAAACTTGAAAGTACAATGACAGATCAGGCAACTATCAACTCAGGGCACAATGTGAAAGGTGGAGAGGCTCCATGGCAGCATGAAAAGAGACTTAATTTCCTGCAGCTTGAAGGCAGACTATGGATGAAGATAACACCCAAAATCTGATTGTAAAAATGACAGAGTTTAAAAGGAGGCTAAATTCACAGCTCTGGCAAGACCCTTATGTGAGAGTTCAGGTCCTAAAGGGAATGAATGAGTTCCTGAGAACAGGAGTAAGAATATTTGGTGAATCTGCTTGAGAACATTCAAACCTCAAATTACCCTCACCTGTCTGGGCTAACAGAAGAGGCTGCTTCCACATAGATAAAGAACATCTCTCCACGGCCTACAAAGTATGCAAAGCCCTTCGTTTGAGATAGACTCATTGTAAGATAATCTTGACTTCTTCAAAATCTTTCCTTATCTTCCCCCATTGCTTTGAGAACAGTGAAAAATACATTTGACTAATTAGAAGATTTATTATTAATTAACTTTTAGCATGTGTGTGCCTCTCATTGTATACAGTTAAAAGAACTCCTACTTTTAAGCATTTTATGTGAACTAACTAAATGTTAAAATAGATTTCATTATAAAGATTTATGCCCTTGCATTTTATTTATTTAGTAAAGGTAGAAAAAGGAAAAAAATACACACAGTCTTAAGTTTATTTTTCAAATAAGATAGTACAATTATGTCAAATACATAGAACCTGCAATCACTACAGAAAATACTTTTGGATAGCAGTGACTCTAGACATACAGGATATATACGACCAAGTCACAGCATGGCCCAAGCAGAGACTTACTGAAATGGGAACGGGACCAAAATGGCAACCATGATCCTTGAGCCACAGGGTTCTGAGGTTACTGCTAATACACCATGCATGTGCCAAAGGCAAGGTAGATGGGCAGTTAACAAGAATAAAGCTTAACTCATAAAGCAAAAATATAAAAGCAAAAATATGACTCTTGAAACTCAATAATAACTTTCAAAACAAACCAATAAAACAATGTACAAAACATTTGAACAGATGTTTTGCTAAAGAAGATACCCAGATGGCAAATAAGCACCTGAAAAGATGATCAACATCATTAGTTATTAGGAAATGCAAATTAAAACCACACAGAGATACCACTGTACACTTAAGAAAATAGCTAAAATTAAAAAGACTGACCATATGAAATGCTGGAGAGAATGTGATGGAACTGGAACACTCACAGAACAACGATTTTAGGAAAGAAACTGATAATTTTTTACAAAGTTAAGATGCACCTCTTATGTCATGCATCCATATACTTCTAGATGCATATAAAGAGGAAAGAAAGTATACTTCCATACAAAGGCTTGTATATGCATTTTTAAAGCAGCTTTATTCATGAAAGCCAAAAACTGGAAACAGTCTATATGTTCATCAACAGGCAAATGGATAAACAAAGCATGGTATATCCTTATAGTGAAATACACTTATTAATGAAAAGAATACATTATAAGTACACACAACATAGATGACTTTCAAAACTATTACACTGGGCAAAAGAAATGGGGCTATGTCTACCCTCGCACAAACAGCAGAATTGCTATTGCTTACTACAAAAGCAGTAACTCCCCAAACTCAGTGTTCCTCAACCATGTTGTAAACCCACTGTGTGTGTAGCATCTACTCAGGCCTCTCCACATCATTCCCATGTGATTTTGAACAGTGGTAATGCCAAGGATAGAGGCTATGCATGGACCCAACAGCATGATGCCCCACTCACCAAGGGTAATGTAGTAATCCCCACTGTCAAATATTTAACTTGTTGGCTAATACCAACCAGCCATTTGTTGGTAAGTCAATGATAGCAGTTTCTACTCTAAAAGGGTAGTGATTCATCCTGAAATTGATAACATATTCTGGTTATGAATTTTCCTTCTCTGTCTGTAATATCTTAGTCAGCATCACTATTTGATGGTACAGAGAATGTCTATTTACAAAGATCCTGTATAATATCACCTCAGACAAATGACTCACTTTAAGACAAAGGAGATGTGAAATGGGCATGTGATAATGAGATTAACTTTTCCTACCAATACTGCATTATCTAGAAGCTGCTGGCCTGATAGAATGTTGGAATAGTCTCTAGAGATGTAGTTAATATACCAGCTTAGGGATTAACCTTGCAAACTTGAAGTGCTGCTCTTCAAGATATGGCATATGGTTCTAGCCAATGGTCATTGTGTGGTGCTCTGTTTCCACCAGAATACCAGAATCTGGGAACTCATGGGCAAAATCTCTACTTCCAGTGATCTACAAAGGGAATTTGTGCTTCTCATCTCCACAACTTCAGGGTCTACTGGTCTTCATGGGGAGGCACTTTTGCCAGCAGACAATAAAGGTCCTTCTAACCCTAAAGCTATACCACCTGCCTGATCATTTGGGGCTTTCTATTGACAGGAACAACTGGAAGCTTCCATATTGTCAGCAGTAACTAACCCTAGGAACCATGAGAAGATTACTGCTACAGAGTTGGAGTAGTAGAGAGAATGTATGGAACTTAGGGGATTCATTGGGCCACCTCTTGGTATTTCCAGACAGTTGATAAACATGAAGCATTAATTCCAGAAGCCACAGAATGACTAGGGCCAGTAATAAGAAAGTTGACCCTCTGAGGGATGAAGGTCTGGACTACTCAATAGGGCAAGCAACCTAGAGAAGCAGAAGTTTTGGCTGAGGATGAGGGATATCTAGATGGATGGTAGAGGAAGGCAATGGTAAGTATCAATAGTAGCTTCAGGACCATCCACAGCAGTGGGTACTGTAGTTTATGCCACTAAACCTCTTTTTATTTTTTCTTCCAATAAATTGTAATCATCCACTATAATGAAGAACCAGTAAGGGAACAGAATAAACTTAATATGTGGCACTAGTAGATATCAAAGGGGAAAGGAAGAGTCCACCTGTTGGGCTAGTGGATATCGGAAGTAAAAGGAAGCAATTCTACCTGGCCTCCTGGGAGCCCCCTCAGCATTGAGCACAATTGCCTGGAGGCCGGAAGCTTCTCATTGATCAAATTTATGTTGTCTTCCTTCCCCTCCTTCTCTCACTTTCCCACTAGAGGAATGCAAAAGGCTATATGAGGAAAGTCGAGCTGGATGATTTCCACATTCACTTTTATTCTAAAGTTCTATACATTGAAGACCAAATCTGAGACTCAACCCCTTTGAGATTTTCCCCCTCATGAGCCCCATATCAAATTGAGCACATCTCGGTTCTTCTGCTTCTCAGTACTGGCAGTCTGGATGACAACTTTATTTCAGATTTACTTTACTTTCCAGTTGCTTAGAGGTCCCAGGGTGGTCTCCCCAACTAGATGCCTCCTCAATCCATATCATCTAAACTAGTGAGTTCCCAAGTATTTTATCTTCAAAGTAATAATAATAACCTCACCCAAGTACTCACAACAATCTTGTGAAGTAGGTTCTATTATTATTGTTCCTATTCTGTAGAAGCATGAACTAAGACTTGGGGATATTACATTATTTCCCCAAGGGCACTCGGCTCATAAGTGGAAGCATCAGGCTTTGAACTCAGATACTCTGTCTTCTTAACTATTATCCTCTAACACTTCTCAAGAACTATTTTTAATCACGTTTTTCCTTTATGAAAACCTTTTTTTGAAACATTTGTCTATATAAACTAATTAGATATGAATTACCAAATTTTATTAGATAATAATGAATTTATTTTCTTCTTTAATTAGCCAAAGATGTATGGAATTTCCAACCATAAACTTGAACAAGCTAGTATAATAACTAGAATATAATCTCTATAAAAGCTATTTGTTGAATGAATGAATGAATGAGCTTAGCTTAGATAAATTCAGCAAAAGTTAAATACATTTGACATTTAAGTTAGCCTCTGCAGTTTGGAAGGGGGTCTTTTTGTGTTAAATTATCCCAGATATAAAATATAAAAAACAAATTCAACAAACTTCATTGTCACTTGCTGGACTCTAAGTGGTCTAAGGATTCCAAATGGTTCCTCATCTGTTGAACTCTTTCTAGAAGGGTTTGGAGAATAAGTGGTTGTTGTTTTGTTTTGTCTTTTAATCTTTTGTTCTATTGGAAACCCTGAAGACTCTTTCTTTGCAAAAAAAAAAAAAAAAATGCTGATTTTTCAGGAATCAGTTTTGCGCTATAGTGGTAAGGAATAGAGCACTCAATCTCATTTGGACTACTCCTGACATACTGATTTCTCTGGTTTCACAGTTGTCCCCATATGTCACAGTTATAATTATCACTTAAAAATACAAATCAGATCCTAGCACTCTCCTACACAAAACCCTCATTGGGTTGCCAATGTTTATGTTAAATTAAATCTCAACTCCTTATGATGGCCTATAAGACTCTATAAGACCTATTTTCCAAGAAAAATACTATACATTTCTTTTTTTTCCCTTGGAAAACTGAACAATCCCCAGAAAATCCGTGAAATTTGGTGGATCTTCCTACTGAAATGCATTGTTCACCATTCAATCACCTGATAGTAGTTCACCAATCCATTCTTAGACACGGAACTTTCAATTTGTCTCTTGGTGCCTCAAACTTGAGTGTGAACTGACAGCTGAGGACAAGTGGGTATTTTAGGAAAGCTTCCAACATGAAAGAAAAAGACTCAAACAGGCAAACAAACAAAAACAAATTCATACTTAATAGTCTCACAGTTAAGAAAGCATAATGAAAATTTTTTGCATCCAAATAAGAAAAGGATGCCACGAAAATAACAAAACAAGTAGTGAAGAAGAAATCACTCCTGGTAGTTTAAAGTAGCCAAATAAAACACTCAATAAGAGGTTTAGAAGAAGGCATCAAGGAAATCTCTAGGAAAGTACACAAAGGACAAACAGAACATAGGAAAGAGGAAAGAAAAACAGGAAAGGAGAAACAGAGGGTCAAACAGGAAGTTTAACATCTCTCTAGTGTGGGTAGGAGGGAGACTCAAAAAATAGAGAAGTGATAAATTTATCAGGAAGGGATACAGCAAAATTTCCCAGAACTGAAAAGGAAATCTCCAGAAAGAAATGGAATGAGGACTATGAAAGGGGTAAATCTTGATTTAACTCAACACGGGCAATTAATAACTAATGTCTAAAGTTAACAAGCCAAGAAATAGCAGTATAAGCATGCTATTTAGAAACTTGGAGGTGAATACCCAAATCAATAGGTATGAGGCTTGAAATGAATCCCTCTGAGAAGAGAATCTGGAGGACAAGATAGAATAGGAAAGAGTAAGGGAGTGCTATTTATGTATATATATAAAAAATTATATGTACTCTTTGGTATCTTAAAATATGCACATGTATTACTTTGACTAAAATATAAAAATAAAGCTACAGTATATAAACTATGCAATAAATGGTTTTTTTCCAAGGCATGGTTTTTGTCCTGGGAATTTTGGCCTTTTGGTAGCACCTTTCAGGAATATTTTCCTCACGGTATTCTTTTCGAACCGATGTGCTTAATTTGTGATATCGTGCTGACGTGATTTTTATGGAAGTGATCTGAGGCCCATGCTTTGGGAAACTGGTCTATTTCAAAGGATTCCCTGTAATTGCAAGCATTACAACTCAGCTAGGGGTACTGCAGGGCAATTTGAGGAAAAAACAAACCAAAAACAAAATAGTTAAGTGTGATTTTGGTCTTTTTCTTTGTCCTGTATCTTCCCTGTCAATTGTAGAATTCACTGTGATTATCAGAAGTGCTGGCTAAGTATTCAGGCCCCTGGGTACTCTCATTTCTCCTATCTGTTCCCTATAGATACGGCTCATAGAATCCACCACAGTGATTTGCCCAGTATTAATAACTCAGAAGGTACCTCATAAATAGGAAAAGAAGGAAGAGACCGGAAGAATGGGTTATTAGAAAGTCATATGCAGGACACAACCAATTTTTTTATATCTGAAATGCTGCACAATGAACAATAATTCATTAGTTGGTGGTTGGCTCTACATATGGAAAATAATTTGTTTTGACTTTTATAATAAAAGACCTTCAATCTACAGTGATTGAGCATCTAAGCCAATGACCAGCACAAGATGTAGAAAGAAAAAAAATCACAAGCATTGACTAATGCTCATAAGTACTTTAAAGTCTCTTCTGGGATACAAAGTTGACACACATGAAACAAATAAGTGCGTAGCTACTATGTGATGTCATTTGGTCAGGGAGTACAGAAGAACTCACTGCCTCTCAAACAGACCAGAAATTCTTACTTGAGTAATAAAACGTATGCTACCTATATTGAAGCACTTTTCATGTATCCTTTTATATACTGTGCATTACTGCTCTATAAGTAATTATTATTACTCTCTCCATATTAAGAAAGACTTGGAGGAATTAACTATGTCTGATTCACACAGCCAGGGTGGCGATGGAATTTTAACTGATTTCAGACCTAGGTCCGTTTGCTTATTGTTCTAAAGAGCAGATAACACACAGAGAGATGCAGAAGAGAGGGGAAGCCATCGTAAGTGAGAAAAAAGAATTGGAGCTGGAATGGGTACAGGAGGATGCACTTCCCCATCAGTACTGAGAAAGAGCTGACTGGGAGGAAGCCTGTACTCAGGCATTTACAAGCTTTGGAGCCAGACAGAGTGAGATATACATTACAGCTCTGTAAGTTACTAACAGCACTAACGAGCAGAAAAGGTCTCCAGCCTTTGTTTCCTCTTCTATAAAATGGGATAACTGCTTCTAAGGTTTGTTGTGAGATTTCAATGATACAACTTCTGCTTTTAAAGAGAATCTCTCATACATTCTTGTTTCTCTCTCTCTCTCTTTTTTTCTGATTGGAGCAGAGCATGACTGATGGTGGAAAACAGTGGTTGATTGTTGGTCACAAACACCTGGCCTAATCTCATCAGTCAAAACAATCACCTGCACAAAAGCAGGGCTGTACATTCTTCACTGGATTTTGACAGGTTCGTCGGTTGTTTTATTTTGACCAGCTCAAGTCAGTCCAAACAGTTTGTGCAGTTCTAGGAAACAAGCTGAGTTTGGCCTGTGCATTTTGGCATCCTGAACCACAGGATCATGGGGGGGAGGGGGAGAGGAGGGAGGATGGAAAAGTACCCAGCAGTGTCTCCTGAATCCAACTTCCTGCTGGCGAAATCCACCTCTCGCTGACTCTGAGTCACCAACAGCATGCCTTCCCTCCCCTGCGGCCCATCCGCCCATTAGGCCCGGCAGCTCCCCTCCTATGCTGACTTCCCTCGCTCGCTCCCACACGTGTGCTCAAGGTGGAGGCAACCCTAATGAGGAATCACGAGGCAGCTGCTGTGGCAGGCGTTTCTTCCTCAGCCAGCAAAAGGAGGCCTGCAGCAGCCTTGCCTGCAGGGCCTGCTGGCCCACTGCCTTGCAGGTCACCCCTCAACCCAGGCTCCCCTCACCCCTGTAACCTGGAGCTCTCCCCTAGGATGGGGAACCATAGGAATACTAGGTTGGGCTCATAGACCCCAAAGGCACCAACACAGTCTCAGTGGTGAGGGGAAACCCTTAGACACTTGCTCTTGGGACTTTTCTCATGTATTAACACAGTGGGAGACCTGAATGCAGTGTGATATGATGAGCATCAGGAAGACGTTCACTGCAAACTCTTCTTGAAGCTACTGTCCCTCAGCCTGATACCGACATTCTCTATAATCTTTCTTTTCAGTCTATTTTCCAAAATGGCTCTCTGCTCTAGCACAGGGTTTGTTAGGAACTTGACTAATCTATGCTAAGACTGCCCTGCAGCACTGGATAGAAACACAGACTGCAAGATTCTGATTCAGTAGATTGGGGTGGGGCTCAGGGATTCTGTGTATAAGACAGACCCTAGATGATTCTCCTGATCCAGCAACATGGGGAGACGGCACTGGCCTGGTGGTTTCCAGTGTTCTGGATGGGCAGTCCTAAGGCTCGGTTGAGGTGCCCCAATGATCACTTTAGAAGAGGGTAGTAGTTGAAGCAAAGGGAGTTCAGAATCTCAAAAACCCTCCCTGTCATGGGTTAAACTGACAGATTGAATAAAAATATATGTTGAATTTTAACCCCAGGTTGCTGTGAATGCAATGTTATTTGGAAACAGAGTTACTGCAGATGTTACTTGCCAAGATTAGGTCATTCAGAATTAGAGTGTACCCTAAATTCAATATGACTGGTGTCCTAATAAGAGGAGGAAGTAGGAGGTTTGGATGCAGATATACACACAGACACAAGAAAGAAGGCCATGTGAAGATGGAGCAGAGATTGAAATCATATTGCCACAAGCTGAGGAGCACCAAGAATTACTGGCAGCCACCAGAGACTGGGAGAAGTGAGGAAAGGTTCTTCTCTAGAGGCTTCAGAGGGAACATGGCCCAATTAACACCTTGATTTCATACTATGAGAGGATAAATTTCTGTTGTTTGAAGCCACCAAGTCTGTGGTAATTTCTTATGATGGCCCTAAGACATTAATACGTTCCTTCTGGTTGTCTTCTATCACACACACACATACACAGATGCACATTTACCCCTCACACATACCCTTTAATTAGAGCAGTTTGTTATTTTTATTTATGTTATATTTTGGAGTTCAGCATAACCTTTCACTTGGCAATGGAAAAAAAAGGAGTTTTATTACTAACCAAAATTTGAAATCTATCACTTTGGCCAAACTGAACCATGATCTATCCCCCAGGCATAGCCTGAAGTTTTCTGATGCTATATTTGTACTCACAACATTCTGTACATCTGGGCACTTTACCTACTTTTCTCCTGTTAAAATATCATCTAACCATGAAGCTCAGCTTCAACATGATCTCCTTCATTAAATCATTCCTGATATCCCTTCAATTACATGTGACTTCTTTGGCTTTTGAATTCCAACTGAATTTTGGATCTTCTCTTGAGAGTATCTATCTTTTTCAACACTGTACTCTAGCCACATGAGAAATGTCTTGGTCTCCATCTTGACTGCATCTTGGGTTCTGTGTTTTATCCATTTTGTATCCTGTTTCTCACTCTCACCCAGTGCTTTCTAGAGTATCTTTCACAGTGTAACTGTTATTCAGTGATCATTTAATCAATACAAGCTGATGGGAAAATTTCACAAAAGGCCTTATTCATTTGGATTATTTGTGCTGTGTAGGTGTGATTATAATCACATGATAAAATAAAATTTTAGCAATGTTTCTTAATGAGACATTAATTTCAAATTCCCAAACACCTACTTTCTTCAAAATATGCCTAGCCCTCAAAGTTTCCCTAGGCAATATTCTTTGCTAAGAGATCACTTGTTTTGTCTTACTTTAAAAATGGCATAAATATTTGATTTCATCCTAATAATCCAGGACAATGGGTTCTTACCACAAAAATCATGCAAGTAATAAAAAATATTAATCCAAAAAATGATAAGATTGAATTTGATATCTTCATTATAGTTTGATATACACTAAACTCAGCTTTCTTAGTCCATTTTCATACTGCTATAAAAAATACTTGAAACTGAGTACTTTATAAAGGAAAAATGTTTAACTGACTCAGTTTTGCATGGCTGGGAAGGCCTCAGCAAACTTACAATCATGTCAGAAGGTGAAGGGGAAGCAAGGCAAGTCTTACATGGTGGCAGGAGAGAGAGAGAGGGTACAGGGGAAATGCCACTTTACAACCATCAGATCTTGTGAGAACTCCCTCAGAAGATCTGAGAACTCCCTCATTATCATGAGAGGATAATGGAGGAAACTCCCATGATCCAAAATCACCTCCCACCAGGTCCCTCCCTCAACACATGGGGATTACAATTCCAGATGAGATTTGGATGGGGACCCAGAGCCAAACCATTTCGTCAGCCAACCAGAATCGAGCTTACTAGAGTTTTCCATCTGATATATTTGCTTCTCATGTTTTGGAGACACGAGTCTGATGATCATAAAAGATACTCTCTTAGGGTTCTTAGTTTAGAAACAGAATATGTTTCTATCTGCAGTCATCTCAATCTGTTTCAGGTTTAATGGCCACCTTTAATGTTCCTGGAATGTTACAAAGCAGGGTCCTTATCTTAATCATCTTTAAGATATCCACACCCACCATAAAACCTGCTATACTCCAATTGCTCAATAAAAATCTATTAAATGGATAAAGGAGCCTTATTAATCCAAAGAAGTCTTGCAGCATAGCAAGATTTTCAAGCATCCATTAGAAAGGCAGCAAATGAAATTTGGACATTTGTGAAACAAGATAAACAATTAAACAAATAATCAGAAAATATAACTTTCCAGAATTCCCCAAGCTTCAGACATCTGATTATTTCAGATTTTCTGTTACCTAAAGATAAAGAAGGAAACTCCAAAAGGCCTCCCTATGTGGAGAACACTGTTTTACACCAGCGTGCTACATAAAGAAAAAGAGGTCTATTCTGGTCAGTTGGCTGACAGCACTATTTTTCAGGTATCAACAATATTCTCTATTTAGGCATCAAATGATCTCCATCAGGTTACCACGTCCTGGTGCTATTCTATTTTCATGAGTGTTCTTTCGTCACCAACACATTTTCATCCTTCTTAATATTTCCAATGGCATCACTTCACTCCACTAACGTAAAAAAACAAGCAATCTAAAAATTACCCTCTGCTGTTTCCCACTCATCCACAGAGAGTGAAGTTGCCATTTATGGACACTTGCTGTTGCCATGTTTTTCAGAAAGTTTGCCATTCCACAAGCTGTTTTTAGCCCCCATACCCACGACACTTCTACAGGCATTTAGTATTTCTTTATCTGATGCCTTTCCAAGGCAATACCTCCGCCTCTTCATTGAATCATGCGGGCTGTCTCTTAATCAAATGATATTTTTTGAAGTGTTTCCTCACTGGAACCCACAAGGTTGTTTCTCATATTTTCCCCCACACCTGCTTTGTATACTAACCTAGGGAGAGCTACTTACGTGGTTTATTGTCCTTTTTGGAACAGAAATACGATATTTGTCATTTTCCTGTTCTCCACAATCTGGCCCAACAGTTGAGAGTGTCTAAAAATATCAACTAATACTTCGTTATTTTCTTGCTCTCCAGAAAATAATATATTTTCTCTGTTTGTATCTGGTGTTCTATAAAAGCTTGGCCAGATTCAAAACTCTGTGGTGCAGTAAAAACAGCTTGAACATTAGCAGCAGAAAGATGAATTTAAATTCTGTTGATCAGAGATGTGACGCTGAATACAAACACATATAAACCTCAATTTTCTTGTCCACAAAATGGGGATACAAAGATTTAAATCACAAAGTTGGGTGAGTTAAATGAGATCATTGTTCTGCAGTTTACATAACTAACACACTGCTTGACACATATGAAGGAACCAACAGTGTCTCCAAATACAGAAATGTCGTAACTGTGACAAGATGGTGGAGCAGGTAACTGTGCAGAGGATGGCTGTTCACCACCTATGATATCTTAATGTTAAGATAAAAAGAAATTATTAGCTTAAGGTTAGAAATGGAATTCTTAAGAGGAAGTAATTTTTGTTTAAGAAAAAAATCTTGATAAATCTTTTAAAGAGTAGCAATTGAAACCTATCATACAATGGCAGAAAGCAATAAAAACATAGCTTAACTACTGAGCAAGATGAAGGAACTGAAATTTAGGGATGGGAGAAAGCAGAGAACTTACTTAAAAGAAAAAAGAGAAAAATGAAGAGAGCAGAGCATCATGGTGAGAGATTAGAGTCTAAGTTAGCCAATGAGGTCAGGGGAATTTTTAAAGGAGGAAAATGGGAACTGTCCCATAATCAACTTTAAGGTATTGTTTTAATGATGTATAATCCCCCTCCATATCCTCAAAACCTAAGTCTCATACAAAGTTCTGGAAGAATGTTTCATCACTTGGGTTTTGTCCTGTAGTGGTTATGGATATCAAGCAGTGAAGATAGAATTCTCCTTCTGAAGTAACACGACAGGGAGAACACGTGTGAGGTGCTGAAATAATCCATTTTTACCTACAATAACTTGGATGTGGAGAGAACCATGAGAATATGAGCCCCTGGAAGACTGCAGAAAACTTAGAGAAAGTAAGAGCCTTTCCATAGAACAGAAGGGGGCTCCAGCACTGTTATCTAGACCAGAGTTGGCAAACTTTTCTCCCAAAGTGCTGGGATTACAGGCATGAGCCACCAGGCCTGGCCGGCAAACTTCTCTTCTGAAGGGCCAGCTGGTAAATCACATAGATTTGTGGGACATATAGTCTCTGTTGCAACTACTCAACTCTGCTTTGTAGCAGGAAAGCAGCCATAGACAATGTGTAAACAATGGAGTGTGATTGTGTATCAGTAAAATTTTATTTACAAAGACAAGTGCTTGGCTGGATTTGGTCCATGGACAGTAGTTTGCCATCTGCTGATCTTAACCAGGGTTCAGCAAACCGCCTCCCAAAGACCAAGTGTGGTCCTCTGCCTATTTATGGCCGTGAGCTACAAAATGTATTTTATTTTAAAAATGATTACATTAAAATGATTATATATAAGTACCCACATAATATCTACTATTTTGCTTCTTGTACTGAAAAGCCTAAAATATTTACCATCTGGATCTTTAAGAAAAAGGTTATGCTATGGATTGAATGATTGTATCACCCCAAAATTAATACATTGAAATCCTAACTCCCAATGTTGTTGTATTAGGAGGTGGGGCCTTTGAGAGGTAATTAGCTCATAATGGCAAACCATCATCATGAGATTAATGCCATTGCTGAGGAAGAGACCCTAGATCTTGCTTCCTCTCTCTGTTCTTCACTATGTGAGGATGTGAGAAGACAGCCATTTGCAAACCAGAAAGAGTGTCCTCACTAGACACTGGATTTGCCATTGCCTTGCTCTTAGACTTATGAGCCTCTAGATCTATGAGAAATAAATTTATGTTGTTTATATCTGTGGTATGGGTATAGTTTGGGCATAGTGTCCTCAACTAAGGCAATTTGCCAATCACTGTTCTTAACCATAAGGGCTAGTTGATACCTGTATTAGTCTGTTTTCACACTGCTATAAAGAACCTCCTGAGACTGGGTTATTTATAAAAGAAAGAGGTTTAATTGATTCACAGTTGAGCATGGCTGAGGGAGCCTCAGGAAACTCATAATCACGGCCAAAGGTGAAGGGGAAGCAAGGTACCTTCTTCAAAAGGCAGCGGGAAGAAGTGCCGAGCGAATGGGGAAGAGCCTCTCATCAAACTATCAGATCTCTTGAGAACCACTCACTATCACGAGAACACCATAGGTGATACAACCCCCATGCTTCAATTACCTCCACCTGGTCTCTCCCATGACACATGGGAATTGTAGAGATTATGCGGACGACAATTAAGATAAGATTTTCGGTTTAGACACAGCCAAACCATATCAACACCTGAGTTCCATGTACCTTAGACAAGAATTTCTGTCCCTTTTGTTAAGATCCAAAGTTGACATCTGAAGGAAAACATGAAGAAAAATTTCTTGTTAACTCTTAAATATTCCCCCAAAAGCCATCTCTGCATATCAATAAAAGAGGCCGGTATATACACAGTTACAAAAGCACATAACCTGGAAGTCTTCATTTACTGTCTCTCAAGCGCTCACTTAAGGATCCACAAAGACCTGTCAGTTCTCTTTTGAAAATATCTACCCTAATCCAAGTTACTAAAATTATCATTGATGTTATCCTAGTCCATGCTATCATCCACCTCTCACCCAGATAACTACCATAGCCTCCTTCCTAACTACTATCTTCCTACGTTTCCTCCCACTCCTCCCACTGTCTAGTCCATAATAGAAGTTGGAGAGTTTCTTTTTTTAATTGAAGTTCCTTGTTACCCCTTTATATAACATCCTCCAATAGTTCCCCTATTTCATTTAGAATTAAAATCTAAACTCTTGACCATGGCCTGCAAGGTACTGGAAGATCTGTCCCCTCCCTGCCTCCCAAATATCAAATGATGTGATTCGAGCCCACTTCACTTGGTTCTTGTCTCCTTTACCTTCTCTCAATCTCTAGAACTTGGCCAAGCTCTTTTTCAAAACAAGATCTCTGGGCTTTGCTTTTGCCTCTGCCTGAAATACTTTTCTTCTGGCTTTCCACATGGATGACATATTTTCATCATTCAGTTCTCAAATATCAACTCATCAGAGAAGACTGTCAACTCTCTCTGAAGTTGATCCCCTACCCCATTATTCTGCATCCCACACCTTGTTTAATCTCATACAATGAATTTACCTCATTAGTAAGCTCCATGTATACTACGCATTGCACAGTGCTCAACACTCATTAGTAAGCACTCATAAATATGTGCCGAGGAAATGACAGAATGCAACACAGTTCATATTAATAATCACAAAACAACCCAACATTTTATTGCAATTTGGCTATCCATGAAACATTTTCAGATCCATTAACTCACTTAATCTTCATGGAACTCTGTGAGGTAATTATTTTGTGATTGCTTTATAGATAAGGATAATGAAGCTCTCAGAGGTTGAGTAAATTTTATGAGATCACACGACAATTAAGGGAAGAATCCAGGCATGAGAAACATATTCTCTCACTGTAAATTTGCTGCTCTTTCCAAGACAACCATGTAAATATCTACTAAGAGTCAAGTAGCACTAACATGCTGTAACTTCATATGTGGTTCTTTGCAGTTACCATTTTGCAAAGTCTAAGGGGTGAGACTCCTCAGGGACCCTCAGGGATGCAAATCCTAGTAGGAGAGATGAAAGTAACTAAATGCAGTATATTTTGTTAAGAGAGAAAGAACTTGTGGGTTTAGGATTATTAGGAAAAGTGTATTTGTTTCTTAAGGTCGCCATACCACAAACTAGATGGCATGAAAAACCAAAAACTTATTTTCTCACAGCTCTGGAAGCCAGATGTCTGAAGTCAGGTGTCAGTAGGGCCATTTTCCTTTTAAGACTCTAGGTGGAGTCTTTCTTTGTCTCTTCCTAGCTTCTGGTAGTGCCCATGAATCCCTGGCCTTCCGTGGCTTGCAATTGTGTTACACTGATCTCTGCCTCTGTTTTGTGCAGTGTTCTACATTTCTATGTTTCTCTTTTTCCTTCTTATAAAGACACCAATCATATTCAATTAGGGCCCATTCTAATCAAATATGACCTCATTTTAACCTGATTACATCTGTAAAGGTCCTATTTCCAAATAAGATCACATTCAAGGTACCAGAGGTTAGGACTGTATCTTATCTTTTTTGGGAACACAATTTAACCTGTAACAGAAAGCCTTACAGGAGAAAGAATAAAGACAACATTTTGAAGTCAATCATTCTTAAAGTAGTATAAAAGATAATTTTCTTAGTTAGGTTTCTGCTAGGATAAAGCTGCATAGTAAACAACTCCAAAATCTCAGTGACATACAAGAAACGTTTTCTTGCTAATGAGGCTGAAGGCTGGCCAGGGTAGCTTTTCCCCAAGTGTCAGGTCAGGTTCAAGCCTTCTTTAAGTCTCTCATTATAGGACCAGGGGTCCTTTTCTCACAGTCAATGGCCAAAGTGCAAGAAAACAAGCAATCCAGGCAAGCACACATAAAGCCTTTGCTTGTAACACCTCTGCTAATGTTCCACTGACCAAAGAAACTCACCTGACTTAGCCCAACATCCAATGGAGCCAGGAAGGATATTCTATCCACTCTAATGAGAGGCATAAAAAGGAATGAAGAATTGAGAAAAATTATCCAATATTTTACAAGGTTTATTACCAAATATTTATTCAGTGGGACTCTGATACTTTTCAAGGAGCTCAGACTTAAGGACTGGGACTGGGACTTTCTTCTCCAAGCCTTCATGTAGGTCTTACGTATGGAGATCTTTATCTACACTGTGTAACAATTGCATGTATCAGATATTAATAAAAATCTCCCAGGAATTTAGGTATCATGAAGAACTCTCTAGAATTAATGGGAAACTAGTTTTCCCAGGTATTCATGCTGTATGTTTTTTGTTTTCACAAATGGAAAACATGGGCCCTGCTTGTGTGATATACAAGGAGGTTATTATAGTGACAATGATCCAAGAAGTTAAAATGAAGACAAAGATATCTTATGTGAGGCCATTGGGAAGAGAACTAGCCAAAGAAATAAGAGCCAGTCAAAGCACTTGTAGGAGTATCAAGAGTCAGAGCTGAGTGAAAATTATAAAAGAATCAAGTCTAAAACAGGGCATGAGGTCAAGTGGAGACTAGTCAGGAAGAGTAAGGGGAGTCCTGGAAATTCCAAAAATATCTATCTCTCTAGCATCTTTGGCTTCCCTCAGTGACTGGCATGTGTGTGGCCTATTGGCACATCAAATAAGGTGAAATATAGATACAGGGTACATGTGTTCCATCTGAATACCCAAACTGCAGAGTAACATGCAAAATTAATTTTGCTTTGCTGCAATAACCTACTCCACTCAGGGAAAGAATATACTATTGAAAGATATTGACAGCATAGAGCTGCAGTGAGGGAAACTCCCTATCAATATCAAGTGAGGCAAAGGAGCCTGAAATGGTTCACTGAAGGCTTTGTATTTAAACAAATAGAAAGTTATCATGTCCCTATATTGACAGAGGTACTTCCTAGAGCCAAATGAGTGGAAACCTCTAGGTTTTCTAGGAATATTTTCAGATAAATCAGGAGAATGAAGGTTCTTGAAATTTTGGCATCTTAGAAATGCCGAAGGCCCTGAAGATTTTTTAGCCGTGGGGACCCACAGATATTTAAAATGTTTTCTGATAGACTGTTACATATGTTGCCAATGAGATATGAGAACTAGGAAGCTTCCTGTAAAGCTTAAAATGGGGAGGAGCAGGCAAGGTGAGGCTCAGGAAGATAATCTGGTCTGGGTCTTATGTTCAGAACTTTTGGCATTATTTCTATATGAGGTTTTGTGTTTAATTGCTGTATTATCTTCTCAGTGTTTTCTCTGTATATGTCAAAAAATTAACACAAACATTACAAATATAAGATAATCCTGGCTTGGCATTAAAAAAATACTTTATGAACCTAAAACAGAGAAATTACTCAGATATCTCTCAACCTGTAAGACATTTTAGTTCCCTGCCACTTATATCATTTGAAAGGGAAAGAGCATCTATCTAAGGATATGGGAATTTATGTACTGGATGTAGTATTGTACTAGATGTCTAAGACTCCATTCAACATCAGCATTCTTTAATCCTAACTTATCTCGCCTGTACTATTCTTGTCTGTAAAGGTGGTTGAGAAATTCTTAGCATTTCTCAATGTGGCGTCTGCAACAACATTATCTATTCCTGGAATGCTCTTCGTTCTCTCCCCATCTCCAACCCCACAACCTCCACTGCCCAACACCCCAGTGAAGTTCAGTAACACATACCCCTTCTGGTTTTAATTGGAATGTTAGTTCCTCACAGTAAACTAATTTATCAGTTTAGGTTGAGATTTCTATTGACACACAGCTACCTCACTTAAACTCCTTGAGGGGCTGGAATCATTTATCATTTTGCCAATATCTAGCACACAGTATGGTGCCCTGTAAACAGCAGAGGCTCAACAAATAGTTATTACATAAATAAATGAATTATTTGGAATATTAATTGATGTCAAATGAGAAATGCTGAATTAACTATTTTAACAGGTTTCTTTATTACAATTTTCAGATTCTTTAATATGTGAAAGACTATAAAAAGGTAATGCAAAGGAGATATATTATATTTGCTTAATTCTAAGATACGCTTTTAAAAATACTTTTTACATTTTTCAAATTCTATGCTTTTTATAATATAGTGCTTTATAAGTTTATTTATCTATGGCTCCACTAAAACCTGTTATTAACTCTTAATAATTACTTCCTACAATTAGTGGTATCATAAAATTAAGGAAATCCATTAGTGTACAGTGCTTCTCAAATGTGGTTGAGTGTGGAATTTTTCTTTTTTTAGATGGAGTCTCACTCTGTCACTAGGCTGAAGTGCAGTGGTGTGATCTCAGCTCACTGTAATCTCTGCCTCTTGAGTTCAAGTGATTCTCCTGCCTTTGCCTCCCGAGTAGCTGGGATTACAGGCACATGCCACCATACCCAGCTAATTTTTTTGTATATATAGTAGAGACGGGTTTCACCATGTTGATTGTGGAATATTTTTTAAAGAGCTTCTGGGACTAGTGTTCTCTGCTATACATTTTAGGAATAACTGGAATAGAACACCACTTCCAAATTTACTAACCTTTGAGTCTATTGGCCAGAATCGGGAAGCAATATGCTATACATGGCAAGAACAACAAATTATAGCTGCTGAGACTTGAATATTTCTCAGCCTGTTTAGTAACTCCAAACAAGTCGTTAAACCTCTCTGAATTATGAGTATTTTACCAATAATAGAGGGACAATGATATCTTCCCTGCTTACCTCATAAGATTATTATTAGAGGCTAACAGGAAAGTAAAATGTAGAGAGGTCAGATTCTGGTTAAAGATATTAGAATGAACAAAGAGTTTATATTCCCCTCTTCCCAAAAATACACTGAAATGACAGTAAAGTGATCTTTTTAAAAGGGCTAAGCTCACAAATATAAAAAAAGGAAGAGGAGAATACAGCAACATTTTGGAAGCTGGAAGGCAGATGGATGAGTGATAACTGATTCAACAGATCCTAAAATACTGAAACCTAAAGAGGAAAACAGATAAGTAACTTAATTTGCACTCCTCAGCCCCAGAATATAATTGTAGGAATGAAGTCTTTGAGAAGGCAGGAAAGAGAAATCCAGAGCAAAAACAGGATGTAAAGGTCTTCCCACTTGAGGAGAAACGTAAAGGAGGACATCACCTCTCCCAAAAGAAGAGAGAGAAAGTATGAAAAACAAACGTTCCAGAACTGACATATGTTTCCTCACTGAAAGTTCCTACTGGGTGTCCAACACAATGAATAAAAGAGAGCTACCACCATGATACATCATCATAAAAATTCAGAATTCAGAAGATGAAGATAACTGAAAAGCTTTCTGGGGTGGGAATGAGGAGACAGAATCAGAATGGAATTAAACTTCTCAATAGCAACAATTAAGCTGAGAGTTTGCCTCATATGTTTGACCATATTGATAATAGATTTACAGTTATACAAGGGGTTTGGTAATAAATTAGTGGTTGATATATAGAAAGCAAACCAAAGAAAACCAATAGAATTATTTATCCTGGAAAAGAAAAAATTTTGAAAGAAATAAAATGTAACTATAGAACACCACATCATTTACCTGCAAAAATGTGTTCACAAAATTATGATAGCATAAACATTGAACATAAATATAACCATAAATTTTTATATATCTATATTCAAATAAGGGTTTCTTATTTTTCTATTGTGGTTATGAAAAATTATCACAAACTTAGCATCTGATGAAGGTATATATTTATTCTCTTATATTTATGTGGATCAGAAGTTCAGGCAGAGCTTAGTTGAGTCCACAGTTCAGCATCTTACAAGTTGCAATTAAAGTGCCAGCTGGGCTGCATTCTCATCTGGTGGCTTAACTGGGGAAAAAGCCACTTCCAAGCTCATTCATATTGTTGACACAATGTATTTGTGTTGACTACAGGACTCAGAGTAGCTTTCTTCTTCAAAGCTAGGAAGAGACTTTGAAGACAAAGAGATGAATTTACTATTAAGATGAAATCTTATGCAATGTAACATAACCAAGGGAATAACATCTCCTCACCTTTGTCATAGTCTATTGATTAGAAGCAAGCCCAAACTCAAAGGGAAGGGATTAAACAAGAAGTTAAATGCCAAGAGATGGAGATCATTGGGGCTGCCTTAAAGGCTAAAATACCAGACACTGTATAATGGGCAAACTTTTCTTTTTCTTCTGATACCCCATAGTCACATGGTCTGGTAGAATTAGAGATTTGGATAGAATCTTAGCTGTTCCATTAAAAAGAAAAAACTTAAGTAAATTTACAGAGTTGTGTAACCATTCTCAAAACCCAATTTTAGAACATTTCATTCATATCAAAAAGATCCCTCATGCCCATTTACAGTTAATTTCTGTTCTCACCCTCAGCCTCAGTCAACTACTAATGTGTTCTCTGTCTCTATAGATTTTTCCAAGCTCTTACATTTTTTGACACCAAAATGAGCCAGTCCTTCTGCACCCCTTTCCTTTTTCTGCTCTAAGTTGCAAGGGACTAACTCCTGCTGCCTGTATTCTTGAGGTCCCTATATCACCAGCTTCTCAAGCAGCTCTTGAGATTCTTCCATAAGTCTCCAACTGGCACTTGACAAGCCCACTGGAGTTTCAGCTTTCCTCAAAGAGCCTTGATTCCTAGCCTCCAAGAACATAGCCTCCTCCCTTTCTGGCCCTGGGGGTAATGGTATGCTGGAGTTGGCTCTTGCTGACTCATGAAAATCAATTGTGAAGTATTTGGGAATTTTGCAAGCCTGTTGTTAAACCATTGGTAGCTTAAAATCGAATACAGTAAGAGCATTTATATCATGAAAAACACTACAATTAGGATATTTTGGTTTTAGTTTTCAAAAAGCTGGTTTATTAGTACACCACTGCTTGGCTTCCACCATTTGCTAATTTCTGGATTATCTCCTGCTGTATTCAGTCTTCAAGATGTCTCCCAAATATCTTTGTATCATAATATTCACACCCTTATGTAGTCCCTCCCTCCCATAATAAATAGGGCTGAGTTGTGTAACCATTAGATTATTGCAGAAATAATGGTATCTGACTACCAAGGCTAGGTTACAAACAGCATAATGGCTTTTGCCTTACTCTCACTTGAGTCACACTCTTGGAGAAATTAGCTGCTATGTTATGAGTAGACTCAAGCAGCCCTGTGGAGAGATCCACGTAGGAAGAAAATGAGGCCTCCAGCAACAAGTCATTTATTTGAACCAGCTTGGAAGTAGATCCTTCAGTCATGTTCAGCTTTCAAATAACCGCAGTTCAGATTGGCATCTTGACTGTAATCTAATGGCAGACTCTGAGATAGCACCAAACAGCAAAGCTGTCCTTGGACCTGACCCACAGAAACTCTATGAGACAATGATTATTATCACTAAAGCCATAAAGTTTTAGTGTAAATCATTATGCAACAGATACCTAATGCAGATTTCCATACAAAGAATTATGTGCTACCATAACATAAGCCTAAATTATGAAAGTGGCTTTGAAAATGGACAGTAGATGGCAGCTGGAGAGAATCTGAGAAAAATGTCAGTGAAATCCTGAAGCATCTTTAAGGATCTACTAGTAGAATACTCTGTGAAGGCTGCAGGTGAGGGCTTAATAGCAGAGTAAAGAAACTATTACTGGAATCTGGCGAAGGAGATCCTTGTTATATAATGTCAGGAAGTTTAGAAGCACTGTCCCATTTGATTATATGAGAAATGGGAAACATATATAAAGATGAAGTCAAAGATGTGACTTCAGAAAGAGTCAAGCCAGTGCCTCAAAGAACCATTCAGCCAACTAACAGAGTTTCTAAGCAGCTGAAGGTTGCTGACTCTCAGCAGTCTCAGCAGCAGCCCAAGGGAGAGAAAGCCTCATCTTAAACAAATTCATGGATATACCTTGTGTCTTCTAATACCTTGGAAATAATAAACAAAAGGAGATCTTTGCTTCTTGGTCCTATAACAGTGCTTACATCAATCCTGACTCAGTACATTGGCCTAGAGGCTTTGCAATCCCTGAGAGATTTTCATCTCAAAGATAACTGAACATTGTATGCCCTAAGTGACTTCAGTGGGCATCTGGCCCAGAACAAGTCATTGTACCATAAATGGAAAATTTCTTCTCAAATATGCTTTTGGAAATGTGTTTTTAGCTTGTTATATAATCTAAATTCACTTGCAGAGGAGCTTCACTTCAACCATTGGCCATTCTTCCCTCAATGGTCCCATTTCCATATTAAAGGGAATGGACCCAGCTAGTATGGCAAAAGGGTCAATTCCTCACTACCATATTTTTTTATGCACAAACACAAACTGGCATCTGCAATGTTCCCAGAAATGACAAGAATAATGAGATAAAGAAGGAGTGTCAGAGAGACAGCAGATTAGGGGTTCTTGAAAATTTTAAAATAAACTGCCTTCACCCACATCCCCAGTGTCCCTCCCATACACTAGGAGTCCTTGAAAGAATAAATCAGCTTTGATCTAAGAAGAATTAAGCAATTCAGGGCAGTTTGAATATCAGTGGATTGAGGGAGACATTTTCAGCGAATGTACAGCGAGAGTAGGGAGGCATTGTTTTGTCACAGCAAATCATTACAAAGAATAGAAAGTGTGCCTCAAACACCGAGATAGAAGTCTATTGCATGCAGGGTCAGTAAATTACCTAAACTGAGTATCTACTGTAGAACAGATGTCCAAACCTATTACTTCATTAAAATAGCAACTTAACCACCTAGGTCTCTCTTTCAGAGAGTTAAATAAAAATGTTCCATGTGACTAACATAGCTTCTCTGAAAAGAGGGATCTTGTCCACAGGATACAGAATTTCATAGACAAAAAATAATTTATAATTTTATAAATAAATTATGCAGAGATTTAAGTTGCCCAAAGATAGGTTCAAATAAGTGTAGAGGTCCACAGGTAGCTCATGGAACAAAGGCCATAGTGTAAGACCATGAGAGAGGACACCCCTGGGCTGCTCAGATCATTTTCACAGTTGTAAATAACGCATGATAGACATTTGGGAAAGCTTCTTTATGATATAAGCTTGTAAATTTTCTACAGATAGTAAAAATAGTCATAGTTAAGACTTAACTGAATGCTTCAATGAACTAAGATCAGGTACCAATCCATTAATTCTCACAACCACACAGTGAGCCAAATGTTATAAGGATTCCCAGTTTGCACATAGGAAGAAACTTAAATGTTAAATAGACAAACATCACATGGCTAGTATTATAAATGGCCAAGCCAAGTAAGGAACTTAAGCGCATGCTCTTAACCACACCAGACAGGAATTTAAACAAAAGTAAACATTGAGTAATTAAAAATAAAAATATGAAGCCATTTCTATAAATAATAATTAGGGCCATGGTTTGAGAAGGCAGAAACCAGTATGAAATACAAGTAAGATAAGCACTCTATAGCTTTTGTAACTGTTGGAGGTAAATTTTAGTTAAGTTCACTGTGTAACTACGAACATTCATTTATTTATACACTGTTTGTTTGCCCTCATAAATCCTGTGTTCAAAACCATGCCAGGCATAAGCATCTTTGTATCCAAAATGGATAAAATAAGTACTGCTTAACTATTACAGTAAAGATTATGCTGCCCAGAGAGGGCAAAACCAAGAAGGCAGCTACTCCTTGCAGGATGTTGTTTCCACAAAGTTTAGTTTTGTCTCAGAATGTGAAAGCAACGCAGTCTAATCTGGTGTGACTGAAACAAAGTACTTGGTGCTCTAAGTTCATTTATCTGAATGTGCTTGGACCACTTACATGAAGCATCCTATTCTACTATTTTTACTGATTATTTCCACTAGTGGCACTTGATAAAGTTGAGCAGGAAATCTAAAAAAGTCTGAGTAAATTCCGAAATGATCCGGTTTTTGAGCTAACTTCAAAATTCATGACTCTATGATTCTAAGTTGTTGTTTCTCTAAAGAAACCTTCCAAACAAGTGAGACTGTTCTTTTAAATGTACCTGTCACAGTCTTCAAAATGTACTTTTGTACATACCTTCCCTGACCTTGAAGATCACACCATTTCCTCTTACAATTGAATGGACAAGGGAGTAATACACGTTCTCAAAGAATCACTCTCAAGAGTTCATTTTACTTCCCAGATCTAACTGCGAGAGACTGGACAATTTGGAAAGTACCTGAAATAACAGTTGAGCATTTTGGAGAAAATTCTGCCATGTGGAAAAGAAACAAACTGCGAAAATGATTTCCATCCCATCCATTCTGTTTAAGAAAAAATAAAACAAAAAGGATTTTGGGGTGACCTTCATCTGATAGAATGGTGTGAATATTTCTTCACTGGGGGGAGTAATATTGAATGCAGATTCTAGTGAACTATTAAACTTTCAAATGGGACACCCGGAGACTTAATAGACACAGGAATGAAGGTTTCAATTCCTTTTCTGTAAAATACTATAGATATGCTAATGCAAAACTTATACAAAACTAAACATCTAATTCTTTTATTCTTTTTTCATAATATGCAAACATTGCTTGGTTGCATATTATGTCTCAGGTATTGAGCTAGGTACTAATAGCAATGACAACCATGAGCTAGTGAACTCTTTAAAGGTAAAAACTATAACTGGCATTATTTTGTATCCCAAGTGTCTAATACATTGCTCTGAAATGTTTAATGAAATAAATGAAATAGATAAAAACTTTTCTAAGTTTTAAAACATCTGGTTATAATATTTTTATTATACACCAGATGGTGTGTAATAAACACCAGATGGATGTAGCTTCTTTTACGGATAGGTCTTAATTGGACCTTGAATCCTCTGACACAAGAAAGGAGAATCTAAAAAGTTGACAAGATTGGCCTCAGCAAGATGCAAACCTCAAGGCATATTGATGGATCAAATTCTCTTTTATCTTACTTAAAACATAAGTGCTTAATAGAATGTGGCCTTAGGAGATTGATAGTAAGATATGAAAGTCCAGCTTAAGAGGTTGACTCTTGGCATTTCGGGATGCCAAGGCAGGGATATTGCCTGAGCTCAGGAGTTGGAGACCAGTCTCGGCAACATGGTGAAACCATGTCTCTACTAAAATACAAAAAATTATCTGGGCATGTGGCTCACATTTGTAGTCCCAGCTACTTGGGAGGCTGAGGCACAAGAATTGCTTGAACCTGGGAGGTGGAGGTTGCAGTGAGCCAAGATCGTACCACTGCACTCCAGCCTTGTGACAGAGTGAGACTCTGTCTAAAAAAAAAAAAAAAGAAAAAAGAATTTGACTCTTGGGAGGACATGTAGGATAAGCCCAGTCCTGTATTGCCTCCTTTTTATGCTCGGGCTCCCATAGGGGGCCCAGATATCAGAGAAACTACTAAAGGAGCCAGAGTACAGCCAAGGGAACCCTGCCCAGAGATGAGGAGATACGGTAGGTATTAAGTGTGAATATTCTATGGACATAGAGAAGAAAAACCAAACTTTAGTAATTTTTTTTTTTTTTTTTTTTGAGATGGAGTTTTGCTCTTGTTACCCAGGCTGGAGTGCAATGGCGTGATCTCAGCTCACTGTAACCTCCGCCTCCTGGGTTCAGGCAATTCTCCTGCCTCAGCCTCCTGAGTAGCTGGGATTACAGGCACGTGCCACAATGCCCAGCTAATTTTTTGTATTTTTAGTAGAGACGGGGTTTCACCATGTTGACCAGGATTGTCTCGATCTCTTGACCTCGTGATCCACCCGCCTTGGCCTCCCAAAGTGCTGGGATTACAGGCGTGAGCCACTGCGCCCGGCCACTTTTGTAATTTTTTAATGTGGGAGGGATAAGGATGAACAATTGAAAGAGGTAAAAGGTCTCAACCATGACATTTCTCTGAAATGTGGATTTTTCTTGTTGCGGGGGTAGTAAAGCTTTATTGCATAACTACTCATTCTTACTATTGTAAACTACAATGCAATTTTCTCTTTATCAGGTTGAGTCCTAAAAGGATACAGAATTGAATCAACACTGTGGGATTACTCATTAAGACATAGGAAATCTGAATTATATAGCATCTTTGCCCTGACTGTATTTATTTCTATATTTAAGATTTACACTCCATTGAACCCAAAATGACTGAAAGCAATGTACTGGCTAATATACAATGTAACTTAACAAAAACCAGGATTCCATTCACCAAGAGCAATTTCAAGGCAAAGATGTTCCTATGTACTTAAGTGAATAGATTGGGCAGATATTCCATTAAATTTCACAAAATTTAGTTCTAAACAGTCTAATACATTTAATAAAAATGGAAAAAAAAACATGAAGTCATAGAAGTCTTATTTCCTGTCATAAAGAACTTAAATCTAGGTGCGGTCAAAACTTACCTTAGATTTATAATCAAGAAAGAATTTATTTATCCTAGCAAAAATGATGCTGTTTAACAACAGCATTATGAGTGCTATCTTTAGCCCACGTTCTGCAAAAAAATAGAGAAAGGCTACTTTAAGCGGATAATTTTAATATCAAATCTTTACAAAATCATAGAGTATCATAAACTAAAAGTCACCTAGGAAACTGCTACAGAATAATCTAAATAATATAGTTCAAATAATTTGCTTGACTTAATACAGTGATAGAATATAAAGTCTCCAGTTCCACAGATAAAGGACATGTTTATTTAAATGTCAGCTGTCTTTGGAGAGCATTTGGCTGATGCTAAATTTATGATCGATGCCCTAGTAATTGCCAATAGCATAAACAGTCTATGTTGCTAATTAATGACAATGGTAACTAACAAGTGTAGAGCTTTTTTCAGTTTATCAAGCATTTTTTATATCCATGATCATGCTGTATTTTTATTGTAACCCTGAAAGACAGGTCCTAGCATTGGTTTTCTTTTAGGGACAAAAAAAATAAAGGCTCAGAATTGCTAAGGAGCAGACCAAGATTGTGCATGCAGTAAGGAATAGTAAGGAAACTCACGTTTCCTGACATAAAATTTCACGTCCCTTCCACTAAATATTTTTTTGTTGCTTCTAGTTAAATATCAACCCAAAGTAAAATTCTCTCATGGAAGAGGCAGCTTTGGTTTGGGGACCAATAAAAGTTTTATTTCGGCAATCTTTAGTCAACAACGTGAAGGAAGATGGAAAGAGGAAGGAAGGGTGACCTGCATATACGATTTTCTTATGAATATACAGGCCGGATCCTGTCAGCCTCGGTGGCTACTATAAGAAAGAAAATTGGCCTCTTCATGACCATTTATACTAATCATTAAGAAGCCAGAGTTTGACATCATAGAATACATACCAAAATATTTTCTCAAAATGCCTAAAGGAGATTTAGAAACTATTCTTTTTTCCTTAAAAAACTTCATCATGAGTTTCATACTTCTATAATTTTTTTTGCCATCAAAATATCCCTTCCCGGCACAATTACTGGAAAGTCCTCTTGGGATAGACATAATTTCCTAACTCTCTTCCATTGGTTGGGGACAAGAAGGTTCTGCCAGGTGAGGAAGTCTCCACTCAGGGTCACTAATCTAACTCTGCCCAGGAAACTGTGGGTATTTATTCAACAGACTTTCAGAGGTAGAAGGGCAATTAGGGATTCCATAACTTGGCTACAGAAAACAATATACTGATTGCCTTCTAATTTGCCCTTTTGGCCTAAACTATTTTATTAATTCACTCATGTATGCCGCTAGTGTTGATAGGATGAGTTCCAAAAGGCAGCAAAAAATATGTGATTCTTGAAGAAACAGCAGCTACTGTTAAACTGCTCTTTAAGGCCTATCCTTATGTAAATAACAAAACCATTTCACAAGTGTCAAAGAACTTAGTCTTTTGAGGAGAGAATCTTCATGCTGGGCATATTAAGCCTATATATTCCAATATTATAAGTGCCAGGGACTTAGGATTGACTTATCCCTGGGCACAGTGGCTCACACCTGTAATCCCAGTGCTCTAGGAGGCTGAGGTGAAAGGATCACTTATTAAGGCGAGGTGTTCAAGACCTGCCTGAGCAACACAGTGAGCTCTCATCTCTAGAAAAAAAAAAATCAGTAAGTTTAAAATGTTTTATATAAATAACAATTTTAATAAATTTATGTAAATATATATAAAGAGATTTTACATAGATAGATATAGATATACCCCTAAAAAAAAGAAGGAAATAAATTCTGCTAAGCAGTCCAGGGAATAAATACCAAAATAATAAGTAAATAAATGGATTGATTTATGCATGTTAAATAATATTGTAATTCCTGAATTAAAGGCCATTCTATAGACAAACTAAATTTTTTTTGACAAAAATAGTAGAATGAGAAAGTCAAATGACCTAAGAAGATTTATTAAAATTTTCCCCAATAGAATGCCATAGTCCTTGTGTATTTCTGAGGAACTTTAAATAAAGTCATTTAGGATGACTGAGGTTTTCTAGGTGCAAGCCAGTGATATTAACATTCTTTTCCCACAGGTTGATGGTAGTGTGCAACCTGAGGCATATGACTTTGGTATTTACCTGAAAGAGAAACCACTTGATTATCTCGATACCAAACAGTGCCTTAACAATAGGTTAGAAAGAGATTGCATTAGAAGAGATCACTGTAATATTTACAGAACAATCATATGTCAATCCAATAAATAACTATTGAATGGATGGCCATCATGGATGAGGACCAATGTTAAGTGCTAGGGATACAGCAGTAAATCAGAGGAGCTATTTGCCCTCACTGAGCCTATGGTCTAGAAGGAAAGAGAGACATAAATGAATCACAGAGAAATTATATATTTAGAATTGCTCTGGGTTTTTTAATCAAAAATCAGAAAGTGGGTATTAGGAGATAGGACTCGGAAGACATAAGGCAGGTGGTCTGGGGAACTGAGTGGTCAAAACAGGCTTCCTAAGTTCCTTTTAAGAAGAGGCCTAAAACAGTGAGTAGGCATTAACTCGGTAAAGACTTCAGGGACGTGTGTGTGCGTGCCCATGTATGTCAGGGTATGCCTCATCGAGAGGAGGAGTTGAGTGTTCCAGAAAGAGGGGATAGAAATCTTTAATGGCACGACGGAAAAAAGAGAGAAGATCTATGGGGCTGGAGTAGTAATTTGGTATCTGATGGGAGAGAAGGTGGAGAACAGAATATAGACAGGTTCCTGCCGGCCTTACAGACTGTGGTAAGAGTAATGAGTTCCAACCTAAAAGCAGGAATAAACCTTTGAAGTAGAAAAGTTGCTGGGAATACTCTGAACCCCTCTGTGGTGACTGAGCAACCCCAAGCTTCTGGAAGAATTGGCAAAACCCAAGCTACCTCAAATAAGAAGAAACTCTTGTTGATTTTTAACCTGTAAATTATCTTAGAATTTGGGAGTTATTTGCTTTGTGATGCTTGTTACTTACTGTATCGATTATACTTGAGAAAATGAAGGATAATGTGAAATGTTGAGAGGTAACTTGTCTTTGGTTCTGCTGAGATGTAGCTTGTAACTTTGGCTCTGCTGAGCTGCAACTTGTAACTTTGGCTCTATTGAACTGTTCTGGTAAAAACAGGAACTCTGTGAAAGGGACTAACCACATAACTTGACTGCCGGAGAGAGATGACAGTGCGTAATGGGCTTCTCGTTGCAGAGAGCCTATAAATGGATGTGTAATGGAGAGGCTTATTACCTAGATTCCTTTCCCAGGAAAGGCATATTGATTAGGGCCCTGGAAAGGGAATACAACCCTTATGGAGAGCCTTTAAATGGATGCATAAGGGGCGTCTGTCTCTGTGGCTGAGATACGATGTCAAAGTCCTTCTTCTCCCATTGCTCCTCCAGGCCTGCATAGAGGCCCCCTCCTCTTGCAGATTTTGTGGTCAGGCTGGTTGTCCTGTGTCAGATCCTGTTCCCCCTGTAGCTGTGAGCCCAATATGTTCTTGCTGGTAATCATAAGTTTATGTTTAACCTACAATCTTGCTAAGGTGTATGATTTCTATGCTGACACACAGAAAGTTATCTTTACATTGTTCTGCTTTTATAATACCACGTTGTGATTTTTGTGCACCAGTTTCTGCAAATGTGTATTCTTTTTGTATGATTATCACCGAAACTTTGCGTAACTTCGCTCCTCCTCCCCTATTGAAAGAGCACAATAAAAAACTGAGGTTCTCAAAGGAATGTCAGACAACCACGGAGCAGCATTATGTGGTGTCTCCCCTGGGCCCAGGTTTAAGGAAAACTTTTTCCTTGTCTCTCTTTCTTTTTCACCGACCACTTCATCACTTTGAGAGATCTTAAACCCACGTTGATGTATTGGGAGCTGGTCTCGCCAATAGAAAGTAATGTCATCCAATTTGCATTTTTAAAAAAAAATTACTCTAGCTGCAGACTGGATTGATGAAAGCAACAGTGAATGCAGAGAGACTAGTTGGAGACTATTGCTGGAACCTATAAAAGATTACAGTTTGGACTCAAAATGTGGTAGGGTAGATGGAGAAAAGTGGATGGACTGTACAGCACCTGGAAACCGATTGCATATGAAGGTGGAAGACTTGTAGGTTTTACACTAGTGACTCTTTGGAGGCAGATGCCATTACTCAGATGGGAAACCCAGCAAGAGATATTCAGGGCCTACAACAAGTCTTGAAACTAAATTACACACACACACACACACACACACACACACACACAGACATAAATTATAACTCTGTCAAAGTTATAGGAGGATTGTATATAAAAACAAGCTATACTGAAATGTAAAAGTATATTAATACATCAAATTTCTTTAAGGGTACTTCAACTAATATTTATGAGCAATTTGCTTTTTAAAGTGCTGTTCTAATATGAATATTGTTTTAAATTTTCCTAGCACACTTTAGAATACTCTCATAGTAAAAAAAAAAAAAGAAAAAGAAGAAAGAGCTTTTAAACCTGTATCTCAGATATTGGCTTTCCAGATAAAAGAGACTTGGTCTTGCCTATATTCAACAGGAATGGGAGATGTAATGTGAGAAAGTTCAAGCTGGTTTGTCCCAATGAATATTTTTAACTATATCGTTCCTCTCAGGGATATAGATCCTAAAGAGCTTCCACCATTGAACGTAGCATTTAAATTTTAAAACAATGTTACATTAGTAGGTAGTTATTTGACAAAATAACTAGGATCTGGAAAATGGATGTGAGTTGGGGAAGGCGTCTAGGTTTTGATCATGAGTAAAACAACAGTAAAAATTGTAAAAATGACAGAAACTTTATAGAAATTTTACAGTTTCCAGAACACATCTTCATAATCTCATTTGATTACAGTTGGTATATTTCTCACAGGGAAAACATGATGATAAGCTAAAATCCTACAAAATGCACTGAATTTTAGAGCTAAATAACTTGTGTGCCCCCTTAAAGCTTGAGGAAAAAAAGAGTAAGTTGAAGATAATTTAAAGACGTTCTGCTTGACGCAGTGGAAAGCAAACTTTGCCAAACCAAGAAACACTTTTTTCCCCAAGAAATAGCCCAAGCCAACGTTTATTTAAAAGATTGAAATAGATTAAAAGATGACACATCTACAGTGACTTATTAAGGGAAACCCAGGATTTCGAGGGCATAGTCCCTAACATTTATGGTGGATGCCAAGGAAGATTAAAAACCTACTCTCCCACAACACAGCTGTTTATGCCTCTGTCATCAATAGTTTAGGCTGGATGGACAAAAGGTCTGCTCCAAATTGGCAAGCCTTATGTTCTTATTATGTGTGTTTCATCACTGCATTCTAGAAGAAGAAAGACCATCACCACCAACCAACATCCTCTCATTCTGGTGTCATCTAAAAATACCTGCAGACAGTATTACCCTGCGATTACCTCACACGCCTGCCCATCAGCCATAGCCACCTCCTACCTCCCGCTCACTAATAGCACAGTCCTGTATCACCTCCTACTCAGCCAAGCAACACTACTGTAGCTGCTTTAGATACACTCATGTCTATATATATAGTCTCATATATAAATATATATTCAGACATATACTCATGTGCACACAAAAATGCTTTTACAAAAGAAAAAGGGAAAGCTAGTTATGTGAAAGTAGCTGCACTTTGGAAAGTTAGTGTGATATGCCATTTGGAAAATAGTTCCTGTTCCGTCTGGGTGTTCACCCAAATGCCTACAGAAAAGCATTTAATCATCTCAAACATGAGCAGTATTTGGTTTTATTAACTCCTGACTCTTGAGCAATTGGAGCCCCGATTTTCTAAGTCCATTTATCAGGCCTTCCTCTTTTAATATTATAACATTATAAACTTAATATTTATAATATTGTAGTACAAGTTTTGAACCAGTCTGGAGCATTTTCTATTTTAAGAATGTATTTATGGATACTGTACTCATCATTCAACAAATATAGATTCTACTGCTACCTGTTTTTACTGTTTTTTCTTTATTATTATTATTTAGTAAATCACTGAGGTAACACTGTATAATTTTGGGACAGAAATTAGTGAGATGGAAAGGAATCAAGAGCAGGTACAGGGAAAGGGAAGCAGAAACAGGACTGGAAGAGATTTGTCTCTGATAGCAACAGCAGGCAAAACCTCTATTAGCTAATCAGAGCAACCATGGCTTACTGCAGGGAGCAGGGAGCCTGTGACTCTCAGCTCAGCTGCACCTAGCAACAAGCCCAAATGAGCACCATGGAGTAGCACCTAGGGCTGTGAGCAGGAACTGAGATCACAGCCCGGGAAGCACTTTGTGGGTGAAAATGGCATCAGCCTGCAGGGGAACATCTCCATGATGGTCCCATCATATAATTGATAGTGATCATTTGTATAATGGTGATTGAGCAGACAATAGAATGGGCACTGTGCAGACAGGACTAGGCTAGTTGCCAGAAACCCAGGACTCAAATCCCGACTCAGACGCTAACTTGCTCTGTGACTTTGAGCAAATCTCTTCAAATAGCTGAGCCTTAGTTTTTCCCATCTGAGCAACAGCTACCTCTCCCGTTTGCCCGACTAAGTTATTGTAAATATTTAATTAGAATTGTATCCGAAATGCTCTAGAAAGTATAGCACAGGATATGGCTGTACATTTATAACTAAAAGACTCTCTGTGAATTCTGAAAGACTCTGTATTAGTCCATTCTCATGCTGCCTGGGACTAGGTAATTTATAAAGGAAAGAGATTTAATTTATTCATAGTTCAGCATGACTCGGGAAGCCTCAGGAAACTTACAATCACGGCAGAAGGGGAAGTTAAGACATCCTTCACCTGGTGGCAGGAAGAAGCGCTGAGTGAAGGGGGTGGGGAGGGAAAGCCCTTATAAAAGCATCAGATCTTGCGAGAACTCACTCACTATAATGAGAAGAGCGTGGGGGAATTGCCCCCATAATCTAATCACCTCCTACAAGGTTCCTTCCATGACACGTGGGGATTATGGGAACTACAATTCTAGAGGAGATTTGGGTGGGGGCACAGCCAAACCATATCCAACTCCATCTGGATACCATCCACATCCCAGACTAAAATAAGTATCTTCCACTGCCCGCAGCTTTTCTCAGTTAGTGACACCATGTTACTAGAATGTAAGCTCCACAGGGACAAGTATTTGGAACAATGCCAGGCATACAGGGGGTCCTCAATTAATATGTATTGTATGAATAAATGACTCAACTAAATTGCCCAAATAAGGGCATGTTATTGGTGATGTTTTCTTGTTTTTCATTCTGACACATCTAATAAACACCTCCAGGTGGCTGTAACACCTGGCTTCCTCAGTGACACACAGTGTTGTGCTAATAAATGCTTAACAATTGGCTCTCAGGGAAATATTTCTGGCATTTGCCACTTTTCATGGTGTATATTCCCACTGTGGCTGATTTCAAGCTACCACCATGATTACATTTGGCGTTGGGAAGAGACGCCCCCCATCGACGCGCGTGGGCTGGTGTGAGTCAGCTCTAGCTCACCACAGCCTCCTCTGCTCTCATCCTAGTTAAGACGCTCACCTCTAGCAGCTTGGCTTGACTCCTAGATGTTCCTCATTATACCCACCATCCACATAGCCATCAGCATGGTCTTTCAAACACAAGCACCTGATCGTGTTTTTTTCCTACTTAAAAACCCTCTGGCTAACATAATAAATATCAAATACATAGTATAACAGACAAGGCACTTCCCAGTCTGAAGGCAGTTTACTGAGCCTCTTCACTCCCAACCTGAGAGCTAGCCACACTGAATACAGTTCCTGCATTTTTATATCTCTCTGATTTTGATCATGCTGTTCTCACTTCCAGGAAAGGTACCTCCCTTTCCTCTCCACCTGATAGACGACCTACCTATTCTACAGGCCCAAATGAAGGAGGACTTCCACAGCAAAGCTTTCTCTAATCATTGCAAGTATTTCCTCTTTACCCCTCACTTACCAGCCCCAGGTAGAATGAATCTCTCCCTTACTTGCATCTTCACATCTTTGTAGTCCTACTTCAATGATAACAAGTATCAACTTGTATTATAGTTACTTGTTTATTTATCTCTCCCTTCTGCTGTTCTATGAGCTCCTCTTAAGCAGGACCTGGTCCTTTATGAACGCTCAGCAGGTATTGAAGCACTTGGTTGAGGTCCTTCAACACTTTGCGACTCAAAGTTCTCTACAGTTCAGCAGCATCAAGTCCACCTGGGAACTTTTTCGAATGCAGTGTCTCAGGCCTCACCCAGACCTACTAAGGCAGAATTTGCATTTTTAAAAGATGACTTTACGATTCATAGGTACGTTAAACTTTAAAAAGTTCTAGTTAAAGAAAAATAACTAGGGCCGATTATTGATGAACTTAACAACTAGGCAAAGATATGTCTTTGGGAAATAGAAATCAATTAACAGTCCTTGAAGTGAAGAAATATAGCAAGAATACTACCGATTGACAATTAATCTCTCAGCTTGGTAAAATGATTTAAAACAATAATGTTAGAGCAGTGGTTCTCAACTGAGGGCAATTTATTTCCTCCTTCACCCACCAGAAACTATTTGGTGATGTCTGGAGACATTCGTGGTTGTCACAACTGAGGAAATGCCCCTGGGATCTAGCAGCCAGAGGTCATAGATGTTGCTAAACATCCTAAGATGTGCTGAACAGCCCTTCACAATGAAGACTCATCCAGCCCAAAATGTTAATAGTGCAGAGGTTGAAAAACTGCAGCATAGAGGAAGGAAAAACAGGAAGCTGATGAAATAATGCAGGAATATAATTATGAACCAAGGCCAGTGTCAGGGAAGTGTTCGGTCAGCTCAAAGGAGGGAAAAGAATTAGAGTTGCTTCAAATAAATTGGCAGAATTTAATGACAAAGGGTGAAATAGAAGAATCAGAAAATGGCTCCTAGTATTTTTTCATTTGGATAAAAGCAAGAATGGCAGCCACACTGGCAATAATAGGAACAGCTGTCATTTCTCTTTTGGACAGAAAGAGATGTGTTGAAGCAAGATGCAGAAAGAACTAGGCAAATCAGAAGGATCCTTATTTTACTACACTTATTTACTGAGCACCTACTATATTACTGAGCTGTGTGCTTTAATTCATGTGACCATATTCAATCCTCCTACAACAACCCTTAAAGTCAATATTGATAGCATGTTCCTACTGAAGCAACTGAGGCTCAGAGAAGTTACTTAACTTGCTGCATAAAGAATTAGGCCTCAAACCCACAACTTCTGACTCAATATACTCTCCTCTCTGACAGACATAGCAATAGAATTCTATCAATTGCTGCTGATTAATCATGGTATGGCTGCCTATATGAATAGGCATTAAGAGGCATGTCTGCACTCATCAGCAATGACCATAATCATTAATTAGACATACCTGTCACGGAGCAGGAAGGAGGCACAGTGGCACATCTACTGCATGTTTTGGGTACTCATTCTGTACTATGAGCATTCAGAGTCAGAGATGGTAGACTCACTTTTTCATGCATTTGAAGGACCAGTCAGAAGTGTTTTGAATTAAAATTATTACAATTCTAACAAGCAGTGAAACTTTTCCCTTTCATGTAAGAAGATCACTGAATCTATATCCTATTTCTTCTTAGAAACCAAAAAAAATGTACTAAAAAATGGTGGCATTGAATCCCTATTATTAATGCCAATTAATATTGACATTACTAATATTGAAAAATTATTGTCATTGAGCATCCTCAAGGCTCGAGTTGTCTTTTTTGTAAAAATAAAATAAAAATTATTCTCAGCTTATTTCAAAACTGTAGTGATAAAGTGATATTAGGCTGGTGCAGAAGTGATTGCGGTTTTCCCAAAGAAAGTAATGGCAAAATGGCAATCACTTTTGCACTGATGTAATATTACTTTATGGGAACATAAATACAGTTGAAAGGAACAAAAGATTCAGCAAGAAATACAACCTAAAACATTCATTTTTCTGGGACTGACTTTATGCTAATTAAATTTAACAAGCATTTATTGAGTACCACTGGGAGTCACTATTCTATGTGCTAATGCTATAAACTGAATTAAAAACAGCCCTGATTTCAACAATTGTGAGACCCATAGAGATCTAAATCAGTATAAAGGAAGGGGAAGGTTAAAGTCATTTTCCTTGCCCTAACACACTTAAACCTCAGTTCCCTGCCTGACAGTCCCTACTGAAAGTTCAGGAACAAACAAAAATGATAGCCCCTTTCTGTATCTTTCTTTGATTTTTCCAGACAGAATTAGTTTTTCCGTCATCGGGGTCTCACAACACAGAATATATTGTTCTGTATAATACACTATGCATGTTAAACATGTTAATTATTTATTGACATGTTTATATCTTTCCTAGGACATCATTTTGTTGAAATCAGGGCTGTTTTTCATTCAGTTTACAGTATTAGCACATAGAATAGTGACTCCCAGTGGTACTCAATAAATGCTTGTTACATTTAATTAGCATAAAGTCAGTCCCAGAAAATGAGTGTTTTAGGTTGTATTTTTTTGCTGAATCTTTTGTTCCTTTCAACTGTATTTCATCTTCCTAAGCTGTTTATGTTGATGTACACTGTTAAAATGGTTTGACGAAGTATAAAAGAGATGAATATCTGTGTTTTTAAACTTAGAATAATGTTTTCTAGGTTCGTCCACATTGTAGAGTGTATCAGTATTTCATTCTTTTTTATAGCTGAGCAATATACCATTGCATGGATATATCATATTTTGTTTATTCAATTATCTGTTTATGGACATTTAGGTCATTTCCAGCTTTTCCCCATTGTGAATAGAGGTGCTATGAAAATGTACACTTTTTTTTGTTTGAACACCTGATTCCACGTGTGTGAAATAGTCAGTATAGGCAAATCATAGAGACATGAAGCAGGTTAGTGGTTTCCAGGGCCTGGGGATAGGGGAAGGGGGAAATGGGGAGTGACTATTTGATGGGTATGGAGGTTCTATTTGAGATGACAATTAAGTTCTGGAATAGACAGTGATGTTACTTGCACAACATCATTAATACCACGATGTTACACTTTAAAGTTATTAAAATGGTAAGTTTAATGTTATATATATTTTACCACAATAAAAATATTTTTAAATGATAGGTAGAAAGATAACATAATTGGGCCAGGAGTGAGATTCTTTTGTACATAAGAAACATTCCATCTGCTGTTCTGCAATTCATCCAAGTTTGCATTCAGAAACTGAGATGCTGTTGCCAATGCTGATCAAACCCTCATCTATTGCTGTGAGTGGTGTCAATGCAACCATCTTTTATAGTAATTTTATAATATATGTCAGCACACATAACAATGTTCACGCCATTTAAACTTGGAATAATTCTAGGGATTTATTTTAAGAAAATATTTCACAAGAACTACATAGCTGTGTGCATAAAAATGTTTATTACAAATATGTCTATATTAATTAAATGTTGGGAGGAAATCTTTGCCAACAATATAGAGAACTGTTATTTAACACATGCAATATTAACATAATAGAATACATATGGAAACTATTTAAAGATTTAATGTTAGGTGAAAAGAAGGGAATACTAAGTTTTAATTCAGTATGAATATGACTTACTTAAAATGTATGCAGGGATTGATTGACATTACAGAGTTGTATATTGAAATGAAAAATGTAATAGGTGTAATAGGACTTTCTTTCTTTTAAAAACTTATTTCCTATTCACTCATTCAAAAGTTACTCATTCATTCCAAAAAGCAGTTTTGAGCAGCTAAAGTATGCCAGACACCGTGATAGGAGTTGTGGCCACCAAGATCTGTTCTCATCATGTTTCCATTCTAACACAGAAGACAGAAGCAAATAATTACAAAAGTAATTATTTAATTGCAATTGTGACAAGTGGTGGGAAGGAGATGTACAATGAGTCTTAAGAATATGGACATGTTTTATTTGAAGTCTCTGTTGGGTATTCAGTGGAAATGTCTAGTAATGGTTGAATGTAAATATCTAGAGGTGAGAAGAGAGATTAGGATTATCAACATAATTGTGGGAGTTATTAGCCTTTCGATGGTAATTTAAGCCACAGCAATTGCCACAACTGCCTAGAGAGGAAGCACAGACTGAGAAGATAAGAAGGTTTAGGAATAAGAGTAGGAGGAGTTTCAATAAACAGAAGCAGTTTCGTCTAGTTGTCAAAACAGGGATGCTGTAATTATATTTCCTAAGTTCAAATCCCCAACTCTAAGAGTCATATAACTTTCTTGGGTCTCAATTTCCTTATCTGTAAAGCTGGGACGACTTCTCATGGGCTGTTAGGAGGATTTGCTGAGATAGTGTATATAGGGTGCTTTGACAGGTGCCTAATACATAACAAATGCTACATAAGTGTTGGTCAGGTGAAAGTCAGATATCAGATGAGAATAACCCAAAGGACCCTAGAAAAGAACAGGCAAGGTAGTAGGAGGAAAATAACAGGAGAGTAAGGTAAACAGGAAGTGGATAAGAATGCCAAATGTTGTTGAGAGTTTACATAGAATGAGGACTGAAACATCTACCTTTCATTATGTTACAGAGATGCTGGTGGAGCAGAGGATATGAGAGCAAGACTTGTGTGGGATAAGAAAGGAACAAAAGTAATAACACTGTCATGATGTTATAATTTTTTAGGGGAGAGAGCAAGGAAAACCCCACAGGCAGCATCTTAGAGCGCCACTGTGGCCTACTACCCCAACCCCACAGAGGCTCCCACAGCATGGGAGAAATTACTCTTCAGCATGTTCTATGAGATCATAACCTTTTCTTCCCTGCCACCAGACCCAAATGTAAAGCCTTAAATATTTCCAATATTGTCTTTAAAGGCCAGCCCCTTAATTGCTGTCCTGACTCTTCCCTGAAGCCCTTACCAATTCCCTTTATTAGTGTCCAACTGATTGAGTTACAGAGGAGCTGGCCAGATTTATCATCACAATTGCTCTCACTGTAATCACATTTGGACCCAAATCTGACTGGAGTGAAAGTGTGAGTCTTGAGACCCTTTTGCTAATAATGAGGAGTGCTTTGGGCATTTCAAGTTTGAAAAAGAAATGCTAACTGTTGACTGCCAAAAAGTACAAGAGGCTCCAAACTTGACAGTGACTGTAATGGTTTCAGCAATTGGCAGCATCCAGAACAATGGCACTTGGGCCAAAAAGGCCGCTCAAGTGCCCTGGGATGGGCAGCTATATATGGAGAGTCAGGAACTAGGAACAGGCAATTCTGGGTCTATGGGTAGGACCTGAGGGTCTAGCATCACCATCAACAGGGCAAGGGATGACAGGGAATGAAACACTCCCAGATCTGATTAATTGGAAGAATGTAGCAAAGAGGGAGTCCAAAAAGGCACTGAGAAACAAAGTCTGATTCAAAGTCTTTAAAAAAATTCAATGAAATGGAATGAAAAAGAAAGGGAGGGAAATGAAGAAAAGGAGGAAAAGGAGAGGAGGGGAAGGAAAGGAAAGAAGAGAAAGAGAAAAGAAGAGAGATGGGGAAGGAAGAGCTGCAGCTAAAAAGGGCTTAGACTGACTGGTAGCTTGAGAAGCAGAGTATTGTTTGTTTATTACTTAACCCATTTCCTCCTCTGTAAAACAGGGGTGATGTTAATCACTACTTCAGAGGATTGCCATGGAAGAATTAAATAACGTAGGAAAAGTACCTGGCCCATAGCAGTTGCTCATCAGATGTTGGTTTTCTGCCTTCCTCAATGACAAGTATAGCTCCAGAAGCTGCCTGGGGATTTTAATGTTGCTATTTTTATTGAGGCAAAAATACCTGTTGGGTCTACCCAGAAAGCCAAAATTTTAGTCTCAGAAAATCTTTAACCCAGATAAACAATCGGCTCTCCTAGCTTCAAAAAGACTAACGATCTTGACTCTATACACCTATAGCACTTTTGTCTTCTCAGCTAAGACTCCTCACCTCTCTCAGTTCCATTGTACTGAAGGCTGGGGACTGCGGACAATTGTACCCCTACTTAAAGCCATCTTAAGGATCTCTGGATAAGTAGCTTAGAAGTTGACTGTTAAGTCATCCCATAATGACCATGCTTTAATCCTGCATCCAGTGCTCATCAAATGTATCCTGGTTTTGCTCCTCTTAGTTTTTGTTTTATAAGGTCTTCAATGACCCAGAAGTTGTATTAATTTTCTTCTTAGAGAAACATACAGCCCACAGCCATGGACTCCTGATATTCATCTCATGTCACCTCTCTTCTTGATCATGGTTACTTGTGTGACATGGTAAATGCCCCGTAAACCTGCATACCTCAACCATACCTTGTCTTTCTGTTGAAACTGCTCTCTATAACCCAAATGTGAATAAGTAATTAAGGACTGTAATTTCCACCCTACCCAGACAATGTGTAAACAAATGCTAATCTTGACTTTTGTGAACCACTTAAGTAACAATCAGAATGTCAAAATTCCCCTGGCCCTCGGAGTGTCCAGAGCCCCTCACCCTCATCTCTGCCCAGGAGGTGATTTACAGAATCCACTAGCCCTCAGAACGTCTGAAGCCCCTCACCCCCATCCCTGCCCCTCACGCTCACTCCCGAGGTGGTTTTACGGGTATAAAAGGTCTTGACACCCTCCTTTCAGAGCCACGGGTTGGAGAGACGCGAGTCCTCCGTGGCCACCGGCAATAAAGAGCCTGCAATTTGACATACTTTTGTCTTGGTGTTGACTTTCTATGCTCGGGCCAGTACAACACTTGGACCAGAGGCAAACACTTGCCCAAGACTGACTACTCATATTTCCTCTTCTACGCTTTTGGTATCTGGACACCAAACGGTTATGACACTTTGAAGAAACCCAAGCAGAAAGGTCATGGAGATCAGAGACTGCCAACTGGAAAAGATATGAACCACTTGCTATAAGTGAGTGAATAAGAACAATCAGTTTAAGAAAAAGGGATAAAAACAGTTCTGAAGAGAAGAAAAGATGAGTTCCCATATGCATCCAGAAACAAAGCAAGGATAGAAGAGAGATGGCTGTTGGTTTTCTGGGTGTCTTGAGGCTTGGCTATAATTCCAGCATTTTATTTATGGGCAATTTTCCTATAACTATGCAACGCACTTCCTTATTCTTAACTTATGTGTGTTCATTTCTTTTTTCTGCTTTCCAACAAACACGCCCAAGACACCAGGGGAAGAGTTCTACATTTGAATCAATGTCTTGAGGTAGAGTGTCTCCTATCAGACTATCTTAATTCACCCCACACCTACCTGTAACAGTATCTGTCCAAAGACAGCCTCTGCCCTCCAGCTGAGATACTTGCATTTGTCCCCAGACCTTTTTGATAGAAACTGCATACTTTCTAGATTGACTACTGTTGTTTGCTGTTTCAGTCTCTCTCCAACAAGGCTATGGATGACATTGGATGATATTTTTTAAATAAAATGGAAACTTCTGAGAGTTTTCAGGATATGGAAAGAAATGATATACAAACATACACACACACATGCACATACACACACATACTGTGGTTTTTCTGTTAAGGGAGAAATTTTGAGAATTGGAAGAGTGATTTTTGTTCTCATTCTAGCTCTGCTGCATCCAAAATAATGTGATCTTGGACAATCACAACCTAGCAAAAATAATAGCCTCTTAATCTTAAAAATCAGGGATAATATCACCCATCCCATAATGTTACTCTAAGGATTAAATGAGAAAATGAATATGAAAGTATTCTATAAACTATTCAGTGCTACACAAAAATGAAGAACCATGATTTCCTTTACAGAAAATAAACTTTAAAGGCCTGTACTAAAAGAAGCAACTCAATTTGTAATGCTAGTGAACTTAGAAGTTTACATTTGAGAATCCTTTTGTAGATACTTTAAGGGCACCACATTTACTTTGCAAACAGCAGTGACAACCTTCCCTCCCCTCCCAAAAAAAATGGATATATTCTATGAACATACCATCCACCATTCTGCTGTTTAGGCAGAGATGAAGAAGGAGGGAAACTGGGCTTTTGTGCTGATATACCATATTCCTGCACTATACAAATTACATAAAATATGTATAAAGCGTCATTAGATAGTGATTTCTATGACCTGTTCATTCATTCACGCATTCATTCAATGAGGGTATTTTTAGGGGCTTAACGTGAGCTCAATAACATCATAGGCATAACAAGAGTAAAGAAGGAAATTATCCAGTTCTAGCCCTCAGTGAGCTTTTGCTCAAAGTCAGAAAACAAGACAAACTGGCTTTAATTCAGTACTCATTCATGTACTAGTCACTCACTCATTCAATCATTCAATCAACTGACGTTCATTAAGATTCCAGTGTGTGCTAAGCTAGGAACAAACTGATTCAGCTAAAGTGATTTTTGAAGAGGATCCCAGTCCCTATTCTTAAGCAGCCAATAATCCTTTCAGGGACACAGGTGAAGAAATCATTTTTTTCTTTTCTCCTCTGCTTCTTCCTTTCTTCTCTCCTTCCTTCTCTCTCTCTCCTTCCCCCACCCCCACCTCCTTCTTTATCTTTCTTCCTTTATCTTTTGGCTCCAGTCACTATTTATAGAGCTTCTACTGTTCAACAAGCACCAGGCTCTGTGTTTGTAATCAGCAAGACAGACAAAGGCAAGTATGGGCTGTGGTGGCCAGCCTCCAAAATGGCCTCCTGGTAGTCACACCCTTGTGTAGTCCCTCCCAGACTGAGTAGGAATGAGCTGTACAGCCAATAGTATATTGTAGAAACAATGGTTTGCATCACTTCTATCTTGCTATCTTGAATCAATCATTCCAGGGGAAGCCAGCTGCTGCTTCATAAGGACACTCAGGTAGCCCTAAGGATGCAGCCACATAGCTAAGATGGATTAACTTAGGCCTTCATCCAACAACCAGCAGTAATTGTCTGTGTATGTGAGTAAGATCCACTGGAAGCAGATCTTTCAGACCCAGTGAAACCTTTAGAAGAATGCAGCCCCAGCTGATATCTTCACTGCAATCTCATGCAAGACTCTGAGCCAGATACACAGAGAAAATGCAGGCATTACATACAAAATTGCAAGTACAAATAAGTAGACACATTATGAGAAATGTCATCGAAGATAGCAAGGTAGTGTACACACACAAGTGGGTTACCCAACCTGGTGTGGCCAAATTGGAGACTGTTTCCTGGAGTTAAAAAAAAGTTAGTCAGAGGAGAGATCCAAGATGGCTGATGATTAGCAGCTCGGGCACGTACCTCCCAGTGAAAGCGCAAAGAACGAGAGGACGCCACACTTTCAGACGAATATTTGTTGCTCACGGACCAGGAGATTCCCAGTGGAGGAGCCCCACGGGTCGCCAGGGCGACTCTTGTGGCCGGCGTGGTGGTTTTGCTGGTGCCTTAGCACGCCAGTTCTTGGTGCAGAGTCCGGAGATTCCCGGACAGAAAAGCACCATCAATCTTAACACCACTGTTTTGGCCGGCTCAGTGGATTGCTCAGATCTCGGCGCAGGGAATCAACAAGTTGGACGTCAGAGACCCAGTTAGAAAGCCGGTAATTATAAAGACGACAGACGGACAAATATATAATGAAGGGAAGAAACCAGCGTGAAAAGGTAGAGAATACTCAAAATCAGAATGCCTCTCCCTCTACAGGGGATTGCAATTCCTCATCAGTAACGGAACAAGGCTTAATAGATTACACGTGTGTTCCAATAACAGAAGCAGGTTTCAAAACGTGGGTGATAAGAAACTTCTGTGAATTAAAAGAACTTGTTCTAACCCAATGCAAAGAAACTAAGAACCTTGAAAAAAGGTTTGACGAAATGTTAACGAGAATGGACAATTTAGAGAAGAATATAAGTGAATTGATGGAGCTGAAAAACACAACACGAGAACTTCGTGAAGCATGCACAAGTTTAAACAGTCGAATTGATCAAGCAGAAGGAAGGATATCAGAAGTCGAGGACCAGCTCAGTGAAATGAAACGAGAAGACAAGAATGCAGAAAAAAGGATGAAAAGGAATGAGCAAAGTCTCCAGGAAATATGGGACTATGTGAAAAGACCTAATTTACGTTTGATAGGTGTACCTGAATGTGATGAAGAGAATGAATCCAAGTTGGAAAATACTCTTCAGGATATCATTCAGGAAAATTTTCCCAACCTGGCAAGGCAGGGTAATATTCAACTCCAGGTAATACAGAGAACACCACAAAGATATTCTTCAAGAAGACCAACCCCAAGGCACATAATCGCCAGATTTATTAGGGTTGAAATGAAGGAGAAAATACTAAGGGCAGCCAGAGAGAAAGGTCAGGTTACCCATAAAGGGAAACCTATCAGACTTACAGCAGATCTCTCAGCAGAAACCCTACAAGCCAGAAAAGAGTGGGGACCAATATTTAACATCCTTAAAGAAAAGAACTTTCAACCCAGAATTTCCTATCCAGCCAAACTAAACTTTATGAGTGAAGGAAAAATTAAATCTTTTGCGAACAAACAAGTACTTAGAGAGTTCACCACCACCAGGCCTGCTTTACAAGAGCTTCTGAAAGAAGCACTATACATATAAAGGAACAACCAATATCAGCCTTTCCAAAAATATATCAAAAAGCAAAGAACTTTAGCACAATAAAAAATTTACATCAACTAATGGGCAAAACAGCCAGCTAGCATCAAACGCCGGTATTAAACCTATATATATTTTAATTGGATAAAAAGCCAAAACCCATCGGTATGCTGCATCCGGGCCCATCTTACATGCAACAATACACAAAGACTCAGAGAGAAGGAGGAAGATTTACCAATCAAACAGAGAGTAAAAATAAACTAATAAACAAAAAGCAGGAGATGCAAATCTCGCCTCTGATAAAGTAGACTTTAAAGCAACAAAGATCAAAAGAGGCGAGGAATGACATTACATAATGGCAAAAGGATCAATGTAACAAGAAGAGCTAACGATTCTATAGATCAACGAGATAGAAAATTAACAAGGATATTCAGAACTTGAACTCAGACCCGGAACAAGTAAACTTAATAAACATTTATAGAACTCTCCACTTCAAATACACAAAACATACATTACCACCTCACACCTATTCCAAAGGTGACTATATAATTGGAAGTAAATCACTCCTCAGTAATCGCATAGCATTTCATAGGTTTAAATTAAATATTGGTTGGCTGTTTGTTTGTTATCTTCTTCCCTTATTCCTTCCTGACTACATCATTAAGTATAATTATCAGTATAAAAGAGCTTTTCAATACCCATTACTAAATTGCATTCTAGCCTGGGCAAGAAAGCAATACTCCCATTCTCTCTCCCTCTTTCTTTTCCTTCTCCCTCCTCCCCATTCTCTCTCTCTCTTTCTCTTCCTTTTTCCTCCTTCCTATTTTTCAAAAAAAAAAAAAAAAAGAAAGAAAGTTAGTCAAGTAGTCTGACTAGTATATGCAAAGGCAAAGAGTTGTGAGGAAACTTGGAGGAATCCAGTTTATAAAAGTGATCAACATTGTTGAAAGCAAAGAAAATGTGACTGTCCTAAAGTCATTAACCAATAAAATCCACACCTTATGATTTGGAGTTGAGATATTCAAAACAAACTTTAAGAAAAGAATGGCTCCTGTACCTGTAACCAGATGAAGAGTAGGAATGTAGATCAAGAAATACTCATAGGATATTCCCACAGGATGAGTAAGGCAGTAGTAGTAACAGGCCAGTGTCCATCCACGCCTTGTCTCTCAGCATGGTGAGGGGAGGAGGCTGTCAAGCAAATGCAAGTACCCTGTCCACCTCAAAGATGTATCCCAGTAGTTCACGTGGATGAAGTTGGCTATCTGAGCTTGAAGTATAAAGCATATGAGAATTATATACTTATTTCTCCTCCTCTGATACTGCACTTAAAAAAGGATGATGTGTTTCTATGGTCTATCTAGTTCAACTGAGAGTTGTAGAGCTCATTGTAACTTAGTAAATTTGCATTCTGGCTTCATAAATCAGGTCATTGTGAGTGTGGGCAGGAATAGCATTGAGATCAGATTTCTGGACCTGCAAGGATATAGACCAAACTATGCCCTCCTTAGGCACCTGACTGGGTAGAGAGCTGGTCTTTCTTTAAATACATTCTCACTTCATCAGCATACCCTACTTGCTTTTCCAAGCATGCTGGCAAAGAGCATACACTATGGAGCCAAGACTACTTGGATTTAAATCTAAGTTGTATAAAATTGGGCAAGTTACTTAATCCTCTTTGCCTCAGTTTGTAAGCCACTTTGTGCCTTGTGTGTAAAATGGTAATTACAGTAGTATAGGCCTCATAGGGTTGTTCCAAAGATTGAATAAGTTCATAACATCTGTAAAGAGCTAATATACTACCTGATTCCTTCATTATTATTGTTTTTCTATCCACACTGCCTACAGTGGAAATTCTGGTAACTGCAAATAATTCAGTTCGCTTATAAAGTAACAAATAGGGAAAGTAGGTGACAAAAGATGAGAGGCCACATGATGGAGGGCCCAAAACTCGGACTTAGATTCTAAGAGAAATTAGGACCATCGAAAGATGATACACTAAGAATTAATAATAACTGTACCCCTAGAAAGGTCAATGTTGTAGCAGGTGGAGGATGATTTAGAAGGGGTGAAAAATCAGAGGCAGGGAAACCAATTAGATGATTGTAGCAAAGTCCTAAGAAATGACAATGGGAATTGAAAAAAAAAATGATACAGGTTAGAAAACTGTCTATAAAGTAGTATAAATAGGACATGGTGATCAATTAGAAATGGGGCTGAGGATAGCACTGTGGCCAAGCTGAGACCATCTGCCAGTTACTTATTCACTTTGTGCCTCAGTTTACTCATCTCCAAAATAGGTACATACCTCACAGCCTTGTGTATTAAAGTTTAATTAAAATGTAGAGTGTGAATTATAAGGATGCAGACCCCATACGGTTTTTATGATAAAGTGCTTAGAACAGTGTGTGGCACACAGTATGTGCTACAGGAACAAGTTGTACCTAGGATGCATCTTAGTTTACTGGTTTACTTGGGTGAGTGGATGGGTGGTAATGCGAATAACTGAAATAGGGAAAGAAAGAATAGGAGCAGGTGTCTCAAGATGAGTTGGAGGCATTTGGGCTTCCCAGGTACATAGTTTCAACATATGTGTGTGTGTGTATGTGTGTCTATGTGTGTGTCTGTGTGTGTCTGTGTATGCATACAGGCTCACACATGCTTAATCACTCATGTAACACACTGTGACAAATTTTGCATATATCATCTTATTTATAGAAGAGATAGCTATTACTGAAATTGCAATTACTCTCTTCATTTTATAGACAAATAAGTTAAGACTTTGACCAAGCAATACAGCGTCAACCTCATAAGGTTGTTACAATGATTGAATAAGAGAACATACATAAAATACTTGCACAATGACCTAGCATGTCATAAGAACTCAAAAATGTTCATTATTAACACTGTTAGTACAGTTGTGCTGTTGCTATTGTGATTTCTCAGGGTTAGACATCTGTTGAATCACACAGCTGGGATTCAAACCCAGCACGGACCAATCGCAAAGCAAATGCTCCTAATCACTATTAGTGTGTAAGACTGTGACCTCTACCATGCAGATGTCTAGGAACTAGGTAGTATAAAGACTACCCACAGACTCTGCCCTCAAAGACCTTACAGTCTTACAGTTCAGCTGGATGATCTGATTGAAAAGAAAAGAACGTAGTGTGGGATGAAGATTGCCTAGACTAGAACAATGAACTAGGTTTTAAAATTCAACTGGGTGAGGAGAGTTGGGAGAGTACCTCAGGCAGGAGAATCCGAGTGAGCAGAGTCTCAGAAGTGTGGACAAATTGAAGGAAAAAACACAGATAATATGGAAAAGCCATACTAGAAAGTGTCAGTTTCCCAAACACAGATTTGCAGAAAGGTTGAGTGCGAATCTAACCATTCCAACTCCGAAATGCTTACAATTAAGCCCAGGCATTGCCTCTAGGTTTGATTTGGAATGAAACCTTAGTTGTCAAAAGGAAAGCAGCCAGAGCTGTGTTTGCTTGATGCTGCCTGCAGGAGTTACACTCGTAAGAAATCGTGGGAGGTGCACATGGGACTCCCCACCCACTGGGGTTGATAATCCGTGCTAATTGTACACATCTCCAAAGCCTCCCGTGTGAGAAGGAAAAAATAAAAATGTTCTCTTAACATTTTTGAAGTTCATAAATGTGGCAAATGTTCAATAACTATATTTAACTCCTGTTGCATATTCCTTAGCTCTTAAAATATGTTAAACCAACAATTTCATGCACTTGACAGTAAAAGCATACTTTCCTGCTCTTTTCTCTGACCTATCTAGATGACCACACATGTCCACCACAGCTATGAAGGGTTAGCTCAAGATTTGTTCTTACCAAAGTTGTCCCTGGCTTCCCTGTTCCTTCCTTTGCTTAGCATTTTACATTTGTGTTTGGTGTTGGACTCCAGTGAGGTCCTGGGCAGCTAGCAGGGAGACGGAAGAACTGGATGAAAGGGTGAAGACTGTCTAGCATCCACAGGCAGAAACTCAAAGGTGAACAGAGAGGAATCTGCTGCCCCTTTGTTTGCTCTCCATGTACCTATACATCCATTGCTCTAGGTTCTTGCTTCTCAAAGTACTGTCCTTGGACCAGATTCCCTCATCAACACGTAGGTGCTTGATAGAAATGCAGATTCTCAGCCTTCCCCTGCCAGACCTACTGAATCAAAATCTTCTTCTCCTTTCCTTTCTTTTAATAGTTTTAACCTTTATTTTAGATTCAGGGGGTACATGTGCAGGTGCGTTACCTGGGTATACTGCAGAATGCTCACGTTTAGATTATAATTGATCCCATCACTCAGAGACTGAGCATAGTACCCAAAAGTGAATTTTTCAGTGCTTGCCCCCATTTCTGCCTCCTCCCTTCTAGCAGCCCGTGTAATCAGTGTTCAGCTCCCACATACGAGTAAGAAGATACAGTATTTGGTTTTCTGTTCCTGCATTAATTCACTTAGGATAATGGCCTCCCGCTGTGTCCATGTTATTGCAAAGGACATAATTTTGTTCTTTTTTATGGCTACATAGTATTCCATGTTGTATATGTACCATATTTTCTTTATCCAATCCACCATTGATGGGCCCTTAGGTTGATTCCATGCATTTGCTATTGTGATTAGTGCTGAGATGAACATATGAGTGCATGTGTCTTTTTAATAGAATGATTAATTTTCTTTTGGAATATATACTCAATAATGGGATTTATGGGTAGAAATGGTAGTTCTATCTTAAGTCTTTGAGAAATCTCTAGACTGCTTTTCACAGTGGCTGAACTAATTTACATTCCCACCAACAGTGTATAGACCCTCCCTTTTCTTCGCAGCCTCAGCATCTGCTGTTTTTTAACTTTTTAGTAATAGCCATTCTGACTGGTGTGAGATAGTATCTCATTGTAGCTTTGATTTGCATTTCCCTGATGATTAGTGATGTGGAGCATTTTTCCACATATTTTTTGGCTGTTTGTATGTCTTCTTCTGAGATGTGTCTGTTCATGTCTTTTGCCTACTCTTTAATAGATGTCTTTCTTTCTCTCTCCCTCTCTTTCTTTGCTTGTTTAATTAAAGATGCCCAGATCATCCTAATGCATATTAAAATTTTAGAACCACTATGCTAATATAGACTTATCACCCCACATTACAATTGTTTGTTTCCTTGTTTGCCTCTCCTTGCTCTGTGAGTTCCTTTAAGGAGGAACTGTGTCCCATGTGCCCAGTAGTCCAGCACCTAGCCCGGTGCTCAGTAAATAGAAATCAAATAGCTGCCACTTATGTGCTTATTATTTGCCAAGTGCTATATATACACTGTTATCATTTAACCTTTGCAACTATCCTTTGAGAAGATCACTGTTGAATCCATTTTGCAGATAACAAGGCTCAGAGACTTTAAGTAACTCACCTGAAGTCACACAAATAGCAATAGAATTGTCATTCAAATTCAGTTATATCAGATGCCACAAGATGTGCTATTGATCGCTATTGTATATTACACTACTTCCATAGTAGACGTTTAATAGATGTTTATGGAATTAAGCAGACTTTGCACAGTAATGACTGAGCCTTTCCTTTGCTTCTTTCTGTCATGAAGTAAAAGGGCAAGGGCTACAGTTTTAATCTGCCATGTAATTTCCAACGTGCAGAGGCATAATGTCTGCGTTCACGGAAATGGCCTGTAACTATACTAGGAATTCCGCATCCCCCACCCCTCTTCTCTTGGAAGATCTGCAAGTGTTAGTAAGCCCTGCAGACAAGCAATCCTGTCAGGCAGAAGGCAGCCCAGAGCCCTTAAATAAAACATTCTCGCAGCCTTCCGCGGAGAGCATGGAGACAAATACCGCGGATGTGAAAGGTGTCGCTGGGATTACCAATGACGTGCTAATGGCTGCTCAGGCAATCTCCGAGCCTCCTGCGCTCTGAGTCACCCGCTCCCTTTGGAGCCTGCGCTCACGTCATTAAGGGACCGAGAGCTATTCACAGATCACTGACTAATGGCAAGCTTGAGCCCGGCCTGCACTCCCCCGACCAGCCTTCTCCAAAGGACTAAGGTCATGGACAGGAGGCCCTGGAGCTTTTTATCACGGCCACAATGAAGAGAGAGGGAAAAGACAAAGTCTTCTGCCTTCCTTCTCTCCATTCTGCTAGCTGTACTTTTGCAAATGAGGAACTTTCCTCTTGTGTTGGAAACTCTTTGCAGGGAACAAGCAGAATCCTGAGCAGGGCGGTTTACTTTTGACAGTTTATTATTCCAAAAAAACTTTCTGATGTTATTTTAATTCCACAGGCATTTCATTACCAATCAGCCCTGGGGCTTTCAGTTTCTAGAGTACATACACATATTGTCTTCTTTGGATTATTTGTGTGACTGCTTGCTTGAATTTATTGTAATTTTATTTGTCTGTTTGCAACTGCCATAACGGGAGCATCTAAAAGACTAGGAAATAATAAATGTAAAATTTTCTTTCAGACACTGAGTTTTTTTTCCCAGCCTGCCTAAATCCTTTGAAATAAAACATCACTTGGTTTTCCTGCCAGGCACTTCTCCCTGAAATAAAGTCACAGGTCTGCTTTGGTCACTCTGTCAATATCTTTGACAGATATTTCCAAATTAACTTTTAGGGAGTCACAACTTGGCAAGTCTAAAAAGCACTATATTTAGCTGCAATTTTGGAATGATCTGGGAAAGAAAACTGAATCTGAAAAAGCAAGATGTGGTTGAGCATTTTGTGGAACAGGTAACAACCACAGAATTATTTTTTTCCTGAACAAACCATGGTCTGGTTGGTGGCCACCTCTATCCTTTTCCAAAAACAATCCAATTACTTACACAAGTTTGAGTTTTTCAAGATTAACTCCAGGCTTGATCCTGGAAGATAATTTTCTTGATTGGTAGAAAATAAAGCTATTCATATATAAGGCAAACTGGTTGGAGATACATCTTAGCTCACTTTGCTTTCCATGCTAATATCAAAACATGAAGTTTAAGCATTTGGTGAGTGAAGAAAATACTGCACACTGGAATCATTAAGATCAGTCATCAAAACGATAAAGGAACAATTTTTTTCCAGAATTCTAGAGCTCTGATACACAGTTTGAGAGTACATTTCTCAGCATGAATTTCATTGTTCAGTCAAAGAATGACCACAGAGCAAAAAACGCAACATGTTTCTCATTTCTGTGAAAAGTCAGGTTTAATATAGACACATTTCCCTTAGATGTGGTCCACAGAATATCTTATTTGGGAGATATCATTTGGAGAAAGCATGACTTATCTTTTTGAACAAATAAAATTTTGATTTATAAAGGAGATTTTACAAAGGCATACTGGGATCAACATTAGCTGTGATCATGAAAATAATCAGACTATTTAAGGCATTGGGCAAATCTCGTGTGTTGGAGAGCCACGGGACATTTCTTATTGCTTATATGCATCTCATACTTTGGTTCTTGACTTTGTTTGAAAAATGCAAACATGTATACATCTAAATTGTAAATTTTAATTGCTTCGGAGTTACATATGACTATTACAGAAGGTGACCACAATTTATCTTCCATTTTGTTTTCCCAGGGATTGATGAATCTTGGTAATAAAGCCTTGTTAATAGGCAGATTCAGACACCTGAAGAGGTGTCACCTTGAGGACGATATGCAAGTGATTGAAGGAAAGATGAGAAAGCAATTTTGCACAATTCATTGACTGACAATGAACAATGAATTTCAAGAGGCTGCTTGAAAATCCACTAAGATGGTGGGAAAATGGAATATCAACAAAGTTATCTTAACATGTGACACCAAGGCACTGCTAGCAGGACCCCAGGGTGCTTGTCCTCTGTAAAGATCTGAGAGAGAAATCACTACAGAACACTTGCAATAAGCAGACACTGTTCTAAACTTTTTTTTTTTTTTTGAGATGGAGTTTTGCTCTTGTTGCCCAAGCTGGAATGCAGTGGCACGATCTCGGCTCACTGCAACCCCCGCCTCGCAGGTTCAAGCGATTCTCCTGCCTCAGCCTCCCAAGTAGCTGAGATTACAGGCATGCGCCACCACGCCCAGCTAATTTTTTGTATTTTTAATAGACACAGGGTTTTTCCATGTTGGTCAGGCTGGTCTCAAACTCCCAACCTTAGGTGATCCTGCCTCGGCCTCCCAAAGTGCCAGAATTACAGGCGTGAGCCACCACATCCAGCCCACTGTTCTAAACTCTTATCCACATCACCTTATCCAGTCCTTACAATAACTTTGTGAGGCAGGAATTATTATTCCCATGTTACTCATTAGGACAGAAAATTTAAGTAATTCGCAAATCATAGATAGCATTTCAAACCTACTTTGAGGAATGTGTGCATGTATGTGTTTGTGTGTGTGTATATATATAAATGGATAATGGGAGGTTGTTTATAGAACTTTTTGGAAAGACCTTGTCCTGCAACCCAGCCTTTTGCAAGTGCGTCTCTTAAAAAAAAAAAAAAATTTATTACAGTAGTTGCCTAGATTATTTTTTTAACAGATTTAAATATATTAGCTCAGGAGAGGAATTTTCTTGCTGCTTAACAGAAAAAAAAAAAAAAAACCCTGAAACTTACCTTCAATCTATTTTATTGTTTACAATACTTTCTATATATTTTATGTATATTCTTTTAAACATGGAAGAGAAAGTATCTGGGTAAAGGAACACACTTGTAGCTAGCTAGAGGCCTAAATAAATAAATGCTAGATGGGGAAAAAAATTGAGGCCTCAATTGATAAGAAAGACCTGGGTTCTATGTAAACTCTGCCACTTATATCTGAGTAATCCTGGTGGAGGTTATTAACCTCTCTGAGTAACAGTCTCCTCATCTATAAAACACACAAAGACATAATACATATTCATGGATTAGTTATGACGATTAATTGAGAAAAAGGTGTATTTTTAAACCCTGGCATCATGCTGTTGCTTGACAAATGTCAATTCTCTTTCCTCCTGCATGAGTTTTTTTTTTAACTTTGTTTTTACCCAGTGACTGACAGAAGTCACAGGATGAGACCTAAGAGATAGCTTTCAAAGAAACCCTGACAGATACATGTCCAACTATGCCCACGCTGAGTTTTAAGACAAAATTCATCCCTAACAGAGCAGAGTCTTGGAAATACAGAGATTCATAATATACGTTCTAATTCCTAAAGACCTTCTGACAGTATCTTGAACTTTACACATCCAAGTTGTTTTAGCTGTCTTGATAACATTTTGGATAATAAATTATTGGAAATAAGCTTGTCAAAGACTCAACTCCACCACATGAGCTGGGAAGATTGACTATCTTTTTTATGACATTGTTGTCACTATTGTTAATATAGCTAAAGTTAACTTGGCAATAAAAGAGAAAAATATGTCTTAAAATTAATTTATCCTCACAACCAAAAATTGATGAAAACTCATACATGGCCTAAAAAGAAAGTCTTATATTTCCAATGATAGAGATACTGTCATAGATCTTTCAGCCATCGGTTCTTCATTGTTTAATTCCACAATGAAGATTGATACTTTGGGCCAAAGCAAGAGTATTTATTTGCCTCTTTAATATACTGGGAACTCCATCATTACTGGCTTTAAGGGTGTTCATGCTCATTGGTTAAAAAAAGATGCTGTGAAGATAAAGTAAGAATCGCTCCATTTCCTAAGCAATATCATGAGCTGCTAAAATGGAATTGTTCATCCATTCTTCCATTCAATAATTTAAGAAATAATAAGCACTTAATATGTTCCAGGCATTGTGCTATGGACTCTAAGAAAATCAGAAAGACCCTCAGTGAGCTCACATTCTAGAGCAATTCTCTAAATTAGAATTTCTCAAAAGTTTTACTATTGACATTTGGGGCTGAATGACTGTATTGTATGGTGTGTCCTGTACACTGCAGGATTCCAGAAGCATCCCTGGCCTCTACCCACTAGTGCTAGTGGCACCTCCTTTCCCAGTTTTGACAACAAAAAATTTCTCCAGATATCGACAATATCCCTTAGGAGAGATTTGGGAACAAAATGGCCCCAGTTGAGAACCAGTGGTCCAGACCTACATAACCATGAGTACAATAAGTAACTGCAGTCAGTGGAAGCTCCCTGTACTATTCTTGGTCAAGGCCACCAAAATTCAAAAATGAATCCTAGGCTATTTTTGGTTTCTAGAAAAGTTGATGACATTAACTCCTTAATAGAATTCAGATGAAGTCTCTCTATCTCTCTGCCTAACACACACACACACACACACATACACAGAGAGAGAGAGAGAGAGAGAGAGAGAGAGAGAGAGAGAGAGACAGAGAGAGAGAGAGAGAGAGACAGAGAGAGAAATTTGAGCCTTTCCCAAGCAACCTATTATTTTTCGAAAAAAAAATTAGTAGTACAGAGTCAATTGCCTAGGAGGCTTTGATATCTACCAGATCTAATAATGAATACAGTTTAGGCATCATTGTTGCCTAGAGCATGGGTTTTGTAGGAGGTATTACAGAAGAACAGGTATATTGTGATCACTGGAGAAATTGTTTTATTCACTCATACAATTCTATAATGATCGAATACATATCTCTTACTGGATTCAGGAAGTTTTATGTGACTTAAAATATGTTATTAGTCACCTGAAACTAAAACAAAACAAAAGATAAAAGGCCTTGAGAAAATTCCTTCAACATTTAGAATCATTTAAATTTGAGATATACCATATATAGCAACTGGTAGTCGTATCTGGAGTGCTGAGTTAGGAAAAATTCTAAGATCACCTGTGTTGGTGGGAAAGAGTGTCAGGTTTGGTGAGTGATGTCTACTCTGTTCACTGAATGCAGAAATAGAAGTGCATGTACCTGGTATTTGCCATCCTTGATCCAGATGTCATTTTCAGTCGTGGTTCCTGTATTGGTCTGTTTTCATGCTGCTGATAAAGAAATATCAGAGTCTTGGCAATTGATAAAGAAAAAGAGGTATAATGAACTCACACTTCCACGTGGCTGGGGAGGCCTCACAATCATGGCAGAAAGCAAAAGGCACCATCTTACAAGAAAGAATGAGAGATCCAAGTGAAAAGGGAAACCCTTATAAAATCTTCAGATCCCTTGAGACTTATTCACTACCATGAGAAGAGTATTGGGGAAATTGCCCTCACCATTCAATTATCTCACACCGGGTCCCTCCCACAACACATGGGAATTATGGGAGCTACAATTCAGAGATCTGGGTGGGAATACAGCCAAACCATATCAGTGCCCATTATTTATATGGACTGGATAACTCCATGAATGAAGTCTATGAATGGACTTGCTATACTCATTTCTGTCCAGCTCTTCAATACTATAAATGTGATCTTACTTGTTTCTATTCAACAATTTGTAGGACTATGTTTTTTCTAATATGTTATATGAGGAACAAGTAAAAACTAAAGTTCAAATGTATACACAAAACCATTTTGAATCCTGATTAATTTATATCTCAAGAAAATGATTAGGAGTAACATAAGGCTTCTCTCAGGATATATTGATTGTTTTTTCATTTTTTTGTTTTATAGACAGGTATAATCTGGGATCATGGATATATTCCATCAATATGAATTCTAGGTTCTTCTAGGTTAACAGCATTTTATTAAAGTCTGTATTTCTCCTCTTCCATTTACATTTTTACCTTTTAATTTATTCATTTAGCAAATGTTTATCTAAGGCCATCAATATACAGGTAAGATGCCAGATAATAATTGAGTCAGACATAAACTCTTCCCTTAAGGATCTTAAAAGTTAGCAGAAGATATAACAAATCTGCATAACCGATTATAAAGTTACAAAAGGTGAAATTACAAATGCCATTGCAGAAAATTTAAAAAAAAAAAAAAGACAATTGCAGGAAGACCCAAGAGATAGAGATTTCTTTCCAAGTTGGAAGTCAATAAGGAGATTGCCTTGAGTGGGCCTTGAAGTATTGGTGGAATAACAGACATGCTAGGAAACAAAGAAGGCACTAGTGAAAGCACAGAATGAGAAACTTTTGGGATGTAGATAGAAAATAGCAAGCAGTTCTGTATGAATGGAAAGCAGTAAAAAAAAAAAGAAGTAGCCAGAAATAAATTTGGAAAGACAGTCTAAAATCAAAGTAGGTAGACATGATCTATTAACAGATGAAATTCCAATTATATTTAATAAAAGAAAGATTTGGGTCATAATCTCCTTTTTAATTTATGGTTCATGAATATGATTCAATTGTTAGAAGAATGGGCTGCTTGCCTACTTACCAAAGGAAACAGGCAGCATCCCTTATGCTAATGATAGTTTTATTTTTATTTTTTTTTTTTTGAGATGGTGTTTTGCTCTTGTTTCACAGGCTGCAGTGCAATGGTGCAGTCTCAGCTCACTGCAAACTCTTCCTCCGGGGTTCAAGCGATTCTCCTGCCTCAGCCTCCTAAGTAGCTGGGATTACGGGCATGCACCAAGTTTTATTTTTTTATAAACTGAGATGGGTCTTTAAAAAAGAAGAGATTCATTGGCTAGTTACTGGAAACTCCTTTTAAACAATACTAGAAATCATTTTATTTGGCATTCATTATTTCATATTTAAGAGATTCATTGGCTAGTTACTGGAAACTCCTTTTAAACAATACTAGAAATCATTTTATTTGGCATTCATTATTTCATATTTAAGTGCAGAGTTAAATGTTAAGTTAAAGAGTTGTACACACAGGAAGGTTTTTCAACTATTGGGGGGACATTTGTGGTCTGCTCTTGCAAAATGTTGAAGCCATTAAGACAAAAGTGTACTCTAACTGGTATTCTTCAGGGAATAAACAGGTGATTCTATGACTCAAACAACTAAAAGATAATAGTGGTAATAACTAGTATGATTGAGAGCCTACTATGTGGAGATGTTCTGTAAAGTCCTATTTGATTATTCATTCTGCAAATGTTAATGAAGCATCTGTGATGCAGAGGATGTGGTGCTAAGCACTGGAAATAGAGTCAACAAAGGCAGACAGGTTTCTACTTCCACAGAGCGCAGAGTCCCCTAGAGGAATCAATCAAATGACCACTGTAATAATGCATACAGTTGTCCCCTCTTTTCCAACGAGGATAAGTTCCAAAAACCCCAGTGGAGACCTGAAATAATAGATAGAAGCAAATCATACACACACACACACACACACACACACACACACACACACATATTTATATATTATTTTTTTCCTATTTTCCTATTTCCTATTTTTTCCATGGATACATACATATCTGTGTTAAAGTTTAATTTAAAAATTAGGCACAGCAAGAGATTAATAACAGTAACCAATAATGAAATTATTATTGCTAAAGCATTATTAAGTAAAACAAGAGTGACTTGAACAAGAAGCTCTGCAGTATCACAACCAGCTGATCTGATAATCCAGATGCCTATGAAGAGACTCCTGTGTAGGGAGCATATATAGCTTGGATATGCTGGACAAAAAGAGGGTTCTCATCCTGAGCAGGGTGAAGTGGGATGGTGTGAGATTTCATCATGCTATGAAGAACAGCGGGCAATTTAAAGCTTATGAATTGTTTATTTCTGGAATTTTTTTATTTAATATTTTCAAAATGTGGTTCGCCGTGGATAACTGAGACTGCAGAAAGTGAAACCGCAGATAAGCGGGGGAGTACCTTAATTACAAATTGATAATAGAGTTCTAAAGGGGTAAGAAGGTACTGAGAAAACACATTAAAAATGAAACTGACACAGGCTGTGAGATAAAGGCTGAATCATGCAGGTCGGTAAATGAAAATGGGGTGGGCGGAGGCAAAAGCATTCGATCAAAGGGAACACAAAAGCTCTGAGGCAGTAGGGGGTACGGTGTGTTTGAAGAATGCAAAGAAAGCCAATGAGTTGGAAAGCAGAAAGAGAGGGGTGGGAAGAGAATGAATGATGAGACAAGTGCGTTAGGTAAGGTGGGACAAGGTATAGATTTGCGTACATATCTATGATCAAAGAGAAAATAGTAAAAGGTTTAAAGTTGTGAGTTTAGAAGAGAACTTGATCATATTTTCACTGTGAGAATGTTATTTTCACTGCAATATGGAAATGAAGAGAAAGAAGGCCAAGGCACAGGAATGAATCCTTTTTTGAAGGCTATTACAATAATCTAGGCAAGAGCTGAGAATCTGTACTGACAAGGGTATAGGAGACCCAAAGAGAAAAGACAGAAAGAGGTAAGTGGCTCTGATAGATATGTAGGTGGCAGCACTGGCAGAATCTAGGGATGGGAAAGACAGAGAAGGTGAGAGAAGTGTTTGGATGTGGTATAGGTTCTAGAATACAAAATTGGATTGATGGTAGCTCCAGTTATTGCCTAAGACACAAGAAAAAGTGGAATGGATCTCATTTCACAGGAAAAGAGCAATTATCTCCTCAAAGTCCCCTCTGATATAATGTAGTTGTTAAGTCCATTTTACAGGTGAAGAAACTGAGGATTAAATGAGGGAAATCTCTTTAGTTTGTCTTTTTTATAAATGAAAAAGTGAGAATTGGAGCATAGGTCCATATGACTTTAAAGCCTGTACCCTTGAGGTTTTCTTTTCTTTTCCTTTTATTTCTTTTCTTTTTCTTAGATTAAAATAGTGAGTTCTGGCCGGGCGCGGTGGCTCACGCCTGTAATCCCAGCACTTTGGGAGGCCGAGGCGGGTGGATCACAAGGTCAAGAGATTGAGACCATCCTGGTCAACATGGTGAAACCCCGTCCCTACTAAAAATACAAAAATTAGCTGGGCGTGGTGGCACACGCCTGTAGTCCCAGCTACTCGGGAGGCTGAGGCAGGAGAATTGCCTGAACCCAGGAGGCGGAGGTTGCGGTGAGCCGAGATCGCGCCATTGCACTCCAGCCTGGGTAACAAGAGCGAAACTCCATCTCAGAAAAAAAGAAAAAAAAAAAATAGTGAGTTCTGGTTTAAGGTGCAGAACTCTGGGAACTCAGCCAATTACTTGTCTAAATTCTTGAGCAGACAAAAACTCCCTTTAGAAAAAAACGTGTATATGTATGTGTGGGCAGTTGGGGGGGGTGTCTTTCCCATTCCTGGATTTACTTCTATGTGAAAGAAGTAACTTGGCACTGTTTTTTACTCATATATAATGTTGCAATAACTGCCATTTTGCATAACTGTTTATTCCTATTTAGGATTTTATATAGGTGCCATATCACAGTCGACTTCTGATTGAATATTCTTTTGTGTTCTCGAAAGACCAGCAATCTTTATCGTATCACTGCTGCTTGTCAAGGGGAAGGCTGTCTTTTTACATTAAACATGCAGTCAATGGGATAAACCAGCATTTAGTAGTAAAACTGTAACGCCAACTACCTACTAGCATTATTACAAGAACTAAATGACTCAAAAAGTGAAACAGTACCTGATACATAGTAAGTACTCAATAAACACTAGATATTATTCATAGTTATTTATAGGATCTGTGTCTTACTCAATTCTAGTTTGTGTCTTTGTTGAAATTATCTCCCCTCCCAGACTTGCTTCATTTTTCTCCATCAATCCAAGCTCATCTCTTCATTTAAAGCTTAGTGTAGGACTCACTACTTCGGAATGAAAGCCCTGCCAAAAAAAATTTTTTTGGGGGGAGAGGAAATTATTAATCCATTTGATAAATACATTTCTATCCCTGTTCTAGGTACTGAGTGCTTCAGTCAACAAAACAAAGTTCTTGATGTCACAGATTTTACTTACATTTTAGTGAGGAAAGACAGTCACTAGACCAATAAACATATAAATACATAACATGCCATTTACCATGCAGGGTAAATGCTAATTAAAAATTAAACAAAGTAAGATGTCACTATTATTTAACATTTAAGTAGACAACCAAATGAAGCAACAGGGTAAGAAAAGAAGAGAAAAGGATGATGGAGTGCACTTTGTCTGTTCAAGGAAGATCAAGGTAGTTGATGTGATTAAAGTAATATGAAAGAGAAGAAAAGATTGGAAATGAGGTCAAGGATTCAGGGAGAGCCAGATGGTATGCCAGGGGAAGGACATTAAAAGTTATTCTGGGTAAGATGGGAAGCTGCTGGAGTATATAAAGAAAGGAGTGATATGATGTGACTTGGGTTTCACATTTAAAACAAAATCACTCTGGCTGCTGTGTGGATAATAGACAGTAGCTCGGGGTAAGAGTGTACACAAGGGGTCCATTCCAGGGAAGACATGGTTTTGCATTATTCCAAGGTGATGGCATTAGGAGGAGTGAGAGATGACCAGATTCTGGAAGATCTATCTAGTGGATGCGACTTGTTAATAGGTGAGATGTAGGGTGTGAAACAAAGAAAAATATCATGAATGACACCAAGGTTTTGGATCTGAGAAGCTGAAAGAATGGAGCAGCCATTTACTGAGGTGGAAAAGATTGAGAGAGCTGCAAGTTTGGGAAGAAAAAAGACAAGCCCAGTTTGGACACATTAGGATGGAGTTGGCTATTAGAAATGGATGTGGAGATGTCCAAAAGGCAGCTGGATAGAAATGACAAGAGTTCAGGGGGAAAGTCAGGGCTAAAAGTATAAATTGGGGCATCATCCTTCTAGACATGGCATTTATAGCCAAGGGACTGAATGAGATCACCTAGAATGAACATGGATCAGGAAGGAATTCCAAGGGCTGGGTCCTGGGGCACGTCAGCATGCAGAATTGGGAAGAGAAGGGGCAAAGGAGACTGAAGTAGGAACAGAACTGAGAGAGTGGTGTCCCAGAAAACATGTTTCAAGGAGGAGAGAGCAATTATTTAGCAAATGCTGGTGATGACAAAAGAAATGAAAAGTTTTAGCACCAAGTGTCTCAAATTTTGTCATTTTTCTACCTTATCTTTTCACCAGTTTTTAAAGAACCTGTCTCAAGGTTCACATCCAGCAGGCAATGGGCCAGATTTTACCCACAAGTATATTTTGTTTGGCCACCACAGACTTTGTTTTTAAAAAATTGAATTTGACCTGAAGTTTTCTTTTTCAGTTGTGTCTCTGCCAGGTTTTGGTATCAGGATGATGTTGGTTTCATAAAATGAGTTAGGGAGGATTCCCTCTTTTTGTATTGTGTGGAACAGTTTCAGAAGGAATGGTATCAGCTCCTCTTTGTACGTCTGGTAGAATTCGGCTGTGAACCTGTCTAGACCTGGACGTTTTTTTGTTTGGTAGGTTATTAATTGCTGCCTCAACTTCAGACCTTGTTATTGGTCTATTCAGGGATTCAACTTCTTCCTGGTTTAGTCTTGGGAGGGTGTAACTGTCCAGGAATTTGTCCATATCTTCTAGATTTACTGGTTTATGTGCATAGAGGTGTTTGTAGTCATCTCTGATGGTAGTTTGTATTTCTGTGGAATCGGTGGTGATATTCCCTTTATCATTTTTATTGCATCTATTCGATTCTTCTCTCTTTTCTTTTTTATTAGTCTGGCAAGTGGTCTGTCTATTTTATTGATCTTTTCAAAAAAAACAAGCTCCTGGATTTATTGATTTTTTGAAGGGTTTTTTGTGTCTCTATCTCCTTCAGTTCTGCTCTGATCTTAGTTATTTCTTGTCTTCTGCTAGCTTTTGAATTTGTTTGATCTTGCTCCTCTAGCTCTTTCAATTTTTTCAATAGAATGTCGATTTTAGATCTTTCCTCACTTCTCATATGGGCATTTAGTGCTATAAGTTTCCCTCTAGACACTGCTCTAAATGTGTCCCAGAGATTCTGGTACATTGTGTCTTCGTTCTCATTGGTTTCGAAGAACATCTTTATTTCTACCTGCATTTCATTGTTTATCCAGTCATCATTCAAGAAGAAAATTTCAGGCCAATTTCCATAATGAACATTGATGCAAAAATCTTTAATAAAATACTGGCAAATCAAACACAATAGCACATCAAAAAGCTTATCCATCAAGATCGAGTAGGCTTCATCCTGGGGATGCAAGGCTGGTTCAACATACACAAATTTATAAATGTAATTCATCACATAAACAGAACCAAAGACAAAAACCACATGTTCATCTCAATAGATGCAGAGAAGGCCTTCAACAAAATTCAACAACCTTTATGCTAAAAACTCTTAACAAACTAGGTATCAGTAGAACTTATATCAAAATAATAAAAGCTATTTACAACAAACCCACAGCGAATATCATACTGAATGGGCAAAAACTGGAAGCATTCCCTTTGAAAACTGGCACCAGACAAGGGTGCCCTCTCTCACAATTCCTATTCAACGTAGTGTTGGAAGTTCTAGCCAGAACAATCAGGAAAGAAAAAGAAATAAAGGGTATTCAATTAGGAAAAGACGAAGTCAAATTGTCTCTATTTGCAGACGACATGATTATATATTTAGAAGACCCCATCGTCTCAGCCCAAAATCTCCTTCAGATGATAAGCAATTTCAGCACTCTCAGGATACAAAATCAGTGTGCAAAAATCACAAGCATTCCTATACACCAATAACAGATTTAAAGAGAGCCAAATCATGAGGAAACTCCCATTCACAATTGCTATAGAGAGAGTAAAATACCTAGGAATACAACTAACAAGGGATGTGAAGGACCCCTTCCAGGAGAACTACAAAACACTGCTCAAGGAAATAAGGAGGACACAAACAGATGTAAAACCATTCCATGCTCATAGTTAGAAAGAATCAATATCATGAAACTGGCCATACTGCCCAAAGTAATTTATAGATTCAATGCTATCCCCATAAAGCTACCATTGACCTTCTTCACAGAACTGGAAAAACCACCTTAAACTTCATATGAAACCAAAAAAAAAAAAAAAAAGCCTGCATAGCCAGAACTGGAAAAAACTACCTTAAACTTCATATGAAACCAAAAAAAAGCCTGCATAGCCAAGACAATCCTGAGCAAAAAGAACAAAGCTGGAGGCATCATGCTTCCTGACTTCAAACTATACTACAAGACTACAGTAATCAAAACAGCATGATACTGGTACCAAAACAGAGATAGACACCAATGGAACAGAACAGAGGCCTCGGAATTAACACCACACATCTACAACCATCTGATCTTTAATGAACCTGATAAAAATAAGCAGTGGGGAAAGGATTCCCTGTTTAATAAATGGTGTTGGGAAAACTGGCTAGCCATGTGCAGAAAGCAGGAACTGGACCCCTTCCTTAAACCTTACATAAAAATTAACTACAGATGGATTAAAGATTTAAACATAAGACCTAACACCATAAAACCCTAGAAGAAAACCTAGGCAACACCATTCAGGACATAGGCATAGGCAAGGACTTCATGACTAAAACATCAAAAGCAATGGAAACAAAAGCCAAAATAGACAAACGGGATCTAATTAAACTCCAGAGCTTCTGCACAGCAAAAGAAATAATCAATAGAGTGAACCAGCAACCAACAAATAGGAAAAAAATTGTGCCTTCTACCCATCTGACAAAGGGCTAATATCCAGAATCTACAGAGAACTAAAGCAGAGTTACAAAAAAAGCAAACAACCCCATCAAAAAGTGGGTGAAGGATATGAACAGACACTTTTCAAAATAAGACATTTATGCAGCCAACAAACCTATGAAAAAATGCTCGTCATCACTGGTCATTAGAGAAATGCAAATCAAAACCATATTGAGATACCATCTCACACCAGTTAGAATGGCAATCATTAAAAAATCTGAAGACAACAGATGCTGGAGAGGATGTGGAGAAATAGGAACACTTTTACACTGTTGGTGGGAGTGTAAATTAGTTCAACTTTTGTGGAAGACAGTGTAGAGATTCCTCAAGGATCTAGAAATAGAAATACCATTTGACCCAGCAATCCCATTACTGGGTATATATCCAAAGGATTATAAATCATTCTGTTATAAAGACACATGCACACATATATTCATTGCGGCACTGTTTCCAATAGCAAAGACCTGGAACCAACCCAAATGCCCATCAATGATAGACTGGATAAAGAAAATGTGGCACATATATGCCATGGAATACTATGTAGCCACAAAAAACAATGAGTTCATGTCCTTTGCAGGGACATGGATGGAGCTGGAAACCATCATTCTCAGCAAACTGACACAAGAACAGAAAACCAAACACCACATGTTCTCACTCACAGGTGGGTGTTGAATAATGAGAACACATGGACACAGGGAAGGAAACATCACACACTGGGATCTGTTGGTGGGAATGGGGGGCTAGGGGAGGGATAATGGGGGGTGGGAGGTTGGGGAGGGATAACATTGGGAGAAATGCCTGATGAAGGTGACAGGGGGATGGAGGCAGCAAACCACCAAGGCATGTGTGTACCTATAAAGCAAACCTGTAAGTTCTGCACAGGTACCCCAGAACTTAGAGTATAATTTTAAAAAATTGAATTTGAAAGACTTTACGTTGGTCATGTGCTCTGCAGCTGACCAAAGGCCTCTTTGTTTTGTTTAAAACATGTATATATTTTTGAGTCTAGTGGGTGTTTATGATCATAATATCAAACACACACATGCAACAACAACTCAGTTAGTTATTATTGTACTTAAACTTCTCTCCTCAGTCATAATGTAAGAAATTCAAAAGCAGATCCTTTGGAATTTCCCATTATATCTGATACTGTATGTATGGCAGGGAGTACTATTGACCCCCACACCCACCCACCCCCACACCCTCAAAGGATATTCCATGCCTTAATCTCAGAATATGTTATCACCTTACTTGGAAAAAGCAACTTTGCAGATGTGATGAAGGTTAATCACTTGAGCTTAAAATAGGGATTTATCCTGGATTATCTGGGTAGACCCAATATAACCCCATGAGCACCTAAAAGCAGAAAAGAGACGTTAGAGAGATTCAGAGAATGAGAAGAATTTGCTCTTGCTGGCTTGAAGATAGAGAAGGCCACATGTCAAGGAAATGGGGAGCTGAGACCAACAACCACAATGAACTGAATTCTGCCAACAACCTGAATGAACTTGGCAGCAGATTCTTCCCTCAGAGCTTCAGAAAGGAAAGCAGTCTGCTAACACTTTGATTCTAGCCTTTGAGACCCTGAGCAGAGAACCCAGACATAGTACACTGGACTTCTGACCTATAAATCTGTGGAATAATAAATGAATGTTATTTAAGCCACTAAATGTAATGTGTAGTAATTTGCTACCTAGCAAAAGATAACTAATGTAGTTAGTGTCCTTAATAAAGTATCAATATTGAATTATAACTGTCATTATCACAAGTCTATCTTTTCCCAGAAAAACTTCTTAGATTACTGATTTACATCCTTTAAATTCAGAGCTCTTATCTGTACCGTCTTATTGTCTGTCTTACTTATTTAGTTTTTGTTATTTAACTTTTCATGTGCATGTTTACTCTAAGGCTGGTTGCCTTGCCAGGAGCATGGACGCACCCCCTCCCCACCCCCTCGCCGGGAGCTCAGACGCTCCCCCCCTCCCTTGCCAGGAGCTCACGCACACACCTTCTTCCCTCGCCAGGAGCTCGGACACACCTTCTCTCGCCGGGAGTTTGGACAAGCCCGGACGAGCTTGGGCATGCTCAGGCATGTTCCCTTCTCCCATGCTCGCACATCCTGGCCTTCCCTTAAAGAACCCAATATGCAAACGAGGTCTGGTAACCATAGCCTCTTGTCAACCAATAGCAGTCAAGCCTTATTGACCAATAGCAGTTGAGTCTTAACAACCAATAGCAGCCGAGTCTTAACAACCAATAGCAGCCGAATAATTCCAACCAACAACAAGCCAAGTCCTAGATCAAGGTTTGTAACTTACCCAATAGCAGTCCTGCTCTCCCACAACCAATCGAGCTCTTTCACTCCCTATGAAACTCCACGTCTGAGAGGAGTCCGTGCGACTTCTCCGGCCCCTCCTGTCGGACTGCAGAACCTCGTCTGGGAGCCTGAATAAATTCCTTCGCATCAGATCTTCTTGTGCTGGCCCCAGTTTCTTCTCTTTAAGCTCGGTGAGAACAAACCTTACATTTATGACTTCTATTGAACTACTAAGAGCTGCTTGAAGGCAAGGACTGGGTCTTCTATCCTCAAAATTAACTTTTGAAAATCTGATTTCATCAGATCAATGCAGTATTCAAACTATTGTATGGCTTTCAAATGCCATTAGCACAAATAGCATTTTCTGGGCATCGTCAACACAGGTACAGAGCATGATTTGGCCCCTCCCACCTCCATATTATCGTTTCATAAGACATCACAGCACCCTTTTGCTGGAGCTCCAGCCACAGAGGCATCATCAGAGTCTCTGAATGGCCATGCTCACTCATGTCAACTAAATGGTCACCACTTCCTGAGAGAAGCCTCTTTTACTAGGTCAAAAAAAATCTTTTTATAGTGTATTAATTCATTTTGTGTTGCTATAAAGAAATGCCAGAGGCTGAGAAATTTAGAAAGGAAAGAGGTTTATTTGGCCCATGGTTCTGCAGACTGTACAACCATGGCACTACTATCAGCTTGGCTTCTGGTCAGAACCTCAGGAAAGTTTTACTATGGCAGAAAGTGAAGGGGAGCAGGTGTGTAACATGATGAGAGAGGAGGCCAAAGAGAAAGGGGAAGGTTGCAGACTCATTTTAACTATTAGCTATCATGTGAACTCATGGAGGAGAACTCATTCATTGCTGAGAGGACAGCACCAAGCCATTCACGAGGGTTCCGCCCCCATGTCCCAAACACCTAGCACTAGGCCTACCTTCAACATTGGGAGTCACATTTCAATGTAAAGTTTGGAGGAGACACACTTCTAAACCATATGATATAGTGTATCATAATATCACTCCTTCCTTATTATGGTTGCAATTTAACACTCATCTCTGGCAATCTAACCCATAGCATATCACTTCTTTATAAACTTCAAGATGTCAGAGACCATTCCATTTTTTCTTTCTAGTCCATTCTCAATACCTAACAGGGTGCCTGGCATAAAATAGTTTAAAAAAAAAAAGATAAACGCATATATAACTGTCATAGGCAGAATAATATCTTCCCTCAAGATATCCACATCCTTATTCCTGGAACCAGTGAATATGTCAGATTACATGGCAAAGTGGAATTACGTTTGCAAATGCAATTAAGTTTGCTAATCAGACAGCCTTTAAGAAGATTATCCTGGATTATCTGGATGGCTTCATATAATCACAAGGGTCTTTACATGTGAAAGAGAGAGGTAGAAGAGGAGAGTCAGTCAGGAAAATATGAGGAGGAAAAGAGTCACAAACAGAGATGCAATGTTGCTGGCTTTGAAGATGAAAGAAAGGGGACATGAGCCAAGGAATGAAGCAGCTCCCAGAAGCTGGAAAGACAAGGAGATGGATTCTCCCCTAGAGCCTCCAGAACCCACACAGCCCTGCAAATGCCTTGACTTTATTCCAGTAAAACCTGTAAAGAATTTCTAACCTACATAACTATAAGATAATTAATTTGTGTTGTTTAAGCCTCAAAGTTTCTGGTAACTTGCTACAGCATCAAGAGGAAACTAATGGATTAACCTACACCAGTGCTTTAGCTTCTTGATTAACTTCAGCTCAAACAACGTTCCCGGAGCAAAACTGCATTTTAACAATGTCGTGCATTGTGACAAAATATATATAATTTAGAGCTAGAAAGAAACTTTAAAAAATAGCAAGCACCTCTAACTTCTCTCCCCCATTACAGATAAAAGCCAACTGAAGCTCAAAGATGTAAAATAACTAGCAAAAATGTACTTATCTAGCTGGTGAGAAAGCTTCAGAGAGACCACCTATGTTGTAAGACAGTGAGAGGAAAAAATTAGTGAGAAGAGTTAGGGAAACAGCTTTGGATAATCTGTTCTACATATGGTGATCATGAGGAGTAACAAGTAGTACAGCATTTTTCTGCCTTGCAGATTCAAAAGCTAGGAGGTCTCTACCCAATTTTTAAAAAGAATACTAAATAAAAAATACAATAACAAATAACAGATTGGCTGCAAGAGGAGAGAAAGTACTCTTTGAGTAGGATTTGCCACATGGGATTAGTAACTGTCTCATTATCTGTTGCTTGAGTTTTAAAAAATTGCTCACATTGTATAAATAGATTCCTTTACTCTTTGGAACAAAAATTATGTGTATTTAGGTTGTAAAATGAAATACTGGCAAGCCAGAGAGCTAGCTACTATGTTAACAAATTATCAGTGGTTTCTTTTGTGTCATAATATAGTAGGTCATTGGTTCATGTCACTAGTGTGACTTGCTTTTTGCAACAGAATTTATTTTAAATTGTACTGTTTGAAGTCTAAATACATGTTTCCTGGTATCTATCGAATCTGGAGCATTTTAAGTAGAAACGAGTGCAAAGCATCATCCTGCTCTGTGAATGAGGTAAAAGAGTAATGAACACAGAAATAATTTGCACATCAGTGGCCTTTGATGTCAGCAATGGACTTTAGTTGGAAACTGTCATGAGAAAGAAAAAGCACTGAGTCTTCCAAACAGTGCCCCTTCTAAATGAAGACAACCAGTCATTGTGTGAGGAATATGAATATTATAGCCTTGGTTTTTCTGTTAAATTATTAGCTTTTTTAAATCTGTGATAAACTTTGATGAAAAGTTTCTCAGGTTAATAATAATCCTGTCATAACACAGGTATTTTGCAAGTCTCATTAATGTTAGTAAAACCAACTCTGGTTAATAGAAAGTGCTAGGCAAGTGCAAATGGTTATTAAAGAGACTGTGTACAAATTAGAGAAAAATGACTAATAGTAACATATTGTTCTGGGATGTCCTCCCCCAAGCAAAGCAAAAAAAAAATCAGTCAACTAGTCAGCCAGCCTTTATTTAGTACCTAATCTGTTCTCAAATGTATCCAAGCCTAGGGATGCAAGAGAAGCAGGTGGCCACCACATTAACAAGAACAACAAATTCTGATGGCTAATGTTTATTGAGAACTCACTATCTGCCAGAAAATTTTACCTGGATTAGTCACAATCTTCACACCAACTCTGCAACGTGTAAATTTCCATTCCCATTTACAAATGAAGAGTCATGGGGAAGTTGTAAAGAAGTTAAGAATCTTACCAAAGGCTACATAACCCGTATATGTAGAGTCCAGACTCCAAAGCAGATCTTCCTTCCACTCTGTCATGTTTCTTTGGAAACGGTACAGCACATTGCCAAGAGTCATAGAAGTGGGAAAATTATCAGAAGGCAAGCTGTACGCAAATACTTTCACTGTTGGTCCCATCAGCAAACATATATGCTATCTTTAGAAACCAGAGCACAGTGGTAAAATGCTCAGACTTTGGACAAAGATTGCCCAGGTTCAATCCCACTTCTTCCACTTAGGAAAGTTGATTGATGCGACTCAGATTTTTATCTCTACTACCACCCTCATGGGGTTGTTAGGAATAATCTCATATATGGCACCAGCTTCATTAGAGGGTTTCAATGAGGGAACACATACACAGCACTTAGAACAGAACCTGGCCCGAAACTGACACCACGTGAATATTAGATATTCATGAATATCTAATATTCGTGTGAATCAAAGCATGAGGGGGCACAACTGGCAAGGGTTTTGATAGGCAGCATTGGATGAATAAAGCAGAAAAAAAATGAAAAGATTGATAAATCTGTTCTTTTGCTGGGCATTCACTGAGTGTGAGCCTAGAAATCAATGGGATAAATTATTGGGCCTACCCTCAAGAAGCTTCTCAAATCTTCATGCATTTATCATTCAAGCTAGACTAGGACAAGTGAGTTTGGGGTTTGGTCTCAGGTGAATCAGTCACACCCAAAAATCAATGCTATGCTTATTCTTTACCTTCAGCCTACAGCCTGATTACCCCCTCCACTCTTCCTCCCCTTCTTTCTGGAACATCCAGCTCTCTTCATCTATTCATATCTTCTAGTCAATCAAAATTGCCACCTTGAAAATTATATAATACTTTCCAGTCCATGTACAGAAGTCTTTTCTGGTTGTCTCCCAACCCAACTCTCTCACACTCAACAGGTTTAAATGATCTAGTTTTCTAAATACATACTACTGTTTTCTCTCACATGCCTTCTGTTATCAGGGCTCTTATTTTTCCACATTGTTCTTTTGTCATATAATAACTACTCCTTTCAGACCCAGCTCAAACAGAACTCCTATGCAAAGCCATCTATTATCTGTTCAAGGCAATCTCTCATTCTTCTGTACTCCTTCAAGCTTATAGTTATATCTGTGCTTCTCTTATCAAGGTATGGAGAAGCTGATATTGATTTCATCTTACTTCTAACACCTTAAACATGAAGACTATCCCTGGTATCTTGCATTATCATAGCTATTCAGGCCATTCAATTAATTTCAACTGCATTCATATTTAGCCCTTGGCTTTGCGTATACTACTTGATAGTATTATTGCAGGGCCAAGACTCATTGCTTGAGCAAAATGATAATCAGTAAATCAACAAATAATTGATGGAGTCATTTCCATCTTTCTGACTCCGTTCTCTAAAGCATAAAAGACAGTCTCCTAAAACTTAGTATCTAATTGGAGGAGAACAATACTGATTTAGATGTAGGTGACTAAATTCTTAATTATAAATCTCTTTCATATGTCTTTTCATCTCCTGATACATCATCCATAGTGATAGTGCTTGGGAGATAAACCCTAAGAAGTTGATTTATATTTTATGTCCTCCAGTTGGTATCATTGGAGATAAAATTTTTCTGTGCTTAGAAACCAGAATTACAGGATGGCATGCATATGCACAGATGGGTGAGCAACTATTAGCAAAGGAAGACTTTAGGGAGCCATTAACAAAACAGGATTAATTCCGAATGGAAAAAGGAAATTACCCTAAAGGGTAAGTATTAAAGGGTAAGTATAAAAAAGCAGTATGAGTGTTCCTCATATGAAATGAGAACATTTTATAAAAGGATTCAGGGAGTATAAAATCCAATCTTATATTTTACAATCATCCTTTCTATTTGATAATAATAGGAATATTATCTACAACCATTATTTAGCTCGTTCATTCAGAATTTCCTGGAAAAGAGGGACAGAAGACACCTGAGCAAAAGTATACAAGTTTATGCCTTATTCAGCCTTGAAGAAATTCCTAAGTATTTTCTGCCACATGGGAGTCTAGAAAATCTTTCTCTAATTTCTTCTCTGACTCTCAAGAGAGCAAGACAACTTGCTAATGGAAAAGTATGTTCTGCTCTTTTAAAACTGTATGGTGCATGGCAAATTCCAGGGTAGAACTTCTAGATGATCAATGGTGGCCTTCATCCTCAACTCAAGATTAAAGTAAAATGAGATGGATATCAACAGGCATTTTTTTAATTCATTGGTTTATTCAATAATTATTGAGCATTTCCTATATGCAAGGCAGTTTGCCTTCAATTTCTTCAAGGCCGAATAAGGCATAAACTTGTATGCTATGAATAAGAAGTGGAAAACTTACATGATAAATAATACTAGTTAACTACTGAGGGCTAAGAGCTTTACATGAATTATGTTAAATCTTGTGACACTCCTTAAGGTATTAGTATTCTCCTCATTTTACAGGTAAAGGAACTAAATCTTAGAAAGACTGAATAAATAAATCCAATGTCTTATTACTCACAAAGGGGCAAATTTAGGGTTCAAATCCAGGGATATCATATTACAGAAATAAGAAGTTTTATAGAAGAAATGACATTGAATTGGGCTTTGAAATATAAACAAGGGCGTTAGTCAAATTATGCTATCATGTGCTATGGTAATAAACAATCCCCAAATCTCAGCAACAGTTTCTTTTTCCCTCCTGTATTACATGTCCATTGTGGTTCAGCTGCACATCTCTTTTATTCTGCAAGTAACTTGACAGAATATGACCTATGTGGAACACACATGTCTGATGGCAGAGGAAAAAGAATAATGACAGAACCATGTAATACTTTATAAAGCTGCTGCTTGGAAGTGACTTAAGTAATTTTTGTTCGCACTTCATCAGTCAAAGAAATTTACAGGTCAAGTTTGCTGTCACTGGAGTATGGAGTTAAAATTCTCTTATGGGGAGAGATAGCAGTCCTTGGGAAATCTATTACAGCAAGGTTTAGACAAACGGAAATGAGGAATAACATTCTAAATAGGGGAAATAACTTGACTCCAATCACCATAAAAAGTAACCATTTATGCATTTATGGGAAATGGAATTTCAGGTCAATATGGAACATTATTTAAGAGGTTCAGAAAATGGTTTGGAAATATTTGTAGGCTGATCTGGCACAGTTTCTTTAAGAGGGAGGCAGTTTAATGAAAGGGGAATAGGAAAGAGAGACTGACTCTGGCTTGCAGAAGAATAGAAAATTTCTCTTCTCCTACTGTGTGCCTAAATGTCTGGCAATAATATCTATACAATTTAGACAGTGACACCAAACACCACCATCTAGTTTCTGATCTACTCTCACGACTTTGAGCTGGGCTGGGCATTGAAAGCCACCCATCTATGCTCACAGCCCTCAGGTCTGAGTAAATTGGCCACTCACTGTCCACAGCATTGAAGTAAGAAAGGCAATTCTTCTATTAACACCCTTTTTTCTCTAAAGCAACCTACACAGCTGAAGTGATTTTTCGTTGGAGAGCAACTGAGCCCCTGAAGGGCTGAGATTGCCATAAGGTTACTTTCTGAGTTTGATCCTGGGATCAAGAATAAAACACGGCTGTTTTCTCTAATTTTACAGTGAGCTTTCATTTCCAAGGAGACTTCATCTAAGCTGTCTATACAATGCCAAAATATCCTGTGAATATAGTGGAAATGCTAGGGAAATAGAAGGTTGGTTTTGACATCAAGTAAATCTGTGTTATCTACCTGGTGACTGATGACCTGGGATGAACTTCAACTCATCTTACCATGTTAACAACTCCTTTAACAAAATCAAGACCATCTCACTTAGAGCTTTTCAAATCTCCTACAGTAGCTTAGGTATATTTTAACACATTAGAAACCAAAAAAGCATAAAGTTTGTCATTAAAAAATCACCTGGCCTCTTGGAGTGTTCAGAGTCTTATTTGAAAGCAGCAAAATTAAGGCCTAAGGCTAGGTAACGTGGGTACCATTTTTATCCCTTTTGGTTATGTGAGAGAGAAGACCCCAAAGTGTATGCTGCTTTGAGAAAGGTTAGCTAAAAATAAGCTCTCCAGAATCTCTGAGTGATCAGGCAAAAGCAGAAACCATTTCACATAAACTTCTAAAAAGAAGAAAGCAATATTAGAGAGAAAACCAAGTGCTCAGGACATTGGAATGTCCATACCCTCTTCTTTGATCTGAGAGGAATTGTTTTGGATAAATGACAATTGTGAAAGACCACTGGGGGAAAATTTTCCAAATCCAAGACTTCCTTCTAGCTTACCAAACAAGCAAAGCATTTGCCAAAACAAAAAAAAAATTAAGTAAAACAAACAAAAATAGCATTTTCATCTGATGAGGCCCTCTGAGCCTTACTCACAGAACAGTGTTCAAATCACAGAATTTTTAGAAGTGTAGTTGAACTAGAAATTCTATACCCTTGGCTTGAAGCAACCTTGTAAATATGATTTCAAAGCATCTTCAAGGTAGGTTTCTCAGTGAGCTCCAAGCCAATGGATTTCAAACATCATCCCCTGTGTCCCTGGATGGGGAGAGAAGGAAAAGGCAGGATTATCAGAATCTGTCATGTCTCTCCATCTCTTCCATCAGAGTGTGCTGCCTTCATATGCAGTATTATATGTTGAACTTTCACGAACTATTTCTCTTGAAGAATGAACTCTAGTGCTTTGGGGAAAACAAAACAAAACAAAAAACTTTGAGAACCACTGCATCCAGCAGGAGAGATTAAAGAGAAAGCTTAGCATGGCAGTGGGGTCCATTGCCCCTGAGCTCCACCAGGCCTTTCAGGAGAGGGTAGGAGAGTGGTAAAATAATCCTCAGGAACAAAGGCAGCAGAAGAAGGAAAGAAAGCAAATTCACCACCATGTTACTCTTGCCGCACTCAAGCAGCCTCTGGCAGCAGCTTAGAAGGGTCCCATTCTTTGCTAAACGTTGTAGGTACCCAGCTGGGCTTGTCATACCCACTTAATAGCAGCACTTTAAGAAAGTGTTGTCATTTTCTTGTCGTACTCATTTCTCTACCCTCTATTATCTTTTCAAAATCATATTACAAAATATTATGAGCTTCCTGTATCAGACACTCTGGGTCTTAGTCACTCAATTATTAAAATTGTATGATTTTTTAAATTGCCATTATGTGTGGGCTGTCTATACCAAAGCGACAAAGCAATTGAGTTAACCCAAATGGTGCTATGATTGCAGGATCAGAACATAGAAAATTATAGCGTTGGAGAGAAAAAAAACACAGCTATTTCACATCAGTGCCAATAAAATCCTGGGAAACTCATCATGACACCATTATGTTAGACAGAGCAGAGCAAATGCTCCCAACGTATTACCATGCTGGGTCATAGAAAAACAAAAGCATTTATGGTTGTTAGTTTTATACCAAGTTCCTCTATAGTAAACGAGGCCCTCTGGTAATGTGATGTGCTCCATGTGACATAACAAGGGCAAATCTGACCTGCTGTCAGACGTTTCTCATTTTACCTGTGCCTGTCACCACACAGTCTGCATATGCCTGCTGTCAGAGCTGCCTCTCTCAATGGAGAACCGAGGGCAGAGCTCCACGCAGCCTGGGCTGTGCAAGAGTCTTCCACGGGCCACGCTGGCTCTATGACATCTGCTCTCTAGGCCTGATGAGCTACTGACAAAGCCAACTTGAAAAGGAGGTGGACTTTACAGGTGTTGCCCCAGGCTGACTGTTTTTCAAGAAGCCAAGCAACAACTCCATTATCTATCATTCCGCAGATAATGGTTAGTATATGATCTGTAGAATGAGAGCAAGGGTCCTGGCTCCCTTGCTCCTCCAATATAGACATCTGTGCTGGGCTCATCTAACTTCAACTTGCACATTTAGCCTAAACCCAAACTATGGAGCCGGTCATGTTGCTTGTCAGAGAGGATGATCTACAACAGATCAGCCTCGGAACTTAACCACCAAAAGGGGTACATGGGATATAAAATTGGAGAGGCTAGGCACAGTGGCTCATGCCTGTAATCCCAACACTTTAGGAGGCCAAGGCGGGTGGATTGCTTGAGCTCAAGAGTTTGAGACCAGCCTGGACAACGTCGTGAAATCCTGCCTCTACAAAAATACAGAAAATAGCTGGGCATGCTGGCATGTGCCTGTAGTCTCAGCTACTCAAGAGGCTAAGGGAGGATTACTCGAGCTCAGAAGATGGCAGCTGCAGTGAATGAAATCGTGCCACTGTACTTTAGTCTGGGCAACACAGCAAGATGCTGACTCAAAAAATAAATGAATACATACATACATATGGAGAGAGATGTCACAATAACCACAGCAATAAGATGTGATAAAAACTCTGGTGATACGGTTTAGATTTGTGTCCCCACCCAAATCTCATGTCAAATTGTAATCCCAAGTGTAGGAGGAGGGGCCTGGTGGGAGGTGATTAGATCACAGGGGTGGACTTTCTCCTTGCTATTATCGTGATAGTGAGTTCTCACAAGATCTGGTTGTTTAAAAGTGTGTAGCACCTCCCTCTTCTCTCTCTTCCTTTTCAGGCCATGTAATCTGTGCCTGCTTCCTCTTCACCTTCTACCATGATTGCAAATTTCCTGAGATCTCCCCAGCCATGCTTCCTGTACAGCCTGTGGAACCATGAGCCAGTTAAATCTCTTCTCTTTATAAATTACCCAGCCCCAGGTAGTTCTTGATAGCAATGAAAGAATGGACTAATACATCTGAAGTCCATGCTCATCCAAAGGACACAGCATAGTGCAACCCAAGTTACTCTTTCTAAGACAAACATAATACTAGCTTTGTCAGATGTTTTTAAGAAGTCAGACACAGAGATTCTTATGTGAAATGAAATTTAAGTTACCAATGCTTTCTGTTTTCAAAAGCAAAACATGTTTGTTCATGACGTTAATTTCCTATTGCTGCTGTAACAAATGATCACAAAATTAGTAGTTTAAAACAACAGAAATATGTTGTCTTAAAATTCTATAGGTCAGAAATCCAAATTTTACTCCTGGGACTAAATCAAACTGTTGGCAGGGCTGTGATCCTTCTAGAGGCTCTAGGAAACAACTGGGCTTTTGTTTGTTTGTTTTGTTTTATTTTGTTTGTTTGTTTTCCAGTTTCTAGGGGCTGTCTATGTTCCTTGGCTAATGGCCAATTCTCTTATCTTCAAATCTAGCAGTAAAGCATCTTCTAATCTCTCTCTGACTCTGACACTCTGGCTTCTGTCTTACAAGGACCCATGTGATAATAATGGGCCCAATTGGATAATCTAAAATAATCTTCACATCTCAAAATCTTCAACTTAATCACATATGCAAAGTTCCTTTTGCCATGTAAGGTAACAAATTCACCAGTTTGGGGGATTAGGGTGTGGACATCTTGGGAGGCCATTGTTCTGCCTGCCACACCACCATTTTGCAATGTTCTAGAAACTTTAAAGAGCTCAGAGGCTTGCCCTCAAGTCAGCCTTGAGCTGGTTCTCTTGCCTTTCATTCAATAACTAGATTCTAGCACCCCCTAATCATGTCTTTATTCTCTGCTCCCAACCTCCTTAACAACATTGCCTAGCTTTAAAGGTTCTACAGTGATAATCTTGATCCATAGTGAAGGGTTGAGCTTGCACTGTTTAACTGGTTCTCAGACTTCAAACTCTTAGTACTAAACTTGTCCACACTGCCTGGATTATTTCCAGAACCTGTCTTCTCCTCCCTCTACTAAATAAATCCCTGTGCTAGGAATTGTAGCTTTGTGTTTTTGCATTCTGAAGTCAGTTATTCTCATCTGCAAAGCTTTGAAATTACAAATATTTTGTGAAGGAGTATACCTTTTTATTTTGTAGACACTCATTCAGTATCATTTGAGAGCTAGAATAGAACCTAAGATGGATGCCTGGGCCTCAGAAGGTGCCATGAAGATGGAAAAATGGGATACTCAGAGAGCTGCTCCAAAGATACAGATTTTACTGCCTTTATCACATTGATTGGGTGGGCCCAGATTTTGACTCCACTTTTCAGAAAGTGTTGAAACAATAGATTCCTAGGCACATATAATTTCTTCAAAACTAATGCAGGATCTCACTTGACCTCCCTGCTAACAGCAAAATCCTAGTTTATGCTCAGGAAAATGGGGAAATGCATAAGCTAAGCAAACACCTGATTCCTGCAAGGGCAGAGAAAAGAGAGTAAACATGGCCCATGTGAAGTTTGATTTTCCCTTCCTAGTGGTAAAGAGTTTACTAAAAATTGAAGCCCAAGGCCATGGTGTTTAATTTAAGAGTTCTGGATTTCCAGAGTGATTGAGGCCACAGCAGAATTTAACTTTGCTTAGGGATGGACAGTATCCTGCCTTCCCAGTCAGAGCAGGAGACTGGATCCTAAGCAGAAACAGCTGCCATGCCATGCTCTCACTTTCTCTCTTCTCCCTCTGCCATCCTTCCTTCCTTCTCTTTCCTAAATTTTTTCCTTGGGAACTTCCTCCTGTCCACCTGTGGGGTAGGAGAGCCTAACCGACAGGGAACATTTGTATTTGTATTGTCTCCATTTGAAAGTTGGTTTTGTTAGATGGCCTTTCACCTGCAGCCTGTCACTCAAAACGTAGCTGTGCTTTCTTGGAAGAACCTGTGGGACCCCATGAATAACCTTTATCTCATTCAGCCTATGTGTACAAATAGCAAAGACTATACACAGACATCATAGAATGCTGGGCTCTGTTCTGCATGGGCCCCAAAGACATGTTTGGCTGCACTGCTTTACTTAACTGTCAATGCTTTGAAAATCAAGGCATTCCACAGGAAAATTCAGACAACCAGGCTCTCTTAAAGCCATCAAAATATCTGGCTTATCTGTGTCTGCAGTTTCACAGAGCACATCTACTCTTTAAACAGGTGTACCTCCTCTAGTTTAGCCCAGCAACCTGACTACCCCAATAGGCATTTGAGTTTGTAATCCATGTGGTATCATGTAATAAATAAATGTATGGAATCTGGCAGGCCTACATCTGATTCTTGATTCCATATGTAACAGCTTAGGCTATTCTTGACTCTGCATGTAACAGCTTAGGCTTCTGAAGGCACTACTAAAGCCACTGGTAAGGGATCAAAGTCCGTTTCCACACAATAGGAGACTCTAAATTCTTTTACTGCATCTGAATATTCTTGCAGTGAGGATTTCTAAAGACAAGCCGGCCATCAATTGGTTCTTTGAGATCACTTTGTCGTCCTCAGATAAGTGATTTGAAATGACTTCTATTTCCAATTATATTTATTATATCTGGCCCACTTCCAGTGCTCCATGATGTGGCACCGTGAATGGGCTGTTGCTTTTTCTGTTTAATACTTGCAACTCATAGCACGGCCAAGATGATCATTTAGTGGTGAAGGATACAATAACAGGGCCAGGTCACCTCACCCACACCACTCCTGGTGTCAGCTTCCTAGGGTATGGATTCCATTTCAGACACAGCATCTGCTCAATATCACTTTCAATACAGTCCTAAGATTCAGGAGAAACATTTCAGTGCCAGATAGATATTTAAAATTTTAAAAATAAATGTTCTCAAGAGACTGTTCATTGGGCCATTTTATTTTCAGGATGCACAGGAAATGTTTGTCTTACCAATTTGAAATAAATGTAATTGACCTTTTAAACACAGAATCTGAGTGACTTAGAGAAAAGAGAGAGAAACAGTTCAGCCTAATCTTATTAGAATGAATAACAATGGTGACTCTTCCATAAGACCTTCAGCTAATAAAAGCAGAATGTCCTTTCTAATGGTTGTTAAAAGACTGGATATATAGATATATGAAGATAGAAGAATTAGTAGCAGGACTCCAGTTACCGTATCCCAGAGAGAGACCATGAGAGGAGCATGACATTGCTAGGCAACGCTGTGCAGTTAAACAAGTTTTCACTGGCTCAGTGTGGTGTAGTAGGTAGGAAGCAGGATTCAAGAAAAGCACAGGGAAAAAAGAATGACATTGCTTATTTTAATAGGATAGGGATGGAAGGAACAAAGGCAGATATACAAGTTAGTCACAGCCAAATTTTCCAGGATATGAATGTGAATTCTAGAAAAAATAAGAATTCTAGAAAATTTTAAACATTTATTTCATTAAATTAAAGATGATTTTTTAAAAATAGGGTTGGAGGTACTATCCAGGCATTATGCTTTATATATATTACATTATGGTAAGAGTAGTCATACTATTTTAAAGATAAGGAATGAAGTTCAGAGAGGTAGGTTCAAGTACCCAGCATTCTATACTAGAAACAGAAGCCAGGATTTGAATACACGCCTGTGTGATGCCAGAGCTTGTGCTATTTCCATTATTTCATCCTGGGTTTTTTTTTTATTAAAGAAAAACTCCTTAACTTTCCTGAGTCTGCAGTTGAAGTTTCCAACAAAGCCACATATTTTTTTCAGGAAAATACATTGGAGCAAATAGCCAGTTATTTATTTATTTGATCATTCAATAAATAATACCTCTTCTCTCCAAGCACTGTTTTAAACAAGGAGCTATAGTGGAAAAAAAAAAAAAAAAGAAAGAAAAAAAGAGTTCTCTGCCCTCTTGGGTTCAAGTGGGATTTGGAGAGACTAGTAATAAATGAGTGAAAAATAGATTATATTATTTTAGGTGGAGATGAGTGCTATAAAGAAAAATACAGCATGGTAGGCGAATAGGGTGGGGTAGGTTAGACAGATATACACAGACTGCGTCTCTGAGACATTATCAGTCTACATGCATGTCTAAGGAAGACTGTTTGGCTTATAAGTTTGTTTGTTTACTTGTTTTTGCTATTACTCTTTGTATTTATGTATTATTTATTTATTCGTTTGCTTGATTTTTACTTCTACTTTAAGGAATTATAGCAATGTGCTTCTTTTCTAATTTCTTGACTTTGTCCTGCAAGTGCATTACCCTTCCCAAAGGAGTATGCTGAAACTAGGACTTTAAGTTCTTTGAGAGGACCTGCCTCACTTTAATCACTGCCTCCTAACTGGTGCCCTGCTTCCATTCTCACCAATGCACTTTTGTTCTCCACACAGTAATCATCGTATTTAAGACGTACAAATCAAATCACCACATTCACAGCATTCTTCCACATGAAGCCCTCCAATATACCCCACAGAACTAAGAAAATCTGCTCTCCTGGATTTGGTGCTATGATCTAGCTCCCACCACCTCTCTAGGCTCATCTTGTACTTTTTCCCTGTGTCTTCCATCCTATTATTAGGCACTGTTATGATTAGGGGTCTAATTGTAACAAAAGGATATAACTGAGTTTATACCTAAATTGGTCATCTTAAACATCTTTCTAAGCTATTTTGTCTTACTCTTCTAGTGAAAAAAAAAATCCTAGGGAATAAAATTGGAATTCAGCATTCTACCTCTCTACCCTTACTTCTTACCTCCCTCCTATCACATAACATTCTTGCCACCCAAACTAACATGCAATATATGATCTATTCACACCTCCCTATTCCCCCTTCATTCTTTTATTTCTGCCTCTTAAACGGTTACCTACTCTCTGTCTCTCCCATTTCTAATTACCTATGTCTTACGTAATTTAAAAATATATCTGGCTCAGCTATTACCTCCTCCAATAAAATCTTCTTTGATTATCTCAAAGGAACAGAAGCTCTCCCCATCTCTCACACGTTACAGCTCACTTTCCAATTTGTATTGTAATTTTCTATATTTATCTTGGTAGCTACTGTGCTAAGTAACCCCATAATTTCAGTAGCTTAATAAGATAAAGATTTATCTGTGGCTCATATCATAATTCAGTGTGACTCAGTGGGGATCGGGCTGTGGGAAGGAGACTCCAGGTTTCCCTCTTATTTAGGGAAGGTTGCCCTTCAATCAAGTGGCTGTGCTATCTCCTTGGACTCCTCCAAAGGACCCTCTGAATCTGACTAGTAGCAAGAACCAAGGGTATAGAGAGGACTACCCACTCAGCAACCTCGACCTAGGAGTGGACACACATTTCTTCCTACTTTCCGTTCATGAGAAGTGGTCACATGTCTTTACCTCAGGAAGAGTGAGCTAGGAGGATAAACCAGCAGTGCACTCAGAAAGAAGAGGAAATGTGTTTGGTGAGTACCTATCCAGTCTCTGCCACTGTCCTAACTACAGATTTCACCAGAATAACCCCAAATCCATCATATTGTCTTGACTATAAAATGAAATATATTTTATATTTACCCTCAAAATGAAAGGATTACTATGGTGAGAGGACTCTTGTGATGAACCTTCAGTTTTCTGTTCTCTAGTCCTGCTTCTCTTAGCCTCAGATTTCCTATCCTTCCATGTGGAGAAAGTTTGATTTTTAGTTTTTTATTTAATTATGCCCTTCTAGTATGGGCAATAGAGTCAGCACCATATGCAGATATTCCCTGAGACCTCTTTCCCCTTGTCCCCTGCTATGGTGCCTGAAATATATATATTAAAGTCAGTCATTCAGTTATGGTAGCTAGAACCAACATCACACAGATCATATTTATGTGAGTTACTAGGATGTAATAAAATTGAAAATTAATAACAAATGATTTTCATATAAAAGATAAATATCACTAACATTCTTTGGTAAAGGAAAAATCATGAAGGATATTTTAAAACCATTGGAGCAGAACTCAATAAAATTACTATATGCAAAAATCTATGAAATGTAGCTAGAGCAGTACATAGAAGTGTATAGCTCTGAATACATTAATCAGGAAACAAGAAATATGACAGAAAGAAAACCAGGATATTGAAAGAGACCATGATAATGATGAAGGTAACAGTAAGTGGAAAAGGTTATATGATCAACATGTGTGAATGTCCCATAAATCAAGTGAACAGCATAGAAAGTAGCTGGGTGGGAACCATCTTACTCAGAAGGTCTACCTGCCAAGTTAAAGTGTCCTCCAGCAAGTGACTGTGGGGTGTATTTTGAAAAGCACAGCTGGGGAGGACCGGATTATATCATAGCATAACAAATATCCCCAACTAAGAACTAGTGCAGTGAGAAGGACCTTGTACAGCTTCTGAAGAACATAAATAAGCAATTGAGAAAGAAGAAATAAGTATAAAAGTAACAGATTTTTTAGCATCATAAAAAACTATAAACCATTCAACAACCATAATGAATTATGTTTTTAAAAATCTAGATGAAATTAATATATTTTTTGAAAAGCATACAAAAAGTCAAAATAAGCATAAAAAGAAATAGAACCCATAAGTACACTAAATCATTCAAAAAATATGATAATAATTTTAAAACTTCCTTCTCTGTCAACCCTGTCATTACCACTTAAGACATTTTAGACCTGGATAGTCGCATGTGGTGAGTGTAGCACGTTCTCGGCTCACTGCAACCTCCACCTCCCCTGTTCAAATGATTCTCCTGCCTCAGCCTCCTGAGTAGCTAGGATTACAGGCATGCGCCACCATGCTCAGTGGCTAATTTTTGTATTTTTAGTAGAGACAGGGTTTCACCATGTTGGCCAGGCTGGTCTCGAACTTCTGGCCTCAAGTGATTTGCCCACCTCTGCCTCCCAAAGTGCTGGGATTACAGGCATAAGCCACCTCGCCCAACCACATGAGTCACCACACCTGGCCTGTTTTATAAAAACATAACAAATGGTACATTTTCACGAGAGGCGGGGAGACAAAATCTATAGCAAACCATTAGAATTCATAAGATTTGGCCAAAGGAGCCAGAGACAAGATCAGTTCCCCAAATATCAGTAACATCTGTCTTATCAGTCATAACTAGCAAATAACATGGCAATGAAAAAACAAACACGTATAGGAATTAATCTAATAAAAGTGACCAAGATCTTTATAGAGAAAAAATCTAAAATGTTTTAAAATGACTCATCTCTCTCCCCATAAAACTTGAATAAACAAAGAAATATACTTCTCTCTTGGGGGAGATAACAGAACTTTAACCTTGTTAACTTTAAACCAAATGACTATATAAATTTAATGTAGTTCCAATCTAAACAACACTGAGAACTTCAACAAGTTTATCCTAAAAATTTTTAATAAAAAATAAACATCCATTAATAAACCAATATTTAATAAGACCTAGTAATCAACAGTGTGGTTGTGATATAGAATCAACAAGTAGATCAATGGAACATGGTAGAAAACTTAGAAACGGATTCATTTGTATAAGACCCTATCCTATGGTAGAGATGGCATCAGAGATCACTGGCTGATACATGAATTGTTTAAATAATGATGTTAATGAAAAATGTTATATTTTCAACTTCAACTCCAAATGGATTAAATACCTAAATGGGAAAGGTAAAATTATAAAATGATAAAAATTGCAGTAGAGAATTATTTTTGTTCCTTTGAGGATAAGAAAAAGTTTCTTTGAAAGACTCAAAAATCAAAGGTTGTGAGAAGAAAAATTAGTGAATTCACATAAAAATTGAAGATACCTGTCTAATGAACATCATTGTTGAAGTTAATAGATGAGTGGCAGACTAGGACATGATATTTGCAATGTCAAAATCTGATAAGAATTTAACATCGAAAATATACAAAGAATTCCATAGTTCTTTGTATATTTCCAAAAACATTGACCAAAAACACAATGCTTAAATGGTCATAATTTAAACTTGTACAGTTCATATGTGATTCAGAGTTAAGTGAACAGGCACTCAATCTCTATAGCACTCAGAAGAATCCTAAATAAAGCAATAATTAGATACTAATTTATACCCACAAGATTGAAAACATTTGGAGAGATGGATATGTAAAGTGTTGTTGAGAATGTCGCAAATCGGAAGAATTACTGATCTGCTAAAGGAAGGCTAAACTGGTATATCCACTGTGAAGAACAATGTGTACAGTCTAGCATTCCAGTTCCTGAGTACATAAGCCAAAGAAATTTGCACAACGGTTCACAAAAGATCATGTCCAAATGGGATAGCAAATATGATCCTATCCTATATCTAGAGTGAGGAAACTGACATTTTTTAATGGTCCTAATGACCATCCTTATTCACCTTTGTGAACTACAGCTACAAATACTGGGTTCATTCTTCTTTCTACAAACAAAATACTTTCAAATCTCCTTCAGAGGGAGGAACTTAAAAGTCTTGTCTCATCATGACATCAGTTCTATTCACAATAGGATAGGATTTGCTGCAGTAACAAGCATTTCCCAAATCTTATTGACTTCTATTAGCACAGGTTTATTTATTGTGTATACTACTTGCAAAACACTGTGTGGCAGGATGACTTTGATTATAGGAATCACCTTGACCTCAGAACTCAGGATAACAGAGCAGGAATTATCTGGAACATTGTTGGTTCCAGATGAAAAGCCATCTGCAGATGCAGAGACAAAGTACATGCTACACATGCCTCCACCTGGAAGTGACATGTGTCTCTTCTGCTCATTTTTCATCAACCAAAATAACTCATGTGACCAAGTCTAAGTCCAACATAGCAGAAAAATATTGACCTCCCCAAGAAGGGCCAATTAATACTGATGAACAGTGATAGTCTACCTTAGTGGATAATCACTGTGGCATTGTTTATAGTAGTAAAGAGTTAAAGTTATCCCATGTGTCTACCAAAAAGAGGAACAAATAAACAACATGTGATGTATACATCTGTTGTTTTATATGGCCCATAGAAATAATGATACATTTTCATATGTCAGAAAAACATACCTAAGTTCAAATGTAAGGAAGAAATAATCAGAAATTAAATTTATAACAATTCACATTTTGTGTTTAAAGAATTCACTAAGATATATCTTTCAAAGACAAATATACAGTAGTCCCCTTTATTCATGGTTTTATTTCCTGCAGCCTCAGTTACCCACAGTCAACCAGGAACTGAAAATATTAAATGGAAAATTCCAGAAATAAACAATAAATTTTAAATTGTGTGCCATTCTGAGTAGCATGATGAAATCTTGCCTTGTCTCACCTGGATGTGAATCATCCCTTTGCCCAGCATGTCCACGTTGTATGGGCTATCCACTCATTAGTCACTGAGTAGCTGTCTTGGTTATTACAACAGAAAAACACTATAGATATATACAGCTTGGTACTATCCATGGTTTCGAGCATACACTGGGGGTCTTGGAAGTTATCCCCTTCAAATAATGGGGCATTACTGTATATCCAAATAAATACACGCAAGATTCTGTCTCAAAAACAAAACAAAACAAAACAAAACAAAAACGCCTTGCAATGATTGATTATAGTGTTCTATGTACTGAATATAGTCAACTTAATTTTGTTCAGCAGGTGTTTATATACAAAGACTTCTAGGTCTCCTTTCAAGTAAAAATATATTATTTGAGAGAGATAGTTTAAGAAATTTTAGTATTTAATATCTCACACATATACCACATATGTGCATCCTCCACAATAAATTATTAGATATGTCCTTGGCTCCATCAGATTCTTAAGGAAATGAGACATTGGGCAATGTATGTTTTTTATAGGGGAGAGGAATGTCATGAAAATGTCTGGCACAGGACAGGCGTTTAATAAGTAGTATTCATTTTTGTGCAAATAGTGTTTTGCTATGTATACATTATCTTATTTAATTATCATAGTAAAGTAGGGGATTTTAATTGCAATCTTGTATATGAAGAATGAATAAAGAGAGGGGGATGGTGAGTTGTTCCAAGTGTGCACGGACAGTAAGAAGTCAAGTGGTAATAGAAATTCTTACCTTATGAACTCTTGTTTAGTTTTCATTTGCCTCTTAACACTCAATCTGACACAAGAAAAAAGAATTCTTTGCATCTAAGGAGAATGTGGTTTGAGTATAGTATCACAAGAGCTTCTAAATAGCCCTCAATCCTCTTTCCAAACTAATGTAGTTAGATAGGCATACATACAACTTCCAGAACTTTTCTTTTCTATGCTCTATTAAATATTGCCTGGAAGTACAATTTATCCCCCACACACAGACAGTAAAGGCAACATGTGTAAGTAGCTCACATAGTTCAAATATGGCCACACCCTAATAGGGGAAAAAAAGGCATATGCTGCAGACTGTTCAAAGTCATGCTACCAAACTTTTTCAATACATAAAAAGGTTTTTTTAAAAAAACAGAGAATAAATACTTTTAAGGCAACATTGACAAAATGCTAAGGTAATCAGGTCACACAATGTACTACTATAGGATGGCATATAATTTGCAAGGAGTAAAAGACAAAAGATACACATTGTCAAGCTGGGACCAAGGAAAAATGTGGTGTTTGTTGGAGGATGAGAAAGTCTTGAAATATAAATATGTAAGAGAGTAAGTTCAGAGCAGTAAACAAATTCAGTTGAGAAGAAGCCAAAAAACTATAGGTTCACTTTCATCCCTTGAAATGTGCTGCCCAAATCTCTAGTATTTAACATAAAAAAAGTTTTGAAACCACTCCTCTAGATCAGAGGTTACAGAACTATAGACCATGGCTTGTCTTATAAGGTCTGAAAGCTGAGAAAGTACTTCATATTTTTAAAGAGTTGTAAGGAAGAAGATGGAGGAGAAGGAAAAGAAGAAGTGATGGAGACAATAGGAGGCTCACAAGTGATAAAACATTTAGTACCTGACCCTTTACTGAAAAAGTATGCTGACCTCTGTTCCAAATCAGTGAATGAGTTGGCATGCTCCTACACTGGCAAGGAAAAGATGAGACCCCTCTGCCCAACAAGAAAACTAACACAGTTTTATAGTATCATTTACCTAAAAAGCAGGACTCAACAACCTATGGCAAACTAATTAAGGTCTACTGGGGCACAGTTATACCCACTTGTTTACATGTTGTCTGTGGCTGCCTGTGAGGTGTAACAGCAGAGTTGAGTAGGCTAAAGTATTTACTATTTGTCCATTTAATATAAAGCTTTCTTGCTCTACTATAAAGGACAAGTGGAAAACTTGTGGCTTATTATGTGATGGCCCTTTTAATACTAGTAGATGGTGATAGCTCAGAACTGAGGGACCTTTAAGCTTTCCCTAAAAGTGTTTTTGTCCATGATGGCTATACTTCTTTTAATGGTTTTGCGCTTCTAACTTCTCCTGTTCCATGCTCCATTATGTTGCTCTATTCTTTGATATTAGAAATACAATTAAATGTGAAGCCACAATCCTTGTTGACAGACACCAGGCTTGTTGATCACAAGATTGGTAAAATTCAATCAGACTTAGATATGTCTACGAGGCAATAATCAATTAAGATTCTTTAGTTGAAGCATCATGTGAATAAGACTTGCACTGAATAATTTCACTGTGGATAGACTGGTATGAGCATATTGAGAAAGGTACTATAAGAAATATATATATATATATACAAACACACACATATACATATATACAATACAGTCATGTTTTCTACATGGATTTTGTTGAAGACAGTGTTATTTACATCACAATATTACATCATTGACTGTCTCCTTAAAGGATGACATTTGAGAAAAGATGTATTAGAATTTTGTACTTGCAATGCTTTTTTTGTGTGCCCAGTTGTGTATATGGTAACTGATTGTTCTAGGTATCTATGTATCACCTCAGCTCTAAATTCATCATTGTCTGTCCTGCAAAAGATGTACCTAGGCTTTTTTTTTGTTGTTGTTTTTTTTTTGAGACGGAGTTTCGCTCTTGATACTCAGGCTGGAGCGCAATGGCGCGATCTCGGCTCACTGCAATCTCCGCCTCCTGGGTTCAGGCAATTCTCCTGCCTCAGCCTCCTGAGTAGCTGGGATTACAGGCACGCGCCACCGTGCCCAGCTAATTTTTTGTATTAGTAGAGACGGGGTTTCACCATGTTGACCAAGATGGTCTCGATCTCTTGACCTCGTGATCCACCCGCCTCGGCCTCCCAAAGTGCTGGGATTACAGGCTTGAGCCACCGCGCCCGGCCTGTACCTAGGCTTTTAAATGTTGCCTTTGCTTGACATTGTTAAGCTTTGTCAGTAGAAGGCATTGGAGGGGCATTGTGGGAAGAACGATTTTGCTTTGTAGTTCCTGGTTTGGGTTTTCTATTCCTGGTAGGGCTGCCTTGACTATGCAGTTCTCATCCATGTGAGTAGGTTTGCTTCCTGCAGGGGACCCCATCACTAAGAAAGGAAAAGAAGTGGATTTCTTCAAGGATGCTGACAGGAAAATAATTAGCAAGGAATAAAGTAAACCCTATTTTGTGATATTGTTTCTTCTTGTAAGATACACTCTGGTTACAACAAAGGAGCCAGCTCTCAAGCAACGCTTATTCTTTTACCTTTCTTGCTGTTGGCTCTTGGGAAAAGGACGTGCCAAGCAACCTTTAAAGTCGCCAAATTCAACAGCAGCATAGTTGTAAGATCTGAATCCTGTGCCTAAGAGAGGACATCAGGAGATTGGGGCAGCCCTGAATACTTCTACCTCTAAGTCATAAATTTAAAACCAAGCACAAACTCATAATCAAGAACAAGGATATAAATCTCATCATTTTAAAATAGTAAAAACGGGAAATACTCTAAATGTTCAACACAAGTTAGCCAAATAAATCATGGTATCTCCCCACTAGACACTGGCACACCATCACTAAGAAGGAAATCATGAAGGAATATTGAAAAGCATGAAGAAATGATCTTTACATATTATTAGGTTAAAACAAAAGCTTTTATAAACATGTTTATACCCAAAGACATACACGTGTACTCACACCATGCATACACATATAAATAGAAAATATGTGGATGATTGTTTTCTCTGGATTATGAGTGATTTATAATCAGTTGTGCTTTTCTGGAATAGTTTTCAAATTCTATATAGTAAACTTGAATTACTATCATAATAAGAAAAATGATCATGATTTTTAAGGCACAGAAATAATTGAATTCTAACAAAATTTTCAAACTCAGGGACAAACACAATCCCTGATATAGCTATGGAATAAAAATGTTCCCTTGCTTTGCTTTCTTGGTATTCATTTCTTAAAATATACACCTTGATCAAGATTGGTTGCTAATCTCATCAACATAGGGAACAGAAAGCAATACACCAAAATCCAACGGTTTAATCAATTAGGTTGAGTTAATTGGGAGAAAGACATGCAACAATATATCTGACATGGGCTACAAGAGCAAAAAAATAACGTTTTCTAAAAGAGCTCCATCTCCATGGAGGCAGTGCTCCATTTACCTAATGTGGTATTTTCATCTATAAAAGAAAGATAAAATAGCCATGGAAATGGGTAAATGAATGCTAATATACATAGAGAGTATATAAAAATACGTAGATTGTTCATAATATAAATTGGTTTATTGGGGTTAAAAAGATACACAGGATTCTCTGTCTCTTGCTATTTGTTATTTGATTATCTGTTTACCTGGAAACTAATATTATGCAATACTGGAACAAAGCTAACCATTTCAATTATTACTAAATTTTGATTTAATAAAAACTAATTTAATTGTGAAATAGTATTACTAGTACTACTACCATTTTTCAAGTGTTCACAATAGATCAGGTATTTTAATAAGCGTTTAATCAATACCATCTAACTTAGTGTACTCAACTTTACTGTGAGGTAGGCATTATTATTTACAGAAAAGGAAACAAGATCAGAGAGATTCAGTAACTTGCAGAAAGTCACACAGTAAGTATCTGAAGCAATATTCTAATAAAGATATTCTTGATTCACAAATATGTTCTCTTTCATTGTCCTAAACTTCTGGTTTTCACATGGCTCAGTGGTTTGGGGTGGTCTTGAAGATACTCAACCTAGGCACATGAGTTCCTTAAGTTCAAGGATATGAGGATGATTGGCAGAAATTAGAGTTATCAAGGATTTTATCATCATTAGTTGAAATAATAAAAGCATGACAAAAAGGAAAAGATAGTGTAGAAAATATAATCAAACCATCATCTTGTTTTCTAGGTCCATGAGAGCTGGGATGGATGGTGGTTTTTGTCATCATTTTGGAGTCTAGCAGTGACGGCACAGGATTATATAGTAATCCATTGCTTTATAAAATCACAAGTTTCTTGAAGAGATAGCTTCAGATAATCCTTTTCTATTTAAAGCAGAGTAAACACCACAGTTGAATGAAAACTACAAATGTGGTTTAGAAACCAGCAATTTCAGTTTTGAATTTGCCATCTAGTATGTAAAACAGGGAAATAAATAAACAGCTTAAAAAAATCTAGAATTATAGAACTTGTTTTATAAGTTGCTTAAACCCCCTTAGACTTCAAATTCCTTCCCTGTCAAGAAGTAGTACATATATCTATTTTATCTACATTACAGAGTTTTTATGAGAGACATAGTAAGTCTTAAAACATTGTAGAGTATATTAAACAATTTATGTTAGAAATAATTGCTTCAGTTGGGGTCAATTTTTAAAATAACTTTTATTTGAGTTTTTTTTAATTATTACAAAAATAATATATCTTCATGGTCCAAACTATGAAAGTTACAGAAAAAAAAAGTCTCTTACTTAGTGGCATTCTAGAACTGCCTTGTAGCAGTTTCTGAAAGTCAATTGTGTGCATGTCTTTTGAACGATATGGTCAGTGATGTTACGTTGGTAGCTTTAAATCAACCATGATGATACTATTTACACCATGGAAATTGGCAAGTATCACCAAGCAGGGCTTTCTTTTTTGGAAACAGTTGTTAAACATTTGTCAACACACACCTGCCCGTAAATCCAGAGCTTTGTCAATTTGGTAATTTAAGTCAGATTGCTAACCTTTTAGTAAGTCAAAAATTGAAGAAGAATTAAAATAACTAGATAGTCTGCATTCAACGTTTAATGTGTCATTCTCCAACAGAGAAGATAGAGTCTGAATAAATGAGAAAACATGCTTTATAAGTCTTTACTGTAAAGGCCTGCATTGTTTTATGTCTTTTGCATTATTTGGGCATGTAATAGGTTATACAACCCTTATGGTTCCCACCCCTTTTTTTTCCTAAAGAATTTTAACCACCAAATGCCAACAGTAAGAGATCTTTAGAGGCTTTGCCTGTGCTTACGTTGTTTCATTAATGTCTCCTTCTTAAGGAGAACATTTCTGATCTTTGCATAGATGGCCAAAAAGTAGAGTTATTGGCTTTCCCCTTAGACATTTGAGTTCCTCTTCGGCTTCCAAATTATGTTCCAAGACACTACTTTGGTGGCAAATAGGACCAGGAGTACCCACCCCAACTTGCCTTTTATCCCATTTTATGGAACTATTTTCTGCTGTCATCACCCTTGAACATCAGAAACTACTTTTTTATGGATTTCAGGAGTTCAATGAGGACATTTGAAACAGAAGACTTACTTTCTCCATACTTACCCATGTTCAGTCAATATACACAAAACTTTTAAATGACATTTTGTCCACCAGAGGGCACTCATATTGTTCCAAGTATAGAGCTAAGGATTATGGCAATTTGAGGAGTTGGAGAAGTGAAAGAACCCCCAGGACTAATCAAGTCTTCACTAAATGCCAAACAGAGCAATACAAATCAATTTTTTATTTCATTTTATTTCCTCTCCTCCCACACTCCTACCTTCCCACCCGCTGCTAAACACACCAATAAAATCTGGACAAGGATATTCGTCAATTCACGAAAGAAGCAGGGGAAAAGGGGAGAGATCAGGGGGAATTTCTGTGTTACGCATTTTCAAAGTACCGGCTTCACAAAAGGGCACATTTTTCTGTAAAAAGTGGGAGTATGGAGAGTATGGAAGAATAACAAGAAATCGATTTTCATAAAGTTACATCCTTTGTGTTTTAAGATGATACATCTCAAGTTGTTTTCCAGTATGAAGCTGATGAACTGTGTGCTTCAGATGACAGAGCTTCTGCCCTTCTCCTGGAACCTGACACTTCTTAAGCACTAGAAAAACCAGAGGCTGCCACAAGGCTGCGGTCTAGTGTGTTGACAGCCTCAGCCACAAGTTATTCCGACTTCTCACAAAAGCAAAATAAACTTGTGATTTCTGAGACATGTTGTATACCTCATTAGTGGTTTCAACTAAGTGCTGTTTATTGATCTTAATGTCTTTCTCTTCACAACACAAGCAGATTTCCACCTATGTCTTCATCTTTCCTTAACATGTTAGGATTACAAACCCACTCCATTCATGGACTCTAGTAATTGCTAAATTTAAGCCATTACTTCTGAGGAAAGGATTCTACCTCATTCCAGTTATATTACTATTATATGTCAAACATTTGCCTCATGCCATTTTGTTTCTCTACAGGGGCGTTTTCGTTCATACATTTCAAAATTAGACAGATTAAAAGATGCATTACAGTGTTTCTGCTTCAGAATGGCTCAGCAATTAAAAGTCTCAATATTTTCTCTATTTTAAAGAGTGTTCAGTTAAGCCAACATAAAGTGATCTGAAATCTAGCTTTCAATATTTAGTGTCTATGTAATACAAACACACGTACCACAAGTACTACACTAAAGGAAGGAAAAAATATAATTTAAGACTTTTGTCCATTTGGAAAATCATGGCAAAGTAATTATCAGAGAATAATAAACATTCATAAGCCTGATCTTTATAGCATGGCCCAAAGTGCCAAGTACTGTAAAGCTTTGAAAAACTTGGACCGTTGGCACTGCCAAGACCAAAAGCAAAATTGGCCTGCCTTCCCCAATTCACATCTGGGTTCAGTTTGTTCTCAGTAAGAAGAGTTTAACCAATCATGCTGACTTAGTCTTGGTTCAGATGGGAAAGCAGCAATGTTATATGAAATAGGTGACTATTCCTTTAAGTCCTCCCCTGAGGGAGAAATGCTGTTTTATTATGTTTGGACAGTCCTTACATAATTGCTTAGTATTAGGGAGTCGGCTGGTTTGTTGCTGAATGGTGCCTATCCGGCTTAGATGGTCCCTTTTTGAAGTATGCAGTTTACTGGTTGGAAGCCTTCAAAAATAAAGTACATTATTACAAGAGCTTTGAACTGGGTAAGATTAAGCTGAAAAGAATTAACTTTCTTTTCAATACATTAGATAAGATGCAGAAAGAATTTCATAATTCAGGTTTAACATGGGAAATACAGTTGATATAAAAGTTATTATTTAATATCGGTAGAGATTGAGAAATAGGTACAAAATTAAGAAAAATGTAAAATAATCATCTTCCCATGGGTGCTACAGTTGGCAATTACTTTGACAGTCAGAATTTTGTGGGTATATCAACTTCAAGTTTGAAAAGATTTATTCCAGACAAGGAATTACAAAATAATGCCAGACCTGGAATTATCATAAGACACAGTGTCACTTCACCAATGAGATGAAAATGCTAAGTCGGTCTCTATTAAATAATAGTAATGATAGTAAGAAAAGAGTAGCTTATTTCATATCTGTTGCCTTGTTTTTAATCCTCCCAGTCCTAGTTAGCACCTACTCCTTTTGTCAGATCTCCATTCAATTATCATTTCCTTGGGGAAACCTTCAAATACCTCCTTGATTAGGTCAAATCCCTCTATGATATGCTTTCAAAGCACCATGTCTCCTTCCTCTAGGAGATAGTCAAGTTGCAATTTTGCATTTATTTTTATAGTTCTTTGATAAATACCTATCTTCTCACTGTATTAATGCTCCACAAGGATACTGACTGTGGTTGGTTTTGAAGTCCATTGAGTCACCAGCATATAGTACAGTGCCTGGCATGCAGGGGGTACTCAATGCCTATTTGTTTATTAAATTACGAACGAATAATTAAGTGAGGCAATGATAAAATTAATGTCACCTTACAAAGTAGCTAACAAACTCAGAAAAGCCAGTTAGCTAACTCAAGATAACAGAGCCATTTAGTAATAGGGCTGGGTGGATTCAACTCTGTGCTACTTTCTTTACCCAAAGTGTCTTATAAGAAAAACTATGAGCAAAAGCATAATGTATTATGTAATCAAAGTATTCCTTTATACTTCCACAGACCATCAGCCACATTCTGGGTGAATAGCTATTTGCAAAGCTGTATTAAACATCATTCAACCAAGTGAAAATGTCTCCTCAAAAAATAGGTATGTATATTTTAAAAGAGCTGAGAAAATTTTATTTTATTTTGTTTAAAAAAAATCTGCATCTGCTTAAACATTTCCTAAAAATAGTAAATTCATTAAACAAAAACAAGGGAATGTCTTTCAAATTAATAGATGATATCTTGAGACCAGTGATATCTTAGACTTGGGTGGGAAGGCCACACACCTTTAACCTAATCTGCATTTCCAGAGTTCTGTCTAAATGAGTCACTGTTACTCAAAACCTCTTTAGATTTCATCTATTATGGTTCACAGTCTTGAAGTGGGACTTTTTAAAGGATCAAAAATTTTCAGTATTCTCTTACTGTTTGCCAACTGTCCAGTTATTTCTGGATTTATTTTTCCAGTAACTTCTTGGTAAAAGGTGGAAATGAAAACCAATTTATAATTATTCTGAATCTTCCCAGCTGTATCCTCTAGAAAATAATTTATCAACCTCAACACCACTGACATGTTAGATAGGATAATTAAGTGTTTTAGGGGTATATACTGTGTCTTGTGGGATGTTTATCAGCATCCCTGGCCTCTACCCACTCTGTGCTTATAGCACCACCCTTCCTTAGTCATGACTAACAAAAATGTCTCCAGACATTGTCATATGTGTTCTGGGATACAAAGTCACCCTTCAATTAATAACTGAAACCACAGGCTCAATAAGCCCATTTTCTGCCTTCAAGTTATCATAGCCAATAACTTTACCAAATATTTGGTCAAATTAATAGCATGGGCCTCCATTTATCCAACCTTTAATAGTTTTCTGCCCACCTAACATATTACTGATAGGTCAATGTAAATGTTTGTTATATGTAGATAGTACTTCACTTCAAGTTTATGTTGAATCATAACTTCAGAATTAGTTTCTACATAAGTTATAGCAATTCTAGCTTCATAATGAGCAAGTATCAGCATCAGAGTGGCTACCAACATAAATTTATTTTCCACATGTAATAGTCCAATGCTGGTGTTTGGTAGGTGACTTCTGTGTGGTATTTCAGAGAACCAATCTGTTTCCAATGTGTGGTTCTGCCATTTTTAACACATAGATTCAAGGGCCATCATGTTCATATGTTTCAAGTCAAAGCAAAAAGAACACAGAATATTGTATAAGGGAGAATTTTATAGGCTAGACTGTGAAATGGCATATATTATTTTTGCTCACATTTTATTTACTATAATTCAATTATATTGTCATATGCAACTGAAAATGTATTTGCATTTGGGTTGGAAATACAGATTACTTATGTGCCCAAGAGCACAAGGGAATAGCTCTCAGCGCTTGCTATTTTAACTAGTTATATCCTCTCATTGTACCCTATCCTGTTTTTCATGCCACTTATTGCAATTACAATAAAGTAATTATTTAAACAACTATTGGTTTATTATCCCTCTTGCCTCTAAATCAGTATACTCCATAAATGCAAGAACCACATCCATTGTATTCAATGTTGTATTCATAGCAAAGTTGCTAATTTTCTGAACCTAGCAAAGATCTTGGCATTAGTACTTTTTCAAATGTGTTGAATAAATGAATAAAAAATGTAAAAGTGGATGAATAAATAATAATTTGGTTCTTGATATGGACCTAGTCTAGCAAACCCTTACAATAGCAAGTCATTCTTTGCCAGACACATATCTAAGGATTAGTCAACAAGAAATAATGACCAACTACCATTACAGAAGAGTGTGGACTATCCTAGTGAGAAAGGGTGAGGATGATGGAAAGCAAGCAAAAAATAGAATTCCATGTGGTAGCCTAGAACTTTCCTCCTGATCTCATGACTCATGTTTACTCTGCTTAATTGGAGAATTGGCAACTGGTTCTGCCTTTCTAACCCATGGTGAAGAAGTGAGAGGGTCATGCAGTCTCCAGAGCCCAGTTTTACCTAATTGTGTTGGTTCCTGAGGCTCCTTCTGCCTTCTTGTTTATGTGTCAACTTGATTGGGCCATAGTGTCCAGATATGTGGCACCCAGATACATTATTCTGGGATTTTTCTGTGAGGGTGTTTTTGGATGAGACTAATACTTACGTTGGTGGACTTCAAATAAAGTAAGTTACCCTCTGTGTTGCTGGTGGGCTTCCTCCAATCAGCTGAAGGCCTGGAGAGAACAAAAGACTAACCTCCTCCAGGCAAGAGGAAATGCGGCAGGAAGCAGCCTTTGGACTTGAACTATAGAGTCAGCTCTTTTTTGCTTCTCCACCCTGCTGAGCCATTTTGCAGATTTTGCACTTGCCAGCCTCCACAATTATGCCAGCCAATTCCTTCAAATAAATCTATTTCTATATACTGTGTACACACATCCTATTGGTTTGGTCTTTCTGGAGTATCCTGACTAATACACTGCTCATATACACATATCAGTTTTAGATATATTGACCTTATACTTTACATGAATACCTATTTTCAAACAGTCTTCATAGAGCTGCATTCTTGACTAAGATGAAAAGAAGTCTTTAAATCTGTAAGAATTAAATTATATTTACATATTCCCATACTTATTTATTTTACTAGGTTTTTAGCCTTACCAAGGCAAATACTGTATTATATCTTTTTCTGCAATTCTAGCATCTAGCCCATACTAGAAGATTTTAAAAATACGTATTGAATTAAATAAATGAATGAATGGCTTAATACTTATATGCAAAATTATAGGACTTCATCCCAAACCATTCCTCTCATAGCACAAAAGAAGGGAAGTCCTGGTACAATCTCCAAATCATTACCTTTATCCACTTTTGCATGTTATTAATGGCATTTAATATATTGTGGTTATATAGAAGTCTTTCACTGTGTCCTCCCAGGGACAAGCTCAGCCAGTCACATACAAAGGGTCTGGGTTTATTTTACTGTAGCAATGGTGTGAAGAGCCAAATGGCAAAGCACAGTTTACTCACATAGGATGACCTGAGTTTAAGTTCTAGCTTTACCACTTATTAATCATGCAAGCTTCCTCAGCTGTAAAATAGGGATAATAATAATACCTACATCATGACGTTTTAGTACGAATGAAACAAAATTATGAATTTAAAACATCTACTAAAATGCCTGGCCATAGCAAGAATACAACATGCATTAACTATAAATCGTGATTATTCTGTCCTAAAGAGGTCCCAAGGTCAAAGTCAACACTCCAAACAGACATTAATTAAAGAGAAGTTAAGAATAAACACTGCATTGTAATGGCATGTCAGAAGCAGAGGTGAAGTAGGCTGAGGAACTTGAAAAATTAGAAACCAAGTAAAATAGGCAAATAGAAGATGGTCTAAAAGAGATCCAGAAATAGAGCATTATTGTCTGAGGGTCTTGATATTTTTATCTAGGGTACCCTTATTTGAGCAGCAGTCTATCTAAAAAGACCACAGTTAGATAGACTGCCACAGTGCTCTAATCACTTCTAACAGGTAATTGGGAGGGCTGCGCCCAGAGCCCAACATCCCCCAGATCCTCCTGTTCATGTTAAGGCCCAGAGCTTTCCTATTTTGTGTGCTTTCAGTTTCGGATCGAATGTTTAATGACACAACATTCATTTCACTGCCTCATTACTACACACCTGTATTAGTCAGAGTCCCAACAGAAAACAGATGGCACACTCAAATTGGAAAAATTAAGGCAAGTTTAATAAAAGGATTCTTGCCAGAGTTGTGGACAACATATAAAGAAACTACAAGGAACAGTGCACTACCCCAAGGTGAGTAACAGAGTAACAGTTCCAGGCCTGAAAAAGCAAGGTAAGGGAACCAGTGGGGAACCTGGAGAGACAGCAAGAGTGGGGCAAAGAAGGATACTGACAAGCTATGGCCTATATTTGAGAGAAATCCCCAGACTAGAACACAGAAGGAACCAGGATAATAATACCCTGACCCCACTCTGCTTTCTCCTACCTGTCTTCTAGCAATGGCTTAAGCAAAGACAACCAGAAGCGGAGCACGAGGGAGCCCGAGATCAGCTCTGGAGTTCACAGCAGGGAGGGGAAAAACAGAAAGTGAATCTGGAGATGCCACAAACATCAAATATCCAGTATATGGCCTCACCTTCCTAAACTTCTGGCACTGCCTCAGGAGGGAATAACTTCATGAGATTTCTCCAAGATAAAGCCAACAGTCTCTCTTCTCTAACAGCCTCATCTACCTCTCAAATATATACACCCAATTCTTTCCCATCAAGGAAAGATCCTTCTGCAGCTGGTATAGTGCTCTTTTGGCTTTTCTTTTCCCAATTGCCTTGTTTACTCACAGAAATAGTGCACTAGAGGGCACATCCCTTCGGGCCTTCAGACAGGCCCTGACATATCAGAACTGGCTGCATATATCCATGCCTGGACCTCCATGACACAATAAAACACAGTAGGATATACTTGGCACTAAATAGGGACTGATTAGAATGGAATCCTCCATTGATGACTTAGCCGCATCAGGATTATACAGGACCTCAGGTCGTAATTCTGAATGTCAATAGTCATTATACAAAACTGTATAAAATACAGTTCTGGGTTTTTTAAAGGAGTTGATTTTTTGCATCCTGGAACATGCATCACTGCATATTCGATGTTAACAGTTCCTGAAGTTTTTGTTTTTTGTTAAAGGAAGTTTGATAGTTTTGTAAACCAGCCTTGAAATTCTTAGTTCTTAAAACTGGCCAAGGCCCAAAATTGAAAAAGAAAACAAAATTGAAAATGAAAACTGTTTTCATAAATCAGAATCCAGCAGCATCAGAAATCTTGAAAGAGGTTGGAAAACATTTTCAGACTGGTTTTACAACTCCTGTTAGCCTAGTTAATTGATATCACCACCCAAATTTACTTTAACTGGGCTTTGAAAACTTTTGAAATTCATCTTCCTAAATGAATACAGTTCTAAACTCCATGGAGAATGGTGTATTTTCCTGCCCACTATTAAACTCACCTGAAATTTTATAGCATGCTAGAAATTCTAGTCAAATCTGAAGAATCACTTTGAAGCCATTAATTACCAGATAATCCTGAAACCAAAGAAAAGACTTATACTTATAGATGAATAAAAGAACTCACAGGGTGGCCTAACAGTAAGTTATTTTCTTGGGGCCTTCTTGAAGGTAATACCTCTTGGGTGGCAAGGCTGGCACCAGACAAAGCGATGAAGCTGTTTTCATTGCATGGGCTCCAGATGCCTTTGTTGTTTCTATCAGGCTCCCAGGGCAGCCTCATCCAAGTCTTCTTGATTATCCAGTTCCCTTCCAGTTTAAATATTCCTAGGCCCCTGATTCTTTTTTTTTTTTTTTTTTTTTTTTTTTGCTTTTTAATGAGGTCTCAGTCTGTGGCCCAGGCTGGAGTACAGTGGTCTGATCACTTGATCACGGCTCACTGCAGCCTTGACCTCCCCAGACTCAGGTGATCCTCCCACCTCAGCCTCCTGAGTAGCTGGGAATACAGGTACGCACCACTACTCCAGGCTCATTTTTCTTATTCGTAGAGATGAGGTCTGACCATGTTGCCCAGGCTGGTCATTAATACCTGAGCTCAAGCAATCCACCCACCTCAGCTTCCTAAATCCTGCTAGGATTACAGGCGTGACCTACCGCATCTGGCCAGGAAGACGTCTTTATGTGGCTGAGCAAAAAAGTTTAAATACTTCCTATCTTCCTTCCCCAATGATATGCTGAAAACTAGTGCTTTTACTACAGTGTGTAGCTTTAAGGAGAATCAGCCGTGTTGGAAAAGGCCTGGAAAAACAATCAGGGGGCTTGGGTTCTTGTTCGTCCCCTATCACTAAAAGCTGACCTTAACAGTGTCACTTTACTTCTTTGGCCTCAGTTTCCTCTTCTATAACAAGAAGGTGGTTGAATTATGTCAGTGATGTCTATGCTATTTTTTTAGACTTTGTGCAAATAGAATCTTACATGGGAGCTCAATATGTGAAGCAGGAAAAAAGCAGAGCTGTTCTAGCTTGAAGATGATTTCTACCAACCCTGTGCACTTGACCATCACACTTCTCAGTATCTTTTTTTTTTTTTGAGATGGAGTCTTGATCTGTCACCAGGCTAGACTGCAGTGGCACAATCTTGGCTCACTGTAACCTCCTCCTCACAGGTTCAAGTGATTTTCCTGAACTACTCGCCTCCCGAGTAGCTGGGACCACAGACGCACACCACCACGCCCAGCTAATTTTTGTATTTTTAGTAGAGACAGTGTTTCACCATGTTGCCTAGGATGGTCTCAATCTCCTGACCTGGTGATCCGCTTGCCTTGGCCTCCCAAAGTGCTGGGATTACAGGCATAAGCCATGGTGCCCAGCCCTAGTATCTCTTAAGTTTACTCCCCTTTCACAGTAGGACCTTTGATTCACGCATGTGGCTCATGATCTCTGAGGTTCTTCTTTAAAAAGCAGAACTCTGGATCCCACTCCAAAATCTGCTAAATCAGCCTGTCTAGAGGTAGGGCTCAGGAACGTGCATCTAAACAAGCATCTCAGGTGAATCTCATCCACACGAAAGTTTGAGCACAGCAAAGCAATTTGAAAAAGCACTGGGTCAGATATTTCTGAAGTCCATCTCTATTCTAAAATTCAACAGTGGTTTCCAGTATTTAAGACTTAGAAAAATCCTTTAATATCTGATAAAAGCAATGACTCTCCTCTCTGAGAAATATGCAAACAGATATGCATACACATATACAGATACATATATGAAATTTTCCTAGGATTTCAGCAAGTTGATGTAACCAGTTATATATCTGTCTGATGTCCATCCATGGACACCCCATGGCCTTATAGTTAAAACCCTTAAAATATTCAAGACTTAAGAGTGATATTTCAGGGTGAGTGTGGTGATTCACAGGAGCCATTCTGGGGGGCTTCTGATGTTGCAATAAGCCAAAGGTTGCCTCTAACTCAGGACCTCTAACTCAATTTTCTAATTGTTCAGAACAATTAGTATGTCCTTTTTGTTTGTTTTTCTTAATTACCAGGATAGTGTTACCCTGAATTTTTCTTAAATATTTACTTCACCACAGGTATGAGGATGACATGGCTAACCCCTAGGCAAATAGCTGACACTTTCTGAAGACCCTTGCTGTAAAGGCTGGTCAGTTCCCAAACGTTTTCAATTCTCAAATTATGCTTATAGACATTCCTGCCCATGGAACAAGAGGGTCATGTCTTCTAACAGGAATGATGCAGCCACTTCACCGCTGGAAATCCAGACATTCTCTTCAGAGGATCCAGGAGTGAGCTTGGAGCTGGTTTTCAATACGCTAAACAATAAAACTGTGTGGTGGCGCCAGGCACCCCTATTAAGGGCTGCTCCATAAATATTCATGGACCATGATAACAACCAGGATAGTTCCTTCCCAAAAGTCTTTCTTTTTCACAGTGCCACCCAGATGTGTCATGTGGAGGGGGGACTCCAGCATCCAATGGAGGTGAAGTCCTGTACTGTCTAGATAATTTCTGTATGCTTTTTTTAAACCTTTCTCCTGCAATCTGAGTAATTTTGGCTTTCATTTTGTTATTGTCCTGCCAGCAGTAGCTCCTCTCGAAGTCAGCTCCCCACCTCCATCCTCCCGGTCAATAGGGAACCACTTAACTACATGAACATTAACTAATTTGAAGTTTGCTTTTCATCCCAGCACTAATAGGAGAGGAGGAATGTGTTTCTATTTGTAAGTTTTCCATGTGGGTTAAGTAAAGATTGTTTGCTCTAGTTTGAATCTTGGAAGAAAAAGGAAAAACAAGGCCCATGCCTCATCTTGTCCTTTGAAGGTAGGCAGAAGAGCCATTGTTCCCGGTGCAGCTGAAACTTGCGAGCTGAGAAACCACTGGAGTCTCCTCTGAGGTTTCTGAAAAATTCCCCACACGTATCATTGTCAGTAACCGTGGCGGGCTGTTTTGTTTTGCCTTTCATTCCTTATTTATTGCCAAAGTAAATGGCAATGACAATTGAGAATAGAAAAAGTGGCAAGGAGGAGTGAAATACAGGAATAAGGCATTGATATAAACAAGAGAAGTTGCTAAAAAGGGAAAGGAGTCCCTTCTCCGAGAGCTCAAAACGCGTTTCATCATCCAGCAAGGCTGGACAGAAAGCAGTTATTTTTAAAGGTAAACAGGTAAGAAGTGAAGCAGCGAGTCATCTAGAGCTTCAGGGTGGATGCCCACCCCCCTCACAAAGAAAAGATTGCCCTTTAATTCTGTATAGGTGGAACAGCGCCCAGAACAATGGAAAGAAATATATTTGAAAGTAACAATTAGGACATATGATATTGAAGACAAAGCTAGACAGCTTTAAAAAAAAAAAAGCCTACCTTTCAAAGTCTCAAGAAATAAAACACCCTTGGAATTATTCCCTTTCAGCTGTTCAACGGCCAAACTAAGGATGCCGCCATTGATTGGGGGGTTTTTGAAGATTCTGATTTAAAGCTTGGCTTATTTGTTTAGTAGAATATGCAGCATTTTTCATGCCTCTCCTTACACTGTAGTTTTCATAACAAGTCAGCAGAACACTCTATTCTGAATGCCCTGAGTCAGTCCCATTTGCAAAGAAAGGGCAACAGGGAGATGAAATGTTACAATGTCCCCATCACTGAAAGGATAGAATCTGAGGTCTTCAACATGGTCTAATGGATCTCTGTCATCTGAACTCTTGCTTATTGTTCCAGCTTCAAGTTCTAATATTTTTCCACTTGAACTTTATGATCCAGCAATTTCAGAAACTTTAACTTCCTCCAAATCACTGCACTGCTTTAGACATCTGTGGGCATTCCTATGACATCCTATCTCCCTGGGCAACCCTCCCCTGGTGCCTACTCTTCTCTCCACCTAATCCTACTTAGCTATCAAGACATAACTCAGGTGTCATCACATCGACGAAGTTATTCTTAACAACCTAAACCAGTCCCTCACAGGGGATTAGGCACCTGGGCATGGCATTCAGAAAAGAATTACCATATTTATTGAAACTATTTCTGTGCTTATCTCCTCCACTAAATCATATGTTTCTCAAAGGCATCTTATTTTCTCAGTATCCCCACTGCCAAGGAAAAAGTAGGCACTTAATTGAATTTAATCAAATAAAGAAAGGATAGTATGGAGTAGAGGGAAAAGCACTGAATTTAAATTACAAAGACCTGACAGGCAAGTATATTATGACTCCACAGCTCACCGGCTGAGGCTAGTTTTATTGCTGACAACTTCAATCTTCTTTCATTGCCAGCACATTCTTTGGTGAGCTTCATGGCATGCCCCTTGTAACCTGGATCTCCATGCCCACTGATCCCCAATTTTGACAGTCTCTGTCCCAAGTCTTGTAAGAGGAAGAAAATCATTCTCCAATCCCCCACGCCCAGCCCTACTTACTTGGTAATAGCCAAAAGCTAACATCTAGGTCAGTACTGAACGAAGAACCAGGCCCCCTTCCCCAACCAGCCCATCATTCACTCCATAATCATTCTAGATGACTGTCTTGAATTTGAATTTTCTATAACAAGCATGAAATAAATCTACATATGTGGTTTTACTTATATGATCGACTATTTACCTCTCTGTAATAACCCAACATGTTATTCAAAACATAGGGTACACTTGATAAATATAAACTAATTAAGTATAACTTCTGTGATTCCTTTGAGATATGAGTAGATGTTTTGTGACAGAAACAGATAGTGGTCTATCAAGATATATGTCTCACCCTTTCTGATGTTGAGATATTTCTGAGAAGAGGCTTAGCTATAGACTTAGCTAGAGACTTTCCAGCATTTTCCATCTATTGTGGCTATGTGCTCTTATCAATGAAATGAAAATAGAGGAAATGTGTGTCTTGCCTGGTCCAAGGCTTTGAAGAAGTAGTTGTAACTTCTTGATGCATTTTGATTCCTGCTGCTTCAACGCAGATGAAAAATGGGCCCTATAGCAAGCATTTACGAACTTTTTGTAGGTAATAAATACTTCACGCTTTATTGCCATATGCTCTCTGTCATAACTGCTCAACAATGCCTTTATAGTGCGAAGTAGGCATACTTAACATGATTTTGGGCAGGTCATCAACCTCTCTAAACCTCCATTTCTCTTATCTGTAAAACCAGATTAATAATAATAACATACACTTCATGTGGTAATCATAAACATAATGTCTGACACATAGCATTCAAAATTGTTCACCAATACTACTATTATCATAAATATTAATGTTTATTACTCTTGTGATTATTAATCAGAATTGGCATTTTACTCAAATGACCAAATTCACTCCATTTTCTCACTGTTGGACATTAGCTACATATAATTTCCATCTGCTTAATATACTGCCTTTGGGAATCGAATTTTTAATTTAGATAAAGGTCTATTTTCCTCTTTCATATAAAAGGAAAATAAACAAACAGATGCAAAACATATTTTTTAATATCTTGGCTATTTACTTTCTGATTTATGGTATCTAGTACTATGCTTAAAGTTTTTATTCAATTTCTTTTTTTGTTAGCTAAAGTAGCAGATCTTCTTATAATTTCCTTTAGTAATTTCTTTTGATACTTATCAAGTCCAAGCAACTAAGACACAGGCCCTGTAAGGAAAATGTCATCTCTACACAGTCAATAGATCCAGGTTTCAATGGGCTTAACCTGAAGCTCTGGCCTGCACAGTACTTCGGTGTTACATCCCAAGGGCCTTGGAGCTAATGAAACATGTTGCAATCCTAATATCTACTTAAGCAAATTGAATGTGGCCATCCAGGAAAATTACTCCGTTGTCATAGTAACTCTTTTACTACTTAGTTCAAGAAGAATAGAAAAAAAAAAAAAACATGGCAGCCAACTGTACAACCTAAAATAAAGTTGTGGGAGGTACAAAGCAGAGACAAATAAGGATTTAATTCAATATGGAGGAAAACACCTGAAATGCAATGAGCTCCCCATAACACACTCTCCCTTAGCATGCTTAGACATAATGTGCGTGTCTAAGCAAGAAACTCACAGAATGTGAAACATGGAAGAGCTCTTAGGAGATCTAATTTGAGCCCTTCATTTTACAAATAAAGAAACAGAAGCTCAGAGAGGTAAAACAACTTACAAAAGTTCACACACCCAGTTATCAGCCCATACTGAAGCAGAAACAAGGTCTCCTGCTTTTCTGCCCAGGAATCTTCCATCTTATCATTCGATGTCTGGGATGTAAAATCAAAAAGTTGCATCCAAAGGACAATTTGGAGTCTGCTTTTCTAAATTATTATTATTATAAAGGATTGACTCAGTGCAGCAAGAGGAAAGCAGGTTAATCTTAAACCTATTCCAAGACTGGGCAGTTATTCAAAAAGTTAGAAAGACCTCACTCATCATACATCAATTACACATTTACTTTGTGCTACGTACTACGCTGGCTTCCTGAGATCAAAGATGATTTGGTCAAAATGGTTAGGACACTCATAGTTCTTTCAAAAGTAGAATAACTTATGTTTACACTGAAAGCCAAGAGTTTGAAAATCTCCAGCTCCAAGGGATTTATTCTCCATTTCACAAACCTTAGAACATATGGCAAAGTTATGGTACTAACAAGCAGCAGCTGCAGCCTGATTTTAACTCTATGATGCTTTTAATATCAAGAAAGCGTAGAAATTGCAAACCTGTGCCAGAGAGGCCTTTTAACATTATCATCAATGAAAAGAGGAACACCATTAAAAAAAGGAGACCCAGGAAATTTACACAGTAAATATCATGGTCTAGAAACATGAAAACTGGCTCTCGTATGCACAATGTTGATAAGTCTGTAGGTTAACATTAGTCTGCCATGCCTAATGCCAACCCATTTGATTTTCCAAACCAGGACCAGGTACTTCGGTCTTATCCCAAAATGATGTCCCTTGCCTTTTTGGTTGAGAATTTTTTTTTTTTTTTTTTTTTTTTTTTTGGTCCTTGGATTCTAAATGATTGCAGATGAAAGAGGTCTCGATACCTCATTCTTAGATCAGCATCCCCTGAAGCCAGAAGCAGTCTGATGATTTTAAAGAATTAAACCCAGTAGGCGTTGCAAGAATTAAGAGAGAGCCTATTAGTTTGTGGCTATGAAGAGAAGTGGCTAAGGGACAAAAAAAATCCCATAGAGACGTGGAAACATCAGTTTATATCAAGTGAAAATATGCTCCTGCCTGGTACTTGAGTAGATCTTGTTTCTCTAATTAAACTATCAATGGGGCACAAAATTGGTGCCAATAAATCTTCTTTGGGTGGATGGATAAGTAGGTAGTTGGATAAGAACAGAATTATAGTTAAAAGTGATGGTGTTTGATAAATTCTAAAATAGGATGATGGATGAATACATTCATGCAGTCATTCATTTACCTACTGAAAAGTATTTGTTGGGCAGCTATTATATAACAGATTCTGCTCTAGATGTTAGTTACAGCAATAAAATTGACATAGTCCTGTCCCTCATATAAATTCCAGTAGACTTTACATTCTACTGAGGAAGGAGAAAAAAACTGACCAAAAAACAATTTGTGTGGTAATAAATGCTATGAAAAAAATAAGGAATGAGGAGGGACTGGATGATGAGGTTAGAGGCAGGTCCCTGGGCAGGAAATAAGTTTGAAGTGTTTTAAAAGCAGAAGAACAAGCATTTTACAACTGTAGTAGAGGACAGGGGAAAAAATGATGTTAGAACTTAGGCAGTTACAAGAGTATATGTCACTTTAGGGGACATCATGAGGATTTGAGATATTTTATAATGGGCTGGGAAATCACTGGGAGGTTTGAGATGGTAAGTTGGGTGACCTGATTTACCTTTTAAAGTGTCACTCCAATTTCTTTATGAAGAATAGAATGAGAAGAACTGGAATGGGGTGAAGGGGAAATGTGGTGAAGAGTTTATGATAATCCAGGAAAGGTGTGATGGTCTAAGGGACTTGAGAAGTAGCAGTTTGTGGGACAAGAAGTGGTCAGAGAAGACAATAACAGGACCAACTGATTAGATATGAAGAAAAAAAAATTTCAAGATTACTTCTAGGATTGGGAACTCAGCACATCTGAAAAAATTATGGTCCCATTTCTGAGATGAGAAGGAGTAGGGGAGATTTTCTGAAAATGAAAATCAAGATTCTGTACTAGAAGCATTAAGTTTAAGAAGTCTGTTGAATCGAAGAAGAGAAGCTATGAAGATGGTTGGATATATGTCTGGAGCTCAGGGAAGTGGTAAGGTCTAAAGTGATAATATACTTTGGATTTTTGTCCCCGCCCAAATCTCAGGTTGAATTATAATCCCCTGCATTGGAGGAGGGGCCTGGTGGGAGGTAATTGGATTACAGGGGTGGATCTTTCCCTTGCTGTTCTTGTGATAGTGAGTGAGTTTTCAGGATATCTGGTTGTTTAAAAGTGTGTAGCATCAACCCTTCCCTCTCTCTTTCCCCTTCTCCAGCCATGTAAAATGTGCCTGCTTCCCCTTGGCCTTCCATCATGATTCTAAGTTTCCTGAGACCTCCCAGTCATGCTTCCTATACAGTCTGCAGAACTTTGAATCAATTAGGCCTCAGGTAGCTCTTTATAGCAATATGAGAATGGACGAATTCAAGTGGTAGGGTCTAATTAATGTAGAAATTTAGAAGTCAGCAATGTCTGTGCTGACTGATTGGTAATGGCTGCTGAAACATTGTGCTAAGAAGACTGAGGGTTAGGCACAGTGGCTCAGGCCTGTAATCCCAGCACTTTGGGAGGCTGAGGTGGGCAGATCACTTGAGGTCAGGAGTTTGAGACCAGCCTGGCCAAGATAGTGAAACCTCATCTCTATTAGAAATACAAAAATTAGCCAGGTGTGGTAGTGCATGACTGTAGTCTCAGCCACTTGAGAGGCTGGGGTGGGATGAGAGAGTCACTTGAGCCCAGGAGACAAGGGTTGCAGTGAGCCAAGATTGCGGCACTGCACTCCATCCTGGGCAACAGAGTGAGACTCTATCTCAAAAAAAAAAAGAGAGAGAGATTGAGATTGGTTAGCAATTCAGGTACCAATAAACCCCATGATTTTGGCACTTTGAGGACAGCATAAGGGATACAGGTCACAGTTACAACTAGGAAGTCATACAGAATACATAACCTCAAGTAAGGTGTTTTATATGACAAGATATATCCTAAGACCAAAGTTTGGGTGAGGCATAAATATTGAAAGAGAAATCTTTTATAGAATAGAATATGTATAATAATAGCTGCCACTCTTTGAGTGCTTATTTTGTGCCATTCACATTATGATTTCATTTAATCTTTTTAATCAGTTTGAAAAATAGGTGTTATTTTAAAAGTTTGTTTTCCAAGAAATAAAATGAAGATTTCAGCAACCAAGTTCATAAGGCTAGTAAACAATGACACTGAAATTCAAAATCAGGTTTGTCTAACTTCAAGTCTATGATAATTCTGTTACATCACAGGAAATATCAAAATAGAGACTAAGTCATAATAAAGACTGGGCCGATATGGTGAGTAGAAACAACTTCAAATCAAAAGCAATGAGGCCTCCCAGGAAGAGAGACCTATGTCATTTGGATGTCAGAGGCAAGGGGAGAGTACATGCTGATTACTCATTTTCATTTGTTTATTCCCTTAATATATTAAGCTCCAAAAGGTAGTGGGGAAGGAAGCTAGACCAAGACTGAGTTTATGATTTAGATGGGCTTGGGTATGAGGAAGCAAGGTGAGGGCTCTCACAAACTTACAGAGCAAGAAGGTTCTAACAGAGTGAAAGAAAATCATTTCCTTAACTATACCTTTCCTTTACAGCTGGGAACTTGCAAAGGGTTAGGCAAAGAAATGTGCACTCTCTTTCCCAGTGTCTCTCCAAGGAAACCCTAGGAGCATACAAACACTCAATCCACTGTCATTACAGTCAGTCAACTTTTTATAGGCCGGGAACCTACAATAGTTTACAGATCATGCCAGCTGAGTTACGGATCCAACCAAACAGTGAAATTCAGGATGAAACATACTAAATTGATTATCCAACATGTACCAGCAACTACCAGTGATTTCCAGATGAATAAGACATTCCTGCTACCCTCATAGAGTTTATTATTCTGCAAAGAAAGATATAATACACATGCACACACACATACACATACAATTACCAAGAGGCAGAATATAAATGTCTTCAGAGAGCTATGAAAAAATGTTCTCAGAAAAACTAAAAACATCCTGTTGAGGATTGGAAAATGGTTTATGGATTTTATTATTTGTTTATTTTAGTTGGTGGGGGTAGATAACTAGCTAGACAGAGCTGACCGTAAAGAACATTTCAGGTAAAGAAAAGCAGCAGGAAACTATGGCCCATGTTTACACATCAGTAAATCTTCCTGCTTTGAATGCTTAGAAGATGGTCTGGAGATACTTCCACCCGCTACTTGATGAGTTTCCAGCCTCAAAAGTTTGATGGTGAGTACTTTGGAGGTGGCAAACCTATTTGATATTTGATGAAAGTAATAGATCTTCACTCATGAAAAATATACCCGAATCTCTAGGTTAAAAAACACATACACATACACACCCTGAGTTACACTCTTTCCTAGTTTCTTCAAAAATTCCAGTTATCACCTTTCCAGGAAAAGCCATGTCCAGCCAGCTTCCCACCAGGCCCAGTCCTGGCTCTTTATACCAGAAGCCAGTGCAACCAGCTTTAACTGAGACTGGGAATGGCTCTACCATTTGTTTAGTTGTAATTAATGCATGTCAAACCACAGGGCTGCTTAGTCTGGTGTTGAAGCACAAACTGAACTAAAGGGCACTGAGCCACTGCCTCCTCAGCAAGGCTCCCCAGTGAATAATGACAGCTCGATACTAGCCAGAGAAATAAAGAATTAGTGCATGTTACGTGGCAGCAGCTTGCAAAAGAAAATTGCTCTGTGGTTATTTAAATATTCGAATGAGTTCAAAATCAAAATATGTACACACAACCATGTCCCTAACATATGTGCATCACGCTGACAATTGTTTGAATTCAGTAATTCAGCTTTTGCCCCACTGGCTCTGCTGCTGTAGCCATGGGTGTTACCTAATAATCTGAGTAGTTTTTTTTCAGTTTACTTGTTTCCCAGCAAGCCAGTTAGACTCTACCAGAAGACTTAGTTAAGAGATTGCAAACCACTGGCCTTGTTTGACCCATAGGTTTATTTTATTTAGCCCATATATATATTTTTAAAACCTTGGATATTCTTTAACATTTTGAAATTAGGAGATTATGCATGAAAATCCAGATTCCTAATGGATTTTTAAAACTTCTGGAGATCTGACAATAATGGGCTCATTAGACATGTTTCTTCACGGCAACAATTATCTTAAAATAAATTACAACTGCTCCTTTTAGGAATAGCATGGGCTATGTAGTTTGCCACAGCCCTACCAACTCAAGTTGTATTATATTCAACATGTTTCATGCATTTATATTACCTGCCTGGCCCGCAAACCATTCAAGTGTGCTTTTTTCTTTCTTTTTCCCCTTCCTTCCTTCCTTCTTTCCTTCCTTCCTTCCTTCCTCCCTCCCCCTTCCTTCCTGCCTTTTCCCTCCCTCCCTCCTTCCTTTCTTCCTTCCTTTCTTTCTTTCCTTCCCTCCCTCCCTCCTTCTTTCTTTCTTTTTCCTTCCTTCCTTCTTTCCAGAGTTTCACTCTTGTCACCCAGGCTGGAGTGCAATGGCACAACCTTGGCTCACTGCAACCTCTGCATCCTGGATTCAAACAATTCTCTTATCTCAGCCTCTTGAGTAGCTGGGATTACAGGCACCCAACACCATGCCCAGCTAATTGTTTGTATTTTTTAGTAGAGATGGTGGTGTTTTACCATGTTGGCCAGGCTGGTCTCAAACTTCTGACCTCAGGTGATCCACTGTCCTTGCACTCCCAAAGTGCTGGGATTACGGGCATGAGCCACTGCACCCAGCCTAAGTTTGCAATTTTTAATTTAGTTAATATATCATAAATTATTGGGGCACTATAATGTGATATTTAGGAATATGAGCTACAGAATCTGGCCTACCTACATTTGAATCTTTATCATCAGCTAGCTAGGTGAAATGAGTTACTTAATTTCCATAATCCTCAATTTTCTCACTAGTAAAATGCTGATAATAGTATCTATCTTACATGGTTTCTGAGTAAGAATAAAGTTAGCTCTGTTTAGCACAATGTTCATTATGTCCTTACCTGGAAATAGTGGTCAAAGTATATTGATTTACCTTTCACTAATAATTAGCATTTCTCCCTGGGGAAGAATCATACTTTTACACCCTATTGAAGTCAGGCTTAGTCATATAACTAGTATGGGCAAATAAAATGTGAGCAGAAGTGAGGTGTGTCACTTCCACAGGAGTCATTAAAGGCAGTTTGTACTTTACCAATGCCCTACACCACTGCAACTGATGCTGCTTCAGATAGTGACCCATCTAATGCCTGAGTCCTGGGAGAGGTTCATGGACAATGTGGAGGAGGACCCCTAGCTGACTCCTGGCAGACATGGAGAGCGAGTGAGAAATAAACCATTTTTACTTGAACCCATTGAGATTTCATAGTTACCATGGCAGCATAACCTCGACCTGTTTTGACTGATATTATAGTGGTGGTTATTATTTCATCAGCATTATTATAATTATGACTACTCTTCAAAGTAATTGTCCTTGCCAAACCCTACTTTCTTTTATTTCCAGAGGTCCTAGCAAAGAGAACAGAAGACTCATAAGTTCTGTTCTTTCTCTCGTCCCCGATACCATCATGTACCTTGAACTTACCTTGTAGGTATCCATTTCTCACAGCCCTCAACATCCCAGTGGATACAAGCCCTCAGATAAAGGGAAAAAAATTATTTCTTTTTACACTAAGACTGCTTCTCCCTTATCAATGTGCAGTGAACCAAAATTGTATCCATATCTTATAAAAACATGCAAAGAAAATGCCATTTTTTTCCACTTTTTGTCTCATCTTTCTCCAACGCTGCCACCCTTTTGAATAGTAGGAGAAAATTATCTTTAGTTGAATCCAGGAAATTTAGCCTGATTCAGTAATGTAAACCTGAAGGTGGCAAACTAGGACCTAAAAACTCACCATGGGTTTGTGTGTATAAAGTTTCGTTAGACCATAGTCACCTGCTCCTTTACATATTATTTATGGCTTCTTCTATGCTACAAGGATAGAATTGAATAGTTGCAGTAGAGTCCATACAGCTCACAAAGCCAAAAGTATTTGCTCTCTAGCTCTTTATAGAAAAGGTTTGCTGGTCCCTGATTAAAAACCTTTTCTTTAGTAAATTACCAGTCTCTTTTGGATAAAATTCTTAGTCTTTAAAATTTCTCTCTCCTCATTTAACTCCTCTCCAAGAAGACAGCTGGATATAAGAAGGTGTATGGTTTCTACGCCCTTGTGGTAAAAGAAGAGGCCAGATTCTTGAGTGCACATGGTATCCTTTGGATTCTTGTTCATATCTACTGTATAGTGGTTGATATGGATTGCTCCCTGGACTAATGACCACTGACACGAGACTGGTCTTATTCCTGAGAGTTCTGCTGACATTCCAGGCTGCAGTTGGCAGCTGGCAAAACTCATGGCTGTTCTCTTCTTGCCTGTCATAATCTGGTATCTTCCCTGGTGATGTGACTGCAGATGATGCTGAAAGCTCCACCAAAAGCCAGTTGTAACTTCCTTGCAGTCCTCAACTGCAGAACCACTTTTATTTAATGCCAGGAGTCTTTTCTGGCAAACTCCCCAGATAAAATCTCAAGTAACCTCTGCATCTTGTCCCAAGGGCATATGATAAATTCTTCATGGGAGATAAGGGTGGTTCCAAAGGGCTACACTCAGGCTTTCCTTCCACTTAACCATACTGGGATGCCACATTTCGCATTGGGTAGATTGCCTATAAGGAAATTATCTTCTAGAATCCTAAGCAGAAAAGAGGGAGCAGAAATCTCTCAGCCCTTAGTGTTTTCTTTAAACCAAACATTCTTCCTCTCTCTGATATTCAATTCTAACAGTGGGAAAATAAGGCACATAGCTGCCCATCTACTGTTTCCACCCTGAATGTCTCTAGCTGATATGAGTATTACCACTCTGCTCTTTCTATTTAGGATATCTATTACTAAAATTGCATAATCAAGCCTGCTAGCCAAGGCTCTTAATATATTAAAAGGCAGATAGTGGGAATATGAGAATAAAAGGTATTTAGTATATTGTATTAAGTATATTGGTTCCTCTTAACAAACTTGGGCTTGAAGAACATAATATTGTTGCAGCTTTGAAAAATCCTAATTGGGGTGTCAGAACCTAAATGTTATCTTTCTTTTCATTCTGACTGAAACGTGATACATATAGCACTTGGGCTTACTGAGGAAAAAAGTCATATACACTGAAAAGCAAAAGAGAAGAACACATTAAAAGTATTCAAGGCCAGGTGCAGTAGCTCATGCCTATAATCCCAACACTTGAGGGGCTGAGGCAAGTGAATCACTTGAGGTCAGGAGTTCAAGACCAGTCTAGCCAACATGGTGAAACCCCCTCTCTATTAAAAATATAAAAATTAGCCAGGCTTTTTGGTGCATGCCTGTAGTCCCAGCAACTTGGGAGGCTGAGGCAGGAGAATTGCTTGAACCAGAATTGCAGTGAGCCAAGATCATGCCACTGCATTCCAGCCTGAGTAGCAGAGCAAGATTCTGTCTCAAAAAAAAAAAAGGCATTCAAAAAATATTTCTCACATTGCATATGCACAGGATCAAACTCATTTGAAGAGACTAGAACACATGAGAAGTTTATTATGAAAACCCTACTGCCAATGCAGAGGGACCACCTCCAAGCCTGTTCTTAATCAAGGTTGTTGGATCCACTTCAACAGATGTGGAATAGGCCTTTCACAAAGTGAAATTTTCATTCATGTAAATAGGCATTTTTTTGTCTAGGGTCTCCCCCAACTTTAAAATGAAGTGGTTGTATTAGAAGCTGATTGAGGTCACTCTCAAATCTGAAACCAACATCAGAATGAGGCAATGCAGCGCAGCAGTAAGAGGACAGTCCCCAGGTTGCACAGCTCTGGATTTGAATCCTGAGCCTGCCATTTAGTCATTGTGTGTATCCGTTCATGGCCACTACAGGAGTTTCTATATCATGGACCTCTGTTCAGGATCAAGACCTCATCTCAGTATTTGATTAGTTCCTCCCATCCAGACCACATTGGTTTACATTATGGTAAAAAATAGCCATTCCAACCACCCTCCCTTTAAACAAACAACAATAAATTATTACTTTTAACTAAAAGGACAATTGCTCTACTCAGAATACCACATGCATGAGCGAAGTTAGATTCCAGTTTGGCAGGCTGTCAGAATCTCATTGAACACACCTCTCTTCTTATTTTTTCTTATATGACTGTTGCAAGTCTAACCCAGTCCCTGGGTTTGAGCCACACAAGAAACTTGGACACTGAAATTTTTGAGAGTCCCCTGTACTTATAGTTCCTGACCTCTGAAAAACCCAACAGTGTCTTTCTTTGTGATCATTTTATGATTTCTCCAGACTGAGAGGGCATAACTCAAAATGATATCTGGTCACTTATTCAGTAGTCACTCTAAGAAATATTTTTGTTAAGTACTGACAAGTTGGGAAGAGATGATTAAGTTACCCAACTTCAAGCCATGGAAAGAATCTCAGATTGGCTACGATTTTGATTGGTATTAGATCTCGGCGCAAAAACTGAAATGACCAGTATCATCTAGGAATAAAGAGAACTAATGGAACAATATGTCTGTTTTGTAACTTTTGCTCAAGCACTCCTAATATATTTCTTTAGGTTAGAAACCATGTCATTAGCATAGTTACAAAGGACTTCTTATTCTTAGAGAAAAAGCAGGATGGAAGTGTCATACCTAGAGGTTATGACAATTATTGTATGAGTGTGTGTGCATGTATGTACACACACACTAAATGTTTGAAACGCCCCTCAAGCACTATTACCATTTGTGATCTTAGGCACACTCTACCTAAAGAACAGGTTGAGGAGAACATCAATTATAGCAGGCAAAGGTCCAAGGGCTTGAGACCAGCAGACCCCTGAGATAGGTATGAACCTGAGGCAAGGCAGAAAGCCAGAGGTAGACAAGGCAAGACCTGTCATAACTAGATCTCATTTACTCCTCACACCAACCCTGTAAGACAGGAATAGACAAGTTCAATAACTTTCCCATGATCATACAGCAGAGTTTAGATGTATAATAGAACCAAGTAGTCAAACTCTAGACCCTGCTTTTCTACCACTCTGAATATTCTCTTTCCCCTCCTAGAATCTGGGATACAAAATTATAAGAGAAGGAATAAGAAGTAGGAAAGACCAGAAAAAAGTTGAGAAATGTACCAAAAACTTTAAGGCAAGACAGGCCATATACAGGTATTAATGAGCATCCTTTGCTTGTAGGGACCTTACCATACCATGAAGAATCTGAAATGCACTAATAATTGGATGATAGCTATTTCATAGATCATTAGTCTAGGAACTATTGCCTTTAATCAAAGGACATTGGGAAGTAGGCAGTGCTTACATAAAGGGATGAATCTCTACATAAGGGTAACTTTAGTCAGGTCAGTGCAAAAGGAAAGGACAAATAGAGGTAGGAGGGAGATTTGAGGAATTATTACTTTAACAATTACCAAGATAGTTTTTCTGGACATATAAATAATTCAGAAAATGCTATTGAGCTTCTCCGTTAGATCCCTGAGCATAATAATTTAGAGTAAAAAATTAGTAAGTAGTTTTCTCTTGCTACAGTCTGAATGTGCCCCAAAATTCATGTGTTGACATGTAATCCCCATTGTGCTGGTATTAAGAGATGGGGACTCTGGGGAAGTGATTAAGTCATGACAGCTATGCTTTCCTGATTGAGTTAATATCTACCCCTCTTTTTTTGAAGCAGAGTCTTGCTCTGTTGTCCTGACTGGAGTTCAGTGGCTCAGTTTTGGCTCACTGCAACCTCCGGCTCCCACGTTCAAGTGATTCTCATGCCTCAGCCTCCCAAGTAGCTGGAATTAAAGTCATGCACCACTATGCCTGGCTAAGTTTTATATTTTTAGTAGAGACGGGGTTTTGCCATGTTGGCCAGGCTGGTCTTGAACTCCTGGCCTCAAGTGATCCTCCTGCCTCAGCCTCCCAAAGTGCTGGGATTACAGGTGTGAGCCACTGCATCCAAACTTAATACCCTTATAAAAGAGGTTTCAGAGAGAGTTTGTCTCTCTTGCTCTTCTGCCATGTGAGGATACATTGTCTGTCCCCTATGGAGGATACAACAATAAGATGCCATCTTGGAAGCAGACACCAGGCCTTCTTTAGACACAAAGCCTGCCAGTGACTTGATCATGGACTTCCCAGCCTCTAGAAATGTGTGAAATAAATTTCTGTGGTTTATTAGTTATGCAGTCTGTGGTATTTTGTTACAGCAGCACAGAGTAAGACACCCCTGCGTTCAAAAGACTTATAAACCAAGAAGACACCTATAACCACAGAAAAAGCAACTGAATTTGTTTTTTTATTTGAAAAGGAATATATAGAAGATTATTTAAAGTGTGTAGAATGTCTTTATTCCCCATTTTGGAGTACCAATGGAAATTAAGCTCCTTTTGCCTCAACACATAACCTTATATTACAGTTTACATGCAGATCGAGAATTTACGTTGTGGCACCATGTCATTAGATATAAGAATCTTTGTGCATGAAGCAAACACTAATATTTGCAAGCATTGGAGCCAACAGGAGAAGATTTCTTGCAGATACAAAGCTAAAGAAAAAGTAAGCATCATTTCACTCCATTCCATGACAATTTGTCCTTTCTCTAAACTCTGAAACATGATTTAGCCCTTTGTCATAGTGCCTGCTAACTATTCCCTAGTTGTTAAGTTAGTCTCCTTTATCCTAAACCAGGTTACAAGATCCTGAAGGGCATATTGGGTCTTCAGCTTCCTTTGTACTAGTCTCAATGTCCAGCTCCATGTCAAACCTGAATGTGGTGCCTGGCACTGGCTCCCTCAAGTTGACATAAAGAAAAAGAATCTGTCAAGAAAGAGAAGGGGAAGGTTCAAAAGTATTTGGCTAGGAAAGGTTGGGATAGGTTTTGCAGTTTTAATGATACAGCCTGATATCTTGGAAAGACCTGAATTTTCTGAGAAGACCATACAGATCGCATACATCACAGACAAAGTTAAAGTCTGCCTAGAGTTAGGGGACTGGCTGAGCCTCAAGTTCATACTTATGTAGTTATTTACTGACACACACAGAGTCTATTGGCTTTCCCTTAGTGCTGTTTTTCTGTAGAAACTATTAACCTAGAAAGGAAACAAACCAAGAAACTGAAATATTCACTGAGTCCCACAGATCCCCAGCAGGGCACTGTTCACGTGTCTATAAAACTCTCTGGTGGCCCCAAATGGCAGCAGAAGCCACAACCTCTGTCCTTGAAAAACCTGTAAACTTTATGGTGGTTGAAATAGCCTTTAAGATATTCACCTGTGCTTCTCTCTGTCTTTCACTCACTCACTGACATGGTTTGGCTGTGTCCCCACCCAAATCTCACCCGGAATTTTAATTAATCCCCAGGTGTCAAGGGTGGGCCACAAGGAGGTAATTGAATCATAGGGGTGGTTCCCACATACTGTTCTCATGGTAGTGAATAAGTCTCATGAAATCTGATGGTTTTAAAAAGGGGAGTTCCCCTGCACAAGCTTTCTTGTCTGCCACCATGTAAGACATGACTTTGCTTTTCATTTGCCTTCTGCCATGATTATGAGGCCTCCCCAGCTATGTGGAACTGTGAGTCCATTAAACCTCTTTCTTCTATAAATTACCCAGTCTCAGGTACGTCTTTATTAGCAGTATGAGAACATATTAATACACTTAGTAATCATTTATTTTTTCCAGCATATTATTGACAGTCTATTTGTGCCCGGATCAATGATTATGCCACATGACTAGATAATAATAACAAAAAGTTTGAAACTGACCCCAAAACATTCAGAATATCTGAAGAATTTGGTTAGCCATGAAGAAAGACAAGCAGAGTCCAAAGGAAAGAATGTGCTGCTATATATGGGTTCATTTCTCAACATGGATCTTTTCATCCCTAAATGTATTTTTCCTTTTCTCTGAACTTTCCAGCATAGTCTCTTCTTTAGGCCTGGATTTTGCCTGAGTTTTTTTCTAACTAAAACAACAGAGATTCTGGTTTGAGGGCCTCACTTGGCTTTCAGAAAGATGGCTTATCTGGGTTTAAATGTTATTAGAAAAGACTATGGGTCTTTTAGTTTTCTTCCCGCCTTACTTTTTTCCCATGGATTTGTTTGGAACATGTCTGAAATCTCAAAGTTATATGAATAACTGAAACATATAAGCAAACATAAACTTTCAAGCCTTGACTTGGCAAGAGGAAGTACATTATAATTCCTCACAATTGGATAGAAAAGTCCAGCATGATGTGAGGGAGGGGCCAAGGTGGTAGTGGACACCCCCTCCCTTACAAGCATACTCAGAATTTTTAATAGGGGAGAGTTTGCCCTTTTCTTTCCCTTTCCCTTTTTGTCACCCTCTGGTCAATCCTCCAGCCCTTCTAAGCTACCAAGAGATTCTCAAAGACCTTTCATGAATTGTTGCCTCCTTTGCATCGGCTCATCCCTCTGCCTGTATGTTCACCTCCCTCAGAGCCTAAGCACAAGTTACCACATGGCTTTACAACCACTGATACTTGGCTACCTCTATGGTTTATCTTTCCTACCAGCCTCTGATGTTCATGAGGTTGGAAATGTTGTTTTCACTTCGAATCTCTGAAATTTAACCCAATAACTGATGTAATAGATGCACAATAGAGATTTGATGAATAAACTTAAAATAATAACCCATATTAGTTCAACACTGACTCTGTGCCAAGTACTGCATGAAGTGTTTTACACATATGAATTTGTTTAGTTATCACAAAACCTTATGAAGCAAGAACCATTATTTTCTCTATATTGATCTGTCCTCATGTTGCTAATAAAGACATACCTGAGACTGGGTAATTTATAAAGGAAAGAGGCTTAATTGACTCAGAGTTCCACATGGCTGGGGAGGCCTTACAATCACTGAAGGTGAATGAGGAGCAAAGTCACATCTTACATGGTGCCAGGCAAGGGAGTATGTGCAGGGGAACTGCCCTTATAAAACCATCAGCTCTCATGAGACTTACTCGCTACGAGGAGAACAGAATGGGAAACCCACCACCATGATTCAATTACCTCCCACTGGGTCCCTCGCATGAAACATGGGAATTATGGGAGCTACAACTGAAGATGAGATTTGGGTGGGGACACAGCAAAGCCATATCATTCTCCATCTCAATACCATTTCTATGCTTCAGTTTCCTCGTTTGTAAAATGGGAATGACAATAGAACCAATGGAAAAGATAATTCCAAAAGAGTTATCTTCTAAGGTAAGAGGATAAAGCAAATAAAGGTAAAGAGACTTGCTCAAGACACACAGTAAGGGCTTGAGGCAGGATTTGAACTTGGGCCATCTGACCTCAGAGCCTACATTCCTACTCACCACCCTTCACTGAACGGGAGCAGAGTTGTAGAACCAAAAGAAAGATTGAAAAGTATATTGTCCAGTGATTTTGAAACTTTCTTAGCAGTCAGACCTTTCTTTCCTGGGAAAAGTCTTTAACAGCTCTAGAGGTAATACAAATGACAGAGGATAATAAAAGTGGGTTGGTGGTGGAGAGATCGACCCCTTTTGCATGGCCTTCCCCTGCTCCATGGGTGCCCCTGATGCATCTCAATGAGTGTGGAGAACTGAGTTTGAACATTACTGCTCTAACCCAGGTCCTTTCAATTAAAAAATGAAACTGTTTTATCCTAATTTGCTTGCTAAATGTTGTGTATTTGCTAAATATGCTAAATCATTCATCCAAGGACACGCAGGTAGTAAATGGCAGAAATGGGGTCTTCTGACTCCAAGGCCAGTGTTCTTTCCACTATATTATGCCAATGTAATTGATTCCCAATCCTAGTTTCACGCCAACGAGGCTGTTCTAGTTCTCTCATATTCCAAAATATGTAGCAAAATTCTCAAAGCAAAAGCAGTCATTTATTTTAGAACACTTATTGCCATTAATTTGTTGTTGATGAGCAGAGAATGGGACAAACTTATAAAATCAAACGATAACAAGATAATGTCACTGCTAAGATATTGCAAATCTAAAAAGGTTGAGGTCCAGAATAATATTCAACCATGCAAACTAAACCCATACATTCAGATTCTGACCTTGAACAACTAATCCTTAGAAAATCCACAATCTATTAGTTTTACGCAGTTGTATTTGGAGGGAACAGCAAGTGAATTGATGTTTTTCAAAACAAGGTAATGAAAGCCCAGTGTTTACTGTACTAACACAGGCTCCTCTCTGCCCAGAATTTTCAGAATTTTAATAATAACCAGCGTCAATGTTTAATTTAAAGCTAGAGCACACTGGTTAAGAAACTGCTAAAAATAGTCTGCTTCATATTGATGGCTTTGGCTTTGTTGACTCATAAAATGTCAGGGTTGGAGAAAAATAACTAACGGAAGCTTCAGCTATGATTGTACCTTTAATTATTGATGCTCCATTCTTAGTCTTCAGGCCCAACAGCTACGATGAGACATGACAGAATAGAGGCCATATGATGAACTAAGCATGGGGAGGATCACTCCTGATTCTGTCCGCAAGACTCCCAAACTTAACAATAAAAACCCTGGGGTCCAAGACCAGCTGATTTCCTGGCCTTCCTTCACATTGGATGATAAGAGAAAGGAGAGCGATGGGCATGATTTGTCAGATCTAGAAAGGAGAGGAGAAGGAGGAGATGCCTTTGTCGTGAGCACTGCCACACATGGAGGTCTGTGCTTGTGAATTTGCAACATTTATTTTCAAACAAATTCCTCTTGTTTATAACAAAGACTCCAGAATCACCCAGATATTAAGGATTTACCACTGTTGACATGGGACCCTTATGGTATTAAAAATCAGGATAACTGAGTTCTAGTCTTGGTTTTGCTTTACATGAACTATGTACATCTGAGTTACTCAAACTTATATTATGCCTACTTCATTATGTACCTGAAAAATGCTTACTGACCTTCAACTATCATTTCCTGAGGCTAGACACCATGCTAGGTGCTTTACATATGTTAAATTATTTCAGTCTATACTTACATAAGGTACTGGCATTTTGTGATCTTTTTCTCCAGATAATGCTAGTCAACTCTACAAATGCTGTACTTGCACTCATAAAGTGAAAAGTTGGAATTGATTTCTGAAAATTACAAATAGAGACATGACATAGGCTTTCCAGGAGGTATCAACATGCAGGCGAATCATGAATTGCTCATGACAATAGGAATAAGTCAGCATTCAAGGTCGTATATGTGTGTGTGTGTGCCTCCAGTTGCCTTTTCTAAAATTTACCAATTTCTGAAATTTCCACACAGCAAGAATATGAAGTCAAAGTAAACCTATGCACTCACCACCCGCTACGGGATCTGATTCAATGGTTTTCAGCTTTGAGGTACAGCAGGCAGATAGAAAGTTTGGACATTTCAACAGCAGTAAAAGAAGCACTTGCCCACAAGATGTGCCTGTCAACTCTGCTGGTCTAACAACCCAAACCCAGACCCTCCATGGGGCAGGAAGACACCATAAACTGATTCACTGTGCTTCTAGAAAGCTAGAATGGAGAGGGTGGTTCTCAATTACAGATCTTAGACCAGCCCCAGAAATGCTTTCATGTAATACCAGTGTCAGCTGCACATAGAATTGCTTCTCTGAGAGCAAAAACTTTTGTTCTAAACTAGCCACGCTTTTGTGCTCTGACATATTTGTTGCTGTCATCATCCCACTTAATTAACTTGACAGCTTACTTGTGCCAGGCTCCTAAAGGCCTGTACTGTATACAATGAAAAGTGGGTATGGGAAGTTTTAATAGCTAATAATGATACAGGGTGCTAAGTCCCATGTGAACACAGAAGAAAGGAAACTAAGGTAGATTCTAGGGGAAAGGGAGTTCAGGAAGTTTCCCGCATAGAGTTGCCAGATTTAAAAAATTAAAATAGAAGACATCCAGTTAAATTTGAATTTCAATAACATAATAAATACTTTTCTTTAGTATAACTATTTGAGGCCAAAATGGGACATATTTATACTTTAAAAGATATTTGTTGTCTATCTGAAATTCACACTTAACTGATGTTCTGTATTATATCTGGTAATCTTTCTAGAGGAGGTTACTTGGCTACGTCTTACTTTAAGAAAAGGTTGGAGATGTTTTACCCATGGATTTGATTTCATTAAGGATGAGTCAGAAGTATTCTGACTATCCACAGGAGTGACCCTCTATTGTTGCAACTGCTGGTGCTGAATCCCATCCCATTTTATCAGCAGAGTCAATAGCCCAGGGGACTTAGCATCACCAGTTTTGATATTGGCTCTACCTAGACTATGCACCTGGCATGACCAATAAAAGCTTTGTGGGATATAGGAAAGAGTGAGGGTCCTAGTTACTACCTGGATTTTTTTTCTCTAATTCTTGTGCTCAAGCTCCTACCCTGACCCTCAGTTTCAATAAGAGGGCTCCTCCTAGAATCAAGAATGAAATGGGCATTCAATAAGCATTAAATATTTCATTTAGCAATATGAATAATGGACTAGTGGGTCAAAGCTGGACTCCAGCTTTGTATTCTTATGTATCTTCTTCCATCCATGTCCTGATAAAATTAGAGGGTCCAAATAGATAGCTGATCTGTTTTCCCAGCCCCTTTTAAGGTAAGTCTCAGCTGTCTTCCCTATGTGCATATCCAGGGCCAGTCCTATATATTAAAAAGTACACAAAGCTCTTCAATTTCCCTTTTAGGGATGCCAAGATTTAATGTGTAAAGATAATATTGAGCAATAACTCATTGGGAAATTACTTTTGCTAAACTTAGACAGTGTTTTTATTTCATAATTCAACATAAAATCCTTCCAAATTTCTAATCCTGGGACCAGTTTCAAATCCTTGGAGTGTCTCTATCTTTGTACAATGCCCCAAATAATCAGCCAAACCTTTCGACAAAAATTCTCTATTTATGCATAGGCTTGTCATGAATGGTGCCTTTTTAGCCTAGCTATTTTAAAAGGCTGACATTTGTCTCCAACAGATAAGGGCTATTTTTTCTCCTTTATTTTTCTTCAATGTTTCTTTTATATATATATATATATATATATATATATATATATATATATATATATATATTACAGTTAATAGGCAAATTAAGACTGAGGTTTTCCTCTCAAAATGTATTCAATTAAATTAGTGGTGCTCGACCCTAACTGCACATTAAGAATCACCTGGGGAGCTTTAAAAATGAGAGACCAGAATCTCACCCTAGATAAATTAAATCAAAATCCCAGAGGGGGAGGAGACCCTGCTTTGCCAGTGATTTTAATTTGCAGCCAAAATTATGATCTACTGAATTAAGCCACCAAATGTGTTTCCATGGCATTGGAGCTTTATATTATTCTTGCAAAATATGTGAGGCCAACAGTGGGTCATCCAGTCTGGGAGCATTATTAAGAGATGGATTTGGGGAAAAAATCAATGTAGAAATGAATCTGAGGGTCTACAGCCACAGGGAACATTTAGCTATCATGATCACTGGGTGCAGACGAATGTTCAACTGAGCGGCCTCTTGGAGTTTAGGATGGGGACAATTCTACCACCACCCCTGGCAATGCCAGGTGAGAATTTAAGAGACATTAACATCTCTTCCCATGGACCAGATTGCAGAAGCCCTTTCAAAAATCTTTCTCAGCCATGACACCTCAACTACTGAAAAGATAAGTAAAGTTCTTCAAGGAAACTGATCTTCTTCCTTGTTCCTTATCCGTTGCAACTTCCTTATGCTTCCTCCCCTTCTTCCCTCTCCTTCTATTCCTCTTCTACCCCTACCACTAGCACCACTGCAAATGCTTCTGAAGGGAGACCATGCAGTGATACAGGAAGAGGCAGGAACAGGGTCAGCTGCACAGGGTGACCAGTAAAGAGAAGTTTACTTTTCTTTCTTCACATGGTCTAACTCTGAGGACACTTACAGAATTAGCATTTATTGAACACTTACAGTGTGCCAGCTTGAATTTATCCTCATTTGCTTCATCTAATTCTTGCTGCAGTTCTTTGCAGAGTGACCAATATTGTTCTCACTTTATAATTGATGAACCTGAGGCTTAGAGAAGTGAAATAACATATCTAAGGTAACATACTTAGTAGAAGAGCAAAGGTGCACCTCAATTGTTGCCTTTCCCATGATCAACTTCTCCAAAAAATGAGTGGAAAATGACCTCTCTCTCTCTCTCTTTCTCTCTCTCCCTCTCTCTCCTTCTCTCTCTCTTTCTCTCTCTCTTTCTCTCTCTCTCTCTCTCTCTCTCTCTCGGCTTCCACAGCACTCAGTCTGCCTTTCTAAGTCACATGACTTGTTTTGTTTCATATTGTGATAGGTTTTAGACACCCTCCTTTGGATTTATACTCTTTGAAAGTAGTAACTACATCCTGTTTCTATGTGTCCCCCATTATGCCAGCACTATATTTGGTTGACATGGCCAGTCGATAACAGGTGAATGCTGAGTGGATTTGAGTGTGAAGGAGTGCATCCTTCAACAGCTGACAATTTTATTTAACAAGTCATGCTCTGAAGTACCAAGGAAGCTTTTGAATAAAGAATCGGAGATCTGGAAGATCACAAGTTCAATTAATCAAAGATATCCACTGGGTGGGAAGGGGCTGGGGCACCAAACATGTGGCCTGTGCTGGACTGAGCTCAAAGGCTTTAGAGAGGATATTATACCAGCAGCTGTCCAAAGCAAGAAGAGCTAGGAGCATCAGTCCAGAAATGGCAAGTAGGTTTTGTCTCACACATCTCATCCATTGAATTGATAGTGATTGCTTGAAGAGCTCTATTGAGAGACTGCACTAAGGCTCAGGATGGGTAAGGTAAAAGAGAGGGTTGTAGCCATGACACATAGTTGCTACTTCTAAGCTTATTCACATTAACATCTCTTAGTGAAGGTCTGCTTGGCATTTGATTCACCACCAAGATCTAAGATCCAGAGGATTAGAGCTGGGATGCAGAAGCAAGAGATGGAATAAAGAGGAAGTAGGAACAGCAGGTCTAGGAATATTCACCAAAAAAAAAAGTATTGGGGGGTCAGAGTTATTTAGAATTAGTTGAAGTATCTGAGTGTATCTGACTGCTTTAAAGGACCAGAAACTGAAGAGGCAGGAACTATTTGATATGAATTACAGTTATGTCATAATACAAAATCCAGCCAAGCTGGGCAGAGCACAGCTACATCCTGAATTTGCACATTCCAGAGACCATCTCAGAACTGAGAATTCAGCTTCACTAGGATAAGCAATGTAGTGTCAATGATGACATAATGAAATTAGTCCAGTTAACTTTAGTGGCTGGTAAATAGACTAGATCCTGTGGAGCACTAAGCTGATATTCATTTAAATTAATTCCAGATGAGAAAGTAGAAGTGACAGGAAACAGCACAAGACTCTTATTACAAAACTAGTTGTGTTATTCTTCAGAAACACAGAAATGGTTCTAAATACATATAAGAATAGAAAAAGTCAGAAACATTATTTGAATAATTTGTTATTCCTGGGTTTGGGATCACAATACCATAAGTTAGCTCACAAAGTATGTTTAATTTTAAATTTCTATTCTCAAAGTCAAAATTTTAAAATAGAGTAATTTTGCTTTAATTAGTCTTGTTACCACAAAATATTTTCAGACTTGTTCCAGCAGGGAAATACAATTCATTTCAAAAATATGAATGAATGAAATAAGCATATTTTCATTGCTGAGTTGGAAACCGTTGTGTAAATATATATAATAAGTATGAATCTACTAGTCAAAGTAGAAATCTAATTTATAAAATTTCTTGTTTTATTTCATTGAGTTGATCTTCCACCTCTGATATCTTTTCTTCTGCTTGGTCAATTCGGCTGTTGAAACTTGTGCATGCTTCGCGAAGTGCTCGGGTTGTGTTTTTCAACTCCATCAATTCACTTGTATTCCTCTCTAAGTTGTCCATTCTCGTTAGCATTTCGTCAAATCTTTTTTCAAGGTTCTTAGTTTCTTTACATTGGGTTAGAACATGTTCTTTAAGCTCACAGAAGTTTATTATTACCCACCTTCTGAAGCCTGATTCTGTCATTTCATCACACTCATTCTTCATCCAGTCTTGTTCCCTTGCTGGTGAGGAGTTGTGATCCCTGGTAGGAGGAGAGGTGTTCTGGTTTCGGGTGTTTTCATCCTTTTTGCGCTGGTGTCTTCCCATCTTTGTGGATTTATCCACCTGTCGACTTTGTAGTTGCTGACTTTCTGATTGGGTCTCTGAGTGGACATCCTGTTTGTTGATGATGAAGTTATTTCTGTTTCTTAGTTTTCCTTTTAACTGTCTGGCCCCTCTGCTGTAGGACTGCTGAGGTCCACTCCAGGCCCTGCTTGCCTGGGGATCACTTGCAGCAGCTGCCGAACAGTAAATGTTACTACCAGTTTCTTCTTCTGCTTTGTCCCAGAAGGATACCTGCCAAATGTCGGTCTGAGCTCTCCTTTATGAGGTGACTCTTTGGATATACAGGGGTCAGGGAGCTGCTTGAGGAAACGGTCTGTCCTTTATAGTAGTTCAAGTGCTGAGCTGTGAGCTCCATTGTTCATGCAGAGCTGCTGGGCAGGTAAGTTTAAGTCTGCAGCAGCAGAACTCATAAACCCCTTTTTTTCCCCAGGTGTTCTGTCCCAGGGAGTTAGGACTTTATTTATGAGTTTCCACTGTGCTGCTGCCTTTTTTTTTTTCCTTCAGGGCTGCCTTGTCTGACAAGGAGGCAGCCTAGTCACTCCCTGCCTGCAGAGGCTTCGCTGGGTTGCTGTGGGCTCCGCCCAGCTGCCGTGTGAACTTCCCTGCAGTCCTGTTTATATGGGTATAGTTAGAACTGCCTTGGCAATGGTGGCCTGCCTCTGTGATGAGGGACTCTCTCTGTAATGGCAGGTTGCCTTGGCAATGGCAAGCTGTCTCAGTAATGGCGGACTGCCTCCATAGTGGTGGAGTGCCTCGGTAATGGTGGACGCCCCTCCCCCACAGAGCTGGACCGTCCCGGGTTCAGCTGTGCTTGCTGTGAAACTCTCAACCCAGAGCATTTCCAATTGCTATTTTTTTGTTTTTGTTTTTGTTTTTGTGGGGATGGGACCAGCCGGGCCTGATCACCTGGCTCCCTGCCTCAGAGCCTTTTATTTTTTAGTTGAACAGTCAGCTCTCTCCCAGGTGTCCTGGTCGCCTGTTGAAAAGGCACCGGGATCTGTGTGATTTCCTGTGCGGTGACCCACTGCGCCAGCTGAAACTGCGGCTCTGAGATTCATGGTACTTTTTTGCCCAGGAATCTCCCGGCCTGGCTCCCTGTTTCAGCTCCCTTTGCTGGCTAAGTGGGGACACAGTCTCGTTTACTCTGCACTGGAAACCGCCACGCCAGGGCACCGGCAAAACAGCCGCAACGGCCAAAACAGCCACGCTGGTGACCCGTGGGGCTCCTCCGCCTGGGAAATCTCCTGGTCTGTGGGCAATAAAAATCCGTCTGGAAATGCAGCGTCCATTTACCCTCTGCGCTTTCACTGGGAGCTGCAATCCTGAGCTGCTCCTAACCAGCCATCTTGGATCTTCCCTCCCTTATCTCCTAAAATTTCTTATTGTCCTGTCCTCAGTATAGACACTAGCTAGAGTTCTCATGCTAGCTACGATTCTCTACTGTACCCAAAGAAGTTACAAATTTTGACTTTTTGTGATACAAATAAAAAAGTTTTGGCCTGGCACAGTAGCTCACATCTGTAATGCCTGCACTTTGGGAGGCCAAGGTGAGTGGATCATGAGATCAGGAGTTCAAGGCCAGCCTGACCAACATGGTGAAACCCCATTTCTATTAAAAATACAAACATTAGCCAAGCATGGTGGTGTGCACTTGTAATCCCAGCTACCCAGGAGGCTGAGGCAGGAGAATGACTTAAACCCAGGAGGCAGAGGTTACAGTGAGCCGAGACTGCACCATTGCACTCCAGCCTGGGTGACAGAGTGAGACTCTCTCAGAAAAAAAAAAAAAAGTTTTTCTGTTTTGTGGTTCTATGCATTTAGTAAATATTTGCTCCTTCTTACTTCTAAACTATAGATTCATGAAAGCATTTCCAATACTTCATGCAATTCAACTTTTCAGTGCCACAGATGGCCAAGGAAAGGAGCTAATGTCTGAGAGAAGGAGTAGAAGATAAGACAGAGAGAGGAAAAATGGGTGGATGGTGATGAGGCAGTAGATTGGGCTAGATTCTGTATCTACATCTGTGGTCCTGTCTACCTTCTAAGCAATTGTTTGTTTGTACAGTTTAAAATAAAACTTTTAAAAAGTTTAAAATAACCTTTTATATAGAAAAATGAGACTGTTTATTGTAGGAGAAATGTAATAGAAATATAGGAAGGCAATGAAAAACTGTGATCATATACCTATATACTATTATTGAACAACTTAAGTATATAACTTTCTGGACTTTGAATATCTAATACATATAGTATGTACAATAAATCATAGTATATATACTAACTTGTAACCTGTTTTTTTATTTAAAACATATCATAAGTATCTTTCTATGTCAACAATTACTTAATATGTCAGATTCTTTGTGTCTAGATATTATTTCATTGTATTAATGAACCATAAATAACTGTGATATTACTAGCTTTTAGTTATTTCAATTTTCACTATTATAAAAGGTGGGATGGACGTCCTCATAGCAAAATACTTGTGCAGATGCATGATTCTCTTAGAATGATTTCTGAAAATAGTTGTGCTTGTTTCAGAAGGCATGTTCCTTTTGAAGATTTTTGAAACATGATACCAAATTGCCCCCCAGAAAGTCTGTGCAAATAAATGTAATGAGATTTCACTGCAATCTCACCAAAACTGAATATTTTAATGTCTTTAAAAAAAAAAAAAAAAACCTTTGCCAATCTAATAAAGAGAAAATGGCACTGTATTTTTTTTCTTAATTTGCATTTTATGTGTACCTTTTTAAAGGTCGGTTTGCAGATCTATTCTTAGTTTTCATGCCTGCCTATCCACACCCAGCACTGAAAAAAATGTGGCCATGGCTGACCTCACCTGGTGCTTTCTTTTTTTCCTTTTCTAATGGAAGAACTGATTCTTCCTGACAAGGTGAACAGTGTCCACATGCATTCTTCCAGGCTGAATGGATAAAGAAAGATATCTTATCAGCTACAATATCTTGGCATGGCAAAATGACACTCTGAAGATACATTAGGAAGAAGACAGTCGAGAAGGTAAAAGTCCTTTCTGTCAGACAGGCTCTCAGCTTGAATTTATTGCCACAGACAATGAGAGGTTACTTCTGGGCAACCACATAGATGGCCTAAAGGGCAGATGGCCACCACTGCCACTAGAGAGGTACAGGCTTCATTAACAATCCTGGCAGCATCAGCCTAAAGAGAAACATTGAAAGGCTCATTCTCATTGGCACAGAGAGGAGAAAATCATAGAGGTCTACTCAGAATCTCCAGGGCCTGCCAGTTTCTAGAAATGGACAGAACATTTGCCTTAACCAATCATCTAAGAGAGACAGAGGAAAAAAAAAAAGGAAAAAAAATCATTCCTTTTTCCTGTGTCCAGCTGGGAAAGATTACAACACAGGAGCCTGATCCAAGAGGTCTCACTTGGTCCCCAGGACTAATAAGGGCTCCAACAGACTTTCCCGTACCATCCCCCATGAGTGAACTGGCCTAGGATGAAGGAAAGCCCAGGAATCACAGCTTCTGAATTTGGACGTGGCTTTCCCATCTATATCCTAGATTTGCAGTCAGGGACAAGTTTATTACCACCTCTAAGTGTTAACTTTGTCATCTAGCAACTAAAATTGATAGCCCCCTTCTCATAGTGCTAGCTATGGACTAAATTGTATCTCCCCAAAATTCATGTGTTGAAGCCCTACTCCCAGTGTGTCTATATTTGGAGGCAGGGCTTTTAGGGGACATTTAAGGTTAAATGAATTCATAAGGGTCAGGTCCTAATTGGTAGAATTAAGGGGCCTTATAAAAAGAAGAGCAAGAGCAATCTCTCTCTACATGCACATACATGGAAGAAAGGCCATCTGAGGACATAAGCAAGAAAGCAGCCACGTCCAAGCCAGAAAGAGAGCCTTCCCTGGGAACTGAATCAGCCTGCACTGTGATCTTGGACTTTCCAGCCTCCAGAACTATGAGAAATAAGTATCTGTAGTTTAAGCCACCCAGTATGTATTTTGTTACGGCAACCTGAGATGATTAAGACAGTGTTGTGAGAGGCAAATTCAATGAACTTTCATATAGGAAATATATATCACGCACGAAGTTCTCAATAATGTTTAGTTTATCTTTTCTACTTCCTACTCTCTCTCCATAACCTGCTCACCCAGATATTTGCCCAGCATGTATCTGAGTTTCCAACAATATGATTTATTCTGTCCCTGCCTCTTCTCTCTCTGCCCCTGACTTTAATAATGTTTCCATCCTCATCCTGGTAACTAGTGTGAATTTCTGAATGTTCCCTCTTCTTGGCCATTTGGTCTTTATGTCCTTAATGCTGAGTCGCACTTGATCTTGACTAATGAATTTGTCATTAGTAAGAAAAGACTTTCAGTACCTTAGAACTGTGACTTAGAACAGGGCCTGGTACATAGTGAACCTTGTAAATGTTGTTGTTGTCATTATTATTATCCAGCATCCTGACATCATAATTAAACTATTTTTCTTTTTCTTTCTTGCATTCAATAAGATTAGACACAGTTAGTCATACTTTCCTTCAAATGAACAGCTGGAACAAGAATGCCCATGCCAGCTATGGCTCTGTGGGGTGTGTGTGTGTGTATGTGTGTGTGTGTGTGTAGGGGAGGGCAGAGGAAAACTTCATTTTGGATTGTGGGATACCACAGATGAGAAAAAAACTTGATTACCAGAAATCCAGCATCATAGTGAGGGATAATCTGAAGATAATTCAAGAATAATCCCTCTCCAGGACTCAGTTTAGCCCTGTATCTGTCTGGAAGAGATAGAGAAGCCATCAAATACACCTGACTCATGAGCAGGCACAGCTGTAAGCTGAGGCATGTGACCAACAGCAATAGAAGGTAGCCCCTTAAACTCTGGTGTGGGACAGACAAGTCTGTTTAGAAACCCTTTGCCATTATCTTCAGGAAATCCCAGTTGATGTCCTGGAGTCAGGTCTCACCTTCTGTGTCTCTCAAAGCTCTACTCAAAATGATTGCATTTCCAATAAGGACAGGTGAAAAAGAAGTGAATGAGTTGGCAGGAGCCAGCCTAGAGGTTGTCAAGATTATTATAAGAGGACCTAGGATGTTTTGAAACCAAGGGAGATAGATTGATGATGCTGGGGAGATAGAGCTAGGATGCAGAGCCAAAAGCAGATCCCCCAAAGGAATGTTAGATTAGATGGCCTATATAGTCCCTGTAATGAAGAAAAGAAGGGGCAAGGCAACAAAGGACACGGAAATCCCAAACAATAGCGTACCACAGGCAGTCCAGGCTTGAAAGCCATGTAGGCTGGGCACTCAATGGAGCATTTCTTCTCCACAGTACTCATCGGGTATCATCAGAGCAGTGTTGCATTTAGGGAGGCAGTGTTGCCCAATGGTTAGGAGAGTTGGCTCTAAAACCAGACCGCCTACGTTCATATTCTAGTCCTGCAATTTAGAGCTGTGTTATTTTGGAAAAATTACTCAACTTCTGTGCCTTGATTTCTGTGTAATAAAAGTAAGCTAAAAATAGTAAAGACCTAACAGGATTGTTTGTGAGAACTGAACAAGGAATAAAAGTAAAGAACTTAGAATAATTCCAGATTTAGAGCAAGTACTTAATATGTGCTTTGGTGTTATTACTAATATTATCACCATCACTGTTATTATATGATTATTGCTTTGTTCCATATGATATATATCCTCTAGCTCCTAATATGGAGGAATAATTCATTAAAAACAAGATGTAGAATCTTGTTCTTACTCAAGTTGTCAGTTCTATTATCTCACTATTTTTAAATATATATCAACATGTCATTTTGATACAGCTTACAAAAATAATAAATACTAATTGTTTAATAACCACTTTCCACTAGGTACTAGGTGTATACATTATTTTACCATATTAATCTTCATAATAAACCTAAAAAGAAACACTATTAGCACTCCTCTAGAGCAGGGTTTCAGCACCCTAGAACTGTGAAAACTACCTTAGAAAACTACCTATTGCAGTCCAAATCCAGCCCACTGCCTGTTTTTGTAAACAGCTATACGATTTATTGACATATTGCCTATGGCTATGCCCATGCTACAATGGCAGAGTTGATTAGTTGAGACAGACTATATGGCCCACAAAGCCAAAAACATTTACAATCTGGAACGTCACAGAAAAAGTTTGCAGATCCCTCCTCTAAAGAGACGAAGACATTGAGACTCAAAAATAAACCCTGTGTCCAGGATCATGTAGTTAGCTGCAGAGAAAGAAAAGATTCAAATCCAAGTCTGCCTGGCTTCCAGCTCAGGCTCTCAATCAGTATTATAAGCCTCCAAAGTTATTGGTCTTAATGTCGAGGCCAAAGGAAGTCTCTGAGGTTTGATGAAATAAGCAGATGGAGCCATGAACATCAATTAGTCGTCTAAATATCCGACATCAGGCCCATGAGTCACCGGTTTTTCCCACCATTGACACCCACCAGATATGCTGGCTGTCTTCTGTCGTCTTGTCAAATGCCAGGCAACATGTAGTGAGCTCAAAGTGCATACTTCCCATTATGCCCAATGTATTGCTGCAGCACGTCTCTCTTTTTTGTGTTAAACCAAGCAAAGAAATTCCTATTAGTGCTTTGTTTCTATATAAAAAAAAATACAGTTCCTGGTTTGAGACTGGTTAGCAGCATTTTTTCACGCTCTCTTGAGTATGGCTATGTGGGGGTAGGACAAAGGGAAGAAGGAGGAGAGAGGCTGACCCGGATTGTGTCACAGAGTGGCCCCTCTTATCCAATTGTCCAGGAGGATGTCTTAGTTTGGAGTTGGGGCTGAGACGGCAGCATTCTATATTGATGAGAGCTCTAAATCATAGTTCAAACAGTGTTACTTGAAGTTTGGTGTGCCCACAAATTACCTGGAGAACTTGTTACAGCAGATTCCTGGGTTTCATCCTGAGAGATGCTGACTCTGTAGGTAGGGCCCAAAAATTTGCATTTCTAGCAAGCTCCCAGGTGATGTTGAGCCACACTCTGCATGTAGCCCTGAGCCAGACAAACTGGCTCTGGTCAGTGGCACATTGTCTACTAATCAAGTCACTAGAACATCTGGGCTCTACCATCCTCATCTGATAAGTGGAGCTAAAAAGCTAATATACAATGGAAGATGAAACTGTAAATACAGAATTTGTTTTAATCTTTACTAATAATGAAAATTAGGATTTCCTGAGCAACTACTCAGGAAGTGCCAAGTACTGTGCTAAGCACTTGACATCGCACACCATCTGTGACCTTCAGGAGAACCCTACCAGGAAGATATAACCCCCATTTAACAGACAAGGACTCAGAGGCTCCTAAGGGGTATCTTGCCTAAGATCTATAGCTAGGAAGTAAAAGGACTCCAATTCCAGATTTGAATGTTACCAAAGTATGCTTTTCAATCCCAAATAGACATAATGAGTTGGCTAGAAATTGCTTAAGTGGTAACTCCTATCCAGTATGCAGGAAAAGGCTGGGGCTCCTGATTAGGAGTAGTAGCCACAGCCTCCAGCCATTAGAGAAGTGAAGACGGCTTCTCCACTTGCCCTTTGCTGATGATGCTATTTGATAGAGTGCTTGAGACAGTGATTACCCACTCTTGAAAGCAATCATTTTATTCTTCATCCTTCAATGGCCTGCAGCAGGGGTGCCTAGGGCTGAGAGAGCTTGCAGCCAAGCGTTGAAAAAAAAAAAAACATTCAAAATCCAGGGAGCTCAAATGAACACCTCTTGAGAAAACATATCTCAGAATTAAACATTTAATGCTGGGTTTTCATTTTGTAACAGCAATGGGCTGTGGAAACAAGTGCCAAAAATCAGGAGGAGACTTGCAGCGACCCTCGTCAATAACAGAAAATTATTTGTTGCTTCCCAAAGTGGTATTTCAGCTCAGCGGGCTGCACTTAAGATGTGACTGGATAATGGCTGTGTGACACACCCCTCTACTGGAGCTGTCACACAGGCAGTGCTGAGCAGTCTGAGCTGTGGCTTTGAAGAAGCTCCCTCCACTGCCAGCCTTTTGCTCATGTTCCTCTGGGCCAGGAAGGGAAGTGATCCTGTTGGCTGCTTCAGTGGCTTGGAGGGATATTATTCCTAGGTGCCAAGGAAAGCTACCCCTCCCATTGAATGTGTGGGAAATCAGAGAGCAAAAGTCAGCTCAAGTCACCAAATCCAGAGATGGAGAGTAAATCTCTTTGCAGGGACCTTGAGTGTGCCCCCAACAACTGAAACAATTGGGAAATGACCCCCTCGACAGTCTCCTACTGCCTTTTTTTGTATTCATGGGAAACTTACATATAAAATCCCTGCAGAGGGACAAGAAGGTGTATTTGTAACAAATTACCCCAGTTCAGTGGCTTAAAACACTTTTATCATCCTGTAGTTCTGGAGGTCGGAGGTCCAAAATGGGTTTCACTGGATTAACATCAAAGTGTCAGTAAGACTGCATTCCTTCTGGAGCAATTTTCCACATGGATATGAGTTAGGAGATTAAATCAATTTTTTCTAAAGTTCAAAGGGGGAGGCAACTTTAGTGATATCAGGGTTACAATTATATCAATAATGTGACATTTCCTCCCCAGAACCACCTGTTTATTAGTGCATTCCTTAGTCACCTGTCTTCAGGTAGATTGAAATTATGAAAAAATATTTCTAATACTAGAAAATAATACCTTATTCCTTCTCTTTCTTCTTCCTGCCTAAACGTTATCTTCTCGATCTGGTAAACACTGCCCTCCCCATATGCTACAACTCCTTATTTGTCCCATTACAGGGACAAGGCTTCAAAGATCTCCTCAGGAGTCAAGATCTATGCAGCAGGGAACTAGGAGTGTGCAAATTGAATCCAGTGTCTTTTCCTTCTTTCTGTAACTGTTGCAAGGTGAAAAGCCTTACTACCAAGAAAGCACATCCAAAGTCTCTCTACATAGCCTTCAAATTAAAACTACGAATAGCTTACAGATTGGAATTCTAAAACCTTAATATCTCAAAAGAGGAATGAAGTTGTGAAACAATAATATATGATTGCAAAGCCTTATGCCTGACTGTAGTTCTCTTATTCATTCTGCTCGCCAAGATTAAGAGCCAGGAGCAGTGCTAAAACCAAAGGGCTACCTGAAGTAGTGAGCTGGAGCCAGCTTGCACTGCTTATAAGAGCTGTCACTAAGTTTCCAGGTATTAGCTGATTGTTAAACACAGCCATTAATACAAAATTTTATTATATAGATTTATAGTTTAACAAGAAACATTAAAAACGTCAATAAATACTCATCAATAAATACATGCTCTTAAGGTTACTTATATCTATTGTATCTATAAGATGAAAATACCACAAAGTGATACACAAAGCACATCCCTTTCCAATTTTGCATTCAGTAACATTGTGTTAGTAGCTTAAAATCAGTCATAGTGGGAGTATTTACAACATGGAAATTAGCAAATCCTACAAATTGGTGTTTGCTGTATTGCTTTGTTGAGTATATAGACTTAAGAATAAGACTGAGAAAATGTTAATAATGCAGATTATACTCTAAAAATATGCCACGTCTATAACTGTATAAGGAAATAATCTTCCAGTATTCTGAAATTTTAATCCAATTCAGCAAATAAGCTACACACAACACTGACAAATGAGTAAAATTCTAGCATGTTTTCATTTATTCACTTTCATCTAAATAGCTAATATAGATGAAAATACCAAGCAATGTTCATGTTGGAACTACACTCATTCATCAATAGCAATAGGTCAGGTAAGGATAAAAGTGTTCAGCAAAAATCAACAAAAGCACTTCATCAGATTTAGTCAACTAAATGTCATTTACAATAAATAGTATGGCATATTCTATTATGTGTAGTGCACATACTCTATGTTAGTAAAATGTTTAATAAACTTATAATCATGTATACGTTTATATCCAAATATATACACACTTTTTTGGCAGAGCTGATCATTAAACATTTATTGCCACATCACTGGTTATGTTCTTCAGAAAGAGGAACTTGCCAAGTAAGACTAGTTACAAATAAGAGAATACTCTAAAGCCATATCATTTATCACTACTTGAAGCTGATGAAGATGGACCTCAAGACAAGAAAGAGATTAGAGGCAAACTGGATGGAATCTATATCAGGATTACTACAAAACCTTTTGTATGCAAAGCAGGCAAAGTTCAAGAATATAAGAATATCACTTTGATTAAAATCTTCTAAGGGCCCAAATAAGAGGGCTCTTCAAAGAGACAACTGTTATAGGAAAAAAAAAAAAAAAGCCACTGGGAACCATACAAAGATCTCTTAGTTTTTAGTCCTTAAATTGTCACTTCCAGTTTGGATTCGGTGACTTTTACATTACTCTTTTGGGTATCTGTCCTTCTTCCTCAACTTGTCCTACAGAACATTTGCAGACTGAAAGTTTCACAAAGGCAGGGCTTTTATCTTATTTATTCTGTTAACACTAGCATCTGACATAGTCATGATATATAGTAGGCACTCGATAAATATTTATTTAAAGAATCAATAGACAAAACAAAATAGCAACAACCCTTTCCTTTATTCTTAGTTCAACTGATCATGGTTGGAATTTTGTAACAACATTACAAAATCAAATAAACACACACACACAAAGAGAAATAAGCAAAAAACTAGAGTTTTCAAAGTACAAGTTTACATTCTTATAGTAGTAGTAAGAATGCCTCCAAGCACAGCTCTCTGTTCTGTTTTCATATTCAGTCTGCACCTTAACCATGTGGCCTCCTTTGGCAGATGCCATGTTGTTTTCTGCTTCCCAGGAGCTAATGGAATTTAAGCCTTTTACAAGTCAAAAAAATCAAATCCAAAACTCCTTTCTGTTCCAAGTCACCTATGGCCCCTTGGACCTTCCCATTTGTAAAACAGCAATAATAGCATATTGATCGTTCTTCAAGTTGCCACTGTTGCTTACTGCTTCATGTTTTTTGTGTTTCTGGAGAAAGAGGAGAGGAATTAATGCCAAGTGGTTACCCTGAGCATCCAGAAGCGAAGCAAGCCAAATGATGCAAGATATGTTCCCAGGCATCCCAAGCATCAAAAGCGGGAATACCAAATCTGCTGGCACACTTGAGATATAAAACAATTGGAGATAAAGAGGCTCTGGAGGAAGGTAGACACTGCAATTTAGCGGATACAAACAACACAAACAGAAACCACGCAAGAGAGGTGAGATAATCACCATGATTGAGGCCACAGACTCACCTAGTATTTGTCTTCTGTTGACTATTATCTGAGTGATGCAGTGATAAATTGTCTAATTTAAAGGCACGTGGTCATGGTCAACACAGACTCTCAATCACCATCTCTGTGAGTGGTCTTTACATTGATAACTTTAGGATATAAACAGAAATTGAATTCATAAAAACAATATCATCAATATTTTTACCAAGATAAGAGGAAATCTACTCCTTCACATGATATCTCCTTAGGATTTACAGCTTATTTAATGACTAGAGGGTCCAGATTCTTCCAAAAGGTCTATTCTTTATCTGACTAAAGTTTAAAGATCATTGGCTTAGGCCTAAAATAACAAAATAAAATGTAAAATAAAGTTTTATAGCTGGGATGTAAGAGAGTTTGGCCATGCTAATAGATAGGTAAAGGATAAAACAACTTTAAAAAGAGAACTTAAGATCTGGTGGTAGTATGTGGCCAGCAGAGACCACCAACATGTAAGAACCACATCTGTTAGAATCAATTCCCAGGGGATGCATTCTAAAATGGAAAGTAAAATTAAAGGCTAGCAGTGTCTTGAGGTTAATCCTCAAAAAATTCCATACAGAAAAATTTTCAGTTAAAAAACAAATATTGAAGAAGAATTCAAGGATAATAAATGGCTCAAGATGAACACTAAAAACAATGGAGGGGCTGGGCAAGTTGATAATGGCCTAAAGATTGACACTACACAATTATTTTAGATGAAATGAGCATTCTTATAATATAAAATACCCAATCTTTGGGTCTTTACATAGAGAGTGTGTAGATTGTTTCCAGGGATAATGTAAGGGAAATCCTTATATTGGATGAGGTAGGAAATGAGGAATGCTATTTTATGTTAGTTGCAAGACAGAGTCACATTCAGGCTAATTTATGTTTGTTGTAAGGATAATTGTGGCAATACAGAAAAAAAAATTCCCATATATTCAAGAACAGAAATTGCAACATACCAGCATTTTGGGAGGCCAAGAGTGGTGGATCACCTGAGGTCAGAAGTTTAAGACTAGCCTGGCCAACATGGCAAAACCCTGTCTCTACTAAAAAATATATACATATACAAAAAATTAGCCAGGTGTGGTAGTGCACACCTGTAGTCCCAGCTACTTGGGAGATTGAGGCAGGAGAATTGTTTGAATGCAAGAGGCGGAGATTGCAGTGAGCCAAAATTGTGCCACTGCATTCCATCCTGGGAGAGATGCCATCTCAAAAAAAAAAAAAAGAAGAAAAGAAAAGAAATTGCAATATGACTGTACCTAAAGAAACTGGAACAAAAAGTTACTCTGTGTTTCTTGAAGCTCTAGACCTCAACAGCACAAGTCTCAGGATTTTAGTCACAGGCAGGCTCCCAATAACGTGGTTAAGCACTACGCGACCCTCTCTTCCTGTTTCTCTTTCTGTCTCTTGCTTCTCCTGTTACTTCTTGACTTCTTTTTCAACCCCATTCTCAGTTTATCGGTCATTTCTGCTGCTTCATAGTTTTAAATTACTCATAACTTTGCTCACTCATGTCCGTTATGGCCCTTCTCTATGACCCACTGCTCACAAGATGATTTGTTCTACAATACCAAGAAGTGCAGTACAGAAAGGTAACTGATTACCTCATAAGAGTCATTAGTTGAACTTTTAGCACTAAACTACATCATAGATCACTGGTTAGCTTAAGGTGTGTCTGAAGTCAGATCCTCACATCTGATGCCAACATGTAACCAGGGTAGGAACCTGGGTCCTGTGGTAAACAAAATAGCATTCTAGGGCTTGCCCTTCTATATGCTCCGTAGGCGATATAGTTTCTCTTAGGAAAGAATGAGGACATCTTGGTTAGGCTGTAAGAAGGAGTAAAATGGAATAAATAAGCCTCTAAGGTCTGTCTCAACGCTCAGTATATAACTCAGATGAATGGAGATTGGCATGCAAGGAAGATGAATACAAATAACCTCACAGTCAAGCTCAGAAAGGAAACTCATCAACAATATAAAATAAGAATTCTGGTGGTCTTGTTAGAGTAACCAATGTTGCCTTATCTACCATCTGGGTCATTTCAACAACAACTCAACACTCAGAAAAATGAGGTTTTATCCATGAATGATAGAAAGCATTCTCTCTTCCCAGGGACCAAAATAAAGAGCAATAATCAAACCCAGCAGCCTGATATTTCTGTCTGGTTAATATCTCAGACAGTGTTAAGAGGGGGACAACGGGCTGGGCTTGGAACATGCTCTCATGCTGAGACTGCAAGCCAGGAATATTTTTCCTAGAAAGCACCCAGTGGGGAGCCTCTGTGAGAGAGTGAAATATAAATTATTCATTTTCTGCTCTTTGTCTACTACCCCCAGCAAGCCTGGTTCTGCAGAGGCAAACAGAGGTCAGACGAAGGTATGATGACAGGGTGCTGTGCACTAAGCTCAGCTGAAGATCACTGTTTTCCAAAAAGTCTGCATGCCACAGAGGACTACAGGCAGCCTAGGTGATAGCAGGAGGAGAGGACAGTTACTGGTGTGATAGAGAGGCAGGCCCCCAAATTTGCCATGGCTTAGACACTTGTTGGATAGGCAAATTCTTCAATTCTGTGGAATTCAGTTTTTTTTTTTTTCACATTCTTTTTTTTTATTATTTTTTTATTTTTTTATTAATTTTTTTATTTTTTTGCATTTTAGGTTTTGGGGTACATGTGAAAAACATGCAAGGTTGTTGCATTGGTGCATACGTGGCAGTTGGTGCCTCCCTCCCCTTCACCTATATCTGGCATTTCTCCCCATGCTATCCCTCCCCAACTCCCCACCCCCCCCCGCTGTCCCCCACCAACAGACCCCCATGTATAGTGCTCCCCTCCCTGTGTCCATGTGTTCTCCTTGTTCAACACCCGCCTATGAGTGAGAACATGTGGTGTTTGATTTTGTGTTCTTGTGTCAGTTTGCTGAGAATGATGGTTTCCAGGTTCATCCATGTCCCTACAAAGGACGTGAACTCCTCGTTTTTAATGGCTGCATAATATTCCATGGTGTATATGTGCCTCATTTTTCCTGTCCAGTCTGTCATCGATGGGCATTTGGGTTGGTTCCAGGTCTTTGCTATTGTAAATTGTGCTGCAATGAACATTCGTGTGCATGTGTCCTTATAGTAGAACGATTTATAATCCTTTGGATATATACCCAGTAATGGGATTGCTGGGTCAAATGGAATTTCTATTTCTAGGTCCTTGAGGAATCGCCACACTGTTTTCCACAGTGGTTGAACTAATTTACACGCCCACCAACAGTGTAAAAGTGTTCCTATTTCTCCACATCCTCTCCAGCATCTGTTTTCTCCAGATTTTTTAATGATCGCCATTCTAACTGGCGTGAGATGGTATCTCAATGTAGTTTTAATTTGCATTTCTCTAATGACCACTGATGATGAGCATTTTTTCATATGTTTGTTGGCCTCATGTATGTCTTCTTTTGTAAAGTATCTGTTCATATCCTTCGCCCATTTTTGAATGGGCTTGTTTGTTTTTTTCTTGTAAATCTTTTTTAGCTCATTGTAAATTCTGGATATCAGCCCTTTGTCAGATGGGTAGGCTGCAAAAATTTTTTCCCATTCTGTTGGTTGCCGATTCACTCTATTGACTGTTTCTTTTGCCATGCAGAAGCTGTGGAGTTTGATTAGGTCCCATTTGTCTATTTTGGCTTTTGTTGCCAATGCTTTTGGTGTTTTGATCATAAAGTCCTTGCCTACGCCTATGTCCTGAATGGTTTTGCCTAGGTTTCCTTCTAGTGTTTTTATGGTGTTATGTCTTATGTTTAAGTCTTTAATCCATCTGGAGTCAATTTTAGTGTAAGGTGTCAGGAAGGGGTCCAGTTTCTGCTTTCTGCATATGGCTAGCCAGTTTTCCCAACACCACTTATCGAACAGGGAATCCTTTCCCCATTGCTTGTTTTTTTCAGGTTTGTCAAAGATCGGGTGGTTGTAGATATGTTGTGTCGCCTCTGACGCCTCTGTTCTGTTCCATTGGTCTATATCTCTGTTTTGGTACCAGTACCATGCTGTTTTGATTACTGTAGCCTTGTAGTAGAGTTTGAAGTCCGGTAGTGTGATGCCTCCTGCTTTGTTCTTTTTGCTTAGAATTGACTTGGCTATGCGGGCTCTCTTTTGGTTCCATATGAAGTTTAAGGTGGTTTTTTCCAGTTCTGTGAGGAAGGTCATTGGTAGCTTGATGGGGATAGCGTTGAATCTGTAAATTACTTTGGGCAGTATGGCCATTTTCATGATATTAATTCTTCCTAACCATGAACATGGAATGTTTCTCCATCTGTTTGTGTCCTCTCTTATTTCATTGAGCAGTGATTTGTAGTTCTCCTTGAAGAGGTCCTTTACGTTCCTTGTTAATTGTATTCCTAGGTATTTTATTCTCTTTGTAGCAATTGTGAATGGCAGTTCGTTCTTGATTTGGCTCTCTTTAAGTCTGTTATTGGTGTATAGGAATGCTTGTGATTTTTGCGCATTGATTTTGTATCCTGAGACTTTGCTGAAGTTGCTTATCAGTTTCAGGAGATTTTGGGCTGAGGTGATAGGGTCTTCTAGATACACAATCATGTCGTCTGCAAATAGAGACAATTTGACTTCCTCCTTTCCTAATTGAATACCCTTTATTTCTTTTTCTTGCCTGATTGCTCTGGCTAGAACTTCCAGTACTATATTGAATAGGAGTGATGAGAGAGGGCATCCTTGTCTAGTGCCAGATTTCAAAGGGAATGCTTCCAGTTTTTGCCCATTCAGTATGATATTGGCTGTCGGTTTGTCATAAATAGCTTTTATTATTTTGAGATACATTCCGTCGATACCTAGTTTATTGAGAGTTTTTAGCATAAAGGGCTGTTGAATTTTGTCGAAGGCCTTCTCTGCATCTATTGAGATAATCATGTGGTTTTTGGTTTGGGTTCTGTTTATGTGGTGAATTACATTTATAGACTTGCGTATATTGAACCAGCCTTGCATCCCCAGGATGAATCCTACTTGATCATGGTGGATAAGCTTTTTGATGTGCTGTTGTAATCGGCTTGCCAGTATTTTATTGAAGATTTTTGCATCTATGTTCATCATGGATATTGGCCTGTAGTTTTCTTTTTTTGTTGAGTCCCTGCCGGGTTTTGGTATTAGGATGATGTTGGTCTCATAAAATGATTTGGGAAGGATTCCCTCTTTTTGGATTATTTGGAATAGTTTCAGTAGGAATGGTACCAGTTCCTCTTTGTATGTCTGGTAGAATTCGGCTGTGAACCCATCTGGGCCTGGGCTTTTTTTGGGTGGTAGGCTCTTAATTGCTGCCTCGACTTCAGACCTTGTTATTGGTCTATTCAGGGTTTCAACTCCTTCCTGGTTTAGGCATGGGAGAAGGCAACTGTCCAGGAATTTATCCATTTCTTCCAGGTTTTCTAATTTATGTGCATAGAGTTGTTTGTAATAATCTCTGATGATGGTTTGAATTTCTGTGGCATCTGTGGTGATATCCCCTTTATCATTTTTTATTGCATCTATTTGGTTATTCTCTCTTTTCTTTTTTATTAGTCTGGCTAGTGGTCTGTCTATTTTGTTGATCTTTTCAAAAAACCAGCTCCTGGATTTATTGATTTTTTGTAGGGTTTTTCGTGTCTCTATCTCCTTCAATTCTGCTTTGATCTTAGTTATTTCTTGTCTTCTGCTAGGTTTTGAGTTTTTTTGATCTTGCTCCTCTAGCTCTTTCAATTTTGACAATAGGGTGTCAATTTTAGATCTCTCCTTTCTTCTCATGTGGGCACTTATTGCTATATATTTTCCTCTAGAGACTGCTTTAAATGTGTCCCAGAGATTCTGGTATGTGGTGTCTTCGTTCTCGTTGGTTTCGAAGAACATCTTTATTTCTGCCTTCATTTCAGTGTTTATCCAGTCAACATTCAGGAGAAAGTTGTTCAATTTCCATGAGGCTGTGCGGTTCTGGGTTGGCTTCTGAATTCTGAGTTCTAACTTGATTGCACTGTGGTCTGAGAGACTGTTTGTTATGGTTTCCGTTCTTTTGCATTTGCTGAGGAGTGATTTACTTCCAATTATGTGGTCAATTTTAGAGTAGGTGTGATGTGGTGCTGAGAAGAATGTATATTCTGTGGATTTGGGCTGGAGAGTCCTGTAAATGTCTATTAGGTTTGCTTGTTCCAGGTCTGAGTTCAAATCCTGGATATCCTTATTAATTTTCTGTCTCGTTGATCTGTCTAATATTGACAATGGTGTGTTGAAGTCTCCCACTATTATTGTGTGGGAGTCTAAGTCTCTTTGCAGGTCTTTAAGAACTTGCCTTATGTATCTGGGTGCTCCTGTATTAGGTGCATATATATTTAGGATCGTTAGCTCTTCTTGTTGCATTGATCCTTTTACCATTATGTAATGTCCTTCTTTGTCTCTTTTGATCTTTGCTGCTTTAAAGTCTATTTTATCAGAGATGAGAATTGCAACTCCTGCTTTTTTTTGCTCTCCATTTGCTTGGTAAATCTTCCTCCATCCCTTTATTTTGAGCCTTTGTGTATCCTTGCATGTGAGGTGGGTTTCCTGGATACAGCACACTGATGGGTTTTGGCTTTTTATCCAATTTGCCAGTCTGTGTCTTTTGATAGGGGCATTTAGTCCATTTACATTTAGGGTTAATATTGTTATGTGTGAATTTGGTCCTGTCATTTTGATGCTAGCTGGCTGTTTTGCCCATTGGTTGATGCAGATTCTTCATTGTGTTGCTGCTCTTTACCATTTCGTGCATTTTTGGAGTGGCTGGTGCTGGTTGTTTTTTTCTATGTGTAGTGTCTCCTTCAGGAGCTCTTGTAAAGCTGGTCTGGTGGTGATGAAATCTGTGAGTACTTGCTTGTTCACAAAGGATTTTATTTTTCCTTCACTTATGAAGCTTAGTTTGGCTGGATATGAAATTCTAGGTTGAAAGTTCTTTTCTTTAAGGATATTGAATATTGGCCCCCACTCTCTTCTGGCCTGTAGGGTTTCTGCTGAGAGATCTGCTGTGAGTCTGATGGGCTTCCCTTTGTGGGTAACCCAACCTTTCTCTCTGGCTGCCCTTAGTATTTTCTCCTTCATTTCAACCCTGGTGAATCTGATGATTATGTGCCTTGAGGTTGCTCTTCTAGAGGAATATCTTTGTGGTGTTCTCTGTATTTCCTGGACTTGAATATTGGCCTGCCTTGCTAGGTTGGGGAAGTTTTCCTGGATAATATCCTGAAGAGTATTTTCCAGCTTGGATGCAGTCTCTTCGTCACATTCAGGTACACCTATCACACGTAGATTAGGTCTTTTCACATAGTCCCATAATTCTTGTTGACTTTGTTCATTCCTTTTTACCTTGTTTTCTCTAATCTTCCCTTCTCGTTTTATTTCATTGAGTTGATCTTCGAACTCTGATATCCTTTCTTCTGCTTGGTCAATTCGGCTGTTGAAACTTGTGCATGCTTCGCGAAGTGCTCGTGTTGTGTTTTTCAGCTCCATCAATTCGCTCATATTCCTCTCTAAGTTGTCCATTCTCGTTAGCATTTCATCAAGTCTTTTCTCAAGGTTCTTAGTTTCTTTGCATTGGGTTAGAACATGTTCCTTTAGCTCACGGAAGTTTCTTATTATCCACTTTCTGAAAGCTGATTCTGTCATTTCATCACACTCATTCTCCATCCAGTCTTGTTCCCTTGCTGGTGGGGAGTTGTGCGCCCTTGTAGGAGGAGAGGTGTTCTGGTTTTGGGTGTTTTCATCCTTTTTGCGCTGGTTTCTTCCCATCTTTGTGGATTTATCCACCTATCGACTTTGTAGTTGCTGTCTTTCTGATTTTGGTAATTTTAAGTCTGCAGCAGCTGAACTCATAAACCCCCTTTTCTTCCCCCCAGGTGTTCTGGCCCAGGGAGTAGTTAGGGCTTTATGATTTTCAGCTGTGCTGCTGTCGTTTTCCCTGCCCACAAGGTGGCAGTCTAGTCACACAGCCTGCTGAGGCTTCGCTGAGCTGCTGTGGGCTCCGCCCAGCTTCCGTGTAAGCTTCCCTGCAGTCCCTCTGCGCCTTCTCTCGGAGCTGCAATCCCGACTTCCTCCTAAGCGGCCATCTTGTTCTTCGGAATTCAGTTTTAGTAAATGTAAAAAGAGGGTAACCGCAGGTGATCTGGAAGGTTGGTTTTGGAAAAGCATATGATTAAGGCTGCAATTCCCTTCTGACCAGTCAGGTTCCCTAGCTCAGGGGAATGCTGTAAGTAGAAGAAAATCTTAACTAGAGAACTGCAACCTTGGGACCCCAGAAAGGTAACACTCTTAACAGGACATAACACTAGAGGCAGTAAAGAAATTTACTCCTGAAGCATGACCACAGCCTATAGAAGATCTGGACTACCAATGGCAACACTGCACTAGGGTACCAGGATGTGTCGAAGCATGGAAACCATTTTTCAGCAGTCACACCATGAGGCCATGATGAGACAAATCATTTTTCTAGTTTTCTGTTTTCCTGAAGTTTAGAAACAGGACTGGAATCTTTGGATTAAGTAAGTAGAAATATTGGATAATATATGGAGGAAAATCTCAGAATAATCCAGTAATACTTGAATATTAAATAAGAAAAAGAAGTGACTTCACACCACCAAGTTTGTTAAGAGGATCATGCAAGTTTCATTTGATCATTTAGAGGACCAACATGAATTACCAACATGAAGCCTGGCTGTGAGCTTAGCTTCATGGCTTCTGCCCACTGTGAGAACCTCAGTTCCTAATAAGGCCTCTAGCCTTCTAGAGCTTCTTTCTAGCAGGTTTACCTTCCTTCTTACACCTTCCAGGGTCTTTGTTCAAATTAACTCTTGCCCAGGTGAATACAACTGCTTAAATGACCCATAGGTGTCTTACTAACCCAGATCCAGTTCAAATAATCATCTGGCTATCAAAACAATCTGATTAAATAAGAGAGAAAGAAGATAGAGGACCTCTGCTTCTTAGTCACCTGTATCACCAGCAAGTCAGATTGCCTTTATGGCCTCCATGTATTAAGCACAGGGCATTTATCCTGACACCCAGGAGGGTCAATGATCCTCCATTAGTGAGCATGGGAGTTTAAAATACTATTGATAGGACAACCATTCACCCTCACTTGGTTTATGTAGAGTCCACCCTTCTTATCTGGTCAAATCCCACATATAGGGAATTTTTGTGTTAACAGCATTTGCAAACCAAATATAGACTTTTGTCACAAAAACGTGATGTTTGTCTAAATTTTTGCACCACCTGCTCTTCTCTGGGTGCAGGGCCTTATCAGGCTACATCATCCTTGAATACCTACAGATTAGACCAGGAGTCTTTTCATAGTTTCATTTCTTAGTAACCTGCAATCTACTTTAAGATTGTCAGGCTATTTGTGAATATTCTCCCAAAAAAGCTGGATTTTGCTGCTTGGGTCACCTTCAGCTATTTTTAGGAGCTTACTTTCTCATGAACACATATGTATCCAAATTCATGAATATCTACTTATTTCTATAGCATTTTGAGGGAGCTTGCTCATATTTTTGAACAATAGTCTTAGTGACCTGTTTTACAGAGAGGTGTTATCATTAATTCTTGGATGAAAGAAAGGAGAATGATCATTAGACACCTTAAATTAGTGTATATTTATTACAAGGGGGGAGGATGGCATGAGAAAAATGGGATATTTATAATATTTTCGGTTATATAGATATATTATTTATTAAATATTTATAATAAATACTTTCTATTATTAAGGATATACTTGTAAATATTTATTTATTATAAATATTTGTATTTATACTTGCATATACTTACACATCTATAAGTATGTATATACATGTGTATTTGCCTGCATCTCTCCATGTGCAAGATGCAGCAATATCTGCCTTGGTGCTCACTGCTACTGGGAGAGTAGATAGAGAAACAAGTGATATACTCTGGAGTCTTTCATAGAAGTAGAGTAGAAGCACTCAAGAGGAAATACCAATTCTGCCCTGGGGTGTGGGAATGGGGAAAAGGAAAGGGTGTGGCATAAAAACTTCAGGTGAGGTGATGCAAAGAAATTGAGCCCTGAAGAAAACATAGGTTCTCACTAAGCAGACAGAGATGAAAGGCAAACACCCTGCCAGTTAGAGTCTGCAGGTGGTCTTCAGCATTAGATGAGTGTGGGGGTCAGGCCAAAGAGAAAGATAAGGTTGGTGAAGCAAATGTAAAATTGTGGAGAAGCTTGAATGTCATTCTTTATCTCCCGTGGAGAAGTTTGGATTCTATGCTTGGGACATCCCGAGTCCTCATTCTGATTCCATAGTTACTGCTCCAAAAATTGCACAGTGAGAGGGATTCTGTGAACTCTTCTGAGCTCTCAAGAGAACAGAGTCATGACTTCTCATAACACAAATGTGTCCATATCCAGCAAGAATGTGGGAGCCAAGCATGGCCATACATCTGCCAATTATTGATCTCTGCAGCTGAGACAGGTTAGACATGTAATAAATATGCCTTGACTGGGGGACAAAAACAATGTCATTAGACTTGCTCATTCTAGAAAAATGAAGCTGTAATTAGCCAGGATTAGTTTTATGTGTAAGACCTATGACCCTGCAATTTAAACTGTATTCTCTCAGGTGATTAATTTTATCACACTTGTTGGTGGCATACCACCATTTTCCAGTCACTCCTGGGAATACTGAAATTCAGCACCAATATTCTCTCCAGAAAAGTGTATTAAAATATTAAATGGAATAAAATTCCCAGGTAATCCATACTTGAAACAATACTGTCTGTGCTACACATAGCCATGAGTATTGAAGAACCATCTCAGCTACTGAATGTCAATCACTTCACTCATCCACTAGCACTACATGCTTTCCAGCAGGAATTTTAGACTAAGTGCTCTTTCCTAATTTAGTCTCAGGAGATCCTTGGTAGCTGGCCCGCCTCCTTTATCCATTTATTCCTATGAAGTACCAGTCTCTGTGATCTTCCAGATAAACAGACCTAGACCTAGTCCTCTTGGAACTCCAATTCTAAAGGGAAAAGCAAACATTCAAACAAGAAATTACATTTTTTATTGAGTGCTCAGTCTCCAGAATTCTCTGAAGTTCATGTCAGGAACAGCTTCACAAAGAATTTCTTGTTTATTGTTTTTCTTTCAACCACATGAGAACTTATTTCATTTTGTTGGCAGTTGCCATGATTTTTGTTTTCTCTCCTGTTTAATATCTGCAATACCCTCTTGGCTTTTTAACCTTGGAAATGACATCCAATCTCTCCTTGAGATTATTTCCCCAGCTAGTCTTCCAAAAGCCTTTCTCTGTGTAATTTTTATTATTATCATTACAGGCCTGATATAGATTGATATCAGGTCCAATCCACATATTCTTTTCTTCTTGTTCTTAGCCCTGTTGGACTAGATGTTTGTCTCCTATGCCTCTGGGATTCTGTCTTTTAAATTTCCTCATGGAATCCACTTTAGAAGTACCCCCAGATAACTTCCCTCACCATGTAATACCTCAGGTGGAATACCTGACCCAGCATGCCCCTTGAAATCCAACACCAAGGTGGACTTCCTGAGCCCCTAAAAGATAGGGATTCAGATTGGGTAAAGTACAGTTTTATTAGGAGATTGGTGACTACTTTATTAAGTGCTTTAGAAGTAAACAAGCCCCCAAGCTAGTTTCTATCAGTGGCGAACTTCCAGGCATATTTGGCTCTAGTTTCAAATATTCAAAGTAAATAGGAGAGCAAAGATGTATAATAATTCTGTTATCAAGTTCTAGTTAACAACTCCATGTTAATTATGGGGACTATTTCTTTTATTCACTGTCTCAATTTAAATGGCTTTACATTCCCTGGAGAACTTGTACTTCAAAAAGACCATATTTTCTCAAAGTTTCTATTGCAAACCTGTGACTAGCAGGAATCCCAGCTGGACATTTTAGTCTTTTTCAACATCTTAGTCTCTTTCACCAGATTTGATCTGCCTCTCCTGAGCTCAACTTTGCGTCATTCAGAAAAATCATTCAAATGGCTTTCACCTCAAAGTGGTTCATTGAGAGAGTTTTTTCCCCCACAGAGAATGATGTCTGCTCTGATTAGCATAGAATCCAGCCAGTTCTTTTTCTATGATCAAGGACAATTTTTTTTTCAACTGTACCAGGAGATTTATAATCTACCAGCTGGAAACATTTTTTTTCTAAAAACAACAATGTTAAAATCTACAGGGGTGGGGTTATAAAGAAATATCTAGCACACCCTCAGAGAAGCTTGCATTATATCTAGACCTTGATTCAGAATGTGTTATGTTCTGTTCCAGAGATGACAAAAGATTAAGCAGAAAAGCAACCTTGCATGATGGGGGAGCTGGAAGGCCATAACCCCCACATAAAGAGAGGGCTACAATTGGAAGCATACAAATCATAGAAGTTCTTTCAACCACTTGTGTCTAAATCTTGCCTCGCAACTCAGAGTAATGATCAGTTATTCTATTGACTCAGATCACAAAAAGGAACTGGACTTTTCCTGAGAAGAAAAATGGAAAAAAGAAAATTTGTAGCAGCCAGTGTTTAAAGATGTCCCACAATGAACCACACGTTTCGATATCCATGCATTCGTGAGGTCTTTTCCCCTTGAATCTAGTTTGGGATTTTGATTTGCTTGAAACCAGTAAAATACAGTGCAAGGAATGCTGTATGTCTTAAGAGGCTGGGTCAGAAGTCTTACAGTTTCCACCATGGTCATTGGTGTGCTTACTCTGGAGGAAATCAGCCTCATATAACAAGTCTGACTTATGAGAAAATAAGTTACCAACCTGTGAGAAAAGACCCAACTAGGATGCCCAGCCTAATTGGGTCTTCTGATGGCTCTAGCCCCAGGTGACTCTGTAACACATGAAAAGAACCAAGTGAGAACAATTCAGTTGAGCTGACAGAACCCACAGAAATATCAGAGATAAGAAGGAGTTGTTTTAAGCCACTAAAATTAGCATGAGGAGAATGAGGTGATGGGGCAGGGGGATTGTGGTTACACCAAAGTAGAGAATAAGAAGAAATTATCTTAAAACGAAGGATGCTGACTCCCAATGTTACATCACATCAGCCCTGCATTATACAGGAATTCTTCATGGAAAATGTCAAAAACAAACATGTATGGTCTTAAGTAACAAAAAGGAAATTTACTGGTTCAAGTAGCTGAACATTTTAGTTGTGCTGGAGTTAAACGAAAGTGCTTATATTAGCTAGGATACCACTTCAGTTTCCAAAAAGTAGAAGTGGCTTAAATAATAAGCCCATTTCTCTTTCACATACAAGTTCAAGGAAGAGAACGCTGCTCTTCCTTGAAGGCATCAGGAATCCAGAATTAATTTATCTTATTGCTTTGCCATTATTAATATAATACAAAGGTTCTATCTCTAAGGTTAAAATGGCTGCCACAGCTCTGTTCATCACAGTCACATCCCTTTAAGTAGGAGGGGGTGCGAGGGAGAAGAAGGATGAGTTTCTTCTCTTTAAGGTCAGGACATAAAAGTCACACATATAACTTCTGCTCACATTCAGTTCACTATAACTCAGTCACTTTGCCACACCTAGCTACAAGAGGGTCAGGTAAACATAGTCTTTATTGATGGTCTTGGGCCCAACTAAAACTCCTATTACTATGCAAAAAGATTTCTGGGAGACAACTAGCAATCTCCAAAACATGCAGTCACCAGTATAAAGGCGTAAGAGGACTGCAAATATATTGGTGAAATTTTTATGATTCTAAAATTTTTAACAATACAAAGATTATTTTTCCCTTGATCATTATTACCAGTGGCATTGCTAGCACTAACTACCCTTCATTTCTCTAATAAGAGAGTCTACGTTGTGATTCTGAGGTTTTTTCTTTTCTTGCTTTTCTTGTTTTTTGAAACATTTTAATTAAAAAATAGAGTTTAACAGGGAAGTTAGAATATAATCATGAATATATTCATGAGCCTGACATTTAAAATTGGTAATTGCTAATATGTTTTAATAAAGGCTACAGACCTTTTCTCTTTTAGAAAGTAAAATGTTACATATAAATTGAAAACCCCTATGTTACATCCTCCTGTCCTATTTCCCTCTCTTACTCTCTAAATGAATTTCATTTCATGAATTTTGTGTGTATTAATGCACATCATCATACTTTCCCTAATAATAATAGGAATTATAGCAAACATAGTGTTTATTATGTGTAGACATTCTTGTAACAGTGCTGCAAATATTAACTCATTAAATCTTTATAATAATGAAGAGGTAGTTATCATTATTATACCAATTTTACAGATGAAGAATCTGAAACACAGAGAGGTTAAATAACTTTCTTAAGGGCACACAACCAGTAGTGGTGGAGTCAACATTCAAATCCATGCCTCCTGACTCCAGATCAAGTGCATGGTGACTACGGTTAATAATAATATATTGTATACTTGAAATTTACTAAGAGAAATCTCAAGTGTTCTCACCACATGACAAAAAAAAGACTACTCTGTGTGGAGATGAAATTGATATGTTAAATAACTTTATTGTGATAATGACTTCACAATCTACACATATATAAAAGCATTACATTGTATACCTTAAATATATACAATTCTTGTCAACCATAACTGGGGGAGAAAGGGTCAATCAGTAGTGACACAAATTTGGTGTAAGTATTAAGTTAAAAGCTAGAGACTCCAAGATGGAAGCCAGTTATTTATTAGAAACTGACCCAACCAAATAACTTCTAAAATATTGTTGCCCAAAAGTTGTGTCACGTGGCACTAAAAATGCAAGATCATGTGTGCATGCACACACACACACACACACACACACACACAACTAAATAAATCATTAAACCCATGAATAAATTTGAAAAATGATGTTTGTTACATCATTCTTTTAAAATCTTTTAAGAGGCCCTGGAGCTTTTGAAAAGGTTACATTATGTGTACAAAGTGGAAAAAATTAAAATCAATTCTCAGTCCAATTTTCAATCTATGGCCCCCAAATTGGTCTTGTCTCTATGATGTAAAACAGAGCTCCAACTGTGACTGCTGGCTGGGATTCAATCTTTCACTCAACCATGAAGCATTTATTGATCAAAAGACATTAAGATACAGAGATAAATAAGAGAGGTGGAGCCCTGGAATGACATGTAAATTGTGTGCTAAGACCATGGCCTGTATGAATGCCCCTGTCATGAAGCTCCCTTTGCTGACTTTGGGACTCAAGGAGTTATTTGCAAAGGTTCATAATAATCCTCTCTCACACTCCAAGAAACCTACTATAGGCACTTAGAGAAATTCAAGTGCTTTGGCAATTTATGACTGTATATATTATTAAATAATACTATTTTACATAGAAATATCTGTTCTTCACAGATTTATGAACAATCCCCTGGTGTCTTAAAAAGACATGCACTAAACTAAAACAACATTATATCAAAATGTAGTTGATAAACTGGTTAAATTAGGTGGCCTGACATGTTTTGCTATCCCAAATTTGCATGCTTGTATCTTCTCTGGGGGGCAAAACTGTTTTTTCATGAATGCACTGCCATCTCTTCATTTCTCCTCACTGTGTTTTTATCCCTGGTGCTCTTTCCTGGGAGTTACCCTCAACCTCTGAGGGAAATATCTCAATTATAAAATTTGTGACTAGAAAAAAGTCCTAATAAAACATGTAGTTTAATTTCCTTTTTTGCAGACTAAGAAATTAAGATGAAAGAAGGCCAGGGGCTTATCTGAACTTCCCAGAGCCAATTAGAGTCAGGGGCAGGACTGGAAAAGAAGTCACTTGGGGTGTGTCACCATTAAGATGCACAAGGGTGTCAGCAGCATTGGAATGCTATGGCTGCGATGTGGTTTAAACTTTATGCTTAGATTGTTATTTTCAAGTATTTGAGGGGTGGTTCATTTACAATCTGCAAGCTAGACAGTCCAGCAGCAAAATAACCATTTCCTAGATCTTGATTTATTTAGAATGGTGAAGTATAATAAATAAATATATTTTGGAAGGGGAATTAATATCTCTGGTTTCTTCTTCTCCTTGGCCATGCTACTAAAATATCCCCTATGGCTCTATATCTTATTATCCTCTTTCTTTCCTTCATTGTGCATATTGCACTCAAAAAAATTAATTTATTTACTTGTTTATTGTCTTTCTTCTTCATCACTCTCCGTTGGAACAGTTCTTCTAATTTATCTGTTTCACCATTGTGTGCCTGGTGCCTACTATAGCATTTGGTATAGAGAAGACACTCAGTACCTGAGTGGGTGAAGCCAAATCCAAGTGGTAAACGAGAGGGAAGAGGACAAGATAGCTACAGAGCCCTCTGTGGTTTCTGTAGGAGAGAATGGCAAGCGGCGTGTTGAGGAGGACTTCCTGACAATGGGCAAGTACCTAATTTAGAATGTGAGCAGTTGATAATAAGTTAGACAGCAGTAGCTGCACTGGAGGGAGACTAGATATACACAGAGTGGAGTAGGAGGCAGTTTGGAGCCTCTTGTTGAAGGCCTGGGAGCTGAACTCTTCCTGAGTCAGCTGGGTGGGTGTTGCCTATGGAGGTGTTATGCAGCTTGATCTTTGTTTAGGCTGAGAATAAAAAAGTTACTGAAACACCAAAATCCTTTTCTCAAATCTTTCTGTTATGACTACCCGGGCCCCCTCATTCCCTACCCCCTCTATCCCTGCCATTATAAGAAGCCACCATGAATAGAGGGAGAAGTCTAGATGGTTAGTATGAGTCCAGTCACATTTCAGCTCTTCCACAGGGCCTCCTCCACCAGATGCCCGCTGCAGCAACTGAAATAACCAGTGATAATGTGCTAATGATCATTTAGAAATGGTATCTAGGGAGATCCCTAAAGGCAGCATATCAGAATCTGGGAAAGGGATATTGTAGGCCAGACCACCAGAGTTCATGTGCTCTTTTCCCTAAAAGGACTTCAGGTTTAAAACAAACAAAAGAAGTCTCCCTAAAGCAGAAAGTATGTGTGCTGTGGTAGTTTTCTGAACTCCCTCCTCCCCAGCAGACTAAAGGCTCCACATGTGTTGCCCAGACAAAAGCTCATTACGTTAGTATCCAAACCATGGAGCCTAGATGCTTCTGTTTTGACCACCTCCAGTGGCGTGCATTCCCACACCAGCCCTCCTAAAAGGATAAACTAGCCTGCGGTAGATTAGAGGAGTAACAATTTGCAAATAGCTGAGGGTAAATGAGACCCTGGGGTTGCTGCAAATATGTAGACAATCAGGCGCCGCGTGATGGACCGTAGAGGCAGCCGCAGCACCTTAGCTGGATGGAAGGAGTGAGGCTGCGGCTGACACTGGCTTTGGATCACAGAATTACATAGTTACTGGAGACAAGGCTTTCTTGAGAACTGTGCTAACACTTCCCATGCATCTTGTGGAATGGGCTGAGCTGTGGTGTGGCCATGGTCTCTGTACTTCTCTTGTTAACTGATGCCTGATGGGCTGGGTCCTAATATTCAACTTAAGAGATCAGTTTTCTCCACTCAAGGAACCCATCCTGCTTTCAAACTATTTATTAACTGAATTTCTTTTATTGTGTGTTTATCTTATGAAAAGTTCTGGTGGAAACCTATTATATATCTGCCAGGTCACCTTCTTTTAAAAGCAGTCTTCCAATTTGGCCATTTGTCAAATCTATTCACCTGATTCCTGCAGAAACTCCCATGTCCAATCTTGCCTTCTGACACTACTCACAGTTGATTGATTCAGGTGTAGATATCTGACCCAAACTGGTATTTGGTCAACAACGTTGTTGGCCTGGCTGTTCCTGAGACCCTGCCAAATTCATATTCTTGAGTTCCTTAAGATCCCCATCCCCTTCAATTGAAGATAGGTCAAGCTAAGTTTCTGTCCCATGCAATAAAAAGTTCTAATTAATACAGGAGAGAGGCGGAAGAAAGAATTAACATATACCTACCATATAGATATAATCAATGAGTAAAGATGTTTGAAAACAGCTATTCTCAACTGAGAGCTATTTTGCCCTCTTAGAAGACATTTGGCAATGCCTGGAAATATTTATTTTTGGTTACAAGTGTGGAGAGTGGGTGATACTGGCTTGTAAGTTGCTGCCAAACATCCTACAATGCACAAGAGAGCCTCCACAACAAAGAATTATCCAGCCCAAAATGTCAATAGGAGAATCTTGCTGTAGTACAGGATAAATCAGGAGAGAAACAGATGAGTAGTGAGTCAAGAGAGGCAGAAAAATGATCTGAGGCATCTGGGGGTGGGGGATAGAGGCAAAACCCCTGCTTGCTAGGTTTCTGATTTGGCAACCATTAGATGGTGGCTCCATTCACTAAAAAGGAAAGATAGGATGCAAAGCAAGTTTGGGTTTTAGACTTAAGAGATATTGAGTATGAGAGGCTTCTAAGTTATCCAAGTGGAGATGTCTCTGAAGCACTTAGTTTGCAGGTGTGGAAGTCAGAAGGGAGCCTAGGCAAGAAAAATTGATTTGGAGGTCATCAGGATATGGAAGTTGATTGAAGATATAAAGGTAATAATATTGTTCAGGAAAAATGTACAAAATAAAAGGAGAAGACATAGGACCCCCTAAAGAGCAGCAACATAGAAAGGACAAGAAGGATAAGAGGAGCAAGGAGACTGAGAAATAATGAATGAAAGAAGAAAAAAACCCAAGAGAGTGTGGTAGCAAGGAAGTAAAAGAAAGTACATTTCAGAGGGAAATGGTCATTACCATTGAAAGATTCAGATAAGGAAAGAGCAAATGGGTGACTTCTCATAAGAAAATGCCAATGGGAAATTGGCACGCACAAGCTCCTTGTATCAAGAGGAGGCTTAGGGTAATGGTGAAGGTAGGAGCCAGATCATATTAAAAAGACGAGTAGGCAGAAGAGAAGGAAATAGAGAAAGAGTGAGTGTGACCAGATCTTGCAAGAAGCTTGTATGTGATTAGAAGGAAGATTAAGGGGCATCTCTTTTGTGTTAGATCATGAAATTAAATCCAAGACATTTTTCTTGTGTAGCTTCAAATCCAGCAGGAAATATAGCACCTGTCTACAGAGGCATAAAGCAGAGAGACATCTGAGCCAGGTAGACTGGAGTTTAGAGGAAACAGTTCTCAATGATCAGAGCCTTTAGGGGAAAGCTAAAAGAGGTAGTAGAACTTCATCTGTTCCCCAAAGAAGGAGTAGAACTAAGAAGCATGGACTTCCTCCGAAGAGGAAGAATGCAGATAAAAGCACAGGCATACAACAGCATTTGAGGAACAGAAAATAGCCTATTTTGGCTGGAGCAAAAAGGTAGACTTAGAAAGGATTCACATATCTGTTTCACAGTTTTCAAAAGGTTCCCTCGGGAGCTTTAGGGTTTCTACAGAGACGATCGCAAGTGAATTTTCTAGATTAACGATGGTAAACTATGACCCTTGGGTCAATTCAGCCTGCCAGACATTTTTGTAAATCACATTTTACTGGAACACCACCACACTCGTTTATTTACATACTCTCTGTGACTACTTTCCACACTGCTCTGGGCAAGTTGAATAGTTGAAACAGAGACAGTATGGCCCACAAAGCCAAAAATATTTACTATCTAGCATTTTTCAGAAAAAGTTTTCCAGCCCCTGTACTAGGTAATGGAAGCCTTCCCATTCATATGATACTATCTTTTTTAGCTATTTTCACCATTATTGGTAGAAACTTTTGTAGAATGCATTAGAATGCATTAGAAGGCCTTATGTAGACACATGATGATAGTGTTACATTAACTAAGGCTTTCTGCATCTTACCACAAATGAAGTGAAATAAACACTTTATATTCTTTCCTTTCTTCTAAGGCAAAATGTAATCAAACATGATTTAACTTTGCTGAGATGATGCCAGCATTGTTGTAAAGTTAAATCATCACCCTAGGTCATAGCGCAGGAATGACTGCAGGAAAGCTCCCTATGCCCACTCATTTCTAGCTTTACTTTGTTCCTGACATGAGGAAGGATTACACTTGCCTTCAGTCTGACAGGGCTGTGTTTAGTTCTACCCAGTGGTAGAAGTACACGTTACTTTTCCCCTGCCATGACATTCAGTGATGAACATGTTGAGAATCAGGTGTTATGTACATAGTAGTGTAAATTAATGAGCTTCTTTGTGGGGCTTAGCAACCCACAGGACCCACTGAGACCAGAAGTAGTCTTTGCATAAGAAGTCATCTTTTGTGGTACTAAGTCCCTGGGATTTTGGTATTGCTTGTTACTGCAGTATAACCTATCCTATCCTGATACATACGATGGCCTCGTGGAGTCTTCATCTCCGTAAGAATGCTTTCCTCATGTTATACAGTTTCGGAACCATATAGCTGAGAGCCCTTCAATCTTTGAAACTTTGTATTTTCTCTTTCTTTAATATCAGGTTATCATTTTAAGCAGTTACCAGCATATCCCAAATTCACATTCATTTATAATTTGCTGCTCCTAGTCTTCTACAAGCTAAGTAAGCAGTTACTTATATTATAGTCATTTCTCAAGTAAAATTGTTGTCTCTGAGAGAAGATCTTGAGGGTATTTCTTGTGACTAAAATGTTTTAGTAGCATAGGTTCTATGATATCCATTTTGACATGCAGAGGTCATTTTGACTTCATTTCTTGTTTTGGGTGGTATTCTAAATAAGAGAAGCTCTTGAACAGTACTTTTTGGATAAAACATGTATTGATTACCCTATGTTCAATAAAACTACATGGAATTGTTCTGGAAATTTTCAGACTTATTTGCAGGTAGGTGTGATTTATATGTTTTTTAAAACTATGTTTACATATCTGTGATACAGCTTCACCCTATATATATGTCTAGCTTTTCATAATAGACTTGTCACCCTCCTCTAACACCTATCTCAGTTATAGGTTTTATTATCCATATATTCATCTAGGGCAAAATTCTGTCATTTTCTTGGACTCTTCCCTTGTCATTCCCCCAGCAGACAATGAGCCATGAAGCCTTGTTGATTCTGCCCCTACAATATGTTTCAAAAGTCTCGCTTACATACACGACCCTTCATAAATTGGCACTGTCTTACTTATAATGGACATTTGTCATTTTCCTTGCCAGTAACTGTTCCTAACTGTTTGGGTAATAGCAACCAAGTTTAATTTGGGAACTCTAACTTTCTCCCATTGTTATAGCTTGATAGGACTCTCTATTGAAGGGACTTTGTTTGCTCTAAGCCAAGAGGTGTCCAAGTTGGACCATTCAGATACTGTCCCACTGGTGTTTAAAGGAACTCATCGAACATGATTCATCCCATTAGGCTGCCTAAAGAGACCACAATCAGTTTCTCAGGCCCCACCTTCTGTCTTTATTGAATCCTGGCTCTTCAGTGTTTCCTATAATTCTGAGTAGCACCAAGTGCTTACAATAAATTTGTGTGTGTGTGTAAGTGTGTGTGCTTGCAGATGTGTGTGTATTTCATCAGTTTCTGTTGCTTGTAACCAGAGAATTCTGAGACACTACCTTCCAGCCTCCTCCCAGTCCTCTTTTTCTCACACCTCCTAGATTCTAGGACCATAAGAAGCTGAACAGTTTCCATAGCATGCCATACACTTCTATTCTTCTTGCATTTGCTCATACTGTTCCTTATTCCCATACACCCTTTCTTCATTTCTGGAAAATTCCAATTCATTATTAAGGTATTAGCTCAGATATGGAAGTATTTCTATGTCAAACCCTTCTCTGGCCCTAACAGGTAAAATTAAGCATCCTTGGCTTTATGTACTTATAGCACTGTATACATCTTTCTGACTTACAACATGGTATCATGGCTAGTGAGTCACATGTTCAATGCTTCCAGGTAATGCTGAAATCCTCAAGGGCACCCAGGCAAAGTTCAACAAATACTTGTTGAATTGAATGAACTGAATCACATCTATAGAGAATAAAGATTTTTTTCTCAAAAGATGGATCTCATTTTATTTTTTTATTTGTTTTAAAATTTCCGATCCTGTATATCTTTTAAAAATTGTTTCCATTATACTTAACAAAAATGTATTGTATTTGGGTGATAGACATCTTGAATACCCTGACTTGATAACTACATAATATATACATGTAACAAATCTTCTCTTGTACTCCATAAACTTATACAAAAAAGGAAAACTGCATATCATTAATGCTTTATAGAGTTTAGAATTAATATCTGATGAGAAGTAGAAATCAAAAATAGTTGCCTCCATCTCTTTTTTCTGTAATTCTCTGTCTCTTCTTTTTCCGTAATTCTCTGTCTCTTCTTTTTCCACTAACACATCACATTTCAGTATCATTTTTTTTTCCTTCCAAACTCCCTTGGCCTCTATCTTTTCAGAAATATGCAATGACCCATTATGCAATGAGCTACATTGTATAACAGACAGGATTTCCCTCCTCTCTTGAGACCATGTGGAAGAAGAAAAAAAACCTGAAATCCTTAATGAAGTTGCTAATGTGAATAAAGGACAAGGATGCAATTTCTTAGGAAGTTCTGGAGATGGATACAGTTTGGTTCCTCCTGATAAATCACTAGGGGTTATTCAATAAAAACAAACTGTAAAGAAGAAAATGCCAGAGAGGTCCTATCTACTTTCCTGAGAAAATTGATACAAAATCCCACTTTTCAATTGCTCAAAGGAATAAACTTTAATCAGGGAAGAAAAATGCTAATCAAAGTGAGGGAGAAATAAATTGAATTGGATTTATCTTTGTCTTATCTAATGATGCCAACCCTATCTCACCTGATGCCCTTGATCAGAGGTTTAATACATATTTCTTTGGTATTATCTGTCCCCATTCTTGAAAACAAAAGGAAACTAGTCTTCCTCACTTTACTTGAATCTCTGCATCTTAGCTCCTCTACCTATGAAACAAATTCTAAATTCCTGACCTTGGTACACAAAGCACATAATGATTTTATCTTGTCCCAACCTATCTCCTCTTTCTCCTCCATTCTTCTCCATAAGATTACTACTGTGAACTTTTCCAAGTTATCCAAATACTTTTGTGTTCCTCCTACTTTAGAGGATCCTCTTACTTTATAGGAACCTGCTGTACCTCTTAACTAGGAAACCTACTCCTCTTTGTCTACCAGGAAAATCCTCTCCGCCCTTGTTTACTCATTTCAAATATTTAGCCCCTCACTCTTCTGAGCACCCACAGTGTTGTAAACACATCTACATGTCATGTGTAATTTATCTTTGATCTACTTCTCCCTACTATACTCTAAGGTCCTGGAGAGCAGGGAATGTATACCAGTCACAGTCCCCAACATATAGTAGATATTCCAATATTTATTAGATAGTAATTACTTACTTCCAAAATAAAGCCACAGAAGGTTGTTGCTGAGGACAAAGTAAATGTCTGGTTAATTATAACATATATATTTTTCCTTTCTTTTCATAGTGTTAAAGGAAGCCAAAAGTTAAGTCTTGTAATACAGATCATCCAGTTCTGTGCTAGGCCCAATTTGGATACCTCCTGGCTTGGGGAGAACACAGTCCCTTGACAGAATCCTACCCAGCATAACAATAGAGGAAAGTTAGATTTTTCAAATCAAGTTTGCTTGCAATTACCCAAATAGGTAGAAACAGATATTAGTAAGAAAAATGACCGATGTCCATTACAAGTAAGATGGTCCCAATTTATAAAGAATTGTGGATATAGAGATACAGTCTCACATTTGAAAACTCACAGTCTAGTAAGGGAGAAGCCCCCAATTGGTAAATGCTACAAAATAATAATAAAATATGATTTTAATAATAAACAATGTAACCAATTTAAATAAAATAATGTGTTTATTTAAATTATGGGAAAATAAATTTGCTATCTCCAAAGTCCACTAAAAACACTTCAAAGATGAATAAATAAGTGGGCCTCACAGTACTAGAGAGAAATTCATTCGTCTTCACCATGCCAGTAAGCAATCATGGTATCTAGAAATTAACACCAACAGAAGCCATAAAAAATTTTTCTGCATACACATAAGAGCATATAAATTGCTGATGCATATAACCGTTGTGGACACCAACAATAAGTGACAAGGGACAAACATATACTTATCTCCAACTGGTTCTGTTTAAGGGAAAAGAAGAAAAATGAGGTCAATGATTTCACTCAAAAAGCTATTCTAGGTTAAGCCTTTCTAACATGAGCATAGATAGAAATTGGTTTTTTCAGCCCAGATTCCAACAGCTTTAAAGAGCTTTTCTCTTTAAGGTAACATTCATTTAAGGGATCTTTCAACCTATACAATTTCCCAACTCCTAAAATTGATCATAGGAGTAACTTGATTCCAAAAGAAGAAAGCATTTCAGCAATGATGGTGGGATAATAAATAAGGAATTGCTACACATTATTTTACTGGACCTGAAATTAAAAGGTACGATGGCACTATGAAAAAGGTATAGGCTTTAGAAAGACACAGTTTCAGCTCCTGATACTGTTTCATCCTGGCTGTCATATTGGGACTTTGTATAATATTTAAATCCATTGGGCATCAGTTTATCTTCATCTATAGAATTTAGATTGACAAATCCCACTTCAGAGAGGTTTATGAAGATTGAAAATGATATTATAAGAGATGTAGCCCAGTACACAGCATGTAGTTACAAAGCAAGTAATATATATATGCACTTTATAAAGGTATACTAATTACTCAAATTAATTTGCTTACTGAATGACCATTTTGGATAGGAAATACCAAAATATATGGAAGACATTTCCATTGCTCCTGCTGTCAGGATATAAGGACACAGTGGAAGAAAAAGTCAGATATGAAGACCCAAGGCAGAGACCAAGGCAGAAAAGGACAGACTGAGGATAAAGACAGGAGCATTTCAATAGTGCTGGATCATTGGGAGGAGGTACATAAACACGTCAGGTTGATTAAAAATATCACAGTCTTAGGGAGAACAAAAAGTGACTGCATAAAAGGATAAATTTCTGAACATTTCAGTTGAACTTTCACTCTACCAGTGGACATTCTTCCTTTCTTCAACAATAATCCCCCAAATGTCCTGCAACTACAGTGGTTTAAGAAAAAGAGAAATATCTTTATCTAGCCATGGATGGCCACACAAATGGATAGAAATATCCTCTGGATAGATGTAGGTTATGTGTTGTTCTGAATAGCATCAAATACAAGTAGTATAGGCAATCACCTTGTGGACCCAAGTGGAAGAGTAGCCCAGGATTTCCACATGTTGACACGTGTTTCTGCTGTAAGACCCTGGACAGGTGAAAAACAGCAGTTTCATGAAGTCAGCACATCACACCATGAACTCCCCTATAATTTTGGCTTGAAAGAGATGCAGAATTATCTCTCTGAGCAGTGATGTTAAGAGCGCCAGGCTTTGGAGGAAGAGAAGACTAGGTTCAAATCTTTCCTAGGCTACTTAGAAGCTATAAAATATTGGGCAAGTTTTATGCATATCTAAGTCCCAGTTAAATGAGGAGAATAACTACCTAACAGAGTATGATAGAGGTTAATAATATAATTACATAAATTATATATCACAACCCCCTAGTACTTAGAAAATAACAAATGGTAGCTGTGATTTTATGTGGAGGAAAAAAGACTAGAGAAACATGGGCATTTGTCCATTTCTGCATTCTGTACTAAATCCTACAGAATTCTACAGAAAACTGAAGATGAGGCTCCACAATAATGTACCAGTTACAGTATATACCAACAAAGCCAAAAGATATATTTTCTGCAAAAGCTACCAGAGAATATTGGACTGGAGAAGTTTTTCTGGGCACATCCTTGAAAGTCACCCCATCTTCTCATGGAAGATAAGATACACTCAGGGGTGGTGATGTCCTTCTGCCTCTAGAGGGTGAGGTCTTGCCAGCTGTGGGATGCCCTGAGGGGAAGCTTTGCAACATTCCTATATTCCCAACTACAACACTCTAGAACTCTAGCATAATTGACATATATAGTCTCAAAAATTGTCAGTTAAAAATGACATTAGGTCAGAGTATGAATCCATATCCTGCCACCAGCTCACCTCACTTCATTGTCATCAGATTATGTTATGATGATTGGGCACATTTCTTCCCTATCTCTTGGCAATTACACAACAAGGTCCAGTCTGTAAGTATGTACAATGAGTGATGTCCTCCTTATAACACCTAAGAAGGTCAGAGTACCCTGATGATGGCCCAATGACCTCAGCTCTGCGGGTGGCTGTGGCAGTTGATTCCTACAGGACATCCAGAAAATAAGAACACTAGACATGGGGAAATCAGAGCTCTTTTGAGCCATGTGAGTTTTGAATGAAGTCATGTAGCATCTAAAAGCCTAAGTTTCCTCAGTTAAAGGGGGATAGAAATTTTTGCCCTATCAACCTTTCAGACTGCTTGAGTGGGTCAAAATATAAATAGCTAAATTTTGTGCTAGTTCTTTATAAATTATGAAGTGTTTAAGGATTATAATAATATAAACAGGCCAGGCACGGTGGCTCACACCTGTAATCCCAGCACTTTGGAAGGCCGAGGCAGGTGGATTATGAGGTCAGGAGATCAAGATCATCCTGGACAACATGGTGAAACCCCGTCTCTACTAAAATAAAAAAGTTAGCCAGGCGTGGTGGTATGTGCCTGTAATCCCATCTACTCGGGAGCTTGACGCAGAGGAATCACTTGAACCCGGGAGGCAGTGGTTGCAGTGAGCCAAGATCTGCTACTACACTCCAGCCTGGCGACAGAGTAAGACTTTGTCTCAAATAATAATAATAATATAGCAATATTGTCACGATCTTCTCATAGGTGCTTAAAGATGTCTTAAAGGATTTTTTTAAAAACAACAACAAGAACATACTATGCTGCATTCAGGTGGGAGGATTAGACAAATATAAGGATGAAATCTATTTATTTAAGTCTTCTCTAAACACTGTATCAAACCTATTTGCATGTTGGGCTTACATGGGAGACATTTATTTCTGAAGGGGTAATATTTTGTCCCTAGAAAGTTTCTATCAGAATGATACATTGTTTTCTTCAAAGAAACTCAGGAGTTGAGGCCATATATGTGATTTCATGACTTCCAAATCTCCCACTGATCTTGGTTGGACATCACCTGCTATTTGCATTTTATTAGATTGTACTATATTAGGTTACATTAAAAGTAATGGCAAAAACCACAATCACTTTTGCATCAACCTAATATATCAATATTTACATAAAATTCAGGAGGCAACATGGTGTCAGAGATACTTATCATATTTTCAGTTGCCCAGCATCTGAAGTCACTTTCTATACTGGAGCTACTGTTATAACTGCAATTTATTTAAAAATCTTTCAGCCCATATTATATAATATATCTGTGTCTCACTAAGATTAAGCAAATATGTAATAATTTAGTTCGACTAGCATATCATCAAGAACACAGCCTAGTAGTGGTCAGTTCATATTAGGAATAATTCTGTGTTTCTGTTACTCATGTCTTGATCAACAATAGGTGTACCATTCATTATTACACAGAATGTCAGAAAATGGTTTGCAGTGGTGAAATTAATGACATTAATTGGTTGGGGAAATTAAAGGTGGTTCAAAAATATAGTTAAAATAATTTAGAGACAATTCCCACTGTTGCATGTACACAGTCTAAAGAAATAGAATCCTATGGTGGTCCCAGCCAACTCCCTTAGAAATAGACTCTTAGGGCAAGCAGTGGTGGTTCATGCCTGTAATCCCAGCACTTTGGGAAGCCAAGGTGGGAGGTTCCCGAGGTCAGGAGTTTGAGACCAGCATGACTAACATGGTGAAACCCCATCTCTACTAAAAATACAAAAATTAACTGAGCATGGTGGTACACACCTATAATCCCAGGTACTCAGGAGACTGAGACAGGAGAATCACTTGAACCTGGGAGGTAGAGGTTGCAGTGAGCCGAGATCACGCCATTGCACTCCAGCCTGTGCAACAGAGAGAGATTCTGTCTCAAAAAAAAAAAAAAAAAATAGACTCTTAGGATTAATTCCTGAACAACCATTTTCCAACCATTAGCTTGGGAACTTCTAGTCATCCGAGGCCAATTGAGGCACAGAATCCTGCCTCTGTGAACTACCTGCCTATCTCTATCTGAACTACTCTGTCCTATCTGCCTCAAGTGAACTTTTTCATATGGGATATAGTCAGAGCATGAAAAAAGATAAGAGAACTGGATTTCATCGAGCTTACAGAGCAGGTTGTGGGAACTATCTTGTGCCTTTTTGATAATGAAAATTTGTCTAATAAGTATTTGTATGCATTGCAGAATTTGGTCAGAGGTTTAGTCTCCTTATAACCTACTTGTCATATTATGGGGATTAGCTAAACCTCAGCCACTTCAAAGCATATCTACCAAAACAACCCATGAACTAGGTAAGTCCAAATTAGGTTACATCCATTTTTAATACCCACCTTCTCAGCTCACTTCCCACAAGTAAAGTTGGAAATACCTTGGTTGCTTTTGAGCTAGAATTAGCTGGTCAAAAGCACATGACTTTGAGCCATGACAAGTGAAACAAAACAAACAAACAAAAAAAACAAGAAGGGTTTTGAGAGAATTCTTACTGGTTTTGGCAGTGGAGCAATGGTAGCAACAACTGGTTTCCAAGACAATGGTGATATCTCTTGCAGCCCAATTTCGGTTTCTTAGAAGATGGAACTGTAAATTGAAGCATCCAGTGCTAAGGGGTTGTGTCATTTTTTTCTCTCAAATGAGTGCAGATGAGTAATTTTGCCTCTGGTTCTGGCAACAAAATGCCTGAACTTGGCTCACCGGTCTTACCAGATAGTCTCATATGTGCAATATCCTTTCAATGAATTCCTTCTATGCTTAAATCATCAAGAGCCAGTCATTTTTCTTCTTACAACTTAGAACCCAAGAACATTGACTGATACAAAAAAAAATTAGTACCAAAAATACTTGCAGTAACATTATCTAGTGCTCCAAGTATTTATTGCTGTGTAATAAATCAACTCAAATTCAATCGCATAAAACAACCACCATTTCATTATGTTCACAGATTCTGTGGGTCAGGACTTCAGATAGGGCACCGCAAGGATGGTTTGTCTCTGCTCCAGAGTATCTGGGGCTTCATCTGGGAAGAATCACATGACTCAGACTTAATCAGATCTTGAAGGTGAGAATCATCTGGAGGCTTCTTCACCCACATATCTGGTGCTTAGGTTGGGATAACTCAAAGGCTAAGATTAGTTGGGACTGCCTATCAGAATACATATATGTAGTCTTTATATGTGGCTTGAGCTTCTTAAAATATGGGGGCTGTGGTCAGGTGCAGTGGCTCACGCCTATAATCCTAGCAGTTTGGGAGCCAAGGTAGGCAGATCACAAGGTCAGGAGTTTGAGACCGGTCTGGCCAATATGGTGAAAACTCCATCTCTACCAAAAAATACAAAAATTAGCCAGGTTTCGTGGCATGCACCTGTAGTCCCAGCTACTTAGGAGGCTGAGGCAGGTGAATCACTGGAACCTGGGAGGCAGAGGTTGCAGTGAGCAGCGATCGTGCCACTGCACTCCAGCCTGGGCAACAGAGCAAGACTCCATCTAAACAAAAACAAAAAACATGGGGGCTGTGATACAAGAAGTAGCATCCTGAGCAAAACTTCTGTCAAGAGACCAAAAGAGAAACTAAAGTGCTGCTTCTGACCAAGCAGGAGAATCCATGCAGTAGCAGCGAGACATGGCACCCCCTGCCTGTAATCTCAGTGCTTTGGGAGTCAGAAACAGAAGGATCACTTGAAATCGGGAGTTTGAGACTAGCCTGGGCAACATAGTGAGACTTTATCTCTACAAAAAAATTTCTTAAAATATTAGCCAGGCATGGTGGCATGCAGCTGTAGTCCCAGCTTCTCAGGAGACTGAGGTTGTAGGAAAACTTGAGCCCAGAAGTTTGGGGCTATAGTGAGCTATGACCACATCACTGCACTCTAGCCTGCATGATAGAGTGAGACTTTGTCTTTAAAAAAATAAATAAAAAACCATGCACTATCACCATGGCTAATTCAGTTTCACAGGGAGGGGGCAGACTAATGGCAGGTCACACTGCAAAAGGGATGTGTTAGAATATTAGATATTTTTACAACTGTCTCTGGAAAATACGTGCCACACTGGAAGTGGGTAAAATCTATGATTGGTTCTCTGGCCTGAATAGGGCTGAATAAAATTTTTAAAAATCAGCTACAATTATAGAACAGGTTTTTACAGACACAATACACAGGGATAAAATGAACTTAATGCATTGTCTATGGTTCTGTGGAATAAATTTTCCATTGAAAGGAAGATTTCGCAGAACCAATTGCTATAGTCATGGAACAACATGAAAGGCAAAAAGTATTTAAGGGTGTTGGGATGAAATGGCTACTTCTTAAAGATTGATAAATTGATACCATGGGCTAAAATAATCTCTATCTTGCTGCTTCACTGAAAAAAAAAAGCTGATCCCATGTTATTGAATTATGTGTATAGTCAGTTGAGTCCATTACCCTGCCAGCACTCTTGTATGAATTAGAACACTGACCAGGAAGTGATGTATGATGAAAATGTGAATGGATACACATGGGAGGATTTGGGGGATTCAAGACTACCTCGGATCTCTGATTCCCACCAAACCACTATATCCTGAACAAATACTACCTCTTCTGTTTCTTAAGCCAGTCTCTGCCTCATTTTAAGGCATTCTAATGACACCACTTGAAGTTACTTTGCAAGGGATAGGCAATCTTCCTCATCCTCTACTCCAACCCCCCACTCATCCCTTGTGTTTTCCAAACATTTAGAGTCATATTTCAATGTGCTCCAGTGAAGGAAATTACAAAATCAAACTCAAGTGAAGAAGGTTTATACAACAAGATGATTTCCATATATGGCTAGTTTATGTGAGTGAAAATATGAGAATATATAGAAGAAGAAGGATAGAAGATAATTCTTGTTCAGTCAGAATATGTTGATATAAGTACATTTACCAAATACTATAGGGTAAATATGTTAACTCCAATAACCAAGAGAGGTTCTAAGTATTGGTTTGATGAGTAGTCTAAAACCTGGAACTTCATCAGTGGCCCATGCTAAATGATTTAGGATGGCTTAAATTTCCGGTATAATGTAGAGAAAGTAATCCTAAAATATAGGGGACTGAAACATTGAAATGGATATTTTTCTATGTGACTCATACACGAAACCCTAAATATGTCTCCCAAGAGGCCTCAGAAGAACTTTTATTAACAAGACTATTAAGAAACACACTGATGAGAAGCACACCAGTACAGCTAAAAATTGCTTTTGCAGCTGTTTTCTATAAGCCAGAGATGTTGTTGGGAGATACTTCAGTGGAAATGGACTCCTAATTCCAAGATCCTGAGGGTTGCAGATGTCAAGAGGCCATTAAAAGTTAGAGTCAGTTTTTATGTGGTCACCATACCACAAAAGCTGGAGGATTAATTGGAATGACTTACATTTACAGAAATATTTGGTATTGACTAATTGATCAGGGGTCCCTGGCTCTGAAATAGAAATAAACAAATTCTACTTAAGTGATATAACAAAACAATTCCAAGTCCATCAATCAGAGGATTCACTTGGGGCATCATAATAGAGTAAGATCCCCTCATCAAAATCTCAATTTACTACTCCAGAAACACTGAATGAAGAAAATGCCAGATAGTCTCAATAAAGGACCCTATAGTATGATTAAAATTAGGTACTGAAGTGTGACTTTTCTTCCTATACCTTCCCATGGGATCTGTGCCAATTAAAGTTGCAATGCAGAAAAGTAAAACAAACAAGCTACAGACAGATTTTCAGGAGTGGTCTAACATTGGATCTGTGTTAACACTAATCCTTGAATCCCAGAGTCGACTGTAGTACTTACACATAGTGGAAGTTAATGACGGTGAAGTTATTAATGGAATTTTGACCAAAAATCATCCCCCTGAATAAGCATAGCGAGAGATCCAAAAGTCGTCTTGTGGTTATTTTCCTAGTTCTTGATTATGTAGTTAGAATTGATGTCAGCTATCAGAATCATCACAGAAATATATGGTAGAAAGGCCCAGTAGAAACACATGCTCTACTGAAAAAAAGTAAATGTAAAGTAATACCATATCCCTGAAGGAATCTTACAGATTAGTGCTATCATCAAATATGCAGGAATAAAGATTTTTTTAACACATTCTCATCTAACTCAAGTGTCTGGAAGAGCAGAAGAGAAGTGAAACTTAAAGACTGATAGGAGAAGTGAATTAATGGAGCTGAAAAACACAATACGAGAACTTCACGAAGTATGCACAAGTTTTAACAGTCGAATTGATCAAGCAGAAGAAAGGATATCAGAGGTCAAAGATCAACTTAATGAAATAAAACGAGAAGACAAGATTAGAGAAAAAAGGATAAAAAGGAATGAGCAAAGTCTCCAAGAAATATGGGACTATGTGAAAAGACCTAATCTGCGTTTAATAGGTGTACCTGAATGTGACAAAGAGAATGAATCCAAGTTGGAAAATACTCTTCAGGATATCATTCAGGAAAACTTTCCCAACCTAGTAAGGCAGGACAATATTCAACTCCAGGTAATACAGAGAACACCACAAAGATATTCTTCAAGAAGACCAACCCCAAGGCACATAATCGTCAGATTCATTAGGGTTGAAATGAAAGAGAAAATACTAAGGGCAGCCAGAGAGAAAGGTCAGGTTACCCACAAAGGGAAGCCTATCAGACTTACAGCAGATCTCTCAGCAGAAACCCTACAAGCCAGAAAAGAGTGGGGGCCAATATTCAACATCCTTAAAGAAAAGAACTTTCAACCTAGAATTTCACATCCAGCCAAACTAAGTTTTACAAGTGAAGGAAAAATAAAATCTTTTGCGAACAAGCAAGTACTTAGATATTTCACCACCACCAGGCCTGCTTTGCAAGAGCTTCTGAAAGAAGCACTACACATATAAAGGAACAACCATTATCAGCCTTTCCAAAAATATATCAAAAAGTAAAGAGCATCAACATAATGAAGAATTTACATCAACTAATGGGCAAAACAGCCAGCTAGCATCAAATGGCAGTATTAAACTCATATATATTATTATTCAAACTGGATAAAAAGTCAAAACCCATCGGTATGCTGCATCCAGACCCATCTCACATGCAACGATACACAAAGACTCAAAACAAAGGGATGGAGGAAGATCTACCAACCAAACGAAGAGCAAAAATAAATAAATAAATAAAAAGCAGGAGTTGCAATTATCGCCTCTGATAAACTAGACTTTAAAGCAACAAAGATCAAAAGAGGCAAAGAAGGACATTATTACATAATGGTAAAAGGATCAATGCAACAAGAAGAGCTAAGAATCCTAAATATATATGCACCCAATACAGGAGCACCCAGATACATAAGACAAGTTCTTAATGACTTATAAAGAGACTTAGACTCCCACACAATAATAGCGGGAGACTGTAACATCACATTGTCAATATTAGACAGATCAACGAGACAGAAAATTAACAAGGATATCTAGGACTTGAATTCAGACCTGGAACAAGTAAACTTAATAAACATTTACAGATCAAATACACAAAACATACATTCTTATCAGTACCACCTCACACCTATTCCATAAGTGACTACATAATTGGAAGTAAATCACTCCTCAGTAATTGCATAGCATTTCATAGGTTTAAATGAAATATTGGTTGGCTGCTTGTTTGTTATTTTCTTCCCTTATTCCTTCCTGTCTCCATTGTTAAGCACAATTATTGGCATAAAAGAGGTTTTCAAGACCCATTTCTAGACTGCATTCTAGCCTGGGCAATAAAGCAATACTCCCATTCTCTCTCCCTCTTTCTCTTCCTTTTTCTTTCTCTCCTTCATTCTTTTTTTTTATTTCTCTCTTTCTTTCTTCCTTTTTAAAAAAATAAATAAATTAGCCAATCATCATGGTATGTGACTATAATCCCAGTTACTCAGGAGGGGAGGATCCCTTGGGCCCAGGAGTTCAAGGCTGCAGTGAGCTATGATCATACCACTACACTCCAGCCTGGGCGACAGGGTGAGACTATGCCAAAAATAAAAATAGACACCAGTCACATTAAATTATGGACCCCTCCTACTCCAGTGTGACCTATCTTAACTAATTAAAAAAAAAAGACTGATAGGAGATTAAGAAAAAGGTATCAGCTATTGTTTCTATTTGCTGTTTCTTTCTGAAGTGTGGTCTCTTTATTAAAGCAAAGGTACTTGGCTTTTGGAACCTGGTAACTACAATCCAGCTGGATGTCTTTTATGGAAAGTGGCAGGCAGAGCCAGAGGACACTATTCTCTATGATAAGTTAACTGACTGAGTAGGAAAAAAGTTAGGCCTGGTTTACAGAAGTTGCTACATACACAATATTCTGGCAGCAGTTGTAGTGCTTTGCCATGGCTCTGTAAAGAAGTAGAGTAGGGCAATTTTGGTATTAAAAAGAAAGAAACGTCTCATTGTTTACTCTGAGAAGGTGCGGCATGATGTAGGGATCCATACTGTATCATGGGCAGGGGTCAGTAGGTCGGCCAGGTGGAAAATGGCTTCTAAGAAGCAAGATTAGAGAATCTATGACAATGTGATTTAGTGAAGAGGTTGATGAATGGACTTTTCAGAATGGGCCACAAGTATAATATTTGAGTTTCACATGAACTTTTGTCAAAAAGCTGCACTACAGAATCAGCTCTTGATAAACAAATGGATAACACAAACAACTTTGTGGATGTCAATTGTTCTGCTCTTCCAAACACTCCAGTGGTTACTCAAAGTACTCAACAATAAAGTACTCATGGGGCAGTGATAGAAGCCATGCATAGGCTCAACAATATGGACTATCCCTCACTGACTGGCCTGGATACTGTAGCAGGGACAAAATCTGAATATCTGACATGGTGTCATAACCCTAGATCCCAGTGAGTGCCTGGGTTACATAAAGATAACGTGATTTTTTTTTTCTTTCTAAAATAAGCATGTCTTCTAGATTTGCTTTTCCTTTCTACCTTATGTCTGCAAACATCATCACCAAGTGATCTTACTTAATGTTTTATACCCTATTATGTATCACATATGACATTGTTTCTCACAAAGTAAGCCACTTTATGTATATAAATTAAGATACAGTTGCCCTTGAATTTTATTGCTCTCATTAAATATCACCCAAAAGCAATTAATTTTACAGAATCAAAGAATGGGAAGCTGCAGACCATTTATAACATCAGCTGGAAGAAAAACACCTTGTGAGTTTCGGGTGCTATCCTGAAAAATGTAGTAATTGATATTGGACCAGTAACCAGAATATAAAGTTTCTTTGAGGCTGAAGACAGGTGCTGGAACCAAGGTGTGAAAGTAGAAAGGCACTTCTCCCTGTTATTTCAAACAGATCTCTCAAAAAATGTTTGCTTTCTCTCCCCTTGACTTTGGATACTGCTTGCTTAAAGTTTTCTGTATTCAAAGGTGGAATATGTCTACCAGGGTCCCACGAAATGCTTCCACTCAGCCAGAAGCTAAGACAGCTACATAGTTATTCCAGGCTCTTCATTATACCAACTAACCACTAACAGGTTCATAGGCTTACATGACTGGCTGAAGCCACTGATCTGACTATTACCTACATTATGGGGACAGATGGGAGTTTGGAAGAACAAGCAAATCAACCAAAACCAAGAGCTCTTCTGGGCTACCTTCTATCACTGTAATATAAGGCAATAACTTTTGCTGGAAGGCTGTCACAACCCATAACCATCAGGGGGTTCCATCCCTCTAGAATGAAGGGATCTTCGCCAACCTCATTAGCAAAAGCTGCATAATAGGGTAAGCAGTAGAGGATAGCCATAAGAAACACCAGCTAAGGTGCATGGCCTAAGGCAGAAATAAGAAATATAAGCTAGCTGTATTTCCTTATTTACCATACCAAATCCATTCATTAATATACATACACACGGTGTTTTCTTTTTCAAATTAATTTTCCTTTCCTTTTCTCTCCTGTTAATCTCCAATTGATGCTGGCAATGTAAGTGAAAGTACCCATTCCTTAGACACTGTGGTAGTCTGGGACATGATTTTGGTTCTCCATTCTTCCCGTAAGTTTTTTGAGCTGAAGTATCATCCCAGTGCATTTCTTTTTGGCTTGAATGAGCATAACTGAGTACTATAGCTTACAACTAAGAACCCTGCCTGATACATATGGTGCGGTAGAAAGACATTTGGAGTCAAACATCGCTGAACTGGAATCCCAAGCCATTCATTTACTAAACTTGGATAAGTCACTTAATCTCTTTGAGTCTTGGTTTTTAATTACAATGGTAATGAGAGTCCTCACCTCACAAAGATTGTATAGATTAAATTAGTGTAATAAAAATACTGAATAGGTAGTTGGCTTCTAGAAGGTGTTTAAAACATTACAGTTGCCTTTATCTATAGAGCAATGGTTCTTTACCTTCCAGGATTACTAACACTTTTGAAAATCTAACGAAAACATTGAGTTTCTGATAAAAAATAAAATGTGCATATACATATCCACACAACTTCTGGCTTATCATTTCAAAAGTTTACTAGATCCACTAAAGTCCAATAAGGAGCCCAAAACCAAAACCCGATTAATAACACTTGCTATAGGTGATCACTTATGACTTATACATACTGTATTTTCACTTCGAGTGTTAAATACCTACTTTAATTCAACTCTTCTGCTACTACTATCCACACTCAATACACTTTTACTTTTATAAAGAATACTTACAAAAGGTTTTCACATTCATTATATCATTTAATCTTCACAAAAGTCCTGTGAGATCGGTATTATTATCATATTGTACAGATTAGAAGAAGATTTATTTTTTATTTCCCCATTGTAAATAAGCGTCATGAGGATATAGACCACATTGTTTTAGTCACCATTGTTTCTTCAGCACTTTATACCCTGCCTGGAACATGGTAGGTCCTCAATGTGTTTGAAATAAATGGAAACAAATCTGTTAAAAGGAAGTCTCACTTCTTGAATAAGATCTGTAATTTGATGTTAAATCAGGGTAAAGCTAAAATTCTATTAGATCTTCTCTGTTGGCTTAGCCCAACAATTTGGTAAGTTGTTTGTTGGATGGATAGGTTGATAGATGGATGAATAAATAAATATCTTATTTCTAAAAAGTTGAACCCTAAATTCAAACAAAAATTTCCATTTCTTTTATTGATTACTGCCCAAAATATAGCAACTTAAAACAACCATTTTATTTTGCCCTCAATTTCATGGGTCAAAGCCTTGGGAAAGGCTCAACTGGGTAGTTTTATCACTAAACCATGTGATATCATCTGGGGGAAATGGGACTGGAAGATCATTTTCACGCTGAATTTTTCATTCACTTCCCTGTGCCTTGGCAGGAACAGCTGGAAAGCTGGTCTCGGCCGAGTTCCTCTCCCTCTTCATTCTGTGTCAGAGTCTTTCCACATTGCCCCTCTAGAAAGGTAGTCAGACTTTTTACACAGCAGCTCACGGCTCCAAAATGAGAAGCAAAACCTTCAGGTCACTTAAGAGCTATGTCTAGAACTGAAGTATCATTTCCACTGTATTCAATAGGTCAAAGTAGTCACAGGCTAACCTGTGACTCGAGGAGTGAAAAAATAGATCCCATTTCTTTATAAGAAGAGTATCAAAGAATGTGCAGTGCAGCCATTGTTAATCTGCTATGGTTTCCTTAATCAAGACAGAAGGCTCATAAACATTAAACTATGGAGTTGCTCTTGTTGCCATCCTCAATCAGACTTTTCTCATGGAATAACTTTCATTTCCCAAATATCAGTAAATAATTCTGTAAACCCTTAGATTAAAATTAAATGAAGCTTGAATGCATATCTGAATTAATTTCCATGCTTCAGTGAGCATGTCTCAGGGGTAGCATAGGAGTGTCTGTGTTCTAGATATTTAAGGTAATTCAAATTTCTCCAAATCTGGTGGGATCAAACAGCCCAAAATATCATTACAGCTAAAAATTTACTCTACAGTAAAGTGTCATTACAAATCAACCCTGCACTATCCACCTCCTGGGCATGCAAAAAATTTAGCACTGCCACTTTTAGGATATTTTAGCATCTCAACAGGGAGTATGGCTAAATAAGAGCTAAAATAGCACAATGATCCCAGAAACTACATAGAAGAAAGAAAATACAAATAGCACAAACAAGCACAGGGCATCTCAGACAATCCCAAAGAGAAATGAAGTTTATTCTCAACACTAGTTTCTGGAGGCTCCATATTTTAAGGCATTTTACTTCAGAAGGTTTTGGTCACCCCAACCCTCCCAAATGCAAATCATTTCCACGGGCACAAAAACTGTTTTCTCGTTGTGTCATGATCTTAACCTCTACCTGTAACAAGCGTAATAAATATTATACATTTATTTTCAATGACCCTGGGCTTTTGCCATCTATTAACTGATCCAAAAAAAAGTGGTGGGGGGAACTGGCTGGTTTTGTTAACTCCAAATATGCACTTGGATCATTTTGGGCCACAGGGACTTTCAGAAGAAGGGATGCACATACTGAGGAAGAAAATATTCTATAAAAGCAGTATCTGCCATAATGTAGGTAAATTTAGAGACAAAGCAGAGAAAAGAAAAAGCAAGATGAGACTGGTGGAAACTATCAGTGTTAACCCCAGAGCAGACAGCTGAGAGAACTGCTTGGTGTCTGATGGGGCGTGATGATCCCAACCCATACATGGCAATCTCTCATTCCTGAAGCGACTAGAATGCAAGACCTATAAGAAGTAAGATCTTGATCCTTTGTTCACTCGTGTATCCTAGAAACTCTGAATGACACCTGGCATATAATGAGCACTCAATAAATATTTGTTCATTCTTACAAATGAAGCTTATGAAGATTGGCTGAAAAGAATTCAAGAGGCTAACTGAAGGTGGCTGTAGTCACTAGAGATCAATTCCTGCAGCAGGATCCCTGCCCAAGGCATACAGAACAGAACAAAGATACCAAAAAATACTGGGAAAATCTGAGAGTCTATGCCCAACAGGTAGAGTATAAGAGGATCTTTACCATGTTAAATGGAGTGACCAGCCAGATATAAGAAGAGAGAATCCATGCAGAAGCCCTATTCTGTGATGAAAGTGAGGATGAGAAAAGAGAGTAGTTAGGAGGCTGCTACAACCCTGTTATCACTTGAACACTCAGATCCCAAACCTGATGAGCAGAAAGGGGCACGGAAACAGAGTGGAGGGGGGACTATGATCCCAGGTGTGATCTGTGACACAAATTCCAAGATTTACTATACTTAAAGGATAGGAGTTATGTGATAAACATTACTATTTGCCTTCTTTTTCTCTGGATTGTCTCAGAATACTGGGTACTGTGTCTCAGTCCACTTCAAGGGGTGGGCATGCATAGAGAAACTGATATGGCCATCCTAACCCCTAAAGTAAGGCATTCACAGTCTCCCTTCTCCTGAGATATTCTGAATCTGAACAATTTTTCAGCAATACAGTATATAACAGCCATTCTCTAAAGTTTTGAATGCATCAAGAAGAACTAATTTAGGACCTAGAAATAGAAATTCCATTTGACCCAGCAATCCCACTACTGGGCATATATCCAAAGGATTATAAATCGTTCTACTATAAGGACACATGCACACGAATGTTCATTGCAGCACAGTTTACAATAGCAAAGACCTGGAACCAACCCAAATGCCCATCGATGATAGACTGGACAGGAAAAATGTGGCACATATACACCATGGAATATTATGCAGCCATTAAAAACGAGGAGTTCGCGTCCTTTGTAGGGACATGGATGAACCTGGAAACCATCATTCTCAGCAAACTGACACAAGAACACAAAATCAAACACCACATGTTCTCACTCATAGGCGGGTGTTGAACAAGGAGAACACATGGACACAGGGAGGGGAGCACTATACATGGGGGTCTGTTGTGGGGGAGTGGGGGGGACAGCGGGGGGGTGGGGAATTGGGGAGGGATAGCATGGGGAGAAATGCCAGATATGGGTGAAGGGGAGGAAGGCAGCAAATCACACTGCCACGTATGCACCTAAGCAACAACCTTGCATGTTTTTCACATGTACCCCAAAACCTAAAATGCAATTAAAAAAAAAAAAAAAAAGAAAAATTACCCATGGTAAATTTTGCATCCGAAGACTCACAATGTAAAACAAGAGAAGAAACAAAATCTCAAAACCAAGGTAGACCAGAAAATAATGAGTTTCAGCCACTGGTTTCTGTGGCACACAAAAAAGAAAAATCCATTAAACTGTGCAAAAAAATGAGGTCAAGTTTTGTGTTTTCGTTATTCAATGTTTTATTACCAAGAGTGCCTACAGTGATGAGTTAGTAACAAATGAAGAAATCTGGTCTTACACATAGAAGACACATCTTAATGCTATTAGAAGCCTTGTTCATTGAGTGGTTTATGGGTAATAGATGCTGTGCTCCCTTTTAGGACATCTATTGCTTCCTGGAAATATTTCTGCACACCTGGTCTCCTGACTCTGCCAGTCTGTTGTTTCTCTACTGCCCATCATAACCTCATCTCATGAGAGAATTACATTCAGTTGGGCCCCAAATTAAGAAGAGAAACATTAAACAGCCTAAGATGCTTACCTAATCAAGGAAGAGAACAACATTAAAGAGAATATATGGTAATACACATACATTAAAAAGAAGTCTAAGAAAATATTCAAACATTAAGGAGGTGAGTGGTGGAATTATGGGTGTTTTTTAAATAATCTCTTTTGTGCTCTTTTTATATTTTCCACAAATAATGTACATTATTTTTATACTCAGAAAACATCATCAAATTTTAATATATATGATCCTATTTTAATTTTTATAGATTGTGTATGTATATGTGTGTAAGTATTCTTGTATTTATATAGAAAATATCTGGAATTGCATACATAAAAATTATAAATAGTGATTCAGTTTGGGGAATGTGATTCAGGGTATGGAAGAAGAAAGGAGATGAAATTTTCCTCTTCTTTAACTCATCTATGTTTGAATTTGTACTATACAATAAACATTCATTATTTTATAATAGAAAAGAAAAAATAAACGACTATAAAAATGTTCTAATGTGTCCCCGTGGTAGTCAGGTCCATGGAAAATTAATCCAATGCTAAAATGAAATGAGTTAATGCTATGATGATGTGTAGTTATTAATATAATGATATATTGTTGTTAGTACACAGGTAACAATACTTTACCCTTGTATGTGTACGGTTCTTTTTTTCTTTAGCCTAACCTAAAGAAAAGAAACCTGAGGGCGAGTGATAAAATACAATTCTCTATACAAAATGAAGGGCTCATGCCTCACAGACAGACCTTCGAGAAAACAGGATGAGAAAAACGTGTAAGATCTGCTCCTTGAGGAAGTTAGGGAGCAGCAGAGAAAACTTCACACAGCAGAGGCGAGAGCACTAGTGTGGAAGCTACACACAGAATAACTTTCCCTGGAGGGCTTTAAAAATAGACTGGCACATCTAGAAGAGTAGAAATGTGCATTTCTGCTGAAGTCCAAGCATATGGCCTTGGTGACCCCTCAAGGTCCCTGCCAGTCCACTGATGTAAGCTTACACCCGTGATTCAGGCACAAGGGCTCCACCCCACCCTACAGTCTTCACTCCCCACATTCACTAGCTGCTTTATGTCCAGCGGTTATAGATGCTCCACACATCCTGCTATATCTAGAATTCTTGAGTCCAGCTCAATCTGGACAGAGAGTCTAATTGCAATCTCTTGCAAGAGACATGTTACTCAAAAGCAGGTTTAAAACATGAGCTCTGCAAAACTCAAATTAAGGGACATAATATAAAATAACAGGCCAGGCCAGGCCAGGCATGGTGGCTCAAGCCTATAATCCCAGCACTTTGGGAGCCGAGGCGGGAAGATTGCTTGAGCCCAGGAATTTGAGATCAGCCTGGGCAACATGGCAAAACCTCATCTCTACAAAAAATATAAAATATTAACCAGGTATGGTGGCACATGCCAGTAGTTCTAGCTACTTGAGAGGCTGAAGTGGGAGGATCGCTTGGGCCCAGGAGGTTGAGGCTGCAGTGAGTCACGATCATGCCACTGCACTCCAGCTGGGTGACAGAGCAAGACTCTGTCTCAAAAAAATAGTAAAATATAATAACTGATTTATAATCTTCAAAAATGTCAATATGTGAAATCAAGAAAAGACAAGATATATTCCTGTTTAAAGGAGACTAAAGGGACACGAAAACTAAATACATTGCACAATCCTAGACTGGATTACAAAACGTAATAGAAGGCATTATTGAGACAAGTAATAAAATTAGAATGTGGACTGTAGATTAAAGTGTATCAATGTCCAGTTTCCTGAATTTGATAACTATATTGTGTTTACATAGGAGAAAATCTTTCTTCTTAAAAAAGACATGAAAGCATTAAGTAGTAAATACACACACATACACACACATACACACACAGAGTTGAGACAACTATGACAAAATGTTTAAAATTGGTTAATCTGAAAAAGGGTCTGCAGAAGTTCTTTGTACTATTCTCACAAGTTTTCTGTACACTAGAAATTATTTCAAAGTAAAGAGTTTTTAAAAGTAGACATTAATGTTGGTATGCTGATTTATGTGTGTTGCTCCAGGATTCCTGCCTTCTCATCTGTTCCTCATCACTAGGAATGGCATTCATCTCAGCCAGCCTCGGACTCCTGCTTTCGACTTCATCCTTATCTCTGGAGCTGTCATAGTTCTGCCCCTCAGCTTGTCTCCCCTGTTTGCCCCTTCCCCTCTTTAACCCCACCCCCACTCAGCATCAGGACTCCAGCCACCTCTTCGGTTCCAGTCCTCATACAGGAAGCCCCACCTGAGGCTGTTCACATCTTAACATGACACTGTCTACCTTGCACTGAACAAAGCAAAATAAGCAACTCTCTTATATTCACAGGAGTTCAGAAAGCCACCAGAGAAATGGCTTGCTTGCAGTTTATTTCCATGTAGGCTAGGGTGAGAATCTAAACCTAGGACAGGAGATTACTTTGGAAGGGAGAATAGAAACTAATATTTATGAGAGCGACCCTCATGCTAAGTGATTTATGAGCATTATCTCAATCTTTGCAACATTTCTGCAAGGCAGCTTTTATTATCCCTAGTGCATAGATGAAAACATGGAGGCTCAAAAATAGTAAGTGGTTTGCTCAAATTCATGGCTACTAAAGTGATTAAGCCATTAATCAAACTCATGCCTTTCTGTTTCCAAACCTCAGCAACTTTACTATGTGGCATCCCAATTCTGTGAGCATACAGTTGAATAGTACTATCTGCACTGACATATAATTAATAATAGCAGATGGATTCCAAACTAATTTATGTAATATATTTTATTAAATTCCAATAAATATAAGCCATGTTGGATTAATCGTTAATACTTTCTATAAAGTTGTAAATAAAATTAAATCTGTTCAGGAAAAAAATACATGATTTTTGTTGTTAGGACTACTAGTGGGAGTATACACTGATCAATTCCATTTTAAAAGCAACTTGACATACGTAGCTACAGCCTCCAAATGTCTGTACCCTTTAACTCAGAAATTCCTGGCTGTGGATCCAATACTATAACTATAAGGGGTGAGCAACTTTATGAACCAAGATGTTCTTGACAGCGTTATTAACGGTAGTTAAAATAATAGTCTAAATGTCCAATGATAAGGGGTTGGATAAACAAATCATGGTGTATCTCCTCCTATAATAACAATTCAGCCACTGAAAATTATATTTATAGTTTATAATGACATGAAAAATTGAAATTACATGAAATTGAGTGAAAAAAAGCAAAATGTAAAATTAAATATAAAGAATCATTGTAGCTTTGGAGAAACCTTTAATATTTTAAAAGATTGTGTCTACCTACTGCATGGAGAATAAAATATAGGTTGGTAGGTCAACCACTTGTAAAACTACTACATTAGTCCAGAGGAACAATGACGAAGGTGGATTGGATTCAGATGTTAGTGTGGGAATCACTAAGAATCTGTCAGATTCTCTACATACTCTGAAGTGGAGAGGACAGGATTTCCTAATGGGTATGTCACACGTTATAAAAGAAAGAGTGGAGTCAAGGATGCCAGTGTATCTTTTGGCCTAAGCAACTAGAGATGTCATTTTCTGAGATGAGAACCCTAAGGAGGAGCAGGTTTGTGGTGAAAACATCAAGGTTTAGATTTGGAATGTATTGCATTAGAGGTTCTGGTCAGTTAGACAATCATGTGAGAATGTGAGGAAGCTCTTGGATATAGTACTCAAGTTCAAGGGAGAGATGAGAGTTATGAGTGTAAACTTAGGAACTGTCTACTTGGAGATAGCCCTGAAAGCCATCTGAGTCGATGATATCACTATGAAGTGTGTACAGATAGGGAACAAAAGAGGACCAAATGCTGAACCTGTTCAATTAGTGGTGGGAAGATAGGGAGAACTCAGCAAAGGACACAGAGAAGTAGCAGCCAGGAGGGTGAGAGGAATCATGAGAAAAGGCTGTGCCAAGCCAAGGTATGGAATTACAAAGGAAATGATCAGTGACCTCAAAAGATGGCTGCTAGGTTAAGCAGTGATTGATTGTCGAATGGTGGGACTTGAGTATTTTTTGTTGATTCCACTTTCCTAATAAAAATAAAAACAGCAATTCCCTGGAGTGAAAAAGGCAGGATAGAGACAGAAAAGTGGTGTCAGGGTGATGGCAATGTTCTATATATTGAATAGGGTATGGTTTACACAGGTGTGAACACTTTTCAAAACTCATCAAACTTTACACTTAAGATCAGTGCATTTCACTGTATGCAAATTATAGTCGAATAAAAATAAAAATAAATTCTATTTTTCACATTTTTGTATTTTCCAATATTACTATAATGAACATTCATTACTTTTATAATAAAAAATAAACATTTAGAAATGGAGGTTGGATTACTGCATATGTCAAACTTCTTTGAATTGTAAAGGTAAGAATTAGCAGGATATTATGTTTTCCCTCAACCAAAAACCAATGTAAATAATATTTGAATAGTGTATATAATGAAAACTTTGCCATGGATTTCCCAGGAGAAACTCACCTCTGCAAGTGAAAAGCCAATTCTTACAGATAAACCAGGAAACATCCACTTCACAGGTCAAGAATGGACAGTTCAGGCAATAAGTGATTTTTGCATTTTGCTATATAAAGCAATATAAAGAACACTGAAATCAGCACTGGAAGATAATATCAAAATGTAGCTTTGTGTTCTTGAAAAAGTCGGCTAAATTCTGTGTATAGGTTTCTCCAAAATGGCAATAATATTGTCTATCATATGTCACTCATGGTCTTGAGATAATTCCATCAGCTAATTATCAGGAAAAAAAAAACTATTTAGAAACCATGAAGAGTTTCACAAGTGCAAGGCCTCAGAAATAATTCAATATGAGGGCATAGGCAGTTCCATTTATCTCCATCACCCTTTAGGAAATGTGCCCTTTGAAGGTAGACATCAAAACCTCCTTCCTTCCTGGAAAAATAGCCCAGAGCAAATTCCCAAATAACTCTAAATCTGAAACATCATCTTTCTATAGTCAGTGCATTTTGGAGTGCAATCAGAAGCTTGTAACTTGAGGAACTGTCCAATGACTCTCCAATCTTCTTTTTCTACACCTCTTCCCCTTTCTCAAACCCATCAGAACAAGAGCCTCTTGTCTTTCTCAGTTAAGTTAGTTGAAAAGAAAATTTTAATTTATCTAAAAGGCATATCAACTTCCATATGTCCAAAACTGAAATCTCTTCTTCCTACTCCCAACCTGTAAAACCTACTTCTTTTCCTATGTAAAGAGCGATGTGAAACATTTCTATCATCTCCATATGTGATGTTTAAAGGCTAGATGGTAGTTCGTATTTTCTAGAATGAAAAACTGGACCAAGAAATCAGAAGACCAGAATGATAATCTGGGTTGACTTTAAGGACCCCAATAGCAAGCTAAATGACATGAGTTTTATCTTAGAAAAATGAGTGCCACTGAAGGTTTTCAATTTTTTTTAAGTAAGTGGTGTTTTAGCACGATTAGGTTGGATTTGGCAGGCAAAATGAATACAAATGGAATCAAGTGATAGGAGAGACCCCAAATGAAAATCTATTGATATGGTTTAGGAAATTGAAGTAAGGTCATAAGGACAGTGAGAATGGAACTGAAATAAGAAAATCAGAAATAGGAAACAGTTGTGAAGAAAATAAAAATACAGTTTAGGATATGATGAGTTTAAGGTGACAGCAGGATCCAAACAGAAACCTCAGGCAGGTACAACTGAAAATTCAAGAGTAGGAAACAGAAGAGAAGTACTAGCGTGGCTTCAAATATAATCACTTTGAGAAGAATATTCCATTCAATGTTGTCATAGAGGGTCTGTGTCTTTGCCTTTCTCAGAAAAGTATGATTATTATTTAATAACATACTTGACCTAATATATCAGAAATACACTTTGGTATATGAACAATGTTGTTAAAAATTTAGACATTTTGTATGTTTTTCATATTGTTCAAAAAAATTTTTGGCAATGCACCACACTATCATATAAACCCTATAATTACAAAAAAAGTAGTGTCATCATTTAAAACCAACTAGAAACACTCCTCCCCAGCTTCTTTCTACAGTCTTCAAAATCCAATGTGAGTTTTATACTTAATAGCACATCTCAGTTTGGGCTGGCCATATTTCGAGTGCTCAATGGCCACCTGTGGGTAGTGGCTATGGGACTGGACAGTGCAATTCTTGATGGAACCTTTCCTCCCCTCATGTTTAGCATTAATGGCAGAGGGCTGGAAGGAAAAGAAAAATTGATTATCAAGACAGAAGATTTTTCAACAAGGCATGTAAAAGTATGTTTGTATATGTACCTATGTGTGTGTTTGCATTTATGTATGCATGTATAATGACATTTATCAACCTTTTATTGTGTTCCAGGCAATGAATTGAGAACTTTAGACAGATAAGTATCTGAAATAGTTGAAATAAGTCTATGTAAGTGCTGTGAATATTATTCCCATTTTATAAATTTAAAAATAGTCTCAATAAGGTTAATCAGCTTTTTCAAATTATGCAGCAATTAGATGACTTTGAAAAAGATACCCATACTTTTTAAACAAAGGAAGTCTGAATCCAGATATCTTTGCATTTAATTTATATAAAGATTTATGAGATTTATTTTACATTTTTTTATGACAAAAATGCCACTCAGTCTTTTTTTTCTTTTGTGGCAAAAAGTTAAATGCTATCAATAGGACTAATTAATAATTCATGGTAAGCAATTTTTATATTATTAAATAATATTCAAAGTAATGATTGTAATTATTATGCATTTGATATCATATAGATGTACAACTATTTACTTAACCATTTCTCTTCTAGGTCTTAGTTCCCTCCATATTTAGTAACACAAATATCTTTTTCACTGGTTTAATTGGGCATGCAAAAAGATACAATAAAATACAGTTGAAAACAACATTGATTATTTCCCCAGTCATGGCTTTCTCTGGGGACCACCAATACAGCCATACTCCATCCTGCCTGACACCAATTGCCACAGTCAGGGTCTTAGCCCAGGTAGCTAAGAGACTTGGCAAAAGCCTCTGTGTCTACCCAACACAGGCACAGCTAACAAATAAAAAGCCCTAGGAGCAGCCCTGAAGACAGTTAAGCCAACTAAATGCCAAAATTGATGCCAAATCAGAACATTCTCTTGTATCTGTCAACTCCACAGGTAAGCAATGAACCTACATGCTCTGCTAACACGTGGCAAGTTTCCAGACCCAAGGCATCTCCTCCAATTGAGAACCAATTAGGCTGAAAGTACTTAACAATTAAAATCCTCCTCTCAGTATGTCCACAGTCCTATAAAATTCCAACAGATAATTGCAGTAGGAGTAAAAGACATCAAACTTAACAAGGCTTATAAAACACATCTCCAGTGACTCAAAGCTATGTGATGTTAGTAGGATTATTTAGTACTCACGGAGTACCTTTTTTCCTCCACCCTCCATTGATCCCACCCACAGAGATAATGAGGGAAGACAAATATAGAACTCTAAGTGAAACTGCACCATCAAGTCCAAGTTTAGGTACACAATGAGACATGATACTCAATAGACAAAATTTGGTTATTCTAAATTTCATTGACTGCTTGACTTGGAAACAGAATTTTCTTGAGATCTCATGGACCACATTTGTCCCATGGTAACTCCTTCTTTTCTGCTGTCTTCATCCTGGGTACATGCTCAGCATAGTGAGCATTTATTATTCTTTTGCTAGCAGGAAGGTTAGTAGAAAGATTCTCAGAAATATATAACACACAATGGGCACCCTCCTGGGATTTTTCTAGGAAAGAAGTAGCCTTAACAAAATTGTCAACCTCTACACATATCCTAGTCCCTTTAGGGCTTCAATTGTTCCCTCTATGGATTCTAAAATTGTTACAAGTTATGGCAAAAGAGAAAATGCTCATCTAAGACTGAACAAAAATCCAGAGATCTTTAGCAAAAGGTAACAACTACTTTTCTCACTCTGCTGGGTCTTACAAGACATCCATCACAGCACTTACAGCACTCTTTTTATTTTTTTTGCATTCTTCACACACACACACACACACACACACACACACACACACACACACACACATACAATTAATGTTTTTAAAAGTGTGGTCTGGCCAGGCATGGTGGCTCATGCCTATAATCCCAGTACTTTGGGAGGCTGAGGCGGGCATATCACCCAAGGTCAGGAGTTTGAGACTAGCCTGGCCAACATGGTGAAACTCTGTCTCTACTAAAATACAAAAATTAGCCAGGCATGGCGGCATGTGCCTGTAATAAAAAAAAAAGCTGAGGCAGGAGAATGCTTGAACCTGGGAGGCAGAGGTTACAGTGACGCTGAGTTCGTGCCACTGCACTCCAGCCTGGGTGACAGAGAAAGACTCCATCTCCAAAAATAAAAAATTTTAAAATTTTAAAAGTATGATCTATGGACCACTAATATCAGAATCTTGGGACTGAGGTGACTGACAAAATTCAGTTGCCTGGGACTCAGCCCCAGGTCAACTAAACTTGAATGTTCACAGGATGGGAAGTGGGATTCAGTTAGATGATAAAGTCTGACAACCACGTCAATGAACCCTAAATCTCTCAAGCACAGGGAATATGTCCCAGCAAGAGATAAAATATTTGGGACCAAAGTAAGGATTTTGTGATCTACCAGATAACCCCATGTAGGACACAAGCATTGGCCGTTTCTGCCTACAAGGACAAGCCCAGTCCTACGTGGCCTGAAAAGACTCCAACAGCCCATATCCCTTGTTATAAACTCTGAAATAGTTCACTTTATAAACGAAGCTCCTGGAGAGAATAGTGCACAATTTCTCTTTCTCATTGCCTGGGAAAAGGTCTTTGAGCAAGAATGAAAACAAGGATAATAATAGAATTGAGTTCCTGGGCTGCTCTAAGGAATTACCATTAAAATCAATCATGAAATAATTTTCTAACATAAAGTGTAACTTCTTAAAATAGGAGTAAGTCTGGATTTGTTTTTCCCCTACTTTGTTTATTAATTCATTTAGTTATTCAGTGATTCATTTTTCATTCAGTAAGTATTTATTGAGCACCTACCATGTACCAGGCACTGAACTAACAGCTAAGGATAAACAGAATAGACAAAGTCCCTGACTTTGTTTGGTAGAAATTTGGTTCATTTATTTACGCATTCATTCATTTTTTCATTCAAGAAATGTAACTAAACACACCATTTGGAAGAAACTAGGCTGGGCATTGTGAAGAATGTTTAGACAAATGACGTGTAAACCATATCCTTAAGCACTTTTCACTCTAACTGGGGTGTCAGAGACCCAGCTAGAAATGATTTATTCTAGTATTAGACAAAAGAAAATGACTAAGTACAAGATGAGATTGCTCTGACTCAGGTTGACTGAAAAGGAAAGATTTAAGCAAAGCTGTAAATTGAGGCGAATGTTGACATTCAGGTATGAAAAGAGTATTCATCTGCTGAATCCACAAGGGCAAAAGCAAGTATGCCCAAGTAATATTTGAGAAAGTGTAACAAGATGAGTGCTGTATAAGGTGTGTTTAAAAACTGGGGAGAAAAACAGCTGACCAATTGAAGGATATCTGGCTAAAAATTTGGTCTATGTTGCATCCCGATATGTGCATCTTCCTTTTCCATTTATTTATTCAATTATTTATGCAAAATATTAAGCACCTAATATTTGTCAGGCATCATACTAGGTGAGTGTATTAGGGTTCTCTAGAGGGTCAGAACTAATAGGATATATGTATTTATGAAAGAGAGTTTATTAAGGAGAATCAACTCCCACGATCACAATGTGAACTCCCAGGATAGGCCATCTGCAAGATGAGGCAAGGAAACCAGTAGTGGCTCAGTCTGAGTCCCCAAAACTCAAAAGTAGGGAAGCTGATAGTACAGCCCCCAGTCTGTACTAAAGGCCTGAAATCCCCTGGCAAACCACTGGTTTAAGTCTAGGAGTCCAAAAGCTGAAGAACTTGGAGTCTGATGTGGGCAGAAAGCATCCAGCATGGGAGAAAGATGAAGACTGGAAGACGCTGCAAGTCAGCTTCACCCCCTTTCTTCTGCCTGCTTTATTCTAATCATGCTGGCAGCTGATTAGATGGTGCCCACCCACATTGAGGGTGGGTCTGCCTCTCCCAGTTCACTGACACAAATGTTAATCTTTTTTGGCAGCACCCCCACAGATACACCCAGGAACAGTATTTTGTATCATTCAATCCAACCAAGTTGACACTCAGTATTAACCATCACACTGAGCACGTATAAAAGAGATCTCTGATCTCTATCCTTGAAAACCTAGGAAACAAGAGAGAAATAGTGAGTGCATGGCATATGTGCTACCTTTGCTATCTCCCTTGCCCATGGCTTTTCGGCTGAGCCTATATACAGCCTTGCAACATTTAAAAACAGTATTCTATGCAAGCATTTCCAAATAAAAAAAAAATTCAATGTAAGAGATATATGGAGGAGGGCTAAAATTTCCCAACCAAGGAGACCCTGGATTAGCCAGGTGCCAGTGGATCTGCCAGCTGACCAGAGAAACATGAGCACTGATGCATTTGGCTTAGCTCAGATCTGCAAAATATTCTATAAATCCATAGACTTTTAAGAAATAATATACAGCTGTTATTTTAAGCCATTAAGTTTTGAAGTGGTTTATGATGCACAATAGCAAATTGATAAAGAACTTGGTATTGCACTTCTGTCATAACTAAAACTTAAAAGATGTGACATTGGCTTTGGGTCAGAGTATCTGGCAGAAGCTAGAATAATGGTGAGGAAGCTGTTAAAGGAGACTGGAGAAATGATGTTCCTGACCTTCTTCACAAAACTGGAAAAAAAACCCTTAAACTTCATATGGAACCAAAAAAGAGCCCACATAGCCACGACAATCCTAAGCAAAAAGAACAAAGCTGGAGGCATCATGCTACCTGACTTCAAACTATACTGCAGGGCTACAGTAATCAAAACAGCATGGTGCTGGTACCAAAACAGAGATATAGACCAATGGAACAGAACTGAGATCTTGGAAGTAACGTCACACATCTACAACCATCTGATCTTTGACAAACCTGACAAAAACAAGCAATGGGGAAAGGATTCCCTGTTTAATAAATGGTGTTGGGAAAACTGGCCCGCCATGTGCAGAAAGCAGAAACTGGACTGCTTCCTGACACCTTACACTAAAATTAACTCCAGATGAATTAAAGACTTAAACATAAGATCTAACACCATAAAAACCCTAGAAGAAAACCTAGGCAAAACCATTCAGGACATAGATATAGGCATGGACTTCATGACTAAAACACCAAAAGCATTGGCAACAAAAGTCAAAATAGACAAATGGGATCTAATTAAACTCCAGAGCTTCTCTACAGCAAAAGAAATAATCATTAGAGTGAACCAGCAACCAACAGAATGGGAAAAAAATTTTGCAAGCTACCCATCTGACAAAGGGCTAATATCCAGAATCTACAAAGAACTAAGATAGATTTACAAGAAAAAGACAAACAAACCCATTCAAAAGTGAGCGAAGGATATGAACAGGCACTTTTCAAAAGAAGACATATATGAGGCCAACAAACATATGAAAAAATGCTCATCATCACTGGTCATTAGAGAAATGCAAATCAAAACCACATTGAGATGCAATCTCACTCCAGTTAGAATGGCGATCATTAAAAAATCTGGAGACAACAGATGTTGGAGAGGATGTGGAGAAATAGAAACACTTTTACACTGTTGGTGGGAGTGTAAATTAGTTCAACCATTGTGGAAGACAGTGTGGTGATTCCTCAAGGACCTAGAAATAGAAATTCCATTTGACCCAGCAATCTCATTACTGGATATATACCCAAAGGATTATAAATTGTTCTATTATAAAGACACATGCACACATATGTTCATTGTGGCACTGTTTACAATCGCAAAGACCTGGAACCAACACAAATGCCCATCAATGATAGACTGGACAAGGAAAATGTGGCACATATAAACCATGGAATACTATGCAGCCATAAAAAACAATGAGCCTGTGTCCTTTGTAGGGACATGGATGAATCTGGAAACGATCATTCTCAGCAAACTGACACAAGAACAGAAAATCAAACACCACATGTTCTCACTCATAGCCAGGTGTTGAACAATGAGAACACATGGACAGAGGGAGAGGAGCTTCACACACTGGGGTCTGTTGGGGGGGCTAGGGGAGGGACAGCATGGAGTGGGGAGATTGGAGCCGGATAACATGGGGAGAAATGCCAGATATAGGTGAAGTGGGGATGGAGGCAGCAAATCACATTGCCATGTATGTCTATACAACAATCCTGCATGATCTGCACATGTACCCCAGAACCTAAAGTACAATAAAAAAAAATTCAGGCAAAGTCTAATAGAACTTCTCTACTATTCAAAAGAGCTTAGAAGAATATTAAGTTGTGAGGTTTATCTCATGGAGTAGAATCCAACTATATTCACAGGAATTCACAATGTTTTTAATTCAGCTAGATTGGCAAATTTTGCCAGCCCAGAGGAAGAAAGAATTGCAACTCTATAGAGGTGTCTCACACTTGTAGAAAGACATCTCTGCCCCTAAGTTTCTATAGGGCAGAAAGCAGGAATATTTTCCAACATTCTCTTCTGAAGTGGGAAAGAAAAGTGGAAGAGCCATGCCAAGAACCATGGAGAACAATAGACTGACGAGCCTTCCCAGAGAGCAGAACAAATCAAAGAACATTTCCCATCTCCAGAGTAGGGTAAATGGGAAACATCTGCCCAGAAAGAGTTCAGAGTTTCCATGAACCAGTGACTGCTGTATATTTTCTATTCCTTCCCTTTCTAAACGAGAATACTTACATAGGTTATTCTGCCCTCATTTCATCACTCTATGTTGAGTATGCTTAGAGCAAATGCTTTTATTCCAGTACATAACTTTTTGAATCAAGAGGAGCATGTAATGAACTTGATATAGATTACAATGCCCTGGACTTCAAGCAGGATGCTGCAGCTTGAGATTTTGGAGGGTCCTGGGATGGGAGGAATATATTTCACATGGGGCAGCATGTCAATAATGGTGCCCAGAAGGCAGACTATGGTAGATTGAGTGGATTAGGGGACCCAGGTTTTCATAACTGCTATATCTTTCCCTTTTGGTACCACTGTCACACTCTAACTCTAGGCTTAACCAGGGGACTTGTTTTGATGAGTGAGAAAAACTTGACAACAGCAGAGCCTTGAAAATTTGCTCATGATTTCTGCCTTCCCTCTTTGATTCCTACCACTGCCTGCTAAAGGGAATGAGAGACACATAGAAGAGAGACAAGTTGTTCTAGCTGAACCTATACTAGATTAAACCATCCCCTGTCAACTTGCCAGCTGACTGCAGATGCCCAAGCTGGCAAAATGAGCTGAGCCTATCCTAGATTATAAGAATCTTTCAGCCAGCCAGTACCCACAAGAAATAATGACCACTAAGGTTATGTTACACAGCAAGAGCGAACTGATACAGACAGCATATGTGATGAAATCCATTTACTATCTCAGTAGTTAAGTTTCTTTTAAAGAAGTTTGAGGCAAATTTGAAGGATACTCTCTCATTAATAGATTCATCTTTTTAGTGATAGTCATAAAATCTCAGCTAGATGGACATCTCTATATTTACAAACAGATAAAAAGAATAGCAGAGAGGCAATTACCAATATGAGAATTCAAGTCAATGTCTGAATCATTGAAAACAGCCTTAGTCAGAGATGTGATTATGCCATCTGCCTTAGTCCATTCTCACACTGGTAATAAAGACATAACTGGGGCCAGGTGTGGTGGTTCACACCTGTAATCCCAGCACTTTGGCGGGGCTGAGGCAGGTGGATCATGACGTCAAGAGATCAAGACCATCCTGGCCAACATGGTGAAATCCTGCTCTCCTAGAAATATAAAAATTAGCCGGGCATGTTGGTGCATGCCTGTAGTCCCAGCTACTCGAGAGTCTGAGGCAGGAGAATTGCATGAACCTAGACATGGAGGTTGCACTGAGCCGAGATCGTGCCACTGCACTCCAGCCTAGTGACAGAGCAAGACTCCATCTCAAAGAAAAAGAAAAGAAAAAAAAGGGCATAACCAAGACTAGTAATTTATAAAGGAAAGAGGTTTAACTGACTCACAGTTCAGTATGTCTGGGCAGGCCTCAGGAAACTTACAGTCATGGTAGAAGGGGAAGCAAGCATGTCCTTCTTCATGTGATGGCGGGAAGAAGAATGAGAGCCAAGCAAAAGGGGAAACCCCTTATAAAACCATCAGCTCTTGTGAGAATTGATTCACTGTCACAAGAACAGGATGGGAAAAACTGCTCCCATGACTCAATTAGGTCCACCTAGCACCTCCCCATGACATGTGGAGATTATGGAAACTATAATTCAAGATGAGATTTGGTTGGGGACACAGCGAAAGCATATCACCATCATAGACCAGCTCAGCCTCTTAAATGCAGAATGATACCAAGGAGACCATGCTTTACTTAGGAAGGATTCTACTTTAATTACATTTAGTAATTAGATAATGTCTCAGTTAAAAAATTATACTTTAGATGAATGGGGGGTTTCTCAGTGGTGTGGAAGAAGAGAAGATTGATCTATGAGATGTATCAAGGACAATCCAACTAGTTATAGGGACTAGTTGCAGAAGGGGAAATGTGAAAAAGGAGGCATCAAAGGTCATCACAATTTAGTCATTAATCACTTAAAAACCTTCAATAGCTTCACAGAAACTTATGTGATGTCTCTACTAAAGTCTAAACTCCATCAAGAACCAAATAATTAAAAATCATCATCATCACTATAATGAAAGCTAACATTTATTGAGTGTGTATTCATATTACATGTCAGACAGTGCACTAAGAAATTTGCCTTCATTATCTTGTTTACTTTTTACTATATCCTTGGAAAATAGGAATTGATATTATTCCCATTTTACACATGAGAAACTAAAGTCTAGGGAACTTGAAGTGGCTTGCCCATGGTCAGCCAGCTAAAACACAACAGAGTTGAGTCAGGGTTCAGAGGACTTCCTCTGACTTGAAAGCATTTATTCCTAAACACTATCCTATTCTTTCTCTCTTATTGGGATACTTGCTAGCTCCCCGATGCCAGCTCGGGTTTGTCATGGTATATACAATACATATTTGTTGAGTTAATGAATGAAGAAGTGAGAAGAAGTACTGCAAGGAGAAGGCAAGAAAACTTTGGACTTTATTATGCCAATAATAGAATGACAATTCCTCCACGTGTTCAGTAAGAAATTAGGAAGATGACATTTGCAAAAGAAATTAAGCGAACATAGGTTTTTGGCATATTTGATATAAAAGAAAATGGGTTATTTATACAGATTAGAATGACCTTTGTGTATCTGGAGGCAAAAGGTAAAAAAAAAAAAAAAATTGCAGAAAAAAAGAGGTCACCAAAATGAGCCAGTGCTTTGGGAGTTTGCTGCTAAGAAAAAATGCTTCACTAGGTTATGGTCAAGCAGGGCCATGCTGTAAAGCATTCTTCCCAGGGCACAACTGCTTCCATATTACCTCCCCTAATTAACAAGAACAGCTGAGAATTCATTGATTATGTCCCTACATGTACTACTCACTCTGCCAGACCCTTGATAATGTAATTCATAATTTAAGCTTCATGGAAACACTCTGAGTTCAATATTATTATTTCCATTTTACTGATGAAGTTCAGGGAGAGAAAGATCCTTCTGCTAGAAATGGTGGAGAGGTACAAACTTAGATCTGTCTAACATTAAAACTCTTTCGCATTTTTCTATATCAGGCAAACAGAACTGCCAGACCACTGACTGTGAAAGAGAGAATTCACCCCTCTTGCATTCAATGGACAATATTGAAGAAGAAACTTCTCTTTCTTCTAATACATTTTTCCAAGAAAAGAAAAAAGTAATAAACATGAATACTCATTTTCAATCATGTGTACATAAATAGACTCAGTTGAATGATTACAGCAATATCGATTCCTTTACTTAATTTCTTAAAAAGAAAGATATATACCCAACTTTGATTGAGCTACCATAATATCATGAAGACAATATAAAACAGTTAAAACAGCAGCAAGTTGCCCTTTCTTTTCCAGCTTAGTGTCTTTATTCTTTTCCATCCTCAATAACTATCTATAACACTTTTGTCCATGTCAGAATATAGGTTTGACTAAGAATTTGGTCAGCCCCATTATAATGCCTTGCATGGCATACAAGGTATTCTCCATGAGATAGAGTCCATGTCACAGAGGTTTTGCAGTGGAAAGTTGGAGTCTTTTCATCACCTTAGTTACATACTCTGGTGTTAGTGGAAGGATTCCTCCATTCCTAATAGGATCTGGGAGAGTTAAGAATCCTATGATGGGCACCCTGTGGAGACACAGTTTGCTTGTTGTCCAATTAGCTGTTAGTTTGCCTCTTTCCTGGAGTGTCAGTATAGATTCCACCAAACAAAAGCATTATCTTTCCCCTGTCTAATTCCTGTTTACTCTTTAAAGCTTTAGAAGCAGGCACTTTTTTTTTACCAATATTTCAAGTTACTTCTGACTTTCAATCTTCTTTAATTGTCATCTAAGGACATGCATTATCTCCCCCAAGACACTGTCGTTTCTTATAAGCAGAGAAGCCCTAAACAGGAGTTTGAGTGATGACAAAATAAAACTGAGAAGAGAGACCCAGACTGAGAAACTTATTACACAAAATAGGGTAGGATAAGTAACAGAAGGCTGATCCAGCTATACTCTAGATGAGTCATCAGAGCTTGGTAACCATACAGGAGAGAGGTAGCAGTCCAGTCAGACAGGCAGTATAACAGGGCGGTAAGTCAGGCAGGGAGACCATGGAGATGAACCTTCCAGATAAAAGTAATATGAATAGGTGGTCAGCACCAGAGAACTAGCATGGCTCCAGCAGGGCCTGGGCTTTTGGAATAAGACCCAGTCTTCAGATTGTAGGAAGGGGATCTGCTGGCAACAGATGCAGGCTCCAGGAGTATGAGAGCCCTGGAAAAGAAATAAAGATAGGAGAGAACAGGACAGAAATGCTAGAAGTGATTTAAGCTTAGGAGTTCAGAGAATTTGGACTAGGTCATGAAAATATGCCATATCAGCAGTCAGAATGATGGTTTTGAGCCCCTATGCCAGATTTAGAGCAAAGTGTCTCCCAGAGTACATTTTAGCATTAGTTCTCAGCTTGTCTCAGGGAGCCATTTATGAGGTTTAGAGAAAGTAAGCCAGCCCCTGAAATGACTTATAGATTACATATTTTTAAATTCCACCATGGGTTTACATCTAGAGCTCTGTATGAAGAAGACAATTATCACATGGAACTAAGCATATTATATGTGCTAAACACCAGTCTAAGTGCTTGACATGAGTTATCTCATTTAACGACATCCTAAGATTGTATATACAATTATCCACCAAATAACATTTTGGTTGACAATAGGCCACAGATGGCAGTGGTCCCAAAAGACCATAATATCATATTTTTACTGTACCTTTTCTATTTCTAGCTATGTGTAGATACACAGATACTTACAATTGTATTATAATTGCTTACAGTATTCAGTACAGTAACCTGCTATATAGGTTTATGGCTTAGGAGCAACAGGGTATAGTATATAGCCTGAGTGTGTAGTAGGCTATACCACCTAGGTTTGTGTTAGTACACTTTATAATGTTTATACAAAGATGAAATTACCTAATGACACATTTCTAGAAACGTATCCCTGTTATTAAACAATTAATAATTGTACTATTATTACTACTTAATAGAAAGAAAGCCAAGGCCCAAACAGATGAAATAAATTGCCCAAAAGCTGGAAGCACTCCATTTGAAAACCAGCACAAGACAAGGATGCCCTTTCTCACCAATCCTATTCAATGTCATATTGAAAGTTCTAGCCAGGGCAATCAGACAAGAGAAAGAAATAAATGTATTTGCATAGGAAGAGAGGAAGTCAAACTATCTTTGTTGGCAGATGACATGATCATATATCTAGAAAACCTCATCATCTCAACCCAAAAGCTTCTTAAGCCAGTAAGCAACTTCAGCAAAGTCTCAGGATATAAAAAATCTGGAGACAACAGATGTTGGAGAGGATGTGGAGAAATAGGAACACTTTTACACTGTTGGTGGGAGTGTAAATTAGTTCAACCATTGTGGAAGACAGTGTGGTGATTCCTCAAGGACCTAGAAATAAAAATTCCATTTGACCCAGCAATCCCATTACTGGGTATATATGCAAAGGATTGTAAATCATTCTATTACAAAGACACATGCACACATATGTTCATTGTGGCACTGTTTACAACAGCAAAGACTTGGAACCAACCCAAATGCCCATCAATAATAGACTGGACAAGGAAAATGTGGCACATATACACCATGGAATACTATGTAGCCATCAAAAACGATGAGTTCATGTCCTTTGTGGGGACATGAATGAATCTGGAAACCATAATTCTCAGCAAATTGATACAAGAACAGAAAACCAAACACCACACGTTCTCATTCATAGCCGAGTGTAGAACAATGAGAACACATGGACACAGGGAGGGGAGCATTATACACTGAGGTCTGTTGGTGGGGGCTAAGGGAGGGACAGCGTGGGGTGGGGATGTTGGGGACAGATGACATGGGGAAAAATGCCAGATATAGGTGAAGGGGGGATGGAGGTAGCAAACCACATTGCCATGTGTGTACCTATGCAACAAATCTGTATGATCTGCACATGTACCCCAGAACCTAAAGTACAATAAAAAAATTCTAAAAAAAAAAGAAAAGAAAATCAGTGTGCAAAAATCGCTAGCATTCCTATATGCAAACCGAAAGCCAAATCATGAATGAACTCCCATTCACAATTGCCACAGAAAGAATAAAATACCTAGGAATACAGCTAACAAGGGAAGGGAAGTACCTCTCAAAAAGAACTAAAAACCACTGCTCAAAGAAATCAGAGAGGATAGAAACAAACAGAAAAACATTCCATGCTCATGGATAAGAAGAATCAATATTGTGACAATGCTCATACTGCCCAAAGTAATTTAGATCCAATGCTGTTCCCATTAAACTGCCATTGAAATTCTTCACAGAATTAGAAAAAAACTATTTAAAATTCTTATGGAACCAAAAAAGAGCCCAGATAGCCAAGACCATCCTAAGCAAAAAGAACAAAGCTGGAGGCATCACACTACCTGATTTCAAACTACAAGGCTACAGTAACCATAACAGCATGGTACTGGTTCAAGAACAGACATAAAGACCAATGGAACAGAATAGAGAATCCAGAAATAACACCACACACCTATAACCATCTGATCTTTGACAACCTGACAAAGCAACCAATGGGAAAATAATTCCCTATTAAATAAATGGTGCTGGAAGAACTGGCTGGCCACATGAAGAAAACTGAAATTGGACTACTTCCTTATACTATAGACAAAAGTCAACTCAAGATGGATTAAAGACTTAAATGTAAAACCGAAAACTATAAAAACCCTGGAAGAAAATCTAGGCAATACCATTCAGGACATAGGCATGGTCAAAGACTTCATGAAGAAAACGTCAAAAGCAATTGCAACAAAAGCAAAAACTGACCAATGGGATCTAATTAAAGAGCTTCTGCTCAGCAAAAAAAGAAAAAAAGTATCATCAGAGTGAACAGAATGGAAAAAAATTTTTTGCAATCTATCCATCTGACACAGGTCCAATATCCAGCATCTACAAGGAACTTAAACACATTTACAAGAAAAAAAATAAACAATGCCATTAAAAAGTGGGGAAAGGACATGAACAGACACTTCTCAAAAGAGGACATACCTGCAGCCAATCACATATGAATAAAAGCTCAATATTGATCATTAGAGAAATGCAAATCAAAACCACAATGGGATATCATCTTATGCCAGTCAGAATGGCTATTACTAAAAAGTCAAGAAAACAGACACTAGCAAAGTTATGGAGAAAAAAGAATGCTTTTACACTGTTGATAGAAATATAAATTAGTTCAACCATTGTGGAAGACAGTGTGGTGATTCCTCAAAGACATAGAGGCAGAAATACCATTCAACCCAGCAATCACATTACTGGATATATACTGAAAGGAATATAAATTATTCTATTATAAAGATACATGCAGCACTATTCACAATAGCAAAGACATGGAATCAAACTAAACATCCATCAATGATAGACTGGATAAAGAAAATGTGGTACATATATACCATGGAATACTATGCAACCATAAGAAGGAACAAGATCATGTCCTTTGCAGGGATATGGATGGAGCTGGAAGACATTATCCTCAGCAAACTAACACAGGGACAGAAAGCCAAATACCTCATGTTCTCACTTATAAGTGGGAGCTGAACTATGAGAACACATGGAAATGTTAGGGGGAACAACACACACTGGGGCCTGTCAGAGGGTGGGTGGGGAGGAGGGAGAACATCCAGAAGAATAGCTAATGCTGGGCTGAATACCTAGGTGATGGGATGATCTGTGCAGCAAACCCACACATTTACCTATGTAACAAAGCTGCACATCCTGCACATGTACCCCTGAACTCAAAATTTAAAAAAATAAATAAATTGCCCAAAGTCATGCATTGAGCAGATAGTGAAGCTGGAATACAGATTCAAATAACTACTCAACAAAAGCCAATCTTTAAGATATATTGCCAATGTTAGTCATACAATTTTACACAACAAATATCTGCTGAAGTCTTATGTGGCAGACTGTGCTAGCTATTAGTGTCTTAAAAACAAAAAAATATATATAAGTACTATCTATGCCTTTAAGGAGCTTAAAGTATAAGGCACATACAGATGCATTAAAGGTAGAAATACTACAGCGCTGTGATGGGAGGCTAGAGGGTGCTATGAGAGCACTTAGCACAGGAACTGAATACTCCCTGAAGGTGAGGCCTCTTAGGTGAAGTGATGAATGATTAGAGGTCAAAGGATGGAGAGGAAGGGGAAAGAACAACTTGCTCAAAGCTCCAAAGGCAAAAAGAAACATAATTCTTTCAAGCTAGTGAAAGATACTCTGCATGACAGGAGTGTAGAGTATATAAAAGGATGAGAGAAATCAAACGAGATCCAGCGAAGTGGACAGAGGCCTGATTCTGATTATGCCGGGCCAAGGAGGTGACATTCAGGAGTCTGGACTTCACCTTGAGGGAAAAACTAGGAAAGAATTTAAAGAGGAAAGTAACAGGATCAGATGTGTATTTTGGAAAAATTACTTTGACTTCTGTGTGGAAAGAAGAAATAAAACAATGGGTGAATAGATGGAGGGATGGATTGATGGACAGAAAACCAATTCTTGCTCTTACTACTTTATGAAACAGTTTTAAGTAGGTTTGATTGTTCCTACAGCCCATCTGCCTCTCAGTATTCTGATAGGAACTAGAGCCCAGAAGATATCACTAGAGAGGCCAAGTCTACCAGCAGGAAAATGATCTTACTAAAAATAATGAATGGTTTTCACTTAACAGTGGGTTATTTCCATGCTCTATATGGACTCTTATGCTCCCATCTCAGCAAGAAACTTGCTATAGATCCAACAAGTCATCGACAACCAATCACTGCTATTACAGTAACTGTAAACATATGTTTTCTGCGTTTCCCACATCCCTGTAGTGGTACTACGGGTTGTAGTTCAATGCAGAGAAAAAGGAGCACAGAGAAGGTCTGGAATGTCTGATGTCATACCAGCCATGCACAAAGTTTTGGCCTTATGTGATAAATCATACCTTCCACATCTGTCATTGGAAAAACTGAAAGAGGGCACATCTCTTCTGTGTGTGACCTAATGGTTTTCTCCCAACACTCAACAAGCCCATTTAAAGCACAGGTTGGCAAGGGTCACCTTCCTCACCATCACACATGTTCTAACAATCCAGGTGCTCATAGAATATAAAAGTTCTGTAACGGACAAGAACCACACAGCTTTGAAGAGCCTAAGCTAATGCTTTTCTGAAGGGATTATGTGTAGACAACTCTAATTGTTGCATTGAATCTGTGTCCTTCTTTGCTTCCCTCCTACCTGTCTTTGTCTTTTTTTATGTACGTGCCTGCTCTACCCTTTTACCTCAGGTTATTCTCCATGCAGAAAACTCAGTGGGAGAGAGGGGCCTGTAATAGTGACTCACCTTAAGCACCAGCAGACAAAGCAAAAGGTGGTGATTTTAGATCTTTTTCGCAAGAACATGTGCAGCCTAGAAACAGAAAGGGCAAATGTTCAGAAAAAAGAAAACAGGCAACACGCTAGACAGTTTTTCTGTAAGATCAAGACACTTTCCTGTAAGATCAAGTTGAGACATTTTTACTTATTAGCAAGACTAGTTTAAGAAAATTTTTAAGTCATTACGTCTACAAAAATGACCCAGTATTAACATCATACTAAAATGACAGATGCAGATGTCAGTAGGGAGAACATATTGAACAGTATAAAGGGCTCTAAAAATGCAAAGCATTATGGCTAGGTTTTGTTTTCTTGTTTTGGGTTTTTTTTTTTAATTTCATGAGTACATAGTAGGTGTATATGTTTATGGAGTATATGGTACGTTTTGATACAGGCATGCAATGTGTAATAATCACATCAGGGTAAATGAGGTATGCATCACCTCACACATTTATCTTTTGTGTTACAAACAATTCAATTATACTTTTAGTTCTATTAAAATGTACATTTAAATTATTATTGACTATAGTCATTCTGTTGTGCTATCAAATACTAGATCTTACTTATTCTTTCTAACTATTTTTTGGCCCCTTTATCCCCACTAACCCCCATTCCCCTGCTACCTTTCCCAGCCTTTGGTAACCACCCTCTACCCTCTATCCATGGGTTCAATTGTTTTAATTCTTAGCTCCCAAAAATAGGTGAGAACATGTGAAGTTTGTCTTTCTGTTCTTGGATTATTTCACTTAACATAATGACCTGCAGTTCCATCCATATTGTGGCAAATGACAGGATCTCATTATTTTCTATGGTTGAATAGTACTCCATTGTGGAAACGTACTGTAATTTTTTTATTCATTCATCTGTTGATGGTTGCTTCCAAATCTTGGCTATTGTGAGCAGTGCTGCAATAAACATGGGAGTTCATGTATCTCTTCATTGAATATATTGATTTTCTTTTTTTAGGGGGGCATCTACCTAGCATTGGTTGGTGGATCCAATGATAGCTCTGGTTTTTGAGGACCCTCCAATCTGTTCTCCATAGTGGTTGTACTAATTTACATTTCATCAACAGTGTATGAGGGTTCTCTTTCCTCTACATTCTTGAAAGCATGTGTTATTGACTGTCTTTTGGATAAAAGTTATTTTAACTAAGAAGAATTGAGATGTCATTATCATTTTTATTTACATTTCTCTGATAATAAGTGATGTTGAACATTTTTATATACCTGTTTGCCATTTGTATGTCTTCTTTTCAGAAATGTGTATTCATATGTTCTGCCTATTTTAAACATTGGATTATTGAGTTTTTTTTCTTATAGAGTTTGTTTGAGCTCCTTATATGCTTCATTTATTAACCCATTGTCAGATGGGTAGTTGCAAATATTTTTTCCCATTCTATGGGCTGTTTTCTTCACTTTGTTGATTGTTTCCTTTGCTATGAAGAAATGTTTTAGCTTGATATAATCCCATTTGTCCATTTTTGCTTTGGTTGCCTGTCTGTGCTTGTGGGGTATTACTCAAGAAATCTTTGCCTAGTCCTATGTCTTGAAGAGTTTCTCCAATGTTTTCTATTAGCAGTTTCATAATTTGTGGTCTTAGATTTAAGTTTCTAATCCATTTTGATTTTATTTTGCATTTGGCAAGGGATAGAGGTTTAATTTGATTCTTCTGCATATAAATATCCTGTTTTCACAGCATCATGTATTGAACAGACTATCCTTTTCCCAATGTATGTTCTTGGCACCTTTGTGGAAAATGAATTTACTGTAGATGTATGTATGGATTTGTCTCTGAGTTCTCTATATTCTGTTCCTTTCATTGGTCTATGTATCTGTGTTTATACCAGTAACATTCTGTTTTTCATAATACAGCTCTGTAGCATAATTTGAAGTGATGCAACTTAACTCCTCCAGTTTTGTTCTTTTTGCTCAAGATAGTTTCGGATATTTGGGTCTTTTGTAGTTCCACAAATATTTTAGAATTCATTTTTCTATTTCTGTGAAGAATGTCATTGGTTTTTTGATAGAGATTGCATTGAATCTATATATTGCTTTGGGTGGTATTGACATTTTAACAATATTGATTCTTCGAATCCATGAACATGTAATAGCTTCCATTTTTTGTATCCTCTTCCATTTCTTTTATCAATGTTTTATAGTTTTCATTGTAGAAATATTTCATTTCTTTTGTTAAATGAATTCCTAGTTATTTAAATTTTTTAAAATTTATTTATTTTACTTTAGGTGCATACTATATCTGTCATTTCTCCTCATGTTATCCCTCCCACCCTCCCCTCCCTCTCCACCCCCAGCTGTCTCTCCCCTACCTCCCCCAACTGCCCCCAGTGTGTGATGCTCCTCTCCCTGAGTCCACATGTTCTCGTTGTTCAACACCCACCTATGAGTGAGAACATATGGTGTTTGGCTTTCTGTTCTTGTGTCAGTTTGCTGAGAATGGTGGTTTCCAGATTCATTCATGTCCCTGCAAAGGACACGGACTTATCATTTTTTATGGCTGCATAGTATTCCATGGTGTATATGTGCCACATTTTCCTTGTCCAGTCTACCATCGATGAGCATTTGGGTTGGTTCCAGGTCTTTGCTATTGTACACAGTGCTGCAATGAACATATGTGTGCATGTGTCTTTATAGTAGAATGATTTATTGTTCTTTGGGTATATACCCAGTAATGGGATTGCTGGGACAAATGGAATTTCTATTTCTAAGTCCTTGAGAAATCGCCACACTGTCTTCCACAATGGTTGAACTAATTTACACTCCCACCAACTGTGTAAGAGTGTTCCTATTTCTCCACATCCTCTCCAGCATCTGTTGTCTCCAGATTTTTTCATGATCGCCATTCTAACTGGCGTGAGATGATAATCTCATACAAGAAATAACTAAGTTTTTATTTTATATATAGCTATTGTAAATGAAATTAGTTTCTTGATTTCTTTTTCAGATTATTTGCTGTGGGCATATAAAAAATGCTACTAATTTTTGTATGTTGATTTTGTATCCTGCAACTTTACTGAATGTGTTTATTAGTAATAGTAGTTTTTTGGTTGCATCTATAGGGTATTCAAAATATAAGATCATATCATCTGCCTACAAGGATAACTGGATTCTTCCTTTCCAATTTGGATGCCCTTTATTTCTTTCTCTTGTCTGATTGTTCTAGCTAGGGTTTCCAGTACTACATTGAATAATAGTAGTAAAAGTGGGCATCCTTGTCATAGTCAAGATCTTAGGGGAGTTTCTGTTTTTTCCCATTTGTTATGATACTAGTTGTGGGTGTGTTAAATATGGTTTCTATTATGACTATACCTTTTTTTAGGGGTTTTATCATGCAGAGATGTTGAATTTTTTCAAATGCTTTTTCAGCATCAATTGAAATGATCATATGGTTTTTGTCCTCCATTCTGTTGATATGCCATATGACATTGAAACATTTGCATATGTTGAATGATCTTTGCATCCCTAAGATAAATCCCACTTGGTCATGATGAATGATCTTTTTGATGTGTTGTTGAATTCAGTTTGCTTGTATTTTGTTGATGATTTTTGCATTAATATTCATCAGAGATATTGACCTGTACTTTTTTTTTTTTTTTTAATGTGTCTTTGGTTTTGGCAGCAGGGTAATACTGGCCTCATAGAATGAGTTTGGAAGTATTGCTTCCACCTCTATTTTTCATAATAGTTTGAGTAGGATTGATACTAGTTCTTCTTTAAATGTTTGGTAAAATTCAGCAGTGAAGCTATCGAGACCTAGGCTTTTTTTTTGCTGGGAGATTTTTCTATTATGGTCTTGATCTTATTACTTGCTATTGCTCTGTTCTGGTGTTGTATTTCTTCATGGTTCAATCTTGGAAGGCTGTGTGTATCCAGGAATTTATTCATTTCTTCTGGTTTTCCAATTTATTCACATGTAATTACTCAAGTAGTCTCTAATTTGACCACTAATTTGAATTTCTGCAGTATAGGCTGAATGTCTCCTTTTTCATCTCTGATTTTTTTGGAGTCTTCTTTCTTGTTTTCTTAGTTAATCTGGCTAAAAGAGTGTCCATTTTATCTTTTTCAAAAAAAACAACTTTTAGTTTTATCTATTGTTTTTTTCATTTCAATTTCATTTATTTCTGCTCTGATCATTGTTATTTCTTCTACTAACTTTAGATTTAGTTTGCTCTTGCTTTTCTAGTTCTTTAGGATGCATTTCTGGGTTATTTATTTGAAGTTTTTCTTCTTTTTTGATGTAAGCACTTATAAACTTCACTGTTAGTCCTGCTTTTGCTGTATCCCACAGGTTTTGGTATGTTTTGTTTCCATAATGATTTGTTTTGAAAAAGTTTTTAATTTTCTTATTAATCTCTTCATTGACCTACTGGTCATTCAGGAACATATCATTTAATGTCCATGTATTTGTATAGTGTCCAAAATTCCTCATTATTGATTTCTAGTTTTATTCTATTGTGGTCAGAGAAGATACTTGATATTATTTCAATATTTTTGAATGTTTTGAGACTTGTTTTGTAGAGTAACATATGGTCCATCCTTGAGAACGATCCATGTGCTAAGGAAAAGAATGCGTATTCTGCAGTCACTGGATAAAATGTTCTATAAATAACTATTAGATCATTTGGTCTATAGTGTATATTAAGTCCAATATTTCTTTGTTGATTTTCTGTCTGGAAGATCTGTCCAATGCTGAAAGTAGGGTGATGAAGTGTCTAGTTATTACTGTATTGGGGTTATATCTTTCTCTTTAGCTCTAATGGTATTTGTTTTATATATCTGGGTGTCCTAGTGTTGGGTGCATATATATTTTAAATTGTTATATCCTCTTGGTGTTCTATAACTTTCTTGTACTTGAATATTAATATATTTCTCTAGGTTTGGAATATTCTCTGTTATTATCTCTTTCAATAAACTTTCTACCTTTGTCTCTTTCTCTACCTCCTCTTTAAGGCCAGTAACTCTTAGATTTGCCCCCTTAGGCTACATTTTCTAGATCTTGTAGATGGGCTTCATTCTCTTTTATTCTTTTTTCCTTGTCTCCTCTGACTTTATTTTCAAAGAGCCTGTCTTCATGCTTACTAATTCTCTCCTCTGTTTGATCAATTCTGCTATTAAGAGACTTTGATGCATTCTTCAGTATGTCAATTGCATTTTCAAATTCCAGAATTTTTGCTTGATTCCTTTGAATTATTTCAATTATTTTGTTAAAGTTATCTGGTAATATTCTGAATTCCTTCTCTGTGGGGTTTCTTTGAGTTTCCTCGATATAGCTATTTTGAATTATCTGTCTGAAAGTTCACATATCTCTGTCTCTCCAGGACTGGCCTCTCACACCTTATTTAGTTTGTTTGGTGAGGTCATGTTTTCCTGGTTGATCTTGATGCTTGTGGATGTTTTTTGGTGTCTGGGCATTGAAGAGTTATGTATTTACGGTAGTCTTCACAGTCTGGACTTGGGTGTTGTGATCTATGTTTTTGGTCACTGCAGCCATATCTGCATTAGGGGGCACCCTAAATTCAGTAGCACTGTGGTTCCTGCAGACTTGCAGAGAAAGAATGTTATAGATTACCAGGCAGAGACTCTTGTCTCTTTTCTTAATTTTTCCCAAACAGTCTGTCTCTCTCTCTCTGCCCCCCAACTCCCTCTCTGTGCTGAGCTTCATGGAGCTGGGGGAGAGATGACACAGGTACTCCTGTGGTCACCACCATTGTCAGACCTGAAGCTAGTATAGCACTGGGTCTTGCCAAAGCTTGGTGTAATCACTACCTGGCTACTTGTTCACTCAAGACTCTAGGGCTCTTACAATCAGCAGGTGGTAAAGCCAGCCAGTCTTGTGTCCTACCCTTCAGGGCAGTGGTCTCCCCTCTGGCCCAGGCTATGTCCAGAAATGTCATCCAAGAGCCAAGGCCTGGAATTGGTAACCCGAAGAGCCCACTTGGTACTCTACCCAACTATGACCAAGCTGGTAGCTAAGCTGCAACACAAAGTCTTCCTTAGTCTCTTCTCTTCTTCTGTCAAGCAGAAGCAGTCTCTTCTTGTAGCCATCACAGTTGTGACTATGCTAGGTCACACCTGAAGCCAGCACATCTCAGTATCACCCAAGGCCCATGGCATGTACTCCCTAGTAACCACTGCTGATTATTCAGGGCCCAAGGGCTCTTTAGTCAACAAGTGATGAATCCTGCCAGAACTAGGTTCTTCCCTTCATGGCAGCAGATTCCCTTCTGGCCCAGGGTATATCTAGAAATGTTGTCCTGGACCATGAGCCTGGAAAGGGGGCCTCATGACTCTGCCTGGTCCCCTGTCCTACTGTGACTGAGTGGGTATCCAAGTTGTAAGACAAAGTCCTCTTTACTCTTCCCTCTCTTCTTCTCACATGGAAGGAAGGGGTATCTTTTGAAGCTGTGAGCTATACTGCCTTGGGTTGAGAGAGATGTGATACAAGCAATACTTTAGCTGCCTTGGCTGGTGTCTCACTAGGTCACATGCACCCCACAAGTCCATTGACTCCAAGCAAAGCACAGCATTAGGATTTGCCTAGGAGTTGCAGGTTTTTTGGCCTAAAATGCCTTTCAAGTTTATTCAGAAACACAAAGCACTTTAGCCCATAGTGGCAAGGCTTGCTGAAACTTAAGTTCTGACCACTGGGATGGGCGATTTCCCTCTGGCTAGGGCTGGTCTGAGTGTTCTTTCCATAGTCTTGGCTCAGATCTGCAGCACTGAGTTCCAATGCAAAGTTCCACATTTACTGCCCTTTCCCTGCCCTAATTGCCACAGATTCTCTCTGCACCATGTAGCCACTGCAAAAAGATGGGGGAGGGGTGGTGTTGACAATTCAAGACTGTCTTTTCTACCCTTTTCAAATGCCTCTTTCAGCAATATAAAATGAAAAAACCAAGTACTGTGATTGCTCACCTGATTTTTCATGCTTATGAAGGTGCTATTTTGTATAGACAGTTGTTAAATTTGGTGTTCCTGCAGAGAGGACAATTCAGCCATCTTGCTCTGCCTCTGGTTAGGTTTTTCATTAGCCCCATCTAACTATGGCATCCACCTCTAGTCAATATTCTATCATCCATCTTCAAAATAGACCCACTGAAAAGAACCACTTCACCTGCATGAAACTAAGTAATCCAGCAATCCCATTTTACTGAGACATAAAGAAAGAAAGTAAAATGGGCCACTGATCAGGCAAAGGTGCTATAATAAAGCTCGTGCACTTTTCTCACAGGAACGCTCTTGGAGGTAACAGTTGGAGTCAATTTGCTTGTATTTTAGGCACAAGTTTAACGAGCATGATTGTCTGGTTTCCCAGTTCAAGGAATCCCAGAGGCAGCAGGTCATCAGAGAGACACACACTGGCAGTATAAAAGAGTGACAGCTGGCAGTATCAAAGACTGACAGCTGGCAGCCTGAGAGTTGATGAAGAGGACAGAAAAACTCTGAAAAGTTGATACCAGAACTCCAAACCGGATCCCCCACAGGTTCAAACACAGAGCCCTGCACTGAATAGGCTCTATTAAAGGCTGTTAGAATAATTTATGATTGAGTCATCAAGACAAGATCAAATTAGAATGTTCTATTTAATAAAGCAGGGAAGTATATATATATTTTTTCAAAGATGTTCACCAAAAATAGTTTAGATGAACCTATTTTTATACATATGAACTTTGTAACCAGAACAACTCATTTCCTTAATGTTCCAGATAGAGAGTTGACATTTGACTGTACACTGGTCATGTTCCAATTTTAATCCTAAGCCACCTGCCCCTCAATGGCCAGAGAGCCACATGCAGGAAACACAAAGGCATTATGCTAATACTAGCCTAAGTTTAACAAAATTAGGTAGGTAAATCTGCCACCCCCTTCAAGAAAAATTACACACTGCCACTCCAACCTCAAATATAAACTCCAGAGTTATCTATGCTACCGCCTGCTGCCAATTATATGTAACATATGTTAGCATGTGTGCTGACCAACTTTAAATCAGTTTCAGCAGACCGCTTAAGAAGACATTCTTCTAATCTAACAATCTGAACTGTTTGTGATTCGATTTATCTTTGAATCCTTTGAAGCAGCTTCTCAAGAAATCAAATAATTGCCATCCACTATTACTGAACTCTTGAACCTGGAAGACAAAGACAATAGATGGGAACCTAGAATATGGAGCAAAGACTACCATAAGTGATATTTTATTTTGTATAATTCTGCAAATACTAACAATGGAAAAATCAGTGTCACCAATATCAGAGCAAACTTGAGATAAGAATTCTGCTGAACAGAATGCTTTTTATGCCTTTTACCTATGTCTAAGACATAGTCCTGCCTCCAGAGATGGCATGTGCAACACCCCTGTTCTCTCTCATAACCATAGAAGATATTGAAAGTCAAGAAAAGTGTTTTTTCCTCACTGAGTGCAGACATAGTCTCAGAATCCTTTACAACAGAGGGCTCCAAATAGCTGTGATTAATAAACTTATAATGGTGGTTTTATTACAGATGGCATGGATGGGGGAAGTAAAGAAATAGTATCCAAGTTGTTTCTCTTTTTATCTCAATAAATGATTCTTTCCAAAGATGTTACAGAGGTTTGGGTTTCCTGTGGTCACACATTTCCATCTATATCTAATGTGTCTTCCTAAGTAATAGAAGCTGTAAAGACCAAACTGCATTTGCAGCTAACTTTCCACCCTGTTTCAGGTTCCACCAAAAGACAATGGCCTTGCAGGAAGATATTGGAATTCCTGGCAAACACAGGGTTGGAGGAGTTTGTTTCTCCTGAGGCAGCTGGTAGCAAAGTTCTACAGTCCAGTCCCTGGTATCAAAGTTACAAAAGAGCAAAATATCTGTGGTAGCCAGATTTATTTTTAATAAGTTCTTTATGGTGCTTGGGCAATTCATTGGACTGCACTATTTCTGAATGAGGCAATTCACCTATATTTGGTTTTACTGTTAGATACAGGCAAGAGGGGATCCAGTTCTGAACCCAACATGGTAGAGGTTCCTCAATGACTTTACCTTTTACATGTAGTGAGGAGTATATGAGACTAAGGAGACATACTTAATTAAAGCTCTAGCCCCAGATGATGCCCTGGGAAACATGGACCCATATTCTTTACCCAAATGGCCCTAAGCTTGCTTCCAGGGTCTGTATGAATCTCTTTCCTGAGACCATTCTTTTGAGATGTCCCACTCCACCAGTGTGGGCACCTTGGGGTCTGACAGTGACCACAGGGCAACTTGTTGCCAAGGGTATGATAGAGCTTGGACATGTGGGCTGTAGTGTTCACATACAAGCACACAAGGGGCTTACAGGACAGAATGAGCCAGAGGTGGGCAGAGAAGGGTTGGGAACCTGGGTTGAGAGCTGAGGCTATGCTTTCCCCAAGGCACTATGCTTTGGTGAGAAACCCAGAGAAGTCTATTGTAAAGTCAATCTTGACTTTCCAGGTCATTTCAGAGGTACATTTCTTAAAGAAGAATAGTAAGTATTTTATTTAACGGTTTAAAGATTAGATTTAAGTATTTAGACATATGTTATGTGGGTTTCTACTTGTGCTTTTATCCCAGGCCCCACAAATGTTAGAAATAAGACTGTTTATCTCTTTCTCCCTCCTATAAATTCTGTGAGCTACCTTGTATCCAATAATAAAAGCCCTTTCTGCCTAAGCTACCTAACATGGATTCTGTTTTCTAACACCAAGAATCCTGGCTATTACAGCTGCCTAGAAGTTTAGAAGGAGATGCTATTGTCCTTTTCTTATGCCTAAGTCTATATCAGCTCAAGGAATTGATATAGACTTCATCAGATCAACTCTTCCAGTATCAGCTATAGCTTCTATTTGTTGTGAGTGACTCTTGCCATTCCCAAGGCTCTGTACTGTAGTAGAAAGAGTACTGAGGGTTGAATGAGAGTTTGGGTTGGAGACCTAGCTATGCACTCACCAGTTGTGCCACTTTGAACAAGTCATTTTTAACCTCTCTGAAACTATTTTCTCACCTGAGGACTGAATAAGATAATGTGTATACATATTCTTCATTGAAAAGCACTGAGCAAATGTAACATTTCCATTTCTAATGTTGGAACTAAGAAAATAGCTAATAATAGCTGGATTCATAGGTATATTCCCTGCAGTGTGTTCTCAGATACTTTTCCTTTATTTCCTTCAAAAACCTCTGCTCCAGCTACTTCTGCCTAAATAACCAATTTTACTGTCCTAACTATGACTCCATTAGAAAATATTTCTAGAAAGTCATTCAGATGTTTCCATTTGCCAATTCCATTTTGGCACTGCAAGTTCTAACTCTGTATACTACAGAAAGCCATTCCTTCCTTGCTCGCTATTTAAAGTCTTCAAGAACCTGTCAAGTATTATTATGTCATATTCACCCTACTCTGGGATTTAATCATATACTTCATCCACTTCAAAACATATTCATTTTCTGGAGTGCCCAGTGACATGATCCACAATAGCAGAGATAAAGATTCAAGCATTTAAGTCCCTCTTGGATTTTCTTGATTTTCTGAATCTTAAGGAATCTTCTACAGTTAGTCCTACAGCAATGTAAGCTTCAAATAGCTTTCACAACATAATGTATTTTCTTTTCATTATGTTTTTCAGATTAAGAATCTACTACAACAGTAGTCTATGCAAGCAGGAAAATGAGCTTTCTGTGGCTTATAATCTTGGAAATTTTGATGGCATCCTTCGATTAAATGCCTAAGTATCTATGATGATATCAACAAAACTGCATTAGATAATTTTTATTTTCAAAAGATTTGTCTAGTTTCCAATTTTCTTCACCAGATAGTTCCGCGAAGTTCTCAGACACAAAAAAATAAATGATTGAACAAAAAATTGAAACTGTAGAACCATTTGAAAAACATGGCATCAAAAAGATGAAACTACATAGATCCTGTGAGAAAATGTGTTAAACTTTGAAACAATATTACCATAGATGCTGCGGCTGGGAGCTTGGGTGTGTTGGCTCTATTCCTTGCCCCTCTTCAGATCAGCTCTCTATCATAGCGGGGGCCTGAGCCCTGTGCTCTGTATTTCCCAGCATCCCAGATAAGCTGTCTTCTAATTGAGTTTTAAAAAGGGAGGCACTGGCAGGAGACTGAACAGGTTGGGAGAGAGAAGTTAGGGTATATCCCTTTCTGCTGGCTTGCATTAAGTACCTTTTCAGAAGTTGCTTTCTCTGTATGTTTCCTGCTCCTTGCTTTTATTGCTTGGTGCGTTTGTCTTAGCTCCAGGTTCCATCAGGTAACCCCTGCTCCTGAACAGTAACACTGCCTACATCTTTTATCTTTCTAGCATAGAACTGTGGATTCTGCTGTTTAATTTTGGTTTTCCTTAACACTCCCTCTTTGGCCCTCACCAACTTCATCACCTGTATAATAATTTCTTTGAATTAAATTCACTCTGTTGAAAAGTCTTAAAGTGATTTCCACTTTCTTGGTTAGACTGATTGATAATATAATGCCTTGAACTTTGAAGCAGTGCATACAACCATTAGTGCACAAATAGAAATGTTAAGAAACTCTGCACTACATGATATGGAACATAAATTCTAGAAAATCTGCCACAGCAAGAAGACTAGATTAGAGGGACCACAGAAAATAATAAGAATCTAGAGATTTGAGTGTCTTTTTTTTTTTCTTTCTTCTTTCCAGGTGAAACAATATCTAAGTGAGTATTGCGTGCACTGACAGTCACTAGTCTATTTTAAATTCTGATCTTAGGCCACTAAGTTTATTGTCTAGTATGAGCCACATTGAGATGTTCATTAGAACAGCTCAGAAACATTGCCTCCTATTCCTTCAAATCCATCTGACCAACACTTTCTCTTCCATAAAAATGACCACTTCTATAGTCAGGAGAAAAGGGGCAGTACAAATACTCAGCAATTCAGAAATCATGAGTATTAGAATGTAAGACCCATTTCATCCTTTTACTTCAATAAGAGTGTTTTCTATGTGGAGAAACCACTGTGTAGATTTGCATATACATTATTTTGTTTTACCTGTAAAAATTATGTCCTGCAGGAAATGAATATAAATCTTTTTTAAGTGGAAATGTATCTTTCCAAAATCAGTTTATAAAACATCTTAGTCTAAAAGCTTAGTTTGTAAAAAGGAATTTTAAACAATTTTGGGGAAAGACTACTATCACTTTCAGGGAGGCTAAAATTAAATGAGGAAGAATGGTAATTAGGGTAATTAGGAAGCAAAAGAAGAAAAACTACTAAATATCTGTTTTGATGAAGTAGATATGATGGCTAAATGAGCCCATATATAAATGGGTATCCTACTCCAGTTTGAGACAAAGATGGAAAACCACTTATTTAGTAGTATTTTTTGTCTTAAAAGGAAAACATATTTGTTACAAAAAAACTTTTGATTGTATTGTGTATTGAAGTTTACAAATGATATTAGGGGATATATTATATTTTATGCATATAGATACATAGATACTTATAGATAGTATAATGGTTACTATAGTGAAGCCTATTAACATATCTAACATTCATATAGTTACTATTGTATACATGACAAGAGCCATTAAAATTTACTCATTTAACAAGATCTCTAATGCAATACAATTTTTAATTTTAGTCCTCATGTTGTACTTTAGCTCTCCAGACTTGTTCATTCTATGTATCTGCTATTGTATATTCTTTAACCTAAATCTTCCCTTTTCTTCTCCCCTGACCTCCAACCCTGGTACCAATGTTTGATTCTTTGTCCCTGTGCTTCTAAGCTCTCTTTTTAATATATTTTACATATGAGTAAAATCATGCAATATTTTTCTTTCCGAGTTTGGTTTATTTCACTTAGTACAATGTCTTCCACATCCAGCCATACTGTGGCAAATGTCAGAATCTCCCTTTTTAAGGCAGAATAACATTCCATTATTCCATATATATCCCACTAATATGGAAAGTGATATACGTATCACCTTAATTATATATCACCATAACAGAAAATGTGAGCTCTCACTATATAAATAAAATATAGAAAACATTTTATTTTATTTATCTATTTATCTATCCTAGGCATTCATTTCCATATTTTGACCATTGTAAATAATGCTGCATTAATCATGGGCATGCAGACATCCTTATGATGTGGTAATTTCATCTCCTTTGGGTATATACCCAGAAGAGAGACTGCTGGGTCATAAGGTAGTTTTACTTTTAATTTCTTTGGAAAAGTCTCTACAGTTTTCCAAAATGCCTATACCAATCTACATTATTACCAGCAATATACTACAGTATATTCTTTCTCCGTACCTTCACTAACATTTCTTATCCCTAATCTTTTTGATAATAGCCACCCTTACAGGTGTGAAGTTATATCTCATAATTGTTTCAATCTGCATTTTCCTCATGATTAATGCTATAGAGTACCTTTTCATATCACTGCTGGCCATCTTTATGTCTTCTTTAGGGAAATGTCTGCTCAAGTCCTTTGGCCATTTTAAAATCAGGTTATTTGTTTCCTGCAATTGAGTTGTAAGAGTTCTTTATAAATTTTGGATATTAACCCCTCATCAGATAGGTGGTTTGCAATTATTATTTCCCAGTTCAGAAAGTTGCCTTTTCATTTTGTTGAGTGTTGTGTCTGCTGTGCAGATTTTTAGTTTAATGTAGTCCCATTATTTATTTACGTATTTATTTGGTAGCCTGAGCTTTTGGTGTGATATTTTAAAAGAATCATTGCCAAGGCCAAGGTCAAGGAGCTTTTCTCCTATGTTCTCTTCTAGGAATTTTAGAGCTTCAAGTCCTATATTTATTTAGGTTTTTTTATCCATTTTGAGTTGATTTCTGTGTATGATATAAGGGTTGAATTTCATTCTTTGGCATATAGAAATCCAGTTTTCCCAACATTATTTATTAAAGAGACTATTGTGCCCCCTTTGTGACCCCTTGATGCCCTTGTTGAAAATTAGTTGTCCACATATGTTTGAATTTACATCTGGGCTTTCTATTCTGTTCCCTTTATCTGTTTCTGTTTTTATACCAGTATTATGCTATTTTTATTACTATATCTTTGTAATATAATTTTAAACCAAGTTGTAATGCCTCCAACTTTTTTTGTATTTATTTAGCTATTTGCAATTTTTGTAGTCCCATATGAATTTTAGAATTTTCTTTTGTTTCTGTGAAGAATATTAACATTTTGATAGGGATTATGTTAAATCTATATATTGCTTTGGGTAGTATGAATATATTAACAACATTAATCATTCTTATTCATGAATATTGAGATATCTTTCCATTTGTGTTCAAATAATTTCATTAGTGTTTTATAGTGTTCAATGTATAAATCTTTCACCTCCTTGGTTAAATTTATTCCTATTTTTTGAAGCTATTGTAAATGGAATTTTAAAAATTCTTTTCTTTAGTAAGGTTTTTTTTATGTATAGAAATGCTACTGATTTTTGTATATTGATTCTGTATCCTGTAACTTTACTAAAATCAATTATAAGTTCTTACAGTTTGTTATGGAATCTTTGGGGTTTTCTACCTAGAATCATGTCATCTGAAAATAAAAATGATTTTACTTCTGCTTTTCCAATTTGCATACCTTTTATTTCTTTTTCCTGTATAATTGCTCTTTCTAATATTTCCATTACTATGTTAAATGGAAGTGGTGAATGCAGGCATCCCCGTCTTGTACCTGATGATAGTGGAAAAGCTTTCCATTTCTCCCTGTTGATTATCATGTTAGCTGTTATAGTTTCTCTTAAACGGACTTTATCATGTTACAAACATTCCTTCCATACCTAAATTGTTGAGTTTTTATCAAGAAAGAATGCTGAACTCTGTCAAATATTAATAATTTTTTTGAGTCAATTCGGATGATCATGTGTTTTTACTTTTTATTCTGTTGGTGTGATGTAGCACACTGATTGATTTGCACATGTTAAATCAGTTTTGCAGGCCGGGGATAAATCCCACATGGTCATGATGTGTAGTTTTTTAAATGTGTTGTTAAATTTACTTTGCTACTACTTTATTCAGGATTTTTGCATCAATGCTTATTAGAGATACTGGCCATGTGTTTTTCTTTTCTTGCAATGTCTGTCTAGCTTAGGTATCAAGGTGATGCTGGCCTCATAAAAATGTGTTTAGAAGTATGAAGTATTACTTCTAGCTCTATTTTTTGGAAGAGTTTAAAAATTATTGGTAATCATTCTTCTTTGTATGTTTGGCAGAAATCAGTAGTGAATCCATCTGGTCCTGGGCTTTTCTTTGTTGGAAGGTTTTAGTTACCTCTTCAATCTCTTTATTTGTTATCAATCTGTACAAGCTTTCTATTTCTTCCTGATTGAATCTTGAGAAGTTATATTTTTAAGAAATTTATCCATTGTCTCTAGGTTATCTAATTTGTTGGCATACAGTTTTTTATAATGGTCCTTTACGATTATTTATATTTCTGAGATGCCTTTGTAATGTCTCCATTTTCATTTCTGATTGCATTGAGTGTTCTTTCTTTTCCTTAGTCTAGCCAAGGTTTTGTTGATTTTACTTTTTCAAAAAACCAACTCTTGGTTTGGTTAATTTTTTTCTATTATTTTTCTATTTTCTATTTGTTTCTGTTCTGATTTTTGTTATTTCCTTCCCTCTGCTAACTTTGGGTTAAGTTTGCTTTTATTTTTCTGGCTCCTCTATAATGAGGTATAACATAAGGCTATTTATTTGAGACCTTTCTTCTTTTTTAATGTAGGAATATATTGCTATAAACTTCCCTCTTAGAACTGCTTTTGCTGCATCCCATAGATTTGGATATGTTGTGTTTCCATTGTCATCTGTCTTAAGATATTTTAAAATTTGCCTTTTGGTTCTTGCTTTGATCCATTGGTTGTTGAGGAACATGTTGCTTTATTTCCACATATTTGTGAATTTTCCAATATTTCTGCTGTTACTAATTTCTAGTTCATAACATTGTAATCAGAAGCCATATTAGATACGATTTAAATCTTCTTAAAATCAAAATTGTTTCATGGCCTAACATACGATATATCCTGGAGAATGTCCCATAGGTAATAAAAGAGAATGTATATTCTGCTGCTGTTGGATGAAATATTCTATAAGTTTGTTAGGTCCATTTGGTTTAAAGTGTAATTCAAGTCCAGTATTTCCTTGTTAATTTTGTGTCATTGCTGAAAGTGGGTGTGGTAAAGTTTTCTTAAAAAATACTTACAAATACAAAGGAAAAATTAGTTTGTTCAGAAATACATACCTGAACATTTTAAGGTATTTACTTCAAGATTTGCTATATATGTATACATGTGTGTTGTTTGTGCATGTGTTTGGCAACCATATGTTTATTATAAAATTGAAATGATGCTCTCAGTATAATGTGGTATATTACACATGTCACTAAAATATTACATTGGCTTTTCCACATCATTAAGTAGTCTTTGTGACTACTTAATGTGATTTTGATAGCTCTGTGACACTTTACTGTATTATCATTTACTTATCCATTTCCCTATTATTAAATACTATGTTTTTCCCAATTTTTATTAATTATTGTTTTATAATTAATACATTTTAAAATTGTTCTTATACATGATTATTTCCTTATAATAATTTCTGAAGTGGAAATGCTGGAGTGAAGGTTGTGAATAAAGTTAAGCTGACAGGACATCAAGTCCATATAATACAGAGAGAAAAGCTTGAAACAGAAGTAGAGGTGGTTTTAGCTAGCATGATTTTCTTGTTGTTGTTTTTAATTTAATGTAATTATATTTTATGTTCTGGAATTCATGTGCAGGACATGCAGGTTTGTTACTTAGGTAAACGTGTGCCATGGTGGTGTGCTGTACCTATCAACCCATCACTGAAGTATTAAGCCCTGCATGCATTGGCTATTTACCATGATATTCTGCCCTCAACCCCCAGCACCAACAGGCCCCAGTGTGTATTGTTGCCCTGCCTGTGTCTATGTGTTCTCATAGTTTAGCTCCCACTTATAAGTGAGAAAATGTGGTGTTTGGTTTTCTGTTCCTGCATTAGTTTGCTGAAAATAATGGCTTCCAGCTCTATCTATTTCCCTGCAAAGGACACAATCTCATTCCTTTTTATGGCTGCATAGTATTCCATGGTATATAAATGCCCAATTTTCTTTATCTAGCCAAACATTGATGGGCATTTGGGTGATTCAATGCCTTTGCTATTATAAATAGTGCTGCAATGAATATATCCATGCATTTATCTTTATAACAGAATGATTTATATTCCTTTGGGTATATATCCAGTAATGAGATTGCTGGATCAAATGATATTTCTGGTTCTAGGTCTTTAAGGAATCACCACACTGTCTTTCACAATGGTAGAACTAATTTACATTCTCACCAACAGTGTAAAAGCATTTCTATTTCCACACAGCCTCAACAGCATCTGTTGTTTCTTGACTTTTTAATAATTGCCATTCTGACTGGTGTGGGTATCTCATTGTGGTTTTTATTTGCATTTCTCTATTGATTAGTGATGCTGTACTTTTATTCGTATTCTTGTTGGCTGCATAAATGTCTTCTTTTGATAAGTTTCTGTTCATGTCCTTTGCCCACTTTTTAGAGGGGTTGCCTTTTTTTCTTTAAAATTAGTTTAATTTCCTTATAGATGCTGGATATTAGCCCTTTTTCAGAAGGATAAATTGCAACAATTTTCTCCCATTCCACAAGCTGTCTATCTACTCTGATGATAGTTTCTTTTGCTCTGCAATTAGATCTTATTTGTCTATTTTTGCTTTTGTTACAAATGCTTTTAACATTTTCATCATGAAATCTGCCCATCCCTATGTCTTGAATGCTATTTGCCTAGATTTTCTCCCAGGGTTTTTATAGTTTTGGGTTCTACATTTAAGTGTTTAATCCATCTCGAGTTAAATTTTGTAAGAGGTATAAGGAATGAGTTCAGTTTCCCTGATGAACATTGATGCAAAAATCCTCAATAAAATACTGCCAAACTGAATCCAGAAGCTTATCTACCACAATGAAGGTGGCTTCATCTCCACGATGCAAGGCTGGTTCAACATATGCAAATCGATAAACATAATTCATCATATAAACAGAATTAAAGACAAAAACCACCTGATTATTTCAATAGACACAGAAAAGGCCTTTGATAAAGTTCAACATTCCTTCATGTTAAAAACTCTCATAAATTAGGTATCAATGGGACATATCTCAAAATAATAAGAGTCATTTATGACAAACCCACAGCCAATATCATATTGAATGGGCAAAAGCTGGAACCATTACCCTTGAAAACTGGCACAAGACAAGGATGTCCTCTCTCACCATTCCTATTCAACATAGTATTGGAAGTCTGGCCAGGGCATTGGGGCAATAGAAAGAAGTAAAGAATATTCAAATAGGAAGAGAGGAAGTCAAACTGTCTCTGTTTGCAGATGGCATGATCCTCTATCTATTTTGTCTCAGCCCAAAAGTTTCTTAAGCTGAAAAGCAACTTCAGCAGTCTCAGGATACAAAAATCAATGTGCAAAAATCACAAGCATTCCTTCACACCAACAATAGGCAAGCAGAGAGCCAAATTATGAATGAAACGGCCATTTACAAATGCTACAAAGACAATAAAATACCTAGAAATACCGCTAACAAGGAAAATGAAGAATCTCTTCAAAAAGAACTACAAACCACTGCTCAAGGAAATGAGAAGACACAAACGAATGGAAAATATTGTGAAAATGGCCATACTGCCCAAAGTAATTTATAGATTCAATGCTATTCCCATTAAACTACCATTGATACTCTTCACAGAATTAGAAAAAAACTATTTTAAAATTAATATGGACCAAAATAGAGCCTGGATAGCCAAGACAATCCTAAGCAAAAAGACAAAGCAGGACGCATTGTGCTACCTGACTCTAAACTATACTACAAGGCTACATTAATTAAAACAGCATGGTACTAGTACAAAAACAGACACATAGACCAATATAACAGAATAAAGATCTCAGAAATAAACCTGCACACCTACAATCATCTTAACTTTCTTCAACAAACCTGACAAAAGCTAGCATAGTTTTCATAATTGAATTTGAGAGGTGGGTGTGCCAAAGCATTAATTAAAATAGTTTCTATGTATTTCCAACAATCATTTGAAATGGGAGTTTAAACTAAAGACTAGTAAAGCTACAGCAGTTCTTCATAGCATGTGCTGTAAAATATTCATCATGTGAGATTTTCATAGGTGTTAACACTTCAAATGTGTTCTAAGGTATAGTGATTTTGGGAAGATATAAATTTAGAGTCAAACAGAATTTGTTGGTATTGCATTTTACTGCAGATCTTCCCAGAGCCCTTAATGTTCTTATATGCTTTTAAACACACCAAAAGGAGAATATTATATGGAACATTTTCCATATTTATTTGGCCACAAAAACATCTGTGCACTAAGTACTTTGAGAAAAAAGTGTTCTGTGGAACAGAAGACTGAGCAAAATTACTCTGAATGGAATTGAGAAAAAAGTAAATTGTAGTTAAGGTCAAATGGGAAAACCAAGTCAAAGTAAGTTAGATCAACTTTAATGGTCACATAGGCAAGTAATGCATGTCTTGAAATCTTGCTTTTAATTTCAATTCCTTATTTATCTCTTTAAAAACAGTGATTGATCTATAATCTTGTTAGTGCATTGCTCTAAATAAAAGTAATATTTGGCAGACTGTGAACTTAATCTCATCATGACATGCTTTTGAGGAGAGCATATATATAGTGAAAAAGTCCTGGAATAGGAGTTAGGACAAAGTGGCCAGCTTTGCCACTAGCTAGTTTGTGAGCTTAGAACATTAACCCAGCTTTATGAGCTTTTGTTGGTACATCACAGATGTACAACCAATGTTTGTTCAATGAATGATTTAAACTAGATGTTCAGAAACTTTTAAATCATTCTTATTTTGTATCATATATGGACTTGAAGAAGATCTAACCAGCTTTTCTATGATTGGTCTTACAAATACTAAGCTCCGATACAATCATAATCTCTAAGATTCACAGTATTTTTAATAATGATGCTATTAAGAGGAAGACAGATCATTATTCAACTTCTTATTAACAATACAAAAATAAATGTGTCTCTGTCCTGTCTTGCCTGGACAGACATTTGTGCTCCAAGGATCAGGGGTCTTGCTCATCTACATTTTCTACATTATCTCTGCAGTGCTACATTGGCCTATGATTTATTTGTCTTCTACAATACAGGTGTTTAACCTGGCGTTACGAAGACTCAAAGGGTCTGTTATGGTCTGAATGTTTGTATTCCCTCAAAATGTATATGTTGAAACCTAATCACCAATGTGATGGTGCTGGGGGTGGGGGCCACTGGGAGATGATCAGGCCACAAGAGCTCCACCCTAACAAATGGGATGAATGCCCTTATAAAATCATCCCCAGAGAGCTGTCTTGCCCCTCCCACCATATGAGGATACAGTAAGAAGGTGCCATCTATAAACCAGGAATTAAGTCCTAACCTGACACCAAATCTGCTGGATTCTTGATCTTGGATTTCCCAGCCTCTAGAACTGTGAGTAGTACATATCTGTTATTTATAAACTATCCAATTTATGGTATATTTTGTTATAGTAGTAACAACTATTTATGGTAATTTTTTGTTATATTAGACAGAATGAATTATGGCAGGATTCTTGGACCCCATGGAATTGTGTGTAACAATTACTTTTTATGTGGGCACATTTATTTTTCTGGAGAGAGACTCCGTAGCTTTAAATAAATTTCCAAAAGATATCTTCAATCCCTCAAAAAGTTAAAAAATTATTGTGTATAGGTCTTATTTTCAGGTTTTTTTTTTTCCTGTAGATCTTCTCTGTGGTCATGTTTTCTAAAGTTTTTGAAGAGTACATGAAGAACAAAGCAAGCTGTAAACTAAAGCTTATGTTTAACACAGTGGTCTAAGTTATTGCTACAGTAATTTACCCATCATCAGAATGTATAGGAGCAGAAAGCATAGGATACAAAAACAGCGTTGTTCAAAAAAATGAAGCTATTTAGAGGCATTTTTTACTCCTCTTTGCTTCCCCAAGCTTCTGCCCCTGCATAAGGAAAAATAAAATTGCAAGAAAAATGTCCTAATGATATGTTATAAAAACAGTTATGCCATTATTGGCAAAAAATGATATAACAACATTATCCCATTTCTTTGTCATGTTCCTGAAGTCCTTAAAAAGAAGCATTTCTATGAAATGGTCCTGTGTCATCAGAGTATCTATGACATAGTTCATTGTGTGTAGTTTTTATGAGATTTCTGGGAAAACCTATCCATGGGATAATTGGGCAATATTTCACCTAATCCTGACTAATTTTGGTCATATATTATTTCCTATATGCTCCTAAGTACCAAGACCCAAGTTATTAACCCCTATTCTAGATTCAAATCCCACATATACATACACCTCTGAACATCATTGTGTGACACTGATGATAAAATGTGGATGATAATGATAGCTAACACTGATTTAGTATTGAGTATGTGCCTCACAGAAAGCTTTTGACGTCATTACTATTATTAACAAATTTACAGACAAGGAAACTAAATTGTAGAAAAGTTAGGTAACTTATCCTGTAGCATAGAGCTAGCAAGTGGCTAAAGCAGGACTCACACTCAGTCATATTCCAGCACTGATCATGCTATTTGGCCCAGGTGGTTAGTGTCAGACTTGAACTGAATTAAAGAACACCCAAGCCAGTGTCCACTGGAGGATCCACCAGAGAATTGCTGGGTATGTCTGGAAAACCCCCCACACATCTGCTGTCAGAAATGTCAAATGACTGAAAGTAGAGATCTTACAGTAACATTTAAATTGACTCCTGAACAATGAATAGAAGATGGATAAACAATAAGCAAGAATGTTCCAGGCAGACACAATGATTTCTTTTCCTTTGGGTGGATGGTACTGGAGGCTACTCTGTTTCTGGTAAAATAACTCAGAAACAGAAAGTCAAATATTTAAAAAAATATTTTCATAGTGAAATAACTCAGAAACAGAAAGTCAAATATTACAACTTTCACTTATAAGTGGGAGCTAAATAATGTGTACCTACAGGCATGGAGAATGGAATTACAGACACTGGAGACTCAGGAGGCTGACAAAGTGGGAGAGGGTGAGAGACAAGAAATTACTTATTGGGTACAATGTGCACAATTTGGCTATGGCTACACTAAAAACCCAGACATCATCACTATGTAATATATCCATGTAACAAAACTGCATTTGTATCCCCTAAGTCTAAAAATTAGACTACAAATTAAAATTTTAAAAAGTTAAAAATGTTAAAATTAAAAAAAGAAGTTAAGCATTTAAATACAGCTCTTGCTTCTGGACCCTTGCATCTGGCCACTGCCTCTGGAAGTGACAGAAGCAAGGGTCCAGAAGCAAGAGCCAAAGTTGGGAAATTCCAAGTGATGAGTGTCACTAGAGTTCAAGGTAGGAGTGGTAGTGAGAGATGACAATGCAAAAGTAGTAAGTAGGTGTATATCCAGAAGGACATTGGGTGACATTTAAGGATTTAAACTTTATCCTGAAGTCAGAGAAGCAATGGAGACTATAAATTGGATAGGGAGTAGTGATTAGACCTACTTTGGCTTCAGAGCAGAGAAGAAATGAGAGAGAGCCAAGGCTGAATGACAGCAAGGGGATCAGCTAGGAGGCTGTTTCAGCAATCCAGGCTATGGAAAGGAAATGCACTGGAAAGATATTTAGGAGGCAGAATTCACAGGTTGGATTGACTTGTTGCCACTGATGAGGGAAAGGAAGGAAGCAGAATGACATTCCAGGTTCTGGCTTAGTTGGCTATTGTTTAATGGTGACGTTCCCTAATACGGAGACCTGAGTAATAGAAACAAATCTGTTCACACTTTTTTGACCTATCTAGAATATTTCATAAAAGTTCTAGAAACTACCAAAACACTCTTGAATAAGTTTTAGAAGACTTTATGCACACAAACAGAATGCTTGCTTCAGGTGACAGTTTTTATATTTCTTTTACATTCACTGACAAGAAAAAAAAAATAAGTCACTAAGTACATTTCTAAAAGTATGTTTTTATAGCTTAAAATTATTTTTTCATAGAGATCTTGAATTACAATGAAAGTAAAATAAAGTTGTTGCAGCGTGACTTATCTGAGCTATCTTTGAAGTATCTTGCTACGGAAGTAATTTGGCCTGAAGAGCTTATGAATTACAAAGGAATAATGGTTCTTTTTTTTGGCTAAATGAGGGTTAAGTCTTCATCAAAGCCAAATAAGTGCTTCCCTCTGGAGTTCAGCAAGGGCCAAGTGTAGGTCTGCTGTACACTCTGAAGGCATTCAGTTATTTATCCCTGTGTGTGGGCTTGTATAGGCTTCACTGGTATTGCTGCTTACAATTTTCATTGAAAAGAAAGACTGGAAAAGTTAAATACGTGAGATAGAAATCATTAAAACAATTACTCACTAAAAGCACAGAGATAAAAACAGTATGGTCAATAAAAGGAAAAAACATAAATCACACAAATATGAGAGAGGACCAGAAAGTTCTCTTCTCTAAATTTGAAAAAATTAAAATGATGAAACAAATTCTGAGTAATAATTACTAAAAAATAGATTAAGGGATTATTTCTTAATGGAAGTCTATGGGTAAAGTCCCCTCCAGATGATTGATTACCCCAGGCAGGTATTTGTGGACAGCAGTCATAGGCAACTGATTCTTCTTTCAGGCAAGTCATAATGATTCCAGTAAAGATAATCAATTCCCTAACTTAGGCATTTTATTAAATTGAAACCACAAACATGGCAGTCTCACATCCACTGAAATCAGTAGATTTTAGTCAAAATTAAAATGATAACATTTGCCACTGGCATGTCATTTATTTTAGGGAGAATTATGTCAAGTACGAATCTATCTTTCGCTCTAATGAAAACTTGCCGGCTATTTTTAAAACAGATTGGTAATGACTTCTTCTTGACAGCTGTCACATGCACTAATTTTTGTTCACCACATAGACTTAATGTCCTTTGTCCAATGGCAATCTTGTGATTAACAAGACAAGTAAGTCACTGCTCTTGAGTGTTTTCAGTTCCCTTCAATTCAATGGTGTTTGAGGCTGGTTACAGGGGAAACACTTGTTTTTCCAGTTTCAGTCTTCTGAAAACACATTGTTGCGGTTAGGACGAATTACAAGACCCATCTAAATTTAGCAAACATTTTCATTCCCTTGACCAAGCCCACCCACAATAGTGGATGGCACTTTGTTTTTAGCCACATTCATCTGGGTAATGTAAACCCCTCAGGTTCTGCATAGTCCACTGAGCAAGAAAGCTGAATGCAGAAATGTCAGGAAAATATGTAACCTTTGGACCTAAAGAGGGGTGAGAGAGAGGGGTTAACTCAGACTCCACTGACAAATTAAAGTTGGTTTTAAACTGTTTCTCAACTTATCCACATCAGATCTCCTTTGTTTGCTCAGAAAGCGGCTGGAAGCATGACTAATTAGGGGAAACCAGCTTGATGTTTACCTGAGGTGCTGGACTCAGCAAACTCTATGGTTCACATCTGAGTGGGACGTCAGTCCAAGGTGTCATATCTCCCCTCTATGTTAATAGCTTTGAGTGCAGTCATGCTTTCTTAAAGGTTTAAAAAATGTAAAAGCTTAAAGTGGAGCTTGGGTGACTGAAGTTGAATGGAAGCTGCCTTGTTTGGTATATGGTTGCCACAGAGAGAAAAAAAGAGAAAATATGCTTTAAAAATGCTACACATAGTAGATGATCAGTAAATGATGGCTGAATAAATAAACTGTAACCACCAAAATAAAAGGCCAAATCTGTCATCCCAAATCAAATCTGTATGGCGAGATTTCTCTTTCTTTATTGCTTAACTGCAGGGAAGAATGTAAGGCGGGGGAGAAAAAAGGGTGATCTAAGATTAGACAAATCCAGCTAATTGCAATAATTTCTGTAAAGACATTATCTTAAAAGTTCATATAAGTATTACATATTATGTTGTGGTATATAGACACTTATTTTATGGCTTCAGGTATTCCCTTGCTAAATAGTTTGAGAGACACGACAATCTGTCATTCTGATCATGTTAACCCAAGAAAAGTTTAGAAAAATACTTTGGGGTTTTTTTTTCTTGTATATTTGTTTGAGTTCTTTGTAGATTCTGGATATTAGCCCTTTGCCAGATGGGTAGCTTGCAAAACAATTTTCCTATTCTGTTGGTTGCTGGTTCACCCTAATGACAGTTTCTTTTGCTATGCAGAAGCCCTTAAGTTTAATTAGATCTCATTTGTCTATTTTGGCTTTTGTTGCCATTGCTTTTGGTGTTTTAGTCATGAAGTCCTTGCCTATGCCTATGTCCTGAATGGTAAATTAGTTCAACCATTGTGGAAGACAGTGTGGTGATTCCTCAAGGATCTAGAAATAGAAATACCATTTGACCCAGCAATCTCATTACTGGATATATACCCAAAGGATTATAAATCATTCTATTATAAAGACACATGCACACGTATGTTCATTGTGGCACTGTTTACAATAGTAAAGACTTGGAACCAACCTAAATGCCCATCAAGGATAGACTGGATAAAGAAAATGTGGCACATATAGACCATGGAATACTATACAGCCATAAAAAAGGATGAGTTCATGTCCTTTGCAGGGACATGGATGAAGCTGGCAACCATCATTCTCAGCAAACTGACACAAGAACAGAAAACCAAACACCGCATGTTCTCACTCATAAGTGGGTACTGAACAATGAAAACACACAGACACAGGGAGGGGAACATCACACACTAGAGTCTGTCAGGGGGTGGGTGGCTAGGGGAGGGATAGCAGGGGGTGGGGAGATTGCAGAGGGATAACATCAGGAGAAATACCTAATGTAGGTGACAGGAGGATAGATGCAGCAAACCACCATGGCATATGTATACCTATGTAACAATCTTGCAAGATCTGCACATGTATCCCAGAACTTAAAGTAAAATAAAAAAAGAAAAAGAAAAAGACTTTGTGAATGACTTAATACCTAACTTGAATTTATGCATCCCAATATTTGTGCAAATTATACATAAAAATTTTTTAAATTTTATTTTTGGCATTTCATTATCAATAAGGAGATGAATTTTGATGGTAGATTAGATAGCTTTTATACCTTAATATATGGAATTTATGTTAAGAAAGAAAGGTATGTAACAAAGTAAATGTGTATTAACCACTTGTGTGTGTATAAGGTGTGTATATGTCTCTACTATACTGTAGAATTAGAGGTTATAACAATTAGCTAATATTCTAATATATATGCGATAAAGACAAACGATTGTTTAAAAACCCTCCTGAAAATGAGACACATTGATTGTTCTGTCTTATCTGTCCCAGGAGCTCCTAGGTGACTCTACCACAGTCCCTGTTATCCTGTGACCTGCTGGTACTGGGAGATCCCTAGGGAGGACGTTGGAACATCTGGAGGCTGGAAAATGGCAACATAAAGGGAGGCTCTACCCAGCTTTGAATCCAGGCAATCCTGTTGGAAACAAAAGCAAGCGCTGGAATCTCCCAGAGAAGTTGATTATAATCCAGACATTATTCTTAATTTGAACGACCCTTTGCAGCAGAAGAATATGCAAGTGTTGGGCGCATATTGATTTCCACTGGAAATTTATTGTGTGACTCTTATTACAAGCAGATATGGGACTTGGCAGACCCAGAAGGTAAAGGGTCAGTATTAGACAGATCAACGAGACAGAAAATCAACAAGGAAATCCAAGATTTCAATGCAGATCTGGATGAAGCGAACTTAATAGACATTTACAGAACTCTCAACCCCAAATCCACAGAATATACATTCTTCTCAGCACCACATCGCACTTACTCTAAAGTCATCCATATAATTGGAAGTAAATCACTCCTCAGCAAATGCAAAAGAACAGAAATCATAATGAACAGTCTCTCAGACCACAGTGCAATCAAATTAGAACTCAGGATTAAGAAACTAGCAAACAGTATCATTTTGCCATCCCTATTCCTTAACACAGTGCTTGACTCCAAGGAAGTGCTCAAGAAAAGTTTGCTGACTGGCACTCGCCTGAAAATCTGAATCTAATCTCTTGTGCTTTACCTAACACCAAACACAAAATATAAAAAATTCTGAGTCCCCAAATTCTGAAAGCAGAATCAGGTCCCTTCTGAAGCAGAAGGGAATTGTGGGCAAAGAATAAATGTCAGGTGATGGCAGAGAATTCTGCGTATACGATAAACTTGTGTAAGAAACTCTCCAAAAATTGATTTTATTAAATTTTATTGTAATTATGACTGATTAGTAAGGATCAGCTCATCATTACTGCAGATTTCAAAAACTGTTGTGTACAGTAGGGAGAAATCAGCCATTGTGGAATCTTAAATATGATTGTTTTGAATGAATGGTTTAATTCATTAAGCTTATACTTAATAAGTGTATATTATGTATCAGACATCATGGTGTGTATAGAAAGATAAGTGACACATGACTGTTTCATAGCCCAGGAGAGAGACCAGCACAAACTACCAATTACAGAAAAGGAATTAAACAAAGGTAAGGATTTTGTTGAAAAAGCCATAGGAGCCACTTCCAGTAGAGAGCAGCAATAATGTCTTTAAAAAGATGAAGAATCATTAGTATCTTTATGTGCACAACTCTTTTTCAGTGGAGAATCTTGTCATGAGATAAATCTAGTACCTTCAGTGCATGAGGACCTCCAAGTAGAGGAAGATTTGAACTGAAAGTATCCGTGAAACATTTTAAGAATTTTTTAGTATTGAGAACTTTCATTCTCTGCCATCTCCAAGACCACACACCTTTTTAATAAATTGCATCTCCCCATCTTGTGAGCCAGAGCATGTGAGTGAAATAACAAAAAGAGGACAGAAAAGAAAATTAGGCCAAATACGACTCAATATGACTGTTAGAGCTGTGCAAATTGAACGATGCCGAAGTTCGCACACATTCCTCAGCATTTGTATTGTGAATGAAAGCTTTTCTAACTCTTCCTGCTCCTTCTTAACTTCCTTTATGGAGATATTTTTCTTTGTTAACCATCTGTTAATTAACAGAAATAGAACTTTTACATGTCATAGAGCCTGTGACAACAAAACATAATTGCTCAAGATTGTTCCTTCCTTCCCTTACTGTCTTCTCTTCTCCCCTTCTGTCTGCCCTGTCACTTCTTTCATTAATCTTTGGGCAAAACATGACACACAAAAATCATAAGGAACAAACCCTACTCACAGGATGCTCAGCCTAATGGAAAAGTCAGATACATTTAAAACTACACACATACACATACAAACACACACACACACACACACACATATTTAAAAAACAAAACAGGATAATGGATGGAGGAGAAGCAGTTGCACTGTTTGGGAGATAATTTCAAGGAAGGCTTCCCAGAGGAATAACACCTAAGAAAGAATAATGTGGTTGTAGAGACAACCTTCAAGATGATTTCCAGTGATCTTCACCTTCTGGTGTTCACATCCTTATGTAGTCTCTTCCTATGGTGAACCAGGCCATCTAAGTGACCAAAAGAGTACTGCAGAAGTAATGGTGTATAATTTCCAAGGGTAGATCATAAAAGGCATCATAGCTTCTGCCTTGGTGTTGGCGAGATCACTTGTTCTGAGAGAAGGTAGCCTCCATGCTGTGAAAACTGTCAAGTAACCCTATGGATAGGCCCAGGTGGAGAGGCTGCCTGCCAACAGCCAGCCCCAGTCTGCCAGCCATGGGTCATGTTATCATTTTGGAGATAGATCCTCCAGCCAGCTAAGCCTTCAGATAGCTCCAGCTGGCATCTAACATCAACCCCAAGCCAGAAATGCCTAACTGAGCCACTTCCAAATTCTTGACCTATAGACACCCTGAACAATAATAAATGATTATCATTTCTTTAAACTACTAAGTTTGGGGGTAATTTGCTATTCAGGATTTTCATTTTTAAAGGCTAAATAATAATTCATTGTATGTATATACCACATTTTCTTTATCCATTCATTCATAAATGGACATTTAAACTACTTCCACCTCTTGTAACTTTTTGGAATAATGCTGCAATGAGCAAGAGTGTGTAAATACCTCTACAAGATACTGTTTCCAATTCCTTTAAATATATATTCAAAAGTAAGATTGATGGTGTAAGGCCGGTTGCCTCGCCGGGAGCTAGGACATGCCCACCCCTTCCCCACCTAGAAACCACATCACCACTCCATGCCCACTTCTGCACTCAGCACGCAAATCTGCACCTAGCCGACCGTTGAAAAACCCTGCCAAAATTTAAAAGAAACCCTGCCGAAACCTGCCCAATAGCATTTTGCCCCATCCAGGTCCCACTCCCCCTGGGCGGCTCGCTCACCGGAAATCCCGCCTACCTGCCAATAGCAGCTGGTCCCGTCCACACCCTACTTCCCCACAACCAATCAAAACACCTCCACTCCCTATAAAACCCCACATCTAAAAAAGTCGGGTGCGACTTCTCCGGCCCCATCCTGTCCGACCACAGAACGTCACCCAGGAGCCAATTAAATTTCTTCATTTCAATAACTGGCCTCAGTTGCCTCATTCAAACGTCGCTTGCTTCATTTAAACCTTACAGAAGGATCATATCGCAATTTTATTTTTAATTTTTTGATAAACTTCCAGGCTGTTTTCCATAATGGCTGCACCACTTTACATTCCCACAAAAAGTGCACAGGCATTCCAATTTCTCGACATCTTTGCCAACAATGCTGGTTTTTTTTCTGTTTTGTTTTGTTTTTTCAGTTGTCATTCTAATGATTGTCAAGTGATATCTTATCATGATTTTGATTTGTATCTCCCTAATGAATAGTGATGTTGAACATATTTTCATAAGTCTATTAGCCATTTGTTTATCTTCTTTAGAGAAATGTCTATTCAGGTACTTTGCCCAGTTTTTAATTGGTTATTTGTTTTTTGTTGTTGTTGAGTTGTAGATCTTTATATATTCTGGATATTAATCCCTTTTCAAATAATGTGATTTGCAAATATTTTTTTCCATTACATAGTTTGCCTTTTCCCTCTGTTGTTTCCTTTGATGTGCAAAAGTTTTTAAGTTTCATGTAGTACCATTTGTCTGCTTTTGCTTTTGTTGCTTTTACTTTTGGTGTCATATCCAGTAAATCACTGCCAAATCAAATATCATGAGCTTTCCCCTATATTTTCTACTGGCACAGTTTCACATCTTATGTCAAATCTTTACTCTCATTTCCCATGTCATTTGCTGACGAGACTGTCCTTTCTGCATTATATAGCCTTGGCACCCTTGTTGAAGATCATTTGACCATATACCAGAGGGTCTATTTCTGGACTTTCTGTTCTGTTCCATGAGTCTATATGTCTGTCTTTATGCCAATTCTACACTGTTTTAATTACTTGAGCCTTATAACTTGTTTTGAGATCAGGAGTGTGAGGCCTCCAGCTTTTTCTTTCTCAAAATTGCTTTGGCTTTTCAGGGTATTTGTGATTCCATATGAATTTTAGAATATTTTTATTTCTTTGAAAAGTGTCATTGTGATTTTGATAGAGATTGCATTGAATCTGTAGAATACTTAGGGTAGTATGGACATTTTTAACAATATTTTCTTGTAATCCATGAACACAGAATGTCTTTACATTTGTTTCTTTTATTATTTCTTTCAGCAATGTTTTATAGTTTTTAGTGTAAAATATTTTACTTCCTTGGTTAAATTTATTCCTAAGTGTTTTATTCTTTTAATGGTATTATAAATTGGATTATTTTCTTAATTTTTTTTGCCTTGTTCCATGTATAGAAATTCAATTGATTTTGTGTGTTGTTTCTGTATCATGCAACTTTCTTGAATTCATTGATTAATTCTAACAGGTTTTTCTTGTGTGGGATCTTTAGTATTTTCTACATACAAGATTACAATTTGTAAATAGAGATAATTTCACTTCTTCCTTTTCAACTCTGATACATTTTATTTATTTTTCTTGGTTAATTGCTCTGGCTAAGACTTCCAGTACTATACTGAATAAAAGTGGTGAGAGTGAGCATCTTTGCCTTATTCCTGATTGTGGAGAAAAAGATCATTAGAGGAAAAGATGTTAGTTTTTTACCACTATTATGTTAGCTATGAGAAGTTTATATATGGCACTTACTATGTTGAGGTAATTTTCTTCTATTCCTAGTTTGTCCCGTATTTTTATCACAAAATAGTGTTGAGTTTCCTCAAATGCTTTTTCTGCATCAATTGATATGATCATATAAGCTTTGTCCTCCATTCTGTTAATGCAGTATATTGCACTGACTTTCATTTGTTGAACCACACCTGCATGGCAGGACTAAATCCCACTTTATTATAGTGTAAAATCCTTTTAAAGTATTTACTAGTATTTTATTGAGGAAATTTGTCCCAATATTCCTCAGGGTTATTAATATGTAGTTTTCTTTTCTTGTAGCATCTATGTCTGATTTTGGTATCAGAGTAACCAAAAAATGAGTTTGGAAGCATTTCCTCCTCTTCAGTTTTTTGAAAAAATTTCAGAAGGACTGGTGTTAATTTTTCTTTAAATGTTTTCTAGAATTCTCCAGTAAAGCCATCTTGTCCTGGGCTTTTCTTTGTTGGGAGATTTTGAATTACTGATTCAAACTCCCTACTAGTTATAGGTCTGTTCGGGATTTTTACTTTTTTATAATTCTATTTTGGTAGTTTGCATGGTTCCATAAATATATCCATTTCTTCTAGGTCATTCAATTTTTTGGTATATAATTATTCATAGTATTATATCAGGATCTTTTTTTTTCAATTTCGGTGGCATTAGTTGTGATATATCCTCTTTCATTTCTGAAGTTTGTTATTTGATCTTTTGACTAGTTAAGGGTTTGTCAATTTTGTTGCTCTTTTCAAAAAACAGCACTTAGTTTCATTGATTTTTATCTCTTGTTTTTATATTATCTATTTTATTTATTTCTACTCTAATATTTATTAGTTCATTTCTTTAGCTAACTTTGGGTTTATTTTGTTCTTTTTCTATTTCTCTGAGGAATATAGTTAAGTTGTTTATTTCAGATCTCTTTTTTAACATAGGTTTTTATTATTATAGCCTTCCAAAGCTCTTAGTACTGCATTTGCTGTATCCTGTAAGTTTGGGTATGCTGTGTTTTACTTTTTATTTTTATCAAGATATTTTCGAATTCCCTTGTTATGTCTTCTTTGACCCACTGATTCTTCAACAGTGTTGTTCTTAATTTTCCTGTACTTGTAAATTTCATGGCTTACTTCTGCTCTTCATTTTTAGTATTATTTCACTATAGTTGGAAAAGGTATTTGGCATTGCTTCAATCTTCTTAAATTTGTTAGGACTGATTTTGTGATCTAACATGTAATCTATTTGAGAGAATGTTCTGTGTGTATTAGGGAAGAATGTACATTGTGTTGCTATTGGGTGCAGTGTTACATATGTGTCTATTAGGTACAATTGGTCTATAATGTTGTCCAGATCTTCTGTCTCCTTATTAAGCATCTGTCTGGTTGTTCTATCCACTACTGAAAATAGAGTGTCCTAATATTAATGTGTTACCATTTATTTCTCCCTTCAATTCTTGTCAATATTTGCTCATATGTTTGGGTGCTCTGATGTTAGATATATATGCATTTATCATTGTTATATCTTCTTGGTGAATTGATTTTTATATCATTATATAATGTTTTCTTTGTCTCATGCAACAATTTTAAACTTAAAGTCTGTTTTTTTCTGATGTAAGTATGATCACCTTGTTCTCTTAATTACCATTGTCATGGAATATCATTTTTCATCCTTTTGCCAATGTTTATAATGAGTCTCTTGTATACAGTTCATAGTTGCATTTTGTTTCTGTTTTTATCCATTCAGTCTGGGGCATTTAATTTATTTATATTAAAGTAATTACTGAGAGGGAAAGATTTAAAACTGCCATTTTAAACTGCTTTTTGTATAACTTGTTATTTTGTCATTCTTTACCCTCTTACTGCCTTCCTTTGTTTTGCTGATTTTTTTGCAGTGACATGCTTGATTCCTTTCTCATTTTCTGTGTATATCTTCTATAGGTATTTACTTTGTGGTTACCATGGAGATTATATAAAATATTTTATAGTTATAATAATCTATTTAAAACTGGTAACAACTTCAATCAGATACAAAACTCTAGTCATTTATTTCCTCCATAATTTTTAAAAATATTTTATATCCATTAACATAATTTTACAGTTATGGGTATTTATTATGCTTTTCTTTTAAATTCTGTGCCAAAATCAAAAGTGATTTATGAGACTTCTGGTTCCAAAAGGGCACCATAGAAGTACTGACCTTATTTCCTATCCCCTCACACACACACACAGAATTAAAAACAAAAATGTACTGTCAAGATTATCATCACCTACAAAAAAATGAATATTATTAAAATGACCATACTGCCCAAAAAAATATACAGATGCTATTTCTATCAAACTACCAATAACATCCTTTGAAGAATTAGAAATAACTATTTTAAAATTCATATAGAACTTCATATAGAACAAAAAGGTCCAAAGAGCCAAGACAATTCTAAGCAAAAAGAACAAAGACGGAGGCACCATGTTACCCAACTTAAAACTATACTACAAGGCTACAGTAATGAAAACGGCATGGTAGTAGTATAAAAACAAACACATAGACTAATGGAACAAAATAAAGAGCTCAGAAATAAGGCTGCATACCTACAACTATTTAATCTTTGACAAAGCTGAAAAAAACAAGCAATGGATAAAGACTCCTTAGTCAACAAATGGTGCTAGGATAACTAGCTAGCCATATGCAGAAGGTTGAAACTGGATTCCTTCTTACACCATATACAAAACCATCTTAAGACGCATTAAAAACTTAAATGTAAAACTCAAAGCAATACAAGTCTGAAAGATAACCTAGGCATACCATTAAGGACATAGGAATGCGCAAAGATTTCATGACAAAAATGTCAAAAGCAATTGCAACAAAAGCAAAAATTGACAAATTGGCTCTAATTAAACTAAAGAGCTTCTTCACAGCAAAAGAAACTACCAACAAATAGTTTGTTCTTCAAATAATATATAATACCTCTAAATTAACTTAACCAAAGAAGTGAAAGTTCTATACAAGGTTAACTATAATGACTCATGAAAGATATTGAGGAAGACACAATGAAATGGAAAGATATTCCATGTTAATGAATTACAAAAATTAATACAGAATCAATGCAATATCTTTCAAAATATCAATGTCATTCACAGAAATAGAAGAAAACTTTCCTAAAAAGTATATGGAACCACAAAAGAGCACATATAGCCAAAGCAATATACTGATCAAAAAATAACAAAGCTGGAAGCATCATGTTACTTGACTTCCAAGTATGATACAAAGCTATGGTAAACAAATAAGCATGGTACTAGAATAAATACAGACACATAGACCAATGGAATGGAATAGGTAATCCAGATATAAATTCATACATTTATGCCAACTTATTTTTCACAGATTTTCTATAAAAAAGACAGGAAATAATGCTGATGAAGATGTGGAGAAAGGGGAACACTAGTACACCATTGGTGGATATGTAAATTAACACAGTCACTGTGGAAAACTGAAGTTTTCTCAAAAAGAAAAACAAAAATAGAACTACTGTATGATACAGCAATTCTACTACTGGATATATATCTCAAAGAAAAGAAATCAATGTATCAAAGAGATATCTGTACTCCCACATTTATTGCAGCACTATTCATAATAGCCAAAATATAAAATCAAAATAAGTGTCCATCACTGGATTAATAGATAAAGTAAACATGATATATAGACATCATAGAATATTATTTAGTCATAAAAAATGAAATCCTGTCATTTGTAGCAGCATGAATGGAACCGGAGGGAATTATGCTAGATAAAATAAGCCAAGCAGAGAAAGAAAAATATTGCATGTTCTCACTCATATGTGGGAGTTAAGTGGATCTCCTGAAAGCTTTAGTATAGATTGGTGGTTATCAAAGGCCAGGAAAGATAGGGAAGATGGGGGAAATGAAGTGTGGTTGATTAATGAATAGAAACATACAGTTTGATAAACAGGACCTAGTGTTTGATAGATCAGTATGGTAACTACAGTTTACAATAACTTATTCTATATTTTAAAATAGCTAGAAGAAAATAATTCAGATGTTTCTAGCATAAAGACAAATATTTAAGGCAATGAATATCCCAATTTCACTGATTTGATCTTTATAAATTATATGAACCTATTAAATTGTTAACATGTACCTCCAACATATAAATACCTATTATGTATTAATAAGGAAATAAAATTTTCAAAAGTGATTTATGCACTACCATTATTGTGTTACAGGATTCTGTATTTGTTGATATATTTACCTTTTCCAGAGATTTTTATTTTTCTCTTATACCTTGGTGTTGCTGTCTCATGTCTTTCTTTTAACTTTAAGGACTCTAGCACTTCTTGCAAGACAGGTCTAGTTTTGATGAACTTCAGCTTTTGTTTATCTAGGAAGATAACAAAAGAAGATATTTCTCCTTCATTTTTGAAGAATACTTTTGCCAGTTATAGTATTCTTGTTTGGCAGGTTGTTTATTTTCAGCACCTTGATTGTATAATCCCATTCCCTAATGTTTTGGCTGAGAAATCTACTAATAATTTATGGAATTTCCTTGCATATGACAAGTCAATTTTCTCTTTCTGTTTCCAAATTCTCATTGTCTTTGCCTTTGGACAGTTTGATTATAATGTATCTTGTTGTGGACTTCTTTAGATTGCATATTTGGGAAGCTTACAACCATTATTTCCTCATATAAGCTCACTATTCTCTCTCTTTTCTCAATGTGTAAGTTTTATAATGCAATACTGGCCCACTTGATAGTGTCCCACAAGTCCCTTTGCTTTTTCTCCTTTCTCCTTTTTTATTTTTTGTGCTTTTGGCTTAATAATTTCTAAGTACCTGTCTTTGAGTTTGCTGATTCTTTCTTCTACTTGATTAAGTTTTCTGTTGGACCTCACAAGTGAATTTTTAAATTCAGTTATTGTATCCTTTAGCTTTTAGTTAAACAAAATTTTCATGATTTTGTTTAACTGCCTATATGCATTCTTATATAGCTCATAGAGGTTCCTTAAGATATTATTTTACATTGCTTTTAAAGAATTCATATGCCTTTGTTTCTTTCTGAGCAGTTTCTAGAGATTCATTTTGTTCCTTTGATTGAGCCATGTTTTCCTGCTTCTTCATATGTTTTGTTGTTATTGTTGCTGCTGGGATTTGGGCATTCGAAAAACAACCACCTCTCTCATTCTTTATAGACTGTTTTTGTACAGAGGAAGACACCAATCAGCCTGGCTAGAGATGCTAGAGTCCTCTCAACCATTTTTCAGGAATGTGTTTTCTCTGAGCTTGTGCATTTACTTTCCTAATTAGAGAGGTTTTCTGGTTTCTTTTTTAGAAGCCCATATCTTTTTTTCCAATGGTATCTGTCTGTATACTGCAGGTTTGTGAAATGTAGCAACAAGCTGCCTAGCTCTCCTTTATTTTTTCCTCAGTGGCTCCCATACATCTAAAGTATGCCAGTTCCCTGTCAACACTCCGAGTCAGATGAGACAGAAACCAGTCCCTCAGGCAGCCCCTGAAAAGCTGCAACATTGGACTACATTTCAGTCTTCTCTTTCCTGAGACAGAAGCCACAATTTGGACATTCTTTTTTTTCCTGATTACACTAAGCACTTAGCTGTGCTAGCTTGGAAGGAAGGGTTATCATGGGTGAAATGCAATGGCTTTTATTATCCATTTAAATGCAGCTATTCTTGGCTTTATGCTTGCTTGGGGTACTGTGACTTCTTAACTGATTTCTGGAGTTCTCGTAAAGAACTTTTGTACTATATATTGTTGTCAGGGTCTCTGGGGAGAAATGAGGGCTGGGGCATTTTATTCTGCCATCTTGCTCTGACATAGAGCTTTTAGATAAACTCTATTTAAATATGGGTTGGCAGAGCGTGCTGTGCCAATTTAGCCCCACCTTCATTCCTCCTCTTGTCTTATATATATAGCCTCAAATGATACAGAATTTTCTTACAGTCTCTTACAGACATTTTATAGCCGTGATTTTTAGTATTTTAAAATGCAATATCAACTACTTGCAGGAAGCCCTACTAGGTGGGCTCCTCTCTTTTTATGGGTGAAGGGACTTACTGCTTCATGAATGAGCTAATTCTACTGATGGCAGTTACAGTCTTCAGAAAATGAATTTTCATTTTTTCTTCTTTATTGAGCTGTAATCTGCTTTCTTTATAGTTTCTACTCATTGCTCCTAGTTCTACCCTTAGTAGAAATGAGAATCAAGCTTATTTGAGATTTTGTTTTTATTTTTAATTACACAGGGCAGTCTTTTATTTAAAGTTGGATATAATGCCTCACCATACTCTGGTCTGCTTCTGTATTAATATCCATAAGCTCTTCTGCCATATGGATTCAAGGCCTTCTCTCCATTCTTTTGCCCTCCACTGAGTCAAATTTGCTCCTGTTCTTAAATTTTTTTTTACAAAGGGACCCTTGAACTAAACCCAAGATTCCAGATGATGTGTGACCAGTGCAAAGTGGAAAGGAACAATTACTGCCTGAAATTAACTCATTGTACTCCTGATGATGGGGTCTTTACTTTATTTTTTATTATTTTTAAGCAGTTTGTTCAAGTTAAACTTCTGCTTTTTTAAAAATCCCTAATATATTTTTTTCACACACAATTATGCCAGTTCAAGTCTTCCTCATCCTATACTTATGAAGGAAGTACCACAATTTTCAGACTCAGAGTCCTAAATGAGGACTGTAATTAACATAGAAAGCAGGAGGTTTAAAGAAAAAAAGAGAAGATTCAAAAAAGTGTAATTGGGTATGACAAAGATGACATTTCAGCCAATCCCACAGAAATAGGAAGGATCTTCATAGACTATTATAAACACCTCTAGGCACACAAATTAGAAAACCTAGAGGAAATGGATACATTCCTAGAAACACAACCTCCTAAGATTGAATCAGGAAGAAACTGAAAACATGAACAGACCAATAGGAAGTTTGGAAATTGAATCAGTAATTTAAAAACCTACCAATCAGAAAGAGCCCTGAACCAGATGTATTTACAGCTGAATTCTACCAGATGTACAAAGAACTGATACTAATCCTATTGAAACTATTCCAAAAAATCAAGGAAGAGGGGTTCCTCTCTAACTCATTCTATGAAACCAGCATCATCCTGATACCACCAGTTGGCAGAGACACAATTAAAAAAGAAAATTTAAGGCCAATATCCCTGATGAAAATAGATGTAAAAATCCTCAACAAAATACTAGCAAGCTAAATCCAGCAGCACATCAAAAAGCTAATTTACCATGATCAAATAGGCTTTATTTCTGGGACACAAACTTGGTTCAATATACACAAATCAATAAATGTGATTCACCACAAAAAGCTCATCAAAAACAAAAACCATAAGATCATCTCAATAGATACAGGAAAAGCCTTTTTAAAAATCTAACTTTCCTTCATGATCAAAACCCTCAACAGATTAGGCACTGAAGGAACATATTTCAAAATAATAAGAGCCATCTATGACAAAGTCCAACATCACACTGACTGAGCAAAATCTGGAACCATTCTCCTTGAGAACTGGAACAAGACAAGGATGCCTACTCTCACCACTCCTATTCAACATAGTACTGGAAGTCCTAGCCAGGGGAATCAGACAAAAGAAAGAAATAAAAGGCATCTGAGGAGGAATAGATGAAGCCAAAATATCCCTCTTTGCTGATGATATGATTCTATACCTAGAAAACCCTAAAGACTCTGCTAAAAGTCTCCTGGGCCTGATAAATGAATTGAGTAAACTTTCAGGATACAAAATCAATGTACCAAAATCAGTAGCATTTTTATACACCAATAGTGTTCTAGCTGAGACCCAAATCAAGAAAACAATCCCCTTTACAATGGCTAAGAGGAAAATGAAATATCTAGGAATCCATCTAATGAAGGAAGTAAAAGACCTCTACAAGGAGAACTGCAAAACACTTCTGAAAGAAATAAGAAGTGACAGATATAAACAGAAAAATATTTCATGCTCATGGATTCAAAGAATCAGTATAATTAAAATGGCCACACTGTCTAAAGCAATTTACAGATTCAGCACTATTTCTATCAAAATACCAATGTCATTTTTCACAGAATTAGAAAAATTGACTGTAAGTTTATTTATAACCAAAATAGAGCCCAAATAGCCAAAACAATTGTAAGCAAAAAGAACGAAACTGGAGACATCACATTGTCTGACTGCAAGCTATATTAGAAGCCTACAGTAATCAAAACAGTATGGTACAGACACAAAAACAGGCACATAGACCAGTGGAAGAGAATAGAGAACCCAGAAGTAAACTCACAGACCTACAATCATCTGATCTTTGACAAAATCAACAAAAATAAGCAATGGGGAAAGGACTTACTATTCAATAAATGGTACTGGGATAACTGGCTAGACATATGCAGAAGAAGAAAACTGGACTCCTACCTCTCACTATATGAAAATTAATTCAAAATGGATTAAAGCATTAAATCTAAACCCTCACACTATGAAAGTCATAGAAGAAAACCTAGGAAATATACTTCTTGACATTGGCTTTGGCAAAGAATTTATGTCTAAGTTTCCAAAAGCAATTGCAACAAAAACAAAAGTTGACAAATGGAACCCAGTTAAACTAAAGAGCTTCTGTACAGCAATAGAAATTACCAACAGAGTAAACAGACAACCTAGAGAATGAGAGAAAATATTTACAAACTATGGATCTGGCAAAGATCTAATATCCACGATCTACAAAAAACTTAAAGCAACAAGGTAAAAACAAACAATCAAATTACAAACTGGGCAAAGAACATGAACAGACACTTCTCAAAAGAAGACATACAAGTAAAGGCCAGGCATGGTGACTCACACTTGCAATCCCAGCACTTTGAGAGGCTGAGGCAGGCAGATCATGAGGTCAGGAGTTTGAGACCAACCTGGCCAACATGGTGAAGTCCTGTCTCTACTAAAGATACAAAAAATTAGCCAGCATGGTGGCACACACCTGAAGTCCCAGCTACTCAGGAAGCTGAGGCAGGAGAATCGCTTGAACCCAGGAGGTGGAGATTGCAGTGAGCCAAGATCGTGCCATTGCACCCCAGCCTGGGCGACAGGGCAAGACTCCGTCTCAAAAAAAAAAAAAAAAAAAGACATACAAGTGGCCAAAAAATATATGAAAAAATGCTCAATGTCACTAGTCATCAGAGAGATGCAAATAAGATCACAATTAGATACTATCTCACATTGGTTAGAATGGCAATTATTAAAAAGTCAAACAACAATAGATGTTGATGAGGCTGCAAAGAAAAGGAAAAGTTTATACTTCATTGGTGAGAATGCAAACTAGTTCAGCCACTGTGGAAAGCAGTTTGAAAATCTCTCAAAAAGAACTTAAAAATAGAACCTTTGTTCATTTGTGGGTATATATATCCAAAGGAACATAATTCATTCTATCATAAAGACACATGCACCCCTATGTTCATTGCAGCACTATTCACAATAGCAAGGACATGGAATCAACCTAAGTGCCCATCAACAGTGGATTGGATAAAGAAAATGTGGTACATATACATCATGGAATACTATGCAGCCATAAAAAAGAACAAAATCATGCCCCTTGTGCAATATAGATAAAGCTAGAGACCGTTATAAAATATGCATAAAGCTGGAGACCATTCATTATTCTAAGAGACCTAATGCAAAAATGGAGAGCCAAATACCATAATTTTTCACTTATAAGTGGGAGCTAAACATTGAATACACACGATCATAAAGATGGGAACAATAGACACTGGGGTCCACTAGGCAGGGGAGAAATGGAGTGGGGCATGAGCTGAAGAACCACCCATTGGGCACTATGCTTATGGCCTGGGTGATGGGATGATTAGGACTCAAAGCCTCAGTGTCATACAATTTACCCATGTAACAAATCTCCATGTGTACTCTTTAATCCATAGTAAAAGTTGACATTTTAAAGAAGAAAGTAGGTTTTAATGTTTCAATGATACCAAATGTACTATGATATGTAATCTTCCTGATATACCTTTCCTTCTACTTTTTCCTTGTGTTTTTCTTAATACCACAATCAGGACTGTTAGTTTAATTGCTATTGTGTAATTATTTGTCTAATGCTATTTCTACTTGGCTGTAACTTTCATAAGGAAAGAAATTACATTTTGTTTCCTGATAAAATTGGTGTTTAGGATAGTTCCTTACCATTACTGATGGCCAATATGTATTTAGTAAATAAATGATAATGCTCCCTCTATTTTCCTTTGAAGTCCATCCAAGTTGTTTGGGTCTTCTAGGAAGCTGACACTGAGATGAAGTTATGAGAATAAGTAGTTTATTGGGGGGAAATGCCTGTAAAACATAAGAAACATAAGAAAGAAGCAGAATTGCACAGGGAGAGCCTCTGATAGTAAGGCCAGTCTTACAAAGCCTTGTCCCACCCAGTGAGGAGCTCTAGAGGGAAAACTACTCATTCAAGGAGTCTTGTGTTCAGAGGGAATGTCTAGGTTCCAGAACCCCAAATTCTTGGAAACCATGAATGTGGTTTGGTAGTCTTTACTGATACAAAATAATTATTAAATAAATAGCAGTTCTATAGGACTTTTATACCCCTCCCCCGACCCAGAAAGGAATTATGTGATTACAGGGAGAAATTTCAGGTAGTATATTTATTAGAACTCCTCATGTAAAGGTAATAGAAACCAAATATAGCTGGAGTAAGAATAAAAGGCAGAAGGAGATATTTTCTAAGGATAAAGAGATGCTTTACACATCCTGAAAGACACATGAAGTCAGGCTTCCTATATTCTACAGATCCTCTGGAACCCAGAATGAATGGATCATTGGAGATGAGCTAGGAATGAACGTTATAGTGCCTGTATTCCTGGAGATTTTATTTTTTATTTTTTTATTTATTTTTATACTTTAAGTTCTGAGGTACATGTGCAGATCCTGCAGGATTGTTACATAGGTATACACATGCCATGGTGGTTTGCTGCCTCCATCCCTCCATCACCTACACTACGTATTTCTCCTAATATTATCCCTCCCCAATCTCCCCACTCCCAAAAGCTTCTGCACAGCAAAAGAAATAATCATTAGAGTGAACTGGCAACCAACAGAATGGGAAAAAATTTTGCAAGTTACCCATCTGACAAAGGGCTAATATCCAGAATCTACAAAGAACTAAAACAAATTTACAAGAAAAAAACAAGCCCATCAAAAAGTGGGTGAAGGATATGAACAGGCACTGTTCAAAGAAGACATTTATGCGGCCAAAAAACATATGAAAAAATGCTCATCATCACTGGTCATTAGAGAAATCCAATTCAAAACCACAATGAGCTACCATCTCATGCCAGTTAGAATGGCGATCATTAAAACATCTGGAGACAACAGATGCTGGAGAGGATGTGGAGAAATAGGAATACTTTTACACTGTTGGTGGGAGTGTAAATTAGTTCAACCATTGTGGAAGACAGTGTGGCCATTCCTCAAGGATCTAGAAATAGAAATACCATTTGATCCAGCAATCCCATTACTGGGTATATACCAAAAGGATTATAAATCGTTCTGTTATAAAGACACATGCACATGTATGTTCATTGTGGCACTGTTTACAATAGCAAAGACTTGGAACCAACCCAAATGCCCATCAAGGATAGACTGGATAAAGAAAATGTGGCACATATACACCATGGAATACTATACAGCCATAAAAAAGGATGAGTTCATGTCCTTTGCAGGGACATGGATGAAGCTGGAAACCATCATTCTCAGCAAAGTGACACAAGACCAGAAAACCAAACACCGCATGTTCTCACTCATAAGTGGGTGTTGAACAATGAAAACACATGGATACAGGGAGGAGAACATCACACACTGGGGTCTGTCAGGGTGGGTGGCTAGGGGAGGGATAGCAGGAAGTGAGGAGATCGGGGAGGGATAACATTAGGAGAAATACCTAATGTAGGTGTCGGGGGATGGATGCAGCAAACCACCATGGCATATCTATACCTATGTAACAATCCTGGAGATTTTAAAGAAGCCTAATCATGTGGTTTAGTTACTCCCTTAAAGGCAAAACATTCTCTTAAGGCCCCTTCCAGCTCAAAACTGTAATAAGATATCGTCTCGCACCAGTCAGAATGGCTATCACTAAAAAGTCAAAAAATAACAGATGTTGGCAAGGCTGCGGAGAAAAGGGAACAATTATATACTGTTGGTAGGAATTTAAATAAGTTCAGTCACTGTGAAAAGTAGTTTGTAGATTTCTCAAAAAATTAAAATTACAACTACTATTCAACTTAGCAATCCCATTACTAGGTATATACCCAAAAGAAAATAAATTGTTCTACCAAAAAATATACATGCACTCATATGTTCGTTACAGCACTATTTAGACATGGCATCAACCTAGGTGCCAATCAGTGGTATATTGGATAAAGAAAATATGCTACATATACACCATGAAGTACTATGTAGCCATAAAAAAAATGACATTTTGTCATTTGCAGCAACATGGGTATGGCTGGAGACCATTATCCTAAGTTAATTAATGTAGAAGCAGAGAACCAAATACCACATGTTCTCACTTACAATTGAGAGGTAAACATTGGGTACACCTGGACATAAAGATGGGAACAAAGACACTGGGAACTACTAGAGTAGGGAGAGGGTGAAGAGGGCAAGGGCTGAAAAACTACCTATTGGGTACTGTGCTCACTACTTGGGTGACAGCATCATTCATAACCCAAACCTCAGCATCCTGCAATATACCTGTCACAAGCCTACACGTGTACCCTCTGAATCTAAAATAAAAGTTGAAAAAAAATAAATAAAAAATTTTTATGCATGTAAATTTAAAACTAAAATTTACTCTGTGACCCTAACAAATACTTTAGCTTTGGGGGTCTTGGTTTCTATAGTTTATTTATTCTTTCACATATTCATTCATTGTTTCATTTAACAAACATATCTTGAATGTCTTTACTGTGTGAGATTCCATGCTAGGTTTTGGAGGGACAAAAGTAAATCACACAGTCTCTCCCCTTAAGACATTCATACATTGTGAAGATGATCACATAAAGAATTACAAGAGACTGAAAAGCACTACAATGAAACTATATAATGGTAGTGAGGGAGTTCAGAGGAGCTGGCAGCAAAGAACAACGGGAAGGTTTCAAAATCCTAACCTCTGGGATTCTGGGTAGAAGTGTTCTACTGTCTACCTCAGATCCAAAGTACTATATTCATCAGGGGACACTTCTTTCCTGAAGTGTTTAATTTTTCATGTTATATTTTCTGCTTCAGGGAAATTTACACACGTGGTGTATTTGGTTTTCCATTGATTCAATAACAAATTACTAAAAACTTAATAGCTTAAAAACCACACCCTTTATTCCCCTGCAGTTTCAGTAGGTCAGAAGTCCAGCACAGCATGGCTGGATTCTCTACTTAGGGTATCACAGGAGTAAAATCAAGGTGTCAGCCAGGGCTGTGGTTCTCAGCCTCTCCAGGGCCAGAATTCTCTTTGAGGCTCATTGGCTGTTGACACAATTTAGTTCCTGTGGTTGTAGAATTGAGGTCTCTATGTCTGTGAAACATGGTCTCCTTCATCTTCAAGCTAAGAACAGTAGAAAGAATCCTTCTCATGTTTTTAATATCACAGATTTCCTGCTCTGCTTTAAAAGAATCATTCAATCTCTCTAACTTAATGTCCACTGATTAATAACCTTATTTAAACCTGCGAAGTCTCTTTTCTCACATAATGTTAACATTTGCATGAGTGTAACATGAGACAGAGAAAAGGTCATGGGGGCCCAAATTCTGCCTATAACACTTGACATACTAACATTGTTCTTCTCTCTTTGCTCCTTCATTTTTGAGTCACCACAAAAAATGATCAGGGTCTCGGAGAGAGGAGATACTAACCCCAAGGCAATGCCTAAAGAAATGAAGATTTCTCTGCATTAGATAAGAAAATCAAAGCCACTTACTCCCAACTTATAGTTTGCTTTTATTAAAGTCTCCCTCCATGTTTTTGGGTAGTCAGTTGAAGGTATAGGTTGGGGACTGAGATGGTTGATATTTATTGAGCACTTACCATGAGTCAGGCACCTCAAATCGTGTGATTCTTAGAATACGCTTATAAAGTAGGATTATCACTGTGGTTATTTGACCGTTAAAACAATGAAGATACAAAGAGTTTAAATGGCTTGTTCAAGATTGCAAGCTAGTACAGAAAACTTTGGGATATAAACTGAAGTCTACTTGGCTTGAGAGCCAAAATTTCTGACCACTACCCAGTGCTGTCTCCTGGTAATCAGAAAGGAACCTTTTTTATATGAAAACTAGGAGGAAAAGAAAGAAGAAGAAAGGGAGAGGAGAAGGAAATATTTATGTGTCAAACATATTCACAAGTACTATCTCATTGGATCTTCAGAAATATTCTATTTGGTAATATCTTCTCCATTTATTGAGGAGAAAATTGATACTCAGTAAGGTTAAGTGACTTTGCCAAAATCTTGGAATTCGTAAGTGGTAAAGCCAAAGAACTGTATGCAAACCCAAAGTCTACTGCCCTTCCAGTCTACTCTACCAGCCTTACAAGTGACACACCTCTTCCAAAGTGAAAAGCAAATGTTCTGCCTACCAAGAGTAGGAAATAAAATGCAAAGAAGCATTCTGTGTATACTGAGCCAGGATGTTAATAGCAACTGTGAGGTTCTGGATACGCCTATGGAGTCAGGCACAAGTGTGCAGCTAAATGTGCCCAGTCTCCTCAAGAAATGAGTCCTGAGGCCAGCACACCTGGGCCTGTGTCAGCTAGGGCCATGCCAGGCAATGCCTCTTCTTCCCAGTAGCATATACTGGTTCAGCCAGGATGCCATATGGGTCTCCGATTAATTTGAAGATGAAAAATTATGGCTTGAAGATGTTTTAGCTCCAAATACCAAGAAATGATGGTATTAACCTGTGAAATAACTTCAGCTTCTCCTATGAAATAACATAACTCAAATGGTGTTTTTGGTTCCAGGCCTCTGGTTTGGCATGGTTCATCTGGTCTGAAAATGTTCTGCCAAATGAGAATTCATGCCACTGCCTTGACAGGAGTCACCTTTGGGGTCAGAAAATAGCAGGCTATTGTCTGCCCCAGTTAGAGATCCTGGCTTGTCTTCCTTTCTGAACAAACCCTGGCCTTTGGAACCTTTCCTGCAGAGAGTTTTCTTTTGCCTCCATATGAATATGCTTGAACAATTTTTTCTCCCATATCTCTTAAATTTGTTCACTATTTTGAAGTGTTCAATCTAACCTTCCCATAGACTTGTACACAGAGAAGGCTCATGTCATTCAGTTGACAAATATTGAGTGTCTACTGCATGCCAGGAACTGTGCTAGCTACCTTGAGCAGTGTGTAAACAAGATCAACAAAGTTTTTATCTCAAAGATCTTGAAAACCAGTGAGAGGAGACAGAAAATAGCGAAGCAAATACATAAATGGACAAAATAATTAGATTGTAAAAAAAATGCTTGGAGAGATATAAGCAAGGTTATGAGATATCAAATATCCAGCAAAGGCAACTTTAGGTAGAAGGCCAGGAAAGACCTCTCTGAGAGGGTAACATTTGAGCTGAGAGACATGAGGGAACAAGGAGCTGAAGTCACAAAATCGTATGTTCCCTAGTAGCCTAGTGGTTAGGAAAAAAAAAAATTACATGTAGAGAGACAACACATGCAACAGCCCTGAGGTGGGAAACAGCTTTGTGCATTTGAGCAAGTTCCAGGAAGATAATGAACAAAGAAACAAGTTGGTATAAGATAAAGTTGGAAAGGTATGGGGACTCCAAATCATCTGAAGCCCTGTAGCAATGCTATGCATTATTTTATTCAATCCTTGCACAAACTTGTTAAATACAGTTGTTCCTTGGTACCCCTGGGAGACTGGTTCCAGGACAGTGGCCCCCTCTCCTGCAAATACCAAAATCCAACAATGCCAAAATCTCTTATATTAAATAATGTACTACTGCATATAACTTATGCACATCTTCCTTTATGCTTTAACTCTCTAGATTACTTATAATGCCTAGTAAAATGCAAATGCTATGGAAATAATTGTGATACTATATTGTTTTTAATTTGTATATTTTATTGTTTTTTCTCCCCAAATATTTTCAATCTGTGATTGGTTAAATACACAGATAAGGAATTCATGGATACACAGGGTCAATTGTATTAATATGTCTTGTCTTTCAATGAAGAAACAGAGGTGTAGGGAATTTAACCAATGTAATAGTGAATTTTCTCCAAAGACCAAGAAGACCTGGGCTTTGCAGAACTACTATTACCCTACAAAAACTTCCAAATTGACATTCTTTAAATAAAAATTTTCTCCAGGCTCTTGGATTGACTGGGCCTAGAAACATCCCAACATTTGTTGAAAATTATGAATTTTTGCAAAGTCTTTCAAAAGAGACACCTTTAGAACAGTGACCTAAGGATAAGTTTATATGGTTTCTTCTCCCTAAAGGTGGTCACTGAAAACAGTTAATACAAATTGGGATAAAGGGAGAAGGTGCCATTGAGTCTTGTCTTTGTGTAGTGGCAGGCAAGTACTTTAGGGGTGACCCAAGAACATGTGGACACTTTGTGCTTTGTGGTAGTGCTTTTGTGAGTCCTTCAGAGTTCTCCTGTTGGGACCTTTCTCACTCCCAGAGATGTACTCTTCACCTGCTCTCTCATTATTTCTCTGTTAAGGGAAAGGTCCTCTCAGTCACCTATCTACTGATGATTTTTAAAAACTGCTCAGCCTCAGTATCCCACCCATTTCTAGTTCCATGTCTTTTACTCCCTTCCACAGTGATTCTCTACACATTTTTGTTGGCAACATACTTTGATATAACTCTAAACATATACGAAGGTATTAAAAGATCAATACTGATTTAAAAAATAAGTTTTGTAAATTGAAAAAAGAAATTTACCCAGTTGAAATACCACTCACTGATTTCCCTTAAGCTTTATGTCACTATGTGAGTAGAAATATTCACTGCCCTGACCTCTCTTGCTTCTTTTGTTGAATGAGCTGAACTAAGTAGAATACAATAAAGTCAGGGTTTTTTCATCTTCTGCTGCCCTCAAGCCATTCTGCCAGATCTCTATTCTCTGTCCTCTCAGACCAGTTCGATAGCTTTTCTGGCCATACCTGAATAATAGCAGAATAGAATTATTTTGAAATATTAAAAATAAATCTAAAACAAAATCCAATCTCTCATCCAATTTTAGGTTCCTCTCTTTCTTAGTATGCCATAACCCAAGAATTTTACAGATTAGCAGTTAAAAATTGACAAAGCTCAATTCTTCACTGTTCCAACATGCTATTCTCCATCTTCTTCTCTCCCCCACTGCGTTACTCTTGGTAACACCAGGTTGGGACAGGGAAAAAAGATGTAGAGGCAAAGAGGAGAAAGCTTTCATCCATGGAAAGTGCTGCGGTTATCCAGTACCAGTGTGCTCTGCGGATATTTTCTGCTCTATGGGATTGCTTTTGTGGGTCCTTCAGAGTTCTGCTAGGACCCTTCCTATCCCCAGAGATGCACTGTTAACCTACTCTCTCATTATTTCCCTCTCAGCTCCTGCTCCAGTGGTACATTCCATAGTCTCATTTCTTTGCTGCCTTTTGGTAAGTCCTGAGATATGTCCACCTTCTCTCTCAAAATAGGGGGTTCTTCTCAGCCATTGCCTTTAACCACAATTCCAAGATAGGAAAAAGTCTCATGTGACATCTTATTGACTTAAATACTTAAGAGGAAAAGATTTCTTGCATACCAGTTAAGTCCCCCATTTTTACACAAGTATTATACCTCTTACTCCATCTTTCCCTCATTCAGTGGCTACCTGTTGTCCATCACACTGTAGGCACTCTTGTTTTGACACTTCCTCTAACAGACATAATCATATAAGCCTCTGTTAGAGCTAAATAAATTTTACACATTAATCAAGGTCTGGTAGCAGACTCTTTGAAGTTTTGATGCACTCCTGCCTTCCTGTATATTACCACTTGGATATCTCTTATCATTTCAAAATTAATATTTTCAAAGTAAAACAACATTCTTCTCTTCAAAATGGCTTCTTGTCAATAGATAAGATGTTCTTCCAGGCATTTATGATCAAAAACTTGGGGTCAACTTTTTGAGCCTTTTGCTATCTGCTGAGCCCAGTTGGTCATCACCCCCTTTCATACTTCTGGGGATCTTCTCCTTTAGGCCTCACATTACCCTACTATGAATCTGCAGAGTAAGGTAATATGAGGCCTAAACGAGAGGCTAAAGTAAGGCTGCAGTAATCTTTTAATGAGCCCCGGAATATGGGATTTTCTTCCTCTAAGCCAGACTGAATATGGCTGACAAATCTTGCTTAAATCCTACTTTCGTAGTGATGTTCTAATTTTACTGCTCAAAAGCCGCTCTGTTACCCTACTGATGCCTGAGAAAATTTCTAGACTCTTATCTATCTCTTAACACTTTAATCTTTTTTCCTGCTTTTCCATACCATGCAACTGATATTATCAACTAGACCATTGTTCTATGAATATATATTTTGATGTGACCATTTTGATTCTGGGACATTTTATTGTAAACATTAAGCCATTGAACTGTCAGTTTTTGCTGTTGCCTGGATGACCAATTATCTATCCTTCCTCAATGAGCTTTACCTCATCTTGACCTTAATACATCCTGAATACATCCATGACCCTTGGAGGTGGGGTGAAGATTGGGGTGAGGGAAAGGAAGGGCTGAGGTACTGGGAAAAATCAGATTCTGAGATAGAATAGAGTTCAAAGACAGGGAAAGGAGTAGGAATAAGGTGAAACTTAGGGATGGGAAAATGGAGGGGAATGTATATAACATTTTGTGGTTGAAAAATGTTTTACATTTGACTCAGTATGTAAAAATGTCTGCACTAAATTTTGTTCATTCCCTCCTGGACACACGAAGTTTATGATACTTCTAAGCCTTTGCTGTTCCTTGAGTGCCCTCTATTCATATACAGGTCCACAAATATTTACTGAGTGTCTCCCCCTGTCGTAGTAGTTACAGTGATAGAGGTGAGTAAAACATGAGGGAAAATCCTTTGCTGAAGTTTCTCACAGGCTAGGGGGTAGACAGGTTGGTTATTAAGTTTAATACGAAAAATGGCTTCAAATTGTGGGAGCTCCAAAGTGACACAGCCATGTTGGTGGCTGATTTCATGGGTCACTCATTTTTGCCTAAGCACTCCCTCCTCCCGGCAGAAAGGTCAGACAGAATTTTCTTACCTACGCTGTGAAGAGGTGCAAGTTAGGTCTTGGGACATCTCCAAAAGAGTTTAGATTCTCCAGCTCAACCTGCACAGAAAGGAAGTAGATTTAAGGTAAACAGACTAATAAGTTATATTACACGGAATCACAATAGCTATACTATATAACACTTGCCTCACAATTTTATTTCTACAGTGCCAGTTTTCATCTTTGAAACTATGATACCTTATTGGGGGAAATCAAGGCAGAGAGGGTAAATGATTTGCTTCATGGTTTCAGACAAAGTAAACCTCCTAGCTAAGTTTATAAAACTTAAACAGTCTCTTGCAAGCTTTGGCTTTAGAGCCTTCCTAGCTATGAGCTTTCTTTATTTAAGACCTGTCAATACTGCCTATGATTCAGTTGTAAATTTCCTGCCACACCTTATTTCATCATTACTGGTGAATGTTGTTCTTGTCATACTTAAATTGCCTTGTTTACACTTAATTTATACACAATGCAAAGACATATGTATCATACTAGGGCATAGGAAGCAAACTGTTCAGACTCATAGAGTTAGACACTCCCTTTCACTTAGATAGTATGCCAAGGTTTATAAAGCACTTTCTCATGTGAATTTAAAGTATTGACTTCTAAATGAGCTAGATAATGGTATAGAGATGTGGGGCAGAGGGCTAAAAAGAAAATTCCAGATGTTCATGCTGCTTGTTTATGTTGATAAATAATTGTTTCCAAATTCATAGCTTTGGGTCGGGTGCAGTGGCTCATGCCTATAATCCTAGCACTTTGGGAAGCCAAGGTGGGCAGATTGGATTGCTGAGTTAAGGAGTTCGAGACCAGCCTGGGCAACATGGCAAAACCCCATTTCTACTAAAAATCCCAAAATTAGTTGGGCATGGTGGTACACGCCTGTAGTCCCAGCTACTCAGGAGGCTGAGGCAGAATAACTTGAACCCGGGAAGTCAAGGCCGCAGTGAGCTGAGATTGTACCACTTCATTCCAGTCTGGTGACAGAGCAAAACTCTGTTTCAAAAAATATAATTTTTTTAATTTTAAAAAATTCATAGCTTTAAGCAGTCTATTGCAAATTCCATTTGATTTACAAGTAAAGTAGATCCTGCTGCTATTGCCCTACTCTCTGGGAGAAATTAATGGAGCTCATTCTACTTTCCCACTGAATAAACTTCTCACGTCCAGATAGGATATGGGAGAGTGAGAGCCTTGTTCTGAAAAGTTGCTTGGTAACCAGTGACCTAACATAAATATATTTTAATTGTTAAGGTAAAGAATGTCTGTGTGGGAGTTTGCCATTTCTGCTTCACAAAATTCAAATGTTTAAGTGTAATTTATTTCCCCAAATACAGCATAAGCTCTTGGGGACACATATTTTGTCTTATAGTGCTCAGTCAGTGAATACCTATTGATTTGATCGCATCAGTTTTTGAATTATATTTATCCCTTTTCACAATGTGCTAACTGCAGTACAAAATTATTTCTCTATTTGGGGTCAGGTGTTTGACCATAAAAAGACAAGAAGTCAAAAACAAGTAGAGAAAATGAAGAAGTATATTAAAATTTAGAAAGACCAGGCTCTTATCCAAAAGTCTTCAACCCAAAGTAATTTTGTTTATAACTTGATTTTTCCATTAGAGGAAAAATTGTTTTAGTTTACTTGGATTGATTCAGTAGTTAACATGTTTAAATTGTAGAGACTGGGTGGCCTTTTTGTTTTGTTAATGCCAGATGTAATTTTGTAATAAAACAATTTTTCTTTATTTAAAAACCACATTCAAATTGTGAAATAGGAATTCCACCCTCTTTGCTCTTCTTTTTTCTCATTTCCTTCAAATTCCTCTAAAATTATCCTCTTGCAAATCAATGGATTTGTGAATTCTGATCATCATCCATAAGGAAGCAACAAGAATTTGTGGCCCAGATTTGTAAATAATCCCATGGATAAGATTATGGTGGCCATCTCTTTTTTGGATACAGGGACTATTTCTTATTTATCTACAGGTCGTAGAGCACATAGCACATAGAAGGTATATTAATAGTGCTTGAAAGAAAAGTATATATGGAAAGAGTAGAGAGAAAAGGCCAGAGCTTTTATGTAATAGCCTGTCTAATACTGGTGACCATTTCCACTGTAGCAACAGAAATATTTTTAAGGGAAAGAGAAAAAGTCTGCAAGACATCCATGAAATAAGTCATTGTGCCCAACTCCCATAATTTATGCAGCACCTTCTGTGAGATTCTATACTCCTTATATCATTGTTACCGTTTGTAATCTTATTTAATTTTTTTATTAATTCTTTGTTCCTAAAAATATTTACAAAGGAAGCAAAAGCAATTCTGATACAAATCAGAAGAGTAGTTGCCCACAAAAGATGGAGATTGACCAGGACTTTCTGGGGAGATGAAAATGTTCTAAATCTCAATGTGGTAAATATATTTGTTAAACTCATTGAATTACATGCCTAAGAACTGGGCAGATTAAAGAATTTATTTTTTTTCTGAAATTAAAAATATATTTAAGGTAAATAAATAGATCAAGTAACTAGATCAAGTAACTGAACATACTCAAAATTAAAGCAAATAGTGTTATTAAATTCTAGATACTACTCCTTATAGAAGACTCTAAACCTGATACCTGCTTTCTTTTAAAACAAATTACTAAGCAGTTAAAAAAGAATAAAGACATGTTAGTAATTATATATATATGTATACATAGATATATACACACATATACATATGTGTGTATGTGTGTGTGTATATATGTATATATATATATATTATTTTTTTTCCCCCTAGATGGAGTCTTGCCCTGTCACCTAGGCTGGAGTACAATGGCATGATCTCAGCCCTCTGCAACCTCTGCCTCCCAGGTTCAAGCATTCACCTGCCTCAGCCTCCCAAGTAGTTGGGATTACAGGTGTGTAGCACCATACCCGGCTAATTTTTGTATTTTCAGTAGAGATGCAGTTTCACCGTGTTAGCCAGGATGGTCTCAAACTCCTGACCTCGTGATCCACCCGCCTCGGCCTCCCAAAGTGCTGGGATTACAGGTGTGAGCCACTGCATCCAGCATAGTTTTATATCTTCTTCTTCCCTTTCCTTTATTTAAACAATATATTAGTACCCTGCCTTCTATTGTCAAATAGCCATATGTGAGGCCAGAAAAGGCAGGCTTCCCAGATAAGGAAGGCAGACCTGTGCAGAGGAGGCTAATCTGAACACAGGGCAAATCCATTTGCTAGGGGTATGGTGGCCCAGCCCTACCAGAAGATTGGCCATATTCAGGGAAATTGAGCAGATAATAAATATATTGTGAATAATGACAGCAAGGTTTTTCACTATTGGAAAGTTACAATTAAGGAAAAGATAAAGCAATAATAAACTCAGACAATATCAGATTAAAATTGAAGGTACCAGAGTGAGCTATTAGTTTTAGTTGTAGATGTAAATAGAAATACAAATAAACATAAATGCGTGTGTGGTTCCTAGCTATCTGTTGAAAGAGACCTAGTAATAATTACCTAATGCTCATATCTTCGTTTGAAATACGAAAATGAACAAAGGCTCCTTGAAGAAATAACGGAATCCAAGGCTGAGTCTGAGAAAGAATGTGATGAGCCTGGAACATCTTTCTTTTATATATATATGATTGCATTTTAGGTTCTGGGGTACATGTAAAGAACACACAGGATTGTTGCATAGGTACATACATGGCAATGTGGTTTGCTGCCTCCATCCCCATCACCTATATCTGGCATTTCTCCCCATGTTATCCCTCCCCAACTCCCCACCCCCCACTGTCCCTCCCCTATTTCTCCCTGACAGACCCCAGTGTGTGATGCTCCCATCCCTGTGTCCATGTGTTCTCATTGTTCAACACCCACCTATGAGTGAGAACATGCAGTGTTTTTCTGTTCTTGTGTCAGTTGGCTGAGAATGATGGTTTTCAGGTTTATCCATGTCCCTACAAAAGACACGAACTCATTGTTTTTTGTGGCTGAATAGTATTCCATGGTGTATATGTGCCACATTTTCCCTGTCCAGTCTATCATTGATGGGCATTTGGGTTGGTTCCAAGTCTTTGCTATTGTAAATAGTGCTGCAATGAACATACGTGTGCATGTGTCTTTATAATAAGTAAGGAAATACTCAAAGATTGAGGACATATTAAAACACAGAAGTAAGCTTGAAGGAACTGGCTCCCAGTGGCCAAAGTACAATTGGAGCATTAAAATAATACTAAAATAATAAATTATAACCAATTGAAAAATCTAGTACCCCACTGATAAAAATAAATAAATGGCTAAATAAATGGATAGGCCAGGTGCAGTGGTGGCTCACGCCTGTAATTCCAGCACTTCAGGAGGCTGAGGAGGCAGTGTTATTTGAGTCCAGAAGTTCGAGACCAGCCTGGGCAACACAATGAGACTCCAATCTCTACAAAAAATAAAATAACTAGCCAAGCATCGTGGCATGCACCTGTAGTCCTTGCTACTCAGGAGGCTGAGGTGAGATCGCTTCACTCCAGGAGGTTGAGGCTGCAATAAGCCATGATTATACCACTTCACTTCAGCCTGAGTGACAGGGTGAGACCCTTTCTTACAATAAGAAAAAATTAAATAAATGGGTAGAAGAGTAAGCTCTTCCTTACGGTAGAAAGCTTCCAATTAAATGTGGAAGGAATACTGTTTAAAAATTTTACCATTTGGCAATAAACGTAATAATAATTAACCCAAGCAGGAAACTTCAACAGATACTAAAACCAGTAGGTCAAAATGAGGTAAGGAAGGAGATTTTTACGTAGTCTCAAAGTATCTCCATTGAAAATATTTGTTAATTACAAAGGGAAAAAAGAAGTAGAGAAACCTGGTGGACATAATCTTAATCAAGTGATTGAAACAAACATCATCAGTAATGGGACACAGATATCATGTGCAATCAGATAGGATGGTAATGAAAATAAAATAGTAAGAGTGACAGTCCGATAAAAAATGCATAACCTAGGTCTAGTCATAAGGAACCACTGGCAAACTCAAATTGAAGGATATATTGAAAAACAACTGGTCGATCTTCAAAAATGCTGAAGTATGGGTGCAAGAAGAGGACACTGTCTAAATTCTGCTTAGAGATGCTAGGAAAGGCTTACTAAAGGAGATAACTTAGATATAGTCTTGTAAAATGAAGTCGTTGTCATATAAATTAGAGAGGAAGTCATTCTAGGCATACATGACAGCATTTGCAAAGGTGTGGAATTCTGGGGACCATAGTGAGTTGGATCCAAGAAAGCACAGAAAGATGGTGGCTGCAGCCAGGGAGATGGGCTGGGGCCAAATTATGAAGGATCACTCTGGATTTTGCATAGTAAAATGAGTACACAAAAATTGAGTGATTAATTCTGGAGGCACTGGAAAAGACATTAGAGTTGATGGGTTAGTCCAGGTCCTCTGAGAAGCAGATGCCAAGTCTGGATTGAATACAGAAGGAGTTTATTAAGAGAAACGCATGCATGAAAGAAAATATGGTAGGAGTTGGAGAGGGCAGGGAGAGCCATGAGATTGTAAAGTAAGTATGACCCCAAGTGAAGATGAGAGGTAAAGATGTTTGGGTCGTATGTTCAGCAAAGCCGATCGTGAATCCTTCAGCCAAAGGAAATGACAGAGTAGTTCCCTTCTCTCCCAGGATTCAGGCTGCCTTACGATTCCTACCTCACTTTGTAGTTGGTAGGAACTAGCCCATGGTAGGCATGGCCTCAGTGGGAACACAAGACTGGACTTCAAAATGCAGCAGCAGGGACCCTTGGTCCATTATGCTTCCTGTAATAGAAGGACAACAAAGCACATTCTCATTACCACCACATATTTTAGAAGAAGAGGTGAAGGTAATTCCAGGGAGACATGTGAAGGATTTTAGATGCAAGTATTTGGTATTTCACCTTTGTTCTTAAGTATCAATTTCCTCTTAGTTACAAGAGTCATGGACATTTTTTAGCTGAGTTGTGACCACATTTGTCAATCTGTGGTTAGTAAACATGGACATCTAATCTGAGAGAGTCTATCATTTTGCTTTGCCTTAATGTGGGTAGTCTTCTGTTTTTAGTCTCCGGTGTACCTGTGGAAGCTATCCTCAATATTACATAATTGTCTTTTCCCTGAAGTTACTTGATGTGTTATGGAACACAAATTGTTGTACACTGAACACACGCTGGTTAGTAACTATATATGCCTCTAATAAAAATAGTAGAAAGACACATTTCTTCTCAAACATTGTTATTGGAGAAAATTGATAGTAAGAAACAGCAAAAGTATTTTTGATTTTGAAAAGGTTGGGAACAATTAAAATCAACTAATTTTGTTGAGATTCTGATGAGTTTGAAAGGACTATAAATCTATAACAAAATTTCAGTTGCTTTAGCTTATTCTTAACTGCAAATTTTCTAAACCCTATTAAAGAAAGAAAATGATCTTTTTAGACTCATTTTATCAGGTTTGGAGTATCTTCCTTCTTTATCAAGTACCTAAAAAGTCCTCTAAATTGCATAAGAAACACCTATATGACTCCTTTCATTTTTGGTGAGTAATGAAATTAACACTATTTTAAGAATCTTTTAAAGTCTTTATCTATTTAAATATTGTAGCCACTATTTTAAAAATCTTATGTACATTTATTAACTGCTAGCAGTGGGAACTTTTTTAACTCTGAGAAAAAGATTCAAGGTGCCCAGTGTAGATTCAAAAAAACTTAACAATGTGCCCTTTCCTCAAAGGATAATGTATCTGTTCCAAATGGTGCCATTTAAAAACACAACAGAGCATTTAATTGGGTAAAAAAAACTGGTGCCTAAATTTTAGAACAATTTTTCATTCAATGGTAAGAAAATTGTTATTTTAAAAATGAGATACATACAGGAGGTAGCTTAACTGAGGAATCACGCTAAAGATGTGTCTTTAAAATAGCTGCTGCATGAATGATAGCTTTGACATTTGGTCTTCAAGACTATTCTGTTAAATGCTCCACTATACGTGAATAGTGCAGCAATATTTTTTGTGTGATAAAGGTGGTGAAGAATTTCTATGTTTTAGAAAATAATCATTTAATAGCTTTCATTATAAATGTCATTCCTGGTCTCATATATGCTGTGGTTAGTTGTTCCTGGTCAGGAATGCATCACAGAATAGACACTTACCTTTTGAAGAGCAATCCTGGTGTAGTCAGCCTGACACAATTTTTATAGGATGTTGCTATGAATGTGCTTGATTTTGGATGTGGGTATAAAGGTCTGTTTTGGTCATTTTATTTTAAAGGCTGTCTTGTAGGTGCACCAAATCCACTGGTCCTTCAGAGAAAAGGAATGAAAAGATGCAGCTTCTTCGTGAGTCAAGGTTGCTGCATTGCATCTTATCCCACATGAGATGTAGCAAAGTATTATACTCCTTTTTCTTCAAGCTAGAATTGTATTTCCCAAAATTACATACGACAGAACTGAGTTAGAAAAGATAAACTAGGCCGGGAACGGTGGCTCCTGCCTGTAATACTAGCACTTTGGGAGGCCAAGGTAGGTGGCACCTGACGTCAGGAGTTTGAGACCAGCCTGGCCAAAATAGTAGAACCCTGTCCCTACTACAAATACAAAAAATTAGCTAGTGTGGTGATGCGTGCCTGTAGTCTCAGCTACTTAGGAGGCTGAGACACAAGAATCGCTTGAACCCAGGAGGTGGAGGTTGTAGTGAGCCAAGATTGCACCACTGCACTCTAGCCTGAGTGACAGAGTAAGACTCTGTCTCAATCAAAAAAAAAAAAAAAAAAAAAAAGATAAACTATTTATTCACTTATTGCCAGATACTTATTCTGGCAGAGAGGATTTTTTAAAAAGGTGCAAAATGGATTATTTCTTTAAGAAAGCCATATATAACTGTAGTGATTGAGTTCTTAAAATGTAGTCCAAATTGAGATATGCTGTAAGTGTAAAATAAACACTGCATATTAAAGCCTTAAACAAAAAAGAATTAAAACATTCCATTTTTATGTTGATTACCTGCTGAAAAAATTTTGAATATATTAGTTTAAATGGACTATACTATTAAAATTAGTTTCTCCTGTTTCCTTTTCCTTTTCTCAGTGTGGCTTTTCCAACATATAAAATTACAATGTGGCTAAAATTTGTGGCCTGCATTGCACTTACATTGGACAGCACTAGTCTAGAATATTCAATCTATTGAAATCCTCAGACATCACTTAATCGCTTCCATTCTTTGTGCCTAGCACAAAATTTCTATGAGGGTACAGCTTAGCTTTGCAAGGACACTGGCCATGTTAATTGATGACAAAATTGAGATCCTCTAAGACAGTGTATAGAGCTGGAAGCACTCAGGTATGAAAGAACCAGATGACGTTAAAAGGTAGAAATCTTAGCCTTTACCCTTTGACATATCACTGGGACACATGTGGAAAATGTAACTTGAATTGAGAGATGTTTCTGTAGTACAGAAGTTACTGGACTGGAGCCTGTGAGAGACCTGAAGAGTTTTCATAAACCTCTTGATATTACAAACAAAATTAGTGTGCAGGTGCTGTTTTTGTTAGTGAGCCTGTAATTTTGATTAGTTTTTTCAAAGGTTCAGGAACCATGGCTTCAAAAAGAATACTAATTCTAGGAAGATATGGCTCATTCAGACAGGTTATTATCTCATAATTACTGGTATGTAGTCATCCATGTCTGTGAATATTAGTATTCTTAATAATGTGAATATGTGCATTCATATGTCATGGAGATCTAAATGGTGTTTGGTCATCCTACAGACAGCATTTTGAGAAAACTATATCATGGAAGTCAAAGAGCATGGCGATTGGTAAACAATATCAGTAAGTGTGAGACAAGTAGACTATCAATGGCATTACAAGGAAAGGCCACCTGGATGAATTATGTCCCAGGAAACTAAGCTATTGATGATTCAGTGAAAAACAAACAAACAGACAAAAAAAAAAAAAAAAAAAAAAACTCTTGTAGTTCTCACCCTAAACAAATGTTATAAACCCAGTTCTTTTTGGAAGAAAACTTCATTCATTTCTTTATTTTTTTGGGCTATCATAGTACTTTCCTTCTATTACAGAATATTCCCTGTTTATATTCTACCTTTCAAAATCGACATATCTGTCTCACTCTATACTAAAAAGAGTTCTTCAAGAACAAGAAGCACTTTTCTTTACTCTATTTCCCCCAACGCCTTGCAAATAGACACTCAATAGATGTTGAGTAAAATAAGTTAATGGTTGTTGCCTGATTGCTATACATTTCAAAATAAAAGACAACCTATGAACAAATACAACTTTAAAGATTAGAATTTTGAGGGGGCTAAATAAAAGGGTAGAGCTGTACAGAGTTTTAGTCAAATCAACTAGATTTAGCATTTGACCCTGTTCAATGTTCAAAAATCAAACTGATCTGAAGAAAGATTGCATGCAGGACTGCAGCTGTGATACACTTCTCCCAGGCCCAAACTGTGCTGAGTCATTCACCACAGTTCGTTTGTGAGAGAAGGAAACAAACTTTTAAGTTAGAGAAATATAAGCAGTCGTAGATCTGGGAGTCATTGGGAAATATTTGATACTTTAAAGAACTGACTGAAAGTTAAACAGGTTAATGTGACATTTCAAAGGGATTTTGAAATTCAATAGCTTTCTCTAGCTGTTGATGTTTACTCTCTGGTTGTAAGGCAAATGTTTAATTTCTTCAAAGGAACAAAGATAGATTCTGGAATAACTAGATAGGTTCAACACTCACTATAAATTTTTGTTTTTTTTTCCTCTTCTCCCTGACCCTTCCCCATCCCATGAAAAAATACTATGTATGTATGTATACAATGAAAATGAAGAAAACATCTGGTTGGCATTTAAACATGATTTTCTTCATCATCAAAGGGGTTTGTATGAAAATAATTTTACAGTCAGAAGTACATTGTCATATAAAAGAGAAAAGCAGAATCATAAAGAATATACATAAACTCAGGAAGAAGACATTCTTTTTCTTACCAAATCAGCACTGTATAAAAATGTAAGATTTTTGCCATGATTAAGTGAAAGTTGTATGAGTCAAATCATCTCTTTCAGAAGCACATTATCAAATGTTGGTTAGTAAGGCAAAGGTATGTCATAGAGCATATTGTATTACTTACAGACTAGGATGTGAATTGTTCAATTGTGCATACAAAACAATTTTGCAAAGTTTTATTAAGATCCTGAAAAATCCTATTTAGGTGAATCAGTTACCAAATAAAGTTGAAGAACATACTTTAACTTAACATTCAGAAGAAAGAAGCCTTAAAATTCATCTATTATAAACTTGTTATTAATTTGGTTACAAATAACAGAAATCTAACCTGAACACATTCCATTTTTTTAAAAAGGGGGAGAGAGGACAGAGAAATTTCATGGCTTGTAAAACCTGAGAATGGGGCCAGGTATGGTGGCTCATGCCTGTCGTTCTAGTACTTTTGGAGGCCAAGGTGGGAGGATCATGTGACCCCAGGAATTTAAGACCAGCCTGGGCAACAGAGAGAAACCCTGTTCCTACAAAAAATTTAAAAAAAAAAAAAATCAGTCCAGACTGGTGCCACACACCTGTGGTCCCAGTTACTTGGAAGGCTGAGATGGGAGGATCATTTGAATCTGAGAGGTTAAGGCTGCAGTGAGCCATGATCATATCACTGCATTCCAGCCTGGGTGATAGTGCAAGACCCAGAAAGAGAGAAAGAGTGAAAGAAGAAAGAGAGAGGAAGAAAGGAAGGAAGGAAGGAAAGAAAGAATCCATGAATGGGTACAAAACTAAATCATGGTAAGGGTATAGATACACCTGGACTTCTGAACAACTGGGATCAAGAATGCGAATGCTCCCAAGAAGTGCTCTCCAACTCCTTTTTATTTTCCTTCTGCAAGTTATCACTCTTTTTTACATGGTGAAAATGAGGCCCTGAGAGTTTTTAAGTTTTACATCTTTCAGACTTTGAAGTGGGCCCAATAAATTCCCTTTTCTCATTAAATATTTTTAAAATAGGAAAGATCTAGATTGGTTCAGTCACCTCTAGCCAGATTAGCCTAGTTTACATCATAGACCACCCCTGGACCAATTAAATGTGATAAGAATGAAACAAGAAATTCGGGGTGATGGTGCGGTGATAGAGGGTGGTCATGGAATGACATGGAAGATTGCAAAATGACCACATAGAGAAGAATCAGCTCCACAAGTGATTCTGACATGTCCAATACAAACTTGATCGTTTCACAGATAAGTAAGCAGAGATGTGTTGTTTTAGCCTATATGACAAACAAGTACAACTGGGACTAAAACAAAAATAAAAAAGATACTACTTTGTGCATGCCCTATTTGACTCTTGCATATATAAATATTCATGTTTAATACAACCACTTTATAAAATAGGTATTAACATCCCCATTTTTCGATGAGTAAACTGAGGTTTAGAGATAAATGTATACACAAGACTGATTCCAAAATCTGTGCTCTTTCAAAATAATACTGATACATTGTTTTTGTAAAATGGATATATGTTCATTATAAACATTTTAACACAGAAAATCACTTTCAAAGAATGACTAAACATATCAAATCCCTACACTCAGAATTAAATATCACAATAAAAAATATCTTTTATGTATCACTAAGGACAGAAGAGTAATAGAAAAATACATTTTTTTAAGCTTATACTTTAAGTTTTAGGATACATGTGCAGAACATGAAGGTTTGTTACATAGGTATACACATGCCATGGTGGTTTGCTGCACCCATCAACCTGTCATCTACATTAGGTATTTCTCCTAACGTGAACCCTCCCGCTAATCCCCCGCCCCCCAACAGGCCCCACTGTGTGATGTTGCTCTCCCTGTGTCCATGTGTTTTCCTTGTTCAACTCCCACTTATGAGTGAGAACGTGTGGTGTTTGGTTTTCTGCTCCTGTGTTAGTTTGCTGAGAATGATGGTTTCCAGCTTCATCCATGTTCCTGCAAAGGACATGAACTCATCCTTTTTTATGGCTGTATAGTATTCCATGGTATATATGTGCCACATTTTCTTTATCCAGTCTATCAATGATGGGCATGTGGTTTGGTTCCAAGTCTTTGCTATTGTGAACAATGCTGCAATACGTGTGCATGTTTCTTTGTAGTAGAAATGGTTTATAATTCTTCGGGCATATACCCAGTAATGGGATTGCTGGGTCAAATGGTATTTCTATTTCCAGATCCTTGAGGAATTGCTACACTGTCTTTCACAATGGTGGAACTGATTTACACTTCCACCAACAGTGTAAAAGTGTTCCTACTTCTCCACATCCTCTCCAGCATCTATTGTTGCCTGACTTTTTTGGTGATCACCATTCTAACTGGCATGAGATGGTATCTCATTGTGGTTTTGATTTGCATTTCTCTAATGACCAGTGATGATATGCTTTTTTTCATGTTTTTTGACTGTATAAATATCTTCTTTTTGAGAAGTGTTTGTTCATATCCTTTGCTCACTTTTTGATTTTTTTTTTTTGTTGTTGTTGTTGTAAATTTGTTTAAGTTCCTTGTAGATTCTGGATATTATCCCTCTGTCAGATGGATAGATTGCAAAAATTTTCTCCCATTTGTAGGTTGCCTGTTCACTCTGATGACAGTTTCTTTTAGAACAGCAAAAAATTTTATAGAAAGGTCACATTGGACTATGTAGCTTATTTTTTAATACCAGCATAGCATTTAATTTTATTTGAATTTAACTGAAATTAGAGTAGAGGATTACTCAATCTAGATTTTTAGTACAAAAATGTCTTAATGTCACAAAAATTATACAATGTACAAAAATGTTGGAATCATTTTTAAAATAATGATTCACATTTTGACAGGACTGACTCCTTGCTTCTTGAAACTAAATTAGTGTACTTATACTTCTCTATCTCCTGACTCTTCAGTTTCATAATTTCAGTGAGTTGTTAGTTTTATATTTTCAGATTTATGTTTGTATTTTGTTTTGGAACTGTAATTCTCATGATTGTTTACTCTTTGTTCTGTTTACATGGATTCTGAGCTTGTCACAGTTCCTTTTAGCTGACAACTTCTCCCTTACTGATTTTTTGTTTTTCATATCTTGATTTGCTGGATTTTATCATCAAATAGCACCTCCCTTTCTCCTCCTCATGGCTCATGTGAGTTATATTCCTTGAGAATGCCTCTTGCCTTTCAACTCACAGGGCTTTTTTTTTCTTCGATTTTGATTTCCAGCAGGTTTTACTATGCTGTTCCTTGGAAGTTTGGGAGCTCCTTGGAGCTGTAGTTTGATGTCTTTCATCAGTTTTAGGAAATTCTGCCATTTTCTCTCCAAATATGGCTTCTGCTACATTGTTGCTGTTGGTTTTGGTCATCTCTCTTTTTGGAATTCCAATTACACCCAAGTTAGACTTCTCATTGTAACTCTTATGTCTTTTGTACATTTTTTTTTTGCATTTTCATTTCTTGTTATGCTTTATTCTAGATAGTTCCTTCTGAAATATCTTTTAGTTGATGATTTTTAGTTCTGTCTAATCTGCTGTTAAACCAATCCATTGCATTCTTAAAGTTGAGTACTATACTTCTCAGTTCTAGAATTTTTGTTTTATTCTTTATAGTTTTCAGTTTTTAAATTTTTCTGAACATATTTACAGTATTGTGTGTGGATCCCTCATGGGTATCTTTTTTATTATATGTATTCCTCCTCTTTTAAAAATCACATCTCTTCAAGACTGGTCATTTTTTGATTTAGTGATAGACACTAAATATAAACAATTACAGAAGTGATTTTAGAACTATAACTTTTTCCCCCAAAGAAGATTTTAAATTGCTTTTCAAAGGCACATAGGGACTCTAGCTTCTAGTATCAATTTAATCCAACTTCAAGAGCTAAAATAATTTAAAACTGAGCTCCAGTTTCTTCAAGGTCCAGTTTGGTTTCAAGTTTGCCTGTACTTCCCAAAAGACTAACAGAAGTTTCTCTTAGTTTTTCACCTGCCTTTTCTGAAACTCACAATTGGCAGCTACAAATTCTGAGCTAACCTCTGGGTTTTTTCCTACTCTAAGATCTTTTTTATTAGCTCTCTGATGCTTTCACCTAGACTTCTTATAAAAAACATTTTGTCCAGGGCTTCTAGTTGTTGTAAATGGGCTGGTTAATCCAAATTATCTTGTCATTAGCAAAGCTGGAGTCCTGGTTTGTAATCTGATGTCAATTTTAACATCTTGATTCTTGCTGGTTTAATAGCTACACTATAATAAAGTTTCTTTTATTTAAATCTAGGAAGACTCCAATCTCTATTTCTTCCATTATTGTCTTGGTATCTCTCATCTACTCTGTAGATGATCGTGGAGGGATTTCACAGTGTTATCCTCACTACATGCACATCCCTAGAACTAACTACCTTGTAAACAATTCGCATGAATAATGGTCTGGCTATAGAATAGAGAGAGAATGATTCAGTGAAAGAATCAGTGCTAGAGAGATGAACTGATTTTGGAGGATGCAATGGAAAAAATATTTTTATGGAAGGATAAACACTAACAAATTTGTAGAGAGATCAGGTAGCTAAAGATGGTGATTAGGGTGTTGGGCCTGGTAACTAAAAGCCAACATTATTAAAGAGAACATTTCTATAATGAATACCCTAGAATAAATAATAGATGAGGAGTTGGATGCAGCATAGATTGTTTAAGAAATGAAGTTATGAAAGAAAACAGAAAATAGGTAGTATTTTGGTAAGAAAAAGAGTCAAGGAGAGATTTAGTAGTTAGTTTGCTTTTAGCAGGGGCCCTTTTGAAAATGTTTGCAGACTGAGGGAAAGACACCAGCAAAGAAAGGCTTAAAGACTGCAGGCGCAAGTAAAATTGACTGAAACAAGTCTTGGTGAAGACAGAAAAAAAAAAAAAGGAGCAAAGATAAACTTTCTGCTGAAACACAGGAGTACAAAGTAGGGATAAAGGAAGAGATTTATAAATGCCCAGATGAAGGCTAAGGGGGTGGGAATTAGAGGAATGCAGTTCTGATAACTTTTATTTCTGTGGCCTGTAAAAGGAAAGATCAGTTTAAGTGTAAGTACATTCATGCATTGCTTAATGATAGGAAATAAATTCTGAGAAGTGTGTTATTAGGCAATTATCATTGTGTGAACAGTGTATTTACAAAAACCCAGATAGTATAGTCTTCCAGATACCTAGGCTAAATGGTATATAGCCTATACAAACCTGTATAGCATGTTACTGTATTGATAATGCTGGCAACTGTAATACATGGTATTTGTGTATCTAAACATATTGAAGATATAGTAAAAATACTAAAAACACTGTATAAAAGATTTTTTAAAAAGCTACACCTGTATAGTGCACTTACCATGAATAGTGTTTGTATGACTAGAAGTTGCTCTGAGTCAGAAAGTTGTGAGTGAATGTGAAGATCTAGAACATTACTACACACTACTGTAGACTTTATAAACACTGTATACTTACTTAGATTACACTAAGTATATAAAAAATATTTTTCTGGCTGGGTATGGTGACTTGTACCTGTAGTCCTAGCACTTTGGGAGGCCGAGGTGGGAACATTGCTTGATTTTTGATTAGGGTATTGCGCCTCATAACTGCTTTACATGCATGTCTCAGTCCATTTTTATTTCTACAAAATTTTTATTTCTATAAAACTCAGGAGTTCAAGACTGCAATAAGCTATGATCCCACCACTGCACTCTAGCCTGGGCATCACAGCGAAGCTCTGTCTCTTAAAAAAAAAAAATTAAAATTAAAACATAAAGAATGTTATTTCTTCAATAATAAACTCACCCTAGCTTACTGTAAGTTTTTTTTACCTTATAAACTTTTTTTACTCTTTGGTAATAATACTGAGCTTAAAACACAAATATGCTGTACAGCTGTACAAAAATATTTTCTTTATAGCCTTCCTGTATAATTTTTTTGTATTAATTTTTTAAATTTACTTGTAAAACTTTTTAGTTAAAAACTAAACCACAAATGAACACATTAGCCTAGACCTACACAGGGTCAGTATAATCAATATTACTATCTTCTACCTCCACATCTTATCCCACTGGAAGGTCTTCAGGGGTAATAATGTATATAAAACTGTCATCTCTTATGATAACAATGCCTTCTTCTGGATGACCTCCTGAAGGACCTACCTGAGGCTGTTTTACAGTAACTTTAAAAAAAAAAAAATAAGTAAAAGGAGTACACTCTAAAATAATGATAAAATACAATAAATTCATAAAAAAGAAACATAGTTATTTATCACCAAATATTATGTATTGTACTGACTGGGAGTGCAGGTTAGTCTTCCACACACCTAGGCTAAAATGTATATAGCCTAAATATACCATTTATATATAGTATATAGGCTAAATGTGATGAACAGCTGCTTCATCACAAACATGTGACTATTACGTTGCCTGTGACATTACAATGGTTAAGATGTCACAAGGTGATAGGAATTTTTCAGCCCCATTATAATTTCATGGGGCCACCATTGTAATTTCATGGGTCTATCATTGGCTGAAATGTTAAGGTGCATGAGTCCACCTATCTTTCACCAGTTATTTTCCCTTTAGGACCTGCAACACACACTTTTATTGTACCTTTTTATTGTCCTCTTCTCACTGGCTTTAAAGTGCAGAATTAGAAAACTTTTTCATAGTCCTGCAACAATCTTCCATCTAATATCTCACAAATTTCTCATTTCCTTTTCCCCCTCAGTAAGTATTTTGGAGAATCTGACTATAAAGACTCTGTAGGTTGGCCACTTACTGATATGAAGGTGTAGGAGGACAAATACTTTCTCTTACCTTAATGAATGCCAAATAACTTCAGCAATTGGTTCCTTTTATCCCATCTTTTCTTATAAATGGAAACTCCACAAGAGCAATGGCTGTGTTTTATATACCCTGTCAAGGTGCAGCAAATATTGTGAGTGTTTAATAAATAATAAATGGGAATGAAATCCCCAAATAATAAAACAGTCTATAACTCTATCAACTGCTGCTAGTGATGCAGAGGCTGCACTTAAAACTACCAAAGGAAAAGACCAAAGGAAAAGAAAAAAAGACATCCTTAACCATAATGCCCAGAAATCTAAGTTACATTTTGGTAAATATTTTCCAGGAAAAGAATAGCACTTGAGTATTTACAATGTGCCCCAAATTGTGCTAACTGCTTTACATGCAAGTCTCAGTCCATTTTTATTTCTGCAAAGAATACCTGAGGCTGGATAATTTATAAAGAAAAGAGGCTTATTTTGCTTATGGTTTTGTAGGCTGTACAAGAGCATGGCACTATCAGTTGCTGGTGAGGGCTTCAGGCTGGATCCTCTTATGGCCAAAGGCAAAGGGGAGATGGTGTGTAATCACACAGCAAGAGAGGAAGTGAGAGAGAAGAGGAAGGCACCAGGCTCTTTTTAACAACCAGCTCTCTGGGAACTAATACAGCAAAAACAATGGTTACTATGGGGATGGCATCAAGCCATTTATGAAGGATTCTCTCTCATGACCCCGACATCTTTTTATTAGGTCCCACATCTAACACTGGAGGTTAAATTTCAATATGATATTTGAAGGGGTCAAATAAATCATCTCCAAAATATAGCAGTGCATTATCTCATTTCATTCTTAATACTTTCAGTTCCTAAAAATTTATCTTCTATTTGATTCACAGCAACCTGAGAAAGTACCAATAATATTCACATCTTAAAATGAAACAAATGAGAATTCAATAGATTAAATAGGATGCCCAAGTTTGTATATTCAGCTATTATATGCAGACCGGAATTCAAACCCTCAGTTTTCGGAGTCACCAGCCAATAACGTTATTCACAATGCTATACAGTCTTCTCCTCAACTTCTTAGCACCTATATGACTTGAATAATAATACTTTTCCTTGTAAAATTATGAGGAATCATATCATTTGATGGTTTAATAATACAAATCCTCACCTGTGCAAGGCAGGCAAGTATTATTGGTCAAAGTATAAAGACGGGGTTTAATGAGCAGTAGTTATTCAAGAATCAGAAATGAAGCATGTCCTCTTGTTTGATTTCAGCTTTGTATTCAACATTTGAGCAATGATATATTTAATAGGACAACTGCTAATGGTAGAAAACTTGTTCAGTTTTAAAGTGACATTACTAAAGAGACAATATCCTGCTTTGCATATTAAAATATTAATTTCTTTTAACTTTGTTGCCAATAATTTGGTCAGATTATAAGAGAAGGAAGTGAAGTGGTCAAAAAGTCACTGCATTTTAAATTTTTTCAAAAATTCATGCTGTAACTAGACTTAAGAAAATAATTTATACATAAACTTTCTCTTAGCATTCACACAACACAGATCATCCTGTATTACCAAACATTACTTGGAGATAGTAGCTATAAACAGATAAAATTTGAGAAAATAATATAAAAATAGTTATGTTTGTTATGCAACCCAGCCTCTTTAGAATATAGTGTTAATTTTTACAAACCGTGCTTCAATCAACATCAAACATATGGTATTGTGGTTATGAGAAAAATATATCTTTGATCAGGGTTTCAAATTTATATATATCAAGCACCTCACAAAATTCTCTGTTTAAATGCTTATCCTTTTCTGTTATAGAATGCTGCTACATAAAAAATATCAATTAGAATACCAAGCAATTATGAAAACCAAATAGAAAAATAGTTGCAGTAAAATTAATAATATGGAATTTTAACTAGAAGCAATTCTTAGTGTTTATCTATTAAAAAGATTTAACATGAAAGGCTTAGTTTATCATGGTATATGCCAAAATTACCTAATATTTCTTTTTCCAGAGATAATTAATGTCACCTCAAAATCACATACCAATGTGAACAGAGAAGGAGAAGGGATGGTATATAAAAAGAGGAAGAGTAGTGAGAAAGGTATTTTTTTTAAATTTCTTCCTAAATAGCTTCTAATATATGCTTGAATGAATTTTTCTCCTTTTTAAGCCATTAAATCTCATTAAGAACTGTCTCATAGTTTTTGAATAAGAGATTTCAAATGAAAGTAATAATATTTTTTAAAAGCCTGCAGTACAGACTCATTATTATCTCTGCTTATTTGAAAACAAAAATTAGAAACAAAAATTTTAAAAACCTCTGATATCTAATACTCTGCAAAGACTATAGAAAATATAATTTTCAAATATTTGCAAGTGAATTTTAAGAAATACTAGTTCATTCCAAAAACCTAATTAGGCATACTATATTCTCTTATAAACTACTGGTTGTAGCACAACAAATAGTTCACTATAAATGAATTTAAGCACAAATCATATATCATATACTACATGAAATAGAAAAGACATACAGATATGATTAGTGTCTTTCAAGAACACCCCTAGACACCTGAAAGAACATAGCAACTAATACACCATTTTAAAAATAAATAAATAAAAATAGGGATATTATCTAAAAACTGTAGTTATTAAATTTTATTTCTGAAGTAATAAACTAAAAACTGTTAAGAACTGATGTACTACACAATGACATTGATACTATGTTAAAATGATTCATAGAAGGCAGTCAAGACAGAGATTCAGAAATATTTTATTAGAAAAGTGATGCACATTCTTTGTAACATCAGCTTTTATTTCTGTGTACTATATGAATTTCCCAAAACCATTCTCCAAAGTCAATCATTTAAAACTCATTCATGTATTTTATGATGCATCCTACAACAAAGACTAAAAAGCAGGCAATAATGACTATAAAACACAGCCTAATTACAGCAAAGTTAATCTATTTTTACACTAAAACATTTTGAAACCAATTTTGTGTTTATTGAAGAATTTTTCTCATGCATATTATCCAAGAGTTTTTTTCTGTCAGAGTATTAGTTTCTTAGGATTGCTATAACAAATTACCACAAACCGGGTATCTTAAAACTGCAGAAATATATTCTCTCACTGTTCTGGAGGCTTGAAGTACAAAATCATGTTGGCAGGGTTGGCAACTGCTGGAACTCTGAGAGAGATTCTATTCTACACATTTTCCTATCTTATGATGGTTGCCACGATGTATCGCTCCAATCTCTGCCTCCAGCTCCATGTGGCATTCTCCTGTGTCTCTATCTTCTCTCTCTCTCTCTCTCTCTCTCTCTTTTTGTTTCTTTGGTTTAAGACAGTCTCATTCTGTTGCTCAGACTGGAGTGAAGTGGAGCGATCTCGGCTCACTGCAACCTCAACCTCCTGGATTCCAGTCTCCTGGGTAGCTGAGATTATAGGCACACAGCCACCATGCCTAGTAATTTCTGTATTTTTAGTAAAGATGGGTTTTCAACATGCTGGCAAGACTGGTCTTGAACTCCTGGGCCTCAAGTGACTCACCCGGCTTGGCCTCCCAAAGTGCTGGGATTACAGGAGTTAGCCACCATGCCTGCCCTATCTTCTCTTATGAGGAACACCAGTCATATTGGATTAAGGGTCTGCCCTGCTCCAGCATAAAGACATCTTAGCTACTTACAACCGCAGTCACAGTTATTTCCAAATAAGGTCACATTCTGAGGCTCTAAGAAGTACATGAATCTTGGGGGAACACTGTTCAACCCAGTGCATTCAGTTTCTATTTGACATAAAAAATAAGTCCTATACTATACAGGATGAAAAAATGACTTATGAAATAGGCGAATGATTGTTAAATATACAAATGTGATCTTTCATTTTCCAATCACATACAGGAATAAGAATTTTTTAGGAATATGTTTCACTAACAAATATGTGTTACGTTCCCCCCAAAATTTATACATTGTTCAAGTAGGATTCAGGGAATTAACCTAGGTGTATTCTCTTGTTTCTATTTCAAGCATATTGTTCTCCAGATTTTTTTTTTCTAATTCTGATTTCCTTGTAGGATTATTCAGATTTAAATAAAGCCTTTAAAATAGAAGTAGTAAACAAGCTTGGTTACTAAAGTTAAATATTACGAGGTAGATAAAATAAGACTGAGATAAATTCATGTATTTAATTCTTATCTATTTTGTCCATACAGTTATGCTGACACTTCATTCACTTGGATTCACCAACTTAAAATTTGTAATCATAATGGAGAATATTTTCTCTGTATTTGAAAAAAGTTTACTGAGCAAATTAATAGTATAAATATGATTTCAAGGTTAACTATTTAAGATAATATTTATTTATATGTACTGTTAATCAACATGTCCCCTTCTTTACCTCATGTACCCTTTGACTAATTATCTCCAACTCATCCTTCAGGTCACAATTCAAGTATCATGTTCTCATACCTGGTTTCTGACAACAGATGAAATACTTACTAAATGGTCTTACAGTACCATTTATGATTTGTTTGTAGTATTTACCACAGTGTCCATTTTATATTGACTTTTGTGATTATAACTAATGTAACTTTCCTCTACTAAACTCTATAGGACATGTACTGTGGGCAATGTATATTGTACTCACCTTTGCTTTTCTAAACCAGTTCAGTACTTGCCTGAATAACTGAATAAATTAGAAGTACATATTACATATAAGAAGTGGACATGTGAATTATGAATCAATCTCATCAATTTGTTAAAGAATCTTCTATCAAGTACTCTTTTCCTGAATAAACTTTTACATTTATTACAGTGACCATATCTTTGTAACAACATTAAGGGAGCACTGATTTTATTATATTAAATAGATAGCTTTCTATTTCAAATAGACTTGGCTGAATTACTTTGATTAGCTCAAATGAAAAATACAAGATTCTAATAAGAGACTTTATTATTTACTAAAGGCATTGTGAGCTATTATTAAAATACAATTGACACGAAATATAAATTCTGTGAAACAATTCTCTGTAAGGATTTTACATTTTTACTTTGGAGTATATGAACAAAATGGCCCATATCATACTGAAAAATCCCTTTAAAATAATAGACTATAATTTGAAAAATGAAATTTTAGCAGTATAATACATATTTAAACTAATATTTTAAAATTTCAAATTTGTAAAACGCCTACATTTGAGAAAGCTATAATAATTATTCACAAGTAGCGACATTAAAATTCATTCCATAATCATCATTATTTGAGCCAGAGAAAGACTGTTGCAAATTGGAATATCTAAATTCAAAATTTAGGACATGCAGGTATGATTATATATCTTTGACAGCTTGAGTTTACATATTTAGATAAACACAACATAGTATTATTTTTTTAAAAAATTTCCTGGCCAGAGGAAGGATTGCATTTCAAGTGTCCAATATGATGCAAAGAGCAACACGTTTCCAGTTTTGAGATGCTGCTGCTCCCTGAGTAGAACTTTCTCTGTCATGCTAATATTTCCTACAGTTTCTTTTTGAGGGAAAAAAAACGCTAAATGCTATCAATTTTCAGACTGTCCCACACTTAAACCTTTATCAAGACATTCAGGAACATAACATGAGTAAAGATTAGATAAATTGTGAGAAAAAAAATTTGAAAAATAAGATGATGGTAACTTATAATTTGATAGCTGCTCTAAGCTTGGCTGAGCGCCCTCTGGGGTTATCTTGTACATCCTCAGATTGTGGACTAAGTACCTTCTTGTGTATCAATTCCCACATTAAAGGAGCTCTTCTCATAGAGACTTCCATGTTTTCATGATCTGAACCCAATTGCGATGCTTTCATCACTTGCTGTCTAACACTTAGGTTAAACCTTTCTGTCATGCTTATTCCAAGCAAAAATCTTTTGACGATGCGATCCTCTAGTGAATGGAAGGAGAGGGCAACAAGACGACCACCAGGTCTCAGAAACTTCTGAGCTGTCTTCAGACCTGTGTGGAGTTCATTGAGCTCATTGTTTACAAATATGCGAAGAGCCTGGAAAGTCCTGGTGGCAATATGAGTAGATCGCTGTAGCAAGTCTTTTCGTGCATAAATGGCAGAGGGAGGAAATGCACCTAGGAATGGATTTTGTAAAGATAGAAAAAGAAGACCGGTAACATTAATATTTTTCACTGTAAATCTAAAGAGTTGTGTGGTTGTATGTATATTTGGTGAACTAAGTTTTCTTAGAAAATTGTGGTGGCATTTCATTCATACTTCCCCTTCTCATTTCCAAGCATTCTTCTAAGGTTTAAAACTATGTGGCAAAAAATCCTTCCGTAACTTATAAGGATAACTGAAGTTGAACAATGAGCACAGAAAGAGAAATGGTGGAAACATATTTAAAGAAATAATAAGAAAATCCTTCTCAAATTTGGTGAAAAACATTAACTCAGATGCTCAATGAACCACAAATACAGTAAACAAAAAAGGCTGCACATAGGCACATCATAAAACTACTATAACCAAAGATAACAATAACAAAAAAATCATGCCAACAGAAAAGAAAATTCATTACATAAGAAGAACAAAAACATTATTAACAGCTAATTTTTTATGAGCACAATGGAGGCCAGAAGATAGTGGAATAATATAAACAGTGTTGAGAAGAGAACTCTGTTTACTAAGAAGGCTAAGTATAATAAGATATTTATCCAAAAATAAAGGTTCAAAGACGTTTTAAAGAAAAAATAGTGAGATAATCCACTGCTAACAGTTCTACACTCAAGAAACTGAAAGAAAATACTTCATGCCAAAATAAAATGATGCCAGGTGATCATTTGGATAGACAGATGGGAATGAAGTGATAAGGTCATAGCTATAAAACATTTTTGAAATAAATTAAAAACTTATATAAATGGAAAACTACTGTATGTTCAATGATTAGAAGATGGCAATACTACCCAAACTGACCTAAGATTCAATGTAATCCCTATCAGAATTCCAGCTGAGTTCTTTGTACAAATTAACAAGCTGATTTTAAAATTCATATAGAATTGCAAGGCACCCAGAACAGCCCAAATAATCTTGAAAAAAAAATAAAGTAGTAGGACTTATATTTATGAATTTCAAAGCTTATTACAAAGCAATGATAAGACCGTGTGGTACTGGCATAGCAAAAGACATAGAAAACAAAAGAATGTAATTGAGAGTCGAGAAATAAAACCATACATACAGAGTCAACTAATTTTCGACAAGAGTGCCAAGACTGCTCAATTGGGAAAAGTCTTTTGAACAAATGATGCTGAGACAACTGAATAGCCACATGTAAAAGAATGTAATTAGATTCTTACATCACATACAAAAACAAACTCAAAATGGATCAAAGACCTAACTGTAAAAATACAAACTATAAAACTCTTAGAATAAAATATAGGGCTAAATCTTCCTGACTTTGAATTTTGCAAAAGATTCTTAGATATGACATCAAAATTGTAAACAACAAAAGAAAAAAAATAGATAAATTGGACTTCATCAAAATTAAAAACCTTTCTCATTCAAAGAATGCCATCAAGAAATGAAAGACAACTCAGAGAACGGGAAACAATTTGCAAATCATATGTCTAGTAAGGAACATGTATCTGGCATATATAAAATAAGTAAACTGCAGAATACATGTATATTATTTATATCATATTTTAAAACATGCATATCAAAACATATATGTCCCATCTACTTTAATAACTGAGATAAGCAAAAATTTCTAATTTTTAAATAAACCAATATAATTTTCCTTAAGTTTATAACCACTGGCATACAAAGATATTAAAGTGTAATGTCCAATGGATTTATACAAATTTTTTTTTTATTTAGAACCATGTTCCTGAAGAGTATTATCCCATAGAGAAGTAGTGTTTCTAGTACAGGTTTGTTCTCAATGAAGATCTCAGAAAATAACTGCAATCTTGGCATTTGAATCTCCTTACTATGTTTCTTAAAGAAAAGTTAATTATACAAGGCTGGCACCTTAGTTCACATTTCAGTAATCTAAAAACCTAGTAGTAAAGTTCAGACACAGCAGATTAATCTTCTTTGGGAACTAGATCAGAGAAGAAGAGAAATAATATCTTACATATACCAGAGAACTGAGAACGTGGTGGTTTAAAGTAAACTATATCAGTGTGGTGGTTCTCTCTTTCCTCTACAAAAATTACTTTGCCAAAAGTCTAAAGAATGTTAGACACCAGGGGTTTTATCTTCCAACAACCAGGTCTCTCAGAAACATGATGTTAACATCAAAACTGAAGAGGAAGGTCAGCTTCTTACCATTTGCTATTCAATTCCTTCATTTTCCAGATAAAGAGTTTGGGTCACTGGGAAACGTGTTTCAGAGTATTCTAAGAATCTGAACAAACATGCAACTATTTATATTTTGAAGCCTGGATTTAGAGGAAGCGTCAGAAAGGTTGCATTCTTGAAGATTTTGCATGATTCAAATTTTGCATAATTCAAAATGAATTTTCTCAAAGAAGAAATGTAATATAAAATACATTTTAATGTATATATATTTTCATATAAAATAGGAAGTAAACATTCATGGAGCACAAGTCAATAAGTACTGTAGCATATTTCTGCTTTTATGGTTTAAAAAAATTTTTTTCTTAGCATTATTTCTAATATTTTGCAGAAATTAAAGGTATGGTTCAACATGATAACTGCTTAACTTTCTTGACATTTTAATGCAGAACTTCTTAATTTATAAAATAATAGAAAGGCAGAAAGCTTAATAAATGTTTGCATAATATTGTCAGTGAATTTTTTTTAAATTAATGAAAATGGAATATTTCATAACAAAAACAAAAAATAACAAAATAATGTGTGAAATCATGGAAGTTCTAATATAAACAACAGCATTGGTTAATTTGACATTAAAGTTTGTTAGACATTTTGGCTTACTAGCTAAAATAGCACCTTCCTGTGGCAGAAGGATGGACATAATTTATAATTCATTTAGTTAGCTAGCTGTGAAACTATGAGATTCCTAATTCCTTTCATTTGACAAAATCAATTTTCATTTCAAAGCATTCACCCAAAGTGAGATTTTATTAGTATTCTGTATTATAGAATTTCAAGTTTATATAAATCATATTCACATTAAGTATATCCCCCAGTATATATGAATCTGCAGTGACAAATTACAACCACTGCAATCAGACAAGGTTTTCTTTGTAAGATCAATTTGGCCTTGCCAATGTCACAAAGTCATGGAGAATGGACATTAAGAGTTTTCAGCTATATATGGGAGTAGATGGTCTTAAAGATAAAAGGGGAACTTAATCTATGAAGCTTTCCTTCTGGGGCCTTTTTATTCTTGTTTGGAGAATTCTGATGTGGATTACGTCTGATGGATTTCCTGGAAGAGATTTCTAGATGTGGTCCTCTCAACCTCGTTAAGTCCCATTGTTAGGGACCAAGAGATGACAAGAGGTCTGTAATGAGCAATGTGTTTTGTGGAGCTTTCTGGTACTTTTCTGGGGGATCAAAGGCTATATCTTTCCTTATTTTAGATAGGTTAAACTTCCAGGGCTATCTTTCCTTTATACTGGTACCTTATGTCTGTAATTTTTTCAAAGCAGATTGTGTAAAATGAAATTAAACAGAAACAAAAGAATATAAAATAGCATGTGATGCTGGGCACAATGGCTCATGCTTGTAGTCCCAGCACTTTGGGAGGCTGAGGCAGGCAGATCTCTTGAGCCCAGGAGTTTAAGACCAACCCGAGCAACATGGGAAACCCTGTCTCTACAAAGAAAGAAAGAAAGAAAAAAACTACAAATTTAGCCACGCATGGTAGCGCATGCTTATGGTCCCAGCTACTCCAGAGGTTGAGGCGAGAGGATCATCTGAGTCTGGGGAGGTCAAGACTGCAGTGAGCCATGACTGCACCATTGCACTCCAGCCTGAGCAACAGAGAGAGACTCCATCTCAAACAATAATAATAATAATAAAATAGAATGGCATGCAATAATGGAAATTGAAGTAATAAGAACAAAACATCAACTGGCAATGGGACACATGGATAAGAAAAAAATCAACCACGCAGGAATAGGAAAGATCTTTGAATTATCAAGTTTAAAGACAATAAATGTCCTGTGCCTCAGAGGAAGCAAAAATAGGTTTTCTAGTGACAGTCACTGCTCAGAGAGCAAGGAACAGAGTTATCTTAGGTATGCACAAACTAGGTAAGAACAGCTGGCTCCTAATTTCATCAGGAAAACAAGATTTAAAAAACTAACAGATTCAATGCCTACTCATATGCTGGACTCTGAATTATGCCACAGGGAGAAAAATATTAATAAGACAGAAAAATGGTCCCTGACCTTGAGGAGCTCACTGTTTTGCAATTCTTCTTCACCTCCTTTACATCTCCCATATACTGTTATTAGAAATAGAAACTGATCTTTCTGCTTTTTCATCTCCTGAGTTTCACCAGAGTCTAGTATGGCTAATTCATTTGAATAGAGTAATTCAAGGAATAGAGTAGGTAAGATGAAAAATCACAATTTGTGTCATTAGGTTTGATGATGAGAGAAAAATCTCCTTTTTGTGTGTTATAGTCCATCAAAGGAACTAGTTAACATAGTACCAATATATATGGGAAGAGGTGTGCTTACCCCTAGTATAGCACTTATACTCTGCTGTAATTACTAGTTTACTTGTCTGTCTCACTCACTTGACTCTGATCTCTTCGTGAACAGGAACTATTTCATGTTCCCTCTTATATCCCTAGTACTTGACAGAGAAGCTTGTGATTCTTAATTCTGACTGTACATCACAGTCACCTGTGCTGCTTTTGACAAAAATGCCTGGTTCCACTTCAGACCTACTGAATCAGTTTCAGGGGTTTATTACTCAGGAATCACCAGTTTTAAAAAGCTTCACAGAGGATTCTGACATGCAGCCAAGATTAAAAACTACTTTTGAAAACACTCAATAAATGTTTCTTGAAAAGATACTGAATAGATAATAAATGAAAAAATAAATAAGTGAATGAATGGATAAAATCCAGGGTCATTAGCACAGTTTCATTCACATCATTGGGTGTGTAAGGCCTGTGTGCCAATCCTGTACATCAAATCTATGTGCCTGAAACTTATGTATAAAGCCTGTGTGTCTATTGAGCCTATGTACCCAAAGCTTATGTGTATAACCTGTGTATCCAAGACCTATGTCTCCCTTGGCCTACAGGGTGGAGTTTAAGGAACATGGCTGTGATTTGGTCAAAGATAGGCTGAGGTAGGATGTTTACAACCTGCATGACTCAGTGAGTTCAGAGCACAGGCATATAACGCCACTTGTTATCACAGCCATGTAGCCGTAACATGGGAAGGCCATCACTTGGCTCCATGCTACTATTGTCTGTAAAAGGTATAATTACTCTGCTGACACTGTGCAGGCGCAGGTGTCCAGAGAAAAAGAAAGTCGGAGTTGTCTGTCTTTGTAGACGGACAGACGGGAGCCAGGACACAGCTCAGCTCGCTCGTGCCCAGAGAGAGAAAGAGTTAAGCTGCTGACCCTGAAGCCAAGGGACAGTCGACCATGAAACTGCAGGCATGTGGGGAGCCACAGAGCCTGAGCAAACAGCTAAAATAAAAGCAAACAGTGTAGAGAGCTATCATAAGAAAGCTGTTGATGAGAGCTGCTGCTAAATAAAATCATCTTTCACCTGCCTACGACCCCGAGTGTTTTCTGCTCATCCACCCACTCCATTTGGACCTCAACATGACATTTGGTATACTCATGAACCTGACAGGGTGAGTCTATAAAGAGCATAATATTCAGTCATATCAATAAGTGACTAAATGAGCAGCATCATAATTTTAGTCACAGGAAACATTATGAAAAGACTTTTGAAATGTCATGATATAGGTCCAGTCCTCTATGCTACTTTTTGGCTAAATGTGATTGTGGGAACCAAAGTATGATTTTGTTAGGGCAAGTGAACTATCAAATTTGCCAGCGATTTCATTGTTTCAATACAACTGATTGCACGCACTTAATTATACCTGATAATGATTGAGAACATCCTTAACTAATCAATTATTTGCACATGCAACAAAGCACCTGCAAATAATTTTAACCTCAGAAACTCCAAGATTGGAAGCCTTTATTATCTGAAGTAGGGGAAATGTTCAAGGTAGACTTTATTTTTGCATATTGCTTTTGGAGAATAAAATAAGACATGAGAAACTGTGAAAGGTAGCCTTTTACAGTTGTTTTTATATTTGAAAAATGAATGCTTAAAAAATTATATAAAATATATAAAATATAATTTATAAAATTATACTTTAAAAAGTCCTCAAGATCTTCAGTGATTTAAGTTCAAGTTTTCTCCCCAAAGATTAATGTACAATATTAAGATGTTATGTAAACTTTTTTTTACTTAACATCTATAAAATCCTAAACCACAAATTTTCTCATTTCTTCAAAATAGCAGAACTGTTTTCCTCCTTATACTTTAAAATAGAAAAATTTGTTAGTAAAACTGACTACAAAAGGAAATTAAAGGCTAATGTACATTTAATGGCAAGATGTTGTCATTTTAAATACACTTTTAAAAGTGAGTGTGTACTAAAACCAGTATGGGAACAAGTTCTAATTTCAATACAATTTTGAAACATTATTTGGCACTTACCTCTCTCATAGTAATGCTGGGAAAATTCATGACATAAGGGATTGACCTTAGCTGTGAAAGAAAATTGTTAAACAGTTCTGCCTTATTAGAGGCACTCCATTCTCACATTCTAGATCAGGTTTGTTGATGGTGGTATATTTTAAGACTCTTGACAGTTTAATATCCTTTCTGTTTTCCTTGTCTCACATCAGCAAATTCTGATGGCTCGATATCTGGGATATATCCAGAACCCCACCATTTCTTACGAGCTCTACCACTAGGACCCTAGTCCAAGCCATCATCATCTTTTCCACACATCCACCAGACTGATCCTTTTAAATACAAAAATTAATCATGTCAGCACCTCCTACATCCCCTGACCTTGCTCTTAATTAAACCTTGGCATGGTCCTGCCTAAGTCCTTTGACCTGTACTTAGAAGATCTGCCTTTGGGCTGGGCATGGTGGCTCACTTCTGTAATCCCAGCACTTCAGGAGGCTGAGGTGGGTGGATCACCTAAGGTCAGGAGCTCAAGACCAGCTTGGCCAACATGGTGAAACCCCGTCTCTACTAAAAATACAAAGATTAGCTGGGTGTGGTGGTTGGGGGGGCGCCTGTAATGCCAACTACTCAGGAGGCTGAGGCAGGAGAATCACTTGAACCTGGGAGGCAGAGGTTGCAGTGAGCTGAGATCACATCATTGCATTCCAGCCTGGGCAACAAGAGTGAAACTCCATCTCAAAAAAAAGATCTGCCCTCATACTTACTCTCTACTTCATTCAAGTATCTTTTCAAACATCACATAATTCAAAAGGCAGTCTCTAGCTATGCTTATGAAAAACAGCACCATGTCACTAGTCCCCTTACCTTGGTTTAATTTTCTTCATAACACCTTATCAAAAACAAATATTTTATTTGTTTATCATCTGTCTCCCTCCATTAGAATATAGACTCAGGAAAAATAGAGACTGTACTCACTACTGTGAAACCATTGCACCAAGAAGAGTTGGTGGATTGAAAGACTGATTACATTTATACTTTCAAGTTATTAACAGTCATTGTTAAAAAAAGAAAAAGTCAAAGGAAGTATTATCATTTGTATATGCAGTCAATAGTTAATGTCACTAGTCTTTAAATTCTGTCTTGAGGGGCAACCGAGAGGTATGCTTCCTTTTTTCTTCATACACCCGTGTGAAAAAAAAAATGTATATGTGCATATATATATATACATATATTTATGAGAATCATCTGAAAAATAATCTACAACTTAGTTAACTTATCCTTAAAAAATAATTTCAGTTGTAGAAATGCATTATAATTCATTTGTTCATTTAACAAATGTTTTTAGTATCAAGTACCAGCCAACTGGAAATACAATGGTAAATAAGATAGAAGTGGTCTCTGGGGGAGCTCACATTGTCACCACAGTAGGAACATTTAGGATGGTTTTTATTTTTTCCATCACAAAAAACGTTGCAGTAAACATGTGAACTGCACATTTTAAAATTCTCCATCCCAGAAAAACTCTACAAAGTAAAATGATAGTCACAGTCTGGGAAAAATATTTCCAACTGTATGTGAATCTTGTATGTCTGTAGAATTGGAGTTGTTAGGTCAAAGGGTATTTATGCCCACTTAAATTTGGATCAATATTTCTAAATATGCTCTCTAAATAGATTATACCAATTTACTTCCATCAATAGTATATGAGCAAGTCCATCTCCTCACATCCTTACCAGTACTAGAAAGTATCACTCTTTAACCCTGACTAGTTTGATAGTAGGTAAATCTTAGCTTACTGCTGTTTTTTCATTTCTTTGGTAATTAGTAGGGTTGGACATCTTTTTAAATCTAATAGTCATTTGATTCCAGTCAGAAATTGCTTGAACGAATCCTTTGTCCATTTTCTTGATATGATGTTGGTCTTTGCTTTATTGATTTGGAAGAACTGTTTATAAAATAAGGATATTAACACTTTGTAAACTATTTATATAGTTGAACATTTTTTTTTCCTGAACTGTGAATGCCTTTTAATTTTGTAGAGTTTCTGCCATACAAAAAATAAAAATTTTATACAGATTTTGTTTTTTAGGTAGTTTTAGGTTTTATTAAATTTAGGAAGGCTTTTCCCACTATAAGATTATAGATATAGTCAACTCTATTTTTTGATGTATTTCTGGTTTTATTTCTTACATTTAAATATTTAATAAACACTAAAGTTGTTTTTTAGTATATGAGGTTGGAATCTATTTTTTTTTAAATGAGACAGTCAACTATCCTATTTATTAAACAGTACATTCTCGTCCTACTCATTTGAAGTACTCTCTTGATCATATACCACATTTCTATATACAGATTAATCTGCTTCTGGATTCTCAATTGTGTTCCATTGATGAATTTATTCTATTTTTCTTTGCAAATGTCAGATTATTTTAATTATTGATTATTAAATTTTTTTCCAGTAAGTTTTGCTATCATGTGGGGCAACTTTCTCCCCATCATTGTCTTCCCCCCAGTGCACGATTATCCTTCTTTTCAAAATTATCTTGGGTATTCTAATGTATTTATTACTCCAAATTAAATTTAGAATCATAGTATATAAAAATAAAAATTTTGATTAGAATTATAGTAAATGTGTAAATTTACTGGAGTAAAATTTAATTATCATAATATTGAAGCAAGGCATCCAGGGAACATAGTATTCCCATTAATATTTTATACATCTGTTATTAAAGTTTAATAGTTGTCTTCACCTAAGTCATGGTCATGTTACCTGCAAGCACTATGTTTATGTATATACATTTTAATCACTCCTATGAAAAAGCATAAGAAATGACAATACTTCTATTACAAAACATTGTGTAATGAAAATGTCACTGACTTTCAGAAAAAGGGCTCTAAGTTCAATTTTCAGATCATTCATTTTTTTATGGCTATTTATGTGGAGTAAAACATTTTACTTCTGAGTTTCTCCATTATAGGATGAAATAATAACACTTCTTACAGGATTATTGGGAAAATCATGTTAAAAAATGTTCAGAGCATTTACTGCATACTTGGCATAAAGTAGTCATTTTATGAATGGCATAACACAGTTATTTACTCTTCTTAGTTGTAATATGCAATAGGTAGGAAGGGGTTTTGATATGTTAATTTAAAGGTTCTGCCAAGCTGATTCTACTTTCAGCCTGGACTAATGGAGAGTGGGTAAGATAAAGGGCTACTGAAAATCCCTGAAGTATCTGAGTAATGCTTATTCAAGTTAGGTATTGGACTAAAAGATTTCAGTACCCAAAATGAAGTATAAAATTTTTCTAATGTATAAATTAATAGAACATTCTCAAATTTACAACGTAGTACTTAGGTTTTAAAAGTATAAAGACTTAGAACAACATAAGTATGAAAAATCTTTTTTAAAAAAAGTTAGTGTTTACCCTATTTAGTAACTGATGCTAAGAATTTTAAGGGACCAAATTTCATCAATCTAAACCTTCCAGGTTGTATTTAAACCACCTAGCCAGAAGATTATTTTCTATTTCGCTTGCCACCTGAGTTCTATACAACTTGTATTTGGGCATTTTAAGAATGCATTTTTGTTTTTTTTCTATTGTTTTCTTCTGTGCCTAGTTTTCATGGAGCACCTTTCTTTTTTTCGGCGGCGGGGGCGGGGACACAGGGTCTCACTATTACTGACCAAGCTGAAGTGCAATGGCATGATCATAGCTCACACTGCAGCCTTGAACCCTGGGCTCAAGTGATCTTCCCATCTTAACCCCCTGAGTAGCTGGAACTATACATGAGCATCACCACACCCAGCTAATTGTAATTTTTTTTTGTAGAGACAGGGTCTCACTATGTTGCCCAGGCTAGTCTTGAACCCCTGAGCTCAAGCGCTATTCCTTCTACTTTGGCTGCCCAAAGTGCTGTGATCATAGGCATGAGCCACCATGCCTAGACTTACTTTTTAAGCATGGCTCTACAAGGCTAAAATATATTGGAGTCATTTTAAACCACCCTCTTTGTTTTCACACAGCTCAAACAAACAAGCAAAACTCCACCAAGTTTATTTAGTCTGCCTATCAACTGAATTGAATCTGAGGTTACTAGAAATCGTATGGACTAAAAAGATGTATTACCCACAATGCACTAAACACTGGGGATTAAAACATTTCTGAATCCATAGTCCTTGCTCTCATGAAATTCAAACCTAATGAAAAGAATGACATGTAAATATTGTGATAAGTGCTATAAAGAAGAATTGTACATGCTATTATAAGAGTGAAGAGGAAAGGCAGAAGAACACTGACCCCGTCTTGCACAGCATTTTCCAAACTTCAATGCCCAACCAAACACCAGTGTGTCTGTTGTCAAGTATGTTTGGGAAATGTAGCATGTTACACTCCTTTTTCCAGGATTCACAATGCCCATTAACACTGTAAAGCTCTTAAGATAACTGTATAACTTTGTTTACCCAGAATTTCCCAACTTTTTGATAAGAAACTATTTTAATTTTAATAACCATTCCACAGTATTTATTTTCTGGATAACACACTTGGGAAAATACTGGAAGTAGACTTTGTTTTAATCATGTTCCATATATTTAATTCTTATAAAAATTTAGAGAGGTAAGAAATAGATATTCTGATTTTCTAATTTTCATTCAAAGGTGTCAAACTGAGGGGTTAAATGTATCTTCTCAAGTTCACAGGGATTGTAAGTAGTCTGGTTTAGATAGTTCATCTCAGATACTTTCTAGGAAGTCCAGATCAGTATGAGTTTTCTCTAAAAAAAAAAACAAAAACTTTTATTTATTTTATAATATATATTTATATTTTTTCAGTGTCCTAAGAATGATGTTGAGCTTTGTGTTTATGGGTACTCAAAACGAAGCAACAATTTTAAGATGATATGTTCACCAAGCCATCTCATCTTTTTCCTGATTAGCATTTAAGGAAGTTAAGATGAGATAACTGGGATTAGAGTGATTTCCAGAAGCTCTAATTCCATGTCTGCTGTTTTATACAAGGATCTCATTTTCTGGGAGAAAATGAGTGTGGAATCTTTAAACCTGAATAGCCTTTTACTGAGAGATGTTTTAATGGAAGCCAAATCACTTTGCATCGAGTTGCAAGTTTGACTTTCTCTCCACATTTCCCTTGGGGAGATGTGTATTGTCAGGCCTAAAGACAGCGCATCTGGTGAAGGCGGCACTGCCCTCCTCTCTTATCCTGGGAATGGTAATGAATATCTTTGGCTTTTGTCCTTTTTGTTCTATTGAAAATAACTTATTGTTAGCCCAGGTTATTTACTGTACATTTGTCTCTTTTTCATCTGCTGTTTTGATAGTGGATTTAAAAAAGAATCAGTTGCTACTGCTGCCATTGTCAAAACTTACGGGCAGGTACTGATTACACGTGTTTGATTAAGAATCTACACTCATCCAATGCAGTACATATGGGCTTTTCTTGACTCACTAGGAAGGGAGCCTTTTACAGTTGTTTTTATATTTGAAAAATGAATGCTTCTTATTCTCCAGTTAAGCAAGATGAAAAGAACAAACTTGTATACAAGTGTAATAAAAGGCTGAGATGGCTAAAACCTTAGGAAATTAAGCCCAGCTTCTTAAATTTTGTTTTACTTAAAGCTTCTTAAGAAATGTTGATAGAGAAGACTAAACTTTTAAAATACATTTGTTGTTATACATTTCTTATAAATACAGTATTTTAGCAATGAAAGAACAGTGCTTCTTGTTCTCATTACTGTGCTTCTGCACATACTGTTCCTTCAGCCTAGAATGTCTCCCTCTTCTTGTACTTTACATTACTTAATACTCAATAATGTGCTGTCTTCTCCAGGCAGTTTTGCAATTATATATATATATAAATCAAATTATTTACCACTCTGTACTACTTGTCTACCAACTTCCACTAGGCTGTAAAAGGTCCAGAGACCTTTTCTTATTTTTCTTTATTTCCCCAATCCCAGGTTTAAGGTCTGGTGCACAGTAGGTGGCAAAGAAAAAGTTCTCTCAATAAGAGATATCCTTCAAGTCCCAGACAAAGATCAACATGTATCATAAACAATATTCTGAATACAGAAATTCATGAACTCCCTGAAATCTTCATAAGATTTTGCATGTACCTGCAATTTTATGTGGAGATGTTGTACTGCTTCCATCAAATTCTTACATGAACTAGCAACCCACAATAGGTAAATTTCTGGTAAAAAGCAAATTGGGAGTTAGTTACTTAGCTGAGTTTTTAGCTTACAACTTACCACTTTAAATGATATCATCCCCAAAAGCTTATGTATTTGTTTAGTTTTGTTTTTCTTTACCTCCAGGAATATTCTACCACTTAGCATCATCGGAAGCACTGATTAGAACCCCGTTTCATGCACACTATCAGAAGTTGGGAACTCTATCAGTGATTTCAGTTTTCTTATGACTTACAAAGGATTTCACATAAAGTAAGAGAAAATCTTGCTTAGTGACAGTCTGCACTACATATAATAATAGAACTCAATTTGAATGTGAAAGCATATTTCATTCATAAAAAGTACCATGCTTCTGGCTAGATAAATGATTTGAAGTCTCAGAGAGAAATTGTAATTTTTAGTTCTGGGATACCCTTACACTTTTTAAAATTTAATACATTCACGTGTTTAAATGTATTGAGATTTTTAAGCTTGTGAATGAAATTAGCAACGTGCTGTGGCTGTCAATGTGATGCATTGCAATTCCCCGAGTGGTAGGGTTTAAAAATTAATTCAGCTCTTGCACCTGTTTGCCGGCATTCGGCTGTTGAATTTCCATCACATTTAATAAGTCTTGGTGACGCAACTCGTGTCCTTTTGCCTGGGCTCCTTTAATATAGTGTTAAATTCTCACCCATCTGAAATTCAAGTAATATTACAAATTTCAAACAGTTAATTAAAATCTGTGAACTTCAATGGTTCTGGATAAAATTGGCTTTACTCAGTGAGGTTCCTTTTAAACTTCTTCACAGTCTCATCTAATCCCCAACTCCTACCAGGTTAAGTCTGATGACAACATGATCTCACCATGGGTGGTTGAGATTTACAAATCCTCATATAATGCGGGGGGGAAATAAAGTTATAAGCTTGAACAAAAAGGCAACGAGGAACATTAACTGCTGAAATGAAATAAGAAACATGGCCCAGAATTAAAGGAAAGAACTGAAATTTTTCATACATTATTCAATAAAACAAATTCTATACTACCGTATTAGTCCATTTTCACGCTGTTGATAAAGACATACCCAAGTCTGGGCGATTTACAAAAGAAAGAGATTTAACTGGACTTACAGTTCCACGTGGCTGAGGAAGCCTCACAATTATGGTGGAAGGCAAGGAGAAGCAAGTCATGTCTTACATGGACTGCAGCAGGCAAAAGAGAGCTTGTTCAGGGCAACTCTCATTTTTTAAAACCATCAGATCTCATGAGATCCATTCACTATCAGAACAGCAAGGGAAAGACCTGCCCCCAAATTCAGTCATCTCCCACAAGGTCCCTCCCACAACACATGGGAATTATGTGAGTTATAAGATGAAATTTGGGTGGGGACACAGAGCCAAACCATATCATTCTGCCCTGGCCCCTCCCAAATCTCTTAGCTTCACATTTCAAAACCAATCATGTCTTCCAAACAGTCCCCCAAAGTCATAACTTATTTCAGCATTAACTTAAAAGTCCACAGTCCGACGTCTCATCTGAGACAAAGCAAGTAAGTCCCTTCTGCCTAGGAGCCTGTAAATTGAAAGCAAATTAGTTACTTCCTAGATACAATGGGAGTATAGGTAATGGGTAAATAGAGTGATTTTAAATGGAAGAAATTGGCCAAAACAAAGGGGCTATAGGTTCCGTGAAAGTTCAAAATCCAGCAGGGCAGTCAAATATTAAATATTAAAGTTCCAAAATGATCTCCTTTGAATCCATGTCTCACATCTAAGTCATGCTGATGCAAGAGATGGATTCCCATGGTCTTGGGCAGCTCCACTCTTTGCAGGGTGTAGCCACCTCCTGGCTGCTTTCACAGGCTAGTGTTGAGCATCTGCTGCTGTTCCAGGTACATGGTGCAAGCTGTTGGTGGATCTATCATTCTGGGGTCTGGAGGATGGTGGCCCTCTTCTCACAGCTCCACTAGGTAGTGCCTCAGCGGGAACTCTGTGTGGAGGCTCCCATCCCACATTTCCCTACCACACTGCTCTAGCAGAGGTTCTCCATGAGGGCCCTGTCCCTGCAGCAAATGAATGCCTGGGCATCCAGGTGTTTCCATACATCTTCTGAAATCAAAGCAGAGGTTTCCAAACCCCAATTCTTGACTTCTGTGCAACCGCAGGCTCAACACCATGTGAAAGCTGCCAAGGCTTGGGGCTTCCACCTCTGAACCAACAGCCTGAGCTGTAACTTGGCCCCTTTTAGCCATGGCTGGAGTGACTAGAATGCAGAGTACCAAGTCCCTAGTCTGCACAGAGCAGGGGGGTCTTGGGCCTGGCCCATGAAACCATCTTTTCCTCTTAGGCCTCTGGGCCAGGGATAGAAGGGGTGCCGTGAAGACCTCTGACAAGCCCTGGAGATATTTTCCCTATTGTCTTGGGGAATAACATTTGGCCTCTCATTACTTATGCAAATTTGTGTAGTCAGCTTGAATTTCTCCTCAGAAAATGGGATTTTCTTTTCTATCCCATTGTCAGGATGTAAATTTTCCAAACTTTTATGCTCTGCTTCCCTTATAAAACTGAATGCCTTTAACAGAACCCAAGCCACCTCTTGAATGCTTTCCTGCTTAGAAATTTCTTCCCCCAGATACCCTAAATCATCTCTCTCAAGTTTGAAGTCCCACATATATCTAGGGCAGGGGCAAAATGCCACCAGTCTCTTTGCTAAAACATAATGAGTGTCACCTTTGTTCCAGTTCCCAACAGGGTCCTCATTTCCAACTGAGACCATGTCAGCCTGGACTTCACTGCCCATATGACTATCAGCTCTTTGGGCAAAGCCAATCAACAAAGCTCTAGGAAGTTCCAAACTTTCCCACATTTTCCTGTCTTCTTCTGAGCTCTCCAAACTGTTCCAATCTTTGTCTGTTACCCAGTTCCAAAGTAACTTCCACATTTTCGGATATCTTTTCAGGAACGCCTCATTCCCAGTACCAATTTATTGTATTAGTCTGTTTTCATGCTGCTGATAAAGACATACCCTAGACTGGGCAAATTTCAGAAGAAAGAGGTTTAATTGGACTTACAGTTCCATGTGGTCAGGGAAACCTCACAATCATGGTGGAAGGCAAGGAGAAGCAAGTCACATCTTACCAGGATTGCAGCAGGCAAAAAGAGAGTATATGCAGGGCAACTCCCATTTTTTTAAAACCATCAGATCTCGTGAGACTCATACACTAACAAGAGAGCAGCACAGGAAACAACTGCAACCATAATTCAATCATATCCCACTGGGTTCCCTCCCACAACACATGGGAATTATGGGAGCTACAAGATGAGATTTGAGTGGGGACACAAAGCCAAACCATAAAAACTACATGTCTTAATTTGCTCAGCATAGATGGGATACCTCTAATTGAATCATGATTCCTTTTACCTATTTAGGTGGTCACCATTACATTTAATTATTGGAGCTTTAAGGAATGATTGAAGCCTATTTGCCAGATGCTGTGAACACAAGGCAGAAGTCTAAGCAGGAGGTTCTAGCACATTTGAGACTCGTTACAAGACAATTTATTTGAAACCGTTATGCATATTCTACAGGGCATGCAGTATTGCTCCCAGAGTTGGGCCATTTGCACTTCCCAGAGTTCGAAGATGGTAAAATACAGGTGATTAACAGTGCTTCTCTTTTTCTTGATGTCAGCACATACTCATAATCAATCCTTGAACTCAAAAGTTGCCTGCCTTCCTGCAGCATACTTACTAGCAATAGAACACTTCTCAACTGTATTACAAATGCTCTTCAAAAACTATTTCTCTCTCCTACTGACATATAAGCTTCCAGAAGGTAAAGGTCACGTGTTTTCATGATTTTTCTCATAACAGTCTTGTTGAAAGACCAACAGACTATCTAACTGAATTGAAGACTACATATAAAATTCTCCAATGTTCAATAGCATATGGATTTTAATTAAATCATAAATTATAAATTACCATTTTTCACTCACATTCAAATTCAATACTGAACTTCCTCCTCCAGCTTTTATTTTCCTACCTGCTCTGTCTCACTAAATTGCTCTAGAAATAGTGACCAGTAAAGGCTTTTGGTTTCTAGAAGGACATGTATATATTTTGAAAAGCATGTTTCAAGGGCTAAAGGTATATGTGTGCTATTAATCTCACTTAAAGAATTTAGCTTAGAAAATATCCTCCTTCAAAAAAATCCCTTAAATATGACCAAATTATTTATTATATGGCTTTTAATAATAGCTCCCACTTCAGGGCCAACTATCTAATGATAAGTAAATAAATAAATTATGGTATCTCTTACTGATATCTAGTATACTGGCATAAAATTTAAGTAATATAATAAAATAGTAAGTCAAAATATCCAAAATTATACACATCTAATCATTCCAACACAAAAAATGTGAGAATAACTAAGGAGATAAAAGTAACATGCAAAAGCATATTTATGTTATGGTGGTAGAATAATATTACCGGTTTTTAAGGTTTTTTTAAAAAAATTTCCTAACAATTTTGTATGATATATAAACAAAGATACTTTTATAATAGAAAAATAAAGATCCTGTACTTTATAATCTTGAATTTTCATTATCAAATCATGAATTAATTAATCATCATTAATAATTTATGATCTTGATGAATGCATGATCTTTCTGATCATGAATTCAGGATCCCAATGATCATGAGTTTTAATTATTTTGTATGTGTTTGTGATGTTGATTTTATCAACAATTAGATAAGGTAAATTATTTGTATTGTTTTTCTTTTGTCAAGTACCTATCACATGCCTAGAACTAGGATAGGTAGTTTTAAAGGGTAATTTCTAATCATTACAATAAACCTATAAATTAGAAACCATTATCCTATTTTAGAGAGGTTTAGAATAGTTATGTCATTTGTTCAAGTTCACACAGCTAGTAAATGGTAGAGATGAAGTCTGAACCTAGGTTTTTGTATGACTCCAAAACTAATTTATTTTTCTATTACTCAGTGATATAATAGAAAGCAGAGACATGAACTTTGACTAATAATATGAGAGTGAAGGGGCTTAAAAAAAAAAACAAGTCCTATGATTGGAATGTGTTCCCCAAAGTTCCTTTGTTAAAACTTAATGCCCAATGCAACAGTACTGAGAGATGAAACCTTTAAGAGATGATCAGGCTCTATCCTCATGAATGCTACTATCTCAGGAGTACGTTAGGTCTTAAAGGAGTGAACTCCTGATAAAAGGATGAGTTTAGCCCCCTTTCCTCTCCTGCATGCATGCTCTTTTGTCCTTCTGCCTTTCTGCCATGAGATTGGACATAGTAAGAAGGTACTCACTAGATGCTGCTCTTTGATTTTGGACTTCTGAGCCCCCAGAACCATGAGACAAATAAATTTCTGTTGACTATAAATTACCCAGTCTCAGGTATACTGCTATAGCAGCACAAAATTGACTAAGCCAACAAGAAAAAAGAACAAAGCAATAAGGCAGTGCAGTATATTGGCTTGGTAGTTTGATGGAAAAGTCCATTTTTCATCAAAGGAGTACAGAGATGAAGTCAACAACTTTTAGTTCCTATGTGGTAGATTATCTTCAACTTCTGAGATAGATACCTGAAGCCCACAGGGCTATAGACTAATGTTTTACAGGAGACTATGCATAACTGTCAACATTTTTTTTCTTCTTTTAGGAAGCAAACGTAGTAGCTTCAATATCATTATAGATATGCTGCCTCTAAAACAGTTTAATGAATAATAACTTGACAACAGAACTCTCCATTCAACAATCACAACTTAAATTATAATTAATGATAAACCACCTTCTCTTGTCAAATTCCAAGCTTACAGCTTACTGTGTGAGGTCTAACATGTCACTTGGCTAATGAGCTGCTGGTGTACTTCAAATAAGTTGGCAGCCCAACCTAAGGGTTCATTAATGTGATGATAAAATAGCAGCTGGAAATAACAATTTCAGCATAAAAGGAATACTTCCCTCTGTCTTAGTCTTCTTACATTACTTCTTAAGCTTTAGGTTCCCAGTCCCTTGACTGCCACTGATATCTCTGCCTGCTGACATCTTAACCAACCCTTGAAAGAGCAATGTAGCTGCTACTGGTAATAGGAAGTCTTTTCTGATGAATCCATTAACGAAATTTGTATGACATTGTCCAATTCACTCATTCAATTACCCACTAACTCACTTATTCTTATGTGTTCATTCAACAGATGTTAAAAATAAACAGATATTGGGCCAGATACGATGGCTCACACCTGTAATTCCAGCACTTTGGGAGGCCAAAACAGGCGGATCACGAGGACAGAAGGTTGAGACCATCCTGGCTAACATGGTGAAACTCTGTCTCTACTAAAAATACAAAAAATTAGCCAGGTGTGGTGGTGCACACCTGTAGTCCCAGCTACTCAGGAGGCTGAGGCAGGAGAATTGCTTGAACCTGGAGGTGGAGAATTGCTTGAACCTGGGAGGTGGAGATTGCAGTGAGCCGAAATTGCACTACTACACTGTAGCCTGGGCAACAGAGCAAGACTCCATCTCTTATAAACAAACAAACAAACAAACAAACAAACAGGTATCTCTAGACATCTAAAATATGTTGTCTAATTTAGTTATCCAAGAATCCTTTGATGTAGCTATCACTACCCATATTTTACAGATAAAGAAATAGATTCAAAGAAGATATATTTACAAAGCTAGTAAATTACAGAGTCAGTGCAAATCTATGTGACTCAGTAATTCTTGCTTTTTCTAGGGCAGTCTATTGATCTCTTTAACACATGATCTAAAAGATGTAAAGTATTCAAGTAAATTACATATGATTGCTCTATCCTTGAAGAGCTCACACAGTTTATAAGGTAGACAAAGTATCATGAAGCAAATGGTAGTCAGGCATATGAATACATAATGAAAAAGTAAGCAACTTCAGGAGGATGGCAAGAAGGAAACGTTCAGAGCAGGATCTAAAGTAATAATATATGAAGTGAATCTTGAAAGTGAGTATGAATTTCTTTTTTGTAGTTTTGGGGTTAGGGAGGACTGTGGAGGCAAAGAAGAGGTGAGAAAGGACATATCCTGTGGAGGAAGATCATACATAAAAAGATAGAAGTGAGAAGGCAGAAAATTAGTTTTGGAACCTGAATGATGAGCAATTTGATGTTGACATAGGTTGCTGTGTAGGGAAAAGGATGGTGGAGAAATTTGGGTAAAAAGACAGGCAGAAGCCGGATCACAAAGGGTGTTACTATCCATGTTAAGGAGTTTAGATTTTATTCTACAGATTATAGGAATCCAATGAAAGATATTAAGGAGAGGTGTGATATTAGAAGATTTGTATTTTACAAATATAACTCTGAAAGAATACTTTATAGATGTAACTCTAGTATAGCTGAAAGGAATTTAGGCTGGAGGGAGTTGGGAGAGAGAGAAAGGACAGAATCTATTTGGAAGACTAGGATAATTTTGGCAAAAGAAAATAAAGACTTAAAACAAAGGAAAGACAGTAGAAATGCAGAGAAAAAAAGAATTTAAGACATATTTAGGAGGAAGTATGGAAAAGTATTAGTGATGTATAGTCTCACTTCAACTCAAGGCTGATTTCAAGGTTTCTATTTGGGCTTTTGGAAAAATGTAGTTAGGTGCTCTGGAAACAGGAAAAGAGGCAGGATCAATGTAAAAGGTAAGATGAGATCTGAAAATATTGAACTTCATCTATTTGTGGGATATATACTGATTGATGCATTCAGAAAGTAGTGACATGCTCTCATCCAGAAGTCAATTAAGAAAAGTAGGGCCAAATATTGGACGGAGCTCAGAAGAAAGATTTGAGCTCCAGATGGGCATAAAGAAAATGTCAGATCTGTGGACATTGATGTGGGTACTTAGCATCATTTGAATAGTGAGCAAAGAACCAAAGATTGAAATCCCAAAAAACACCAACATTTAAAGAACAAGAAGAAGAAATAAGTACAATCACAGAAGTGGGAAGGAAAGAAACAGGAGAGTATCACAGAAATAAAGGGAAGAGTGGTTAAAAAATGAGATAAAGGGAGTGGTAAACTATTCAGCATCATACTAAAATTATTTGCCTAGATGTTCAATATCCCACTAGAGTTCAGACTTCTTACGAACATAAGAGGAAAATATATATGTGCGTATGTATATATGGTGATGGTTAAATCTTCTCTGTCAACTGGGTTAAGGAATCCCGAGATAGGTGATAAAACATTATTTCTGGGTGTGTCTGTGAAAGTGTATCCAGAAGAGATTAGCATTTGAATCAGCAGACTGAGTAAAGATCTGCCCTCAGACTTGACCCAGTGTAGATGGGTATCATCCAATCCCTTGAAAGCCTGGATGAAAAAAAGGCAGAGGAGGGCAAACTTGTTCTGTCTTCTGTAGTTGGGATAGCTGGGACACCCATCTTCTCCTGCCCTGGGACATCAAAGTTCCTGGTTCGTGGGCCCTCAAACTCCAGGACTTAAAACAGTGCCTGCTGCTCCTAATTCTCTTCTCAGGCTTTCAGCCTCAACTGAATTACACCACTGGCTTTTCTGGTTCCTAGCTTGCAATTTGCATATTGTGGGACTTCTTGGCCTCTGTAATTGCATGAGCCAATTCTCACAATAAATCCACCCTCATATATCTATTTTTATCCTATTGGTTCTGTTTCTCTGGAAAACCCTGAGTAATACATATAGCATATACATTTTTTTGAAAAAATATACACCACATAAATGTGTGTGTATGTATACATATATTTTAATTTTGCTAAAAGGAAGGAAAGTAGAAAAAGGTAAATCATCTAAAGAAAAAAATTATAAAAATGTTAAAATAAAAAATAATGGAAACAGAACAATGAGAAACTTATACAAAACATAAAATAGTTAAATGAATGAAGCAATATCTAAGAGATGAGAAGAAAATATTAGTAATTCAATAAGATACAAGAAGGCAACAATGCCATTGTTTATAATAAGAGTTTTTGTTCTTTTTTTTCTTTGCCTTAAAAACTCTCCTGAATTTGTCACTTGGTTACTTATTCTTCTAGTCCTTGCCTAAAAACCACTTCTTCAGGGAGGTCTCCCTAACACCCTTGACTAGGCTAGGTATTTCTATTGTACTCTCTCATTTACCCTGTACTTTTTGATCAAGACATTTACACAACTGATAATTATATATTTATTTGAATGATGATTTGAGTATTTACTGCCTGTTTCTCTCACTGAGAAAGTGAAAGATTAAATAACTTTCCAAAGTCACAAGACCATTGAGTAGCAAAACAAAGATTTAAATGCAGGTCTTTCTGATAGTATAAAGCCTGCCATGCCACATTGCCAAGAGGAAGATAAAAGAAAAACTGCTGTTCTAGTTTAAATCAAAGATCAAGCCAACTTTGGAAATAATAGATGGAACCTCTCTTTATCTGTCTCTCTCTCCATCACACACACACACAAGCAACAGCAGCATTTAAGCTAGGTCTTAATATGAAAATATTTGCAACTGGTGGAGATGTAAAGAGATTTTTTTTCCAGGTGGAAGATATATCACAATCAAAGATAGAAGAAATATAATGTAAGACATGTTTAGGGGAAAAGGAAAGAACAGTCAGGCCAGAATGTAGGAGAATAGTAAGACAAAATATGAAAAAAGAATAGCTCAGACTAAAAAATGGGCCTTCAAAAATCAAGCTCAGGTGTCTGGGATCAAATGCATCTGTAACTGGAGTCATTGGAAGTTTTCAGCAATTAAATGATGTGATTAATAAAGCTGTAATATCTTAGGGAAGTGGTTGGATATTAAGGAATGGTGTAAAGCTCACTCAAATTAAGATTCTGAACAATTATTAAAAGGAGGTATAGGAATCACAGAAATCCAACTGCAGAAAATATTACTAGGCCTTCAGGGAATTGAGAAGCCACCAGACAAGCATTCTTTTCATGCCTGTGTTTTGTTATATATTCATGGGTGTGTGTGTGTGCGCGCATCTCTGAACATTTCCTCCATTTTGTAGACATTCGTTCTTTCCTCAAACTAATTTCTTCATTCTGCTCTTGGTTCCCAGTTTTCCTAACTCTGACTTTCACCTTGCTTTGGATTGACAATTAGGCAATTCTGTCCCCAAATCTGTATTTCCAGTACCATCTAATTGTACTTTCTGAGTTTTCTGGCTCACATTTTAAGAGAAGTATCTAATTTACATGACACTCCAATTAGTTGCTTCTTAAGTAAACTGGTATAAACATAGGTGCCTAGGTTTCTTTATCAGGTATCAGGAATTGATGGAGGTCAATGAAATTCAATGGGAAGAACATATGGGTTGGATAGAAACTCCAAAATATGTGTAATGCAGATGGATCTGAGTGGAAAAAGTGAACATGGGTAGGCCTCTGAGAAGTCTATTGTAATAGTCTAAATAACAGATAAACAATGGTAGTGGTGGATATGGACAAGAGATGACTTAATTAAGAGCCACACTCAGGACAGAAGTTGATCAAATAAAAATTGTGTGTAGGGGGCACAGAAAAAAAAAATGATTCAGGGATATCTCTGACGTTTCCATCCCAGAGACTAGGATCATGCTGTTGTAGCATCATAAAACACAGGAGATTGAATGGCCCAAAAATACACTTTCTTCTTACAAGAAAGGAAATGAGAATCAGAGAAAAACTTATTTGTCTTGAGTAATAGTCAATTATTGGCAAAAGAGGAATCAGACTCAGGGAAACTGGACTTGGCCAGAGGATGGTGATAAAAATCTGGACCATGGGTTGTGGGGTGTGCTCCAAGATCCCCAAAGCAATTGACATTCAATGGGAATAATTAAAAATGCAAAGTGAAAGGCACTTATGTTAGTAAAGCAAAGATGAAAGGTAATAGCAGTAGACACTAAATAGTAAGAGACCAAGTAGAAGTTTGTCATGGCTAGAGTTAGTCACAGTTGGGCAGGTATAGAACAAGTGAAAAACAAACAAGGACCAAGAACCAAGAAGAGTTTAAAGAGGAGGTTTATCACTCAACAGTGGTGGAGTGAGTCAAGAGTGAGATTTGTGATGAGTGAAAAGCGAGATATGTATATCAGCCAGGTAGTTGGCAGCAACCAAATGGAAGCCAGATATTACAGTAAGGAAAACAAATCCAAGAAGAGGAGATGATTTTGATGGAGAATATACTGAAGATTTCAACACTGTACATTTTGATACTGAAGTATTGACATGAAATTTTGGCAGATATACAGAGCAGACTACTACAAATGAGGGAGTACAGCTTGGAAATATAAGTCTGAGCCAGAGCCATCTATCTAAGTATCCATCGATCTACCTATGATCAAACTATCTATCGAGTGATTGATCAAATGGCTATCCATCTTGCCATTCATATATACGTGTCTATCTCTCTATCTATCTATCTATCAGTCATCTATCTTATCTTTCTATCTGATGAACCTGCTAAGGGAGACACTTTAGCGATGAAGAGGTTTCAATGCAAATGTTATTATGCTTTGGTGATATTACAGAATAACTATCATTTAAAAAGCCCTCTCAACAAAAGATTACTAAAAAAGACATAAATTATAGGGTCCATGTGGTTCATATAAGATAGTTGAATTATTTTAAAGGAGAGTAAGAAACTTACGACCAGTTATAGCTAATTTCAAGAACTCTCTCTTCTTTGAAGCACTACTTAAAAAATTACAACCCTGGGGAGGTGTCTATTCTATAAGAGGTACTGTCTTAAGCAGTGTTTAATCTTTGGTTACCATGCTATTATCATGTAAATCCATCATCCCTATGATTTTAAGGCAGTCATTTTAAATGGAGCAGGTAAAAAACCTGTCAAACAAGGAAAACTACAGAACAAGTTAGATTCTTTATCACAGAGTGCATGAATGCCAAGCAGGGGTTGGGGGACAAGAAGGGAAGAAAAGAGGGAGGTAAACAGGAGCAGTAGACAAAATAAGCAGAAATTGAAATCCATAGTAAAAGCATATATAAGATGTCTTCTATGAGGCTACAAAATAAGTCTAGTTGCTAAATTGAGCAGTATCCAGAATAATCCTCATGCTGCCTCCCAGTCTCTCAGAGACCAGGCAGGAGCTGAGATAGCTATCTTTCTTATTAACATGTGTAGCTTTATAATAATCTTCTCATTATTCTTCCCTTCTCATTATCATGTATAGCTTATAATAATCCTTTATTACTTAAGTTTGCCTAAATACCACTTTGACTTCTACAACCTAAAGAAGCCTAACATGATACTTTTTGCTTGGCTAAATATGTATGTGAATATGTAGGAAGGAAGGGAAGAAAAGCAGAAATAAGCATTAAAACCAAAGGGGATGTTTATATGTAAAATCATCTGAAGAAGTGCTGACTATATTTGCATATGCATATGCACAAACACACACATAAAATCAGCAGATGAAATAAGCAGAAAGTACTAGACTTAAGAGAACATATATATGAAATAATATTTATTATGTTTTAAATGAAGTAAGATTTGAAATAATCAATAGAGAGCATAACAAACGAATAAAATGAATACTTTTAAAAATAGAAATTTTAGGCTGGGCGCAATGGCTCACGCCTGTAATCCCAGCACTTTGTGAGGCCGAGGCGGGCGGATCACGAGGTCAAGAGATCGAGACCATCCTGGCCAACCTGGTGAAACCCTGTCTCTAATAAAAATATAAAAATTAGCTGGGCGTAGTGGCGCGTGCCTGTAGTCCCAGCTACTTGGGAGGCTGAGGCAGGAGAATTGCTTGAACCTGGGAGGTGGAGGTTGCAGTGAGCCAAGATCGCGCCACTGCACTCCGGCCTGGCGCCTGGCGATGAAACAAGACTGTCTCAAAAAAAAAAAAAATAGAAATTTTAGGAGTGACTGGTGAATTAAAAAATTTAACAAATGGGTTAAACAGCAGATTATATATATCTTAAGTGCGAACAAGTAAAGTATCTTACCTAGATTATAACACAGAGTTAGAAAGATGTGGGAAATACAAGAAATGTGTTGCACAGGAGTAGAGAGAATGGGAGGGAAAAAAATATGGTTAGAAATAAAGTCTGACATTTTTAGGAATATAGAAATGGTAAAGAAGCTCATTCTGTTTCATGCAAGGCCAATAAAAACAAAATCACAACCAAGCACATCACAGTTAAATATGAATGACAGGGAAATATTAAAAGTAACCAGAGAAACAGAAAGAATAACTATAAAATAATGACAAGCAGACTTTTCATTAGCCATAATAGATGTCAAAAGATAATGAAATAGTATCTTCAAAGTACTAAATGAAAATAATCATAAACCTATCAATTCTACTCAACTAAGCATCATTCAAAAGTGAGAACAAAATAAAGATACAGTTAGACAAATGTAGCAACATGCTCTCATAATTTGTCTAACTCTGTCTTTATCTCCATGGGAAATATCTTGAAATATGTACTTAGATAGGATGAAAATTAATCCCAGAAATTAATGGGATTCATGAAAATATTATAAGCTAAGAAATCAGTAAACATATACCTATAGCCAAATAAATACTATGAAGTCTGCTAACTAGGAAATACCATTTTTTTTGTTAATTCTTAGAAGGTAAAGCATTTGTCTTCATCTTTATGTGCCTTCATCAGTGCCTAGCACAAAGTAGACTCAGAATAAATACCTGATGGTTAAATGGATACATAATGTGTATATGAAATGGGTATTTCTAGGTCAAATTCACTACTTTGCTAAAGAGAAAACAAATTACAGAAGACTAACTCTGTATTTTATGACATACTGAGCCCGATTTACCCTTTAAGAGAAGAGGAAAGATATTACAAGTGCAAAGACAATTTTTACGTTTTCTCTTATTTTTGTAGGTCTGAGTCTACCTAATAGTAAGTGCCTATATGCTGAAGAAACTTGTTGATTAAAAGGTCTTCTTTACTACTTGTCCCTAGTTGAGCCCATTGTGTAAACATCGAAACTATAAAAAAATGGCCATTCATTTATTCATTAGAGAAATATTGATTGAGCATCTATTTTAAGACAAATAGTATATCAAGTTTTGATGATGTAGCAATGAAGAAAACACATCTAATACTTCCTCTCATATAGTCTGTAGTCCAATTGATAAGGAAGTCATTAAATAGATAATTATGTATTAGGAGAGGTAGGAAGTCAGCAAATATTTCTTGTTGCTTACTGTGTGCTATATGCTATTACACACAAAAAAATGTAAAGAGAGGTGATCTAGTCTACAATTTATAATACAGTAGAAGTGATTCTAAGCAATATACAGTCATGAAGATTACAGTGATAAAATCAATTAAAATGTTTGGAAAATGATGAAACTGCTAATATTTTTGATAAAAGTGAAGAGTTACAAGAAAGATAAAAATATATTAAAAGTTAACATAAATTCCTATTTTAAAAATTCTAAGAAACACATTTTCTAGATATTCTGTAATTTTTCAAAGTCAACCACAAAGCAAAAGATGCAGTGTATAAAATTTGGAAGTATTATTCTTAATTTTTAGTAATAAAGTTTAAATATCAAAACTATTCTTTCTTCCATTATTCCCTCCTAGCCTTAGAAATGTAATCTTTGATCTTTGTCAATCCATTAAAATTAGGAATTCTCTTTGACATTCTTTTATGATAACTTGAACATTTTAAACTTTAAAAGTGAAAGCATATGTTTGTCTTCAAAGGACATTCTGAAACACACAAACATAATAGGTGATGTGTGACACTACTACTTTAAGGAGTACAGCTGCATATTGTTGATTCTCTCAATATTTTCAGGTGAAATAAAGAGAACATGTTATTGTACCTACCACCTAGACAAGCTCTGCATCCATGTAAATATCAAAAACAAGATAGTAGTACAAATAACATGTAAGAGTGCCTGATCTAAATTCTCAAATAAATATCTATCATCAAATTCTTAAGGTTTCTGAATAACTAGTTAAAGGAACAAATAATCTTCCTTCTTTATTAGACAATAAAAAGGAGGAAAAGATGGCTTGGCTAGTTATATGTATATCTTCACAGAATTAATATCAATGTGAAAACTGCTAATGTGTCAAACATACAATGACAGCAGGTTACTCTAATTTTCACTTGCAGAAGTACACAAAGTATAAAATAATAAGAAATGGAGCAATGAGGTAACAGGATGAATTTTCTTTTCTCTTTTTCTCTAGAAGCAGTTTGAAATTCAGCCAGAATCAGGAAGATCTTCAGTACCTGATTATACTAAATTGCTGACTAAAAGTCTGATCCAGATCAAGGTCATTTAGGAAAGGGGATTCCAAGATAATGAGGAATTCCAGGAATTTGGAATTCTATTTGGTCCTAGAATCAGACTCTGAATTGCTTGCCTTCTACTCATCTCAGCCCCCTGAAATCCCACCTACTTCTTCATTTATTTGTTCATTCATCTTTTCATGTCAGAAATCAATGAGTTTCTATTAGTTGCCAGGAACTCTTCCATAAATAGGCATCTTTTGCCCCTAAAAGGCCTAACTCAAAGGTCTCCTTGTCTATAACTTCTACTCAACCCCTCCCCTCATTAAGTTTAACTTCTCACTTCATCAAAATAAATTTCTCCTTTTTCTGGGTTCCCATACCTTTTTGTTCATGACTCCATTATGTATAGTATTTATCAAAAGACATAAAGTGCTGAGAGTATGTGATATCTTGAAGACTGAGATGTCAGCTATCTCCAGCAACACTGTTATACCTTAATCATAAGAAAGGGATCTAGATCTGTGTTATAATTAAGAACACAGAGTGTAAAATGAGATTACTAGCTTCTAATCCCGGCTCTAGTTGACAAGAAAGTAACCTAACCTTTTTATATTTCACTTACCTCATCTGTAACATTGGGATAAAACCAGTACCAGCCTTATGGGTTGCTGTGAGGATTAAGTGAGTTAATACACGAAAATGATTTCACATAGTACCTAGTATTTGTTCAGTAAGTATTAACTAGCAATATTATTTATCATTATTATTATCATTAAATTAGGGTTGGGCCACAGTCAGTTGGGATTGGAACATTCCCTGTTCCCCATTTGGTGCTACAAACCGAGAATAGCTAGATTGTTTTAGGAAAAAATATTTAGGTTTTCTTTCTTTTTTCCACATTCCATTCCCTTGTGAGTTGGAGTTCATATACAGAATGTCTTTTGAAAGGCTTACTTATTAAAATAAGAAATAAAACATAAGTTTACTTAAGAAATGTCATTTGATAATTTAGTCAGCATGTCACTTTAGACACAGTGTGTAATAGATTGAATTCAAGAAATTTGAAACAGAAGAATAAGTGTAATTATTACAGCAGTGACAATGACAACTATAACATATTGGCAAGCCATCCAAATTCAACTGTAGGTTTGACCATGCCATTTTCCATCAGAGTGACAACTGAACACTCTAACGCTTTTACTTTGATTTCTTGATCATGGTGATGTTAGTATAAAAGGTACATTTTGAGAAAAATGAAGGAAGCAACATGTAGGTTATTAAACAATAAAAGGATGTCAAATTATCTTGATCAGGAATAAGTTTATGTTCCAACTAAAATGATGGTAATGACTATTTCTTAATAAATTTAATTATTATTATTTTTTGAGACAGAGTTTTACTCTGTCACCCAGGCTGGAGTGCAATGGCATGATCTCAGCTCACTGTAATCTCTAACTCCGGGTTCAAGTGATTCTCATGCCTCAGCCTCCTGAGTAGCTAGGATTGCAAGCATGTGCCACCATACCTGGCAAATTGTGTTTTTAGTAGAGTCAGAGTTTCACCATGTTGCCCAGGCTGGTCTTGAACTCCTGGACTCAAGTGATATGCTTTCTTTGGCCTCCCAAAGTGCTCGGAGTATAGAGTGAGCCACCATGCCCAGCATAAATTTTATTTTTATCATTATATTTTATTTTGAAGGTTCTCTGAATTAACAAAATGATGCTAAAAAAAAGATGATGGTTTCAGATACAAGTTGAGGCATGAGCCGTCAATGCTACTGTGGAAGGATATATGTTACATGTCCCAGTGCAGAAAAAGATGATTATTCTTCTCATTCCTAAAAGTCACATAACTCCTAAGGGAAGAACATCTTGGAATGAAGTGATCAAACTATCACAAATCATACTGTTTGGATATGAACAGGAAAATACAATTGGAAATAGAAGTCCATACTCAGAGTTTCAACTACTACATTCCTTTACTCTCTGAATTACATTAGTTATGAATACAGAGGAGAGAAAAAAAATGCTTACAAGTATATTTGCACTTTAAATTTCACAGAGAACATTCCTATTTATTGGTCATAGCAAGATTAGTTATTCCTATTCTCCAGATGAGAAAATGAGGGTTAGAGAAGATAAGTCAACTTACTGAAGTTCACAGAACAAAGAAGAGGCACAACCAGACACAAAACTTGAGAGTTTTTGATTCCGTGTCCTGGAGAGTCTCACCTATTCCTCAAGCTGCTTTAATTTATATGGAAGACTTTGATGCTCAGGTTGTCTCCCTCTTCAACGTGAAGGAAAAGTATAGTTTATCCTAAGTAACACCTAAGAACTTATATATTTTTTCCCTTGAATTTTCAATTTTACTTTGGCTAAGAATGTATGTATCTTTTTATTGATTTATTTGTTCAACAAGCATTCGTTAAGTTCTTGCCATGTACACAGTTCATGAGTCAGAGTAAAGGTTACACAAAAGTTTCAGGGAAGGAATACATCTATATATTTAATCAACATGAATCACAAATATCTAAGAAGTTTCTCCCCCTCCTTTCTCTCATTCACATAATTATGTTAGAAGCCTTCTGTCACTTTTTGATTGTTTAGAGATCAATTATCTATTTTTATCAATTATTTATTTTTATTTAATCTAAATCTCAATGATCTGAAAAGTGATTGGTATACTTCTTTGATTTTTAACGTGAGCTCTGAGACTACAAGTGAATTTCAACATTGGTTTAAGCAAAACATAATTAGCATGGTTTTGTTTACTAAAGAAAATAATGATTATTATAATTATTATTTGCCTCCATTTTAAGATGAGGTCTGGATTTATTCAAGTTCACACAAACAGTAAGTTGTAGAACCAGAACTTGAACAAAGATGTTTTCATTAAACTAGTTAGCATTTAATTGGTAATTTCCTTGATGCAACCAGAGAATGAAAAGAGTACTACAGTATGAAAAAGCTCAGATATAAAATATGGGCTGGCTCATGAGGAAAATACCCAGATTTCTTTATTCAAAGGAATGTCTAGAACCCGTCTTATTTTTAAGACTATGCAAATCAAATATACATCAATTATGCCAAATCCAGATCACAGCCATTTTTTCAAAATTAAGTGCATAAATTTTCTTAAGAGCTTGAGAGTTTTCATATCTGTCATCATTATGAAGGATTTTTAATTAATAAAAATATTCTATCAAAGCATTATTCTTCTTCACAGCATTCCTAAAGAATAAGATAGGAATCTATATCATTTCAACTTACAAAGATGAATAAAGTACTAGAGGGCAATATAGTTTCTGAACTTTTCTGCATATGTTAGCGTTAATGTGGGGGATAAATTAGTTGTTTTCATGCTGCTGATAAAGACATACCCAAGACTGGGCAATTTTCAAAAGGAAGAGGTTTAATTGGACTTACAATTCTACATGGCTGTGGAGGCTTCACAATCATGGGAGAAGGCAAGGAAGAGCAAGTCATGTCTTATGTGAATGGCAGCAGGCAAGGAGAGCTTGTGTAGGTCTCAGATCTCATGAGACCCATTCATTATCATGAGAACAACATGGGAAAGACCTGTCCCCATGATTCAGTCATCTCCCCATGGGTCCCTCTCACAACACATGGGAATTATGGGAGCTACAAGAAGAAATTTGGGTGAAGATACAGAGCCAAACCATATAAGAGGACATTTGCTTCTTATGACCTACAAGACTGAACATCAATTTTTAAAATTAATGTTGAAGTTATTTTACTGAATCCAAACATTTTAAAAGCAGAAATTTTCTGACTAAATGTGCATTTTGTTAACTATATAAATTTACATTGAAAAAGTATTGCCAGGAGCAGTTGCCTATACCTGTAATCCCAGCTACCCAGGAGGCTGAGCCAGGAGGTTGGGGATCGCTTGAAGGCAAGAGTTCAAGATAAGCAGGGCAACATAGTGAGACCCTATTTCTAAAAATAAAAATTAAAAAAATTAGCCTGCTGTGGCGTCGGGCACCTGCAGTCCCAGCTACTCAGGAGGCTGAGTCAGGAGGACAGCTTGAGGCTCACAGATCACTGCAGCCTTGAACTATGACTGCAGCACTGCACTCCAGCCTGGGCTACAGAAGGAGACTCTGTCACTTAAAAAAAGTTTTTTGATAAAAAAAATCTAAAAAATGTATTTACTAAATACCTTTCAAGGGTCAAACATTAGCCTAAATGCTGGGACACAGTAATTAGTACAAACGTCAAGACAGTGCTTATAATCTTGGTGCTTACATTCTAGAACAATGCTGTCCAGTAAAGATACAATGTGATTCATGCTATTTAAAATTTTCTATAGCCATTATTTAAAAAGCAAAATATTAATTTTAATACCATATTTGACCCAATATATCTAAAATATTACCACTTAAACATGTAATGAGGATAAAATTATTTTTGTAATATTATATATATTTTTCAAACTAAGTCTTCAAATCTGGTGCATATTTTAGATTCATAGCACCTCTTAATTCAGAGTAGCTACATTTCAAGTGCTTTATAGCCACATGTGGCTGTTGGCAATGGTGTTGCACAATATAAATCTAGGGGAATATTTAAATAGTAAGCAAGCAATAAGATACAGCATAAGAAGTGCCAGACAAGGGAATGCAGTACGATGGCAGCACATAGGAGAGCATCTCAACTAATGTGAGTAGGGTTGGAAAAAAACTTTGTGAGGAAGTGACATTTCAACTAAGCTCTAAAGGATGAGCTGAAATTAGCCAGAGAAAAGGAAAGGGGTAGGGCAGGGAGATGAGAGAATAGGAAGGTCAATATTCCAGGCAGAAGGACATCCAAGGCCTGCAGGTGAATGACTATGGTGTACTGGAAAGACTATAAGAACTTCAATATGGCTGGAACAAAGACTATTATGTGGAAACGGGAAGATGAAAAGACAGGTAGGAGTCAATTCATGAAGGAAGTTGCAAACCATTTAAAGGAGTTTGGCCTTTATTCCATTTAAAGGAGTTTGGCCTTTATTCTAAGAAATCTATCCTTTCTAAGTCCTCTAGGACTGTATTATATTTATGGAACTGGCAACTTCAGACTGAAATGTGCTCGTCTTCACTGGAATACAATGAGGAGTAAGAGACATGAAGATGAAGAGGCTAAAGCTGGATTTATTAGAGGTAATGAAGAATCTAATTTGGGATTAGATGAGTCCCTTAGGCCATTTTCAACTCTTAGATTATAGAACTCTTAACTCTTTAGCTAGAACATTAGAATAAACATTATGCTTAATAAAATGTGGATGTTATTTATAAATCATTTTTGGAGGGAACACTGTATATAACACTGCAAATGTGTTAAATATTTATATTAAGATTCATGGCTGGTAGTTCTGAATAGTATATATATGAACATTTGTGGTAATAAGAACAGTGAAATCCTACAGGTTGTTTTTGGAATTCTCTTGTAAGTTGCTTATAAATTACTGCTTTGATAATTTGCAAAGTAATTCACAATGGTTGTAAGTGCTCTGTTCTAACTTGGAGCCTTGAATCTGTCTTTTAGAACTCCCATGATATGGAAGAGTACTGGAACTGTAGTTATCAATACTAGCAAAAGGCACCAAACTTTATATTTACAATTTACAACTTAATCATCTGACTTACAGGATCCCACTGAGTGTGTGATTCCAAGTGCATTGTTTTTCCTTGTCCTACTGAATCATTAGCTTTTGGAAATCAAAGAAAGTGATTTATATTTCTATCCATATGGATTTTAATATGTGTCAAGAACTGTGCTGCATATTTCCTAGAGTGCTTGATAGTTTTGAAGATATTTAGTATGAATTTATCAGAATCAGAAAATACATTTAAATAGTCACTGCATTTTATATCTTGCTAAAATACATGTTTGTTAAACAAACACATTGCTTAGGAATTGTACTGGGTTTATAGAGTCCCCCACAATTCATGTCTACCCGGAACCTATAAATGTGATCTGACCTGGAAATAAGGTCTTTGCAGATATAATCAAGTTATGATAAGGATACACTAGATTAAGTGTGGGTCCTAAATCCAACATGACTGGTATCCTTATAAAAAGAGGGAAATCTGGGCACAAAGACAGATGCCCAGGGAGAACGCCAAGTGACTATGGAGGCAGAAACAGTGATACATCTACAAGCCAAGGAACACCAAGGATTGCTGGCAACTGCCAAGTGCTAGGAATAGTAAGGAAGGATTTTCCCCTAGATCCCTGCTAACATCTTGATTTCAGACTTCAAGTCTCCAAAACTGTAAAAGAATAAATTTCTGTTGTTTTAAGACACCAAGTTTGTAGTACTTAGTAACAGCAGCCCTAGAAAACCTATACAGGAACCTGTGCCCTACCAATTGCATCTCATATTTCCTTTATATAGCAGCTCTTGATTTATTTGACTTGACAGATTTAACCCTTTTCTCTGTTAAACAAACTGTGTGAGGGTAGGATTCTATTCTTTGGATTCTCTGGTATTTCTATACAGTTCTAGTCCCATCAAAAGAGCTGTGCACTTCCAGCCCAGAATGTTCACTGTTGGAAACTTTGGAAACCCCTGTTAAAGGTGAATCACTTAAAAAATTCAATCAGATTAGGTATGAGTGAGGCAATTATAAAAGACTGAAATGAGATCATGAAAATCTAGAAAAAATTCTCATTCAGATTGCTTTGCAAAGCCTTTAAAGTCTTAGTTCATTTTACTAAAACTAAAACCAGAACTTGTAGGACTTATGTCATGGGTGTGGTTTATTAAGAATAACTTTGTGAAGTTGCAATTAAAACCCAAGCACACATGCACACGCGTGCGCGCGCGCACACACACACACACACATGTGTATTTGTCTAGGTTCTATAATTCTCTGCTTTTATCAAATTTTCTATTGACTATATTATCATAACTCTTGATTATAATAAATAAGAAAGAGAATTTTCACTGTAAGAAGTTATTACATGATGTTTTTATTTAGTTCCCTGACTGTATACTCTATTAGTCTATAAACTATATACACAGAGATTATATCTGATTCGCTCCTACTTTACCTTTAGTGTTAGGATAGTGCCAAGTATAGAGCAGCTTCTCTCAAACTATTTTTTAAACAAATGAGCACAAGATGAAAACACATTTTTGTTTTTCCCTTTTTCAAAAAATCGTATTATTAATAAAGTTTTATTATTATAGACTGATATTTAAGACATAAAAATGGCCTCATTCCAGATAACTCAATGTTTTAATGGTATTTACTAAAATGAGGTTTTATTTACCATATATGAATATTCTGACTTTTACTGTATCATTTCTCATAGCTCAATGTGCTTTCATATCATAATCTTTCTGAAAGTACTTAAATTGATCCTATTGTACACCTTCACATAATTTCTACTTAATGCCACAGTGTTATTTCTCCAAGTTTACAAAGTAGGATGCACAGACAGAAAAGGTAGCTTAAAGGCAGATTTCCAATTATGCCTCAAATTCATGAGCTTCCAAATTCTAGACCACTATTAACTCCGTCATTAATTAGGCTGTAACCCTGAGCAAACTATTGATCCTCCTTGAGTCTCAGTTTCCTTAGTAATCAGATGAGGTTTTCTGACTAGACAATTTCTAGGATGCTCTCTAGCCCCAAGCCCTCATTTTCAGCACCAATTTTAGATTTGTTTATGAATGAAAAATATAACTTCTCATTGCTTTTGTTTCCAATATGGGAGACAGAAAATAACACACGTAGTTAAAGAATTACAGAAAGGATACTGTGGAGATGTGCTACTGAGTACGGAGTGGGAAGAAGAAAAGGAACACCAGACAGAGGGTGACTTTAATGTCAACATGCTTGGATAAGCTCTTTTTTGAGGAGAAAAAAATGAAATATTTTATGTTCATATAACCACAAGAATTCTCCTCTTAAACTTGCCCAAAGAAATCTCAATGGTAAGTTTGAAGGCCCCTGAGGTATGCAGCTTAAAAAAGTAAAGGCTAGTCAACTCTTTATATTTTATTATAATAACTAAGTAGGATATAATCTTATTTAATTATGTAATAAAATAATTGCTATGATCTCTAAATCCTACTGATCTAAATGAATTTATAATTTTTACTCCTTAAACTATGGATAATATTAAGAAAGAGGCAGCTAATAGGTTCTTTTTATAAGTTACACAAATATTCCTTTTTAAAAAACTTATTAATACTGAAGTAATTTAATAGGAAGCACTGAAAAATACCTTAACACATTTCGTAAGTAAAAATGATACAGGGTTTCAGATGGTCCAACAAGATGAAGAATTTACGATTAGAATTCTGTTAAATAACTGCAAGAGTTACAGTTTTGCTTTGGAAAACTTTCATCATGGAACACAGCTGTGAAACAACTTTGGCTTCAAACAGAAAGGCCATAATAAAGCGCCTCCTAGCTAGAGTTAGGTTCAAGAGGTTTATGGTGGTGAATAGCAGAATAGCAGAAAAGATGAAACGTTTCAATAAGCCCCTCAGGCTGATTTAGTTAGCATTCACAAAGTGGAATAACCTATACATCACATACCCTTTGTTAGCTGGTTGTTTAGAATAGAAATATGAGTCACTGGATTTTATTTTAGCATTTGGGCAATGCAATTCTCCTTTTGCCTAAAATATTAAAATGCAGAAATGTGAAACTAAGAGAAGTAATGTCAGGTCTTATACAGGGTGCTTATCAACCATTGTGATGGATCAAGAAATCCTTTGGCTCATCATTCCATGTTTCACCTTGGTGGGCACAAATGATACATTATCTTATGTAAAAAAAAAATCTACTATTACACAAATTATCAAACTACAGTACATTTTAAAAAACTTTTTATGTGAGGGAGAGGTTTTGAAAGGGAAAAGCTTGCAAAAGCAAAAGAAAACTGACATTAGAAAAGGATAGGCAAGATTCTAACCTGCGTGATTTCAAGTACAAATGAATTCCTCTGGAAGTCTGGGGGATTAATGCACACATACATGTGCATGCATGCACACACACAAGCACACACACACATGAAAATATAATTTTTTTCCTCTTAGATACTGTTGAGAATTAATGAGGCTACCTGCAACGATGCTGGCAAGCTGCTGGGTTCTGGTAATGGGGTAGATGCTGCGTGCCTGAACAATTGCTGAAGCGATTTTCCTGGCATGCTTCTCCTCCCCGTATGCTCTTAGGATAGATGCAAGCGCCTGTTGATCTAAAGCATTCACAACATCAGCAGCAGTGGGCATGTCAGGGTACCTACGCACAAGAAGAGCCAATTAGTTCACTGACGTCAGTATTCATTGACAAGAGGTGAAACTTCAGAGTACTGAGATATAAAGTCAGACATATACACATAGTTGAGGTTTTAAAGTCAGAGACTGAAACCTTAAATGAAACAGACTTTCCATTTCAAATACCCATCATTATGGCAATGGTGATGGTTTGTAATATTTATCAAGGTCAAGGCAGCAGGAAGTTAAAATATTATACTAACCTTTAACTTTAATTCACAAAGAAATGTTTACTGTTCCTGTATATTTTTCTCTAACTAAAATAATGAAAAATGTTTAGATTTAAGTTGTTCAAAATTTAAATTGCTGCTTGAATTTTTTTTCAGTATAGAAGATACAACGTATGCTGATGATATTTAAACGAGTCTCAATCTGAAGAACTTGACTAAATCTGAAGCTGTAAAATAACTGATTACTTGTGTAGACACAAATTGAACTTAGAAAATCTATACAAATCTGATATTTGTATAGTATACAAAATTTGTATAAGTATACAAAAAGATACTGCTGATCAGTTTCCCTCACAAAAACTCAAAACAACCTTAATGGCAATAATGCATATTATTCAAATGTTTAACAATATTTGCTCATTCCTCCATAACAAAGATCACCATATGGTAAAACCTGGTACTCAATAAGCAGTATTGATCAAGTCTAGATAGTAATTTTAGGTGGAGGAAGAATAAAAAATACAAACCTCTGGTCAAATAAAATAAATTACAGTCAGAAATGGCATTCACTCTGTCAGACCATTCCTGTTTACTTTACTTTAGAGAAATAGGCCAAAGAATTCTAAGTGATAAGCTAATTGTGACCTTACATATTAGAAAAATAGCTTTGCTAACGGTACAGTTACTTCTCTTATAGTTAATATGTTGGATTGATTGTTGGTAACACATTGTGAGTATTTACAAGTAACAAGAATATGGTAGCTTGAAGACCTGAGGGTCCAACCAGAGTGGGGTTGCCAAGATACACCTGAAATTCTCCTTAAAAGTACTGAAATATACATTGTTAACATGCCTAGTGCCTCCAGGAGAAAATCTTTTTGCTGTCCTTGGCTTGTCCCCAGATTTGTCATCTCTTTCATCTCTCTTGATGTCTCTTTGTCTCTCTTTTTTGTCCAAACCTTGCTCTTCAGATCTTACAATAATTGTTTTTATGTAGGTCTGCCACTAAACCCATAGAACAATGAATATCTTTTAAGGTAGCCCTATTTCTGTATCAGTAGACTTTGCTTCTTCAGTTTTCAGGATGAAAATCTGGTCTTTGGAGTTCAATTGATCTGAATTAGAATCCTGGCCTGGCTACTCACATGAATACAATTTTTAACCTATTAGAACCCCAATTTTTAACCTATGAAATGAAAGTAAGAATTCTTAACTCACAGAATGGTTTGGACAATTATTGGTATACATATTGTAAAACAGAAATATAATGCCGGGAACATAAGAGATGCTCAATGCATGCCATTGCCCTTTAGATCTTCCTCATTCATAAATTTGCAAGGCATAATTCGCAGTTTAAACAACAAAATCCCCTGCTAAACCTGACCTATTTGTGAATTCAACTGCTCAAACCACTGAGCATTTGAATTAACTCTGTTAATGACGTGAAATTTAGAAATTTATACATAGGATACAGTCCAGCTTTACCAAGAGAATTTTATGATGAGTATGGATGTACTAGCAGTTTTTAATGATATTTTTCTATCTTTAAATAAGAAAATTTAAAAGCATTTTGTTCAACACACATAATTTTACTCCAAATAAATAATTGGACAATACACATAATTTTCTCTTACTCTTATATTAACAGTGATTGATGGCATAGTTTCCATAGTGCTACACTGGAAAGGTACAACACTGGAAGGTTTGGCAGGCTGCTACCCAGCTTGAGAACAGGCATTCATATGGTCAAGGAGTCAAGATCCAAGAGCTGCCCCCCAACTAACAGGTTAATAGATTTGATCTTGTCAGTCCTCCAGAGTTCACTGACTTACAGTGACTAAACTAAGAAAATATAAACACAAGTGATAATTTATTACCTTCTAGTGAAAACTATAACTATTAACAGAACTAGACTCTTAAATTCCTGAAGCTGTGAATTTCTTTCTATGGCTTCCACATGAGAAGCCTTACTGTAATCTGAAAGCTGCTGTTGAAATTGGGATCAGCACAGAATAAATTATGTTTTAAGACTTTACTGTTAAATGGTGACTGGTTAAGAAAGCCACTTGCATTCGTCTTCATCACAGGGATACTCTCTCCCTTCAGGAACTAACAGGCCATATTTTTTGACCAGGATTAGCCAAAGCAAACATATACCACTTGGATTAGCATTGCACATATTTGCATCTATGACTTTTCTTTTTCAATGAATTCATGTGAATCAACTCCCCCTTTTCAAACGTCACATACTTTCTTCAGATATGTTGAAATCTTTGATTAAGTTATAGTCTATACCACCTACCTGAAAGCCATTCAACATTTTAAGATATATTTACTCAACTCATCCATTAGGTATTGATTAAAGAGTTTAGTTCTTAGTGTCAATGTTATTTTCAAGCTCTTGGGAAAACCTCAGGGACCCTGATTCACAAACTACAATTTGCTGATAAGTCTTTAAATTAACAATATGGGATTTACTACTAGTAACTAGAAGTTTTGTTCATTGTATTTCAGAAACTGGTTTGATGTTTTATTACCTCTGCACAACCACCTCCATCTCCACACATGAGAATCTATTTGACCTTTATTATTAGTTACTTGTTTTTAAATGATTTTTATTATTTTCTTTTAAAATTATATCCTTCATTCTGTGAATGCCAACATGTGTAAAAGAAGGTAAAACACTTGGGAACAACAGGGTCCCAACAAATATAGGTCACGTGCCAAGTTAACAGGTCATATCACAACATAGGGAAAAAGGCTATATGTGAATACCACAAAACAAAGGAGTTTGTGATGAGGCATGATATGAGAGAGAAAAGCACAGTTAAGTTTTACAAGTACAGGCTGTCCATGCCCTAGGTCAGTATTGAGAACAGACACAGGTCCTAATCTAAGCTTTTAACATTAATTTGGACAATTAATACAAAGAAATTGTTGGCTGGGCACAGTGGCTCATGCCTGTTAATCCCAGCACTTTGGGAGGCCAAGGCAGGCAAATCACATGAGGTCAGAAGTTTGAGACCAGCGTGGGCAACATGACAAAACCCTGTCTCTACTGAAAATACAAAAATAATTAGCCAAGCATGGTGGTGCACGTCTGTAATCCCAGCTACTCAGGAAGCTGAGGCATGCGAATTACTTAAACCCAGGAGGAGGAGGTTGCAGTGAGCCAGGATCATGCCACTGCACTCCAGCCTGGGTGACAAAGACTCTGTCTCAAAAGAGAAATTATTTCTATACTTTCCTAGAATATGATTGTCTTTGTGTTATTTAATATATTTGAATAATGGAAAATAAATTCTAGTACTTCCAGGAAGAGGAGGTCAAAAGATATCCTATGTATAGGACTATGTTTGATATAGTACCATAAATTGTAGTTTCTCAAGAAGGTTCAAACAAAATGATTGTACAAGACAGGACAAAACATACTTGCTGACCTCTAAGATCTTGCCTTTTTTTTTTTTGTATTCTGAAAGAGGATGCATTAAATATATGTAGTTCTTTTTGCTTCTCACAAGAGGCATAGTTGGGCATGCATAAAAATGGAACCATTGTTGCAGTATCATGATATTTATTGATATTGGTTAACACTCTAAAACCCATATTGCATAAGTAAAAAAGATAATCAGAGTGAAAGTTATCCTCATTATCCTCTTCACTATTTTATGTAAAGGCAGTAATTGTTTTTCTTTAAACATCCCAAATCCAGAGAAATATTGATGTGTATAATGAGTATCGAACAAACTGATTTATTATGTATTGGTAGTGTTAGGTCTAGGCATGTGATGGAAATTTTGTAGTCTTAAAAAAATTAAATTCAGAGTGTTTGTGACAAATTGATTTCTTGCTGTGAGAAGAAATGCTTTATCAATACTCACCTGTCACCATCCATTCTCATGTCCAAGGGGCCATCTTTCCGAAGGGAAAAACCTCTTTCCGAAGTATCAAGTTGCATGGAGGAACACCCAAGATCCATAAGAACTCCATCAAAAGTCCCTGGCTGCACTTCAGCTTTCATTAATAAGGTTTCTGCCTGGCTGAACCGGCCCAGCATAGCTCGGATTTGTTTACTGTGGGTAAACCCAGGAGATAGCGAAAACACTTCTGTTATATTAAAGTCTTTCTAAAGTCTATGATCAATGGAAGAGAGCACATTCTATTATTACATGATTTAACCAATATATATTTACTGAGTGCTTGGTGTTGTATAAAGACATGGATATGGAAACTATACATCTTGAGTTTCAAACACCAGAGCTGGTTTAATGTAATTTTATTACTGCTGATAAACACAATTTATTGTATATCTTTGTGAAGGGATACAATATACTCATAAGTTAGAAAAATTATTTTGTCAAACCAGGTCTTTCAAATCTTCTTAAATCTATGGGTAGACAAAGAAGCATATGTCATTCTATCAAAAGAATAATAAGTCAATTTAAATACAATAACTAATAAAATAGAAATCATAAAAAAGATGTCAAATATGTTCAGACCAGGCATTTTAGCTTTCTCCATGTTTTTCCTATAATTTAGAATAGGGTATGCAGCTATAAACTCAAGGAATGAAACCATGACTAAAATAAATGCCTTCTTGCAGAAGCAATGTATTATCTCTCAGCAGGGATTCTGAAGTGAATGGAGCATTTAGAACCAACAGACAGGTAGGAGTTGGGATCACCTTGTAGCTATACTAATGCTTCTTCCTACACAAAGTGAGATGCTGCCTTCAGGGTTCTTCAGAAGCCTTAAGGCAACTAACATGCATTTTGGAAAGTGAATGAGAAGAGAAAATTCAGCAATACTCTCAAGGCATCATTCCCTCTGTTTAAAGGTGGGTACAGTGAGTTTGGATTTCAACAGTGTTAGAGAATTTACATTTACAATGTTTATTTATACATTATGTTGTTTAAGGTGAACTTCACAGTTCATTAGTAACTTTTTAATAAAATTCCAATGGAGAAAGTAATTGAATATCTGCTATGAGTCAAGCATTATGTTATTGGGAGTGTACATAAAGATTAATAAAGCATGACTTTCTGTGCTTTGAGCTGAGAGGAAAAGATATATAAACAGTTTACAAAATAATCTGATGGGTGCCACTAACAGAATGATGAACAAATTGCCCTGTTTTTATCTGGAGAATAAAAATGCTAATACTAGCATTGGAAACACAGAAATAACAGAATCTTACTACTGAAAGGCAACTCACAAGTCATTTATTACTATTACATAACTGATATTTGTATTTTTCCCCAATCCAACATCACTGCTGGGTGAGTGGACAGAAACATGGAGACTATATAGATATAGTCACTGTTTTAACTACCTCCTGTATACACCATTGGTGAGAGAGGGATTCCAATTCTAAAGTTGTTGAGACGGCCAAACAGGATTTCATCTGGCCCAACACTGGCCAGATGAAACAAAAGTTTTTTTTAATTTATATTTTATTTTATTTAACTTTTAAGTTCAGGGGTACATGTGCAGGTTTGTTATATAGGTAAACTTGTGTCATGGGTGTTTGTTGTACATACTATTTCATCAACCAGTTATTAAGCCTAGTATCTATTAGTTATTTTTACTGATCCTCTCCTTCCCCCTACTCTCCCCACTCTGGTAGGCCCCAGTGTGTGTTGTTCCCCTCTATGTGTCCATGTGTGCTCATCATTTAGTTCTCACTTATAAGCATGAGCATGTGGTATTTGGTTTTCTGTTCCTACATTAGTTTGCTAAGAATAATGGCCTGCAGCTCCATCCATGTTCCTGCAAAGGACATGTTCTCATTCTTTTTTATAGCTGTGTAGTATTGCATGGTGTATATATAGCACATTTCTTTATCCAGTCTACCACTGATGGACATTTAGGTTGACTCCATGTTTTTGCTATTGTGAATGAACTTACGTGTGCATGTGTCTTTATAATACAACAATTTATACTCCTTTGGGTACATACCCAGTGATAGGATTGCTGGGTTGAATGGTATTTCTGTCTTTAGGTCTTTGAGGAATCATTATACTGTCTTCCACAATGGTTGAACTAATTTTCACTTCCACCAACAGTGTATAAGCGTTCCTTTTTCTCTGCAACCTCGTTAGCATCTGTTATTCTTTGCCTTTTTAATAGTAGCCATTTTGAATGGTGTAAGGTGGTATCTCATTATGGTTTTGATTTGTATTTCTCTAATGATTAGTGATACTGAGCTTTTCTTTCATATGTTTAATGGCTGCATGCAAGTCTGAAGTTTATTAATCACGTATATTCCCCTCCCAGCCAAAGTTAAGAAGACATTACTTGCCATGCAGGGTCACATGAGGGTTACACTAAGCAAAAGAGTAGACAACCAGAGGCTGTGAGAAGTAGATTTTAAGAGATTGGGGTGCCCCTGGGTTCCTAGAAGGATGTGATTGGCTTGTTTGGATAATTGCTTGAGCTGGCAGGAACTGAACCTGCTAAGGAGGGATATGCAGAAATTAGGCTTGATCCCTTTAATAAAAAGGGGTTGTTTGGCTAGGTAACCTTATCTGCAAGAATATACTGGGGAGAGGAATTTGTGGCTAGGCTATTTGAGAAAAAAATAATTTCTTTATATATATATATATATATATATATATATATATATGTATTATATGTTAAAAATATAAATCATAGCTCCTTCCACGCCACCACAATGGTGCACATGGATGTGATCTCAAAAGCTGATGCTCTCAAGAGCAGCAACAATGCCAGAAAGAGAGGTAAACGCCAGGTTCTTATTAGGCCGAGCTCCAGAGTTATTGTCCGGTTTCTCACTGTGATGATGAAGCATGGTTACGTTGGTGAATTTGAAATCACCGATGATCACAGAGTTGGGAAAATTGTTGTGAACCTCACAGGCAGGCTAAACAAGTGTGGAGTGATCAGCCCCAGATCTGATATGCAACTCAAAGATCTAGAAAAATGGCAGAATAATCTGCTTCCATCCTGCCAGTTTGGTTTCATTGTACTGACAATCTCAGCTGGTATCATGGACCATGAAGAAGCAAGAAGAAAACACACAGGGGGAAAATCCTGAGATTCTTTCTCTAGAGATATAATACATATTTACAAATAAAATGTCTCATGAACACACATACACATACAATATATATATCAAACTTGTGTGTATATATATATAAAACATATATATATATAAACATCAAATAGTACCTGAGATATTATGTCAGGATTCTCCAGAGAAACAGAACCATAATATGTGTACACACACACACACACTATATATATATATATATATATATATATATATATATATATATATATATAATTGGAAAGAATATATATATATCCTCATTCTTCCTTTTACATACGTACATGTATACAGTCATATATATATAGTGTGTGTGTGTGTGTGTGTGTGTGTACATACTACTAGTTCTGTTTCTCTGGAGAATCCTGACAGACATATCTCAGGTACTACTTGATGTTAATATAAGAATAAAATAAAATTATATCTGTTTCCTCGTGAACTCCACTTAAGCAAAACACTATTTTCCCAAGAAGTTAAGGAACATGTAACGACTGGACCTTAATTTGGGGTCTTACATCACAGTCCTTAGCTCACGTTTGAACGTTCTCAATAATAGGAACTCACTACTGTTTTATTAAACAGTTCTTTTTTAGTAGATAGCTATTTTATCACTATTTCTATAACTTTTGTCCCTAGTATTCCCCTATGTTAAGCAAGTTGAAAACCCAGTCCCCAGAGCAGCCTTTCATATATGTACTGTTAGCTACTCTAAGAGATATTTGTTGGTTACTTTAGTTGCCAATCTGTCAATTCCAAAAGCAACTCAAAATTGCAGTCACATATTTTGGGAGAGATTTATCATATCCATGATAGTTTATTGTCAACTTGGCACTATAGTGCCCAGTTATTAAATCAAACACTAACTTATGTGTTGCTGGGAAGGTATTTTGTAGATATGTGTAATATCTATAATCACCTGACTTTAATTAAAAGCTATTATCCTTAATAATGTAGATGTGCAGCCAGGCATGGTGGCTTATGCGTATAACCCCAGCACTTTGGGAGGCTGAGGTGGGCGGATCACCTGAGGTCAAGAGTTTGAGACCAGCGTGGCCAAGATGGTGAAACCCTATCTCTACTAAAAATACAAAAAGAATTAGACGTCTATGGTAGCAGGCACCTGTAATCCCAGCTACTCAGGAGGCTGAGGCAGAAGAAATGCTTGAACCTGGGAGGCGGAGGTTGCAGTGAGCTGAGATCGCACCATTGAACTTCAGCCAGGGCAATGAGTGAAACTCCATCTCAAAATACATACATACATACATATATATATACATACATACATACATAATGTAGACATGCCTCATCCAATCAGTTGAAAGGCCTGAAGTTTCCTAGAGGAAGAAGAAATTCTGCTTCAGGTCTGCAACATCAGCTTCTACCAGATAGTTTCTAGCTTCCTGGCCTGTCCTACAGATTTCATATATGTCAGACCCCACAATCAGGTGAGTTGACTCCTTGAAATGAATTTCTTTATGTAATAAGATATCACATATATATATATATATATATATATATACACACACATGCACACACACACATATATACACACATATATATACATGTATATACACACATATATTTTATATGTATATAAATACATATATACATGTATTTATCTACTTCCTATTGGTTCTGTTTCTCCTAGTAGCCTGATAGATATAATATCTCTGGTCAAGAGGTAGATTTTTGATTAGCTATACTACTTTGTGTACATTATCCCCATGGTCTACTATAATTGGTTCAGAAATTGGCACAAGTCACAACTCTGGCCAGTGAGATACAAGAGATACTTCCTGGGGTCAGGGGAAAGAAGATTCTTCTTTTTTCCATCGAGCTACTGGGGAAAAAAAGGTTTTTCTAACACTTGCTTGATAGGAAAGAAGCAGCACATAGCTCTGATTACTGCTAGCAAACCAGCAGCTAAATTTTCCCAAGGAAGGAGAAGATGGCAACCAATTTTGGCCAACATTGCAGAAAGCAAAGTAGAGAGAAAGATTAACCAGGCCACTGAATTGCACCTAATCTAAAATACAACGTACCCCTGAAGTTTTAAGAACCCAGAAATTATCTTTGTTACTTAAAACAGTTTGATGGGTTATCATTTTACTTGTAATAGAAAATATGCTAACTACTATACCTATCATGTTCTTTAAGTCTTCTTTACTCCAAACCGGGGTGTGCAATCTTTTGATTTCCCTAGGTCACTGGAAGATGAAGAATTGTCTTGAGTCATATATACAATACACTAAAACTAAGGATAACTAATGAGCTAAAAAAAAAAATCACACACACAAAAAACCTCATAATGTTTTAAGAAAGTTTATAAATTTGTGTTGGCCCATATTAAAGCTGTCCTGGGCTGCATGTGGACCTGGGCCACGGGTTGGACAAGCCTGCTTTAAACCATGTGTGTTAGTCCATTCTCATACTGCTATTAAGAACTGCTCAAGACTAGGTAATGTATATAGGAAAGAGAATTAGTTGACTCACAGTTCTGCATTGCTGTGGAGGTCTCATGATTGTAAGGAAACTTATAATCATGATGGAAGGCAAAGGGAAAGCGGACACCTTCTTCACAGGGTGGGAGGATGGAGAGTGTAAGCAGGGGAAATGCCAGACGCTTGTAAAACCATCAGATCTTGTGAGAGCTCACTCACTATCACGAGAACAGCATGGGGGAACCGCCTACAAGATTGGATTCCTTAACCTGGTCCTGCCCTTGCCAAATGGAGATTATGGAGATTACAATTTGAGGTGACATTTGGGTGGGAACACAGAACCAAACCATATCACCATGTCTATCTTGTTTCTTTAGCCATTCTCCATATAAAAAAATCTTCTCCACACTGTCTGCTCTTTTCTGAATGTGTTCCAGTCTACCTAAGTCCCTAGATCTGAATTCCATAATGATCAGCAATAATAAAGTAAATTCTTGCTTCCCTTGTTCTAGTTATGTTAATAGAGCTCAAGGTGAAATTAGTTTTAGAATTTACTTCACACTGTTGACTTATACTGCCTAAATCCCTTTAGTCTTTTTCATGTACATTGCAGCTAAGCCTATTTCCTCCATATTGTACTTGGGCAGTTTTGCTAATTTTTTAAAATTTAAGTACACGTTTTGTCTTATGCATTTTCTCCAGTCCTTTTAGGATTCAGGGGTTATCTTTAACTATAGAAATCTTCTTCATATTGCAGCAAAAGCCTGTAACAAATTACTACTGTCCAGTCTTAATTCCTTAGACATTGTACTTATTATCCTGCTTAAAGCTAATGTACTTGTAAAATAAACATAAGATCTTATAGAGGATGTTTGCATTCTTGGATGTCCTCATGCTTAATTGTTTAACAGAAAATATTCATATAGTTTCATAACTCACTATAAGTAAATAATGAAGATGTAATAATCATTGTGGTACAAAACTCAGCATTATAATGTACAAGTATGAAAGTATGAAAAAAAAATGATGATGTACCACCACAAAATAAATGTGTTTAAGAGTTTTCTGATGCTACATCAGTTATGTGTTTCTAGAACTGAATTGTTCTCGGAGTAAAGGACACATACATGAAGTTTGCTAACCAGTTGTTGAAAACTCAAGTCATAACTTCAGACTCTGCTCATTAACTCATATATACAATTACGTTGAGGCTAATTTTCCAAGATAGGCAGATTACATGCCCACTTTTCTCTCGCTTGCTCCCCTTTCATCTCTCTTCTTTCCTTTACTTCTTTTCCTCCATTCTTCCTTTTTCTTTCAAACTTTGATTTTCAGTCTTTTTGCAGGTGCATTTTACAAGTGTTACAAGTAACAGGAAAGTATCATTCTATGTTCTCCAGGATGTAAGTAGCATGTTGCTTGTGCTGCAGAACATTTGCTAAATGAGAACGGTTTCTCAATCCAACCCCAATAAAAGTCAAAGGATGCAGCAGTAGAATGTAAACAATACCTTGGCTGTAGGCAGCCATTTCTGAGGTTCTCTGGCTGTAATAAGTATTGTTAATACTGACACTGGCAAGTTATTTGCACTTGTAGTACAAGTTATGAATCTATTTTGCTATAAATGACTAAGGTGCTCTAGTATATATCTGAGGTTAGTGATATAAGAATAGCTACCACTTACTGTGTACTTAGTAGAATTTAACATGGAACTTCATCATTTTTATAATGACATACAGTCTAATAAGAGGAACAAACTACCCCACAAATCATAAAAGTCAATCCACTCACAAGGTTGGGCATCCTGTAGTTAATAAGTGCTCATCCATCTTGGCTACAGAAATCCAAAATTCCCATGGTTTCTATGGTGCTTGATATAAAAGGATGCTTTTTGTGGTCCAGGAATAGGTAATTTTGTTTCATGGATAGAAGACTTGTTTGTGTAGAATCAGATAAAATAAAACAAAAACAAAAAAAAAAAACTAGGTTCCTGCATAAAGCAATTTAAAAATATAAAATCTGATCACAAATTTTCAAGAAAAACTTTGAATTTGGAACTAACTTTCTGAGAGAGCACAGGAAGAAAAACATCTATTATGTTTATCCTCTATCACACTCTTCCAGCCTAACCAATAGTATTAAATAAAGGCTTTAAGTCATTATACATCTTTAATGAATACTACCATAACATACAAACACATGTAGAATGCAGACATACACAACTGACAAAAAAATAAAAATGGCCCATGAAAATGATTAATAGTGATGGTCATGATTCTTTCTGGTTAAATTTGTTGCTAGGTATTTATTTCTTTGTAGCTATTGTAAGTGGGACTGCCTTGATTTCTTTTTTCAGTTAGGTTATTACTGGTGTATAAAAACACTACTGACTTTTGTATGCTAATTTTGTATTCTGAAACTCTACTGAATTCATTTATTAAATCTAAAAGTTTCTGGTTGAGTCTTTAGCTTGTTCCAGATATAGGATGATATGATCAACAAAGAGGAACAATTTGACTTCCTTTCTTCCGATTTGGATGACTTATTTCTTTCTCTTGCCTGCTTACTCTGGGTAATACTTATAGTACTATGTTGAATGGCAACGGTGAATGTGAGCATCTTTGTCTTGTACCAGTTCTTACAGGAAAGACTTACAACTTCTCTTTATTCAGTATGATGTTAACTGTGGGTGTGTAATATGTGGCACTTAGTATTTTAAGTTAGGTTCTCTCTATGCCTAGATTTTTGAGAGTTTTTATCACAAAGGGATGTTGAATTTTACTAAATGTTGTTTCTGTGTCTACTGAGATTAATACATGGTTTTTGTACATCATTTTGTTGATGTGATGTATTATGTTTCTTGATTAGTGTATACTGAATCATTCTTGCATCCCGAGTATAAATCTCACTTGATCGTGGTAAATCTTTTTCATGTGTTTTGCATTATTTGCTACTCTTTTGTTAAAGATTTTTGCACTTATGCTAATCAGAGCTATTGGTCTATAGACTTTTTTTCTTGGTATCTTTGTCTGGTTTTGATATCAGGGTGATTCTGATCTTATAGGATTAGTTAGGGAGAATTATCTCCTCTTTAATTTTTTGGAATAGTTTCAGGGAAATTCGTACTAGTACTTCTTTGCATTGGCAGAATTCAGCTAGGAATCCATATTAGTCCTGGGCTTTTCTTTTGTTGAGAAACTTTTTATTACTGATTCAACCTTGCTACGCATTACTGGTCTGTTCAGGATATCTGTTTCTTCCTTGCTCATACTCAGGTTGTAGGTTTCCCAGAATTTATCCATTTTTTTTCTAGGTTTTCTAGTTTGCAAGCATAAAGTTGTTCATTAACAGTCTCTAATAATCTTTTTTTATTTTTTTGTATTATAAGTTGTAATGTCTCCTTTTTCATTTGTGGTTTTGTTTATTTGGGTATTTTTTTCTTGGTTAGTCTAGCTAGTGTTTACCAATTTTATCTTTTTGAAGAACCAACTTTTTGTTTCATTAATCCTTTTTATTTATTTTTTTAGTCTCTTATTTAGCTTTACTCTGATCTTTATTATATATTTTCTTCTGCTATTCAGGGGTTTGGTATGTTCTTGCTTTTCTAGTTTCTTGAGGTGCGTTAGTAGATTGTCAATTTGTAATCTTTCTAGTTGTTTGATGTAAACCATGTATTGCTAGAAACTTCCCCTTTGGTATGAAGTGTTTCCATTTTTATTTGCTTTAAGAAAATTTTTGATTTCCATCTTAATTTCTTCATTAATCGAATGGTCATTCAGGAGCATGTTGTTCAATTTCCATGTATTTGTATAGTTTCCAAAGTTTCTCTTCATATTGATTTCTAGATCTATTGTGGTCCAAGAAGACACCTGATATAATGTTGGTTTTTCAAAAATTTTTTGAGACTTGTTTTGTGGCCTAGCATACGGTCTATCCTAAAAAAAAAAAAAAAATGCTCCATTTGTTGATAATAAGAAAATATACTCTGCAGTTGTTGGACAGAATGTTCTGTAAATGTCTGTTTCGTCCATTTGGTCTAAAGCCCAGTTTAAATCCAGTATTTCTTTGGGTTTCTATCTAGATTATATGTCTAATGTTGAAGAGGGGCTGTTGAAATCCTCCACAATTATTGTATGGCAGTCTTTCTCTTTAGATCTGGTAATATTTACCTTTATTAATTTCAAAGTGCCAGTGTTGGGTGCATAAATATTTAGAATTCTTATACCATTTTGATGGACTGATTCCTTTATTAATATATGATGATCTTTTTGATTGACTTATTTATTTTTTACTGTTATTGACTTTAAGTTTGTTTTACTTGATGAGTAGCTACTTCTCCTCATTTTTGGTTTCCATTGTGTGGAATATATTTTTCATCCCTCTACTTTCAAGTTTATATATTTCTTTCTTTTTTAAAAAAAAACTTTAATTTTAGCTTCAGTGGTACATATGCAGGATTGTTATATAGGTAAACTCATGTACTGGTGTTTGTTGTACAGATTATTTTGCCACCCAGGTACTAAGCTTAGTACGTAATAATTATTTTTTCTGCTCCTTTTTCTCCTACCACCATCCACCCTCAAGTAGGACCAGGTGTCTTTTGTTCCTTTGGTCTTCATGAGTTTTCATCAAGCACCCACTTACAAGTGAGAACATTCAGTATATTTCTTTACTGGTTTCTTGTAAGCAACATATAGTTGGTTCATTTTAAAATCATTCAGTCATTCTGTATCTTTTAAATGGAGAATTTAATCTCTCTGCGTACAAGGTTATTATTGATATATGAGGCTTTGTTCTTGTCATGTTGTTAATTGTGTTCTGCTTGTGTTATATATTTTTTGATTATTTTTTATTACTATTTGTTGTTCCAGTTTGGTGGATATCTATAGTGGTATCATTTGAATCCTTCCTCTTCCATGTGAGTGCTTTACTAGTTGAATTTTACACATTCATATTTTCATAATGGTAGATGTTGTCTTTTCACATCCAGGATTAGGACTCTCAAGCACTTCTTGTAGGTCTGGTCTAGTGGTAACAAATTCACTCAGCATTTGCTTATCTGAGAAAGACTATTTCTCCTTCATTTATGATGGCTCACTTTGCTGGAGATAGGATCGTTGGCTGAGTTTTCTTTTTCTTTCAGCACTTTGATGATATATCCCATTCTTTTCTGGTCTGTAAGGTTTCTAATGAGAAATCTAGTGTTGGTCTGATGAAGCTTCCTTTATAGGTGACTAGACACTTTTACTGCTTTTAGGATTCCTTCTTTATCTTTAGACAGTCTAAATAAATAATGTGCTGTGAAGAACTTTTTATTTTATATCTTCCTAGGGATCACTGAGCCTCCTGTATCTAAATGTCTAAATCCCATGCTAAACTGGGTACATTTTCAGATATTATTTCATTAAATAGATTTTCTAATCCTTTCATATTTTTTTTCTTTGCTCTATGGGATACCAGTAATTGTATTATTCAGTTGCTGTATGTTGTCACTAATGTCACAAAGCCTTGGCTCATTTATTTCTTTTTTCTTTTTTTTTTAAGTCTGATTGGATTATTTCAAAAGAGCTTTCTTCACCTTCTGAGGTTCTCTCTTCTGCTTGAGCTACTCTATTTTAAAGCTTTCAAATGTATTTTGTGTTTACTTTGATGAAATCTTCAGTCCAAAATTTCTATTTGCTTCTTTAAAAAATAATCTGTTTGATAAATTTCTCTTTCATATCCTGAATTGTTGTTCTGATTTTTTTTTGTATTGTTTCTCAGAATTCTCTTGTATCCCACTGAGCTTCTTCCAAATCCATATTTTAAATTCTTTATCTGGGATTTTAAAAATTTCTTTTTGATTAAGATCTACTGCTGGTGAATTATTATTTTTCTTTGGAGTTATCAAATTTATTTGCTTTTACATATTTTCTGTGTCCTTATGTTGCTATCTGTACATCTCATGTAACAGTCACTTTTTCCTATTTTTTAATTTATTAGGTTTGTGCAAAAGTTACTGCGGTTATCACTTTTAAATGGTAAAAACTGCAATTACTTTTGCACCAACCAAAAACTTTCATAGGGAAGGAGTTTTTTCTATAGATATATCTATGGTGTTGGTAGGGTAGGGCACTTTGGCTTTGATTCTGGTTATATGTAGTAGTATAGTCTCTGATTTCCTCAGTAGGTTATGGTGCAGTTATTAGTGGAGGCAGTGGTTAAGTTGTGCTGGGCTGGGTACTGGGATTCCAGGTGGGCCAGTCTTCAGGCTCTAGTGGTGGCTGCAATGAGCTGGGTGTGCATATCCTTGTGCCCCAGTGCAGTTTATACTGGCACTGGTGTTGGCAGTTACTGGTGGGCTGATTCTTGGGCCTACATGTGGCTTGCCTGGATGGGTAGCAGCAGCAAAAGACCAAGTGGGAGGGCAGGTTCTTTGGCCCTTGGGCAGCAGGCATGACATGGGCCATGGCTATAGCAGTGGTAGAACAATTCTCTTGGTCCCACATGGTGTGTGTTGATGTTGGCAATGTCTTCAATGGGCTGGGTGGGCTAATCTCCAGGCCTGCAGGTGATGCTTCCAGGTAGGTGCCAGTTGAGGTAGTAGCACCAAGCTTGCATCCCAGCCCTGGATGCAGGTGTCCCAAGCCAGACAATGACTAAGTCTCAGCAGGAACTTGTGCACCTTTCACCTCCCAGTCTCATTCCCAATGGTGTTCACCAGTAGCTGCACCCCAGCTTGCTTCTCTCTTCTTAGCCTTGGCTGCAGCAGTGCTCTCAGCTTGCTTCCAAGTTTTAGCAGCAACAGCCTGAGTTACCCTAATGCTTCACATCTAACACTTCTGGGCTCCAGGACAGCAAGTAGTCTGCCAAAGGACAGGTTTAAAAATGGCACCTTTCTATAACTATGTAGGTCTCAGAAAGACCATAGGACCCAGCATTAGCTCCCTCCTTGGAGCAATTCTATTCCATGGTCTCTTGGCAGCTCCCGGTGTTTCAGGGACTGGGAGGTTCAAGGGAATCTCCTGTGCCCAGGATTGCATGATTCGATGATGGAGATGTGAGCTGCAGGATGTTTCTCACTTACCCTTTCCCCGTGTTGGGAAGTTATCTGGCTCCCAGCCAATCTCATACAAGCAGGCTGCATTTCTTCTCTTTCCTTGCTTTTGGTGTTTCCTGTCATTTTTCTGTTGAATTCCTGAGCTCTCCCTTGATTAATGTATTCAAAGTATGCTTGTTTATACACTATTTCAATTCTTCTAAGTGGAGGAGGCAGGATGGCAGTCAGCCATCTTGAAGACCCTCAACAGAGCTTATTGTTGATTCATTTAGCACTCCTTTTATGCTATTTTGTCATGCTACTATTTATCTTCCGTGTATCCATTCTGCTGCCTCTGCAACTAGTACATAAATCTCTTAACGATACTGTGGACCATGTCATACACTTTTAGTATATCTTTAGTACTAAAAAGATTTTAAGTGTTCAACAAGTACTTTCTAATGATTATGATGGTGATAATTTTGTGAGGCATCAAAAATTTTTTGAATTTCAAAGTTTTGTTTTTTTTTCCACCATACTTAGATGTGATCAAAGTGCTAAGGAAAATACATAAGCAACTCCACATGCATAATAGTTGCTTTGAGGGGACAAATATATAGTTATGCAGTATGTATCTCATAATTGTTAACAAGAATATAGTCTTAGAAATCTATCTTTCACATTTCTAAGTTAGAGAAGCTTTCTGAGATACCTTCTAACTATAGTCAATCAGTTTCAACGAGTGTGTGTTTATTTTACTTTGAAAGATGGCATTACAATCACAATACCATTTAAACAAAATTCATCTTTTGAGTATTCTTTTTTACCTGCTAGTATATTTTTCCCAGGAAAAAAATACATTTTATTTTATATGTAGAAAGGTTTATTTTATGTATAATCTGGCTTTCTCTGGGTAATAATTATCAGACAGTATTTGCAAAATGGCCTTTAAACTGTTTCTATGATTTCTAATATGGTTGGCTCCTATATATTGGAAGCTTGCTACCTTCATAACATCTTCTTATTCAATTTTCCAGAAACCTTACTGTGATAAGAATAAGGAGTGTCCATCTTTCTGAGGCATCACTTTCTAATGCTCATATCTTGTAAAGTGGTTTAGGTAAATTCAACCTCTAAATAATCACTATGCATACAAACTGCCAAAATACTCCATTGATTCTATCAGTTATTCAGGAAATTCTATCACAACTTAAATACTAATAGCTTTGAGTGCTTGACACTGTTGAAGCAGGGTGTTTGGATGACAGCCTGAATCCTAGTGTGAAGGGTCTGGATGATTTCAACCAGTGGTCTCTAAATAAGAGTGAACAATAAAATCATCGGGGGAATGCTTATAAATTGTGGATGTTTCACTACTGATCCAAAGAATCAACATTAATACAGCAAGCTGTATTTTGGGGATTTTCCTGTGGCATTGTCATTCATCTCCTTTTAAGGTTAGGTACACTAAAAAGGAAAAGAGGTTTTGGCATGTCTGTCAGGACCATCAGGAACAGCATACTTTTGAGGCTGATGACAGTTTTCATAAAGTATGCACAATAAACATGAAGTAAATGAGTAATAAAAAATTAAATGCTAACTATTAAGGTAAAGGATAACAGCTGTTACATAAAGCAAGAGATAGCAGCTGCTAGAAACACTGAGTCTTAGAAAGTATGTATGTGTGTCATCCACCTTCCAGACAGAAGAGAGAAAATGCACTTATTGGCAGTAAGCAATAAGGTCACTGGCAGAGAAGAAATGGTGTAAGGGCACTAATTTGCCTTCATGCATCAACTTGGCCCTAACTCAAGTGTACAAGTCTGAAATGACTAAATCGTACCCTAGTATACATTGACGGATGGTAAAATGGCACTTTAAATTCAACTTAAATAAAGAAAAAACTAAACTACATATAACCAAGTATCTAAAAATGAAAGGAAGATCTATAATGGAAGTTAGCAGTGCTATTCAAATAAAGAAACCACATATTAGTTCAAAATTACAGCTCATGTAGTCTGAGGTTTGAATTTTAAAATTGATGTATATTTTTATTCTACTCTGTATATGTATTCATTTTAATATAAAATATGTTTAATTTACTTGTTAACGAGTCAAACTGATGGTCCAGGAAGACATACCATGTCTTTCCTTAGCCTTGAATACTCACTGGCAATGCTGCTGAAAAGTACTAGAATACTGAAATGCATCCAGAGAAGGAACAGAAACTATAACAAAACTTTTCTCCTGTTGGCAGTTCTCATTAGCTTCAAAACTGTGTAGTTATTACATAATATATGGAGACATAATATATGGAGAATATTATGGCAAATAGCTAATGGTTTTAGTCTAAGGAAAGGAAAATGTACCCTTTTACATCTCTAAAAAAAGTTCATTAAAACTTAAAATTGGTAGTATGAGTTTTATTGGATTTTCATTTCTTTTTTTAAGTTCAGTGAGAGTAAGAAAAATTCATTCCTTCTATAAAGGAATGGGTGTGTAAATTAATTGGGTGTGCTTCAGAAGAAAATTTCCTTTAGCCACACCATATTGTAGTGACCTCTCTCTGAAAGGGTTTTCTGTGCTTTCCAGTTGCTGAGTTTTATTCCCATGAATACTGCATATTATTTCTCATTTTAAAAGAATATGCAAGTGTATATTAGTACAAACTAATCTCCCCAACCAAGCATTAGCTTAGTTTATGTAGATCTTAACTGTCATTATTTTGCATAAGGGTGATTGGTGTTTAGACTGAAACCTGCAAATGCAATGCAAGAATAATCCTTAGGATCCTAATTTTGGTTGAGTTAATGTTACCTAATACAGCATTACTTGGTCTGCAAGATTTCACGTCCTATATTACTAAAATACACATCATGAAATATTTTTAGGTGTAGTCCACTATACTGAAATGTGTATCTTTAGCCTATTTATTAACATTAATAAATATATACAGTGTTCGAATAATTAGATTTTAGGTAGTTGACTACTGTGACAAGTAGGTTTTATTATTCAATTATTATTAAGTTTAGGCACAAAATATAATTTCAGCCACTCAATATATTTATATGTGACACTTAAATTATTCAAAAATCTGAAGATTAACTGTGGCTCTAGGTGCACAAAAATAGTACCAATTGTTGGCCACAGTAGATTTAACCAACTTTTAACAATTTCTCTTAATTCAAACCCTACATTACCTTGCAGAAAAGAGGGCCTGCTGATAATAGTGCACATATAAAAATGATTTTATCTAGTAACACATTTTCTCACGGGGAATCCTTCAGGAATGTTCCACATAATTCAAACTATATATGAATACCATTAGAAAATGAAAAGAATAAATCATCTGTATTTTAAGTTTAACTTTGGAAATAATATTCTAAATAAAAATAGATGCTTTTGAGATCCTGAAGAAAATCAGTCTGCTGCAGACATTTTCTTAACACTTCTATGTGTCAGGTACTACGTTGCATAATGAGGTAACAAAGTAAGACATAGTCCCTATTCTCACACAGCTCACAGCAAATATACTAGTATACAACTTTATGATTCAGACTATTTTAACTGAGATGATCATATTTTGACTTGTATTACAATTCTATAAATTATATAATGTAAACATTTTATCGTTATAGAAACTTTGGCTTAGAGAATATATTTCTTATCTATCTTTCTATTAGGTTACTTAGCAATAAGGGATAGAATAAGTGCTCAATAAATATTTGATGATGATGGAGTATAAAAAAGTTGCTCAAGGTCACAAAGCTAGTAGTGGTAAAGCTAAGAATTAAACTCAGATTAAGTTAATTCCAAGACGATAAAGTCAAAGTATTACTATAGATAGCTTTAAGAGGTTAATTCAGGGCATGTGTTTGCATTCCCCTCTGTGATGAACCTAATTCAACAACTTCTTAATACAGTAATTTATTCTTCTTATTATTATACTTTAAGTTCTGGGATACATATGCAGAATGTGAACGTTTGTTACATAGGTATACAAGTGCCATGGTGGTTTGTTGCACCCATCAACCTGTCATCTACATTAGGTATTTCTCCTAATCCTATCCCTCCTCTAGCCCTGCAACCCCAAACAGGCCCCAGGGTGTGTGTTATCATTGTTCAACTCCCACTTATAAGTGAGAAAATGCAGTGTTTGGTTTTCTGTTCATGTGTTAGTTTGCTGAGAATGATAGTTTCAGCTTCATCCATGTTTCTGCAAAGGACATGAACTCATCCTTTATATGGCTGCATAGTATTCCATGATATATATATATGTGCCATATTTTTTTTATCCAGTCTATCATTGATGGGCATTTGGGTTGGTTCCAAGTCTCTGCTATTGTGAATAGTGCTGCAATAAACATACGTGTGCATGTATCTTTATAGAATAGTTTATAATCCTTTAGGTATATACCCAATAATGGGATTGCTGGGCCAAACGGTATTTCTGGTTCTAGATCCTTGAGGAATTGCCACACTGTCTTCCACAATGGTTGAACTAATTTACACTCCTACCAACAGTGTAAAAGCGTTCCTGTTTCTCCACATCCTTTCCAGCATCTATTGTTTCCTGACGTTTTAATGATGGCCATTCTAACTGGTGTGAGATGGTATCGCATTGTGGTTTTGATTTGCATTTCTCTAATGGCCAGTGACAATGAGCTTTTTTTCATGTGTTTCTTGGCCACATAAATGTCTTCTTTTGAGAAGTGTCTGTTCATATACTTCACCCACTTTTTGATGGGGTTGTTTGTTTCTTGTAAATTTGTTTAAGTTCCTTGTAGATTCTGGATATTATTCCTTTGTCAGATGAATAGATTGCAAAAATTTTCTCACATTCTGTAGGTTGTCTGCTCACTCTGATGACAGTTTCTTTTTTTGTGTGCAGAAGCTCTTAAGTTTAATTAGATCCTGTTTTTCAATTTTGGCTTTTAATATAGTAATTCTTGATCTATGTATTTATTCTTTTAAAAGATAGAATGGCATGCCAGGAGAAAAAGTCTATTGATTGATTTAGTTTTAGCATCCAACCTTGAGGGGCGCAGAATACAGTGGGAAATAAAAAGTTTAGGCCACTGGCAGGTATTATAAGACAGCAGTCATCTGCCTGATAACAAACTTTATTGTGTTCTTGAGAACATCAATATTAACCAAATGTCAATCTTAAATTAGAATTAACCAGATTAGCTTCATGTCAGCATAACTAAGTTTCCTAGAGGGACCACATATCTTAAGTTAAAAAAGAGCAACAACAAAATCTGAAATAACATGAATTACACAAGTATTTAAATGAATTCATTCACACTTGGGGTCAATTATTTGGGTTAATTTGTGTTAAAATGAACCTTATGATAAATATTTATTGTAAGGGTATTTGTAGGATTGCTAGGTAGGGTGTCAAAATGTCCAGAAATGCTGTATGACCAGACAAATCTTTCCTGCAGTTGGGCCTGTTCAATAATTACAAAATGCCAGGTCTATTCTTAAAAGATTTCTAAAATACCAGGAAGCTCACATCCAGTGATTTTTGAATAATAATAGCTAACATTTATTGAACCCTTACAATGTGACAGGCATTGTTTTAAGCACCTTCCTTGCATTAATGCATATACCCTTCAGATACATGTATGAAATATGTAATATTATATTCCCCCATCTACGGAGGGAGAAACTGAGGTAGAAAAGTAAAGAGACTTCTTGAAAGTTACACAGCTAGTAAATAGTAGAGCTGGGATTCTAATCCAGGTAGTACTATTCTAAAGCCTGTACTGTTAAGCTCTGTGCCATTACTACCTTTGCAGACAAGGAGAATTACCAAGTCTAATACTGCAAATGATTGATAGCTACCATTTGAGTTATTACTATGTGCCAGTTAAGGGCTTCCTGCTTATTTCATTGAATCCTTATAAAAAGAAAACTCTTTGAGGTAGTTATAACTACACCTACTTTATACATCAGATAACTGACTCAGAAGGTTGAAATAATCTATCTATTGTCACAGGTAGTGGAAAGCTGAAATTCTAACCCTGGTTGTTCTGTTTCAATGCCTCTATTCTTGATCACTGCACAATACTACAATGTTCTGTAAGAAATATACTACTTCTGGTGTTGTTGGAACTCATCCTATATATTTTACGCCTCAAAAGACACTTGATAGGTTTCAGAAGAAAAAGATGGAGCTGGAAAAGGTTATAACATGCTGCAGGAATTGCCAATATGAAATTCTTCTATCAAATTTATGTATAATTGGAATTAGCTAATTTAGCTATTCCACAATGTATACATATTTCAAACCAATATGTTGTACATGATAAATACATGCAATTTTTATCAATTAAAAATAAATAATATGTTCCAATATAAAAAATGCAGATATGGGAAATAATTATCAGATGACTTATTTCAAAAATTAGATCTAAATTTGAATTTTCCAAAGAAAAATAATCAATTCAATGATATGTGAGGATTACTAAGTAGATAATTCCTAACAATAACACTAGTAATAATTATTGAATTTCAGGTGTCACACAGGAATTTGAGAGAATTAACACTCTCCTTATATACAGGCATCTCCTAAGCTGACAGAAGTTAGTTATTCCATAAACACAAGTTTAGCAATGTTTTTATACAGGGTTTGAAGAACAACTAGGTTACTAAATAAAAATCTAAAATCTTTTACACTGCCTAATTCCAAATGGTAGTCCCATCAGATCCAATTTAAAATACACTGGCAGAGATCAGCATGTAAGCTGGCACTAGGCTGTCTCAGGAGTCAAGGGACTTTAACTCCATGCATGGATGCACAGTGCATATTTTAATATTTTCAGGGGAAAAAAGAGTCAAAGCTAAGCAGGAGAAAACCCTGTCTTTAACTGATTATATTAAGTGTGTACAAAATAGTATTGCCCTTATGAATTCCAAAGAATCTACTGCTGATAGTAAACAAATGTTAAGGGGCCCTTTTAAAATAATAACAACAACACTAACACCAAACAACCATGGTAGTACTATGCAGCTAATCAACATCCATATTCATAGCAGTAACAACAACATGTAGTTAATTCATTTCCATAAAATAATAGGTATGAAAATAAGAAAAATAAAACTATGACACTTTTGAGAAGAAACTATATAAAAAGCTAGATATGTATAATACTAAATGAAAAATACATATATATAAACACATATTTAAATATATTACACATTTTAAGGATATAAAGCATATGCATGTTACATATACACACGTGTATATGTATTTGTGTTTTATATATATATATGTAATTGCTTAGTTCTGGAGGGAGAGAAATGTAATTGGTCAAAATCAGTCATAAAATTTTAACCATGTTTCTGCAAAAAAACAGCAGTGCCAAAGGGTAATGCATCGCTAATGGTTTCCAGTAGAATAAATAGCTACTCTGACGTCAAAACTTTGTTACACTCCAATAACTGGCTCACTTGGGGTTTCAGGTACAGCAAGTTACATGTCAGTTTTAAATAAAGTTACAAAAATAGAAAGCCTGGTGAACCATATTGTCGCTATGCAACCTGATACAATATGATTTATATCCAATAAAATGTAACAGAAGTAATAGATTATACCAAAATAGTATCTAGTTGTTAAGGATGCTCAGCTTTCTAAATTTCAAATGAAAAATGCCATATTTTACTCTCTTTTGTTCTAAAGCAGTATACAACTGAGTTATCCACTGTTAGCACGAGTGTCAAATTAGGAATATTTACATATCCCAAGACAAAGTGATTCTTACACTGCTAAATCTTCCTTGATAGATATAATATCCTAACCTGGGACATGAGACGGTAAGAAAAGGTAAGTCTACAGAATGCAAAAGATGGTTTATGTTAGTTCATATAAGAATATCTATCATTTTTCAGAAAGGATATTTCTCAAATAAACATACAAATTTACAATCAAAACATAGCAATTGTACTACCTTATCCTACAACTAGACTTGAAACTGTTAAGTTGAAAAAGCCCTGAAAGATGTGCTCCAGTTATGTAGTATATATAATATTGAAAACATGCTAATTGACACAGTCAATGTTATTTTAAAGAGAGTACAAATTAGATCTTATCCAGCTTGAACAATTCATCAAACAGAATGTACAATCAGAATGAAAATGGATTCTTTATACCAGTGTCTTGCTATGGACCACAAAGAGGTTATATCTGTGTAGGTGAACCAGGAAAAAAACTAGTCATTTCATTATCAATGCTTACTTAAATAATATCAAAACAAGTTTTTTTTTTAAATATTTAAGTTACTGAAAAAGCAATTTCTATGTAAGAAAATATTTAAATTCTAGTATTATACAGTTATTCTATACTAAAATAGAAAATATTTTATTCTCATATGTAAACATTTATATGTGTTTATGAAATAACATAAATTCATCCATATACATGCATTATTCTTTTCTCTTGTTTTCACATACTTTGTATAAGGAAGGCAAGGAGTAGGATGTGTATACGTGTAAAACTGAGTTCCACTTTTACCAGATGTTGACTTCAGCCAAGTTAGGTAACCTTTATGAGTCACATTGTTTCACTGGTATATGTAGAGAAGACAACGAAATGAAATAATATCTGAAGTTTGTAGAAGAGAGCCCATCACAGGCAATATTCTAGGCATTGTTTCAGGCTACAAAACAGAGTTCTACCCTCATGAAGCTGACATTCTAATGAGAGTAGGAGATAGTAAACACTATAAATAAGTGAATCATATAGTTTATAAGTGATAAGTAATATCAAAAAATAAAACGTAACAAAGTGGAGAAAAGTGAGATCAGTAGTGCTGGAATTATGATTTTAATAAGGTGATAAGGTAGGCCTTATTGAGAAGCTAATATCTCAGCAAAGACTGAGAAAAATAGAACATTTGAGGTAGAGAAAAACAGCTAGTGCACTGGCCTTAATTCAGAGGCATGCCTGGTAATTTTGAGGAGTTGAACAAGGAACCCAGAATGACCAAAGTGAAAAAGGGGCAAAGAAGTAGGAAGAGGCTAGATACTGTAGGGCCCTAGAAACCACTGTATATTCTTTTCTTCTCTTTTTTCTCTTTCTTTCTTTTTCTCCGCCCCATCTCTGGCTCTATCTCTTTTCTCTCTGTTTTTGAGAGTTTCACTCTTGTTGCTTAGTCTAGAGTGCAATGGCATGATCTCAGCTCACTGCAACCTCTGCCTCCTGGGTTCAAGTGATTCTCCTGCCTCAGCCTCCTGAGTATCCGGGACTACAGGCACACGCCACCATACCCAGCTAATTTTTCTATTTTCAGTAGAGACAAGGTTTCACCATGTTGGCCAGGATGGTCTTGATCTTCTGATCACCATGGCTAATTTTTGTATTTTTAGTAGAGATGGGATTTCACAGTGTTGGCCAGGCTGGTCTCGAACTCCTGACCTCAAGCCATCCGCCCACCTCGTTCTCCCAAAGTGCTGGGTTTACAGGCCTGAGCCACCTTTCCCGGACAATTCTTTGGTAATTTGCATTTACACACTCCCATCACACCACAGAATCATTTCACAAAGTCTCTGATTGGCTCATTCCATATTTTATAGTTGTCTTGACCACCATCAATTACATAGAATTGTATATATGTAATGAATAAATTATTATTGATATGAAGCAATACTATAAGTTCTTAGATGAATAAGATAAATTCTTTCCTCTCATATATATCATTTATGCATGATCATATCTTTCTACAGTCAACATTTACAACTTAAATATTATAAAAGATCTCTTTGATCATATAGTTGAAGTAACTCTTCATTGTACAGATAAGGAGAGAAATTCAGAAAGGAATGGTAATTTGTCCAAGCTCAAATCGTTAATTTGTGGAAGAACCAACTATATTCAGAAATGAGGCCTGCAGTACTATTACAAAGGGCTATGAAGAGGGTGCAAAAAGGACTATAGTAAGGAAACTGCATTCTAGGACACTATAATGTTTTACATATTTATCCTCTAATACCTAGGGGAAAATCTTGATACATAGTGATTTTTCTTGGCTTCTGTATCACAGGATTCCTGTAGCACAACTGATCCTTAAATTGATCAATAAACAGGTGACATGTAACTATAGAATCTGGGCAGACAGTGGAGTAAGGCTCTTTAACAACATCAACAACAAAAAAAACAAAATAAACATATTTTAAAGTAGGATTCTCATTCTACTTTGATTTTTGAGTAATTACTACATTTTAAAAAACAGACAACTACTGATTCTATTACTTTAATTTCCAAAGCACAGAAAATTCTCATTATAATCAACAGGGGAAATAGTAAAATATCAATAAGGATTATCAAATGTAAAGTATTAATTCAGGTAAAGAATAAAAGTGAATTGCAATATAAATGGTAACATAAATACAAAATAGTCTATCATGATTTTATCCAAAATATTATACTGGAGAATTAAGATAAACAAAATGCTTTCACATTTTTAAAAGAGTTCTCTTTCCACAATATGAACCACAAGATTTTAATGGGGATTATGGTGGTAGAGAGTCAGCAATTTGTGTGACAGGCATGAGACTTTGTAGGTCTAAATTTTTAAGTTCTGTGTGGCTAAAAAGCTGAGAATACAATTCAGGTGTACAAAGTTAAATGCTACATGTGCAGCATTGTGCTGAGCCCTATGGAAGATACCCAGGAGACATATTACCATCACCTTGCGGGGATAATAAGTTCTGTGAATAACATCACACACTGGGGCCTGTAGGGGCTGTGGGAGCTAGGGGAGAGCTAGCAGGGGATGGGGGGCAATGGGTAGGGATAACATTAGGAGAAACAACTACTGTAGATGATGGGGGGAAGGATGCAGCAAACCACCAAGGCATGTGTATACCTATGTAACAAACCTACAAGTTCTGCACATATACCCCAGTAAAATAAATAAAAATACAAATAAGTTCTGTTCATAGTAAAGAACAATATATGACAGAATACAACCATATATTTAATGTGTAAAGAAAACAGAAAGAATGAAGGAAAAAGAAAGATAAAAACAAAGCCACGTAACAGAGATTTTCACATATACAAAAAGAGGTTATATTAAAAATTATTGTTTTCATTAAATCTGATAGAGCACCTTCAAAAATATGCCTCTGAAAAATTACTCAATTCAAAAAAGTTCCATGAAAAATGTTGCACATCTATCAAGGTCCAGAAACTGGGCAAGACATTATGGATGGAATGATCTTTCTTTCTAATGGAAAGAAATGCAATTACAATAGAGAATGATTAATTATATAATAATGTTTCATATAATCTGCTTTACCAGCAAGGAAATTAAAATTCCAAGGATTCAAAGTTCAAGGAATCCTCAGATGTTATATTCTGATCAAGAAATTATGTGAAATACACCATTTTGTTTATGGATTCCAGATGATAAAAGACACATGACTTATATTATTACCACTCCTGCTTCCCATATCTATGGCAGGTCTTCCTTCGAAGACCACAAACCTAAAAAAAAAAAAAGACCCAGGTGCAGTAACTACCAACCAACAGATCTTAACTCAAACTATAGTCTACTTGCCATTTCTACCCTATGGCCTATGGTTATGGCTCAATCAAAGTAAATTATAGATTCTTTTGGTAATATCTGGGTAAGAAGTGAGCCTGCCAGCACATCTGTGATTCCTCAAGGCTCCAGTTGCATAACATGTGTTCTCATAATCCTAGAGCCCCCACAATCTTCCCTATTTCAAAAGAAACTTTGCTTAGAAAAGGTTTTCTGTGTCTACAATACTTTTAGTTCCTCTTCAAATGCATTTATCTGCTCAACTGTAGAGAGACTGGGGGTAGTAGTTCTTTTCTGTCTTTAGTTTGCCCTGGGAATGAATCAGTCAACAAATAGTTGTTGACCACTTACCATATCCCAGAAAACAGGGAAGAAATAAATAAGGCAACAGACTTATTCCCCATGATGGCTGTAATTCTAGTGGGAGGAAAGAGGTAATAAGTATTTAAAGACATACATAAATAGGATAATTCCAGGTACTGATAACTATTATAGGGAACATATAATATGGAAAATGGAGGAGAATGATGGTGGAGGAATTGAGAAAAAGGGCCATTTCACCTGCAGTGTGAAAAAAAAGTCTTCAGCTAAAGACTGAAATGTTTGAGCCTGAATGACCAGAAAGTCACATCTATGAAACAGGGAAGAATGTTCTATGCAAAAGGAATAGCAAGAGCTAAGTGCCTGATATGGAAATGAAACTGATATGTTCTTAGTACAGAAAGGACACTATGTTTGGAACATTGTGAACAAGAAGAAGCTTAGAGAAAGATGAGGTTGAATAGATAGGCAAAGCCCAATTGAGACAGACAGAAAAATTAGAAGACTTTTGCAGTGAGCCAGGCTATAGATGATGGTAGTTGTATTAAATTTACAGCATTAGGGATGGTGGAAAGTGGCTGTATAAGGAGTATATTTTAAAGTAGTAAAGAAGTATTGGTGAGGAAGAGGAGTCAAGAAGGACTTGTTGGGGAACTGGAGCAAGATGGCAGAATAGGAGGCTCTACCGATGTTCCCCCACTGCAACAATTTAACTATCTACACAAGAAGAACACCTTCATAAGAACCAAAAGTCAGGTGAGTACTCAAAGTACCCGGTGTTAACTTCATAACACTGAAAGAGGTAGCAAAAACAGTCTTGAATCATTGATACCACCCCTCCCCAACTCCCCAGCAGTGTAGGTGTGGAATAGAGAGTGTTTCTATGCTGTGGGGAGAAAAAATGTGTAGCATTTATGAGGCATTGAAATCAGTGCTGCCCTTTTATAGCAGAAAGTGAAACTGCACCAAACTCACCTGACATCTGCGATGGAGAGACCATTTAACCAGCTATAGCCAGGTCAGAACTTGAGTACCTTTGCACAAGTCTCACCACCGAGGACTACAGTGCTTTGGGCCCCTAAATGCACTTGAAAAGCAGTCTATGCCACAAGGACTGCAACTCCCAGGCATGTCCTAGTGCTAAACTGGGCCCAGAATCACTGGACTTAGGGGGTACATGATGTACTCAAACACAGGCTGGGGTGGCTAAGGGATGATGCTGGCATCATCCCTCTCCTAACCCTAGGGTACATAGCTCATAGCTTCCTTCTGCTTGAGGAGAGGACAGGAAGAATAGGAAAGACTTTGTCTCGCATCTTGGATACAAGCTCAACCACAGCAAAATAAGGTACTACTGGTCAGTCATGGAGGCTAGCCTCCTAGGCTCTAGCTCCTGGATGACATTTTTAGATATACTGTAAGCCAGAAGGGAACCGGCTGCTTTGAAGGTAAAAACCCAGTAATGGTGGGACTCATCACCCCTGTTAACTGGAGAGCCATTAGTCCCTGAATAACAAGCAGTGATACCCAGGTACTATGTTGAGGGCCCTGGATAAAATTGTGTGACTTTCTGGCTTGCAGCACATTCCCAGCTGTGTTGACTATAGGGCTCGACTCCTGCTGCTTGAGGAAAATAGACATAAAAGTGGACTTTGTCTTGCACCTTAGGTACAAGCTTAGCCACAGGAGGGTAGAAAACCAAGTAGGCTCTTATGGTCCCATATTCTAGGATTTGGCTCTTAACAGCATTCCTGGATCAGCTCTGGGCCAAAGGGGAGTCCACTGCCCTAAAGGGTGAGTCCTAAGCCAGGCAGCATTTACCACAAGCTGACAAAAGAGCCTTGTGCCTTAAGGGAACATCAGCCGTAATCTGCCAGTATTCCCTATGGGCCCATGGTTGTGGTGGCCATGGAGTGAGACTCCTCTGCCTTTGGAAAGGGGAGAAAAGAGTAGGAAGGACTGAGTGGTTAGAGTGCCAGCTCAGCCAACAGTACACTAAAACACCAGGCAGACTTCAAAGACTTTTGACTATAGTCCCTGGCTCCTAGATAGCACCTCTAGATCCACTCAGAGGAAACTCATTGCCCTAAAGAGAACACAGGCCTGGGTGGCTTTGCCACCTGCTGACTTTAGAGCCTCGAGGCCTGAAGCAAACATAAGCAGTAGAAAGGGAGTAGTTACAGTAGGCCTTAGGCAACACCCAGTGCTGTGCTGGCTTAAGGTCTGACCCAGCATTGTCATACTGGTGATGGCAACAGTGATGCTTGTATCACGCCACCCCCAGCTCCAGGTAGCTCAGAACAGAGAGAGATACCCCACTTGTTTAGAAGAAAGTAAAGGAAGAGAGTGAAAGTCTCTATCTAATAATCCAGAGAATTTTTCTGAGCCTTGTCCAGGGCCATCAAGGTAGTACCTCTGCAAGCCTGCAAAAACCACAGTTTTACTGGGCATGGCGTGTCTCTTTAAGCAGATATACTTTAGAAGACAACTTCCAAGTCCTTTCAAATATCTGGAAAGCCTTCCCCAGAAAGATGGTCACAAACAAGCCCAGACTGTGAAAACTATAATAAATACATAACTCTTCAATGGCCAAACACAGAAGAACGTCTACAAGTATCAAGATGATGCAGGAAAACATGACCTCACCAAATGACGTAAACGAAGCACCAGGGAACAATCCTGAAAAATTAGAAATATGTGACCTTCCATACAGAGAATTCAAAATAGCTATGTTAAGGAAACTCAAAGAAATTCAAGATAAGACAGAGAAGGAATTCAGAATTCTATCAAATAAATTTAACAAACAGATTGAAATAATTAAAAAGAAGCAGAAATTCTGAAGCTGAAAAATACAACTGGCATACTGAAGAATGCATCAGATCTTTTAATAGCAAAAGGGTCAAGCAGAAGAAAGAATTAGTGGGCTTGAAGACAGGCTATTTGCAAATACACAGAGGAAACAAAATAAAAAATAATTAAAAACCATGAGGCATGCCTACAGAACCTAGAAGATCCCCCAAAGGGCAAATCTAAGAGTTACTGGCCTTAAAGAGAAGGTAGAGAGAATAGGGATGGAAAGTTTATTTAGAGGAATAATAACATATAACTTCCCAAATCTAGGGGAAGATATCAATTTTCAAGTATAAGAAAGTTATAGAACACCAAACAGATTTAACCCAAAAAAGACTACCTTAAGCCATTTAATCATGAGACTCTCAAAGGACAAAGATTTTAAAAAGGATGCTAAAAGCCACAAAGGAAAAGAAGCAAGTAACATACAATAGAGCTCCAATAGGACTAGCAGCAGACTTTTCAGTCAAAATCTTACAAGCCAGGCAAGAGTGGCACGATAGATTTAAAACACTGAAGGGAAAAAAAAAACTTTTATACTAGAATAGTATATCCAATAAAAATATCCTTCATACATGAAGAAAGGCTTTCTCAGATAAACAGAAGCCAAAGGATTTCATGAACACCAGGCCTGTCCAACAAGAAATGTCCAAGGGAGTACTTCAATGAGAAAGAAAAGAATAAACTAGAGAAATTTTGGAAACTATACGAATATATGAAAACTACACAATCTACTCCTAAATGGCCAGTGGGCCAATGTAGAAACTAAGGAAACTGAAAAATTCTTGAAACAAATCATAATGGAAACACAACATACCAAAACCTATGGGATAAAACCAAAGCAGTACTAAGAGGGAATTTTACAGCTGTAAATGCCTACATCAAAAAGGGGAAAAAGGGCTGGGCGCAGTGGCTCACGCCTGTAATCCCAGCACTTTGGAAGGCCGAGGCGGGTGGATCACAAGGTCAAGCGATCGAGACCATCCTGGTCAACACAGTGAAACCCCATCTCTACTAAAAATACAAAAAATTAGCTGGGCACGGTGGTGTGTGCCTGTAATCCCAGCTACTCAGGAGGCTGAGACAGGAGAATTGCCTGAACCCAGGAGGCGGAGGTTGTGGTGAGCCGAGATTGCGCCATTGCACTCCAGCCTGGGTAACAAGAGCAAAACTCCATCTCAAAAAAAAAAAAAAGGAAAAAATTTCAAATAAATAACCTAATGATGAATTTTAAATAACTAGAAAAGCATGAACAAACCAAATCCAAAATTAGTATAAGAAAATAAATAATAAAGATCACAGTAGGAATAAATGAAATTGAAATTAAGAAAACAATATAAAAGAGCAATGAAACAAAAAGTTGGTTTCTTGAAAAGTTACATAAATAGAAAAATGTTCAGCCAGAGTAACTAAACAAAGAGAGAAGTTTCACGTAAATCAGAAATGAAAAAGGAGACAGTTTAACTAATATAACAGAAGTCCAAAGTGTCATTAGTGGCTACTATGAACAACCATATGCCAAAAAATTGAGAAATCCCGAAGAAATGGATAAATTCCTAGATGCATATAACCTACCAGGAATAAATCCAAAACCCGAAAAGACCAATAACAAGTAATAAGATTGAAGCCATAATAAAAAAGTCTCCCAATAAAGAAAAAGCCTAAGACCCTATCAATGGCTTCACGGCTGAATTGTACCAAACATTTAAGGAAGAACTAATGCAAATTCTACTAAAACTATTCCAAAAAAGAGGATAAGGAAATACTTTCAAACTCACCGTGTGAGGCCAGTATTACCCTAATACCAAAACAAGACAAAGACACATATAAAAACTGCAGGCCAATATGTCTGATAAATATTAATGTAAAAGCCCTCAATAAAATGCTAGCAAACTGAATTCAGCAATACATTAAAAAGATCATTCATCATGACCAAGTGGGATTTATCCCTGGGATTTAAGAATGATTCAACATATGAAAATCAATCAATGTGATACATCATATCAACAGAATGAAGGACAAAAGCCAAATGATGGTTTCAATTGATGCTGAAAAGCATTTGATAAAATTCAACATCCCTTCATGATAAAAATCCTTAAAAAACTGGGACTGAAGGAATATATCTCATCATAATAAAAGCCATATATGACAGACCCACAACTAGTATCATACTGAATGGGGAAAAACTGAAAGCCTTTTCTCTAACATCTAGAACACAACAAGAATGACTACTTTTACCATAGTTATTAAACAAAGTATTGGAAGTCCTAGCTAGAGCAGTGAGACAAGAGCAAGAAACAAAAGAGTGTCCAAATTAGAAAGAAGTAAAATTATCCTTGTTTGCAGATGATATGATCTTTTATTTAGAAAATCCTAGAGATTCCACCCAAAAAACTATTAGTACTGATAAACACATTCAGTAAAGTTGCAGGATACAAAATCAACACACAAAAACCATTAGTATTTCTATATGTAAACAGAAAACAATCTGAAAAAGAAATTAATAAAGTAATCCAATTAACAACAACTGTAAATAAAATTAAATAGCAATTAATTTAACTAAAGAAGTGAAAGATCTCTACAATTAAAATTGTAAAACACTGATGAAAGAAATTGAAGAGGACACACAAAAAATGAAAAGATACACCATGTTCATGGAATGGAAGAATCAATATTGTTAAAATGTCCATAATACCCAAAGCAATCTACAGATTCAATGTAATCCCTGCCAAAATATCAAAGACATTCTTCACAGAAATTGAAAAAAAAAATTCTAAGATTTATACAGACTCACAAATGTCCTAGAATAGCCAAAGCTATTCTGAGTAAAAAGAACAAAACTGAAGGAATCACCCTTACCTCACTTCAAATTACATTATAGAGATACAGTAACCAAAACAGTCTAAACACAGACACACATGCCAATGGAAAAGAGAATCCAGAAACAAATCTATACATCATCAGTGAATTCATTTTACACAAAGTTTCCAAGAACAATATTGGAGAAAGGAGAGTCTTCAATAAGTGGTGCTAGAAAACTGTATATCCATTTGCAGAATAATGAAACTAGACCCCTATCTTTTGCCATATAAAAAAATCAAATTAAAATGACTTAAGCACTTAAATCTAAGAACTCAAACTATGAAGCTAATAAAAGAAAACATTTGGGAAACTCTCCAAGCCACTGAACTGGACAAAGATTCTTGAGTAATACCTGACAGGCAAAGGCAACCAAAGCAAAAAATGGACAAATGAGATCACATCAAGTTAAAAAGCTTCTGCACAGCAAAGAATACAATCAATAAAGTGAAGAGACACCCACAGAATGGGAGAAAATATTTTGCAAACTACCCACCTGACAAGGGATTAAGAACCAGAATATATAAGGAGCTCAAACAACTTATGGGGGAAAAAAATTGAATAATCCGATACAAAAAGTGAGCATAAGATCCAAATAGTCATTTCACAAAAGAAGACATACAAATAGCAAAGAGGTATATGAAAAGATGCTCAACATCAGTGATTATCAGAGAAGTGCAAATCAAAACTACAATGAAATTTCATCTCACTCCAGTTGAAATGGATATAAGACACTCCTGTCTTATATCCAAAAGACAGGTAATAACAAATGCTGGTGAGGATGTAGAGAAAAGGAAACTCTCATACACTGTTGGTGAGAATGTAAAGTAGTACAATCACTACAGAGAACAGTTTGGAGTTTCCTCAAAAAACTAAAAATAGAGCTACCACATAATCCAGCAATCTTACTGCTGTGTATATACCCAAAAGAAAGGAAATATATTGAAGAGATTATCTGCACTCTCATGTTTGTTGCAGCACTGTTCACAATAGCCAAGATTTGGAAACAACCAAGTGTCGGTCAACAAATAAATGGATTAAAAAAAAAAAGTCATATATAATGGAATACTATTTAGCCATAAAAAAGAACAGATGAGTTTGTGTCATTTGCAATAGCATGAATAGAACTGGAAGCCATTCTATTAACTGAAATAAGCCAGGAACAGCACATGTTCTCACTTATTGTGGAAATCTAAAAGTCAAAACAATTGAACTCATGGAGATATAGAGTAGAAGGATGGTTACCAGAGATTGAGAAGGGCAGCTGGTAGAGTGGGGAGAAAGGGTGGAAGGTGGGGGTGGGGGTTGGGGCCATGAGAGGATGATTAAAGAAAAAAAAATAGAAAGAATGAATAAGACGTAGAATTTGACAGCAAAACAGGGTGACTATAGTCAGAGTGTAATTGGATTGATTTTAATTCAAAGAATAAATGCTTGAGGAGATAGATACCCCATTCTCCATGATGTGCTTATTTCATGTTTCACATCTCATGTACCTCATAAATATATTCACCTACTATGTATCCACAAAAATTAAAGAAACAGACAAAAGAATGACTTGTTGCTCTCTCGGTGTAAGCAACTGGGTGCCAATTGCTGAAATAGGAAATAGAGGAAGGAGGTAAAAAGGAAAATATCTTTTGGTTTTCAGCCTACTGAGTAGCAATTTCAACTAGCTAATTAAGACTAAAATTGAGTGGAGCTTAAGGGAAAAGTTAGGGCTAGGGATATACATTATAAAGATATCATTCAAGAGATGACCTCAGAAGCCATGGATCATATTGCACAAAAGTGTAGACAGTGAAAAAGGGCAAGGACGAAGGCTGGAGGCAATCCAAAATTAGAAGTTTGTTAGAGGAGGAGGAGACCAAGAGGTAGAATTAAGGAGAAAAACCAGTGACTCTGAAGTTATAGAAGACCAGAGAAATCATTGTAGCTAGAAGGAAAATGTAGTTATTTCAGTAAAGTAGTGAGGATGAAAACTCAATGGAGTAATTTAAGGAGTGGATAGAAAGTAAAAAACTGGAGGGAGTGGAGGTGGACAACTTTATTAAGGAGTATTTTGTAAAGTGGAAGAAAAAATAAGGCCAAGCAGCAAAGGAATGTGGGATCCAGAGAGCATTTTTAGAGTTGTGATATTTAAAATGATAGTTTACTGATGAGGATGCTCCCATAAAGAGGGAGAGATTGATGATGCAGACAGGGAAATATTCTAGAAGCAAAGTTTACTAGAAAGGACAAAGACTATAGGATTTAGTGCTTAACTGAAGACATTTTCATTAAAAAAGAGACACTTCATTACAACTAAAGGGAAGACATAGTAAACATGTACAGATAGGTAGGATGGTGGAGCTAATGGCAGAAATATAAGACAGTTAATACTTTATTGCATCTCTTTTATCTGTGAACTAGATAGGTAGCTGAAAAAAAAATAAGGTAAGGGAGTTAGAAATTTAAAGAAAGTCAAGTATAAAATGGTTATCTAGGAGAATGGAAATGGGAATTTACTGGCAGTACTAAATGTTCTTTGAAATTTGTGATGCCCTCCCTGTTAGCTGAAATTGCAATTCCTCCCCACTCCTCCCACCAACACTTGCTATTCCCTTTCCCTCCTTTACATTCTCCTTAGCACTTGTTGATAACATATATTTTATATTTTATTCATTGTCTGTCTCCTACTTGAGTATGTGCCCTATGGAGGCAAAGATTTTTTTGTTGTTGTTCACTAATATACCTTCACATTCAGAGCATGCCTTGCACATGGTTAGTGCCAAATAATTATCAGTTGAACAAATGAATTTGTAGAAACGAATTTAAATTTAGTCTAGCCAGTATAATTACAAGGTTTTCTCTAATAAGGTTCACCTGAATGTACACATTATGGAGTTAGTTGGGTTTAGCAAAATGTGACAGTTTGCCAAGCAATTTAACAGAGGAAGAAAAAGAAAGGAAGTTAAGGGTATTTACACAGTGTCTCACCATGGCGGAATGAAAAAAAATTATAGTCATTGGACACTGACTAGAGGTGGGAGGTCCCAAGGGGTTGAAGAATAGCAGACATTTTTTTTTAAGGGATCAAGTAGTACAGGAAATGATGATCAGAGTGTGAAATATTAGAGATCTAGATTATAATCATGTGAGTAGATGGGTAATGTAGAACAGAAGAATCATAGAGTTATGGAAGCCAAGGAACCAAGAGACTAGTGTGTTGAATAGAATAGATCGGTTAGCAATATAATGCTAACGTTGATTCCTGGAGCATTTGATACTACCTAGTATGTGTGACAAATAGGGCTTTGTGAGTTATTATGAGAAAAGTTTTATTCATTCTGGATGGCATGGAAATCTCGGAGCCCTGTATTAACGACTCATTTGTATGAGAAAACTGATGACCTAGCCAAAAATAAAATTAGCCTGTAACAATTTTTTGATAGAAGTGTTTAGGAATTTGGAGTTAGTTAAAAGAATTGTTCAACCTAAAGTTAGCAGCTTTCTTAATTATAAAATTTACTGCTGAGAGGGTTATTTGTAAAGTTTGAAGTAAAACTCGCCAAAATAGCATGTTCTTGTTTAGCAAAAAGAGGCTGGACCAAAAAAGGATACTTCTCATTCACTCCTTTGCTTGAGAATATAAGATTTGGTGGAGTACAAGGATACTATGAAAAGAAAAGGGAGTAATTTTGCCATCTTTTCAAATTTGCCTCAAATATTCATCTACTTAGTAGGAATACTAGAGATCTATACTACTGAGAAAAAAACAGAAGGTTAGAAAGTCACAGAACCTTAAAAAAGAAAATAAGATGTATTTCAAAGTTGACTGAAGGAAAGCTTTGTTTAAAAGGATGAAAGAAAAATTCAGATCTGATAGTGTTGATTTAAAAATCATCCTTTCCCCAAAATATCTGCAGAAATCCCTGAAATTCTTCTCTTACACCCCCAAGCCACAAATAATACAAGGAAAATAGGAAAGAAAAGAGCTGAAATTGACAAGGTGGTTGACCTGATATATTTTATTAGTGATGCAGAATGCTACCAACAAGTCAAAGGTCATTGATAACAAGAGAGAAGATGCTTTTTCTGGCAGGTAAAAAACAGAATTGAAGATGATTTTCTGAACAAAGAAAACCAACTAAGAAAAGGTTGCTTTGGTCTTTGAATCAATAATTAATTTTGCTGAATCAGCCAGGCATACTGCCTCTAGAATGTTACATAGGCTACTCTGTGCCTACTTTTCTGAGAAAGAAGCAAATAATGTAGGAAAAAGATCATTAAAAAAAAAAGAAAAGTAACTTCTAAAACAACTCCTACGTGAACAGACATTTTCAAAAGAAGACATACACATGGCCAAAAGCGTATGAAAAAATGCTCAACATCACTAAATATTAGAGGAATACAAATCAAAACCATAATTTGATACCATCTCACACCAGGCTATTTTTAAAAAGGACAAAAACAGCAGATGCTAGTAAGATGGTAGAGATAAGGAAATGCTTATGCACTGCCTCTGGGAATGTAAATTAGTTCAGCCATTATGGAAAGTAGTTTGGTGATTGCTCGAAGAACTTAAAACAGAACTACCATTCAACACAGCAATCCCATTACTGGGTATATACCCAAAGGAAAATAAATCATTCTACCATAAAGATATTTGTATATGTATGTTCATTACAGCACTATTCACAATAGCAAAGACAGGGAATCAACCTAAATGCCCATCAATAGTACACTGGATAAAGAGAATGTGGTACATATAGACCATGGAATACTATGCAGTCATAAAAAAGAATGAAACAGTGTCTTTTGCAGCAACATGGTTGAAGCTGGAAGTCATTATCCTAAGCAAACTAACTCAGGGAGAGAAAACCAAATATCTCACGTTCTTACTTTTAAGTGGGAGCTAAAAACTGAGTACACATGAACACAAGGGAACAACAGACACTGGAGCCTACTTGAGGCTGGAGGGTTGGAAGAGGGTGTGAAGAAAAATCTACCTATCAGGTGCTATGCTTAATACCTGGGGGATGAAATAATCTATATATCAAACTCCTATGACACTCAATTTACCTATATAACAAATCTGCACATGTACTTCTGAACTTAAAAGTTAAAAAAAAATCTCCTTAATGTAGTAGCAAATTATACAAGATCACACAACATTATCTGTGTAATAGGGTAAGGGAACTAAATTATATAACATAATATACATAATAACAAGTATTGACTCTTTAGTGATGAAAAGACATGAACTTATCCATTCATGAATACTTTCTGAGCCTCCTTTAAAATACAATAAAATACAAAATTTAAGAAGCCTAAACCTTCCCATCACAAAAACTAAAACCCAATTTAGCAATTAATATATTTACATATTATAATATAGTTGTCAAGCAGAGTTACTGGAGTAAACAGAAGGATATTTCAATTTTTAGCTAAGTACCTAATGAAATAAGGTAAAAGTAGCAATAATCACGTGTACTATGTGTAAGGTGTAAAACTCTTAGCTAAGTACTTTATAAGTATCTCTGTCAAATCTTAGAAAATGCTTATGAAGATAGATACTACTGTTATCCTCATTTTTAGATGCAAAAGCTCAAGTTTGCAAAGATTAAATAAATTACCTAAGGTTTCCTCATATGTCCCTGTGAGGGAGTCAGTCTACCTCCCAAGTCCACGCTTAATTCTTGACTAGTACCTTATATTGTCTCACTTATCTAGTTCAATATTTCTTAAAAAGAATGGTCCCTTTTCTGGTAGAAGATAGCTTCATAGAATGGTGAGTTTAATACAGTGTAACCAAAGAAAGAAAAAAAGAGAAAAGAACAAGAAAAGGGTGAAGACAGAGCAGTCTGAAAAAAAAGATTATCAAATTATTATTTGTGTTCAAGATTAATTTAGAGGTATTGAGTTTTGTGGGAAAGGAGAATGACATGTTAGAAGATAAATTATTTAACCTTGACACTTAATCTTAGAGACTCTTTTTTTTTCCTAATAATAAAATAGGAGAAGATTTATTGTAAAGATTAACTGAAATAAACTGTAAAACACCGTTAAAAATAACTTTCATTTTGTGGAATATAAAAGAAGCAAAGTAAATAGGGACTTTCTCTAATATTTTTTATATACCCATAAAATGCCAAAATAAAGATAAATGCACATTCTCTAAAAAAATTATAGTTTAGCATAAGTGGTTTTAAAGGTACATGGATGTTATATTTTTACTTACAAGGCTACTAAAATGTACTGAAATTACAGGAGCGGGTGGATCTTTCACTTCAGGCAAAATGGAGAAACACAGAGCAGAGTTTTCCTCTGGCCTGAATCAACTAAAAAACTATCAATCAAGGGATTTCAGATACTGGATGACAAGCATGGCAGAATGGTGATCGTTGATAGAAGGGAAACCAATTAGGTAAGCCAAAAATTACCCCAACTTTCCTTGCTGGGAAGGCAGAAATGCAAGTAGAGGAAATTCTGATGGAGCTTCCTGGTGTCCCTGAGGTGAGTATGAAGTGGATACATGTGAAGGTCTCATTGTTCACGGGACAGAATACTGGATAGGAGGCAACTATGCATAGAGAGAGGTGAGTATGAAGTGGTCTCATTGTTCATGGGGCAGGTCTCATTGTTCATGGAGCAGAATACTGGATAGGAGGCAACTATGCAAAGAGAGGAAAGACAGGGACCATATCATGAATGGCTTTCAACCTATTACAAAGAATTTTGAATTTTATCCTGAAAAGTATGAGAAATCACTGAAGGTTTTTAAACCAGCAGATGATAAGATTTATAGAATAAACTAATAGTGTTTTCCCCCCAAATATTTTTATTGCTATCTTCTACTAAATACAAATTACCAAGAATTTGAAAGAAGCCATTATCAAGCTCAACGATATATTTTGACAAGTTAAAAACTTTAAAATATCGTTATAGCTGCCCTATTTTGATTTATTTCACCAGCAATTTTTGGTTAAAATAAACTGCTCAACAACTTTCCCTTGATTATCTGTATGGTTGATTCTAAACCCATGGGTGACTTGTTAGTAAATGATTTGAAAGTAAGACATAATGCAAAAAGATCTTGTAAAGCCTTATTAATTGTTAACTCATTTTGCCTTTAAACTACCTGCTGTACCTCTAAAAGTTGATTATGGGACAAAGACATCAGCAACCCAATAAGAAGAGAATGAGTTTTTTGTTCCATATTTGTAACATGGTACTTTTATTCCCTGCAAGATTCAAATTATCAATCAATCTTAAGTGTTCTTAGGTTTTGAACCTACATAAAGCTTGATTTTTGGGTCAAATTATGAAAGATGCAAATTGACATTTATGACATTAAAGTATGAACTCATTTCATAAACCAGTGAAAGGTAGGCATAAATGCAGCCATTTTTCAGAAAGATTCCTTTTCATGAACAAAATCTGTGCCCTAAGGAATTATGAAAATCAGTCACAAAACCAAAGTAAAACTATGTTATTATAAATTGTCTAACTGTGGCAGTATCTACAATTTCAAATATATAGAACTTTTTAATTCATTAATTCAATTTTCATTAACTTTGCCTCCTGAGAAATTACAGAAATAAGTTTATATGTATGAATTTTCTATCAAGGTATATCTGAATATAAAAATTAATGAGATAGTATACATTCTTTATTTATACCAAGTATTTGAAATCATTGTGTATTTACAGCACATCTCAATTCAAACACCAACATTTCATCAGAAATACTTGATATAGTATTTAGAAATATTATAATATTCCAGTTAGTATATAGCATATAGAACTACAGTATTCTAATATACAGTATACTAATACAGTATTTAGAAATATTAAGTATAGCATTTAGATTTCATAAAATTTACAGTTGAAAGAGGCAATTTATATGCTCAAGTTGTTCAAAAATGCTTGAAGCTTTCCATATAATTAAATCAAGTATTTTATATTTAAATTAAAATTTAGAATTTAGTTTCTCAGTCATATGAGCCACAGGTCAAGTGCTTAACTAGCTGCCACATGTGGCTAGTGTCTACTATACTGGACAGGCAGTTCTTAAATATGGTAATCCTTACTCACAGACATTACCCATGTATATCACTAATATATATTAGTAGGAGATGTGAGCATGAAGTACTGTTTTGTATCCCATACCAATCCCATAAAAGCCCCAAGTCAGTCTTCCCTTGTTGTCATAGTAATAGCAATATAGCAGCTAGAACTGCAATTCTATTGATCGTTTACTTTGGGGATAATAGGTAACTTATATAGCACTTATTACCTGCTAGGCACTTTTCTAATTATTTAACATTTATTAGCTTGGTTAATTCTCCTGACAATGTTATGATGTACAAAACCTGCTGGTTCACTGCACTCTTAATGTCTCAGTAATATTTTCGTATCACCCCCAAACCAAAATAAATATCTCAGATTTCCATGTATTATGTAGTTAGGACCTAATAAGTACATATGTCTTAACAATTTGGAGCAGTCACTTGAAATATATACTAAATAAAAGGTGAAATACTTTTTAATTGACATAATAGATGTACATATTTCCAAAATACATATATTTTAATACATTCATATAGTGTGTAAGATGAAATTAGGATATCAATTTCCTTAATATCTTTTCTTTATGGTAGGAACATTGAAATTATTTTCATCTAGCTATTTTGAAATGTACAATAAATTACTGTTAACTGTAGTCACTCTGTTGCTTCAAACATTGTCTTATTTCTTCTATCTAGCTGTATATTTGTATCCATTAATCAACCTCTCTTCATCTTTACATCACAAGAAATATTATAATTATGTTCTTAAATAATCACAATTACTTACTGATGTGTTTTGGCTCTGTGTCCCCACCCAAATCTCATGTCAAATTGTAATCCCCATATCTCAGGGAAGGGGCATAGAGGGAGGTTATTGGATCAGGGCTATGGATTTCCCCCTTGCTGTTCTCATGATAGTGAGTTCTCATAGAGATCTGGTTGTTTGAAACTGTGTAACACTTCCCTCTTTACTGTCTCTTCCTCCTGCCGGCCATGTGAAGACATGCTTGCTTCCCCTTCACCTTCTACCATGATTGTAAACTTCCCGAGGCATCCCCAGCCATGCTACCCATATGGCCCATGGAACCTCTTTTCTTCACAAGTCAATGAAACCTCTTTTCTTCACAAATTACCCAATCTCAGGTACTTGTTATATTAATAGCAATGTGAGAATGGACGAATATACTTACCAAAGGTATATATATGTCTGTTAGACTTGCACAACATTTCCAATTTTGAAAATCAGGTTGAATATTATCTTTATTTACTGTTCTACATTGATTTTCATTGTAATACTTTTTTTTTTTTCATGATCACTAAAAAATCAAGCTTTGTAAAGATATGACACCACTGAAGGAAATAATACATGATCTAACACTGAAACCACTAACCACTTTGAACTAGTAGTTCGGCTATGTATAGGAGGTTTTGGGTATCAATGTTTCTCTTGAAAATTTCAAATATCCTTTTATGGCCACAGGAATTTGCTTAGCCTTCTTGGTGAACAGTTTTGGAAGTGACAAGGTAGATAATTATTCTCATCATTTAAAATGAGGAAATAAGCATAGAGATTAAGTAATTTTCCCAGAGTCACACAGTGAGTTAGGATAGAACTGGATTTTGAATACAAGTTGTATAGCCCCATTGTCTGTAATTTTTAATATTTTACATTTTTTATTTCCAACAAATACAGCCCAAAGTATGAGAAACAAATCAATTAAGAAGGCATATCATTCCCTGCCTAGCAAACATCAGTTCGGGTCCTAGATCTACCTGTCTTCAGATCCATCTTCTACCCTTTTCCTGCTCTGCTTTGTATTTCAGGGGGTTAAACTCTGCAGGCTATACAAACAAAAATTTTTATCAGGGTCAGCCAACAGAAGACATTACCAAAATATTACAAGAAAAGAGAAAGAGAAAAGCCAGGATACCTCTACTAATTCCTCTCAGTTCCTTTCCCATAGTTTCAGCCCCAGCCAGGTGACCCAGGTCCTTGAGCTGTAGTACATGCAGCGCAGAAATGTAGTGGCTTCTGACTGTGCCTCCCTGTTTGACTTCTCAGCTATTCAATCGCTGCATATAATCCACTCACTGAAAGAGTATCCCTTTGTCCTAGAATATTCCTGACACTTGCTAATACTTTTCCCAACAAGTATAAGGTTTGGATGATCAATGCAGTAGTTCTCAAACCTGTATACACATCAAAATAACCTGCAGGAGTTTTTTTAAAATGCAGATTCCTAAGCCATACCAAAAACAAACTGAACTGGAAAATCAGGAGTTAGGGCCTAGGAATTTATACTGACCCGAGAGACTGGGGGCAACCAACACTAATTTTAAAAACCCAAACAAGCAAACAAAAAAACAAACCAATCTTATGTAGCTGAAATTGGAACTACTTAAATCCCACAGAATATACAAAATGATTGTTAAATTAACTCTTAAGTGCATGGTATCATGTTAAAATTCAAGCGGAATTTTTACAGTCAGGACAAAAAACTAAAATAAACGTTTCTTTTGAGATTAAAGAATAACAATTAAATGGATACTCTTGCATACAGTCACCAGGCAAAGAAAAAGAAAATGATCTTATATTCTGCAATGTGATCTCCTTGTCTAACATCAAAATGAAACCAAGATCTAGAATTCTGTACAAATAATTCCTTTACTTTTTAGTTTTATGTTTGGATTTTTTTTCAATCTATGAATAAATCTTCAAATAATATTATTAGGTTGCCTGTTTTTGAACTTAAAAAACAAACAAACAAACATGTTTTGAACTATCTGTCCTGGTAATTTCTAGCCAATTGACCCAACCAGCTAAGGCCTCAGTCATCACAGAGCAAAAATGAAATATCCCTCATTGTGGTCCTGCCCAAATTTCTGACCCACAAAATCATTAATATAACAAAATGGTTGTTTTATACCACTGTTTTGTGGTAGTTTGTTATGTGGCCAAAGATAACTAAAACAAGGTTTTATTTAAAAGTTCATACTTTTTCTTTGAATATGGTATTTTCCTGGGGAAGACTCATGAGGAAACACATTCTCTCAAACATATGTACTGAATTACATTAGGATCTGCATAGTTAAGATGAGTTTTCAATAATCAGTAAAATTGATGATTTGTCATGTACTTTATACAATGCTATCATAATGTATCTGGAGAGCCTGGAATGCTATTCTTAATTTAAAATTAACTTTAATACTAACATCTTGCTTAGGTATTTGAATGCTGTAACATTGGCAAAGAAAGAAAAACAGAAAGGTTTTCCTCTCAAAAAAGCACCTGAAATGCCAATAGTGATGATACATATCATTTTATTAAATCAGATAGAAAGATAAAAGGGCCTTCAGTCACAAGGAATACAGGGAAGTAAAAACATGTTTTGCTTGTTCATTTTTTTTTAGTATTCTATTCATTTGACTACTTAAATTTCACCAAATATCATACTGCATAAACTTCTATTGCTAAGACAAAAGGTATGACCAAAAGAAGTCATGAGACCAATTCTAATTTTACCAATATTTCCACAGCTGACTTCATACTCTGCTTGGAATAGTGCTGCTGGGAGACTGTTACATTTACATCAATGATAGCAACAAGTTTCCATATTATTTTAAGCTCCTCTTTGGCATTTATCTTCAAAATCAGCTAAAAGTCCCTCCAGAATGCCAGTTTTTAAACATACTATTTTTACTTCCACATTATTTTTTTATACTCCAATTATCAGGCAGAATTATATTTTTACCTCAATAAGGAGATTATAAAAATACATACGGTCTGTTCTGGCTAGAAAGTTTAATCTCTATTGGCACCTTTCAAAAGAACACTCGCTCAATGATGGCTACTTATGTCATCAATATTATTAAACCAGTATGATGTCTGGAAGACAATGTAAGAAATTTAGTCTCTGCCACTAACCAACTCTTGAAGAAGGTTTGGCTAGATCTGTGAGATTTAGTTATCTGCCCACTTAGCACACCCTTCCCTCTTACTGCAATGAGAAAAACATTCCTCCAGGGTTCATGGAGAATGCTTTGAAAATCACTAGTCAGATCGGCTTTAAAGTCCTCTTTCCTAATTCTTCAAACTGTTGTTATCATTTAAAATTAAAATAGGTACAGAAACCCAAGTAAGGAAAAACTAGAATTGTACACATAAAACAAAGGAAAGACACTGATGAAAGTGGAAAGCAGTAATATGATAAACTCAGAATAAAGGAAACGACCATATGACTTTATAATCAGATACAATTATTTTCTTACTTCTAGAAAAATGGGCATTTTTATATTCTAGGAGTCATGTTCTCTAAATTATCATTGACTCAAGTTTACTATTTAGAATTTGCCCTTTAGTTCACTCTCTCTTTCCATAATTTTTGCATACGAACTGGGCATTTGGGCTTTTCTGATTTAATTCGAGAAACAAACTTTAAGCACTGAGGATACAGTGGAAAATAAGACATTTTTGTCTTTGAGGAGCTCATATTCCAGAGCAGAAATGGAGCATGAGAGGAAATCAATAAACCTAAATATAGTAACAGAAGAATTTTAACATGAATGCTTAATAATGATTGACAAATAAGTATATGCTAATAACATGCAAACATATGTATAGTTCTTCTATACAAATAACAAATACCTGATTCTGACATTGTCAAAATTTTAGTCCACATTATAACCTTAAACAGAGACTTTTATTTATAATATTTTAATGGACCCCTGTTTCTAGCTTCCCTGCTTTTGCCCTAGGCTCCTTGAGAGTGTTCTCAACATAGCAGTCAGAATAATGCTTTTAAAACATGTTAGACAATGTCACTCATTCCTCTGCTCAAAACTCTGCAATGATTTCCCATTTTACTTAGAATAAAAGCCAGTGTTCATTCAATGGCTTAAAAAGCTCTTGTATGATCAGTCATCTGAGCACTACCACCCTCCCCTATTCCCATTAGCCTTCTGACATCATCTTTTACTCTTACCACTCTTCTTGCTCATTATATGCTCCCCATGTGGGCATCCTTGCTTTTCCTTGAAAACACTAGACACGTGGTATAATTTTGAGGTCTTTACCTTACTCTGGCTTTTCCTTTGCTTGAATGCTATCTACTCAGATTTATCCCCATTCTAACTACTTACCTCTTACAAGCCTTTGCCAATATGTCTTATTCTTGAGACTCTATTTATTGTATGAAAAACTGTAACTAGCTTTATTCACAAACCCATCTTCCCAATAACCCTTTGCTTTTCTCGGGTTGTTTTTCATAGCAAGTATCACTTTCTTATATATTAGACAATTGACCTACTCTGCTTATTATAGGATCTGCCCTACTAGAAGTTAACTTCCATAGTGGCAGGGTTCTTTTTATTCACTGATTTATCCCAAGCACTGAGGAAAGTGCCTGACACATTGTAGGTATTCAATAAATATATGCTGAATAAATGAGCAAATGACCTTTTTCCTAGAATAAAAGAGTACTTCAAGAAAATACTGAGTATATCATTATTTTGAGAAATATATAAGCTCTTTAAAAATACAGCTTTTATTTTCTGACAATCAAATCTTAAATAAGTACATTTTGCTTTTTTAAAAAAGTTTGAAACATGTTAGACAATTAAAAGGGTCATCCATTATTCAATTGTTTTATCCATATTTCTCTAACTATTCAAAAGACTTGGCTATCCCCTATGCCTTTCCTCTATCATCTATGTTTCCTATCTTTTTTTTTTTTTGAGACAGAGTTTCACTCTTGTTACCCAGGCTGGAGTGCAATGGCGCGATCTTGGCTCACTGCAACTTCCACCTCCTGGGTTCAGGCAATTCTCCTGCCTCAGCCTCCTGAGTAGCTGGGATTACAGGCACGCGCCACCATGCCCAGCTCGTTTTTTGTATTTTTAGTAGAGACGAGGTTTCACCATGTTGACCAGGATGGTCTCGATCTCTTGACCTCGTGATCCACCCGTGTCGGCCTCCCAAACTGCTGGGATTACAGGCGTGAGCCACCACGCCCGGCCTTGTTTCCTATCTTTTAAATCCTCTTAACATCTGATAAAAAGCTGGTTAAGACTGAGTCAAGCTAAATGTTGGGAAACCTAGGACAAGTTAAAAGATTGCCAATACATCAATGCAGATCAATCATTAAAAGATGAGGTGTATTTTAGAGGAACAAGCACTAAGCCTGAGGGATAAATTAAGATTTTAATCCTAGTAGAACAAGTTATTTGTTGTATGACAGGATCTCTGTTACTTCATCTCAAAAACTGTTACAGAAATCCTAATCCTACATTTAATCCTAATATTCTACAGTCAATGTGATGAAATGAAATAAATGAATGTGAATGTACATTAGAGATTGTTAAGTTTTGCTGAAATGTTGAGCTATTGTTATTTTTACAACTGTAGTTTCATAGTCTAATCCATATAAAAGACACCCATATTAAAATCCTTGATTATTCAGAAATCTTTGTAGATTATATACCTTTGTTAAAGTACATTCTTCTCATTTAACAAATATTTATGAACAAAGTATAGCTGATTTTTACATGATAATTAACATTGAATGAATGAATGAATGTGTTAACGTATGAATTTACTTAGTTTTAATGAAACTGAAGTAGCTCATGAAAAGTTAAGTATTACAGGGCAACTTTATTTAAAGAATATTTGTAACTGTATCATTTATAATGCAGTAGATCAGAGGCATCTCTTCTATTTTACTTGCTATGTTTGTTACTGGATTGATCCCTTTGCTCCTTCAATAATAGGGTATCAAGTATTTATTGATACCCTATTACGACCAGCAACTGTTATAGGTATTAGATCTATATCAGTAAGGGAAACATGTTTCTGCTGTCATGGTAGTTATATTATAGTTGGGGTAAATAGACAATAATTATTTATAACAAATCTGTACTATGCCAAAGGGCAATAATGTTGTAGACAAAATATAAAGCAAGGGTAAGGAATTACAAAATACTGGGGTTGAGGCATAAATTTGATACTTTACACAGAAAAGTCTGACAGAAGACATTCAATTAGAGACCTGAAAGAAATGAAGGAATGTGCCACAGAATTTCTGGGAAGTGGAGATGGTTTGGAAGTGCAAACATGCTAGGAGTACTTAAAGAACAAGAAGGCAGCTGGGCAGCTCGTGGGGCTGGAATGGAATAAAAAAACAGGGGTCCAGCCAGGCGCAGTGGCTCATGCCTGTAGTCCCAGCACTTTGGGAGGCTGAGGCGGGCAGATCACAAGGTCAAGAGATCGAGACCATCCTGGCCAACATGATGAAACCTCATCTCTACTAAAATTAGAAAAATTAGTTAGGCATGGTGGTGGGCACCTGTAGTCCCAGCTACTTGGGAGGCTGAGGCAGAAGAATTGCTTGAACCTGGGAGGTGGAGGTTGCAGTGAGCCGAGATTGCGCCACTGCACTCTAGCCTGGCAACAGAGCAAGACTCTATTTAAAAAAAAAAAAAAAAAAAAAAAAAAAACAGGGTTCCACATAGCAAAGAAAAAACATGATCTAATTTGTTTTTAAAAAGGATAACTTGCCCTGTTGTTGAGACTATAGAAGTATTTTTTTTTTTATTGTATTTTAGGTTTTGGGGTACATGTGAAAAACATGCAAGGTTGTTGCATAGGTGCATACGTGGCAGTATGATTTGCTGCCTCCCTCCCCTTCACCTATATCTGGCATTTCTCCCCATGCTATCCCTCCCCAACTCCCCACCCTCCCGCTATCCCCCCTCCCCGCCAACAGACCCCCGTGTATAGTGCTCCCCTCCCTGTGTCCATGTGTTCTCCTTGTTCAACACCTGCCTATGAGTGAGAACATGGGGTGTTTGATTTTGTGTTCTTGTGTCAGTTTGCTGAGAATGATGTTTTCCAGGTTCATCCATGTCCCCACGAAGGATGTGAACTCCTTGTTTTTAATGGCTGCATAATATTCCATGGTGTATGAGACTATAGAAGTATTTTAATGGCAGAAGCTGGGAGTCAAGTCAAAAGACAAAATTCTAGTTAGGAGATGATGGTGGCCTGGACGAGGGTGGTAATGCTAAGGTGATAGGTATGGGTCAGATTTCATATACACCTTGAAGGTAGAGTTAATGGGATTTCCGACAGAAGTGTACTGGCATATAAAAAGGATGAGTATTCTTTTTTTTTTGATTAAAAGAATTTTATTTTGCCTAAGCAAATAGAAAAGCTAGAATTGCCTTTAACAGATAGGTTGGACTCAGGGCAACGCAGGTTGTAAGGAGAAGATCAAAAATTTTGTTTAAACATATTAGATCTGAGATTTTTATTAGCCAGCTAGTGGAAATGCTAACTAAGCAGTTGGATGGATAAGGCTGAGGATAAAAAACATGGAGTCATCACTGTGTAGATAGTTACGTATGAGACTAGGTAAGATTACTGAAGGAATGGGTGTAAATAGAAAAGAGGTCTGTAGAATGAGCATTGAAGAAGAACAAATATTAGGAGGAAAGGAGAAAGGACACATGAAGAGTCTGAGAAGGAACAGTCCAGACAGGGGAAAAAAAAAAGAATCCAAATAAAATCATTTGAAGGAATAGGAAGCAGTCAACTATGGCACATGGCTTATGTGTTTATCTAAGTTGAGAACTAACCGCTGAATTTGGCATTGTGGATACCACCAGGGTCTTTGACAAGAAGAGTTTTGGTAGAGTTGTGGGGTGGGGCAGTTGAAAGCCTTATCTGGAGGAGTCTAAGAAAGAATAGAGGGGGAGGAATTCAAAACAGTGAATATAGACAACGGATAACATACTACAAAGGAGAAGTATTCTTCACCACTCTAATTGTACTTCGATGTTAGCTGAGTGACTGACTCCAAATTAATAAAAGCAGGAGAAACAACTGCTATGGTAACAATAATTAGCATTTTATTTAAATAATTATTATTTTATCACTTATACCTTACTCACCATAAGGAAGATGAGGTGACTGAGGCTTAGAGTAACTTGCCCAATGTCAGAGAGTTGAGGGAAGACTGAAAGTAATCCTGTATTCCAGAGAGACTTTTATCATTTAAGTTAAAAAAAAAATTAGCCACAGTATATATATGAGTATTTGGATGCCACACAAGGGGAAAAAAAGCCTTCTGGTTTACATAAACAAAGAAATGCAGTCATTTATACAAGCAAAATTACTTTAAACATATCTTTTCCTATCCTGTCTTATAACTATCCTGATTGCTTCCAAAGGAGTTAATTATTAAGTATGTTATTAAGCAGTACATTGTGTCCTAAAAATTGAGTAAAAAGGAGAGCTCCTGATTTATAGTGTACTCCATTTTTGGCATTTACATTCACTGCACTTGAGAATATAAATGTACATTTTAAGTCACTCAAAATAAAACTGTATTCATGAAATTAGATGTGATTCCTTAATGTCATGAGATTGTTAAGGGCAAAATAAAAAAATAAAATAAAGGCTAATTTTGTTGTCCACTTCAATTCCCTGCAAACAGGTAGATAATTTTTTGAAATTCCAAGCTTAGACAAGCTTTTATTCTATTTTTCCTCATGATGTGTATGCTGCTATATTAATAAGAGAAAAAAAATGGGTCAAGCCCTGTTAGATATTCAGTGTGGGTGGAAATCCTTTGACGAGCTTTCTGGGGATGCCTGTAACATGGGAGTAGCTGTTGAGATTCCAGGAGAAAAGATAAAATTCTGTCAGTAGCAGTATCTCTTACAAATAAACCCTTTCACACCCACTAAAAAGGAGGTTAGAAAGGTGCCTGAAAACTAGCAATTAACCAATATCATTGTAAAATTTTAGTGTAGAGAATCCTACGCTGAGCCTACATGCTGCCCACAATATGTTCCTTTTAACATACTTGCTGATACGAAACATGCTCCAAGACACAAAAGAAATAAAAGTGTTAATAAGAAAAGTACTTTTTAAATTATTCCATGAATCTAAATATCTTTAATTATATAACAACTTAATATTATATAGTATACCTTTTTTTCTTTCAAAAAAATGATTAATCTTATGTATAGGAGTTTGTATGCCAAATATGAATTTTTCAGATTCAATGAAAACAAACTAGTATTATTCAAAATTAAAGTTTATTTATAATATAGAGTATCTAAATATCTTTTTCTAGTAATAATATATATAATTCCCATACAGATTCTTTTGGTACAGGACTGCAAGTGGAAATAGTAGTGAAAACTAGTTTCTCCATAGTAAAAGCTAGTAGTAAGGATTTTGACCTCATTGGAAGATAGATATGGCATATCTAGTCAGGGTTTATCACTTAACATTACTACATAAATATTTACTGAGAAAGTGAATCTGCAGTTTACTCCACAATCCTCTCTAGAACTTAGACCTAGACTTATAACGTATTTTAAAGAGTAGTCTAGATATTTTTAAAGGTTCTATTTATATTGTACAATGCAAATTAAGATAAACTCAGCCCATTATATCTAATTTCTATTTTATACATTTGATATAGAAAATGAAAAATCATCATCCATTCATTTATTCATCTAACCATCCATTCATTATGATATTGAGTATATCCTATGTGCCAGGAACTATAGAAAATTTTGAAAGTACAAAGTCTGTTAAGACATAGCAATACTTCAAGGAGCATATAATATATGGAAGTAAACCGACAGAATGATGAAAAGTTTGGATAAAGGTGGCACAGGGTGTGCTAAGGAACAGGAGAGAAAAATTTAAATCAAATTGGAAGTATCTGGGTGATTTCACAGAGAAAATAGTGCCAAGTCTTGAAACCCAAGTGGGGTGAATAACACTAGGTAAATAAACAGCACATAGACATGGAGAGTGATATGGCACAACATTGTGAATTAATGTACAAGTAGTTTAGATTTCAAGGAGGGTAGGAGAAGACTGTTGTAAAGTCATAAGAGATGAATTTAGAGAAAAGAAAGGTCATATCCTCAATGGCCCCCTGTGGTAAGCAGAAAAGTTTAACTTTATTCTGAAAGTAATGATGCATCATTGAAAAACTGTAAGAATTTTACCATAGGAAAAAAAGCCTGTTTTATAAAAGTATTCTTTGAATAGCTTACTTAATTTGATCAACGATACCTTAATCCGTGACATCTTATTATTTTATATTTTATTTCTCCTATGAAATGTCCACAATATATTCTATGTAATAATAAGTACTCTTCCTTCTTGTAATTATTTGTTGAAATGATATTTTATTTAAATAACATAGTTATTCCATGCTATAAAGGCAAGGCATATTACCTTGGCATTTATTATTTTTGGGTCCTGGCATTTATCTTAAATAAATACTTGTTAATTATCTGTCTTTCCTGAGAAAGTAAGAAGTCATTATGTGGAGCTTTTATCCAGCTGTAATACCAGAATATGGTTTAATATCTGCCCCAAAACAGTATCTTAAATTGAATTAAATCAGCAACAATGCTAACAGAGAAAATAAGAGTATATATTCCCCAAATAATTTAAGTTTGAATTTAGAATATGTTTGGTAATTTCCCTTCCAGGAGATTTACTTACCTGATCTCACAGAGGTTTACTTGTCTATCTATTAGATAATGAGCTCTGTCTTGTGGTACACAGGCCTTATTTTGAGCTTCTGAGCATTCCCCATGCCAAGTCTATTTCCCCATACACAGCAGGCACTAAAATGTACATTGAATTGTGCATTAAATTTAGATTGTATTCTCTCAGGAAAAAATAGAAAGAAAATACTAAAGCAGATAATCCAATCCAGCAGCTGTTTGTCTCAGTTTTACTTTAAATATCAGGCAAAAATGGGGGTGTCGAGAACAGGAGGATTATACATGTAATTATAGCAAACTCATTTTGATTTAATTAGTTGATGACTTAGAGAAAATACAACTATTGTTTTCATTCTTTTAATAACTCAGAAGCCCAAACATAAAGGGTTCTACTAAAATTTTCTCATATGTAATAGAATATGTCTCTAAATATGTATTATTTACCCAAGATAAAATGAAGTCTTTCTAGGTATAGTCATTCTTGTACTGAACAAGCTGCTATTCTTATCCTGTACCATATGGATATGTTCAAATGACGTAGGCAATAAAAATGGATTATCTCAAGTTTGTGAAGAGGTAATTCATTTTCTCATAGTTATCATAATATAAATATCATTTGCATTTCAAACATTCACATTGACTTCCATGAATCAGTTTTGAAACTTAAAGCCAAATATTCTGAGAATAAATATATAACAGTACTTAGGAATGGATGCAGAGGTGTTAATTATAATATATTGGTCTATAGTTAAATATGTATTTGTCTAAGACAAAAAAAGACTTTATTTAAAATAAACACAGATTCTGTCTCCTTATGTCAGTAATAAGCTAATTAATCAACAATGAATTTAAATGTACAAATAATGAAAGTGACCCAGGAATTAGCCTTGCAGAATTTTCAGGCTTCAGAACAAGAAATGGCTAAAAATTAAACCTTGCAAAACCTTCCACCTTCTTTACTGAGAAAAAAGTAGATTCCAGAAAGCCAGCAGCATATAAATACAGGAGAGAGTCAAAGAATAGGAGACACATAAGAAAGAACTTCTGATTGATTCATAACATTCGTATGATATTAGTTATTTTTATCTAAAGCCAAAAAGTGATGGAAAAATCAAAATCATAAAAAGTAAGTCTGGGGGTTAAAACAAGACAATAATACAGCTCAACACAGTAGTGTCTGTAATTGTAACAGGCTGTCTCAGTCCATTCAGGGTGCTATAACAAAACATCTTAGACTGGGTAATTTATTGAAACAGAAATTTATTTCTCATAGTTCTAGAGGCTGGGAAGTCCAAGATCAAAATGCCAGCAGATTTAGTGTCTGGTGAAGGCATGTTCCCTGCTTAAAGGGAGCCTCTTGCTGTATCCTCACATGGCAGAAGGACAAAGCAGCTCCCTACAATCTTTTATAAGACCATTAATTCCATTCCTGAGGGTACAATAGTCATAACTTAATCACTTCCCCAAAGACCTCACTTCTCAATAATATTAGGTTCCAGCACAGGAATTTGGGGAAGACACTAATATTCAGACCATTGCACAGGCACAGCATTCAGTATTTACACTGACAAGGGAAGAAAGTTTATAACAAAAGACAGATGCCAGAGTACTTTACAAGGTGAGGGAAGTTGAATGCAGTGTTCCAGGCCTCAAATCTTAAAACAATTCTATCTGTGCATGTTAAGGAACTAAGCAGGTAAAGATAGGAAATAATTGCCCATCATCATCTTGGTGTATGCCAGTGAAACTTTCCAAGCTCTTAGCATAATGACAATAATAATTAGTATAACTATGTATTAACTTACATAATAATTATAATAAAGCAACCACAGCTAACATTTATTAAACAATTTTATAATCAACAATTTAATTGCATAAACTTATTTAGTCTTCATAACAGCCCATGAGGTAGGTATTAATAATACCTCATTTTAAAGGTATAAAAATACAGACTTAGAAAGATTAAGTCATTGATCTAAAAATCTCATAGCTAGAAAGAGGCAGAACGAAGACTCTAAATTAAGACTGTTTGATTCTAAAATCTAGACTACTTTCTCACATCTGTGGGGATGGACATTTGAAATAAGCCAGATCCAGATGAGTTCAAAGAGGGAGGAACCAGCTAGAAATAAAGAAGTTTCAGATATCTTCTAAGTTTCTGGCACAAATTAAATTAAAAAATAGCATATCCAAGCAGGGATATGACATGTGTTAGACATAGTTTGTCTTCAATGAACACTTAATATACAACAATACTTAATTTATCTTCATGTGATGTACTATGATATTCTTATTCCATTCCATTAAATTCTGATCAGGACCCAATAAATGATTTCATGACTCATTAATAAGATACTCTACACAGTGGTCTAAGCCTAATTCTGTCATTTCTACGAAGCATGTACTATTATTGTCTCCATTTTTAAAGATGAGAAAACTGAGTAGCAGAGTGGTTTAGTAACTTACATACTTATGGAATAAACATATATGGCTCAAGCCATGGGACTATGTTTAGTAGACTGAAGTCAAGTTTTACCTCCTCAAACAAACAGCTTCAGCTTACAAGGCTAACATCTTCTAGGCAAAAGTTATATTGAATAATATTCAATGGGATAAAATACAATATCCTGTTTTAGTTATGTTTGTGTTACCAAAAACAATTAACAGGTAACAGACCATCATCAATAGTTCAAAATGGTCTAGTTAATTTTTCCAAGTTGTCTTTTTTCATACTTGTTTAAATTTGTGAAAATTCTTTCACTTTGATAGCGCATGACAGAACAGACCTCCCACGGTTAGTAAGATTAATAACAACTGTGTCTCATATCTAATCTTAGAAGTCTAAATTTTAGGTAGATAGGGCTTTTTATTCTTTTATGTGATTTTACATTGGCCTTGGAGTCAAAATGCCTGGGTTTCAGTTTTGACTCTGTTCAACGATGTGACTAAATTGCTTCTTGAAGAATACTGTAGTGGGGTAGAAAGAATACAAGCAGCAAACCTGATGATATGAGTTCTAGACTTGTCATTGCTCTAGCTTCCTGTGTAAATTTGACCAAAAATTAAAAATGGTGGCTTAAAAGAAAGAGAAGGAAAATTATAAACTTCAAGTGCTAGAAAATAAGACTACACAACTTAGTGAGATCATGTGGGTAGTTTAGAATAGATTATATTATATGGATAAATATTTTTGTAACTCTCTAATCATATTACTATGTTAGCTGGCTTCCCTCTTTTTGCTCCATAGTAATATAATTTGTTTGTTTAATCTTTTCTGAAAACAAATCAATGAAAGTTCAAATAGTATAAATCACTAAAAATAGTCCCCAAAGATCTGGCAAAATACAGAAAACCTACCTCTTCTTACCAAATGTTAGTTTGAACTTTGATTCAAGGCAGTGGAGCCAGTTAGGAAAAAGGTTAAGAATGTTCCATTCACACCCATTGCCTCAGAGACACAAGAGAGCACTAGAAGGAACCTGTTCCTTGATGTGTATACTCACTTCACAAATAAAACATAGAAATGAAATGATAAGAGAAGATATAAAAAGGATTTAGCAGAAAACAGAAAGTCAACAAATTAAATAAGATTATAACTTCTAATAGCTCAATTAAAACTTGAACAATATTGACAGTAAAAACCATAAACAATACTATAGAAAATAAAATCCTTAACCCAGAGAATAATCTCAAAGAGATTTCGCAGAATACTGCAGTAAAGTGAAAATAGCTGGAAACACTAAGAGATTAAATAAAAGACATGCAGGACAGATAAGATACATCTAACCAACAAATAATAAGGCTCATAAGGTAGAAAATAGAAATAAGGGTAGAGAAAATACTGAAACAAAAAGTCATCTTTGTAGAGGAAAGACCTGATCCACAGGACAAAAACTGTTCATGGAGTATAAAGAAAATTAACTAAAAGTGACCAATCAGTAATATTTCTAAGTAAAATTTATAAATATCAAAAATTTTCAAAGAACTATATCTAATAAGCATCCAGCCTGGGGTTGAAAAGAACAAGTGAGAAACAGATTTTCAAGGAACAGAAAAAAAAAAACAAACAAAAAACTAGCTTGACCTCAGACCTCCACAATACAACAACCAGAAGAAAATGAGTGATATCTATAAAATTTCCCAAATACTATACTCTATCAATTTATTGCCCAGGTAAGAAGGCATGAGAAACACTGTTTCCTCAGGTAAACAAAAGCTTAGATGTATCCTTTCTGCATATTTATAGAAAAACTAAATAAAGATATAATCAATTTACTGAGACATGAACCCACATAATGAACTCAAAATGGTACTGAACATATCATAAAAAGGCTAGTAGGCTCATTGAAATAAATTATAATGACTTAAGTGTAAAGAATTATTTTAGATAATATAGCCAAAAATGCAAATGCTAACTAATAGTTATCACAAGATGTATCTGAAACCCAAGATAGTATTTAAAATGCCGAGAAGTAGGGTAGCAGAAGAAGAAAAAATACAAATAAAGGAGTATTAATTTGTCAACTTACATGATGGTGGATAATCAATGAATATTATTTTATTCTGCATACTTAAAAAGTGTTTAAATACTTTTTATCTTAAAAAGTACTAAATTAAAAAATAAGTAAATTAAAAAATAAAAGGCATGTCACTAAATCATTAGTAAAAAGGTAAAACCAAATATATATAATGAACACAAGAAATTATAAAAGTTCAATAAAACACAAAATAAAAAACAAAAATAAAAAATACAAAACAGGTGTATCCTGATATAACCACCCTTTTATAGAAAACACACTCAGATTTGTTTACGCAAAATACATCAGGTATTTGCTGTTAATTAAATAACCAACAATATGAATATAGATAACAATACTCTAAAACCACTAAAATCATGTGTTTTAAAATAATTTAATGAAACAGGAATTTGCTGATAATATATATGTAGAATCCATTTAGTAAATTTAGCAAAATATATATACATGTGGCATATATGAACATATCTGCATAGATAACCAAAGTAATTAGAAGGAAATATTCCAACTGTTTACACTGGTGTTAGTACTATGAATTATTTTAGTATTTTTCTCAATACTTTCCTGCATTTTATAATTTTAATTTAGAAAAAAATTCACTAAGAAACACAAAATACCAGAATAACTGGAAGGATACATCTGCCTTCTGGATTGGGATACAAAATAAAGATGTCAATTCTTTATAACAAATTATGCATTTAATACAATTAATCAAAATGAATTTGAAACTTTGCCAGGATATTTTAACATTTTAGACGTACAAAAAGTGAAAGTGTCCTTAATAGTTCAAATAAGAAATAGTACATATAATGAAATACTGACAATTAGAAAGATGAAAGACATAAAACCACTAACGTTGATTACCTAAAGTGGTAGAATCATGGGTGAGTTTATATTTTTCTATTATATATTTACCCCAGTAAGCATATCTACTTTTATAAAATGTTGAAAATAACAGGTCATTATATTTTTCGAATCCACTTAAAATAATAGTAAAATGATGGAATGATTTTCATTTTCTTTATACATACATATATTCTCTAACCTTAGTATACACAGTATGTATTATTTCTAAATTCAGAAGATAAAAAACTTTGATTTTTAAAACTGTCTTCCAACATCCATCTTCTACTACGTTAAAAAGTCAACCAACACCTCACTGCTCCAATTTAAATGTGTTTCCTCTTATACAGTCAGTCTTCAGAGGAAATAGGGAAAAGTTTCAGTCTTCAAACAACAGGTGATCTGACATGTCATCTTTTCTGAAAGAGCTAAAACGGGTTAGCCTAAAACTCAGCCTTCCCATGAATTCTCAGTTTTCTGTAAAAATGTTAGTTTCTATTTCTGACTTAGTTTTGACAGAATAAAGGACATGAGATTTTTAAAGAGAAACTTAACTCTTCTTTTAGAGTAACAGCAAAATAAATAAAAGAAAAAAATTTCTATATTTCTTCAAAAGATACTCACATTAAAATGACAACATGTTTCACTGTGTGCTCTACTACAGGTTGTAATTACATAAATATTTTTAAGAAGATATGCAATCTATCTTATCTATTCATCCTTTCAACCAACTATCCATCTATCCATTATTCCCAGCAATAATCCCAAACCCAAATTTGTGTTTTTCTTTCTCATGCATACTTTATTACTACATATGTGGATATTAATAAATTATATATATAACATTACTCTGTATTTTCTATTTTGCATATATATGCAGAGATGTAATCATACAATCTCTAGGTTTTACTTAATCATTGTTTTCCCTTTCCCTGAACCTCCCTCCATTGTTAATCCTGTCTTTCTCAAGTTCTCCATGATTATATATACAAGCGATATATGCATAAAGCTCACAGGAAGTGTAAAAAAAACTTTCCTTAGATATTCTTTTACTTAGATGGAATAGGTTCTAAGCAGATTATATATATATTATATTAAGAGATATCCACCCAAAATAGATGAAGATATCTTTTTCTGCATATCCTCACTAGCAAAATTACGTTTTCCGGTGTATTATACCATTATTATTTTTATTGCCCTCATTATTGCTACTGAACTGGAGCATCTTTTCATAGTTTAATCATTTACGAATCACCCTTCTATAGGTTTTTTCTTCTCTCTAGTTTTGTAAGAACTCTTCCTATATATCAATCTTTTTCCTATCTTCTATATTATTAACATTTATTTTCCAAATTAGCTGTTAGAAATTACCAAACTCTTCTTGCCATGTTTTTAAAAATTATATAATCATATTTTATAGATCTACGATTTCTAGTCTTAAGAAGAGTCTCACCCCTAGATTGTGGATGTAGCCTCTCCAATTTTCTCATAGAACTTGCATTTTCAAATTTTCACATATTTTTTGCACCATCTAGAAGTTATTTTTAAATCAAAATTTTTAAATTGGTTTATTTTATTTTCTTCAAGTCTGACAGACACTGTAACAGCATCATTTATTTAATAATCCACCACTTTCTCAATGAATTAAAATAATTTTATCTTCAACTAAATTCCTTTGTTTAGCAGACTCAATTTTTGGATTCTTTTCTCCATTAATCTACTTGCCTATTCTTCTATCAATGTTTTATTGATTCATTACAATTATTTTACAGTGTAATCTGACATCTGGTAAGGCAGGTTTCCTCTCATTTTTTAATTCAAAAGACATCTTGTCACTTTTTGCCCCATATAAACTAAGGATCACATCATCCAAATTTAAAAAACAATATACATGTGCAATACATGTATATATGAATTTCTAGAGCATTAACTCTTTTTATTCATATCTTTCTAATCTGTCTATCCATCCTGCATCCATCCATCCATCCATCCATCCATCCATCCATACCTACATAGATCTTGAGACAGGATCTTGCTCTGCTGCCAAGGTTGGAGTACAATGGCGTAACTACAGCCCACTGCAATTTCAACTTCCTTAGTACCACCACAGCCTCCTGAGTACCTGGGACGACAGGTGCACACCACCATTTCTCTGCAAGAAATGGTGTCTCGCTATGTTGCCAGGAATGGTCTCTAACTCCTGGGCTCAAGAGATCCTCCTGCCCTGGTCTCACAAAGTGATGGGGTTACAGGCATGAACCTCTTCACTCTACCCTCTTTTTATAATATTAATTCTCTCTACCTCGAAACAAATATGTCTTCCCTTTTGTTCACATCTTCTTGTGTGCCCTTCAAAAAGATTATAGTTTTCTTTCATTTGGAAGTTTGCTTTTTGTTAAATTTATTACTAAATATTTTATATAATTTTAGCTGCTTTTGTGTATAGCCTATTTTTTCCCATTTCCCTTTCTAGGTACTGTTGGGGCTCAGAAAACAATACCCTCAAATGAAGGACTAAGAAGCAGCCTTAGAAGCAAAGTTACCTTCTGACTACCTCTTTACCTCCTGTCTCTCATACTCCTCAGAGGCAAGATACTAGAATCCCTCTTCCCCAAGGTGGGTCATAGAAACCAGTATCCCTTTTCTCCAAAGCCAGCTTTAAAGCCTAAAATATTACTCTAACCTCCCCCATAGAAACCAGAACCTTTTTTCTCCAAAGCCAGCTTCAAAGCCTAAAATATTACTCTAGCCTACCCCACTTCTTTCTGTAGTAGATGGCCATAACGAAATTAAGACACTCTCATTCCACAGGAGTCCTGCCTTCATAGCCAGGAGAAAAGAATGCTGCATACAGAGCCTTGAGTTCCTCCAACTCAGTCAGTTGATCAGATAAATTTGCTATTCTTTTCTCTTGTCAACCTGTCTTTGTTATAGGGGTATCAACTGTGACCCTTATGTTGGAAAAGAAAGAGATTACTTCCTTTTTGTCCCTAGAGTTCTTCTATTCTGAATAGAGTTTGAAATTTTTATCTAATCATCTTTTCATCTTATTAATTTTTATGTAGTTTGAGTTTTGAACTCTTCAGTAAATCATTATAAGAAGAATATTCTAACTTTCATTAGCCTTTGTCAGACCTTGAAAAAATGTAGAGAAATAATATTTATAGAAATTAAATCCTATTTACATCCTAATTTTGTCTTAAATAGTTATAGTACTTCACATTTTAGGAAAATAATTACTGCTTGTCCTTGATTGAGAATATTTTACATTTAAGTACTTTCCTTATATTTAACAGAAATTTTAATAAGAATAGCTAGCTGATTATTGTCATGCTTATCAATCTATCATTGATTAAGGCCTGACATGGAATGTCCTGTTTTCATGAAATAAACTTCATTAGGCCATAGGTATTACTGTTTTAATTAAATTACAGGTGAATTAGATATATTAGTATTTTCTTTTCAATTTTTATATTTCTATAGTTCAGCAAACTTAGACTTTTTTTCCATTTTATACTGTCTCTATCAAGATATGGTATTAGGCCAAGCATGGTGGCTCCTATCTATAATCCCTAGTCCTTTGGGAGGTCGAGGTGGGATGATCACTTGAGCTCAGGAGTTAAAGACCAGCCTGAGCAACCAGGAAGAGACCTTATCTCTACTAAAAATAAAAAATTAACCAGCTGCATACCTGTTGTCCCAACTTGAGAAGCTGAGGCAGAAGGATCACTTGAGCCCAGGAAATAGAGGCTGCAGTGAGCTATGATGGCATCACTGCACTCCAGCCTGGGCAATAGAGTGAGAGCTTGCCTCCAAAAAAAAAAAAAAAAAATGATGGGTATTAAAATTATGCTAGATTCATAATATTCACTGAAATAACTTTCCAAATTTACCATGGTCAGAATTAGTGTAATAGGCATTCCTTTTTCCCCTCTTTTTTTTTTTTCCACAATTAGATAACTGCAAATCCATCTGGTCAGGGGCTTTTTTTCTATATACTTCAGTTATCTTCTAATTTCTATTATGGTAATGACATTCAAATTTTATAAATATTAATCAAATTTTATATTTTGTTAGGATATCAATATCAATCATTTTATCTAGGTTTTATAAGTTACCAGAGTTGCAGTTATATGATCTTACGATGAACTTATATGTATCTGTGGTTAGTCTTCTCTCTCAATCTTACTCACACATTTTAGCTCTAGTAATCAGGCTCAAAAGTGATTTTGCTATTTTCAAAGAATGATCTCTAGGGATTTGTTTATCCTTTATACTTTTTCTTCTTTTTTTGTTTATAGTTTCCTTGATTCTAGCTTTTATCTGTATTAATTCCTTCTTCTTGGTTTACTCTGATTTGTTTTCTTGTTCTTATCTAATTTATTATGTTCGACAAAGAAATCATTTTGTCAATGAAGTAAAAAAGTCTCAAGATTTAAGCCAAGGCAGTAATATTTAATACAATGAGATTATGAGACTAGGGAGTAGAATGTATATCCCAGGTCTCTCCCAATAAAGTCGCTTATGCTTTTTAGCAAATCACTTCATCTATCTGGCTAATAGTTTCCACATCTATAAACTGAAAAGAATATATAGTCTGATAGTTCCTGTTAAGTAAAAAAAAAAAATTACACATGATAATATTTGTAAACTTTCAGCTCCATTTGAGAAAGTGGGGTGTTTAAAGGAATAAGAGACATTGAAACAACTGAAATAGGAATCATTGCCTTAAGAAACAACAATATCTTAGGAAAATTCTATTTTTCTATGACAGCAAAATATGACTGGCCCTCCTTATCTGTGTATTCCACATCAATTGATTCAACTAACTGCAGATCAGAAAAAATAAGTGCATCTATACTGAACATGTACAAAACTTTTTTTTACTTGTCATTTTTCCCTAAACAATAAAGTATAACAACTGTTTAAACAGCATTTGCTTTGTATTAGGTAACTAATTTAGAGAAGATTTAAAGTATATAGGAGGATGTGTGTAGGTTACGTGCAAATACTGTACCATTTTATACAAGGGACTTGAGCAAACATGAATTTTGGTATCCACTTCTCCTCAGGTACAAAGGAACTGTTGTATAAACGAGGCCTATACTTTATGAATGTTCACATCATAATCCAGTGAACTCATACAATGTTTCATAAATGTGAATGTTCTAATAAAACTTCTTCTTAAAGAAGGTGCATCTAAGTTACACTGGAGAAGACAGAGAGATTTAAAATATTAAAAATTAGTACCATGTCATTAAACCACGTCTTCATATCATTCTTGGAAGAAATGAAATAATCTAGGGTCAAATGGTAGGTTTCAGGGGCTCCACAACTCCTGTGATCTTGCAAATAAAAGCTTATGTGTATATATTTACAGTTTTATGGGGAGAGTTATATGGGGAGAATCTTATGGGGAGAGTCTAACATTCATTAGATTTGCAGAGAGTTTGGGACCTGAAAAAGGATGTAAATACTATTCTAGATGACGAATTGAACTTTCTATTCTTAGTGACTGATTAAAGTTTTCCACTGTCATACTTTTGGAACTTCACCAAAGAGACCATTTTGTTGTTGAACAGCTACAACTAGTGAAAACTCTAGTTCACATCAAGTCAAAAATTCAACTTCCGATGTGAACTACTGTTCACATCAAGTCAAAATTATCTCTAAAATTCCCATCTATTTTCTTGATTCACAATTTCCCATTCCTAAAAACAGTCCTTTATATATTTGAAGAGAGCCATCTTAGCTCTAAGAAGTTTTTCTCTTATAGGATGATGCCTTTATACAACATATCAGGTAAACTCTACTCCCTAACTCAAAATGTTTCTTTAAAGGCAGATGGTTTCACTACTCATTCAGATAATATATATTTTGAAGAAGTTCTTTAGTTATAGCTGACTTTTTCTGATAGAAGAACAGATCACTCTAGATTTACTTCTGAATTTCAGAAAATTCAAAGGAATCAATTGCATTATGTTAATGTATATGTCCCCATGAGTTCCAGAGAATTCTCACATACTTATTTACTTTGCTAAATTCTTAGAAATGAACTCATAAAAATACTTAAAAATTATTTTTTGGCCATGAGTTATTGTCAAAATATTATTTGTAGATGGATTCCAACCATTTTCATTCTCGTAGGTGGAAGTCATTTTTGTATTTCTTTATATGGATTCAGAAGGGATAATTGGAAAATAGCATTACTTTAAATGGCACTAAAATCATCATTTACATTAATTCTTTTAGGGGAAAAAAAGAGAAAATATTTAATGGAGTAAAATATAGCCCATGCAAAGCAGAACAAATTCCAAGGTGGTAAATCAAGCTCTGTAATCACTCAGAAACAAAATTAAATAAATATACAAGGGTATTACTTACGGATACAACTCTGAAAGATGTTCAGCTAATGCATAAGCAGTCGGGTCTCTGTCCAAGGCATACAGAACAATATCTGACTCCTTCTTTAGAATGGCTTTTGTGTGTCCTCCAGAACCAAATGTCATATCTAGAAAAATCTAGCCAAAACAGAAAAAGAAAATTACAACTTAGCATAAACAAAACTTATTCTTGACAACTATCTCAATTTCTAGAAGTACACAATGATTTTCAGAGTTGACAGTAAATAGGAAAATAATTACAATCATTTTTCCTATAATATGAAATCTGGCTCAATTATGAGTGATCAGTCCAAAAGCACTGATCAGAGTATCAGTAAAATAACCTCTGACACAGACTGGCTAATTCAAGACAAATTTATATTTCTCTCTATAAGGTCAAACTAGTCACACTGTTGTGCTCCCAGCTCTTTAACATGTCCAACACCCAGCTGGTAATAACATTTTTAATAATTTTCATTTGGAGACGGCTTACAATTGGTGTGGTTCATTTTATCTCAATTTCTATTAATGCTTTAAATGAAAATTAATGATAAAAAGAGAAAGAGAAATAGAATAAACATCCTTAACAATAAATACGCACAGGACAAATCAGATAAAATCTGAAAAACTGACAAACTTACAGATTATATCTGTAATAACAAAATAACAAATATGAACTGAAAAAAAAAGCTTTTCAAGTCAAAAGCTTTGGGTAAATTCTAGATTTGACACTAAGTAGCTATGTCTTTGGGATAGTTATTTAAAGTCACAAAATTCCAGTGTCTTTAGCACTTAAAAAGAAAATGAAGAAGAAAAGAATATCATCACCACTTGCCTAATTGATAAGTTAACATGTCATTTCTCATGTAAATCAAAACACTTTTGAGAGTAAAACATTTGTCAGTAGTAATTTTTCCAGGAAACAGGATAGGATGTACTTGAGTACGTATCACTCAGTGCTTGGCTCATTCCAGACATAGAGTATGGTTAATTGAATCTGAATTTACTTCTTGGCTATATTATTTGGCCATACTCTAAAGAGAACGGTCAGGTCACATTTGACAAGAAACCAGACCTGGACCATAAGAAACATATGTGTGTACAAGTTGGTTGATTGTGCAAGACAAGACATTGTCCACGTATTCCCTCAAAGTTATGCTCTTAGTTTAATGGGCCCTTTCAGTAAACTTCACTGGTGTTATGCAAATAAAAACAATTACTCTAATAATATTGACTACAGTGACAAATAACATAAGTCTATTGCCTAGACTTAAAAAATATCTAAACATACAGTTTTCTTAAAGTTCATGTGTAAGGTACATAAGAAGGAAATTCGTGTCATGGATTTGAATATGTCCCTGCTCTGAAAGTTTCCACTTATTTCAGAGAGAGTGGTCAGAAATTGGGCATGTAATTATGCTTTGATTTTTTGGCTCCTATCTACCATGCTGAGTCCTATACTCTGATCAAGTCCTAATAAATGTTAGCCTGCTATTGAAAGAATAACATGGAGGAAATCTTCTGATCAAAATTGGAGGATGGACATAAAATATAAAAAGATACAAATGAGGTAAAAATGTACAATCATTGCTTTTTAACACAAATGTTTTGGTGTAACTTAACTTTGAACTTCTATCACTATCAGCACAAAAGGCATGGCAAAATATATTTTTCACTATTTTTAAACAATATCTTTTTATTTTTAGAAACACTTAAATCTCAAGATCATAATTTCCTTTGCTAATCACTTATTTTATATGTCTACAAATCGGTAAAAATCTTCCAATAGGCTGGGCGCAGTGGCTCACACCTGTAATCCCAGCACTTTGGGAGGCCGAGATGGGCAGATCATGAGGTCAGGAGGTCCAGACCAGCCTGACCAACATGGTGAAACCTTGTCTTTACTAAAAATACAAAAATTAGCCAGGTGTGGTCATGCACGCCTGTAGTCCCAGCTACTGAGGAGGCTGAGGCAGGATAAACACTTGAACTTGGGTGGTGGAGGTTGCAGTGAGCCAAGATCACACCACTGCACTCCAGCCTGGGCGACAGAGCAAGACTCTGTCTCAAAAAAAAAAAAAAAAAAAATCTTCCACTACACATTACATCTGTTTAAAACTTTTGATAAGTTCAACATAATTTAACCAAATAATATTTTTCCCAGGCAAAATCATAAACTACTTCCTTGTGATGGGATCAATACCAAGCCATGCAATAACTAGACTTAAACTAAAAGTATATTAAATAAAACAAGTTAGATATGATTACCCTTATCCCAAGACAAGAAAGTACCAATTAGCATTTAAAGGAAAATCAGCATCATTAGCAATAGTCTGAAAAATGTGAGTGATTATAATTTACATGATTATTTTTTAATATATCATGATTATGCCCTTGAAGATATACTGACAATCAAGAAAGCTTCCACAGGGGGAAAAATATATTATTACCAGTCACGTGTAACACAGAAAGCAAAAAGTGCCGACAAATGGAATTTATAAAATTAGAAGTGAAACCCACCATAAGCCCTGAGTTAATACATGATTGGAGCGATCAACTCTCATTTTTACAATTCTAATATTCATTGTTCATCACATATAATAGTGATACTTTGGCCTCATGAGCCACCTAGCACTACAATTGAAAAGGGAGTCAATTAGTTTTTCCCTTCCTCTAGGTCACTAACACAAGACCACAGTTTAAAATCTGTAAGAGTTGCAAATAAAATAAGGCAACTGGTCAATTTTTGTGGCTAAGAAATGCACGAGAACAAATAAATCTGAATGTTTCAAAGTATCCCTTCTATGGATCTCATCTATATATATATTTCAAATGTATATTTTGTGCTCCAAACATATATGGAATTCCTTCTTTGAAATTACCTGATATATCTAAAAAAAAACCTCACATTTGATACTAACTTTATTCTGGTTATGTCACTGACTACCCATATAACCCTAAACAAATCACTTGAATTCGTCAGGCTTCAATTGTTTCATTTAAGAAGAAATGGGAATAAAAGATACCCCTGTTTATCTCACAAAGATTTATAAAGATTACCTACGTCATCATTACAATCACGAAGGATGTGTCATTAGATGTTACATATACATTTTACAAACTAAGATTGCACTAAACTAGTAAGTGGCAAATGCAGGAATTGAATAGAGATGAATCTGGGCTTAAAACCTGTGTTCTTTCACCCAGCACTCTGTGTCTTATTAAGACATGAAGTCAGGCCGGGCGCGGTGGCTCACGCCTGTAATCCCAGCGCTTTAGGAGGGCGAGGCGGGTGGATTACGAGGTCAAGAGATCGAGACCATCCCGGTCAACATGGTGAAACCCCGTCTCTACTAAAAATACAAAAAATTAGCTGGGCATGGTGGTGCGTGCCTGTAATCCCAGCTACTCAGGAGGCTGAGGCAGGAGAATTGCCTGAACCCAGGAGGCGGAGGTTGCGGTGAGCCAAGATCGCGCCATTGCACTCCAGTCTGGGTAACAAGAGTGAAACTCCGCCTCAAAAAAAAAAAAAAAAAAAAAAGACATGAAGTCTATATCTGCATACTGCTTTATGGTTTACCAAGCATTGATGTTTTCCTACTTGGTCTAACAAACACTCTGTGAGGGAATTAGACAACTGGCATTATATCCATTTTCACACACACACACAAAAAGGGAAACTCAGGTGCAGAGAGAAAATGTCATATTAACTAGTAAGTGAGGGGAAATGAAGTCCAAACCAGGTCTCGCCAACACTAAATTCTCTGTTCTTTCTGAAAGAAGAAAGAGGAAGAAAAGGCGAAAGTGAAAGAAAGAACAAAAAATGTAAGACATAATTGGGGTTCAGAAGCAAAATGAGTGATTTCAAGTAAAAAAAAAAAAACAACCACAAACCAGTGTTTAAGGAAAAAAGATTCCTGATTTCTACAATTCCCCAACTTTACCTCCAATTTAATAGGGCAGCATCAGTGCAAAACAGTAGGTTAAGTAATGTGATATAAATAAAGGAGCTCAGCCTCCCAGGGAACTATGTGAAAATAACAATGTTCATTTGTGCATTCGAGTCTAGAAACATTGTTCAATATATAAGACTGATTACCATAGGACCACATAGAGTAGTTTTCATTCTTCAAAATATAAGACTCATTCATTACTAAAGAACCACATAAAGTAGAATTATAATTCAGCTCAAGATGTCCAACTTTTTAGATAATTATTTTGTGTATGGTTTGCTATAAATGTCCACCTATTATCTGTAACAGTTACTGATAAGACTGATTTGTTGACAGGTTACAGATTCCAATTTGATTCTGAAATTTAAAAAAAAATTTTAAATCATAGACTCATAGGTGGTTAAAGCAATCAGGACCCATGGAAATAATGCACATTTAATTCATTTATTGTACATACTGTTCCACCTTTCTAAAGAATACATAGCCCTATACTTTCATACCACTCGAATTTGGTACCCTTTAAGATACTCATCTCAGACTCCTCTCTGAAAATGAAGATTGACAAAAATCAAGGCATTTACCTAGGATCATCTTGCAGAGACTAGATAATTAAATTATTTATTTTTTTCAATCCAATCCTTCTAATCATTGAAATTTTCACACTGGAACAACACTGTTGAAATTGAACATGAAAACATTTTTAGCCATAAACAAGGGCAGATCTTCTAATTTCATTTTCCTAATGTTGATTAGTCATTTTCAATCTGTGCAAGATTTTTAATAGTAGGTTCCCATCTTAATTTGGAAACAATATGGCCTGACTTTAATTTCAAATTTCTTCCTAAGAATATTTTCTAGCAATTGCTAATTTTGAATTTTTAGAATTAAAGTGTTTTTGAAAAAATTTTAGTTAAACTTCACCTATTTGCAACTAGTTGCATTTTGGACTACTGAAAGGTGCCAAGCACATGCTTAACTGTACGGATTTTTTTTTCAGGAGGCCATTAAAAATGTTGGGCATTAATTAAGCGTCTGTATATATACTGAACATTCAGTATAGAGGATATGATAACAGGTAGAAATTACATTATAGGCTTCCAGTCTGGTGAGGGTCTTCAGACATGCAAACAAACAGCTATAAGACTAGTTAAAAATAAATCAGCAATATAAGAAAGATATACATAACATTCCACAAGGAGTCAAAAACCAGAAATTTATTTCAGTTTGTAGCAAGATAGACTAAACTGGAGGAGGTTACAATTCAATTGATCTTTGAATGCTAGGGAGAACTCAGAGTTCATCTTATCTTCTCACTCTCCCATATTCTTCAAACCCAATTGATTACCAAATTCTGTTAATTTGGTAACAGGTCTTGAATATTTCCATCCCCACTTTAATTTAGGCCCATATATTCCCATGCTTTACTATTGAAATAGGCCCACAATTGATACCCGTTCCTCTAATCTCACTTCTAATTTTTCTTGCTACACAGTTAACAGGTTATCCTTTCTAACGTAAAATTTTAGCATGTCACATCTGCATTTAAACCACCTCAATTGCTCTCCAAAGCTACAGGATAGAGTCTAAACTTCTAGGCATAATAGGTAATATTCTTCATATTCTAGCCTTTTCATTTCTTTTGAATATCATTTGACTATCCTCAAAAATGAATTTAACATATTTTCTAGACATACAGAATATGTAGAATCGCCAAACATGCCAATCTGTCTCATATCCTCTCCCCTTTTTCGCCTTGTTCCATCTTTGTCAAATTTTATTCTCAAACAATTATGACAGTCCTAATATATCCACAGCATTGTTCTAAAAACTAGAAATACATCAGTAGGCCAAAATAGATATGGTCTCTAATCTCATATAGATCTCAGTCTACTGGTTTCTTGATATCTTTATTATACTGTCCTGGCTTTCTAGAATCCATCTCTAGAAGGTGCCCTAGTCCCCAGTGCCAAATATAACACATGGCACATAGAATATGATCAACAAATAACTGTTGAATGAATAAATAAAAACAAAGAGAGTTAAATGCTAGTGAAGGTATAGATATAGAAATATAATGTGTTTTGTAAAAAGAGAGAATGTTTGACTGGAAGCCAGGATTTACTGAAAAAAAGAGGGTGAAAAGGAGAAAAAGGGAGAAAAGAGAAGCAGAAACCCAGGTAACAATCTTCATGTATGAGTGAGATACTGTGTTATTTCTTGTGAGAATTAAGACATATCCCTGTCTTTTCCTTATAGTGGCTCTATAAGACAGATAAAATAGAAAATAGTATCAAAGAAATGGTGTGAAGTCGAATTGTCACAAATCCTAATAGGCAAGATCAAGCAATTTACATCATCCTGGCTAAATAATAAACAGCTTTAAAAATGTACTTTTTAAAATTTTACTTTAAGTTTCAGGATACATGTATAGAATGTGCAGGTTTGTTACATAGGTATACATGTGCCATGTTTGCTGCACCTACTGACCCATCCTCGAAGTTCCCTCCCCTTGTCCCCCACCCCCAACAGGCCATGGTGTGGACTGTGCCCCTCCCTGTGTCCATGTGTTCTCATTGTTCAACTCCGACTTATGAGTGAGAACATGTCATGTTTAGTTTTCGGTTCCTGTGTTAGTCTGCTGAGGACAATGGTTTCTAGCTTCATCCATGTCCCTGCAAAGGACATCATCTCATTCCTTTTTATGGCTATGTAATAGTCCATGGTGTATATGTGCCATATTTTCTTTATGCAGTTTATCACTGATGGCCATTTGGGTTGGTTCCACAAATTTGCTATTGTAAATAGTAAGGCAATAAACATACGTGTGCATGTGTCTTTATAGTAGAATAATTTATATTGATTTTGATATATACCCAGTAATGGGATTGCTGGGTCAGATGGTCTTTCTGGTCCTAGATCATTGAGAAATCGCCTTACTATCTTCCACAATGAACTAATTTACATTCCCACCAACAGTGTAAACACGTTCCTATTTCTCAATAGCCTCACAGCATCCATTGTTTCTTGACTTTTTAATAATTGCCATTCTGACTAGCGTGAGATAGTATCTCATTGTGATTTTGATTTGAATATCTCCAATGATGGGTGATGTTGAGCTTTTTTTTCATGTTTGTTGGCATATAAATGTCTTCATTTGAGAAGTGTCTGTTAATATCCTTCACCCACTTTTTGAAGCTATAAGTTCCTTGTAAATTCTGGATATAAAAGCTTCTGCACAGCAAAAGAAACTATCATCAGAGTGAACAGGCAACCTACAGAATGGGAGAACATTTTTGAAATCTACCCAACTGACAATGGGCTAACATCCAGAATCTACGAGGAACTTAAGCAAATTTACAAGAAAAAAACAAAAAACCCCATCAAAAAATGGGCGAAGAATATGAACAGACACTTATCAAAAGAAGACATCTATGCAGACAACAAACACCTGAAAAAAAGCTCATCATCACCGGTCATTAGAGAAATGCAAATAAAACCCACAATGAGATACCATCTCATGCCAGTTAGAACGGTGATCATTAAAAAGTTAGGAAACAACAGATGCTGGAGAAGATGTGGAGAAATAGGAACACTTTTACACTGTTGGTAGGAGTGTAAATTAGTTCAACCATTTTCGAAGACAGTATGGCGATTCCACAAGAATCTAAAACCAGAAATACCATTTGAACCAGCAATCCCATTACTGGGTGTACACCCAAAGGATTATAAATCATTCTACTATAAAGACACATGCACACATATGTTTATTGCAGCACTATTCACAATCGCAAAGACTTGGAAACAACCCAAATACTCATCATGATAGACTGGATAAAGAAAATGTGGCACATACACACCATGGAATAGTACCATGCAGCCATAAAAATGAATGAGTTCATGTCCTTTGCAGAAACATGGATGAAGCTGGAAACTACCATTCTCAGCAAACTATCAAAGGAATAGAAAACCAAACACCACATGGTCTCACTCATAAGTGGGAGTTGAACAATGAAAACACATGGACAGAGGGAGGGGAACATAACATACTGGGGCCTGTCAGGGGTTGAGGGACTAGGGAAGGGATGGCGTCAGGAGAAATACCTAATGTAGATGACAGGTTGATGGGTGCAGTAAACCACCATGGCACACGAGTACCTATGTAACAAATCTGTATGTTCTGCACATGTATCCCAGAACTTAAAGTATAATTTGAAAAAGAAGCTCTTTAGTTCAATTAGATCTCATTAGTCAATTCCGGCTTTTGTTGCAATTGCTTTGGCCATTTTTGTCATGAAGTCTTTAACCATGCCTATGTCCTGAATGGTATTGTCTAGGTTTACTTCCAGGGTTTTTACAATTTTGGGTTTTACATTTAAGTCTTGAATCCATCTTGAGTTAATTTGTGTATAAGGTGTAAGGAAGGGGTCCAGTTTCAGTTTTCTGCATATGGCTAGCCAGTTTTCCCAGTACCATTTATTGAATAGGAGATCTCTTCCCCATTGTTTGCTTTTGTCAGGTTTGTGGAAGAACAGATGGTTGTAGATGTGTGATGTTATTACTGAGGTCTCTGTTCTGTTCCATTGGTCTCTATGTCTGTTTTGGTACAAGTACTGTTTTGGTTACTGTAACCTTGTAAAACAGTTTGAAGTCAGGTAGAGTGATGCCTCCAGCTTTGTTCTTTTTGCTTAGGATTATCAAGGCTATATGGGATCTTCTTAGATTCCATATAAAATTTAAAGTAGTTTTTTTTCTAATTCTGTGAAGAATATCAATGGTAGTTTGATGAGAATAGTATTCAATCCATAAATTACTTTGGGCAGTATGGCCATTTTCATGATACTGATTCTTCCAATCCATGAGGATGGAATGTTTTTTCATTTGTTTGTGTCCTCTCTTAATTCCTTGAGCAGTGGTTTGTAATTCTTGAAGAGGTGTTTCTAATAGACACAATAAAAAATTATAATGAAGATATCAACACTGACCCCACAGAAATACAAACTACCATCAGAGAATACTATAAACACCTCCATGCAAATAAACTAGAAAATCTAGAAGAAATGGATAAATTCCTGGACACACTCACCCTCCCAAGACTAAACCAGGAAGGAGTTGAATCCCTAAATAGAACAATAACAAGTTCTGAAATTGAGGAATTAATTAATAGCCTACCAACCACAAGTAGCCCAGGACCAGATGGATTCACAGCCAAACTCTACCAGAGGTATAAAGAAGAGCTAGTATCATTCCTTCTGAAACTATTGTAAACGATTGAAAAGGTGGGACTTCTCCTAGCTCATTTCATGAAGGCAGCATCATCTTGATAACCAAAACTGGGCAGAGACACAACTGAAAAAGAAAACTTTAGCCAATATCCCTGATGAACACTGATGCAAAAATCCTCAATAAAATACTGACAAACCATATCCAGCAGCAGATCAAAAAACTTGTGCTGATCAAATTGGCTTCATCCCTGGATGCAGAGCTGGTTCAACATATGGAAATTAATAAACACAATCCATCACATAAACAGAACCAAAGACAAAAACCACAGATTATCTCAACAGATGCAGAAAAGGCCTTTGATAAAATTCAACATCCCTTCATGTTAAAAACTCTCAATAAACTATGTATTGATGGAACATATCTCAAAATAATAGCTATTTATGACAAACCCACAGCCAACATCATATTGAATAGGCAAAAGCTCGTACAAGAAAACAAAACAAGGATGCCCTTTCTCACCACTCCTATTCAACACAGTATTGGAAATTCTGGCCAGGGCAATCAGGCAAGAGAAAGAAATAAACGGTATTCAACAAGGACGAGAGGAAGTCAATTTGTCTCTGTTTGCAGATGACATGATTTTATATTTAGAAAATCCCATCATCCCAGCACCAAAATTTCTTAAACTGAAGCAACTTCAGCCAAGTCTAAGGATACAAAATCAATGTGCAAAAATCATAAGCATTCCTTTACACCAATAATAGACAAGCAGAGAGCCAAATCATGAATGAACTCTATTCACAATCACTACAAAATAAAATATCTAGGAATACAGCTAAAAATAATTTTTTAGGGACAAAAAAATTTAACTGCCTACAGTATTAGATGGCTGGTAGGATTTGAGAAAGGTTTCCACTACTGTAAGGCACTCAGATAAGTAGAAACAAAAGGCTGAATGGGCAACAGGAATGAAGGGTAATAATAACAACAATGTATGTTACATTTATTGAAGCTTATTTTATGACAAGCATAATACTAAACATTTTATCTGTATCATTCATTCTTTTTACACATAGGTATAAAAACACAAACATATACACTTTCAGTTAATTAAGTAATTCTCAAAGTTGTACTCTGAGGTAATTCACTATTATCATCATCAGTATTTTACAAAGAAACAAAAGTTTAGGAAGAGTTAGGTAAATAATTTGAGGTACAACTAATGAATGGTAGAGACAGATTTCAAAAACAATTCTGTCTCCTGTTCACCTGCACAATTACCTACTTTGCTTTTTCACAGCAGAATGAATTACATGTGGTGAGTAGAGAGGTAAAATAAAAAATAATCACAAAGTATGCCGTATGGATAACTTGGAAGATAATAGATACCATTTATTATGCAATTATTATGTGCCAGCACTCACTATGATACATCCTTTAAAAAATCAAATTTCGGAGGCTGAGACAAGTGGATTACCTAAGGTCAGGAGTTCGAGACCAGTCTAATCAACATGGTGAAACCCTATCTCTACTAAAAGTACAAAAAATGACCTGGGCATTGTGGTGGGTGCCTATAATCCCAGCTACCTGGGAGGCTGGGGCAGGAGAATTGCTTGAACCTGGGAGGTGGAAGTTGTAGTGAGCCTAGATCATGCCATTGCACTCCAGCCTGGGCAACAAGAGCAAGATTCCATCAAAAAAAAAAAAAAAAGTCAATTTAATTCTTACAACAACCTGTAAGGTGGATAATGTAATCTCATTTTATAGATGTGTATATTGGAGCCATTTACTTCAGAAAACATGACTTGATAACACAATTAGAGATACAGGCAGAAATAAAACAAGCATTTTTTCCTTCCCTTCCATATCTCCCTTCCAGTTGCCACCTCTCAATTAGTGTTACACTGGCCAAGAATCAAATTCTTACTCCAGAAAAGAGAAAATTAAGTGTGAAAATACACAGGCATTTTATGAAAGAGAATTAGGCATTTTAAGAGAAACCTTTTAAAGAGGTTTAAGAATTTCATGTGAGAATAGAATAATTCTTTAGAGTAAACTTGGAACAGTGAAGTGGGGGGATTGCTGGGAAGAGATTTTGAAGAGAATAATGTTTAAAAAAATTGAAATCTACAAATATAAGAGGGCTAACTACAACAGTATTAATACACAATAAGATCAAGAAAGTTGGTTTATAACAATGTTTAAAACACTAAGTCCTAATTATATTTTTAAAAGTTCACTCTAATAAAAAACATTGATTCATATAAAAAGCAAAAAATTAAATTACCTTCACTATATATACAATTCATGGGACTCAGCCTTACCAATATTGCACCTCCAAACAAGGTCAACCTAGCACACATTTGCAACAGAGGGATGCCTCTTTGACATAATTAGTGAGGTAAATGTTAGGGATGAGCTAGTATGACAAGTTTATTTGGATATTTAAAAAAATGACTAAAAAGAGTGATCTGCTTTATAACGCCCTGAAATGTTTGTAATTGCTAAGGCAAGCTATTGTTCTACCATTGTGTGCTGAATCACTCAAGACTGTATCACTGACTTTTCTCAGGATTTACAAGTTTTCTGTCTAAAATGTTGACAACAAGACATCTGTCATATGTGATACATTTGTAGACCTGAAATAAATTAGAACATGCTACTGTGAACATTTAAGTCCAACCTTACGCTTAGCTAATGTTTTTTAACAAACATTTCTCCTGCCAAACCCCATGATTTATTATTGTCTTGTGAAGCTCTGTAAGTATCTGTCTGCTAACACTAACTTTGTTTTATTGTTAACTATTATACAGGCTTATTCAAAAGGGAAGAAAACTCTCAGAAGCACAAAAAAGTTTCACCACAAACAAAACAATTAATACATTGCAATAAATTTATACCTTTCCCCATTTTATTAGAATTATTGGTGTTACTATGATGACTCATTCTACCAAAATTCTGCAAATGTTTCCTTCCTCTTGTAGGTTAAATCCTTTTCTAGTCACAACATCTTTACTTTTCATAAGAGTAAAATTTATTTTTCTCTTCTTTTAAAGTATGTCCTTCAATTTTATTAAATAATTGGAGTATTTATCATTCTTTGTGATGAGTAGCTTTCAATCTTATGTGTAACATAAGATGTATTTAATCATAAGGCCAAGTCACATAAAATAGAACTGTCACTTAATCTGTTTAGAGATAGAAAGGTTTAATGAACACAAGTAGCTAATTTCAAAAATCAAATTTCACAAGGGTCTTTGTCCGAGACAGTGCTAATCTGTCAGCATCCCTTTTTAGAAAGAAAAATAGTTTTTATCTATATTATCAAGAAATTCACATAACCCATACTAGACAAACACCAACGAACATAAGCAACAACAAAGAATGTTAGTGAGGTACTTTCTTTTAAGAATTGTTAAATATGTAGATTGTTTATAGCATTTGGAAAAACAATGTGAAAAGAATGAAATACTGCGTTCTTTAATCAATATGTTCAGCAAATGCTCTTTTCAAAAAAAAATTTTTTTGGCACAAATCATTTACTGATGGCAGGTTCAATACGGTTCTAATATTAAATTCTTCTCATAAGCATTAATTAAATTAAATAAATTATACCTCAATGTCATGAAGAGAATGAATCCAAGGTGGAAAATATTCTTCAGGATATTATTCAGGAAAATTTTCCTAATCTAGTAAGGCAGGACAATACTCAACTCCAGCTAATCCAGAGAACACCACAAAGATATTCCTCAAGTAGAGCAACTCCAAGATACATAATCGCTAGATTCACTAGGGTTGAAATAAAGGAGAAAATTCTAAGGGCAACTAGAGAGAAAGGTCACGTTACCTATAAAGGGAAGCCTATCAGACTCACAGCAGACCTCTCACCAGAAACCCTACAAACCAGAAGAGAGTGGGGGTCAATATTCAACATCCTCAAAGAAAAGAATTTTCAACCCAGAATCTCATATCCCGCCAAACTAAGCTTCATAAGTGAAGGAAAAATAAAATTTTTTGCGAACAAGCAAGCACTCAGAGATTTCATCACCACCAGCACTACAAACAGAAAGGAACAACCAGTATCAGTCATCCCAAAAACTTACCAAAACGTAAAGAGTATCTCTATAATGAAGAATCAACATCAACTAATGGGCAAAATAGCCAGCTAGCATTAAATGACAATATTGAACTCACAAATATTAATATTAACTCTAAATTTAAATGGATTAAATGCCCCAATCAAAGACACAGACACGTAAATTGAATAAAAAGTCAAAACCCATCAGTACGCTGTATCCAGATCTATTTCACAAGCAACGACACACAAAGACTCAAATGGATGGAGGAAGATTCACCAATTAAATGGAGAGCAGAAAAAAAAAAAAAAACAGGAGTTGTAACTTTGGTCTCTCACAAAATAGACTTTAATAGTAACAAAGACTAAAAGAAACAAAGAAGGACATTACATAATGGTAAAAGGATCAATGCAACAACAGGAGTTAATGATTATAAATATATATGCACCCAATACAGGAGCACCCAGATACATAAGACAAGTTCTTAATGATTTATAAAGAGACCTAGACTCCCGCATAATAATAGCGGAAGATTCTGACACCACATCGTTAATATTCGACGGATCAACGACATAGAAAATTAATAGGGACATCTATGATTTGAACTTAAGCTTGGAATAAATAAACTTAGTGAATATTTATAGAATTCTCCACCCCAGGTCCATAGAACATACATTTTTCTCAGTATCACATTACACCTATTTTGAAAGTGACTACATAATTGGAATTAAATCACTCTTCAGCATTTGGATAGCATTTCACAGACTTAAATGAAATATTGGTTGGCTGTTTGTTTGTTATTTTCTTCCCTTATTCCTTCCTGTCTCCGTTGTTAAGCACAATTATTGGCATAAAAGAGGTTTTTAATACCTATTTTTAGATTGCATTGCAGCCCGGGCAATAGAGCAAGAATCCTGTTCTCTCTCCCCCCTTTTTCTTTCTCTTTCTTTCTCTCATTAAAAAAAAAAAAGTAGCAGAATTGAATCAAGAGTTAGAAGACGTTAGTAGCAAATACAAATAACACAGTGTGCTTCATTGGAGAACTCCCAGTGCTACTCATTAGCATAGTACTCATTTAGCTGCACTTTGAGCCAGACTATCTGGGTTTTAAGCTGGGCTCTGTGCTTCTTGATTATGCAATTTAAGGCAAATTCTTTGACCTCTACATGTCTGTTTCCTCATCTGTAAAATGGAAATAATAATAATGGTTACTTATTTCATCGGGATGTGGTGAATATCATATTATATACTCTAAATATAAAGGGCTTAAATAATTAATTAATTAATTAATTAAATGATGGTAAGATTTTCTGACTTGGATCAAAGTGATATTAATTTTACACAAATCAAAATCATTAATTTTATACAAATCAAAGCAGACCAATACATACAAGTATGTATGTGTACATATGTAAGCATGCATGTACATGAACATGCAAATGCATGTGTAATTACATATACACACATATCATGCACATTACCGGGAAAAATAGAATCTTCCATATTCCTGAAAATGTTTAAATATATGACTCAGGTAGCACAAATTTCAGACTTAGAACAGGGCACATTATACTACCAAGAAATCCTTGTTAGGCAAGTTACTTAACTTCTCTGAGCCTCAGTTTTCTCATGTGTTAATAGAAATAAATATACCATCCTAGTCCACATCACCAGGTTATTGGGATATGCAAATAAGACAATATACATGAAGGAAATCTGAAAAAAAGTAGTGTCATATAAACATAATACTATTAAATGGATTTAATCAAGAAAATAAATATTCACAAAGGCCTGAATTCCACAAAATTTTATGCATTATCCTTAAGTAATTTAGCAATATCAAAGATATTTTATGGCTTCTCAATTTGAATAAACAGTAACAGAACCTTTAGCTGGCAGATGGTCTTTTAAAAAGGAGACTCTAGATAATATATTTCCAGCAAGACAAATTTCAAAGAACTTAAAATTCAATAAAAATTCCCACTGTATATCTGAAATAAAATAAAATTAGCCCAACTACTGCATTTCTTAAAAATAAGAGAACATCTATGAATCAACTTTCATTCAAGCCCAAATTGAAAAAAACAGCTTAACAGATGATCTTCTAAATGCTGTTTAAAAACATATTTTAAAAATGTAAATATTATTACTTTTCTTTCTCAGATACTAATACTTTAAAAGACTTTAGTATTGCTTTTTAAAATTTTATCACACCACTAATCACAATTTGGAATTAGTAAACAACTCCATGGAGGGACAATGAATTGAACAATAGGGCAACTGAACTATATTAGCACTCTGACTTATTACTAGAAACAGGCATCTGAAAAATCTCAATTTTTTTACTGACCAGTAAGACTTTATACAACTTTCAAAGTGGTCAGTTGACCTAAATAAAGTAATATTCATATGAAGATCAAATTACTTTGACATTAAAATTGTTTATTCTTATGTCATAGTCTTCTCCTTTAAAAAAAGAAGTCTTTCTTAAGAGGAAGTCAAACTATTTCTGTTTGCCAATCATATTACCTTATACATATCCTTCAAAAGACCCCTAGATTTGATAAATGAATTCAGTAAAGTCACAGATTACAAAAGCAATGTATACACATCAGTAGCACTGCTGTACACCAACAAGCTGAGAATTAAATCAAGAACTCAATTCTTTCTATAACAGCTATGAAAAAAAAAAAAGAAAGAAACTTAATAATATACTTAACCAAGGAAGTGAAATACCTCTACAAGGCAAACCACAAAACACTACTGAATGAAATCAAAGATGACACAAACAAATGGAAATACATCCTACCTTCGTGGACTGAAAGAATCAATATCACAAACATGACCATATTGCCAAAAGTAATCTATATATTAAAATGCAATTGCTATAAAAATACTAACGTTATTTATCAAAGATTAGAAAAAACAATCCTAAAATGCATACGGAACCAATAAAAAACCTGAATAGCCAAAGCAACCCTAAACAAAAAGAACATATCTGGAGGCAACACATTACCTGAATTTCAATTACATTATAAAGCTACAGTAACCAAAACAGCATGATACTGGTGTAAAAGTAGAAACACAGGCCAATGGAATAGAATAGAGAACCGAGATGTCAAGCCAAGTACTTACAACCAACTGATCTTCAACTAAGCAGAAAAAATAAATAAATTGGGAAAAGGGACACTCTATTCTAGAAATGGTGTTATGAAAATTGGATAGCCCCATGTAGAAAAATAAAACTGGACCCCTATTTCATTTCAAATCAAATCAAAACAGATTAAAGACTTAAATCTAAAATCTGAAACCATAAAAATTCTAGAAAATACCTAAGAAAAACTCCTCTGGACATCAGCCTAGGCAAAGAATTTAAAACAAAGAATCCAAAAGCAAATGCAACAAAAGCAAAAATAAATAAATGAGACCTAACTAAACTAAAATGCTTCTGCACAGCAAAAGAAAATATCAGAGTAAACAGACAACCTACAGAACTAGAGAAATATGTCCAAATTATGCATCCAACAAAGGACTAATATCCAGAATCTATATGGCACTCAAACAAATCAGCAAGAAAAAAAAAATCCCATTAAAAAGCAAGCAAATATCATAAATAGATTATTTCTGGAAAGAAGATATAAAAATGGCCAACAAACATATGAAAAAATACTCAACATCACTAATCTTCAGGGAAATGCAAATACTATAAAGTGAAAAAACAATAGATGCTAGTGTAGATATAGGGAAAAAGGGAAAACTTACACACTGCTGGTGAGAATGTAAATTAGTACAACCTCTATGCAAAACAGTATGGAGATTTCTCAAATAATTGAAAGTAGATCTACCATTCAATTCAGCAATCCTACTACTGGGTACCTACCTAAAGAAAAAGAAATCACTGTATCAAAAAGATATCTCAACAAAAGGATACCTACATGCACACATTTATTGCAGTATAATTCTCAGTTGCAAAGATATGGACTCAACCTAAATGCTCATCAACCAATGAGTGGATAAAGAAAATGTGCTGTATATATACCACAGAATACTACTCAACCATGAAAAATGAAGAAAATGTGTCTTTTGCAGCAACTTGGATGGAACTGGAGACCATTATTCTAAGTGAAGTAACTCCAGAATGGAAACCAAATACTCCATGTTCTCCTTTATAAAGGGAGCTAAGCTATGGGTACATAAAGGCAGACAGAGTGGTATAATGAACACTGGAAACTCAGAAGAGGGAGGTTAGGAGGGGGATGAGGGTTGAAAAACAACTTATTGGGAAACAAGGTACACTACCCAGGTGATGGGTACACTAAACTCTGAGACTTTACCACTATACAATTCATCCAGGTAGCTAAAAACTACTTGCACCACTAAAGCTAGTGAAATAAATTATTTAAACTTTCTTTCTGACAGTGGTCAAAAAATTAAAAAATTAAATAATCTTTTATTTTTTATTTTTCAACAAAGATATATATTTCCTTATTAAAAAATGTATTTGTCTTCAATGAAGTCGAACTCATCTACATATGTCATCATGCTTGGTCATAGTTCTGTTACCTTGATAGTTTCAACCACAGAATGAAAGAAAGCAGCCGGGGGTGGTGTCTCAAGCTTGTAATACCAGCACTTTGGGAGGTCGAGGCAAGTGGATCACCTGAGGTCAGGAGTTCAAGACCAACATGACCAACATGGTAAAACCCGTCTCTACCAAAAACACAAAAAATTAGCCAGGCATGGTGGTGGGCACCTGTAATCCGAGCTAGTTGGGAGGCTGTGGCAGGAAAATCACTTGAACCCAGGAGATGGAGATTGCCGTGAGCAGAGATCGCACCACTGCACAACAGCTTGGGCAAAGATGAAACTCTGTATTGATAAAAAAGAAAGTAAAGTCAACCATAAAAGAATGTAAAGTAATTGAAGAGGCCCTATGTAGTAAATTTAAGGACAGAATTATTTTGAAGACTGGGAAAAGGAATCAAATAAAACACAAAAGGACTGCAAACAGGTGTTGTGGGCAACCTTGAACAAAATAGATAACTCTGACTAAGAAAAAAGATTCAGGTAGGAAACCATGTTATAACAGAAAAATACAAAGAATACATTAGGGATAGTTGATGTCTAGCATTTAAATGTCAAACTAAAGAGTTTGGACTTTAATTTACAGCCAATAGCCTTTAGATATCCTGTGTCAAGGCGAGTGACATAATTTGAAATAAATGAAACACAAAATCTTGAGCATGGGATATACATTTAGAGCAATTTTTTATATTGGATTTCTTTTTTCTCAGAGTCATCCTGAAAATAGCTAATGATATGATTTTAGTACATAGAGATAAACCTTTGGAGATGTTAATCTGTTGAGATTACAGTTCTAACAGTATATAACCAATTATGGAATGGGGTGGAAGGTGATATGGTTTGGATGTGTAACCAACCAAATCTCATGTTGAATTTTAATCCCCAGTTGTTGGACGTGGGGCCTGGTGGAAGGCAAGTGGACTATGGGAGTGGTTTCTAATGGTTCAGTACCATCCCCCTAGTGATGTTCTCATGATAGAGTTCTTACAAGATCTGATTGTTTAAAAATGTATGCTACCTCCACCATCTCTCTCTTCCTCCTGCTCTGGCCATGTAAGATGCACCTGCTTGCCCTCAGCCTTCTGCTATGACCACATTTCCTGAAGTCTCTAGAGCCATGCTTCCAATATAGCCTCCAGAACTGTGAGCCAACGGAACCTCTTTTATTTATAAATTATCCAGTCTCAGGTATTTCTTTATAGCAGTGCAAGAACCAATACAGAGCATAAACATCAATATAATTATATCTTTGAAGAATTTGTAGTCATGGAAGGAAAAGCTTCTAAATTCAATGAGAGGTATAATGTTGTGTTCACTTGAGATAGAACGTCTTAAAATCCAGGGGAATTTAGTAATTAGTCTAAAACTTTGATCTTCTCATAGTAATGCTGAAAGCCTAAGTTTTTTTTTTTTTTTTTTTTTTTTTTGAGACAGAGTTTTGCTCTTTTTGCCCAGGTGGGAGTGCCATGGCGCAATCTCGGCTCACCGCAACCTCTGCCTCCAGGGTTCAAGTGTTTCTCCTGCCTCAGCCTCCCGAGTAGCTGGAATTACAGGCATGCAGCCACCATGCCCGGCTAATTTTGTAATTTTAGTAGAGACAGGGTTTCTTCATGTTGGTCAGGCTGGTCTCAAACTCCTGACTTCAGGTGATCTGCCCGCATCAGCTCCCCAAAGTGCTGGGATTACAGGTGTGACCCACCGCACGCAGCCAAGCCTAATATTTTAATTATAAGCAGTCATAAGAAAAAAATGAAGTACTAAGATTGCACAAATAATAAAAAAAATAATGGAATACTATGAAAAAGTCTACACACATAAAGTCAACAACTTAGCTGAAGTGAACAAATTCCTTGAAAAACACAAATTATCAAAATTTACCCAGGAAAGAAACAGCTAACCTGGGATTTCTCAATCTTGGCACTATTGATATTTGAGGCCAGATAATCCTTTGTTATCAAAGGCTGTCCTGTGGATTATAAGGTATTTCATAACGTTAGTGGACAATCACTTAAAGCCTGGAAATCTTTTTGATGCACCAAGCTGTATATTGCAGAATGTATTATTTATTGTCAGGCAATATTATTTCTGCATTCATAATGCAAACTACCAAGTATTACATAGCATAATCTTAAGAGAAGACAACATAAGATACCAAAGACATTATCTCAGAAAGAAAACCTCATCAGAAGACATAGAGATCGACACAGAAGAAATTTTGGTTGCCTACGTTTGATGTGAAACATAATAACTCAAATAACTTGAAATGATCTAGTTAACTATTATTTTCTAAAAAGGTTTTAAATATATAAACATTAAGCATACAAAACAAAGGTCAGGAATAAGCTAATGGAAAATAATTATTATTAAAATATTAACCTTTGTTTAAGAAAACTCTTATTACTCTTGCTAAAGGGAGGAAATTAGGCAGAAACAACTAACATTTTCTGTTAATTATTTTAGGTATTTTACAGTCAGAAAACAATGCTAAGCTCTTTTCTGACTATTAGTTTTCACAACAGGCATAAAATAAATCAACTTTGCCTTTCAGGAGTTTATTTAATTTCAGATTTAAAGTTTGGGTTACTTCTTAAAATATTTCTGTGCCAAAAACACTCATCTATAATATATCACAACTTACCTATAATACTTGGAGTCATAATTAGACACTAGATTACTAACCATAGAACCTGAAAATATACAACAGATTTACATATGTGTAGTGTTTTATATAAAGATTTTTTAAGTTAAAAAGATAATACTATTGACTAACCATTGTACTAAAAATAATTTTGGAAGACCTGGCAAGAGAGCCAAACAGAAACAGCTCCAGTCTGCTGCCTTTCTTTTTAATTTAAAAAGATTCAATTTAAAATGAGATTCAATTTAATCCAGAAAACAATCAGTGAGCAGCTAATTGTCTAACACACCACATTATATTAAACAAATATGGAAAAGATATGATCCCTGGTTGTATGGAGCTTATATATAATTTAAGGGACCACTACTGTAGATTCACTTCAAAATTAGAAAATAAGACTCTACATAAAACAGTAACTTTATACTTTTTAAAAATGCAATATCCCTTGCCTTACATATGTTGAGATTCAACACATGTAAAATGTGGATTAGGTGGGACTCGTAATTAAAAATAAACTTTCAATATATTTCCTTTACTCGGGGACTGTCTATCATACCATTCTCAATGGTCTGGTATTTTCCTGGGACACATGTAATAATAAATAGCTTTCACAGAACACACACATGCTCCTCGAGGCCTACTCTGGAGAGAATATAAAATACCCTGTATTTTTAATTCCTAAACTAGTATCTATTATTTAACATTTTTCTTTCCCATGAGAATACATATGGTCATATCTGCAAGTTATTAAGTGATATATTAACATAGCATTAAATTGAATCAATGGTGATTTTTGAAACTTTAAAATATTGCAATATGTAGTAATAACACATAATGCTTGTTGAGAATTATAAGTACTACACTAAGTATTTAAATGTGTTATCTTTAGTATTAGCAAAAAGTTACTTAAAATTGATTATGACTCATTAATATCCCTGTATACATATGTATAGAGACCATATGCTTTATAACAGATTATTCATTCCTCTGGACATACTTTTCTTTATTATTTATCTTGCCTTTTGATTATTTTCTAGCTCCACAGGATAAAGAGGAAGTAGAAGAGAAAACAAATTGACACCAATCAACATTATTACCTCCCAATGGCTATTGTCAGAGTTAAGAAGTAGAAAACTAAACCAAGCAAAAACATGAAAGATTTAATGTGAATGTAAATTTCATTTATTCATGTTTTTACCTTCTTTACCAACAATAACTAAAAGAAAAAAAAAAAAACTGATGACACTAGCAGTTGTCAGAGTTCATTTTTCTTACTTAAGTACTAGAGTCTACCAGTAGAAGGCTTAAAAAATTTAAAGTACCAGTACCAGAGGACTGGGGAAATTGGTATTCCAAATATACTATTCTTTTCATTTGTATTTCTTATAAAAATCACCTTGTTCCCACCTGACTTTTTATCATCTCAGAAGACAAGACAATTAATAAATTGCATACTAATTCTCTAGTAGGGAAGAGAAATACAAAGAAAGTGTTTCCACCGTTTGTTAAATATGTTTCTAATAAATATAGCATCCTTATATGACAGACGTATCAGGCCCTTCTTAGTTCTAGTCCTTATTTAAAAATAGTTCTCACTGACTAGACCAAACAAGTCAAAAGGGAAGAAAAAGTAGACAACTAATCACAGTTTTAGATTACTGTTTAAAAAGTAATAAATAAAAACAGACTTCATATTTTAGACAGCTCTAGGTTCACAACAAAATTGGCCAGATTATGTTTAATTCATTTTTGCTGAATCCAGGTTTGTACAAAGATTAAGATGACAGCAGTGAAAAGAGAGAGAAAACATTTTAAAATGTTTGTTATATAAAATTATAAAAACACATCTATTTGAAAAGGATGCATAGGAGTCAAGGGTTCATTTGCTCATTCATTCACTCAATGACAAAACATAATTTGTACTCTTACAGAACATTACAGTACTATGATCTACCATAGTACTGTAAAGTGGAAGATATGGGCGAAGAGATAATAAAGATCCCAACATTAGACCATTTAAGTTTCTTGGGGTTACTTAAGCTCATCACTCATCAAGTAAATACTAATTAATACCAATGAGATATCACACATCAGAAAGCGTAACATTAAAAACACTGACAACGCTAAGTAGTTGCATATGTGAAAGGACTGGAACTCTCATATGCCGCTGCTGATATAAATGTAAAGAGATTCAATCACTTCATAATACTGCTTGGCTGTATCTCCTAACGTGACTCAATAATTCTACTGTTAGCTATATACTCCTGGAAAATGAGTGCCTATGATCACCCAAAAATTACCCATGAGGATGTTAATATTAGTTTTATTCAGAATAAACAAAACTAGAGAATATCCACAAGTCCATCAATAGGAGAATGGACAAATAAATTGCTGTATAGCCATATGATAGATCACTGCAATTTAAAAAAAGAAAGAACTACTAATCCTATCAATAATATCGATGACTATCACAAACATGTTGAATGCAGAAAGCCAGCCATAAATTAGTTTATGATTTCATGTAAATGAAATTCAAAAACAAGGAAAAGAAAGTGACAGAGTAAGAAAAGTAGTTACCTTTGAGATAGTCTTTCTGAGTGAGAGATGTTACGTATCTTCATTTAGGTAGTAATTATAAGTTGGTATTCATTTGTAAAAATTCATAGAATGGTAAACTTAAAATGTCTGTATTTTTAAACATGCATTCTAGATTTCAGTTAATAAAAAATGTTATAGGAAAAAAAGCATAATTAAAAATGAATAGAGAGTAAATATAGTATGTATTTAAGCCATAGAAATAGGGGGAAAAACGTAAGATTATAGAATTCAACCCACATTGATCAGTGATGATATTAAATGCAACTGAACTCAAAACTCCAATTAAAACATTTCCAGATTAGATTCAAAATACATACACAAACCAATTTGTGCATGCTGGTGGGTGCATTCTCTTCCTCTCTCTCTATTTAAATCAGAGAGGGGAAAGGTTTTCTTTTATCATAAATTAGGTAAAAATAACAGATTATAGATAGTATAAAAATAAAACGAAGTGTAAGAAGAAAATACAAGTGAATATCAATCATTATAGTTCTGGAGTACAGAAAGTCTACCCTAGTCTGAAAATAATTTATACTTCTTCTTTTCTTAATGATGTCAAAAAACACAATCAAATAGGTTCATAAAATGAGAATTTCTGAAACATACACAAATACAAAACCGATAAGGAAAATTTACACATGAATCTTTTTAAACTGGGCAAAATATTTGCAATGAATATGATTTGAAAGTATTCATGTTACACCATGGAATATTATGCAGCCATCAAAAACGATGAGTTCGTGTCCTTTGTAGGGACATGGATGAACCTGGAAACCATCATTCTCAGCAAACTGACACAGGAACACAAAATCAAACACCGCATGTTCTCACTCATAGGCGGGTGTTGAACAATGAGAACACATGGACACAGGGAGGGGAGCACTACACACTGGAGTCTGTTGGGGGGAAATAGGGGAGGGACAGCGGGGGGTGGGGAGTTGGGAAGAGATAGCATGGGGAGAAATGTCAGATATAGGTGAAGGGGAGGAAGGCAGCAAATCACACTGCCACGTATGCACGTATGCAACAATTTTGCATGTTCTTCACATGTACCCCAAAACCTAAAATGCAATAAAAATTAAAATTAAAATTAAAAAAAAAAAGATTTTGTTCAAAACAATAAAAAGATTAACACCTGATGGCCAGGCGCAGTGGCTCACACCTGTAATTCCAGCACTTTGGGAGGCCAAGGCGGGTGGATCACCTGAGGTCAAGAGTTCCAGACCAGCCTGGCCAACAGAGTGAAACCCTGTCTCTACTAAAAATAGAAAAAATTAGCTGGGTGTGGTGGCAGGTACCTGTAATCCCAGCTACTTGGAAGGCTGAGGCAGGGAGAATCACTTGAACCCGGGAGGAGGAGGTTGCAGTGAGCTGAGATTGTGCCATTGCATTCCAGCCTGGGCAACAGAGCAAGACCTCTCCAAAAAAAAAAAAAAAAGATTAACACTTGAACTTTCAAAAATGGGACTATTAAAAAGTAACACATACAGACAAATTGATTAAATGTTACACTTCACATATATTAAGGGAATGCAAATTAAACCATAAAAATAGTGTTCTTGATTAAAAAAAAAGAGTGTTAATATGTGGTCTTGTAGGGAAAGAGTAATAATAATACTGCTAATAGAATGCCAACTGGCAGACATTTTCTGTAGGGCAATTTAGTAATATATATCAAACACTATAAAACATACATTACCTTTGGTGCACCCAAATCATTCATCCCAGTGAAATCATTATATGAGTTAATAATTTTCATTGCAACATTACAAATAATACCCAAAATGGAGACAAAGTAAATTTCTAACAGCAGTGAATTGTTAAAATAACTGATATATTTTTATGGCAGAGTATTCTCCAGTAAATAGGCTTTGTTTATTTATGTTTACTAATATAAAAAATGTTAATGATATATTACCATCTAAAAGAATGCTGGTTTATAAGCAGTGAATGTGTATATGTGCATGGGTATTCATAATGGCATATTCCTGAATAGACAACCATGCAGCCCATAAACTTCTCAGTAGAATGTCTGGCCAGGCAAATGATAACTGAAGCAAACCAGGCAGCCACTCATCAAATCACTTCTATGGAAAGTAAAAAGAAGGTAACTTGGGTTAACTATTCCTGCTTTTCCTGAGATCAAAAGTACTTAAGTCCTAAATCAGCAATGTAATAATATAATAAGACAAATAGTCTTTGGTTATACTCATGTCTTTAATTTCTTCTCATACCCTTACAATAAACTCATGAAGAGTTATTATCTATCCATCCACTCAGCTATCTGAAGTAACTGGACTATTAATCTCTCTTCAGGATTTCATATTAAATGCTCCTTTTCAGGACTCAAAAAAACTCCAGGCGATCTAACTTCCAATAGATTCCAACACTTTCATGATATCAGATGAGGAAACCAATGCCAAGAGAATCATGATAATTAATAAATTAAATATAGAAATTATTCAACATCAAATACTTTCCTAATTTGCTTCATCATGTAAGTGAGTAGTATAACTTTCCAGTCCCCAGAGTTCTGTATTCTGATTTTCACAATAAAAATCACTTTTTCTTACCTAATCCATATAACTTAAACGTTGGGCCTACATTGCCATATTTCATATTAAATACAGCTTTTTACATGCATAGAAAACATTTTAATTGGAGTCTTCACACAAGTTAAAACACTTGTCTCAAATGAAACATCTGCTTTGACAGCAAATGTTTCAAATTTGAAGACATTTGTTTCAATAATCTTCGAAGAAACCAGCATTTTTCTTGATTTAAGGCCAAGTACTTTTTAAAATTTAACTCTACTAAATCTTTTCAATCAGAAGCCTTATTCACTGGTGGAAATCTGTATTCACAATAAAATGTCAGATGCTAATTCCTTCTTTACAAAACATATATTGCATTTTACTATTTTAACACAAAGCTTATGTAAAGTATTTTTGAACTTCAAATATATATTCTTTCACATACTGTCAGTATTATTTATAAAAGAATTTACCAAATAAATTAACAAAGGAAAAGATTAAGAAATTACTACAATGGGAATTCAGCTTTTATTTATACAGAATTGTCCTTCTGGTATATCCATCTAAGAATTATTACATTTATAAAAGAAAGGAAAAAAAGTTTATCAGTTTATGCCTTCTCAATTTTGAAAATGTTATTGAAACGTTTCGACTTTTGATGCCCATTGTCCAGCTATTCCACTCTGACAAGAATAACAGGCAGTAGTTATCGAGTGTGTATTTTGTGCCAGACGGTTTTCTAAGTTATTTCAAATGAACGTTTTATTTTTCACAAGAACCATACACAATAATATCATCACTCCATTTTACATGCAAGGCAACTGAATTTCACAGAGCTAAGGTCAACTGCTAAGGTCAGATGGGTAATAACTGGCAGAATCAGGCAAGTGCACTTGGCTACAAAGACCACACATAATACTGTCTCCTGAGATTACATATCATTTGAAGCAATACTATACAATCAAAAAAATTAATAGTGTAGAAGAGTGAATGGTAATGACAGCAAATATTAGGTACCTGGTGCTATTCTAAACATTTCCCAATATTAACTTATTTAACCCTTATTATACTACACTAATTTTATAGATGAGGAAACTGGTACACAGAGGAGTAAAGTAACATGCCCAGGGGCATAGCTAGTAAAAATTGTAAGGCAAGGATTCTGACTCAGACACTTTGGTTCCAGAGTCAAGCTTTTAATAACTACATTAGAGAAAAAGACATTTAAAACTTTTTCTAGGTACAACAAAATGCAAACAGTATGACTGTAATTCTGTAAGAAAAGAAAAACCATATAAACACAAGAAGCACCTTAGAAAGATACAAGCCAAGAGATTAACAGTGTTTATCTTCAACAGCAGGATTACACAAGAAATTCTTTTGTCTTCTTCAAGTCTATCCATATTTTTTAAATTTTCTAATATTAATATTTTTTTGAAATACAAAAATACAAATTTTAATTAGTTTTAAAAAATCTATGATTTCCTTCCATCACTGCCATTATTCCAGCCTTCATTACTTTTTATTCATTAACTGATCTTATGTTCTTTTTCCTCTTCTTAAACTCCTTACTAATATTAAATTGACCTCCCTACAGCAAAATTTATAACTTTATTATAGTATCATCTCATCATTTAAAAAGTTATATGCCTATAAAAATATACATATAAATATTTGTTTGCATGTTTATTTTCTATCTCTTACACCAATATATGAGATTCTTGAGGGCAAGAATTTGTCTTGTACATCAAGAGCAGAGCAGAATTACAGTGATCTAAGAAAATGACAGTAGTGGTCAAGATTAGGGCAACAGCAGAAGAACAAGAGCTAAATATATTTTAGACAACTCTGGATATAAATTCAATAGGGATTGGTGATTTAATAGGGGAAGGAATAAGAAAGAAGTCTGAAGGAGATACTCAGATTTTTGACTTTGGTAAATTATGTGCTCATACCATTTACTGAGACCTGAGGAGATGCAGGATTGAGAAAGTTAATAAGTTGTTTGGGAAATTTTTAACTGATGCCTGTAAGAATTCCAAAGAAAATCTTCAATACATAGGAAGATGTATGGTTTTACAGTTCAAAATAGACATCTGAAAAAAATATTTGTCCGGAATTAATATTTAAGTCCCTACTTCATGCTGTATATATTATAACAAATTTTAAATAGTGCTATATATTACCGTAAATTCCAAATAGGGTCAGTATTTAAAGGTAAAAAAACAACAACAATGCAGTATTAGATAAACCTTGGTTATAATAAAATGTAGTGGAAAAACATTGCTAACTATGATTCAAAATCTAGAAGCAATAAAGCAATCCTCCTTAAGTATAAATAAGTATCCATGAGTCTACACTGATATAAATAAAAGAATGAACAAATAAATAAGTGAAAAAGCAGAGACAAATTGCCTGTGTAGAAAAATTCCACATAAATTATGTAAATACTCCCCTCCCAACAAAGGCAGCATAACTCCCTACTCCTTAAGTACATACTGTGCTTAGTGACTTCCTCCCAAAGGGTACAGCATGGTAAAAGGGAAAAATAAGTAACTTTACAATGAAGAAATTTGTAAACACAGCCAGGTGATGAGGATCAACACCAGCAATGATAAATCATATTGATAGTACAGACCTTTGACATGACGTAATAAAAATGGCAATTTACCTCTGTAGTCTTCCTCCCCAAAACCCATAACTTAACCATGAGAAAAACACCAAGCTAACTCAATAGAGAGGCATTCTACAAGATACCTGATTGTATATATCTCAAAACTGTCAAGGTCTTCAAAAACAAAGTCTGAGAAACTGTCATAGCCAAGAGGAACCTAAAGAGACATGACAACTAAATGTAGTGTGATATCCTGAATGTAATCCTGGAACAGGAAAAGAATATTAGGTAAAACCTAAGGAAATATGAGTAAAGCACAGACTTTAGTTAATGATTGTGTGTCAACATTGGTTCATTAATTATAACAAATACACCATACTAATGTAAGATGTTAAATAATAGCAGAAAATGAGTATAGGCTATATTGTATCTTAGTACTCTTGGGTTGCTATAACAAAATACCATAAACTGGGTGGTTGATAAGCAACAGAAATCTATTTCTCACAGTTATGGAGGCTGTGAAATCTAAGATCAAGACACCAGCAGATTTGATGGCTGGTGAAGGATCGTTTCCTGGTTCACAGATAGTCCCTTCTTGCTGTATCATCATGTGATATAAGACATAAACAAGCTCTCTAAGAATTCTTTTAAAGGGTACTATTTCCCTTTATGATTGCTTCACCCTCATGACCTAATCACCTCTTCAAATGTCCCAGCTCTTAATACCATCACACTGGAGATCAGAATTTCAACATATGAATTTGTTGGGAACACAAATATTCAGATCATAACATAAGGGAACTCTGTAGTATCTTTATAAGTTTTCTTTAATTCTCAAACTGTTCAAAAAAACCAAATATATATTTTAAAATGTCTCTTTTTTAAGAAAATAAATATCAAAAAATAGTTAAAATATGCTAAAAATATTTTTATCAGTTACTGTCAAACCTCTTTATAAGAGTTTCGTAAGGCTTTAAGATTCTTCATATTCAAATCAGCTGTCCCAGTCACTCATTAATTTCTAGTCTCCTAAGATACCAAAGTGAAATGTAAAAAAAAGAAAGGAAAAAAAAGCAGCCAACAAAAGGAGAGATTTTCTTCTAAGTTTTCCATACTTTGCTCTTCTTTCCTTGGTTTGAACAGCTTGCTCATAGTTCTGTATGCTATTTTCTGTTTATTCATTTTTGAGAAATACACATAGGCCTGATATTAGAAAATCAGAACACAAAAACTGTTCTCAGCTCACTTACAGGCTACTAGTGCCTAACTCAATGTCTGAGACAATGAATTAACCGATTCAACCTTTCTTTGTATCTGTCTCTTTATCTCAAAAATAAGGATTTACTATGCATTGGGCAACTGTGAGGACACTGTGTAAAACAGAATGTAAAGGCAGTTAGTAGAGTGCTAAAACAAGGTATAATAAATGGAAGCTAGTAGGAACAGAACAAAGTAGAATACAGGAACGAAGTAAAGAAAATTAGCAATCTCTACAGCAATAAAAAAGTAAAAAGTTAACACTATGTGAGCTTTAATGATCAAATTAGCAACCTGAGCTACAGGTGCTGTGATGCTTTTGAAGCTAAGTTGCCCTATCTTAAATAAAAACATATTCACTCTATTAAGGAAATTTCATTCAGTAAACTAATCATCCCCAGAATAATACAAGCTACTAGAAAATAGGAAAAAGGGAACTGATCTATTCATCCTTTCTTTATAGTAGATCAGCTCCAGTTCATTTAAATGGACTTTATGCTAAAATTGTGCTAAAATTTGTGAAGCCATATTTTGTCTTGTTTTGAAAGAAAAGAAATCACACATTCCTCAATCAGAAATCTTAATTTCTCTAATTATGGTAGAAGTAAATGTAAGAAAACACGGCCAGGTACAGTGCCTAATAGCTGTAATCCTAACATTTTGGAAGGCTGGGGCAGGAGAATTCCTTGAGCCCAAAAGTTTGAGGCTAGCCTAGGCAACACAGTGGAAACCCATCTCTTCAAAAAAAATGTTTTAAATAAATTAAGCTGGGTATGGTGGCATGTGCCTGTAGTCCCAGCTACTCAGGAGGCTGAAGCAGAAGGATGGCTTGAGCCCAAGGGATTGAGGTTGTGGTGAGCCACAATTGTGTCACTGCACTCGAGTCTGGGTGACAGAGAAATACTCTGTCCCTAAACAAAAGATAAAAAAACAAATGAGAGATAGAGAGAGAGGAAAACAAAGATTTGAAAGTTTCTTAAAATGTATAAATACTCAAATTATGAAAGTATCAAAGAAGTAAACATTCAAGAATATGAGGTTTTCTGTTACAAACCCTATAACATCACTATATTTAGCATTGCTGAAATGATGCTAATTTGCTAATGATAAAAATGTGTTAAAACATTATGTACGGACACCAAAATGTTTAGAAAACTGTTCATTTTCATTACTGAAAACTGAGATTAAAATAAAGTCAGAATTACCTACAATTAGACAAATTGTTTTATCTCACTTTCCAGTTAAGTTTTGTAAAAATTACCTAAGAAATTCGGCAAACCTTTTCATATATATCCTCTCTTGTGAGGCTCACTACAACCTAATGTGATGGGTAATATTGCCTCTATCATGGAAATAAGAAAACAAAGGCTCTAAAATGCCAGGCCACTTACCTAGTGTTACACTACAAGTCACAAAGAGTTAAGACTGATCTGAGGTTACATGATCTCAAGTTCAGTGGTCTTTGCACGACATTTCAACTACATTCATTATTTCTTTATTTGTCCTCTCATTTTAAAATTAATATTCACTCCCAAAACTCCACTTAAGCTTTATTAAAAAATTTAAGAAAGGTATAAATTTCCAAGAACAAAGATGAGAGGTGTCAACAAGTGCTCAAAGATGAAACAGAACATAGTGGAAATCTACTAGTCCAAGCGAGCCAAAGTGGGGGCTAGCTTCTTCAGAAGGCAGAAGAGATGGGATAGAAAAAGCAGGAATGGTTGGAATTCTGCATAAGGAATAGTTTTGTCAGAGGTGTTTAAACTACAGTGACTCCAACTTGGGTAAAATAAGGCTTGAGACCTAGGAGGTTAGTCTTTCTAGGTCACAAGATGAGACAGGAGGTCAGCACAAGATACAGGTCACAAAGACCTTGCTGATACAACAGTTTGCAATAAAGAAGCTGGCCAAAACTGACCAAAACCAAGATAGCAGTGAAAATGACCTCTGGTCCTCCTAACTGCTTTAAAAGACATTCTCACTAGCACCATGATAATTTACAAATGCCATGGCAACATGATTAAGTTACACTATATGGTCTAAAAAGGAGAGAAACCCTCAGCTCTGGGGACTGCCCCGCTCTTTACCAGAAAACTCATGAATAATCCACCCCTAGTTTAGCATATACTCAAGAAATAACTATAAGTATTATCAGTCAAGCAGCCCAAGCTGCTGCTCTGCCTACGGAGTAGCCATTCTTTTATTCCTCTACTTTCTTAATGAACTTGCTTTCACTTTATGGACTTGCCCCAAATTATTTTTGCACACGGTCCAAGAACCCTCTCTTGGGGTCTGGATTGAGACCCCTTTCCAGTAACAGTTTCACCCCCAACCCCTTCCTGTCCTCATGCCTTCTAAGAGACAAGAAATTCATTCTCTAAAAAAGCCAACCAGGAAAACCTAAGTTCTAGGTTACCAGGCACAGCAGAGGTCAGAGAAAATGAAATAAAAGCAATTGAGTGCAAGTCCCCATCTTGTGCTCTGGGACCACAGGGACCTTCCTTGACTTGGTTCTGAGCAGCCAACTGCTACCTTCTAATGAGAGATTAGAGAATTCTCTGGAAAATCTGATCAGTGGAAGAGAAAAGACCTACAGGCACTAAAATTTAGATTCTCCAAAACAAAGTAACCAGCTGTCAGCCTAGTCACTCAGTGGAGAAGCCCAACAGGTCCCACATACTACCCCCACACCAGAGCAGCCTTACTCAACCACCCACTCAACCAAGGTTAATCAGAGTAGAAGAAAATCGTTAGTAAATAAGCAAATACAAATTTTGCTTGTGCCCAGGCTATAGGAAAAATTTTCAAAATCACTTTATTTAAAACAACAATACTCTGCTGCAAAAGTTAGAGAATAGAATTATTATCTAGTAAGAGTTTGCATTGGGTTTTGAAAACCGAGTGTAAAAAAAAACCACTTATATTAACTTTGATTTATATTATTCACATAGCTATAGGTTTATGATTAATGGAGTTATCTAAATAACGTTTCAAAACGCTGGTAAATAGCTTAAGAAACAGGAGTGTTTACTATACGTTTGTTACGTTAAAAACAAGTTTTAGTTAAAAACATAGTGTTCATCATTCAAAAAAATGACTAAGGAATTTCAAAACAAAACCGAAATCACCTCCTGTGATTCCATAGCCAATAATTTTGGTATATTATCTTTCAGGTTTATAGATCGAGATCAACATTTCAATGTTTGTATTCTTCTATATCAAATTGCCTTTAACACCTAATATAATTTTTTAAATAATGTATATTATAGAAACATGAAACTAGTAAAAATCTTCAAATTATAGTATCAGTTTTAAATCTAAAGCTTTCAAAGATATGAACAACCAAGATAAAAAAAATACCTAGGGAAACTTTATTCTGTTAAGTTGTCAAAGTACTTATAAAATAACAACCACAACTCCTGAATTGTTTGACCACTAATATCCATATCTAGTTTTATGAATACAGAATTCAGATTTCTCTGTCAAATTTATTCCCCCCTCACAACAGTAATGATGATTGCCTTATCTAACTTCTTACCACCATTTACCTATATTATTACAGAAACATTTTAATCAATATTCTCTTTCAGTCTCTCTTCATTTTGGTCTACCCTCCACGTTACCTTGTGAAACATCATCTTAGCAAAACAAATATGGGCATGTGTCTCTTCTATTTCAAAAACTTCAGTAACTTCCTGTTGCCTTCAGGTTAAAGTCCAAATTCCCTACTGTGGCCCAAAGGTCATTCTAACCTGGTCCTGACCTACCTCTAGTCAAGTGCTTCCGTCTTCTGTCTTATACTCTGGCTTCTCTGCATTGCCTCTGTTTTTGGTGTCAGCATTTTCCCACCTGCTGTTTTATCTGCTGCAATGTCTTCTCCATGTAAATTTTAAAATGGTGTGATAAATACCATTTTTTGGTGTAGAATACACTAACATTCCACAAATATGTTATATAACATATAATTCAGGTACATGAGACTATGGGTATTATTTGTACTACAGTTTGTGTTTTTCTGTATTTTAAAATTTCTCTTTAACAAAAAGCATCACTTAAACTACTGATTCTGTTTGCTCTAAAAGAACAAGAGTGAACACAAGATTATGTTCATTGCTTACCCTACTGGATATGATCTATTTAACAAAGATTTCTGATCTTTATAATTTTTTTTTATTTTTCAATTGCAGCAATAATTGCTTACTTGCTAATGAAATTAGTTTACATATGCTTGTCTATCATTCTACACTGGACTGTGAGCTCCCTCAAGGATGAGAATGGGGATGACATTTTCTTATTATTTCTTTTAAATATCCATGCTTAAACATAGAAATGTTCAGTAAATATGGACAAAGAGAAAGAGGGCTAAATAAAAGATGAAAGGGAAGAAAACCAGAGGAAAACAAAGAAAAAGAAAGTAAAAAGTCAGTATAGGAATCTTTCCCCAAACATGTATGAAAAATAATGAATTACAGGTTTTAAATAATCTTCATTTTGATCTTCTAACTTTAACTCTGAAAAAAAATGGACTGGTGCATTCCTGTCTTTTAGAATATAAAAAGGTTTTATAAAATCAATGCCAACCAATTTTTGTCCACCGTTTCAAAAACTAAATATTAAACCAAGGAAAGAACCTCAATAAAAAAATTAACTAATGTTGAATAAAAGAAAATCTAATAGCAGATAAAGTTGGTAAGGTGTTGAAATAACATCTGAGAAAGATTATAGGATTTTGTCACTACAGTATAAATTTGTATATTTTTTCATATCTAGTATCAAAATACTCTCCATATACAGGTAAATCTCTTATTGTGGGATTCTGTGATAGGAAGTGTTACTCCATCTCATCTTATGTACACTGCAGAGACTAGATAATCTCTTAGGCTTTCATTCTTTAGCATCAAATGACTTATATTTACATAATTAGATGTTCCCAGCTGGAATATTGAATCCTGGAGCACTGCTAAAACTCAGGGACAGTTAAAAAATTATCCTAATGATGATTAAAGTGCAGTGGTGATAACAGTGTTGAGAATTCGGCACCAACAAGATTGAGAATCCAGTAGAGCTGAACCAGTGACAGATTCCCAAGATGGACTATTTGGTGGCATGACCCTGGTTGTGTGGTTCTCCCATGTTCCTGCTGATTCTGAAAGCTATTCAACCTACTTCAATAAATTCCTTTTCTGCATAATATAGCCAGAGTCAGTTTCTTGCTTGCAGCCAAGAGTTCCAACTCATAGACCCACAAAATATTCCCACTCCAACTCCCACTGTAATAATTAGACACATTCATTTGTTTAATAAGCAAAGATCACTCAAAGTTCCTGGAAGCTCCATTACTTAATGACTGTGTCTATCAATACCAAACTTCCTAATTCAGAAAGACAACGGAACAAAAGAATAATAAATACAATCAAAAGGTTAGGTCAGAAGTGCTGGGTACATAAAAAAATAGATGAACTATACATTTTCAGTTTCAGGTTTTGTTTTATTTTGTTTTTGAGACAGAGTTTCACTCTGTCGCCCAGGCTGGAGTGCAGTGGCGCAGTCTCGGCTCACTGAAGCTACCACCCCCCAGGTTCAAGCGATTCTCTTGCCTCAGCCTCCCAAGTAGCTGGGACTACAGGTGTGTACCACCACACCTGGCTGACTTTTGCATTTTTAGTAGAGACCGGTTTCATCATGTTGGCCAGGCTGGTCTTGAATATCTGACCTCAAGTAATCCACCTGCCTCGGCCTCCTAAAGTGCTGAGATTACAGGCATGAGCCACCAGGCCTAGCCAGTTTCAGTAATTTTTTTTATTGTGAAGTCCCAGCCTAAGATTTCAGAACCACTTAAAAGTAATTTAATAAAACATCACAAATGAATCCTGAACCAGAACCTAAGTTCTCTAGAATTGAGAATTTAAACTATACATTATAGCTCATACTATCAAAAATGAAGATGATGACCAAGAAGAAAGCTACAAAGATATAAAATGTGCTAGGAAATTTGTCTTCTGTACCTCACTTTACTTTTACCAAGACATGTGTTGTGTATTTATATTGCTTTCCAAACTAACCAAATAAAACCATAAATTCACATTATCTTTGAAAACACACAAACTAACTCTACATCATAACCAAGCACTAATTGCGAGAATTAATCAGCATAAAGACTAGTGTTTGTACAAGGAGAGAAAAGAGGAAGAAAATGTTGAGTTTACAATACAATCTCCATCAAAATTCTAGTGTCATTTTTCACAGAAATAAAAAATACAATCCTTAAATTCATATTTAAGTTAGAAAAGACCATGAATAGCCAAAGCGATCTTGAACAAAAACAACAAATCTGGAAGAATCACATTCCCTGATTGCAAAATACATTATAAAGCCATTGTAATCAAAACAGTATGATACTGGCAATAAAAACAGACACATCAACCAATGGAACAGAATAGAAAGCCCAGAAATAAATCCACACAGTTAAGCCAATTGATTTTATACAAAGGTGCCAAGACCACACAATGGGGAAGAGACAGTCTCTTTAATGAGGGGAGCTGGAAAAACTGAGTATCTTCATACAGAAGAATAAAACTGGATCTTTATTTGAGACTATATGCAAAAATCAACTCAAAAACTGAAGACTTAAATGTACTATCAGAAAATACAAAATCTATTAGAAGAAAACGTATGGGAAAACTCCATGACAATGAACCAAGCAATTTTTTTAATACAACCCTTAAGCATAGGCAATAAAAGCAAAAATAGACAAATGGTATTGCCTCAAACTAAAATGTCTCTATACAGCAAAGGAAATAAATAGTTGTAAAGAAACAACCCAGAGTTAGAGAAAATATTTGCAAACCATACATCTAGTAAGAAGTTAACATCTAAAATACATAAGAAACTCAAAGAACTCAATAGCAAGAAAACAAGTAAACCAATTAAACAATGGACAAAGAATGTAAACAGATATTTCTGAAAAAAAAAATATATATAAATGACTAACAGTTCCAAGAAAAAATGTTCAATATCATTAATCATTAGAGAAATGCAAATTAAAACTACAGTGAGATATCACCTTATAACTGTTAGAATGGCTACTAAGAAAAAGTTGAAAAATAACAAGTGTTTTTGAGGATGTGGAAACAGTAACTCTTGTCCTTTGTTGGTGGGAAGGTAAATTAATAAAACCATTATGAAAAATCATATGGATTCCTTAAAAAACTAAAAGTAAACTACTATATGGCCTAGCAATCCACTTCTAGATGATACAAGATAATTGAAATCAATATATCAAAGAGATATCTGCTCTCCCATGTTGACTGCAGCATTAGTCACAATAGCCAAGATATGGAATCAACCTAAATGTCTACCAATGGATAAATGCATAAAGAAAATGTAGTACATATATATAATGGAAAATGATTCAGCCTTTTAAAAACAAGAAAATTCTGTCATTTGTAACAACATGGGATGAACCTGGAGGACATCATGCTAAGTGAAATTAACCAGATACTGCATTATTCCATTTATATGTAGAATCTAAAAAAGTGCAACTCATAGAGTTAGCGAGTAGAACAGCGGTTACCAGAGGCTCAGGGAGGAGGGAAGAAATGGAGAGATGTTGCTCCAAGGGCACAAAGTTTCAGTAAGACAGGAGTAAAAAGTCTCTGAGAACTATTGCATAGCAGGATGACTAAGTTATTAACAATGTATATTTCAAAATAGCTAAAAGAGTTAATTTCAAATGTATCACCATAAAAAATAAGTGAGGTGATAAACATGTTAACTGGCTTGATTTAATCATTCCATATTGTACATATGCAGGAAAATATTACATTGTATTCCATAAGTATAAATTATTATAATTGGTCAATTAGAAATAACACTTTTTAAAAAACTGAGATAATTATAAACTAATTTTCAAAAGTTAAAGAAAATCACGTATGGCTCAATATGGGGGAAAAACTACAAATTATGGCACAATGTCAGTTTCACCCTCTTTCAAGTAGAAACATACATATTCCTTTTAAATAAATACATTCTACAGTATTAATAGTGAATTAAAACAGTGGCCATAAGGTACTCATAGACCCTGGAACTGAAGGCAGTTGTGGTTCAGTATTTCTTGTTTTATGACATCCCAGGAGAATGATCACATTATGATAACATCACTTCCTAATGTGTATTTTTATTTAAGTAGTCATTTTGTTGACAGATAAGCAGTTGTGTGTGTGAGCTCCTGCATATGTTTGTGTTTGTGTGTGTAATAAGTTAAATATCAAAATAAAGTACCAAAAATTAGAGATTTTATTTTGGCAATAATCACCTAAGGTAATTAATGTTCATATTTAAAGAGCTATACATGTGATATTTTAATGTTTACATTTTCTTCTGAATTACAATTACCTCTAAAATTCATATTTAATTTAAAAAATAAATGTAATTCCATTAATTATAAAGTAAAAAAAATTTTTTGGATTGGTTCTTAAAAAATACAAACAGAATCTCTCCAAAAGAGACATAAATTATAATTAAGAAAATGTATTAAAATTATAACTTTCTAATACAAGAGGGGACATATGTTCAGTTGTGGCAAATTTTCAAATTGAGGTCCCTACTTTAGTGAAAAAGGAAAAAGCTTCCAGGCTACAGAAAAAAAATAAAAGGACATTAAAAAATTAACAACAATAAAATAGCTCAGTAAATTTTAAAGAGAAGAGAAGATGAGAGAAGAGGAGATCAGTAAGAAGAAGCATCTTATTAGAAAGATCTATACAAAATTAAATAACCAAGTAACAGCATGGGGAGACAGTTACAAGAAGAAAAATTTGGAACAGATTTTAAATGACAGCAAAAGCAGTGCTGCTGTAGAATGAAGTTCTGGCAACAGGTGCAGAAAGATGAGCACATGGGAAAAAGACCATGAAGCCTGACAGAATTCTGGGAATAAAATAATAATATTTAGAATTTATGCCATACTCTTTTTTCTTGAAGCATTTTACACACATCAACTAATTAATCATCAAAACACCCACATGAATATTTCTCCACTCATTATCACACCAAAGAATGAGTTGTTTCTTCTTGACTACATATTACAAATCAAACTTTAAATTTTTTCACTTTTCATATTAAACTTTTCAGCAATATCTGTCTTTTCATCTAGAACTAATTTAATCATTGCATTTGGAATTTTCTACAGATTCTATTGCTCCAAACAAATCAAAAATTAGATTGCTTATTTCCGATAGATTCCCTTTGAGAACACAGGATTTATTAAAACAACTTATACCATGTTTGCTTAAGCTAAAAATACTATCTATTTGATAGAATACAGATGGTCCCCAATTTATGATGGTTTAACTTAAATATTTTTAACTTTACTATGGTGTGAAAGTTATATGCATTCAGTCAGAACCATACTTTGAATACCCAAACATTCTGTTTTTCACTTCCACAATGCATTCAATAAATTACATGAGATAACACTTATTATATTATTACAAAATAATTTATTTTATTTATTTATCTATTATATAATAAGCTTTGTTCGATGACTGTTCAACTGTAGGCTAATATAAGAGTATGGAGCACATATAAGGTAGGCTAGGTTAAGCTATGATGTTCAGTAGGTTAGGCATATTCAATACATTTTTTACTTATAATATCTCCAACTTATGATGGTTTTATGAGAATATAACCCCAACATCAGCCAAGGAGCATTTGTATATTAAAGTTCAGAATAGCTAATGGACAAATAAAAAGCATATTGAAAATTTCTAGAAAGTCTCATGAAAACACATGCTTAGGTCATTTTCTTGGGCTTTGCAACATTATTGAATAACCATTTCCCAAAAAGTTACTAATCATCAAATCTAGGGGCCTTTTCTAAACTGCTCTGAAGTTTGTGATACTACCTACCATACTCTCATTCTTAGCCTTCCAAGACAATGTAAACACTAATTTACTCTTTTACCTAACAGCTATTTGCTTCTTGTTACAGTTGCCTCCAAAATTAATGAGCTCCTCAAGAATCCTTCCTTTGGAAGAAGGCTCTAGAGCCAGGCTGTCTGAACCTGTATCCAAACTCTACAACTTGCAGCTGTCTGAACTACAGCACCCTCTCGGTAAGTCAGCTGTTTCACCTGCAAGGAGATGCTAGTAATAACAGTACTTATTTTACAGAAGATTTGAGAGAAAAATGTGAAAAAATTTATGTCAAAAAGAGGAACAGTGCCTGATACATAATAAACATCAACAAATGTTAGTAGTTATGATGTTAAATTTTATGATTACTATTATTCTCTTTATTTGCAATATCATCTAATCTAATGGCTTCAATAATTCCTGCTCTGTGACTCTGAAAACTAAATCTTGTTGACATAACCTTATCTGAATTTGTAATTCTCATTTTCAACCACCTGCTGAGTATTTCCATCACACTACCTTGTCAACAGCACAAATTCAAAAGATCCCAGACTCAACTCACCATCCCAAAATTATCACTCTTCCTATGTTCCTTTTTTCTAGATGTAAAATTTCAAAATACAAGTCATATTTTCATTTTTACAGCACCCTTTGTGACAACCTAGACAATTATTATAATATTACGATTAAAATAAGGCCTAACTCATTTTCTCCAATTTCACAGGATATAATTTGTCTTCTCATGTTTTTCTTTCTTTGGCTAAAATTATTTCCCTTTTGCTTAAATCAAAAACTAATAAATGTGACCTGTTATTACTTATTCTAACATCACTTTTTATTCTAGTGTCCATTTGGACATCACTTCTTTCAATTTAGTAGCCTTTTTGTAAGAAATTACTTATGATCTTCCTACTTTTCTTAACTCCAAACATCCATAGATGCAAACAGGCCAAGGCAGGTGGATCACTTGAGGACAAGAGTTCGAGCCAGACTGACCAACATGGTGAAATCCAATCTCTACTAAATATATGAAAATTAGCCAAGGTGGTGGCCTACACCTGTAATCCCAGCTACTTGGGAGGCTGAGTCAGGAGAATCACCTGAACCCGTGAGGAAGAGGTTGCAGTGAGCCGAGATTGCACCCCTGCACTTCAGACTGGGCAAGAGAGCAAGATACAGTCTCGAAAAACAATAACAAAAAAAAGAAAGAAAAAAAAGGAAGGTGCAAATATCTGACTATATCACTGTTGTCTTTCATTTGTGTATTGTAATACTTAATACTTAATGTGATATACTTTGGTTTTATTCAATTATAGCTAATATATTGATATTTTACTGTATCTGACTACATTTTCAAGATAAGGGGGTGGCTACAAAATATTTATTATAAAAAAGAATGTTGGGTCTGATATGATTGAGAATCAATAAACTAAACAAAGAGCTACATAAAGTTATATTGTCTTGCTAGGCTTATTAAAGGGAGGAAAATTTTACTATTGGTTTATTTTATTATTATGGTTGTGACGTACATTTATGTAGAAGAAATGAAGCAATGGTAATTGTTACCATTATCTTTAAGATTTTCAAAAACCTATGCTATTATTCCAAAATCTCACTCACATATTGATATCACAGGCACAAGTTCTTTGGCAAATTTAAGTATACCAAGTCCAATGTATTACAGTGTTTTTAAAAAGTAACCAAGGTTTTTTTTTTTTTTTTAACCCTAAAGCAGCCAGGGTCACAAAAATAAATTAATTAATTAATTCAGTAGATCGATATTTAACCATGAACTTGTATTTATAAAGAATATAAAGGAAAACATTCTGGAAGAAATTAAGCTCTACCAAAATACTAACTCTGAAACTTAAGCCAGGTCTTTAGTTGTGGAATCCTATTGTCTTACATAAATAATTCTGAAAGTAGTATAATAACCTAGTATTAAGAGTAGGATCATGTCATCAATTCCTCCTTGATTATTTCCCAACAATAGGCTTATATTAGGGTTCTCTAGAAGGACAGAACTAATGGAATTCGTGTGTGTGTGTGTGTGTATACACACACACAAGTTTCAAGTTTATTAAGTATTAACTCACACAATTACAAGGTCCCACAATAGGCCTTGCTCCTCCTGCAGACTGAGGAGCAAGGAGAACCAGTCCGAGTTCCAAAACTGAAGAACATGGGAGTCCGATGTTCAAGGGCAGGAAGCACCCAGCACAGGAGAAAGATGTAGGCTGAGAGGCTAGACCAGTCTCTCTTTTCACATTTTTCTGCCTGCTTTTTTATTCTAGCCATGCTGGCAGCTGATGAGATTATGCCCCCTGAGATTGAGAGTGGGGTCTGCCTTTCTCAGCCAACTGACTCAAATGTTAATCTCCTTTGGCAACACCCTCACACACACACCTAGGATCAATACTTTGTACCCTTCAATCCAATCAAGTTGACACTCAGTATTCACCAACACAAGTCCACCCCTTGTCAACTTGAACACATACACATCTCCTGAAATCATATATAATCTTCAAATAAAGACAATAATGTCATAATTATGCCTAACATAATACAACTATCCTCATACAACCAAAATCACACCAATCCCCAACCTAAATACTATTACATAAAGTTAACAATACTTAAACGCTGATGTGAAGTCAATAATTCTTAATTATATGATAAAGAAGAAAGGAAATAAAATGAAGATATTTTCTTAGTTCAAGTGTATCCATGCCCAAACATGTTTTTAATAAAAGGAGAAAAGACTCATGACAATTACATTCCTCATTTCTGCAGCTGGTAACATGGTCATTCATAGTTGGTATTGATGACTACCTTCTGAACCCATTCTGGATTCCCTTTGCCTTCAGCAAGCACCTCAGCAAGTACCTCAGCAAGTTGTGTTTTTTTTTCCCTGGTGGAGTGATTCAAACCTTCATTCATGAAGGGTCTGGATCATTTGTAGTCCTGCCTGGATTAGGCTGCTGTAGTTTCCATTGACCTTTATCACAGGGTATGGTAATACTAAGAGATACCCTAATAGATCTCCTGTATTCCATACATACTCTTCCTAATTTCCATTGCAGTGTAACAGGCTGATTTCATCTTGATAGTCCAGGTCAATCACCCCAGTAAACACCATAACTCCCTTCTTAGCCTGTTCACTTAAAGGTAGGAGGAGCCCAAAGTGTCCAGGTAGCAATCTTAAGTTCCAGTTTAATTGAATCATTGTTGTGTCTCCTGGTGGCAGCATTCCTCCCTCTAGAACTAAGACCTCTCTGCCAGCAGAACATAATGTCGTGGGAACAGGAAGCAAAAATCTTGCTAGGGGATCACTGAGGGTGATGGTAAGTGGTGTCACTTTCACTTCTACCCCTTGATTCCTGGACCCGTGTATCCTGGCTATGGGAGAAACAGTACCATTGTGGGTAACCCTGTGGGGCCCTACAGCCATACATACTATATATTGGATGCTGATTCAGAGCATACATGGCCTTCTAGAGAACTCTGCCCCAGCCCTGCAAAGGATTGTCACCTAGTTAGCACTGTAATTGTGAATAACTCACAATTAAAATAATGGTCTTCAAAAGGCCATTCCACCATTCTATCAATCCAGTTGCTTCAAGATGATGGGGAAGATGGTAAGACCAGTGAATTCCATGAGCATGAGCCCACTGCCACACTTCTTAAGCCGTAAAGTGAGTGCCTTGGTCAGAGGCAATGCTGTATGTATACATGACAATGGATAAGGCATTCCGTAAGTCCATGTATAGTAGTCTTGGCAGAAGCACTGCGTACAGGATAGGCAAACCCATGTCCAGAATAAGTGTCTGTTCCAGTGAGGACAAACCTCTGCCCGTTCCATGATAGAAGAGGTCCAATATAATCAACCTGCTACCAGGTAGCTGGATAATCACACCAAGGAATGGTGCCATATCAAGGTCTCAGTGTTGGTCTCTGTTGCTGGCAAACTGGGCATCAGCAGTGGGTGTAGCCAGGTCAGTCTTGGTAAGAAGTCCATGTTGCTGAGCCCAAACATAACCTCAATTCCTGTCATCATGGCCATTTTGTTCATGGGCCCATTGGGCAATGACAGGGGTGGGCTGGGGAAAGAGGCTGATGGTATCAACAGAACAGTCACCCTATCTACTTGATTATTAAACTCCTCCTCTGCTGAGATCACCTGTTGGTGAGCACTCACATGACATACAAATATCTTCAGTTTTCGACCACTTAGAGGGATCCATCCACATACCTCTTCCCCAAAGTTCTTTGTCACCAATTTTCCAATCATGCTTCTTCCAAATCCCGGACCATCCAGCCAAACCACTGGCTACAGCCCATGAATCAGTATATAATCGCACAACTGGCTATTTCTCCTTCCATTCAAACTACACAACCAGGTGCACTGTGCACAATCAAGTGCACTACTTGAAGTCCTGCCCACTGAGAAGATTTCCCTTTACCGCCTTCCTTCAGGGATGTCCTAGAAAGGGGTTGTAATGCTGCAGCTGTCCACTTTCCAGTGGTGCCTGCATATCATGCAGAACTATCTGTGACCAGGTTCTAGTCTTCTCTCCTTCTGTTTACTGATCATAGGGAACTCCCCAGGAGGCCATCAGTGCAGGCTGGGGGAGAGAAGGCTGGGTGGCAGGAGTGGGGACCATGGGCATTTGAGCCACTTCCTCATGTAACTTACTTGTGCCTTCAGGACCTGCTTGAGCCTGATCACGTATATACCACTTCCATTTGATGATGGAATGCTACTGTGCACAATCCACTTTATGGCTAGATGAGTCAGAAAGCATCCAGTTCATGATAGGCAGTTCAGGTCGCATAGTGACTTGATGACCCATAGTCAAACGTTCAGTTTCCACTAAAGCCCAGTAACAGGCCAAGAGCTAACTCTCAAAAGGGAAGTAGTTATCTGCAGAAGATAGGAGGGCCTTGCTCCAAAATCCTAGAGGCCTCCTCTGTGATTGACCTGTGGGGGCCTGCCAAAGGCTCCAAACAGCATCCCTATCTGCCACTGACACCTTAAGCACCATTGGATCTGCTGGGTCATATTGCACAGCAGCCTGGACCTGTTGCAGAGCCTTCTCTTGTTCTGGACACCACTCAAAACTGGCAGCCTTTCTGGTCACTCAATAAATGGGTCAGGGTAACACACCCAAATGAGGAATGCGTTGCCTCTGAAATGCAAATAGGCCCACAAGGCATTGTGCCTCTTTTTTGGATGTAGGAGGGGCCAAATACAGCAACTTACCCTTCACCTTAGAAGGAATATCTCAACAGGCCCCACACCACTGGACCCATAGAAATTTTACTGCGGTAGAAGGTCCCTGAGTTTTAGTTGAATTTATTTCCCATCCTCTGGCATGCAAATACCTCACCAGTAAGTCCAGTGTGTTTGCTACTTCTTGCTCACTGGATCCAATCAGCATAATGTCATCAAAGTAATGGAAGAGTGTGATATCTTGCGGAAGTGAAAAGCAATCAAGGTCTCCCTGAATAAAATTATGACACAAAGCCAGAGAGCTGATAAACCCCTGAGGTAGGACAGTAAAGGATATTGCTGGCCTTCCTAGCTGAAAGCAAATTGCTTCCACTGGGCCTTATGAATAGGAATGAAAAGAAAGCATTTGCCAAGTCAGTGGTTACATCCCAGGTACCAGATGTGTTAATTTGCTCAAGCAATGAAACCACATCTGGTACAGCAGCTGCAACTGGAGTCACCATTTGGTTAAGCTTACAATAATCCACTGTCACCATAATCCAACTGTCTTCTGCACAAGCCAAATGGGAGAGCTGAATGGGGATGTCATAAGAATTACTACCCCTGTGTCTTTCAAGATCTTGCTGGTGGCACAAATCTCCACAATCCTTCCAGGGATACAATATTGTTTTTGACTTACTATTTTTCTAGGTAAAGGCAGCACTACTGGCTTCCCTTTGGCCTTTCCCATCTATTAGCCCTCACCCGACCAGTCAGGGAGCCAATGTGGGGGTTCTGCCAGCTGCTAATTATGTCTATGCCAATTATGCATTCTGGCACTGGAGAAATGACCACAGGATGAGTCCAGGGACCCAACGGACCCACTGTAAGTCAGACCTGAGCTAAAATCCCATCAATTATCTGATCTCCATAAGTCTCTACTTTAACTGGAGGATGACAATGACATTTTGGGTCCACTGGAATCAACATCAGCTCAGAGCCAGTGTCCAATAGACCCCAAAATGACTGATCATTTCCCTTTCCCCAGTGCACAGTTACCCTGGTAAAAGACCAGAGGTTTCCTTGGGGAAGGATGGGATAAAGATTAAATGCATAAATTCTCGGTATTTTAGTTGGGTCCTTCCTCAAGGGGACCCAGCCACCCCTTCATTCAAGGGGTTCTGCATCTGTAAACAGACTCAAGTCTGGAAATTGATTGAATGACCATGATTCTTTGTTTTTATAATTCAAATTAGTCTTTTGTCCATTTGACCTATAAGTTTTCTGCTTGTATAAATTAAGTAAGAATGCAGTAGGTTTCCTATCAATTTCACTTCTAGGAACACCATGATTAATCAGCCAATACCAAAGCTCTACATGAGTCAGACTATTCTGATTTCTACTTTGCCTCTGCTGTCCATTACGGTAGCTACACTCACCTTACCTTTGACAGGTGGGGGCCACCACTTGGCCCCTGCCACCTCAGGATCCAATTATTCCCATTGTATTTAAATTTTGTAGTTGAGCTAATGTGGTTCCCACTGTTAGATCTCATATACAGAGAAGAGCAATTACAGGGCTCTTCAAAGATACAGGTGCTGCCCTCACAAATCTATTTCACAAGGCATTGGTCAATACAGGTTCTGAACCTTCCCAGCTGGGATGAGTAGGTCTAAAGTGACTACTCCATTCCCCATCCCAATCTCCTAAGCCTTTGGATGCTTTCCTCTACATTAAACCAAGGGAGATCAGGCATTTCCAGCTTGCACACAGTAGGCCATCTTTCAATCTGTATTTCAGCTAACCAGGCAAATAAACTATTAAAACTTTTTTAACTCCCCAAGCTACCACATTAAATGCAGAGTCCCTACTTAGTTGGCCCAAATCAATAAATTCAGTCTGATCCAACTCTATGTTCCTTCCACCATTATCCCACACCTTTAATATCCATTCCCAGGCCTGTTCTCCTGATTTCTGTTTACATAAATTAGAAAATTCAAGCAGTTCTTTTTGTGTATTGTACACCTCCTCATGGGTCACACTCTCAACCTCATCTCTAGGGGCCTGAACTTCAGTCTACTTATAGGTCTAGAAGCAAACAGAGGTGTTAGGGGTGGCTCCTAAGAAGAATCAACATTATCCTGCCTGGCAACTACCTCGGGGGAGGCCACCACTGTTGCCTCAGGCAGCTCAGTGTTTATTTCCCAAGACAAAGTTAGAAAGGCTGATGGTAGTATGGGTTAGGGATATTGCCACTACTGGGGATGGGGAAACTGTTTCTTCTGGCAAAAAGTAGTTCATCAGAGTTTACAAACTCAGTGTCCCCAGCTTCATCTGGGTCCTCCCACACATCCCTATTCCAAGTTGCAGGGTCCCATTCTTTTCCAATCAATGCCCTCATTTTAACAGTAGACACCTGACAAGGCTGTGCATGCACCCATCTTTCATTGCAGGTCAGCCACTCGCATGATGAGCTTGTGTCTGATTTTCTACAATTTCAGCTCTTTCTCTATAGGAGATAAGACTCTCACACAGGGCAGTCATATTGAGGCTCAATATCTGCCTCTGAAGCCGGGAGATAGAATTCCTGAGTTCATCATTTTCTTTCATCACTTTGTCCACTGAACTTAGGAGCAACCAGTTTCTTTATTATTATCATTATACTTTAAGTTCTGGGGTACATATGAAGAGCTTGCAGGTTTGTTACATAGGTATACATGTGCCATGGTGGTTTGCTGCATCCATCACCCCGTCATCTACATTAGGTATTTCACCTAATGCTATCCCTCCCCTAGCTCCCCTCCCCTGATATCCCTCTCCTACCCACTGAACCCCTCAACAGGCCCCAGTGTGTGATGTTCTCCTCCCTGTGGCCATGTGTTCTCATTGTTCGACACCCCCTTATGAGTGAGAACATGCAGCAACCAACGGGTTTCATTATGTTCCTTGGTTTTCCACATATGGTCAAAGGCATCATGTATAGAGTCACTAAACTCCTTGCCTCTCATGAGTGATGAATCAGGAGTGTCAAATGCATTTATTTTGCATAACTCTCTAAACAGTTCATGCCAAGGACTATCAGTGTTCTCCATACTATTGAAGTAGAGTCCTTAGCATTTTTGGTTCTAATCATATTAAGCAGTCAACTCCAAAAACCCCAAAAACCAATGAAAAAACTCCATCCTTAATATTCTGTTCTTCTAGAACCACTCCTGGTACCAAAATCTATATGACTTAGCATTCTCTAGAGGGATAGAACTAATGGGAAAAAAAAAAAAATATATATATATATATATATATATTTTTTTTTTTTCCCCCACACAATCACAAGGTCCCACAATAGACCATCTGGAGGCTGAGGAGCAAGGAGAGCCAGTCCAAGTTTCAAAACTAAAGAACTTTGAGTCTGATGTTCAAGGGCAGGAAGTATGCAGCACAGGAGAAAGATGTAGGCTGGGAGGCTAGGCCAGTCTCTCTTTTCACATTTTTCTGCCTGCTTTTTTGTTCTAACCATGCTGGCAGCTGATGAGATTCTGCCCACACAGATAAAGGGTAAGTCAGCCTCCCCCAGCCCACTGACTCAAATGTTAATCTCTTTTGACAACATCCTCACAGATACACCCAGGATCAATACTCTGTATCCTTCAATCCAGTCAGGTTGACAGTATTAGCCATCACATAGCCTGCAAGTAAGAATCAAAATACCTTTCACAAATATAAAAATAAAGAGTTTATGATTTTAGGAATAAGGGTTAAATATCATTTATCTTATATCTATCACTGACTAAACAACCATGTTTTCAGAAACAATTTAAAGTGTCTGTTTTGCAATCTTTCGCTGTCAAGGATATTTTTCTGTGCCTTTATTTGTATTTTAAGGCCATTATCTTCTGATTGGAGCCACTGGATTTGTTGGTGAAGTTACCAAAGTATAAAATAATTGTCTATACTCTCATTTGTAAGTTTTTCAGTTAATATACATAATCTTATAACACAGAAATGAAACAAATTTGTCTACAGGCAAATTTGAAAGCTCACAAAAATTATAACTTTTTGGAGTTTGTACCATCTAAAGAACAAACCTTGTACAAATGTTTGGTTATCTCATTCCCTTTCCTTTCTCCCTGGGAATAAAGCCACTGGTAATTTTTAACACTTCAAAAGAAAAGAATTGACTTAAAATATCTACAAAGTAATGACATAAATGTTTATGGGCAAAGATATTTATCTATTTGAAAAGGCCATTTTTAAAGGCTTCAGAGATTCTACTGTATTGAATATCTAGTCAGGAACAATTATGGCATTCTGAACCAAATATACACTTTCTTAATACACTGAAATCTATTAATGTTGAAGTCTCAAAAACATGAAATGCATTTATGACATGAATAGAAAGATGAATTTCTAACCATTTTAGTTGTTTTAAAAATAGAAAATGTCCCAAATTATATATGCCTCAATAGGGATTTCAGATCCTCAACTCCTACTTCTTTCTCAACTGGGTATCCTTCAGGATCATGTCTTCTGTAAAGGAAAAGGGATGAATGAGATTTTTTATGAAGTGACTTCCAAAACTAATTTCCCATTCTAGGGTATATTTTAGGCTCTAAAGTATAAAAAATAGTAACAAATTAGACACACATGGGAATATACAAAACTTTTCAAGCAAAATATTACTCTTAAAGAAGAAATTTACATTTATTCAGTCTTCAACTTCAGTCATATTAGTTTCTGCTAAGTCACGTTTACCACACAAAATAAGGATCATGCTATTAATTACTATATTTACTCTCAAATGGCATATAAGTAATCTTACAGAGACAGCCTGCTTCCTAATGTAATCCTTGTAACAATCGTAGTTAAAAAAAAAAAAACCCTTAAAAAATAATTAATATTAGCTACCATTTATTTAATGCTTACTAAGAAGGAAGCATTGTCTTAAGATCATTACCAAATACATTATCTTATTAATACAGTCCTATAGGACTTACTATCCTCATTATACTTAAGGAAATTGAGGCACACAAAAAAGCCAGAATTTGAATTCACACAGCCTTTATCCAAGACCTATCCTCTTGTCCTCTTCCCTGCATTGCCCTTTCTTCCTTTCACTCAAACCTCCAGATACTATATGCAATGTGGTCTCCCTACCCTCTCCCTCTCATCTCTGCTAAGAGGATCCATAGGCCGTTAATTCAAACAGAGCACTCCAGAAATCTGGCAGAGGTGGGAAGGAAAAGACAGTTAATTCTAATAAAGTTAAAAGTAAAGAGAGAAAGGATGCATTACTCAGCCTGTAAAGTAATAAGCTCCATGTTCCTGAATAGATCAAGAATCAGCTCTAAAGGCAATTTAGTTGGAATAAAGGTAGCATTTCCTAAGGTTGATTGCATGTGTAGAGCAACATACTTAGATTAATAATAGGAATCATAACATTTTAGAGCTGGAAAACATTTAAATCATCTAGTTCAATCCTGTTCTCTCCTCCACCCCTTGTAAAAGAAGATGCTGAAACTTAGAAAAGTTAGTCATTGTTTCCTCAAGGCCTAACAAAACCAGTTAAAGAATCAATGCCATATTCCTATTGGACAGCAATACATTCTAAAAATCATTATGAATGAGGATTTATTGGCTATAATACAATCCTAAACCAAAGAAAAACCTTAACAAAACAAAGGAATGAGATAAAAATAAGCTGGGACCAGTTTTCTCATAAAATGCTACCTTAATGCTGCAGACATCTAGAGATCACCTTACCTTTAACCTACTTTCTTAATTCTCTTTTCCTTGTATTCTCAATCCTGATCCTGCCAAAATTAAATCCCATTAGGAGAAACTTCTATCTTTTGTAGCTTCTCAATGGCTCTTCCTTCCACAAAGAGCTGGATAAAACTTGCCCAGTTTTATCTCACAATCACTTTAAGTCTTATGCTAAAATCATCCCATATTGAGAATGACACAAATGAAAATATATAAATTAGAGAGACATTACTTTGTGAGAGAGAACTGAGAGAAATAGAGACTCTGTGTGTGAGAGGGATTTAAGGGCAGTAGCATTATTAACTACATACTATACAATCAGGCATTATAATTGGCATTTTGAGGGGTTATGTCTTAAAATCTGCACAATTCTTATATGAGAGAGTTCTTATTATCCTATTTTGTAGGCAAAACTAATAAAGCTTAAAGAAGCCAACCAACTTGTCCAAAGTGACACAGTACTAAATCACAGGCCTCTGACATTAGAACTTTATTTATTCAAGTACTTATTTGATATCAAAATTATATATTTTTCATACTTATTCTATAAGCTGTGATATGCCTATCTTATTCTATTAAAATCAGTTCTAGAACTAGAAGGTAAACTAGAGTATATATCCTCATAACTAGAGCTTATTTATACCCTTATACAATACTAATAAACAAAGCCCAAAGATATAAAGTGACTTGCCAAAGACAACACAACACAGTAATAGCAAGGCAGAAACTACAGATTGTTAAGATTTACCAAGAACATACTATCCTATAAGGTAGGTATACTATCTGCATTGTACAAATGAGAATATGAAAGCAATGGGAAATCAAGTGGCTCGTCCAAGATCATAAAGCAAGTAACAAGAAAGAGAAAGAACACAGATTTGTCCTCAAGTAGTCTGGCTCCACAGCCTGTGTTGTTAACCACTATACTAGACTCTGCCCTTGAATTACAAATTGTACCTCCTAATTCTCTTTCCAGCTCCTCTGAAATTAAGATAAACTTTGTACTTATGAGTTACACATGAATGAATTAATAACAGAAAAATCAGGTAAGAACCCACTTTAAAAATTCAAATAGCTACATTATTTCAATTGATATTTAGAAATTTACATTAAAATGTAAATGAGTCAATTTATAGAGATTAACAGAGGCTCAAATTTTAAACAGAACCTTTCCCAGAACTACTGATTTCTGCACTTAGCTCATCCTTCTAACTCTACCACATGGATGTTTGTAAAATGAGCCTAACGATTAGATCCTCTGTCCCGAATCTGGACAATTTAGAATGCTAAATTGGGACCTTAATTGTTTCTGTTTCATGAGTCAGTGAGTATAATATTTTATCTGTTGGATTTTCTAAATGCCAATTCCATCATGTTCTGAGCACACTCTTTGCCCACTCAGTAGACTGGGTCACTGAAACAAAACTTAAGTATAACAGTAAAATGAAATTTTCTAATTCTCTATTTTCTCTTACAAGCAACCAACACACTAATATTTTCATGGGCTCATCTACCTATGTATCTCAATCTCTCTTTTATCTCTTCACTCTCTCGCCATTTAACCAATCCCAACTGCATAAATCACACATTAGAATATAGTCAGTCCTCCGTATTCATGGGTTTCCCAACCATGGATTCAATTAACCAAGGATCAAAAATATTCAGAAACATTTCAGAATGTTCCAAAGAGCAAAACTTGAATTTGCCAGCATGGAGAGTACTATGTTGAATCCACTGGAATAAAGGGATGGAGAGGCATTGTATTAGATATTATAAGAAATCTAGAGCTGATTTAAAGGGGGGATGTGTGTAGTTTTATCAGAGGTATTTGAACCAGAGTGACTCCATCTTGAATGGGAGCTGGGTAAAATAAGGCTGAGACACAGGAGGTTATGCACTGTAAGCTACAGGATGAGATAGGAGGTCGGCACAAGATATAAGTCACAAAGACCTTGGTGATAAAACAGTGTGCTAAAAAGAAGCTGGCCCAAAACCCAACAAAACCAAGATGGCGATGAAAGTGACCTCTGGTCCTCCTCACTGCGTATTATATGCTAATTATCATGCATTTGCATGTTAAAAGATATTCCCACCAGCACCAAGACAGTTTGTAAATGCCATGGCAACATCAGGAAGTTATCCTATATGGCCTAAAAAGGGGAGGAACCCTCAGTTCTGGGAATTGCTCATCCCTTTCCCAAAAAACTCATGAATAATCTACCCTTGTTTAGGATATAATCAAGAAATAAAAATAAAAATACCCAACCCACAGCCCTAAGGGCCACTCTGCCTATGGAATAGCCATTCTTTTATTCCTTTACTTTTCCAATAAACTTGTTTTCGAATTCTTTCATGTGCTAGATCTATAAACCCTCTCTTGGGAGTTTGGATTAGGATCCCCTTCTTGTAGCAGTTATATACAAATACAAAACCATTTTATCTAAGGGACTTGAGTATCTTTGGATTTTGGTATCCAAGGGGGTCCTGGAACCAATCCCCCATGGACACCAAGAAATGGCTGTATTTTACATTTTCAAAACAATTTTCCAATGTACAAAAAAAAAGGCCCTCAAAGACTGTGAGTTAAAATAAAGAAATGTTTCATATCTTTTTCCCCTTTTGCTCTGTCAAATTATATTTAAAAAACAAAATTTAGTGACCATCATATGGCTATCACTAAATATATAAACAAATTCCTTTCATTAAAATTGACTGAAAAGAAAAAATTTATATCCTAAACCCTACTTCCTACTTGCCATCCATTTGGAAATGAGAAATTAATTCAACATAAGAAACATTGTAAGAGACATTAGTAGATAATTTAAGAGAGCACCTTAGGTCTAGTGCTTATGAGGTTAGCAGTGTAGTGCATTTTTTTTTAAAAAAAAGGCACTCATAGGCTTTGAGGGCATCTAAAACTAATTATATCACTTCCTAGCTCCATGATCTTGGGCAATGCATTTCACTCCTCTGAATCTCAGTTCACCTGTCTAAAATATACATAAAGTAGCAGGTGTGGTCCAGGAGATAGAAGGAAAAGTCTAAAAGTCTTATAAAAGTAGAAACACAAGATCCACTAATTAGTGTTACATAGTATAAATAAACTAGACACTCATGGTGGGAATTGACTTTCTTTATTTCAGAGGCAAATAAATATATTATTAAAATCTGAAGGAAGAAGGTGGGATCAATAATAGTGGGGATAAAAATTAAGGAATTTTTGAAGGGAACACTCCGGAAATCAACATGTCTTAACAGCTATAAGAGCTATAACCCTACTCAAGATTCTAAACCTTGTTGGGTGGAGATACCAGAAATTTACAAGATACAGAAGAAGAGACAGTAATGGAACAAACAGTTATTGAATGAGGCCCTGTGCTAAAGGCTAGAAATATATAAAGTAGGGTATTAAAGAGGAAAAAGTCAAGTTAAGAGACAATCACAAACAATGTAATAACCCCATCCTGGAAGAGTAAACAGGGTAGTAAACAGTGCAATAAATGCCTTCACAGAAAAAAGAAGGAACAGAAGCATGTGCAAAGTCAGAGACCTGAAAAGAAAATTATGTGCCTCAAATGGGTGTCAAGTAGGACATGTTGGCAGAAGGGGAGGTTGAAGAAGTAAAATGGGCCTGGTGGTAAAGGAACTTGGTACATTTTGCCAGGAATTTGCAGATCATTGCACTAGAAAATGATATGATCAGATCTAAAGTTAGATCCATATAACAGCAAATTAAAAGATGTATTGAAAGTAAGTGGCCAATTAAGAGGTTCTTGCAGTCAGCATGGTAAGAGATGAACAGGTGGGGATGTGATATTTTAAAGAAGGGAGAGGGGTGAATATTAAGCAGTCAAGTATGCTAACAGAGTTTTAAATCTAAATATCAACCAAAACAAGTAAATTAAATATAGTATAATATTTAGAGTTATAACTTTGTTTTTAATTTAGATCCAAATACTTCTTTTGAACATCAGATCCAAATATTATCATGTGAAAACAAACAATCTGTCCCAATGAAAACCTTTCATCCACAAAAAGCACATCTCAAATAGGGAAATAATCTTTTCTTATTTTTTTTTTTTATTTTTTATTTTTTGGTCACTGTTGTCTCTGAACAGATGGGAATTTCCTCCTCTTAATCTAACTGAGCAGAAACTTCAAATTGGAAGTACTTTCTGGCATGGGTTTACAAAGGGTGCTTAAATCTATTCCAAAAACATGGTGTGGGAGTATTTGAGCACAGGCTGGAACAGTTTCAGGATCATCATTACCTCCTGAGAATACCTTTGATAAATAAAGACTCAGAGAAAAGTAAAGCTAAAGTCTCAACTCTTGAATAGACAGCAATGACTTTCTTGGTTTTAACATTCCAACCCTAATAAGCAAGATTTCTAAACTGATAACTAGAAGGTGATAGCAACATAGCTCTGTCCTTTAGAATGAAATTACATAAATTTTAGGGGTTTTGGTTTTTTTTTTTTATCTATCACACAGGGGATATGTGTATAAAGGAGATGGATTTTTTATTTTTTAAAATCACCCCCTTTTTAAAATTAGTACAGATATTTTTTAAGCACCTTTTCCAATTCAATATTCTCAACTTCTCTCCTTTTAATTTTTTTCTCATTGTCTCCTTCCTCTCTATATTCAAAATAATAAATAAGTTAATGTGTTTGTTTCAGGAAGAGGTGTTAGTGAAGCAGTATCAGTCCAATTCCTTTATTCCCTCAATATCTCTCACACAAATCCACCTCAATTTCATGGCCTAACTAGACAGTAACAAGAAGAAAGAATATAGAAAACAGGAAACAAAACAAAAGAACCAATGAAATAAAAAGCTAAGTGAAAAAAGATCAGTACTATACTAATGCAGTATAACTAATGAATTGAAAGTTATCTTGGAAATCTTCTAGTCCCACTTTGTTGACAATAAGACATAAAAGAGCACTGTAGGAGATTGGAGGGCTAGGGTACTGTGGAGAAAAACTGATTAAACCTTTCAAACATAATCCAACCAGGATTTTAGGACTGCCTGTCCAAGAGATGTACCCTGAATAATGGCAGGCCTATAGTTTCTATATTTGAATTCAAAGAATCTATACTGGCCCTGGGTTTGCAGAGAATGTAAATTTATCAAATATTACTCAATTTCTTTTTCCAAATTCCTCAGCTGTCTCAATGAGTGTGTCCAATTGCAAAGCATCTCAGAGATGTTTTCTTGTCTCAGAATTGTCTTTATTGACTCTCAATTTGAGAAATGCAAATATATTTTAAACAAAATTTAAGTACTGTATTGCTATAGTGCTTTTTTACATAGGCCTGTTATATAGAGAAAATGACTTTTCTATAAGAAGCAGATGAATTCTGAAGTCATTTACCAGTTTGGTTTGGGTAATCCATCAGAAACACTGCAATGAGATAAAAGACCATGATCCTACTTTCATGTTCTCTTAAGGGATCCTCAACTACTCCTTGCCTATCCCTAAAGAATCACATATTTTAAATCTAATAATTACCTAATCCAAATTCATTATTTTCTCTATGAAGGCACCACAGCCTAGAAGTTAAGGTAATCTGCACAGTAACACAGAGTTGGGATAAGAACCGAGGTCCCTTGATTTCCAGTCTAAAAAATGTAAGCTGCAAGAATGGCCCTGGTGTGGTATATCTGACACAGGGATAGTTTGGCTAGATTAGAGCAGATTTGGTAGTTCGACACCCACTACTCACCCCTGCCACACAAACACACATACTTCAGCTACAGTATTTTTGTAGCTGTAATCCAGTATTTTTGTCATTATATTATCATCTCTATCTGTGCCAAATACTGTTTGTTAAACACCTTATGAATGTCTAATCTAATCATCAGAAAAATCCTATTACATAGGTTCTTCAAAGTAGAAATGGTTAAAAAAACAAAAAAGAAAAATCAGAAAATGAATTGAAGTCCAGAAGATGGGATGATAAAGTACCGAGCTTCTACTTGAAATAATTACAGTTTTTAGGCTAACTACATGGTAGAACAGGAAAAATAAAGTATATTCCCTTTCTCCAAAGCTGCCTTAGCCTAGCAGTGTGTTAGTCTGGCAGTCAAACTACTACACACTGTGGTACCAATCCACATTTCTATTCCCATTTCCCATACCCTTTAATGCAGTATTAATATGCTATGAATGCAATAAGTTATGAATTAATGGGTTTTTCCTCACTGAGATCAGTGTTTAAAAACACAAAATATATAATGCCTAAGATGGTTACCACAGTGAAAGGAACAAAACAAATTTAAGAATACTAGTTGACAGGACTGACCACCACAAGCATAGACCACGACTACAAACATCATAGGTAAGAAAGAATTTTGAAAGAGTTGAAATAAAATCAGTTTATCTCAATCCCTTGGTGACTTAAATGTGATAAATTACTTTGACAGACAGATTCTAAAATAGAAGCTCATTTAGCTTAGGTATAAAAAGCCAAAGACTTAGACAAGTTCTCTTATAAAGTGCTAAATGTAGGGCTAGAGAAGCAAAATTATAAAAATGGAAAATATAATTGGAAATAAGCATGACCCAATATTACAGAATTAAACAATGCTGACAGAACATAGAATTCTTATATGCTAGTATGCACTGAAAATCTCCAAGAGATTTTGCTGTGTTTTTAAAACACATTTGATGGCAGAATTTTTCAAAGATTATCTCATCAGAACTTAGGGACAATGAACAAAAAATCAATAGGTTACTTTTGTTCTTAAACTTTCCTAAGGAGTAATAAAGATCATATACTGTATTCTATTAAAGACTGACCATATACTGTACTCTATCAAATCTAAGATGATACTGATTATGAGGTGCAGCATTAATTGTACATACCATGAAGAAAACGTCCTGCCAATTAAATTAAAACATGTCATCAATTATAAAATTTGTCTCAATTTCAATCAATAACTTCAAAAGTAATATTTCAGGGGAATGACTAAAGGATGTGTAATCCATTTATTGCCCTAAAGATTGTCTACTTTGTAGCTAGATCAAATGCTTTTCCTGAATTTTCCTTTAGCATAATGCCTGAATCTGGCACTAGACAGCATAGTAAAATGCTGTTGTAGATTGCCTTAGGTGTTTATTACACAGATATTGTTGAGGTTTCAAGATCCACATTTGATTATAGGTAAATAATTCCCATCTCAGACATACTGGGAGGATTTAGAAAAATAATATAAGTAAAGTGCCTGAAACCTATCAGGTATTTAATATGTGAGTTCTCTTCTCTTCTTATTTTATTCAGTAATCCATTCTAGCATTTTATCATCTTGCCAGAACATACTGGCTCTCTTCAGCCAAAATACCTTCCTGGTCTTGATTTCCTTTTATTTATTCTTCTGTAGACATGAAGAACACCTAATCAATTCCTCCTTGCAAAATTATTTATATAAATGAAATACTTTCTTTCAAATACTTTATTTTAAACAAATATGAACCAAATGAAGAAAGAAACTTTTAAAAATGCCATTTTTAATGAATTTATTAAGATAAAATTAATGCAATGTAAAGGAATGTAGGCAAGCCACTTAATTTGTTTTTTATTAGGTAAAATGTGATGTTTAATTGGATAGTGGGCTATTACTGAACAAATCAATATACTATTATTTATGAACTAATTTGTGTGGACCATGACAGACTTTTCTATAGGCTGATAAATTAGCAGGATAAAAATAAAAGACTGTATTAAATATTTTTTAAGAGAAAAAAGGCACTAAGCAAGTAAGAAATTAAACACAATGACACAAAGTTCATAACAAAATTCTAAAAAACAAAATCAACATGGTAACTATAGGTCTATTCAACAGATTTCTTAAAAATCTATAAAGCAAAGCAAAAATCTAAATATCAAAGAACAATTAATCAAGTTGCCAAAAGACAAAATACTTTGGTGGGATGTCAATCAGTAACACTAAGCTGACAACTGTGCCTTAATTAATTTTGAAACTGTTTCCAATTAGTTAGTATAGAACACTAGAGGCTTCATGCTGCCTATGACTCAGTGCACTGACTCATCTACCAAAACTTTTCTTACACAAGAAATATCCAAGCACTCGCCAGGATGCAAGATCAAAAGGAAAGAGGGTTCACCAACCTTCTTAGTTAAAACCTTGTGATAAATTTAGATGACCGGAAGGATATGGAACAACTTTCCAGAAAGGTTTAACAGTCAGAAATAGCTTGGAAAGTTTGATTTGTTAACAAAACAATAAAAATATGTTATTTTAAAATCAGTCTTAAAAACATACCTATAAAATATGCTAGTTGTATTTTAAACCATATAGAGGATATAAATAATATAGCCAACATTGAAGTGTTCAATAAAAATATCCCATATTTCCTAACTCATTAAAATTGCAGTGGAAACAAAATTCAGACTTCAAGGAAATACTAAAATCATCATATATCTATCCAATAGAAACTTTCTTACATTTTCAGATTGAGCTTATCATGGTGTGATTTTCTAGACTAAATCTAAACTTTAAATGATTCCTCAAAAAAATTACAAAATATAATATGAAAAAGAGGACAATAACTTTTATTATATAGTTTACCTAACTCAGTTTATTAAATCACAGAGTAATAATATAAGCAATTACATAAATAGGTTTTTTAATTTTTTAAATAGTTTTGAAATGCTATTGGGTTGGGAGAATACGTAAAGGACCACAGAAAAGAGGAACAAAAGCCCACTCCTTGCAGGGAAAACAAAGAAGACCCTTTATTCAGAAAATAGAATGTATAATACGAGGTGTTCCATGGGCCATAATCAGTCCTAACATCCTGGAGAGTCTAGAAATCCAGTGAGAGAAGTCAAGGTTAGTACCAAGTCAGTTCCCAAACAAATTACCAATAAGAGATCCATTATGTTATAGATGTCTACAAGTAAGTTTTTACTGCCATATGACTTAAAAAAAATCTGAGATGACTTACAAAGGTAAATTAACACAGAAAATAAAAGAGTAAAGACATGGAAAAAGGAAAGAGATGAAGGTAGCAATAAAGACAGGAGGAATTTTAAAAGTATAATTAGCTAGCCATTTGGGGCCATAGACTTTCATCCTAAAACCATGATCTGATTTGTCTGGAACCTGGAGGAGGAGGCTCCAGTGTTGGTGAACATGGCTGTGACTTATCTGAAGCCTAGATTGGCCACATTTAGATACTAAGCCAAAGTTGAGCTAGCTTCTTCAACTCCTACTGAGAACCTGACAGCTATTCAGAGCCTGAAAAAGAAATAGTCAACAGTGCTCACACTGTTAGATTCTAACAGCTTACAGTTAAGGAAGCTGTGCTGAATGGTTCAGTGGCCACTGAGGTATAAATGTGGTTTTATATTGGAGCAATCATAAGTAAGCATGGTATCAGTGCCTATAATGTTTGACAACCAATCTTTAACATCTGATTACATTCGATTTACTATTTGAGTGTTCTTGGATGATGTGTGATCAGACTGCTAGCTGAATAAAATCTGTCCAAAAAAAAGTATAATCAGTAGTATTACTGTTACTCAAAGAAAGGACATTAAATGTTTACATCCTTTATAAGCAGGCCACAAAATTTACTAATGAGTTTCCTAAAAGCCACTGCAAAGAGAGAAACATATTCACTATATTCACTAAAAATTACACACACACAGACATATACATTTAAACCCTGGTCATTCAAAATAAGCCTTCCTGCTACTGCACTTTGAAAAAAAAAATCCTATTAATCCTCACAAACTGCTAAGACAGTAAACTACCACTTCCTCCTCCATCTCTGGAGTAAACACAATAATGAGTTTCAAGGTTACATCACTTTTAATATTCCTCCATATAAGCTATGGAATAATGGTGAAACATGAGTAAGAGTAATTTTAGGATTGTGAAAATTATATGGTTCAAGTACACTACAGTCCTTCAAAAATTTTATTTCCCTCAAACTTTTTATAGGTATTAGGTGACAAGTCAGTCTTAACCTGATATAAGAAACTGGAGTACAGCTACTTTATGTTGTTTGTTAAAGAGCAGATCTATATATTCTGACAGTAAGTTAAGTAGAAAATACTGACAAACACATATGAAACGTAATGAGCCAAATTAGAATATCTGCCTGAATTAGTTAAACAAATGCTTACCGCAATCCACTACATAAAAGATAACTTACTGGGGTTAAGATGATTGACTTGTCTCTCATCCTCCCAGAAGTTAGAATCTACTGGGGACCACATGCAATTAAATAAATAATTACAACAATGCTAAGGACCATAATAGGCAATCAGTGGCTGCTGGAGAAGAACCTAACCTGGAAATGAAATGTCAAAAAAGGCTTTTCAAAGAAACAAATGCCTAAGTTGTGGCCTAAAGCAAGAGTTAGCTCAGAAGTTCCAGTCAGATGTCAACAGAGATCCTAATCAGGCTCCTCTATGTTCATCCTCCTCCTAGTCATTAAATGATGGAACTACTCAAGGATCAAGATACCTTTTCTCAAGGAAAAAGATATCTTTTCTCAAGGAAAAAGTGATCTAGGCTCATGGCTTTAGTTTTTACTTACATGCTGATCATTCAGTTACATGACAAAAATCATTAGTGCATCTCTGTTCCCATAAGTGTTCCCTGACTTTCCTCTTCCTAGGGCATCAAAGGAACATTTGGCTTTGTGCTACCAGCTTCTCTCTCTACCATCCACTACAAGGAAGGTCCTTGGTTGGCAAAATAGGAACAGTTCTATCAACGTAAATAATACAGAGCAAAGTACAAAAGATGAAGGATGAATAAGAATAAATGCTAGCCTGGATGAGAGTAGAGGGGTAGCTTCTTCAGTAGCTTTTGAAAAAAGAACGGAAAACCAGCTGCATTTGATGAAAACAGAAGATGAGAAAGGAAACAAGAGCAATACTAGAGAGTACTGCTGGGAATTAAGAGTCCCTTCATGGTTTTGAGAAATTCATAAAGGACTTGTATGATTTTTAAATAATTGTTGTTTTTGACTACAAGACTCCTAAAGAACTGTATCACAAGGGTTGTCACTTAACAAGAATTAAATTTGGCAAATATTTGTCTCATGCTCAGACATTTCCTCTGAGCTCCAAAATAGTACCTCTAACTGACTCTTGAAACTCTATTCTCACTGTCTGAAAAGCATCTAAAAACATGTCCAAAACAAAATACATGATCTTCTATTAAAAAAAAAATAGGGTCCTTGTTCATCCTACGCCACCACCACAAACCTACCTTAACAGTTCTCTCTCTTCACTTCCCATATCTAGCTCTTCACCACATTCTGTTTATTTTATATTCAAAACCTCTCATATCTGCCCACCTCTCTCCATTTAAACTGTTAACACTCTATCTAAACTATCACCATCTCTCTCAATAAATACAATTGCTTTCTAACTGGTCTCCTTTCATCTACTCTTGCACAACCCACTCCCAGCCTACCACTTTTAATCTCTTTTCCACAAGGCAATCTGAATGTTCTTTACAAAATATCTATCTAGTCTGGTTAGCTCACATTCTCTGCTCAAAATGAATTTAATGAATTTTCAATGAATTCCCACAGTTTTTAAAATAAAGACCAATATTCTTAATATGGTCTAAGGCCTAGCATTTTCTGTTCTCCCTAAATTCATCTTTTTCCATACATCTTTGCTGTCTATACTTAGCCACACTGGGCTTTCGCATTAAATAAAAATTATAGAAGGCTACTGTTTTGGACTAAACTCCTGCACTAGGCCCCAAGACACTAGACTAAAAATCAAAATCAAAGCATTGAAGTTTCCAGTCACCAAACCAAAACTAAGTTATATGACTTTCCAATAAATCAGGAGAGAAAAATAATAGCCAAATTTCCAAAATTAGCCAGTTTCAGTCAGCATAATAAAGTTCCTTCTTCCTTTAACACCCAAAAATAAGTAAACTTAAGTAACCTGATATTAATATTTTTTTTATTGTGCTGTTTACCTGTTCTTGCCTTGCTAGAAAAGTAACTTTGAAGTGACCAATCCATTTTTTGTTCTTTCTCTTTTCTTTGGCCCTTTTCTATCTATGAAACCAATCTTTTCTGGTCCGCTCACTGTAACACTCATTCTATTTCACAGAATGAAGTGTTGTTCAATTCTAGAATCGCAAATAAAGCCAATTAACATCTTTAAACTGGTTTTCATTTTGTCTTCTGACATTTGGTTTCTCAAAAGTGTCCTGCTTTTAACCATAACAGTAAAACTCCTTTTGCAAAGATTATGACTGAGAGAAATCTAACATAGCTGACTTCATCTCACTTTCAACCTCATAAGCTGCCTGTGTTTATTCCTCTGTGTAGACCAAGCCAACTATAGGAAGAATTTAGTTTATAGTTTAAAGCAATGATATTAATAGTCCCTGCCTAAAACTAACCCTCCTGTTTGTTCAGGATGGAAACTGCCATTGTGAAAATAATGTAAGGCCACAAGGTTAGAATTATGGGAAGGGCCTGAATTCTGTTAAGCTATAAGCATAGTTAAGCAATAACCACCATTGTTCCCTAGCTTGCTTACTATTCAGGAGTCATGTAGCTGGAGGTCATGAGATTTTTTTTTTTTTAATACAGGGTTTCACTGTGTGAACTAGGCTGGAGTACAGTGCTGCAATCTCAGTTAACTTTAGCCCTGACCTCCTGGATCAAGAGATTCTCTGATTTCAGGCTCCCGAGTAGCTGGGACTATAGGTGTATGCCACCATGCCAGAATAATTTTTTAACTTTTTTGTAGAGATGGACTTCGGGCCTCCCTCTCTCTGTGCAGACTAGTTGACTAAATGACAAAATCACTGTTTGTATCCTCTGTAAAGCCTGGATTAATGGAAAAAAGGATTTGTGAGGCTAGTCTGAGGCTGTAGCAACTCTGGTGTGCTTTTTGTGTCTTTCTGTTTGGTTCCATGATAAGGAGGAATACCTTGGATAGAATGCAAGCCTAGGAACCCATAAGCCTGCTGCTGTTCAAGCCAGCCAGCAAACTGGGCAGTAACAAGCTTTGCTGCAGGTTTCCATATTGTTTTACATCCTTGGGAGCTTGAACCTGTAACCATGTGACAGTACTTTCTTCTAGCCTCTGCCATTTTAAAATGGAAACCCAGGCTCAATCTTGGCATATGGAATGAGTACTTTCAGGTTAATATCTGTGTGACTTTTATCATTTGCTGATTCTCTTCCCCTTTGTGAACAACTTCTTTTCTTAAATCTTTCTCTGAGCCACCTTTAAAGATTCTAGGTTTTGTAGCAACTGCTAACGACCTCTTTGAAAATAGCTTGTACACTAGCAATTAAGTCACAACCCTAATTGAGGCTTATTGGTTTCATCTGTAAGGTTATTTTTGGTAATGTTCAAAAGCTAGAAATATTGGCCACTTGGCATGGCTAAAGTAGAATACTAAGAGATTTAAAAAGATTTTCTTGCCAGGCACAGTGGCTGACACCTGTAATCTTAGCACTTTGGGAGGCCAAAGTGGCCAGATCACCTGAGGTTGGGAGTTCAAGACCAGCCTTATCAACATGGAGAAACCACATCTCTACTAAAAATAGAAAATTAGCTGGGTGTGGTGGCACATGCCTGTAATCCCAGCTACTCGGGAGGCTGAGGCAGGAGAATCACTTGAACCCGGGAGGCAGAGGTTGCAGTGAGCCAAGATAGTGCCACTGCACTCCAGCCTAGGCAACAAGAGCAAAACCTCAAAAAATTTAAAAAATTTAAAAATTTAAAAAATTTAAAAAAAGAAGAATTTCCTTAAAGAGCACTCAGCTTAATTAAAAGTGGATATCCAAGCTATAGGTATATTTAAAAGGCCTTTATGTTTTACTCTTCATGTATCTTGTTTTTCTAGAACAAGGGTTTTTTTCTCAGTCAAATGAATTACTTTTCTCCATTTTTGTCTTCCCACTCTTAATGCATGCATGAGAGGCCCAAAGATAACTTCTGATAGCCTGGGACACCTGGGGAGAGGCAGAAAAGGAACCACAATCCCCACAATGGGGGTGGAAAATTTCTGTTTTCTACATGAAACTCCAGGAATTAATGGTTTGTAGATCCCTCTCAAAATCTGTTTTTGTCTTCCAGCTATACCTGTTTATTGGGCCCTAGAAACTGCATGCTTTCCTAGCCTGCTCTTGAAAGGCACCACCCAGAGGCCAATAATCTGACTAGGAGACTGAAAAATGAAAAATCTTACAATTAATGGATCTTGTTCTGTCTGTATAATAATATATGTGTTGTGTGTGTGATGGTTATATTAAAAAATAGCTCTAATTGATTAGCCTAAAAAAAAATAAGTGCTTAGATCAAATATTTTTTGAAGGAAAAATAAAAGCTGCAATGCCTGTTAGTTCAAGTGATTTTAATCACATTAACAAAAACAGTTTTGAAGATAACTGGTAAAACACAAATGTCTTCAAAATGTAAATATGTGATCTAAATTATGCAGGTCAGATAATATGCTTGCTAAATGTCTGAAGGTTATAAACTGCTTTTTTAGCTTTTGAGAAGTGTTCAACTTGCCTACTTTACAATTTGATAAAGCTCGAGGACACATGGAATTAACCATGTCCTTAACCATGCTGGAAAAAGTCAGACTTTATCTGTACTCAGTACATAATAAAAACAACTTACCAGGCTTTACGCTAAAATGAAAAATTGCTAACAGTTACTATTATAACATGTAATTGAGATTACTGAAATAGATTCACCTGCAAGGTGTGTAAGGAAAGTAAAATTTTTTTTAGTAAAAGTTTATAAGAAGGCATGGGAACATAAATTTTGACTAGGGTTAAAGGATTGTTTTGAATTAGATAAGATAAAGCTGAAGGTTTAAACAAAGAATGGAAGGTTTGTAAAAATTAATCTTGCAAAAGAAAGTCTATATGAGAATATATTGATTAACTTCAAAAAGGTATTATACAGTCTTTTCATAAATTTAGCATTGAAATAAAAGCACAACAAGGTTTTCTTAAGGCACCCATAGACTATTTAACAAAAATGTGTAAAGGGTTACAAAAGGTTTACAAAAATCTCATCTCATGGTCACACTGGCTAAGATTGGACAGAATTTATCTACAAGGTTCCAGTAAAAAAAATTAGGGTTGATAATAATAGTAGACTAATGTAAGGGTGAAATTTGGCTTTTGCTCTTTTAAACAAGATTTTCATGTAACAGTAAAATACAATGAAAGGTTTTTACCTTTTATTTATTTATTTATTTATTTTTGAGTCATCATTTTGGCTAAAGAACTTATGGTAATCTGGAATTCCATTACATAATATCAAGTGCTTTGAACCTCTAACATATATATTTAACAGGTTTCCCAAAATCACACTAGAGCTTCAAAAATTGTCTTTCCTGACCCCGAGCTTTCGGATACCAAAGGAACCCTGGAGCATCCAAGAGAGAGGTAAACAGGATTATTTGACATGTTCAGTTATGTGGGATTGCTAAAGTGATGTTTAATCTTCCATAGATTATATTTAATGAATAATATTATGTCCTAAAATTGTATGGGATGTCTACAATTCTAATGTCTGAGTATATGCTATCAATCATAATTAAGGTTATTATGTTAATGTAAAGTACATGTATTAGTCTGTTCTCAAGCTGCTAATAAAGATACACCCAAGACTGGGTAATTTATAAAGAAAAGAGTTTAATGGACTCACAGTTCCACATGGCTGGGGAGGCCTCACAAACATGGCAGAAGGCAAAGGAGAAGCAAAGGCATGTCTTACATGGTGGCAGGCAAGAGAGCTTGTGCAGTGGAAGTCCCATTTATAAAACCATCAGATATTGTGAGACTTATTCAGTACTATGAGAACAATATGGGGAAAACTGCACCATGATTCAATTATCTCCACCTAGCCTACCCTTGAAACAAGAGGGATTATTACAATTCAAGGTGAGATTTGGGTGGGGACACAGCCAAACTATATTATCATAGAAATAACCAAATTTCTTTGTCAATGGTGTTTTTGATGTAATTACTCTAGACATTTTGTTATTCACAGACAATTGTTATCTAGTTGATCCTTTTCAAAAGATGGTTTATAATCAGGTATAGGACTTTGACATGAGCTCTTAAAGGCAAGTTTCTGATATCTTTGAAGAAGGGGACACTGGAATAGAGAGAAACATACAGGACTCATGAAAAGCTGAAATGTTCATGAATATCAAGTAGAACAAGAATTAACAGAATGAATCGAACTAACAAAAAACTGAAGTAATCTTTTTACACTTTTGTGCTTAAAATATTGCTGATCCTTGTTTTGTTTTTAGAGTCAAGGAAAGTTATTTTGAACTATATACAGCCTTTAATAATTGAGGTATACTCCTGTGAACAAAATTTGGAGGATATTTGTTTCTCTCTTCCTGGCAAATTTGGAAAGTATTTGTGAATATTCTTAACTTATGCAAATATAGTTATTTGTATCTATGCAGTAAGAATTCATTTTCAGGCTGGGTGTGGTAGCTCACACCTGTAATCCCAGCACTTTGGGAGCCAAGGCAGGTGGACCATGAGGTTAGGCATTCAAGATCAGCCTAGCCAACATGGTGAAACCTCATCTTTACTAAAAATAAAAAAATTAGCCAGGTGTGGTGGAGTGCACCTAGTCCCAGCTACTAGAGGGGTTGGGGCAAGAGAATTTCTTGAACCCAGGAGGCAGAGGTTGCAGTGAGCCAAGATTACACCACTGCACTCCAGCATGGGTGACAGAGCGAGGCTTTGTCTCAAAAAAAAATAAAAAAAGGATTCATTTTCTTTTGCAACAGGACATCACTGGAGAAACTGGTTGTTTTACCAAGGCTTTGACTGGAAACGTGTGCTTCCCTTTATGAAATAAAGCATGACTTGCAGAGTCAAGAAAAGCCCTTGGGGAAAACTCACCTCATGTCTTCTCTATACAGTCCCCGTACAGGGTTACTAACCTGTGGTGAGTAAAGAGTAACACTTTCTAACAGGCCTAGAAGCCTCATGTTCTTGTGACTTCAAGAAGGAAGGAATTTACCCAACTCGTAGGTATTTGAGGATACAAACCCATGACTGGTCTCAGCTTTTAAAGGTCTTATTTGAGACCATTGATGGAACAGAGTTCCATCAAAGCCAACTTAAAAGCCTAAGTGAAAAATAATTATTCTTACTGCACCAATAATCTGGCCAAGTATAAGACTAAAGTTTATTTGCGAACAACTCAGTCTTACCATGATTTGTTTTTAACAAAAATGAGAACTGGAGAGAGAAAAATTATGCTTCAAAACTTATCATACACTTGTCATTAAATTCCAATCTCATCAGGTGTTTTTGAGTTTTTGACTACATTTTAAACTAACCCTTATTCCTGTGAACCAACCAGCAATCTCTGGCTGTAGCTCAGAAGAAACAAAGGGGATGGGTAATAAAAATCTGGATCAATATTATAGTTCTGGGCAATTATCCTGCAAATCCTATCAGGTGATAAGAATAAATAGGGTGCCCATAACTCGAAGGTTTCTTTGTTTGGAAAAATAAGACCAAGAGAGTTAACCAAAGCCAAGCCCCATGCATCCAAATCTTAGCAGGCATAACTACAGCTAGCTACCAGCTATCTGAGCATGTCAAGAGCCTTGAGATTTCTGAGTGGTCCTTATTTGCTTGTTTCGTTTTGATATATGTCTTCTGATAACTCTAATTGTTCCTTTTTGCTTGGAGGCATTAAACTTCAAATGATGATGCATATGAAACCATGCATAGACATGCCTTTCTTCCTGGGACCCTTAAACTGACCTCAGGAGGAGCCCTAACTGCCACTTTTCCAAAACAGCATCCCATCAGCAGGAAGCAGTTAAAAATGTTCATTGTCCACTTTTTCACAACAGCAGTTGGGGTTTCCACTCCTGAAGGAGGGAATAAAAGGGGTTAACCAGCTTGCTTTTGACAGACAGACAGTAAGGGAAGGATCACTGGAGAACCTCCAACAGAACATGTTTTGCACAGATAAGGAAACTTTCACAGGGGCCTTGCCTAAATATGTCCACAGCAGACAAAGGGGCCACATGTGCATGGGGGGAATGGGGTGGAGCTACCAGGAATTTGCGCTTTATACAAATAGGAAACCCAGTCCATCAAAATGTATGTAAACAGCCCTTTTATTCAACTGTGAAGTGGGCAACTGGCAACCTGCCTTCAGGATCCCTCTTTTTGCTGAGAGCTTTCCTTTCCGCCTAACAAATTCTCTACTCACTCTTTGATGTCCATGTGGCTATTTCTTCCTGGTCATGAGACAAAAACCTGGACCTTGCTGAGCTAAGGAGCAAAACAAAAATCTTGAATCAACAACAGGGCCAGTTCACATGTTGTTCCATCAGGAATGTCTTTCCTGTTCTTCTAATCTAAGCTCACATGCTTTTCCCAAACCTCCATACTAAATCAGAAATCTGTTGGTCACTCTCATAGTAGTAAGGACACCTGCACAGGGGCCTTATCTAAACACGTCCATAGCGGACTAAGGGCCCACATGCGCACAAAGGGAATGGGGTGGAGCTACCGGGAATTTGCACTTTAAAGGAAAGGTAGTGCATACCTTTCCTTTAAAGCAGTCAACATAGTTGAAACTTTGCTTTTTATTTGTGTGTATATTACTTCTCTATCCTGCATAAAAAATTACCCTAAAATTTAGTGTCTTAAACCAATAAACATTTGTTATCTCAGTTTCCATGGATCAGGAATTCAGAAGCAACTTAACCAGATGATTCTAACTTGGGGTCTCTCACAAGGTTGCAGTCAGGGCTGTGTTCATCTAAAGGTCTGGTTAAGACTAAAGGATCTACTCCCAAGATTGCTCACCCACTTGGTAGTGACTGTTGGTAGGAGGCTCAATTCCACTCTACATAGTCCTCTCCATGGACTGCTTAAGTATACAAATGATATGGTAGCTGCCCCACATTGAGCAAGCAATCCAAAAGACAACATGGAAGAAGCCAAAATTTATTTTATGACTTAGCCTCTGAAGTCACATACTGTCATTTTTACAGTATCTTATTGATTACTGTAAAATAACAGTCCCCTGTCAACCTAATTCAATGCAGCAGGGGACTACATATGAGCATGATTACTAGGCAGTGATGATCAATGGAAGCCATCTTATAGACTGGCTACCATAGTGTGTCAAGAGAAATATATTTTTTCAAAATGTTCCTCAATTGATCAAATGCCAAGACTGAGAGTAAAGTGGCCACAGTAAGCCTGAAATTATCTTGAACCCTTTTATTTAATATGAGTCACAACTCTCATCTATAAGGCATCTATTTCTTGCCATTGTAGTAAAAAAAGTTCCCTTTAAAGGATTCTATTACCTCCATGCACCCTTCAACCACCATTTCTAGCCCAGCTATTCCAAGAGACATTTTTAAATCAATTTTTCTAAATAGTTCAAGAAACAAAAATTTACAAAGTTACGATACCCTAAGATCTTACCTTTTGTCTTTTTCTTAAATCAGATTGCTCTTAAGCAATACCCGCAGTTAGGATATTGTTCTTTATGACATATTTTAGCAAATATCACCAATTAATATTTTTTTATTTTGTAAGACTTAGAAACTATAATTAAATTCCTTATGCATCATAATTCTAATAGGTTTTTGGACTGCCATCTAAGGAGATAAAAATTAAAACTCAAAAAATGTATCTTCTTGTTAAAAATACAAATATCAATTTTAGAAATAAGTATTAATTCAGTACTCTAAGTTCAAATAAAACATACTAAGATTATAATATAATGCAGTGGGAAAATAGAAGATTTTGGAATTCAATGTTCACAAACTTTTCAGGAATCTGTCTGTGGTAATGAAAACAAACAAAACAACAAGCAGCCATATCATATATCAAAGATGATGAAATAATTCTCCTCAAATGTACTAATATCATAAGCTATCCCAATGTGAATTTTCAAGGAATAGATAACTGAAAAATTCACTGTACAGTAAATATAAACTCAGTTATATTTTAGGAAAATCTCAAGGAAGAAATCCTCCACAAGACAAACTTAAAAACAGCTGAAATTAATTAACTGATTTAACTGATTCATTTTCAAGATTATGATAAAAACAGAGAGAGTGAAGAAATTATTTTCTACCAGTTTAAAACACAGAATAAGTATATATCAAAGTTCAGGTTAAGGGATAAGAACAAACTGGATTTTATGAAATACTCAATTTTTCTCAAATAACATTATATATATTTTAATATGAAAATTTATATATATTTTAATATGAAATTTTACAAAATATATATAATTATATATTTTAATATGAAATATAAAATTTAAATATATATTTTAAATTTTTATTCTTGAATAAAATTTAATATTTTAATATTTTAATTAATTAAAAATATCACCCATGCATATACTTGTATATTATTACATATTACCATTTAAATCAGTTAAGAAACCATTATACTGATAAGACAATGTCTGTTGCTATGACCTTTACAGGGCAAAAAAGAGGTTCATACAAGTCTGGCTTCTATGCAAGAAGACCCAAGAAGCATAACAAACCAATGCTAATCACAGTGAATTCCATAGCATGGGCCTTTCCCCTAGGAAAGATATTAAAACTAGAAATATATTTTATAAGGCATGCATACTTCAGGAACTACTTCTAATCTTCACTATGGGTTTTACATCACAAATGAAGCTAAAAACCTCTTCAGACCTGGTTTAATGCCCCAGGTAAATAATCATTTTTTAAAATCACTCTAAATTTTTATTTAAAATGAAGAATACTGTTCCACATTACAAACGTCACCAAATTTAGAAAAAGCACAATATCTAAGTAGCTCAACAAGGCTAGATTTTATAACATTAATCTTTTGAAAGTAATACTTCTGATTTATCAGGTTCATCAGCAGTAATCTGCTGCATATGAGTAATCTTTCAAGACAACAAAAACTGTTGAAGTTGGCCAATGGTGACTCTATTAAAAGTGTATTAGTTTGAACAAAAGATAAAACTACAATGATCATCTTCACTGATTCCAGTGCATTTTATTGCATTTGGATATGTTCACAATTAAACAGAAATACAAAGATTATATTTCATGCAACACATTTACCTAATAATGGCAAGAAAAAAAATAGAGAAAGAAACATTACATGGGAAGATCAGGCATCTTTGCAACTGTCTTCAAATGGCTAAAAAATATGCTTGGAAGTATAGTAGAAAGCGAGAAAAATGCTAATTTAGTTAAAAGAGAAAGTATGCTGAAATTATATGCTTTACCAAAACCAGTCGTCAAGAATTCTCACTTGGGTCATGAGTGTTAACATGACCAGGCTACCAGGTACACCTGGGATAGGGATGGTGTGAGGAAAGAAGTTAAATGTGGACAAGAGGCTGAGATGGTAAGAAAACTTTACCACCTTGCCCACGCCAATTTTATGTCAAGAATGTACTTGAAATTCTGTTGCCAGGTTGATTCCCTATTTCATATCTCTATCATATTGGTCACTGCACAAAACAGAAGCCTTTTCCTTGAGTCTAATCCACATACTGCTCTGTGCCTTCTTTCCTCTAACCCAGAAATGCTAATTGGAGGATGCCACTAGCACTTAATGGGTGAGATATAGGAATGCTGGATATCCTGCAATGCACAAATGCACAGCACATGCTACAAAATAAACTGACCCAGATTTGGCATGACTTACAGTGTCTATTCATGAAGGAGAGGGGGCAGCAACAATTATCCAAGCCTGAAACAAAATGTCATTTTTTCATATCACACAGTTCTTTTCACAAGGATTTAATTAATATACACTGACTTTTCTAGAAATGTAACTATTGCACAAACCAAAAGAAACTTTACCAAAAATAACTCTCTACTTTGGAAAATCAAGTCACATTTAGCAATGCCATATGTCATATTTAAGTGGTCAAGAATAATGTTTAAACTTATAAACAGAATAACTGTGAATGTAACATCTGTACATGTGACTGACACAATGTCTCATACTTTGACAATATGTACATCTCAAATCCAGTGACCTTCACCTCTCTCAGTCAGCTGCTATACCTTTCTATCAGTTCAACATATTCTAACTGAAATATTAAATATTATGTTCTTTAAACATCCAGTCCTCACATGTACACATCTGCTTGTGTTCTCCCTTCTCTAATTTGAACAGTATGCCTTTTTTTAACACTTATTTTTTCAACTAGTATTACTATTACAGTTACGTGCATACAAACTATTCCTACCTATTGAATTATGAACCCTCAGATTTAAATCCATCCTCACACATATCACTTAACACAAGGCTGCCAAGGAAGTGTGTTGGTTTTTTGCTTGTTTGTTTTTTGAGATAGGGTCTCACTCTGTCACCCAGGCTGGAATGCAGTGGTGTGATCACAACTTACTGCAGCCTTGACCTACAGGGCTTACGTGATTCTCCCACCTCAGCCTCTCAAGTAACTGGGACTGCAGGTATATGCCACCATGTCCAGCATTTTTTGTTTGTTTAGTAGAGATGGGGGTCTCACCACCTTGCCCAATCTGATTTCGAACTCCTGTGCTGAAGCGATCCTCCCACCACAGCCTCTCAAAGGGTTGGGATTATACACATGAGCCATCATGCCAAGCCTGGTATGTTCTTCAAATGAAAGCCCTCTTTCCTTTTCCCCATGAGTTCTGTACCCTAGCTTCTTCTCCACCAATTATAGATTTAGGTGATCAAATTGTATTCAGTTTCTTCTTAATACTGGTATTCCACAAAATAAGTCTTTAATTATAAGATAAATCTTCCAGGCATAGTTTATCCTCTCCACATTTATTCACTCACTATTTTGGTAATCCCTAGATCCCCCAACACAATGAAAAATACATAAAAAAACATTTAGTATATGTTTACTGAATTCAACTTTTTAAAGTTCTTTTATAGTGTATTTAAAAAGTAATTATAAGGGGCCAAGCTTGGTGATTCACACCTGTAATCCCAACACTATGGGAGGCCAAGGCAGCTGGACCACTTGAGGTCAGGAATTCAAGATTAGCCTGACCAACATGGTGAAACCCTATCTCTACTAAAAACGCAAAAATTAGCCAGATGTGGTGGTGCACACTGGTAGTCCCAGCTATCCAAGAGGCTGAAGGAGGAGAATCTTTTGAACCTGGGAGGCGGAATTTGCAGTGAGCCAACATTGTGCCACTGCATTTCAGCTTAGGCAACAGATTGAGACTCCATCTCAAAAAAAAATGATTTGAAGATTTTTTTCCCCAAGTTTTATGTTTAAAAAAGTAAAAAAAATCAATGTCAAAGAATAAGTGTGTTTTTCTTCTGCAATGTCACAAAATCAATATATAAAATGTTAAGAAAATTGGGGGAAATTCTAAATAATTTCAAATATTCAAGATAACCACTTATTCATGCACATGTTGACCTAAAGTCTACTGAGTTGCTGTGTAAATAAATAGCATCTAAAAGATCCCTCAAGTGTTGGACAGAGGAATACGTTTGTAAGCTAAAATTGGGAATATGTTATCACAACATGTTTCTTTCTCCATTATGTCCTATGGGGACTTTCTCCATTGTGTCCTACGTGGACAAGTTGAGAAATCCAGCAATAAAAGGCCCATGAAAGCAAAAAAGTTAAAAAGTTTTTTTTTTAAAAAAAGGATCCCCAACTTCTAAGCCATGAGAATAAATTAACATAACAAAGAGGAAAACCATCAAAGGCTAATTGATATAGTTTAGTCAACTTAATGTATTTGTACTCTCCTAAAACACCATTAGTACCACTTTACAGACTAAAAAATTTAGTTGATGGTCAGAATATCCCAAATCACCTAAGACTAATTAAATAATAAAGTCTTACCTACTAAATCTGAATGATCAGAAAACTCATTTTATATAATTTAGTTTCCCTTCTCACAATTTTACAGCAAATCCCATATCCCTGAATTCAACAAAGGGAAAAAGAGTGATTGTATAGTTTCTGCTCACTTTTCAACTTTTATGTAAAACACTGCAAAATAAAACCACAGCAAAGGATTCACATAAAATGTCCATTGTAAAAATTTAAGTTTCTATCACTAGCATTGAAATTGTTTTGAAGGAAAACTATGTAAACTACAACATGTCTAATTTTTAAGAAGCTTGAAAATAAATGTATATAGCATATATATATAATTTGTCAATTTTCAGCAAATAACACATTTACAAAACTGTACTCCTTGAATGTCTTTCTCATACAAATTCTACTTTCTAGTATTATATTGATTTAAGGTAAATTATTACTTATATGATTATTTCAAACATTCTTATAGAATATGAATGGGGTATATAGTAACTAACAGCAACATGCATTCATCTAGATAGTATACTGTTATTTCTGGTTGTTTTTCTATACTTATTTTTCACCCAACCTATATAACACCATTAATACATAAATATGGAAGCAAAGTTTCTGTCTTGGCTAAAATGGTTGCCATAAGAAAATACCCACAGAGCATTCAATGGAAATTTACATACGAGGAAATCCTTCCTTTATAAGCATAATTTATAAACAGCTATGAAAAGATATAAGTAAGAAATCACTTTCAGACTCAAGTGAGTACTGCCTGACACTTAATTTACCAGTCTCTGAATGGTGATAAGCCAACTAATAGGTTTAATATTAGCCCAAGGCAATGAAGCTATAAACACATGAAAAGAAACAGCAAATTTCAAATAATGTACCAAAGATGAATAATATCATAGTTATCAAGCTGGCAAACTTTTAACTGTCTGAATAATTTCTTTAGTATACTTTTATGTAAATAAAAATTTACATAAAATTTTTACACAGAAAAATTTATATAATTTTACATAGATTAGTAATGATAATAGTATTAATTTAATTAATTGGTTCTATGTGGTAATGCTTATTCTACATTAAACAATAGCAATAAAATGCTTCTTTCAAATAAATTAGATTCATGTTACAGATACAAGTTTCTAAATTAAATAAAATAATGTGTATATAGTGGATCAGCAAGTGAGTGTTTTGGAACTTAAATATTATTAACAATAGCAAGGAAAGAGTTAAGAAAAAATATTTTAAAAATAATCCAAGTATCAAAAGTATCATAAATAATTTACCGTTTACTCCAGCTTCATGGTGCCAGGAAGTAATCTTTTTCTTCAAGTCCTAGGTCCTCACCAGATACTGGATCTGCTGGCACCTTGATCTTAGATACCCCTTCTCCAGAATTGTGAGAAATAAATGGCCATTTTTTTAAGCAACCCAGTCTATAGTCATTTGTTATAGCAGACTGAACTAACACAGTATTTAACAAATGCCAGCTTTGTCCTATGCTTTTTATCTCTAAATCTCTCTCAAATCTGCCCATTCTTCTCCAACGTCTCAACTATTACCACTCATTATCTTTTGTCTGGACAAAAGCCTCATAATTAATCTGGACCAATACATCCTGTATAAGTGTAGACAGAATTATCTTTTTAAAAAGCAGACTTAATCATCTCTTACCTCCACCTGCCTCTCCAGCCTCATCTTGCACCATCTCTCTCTGCATTTTCAGCACACTCACTCAGTGGCTTGCTTACTTACAATCTTACATTCTTACCAAGCTCCCTCCCAGCACAGAACCTTTGTGCATGTTCTCTTTTCTCTTTGAAATGTTCTTTACCCTCCTCTTAACCTATTTAATTGTCTAGATTCTTTGGCTTTATTATTTCCCCTCAAGAAAACCTTACCAGTTTAAATTCTCCTGTTGAGAGATCTCAGAGCACTATACACTCCCATAGCAGTAGAAATTTCATATTCACTTGCATAATTACTTGATAAATGCCCATTTCAACCACAAAATTGTAAGCTCCTTACAGGCTAAGACAAGGTCTAATTTTGTTCTATATTGCATATCCAGTACTAAGTGTATTGCACCTGATATATAGTAGAAACTTAATATATATCTACTGAATTAATGAAATAATGGTCTCATTTTCACACTAAAACTGAAACTTAACAGCTTACTGCCATTTTTTCATTTCTCTCTATCCTTTATTCTCTTCACCCAATCATTGCCACATCTAACTTCTCAATGTCTCTTTTACTAGGACCTTTCTTGTCATTCCTCCAATATTTATTTCAACAAATATTGATGGGATATCTTCTACATGTCAAATGCTCTTAGCACTGAGGATACAGTGGTAAAAATCAGAAAAAAAAATCCAACCTTGCATGCTAGTGTGCCATAGAGGAAGTAGGGAAGAGAGTTGGGGGAGGAAGGGACAGACAGTTAAGAAGCAAAAGAGAATGGTATACATAGCATAACATTGATAAGTGCTAAGGAAAAAAAGAAGCAAGGAAGGAGGATATCAAACATTTGAAGATGGTAGTTGAAATTTCAGATGGGGTGGCCAAGGAAGGCATCCCTGAAAAAGTATCGTCTGAATAACAACCAGAGTAAGAGAATCAGCCATGAATATATCTGAGGGATGAATACTCAAGGTTTTCTTAAGTAATGTGCTACCTACTTCACCAAGAAAACTCCATCAATTTGCTTAGATTGAATGTATTGGAAAATTTAGTTAAGACTCAATTGCTCGAAGTGAGCATACTAAGATATAAGCACTAGCTGAAAAGAAATGAAGCCACCCAAAAATACGTAGCCATTTGAGGATTTAAAGAAGAAATTAAGTCACTTAGAATTCCACTGTTGTGTAGAATATAGAAACAACAAACATTCTAAACAACTACTTTTAGTCGATCAAGAACAGTTTAATTAAAACGTATATAAGGTAAGTTTATATTTTGGAAAAATAAGATTTTAGAATATTTTTTATCCAGAAAAGAAGTTAACAAAACAGTTACAGCAATTTAAGTTGTATCTGGAATACACAATCATTCTAACTCAAAATTGAATGTGTTCAACATTGGTTTATATTACCTCATTTAACTAATAAATTATTCTAATTCCCTTTATCACAGAAGTACAGTGAAAGATGAGAGAGACCTGTAACATTGTGGTTTTGATATTTTTCACATGTAATCATAAAATCAAATGGGTAAAATCAGTTAGCTTAGTTCCAGAATTCAGAACAGAATACACTGAAATCAAAAATGAAACAAAATTTCAGAGATTTAGATGGATACTTGTTTATCCAATTGCAAAAGACTCAGATATAATATCATCAGCACAGTCAAACCAGAATAGTGTCAATCTATACACAGATTTCCAAGGAAATGGAGAATTTGACACTATACCACTTCTTACTCCTGGCTTTCAGAAGGCATACTTACCTTAAACAAAACTGACTGTTATATCCCTGATATAAATTGCTCAAAGAAGTTTTAAAACCTACTCTGGAGAAATCTTGAAATAAAGTATTTATTTTATATGCTATCAATCATGCTTTTAATCTCCTCAGGGGAAAGCTTAATAACTTTAGAAAAATCTTGGATGGTTTCTATTACTAACATGATGTTACAAAAATAAGTATAAAAACAAGAAAACATTATAAAACATTCCTCTCTCACAGTTATCTCAATTCTCTGAAAAATCTGTCTGTATTTAAATTCTAAAACAGGCCCTCGCAAGAGAAGTTACTTACATGTTCATTCATAAAAGTAGTTCACTATTTTGGCAGTTTTAAATTGGAGAAATATCAAGTGTTTCTACTAAAAAATGTTGGTTTCATATGTACTACTCAAAGAAGAAACTATCTTGGCAATGATATTCTATACTGGTAGAAAAATTAAAGTATTCATATAAACATCATAAAGGTCATTTAAAATAAGGGGGTGGAAAACTGAAGTCAGTTTTAATTCTTTCATATTTCTGCCACAAAGTTAAGAGTAATATTAAAGCCACAGAGAAGAGACTAATGGTAGCTCAGTGCTAGAGAAAACAGGGAAAATAGAGTAGACAGAAATTCATGGAGTTTGTTTTCCTTTTTAATATTAACACACTGTTTCTTCAAGTCATCCTCTTAGTCTTTTACTTCCCGTGACACCACCATTTCTCTCCATCTTCATTTCTAAGTTTCAGTCACTTAATGGCTCTAGTCGGTTTATCCCATATCTTTCTTTGAGCAATTTGTCTTCTGATACTATCATTATAAACATAAGATTTCCTTGCAAGAGTGAGAGATCAATCTGGGATCAAGCTCTGAAAAATTCAGTGAGCTAGCCAATTAGATGTGTCTGGACTTCTCTGCAGAGGGTTATGAAGACAAGAACAGCATAATGTGCTCCAAATGACTGAGCACGGGCATAGTCACAAGTGCTCAGGAGGTTAGTGATCTATTCTCCAGTGACATTAGGCCAAATAGCTGTCCTAAGGGATTAAGGGGCCTGATATAAGCTCTGTAGATCTTTTAGGGTGTCCACTAGAACGTAAAAACACTTATGATTGAGGAAAAGAAGCATACCATATAACTTGATTATTAGGTAGAAACATTCAAGTCCAAACACTCATTTATTGTAATATGGTTCCAGTAAAACATGCACATTGGAGACATTTCCTATCATTTCGATATTCCAAAGCGCAGTCAATAAAACACAAAAGTGCTTCACAAACAGTAAAATCTTATGCAACTCTATGTTGCTGTTATTAATAATATTCTTCCCAGTGTATACTGTGTTCAAGTGAAAAATTCTCCATCTTTATGAATATATTAAATATCCATAGTTTACTTCTTTTGCTTGCCAGAAAGAAAAATATATGTAACAAAAGAAAGATTTCAGTTTTATCTTGAAATTTAATTATATAGAAAACTATTACAGATGACACAGGCCAAACAAATAGGACAAAGATAAAAAATATATGCCTAAATTAGCATAGAATTTGATATAATGACTTCTCAAACATTGAAGAACAAAGCAAGTAGTTTATATAGAACAAGAAAAATAAGTAGCTATAAAAAAATGCATGCATATTCTAAAGCAATATAAGAAAAATAAAATATTTAAACGCACATTATCTCCTGGTAAATGGCATTTGTTTCACCCAAAGGGGACAACTATTAGTAACTGACCACAAAGGAAAAAAGAGAGCTTACAGAACATTATAAGATGAGTCACCATAAGGCCTTGCAACTTGGTTTATTATAAAATAACATTTTAAGTATGCCACTTACATCTCAGCTCAGTAGTTTGCTATATGAGGAAAAGGTAGTGGAAGAAGAATAAAATAAAATGTTGTGAGAAGTCACAAGGTCAAGGTATACTTCCTACCACTCTTCAGCAGACAACATGTGACTTAAGAGGAACAATGGGAAAAGACAGAGCCACTAGGCCTGGCATCTTGCAGTAACTATGATTAGACTATTGATCAGGGACTAATGCTGACCTAAATAGAGAGTAACCAGTACCCAGGATGACTCGTGTGTGTGTGCTTTATGAACAGAAAAACCTCACTCATTTCTCCTTTTTCTTTCTATGAGCTTCTCATATACAATAAACCTGTTTTCTGCCTAGGTCATCTCTATTTACTGAACCAGAAGAATGGCTCTTAAGTACATATAAAATTCAGATTCAGTATATATGTCTGACTTTTAAACATGAGAGCATATCATTTTTATCAACTGTGAAGCCATAATTTTTTGATTAGTTTTAAAAACTGTTGGTTCAAATCGTTTTTGGACCATTTTTAAAATTAATTTCTAATTACCTTGGAAGTTGATTTTTTTTAATTGTCATTTTTATATTTCAGTAACAAAGAATTAGCTTTGGACCATGACAAAGACCAGTTAGAAGAAAGATAATTTAAAGCCATTGGATAGGAACGGAATTGAATAAGTTGTTGGTCTTAATTATTTGATGTCCTCTAGTAATAATTTGCTTCACAATTCAAATGAAAAGAATTATATAGTGATAAAAATGCATTAATTCAGCGGTAGAAAAACAAGCATCTTTTAATGAATGTCAAATTTACTAAAAAAGATGTTATACAGTCAATAAACACTGGAATTATTAAAGATTTGAATATAAAAACCTAATTATACACATTTAGTTACTTATACTTACATATTAAATGTATATATGCACATCTATATACATATATATATTAATATTTTAAATAGTAACCCATCATGGAAAAAATAAGCATAAAAATGTTATTTTCATTTCAGTTATGAATAATGTATTTACTTCTAAAACTCTAAAAAACTGTTAGAGAGATTATGTAATATTTTAGGTATAACTATCTCATTTACCTAAAAGACTGTATATATATCTATATCTATATCTCTATATATCCATATATAGATATAGATATATATACACATGCATATATAGATAGATAGATATGTATATATATCTTGGTTATCTCTTCAAATCTTTATATATATATATGAAGATCTACATCCTTTAAATCTTTATCCATAGATAATATATATACCTTTAGCTATATATATTTTATATATATAATTATATATATTTGTATCTTTCATATATATATCTCTATATATATGAAGATTTGAAAGAGATAACCAAGAAAACTCACTTCTGCATCAGTTTTTCACATTTTTTATAAAATGATTTAATAAAAAATCATGTTTTAAAAAATATAATCCATAAACATTCTCATTAAAAGAAAATAGGCTAAATTTACCTGTGGGATTCATATTCCTATTGCTCATACCAAGACTTTCTAACAGGAATTTCTAACCTTGATATTTGAGTAAGATGGAGTTAATACACATTAGAGTTTAAAAAAAAACTATACTTTTTATAACAAAAAATATTATATAAAAATTATTTATTGATCAAATATAAGAATCCAACATTTAATTGTTGACTAGTCATTTTGCATTTACTTTGACTCCCTAAAAGATTTTAAATACCTTAACAACAATATTCGAAATGTTCATCACATTGCCAGGCAGTACAGGTTACCTATAAATGCTACAATTATCCCAAATAACAGATAAAATAAATATGCCACTCTTTAAATATTGCATATACTAAACATCAAGCAAATCATAAAATCTAATGCTAATGAGATTTTTAAATATATATCAAAGACATGCTTTAAAGTTTTCATTAAAAAAATCTTCAATATAGAATCTTCAACAGTAAAATAATAAAGCAACAACATTCATTTTGCTTAATATATCATTACGAAACAATTGTATATTTCTAAAAACCATAAAGTAATATGAAAAATAAACTGTTTTCTTCAAGAAGGCAATTTGCTTCTAAAATGTTGTATTATAGTATTAATAATATATTGTTACTCTCGAGTTATGTTATAAACCATTATTAGCTATATTGGAGAGCTCATGTTAAGAATATTTTGAAACCCTTTTAAGATGTATTAAAAGTGTCTTTCTAAATCTATTACACAAATGAAGCAACAAACTGTTATACAGCACAAGGCCAAAAGACAGCACTATCCTCAGGTCCCAGTGCATAAATAAGAAAGTCAATTAAGTTAAATCAACTGATAACACTAATAAATCATCAATTCAACCATAGTTAAAATATTTCTTGCCCTCCCACTAAGAGCCAGGCACCATACTGGCGTTAGGGAAACAAAAAAGAAAAGGGCATTGTCTTTATTTTTAGTAAGCTTCCAATCTAGTAGCAATGAAGAAATAATTATAATACAACGTAATGCACTCCACGATTTTTAAAAGGACAAGGTTTAATGTAGTTAGAATCAGTAAGATTATTTGAAAGCACAACAGGGTAACAGTCAAGAATAATTTGTTGTACATTTTTAAATAACTAAAAGAATATAATTGGGATATTTGTAGCACAAAGAAATGATAAATGCTTGAGATGATGGATGACCCATTTACTGATGTGATTGTCACACACTGAATGCCTGGGTTGAGAGCTCATGTGCCCATAAATATATACACCTGCTATGTACTCATAAAAATTTTTAAAAAAGAAAAAAGGAGAAAAAAAAGGACAAGTTTCTGAAGACATGAAGAGAAAAGAGAGTGAATAACTTTGCAGAGAAACTTGAAGAAGGATAAGCTGATAAACCCAGATACTGAAATATGAACAAGATGTTCTAAGACCAACAAGTCACAGGGAAAAGATCAAGTATAAGGGCATAGATGCATCAAATACTATAAAGTGTATGGAAAATTGCACTGTGATTGATATACAATCCAAGAGGAGGGAAACAGAAGTTGAAGAAATAGGCAGAGACTAAATCTACATTCAGTGACATCAGGAATATGTATACCATGGACATTTGAAAATACTAAAATCAGGTTTTTTTGTATTTTAATTCACATCCCACCTCCCATACCGAGAGAGTCAGGTGTTAAACCTTTACCAGTACAACACTGGCAGTGTCACACTTCAGAAGATATTTTAATACAAAGGCCACTTAATATGCTCCATGCTTTTTAAAACCATTCTCCAAACAAAGCTAGAATGCAATGTAAAATAAAATTTGCTTCAAAGCAACCTATATTTTAAAAAAATAAGAGAGGGAAAACACAACATCAACAGTCCATCCCGTCTGAAATTTTAAGTTATTTCTTAAAAAGTAAAAAAAAGTATCTCCCTCTAGGTGCTATGCCATTGGCCCTGTCCCTTAGAAAGGTTTCTCTTTAACAATTTGGGGTCAAATAAAATAAACTCCTGTCATGGGCCTTCAATATTTAAAGACAGAAAACACATAGTTTTAGTATTTTTCTCTCTGATGTCTCGTTTCCATTAAAGATTACGAAGATTTTAAAATAAAACAAGTAAAATACTGCTACAAATCTTAAGAAAATTCCATCATACAGAGCGTAATGCATTTAATAAAGAAAATTATCAAAGTTGGTACTATAACAACTACAGAAAATCTAACAATTATAAAAAGTAATACTAAATGTTATAACTTAAAATAGGTAAAATACTTACTCTGAAACATTTATAAACCAAACCCAGCAACCTTAGCCTATTTGACATCATAATCTATTTTGCTTCAGTTTAAGAGCCAGCTTATTTTCTCAGCCTTTGTATGTGTTTTCTCATCAGTTTCTCCAGTTACTTGATCCGACCTGGCCTGCCACACTGACGCTGAAATGATATAAAAGTCTTGAGCCAGAGAAGCTACCTCACTACCCAAGGGACATTCCTTTTATTGGTACCTCACATCTGTCTTCTAGTTTACTTTGACTTTTATTCATTCAATTAAAACATCATTACAAAGCCACCATGTGGCAGGCCTTATGCTAAGCACTAGAGATATAATGGTAAACAAGACAAATATGTCCATGGCTTCATGGAGGGCAATTTACTAAGAGAGATGTCCACTGAACAAATAATCTCATAAAAATTATAATTATGACTTATTACAGTTGCTAAGAAGAAAAGAAAACGATAAATAATTGGGATATTTGTCTTCTGTGGAGACTCATGAAAAATTCCCCAAAAAAAAGTAAAACCTGACTCCAGGCCTGAAGGATAGAGATGAGGAAAGTACTACAAAGAGGAAACAGTACTTTTCCAATTTAGACATGTTGGTTCCACCTTTGCTTTCCCCTTGCATTTTTCTCCTGAATTTCTTTTTCAATCTAGCTACCAACTCTGACTCTTCCTATCCCCATAATAACAGCTAATGTTTTTTGAGCTCAAATACTTGGAAGATATCATTCGAAACAATTTATGTATATTAATTCATCTAATCCTCACAGTAAGTAACCAGAAGTGAAGTAAGTTCTATTTCCTCATTTTACAGATGAGGAATCTGAGGCACAACCATGGTATGTTAGTTGACCAAAACTGCACAGCTACTTGTACTAGTGGAGTACTTGTACCATTGTAACAACACTCAGAGAAGCCCCAAGGCACCAAACTAAATTAGCATTACTACTGGTGCAAGAATACCAGGTTTCCTATACTCTCCAAACTGCTACCATCTTAAACTAAGTAGGATTTAGTCATTTAGAAAATAACTACACTTTTTTACTCCTGTTTTCAGAAATCAAGAATAAAAAGTTGATCTATTAGCCCAGACTAAAATATCTCAAGGAAAAAAAAATGTTTTTAGAATAATACATTTTCACAAAAAGTAATTCACCTATAATATGAAATAATGCAAACTAAGCAAGGAGAAATAATTATAATTTCTTTAATTCCTTCTTAAAGATTAAAATTTTAAATATCTTCCAAGAGAAAGAAGATATTTTTCTCATAACTAAAACTAGTAAATATTTTAAGTGTATTTGAAAAACTAATTTGTAGTAAACTATATATGCAATAAACTAGCTATGATGCTGAAGAAATTCCCAAAATCACTATTTTCTTTAGGTGAGCACCTTTCATGTATTAAAGAAAAAAGAACTATAAAATGCCGTGGGCCTCACTTTAAATGCATTCAGATATTTTTTAATACTGTTATATCAAAAGTTTCATCTGTAAATTCACCATTGAAGGTGATGTGGAAAAAGGCAATAGTAAGTAAGTGATTGATACAAGTGAGTGTATGACTCATAGTTTGCAAAGGAAAATGATTTTTGGGAAAAGGCTCGGGAAGAAGAGAAGCAAATAATGGATTATGGATGAAATGAAGACCTTTCCTGTCTAAGGACTGTCACCAGTTCTTTATTCCTTGAAGATTAAGGGAATGGTGAATAAAGCTGTCTGCCAGACAGCAGAAAAGGTAAGAAATAACATTGTCTCTAAGTGTACCTCACAAGAAAGTTTTCAGAAATAACATTGATAAAATTAAACTTTCTATAAAAAGTTACTAGAAAACCCAACTCAAATCAGAACAAGGAAAATGTCAAAATCAACCAACATTACATTTGTCAGGTACTTGCACAGAATGAAACAGCAGTGTAGGTCAAGTTGTAGAATCATCTAATTTTATTCCACTTGGTTTTAGGAAAAAGTTGGATACCATACTGATTTGCTAGAAGATGTAGCACAGTTTGTTTCTGTTTGTTTTTCTACTCCGTGGGTTAGTGCAAAATAAGCATTTGGCTTTGTTACTAGGGTTCAATAAATTAATAGAATGTACTTTGGTTTTTAGTTTCAGAAGTCAAGTTCAAGCCGCTGAATTCAGTTCCAATTTTTACTAACTGCCCTACCCTTTCATATATATATGCGCACACACACACGTATATATATACATGTATATATACACACATATACATACACACATATATGTAGGTGTATGTGCATATATAGGTGTTTTATATATGTATAAGTAGGTGTATATGTATGTATATACAACCATATGTATATTTATGTATGTATATATCAAACACACTAAAATATATCATATATATTGATTTTTTTTTTAATTCACAGTTATGTATGGATTTTAATTGTTATCCCTGCTTTATGGATCTTTTCAAAAACACCAAGAGAATTTCATTTTGATGAAGTCACATTCAACAAGAAGTTTTATCCAATTTAATATTTTAATTTACATTTTCACGCATATTTGGAGTCCCACTACATGACAGTATTGGGCTAAATACTTTGTACACATAAATTCACTTAAGAATACTGGGTTTAACTGGGTGCAGAGGTTCACACCTGCAGGACCAGCTACTCAGGAGGCTGAGACAGGAAGGATCATCTAATCCCAGGAGTTTCAGACTGCAGTGAGTTATGATCACACCACTGTATTTCAGCCTCAGTGAGAGAGACAGATTCTCTCTCTAGAACAACTGAAATTTTAAAAATTTTTAAAAAGAATGCTACATTTATTTTGTTATATGTATACTGCCTGAGGAAAAGGTAAACAATATTTTTATGAAACAACCCATATCATATCACTGATGGATTTTGCATGAACAACATCCAGCCATTGTAGTACACTTTATGCATATAGCTTAAATTTAGCTCATGAAAACTGTCTGATCCAACATGAAAGTTTCAGAAAAAAGAAAAGCTGGGTGTGTGCACACATACACATGTTTCCTAGACAAGAGCTTCAAACCCAGGCAATCCAGTTTCAGAATCTTTGCTCTTAACCACTAAGCTATATGTTGGAAAAAGAAGAAAGGTGTGACATAAAAGTAACTGATTTAGATAAAAACAGTAGCTTCTAGAATAAGGGATCACATTTCTGAAGTCGGTACACTAAGAAATATAAGAATTACATTATCTTTAAAAATTGAAGACAATTTACAATACTTTCTTCTCTTGTGAATATGTATCTCAGAAAGTTTCTAGCTTTTTCTTTTTGAATATTGTATCATTTAACATTTTTAAAGAGATCACACTTTATCTAATTTAATTAGATCTTATCTAATTTAATCTAAATTAAATATTTAAATTATGATCTAAGGTCATAGTCTAAGATCTTATTGAATCCTGTAATCCTCTTTGTCCATAAAGAGAAAGAGACTTACGTTAAGAAATTGGCTTAGGAAATTGTGGAGCACTAGTATATCCAAAATCAGTAGAGTTGTGTGTGTATACATGCATATATATATAAATGTGTGTGTGTGTGTGTGTGTGTGTGTGTGTGTGTGTGTGTATGTATGCTAGGGTATATGCGTATATATATGTATATATACACACACACACACACACACACCCCTGTATGGGTATATACACATACACACACACAGTTTACCCTTGAACACCACAGGTTTGAATTCTGAAAGTCCACTTATTTGTGGATTTTCTTCAGCCTCTGCCACTCTTGCAACAGCAAGACCAACCCTTCCTCCTCTTCCTCAGTCTATTCAACAAGAAGACAAGGATGAAGACTTTCATGATGACCTACTTCCACTTAATAAATAGTAAATATATTTTATCTTCCTTATGATTGTCTTAATAACATTTTGTTTTCTCTAGCTTACTTTATTGTGAGAATACAGTATATAATATACACAGCATACGAAATATGTGTTTATAGCTGGGCGCAGTGGCTAATGCCTGTAATCCCAGCACTTTGGGAGGCCGAGGCAGCCGGATCACCTGAGGTCAGGAGTTCGAGACCAGCCTGACCAATGTGGAGAAACCCCATCTCTACTAAAAATACAAAATTAGCTGGGTGTGGTGGTGCATGCCTGTAATCCCAGCTACTCCGGAGACTGATGCAGAACAATTACTTGAACCCAGGAGGTAGAGGCTATGGCGAGCCAAGATCGCACCATTGCACTCCAGTCTGGGCAAAAAGAGTGAAACTCTGTCTTAAAAAAAAATATGTATTTATGTTTTCAGTAAGATTTCCAGTCAACAGTAGGTTATTAGTAATTTTTTGGAGAGTCAAAAGTTATACATGGATTTTCAACTGTGTAGGGGTTAACACCCCAAATTCCCATATTGTTCAAGGGTCAACTGTCTGTTGGTTTTGTTTCTCTGGAGAACTCTAATACTTCAGGATCGTTGAAAACTAAGGCCTAGAAAACAGGGAATAGGAATTCAGATTCATATCTTTGTCTCCAGTCATTCCTAAAAGGATTATGAAATAAAATTCTGAAGAAGCTCTGCTGGATTCAGTTTTCATACACTAACCACTCAGTCAGTGTAATGTTCTTTTTCTTTTAAAACTGTTATTTGACAAAACTAATCAACTCTGAGGAACAGTCACAGACTCAAAAAGTTAAACCTAGAGGAATTCCACTCCTAGATATATGCACCCAAGAGAACTGAAAACATATGTCCATACCAAAACTTGTACAAGGCCAGGCCTGGTGGCTCATGCCTGTAATTCCAGCACTTTGGGAGGCCAAGGCAGGAGGACCACCTGAGGTCCTCCTGGAGTTCATGACCAGCCTAGCCAACATGGTGAAACCCCATGTCAACTAAAAATACAAAAATTAGCTGGGCATGGTGGCATGCGCCTGTCATCTCAGCTACTCAGGAGGCTCAGGCAGGAGAATCCGTTGAACCCGGGAGGCAGAGGTTGCAGTGAGACAAGATCATGCCACTACACTCCAGTCTGGGTGACAGAGCAAGAGTCTGCCTCAAAAAAGAAAAGAAAAGAAAACTTGTACAAGAATGTTCAGAGTAGCATTATTCACAATAGCCACAAAGTAAAAACAATATAAATGCTCATTAATTGGTAAATGGATAAACAAAATGTGGCATATCCATACAATGCAATGATTTGGCAATACAAAAAACCAAGTACAGATACATGCAATACCATGGAAGAACCCTGAAAACATGCTGAGTAAAAGAAGGTAAATAAAAAAGACCACATATCTATGATTAAATTTAAATAAAATGTCTAGAATAAGCAAATCCACAGAGACAAAAAAAATAGATTAGTGGTTGTCAGGGGCTGGGTGAAGGATGTCACTGTGGAGTGAACACTAATGGGTATGGGGTTTCCTACTAGGGTGACAAACACATTCTTCAATTAAATAGTGGTCATAAGCTTATGAATACAAATTCTCCTCAACTTACAAGGGGGTTATGTCCTGACAAACCCTTCATTAATTGAAAATACCATGAGTTAAAAATGAATTTAGATACTTAAACTATCAAACATCATAGCTTAGCCTAACCTACCCTTAGTAGGTTAAACATGCTCAGAACACACCCTACAGTTAGGCAAAATCATCTAACACAAAGCCTATTTTATAATAAAGTTATTGACTATCTCATGTAATTTATATGAAAATTGTAATGAAAGTGAAAAACAGCATAGTTGTATGGTACTCAAAAGTAAAATTTCTACTGAATGTGTATCATTTTCACATCAACCATCAAAATTTGGGGTTCATCTGTATACTAAAAAGGCCACTGAATTGTATATCTTGAAATAATGAATGCGAAGTTTATCTCAACAAAAAAAGTGTTAAAAAATTAAAAATTAACTCACCTGTCCTTTTTGCGGTGACAAACAATGAACAACTTCATCCACCATTACTGGAACGTGTAATTTAACCATAGTTTCAAAATTTCTGTCTTGAGATCTGTGTAACTCCTGGGCTTGAGTTTGATCTGTTTGCTCATGGGCTTCATATTCTTTATATTTTTCTGCTGTAGTATGTATTCTTTTTGGCCAGACAGCTAAATTAGGTATGCCAGATTCCAAACAACATGAAAGATATTCTTTATACGTTCTACAAAAATATGGATACCGAAGCATTCTGTAGGTCAACAAATCTAGAAAAAAAATTTTTTTAATGATTAGATTCTTTAAAAAGAATGTTCTAATACTTGGGGAAAATGAAATTAATATGCAATATTTAGCACATCAAAAAAAATTAAGACTCATCATTTGAACATCTTAAACAAGTAAAGGTGACTAACCTTTCTTATATATACAAAGCAAGGAACCTAAGAAGACCCAGAGACATAATTTAAACATTAAAATATTGATTAGTTCAACATTTTTATAAAATTTACTTTTTGAATTTTAATTAAGGCTAAAAAGTAGATTCAGTGAATTAAAACTGTTTATTTGAAAAGTAATCAGAATGACTGAATGGATTATAAGTATCATATTTTAGGTTTAGAAGGTCTTTTATTTTAAGCTCTTCTATCTTTCTCATAATGCTAAATTCTCATGTTCAGAGACTATCCCTGGAAAAAGACTATGCATGCACATCCAAAAAAAAAAAAAAGATAATCAGTCTAAGAAAATCTTGCAGAATCATCATATTCTCTGATGAGATCATCTCACCGTACCCTGTATCAGTGGAGTGTATATCAGTTTAAACTATAACTGTATAAACACTCAACTGAGCACACTTTGGTATTTCATATCTACATTTAATTATCTGTCCCCTGCTCCAAAAAAACAAATAATCGATACAGTCCTTGGATTTACCATACGTGCTCCATTTTCTTCAGCAATCCATAACTCTTTAAAATGCAGAAGAAAAAATGTATTTATGTAAATATATTAACAGGAGACCTTTTGAAAACATCATGCATTTTACACCCAGTTAGTTTCAAGCAAAGTTTTTGATACTACCATAGTAAATACCCAGTTAACATTATTCTTTCCTCACAGGTTGTTAGTTATTTAAGAATAAGACCCACACCTTTGTGGACAGAAAATAAGATGTACATTAGTGCTTAATAATCGTTTCTCTGAAGAAAACAAATGAATGGATTAATTCCAGACTCCACAGAATTAGCATTGTTATTAACTCTCACTTTGGGAAATTTCACCTGTCTGACTGACCCCAACAAAAACCATATGTTCTCAAAATACTACAAGAAGCATAAATCCCACTTAAATATATCTGTTTTTCCTTTTGCAATAAAAAAAATTAAAAACATTGAAAAGCTGATCACACGTAATAAAACAGAAAGAAAAACAAATGTAACATCAAGAAGATGTTACCTTGAGAATACTACGTTAACCTTACCAAAGCTGTAATCTACCAAATTTTGTGGCCAATGTGACACCAAAAAAATGTGTGGAGAAAAAAAATGAGTGATCTAAGTAGATTTTTCTATGCTTGACAGCAACAAAATAGCCAAATTATTAATTATGCCTAAGGTTTCTGGAAAGCTTATAAAAGTAAGCTCAACTACCCTCTGACTTAGTGTTTCTAACAGTTTACAAAATAATAGCTAATATTTATTTAGCACTTACTAAGCACCACTTACTACTATAACCACACTACATGCACTACCTCATTGAATCCTTACCACAACTCTTGAAATATTATTGTTCCCATTTGATAGATTAGAAAAACAGATTAGTAATTTGCCAAAGGCCACATAGATGTAGAGCTGTAAAGCTAAAACTGTAACACAGTCTATCCTCAGAGCCTGAACTCAATCTCCATGCTATAAACATAGACCACTGGAACTATTTAACGCACTTATGTAATTTAACAGTACTTCAATTACATTTACTATATATTTGCAATATCTCATAAATTAGATCCATTTTATTAGAGAATCGACATCCTATGACTTGGGTCTGCTCCACTTAAAAATAACAGTATGCTATGGGGTTCCCAGTAAATGAACATATAATGTATAGGCCTAAAAAGTGAAATCTGGAATATTTAAACAAGCTACCCTATATGTCTAGATTTTGACAATTAAAAAGTAGTATCATCAATTCTAAAATAGGAATAACAACCATACGGAAAAAAGCAGCGTAACAGAAAAAAAAAAATTATCACTTGCATTTAATTTTTTTTCTACTGCATTCAGCTTCTATGTGTTTATTCAACTATGGTCAAGGCACAAAGCCTGAATATTTTATTATGAACTAATTGGCTGCCAATTTGGGTCAACCTGGAGAAAGGGTGACAAACAGTTCGTTTTCCTTTTGTTGCCTTCAATATCTCCCCAAAAAATGGAAGGTGGGGGAATGGCATACTCTAAGAGAATTATTTTCTTCTCTTTTGGAGCCCAGTTTCCTACCAGACAACTCAGAGCTCTCCTGAAGTTTTCTTGGAGTCAGCCACCCTAAATGACTGAAAATTAAGTTCCTTCTGGTTATAGGAAGGAAGCAGGGAGTCAGGAAAGCTCCCTCTGTGATGTCCTAGTTAAGTCATTTAACTTTTCTTTACAAGCAAAGTTCACTTTTGGCTGTTGACAGCACAAAATTGGCCAGGTTACTCTTAACTGTGAAAATACACAGCTGAGTAATGCCCATGAAGACTACTCCCTCAAGGGCGCTAACAATTATAATCATTGCAGTCAGTTTTCTCTCGCAGGGAAATCCTGTTAGAAAACGTAATTTTTAAGGACAAAAACGCGACGTGGAAGCTGGCACACGAACGCTGAGAAAGTGAAAGAGGTTCTAAGGAAAGAGAAAAATACACTCTTTTGCCTAAGAATTACCCTCTTACGAGGAAAAACTATTCGGAAACTTCCAAACTCAGGTTGAAGGCGTGTTGAAGAGAGCGGGTACAGGGGCGTATATATCCTTTGCTCCGGGCGAATCCAGCGACCCCTAGGAGTACTCCCAAAGGTTTGGTGGTTTCCAAAAAGAGTTCCCGGGACTCGGTCACCTTCTCCTCACCTGAGGCACGAAGACTTCTCAGTCGGCCTCCAACTTGGGCCAGTGACTACCACTACGCTGCAGGAGAACCTGAATTTGCCGCACGTCTAGGTCCTACCCCTGGGGGAAACTTGCAAGGACGGACAGCTTGGGTCCACGTCCGCCCCGGCAACTTACGACCTTCTGCCTTTCGTTCCGCTGCTTCCAGCCTCGGCTGCCAAAAGGTCCTGCTGGCGCTGGGATTTCCAAAGGACTTCCCTGGGGGAAATAAATAAGACCTCACTATTGCCATGTTTAAACTCACTTCTACTTTTTTCATTTTTTTATTTTCATTTTTTGGTCTGAAACAACTTTCAATCTAACTTTTCATTTATCTTTATCTCTTCGGTTTACAATGAATGTATATCAAATTTGTGTTCTGGTTAAACTGGTTTTTTTCTTACTAAAAGTGGGAATTTCTGTCTCATTAGCTCTATGTTTAGAAATTACAAGTAGCAAGATGGCACAGTGGTAGCATTGATTGTAATGTCAAAATCTCTGCTTGAAACAAATATGCAATTCCTTTAAAATACAGACCTCATCATCTGAACACTGCTAAATGGTAAATGTGTAACACTGAATGTGAAATCTAAAGTACTTGGATTAGGTGTGAAAACATCTGTGGCACTAATAAACCTTATACAATCTGTGTGTCAAAAAAGACAAAATTTAAAACACTTCTATTCTTCACCAATGATCCATGCAATTTTACAAGCAACTGGCAAAATATACATGTTTTCAAACTGGATTAAGATAGTCTCTTAATGTCACTTAACCCAGAAAGTATTTCAGAGACAAATGACTCGATTCTGAATTTCTTTGCCTGCATAGTTCAAAACAAAATTTTGTGTCAGTGATTTTCTGAAAACTTCAGTTTTCTCTCAGAAAAATGAAGATAACAGTACCTACGTCTCATGGGCTGTTTTGAGAATTAAATGAGAGGCCGTATGTAAAGTGACTAATAAAATACCTGGGAAGTCATAAGGTAAAGTACTATACAATGAGTGCTTATTGGAAATAAAATAAAGGTATCTTGATTTTATTACCAATCCCAGCAGCACACAAATAACCATTTCATTAGCTAAGATACACATAATACAGCCAAATATAAGTAGTAGCTTTATTGATCCTCTGCCTAGTGATCAGAAACAATCATATGGCATGCACATATAAAATACACAATACTCCTGATTTTCCTCAACAGGAAATAGATGTCCACAATATGGCGGTTTCCATATATTGTTGCATTTATAATACTCTGCATGGGTATGAGTCATCCTATTTATAAAGTGATACTGAATCAACAGAATATAAGCTCCAAGAGGGAAGAGTTTGATTCTATTGTATACTACTGTGTGTCTAAAATCTGAATAAATATTGAACGGATACAATAACGGAAATATAAAGAACAACAATGAAATTCAGATACTACTATTAAAAATAACCTGCCAAATAACGATGTTATTTTAGCAAACATACTTCCCATTTGTTCCAGTTATTTTCTCTCTTTTCAAAGTGTATGTTCTGAAATAATACCTACAACCTGAGACTTAAAAAAAATCACTTCACCTAATAACAAACCAAGCCAAAATCTTTAAATAAATTTATTTTGTTATGCCATCATTAGAGAATGTAAAAACCAACCAAAAAGCATATAATAGTTTCACAGTCAGTACTAATGGGAGTAAGCTTGGAAGTCCTGAGAAATGAAGCCTGAGGCCTCAACCCAAAAGATCTCCAATTAATTCAGCTAAAGAGACCCCACATTTTGGCCCAAAGGAATGTGTCTAGAAGAAACACGTCCCTACAACTTCTTGGAGGCCTCGCTACTCCGAGAAAAGAAAAGAAACACCCAGAACCCATTAATCCACACCCAAACTCCACCTCTCCCCCTAGCAGAGGGCATAGGCTAACCCCTGCCAGCACCAGTCTCACTCACACCCTGAACTCTGGGACCAGGCCCGGCACCCGCCGGTCCAGAGGTGGCCTGATGATCTCAGGTGGCTGCCTCCCACCAGCAGTTCCGGCCTAGCCCCGCCCACCTAGGCCACCGCCTCCGGAAACGGCCGCGCGCGTTGCCACGGTGACGAGCAAGCGAGGCCGCTGCCCCTGCGCCGCGAGGCTGAGCTTCTTGGCGTCAAGCTACCGCGAGTCGTGACAGCGTCCGACGTGATGACATCACAAGGGCGGCGGCCAATGAAACGAGGCGCTGAGGAAGCTGGCTTGGGTTTGAATATTGTGGTTGAGTCTGAAGCGCCGGGAGGCGGACATTTAAGTAAAGTGGTTGCAGGAACCTCGCCTGGTCCTGAGGTGAGTGAGAGGCACGGAAAGGTAAAACTGGTTTCTGGGACACTCCTTTTGATGACCTGTCTCATTGGTAACGGAGGTCCTGCCGCTTCAGGTCTAGAAGACCAGGTGGGTTTCTTGACAGACACGGAACGGTTGAGGTGTGGCGGGGAGTCAAGGTCCCTGGGGACAAAGTGAAAGGAAAAAGGGATTCGAGAACCTGCTGAGAGCATAGCTCTGCTTGATCGTAACCCTCGACTGGTCAGCTGGAAGGGCAGGGATCTCCTTCCTTAAATTCTGAGAGGAAGTCGTAAGTTTTAAAGGGTATCTTGGCCCCTTTCCCAGACCTTGGCAGAGAACTTTAACTGTCCAGCGTCTTGCAGTGTGAACTTTTTTTCCGGACTCCAAATTCGGAGTGTTTTGTTTCATACGCACACGTAAGCGCACCCCTGGGCTTACCTTTCAAACGAGGAGCTTTTGTTCATCACCTCATAAAACTTTTGTCTGACGAGCTTCAACTCTTAGCTTTGCACTGGTTAGCCGGGAACGCCTCCCGAGCCCCAGTTGTAGGTAGCCATTCAAGGTAAGACCCGCTCTGACTGCCTAACGGGATTGCCGAGGATCAGATGAGATACGGAAGAAATACTGCTTGGCAAATTGTAAACACTGAGAATCCATCCTGTAGTCTGTTTTTGGTTTCTGCAGGACTCTTTTTTTTTTTCTTAGGATCTCATTAGTCACTCATTTACAGAGAAACCAAGACTTACTGCTGTTTACTATACGAAAAGAGATTATTTGACCAGAACGGACTAATTTTGTGGTATAACATATAGTTTAACTATGGAATAATTAGGTAGAAATTTAGGCACGCTACAGATTTTAATTGTGTCATTCCACCATATCGAGCCTCTTGTTTTGTTTTTGGAAGGTTTCTGTGAACTTTGGTACAGAGGACGTGAGATCCAATGACTAGATAATGCTTCTTATTAAGTTCATATTATTTTGTAAGAACTGTCTATTTCAGTAAACAAAGATCATCTACAAAGCACAATCACAAAGAAAAAAACTTTAAAGATTATCTGCCGTTAATAGTAGTAATTAATCTCCTCTTCAATTATTTATTTATTTATTTATTTATTCATTTATTTGAGACAAAGTCTCACTTTGTGGCCCAGGCTGGAGGGCAGTGGCGTGATCACAACTCACTGCAACCTCCACCTCCTGGGTTCAAGCATGCCTCAGCCTCCCTAATAGCAGGGATTACAGGCATTTTGCCACCACACTCGGCTGGTTTTTGTATCTTTGGTAGAGACGGGTTTCACTGTGTTGGCCAGGCTGGTCTCGAACTCCTGACCTCAAGCCATTCGCCCGCTTCAGCCTCCTAAAGTGCAGGAATTACAGGCATGAGGCATGGCACCTGGCTCTTTCTTTTCTATTATTGAAAAGTATTTACAAATGCATAACATTTTTATATTAAAAGCGCATCTTTTCTCATCATAGAAATACCCCAAATCAATTAAGGGACACAATAAAAGTGACTTTTTGCTGACAACTGTGAAAACTAAGATGAAAAAATAGCTCAGCTGTCAGTGCCGGCCTTCCCTCCAGTTAAACTTTTTATTCTTCCCTGATGGTTGTAAGTTAGTGGGAGTAGTGCCTCCAAGACTGATACTATTTCAGAGAAAGCTTTAAGATGGATAAAGACTGGATAGGTTTTAATAATAATGGATATTATTAAAATGGAAATAATACCTACCTTACATGGAAATAATACCTACCTTACATGATTGTTATAGGATTGAATGCAATGATGAATATCAAGTGTTTACCATAATGCCTTACACACAGAGTTTACATACTCAAGCGATAATGCTGAGTATCGTCTTCAATCCCATACAATGTCTGTTGAATCTGAATCTAATTCAGGTTTGAATTTGTATTTAATAAATCATTACCGTCACTTTACTTATGTATCATTGTTTGAAAGCATTCTCTTCTGATTCCAGTAGAACCTAGTTGTTAAGAACATGGACTTTGGATTTGTACCCAGTAAGGAGTTTGTGTTTTATTCTTCTGGTGAGAAGTCATTGGAGACTTTAGAGCAGGTGAATGCCATTGATGCATAACATGATCTGAATGCTTTTGATGAAGGTATCAGTGAATACAATGAATTAAATAAAATTTATTATAGTACTTTCATAAAATTAGGGGTGAATCTTTAACTTAATTGGCTTATGTTTGACATTTGGTTCCCCACTTGTTAACGTCATCTTGGAAAAGTTACTTATCCTAAGACTAAGTTTTTGTTTTTGTAAAATGGAAATAATACTAGAACCTACCTTACGTGATTATTATAGGATTGAATGCAATGATGAATGTCAAGTGTTTACCATAATGCCTTACACATAGAGTGCACATACTCAAGTGATAAGCATTGGTGTTCATTATTAATAATTATCACCATATCAACCTAATCTAAACATTGTTATATAAAAGCATACTTACTGAGAATGGCCACTGTGTGATGTCTGACAAGTACAGAGAAATCATAATCAGCTTTAACATTCATTCAGGAGCTCCTCCTGTGCCAGGCCCTAAGGTTTCTATCAAAAGTAAGCAAATATAAGAGAGTAGTACCAGAAGCTGACTTTTGGGGGAAATGGAGAGATTTTGATCAAAGGGTATACTTTAAGTTATAAGATAAATAAGTCCATGGCATTTAATGTACAGTATGAATGGCAATAGATGTATTAATTGTGATAATCGTTACATAGAGTATAAGAATATGAGATCATCATATTGTACATCTTGATTATATACAATCTTTGCCAATTAAATATTTTAAAATTTCTAAAATAAGCAATATATATATTTTTAACTTCTGTAAGAAAATTTCTGAGGGTTATATATTTGCATCAGGGAGAGTAGTGATTAAGTACTTGACCTTTAGATTCAGTCAGTCTGAGTTCATATCTTATGTCATGTGCTTCCTCAGTTGTGTGACTTTAGCCAGTTAATTTCTTTGTACTACACTTTCTCTCAATGAAATAGGAGTGACAGTACAGTGTTTATGTCATACGGTTGTTATGAGGATTTAATTAGAGATTGTCAATTGTTTAGCACATTTCTATTTGTGGGATACTAGCTCAATAGAAAATACAACTTATTGTTACTAAATGAACTGCTGCAATTAAGATAAATTCTAATAGCGGGTATTGTTGTTTGTCTGTTTTGAAATAAAAATACCTAGACCTTGTTTAAAATTTAAACAGTACAAAAGAGTATGAAATGGAAAATAAGCCTGTCTCTAACTCAAACCTTCATATTTCCCCTTCATGGGGAAAATGGTATTATCAATTTCTTGTGTTACCCTTCTGGGAATGACCACACATACATATATATATCTTTAAAAAATACAAATGGTAACATGCTATAAGTCTAGTAAATCTGTATTAGTTTATTCATTCATTTGTTCAACAAGTATATATTGGGTCCTAAACATTTGGCGAGCGGTGTTCTAGGTGCTGGGGTGCAGATGAGCTTCATGCTCTCTCAGTGCTTACATTCTAGAAGGAAAACAAGCAATAAATATGTAACCAGATAATATATACTTTCCAGTTAGTACTAAATTTAAGGAAGAAAAATAAACCTGGAAAGGGATAGGAGAGGCAAAGGCAGGGTGACACTTGTATAGATTATTTAGGGAAAGCCTCTGTAAAGTGGTATTTAAACAGAGACCTGAATAATGAAGTGAGGAATTACCATTTGCAAATATCTGGAGGTAGAACCTGCTAATAAGCAAAAATGCAAAAGCCAGGAGGCCAAAACAAGAGTGAAGTCTTTTAGGAATGCTAAGAAAGTCATTGCAGCTAAAGCAGAATAATTAAGTGGGGAGACAACAGTAGAAGTCATTGTCAGAGAGATAGACAGGGCCATATGTGGAATTCACAGGCTATGGTAAGGAGTTCGTATTTTATTCTTATGGTGAGAAGTCATTGCATAGTTTAGAGCAGGTAAATAACATGCAATACATGATCTGAATGCTTTTGAAGAAAGTATCAGTGCATACAATCAATGAATTAAATAAAATTTATTATTGTACTTACATATAATTAGGGGTGAATCTTTAATCTGGGATGAGCACTAGCTGTATATGTTATAAGTTAAAGATTGATGGCTGGGCACGGTGGCTCATGCCTGTAATCCTAGCACTTTGGGAGGCCGAGGTGGGCGGATCTCCTGGGGTCAGGAGTTCAAGACCAGCCTGACCAACATAGAGAAACCCCATCTCTACTAAAAATACAAAAACTTAGCTGGGCGTGGTGGTGCATGCCTGTAATCCCAGCTACTTTGGAGGCTTAGGCAGGAGAATTGCTCGAACCCCAGCGGTGGAGGTTGCAATTAGCCAAGATTATGCCATTGCACTCCAGCCTGGGCAACATGAGTGAAACTCTGTCTGAAAAAAAAAGAAAGATTGACCTGTTCACCTTTGTTTATTACCATGCAAATGTTGAGGAGAAATAGATTTTAATACCTCATTAAACACGGCAGAGGCATGAGCTGTTCTACATAAATGAATCTTCCAGAAAATTGAATATTAGCCTTGCTAAGTAATAAAGAATTTTAACCACACTCAATAATGGAAATAAAACATAATCTTCCCATTTCTTTAATTTTCTAAACAAGAAATTGGGAACATTATTTCTTACCTTCTTCTTTTTGATGCCTCAGGGTTCTCATTGTGATTGCCTGTTATTGTCAACTGTTGTACTCTAATATGTTATTTCTCTTGGAGATATACATTTTCTGTTTCCCTGAACTCTAAATAAGTAAATTGCTTTTTGGATTCTGTGAGTACTTTTGATAGTTTATTAATTCATTCATTGGCATATTTGAAAATTTACTATATACTAGACTCTCTACGAAAGACTTGGGATATAAAGTAAAAGCCCCATTAGCTGTCATTTCTTATTCTCATGTACCCTTTTCTAATCATGCACAATAATCATAAAATTTAGGAGCTGAAAAAAGACCTTACGTATCATATAATCTAACCCTTGCATTTTATACATTAGCAAGTGAAGACCCTTCCTTAGCCCCTTCATTCTTCTTTCTTGGTTACCCTACTCTCCCTAGACTAGACAAATATTTTTCTTCAGGTTGAGTATCAATTATATAAAATACTTGGGACCAGAAGTGTTTTTGAATTTTTAAGTTTTTTTTTTTTTTTTTTTTTTTTTAATTTTTGCATCATACTTACTGGTTGAGCATCTCTAACCTGAAAATCCGAAATGCTCTCAGGAGCATTTCCTTTTGAGTGTCATGTTGGTGCTCAAAAAGTTTTAGTTGGATTTTCAGATTTGGAATGCTCAACCTGATTATAATGAACAATGATGTTAGAAGCATTTGTCTTTCATGTTTTAGTTCAACCAATGAAATTCTATCAGTTTGCTCTTTTGATTCTGTTCAACAAATACCACTTAGGAGTAGATATGGCAAAATTGATCAGAGATTGTATTACTGTCTTTGGAACAGTTGTCTGAAAAGAATTTGTGAATCCACACATTCTTGCACAGATAACAATATTTAGACTCTTTTGCTGCTTCATATTAAACATTGTTAAGGAATTCACTCTCTGTGTGCCTTATTCAGAATCAACTAAATACTCGTTTCTTTTAGTCAGCCATCCTAGAAAACAAAGAAGGCACCACATAATAATACAGAAACAATGTTATTAATTTCTGCAAATGTAACTATATTTGAACATAGATTAATTTTTACATTTGATGATTCTGTTGACCTTAGGCATTTTTATTAAGAAAATATCACTTACTTGTTTTTAAAAGGTAGATAAATACATGCTACTTTAAAAATTAACATCAATGTCTTTGTTAAAATATGCAGCTAGTTGTGAAACAAAGTTATATTTGATATTATACTTAAACTCTGTTGACTGAAAGAGTCAAACTGTAAAATATATGAAGAGATTTATTCTGAACCAAATATGAGTGACCATGGTCCATGACATAGCCCTCAGGAGGTTTTGAGAGCATGTGCCCAATGTGGTTAGGGTACAGCTTGGTTTTATATATTTTAGAGATGCATGAGACATCAATTAAATACATTTAAGAAATACATTGGTTTGGTTCAGAAAGGTGGGACAACTCAAAGTGGGGGCTTTCAGGCTATACATAAATTTAAACATTTTCTGGTTGACAATTGGTTGAGTTTGTCTGAAGACCTGTGATTGATAGAAAGAAATGTTCAGGTTAAAGATAAAGGATTGTGGAGACCAAGTTTTATTCTGCAGAAGAAGCTCTCAGCAAACTTCAGAGAGAGAGCAGGTTGTAAAATGTTTCTCCTCAGAGCTAAATGGGTGCCTGGCTTTTAGTTGATCATCTACTGGATCTGCAAAGAAAGGAGGAAAACAAAGAGGAAAGGGGATGCTCTATAGAATGTGGATTCTTCCCACAAGATACTTTGTAGGGCAATTTCAGGGCGTGACAAGGAAATATATTTTGGGGGTTAAATATTTTTTCCTTGTCTCATAATGTTATGCCAGAGTCAGATTGAAAAGCAAGTCACAATATTCAGGGTCAAATAAAATGCATCTGATGAGAATCCATGGTTTGTAGAGCATGACTCCCCAGACCCTTTAGGTAGGAATTTAGGCAAAATGAAAAATCAGAGCTTAGTCCTCACTCTTTTAGGTAATTGTCCAAATTTCTCCCTGGAATGTTACCTAAATAATCCCCCCATTATAGTCTTATATAGCACTGTTAACCTTTTCCCTATAATAATACTTGTCACGGTTATACCTTTACATGTTTGTGTCAATATTTATTAATATCTGTTTTCCTCACTACTCAGTAAATAATAGAGCAAACACTTGTAGTACATACTCTGTACCAAGTGTTGTTCTAAGTGCTGAATCTTTACAACTTTGTGTGGTAGATACTGTTGTTAGTCTTACTTTACAGATGGGGAAACTGAGCCACAAGGAGGTTAAGTAACTTACTATCATAGTCAGTAAGTTATAGAGTGGGGATTTTAACCTAGGCTGCCTGACTCCAGCATGTAATAGTTGTAGTGAATTAGTTAACTAATTAATTAGGGAGGGATATCCTCCAGCCTTGAGATTCTAAGGTTTGTTTTGAAATAATCACTTAGTATTTTATGTTTACTTTGTTAACCCTTTTATTGATATATAATTTATCATTTAAAAATAGTGTATCTGTTAAAGTTAAAATGTTGTTGAATATTTCTTAAAGTTTTTAGAAATGTATATAAGAGATAGTTTTTGGTATCACAAGGAACATAGGGCCTTTAATAGACAGGGAGAGAAATGCTAAACATCCTCTAATAAACAGGGCAGCTCTAAACAAGGAAGAATTGTCCTACCCAAAGTGCTAGTCATGAGCCCATTGAAAAAAAACTCAAAGATGAGCTCAGTCTCTTTGGATGGAAGAAGCAGGAGTGGGGCAGATAGGAAGAGAATTGATATTTATCAAATATGTTAATACTTACTTCTTTTAGCCTTTGCAACAATCCTATGAGGTAACATCTCTTTTATACAAATAGAAACCTGAGATTCATGGGGTTAAGTAACTTGTCCAAGGTCATAAAAGTGAAATGTAGGTGCTTTGTGAGATTTTGCTAGACCAAAACTCAGGGATGTAGAACAGAGTAATAATTCACCTGGGACCTGACTGTTAGAATCCAAATGACCATCGCTTCCTGTTCAGTGTTCTATTTTTGGCTAAAGGCAAAGTCTTAAAAAGGCAAAGATATGTCTAGCATCTGCTGCTTTTAGATTCCTTTGGTTTTATTTGAATTCTGTCCAAAAGTATATGGTTAAGTGTTTTTGTGACACATTTTAGCTTTAATATTGCTGTTATTTCTCCCATTTAAAAAAATACAAACAAAACATCTTTTGACTCCTCCTCACCCCACCACTTTTCCTCTCACTCACACCATTTTTTCCTTCCTTTGGAATAGCCCTTTCTATATCCCTTGCCTCTGAGTCTTCTCCCTTCAAAATTTTTTTCCCACCACTGCCCCAAAATTGCTTTTCTCAGTGGCCTCTGTGTTACTAAATCCGATGGTATTTTTAGTAGATACAGTGTTTCACCATATTGGCTGCTCTCGAACTGGTCTTGAACTCCTGACCTCATGATCCACCCACCTCGGCCTCCCAAAGTGCTGGGATTACAGGTGTGAGCTACTGCATCCAGCCAGCAGTATTTAACATAATGGATCACTGTTTCCTCCTTGATTTAGGATTTTCCAAAAGTTTTTAAAGCTTAATACTGCATTAAGACTGAGAACAGCCTTTATTTTCTTATTTTCTTAGCTTCCACCTGCCCTGACATTTCCACCTGGGTGTCTGTCAAAACTCTGAGACTTAAGCTATCCAAAACTGAACTCCTGAACTGACCCTGCTTCAGCCTCAGTTATTTCCATCTCAGTTGGTGACTACTTTATTCTTCTGATACTCAAGCCAGAAACCTTGGAGTTATTCTTCAATCCTGTCTCTCTCTTTCACTCCACTTCTACATATCAGTAAATTCTGTCACTTTTACCCTCAGAATAAATCCGGAATCTGACCACTTACCACCTCTTTTGCCACTACCCTATTCTGAGATGACAGTCATCTTTTGTCTAAATTACTTCAATGGGCTAGTCTATTATATTATCTACATAGCAGTGAGGGTGATCAGATTATGTCACTCCTATGCACAAAACGACTTCCAATGGTTATTTGTCTTACTTAGAGTACGAGCCAAAGTTCTTTTAACGGTCTCCATTTCTCATTTCATGTCTTAGTACACTCTCCTTTGCTCACTCCATTCTAGCCAACATATAAAGCACCACTCTGGCGTGTTTCTCTCTGTGGGGAAATGCTTCCTACAATGTCTGTATGACTCACTCCCTCACCTCCTTCAAGCCCTTACTCAAATGTTGTTTTGGATGAATTTATTCTTTTTTGTCTCTTTTAATTTATAAATGACAAAAAAGATTGTGTAAGTTTATAGGGTACAATGTAATGTTTTGATACATGTGTACATAGTGGAATGAGCATATCACGCTAATTAACGTATCCATCACCTCACCTACCATTTCTTTGTTGTGAGAACATTTAAAATGTACTCCTAACAATTAACCATGGTCACCTTGCTATATAATAGATCACCAAAACTATTCCTCCTGTATAACTGAAACTTTGTACCCTTTGACTAACATTTCCCCTTTTCCCACCCACCCCACCCTCCTCAGCTTCTGGTAACCATTACTCTACTTCTCTGAGTTCAGATTTTTAGATTTTGCATATAAGTGAGATTATGTGATATTTGTCTTTTTGTGCCTGGCTTATTTTACTTATCATAACACCCTCTAGATTCATCCATGTTATCACAAGTGACAGAATTTTATTCTTCTTTAAGGCCGAATGGTATTCCATTGAGTGAATATACCACATTTTTTCAATCTCTTCATCTGTTGATGGGCACTTAGATTGTTTATGTAACTTAGCCATTGTGAATAGTCTTGTAGTGCACATGGCAGGGCAAACATGTCTTCAACATACTGATTTTAATTCCTTTGGATATGTACTCAGAAGTGGGATTGTAGTATCGTACTAAGTCTCTCACCTCCTTTTGGTCCTTACTCAGATCTTGTTGTTTTGGGGTGTTTGTTTTGTTTTGTAATTTTTTGGTTTGGGGGTCTTTAGATTCTAGATTATTTTCTTTATAGTTGAGACTTTCAAATTATTGATCTTTGTTACTTTACTTTTCCTTTTCACGTATGAAGCAGTCATAAAGTCAGACCATAATTTTTAAACCTGCTATCATTGGTTCCTTAAACTTGCATACAATTAGAAAGCAGAGACTAGAATCTATACTCAGAGACTAAGGTCTCTGAATACACCAAGGAGTCTGTGCCATCTCGATCACCTTCAGACCTGAGCTAGCTAATTGAATGCCTACTTGGAACTATTTTTTTTTTTTTTTAATATGGAACGCTTCATGAATTTGCGTGTCATCCTTGCACAGGGGCCTTCCATGCTATACTTGGAACTAATTTTAACCCTGTGGGCCTTTGAGGTGCAGGTAGAGACCAGCCTGTATGTATGACTTTCCACTGCCAAGGGGCTTGCAGCCAAGATCACTTTTACTAAAAATAATTCACGAGCCAAGGCTCTCCAATCATACCTTGATATGGTTCCGAGAGATCTTTTTCTCTCCATTCCCAGGACCTAAGCTAAAATAGTGCTGGAGGGCTTGTGAAAATCAAATCTGGGTTTTAGCATAGCATATCTGTGTTTATATATGGTTCAGCTATAGTATTTGAGTTTAAGCCAAGTATCTTACTAATATTTCAAGTAAAGAGATTTTTATCATAGTTTTGTATATCTATGTGCCATTTAATTGTTTGTTTTAAGGTGGTAAAGTACATATGTATGTGTGTATATGTGTGTGTGTTTATATATACATATATTTTCCCCAGTGTTTACCAAGTGAGTGAAACAGAATTATTAATGCCTTTTTTGAATGAATATTACTTTCCAGTTATTTTGCATGAAAGTAAAACTGATATTAGAACTTTATTTTCTTTTTGAATTTCAGAGAAGTATTCAAGCATTTTTACAAATAGGAATCAAGATAATCAACAATGTCTGTCACTGAGGAAGACCTGTGCCACCATATGAAAGTAGTAGTTCGTGTACGTCCTGAAAACACAAAAGAAAAAGCAGCTGGATTTCATAAAGTGGTTCATGTTGTGGATAAACATATCCTAGTGTTTGATCCCAAACAAGAAGAAGTCAGTTTTTTCCATGGAAAGAAAACTACAAATCAAAATGTTATAAAGAGACAAAATAAAGATCTTAAATTTGTATTTGACGCTGTTTTTGATGAAACTTCAACTCAGTCAGAAGTTTTTGAACACACTACTAAGCCAATTCTTCATAGTTTTTTGAATGGATATAATTGCACAGGTATTTGTTTCAATTTGGAATTTAATTTCTCTATCTGCTTTCACTTTACATTAGGAGGGACATCTACTTGACCCTTCTAAATATAATCAAATTTAAGGCACTTGTATGCTAAAAATTCTTAAGAAATTCAATAGGTTTGAACTGTAAATAGAGACTTTCTTTGAAAGTTAGTTACCATAAATAACGTATTTATCATTTGTGAACCTTTCTCTTCCAGGGTTTTACGATAGCCCCTATAGACAGTGTGTCCTTTCAGTTCCCCATGTTATTAAACCACATGCTTATTGAAATTAACATCAGTTTTCTCACAATTTGTATTTATAACTTTTCCTACAGCTTACTTAAATAATTATCTATCCCTGGAGAGTAGTCAGACATTTCTGAACATTTGACAGTTTCTTTACAGCAGTTTTTCTTCATGGTACACTGAAATAAAAGTGTTTAAGTTGATGAAGAATAGGAGGAGATTGAGGATCAAAAAACTACCTGTCAGGTACTATACTCCTTACCTGGGTGATGAAAAAATCTGTACACAAAACCCCACAGCATGCAATTTACCCATGTAACAAACATACACTTTACCCCCAAATGTAAAATAAAAATTGGAAAGGCAGATAAAAGTGTTAAGATCTTATGTTAATTTAGTATCTCATGCTATTTAGCCCATCATTAGCCCAAGAGGCATCTTTAGTGGTTTTTTGGCCTTTCAAGAAAGCCATGTTGATTTCCAAAAAAAAAAAAACGAAAGAAAGAAAAAAGAGAGAGATACCCAAAATGGCCAGTTATTCAGTGCTTATCAGGCACTAAACACCATTTTATTTTTGTAATCATTAGTATTTATGACATTTTCCCCAAGACAGCTCACAACTATAACATATTTCATTGTCTTTCCTTGATTCATTTTAGTTTTATCATGGAAGACATACCCTCTTGGTCAAATAAGAATGGAGTATAGTTTATTGATTTGTACTGCTGTGATTTCCATTTTTAAGGAGATACTCTTTTTCTCATTCATAAAACTTCATGTCTCTAGAGATTTTGAAAATTTTTCCTAACTCAAAGAAAAAAACCAGAAGCTCTATCAAACTACTATTAAATTTTTCATTTCTTTTTGTCTTTCTTTATATTCTTACCCAGCTGTCTTAGAGCTTCCTCATATACCAGCTTAAATAAAATAGAACAAAGTAAAATATATACTATGTTAATTGATTATACTGAAAAGTATTTTTGTGTTTTGTTAACATTTGGTTTAGCAGACAGATTGAATTTATAAAAATATTATCAACCACTAATAATATAACTTACTGCCTTAACATTATTGTATTTGGTATTTACCATATGTAATTCACAGAGTGGATTTTTTTTTTTTTTTTTTTTTTTTGACAGAGTCTTGCTCTGTTTCTCAGGCTGGAGTGCACTGGTGCAATCACAGCTCACTGCAGCCTCAACCTGCTGGACTTCAGCTTAAGCAATCTTCCCATCTCTGCCTCCTGAGTAGCTGGACTACAGGCATGAACTACTACACTCAGCTAATTTTTTGAAATTTTTTGTGGACACGAGGTCTCACTATGTTGCCCAGGCTGGACTCAAGCAGTCCTCCCACCTTAGCTGTCCAAACTACTGGGATTGTAGGGATGAGCCACGGAGACTGGCCCATAGAGTAGATTTTTTTAAAAATACATTTGAAGAAACACATGATTTTCTTGTACTGAACAGAATCTTAAAAACAAATTAATTTACCTTAAACAAGAATTTAAAAAGGAATTTTATAAATGGCATCTATCTGGTAATATTTAAGTACCTGCTTTGTGGCAAGTGATTTGCTAGGTGCCAAGGATACATGGCCTCTGCCTTGGTGGCTCACACGGTTGGAAATACAGTGTGATACATGCCAGAAGAGAGGAATGTGGATACGCAGCATATACTGAGGGCTGAAGTAAAAGAGTGGATGTGTCTGCCTAGAACAATGAGGGAAGGCAGAGAAAAATGATATTTGTGCTGAGCATTTTAGAAACAGGTAGAAGTATTCCAGCTGGATCAAGTTGAGGGACTCCTTAGAACAAAGACAACAGAGTAGAAAGGAGCAGAAAATGGTGAGAATATTGAATAATTAAATATCCCTAGATTATAGCAAGGAAGAAGTAGGCTGGTGAAATAAGCAGGTACCCTCTGAATGCTTTATAATATTCCAACGTGAGGAATTTGAACTTTCTTTAAACCTGGAACAATTAAGAAGGTTTAATGTGTTGAGATTTCTTTTTCATAAATATGACTGTAAATTCCAAAGGATAAAGAAGATGGAAGATGAATGACTAATCAGTGGGAATATTTTAAGATTGCTTTGAAAGAGTCGTCATTGGAGTGTGGGACTGGGAGTAGTGATACCATTCATCAGAATAAAGAATATAGGAATAAGAGCAGATTTGTGGTAAAAATTCCCAGGTTTTGAGGATATGACTAAATAATTTTGGATTTATAGGGTTTAAAGATACTGTTCATGATATCCAGATGAAACTATCCACTAGATAATTAGATATAATAGTGTTACTTGTCATAACAAAGAGTTTTGATTCCTTTTCTTAAAAACTCAGTACTTGCCTATGGTGCCACTGGTGCTGGGAAGACCCATACCATGCTAGGATCAGCTGATGAACCTGGAGTGATGTATCTAACAATGTTACACCTTTACAAATGCATGGATGAGATTAAAGAAGAGAAAATATGTAGTACTGCAGTTTCGTATCTGGAGGTAAGTTGGCAATTTAGTCAATAGTTTTGAGAAATCATTGACGTGGTTCATTAAAATGATTTTATTATATGAGTTTTCCCATGAACTTATAAAATTATTAAAATTCCTTGTCTTGAATATTTGTTATGCATCTTTTTCTGTTAAGTTTCTTTTTTTTTTTTAATTTTGGCAAAATTTCAGACTTACAGAGAAGTTTCAAGAATAGTACAAAGAACCTCCAGATACCCTTCACATAGAAAACCCACATGTTAACATTTTACTGCATTTGCTTTCTATGTGTGTGTATACATTTCTTTCTTTCAGAGCTAAGTTGCAGACTTCTAAAAACAGAATATTCTTTTAAGTAACTGCTAAATAGGTACCCAAATCAGGAAATTAGCAATGATACAATATAGTTATCTGTAGATCTTAGTGAGATTTTGCTAGTTATTTCATTAATATTCTTTATTGTAAAATAAAATTTCATTCGGTTGTTATATCTCTTTAGTCTCCTTAATCTGTAATTTTTATGTGTTTGTTTGCCTTTTATGACACTGCCATAAAAATCCTCAGTTTGGATTTGTCATGATTAGATACAGATTATGCGCTGACAGTAACACAAGCAAAGTGATGTTGACTTCTTACTACGTCATAAAAGGCTTACACGGTTGATTAGTTCTTATACTGGAATGTTAACTTTCATGAGTTTTATTATGCTAATATCTGTAGGGTTTCTCCACTTTGAAGATACTGTTTTACCATTTATAATTAGTAAGTGCTATGTATGTAGACAATGTAAGTATCCCTAACTACTCAAATTTTCATCTATCGGTATTAGCGTCCACTGTTGATTGGTGACTGAATCAATTACTATTATGATAGTGGTAGGTGATGGTAATTTTTAAATTCCATCATTTCTTGTACATTTCTTTATTGGCTTTCTACTATAAGGAAGAGTTTTTCCTTTATTATATCATCCTCATGCACTTTTACTTTATTCAATAGTATAATCTCTTTCTGTAATCATTTTTTGTATGTTCAAATTGTGCAAGATTTGGCCAGTTGAGGCTCCTTCATGTTGTCTCTTGTGTCCTTTTGAAATACCCCATCATTTTTCTTTGAGGCCTTCTACTCTCTTAATATTCAATAAGTGGCAGACGCTCTTAACTTTGCATTCAGATAGTGTTTTAGAAACGAGTACAGAAACATAAAAACCCTGATTTCACTGCCTATTCATTTCTGGTTCCAGAAAATTTCTCTTATTAACATCTTATAGTTTGGTCCCTACTGAGAGTTTCTTCCAAAGATTGATTAAAATCATATATGTTGTGAAAATGTCTTCATTAGAACTTAAAGATAAAAAAGAAGCAAAATTCATTTTTTTAGTTAAGTATGGAAATAATTGTTCTGAACTCAATTAGAAAAAGATGGTGGCGGCATTCATTATTTTTTCCTTAGATCCTTTTTATAACTGGGAGAATTTTGAAGTTCGGTTATTTTCACAATTTTTATTTTTTCTTTTAATCTGCTTTCATATAATTAATAATAAGCAGTGTATAATATGGTTTTCCACTCAAACTGTGCACCAGAATTGCCTATAGAACTTTTTCAAAATAGATATGCCTAGGCCTCACACTTTCGATATTTTAATTTAGTAGGTCTGGGGTGTGGCTGAGGCATCTGTGTTTTTTAAATGCTCCCAGGTGAGTCTCATGCATAGACCAGCTTAAGAGCAATTATTCTAATTGTTGATTTGGTATGATTGAAGTAGGTAAGGGGAAGCAATAGAAGAGTGACTGCTGCTCATCAAAAAGATATGATTTTAAAAAGTTTCTTCTTATTATCATTGTATTACTTTTAAGGGTCTATTACATTCTAATGTCTATCATTCATTTTAGAGAATCAACAATGAATTATCACTATGAGCTACTTAATAGAACATAGAAATAAAAAAATTATTTTTTGGAGACTACATTTTGTAATGTTTTTTCTTAAATCTTTCAGTAATAGTTGTAATTGTCATTCGGTTAGCAAGTAATAAACTTTGTACATTTAATAAATTGATAAAATCAGGTCACTATTACTACACAGAAATGTGTTTTACTTATAAAAATTACTTTTTAAAAAATGGCCAGAGATATAAAATACAGATGTGTATTCTGTATGATGCAGTACAGTGAAGCTGTCTAGGCTCCGGTTCCTACTCTACTAATACCTTTATGACCATGGATAAATCATTTAACCTCCCAGAGCCTTAGTTCCCTCATCATTCAAATGGATCTTCTTTTTTATTATTAATTATTATATGTCAAAATTAATATAATTGAAGGATTATTTAAACAAATACCACCTGTCCTTGAGTGTGGGTTTTCTGTACCATTTAAGCTCTAAAATTTAAAAAGTTTGGAATACTCAGACATTGTGAAATAATAAATATCTCTACAGTAAGAACCATGCCATCTCCATGCAACCTGCATTTCTGTTTCCCAGAATTTCCCAAGACTGTGTATTCCATATATTTCCTGGAAATAAGAAAATGCACTTAAGCTATCTTACTTATCTCTGTTTCACCATAGTCATCAAGGCAGGAATTATGAGTGAGGATATGACTCCAACTTTGTTTCAATTTCAAACCTAGGTAATCATACTCCTCAATTTTCTGGGATGGTAGACAATTAATGGCAATATGACATAGAAGGTATGAGATGAATAAAAGTGAGCTGCTCCTTGTCTTTAGGATAAAAATTCTAATAACCTTAAATCAGCAATGTATGTGTGATGTAATCACTATTTTTTTTTTTTACATCAATGCTAAAGCAGTTCTTTTTATTTTAAGGTATATAATGAACAGATTCGTGACCTCTTAGCAAATTCAGGGCCACTTGCTGTCCGGGAAGATACCCAAAAAGGGGTAGTCGTTCATGGGCTTACTTTACACCAGGTGTGTATATAAACATCTTTTTCCCTGTTAGAATACCAAATGTGATTATTAAGCCATTTTCACCAGCCATGCACTTACTTCCATCCTGTTTGAGAAAAAACAACTAATAAAGTGCAGATTTTAAATGATTAGGTTATATCTTTAGTCTAATTTTGTTTTTTTTTAAATACTAAGTGAACTTTTTCAAAACATTTCTAAAATTTTAGGTTTAAATTTTAATTTACTTATGTATGTAGGTATGTATTTATTTATTTTGTGACCAGGCTATGAGACTGGCTAATTTTTGTATTTGTGGTAGAATGGCATTTCACCATGTTGTTCAGACTGATCTCAAACTCCCGGGCTCAAGCAATTCTGCTCACCTTAGCCTCCCAATGAGTGAGATTTTCTTTCAAAAATCTGCTTGAACATTTAATGTCATATTCCGTTTAATACAGAGACTAGACTCTGCTCCTGAGAGACTAGATTTTATCTTTTATTCTTCATGTAACACACACAATACTAAGCAGATGAGACAAAATCAGTATTTAATAGGATTGAATTTGTAGAAAACATTTTCTTTTTTTTAATTATTACTTTTTATTTTTTATTGTACTTTAGGTTCTGGGGTACATGAGCAGATCATGCAGTATTGCTGCATAGGTACATACATGGCAATGTGGTTTGCTGCCTCCATCCCACCATCACCTATATCTGGCATTTCTCCCCATGCTATCCCTCCCGCACCTCCCTACCCCGCACTGTCCCTCCCCTAGTCTCCCCTAATAGACCCCAGTGTGTGATGCTCCCCTCCCTGTGACCACGTGTTCTCATTGTTCAACACCCGCCTATGAGTGAGAACATGCTGTGTTTGGTTTTCTGTTCTTGTGTCAGTTTGCTGAGAATGATGGTTTCCAGATTCATCCCTGTCCCTACAAAGGACACAAACTCATTGTTTTTTATGGCTACATAGTATTCCATGGTGTATATGTGCCACATTTTCCTTGTCCAGTTTATCGTCGATGGGCATTTGGGTTGGTTCCAGGTCTTTGCTATTGTAAACAGTGCCGCAATGAACATACCTGTGCATGTGGCTTTATAATACAACAATTTATAATCCTTTGGATATATACCCAGTAATGGAATTGCTGAGTCAAATGGAATTTCTATTTCTAGGTCCTTAGGAATCGCCACATTGTCTTCCACAGTGGTTGAACTAATTTACACTCCCACCAACAGTGTAAAAATGTTCCTATTTCTCCACATCCTCTCCAGCATCTGTTGTCTCCAGATTTTTTAATGATCACCATTCTAACTGGCGTGAGATGGTATCTCAATGTGCTTTTGATTTGCATTTCTCTAATGACCAGTGTGGTTGAGCATTTTTTCATGTTTGTTGGCCTCATATATGTCTTCTTTTGAAAAGTGTCTTTTTATGTCGTTTGCCAACTTTTGAATGGGTTTGTATGTTTTTTTCTTTTAGATCTCTTTTAGTTCTTTGTAGATTCTAGATATTAGCCCTTTGTGAGATGGGGGTAGATTGCAAAAATTTTTTCCCATTCAGTTGGTTGCCAATTCCCTGTAATGATTGTTTCTTTTGCTGTACAGAAGCTCTGGAGTTTAATTAGATCCCATTTGTCTGTTTTGGCTTTTGTTGCCAGTGCTTTTGGTGTTTTGGTCATGAAGTCCTTTCCTATGCCTTTATCCTAAATGGTTTTGCTTGGTTTTCTTCTAGGGTTTTTAAGGAAACATTTACTTTTACCTTTAAATCTTTTTGTTTTTTGAAATTTTATTGAAAAATTTAAAGATAATTTGATTTTTAATTTTTTCTTCTACTTAAATATCTCCAGCCCAAATCCTCAGAAGAAATTTTACATTTATTGGATAATGGAAACAAAAACAGGACACAACATCCCACTGATATGAATGCTGCATCTTCTCGTTCTCATGCTGTTTTCCAAGTAAGAGGCCACTAGACTATCACTCTTAAAATTGAATTTAAAATAAATGAAACTAAAGTCATGAATGGTCATTTTCATACATGTGAGAAAAATCTGTCTGTAGACTTCACTTGCCAGTACTTTCTTTACTTTGTAGCTTTGAGAAGTTTCTGTCACCAAGAATATTTATAACTCAGATGTTTAAATCAAAAATGCAAAATTTCTTCCTTTGTAAATATATAGGATGGTAAAGTTGTAGTAATAAAAGTTATTTTGTTTTTGGTGAAAATATTTAATCTTTCCAATAGATAATCTTATATTCACAGTAAAATTTATCTCTATAGTTCTAGACTTATACAACTAATAATTTGGAAAATACTGATTCATCTTTAAAAGATCTCAGCATAAAGACCATGTAAATAGTTGCATTCCTTAAGGAAGTATGATTCAGTTGGCACAGTACTTCTTAGTTATACAATTCCAGAAAGAGCTAATGCATAGGTTAGTAGCTACTATTTCTTATAGGTTCTAGTCCTTTTAATATCCAAATGATAATATAAAGCTTCTTTCAGTATTATGCTATCTGAGATTCATCTTATAAGAAAGAAATTGTTATAGTTTAAAGAATTCATATTGAAGGCAGTCAAACCACTCATAGTCTACAAAAATTTCATTAATCTTTTTTGTTCTTACCACTAACTCTCTGTCTATTAATAGTCTTGAGAGAAATGTTTCTCTGTGACACTGAGATGTCTCTGAAATAATCTTAGAGCCTGCTTTAGAAAAAAATTTAATAAATAGATTTTATAATGAAGTAATACCTTGCCTTCCTCATCTTTTGTTTGCCACCTAATGTAGTTCAGATAATTCTTACGGAGTAGCTCTAAATATTTGAATAAATTATGCTTTACTAGGTGATTGAAAATGACAAGTAGACTTTACTGTATAGTCCTATGCTGCATAATGACATTTTAGTCAACAACAGTTCACATATACAACAGTGGTCCCATAAGATTATAACGCAAGTGAAAAGTTTCTATCCATCTGGTGATGTCATGCTCATCATAATGTGGTTGTGCAACATATTACTCAAATGTTTGTGGTGATGTTGGCATAAACAAACCTGCACCACCAGTCATATGAAAATATAGTACATACTATATGTACAGAATATAGTACAGAATACAGTACAGAAATTATGTACAATACATAAGACTTGATAATAAATGACTGTGTTATTCATTAATGTATTTACTTTTTATTGTTATTTTAGAGTGTGCTGCTTGTACTTATTACCCCAAAAGCAGTCTACTACATTCTGTTTACCAAGTCTGTTGATTTTATTATTTTCTGTTATGTTTGATTTATGATATTTTCACAATGAGGATGTCAACTAAGTGCATTTCGCAGAACATAGCTTTGTTGTTAAGTGATGCAAGACTGTACTATCTTTTTTGTATATAATATTTTCTTAATTAGAAGGACATACACAAGTTTGGGGGATTAGAATAAATTTACTCTTCAGTTTGGATCAAGATTCAAATTCACCTTGTTTTTAGGGGCAGTCTCTGGATACATGCAAGGCATTCTGACCAGTTCCTTTGGTTTTTTCTTAACATTATTTCTATAGAATTTGTGTCCCTAACTTTCACCTCTGATAATTCCATATTCTGGTTCAAGGGGTACCAGAATATAAATGGAACTTTTGATCTTCTGTCAGTTCAGGAGTTATTTTTCCTCTGGTACGCATATAGAAAGTCTTTACATTTTTATATTTTTCTCAACTGTAATGATTACTTCTAGTGCTCTTAAATATCAATAAGATTTTACCTTGTTCAGTTAGTTTTTAAAATGAAAATAATTTTGATTTTGTGCTCTTTTAAAAATAAAGTATATGTTTCCCTTTTAATTTTATTAAATCTTATCCTCATTTTTTTAAATTTTGTAATTTCAAAAAGATTTACTTGCGACAACAAGACAAACCAGCAAGTATCAATCAAAATGTTCGTATTGCCAAGATGTCACTCATTGACTTGGCAGGATCTGAACGAGCAAGTACTACCGGTGCTAAGGGAACCCGATTTGTAGAAGGCACAAATATTAATAAATCACTTTTAGCTCTTGGAAATGTCATCAATGCCTTAGCAGATTCAAAGGTAGGCATTATATGTTTATTTGTTAAATAGTTTGAAATATTCAAACATATAAGAAAGATACTATTTAATATAATTTTGTTTTAAAGTCTGGTATATATCACATTTCAAGAGTATATCAGTAAAGTTCATATATAGATCAAAGACCTCAGAAAACCTAGTGTATTAAATAAAACTGATTATTATTTCTTTTTTAATTTCCAGTTTTATAATCAGAATTGGTTAAATGGAAAGTAATGAATACCAGATTGAGAGTTAATATTTTATGGTACATTCTTATCACTTATTTTGAACTTGGTTTTTAAACTGTGATAATTTAATGATCACTACACAGCAAGCATGATAATTAAATTGGCATGACGACAAAATAACCATATTTTAGAAAAGCTAAATTCTGTTGTTTAGTATTTTATTTTATTTTATTTTATTTTTGAGACAGAGTTTCACTCTTGTTACCCAGGCTGGAGTGCAATGGCGCGATCTCGGCTCACCACAACCTCTGCCTCCTGGGTTCAGGCAATTCTCCTGCCTCAGCCTCCTGAGTAGCTGGGATTACAGGCACGCGCCACCATGCCCAGCTAATTTTTTGTATTTTTAGTAGAGACAGGGTTTCATCATGTTGACCGGGATGGTCTCAAACTCCTGACCTCGTGATCCACCCACCTCAGCCTCCCAAAGTGCTGGGATTACAGGCGTGAGCCACCGCACCCAGCCCCTAGTATTTTATATACCATAAAATGGGGTTAAGTATTAAAGAGTGTTGATTTTTTTTTTTAAGAAGGGTTTAAGTTATAAAATGTCATGAAATCACTTAATAACGTAATGTTTACTAAATGCTTTTGGCATATTTAAAAATAGTTTACATGTACCATATGCCAGAAGTGCTTACCTAAACTCATCATCACTGGTCATTAGAGAAATGCAAATCAAAACCACAATTAGATACCATCTCACGCCAGTTAGAATGGCAATCATTAAAAAGTCAGCAAACAACAGATGCTGGAGAGGATGTGGAGAAATACGAACACTTTTATATTGGTGGGAGTGTAAATTAGTTCAACCATTGTGGAAAACAGTGTGGTGATTCCTCAGGGATCTAGAACCAGAAATATCATTTGACCCAGCGTCTCATTACTGGGTATATACCTAAAGGATTACAAATTATTCTGCTATAAAGACACATGCACACGTATGTTTATTGTGGCACTATTCACAATAGCAAAGACTTGGAACCAACCCAAATGCCCATCAGTGATAGACTAGATAAAGAATATGTGGCACATATCCATCATGGAATACTATGCAACCATAAAAAAGGGTGAATTCATGTCTTTTGCAGAGATGTGAATGAATCTGGAAACCATCATTCTCAGCAAACTAACACAGGAACAGAAAACCAAACACTGCATGTTCTCACTCATAAGTGGGAGTTGAGCAGTGAGAACACATGGGCACAGAGAGGGGAATATCACACACCGTCAGGGGGTAGGGGGATGGGGAGGGTTAGCATTAGGAGAAATACCTAATGTAGATGACAGTGGATGGGTGCAGCAAACCACCATGGCATATGTATACCTATGTAACAAACCTGCACATTCTGCACATGTATCCCAAAACTTAAAGTATAATATAAAATAAAATAAAAAGCTTTGGTTTGTTAAACTGTTCAAAATGTTACCTTTTGATTTGGAATAAAGTGTATTAAAATAATTGGCAGCACTTTTTTTTTTAAAGGCAAATTACTAAAATCACGTGAAGATTGCAAAAGCAAGATATCTTTTATAGTCTAAGTTAAAATCTCAAACATGTAAGCAGATAGCATAGTATAGAGTCTGATTTTATAAACTTAAGCCATTCGTAAGATTTTTGCCATGTGAACTAATCCTAAATTTTTTAATAATGACTCCCATTGAGTCATTTGTGAGTCAGTATTCAATATATGTCTCAGACATGAAAAATCATTTAAAATAGCACCAGCAGTGCACATTTCACACTGTTTGGGAAAGTCTGCTATGGTGGAAAGCATATTGCTACTGAGAATTAGGGGATCTAGTACCTATTTCTAGCTCTGTGAACTCCCAGCTGTGTGACCTGAGGCAAATCATTTCACTTTATGCTTAGCTTCAATTTCCTTTTCTGCAATATGAAAGATATGCATTGGATAACATTAGGTTGCTTTTAGCTTGAAGTTGTAAAGAATCTTTCTTTATATAAAAGTTGTCATTTCTGGAAAATTTATTTGTTACTTCAAAACCAGAAACAAAACAGAATTTGTTACTTTTGCTTTTTAATTTTTTTAGGTAAAAGAATGTCTTGAAGTATTAGGGTTTTTTTAGGACTCTATAGTGATTTCAGAAGAAATGTCTGTAACACTGTAATTATAATTTATTTTATATCTATATTAGATGGTTATTTATGGAGAGAAGTAACTCTAAGCCATGCAGAGTTCTTGTTATTCCTCTAGTATATTTATATAGGACATCTGTTTACTTCTGTGTTTTAATTTTTTTCAATGAGTGGAAATATTTTTAAATTGACATTTTCAAATGGTTTCAGATTCACAGAAAAATTACTAAGATGATACAAAAAGATTCTGTTAAATATGCTTCACACCCAATTTTCCCTATTGTTAATTTTTTACATTAATATGGTACATATGTCACAATGAACCGTTATTTATGTATTTTTTTATTTTGAAATAATACATAAATATATGTAATATTTTATTTTGAAATAAACAATGGCAAAATAAATAAAAATAAGTTCATACTTATTCAGATGGAGATATTTTTAAATATGGTATTTTATATATTCACTGAATAATCCTATAAGATTCATTGTCTTAGGAATCAATCACCAATTATAAGCCTGGACAAAATTGGATAGTGCTTAAGTTCTTATAGTTAAGTGCTAAAGTGGTAGCTGGTTTGCATTTAAATGTGAAAAATGACATAAGAACTCTTTTTTTGTACTTTCAGAGAAAGAATCAGCATATCCCTTACAGAAATAGTAAGCTTACTCGCTTGTTAAAGGATTCTCTTGGAGGAAACTGTCAAACTATAATGATAGCTGCTGTTAGTCCTTCCTCTGTATTCTATGATGACACATATAACACTCTTAAGTATGCTAACCGTGCAAAGGACATAAAATCTTCTGTAAGTCTGTTTACTCTGCCTTTGTTGTTGAGATATTGGCTGCATATGATTTTTATAAGTATCATGAAAGTATTAATTAGGTTTATGTTTCTACATAACAAGTTAGACAGATCAGGGTTAGAACAGTCTTTGCTAACCTGGTTAATTGAACATTAATTTAGACAGTTAAACCATAAAGCATCTTGATTTATATATTTATATATATATCTCAAATATGGACCAAAACTTTCTACCTGAAAAATCTTGGATATGTTAGTTAATCTTTCCAAGCCCATTATTTCATCTGTAAAATAGATATAAAGCATATTTTTTTTTAAAAAAAATAGTCTTTTCTACATAATTTATATCCACATTCATGATGTTAATATACCAATCTCTGTATTTCTCCAGAAACATAATAATAATAATTGATTATGTAAGTATTTTTGCCAAAGATTTGGTGTACTTAAAAACATATATGTCAAAACATGTATGTTTAAAATTTATAATATATCAGGATTGAAAAAACCTAGAGTTAGACTGTCGTGATGATTCTTCCTCTTCTCCCTTTCCCCCTCTGCCACTCTCCTTAAGTGTCTGAAGACTAACATGTTATGGTCATCTTGAGAAAAATGTTCCCAGGCTCTTTATATAATAAATTGTAAAAGGTCATACAATATGGGTATACAGAAAAGTTTGTCACACATGATTTTCATGTAGTTCTTACACTAACCTCTTGAGAAATAAATTCTTAGCTCCATTTTACAGATAAGAAATCCAAACATCAAGCACTTAGAATTCTAAGTCAGGTTAAGTCAGAAGTAAGCAAGGTCTCAATATCAAGTATTTGGATTTATATGTTTAATATTCTTTCTACTATACCATAAATGTCAAACGGCCCATACTATGATAAAAATGTTAAAATATAGTAAGAATTCAGTGAAAACTAAAAGTAGGGAATTTTATTATATTATGAGTACATGCTTGTAAGTACCTTTTCTCAATAAGGTAATTTCTTTATAATTTCATTTACATTATTAATGTGCTGAGAAGATCCTCTTGTCATAGATTTTAAACAAAAGCATAATTGTCACAAATTCTGAATTCATGGAACTCAATGAGAATATAATGTCATTTTATTCATGTATTTATGTGATTATTATCTCTCTGTAAACAAACATAATTTCTATCTTTCAACAGTTGAAGAGCAATGTTCTTAATGTAAATAATCATGTAACTCAGTATGTAAAGATCTGTAATGAGCAGAAGGCAGAGGTATGTCTGTTTACATTTTTATGCTAGTCTTTTTCACTTCTTCGTTTATAAAATTTTATAATTTAATTGTCCAAAAATTTAACATATTTTTCTATTAAAATTAAAATCTGGTTAATTCAGTTAGTTTTTAACAGCTAAAATTTGGCTGTGGCTATGTAAATGACTTCTTTTATATTTTAACTAGTGTTTTCTCTCTACTAGATTTTATTGTTAAAAGAAAAACTAAAAGCCTATGAACAACAGAAAGCCTTTGCTAATAAAAATGACAAAGCAAGGTTAATGATTTCAAACCCTCAGGAAAAAGAAATTGAAAGGTAAACATTATATTAAGATCTAATATTGAGGAATTTATTGTTTTAAAATTTAGTTTAGTGTTTTATGTTAATTATCATTTGTTATGTCTTTTATATGTATATACATATGTATGTTTTATATATAATTATATATACACACATACATACATATAGGCTTGACTCAGAGACATTGCAGATTCCATCCTTCAGACCACTGCAATAAAGCAAATATTGCAATAAAATGAGTCATGCAAATATTTTGGTTTTCCAATGCATATAAAAATTATGTTTACACTACACTATAGTCTGTTAAGTGTGCAATAGCATTATGTCTGAAAAGATAATGACCATGCTTTAATTTTAAAAGAATGCTTTATTACTAAAAAATGCTAATGATAGTCTGAAACTTCAGCAAGTCTTAATCTTTTTGCTGATGGATATCTTGCCTCAATGTTTATGGCTGCTGACTAGTAAGAGTAATTGGTTGCTACAAGTTGGAGTGGCTGTGACAATTTCTGAAAATAAGGCAACAATGAAGTTTGCTGAATAGATTGACTCATCCTTTCATGAAAGTTTTCTCTGTAGTATGTGATGCTCTTTGGTAGCATTTGCCCACAGTAGAACTTCTTTTAAAATTTGAGACAATCCTCTCAAACCCTGCCACTGCTCTATCAGCTACATTTATGTGATATTCTAAATCCTTTGTTATCATTTTGACATTGATAGCATCTTTATAAGGAGTAGGTGGTAAACTTTCTCAAGAAACCACTTTCTTTGGTTATCCATAGAAGCAACTCTTCATTTCTTCAGGTTTAGTCATGAGATCGCAGCAATTCAGTCACATCTTCAGGCTCCACTTTTAGTTTTAATTCTCTTGCATGCCCACCACATCTGCAGTTACTTTCTTGACTGAAATCTCGAACCTGTCATAGTTATCCATGAGGGTTGGAATTAACTTCCTCCAAATTCCTATTAATGTTGATATTTTGATCTCCTTCCACATATCACAAATGTTCTTAATGACATCTACAATGGCAAATTCTTTTTAGAAGCTTTTCAATTTATTGTGCCTAGAATCATCAGAGAAGTAATTATCTTTGGCAGCTATAGCCCTACAAAATGTGTTTCCTAAACAAGAAGACACAAAGTCAATATTGCATGATCCATGAGCTACAGACTGGGTGTTGAGCTAGCAGACATGAAAACAACATTAATCTTCTCATACATTTCCATCAGAACTCCTGAATAACCGGGTGTATTGTCAGTGAGCATTAGTGTTTTGAAAGGAATCTTTTTTTCTGAGCAATAGGTCTCAACAGTGAGCTTAAAATATTCACTAAACAGATGTGCTGTCCTCTAGTGTCACTCCCCATTCCCCGCCAACAGACCTCAGTGTGTGATGCTTCCCTCCCTGTGTCCATGTGTTCTCATTGTTCAGCACCCGCCTATGAGTGAGAACATGCAGTGTTTGATTTTCTGTTCTTGTGTCAGTTTGCTGAGAATGATGGTTTCCAGATTCATCCCTGTTCCTACAAAGGACACGAATTCATTGTTTTTTTATGGCTGCATAGTATTCCATGGTGTAGATGTGCCACATTTTCCTTGTCCAATCTATCATCAGTGGACATTTGGGTTGGTTCCAGGTCTTTGCAATTGTAAACAGGGCCACAGTGAACATGTGTGTGCATGTGTCTTTATAAAAGAACGATTTATAATCGATTGGATATATACCCAGTAATGGGATTGCTGGGTCAAATAGAATTCCTATTTCTAGGTCCTTGATGAATTGCCACACTGTATTTTACAATGGTTGAACTAATTTGCACTACTGCCAACAGTGTAAAAGTGTTCCTATTTCTCCACCTCCTCTCCAGCATCTGTTGTCTCCAGATTTTTTAATGATTGCCATTCTAAGTGACATGAGATAGTATCTCAATGTGGTTTTGATTTGCATTTCTCTAATGACCAGTGATGATGAGCATTTTTTCATATGTTTGTTGGTGTCATATATGTCTTCTTTTGAAAAGTGTCTGTTCATATCCTTTGCCCACTTTTGAATGAGGTTGTTTTTTTCTTGTAGATTGGTTTTAGTTCTTTGTAGATTCAGGATGTTAGCCCTTTGTGAGATGGGGGTAGATTGCAAAAATTTTTGCCCATTCTGTTGGTTGCTGGTTCACTCTAATGATTGTTTCTTTTGCTGTGCAGAAGCTCTTAAATTTAATTAGATCCCATTTGTCTATTTTGCCTTTTGTTGCCAATGCTTTTGGTGTTTTATTCATGAAGTCCTTGCTTATGCCTATGTCCTAAATGGTTTTGCCTGGGTTTTCTTCTGGGGTTTTTATGATATTAGGTCTTAAGTTTAAGTCTTTAATACATCTGGAGTTAATTTTAGTATAAGGTGTCAGGAAGGGATCCAGTTTCTGCTTTCTGCACATGGCTAGCCAGTTTTCCCAACATCATTTATTAAACAGGGAATCCTTTCCCCATAGCTTGTTTTTCTCAGGTTTGTCAAAGATCAGATGGTTGTAGATCTGTGGCGTTGTCTCTGAGGCCTCTGTTCTTTTCTATTGGTCTATATCTCTGTTTTGGTACCAGTACCATACTGTTTTGATTACTGTAACCTTGTAGTATAGTTTGAAGTCAGGTAGCATGATGCCTCCAGCTTTGTTCTTTTTGCTTAGAATTGATTTGGCTAGCAGGCTGTCTTTTGATTCCATATGAAGTTTAAAGTGGTTTTTTCCAGTTCTGTGAAGAAGGTCACAGGTAGCTTGGTGGGGATAGCATTGAATCAATAAATTACTTTGGGCACTATGGCCATTTTCACAGTATTGATTCTTCCTAACCATGAGCATGGAATGTTTTTCCATCTGTTTGTATCCTCTCTTATTTCTTTGAGCAGTGGTTTGTAGTTCTCCTTGAAGAGGTCCTTTACATCCTTTGTTACTTGCATTCCCTACATATTTTATTCTCTTTGTAGCAATTATGAATGGCAGTTCGTTCTTGATATGGCTCTCTTTAAGTCTGTTATTGGTGTATAGGAATGCTTGTGATTTCTGCACATTTTTTATCCTCAGACTTTGCTGTAGCTCCTTATGAGTTTCAGGAGATTCTGGGCTGAGACGATGGGGTATTCAAAATATACAATCATGTCATCTGCAAATAGAGACAACTTGACTTCCTCCTTTCCTAACTGAATACCCTTTATTTCTTTTTCTTGGCTGATTGCTCTGGCTAGAACTTCCAATATTATATTGAATAGGAGTGGTGAGAGAGGGCATCCTTGTCTAGTGCCAGATTTCAAAGGGAATGCTTCCTGTTTTTGCCCATTCAGTATTATATTGGCTGTGGGTTTGTTGTAAATTACTTTTACTATTTTGAGATATGTTCCATCGATACCTAGTTTATTAAGAGTTTTATAGCATAAAGGGCTGTGAATTTTGTCGAAGGCCTTCTCTACATCTGTTGAGATGATCATGTAGTTTTTGTCTTTGTTCTGTTTATGTGGTAAAAAATGTTTATAGACTTGCTTATGTTGAACCAGCCTTGCATCCCTGGGATGAAGCCTACTTGATCGTGATGGATAAGCTTTTTGATGTGCTGTTGCAATCGGTTTGCCAGTATTTTATTGAAGATTTTTGCATGAATGATCATCATGGATATTGGCCTAAAGTTTTTTTGTTGTTGAGTCTCTGCCGGGTTTTGGTATTAGAATGATGTTGGTCTCATAAAATGATTTGGGAAGGATTCCCTCTTTTTGTATTGTTTGATATAGTTTCAGAAGGATTGGTACCAGCTCCTCTTTGTATGCCTGGTAGAATTTGGCTGTGAACCCATCTGGACCTGGGCTTTTTTTGGTGGTTAGGCTATTAATTGCTGCCTCAACTTCAGCCCTTGTTATTGGTCTATTCAGGGTTTCGACTTCTTCCTGGTTTAGGCTTGGGATAGGTGCAAATGTCCAGGAATTTATCCATTTCTTCCAGGTTTACTGGTTTATGTGCATAGAGCTGTTTGTAGTAATCTCTGATGGTAGTTTCTATTTCTGTGGAATAGGTGGTGATATCCCCTTTATCAATTTTTATTGCATCTAATTCATTCTTTTCTGTTTTCTTTTTTATTAATCTGGCTAGTGGTCTGTCTATTTTGTAGATCTCTTCAAAAATCCAGCTCCTGGATTTATTGATTTTTTTAAAAGGGCTTTTTGTGTCTCTATCTCCTTCAGTTCTGCTCTGATCTTAGTTGTTTCTTGTCTTCTGCTAGCTTTTTAGTTTTTTTGATCTTGCTCCTCTAGCTCTTTCAATTTTGATGATAGGGTATGGATTATAGATCTTTCTTTGCTTCTCATGTGGGCACTTACTGCTATAAATTTCCCTCTAGACAGTGCTTTAAGTGTGTCCCAGAGATTCTGCTACGTTGTGTATTCGTTCTCATGGGTTTCGAAGATCTTTATTTCTGCCTTCATTTCATTGTTTATCCAGTCAACATTCAAGAGCCAGTTGTTCAGTTTCCATAAAGTTGTGCCGTTCTTTGTTAGTTTCTTAATCCTGAATTCTAATTTGATTGCACTGTTGTCTGAGAGACTGTTTGTTATGATTTCCATTCTTTTGCATTTGCTGAGGAGTGATTTACTTCCAGTTATGTGGTCAATTTTAGAGTAGGTGTGATGTGGTGCTGAGAAGAATGTATATTCTGTGGATTTGGGGTGGAGAGTTCTGTAAATGTCTATTAGGTTTGCTTGGTCCAAATCTGAGTTCAAGTCCTGGATATCCTTGTTAATATTCTGTCTTATTGATCTTTCTAATATTGACAGTGGAATGTTAAAGTCTCCCACTATTATTGTGTGGGAGTCTAAGTCTCTTTATAGGTTGTTAAGAACTTGCTTTATGTATCTGGGTGCTCCTGTATTGGGTGTGTATATATTTAGGATTGTTAGCTCTTCTTGTTGCATTGATCCTTTTACCATTATGTAATCCCCTTCTTTGTCTCTTTTGATCTTTGTTGGTTTAAAGTCTATTTTATCAGAGACTAGGATTGCAACTCCTGCTTTTTTTTTTTGCTCTCCTTTTGCTTGGTAAATCTTCCTCCATCCCTTTGTTTTGAGCCTATGTGTATCCTTGCATGTGAGATGGGTTTCCTGATACAGCACACCAATGGGTCTTGACTTTTTGTCCAATTTGCCAGTCTGTGTCTTTTGATTGGGGCATTTACCCCATTGACATTTAAGGTTAATATTGTTATGTGTGAATTTGATCCTAACATTTTGATGCTAGCTGCTTGTTTTGCCCATTAGTTGACACAGTTTCTTCATTGTATCAATGCTCTTTGCCATTTGGTACTTTTTTGGAGTGGCTGGTACTGGTTGTTCCTTTCTATGTTTACTGCTTCTCTCAGGAGCTCTTGTAAGGCGGGCCTGGTGGTGATGAAATCTCTCAGCAATTGCTTGTTTGTAAAGGATTTTATTTCTCCTTCACTTATGACGCTTAGTTTGGCTGGATATGAAATTCTAGGTTTCTAGTGTGGTTATTCACACTATTTGGAGCTCTAGAATTTGTAGAAAGTATCTCAGTATCTGTAAGGAAAACAAGATTATAGTCAAAAGTGACTTTCACACCTGATTCAGCTGTAACTTTTCAAAATTGCATTCGTGTGTTGAAGTTTTACATAAAATATTCCTAACTTGTAAAAAAAAAAAATTTGTTCTGCCTTAATTGACCCCACATGCTTAGAAAACTACTTGTAGTTTATTTATATTTATATATATTATAGTTTTTAATTATTTTTAGAGCCATATTAATTTCATCTTACCATTACAACTCTTTCAAATAGTGTTAAGGCAGGTATTGTTTTCTTACCTTCAGATAAAGGCAAGAATCCGTCACATCTTTCATGTCTTAATTCTTGTTTTACCACATTATGCTACTTTGCAAACATTGTAAGAAGTAATAACAACAAATATTTCTATCAATCTCAGTCAATCAGTTTTCATATAGCTTAAGGTTGACCTCTAATTATAATGCAAGAGCTCTTTTTACATTGGAGATTTTCTAGTATGTTTAAGTTATTTTCTGTTAATTCCCCTAACAATTTATTTTAAGATAAAATTGTTATAGTGTATTAGTCTTATGATGCTTTTTTATTATTTCTTATCCATTTTACAGTATTGTTGAAGAAATAAGTAAAAATGATTTCTGGTTTTTCATCTCATCAAAGAAAACTTTTAACTCTGATATGGTATTATTAGTTGTTGTTATTATTTCATTTTGTTAGTTAAACGTGGGAGTGGTCCTCATGTAACCGGATAACTATTAGAATTCACAAGCTTCTCAAATTTGGAGTAATTGATTCCATAGAATTCCTCAGCACTACTTAAGCAAGTCTACTATACCAATTAAAACCTTATAGATTAGTAAACATTTCTTGAGTTGATGGTTTTAAGTCATTGAAACTTCCTTTCAGGAGGGAAGGGCCTGAGCTATGAAATAGGATGTATTTGGATGTTTTTTATATTTCAACCTGACTTTTGACCAACAATAAAAACTTTGATTTTAATTCTGGCCATGTGTTAAATAACTTACTTGTCTTTATGAAGAAGGTAATGATAGCATTATGTACTCAATAACCTTTGTCATTTTCCCTAAAAATAACTGTCTTTTGAAATAAATGTGTGAAATATCTTGTATTGTATCAATCATATTGTTACATGGTACTTTTTTAATGCCATGGATTTTCATGGTGTCTTTTGTTATAAAAAACTTAAATAACATTTTTATGAAGTTTAAATAGACAAAAGGAAGAATTTACAGCATTTTCTGTCTATCAAAGCTATTTGGAAAGATAATTCTCAAAAGGAAATAAAAAAAAAAACACACACTTGTTCTTTTATAAAGAGTAATTATATAACTTTACTTATGACTATGCCAAGAAAATTGTGGAGTTTAATACTTATTATGTATTACCTAAAAATATTGGTGCAGATATTGAATGTTTGCTTAGAACTCTTTCAGTTTTAAAATGATAGGGTTTTTTTTTTTTGTTAAGCAGCTCTCTAGAAACCTTCGATACTAATTCCTTTCCTTCCATCCTAATCAGTGAACACCAACAACTAAAATAAGTCTAGACCACAAAATTGACAAATATTTAACTTTGTCCTTGAATAAAAAGTTATAGAAAAACTAAGAAATTATCTTTAGATATAACCTAAAGACAACTTATCAATTCATTTACTGGCATTACTGTTGGTGTAATATAATACAATGAAATAACAATGTCTGTACATATTTCCTATGAAATATTTATCAGCTTGACAAAACTGCAGTAAAGTCAGTGTTTTGTGGCTTATATTCATTCCCAATAGAGTTTCATTAAGAACTACTGACGTAAATTGGCATTACCGCCAATCCTTACAAGTATATCTAAAATTCTGGCCAGTTTAGAACATTTATTTTTAAATGTATCTACTTGATTTTACTTTATTTTAAATTCTTCACCGTTAATTTTTTTTAGGTTTTTGCTTGATATGAATGTTTATACTGTTACTGTAGCTTGGAGTTGATCTATGACTTAAAAGCATGAATGTTTTTAAAAAATTAAAATATTGCTGTGACCAGTGTTCTACTGACCCAAAAGGATGCAGGATTGCAGGTTCCAGCTAGAGTTTTCATAAAATTTAATCAGCTTGAAGTCTGTGGGCATTTGCAAATCTGAAATCAAAATCAGCTTTGATACTCTAGACGTATATTGCCCTAAAGGGGAAACACACTGCAGCAGCTTTTCTAGGTTTACCACATTATAAACTTGGATGTTTTGAGTCCTAGCAGTGTCAGCTGATTCTTAGCCAGGCTGTAGGGGGTACCTAACCGTATGGTCTGTTTTCACTATAACAAATTCTGAAGCTAAAAACTGGCTCTGTCACTTTCCCTAGGGGGCCATGGAGGCACCATATGATTATGCCTCCTACTGCTTATTCCTTCACAGTGAGCCAACACCAAAACAGCACATAATGCTGTGTTGCTAGTAGGGCCTTTTGAATTCAGATTGTGCATGCCCGGGTTATCATCCTTTTCCGACAAACAAAAATTATTTTAGTTTTGCTGAGCAATTGGATTATGTATAGATGTAAGCATAGACAAAACACAGTATGTTAGCAATACCAACACCTTATGATACCCATATCTTTCAGTACCATGATCTTCCTTGGGTGAGAAAGAGAGGAACCTAATGTAGTAGAAGTAAAGTTAATAACTTTTTCTAAACATTTTTTGTAGTAGGATACAGTCATTTTTACCTATTTGCTGTTTATCATTGAATGTAGTTCTGTGAATTACATATATTCCTTTGTTTATGCATTTCCTTTAAATAAACTTTGTATGACTTACTATAATTTTAGTGAGATTCTATAATGTTTTAATTTTGGTAGGTTTCAAGAAATCCTGAACTGCTTGTTCCAGAATCGAGAAGAAATTAGACAAGAATATCTGAAGTTGGAAATGTTACTTAAAGAAAATGAACTTAAATCATTCTACCAACAACAGTGCCATAAACAAATAGAAATGATGTGTTCCGAAGATAAAGTAGAAAAGGTAATTAGCAATTATAAATTTTAAAAAGTGTTAAAACATAAGGGCTTCTTTTTTTTTTTTTCAAACGGAGTCTCGCTCTGTTGTCCAGGCTGAAGTGCGACCTCAGCTCACTGCAACCTCTGCCTCCCAGATTCAAGCAATTCTCCTGCCTCAGCATCTCAAGTAGCTGGAATTACAGGCATGAAATTTAGTAGACGGATTTCACCATCTCTACTAAATGTTTTGTATTTTTAGTACAGATGGGGTTTTGCCATGTTGGCCAGGCTGGTCTCGAACTCCTGACCTCAGGTGATCCACACTCGGCCTCCCAAAGTGCTGGGATTACAGGCATGAGCCACCGTGCCAGTCCTGGTGGTGGTGGAGGGTGAGGTGGGGGTGTGTCTATCTCTAGAAATTTGATAGTCAAGGCTACTTACCCATTCTCCACAAACATCTGGAAATGTTGGAGGAAATGTAGCAAGCATTTTTTTAAATGCATAGTTAAGTGTTCAAGAAAGATTTTTTTTTTTTTTCTGTAACAGAGTTTTGCTCTCTCTCCCATTCTGGAGTGTAGTGGTGCAATCTTGGCTCACTGCAACCTCCACCTCCAAGGTTCAAGCAATTCCCCTGCCTCAGCCTCTGGAGAGTAGCTGAAGTACAGGCATGTGCCACCCCGGCTCATTTTGTATTTTTAGTAAAGACGAGGTTTCTCCATGTTTGTCAGGTTTGTCTCGAACTCCTGACCTCAAGTGATCCGCCCGCCTCAGCTTCCCAAAGTGCTGGGATTTTAAGAAAGAAATTTTAATTCCCGAATGTCAGTAACAAAAAGGAAACAAACAAAAACAACAGAATCTCATGTACAACTGTTGTTTTTCTGGGCATTTTATGGAACTTTTAACATGAAGTTTACCCACTCAGGGACAGTGAGTTACTAAAGGTAGAGCAATAGAAGCAGTCTATCCAGATGCAGGCAGTAGCTTACAACTTAAACCAACAGATTTTTGTTGTCAGAAAAGAATTTTATCACTGAAATTGTTAGATGTATGAGTGCAGGGGCCTAATTAAAAGCACACCAAACAATCAGTTTACTATTTTTTTTTAATACGATAGTATACTGCCCTCTCCCCTCCATACACAGACTACGCCCACTATTCTACCTTTGATGTACATCACTACTTAGGTAAGAGACCCAAAGGAGACAGTGAGTTAGAAATGAGAGCTCCTATATAAAGCCTGAAATTTCAGAGGTCTATATCCTTTATACTAGGGGTACACCAGGAAAAAAAAAAAAGCCTGCCAACCATCGCAGTTGGCAAGGTTGGTTGATTTTCTTATCCCAAGTGAGCATGCTTGGGGTAAGAAAAAGAAAGTCATTTGAACACTACCATTACAGGCATGCTTTTTACAATGATTGAGGTTTAAATTATTATAACTCATGTATTTTGTCTAGAAAACCCCTAAAGTTGATAAATTAATATGCACAATGTTATCAGACTAATGATACCACTAGAAAACCTGGCAGAAGCAGTGGAAAAATCAGCCTCTTAAGAGAAATAGATTTTGAACTCTAGCCACTAATGAACTCACTGTCCAAAATTACAGGACAGTACAAAAAAAGACATCCAAATATGAGGTAAAAAAACCCCTGAAAGTTCCAGAAATTAAAGATTTATTCATTAAAATTAAAAACTCACTTTATTGATACAATACCAAAAAATGTTAAAGCACTTTACATATATTAACTTTTTTAATTCTCAGAAAACCCCATGAAATATTTAGTAATATTATCCTAATAATCATAATGAAGAAACCAAAACACAAGTCATTTTGTCCAAGGTGACACAGCTCATAGGTGCTGAGTTCTGATTTGTTCTGTAGCATGCTGATTCTAGAGCCTGTGCTCTTATGTTTATGCTTTTTTACATGAACTGGGAGACAGATTTGAGAAAATTATACCAAATGCAGGATAAAGATAACACATGTGGACAAGATGGTGTTATATGAAGGATTACAATATGTAACAAGAAGAAAAGTCATACATTCATCTAATAGGCATCTCAGAAGGAAATATTTAGTGATAAAGAAATATGCAAAAATTTGTGATTGAGAATTGTCTAGAACTACTAAGACATAAATTCAAAAAACATGAGTTCCGGCCGGGCGCGGTGGCTCAAGCCTGTAATCCCAGCACTTTGGGAGGCCGAGGCGGGTGGATCACAAGGTCAAGAGATCGAGACCATCCTGGTCAACATGGTGAAACCCCGTCTCTACTAAAAATACAAAAAATTAGCTGGGCATAGTGGCGCATGCCTGTAATCCTAACTACTCAGGAGGCTGAGGCAGGAGAATTGCCTGAACCCAGGAGGCGGAGGTTGCGGTGAGCCGAGATCGTGCCATTGCACTCCAGCCTGGGTAACAAGAGCGAAACTCCGTCTCAAAAAAAAAAAAAAAAAAAAAAAAAAAAATGAGTTCCAAGCAGTATAAAATATATACCTAAATGTATGAAACTACAGAGCACCAAAGATCAGAAAAATAAATATTTTGAAAATAGTGACAATTATTCTCCCTAGTTTTGATATTCATTGATGATTAATTTGTATTTTTATGTAATTTAATTACATAGACATATAATATTTATATACTACTTATTAAAAAGCTTTATTTTATAAATAACTACCCAGTCCTCTCAAACCAGCACCCTAAACATGTTCTTCTTTTTCTACTTTCACAGAAGTAATAATTACATAGAAAAATTTTGAATTTCTTAATGTCCAGAAGCTGTCAAATTTTAAAGAATGCTTTTCAAAGCTAGCACTTTAGTTTTCTGTTAACCTATGAAATGGGAAAGATACACTATACTGGAAATTAATCATAAAGCATTCAGTAATGTATCATTGATACCAGTTTGTCAATAGCTATTAAACTATATTATCAAAATTAGTAATATATTTATTGACTGTGTGCTTTTTATGCCTTACTGAAATTATCTTTTCAGTTTTTTTTTTGAGATGCATTTAAGATGTTCCTCACATTCTTTTAAGGCAGAAAAGAAACTGAATTTATATCTTCGAATTTATATCTTGCTGCTATATTTGTACTTTCATGAACTTCAAATTGTTGCCAGTGTTCTCTGATAAATGTAGTGATTTCCAAATAACAATATATCATTGGATTAATATATCAGTTTGTTGTCATGAACTCCTTTCATATGGTTGCTAAATAGATTTCTGAAATAGTACCATGTTATATATTTTATATCAAATTTTTACGATATTTTTCTTTTTTTTTTTTCTTTTTATTTTATTTTTGGAGATGAAGTCTCACTCCACGGCTCACACAATCCTCCTACCACTTAAGACTCCCAAGTAGCTGAAACTACAGGTGTACACCACCATGCCCAGTTTATTTCAGTTATTAGTACTTCTTATATTACATAGTAATCTTCAGTGTGTAATAATTCTTCTCAGTTTTGTGTAGCTGTCCATTAAATGTGTCAATTATTTGAATGTGCAATTATCTGATTTACTTTTTGACAAAAGGCAAGAAATGTAGTCATAGGAAACTGATACTGACTTCACATCTCAAGTTTTAACGAAACTCTTATTGAACACTTGTTTATCTGTAAAACCTTGTGCTTGACACAATGGCGGTAAAGAAAAGTGTTTGCCCTTTATTTACATGCTAGTTGAAACAATAAAAATGACAAGGTACTATATGATTGTCATGTAAATAGTAATAATAAAAAACAGCTGATATTATTAAACACTATTTGCCAGACATTTTTCAAAGTTCTTTGCATGGATTAATTCATTTAATATTTACAACAAACCTATGAGATAGATCTAATATTGTCATCATTTGTGAGGGATAGAGGCACTGAGAACTCAAGTAGGTTGTCTGAAGTTACTTACTCATTAATGTGGCTGAACCAATATTAAACCACAGCTTAGTGGCTTCAGAGCCTGCACTCTTAATCACTCTGCTATACTAAGTACTATAAATGCTATAGCTATTAAGAAAAGAAAACAGTGACTTCTAACTGTTATTAAGAAAAGCTTTCTGGTGGAAAGATGAGATTTGTACTGGGCCTTGCATATGAATACCAATGGGAGAAAAACAAATACGACAAGTATATTGTAGATTAGATATCAGTTTGACCAGAGCAGGTCACATTTGTTGGACAATATGTAAAGAAGTGCGTAATTACACTCAAAACTTCCTGCCAATTTCTACTTCCTTACCCACTGCAAATTTCACTGATCTGTGGCCATACCTTCTATTGAAATCTGAAAATAGTCAGAACCAAAAAGAATAGACTGGAGTTGGCACATGATGTTAGACATATTTGCCATATTAGGAATTATTAACAATAGACTGGAAAGATAGGATATTGGTACTACAGATTGTGGAACTGTTGGTTGCTAGGAATTTAAAATCTATTTTTGTAGTCAAAATGCTGTCTTTCAAGCAAGGGAGTGGCATTATCAGAACTTAGAGTTCTATTTTTTCAGCATTTGAATATTATTATTTAGTATAATTAATGAGCTTAGACTATGTATCCAAACTAATTTAGATAATTGCTATTTTACTCTCTTAATTCCTTCATTGAATTTTAAATGTGCTTATTTAGAAAGATTAAGACATAGAGGAATGAGATGGGTTTGACTGGTTTTATTTTTTGTTTGTTTGTTTGTTTTCATCTTTATTATTCTGCATAGTAGCCTAGGCTTTTTTCAACCCAAGTGCCTTTTCTGAACTCTTACTTGTGGTCATTTTGATCCTCAGGTTTCCAATTATTATAGCTATTCTTATGAGACTAGATAAGTAGTGGAGTTATAAGCTCTTAAGTTATTGTTTATAGTTAAGCCACTGAAAAACATAGGAAGACATCTAGAGGTTGATTTGTTTTTACACGGAAGTGTCAAACTGTAGTCTGAGTAAACTGCTTTTCTAAGGCAAAGAATTTTATATGTTTTGGATTCTCTCCAAAAGAGATTTGTTATCAGAAGTGCTGAAAGAATCTCATAACATTGATTCAGCTATAAATAGTTCTGGAGTGTGGACTTTGAAATTACTAATAAAAGGAAGCTCCTGGGTAATTTTATGGCCCCATAAAAATAATCTGTAAAATTATTTTTAATGTAAAAATATGAGTTTACCATATTAGCAATTATTATACACAAAGCAGTAGTAACACCTAAAATTGTAGATATGTTTATTCTCTCGTAAGACTTTTGTGGTGTGCAGGGGATTTTGTTAATGAAATATGTAAAGCTCTTTTAAAACTTAATGGGAAACATTTCACTCTAATGTCAGGGTTGAACATGCATATTTTACAATGTATTCCCAAACACTTACTTGCCATTTTAGAACAGTGGTTCAGTAGGAGTACCCTGATGGAAAATGTCCCCTGAGAACCATCATAGAGGATACGTTTGATGGACATTAGAAGTAAAAAGTCATAAACAGACTTTTTGAGGTTTTTGCATAGGATTTTCTGATATTAGATATTGCTACCATCAGACCCATATGCCCTGGTTTCTAAAAGTCCCTACGATTGTAAATACTAAAGCAAAATAAAGATGATTTAATTAGCTGCCTACCTTCAGATAGATGTAATATTTTTGTCTTCATTTTTCAGATAAGGTGATTAAAGACCCACTAAGATCAGTTTGCCTAAATTTTTACACCTGCTGAATAGCAGAAAAACGTCAGTAGGTCACATCTCCCACCTTCTGTTATAGCAGTAGCTCTGAACTTCAAGTTTCAGAACCCCTTTCCATTTTTAAAAATTATTTAGGACTTCAAAGAGCTTTTGTTTATATGTGTTCCCTCTACCGATATTGCTATATTAGAAATTAAAACTGAGATTTACAAAAATATATTTATGTATTCATTTTAAAATAATTGACAAATAATATTAAACAATAATTAAAATAATTTTAAAAAATTATTTGCGATTACATAAATAATTTTATTTTCTCAAACAAAAATAGTGAAAATAGAAGAGTGGCATTGTTTTACATGTTTGCAAATTTCTTTAATGCCTGACTTTTCATATCAATTGTATTCTCATAACTGCTGGTTTGTTATTCTGTTGCGATGTTACGCATCATTTAGCTTCTAGAAAACCATTAAAAATGATTTTAATGGCCTTAACCTTGTGAACTCTCTGAAAGGATCTCAGGAATCCTTAGGAGTCCCTGTACCACACTAGGGTAACTTTTGCATAATAGCATTCTTTTTTTAGTTTTTGTTGACAGAGTCTCACTTTGTTGCCCAGGCTAGAGTGCAGTGGCACAATCATGCAATCATGGTTCGCTGCACTACAGCCTCAACCTCCTGGACTCAAGTGATGCTCCCACATCAGCCCCTCCACCCCACCAAGTAGCTAGGACTACAGGCACATGCCACCACATCTGCCTAAATTGATTTAATTTTTGTGTGGAGACAGTCTCTCTATGTTGTCCAGGGTGGTCTTGTACTTCTGGACTCAAGCAATCATCCTACCTCAGTTCCCAAAGTGCTGGAATTACTGCCGTGAGCCACCATGCCCAGCCTGCATTGTAGCATTCTGTCGCAATTCTCTCCCTAGTGCTGTGGCCAATTTGATGGGTTATGTTTTGTTTTGTTTTCTCCTCTTGACTATCCAGGTTTTCGTTTCTTTGAGAGACTTATTTAGTTTTCGTTATTGTCTTACCTTGACAAAGAGAGATTGTGATATTAAAATTAACCAAAGAAGCCTTAAAAAAGAGTTAGGAACCTTGGTGAGAACGACCGTGCCTATCAACTATTTTTCCCTGATCTATGACTCTAGCCTGAAATGGAATCTGCTTCTCTCTGACTCTTGCATTTCCCTTGAAGGGAAGGAAAGTAAAATTGTATGAATATCTAGGATTTGGTTGTGACTTCGAGGTAGCCACGTTGCCTGATCTTAAATCATTTGTATCCAAATGAAGATAATCATATTTTTCTATTATATGCCCAAGTCTCAATAGTATAGCTTTTGTAAAAGCTAAGAAATATTTATCTCCCAAAGAGGGTGAGTTCTTCGACCAAATTCAAATCTAGTTTCTGTTCCTTTTTTTCATTTCCTGCTCCCAGAACCAGCTGCAAGTGCTTATTCTAACCTTTTGGGATCCATCGGTTCAGATCTACCCATCCTATCTGATAATTATTAACTTCGGTGTCTATGGGCAAATACCCTCAGAGAGGTCAAGATGTTCTGGTTCATTGTTTTCATAATAGTTTGCAAGATCCTTAGTGTAAAAAATCAAAGATTAGTTTTAATCGCAATTTATGCCTAGGTAAAACACCAAAAATATTTAGAATATTCATTATGGGTCCTGAATGAACCTACAGGCAAGATCAGATAAGCACTCTGATATAAGCTCTTTTTTCTTTCATTTATATTAGCCAATTTGAGGCCTTATAGGCAAACACAGAGCAATACAACACTTTATTTCTTCACATCAAAGACAAGAGCAGAATATGTATCTGCTTTGATTTTGAGTAGGGAAATCATGGAATGTATCTGACCTTGTATGAACTTTTCAGATGCAACATACTGAAGGGATGTACTTTAACGCCAAAAAAAAAAAAAAAGTTATAGTCTTTGATTTGGTCAGTGTATTTCTTAAAGCCGTAAACTCTCAACCTGTAATTTTATAAAAATGACTCTCAACTCAATTTCCTATTTTCCTGCAAGCAGTAGTATTCTGAGATTTCAACAGGAAAATAGCTTTAAATACAAAAATATAGCCTAAGTTAATTTACTACAATAGTATACATAAGAAAATACCAGTTTACTGATATCACATACATCAAATATTATAAAAATTAGATTAACTGTTAAATGAATCACGTTTCAGGCCACTGGAAAACGAGATCATAGACTTGCAATGTTGAAAACTCGTCGCTGCTACCTGGAGAAAAGGAGGGAGGAGGAATTGAAGCAATTTAATGAGAATACTAATTGGCTCCATCGTGTCGAAAAAGAAATGGGACACTTAGGTCCAAACGGTCATATTTCAAAGGTACAAATATCTCTGTGTGTTCAGATTTAAGTCATAAGAACTGAGCTCCTAAAATGTGTTCTTTCTTATTGAGTAAATATCTTTCATAAGACTATTATCGCCTATCTCTGAGATTTAACTTATTTTTAAACATTGTTATTTCTAAGTGATTGCATCATTTTATAAGGTAGCTTTTACTTTAAACTAAATAATTCTGTTTTAAACTGTACTTGAGGATTCATTAGATAAGTAATTTGTTTGAAATCTTGATACATAATGCAAAAATAGTTTAAATGAGGTCAACATTTGGTGTATTATGGCTAAAGAAAGTTGATTTGAAAGGGGGTGTGTGTGTGTGTGTGTAACTGAAGATATTGCACCTTAGAATGGCAAAAAGTTTTATTTTTAAAGTGTAGTGATGGATAATGACAGTATCACATTAGAATTGTGTTCTGCTGCAAGGTTACAGTTGTCTAACTTTAGTGCCTTAACTAGTTTGGGCTGTCTTTTGTTCCCTTAACAATAAGTTTGGAAGTATGCAGTTCATTCCTAATGTAGTATCTTTTAAATGTCATTATTGTGCTTGTCATTTCATTATTGTAGTGTTACTATTTCATATCTAGTCTTACGTTTACACACCTAAGCCAGAAGAAGAGGAAAGAAAGGAGGAGAGATGTCTATATCAGGAGAGCAAAGATGTTTCAAAAAATTCCTAACAGACTAATGTGTTGGCTAGAAATATGTCACATGGTTATCTGTAGATAGAAGAGACTCTTAAAAGATGACCTCCCTTTTCTTTGCATAATTACTCTGAACAATATTGGAGTGCTCTCTTTTTTTTTTTTTTTTTTTTTACTTTAAGTTCTGGGATGCATATGCAGAACGTGTAGGTATGTTACATAGGTATACATGTGCCATGGTCGTTTGCTGCACCTATCAACCCATCATCTAGGTTTGAAGCCCCACATGCATTAGGTATTTGTCCTAATGCTGTCCCTCCCCTTACCTCCGACCCCTGACAGGCCGCAGTGTATGATGTTCCTCTCCCTGTGTCCATGTGTTCTCATTGTTCAACTCCCACTTATGAGTGAGAACATTCAGTGTTTGGTTTTCTATTCCTGTGTTAGTTTGCTGAGAATGATGGCTTTCAGACTTCATCCATGTCCCTGCAAAGGACATGAACTCTTCTTTTTTATAGCTGCATAGTTTTGCATGGGGTATATGTGCCACGTTTTCTTTATCCAGTCTATCATTGATGGGCATTTGGGTTGGTTTCAAGTATTTGCTATAGTAAATAGTGCTGCAGTAAACATGTGTGTGCATTTGTCTTTATAGTAGAATGATTTATAATCCTTTAGGTATATACCCAGTAATGGGATTGGAGCTCCTAATAAGAAAGAAGAAAGTGAATATGGGCTAAGCAACTGCTATGAAGTAACTAATTTTCACCCAAATACTTAATACTTTAAAAGGAAAATTCTTTTCAGTCTTTTTCTGAAAGGTAGACTAGCTAAAGTCTCTATTTTGGTGATACTCTTCTGAAATTCTATAACTATGTATCAGACAATTGATATGGAAACTTCTAAAATCTTTGAATTCTTAGAAAGGCACCAGACAGAAAATACAGGTGAAAATAAATATAAAGTGTTTACCAACAAATGCCAGAGATCTTTGGTATTCAAATATACTAATTTTTTTTGTAATTCAGAGATATTAGTTAATGCCTTATGACTAGGGAATAGATTCTCTGATGGGCCAGCAATGGCTGTAAATGATTATTCTTTTAACACGAAAGCTCAGGCATGACTGGATAGAAAAGACGAGCAGTAGTAGTTAATGATGACACTTCAATGTAGAAAGGAGCAAGCAGCAGATATCCTGTTTCCTAAGAAGGAAGCCAAAGACAATAGTTCCTTAGTATGGAGCTTTATTGAGCCAACAATTTATTCTACACCTCAGAATATTTTGATAAAAGCATACCAGCCAGTTAGTTAAGTAGATTAAGACATTAAATATAGTATACAGCACATTCTAGTCTATACTATAGTGCTAGTATATACTATATATATACACTAGTGTATATATATATACTATATATAAATATAGTATATATTTATATTACTATATATAAATATAGTATATATTTATATATACTAGTATATATATATAGTAGTATATTTTGAGTAGGGATATATTACTACTATATATATATATACTATATACTAGTATATACTAGTATGTTTTGAGTAGGGATATATTACTACTACTATGTTTATATGCTATATATGCATACTAGTATATAGTATATAGCACATTTGCAATAATATAACTTAGTCTGTAAGGCACTTTAAAATATTCCCTAAAAAAGAATGTAAACATCGGAAAGAGGATAGACTTTGGAGTTGAAGTGTTTGGTAATTTTGGTGTTTAGTAGTTGTTTTGAATATCAGCCAACTCTAACACTCATTATATGACTTTGGACAGTGCATTTAACATTAGTGTCTTAATTTGTCATCTGTAAATGTATTTAAGACATTATGAGCTTAAGTGGAGTGCTGTATTCAAAGCCGAGCAACACTTAACAAAAAAAATGGATGATAAATAATAGTTTAATAATATTCTAAGCAACAATAACAGAGACATCAATAGCCAAGCAAGTTGTACAAAGAATGAGAGTACACAGTTAACAACAGAGTTAACCCTATCATATGATACATTTTGAATTTCTCTTCCAGAATAGTGATACTGACCTTTTTGGAGGTCATAAATGCTTTTGAGAATCTGATAAAAGCTATGTAGATTTTCTCCCAGATGGGAGATTGGGGAGGTCACATTCATACAATTTTGTGTATTTTCTAAGTCATTTGGGTTTTCTGAAGCCCTTCCATCAACACAAGATTAAGAATATCTACTTGAGAAGGAAACTATAGCACACTTTTTTAAAAATGTTGTATCCATCTTAAGATGATATATAATGACTCAAAAACAGTAAGCGAAAAAGGACTAGATTGATTAATAAACTATAATATGGGTTGGCTAGGATCAGAAGAGGTAACTTCTGAAATTCCATATAAAGTCATAGAGGCTTATCATAGAATGCAGCAGTCTCTATTATAGTACCTGTAGGAATACTGAAATGTGGTTATGTTGTTGGTAAAATTGTTTCAAAGAAAACAGCTGATAACCCTGACTAAATGAATGTTTCTCATTTAAAGCACAAGAGTTGATTCTCTTGGATTGGTAACAGGTGTGGAATGTTGACAGTATTTTTGGTTTATTCCACTTATTATTTAATTGTTTATTTGGAGACTGTTGTATATAAAACAGTCATATTCTCAAGATTGTCATTTTCTAAACTACATAAACCTCTAAGTCTTTTGATTAGTGTTAAACTTTGACCTTATTTAAAAATAACTACTGAAGGTTCCTCAATTTTTTTTGTTACTTATGGCTATGATAGTCTCAGATTATTTAGCCCTTCTAGTGAGAAAAAATTTTCTCATGAAGAGTCTGAAACAATTTTTTGTGTGTAATAAAAATATAAAATTTACCATCTTAACCATGTTTAGATATACAGTTTAGTGGCATTAAATATATTCATTAAAAATTTTAAATATGTATGTGTATATAGTTTTAAATGATACTGCTAGAGTATTTTCACCTCTCAAGATTCTAACTTAATTTACATTATGCTTTTATTATATGTTTTTTCATGTAATCAACATTCTAACTACAGAAGTACTTAAGAACTTATGAAGTATTAAGGAGGCAAAAAAGTCAGCTGTAGAAATTTACTAGTTTACCTTTTCTATCACACATTACTGTAAGCTTCCAGTTTTAAAAATTGTATATTGTTTCTGATATCATTATTATTGCTATGTTGTGTTTGCTTTTTTGTCTACTTAGTAGTGTTTATGAAGTTAATATTATCTGCATTATTTTCAATAAATTTAAACTTTTTCAATATGGTCAAATCTAATTTTTTTTAGCAGTCTGTCTTCTAGAATGCTCTTATGAAGAACTTTTGTATACCTGAATGTGAATCTAGTTATAAGCCATTATTTTTTACATCAGCAAATTGAGACATAACTTGGTAAAGGGACTTATTCAAGGTCACACAATTCTGGACAAAGACTCAGAACTTCTGACTTACAAGTTGGTGCTGTTTTCTCTATAGTCTCCTTCATTACTTACTCATTGATATTCTGAATCTATCCACTTCTCATTATGCCCTTCTACTGCTATCCTAATTCAGACTCCTATGCCCCATTGTTGAATTGCTTCATTTGGTCTTTCTACTTTCATTCATGTTCTACTGCAATTCATTCTCTCCACTGAGACCAAAGCAAGTTTTTAAAAGGTAAAACTGATCATACTGTTCTTTACAGCCTTCTTTCTAGAATGAATTCTCTGTTGTGATTTACAGCATGGTCTGGCACCTGAATACTTCTTAAGGTTTATATATCACCTTTCATTATACTCTATACTTTAGCCATTACTAGCCTACTTATAGTTCTCAAAATAAACCATGTTCTTCCAATCCGATTTAGTCATTAGTATGTCAAGAAAAGACTCAAATTGTAAACTTAGTTTTTCAGAGTTAAAAGGCTAGCCAAAGACCCATTATCGACTAATATAACTATACAATCAAGTCTTGTCTCTTTAAAAGAATGACTCAAGAAGATAAAGGAATAAGATTATTAGAGGATGTATATAAAGGAGGGATTTTTTTCAAGGAAAAAAATGCAATATGTGGCAAACTTGTTCACACTATTATGATCATTCAGTTTTCTAACTATTAATAGAAAGAACTGAAGAGATCATCTGATCAAGCTCTTAAATTTTACTCAAGTAAACCGATATCCATAAAGGGCATATATTTGGTTTATGGTGACATTTGTTTCAAGGCTAAGGCCATCTCTAAAATCACATGACTCTAGCCATACCATCTTGACTCCGTAAAGATAATTTTTTTTCTAAAACATTTACTATATTTCTTGAAGTATGTTGAATTATATGAGTAACTCCTAATTTTAATATATCCAGACAAATAGGATGGGTGACATGGTTCTCTGCTGTAGTCTCAATAACTGGCTTTGGAAGTATTTTTTAAAAAGAAAAAAATCTTTGACATTTTAGAAAATCATTGGTCAACTGCAGATTGGAAAGGAGTTTTATTAAAATTAATTCAATCTTAATATTCTTTAAAAGAATCTGAAAAATATTTTGCATTGTTTTCACTAGCTAAAGCTAAGATGGATTATAAGAATTGTCCCTAGGAGGAAGTGTCCAGACATAGCTCCCCTGCATATAGGGTTCCTGTCTTAGCCATTAAAAATGTCCAAAGAATTTCTTTTTTTTTTCATTGTATTGACTGAAATTTTTTCAGTAAAGTTTCTGAGAATGTTACTAGGTTATCACCATTCATAGTTTGTTGTAATCCCTTTGCTGATATTTTCTGTAGATAAGGTTAGTAGGTTTAAGGAAAGACAAGTAAAGTAACTTCAGGTGGTAGATTAGAGGACACCTGTCCCTAGGCAGATGAGGTTTAGGAAAATGGAGCCTACAAAACACATTTTCACACTTTTGCCTAAGATGAAGCTTATATCAAGAGTGGGCGTCAAATGTTGTCTCTTTAAAAGAAGAAAGATTCAAGAAGATAAAGATGATTATCAGAGGATGTATATAAAGGATTTTTTTTTTTTTTTTTTTTTTTTTTTTTTTGGTGGGGGACGGCGTCTCACTCTATCACCCAGGCTGGAGTGCAGTGGCATGATCTTGGCTCACTGCAACCTCTACTGCCCAGGTTCAAGCAGTTCTCCTTCCTCAGCCTCCCGAGTAGCTGGGATTACAGGTGCCTGCCACCATGCCTGGCTAATTTTTGTATTTTTAGTAGAGACGAGGTTTCCCATCTTGGCCAGGCTGGTCTTGAATTTCGGACCTTGTGATCTATCCACCTTGGCCTCCTAAAGTGCTGGGATTACAGGTGTGAGCCACCACTCCCAGCCAGCATATTTTTCTTTTAAAGGAAAACAGATGGAATATTTGGCAAACATGTTTACACTATTATGATCATTTAATTTTCTAACTGGAAAGGACTGAAGAGATAATCTGATCCAGCTCTTAAATTTTAGTCAAGTAAACTGATCTCCATAAAGGCTGTATATTCAACTTATGGTAACATTTGTTTCAAGGCCTTAAAAGCCCATCTCTAAAATCACATGACTCAGGCCAGTGCTCTAACGTATCATCCAATCAAAGATGATATCAACCATATCATCTTTTTTTCCTGCAAAAAAATTTTTATTGCACACAACTTCAGACTCTGTACACTGGGGCTGTAACACTGAACTAACCTGACTCAGTCCCTGTCCTGGTGGTAAGCTGTATGTTCTGGTATGAACAGAGAAACTATAAATAAATGAATATATCAATTAAATTGTTACTGATAATGCAATCAATGCTATAACAATATTGAGCGGTAAAGAGTATCCATCTAAATATAATGCTCAAGGAAAACCTTTCTAAGGAAGTGACATTTAAGCAAAAACTGGTCATTTTTATGTATTTTTGCAACATTGTGAACAAGTTGGATAGACCAAGAAGCTGTCACGATACTAAAATTTCTTCTGAATTCCTAAGATTCAGTTTCTGAGAAAACTTGAAAACTTATCTTGCTTGCAAATTATAGACCACCTACCCAGAAATCATTTTCAAATTGTTTCTAAACATATTATTTAATATCTAAAAAGAATTAAAAGTATCGGCAACAATATAAAATGAGTTTTATTAAAACTGATTTAATTTTAATATTCTTAGAGCAATCTGAAGTACATTTTGTATTGTTTGCCCTAGGAACTCAAGAAAGATCTTCATTGTCACCATTTGCATCTCCAGAACAACGATTTGAAAGCACAAATTAGACATATGATAGATCTAGCTTGTCTTCAGGAACAGCAACACAGGCAGACTGAGGCGTGAGTAAATAGATTTACCTATTTTCCAATTTTAACACTATATCTGAAGCACAAAACTTTAATTTTCCATTGCCAGAAAGTTGATTTTATGTGTTACAGGATATATTATTTTTGTGTCTGCCTGAATCAGAAAACATTAAGAGAGTTCTTTTCTTTCAATAAACTTTGTATAGTGTTTTATAAATTTGTGTTTTTCTTTAAAAGTATGTTGTGTTGTTTTTACCTAATATATGCTATATAACACAAAATTGCCTTTTTTTTTTTTTTTTTTTTGAGACAGAGTTTCGCTCTTGTTGCCCAGGCTGGAATGCAATGGCTCTATCTTGACTCACTGCAACCTCCGCCTCCTGGGTTCAAGCGATTCTCCTGCCTCAGCCTCCTGAGTAGCTGGGATTACAGGAATGTGCCATCACGCCCGCCTAATTTTGTATTTTTAGTAGAGATGGGATTTCTCCATGTTGGTCAGGCTCATCTCAAACTCCCGACCTCAGATGATCCGCCCACCTCAGCCTCCCAAAGTGCTGGGATTATAGGCATGAGCCACCTCTCCTGGCCACAAAATTTCATAAATACCTATACATTGAAAAGAAAGAAATCTGCCCTCTACCTCTATCTTCTAGCCGTCCATATCTCCTCTTAGAAGCAATTGCTATTAACACCACTTGAATTTTTAAGTAGGCAATTGTTAATTATTCAGAATTCCAGAATGGTTTTTTGCTGTCATTACAGTGAAGTTGCTAAATAACAGGTGTCCGGATTTGTATGTGATGCTATAACAGCTCTTTTATGTTCTCTCTTCTAGCTCAGTAGTAACATTAGTTGTTTAGTTTTTATAACATAATAGTAAAAAAAACAAAAGTATTGCTCAATCCTTTTTGGCACGTTGGATGCATTATCAACTCCTTAGGCATCACTTTGATGCTCCATACAAATGGGAAATTTACTTCTCTAAGGGCTTTCTGCTACTCTAAGAATATATTAGGGTTCTACTAGTATGCTCAAATAACTGACAATTATCTTGATTTAGAGGAAATCATATTAGGATAGTTTTTTTTAAAAAAGAAAAATGAAAAACTTTGAGAGATAATCTTATAATACATTTCATATAAAGGTTTTGAAAAGATTAAATAAACATAAAAATAAATAACATGATATAATTCCTGTGTTATAGGTCTCTAGGACCACTTTCAGTTTCAGTGATTCATTAGGAGAACTCACAAGATTTATCATATAGTTGTATTCTTAGCTGTGCTTTATTTCAGCAAGAGGATGCAAAGCAAAATTGGCAAGGAGAAAAGACACAGGGGATAAAGTCTGCAAGAATCAGACACAAGGTTTCAAGAGTCTTCTTCCAGTAGAATCACACAGAATGTGCACAATTCCTCCAGCAAAAAGTTGTGGCAGCGCATGTGAAATGTTGTCTGCTTTGTAGGCTCTTTTGAGATCCATATCCCAGGTTTTTATTAGGAGCCAGTTGCATAGGCACTTTCTGCCTAGGATATACCAAAATTCTAGACTTTTCAAAAGGAAAGAAGGGGTTTTAGCATAAACCACATTGTTTGTGCAGTTTAAGCACAGTAAGCCACTCTTGTCATATGAGTACTGGAAATGATGGGAACCCTCCTAAAACCCATATTTTAAAACACCAGCTGGGTGTCAACCTTACAACCAAGCCTTTCTTAGCAGTGTCAGACCTACTGTGATAACTTTCCTGCATAGTACCTGATAGTGTAAATGCTAAATAAGAAATTGTTTTATTGACTTTGATTAATAACTTTTTCTTGTACTTGTTACCTTACTTGACTTAAATGCAATACCCTCCAGCAACCCCCACCAAAAGGAAAGAGGTCACAATTTGTTGTGCTGCTGTTGAAATATTTAAGACTCTTAGGTGATAATGTGGTATTCCCTTCTGTATGAAAATTAATGCCTGATTAGTCTTTTTCCACTGCTCTATCCATACTTCTAATGGTTCTCTTCTCCTCGATGTTGTGAGTCAACTGGAACATCATATATTGATGGCCTCAGTATTCCAAGACTGAATCATTTCAAGATCATTGATGTTGTTAGGCATCTTCCTTTACAGAAAAGTTAGGAACCACTGATTGAGTGTATAAATTTAAAACTGTTTAGCTGTGACATTTCCTCAGTGAACACTTACACAGAGGTCTGGTACACAAAAAATACATTCACTGCTGTGCTAATTGTTGCTAATAAGGGAGATTTTGAGTTAGAGCCATGAATCCAGTGCCCTAACCATTATTTATACTCCCCATCCTTATCCACAACTTTTCTCCTTAAAATCCCTTTAAGTGCCGTTCCAAAAGCCATTTCTTTAGGTCATTTAACTTAAAGGAAAGGTAGGTTTTGTTCTTTTATTATGTGTTTGTGTATGTTTTAATGTTATATACCTAAAATATGTCTCATCATTTGACATAGTAATTTTTCATTTCAATTTGATGATAATTAGTAACAACATCTGTGGTTTAGAAATCACATTATATTTTGCAAAAAGCATTTATGTACATTTAATTCATTTAGCCAGGTGCAGTGGCTTATCCCTGTAATCCCAGCAATTTGGGAGGTGGAGGCAAGAGGATCTCATGCGGCTAGGTGTTTGAGACCAACCTGAGCAACATAGCAAGACCCCATCTCTACCAAACAATAAAAAAATTAGATGTGGTGGCACACATCTGGGGTCCTAGCTGCTTGGGAACCTGAGGCGAGAGGATCAAGTGAGCCCAGGAGTTCAAGGCTACAATGAGATGATCATGCCACTGCACTCCAGCCTGGACCACAGAGTGAAACTCTGTCTCTAAAAGACAAATAAACAAATATACTAAATTCATTTAGTCCTCAAAGCAATCTCCTATTATAGATGGTGGCTATTTATTTGTCCCCCACATTATAGAGGTCATGTAGAAGCAAGTGAAGACTAATTGAGACTCAAACCTGGTTCATACATGGAAAATTATTTTAATGATATGCTAATACTTCAGGTGTTACATAAAAGAACTAAAAGTATTTAAAATGAAATGTAATATTTATCTCTTCTTTCTTGTCATCTTCTGTGTATAGAGTATTGAATGCTTTGCTTCCAGCCCTAAGAAAACAATATTGCACATTAAAAGAAGCTGGCCTGTCAAATGCTGCTTTTGAGTCTGACTTCAAAGAAATTGAACATTTGGTAGAGAGAAAAAAAGTGGTAGTTTGGGCTGACCAAACTACTGAACAACCAAACCAAAACGATCTACCAGGGATTTCTGTTCTTATGACCTTTCCACAACTTGGACCGGTTCAGCCTATTTCTTGTTGTAAGTATAACTTTTGTTTTAAGTAAATAGTAACATTATTTCTAAAGAGAACCTTTGTATATCAGTCTAAAGAACAGTTAATTTTTAATAGGTTTGGCTATTTTATGAAAATTAATGGGAAATTTAGCTTTATAGTAATTTCAATTAACCAGTATCTTCCAAATATCTAGAGCATGTACGCATTGATGTTCTGAATAACTCTAGCAGTAAAATTCATTTTACCCTCTTTTCTTTTCTTTTTTTTTTTTTTGAGACAGAGTCTCACTCTGTCGCCCAAACTGGAGTGTAGTGGCACAATCAAAACTCACTGCAGCCTCCACCTCCTGGGTTCTAGCAATCCTCCCACTTCACACTTCAGCCCCACAAGTAGCTGGGACTTAAAAGCATGCACTTCCATGCCTGACTTTTTTTTTGTAGAAACAAAGTCTCACTATGTTGCCCAGGCTGTCCTCAAACTCCTGGGCTCAAGCAGTTCTCTGCCTTGGCCTCCCAAATTGCTGACATTATAGGCATGAGCCACAGTGCCTGACCCACTTTACCTATTTTTGATGGAATAATTTTGCTTCCCATCCTTCTTTAAAATGTAACTTCTATTAAGGGCAGGAAATTGTAATTAATCATATCATATTCTATAATAATAATCTGTTCTTAAAGTCAACTAACAATTTAGAGTTTGCTATATTTCTATTGACAAATCACTTGATACTTCTCTTTTTCACGTAAACAAAGCTAACATATAATCTTAGTTAAGAAAAAAATTCAGACAATGTAGAAGAACATAAGAAATAGAGTGCCATCTTAAACTCTTCCCAGAACCTTAATTTTATGCCCTATCTCAGAGATTAAATGCTCTTAAGAATTTATCTTTGCAGTGAGTATGTAATAAAAATGTTTTTGTATCACATAAAGTTTTCTGTTAAGTTTCACATGAATGCTAAGCACATTATACATAGTGGTCTGCAACCTTTTTGTTTACTTTATTATGCTTATTGGTTTTACTTGTTTAGTTTATTATGAATATTTTTAAGGTACATACATGAAGAATCTACCTCATATTTTTAATCTTTTTGAGAATCGAGAGAATGAATGTACCATAATTTCATTAACCTTTTTTCTGTTAGTGAATAGTACAATCAGAGAACATATCTGTGTATTCACATTTGTGCGTGCATACCAAATTCTTAGAAGCTGATTTGCCAGGTTAAAGAACATAGAATATTTTTTTCAATGTATCATGTTAAACTGCTTCTCAAAATTTTTTTCCTATACTTAGTGCACATGAGAGTACCTGTTTCATCTTTACCAAAACCAAAAATAGTAACAGCAGCAATAATAATGATGCATAGTCTTTTAAAATTTTTAACTCTCAGATTACTGATGAGGCCGATTCATACCCTGTGATGTATCCTTTGCTCATTTGCACTAGTGAAGATTTTTGTTTATTTGTTAGGAGTTTGAGGGTTTTTTTTTGTTTGCTTGGATTTTGCTTGGCACTTTGTATCTGATAACTCTTTGTTCATTTGGTGCTGCTTTATTTTTTTATATATGCTTAGCAATAATTGATCAATTTATTGAACTTTTAACTTTCATATAGTCAAATCTGCCTATATTTTCCATTATGGGGAATTTCCTAGGTATTTGGTGCTTGTTAGCCCTTCACTCCCCACTACAGTCCATTTTTCTTATGTGAGCTAAATGTGTGCTGGGTCATTTGGCTCCAATGTGTCCCAGCACACATTTGGCCCACTTGAGACAGACTGTAGTTGAGAGTGAAGGGCTAACAAATAAGACCTTATTCACAGAGAATAATAATCTGTTGAAGTCAGATTTTATGTTAAATGTTGTACCTCTGAATACAGTCTGACTTCTGGCCTATTGAAATATTTCTTCAGTCTTTGGGTTTTAATAGTTTTACTAGATTGTGCCTAGTTGACTTTATTTTTACTTCTCTTAAGTGGGTTCATGACTTTCTGAATTTATGTCTGCATTATCTTTCATTTGTTTTGGAAAATTCTTGACCATTATCTCTTCACTTACTGCTTTTACCACTTTTGCTCTGTCCTCTATTTCTGGGACATCAATTATATTGCATGGCACTTTCTAATTGTATTGTCTATGCCTTTTACTCTTTTGCTTTTAATGTTTTTTTCTCTCCCTGGATAATTTTGTTTCTCACGTTCTGCAGTTTACTTAAGTAATCTAGAGATTATTAAAGAATATGGGAGGATTGTATAGGTTATGTGCAAATGCTATATTATTTTATATATAAAGGATATGAGCATCCATGAGTATGGTCATGCAACCTATCCCTCACAGCTACTGAGAGATGACTATAATTTAAAGTCTGTGTCTGAGAATTCCAAAGTCTGTAACCATTGGGTCTGTTTATACTGATTTTTTTGCATGTGGTCTTATTTCCTTATATGCATGCTAATATTTTGTGTGCCAGTCAGGCATTTGCAAAATTGTTAGTAGAATATTTTGATGTATCTGATCATGATATTATCTCAGAGAATATTTACAGTTGCTTCTTCTAGACTCAAGGTAGCATTAGCAATTCAAAATCACCTCAGTCTTATTTCAAAAACTGAGATAATTTGATACTAAACTGTAGTTTCTCGAGGGCCTGCCTATTTCTGATTTGCCCTCTACGGTATAGCTAACTGTTCAGAGTCCCAACTCAAAGCAAGGAAGACTTAGAAAGACCCTAAATTCCAGTTCCAGAAACCTATTCACACAAAGCTCTTAACACTGTTGCTGCGCTTTTCTGCTAGCTCCTCTAGCATAAGCAAACAACCTCAAGGGAAAATTAGCTGAAGTTGCAGAAATTACCTTCCTGAGCCTCCAGTTTCCTCCTAATACTCACCTATAATTTTTCACCATCTTATTAATAATCCAGCACCTTCGAACAGATGTTTTTTATATTTTGTCCAGACTTTTCGTTGCCTTCAGAAGGAAGGTTGGTCTTGGTTATCTACATCTTCATTATTAGTAGAAGTTCCCTATATTACACTTTTACATTAAGAAGATAGGGAAGTTGGATAGATTCTCTTAAAATATATATATATTGTGTATACACACATATATTCCTTTTCTTTTAATAAAGCATTAGACTTGACCTAGTTGCAATCTCTGGAAAGCAAAACTTAAGATTTTTTTCTGATTCTCTCAGACCTTTTGGGCATGATTCTTTTTTTATAATGTACTCAAGATGTTAGAGAGGAAATAGGATTTTAACACCAAGATTGAGAAATACTGACCACCTGCTATATGATGCTCATTATTCCTTATTTAAAAATCCATATTTCACATACAGTATAATTGCATAGACTATACTTGTCAACAATAAAACAAAACAATTTACTTGACTCTTAATTCCTTTTCATATATTTTTGAAGGAAAGACTTGAAGCCATGTTACATTTTATAATTATGTGTTTTCTTTTGAAAACGTATTAGAAAATGGGTTTTGTTTTTATAATATTTTGTTCTCTGTTGGTTACTTTACTATTTCATTCAAATGATTTTTTAGAGATTATTTATTTATTATGTCTTATCCATTCCATGAATTATGTATGTTGTATACATGATGAATAGTGTCAAAGAGGATTAATAGGAACGATGTTTATAAGTGAGTTCAAGCGCCTTAGGGACCTTTAAGAGTATTGACTAGATTAACTACGTTCTTTTTACTTAAATACACACATATGGGGTGCTTTTAAGATCCTGGGCCAGGCACAGCGGCTCACACCTGCAATCTCAGTATTTTGGGAGACTGAGGCAGACCAATCGCTTCAGCCAGGGGTTCCAGACCAGCCTGAGCAACATGGCAAAATCCTGTCTCTACAAAAAGTCCAAAACTTAGCTGGGTATAGTGGCCCATGTCTGTAATCCTAGCTACTTGGGCGGCTGAACTGGGAGCATCACTTGAGCCTGGAAAGTTGAGGCTGCAGTGAGCCAAGATTGCACCATTGCACTCCAGCCTAGGCAACAAAGCCAGACTCTGTCTTAAAAAAAAAAAAAAAAATGAGATTAACTGTAACAAATATAGCCTATACTCTATTGTTGGGCATTTGGCTTGTTTAATAAATTTTCACTATTATTGCACATAGTTTTTTAGTAAGCAAATATGTATATTTATCTTTATGCTCGTATCTGATTATCCCTACAATAAATTCTAAGCAGTAAAATTTCTGGCTCAAGATAAATGCAAAATTTGCAATATATATTGCCAAGTAACTCCCCTCCTTCAAATGATTTTAACCCACATCAAGCAGTATAAAAGAATGAGCTTTTTTTTTTTTAGCCTCACCAGCTTTTGATGTTAAAATATTTTTAATTTCTACTTTTAGTAAATCAACTACAAACATGTATATAAGCACAAAGAATACCATGAGTACCATGTGCCCAACACCTAACTTTAAAACTTATCAGCTCATGTCTAGTCTTGAGAACCCATCTGCTTTCCTCCATCCCAGCTCTTACACTAGATTATTTTGAAGTAGATCTCCAGACAACATATCATTTCTTCCATTTATATCGTGTGTATAAAAGAAAAATGTCATCAAATATCTAATGTATTCAAATTTCCCCCATTGTCTCATAAATTATTTGTTTCTATGATTTGTTTCAATTAAGATCCAAACAAGGTTCATACCTATGCAGTCTTTTTCAGTCTGGGACACTCTCCCTCTTTTGTCTTTGCTCATTTTTAGGTTGGTGCAGAAGTAATTGCAATTTTCACCATTGAAAGGCAATGCTTGTTGATACTTTGCTAATAATCATAAATATTATCTTTTTTTCATTTTCATTGCTAACATAGTTGAGTGTGTTTTTTTAAGAGTCTTTTTACTGTGAATTGCCTAGCCATCATTTGAACATTTTTCTGATATTGTCATCTTTTGTAACAATTGTTACTTTTTTACAAGAGCTAAAGTGTAAGGTTATTTTTTTCATTCATTCAACAGTGTTTAACTTATAGCAGTATTTTAGACACTTGTCTGATGATAGGGATCAAAGTATGAAACAAACTTCACCACCCTCAAGGAGCTCACTTCTAGTAGAGAAAGAAAATAATATGGTAAGTAAACAGAATGCTAGAAGGTAGTACATGCTATAAGAAAGAAATAAAGGGAGTTTAGGAGTGTGGCCAGGGAGGAGAGATTGCTATTTTCAATAGCATGATCAGGGAGGATCTCACTGATAAAACTTGAAGGAGGTCACAGGATTAGCTATATGAATATCTAGGAGAAGAAACTTTTTTAAGTAGAGGGACACAATCACGGTGCAAAATCTCTAACACAGAAATTTAACCTGACATATTCAAAGGCTGTTGAGGATATGTAACTGGTACAAAGAAAAAGAGACTGAAAGTAGATAATGAGATCAGAGAGATAAAGGGAAGGAAGGCAGATCTAATTAGTCTAAAAAACTAAATTAAGTCCTTATAGTAACCTACAAGGCTATAAGGACTTATAGGTTACTGTAAGGACTTAATTAGTCTTTTACTGTGAATAAAACAGGGAGCCATGGCATGGCCTGAACAGAAATGTAACATATCTCAATTGTGCTTTTAAAAGATCTCTCTAACTGCTGTGTCGAGAATAGATTATACTATGTTAAGGGCTGAAACATGAGGTTACTGGAATAACCCAAGCAAAAGATGATGGTGATTCAGAACAGGTTAATAGCAGTGGATTTGGTGAGAAGTGGTCAGATTCTAAAATGTTTTGAAGGTAGAACCAGCAAAATTTCCAAGAAAATTAGTTTTAGAATAGGAGAGAAAGAAAGACCTAAGATTGACTCTAAAATTTTTGAACTTAGCTTCTGAAAGAATTGAGTCACCTTCAGAGAGATAGGGAAGACTTCAAATGAAGCAGGTTTATAGGATGGAGGTTGTAGAAAATTAGGAGTTCTGTTCTAGCCATGTTAAATTTGTCTAAGATACATCCAAGTGGAGACATGTAGGCAGTTAGGAATCTGAAGTTCAGGAGAGATGTCTAAGCTAAAATATAAATTTGAGAGTTGTTAACATTTAGATGATATTTAAAGCCATAGGACAGGATGAAATCACTAAGGGATATTAACTTTTTTCTGTAACATATATGGTATAACTATACCCTTCAAGTTTTACCACTTACACTTGCTTTTGTTTGAGGTTTCCTTTTTAATGATGAAAGTTAAAACTTTTATGTAGTAAAATAGCTTTCTCTTTCTCTTTCAGTGGCTTTGGCATCTTTCCTCAAATGGCTTTTCCATTCAAAAGTTTTTTAATTATCCTTTCCACTTTCTCCTAATTTATGTTAGTGTTAAATGATAGGCAAGAATCTAACTTTATTTTTTCCAAGGAGACTAGCATTCTTATACAGATATACTGGAAATTCATTCCTACAGCACGTGTGTTTTTTGTACGGTAAATAGTCATATGTAATTCTATTTACTGAATTTCTACTCTCTTATTTTGCCTGTTCGTCTGTCTTAGGGCCAGTAGCTGTTATTTTAATACGTGATACTTCATAGTATCTTTTTTATGTAGCATGCTAGTCCTTCATTATTCTTGGTCTGAAAAATATTCTTTGCTTTGTCTAGGAAATCAATGTCAGAATAATTTCCAGTTTCAAGGAAATAATTTTTTTTTAAATTCATAAATTAACTTCACATGTTTCCAATATCAAGTCTTCTTTCTCTAGAATTGTTTGTCTCTCTGTATTCTTATCTTTTTATATGTTCCTCAGCAAAGCTTCAGAGTTTTCTTTGTAAGTGTTTTATAAGTTTCACTGAAGAGATCCCTATATGCAATATTTGTATTTTTGTGACTTGGACTACTTTTTACTTTTCTTAAAGTAATAAGCCTAAATTCTTACTCAGGAAAAAAACTAATTTTGTAAATTTTATTAATTTTAATTATTCGCCAATAACTAGACTTAATTTTTGGATAGATATTTGACTTGAGATCTTTACCTCCAAACTACAAGTGTATTGACTAAGAGTAAAATATGTACCTATTTTGGGGTCTGGAAAACAGATAGCACACTCACTGAGTGTAGTGCAAGACTGGAGTGCTGACAGAAAGATTTATTTATAGAACTGATAAAATTTCTGACATTAAATGAAAAGTGAAGATTTCTTCATTATCCATCTGGAAACTCACATTTGATCATATTTCTGTCTGTAACCTTTCCTTTTTTAAAATTTTGCACCCAATGTCAGTGATTTTATCTTAAAAGTACAATAAAAGATACTAGGAGAACCAGTCTCTTATATAGTACAGATATTCTGATTGAATGTAGAGTTCATACATAAATTTAAGTTTCTCCTAAAATTACTTGAATATAAGGAAATTTCATTTAAAAGATAGGAAATCTCTATACTAATTTTTCATATAGCAAATATAAAGCAGCAAAATGTTAATAGACCAAATTTTCCATATTTTTCCATTTGGCAACAATATTTAATCATGGAACAATGGAAATCATGCTTTTAGCCCTAAATACATTTTGTTTGACTCATCGTTCCCATGTACATAAGACAGTATTTGGTTATTCATCTATAGCTGCAAATATTACTGTGAATTAAAAGGTTCTTTTTATTGTCTCTTCTTTTCCATCTTTGGTAAAGTGTAAATACTGGGTAAATGAGACTGAGAGAGAAACATGATATCTTCTATTTCCCACAGAGAAATATCAGAAGTTTATTGGTTGATTTATTATTCAAAGTGCTGAATTAATTTAAAGGACTACAGTAGTTGCCTGATACATAGGGAACTGTTGTTAACTATACATCCCTAACCATGATAGTGTCTCTTAAGTGTATTATAAAATGTTTATTAGTGTGGTTAATTTAGTGGTACCTTATATTAGTTTGGTTAATTTAATGATACCTTACCTTATAAGATAATGTTTCATATCTTATAAATAGTTAAAATTCATTTACCTGTATCATTTGCAACTATGAATTCCATGGGTCATAAGGCCGTTAAAAAGAATCTAGATTTATGATGAGTACACTAATTATGTCAATCATTTGTAGCCTAGAAGTGTTTATTGCAATGCATATATTAATATTTGATTTCACTTTAGAATTTTGACAAATAATTTTGATTTAGATAGTTTCCTAGAATATCTCCTCACATACATATTAACAGGAGTGCTTGCAAAAGAAGAATCCTTGCCATCATTTTGTACCATGCCTCAATTATATCTAATCCCATTCATCAGTGTCTCCATGTCATGAACCCTACTTTGCAGCCTATGGCTCGTGTTTGCTAAATACTGCATTCTGCCTTTACAATAACATACAGCTCTGTAAATCTTTTAACATTTGCAGTCTTAAGCTTTTGATAAATTAGTTCCTCTGGGTAAAATCATTCAGAACACATGATATGGCACATCAAAAGATGACCCCAAAAGGCCTGGGATTTTTAACCCATTAGTGGTAAATTATCTAGTCTCTTTATTTTATTTAAAGGAACCATCTGTGAAATATTTCAAAAAGCTGAAATATATAGAGCCCCCTCTACTTAAGAAGCCACATGAATTACCATTTAGTAGTTGTGTTTTAGAGATTTAAAACAAAGAGAGAAAAAGGTGTTTCTTTATTTTAAAATATTTTTTAGAAAATTTGGTATAAGAAATTAATAATATAATGATATCTAAACTATTTTTAATTTCTCTTGTCTCTTTCCACTGCAGTCTACACTTCACATTGCCACCAAAGGGATCTTCCTAATAAAGCGTAGACATCTTAGAAGAGCCTTCAAAGGCTTTTTTAGTCCCGTGTCAAGCTGTAGGTGTACTTTTTTCCAGCACCTGGTATCCCAGCTTTCAAATAACATGATTTCTGTTTCTTGCCTCTGCAATTTCCAAGCTTTCCCATCAATTTCAAATGCTGTTTTCTCTCCCTCCATCCCACTTCTTGGCCTAAATCTTTCTCCACAGTGAGAGTCCAATTCAGATATTTCCTTCTTCATGAAACCTTACCTTTAATGGATCATCTTTCCTTTGCCTGCATATATTCCTTTGTATTCCCATAGCTTTTAAGTTTTTTACTCCTTTCACTAGTGTTTTAACCTTGTTACTATCTTAGCAATAAACATTTGTTTTTTAATTTGGAAAAAAGTCAAGCCAAAAGAAACAAGATATACTTTATTAACCTATATTAGTATTTAGTTTTAATAGCCTACCAGACTTTTTTTCTAAGCATACATGTGTGGTTTGCTTTTTTAAAACAAAAATGATGGAATCTGTCATACATGTAGTTGGTGACCAGCTTGTTTTTCACTGAACTACTTGCTGTAGACGCATTTTCCTATCAACAAATATGAATTTAAGTCATTTTTAATAGCTGCATATTATATTTACCTAATCTCCTACTAATTAACATTTAGTTTGTTTTCACTTTGTTAAAAGCAACACCCCACTAAATGTCTGTGCATGTGTATTTATTTTGCAACTTGCCAATTATTTCCTAATTAAGGCCCTAGAAGAATAGCTAAATGAAAGAGTATGTATATTTTGAAAGCATTTGATGTGCATTGTCAGATTCCCCACCCCTAGAACTATTATAACTGTAGCCTATCATCATAAGTGGGTAATGAAGATGAAGGTGAACATTTTTTCATGTGCTTTTGTCTAGTTATGATTTTTTCTGAATTACTTTTTCCTTTGCCTTGTTTTTCTCTTATCTATTTTATTTTGTAAGAATTATTTCTCTCAGAGACAGACCAGCCAACCTATATACACGTATATACATAGACATACATACAGACATACACATACATGAGTTCTAAATCCTTTGCCAAATGTATTACATGTATTTTTTTTTCTCTGATTAATGGTGGGTTTTTAACCCAATTTTAGGTTATGAAGATACACGTATTTTATCTGCTTACTTTCTCTTTTCAGTAGTAATAGGAGATAGCATTTGATTTTGGGAGCAATGAAGTAGTATGTTGCCTCCTATTCACATTTTTAAGTCTATGAAGGAAGTTTTATTTTTTTAAGTCTCCATTATGTTAATTATATATATTATTACTCTGTATTGCTTGCATTACTTTTTACCTGACTTCCCCCTGGAAAGTAAGAAACAAGACTCCAGCTCTGGCAACAATAAATATAACTGCTATCATGACTTTAAGCATGTCATTTTCTTGCTGTGAGCAACGAATTATAACATAATGAAGTTTAAGTGACTACTAAAACCATCTAGTACTAAATTCTGGTTGTGCATATACGATGATCCCCATTGTAACTATCCAGGTGGCCAGTAGATAGGACTACTCTTTTAAAGTAGAGATTCAGTGAAAACTAGATGTAGATTGCCAAACTGTATAATTCCCATGACATGGAAATGTCATAGTTAAAACAGGTAAGGACTTACCTTTCTTGAGCCTTTCAGTTTTTGCTACTAGGAAACATTTGGTGTAAGTTTATTCCTTTTTTTTTTAATAGTAATGATGGAGTCAAACCAAGCATTTGGTTCAAAATTATTTGGATATGAGTTGTCATTGACAATTAACTGTTTTAAGGATGTTTCCAACATTTCTTAAAACTATCCTTAGGAAGATAGATATAAAATTACTGGGGATTTTTCTGTTTTCAGTTGGAATATATGCTGGGTGATTATATGTTACAAACTTACAGTATTTACAATATTTGTTTGGTTTTGTTTGTTTTTTTGTTTTTTTGTGTTTTTTTTTTTTTTTTTGAGACAAAGTTTGGTTCTTGTTGCCCAGGCTGGAGCGGGATGGTGCCATCTCGGCTCACTGCAACCTCTGCCTTCTGGATTCAAGGGATTTTCCTGCCTCAGCCCCCCGAGTAGCTGGGATTACAGGTGCCACCACCACCCCTCAGCTAATTTTTTTGTATTTTTAGTGGAGGTGGGGTTTCACCATGTTAACCAGGCTGGTCTTGAACTTTTGACCTCAGGTGATCCATCCACCTCAGCCTCCCAAAGTGCTGGGATTACAGGAGTGAGCCACCGTGCGCAGCTAGTATTTGCAGTATTTCTGAACTACCAGTAGGCTATACTGCTGTTTCTTGATTCAACTGTGTTTAGGTGTTATAACTTCTAATCATGAGAGGTGAAGAATTAACTCACTCACAACACCACCACCTTAATTGGTTTTGCTAATGCATTTTAGCAGGATCAGGTAAGAAGTGACATGTATATGTTATATAAAATATATATATATATACACAATATGTAATGTCACATATGTATACGTGAATATGTGTAACATTTAATTTTAGGGCCTACTTAAGGAAATTTTTAATAATTAAATAAATAAAATATTATTAAAAACATCTATTAGAAGTAAGAATAGGCCAGATGAGATGGCTTATGCCTGTAATCCCAGTACTTTGGGAGGCCAGGGTGGGCGGATCACCTAAGGTCAGGAGTTCGAGACCAGCCTGACCAACATGTGGAAACCCCACCTCTATTGAAAATACAAAAAAATTAGTTGGGCGTGGTGTGTATACCTGTAATCTCAGCTACTCAGGAGGCTGAGGCAGGAGAGTTCGCTTGAACTCGGGAAGCAGAGGTTGCGGTGAGCAGAGATCTCGCCATTGCACTCCAGCCTGGACAACAAGAGCAAAACTTTGTCTCAAAAAAAAAAAGAAGTAAGAATATACTGACTTTTTTAAAAACTAATTTTAGGGAAATAGACATGAAGCATCTCTTTTATTTTTTTTTCTGGTTTCTCCTGGAAACATTTTAGAGTCCTCAGCCAAATCTGTGAGATATAGACTTCTTGGAGAATTGAAATATTTGGAAGATGCAAATACTGAAGTAGACTAGATTATGCTTATAGGTAGACTTAACTACCTTAATGAGCAACACCACCAATATGTACATTTATAGATGTTTCTCTCAAGGTATAGGCAGTCAATTTGTCAAACCTTTTTTCAGGTCTTTTTTATGTACTTCTTCATCAGATTTTCCTACGTTATGTTAAAATAAAAATGCCCAATTTGTTGCATTTATTATGCTGCCATTCGTCAGTTATATCTCTTAAAATCCTACACATTTGAGAGATAGTGAGTGGCAGATGAATCTTCAACTTGACTTTTTTAACCACTTAACCAGTCACCAAATATTTATCTATAATTTTTATAACCACTTAGCAAACGTAATTTAGTTTGTCATGCAAATTAATTATGTTTTCATTATGATTTCACTGTTTTTGTTTTGATTTTTAGCTGTGGTTTCATTAATAGCATATTTAATACTCTACAAGTACACAAATGTTAATATACTTTTGTTGTAATCCATGTTACATTGTTTTAGAATCTGGGCTATTAATGATCAAAATATTTGTATTCCTTCTCCATCTGATCCATGATTTCAGTGCATGCATTTACAGTTAATTTTAAAAGTTGTTTTAATACTTAAAAGTCTTTTGAGAGGCTTCTAAAACTTGGCAGTCTCAACAAAATGTTTTTGTCTAACTTCCTTTTTAAGTCGGTCTTTGGACTTACAGTAAACAAACTTTTTGAAGCAGGAATCTCTAGCCATAATGCAGGAACAGATGAATAGAACACTCACCACTTTATCCTGAAATGCACATTTTCAGTTTTTTATAAGATGCCTTAAAGCATCGTATAAATATTTTAAAATGTTTTCTAAACAATTAATGAGTAAGTATTACAAAAGCTAGGATTGAACTCATTGGTTCTGCTTTATAGTTATCTCCAGAAAACTAATCAATCTGGGGGAACCTACAAATGTCAATACCTATGTCTTTTTTATTTTTATGTTTCATTTACAAAGAACTTTTTGATTTTCCATTTAGCGGGTATATGGGCCTGGCTACCAGTATTATAGAGAAGTAGGAGAAAAATCAGCATACATTTATTATTAAGAAATTACTTAATGCACCTAGTGTCAGCTGTGCATGTTGGCCCCAGTCTACAGCCTATCCAGAGAGTAAAACCTCATGTCTTTTAATGGAGTAACAAAGGAGCAGTCACCTGGCAATGTAGGTGATGGTAATGGGGTAAGGGAGACCTCGGAATCCAATTTTCTTATACAGACTTCCAAGAATTCTTCTGTTTTAACTCCAGCCCATGCTTTCAGAGACAACCTCATGCCTTCAGTTCCTGAAATCTTCAGAGCTTTGAAAGAGCTGATTTTTTATTGGCTTCCTACCCACTACCCCAAACATTATTCCCCACTTTTTTTGTCATTTGTTATTTTATAGGGAAGGATTATATTTATTATATAAACTAACGTATAAAAAGGAAAATAAAATAATTTATTATTTTCCCAGTGAACTATAAACCTGGTTTAATATTTTGATGAATTGGGGTATATTTCCTTCTCTGTTTTCTGTTACTTTTTCCCCCTTTTTTGCTCAGGGAGGTTGTATGCTTTGATTTGTTTTTGGTTGTTTTTATTTTGTTTTGTCAAAATTGGGATCATATCATATACTACTTCATTAATGAACATTTTTTCATATCATCAAATAATCTATAAAATGTAGTTTTAAATATCAGTATAATTGTGAATGTTCATGTTCATTTAGTTATTTAGTCATTGCCTAAGTGATTTAATTACCTCTGTAGTAGAGGCTTAGTATTTTCTGGTGGTGAAGAACTTGGCATCTGAATTAGCAAAACGTCTGAGTTTGTATGCCTGCTCTGTCATTTCTTTATATTTTCTTTTTATAGATCCTGTGAGTTTTTTGTCTGCTTATTATAATTATGCTTTTACTTATAAAATTAAGGGGAAAAAATACATTCCTGTCCACCGTTCCACCAGCCTAAGGAATGTAGAGAAGGAACCAGAGCCACAGGTAGTCTCACCTAGAAATCTGCCTCTTTGCCCAAAAGTGTCTCATCCATGTGTGGTATAGCCACCAGTGATGGGAGCAAGCCCAATAACATTGGGTACTTTTCAGTATTGTTTTTTTCTGCACTGAAGCTGCTGAGCCAGGACTAAATTTTAGAGCCTCTTAGTGCTACTTTCACTGTTCAAGATGTTGGCATTTTACTATATTGCATAGCCATATCTCACTCATTCTCCCCTACTCCCACCTACTCCGTCATCCCTGGTCCTAATTTAAGGAACTTCACTGACATCTGCCAGTGTCAGTTACCTAACTCCTTGGGATAGCACTGAAGGGTGAAGGACAGGGACTACTGTAAGTCATTCTTCTCCATGCCTTTCTTTAAGAGTCTTAGCTATACAATATTCTTCAGAAAATCCTATAATGTTCTGCAATTCAGATGATATTGTTTTCCCATTACCAACATTAGGTCAAATTAACCCCCCCCCCTTTTTTTTAATGATATGACCATTTTAAAGGGAATCTGAATGGGAGCTACATACCTATATTAAAGTTATCACTTGGGTTAAATTTGTCTATTGCAGTTAACCTTCAAATGCCTTCTTGTACTATGGATATTTCTCAAGTGTGCCAACCAAGTACTGTTTCTAGTAAGAAATTCTTCAAGCATCCACCATCTTTTTAAATTCCTTCCCTTTCAAAAAGAAAGGATTCTAATATGTATATTATTTTATCAAAACTCATTCATTAGAAGTTTACATTTTGCATTTTCAAGCTTCATTAAACATGGATCAAAATACACTGGCTCCCTTTTAAAAATTGAATGCTATATTAAAACATTAGAAGACAAGCAGTTAGGCCTTGTATCTGAAAACATGGTATGTTTATGTCTGAAACTGTCTATAAACCTGTTTTAATTATTTGGGAGTGTCTAGAGATGAATATGCAGAGAAAGTAGGGTGCCTAACCTAAAAAGAGACGCTATTTTTAACGTCATTCTACCAACTTAAATCTTACCCATTCATTGCCCTTGGTACAACTTCCAAGGAGCCAAAGTTGATTTTTAGTACCGTCTCTATCTGCTAGTCTTGTTCTAAGATCATTTCCTACTTATCCTTACTCCTTTTCTTTCCTTTCCCCTACCTCAGCATAATAATAACACTCATCATCTCTGAATAAGAAATCACAGCCTCAAACCTCAAAGAGTTTCTGCTCCCTCAAGTCTCTATGAGCATCCAAGCTAGAAAGGGAAAAATGTAGATTCCAGCTCCTACTATTACATGGATCAGAACTCCTGAATAGAGGACAGGACCCCAAGCCTGATCAGTGGGGTTAGAGGGAAGGGGATGTCAAAAAAAAAAGAATGCCAAATTTAGGGAATAACATGCATAAATGGTTCATGGTTTTATGGAACATTGTCAATTTCTCTTAATTTACTTATGTAGAATTAATATGTACTACTTTCTGTGAACTCTTTATTATAAGGCAGCTAATTACATACATAGATATCATTAAATATGGATTTACTTTACATGATTTTTATATGATTATTTGACTGTAATACCCTTCTCACATCTCTCCATCACTGCTCCTACTACTCTTATCCAAGCTGTCATTTCTTGCCTAAGCTATAGCAATAGCCTTGTTACCAATTTTTCTGTTTTCTCTCTTTTGACCATTCTTGACACAGCAAGCAAATTATTCCTTTTCCTAAACATCAATCAGATCACATCATATCCATAACTGAAACTCTCCACAGATATCTCTCTTTGCACTTGGAATAAATCAAAACCCTTATCTTGTCCATAAATCCTAACATAAGTTGCCCCTTTTGATCTCTCTAGCCTCTTCTCATTCCGCCTGTCGCTCTAACTCACAGCACTTCAATCAAACTAGCCTCTTTTCCTCAAGCTTAACAAATTCATTGTTGCCTTGCTATTTTTTCTTTGCACATGCTATTTTTTTCTGCCTTTTTCCCCAGATCTTCATAGAACTGGCTCCTTTCATAGCCATTCAAGTCTCAGATCACATATCCCATCCTTAGAATTGCCTTTCTAGCCATCATAGTTAAAACATTCTTTCTACTTCCCGTCACTACCTATTCCATTTCTCTGTTTTATTGTCTTTACAATTAATTTATCATCCCAATTTTATTTGTTTATTGTCATTTTCCTTCTCCCCTCAAAAATGTAAATTCTTAACTGTCTTGTTTACCACTGTACCTAGCATGGCATGGTAGGTACTAAGGTGGAAGGACAGTTAATTCTTTTTATAAAGGTGTAGTTCTCTTAGATTGTTGCTTTTGTACCACAGCTGACTACAACTTTTTTTCATAAATAAAACATAATTGATCCTGGATTTAAAATAGTAGTAGCAATTTTTTTCTTTTAAATTTTTTGAAATTATGCTTATTGTTATTATTTGGACATATATTCCAACAAGTCCTATTCACTTATATCCCATGGGTCATAATCATTCAGGGTAATAGAAATGCAGCACACTTATAATATGTTGAGGAATTAAAGTCCCAAGAGATGTCGTGGAAATCGCAAAATTACTCAGAAACCATAATATACATTGCTACCCACTGCCTCTTGTATTCAAGTATATGATACACTGGGCTAGTTCCTTAGACCCTGGAGAGATTTCTTCCCAAGTAGCTGCCAGTCTTCCCTAATCTAGTTTGCAAGAGTGTGCCTTATAACAATGCATTTTTAATTTCCTATTCCCTTCTGTGTAGCACCCATGTTGCTAGGGTATTTTATTGACTATCATCATCTATATGGTCTCTTGTTCTGCAAGGCACAGCCTGCAACTTTGTGATTCATTTTCTCATTTTATGGGGTGTTTCTAAAGGAATTATAATCTGCTTCCAAGTTTCTTTTTTATCACTTCTACTCTGTAAGCACAAGAATTACAGAATCTTGTTAGGTGGTATTTTCCCAAGCTGAATCGGGAGACTACAACTGTCCCATGCTTACTCTTCTGGAAAGTTACTGTACATCCTTTTCCTCTAATGGAAAAGTACAGCAGATCCCTTTTATAGACGTAGACCTAACATATCTAATAGTTCGTATAGCCTGTTAAACTCTCTGATCCCCTAACTCAAGATTCTCCACTTGCCATACCCACATAAAGTTCCTTATTACCTAGCTTAGCTAAAGGAGAATAATTATTTCTTATGTAATTGTATTTATATATTCTAAAAATGTTATTCAAAGTAAAATTTAGTTGTTTTTATTCTTTTAGTTTTCATTAAATTGGGTCATTATCCTTTTATGTTTATAGTTACAGAAGATTGACTTAAATTTTTATTTAAACCTTTAAATTTTGTGTTTGCTCTGGTTAGCTCCTGAAGTTTTGTTAGCAACTAATCAGCCTAAGTAGTTCTGAATTGATCATCAACCTTCTGCTCTTTTATTTTATCTGAACTTAATAATTGAGAAGATGAAAAGAACTCTTTAGATTTATATCATATACATGCTATGTGTCTGTAGCATCTCTTCTTCGAGGCCCAGTAAAACGAGTGTATGTAGATCCACATTGACTACCATATCTCCATGCTGCTTCTTCAGCTTATCATATTCTGCGCAGAATTACGGCTAAAGATACAGCATTGTGATATCACTATTCCTTTTACTGACAAATTGTTAGTCAGTCAGATCCTACTAAATTTGATGTCTGGTGTGTGTTTAGATTATCCCAAAGGACAGGTAGATATTTCTTCAATGTTCTATGGGAAGACTGTGATTTTTTATCACTCTTTACTTGCAGTAGGAAAAATGTGCTCCACCGTCATGGGAATTTGCCCAGTTGCCACTCTCAGAGATTATACCCTCTAAGTATGTATTTTTAAAAATAATGATTCTGTATCATACTTGTCCCTTAAGAATTTACTTTCCATTGTGTTTTAAAGTTTAAAATGTTATTATAAACTCTACATTTGCAAATAACATATATACCTGTTTCAATAATACTTGGGGTTTATATTAATCATCAGCCTTGACAAACTAGATATCTGATAAACTGAAAGTGAGGCATTGTATGAAATGTATTGTTTTAGAGATAACAGTAAGTTAGTTATTCATTATTGGAAAGTAAATTACAACTTTTCCTGAAAAAGTTGTATTAATGCCCACACTGCTTAGTGAGTTGCCCAAGGTCATTCAGTGAGCTGTTGGTGAAGCCAGAAATAGAATCCAAATCTCCTGACTCCCAATTCAGTCCTCTATCCTCCATGTAGTTTTCTATCCTCTATACCCCTGCTGTCTCTCGTGGGAAAAGAAGTTAATCTTCCAGCTATGAATAGCCACCAAATTGGTGGTAGCAGCACAGTGGAGAAAAGTAACTGTCTTTACACTGTAGTATTAGTATAAAAATATCTGGTAGTGGAAAATTTGACAAATGTCATGTTAAAGGGAGTGGAAAATTATTTTAAGATCTGGTTCTCATTTATCTAGTTCTCAGAAAAGTAAGATTCCTTAATAGAACAGGGATCATATTTTTCTTCTGTTTTTAAATTTTATTTCCTGGAGAGTAATTATCAACCTAGCCATAGCAGAGCATATCGTCAAGTAATATGATAAGAATAATGCATATACTGTTGCTGATTGCTTTAAGTGTATTTTCTAACTTGGTTGAAAGTTTGAATTTCTTTATTGAAATGAGTAACATTTATCTTATTCTGCTTTCAATGTTCTTTAAGTTAGTATTATATAGTAAAGTAAATATAACATCAACTGGGAATTTTACTTCATGATCAGACAGCATGAATGGAAATACACATTATAGTTTCTTCCATTGACAGTACACTCCAAAAAAGGTATTTTGTGTCAGACACCATGAATTTCACCAGAATGAAGTAGGTAGAGAAAAGTTAATTGAAAAATGTAAGATAATCACACTGATGTTGATCAACTGTATTGTTACATATGTCATTTATTATTTTGGGCATTAATAAAAGGTGTTTACCAGATGTTTGTGTTTTTAAATGTTAAGCATTAAATACTAAATCTGATATTGTAAGTAATTTGTTTCTTAATTTTGGAGCAAGGACCATGAATTCCCCAACTAAAAATATTAGCATATTTTGTTTCTATTTAAAGATTACTACAAAGTCTTTAATCAGAAGGATGACATAAACAGAATTATGTTTTAACTATAAGCATAAGAAAGACAGAATTGATAGAGATTGGGAAATGCAAGGGAAAAAGAAATGAAAACAAAAATCTAGTAATTTGGAACCCAGGTGACAGAGAAGGTAATGATAAAAGTGTAATTAGAAATATGAGAAACTGTGTGGAACAAGACAACTAGAGGGTCAAGTACAGCTCCTTAGGGAAATGTGTACATTTACTGGATGGAAGAAGAAGAGAATAACACATATGTTGGAATAGTAAAGATATAATTTTGAAAAGCTACAGAAGTTATTAGATATAGCTAAGAAAGATCATCAGACTTGGTGACCTCTTGACATTTAGGAGATTGACTTCTACAGAGTGATGAGGGTAAAAGTACTCTGAACTCTGAGTTATTTCATTTATCTTTAGTATTAAATCTCATTTTTGCAAACCTATGAGTTACATATTATATAGGAGACAAATCAGTTAACTAGACTGCTTAACTGACTACAGTTTTCTCTCAGTATCCTGGGGATAAGCAAGTTGATTCCAGGAACCCATCCAGATACCAAAATCTATGAATGCTCAAGTCCCTTACATAGAATGGCATAGTATATAGGCTACACGTATCCTTCTGTGTACTTTAAATCATCTCTAGATTACTTATAATACCTAATCCAATACAAATGCCATAAAGTGGTTGTTATATATTTTTATTTTTTTATTATTTTGGTTTGTTTGTTTTCTGAATATTTTCAGTGTGCAGTTGGTTGAATCCACAGATGCAGAATCCGCAGCTACCGAAGGTTGACTCTGTATACCTGACACTTAACAAAAACAATCCTTTCATTCACTCAGAATTTTTCTGGTTGTTTCCATTCTTGTTAATTTAGACTAGACTTCCATTCAATTAGTAATAAACTGATCACTGACACCCAAACCCTAGCATCACCCAGTATACTCATGTAACAAACCTATACAGGTACCCTTGAATCTAAAAAACAAGACAAAAGTAATAAACTAATAACATTTTACAATGGAACAAGTGTTTAAAAAACAGTACTAAAAGTTTAATACTATTTTCATCTTAAAGCCAAATCAAACATGAAAGCTAGAAATTGTGGATTTTGTTGGAATTGATTGGAAATTTGTTCCCTAATTACCCAATATCTCAAGAAAGTTATGCCTATAAATTAATATAGACATTAGCAATGTATTTATTTTATGTTATATAATTTCCTTATAATGAGTTTATCAACTTTATTTAAAGTTTTTAGTAATCAACCATGATATTTTCCTTTCCAACTTATATTTTTCAGATATTTATCAATTGGCATAAAAATACATTATTAAGGTTTGTTAGTTTTAAAACTAATGGAGTTATTTTTAAAAATTTATTTAGGAAACATTATTAAGTGTCTTTTTTATTTTTTATTTTTTATTTTTTGAACAGGCGCATCTTCAAGTGAATCTAATCTGCTTAAGATTCCTCCACAAAAAAGAACTCGGAGAAAACTAATGCCATCTCCCTTGAAAGGACAGCATACTCTAAAATCTCCATCATTTGAAAGTGTGCAGCTCAATGATTCTCTTTGCAAAGAACTTCAGCCTATTGTGTATACACCAGAAGACTGTAGAAAAACTTTTCAAAATCCATCTGCAGTAACTTTAATAAAACCATCATCATTTACTACAAGTTTTCAGGCTATCAGCTCAAACATAAACAGTGATAATTCTCTGAAAATGTTGTGTGAAGTAACTATCCCTCATAACAGAAGAGAAGAATGTGGACAGGAGGTCTTGGACTCTACATTTACTATATGTGAAGACACCAAGAGCTTGAAGTGTAAATTACCTGAACAAGAATCACTACTAAATGACAACAAAAACATTTTACAACGGTACAAAAAAAATTTGCCAATTCTTTTTTTTTATGTAGACTTTCAACTATTAGTTGAGATTATTTCATAAACCATGTGTGCTATTTTGATTATAAAACAGTCTGTTTTACTTTCATTAAATTTTAATTATGTTTCTCTCTGAATATTAACTCACTAACTCAATATTTTAAAGTCTTAAATTTGATATCTTAAGTCAATTGACCCTCATTAGACTAGGAGAGAACTTAAGATATATTTAGTTTGTTCTCTTACCCTGAAATTGGATTATAAAAGCTGTCATTGGAAGATTATTATGTTTATTATTTATTAATATTTTCACTAAAGGAAATTCCACACTTTCTATTAAAAACTCATCTTACTCTGAAATAGTCATACCACTAAAGTATGGTTGAGTGTGTGTCATCCAAGCAAACATATCCTTCTCACTTTATCTGTATAATCATGCCCAATCTAAATATGGAAAGAAAAATACCTTCACTATTCTATGCCATTGGGAATGAAGAAATCTCTTGATAGGAACTTTACATATATTAAAAAGAGAAAAGAAAACCCCAGTCAGGCAAGAAAATCTTTATGGTATAGCAGAATGTTTTTCTTTATATATTAATACCAAATAGTTTTCTAATTATGGAAATGTTTGCTTCCTTTTTTCTTCATAGTTTAAATCAAAATTATTATATTTTATTTATCACTTTAATATACAGGCTTGACCCTTCTTCATTCTCATCTAAGCATTCTATGCCTATACAAAGCATGGTGCCATCCTATATGGCAATGACTACTGCTGCCAAAAGGAAACGGAAATTAGCAAGGTATGATTAAACATAAACTGGATGAGTTTCTATAGTTATATAAGATCATCTTTATATGTTGTTTTCTATTGTAATTAGACTCAATTCATATTTAAGCATACTTAGGATAAATTGCTCAGAATGGGGTACTAGATTTATATTATCAAAGGGAGATCTTGAAAAATCAAGTATTTTACTTGATATTTATGTAAAGTACTTCATATTTTTGAGTTTTACAAATAAATAAGTTTTCTAGCTTTCAAAAACTACTTAATTTTAACTTTTCTGGGGTAACAATTTTTACTTATTTGGTTATTATCCTTTCTAAACATTACCAAATTTCTTCCATCTTAGAATTATGTTATTTTAATGGATTATGATATATGACTAATATATAATGAATGAAGAGACTCTTCCTTCTGCCTAAGACAATTTAGCTTGCATCAGACCAAGTTGCTCATCAAGAACAATTATAAGGAGTACGTAAAATAGAACCAACAGCTGCTTGAAGGCAATGGAGAACAACCATGGTAGGCAGGATTGAGAGCCTAGGATCCCAGAGAAAAAGGAAACATGCTATAGACAGCCAGACTTTCTCTGCCTCTTTTTTTTATTTAGCATTTGCTAATTTATGGCATAAGGCATAGAGGCCAAACAGAAAATGGAAACTTAGAGCTATCAGCAGTGTTACTGAGCTAGGGAAACAAAATTGTTCTGTGCAGTTTTTATCCTCAAGGCATTTGCCAAGTTCTCAGCTTTGTGGAATGCAAGGCTAAGACACCAAGCTGAAAGTAGCTGCTAAGAAGCTAAAGTATTAAGCAGAGTTTTGACATTCTTATGAGGCTTTCACAGAAAAATTAGAGTTCAGGAACTACCATAAAGAAGAGGCCCTATTAAACACCTCAGGATTTTGAGTTCCCTGAAGGGTGTTTCAACTAGGAGTAGGGCAAACTAGAAACAGGCCAGTTTCTGGAAGCCTGAAACAGACCTTAGACCAACTCAATTCTTGATTGGATCAAGGTGATTTATCTTTTTCTCTGCTTGCCACAGGAAAATTAAATTATCTCTGGAAGAATATACCATCTGGAACCTCTATAGTTTTTTTTATATCAATGTTTAACACTTAAACAAAAATTACAAAGTATGCCAGGAGACAGGACCAAATGACTAAAATTTAAAAGAAAAAAAAACATCATAGGAGCAGTGATTCATACGTGAGGCAGATACTGGAATTATCAGATAGGAATTTAAAATTTTAACTGTAATAATTTCAAGAAATACATACTTTCCCAAGGAACCAGATTCTCTTAAAATTAATCAAATGGATATTCTAGAACTGAAAATAAAGAATTTACTGAGATTAAAAACTCAATAAATCAATTCAACAAATTAGGTACAGCAGAAGAGTACTAGTGAACTGAAAGATAGTTTTTAATTTTTAATTTTTGTAGGTACATAGTAGGTATATGTATTATGGGGTGCATGAGATATTTTGATACAAGCATACAATGTGTAATAATCACATCAGTGTAAATATAGTATCTTATCACCTCAAAGATTTATCCTTTGTGTTATAAACAATCTAATTATACTCTGTTATTTTTTAAATGTACAATACATTATTGTTGACTATAGTCACCCTGTTGTGCTATCAAATACTAGATATTATTCATTTGATTGCTTAATTAACCATCTCCCCAGTCTCCCGAAACCGTCACAGTAACCATTCTCCCAAAAAACCCTTTCCAGCCTCTGGTAACTATCATTCTATTCTCTATCTCCGTGAGTTCAATTTATTTAATTTTTAACTTCCCCAAAATGAGTGAGAACATGCCAAGTTTGTCTTTCTGTACGTGGCTTATTTCACTTAACATAATTACCGCCAGTTCTATGCATGTTGTTGCAAATGACCAGGTCTCATTTTTGTTTCACAGCTGAATAGTACTTAATTGTGTATACATACCATATTTTCTTTATTTATCTATTGATGGGCACTTAGTTTGCTTCCAAATCTTGGCTATTGTGAATAGTGCTGCAATGAACATGGTAGTGCTGTTATCTCTTCATTATACTGATTTTGTTTCATTTTTGTATATATCTACCAGGGGGATTGCTGGATCGTATGGTAGCTCTATTTTTAGTTTTTTGAGGAATCTTTAAACTTTTCTTTTTAGTGGTACCAATTTATATCCCCACGAACAGTATACAAGTGTTCCCTTTTCTCCACATCCTCGCAAATGTTTGCTGTTGCCTATCTTTTGGATAAAACCCATTTTAACTGGGGTGAGATGATATCTCATTATAGTTTTGATTTACATCTTTCTGATGATCAGTTATGTTGAGTTCCTTTTCATATGCCTGTTTGCCATTTGTATGTCTTCTTTTGAGAAATATCTATTCTTTTGCCCAATTTTTAAATCAGATTAGATTTTTTTCCTAGAGTTATTTGAGCTCCTTATGTATTATGGTTATTAATCCCTTGCCAGACAGATAGTTTACAGATATTTTCTCTTACTCTGTGGATTGTCTCTTCACTTTATCAATTGTTTCCTTTGCCTTACAGAAGCTTTTTAACTTGATGTCATCCCATTTATCCATTTTTGCTTTGGTTGCCTGTGTAGGGTATTACTGAAGAAATCTTTGTCCAGTCCAGTATCCTGGAGAGTATCCCCAGTGTTTTCTTTTAGTAGTTTCATAGTTTGAGATCTTAGATTTAAGTTTTTATCCATTTTGATTTGATTTCTGTATAGGGCAAGAGATAGGGGTCTAGCTTTATTCTTCTGCATATGGATAAACAGTTTTCCCAGCACCGTTTATTAAAGAGACTATCTTTTCCCCAATGTATGTTCTTAGCAACTTTGTAAAAAATGAGTTTATTGTAAATGTGTGGATTTATTTAGGGGTTCTCTATTCTGTTCCACTGGTCTTTGTGTCTGGTTTTATGCCAGTCCCATCCTGTTTTGGTTATAAAACAGCTCTGTAGTGTAATTTGAAGTCAGGTAATGTGATTCCTCCAGTTTTGTTCATTTTTCTCAGGATAGCTTTGGCTATTCTGGGTCTTTGGTGGTTCCATATAAGTTTTAGGATTGTTTTCCTACTTCTGTGAAGAATGTCATTGGGATTTTGATAGGGATTGCACTGATTCTGTAGACCACTGTGAGTAGTATGGACATTTTAACAATATTGATTCTACCAATCTGTGAACATGGAATCTTTCTATTTTGTTTTGTATCCTCTTCAATTTCTTACATCAATGTTTTATAGTTTTCATTATAGAAATCTTTTATTTCTTTGGTTAACGCCTAGTTATTTTATTTTTAGCTTTGTAAAAGGAATTTTTTTTTTTTCAAATTATTTCACTGTATAAAAATGCTACTAATTTTTGTATGGTGATTTTGTATTCCATAACTCTACTGAATTTGTTTCTATTCTCATAGTTTTTTGGTGGAGTCTTTAGGTTTTTCCAAAAATATAATAAGATCACGTCATCTGCAAACAAGGATAATTTAACTTCTTCCTTTCCAATTTGGATGCTCTTTTTTTCATTCCTTGTCTGATTGCTCTACCTAGGACTTCCAGTACTATGTTAAATAATACTGGTGAAAGTGGGCATCTTTGTCATGTTCCACATCTTAGAGAAAAGGATTTCAGATTTTCTGCATTCAGGATAGTACTAGCTGTGAGTCTGTCACATACGGCTTTTATTGTGTTGAGATACGTTCCTTCTACGCCCAGTTTTTGAGAGTTTTTATCATAAAGGGATACTGAATTTTATTAAATGCTTTTTTAGCATCAACTGAAGTGATCGTATGGTTTTTGTTCTTCATTCTATTGATATGATGTATCACGTTGGTTAATTTGCATATGTTGAACCATCTTACATCTCTGGGATAAATCCCACTTGGTTGTGTTGAATGATCTGTTTGATTTGTTACTTGATTCAGTTTGCTAGTATTTTGTTAAGGATTTTTGCATGTGTTCATCAGGGATATTGGCCTGGAGTTTTCTTATTTTGATGTGTCCTTGTCTGGTTTTGGTATCAGAGTAATACTGGCCTCATATAAGGATTTTGGAATTATTCCTTCCTCCTCTGTTGTCCAGAATAGTTTGGGTAGGATTGGTATTGGTTCTTCTTTAAATGTTTGGTAAAAATCAGCAGCCATCAAGTTCTGAGCTTTTCTTTGCTGGGAGATTTGTTATTTACAACTTTAATTTTGTTACTTGTTATTTATCAGTTCATATTTTGGGATTTTTTTCTGAAAGTTAGACTGGTAGGAAAGTATTCAAACTGATGTGCAGAAGGATAAAACGATGGAAAATATGGAAAGAAGTGAAAGAGACATGGGACACACTTTTTTAAAGTCTACAATTTTTGTATTTTGTGTCTCAGAAGGGAATGAGAGAAAAAATAGGGAAAAATAATATTTCAGATGATGGCTAATAATTTCCCAAAACTAACAAAAGACATTAAACCACAGATTTGAGAAGCACTGCAAACCACAAGCAGGATTAATAAAGAGAAACATGCCTAGGTATATAGTAGTAAAACAACTGAAAACTAAAGATAAGGGAAAATCTTAAATATGCTGAGTTATATGACTTGAAGTTCATGATACATTCTTTATGTACTGTAAATTGAACACAATGACAAAATATACCAAATATAAAATGGATCTGACTTCCTCTACCTCTTTTTCTTTGCTATGTGATTATGGGGAGAAACGTTTATAGATGACCTTAAAATGACTTTTTAAATGTATTTTCCATTAGGAACCTGTTATCATTTAAGCAACAGGAAACAAATTTACAAATAGCCTACTTATTTGTCCTTAATAGAGTATCTTCTCATAAGTGAATTTATTATGTCTTTGTCCCTCCTAAAAAAGTATAGGAGAGCCTTAGAATGTGTAAATTTAAAATTTTTGGATATTCTCTAAATATCTCTATCTATGACATTTAAAATTTTATATTTGCTGAGGTTAAAATTTGAGTTGTACAATTAGTCTGGTTTATATACAGAAGTCAGTCACTTTATGAGTGAACCAAGCTAACCACAATCATTTGTTTCATCTACTTTTATCACTAATTTACATAGTGTCAGTTTTATAATCTGTTCCATTATTAATTTTAGTGAGTTTTCTTGTCCTTCACTGGTAGTATGTTGTGTTTACTAAGATGTGGCAAACATTTATAGAAAAGAATAATTTTTTAATGTGAACTTAGCTATTATCAAATCAAATGGTTTTTCAGGAAATGTCCAGGTATATGAATTGTGTATTTGGAGTGATTTTAGGTAAGTTAAAGGGCTTCTACATGAACAACAAATATTGTGAAATAATATTGAAGGACATGTAAAGAAAGTAACTTGATTTCTTATAGCCTATTAATTGTTCTGTTACATTCCCTCTAGTACCAGTAATCAGATCCTGCCATTAACTAAGGTTAAAAGAGATTAATGCTAGAAATGTACATAATTACTTTTTTTTAATCTTCCTTTTCCCCAATTAAAGTTACATGAGCTTCAGAGTAATAAACTGTGGTATTTTCCATTTAGCAGCTTTATATGCTTATTTAGTTGTGTATATATTCTAATATAATTTTAAAAATAAAGAAGGGGAAGCTATATGCATAAGCATTTTTTTTTATTTTGTATAAAATACTTTTAGAGTTTAAAAGCACTGGATATTCCAAAACCTACCCAACAGATTTTTTTAAATAATTAAGAATATTAGATTTTTAATCTTAACAATTTATTTAATATTTCTGTAGCAGACTGTTTTACCAAATGGATTAGCCTATCAAATATATAAATATAATACATACATAATGTTTGCTTTTACTTCTCAATTATATTCATCAAAGTTTTGGATTGTTTGTATCATGTTTATTTGGTTGATTGGTTTTTTGTTTGTTCCACAATTTTCTAAGCACTAAAAACTCTTTCATACATGCCATACATTTTTATTTTGTTTTGAAAGATGTCTAATTATTTCAACTAGAAATTTTTTCAGACAAAAGAGTATAAGAGGTATTATTTTTATTGAGCAGAAACAGTCTACCTATATAAGGGAGCAAAAGGTTAATTCTTAACTTTATTAATAGTTTTGGAAATAGATTTGACACACAACTGGAAATGTCTTTGGATTTCTTATAGTCTTTAACACAATTTGAATTTGCACTCATACCATTTTTAAGTCTTTGTAGTTTATGACCTACAACATAAATGTTAAACATTTGATCAGTGGACTATTTTATCTAAATTGAAAAAAGTTTTGGGTATATTTTACTTACATATAAATATGTGACTTATTAGGGTTGGGTTTGATTTCAGAAATATGAGTTCTAATCAAATAGCTCTATACAAAAGCTTAATTTTTAAGTAAGAACATGCTATGAGTAAAAAGTAGGGTCCTGGAACTAACCAAAGTGAATAATCATACCATAAAATAATAAAGACAACTTTGATATAAATTTAAGAAACAATGTTTTATCAAAAGTAATAACATTGATCTTTATATTTGAAAACATAAAATATCCAAATGACCAAAAAAGAATTTCTGCCTTGGACAGCTGATATAGACAAATAAAAAGGGGTATTTAATATTCAAAACAGAATCATAGTAATTTATTTATCACCATTTAGGAAGTGGGAACTACTGTAGTTGATATATTATTTGTACATACAAGTTTGTTATTGTACCTTCTAAATCGTGTCTTTTTCATTACTTCCACTGAGTAGTCACCCCCCCTTATTCAAGTTTTGCTTTCTGTTATTTCAGATACCCATAGTTAGGTGATTATAGTACAATAAGGTATTTTAAAAGAGAGAATGACCACATTCACATAATCTTATCATAATATATTGTTATAATTGCTCTATTTTATTATTAGTTATTGTTAATCTCTTACCGTGCCTAATTTATAAGTTAAACTTTATCATGGGTATGTGAAGGAGAGTACATAGTATATATCGGGTTTGGTACTATCCTTGGTTGCAGGCATCCACTGGCAATCTTAGAAGATATCCCCCCCATGGATAAGGGCGATTACGATATAGTATCTTTATTATTAGCCAGAATTTCCCTAAAGTTAGCTTATTTGAATCAGTGCTGAAGGATGTTCATTTTCCACCCAACCCCCAATCCTGCCTGTTAAAAATTGATCCCCTTAAGGACTAAGAAGGATAGTAGTTTTTTCAAGGTCCAGATCAAACTCATTGCATCCACAAAATTTCCCATTTTTCTTTCTTACTCTACACTCAGGAATATATAGCTCTTTGTATTATGAAAACTTTGGCACTATATTTTTACTTTACTTTATATTATTTCATGTATTTGTCTTATTTTTTTCTCCCTCCACTGTATGTCCATTGTACAAATTTTTAGGACAGGGATTTGTGTGCCTTATTTATTTGTATATCCTGTAACACAAGGCCATAATACGTGTTTACTAATATGTCAACTGAAATTGAGTTGGAAATTTGAACCATTAGCAGTATAAGACTGATTAAATTTTTGAAGCTAGAGCAAATGAAAACAGGTCATTCTTTTTATTTCAGTTTCTATGATTGTAATAATTAGAGATTTTTATTCTGTTACTCTGCTTTCATTTTAAAACAAGGTTTTTCAAACAATCTCACTTTTTTATGCCTTTCAGATTAGAGTTCTTGGTCCAAATTTGTAACATGATCTTAGTTTTTTTTTTACCTCTTGTGACTATGTGCTACTGATCTCTACGTTTTGAATAATAGTGCTTGCTTATCTGCCAGCAAAGCACCCTGGAATATTCTGCTGCAGAATTATAACATACACCTACAACCATAACATTCAATTCGAATAAATATATTAAATATTCCTTTTAAAATCACACACCACTAAATTTCTCTGTGGGCCAAAAATATATTTAGTACCTCTACTTCTGTGAGGTTTCACAACTGTTGCATGTGGAATATGAGTTTGAATTTTGAGGTATAAAACAATGCTTAACTAAATTAAAAATTTTTCCCCTCAAGCTCTACATCAAACACTTTGTTAACTGCAGACGTAAATTCTGGATTTGCCAAACGTGTTCGACAAGAGAATTCAAGTGATAAGCACTTACAGGAAAACAGACCAACAATGGGTATGTGTCAGCTTTTAATTTGATATTTAATGGCATGACTATGTTGACAATCATACAGTACTTTACGTTTTTTATTATGTTTTCATAAGAATCTCTTTTTATCGATTGCCTTTATTATGTGGTAGAACAAGTATGATTATCCACATGTTATAGATGAGGAAACTTTAAAACACAAAATGTAAAACATTTACCCAAAATCACACAGATATTATATTGGTGGAGCCAAACTCAGAACCAGATCTTCCAACTCTACATTCTGTACCCTTTTAGTTATCCCTACTGCCTCATAATAATTGAAATGATTGGCTAAATGTATTATTTAATGTTACTAATTAAGTATATTTTACAGATAAACTATACCCACTTTAAATTTTTCTCTTAGTGTAATATTTTAAATAATTTGGCCTCTAACTCATTGTGTAACTACTACACGGGTTCCAGTCTGTATCTAGTTACAATCATATTGTAACTCCCACTGGCTGTTGGAAAAGATACTGTTGGATCTTTCCCATCAGTATTAAAGATACTACAGTCCATCAACTGCATATGGGAGACATGAGTTCATGGTAACAAAACCACTTAAGTTAAACCAGAGCTATATTATGCCAGCCAGTTTATAGGCCCCAATGTCTAGATATCTATCTCTGTGACACTACAGTTCCTAAGACTTCATTCAGAAACTTTATTTACTAAGCATTTACCATGTCCTTTGATGAATACAAAGATCAATAAGACCTAGTTTGATTGTTCTCTATAGGAACTTATAGCAGATGCAATTTAAAGGTGCTTGATGATATAATGTTTCTAAGAATAACATGAAAGATGTTGTTACTTTTTTTCTGTCAATGCCCTTTGATTAGAGTAATATAAAATTTTTCATTGTCAAGCTGTATTGGTAAATGGTTGCTTCCTTTAGTAGCTAGTGTTTACCTTAACTTCAGTAGAAATAATCCTCATGCAAATTGAAACATCAGACATTAAGGTACTAAAGTTTAAAATTTACCTCGATTATTTGGTTTGACATATTGTATTTAATAATGCTTAACAACGTGTATCTGTAGTTAGTGTAGATGCGTACTGCCCCATTGATCTTCTGAAAAAGTTCTTCAAGAATAATAATTCTATAGCCAAATAATAAATTTATAAAAACTCTCAAATCATAGAAATTGGGTTTTTCTAATATGCTTATTATCTGAAGATACAAATGTATCATGTATTTCATGTATAAAGAGATGTGAGTAAAAATATCTACTATGGGGGAAAAAAAAGTGGGAGATGATACTAAATCACAGTGCTTGCCAAAGAAGAAAAGAGAGCTAACCCAAGTTTAAAAGATTACATGTTGTTAAGGATAATGGAACACTTAGAAAGAGGTATTAGTTTATAAGGAAAGATAATATTTAATATACATTATAATATTCAAGTGAAAATGCCCACATGCACATCAGAAAAAAGTGAGAATTGAGACTGCTTTACTTAGAATGTATTCAACCAAGTGTTCTAACTAACAGTGTACAAATAAAGAAACACAAGACGATCAGTAGGGGGAAAGGCAACTCCTGTTAACTGAGCAGCGAGAGAAATAAGAAATAGTCTTAAGTGAATATGTGCTTCTAAAGCTAAAACCTAATATGACCAAGAAAGTGAATAAGCAATTAAACTGATGCTGAAAAAAGTCAGTGGCACCCTGTTGTAACAACACTTTGTTGAACAAAGAATGATGGTGAAAGCTAACGAAGAACCAGAAGAATGGGCATAAATAGAACACATTTGAGAGATGGCAGTAAAGGAAAAAAGAGCTATAGGATTAAGAGCAGCCCTTTAGGAAGTATTAGATGCAAATGATAATTTTAAATCGGAAAAATATGGAACTTTAAATCCCTGGGGAAATAAACTAAGGAATGGGGAAAAAATGGTGATACAACTAAGAAAAGGAAGAAATGCTTGTAGAAATTGTCTTTTATTAGTCAGAAGGAAAGAAAGTGAACATACTAGTTAATTCAACTACTTCACCTGATGTCTGTGTGTGTATGTGCATGCACTCAGAAACTTCACTTTGCAGTATGAATTTGAACAGCTTTTAAACCAAAGATATTAATGTCTCTTTGTTGTCATTATATTTTAAATTATGTTAATTAACAACTGTGAATTTCAAGAGTAAATTTTCCTTCCTGTGGCTGTAATTTTGAAAAGTGGAATGATGAAAACTTTTTGAATGATACTTTTACCATATTTATGTGTCTTTTTATTTCTTCTCTAGAACATAAAAGAAACATCTGTAAAATAGGTCCAAGCATGATTAGAAAATTTGGAAGAAACATTTCTAAAGGAAATCTAAGATAAATCACTTCAAAACCAAGCAAAATGAAGTTGATCAAATCTGTTATCAAAGTTTATCTGTACCCTTTCAAAAATATTAAAATCTTTGAAAGAAGACTCATCTTAAAGCTAAGTTTACTCAAATACTTTCAGCAAGCAGAAAAATGAAACTCTTTGTTTTGTTCTTTTGTATTCTAAAAAAATATAAAATTTCAAAAGAAAAGGTTGTCTTTTAAGTGTTTTAAATATTTGTTGCCTTTTAAAATCCCTGAGTGTAAGTTAGCATGGTGGCAGCCTAGCTTTACTATGCTACAACAATTTGACTAGGACGTTTTAGTAAACAGTAGTGAGTTAAACTATCTTTATTATTTTTTGAAATAAGAATTTAGAAGTGGTAAAATTATGGCCCAAGATATATTTGGTCCTCTATTATGTTTTTATACATTATTTTTGTCATATATATGACTTCCCTTTTCAAAAATACTTTAATGTACAAGTATAGATATATGTGCCCTTAACATCGTTATAAATATTAAGTTATCATCACAAATAAAAATATTGTTCTTTGCTACTTGATATATTAAAGATGTAGATTTTAAAGTCTTTCATTTTCTTGTCTCATTACTACCCTTACATACTCTAAACCAGTGATTCCCCAAACTTTTTGGCATCAGGGACCAGTTTTGTGGAAGACAAAACCATGGACCAAGGTGGGCAAGGTTTCAGGATGATTCAAGCACATTACATTTATTGTGCACTTTATTTCTATTCTTACTACATTCTATATTACATATATAAAGAAATAATTATATAACTAACCATAATGTAGAATCAGTGGGAGCCCTGAGCTTGTTTTCTTGCAACTAGACGGTCCTATCTTGGGATAACAGGAGACAGTCACAGATCATCAGGTATTACATTCTCATAGGGAGTGCACAACTTGGATCCCTCACATGCACAGTTTGCAATAGGGGTCGCACTTCTATGAAAATCTAATGCCCTGCTGATCTGATAGGTGGCAGAGCTCAGGTGGTAATACCAGCAAGCTCACCTACCACTTGCCTCCTGCTCTGTGGCCTGGTTTCTAACAGGCAGTGGTTGGGGACTCCTGCTCTAAATTATTATTTTATAGAAAATGTGAATTTCATAGATTTGTATTTCAAATAAGATCAAGATATGTGGCACCAGAGCCAAAACTGAAAATAATCCATAGGCTTCTTAATGAGAAAAGATGTTTTAATCATTCTTGCTGCTATAGGAAGCACATGGAGCTGCAACTTACTTATACAACCTTGTTTACTTGCCTTGCCTATCCTGTTTGTTTGCTGAATGTAACAAATATTTGGCCAAATGCACTTTTAATTTTATGCAGCACAGGAACCTTCACACCAAAGCAAGCAAGCTGAAACATTTTAAGCCTTTCAGCTAATCAAGTTTTTCCATTTAAAATCTGGTTGGGAGAGTGTGAGAAATAATCTTTGTAGTCTCTTTCAGCTCTGACACTGGTGATTCCTTATTCATAGAGCATATTCAGGATCTGTCATACAGAAAACTACCATACACACATTTTCTTTTGGTCCCTTTGTCATTTGGCTTTTGGTTTTGTTGCCTGTTTAACAGTCACTCTCACCTCTCTATTCCTTTCCATTTTAGGTGAAAGAAATCTTTTTACCAGATACTGATGAGTGGCTGCCATAATTAATAAGTGACTATACCTCATGATCCTCCTCATACTATAAGGTATGAGCATGATTTTCTTATACCATTTGTATCAGGTAGAGGTTTAGCCTTCTATAAATTAATAAAAGGGCCTTTGTCATATAACTAGATTAAGGGGAAGTTAAGGGGAATAAACCGTAATGAACATGGAAAAAGAAAGCTATTAACTATGTGAATTAAACTAAAACAAGAATGCTATTTTATAAGTGAATGTGAAACCATTTTTAAGTGAGCCTTATGTAAAAAGTAGATCAATCATAAGTGAACATGCCCATGTAATTCGCACTCAAATTGTGAAAGAGAAAATTATCAATACCTTGGAAGACACCCTTATACCTTCTCCCAGTCACCACATCCCTCAATGGTAACAGCTATCCTAACTTCTAACATTACAGCTTGATTTTTTTTTTTTTTTTTTTTTTTTTTTGAGACAGAGTCTTGCTCTGTCGCCAGGCGCCAGGCTGGAGTACAATGGTGCAATCTTGGCTCACTGCCATCTCCGCCTCCTGGGTTCAAGCAATTCTCCTGCCTCAGCCTCCCTAGTAGCTGGGACTACAGGCGCACGCCACCACGCCCAGCTAATTTTTGTATTTTTTTTTTTTAGTAGAGATGGGGTTTCACCATGTTAGCCAGGATGGTCTCAATCTCTTGACCTCTTGATCCACCTGCCTCGGCCTCCCAAAGTGCTGGGATTACAGGTGTGAGCCACTGCGCCCAGCTTGATTTTTGATTATTTTAAAAAAATTAATACATGTACTTTTAAATGGTAAACAATAATTGTACATATATGGGGTACAGTGTGATATGTTGATACATGTATACAATGTGCAATGATCAAGTCAGGATTTTAGCATATCCATCACCTCAAACCTTTATCTTTGTGTTGGTTACATCATAGATATATTTTAGCTAAAATAACTAATTTTTATTTAAAAATGTGTTGTTCTAAAAAATGATACAGAATAGTATGAAGTAAATGTGCTTCCTCCTCACCTCCTACCAATGTCATTTTTCCCAGGTGTAACTACTGTTAATATTAGGTTGGTGCAAAAGTAATTGCGGTTTTTGCCATTGAAATGTCTTTTGCCTAGACATTTATTTTAGTCATATATATTTTTTTTTCTCCTGTATTCTTGGGGATTTTTAATGAAAGTAGGATCATACTTTTTATATTGTTTTGCACTTTTCATTTTTATTCACATTTAAAACCATCGTGGACATATTTGTAAAATTTTTGTGTGAATTTTATAAATAATGCTATGATAATTTTTATATAGTAAATCAGTAGATCAAGAGAAACATAGATGACAGTCTCTTCTGAGCTACACTGTTCAGCATTTCTGAGATTACTTTGGAGTAGTCACTGTTATTTCTACATCATGATGTGTTAAGTATGTTCCATAAAACACAGCTTACCTGGGATTCCCTGCCAAGGAAAGGGTTCTGGGTCAAAGAAGAATGGAAAATGCAGCATACTGGGAGACTGATGGTGCACATTGACAATGTAAGCCCCTGAGGTCTCTTAACCAAGAATCTTGTTTTACTTAACCCAGTAATTTTCAAATTCCTTTAAAATGTTGAAGTTTTTAAAAATTCTGTAAGTGAGAATACTATAATGAATCCTCATTATTATAACACTGAATCCAATTATCAAATTTTGTCCAGAGTATTCTTTTCCTACTTTTTTCCTTTGGTGGAGTATTTTAAAGCATCATTTAGTCACTGCATACTTGCTTATGAATCTAAAAAATGTGGTATATAATATATAAGTACTTTCATTAAAGAACTAGTGCTGTCCCTAAGAACATACTTGGAACAACAATGTTCTAAATTAATAATGGCTATAAAATTAACAGAAATTAGAAAGTTATGATGGTAGAGATTTAATGGAATATATTCAAGAGAGTCTTTTTATTTACCAGATTGAAATAATCACTTTTAATACATTAATGCTAATTCTACCAATCTTTCTCATTCACTTTTATTAAGACCTAAGTAAAACAAATTTTGTTTTTTGTAGAGCAACATTTTTACAAATAAGATTATATTATGCTTTCCTACTTTTTAAAGTTAGTTAAAGAACATGTTCTTACATTCCTGGATGTTATATTTGACTTTGCTTACATGCCAAAGGTAGGTAGAGTACACACCAAGTGTCATGAACAACAGCATTGCTATAACATGGCATATGTGTTCCTAAAACTCAAATTGCTATGCAAACGTGTGCAATGAAACCACAAGGTTTATGGGGAAAATGAGGTTAGTGGCACAACACTCGAAAGGTTTGTTACTGGCACATTAAAAGAAAGGAAACTAATAAAAACAGTGGCTCAGTTTTATATGTTAAATATTTAAGAAATACATAAGTACTATGGTAAATATGACACTTTGCCTTGAGAAGGGAAGTTTGCTTGGAAGTTGATGTGGAAGAATTGTAGCTTGTGAGTTACTAGAAAGTGATGGAAGGAGGGTGATCTGAATTCAGACAGGAATTTATAATACCAGATGTGGATGGCTGTGGCCCACTGTCCTGAGATATGTTCATTTTGAATATTCTGATGTAGCTTAGTTCTACTGAGTGCAGTTTTCTTTTCACCTAGTGTTTCATCCAGATGAAAGATTGTGAAACCAGGTACAAAACTAACATTAGGCTCTAATGGTTCCCTAATGTATCAATGCCATAGGAGCAAATTTGCACTTTCAAAATAGTTACAGCAGTACTGACTCTCTCTCTATATATATATACACACACACACACACACACTCACATATATACGTACACATACATATATACGTATATATATACACACACATACATATATAGCAAAACTGTACATATATATGTATATATATGATTAGTTCTGCTATACATATATACATGTATAAGTTCTGCTATACATATACATGTATACATATATGTATACATGTATACATAATTTATTGTTAAACTGAAAAGGGATTCATATTTATAACAACTGCATTTTGTTTTATATTATACTTTGACTTTCATATTTAAATAACTTGAAAATATCTATAGTAACTACTCAATAAGAGCTTGCTTTGGTGTTAATGGAGTTGCAAATTCTGGAATCAGGATAGTCTGACCTTACTTTGAGACCAGCTTCCAACCACAAGCCTTATAAAGTGTTCCCTTATTTGTAAAGGAGCCCTCAGTCCACATTTCTTAATGAACACATAATAACAGTCATAGTTTTTTGAGCTCTTTTCATATAATAAATGTTTTAAATGCATTTTTCACTTACTGCTCAGCTTTTAAAGTAGATGTTACATTTCATGTTGAATGTGATAAATATGTATACATTTTATCAATTAAATACACTTTTTTAAAAAGTAAATGTTACGGATATACAACTTCTTATTCAATTCCAAAACTCCACAGATTTTTAAAATCAGGTTTTGTGTAATTTTTGTCTGTAGAACCTGACTTCTGCTAATATGAGTCTACTAACTGTCTTTACCCTGCTTAGTACAAGCATTCAGAGGCTTTGCTGCAGAAATGTTAATGTTCAATTATAGAGTATTAGCCCAGACCCTACTAGGAGTGAGGGTGTTATATATAAATACAGTATATACATTATATTGCATTTCTAAAGCAACTGAATTCTAAAACACATAGCTATGAGGATTTTGGATGATTTATAAATAACATTTACTTTTCTGACTGAAAAAAGAGAAGATGCTTGGAAGAATTAAGTAATTTGCCAAAAATTCCACAGCCGTACAATAGCAGAATCGGGATTTTTGAACTAAAGTTGGTATAAAATGCCTCTATCTACAGTGTGGCTAACACTGCATATGGTTTATACAAAAAGCGTCTCTACTACAGAAAACAAATTTGAGTCACCTGTTCACTTGTAACTGATAATTAGCTTTAATATGTGGATGAAGTTTGGTAAATTATATCCAGATTTGAGATTTATTCAATGCATTTCATAATTATGAGCAAACTATATCTAGCTCACATTGTTTATATTAAAAACAAAAATAGACTGGGTGCAATGGTTCACTCCTGTAATCCCAGCCCTTTGGGAGGCCAAGGTGGGCGGATAACTTGAGGTCAGGAGTTCAAGACCAGCCTGGTCAACATGGTGAAACCTCATCTCTACTAAAAATATAAAAATTAGCCAGGCATGGTGGCAGGCATCTGTAATCCCAACTACTTGGGAGGCTGAGGCAGGAGAATCGCTTGTACCTGGGAGGCAGAGGTTGCAGTGAGCCAAGATTGCACCACTGTACTCCAACCTGGGCAACAGAGCAAGACTCCATCTCAGAAAATTAAAAAATTAAAACAAAAATATTGTTACTAGTACATGTAGAAAAGTCATTAGTGTCACCGAAGGCATTCACAAATCCTACGGACTGATTTTTCAAGAATGTTGTTTCTTTTACAACCAAACTATCACACATATTGCTTTTTGCATATTCACAACTTGCTCATAAGTTGTTAACCACTAAAGGTAAGATATGTTACAAAATCAATGGTTTACATACTGAATTTTTTTGTGTTAAGACTCCATATTCAAAGTCTGAAGGCACAACTGGGACATTAAGACAAAATATAAATGTATGTTTCAGGAATTAGCACAGTGCAATTGTTTTTGAAAGGTATATGCAGAGTACTAAGCTTATCCCCTCCTGTGACTTCCCCCAAAAGGTAGTAATTGATAGATAGTCCATACTTCTCTGAGTGAACATCATCTTAAAAATCACTCAAGCTTTGCAAATGTTAAGTTCTACTAACAGCCACTATAGGGATTAGTCCCTCAAGTTAAGACCTGTTGGGGAAGGTTAGTTCTGAGATATTTCTGTCATTTATATGTATATACAGATGTTCCTCAGGTTATGTCCTGATAAACCCATAATAAGCTGAAAATATTGTGAGTCAAAAATGCATTTAATATGCCCAACTTATCAAACATAGCTTAGCCTAGCCTACCTTAAATATGCTCAGAACACTTACATTAGCCTACAGTTGAGCAAAATTATCTGACACAAAGGCTATTTTATAATAAAGTACTGAACATCTCATGTAATGTATTTAATACTGTACTAAAAGTGAAAAACAATAGTTGTACTGGTTCTCTCATAATGCTGAGCAGCAGCAGCAGGCCGTAGCTCCCAGTCAGCCACACAGTTCGACTTAATGAGACTTTGAATTTACAATGGGTTTATCAGGACATAACCTCAATAAAAGTAAAGGAGTACCTGTATGTGTGTGCCCAAGTGAGATATAAGACAAAATTTTCCAGAAGTCATAATTTAAAAAAATATATATGCATTCTTATACTTTGAACTAGATGGAAGTTGAAGGGTGTATGTTTGGTATAATCAAGAAGAGTAGAGATATGAGAGGAAAATAGTTCAATGATCAGGACCTTGGACACAAATACCATGTCTTCAGCCTTATTTCTCGTCCCTGCAGAATAATATTCTCCTCTGTAAGCCACTTCTCAAATATGAAATGCTGGAAATCCTTTCTAATACCACCACCTTTGGCACACATCCCTTTCCCATTATCTCCTTCAGTGTGATTATTTCAGAATCATTGTAAGTCTTTTTAAAAATTTTTAACCCCTCCTGTTCTTCTCAATAACAATTGTTAATGTAGATTCTTCCGCCACAGGGTTTTTTTTTTTTTTTTTGAGATGGAGCCTTGCTCTATCACCTAGGCTGGAGTACAGTGGAGTGATCTCCAGTCACTGCAGCCTCCTCGTCCTGAATTCAAGCAATTCTTCTTCCCCAGCCTCCCAAGTAGCTGGAGCTACAGGCACGTGCTACCATGCCCGGCTAAATTTTTTGTATTTTTAGTAGAGATGGTGTTTCACCATGTTAGCCAGGATTGTCTCGATCTCCTGACCTCATGATCCACCCGCCTCAGCCTCCCAAAGTGCTGGGATTACAGGCGTGAGCCACCACGCCTTGCCCACAGTTCTTAATACAAAATGCTACTTCACAATTTTCTATTTTTCCAACTGCTCTACTCCCCTGAATTCTTCATATCAAGTTAAAAATATTAATCTAAAATTAAGTCTGAAAGATCAGACTATTTTATTAGTCTTCAGTTATCTTTGCTCCTACACTTTGAAGAGAATCTTCTCACTCAGTGTACATCCCTGGCAACCAGCAACCTCTTTCCTATCTTGTGCTTCAGAGCATTACCTAAAAGGGCCCAAACTCAGCAAAATGTCCCCATCTACCACTGAGCTTAATAATCATCACAGGGGTTTTGGGCCTATATAAAAGGTATTTTCTAAGTTTGAATGCATACATGGGTATTTTTAATTATTAGATCAATGTTAGAGAGCCCGTACTTATTTTCTAAAACTTTAACCTGTTTCAACTACTAATCGTTTTACATATAAAATCTTAGTTTTCTATGTAATTTAAAGACTGGTGAATTTCTGATTTTTCGTACCATCTTCACTTACAATGCAATGTTGAGATTTATTTTGCCACTCATCCTGGAACTATGTTTCTTTTAGGCTTTTGGTTAATTACTAAATTTTGTTCAGTCTTTCTAGTCTTTTCTTTCTAAAAGTAAGTAACATTCAAACCCATAAATATTCTTTGTTGTATTTTAGTAATATTTAAATGTTTTACAAGTTAAAGTATCAAATATTTGTTCATATCTACATAGTTGTCACTGTGATATTTTAGTAGTACAGTAGACATCTGCTATTTTGCCAGGTCCATGTAACCTGAATTTGATTAAAACATCTCACTTCTTTGGGAAACCACTCCTTTCCTCAGTGAGGTCCCAATGGAGCTATCCCTGTTTGCACACACACACACACACACACACACAGACACACACTCTCTCACACACACACACCCCTGTTTTCCCCACCAGCACATTAAGGCCCATCAGCATATTTGGTCTTACTGACAATAGTGATTGGTTCCAAGAGGACTGATCCAAAATTTTGTCTTCCCTAAGACTGTAGGAGACTTTGTGTCCCAGGTTACAAGGTATAAGAATCTTGTAAGCCTTAATCTCTGACATCTTCCCCAGCTTCATGGACCCTTTGAGATTGGCGTTATTTTTCAATCAGCTTAATGTCCTTTAGATTTATCCAAGTTGATGCAGATGCATATATCAGTACTTCACTCCATTTTATTGCTTAACAATATTCTACAGTGTGAATGTACCACAATTTGTTTAACCATTTACCTACTGAAGGACATTTTGGTTGTTTCTATTTTGGAACTATTACAAATTAAATTGCTATAAACTTTCATGTACAGGTCTTCTGTGTTGAGCCACTTTTATTTTCTGTCAATTGCAACCAAAAGTTTTAAATAATTCAAGCAGAAAAATGAAAAGGTAGTGTAAGGAATAAAAATTTTCTTCATCTTTGTATATTCTTTCATGTAACCATGAAATAGTAACATTTCTTCTCTCTCTCTGAGAAGAAATAGAGAAACTTATTTCTTTACTTTCTTATTCACTCTTCCCAAAAAAAGAAATGATTTATCTAATCTGGGATTATAAAATACTATCATCCATTCATTGTTCCACATTGCTCTGTTGGGTTGAGTTAAAGTATAGAGCATTACTACTCTATTTCATGTGTGGCCAATCCTCTTGCTACATTCTCTCAACTCTCTGCCTTCCTGTGGCCTTTGTTCTCCCAGTTTTTACTTACATACAGTAAACAGCCAGTGTCAGTACACAAGCCCAGAGCCCCACTGTCCTCTTAGCATTTCCATTTTTGCTTATTTGTGTTCAAAGCACATTGGGTAGGTCATGTTTCTTCATGAGGCTGGCTTGATAAGAACCAAGATTTAAACTTAGGGAAGAAGTAGTAGAAAGCCCTATATTTTGTTAGTACTCCCATCCTAGATCTTATTTATGTCTATTTCTCAGTTGGTTTTGATTCCAGAAAAGAGATGTTAAGAGATTAGTTTTTCCCAAACCTTCCAACATAAAATGCTTACATATACTATATGACCTTTCAAAGATATGCCACATTTAAATTCTTATATTTGTATAAATTTAAGGGGCACACTACAGTTTTGTTACATAAACATATTGTACAATAGTAATATCTGGGCTTTCTGTGTAACCATCACCCAAATAATGTACCCTGTGCCCATTAAGTAATTTCTCACCCCTCATTCCTCTCCCTCATCCCACCCTCTGAGTCTTCATTATTTATTCCTTCTCACTCTATACCCACATGTACACATTATTAGCTCCCACTTATAAGCAAGAACATGTAGTATTTGACTTCCTGTTTCTGAGTTGTTTCACTTAAGATATTGGCCTCCAGTTTCATCCATGTTGCTACAAAAGACAATTTCATTCTTTTTTATGGCTTTTGTAAGAATTTTATTATTTTATGGCTTTTTGTATTTCATTGTGTATGGAATGTCTAAAGGACAAGTACAGAAAATATATATGTACATACAATAGAAAACAAAAAGTAAATGTGATATATATAAATATGATATACATATATCACATTACTTATAAATATATCACATTTTATATATCACATTTAATTTTATACAATCATCTATTGATAGACACTTAGATTGATTCCATATGTTTGCTATTATGAATAGTCTGAAAAACATATGAGTGCAGGTATCTTTTTTATAAAATGATTTCTTTGTGTAGATACTCAGTAGTGCGATTTCTAGGTCAAATGATAATTCTGCTTTGCGTTCTCTGAGAAATCTCCATACTGTTTTCCATAGAGGTTGTACTAATTTACTTTCCCAACAACAGTATGTAAGTGTTCCCTTTCACCACATCCTTGCCAACATCTGTTGTTGTTTTACTTTTTAATAATGGCCATTCTAACTGGTGTAAGATGATATCTCATTGTGGTTTTAATTTACATGTATCTGATTAGTGATATTGATCATTTTTTCATATATGTGTTGGCCATTTGTATGTCTCCTTTTGAAAAATGTCTGTTTGGCTGGGCACAGTGGCTCACGCCTGTAATCCCAGCATTTTGGGAGGTTGAGGCAGATGAATCACCAAAGATCAGGAGTTTGACACCAACCTGGCCAACATAGTGAAACCCTGTCTCTACTAAAAATACAAAATTTAGTTGGGCTTGGTGGCACTCACCTGTAATCCCAGCTACTCTGGAGTCTGAGTCAGGAGAATCGCTTGAACCCGGGAGGCGGAGGTTGCTGTGAGCCAACATCGCTCCATTGTGCTCCAGCCTGGGTGACAAGAGGGAAATTCTATCTCAAAAAAAAAAAAAAGAAAAGAAGAAGAAAGAAATAAAAATGTCTATTCATATCCTTTGCCCACCTTTTAATGGGTTTAGTTTGTTTTTAGTTGTTTGAGTTTCTTTTAAGTTCTGGATTTGAGTACCCTGTCAGTTGCATAGTTTGCAAATATTTTCTCCCATTCTGCAGGTTGTCTTTTTATTTTGTGGACTATTTCTTTTGCTGTGCATATTTAAATTCTTTTGATAATGAAACTGAAATTTCGTTTTTATTGTATTAGAGTGATTGCTCGAAGTCTAATCTGTTTATATTCACTCCCTCCCCCACATAGGTATAGATATATATAGGTATATCTTAAAATTAGAACATTATTTTCTGAATTTCTTAATTAAATCATTCTCTATGCACAAATGATCCATAACTACATTATTCAATTCTACTGACTCCATCAACTAAGTACCTGTCCTCAAGTTTTCATCCCAGCTCAAACTAATTTATCTTTATTATAATGATTAATGCTATGACATTTTTACATTTTTACACTACTGTAACATACATTTTTTTACATTACTGTTTTTTACTTATGTATCTTATAAAAATCTACCAATTTTCCTTCATAACCATTCTTTCCTCTTTTCCTAATAAGTTTTTTTTTTTTTTAATTTTAAAAAGAGAAAGCCAAAAATTGGTATCAATAAGGGTTGTATTTCCCTGCCTGGCCATCACTGGCACATGAGCAGCAAAGCCAGGAGGAAATAGAAGGTATCAAAAAGAGATATACATGGTAGAAAAAAGTAGAACATCTATTGGTAATTACAGCAACACAGGCCTATGTATCTTGGCCATCCTTCATGTGGACTTTTTAAAAATCAGTGTTTAACTCCAGCTTAATGCTTCCACTAAATACATGTGTTGGCCATTAATTTGATAAAGCCCCCCTTATACTTGCCCTCTAAAGAATAAATCATTCAAGCAGTTTGGTACTTACACTGCTAAAGGCTAAAAGTTCATGATCCTAAATATTGCTTTCAAAGCCTATAATGAGAGAGTCTTCCCTTTTAGCTATCTTGCCTGCTTTAAAGCAGTGAACAACCCTAATTGGCTCTTTGTAGTACCCAGCCAGCCAAAGGTACTCCCTTAAATACTTTAAATACTTTGATGGTCTTGAAAAAATGTTCCATTGCTGTCTTTCCTTTCACTGGAAGCTTTAAAGGACAAACCTTGAGAACTAATTGAACTAAATAAACTCTGTACAGGTGAACTTTAGCACTTCTTTGTAACCAACACAATACATTTTGATTCCTATGACAATTATTTTTCTGTGGAGGCTGCTTCCTCATGCCTTTAAGTTTAATTTGGCAGGCGGTATTATGTAATGAACTTTGAGTTTATTTAATAATCTTCATATCTCCCTAGATCAACTCATTCTGCCTCCCAAAAAAAGAAATGGATAAAAATTTGTGATATTTAACATCTTTTGTAGATATTGGGTAGGTTTCATTATCTTTTTCCTACTATTGGAAGTTAATTTTTAACCAAGGGGGGTGGAAAGTGATGGCTGTCAGAATTAGTTGGAACTCTTTTCAAAATTCTCCATCTGTCTGTAGTTCAGCATCGTTGCTCATAGACCCAAGATGATACAGTTGAGTGCATAGAAATGACATTTCCAGGTGAAATCCATTTATAAAAGTAAACTAATCCCCTGTCTTGACCTTAATGACCATTAGAGATCCCCTTAGCAACCAAAAATAAGCTGTGAAAAAGAGATGAATGCAATTATTCATTCATTTCACATGTGCCAGATATGAAAATTTTCTACTTTTTTCCCGCAATTCATTTAATGCTCATTTAGAAATCCGCACCCAAAAGAACTTGATATTTAATTCTTTTATAAACTGTAAACACATCACAGTGGTATTTGGATATCTTACAGACTTTGTCTGTAAACAGAACTTGCTTCAAGGCATATTCCAGATACTAGCGGGTACAAAATTTTAGATACTTAACAAGTTCTTCAAATAAATGCCAATAATTTGTAACATTTCAGTGGGAAAAGCACATTTAATACAATGAATGTTATATATGTTTAGTCTTAGTGACCACAATAAGGGCTATCTGCAAACAAATTTGCAACATAAATTCTGAATTATAGGAAGCATCTTGAAACATATCTATACCTAAAACACATATTTAAATGAAAATTAAATATTCAACATCCTATCATATTAACTAATGTCAGATGGAATGTAGCATAATATTGCACAGTTTAGCATTATGCAGCAATACAAGTAGCTTAGATTTGAAATATTTTTCAATTGGAAGTGGCATTAGAAAGAAAAGTGGTAGGGTTGGGGAACGAGAGAAAACCTGTTCCTGAATAATTAATTCTTCAGATTATTATATTGCTGAAGCCAGTTGAACCCTCCCGGGTTCAAGCGATTCTCCTGACTCAGACTCCAGAGTAGCTGGGATTATAGGCAAGTGCCACCAAGCCCAACTAAATTTTGTATTTTTAGTAGAGACAGGGTTTCACTATGTTGGCCAGGTTGGTGTCAAACTCCTGATCTTTGGTGATTCATCTGCCTCAACCTGTAGCAAAATGGACCTTTTATATGAAAACATGTCTATTTATGAAAGGGTCAGTTAGCCTCTTCATAGTTGTACATTAAGAAATATTCATAATGGTACAAATTTCAAATGAAAAGAAATCATTGATGCAAAGATGAAATTACTTGTACCTTAGAAGAAAACGAAAAGCTGAGTAGAAAAACACTCATTGTAAATATTCATGAGACAATCACAGACTTTGAAAACTTATATTTTTACTATAAAATTAATTTACATACAAAGAGTTTGGAAATGTCATCTATGTTTATTTTACTTAACTAAAATTAGAACCAATAGCCCAGTAGTTTATACAACCATAAATGTTGGGTAGAAACAATTGACAGAAACAATGGGCAGAAACAAGCTTATTTGTAGATAAGCTTGCATTTTCTGACAGTGAACCAATCTCTTCTTACTGTGTGAAAAAACAGTAGAGAAGGTATTTCCCTTAGGAAGAATAAACCAGCAATGTCATATTCCATTGCATTCTGGTTGTGTGATGTTTGTGACGAGACTAATAAAGTCTACGAAATCCAGGATCGCGTCATGTTTGTTTACCCTTATACACCAGAACCTAACACAGTACCTGGTCCTATGTTTGCCTGTGTTCAAGAAATGCAATGGGAGACCCTAATATATTCATGTTGGCATTTGCCAGAGAGAAGCAAATTGCTTAATCTAGGGAACACAGTTGGAATGCTGTACAAATAGCACAGTGAATTTGTATTGTTTTCACAGTAACTGTAAAAGTGACTTATTTCTTATAATTATCTTTTAAAATATGTTCTGACTCCTCCAGAGTGACCTAGGTCATATGTTCTATATCTCTCAGGTAGTGAATGAGTCATATAATTTGAGAGGTATATGACATTTCCCCTTTGTGTGGGCAGAGGGATATGTGGTTATGCCATTCTTGGCAAGGCTCTCATTTTAGGCCTAAACATTGAGTTGTTTTGTTTTAAATTATAACTTTTGTCAAAATTTTTAAAAATCACATCTTAAGTTATTGACTTTTCTGTAATGTCAACATTATGAAATAATTACTTAGAGTTATAACTGTAATTGTGTACATAGTATTTTTAGCTAAAAGTAAAGAATTCCTTTCTTTTGCTAAATTAAAATTCATGTAACATATCCAGTAGGCAGCTTTTATTAGTCCTGTGTAAATTTACCCTGTCAATATATTTAAAAGTTTAAGTTTTGTACTAAGCCCATAAAAGAAAGAAAAAATAATCACACTTTATATGTAAATTAAAGGTTTTATTAATACTGTGAATGGGAATTGGATGGAATTACTGTTGGCTCTAATTGGCCTGAATAATTTCAATTAGAATTGAGGAATTGGGTGTTCTGGTCATTTTAATTGGGATTTAACAGTTTTAAAGAAGGTTTTTTTGTTTTTGTTTTTGTTTTTTTTAAAGTCTGTTTGATTTTGGCCTCTCTGTGAAATGAGAACTCCTTGTTTATCTCTATTCTAAATACTCAACACTTCACTACACTCTCAAAACTTTACTGTGATACCATATGTGTGGAAGTTTTGCTCTTATTAACCAATTCTTCAACTCTGGGCACCGAGTGTCCTACAATTCAATTATGACAATGACTTCCTGAAGTTAGTGCACATCCCATTGATTAAAGGCTGAGTCTCACAAGACTGCTTCCCACTTCATATACCAATTGCAAGTAAAGGTCCCCAGGTTACCTACACGTCTGTCCAACTTGGCTACAAATTGAGGTTCTCAAGACCCCTCTTTAGGTTTGATAATTTGCTATCAAGACTTACATGACTCAGAGAAGCACTTTAATTATGTTTACAGCTTCAATCTAAATAACAAACAGAAGATCTCTAAAAGAAAATTATATACATTCAGAAACAGACCATTGCAATGGGAATATGTGTGCTATAATGAACTATGTATATATCCAAGGAGGTAAATGAAGACAAAAGTTTAAAAACAATTTAAGAAAATTATATAATTGTTTTGAGATAATTATCCTTGACCAAAAGGATCAATAAGAAGGGTGATGCTAGTCAGAAATTAGATATGCATTTGTTGGGCAAATGTTCTCTCTGAAGTATCAAAAAATAGATTTTGATGGCCTTTGTGCAAGTTTGCAGTTTTGGCAGTCATTGGTGATAGTTTTGGTTGTCAAGCATTTATGCATAATAACCCTTTCTTTATAACCTTCCTGGCTCTATTTGTCAGGATTTTTTTTAACGCAAGTCACTCCATTTTGATCTGACAATGTTCACATTTCTGCCTTTTGATCAATATCTTTCTCCAAAAGCATCACTGATCAGTCATCTGTTATTAGGTTTTTATTGTCCCTTGGGGCCAGGATGGACCTATTGTAGTTTGTTAGTCTAGTCCCACATTGAAGGGAGTGATTGATAGCTTAGAGTCAGTTTCAAAACCCTTTTAGCCACATTTGAGCAACATGAAAGGTTTGAAGGGAGTAGTCCTGAGGCTAAGTCTACCTAGAGTCCACTAATAAGTTCAATTTTGTCTGTTTCATATTATTTTGCTATCAATTTCAAAGTGCTGACCCAGTATTATTTTATTAAGGGTTGTACTTCTGCAAAAATTTAACTAGTAACAAACATAAAGTCTAAAAAAGGAGAATACAAAGTAAAATTAATAGTAATGTGTCAATCTCAGTTTGCATAATGTTTTTGATGCAAAAACCTCTGCTTAAAGGCATCCAGTTGAATAAATCAAATGACTGTTACCCTGACAAGTAGAAAACGCAGACATTGAGAAGGGTGAGAAGTTTTATTACAATATATAGTCTTGTTTCAGTGTCTTGGAAAAAGTTTTCTACAGCATGAAAACATCAATTTCTCATCCAGCTTGTAGTTTAAATGTCTCTGGTATGACATCAGGCAGTTTAGGGAACTTTTTGTATGGTGCATGCATCAGACACAAGACTTGTTCCTTAAAATTCACCTAGTATTAGCTTATTGGGCTTTAGGAACACCGCAGTTGCTAATTTTTTTAATAATTTCATGAAAAAAGTGTTATTGGAGGAATATAGAAGAATTAAGGATCTAGTCTCGTTTACAGGTAGATTAAAAACACTTGAAAACAATACATAGAGTTATAATCTAATAACAGGCATATTGCAGCTTTTCTTTAAAAACATTACTTTTTCTCTCTACATAGATCACATAGGATCTCAGATTTTAAAACTTTTTGAGGTTAGGAACCCAAACTAATGCAGATTTTAAATTTTAGCTACAGTCTTAAAGTTCCTGAGCCTACACAGAAGTGACAATTTTTATTTACTCACTGAAAGGCTAAGAACCCTTGAACCCAGGCATTCTATGCACATGCTCAAATACATTTTAATCAAAGCCTTGGTAACATAACCAGTTGTATCCGGCCATAAAGAGAGAGCAGATTATTATTAGATATGCAAATAACCATATTGACATAAGAGTACTCACAAATAGTTTTCAAATTTCACAATAATCAGGTAGGCATATAAATCAAAGATTTGTTTCTTTGTTTACAAAAGTATACTTTACAAAATTGCTGTAAACTATAGATAGCTTACTAAAGAAATCTTTCTTAAATATGAAAAACAATGTCTTTAAGTAAGGATCAACAGTGTTTCGATTAAAAGTCATAAAACATCAGTTATTCACTCTCATGTAATTATTTTTATTTTGCTTGAGCATGATTAGCAGTTTTATGAACCCATCAGTTTCTTCATTAGAGTTTTGAAAAAATTCAATTTAGTCCACTGATCTTAAAGTTACTAGAAAAGTGTATTTTAGAGTACTTTTTAGAGTCTTTTCCAGGAATTTGATTGCAAATGCCTTTAGAGAAGAATTTAAAGCAATAACTGTGGATGACAAAAATTTAGAATAGCCATGGTTGAAAATCTGATGGAAATTTATTATAATCAGTAATTGACAAAAAAATTTAATTACTTTTTTATGGCATAAAATGTCATATCCAGAATAAGACTGAACACATAGTTGATTATTAAAAGTTTTATAAAATTTTAGAACATACCCATAAATGTAACTGAATGAAGATCCAACATCACTTATCATTTGACAGTGTTTCCCATACAATTTACCAAATAAGCCTAATAATTTACTGTCTCTACAAGATGAGGGATGCATTCTTTGATGCTCTACAGGAGCCCAAGTGGATAAATCTCAAAGTTAATCCTAGGTCAAAAATAATTAATTTAGAATGTTTATCTTGGGGCAGCCTGTCAAAGATATCAAAATATTCAAAATATTTGATTAAAGTGAGAGTACATGTCACTATGAAATAATAGTCATTTATTTAACCAGAATAATAAAAGACTTAAAAGCAGTATATAAAGGCACATAGATATAGGAAACCTTAAGCCCAGTTCACTATTTCTAAGTAATCAATAACCTAATAAATATAACAATAAATATAATATATAAATAAATATAATAATATAATTTCCTAATTATACTGATAAAATGTGAATTATTTTTTATTCCAGTTACAAAATATAGTTTAAAAAAAAACTCCTTTTATGTGATTTCTCCTTCTTTTGGAAAGCCTATTTAGATAAACTGGAAGTCAAAACTGATGAAAGAGATACTTGAATTTAATCAGACACAGGAAGAGTGTGTCCAATTATATGAGTGCTAATTATAGGCAACTTGGTCACACACAAAACCCATTTTATCCGAAGTATCCTTCATAACCTTATTATGACTTAATAACCTTATTATGAAACATCTGACAACATGTTTAGACTTTCTCTTTGTCCTCTATTTCCTTTTACTTAAATAATCAGTCATTTACTTTAGGACAAAAATTTATCACACAAGATTCTTTCTCATTCAAAATTAATTCTTTTTTAACCTTCCTTACCAAAAATACATTTTCATGCCTGTAACTTTCTTCACATCTTTTGCTCCTATTTTTTCTTTCTATCTTTTTATTTCATTCATAAATCTATATTTTTCAACAACCTTTAAATAACCTCTGAAGTAGATGAAATTATTTTTTCTCAAAGTATACACATTTTTATGCCTTCCTTTTAATTTTTTTGTCATTAAAAACATCTTATTTTGGTACATTTATATACAGAATTATATATATAATAATTAGTTACAACTCTCAGTAACCTTAATTTTTAGCAAGCAGTTTTGAACCATCATGGATCAGTATCTGATAGGTGAAAACCATTTTACAGTTTTTAGAAACCTGTTTCCTCACAACATAATTGTTATCTATATAAATACACCCAATAATGTGGTATATTTAATCTTTTTATAAAATTTTAAGAAGTCAAGAACAAACATATTATTATCAGTAATATATTTGAGTTTTTATCTTATTTGGAAATTACCCAACAATTTAATCTATCACTTAATTAAGGTAACAAAATTTAAGGTTTTAAATTACATGAAAAGTTTATTTATAAATATTTGCCTCATTTACATTTACCTGCTTTATTTTTAAGTATTATAACTAGATTACTTATGAAACCTAAGATATTAGACAAAGTTAGTCAACATTTCAAGTTCCTTTTCTCTTAATCATTTTTATACCCTGTGAATATCAGGTGTTTACCCAATTTAAAAAAATATGGATATTTTCTGGTGACTCAGAAGATACAGCTGTTCTTGTTAAACCAACAATATTAAATTATCCTTATCAAATAATTATACAATCAAAGATTATTCAGTGTTCAACTAAATTTATAGCTTCATAACCTTTGTATCAGACACTAAAAAGAGACAAATATAAAATTGTCTGATGAGTAACACCAGGCAAAAGTTATTCTGACTATTTTGAAGACATTTATTTTTATTTTACCAACAATATAAAAACCAGCTTTTTAAAGAATCACTCAAGTCGTGTGAACAAAAAGGAATTTGTGTTGATTACTATATAGTTTATGTAAGCTCTAATGCATTTAAGCCAATTTGAATAGAATTTCTTAAGGGATTTCTGGTTGGCTATAACAGTTTTTACCAGGTAGTGACAACATACAGTTTAATACATGTATATGTACATAAATACCTAAACACATGTATACACCGAAAAATATTATTGCTTTTATTTTAAAATATTAGTCTAGACACAGTACAACATACAGACTCACCTGTTTATAAAAGAGTTTTAGATACAAATTATATTTCTGTTAACATGGTATATTAGTCCATTTTCATGCTACTGATAAAGACATACCCAAGACTGGGAAGAAAAAGAGATTTAATGGACTCTCAGTTCCACATGGCTGAGGAGGAAGACAAGGAGGAGCAAGTTATTTCTTACATTGATGGTGGCAAACAAAAAGCGAGCTTGTGCAGGGAAACTCTCCCTTATAAAACCATCAAATCTCATGAGGCTTATTCACTATCACAAGAACAGCACGGCAGGGACCCACCCCTAAGATTCAATTACCTTCCACCAGGTCCCTCCTACAATGTGGGAATTGTGAGAGGTACAATTCAAGATAAGAATTGGATGGGGTCACAACCAAACCATATCATTCCACCCTTGGCTCCTCTGAAATCTCATGTCGTTATATTTCAAAAATAATCACACCTTCCCCACAGTCTCCCAAAGTCTTAACTCGTTTCAGCATTAACTCAAAAGTCCACAGTACAGTGTGTCCTCTGAGACAAATCAAGTCTCTTCTGCCTATGAGCCTGTAAAATCAAAAGCAAGTTAGTTACTTCCCAGATACAATGGGGTATAGGCCTTGACTAAATACAGCCATTCCAAATGGAGAAATTGGCCCAACAAAGGAGTTACAGGCCCCATGCAAGTCTGAAATCATCAAGCAGGGGAGTCAAATCTTAAAGCTCCAAAATGGTCTCCTTTGATTCCATGTGTCACATCCAAGTCATGCTGGTGCAAGCAGTTGGATCCCATGGTCTCGGATAGCTTTGCCCCTGTGACTTTTCAGGGCACAGCCTTCCTCCTGGCTGCTTTCATGAGCTGGCATTGAATATCTGTTGCTTTTCCAGGAAAATAGTGTAAGCTGTCAGTGGATCTACCATTCTGGAGTCTTGAGGACATTGGCCCTCTTTTCACAGCTCCCAGTAGGGACTCTGTGTGGGGGTTCCAACCCCACAATTCCCTTTTATACTGCCCTAGCAGCAATTCTCCATGAGAGTCCCACTCCTGCAGAAAACTTCTGCCTGGGAATCCAGGCTTTTCCATTTATCCTCTGAAATCTGAGTGGAGGTTCCCAAATCTCAATTCTTGACTTCCAGGCACCTGCAGACTCAACATCACATGAAAGCTGCCCAGGCTTGGGGCTTGCACCCTCTGAAGCAACAGTCCAAGCTTTTTCTTGGCTCCTTTTAGCCATGGCTGGAGCAGCTGTGATGCAGGGCACCAAGTCCCTAGGCTACACAGAGAAGAGGGGCCCTGGGCCTGGCCCACAAAACCATTTTGTCCTTCTAGGCCTCTTGGCCTGTGATGGGAGGGACTGTTGCAAAGGTCTCTGACATGCCCTAGAGACATTTTCCCCATTGTCTTTGTGATTAACACTTGGCTCCTCATTACTTATGCAGATTTCTGCAGTTGGCTTGAATTTTTCCTCAGAAAATGGCTTTTTCATTTTTATCACATTGTCAGGTTGCAAATTTTCTGAAATTTTATGCTGTTTCCCTTTTAAAACTGAATGCTTTTAACAGCACCCAAGTCACATCTTGAATGTCTTGCTGCCTAGAAGTTTCTTCTTCTGGATACCCTAAATCATCTCCCTCCAGTTCAAAGTTTCCCAAATCTCTAGGACTGGGGCAAAATGTCACCAGTCTCTTTGCTAAAACATAGCAAGAGTCACCTTTACTCCAGTTCCCAACAAGTTTCTCATCTCCATCTGAGACCACCTCAGCCTGGATTTTGTTGTCCTCATTATTAACATTTTGGTCAAATCCATTCAACAAAGTCTCCAGGAAGTTCCAAACTTTCCACATTTTCATATCTTCTTCGGAGCCCTCCAAACTGTTCCAACCCCTGGTTGTTACCCAGTTCCAAAGTTGCTTCCACATTATCTACAGCAGCACCACACCCTATGTACCAATTGTCTGTATTAGTCCATTTTCACATTGCTGATAAAAACATATACAAGACTGGGAAGTAAAAGAGAAGTTTAATGGACTCACAGTTCTACATGGCTGGGGAGGCCTCACAATTATGGTGTAAGGCAAGGAGGAGCAACTCATCTTAGATGGATGGTGACAGGCAAAGGGAGAGCTTGTGTAGGGAAACTCCCTCTTATAAAGCCATCAGATCTTGTGAGACATATTCACTATTAAGAGAACAGCACAGTAAAGACCCACCCCCAAGATTTAATTATCTCCCACTGGGTTCCTCCCACAACATGTGGGAATTGTGGGAGCTGCAATTCAAGATGAGATTTGGGTGTGGACACAGCCAAACCATATCACATGGCTAACCTTTATTTACCCCAATAGGTAATTTAATGAAGGATATGGAACAAAATTGGGCAAAGCAGTTTCCATTGTGGTTTGGTTTTGGAAGACTTTTTTTTTTTTTCCGATTTCAAATGAGTGAAGGTTTTAGTTTTCAATATTTACATTTTAGCTAGGACTGGCTGAATTGTATAAGGAAAACAAAATATCTAAATAGCCGTAACTTTTAGTCACAAATCTATTTTTTGTTGGCTAGTTGGATTTGCTTAACTAATCAATGCAGATGGAGAAGTATTTTAGCAGAGCTGTTTTTTTGTTTGTTTGATTTTCTTTATGGCCTCTGTGTGGCAGACAAAGCAATTTTTATGATAGATAGAGATACCTTATATTATTGCTATGAGCTCAAGATTTTGACCTGTTTGATCATCTGTGATCTTAACTTCTATAAGCACTTATCTAGTTATTTTCTTTTAAGCTATCAATCCTTCAATTAGCTGTTCTGTCATCCTAAGCAATTGTTAGGCAAACCTGACAGGTTTATTTAAATTTACATTTTAAAAAGGTGTCTAGATCGTTGTTTATAGCAGAGCTGTTTTAATTTGTAAGACATTAATTTGAAAGCCCTTTAAGACTGTTTAAAAATCTTGACTGAAAAGCCATAAGCAGAGAGTTTTATCTCAACACCAGTAAAAAAGTTAGCAGATTCACAGTAGGCAGAAAAATAAAATAGGGAGATATAGAGAAAGCTAGGAAGGCTCTACACGTTAACTCTGTAATTGCAGGGGATTTTTAGAGAGGTTGAATAATGACCAATTAGCCTTGAGTTTTTCTTGATGTAATTTGCCCATCAGTTTAAAAATGTGCATGAGAACAGACCATAAGATGTAGTCAGCTAGAGTCCCACAAACCCTTGACATGCCTTAATGTTTGAGAATTCCATTCTATTTCGCATTAATCTCTTGAAAGCAAAGACAATTTTATAAAGCATTTTCGACCAGGGTTTTAGATGGTAGTGGCTGTGGCAGTGACTTTTAATTAGACATCCTCCATTCATCATTTAGAATATTTATTTTTGCTTTTGGAAATTTTTAAATAAGCAAGGGAAAAGAACCAAATCGTTTACAGATACACATAACCAACCCAAAATAAAGCAAATGCTAAATCAGGCACACAGAAAGAACTAAAAGTAAATTCACTAGGAAAGACACTCCTCAAAGATAGAATGTAAATTATGTGAATCTCAAACTAGAATAACACTTGTCCTTATACTCTAAAGGACTTGCCAGATAAGATAAAAAATATTTTATTATCCCAGGAAATATGCAAGTTTCTTCATTTTAGTTGGCTTATAACCAAAAAAAAAAGGAGCTTCTAACAAAAAGAAGTAAGCTTGGCCTGACTTACAATGGCAGGAAAGGTGAGTTGTGGAAACAGAGAGCTGAAAGGGCTCAAATGTGTTGTGGAAGAAGAGAGCTGAAAGGGCTCAAATGTGTACTACACCACTCCCAAATATTAACAATTCCTTTTGATAGTAATCATTTTCAGATCCCATTCTGACACCATTTATGTCAACCTAAAAAAACAAAGAGAGGCTCTCTAAAAGAAAATTATCTTTAATTGGAAATACGGCATTGCAGTGAGAATACATGTACCATGGTAAACCATGTGCATATTCATGGAGGTAAAAAAAAAGACAAAGGAGTTTAAAGAAAAAATGAGCAAGATTACACAGTTGTTTTGAGATAATTATCCTTGGCTATAAGGATCAATAAAAAGAGTGATATCAGTCTGAATTTAGATAGCCAATTGCTAGAAACATGAAACACGTCGTTGCAGAAGTATTTTTTGTGTAAGGTTGTTATGGCCTTTATGCAAGGTTGTGTTTTTTGCAATCTCTGTGATAGTTTTGTTATCAGGTATTTATGCATGTGAATCCTCTTTTCATAGCCTTCCCTGGCTCTATTTTTCAGGTTATTTTTAATAATAGTGAATCCATTTTGAATATGATAACTTTCACAATGTGTTTATCTAAAAGGATACAACTCAGAAACACCCAAACAGGCAGTGGTATGGGGAAGGCAAGTGGAGCTCCAAGGTACTCTTCGGGTATACCACCCTCCCAACACAACCACCTGTCCACCAACTAGAAGCTCTCCAAACTTCATTCTCTTGAGTTTTTTTTTTTTTTTTTTTTTTTTTTTTGAGATGGAGTTTCGCTCGTTACCCAGGCTGGAGTGCAATGGCGCGATGTCGGCTCACCACAACCTCCGCCTCCTGGGTTCAGGCAATTCTCCTGCCTCAGCCTCCTGAGTAGCTGGGATTACAGGCACATGCCACCATGCCCAACTAATTTTTTGTATTAGTAGAGACGGGGTTTCACCATGTTGACCAGGATGGTCTCAATCTCTTGACCTCGTGATCCATCCGCCTTGGCCTCCCAAAGTGCTGGGATTACAGGCTTGAGCCACCACTGTAGGCATAATTAAATCATTGGCCACTGGTGCTTAAGTCAATCTCTAGGCTCTCTACCTTCCCCTTTAATTACATGTTTGGGTCCCCTGACAACCAGCGTTTATCCTGTGATTTAGGGGCTTTCCAGAATTCACCTCAGTAACATAACCCAGGTGTGGTTGAAAATAGCTACTTATGAATAACAAAAGATGCTCCATTTTACCCTTCTCTTATCACTTAGGAAATCCCAAGGGTTTCAGGGGCTCTGGGACAAAATAAGTACAGACACCAAATATGCATTTCTTATTATAGTATCACAGACCCTAACTGTTGAAAGTTGATATTAGAACCTCAGAGTAAAATAAATACTATGAGTTTCTTTCCATCTCACCTAACCTTCCATAAAGGCTGGAATCTCTTCTATGGTTTTCCTACCTCTTTCTGAAAATTTTAATGTATAGGAAACTAATGTCTTTGCAAGGTAACACACTCCAATAATGAAATATAATACTTGTTAGAGAGTTCTAATTTCTGTTAAATCCAAATCTGGCCCACTGAGACTTTGGTCCATTGGCTATAGTTTTGTTCTTGAAAGCAATAAAAAGTACATGTCTTGCCCCCAATTTAACACTTATACCTAACGTAAAATCTTCCATGCAGTACTATCAATGATTTGTTACATAAAAATTATAGGAGGTCACTGTTTTGGACTCAGCTCCTGCATAGGCTCCAACAAACCAGATTAAAACTAAAAATGAACTCACCTATGCTGAAGTACCACTTCACCAAACCTGAACTAAGTCGTTATGGGACCTAGTAATTAGAAGAGAGAAATAACAATTTCCCAAACAAACAGACCATTTTAAAATCTTTAATCAGAATAATAATGAAGTTTCCTCTGCTTTAATCCTTACTCACAGAAAGGTAGCGTAAAGTAACCTGATGTTACTTAATGAGTTATTTTCTATTCTTCTGTCTAAAAGTAACTAGTGTACTCTGTTCTTTGTTTCTGCTTACTTCAGCCCTTCTCTGTCTATAAAGCTAAACTCTTCCACTCAGCTCATTGGAAGACTTATTCTGTTTTATGAAATGAAGTGTTGTTCAATTCTAGAATCACAAATAAAGCCGATAGAGGTATTTAAATTAAATTTGTTGTGATTTTGTCTTTTGACACGTTCTTACAAGGGCTTGATAATGTCATTGGGAATGACCCAGTTTCCTAATGTTTGCATTTCCTGTATTGGTCAGAAATGTAATTGCTTAAGAAGTGAGGACGTGCTCACATAACTAGAAATCTAGAGATAGGCCATTGTTAATGTTTGCTCAACAGTTCAGTGATGCTCGGGGATATTTTCTCTGCAATTCTCTAGGTCTTTATCGTCATTTCCTTTGTTTTAGGCAGGAAGAAAAAGAAAGTGCTATATCTTTTATTTCTCATGAAAGCAAATGTTTTCCCTGACGTCCTACAACCAAACTGCTTATTTACCATTATGTTCCCAGCCCTTAATAGAATGTGGCACCTATTATGTGAGCACTAAATGTTATAAAAGTTAATAAATAAATGAATGGATGTCTTACATCAACACAATCATATGAGCAAAACTCTGGACTTAAAGATATTCTGGTAAGAGGAAAGATAAATATGAAATTAAAATACAAAGCAATCAAAAAGCTCTCACTTTAAAGGGAAAGGAAAACAACCATAAGGAAGCAAGGTAGACTTATTTATTTATTTGTTATTTCTTGCTTACTAGTAATTTAAAATTGACAAAGGGAGCTCCAATGGCATGTTTAATGATTATTATTTTCAAATAAAATAATAATAGAAAACAAAATAAGTGATCAATAAGTTGGTGTTGTAGAGGCTTTTCTGGCAAAATGTCAAAATACGAATGCTAAAAGTAAAATGACAAAAGTTTTAGGGAAGAAAAAAAGCTTGAAAGCTTGCTAGATATGGAAAAATCTCAGACTTTATCCGAGATCTTCTGAATCAAAATCTGTATTTTAGCAAGATTCCCAGGTGATTTGGAATGTAGACGTCCTTTCATTTATTCCTCTCTTCACCATCAATTTCTCTTAATCACATTGTTATGTAATAAGTGTTCTATTCTTTTACATAATCCTATTGAAGACTCCAAATATTATTATTATTATTTTGTACATGTCATTAATATAGAACTAAGTAATATGGTTTGGTCTGAGATGAAGGAAATGTGTACTTGACATGAGAGTTTCTCGAACTTGACACTATTAACATTTTGGGCCCCACTGTTCTTTGCTATGGAGGGCTGTCTTGAGCACTGCAGGTTGTTTAGCAGCATTCCAGGCCTCTACTCACTAGATGTCAGTAGCAATCTCCACTCCAGTTGTAAAAACCAAAGTTTTTACACAAAGGTGTTTACACACAAAGGTGTTCTCAGACATTATCAAATTTTCCCAGGAGGCAATATAGTCCCTGATTGAGATACAATGCTCTACATTAAAACTTTGCCATTTGATAAGGAGTCTTCCAAACAGTGTTTCTAAAGTTCTTTCTATATCTTTCTTTACTCTTCAGTTTATAACCAGCTGCCACTGTTTACTGTATGTTATGTTATTTTATAACAGGCATATGTCCAAGATATTTCGGGTTCATTTCCAGACCACTGCAATAAAGCAAATATTGCAATAAAGCCATCATATGAATTTTTTGTTTCCCAGTGAATATAAAAGTTGTGTTTATACTCTCCTATTAGACTATTAAGTGTGCAGTAGCATTATGTCTAAAAAACAGTGGGCATGTCTTAATTTTAAAATATTCTATTGCTGGTAGCTGGCAAGGTGGCCAGATAGGAACAACTCCAGTCTGCAGGTCCCAGCAAGATCAACACAGAAGGTGGGTGATCTCTCCATTTCCAACTGAGGTACCTGGCTTATCTGATTGGAACTGGTTAGACAGTGAACGCAGCCCACAGAGGGCAAGCCAAAGCATGGTAGGGAGCCACCTCACCCAGGAAGTGTGAGGGGTTGGGGAACTACGTCCCCTAGCCAATGGAAACTCTGAGAGACTGTGCCGTGAGCAATGGTGCATTACGGTCCAGATACTATGCTTTTCCCATGGTCTTCGCAACCCACAGACCAGGAGATTCCTTTGGTTGGTTACAACACCAGGGCCCAGGATCTCAAGCACAAAGCTGGGTGGCCATTTGGGCAGACACCGAGCTAGCTGCAGGAGTTTTTTTCATACCCTACTGCTGCCTGGAAGGCCAGTGAGACAGAACTGTACACTCCTCTGGAAAGGGGGCTGAAGCCAGGAAGCCAAGTGGTCTCGCTCACTGGATCCCTTCCCAGGGAGCCCAGCAAGCTAAGATCCACTGGCATGTAATTCTTGCTGCAAGTACAGCAGTCTGAAGTAGATGTGGGATGCTTGAGCTTGATGAGGGGAGGGGCATCTGCCATTACTGGGGCTTGAGTAGGCGGTTTCCCCTCAGAGTGTAAACAAAGCCACCTGAAGTTCAAACTCGGTGAAGCCGACCACAGCTCAGCAAAGCCACTGTAGCCAGACTGCCTCTCTAGATTTGTATTCTCTAGGCAGGGCATCTCTGAAAGAAAGGCAGCAGCCCCATTCAGGGGCTTATAGATAAAACTCTCATCTCCCTGGGACAAAGCACCTGGAGGAAGGGGTGGCTGTGGACACAGCTTCAGCAGACTTAAATGTCACTGCCTGCTGGCTCTGAAGAGTGCAGTGGATCTTGGAGCATAGCACTCAAGCTCTGCTAAGGGACAGACTGCCTCCTCAAGTAGGTTCCTAACCCCCTGTGCCTCCTGACTGGGAGATACCTCCTAGCAGAAGTTGACAGACAACTCATAGAGAAAGAGAGCTCTGGCTGGCGTCTGGTGGGTGTCCCTCTGGGACAAAGCTTCCAGAGGGAGGAACAAGCAGCAATCTTTGCTGTTCTGCAGCCTCCGCTGGTGATACCCAGGTAAACGGGGTCTGGAGTAGACCTCCAGCTAACTCCAGCAGACCTACAGCAAAAGGGCCTGACTGTTAGAAGGAAAACTAACAAACAGAAAGGAATACCATCAACATCAACAAAAAGGACATCTACACAGAAACCCCATCTGAAGGTCACCAACGTCAAAGACAAAAAAAAAAACAACTAGCACAAAAAGACTGAAAATTCCAAAAACCGGAATGCCTCTTCTCCTCCAGAGGATTACAACCCCTTGCCAGCAAGTAAACAAAACTGGACAGAGAATGAGTTTGATAAGTTGATAAAAGTAGACTTCAGAAGGTGGGTAATAACAAATTCCTCCAAGCTAAAGGAGCATGTTCTAACCCAATGCAAGGAAGCTAAGTAGCTTGAAAAAAAGGTTAGAGGAATTGCTAACTAGAATAACGAGTTAAGAGAAGAACATAAATGACCTGATGGAGCTGAAAAACACAACATGAGAACATCGTGAAGCATACACAAGTATCAATAGCTGAATCTATCAAGCAGAAGAAAAGATATCAGAGATTGAAGATCAACTTAATGAAATAAAGCATGAAGACAAGATTAGAGAAAAAAAGAATGAAAATAAATAAACAAAGCCTGTAAGAAATATGGGGCTTTGTGAAAAGACCAAATTTATGTTTGATTGGTATACCTGAAAGTGATGGGGAGAATGAAACCAAGTTGGAAAACACTCTTCAGGATATTATCCAGGAGAACTTCCACAACCTAGCAAGACAGGCCAACATTCAAATTCAAGATATACAGAGAACACCACAAAGATACTCCTCAAGAAGAGCAACCCCAGGACACATAATCGTCAGATTCACCAAGGTTGAAATGAAGGAAAAAATGTTAAGGGCAGCCAGAAAGAAAGATTGGGTTACCCACAGAGGGAAGCCCATCAGACTCACAGCAGATCTCTTGGCAGAAACCCTACAAGCCAGAAGAGAGGGCCAATATTCAACATTCTTAAAGAAAATAATTTTCAACCCAGTATTTCATATCCAGTCAAACTAATCTTCATAAGTGAAGGAGAAATAAAATCCTTTACAGACAAACAAATGCTGAGAGATTTTTTCACCACCAAGCCTGCCTTACAAGAGCTCCTGAAGGAAGCACTAAACATGGAAAGGACAAAATGATACCAGCCACTGCAAAAACATACCAAATTATAAAGACCATCGACACTATGAAAAAACTGCATCAATTAATGGGCAAAATAACCAGCTGGCATCATAATGACAGGGTCAAATTCATATATAACAATATCAATCTTAAATGTAAATGGGCTAAATGTCCCACTTAAAAGATGGAGACTGGCAACCTGAATACAGAGTCAAGCTCTGACGGTGTGCTGTATTCAGGAGACTCATCTCACATGCAAAGACACATATAGACTCAAAATAAAGGAATGGATGAATATTTACCAAGCAAACGAAAAGCAAACAAAAACAGGGGTTTCAATCCTAGTCTCTGATAAAACAGACTTTAAACCAACAAAGATCAAAGGCAACAAAGAAGGGCATTACATAATGGTAAAGGGATCAATGCAACAAGAAGAGGTAACTATCCTAAATATATATGCACCCAAACTCATACAGCAAGTTCTTAGAAACCTACAAAGAGATTAGACTCCCACACAATAATAGTAGGAGACTTTAACACCCCACTGTCAATATTAGACAGATCAATGAGACAGAAAATTAACAAGGATATTCAGCACTTGAACTCAGATCTGGACCAAGCAGACATAATAGACATCAACAGAACTCTCCACCCCAAATCAACAGAATATGCATTCTTCTTAGCACCACATCACACTTATTCAAAAATTGACCACAGAAGCAAAACACTCCTCAGCAAATGAAAAGAATGGAAATTGTAACAGTCTCTCAGACCACAGTGCAATCAAATTAGAACTCAGGATTAAGAAACTCACTCAAAACTACACAACTCCATAGAAACTGAACAAACTGCTCCTGAATGACTACTGGGTAAATAATGAAATTAAGGCAGAAATAAATAAGATCTTTGAAACCAATGAGAACAAAGAACACAACGTACTAGAATCTCTGGGACATGGCTAAGGCATTCTTTAGAGGGAAATTTATAGCACTAAATGCCCACAAGAGAAAGCAGGAAAGATCTAAAATCCACACCCTAACATCACAATTAAAAGAACTAGAGAAGCAATAACAAACAAATTCAAAAGCTAGCAGAAGACAAGAAATAATTAAGATCGGAGCAGAACTGAAGGAGATAGAGACATGAAAAACCCTTCAAAAAACTAATGAATCCAGGAGCTGGTTTTTTGCAGAGATCAACAAAATAGATAGACCAGTAGCCAAATTATTGAAGAAAAAAAGAGAGAGGAATCAAATAGACACAATAAAAAATGGTGAAGGGGATATCACCACTGATCCCACAGAACTACAGACTACCATCAGAAAATACTATAAACACCTCTATGCAAAGAAACTAGAAAATCTAGAAGAAATGAATAAATTCCTGCAAACATACACCTTCCCAAGTCTAAATCAGGAAGAAGTTGAATCCCTGACTAGACCAATAACAAGTTCTAAAATTGAGGCAGTAATTAATAGCCTATGAACCAAAGAAAGCCCAGAACCAGACAGATCCACAGCCGATTTATACCAGAGGTACAAAGAGGGCCTGGTACCATCCTTTCTGAAACTATTCCAAACAATAGAAAAAGAGGGACTTCTCTCTAACTCATTTTATGAGGCCAACATCATCCTGATACCAAAACCTGGCATAGAAAACAAACAAACAAACAAAAAATTTCAGGACAATATCCCTGATGAACATCGATGCAAAAATCCTCCACAAAATACTGGCAAATTGAATCCAGCAGCACATCAAAAAGCTTATCCACCACAATCAAGTCAGTTTCATCCCTAGGATGGAAGGCTGGTTCAACATATGCAAATCAATAAATGTAATCCATCACATAAACAGAGCCAATGACATGATTATCTTAATAGATGCAGAAAATGCCTTCGATAAAATTTCACACCTTTTCATGCTAAAAACTCTCAATAAACTAAGTATTGATTGAACATATCTCAAAATAATAAGAGCTATTTAGGACACACCCACAGCCAATATCATACTGAATAAGCACTAGCTGGAAGCATTACCTTTGAAAATTGGCACAAGACAAGGATGCCCTCTCTCACCACTCCTTTTTAACATAGTATTGGAAGTTTTGGCCTGTGCAATCAGGCAAGAGAAAGAAATAAATGGTATTCAAATAGTAAGAGAAGAAGTCAAATTGTCTCTGTTTGCAGATGACATGGTTGTATATTTAGAAAACCCCATCTTCTCAGCCCACAATCTCCTTAAGCTGGTAAGCAACTTCAGCAAATTCTCAAAATCAGTGTGCAAAACTCACAATTCCTATACACCAATAATAGACAAAGCCAAATTATGAGTGAATCCCCATTCACAATTGCTACAAAGAGAATAAAATAGCTAGGAATACAACTTGCAAGGGATGTGAAGGACCTCTTCAAGGAGAACTACAAACCACTGCTCAAGGAAATAAGAGAGGACACAAACAAATGGAATAACATTTCATGCTGAAGAATAGGAAGAACCAATATCATAAAAATGGCCATACTGCCCAAAGTAATTTAATGGATTCAATGCTATCCCATCAAGCTACCATTGACTTTCTTCACAGAATTAGAAAAAACTTCTTTACATTTCACATGGAACCAAAAAAGAGCCAGTATAGCCAAGACAATCCTAAGCAAAAATATCAAAGTTGGAGGCATCATGCTACCTGACTTCAAACTATACTACAAGGCAACAGTAACCAAAACAGCATGGTACTGGTACTAAAACAGATATATAGACCAATGGAACTGAACAGAGGCCTCAGAAATAATGCCACACATCTACAACCATCTGATCTTTGACAAACCTGACAAAAACAAGCAATGAAGAAAGGATTCTCTATTTAATAAATGGTGTTGTGAAAAATGGCTAGCCATATACAGAAAACTGAAACTGGACCCCTTCCTTACACCTTATAGAAAAATTAACTCAAGGTGGATTAAAGACTTAAATGTAAGATCTAAAACCATAAAACACTCTAGAAAAAAACCCAGGCAGTACCATTCAGGACATAGGCATGGGCAAAAACTTCATGACTAGAACACCAAAAGTCAAAATTGACAAATGGAATCTAATTAAACCCCAGAGCTTCTGCACAGCAAAAGAAACTATCATCAGAGTAAACAGGTAATCTATAGCATGGGAGAAAATTTTTGCAATCTATTCATCTCACAAAGGGCTAATATTCAGAATCTACAAGAACTTAAACAAATTTATAAGAAAAAATCAAACAACCCCATCAAAAAGTGGGTGAAGGATATGAACAGACACTCCTCAAAAGAAGACATTTATGCAGCCAACAACAAATGATAAAAAGCTCATCATCACTGGTCATTAGAGAAATGCAAATCAAAGACGCAGTGAGACACCATTTACACCAGTTAGAATGGCCATCATTAAAAAGTCAGAAAACAACAGATGCTGGAGAAGATGTGGGGAAATAGGAATGCTTTTACACTGTTGGTGGGAGTGTAAATTAGTTCAACCATTGTGGAAGACAGTATGGTGATTCCTCAAGGATCTAGAACCAGAAATACCTTTTGATCCAGCAATCCCATCACTGGGTATATATCCAAAGGATTATAAATTATTCTGCTATAAAGGACACATGCACACATATGTTTATTGCAGCACTGTTCACAATAGCAAAGACTTAGAACCCAAATGCCCATCAGTGATAGATTGGATAAAGCATACACACCATGGAATACTATGGAGCCATAAAAAAGGATGAGTTCATGTTCTTTTCAGGGATGTGGATGAAGCTGGAAACCATCATTCTCAGCAAACTAACACAAGAACAGAAAACCAAACACCACACGTTCTCATTCATAAGTGGGAGTTGAACAATGAGAACACATTTTCACAGGAAGAGGAACATCACACACCGGGGTCTGTCAGGGGGTGGGGGGCCAGGGGAGGGATAGTATTAGGGGAATTACCTAACGTAGATGACGGGTTGATGGGTGCAGCAAACCACCATGGCACGTGTATACCTATGTAACAAACCTGCACTTTCTGCACATGTATTCCAGAACTTAAAGTATATATTAAAAAATACCCTATTGCTAAAAAATGCTACCAATTATCTGAGCCTTCAGCGAGTTGTAGTCTTTTTGCTAGTGAAGGCTCTTGCTTCAATATTGATGGCTACTGACTGATTAGGGTGGTAGTTGCTAAAGGTTGGAGTGGCTGTGGCAATTTCTTAAAATAAGATAGCAATGAAATTTATCAAATAAATTGACTCTTCCTTGCATAGAAGAGTTCTCTGCAGCATGTGCTACTGTTTGATTGCATTTTACCCACTGTAGAACTTTCCAAATTTGAGGCAATCTTCTCAAACTCTGCTGCTGCTCTATCAGCTACGTTTGTATCATATTCTAAATTCCTTGTTATCATTTCAACAATGTTAACAACATCTTTACAAGGAATAGATAGTGAACTTTCTCAAGAAACAACTTTCTTTGTTCATCCGTAAGAAACAGCTCTTAACTTGTTCAAGTTTGATCATGAGATCGCAGCAATTCGTCACATCTTCAGGCTCCACTTCTAATTTTAATTCTCTTGCATGTCCACTGCATCTGCAATTACTTTCTCCAGTGAAGTCTTGAACCCCTCATGGTCACCCATGAAGGTTGGAATCAACTTCCTTAAAACTCCTATTAGTGTTGATATTTTTACCTCCTCCCAACAATTACCAGTGTTCTTAATGGCATCTAGAATGGTAAATTCTTTCCAAAAGTTTTTTCAATTTACTTTGCCCATATCCATCAGATGAATCACCATTTATGGCAGCTATAGCCTTGTAAAATGTATTTCTTACATAAGGAGACTTGATAGTTGAAATTACTCCATGATTCATGGCCTGCAGACTACATGTTGTGTAAACAGACATGAAAACAACATTAATCCCTTTGTACATCTCCATTAGCAATCTTTGGTGATGAGGTGCATTGTCAATAAACAGTAGTATTTTGAAAGGAATCTTTTTTTCTGAGCAGTAGGTCACAGCAGTGGAGTTAAAATACTTGGTAAACTATGCTATAAACAAATACACTGTCATCTAGGCTTTGTTATTCCATCTATAGAGCACAGGCAGAGTAGACTTAGCATAAATTCTTCAGAGCTCAAGGATTTTTGGAATGGCAAATGAGCATTAGCTTCAACTTTAAACTCACCAGATGCATTAGCCCCTAATGGGACAGTCAGCCTGTCCTTTGAAACTTTGGAACCAGGCATTGATTTCTCTCCAGCTATGAAAACTGGCATCTTCTTCCAATAGAAGAGTGTTTCGTCACCACTGAAAATCTGTTGTTTGGCGTAGCCACCTTTATTAATGATCTTAACTATCTCTTCTGTGTAACTTGCTGTAGCTTCTCCATCAGCACTTGCTGCTTCACCTGGAACTTATATGTTCCAGAGAAGTCTTTTGTTAAACTTTATGAATCAACCTCTCCTACCTTCAAACTTTTCTTCTGCAGCTTGCTCACTTATCTCCCAGCCTTCACAGAATAGAAGAAATTTAGGACTTGCTCTGGATTAGGCTTTTGCTTAAGGCAATGTTGTGGCTGGTTTGATCTTCTATCCAAACCACTAAAACTTTATGTCAGCAGTAAGGCTGTATTGCTTTTCTATGATTCGTGTGTTCACTGGAGTAGCATTTTTAATTTTCTTCAATAACTTTCCTTTGCATTCACAACTTGGTTAACTGTTTGGCACATGAAGCCTATCTCAGCTTTCAACATGCCTTCTTGGTAAGCTTAATCATTTCTAGCTCTTGATTTAAAATTAGAGATATGCAACTCTTCCTTTCACTTGAACCCTTAAAAATGAGGTGATTTTAGGGTTATTAATTGGCCTAATTTCAATATTGTTGTGTCTCAGGGAATAGAGAGGCCTGAGGAGAGAGAGAGAGATCAGGCAAGAGCTGATCAGTAAAGCAGTTAGAACACAAACATTTAGAATTAAATTCACCATCATATATGGGTGAGGTTCATTGTGCCCCCAAAACAATTCTGATAGTAACATGAAAGATCACTGATCCATTTTTTTTATCCAGGCATCCATTGATAAGACACTTAGGTTGTTTCTATACCTTCACTATTGAAAGTCTCGTTATCTTTATTCATATAATTAAGATAACTGTAGTGATTTTAAAGGGTTGTCTTCAATCAAGTTAGAGTAAGTATGGATTGAGTACATAATGCCCTAATATAGCACCTGATATATAGTCAACATTGAATAAATGTACTCTACCTCATTAGGGAAGTGATGGTAACCAACCCTTTATCTGGGACAGTCTATGTATTCCTTAAGAATCTCTTACACTAGTCACATGTGTGGCATGGGTGCTGGGGTGTCTGCTGTTTCTTTTAGGGCCTTTCTATTGAGTTTAAAGCTTTGCTGATGCATTTGCCCAAAAGTTTGTACTTTTTGCATCCTTAATTTTGTACATTTAAGTTTGTACATCCTTAATTTCTAGGGCTTTATTCACTGATGTATAGTCTACAAAACCTTGATTTCTTCCACATTGCTCTGCAAAGTGCTGGCCATGCATCATGCTGCAGCTTTCTCTAATGAAAGTACTCTTGCCTTCATGAGCCTTGGCAATTGTGGGCTGGGAGAGTAGAAAGGAAGAAGGGTGCAGTTGTGGGAAATGTTGAAAAGAATATCTAAATTACCTCTGGCAATAAAAACCACTTCCTGCACAGAGTCCAAATTAGAAACAGATCTTTCAATGCACAAAAATAAAGGTGCTGAGATAGATAACTTGTGGACCAGTCCACACACCTGGCCCCCTTAGATGTGCTCAGAAGTGGTTTACAGGTGTTTCTGTTGTGCTTTTTACTTATATATAACATTTTAAGTCTCTGAGAAGAGGAGTATACACCCACCAGTGCAGCCTGGGAAGGTTACATGGGAGCACTGGATAATCACAAAAGTGGAAAATGTTAGCTAGAAATATGAAAGATTGGGCTCAATCTTGATTAGCCCCAGGAGATGCCTTGCTACTGTAAAAACAATCCAGAATCCTCAAGTTGACCTTACCATCTTCTATTTGCCTTCTTCCTCCTTAAACCTAATATAGCTTGATATAACTATATCAACAGCTGGATGTGAGTTAAGAAAAAGTATAATTTTTATGAGGACAGAGTCATGTCTCAGTTATCTCTGTATCCCCAGGGACAACCCTGTGTCAGGAACATTATTGCTGCTGCTTAATTCAGAAACAATGGTATTGTTGAACTTGGTTTACTACAAATGATTTGATCCATGATTAATCCATGTTTACAGAAGAGTATCAACACACGTAATGGTGAAGAAAAAAATGAAATATTTCTAAAAATACTACTAGACAGTGTCAAGATATTTATTGGGAGCTTAAGCAACTTCTGTTGCTTCTCTGTTGAAGCTGTTCCATTCTCACCATACTGTATGATGTAGTGAGGATTAATATTAAAGAGATCTCATGATTATCTCTTTAAAAAGTAATTTTCAATTTAATCTGTAACATAAACATGAATTCACTGGCCCCAGCCCCTGTGAAGGAAAGTTCATTGTGATATTTTTTTCTGTTACAAATGTTTTTATCAAGCCTTGATGTAGTCATAGTCACTGGGAAATATTTAGTGCCTGGCTGCGTGCATATCTCTGAAAGAAATGTGGTGACAGTCATTTGGGGGCAGAAATTGGATCCCACTTGTTACTAACCTTCCTCCTTTTTGAGACTAATCTCTCCACCTGGGCTCCGGTCACCTCTCCTTCTGCCTGCCCCTGAAACATAGTCCATTAGTCATGCTTCTTCCAACACTTAACTCTATTCTTCTCCTTCTGAGACTCCTTTTTCACAAGTTAATTCTTTAGTTCAAGACACTTCAATGAAATACCTGCCATATGCCTGACACAATGTTGGACACTGGGACAAATGCAAAGAACGTTAAGACATGGTCTTGCCTTCAAATTCTAGCAGTTCACAGGAGGTTGACAGGTAAACAAAATAACAAAATACTTATGCATGGTAACAGAAGTATCGAAAAGTTGCCATGGGAGTAAATACGGTCAGGTGTCTCATCTAAAGCAATTACAGTCCTCCATTCTTCCTTTCATTATAAAGCTTCTTAATGTAATGTTAAACCATATGTATTAATGTCTTACTATGTATTGCATACCATGCTTTGTGCTTTTACCTACATTATTTTTTAATCCCCACAACAAATCCAGAGCTAAGTTGTATTATTATCCTCACTCTACAAATGAGAGAACAGAAGCAGAGAGAGGTTCTGTAGACTTGCTTTAGATCTAAATAGTATCTACCTGGATTAAGATGCTTTCAGTTGCAAGTAACAACAACAAAATCCTTCAAGCTGGATTAAGTAATCAAGGGAATTTATTGGTTTATATAAATGAAAGAAGTAGGGTGAGCTTCAGGCAAGGGTTGGTGTAGCAGCTCAGTGATGTAACCATAGGCCCAAGTTATTTCTCTATCTTTTACCTTCTTTGAAATCTTATTAATTTTAACCTTATGTTGATGCAGCTTGTGGTAGTGAAATGACTGCTGGAGTCTGTATCACGTTCTGCTTCTTATCTGGAAGAGAGAAGTCTCTTCTCCAGCCATAAAACAAAGATTCTGGGCTTCCCTTTGATGCTGTCACTTCTACACCTGAACCAATATAGAAACACTGCCTCAAGGAGAATGTAATACTGAGAGATAATCCTCATTGCCTCCTTTACCAGAGTTATTGGGAGAATTGGATGGGATGATGTAGGTCAGTACTTAGTATAGTACTAGCATATAGAACTGCTTGTAGAGGTTACCTGTTGCTATTATTATTATTAGCTACAGTTATGTGCTGCATAACAACTTTTTGGTTAACAACAGACAGCATATATGACAGTAGTCTCAAAAGATTTTAATACTGTAATTTTACTGTCCCTTTTCAATGTTTGCAATATTTTAGATACACAAATACTCACCAATATGCTATAACTGTCCATAGTATTCAGTACAGTAAGATGCTGTTGAGATTTGTAGCCTAGGAGCAGTAAGCTATACCATATAGCATAGGTGTGTAGTAGGTTGTACCATCTAGGTTTGTGTAAGTACACTCTATGATGTTCACACAATGACAAAATTGCCTAATGAAGCATTTCTCAGCACATATCCCCATTGTTAAGTAACACGAGTATACTTTTTATGTATGAATGTATTCAACATTCCTTCATTGAACCAGCATTTACTGTGTACCTTTAATGTTGTAGGCACTATTCTAAGAACACCACAGTGAACAAAACAAAGTTCATGCTTTTTTGGAGCTGACATTCCAATGGAAGATCAATGAGTAAATAAACCACATATTAAAAAATAGAAATTGAATATGTACAATGAAGAAGAACAGGAAAGGGTGTGGGGGTTCGAGTGATGTGAAAGAGTGTACTTTTATAGATAGCGATCAGAAAGTGACATTTGAGCAGAAGCATGAATAAAATGAATCTGTGAACCATGTGTGTGTCTGTGAATGCAGAACATTCCCAGAAAAAGGAACAACAAATGCCTTTAACCCCTGTGTTGCCTCTAGCATTCAGGGTTCCAGGATAATGCAAGGATCATAGAAAATTTCTGTCAGTGTTTTCAACACCAAGGTGAACATGTACAGCAAAATGCCTGGAAGCCACACACAATATTTCATGAGTCTTAAAACCCACTGACTCTACTATTTGCCAGGGTTGAGAAACAATAATATAACTTCCACTTTTTTCCCCCTCCTTTTAACTTGGCAGACTAGTGCTTTGGTATAATCTGTTAGTCCCGTTCTAGCAAGGTTTCTGGTGAATGTAGTTTTCAGTCTTGCAACTGCTTCATTAAATGAGATAGATTCGCGGAGGGAAAATGGAGCTGAGTTGTCAAAGACATTTATAGGCATTTTTATGAATGCTATATTTGTCATTTTATATATGGATTTTAGAGGGGTAAATGGAGACTATGCCCCTTATATTTCTTGCATAAATACCATTTTTCTCAGCTAAGCTTTTGGTGGGAACTAGATTGCAGTCAATTTAATGTTAAACTCTGGCATGTGCCTGGGACCTGGAATTTTGGGTGAGTATTTGAAGGCTCTTCCATTTTTAGTTCTATTCATGAGAATGATAAATGCCAGGATCTACAATAAAAATTAAAATGCTGAGCCAGTGACCTTAGGTATTGGGCCATTCCATTGCCATACCTAAGGCGTGCCAGAGAGTTGGAGTAACATTGATTCTGTGTAAACAGTTGCCAAATGTCAGGAGTTAGTCTTATAGGATTAAAGGGTTATAAGGAACTGTAAACAGTTTTCGGGTATGTGGAAGTAGTAAAGCCTGTGAGATAGGCTTGTAGGTGATAACAACAGATAGATCAGGGTTTATGTGTGCACTTGACTCTAGTATGTATTCAGAAGACAGAAGATGGCACTCTCTGAAATTGTGATAATATAAGAATGATGTCTATAGAAGTTTATTTTGCTTATTTTGCCTGATTGTAGTTTCCTGTTGTTCTCTGACTTAAAATTCTGATCTTTCATTTAACATCAGTCAGATAAGATTGATTGTTCTTAAATAGGATTAGTTGTTTTGCACTGGACTTTTGAGCAGCTTTACTTAGTCTATGCCATTGAAATTAAGTGTCCTGAGGTTAAAATATGTTTGGCATTTATCATTTTATTGTATAAATTTTTCAATCAATGATCAGTGGAAATTTCTTTGCAGATCTTTTAATAATTGCTTCCATATTTCATAGCCATTGCTTCCAAAAGCAGAAGACTGGATTCTAACCATATTAAAAAAAAAAATCTGGAAGAACAACACTTGATCTCCAACTTGTCATTTGCCACCAAGAAAAGCAAATCATACAATATGCTGTCGTCAGCTGCCTGACAAAACTCAAGGGCCAGTTCAAACGTGCCTTCTTGCTGAAGACTTTTCCATCTGTTTAGGCCAATACTAACACTCTATCCATGTGACTGATGATGCTCATAATTACAATAATAATGGCAATAGTTGACATACATTGGCATAGATGGTCAGGTTCTATTATTGCACCTATATATGCAATTATCTTTCGATTTACTTTTTCCCACTGGAAGAGAACTCTGCAAATACAGAATTAAAGGCCTATTGTTTTTTAAATGGCCTTCACCAAAATGGTTTCTAGCACAAAGTAGACATTCCATTCATGGTAAATGCATGATGAATAAATGAATGAATAAAGTCTGAGTTCCAGTGATAAACATGAGGTTTCTTCCACTTAGACTGGAGACATGAATGTGTTTAAAATTCCTTTATAAGGGAAATGGTATCTGCTGATCTCTGCTCATTGACCCAGATGTGGCCTCTGGACTTCTCATCAATCTTCTTGTTACCTGATATCCTTTAGTCAGTGGGCTCTTGAGGAGGGAGAAATGAGCAAAGACCCTGGAGTAAATGAGTAAAAAGTGGAGTGGGATACTATTATGGGACTAAATCCTAAAGAATTGGCAGGTATCAGTTGCTTAAGAGGAGAAATAATTGTAACTTCAAATCTGAGGAATATCAGTGCAAAAGAGATGGTAATGTTTGGGATTCCCTTCACTGGTCCCAAGGCCCTTTCCAATCTATTTTCTTATTTGTACTAAGACAGAAATAATCTGCCCTGTGAAATAGAGAAGAGGTGATTTTACAAAGAGCTATAATAAGGACAGTAACTCAGCTGGAGGGAAGAAAAAGAAAAGGCAGCAGCACAAGGATTGGAAGACAGGAGTTCTAATTCTGGCTCCATCCATTTGTAGTTGGTGATCCTGGATAATTTTTAAATGCTGTATAAGCCTTAGTTTTCTCATCTGTAATATAAGGCTAGATTCCTATCATACTGTTATCATTAGGACTAAATGAGACGGTAAACACACAAACGCATACCCCTTTTAAATGATACAGCTCTATAGAAATGTAAAAATTTTTTTTTCAGGAAACAGGTGTTATAATTAAGCCAGGCAAAATTTTTATAATGATCATATGTCTCTATACAAATCAGAAAAAAAGTCAGATTTAAACCTACCTAAATGTATGCACTTTATATGAATTTCAGTCCACAGGCTCAGGAGCACAAAAGCTCACCTTCCCTACAGCTAAACTTAATGCGTATGTAGGGTTCTTCATTCCCTTTTGTGAGTGGAAACTTAATTTTGATCAATTTAAGGTAAATCAGCCAGTTCAGTGGTTGTGTCTCTGTTTCTGAAGGCGCTTATTGGGTATTAGCATCAGAGGTGGTTCCTGGTCCTCAGCCATCACCTGTCCCTTATAGCACCCACAAAGCCATGTGCCACCCATCTTCATGCCTTCTCCTGACTTTACTGCAGTGGTTCCCTTCTGAAATCTCTTTACAGGAAAAGCCCTGCTGATAAGCCCCCTCATTGCTCTGGATGATGGAACCTGTGTGGGAGCATTCCCCATTGGCTGGTCCAATACAGGCTGGTCATGAGATTTACTTATTTATTTATTTATTTATTTTAAATTGTACTTTAGGTTCTGGGGTACATGTGCAAATCAGGCAGGATATTGCATAGGTACACACATGGCAATGTGGTTTGCTGCTGCCATCCCCCCATCACCTACATCTGGCATTTCTCCCCATGGTATCCCTCCCCGACCTCCCCACGCCCCTGCTGTCCCTCCCTTGGCCCCCCCAACAGATCCCAGTGTGTGATACTCCTCTCCCTGTGTCCCTGTGTTCTCACTGTTCAACACCCGCCTATGAGAGAGAACATGTGGTGCTTGATTCTCTCTTCCTGTGTCGGTTTGCTGAGAATGATGGTTTCCAGATTCATCCATGTCCCTACAAGGACACAAACTCATCGTTTTTTATGGCTGCATAGTATTTCATGGTGTATATGTGCCACATTTTCCCCGTCCAATCTATCATCAATGGGCATTTGGGTTGGTTCCAGGTCTTTGCTACTGTAAACAGTGCCACAATGAACATATGTGTGCATGTGTCTTTATAATAGAATGATTTATAATCTTTTGGGTATATACCCAGTAATGGGATTGCTGAGTCAAATGGAATTTCTATTCTAGGTCTTTGAGTAATCACCACACTGTCTTCCACAATGGTTGAACTAGTTTACACTCCCACCAACAGTGTAAAAGTGTTCCTATTTCTCCACATCCTCTACAGCATCTGTTGTCTCCAGATATTTTAATGATAGCCATTCTAACTGGCATGAGGTGATATCTCAATGCGGTTTTGATTTGCATTTCTCTAATAATCGATGATGAGCATTGTTTCATATGTTTGTTGGCCTCATAAATGTCTTCTTTTGAAAAGTGTATGTTCATATCCTTCACCAACTTCTGGATGGGTTTATTCGTTTTTTTCTTGTAAATCTGTTTTAGTTCTTTGTAGATTCTGAATATTAGCCCTTTGTGAGATGGGTAGATTGCAAAAAAATTTTCCCATTCTGTTGGTTGCCAGCTCACTCTAATTAGATTGTTTCTTTTGCTGTAAAGAAGCTCTGGGGTTTAATTAGGTCCCATTTGTCTATTTTGGCTTTTGTTGCCAATGCTTTTGGTGTTTTATTCATGAAGTCCTTGCCTATGCCTAGGTCCTGAATGGTTTTGCCTAGGTTTTCTTCTAGAATTTTTCTGGTGTTAGATCTTATGTGTAAGTCTTTAATCCATCTGGAGTTAATTTTAGTGTAAAGTGTCAGGAAGGGGTCCAGTTTCTGCTTTCTGCACACTGCTAGCCAGTTTTCCCAACACCATTTTTTAAACAGGGAATTATTTCCCCATTGCTTGTTTTTGTGAGGTTTATCAAAGATCATATGGTTGTAGATGTGTGGCGTTGCCTCCAGAGCCTCTGTTCTGTTCCATTGGTTTATATCTCTGTTTTGGTACCAGTGCCATGCTGTTTTGATTACTGTAGCCTTGTAGTGGAGTTTGAAGTCAGGTACCGTGATGCCACTGGCTTTGTTCCTTTTTCTTAGGATTGTCTGGCTATGCGGGCTCTCTTTTGGTTCCATATGAAGTTTAAGGTGGTTTTTTCCAGTTCTGTGAAGGTCATTGGTAGCTTGATGGGGATAGCATTGAATCTATAAATTACTTTGGGCAGTATGGCCATTTTCACGATATTGATTCTTCCTAACCATGAGCATGAAATGTTTCTCCATCTGTTTGTGTCGTCTCTTATTTTGTTGAGCAGTGGTTTATGGTTCTCCTTGAAGAGGTCCTTTACATCCTTTGTTAGTTGTATTCCTAGGCATTTTATTCTCTTTGTAGCAATTGTGAATGGGAGTTTGCTCATGATTTGGCTCTCTGTTAGTCTGTTATTGGTGTATAGAAATGCTTGTGATTTCCGCACATTGATTTCGTATCCTGAGACTTTGCTGAAATCAGTTTCAGGGGATTTTGGGCTGAGATGCTAGGGTCTTCTAAATATACCATCATGTCGTCTGCAAATAGAGACAATTTAACTTCCTCCTTTCCTAATTGAATACCTTTTATTTCTTTTTCTTGCCTAATTGCTCTGGGTAGAAATTCCAATAGTATATTGAATAGAAGTGGTGAGAGAGGTCATCCTTGTCTAGTGCCAGATTACAAAAGGAATGCTTCCAGTTTTCACCCATTCAGTATGATATTGGCTGTAGGTTTGTTGTAAATAGCTTTTATTGTTTTGAGATATATTCCTTCAATATCTAGATTATTGAGAGTTTTTAGCATAAAGGGCTGTTGAATTTTGTTGAAGGCCTTCTTTGCATCTATTGAGATAATCATGTGGTTTTTGTCTTTGGTTCTGTTTATGTGGTGGATTACATTTATAGACTTGTGTATGTTGAACCAGCCTTGCATCCCTGGAATGAAGCCTACTTGATCGTGATGGATAAGCTTTTTGATGTGCTGTTGCAATCAGTTCACCAATATTTTATTGAAGATTTTTGCATCTATGTTCATCATGGATATTGGCCTGAAGTTTTCTTTTTTTTGTTGAGTCTCTGCTGGGTTTTGGTATCAAAATGATGTTGGTCTCATAAAATGATTTGGGAAGGATTCCCTCTTTTTGTATTGTTTGGAATAGTTTCAGAAGGAATGGTACCAGCTCCTCTTTGTACATCTGATAGAATTCAGCTGTGAACCTGTCTGGACCTGGACTTTTTTTGGTTGATAGGCTATTAATTGCTGCCTCAACTTCTACCCTTGTTATTGGTCTATTAAAGATTTCAACTTCTTCCTACTTTAGGCTTGGGAGGGTGAAAGTGTCCAGGAATTCATCTATTTCTTCTAGGTTTACTGGTTTATGTGCATAGAGTTGTTTGTAGTAATCTCTGATTGTCATTTGTATTGCTGTGGAATCAGTGGTGATATCCCCTTTATCATTTTTTATTGCATCTGTTTGATTCTTATCCCTTTTCTTTTTTATTAATCTGGCTAGCAGTCTGCCTATTCTGTCAATCTTTTCAAAAAACCAGCTCCTGGATTTATTGTTCTTTTGCATTTGCTAAGGAGTGATTTACTTCCAATTATGTGGTCAATTTTAGAGTAGGTACAATGTGGTGCTGACAAGAATGTATATTCTATGGTTTTGGGGTGGATATTTCTGTAGATGTCTATTAGGTCCTCTTGGTCCAGATCTGAGTTCAAATCCTGGATATCCTTTTTAATTTTCTGTCTTGTTGATCTTTCTAATATTGACAGTGGAGTGTTAAAGTCTCCCACTATTATTGTATGGGAGTCTAAGTCTCTTTGTAGGTCATTAAGAACTTGCTTTATGTACCTGGGTGCTCCTGTATTGAGTGTGTATATATTTAGGATCGTTAGCTCTTCTTGATGCATTGATCTTTTTACCATTATGTAATGCACTTCTGTCCATTTTATCAGAGACTAGGATTGCAACTCCTGCTTTTTTTTTTTTTTTTTTTTTGCTCTCCATTTGCTTGATAACTCTTCCTCCATCCCTTTATTTTGAGCCTGTGTGTGTCCTTGCATGTGAGATGGGTTTCCTGGATACAGCACACCAATGGGTCTTGACTTTTTATCCAATTTGCCAGTCTATATCTTTTGATTGGGGCATTTAGCCCATTTACATTTAAGATTAATATTGTTATGTGTGAATTTGATCATGCCATTTTGATACTAGCTGGATGTTTTGCCTGTTAGTTGATGCATTTTTTTCATTGTGTCAATGGCATTTACTATTTTGTATGCTTTTGGAGTATCTGGTACTGGTTGTTCTTTTCCTTGTTTAGTGCTTCTTTCAGGAGCCCTTGTAAGGCAGGCCTGGTGGTGACGAAATCTCTCAGAAATTGCTTGTCCATAAAGGATTTTATTTATCCTTTGCTTATAAAGCTTAGTTTGGCTGGATACGAAATTCTAGGTTGAAAATTATTTTCTTTAAGGATGTTGAATATTGGCCCCTACTCTCTTCTGGCTTGTAGGGTTTCTGTAGAGAGATCCGCTGTGAGTCTGATGGGCTTCCCTCTGTGGGTAACCCAACCTTTGTCTCTGGCTGCCCTTAGCATTTTTTCCTTCATTTCAACTCTGGTGATTCTGACGATTGTGTGTCTTGGGGTTGCTCTTCTTGAGGAATATCTTTGTGGTGGTCTCTGTATTTCCTGGACTTAAATGGTGGCCTGACTTGCTAGGTTGGGGAAGTTCTGGATAATATCCCGAAGACTGTTTTCCAGCTTGGTTTCATTCTCTCTGTCACATTCAGGTACACCTATCAAATGTAGATTAGGTCTTTTCAATAATACCACATTTCTTGTAGGCTTTGTTCATTTCTTTTCACTCTTTTTTCTCTATTCTTGCCTTCTCATTTTATTTCATTAAGTTGATCTTCAATCTCTGATATCCTTTCTTCTGCTTGGTCAATTCGGCTATTGAAACTGGTGTATGCTTCGCAAAGTTCTCGTCCTGTGTTTCTCAGCTCCATCAAGTCGTTTATATTCTTCTCTAAGCTGTTTATTCTAGTTAGCATCTCATCTAACCTTTTTTCTAGGTTCTTAGTTTCTTTGCATTGGGTTAGAACATGTTCTTTTAGCTCAGAGAAGTTTGTTATCATCCACCTTTTGAAGCCTGTTTCTGTCAGTTCTTCAAATTCATTGTTCATCTTTGATCCCTAGCTGGTGAGGAGTTGTGATCCTTAGGAGGAGAGGCATTCTGGTTTTTGGTGTTTTCATCCTTTTTGCACTGGTTTCTTCCCATCTTAGTGGCTTTATCTACCTGTGGTCTCTGTAGTTGGTGACTTTCAGATGGGGTCTCTGAGTGGACGTCCTTTTTGTTGATGATAAAGTTATTTCTTTCTGTTTTTTAGTTTTCCTTCTAACAGTCAGGCCCCTCTGCTGCAGGACTTCTAGAGGTCCACTCCAGACCCTGTTGGCCTAGGGATTACCCGCGGGGGCTGCAGGACAATAAGGGTTGCTGCCAGTTTCTTCTTCTGTTATCTTCGTCCCAGAAAGGTACCTGCCTGATGTTGGCCTGAGCTCTCCTTTATGAGGTATCTCTTTGGGTATACAGGGGTTGGGTAGCTGCTTGAGGAGACAGTCTGTTCCTTATAGAAGCTCAAGTGCTGTGCTGGGAGCTTCGTTGTTCCATGCAGAGATGCTGAGCTGGTACTTTTAAGTCTGCTGCAGCGGAACTCATAACCACCTCTTTTCCCAGGTGCTCTGTCCTAGGAAGGTCGGCTTTATTTATAAGTTCATGTCATGCTGCTGCCTTTTTTCATAGATGCCCTGCCCCACACGTAGTCGTCTAGTCACAGTCTGCCAGCAGAGGCATTGCTGAGCTGCCACAGGCTCTGCCCAGCTGCTGTGTGAACTGCCTCCATAGTGGCAGACTGCCTGGGTAGTGGTGGTCACCCTTACTCCACTGAGCTGGACCATCCTGGGTCCAGCTGCGCTTGCTGCAAAACTCTGAATCCAGAGCATTTCAGATTGCTTGTTTGGTGGGGGTGGTACCCACCAAGCCAGATCGCCTGGCTCCCTGTCTCTGCCCCCTTCCTTTCAGTTGAATGGGTGGCTCTGTCTCCCAGGCATTCCAGGAGCCAGTTGAAATGGCTGCCCAGATTTGTGTGAGTTTCTGTATGCCAAGCCGGCACCAGCTGAAACTGCCATGCTGAAAATTTCTGGCGCTTTTTAGCCTGAGAATCTCCTGGTCTGTGGGCAGTGAAAATTTGTTTGGAAATGTGGTGGGCACTAACCCTCTGCATTGTTTTTGCTGGGAACTGCACTCCAGAGCTGTTCCTATTCGGCCATCTTGGATCATCCTAAGATTTATTTTATCTCGAAGAGAACCATGGCAACATTTAAAACAAGTCACCACTGAAATATCTGCTACTCCAAGCACCTTAGAGAAGATCTGGTAAAGAATCACCCTGGTTGTGTCAAAGTAGACCTGGAGACAAAGTAGACCTGCTGGTCCCCTGATTCTAGTCCATGAGTCCTTTTAAGCGATCATATAGTGTGTGACCTGTCATCTGAGAGAAGCTCAGTAAGGATACTAGTCATCAGAGTGCAAGGAGGCAGTTATTTCATAAATTACATGCTAGTGTTTTATTCCGGCTTTTTATTTAAGCAACAACAACTTGAGTTTCTTGAGAATAATATTTATATTATTGGTTGGAGTAGTCTTAAATCCTTTGTAGCATGTGGTGGGGCTATAAACATACAAACAAATATGTATATGAATTCGTGCTCAGAGCACAATCTGAATTCTTACAGTGGAATGCAGCATAATAAATCAATTAAATTCAACAAACTTTTACTTAGTGTGTGTGTTTATAGTGATGTCTTATACTAGTTTCCAGATCTAAACAAAATAAAAGACACTGATTTGGCCCCAAAATGCTCATAGCATAGTGTGTAAGTATAGCATCCATATACCTTTTCTGGCCAGGAATGGGGCTTGGGGCACAGTGTGCAGGAATACAAAAGAGAATCAAAACTACCATGGAATGAGGACTAATGAGGTACCAGGCACCAATCATTTTGTCCTCACAACATATCCATATGGAAGGTACAAGCACATTGTTCCCAGGTTCCCCCCAAAAGAGATCAAAGAAAACCCTCCATTTTAAAAAGCTAAATATAAACTTTTATTACATTCCAGTGCCAGATGTTTCTAATACAATCTATTTCCTTCAAAGATGGGGTAGAGAATGAGGGGTGGGGTTTGGACCACATATTTTTATTTTTACATTTTATTTCAGATTGGAAAATTTGTATTTCATTGTCAAATCAATTAAGAACACATTTATTACTCAGCGTTGCTTGAAATAATATCTGTAATGTTCAAAGTCTCAGTTAAAAGCATAAACTTCTTTCAAGTTCAAAATTAAAACAAAAACACAAATATAAACTATATTTCATGTTCTGTTAATATTTAGCTGTGTGGCCATAGATGAGTATTTTTTTCTCTGTGAGGCTGTTTTCTCATCTGGCAAATGAGGAAATGAGGAATTGATGCTTCAAGTTTCCTTCATGTGATTTAATATAACAATTTATGTCATGCTTGTAAATAGTTGGTGATGATGGAGGTTACTGTTCCCCGAAGTTGAATGCTGTAGTGATTATTGGTAGGATTGTTAGGCTTTGTTTCTCAAGGGGATCATCAGATTGGGAAAAGAATAAGAATGCAGTTGCAGTCCATCCTTGTGAAAAGGGTACCAGTGTGCACTCAAAGCCAAGTCTTGAAAATAATAGCAAATGCTGTATTGGATAACAGACATGCCAGGCACTTTGTAGATTTATCTGATTTAATCATGGTAAGAAGCTTCCAAAAGAGTTTTCTTTGGTGCTGAAACAAAACAACTATTTAGAAAAATCAAATGATTTGCCCAAGGTGACATATCTAGTAATTCACAGACATTCACACTAGAAATTCATACTCAAAAGATGTTCAAAAGGGGCTGCTTTGATAGGTAGGTCACACTAGGGCTGATGGGGTCCTGGACTCCTGTAACTAATCCTGAAATTCTCTAGGAGGCAAGGGTTCTCAATACCCTCACCTGTGGCTCTCTAACAATAAGCTTGTATATTGGTATTATGCCACATCCCCTTTTCCTAACAAAAGAGACTCACATAGTGGCAGTACAGAGCCTGATGGCATGGATTCACTGGCCCGTGTAGGAGTTTCAACATTTGTGCCAATATTTAAAAATTGGGAGATTACATATGAAGATGCATTTTTCCAGTTTCTTTTCAAAAATCTAAGCATCTAAAAATACAGAGCTTACATTCTCAACTGCCAACTATGAACTGGAGCCAGTGCTACTCTCTGCCTACACTGCACTTTTGCATAAATTATAAAAAATTGACCCACTGGGCTGAAGGAGGCCAGTGGGGTCACAGCTTGGTGAGAAGAGAGCAAGCTGAATTTCACTTGCTTTTTTGACTCCATAGCCAATGCCCTCATGCACAGTTGCCCATGGCAGTTCTAGCCAAGTGGCTCCGCAGATGGGACATACACTCTTTAGTTTGATACAATCACTAACATTCCCTTAATCCTCCCTAGCACTGAGACCCAGTACCAATTAAATTACTAAAAATCTATGGACTTTCAGAATTCTATACTCTGCCCACTTCACTCATTTCTCTTGTTTCTTGGCCCCTGTAGGTCTTTTCATTTGCAATCCTTGCTCCAATGAGTCATAGAAGAAGGGTAGTATGGTGACTTTCATATATATTTGCAAGAATTCTCAAAAAAGAATGGCAAACAGGCAGGAGTAGGTTAGAGTTATCAATCTTGAGGGCAGTTGATCCCAAATATTTAAATATTTCCACAGGTAAACTTGAGTTCCTCCATTCCATGGGCCTACTTGGTCTTCCAGCAACCAACTCTCCTCTTGAGGTGTGTTTGAGCCTCAGGAACTACTGCTGGAGGTGGCTCACCTGCTCCCACCATTAGCTTTGCCCAAACTCACAGCTCAGCCACTATGAATTTATCCTCACCTTCTCTTAAATGCCCTGAGCATTCCCTTTACTGCCCTTTCCTTATATCTCATGGAGCACTGACTCACAAATCAATGTCAAAACTGCCACATTTGATCATTCCAACTGGACACAGCCCTCTTCTCAATTAAGGAAGCAAACTCATTGCTCAGTTAAGCTCCCTGTTATGGGCTAAATTTTGTCCACCCCCACCCCCACAAAAAACTATGTTGAAGTCCTAACGTTCTGACCCTCAGAAGGTGACCTTGTTGGGAAATAGGGTGATTGCAAAGATAAGTATTAATATGAGGTAATACTGGGGTAGGGTGGGCCCTTAATCTAATATGAATGGTGTCCTTATTATAAGAAGAAGAGAGACACAGACAGACACGAGGAGAACCATGTGATAACAGAGGGAGAGGTTGGCATTATCTATCTACAAGCCAAAGAATACCAAGGATTACTGGCAACAGCCAGAAGCTGGGACAGGGACATGGAACAGGTTCTTTCTCCATGCCATCAGAAGAAATCAACCCTCCCCAAACCTTGATTTTGGACTCCTAACCAAAACTATGAGAGAATAAATTTCCATTGTCTTAAGCCATCCAGTTCATGGTAATTTGTTATAGCAGCTATAGTAAACAAACAAGCTTCAGTTAATAAAAATCAGTGTAAGTCTGGCAACCCAGGCCTGGACTATTAAAACAGTGCAGCTGGGATTTATTTCAAAAGGACAAAGCCCAATGGGTGACCCCTTGGCTTTGGCCTGCTTATGATAGCCTGAGTGAACTGAGGCAATTGGAGACTGCACATTTTTCCTTCTGTGTCTTAAATATGAAAAGTCTCTTGATTTTTCCTAACTTGCTATCCGACTTGCTACTACTCCCTTTCTCCCTATCCCCTGATATCTCCGCTGGTAGCGTGTTGAGAGCAATGTTTCCCTGCCTGGATTCTCTGACTCACTTCTTTTCAATAACACTCTCTTCCTCGAATAATCAATACCCTGACCAAAGTAATGGTGTAGTTAGGTCATTAACCAAAGTAGCTATGGCAGTAGAAATGAGATGCAGCTTTGTTTCCAAGGTATTTTGCTTTTGGTCCTATTTATCTGGATAATGTTCTACAAATGCAGCTTCTAAAAACTGACTAACAAGAAAACTGTGAATACAGAGCTGTTGTTATTGAGCAAAGAAGCCAAGAAAAGATGGAGAAGGAGATCTCACAGGAAAAGGAGGATCACTTTGGGTAAATCACATTCCCTCTCTGAACTTCAGCTGTCTTGAGGTGAAGAGTAGAACAGATATTATCTTTTCTGAATCTCTGTGCTAGAGTTCTATGACTCCATTGTCTTACAATGACAATGTCTAAACAATAAGAATATGCAATAGCCTCAGGCTTCACGTTTGCTCCTTTTCAGGGGCATGTTCATTAAGGACATAACTGTCTTTGGATGATGGCTTTTGTAATCCTTGAGGCACACTATGGACATTGACTTTCCATGCCTATCTACCAGAGATACAGAGAAGCCACAGATAGCTTCATCACCAGAAAATGGAAGCACAATCACTTTGGATAACAGCAATTAAAGGATGAATGCAGAGAAAATCTATTAAGAAATTCAAATCAAATGGGCTTCATCTCAGGGATGCAAACGTCATTCAACATACGCAAGCCTATAAACATAATTCACCACATAAACAGAACCAAAGACAAAAACCACAGAATCATCTCAACAGATACAGAGAACGCCTTCAACAGAATTCAACAGCCCTTTATGCTAAAAACTCTCAATAAACTAGGTATCGACAGAATGTATCTCAAAAAAATAAAAGCTATTTATGACAAACCCACAGCCAATATCATACTGAATGGGCGAAAACTGGAAGCATTCCCTTTAAAATCTGGCACTAGACAACGATGCCCTCTCTCACCACTCCTATTCAATATAGTAATGGAAGTTCTAGCCAGAGCAATCAGGCAAGAAAAAGAAATAAAGGTATTCAATTAGAAAAGGAGGAAGTTAAATTGTCTCTATTTGCAGACGACATGATGGTATATTTAGAAGACCCTAGCATCTCAGCCCAAAATCCCCTGAAACTGATAAGCAACTTCAGCAAAGTCTCAGGATAGAAAATCAATGTGTGGAAATCACAAGCATTTCTATACACCAATAACAGACTAACAGAGAGCCAAATCATGAGCAAACTCCCATTCACAATTGCTACAAAGAGAATAAAATGCCTAGGAATACAATTAACAAAGGATGTAAAGGACCTCTTCAAGGAGAACCATAAACCACTGCTCAACAAAATAAGAGATGACACAAACAGATGGAGAAACATTTCATGCTCATGGTTAGGAAGAATCAATATCGTGAAAATGGCCATACTGCCCAAAGTAATTTATAGATTCAATGCTATCCCCATCAAGCTACCAATGACCTTCTTCACAGAACTGGAAAAAACCACCTTAAACTTCATATGTAATCAAAAGACAGCTTGCATAGCCAAATCAATTCTAAGCAAAAACAAAGCTGGAGGCATCACACCACCTGACTTCAAACTCTACTACAAGGCTACAGTAATCAAAACAGCATGGTACTGGTACCAAAACAGATATATAGACCAATGGAACAGAACAGAGGCCTGGGAGGCAACACCACACATCTACAACCATCTGATCTTTGACAAACCTGACAAAAACAAGCAATGGGGAAAGGATTCCCTGTTTAATAAATGGTGTTGAGAAAACTGGCTAGCAGTGTGCAGAAAGCAGAAAGTGGACCCCTTCCTGACACCTTACGCTAAAATTAACTCCAGATGGAATAAAGACTTAAACATAAGACCTAACACCATAAAAACTCTAGAAGAAAACCTAGGCAAAACCATTCAGCACATAGGCATAGGCAAGGACTTCATGACTAAAATGCCAAAAGCATTGGCAACAAAAGCCAAAATAGACAAATGGGATCTAATTAAACTCCAGAGCTTCTTTACAGAAAAGAAACAATCATTAGAGTGAACCAGCAACCAATAGAATGGGAAAAAATTTTTGCAGTCTACCCATCTGACAAAGGACTTATATCCAAAATCTACAAAGAACTAAAACAGATTTACAAGAAAAAAACATACAGACCCATTCAAAAGTGGGTGAAGGATATGAACAGACACTTTTCAAAAGAAGACATATATGAGGCCAACAAGCATAGGAAAAAAATGCTCATCATCACTGGTCATTAGAGAAATGCAAATCAAAACTACCTTGAGATACCATCTCATGCCAGTTAGAATGGCAATCATTAAAATATCTGGAGACAATAGATGCTGTAGAGGATGTGGAGAAATAGGAACACTTTTACACTATTGGTGGGAGTGTAAACTAGTTCAACCTTTGTGGAAGACAGTGTAGCGATTCCTCAAGGACCTAGAAACAGAAATTCCATTTGACCCAGCAATCCCATTACTGGGTATATATCCAAAGGATTATAAATCATTCTGTTATAAGGACACATGCACACGTGTGTTCAATGCAGCACTGTTTACAATAGCAAAGACTTGGAACCAACCCAAATGCCCATCAATGATAGACTGGACAGGGAAAATGTGGCACATATACACCATGGAATACTATGCAGCCATAAAAAACGATGAGTTTGTGTCCTTTGTAGGGACATGGATGAATCTGGAAACCATCATTCTCAGCAAACTGACACAGGAACAGAAAATCAAGCACCACATCTTCTCACTTATAGGTGGGTGTTGAACAATGAGAACTCATGGACACAGGGATGGGAGCATCACAAACTGGGGTCTGTTGGGGCAGACTAGAGGAGGGACAGTGGGGGATGGGGAGTTGGGGAAGGATAAAATGGGGAGAAATGCCAGATATAGGTGATGGGGATGGAGGCAGCAAAACACATTGCCATTTATGTACCTATGCAACAATCCTGCATGTTCTTTACATGTACCCCAGAACCTAAAATGCAGTAATATATATATATGTAAATTCAAATGCAGATTTCAATGTTCACTCCTTTTCATTCTTCCTTCACCTCTCTATCTCGCTCTCTATTTTGCTCTTTTTCTTTCCCCCACCTTGTTTCTCTCTCTCGTTTTTTTGTATACAGTTTCTCAGTAAAATATATTTTATTAGATTTTATAACAAACAAACTTATGAAATGCAGATATACAAAAAGGAAAAATAAGAAACATGCATAATTCTACTACTGAAAAACAAATGCTACTAAAAGTTTGGTATATAAACTTTTGAATGTTTCTCACTGCCCTTGCATGAGTGTCTGTGTAAATATAATCTCCAACTTTGCAGAGAAGTACAAGAATTGTTGCTAACTTTAATAAACTTCCAAAAGATTTCAAGAGCAACTTCTCTGCCATTAGAATATACTCAGAAAGTCAAGAAAATATTTTAATCCATTCCAAGAGCCCCATATTTATTGGGTCTATGAGAAAGAAGTTTACAGCATTTGTGTTTTTATAAGAAGAGTAGATGGCCATTTGGGGACAAGTCATGTGTCATTTGGAATAACCGCAATAGGTGGGAAAATGCCTCAGATTCTGCTGTAAGGCTAAGAGCCACAGGAGCTTTTAGTTCCATCACTGGTTGAACATTTAGTAGACATCAATTTCATATACAATCTTATGGTCTGCACTGGGAAATGGCAAAAAAGTATAAGAAATTATCTCTCACCTGAAGAAATGTATAGTGTAGATTTCTTAAAAATTCAGTTTTATAACTCATTTTTCAAACTAAAATCTTATGCTAAAAATAATATATTGAATAGATCAAAGCAGATTATTATGGTAGATGCAGAGATAGATGGGCCTGGGGACCCATTCATCCATTTTCCTCAAGTACCACATAAGATCCCCACACACTATAGAGTGAAAACCAATAGCTACAGGAGATAAATGAAAACATTGACAGTCAAGGTTTGTGAACATAAATGTGGTTGGTCATGGTAAAGAAACCACAGTTAATACAGTCCTTCTGCGTGCTGGGTGCTCGTTCTGGAGCTTTGACTCTATCAATTAACTTAATCCTCACAACAGTCTCAATCTGTATGTGTAATGAATCTGGGTTTGAAAATACAAAAATGATGTGTTCAATATATCTCATAGCTATATTTAGCAGGACTGAGTTTCAGATGCAAGTCTAACTGACTCCAGCATTCATGACAACTCTTACACCTAAATAGAATGCAAGATTTGAATAACTATACACACACACACAAACGTGCATGCACACATGCACACACAGGATATGCATAATTAATTGTGAAATGAGAGGTTAACAGTCAGGTTTGATGTGTCTTGATCAGTGAGGGGAAGCATTTACATAGAAATTCTGAGTGTAGTCATTCAAGTATGACATAAAAGGGAATGGATTGCCTGGTAGATTATGATGAATGAGTCAAGATAGAGATTTGCGGATATATTACACAAACTGTGTGTGAGAATGGATGAGGATGGGCAGAGGATGGAAATGTTTGTTGTTAGAATATCTGCCTGGAGGAAGAAGGACTTGATTTAGAGTTAAAATAATACTTGGTAGCTTCAAAGGATCTCCTCCCAAATATTTATTAATTACTGTGTTGTTTTAACATATGTCCACAAATTCTTTGATACTCCTCCCTCCAGGTGGTAGAAATTAATATTCCTTCCCTTGAGAAGCTAGACTTAGTGTCATGCTTCTCTGAACAGAGTATGCGGAAGAAAACATAGTAACAAACAGACAGACACCATCTTAACCAAGAGATCAAAGTTAACATCACCAGCAAGGAGTCGTATTGATATTATGCTCAATGATGCTATGAGAAAGGCATTTGCCTAGGTGGCATCCTTCTCCCTCAATCCATAACTTCATCCTAAACATGAGAACACCGGTCATGGTACTTCTAGATTAAAGTACATTGTACAAAATAACTGACCACTACTTTTCAAAAGGGTCAATGTTATGAGAGACAAGAAAATACCAAGACACTGTCCAGACTGGGGAGACTGAGGAGACATGGTGATCGATACAATGTGATGTTCTGGAACAGGACTTTAGTAGAAAAACTGGAGAAATATTAATAAAGTAGTTTAGTTGACAGTATTGATCTATGGCTATTTTCTCAGTTTTTTGTTACAGATGGATTTGTATTTCAAAGATAAAACAAAGGTGCTTTTTAGAATTACTGACATAGGGCATAACAAATTTCCCTATACCTAGGGATCTAGTTTGGGGGTCTCAATTCTGTGTTCTTAGATTTGATTAATGTAAGATGTTAATATTAGAAGGAAGCTGAGTGCAGGATACATAAGAATAATCTTTGTAAATGTTCTATAAATAAAAAATTATTTTACAATAAGAAGCTTAGCTCTCTTTTTTAAAAAAAAAAATGATGGTTGAAATATGAATGAGTGTAGAGGAGTTAGAGAATGTTTCCAGTTGGAGGAATAGCATACATAAAGGCACAGAGGCTGAAAAGTGTGAGACGAGTTTCAAGGATGAGTACATTTACTTGGTTTAAAAGCAGCCTAGGAACCAAGTACGTATAAGGATTTAGCCAACCTAAGCCCTAAAAGATGCTCTAGGGGCAGATTGCAAAATATCCTGTGATTAAGATTGAGAATTTTGCCAAAAAATATACACCATGCACTTTTAAAAGTATTTGAGGTCACTAAACTAATAACAAAAAGGGGACAGAACCCACAAATGAAGCAGTAGAATGAATGTTACAAGATATAGGTAGTAAGTTCAGCACCATAATAGGGCACTGAATTAAGTTTTTCTGACACTTAAAGCATAAAAGAAGTAGATTGTATTGTTGCCATTTCCTGATCAAAAAAAAAAAAAAAAATGCTACGTCGTTCTTTTGCAGAAGCAAAAAAAATTCTTTACTATTTCTTTTAAGGTAGGAAAAATCATGTAGGCCGTTTTTTAGTTCATTAGTGACCAGACAAGGAAGTTTTCAACGTTGTGAAAGACACGAAGAGCCTGTTCAGATAGATGATCCTTGCAAAGGTCTTTGCAAAAGTACTTCATGTTTACAGTCAAATTGTAATTCATTGAAGTCATTCTTGCAACATCTGAGATAATGTAAACCAACTGGTTTGTTTTATGACTACCTAAATTGATTCTGAGAAAATTTCCCTGAAGAATTGAAAAGAAGAAATAGTTAAAGCATCACTTTTATCACACCTCTGTCTTATTAAAGAGCTTACAATGATTCTCCATTACCTGCAGGTTTGTAACTAAATATTCCATAGTAGAAAATTTGTACCTCTAAGACTTGTAGAGTGTTCCTTCATAAACTATTTGTAGCATTTGTTGTAGGTTTACATATTACTAACATTATTGGCAAGCACCTTCATCCATTTCTGCTACTATAACAAAATATCTTGGACTGGGTCGTTTATATATCATTCAAATTTGTATCAGTCAGTTCTGGAGGCTGAGAAGTCCAAGATCAAGGCACTTCTAGATTTGGTGTCTGGTAAGGGCTTGCTCTCTGCTTCCAAGATAGTGTCTTGTTTCTGCATCCTGAAGAGAGGGATGAATGTTGTGTCCTCACATGGCAGAAGTGGCCAAAAAAGCCACTTTTGTGCCTTTTGTAAGGCACTAATCCCATTCATGAGGGCAGAACTTGCATGACTTAATCTTTATCTCCTAAAGGCCCCACCTCTTATTCCCATTGCACTGGAAACTAAGTTTCAACATGAATTTTGGAGGGACAGAAACATTCAAACCATAGCAACAAGTATCTAGAGGATATGTTAAAGAAGGCATGGAAAGAGGCTTGGTTGAATGGGACTGAGAAAGGTGTACATGCCATAGAGATGATGTGTGATGTTACTAGGGTGTTCCTAGCACCAGGTGATATATGTTTGCCTGGGAAAGTAATGACGGGACTAAAAATGATGATAGACATTATAGAACTTCCTTCATTTATTAAAAATAAATGCATTTGTTGAGAACCTCCCTCTGCCCTGAATTCTTAGGATACGTCAATACACAAAATGCATAAAGACAGACTGCCCTGTGATACTTACAGTGAATGGAAATAGCAAACAATTAGATGAATAAGTAAGTTTTGTAGTGTATCACTTGGAGATGATAAGTGCTATGGAAAAAGAAAAAAAAAAAACAGAAGAAGGTAAAGGAGATTGGAAGTGCAGTGGGGACGGGTTGCAATTTTAAATAGGTGTTCAGGGAAGCCTTGCTAAGAAAGTTAAATTTAAACAATGTTTAAAGGAAATGAGGCAGTTAGTCATGTAGATATATAAGAAAAGGTTCTCATCAGAGGGAAAAGCTAGGGCTGAGGTGCAGCCAGAAGTTGAGAGCTGCAGGAGACGGGTAGGAGACAATATCAGGGAGATGATGTGGGGTCTGTGGGCCAGTGTAGGAGCTTTGGCCTTTACTCTGAGGTTAACAGGTAGTCACAGGAAGGGTCTGAATAGAGGACTTGATCTGGCTTAGGTGTTAAAGGTTTCTGATGGGGCGATGGGAGGACGTAGGAAGAGCAGTTTATGAAAGAAGACCCACAGAGCCATGGAATTAAACAAGGTCAAGTGCCAAGGACTGCTTATGAATAACCTCACTGAGCTGGCCCAAGAAACTTGTCAAAGCATCAAGCTGCCCAGAGAAGGGCTCTTTCCTAGTTATCCCAGTTGCGTGTTTCTTAGGCTGGTAAGTTGGACTAGAGGTCAATTCCTGGGTGTCCTGGTGATCACGGAGCTGGCTGACTTCCTCACTCACTCAGATTTTAGTCCTGTGGTCATATGTGGCTGCCATATTTTCTTTTTCTTTGAAGATATGAAGAGCCTTTAAAATCTCATGTATGGCTTTTTTTTTTTTTTTTTTTTCTTTCAGGGCAGAGACATTCACAGAGGACTCCATCCCCGGAAAAGGCTCTATTCCTTTGTCCCTTGGGGCCTTGGAGTTCATTCCCAGTCTAGGGAATGAGAACAGTCAAGCCTTTATTTGGACAAGGCCTGTCTGTTTCCTAGATTTTTTTAAAGTGATTCTAACATGATCATGCTGGGGAGAAGCATGTCTTTTTAACAATTAAAGAGGAGTTAAGGAGGTTGGAACTAGCTCACCTCCAGACAGGTCTTTAGAGAAGCGCTGCCCAATAGCAATATGCAAGCCATACATGTAATTTTAACTTGTCTAGTAGTCACATTTCAAAATGTAAAAAGAAACAGTACAATTAGCTTTATTTATTTATTTTGGAACAGGGTCTCACTTTGTCACCCAGGCTAGAATGCTTCGGTGCAATCATAGATCACTGCAGCCTTGAACGCCTGGGCTCAAGCTATCCTCCTGCCTCAACCTCCTTAGTAGATAGGACCACAGGTGCACACCATCACACCCAGCTAATTTTTTAACTGTTTGTAGAGACAGTGTCTAACTATGTTGCCCAGAGTGGTCTTGTCCACCTGGCCTCAAGCAATCCTCCCGCCTCAGCCTCCCAAAGCATTGGGATTACAGGCATGAACCACCACATTTGATTAATTTTAATAATATATTTTATTCAATTCAATAGGTCTAAACTATTTTTTCAATATGAAAAACTATCAATATAAAACTATTAAGAATATATTATCTAAATTATTTTCAGGCTACGTCTTCAAAATCTGGTATGTATTTTATACCTCCAAGCACCTCTCAGTTCACCCTGGTCCCATTTCAAGTGCTCAGCAGGCACAGATGGCTAGTGGCTATTGTACTGGATAGCACAGCCCGAGAGCTACAGATTCCAAGATGCTTGTGTTTCTCTAAGTTGACCAGCTTTGCACAGCTGTTTTGTGCAGCAAGTGACTAATGATTTAAAACTTTGTGAAACTGGAATGTGGTATCACATGGTAGCTGAGAAGCAGAGACACCTTGATCACATCCTGTTCTCCACTGCAAGTTATCTTCTACTCTCCACACTGAGAACATGTATAAATGAGAAAGAACTTTGTAAACAGAGAAGTGTTTTGCCCAAGTTTATTACTATTATTAAACTGCTGGCTCTATCTTTAGAGCTCTATCTTTGGCTATCCCAGCCAGTATGTATTTGAAGAGTGAAAAGGCACGCAAAGAGCAGAAAGTCTGCCTATGATAAGAGTGGGTGACTCTTTCCAGGGCTTTAGCCCCAGGAAGGTGGAACACTCTAACACGGGGTAAACAGATCTTTATGTGAACCAGGTTTTCTCTACTTGCTATTGTCAGGGTAATTTATGGCTAAGGTTTGGTGTGTTTTTCACCAAGGCAATTTATTTCCAGCCCCTGTCAAGGGTCTCCATATTGCCTGTCAATGATTACCGGTCCTGGCTGAGGGAAGTCTTTCCAGCAAACACAGCCAGCAGAGTGACAATTCGGGCTTCAGCAGATGCTTGCACTAGGTGGGCTGCATGCTGTAGGGTGCAGAAAAAGCAGGTGAGAGCTATTTCCATACCACATATAGCATTCTTTTTACTTCCTTCAACAGTCAAATTCAGGCTGTTGAACAAATTCGGGACAAAGTGCAAAAATTGCCAAGCAGGCTAAATCAATAACAAGGATGTTGAGGACAATAGAAGAAAGGATTAAGGAAATATACAGATATTTTACTGGACTGCAAGCATCTTGAGGATTGGATCTATTTTGATACCTCCCCCTCCACCTGTGTTGAGTGAATAAATTATGTAATTAATACATTGTATTATTATTTGGCTCAAGATAACAATCGACTCAAATGCTATACCTTTCACAAAGTGAAGTTATAGAATTCCAAAGACTGTATAATTGGACTAGGTGACCTTTAAAGTCTTTACTGAGACTGTGATTCTGTAATTTGACAGGATATGTGCTAATGAGTATCAAATGTCTTTAGGCTTGAAAAATGCAAGCTTTGATTGAATTTGGGGTTAGCTATTAAAAATAATACTTGTGAGATCCAAGATGGCTGATCACTAGCAGCTCAGGCTCCTAGCTCCCAGTGAAAGCACAGAGAACGAGAGGACGCCACACTTTCAGATGAATATTTGTTGCTCATGGACCAGGAGATTCCCAGCAGAGGAGCCCCACGTGTCGCCAGGGCGACTCTTGTGGCCAGCGTGGTGGTTTTGCTGGTGCCTTAGCGCGCCAGTTTTTGGTGCAGAGTCCAGAGATTCCCGGGCAGAAAAGCACCATCAATCTTAACACCGCTATTTTGGCCGGCGCAGAGGACTGCTCAGATTTCGGCGCTGGGAATCAACAAGTTGGACGTCTGCTCAGAGACCTAGTTAGAAAGTCGGTAATTACAAAGACAACAGACGGATAAATATATAATGAAGGGAAGAAATCAGTGTAAAAAGGCAGAGAATACTCAAAATCAGAATGCCTCTCCCTCTACAGGGGATTGCAATTCCTCATCAGTAACGGAACAAGGCTTAATAGATTACACGGGTGTTCCAATAACAGAAGCAGGCTTCAAAACGTGGGTGATAAGAAACTTCTGTGAATTAAAAGAACTTGTTCTAACCCAATGCAAAGAAACTAAGAACCTTGAAAAAAGGTTTGACGAAATGTTAACGAGAATGGACAATTCAGAGAGGAATATAAGTGAATTGATGGAGCTGAAAAACACAACACGAGAACTTCGCGAAGCATGCACAAGTTTAAACAGTTGATTGATCAAGTAGAAGAAAGGACATCAGAAGTCGAGAACCAGCTCAGTGAAATGAAACGAGAAGACAAGATTGGAGAAAAAAGGATGAAAAGGAATGAGCAAAGTCTCCAGGAAATATGGGACTATGTGAAAAGACCTAATTTACGTTTGATAGGTGTACCTGAATGTGATGAAGAGAATGAATCCAAGTTGGAAAATATTCTTCAGGATATCATTCAGGAAAATTTTCCCAACCTGGCAAGGCAGGGTAATATTCAACTCCAGGTAATACAGAGAACACCACAAAGATATTCTTCAAGAAGACCAACCCCAAGGCACATAATCGCCAGATTTATTAGGGTTGAAATGAAGGAGAAAATACTAAGGGCAGCCAGAGAGAAAGGTCAGGTTACCCATAAAGGGAAACCTATCAGACTTACAGCAGATCTCTCAGCAGAAACCCTACAAGCCAGAAAAGAGTGGGGACCAATATTTAACATCCTTAAAGAAAAGAACTTTCAACCCAGAATTTCCTATCCAGCCAAACTAAGCTTTATAATCGAAGGAAAAATTAAATCTTTTGCGAACAAACAAGTACTTAGAGAGTTCACCACCACTAGGCCTGCTTTACAAGAGCTTCTGAAAGAAGCACTATACATATAAAGGAACGACCAATATCAGCCTTTCCAAAAATATATCAAAAAGAAAAGAACATTAACACAACGAAAAATTTACACTAACTAATGGGCAAAACAGCCAGCTAGCATCAAATGCCAGTATTAAAGTTATATATATTCTAATCGATAAAAAGCCAAAACCCATTGGTATGCTGCATCCAGACCCATCTCACATGCAACGATACACAAAGACTCAAAACAAAGAGAAGGAGGAAGATTTATCAACCAATCAGAGAGTAAAAATAAACAAATAAATAAAAAGCAGGAGATGCAATTCTCGCCTCTGATAAAGTAGACTTTAAAGCAACAAAGAGCAAAAGAGGCAAAGAAGGACATTACATAATGGCAAAAGGATCAATGTAACAAGAAGAGCTAACGATTTTATAGATCAACGAGACAGAAAATTAACAAGGACATCCAGGACTTGAACTCAGACTTGGAACAAGTAAACTTAATAAACATTTATAGAACTCTCCACTTCAAATACATAAAACATACATTACCACCTCACACCTATTCCATAAGTGACTACATAATTGGAAGTAAATCACTCCTCAGTAATTGCATAGCATTTCATAGGTTTAAATGAAATATTGGTTGGCTGCTCGTTTGTTATTTTCTTCCCTTATTCCTTCCTGTTTACATCAAGTATAATTATTGGTATAAAAGAGGTTTTCAATACCCATTACTAAACTGCATTCTAGCCTGGGCAAGAAAGCAATACTCCCATTCTCTCTCTCTCTCTTTCTCTTCCTTTTTCCTCCTCTTCTTTATTCTTTTTCTTTCTTTCTTTCAAAAAAAAAATAATAATACTTGTTCTTTTTTTCTTGGCCCACTCTAGTCCAAGAGCTGGGACCAAACTAGTGTGGATATGAGACTGTACTGAGTGAGGAGGATCTTCTGTGATTTGGGTTAGTGAATAAGCACTGGATGATGAAGTCCATGATATTAGGCACTGGCCCTGAATTTTTGTGTCTTGGGCAATAACTTCACCTCTGTGGGACCCAGTGTTTATAACTGGACTGGATGATCTGTCAAATCCCACAGGCTCTGACTTTTTAAATGAGTTTAAGTAGAGAAGCTGCCCAGGACTACAATTTTGCCCACGCATTTTGACACATACCTTTAGATCCCATAATTCCCCAGGTATCATATGGGATGCTTTTGCTATCTCCAGCTTCTCAGCTCAGTATAAATGTGGAGAATGATTCATATTGGCACAGTGAAGGTCATCAAATTCCAGGAAGTCCTGGACATTCTGGGAAGCTCAGGAGAGGACCCATTTATTTGAAATGTGGAGAGTTGACAGGTTCAGGGGCAGACATTCCCAAAGGAGGATAGGGGAATAATTTTTCTCTAAGCAGTCTCTCCTCACCTAATCCACCACACAGCTAGAGTAGTTTTTTTGTTTTGTTTTTTTTTTTTTTTCAAAAAAAACAAAATCAGATCTAGTCATTCTCTAATTCACAAACCCTAAATGGCCTCTCAACACCTGCAAAATGAAGTATAAACACCTTCATAAGGGATTTCAGGCTGTCACCATCTGACTCCAACCCATCATTCCAACCTCATATCATGTTACATCCCTCCGTGTATGCTGGGTGATGTCTCAGTCCACTGGACATCTCATCATTCCTTAAATTAAACATGCATTTTTCCCCTACATCTGTGTTTTTGACTGCAGTGCCCTTCCTTGCCTTTATGGGTCTACTGAAATCTTTCTCATTCTTTGGCCCATTGTAATAACTCCCCTGATGTCTACAGTCTACCTAGTACATCTGACCCTTATAACATACCACTTACATCTAACTTAATTGTGCCTTTGATTAGAGTTCATTGTATAAATGTCTGTTCCCTCTTCTGCAGCTTTATTTTATGAGAGCTCTGATGACACAGATTATATCTTGGTAATTTTTGTTTTTCCCACAGTTATTATTATATGGTCTTGATCATGGTAGGCATTCAGGTGATATCTGTTGGATAAGGGAATGGGGAGGTGACTTGTGTCTCTAACTTGAGCTAGCTTTCCATCTGGCATTGGTGAGATAGGATTTGTGATAAATTCTTCACTGATTAAACAATTGGAGCCATTTGGAAGAAGGTCTTTGTGAGAGAAAGAACACTGGAGTAAGATTCAGAAGACTCGTGTTTGGATGCTGGCTGGGGAAGCAATGTACCCAGTGGATGGGGCAGAGAGTGTAGGTGGTCCCCTAGTATGTGTTCTCCCTTTCTCTCTTGGTAATAGAACACTCACGTTTTACCTGGGTTCATGACTATCCAGCTGAAGACTACATTGCTTAGCCACTCTTTAAACCAGGTATTAAAGAAAATGTGAATGGAAGACATGAGCAACATTGGAAGTGTGCCCTTAAAACACAGAGGAATGCCCTTCACTTCCTTCCCTCCCTGCTCTTCCCACATGTGGGAACAGAGAATCAGAAGGTGTGGCAAATTACATTTGACCATGAGGATGAGGGCAACTTCCTAGTGTTTGATGGAATCATCCATTCCACTTTCAGTCTTTTCTATCTTGGTGTCTTAGCAATCTTATCCTTCCAGTTGCTTAGGCTTAAAAACCTTAGAGTTTACCCTTGTTTCTTTATTCTCCTGAAGAAAGGTGTCTGATCCAGCAAATCCCATTGACTCTACCTAGAAATCAATCCAAAACCTACCCACTTCTCACCACCTCTGTTGGTCCCAGCCACTATTACCTTTTGCCTGGATTACTGCAATAGCTTTTTATGACCTCACTGCTTTCACCTCTGCATCCCTATCAGCCTTTTTTTCAATAGAGAAGCCAGAGTGATTCTTTTAAAACCCTAAGTCAAATAAATTCATACCCATTCCCACCCTTTTTCAAATTCTCCCAAGGCTTCCCACCTCACTCAGAGATGAGAGTTCTAACAGAGGCCTACAAAGTCCTGCCTGGTTTGGTCTCATTACCTCTGACTTCATCTACTACTTTCCACTCACTAATGTGCTCCAGCTGCTGAATAACTAACTCCTTGCTTTTCCTTGTACATTTAGCACACTAGCTCTTGGGTCTTTGCATTGGTAGTTCCCTCTTGCTGCTTCTAGTCTAATGAAGGAGCCAAACAATAAACAGAATACCCATATTTATATCAACATCTATGTTATGTATTTATATGTTTTGTATTTATTCGTATTTATTATGTAGAATTTATTTCCTAAATGTTTATAGCGTAAGAAATGGAGGCAGGTGCTATAGAGAATAAACTAGGGAAGGAGGACAGAGAGTGCTGGGGGTTTGCAATTTCAAATAGGAGCCATCAGAGAAGCCTTTACTCATAAAGCAAAATTTGCATGATGACCTGACAAAGAAGAGGAGGCAAGCTGAGAGTTCTTGGAAAATTACATATTTTGTTTGCCAGTCAAGATGGGCTAACCTGTGCTGTGGCAACAAACATCTTATGGCTTTAAATGTCAAAGGTTTATTTCTTGTTCAAAGTAGATGTCCATTCTACCTCATCAGGGAGCTTTGTTTGATGTTGTCCTCACCCAGGTACAAAAGTTCTACTGCTTTTGTAGTAGGTTACAGAGGTAGAGGATAGGTTACAGAGGTAGCGGATAGAAAGGGCTGGGGAGTCTCATACTGGCAATTAAATGCTCCAGCCTGAAAATGACACACATCACTTCTGTCTACACCCATCAACCAGAAGAGGTCACATGGCCCTGCCCAACTTCAAGGTGGCAGGGAAGTATAATCCTCCCAAGTACTTGAAAGGGGGAGGAAAACAGGATGCAGACAAACAATAGAAAATCCTACAACATTTAATAATCTGCTTTTTCCACATAATAAGATATCACAAAAAAATCTTTCTAAGATCATCAATGTACATATATCATCAATTAAAACATCTTTTATTAAGGGAAATTCCAAATACAGTATACAACACAAAACAGGATACCACGATGAACCCACAGGTATCCCTCGCCCTTCAACTCACCACTGTTTCTAAGCACTGAAACTGTTAGTATTGTACAAACAAGCTTTATTTATCCAATCACCAGCATTGGACATTTAAATATTGCCAATTTTTTGTGACTATAAATTATACTTCCCTGGACATTCTTACTCATAATTTCTTTGTCACTGTGTGATTATTTCTGTATAATAAAACCTGTGGCCCTTCTAATCACGACTTCCCAGACTCACCTTGCTTTCTACCAACTGACTTCCTGAGTCACTCAGTGCTTATTCCCCCAGCAGGGTATAGTCCCAGGATAAAGGAAATGGCAGGGCAGCAAGTCATGCCCAAGCAATATATTTTTCTGTCTTCAACAATGCTCTACACCAATATATAGTCCAAGAAAAATATGATTGATTAATACATAACTTATCAGACTTAGAATATGATTTGTTATTTAATTAGAAAAAAAATTTTAATCACCAAATGCTCTACTTGCTAACATAAACCCCCTTACTGGAATGAGTACTTTGAGTGAGGGCAGCCTTGCAGTTTGATAGAAAGACATAGACCCTGGTGTCAGGCACAAGCTCCACTATCTATAAGCTGTGAGACCTCAGTCAAGTTACTTGGCTTCTACAAGCCTCTATTTTTCCCTATTTGTGTAGTGGCAATTCTAACTCAGAGATTTGTTGTGGCAAGTCAATAACATGGTGTTTGTAAAAATATCTATTACTGGGGTTGGCAAATGGTAGATGCACAATATGGAGGCATATGGTGAGTGCAAAAAAGAGAATAAATATTTTTTATTCTCTTTCTCTTTTATTTTCAGGATAATACTCAAGGCATGAGCACTGCAGTAATTTTGAATGAAGGTGTTCACATTATAGTTCTTAGTAAGTACATGTCTTCCAGAGGACACGTTCAACAATTGTTAAAATTAGTTCAAAATTAGTGTTTTTCCATGACATCAAAATTTGGAAAATTCTTTCAGGTAAGCCTTTTATTTGGAAAATCCCCATTCCCTCATTTGCAGGAGCCAAGTGCTATTTACCCCAGGACCCAACACCTTTCAATATGTTATTTTCAATGTTAATAAATGATTTAGTTCATTTCCTGTTTTCCTCTGCTCACCAACCTGCCAGCAGCAATCACAAGCCAGCCTTAAAATAACTGCAGTGGTAAACAACTGATTCAAATTATTAGTAGGATATCTGTAATTGTGTTACACAGTCAACCCCATTGGAAATAGGCAGACATGGCTCCAAGCATGCAGCTGGGCAATTTTGTGAATGCAAGTGAAGAATCGTTTAGGAGGGCTTGGAAAGAAGGTTGTCATAAAACCTTAAAAGATGCATTCAATCAAAATGTTTTTTTCTTTTCTTCTTCTCAAAAAAATAAAAAAAATGATGTTGGTTGCACAACCTTGTAAATACACTAAAAACTACTGAATTGTATACTTTTTTTAAAAGTTAATTTTAGGTTATGTGAATTACATCACAATTTCTTTTAAAAGGATTTAGCCTTTTGGGAACTGATGCCAGAAAAAGAGACTTCTCCTTCTTCTCTCTGTCCTATCACTCTCCTCCCCTCAGGTAACGCACAGCACCAAGTGAGGTTAATTCTGTTAAACTGATCAACGTTAGTGCTTACCCAGAACAGTTTAACCTCAAAAAGTAAGGCCATTACCCTTTTTTTTTTAAATAGCTGTGATGCTACTGAGACATCATTGCGGGTTGTGACTTGCTACTTTCTTCCAAATGCCTCTCAGATCTACCTGTGACTTTCTGTCTCCATTATCATAAAAAAGATGTATTCAAGTTTGGTAAAACAGAAGGCTCTGTCTTGCTCTTGTCTGTCCCCCAGAATGCCTGGCCCACATCTGGTCCACAGTAGGAGTTAATAAGTATACTTGGGTTGAACAGATGCCAGAGGAGCAAGTGTTTTCCTTCCCTAAATTATTTTTTCAAGACCATTCTTATATTTTTAGTAGTTTTCCTCATTTGGGGTTTCTTTACTCCCATTGCCAAACTCTTCTTTATATTTCTCACTGTACCTACTGGAGAGGCCAGCCCTCAGAGAGAGTTCAGTAAATATTTGTTGAATGAACAAAAGGTACAAAAGGTTTTCTGCAAAAGATATAAGAGGCTAAGCTTTATACGTTGTATGAGAAAAAGAAAGACAGAGACGTGGAAGGGAGAGATGAAAGGCATGCCTTTGTGCACAGACATGTACAGATATGTACTTGCATATATGATTTTAAAGGTGCTCCCCCACCAAATGGGATGTTAGATCACACTTACACACTAAGATGTGTACTCATTACTTATAGCTTTGTCATGTTGAAGCTTAATTAAGAAAACTCAAAGCATTATTCAAATATGGTTTATGAACAGTGATTTTGATGACTTTCGTTGTGTTTTTTTCATCATTATTGCTTTAAGATACACATAAACCTTTTTTCCTTCTCCAGTTTTTGTCCATGCTGGTGAAATGTGATACTTTTTCATATTCTTGGGTTCTTTTGGAATCCAGACTTTTCACTTCCTCCACATCTGCTATGAAACCGAATATTGATTAATGTGACCTGTAAACCTAACCACTTAAGAGAAGCCAATGACCAATTTCTATTCCTGGATTTTAAAGAAATTTCTATCATTTTTTTCCAGTATCTGTCTTCATGTGTCTTTTTCAGTCAATCAACAGATTAAAGGAAAATTTAGTAAAGTTCTCAGCTCCATCTGAGGATTAAATTCCAAGCCTTTTTACTAACATTAACCTAGACCATTTTACTAACTTCCGGATAAAATGTTTCTAACCTTGCCTTTTTTGTCCTATAAAAAATTACAATGTGATATGAAAATATACAAAACCTAAGCATCTCCAAAAGGTAGTTCTTATTTCTTTGAAAGATTCATAAGTATGACAAATAATAATTAGCAATAAAACAAGGCCATCAGTCAGTGATTCCACAGGAAGAAAATAAAGAAAAAAAAATTGTAAGCCTTAAGGGTCTGATATTCTGACTTGGAATAGTGAAAACAATGCTTGCTAAAGACTTGGAGAGTGACTCTTCAGTGATAGGACTACTTTGTCCCAAACAGAGTAGGCTATACAAAGAGGCTCAGCATTAGAAAATTCCAGAAGGAGCTATTTATATAGAATACAATGAGACCCCAGACATTGTAGTTGAGCAATGAGATCTGAATGTATGCATATAAATGAGCAGAGTCTTCCTCAAAATAGTCACCTCTGTAGACAGCATGCTTAATCCAAAACATCACGTTGTTCGAAACTTTGGAATTACCTTGTCTATGTTATATTCTTTGGAATGCCCTAATAGCTGCAAATAATCCTTCAGTAATGGATTTGACATTTGTAAATTTAAAAAATGTTCAGGTACCAAATTTCATCTGAAGAGTACAACCTGAGGAAATATCATGTTTTGGGTTAAAAAAAAAAGAGAAAAAATTCTAAAGTGTTTGGAATAATTTTTCTGTGTGATTCCAGTGACTATGAAAGCTTTTCCCGAGAAGATAGAAGAAGGCTAGGAGCAAAGGAAACCTCAATAGAAATAGCACGTGGCTTCCCAATCTAATTTTGAAGGGAACAATGTTAATTTGAATATTTTATATATTTTTCCAATTCTTATTTTATTAGTACCACATGCAAACTCTAGTTTGAGTGCTAGTGTTGGGACCTCAGTCTTCCCAGGGGTAAAAAATGGGAAGCATGTGCTTTAAGGAGACTGTTTCTGACAATGTATAAATTAAGAGGTTGTTCTGGAGATTTCAGATGACAATGTAGATGGAGAATTTTCTTGGAAATGCCTCTGTCTTAAGGCAAAGTACTTGATCGCCTCCCCCAATTCATTTTGGGCTTATCAATACTAAAAATCTACGTTCAATATCACCATTTGGCAGAAGGGGTGTCTAGGGGGAGCAATTATGAGTTAACATGATTCCTAGAAAGTTGTATTGTCACACTTCACCTGTTGATTATAGATAACAGTTCTATACAAGATTTCCAATGGTGGACAAAAATAATCAATCAACGGACATCTTTCTCTTGATCCTTTTGGTTCCATAATGAATCCAAGTATTAATTAAGCTGAACATGCTGGACTTCCCTGTAAAGCAGGAAAGCACCCTTGATTTTAGAGGGGAAAGCCACAAACAGAGCAAATAAAATCAGTCTTTACCTGCAGCATTATTTCTTCTACCAACAGAGAAGCTTCCCTATTACCTAGTTTGCTTCTTTTGGAAATAAAATCTGTTAAGATTAGTCAGGGCAGAGTGAGTTGTATGGGATATATGTGTTCTGTCTGTCTTGTTTTGGTCTACTATTGTCATGGAACTCACAGGATCATAGGAGGCAGTGTTGAGTGACCCCTTTAATGTCTAGACAGATATTCATAATGAAATAGATGTCTGGCTCTTGAAGCTAACTTCCTAGTCTGGAGGTATTTTGGTTTACAAAGGCCCAAATAAGAATGGATAACATTGTCTTGGGTGAAGCCACAGAGACGAAGAGGAAAAATGAGCAGGGTATGTGGAGAGGGGAAGGAGATCTCCTGTTGAAAGTTAAAATGTTGTCACCTAAGGCAGAATACTGACTATAATAAGAATCCTGTGTGTTAAAATCATATCAACCTAGAAAACTTATTCTTTAAGTCCAGCTTTCCCAGACATCCAAATAACCTGCCTTGATCTTCTTAATGCCCCAATGTAATTGCAAGTTTTCTCAACAGCTCGTTTTCTTTTGGCATTCTTAGAACCCTCGATTTTTGCAAAAGCTAGAGCAAGCCTCTGGGGCTTCATATTACACAGCTTCCATGACCATTTTATGCATTTCTTTATAAGGAAAGCCAGTTGGGTGCTTGCTTTTTTCCTATTCACTCCCATCCCTGCCTTTTGCCAATTTTCCATACTGTTGAATAACATTTGAAAGGCTTTTCTCATGACTACTTCTGTCTTTTAATGAAAGTGCATCATCCATTGCTTGGGCAAATTTAATGACTCTGCTTTACCCACAAATGAGGATGAAACAGATTAAATAAAGTTAAAATAGAGTGAGCAGAGATGGTAGGACTTTGTAAAAACTCCTGTCATTTTTTTTCCTTTTAAAGCCTTACAGTCATTTACCTGCCAGGTGGAACTTATTTGGATAATACAGCACAGATGTACCTTGTTGTACTCAACAGATGAATTCCTGAAAAGCTGCATTTGATAGAATTTTTATAAATTGAATTACATTTTCCTGTAGACTTGCATTAAAGTAACAGAAGCCATTATCCACATTTGACTGATTTTCAATTGGCAGAGGTCTCCAACACTTGAGCTTCAAGTTTCTCAGCCAAATCTCTATGTCAAACAGTTAATGATCTGGAAATAATAAGCACTTATGTGAGCTAGGGGAGCACTATACTTAAAGGAAATTTGATTGTATTCCTCTGAAAGTAAAGAATCTCTATTCCGTGGTAAGAATTTTCACTTACAGAATGCTAGGTTATCAAGAACATTAGAGATGATGCAGACTAAACCTCTCTTTTTGCAGATGAGGGAAGTGAGACCCTGAGAGTTTATTTATTGGTGGCAGCAGGTAACAATATAATATAAAGAAAGAATATTCATGTTGAGGTTGACAGGCTTGAATTCAAATGTTCCCTTCCAACTGTACTAGCTGTTTGGCTTTGGGCAGGTTATCACAGCTTTCTAAGCCCAGTTTTCTCATCTTTAAGACAAGGGCAGTATGACCTACCTCTTAGGAGTTTTTTAAGAATTAAATGAGATAATGTTTATGAAGTGATCTAACACACTGCCTAGAATATAATAAGGGTTTAATGAATATCATCTCTTCTCCCCATTTTATCTTCTTTGGATTTTTAAAATGACATCTTTTTAAAATATGCATTTCTTTTCAAATTACAAAGATAATAATGCTTGTGGTTGAAGTTTAAAGAAGATCAAAGACTACAGAATAAAAAGCAACTTGTCCCTATTTGTTTGCCCATAGCCCCTGCCCCTTTCCCCAAACCACTTTCTAAAGGAAAGTACTGTTGATTGTTTGTTTGTTTGTTTGTTTGTTTGTTTGTTTTTGAGAATCCTGGTTCAGGAAAGTCCAGGAACCATATACCAGGAACACTATCCCTAAATGTTATTTGTATATATTTGTGAAGTTGCCACTTTTCCTCCAGAGCTCAACATGTGTTTATCAAAGCGTGAGGTTGGCAGCCAATATTCAGAGCAGGCCAGAAGTTCTGGAGTTGGCCCTCTGTCAGTCAGCCATAATTTTTATGCCAGTGTAAACCTTTGCTTGCTTGCTTCGGCCTGACCATCTCAGAATGACAAGCCCATCAGTAATGTGGGGAAATGTAGAATGCAGCTTGCCTTAAATGTCAGTGGTGTGGCTGCAATGTTGGCCTGACGTGGATCCAACCCAATTGCCCTTTATAATTTGTTGTGTTAACAGGCAGAGATGATAAAGGGAACAGTTGGGGGCCACCTGAAGAAAGACCGGCCCACTGAGGCTGTGAAGAGGACTTGCTCCTATGCAGGAAGGAGGGGATGCCAGGAGGCGAAGCTGGTGCCTTTCCTTTTCGAGTGGTGCTGTGATCCCGCAAAACTGCCTTAATCTCCCTCCCATTCTCCTCCTCCACTCCCTCAGGTTTACCTCAGGGCCGTCCCATCCTGTTTGTGTGTTACTTAACATTATCTGTCAGATAATCATAGTGTATTTATATAATTAACCTAATTGTGGGTAATTGTGCGTCGGCACTGTGTAATTATGAAACCTAGCCTCCAACACTGTGGCACAGTATGTAGGCAAGGAGACACCATACATGCAAAGCAGCCACTTGATCCTTCTTCCCATTCAGGAATTTTTCTCTTTTCAAGGTGCCAGAAAAGAAGAACAGACGTCTTTGTAAATCCATTATCTAGAAAACAAGGCTCCTGACAAACATGTTTGCAGAAAAACAAGGGGTTTGTAAAGAGTCTTGTGTTTTGGCACTGGAAGTCAAAATGTGCAGGGGGAATGCTGTGTTGTTGCTGGAATTGCCAAAGGTTTTCTTTCTTACACTGAGCAACATGGGGGTGAAATTGCAATCTTGCAGCAGATTCTCTCACCCTGAGCAGTCCTATTGAGGGTGGCTTTGAACCCAGGCCTTGTATATGCTGGTATTTATATAAGCTCATTAGCATGGATTTGGATGTGGGATGGTTCTTCCTCTCCCAGATCATCTCTGGTCTCAGCCTAACTGCAAATGCCATATTCTGGGCTTCATACTGGTCATAATAGCAAACACATGTCGAGTGTTTAAAATCTACCAGGCCAGGCACTGCACTGACCATTGACATGAATTAGCTCATTGAATCCTCTATCTTTTTTTAAATTTACTTTTTGATATTAAATTTTTTTGTAGAGACAGAGTCTTGCTATGTTGCCCAGGCTGGTCTCAAACTCCTGGCCTCAAGTGATCCTCCTGCCTCAGGCTCCCAACCTGTTGGAATTACAGATGTGAGCCACCACACCTGACAATCTGTAAGAACCCTCTATCTTACACCAACCTTGTGGAGTGGGTACTGCATTTATCCAGATTAAAAGCAGATTAAAAACAAACAGCACAGAAATGACAAATGCTAATAGGGACAATGTTGCAGAGAATGTGTTTGTGACTCCCCAAAGTCACAAAACTAGTGAGTAGCAGAACTGTTAACAACACCTGGGTTTCCCAACTTTCTGTCCAGTATTTTTTCCATTACAGCTGATACATAAGCTTATCAAATGTGTACTTCTTACATCCATAATTACAGATTTATTGACTTTGAGCCATTGTCTTCAATTTATAATAAAGAAACTAAGGCCTAGAGAGAAAAAGGGACCTGGCCAGGATTATACAGCAGATAACTGGCACAGCCAGGTCTCCTGGCTAGGGCTACTTTTACCAATCCACAGGGCCTCATATATACCCAGCTTTAGTACCCTGGCTTTGTGGGCAGCCAAAACACTGTGAAAGTGCATTTGATTGTTCTCCTACCTGGAAATTAGGACACATTTTAAAATATAACTTGGAAAGTAAAAATTGTTATGCCAAAACTTGCATTTAAAGATGGTTCCCCCATAGCACCAGAAAATGTTAGATCTGGAAAGGCTGTTAGAGAACAAAGGGTCTATCACCCTCATGTTAAAGATGAGAAACTGAGGCCCAGAGGAATTAATCTGCAATATTAGTGTAATTTGCATTATACTAATGTCTCATCAGTGTCATTTGAAAACCAGGGAACAGCAGAAGCCTAGTAGACAAAAGCAAGTTCTTGGTCCTTTAATGAGCAATTCTTTCCCACTCACAAATCCCCTTTTGCTTGGAGTACTTATGGCACAGATAAAATGAGGTTTCATAAAGGGACACCAGCAGGAGTAAATGATGCCCATTATCATTATTCCTACATGAAGGAGGAAAGACTTGGTCTTTGTAGAGGATGCTCTTCAATGCTTGAGGGAAAAGATTCATACCAGGAAGGGAAAGCCTTGAGCTAAACTTTAAAAAGATAATCAGGGAAGAGGCAAGTTTGTGGACAGTGCTCCTGCAAGCTCTCTTAACCATATCATAGACAATGGGAAGTCTTCAGTGGTGACACCCAGGCTGGAAACTCAGAAGCCTACAGAACAGCAGGAACATAAAAGAAGACAATGAAGAGTGTCTCATCTCATCATCAGATCCAGGGATTGTAAAAGTATTGGCACGAATTTTTTTTTTCAAGAGAAGCTAGACAATTAAAAATTATATCTATATATTTAATTTTTAAAAATTAAAAATTAAATATATATATATATACATATATATGTATATATATATTTTTAATGCAGTGTAGGACAAACCCAAAAACAAAATTCCATATCTGAGGTCAGAGTTGACTGCTGGCCTGCCTCCATGTAACCTCAGTTTTGAAACTTAGCTGATCTGGCCAATCAGATCAGAGGTCGAGTCCTGGGTAGCTAAGGTAGGGCCAAAGAGCAAGGTGTGTGTGAGGTTCGTTTGGAGTCTCTGCAGAGAGTCAAATTGTTTTGAAGATCCAATTCCTCTTTCCCACCAGGAAGAAAATGCAATACATAGATGATAGTCAATGGTGTTTTATAGAAAGAGCACTGGCTTGGGAGACAGGTGTTCCATTCCTGGTGCCTCGTTTTTTGTTTAGTGACTGTATTAGTCTATTTTCATACTGCTATAAAAAACTTCCTGAGACTGGGTAATTTATAAAGGAAAGAGGTTTAGTTGACTCACAGCTCAGCATGACTGGGAGGCCTCGGGAAACTTAGAATTATGGCAGAAGGTGAAGAGGAAGCAAGGCATCTTCTTCCCAAGGCAGCAGGAAGGAGAAGTGCTGAGCAAAGTGGGAAGAGCCCCTTAAAAAACCAACAGATCTCATGAGAACTCACTAGCTATCATGAAGACAGCATGGGGGAAACCACCCCCATTATCCAATTACCTCCACCTGGTCTCTCCCTTTACTCATGGAGATTATGGGGGTTATAATTCAAGATGAGGTTTTGGTGGAGACACAAAGCCTAACCATATCAGTGACCTTGGGAGAATCATTTCTCTGTTTGACTCTGTGGTCTATAAATTAAGACCCCTTTCCCTGCATTAACTACCTCACAGGTTTATTGGTGATCAAGTAAGACAATGCTGTAAAAGTATTTTATAATCTGTAGCATGCTATACAAATAAGGAGTCTTAAAAATAATAGTATGTGACTTCAATGTGTTCTCTCATTCTAAAATAAAGTCAAAATGATGTTTATTTTATTCTAAAACCTAGAGCAATCAGGTATTATTAGTAATATCAAAAGGGATTATATTAAAGTTTAATATTAAGATGTTAACATCTGGTCTCAGGCTTTACTGAACCTTTCAAACTTTTAGATGAAGTTTTAGATAAAGAAGTATCAAACTTAAGTGAAAGTACTTTCAATGAATAAAATAACTTTGCCCTCCTGACAATGCTGGAAAAGAATGGAGAATATATTCAATCTTCATAGAGAGATAAAAAAGAACACAGTTAAGGAGATATTTTGCACTGAGCATATGAAGGAATCCATTTAGGATTGGTCTGTACCACATGAGTTAATTTTGTTTTAAATTAACAAAAGAAGGAAATAACTTTGCCTACCAAGTTCTTAGATTCCATTTCCCAAGCTGTAGCAATCAGTGTCCCAATATAAAACAGATGGTCACTCAAATGAGGGTATTTCAGGAGGACTTAGTGAAAGGATTATTACAAAGGTGTGGGCAAGAATAAGGGAAACCAACAAGAAACAGTGAAACACCTTGGTTCTATTAACAGCCTAAGGATTCAGAGTCATTACCATCCATATGTCCAAAGGAACAGAAATGGGGTAGTTACTGGAACCCAGAAAAAACTGTAACTCCAAGAGACAGTCATCTGATAAGAGCCATCCATGGCTTTGGTAAAGAAACTTGGGCACTGCTAAGCCATGATCTGATAAGATATGAACTGGAGAAATGATTACTCTGACCTGTCTCTTCTCTCTTCCATCCTACCTCACCTAGTCTCCTGTGGATATCTCTATTGGCCAGATCCAACTGGAAGCCAGTGTACAGGGCACCCTGATGATACAGTTCATGAACATCAGCATCTCTGACCACAGCAGGGTGGAGAAGGGTAGAGTGTGGCTCTGGAGGGACAAATGTGGAATACCCAGTGTAGAGGATCCATAACTTGTTGATACGAGATGTGCCGAGGAGATAATTTACAATCTTGGGTTTTGAATTAGGGAGCATGCATTTCTCAGTTTTAACATTCATTATCTATTAGCCATATAGGAAATTTTTCTCATCTAAGAAATTTTTAAGTAGAACCCATCTCTTAGATGGGTTAGAGTTTTTAATTCTCCAATTATGATTTTCCCATCTTGAAGAAGTCATTGGCCCTTCTGCTTGTCTTCTGCATAATAGGATACAAATATCTACCCAACAGGATTGTTGTAAGGACTAAACCAAATAGTACACTGGAAATAATTCAGCACGGTGCCTGGATCAAACGTTGGAGAGAGAAAATATTAGATCCAAAACTTCTTTGAGTTCAGACAAGATTAGTTTTTCAGAAGGAGCCTAAGATTTTAGTATTTGAATGACTTCTCCCATAGACAGAATGGGCTGGTGTAATTGACTGGTATTTCTAGGGTAAAAAGTCTTTCTAGGTTCTAGAGTCTGGAGATCCATTTAGGCTCATTCTATATTGTTTTATCATCATTCTTTAGAACCAATAGAGTATTTACTTTGGATGTTCACCTCAATTTTTTTCTAGCCAAGAGCTGAAAGAAAAATAGAGCTAATGTATATTTTCCCCAATAGGATGTAAGCTTCCCAAGGGCCTGGACTTTGTCTTGTGTTCTACCACATCTCCAGCTTCTAGCTCAAAATTGACACTACGTATGGATTGCTTTATAGTGAATGAATAAAAACTTTAAAAAATATGTTGAGAAATCAAGACATCTCTGTGAACCACAGCAATTTTCCAAAAATACATGTTAATTTTTCATTCACTTTCTGGGCATTTAAGGAACTAGGGAATAGTGTTCAAAGATATTGTTTTTTCTGAAATTGTCTCCAAAACTTTGACCTTGACTCTTATCACTGAAGAGCACAACATTCAGGAATCATTCTAAGGCCTCCAGTGAAGCCATTCCACCGACCTCATTGTTACAACATAATTGTGAGGCCTTAGGTAGAAGGCCTTCCAGGATTTTCTGGGGAATGGGGTTCTTTCTCACTATAAGAGATGCTTGTGGATGTACCATCTGGGAGGCAGAGACTTAGGCCTTCCATCTAGGAGCCATGGCTCCACAGGGGAGAAGAGCTGAGCACTGTTCAATGAGTAAGAATGCCAGTGTCTCTGTTGGCTCTAGCCCTAGGGATGTGTCTAGCTTTATGGTTGGGCCATTCTTCTTTCTGGGCTCTCAAACTCTTTTATGTTGTTATGTTTTAAGGGTTACCAAAGATGAAATTCTGTGTCTCATTTGAATTTATTGGTAAGTTAAAAACTTATTATTGTTTTTAGTCTAGTCTATGATGAAAACAGTGATTGGATTCAGGTAGATGGATTTGGTTACCTACTCATCAAATTACAGGTATTGATTGCAAGTTACTACACCTTAGCATCTGATACCCTTAAGATGTTTAAATAGACACTATCTCATTTCTTCAGGGGGTTAGCATTCCATAGCAAATGTATTTTCTAACTAGTTGCTTCCAGATAAACAGCATTAGAAGCATATTTCATGAGAGTCTACTAAAGCACCTTCTTTCCATACAGCATTCTGTTTCTTTCCCGTAAACTCTTTTCATAGTATTTGATGAAGATTATTATAAACACCTAAGTGTGATGCTAGTTCACCTTGTGGGTTAGATAATTCCCTTCATCTACATACAAATTTCCAGCCTATTCCCTTCCCTGAAATCTATACTCATATATCCAACAACCGACCTAATATTTTGACTTGAATATGTAACAGGTAGTTTGAACTCAACATGTCAATAATTGGACTCTTCGCTTTTCCCATTTCAATAAATGAAAACTCTGCTCTTACATTTGTTGATGTTGGAAACGTTGGGGTCATATTTGACTCTATTCTTTCCTTCACACCCATATTCAATTCCATAGCAAATTCTCTCAGCTTTTGCTTCAGAGTATTTCCAGAATCTGCCCACTCATCACTACCACTGCTACTACATTAGGCCAAATGTGATTACTTCTCACCTAGGATAGCCTCCAAATGAATCTCTTTGCTTTCATTCTTGAGCACCCCTGACTCTATTCTCAACAGAGTGACCAGGGTCATCCTTCTAAAACCTAAATCAGATCATGCCACTCTTTGCTCAAAATCCTCTACCAGCTTTCTCCACTTCCCTCTGATTTAAAGGAAAATCCTTAGAAGGGAAGAAGGTATCATCTATCTCCTTCTCTGATCTCTTAGCTCATTTATGCCTGAGGTTGCAGTTTTTTTGAATTTTTGCAATGAGACCTTGGCAATGACCTTGAGAAGCAGGCTACAAATAACTCCCACATGCTTCATGGTCCAATAATGGGACACTAGGCATAAATGGGCTATTTGACATCTCCTTCTTCTTTCTTCATTAATTATACCTCTCTTGCCACATTTCCCTTCCTACAGTTCTGTGAACATTCCAAGGATGATTTTGCCTCAAGGCTTTCTACTCTTGCTTTTTCCTTTGGCCTTACTTATTCCAAATATATTCCTTTATTATTAAAAAGACTTACTATGATAGAGCCCTTATCTAGCCATTCTTATAGTCCCTATGCTACTTACCCTACTTTATTTTTATCCCTGGCACTTAACACCACTTGATGCAATCAATCTGTCTCCTTCATTAGATTGTCAGCTCCATGCAGGCAAGAACTTTGTTTTGTTCACTAGCTCTGGTATACAGTGAGTGCTCAGTAAAGATTTCAAGAAAAAAGAGAATGATTGGGAACACTAAAATTCTTCTGTATAAACTACTTCCTGGACCTCTTGATGAAGTTGCCAAGTTAAAATTCGAGAAATTGCTAAGAAAGTACATTCGTATCCATCTATCCATACAGTGACAATGATAAAATGACTGAAGGAATGTTGGAAAGGCAACTAAAAGTCCTTAGGTTAAAATATAACTAGAAAGGGCACATATATGACACAAATGAGTGAACGAATCAATGCACAACTTACTAACTGGTTTATTGAATGAATATTTCTTTCAAATGAGGAATGTCTATGATGTTTTAAATCCCTCAGTGGTGACAAAAGATCCCCTTTTTCTTCCCCACTCAACCATTCATCCTCCAAAAGAATATTCTCTTTTACCCCCCAGCTTATGTTTCTGCTCCTTAAGCTACCTGACACTCATACTTTCCTTTCTACCTCACTTCTATTCATAGGAACTGAGGCCTCCTATATGAAGTCTCAGCTTAGACATCATTTCCTGGGTCCTTAGGAAGACAGACCATCCTGTTCCCCTCCTGGTAAGGTGGAGTTGGTACCAACTTAGCCAATGAGTTGTGACCAGAAGTGACATGTGTCACCTCCAGGCTATGGCATTTCATTGGTAATTTAAGACACCCCTAAGCTATATTACCTCTATTATTGCTGGCTACTCCTTTAGTGTGGGTTCCTTGACAAACTGCAGTGGACCTGTAGCATGGGAAGAAACAAGCCTACGTTGTTTTAAGCCACTGATGTTTGGGGATGGTTTTTTCCCATAGCATAGTCTGGCCTATTCTGACTGAGTCACAGGGCTATGTGTTCATCCTATGTCCCTCCACAGCATTGTGGACTTTTCCAATTCTTTATATTTACAGCCTATTTACTGACCAGGCATGTATTATGTCTGTCATATTCACCATTATATTCTTAGTAGTTGGAACAAAATATGCTCAGTAAGTATTCATTGAGTTGACTTTTATAGTTTCTCCTAAACAACTCCGAGGGTTTGAGCTTATAAAGAAGTAGCAATACTTTGAAATTCATAGATAATTCAAAACTTCACTTTGATCCTTTACTTGAACTCATTCTTCACACATCCTATTTACCAAAACCAAATTGACCAGAATTTGTTCTTCTTCTCTCCTCTCCAAGCCACCTCTATCTTTGGGGAAAAAATGGCAGTCCCAATATTGAAGGAAAAACCTAGAGGGAAAGATTGATATCTACTAGTACTGTTTAGAAAGAGGTGAATGACCATAGACAGGCTCCAGAAGTAATAGGCAGAGCGTGGACTTTGCAGGAAAGTCCTCCTCATTTGAAGACTTAGGAAGAATAAATATTACACTTGGCCTGTATCATTCAGTAAAATCTCAGCATCTTCTCAAGAAACGAAAGAAGCAAAAACAAAGTGGAGAAATTAGCTGCCAGCTCATCTGAGGGAGAGCATCGTTAATAACCTCGAGGAGATGCACAAATGAGATGGCTCATTTGATGAAGCTTGGTTTATAAAACCAGAGATGACAAATGGAAGGATTGGGACAGATTAATTACCCAAAATGTGTCCTTTCCTTTCTTCTCTTTCCTTCCTTTCTTCATTAAGTCGAAAAATATGTACTAAACAGATACTGTGATGGACACTTGGTATACAGAGAGGAAATAATCCACAATTTAATAAGGGAGACGAACAGGAAGCATCACATCGGGTTTGATAAGAGCAATTAAGTGGAAACTACCGAAAATGAAGCCACATAGGAAGGGTCCCTACCTCTGCCTTATGGGTCTTGGCTTTCCCTGAGTGTTCTTTGTAGGAAAGCATTTTCATCATGATCTTCACACCTATAGAGCCCCACTGACCTGGATGTTCACATATCAAACTCTTTTCCTTTTCACTTGGTGTTCTCTCTGCCTGTTGTCTTCTCCTTGCACATCCCTGTTCATTTCTTTATCATAAACAATCTAAATTTTACTCATTTGTTTATTTATTAATTGTTTCCCAGTCTTGAGTTTAAGGTCCTGAGGGCAGGAAACATGCCAATTTTGGTCACTCTCACAGCTCTGGTGCCTGAAATAGACCCTGAGAGCTAAAAAGTCCTCAGTAAACAAGTACTGTGACTGATTAAAGAAATGAATGAATGATCAGCTCAAACTAGACCAGAAACAGGAATCTGGTTAGATGGACATGGATCTAGTTAACGAAGGTCAGGTAAAGCAGGTAAGGGCAGACTATAGCCCAGGCATGGCAAAGGTTCCCAGATTCCAGGAGGGCCAATAGTAGGGACTAGGGGTCCAGGCAAAGATGAGGGAGGTAAAAATCTGAGACAGAATGCTAAGCAATGAATGATCCAGACCTCGCCAGAAATCTGAGTTCATAGGTCCAGGTACTCAGTAGCAAGAATGAGCTGGCTAGAACCAAAAGCCTTCTTTATAGGGCCTGAGTTCATCTAAAGCACACAAGCTGAAGCTGGCAGGCCCCCTGGAGTGTGATGCCTGACAAACCTGGAGCAAAGAACTGAGCATGCAGCCACATTTCCTCTCAACACCTCTGGATTCTTAGGCAAAACACCAACAGCCTCAGCTGGGCCAACTGTGGCTGGCTTTTTGCTGTACTAGAATGGCAAGAAGGGATGATGCTGTGATTTATGTCTGTGTATATAAAAGGCAAACAAATTTTTGCAAGAACACTGATCTTGGATTTAATCCTAGCTCCACTACTTACTTGCTCAATAACTTAGGAAAATCTACTCATTCTCTGAGCCTTAGTTTGTTCATTTGTAACATGGGGTTATTAATGCCCAGCTCTCTCAGTTTTTGTAGGGAGAAAAGAGACAATGATATAACCCACTTAGTATAGTGCCTTGCCTATGGCAAGCACTCAACAAATGGTAGCTATGTAAAATGAAAGTATACTTACATAAGGGAATGTGGTCGTTTGATTGTTTATAGTGGGGATGCATAACCCAATCCACACCCTTGTATAGGATTCACATTCTGTGTAGTCCTCTCCCTGAATATGGGTTAGCCTTATGACTTTAATCAGTAGAATGCAGAAGTGACGCTGTGCCAATTCTGAACCAACACCCTAAGAACTGATAGTTTCTACTTTCGGGACCCCTGGACCACCACATAAGAAGTCCAGCTACCCTATTGAAGAGATTAAATAGAGACTCCATGTGGGAAAGGATAGGCCTACCTGATTTAGAGTCCCAGCTAAGCTCAATCTTCCAGCTGTCCCTGTCAAAGTAGCTGGCATGGAAATGAGTTATCTTGGATATTCCAGATGATTTCAGTCCCAGTTACCTTTTGATTTCAACAGTATGAGCAGCCTCAAACAAGACAACAGATGAACTGCCTTTCTCAACCTAGTAGACATATAGGTGTGAGAGATAATAAAATAGTTGCTGTTTTAAACTGCTAAGTTTTGAGGTGGTCTGTTTTGGTTCCCTGCAATAGGTAAGCAAAACACTGAGGTACCTACGATTTAATTATCAGGAAGTGGTTCTCTCTTGACTCCTTGCCTGACCTACGGCTAAGGCAGGGTGCTTTATGGGGGCATGTTCCCTGTTGGATCCACGCTGGCCAACTGTATTAGCAGGCCTGATTAATTAGCCAAAACCTCCACATGGTCTGCAAACTCGAACACAGAACAAATTGAGCTAGTTGCCTCTCCACGTTTAGTAGGTGGTGCCTCAACAAAATGGGTTACAGCTGAAGTTTGCAGCTTCTGCTTTCAGCTTGAAAAGTAATCCTGTGATGCTATCCTGAGTGGGATGTGAGAAACAGAAGAGGGGTTAGGGGGATGTCACAGATTGCTCCTGTCTAGCAACTGGTCAGTAAACCTGAGACTAAGGGACCCTGTGGAGATGAAAACTAAGTTGTAAACTAGGACCATCCGGCTGATATTAGATTTCAGCCCGCAGACAGTAGGGTGAGTGTTATTGGAGTTCAGCCCTTTCTGAATGGCTTCAGAAGCCCATGTTGCTGAAAAGATAGTCAGGGAGCTATTATATTCATTGGGCAGCAATTAGACTAAAAGTGCCGGGGAACCAGACATCCATAGTTTGCTTCTGTTGTGGCAGGTTTAATTTCATCAGGCGTCACAGGGTCGCTCAGAGAAAGGATGGAGGGAGGGTGGTGCCTGTAGCAGGGATGGGAGAGAAGTTGGAAGGCTCCCCTGTCAGCCCTCTTTCTCTTTTTCAGTTTTTCTTTCTTGCCTGAAACCTCACCTTTCAATAGATGTCCCCACCAGCCCCGATGCTGCCCAGCACAGTAGTTGTCAGCCAATGAGACAAGCTGGACAAGTAGAGACAGACTGATGGACAGGTTCTATACATGGCTAGGTGTCAGGTTCAAGAGGGCCAAACTCTGAAGTGAGAAAAGGTACCTTCAATAATTGTGGGTGGGTCAGAGAACCAGCCACATATAGCTTGATAATTTAAAATGTTTATCTGCCATCCAACATCATCCATTCAAGTCCTACTTCTGTAGGCTTCTTTGGCTGTGTGGCTTCAGGTGAGTTATTTAACTTCTCTGGGTTTCTGTTTCTTATATGTCCAATGGGACTGTTAGTAATAGTACCAACTTAATGGAATTACTATTGAGAGAATTAAATGAGACAGCCCACAGTCCGGGTGAGGTGGCTTATACCTGCAATCTCAGGAGTTTGGGAGGCTGATGCCTGAGGATCACGTGAGCCCAGGAGCTTGAGATCAGCCTGGGAAACATAGCGAGACCCCATCTCTACAAAATTATAAATAAATCGTGAGATAGTTCACATTAAGCACAAGCACAGGGCCTGCAAACAGTAGGTGGCCAATAGATGGTAGTATTTTTTGGTAGCTATAAAAATAGTACCAACTGCCCTCATTCTGCTACCTTTCAGGGAAAATCCTAGCCATACTACTAAACTTAAGAGGACTTCCCTGGCCTTCATTGCCCTGGAAAGAATTCATCATTTCCTCCTCCATGCCTTGGATTTGTCTGTTACTGTACTTCTCACCCTGCCATGTAATGGTTTCATGGTAGCACTTACCATGTGTTAGAGATTGTTCTAAATAATTTGTATTTATTAAGTTATTTAATTCTTACAATGATAACACATAAGGTCAAAACTAATATTATCTCTTCCATTTTATAGATTAAGCAACTAAGGCACAGAGAGGTTAAGACATTTGCTCAAGGTCACACAGTAAAGGTCAGAGCAGGGATTCCACTGAGGCTGTTTGACTCCAGAGCCTCTAGCATTTGCATTTCTTCATGTCCATTTTCCCTATTAGACTGAGGGCGAGCATGATCTTAACTCATTTTTGTGCTGTCAGTGTTTAATGCAGTACCTGACCAAGAGATGGCATTGCGTAAAGGTTTGTTGAATTTAGTGGCATTTAGTGTGAATTGAGGAGCATCTTTAGAACTTACTTCAGTGCAGCCTAAGCCTTGAAATTCAGCTGTGAGACGTTAATTTTGGTTTTCCTAAAAGTTCCTTATTATTTTACTAACCCCACATCTTGACAAGAAGGAAGAGTATGAGTCCTCTCACTTAATGCATAAATTAAAGGGTGAAAACTAAATGAATCCATTACTTAAGTAGCTCCAGGGGGATCAATTCTGACAGAGTTTATGCAATAATGGAATTAATGCCCCAGAACATAGGAGGGGATCAGTGAAGCCAGTTCTTCCTCTTCTTCTTCTGCAGGCTGTCCTCTTCTCAGAGCTCACTGCACAGATAGCTGCTTTGCACACACAAATAGAACCTTCAAGTCTCAGCTCAGGGGTTTCTGTAAGCATGTGTTGAACAGAGAAATGATCTGGCTCTGGACCCAACTCTGCCGCTTTTAATCTAGGAACTTTGGGAGAGTTCACTGGCAAATGTGATGGGTCCCTGTCCTGGGGGATTTAAGTCTACTAGGGTTCTGAGTTTGTTTATAAGATGGGGTGATAATGCCTACTTCCTAAGGCCATTGGGAAGATTGAGTGGTATAGTATGAATGAAATATATTTGCATGTGGTACTTTCTGTGTGCTTGTTATCACTGGTACAAAGAACATCTGGCAGATCTGGGTCTCAACAGAGCCTCACTTGGGAATTACATGCAAGCCACATAATCTCCCTGTGCCTCAGTTTTCTCATCTGCAAAATCAATATGATGATCTCCAATATTTTTTCTTCATAAGATGGCTGTAATGATTGATAGGTTACATATATGAATGTAAAAGGCAGAGTATGACGCAAGTAAAAAAGAAATTCATTGAATGCTTCAAACAGTTCAGCTTGACTGTTTTTACTTTGAGCAGGTAGGTACATTTCTGTATTTGCAGCACTCATTTTCCTGGCTAGAGGGCAAATTAATAGGATGACAAACACTGACTTCTGAGAGTAGCTGAGGCTGTAATACTCGAGGCTGCATGAAGGAGCACCCAGAAAGGATTCTAAAAAGGCAAGTTTCCTTCCTTTAGTTCCAGAATTCTTCTTGGTGGAGGTGGGGATGGGTTAGAGGAAAGAATGATGCCTGAAGGAATCTTAGAAGTCACTGGACATTATAAATGCACTAGCAGAGGCCTGGAGAATTGAGGTGACTTGCCCAAGGTCACAGGCAAGTTAGAGGCAGAGCCAGGAACTTTGTCTGCACCATGTTCTCCCCTAGAACCAGCACTCATTTTATTATTATTATTTTTTAATTTTTTGGAGATGGAGTTTTGCTCTGTCTCCCAGGGTAGAGGGCAGTGGCATGATCTCAGCTCACGGCAACCTCTGTCTCCCGGGTTCAAGCAATTCTCATGCCTCAGCTTCCTGAGTAGCTGGGATTACAGGCACCTGCCACCATGCCTAGCTAATTTTTGTATTTTTATTAGAGACAGGGTTTCACTATGTTGGCCAGGCTGGTCTTGAACTCCTGACCTCAAGTGATCTTCCCAACTTGGCCTCCCAAAGTGCTGGGATTATAGGCATGAGCCACTGTGCCCAGCGCCCATTTTAAAAATGAAGAACTGGTGTAGGGTTAGGGGATGAGTGAGATGGAGCCTGCATCAGGACTATGAAATGCCCTGGTGATGTTATGCTATGGGGTGTGGTAATGGGCACTATCCCAAAGAAAGCAAATGTGGACCTTGACAGATAAATTTGGACTCAGGTGAAGAAATTTCAAATCTTCCTAAGGCAGCTGAAAAGAAATGCTAATTATTACAGCAAATACTCACGAGGCCTTACTATATACTAGGCACACTTTTAAGCGTTTTAACCTATATAATGCCCATAATAATACTCTGAGAACAGATACTATTACCTTCATTTTACAGGTTAGTAAACTGAGGCACAGAGCAATTAAGTAACTTGTTCAATGTCACACATTGCTAACATAGAATCATGATTTGAACTCTGGGCATAACCTTCATGTTACGCGGCTTTCAATTGCCCTGCCATCTCCCCCAACCATACTTTGAGAAAGAAAAACAGCACAGGGACTGGCATCAGGAAGACTTATCAGATCTAGTAACCTGTTTACCCTTACCATAAAAGAGGAAATTGTGCCTTCTTCACAAAGTTCTTTTGTAGAGATAAGAAGTGTGATGTACTTCACATACGGCCTGGTGAGCTGGAACCAAGCAATATCTAGTGACTCCTGCCCTGCTCTTTGCATGTTTCTCTCACTGTTGGGACCAGGATTTTGTATGGAAAAACAAAGAACTAACCTTTTCCACGGGACACAAGATTCAACCATATACCAACTTGTTTTTCAAGTAGAAAAAAAAATGGCCTAATTTCTCCCTCATTTATCTCCTTCTCGGGAAATATTTTGAAAACATATTGTTGGGACAATGAATTTTATATTTCCAGTTTTCTTGTCAGACCTAAGGACTTTCATTACAATACAAAATTTGACTGCAAGACAAAACATAATGTATATCACAGTGGTTCTCAAGGGAGGCAATTCTGTACCATGAGGGCATTTTGGAAATTTGTGGGGATGTTTTGGTTGTCAAATTATTGGAGAAGGCACTACTGGCATTTAATGTGGGCTGGGACCAGGGATTCTAAGTGAATTTTAATATGTAGGCCACGTATGAAGAATTGTTCCCTGTCCTGTAGGACTTTTGAATATCCCATTAAGCCATCCTGTAGGTAAATCAATCAAAGAATCTACTTAGAGTTATTTGAGTTTAAAATTGACCTGAATTTTACATATTAACATAGGGTGTACACTGAATTTTCCAGCAAGGCAACTACCATGTAAATAAAAAAGACTTCTTTATTTGGTGTAGAACTTTACCAAGAGTAGTTCACCCTTTAAGAAAAGTCATGTCATTGATAGCAACACCCCTCAGGGTATTTGAGTTATCAGTACCACACCTTCTTATCGGTCTTCAGTAGATATTCTATTGTAGTGGGAGCTAAGTGTTTACATATTGAGATAGATATTAATTTATTTTAAATTATTTTATTTTCATTTCTGTTACTGTTAAGATATATATAAATCTTTTTTGAAATTTTGTGGGTAGGTAGCCTACATTATCTATGACTTTCATTTTAGGATGTAAAGGAAATGTTATGAAATATTGTTTATAGAAAGAAATCACTCTGTCTGATATGCTTGGAATGCTCTGATGTAGTGAGGCTGGTTGTGGACTCCTATTTTCTGTAGCAAAACACTACAGATTAAGACTGTGCCTATTAAAAATTGAAATCCTTCGGCTTTGCTGAAGTTTACTACTAATTTCTAATAAAAAAGAATTTTCTGATGAAATGAATGGTATAGTATTTCCTTCGATGAGCTTTTTAGGAGTCTAGTTCCAAATGAATGGATAGTTATAGCCAAGGAGAATATAAGACAATTCCATAGTAAAACTGCTTTGGGAAATGGTTGGAAAAAATAAGCTAAACAGCGTTCTTTGCTTCAGGACTTCTCAGAGCCTTTAATATGAATACACTGATCTGCAATATATTTCTACACATGGACAATCAGCATGTTATGTTCATTTGACCAAGGAATATTTATAATTATGGTATATTCATTTTTTTGTTTTTGTTTTTGTTTTGAGACAGAATTTCACTCTTGTTGCCTAGGCTAGAGTGCAATGGTGCGATCTCAGCTCACTGCAACCTCTGCCTCCTGGGTTCAAGCAATTCTGCCTCAGCCTCCGAAGTAGCTGGGATTACAGGCATGCACCACCATGCCACGCTAATTTTGCATTTTTAGTAGAGACAGGGTTTCTCCATGTTGGTCAGGCTGGTCTCAAACTCCTGACATCAGGTGATATGCCTGACTTGGCCTCCCAAAGTGCTGGGATTACAGGCATGAGCCACAGTGCCTGGCCTGGCATATTCTTTAAAGAGCAAACTTCCTAAAGGACTTTAACACACCTTTGTTTTAAAGCTAACAAGTATCACTAATTACCAATGGATCTTTATCTTGAGGAAATTATGTGTAACAGTGTCTTCATAATGATACAGTTCTACAAATGCAAAGTGTTATATAAAGAGAGCCTGTGGTGAACATGGGCTGTTTTTGTCTGGCCAGCACTCTTTCCTTTTCTTCTAGTAACTGTGTCCAGTCCCTATCTTTTTGCTTTAGGGAGCTGCATCTTCCTGTCTTCTACCTGTGATTCTGATGGGACTTTGTGGTAGGCACATGACACTAGTCTGACCAGTTGCAGTTCCCACCCCTTTGGCTATAGAGGTAGGTCTAGATTTTGGGATATATCCAATGTGGGCCATCATTCCCTGAGATGTTTTTCATACTAAAATTAAGTAGAAGAAAATCCCTCCAACTAAGCCACAATACTTCAGGATGGAAGGTTGAAACTACCAGTGAATGGACTTCCCACCATGGGGAAAATGCCTTCTGCAATAAGTGAAAGTCTTGGCAGCACTGGCCTGGTTGCTGTGAGTTGGTCACTCAAGGTAGTGTGATCTTTACAAGCCCCTCTAAGAGTCAAGCACTTTATTCTTAAAATGGTACAAGATATCTGGTCTGCTTATCCCTCAGATTGCTGGACGGTACAAATGAGACCCATCCTAATTTGGCCCCAGAATATACTGTAATATCTGTTTTGCCACTAAAGCAAGTCCGTTTGGAGCATTTATTTGTCAAAGTCACATATGCAGATTTGTTTCGTTGGAGCCAGTCTGTTGGAGTTACTGAATTGTTATGTCAGAATGGATTTCTTCTATCCAAGCTAAGGAAGGACTTACACTGCCAAGATACAAAGAAGAAGACTAGACTTTGTTTTCAAACTAGTATGGTCTCAAAATCACTTCCATCTATACTCCTCTAGAGAAAAAAAAAATGTGTTCATAAAAATAAAATCTAAATTCTGACAAACCTTTTCAATAAGAATTGTAGGTCAGTCAAATTCCAAAATCCTTGGTACCGAAGATTATGTTTTGGGTTTTTGTTGTTGTTGTTTGTTTGTTTGCTTGCTTTTGAAACGGAGTCTTGCTGTGTCACCCAGGCTGAAGTGCAGTGGCGTGATCTTGGCTTACTGCAAACTCCGCCTCCCAAGTTCAAGCGATTCTCATGCCTCAGCCTCCCACGTAGCTGGGATTATAGGTGCCCCCCCACCACACCTGGCTATTTTTCTTTTTCTTTTTTTTTTTTTTTTTTTTCATATTTTTAGTAGAGACGGGATTTCACCATATTGGCCAGGCTTGTTTTTAACTCCTGACCTCAGGTGATCCTCCCTGGCTTGGCCTCCCAAAGTGATGGGATTACAGGCATGATCCACTGCACCTGGCCAGTATTGTAATGCGCTCCCCAAGTGATACTTGTGATTGCTGAATTTTTAGGCCCACCATGTTAAGGAAAAGAGCACCAGCAATAAATTGAGAGACCTTATGTCTATTTATAAGGAACCAGTTAATTAAGAGTACACAGAAAGTTTGAAGTCAAACTCAAATGTATAGTTCATAAAATTGTGTGATATATTATTAAAAAATAACCTTGCAGAACAGTATGTATAATACACTCCCATTAAAAGTTATGGTGGCATAATTATGCACGGCAACAAAAATTATGTGTGGCATAAGCATAGAAAGAAATGCGAGGGCTCTACACCTAAGAGTAGCAATTATGCAGAGTGCTTACAAGGCACTATCATTTTATATATGCCTATGGTGCTTGAGTGTTTATGGCGAGACTATGTTACACATGTCATCATAAGACATTTATAAAGAGTCTTATCATCTATCTATCTGTCTACTTACCTATCTACCTACTTACCTACTTACCTATTGCTTCATCCATCCATCTCTGTGAAAGAACACCAGTTTGGGTTTCAGATTTAAGTCCTAGTTGGGTTCTCAACTAATAGGGTTACAGGACAGCAATGTGATGATTAAGAACTTGCTCTCTAGATTCAGATAGACTTGGGTTCCAGACCTGACTTTATTACTTATACTGGTGATGTGACTTAATTTCCCTTATTTCACTTGGTGTTTGTTTTCTCATTTGCAAAGGAGGATAAAAATGCCTACCTCACCTTCCAAAAACTTATAACCCCAGTCCAATCATAGAGAAGATCAGACAAACTCCAATAAAGTGGCATCCTAAAAAAATGCTAATTGGAGCTCTTCAAAACTGTCAAGGTTATCAAAAACAAGGCAAGTCTGAGGAATTGTCACAGAAGAACTTAGGGAAACCTGACAACTAAATGTAGTGTCAACTTGGATGGGATTCTGAGTTAGAAAAAGGACATTAGGGGGCCAGGCGCAGTGGCTCACGCCTCTAATCCCAGCACTTTGGGAGGCCAAGGCGGGTGGATCACGAGGTCAAGAGATCGAGACCATCCTGGTCAACATGGTGAAACCCCGTCTCTACTAAAAATACAAAAAATTAGCTGGGCATGGTGGCGCGTGCCTGTAATCCCAGCTACTCAGGAGGCTGAGGCAGGAGAATTGCCTGAACCAGGAGGCAGAGGTTGCGGTGAGCTGAGATCGCGCCATTGCACTCCAGCCTGGGTAACGAGCGAAACTCAGTCTCAAAAAAAAAAAAAAAGAAAAGAAAAAGGACATTAGGTAAAAGCTAAGGAAATCATCCGTAGGAAGCATGAACTTTAGTTAATGTAACAATAGTGGTTCATATATTATAACAAACATACCACACCAATGTAAACTATTAATAATAAGAGAAACTGGTTATGGAGTATATGGAAACTTTGCACTATCTTCTAAATTTCTCTGTAAATATAAAACTGTTTATAAACATAAAAAAGACAATTTCCTAGAATTTCCATGGGGCTTAATCAATACAAATGCTAAAAATTAGTACCTTGAAGGCACAGAGTGGGGGCCTAATAAACAGTAGTGATTAGTATTATAATCTCATGTCTCTGTGTTTCTCATTTCCCATCTCTAGCCCATGGGGATTGGACTCAACACACCGTAAGATCTCTTCCAGCTAGAAGATTCTGGGCCTATGTGGCTTAAATTCCTCAGGCATGATTCGCTGAATGTGAGTCATGTTCACCATCCTTCCGACTTCTGTGGATTTGTCTCAGTGACGCTGTACCTAGCTATTTACTTTCTTCATTCTCCAGCTGTATTAGGCACTTATGATCATTCAGCAGTTTCTTTTATGAAATGATTGAGACACAGAATGACTAGCCACACACATTCCTCCCAAAAGACCTGTGAGAGTTTCCAACTGGATCCAGATTCTGACGTCAGAGGGGCTTCTACTGTCCCTATCGCAAGCTTCTGTGTAACTATGACTGTGATAAGAAAGGCCCCAGAGAAGACAGAGAGAGAGAGAGAGAGAGAGAGAGAGATCACATCCCATCCCATAGGCTCTCTTGGAACCTAATTGTTTGCAGGGCCCCATCAGCTCTATCCAAGCAGAGAAATTACCCGTAAACTGAAATGTGCATGCTCTTCTGTGTGGCCCCAGAATGACTTGAGTCTACTGAATGGAATTTCATACATGTGTTGGGTGAGATGATTTATTATAGGAGGTAATGGAAATTAATTTCACTTTGAACCCTGGGGCACCAGAAAATGCCTAAGTGCTGAGCCATTTTCTTTAAGTAGGCTATAAAGCTGCTACTTGCTTCTGGCTGGGCAGCGAAGTGGCAATGACCACTTGTAAAACAATGAGCTGGAATAGGAAGTTAATGGGCCCTGGCTGTCGTCGGGCAGCCTGCAGTGCTCATCCTACCAGCCGCTGCTGTCACGGGACTCAGTCTTCCTGGCGCCACAGATAACAGAGATGCTGGAGCAGTATTTGTATGCTAAAGCAGAGCCAAAGAAGGGGAAAAGGAAACATTCCTGGGGAGCCAAAGACCATGAGTATTTGGCTGACAGGGGTGGCCCTGTCTCTAGAAGTTCCCTAACTAGGAAGCAGAATGGCTCAGAGCTATAAATGGGCCTGAGGAGATCCTGTTTTCTAAAATGGCCTCAGTTAAGGCTCTCACTGCTTAATTTGAGATAGAGAGTATTTTCCAAGACAGCTTTTGGGTTTTAAGGCTTGCCATCATGGTCTTCTGATGTAAAGTTTTATAAAGGCATTTCAGTCACTATTGAAGGGCACAAAATTCAGGGACTGTTCTAAGGCCTCCAACCATTCCACAGACCTTGTGGTTACACCACAATTATAAGTTTAGGTAGAAGATCCTTCAGGGAGAAGATCCTTCTGGGAGATGGGGCTCCTCTTGTAATTCATACAAAAGCCAAACATGCTCACTATATTTAAGGAGCTATTGCTGTGTAACATCTGGAAAACAGGAACTTGAAGGTTCATGTCAGTAGCCCTAAAAATTATCTTGAGCAGTTAAAAGCCTTTGAAAGATCAAAATTAGCTGCCATAGGCTCCTTCTGGGAAGGGTAATGGAAACTTCCCAATGCTGTAGCTCAGTGGGTAAGACTTCACCATTTTACAGTGGCAGACTGGGTTCAATTCCTGGCTTACAGAATGAGTCCTTTCTGATTTGATATCTGTTTGACTTTTACCATTTGATGATTCTCTTCCCCTCCAAGAACCATCTTGAATTTTTCTTTCTCTGAGCACAGAAATATTGGCTATTTGGCCTGGCTAAAGTTGGGTAATACGAAACTTAAAAGGACTTTTTAAAAAAGTGCTATGGTTAGAAGTCAGATTAATTAAAAGTATATATTCAAGCTCTAACAGTCTGGGACTCTGTGGAAAAAACAGGAGGTGCTACAGACCCCGTTTTGGGAAAAAACCTCTGTTTTCCTCATGAAGCCTCAGAAATCCAAGGCTTTCCTATATTTTGCATTGTGTTATCTGATGTTTTTTTACTTTTGGGGGTGTCAGAAATTACTTCGCATTATGAGAGAGTTTTGGTGTGTAATAACTAGGTAGGAAACATACTTTTGGGGACAGCTAACAGCAGTTATGGGGAATTCTCAACTTTTCACACATTTGGATCAGAGAAGCATGTTCTTGGCTACTTAGAAATATGGAGATGTCCCCACCCCTCACTGAGAGATAAGACTCCCATGAAGATGGGCTGATTCCCTCTTTTTGAGATCCAAGATCTGATGTAAAAATGGAACCCTTAATTGGGGGAATCTGTTTTGACTTTCAGCTGTGCCTCCTTATTGGGTTGTAGAAACTGCATGCTTTCCTGTCTCTGTTCCTCCTAGGGAATTACTCCCTGAAGCCAGTAATTCAATTAAGAAACTGGCAAATGAAAAATCTTACAAGTACTAGATCTCCTTCTGTCTTTGTATTGTTTATATATGAAAGAGCTTTGATTGGCTTAAAAATAGTAAGTGCTTAAATCACATATTTTGTCAGAAAAATAAAAACTGTTACGCTTTTTAGTTCATGTGACTTAAATAATCTTTGGGAAAGAAAAAGTTTTATATGCAAGGAGTGTAAGGACAGTGAAATGTGTTTTTGGGAAAAGAGTAAAAGAAATCATGGGAATATGGATTTTTTTTTTTTTTTTTTTTTTTTTTTGCCTAGTTTAAAGAGTTAAAGGATTACTTTAAATTAAAAAAGATAAAGCTGAAGGTTTAAGCAAGTTGTAGAAGGTTTGTGAAAAATTAATTGTAAAAGAAATTCTGTGTGTGGACATATTGGCTAAACTTAATGGGGTATTATTCAGTTTTTCCATTAACTGAAAATTGGAATAAAAGTACAACAGGTTTTTCTTAGCACTGATCTCTTTAACAAAAACTTGTAACAAATTATAAAAGGCTTATGAAGAAGAACATTAAAATTGGGTAGATATGTCTATAAAGTTTTATTAAGCCTAGGGTTTAACATTAATAGTATACTAATGTAAAAATAACATTGGGCTTATTTGGTGTAAAAGTCATACAGGAAGCACTATCAAATATAAAATGGTGTTTGGCTAGGCTTTATTTGTATAAATGTGTTATTGGTATGTGTTCCAAAATTATAAGAAACTCCTATAATTCTAATGTGATTTAGCATATACTATTAATAGTTACAATTGTTATGTAAAATCTTTTTAACTTTTTGCTTAAAATGTTGCTGATCCTTTGTTTTTCAGAGTCAAGAAAACTTTTATTTTTAGTTATTTACAGCTTGTAGCAATTGAATAAAGTATACTCCTGTAAGCAAAATTTGAAGCATTTGTATTTCTCTCTATCTGATTTCTCCAGAATTTGGAAACTAGTTGTGAGTATTCTTAACTTATGGCAATATAGGTATTCACGTAAGTACAATAAGACTCTGTTTTCATTTGTAACAGGACACAATTGGAGAAAGTGATTATTGTACCAAGGCTTTGACTGGAATGGGGTGCTTCCCTTTAAGGAATCAAACTTGACTTGTAAAGCCAATAAAAGCCCTTTGGGAAGACAGAACTCATACCTTGTCTACACAATCTCTGTGCAGGATTCCTGGTCTGGTAAGTAAAGAATGTCACTTTCTAACAGGAGCAGGAGCCACAAATTATCTTTAATTTACCCAAGAGGAGAGGAATTTACCCAACTTGTATAGATATTTGGGGGTACAAACCCATGGCTGGGCTTCGCTTTAAAAAAAGTCTTATCTGAGATTCTTTATGGAACAAAGTTCAATCAAAACCAATTAAAATAAGCCTATGTGGCAAATAATTATTCTTACTGTGCTTTATACAAATAATCAGGTCCAGTATAATAAAACAAATTGGTCTTACCATGATTTGTCTTTAATAAAAATGGAAGACTAAAGAGAGAAAAATTATGTTCCAAAAACTATGATACACCTGTTATTAGATTCTAGTCTCAGTGGTTTTTTAGTTTTTGTCTGCAATTTAGACTAACCCTGCTTATTTTTGTGAAACAACCAGTAATCTCTGGCTGCTCCTTAGAAGTAACAAGAGGGTTGGGTAATGTACAAATCTAAACCAATATTCTAATTCTGGGCTCATATTGGAATAAGCTAGTGACCCCATATCAACTTGGGTCCAACAGTTGCCCAGTTCATGGAAGGCCTTCAAATTTTGTTTACTTGAGATAATTTTACTTATTTTGCTTTACTGTTGTGCAATATATTGTGGTTGTACATTTTGTGTAGGAATGCAGAATATGCTTACTAAATGTTTTCTTAAGTTAAATACTTATTCCTCTTCCAGATATTACCTTTTATTAGAACTTAAGAGTTATGAATGGCCCTCACCATACTGAAGTTTTCTAACTGAGATGCTCTCTACCCTGAATACAAGAGGCCCTAATAGTTAGGCAAGGATATCATTGCCATTATTCAGCATGAACAAGTTACAGAAGATAGAATTTTGTCCCTCTGAAACCCTTAGGATTAAGGGTTCTCCTATAAAAGGAAGAGGGGAGATATTAGAGGTGTTTTAACCAGAGCATCTCCATCTTGAATAAGAGCTGAGTAAAATAAGGCTAAGATCTACTGGGCTGCATTCCCAAATGGTTAGGCATTCTTTTATATATATATATATATATACACACACACACACACACACACACATATATATATACACACACATATATATACACACATACACACACATATATATATATAATTGCACTTTAGGTTCTGGGGTACATGTGCAGAACATGCAGGACTGTTGCATAGATACATACATGGCAATGTGGTTTGCTGCCTCCATTCCCCCGTCACATATATCTGGCATTTGTCCCCATATTATCCCTTCCCAACCTCCCTACCCCCCGCTGTCCCTTCCCTATTCCCCCCTCCACAGACCCCAGTGTCTAATGCTCCCCTCCCTGTGTCCATGTGTTCTCATTTTTCAACACCCACCTATGAGTGAGAACATGTGGTGTTTGATTTTGTGTTCTTGTGTCAGTTTACTGAAAATGATGATTTCCAGATTCATCCATGTCCCTACAAAGGACACAAACTCATTGTTTGTTATGGCTGAATAGTACTCCATGGTGTAAATCTTCCTCCATTTCTTTATTTTGAGCCTATGTGTGTCCTTGCATGTGAGATGGGTTTCCTGATACAGCACACAGATGGGTTTTGACTTTTTATCCAATTTACCAGTCTGTGTCTTTTGATTGGGGAATTTAGTCCATTTACACTTAAGGTTAATATTGTTATGTGTGAATTTGATCCTGCCATTTTGATGCTAACTGGATGTTTTGCCCATTAGTTGACACAGTTACTTCATTATGTTGATGCTCTTTACCATTTGGCATGTTTTTGGAGTGGTTGGTACTGGTTGTTCCTTTCTATGTTTAGTGCTTCTTTCAGGAGCTCTTGTAAGGCAGGCCTGGTGCTGACAAAATCTCTCAGCAATTGCTTGTTCATAAAGGATTTTATTTCTCCTTAGCTTATGAAGCTTAGTTTGGTTGGATATGAAATTCTAGGTTGAAAGTTCTTTTCTTTAAGGATGTTGAATATTGGCCCCCACTCTCTTCTGGCTTGTAGGGTTTCTGGAGCGAGATCCACTGTGAGTCTGATGGGTTTCTGTTTGTGGGTAACCCAACCTTTCTCTCTGGCTGCCCTTAGCATTTTTTCCTCATTTCAACCCTGATGAATCTGATGATTATGTGCCTTGGGGTTGCTCTTCTTGAGGAATATCTTTGTGGTGTTCTCTGTATTTCCTGGACTTGAATATTGGCTTGCCTTTTTAGGTTGGGGAGGTTCTCCTGGATAACATCCTGAAGACTGTTTTCCAACTTGGATTCATTCTCTCCATCACATTGAGGTACACCTATCAAACACAGATTAGGTCTTTTCACATAATCCCATATTTCTTGGAGGCTTTGTTCATTTCTTTTCACTCTTTTTTCTCTAATCTTGCCTTCTTGTTTTATTTCATTGCGTTGATCTTCACTCTCTGATATCCTTTCTTCTGCTTGTTCGATTTGGCTATTGAAACTTGTGTATGCTTTGCAAAGTTCTTGTGTTGTGTTTTTCGGTTCCTTTAGGTCATTTATATTCTTCTCTAAGCTGTTTATTCTTGTTAGCATTTCATCAAACCTTTTTTCAAGGTTCTAGTTTCTTTGTATTGGGTTAGAACATGTTCTTTTAGCTCAGAGAAGTTTCTTATTACCCACCTTCTGAAGTCTGTTTCTGTCAATTCATCAGACTCATTCTCCACCCAGCCTTGTTCCCTTGCTGTTAAGGAGTTGTGATCCCTTGGAGGAGGAGAGGCGTTCTGGTTTTGGTGTTTTCATCCTTTTTGCACTGGTTTCTTCCCATCTTTGTGGATTTATCTACCTGTGGTCTTTGTAGTTGGTGACTTTTGGATGGGGTCTCTGAGTGGATGTCCTTTTTGTTGATGATGAAGTTATTTCTTTCTGTTTCTTGGTTTTCCTTCTAACAGTCAGGCCCCTCTGCTGCAGGACTGCTGGAGGTCCACTCCAGACCCTGCTTGCCTGGCAGAACTGTAAGGGTTTCTGCCAGTGTCTTCTTCTGTTATCTTTGTCCCAGAAGGATACCTGCCAGATGTCAGCCTGAGCTCTCCTTTATGAGGTGTCTCTTTGGATATACGGGGGTCAGTGAGCTGCTTGAGGAGACAGTCTGTCCCTTACAGGAACTCAAGTGCTAAGCTGTGAGCTCCATTGTTCCATTCAGAGCTGCTGGGCAGGTACATTTAAGTCTGCTGCAGCGGAACTCATAACTGCCTTTTTTTCCCAGGTGCTCTGTCCTGGGAAGGTCGGGCGTTATTTATGAGTTCCTGACATGTTGCTACCTTTTTTCAGAGATGCCCTACCTAACAAGGAGGTAGCCTAGTCACAGTCTGCCAGCAGAGGCATTGCTGAGCTGCTGTGGGCTCTGCCCAGCTGCTGTGTGAACTTCCTTGTGGTTTTGTTTATAGAGGTATAGTTAGAACTGTCTCGGTAATGATGATCTGCCTCAGTAATGGTGGACTGCCTTGGTAATGGCGGACGCCCTTCCCAACACTGAGCTGGACCATCCCGGGTCCAGCTGAGCTTGCTGTGAAACTCTCAATCCAGAGCGTTTCAGATTGCTGGTCTTTGTGGGGGTGGGACCCACTGAGCCAGATCACCTGGCTCCCTATTTTAGCTCCCTTTTCTTCAGTTGAATGGGTAGCTCTGTTGCCCAGGCATTCCAGGCACCAGATGAAACAGCCACCCAGATTTGTGTGAGTTTTTGTGCAGAGACCTGCTACACCAGCTGAAACAGCCCTGCTGGAAACTCATGACACTTTCAGCCCAGGAATCTCCTGGACTGTGGGCAGTAATAACTCATTTGGAAATGCAGTGATCACTCACCCACCCTCTGCGTTGTTCTCTCTGGGGACTGCACTCCAGAGCTCTTCCTATTCGGCCATCTTGGATCCGTCATCACCTGATGGTTAGGCCTTCTAAGTCACAGGATGAGATAGGAGTTTGGCACAAGAGACAGGTTATTAAGACCTTGCTGTTAAAGCAGGTTGCAGTAAAGAAGCTGGCTAAAACCCACCAAAAGCAAAATGGCATTGAGAGTGACCTCTGGTCATCCTCACTGCTACACACCCACCAGTGCCATAACAGTTTACAAATGCCATGGCAACATCAGGAAGTTACCCTCTATGATCTAAAAAGGAGAGACATGAATAATCCACCCCTTGTTTAGCATACAGTCAATAAATAACCATAAAAATGGGCAATCAGCAGCCCAGAGGGCTGCTCTGCCTATGGAATAGCAATTCTTTTATCTTTTTTACTTCCCTAATAAACTTACCTTCACTTTATAATTCACCTCAAACTCTTTCTTGCATGAGATCTAGAAACCCTCTCTTGGGGTCTGGATCACAACCCCTTTCTGGTAACAATCATGCCTGCATTTTTGCATTTTTTTATGTATGATCTTTCTCTTTCAGCCATTCTACATCAACTTTTGTTTTTCTCTGAGTTGTACTTTTCATTGTCTATTCTATTTTTTTATTTGTAAAATAAAACAAAAAATATGTATAATCATAAACTGCCTAAAATCCTTTAGGGAATGATACAAGGCATAAAATTGTACAAATAAAAGTGCATTTTTGGTCTATTTGTAATTACATCACATGAAAACAGCTGACCAGATTTTCACTAAATTTGGAGACTCCATTTGTGATCACTAGACCTCAAATAGAAGCACTGTACTTGTTTTACATGGAATTTACTTCAGAGGGTCATAAGGAGAACTTCAAAGAAATGGGCAGTTATCCTCCTAAGGAGTTAAAACAGAGCTGCATGAACCTAAATTATTAACCGACTGTAAATGATGTACCATGGATATTAAGATGCCATGGTCAGAGGTAACAAACTTTAGTTTCAAATTTAAGTCCCAGATTGAAAGTCAGAAGTACAAGACCCTTCAAATGGCTGCTTCTCCCACAGGCAATTCTCTATAATAAGCGTGAGGGTAAATAGCAGGGATTAATCATTTTAATGAAAATTAAATGCCTAATGATCTATTTCAGAAATCTAGGAAGGTCAACTGGTAAAAAATAAAATAAAATAAATATTTTGGCAACTTTAAAGACACAATGAACACTTACAAAAAAAATGGACCATGTAGGGTAAGAAGTTTATATACCCTAAATGCAAGGCAGAAACAGATGAGTGAAGCTAATGGAGCTTAAGCTTCAGGCTCATTTGCTTTAGTCCCTTCCAAGTCTCTGGGGAGAGCTCTAAGAATGTGTTTATGTGGTCATATGTCTTGTTAATTTGCAATATTTTACACTCAACTGCACTCTGTCAAGACTACTCTGTCCCCCTCCAAAGTTCCTGTACCCACACTTTGCTGCATGTCAGGTATTACTGGCAACTGATACAGCTATAGGCATTCCAGGGACCTTAAGGGCAAGTTGAACTGGGGGCACAATGAACTTGAGATTGATAGTGGATCTTCATGTGGTTTGCAGTCACTTCCCTATACGACTGAGTTACAGTTAACTATCCTGGTCTAGAGATAGCTTCCAGGAATAACCCTATTGCCTTCTGTGCTGACTCATCTGGTGTGGTAAAATGAAGGCATAGGGCCTGAGGCCATATCGTGACATAAATGTTTCCTGTAGCACTCAGCATCAGCAGTGTGTGAGGAGTGGTGGAGAAACAAGATTTAGAATCTGTAGAGCCAGGAGCTGGTCCGTGGAAAAACCTTCCAAATTTAACAACTTGATAAAGTTTTGTGTAAATTTGACAATTCTAAAAATTTACGTGATGATAACTAAAATGAATTGCAAAACTGAAGGAAACTTGCCTAAACTATCGATACTTTTGAAATATTTATATTAACTGTGCTCCAGAAAAACCACATCTAACCTTAACAATGGGGTGAAGGTTAGATGGTAGAAATGTTAGTGCCCCTTACCCTGCATAGTAGAGGAAGGCTGGAAGAGCCCAGACTTGGAGGAACCAGGCTCTCAAGTGTCTCTGAGAGGCCCTAGGGAATGCTGCAGCAGCAAAGAAGAGACTAGAAAGCGTTTTGCAAAAGTGGACTCTGTATTTGGGAACTGGACTTTTTGAAAAGTGAGGACCTGGGAGTGTCTTGACTCTAACTTAGGATGAAAAGTTTAGTGTGCAGCTTTCTGGTAGAGAAGAACAAGAAAAATGTGACACCTTGGGTGGAGGGAGAAGGAGGCACGGTGCTTTCTTTCTAACATCCTCTGTATTCTGGGAGAAAAGGATTCTCCCAGCAGTAAGACATGGGCACCTCTACTTCTTTAGCAGAAAATAATATGTAAACCGAGGAAGGGAAAGACTATGTTTCCCAGGCATATTTAGATCTATAATTATTTGAGGTCATGAACCCACTTGTGAAAATAAATGGCCAGTGGTTCTTCCTTAACATAATTGGGTTAAGAAAAGAAGGAAGCTTCGGTAGAACTGCTCTTCCAGCTTAAAGCTGCATCTGGAGCTGTCAAGATACTGAGAGCCAGCCCTCTCAGTATCCCAGAGACACAGTATCAATTTTACATATGTATATATATTGAAATATATATAGATATAGATATATAAATATCTATCTAGAGAGAGAGAGATTTGTATATTTATTTATTATAAGGTATTGGCTCATGTGATAATGGAGACAGAAGTTTTATGATCTGTTGCGTGCAAGCTGAAAAGCCAGGGCAGCCAGTGATATAGTTCAAAGACCTGAGAGCCACAGAACCAATGGTGTAGATTCCAGACTGAAAGTGAAGGCCTGAGAACCAGGAATATAGAGGGCAGGAGAAGACGGATGTCCTTGCTCAAGCAGTCAAAGTTAATTCAACCTTCCTCCATCTTTTTATCCTATTCAGTACCTCAGTGGATTGGATGATGGATGGCCACTCACATTGGGGAGGGTAATCTCATCTACCCAGTTCACCTCTTCAAATGTTAATTTCTTCTGAACACCCTAACAGACACACCCACAAATAATGTTTAGCCAGCTATCTGGGGAACCGATGGCCCAGCTGAGTTGATATCAAATTAACCATAATAGTAATCCAGCTGGCAGGCTTCTTCCCTCTTTGTATTGGAAGCTGAGGAATGCTCAGAAGGACCTTTCTGGTCTTCTTAGTCCAAAAAGATTTCCATTCTGGAATTTCTGGGCAGGAGTTCCAATCATAGATCTTCATCTCAGAGGTCACTGTGGCTTTCAGAAATAAAGCTGTGTACAAAATGATTAGCTCTGGAGCCAGGCAGCATGGTGGGGGCCCTGGCTCTGCTAATTTCTAGCTGTAGAAACTTAAGCAAGTTATTAACTTCCCTGAACCATATTTTGCTCATCTGAAAGTTGCAGAATTCTTAAGAAGGTGGTGCCTGGCACTTAAAAGCATTCCAACATTTGTTGGTTCTGCATTGCCTCATCTACATCTCCCTCCTCACTTTTCTTTTATCGTAGATACTTAGACTCTTCAAAATGTACCTTCACCCAGTTTCATACTTTGGATTTTAAAAATGGTGGCTGAGCCTCCCTGATGGTTTGGATTTATGTCTCCACCCAAATCTCATGTTGAAATGTAATCCCCAAGCTGGAGATGGGCCCTGGTGGGGGTGATTGGATCAGCGGGTAGTTTCTCATGGTTTAACACCATTGCCCCTTGATGCTGTCATTACAATAATGAGTGAGGTCTGGTTATTTAAAAGTGTATGGCAACTCCTCCCTCTCTCTCTTCCTCCTATTCCAGCCATGTGAAGTGCTGGCTTCCCTTTGCCTTCCACCATGATTGTAAATTTCCTGATACCTCCCCTGAAGCCAAGCAGATGCCAGCATCACACTTCCTGTACAGCCAGTAGAACTGTGAGCCAATTAAACCTTTTTTCTTTATAAATTACCTAGTCTCAGGTATTTATTTATGGCAGTGCGAGAGCAGACTAATATACTGGCCTTTGGTATAAGTGGCCTGTTTTGTGTCTTGCTCACTTAGAGTTACCAGTAGAGATCGTGCTTTATTAGGAAAAGAAATGGTCTTACTATATCATATAGCTCAAATTTGAATAATGTATGGACCTTCTTTAAAGGGAAAAATTATCTCATGAACTTCCAGTGTTGACAAATTGCTTTTGGTAGCATGTTATTTAAATATGTACAACATGAAACTAAACATAAACTCCATATGCTTCTATTTCTCAATGATGTATAAATAGAAAACCAATTTGTTTAAATATAAGCAAACTATAAAAGTAGTAAATGTAAATCAACACTAACATTAATATGACAAATTAAGTTATTTTGCTGAAACTAAATGACCACCATTTATCTTGTGGTGTATGCTTACAGTACTATGTGCCATGTAATTAGTGCATTCTCTCATCACTTTTTTTCTATTACAAGTACTATTAATCCTTTGTATGATGTGCTATGGTGGTGTTTAGCCTTCACATGGTACATAATGATTAAAGTACATATTAAGTCTGCGTACCTTTGTTACTAGCTGGCTATAATTAAATTAGTTCTATTTAATGACACTGCCAAACATTTGTATAGTACTTATTATGAGCCAAGAATTGCTTCAATGTATTAACTTATTTTATCCTTGCAACAGTTCTATAAATAAGATACTTTAATTTCTTTATTTTACAGATGAGGAAATGGAGACATAGAAAGACAAAGTTGTTTGTCCAAAGTCACACATATAGTAAATTGCTGACTTGGAATTCTAAACCAGGTAACCTGAATTCTATATTCTTTTTCTTAGCACATAATATTCTCTCAAATAGACTATAACATAAACACAAAGTGAACATGAACATTTAAAATATGTACTTAAAAATATGTGGTAGTGTTCTGTTGTAAGTACTCCGTGATCATGGAAATCATCTAGAATATGTCATATTGCTTTTACTTAAGAATGCTACGGAAATAAACATTGTTTATGATTTCCATACAGAACTCATGGAATCCTGAGAATATATCCATAGGAGTTTGCAGAACCCAGTGTAAAAAAAAAAAGAAAAAAGAAAACCACTGAAACAAATCGACCTATAAATAATGACTTTTAGCTCTGCTCAGGAAAACTAAATCTCCAACTGTAACAGCACCTCCTCTTAATCTGCTTCACTTTCTTAACTTTTTATTTGAGAAAGCAGAATGTACTGGGTTTCTTGTTTCAAGTGGTCTCAAGCTAAGGATGGATGACAATTTAACAGAGAAATTATAGCAAGGATTCATGCATTGGCAGGAAGGTTACCCTAAATAATTTCTAAAGTACCTCCATCTATGAGAAGCCATGATTTTATAAAAGCATGATGGGCCCTAGGGCTGCGAAGAGAAAACAAAGAAGTGAAATTAGCAGAAATTGGTTGCTCAGAAAATTGACAATGAGTAGTTGATCCTCAGACCTTCTGAGCTGCAGACAACAGGGTCTCAGAGGAAAAGCCCTGCAGAGCTGGTCCTCAGACTTCTGAGGAAGAGACTCCACTAAGCTGTTGTTGGTACCTCTGTTGGGGCAGCACAAGGCTAGTCTGGAATTACCAACGGAAGCTGGGTTTATCTAAAAAATTCAAATTTGGTTTAACATTTGAAAATCAATCAAATTTATTCATCACATTATCGAACTAAAGGGAAGAAGCCATTTGATTATCTCAATAGATGTAAAAAAAAGCATTCAACAATATCACCTATTTGAATAACAACAACACCTATTTGAATAAATAAAAAATATTAGGCTAACATCAAAATTAATATTGAAATAGTAAATTATTTCACATTCAGAGCAGGAATGAAGCAAGGATATTCTCACCATTACTGTCCAACACTGTACTGGAAGCCTTAGCCTGTGAAATAAGAAAAGAAAAAGAAATACAAAGGACACAGATTTGGGGAAAAAGTAGTGAAACAAAACTGCCTTTATTCACAGACAATATGATTGTGTGCATAGAAAATCCTAAAAATCTACAACGGAACTACTTAAAATAATGAGGATTTTAACAAGGTCTTAGGAAATAATGTCAATATATAAAATTCAACTATAATTCTATATACTAACAAAAAATATTAGGCAATACAAATTTTAGATGATATCTACAATAGTATCAACAAATATTAAATGCTTCTGGATAAATTTAACAAAATATATAGAAGATGTGTACAATGAAAACAAAAACACATTGCTGAGAAATTAAAGACTTAAATAATTGGAGAAAAAGCACGTGTTTATGCATTTGAATAACTCATTATTATTAAAATGCTAATTCTCCCCGAATTAACTCATAGATTTAACATAATTCTAATCAAAATCCTAGCAAGTTTTTGGGAAATGCGTAAGCTGATATTGAAATGTATATGAAAATGTAAAGGATCTAGGATAGCAAAAGCATTTTGAAACAAAAGAACAAAATTGGACCTGACGTCTTACTTGATTACTGTAAAGCAACAGTAATCAAGACACTGTGGTATTGACATAAGGATAGACATATAGAACAATGGAACAATAGAATTCAGAAATAAAACAACACAAATATGGTCAATATATTGTTGACAAAGGTGCCAAGGGACTTTTTAGTGGGAAAAGTCTTTATGACTAATGATGCTGAAACAATTGAATAGCCACATGCATACGCAAAGAGAATCCAATGGTGTGAGAGCCCTTACCTCACATCAAACACAAAAAATAACTTCAAAATCATCATAGACCTAAAGGTAAAAACTGAAACTATGAAACTTTTAGAAGAAAACATAGGAGAAAATGTTTTCAACTTTGAAATTTCTTAGAATGCAAAAATCAATAATTTTGAATGGAAAAATTAATAAATATGGATATCATTAAAAGTAAAACCTTCTGCCCAACCAAAAATCCAAAATCAACAAGAGGAAAAGGGAAGACATAGCTGAGAAAAAAAAAGTTAATATATATATCAGACAAGAGACTTATATTCAGAATATATAAAGAATATTGATAACTCAATGATAAGTAACCCAATTAAGAGTGAGCAAAATATTTGACCAGACATTTCTCCAAAGAATATTCACAAATATTTAGTAAGCACATGAGGAGATGCTCAGCATCATTAGTCATCAGGGGACACTGAAATTCAAACCATAGTGAGAGACTACTACATACCCATCTGAATAGATAAATGCTTAAAAACCCATAATATGAGGGTTAGCAAGGATGTAGAAAAACTTGAACTATCATTCATTATTGGTGGGAAAGTAAAATGGTAAGTTCATGATTTAAGAACATAACAATTCGTAGATAAGTAAAATACTTTGAAAAAAGTTTGGTAGGCTTTTTCTTTTTTCTTTTGTAACAAATTAATAATACACTTACCATATAACCTACGAGCAATTCTACTCCTAGATACCTGAGAGAAGTAAAAACAGATATCCATATAAAGACTATTACACTAATGATCATAGCAGCTTTACTTATAGATAAAAACTGGAAATAAACTAAATATTCATCAACAGGTAAATGAATAAACAAATTGTGGTTTTTTAAATAGTGGAATGCAATTCAGTAATAAAAAAGGAAGAAACCATATATGCATAACATGGATTACTCTCAGAAAACATTATATTGGCCAGGCACAGTGGCTCACACCTGTAATCCCAGCACTTTGGGAAGCAAAGGCAGGTGGATCACTTGAGCCCAGGTGTTCAAGACCAGCCTGGGCAACCCAGAAGTTCAAGACCAGCCTGGGCAATATGGTGAAACCCCATCTCTACAAAAGATAAAAAATTTAAAAATTATGTTGAGCAAGAGAAATTTGGCACAAAGGAGTGTATGTTAACTCATATGCAACTTTAGAACTGGCAAACTTAATCTTCTGTAACAGAAAACAGGTCAGTTTTTGCCTATAAAAAACTGGGTCTTTTATGGGTTGACTACAAAGGGACATGAAAAAGCTTTTTGGATTGCAAGAGTTGTTTTATATTCTTCCGCGTGTGTGTATCTGTGTCCTAATCACTTCTTCTTATAAGGACAATAGGCATATGGGATTAAGGCCCACCCTAATGACCTTATTTTATCCTAATTATATCTATAAAGGCCTTATATCCAAATACAGTCACATTTTGAGGTACTAGGGTAGGGACTTCAACATATGAATTTTGAGGAGACACAATTCAGTTCATAACGTTTATACAACCCAAAATGTATTTGTATGTAATAAATGTATAGAGACTATATCCCTGACTGGGATGTCACAGGAGTCTCAAATAATTATTGGTCAAAAAGCTATTTCAGAACAGTCATGGCGGCTCACACCTATAAACCCAGCAATTTGGGAAGCCAAGGTGGGAGGATCATTTGAGTTCAGGAATTTGAGACCAGCCTGGGAAACATAGTGAAACTCCTTCTTTAAAAAAATTTTAAAAATTATCCAGGTATGGTGGCATGCACCTATAGTCTTAGCAACTTGGGAGGCTGAGGCGGGAGGCTCACTTGATCCCAAGAGGTTGAGGCTGTAGTGACCATGATTATGCCACTCCAGTCCAGCCCAGACAGAAGGAGATCCTCTCTCAAACAAACAAGCAAAAAAACCTTGCCTCCATGCTGTGGCTCTTAGCTTAAATTTAAAAAATTGAAAAGAGAGAGTGGAGAAGATGGGTTTGGGGGATAGATGGGCAAGAGGTTTGCTTGAATGGCAAACTTTCGAATGAAGTTATCAAGTGATAAAAAAATCTTTACTTGTTTATTTGTGTCAAGAATTTGGGTACCATATTATTTAGATTTTGAGAGTTTAAGAGTAGTCTTTCTATTATTACCCTATTGTAAAGGAAGATTTGGAGAACACACCTTTCTGAACTGCAGCTTTCTCAAGTGTTTAAGGCTGACACTGCTGAAGTTACACCTGCTTGAACTATTTTTTTTCCCAAAAGGAACTAAAACGGTTACACTTATATTTCATGGCATAAATAGAACTTTTCAAAAAGGTGTTTCTTGCTCAAGAGAAATAATATAAAGTTAAAAAATTCATTTCAGATGTCAAATGAGAAACCCAATGAGTTGATTTCCTGTGACATTCCCATGGAGGGAAGAAGGATTGCATCTGAGAAAAAAAAAAAAATGGGGCATAGCAGTATAAAGAAAATCTCTCTTTTATTGATAGTCTCTTTGGAAGTGGTATAGATAAATTCACCCTCTTAGAAGAATCATTTGGGCTGAGCAATTACCTTTACAGCAAAGGTTAAGCAATAGTGAACTCTACCTTTAGAATGAAATCATTAACAAAATCCTCTCTGAACTCTGAAATATGCTATTTAAGACCAATTAAGATTTCTCAGCCAGTGACATAAATCCTCTAATACCTTTGAAAGAGCATTAGTAAACATGCATGTGTATGTGGGGATGTTCAATGCTTCCCAATAGCATTGGAAAGTAGAGAAAAATCAGTCCATTCTGAGATGCAGCAAGGTTACAGGAGACACCTTCACACCCACTTCCACCATAAATCCTGAAGTCCTAATACAGCTCACTAGGAAGCATAATAATAACCTGCTAGGCTTCCTGACAGAGAAAAAACATAGGGTGCATGGATAGCGAGGTGCCTGTGAGTATCTGTACTCACCTGGTGGGAATTTCCATGCTTGGAGGAACACAACATTAAATAGCAAATAAAAAATCCCATGACAGATTGAGAGGGGAACAAAAGACAGAAAAAAGAGTCATAGTTTAGTACATTGTGTGATTTTTTTTTTTTTTTTTTTTTTGAATAGAGTTTCTCTCTTTCACTCAGGCTGAAGTGTGGTGGTTCGATCTTGGCTCACTGCAACCTCTGCCTCCCAGGCTTCAGTCATCCTCCTGCCTCAGCCTCCTGAGTATCTGGGACTACAGGCACATACCACCACACCCAGCTAATTTTTGTATTTTTTTTTGTAGAGATGGGGTTTGCCTTGTTGCCCAGGCTGGTCTCATACTCCTGGGCTCAAGAAATCAGCCTGCCTTGGCCTCCCAAAGTGCTGAGATTGCAAGTGTGAGCCACCATACCCAGCCAGTTTAATACATTTAACAATGCTTTTTTTCCTGCTTCTTGGACAAGGAGCCTATATTTTCATTTTGCACTGGGATCCTCAAATTACACAGCCATTCTTGCATATTTCCCTTCAGAAGCCAAGGTGATAAGTACCTTTCAGAGAACAACCTGAATTCCCTGGCTGACAGGCAAGCCCACCTGGTGGTCCTGTGACTTCTCTCTGAGGTGGACCCTGCCTCTGAATCCGGCACCTTACCCAACCTCCTACACCTGTATGCCTTTCTGTAATTCTTCTCTACATCTTTACTGCATGCCTGGCTCTAGCCCATTGCCATTTACTGTCACTCTGGTTTATTCAGTTGGTTCACATTTGTCTTTTAATCTAGAAGCTCGCCACTCTCTCCTTTCTCTTCAGGCATTTGTAAAACATTTGGTATAATGGAAAGGATATGATACTTAGAATCACGACATCCCCAATTTAATCCTGGCTCTGTTTTTCACTAGACATGTGAACTTGGGTGATTTGTTTCAGCTTCTTGAGCCTCAGCTTTCTGATCTGTAAAATGGGAAGATAAATCTTGATCTCCAGTTCCTTGATTACCCAGCCAGGTGGGGCATCTAGAATTAAATCCTGGTATCTTTGCAAATCAAGTCAGTACTTCTGTATCTGCTTTGCTAGACATGATCCAAGGCTTTGTCTTCATGTTCAGAAAATATAGGTCAGAAAATATATCTGAGCTTCCCATTCTCTCTTCAAAGTGTCTAACTCCTAACCAGTCTCCTAGTCTGCATCCCGGGGTCAGCATGTAGAGGCTCCCACTCTGTATATTCCTACCCAAATGACCCATGGTTAGGACAGTCTGGTAGCACTGATTTTGGTTTGTCCCCAAGACATGTCTCCTTAAATGGCCATTCAGTTCAATGAAGTAGAAGAGGCAACAAGCAAATGATGTTTCCCCTGGATCCATCTCTCTCATCCCAAATCCTTGCCTAGCTCAGATTCCCAGACCCTGCCAGGAACTCAGACCCCGAGCCTCCTCTTTTCATGAAGAGATATTCCACATCATTGCTGTGTTTTCCTTGTGCACTTTCTATCCAACCTCCTTTTTACCTTTGGCCTGTTTAGACAAAAGAAATGATGTTTAATTATATCATCATCTTCATAAAGAGTGAAAATTTTGAGACAAGTATTTCACCAGAAGACATATATCCAAGAAGCACCCTCTCCTAATGAACTCAGCACTGGAGATGGTGGAGGCATCTTTCTCCTTCCCTGGGGAGAAGAGCCAGAGCCAGAAGACTGTACCCGCGGTTTTATAGGTGGGGAACCACAGGCATCAAGATGCTGAGTGAAGCTCCTGGAGATCAGAGAGATTTTGTGAATGAGGCTCTCAAACATAGGCTGGCTTAATTCTCTCTTGATTTTACAATGGAGGAGATTTATGTCTTGGCTTTTCCTGTCAGAAGCGTCCGAGTCATAATATGATGATGGGTCTAATCCCCAGGGATTTGGGTGTGAAGACAGAATGGTTTTGGCTGTCCTCCTCCCCACTCACGTCTCTGCTTTACAGCAAAGGCAGTGTTCTCAAGTCAGGCAGGATTCGGAAATGAGGTGTGCACCTGGTTGCAAAACCAGCTAGGGGAAATCCACCTGATTATGGGTTTTAAGAAATGACCTTCCTGTGGTTCTGGCTCTCAGCTGAAAAAACCCACAAATTCATGGGTCAAGATTATTTGTGGTCTTTTGACTGTATTCAATAAGATGATCCTTGGAAAGAATAATCACAATCTTCACTTTTATTGCCTTACACAAGGCCTGTCACATTGTAGGTACTCACTCAAGAAATCTGAGTTCAAAGAATGAATTGGTTCAGTTTGGTCTGAGAGACAAGACAGGGAGACATTTGCAGTGAGGAATAAAGGGCCCTTCCAGGGGCTGAAGAATCCAAGAGTATTCAGCTAATTGGAAACTTTTATTATCTACTTTGTCCACCTATTCTGCCATCAAGGCTGTGTCCCCTCCCTTCTAACTCCATTACCACTTTTTTAACTAAGGCCCAAATAATCCTTAGCCTAGGCCATTGTGGCATCTACTCATCTATTTGTTTCCAGCACTGACAAGCATCTTCTGCCATTCCTATGCTCCCTTCAAACTGCCACAAAAGTCATGCTTCTGAAATATAAGGCTAATCCTTATTCTCATCTGATTGCAACTTTTCAGTGACTTCCTATTTCCCAATACATTGTTCTTAGTCTTTTAGTGTAACACCCAGCTCCTCATATGCCCTGCTTTTTAAATCCTCAATCCTGCCAAAGTTTGAATATGCTTCATAGTGAAGTCTTCTCTCTCCTTTCTCTGAAATGGCAGATCACCAGTGCCCTGAAAACAGAGAACCTTGTATGTCAAGAAGAGTCTGCTTATCGTTATGCTTGCTAATGTGCATTAGTAAAACAGTAGGAATTTGCAATATCAAAAATGCTTTGAAAAAATATACTGACTGATCTGGTTTGGCTTTGTGACCCCACAGAAATCTCATGTTGAGTCATGATCCCAAGTGTTGGAGTGGGGCATGGTGGGAGGTGATATTTGATCATGGGGGCGGTTTCTAAGGGTTTAGCACCACTCGCCTAGTGCTGTCTCATGATAGAATTCTCATGAGATCTGGTTGTTTGAAAGTGTGTAGCACCTGGCTGGGCACAGTGACTCGTGCCTGTAATCCCAGCACTTTGGAAAGCTGAGGCAGGCAGATCACGTTGGGTCAGGAGTTTGAGACCAGCTTGGCCAACATGGTGAAACCTCGTCTCTACTAAAAATACAAAAAAATTAGCCAGGTATGGTGGCAGGTGCCAACAGTCTCAGCTACTTGGGAGGCTGAGGCAGGAGAATCGTTGATCTCAGGAGTCAGAAGTTGCAGTAAGCGGATATTGCACCATTGCACTCCAGCCTGGGCAACAAGAGCAAGATTCAATCTCAAAAAAAAAAAGAAAAGAAAAAGAAAGTGTGTAGCACCTCCCCCTTGGCTCTCTCCTGCTCTGCTATGTGAAAGTGCTTGCTTCCCCTTTGTCCTTCCACCATGATTGTAAGTTTCCTGAGGCATCCCAGTCATGCTTCCTGGATAGCCTGCAGAATTGGAAATCAATTAAACCCCTTTTCTTCATAAATTACCCAGTCTCAGGAAGTTCTTTATAGCTGTGTGAGAACAGACTAATACACTGCCCAAACAGTGACTCTATTATTTCCTTGTAGGCATGCATCATGGTGAAGTATAACTACTGGAAGGTAGAAATCACACATTGCATATAAGGTTTTTCATAATCTGGTCCCTGTTGATCTCTCTCACTCCTTGCCAGCTTACTCCATCCCTTGTGTCCTCATCAACTCCTTGTGCTAGTCACTGTGAACTGCTAGCAATTCATTCATTACCATGCTGTTTCTTGACCTTATACCTTTGCACATGTTATTTTCTCTGTAAGAGCCAACATTAACTGCATGTTTTCAATGTACTGAACTCTATTTTTATTGTTTTACATATTTTAATGTTTTGACCCTCAGAACAACTCTAAGTTACAATTGCTAATATTATTATAAAAATTGAAACTGAGGCTCAAAGAGTTTAAATAACTTGTCTAGTCTATGAAGTCAATGGTGGATAGAGCCAGAAATTGGGTACTCCAAGATTGCATGTATTTAATCACTGTGCTGTAGCTGCCTCTCCTATGGCTTCCTGGTAAACTCCTATTCATTCTTCAATACTTAATGTTAGTACCACCTTCTCCATGAATTCTTTCCTGGGCTCTTGATGTAGAGTTGAGTGTATGCTCTCTTGCACTCCACTGAACTCTAGACTTGACCTCTGGGATAGCTCTCAACAGAATGGAAGGGAATTATTGGTCCCACCCCTCCACCCATACACCCATGGGGATTTCACCTGTGCATCTCCGGTACCTAGGCTGTACATCAAAGATGCTCAATAAAGTTTTGTTGAATGGAATTTCACATCCTTCACATATGAATCATTTCCTTTTTTAGCCTCAGCTTTGTGAATCAGCTCTGCCTCCCAGTTAGACTCAGCATGCCTCTTCCAGAATATGTTTTTAGCTTTAGCAAACACAAAAGCATCTTTACAGAAATGGGAGAAATATTGAGGTTCAACTCTAGTTAGATCAGCAACATACAGGCGGACAGCTGAATTGCTGAGGCCAGCTTTACCCAGCTTCATGGAATACATTCCATTTTTTCATGATGACATAGTTGTGTTGTTTGATATATGGCTCTACTCTACCAATAAGCTGTTCCTGGACTGAGTTTATGCATTCTTGTTCCATTATCTATTGCTACAAAACAAAACAAACTATCAAAACAAACTATCCTCAACCTTACTAATTTCTGTTGCTCATGAATCTGCAGTTGAGGCCAGGCTCGGCAAGGATGATTCATCTTGCTCTACCTGATGCCTGGAGTATCATTTTGAGAGAATGACTGAGAGTAGGAGTGTTTGGGAGCTGCCAGGCTAATCTCTCCTCGTGTAGTCTCAGGACCTTGCCATGTCATCCCTCCACGTGCACTTTCTAGCATCATGGCCTCAGGGTGGTTAGACTTCTTACAAGGAACTTGGCTTCCCCAGAGGGAGTCCTCGATGCCCAGGCCAAAACTCCAAAGCTTCCTATCAGCTCACATCTCCATTTTAGGACATTGTTTCTATGATATTTTTTTTGCTCAAGCAAGATGCTAAGCAAGTAAGTAAGACACTACTATATTCTTTTGCTCAAGCAAGAGACTAAGCTTAACCCAGAATCAAAAGAGCAAAATCGATTCTACCTCTCAAGAGGATAAGCAGAAAAGAATTTGAGCCATTTTGCATTTACATTAATACCCAAAGCCAAATAACAAGTAAAGCATGAATTAAAAGAGACATTGGCATACAGAATGTGGTAATTTAAAAACCAAGAACAACAGGAGATCCAAACAATAGCAGAAGACCTGAAACACAGAAGAATGGACACACCATGAGCCCAGAGAAAGAAGCATTTAAGGACCACTCCTCAAAGCTTTGTGTTTATCTGAGGGATCTTCTCATCATGAGAAAAACAATAAGGGCTAACATGTATTAAGTACTTGTTACATATTATTTTCTCTTTTAAGAGATTTAAATCTATTCACATATTTTATCCTCCTAATGGAAAACTGAGGCCTTAGGAGGTTAAGTGACATGTCCAAGGCCACATAGCTAGCAAGTGGCAGAGCTAGAATTCCAGCTCTGACAGTTCACTTCCACTGCTAGTGTGCCGAAGTCCCATTCCATACACATTGCCAGCTCTAAAATCTAGGGCTTTTTTTTTTTTTTGGTCTAGTTTCTGGGCAAATGTGTGTGGAGGTAGAGCATCTTCTCAGTCTTTGAATCTCTAAGCCTCTTAGTCTTTAGCTTAAACAGAGATTTTTAAATTGGTTTATCAGAAACAAGTATATACACTCCCAGATGACACTAATGGGCAGCCAGGGTAGAGGATAACTGGGCTAAACTGCTGAGATGGCACATTCCAAAATTTAGCCCAGGTTTTGATTTGATTTGACTATGACACCCAGGACCTTAACTTAGGTCCTGGTTTACTGAGTGGATGAGAGAATGCAGTAAGTGCCACATGAGTGAATGAGTCTATCTCCCCATCCTGCCTGCATCATTCATCTCTGTGCAACACCTTCTTCTGAGGCAGCAAGTCCCATGATAACAGGAACTGTGCCTGGCTTGTTCTCCACTTTATACCCAGCGTCTTGCAATGTTCCTGGCATATTGCAGACTTCGAATAAAGAGGTGTTAAAGTAATGGGCTGATGAATCACAAGCACTTATCTACAAGGGTCTACGTGGCAGAAAAAGCAAGGACTTTGGAGTCAGGAAGACCCAGGTCATAAAATCAGTCCTACCTTCTAAGAGAGTTGCAGCTTATATGGCAGTGATGTTCTTAAGTGCAGTAGATAAAAATAACACATAATCAGAATCACCTTTGAAAGTCTTTATGAAGGTGACTCCACTAACACAGCCAGTGTGTTTCCCAGAAACAGAGCTCCGTTTCTCCAATCAAGCACCAGACCAACATGTCATAAGAAAAATATTTACCTTTAAGCTTTGCAGCTTGTCAAGGTGCTGCCTCTCTCGGCAGCATACAGGAAGGGAGACCGCCATCCCCACCCTCCCACAACATCAACATTATAGCTCCCTGAGTGCAATGGTGAGCACAATTAATGGCCCACACCACTTGCATTTTTATGTGTATGTCATTTTATGATACATATTTTATATTAATATTTAATTTTAATATGAGGTACTTATTATTTTAAAAATTATTTTATTTTGTTTTATTTGCATTCCTACAAGTTAAATGCTCATATAAAGCCCCAGTTTGCTTCTTTGTCAAGCAATATGACTGCTCCAGTCTGTCAACAAGGAAGGAGTAGGGGGAAAGGGAATCATAAAAAGATCAAAGAAACCAGCATAACACAAGAGAGCAGAGACAGGCTTTGTACAGTACACAGTCTCCTTTCTGACTTGCTCCAACAAAATCCCTCTGGGAATTCTACCCTGTCCTCTCCATTTAATTAACCAAATGCTCTGGCAGTGTTAATATGTATCAGGCACTATTCTAAGCACTTTATAAATAATGTCTCCCATGAGCACATTACTCTCATTGTACAGAGGAGGAGACTGAGGCATAGAGAGGTGAAGCCATTTGTCCAAGGTCATTAACCAGTAGGGAGCAAAGCTGGGGTTTGGGTTCAAGCCCAGAAGGTGTGGCTGCAGAGTCCCTGCTATTAACTGCTGCCCTAAGCCACCTCCCCTCTTCCTTCCGGCAGTTTCCTGGACACTCAGCATCTGTCATAGGCACCACTGCACTGGCCTCTATTCTGGTCTCCTACCTTCAGTCTCAACACCCCCAATCCATCCTTCAAACCGCCATTCTTCACAGTGTTTAATGAATCTCTGAAGTGGGGCTCTGAACATGCAACCTCCCCTGTCTTACCTGTAGTAGCATTTGCTTGACAGGATTTCTCAGAACTCACCATCAAGGTTGTAAGACGAACTTTTCCAGGAAATGGTGTATACTCTTCTCCTTCTCGTGGGGAGAGACCCCTTAGTATGTTAGAGGTGTGAAGGAGTCTGAGAGTAAAACGCTCACCTTAGCTCAACCCAGCACTTCTCAAATTTACTGGTGTGCCGGCTTTGTTCATGTAGTGGCTCCTCACATCTTCCACGGTGAGTGCTTTACAGAACAGGTCTTGGGAAAAGTTGTCCTGCAGGATCAAGTCTAACCTCATATTTTGTCAAGCAATGTCTCCCTTATGGCCTGGCCTGATGTGCCCTTCCCTCTCTCCCTTGCTGCCTCACTAATTACCCTTATTTGAACTTGCCGTCTCCTTCCTTTCCTCTGTGCCTTTGTGTCTGCTATTTTCTCTTCTTGGAATGCCCCTCCTTTCTCTCCTGGTCAACTCCTAATCATTTTTAAAACCAGTTCCAATATTCCTTCCTCTCTGTGGCCTTTGCTACTCAGCTTCTTTTCCCCCACTTCACGGTTGGATACCTTCCCCCTCCTTTTGCTCCCCGTAGCTCTTTATTCATACCGCTGTTTCTTTTAAAGCTGTCATGTTTTCTATCACTTTACATCATTTTCTTTTATCTATTATAGAACTTTTCTTTTAAAGCTATAATTGAGTGTATATTATGCATCAAGCTCTGTATTAAGCATCTTATGTAAATTTTCTCATTCATGCTTTATCAAAACCTTATGAAGTAGATGTTGTTCTTATTATTATTTGCATTTTTTTTTGAGACAGAGTGTCACTCTCTTACCGAGGCTGGAGTGCAGTGATGTGATCTTGACTCACTGCAACCTCTGCCACCCAGGCTTAAACAATGCTGCTACCTCAGCCTCCTGAGTAGCTGGGACTGTGCCACAATGCCTAGGTAATTTTTTTTGTTTGTTTGTTTTTTGCAGCGACAGGGTTTTGTCATATTGCCCAGGCTGGTATTGAACTCCTGGCCTTAAGCAATCTGCTCACCTCAGCCTCCTAAAGTGCTGGGATTACAGGTGTAAACCACTGCACTGGCTATTATTTACATTTTAGAGAAAAAAATCTGAGGTGTAGAGAAGTTATAAACCTAAGATTACTCAGCTCCTCAGTAGTTGGAGCCGGGATTGGAACCCAGGTATTCTTGGGAACTCATTATATTCATGTTAATTCTACAGGTCTGTCTTGTTTTCTAAAATGTAATGATTTCAATATGGACCCTTCTTCCTCATTTCTGTACCCTTAGCTGCTAGCACAGGATCTCTAGGAAGAATGTAATAACTACCTGTGCAGTAAATGAACTATTACCTACATGGATGGAATGACTAGATGTATTTCCAGATGACGAAAATGAGGCCTCTTTAGGCTTAACAGTTCTTTTCCCCTGACTTCTAACCCATCAAGTGAGACCCTTCCCTCTGCCATGTAACCTCTGATAGCAGGAAAAAAAATAACCTGCAGAATCTTGGCTCCACAGTTCTCATCAGAAATAGGATGAGCTCTGGATATCATACATTTTGCTGAGACTCAGGTTTTACAGTTAGTATCTACCAAGTACTCCCAAAACGCCAGGCACTGTTCTAAGTGTTTTACATGCATATTCATCACAAAAACCTGAAGTAGGTGCTATTACTACTGCCCTCCCCCGCCCCGCCCCCAGCAATGACCAATCTTAGAGATGAGGAAACTGAAGTACAGAGAGATTAAGAAACCTATCCTAGCTCCCACAGCCAAGGAGCAGTACAGCCAGAATTCCAAGCCAGACAATCTGGATCCAGAGCCCACACTCCCACTCCGCATTCAAGATCATGTCCCCAGCAGACCATGCAAAGAGAAAAATCATAATCGCTATTCCAGAGAGTAAGAAAAATGGGGCTTCTGTTTTGTTTTGGAATTTGAGTGACCAGTTATCTGATGTCCTCAAAAAACCTGTTGCTGGCTTAACTACATTTCCCCAGGAATCTCATTGAGGTGAGTGCCCTGCCTAGCATCTCTTTTCATTTCTCTCTTTTCCCCACTCCCTTCCCAATCCCACAAAGGCATATCAACATATGCCTTTAATAACTTGAGTGATCCACTTAAAAAAAAATAGAATTCAGACTTTACAAGCAAACTCATTTTGATAGAGGTGGGGGTGGGGAAGAAATATGCCTCTGTATGCAGAGAGATTATGTTGGAAGGACAGAATAAGGATCCACATCAGGTGAACTGAAGACTCCTGAGCCGGAATGAGCCTGTAGCCAGTTGGATAATAATTGTATCATTTATTACCTTATTGTCTAAATCATGTCTTTTGAGTTTCCTGACTCTTAATCCAAGAAATCTCCTCTCAGTGCTCAGGTGGTAAATTATTTATCTGCCTTTCTTCCTCTTTCATTAACCTTGTCTCCTTATGGGAATGCAGCAGTTACTAGCAAGTTGCTCCAGACAGAGCATGGTGGAGCAAAGCCAGGAGGGGTTAACCCCAAGTCCTGCCAAGGATTTCAAGCCATGGCGATGAATTCCAGGAAGGCAGTGCTGAAGGGTAGCTCAGAACCCAGCTTTCAGAACCAGAATATGTAGATTCAGATCCTACCTCTGCCCCTTACAAACTATGGGTATTTGAATAAATTATTTCATCTTGCTTTGACTCAGTTTCCTCATCTGTAAAATCAAGATAATAGCATCCACCTCATAAGTCTGTGAAGATGTATGCTTTATGCATTTATAACATTTAGAAGGAAGGTTCAGTTTTGTTGTTGTCATTTTGATTGCTGTTGGTAGATGAGTAGTTGTTGGCAAGAGGGGCTGGTTAAAAGGGAAGAAACTGATTGAAAGTCTTCCATTTATTTTCATTGACTCTCCTTGGTTTTACTCTTTCAAACATTTCTTGATCAGTGTCTGGCCTAATGCTGAGAATTTCAAAAGAAATAAGACGATAAATAGATGAACGAATAGCCAGATGATAGATAGAATAGATAAGGCTGTCCTATCACCCAGAGGCTTAAATCCTCCTTGAGAAGTTGGATACAATAACAGGAAACTTCCATAAAATGTATTATCTGCTTAGATAGACAAATGTAAAGCATTTAGGGAGACCTGATTAAGAGGAGAACATTGAGTTTCAAACTATACGAAGGATGAGTAAGATTGAATGGTGAATTGAGAGAGGAATGAGATTCAGTGTGAGACCACAGCATGACCATAGCATGGGGCAGTAAAACAGGCCACCTGTCAGTGAGGCACAGAAGCTATGAGGTTTTGCCACATCGCAGCAGAAAGCTTAGGGGACGAGGCAGGTAAGTAGGGGGCCAAGTTATGGATGGCATGCCAAGTATCCTTGGATTTTACCTTGGTTTTTCAATGAAAATATACTCTACCTCTTAATGGAAGAGTGATAAGAATGCATTTTAGAGCAGTATGCGGAATAGAAGGTACAACTGCAGACATCTTTGGAAAAATAAAATCTACATGGCACAAGAAGGACACTCCCAACAAATGTTTTCAGATATACAGTAGTCCCCCCTTATCTGTGGTTTTGCTTTACGTGGTTTCAGTTACTTGCGGTCACCCACATTCCAAAAATATTACATGCAATAAAATATTTTTTAAAAGACCACATTCATATAACTTTTATTACAGTATGTTAATAGTAATTGTTGTCAAGCTTTTAGTATCCCTAATTTATAAATTAAACTTTATCATAGGTAGAATGTATAGGAAGAAAATATAGTATATAGGGTTTGGTAGTATGATTTCCAGCATTCACTGGAATTCTTGGAAGAATCCCCCATGGACAAGGGGGTACTGCTGCACTCTCATTAAGAATATTTGCTCTGAGTGGCCCTGGTGTTACAGACAGGCAGAGGAACCTTGAGATCACACTGAAAGAGAATCCATACTTCTGAGCGTTATTTCATGCAAGAAAGAGCACTAGAGTAGGAGACCAGAGACTTGGGTTTGAGCCCAGCTCTTCTACTTATCAGAGGAATGGTCTTGGGCTTGTTGCTTTCTAGACCTCAGTTTTCTCTTCTGCATATTGAAGACATTAAAAAAACACTTCCAATTTTTTTTTAAGAGAAAATGGCAATTTCAATAAGATACTATAAGGGGTTTCACCACAACGTGTCCAGCCTCCTTAATTCTTCTGCTGACTGACTCTTCTTATGGAGGTAGCATGACCATAAAAGGCCTTGGATTATCTAGCACAGTCTTGGATCAAGCCACTAGTTTTAGCACAATTGTGAATAGCACCCTCCTTTGCTCTCAATAGTGTTGCAATTTAGATAATTTATATATGATCTATAAGTTAGATCATATATAATTTTATGTAATTTATATATGATGATTTATTATATAATCACTATCATGACAGGACATATGGCTTCTTCTTAAGGAGAGAGTTACTAGCTATCTTTCATCTTTATGTGTTAATATTTGGCTTATTTTGTGGCTAAAGCTTCATTAGGTCTGAGAGCTGACTCTCAGTCTAGATTCTTCTGATTGTAAGCAACAGAATTCAATTTAAAATAGCTTAAGCTCAAAATAGAATATACTGGCTAGGTTCTAAAGTATCTTGTAGAAGCTAAGGACAGCCAGACATCTGGGGACCTAGAACAGAAAACTGTAATGTTATCAGATACTCAAGGGGTATTATCTTTAGGTCTCTGCAGTTTGTGTCATTTTCTTTCTTTCTTTCCAGACTGGCTTTCTCTGTATCTCCAAATACATCATGGTCAGAAGATGGCTGCCTATGGCGACCATCTGTTTTCCTCAGGTAAAGTCATGTCCACAGACTAACTTATTACCTATGACTCCTAGTTTCAAATTCCTTGGAGAGAAAATGTGATTAATCTACCCTAGTCCAAGTTGTTAAGAGTAGAGTGAAGGACAAACAAGGCACTTGAGGGCCCGTCCAGTGGGTGTAGAAGATACTCTCATAGAAAGTGGTTGTGTCAGCCCATGTCCTCCAAGAAGCAGATGTGAAGACAAGATAAAACTAGACAAAATATGTTCACGGAAATGCCTATGAGATAAAATGTTAAAGGGAGCCGGTGGATTACATTAGCTGTAAATCTGACCCCAAGTTAAGGAAGGAGGGAGGGTAGGAGGAAGGAAGGAAGGAAGGAAGGAAAAAAGGGAGGAAGGAAGGGAGGAAGGGAGGGAGGAAAGTTGGAAGCATCTTAGACTAGCTCTAAGTTCCAATGAGAATTCAGCAAGGCCATTAGAGAATCCTTAAGCCAAGGTTGGTCATCAGAGGATCCATGTCTCCTAGGAACAGGTCTGCCTTAGTACCCATGGTAGACTCAGTCATTGACTGGAAGTAACCATTGGGAGGAGTGCCTTGGAGCAAACATGGCAATGAACTTCAGAGCTCAGCAGTTTAGGCCCTCAGTTGATTACACTCTCATAGATGAACATTTGAGAGGCACATTCCCATAGCCACAACAGCCTCATTTTGGTCTCATTCAGAGACCAAAAGTTGTCTGAGTAGCTGGTTCCCCAAAATGACTTGAAGGTTACTCAAAGCTCAGGTAGGAATTTTTATTCTAGTCCAAAGGAGAAAGCAGAGGAAATAATACTAAGTAGAGAAATGAGACTGAAAACTGGAATGGGAATACTCTAAGATAACTCATGCTTTCTTTCAACAAATGTCTACTGACTACATGCTATGTGCAGACAACGTTCCAGGTTCTAGGAACACAGTGGTGAATAAGGCAGTGATTCTGCCTATAGTCTTTGAAGGACTTATAGACCAGTAAGGCAATGATGAGATTCTGTGATAAGTTTTATTAAAGGGATAAATACAAAATGCTAAGGCTGCACAGAGGATGGATACTTAACCTTGTTGAGTATTGGGCTGTTCAAGGAAGGCAGGTTGGGGCCTCAATACTGTCTAGTCTAATTCTATCCTCATGCTACATCTGAGCAAACAAAAACCCAGGTTGGTAAAGTGCCTTGCTCAAGGTCAGGCCTTCTGTTCATTATTGAGGGATGGGTTTGAGAACTCAGGGTTCTTGAATTTCACTTTATTTCTAGGCTCTGTGCCTGATGGCAACTTAATTATTACTGGTCCTAAGTAAGCATCCATTGCGCCCAGAAGAGCCAGGGGTTGTTATTATTTGCTTTGAACCTATTAACAGCAAGACCAAAAACATGGATGATTAAAAAATCAAGATGATGATGCTGCCTTTTAGAACTCTTTGAGGGTTTCTGAACAATCAGGAAACTTTAGCCCGTATTTTCAGAATATGCTGTCAGGGAAGGTCATCTGAATCATATCCATCAAATGTTGGGGATGACTCACTGTCAAACAAATCTCACTTTTAAAAAACTTGTCTTTATAAATACACAAGAAGAAATCACTTCTGTTGTTTTTGAGAGGGTTCTTCATTTCCTCTGCCTTCCCTCTGGCCCCCACCCTGAGCCCCTCAAACAAAAGGTCCTGCAGAAGAGGTGCACACTCCCTAAGCCGCCAATGGCCTGACTGGCTTTGGGTGCCCAGCATCCCCCAGAGCAGCTGCCCTCCCCTCATTTTATTCTTCTCTGGCCCTATTGGGGCTGACTCACACTGAAGCCTGAAGGCTTTGCCACTTCAGGGTTATGGCCTGTGGGGAAGGGAAAGAGCTGCTTGCTGCAGCCAGTGGGTAATTTAAGATATGCATGCAGCCCAATAAGAGGCTATTACTCAGAAAAGGCTTCCAGGCAATTTATGCCAAAGAGTGAAAGTTCCCAAAGAGAAGCCTAAGGCTGTATTTCCCTTTATTGGATCATCAGTGGTAAGGGGTCTTCTAAGCCATGTCCTAAGCGCACCTTTTCTCCCAGTTTCTTCTTCTAGATGGATCCCTTATCTGAACTCCTCCTTGATGGAAGATGTTTACAAGCACAGCCCAATTTACTCATTCTCCTGCCTTTAAACAAGCTTTATTTAATTTTGCCAGAAAAAAAACCCACACACAAAGTTTCTCAAGGAGCTGCAGCAGGTCAAATTATGGCACCTCTTTGGCATATAAATTTAGAACAAAAACAACAACAACAAAAAAAACAAGCATAAATAAACCAACCCCATCCATTTGACTAGAATTAGCAAATCCCTTTCCCCACAAATCCACCTTTAAAAAAATTATGTATCCTTGTAGAAAATATAGAAACGAAAGATGGCTGAAAGAAAAGTCTGTCATTCTTCCCACACTCCCCTCACCTCCAAGATTTTTACTGTGAACATTTGGTGTACATCCTCTCATGCTTTTTGCCAAGTCCAAATATATACACATAAATGCACATACCTGCTTTTTTCCAATTATTCTGGAGCGTATTTTCATGTTAATATAGTTTTACAGAATAATTTTTAATGGCTACAGAATATTTTATTATTTAGATGTACCATGATTGATTGATCAACATTCTATTGAATATTTAGGTTGTTTTCTATTTTCAGAAAAAAACCCTTTAATCTTCACCCCAAGCCCCTCCTAACACCGTGGAAATTTACTTTAACAAAATGGAAATATGTTGGCTACTTCTCTCAAAATCACTAGTTCTCAACGAGAGGTAATTCTGCTCTCCAGGGGACATTTAGCAATGACTACAGACGTTTTGGTTGTAAAAACTAGGGGACTGCTACTATCTTATAATGAGTAAAGACTACAGATGCTGCTAAACATTCTACAGTGCTCAGAACAGCTTCCCGCAACTGAGAACTATCCAGTCTAAAATGTCAGTCATGCTGAGGTTGAGAGACTCTGCTATAAATATTGATCTAATTCTTGTTATAAACTCAAGTGAGCTGTCCATCAGAAGATCTCCACACTGGTCCCCTTTCTCAGAGTTCCTTGTTGCCACTTTTTCGCTTCCATTCATCAAATACATAGAGCACTGTGCTGGACACAGAGTGATAAAAATTCAGTTCCTTCCATGCACTGAATCACACCTTGTGTTGCAAAAGCTCTTTTCCCAGATCAGTAAAAACTGTGCTTTTCCTTGTCCATGTTGCTCTTAGCAACCGAACTCTCAGTCTTTATTCAATTACTCAGTCTGTAGTCACATGCTGTTGAATTACAGGATCCCTCTTACAGCCACACCATTCTCTTTTCTGGCCTCACAGATAATTTCAAGGACTTCACTTTACTTACTGGTTACTCCATTCCCCATGTTGGTCTTCATTTACTCCTTTTCCCCTCTACAAGGCTGTATAATTTCCCCCCCTCTTCCACCTATGAAGGTGTCAATGGTCACATGCATCCTTGACACCTCCCCTTCTTCTAAGAATTCAGAATCCATTCTCCTGTCATAGGCTAATCCTGCCACATGTCTTATGTAGCACCCTTTATGCCTCCTTTAGTCACTGCCACAATGCTACAATGTTGCACACTGCAGCATCCTCAAAGGGCCTCTGCTAGAGCAAAGCTCAACTTTCTTTCCCTGTCCATGATGGGCTGTGTTTTGTCAACTTGGCTAAGGCTAGAAGCCATGTTTCTCAGGACACTCTTCCCTGTATGGCTGGGTCATTGATTGCCAGTAGAGGAACTCGTGTAAAATTTGGAGGGCAAAGGTGAAGCAGAAGACATTGTTTTCAGAAGGTCATCACAGTTAGACATGATGACAAAGGAACAGATGCAGGAGTGCTAAGTGAGTGCCAGCTTGTTCTTGTTTGCCTCCACTTTGGGTCTAGCTCATCTTCATGACTGCTAGCCCTGCTGACCAACAACTAACTGCCCCAGGTCTACCAGCAGACCCACAGAGGCAGCAGCTCTGCAGAGCCAACAGCTACCCCAGAAGCAGCAGTTTCCACAGAACTCCCTGTGAGCTCCCACTCTGTGGTCACACTTAAGCAGCCAGACCTGCTTCTAGTATTTTCCTGCAAGTTCCAAGTGGCCACCTGCACCAGGTCTTTAGGTAGTCTGTTTAATGACTATTTCTTTGAGCCTCCAACTCCCTCTCTCCAGACCACTTCCCCAGCCCCTTTCACATTTGTGTAGAAACCAATTTCTATAATGAATCTGTAATTTCTATATTACTTATAGTAGCTGTGTTTCCCTGTGTGAACCCTGTCTTATATAGCTTAACTGATCTTCTTATTCAAAGAACTGTATTGGGCCTTACCATGGTTAATTCATGCCAAGATAATGAAGCTTTAATTGCAGATACAATCATATTCCCACCTCCTGGCCCTAGGTCGCCTGAGATAATCCACCTCAAAAGCAAATGACCTTGCACAAGTTTCTTAACCTCATTGGTTTTAATTTCATTACCTGTAAAATGAGAATAATAGCACCTCCCTCAAAGATTTGTTGTGAACATTAGAACAGTGCCTAGCTTATAGTGAGTACTATGAAATTGCTTGCTATCATGATTATTATTAACATTATTATTATATGTTTTCAAATGACACTGCTCTTTCATGTCTCCTGACATTGCTGTAGTTTGGGCTTTTGGAATTTTTAGCTATTGCAAGAGCCTTCTAACTGATTTTAACTCCAGTTTTACCTCCACAGTGTTGCCAGAGCAAGCTTCCCAAGAAAAATATTTTCTGCACAAAACTCTTCAATGGCTATCTATGATCTAAAGAATAAAGTACAGTCCTTTGCTTGCGTTATAGAACTCTGCATGTTCCACCCCAATCTCTCTACCCTTATCTCCCCCATGTATAATTTATGCATGGTTTGTCGACAATGTTCTGGGTCTTTATTAAAGACATCTCCTCTTACAGCATCCTCTACTTTTCACTAACAGACTCTGATTTGGAGTTTGGTTCAACAATCTCCCCTCTAAAAAACTTTCTTTAAAACCTCAATCCATTCCCCAAGCCTATCACAGCCACCCCTTCTTCAGTGTTCTCAGACCTTTAGTGTATAGTTTTAATAATAATGATCTGTTTACTTATCTCTCTCCCACATTAGACTTTGAGCTCCTCCAGGGAAAGGACAGTGTTTCATTGGTCCCTAGATACCCCAGTGCCAACCCAACACCTTAATAAATGTCTGATGAATGAACAAATGATTGAATGAAAACCCTTTGGAAATTTAGATATTGCTATTCAACTCTAAGAGTGAAGACTGAGACTTAGCAGGGTAAGTTCCCTTTATAATAATGCTTGGTGGAATTTGTTTCAACACCATGTAAGACCAGGAGGATTTTGTCTTGTTTTCTACTTGCATTATCCAGCTTTAGCATTTCCCAATTGTCAGTATTTGCCTGAGCTTTGTTCACGGGAAATTCTCTGGAAATGCCCCCATGTAACCCCAAAGGCAATCTGCCTTCTACAACAAAATCCACAAGGCTATTTAGTATGTGCTTATTTGTTTCCATGGGTAATATAACATTGACAACTGAGATTGGAACATTTCCAAAAATCAAAAACCTGCTATGGATTGAGGCTTCCAGAGATCAGCTCAGAAATTAGTTCCCTTTTCCTACTTCTAGGCCCAACCCTCCACTCCTAGTTATACTTGCCAAGCACTTGTCAAGTTTGTTACCTAATTATGGTCCTGCTCCATCTCTCAGGCCCCCTGAAGACTAAGTCTCAGGCAGAGTAAGCATGACCAGCCTTCTTCCTAGTCATTTCAGGGTAATAGTGGAAAGGCCTGGATTATGAGTGGAAAGGCCTAGAAAGCATAATTTGCAAACCCCATGGTGCCTCTCATTTGAAATATTCTGTTTCTAGAAGGTTCTTACTAATAATACAGAAATGTATTCCCTGGAGATGGTGGATTCTTTCAAGGGAAAGAGATGGAATAGTATCTTCAAAAGGAATGAAACTTGCAAACTGTTTTAAGGGATGAAGTGTGGAAAAAGATCTTGGCATGGAGGAGGTGGCAGGATAGACAGGTGGGTGTAAATTGTGAGCAGGATCAGAAGTAGTTGGTATGAGAACTAGGAATTAGAAGACAATTTTCTTTTCTTTTTTTAATTCACCTATTTTTTACAAGTTTCTTTAGCTTTTTTTTTTTTCATTCTTTTAAGTTCCAGGGTACATGTGCAGGATGTGTAGGTTTGTTACATAGGTAAACGTGTGCCATGGTGATTTGCTGCACCTGTCAACCCATCACCTAGGTATTAAGCCCAGCATGCATTAGCTATTTTTCCTGATGCTCTCCCTCCCCACTTCCTCCCCTACCCTACTGACAGGCCCTAATGTGCGTTGTTCCCCTCCCTGTGTCCATGTGTTCACATTGTTCAGTTCCCACTTATAAGTGAGAACATGTGGTGTTTGGTTTTCTGTTCCTTTGTTAGTTTGCTGAGAATAATGGCTTCCAGCTCCATCCATGTCCCTGCAAAGGACATGATCTCATTCTTTTTTATGGTTATATAGTATTCCATGGTATATATGTACCACATTTTCTTTTTCCAATCTATCATTGATGGGCATTTGGGTTGATTCCATATCTTTGTCATTGTAAATAGTGCTGCAATGAACATACCTGTGCATTTATCTTTATAATAGAATAATTTATATTCCTTTGGGCATATACACAGTAATGGGATTGCTGGGTCAAATGGTATTTCTGGTTCTAGGTCTTTAAGGAATCGCCACACTGTCTTCCACAATGGTTGAACTAATTTAGATTCCCACCAACAGTGTAAAAGTGTACCTATTTCTCTGCAGCCTCGTCAGCATCTGGTGTTTCTTGTTGTTTTAATAATCACCATTCTAACTGATATGAGATGTTATCTCATTATTATGGTTTTGATTTGCATTTCTCTAGTGATCAGTGATGTTGGGCTTTTTTTCATATGTTTGTTGGCTGCATAAATTAGAAGACCATTTCCAATATTAAATGACTTTAGTGCCTATATAGTAATGCAAATGACCACAGACTCCACTGAGCCTACTGTTGCTTCCAGGTTAGGAATGATTGTATTAATAATAACAGTTAACATTTTGGGAGCTGATATGTGTCAGGCATTATACATATAAGCATTATCTCATTCAGTGCTCATTATAACTTTATACAGTGGGATTATGATTATTTCCATTTTAAAGATGAGGACATTTAAGTAAAGAGAGGTCAGGGAACTTGCCCCAGGTCAGTTAGCCAGACAGCAGGTAGAGCCAAGTTGTAAACCCAGGGCATCAGATGCCTAATTCAACAGCTTTCAACTGCTGCGCTCTACTGTAAATGAAGTCTGGAGTCCAGTTATGAAATAGTGCTCTCTCCCTTTAGCAGCAGCCAGCAAATCTTTGCCTCCTCAAATAAGGTTAAAAGAAGAGCTCAGGCTCTCTCCAAGTTTCAGTCCTGCTCACTCTGTTTTTGCTGGCTTTCTGAATTTTTGAACCCTGCCTCAACCTCTTCCCACTTCTCCTGCATAGTAGGGGGACCAACTTGTCCCATTTTGCTCAGTTTTAGCATTGAAATCCCTGGTTGCAGAAAACCACTCTGTTCAGGGCAAACCAGAAGAATTGGTCACCCTACTGCATTTCAATCTCTTACCCTTCCTTGTATTTAATTGTATCTGATTTCTTATCCTCTGACTTGCCCCTGTGTTTGGCAAAACTTAGTTCTACCTACACTGCCCACTTTGAAAGTAATGTATTTCCAAAATTTTACACAGAAAATGCCAAACTCTCTTAATATTCCTATAAATATATTTACAAGATGATTATGACCTCCCCAACATATATATGTGTGTGTATCCATACTTTTTTATATATAGCTACAACTCATATGCATATGCCTTGTGGTTTTCTTTTGTTTTTAGTTAGCATTCTTTCCCATTATGCCCACAGACTCATATGTATTTAAATGTGTCATACTACATCTTATTGATGTTTCAATTTGCTTAACCTGTTGAGTGTTTAGGCACTACTATTGTGCTATTCTCTCATGGGGCAGTGGGAAGAGTACTGGCCCTAGAGGAAGAATATCTGGGGATTAATGTTAGTTTTGCTCCTTACTAACTCTGTCCATTTTCTCGCGAGAGTAGATGGTGATAGTATTTTCCCTGTTGAACTCCCTGGGGTGTTACGCTCAAATGGCATCGTGAGTATGAAAGCTCTGGGTCAACTCTAAGTCACTACTGAAAAAGACATTATTATCATAAAAGGTGCCACTGTGGAACAAAATCAAAGAGGAGAAAATAAACATCAAGCTTGATATGGTTTCGCTCTGTGTCCCCACCCAAATCTCACCGTGAATTGTAATAATCCCCCCATGCCAAGGGCAGGACCAGGTGGAGATAATTGAATCATGGAGACCATTTCCCCCACGTTGTTCTCATTGTAATGACTGAGTTCTCGTGAGATCGATGGTTTTATAAGGGGCTTCCCCCTTCACTTGGCACTCATCCTCTCTCCTGCCACCCTGTGAAGAGGTGCCTTCTGCTTTGATTATAATTTTCCTGAGGCCTCCTCAGCCATGTGGAACTGTGAGTCAGTTAAACCTCATTTCTTTATAAATTACCCAGTGTCGGATATTTCTTCATAGCAGTGTGAGAACGGACTAATGCAAAGCTTATTACTGAAAGAAAAACATAATACCATGTTATGAACCCTTCCCAACATTTTTTTCTGTGTCTATAGAGATATATATTAATTTATAACAACTCAGTACACTTGCTTTGCATTTTGCTATTTCTTACTTACACTATTGTGAATGTCTTTGTATTTGATGCTAATAAAATACTAACACGTTATAATGGATAATGACTACATATAATTCTGAAGTATGAAAGTAGCATGATTTATTGTAACAATATTATAATTTGGAATGTTTAGATTACTTTAATATTATTCATGCTAGAATGAATACTTGAAATTATATTCTTAATTATTTCCTTAGGATACATTCCTAAAAGTGGAATTTTGAGGTTAAAAGTTAAAGTACATTATATAAATCATGGCTTTTAGCAAATGTCAAATTTCCCTTCAAGAAATGTTGTAACAATATATATACACACCAGGGGTTCATTTCTCTATACTCTAGGCAACATTAGGCATTAACATTTGAGTTTGTTTGGTTTTTGCTTGTAACTTTGGTGGGGCAAACGTGTCATTCTTGTTGTTGATTTAATATCACTGCTCTTTTCATTGAAGGAGACTTCCTATTTTGGTTTTCATTTCTCTAACGGAGAGATATATACTATCAAAAGGCCTAAAACTCTCTCTTTTCATTTTGTTTTACTATATTATTTGAAAGATATACATTTTGTGTCCATCTTTCCAGTAGTTATCTTAAACATTTTACCATACCGATTCAAATATACATTTTTAATGTATAAAATAAATACATTTCTACATCCCCCTGACAAGCTAAGGATTTTTGTTTACTTTTATATCCCTCTAATTTCCCTGCCCTCATCCCCCAGGTCAGCTGTTTGTTTTCTACCTATGGCTATTAAGTCTTTATAGTTCATTAGGCTAACTGAAATTCTTCCAGTCCAGGATAAAAGCTAAACTGGGGAGTGGACAGGAGAGACCATGCACTATGCAAATTATCTCTAAGGAGGCAACTTAAGCAAAATAAAGAAGACTTTATTATCTCATCATCTCATGTATCCAAAGGTAGGAAGAAAGTCAGACATCTATAGGGAATGGAACCAAGAAATCAAAAACAGTTGAGAACTCAGCATGCACTTCTCATCTCCCATCCTCTCTTCTTTTAGTACATCAATGTTTTTCTAAAACTTTTCTCTGTTACTCAGTCTTACAATGCAGAAATCTCCCTTGAGACTCCTGGGAATGACTAGAGTGAGACTGGAATTTCTTTATCCCACTTCCAAATTTCCAGGAAAGTGACTATAATTGACCTAGTTTGAGTCAGGTGACGACTCCCAGACAAATTGGCTACAACTAAGGGTGAGATTGCCTGGCAAAAATTTGGCTTCCTATCTCTGTGGAGTATGGTCATTTCCCAGAGAAAGACCCAACCCAGTGAATATCTACCACAGAGTGAAACTCCCAGAAAACAAAAGCATTAAAGCATTAGAGTAAGAACCTTGGTGTGTGAATGATGTATAGAGATCAACAAGCGCAATGATTCTTGCTTGAGTAACTTTTTCAAATTACACCTGTTTAGGCTGTACCTGGATCTATTAAGCCAGAATGTATGGGGCAAAGAAGAGGATGTATAATCCCAGGTGAATAAATTTAGGCCCATGGAAGGAAAATAATTTGCCTTGGGTCACTCAGCAATTATAGACGCAACTGGGGTTAGAACCCAGGACTTTCTAATAAAGATCTATCTGTGTCAACTGTGCTAAGCCCATGCATGCAAGAGCCAAGGACTGGAAGAGGTAGAGGCCTGGGAAGTTCACATATGTTCTTGCAAGAGGAAAATGAAGTTGGAAAAATGCAAATGTTTTGGGGATACAAAATTGCTCCAGGAAGGAGATAAATTTTCCTATATTTTATTATGAAAATGTTCTAAGCTTTAGTGCCTTTGTTGACTCTGTACAGTTGCTCTCTGGGCTCAAACCAGTCAGCCTTGACCCAGAAAGTAGAAAAGTATGGAATACTGGTGACCTTCATAGAAGCATAAATTCTATCACTGTGGTTGGAGCTGGAGACAGTGGTTATTGGAGTGATTTTAGAAGTTATTCTCTTTCACTCTCCAGTATCTCTATACTACCAATCTATCAAACAATCTGTTCAGTTTTTTGAAATTAGACCTTAAGTACATAGAATTAAATTAATCATAATCCACGGTTCTCAAGTCACTCTTGTCATTGGTCCAAGCGTGGCCTTCTTTTATTTCTTACCTCGTCGATTTTTTAACAATATATGAATTCACCACCCAACACTGACACCAGGAACTTTGCAAAAACTTGCATATACTCATACATTCCTTCTTCCTTTCTTCCTTCTCCCCACCCCCTTCCAGGTGACATAGTTACCAACCTGAAATCTGTGTTTGTCATTCCTTTGCTTTTCGATGTGGTTTTATCTCATCTATATTTTTTCCTAATAAGCGTTTTCTTTAAAAAACTTAGTTATTTTTAACTTTATAAAAGGGTTATAATCTCTTACTTAAAATCATATTGCTAAAGGGGAAAAGGGTAACTTCACAGTGGAGAAGCCCGGCAGATACCATTTTAATCAAGGGATCAAAGTGAACCTCATCAGTAATGGGACAAATCAAAATCATGTGCTTGATAGGATGCAATGAAAAGAACACAGCATCACTTCTGGGATATCCTTGCCAAAAATACATAACCCGAAGCTAATCATGAGACTCATCAGAGCAGTGTCCCACATTGAGCGACAGTCTATGAAATAACTTTTGTGTAATCTTCAAAAAATGTAAAGGTCATGAAAGTCAAAGAACAATTGAAGAACTTCTCCAAATGAAGGAGACTAAAAGGACATGAAAAGCAATGCAAGGTGAATTATGAACCTTGGAACAACTGACAAAACTTAAATGAAGTTTGAGAATTACATAGTGGTTGAATATTAAAGCAGTTTCCTGATTTTGATGGTTGTATTGTGGTTATGTAAGAGAATGCCCTTCTATGTAGAAAATATATCCTAAAGTATACATGACTGATGGAACAGCAGATTGGCAACTTATTCTCAAATGGTTCAGAGAAAAAAAGGCATTTGAACTGTACTTGTAACATTTCTGTAAGTTCGAGATTGTTTCAAAGTAAAACAAAAATAAACATAAAAAGTATATTGCTAAGATTCATCCAAATTTTTAAAATTCCTGTAGTTAATATATTTTGACTGCCAAGTAATTTTATTAGAGTTCACTCATTCACTCACTGATGGATTTTGAGTTTTTTTCATTTTTTTCTATTGTGGCCAGTGCGTCTGTCAATGTTACTCTGTGTGTCCTGGCATGGATCTGAAAAAGTTTATCTTAGGTATTGCCAGGTCATAGGGCATATTAGTTTCCTATGGCTGCTGTAACAACCACAAACATAGTGGCTTAATGTAGCAAAAATTTATTCCTTTATAATTCTGGAGGTCAGAAGTCAGAAATGAGTTTTACAGGGCTAAAATCAGTGTGTTGGCAGGGCTGGTTCGTTCTGTTGATTCTAGAGGAGTATCTATTTCTTTGCCTTTTTTTGGTGTCTAGAGGCTGCCTGTGTTCCTTGGCTTGTGGTCCCTTCCTTGATCTTCAAAGTGCATCAGTCCAATCCCTGCTTCCATCATCACATCATCTCCTGTCACTCTGACTCCCTTGCATCTCTCTTATAAGGTCTGATGTGATTATATCAAGCCAACCCAGCTAGTCCAAGATTATCCCTAATATGGACAAGCCTTTTTGTCATATAAAATAACATTCATAGGCTTTGTGGATCAGGATATAGACACATTTTAGAGGCCATTATTCAGTTTACTACACAAGGTATATGAATATTTAAGTCTATTTGAAATTCTACCATTAAGAATCATTTTCTTTGACTTGTTAAGTGCCTACTTTTAAATGACGAGTACCCTGGAAAAGAGAGAAATGATAATCCATTACATATGTAAAATATAGAAAGCATCTCAAAGACATCCTTCATGCACACTGTTTCCTTTACTCCTCACAATTCTATCTGCAGTGAATAGGGCAGGCACCATTAGTGTGAACCATAGAAGTTGCTGATATTAGATTATCTTTGACCTGCAAAAATAGGATTTTCATATTTTATAACCTAATATTATAGAGGAGGAAACAGCCCTGAGAGTTTAGGTGACTGTCTTCAGGTTATGCAACTAGTAAACATCAGAGCAAAACTTCAGTCAAGGCCTCTTGATTCCCCATATCAATGCCTCTTCTACCAGGTCATGTGGAAAAAGCTTAGTGGTGTGACTATTATCACTAAGTGACCTTTATGGTAAACTACTGATTAACTAAGATATGGGGAGTAGAAAGGGAAGGAGATTATCATGAAAAATCTGAGAAGAAAAGAATTATCAATAGCTCTAAGTCAGACTTAAAGAAATTCCACTGTAAACTTCTATTATGTGAGATAGGAAGGGTTAGTGGATTAAAGATGAGGCAGAATAAGGTAGAAATCTATATCCTGTTCCTATTCAACTAGAGCAGTAACTCCAAATTTTCTGAAGCCCTTTAGGGAAATGAGCTCATTTCAGGTTCCTATTGCACCTTCGCCAGGGTTCACACAGACCTAGACGACCAAATTTTGAATACAAGTGCACTGACAAATTGACCTAACATTTGTCTGGGTCTAAAAAGAAATACAGGTTCTGCTGATATAGGAAGGCAGGTTAGCCAAGATCATGAAGGGTTAGGGGATGGGAATGTGTAGTGTCAAAAAGACCAGTGTATGTGCTGTAGATGACATAGTGTCTGGCACATGACAAGATGGAAATTTGGGACAGAATAGGAGGGTATTTCCTATTGCTGCCAGCTAGGAAGCTCTGCTGCAGGAAATCCTGGACATCCATCATATGGGCCAGAACCTAGACTCTGCCCAACCTCAGTAGGTCATTTTCTCTCTCTGGTCATCTGTTTTCTCATCCTCCACATTAGATGATTTAATGGTTTGATCTTTTAACAGTCTTCCAGTTTAGATATTCCACAAGTGCTTCTATATAATGCAGAATGGGATCAAAGTGACCCAATTCTTCCAAAGGCAAAAGAGGAGCCTTCCTTCTCCCTTTCTTATAGGGTCTCTGACTGCTCTGTGGAAATGTCATTTCCCCTCCTAGGACACATATTATTTAGAGTACAGGGGATGCACCAAGTCAAGTAGAATTTCCCAAAGTGGTCCCATAGAGCAGTAGTCCCAAAAGACTTCCTTCAAAAAACATTTATATTATAGCAGAAAATATCCCATTTATAATAGCAACGAAAGATGAAATATCTAGAAATAAATTTAATAAGAAATACGGGAGATCTATAAGATAAAAAGTTTAAAACTCTTGAGGGAGTCAAAAAAATTCTGAATAAATTGAAAAAGTATCTTTTATTGTGGGAAAGAAGCCAAAACCTCAAAAAGATGTCAATTCTCAGTAGGCAATATATAAGAAAAAAATATTCCCATTAATATACCAACTGTATTTTTTGGAAATAGATAAGCTAGTTTTAAAATTCATTTGGAAAAATAAACAAAATGTACATCCAGAAAAAGTCAGAGAAAGAAGAATGACAAGGGGACAAGGCTTATCAGATACTAAAGCATACTATAAAGCTTTAACAATTAAAACAATATGCTACTGATGAATGGAAAATGATCCACATAATAATTAAGTTTTAAAATAGATCTAAATATGCATAGGAACATAATAAATAATTAAATTGGTGATATTTCAAATCATTGGAGACAAGATGAGTTATTCAACAATTGTTGCTAGCACAACAGTGTGATCATCTGTGGGGGGGAAGGATGTGTAAACTGCACCTTGTTCTATATAAATTTCAAAGTAATCAACTACTTAAATGTAAAAATGTAAACAAAAGTACTAAAAAAATAGTGGTAGAATTATTTTATAACTTCGAATTGGAAAAAGATTTCTAACTATAATTTTTAAAATTTGAAAGCCTAAAATAATTAAATTTGATTACATTTAAAATTATATATGGCAAAAATACCATAATCAAAGATAAAAGGCAAAGAACAAATTGGGAAAAATATTTTTCAACACATATAACCAAGGTCTAATTTCTCTAACACATAAAGAGTTCTTACAAATCAATAACAAAAAACCAAGAACTCAATGGAAGCTCATACAGAGTTCAAAGGAAAAGGATATACAAATGACTTTAAATATATGAAAGAATGTTCAATCTCACTCGCAATAAGAAAAAATGCAAATTATGGCTACACTGAAGAAAATATTCTTCAACTACAATTTGGCAAAACTGCAAAAATTTGATATGGGACTCATACACTTCATATATATATACCTTAAAGTGTCAGTATTTTTGCTGTGTTGCCCCATTCTTTTCAAGATGATAAAGGCATGCACTTTGGAGTCAAACAGACACGAGTTTAAATTCTGATGGTGCTGCTTACCAGCTTGTCGTTTGGGATAAATGACATTATTTCTTTAAGCTTCAGTTTTTTTCATCTACAGAATGGATGAGACAGTTTTAGGTGTCTGTTTTGGACAGCAAAAATACTGACAGGTGCTTCCACTTTCTGATTATTTGCCAGGTGTTCCACATGCATGGTTATCTCAATTCATCCTCAAAACCACACATTGAGATGAATATCTTTTCCCTCTTTTCACAGATTAGGAAACAGCCCCAGATGGGCTAGGAAATTAGCCCAAGGTAAGTGGCAGAATCAGGATTTTCAAAGTCAGGTTGAATGTCTACACTGTTTCCACTACGTAGCACAGTCTTTCACAATGTCTGAGAGGAGGTGCCTGTGCTGTTCAAGCTTTCTTTTCCCTTCTTTCCTGCAATTCTCTTCCCTTTACCCTCAAGGTGTGGCTAAAATTCCACCCCCTTCCAGGTCACCCTTGTCCGAAGTAATGTCTTTTGCTCTTCCAACAATGATGATCTACACCACTTATGACCCACTTTTTGATTCCTCATCTACAGCCATCTACTGTAGCCAGGTACATCTATTTGAAGCTTTGACTGTGTATATCTTTTCTCTAATGTATGCCTCTTTTTCACCCATCAGCTTGTAGACTTTTCATTTCTATATTCTCTACCCCTGGGGCTTCTCTGGTGCCTTGCACATTCTGGTCAAACTAAAACTATTTAGCTCCTCCTCATCTTGTGTATTGAACTGTCAGTGGGAGGACCTGGAACCTCTCCAGCTGCTTGGCTCAGGAGCTCTTGGTCCTCCTCCATCGTCTCTGCCTTTTCTGCCTGGAGGCCCACAGTGACAGATCCCCTCACTTGTTCTCTGCCTCGCAGGATTCACGGCTCAGACATACCCAGTAATAAATAACAACTTAGATGATTGTGTCTGGTAGCTAATTGACTGTGTAACATAGGCTACCAGCCTCTGGGGCAGCACAGCGTGCCGCTTGTAATTAATCACCCTCATCCTAGCCTGACTACTGGGCTATGTCGAATCACAGAACAATTAGGCATTTTCTGAGTGGGTTTCCCTACCTAGGTTTGGAAAATGGAAAACATCCTATTAATGTAGTTTTCTGTAGGTTCTAGGAACCCTATTGATTCTAGGAGAAGTCAACGCTGTGCTGGCACTGTGTTAAATGCTATAGTACTTGGCAATATGAGGGAAAAATAATCTGTGCCCTCCAGGACTATATAACTAAGTTGGAAATATAAGACAAATTCTGGTAAGAATAAATTTCCACGTGTCATATGTACAGATACATTCCTATGAGATAGAAGGTGCACTCTGACTAAGAAATGGGGGAGTCAGAAACATGAAGCACAGAATCGTAATATAGTACAGTGATTCACGTTAGGTTCATCCATGAGAACAGTTCAAAGATATAGATTCCCAACTCTACCCAATAACTACTAAATCAGAATCTCTGAAGAGGCAAAAATAATAGCAATAATCTCTGTCTAGGTGTCTGAGAAATCCTATGCCAAATATGTTTAGTGCAGCTACCCAACCCACATTCATGCTCCAAAAGCTTGGCTCAATCCTAGAAGGGTGGGTTGCTACCGCTCTCTGAGCCACTTAACCCCTCCATCCCAGCCTGCCCTTGCCATAGCTTATCGTACTAGGGGTGTGTACCAAACTGAAGTTGAGTCTCTTTGGAGTTGAAAATCAGAAGTTATGATTGATTAGTTGAGTGTGCTGGATTTAGAAGGTGAATTGTATTCTGAGTCTAAGGGAGTCATTTGAAAGCTGTACACAATAAGAAAGAAAGATAAGTTACTTCTATCCTTGAAAACCCTTTGGTCTCCAGTCCCTGTCCTTTGTGTGACACTTACACTTTTTGCAGTAAGTTTTACAAGAATCTTTAGTTTCTTGTAGGATGCCTCCATTAGTTAAATATGCTTGTGTGAATTTCAGCCGTTTCTCATAGACAATATAGTTTATAGGAGAGTGACCTTCTCAAAACAGAAGAAATTTTAGAGGCCAGCTATTCCAACCTCCCACTTAAGGCAGGATCTGTCCTCTCCACTTGACTCAAGGTGAAATTGCTTATCACTGTGTTTAGCAAAGTAGATGCTCAAAAAAGCCCCTGGGCCTTACACCTTCTGAGAGAGGAAAAAATGATAATTCTAATTTGGATGCTTTGGCTGCTAGAAACTGCTTGTTATTGGGCCTAAATATCCTGTCCTATAAATTTGTGTCATTGGATCTTCTCTCTGAAACCAAACAGACTAATTCCATCCCCCTTTCATCATAATAGTAAACAAATTTTTAAAACAGTTTTCTTAGTTTTTCCTTCCCATCTTTTCTTCCTCGAGTTAAGTATCTTGGCTTACTCAAGATATTTACTGTTCTTTCAATCATCTCTACTCCAGACCCTTCATCATTCTATTTCCCCAAAATTGGTTACTCCATTTGTCAATGTTCTAACATTAAAGTATGATGTCCGAAATGAGACAAGGATTCCCAGGGATGTCATCATCCCTGTTTCTATTGTAGTCTCAGGAGGCAAGATAAATTTGCAGTTCAAATGTGGTGTAGCAGTTTAGTCTCCTTTCATTTGACAATAATCCTCTGAGGTAGGTCTTACTCTTGTTCAGTTTTACAGATCGAGGGAAAATAAATACTGGAGCAGTTATTTGTCTTATCTAAAGTCATACAGCTACAAAGTGATGGAGCCAGGTTGTTAGGAGCTAAATTGTGCCCCCATCCCTCGCCATAATTCATGTTGAAGTCCTAACCTCAAAACCTTAGAGAATGTGGTTGTATTTGGATACAGGAACTTTAAGTAATTAAAGTAAAATTAGGTCATTAGTGTGGGCCCTAATCCAATACGACTGGTGTTCTTATAGCAAGAATAAATTTAGACGTAGACATGCACAGACAGAAGATCGCATGAAGGCACAGGGAGAAGCTACTCAGCTAAAAGCCAAGGAAAGAGTCCTCAGAAGAAACCAACCCTGCCAATATCTTGATCTTGATCTTGGATTTCTAGTCTCAAGAACTATAAGGAAGTCAATGTCTGCTGTTTAAGCCATCCAGTCAATTGTACCCTGTTACGGCAGCCCTAGAAGACTAATACTCAAGTATTAAAACTCATCCTTAGGTTCCAACTGCCATGTCTTCTCCCCTTTAGTGTAGTAAAGGGGAGAAGTTTACTTCACTAAGTTTACTCCCACAGTTTACTACACTAAAGGGGAGAAGACATGGCAGTTGGAACTTTTCTGTCCATGTTTTCTTCCTAGACTAGCCTCATCTCAGGGCATGTTGAAGACATTACAAAGGCTCAGCTGCAAACTATCATGAGTGAGGTCTGTCACTGTTATTATAGAAATGAAAGCCTCAGAGTAATGACAAAGATGGAGCCCTTTGATTCAGGTCCAGACATCCAGACATAGGACAAGTCCAGATGGGACAAAGGAGAGTGAGCTGGATCTAAGGCTTGGGGACCATTTCAAGTCTTCCCATGGAACATGTGCTCAGGCAGAGCTATAGCACCAAGGAAGGTACCATCTCTGATATTTTTCTCAACAACAACAACAACAAAAGTTTATTTGCAACAAACCCCGTTGCATCATTTAAATATAGCGTAGGAGTAGGAAGGAGTCATACTGCAAGTGTTATTTATTTCAAGGCATAGTCCCATGTCTCCCAAACACCACAAGCCCATCTCCCTCAGAGACCTATGTCCAAATCTGAAATGAACACATGAAACAGTCAAGCCCAGAATAAAGACAGCTCCAGGCCTTGGCTAGTTTCGTCCTCATCCCATAGTCCTTCCTTTACAGCCCTCTACTCCCCTACACTCCCAATCAGGCCACCTCCTAGCCTCTGAGCCACCAGGAAGCTTTTTTTTGAGGGGTAATTGACAGGGGTTTAAGTATCACGTAATGAAAATACTCGGAACTTTATTGTTCAGAGTCTTGTTTGGCTCTGTGTTCACACTCAGATCTCACCTTGAATTGTAATAATCCCCATGTGTCAAGGGCAGGACCAGGTGGAGACAATTGAATCCTGCAGGTGGTTTCCCCCATACTGTTCTCATGATAGTGAGTTCTCATGAGATCTGATGGTTTTATACGGGCTTCTGCCTTCACTGGGTTCTCATTCTTCCTGCCACTATGTGTTTGCTTCCCCTTCCACCATGAGTATAAGTTTCCTGAGGTCGCCCCAGCCATGCTGAACTGTGAGTCAATTAAACCTCTTTCCTTTATAAATTACCCAGTCTTGGTTATGTCTTTATTAACAGCATGAGAATGGACAAATAAATCTCATAAAACATCTAGATCATGAACATTAGAAACAGGCAGACTTCTATTACTCATTAGGTGTAGAGGCATTACCGTGACACAGTTAAGAATGTCGGCTTTGGAGTTAAGCTATTTGCATCTGCCCCTTGGCACTACCACTTAATATAATTGCTTGTTTGTTTGGGGCCTTCATTTATAAAATGAAAGGTTTTCATTTGTAAAATAGAGGAAATACTTATCTTACAGGGTTATTGTTAGGATTAAGTGAATAATGCACATATAGGACACTGCCTAGCACATAGGGTTTTTTTTTTTGTTTTTTGTTTTCGTTTTCTTTTTTTGTTGTTGTTGTTGTTTTGAGACAGAGTCTTGCTCTGTCCCCCAGGCTAGAGTGCAGTGGCTCGATCTCTTCTCACTGCAACCTCCCCCTTCTGGGTTCAAGCAATTCTCCTGCCTCAGCCTCCTGAGTAGCTGGGATTACAGGTGCCTATTACCAAACTCGGCTGGTTTTTGTATTCTTAGTAGAGACGAGGTTTCACCATGTTGGTCAGGCTGGTCTCAAACTCTTGACCTTGTGATCTGCCCGCCTCGGCCCCCCAAAGTGCTGGGATTACAGGAGGGAGCCACCACGCCTGGCTAGCACATAATTTTAACGTAGACACTGATATTATACTCACTATGTGCCAGACAGTGTTGTAAGCACTGTACAGATTAATTCACTTACTTCTCGTATCTACTCTATGATGTAGGTGCAATTGTTATCTCTACTTTCCAGGTGAATAAAATGAATCATGGAAATGTTAAGTGATTTACTAAAGGTAAATGACAGAGTTGAGATACAAACCCTGAGGTCTTGGTTCAAGTTGATTCTAAACCATGACAATGTGCAGCACTCAGTAAGTCTTTCTTATTGTTATTATTAGGGGTGTAACCTTGAGCAAGTCCTTTGGTCTCTGTAAACCTCAATTTTCTCACCTGTAAATTAGAGATAGCACCAATATATGTTGTGAGGAGATAATGCATAAGAACAATATAGCATAATATGCCAAATAAACAGTAGTATTCAAAAGATGTGTGTGTGTCTCTCTCTCCCCTCTAGATCTTCTTAAACTTCTTTCTATGGTTATAAGAACATCTCCAGCCTGAGGCAGTTACTGATTCAGCACAAAGGCTGACTTGGCTCCAGTTTTTCAGTACTATCCAGAGGTTGTTTAGTCTGCTCTTCAGACCTTAGAACACCTTGCTTCAACTTTAGGGCATGTGAAATATTACCCCTCCTTTCTCCAAAACTGGAATGGCCCCAAGGATGAACTTTGGCAGAAAGACTTTTCTAGTTCCAAAGGGTGTGTCTGTCCATTTACTGCATTTCTGTTTAGATGAGAAACTTCTGAAATGATTGGAATGCTCCTTATAAACATTTTTAATTCTTACTTATTTGCTCAAATTTTTTATCCCTTGGCCACACCCAAATCTTTCAAAGTGTTTTTAAAGTTGGCAATTTACAAAGGATCCCAGATTCATTTGTTGCCACCTTTATGATTGTCCAGGCTTTGATAAAAAGTTTAGAGGTGAAAGGTGAAAACAATGTGCTAGTCACACAATTTTTTCCTGATTTTGCTACTCTAACCTGGACAGAGAGAAGACTAGCTGCAGATTTGGAGTATAACTGTGTCAGACATACAAATGTACTTAGAATCATGTTTCCTCGTTTCCCTTCCCACCTACTCCCTCCAGGCAATTGATTCTAGTTCCCTCATTACCCTAACAAGTTCAGTGATCAATTAAATCAGGGGTCAGCAAACTTTTTCTATAAAGTGCCAGAGAGTAAATTTTTTAGAGTTCAAGGTCCATATGACTTTTGTCTCAACTACTCAACTCTGCCCTTGTAGCTAGAGCAGCTACATAACTTGTAAACAAGTAGGCATTTGGTGTATTCTAATCAAACTTTATTTGCAAAAGCAGGTGGCAGGCTGGACTTAGCTGGCAGGCCATAGTTAGGTGACACCTCATTTAAATCATAGTGAAAAGCATCTTCATTGCAGAAAGTTTAGGAAAAAACAGAAATAAATAGTAAGAAGAAATAGGCAGTTTATCGTAGCCATCAAATACAAGGACTCTGGAAGCAGCCTGCCTGGATTAGGGTTGTGGGACCTTGAGCAAGTAAATACCAGCTTCTTTATCTGTACAATAAGAATAATTATAGTATATTCTTCATATAGGTAATGGGAGAATAAAATGAAATTATGCAGGTAAGAACTGGAAACCTAGTCTCTTAGTCAATTCAGCTGCTATAAGAAGATACCATAGATTGGTGGCTTAAACAAGAAATATTTATTTTTCACAGTTCTGGAGACAGGCAGATCTGGTGTCTCATGAGGGCTCACCTCCTGGTTTGTAGACAGCCATCTTCTGGTTGTAATCTCACATGTCAAAGAGAGAGAGAGAGGAAGCAAACTCTCTTCTATCTCTTCTAGTAGGGTATTCATCCTATTATGAGGGCTCCACCCTCATGGCCTAATGACCTCTCAAAGGCCTTACCTTCTAATCCCATCACATATAGAGTTAGGATTTCAGCATATGAATTTTGATGGGGCTGCTTAGGAGTGGAGTGGGCACAAATATGTCTTCATAACACCTAATAAGCACTCTGTGTTTGTTAGCTGTGACAGAGAGAGGCAGCAGGGTATTGTGGGCGAATGTAGCCTCAGAGGCCAGAAAGCCTGGGTTTGCAGCCCAGCTCTGGCTGGCATTTACTAACTGCGTGACTGTGGGCAATTACTTAACCTCTCCGTGTCTTAGCATCCTCTGCAGCAGCAGTCCCTGTCTTATGGGGGTGTTATGTTAATGAATGAATACATGCAAACTGCTTAGAACAGTACCTGACATTTTGTAATTATTTCAGATGCTACTTTCAAAATTATCATCATTACTAATAATAAGTCAATATCATATGCCCTGGCGTGATCACTATTAACACTTTGGACCCTTTCTTTTCAGTCATTTCATGTGGTTGTGACCACACTACTGATGTACACATAATTTATTTTTATTTGACATTTTATGTGATTGCATACCCACTTTATTAAAAACCTTATGCTAAGAGACCATTTTATTTGCCCTGTAACAGGCTATGCAGTGTGCAATAATTTCCTTAATCTTTGCCCTTGTCCTGGACATGTTGTAGTTTCCAGTTATTGTTATTTGAAATAATATTGCTATAAATATCTGTGGGCACATAGCTATTTGTACATTTTTTGATTCCCTCCTTAGGACAATTTCTCCAAAGTGGAATTACTGGGGCAAAAGAATATGCATATTTTAAGTTGCTATACATGAGTGCTCAGATTACTTCCTGTCTTTATTCATTGTGTGCTGCTATAACAGAAGGCATCAGTCTGAGTAATTTATAAAGAACAGCATGTTTATATGCTCATGAGAGAAAGAAAGAAGAAAGAAAGAAAATAAAAAAAGAAAGAAAGAAAAGGAGAAAGAGAAAAAGAAGAGAGAGGAGGCTGAACTTATCCTTTTATCAGGGACCCACTTCCTCAATAAATGCATTAACCCATTTATTAGGGAAGAGCCTTACTAAAGGTCCCACTTCCCAACACTGTTGCATTGGAGATTAAGTTTCCAACACATGAACTTTTGGGGGACACATTAAAATCATAGCACCTTCCAATGTGGATGTACCCATTTACGGTACTTCCATCACATTCCCATTCACCAGATGTTAATTTCCTCCTCTGTCAAGTGAGGCTAATAAAGCCAGCTTGATCTTCTTTATACAGTTATTGTAAGAATCAATATGTATGTAGACATGCTTTGGAAACTACCATGTGATATAGTACTGCAGTCATTTCTCTTGGATAAAAGCATCTGATTAGGCCAAGTGGCATCCAGAGGTAGGGATGCTGTACTAAATGTGACCCTCCTCCAAGCAGCACTGAGCCTACCTGTGGTGTAAACAGCCAACACATCTAATTCAATTAAGATTATAGGTACATTATGGTCCTGACCAGCCTTTTAGACTAACCACAGTAAGCAATCATTGTCATGATTTCATGACTTTAAGTAACTACTATCTTAATTTGGGTTTTGCAAAGAAGATAACTGCTCGCTGGTGATGTGAAGCCTTTTCCAGAATAAGAAATAAACACACAGTGGCCTATGAACAAGCACCTTCTTCATTTCCATATGTGTCAGTGGCTATGAGTTTTTCTTACTTTATTTATGTGTCAATATGTAAATTCCCTACAAGCCAGCCAAGGTATCATGAAACAAGCACTAAACACTGAACATAGAGACCTGTGCTTAAATCCTAGGATTGACTTATTTCTTTGACCTTAGGCAAATCACTTCTCTTGTCTGAGCTTCATTTTCATGACATTTAAAATTAAGATACCAGTACTAATCTTATTAACATTTTGGAATTTGGAGGAGGCTTAAGTAAGATTATATATGTGAAAGCACAAATTAAAAACCTAGCCAGTTGCCACATAGTAGGTGTTCCCTAAAGGAAATAAAAATACAAGTATGTCAAAACACCTAGTATATTGCATGTCACTTAGCAGTTGACCAAAACTATTTGTCAACTCTGTTTCTGGAATAACCATTTGTTTATTGACCCAAGCTTTTGTTACTTGGCAACGTTTCCAGAAAGTATTTCTGGAGCCCTCTTCCAACTCCTACCTTAGATAGAATTGGCCTGATTGAGTGGAGGTACCACTATTTTTTAAGCAATTTAGGTTGTTTTCCAATTTGGGGATGGGGGTGGTTTTGTAATAAATAATGTCATGATAAAATATTTTTGCATAAAACTTTCTCCACATTCAGGAATTTATTCACTACCCCTACCCCCCATCATTTAGGACAGATTTCCCAAAGTAGAATCACTGGCTTAATGAGTGTACTGTTGAAGCTTTAGTTATATTTTCAAATTGCTTTCCAGAAAGTTTATACTAATTTTCACTTATATATCAGTTGTATGCCTTAAATTTTACCTAACCCTAATACCACCAACACGATGTCATACTTTTCATATATGTGTTTACAGTTGTAAACTGGGAGCTCGTGGAGCCAGATTTGTTGACATTTGTTGAAGCATATATGAAAAGGGAGAAAGGAAAGAAGGAAGGAGAAGGAAGGAAATAAGGAAAGAAGAAGAGAAGAGAAAGAAAGAGAGACAGAGAGTTAAAAAAAAGGAGAGAAGAATTTATAGACATAGAAGACCATGCAGGACCAGATAAATGAAGCATGGACAGGAAAGAGTTTCTGGTTTTAGCTGCCAGCACTAATTAAAGCCTCCTATGGAGCACTTTTCCTCGAAGAGAGGAAGGGCAGCATGTCACATACTATAAGGTGCATATACATGAGTAAATAAATTGCCAACCAATACATTTTTAAAGGGAGCCCATTATGCTTATTTATTGAAGCTTTCAAGTGTTACGTCGGATCCTGCAATGAAGTAAATTATTAAGCATCTCTGTATCTACTCTGGAAAATGTCATGGCTGTTTCTTTTGAGCCTTATTTCTATTTCCACTCTGAGTTCTTCTTTTAGGGCACTTGGAATAATTCTTTGTAATATGCATCACTAGAGCACCTCTTAAGAAAATGTCAGAGAGCACCCACTCCCAGTTTTTGCAAAACTCTAGTAGACAGAAATTTTCTGTGACTGATTTTTATGGATGTTAAAAATCAAAGTAATGTTTATCATATTTATTTTTCTCTGGCCCCCTTCTCCTTTCTCCAAGTTCACCTGATTTCTACCACTTTTTCTTAATTTTGCCCCAAAGAAACGTGTTTGTTTGTTTTTTGTTTTCTTGAAGAAACTAGAAATTGGAAATAGCTGACCTGGAGTTTGAATGCAACTGAAGTTGTCTGTCATTTGACTGCCTCCAAAACTTGCAGAGATTTTACTTTCAAAGTGAAGGCAAAAATAACTATACAACTCAGTCAAATGAAAGCAAATGCAGAGGCTAGTAAATTAGAAAAGAGTTCCAATCCTATTTTTGTGATTTCTCTAGCTCATTGATTTCAGTGAATTCAAGCTTCCTTTCCAGTTCTATCACCCTCAGCTCCTCTGCATGGAACCAGGTAGGGGGAGAGTGAACCTCAAAGTCATGCAAAGGACTTCTTAACCTGGCTTGTCCACTTTGGAACAGGCTGTCTGTGGACAAAGGCTTCAACTTCACTCAACCTCAGTTTTCTCAAATACAAAAGGGGAATATAGCAGTACTTATTAGATTGTTATGAGGTTGAACTAAAAATAAGGTATACATGTCAAATCCCAGCATAGTTCCTCGCTTTTCCCTATGGCTCACACTTTCTCCATATAGAATTCTATCTATTTTTCAAGATACAGTTCAAATACCACCTTCCAAATGAGTCATTCCTGGACCCACCTCTGATATCTTATATATGCCATCAGTCACACACACATGTCGTATGGCTTATCATTCTTAGTGCCTGGGGTTCTTTGAGACAGCCTTCGAACCCAACACTTTTTATTTTTAATCCAGAGTGATGGGGATGTAGGTCCATCCCAATAAATCAGTATTTTTAGCCTAACCAACTCATTTAACAGGGCAATAGTACTTAAGAATGGAAATGGCAAAGCAGTCAGAAGCTCTTGTGGGGAGGCAGATTCCGATTTTATAAAACATGAGACCTGGCATTTCATTTTCTCTTCCTGCATGAGATCTTTTTGGTGGGTCTAGGCCTTATTCCCTCAACTAGAGTATAAATTGTTGAGGGCAGACAGTAAGTCATATACTTCCTTGCTTCTCTTCTTCATATCTGGCATAGCATTTGCAGTAGATTTATTGAGAGCATTCCAAATGAATTTTTAGAGTTGTCTGGAATGTCAGGGAAAAAAGTACTTATTAAGCAAGGGGACAAACTTGGATGCAATGTATGGGATTTATTTGGGAAGACAATCACAGTACTTACTATAATATGAAAGCAACCCCAGGAAAACTCTTCCACAGGAACATTACATTGCTTTTCCTTCATGTCTTCATCCAGCAAATGCAAAGTGAGAGCCTGCTACTATACAGGTCTCTGTTCTCAAAAAACTTACATCCAAATTGAGGAAATAAGTCTCTAAACCCATAAAAATGATCCTGGCAGCAGTCCCTAGATTAATGAAAATGAGATGCCAGCTCCTATGCTTGATAAATGATATGACTCATCTCAGATTAGGTTGGATTCTCATTAACTGGTCACAAATCTGTGTCCCTCATTTATCTAGGAGCTATTCAAGGGCAAGAGCCATGCATTAATCATCTTTCTATTCCAATGTGTAGAACAGTGCTCAACATTCATTCATTCATGCATTCATTCACTCAATGCATTTTTAATGAGCATCTACTATGTGCAGGTCATAGTAGGTGTTCCTCTTGTCTCAAATCTTTGAATACTCCTGTCCTTCTAAAGTACATCAAAATGTACCTCAAAGGAATGCCATCCATATAATTTAGCTAAACAACACATTTTTAAAAAGCTCTTACTATGTGCTAGGCTTTGGGGAACAGAAAATCAGATGGACACGATTCTTGCTCTCCAAAGGCTCTTGATCTAGCCTGAAAAGAAAGATTATTCTGTACAAATATCACATGCCCTGAGGGACATCTGCATCTATGCATTTATACCTAATTGCCTCCCCTCTCCTCTCCCATTACCTGTTTCGTTCTTACAGTTTTCTCTGCTATGTGACTCATCTCAGTTTGTGCCCCTCCTAGTCCTTGCAATCTGACCTACCTCCTGCCCACAACCCAGCTTCACACACAGGCTCCTGGCTCTGGTTCACTGTTGGTTTGTAAATTATAAACCATCTTTGGGGTAATGCAAATCAGTTCAACTTGGCTCTGGAGACCACCCCCACTCATTTACCTTCAGGGTGTATCCCCCAAGGCTGCCTAGGAAATAGTGTACAGCAGCAGACACTCATTTTTGTATTTGCTAAATGAAGGCATGAATGAAGAGGCAACATAACTTTTCTTTCAGTGAAAAGGTTTGCCAGGGGTCAACCTTCATGTTATGATAAGTGTAAGTGTTGCAATTGTCTTCCTGGCAATGGAGCCTTTCTAGCACTCATGGTCGAGGAGGAGGAGTGCTTTAAAAACCATTTTTAATTAGGCAATTATGACAATTAAATATTTGAGACTTGGGGTTCCTAATCCTTATTTGATTTCCACTTTAATTTCCTCATAATGCACATCTCTGTTCCCATTGTAATCTTTCCCTTTGAATCTGTGTGGGATTCATTTGCTTCAGATAATTGCTTCTCTATAAGGCTCTCTCTTGTCACGTTCACAATGATCTAATATTAAGTGGGGGTGGGGGGCATACATTATTTACTGTCATAAGAAAAATTTTTAGAAGAGTGGTGAATACCAGCTTTCTCATTATATTCCATTAGAGACAATGAAATAAAGAGGTGACAAGAGGAAAGCAACTCTGACAATTCTGATAAGAAATTACATCAGCATGTTTCCTCTTTGACAGGGTTCCTGAACTCAGGATAGAACTAGAAGTGACCCAGAAGAGGACATACAACAGCAAATACTGCTGGTTATAGGAGCAAGGCCCTAATTCAGAACCTATTTGACCACTTCTGACGGCCATCACTTGTATTCCAGAAGATACGGGGCTAGGAGCTGAGAACGCAGCAGTAAACAAGATAGAGTTACTGCCCTCAGACAGCTCCAGGACTAAGAGGCAGGAGAGTCAGGCACATTAACAAATTTCTGTAATACTACATGACAAACAACTCTCATCGAAACATATATATATATCAAAAGCCTCGGGAAGAACGAGAGAGAGGAGAAGTTGCTGGAATCACCAGCAATTAGTTGTTAGACTAGGACATTAAAGTCAGACTGATGAGTAGCCAAGTTGCCAAACACTGCGTGGAGCTTTTTAAAATCACCCCTCCCTACTTCAGCTGGAAATAGTCCCACAGAGAGAGACTCAAAGCTCAAAGCTGCAGGGATGAGAGTTATGGGAAGGCAGCTAGTCTTGGCAGGTAATTCTCTGTCCCCCACACCCTTCTCTGATATTGTTTCTACAAATACCCTCACACCTACTTGGCTGCATCCTTTCCTCTTACAAATACCATGGCAGACAGGAAGGCTTTGATCTCCACAGAGCTCTCAATGCCCATTGTGACTGGAACACAAAATATTTACCAAGTCGCCAGGCTGATGGCTCCATGTCAGGTCTTGCTCAGATCAAATGAGATGTTGGCATTATAAATCACCATGCGTAACACCGAGAATGGACAAGAAGTTTGCACAACCTCAAAGATGCTTCCTGCCTCTACAAATCATGTGTGTTTTCTGTAGTACAGGATGTGATGGTAGCAATGAACACACACATAAACAGATGTGTGTGTTCACGTATTTCATAGGCACACAACCATGCATTTGGGGCCACAGGTAGACACTTGCACCCATGTATTCATTATTTCAGATGCACACCCTCACATGCACACACATCAGTAAACAGTCACAGCAATCCCAGTTGCTGTTGAGGCATTTGGCCCGTGTGGCAGATGGAAGTCCATCCTAATCCCAACAGCCATCTTCACTCAAATACCGTGCTCAGTGCAACCTTAAAAGCACAGCAGGCTCATTATGATGCTATTACCTGCATTTGTACAGAGATGGTGTGATTAGCCCATCCACAGAGGCAGTGGAGCCTGTCTGCCTGCCTGCTGCAGCCCACCCAACACATCCTTAGAGGAAATGGGCGGCACAGTGTCTCCACACCTGAGGTAAATCAGTCCCCGGCTGCCCTCCTGTTTTGACATCTGAACTCCACTAATAAATCTGGGCCCTTGGGACAAAAGCCTTAAAAACTCAGTGTCAGGACTCTCGAGTTGTCTTTCCTTTGTCCCCACCTTGCTTTGTGGCCTTAAAGGGCCACTTCTCATCTCAGCATTGCCTGATCTGTAAAATGAAAATGTTTTTCTAGATTCAAAACTGTCTATTCATCAAAAACTACCAAGAGAATTTAAAACGTAGATTATTTGGTTCCAGACCTCATGAATCCAAATTTCCCTGGGTAGGACCCAGGAATATGTATTTCACAAGTTCCCAAAGGGATGCCAAATAAATATCTGTGTGCCAGGATTGGGAACACAGTATTAAATGTTTCTAAAGCTTCTTTTTGGCTGCCTTTCTGATTCTTTAAATGTAGCCCCTTTAATACCAAGTGCTTCCCGCTAACATAGGAATATATATGTGGGAGTATTCTAGAGATATTCTATATTAGTTATCTATTGCTGTGTAACAAATGATCCCAAAGCTTAGTGGTTTGAAACTACAATAAACACTTATTATCTCTCATAGTTTCTATGGGTTAGGAATTTGAGAGTGGCTTGGGTGGGCAGTTCTGGCTCAAGGATTGTTACGAAGTTGCCGTGAAGATGTGGACTGCAGGCATCTGAAGGCTTGACTAAGGCTAGAGAATTTACTTTCACTGTGGCTCACTCACATAGCTGGCAAGTTGGTGCTGGCTCTTGGCAGAAATCCTTAGCTTCTCTCCACAAAGGCCTCTCTACGGTGCGCTTGAGTATTCTTACAATATGGCCACTGACTTCCCCCATAACAAATTATCCCAGAGGTGAAGATGAAAGTGATGATGCCTTTTATGGTTGAATCTTAAAAGTCAGACCCTCTTCCCCTGTAATAATCTATTGCTCACACATATCCCCGATTCAGTGTGGGAAAAGACTACACAAAAGTGTGAATACCAGGAGGTGAGGATCACTGGGGGCCATTGTGGGAAGTTTTGTGAAGGCCAAGCCTTGGATAGAGGACATGCAGATTATCAGTGCACTAAAGGCACCAACAAGATGAGATCGGGGCAAGCTACCCATGCTGTTTTCTGAGCTCTGAAAATTCTCATCTTTCCCTAATCTGCTTAGGAGATCACAGATAAGCCCCTAAACTGTGTTTATCAGCCTTCTGATTTACATAACATCCAAGAGGACAGGGCCTCTCATTTGCAAACACAGACATTGTTGGGGTGAGTGAGAAGTTCATTCCATACCCTCTCATAGGCACCAACACTGGACCTGGGATACTGCCCCAGCTCTCCTTAGCAGAGAGAGGAACCAAACAGCCTCTACTTCTTCTATTATTCTGGCAGTCTTTTGCTCACCCCTGATCTTATCTATAGATTTTGCCCTGAATCCATTATGCACAATACTAGATTTAACCTTTATATTAACCTTGATAGCTTGATATCTGTATCCCCATTTATGAACAAAGAAACTGAAACTCAGAGAGAGTAAGTGACTTTACAAAGTCACACAGCCTTTCAGAGGCAGAACTTCAGGCAGCTTGGTTGCAAGCCACAGGCAAAAGGGACTTTGTCTAAAACAGGCTTTTGGTTGCCTCAACATCAGCAGACCACCCACTCAGCATCCGACAGGAGCACTGATGTCTCCCCAGCAGGGAGGTCCACCCAGAAGTCTCTCCAGCATAATGGGTCATAGGTGAGTAAGGGGTTTAGAGTTCCTCTAAGGCAACAAGACCTCCCCACATAGGCTGGCCTCAGACCTGGTGGCTGGAAGGTCCTCAATTGCCCAGCTTTGAGGGGCCAGGGCAGAGGTCAAGCTCTCTTGTAACCAGAGAGCCCTGCTCTGCTGGGGCCACGCGTGTCAATGTGCTAATGTTTCATGATTGCGACTCAGTCTCTCACTTCCACACAACCTCCCAGAGCAATCATTGCAAAGCGATACCTGCCGGCTGCCCTCCGATTATTTTACAGCCCTCCCCGGCTCCAGCTGCACCAGCATCTCCTCTCTGGTTTCCTTTCCCTCCCTGCTCCTGGCAGGTGGGGAGGGGGGTTAGCACAGAGGGGTAGGAAAAGGGAAAGAAATTACTATCTTTTTCCCATTACCCCCTAAGCACTCCAGCCTGGGCTCCCTCAGGGAGGGATGTCTGAGTAGCAGCAGCTCTGCTGGGAAAAGATGGCTGGTATCTCCCCAGCACCTATGCTGTGCCAGGCATTGTGCTGGGTACTTTATCTATATGATATGCCAAGTCCCAACAGCAGCCCTGGAAAATGGGGGAATTTTCCAGCTGCTGGTTGCTGACTACATGCTCTGGAGAGGAGGAGGACCCAGGGTGGCAGAATTGAAAGAGCCTCTGGAGACCACTCTTGTCCAGGGATCTCATTTTTCAGTGGTGGCTGGGAGCCTCCTCTCCCAAAGTCAGATAGTTTTGTAGCTACACAGGCTAAGAAGCCAGCTTTTCCTTCCTCCAGTTTCAGATCTTTCCAATACCCCAGGCCGTCTGTCATTGTCCCTGTCATTAGAATCATATCTGTGAAGAACGATGAGAAAAGCTGAGGGCAGCACTAGCACCTGGATAAATGTATGAAAAATTGATTTGAACATATATTAGAAAAATCAACTGGCATATCACACGTGTGGTTATCTTATAATTTGTAATTCAGGATGAGGCAAGATAAAGTAAAAAATATTAAAAATGGGTTGTTCGAAAGAAAAATATTAAATTATAAGGCTAACATATGAGAACATAGCAAAAATAAAATCATAAAAATAGCAAAGAGATAACCAAAGTTAGGAAAGTGTCTGGTCAGGGCATGGGATGCAAGCCACATCATTTGTGTTCAAATTCCAACTGTTTACCAGCTACCTGATTGGGGGAAAGTCTAACCTCCATTTCGAAGTCTATAAAATGAGAACAAAAGCAGGATTATTGTGAGACATAGATTGTGTAAGGAATGTCAGGCCCCACAGACTTGCTCTCCCTTCAGGAGTGTACTAAGAGGGGAGGGCCAAGCTGAGGTGGGCACTCAGGGTCCAGCCCGCGGTGGTTCTGGAAGGCCAGGCTTGCACCTGGTGTAACATGAGCTGTGGGAGCCAAAGGAGTGGCCCTGGCTCTCGTCCTGAGCTGGGTTGACCTGGTTGTCGTTGACCTCTTGGAAATGAATCAGGCAGTGTGCACTGGACATAGCAGGCTGGGTCCCAGAAAGCCAGCAAGCAGGCTGTGGCCCTCATCCAGAGAGAAAAGACCACAGTCTTTACTGTGGTCTGGGGACTGGGGAAAGGAGTCAGCCACGAGGTAGGGTGGAGAAGGCAGCAATGGGGCAGCAGGTAGAGGTAGAAATCTATCCGGGCAAGTGAGGCAGGGATACCAAAAGCCCAGCCAGATCTTGGAAAAGAAGGCGCTGCTGGCAGCCCATGTCTGGGACAAGAGCAGATGATGCAGTGTATTGCTGAAGAGCAGGAGCTCTGCAGTCTGGATGCAACCCTAGTCCACCTTTTCTGAGCATTCACTTCTTTACTTATGATATGGGGGTAATAATTATACCTATTTTGTAGGATTGTTGTAAGTATTAAATGAGGTAATGCATGCGAAACACTCACTAGGCATGTGATAAATATTTCACAAGTGTCATCTCTGCTAGGTACCTAGCACAGTACCTGGAAAATAGAAGACATTTAGGAAATTTCATTTAACAAATATCTAAGTGAACTTTTTACCATTGACCACATCCAGCCACAACCTTGTTTAAGTTGAAGTGCTCATTGTGCTGCAGTTTAATGTCAGAGAAGAGAAGAAAACTGTCCAGGCTGGCAAGGCACGGTGGCTCATTCCTGTAATCCCAGCACTTTGTGAGGCTGAGGTGGGGGGAATCACAAGGTCAGGAGATCAAGACCATCCTGTCTAACACAGTGAAACCTTGTCTCTACTAAAAATACAAAAAATTAGCCAGGTGTGGTGGCATGTGCCTGTAGTCCCAGCTACTTGGGAGGCTGAGGCAGGAGAATCGATTGAACCCAGGAGGCAGAGGTTGCAGTGAGCCGAGATCATACCACTGCACTCCAGCCTGGGCGACAGAGCAAGACTCTGTCTCAAAAAAAAAAGAGAGAAAGAAAAAAACTGTCCAGGCTGACCTAGAGTGTGAGACAAAATGCGCCCTCCTGCCCCAAACATAGCTTGTCTGGGATGCCTCCCAGATGGTCTGACTTCCAACGTTTCTAGGATCACAGGCTCTTAGAGAGGGGCAGCAGAAGGCTTCATACTGTTGGTGAACCACTTGTGATGCAGATGGACCACATAGAGGCCAGGGACTTGCTGGAAATCAGCAGCAGAGCAAGGAGTAGAACCTAGATCACTCATTCCCAGCCAGAACTCTTTCTCTGATGCCAAATGGTCTTCTTTCCAGGTGTCATTTGCTCCAGAGAGCTGGGTCAAGGCTTGAATATCTCCCTTCAGCAGCCATAGACAGCTGGAGTCCCTCCCTCCCTGGATCCTTCTAGCTGGGAGCCTTGTTTGTTTTCTGATTTTGAATAGAATAGACACCCTATTCAGAAACTTCAGAGGGTTTAGGGAGGAGAGAAAGTGTTTTGCAAATGGAAAATACCAATCCAGGCCCAGCAGGAGGCAAGTGCTTGCTGTTAGTCCTTATTCTGTGGGGAAGGAGAGAAGAGAAAAGTCCTGGGACCACACCTGCAGGAAAGAGGCTTGTTTGGGCTTGGCAGGTCCTGTGGCTGGCAGAAACCTGACTGGGGAGGGGAGATGTTGGGGAGGGAAATGCTGTAGCAATAAGGTAAGAAAGTATGACAAGAGGTTGTGATATTTAAGGTAATAATACATACATATATATATATATGTCTTCATCCACAGATCCTGGCACAAAGCTCGAAAAACCCTTGTAAATAGGGGTGCTAGGAGTATCTTTTATTCTAATATTTGGTCTTTGACCTTGGTTCTTGACCCAAAGCTCCTAAATCCCTTGGAATTTCCTGAGTGAGAGGAGCTTCTGACCCAGAGCTCCTAAATCCCTTGGAATTTCCTGGGTGATAGGAAGAGCTTTTGCTCTAATGAGGTGACGCTAGGAAGGCTCCTGGATGAGGGCTGGTCACCAGAAAATCCAAGCCATGATTAGAAGCTGGAACTCAGCCCCACCTCTCATCCTCCAGGAAGAAGAGAGGAGTTGAGTTAATCATCAATGGCCAGTGATTTAACCAATCATGCCTAAAAATACAACTTTCACTAAAACCCAAAAGGACAGGTTTCAGAGACCTTCTGGGTTAGTAGAAGTGGCATGTGGAAGCTACACGTCCCTTCTCCCATATCTTTACCTGTGCCTCTCTTCCATCTGGTTGTTCCCAAGCTGGTTCTTTTACAATAAATAAGTAACGCAAGGAAAGTGTTTATCTGAGTTCTAAGAACCATTCTAGCAAATGATCAAGACTGAGAAGGAGGTCGCGGCAACCTCTAATTTATAGTCCATCAGTCAGAAATACAGGTGACAATGTGGACTTGCAACTGGCATCCGAAGCAGGGACAATCTTGTAGGACAGACCCCTTAACTTGTGGAATCTGATGGTATCTTCAGATACGTAGTGTCAGAATTCAGTTGCAGGACATCGTTGGTGTCCACAGAGAATTGGAGAACTGCTGATGTGGGTAAAAAAAAAACCCACACATTTGGTCACAGAATTGTGCTGTCACAGAATTGAGACTGTAAGTACAGAAGAAAAATGCTTGTTTGTACAAACAGAGGTTTTTGCATTTTAACGTTTATGAAGATTCCTCAGCACCACTCCTCGTAATAACTTGGTCTAGGATGGATCATGAATTTGCATTGTATCAGGCACCCCCTATTAATTCTGATCACTGAACTCTGCAGATCACTCCTGAAGAAACACAAGCATTTGAAACCTGGGTCTGACTTTGGTACTCATTAGCCATATCATCTTAGGCATAATCTTTCTGACATTTAATCTCTCTGAGCCTAAAATTTCTCATCTGTAAAATTAGTCTATCAGTAATACATCGTTAGGAGGGCTGTTGTAAAGATACAATTAAATACTGTCATGTGTCACTTAACAAAGGGGATATGTTCTGAGACATTTATCTTTACATAATTTTGTCTCTGTGTGAACATCATAGAGTATACTCACATAATCCTAGATGGTATATCCTGCTACACACCCAGGCTATATGGCATAGCCTATTGTTCATAGACTACAAACCTGTACAGCTTTTCCCGTATTGAATACTGTAAGCAACCGTAACACAATGATATCTGTGCATCTAAACATATCTAAGCATAGAAAACAATACAGTATTGTAAACTTATGGAGCCACTGCCTTGTATGCAGCCCATTGTTGACTGAAACCTTATTATGTGGCACAGGACTATAGCAAACTTGAAGGTCTTAGCACTGAGACTGACATGTTGGAGACCCTCACATGTGATATTTATTAATGTAACAAGTAAGAATTCTGTTTTCTAGAAATTTTCCAGGAGAATCACTCATAAATTGTCAAAGCAAGAAAAGAACTAAACTTCCTGGAGGTTCTGTGTCTTCTGTGAGGTTTGTGCAAGGAACAGAGAACCCAAAGCCGCCTAATCCCTTAATAGCCATAGGAGGTTTATCTCCAGATGCCACTTCTGGGAGGAGAATGGCATGAATGTTGAGAAGAGTATGAACAGGGAAAGAGAGAAGCACTACCACAGTTTGGGGGGTATGAATAAATTAAGGAAGATAGACAAAAGGATTTTTAAAAGTCTGTGTGGTTTATGAAATGCATCCCATTTAATGTTTTTTGAAAGCAGTGAAAATTCCTTGAAGCATTTGCCTTGTTTCCTTCGTTTGGTTGTGGATCTAGTGGAGAGCTCTGCTTTGAAGCTTCCTGGACAAAGTACTTCTGAAAGCCTGTCCATGAGCGCCACAGAAACCCTGTCAGAGATGGCCTAGGCTTAGCTCAAGCACTTCCTCCAAATATATGAAGGGTGTTTATACAGCATCTACTGTGTAGGAGTTTTTGCCAATCTTTCAGACCAATCTCGAGGAAAATAACGTGGATTAAGCTGCAACAGTAGAACAATGAGCTCAAGACACAATTCGGTGTAGAGGTTAAACACACCGTTCTGGAGACAGCTCATTGTCCATTCTCTGCCTCTCACTAATATGACCTTGAGAAAGTGTCTTTATCTCTCTCTACCTCAGTTATCTCATCTGTAAAATAGCATAAAATTAGCACCTACCTCATAGTATTGCTGTGATGATTAAATGAGTCAATGTCTCTATGGTACTTAGAACAGCACCTGAAACACAGTAAGCATTATATTAGTGTTAGCTATTAATTTAATTGATTGCCCAGGTGAGGAGAACAGGAGACAAACCATCAGTGGAGGTCACTGTTTATGAATACTCTGCTGATCTCCAAGAAATCAAGGGAGTGTTTGAGACTAGGGTTTGACAAGCTGTTGCCCACATGCCTGAGCATGAAACTAAAATATTATTGGTGCATCATGGCCAGAGAGGGACCTGCATAACCACAGCTTTATGTGCACAGTTTAGGGAATGAGGTATTTGCATTTTGTGGATATTGTGCCTATGTTTATCCCCTATTTCATTTCTTTAAATCAAGCTAATGATGTGTTAATGGTGTCATGCTCTAATCAGGAAGCCAGGAAAAAACAGTCAGGAGCCCCCAGGCTCAGTTTTTGCCCTTGATCTCACTCCACATTCTGTTCCTATTCCACAAATGATTTTTTTTTTTTTTTTTTTTTGAGAGGGAGTCTTGCTCTGTCACCCATGCTGGAGTGCAGAGGCATGATCACTACAACCTCCACCTCCCTGGCTCAAGCGATTCTCCTGCCTCAGCCTCCCAAGTAGCTGGGGTTACAGGTACACGCCACCATGCCACGCTAATTTTTATATTTTTATTAGAGATGGGGTTTCACCATGTTGGCCAGGATAGTCTCCAACTCTTGACCTCAAGTGATCTGCCCGCCTTGGCCTCCCAAACTGCTGAAATTATAGGCATGAGCCACTGTGCCCAGCCTCCACCTGATTTTTTATTGTTTGCTTTCTCTTGTTTCCAGCCTTGCTCTCTCCTCTTAGAATGCAGTCTCTACCATTCAGATCCACCTAAAGGAATCAGCTGTTGCTCACTCAACATTTCCTCCTATCCCTGGCTTCATTGGTTAGCATGCCCTCTTAGTCCCTGAGCATCAAAGTTCGTCTCTGTCTACACAGTCCCCCTAAGTGGAGATCAAATGTTCACTATCACCTTCCTCACCCCCATATCAAGTAATGAAATAAAATGAGAACCACTTTGGAAAGCTGCCTGCTCCCTGATGGAGATGTCCACTTGCCTTAAAACTCTAAGTTGGGCCAGATGTGCTCTAGTAGCTCCAGGGTTTGGTGGAATCCACTCCCAGACATCATCCCCGTTGCCTCGCATTGAGACTTTCCTACATGGCTTCCACTCCAAAGAGCCAGCCAGATACCCCATGAAGACAGTCCACAAACTGCAGTGCCTGCCTTCTGGGGCTCAGGTTTGAGGATTTGTGAACCTAGCAGTCTTCATGCCAAGTGGTCTTGGACAAGCCACAGAAGCTCTTGGCACCTAACATTCCCCCAGGTGGTCAGTTCTCATAGCTTGGCTACTGTTGCGAAAGGGAATTGCCAAAACTGGTGTCTCCCATAAATGCCTCTTTGAGGCGAACACCTGGCATAACAGGATTATGAAGGGCATCTTGGTTCATTCAAGGGTTGGGTGGAATCCAGGGCCTCATTAACTCTTTTTTAGGTGAATTTGCAGATGCCGGAAACATCCTCTAATTTAACCAGGGCTGACATATAGCCACAGCCACCCCAGACAGGTATTTCCTCCCCCTCCTCTAGCTTCGGCTTTGCAATCAGCTCTAGAGGACTCAGGAGTGGTTTCCTTTAGCAGTACTGTTTGTAGGAGCTGGGAGGGAGTAGAAAAGTTGCTAACAAGCAGTCCACCTGGCTACATTCCAAATCCAGGAACTCCAAAAAGTAAAGCTGAAAGGGGCAAGTTGTTTTCTCTCTTACAGAAAGCAAATACTGTAGCTAGGGCCTGTTCTCCATGGCAGTTACAACTTGTTTGACATTTGAGTTAGTGGTGCTGAAAAGAGGAAAATCCACCCTCCAGGAAGGAATGCTGTTTCTGTGGCTAATTGACTGGATGACACCTCCCTCCCTTGTTCCCTCCCTCCCGGCCTGCCAGGCAGCCTAGCTGGGTTATTTGCCACGGATGATGGCCTCAGCGATTTATTTCACCAGGCCAGAGGAATGCTAGGCTGCCAATTCTGCAGTGTGTTTGCTTTGGTTTACCGGAGCCATTCTCCAGCTCGCAGTAGACACATTTGTTCCCCATCAAAAGGTTGTCTAATTACAGAACTAGGATCATCTGAAGTAGGCTTTTCAGGAACTGCCAGTCCCAAACTGGTGCTTGAGAATTTGCAAAAGAGAGTTATGGCAAGGCTGTTCTTGAGGCTGTCCTGTCCCCTTTTTTGTGGGGGACATGAAGCCAGAGGATTTGTTAGCCCAAGAGACAAGCTACCATGCAAGCCTGTCTTCTGCCCATGGAGGCATCAGCCCATTCTCCCCGCCTCCGGCTGTAATCCCCCACTGATTAGAAGGCCCAGCGGAAATTCCAGTAAAAAGGTAAGTTCTCTAGCTTCTCAAACTTTGCCTACATTCAAATTACCTAAGAGAAGATTTTATTAAAGTGCAGATTCCAATCGGTAGTTCTGGGGTAGGGCCTGAGATTCTGCATTTCTAACAACCTCCTAGGTGCTGCAGAGGCTGCTGGGTCTCAGACCACACTCTCTGAGGAGCCAGGGTCTAGACCAGTTTTCAAAATCTACCCTATCATTGCAGACACTTGGGCCCTCCTCCAAGATTCTAATTTAATTAGTCTGGAATTAAGCCAGAGGAAAGTTTTTGTTTTAAATCTCTTCAGTATATACTAGGGAGACGCTCATATACTATAGGTTTAAATATACTTAAACTATTTCTGGAACGATGCACAAGAAATTGTAACAGCTGTTGTTCCAGGTAAAAGAAACTGGAAGACTAGTGTGATTATTCACTGTATACCATTCTGAACTGCTTGCATTTTTTTAACAAGTGCATATGTTACTATTTCAAAAGTATTAAAACAAAGAAAAAAAGAACTCTCTAGGTGGTCTTTACAATCACCAGGTATTAAGGGCTGAATTGTGTGTTCCCTTCAGCCCCCAAAAATTGTGTGTTAAAGTCCTAACCCACAGTTACCTTAGAATGAGGCTGTATTTGGAGATAGGGCCCCTAAAGAGGTAATTAAGGTTAAAATGGCTTTTATGGATGGGACCTAATCTAATATAACCGTGTCTTTAGAAGAAGAGGCAATTAGGGTACAGACACTCACAGAGTAAAGACCATAGGGGGAGAAAGGTGGTGGGGAGAAGATGACAAATGAAAGAGAGAAATCTCAGAATGAAACCAACCCTGCCAGCACCTTGGTCTTGTACTTCTAGCCTCCAGAACTGTAAGGACACAAACTTTTGTTTAAGTCACCCAATCTATGGTATCAGTTGTGGCAGCTCTAAAAAACTAATATACTGTTTCACCATTAGTGATTTGGTGGAGGAAGCAATTGACCAGTAATAGTCAAAAGACTAAATTTGCTCAGTCACCGACTTGGTATGAGGTCCTGGGCTGGTCTCTTCTGCTTCTGGTCCTCAGTTTCCTCACATGTCAAGGAAATGAAATTACCTACACGATCCCTAGGATTCCTTCACATTCACAAGGGCAGATTCTCTAATTATGTAAAAGGAGTCAGAAAAGGGCAGCATTGTTAAGTATCAGTGATCATCTGTTACAGTCCAATGAGCTTTCAATTTTTTTAAAGCATGTATCCATTTTTAAACATAAACTGTTATGCAAAAGTCCAATATATAAATAATGTTATTGAAATGGAGCTACTCTGGCTGAAGCAGCTAATGTTCAAATTTGCCTTTGCTTTTGTGGTGGACTCTGCCTCACCTCTCCTGAACCATCAGGGATCCTTGGCTAATAGTCTGAGAACAACTTATCTGGTCTCATCCTGTAATATTCCAGGCATGGAAACTAAGCTCAGTAATGTTGAGTAACTCAGCTCAGAGTCATCCAGTGAGTCAGTGCGAAAGCTGGGCTCTATTCCTGACCGTCTGGCTCATTAATCTTTTCTCTGTATTTTGTGAGGCATTAATAGTAATTTGGTATTGCTAATAGCAAACTATAACTTTTATTTTTTTTCCCATAAAATGCACTCAATATTATTTGTATGAGAGGCAATATTCTACCAGAGGAGTCAATTATATTCACCCCAGGTGCAGACACAGGTGAGGTTGCATACACTAAGAATAGCAAAGTTTACCCATTTTAAAATTCCTCTTTCTCTTCTGAAACTCAGCAGGCTACCCTAACTTTTAAGGCTAACCTTCATCAGCATCATGTGACAATGCTGAGATAGACTAAAGTGGGGAGAAAGAGGCAGCAGGCCAGATAAAAATGCTCAAATAGATTTGAAAGAAGGAAAATTAACCAAAATATATCACAAAAAACAAAGAGACCTTGAAGAAAGAAAACATCACATAATATGGCCTCTGTGAGTCTTGGCTCCAGCATCCACTTTCATACCTTGTTTCCTTTAAGAAAACCTAATTTTCCTCCAAGCTGTCTCCCGATTGACTTTCACTTGATATGGTTACTTGATAGCACCGATCAGTCAATCCTTCCATATGGTTAAAATTAAACCACCAATCCATGCTCATTTTCCCCCTTATGCTTGCTAATTCCTTGTGAAGATTATCCTTCCAGCTAAATTACTCTCATTCCTTTATCATCACATCCATATTTCCCCTGGAGATTGTAAGGGTTCTCAGGGAATGGGAGGCTTGTTCGTTGGAGCACTTCCTCTGTCTTGATGTCCTGCACACTTTTGTGTGTTTCCCAGATTAGGTGACAGCATGGCCTGGGGTAGGGGCTTTGCATTCAGTGACCTTTTAAATTTCCTATAACCTAGGGACTGGTTATGTGAGACCTTTGCTATCATGAGGGTCTTACTCTCAGAATTCTTCACTTCTCCCCTCATCTCTGAAGCTTAAAGCAAGACAAATAGTCTTCTGTGTCATCCTGACCCTGAAGGCCAATGCCCTGAAATTATTTCCTTTCCATGGTCACAGATTTTGATTCCTAATACCTCACTGCAGTTGTCCCGAAAGACTCTGATCTGGTGCTGCATTTTAGCTTTCATTTTCAGAATAAGAGCTTGTCATAAACTAAGATTATCAAGCAAGATTCCAATATAGGTACAGGAATAAGTTACCCAGACCTTTCTGATGTCTAATCCAATGCCTTGCCTAATGACAGTTGTATTAGTTAGTTTTCACATTGCTGATGAAGACTTACTTGAGACTGAGAAATTTTTAAAGAAAAAGAGGTTTAATGTACTCACAGTTCCACATGGCTGGGGGAGGCCTCAGAATCGTGGTGGAAGGCAAAAGGAACATCTAACATGGCAACAGACAAGAGAAAACTCTCCTTTAAAAAACCATCAGATCTTGTGACTTATTCACTATCACAAGAACAGTACAGGAAACACCCACCCCCCTGATTCAATTACCTCCTACCGGATCCCTCCCATAATAAGATGAGATTTGGGTGGGGACACAACCAAACCATATCAACAGTTTTATCAACCAAAGTGACTAGCTTTTTAATGGAAAACACACAATTTATGAACTTGCAGGCTTAGCTTAAGTCCTACAAGGCCCTTGACCCTAAATAGTCACAGTAGACACAGTGCTCCTGAATCCCCAGGTAGAGTGAGCTTTGGGCCCTAATGAGTGTAGATTTTGAGCACTAGTTTCAATCTTCTGTTCTCAGGGTTGTTTTCCACTCAGGCAAAACATCCATTGGCATCAACAGGAGCAAGCCTATTATTTTTGTTCCTTTTATGACTCTTGTTGTTGTTTCTTTCTGCCCAACTTGGCTGCACACAAGCCCAGTCCCACACAGTACAAGCAAAGATAGGATTCCTGCCCCAAGGGTTAGCAACCTCATATTTTCCTCTCTGCTGCCTCTATTTTTGTTCCACTGTACCAGGAGTTCTGCAGCCTTGGCGGTCCTAAAACACTTTACTGTGTTTTGTTTTGTAGGAAAGGCTTGTGTTTTATGGCTGTGGGTTATAAAAGGCTTTATTTTCCCCCCTACTCGACTGCTTCTCCCGGGAAATTTGATGGGTGTGACCGTTACCGATGAGCCCTGCTGGGAAAGTCCAGGCCATGGTCAGCTTTCAGCCTGAGCCATGACTCTTTCCTTTTTGGCCACGGCCTGGTCCTAATTTTGTCCCCTTCTGGCTGGTTTTGTTTATTGGCATTAATGTTTCATATTAAAATTTAATATTTAACTTTTGCTTTCAATATTTAATGTCCTGCACCGCATCTTACATTTGGACATCTCCCTTCTGGGAGTGGTCAGCTGCACTGCATGATGCAAGAGCTAATCCCTTTGACTTCCAGTAAAATGACCCCACCCACTTTCTTTCATTGTTCACCATCACTCTGCATTCAAATCCATCATGGTAACTACCTGGAGAACACTCCTTTCTCCCATGCATTCATTCAACACATATTTATTGAATGCCAACTGTGTGTCAGATATTAGAAAAGGTGCTGCTAGGGATGCTCCAAAAGGAATAAAACCCAAGTCTTACCTTGAGGTAGTCAGAGAGGGAGTATCATATAGTTGAGGTGACTAGTGTTAAACTGAGCTTTGTGGGAGCATATAGGAGGGACAGACTAGCTCTGTCTCAAGAACTGGGGAAGGTTTTTCTGGAAGAGAAGTCATCTGAAATGGGTCTTGGAAGCAGCAGCAGAACTTATCAGATTGGATAGGGGAAGGAAAGGCATTCTACACACAACAGGCAAAGTCATCAACATATAAAAGCATAATGAATAATGATGATTAATAATGATGGTGATTTATTTGTGGAATGGTGAAGAAATTAATTATGACTGGAACCTGGGCTGTGTATGTGGGAGAAGCAAACAGCATGCAAGATGAACCTGGTGACACAGTTTGGTACTCAATTATGAAAGACTTTGTAAACCATAATAAATAGTTTGAGCCTAATCATTTATCTTATAAACCTGTGATAGAGATTCTCAGCAAGTGAGATTCTGGGAAATGTCTCTTGCAAAATACTGTTGGGAAATGCCCTTTACCAGGGAGAGAATCTGGGTCCAGGGCATAGAAAACATATTTAGCTTCTTCTAGGTGGGATAAAGAAAACTATTACTTAAGATATCTGCCTTTGAGGAATTTAAAATACAGTTGGAAAAATAAGGCAAATACCAAGAACCAATGAGAGAACTGTTGAGTATTTAACCTAATGCCTAATTGTGTGGCAAGAATAGAATTTCTATGGAGTCAGAGCAGGGAGCTTTATAGACCATCTTTCCTTTGGGGCCTAAATGCCTGGATCTTCCCCACTTGATTAAGTTCACCTTCAAAGATCATCAGCTCATTGACCAGAAAGGGAGTTCTAGGACCTCAGGGAGGTATGAGCAAATGGAGAAGAATGAAAATAAACAAGCTGAGAAATCAAAATTAGAGTTTGGTAACTTGAAGGAACCACTCAGTGAGCAAAGAAAGAAGTGGACAAGTGAATGGAATGAAACAATTCAAGACAACTTGTGAATTCTGGTTGTCTGCCGAGGTATTTTCAGTATGCCTCACTGAGCTGATGACAAAAATCTTTCTGTAAAAATTTCAATGAAATTATATTTGTTTTTGCTAATTATAAAAATAATAACCTTTGTCCAAAAAAATTTTAAATTAAAAACACATAAAGTAGAAACTGGAATCCTCTCTTACCCCAACTTTGGACAACCACTGTCAAATCATATGCACTTTATTTATATGTATAAATACATATTGTCCAAAGGACTGACTATAGCAAACTTTATGAAAAAATGACACTATCACACTGGGTCTGGGGTTGACTGAAGGATTGGTAATGCTAGCACAGTCAGGCATGGGTAAGAGAATGTGCCGGCATTGGGAGGCAGGAGTAGAGTTCAGCAGACTTCCATATTGGCAAATTGAAGATCAGGTTGGTATCTGAAGCTGAGGCAGGGATGGAGCCTGAAATAAGCAAAACCCACAACTTGAGACAAGAAACCACTATAAAGAGCATCAGAGTGTGAGCTCCACTTGGAGAAAGCATCTGTCTCCACACAAGGGGCTTCTCAGACAGACTGCCACTGAGGGGCTTCAAACATAGTTGGGAGTTAAGCAGGGTTTTTTAGAAACATGGAGTTAAGCAGGGTTGTTTAGAAAGATGATGGATTTAGAGACTAAGATCAAGGTCTGCCTCTTAGTTTTGCTGCCTTTCAGCTCCCTGACTCGAGATATTTATGCCTCTGAGCCTCCTTTACCTCTTGTTATAGATGTGGATGACCAAAATAACACCTGCCCTACCAAAGTCTCAGAGCAGCAGTGGGAATCACGTGACACAGTCATTCACTCAGCAAGTGTGTGTGGAGTGCCCATGACATGCCAGGCCCTCTTCCAGGAGCCAGAGATAGAGTGGAATTCTGAGTAAGTAAGAGTGTTTTGTGTACTGCAAATTACTGATTTAACCTGAACTTCTGTGTCCCGGGCTTAAGAGTGTTCCTGTGTTCTGCTGAGTGACTTGCTGCACCTGAACTGTGAGTAAATTGGTATATAAGATCTTATTGGGTCTTTGAGTGGACAGGAGCTGAGTACACAGAAAGGAGAGAGAAGGATTTCTGATAAGTTGGCCAAATGGATGTAACCATGGGCATCAACAGAAAAAATAAAATAAAAAATAAAAAAATACTGGCTGGTGTGCCGTCTCTTCATGGAATCACTTCAGCAGTTTACCCAGGTACCTGCTCTTCGTCTTCTCATAGGAGGCTGGATCCCTGCACACGAGGTTGGATTTCCCATAACAGCTGGTATATTAGATGTCCAGGTGCTCTGAGCAGTGCGGCACTGCAGGAAGGAAGCCATGCAGATTCAGGAAAGAATCCACTACTACCCAGGGCACTGTGCCAATCTCAGTGCCCTTTTTCCCAGATCTATTGGACAGACTGATTTTACGTTGACTTACAGTCTTGACTAATTTTAAGCTGTGGAGATTTCTGGATGGAGGTCAAGCCTAGGTAAGATGGTTTTGAAGAGTCATTCCCAGAGCTGGGAAAGGAAGGAAGTTGGAGAAATCTAACACTGAGTAAGCAACAGCTAAGGCACTGTTAATTTACATGTTATTCCATTCACTCACTCCTGTTATCTGATAATAATAGCTAATATTTTTGAATGATTATTATGTGCCAAGCATTAGGCTTAGCTTTTTACATGCATTATCATCTGGAATTCTTTCAACCACCTTCATTCATTCAACAAATATTTATTGGGACTTTACTATCCAAGTCAAGTACTGTTACTATCTCCATTTGACAGACGAGAAAACTAGAGTTCAGAGGAGTTAGTTTTTCCAGGTTTGCTTAACTATTTAGTCACAGAAGTAGGACTCAAATCCACATAGACAATCTGTGCATACAACTTTTATCCATCATACTAGCTAATATATTATGTTTCTGGCATATGTCAGTGTGCCAAAACATTAGCCATCATATTTTATTAGCATCCTTATTTGACAGATTATGCAATTAAAGCCCAAATAGGGGCCACAACTAGAAACTGGCTGAGATGGGATTTGAACCCAGGTCTCCTTGGGTCAGCTCTTTTTGTTATACAATATTGCCTTCTCTAGGCTAGAGCATACCCAACACCACCACCAATTCAGGAATCTTTTCCTTTTTTTCATTTATTCCCTCAGTACATCTGTAGATGCAGTCATAGCCTCTCATGTACAATTACAAACATAGCGGCCAATAATAGTCAAGGAGGCCTGCCCTCTGTGGCAGCCTTATCCTTCTCACTCACAGTGTATCTTTCTTCACATCCCTTTCTTCCAGACTTGCACTTGGTTCTCACTGGCGGAGGCACTTGGCATGCATTGAGGCCACACCGATTTTGCTGTCCCCAGTGGAGACTGAGGCTGATATATGATTGGTCCTGACTTGCTTACCAGCCTGTAGCTTGTCCTCAGGCCAAGCAATACCTATTTCCAGTGGGTTTCCTTTTCACTCTTCCTCTCTCTCCAAACTACTCCCTCTTATTCACCCTGCACCCCCACTCCAGACTTTCCCAGTGTGTTTGCTGTGGTGAGGCTGAACCACAGAGAAAGAAAAGCAGGAAAAGGTGCCTCGAGGTGAATTGACCCCACAGGTCATACCACCAGCCTGGCTCCACTGTCAGCCAAGCCAGCCTACTGCAGGGCAGCGGACACTCTGAGGTTCTGAATTCCCTCTGGATTATTCATGAGTGCACACCATCCCTTCTAACAGTCACAGGTAAATTCCAGATCGAATTTTTCTCTTCCCCTGAAAAGGACCCTATCAGTATCCCCAGGGTCAGGCAGATTCTCCATCTAGCCTTTCTTACCTAGGCTAGGGGGTACTTGAAGGCCACTTGGAACTTACCAGCCCTGATTAGGTTACCACCTACTCATTGTGTCCTGTTGAGTGACATCCGGTGGTGGGAGGTGGGGCTCACAGAATTACCTAATGGTTTGGGGCAACTCTAAGGTAGTTTTTATGCTTTTCTATCCTATTCCATTGCTGTATAGCCCACCCTGCACCCAGCCCCCGACCCTTCAATCTTTCATGCCACATTCGTCTTCCTTAAATGTCTTTGCCGGCATCACGCCACACCTAATGCCTTGGTAACTCTGCATTGCCTCCAGGTTTATCCCAGTACACTGATGTATTCCAATCCCAATCAGGTATCAGATATGTCTCTAGTAATTTATGCTTAAAAAAGTAAGAGTAGCCACGTTGGAAATAATTAAATCATTTAAATTAATTAGGACAAAGTTAGGGTCATTCCTATTGCCTCATGCTTACATAATTGCATTTTGATTTTATTCCTTATCACACTTTTTTTAAACCAAAATCTGTGTGTACTTACTGTATACAATTTGGTGAGTTTGGAGATATAGATACACCTCTAATACCGTTGCCACAATCAAGGTAATAAACATATCCATCACACATTTTAATGTACCATCATATCACAGATCCTAGCCATATGAGCCTAGGAAAAGGATGAAGCCTTGGTTTCCTCATTTGCCAAATGAAGATTTAAAGGGTATACAACTCATGAAATTAATTTATTGAATAAATATTTATTAAACTTCTACTATGTGCCAGGCGCTGCTGCTTATACCATTTTGAATAATTGTGCCTGTTGCAGTGAACAAAACAAACATCTCTGGATTCATAGAGCTGTCTCCCGATAGATTTCAGTGAAGATTAAACGGGATAATGAGAGCTAACGCTTGCTGAGGGCTCAGCACAGAGCCTGGCAAGTGGTAAAACCTCAATGAGTGTTGTACATGCTTAATCCTTAAAATAATCTGGTGAAGTAAGTGCTGTAGTTATGCTTATTTTATAGTTGAGTCCAGACAGAGAACAATGGTTTAAATAATTTGTCCAAGTTCAACACCTAGCAAATGGCAAACAGGATTTGAATCCAGAAAACGACTATATGTACTTTGCTACATCTGGATCTTAGCTTAAAACATCTAGCATAACACCTGCCACATGATAAGTATTTAGTCAAAGCTGTTATTCTCAGGCTCATTTTCATTATTATGTCTCAAACTCAGAGAAGTGCTTATAACTCAATCTGTTGCATATATTCTTTTGCATAATCGTGCCAATTGCCCATTATGGTAATGCAAATGCCCTATGCTACTATTTGTTTACTTTCATGCAAAGTATTGTTTTTCATCAAACTCTAGGTGCATAGTGAGAATGTACTGTGTATGTGAATGTCTTCCGCCACATTTGTTACGGTAGGGGAGAGAAAAAAAAAACTGCTTCAAATAAAATCTTAAAAAGGAACCTGCCTTTCAAGGTCACAGTGAAGAATTGTGATAGAGTGGAAAAAGCATGAGTTTTGGCATTTAAAAAATTGATGTTCAGTTTTCCACCTCTGCCACTTATTAGCTGTGTGTGCTTCCGTAAATGGCTTACCTTCTCTGAGCCTTCTTCTCCTGTTCTATAGAATCACAGGGTTGCCTCAGGTTATCACTCTGATCCTTTCTAGCCCTCAAGTGTGTGATTTGAAGTGTTAGTACAGAGTTTCATAAAGCTTTTCCATAATCCAATTTTCCTGAGACAAGTTGTTATAGAAAGACTATTTGGTATGGGAAAAGAACATTCCGTGACAACAGCTCTGAATTCCATTACTAATAGAAAACCGTTAATGAATATTGAACATTTTCAGGTACCATAAAAATAGTTGATCATGGATTTGCCTTTAAAATGCAATAATTTAACCACATACTTTGTGTATTAGTGTTTGAAGTTATTTTCAAGTGGAATAAATGTTTACTTAGGATTGTTCTTTTCCATAGACCCCTGTGCAAGATCCAGCCCACTGAGATAAGAATGAAAAGAGGTAAAATGTAGTTTATCTCAAAGTAGAATTGAGGTTCAAATATATGATGGAAATTTAAGACTTTCTTCCTTTGAGTTATGGGTAAACAAATGAGTCTTTTCAAATAGGAAGACATCATTATCTTAGAACTTTTGAGGGGGAAAGAGAGTGTGGGATTATTTGGCCACAACCTTTTTATTTTGCAGATGATGAAGTTCAGCCTCAATAAACCTCATCCATAAAAGAAAGCTAGTAATAGTAACTGCTGTGAGGATTAAGTGAGGTATGCTTCTGAACTACTTAGCACAATACTTGACATGAAATTAGTGCTCAGTCAATTATAGCATCTATTTATTATAATTTCTCCTCTGCTTAAAGCCACATAGGTTGTCTTGATATAGTCAAATAAGAAGCTAGGACTCCTCAAACTCAGACCAGTGCTCTTTTCAAAATATCATTCACTTAACAAACATTTATTATCTGCTAAGTTCTATGTACTTTTTTTTTTTTTTTTTTTTGAGACAGAGTTTCGCTCTTGTTACCCAGGCTGGAGTGCAATGGCGCGATCTTGGCTCACCGCAACCTCCGCCTCCTGGGTTCAGGCAATTCTCCTGCCTCAGCCTCCTGGGTAGCTGGGATTACAGGCACGCGCCACCATGCCCAGCTAATTTTTTTTTGTATTAGTAGAGACGGTGTTTCACCGTGTTGACCAGGATGGTCTCGATCTCTTGACCTCGTGATCCACCTGCCTCGGCCTCCCAAAGTGCTGGGATTACAGGCTTGAGCCACCGCGCCCGGCCAGTTCTATGTACTTTTATAAGTACTGGGCCTACAGCAGTGAGAAAAACAGATCAACAGAAATATCCTGCCTCATGAAGTGTAAAATGAAATAGGAGAAGGTAGATAGTAAACACCATAAATATATGTGATGTATAAGATGAGGAAAGACAAAGGAGAAACAGTATGAAGTTTTTGGCAAGTGAGAATGCAATTTTAAACAGGATGGTCAGGAAAGACGGGAGGTGAAGAAAGAAGCCATATGGATTTCTAGAGGAAAAGCATTGCAGGCAAAGGGAACATCAGGCATAAATATCTTGGCCGGGTACGGTGGCTCACATGTGTAATCTCAGCACTTTGGGAGGCTGAGGCAGGAGGATTGCTTGAGACCAGGAATTTGAGATCAGCCTAGGCAATGCAAAAAGATCCTGTCTGTATAAAGATTAGAAACCATTAGCTGAGTGTGGTGGTGCATGTCTGTAGTCCCAGCTTCTTGGGAGGCTGAGGCTTGAGAATTACTTGAGCCTGGGAGGTTGAGGCTGCAGTAAACCGTGATTGTGACACTGCACTCCAGCCTTGATAACAGAGCAATACCCTGTCTGTTTAAAAAAAAAAAAAAAACTTAAATAAATATCTTGAGGCAGGTGTGGACTACCAATATGGGGACTATGAGGAAGGCCAGGGAGGCTAGAGGTGGGTGAGCAGCTGTGTGGTAGGAGGATGTGCACCGTAAATGTGCAGGACTTTGCAGACCGTGTTGGCACTTTTCCTTTTATTCCTAAAGATCTGGGAAGCCATGGAAGGGTTTGATCAGAAGAGTCACTGAAGGAGACAGACTTGATAAAACTGCTTCTGAGCCAGAATTCCTGGATTCCTTGGGTTGGCAAACAATATTAAAGAACATGAGATCGAGGAGGGGGAGTGGGAAAAAAAAGAATATGAGACTGAGATCATATGTGTTCTACAAAGACTGAAATATTCATTATCTGGCCTTTTTCAGGCCAGAAAATCTAGTCTGATCTGACCAGGCTACAGGAAAGAAGGAAGGGAAGAAGGAAGGAAGGGAGGTAGGGAAAAAAGGAAGACAGGCAGGCAGGTGGGCAGTCTTTAGAAGCCAGAAAAGGCAAAAATTAAATAAAATGGATTTTCACCCAGAGCCTCCAGAAAGACCATGGCTCTGCTGCCATCCTGATTTTAGGCGTGTAAGACCAATTTCAGATTTCCAGTCTTCAGAACTGTAAGATAGATTTTGTTTTTGTAAGCCACTAAGTTTGTAGTAATTTGTTACAGCAGCAATCAGAAACTAATATCATAGCCTGGTTCTTTTCTTTTTTAATTCTTCTTGATCTTTGCCATCAGTTTTTCTGTTTATAAATAGTCGTTATCTTCTTTCTTATATTTAAAACATTTTTACTTTTCATTGCATAATACCAAAATACATATAAAAATGAAAACGTGAAAAGTGAAAACATAACACATACAAATGAAATTTCTTGTGATCACTCCCTCCTCCCATCCTTCTCCCAAGTAATCACAGTTGTTATTTTGGTGTATATCTTTCCAGACCATTTTCTATGCTATTTCATTCCTAGATAAAATGCACACCCATTCAATAATTAACTCTTTCAGCAAATATTTGTGTCACTAATATATGCGAAGCACTATTTTAGATGCTGGAGACATGCCCTAAAGCCCTGCCTTCATGGAACGTACATGCATAAAAAATACACAGTAGATGAGGAAGATCCTGCAACAGAAAACAAGGGGTTTTAGCAAGGAATGTGTCACATCAGTACTGTCCATTATGGTAGCCATTGGACACATGTGACTATGAAACACTTGAAATGTGCCTAGACCTCACTGAGATGTGTTGTAAGTGTAGATACATACTGGATTTTGAAGACAGTATAAAAAACAGAATGTGAAATATCTGATTAATTTTTATATTGATTACATATTGCAATGATAATATTGCGGATATATTAATGGGTTGTAGAAAAGATATTATTAAAATGAATTTCACATGTTTCTTTTTACTTTTACTAATGTAACTCTCAGAACACTTAAACTTACACATGTGACTCACATTATGGTTCTGCTGGGCAGTGCTGTAGTACATGTTTTGTAAAGCGCACTCTGGCAGATGGTGAAAAGACAGCAGGGAGCAAGAGCAGATGTGTGGGGACATGCATTGGAGGCTCCTGCAGTCGCTCATATGGTGCCAGGTGAGGCAAAAGGTTGGAGGAAGCCCCAGAGAAGTCTATTTGATAAACTTTGCTTTCCAGTTCTTGAACAAATTGGAGACAGAAAAGAAACACAAGTCCCAAAACTGAAAAATGGTGCTAAATGACATATGATCTATTGCTCTGTTTGAATGTCAAAAATGCGTGAAAGACAATAGACTCTAAGTTTCTTCTCTCTCCTAATCCTATCAGAATTTTAGTGGAGTAAGGAGAGGAAGGAGTCTAGTCTAGAACTTCTTAGTACATTTTCTTGATCATTAGTTAGAGCCCAGAAATTAGAGGCATTGAGCCCTTTCTTCACTTTGATTAGGCCCATCCAAGGTAAATTCCTTAACAAGGCTGGGCTCTCCATCAGATTTAGGCCCTCCTCCACCTATAATGCCCTTGAAAAGAAAAGAGTGCCAACATTCATGACCCTGATCCATGAAAATCTGGGGCTCCTGACTGCAACAGATTTTTAGCCATCTTCACCCCAGACCCAGGCAATCTCCAGGCTCTTTCAGGGTCCATGTGCAAAGCCTATACTCACAACTCTTCACCGCCTATGTCGATGATTCCATGACCTAAGAACCAGTTCTCCCCGCCTGTTAAAACAATACAAACTTACTATACTGTGAAATTCGCAACAAACATTTGCAAAGATCAAATTTTTCTAATAACCCTCTGAAGTGGGCAGAGAAAGAGGAAAGAAAGAAGGCATTGAAGGAATGACTTTTTTAAGCCTTCGGTATTTGCCAGTACATTTCAGATCTGATTTGGCAGCAGATTATTCAATTAGTCATCTACAATTCTCCTATTGATTTTTCTATGATACAATCACCAACTTCCTTGCACTGGGACACCTGGGCAGGTAGTAGATCTCTAGCACAAACACACACAGCCTCCTGGTGTTGGATATGCAAATCCATCCCAGCTCCTCTGGTCTCTCTCTTAGTTTCTATTTTTTAAGAATCTAAAGAGACTTTAAACCATAACCCCCCAATGAAGAAATTGCATATAAAGTTAACTATATGGGCTTTATTTAAGAAAGGAATAGCCCTTTGAGCCCCAGATGGGAGACGTGAAACTGCTATTCCCTTTGTAGTCTCTGTTCCCTCTGGCCTTTCATGGTGTAGGCACCTTGCCTTGCTGAGTTTTACTCTAACCAAGACATATATTTTTCATACACAGTTGCCTTTATTATGTGCTACTGCACATTGCCAAATACATTATACCTTTAGAAAGACATATACATACATAGACAGGTTGTTCACAGCAAACTATGTGCATTGTTTTACATCAATTATTTAAGGATTTTTTTGAGAACACTTTTGACCACGTGCAATTTTGCCTTAGGTGTTAACTTTGGAATCCAGCTTGACATAAAATGCAATGCCACTAACTTTTCTCCAATATTCCCAAGTCCTAACACAGGCCTAGGAATACAGCAAGAAACTGCATGATGAGTACCATGCCAGTTGGAACACAAAATCTTCAGAGCTCTCCTAATGCCAGTGCCCTCTGGCCGGATAGGTCAATCAGACCTTTGCCTGGTTCTCATTCAGGTGGGCCTGAGAAACGTACTATTTCCCTTTTAGTATCTTTGAATTCTGGGGTAAATAGAATAAATCGTCTAAAACAGGGTCAAAGAGGACCAAAGCAATGAATGTTCTTTTGATACACTTGGAAAATGAATTGATCCCCTATCTCCAGAGGAAAAACACATGATGTTTTCCATCTGGCAAGGCTGTGGAAGAATAATGTTGTGGAAACAAGAGCCTATTCACTGAAGCCATTGTGGCATAGTCCTGCAGCTGGGAGTGGTGAGTTTGCATCACCCCAGCCACTTACAAAAACTGAAATGTAGAGTTCTGTTTACTGGCAAATGTTTTCAAATTCCCTCCTCCTCGTCCCTTTGAGTAACTTTTGTCTAATACATGACTAAATGTCATTATGTTATCTCAAAGTTAGAAGGGCAGTCAGAGATCCTGTGGCCCTCAGACTATACAGTGTTTGATAAAGAGCTAACCCCCTCCCCAGGTCCTCACTATGATGCTTTGGGCTACATGTAACATTATACCCTGACTTAGAACTAAATGTTAGAGGAAATTGCCTCCTACAGCCAGGAGCAGGAGATGAGTCTTAGGGCATGGTACAACAGCAATTCCACGATGTCATCAAAGACCCTTCTTCCTCCCAGTTCTCTGCTCTGCAGCAGCTTCTTTCTAGGGCTGATTCCCCTTTAGTCACAAAATGTTTGTGTAGTTTCAGGTGCCACAGCCAGGATCCAGAGGTAGGAGAGGAATGGTTTCTTCTCATGCTTCTTAAAAGGAAAAATATTTTCTCAAGCCCCTTACCAACACCCAGCAGAGCTCCCTCCTCATCTCTTTGACAAGAACTAAGTTATGTGCCCACTACAAAATCAGTCGCTGCTGGGGGAAGTGAGACCCCCATGACTGGTTTGACTAGTCTGAATCCAGTTGAGCTGGGAGTGGGGGCAACTGCCACTGAGGCATATAGCTTGTGGAGGAGAGAATGGATCTCCGGGTGGGGGAAGAGGGAGGAGATGTTCTATCAGTAAGAAAAAAGAGAAGAAATTAATTTTTGAGTAGACAACAATATTTTCTATATTCACCCACTTGTAGAACACAGATTGTGGGATAGCCAAGTATATAAGATTGTCATTACAAACATAAACAGAGGTTTATGTCACTTGATATTGAAATTATGAAGATTCTTTATTTGACTTTTTATCCCACTTCTCTCACTCTTGGATCTCAAATTATAGGCTTTCATAACCACTGTTATTATTATTTAAAATCATTGAGCACTTAATATGTGCCAGGCACTATGCAAACTTCCTCTCATGAAATTCTCCTTTAATTTCTCACAATAGCCATATGAAATACATGCCATTATCCCCATTTTACAGTCAGGCAAACTAAGGATATGAAAGGTAACTAACTTGCTCAAATTTGCACAATTAGTAAAGTGGAGGAGCCAGGCCTGGAATCAGGTTATTAAAATTCCAAGTGAATAATCATTCCTTCAGTAGATGAGTCTCCATGCTAGGTGCTGGGGATAGTGGTAAACCAAACAGACAGTTCTTGTCTTTATTGAAGCTACAATCTAGTGGAAGAGAAAATAGGAAACAAATACATTACACAAATGCTACAAAATTTTGGTAGGTATTACAAAAGAAAAAGAGTGAAGGAGTGAACAAAGGCCCTTGTTTATACTGTGTTGATCAGAAAAGTTCTTTCTGGAAGGTGACTTTATGCTGGATCCTAAGTGGTAAAAGCCATATGAAAAGAGAGATGGAAACATTCCAGGGAAAGGACCAAAAGATTGGCACGTTGAACACACTGACCAAAACCAGTGTGACTGAGCAAAAGGAGAACAGGGAGAGCAGTGCAGGGAAAAGGAGAGGGAGGCAGGGGCAGGTCATTTGGGCTTTCTATGTGCCTTAAGAATATCAGATTTTATTCTAGATGCATTCTGAAACTACTGAGGAGTTTTAACCAGAAAACTAAAGTGATTAGACGTGCATCTTAAAACTTGATCACTCAAACTACCATTTTGAGAATAGATGACTTAGAGAAAAAGATGTGAAGAGATTTGTTGGGAGGATATTGTAGACACCAGGAAAGCAGTAATGGTAAGTGATCATGGAAATAGAGAGAAAAAGTGGATTCAAGAGATGTGCTACAGATAGAAGTGACAGGAATTAGATGGGCTCACATACAATAATAAGGGGAAGAGAGGAGCTAAAGATGATTCTTAACTTTGGATCCTACAACTGGGTGCTAAAAAAGGGGGTCACTGAGCTCAAATGAACGATCAAGATTTAGTTTGAGACATGTTAAGTTTGAAAAGTAAGGTGTCAGGTAGGTTATCGCATATATTATCTGGAGCTGAGAAGTTTGCTAGAGATGTGTTTGAGCATAGTTCGCATATAGATGGTATTGAGAGGAAAGACCATATTGGTGATATTTAAAACCATTTAAATAAAGGATACTGATGGTATTTAAAGCCTAGGAAAATAATTCTAAGACAAAAGAAAACAGATAGCCCAGAGCCATCATTTAGAATACTAGTATCAAAGGAGGTTGGAGTAGGTAGAGAGCTAGGAGGAAAACTAGAAGAGTGAGACATTAGCTAAGTCAAATACAGCAGTGTTTCAGGAACAGAGTGGCCAGTTACATTGCTTGCCACTGGATGGTCAAGTATAAAGCTTCACTTTATGTATGGAAAGAACCCATCCATTGGTCAATATTCTGAATTTAAAATGACCCACACCAAGGCACATCCTTATAAAATTCCATTACTTTGCAGACTAAATAAGATTCTACAATCTTCAGAAGTGGTAAGAGTGAGATAATGGGAACAAGCCACATACAAAGTAGCATAAGACTTCTCTAGAGTAATAAAGGCTAAAATGCAAGTATACTATGTCTTCAAAATTCCAAGAGAAAATTATTTATAACATAGAATTATAGTCAAGTAAAATTGGAAGGAAAATCTATTTAGACATGCAAGATTTCAAAGATTTCCCATATGTCCTTTTTCAGGAAGCTACTAAAGGATGCTGTCCTGCAGAATGAGGGTATAATCAAAGAATCAAAAAAATAGGATACAAAAAAAAGGAAGTGAAGGAAATTCAGAGAAGTGATAAGAGAAGTTCCAGAATGACATCTCTGTAGCAGCGTTAGAGGACATTCATTCCCAACTGCAGCAGTAGAATTGAGGGCTCCAGAAGAAATGTCTCATGGGGAAAATACAGTTGGTAAACTATTTAATATGACTTACATATTAAGTGGAGTTTTAGAAAGAAAGCAAATTTGAGACTTAATGAATAACAGGTACACAGAGAATAACACAAATGGAAAAAATATGTTCATTCCAGTGTTAAAGGGTAACTTAAAAAAAAGATAAATCCAACTGTCGTATAAATATAAAATAAAGATATACCAAAGATTATGTTAATTCATCACTTTAGGAAGGAACTAATAAAAATTGTACAAGCAGTACAAGGGGCGAGTTCAAAGAGCAGAAGCACAGATAGGGAACGAGGACTTCTGAAATCAATTTACAAGTAGAAGCAAAATGGTCTATTCAGAAAACAATAATCAATTGAAGTCCTATTAGTTTTCTATTGCTGTGTAACAAATTTCCACAAATTTCACGGCTTAAAACAACACACGATTATAATCTCACAGTTCCGTAGGTCAGAAGTCTAGGTGGGCTCAGTTGAGTTCTCTGTTTAGCATCTCTTGAGGTCAAGATCAAGGTGTCAATCTGGTTGGGCTCTATCTGGAGGCTCTGGGGAAGAATCAGCTTCTAGGTGCATCCAAGTTGCTGGTTGAATTCAGTTCCATGTGAGTATAGGACTAAGGACACCGTTTTCCTTGCTTGTTGCTCACTGAGATTGCTGTCACCTCCTAGAAACCCCTCTCTGGCCCTTGTACACACCCACTTCGTCTTCAAAGCCAGCAACTGCCTGTCAAATACTTCTGGTGCTTGAATCTCTCTGATTTCCTCTTCTGCCACCAGCTGGAGAAAACCCTGTACTTTAAAGGGCTCATGTGATTAGGGCTTATGTGATTAGATTAGGCCCACTGGGATAATCTCCCTTTTGCCCTATAATATAACATAATCACAGGAATGATATCTTTACAAGTTCTGCCCACACTCAAGGGGAAGAGATTATCCTAAGATGTGGGTCACTGGGAGGTCATCTTAGAATTCTGCCTACCCCGGCATTCCACCATACACAATCAATTCACATTTCAATGGATAATAATAACTTGCATTCATATTGGTTTTCTATAACTTACAGAATTGTTAAATAGGTCAAAGGAAAAAAAAAGGAAAAGACAGCCTGGATGGGTGAGCCGCTAATTCTTGTTTTGTCCATTTGAAAGCTTTTCATAATTTTTTGACATTTGTTATGCAAGAAAAGAAACATAATCCATAACAGACCACATGGCTCACCTTTGATCAACATTTAGGTAACCACTGAATATCTATGTGACCAAAACTTGGGGTGTAGCTATATGTGGAGAATGAAGATGAGGGATCCAAGATGGTGGGGGCAGGCTGGTGGGAAAAATAAAAATCTTTCCCTTTCATAGTAGCAAGTCAACAGGTAATACCTAAACTAAAAAAATAGAATTAGGAAATAAAGTGAAGAACATATTATTTGGGGATATGGAGAAATAGCTTTAAGACTTGCCTCTGAAAAGTGGAAATGGTGACAATGAGTGGTAGGGCAGAGGACTGCTATATTTCACATGTAGACAATGCATAAGTAAAGCCTGGAAATGAAGAAGCAGAGAGAGTGAGGATGTTTTACCTGCCTTATACTTTACCTATGTTTCTGACGTTTCCATTCAGAGTTTAAGGGATCTCTATTATCATGGCTGGGAAATCCTAAGCCATGAGTAGAATTATCAGTTGGTTAGAAATACAACTACTACAGTTCTCCTTATTTCAGACAAGATGCAATAATGTATCTTCTTTGCATTTTCAGTGAGCCTCTTGAGGATGTGACTCACGAAAAAGAAGAGAAAAGGGGGAGCTGACAATGCAGAAGGTAGAAACTCTCATTTATCGCACAACTATATGTTGGCCATTTTATGATGATAGCTCATTTAATGCTATTAGCAATCCTGTGAGGTAGAAAAATATTGTCATCATTTTACAGAGGAAGAAACTGAGGTTCAGAAAAGTGAATAATTAATATTAGTTAACATTTATTAAGTACTTACTAAGTGCCAGGTACTGTGCTAATCACCTTGGATTACAAGGATTATTTCAAATCATCCCTAAAAGAACCTCTGAGATGGGTACTAGTTCCCATTGGACAGAGGGGAAAATTAGAGCTCAGAAAGCTTGCAGTGGGTCACATAGCTGAGAGTGTCAGATGGTCCTCACCTTTCACTTTTCATATGAGACACAGGACAAGGTCTCTTTCTGCTATGCAAATGAGCCTCCCTTAAGAGTGGGGAAAACAACCTATCTAATCCTACCATATATGCCCTCTCCATTCCATTTCTAGCTACATGTCTTGGCCTCAATGACTACTTGTTAGTTGGTTTTGCAGAATAACCAAGGAGCTGCAAACACTAGGCATAGTCTCTACAGGGGCATTTATTGTTTTCCTCCTCCTGGAATTCCTACCCCTTTCTCCTAGTAATAGCACCCTGATTTCCAGTTAGAGACATATTCTTCTTCCATTAAGGAGGGTGGTGCATAACCTAGGCTTTTCCAGTCAAAACTTTCTAACCTTCTGGCTACAAGAATTGATTCAGAAATGGTCACCATGACCAAGGACTTTACTGGAAACATTGAGAATAAGACACTGTCTTTCTGCTGGTCTTAAAAACATCACTGGATGTGGTCGGAACCAAGCCTGGGAATCTGTGGGCCAGAATATGAAGAAAACTGCCTGAGAATAAAAACCTGTCTTGAGAAAAGCAGAGGCAAGAAGACTAAGTTCTTAAGGTGTAGTTGAAGTATCTGGTTTCAGTTTCGTCTAATGATTCCATTGATAAACTTCCTTCTACCATTTGGGGTGGCTATCTGTTCCCCAGTCATAATCTGGGAAGCTCCTTGAGTTTGGGATTACCAAGGAATATGAGGGAATGGGAGAAGGAAACTAAATAGATCAAACTATGGATTGGTAGGAAGAGAAAGGAAACCCTAAGGTGTGCTTTGTTTTCTACAAAGGTGAAAATTTTAATTTTCTCTCAAATGTTCTCAACTGCCTAGAAGAAGCTGGGAATGTGGTGGCTTTCCAGAGTCATCACTGTATTTTTTCCTTTTTTCAGCCATATTTATTGCATGGAGATTCCTCAACAAACTGAAAATAGGATTACCATGTGATTTAGCAATTCCACTTCTGGATATATATTCAAAGGATTTAAAATCAGTGCATTGAAGAAATGTCTGCATTCCTGTGTACATTTAGGCATTATTCACAATAGCCAAGTTATAGAGTCAACCTAATTGTCTATCAACGAATGGATAAAGAAAATATGGCATATATACACAAAGGAATACTTCTCAGCCTTAAAAAAAAAAGGAAATTCTATCATTTGCAACAACAGGGATGGATCTGAAGAACATTATGCTAAACCAGGCACAGAGAGTCAAATAATGCATGTTCTCACTTATGCAGGAAATCTAAAACAATCACACTCACAGTAGCAGAGTAGAATGGTGGTACCCAGCGTCTGGGCACATGGGGAGAAAGGGGAGATGTTGGTCAAAGGGTTCAAAGTTTCAGTTAGATAGGAGAAACAAAGAATAAGCATTTCAAGTGATGGATATGTTTATTAGCTTAATTCAGTTGTTTCACATTGTATACATATAACATCACTTTGTACTTCACACCTATATACAATTATCATTTGTCAATATATAGTAGAGAAATTTTTTTATGGTGAAAAGATATACATATATTTAGAATTAGCCAGCTGGACTCAGTTTAGATAATCTCAATTTTGTTGGCCACATCTAAAGCATTGTAATCAGGAGTGAGTTGAGCATATGTTTTCTTCTCTCCATCAGGCCGAATCAGGGTGCTGACCTTGGCCACATCAATGTCATAGAGCTTCTTCACAGCTTGTTTGATCTGGTGCTTGTTGGCTTTAACATCCACAATGAACACAAGTGTGTTGTTGTCTTCTATCTTCATGGCAGACTCAGTGGTCAGCGGAAACTTGATGATAGCATAGTGGTCAAGTTTGTTTCTCCTGGGGGCGCTTTTCCGAGGATATTTGGGCTGCCTCCGCAGTTGCAGTGTCTTGGGCTGCCAGAAGGTGGATGACGGGCAGATCTTCTTTTTTTGTGGCTGTGGACACCTTTCAACACTGCCTTCCTGGCCTTTAAAGCCTTCACTTTGGCTTCAGCTTTAGGAGGGGTAGGAGCTTCCTTCTCTGCTTTTGGGCCATCTTGTGAAAAGGGTCCAAGAAATTTTTTTAAATTAAAATTTGCTTTTCTAACAAGTCCTTAAGTAAGACTGCTGCTACTGCTCAAGGAATCATGTTTTGAAATCCACTGTGCTAGAGTAGGAGTAATCAACAGCATAGAGCAATATGGGACTGGTCCCCACCCACCCAGTTCTTTGCTTCCAAACCTAAACAGCCACAGTGATAAACTAGTGTGGTTATTGGCAGATCACCCAGGGATGGAACCACCAAGTGGGAAAGCTGGCTTGGGGAAAATCTCACCATCGCTGATGGGAAGAAATTTAATATCTGTTTGAAATGAAATCAGTCTGAGTCTGCTTCTCTATATATCAAGAGGGAGCAAAAAGCTAGTAACCTGGAAAAACTGTGCATAGAAAGTATACATGAAAAATACTTATCTATACATATATACGTATACATATATGTACATGTGAATTGATTCTTTGGTATCACCAGAAACAAACTCTTAATAACCAAAATTCTTTTTGTTTTTATGGTAGTCTTTCCTGAAGAATTTGAAGGTTACTGACAGAATCCATTAATCTTTCAAAACCTCTAAGGGATTTCTGGGTGTTGCTTGATTTGTCGTTCCAATTTTCTTTTAAACAACATACTATACAGATACTAGGTTTTTCTCCTTAGTTCCATAAGACAGAAAAGTTTTTACCATGTCTCCTACATCGTATGGTTCCTGTTGCTTTCAAATGAATCAGCTTGAAAGCTTACAAACCATATTTTGCAGATCCTAATGTAAATATTTATTTCAGATTTTCTTCCATGAATTCAAATTTGATTTCTTCACATTCCTAATTCTCATTTCCACATAATTCTGCCTACCGAATGCATACTAAAAATGCATTTTGCAAAAGCTTCTTTTTAAGAGTTAAAAAATCTTGATGCCCATTAGACATCTATCTTTGTAGACTAAGAAGAGAGTGACCATTTATCAGAAGCTTCCAACTTCATCGTCTTTGGAAATGTTGGAACTATAATATTTCAAAACTCAAGAGTGTTGAGTGTGGACAGACAATAAAAAGACCCAGGACCCAAGAGTTGGCAAGAGAATAAAATCTATGCAACAGAGCAATTCCTTATGGCCAGTTGTAAAAATAATACAATGGATCAAATGCTTTGTACCACAAGGTTTTTTCACACCCTCCAGAGAAATTGCCAAAATTACTTAAAAACATGGTAAATCGAAGTTGGTTATATCCATCCCCTTCACAAACATTTATCTCACCGCTTCTAATCTCACACAGATGTGGCAAGACTATCAAAGATCGGGTTTGACACATTTGGATCTACTTAAAAAGAAAGCTGAATTTAGAAATTTTTTTGAATTTCTGCCACCTACTGGCAACTGGAAGTGATAGAATTGAGTACCGGGTAATCACACTTCCTGGTGGAGGCTGGTTGTGGTCCTCATCTGGGGGATAGCTAATTAACACATGCTTTAACTGGTCTTTAGCACATGTAGCCGATTTAGTGAGAAAACTGTGGATTGAGTTATTTGGAGGCTAGTTTCCAGGCCCTGGAGCAACTCTAACCATCCCTGCCTGGTAAACCTGATTACAAAGTGAACTTGGCATTTTGGGATTCCCTACCTTGTTGATGTGAATCATATGGCTTCAGTGTTGTTGAGAGCTGGTGCTCAGATGGTCCTGTTGTTTGTATACATGTTGCATAAACTTCTCTGGCAAGATCAGTGTGTTCCTAGGTGTAATTCTAGACGGCAGATAGTGTGTCTTTGTGGACTGTGCAAAATGAATCTGAATATTGGTTTGTGTGGCATCTGGAATACATTCTGGAAAGTTCTTACGGGGACAATGTGTAATGATTTGGAATTGCCACCCTGGTGCACGCAGCCAGGATAGCGGGGAGGATCTTTCAGCTTGCATTATTAACTAGTTTCTGATGCTAATTTTGACAGCCTAAACCTAAGCTCAGTTCTTGGATAATCTCTCCAAATCCATCCTTTAACAAAATAACCTACATGCAGCATCATCTTTGTCTTAACCTTGTAACTCCCCTGGTTCTGTTTTGTCATTTCTTGGTGTGCCGAACTTCACTTCAAAGAGTTCATTTCATTCCAAGGGGCAACCAGAGAGGGATCAAAGACTTTATTTCATTTTGCCAAGGCCAGGCTGGAGAGTTTATTACGCTGGGTCAATCTCTCTTTGAAGATTGCTATCTGTGGGTGTGAAACCTGAGTCCCATGAAAGACAGATGAGAAAAGCTTTGGGGCAGCCACCAGACAAGAAGGTGTCATTTATACCAAGATTGGAAAGCAGCGTCAGAGACGCTGGAGAAGATCAAAAAGTTGAAGGTGCGTTGGACATATGGCAAAGAGTAGCGACCATCTGGAAAAGTGGATATTGTAATGGGGCAGGCAGCAATCAAAGGAGAGCTGAAATTAAAAAAAAAAAGAATGAAATAAAAGAAAAGAGAGAAAATAAAGAATAAAGCTAGACAAGAAGGAAGGAAGGGAGGAAGAGAGAAAGGGAGGGAGGAAGGGAGGGAGAGAATGAATTAAAGGCCAAGAAATACATTGAGTGATAGACCAGTAAGCATGTTGAAAAATAAAGGCTGCTATAGTGACAGACCCAGCTCTAGGGTCCAGTCATACTCAGTTTCTTTTACTTCTGCAAGCGTGGTATGCTCTCTGGTTTCTATGCCTTCATGCATGCCCTTCTCCCAGCTGGAATACTGTTCTGTACCTGACCTCTCTGCATTTTCTTTTCACTGAACCAACTCCTCCAACTTACTGTTGAGATGTCAGCTTAAGTCTTTCTTTCTCTGGACAGTTCAGGAAAGTCCCCTTTAGACCTGAGTTACTCCAGCTCTCATGGTAGAGTGCTTACTTCCTTTGTCATAGGACTTTTCATACTTCCTCTTATTGTTTAACACCTTTCTTTCCTGAGACCCCTATGCTGAATGTCAGTGGGAACTTGTCTGCCTTGTTCTCCTCACCACTACAAGCTCAGCACCCAGCATGATACCTGTAGTGTGGTAGGCTGTTACTTCTCATTTCTGGAATAAATAAATAAATAAAAACAGCTCGAGGGGACCAGCCAAGAAATTCCTGGTAAAAGAGCATTCTGTCAATTTGCCATTTCTGGAACAAGTTCCTTTCCATTGAGTGAGCAGAGATGAAGACTGACACTATCTTGACGCCTCCCATTTTGTAACTGCAGTAGAACACTAGGTCAAAGACACTGGTGATTTTAACAAATCATGACTGCCCTCTCTTCCTTCCAGCTGGAACAGGGCTATTCCTTCAAATAAGTCCAACTTTGCTGTCTTTGAATATGTTTGGAAATGTATGGCGTCAAATCCTATCATGTACTAATCAGATTAGATAACCATGGTTTCAGTCATCTTCTCCAGAAAATATATTCTGTTTTCAAGTGAAATCTCTCCTTAGAGCCCCAACAAAGTGATGAGATATTTTGCTAGGATAGCTTTATATTAAAAACTTAGATCAGATTATTTACCACTTTTAAAGTCAACAAGAGGAAGGCAAGTCGAGGCAGTGGTGTTTTGCTGTGTGTTAATGTTGATATGGGACAGTTTTGAGTGTATCCTTTTGTAAATTGCAGTTTTTGATATAATTTAGAGTGTATTTAAAATTAAATATATATATCAAATTTTGGGGAACCTCTGTAGTACAGATTTGAAAAACACCTCTAAGCCAAACACAATTCTAAATGTTTTGCCTATATCAGTTCTTCTACTCTCCAGAACAACCCCATTAAGCACATACTAGTACCCTGACTTTATAGATAAGGACACTGAGGCACAGAGAGGCTAATTAATTTACTAACTCACAGCTGGCAAGTGGTATAACAAAGATTTGAATGCAAAAGTCTGGCTCCATTTATTCATTCTTTTAACTAATATTTAATGAGTATCTACTATGTGCCATGCACTGTTCTGGGTTATAGGCACACAGCAATGAACAAAACACAAAAATCCCTGCCCATGGAGCTTCCTGTTCTGGTGGAGCTGCATTCCAGCATCCTCATTCTTACTCACTGCTGCACTCCTTCTCTCACTGGTTGCTCTCAGCTCTATGGGAGAAGGACAGGGTGATATGAGGGTGAGTGTCAGGAAGAGACAATTAGGCTGAGCTTAGGAAGGTGAGTAGAAGTTGGCAAAGAAGGCAGGGTGGGGAGGACCTTGCCGGCACAGGAAACAGAGGGGAGATGTGAGCTCAGTGGCATCCTCAGCATCATACTAGACTCCTTCTTGTTGTCCTAGCCCAGAAAATGAGTCAAAACCTTTGGTGGAATGGACTGCTGGGGAGCTTTCCATTTGACAAAGATTAATCCAGCAGGCCCCGATTTCTTTCCTCTTCATTGTCCTTGCTGCTGCCCACCATTGACCCTAGCCTTGCCTCCTACCTCCTGCTTGCTCTACTTTGATGTCCAATTAAATCAATTTCCCCAACTCTTGGTCCTCCTGCTTCCTTCTCCAGCTCCCACCCCAATTCCTATCCCATATACTCTCCACACAAGTAGTGTGCAACTCTCTACACACTCACCCATGTGTTCTCGGATTAGATGTGACTTCACTCGTTCCAGTAACATTTACTGAATGTCAATAGTAATGTGCCAGGCACTGACTCAAGTGCTGGGTACCGTGGGAGGCTGAAAAATGGCTCCCCCAAATATATCCATGTGCTAACCCCTGGAATCTATAAATGTTACCTTACCTGGCAAAAAGAAGACTAGAGATGTAATTAAGTTAAGGATGCTGAGATGGAGAGATTATCTTAGTTTCTCTGGGTGGGCCTTAAATGCAATGATATGTATCCTTATCAGAGAGAGACAGAGGGAGAGATTTGACACACATGGAGGAGAAGGAAAGGAGAAGACAGAGCAGAGAGACAACTGAAGATCCTGGTTCTCCAGCCTTGAAGCCTGGAGAGTGACATACCTACAAGCCAAGGATTTCTGGAAGCCCTCAGAAACCAGAAGAGGCCAGGTATAGATTCTGCCTTAGAGCCTCAGGAGGGAATGTGGCCCTGGCTGTCATCTTGATTTTAAATCCAGTGATATGGATTTGGACTTCTGGCCTCTAGAATGTGAGAGAATAATTTTCTGTTGTTTAAAGCCTCCAGTGTGTGGTCATTTGCTACAGCAGCATTAGGACACTAAACCCTTTCTCTGGGTTTGTCCTGGAATTCCCAAGGTATTCTGATTGGTTCCCACAGCATTCTATATTTTCCCTACTCTACAACTTACCACATTGTATATTAGCTGCATGTTTCTGCATTCTCTGTTGGACCAGGAACTCCTTGAAGGCAGAGACTGCACCTCATTTATCTTTATATATCCCCAGCATTTATTTCACATAGTTCATTGCATATAACAAATGCTCAATACATTTTTGTTACATGAGGCCAGGCACCATGGCTCATATCTGTAATCCCAGCACTTTGGGAGACCAAAAAGGGCAGATCACTTGAGACCAGGAGTTTGAGACCAGCCTCGCCAACATGACAAAACCCTTTCTCTACTAAAAATACAAAAATCAGCCAGGTGTCGTGACACACACCTGTAATCCCAACTACTCAGGAGGCTGAGGCAGAGAATCACTTGAACCTGGGAGGTGGAGGCTAAAGTGAGCCGAGATCACGTCACTACCCTCAGCCTGGGTCACAGAGCAAGACACCATTAAAAAAAATATTGTTACGTGAATAAACTGTGATGAGGGATTTTACTGTTATTTCATTTTTTAAGTGTTAAATCATTTTCTTTTCAAGTAGACTATGAGAAAGCAAGGTGCATTGCTCCTAGGTGAAGGAGGGCACATAGCTTTGGTCTCTCATGGTTAGTAATGGCTGCCTGGATACTCATTGAAATAGAACACCTTGAGCAATTAATGATGTCTGTCATAGATGTGATCATAGGAAGGCGTGATCTATGTACAACTACTTTGCCAACCCTGACAGTTTTTGTCCATAAATAAGGGTTTTTATATCTAGACATGAAACAAATGATGTTGCTGCCCTGCAGAATCTTAGAACTGAAGTTTGGCATTTATAACTCATCCATGGTAACAGTGTCTTCTCATATTCTTGGTTCCTGCCATGAAAACTGACCAGTGTGTATGTCCTTCTTTCATCCAACATTCTCAACATTAGACACTGTTCTGGGTGCTAGAGCTATACAGTCCCTGTCCTCAAAAAGTTTAAAGACTAATAGTGAAAACATGTTTTAGATGAATCCAGGTCAGTAGTGTGAGATGGGCTACAGTGGTGGTCTGTGAATGGTCTAGGGTGGCTGTGGTGGAGTGAGTGTCTTAGGAGGGAGGGAAGAGGAAAACCTTCAGGCTAAGACCTTGGATTAAACTTGGAAACAGACTCTTGAGGCACTGACTAAAGGGAGGGGGAGAATTTGCCCAGTGTAGATCAGGAGGAAGTGTGTGACTCAGTGGCTCTCCACCTTTAGCTCTGGGTCCCAAAGGAGGCCTGGGCTGTCTGGATGATTTTGCAGTGAGCCTGGTAAAAAGTTAGCATTTTGGTCACTCCCTATCCCCTGAGCAGCACTCCGGAAGCAGGATCAATAGGGAAACATCGTCAGCCGCTAAAGGATGCAATAAATCTTTTCAACCCTGAACACAACAGAACAGGACTGGCTGAGGCTCTGGGAGGGGCTAAGGCAAAGTTTGGGGTTCCATTCTAATGAGCACTTTCTGCTACTGAAAACTGTGCTGTTGGAGAAAGACAGTAGGGAGATGGTGTCAGTGATTTTCTATTTTCTATAGACTATGGGGTGGAAACGAATGACTTCACAGCTACAAAAATGCCCACTTTTTCAGCAGGTATTTGCCAAGAACATAACGTGCATATGTCAAGGTGCTGGGTGCCTCCACAAAGGTAAATGCAACCCACCCACTCACCACACAAACACAGTAATGTGGTGAAGTGGACATGGGCTATGGAGCAAAAATGATCTGTGGTGAACTCTAGCCTGCATTTCAAAAGCTGTGTGATCTTAGGCAAGTTCCATCATTGTTCTGACCTTCAGTTTCCTCCATCGGTAAAATAAGCATAATTTTACTACTTATATTACTGAGTGCATGTTAGCATATAGGAACTTAGCCATAGAATATAATTAATGTTAATTACACCTAACTTTTACAGGAGAGCTAAGGCTTGCCCTGGAGGCTAAGATCCAAAGTCCTAGCTTTGTCTGAGGGACTCTCTTAAAGACTGAGCGTTGATCCACTTATGGTAAGAGTGGAAAGCAATAGTGTGATTAGTATCTGCTACACCTCATTCATTTATTCAGCAGACATTTACTGAACTCCTAAAGGGAGCCAGGCATACTGCTAGGTCCTGGAGGTACAGAGATGATCAAGTATTTCCAGCTGTATCTTAAATTCTGTGACAGCAAGGATCATTTCTATACGGTTCATTGTTGTAACTCTAACACCCTGTATAGCTAAGCAGAAGCAGGTTAGTAGGTGTTATTTCTCTTTTATTTGTTGATATATAATATTGTACATATTTATGGGATATTTTGTTATATCTATAGAATATTTAATGATCCAGTCAGGATATCTGGGGTGTTCATCACCCTGAATATTTATCAATTCTGTGTATTGAGAACATTTCAACTTCTATCTTCTAGCTACTTTGAAATGTACAATACATTGTTTGATTTTTTTTTTTTTTTTTTTTTTTTGAGATGGAGTCTTGCTCTGTTGCCCAGGCTGGAGTGTAGTAGCACTATCTTGGTTCACTGCAACCTCCCAGGTTCAAGCAATTCTCCTGCCTTAGCCTCCCAAGTAACTAGGATTACAGGTGCATGCCACCATGCCTGGCTAAATTTTGTATTTTTAGCAGAGACAGGGTTTTACCATCTTGGCCAGGTTAGTCTTCAACTCCTAACCTCATGATCCACCCACCTTGGCCTCCCAAAGTGCTGTGATTACAGGCATGAGCCACCGCACCTGGTCGAAAAATTATTTCTTAATGAGAAAAGATATTTAAGAATTATTTTTAATTCAAAAAAGCATTAATAAAAATAACATCAAAAACTATGCATGTCCAAATTTGACTGAATACTGTCAGATAGCTCTCCTGAACCACTGTGCTACCAGCACTCCCCACCAGCAGTGGATCGCCGTACATCCCTCATCTTCACCTGTACTTGGCACTATCCAGCTTTCTAATCACCACCAGTAAAATATGGATGAAGTGACAACTCATTTGTTTCAATTCACTTTTTATAATTATTAATATATGTAAGCAAAACTTCAAATACTGATATTTTGGGTTTTCTCTCCCAGAAATTACCTGTTTATGTCCTTTGCCCAATCTGCTCCTGGGTGTACATTCCAAATAGATTCTCAAACATGAACATAAAGAGTAGTGCCCAAGAGTAGTCATTGCTGTCGTTTGTAGTGGCAGGGAGCTGGAGACAGCATAAAAATCCTTCCCTCAGAGAGTTAAGTGGTAAAGGTGGCGATTCACATCCTGAGGTACTGTGCAGCAATTCTAAGAAATGAACTAGATGTATGGGTAGTGCATAGATGATTCTTAAAAACATAGAGACGTATGCCAAAAGACACAATACCATTCATATGTAAGTTAGACTTCCGTGCATATAAAACACTTGTGTGTGTTGAGTACGTGTATATTTTTTAAAGACTATGTTAAACACATTAGAGTAATTAATGGAAGCAGGGAGTGTTGGCAGGGGATAGGAGTAAAGAAAGGGAACCAAAAATAATAAAGAAGTAAATTAAATAAGAGAAAGGACCTTGCATAATACAGTGATGATAACATGTCAAGAATTGAGAAGTAAAAGAAATTCGATTCTGTGTACCTGAGGTCTGAAAATAATAAAAGAGTTGTTAATCATAAAATGACAATTTATTGCTTTATATTTATATGGTTCTTTTTTAATCTTTCAAAGCATTTTATAACTATTTTATTTGCTGGTGAAAGTAAAGAAGACATCCTTCTCCCCAGTGTAGATAGAGAGAAGGAAAAGTAGGGAAGACATCCTTCTCCGTAGTGTACAATAGAGAGAAGAAAATCAGACTTTGATATTTCCAGGGAAGACGCTAGGACCCAGGAACTTCCTCTGAGAACCTGTCTTCTTTCTGCTACAGTGGATTGGTCAGCTGCTGTCACCAGGTTCCCTGAAGGCTAGTGAAATTTGAATAAGGCCCTTCATTTATCTTTCTTCATGTTCCTTCCTGCCGGATAAAAATGCATGTGCTTTAGTGGGCTTCCCACTTTCCTACTACATCTCAGCTATTAACGCTGTTCACACATAGGGCTCCCATTGACCCTGGCTCTCTCCCTAATTGAACCTGAGGACTAAAACATCCTTTACAATAAGCACTTCTTTGCAATAGACAGATTTCCTGGACCCATAAAACAGCTTTTAGAAAAGGCGAGCCGTATTTAAGGAAGACATTAATATAGTGCCACAAAATGAAGTTTGCTGACATATGACTCTCTGAATAATTTACTTTAAATAAATTAACACTAGAATTTACATTTACCTTTGAAAGTCCAATTTACTGGAGACACTGAGGATGTGTTCCCTGGAGAATGGAAATAATGAAAAACACCAGCTTTTGTTTGACTGCTTTGCTAAGAACCATAATGATAAAGTGACTTATTTTTCTGGAGAAATTGCCCTCTCATCAACACTTAGACCCATCTATTAAAGGGGAACCCCATTTCCCCACCAAACCTTTTATTGCCAACAAGGTGAATTTTAGCACCCAGATGGTATGGAGTAAAAAAAACTGGGGACAGTATGGAGTAAAAAAATCCAGTATACTTGTAAAGTTAAGAATCATCACCATAATAAAATAGCCAGAAATTACTGCTGAATTATTTGTATGTAATATCTCATTTAATTCTTGTAAAAACTTGACGAAGTTGGATCTCATATTAACTACTTTTGACAGATGAGGAAATTATGATTTAAATAGTTTGCTCACGATCACATAGCTAGTAACTTAGTAACTTGTGGACATAGTATTCAAATGTAAGGAGTCTTAATTCAGAGTCTACACTTAGACTTTTAAATGATTGTCCAATTATCAATAATTATTAACAGTAATGTAAGTAGTCATCAAATTTACATGATCATTATGAAAATTGGAAAAGACAGAAAAAGAATAAACAGAAAGAAAGACATCCATCCTCTTAAAATCTAGGGTTAATTATTACCCAGGACCCTCAGGGTTAATTATTTTGGCATACTCTCTTATAAGAAGACTTGTTTTCTGGTTTTCAGAGACTGAGAACATTTCTCTGTGCTTTGGGGTCAAGGGTGAGTAAGGAGTATCTTTTATAGAGCAGAAAGGTAAAGCAGCAACCTTTTGGCTTGTGAACATGAGGACATGAATTTATCTGTCCTTTCCAACTGGCTTTCAATCAGCAAGGCTGATGAGCATAGCAGGATGCCTGGGCACATGTGGCTCCAGCATATGGAGATGCAGTGCTGCCCTGAGCCTGGGAGTGACGTCTCCTCCTCATTACTCAGGGGCATGGAACAGACCTGGACAGCATGAGAACAGGGACAAGGAAGCTGCCCAAATTCCTGGCCTAGAAGTGGTGCCTGTGGTCAGCAGATTTGCCCTTAGTGGCTTCTGTCCCCCAGTCAGTCCTTTGCAGGCCATGTCAAGGGAGTACGTATCTGACACCACTGATATTCACACATATATGATCCAACAGCACAACATTAGGATGAGGAGCTTGGGCTTTGGAATCAGAGTTGGGGTCCAATTCTGGCTTTGCCAAATTAGAGCTATGTGAATCATGGCAGGGTATTCAACCTCCTAAATTTCAATATTGTCAACTATAAAATTAGACAGTAGAGTGCAACAGTTAAGCATCTGGGCGCCAGAATCAGACTGTATTTCCCAGTCCTAGCTCCATTACTTACCAGCTGGGTGACCGCGGGAAAACAATTTAACTTGTGTCTCCATTTATTTCATGTATGAAAATTAAACAGAAATAATGACAATACCTACTACACAGGTGAAGATGAAATGAGATAGTACATGTAAAGTGCCTGGTATAAATACTCAGAAAATATTAGTTGTTTTTATTATTATTGAAATGAGGTGATTATAGTACATGCCTTATAATATTGTTGTGAGAATTCTTCAAGTAATATAAATGAAGCACTTTAGAAAATGTATTCTGTTGGAATTATAGTTGCTTAGGTCAAGCACCTTGAAGTCACTCTTTTTTTTTTTTTTTTTTTTTTTTTTTATACACACAATGAAAGTTCCATTCCTTCTTTTTTTTTTTTTTAGAGAAAGAGAGAGAGAATAGGAAGGAGAAAAAAGGAAGAGAAAGAGAGAGAGAGAATGGGGAGGAGGGAGAAGGAAAAGAAAGAGGGAGAGAGAATGGGAGTATTGCTTTCTTGCCCAGGCTAGAATGCAATTTAGTAATGGGTATTGAAAACCTCTTTTATACTGATAATTATACTTAATGATGTAATCAGGAAGGAGTAAGGGAAGAAGATAACAAACAAACAGCCAACCAATATTTAATTTAAACCTATGAAATGCTATGCGATTACTGAGGAGTGATTTACTTCCAATTATATAGTCACCTTTGGAATAGGTGTGAGGTGGTAATGTATGTTTTGTGTATTTGAAGTGGAGAGTACTATAAATATTTATTAAGTTTACTTGTTCCGGGTCTGAGTTCAAGTTCTGAATATCCTTGTTAATTTTCTATCTCGTTGATCTATAGAATCGTTAGCTCTTCTTGTTGCATTGATCCTTTTGCCATTATGTAATGTCATTCCTCGCCTCTTTTGATCTTTGTTGCTTTAAAGTCTACTTTATCAGAGGTGAGAATTGCATCTGCTGCTTTTTGTTTATTAGTTTATTTTTACTCTCTGTTCAATTGGTAAATCTTCCTCCTTCTCTCTGAGTCTTTGTGTATTGTTTCATGTAAGATGGGCCCGGATGCAGCATACCGATAGGTTTTGGCTTTTTATCCAATTAAAATATATGTAAGTTTAATACCAGCATTTGATGCTAGCTGGCTGTTTTGCCCATTAGTTGATGTGAATTTTTTATTGTGTTGAAGTTCTTTGCTTTTTGATATATTTTTGGAAAGGCTGATATTGGTTGTTCCTTTATATGTATAGTGCTTCTTTCAGAAGCTCTTGTAAAGCAGGCCTGGTGGTGGTGAACTCTCTAAGTACTTGTTTGTTCGCAAAAGATTTAATTTTTCCTTCGCACATAAAGCTTAGTTTGGCTGGATAGGAAATTCTGGGTTGAAAGTTCTTTTCTTTAAGGATGTTAAATATTGGTCCCCACTCTTTTCTGGCTTGTAGGGTTTCTGCTGAGAGATCTGCTGTAAGTCTGATAGGTTTCCCTTTATGGGTAACCTGACCTTTCTCTCTGGCTGCCCTTAGTATTTTCTCCTTCATTTCAACCCTAATAAATCTGGCGATTATGTGCCTTGGGGTTGGTCTTCTTGAAGAATATCTTTGTGGTGTTCTCTGTATTACCTGGAGTTGAATATTACCCTGCCTTGCCAGGTTGGGAAAATTTTCCTGAATGATATCCTGAAGAGTATTTTCCAACTTGGATTCATTCTCTTCATCACATTCAGGTACACCTATCAAACGTAAATTAGGTCTTTTCACATAGTCCCATATTTCCTGGAGACTTTGCTCATTCCTTTTCATCCTTTTTTCTGCATTCTTGTCTTCTCGTTTCATTTCACTGAGCTGGTCCTCGACTTCTGATATCCTTCCTTCCGCTTGATCAATTCGACTGTTTAAACTTGTGCATGCTTCGCGAAGTTCTCGTGTTGTGTTTTTCAGCTCCATCAATTCACTTATATTCTTCTCTAAATTGTCCATTCTCATTAACATTTCGTTAAACCTTTTTTCAAGGTTCTTAGTTTCTTTGCATTGGGTTAGAATAAGTTCTTTTAATTCACAGAAGTTTCTTATCACCCACGTTTGGAAACCTGCTTCTGTTATTGGAATACCGGTGTAATCTATTAAGCCTTGTTCCGTTACTGATGAGGAATTGCAATCCCCTGTAGAGGGAGAGGCATTCTGATTTTGAGTATTCTCTACCTTTTTACGCTGGTTTCTTCCCTTCATTATATATTTGTCTGTCTGTCGTCTTTATAATTACCGACTTTCTAACTGGGTCTCTGACGTCCAACTTGTTGATTCCCTGCGCCGAAATCTGAGCAATCCACTGAGCCGGCCAAAACAGCGGTGTTAAGATTGATGGTGCTTTTCTGCCCCGGAATCTCCGGACTCTGCACCAAGAACTGGCGTGCTAAGGCACCAGCAAAACCGCCACGCCGGCCACAAGAGTCGCCCTGGCGACCCGTGGAGCTCCTCCACTGGGAATCTCGTGGTCCGTGAGCAACTAATATTCGTCTGAAAGTGTGGCGTCCTCTCGTTCTTTGCGCTTTCACTGGGAGGTACGTGCCTGAGCTGCTAATCATCAGCCATCTTGGATCTCTCTCTGAAGTCACTCTTAATTCCATTTTTTCCCTCCAAAAATTATTCTGTCAGCAAATATTGCCAGCTGTACCATAAACAAATTTCTAGAATCCAACCATTTCACGTCTCCTCCCCTGCTATGCCCTAGTCCAAACCACCATCGTTCTTACCTGGATTATTTCCATTATAGCCTCCTAACTGGTTTTCTGGCTTCTGTCCTTGCCCCTATACAGTGTATTTCCAGTAGAGCAACCTTTAATTGAAGTTGTTTTTAGTTTTTTTAGCATTTAAATTTTTAACTTTTTATTTTGGAATACTGACTTTCAGAAAAATTCCAAAAATACTACAGAGAGCTCACATATACCCTTCACCCAGCTTTCCTACAAATTACATACTACACTGCAACGATCAAAACCAGCACACTAACAAACATAGATACAATACTATTAACTGGAGTTCTTATTCAAAGTTCACTATTTCCCCCATGTTTTGTGTGTTTGTTTCTGGTCCTAGATGCAATCAGGAATACTATGTTACATTAAATTGTCACTCTTTAGTCCACCAGTCTGTGAAAATTTCTCAGTTTTTTCTTGCCTTGAATGCTCTTTTGATGATTACTGGTTGGTTATTTTGTAGAACACCCATCAATTTGGGTTTGTCTGTTCCCCCATGATGAAATTGAGGTTATGCATTTTTACCAAGCACAGAGATAGTGCTTATTTTGCTGCCTTATCCGCAGGATATGTGATGTTGTCTTATTGGTGATGTTGGCCTTGATCACTTGATTTAAAGTGGCACTTACCAGGTTTCCTCACTATAGCATTACAGTTTTTTTCCTTTGTAACTGGTTCACATTTTGGAAGGACTTCTTTGAAACTGAGGTAATATTCTATTCTGTTCAAGTTTTTACCTTCCAATTTTAGTATTCATTGGTGGATCTTACCTGCAGCAATTATTACTGTGCTGTTCCAACTGTAATTTTGTATTTTTTCTTCATTCTACATTACTAATTTGGATTCTTCTGTAAGGAAGAACTATCCTTTCTCGCCTATTTATTTATTCAATTGTGTATTTGTATCACTATGCTTATTTTATTCTATGGATTTAATCAGATTTATTTATTTTGTACCTTAGTTGACTTTTATCTTTTTGCAACATGTCCCATCTTTTTAGGGGACATTTGGGGCACACTTTCCTTATTTCTGGCACGACAAGATATTATATGATAGTCTTATATTTTTCCTGCTCCAGTCCTGGAAACAACTTCTCTAAAAAGCCCTTGTTTCTTCCATTGAAATATGGTCCCACAGTCCAAATCATCTAAGCCAAGATGGTGCTAGATATGCTTGTTAGTAAGAGGGTGTGATTGTATCTAAGCCCTATCAGTGGAGAGAACTAGGAATCGGATGTATGTACACTAACCCATACACAGCAGCTTTTAGAATGTAAGTCAGCTCAAGTCATTCCTCTGATCAGAATCCACCTTTGACTTCTCACTCATCCTGTACAATGGCTTACAAGACCATCCCTACCTGATCTTGGCCCCTCTTCTTCTCTGACCCTGTTTCCTTCTATTTTCACCTCACTCTAGCCACATTGTTTTCTTTGCTCTACCTCCAGTGCCAAGCATGTTCCCATCTCAGGGACTTTCCTCTAATTCTCCCTCACAATAACTCTCCTCACCTAAATGGCTTACTCTCTTAATTTAGGGCTCTCCTTAGATCTGCTATGAGAGATAACCTTCCTTACAACCCAATATAAAATGACAACTTACCCTCTCTCCATCCCAATAGTTCCTATACTACTACGTTGCTTAAATTTTTATCCTGTATTTACCAACATCCAGCATATTATAGTTTCACAATTTCACGGGGTTTTGTCTGTCTCTCTGTTAGAACATAAGTTCTGTCCTGTTCAATCCTACATTCCTCGTACCTAGAAGAGTGCCTGTCACACAGCAATAAATATTTGTTGAATGAATGAATGATTAAATGGTCAAGAGTATGAGCTTTAGAATTAGAAAAAAATCTGTGTACCAAGTCCTAACTACACTACAAAAACCAGCTATGGGAAACTGGGTGAGTTTTGTAAGTGCTCTCCTGTCAGTTTTATCATCTGGACAAAATAATATTTAAATCATAAAGGCTTGTTGTGAGAGTTAAATAAGATAATGTGAAGTGATCTTTATTGAATGAATGACTAAGTGCTTGTCAAATAATATACTCAATAAATGGTAGCTATTAACATGATCACCATGATGATCAGCTTTTAATGAATCCAGAACTGGGTTCACTGTGGACTCTCCCCCACCCCTTCTGGGGAGCCATATTAGCAAGGTGTCCTCTTCCAATCGAGGGGCTTCAGAGGCAAGTCCTTGGTCTCACCTCCTGCAGCTGTCCCAGAGAGCGTTTTTCCAGAGGGCCTGGGACCACTGGGACATTCTCCAGAGCCCTCAGGCATGTTTTAATGTGCTGGCCTGTATGAGGAAACTCAAAAGGTGTAATTAATTTGTTCAGCAGAAATATAAAACAGGCCCCTTCTAGTTACATCTGGAGGGAACAAGCAGGGAACAAAGAGGAGGCCCAAGGTTTGCCAGGATAACACTAGGTTCCCACAAAGAACAGCTCCATGTGACCCTCCCCCAGAGGGATTAGGTTGGGTTGGGGGACCCTAACCTCACCCCCAGTGCCACTCCATGCACTAAATCCCAGCCAGTCCTTCAGGGTCTCTGAGGGCAGCTGAGAACTAGGAGAGGTTTGGAGTTTCCTCATATTACCTGGGTTAGGGGCTCTCCAGGACACCCTCCAGACAGGTTTTCATCCAGGCTTCCCTGTGGGCTTCGGTTTGCTTCGCTCTCTCCTGATGCTGACACAAGGAGAGTGTTTCCATTCACCAAATTCTCCCTCACACAGTTTCCCAGTCTAATACTGAAACGTGCGTGTAGACTCTGTCACAGCAGCTGTGTGCCGGGAGATGGGCCGAGACACCTGGAGGAGGCCTCCCAGCCATCCAGCCTCAGGAAGTAAGAACACTGGCTCCTTGCCATGCAGTGTTGATCCTTCTCATTGCAGCCTTAGAAATGTGTGGCATGAACCCTGGGTGGTATCTGGTCCCTGAGCTTGAATGAGGGGCCATACAATACAGGTACACAGGACCCAAAGTAGTAATTTTTATTAAAGAGTTTCTAGAAGATTTAAGGCAGGAGAGGATACTGGAGGGAGTGTGTGGCTGATTTCCTAAAGCAACAATCCGGTGGTAGAAAGGGTTGTAAGATGACATGAGATGCCCAGCGTTCCCCTCCCACTAGGCCACTTGGTTAGCAGTAATAGTAGCTAACTTGAATAAATTATTATGAGGATCAAATGAGATTAATGTATAGGAAATCTCTTTATAAAGTACTATATGAATGCAAAATACCATCACTACCACCTCCCCATCTCTAATATATTCTAAACTGTCTGTTCTCTATTACATCTCTTTCTCTGCCTCTCTGCACATACACACACTCACTCATCCCATTTTTCCAGTTAGGTTGTAAAACGGGCTGTTCTGAGAATTGAGAACCCAGAAATAAAGCCAACTACATAGAGCCAACTGATCTTTGACAAAGCATACAGAAACATAAATTGGGGAATGGACACCCTATTTAATAAATGGTGCTGAGAAAACTCTCAAACCACTTGTAGAAGAATGAAACTGGAATCCTGTCTCTCACTTTATATAAAAATCAACTCAAGATGGATCAAAGACTTAAATATAAGACCTGAAACTATAAAAATTCTAGAAGGCAATGTTGAAAAAACTCTTCTAGACATCAGCCTAGGCAAAGAATTCATTACTAAGACCCCAAAAGCAAATACAACAAAAACAAAAATAAATAAATGAGGCCTAATTAAACTAAAAGCTTCTGCATAAAGAAATAATCGACAGAGTAAACAGACAACCCATAGAATGGAAGAAATTATCGGCAAGCTATGCATCTGACAAAGGACTAGTATCCAGAATCTATAAGGAACTCAAAAAAATCAGTAAGAAAAAAACAAATAATCCTATTAAAAAGTAGGCAGAGGACATGAATAGACAATTCTCAAAAGAAGATATACAAAAGGCAAAAAAAAAAAAAAAAATGTGATAAATACTCAACATCACTAATCATCAGGGAAATGTAAATTAAAACCATAAAGAGATACCCCCTTACTCCTGTAAGAATGACCATCATTAAAAAGTCAAAAACCAGTAGATGCTGGCATGGATTATGGGGAAAAGTGAACACTTATACACTGCTGGTGGAAATGTAAATTAGTACAACCTCTATGAAAAACAGTATGGATGTTTTTTAAAGAGCTAAAAGTAGATCTACCATTTGATCCAGCAATTCTACTACTGGGCATCTACCCAAAGGAAAAGAAGTCATTATATGAAAAAGATACTTGCACACATAGATTTATAGTGGCACAATTGATAGTTGCAAAGATGTGGAAGCAACCTAAGTGCCCATTGACTAACAAGTGGATAAAGAAAATGTGATGTATGTACAGGATGGAGTATTACCCAGCCATTAAAAGTAACAAAATAATGTCTTTTACAGCCTCCTTGGCTGGAGCTGGAGGCCATTATTCTATGTGAAGTAACACAGAAGTGGAAAACCAAAACAGTATGTTCTTACTTATAAGTGGGAGCTAAGCTATGAGTATGCAAATGCATACAGAGTGATATAATGGACTTTAGAGACTCAGAAGGGGCAGGGCTAGAGATAAACCCCACACACACACACACACACACACACACACACACACACACAAAGTACAATGTAGACTACTCAGGTGACAGATTCACTAAAATCTCAGAATTTACCACTATATAATTCATCCATGTAACAAGAAACTGCTTGTAGCCCAAAAGCTATTGAAATTTTTAAAATATTTAAATGGACTGTTCTAGAGGATTCATCCATTCAGGATTAGTGGTGATGGTTAAACATGTGGGCTTGGTGCTGGACTCTCTGGTTCAAAGCACAGTTTTGCTGCATTCCAGCTGAGGGACTCCTGATACATTGTGCCTCAGTTTCCTCATCTTAAAATGCTGATGGCAATGATAATAGCCCCTGGCTTCACTAAGAAGTTGCGGTTTTTGAACCATGTTTGTACCTATATATACTCAATGAATATGAGCATCAATTTTCTCATATACAAATGAGTGATTTTCAAAAAACAGAAATGTAATCACATTTACTTTAGGCTAAAACTACACTGTATGAATCTGAATCTTTCTGTTTTGGTTCCTAAACTATCCATAATCCGTAAATCATCATTGTGTGAGATGGAGAAAGAGCTGGTTATTTGAGCTCTTATACTGTATGGATTCTGGCTGCCTGAGATGAACCTTTTGGGTCACACTCGGTGATTTTAATCTGAAGCTGAAAGGGCCAAATAAGAACAATATTATTGCTAAACTGAAGTCACCAGACAGTCCCTCCTTTGAATACCTGAGGCTGACATTCAAAAATCTTCTCATTACTTGTGATGTGACCTCTTATGTGGCTGGAAGCCTTTTTTCGAAAAACAGAATTCCATTGGTACACAGCATTTCCCAATGCCAATTACATTAGACACTTGTTTCTTGAGATGTTAACAGATGTTGCATGAAAAACAGGCCCATGTTGCAGGTTTAACTACAGGACTTCTCGGGCCTTTAACATGCCAATTCATGCTATGAATCTTCAAGATTGGACTCCATCCGAGTTGCCTCAAAACATGCCTCAAACATCCTTGACCCCAAACATTTCTATTGTGAGTTTATAGGGCCTTGAGAAATAGTAGGGAAGAATATGGATTTGGAGCCAAACACAACTGGAAAAGTAGTCTCAGCTCCATGACTTACTACCTGCTATAGTAATTTGTGAGTAAAAATATTTCATTTCGGCCGGGCGCGGTGGCTCACGCCTGTAATCCCAGCACTTTGGGAGGCCGAGGCGGGTGGATCACGAGGTCAAGAGATCGAGACCATCCTGGTCAACATGGTGAAACCCCGTCTCTACTAAAAATACAAAAAATTAGCTGGGCATGGTGGCACGTGCCTGTAATCCCAGCTACTCAGGAGGCTGAGGCAGGAGAATTGCCTGAACCCAGGAGGCGGAGGTTGCAGTGAGCCGAGATCGCGCCATTGCACTCTAGCCTGGGTAACAAGAATGAAACTCTGTCTCAAAAAAAAAAAAAAAAAAAAAATTTCATTTCTCCTAGCCTCAGTTCTCTCACCTATAAAACTGGGATAAAGTACATACTTCCTGATTTGTTACATAGATAAACCATATTTTATAAAGCAAAATGATGTGTATATGTATGAGCTGAAGATAAAAATTAATGCTGATATTTCTTGCCAATAGGCTCTGCAGGTAACAAGTTTCTTCCAACTCTCCAAATCTGTTCTGTCTTATGTGGTGACCGCCAACCATGTGTGCATGTGTGGCTATTAAGTGCTTGAAATGTGGCTAGTTTGTAAACCTAAAATACATGCCAAATTTTGAAGACCTAGTTTAAAGTACACACACACACACACACACACACACACACACCCCAATTCTTTTACACTCATTACATGTTCAAATGATAATATTTGGTTACAGTGAATTAAATAAAATATCAAAATTAGTTTTACCTGTTTCCTTTTACTTTTAAAAATAAGTACACTTCTAAATAATTTTAAATCATATAGTGGCTTGCGTTTGTGGGTCACATTACATTTTTATATTGGAGAGCATGATCCAAATGGTTGAATGGGGCTTAGAATTGTTCCACTTTCTAGCCTTGTTACCACCTCTTAACTCATTGTCCAACAGCTGCATAGAGCCACTGACTGCTTTCTAGGCTGCTCAAGTAGTTCTTTGAGGATCAAGCGGGCCTGAGTGAATTTCCAGGATGTGACCAGCATGATCTTTCCTGCCACTTAAATGCTCAGTTGGGTTTAGAAAGAGTTAATGAATTTTCCTAAGAAGATGAACAAGCTATTAGTGATAGAGATAGATTTTAAAGTAAAGTTGGGAGAAAGCATGATTTGGTCTAGAGTCCACTGTTTTGGTCTGGACTTGATATCAGAACAGCTCCACACTTTATCAGCACCTCACAGACAGGCCAACACTGCCAATTTAATCACCGATTAAGAGTACCTGTGTCAACTGGATCTTTTCAAAGGGCTGTTGCAGAGGTGAGTTAAGCAGATCCTTGGCCTCAGGGGCTTCAAATAGGTATTTGCTTTAAAACAAAGAGTTTCTGGGTCCACTAATGTTAACCCATCTAAGAGGATCAGGCTTCAAGGTGTACTAAGTACCTGAATATAGTCCAGGTCATTGGACAGAGTGGGTGATGTGGGAATAGCCAAGATGAGGGCAGAGGAAGGAAGAAAGAATTCCTCTAGGACTTTGACTGTGTCTGCTTAAAGACACGTATCACTGTCTGCCCTCTATATTTGTCTGTGTGAGTACAAGTGATATGTAGAACATAGCACTGAGAAAGTTTCCACTGAAGACTCATACTTGTTTCTGATTCATCTTTGTGTTATCATCTAATAATATGGAACCTTAAACTTGAATTTTCCATAAATATATAAGGAAGTAAGTGAGAAAAAGAGGAAGGTAGGAATGGAAGGAAAGAAGAAAGAAAAGAAAGGAGGGAGGGAAGGAGGGAGAGGGGGAAATAAAAAGAGTAAGGAAAGAAGAACCAAGAAACACATTATGTTAGAAAATATTAGTCTGAGAGCTCCAGATAGTCCCCCAGGCTACTTCAGGCTCCCTGAGCTTCTCAATTAAAATTAACCATTAAACTTCTGGAGTTGCTTTTACACCAAGCAATCTCCTTAGTATTTCCTCAAAGGAGGTCATCCATGTTGGATTTGTAAACATCAAATAAATCTTCTTTTAAATCGTACTACACACACGCGCACGCGTGCACACACACACACACACACACCAGCTTCTCACCATCATAGCATTAAGCTTTGGTTTTTATTTCAACTCAAAGAATTACAATTTTGTTTTTTCATATTTGTAGCTAATCTCATTCCACAAAGACCTGAGAAGATTTACCACAATAATACCTATAATAAAATAACATACCTATCAAATAAGAATCAGACTTTGGGAAACTAGAAATAGAAAAGGTATGCCAGGTAGACATCAACATGTGAGCTAGACAGTGTGTCACCTGGGGACTGGAGGGGAGCCTTAGATTTGGGTCTTAGGTAGTGTTCTGGCTATAGAACTATTTCTGGAAGCCTTTTCTTTACCAGGCATGGAGGCCTTTAAGCTTCCTTAAGACAATTCCCTTTTCTTCCCCGTACAGCCCCAAAGGACACACTGGTCTCCCGGTACTACTGGTACTACACTGCAGTGGACAAAGACAGGAGGAGGGGCAGGAGACAGCAGGAGCAGCAATTAAGAAATACCGATTACTGCCTTAATTGAGCTGAGGGGAAGCGTGGGACAGCCAGCAGTGTGGTTTGCGCCAGCATCCTTCCAATAAGCAGTGTCTGTGTGGGGAGGAAGTCTGGGCCTTCCCCTCATCCATTCTCAGCATTCCCATCAGAAGTCCCGGAAGCACAAGCCCAGAGCTGTTGGCAGGGCCAGGCTTGTGTGGGTAGATGGTGTTCTCTGCTACTTACTCCCTGCCTGTCTCGCCTTTTCCTACCAAAGCCCAGGCCTGAGCACGTCTCCTCTTTCCTGTAAGGCCAGTGGCATTCTGGTTGGCAGTGTTTCCTAAGGAACCCATGGCACTTTTGGGGGCCTAATTAGGGCCTTCAAGCACAGTGGCCATGGAGGTGGGTGAGGGTGACCAGAACTGCTCACGGCAGCTGGCTGCAGCTGCCCCCGGGATCCCACCATAACGGCCCCAGCTCTGCCCTCCCAGCCTACATTCCTGTTAAGAGGGGTCTAAGCCCTAGCCCACTGCCTGATTAGAGATGATGATGCTATTTTTAACAACTATTCCTCCCTAATGAGCTTATATGTCCCTGTTTCCAGTCAGAGCCCACGCCATGTAGGCGCTGGGCAGGGCGTGTGTCCGTAGCAGCTGGCTCAGCCCAGAGGCCCTCAGCAGCCTCATTATCACAATTCCCAGAACCCATGCAGCTCTTTGTCTAGGAGCTTGTAACTTCTTAGTGGCTTGAGGCTGATTCATATCTTCCTTGCCTAGATGGGAATGGCGCAGGCCCCAGAAAAGCATTTATCTGGCTCCATATGTCAGGTACTAGGGACTGGAGAAACTGAGAACTTGTTTTCAAAGATCTCGCACTTGGGGTAGGTAGCTGAGAGGGACTGTATGGATACCCACAGTTATAATCTAAAGTAATTCATGCTGTCAATCATGTAGCACACCCAGTCTAGAATAAGACAAGTATAACCCAGAGGTCACGGTTGGGGGTTCTTCTTGTTCCTTGAGATACAGGTAAGATTGGTCCAAAACTCCCCATTTCACGGCCCCATAGAATTCCAAAAGCTGCCCTGGATTTCTGCGGATACATGGAGGACTTACATCATCATTGTCACCTCTGGGCTCCTGTATCCATGAGAGATGTCTATATTTTACAACATGGACTCAGTGACAAATTCAGATATCTTCCTAGAATTTTACAGGCATGAACACACAGGCATACCTCAGAAATATTGTGGGTCTAGTTTCAACTCACTTAAATAAAGCAAATATTGCAACAATGTGAGTCACATGAATGTGTTGGCGTCCCATTGCATATAAAAATTATGTTTATACTATACCATAGTCCATCAAGCCGGTAATAGCATCATGTCTAAGAAGGCAATGTACACACCTTAATGTAAACATACTTTATTTATTTATTTTTTTTTTAAAAAAAAAACTATTTTCTGAACCTTCAGCAAGTTGTAGTCTTTTTGCTGTTGGAGCCACTTGCCTCAGTGTTGATGGCTGCTGATTTGCCACATTAATTGACTTTTTCTTTAAAAAAGATTTCTCTGTAGTGTGCCATACTGTTTGATAGCATTTTACCCACAGTAGAATTTATTTCAAAATGGGAGGCAATCCTCTCCACCCCTGCCACTGGTTTATCAATTATATTTATATAATATTCTAAATTGTTTGTTGTCATTTCAACAATTATAATAGCATCATCACCAGGAGTAGATTCCATCTGAAGAAACTACTTTCTTTGCTCATCCATGAGAAGCAACTCTTCATTTGTTCAAGTGTGATCATGAGATTGCAGCAATTCAGTGGCATCTTCAGGCTCCACTTCTCATTCTGTCCTCTTACTATTTATACCACCTCTGAATTTACTTCCTCCACTAAAATCTTGAATCCCTCAAAGTCACCCATGAGGGTTAAAATCAACTTTTTCCAAACTCTCGTTAATGTTGATACTTTAACCTCCTCCCGCAAATCACGAATGTTCATAATGGCATCTAGAATGGTGAATCCTTTACAGACAATTTTTATTTTACTTTGCTTAAATCCATCAGAGGAATCACTATGTATGGCAGCTATAGCCTTACAAAATGTATTTCTTAAATAATAAGACTTGAAAGTGCAAGTTACTCCTTGATCCAGAATGCAAAATGGATGTTGTGTTAGCAGGCATGAAAACATGATTAATCTCCCTGTACATCTCTGTCAGAGCACTTGGGTGACCAGTGCATCATCAATGAGCAGTAATTTTTTGAAATGTATCTTTTTTTCCCCAAAGCAATGGTTCTAACAGTTTAAAATATTCAGCAAACCATGCTGAAATTCAGGCTTTGTTGTTCTATTATTGGAGCACAGGCAGAGTAGATTTAGCATAATTCTTAAGGGCCTTAGGATTTTAAGATGGTAAATGAGCACTGGCTCCAACTTAAAGTCACCAGTTTTATTAATCCCTAACAAGAGAACAGCCCCTACCTTGAAGCTTTAAAATCAACCATTGACTTCTCCTCTCTAACTATGAAAATACCAGATGGCATCTTTCTCCAATAAAAGGCTGTTTTGTCAACATTGAAAATCTGTCGTTTAGTATAGTCACTTTCACCAATGATCTTAGCTAGATCTGGATAACTTTCTGGAGCTTCTCCGTCAGCACTTGCTGCATCACTTTGTACTTTTATGTTATTAAGATCGCTTCTTTCCTTAAACCTCATGAACCAAGCTCTGCTAACTTCAAACTTTTCTTCTGTAGCTTCCTCACCTTTTTCATCCTTCATAGAATTGAAGGGAGTTAGGGCCTTGTACTGAATTAGGCTTTGGCTTAAGAGAATGTTCTTCTATCCAGACCACTAAAACTTTCTCCATATCAGCAGTAAGGCTGTTTTACTTTCCTATGATTCATATGTTCACTGGAGTAGCACTTTTAATTAACTTCAAGGACTTTTTCTTTGCATTCACGACTTGGCTAACTGTTTAATTCGAGAGATGTTTCAACAATCCACTTCTCTGACTCCTTTCTTCTATCTGAGGCTCTCATCTCCCTGCTGTCTCTCAACCTTTGAGAAACAGAACCAAAATAAGACATAATTTATATTATTGCATCTTGAAAACAAACCTTAACTATGCTATATTATTTTATTACAAAGCCTCCTGTTGCCTCCTATGCTCTCAGTACCTAACATTTCCTGTTGAAGTTTTTGAAATATTTTCTCAGAGACAGGTCCCTCCCTAAGGTGAATTCTATGTTTACGATTTAGGTAGTAATATTTTCATTTTATTACATTTGTTAAGGTGCCCTTCTACAAGGCAGGTAGCTTGATAATTCTCGTACTAAGCCCTAGAATTCGTTGCTTTAACAAATATTTTTGGGGCTATTTACTCATGGACTGTACTAGTAAGAAGAATCAGCATTTAACAAGACAAAAAAAAAAGATTGCTCTCCTCATGAAGCTAACACTCTATTGAGGGAAGACAGAAAAGAAGTAAACTAATTCTTGATTTTGAAAACACTAAATGGTAGTAAGTATCATGAAGAAAATGAAGAGAAATGTGTTCGAAAATTTCTAGTTGAGACTCCCTAGATGTGGTGATCAGGTAAGTCTTCTGTGAAAAGGTAACATGTAAGCTGAACCCTTAATGACTCAGAAAAGCCAAACATGTACAAGTCCAGAGAGACTGTAGATCACGGAAAGGGAGGAGCAAGTGCAAAGGTTTTCAGGGAGAAACAGAGAGGAGAGAGGAGAGAGCCACAGTGAGTAAAGGGGAAAATGGTAAAACCTGAGGCCAGAAAGGAAGACAGAGGGCCGGTCTCACAGGTGTTATAGGCCAAGTGTAATAGGAAGCCTTTGAAGAACTTTAAACAAAGGAATGAAATGATCTAACTTATTTATTTATTTAGTATTTTTGTTTGTTTGTTTGTTTTTGAGATGGAGTCTTGCTCTGTTGTTCAGGCTGGAGTGCGGTGGCACAATCTCTGCTCACTGCAACCTCCGCCTCCCGGGTTCAAGCAATTCTCCTGCCTCTGCCTCCTGAGTAACTGGGATTACAGGCATGTGCCACCACATCCACTAATTTTTGTATTTTTAGTAGAGATGGGTTTTCACTATGTTGACCAAGCTGGTCTCAAACTCTTGAACTCAGGTGATCCACCCTTCTCAGCTTTCAAAGTGCTGGGATTGCGGGTGTGAGCCACCATGCCCGGCCTAACTTATCTATTTAAAATATTACTCTGACTACAGGTTGAAGAATTTACATTAGATGGATGGACCAAGAGTGGAAGCAAAGAACCAGGTAGGAGGCTATTACTATTGTCCAGGCAAGAGATGATTGTGGTTTTGACCAGGTTGAAAATGAGATGAGGATAGGAAGACAGATTTGGGGTAAGTTTTAGAGACAGAATTGAGCTTTTGCTATTAGTGGGTTGTGGAGGATGGTCAGCTAGGTCTACTCAACTCACAAATATTTCATTTCAGCATCTGGAAGTGATGTTATACATTTAATGAAGGAGATGTGAATGCAATTTACTGAGCAGGTAAACAAGCATAATATTACACAGAGAAAACTAAAAGTACTATAATATGGCTCTGGAATTAGCTTCTAATAGCTCCTTCCTAGGAATCACTTAAAGATATTATGTGACTTTTTTCTTTTGTTTGTGTTTTCTGGTTTCTACTAAAATATAAGCTCCTTGAGGGCCAGGACTTGTATGTTTTAGTCAGTAATGTATGTCCAGCATCTAGTATAGGCTGCCTAGCACAAGAAGGTGTTCAACTACTATTTCTTTATTGCCTTTCTTACTCAGTACCATACTGTATTCTCCATGTCACAGACCAATAACATGACACTAATATTACTACTACTAATAATAAGAATATTTACCAAATGCTTTCTACATACCAAGCATTATTGTTAGCTCTTTGCATTTATTAAACCTTGTGAAATGAGTGCTACTATTTTCTTGACTTTAAATATGAAGAAACTGAGGCACAGAATGATGAAGTAACTTGCCCAATATGGTTCTGCCAGAAAGTGGTAGAGATGGGATCTTTTTCTAGATCCTCTGGCTTGCATCTACTACACTAGACATTCCCCTTCTTCCTGAGTGCTTTTAATACAAATTACAGGGCATTCTTAGTTTCTTGGGTGCCATAGTTCAAAGTATCAGCTCCATAAAGTATGGGGTATTGATTGTTAATGAGGCTCACTTGCCTCTGGTCCTGTCACTGTTGGGGTTTTTTTTGAATGAATTCTTTCTGTGTCAGTTCCCTGTTAGCCCTTTTCTGTTCTGCTCAGATTGAGGTTGAGCTTGACAAAAGTCTCCTGATTGTGGAGAAAAATAGCCTGTTGGAGACTTCTTATGCATCTCTCTCAAACATCCTCTTGGGCCCCAGCTATGTGGGGTTTCACTCTGGAACCACATCAGAACCACGAGCCCAGGTCACAAGTGCTCAGAGGGGCAACAGCAATCCATGACTGAGGAGATAGCGATGAAAGATGTAGGGAGAAAGAGATGGAAGCTGGGCCTTCAGGAATGCAGAGGGAAACACTGGTCCCTTCCTCTCAGTTCCAGATGTCACCAATCCCTGTTTGCTTTTTATCTGTTTCATGAGCAAAGAGGGTTGTGTTAAAGAAGGTCTTTCTTCTTCGAGGATGTAGTAAAGGCCTGGAACTAGTTGCTGAGTAGTGAGTATTAATAACTAAAGCATGGGACACATTAAGCACATTGCCTGACACATAATAAATATTCAATAATTGTTAGCAATTATTGTTATCGTTAATATTTGTTAGAGTGTCATGTTAAAATTATATATTACATTTTTAAGCATAAGTGAGCACCATCTGTGATAGATAAAACTCAGCCTCAAAGCAGGGTTTAGACTTAGTTCCTGTGGAAAGCCTGTTGTCCTGGGAGCTGATTCTGCCATCCATGATAGGGGCTTGCTCTTAGATCCCAGTCACAGGCTTCACAAGAAATGTTTTCTTGCTCCATGTTTAGAATCATAATTTTATAAGATTGCAGCTGACATTAGAAGTCATTCCTGTCTGAGTTAGGTGCCCTCTGATGTTCTCACAGAGCACCTTGTACTTACACCTGCTCTGCCGCTCACCTTACTAGGGTAGAATTGACATGTTAGTTAGCAGGATCCCCCACTAGACTGTCAGTTCTTTGAGATCTGGGACTGCATATTGTTTACTGTTATTTACGGGTATTGTACCTGGCCCATTTCAGGAGCTGAAAAAGTATTGACTTAGTAAATAAATATGTGCATGCCAGCCACCACTTATCTAGAAACTAAATTTCTCCACAAAACATCCTTAATTTGTAGCTATGCAGCTGTTTCTGGAATCCTCCAGAAACAGGGAAATCATCGTTTCCTTGCTGCTAGAAAGTTCTTTTTGTTTAATCAATACCAAACCTACTACAGCTTCTACCCATTGGCACCCATCGTCTGATGTAGCCAAATAAGTTGCATTCCATTCTGTTATCAGCTCCTCAAATACTTGCAACTGCTCGTTTCCTCCACTGGGCCTTCCCACGTGTGTCTCTTTCTATCAAGGAGGCTTTGTCACCACTTCTGGCTTCAAAAAAGTCTATTCCACTTTTATGTTCTAACTTTAATGTCACTTTTCTAACAACCTCATATGAACCATGTTCTCACTATTATTCTCTTTCATAGTCTTTTGTTCATTTCCCTCTCTGTACTTCTCACAATTTATAATTATTTATGTATCAGTCAGGAAAGAAATCCAATACAAATTAACTTAATCCATAGAAAGAAATCTGTTGCCCTACCTAACCTGAAAGCCATGTCTAGATCCAGAGGTTAGCTTGCAAATCCAGGACTCTTTCTCTTTTCATCTCCTAAATTCTGCCCTATTCTATGTTGCCATCATTTATTTTTAAGCAGATTTTTTTCCCATGAGATGGCAAAAATGATCGTCGTCTCTTCTAGTCTCATTCCTCTTTATAGACCAAGATTTCTAAGAAAAGAGTGCAATTGTCTCCCCGGTGACTTGTGCAAAAACCTCTGGGTATGAACTAAGTGGCATATCTTAGATCATATGGCCGTGGTCAAATCATTAAAGCAGAGGCCACAGATGGACCAGCTTTGGACCACCTGGTCGTTTGGGGCTCAGTGGATGTATAGGGAAATTTGTGAGACCAGGACTTTAGGAAACCATGCGCTCCTTTATGAAAAGTAATGGATCATTTCTCAGAGGAAGAGATCCTGGGAAAGCACAAAATATGGGATTTTATAACAACCCCCCTTTGCTGTTGTTCTTATTAAATACACGTCTTCCCCTCATCTAACAGATTAAATGAGATAATAAAAGTATGTTGTAGATTCTTCCATATGAGAGTTAAGGCAAAAAGAGTAAGACCTGCTAATGTGCTCTCCCCAGAGGTACTTTCAGATTATAACAACTCCTTTTTGCTGTTGTTCTTATTAAATACACATCTTCCCCTCAACTAACAGAAGAATAAATGAGATAATAAAAGTACTTTGTAGATTCCTCCATATGAGAGTTAAGGTAAAAAGAGTAAGACCTGTTAATGGGCTCTCCCTAGAAGTACTTTCAAATTTGGTCCTCTGAAAATCAGAGGTTGAAGATTCTTTACATTGAGCTCAAATTTAGTACCTCTGGAAAGCTTTCCAAACCCTTTTCTGGTGTTAGCATTGTATTTTTCAAGATCCCATTGCCTACTGGAGATTCTCAGCACTGACTCAGTGATCTGAAAGAAAGGACCACGCTCACTTCTGCAACAGGCAGCACCATGGAGAGAATGGGAAGCCCATGACACAGATTGGCAGGGATACCACTCCACGTCTACTGCTTCGTAGTCTGGTTCTTTGCTTTAACCTTCTCTCTACTATAAATGATGCCTAATCCATGTAATGAAAGAAAGAAAGGCCTGCAAGTCTTAAGACATCTGGTTTCTTTCCTGGTATTAAAATAAAAACCCTAATGTAGGAGAGATTCACCTTCCAATCAACAATGTTGATTAAATATGTTCAAGTCTCTAACACCTCACAAAAGCTTTCCTAACTTGATTAAAACATCTCTTATCACTCTCTTGAAGGTTCTAGTTTAGCCTAGGTAAAATACTTGCAGTTCCTCAAACTTATCTTTTCTATCTCTGTTCTTTCTGGGTTTTTATGTTCCCTCTGCTGTCCCTTTTTCCCTCACTATCTCTTCTTCTTTCTGTAGCTCATTTCTTCCAGGAAGTCTTCCTTGGTCATCACCGCAAAGGACAGATTATATGCCCTCCAATGTGCTGCCTGTACCTACCATCTTGTCAATGAGGGCAGGACTGCTGTCTATCTATATTTTTCATTTCTCAGTTTTCAATACAAAAAGTGTATGGCATATAGTAGGTATTCAGGTATTGTTTTTTCAATAAGTGAGCTCCCAACTCCAGATAACAGGAAGATACATCTATTTTTAAATAAAATTTGAAGCACAATCCACTGTCTGTCCCTCTGTCAATCTGGGTCTTTTCAGTGTCATGTAAAAGTCATCATTTTCCACCCACACACATGGAATTTGAACAGTGACTTGCGACATTTAGAACGGATTTAGAGATCTTGGTGATTATTTGGATGGATTTGTATCATGTTGCAGTCCCCATAGCATGTCAAGCCTTTGATCAATATACAGAGTAGATGTGGGACGACATACTGATAGGAGCTAGCAATGGACCCAGAGAATCCTTTCCTAGGTCCCAAGATACATATGGCCTTTTCTATACTACTTTGGCCACATTCTTGAGTGCTCATGTTCTCTATAATCAGGGCCATGACTTTTTCAGGGATGTTGACAAATACAAACTCACCAGGGAAATTCTAATCATCCCTAAGCTAGCTGGAGCTTTCTAACCATGAGTCGTAACCTTAATAAGTATAAGTAGATGCCATCTGTCCATCCACCTCCGCAAGGCTGCACTAGCCCCTTCTTTATCTGCTCAATCTGGGATAGTTGCCAACTTCCTATTAGGGGCCTTTCTTAAAGCAAGGAGAGGGCCTCATGTTTCTCACTAGGTCCAGGTCTTGTCCTTCAAATGAAGGAAAAAGCAACAATGTGTCTGACTAATTTGAGGGTACTTCACAATCTATCCTCTTTTCCAAGGATTCAAAGATTTACACTTTTGGAATCGTTCCCTTGGATTATGGTATCATCCTACTCAAATATCCCTGAAAATGTGTTCATCAAATAGCACTCTTTTACTTTCAAGTGATTGAAAACCCAAATCACACTGCCTTGAGACAAAATGGAAATACATTGATTCATATCACTGAAAAGACTGGGGATAGTGCTGGCTTCAGACAGAGTTGATTTAAAGGACCTAACAATGTTTTCAGGAACCAGTTTTTCTTTCTACATCTCTTCCTTTGGCTGCTCTCTGTTAACTTCCTCTCAGCCTACCCCCTTGGGAGTCTCTAGCAGCAACTGGCTTCTGTCCCTCCCAGTTCCACGTGCAGCAGCAGTAAGAAGACATCTTAGCTCTTGTGCTCAAGCAAAAGTGGCATACTTGGCCCTGATTGGAGATAAATGTCTCGACTTGGGTCACATGCGTATCCCTAAATGAATCATTGTGATTGGGGAAATAAGATGCCCCACTGGGCTAGACCTAAGGTCGTATACCAAAGGGCAGAGTTAGGACCACAAATGTGCATGGATTGGAAATTTAGCACTAATTGTTCCTCAAAGGAAATTCAGAATGCTACTTCTAGAAATAAAGTAAAATAAAATAGATACTGTACAGCAAAAAATTGCAAAATTCTACCACAAAATGAACCCATGCATCAAAAACCTTAAAAATGTTTATTCTCTCTCCCTGCTACAGATTCTCTCTCATATGTGTATGAATACAAACATATATATATATACACATACACAAATGTATATATGTCTATGTCAGATAGGCAAAGATTTATGCTCAAAGACACAGAGATGATCATTGCAACATTATCTAAACAAGAGGGAGTTGATTACCCATATTATGAGAAAATAAAATAATGAATTGCTAAAATGGTATTTCTTAAGAACATTTCATGGCATAAAAAGTGATCAAAATATAAGAAGAGTCAAATTAAGTGAATATATATAGTATGTGTAAATTATGTTTTAGAAACATATTCGTAAAAATATGGAAGTAAAGAGCAAAATGTTAGCAATGGTTATCTATATTTTTAGGGTTTTTTTCTTTATATTTTCTTAATTTCTTTTACAATCAGAAAAAATAAGCTAGTTCATTTTTAAGGTAAAGCAACCGTGTTACCTGGGGTTGTACAGTCACATTGCTCAGATTACCAACACCAAGCAGGGCTTTGAGGTCAGATAAATTTTGTCATCAAAATTTAGAGAATATTTCAGGGAAGATTTGTTATATGGAGATCTTCCCTGAAAGAACATACAGAAAAATATTCTGTGAGCAAACTAAAAGAAAGAAGAACCAAATACGTGGGGCAAGAACCAAGAAGCATTGCAAAAAGGAACAGCTTTATGCTGGGTGGGCTGAAATTAGTCCTCGGTGGGCCCAGATTATCTTGGCCAGAATTCTTTCATGTCAAAAGGCTTCTATAGAGGTGGGCATCATCCTTAGCTGATTAGAGGAAGTGATATGTAAAGCATGACTGAGACTAGTAAGTCCTGTGATTCGAGGCATGTGAGGGCAGCAGTATTGTCCCATGAGCTTTGGGCATAGGAGAGACTTCTCACAACTTTCCCCGAACCTGCCATTACTCTGAGGAACAGCTTGAACAATTATAGATACCACAACAATTAAATGTCTTATGCATATGTTATCAGGCATTCTATACTTTTCAAAATACTCTCACATAGCCTACCTCTTCTGACCTGTGACCTAGGAAGTACCTATGTTCTCATTTATCAGATAAGGAAGGCAAGGTTTTGGAAGAGAAGAAAGCTTAGTTGGAGAGAATTTTAATAAAAGTGTTGGATTTATATTCAAACTGATTTGGAGGTATGTTGTGAGAAGAGGGCAGGCACTTCTGTGGATCCCACAAGATTAGGAGCTAAAGTATAGCCATGCCTCATGGAGCCTACAAAATAAAGGATCAAGTACTCAAACTCCTCTCAGGAGCAACATTATATGCTTTCTCCTCGCTGCTCCTCTCTGCCAGTGGATCTCATTCTTCTGCAGAACTTCCTCCACTTCATCATCTTGCACATGGTTCAACATGGTCCACCTGCCCTAAAAATTTGATGGCCTTATAAATCCATCTAAGATCCAACCAACCTCTGTGCATCTTAGTCCAAACTCTCAAGGGAGAGAAACTTGCTGGCTCAATACAGTCTTTGGATAGGAACAAGATTAAAGTAAGATATTCAGAGGCCCAAAATACTGAAAAGATTATATTGCCCACCTCTATGAATAATTGAAAATAAAGACACTACTATTTAATAAAATACTATGTTTATCCTTATTACATGTGGCAATGTTTACACACACACACACTCCTTAGGACAGGGGTCCCAAACCTCCTGGCCACAGACTGATACCCGTCTGTGGCCTGTTAGGAGCTGGGCCATACAGCAGAAGGTTAGTGACAGGCAAGTGAGTATAGCTTCTTGTTTTTTGTTTTGTTTTGTTTTTTTAAGACAAGGTCTTAACTTTGTTACTCAGACTGGAGTGCAGTAGTGCAATCTCAGCTCACTGCAATCTCCACCTCCCTGGTTCAAATGATTCTCCCACCTCAGCCTCCCAAGTAACTGGTATTATAGGCGTGTGCCACCACATCTGGCTAATTTTTGTATTTTTTGGTAGAAACAGGGTTTTGCCATGTTGGCCAGGCTGGTCTTGACCTCCTGACATCAACTGTTCCACCCGCCTCAGTCTCCCAAAGTGTTGGGATTACAGGTGTGAGCCCCTGTGCCTGGCCACAGCTTCATCCATATTTATAACCACTCCCCACCATTCACATTATCCCCTGAGCTCCACCTCCTGTTATTAGTGGTAGCTTAGATTCTCGTAGAAGCACAAACCCTGCTGTGAACTGCACATGCAAGGGATCTAGGTTGCACACTTCTTATGAGAATCCAATGCCCAATGATCTGTCACTGTCTTCCATCACCCCTAGGTGGGACTATCTAGTTGCAGGAAAACAGGCTCAGGACTCCCACTGATTCTACATTATGGAGAGTTGTATAATTATTTCATTGTGTATTATGATATAATAATAATAGAAATAAAGTGCACAATAAATGTAATGCACTTGAATCATACCAAAACCAGCCCCACCCAACCACAGTCTGCAGGAAACTTTTCTTTCGTTAAACTGGCCTCTGGTGCCAAAAACATTGGGGACTGCTGTTTTAGGAAAGATGGAGTTTCTGTATGTTCATGTTCTTTCAAAATGCCTCATATTATGGAACAGTCTCTCAACTTCATTTTGAACAAAAGAGGACTGTTTAGGGAGGGTGTGATAGCCTATAACTACCTGAGTTAATGCTGCTATGGGATAACTCAGATGTTACCTGGCAGAATTGATAACAAAGGAGACAGAAATTCAACCCAGGTTTACTACTTATTATGATTATGAACCCTTAATTATTATGAATATGAGCCCATAATTTTAAATGGTGAATATTATTGTAAACAAGCTTTTTAAAAGTCAACAGAATAAGTGCTAACATTGTGGAAATTGTAGATATACACATATGAAAACCTCAAAGATCCTGATATTATGAAAATGGGTCCTTGTATGCTTAACATAAAACATCTAGCAACCTGTTCTATGAGGATTCAGTAAATGCTATATCACTAACAAAACATGCAGAAATGCAAATGATAGTCTCTAAAAATGAACTTTTTGAGTTAAATGCATAAGGGATTCAAAAATTAGTTCTAGTGAAAACAAAAGTATTGATGTCAAAGATACTTTTTTTACATAAAGGAATATAAAACTACTGACCACTGTTCACAAGTATTTACAATAAAGTAAACAATATACAGTTGGATAACATTCTGATTACTACAAAGTTGTTGCTGAACCAGTAAAGCAAAATCTGAAAAGAGTGAGCCTACATGTAAGGAATGAGTTGAGTTTAAAAAAAAGAAAAAAACATGCAGGTCAATAGGTTAGATTACAAAAGGTTGTTCACACATTTATGGTAGCAGGTCCTAAACTGCCAACATCTCTAACCATCTGCTTAGGTTTCTATGAGCCAAATCTTAGATATTCCATGAATCATGACCTTTTAGTCAATGTAGCAAGAGGCATTTCAACATTTTGTTAAGGAATGGCCTGCTAGAGAATTTTTTAAATGTTCATTTAATTAGTTTTGTTTAGCTAATTAAAATGCACTGGGATTTGTCTAATTTCTTCATGTTGATGAAGAAACCTCCTGTGATGGCAGTGATAAAATTTTTCTTTTTAGGGATTTTGCAAACAAACCATCACATTTATAGATATAGATGTTCTAAAATGATCCAATTTAAATTGTCCTATTAATTAGAATCACTTACTTCACTTGAAATATATGGGTTCAGGAAAATTTTCAATGTAACTTGAAGTGATTGTCTCTTATTTTGCTCAGAATAATGACATCTCAGAAACATGGGTTTACCTGTGATTTTTTGTTTTGGAGAATGTTTAAAAAATTTACATGTGCATTTTATATTTGTTTATCTGACAGTGAATCTGATGACATCAAATCAAAGAAAAATAAAAACCCTAGAATGGTGCTTAGGCTTATGAGAATACAAGTTTTGATTAAGTAATGACTATGAACATTTAGAAAGCTGTTCTCTGATGCAGAGGCAATAATATACCATGGTATCAAATGTTCTTTTCTGATAAAGGAAGCAACTACAGAAAGCTTTTATTTATTTGTTCAAAGTAACCAGTGCTACAGATGCAAAAAAAAAAAAAAAAACCCAGCAACTCTTCCAACACTACTTTCAAAATGATCATTTCATTAGAATGTAGTTACTTTGTCACACTAGTAAATCAAACACCAAGACCCAAATTTTATATATATATATGTATTTATGTATGTGTGTGTATATATATACACATATGAGAATACATACATATATATACACACACACATAAACACACACACACACACACACACACACATATATATAAAAACAATGTGAACAATTATTGAGCTTCATCTTCTGGACAAGAATGACAAGTTAGTCTCTCTTCATAAAAAGCAATTACAATTTGAGAACACTTTATATTTGTCTCTTTTGAGGCCAGCACCAAGTCTGCCTCATCTGAACCTTTTCATTTCATGAGAAACATCAATTCCCCACTGCCGTCTGTGGCACCAATTATTCTTTCAGGATCAAGACCTCTGCCAAATCCTCTTGGTTTGTCAGCAGCGTCTCTTTTCTTCTTTGATTTGCTGTCATCAGATTCACTGTCAGATAAAGATTTTCTTTTTATACCATCTTTTTCTTTGCCAGCTTTTTGAGAATTAAGAAATGCTTCAATCAACTCTGGACAACATAAATTTTCTTCAGGTTCCCAAGTGTTGTCAGCATCTGTAAATCCCTTCCACTTCAGGAAATATTCCACTTTCCCATTCACTACACGTTGATCTAGTACTTTTTCCACCACAAATTATTCAGGCTCTGCCTCTTCAACTTTTTTATTCTTTCCATTCTGTTTGCTTATTTTTTGCCATGTAGGTTTATTGGAGGCTATTTTTTATTGCAGACTTGAAGAGCTGTTATTCACTGCCTCCGAGTTGGTTTGGGTCGCAGGTCTGCAGTGTCTCAGGCCCTGCGCCACTCCCGGGAGGGAGCCTGGGAGATGCATGCAGGGCGACAGCGGGAAGGGGCGGCGCCACCCCGGCGGGGCGGCCCAGGGTCCGGTTGCTGATATCAAAGATACTTTTAAAGAGTTTGAGCATGAGTGTTTTGTGATCTATGAGAAAGAAGAACATACTTCTAAATTGATATATTTTATACATAATTTATAATATGCAAATATAACTACTTAAATTAGATACAATATGCAGGCACTTAATTATTTCATCTACATACCTAAAATTTTATCACTCACGTTGGCAAACAAAACTTTCTTCTTGACTTTCTCAATAGGAGAGTAGGGAATGATTTCATATTAGGGCACTCATATTCATGCATGTATGACAAATATAAAAAAAATCAAGAAAACTTCTGATTTTTGTCATGATTACTATTTTAATTCTGTTTTGAAATATCAAATATCAAAATATTTCAAAAAGTTTTTGGGAGTATGTTTGTCTCTGATTCTGCTAGTGCACTATATGTATGCTTGACCTACTTGTCATCTAGATCACTTTGGGTCTGTGGTCCAAATATTATCCAGTAGCTGAAATCTAGGAGGGATAGGGTCATGTGGTACAAAAGCAACCACATAGACTTGTCTCTTTAAGGGTCTGGGACAGATGCTCATCCCCTCTATCACTCTCTGTAGGGATTAGAATCCCTTTATCCCAGTTTTTGCTCTCCTGTCTATTCAGGAATTATAATAATAGCAAAATCTCATTAACCCTCTAATTAGTGTCCTAGTACAAACACTTGGTGGCTTAAAACAACTGGAATTTTTTTTCTGATAGTTCTGGAATCCAAAAGTCTGAAATCAAGATATCAGCAGGGTTCATTCCTTCTGAAAGCTTTGAGGAAAAATCCATTCCATGTGTCTCCTAGACTCTGACAACTGCAGATAATCCTTGGCATTTCTTGGCCTGAAGGCACATGGCTTCACTTTTTGCCTTTATCTTCACATGGACTTTTCCCTTATGTATCTACATTTCAAGTGTCCCCTTCCTTTCTCTTATAAGAACACCAGTCATTGGATTTAGGACCCACCCTAAATCCAGGATGATGTCATGATCATTCTTAATTTAATTGCATTAAATTAAGAATCTACAAGATTCTTTTTCTAACATCATCTTCACAAGTTCTATGTGTTAGCACTTGGACATATTTTGAGGACCACCATCCAACCCACTCTACCTCCCTTATTTCCTAGACAGTAAGTAACTATTCTTTGCTAATGATAGTTTTGAAAACAACACCCAGAAAGCTACATTTCTACAGCATTTGACTGCTGAGGCAGGCACCTTTTTGATTCATTATGGAAGTCTGGGCAGTTCCTCGATAAGATAGGTAGAAAAAAGAGCCAGTATGGGATTTTACCCAGATCTTTTAACATTATTCTTAGTCTACACTGGGGTTAGATGGAGGGCATGGAAATGAGCCGCTGAAAAGGTGGATTTAACTTAAAAATAAAACCACAGGCCTGGGTTGGATGCCCCTTCCCTGTACTTTTCATATAATTTACTGATATTCTTCACAAGACGTAGGTCTGGGGGTTCAGAGGCTGTCTTGCTCACCATTGTATCCCTGACACAGGCCTGATATCAGTAAACACTCCATAAATATGTGGTAAATGGAAGAGCAAATGAGTGAAAGAAAGGAACCTTATTTAACACATTGGACCATGTATCTGAGACTTCGCCTTCACATGGGGTCCTATCTGCTTAGTCCACACTTTTTCTCACTTGAAGTTCTAGATTCTCAAGTTTTGAACACTCCCCAAGAGATTGGCTGTCTCTAAGACTGAGGCACCCAACTCTCAATTTTTCTCGTTTTCTTTTTTTTTTTTTTTTAATATGCCTTTCATAAAACAAGAATTAAAGTAGGGCTAAGTCAAGAAGTCACCTCATTAATGAAGTCCTAGATTCTCATATAGATACAAAGAAGAGTCAGACATAAAGTACCTTTAGAAAACTCCTAACATAAATAAACAATTTTATTAAGAAAGTCATCCTGGGGAGTGTGTGTGTGTGTGTGTGTGTGTGTGTGTGTGTGGTGGGGGTGTATTCCTGAATAATATCGAAACTGAGAGGCCATAGGAGAGATGGATTTTCTAGAAAATCAAATTTGAAGTTCAGGTCCCAGGAGATAGGATCAAAGTTCTATGATGGATAACCTGGACTCCCACGGGATTATAGCATAGGCACCAAAAAGGTACTGTTAAGGAAATCACCCATTCCCATCTTCCTTCATTGACCCTACTATGAACATCTTACTCTTCAATCTCACTGGCCTCCCTCCCTCTTCTGGGACCTGTTCCTGCATGGCATTGACATGCCTTTGCTATTAATTAATGTAATAATTAATACCTGAGCAGTTATTGGATAAGATAGTAAACTTATCCATCCTTCCTAGAAGTATTCAAAATTTGATCAGATAGATCAACGAAGGCCTCATAGCCTTCCAACTGCAAGGAAATCACTCCTTGTCATTTCTCTGAGTATTAGTGGGGGTAGGGGTGAGAAATATATTTTCCACACCATCTGGGCAGATATAGACTCTGCCAGTTTGTAGGATAGGGGCAGATATGGACTCTGTCTACCAATTTGTAGAGACAGCATTGAGAAATTGAGAAACAATATTTTCTGTTTCTCTTTTATTTTCTTTCTCTATCCTTCCTTCTATATCTACATCAACAGTCACTAGTTTCTACTATGCTTGTTCATGACATTTTATTCTATAAATACTTCCTGCTTAGTCTAAAAATGATTAAACAAATCAAACATGACTTACCTTTCTGGCTAATCTCATCTGGACTCATTCCAAACTGAGCAATTAAAAAATGGCACCCAAATTTTATCTCAGTTGTCTTCTTCCTATAACTAGTATAGTTCTGGGCAGAAAGGAGCTTCTCAATTTAGTCTTAATATATTGTAAGAAATTAGATTGAGTGTCTCTTAGATAAGGAATGAGTTTAATTTAAGTAAATTATAATTAGAGAAAAAAACATTAGTTGAAGAGGGATGGTTCTAGGCTCAATTCAGAACTACAAAATAGTCTGTCCCTTTGGGGCTAATTATATAAATTGATTTTCTCATCTGTAAAATGGAGGTGTTAATAAGTAACTCACAGGGTTGTGGCAGGTCTTCAAAGAAAAAAAATATGGGGCCGGGTCTAGTGGCTCACGCCTGTAATCCTAGCACATTGGGAGGCCAAGGCAGGCAAATCATAAATCAGGAGTTTGAGACCATCCTGCCCAACATGGTGAAAGCTCATCTCTACTAAAAATAGAAAAATTAGCCAGGCATGGTGGTGCACACCTGTAGTCCCAGCTACTTGGGAGGCTGAGGCAGGAGAATTGCTAGAACTTGGGAGGCAGAGGTTGCAGTGAGCCAGGATCGTGCCACTGCACTCCAGCCTGGGTGACAGAGCAAGACTTTGTCTCAAAAAAAAAAAAAAAGGAAAATGCCTGGCACATAAAAACTATCTATTAAATATAAGTTCTCTTTTCTCCTAAGCCCTAAAAGTGTTCTGATATTGAGTAAGAGGTGTTTTTTTTTCTATAATCAATGTTATATCTAGACATATTTACTCCAAATTTCAATACAGTTGTATTCAGACCCAGACTTGTTTAAAATACTGTAAAAGGAGCTTATATGATTTTCAACATGGGCTTGTGCTATACACATAAGACTTGGGCATTTGACTGTATGTAAATTATATCTAAAAATTTTTTTTCTACTCTCTCACCTCCCAAAATAGTGGGATCATGTTTCTATTCTCTGGAAGTCCCTCTGACATCCTATCCGAGCCTCCAGCTGCAGATATGCTCCAGCTGGGAAAGGTGAAGACAAGGTGCTTAAATGTTTATGTATTACATTTCCTCAATTATAAATCCACATTTTCTCATTTTAGTATTTCCAGAGAAGCAACTTATATTCAATGTACATTTGATACAGTGTTTCTTCTCTCCACTGCAGCCTTAAGCCACTCACCTCTCTATTCTCTGAAAAATTACTCTGAAATTAACAGTGTATCTCTGCAATTTGTAACACATCTTGGAAACAACTTGCATTTGCCCTCAAGAAGCCAGTGAGATCTGCTACCTGAATGTAGATAATCTAAGGATAGATAGTAATGAATACATTTTAGGCATTTTCTAGATGCCAGGAACTGTTCTAAGGTATCGTATATATGAATTCACTTAAGGCTCAAGACAAAATCCATTGTAAGATCATTAACCCTCTATTATAGATAGGGAAAGTGAGACTCAGAGAAATTAAGGGGCTTCCACAAATTCAAAGTGTGTAAGTAGAGCCTTTGTAACATGGTGAAACCCCATCGCTACAAAAACAAAACAAAACAAAGAAAACAAACAAAAATTAGTTAGGCATGGTGGTACATGCCTGTAGTCCCCTCTACTCAGGAGGCTGAGGCAAGAGAATCACTTGGGCCTGGGAAGCAAGGCTACAGTGAGCCAAGATCATGCCACTGCACTCCAACCTGGCGGACAGAATCTCAAACAAAATGAAAACAGAAACAAAAAGCCAAAGTGTGTAAGTGGGAGAGCTGGGCTTTGATTTAAGGCAATCTGGCTCCAGAGGCTATGCCCTTCACTAACACATCTTACTGCCTCTCTAAATGAGATAACGTCAGTAACAGGAAAATTTAAGTGTGTTTATCAAAGCCTGTAAATCAAAAATTCTATTCTAAGGCCCATCCCCAATCATGTGAACGGACCCCTCCTCTCAGCCAAGGGCATTCCAAAGTTAACCCAAAAACTTGTTCAGGCCATGTTGGGAAAGGGGGCATCAAACATGCCTCATTATACCCTCTTCCCTTTTGGAATTTAGGAAAAGCCAACCAGCATTAACATCAACACAGACCTTAAGTCTGATAAGAAACATTTAGAATCTCTTCTCTCTGAAGCCTGCTACTTGGAGGCTTCATCTACATGATAAAACCTTGGTCTTCACAACTCCTTGTCTTAACCCATACATCCCTTTTTATTGAAAATAACACTTTCAACCAATTGCCAATCAGAAACACTTTAAATCTACCTATGACCTAGAAGTCCCCCCACACTTTGAGTTGTCTCACCCTTCCAGATCAAATCAATGTAAATCTTACATGTATTTCATTGATGTCTTATGTCTCTGTAAGATGGATAAAACTAAGTTGTGACTCAACACCTTGAACACATGTTCTTAGGATATCTCGAGGACTATGTCATGGGCCATTGGTCACTCACAGTTGGCTCAGAATTAATCTTTTCAAATATTTTACAAAGTTTAACTGTTTTCATCAACAAGCCCACTGAGTGCACTGAGAACAAGGGGGCAGCATGTCATCACTCTGACCCTTGGGGGTGGATTGTCTTGGAATACACACACGAAACCTAAATATGAAAAATATGGGGCTTCAGGAAGCCCCTTTCATATCACAGTATAACTCTAGTGTGGCTGGGTCAAGAGAGGCCCTGTTGGCTGGGCACAGTGGCTCACACCTGTAATTCCAGAACTTTGGGAGCCCAAGGTGGGTAGATCACAAGGTCAGGAGATCGAGACCATCCTGGCTAACATGGTGAAACCCAATCTCTACTAAAAATACAAAAAAATTAGCCAGGTGTGGTGGCATGTGCCTGTAGTCCCAGCTACTCGGGAGGCTGAGGCAGGAGAATTGCTTGAACCTGGGATGCAGAGGTTGCAGTGACCCAAGATTGTGCCAGTGCACTCCAGCCTGGCCAGCAGAGTGAGACTCTGTCTCAAAAAAAAAAAAAAGAATGGCCCTGTGGAGGACTCAATTCATGGACTCGTCACATCACTGGAAAGGGACCTTGGGGGCCACCTCTGAGTTAAAAGGGGTGTGTGTGTGTGTGTGTGTGTGTGTGTGTGTGTGTGTGTGTGTTAGAGCAGATAGTACTCAGTTGGCTTCAGCCACCCCCTCCCACCACTGCTAGCAGAACTCAGTCATATCCCAATCTGACTTCAACCAGAGAGGCTCCATTTTTAGTTGACCTGCTCTTGTCAAACTCAGCAAAGATTTTCATCCTGTTAAGCAAATTCTCAGTCCTCTCCTTAACTTGTCTTTCAGCCCATGCCTCCATCCTCAACCATCCCAGCTAGGAGTGACCATGTTTGGAGCTCTCATAGCTATTTCCTATAGCATTGTGGTACTTACCTCAGTTACCAGCTCTGTGTATATGTGTCTTATCAGTAAGAATCCACCACTAGACCCTAAATTATTCCTGAAGGGCAGGAATACCATTCACCTCTCTACCCCAAAGCCTGGCACTCGACTGCTGCTCAAATGCTCAATGATAGTGGTTGGACACCTGGTATATTAGTCCCTTTTCAGATTGCTGTAAAGAACAACCAGAGACTGAGTAGTTTATGAAGAAAAGAGGTTTAATTTACTCACAGTTCTGCAGACTAAACTCACAGTTCTGCAGGCTGAACAGGAAGTGTAGCTGGGAGGCCTCAGGAAACTTACAATCATGGTGGAATGCAAAGGGGAAGCAAGCACATCTTACCATGGCAGAGAAGGAGAAACAGAGAGAACAAAGGGGGAAGTGCCACACACATTCAAACAACCAGATCTCATGAGAACTCACTCACTTTCATGAGAACAGCAAATCCATCCCCATGATGAAATTACCTCCTACCAGGCCCCTCCTCCAACACTGAAGATCATAATTCAACACAAGATTTGGGTGGGGACACAGAGCCAAATGATAGCATCCTGCCCCTCCCAAATCTCATGTCATTCTCACATTTCAAAACACAGTCATGCCCTTCCAACAGTTACTCAAAGTCTTAACTCATTCCAGCATTAACCCAAGTCCATAGTCTCATCTGAGACAAGGCAAGTATCTTCTGCCTATGATCCTGTAAAATCAAAACCAAGTTAGTTACTTCTAAGATATAATGGGGGTGCAGGCATTGGGTAAATGCTCCCATTTCAAAAGGAAGAAATTGGCTAAAACAAAGTAGATACAGGCCCCATGCTAGTCCAAAACCCCCAGGGCAGTCATTAAATCTTAAAGCTCCAAAATAATCTCCTTCGACTCCATGTCTCACATCCAGGACATGCTGATATAATCTCCTTCGACTCCATGTCTCACATCCAGGACATGCTGATGCAAGGAGTAGGATCCCAGGGCCTTGGGCATCTCTGCCTCTGTGGCTCTGCAGGGTACAGTGCCTGTGGCTGCTCTCACGAGCTGCTGTTGAGTGCCGGTAGCTTTTCCGAAAGCACAGTGAAATTTGTCAGTGGTTCTACAATTCTAGGGTCTGGAGGATGGTGATCCACTTCTCACAGATCCACTAGAAATTGTCCCAGAGGAACTGAAGAAAGCAGGCATGTCTTACCATGGCAAAGCAGGAGAAAGCAAAGAGGGACATGCTAAACATTTTTTTTTCTTTTAGACAGAGCCTTGCTCTGTTGCCAGGCTGGAGTGCAGTGGCGCCATCTCAGCTCACTGCAACCTCCACCTCCTGGGTTCAAGTGATTCTCCTGTCTCAGCCTCCTGAATAGCTGCGACTACAGGCATGTGCCACAATTCCAGCTAACTTTTGGATTTTTAGTAGAGACAGAGTTTCACCATGTTGGTCAGGATGGTCTCAATCTCCTGACCTTGTGATTCACCTGCCTTGGCCCCCCAAAGTGCTGATATTACAGGCGTGAGCCAGCATGCCCAGCTTGTGCTACACACTTTTAATCAACCAGATCTCACGGAGAACTCACTATTATGAGAACAGCAAGAGGGAAATCCACCCCCAAGATCCAATCACCTCCCACCAGGCCTCTCCTCCAACACTGAAGATTATAATTCAACATGCAGTTTGGGTGGCGACACCACATCAAACCATATCACCTGAGTTCTTATCACCCTCTGCCACTAAACCTTAGGCAAGTCACTGGACTTCTTTGCCTCAGTTTCTCCATCTGTCAGGTGAGTAGAAACAGTGTCTAGCATATAGTAGTTACCCTACAAATACTTTTGGATAAATCAATGAATGAATAAATGAGTGACTGTAAATACATATCTATTTCTACCTGCTTACAAACTGAAGATTAAGTATGCTACTGTGATCAAAATCCTGCCAGAGAATGAATAACCATGTAGTAAGCATCAAATATTTTAAAATTTTCAAAGAATGTAGTAGGCATGACCAAGATGCCTACCAGAATGGCTATTGCGGTATTCTAATATGACTCCCAGTGAGCTCCATCTCTTTGTATTCATACTTTGTGAATCTGGGATGAAATGCGTGATTAATAGAATATTGCAGAAGTTACAGTGTGTGATGTGTGACTGCCAAGGCTAGGTTTAAAAAAAAAATTCATGGTCACCTCTACCTTGGGTTTTGAATTGCTTCTTCCGGGGCAAAACCATCCACCATGTCAGAAGAAGACTCAGCTCTGTGGAGAGGCCTAGAAGAGAAACTGAGACCTCCCACCAACAGCCAGCACCAGCTTTCCAGCCACATGAGGGAGCCACCTTAGAAGTAGATCTTCCAGCCTCCATCAGGTCTCAGGGCAACTGCAGCCCAGCTGACATCTTGAGTGTCACCTCATGAGAGACCTAAAGGAAGAAGCATGCATCTAAACTGTTCCTCAACTCTTGACCCACAGAAACTGTGAAATAGAATAAATTTTAATTGCTGTTTTAAGCCACTGTCATGCAACAATAGATAACTATTACAAAGAAAAAAACACAACCAACCCCCAAATGGTAAGAATGTGAAATGAAGCACACAGAGGTTTTAATATTTGGTAGTCTATTTTACCCATCAGAGAATCTTCAGTATAAGAGAAATCATCCAGGTCAGCTGTTGGATACAGGTGCCCCAGGAAGCTTCACAGTGGGTACAACAACTTCAATCGGAGGTGGAGAACCCTGGCTGAGCTGGGAGAATACGCTCTGGGCATGCACTTTCTGCCTCTGTTGCGTCTCCCACAAGTCCCCAATGGAGAATAATGATCTCACACAGTGATCCAAAGAAATAGAGGATACAGTGCCAGCCCCTCAGAAAGCTGAGCCAAACTTCTTGCATTGGCCACAGGGCTGAGATAGTCCATATAGCAACTTAATGAAAATAAAGGAAAGGTACTCCTTCCTCCCTGCAGCTGCAGCCCCACTGCAGCGCACTGGCACAAAGAACAAAATATGGCCTGGGTTTCACTCCCTGTGGCCCTCCTGGTTGGCATCCTTTTCCAGGGCACAGCCAGCCCCTAGAATGATTATATTAATTGATGGGTGCACCAGATTTTGACGTTTTATCCCCAAGCCCTTCTCCCCTACTCCACCACCTCCTACAGAGATACTGGGTGATCCACAGACAGCTCCCAGACCCTGTGTCAGTACTTGGAGAAGGGTGGAGGCACATTCTGCCCACACTCAAAGCAGAGTAGGCACTGCAAAGCAGAGCACACAGCCTCGTGCTGCCTGGGACTATGCCAGATGTGTGAGCCCTGGCTCCGAGGGGCAGCCTTTATTTTTAGCAGGTAATCAGCTCTCCTTTTGTTCCTTTAAGCGAAGCCCCTCCCTTGTCTAAATGGCCCATGTAATTAGTACCTCTCTAGCTCTAATTCCCTCCCTAACTGCCTGTAATTATCATCCAGCTGACCTTTGTTCCCTTAATTGCTGTTTGACTCCTGATCCCTGAATACCACTCTGCCTTCTCGCAGTCCCCTCCCTTCTGACTCAAGGACCTATTGTATACAGTACAGTATTTCTCTTTTTCTCCCCCCTGGGGGAGAAATTTGGAATCCCCACTTCTCTGCTGTTTGAAACACCTCTTCCTGAAAACAACTCTCATTTTCAGAACATTACTTTAAACTACTTTCTCCTGCCTAGCCTTGCCGGCTTCTTAGAAATCATGTTTCAAGCCAAGAGAACTCCTTTTATAGGAGAGAAAATGGAGGCATAAAGTAATTCAGGGACTTGCTTATTATTGTGCAGCTAGTTACTGATGGAGAGAGACCACATTCTGAGGTAAAAGCTATTTGCACTTGACACTGTAGCCTGTCGGTTCCCTGCTTCTCCCAGTTGGAGAAGTCGAACTTGAACTGCCTCAGTGATCCCAGTTGCTGATCTGTACTCTCTTAACACCAGTCATGCCACTTACACTTGCTTCTAATCTCAACTCTGAGTTTCCTGAATTTGAGGAGTGCTTTTACCCTCTTACCTGCCCCAAGATACTATATAATAATAGTAAAATATATCATTTTCTGACCAACTGTCATGCATCAGGTATCATTCTGAGGTCTTACACAGAGCATTTCATTGTAGCCTCCCCTCAACTCTTTGAAGCATTATTATTTGCATCCCCTCTTCATACTCAGAGTCTTTACTCCAGCTATTGCTATTGCTTCTCCATATCTGCATTTTCAACTTTTCTCACTCTAATGGGTTATGCCCATCGGCACACAAATGTGACTATCTCCCATCTTCAAAAAGTGACCTTGTGACATACATCCCTCCGGTGATGATCTATTATTCTCTTTCCACTTACAGGAAGATTTCTCATAAAAAGTTGTCTGTATTTTGTTTACCAATTTCTCCCCTTCATTTTCCACTGAAACCATGCAAATCAGTCTTTTCTGCTTACCACCCTTTTGTCAAGGTCGCCAATGGTCAATTCTTACTCTTCATCATATGTATCAGCATAATGGGACACAGTTGACCTCTCCCTCCTTTTTGACACATTCCCAGACTTCCAGGCTTTCAAAACATCACTCCCTCTTGCTGCTTCTCCTACCTCTGCGGTCATTCGTTTTTAACATCTTGTGCTGAATCCTCCTCCTCTTCCTAGCTCAAGATTTAGATCTCAGTTTTCTCTTTCTATCAATGCTGACTCCCCAGGTCACCCCAAGTCTCATGGTTTTATATATCATCCACATGCAGATAACTACTAAATTTTTGTTTCCAGCATTGACCTTACCTTTGAAGGTCTATGACGTGCCCCCTCCCACTTCACCTTTTGCCATGAGTAAAATCTCCCTGAGACCTCCCCGGAAGCCTACCAGATGCTGGTGCCTTCCTTGTATAGCCTGCAGAACTGTGAGCCAACTAAACTTCTTTTCCTTATAAATTATCCAGTCTCAGGTATTTCTTTATAGCAACAAGAACAGCCTAACACACTGGTCAGCATTCCTTTCTGAGTATATCTACAATCTGATTATTTTTCAGACTGATTGATACTTTTACTACCCTGGTCTAAGAAGCCACCACTGTTGCCTCTATCATTAAATAGAATCCTAACTGCTCTCCCTCCTTTTCCTTGCCACCATCTCACATGGTTTATATACCACAGGACAGCCAGACCATGACAACCCTCTGCTTTAGACCCTTTAATCATCCCATCTCACTCAAAGTGAATCCCAACGTTCTTATCAATTCCTACACAGCCCTATATGACCAGCTCTGCAGTATCCCTCTGAGCTCACCTCGTATTACTCTCTCCTCCTCTCAATCTGCTCAGCCAAATTTTTTCCTTGACCTACCAAGCAAGTTTGGTCTCAGGGCCTTTAAATTTACCATTTTCTCTGCTTGCTTGCATGTATTTTTCACCACATATCTCTATGGTTTTCTCTCTTGCTTCATTTAGGTCATGGCTTTAAAATTACCTTATTTTGGCCTTCTTTGGCCACTGCTACAGACATTTGGTGGACCCTCATGATGCCCACCTTCTAGTGTCCACGCCTTTGTCTAATCCTTCCTGTAGAGTGTGGGTGGGACCTATGACATGCCTATAGAAAACAGAATATGGCAAGGTGGTGGGACAGCACTCTTATGATTATATTACATTAAATAAGACTCCATCTTGCTATCAGACTCGTTCAGAGTCTCACTCCCTTGCTGGCTTTGAAGAAATAAACACCTATGGCAGGAAGTCCAGTGACAAACAGCAAAGGGCAGCTTCTAGGAGTTTGAAGGGGACCTCTGACCTGATCAGCAAGAAACCAGAAGTCTCAGCTCTACAGTAGTAAGTAAATAAATTTTACCGAAAATCTGAATGACTTTAGAAATGAATTATTCCAGCTGGGCGTGGTGGCTCACGCCTGTAATCCTAGCACTTTTGGAGGCTGAGGTGGGTGGATCACCTGAGGTCAGGAGTTTAAGACCAGCCTGGCCATCATGGTGAAACCCCATCTTTTTAAAAAAATTAAAAAAAAGAAAGAAAGAAATGAATTATTCCTCAGATGGGCCTCTAGATGAAAACACAGCTGGGCTGATACCTTGATTGCAACCTTACAAGATTCCAAGTAATGGACTCATCTAAGTCATGTGTGGATCTTTACCCATAGAATCTGTGAGAAGATATTTTTTAAGCCATCAAGTTTGTGCTAATTTGTTGTGCAGCAACAGATAACAAATACAACCATCCTATGAAAACCTCCGTCTCCATCATCTCTATTCTCTTTTCTTGTTTTATTTTTCTCTAGATTTACCGCCATCTTTTTTCTTTTCTTTTTTTTTTCAAAGAAAGAAAGAAAGAAAAAAAAATGAAGAAGAGGAAGAAAAAGGAAGAGAAAGAGAGAGAGAGAATGGGAGTATTGCTTTCTTGCCCAGGCTAGAATGCAGTTTAATAATGGGTATTGAAAACCTCTTTTATACCGATAATTATATTTGATGTAGACAGGAAGGAATAAGTGAAGAAAATAACAAACAAGCAGCCAACCAATATTTCATTTAAACCTATGAAATGCTATGCGATTACTGAGGAGTGATTTACTTCCAATTGTGTAGTCACTTTTGGAATAGGTGTGAGGTGGTAATGTATGTTTTGTGTATTTGAAGTGGAGAGTTCTGTAAATGTTTATTAAGTTTACTTGTTCCGGGTCTGAGTTCAAGTCCTGAATGTCCTTGTTAATTTTCTGTCTCGTTGATCTTTAAAATCGTTAGCTCTTCTTGTTACATTGATCCTTTTGCCATTATATAATGTCCTTCTTTGCCTCTTTTGCTCTTTGTTGCTTTAAAGTCTACTTTATCAGAGGTGAGAATTGCATCTCCTGCTGTTTGTTTATTTGTTTATTTTTACTCTCTGATTGGTTGATAAATCTTCCTCCTTCTCTTTGTTTTGAGTCTTTGTGTATCCTTGCATGTGAGATGGGTCTGGATGCAGCATACCGATGGGTTTTGGCTTTTTATCCAATTAGAATATATATATAGGTTTAATACTGGCATTTGATGCTAGCTGGCTGTTTTGCCCATTAGTTAGTGTAAATTTTTCATTGTGTTAATGCTCTTGCTTTTTGATATATTTTTGGAAAGGCTGATATTGGTCGTTCCTTCATATGTATAGTGCTTCTTGCAGAAGCTCTTGTAAAGCAGGCCTGGTGGTGGTGAAGTCTCTAAGTACTTGTTTGTTCACAAAAGATTTAATTTTTCCTTCAATTATAAAGCTTAGTTTAGCTGGATAGGAAATTCTGGGTTGAAAGTTCTTTTCTTTAAGGATGTTAAATATTGGTCCCCACTCTTTTCTGGCTTGTAGGGTTTCTGCTGAGAGATCTGCTGTAAGTCTGATAGGTTTCCCTTTATGGGTAACCTGACCTTTCTCTCTGGCTGCCCTTAGTATTTTCTCCTTCATTTCAACCCTAATAAATCTGGCGATTATGTGCCTTGGGGTTGGTCTTCTTGAAGAATATCTTTGTGGTGTTCTCTGTATTACCTGGAGTTGAATATTACCCTGCCTTGCCAGGTTGGGAAAGTTTTCCTGAATGATATCATGAAGAGTATTTTCCAACTTGGATTCATTCTCTTCATCACATTCAGGTACACCTATCAAACGTAAATTAGGTCTTTTCACATAGTCCCATATTTCCTGGAGACTTTGCTCATTCCTTTTCATCCTTTTTTCTCCATTCTTATCTTCTCGTTTCATTTCACTGAGCTTGTCCTCGACTTCTGATATCCTTTCTTCTACTTGATCAATTCGACTGTTTAAACTTGTGCATGCTTCGCGAAGATCTCGTGTTGTGTTTTTCAGTTCCATCAATTCACTTATATCTTCTCTAAATTGTCCATTCTCGTTAACATTTCGTCAAACCTTTTTTCAAGGTTCTTAGTTTCTTTGCATTGGGTTAGAACAAGTTCTTTTAATTCACAGAAGTTTCTTATCACCCACATTTTGAAACCTGCTCCTGTTATTGGAACACATTCGTAATCTATTAAGCCTTGTTCCATTACTGATGAGGAATTGCAATCCCCTGTAGAGGGAGAGGCATTCTGATTTTGAGTATTCTCTGCCTTTTTACACTGGTTTCTTCCCTTCATTATATATTTATCCGTCTGTCATCTTTGTAATTACCGACTTTCTAACTAGGTCTCTGAGCTGACGTCCAACTTGTTGATTCCCAGCGCTGAAATCTGAGCAATCCACTGCGCCGGCCAAAATAGCGGTGTTAAGATTGATGGTGCTTTTCTGCCCGGGAATCTCCAGACTCTGCACCAAGAACTGGCGGGCTAAGGCGCCAGCAAAACCACCACGCCGGCCACAAGAGTTGCCCTGGCAACCCGTGGGGCTCCTCTGCTGGGAATCTCCTAGTCCGTGAGCAACAAATATTCGTCTGAAAGTGTGGCGTCTTCTTGTTCTCTGCGCTTTCACTGGGAGCTACGTGCCTGAGCTGCTAGTGATCAACCATCTTGGATCTCTCTCTACCTCCATCTTATACTGAAAAATTTTTCACTTGTATGTTGGCTTATCATCTTTCTCCTTCACTAAAATCCAAAAGGATTCATAACTAAATCTGCAACCTTAATGTCTGGTTTATAACATAAATTCAATAAGCATTTTTAAATGAGTGTGTGGATGAAAGAATGATTTTCCATTTTAACAGTAGCTACAGTTTTATGTGTACTGTAGCTCAATGCTTCTGTGGTAAATGACCCAAGCATTTTTCCTAATACATCATAGACCAATTCTTTTGTAAAGTGCAGTTAAAACAAATTACTACAAAAATAAAATAAAATGAAGCCAATTTTAAAATTATTAGATTCAACAGATATAAAATTACTGTCAAATTGTGATACAAATTTCTAAATGCTTACTTTCAATTTCTGTATTTATCTAATTGCAGATCTGTAATGATCCTTAGACAGGCACTGGTCCAGGGAAAATATTTTCGTCACTACTGAGCAAATAGCCAATGCTTTGACCAAACCTTCTCAGATTGTTTTTGCCATTTTCATGTGTTCTTTCTCTTAACTTGATTGTGCTCTTCCTTCAAAAGCCTGTACCCATGACTGTCCTGAGATTACTGGAACTCAGTTCCCCTGCGCAGTCTGGGATGAGGCAAAATCCAGAAATCTCGTATGATATCAGACTGAAGCTACCTTTTTTGAAACTTTGCCTGAAGTTATAGTCTTGCTAGGCTACTTCTCCTTTCCTGTTCAGCTTCTCCCTTTCCTTCATTGTTTCTCCTGGGAATACTTCGTTAATAAATCACTTGCACACAATTCTCATCTCAGGGTCCAGCAGACCTATGACAGGCATTCCACTATTACACAATGATTATAATGAGACAAGTCTCTCATTAACCATTTATAGATGGTGTAACTAAAGTACCAGCATGGAAAACATTTCAAATTTGTCATATTATGTATAGTTTACTTTTAAATGCATCAACATAAACATGGTGACAAGTATGTAGGTAATTAGCCAACTAGGAGTGGTCAGTTAAACAAATGAAGTGCCCTAAAGAGAATTCATAATCTAGAATTGGTCAGTTTGCATTTGAAGGGACCAAATCAATAGTACTAGAAAGGTAACAGTAGAGGATTTGTTAATTAGCATGAGAAGTGTTAGAAATAATTTGTCGCTGGTGAAATGAGTGTTATTTAAAATGTATAATTAGCTAATACAGTCAGCCCTACTTATGCATGGATTCTACACCTATGTATTCAAACAACTACAGATTGAAAATATTTTTTAAAAAAATGGATGTTTGTTTCTGTACTAACCATGTACAGACTTTTTTCCTTGCCGCTATTTCCTAAACAACATAGTATAACAATGACAGACATAGCATTTACATTGTTTCATGTGCTGTAAATAATCTGGAGACTATTTAAAGTATATAGAAGGATGTGTATAGGTTATATGCAAATACCATATCATTTTATAAAAGGACTTGAGTATCCATGGACTTTGGTATCCTTGGGAAGTCCTGGAACCAATCCCCCATGGACACCAAAGGGTAAGTGTGTGATAGTTGTGTATAGGCATCTCTGTTTGTGAATGAATGTGATATAAGAATTGGAAAGCACATCTTACTATTCAAAAAGCATTGCATTTCTCAGAGTATAAGAGATGGTTGTTGGAGTCCACTAAGGGTAGCACATGTTTTCAGCTGAGTCATTTTATCAGCCTTGTGTCTTGCATGTAGACTTTTTGGAGATCGAATAGCCTTCATTTATTTTATCTTCCTTCTCTTCCTTTCAGTCTAAACTGGAAGTATTACTGTTGCTATAACATTCTCAAAAATCTTGTACATTTCCCTTATATTGCACAGGAATTTATGCTATTAGGCCAGAGGACCCTCCACAGATACTCCCTGAATAATCACATTTTCAGTCTCCTTAGCCATTACAAAAAGTTGTCTTGTCCCACCCTTGGCCTTCTCTCCAGAGTGCTCTTACCTAAGAGTAAATCTCCTAATTTTAGCATCTTTTGTAATCTGAATAGACCGAGAATTTTTTAAAGCAACAAATCCTGGTTCATTTTTGCCTAGCAATTCTTTATCAAGTATCTCTTTCTTCTCATGTTACACTATAAGCACCAAGAAGAAATCAGACCACACATTCAACACTTTGCTTAGAAGTCCCCTCAGGTAAATATCCAAGTTTATTGCCTACAAATTCTGCTTTTCACACAACAGTAGCACACAATTTAGTGAAATTTTCTACCACTGTACAAGAATCACCTTTTTTTCCCAGCTTCCAGTATCTGTTCCTCTTTTTCTTCTCAGCTCATACCAGAAGCACCTTTAATGTTCATATTTCTATAAACTTTTTAAAAATGATAATACATTTATCCTCTAAGATGATATAGGCTTTCTCTGCCATGTGCCTCATTTCCTTCTCAGTTCTCACCAGAAATGATGTTAATATCCATATTTATACTCTGTTTAAGGAAATTTAGGCTTTTTCCAGCATGTACCTTATTCAACTCCAAAGGCACTTCCATATGTTTAGGTATTTGTTAAGGCAGCCCCTCCTTCCCAGTGCCATAATCTATGTTAGTTTCCTAGTCTGCTCTAACACAATACCACACACTGGATGGCTTCAAACTACAGAAATTTATTCCATAATATTTCTGGAAGCCAAAAGTCAAAACACAGTACTACTGGGACAAATTAAAAATGTCTACAGGGCCAACTCTCACTCTGGTGGCTCTAGGGAAGAGTCTGTTCCTCGCCTCTTCTAGCTTCTGGTGGCTGCCCCCATTTTTTGACTAGAGACCTCATCGTTTTAATCTTTGCCTCAATCTCATGTCACCTTCTCTTTGCTATGTGTGTCTTCTCTTCCTCTGGTTGTCTCGCATAAAGACAGTAGTGATTGCATTTAGGGCCCACCTGGGTGATGCAGAATAATCTTCCCATCTCAAGATTGTTAATTTAACCACATCTTCAGAGACTATTTTTCCTCTTAAGATAACATTTACAAGTTCCAGAACATCTGTTTAGGACCTGATATCTTCAGAGTGTTTTTATTCAGGCTAGTACCTTCACAGAGGTCAAATAATTAGTCTTAGATTTTTCCTGGATTTTTGCAGTTTCCTCCTAACTTGTCACCACACGTCAACTACAATAATTCTTTTAAATCATAAGCTAGAGTGTGTCACTCCTCTGCTATCTTACTTGAGGTAAAATCCAAAGTCTTTGTAATGGCCTGCTGTTTTCTCTGATTCCAAGTTCATGTTCTTTAATTAGGGTCCTATTTCGCTTTTAAAACCTTTTAAATGGGTGGATGGGGTGACTGTATCTACTGTTGTGGAGTCCACTCCCTAAAGAAATATCCCAGCTTTCTGCACTTTACTGGAAATAAGTGGAGAGGGGCTCCCCATATTGCTGCAAGGGACTCTGGGAAGGAGGGAACTGAGGTTGGTGGGAAGATGGCCATAAACTAAAAACCTGGAAGTGCTTATCTCTCCTGCAAGGTTATATAGTATTATTATTTTCTCCCCTCTGCTTTTCTGTAGCTTCCAAGGTTTCTGTGATGAATATGTATTAGATCTGAAATAGAAAAATATATATATTATTTGAGGGGAAATGATTACCATACAAATAAATAGCACAAAGAGTGGAACTATATTGCTTTCTCCTATTTTACCCCACATGTCTTCAATCTTGACCTCCTTTATAATGCCTATGGCTTTTTGTTGTTTCAGTCAAGTTTTTTCCTTTATGGCTGGCTTTAACATTTCCAGGATCTAACACATAGTAGGTACCTAATTATCACTATTGAAAGAATGAATGAATGTGTTAGTTGATCAATGATTTGGATTTCACACCAGATGCAAAGTGCATGACTGAGACTGTCCCTACTTGAAATGGGCTCAACCTTGATCTTGGTGCCCTATACCCTATACTCTCTCATAGCTGACTCTATTCACAGTAGTTTAGGGAAAGGATTTTGAGAGAAAATCTGGCTTTCTAGAATTCTAAATATGGTTTCGCTCAAGTGGCCTCTATTTGGTTGCTGACTGGAGTCTTTCCATCCATCCTCTGTGGAAGAGATATTGGTAATATTGGAGTGGAACTCTACTGAATGGGATGCACCCTTCCCCATCAGCTCTCTTCTCTGCCCTGAGAAAGTCAGGAGGACCTGGTCTAGATGTCATCAATGAGAGCCACACTCTGGGGCTCATAGAGGGAGACCCAGCATGAGCTTGGCCCTTGACTCTGGATTTCTGAGATGATGAGGTCAGCCTGATTGTTTTAAGAGCTTAGTTTAATTTACCTAACCTCATCCCTAGAATGAAGAGTTTCTAATCATGAAAGGAGCCCTGATGACCTTTGCTTCCTCCCAGTACAGATCCCTGATAATGATTACTCCAAAAATTGCTACAAGATGGGTTTAATTGAGAGGCAATTGGCCAAGGGGTCACTCTTCTGTCTTCATGTCCTAACTGTTTAGCATCAAACCTATTTCAGATGGAATAGGTGAGAGAAAATGGGTAGAAGCCATAAGAATAAATGCATTAGTCTGTCAATGGTCTAAACCTAGATTCCTTTTAGCTTTCATATGTATCATCCAACATCTATGAAATCAGGAGGAATGGAACAAGAGGGAGAACTGTCACCCACCATGCACAAAACATTTTACATGCATAATTATACTTATTTCCATCGATTGGGCATCTATTACATGCTAGGTATTTGGACATACATATATTCTTTAACCCTCCCAAATCTTAATGAAGCAGACAATACTAGCCCCATTTATTCATTAAGACATAAAGGGCCAAAGATCCACTTACTGTGGCTAAGATTGTTAATTGCAGCCCCCCAAAAAAAAAAAAAATTGCAGCCCAATATCTGCCCTCCTTTTCCTTCTCAGCAATAGAACTCCCACTTTTTAACAGACAAATGGCTGGCCAGAATAATGACTACATTTCTCACCTTCCCTTGTAGGTGTGTGTATGCATATGACCAAGTTCTGACCAATGAGATATAAACAAAATAAGTATGCTCTACTTTTGGATAATGTTTTTACATGGCGGAAAGCAATTTCTTTTTCTTCTTCTCCTGCCTTACTGCTGATTGGGGTGTTGCTTGTGATGACTGGAGCTAGCACAATCAATTTGCACTTTGAAATGGAAGTCATATGTGAAAATGGTAGAATAGCAACAAGATAGATGGGATTAGTGTCCCTGATGAGTATGAGCTAATATACGAGTCCTAGATAGCATCCCCTTACATGAGAGAGAAATACATCTTTATTTTGTTTAGGCAATGGTTATTTGGACATTATCCTAAATCACAGGCCCAAGATCCCATAGCTAGGAAGAGACAGAGCATGTATCTCAACCCAGGTATGATTCCAGACCTGCTGATTTCTCCAGTCTATTCTGCTACCTCCTGGGAACTCTGGGTGTTTGATAGTAATAGTGAGAAACATGACTGGTTGAGCACCGGGAACATAGCTTCTCCTTGAGACTAAGCCATTGCTTGACTTTTTCTCATGTTGATTAGAGGCAGGGGCAAACAACCAACCAATCAGTAATATAACAGAATCCACATTTCCAAATCTAGTGCTCTTCCCAGATTGCCAACCATGAAGCCACCAGTCCAAAGGACTTGTGAGTAAGTGGCAGAACCCCGATCAGAAGCTTAGTTTCCTGATTTTCAGTCTCACATTCTTTCCACCACACAAAGCTGCTTTGGTGGTGTCTGGGCCAAATTGGAGAATGTATTATCTTCTGTCATCTCTAAGGAAAACACAAAGAGATCATGAACAGACTAGAGAGAAAGTAAGACGGCAAACATCACTGTCTGATTCCTCAAGGGCAAGGATTGCGTGTTATTTATTTAGTCATCCTCAAGGCCTCATTCAAGACACAGCATATACCTAGCATTTAATGTAAGATTTTGGGGAGAAAAAAAAGGGAGATGGGTTAAAAAGCTGAAATTAATTACCCAAACTTACTTGAGTCTATTGTCTGCCACAGCATGTGGGTGGCAACAGCAATAGCTCTGATTAGGTTCTAAGCAATACACTTTATTGGGCCAGAAACCAAGGCTAGGGATTTAATAAAACATCTAAATTGACATATTGATTTATCTTGATTAGGCTTCTTGCTTTCAGGCTGTTCTGCCAGCAAAGCAATCCTGAGAGAGCACCATCCAGATCTCACTTGTGTCCCTTGCTGACTACTTGACATGTTAGCCATAGAGCCCAGGACAGTTAGGGTTAATGTCTGCTGGGTCAAACACAGTATATGCTGAGCATGGCCCACTGACAGAGGGACAGCAAAGCAATTAAATACCAACTTACTTTCCTGTCTCCTGGCTGAGCCACTCTGCACTGATCTTGGTGAGGGTACTTAACCCATCTGCAGCTCAGTTTGCTTCATCTGCAGAATGGGACATTAAATAGCACTTGTCTCATAAGAGATGTTGAAAAGATTTAATATATGTAAACCACTTAGTACAGTGTGTGCTCTATAACAAGTACTCAATAAATATGAACCACCATTGTCATCATCATATCATTATCATCATCAGCAGCAACATTATCATCATCATCATCATCACAGAGTCTGTTGATTTTTATTGTTCAAGGAAGGACAAATCAATTTCAGAGTGTTTTCCTGTGGGTTCTCATTACCCATTACCTATGAGCTTACAATTGAGACACCATGAATGCCCAGACACTTGAAATGATGCAAGATTATGCCCACTTAAAAATATCACGTCTTACCAACGTGTCAGATATTCTAATACTTTTGTTTCATTTTGCAATTTGCAATTTGTCTCTTCATCCCGCTTACACTGCTCTTCATCATTAAGCAAATCCTTACTTCTGCCCCCTTTTTTTCATCATACTTTTTCTGTTTCTCAAAGATCTTACCATTTCCTGTGGAATTTGCCACCATATTCTCTCACACTATTCTTCCATCGACTCCTAAAATCTGAAACTTCTGGTTTCTCCCTCACCACTTCCTTGAGGTTAACTCATTCTTAATGACTCAGCTCAAAAAGCACTTCTTCTAAGAAATCTTTTCCTTACCCTCTAAATCTGAGCTAGTATGGCTGACATTTTAAGTTACCAACCCAACAAGCATTCCAAGCCTCTCTTCTTCTCAGAGCACCTCTCACTCTAAAGAATGAAAAAGCCAGATACCTGCTTTCCTGGCTTGTCTTTCAGTTGAAGTAATCATGTGACCTAACTCAGGTATAGAAAACTTGCAGGGAGATCTCCTGGGAGTATTTTATGGAAAGATTTTGCTTCCTGATCCAAGCAGAGAGCATGCAAGGACCAATATATTTTGTCATTCTGCCCCATATTCTGCCATTGAAAGTGATCATGTGAGGATACTCAGAACTGCAACAGTTAACTTTTGACCATGACAAGGCCTACAGAATAGCCAAGACATAGACCCATGAACCTGTAGAGCATGGAACTATGGTATCAACCCTGGATCCACCTATGAGTACCTTCAGAACTTTTGTTAAGTAAATGATAAATGTCTTATGGTTTAAGCCATAGCTAATTGATTTTTCTGTTACTTGTAACAGAGCATATCTTAATTCACTTAGCCACCTACCTAATAGCATCCCCTCATCTGTGGCCAAAGGCACCAGATCAAGACTTTTAATTTCCAGGTCAAGCTGTATTTAACAAGCTTTGTGCCCTGAGTTGGGCTGTATTAATCCCCTAGTTAGAATAAGAATTAGAAAAGACTTCCTTTCCAATTCTTATAAAAGCACCATATAGGCTAATGGAGACACAGTATACCCTCTTGTCAGTTGTTCCTATAACACTACCCTGTGTGCCTCATCATAGCCCCTATCTCACGCTGTAATGGCTGATTTCTTTTCTGAATTCCTGACTAGAATGAGTTTCTTCAAGACAAGAAACATCTCTGATTCATCCTACACCCTCAAAGCTTAGCAAAGCGCCTCGCATGGAATAGAGCTAATAATATTTTTAGACTAACTTGAATTCAGGTGACAAATTAATTTTTGGTTGGACTGTGTTCTTATTTTTAGCTTAGGAAATGTGATCCCATATTTAGTTTAGGAAATCTGAGGACAAGGGCCCAGAGACAGATCATGCAAAGCCTGTTCAGGTAAGTCTCTCCTGTTACACAGAGTACATCTTGGTGGTGGCAGGAGCATGTGCAACTCAGTAGCAAAAGCTTGACTTCAGGCCCCATCATAACATACCACGCTTCTTTCATTTATTCACCAAAAATATTTTGAGTGCCTACTACATGCCAAGTGTGTGCCTTCCATCCTCAATCCATCCAGTTTTAGACCTATCCACCCTACCCCATAGAAGAAATGCTATCTTTGACTTATCTTGAGCATTTAATAGAGAATCCATCCTCTAAACCTCTTATTTGTGTGATTCCTCTCCCGGAAGTATTTGCATTTTTCAAAGAAGCCCAAGAGAAAGAAGCCCAATGCAGTCACAAGTTCAAATGCCTACAGAGACCAAAATACAAATAAGTGTAATGCAATAGAGAGTGATGGAAACTGGGTGATTGGAGATCTCCCATGCCCAATAAGGTTCAGCCAGTGATTGATGGATGGAAGAAGACCCCATGTAGCCAAATCTCTGATATTTCAAGAAAAGTCAAAACTCTATAGTTTGTGTGAAAATTCTCAATGTTAGGTGCTGGTAACTAATTCAAACTTTTAAATATATATCTTATTAGCCCAGCAAACTATATCCATAGTCCAGACCTATCTGTGGGCAACCATTTTAAGATCTCTGACTTAAAAGGATAAATGGAGATGTTCCTCATGATCCTGTGGTTCTGATTGGAAAAGATCTGGAATAGAGCATGAGTACAAACAGTGGTATGCCAGAGAAGGACAAAAAACAAACAAAGGTTTGCTGGAGGTCAGGCAAGAACATCACGGTGGCATGTGAAGGCAACTAGCTCCTGCTGAACACTGGAACACTGGATATTGAGCTGCTCTCTCACAGAAATAGTCTTGCTTTGATCTTCACATTGTCCTCAAAGTGAATGTGATCTCTCCATTGGACAGATGTGTAAGTAGAGAACCTAGGACTACAACTCAAGTCTCCTGACTTTCAGTTCAGGCTCTTTCCAATTGATACCATTGACCTTGCAATTAACATCTCCCATTCTTTCCTCCATCCCTCCTTTTGTTCTAATTTACTCTTCTCTAAACCTATGTAAGATGATTCATCTCCGTGAAGTTTAACTTGAGATAGCAGTTTTCTCGTCCATGAAATTGGCATATGATTGTTGTGCTTGGACTTGGTATGCACTTAATAAATACTAGCTTCCTTCATTATTATTATTATTTTCTTTACTTTTCTATTTTTCAAAGAAAGTTTTTTTTTAGAAAAATTATTTTTCTCTGCTGCTAATTCTATTCCTGGGAAAGAGTATACTTTCTGGGTCTTCCCCATTTGGAAATGATTTATAGATAATGTTGCCAAGATTCCCAACAGAAAAAAAAAGAAGGGAGGGGTGGAGGGAGAGAGGGAGGGAGAGAGGAAGAGAGGGAAGAAGGAAGGAAGAAAGGAAGGGAAGGAGGGAGGGAGGGAGGAAATGTCCATTTTCAAAGCAGAATGAGAAAGAAAATGTCCGTTTCCAACACAGAATGTAGCTTCCAGGAGAGTGTCAAGTTCTTGTGCTCACATCTCTCTTCTTAACAGCCTGGGGTGTTATGCAAGAGCCAGAAATGACCCTGAGAGCTTAATAGAAGCAAGCTGTAGGGTTCCTCTATGGAAGCCCATTCTCATGCAATAAGACCCAGACTAGAAGAATAGTATCAAAAACGATACATTTTGCTTTGGGAAATAATTCCACTACATGTTTATTTTAAAATTCACCACGGGGTCCCCCTAGTGTATTTGAAATACAATTTTATTTTCAGAATTTAATTAAAAATATGTAATTCTAGAGCCAGGATGAATTGCTGAGATAAACTTCTTTGCTTTATGGATGAGGGGAAATGAGTCCCAGAAAGAAGGGACTAGCCCCTATGTAATACAGCCAGATGTGGCAAAGTCAGAAATAAATTTCTTGTTATTTCTTTTCTTGGTGGGGGGTTGTTGTTATAAAGATATTGAGCCAAAGTACTAGAGTTTTGGGATGGGAAGGAATCATACCTATCTTTGGGATGGGAAGGAATCATACCTACCAGCTAATAATGAAAGCAACAGTAATAGCTTCTCTTGGGCACTCACCATTGCCAGATACGGTGTGCTGGGTGCTGGAGAGACCACAGGGAATAATTCAGATACAATGTCTTCTCTTATGGAATGTACAGTCTGTCTTCATATTACAGAAACACCAGCATGATGGATGATTTGCCTGAGGTCACTCAGCCTGTTATCAAGGGACATCAGAACTAGTATCCAGGTTTCCAAATGTCCAGTCTTGAGATTTTTGCAATATACTATGCTGTCTCCTAGGAGTCTAGGATGTACTTGAGTTAAGGAAGAAACACAGGTGTGTCCTACCTAGGAATTAAGGGACCCAGAATTATGAGATCCACTTCACTGGGCCCAAAGATTTTACGATAACAACACTGGTTAAGTGAATACTGTTGCCATTCAAATCTCAGCTCCTAAGTCACCATTTCAGACACAAATGATTCCTGACAATGCAGTAGACATCTTCAGTGATCACCCAGACAAATAGCTTCCTCTTTGAACTTCCAGTCACCCATCAGCACATTACATTTCTTTATTCCTTTCTTAATATCTTTCATTATAGATATTGACATATATATTGACCTATTTATATACTTATTTCATGTTACGGAAATGCCTGTAAGCAGAACTCTATGTACCTTGTGTAATATTATAACCTAGCAGCTAAACAGTGCCTGGCTCATAGTGGGTGTTCTATAAATATTTACGGGGTGAATGAGTAAATGATGGTTCTTTATTTCAGCCATTGGATTTATGCTGGCTGCTGTGACAGAGCCACCCTGTTACTCAGCTCTCTATCCCTTAGCAGCGTCTCCTAGTTGAGAGCCAGTATCAAACCCAGAGGTGGAAAGAGTTGGGTGGGAATATTCTTAACATAAATGTTCACTGCCTGTCAACCTTCCTGCTGAATCCAGCAACCTGTTTCCATTTCAGTACGGTTCTGGGTTTTGTTTGTTTGTCTGTTTAAGACTACATCTGTAGAACTGAGGAGTATTAGAGTGATTTCCATATTAGCCAGTTCCTTTCCCCACTCTTGCCAGTTTACATGAAGTGACAGTAGTTATTGTGTAGCATAGGTACATTATGGCTCTGAAGTCAGTTCTTAGATGTCACCCATTCTGCGTTGTTTCTGCTTGTTGCTCCAACAGAATGATTCTCTCAGGAGAAAAACTAGGATTTTTAATAAAAGCACAACACTGTAAAAACTGTTTTAAGGGAAAGTCATTTTTTATGAGCTATGCTAACTGCCAAACTGCTGAATACATTCCATTGCTTTTTCAATACTTTGTCCCTTCCTGGTGTCACTGCCATGTGGGGAGCCTGTTGTATGTCTCTTTGGATCCTGCAGCCTCAGCATAGACCTTGTGGCTAGGAGATGCTTAATTCATGTTGGCAGAACTTGAGAAAATAAACATGTTTCCCTATTTACACCTGGTAAGAGATGGCAGCTGCCCATATTTGCTGCCCTAGCCTAATCTCTTCAACTTGGACTTAGCAAAGAAGTCAATTCATTGTACTAGCATCTTGGAAATTACTGTTTTATCAAAATTTACCCTTTTTATATCCCATTTATCCATGAGATTTTTTAAAACTCCATCCTATATGCAATGTAAAAACTTAAATCTTTAAGTGACACAAAAATCGTGCTTTCTATCAATAGTTTTCAATAGAAGCAGTCCCACCCCTGAGGTAATGTTTTGGAAAATTGTGGAGACATTTTTTATTGTTATAATACCTTGAGAAAGAAATATCAGCATTTATTAGACAAAGGTCAGGGATTCCAGGTAATTTGAAAACTTTAATATAATCTTGCCAAGTAAAAATCTGTTAGTGTTCTACATAATTTTCTAATGTTCCACTCATTATTCATATATGTGAAAAAGAAACCTGTTTATCTGAGTCTAATATCCAATTCCATTTTGCATATATAAAAATTCTTTTATTTTTGAGGTTTTAATATACACTAAATGTTCCAGGAACACAATTTCCATGTAAATCAAAAGTAGTTTGTAATTAAAAAAAAAATAACTCTACTAAAAGTTGTTCGCCATTTTTAAAACTTACATGATGGAAGGTGACATCACTCATGGAATTTAAGAATGACACCTGTGTCTGTCTGCATGTATTACATTCCCAGAGATTCTTTGTGTCACTGCAAGTTTCTGACTTTTGCATAATGTCTTCTAGTGTGCTTACATACTAGCAATCCCATAGTAAAATATCTATCATGTTATCGTTTACTTTTCTTTTAATTAGTCTTTTCCTCACACTTAAAACATTACAATTGATTTTTTGAAACTGTGAGTATAGGCAGATTTTCATTTCAGGACAGGAAAGGTTATATTACAAAATACTTATTATAAGAAGGGCATGTTGAGTGTTATTGGTTGAGGCTAAATACCTTACAGAAACTTTTTTATATATCCCAGATCCTCTACTAATAGTTGGAGGTACCAGGATGAACAACACAAATGTCTGTCTTCATTGTGTTTACAGTCTAGTGGTGAAGATAGACAGTAGGCTATAATTGTTCCAGTGAAGATCACTTGACTCCATATGTGGCATCAGGAAGGAAGATGCAGGTGCAATGGGAACAGATTATAGAGGAGCCTAATTTGGTTTGTAAAGTTGGTGGTTTCTTTTAAGAAATGGTGGTTTCTGCTGAGTCCTAAAAGATACAAGATACCTGGAAGAACACAGGTGGGATAGAGCTTTCCAGGCTGACAGGACAACATGTGTGAAAGCCCTGAGGTATTCAAGAAGCAGAGAGAAAGCTGGTGTGGCTCAAACATACAGAATTAGTGAGGGAAAGTGTGATGTGAGATGAAACAGCACATGTGTTATGTTAACCAGAGGTCTCGAAGTTGTTTAAAAAAAATTAAACAACTAGAAACCTCTGGAAGATTTGGAAGATGACCTGTTCAGCTTTGTGTTTTAGAACAATCACTCTGAATGTGGAGTGGAGAATCAATCAGAGATAGGCAAAGGGGTTGATCAGTTGGTACTGGAACATGGTGAAAATAAACGGTTAGCTTTGAAATCCATGGGGAGATAAAATCCATGGAATTTTGTGACTGATTAGATATGAAAGTGGGGGAGAGGTAGTTGCCAAAAATGTTTCCTGGATTTGGTTGTGAGCCACTGAATGGGGTACTGATCAATGAAATGGCAAACACAGGCTGAGCCAGCAGAGCTGGTGAGATAAGTAGTGACCACATTTACCTTCACAGCAGCACTTCAGATGAGAAAAAATGAAGTTCAGAGAAATTAAATGACTCCTTAATTTCACCATTAAGGATAACACTGATCAGATGGGAAGTTCAGACTGCCTGATTACAAAGTCCCAAGTTCTTTTTCTACATCAAATTTGTTGCAATATGTTTCCTGTCTTCCAAGAAGTTATTGTCACTGATTATTTTGGGACATAGGTACCAAAGACATGTCTACAAATGTCCACCAAGCTATACCTCAAATGACAAGTTTGTTAGATGTCATCATTCAATACCATGAGACATCACAAGGCAGCGGAGCACAGCTGGCTGGAATAATCAGGGAGGGCTTCACCAAGAAGCTGGCTCAGGAGATGTGTGATGAAGGATGGGCAAAATTTTAATAAGTGAGAAGGCCATCTATGTAGACAGTGAGCTCATGTGGAAAAAAAGATACCATGGGAAGCAATGGCTTCAAGTATAGATGAAAGCCATTTGCCATCTTTGAGTCCCTAGAACTTGGTAGGTGCTCAATAAATATTTATTGAACAGATACTGAGTTCAGAGCTATTTACAACTATCAGCAAAAATCATTTTTATAAAGTAGAGATTAGCCTCTTGGAATGACTTCACAAAAAATGCTTTCAAGAAACAAGAATTCCAGGTTGGGTGTGGTGGCTCATGCCTACAATCCCAGCACTTTGGGAGGCCAAGATGGGAAGATTCCTTGAGGCCAGGAGCTCAAGACCAGCTTGGGAAACATGGTGAGACCCGCCCCTCTCCATATCTAAAAAGAAAAAATTAAATTGAAAAGAAGGAAAAAATCCACAAAAATTCCTTAACTCACCCATTGTTTTTCCAGATTCTTTGTTCTTTATCAAAGCATCACTACTGACCTATCCCTTCCCCGAGCCCACTGATGTTCCAGCCACCTGTTCCCAGTTGGATTGTCTTCCTGTTCCTTTTGAATGCACTTCCGAAGTAACCCAGCTCTATTTTATAGTTTAAATGTCTGTTCTTGTGTCTGCCTTACAATACTAGCCATTCTTTCCCCCTAGTTTATGTTCTCAGTGACTCATTTAAAATTTTGCCTAATTGGATAAATGAACATTTATGCTTCTGAGAAAATGGTGTAGGATGGTGAGGCCATTTGCTCACTAGAGAATTTTTGATCTATACAGATCCATTTTTCTCAATCTAGTGGCAATAACATTTGAAGCGTCCCCCTTTTTCAGCTCTTTGCACAATTTTGACCACTACTGTTTTATGTATAGGAGGACACAAATTACTAAAAGGATCAGAAAAAGGAATGGAATGTCTAGTTAATTTGATATTCTAGTTATCTTAGGAGAAATTCCAAATACAATTTGTTTTCTAAAAAAAGTTTAAACTTTTTAAAAATAAAATATTGAGTCTTGCTTTCTACTTTAACAATAGCATACAGCTATCCCAATAGAATCTTAGAAACTCAGATGATTGATCATTTCCCAGAAACCTGAGTTATTCTTTTGAATGTCAATGCACCTTGCCCAAGGAGATGACCTAAGTATGTATTCACCCTAGGACCTAGCTTTAGATGCCTTCCATCATCAGTTAGCAATGTTTCTCACTAAATCTCCAATGTCTGCCTATTTTTTTTGCCACCTATGAGAGAAAAATCTTCCCACAACTTGAAATTTCTACAGTCTGCTTTTTAATTTTCATATTCATAATTGCATTCCTGGTTTAAGGAGTTAATATTGGAGTTAATAAATATCAGTCCATGAACTCTTATCCTAAATACCATAGTGGATGTTCTTACCATCTACATTATTCCCAATCTAAAGATAGTGCCAGTCCAAATTGGCACCTGTTGTTCTTGTTACAAATATAGATTTTCATATATGTATCCTGCCTACAAGATTGTCTTGCAACAAAAAGGCAACTTGGAAGCATTTAATGTAAATTCTGGCAATGTCAGCATAGCTGGTAGCAAAAGCAATAGTTTCACTGCTGTTCTTCAGCTAAGATAATGGAGCAGAACAATCTAGAGATACACTGTCAAATCTAAGCTCTACCATGAACTAAGGTGACCTTGGGCAAATCACCTTGATTTTCTTTGAATCACTTCTCATGTCTATAAAATAAGGGGGGTGGATTAGATCACTTTTAAGACCTTCGCTTGCTAGCAGATTCTAAATCTGAACTGCCTTATTCCTAATTTGGGGAACAATTTCTCATTGCCTCTTTCATTTCAGCACTATCATCCAAGGCACCCTATATAAAGACTGATAGTATTTTGTTGTTATTTTTTTCCGTGCTTTAGCACTATTAAGTGGGGTGACTCACAGGGCTGGGTTCCAGCCGGGGGTTCAGAAGCTATTCATTTCTAAGGAGGGAGGGGCTCTGAGACTGTGAGGGAGGAAGAAAAACAAGGAGCATGAGTTTGCCACTCCCATCTGGTTGCCTCCTCTTCTGATTCCCATGAAACACACAACAGGCAAAAATAAGACCCTCTGAGCATAAAAGGCCCCCATCCCCAAGGTTCCAGACCTTCCTGAGAAATAAGGACCTTTACCCTCAGGGAGTCAAGTGGCACAGTAAAAAAGGGTTCTTCGGAGAAATATTTAAGTGGTATTTGTCATGTTGTTTGCTATTGGGTGCATATTGCAAATCCTCTTTTACTGGCTCTCTACTAATGAACTTGTGCCATATTTACCCTGCAGGAGTCACTTTGCAGTGACTGTCTCCTAATGTTTATTTTTAATAGTTTTTCTGATTATAATAATAATACATATTTAATGTGGAAAAACAAGAAAAGTTTAAAACAAATTTTAAAAAAATTATCCACAATGTCACCATCAAGCATTTTGGTGTATTTTATTACAGTTTTATTTCATATGCATAATTGTAACCCAGACATTGGCTGTTTCTTCTTACTCTTTTTGAGCCTGAAATAGGCTACACAAAAGCTTTCTGTGTTTTTCAGAACTCTTCCAAGTAACAGAAAACTCACCTCCAATTGTTGTAGCAGAAAATAAAATTTATTGGATCACAGGAAATTTCAGTATAATAATCTAAGTATCCATCCACAGGAGAAGGAATAAATACACGATAGTATATGCATACAAAGAAATGTTATAAAGCAGAGAAAATGAGAGAATTAAAACTATACATTGGAATATAAACAATTTTACAAATATAACATTGAATAAAATAGAGCAAATTGTAAAATAATGCATATACTCTAACATCATTGTATATATAATTATTTAAGGATACATACAAATGTAGCTCTAGAATACATGTATATCTAAAAAAAGGAAAAAGGGAGATTGGAAGAAATAAACCCCAGTTTGAAAACGCATGGACATGATTGTGATTAGTAAGAAGTGAAGAGAATGCTTTAACCATGTTGGTGATATTTTATATCTTATTTGGGTGGTGAGGCACATCTAAGCTTTATTATACTAATTCTATACATTTTTTTAAATCTGAATTATTTCATAGCATATTTTTAAGAACCATCGCCCTCTCCTGCACACACACATCACATTCCAAAAAATGTTTAGTGATAATGCTAGCATTTGGTATGGCTGTATTCCTGTCTGTTTATCTCTCAGCTCCATCTTCCTCCAGGTTAACTCCATTTATAAGTAAGCTCCCTTTTTGTGGTGGTAAGAGGGATAACAAAAAGTTTTAGGTTGATATCCTCACAATTCTGGCTGATATCCTCACAGTTCTGGCTGATAAACTCATATTTTCCCCCTCAAAAATCTAGGGGAGCGGGGGGAGAGAGAGAGAGAGAGAGAATACCACTCTTTCAACAGTCTCAGGAAGAACAGCATGGTTCCATTTCATGGAATTCCATGACCATCCTTGAACTGATCACCTTGAGGGAGAGACATATGATGTTTTCATTCGCCTGGCCTGAGTCACTGTACTCATCCCTGGATTCGGGGGTGAGGAGGTGGGTCAGTAACACCAAAACCATGTGGACTTGGAGGGAAGGATGAGAGGTTGCCCAGAAGAAAACCAAGGTGTTTTTAGCAGAAGATGAAATAGATTCTAGATGGGCATAAACAACAGATGTCCACTCTAATTAGTGAAAAACAGATAATTTACTGAAGATACCTTAAGGGATGTGGAAGAGAGGATGTACAACAAAAAGCCTACAGCAAACAACTTGACAACACCACTTAAACATTTTGCCAAAGCCCCGTTCTCACTGTGCTGCCTCTTACCCAACCACCATCTCCCCGATGTCCTTCCTCCCTCTCTCCTGTGTGACACAGTAGACTTCCTAGCTGCCCTCTCTCACTTAGGCAAAACAATGCTGTGGTACCCACAGATGTGCATATTTTCTCTATCTTCTGATCAGCAAATCCTACAATCAACAGAACACACCTCTTTAGAAAGCAGAAGAGTTTAGGGATTATGGTTTATTACTTGAATATACTCTTGGGGGTCTTATACCCATCCAAGCAACTTACCAAAGCACAGCTTCTATATGTCTGCAGTGTTTTAACCCAGAGAAATATTCATACCAGCTGGCAAAAGGATGCTTTTTTCCCTATTGTCACCTATATGCTTATTTACAGAATAGAGATTATTTTATGGTTCTGTGCTCTGCTTTTGCATTTTTCTCATCATTAATTATTCCACTAAAATTTTATTTTTGTAACAGTTATCTAATTTAACCTGAATATATCACAATTTTTAAGGCAATCATCTATTGTTGGGTAGTTAGGATGTTTCCATTTGCTCTCATAAGTAATGTTGACATTAACATATGTTCTTAATAGTTATGCTTTTCTCTGAGTGTTGCCTTAGGATCTATTCCATGAATTGAAATTTCTTAGCCAATGAGGTGTAAACACTTTTATAGCTTTTGATATAGTTTGCCAAATAGCTCTTCAGAAGTACTATAACCACGTACCTTACCTTAGCAGTATATGAGAATGGAATAAAGTCATTCTTATTTCTGAGGATTTCTTTCTGTGCCCTTTCATGCAATACCTCTTGGGCTCTGAAAAAACCATAAAGAGTCGTTGTAAAGCAAGGATGGTGACATGGTACTTCTCCCACTGTATTAAGTGTTAAACCCTTCCAGGGTAAAACGTAGCATACAGATAGTGATTATGCTCTTCTTTGCCTTTTTTTTTCTTTTCATCCACCCAGTTTCTCAACCCATTCTCATAAACTAATCTTTATTCCCCCTTTTCCTTGCCACTCCCATATTTAATTTTGAATCTACTCCAATCACTTCTACTTCCAGCATATATCCTGAATTTGCACGCTTTTCTTTATCTCCTTGGTTGCCATGTTAGGTCAAGCCACCATGAGCTCTAGACTAGAATATTAAGATAGCCTCCTAACTGATTTCTAGTCTATTCTCCAAGTAGCAGCCAAAGTGATCTGTTCAAAACGTAAAGCAATGAAGGCATCCCTCTGCTGAACAGTCTTGGATAGTTCAGAATAACTGGAACCCTGTTACCTCTCCAGCCTCATCCAAATCACCTTCCTTTACTCCCAAGGCTTCAACCACACTGGCTCCTTTCTGCTCTGAAAGCTCTTTAATGTCTTATACCTTAAGGCCTGTGACTCCCTAGATCTTTGCATGGCTAGTTTCTTTATGTCATTCAGATCTCAGCCCAAATATTCCCTCCACAGTCAGTCTTCTCTGGTATTCCAATCTTGTCTTGTCTCCTCCAGGCACTTCCTTAGCACTTCACCCTGTTTTATTTTCTTCATTGCACTTATCACTGTCTTAGTTAATCCTGATCTTTTGGTTGTTGTTTACTTATTTATTGCTTGTATCACCCATGGAAAGTACATAAGGGCCAGGGATTTTTATCTGTCAGGTTCACCACTATATCCCAAAGCCTTGAATAATGCCAGGCACATAATAGATATTTGTTAAATACATGGCTTCCTCCATCCCTTCCTTGTTTCCTTCTTTCTTTCCTCCTTCCTTCCTTTTTCCCAACTGCCACTGTTTTGATTCAGACCTTTATTGTCTGTTACCTAGAATTTTAAAAGTTCTTACAACTCGTGGAACCCTCTCTCACCTTTTTCTGCACTGTACTGCCAGAAGTGCTATTCTAAAACACATCTCAACATGATGCTTTATAACTTATGAAAGAAAGAATAGCTATCTTAGCATGATTTTTCAAGGCCCTCTGCACTTTAATCCAACTTAACTTCTCTGTCTTTTTTTCCCAAGGACTACAATTCCCATTCCCTACCCTAACACACAAACACTCACACCAGATTACTCATGGTTCCTAAAGTTCTTCCCCCTCCTGGCCTCCCTAACTATTCTCATGCTGTTCCATTAGGATGACCATTCCCTACCCACCAAAATGCTGCTCATTTCTCAAGGTCTTTCTCAAATACAGCCTCTTCCAAGAAAATTGTGTTGCATCTTTGAGCCAAAATGAATAGCTTCTCTGTAAGACAGGAATGATGAAGAAATGAATAGCTTCTCTGTAAGACAGGAATGATGAAGAGATTCCAAATTAATTGGTGCCTGCTTCCTGAGGAGGATTTGAGAATTCTAAGGTTGCACTCAGGTTATGGGAGAAGAAGTTCTGTGATCAATTAATCATGTCTGTTTTGAGCTTCGGAGTAGAAGTTGTGGTATACATATTTACTATTCTTGCTCAAAGAATTTGCATTGTAAAATATAATACTTCACCTTGGGCATGTTTCTTTCATGCTTTATATAATATTTATTGATTCACATTCTTCCTTTGCCTTTGGATTGTCAGAAACTTAAGTTTAGTCTGCATGATACAGACGAAATATGTTCTTATTGGATTTGGTCTTTTTCATAATGGTCTTCCAGTATGGACCAAGGGAGACAATGGAGCTGGAAAACAGGTAATAAATGAAGAGTTGTAGGGAATTGGCTGAAATGTAATTCTATCCCCTGACTCTTGGCTGACCGATGATGGTGACATGAAAGTGTGGTTTTCTTGAAAAAAAAAAAAAAAAAAAAACACACAAAGACTGAAATCAGATGTATCATGGTTCAAATACCAGGTCTGCCACCTCTTAGCTGCCTGAACTTTGGCAAACTCCTTAATCTCTCCAAACCTTAGTTTCCTTAACTGAAATGAGAGCTACCATACCCATCTCACAGGATATTGTGAAGATTATGAAGAGAAAGTGTATAAATCAACAAGCCTATTGTGTGGGGCCTCACTGGCTCTTAATAGATCTTGGATCCGTTCTCTTCTCATTGGTTACATGAGTGTTTGATGGCTCTTTGACCTAATGTGGAGAAGCCTGCAGTATCTAAAAAGAGAGAGAAAGAAAACATGCTGGCCAAATCCCCAGACACAGAAGATGCCCAGCACAGACCCAAATGAGGATCCAGAGCTTAGACCTTCTGAGACAGGATTTGGCAATAAAGGATTATGTTTTTGTGAGTTCTACCTCCATCCTACCAGGCACCCTTTTCTTTGCTCCCCCACTTCTCTTTTCATGAAATAACTAGGCTATTAAGTGACATCAGCACATTCAATACCTCAAGGAAATTCCCCACCTGCCCATGAGCAAGGCTCACTTGAGGCTCTGGACAGCCAGGGAGGAAGGGAGGCAGTAAAAATAGCACACATGCCAATCTATTTCCTGAGCGCTCTCCTCTGGAGCTTGCGTTACCTGTGAATTAGTCATAACTCTGTCACACTTAACTTTCTGATCATAAGAATAGAGCCATTTCCATTTCCCATCTCTCTGTTGGACTTCTAATTTAAAATACATGCACACACATCCCCCCTACAAAAAAAAGTCTGCTCTTGAATCAGATGTTCTTATGTCTCCCATGCTTCAAACACAGGCCCTCCCTTGCCCCCACCACTCATGCATTTGCTCAAGAGAGAGGCCAAGAAAATAGGCAGCTGTTAGCGCTGATTAGCATGTATAGCTAACTCTAATTCTTCAAATAGTATTCCCAATGGCTTGCTGCATCACTGAAAACTGGGGCATGAAATGTAAGTTACAGAAGGACCTCAGGGAGCCTTCATTTTACAGATGGGAATACTAAGGTCTGCAATAGCAAAGATTTTCCCCCGGTGAGACAGAAAGGCAACAACAGAGTAGATTTCTAGTCCAGCATTTTTCTATTATCCCATATGCAAAATCACATAGGCCTTCAATATATTTCCCATTTTCACCTAACACTACTTGGGAAAGGAAAATGAGTTGTTAATTACATGTTACCTACGGCTAACATTTACTGAGCACTTGCTATAGCACCAATTACTCTAGGTGCGTTATTTTATTTGGTCATCTCTAGAACCCTGGTGGCTTAGTTATTATCTCTATTTTATAGCTGAGAGAGTGGAAGATTAGAAAGAGTGGATAACTTGCCAAGGGTTCTGTAGCTGTAAGGATAAAGTAGGATTTAAAAACAAAAAGTTTAATTTTAGGGACCTAGCGCTAAACCATTACTACCTGATCCTGCTTCCTTACTAAAAGACCTTTCCTAGTGGCTTAACCTTCAGGATCTTCAGACATCTAGTAGAAACCAAATTGGTACAATGGAAAATGCACAGGGCTGGAGGTCAAGGTCAGTGAACAAGCTAAGTTAGTGCAACTGGTGCATTGCCAAGGGATGTGGGGAGGTGAGAGGCTCACCTAGGCTCTGTACTGCTAGCATTGGAAACAGTGGGAAGCACAGGCTTATGCCATTGCCCTGCACCTGTTTCATTGTCTGATCTGCAAGAACAGACAGCTGACTACTAGAGCAGGGCTCAATCAGTTGCAGGGTTTCCTTGGTTTTCAAGGGTAGCTGCTATGGCTGTGCCCAGGACTATGAAAACTTCATTACCCAGGATGCTGAGACACCTGTTTTCTTTGATCTGGGTATTCTCTCTAAGGAAAGAAACATTTTATTCCTCTCACCCTTTCTTCACCCTGCCAGTGGACCTCATCCTTGCTTTGAACTGTTTCTCCTGCTTTCATTAGAAAAGAAAGAAGTTCTTCTGGATCAATATAAAAAAAAACAGAGCTCTGCTTTGGCCTTGACTGTACAGACCAGTTTTGCTGGTTTAACCACTTATCAGGGAGTCTGCAATTTAATTTCATTCTGTCATTTATTTATCTCTCCATTCTACCACTTCTTCTCTCTGGCCCTGATCCCCATCTTCCTGAAGCAGCTGGATTGTTAGAACAGTAGAATGACCTATCAATCCTAAGATTGCCACTTGGACACTTTGGGCTCCTCCTACCTTTTGGTGAACAGGCTAAGAAGGGAGTTATAATGTTGGCTGTGGTGATTGACCTGCACTATCAAGATGAAATCAGTCTACTACTCCACAGTTGAGATAAGAAGGAGTATGCGTGGAATACAAGAGATCCCTTGGGGAGTCTTAGTATTACCATGCCCTGTGATTAAGGTCAATGGGAAGCTACAACAGTCCAATCCAGGCAGGACTAAAAATGACCCAAACTGTTCAGGAATGAAGGTTTGGATCACTCCACCAGGAAAAATCTACAGCCTGCTGAGGTGATTTCTGAAGGCAAAGGGAATATAGAATGGATAGTAGAAGAAGGTAGTCATCAATAGAAGCTAAGACCACGTGACCAGCTGCAGAAATGAGGATGGTAATTATCATGAGTATTTCCTCCTTCTTTTGTTAAAAACATGTTTGTGCATGTATACACTTGTATGAAGAAAAAGATATTTATTTTATTTCCTTTTTCCTTTATCATGTGACATAAGATTTTTTTACTTCCTATCAGCATTTAAGTGTTGTTAACTTTGTGTAATAGCATTTGGATTGGGCAGTGGTGTGTTTCCAGTTATATGAAGGATAGTTGTATTATGTTAGGCATAATTATAATCGTATCATTGTCTTTATTTGGATATTATGTACGATCTCAGGAGATGTGTATAGATTCAAGTTGACAAGCGTTAGACTTATTATGGTTGTTACTGAATGTCAGTTTGATTAGATTGAAGGATGCAAAATATTGATCCTGGGTGTGTCTGTGAGGGTGTTGCCAAAAGAGATTAACATTTGAGTCAGTGGGTTGGGAAAGGCAGACTCACCTTAATCTGGCTGGTCACAATCTAATCAGCTGCCTTCATGGCCAGAATAAAAAGCAGGCAGAAGAACATGAAAAGACTAGACTGGCTTAGCCTCCCAGCCTACATCTTTCTCCCGTGCTGGATGCTTCCTGCTCTCAACATGATCTCAAGTTCTTCAGCTTTGCGACTCAGACTGGCTTCCTTGCTCCTGAGCTTGCAGATCCTATTGTGGGACCTTGTGATTGTGTGAGTTAATACTCCTTAATAAACTTGTGTGAGTAAATAATAAACTAAAATTGTGTGAGTAAATACTCCTTTTTATATATATGTGTGTGTATATATATATATCCCCTATTAGTTGTGTCTCTCTAGAGAACCCTAATACAGGCCCTTACCTTTCCCACTTGTTAATGGGTGTGGGCTGTAATGAAGCTGCGTTTACTGTAGACATGCCTGGCTATCATAGGCTGCCTTCCTCAGGCTCTGGGTTTTGATAGTAGAGTAGGCACCATTATGGAGGCAACAACCCAGACATTATGCTGGTGTAAGGAAAGGACTAGTGGAGAAGGGTGAAACAGTCAGGGAGCAACCCCCAGGAAAGATGCCAAAGAGGAGAGGGGTCACAGAAGACCATGGAGAACACAGAAGGGCAGATTTTGTCATAAAATGTTTTCTCTTTGCTAAATTTCAGGGAAGGTGCAAACAGGGCTTGGGTACTTGGATTATTAGCCACCCCCATTCTCTGACATCTTATATTCTCAGAACAACCAAGAACACTTCTTCATTGACAGCACTGAGAAGAATGAGGAGGAAATGTCAAGGCCTGCTTTGCTAGAGACAGGTAGTTTTGAATTCTGAAAACCACACAGACACACACACATTTGTCTTTAATGGTGCTTCAGTAGGAATTTTACCTAATAGTTCTGTAGCCTAATATGTCCTCTAGAAAACTTCCTGGAGCAGTGGAGATGCAATTCCTATCATGAGGTTAAGGAAGCAGGTTTATTCACGAAATTAGGATTCAAAACTACCTAAACAAGCTCAAACAGATGGCAGGAAGGAAAGGTAGCAAAGATAAACATCAAGTCCAGCATTTGGATCCAAAAGTTAAATTTCTCACCATACAGAATCCTTGCAGCAGATCCCAGGAAACAGGCTCCAAGGTGGACAACAGCCAGCAGTTCCACACACCAGCTTGGGCTGAGCTAATGGAAGAATGTTTGTGTTTGTGAATCAGGCTGGCACAAAAGTGTTCAAGAGTAGAATCCTCTGCTGTACAGAAGACTAAAGTTAGATTCTCAGATATGTACTCATACATATTATCTACAAAGGCAGCCCAGAGTGTAGTGGAAAGGAGTTGGACGGATCTAGATTCAAAGCCAAGTCCAACTTGCTACCTTAGAGAACTTGGGCAAACTACTTCTGAGCCTCTGTTCTTGAGCTGGCCCCAAATAAGCTTCCCTTGCCTGGTTGTTGTAAGTAATAAAGATAATGTATGGCCACACTTCTCAGATTAGGTTGGCAAATTCCTAGGAGTATTTGGCAGTATGATTGGGAGTATGGGAGGCCATGGCATAAACACAAGGCATGTTCCCAGTGTTTCTATTTTACTCAATGGCAAATCATTTACAACCTATTTTTACATTAAGCCAAACAGGGAGCTATTACTGAGTAGAAAGGAAAATCCGATGCCATTTTTAAAGCTCAAATGGTATAGAACGTTCAAGACAGCAGGCAGCTTCTGCATGGTCTATGCCCTTCGTTTCTTAGAAATACACATTCACTTTCTCTGTCTTCAGGGTATGTCAGCAGAAAATATGAGAAGCTTTGGTGTGCATCCAACACCTCACATAGGTTTTAGTACATAGTAAATGTTCAATAATTAGTGAGTGTCTCTATTTGGAATTTGTGAGATGTGATCATCCCACTGGCTCTGCACTGGTCAGACCACATGTGTGTGTAGTGTTATGTCCAGTGAGAAGCATCCCTTTTAAAAAAAGAGACAGAAACAAACTAGAGTGTGTCTAGACTAAAGGGTAATATAGTAAGTGGTCTGAAAACTACAATATCTGAGGAATGATTCTAGTAATTGTCTCTGAGGTGTTCTTTAGCTTGCAGAAGAGAAAAGAAACAAAAGAGATTCTTCCAATATTTGAAGAGCTAGCAGGAGGAAGACAGAAGAAACATTCTGAATAAGCAGACCACCAACCAAGGTGAAATAAATAAGGGGAAAGATTAAACATCTGTAAAAAGAAACACTTTTTAACATTGGAACTCTCTGGCAGTGGGAAGTAGATTATTAAGAACTCAGGCTCTGGAGTCAGACCACTGGGTTTAAATTGTGACTTTGACCCATAATAGCTCTATGATTTCAGGCAAGTTAAATCTCCTTGGCTCAGTTTCCTTACCTGTAAAATGATGATAATAATAAGACATTCAACATAGGATTGTGGCAAAGATTAATTAAAACATTTAAAGTGTCTAGAATAGTGCCTGATACATAGTTATTGCTTAATACCTTACTTCATGCAGAAATTGACTGGAGTTACACATTTAGAAGTCATCAGGGTACAGGGGGTACTTTAAGCCAGGGATATTAGAATGCATTCAGCTGCAAGTAGCCAAAAATCCAACTAACAATAGCTTAATGTATTAATAAAGCCATGTAATGATCTTGCATAGTTGGGATCATGGAGCTAGTTGGTTCTGAGGTTAATCCAGAGTTCAATGATGTCATCATGGACCCAGGCTCCTTCTGTTTTTTATTCCGCCATTTTCTGCATGTTGACTTTTTACCCCCAGGCTCATTGCCTCATGGTCTCAAGATGGCTGCCACAGCCCAAACTCCATGCCCTCACCCAGCCAGGTTCAAGGAAAGAATATTAAGCAGGGAAAATAGATTTGTGCTTTGTGAGATTCTTTCTGATCATATGAAAAAATAATTCCTCTTAGAAGACCTCTAGCAAATCACTAGTGAAGGAAACTGCGATTGATATTCCTTCTTAGACTCACCATGATGTTACCTCAGATCTGAGGTAGGAATCTACCTTCTCTAAAATCGACAGATCTCTATTCCTAAGAGCTGAACAAAATTTAGCTGTCACTTGTCACATTTAGGCAACATATTTAAGGGACTAGGAGAAGGAAAATAGACAGTGCAAGATAATGAGAAAGCATATCGTGGAAGTTGGAGGAAAAGGAGGGAGAAGTGTCAAGGAAATGATAAAAAGAAGAAAGTTTTAAGGAGAAGAGAAAGGTCACCACACTCAAATGCTTCAGGATTAGAACTCAGAGGGTCAACTGAATTGGCGATTGATAAAATGAAGAAGTGCAGTTTCAATGAGGTGGTAGGAGAGTAGGAGCCAGGGAGAACAGTCATAAAAAACTGAATGAAGTGAGGGAGTATGACAGGGAGCGGAGATAACTCTCAGTTGCTTGACTTCAAAGGAAAGCTAGAGTAATGGGAGCTAGAAGGGAACACAGGGTCAAGAGAAAGGTAATTTTTAAGACGAAAGAATCTTGCAGTGAATTTATAGTCTATAGAGATAGAGGCAAAATAAAGGAAGATATTACAGAGTTAGAAATGCAGGAAAGAAAGGGGATGAAGACAGGACATGTAGGAAATGATAGGGTCAAGACCAAAGGCAATAGTCAGCTCTTGATAAGAATAATGACATCTTTACCTCTGAGATGTCACAGTGAGAAGGTGTCATAGAATTAGGAGAAAGGAGAATGGACAGGCATGGAAACAAACAAATTGTATTTTAGGTTTACGGAAGATACTCAATGAAAGGCATGGGGAAAGTGCATAGCTCAAAAGAGCTTTCCATAAACAGAAAATCCAGTTATTCCCTGCTCCGGATATGGAGGGAATAAGGATAAGGTCAAACTTCCCTATCTTTCTCAGGAGGGCTTAACATCAGTCCCTTAGATTCTAAATGAAAAAAGGCCATTATAGCACCAGCCAGGGATACAGCAGAACTGTTTCTCCAGAAGAGGACTCTTTGCCCAGAAAGGCATTTCCTCCCATTCAGTATCAAGGGAAGAGCCCAACACTCCTCTGCTGCCCATTAAACCCTTGGCACTGCATCTAGGGGGAGCTTCTGGAGCCCTCACCATTGACAAGTGTTCTAAGTGATAGCTTTATTGTTTCTGGTAGGTCAGGCCTCATGAGCCTTTCAATTAAAAGAGATCGTTTTTCTTCCCATTCCCAACATGTGTTAGGGAAAATGCGCAGTCCATTGGAGTCAGTACTGGCTCAACTTTCTCAGAAGAGATGCCTTCAGCCCAGTGTTCCTGTAAAACAGCCATAACTCAGAAAAAATACTCTATCAGGGACCCCAAAATGAACCATCAACAGAACTGGAATCATCATGCAGTTGAAAACCAATTTTGTTGATAATTAATATTTACATGTTGGCTTGAATGTCCTTTAGGATGGGAGGTTTTTCAGGCTATAATTTTCATCCCTTTGAAATACAGTGAATTTAAAGTGAATTAAAATATAAATGTTATCTGGGGGATAAAGTCACAACGATAATGATAACTTTTATTTAAGATATGTTTTATAACATTTAGATTATTTTGCCATATATTTTTCATCCTTCCAGCAACCCTGGGAAATAGGTGGTCACTGTCTTCCTTTCAAAGACAAGCAAATGAAGACTGAGAGAGGTAATAAGATTCTCCCAAAATCCCAGAGTTAAGTATCAGAATAAGGATCTGAACATAGGTGTTCTTACTTATTCCTAATAGCTCCAGTTTCCTCATCTTTGAAAACTGAAGTTATGGTGATAGATGCCTCACAAATAAAGACATACTATAATGAAGCACTTTAAAGTGACCTCTTCGGTAGATCGTTGTTAGGGAAAATGTTGGAATAAGTAAAACAGAAAATTGTTGAGAAATTTTAGCAGGGAGCCAGTAGGGAGCCATGTGTAGAAAGCACATGGGTCAAGTTTCTTGGTTGCAAGGGATATATACTGATTCTGGCTAAGTGAAGCAGTGAAGAAAATGTTGGGCTGGGCATTGAGTGGTTCCCAGACTCAGTGGAGAGGCTGGAGAGCGTGGTTTGAGCAAGGGGCAGGAGCTGAGGGAAGCTAAGTAGTCATGTCCCAAGGGTGCATCACAGAAAGTCTGTCTAAACACTGGACACAGCCTCTGCCCACTGCTGGCACTTGGATGCCTGACCTCAATCACCCAACTGAATTCCCAATATCAGTTGATTAGATGTACAATCAGGTTGGGAATATCTAATTGTCCACCATGTCTACACACCAGCTTCCAGAGGCAAACAAAACAAGTATCTATGGAGCCTCCTCCTCTTCCATAGACTTACACAGAGCAAATTCACCAAATATGGAAAGGTGCTTCAGATTCTGGGCAGTAAACAAAATGGTAAGTCCTTATGGCAGGTGATCTTATTAAATTGTATGTTCTTTATAATCCTTTCTTTTTCTATAGAATTCTTTTAGCATTTCCTTATCTCTATCTGGTGGGCTCCTCAGATTGGAATATATTCATGTCCTGACATGGAAATCCCATTCTCATGTCTATGCTTTAGGCAATTCTTCTCTTTCTGAAAATACCCCATATTTGATTCACAATTCTGCAACTCTCCAAATCCTATTTATTGAGAATGAAGAGCCTGGAATGTTAATGGAATATTGTTGAATGTAGGTCTGTCCCCTTTCAAGAAACTTCCCTAATGGATCTAGTCCTCACTAATATCCCAGTTCCCCCTCCCTCAAAACAAGGCAAGGCACATCATCTAGTTCACAGAGCTAATGACTTGGCCACCTAGGTTGCTGGTTCATTAATCAATTGATGGACATGGTAATATGGAGAGATGACCAAGAATCAAGTTCTGGTATACCGTCAGCTTGATGTACTTCCATGGGCAAATCACCATTATTTTAAGCTGCCATGTTTTAAGAAACAGGATAGATTAGACTCGTGTTTTCCAACCTAGGTTTGATGAGAATCACCTGAGGATGGGGGACTCAATATATTTAAATTTCCAGGTTCCAACATAAACCTTCTAAACAAGGATCTTTTTTGCTTTGTTTTATTTTTTAGTTTTGCTTTTAGCTCACCAAATTATTCTGATAATAAGCCAGGTTTGGAACTCCCAAACTGAAAGATTTCTTGGGCCTCTGAGCTTTAGGTAGTGGTTAAATAGTAGTGACCAGCAGTTAAGGATTCCATCTCTGGGGTCAGAAAGCATCTGATTCTGATTCTGGCTGTGTAACTCTCTGGCTCTGAAACTACTCAACATCTCTAAGCATTTGTTTCCCATTTCAAAACTGGGAATGCACCTACCCCATGAGATTTTTGCAACAATTAAGTGAGATAAAGCATTGGATGCTCTGGGCCCGGTGTCTGGCCCATGAACAATACCCAGTAATTTTAAGTGTATTATTATAAGGACAAAGAGAGGAGAGCTAACGCATCCGGCTGGTGAGCGTGTGTTGGGGGAGGCTCAAGGAAAGCTGGTGGAAACATGACTTTCTTTTTTTCTGTTTTTGTACTTGATTTAACTGTATAAAAATATAACCGATGAACTTAAAATGTTCAGGATGTTGGCGTTTTTCCCCCTTTTTTTGGCTGCAGCTTCTCAGAAGATGCGTTCCCAATGAGGAACCATCTCAGCGGCCCTAACCAGTAACTGACTCGCTGCTGTGTCTTGGCTCAGGTCTGAATGTGGTCCATAGTAAGCTGCTTTGCCTTAGTGACTCAGCATAGTAGGCCCTTTTTAATTTCTCTCTCATTCCCCAGCCAAGAAACTCTCCCACCTCTCTCTGCCGTATGCTACTGAGATTGCATTTTGTACCATCTACTGGGAGATAACACAGTTAAATTGATGCTAGGAACCTTATAAGGGTATAAACACTTCTTTGCAGGATGGACGTCATAATAGCAAATCAAGGGCGAGTGCCAAGAATAGATTTCCTTGGGTTTCTTTTTTTCCTCTGCACATTCTTCATGGCTCTTTGTGGGGGACTGAAATGACATGGCAGCCTTGAAATAGTCCAGGGAGTCAGACTGAGGAAGGAGTCTTGAACAGGCAGGCAAACCAAATACAGCCCACACCTTCTCAGCCCAAACTTGTCTCTTGGGCCTTTTTTTGTGGCCCTTAGTTGGAGGAGCAGAAAGATGTCTTTGGTGTCGGGCAGCTCTGCCTGATCTGGGACAAGCTACCTACTTGAGCCTCCTGTTGCTTGTCTTTATGATGAGTGAGAGTGTCATGATAAAATGAGACAATATTTTAAGGCTACCTGAACACAGTAGTACCAGACACTCAGAATGTGTTAGCCCCTTCTGTGTTCTTTCTGTCTTAAAGATGCCCCAAGTTTGCAGAATCAGTACATTTCAAATGTGCAGCTACCACAAAGAAGAGATTCTAGATTGTTCCAATAGGAACAAATTCACTTCCCCCCCGAGAGTCTTGAAATAGGCTGTATGGTGTAGTAAAAAACATACTTGGCTCAGAGTCAGACTCAAACTCTAGTCCTGTTTTGTAACTTACCATCTTTTTGTCCTTGAACATATTATTCAGAGTTTCTACATTTGCTGAGGACTTCCTATGTGCCAAACACTGTACCGAATGCTTAACATCGCTTATTTTACTTAATCTTGCAATGATCCATATAAAGTAGAAATTACTATCCTCACTGTACAGAAAATGGAACTGAAGAGCAGAGAAATCTGTTAACTTGCAGAAGGTCACATCAGCAATAAAGGGTGAAGCTCCCATTTGAACCCAGTTCTGCCAAACCCTGGAGATCATGTTACTAATCACCATGGCACCTGGCTCCCACTTGCTGTTTCTGAGCTCATTCTCCCCATCTGAAAAAAAGGATAATAACCTATGCCTACCTTCCAGGATTTATAGAGGAGCATATGAAACCATGGATCGAAGGGGCTTTATATATTAAAAGAACACTTTAATGTAAAAAAATTTGACTTATTATCACAAGAGCTGTAATGGTCTCTTTGGTCCCTAGAAAACAATCCTTATCCCAAGAGAAATCAGAACTGTAAGGCTGATGGTTCTTGCCTGTACCCAGCAATATGAGACTGAGAACAAGGTGGCTTTTGCAGATACACGATCATATATTGAGTAGGGTAGAGTACACGCTAAATCTGTATTTATACTTGGGAAACCACGCTGTGCTTAAATTAGCATTTGAAGAATAAAAGCTTCTCTGAGATAGGCTGCCCTTCTAAGCAACACAGACTAACATTTCTACCACTACAGACAACAGTATTTTGAAAGCAGTTGCTGGATGCCTTGAATTCATCCTAAAACCTTATCCACTCTTCTCCAATCACACCTCCCAACCTCACACCCCTGGTAGCCTGCATCCATCTTAAACAGAAGCTCTTTTCCAACATTTGTGGCCCAAATAAGCTATAAATAATAAGGACCATCACAGATGTTTTTCAAGATCTTCTAGTTTATTCAATGGTATGTTACACAGAAGTCCACAACATTAGTCACAAAAGGGGCCCAGAGGGGTTTAATTAATCAGAGATGCCCAAAGCATCATCACACTGGCAAAGAAATCAATTTTCCAAATTCAGGAAATCTACAGAAATAGCATCCAATCTTGGCCCTGAGCTTTGTCCTAATTTACTGAGGTCACTTCTCCTACTGCCTAGTGACCCCAAAATTCCACCTGGCCGCTTTTTGGGCTTTGCACAGATCAGCATTTGCTCTGGGGAGTCATCCTTGCCTGGCCTTTTTTTTTCCCCAGACACACCCACATGCATACTAACACACACACGCACACACACACACATACACACACACACACACACCGTGCACCCCACAAATTCCCATGGCAACCAAAGAAGGGGGAAAAACCAAAAGGCAGTGCAGAAACTGCAGAAGAGCTCTCTGACTCAGTTTCCTGATTCTTCCCAGATCTAGATTTCTCCCAGCCCTTAGATTTCTGTAGGTCTGAAAGCATTCTAGACATTTAATTGACAGATGAAGGGTGATTTATTTGAGTTGAGAATAATTAACCAAATAATTGAGGCTCACAGTGAATAACTAAAAGAGATGCTCATTTTAAAGCACCCATGTGGCCACCAGAGTACACAGAAGCCACTTCTGAGTTTTGATCCAAAAATCACCTTTGCCCAATAAAATAGTATAAATGTGAGAAGCAAAAAAAGAAGAGAGAAAATGAGGGGAAATATAAATATTAAGTATTTTTCTTACTTCCTGAATAGCTGTTATTGGAGCTGAATAAAGAAATTACACCCATACAATGGAAACTTGTGCAGTCTGTAAAGAATGAGAGTTCTAGGTACTGACAGGGAAAAAATGAGTAAGATATACTGTTATGAAAAAAGGATTTCAGAGTCACACTAATGTATTAGTCCACTTTGGTAAAAATAATTATATGTAGAAAAAGCATGCTTTTACTTGTATTAGCAAACACGTATAGAAAAAATGTTGAAAGCGTATAAACTAAATAACTTCCAGTGGTTATATCTGTGGAATAAGATTATGGAGAAGTCATTTGTTTTCGTAAAGTTTCTTTTTTAAGAGTGAGAAACTCCTACATTTATAATCATAAAAAAGATAAAGCCAAGTAAAAGTGTCTACCTCTGATCTATGGGGACTGATAGCACTGAAATTTGGAGGACCCCTGTAATGACATCTACAATAGTATGCGCTGGGGCCTTCATCTCCCTGTATAAGCAGATATATCTGGAAACCCAGACATGCCATATTCTAGCCACATCTCCTTTCTTCTATTTTTGAAAAACCAAAAAAACCACAGTGACTTACGTTCATCATTTCTAGTCTAGCACTGGCCAAGTGGGTGGGTGGCAGAGTTCCAGAACCTGATGGATGACAAGACTTTGGATGGCCAAAATATTAAAGACCTATCCTTCGTCTTCTCATTTTGTGGTATTTTTCTCCCCTTTTGTGCTGGCAAAACACATGTATAGAGTGGTAATAATGAGTCATCCATCATCAGGCTGTAACATTGCCAAGGACCAGTCCTTCTGTCCAGAATGGACTCTGGGCCCTTCTCAAAAGAGAATGGCATCTGAGACATATGAGATATTTTGACTAAGAAGAAATGTGAGGGGGAACACTTGATCTGAGGTTTTTGTTAACCCAATTTCTTGGCAAAACTTCTGATTAAAGAATGAAAGCCTCCCTCTTCTTTGCACAGCCAAGAAGCTATTTAAATGTTTAAAGAAATTACTTAAATGGATTTAAAATATGACAACAAGGAGCCATATTGCGTGTTAAAATCTTTTGTTGTGAACACCTTTTGGTGAATCTACAAAAAACACAAGAACCCCCTTTCTCTGAACTCCACCACGTCTACTTTCGGCTGCCATGTTTGTTCCCTTTGACTGTCTCACAGCCTCCTGGCCAAGTTTTATAGAGGATGGGCACCTGACCCACCAGGGACAATCAGATTTTCCTAGGAATTTGTCATGAGAATTCAGATTCAGCAAGTTAGTTTTTGAGGCTAGAGTGAACAAGTACAAAACTCAAGAGCTGTAGGCACATCATGTACAGCAACCGGCAAAGTAAGCCAATATCTTCAGAAAGGATGAGAACAGAGCAGATACCCAGAGAGATGAGATATCACAGTAAGATACCATAGGGCCCCAGACATAAATAGACACACTACCTGGCTATATCTTAGTCCAGAGTTCTTTAAGAGCTCCCTTCCCTGCCATGTATCCCTAAGATACAGTCCCCATTTTGCTTACACCTGTTTAAGTAGGCTTCTCTTACTAGAAACCAAAAGAATCTTGGCTAAGGCAAAATGTGACAAAACTGTGATATCTGAATAAATTCTGTGCATCAAGGTAGATACCTTCAGGGACTAAACACTCAATATTGCTCTTCATAAAGCCAATTTGAAACTTCTCTCTGAGAATGGCTTTCAAAATCAGTATCTGGGCCTATCCCATTATTAATTATTATTATATGGTTTATTACTACAGTTACTGGATATTTACTCTGTCATGCCCTACAGTAAGAACTTTACCTGCACTATCTTATTAATTTCCACAGTCACCAGAGAGGTAGGTTCTATTATTATCCCCAACTTACAGGTGACAAAACTGAGACTCGGTGATGTAGAGCAATTTGCCAAGGCCATACAGTAAGTAATAGCAACCGCATTCAGAATCTAGGTCTATGTGGCTAAGGCCATGAACTATAAATCTCTATGCTGATCTACCTTACATCTTTTTTACTGAAAGTTGTCATTATAGGCTTAATTGATTATAATAGATATGAACCAACATGACACCTTAGAGGATGCATGTAATGTTAAAAAATCATACCCGTGCTCTGTTCTCACTCATAAGTGGGAGTTGAACAATGAGAGCACATGGACACAGGGAAGGGAACATCATACACCAGGGCCTGTCAGGGGTTGGAGGGACAATGGGAGAGAGAGCATTAGGACAAATACCTAATGTATGTGGGGCTTAAAACCTAGATGACGGGTTGATGGGTGCAGCAAACCACTATGACACATGTATACCTATGTAACAAACCTGCATGTTCTGCAAATGTTTCCCAGAACTTAAAGTATAATAAAAAGCAAAATCATAATCATGCTCCAAAGTCTGAGATTTGTTACCACTGGTACAAGTCAAAATAATGTGCCAATGATGTAGCCACTGTAGGAAACAGTATGGCAGCCCCTCAAAAATTAAACATAGAATTGTCATATGATTTATCAGTTTGCCTTTTGGTTATATATACAAAAGAGCTGAAAACAGAGAATTGAACAGAGATTTGTATACTGGCGTTTAAGCAGAATTATTCACAATAATCAAAAGATGGAAACAACTCAAATGTCCGTCAATGGATGAATGGAAAAGCACAATGTGGTACTTACCTACAACGGAATATAAGAAAAAGAAAGACTCTAACACATGCCACAATATGGATGAACCTTGAGGACCAACTGCCAAGCAAAATAAACTAAAGGACAAATACTGTATTATTCCACTTACATGAGGTATCTAGAGTAGTCAAATTCATAGAGACAGAACATAGAATGGTGGTTGCCAGGGGCTGTGGAGAGGGGTAAATGGAAAGTTATTGCCTAATGGGTTCAGGATTTCAGTTTGGGAAATTTTTTAATTTCTGGAGGTAGATGGTGGTAATGGTTGTACAACAATGGGAATGTACTTAATGCTGCTGAACTATATACCTTAAAATGGTAAATTTGATGTTGTGTCTATTACCACAATAAAAAAAAAATGTACCACACACTTTGACCAATATTGGAGCTTCAGGATAATAGTGTTGAACAAAATTCATTCAATTCAATTCCAAGGTTGTTCATTTAGTGTCTATTTTGTGTTAGGCCCACTAGAGGTTATTCAAAGAAGTGTGGAGTCAGTGAGACCTGTGTAATTCTCAAGAAGCTCACACTCTAGAGAAATCTCAGAAAGTACACAAACACAAGACAAAGCATGATTAAAACCATAAATAAGAAACAAATGAACACCTTAGAGGATTGAGAAATCAAGGAAAACATTATTGTAGATTTGACATTTGAGGTGAGCTTTTGGGTACTGGTAGCACTGTGTTAGGAAAAGAGCATGCTAAGCAGAGAGAATATGGGTTAAGGCTGTGAGTCAATTGGAGAAATAGCAAGTGCAAGATGTGATAAAGATCAGAGCAGAAAAGATAACATTGAACATTTATTTGAAAGTTATGATCTGCCAGGCACGGCATTTATCTCATTTAATCTTCACAGTAGTCTTAGATAATATTATAGAAGACACTGGTTGCCTCCCCAACAGCTTGTTTTTCTCCTCCTCCCTTGCCATCAAGCCCTGATTCAGTTTTGGCTATTCCCCCTGGACAGACCTGTCCTGTCCTGGTAGAAGAGAACCTCCTCAGTTCCAGGAGATGTCTTTATTCATGAAAATCTGTAGTAGTAATTCCAGTCCTGCTGGCATAGATTGTTTGAGCTAAGAGCAGGTTGAGATTTGACCAAAAAAGAAATTATCCCCCTTCCCACTTAAATGTCAGCCAGAGGACTTGTGGAAAGGCTTTATTCCCTGATTAAAAAAAAAAAACTTCACAAAAAGAATGACCCCTCTTTCTGCCTTTGGGTGCATCTGTTTAAGAATGTGAAGCCTGCAGCTGCGGTAACCTTCTTGGGACCATAATCATATGACTCTAAAGACGAAACTAACTCGCTAAAGATGAGAGTAGAGAAAGGTGAAGGGAAGCTGCTGACTTTAAGCCTCAGAGTTAATCAACCCTGCAACCACTTTCCTCTCTATTTCTTCTTATTTAATATTATATATGTATAAAACATTTAAGCCACTTTAAGTTGGTTCTTCTATTAATTGCAGGCAAAATTTTACATATGAGTTTCCAAGTAGGTAGGGAATACATTGCCTATAAGTTAATGATCAATGTATCTGGGTTAGAAGAATACTGAGCTGGGGTGCGGGTGGGGACAAGAGTTAGAACAATAATTTGGAACCTCAAAAAACAGGGAGAAGAGGGTGGGGGCAAATTGGTGGGTGAAGGGGGACAATTCTCTGGCCATGTGAGCAGTTCAGGAATGCAAAGCATCAGTTGCATTATTTTAGAGTCACACCTCAGTTATCTACACCCTGGAGGAGGGAAAGTGATGGTGTTTCCGTGGTGACTCAGCCCTTCCCCTCAAAAACGCAAGGAAACATCAAGTGTGTCCTTGCAGACAACCTTCCCTCTGCCACGGCTGTGTTTATATAGGACAGTGCTTGGAAGGCCTCGTTCTTCCTTTACGCTTGACTTGTCCCAATGTCTCCCACCTCCTCAGCTCTCACGGTGTGGGGGACCAAATGTCATGCCAACCCTCTCCCTCTGCCTCCCACACATTTCCAAGCCTTCGAAGCAGCCACCAGGGTGGAGTGACCTCCCTCACCAGTATTTTTACCACCTATTGAGAGAAGACTAAAATTGTCTTATATAAAAATATAGCTCCTTGTGCTGGGGGAAGATAGACAAAAGTTTTAACACGAGGCAGCCGAGGGAGTCAGATAAACTTCTATTTGCATTCCCGCTCAGAGGCCATGAGCTGCATGACCTTGGGCAAGTCACTTGACTTTCTTGAAAGTCAGCATTACTGTCTGAGGAATGGGAGTAACATCACCTGTTCTGCTTACGTCAAGGAGCTAATGTGACGATTTTTTTTAAAGAAGATAATCACTCCCAAATACAGCTGTTGTGCCATCCAGGGAACTGGACTTTGGCTAGGATTAAACAAAAATGTTCATGTGGGTCAGAGGAGAAAAGGCCAGAAACAAGAATTTAGTACACCCAAACTGGGTGGATCCCTAAAAGGAATCTGAGAAAATAGAGGGGCACATACTCCCTGGGAAAGGAGAGGGTATATCTAATTCGCTGAATTTCTCCTGCAAGGCATGGGCTGAGCATTATCTCACTCAACTCTTCCATCAGCATTGTGAGAAGGGCATTTTCATCTCCATTTTATAAATGAGAAAAGTCACACCAAGAAAGCAAAGGTTACCAGTTGAAGATTGATTCTGGCCTCTTCACAACTCAGGTTATGAGGTTTTTTTCTTTTTCTGGAAGGTTTGAAAGTTTCTTAAGCCCCTTTTGGCTCCTTAAGCAGAATGAAAGAGAACATGACCTTGGAAAGTAATCTCTTAGAATTATGAGAATTTTCATACCTATGGTGGTAGCCCTATTCTAAGCAGAGGGTTCTAGAGCGTAAGTAGAAATAGTGCTAAAAGTGACTGAAATGTAGATGTTCTATAAATAGTGATGAATGATGAATAAAAGAAACCCACATTACAGCTCAAGCAGCTTTCTAACTGCTTAGCCTTGGACAAGTTATTGAAAAGATACAAGCTTCACTTCAACTGGAAAATGAGAGTTGACTTTTGTCTCCCTTATGTCTGTCTAATGGGGTCTGGGTTATAGCCATAGGGTGAGAACAATCAATTTTGAGGGGTAAGTCAACCACAGCTGGAAAATGGAACAATCACTGGGTGTGAGTATCAGGAGACCTTGAGTCCTCAGTCTTCTCATTTGCAAAATGGAAGATTATACTAATCCTTGGTTTTCTTTTTTTGTTGTTGTTCTTAGGCAGCAGCTGAAAGGCGTTGCTACCTGGAATCTGACATGGAGCCCCAAACCATTAGGTGAGTAAGGATGCTGCACTGATGCAAACAGCACAGGAATACAGAGCTCTTCCAATGGGACCAAAGCCATGTTGCCTTTCCATCTCTCCTACCAAGGCCACTTTGCAAGATATGGGACCCATGATCTCTGTGCTGTGTTCCAGACTTGGCTTCTTTGCTAAGGAAAGATAGATTTCCTGGGCACTTCCAATGAACCTTTCTGTGTGCTTTCCATACCATAACTCCCTATCCTCACAACAACCCTATGCAATAGGTATTATTATTAACCCTTTTTCACAGAAGAAACTGAGGCACAAAGAGCTTGATTAACACACCCAAGAATGACAACTTCTCACAATGAGTGCCTCCTTCCAGAATGACATGAGATTTCAGATCCTCAGTGATATCTAGTCTCCTAACCCAAAGAGAACTAAAATCAAGCAGAGAATAACATCCTGATTTTGAAGGCAATGTCAGTTACAGGTGCAATGTTGTTTTTCAGAAAAGCTTTTCCATAATAGTCCTTTTTAAGAGCTAAGCAGAGTTGGTTACATGGCCTTGGTGTCTGGGTAGCAAAGGGAGATGTCTAGAAAAATTCATGAAGTCACATGCTCATGACATCAAATGTGTCAGAACTCTGCCATGTGGACTGACACAAAGGATCTATGTGCACGAACAGAGCCACTCTTTAAGCATTTGGGGGGAAAATGACTTTTCTGGTGGCTCTAATGAGTGTGGACGTGTCAGAAGCCTGGACCATACCCTTGTCTTAATGTGTGAGCTTGGATAAATGAGTGTCTGTGTGCCTCCCAGAAGTGGTGAGAAAAGAAACAAAGCTGTTACTGCACAAATGAACAGCCCAAGTTTCTGTTAATGCTATGCAATACACAGAGACTTACTTAGAAATACATGTTCCAAGCATAAGGATTCTGCTCTCGGGAAGTAGCCCAGTGTCTTTCCATTATACTCTGAGGACAGCATTTTTGTGGCAGAAGATATGACTGATTGTTCATTCTGGTGTTATTCTTCAGCTACCTACCATGTGCCAAGCATTTGTTCAAACCTCACTCAATATTCACTGAGGCTTTCAGGAGTACTTTCTTAACCAAGAAATGTTTGTTGAATGCTTATCATATGGCAGATATAATGAGAGTCTTTCCCTGCTTCCTTCTTTTATCCAATCAAAAACTATTTGTTGAGTTCCTATTGTATGTTCAACTTCTAAATATTCACTCCATAGAGATTTATTAGGTGTCTACTATGTGGTAGGTATTGCACATTAGGGCTGGAGACACACATGATTCAGACAGTGTCCCCTTTTTCTGATAACTCAAAGCATATTGTCTTTGCTTTCTATAAGTCCACTTGTCCCATGGCCAATAGCCACCTCAAAGCAAAACTTCAACAGTAATATTAATACCTTGGATTCTTGGGACATCCTCCACTTATAAATACATATCCGTAAAGCTATCAACTTTAAGCAGAAATTAATACAACTCTGATTTTGTCTACATTAGAGACTAAAGGCATATTTGTCTCATGAATGCTTGCCTTCCTATTATAAAGGAACTAAGAAATGAGAAATGGATTGATGTTGCTATAAAAACCAAAACAGAGAAAGGAATAAGGAAGAATTGGAAAGGCCAGTTGATGTAATTTCTCCATCAATATTCATGGTTAAATTGACCAGATTGCTGTAGCATAATTTTAAGAGTTTGCTGTTTGGGGTTTAGTCTGTATGTGTTCAGGATGTGCAATTCCAAGAACAGCTGTGACTCGACTTCAGAAGTATATATATTTATATATTTCCATCATCGACTTCTCCATCACCATCAAATGTCAGTTCTCTTCCATGAAGGCAGCGGGGCCCATGTGATTTGCTGAGCCCACAATTATTCATCCTTCCTGATGTCCAAGCCAGGCTTTTGACAGCCCACATCCAAAGTCCACAAAGCTGCTGTTTCCGAGGTAGAAAAAGATGAGGCTCATCAAGGTCAGCTAGAGCTAGTATCTCTGACTTGAAGCCACCAGCATGAAAGAGCATCTACTTCCCCTTTTGAGGATACCCTTGATGTCAAGACCCACCATTCATCATTTCCAAATGTGGAAACTTGGCATTTGTTTCAGAAAATGCCAAATGTGTTTTCCTTGCATATCTGCTGGCACATCAGTGATCTGTCCTTAGTTAGATCTCTTTGAAAAAAGGAAAGACGCAAGAAGCAAGCAGATCTTTCTGTCTCTTTTTTTGCTAGATGATCTTGGATAACTTACTTAACTGTCTGAGCCTCAATAAATGTATATAAACAACAGAAGCATTGATGCTGAACAGAATTACTGTGAGGATTAAATACAGCATCTGGCACAGTAGGTAACAATACAATTACAAATACTATTATTAATACTATTTATTGGGTGCTTATAATGTGACTTTTGGCAATACATGCTAGTTCTTTCTTGTCTGAACTATGTTACCTTTCTAAAATGTAACATTCTTATCTGTACAAGCCTAATTATATTTTACATGTTTGTTTTACTGCAGTGGTTCTCAACCTTGAGCATGCATCAGAATTTCCTAGAGAGCTTCTTAAAACATCAATTGCTGGGTCCCAGTCCTAGTGTTTTTGATTAAGTATTAATAGGTCCAGGTTAGAAACTGAGAATTTGCACTTCTAACAATTTCACAGTTGTTTCTGATGCTTCACACTTTGAGAACCCCTACTCTAAGGATTAAATTCATTAAGCATATTTAACACACATTTATCGAGTGCCTACTATGTACTAGGAACTGTTTTAAGTATGAAAGAAAAAGCAGTGAACAAGACAAATCCCCTGCCTTCATGAAGCCTACATTCTAGTGGTGGTGATAGACAATACATAAATCTGTAAATAAACAGTAACATTTCAGATTATGCTAAGTTCTTTGAAGAAAACAAAGCAGGTTAAGGGAATAGTGAGTGACAGTCACACTGAGGAAGATTATTTTGGATTCGGCAGTAGTTAGGGAAGGCATCTCTGAGGAGGTCATATCTAATCAAAATGATAAAAAGAGAAGACATTTGATTTCAGGGAAGAGCACTCCAAGAGGAAAGAACAGCAAGTGCAAAGATCCCTAGCGGGGAAAAAAACACATAATTTGACTTGCATTGTTTGAAGAACATTCCAGCTACAGAGTAGAACAGGAATGGAAGCAGGTGGTAAGTTAGGTGACTGCTGAGATCTTGGAGGTGAGGGATGATGAAGGTGTGACCTCAGGTAGTGGCAGGGAAGGTGCTGAGCAGTGATTAGATTCACACTGTACTTTAAAAGTCAAGCTGACAGTACTTGCTGTTGGGTTGGAGGTAAGGCGAGGGAAAGAAGATCAAGAATGGGTCCTGGGATTTTAGGCCTGATGTAGTAAACTAAGATAATATCTAAGAAAGTATTTGGTACATAGTAAGGGTTCAATACTCATCTATGTATTTTGGAATTTGAAAATTTTCAGTTTAGAAATTCTAATGATGCTCCAAAGGTCACACAACCCATGCCCTGCACAACTCCGGGGGGCACTATTATATAGACTGTGATATGAATGTAGTTATGTAAAGAGGTTTTCTTGGGAAAGGTTTGACTTTCACAACTCTCTGACTCTGCATCAATATTATCCTTAGATTTCTTTTCATCTTTCTTCAGCCAAATATCACTCCAATACACTGAGTTGAACATTTATCATGAAAGCCACTGTGCCAGAGGCTGAGCATGTGTCAGTAATTTGGGAGTATTTTAGAACTCAAAGACTTCCATTTGGAGTATGAGCTTATACCAAGAAAGAGAGTCATCATGTCATCAGTGATCAATATTAATGTTGAAGGCTTCTTTCTTGGCATTTCCCCAAGATTCCTTGCCAGAGAATGTTGGGCCAGTTGCACCCCCTTGATTATGGGGGTAGCATTAGAACGCTCGTGATATGTAACCTAGTCAAGTACCACCAGCCTGGATGCCCACCCCCTCTTGAGTGGAGCTGGCAAGTTTGACACTGCACCAGCAGAGATAGAGATGCATGCATTCTGTGGGAGCAATCACATCTGGACCCTAGATCTCTCCAAATATCATCAAGAAAGAAATATGACTCATGGAAATTCAGTTGTATTTTTTAAGAAGTTTATTCTTGTTGATTATAGCTTAGGAGATTCAGTTTGTGTTTTTCATACATCAAAATTATAAAGAAAGCAAGTTTGTCACCACCAGCTTCCTTAGCCCACGTTGCTCTCTGTGCCTGCTTGTTGAATTTACTCTTAGATGCCCACATGGGCATCTGCATCAGTTCCCCATTCCTCTGCCCCCTGATATTACCCAGTTGCCCATGCTCCAGATCTGAATTTAGCAACCCCATCAGCAGTTATTCATTCAGAAAGTATTATAGATCATTATAATACATATAGTGTTTCACACGGCACCCGCACTGGGTACTGCTCTCGTCTATAAAAACCAGTATTTATTGAGTCCTTATTATTTGTCAGACAATGTGCCAACTGCTTTCAGTAAATTGTCTCATTTAATCCTCATGGTAATCCTATAGTTTTAGTACTATTATTATCTCCATGTATAAATGAGGAACCTGGGAAGAGGTGAAATAATGCCTAAGAATGCCCAGGAAGCTTATAACAGGATGGGATGCAAACCCAAACTTTTCTGATTCACAGCCCATGCTCTATGTTTTTTGTATTTTGTTTTTGTTTTTTTTTTTGAGACAGAGTCTCACTCTGTCACCCAGGCTGAAGTGCAGTGTCATGATCTTGGCTCACTGCAACCTTCGCCTCCCGGGTTAAAGTGATTCTTCTGCCTCAGCCTCCTAGGTAGCTAGGACTACAGGCGTGCACTACCACACCTGGCTAATTTTTCGTATCTTTAGTAGATACAGGGTTTCACCATATTGACCAGGCTGGTCTCGAACTCCTGACCTCATGATCCACCCACCTCGGCCTCCCAAAGTGCTGGGATTACAGGCATGAGCCACTGTGCCTGGCCAAACCCATGCTCTTAAACACTACCGTGCTGCCTTGCAAGACAGGAGCGAACTAACATTTATGAAGCATCTATCATATGCCATGCCCTTTACAAATACCATCTCACTTGATCCTCGCAGTACCTCTTCAAGATGGATATTATTACCACGTATATGGAAACAACAGTCTCAGAAAGGTTAAGAATCTTACATGAGATGCACAATGACTTTACCACTGACTAAGCCAGGATATAAAACCAGGTTTCCTAGATGTCAATGCCCATGGGCTTTCCATAGCACCAAACAGCCAAACTTCATAGCTTCATCACGGAGCTGTGATTTCTGAGGGGTTCTCTGAAGGTTGGGTAGGATTTCAACAGGTGGAGATAGAGGGACTGTCTCTGAATACAAATAACAGCATGAGTAGGCAGGGCACAGTGTCTCACGCCTGTAATCTCAGCACTCTGGGAGGCCAAGGCCAGCGGATCACCTGAGGTTAGGAGTTCGAGACCAACCTAGCCAACATGATGAAACCCCATTTCTACTAAAAATAGAAAAATTATCCAGGCATGGTGGCATGCTCCTGTAATCCCAGCTACTTGGGAGGCTGAGGCATGCGAGTTGCTTGAACCCAGGAGAAGGAGGTTTCTTTCAGTAAGCCAAGATTATGCCACTGCACTCCAGCCTGGGTGACAGAGGGAGACTTCATTTCAAAAAACAAACAACAAACAAACAAACAAATAACAGCATGAGTAGACATAGCAGCCAAAACATGAATCCTTTTGCTAGGATAGAGAAGGGACTCTTTCTTGGGCACGTAGGAACAATCAATGGTCTTATTTCTCAGGAGTGCTAAACCAAGGAGAGGACATCCTCACTTTCTCTACCTCTATACATCTTGTCTCCCTTCACCCTTTGAAATCCCTCAGTGACTTTTGATGGCACAGTGCTTGCATGATGTGTTTCCTGTCTGCTTCTCTTTCTTCATGGAATTTGTTTACTCACTCTACTCCAGCCCCACTGACTTCCTTCTCATCTTCCTTTTATCTTTTACCCTGTAGGGCCTCTTGCATTTGTTCTTTGCTGTGCCAGTAACTTCCTTTTTCCTCATCTTCCTACGACAGGGTTTAGCTCAAACATCACGTCTTCTGAGAGGCCTTCTCTGACCATATGTCACTATGATATGTCATTATGACTTTCTGCTTAAGTGTTTCTTGAATAAAGAGGTCCATACATTCTTGCTCATGTTTGCAATTTAAGAGAAAAAAAAAATACAGTTGTCTGTTATAGGCCTTTTCCCAAAGTTGGCTTATCTGCAGATAGATCAGTTCTGCCCAAGTACTGAAATCAGCATTCAGCTGAATCTTGAGACACTTTCAAAGCAGCTTCTTGACATATGAAGTGTGAAACTGAGAGCAATTTTGGTGAAAATCAAAAATCAAGTAACAAATCCCATTAGAGGAAAGTGATTTTAAGAGTTCAGGCTACAAAATCTTGTCTTGACAGATTAGAAAGACAAAAGAACTCTGCCCTTTAACCTAGAATATTTGTCCTGCTGACCTGAAATCATAGCCAAACATCCCAATGGTTTGGAACAGCCCCCAGCACTCCCATAAGGACAGAATTCATGAATCCCTTTGCTAGGATACAGAAGGGTCTCTTTCCTGCATGTGGTTCACACTGCAACACATTCTAGCATTCTCTGGACCTGAATTATTTCACTTATTACAAGCCTTTTCCTTATTTTTGGATTACAGGGGATAGGGGGACATTTTCTAGTCAAAAAACAAACAAAAACAAACAAACAAACAAAAACACAGAGAGAAAGAAAGAGAGAGAGAGAGATTACTATTGGCCAAAGGACATCACCAATTTCTCAAGGTTATATTATTTTTCTGTAAAATGCAATACAATATCAAGCCTCTTTCATTTGAAACTGATTGAGACCAAACTAAAAATGACCTCAGGAAAAAAAAAAAATTATTGACTTGTATAATTCAGAGGTGCACAAATATTTTGGCTCCAAAATCCCTTTACACTCTTAAAAATTACTGATGATCCCCCAAAGACTTTTTGTCTGTATGGGTTATATTGATCAATATTTACCATATTAGAAATTCATACTGATAATAATTTCTAAATACTTATCATTTAAAAATAACAACTATACACCCACTATATGCTTCTAGAATAGCATATCTTATTTTTAAAGTAGCTATATATTCCAAAATAAAAATATATCATCAGAAGAATGCTATCATTTTACTTTTTTATAAATCTCTTTAATGTCTAGCTTAATAGAAGACATCTACATTCTTCTATCTGCTTCTACATTCCATCAACTGCTCTGTCACATACAACTTAGCCCGTAAAGTTCCACTGTACACTCGTGAGGGGATGACAGTGAAAAATACAAATAACATCTTATTATTGTGAATATAATTTTAACCTTTTAGACACTTAAGAGACTCTCAGGGATCCCCAGGGTTTCTCAGATAACACCCTTTATTTACATGCTAGTGTGAAATGTTCAGAGACAGATCTGGGTTCAGGCATAACTGAATCCAAGGGCTTAGGAGATATGATCAAGCATCTGTCTGTATCTTTTGGCTTTGCTTTGCTCTGAGTTGGCTTTGTTCCCAGGCTGATTCTCTCCCATCAGCAGCAAACATGGCCATTCACAGCCCAGGCTTACATCTGAGCAAATCAGTAAACCTGTGGTAAATACCACCTCTTTTCTAGGAGTGCCAGCCCAAGTCCTAAGTCTGACTCTCATTGGACCAGCTTGAGTCATGTCCATATCCTCCAAACACAATGTCACAATGGACAGGGAATAGGACATGCTAAGCGACCACATCTGGATTCGTGCTTGACCTTGAGCTGAGGAAATGAGTTTAGTATCCTTTGAACCACATGCACAAAGAGAGATGGCTTTCCAAAAAAACAAGCAAAAAAAAAAAACAAAAACAAAAACAGTTTTATCACTATAAAAAGGGAGATGAGCTGGGAGTAGTGGCTCACACCTGTAATCACAGCACTTTGGGAGGCCAAGGTGGGAGGATTGCTTGAGCCCATGAGTTCAAGACCAGCCTGGGAAAGTGAGACCCTGTCTCTACAAACTAAAAATTAAAAAATTATCCAGGTTTAGTGGCATGCACCTGTAGTCCTAGCTACTGGGAGGCTGATATTGGGGAATTCCTTTAATCCAGGAGTTCAAGGAGGCTACAATGAGGAGGTTGTGAATCTGCCACTGCACTATAGCTTGGGAACAGCCTGAACAACAGAGGGAGAGTCTCAAAGAAAAGGAGATGAAAATAAGTGGTCAATTGCACTATTTGTTTCTAAGATGCTAAGCTACCATAATGAGAAGAAAGGTACATGTATCTTCCCTCTTCCCTTTACTCATTCATTCAGCCCATATTGAGTTCTTGCTCTATACAAGTCCCTGTGCTGGGCACTAATGATAATCAAAAAACTAATAACATAGCTAATGTTCATGGAGCATTTCCTATGTGCTAGGTACTTTTGTAGGCACTCTGCAGGTATTAACTCACTTAATCCTCACAACCTCTGAGGAGATACTATTTCAATCCCTATGGACACAGTAATGAATAAGGCAATGCCTATCTCTGGAGGGGCTCACAGCATTTGGGGCAAGTTATTGATCTCCAGAACGGGAGAGAAGCCTCACTAGAGTGATAAGAACAAAGAGGCTGAGGATACCTAGAGAAAGAAGGGATTAACTCTGGCAGAGTTTGGGAAGGTTTCATGGTAGAATAAAAAGTATATGGAATAACATTGGGGCTTGAAGATAAGTTCTGGAAATTGAGAATTCAGTGTCACTGAAGGGGAAATCAAACAAAACTCTTATTTATGTATTTATTTATTTTTGAGATAGGGTCTGGCTCCATCATCCAGGCTGGAGTGCAGTGGCATGATCATGGTTCACTGCAGCCTCTACCTTCTAGGCTTAAGCTATCCTCCTGGCTCAGCCTCCCTACTAGCTAGGACTATAGGCACATGCCACCTCGACTGGCTAATTTTTTAATATTTTGTAGAGATGGAGTCTTGCCTTGTTGCCCAGGCTGATCTCAAACTCCTGGCCTCAAGCAGTCATCCCACATCTGCCTACCAAAGTGCTGGGATTACAGGCATGAGCCATGATGCCCAGCATCTTTTTTGTCTTAATCTGCTTCAGGAACCATGTCAAACATTTGGCATACATTATCTCAGTTAATTTTCCCCACTTCATATATTAGCCTATAGAGCAGAAAAGTGAAAATTCAAATAGCAGAGCTAGTAAGAAAGTGAGCCAAAATTGAATGCAGGTCTTTCTGAAAAGTGGGATATATATGAAGAGAATATGGGCAACTAGGATGGGAGGGAAGATTGTAAAGAGGCTGGGGAAACAGTGTTCCCTTTACACGACTGTTGGAGAAAGATGAAGCTTCTATATATACAGTAACAGGATTTGCCAAACCAGAGAGACACAATTATATATAGTTATATAGCTTGACAAAGGATTTTTGAAAAGTTTGTGAATTTACTTATACCTTTAAAAGTTCTAAAAATGAATTTCCATTTAGGGAAGCATTTAACACAATGCCGACATAGAAAAATATAAAATTACATGAAATTCTAACTCTACTGGAAAATCTAGGATCTGCCCAGAGCAAACACATCAATATACTAGTTTCCTCTCAATTAAGCCTGGGAAATGTGATTGACTGGGACTCTATGCTTACAAAAAGATTCTTTCCCCCTTATTCAATTCAGTAAAGACATAGACATGGGTAGCACGCAGGTGTCGTGATTAACAACAAGAGTGGTTGTCTCCAGAAATTAAACTCAGAAGTAGTAAAGAAAGATAATATCTTAAAATTTTTGAACTAAATCCGCCTTGAAAATATCACACCTCTCTACTCTTGTCTATAATGATTTGTATAGAACATAAGTTTAATTCTAATTGCAATATGGATCCAACATAAAAATCCAATGTATCTTTCCAATGTATTGATCTGATAATAAAGACATTAATAGATGGCTAAGAAGTAACCACGAATGGCTAAAATAAAGCATCTCTGAGAAAGAATGGTCCAGAAGACAGAGGAATAAGACCCCAAGAGGTGGCCTCATTTATTAAATACTAGGCTAAATTTGGACTTTATCCTAAAAGCAATGGCAAGCCACTGAGCAATTTTAAGATGCATAGTATGAGTTTTGACCATGGAGATCAAGGGTACCATGAGAGTACATGGTTAATATTTCTTTTTTTTTTTTAATTGCATTTTAGGTTTTGGGGTACATGTGAAGAACATGCAAGATTGTTGCATAGGTACACACATGGGAGCATGATTTTCTGCCTTCCTCCCCTTCACCTATATCTGGTATTTCTCCCCATGCTATCTCTCCCCAACTCCCCACCCCCCACTGTCCCTCCCCTATTTCCCCCCAACAGACCCCAGTGTGTGATGCTCCCCTCCCTGTGTCCATGTGTTCTCATTGTTCAACACACATCTATGAGTGAGAACATGCAGTGTTTGATTTTCTGTTCTTGTGTCAGTTTGCTGAGAATGATAGTTTCTGGGTTCATCCATGTCCCTACAAAGGACATGAACTCATCATTTTTGATAGCTGCATAACATTCCATGGTGTATAGGTGCCACATTTTCCCTGTCCAGTCTATCATCGATGGGCCTTTGGGTTGGTTCCAGGCCTTTGCTATTGTGAACAGTGCTGCAATGAACATTCGTGTGCATGTGTCCTTATAGTAGAACGATTTATAATCCTTTGGATATATGCCCAATAATGGGATTGCTGGGTCAAATGGAATTTCTATTTCTAGGTCCTTGAGGAATTGCCACACTGTCTTCCACAATGGTTGAACTAATTTACACTCCCACCAACAGTGTAAAAGTGTTCCTATTTCTCCGCATCCTTTCCAGCATCTGTTGTCTCCAGATTTTTTAATGATCGCCATTCTAACTGGTGTGAGGTGGTATCTCAATGTACTTTTGATTTGCATTTCTCTAATGACTAGTGATGATGAGCATTTTTTCATATGTTTGTTGGCCTCATGTATGTCTTCTTTTGTAAAGTGTCTGTTCATATCCTTTGCCCATTTTGGAATGGGCTTGTTTTTTTGTTTTTTTTTTTTGTTGTTGTTGTTGTTGTTTTTTGTAAATCTGTTATAGTTCTTTGTAAATTCTGGATATCAACCCTTTGTCAGATGGGTAGACTGCAAAAATTTTTTCCCATTCTGTTGGTTGCCGATTCACTCTAATGACTGTTTCTTTTGCTGTGCAGAAGCTGTGGAGTTTGATTAGGTCCCATTTGTCTATTTTGGCTTTTGTTGCCAATGCTTTTGGTGTTTTGGTCATGAAGTCCTTGCCTGTGCCTATGTCCTGAATGGTTTTGCCTAGATTTTCTTCTAAGGTTTTTATGGTGTTAGGTCTTATGTTTAAGTCTTTAATCCATCTGGAGTTAATTTTAGTGTAAGGTATCAGGAAGGGGTCCAGTTTCTGCTTTCTGCACATGGCTAGCCCGTTTTCCCAACACCATTTATTAAACAGGGAATCCTTTCCCCATTGCTTGTTTTTGTCAGGTTTGTCAAAGATTGGATGGTTGTAGATATGTTGTGTTGCCTCTGAGGCCTCTGTTCTGTTCCATTGGTCTATATCTCTGTTTTGGCACCAGTACCATGCTGTTTTGATTACTGTAGCCTTGTAGTATAGTTTGAAGTCTGCTAGTGTGATGCCTCCAGCTTTGTTCTTTTTGCTTAGAATTGACTTGGCTATGCGGGCTCTCTTTTGGTTCCATATGAAGTTTAAGGTGTTTTTTTCCAGTTCTGTGAAGAAGGTCCTTGATAGCTTGAGGGGATAGCATTGAATCTGTAAATTACTTTGGGCAGTATGGCCATTTTCACGATATTGATTCTTCCTAACCATGAACATGGAATGTTTCTCCATTTGTGTCCTCTCTTATTTCATTGAGCAGTGGCTTGTAGTTCTCCTTGAAGAGGTCCTTTACATTCCTTGTTAGTTGTATTCCTAGATATTTTATTCTCTTTGTAGCAATTGTGAATGGCAGTTTGTTCTTGATTTGGCTCTCTTTAAGTCTGTTATTGGCGTATAGGAATGCTTGTGATTTTTGCCCATTGATTTTGTATCCTGAGACTTTGCTGAAGTTGCTTATCAGTTTCAGGAGATTTTGGGCTGAGATGATGGGGTCTTCTAGATATACAATCATGTCGTCTACAAATAGAGACAATTTGACTTGCTCCTTTCCTATTTGAATACCCTTTATTTCTTTTTCTTGCCTGATTGCTCTGGCTAGAACTTCCAGTACTATATTGAATAGGAGTGGTGAGAGAGGGCATCCTTGTCTAGTGCCGGATTTCAAAGGGAATGCTTCCAGTTTTTGCCCATTCAGTATGATATTGGCTGTTGGTTTATTGTAAATAACTTTTATTATTTTGAGATATGTTCCATCAATGTCTAGTTTATTGAAGGTTTTTAGCATAAAGGGCTGTTGAATTTTGTCAAAGGCCGTCTCTGCATCAATTGAGATAATCATGTGGTTTTTGTCTTTGGTTCTGTTTATGTGGTGAATTACATTTATAGACTTGCGTATGTTGAACCAGCCTTGCATCCCTGGGATGAACCCTACTTGATCATGGTGGATAAGCTTTTTGATGTGCTGTTGCAATCAGCTTGCCAGTATTTTATTGAAGATTTTTGCATCTATGTTCATCATGGATATTGGCCTGAATTTTTCTTTTCTTGCTGAGTCTCTGCCAGGTTTTTGTATCAGGATGATGTTGGTCTCATAAAATGATTTGGGAAGGATTCCCTCTTTTTGGATTATTTGGAATAGTTTCAGAAGGAATGGTACCAGTTCCTCTTTGTATGTCTGGTAGAATTCGGCTGTGAACCCATCTGGACCTAGGCTTTTTTTGGGTGGTAGGCTCTTAATTGCTGCCTCGACTTCAGACCTCGTTATTGGTCTATTCAGGGTTTCGACTTCTTCCTGGTTTAGGCTTGGAAGGATGCAAGTGTCCAGGAATTTATCCATTTCTTCCAGGTTTGCTAGTTTATGTGCATAGAGTTGTTTGTAATAATCTCTGATGATGGTTTGAATTTCTGTGGAATCTGTGGAGATATACCCTTTATCGTTTTTTATTGCATCTATTCGATTATTCTCTTTTCTTTTTCATTAACCTGGCTAGTGGTCTGTCTATTTTGTTGATCTTTTCGAAAAACCAGCTCCTGGATTTGTTGATTTTTTGAAGGGTTTTTTGTGTCTCTATCTCCTTCAGTTCTGCTCTGATCTTAGTTATTTTTTGCCTTCTGCTAGGTTTTGAGTTTTTTTTAACTTGGTCCTCTAGCTCTTTCAATTTTGATGATAGGTTGTCAATTTTAGATCTCTCCTTGCTTCTCCTGTGGGCATTTATTGCTATATATTTTCCTCTAGAGACTGCTTTAAATGTGTCCCAGAGATTCTGATATGTTGTGTCTTCGTTCTCGTTGGTTTAGAAGAACATCTTTATTTCTGCCTTCATTTCACTGTTTATTCAGTCATCATTCAAGAGCCAGTTGTTCAGTTTCCATGAAGCTGTGCAGTTCTGAGTTAGTTTCTGAATTCTGAGTTCTAACTTGATTGCACTGTGGTCTGAGAGACTGTTTGTGATGATTTCTGTTCTTTTGCATTTGCTGAGAAGTGATTTACTTCCAATTATGTTGTCAATTTTAGAGTAGGTGCAATGTGGTGCTGAGAAGAATGTACTTTCTGTGTATTTGGGGTGGAAAGTTCTGTAAATGTCTATTAGGTTTGCTTGGTCCAGGTCTGAGTTCAAGTCCAGGAGCACCTAGATACATAAGGCAAGTTCTTAATGACTTACAAAGAGACTTAGACTCCTACACAATAATAGTGGGAGAATTTAACACCCCATTGTCAATATTAGACAGATCAATGAGACATGGTTAACATTTCTAAACCAAGTGAGGAGATCAGGGAAGGCCACACAGAGCAATTGACATTGAGGTTGGGAACCAAAGGAAGAGAAGAGCTAATGGACGAAGAAGAGGATGATATTGTCCTAGGCAGAGAAAATGTAAGAGATAGATATACATTCAAGGAACTGAACAAAGTTCAGAAATGGCTGAAGCATGACTCAGGAGCTGAGGGAGAGGGATGCAACAAGAGAAGTAAGCAGTGCACTGATTGTACTTCCTGCTGCTTTGCAAGTAGTTTTCAGAGTTTAGACCTTAAAAAAACAAAAACAAAAAAAACTCCTATGTTTAAAAGTAGGATGATTCTGGCTACAGTCTGGGAAAGGGCTGAAAGCCTCTGGATGTGGTCCTTATGACAACAAATACATATTTCCATGGAATATCTTACCTCTGCATAAACTTACATAGCTGGAAAAAAATCTTTTGCCCACTGATTTTTCTTGGTTGAAAAAGTAGAACTTGGGATTAAAATAACAGGGGTCTCTCAAAGCTTGCAAAGAAAGAAACATGATTATTTGTGCTTGGAAGATTTAACTGTATGATCCATGCAAGCTGGATGAGAGCAGAGATGGAGAAAGTTAGTTAAAATTAAAAGGAGTCTGGCCAGAGGATGCATTTGTCTAGATGCAAAAACCTATTTAAAAAGAGAACTGATTGTCCCTGTGACCACAAAGGCAAATAACCAAGGCAAATGTTGGTGTTGTGATTCTACATACTATCCAGGAGGGAGGGTCTTGCCCAGTGGACTTTGAATAATATGGCACCATTGCAAAATCATTCCTACAGCCGAGACAAATGCTTCAGACCATGATCTCAACCCTGATGATCAACAGAAACACATATGGTTTTTAAGAGGAAATAAATACAAATGCCTTGCCCTAATCTTAGGTCTGAAATGGATCCCAAGCTTCTGAAAATTTCATAAACACCAGTAGTCCTGGAGACATAGCCAGAGCAGAGAACTACCACTGTGCCTGATATTGGAATAAATGTAATCTCTTTGTATAGATTCTATAATCATGCTACAATCTTTTGCTTATAATTTGGTTTCACCTAAAGGTCTTCATATAGGAAAAGAATGTGCTGATTCCTGCTACACAATTATTCCAGGGCAAATGATAATTACATTTCTTTTTTCAAATTGATCAACTGATATTGGCAATTTATATAAGAATCTTGATATGTCCAGTAAATATAAATCTGACTTTGAGAGAATAATACTTCTCTCTGTGTAATGACAAATCAGGTTTCAAAGTCTTGAAGCTCAAATTTTGGACCATCTAACTTCACCAAGGTAAAGTCATCATTTGAAGTTTTGTAGGGGTTAGCTAGCAGAAGTTACTGATTTTTTATTAACCTTACACAAATGCTTTATTTCCCCCCAGAAATTATCAAACAATAATATTTTAAACTCAAGCACAAATAGTAGTAGTTGAGAAGTGAGAATCCAGGTACTGGGACATTGAACACATTCCTTAATGAGTCCCTTGGTTATACTTAAACTATAAGCCCCACTTACCTTAAAAATATTGTTTTCATCATCAAGGGAAAGTGTTCCCTGCAGTGTATTAAGCTGCGCTAGGGTGAGAGGGAAAATATTAGAATTTAAAAGTGGAAATGAATGTAAAAGATGCATCATAAACTTCACAGACACAGCAGCAGGTACTAAAAGAGGTCTTTATTTTTATTAAAATATTAAACGACTATTCAATTGAGTAAGCTCAGCTTCAGTGGGTATTGTTCTGGCTTTGTAACAGCAGTCGCTACCCTTTTTCAAATGTAAATGGAGGGTATCTTTTGTCATCAAGAAAAGTTACAAGAAACAATAGAGAATGGAAGAAATGTCATAAAAGCAAATGGAAGAAAGCACAGAGGTGGATAATTCAGTTGCAACATCCTTGAAAACATGCCAAAAATCTTTATCTACTGAGGGAGCTGCAGTGGGGAATGAGAAATCTCTTATCCCAGAAAGGAAGGCGTCTTGTTTTCCTGCAGAGCTGGCAATGGGCCAGAGTAGCCATCCAGAGGAAAATGGAAGAATAGAGTTTGCTAGAAGGAGGCCCAGGTGAAAGCAAAGAGACTTGTGAGTGAAAGGGAAGAAAACAATTGCTTGCTGTTTTCCACCGTCTTCTAAGGAAGGACAGTGCTAGATCCAGGCAGGGTACCTGCAGGTCCTTAGGATTTCCATAGGAGATACCCCCAGAAGATAAAAGAAAAGTTGATACCTCTGTACTGGCTCAGACAGCAGAAAGAAGTTGGCCTCTTTACATTCCAGCAATGTGTGCATCCTTTCCACAGAGTCCAGGTCTAAGTTGAAAAGAATGGTCACCCCACAGCACCAATTTGTATGTGACCTCCATTTAACCTGGGGTTAGAAATATAGAAATAAAGTAAGGGAGAGGACATGGCATTTTTTGGCTCAAAATGCATCTCTCTGGGCTCACAATACAAATAGTGAATGAGTGGTCATGCAAACAGATCTGGGAATTAGAAAGCCCTGACTTTGAACACCAGGTCTGCTGCTTACTGGTTGTATGATCTTGTACACATTACTTAACCTCTCTGGGTTTCCTTTGCCTCATCTATTAAATCAGAAAATAATATCTTTTCCATGGGGTTGTTATAAAAGTTAAATATGGTGTCTGATATAGGGCTTGGCATAGAGCATCCTAACCAGGAATGAAATGGTAGTAGGGAAAGAGAACATTTTGAACTGTGATTTACTGTCTTCCCCACTCCACCTCAACTCCCCATTTCATTTCTTCATGTAGACTCTGTGACCCTTTTCTCAGCCCTGGCAGGTTCAATAAATTCCTCTTGGCCTTAAAGAAGGTTGTGAGCATGGAACCAAGGAAGAAAGTAACTGTTTGGCTCTTGAGTTTCAAGAACTGTGATCTAAGCGTTTCTCAAAAAAAAAAAAAAAAAAAAAGGATTTGTAAGAATAAATGATTAAGTTTTATTTTCTTTCTCCAGACCAAGTAAAGATTCCAGGACTGAGAAGAGAGAAGGACTATTGAGACAGACAGGATTCGAACAGAATAGGGAGAGATGGCTGACATTGGCCAAAGTACCATTTGTTTTCAGCCAAAGTAGCCACCAGCAGAGAACTGTCTCAGTCCCCACATATGGTTCCCTTTCCATTCCTGGGACCTCTGTGCATCACCTGACTTGAGCAGTTATATTAGCTTTCTTCTCATCAGCTAGTGAGGTTCACCCAATGATAGCAGCCAACATGTCATCCAAGGATCACCCAATGATTGTCTGAAAGTGATCTCCATTTATTCCCTCAAGACTTTGTTCAGAGCTGTCCAACCCACTCTGCAATTCCCCTCAGTGACTAGAAAACTCATTGGCCCAGGAAACTTAGATGGGTGATAGTGGTTCAAATAGAAGTCCTTCATATCTAGCCAAGATGTTATTTGATGGAACCAGATGGAAAACTACCACTGAACAAGGACAGCGTGGCACTCCTGCACTTCCTATGTTATAACAACTATTGTCATTTTAATTTATACCCGTAGAATCCCCAGACAAATTCTGACCATCCTCTATTAGGAATTTAATCTCAAGAAGCAAAATATATCTACTCAGTATTCTATGATTGTAGGAAAACCCACTAGCTAATAAATAAATAAATATGTGGTCTACCTTCTGACTCCTTGAACCATACAGTTGGAAATAAAAAGGCTCATTTCCACAGCAGCAAAATAACCAATTACTGTCCTAAGCCATGCCTAAAATGTCAATGAGTCTTTAAAGGATCCTGAAGTTTACCTTTGCCCCTCTACTTAGCAAGCCTCCTACAATGGCTTCTTCACCGTTCTAAGTGGCTGGAGAACTGTCCATAGATTAAGAAAGGGAAATCCAGCTGGGCACAGTGGCTCACGCCTGTAATCCCGGCACTTTAGGAGGCTGAGGTGGGCAGATCACCTGAGGTCAGGAGTTCAAAACTAGCCTGGCCAACATGGTGAAACCCCATCTCTACTAAAAATACAAAAATTAACTGGGTGTGGTGGCACGTGCCTATAGTCCCAGCTACTTGGGAGGCTGAGGAATGAGAAGCGCTTGACCCCAAAAAGGCAGAGGTTGCACTGAGCCAGGATCATGCCACTGCACTCCAGCATGGATGACAGAATGAGAACCTCTCTCCCAAAAAAAAGGAAAATCCATTATCACTAAACTTTAAAAAGTTACACAGAGCCAAGTACAGTGGCTCCTGCCTGTAATCTCAGCAGGAGGCTGAGGTGGGCAGATCACCTGAGATCAGGAGTTTGAGACCAGCCTGGCCAATGTGGCAAAACCCCATCTCTACTAAAAATAAAAAAATTAGCTGGACATGGTGGCACATACCTGTAATCCCAGCTACTTGGGAGGCTGAGGCACGAGAATTACTTGAACCCAGAAGGCAGAGCTTGCGGTGAGCCGAGACTGTGCCACTTCACTCCAGCCTGGGCAACAGAGCCAGACCTTGTCTGAAAAAAAAAAAATTAGGCAGAAAAAAATATTAGGTCAAGGAGGGCTCAGGAATTTTCTGCGGAGACATGTAAAATGATTTTCAAAATTTCCAACTTGCCCCTGAGAATTCAGGTAGCATCTGATGCTCCTGGGTTTTGCTACACATGAAACACTGGACATGTGAACAAGTCAGAAAGAGCAAGTAGATATTCAGTGAAACAAAGCAAATAATAAGGTGTGAGTTTTCCATGCAGAATGTGCTTAAGAATAATGTTGGGTAAAGAAAGCAGTTGTGAAGAATGCCTGTGAGATAAAAAATCATTGAGCAGTTTGGCTTGACTTCTATCTTCCTTCCCTCGATGGGCATTATAAAGAGAGCCCACAGGGCAAATTTTGGAACAGGATGTATCTGAAGCCTTCCTAAATGAACTGCAGTATTTATGATACTAATATAGTACAGAAAATGTTGAAACTCTGTAACACATTGTACATTAAAATCTTGACCCTCCTCTTTCCTTAACCAGTATCATACTGTATCACTGCATCTTTTCCCACTTTTTCTTCACTCTGTTTTCAACTGATTGTAAAGGAATTTCAGCTACATTTTAGAGAAAATAAGAATGCCAATAACCAATAGAGTGTGAGCATCATAAAGCCAGTAGCCAGAGCTCTCTTGTTTACCGCTCTATCCACAGCACCAAACCCAGTGTCTGGTTCATAGTTAGTCTCTATCCATTTATTCACTCATTCATTCATTCATTCATTCATCCATTCATCAGTCACTCTGCAAGTATTTATGGGGTACCAACTAGACACAAGATACTGTTCCAAGAGATTGATACACAACAGGAACAAAAGAGATGAAGTCCCTGCCTTCACAGGGCTTGCAGTCTGATAGAGTGATTCAAACAATAAGCAAAGATATAAAATGTCAATCACTGATAAATACTTTAGAAGAAAATAAAGCAGAATACTATTCTAGGAAATGCCAAGGGGTGAGGGGCAAGAGGAGAGGACAGACAGTGGGGATAAGGTGCATTTGAGGTAGTCAAAGAAGACTTCTCTGACAAAGTGAACTTTAACCAAAAATCTGAGAGAGTAAGAAAATGAGTTCCTTTCTTTGCCTACTAGAGACAGTGTAGTTGTCAGAAGCAAGTCTCCAGCAGGCAAAGAAAGGAACTCATAGGTACCGAAGAGGGACATGATTAAAGAATTGTAAGACAGTCAGTGTGGTTGGAACAAAGTGAGCAGTTGGGGGAGTGGAAGGAGATATTGTCAGAGAAGTAGTGGGACCCTTGAGGAGGAGGAAAATAATGCAGAGCCTCACAGATCCTATAAGAACCAAGCTGTAATTACTGTAAGAATGCCAACTTTGTGCCAAATGAGGTTAGAAGCCCCTGGAGAGTTTGAACAGAGGAGCCACTTGACCTGACTTCTGTTCAGAAATGATTTCTCTGAATGCTGTGCTTCAAGATACCGTAGACACACTACTGAAAATGGGCCAGGGTGGGAGCAAGGAGGCTGATGGAAAGCTGATGAAATAACTAAGGCAAAATGTAATAGCCAGCGCAGTGGCTCACACTTGCAATCCTAGCACTGAAAGGCTGAGGTGGGTGGACCACTTGAGGCCAGGAATTCGAGACCATCCTGGGCAACATGGTGAGATCCATCTCTACTAAAAATAAAAAATTATCCAGGCATGGTGACACATGCCTGTAACCCCAGCTATGTGGGAGGCTGAGACACAAGGATTGCTTGAACTCAGGAAGCAGAGGTTGCAGTGAGCTGAGATTGTGCCACTGCACTCCAGCCTGGGTGATAGAGTAAGACCCTGTCTCAAAAAGAAAAAAAAAAAGAAAAGAGAAAAAGAAAGAAAGGTGATGAGAGCATGGACCAAGAGAGTATGGGAGAGTGGTAGAAAGTTGTTGGGTTCTGGTAACATTTCAAAGATAGAGGGCTGGCAGGATTTGTTGATGGACTGGAAATGGGGTATGAGAGGAAGGAAGGAACCAGGATGACACCAAGTCACTTGGTGGTCAACAACTGATCAAGAAAAAAAAAACTAAGCACAGAATTCCCTCAATTTTCAAAAGAAAAATTGAGCTAGAAAACAACGAGGCTCAAAATTGTCTGCTTAATAGTTCATGTGCCTATTTTATTTTTTGACAAACACCATACCTAAGGCCCCTTTGCTGATGCAGTATTTCTCTTTGCATTGTTTGGATACCCATTGCCTTTCAAAAAATTTTTAGGGGTTCTAAGGAAAGTCTTTGTTAAATTGAAATGCCTCACTTTAAAAAATATTCTTCTATGATTTGTTTACCTATTAAGGATGAGATGTTCTTTAAAAAGCTGATCTAAAAGAAAATCAGATTTCTTTCCATTAAAGTAGAAGAGGAAAACGAATATTACTTTTTCCCATGTCAAGTGGAGGGGAGATGAGATTCATATAGTAATTTTAGTTTCCATATTCTTTCCATTCATTCCCAGTGGATGCTTTATTTAGTTTTTTTACTTTGAATTGTTTTTCTTTGAAAAACCACTCCTTTTTACTTGTCCTGCTTCATCTCATACTCCAGTAAAGGCAAATGATATTGAACTCCATTTCCCTTCTTAGGTGTATGGTACACAAAGAAAATTCAATGCACAGTTGATCTCAGCAAACAGACCAATCAGAGGATGATGACTTGCTTTCAAAATAGTTTTTTGCTTGTCAAAAGGAGGTCTTAATAGGATTTCTTTAAATAATTTTTATCTTCTGGACATTGGTGCTACAATAAATTGTTGAGAACTTGATTCAGCATATAGTAAATACTTAAGGAATATCTATTTTTGTGGATTATCATAATTTTCTTGATACCAAAGTATTTATGTATATATCTGTCCCTCCCCTAGAGTCAGGATACAAATGGATTTTATTGTTTGTTCCTATTCAGATTGATTAGAAACAGCTGATCAGAGTATTGAGTTTAAAAAGATTTTGAGACTGAATGTAGGTTCAGACAAAAAGAGTACCACGATCAATTGGAAATGTCTGATGTGGGAGCAAGAAGGGAGCATGCCTGCACGTGTGCTTTCCAACTGTACTAGCAGCAAATATCTTCAGGGAATGGTATCTTTGAGTCACTCAGAGCATTGGACAATGTATGGCATGTGTGAACACAGTGTATATTAATTGAGTTCAATTAAATAAAAGGATGGTGACTTTCAAGACTATTTTCAATAAGGCAAATGGCTTCCTTAAACATATTTGATACTTTTGTTACCCAGTCAACACACTTATTTGGCACCTACCAGTCAGAAGTCCTTCTATAAATGCACTGTCAGATACCCTCCCTCTCTCCTTAAAAGGATCAAAGTGTACACACACACACACACACACACACACACACACCCCTCTCATTCATAAATCCTTCATAACAGAGATTTCAGTTTTGCATTGATTTGCCTGTAAGATCTAGGGCCTCTAGGATTCTGCCTACAGTTACCTACCCTAAGTTCATGATCATCCATGAGTATTTCTGCTTGTCCCACTTTGTTAGAGTCATAACAGTAGGCAAATGAAAGATCAGTGAATAGGTCTGGCCTAGAAGTTGTATAAATACCATATGATAGCTCTGTCTTCAGTCTCCTAAATTAAGGGAAAAGTATTCACAGTTCTTTAACTAATAAACTACATCATAATCACTGAAGAAGTGTATAATCCAAAGGCTTTCTAACCATCAATAAAATGATCACAAGATTAGGAGAATTTTCACTAACTATAATAACAATAACGCACTTAAGGTCATAACGGGAAGCTCCCTGTCTTGAGTGACATGGCTGAGCAATTCATAAAACTCTGGCACAAGGTCAATAATCACATGGGAAATATTTCAACGGGCACATTGCATGCTTTGTGTGCCCACTTGAGTGCTTTCTCAACTTCAACCAAATATACTGTTATGGAGCTGGGTTGCTTGGAGGGGCTTCTGTGAGTCTGTACATATGCCAAAATTCTAAGCAAAATTTGGAAAATGCATATGTTTTTTAGAAAAGAGATTCCAGAAGTCCAAAAATAGTTAAGAAGCCCTTCTACAGGAACTTTACTTTCTAATTCATGACCATACCTTTCCTCCTTTCTTTTCCTTTCCTCCTTGCCCCATTTTTATTATTTTAACTCCAGATATAATTTATGAAATTGTTAGTTTTTTTACAAGGTATATACTATCCATGTCAAGAAGGAGCAAAGTAAGGGGTCATATTGGTATAGCAAGTTTTTTAACACCTGCACTTGGCCAAAGGAAATACTCAGTAAACATTTGGTGATGGAAGGAATGAACTATCTATTAAAAAGAGCAGGGCCATTCAGCTGTTAAACAAACCTCAGATTTGGGTTTGATTTGCTGTCATTGTGTTCACAACCTGGCTTTTTTAAGAGCTACAGATGAAGTAAGGAACTCATTTTAATTCTGAATTTAAATATTACAATAGACAGCAATTAGCACAGACATCAAAGGAGTGGAAAAAATTTCATCATTATGAGGAAAAGGATGTTATTATAACCAAAGTAAAATTATCAGATGCAAGCCTATTATAGCAGCTTCTAATAAAATAAAGCCCAGTAAAACGGGTTAAATTACTCCCTAATATTAAACAAATGATTTTACAGAGCTTTCTTGCTATAACTGAGTGTGAGGGCAAGTCATGGCACATTAATGCTTCTGTTACTGCATTCCATGACAAAGACAGAAAATAAACAAATAAATGTCATTGTGATCCCACCAGTATTTATGGAGCTGCCTCACTTTCTAATACCTTTCACACATGTTCTCATTCCTTTATTAGATTGAAAGTTATATCAAGTCAGGTTGGGGATGTTTGAGTCTCCAGTGTACAGCCCACTGGGATCTGTATTTATTCTACTGACTAGATAACATGTGTGGCCATTGAAAATTTTTAGAGCCAAGATGGTGTATCTATGAGAAAGAGTATTTGAATTTTCATCTCATTTCATTCCCCTCCTATTAACACTGGGATCAATCACTGTAATGGAGTTTTCATACCATTCAAAGTAACTGTCTTTAGCACTGGAGGACAAATTATAAGGTCCTAAACTAGTTGGAGATAGTATGCAGGAACAGCCTTTCATCCAAGGGAATTACCTGTAATTATACAATGACTTAACTGTTAAAAATTATTGAACTTCAGCAAAAGTACATAACCCTTTAGAAGAAAGAACGAAACAGCTTACAAATGAGGTGACATCTCTGTTTAAAGGCCAAGGACAGCAGTGCAAAGTAATTTGGGATGGGAAGCGAAGCTTACCTTACTCAACTGAAGAGTTCAGGGGAACTCGAAGTTGTCAGAATGCAATTATCCCTGCTGAAATTTGGTCAGGCCAACATCTGACACTTCCAAGGAATGCCGAAGGCCCTTTTAATGAACATGAGGCCTCCAGATTGGATTTCATCTCAATTCAAGGTATAAAACCTGCACTCTGAGAATATAGAGTGCAGAGATGTTAATTAGTTCACTACTGTCAGGTTCACAATTTCCCTCCTAGAGATTAATAGATCTAATGCCTTCATTTCACAGAAGAAAACTGAGATCTGGAAAACATCATGCAATAAAGAAATGAGTTAGTAACTTTGCTTTTGTGCACCCTTTTATGTTCTAAGTCCACATATTTCTCAATTCAACAACTACTTATTGGTTCCTGGATTGCAACAGGCCCCTTGCTGGAATCTTGTAGAGAGATGAAGGATACCTGGTTTCTGCTTTCTGACAGTTGCTACTCTAGGTGGAGGGACTGATATGGACACAAGTAATTTTTCAGAAAGCAGAATGTGCAGTGAGCTAAAGAGCACTTACAGGGCCATGGGAATATGCCAGAGGGAAAGAGTCCCTCTCTGGAGGAATGTGGGAGAGATCCCTGGGGGAGGTCTGTCTTTCGGTGTTTCCAAAACCCCACCACAGCTTCCTTCTGGGTTTGTCCTCTTGGTCAGGGTCTCTGCTCTGCCATTTCTGAAACCTAAATCTTATTCAAAATTTAAGATAGGTCTCAAATTCATTCTTTTGAAATCTGCTGAATTTTGGCTTGGCAGTAGGGATGGATCCAGGTTTTGTGAGAGCTTAAGTATATAAAATTTGGGGGACCCTGTTTAAGAAAAGAATACATTGTTACAGATACAACCTTAGGTCCAAACACAAATCTTGCAAATATTTATTTAGAATAAGAAAAGAGGCCCAATGTAGTGGCTTACACCTGTAATCCCAACACTTTGGGAGGCCTAGGTGGGAGTTTCACTTGAACCTAGGAGTTCGAGATTAGCCTGGGCAACATGGTGAGACCCCATCTCTACAAAAAATTGTTTAAAAAAAAAAAATTAGCCAGGTTGTAGTGGTGTGTGCCAATAGTCCAGATACTTGGGAGGCTGAGGTGGAAGGATCACTTGAGCCTGGGAGTTTGAAGCTGCAGTGAGCCGTGATCATGCCACTGCACTCCAACCTGGGTGACAAAGCTAGACCCAGTCTCAAAAATAAAAAAATAATAAATAAAAAAGGAAAGAAATCACAAAAAATTGTTGTAACCTTAGAGTTACATCTCTTTCTTCTTAAGTGTCTGTCAATCTGCAAGAAATGCTTACACAGAAATAGTTCCTGATTGCTACCTGGCTTCCATCCCTCTACCCCATCCCCAAAACTCTGCAGCTCCTGGAAACTCCTATCTCTCCAGGAGTTTGTGCAAGTGAGATGTTTCATTAGCTTCACAGTAAATCTGCTTTTCTTTGGGCAGATGACTGGCTCAAGGTCACATAGTCAGTAAAGTGGTCAAGAGAGGACTGGAACTAGGGTTGCTTGAGAGAAATAAGTATGAACTTTGGATCACATAGAGCTGGTTCCAATCCTGGCCCAGGCACTAACTGGCTGTGTGACTTTGAAATTTACTTCTCAGTTTCACTTTCTTTCTCTCTTATATAGGGATGATGATAATAACCTCATCGGATGAGTACAGTGCTCACACCTGTAATCCCAGCACTTTGGGAGGCCACTATGGGTGGATCACCTGAGGTTAGGAGTTCGAGCCCAGCCTGGCCAACATGGCAAAGCCCGGTCTCTACTAAAAATACAAAAATTAGCCAGTGTGGTGCCAGATGCCTGTAATCCCAGCTACTTGGGAGGCTGAGGCAGGAGAATCACTTGAACCTGGGAGGCAGAGGCTGCAGTGAGCTGAGATCATGCCATTGCACTCCAGCCTAGGCAACAAGAGCGAAACTCCATCTCAAAATAAGTAAATAAATAAATAAGCTCATAGGGCTGCAAAGTACCTGAATTGCCTACTACCACTCCTGACTTGAAGTAGTGCTCAAGAAACTGTTAACTGTCACAAAAATTAATTCTTTTTCCCAGTAAGCATCTCTTCTTCCTTGATAATAGAATTCATAAAATGTACTAGGCACATGGATGTCAAGTTCACATTTCTCACCCTGTGTAGGAGTTAGATTTGGCCTTGTGACTAAGTTTTGGACAACAGTGTATAACAAGAGCAATTTGTCCAACTTGTAAGAAGTGTCCTTAAAGTAATAGGGTGCATCCTTCCCAACCAGTCTTCTTTCCTGATGGTGAAGAAGCAGCAGCCATGTTATCCTATGAAATGACATGAAGAATAAGACTACATACAGCAGAAGATATAAAAGACAGATAGAGCCTGGGTCCTATCTGTAGAACTTCATATGGCTATAGAACTTCATATGGCTCCAGGCCTACTTGTAATTTACATGGAAGTCAAATTTCTACCACATTTAATCCACTGTTATTTTAGATCTGGAACCACTTGTAGCCAAAACTAGTTCTAAAATGTATTAAATCATATGCTTTTTTCACTTTGCTATGCCAGTTTGTAATGTTTTTGCCTCTGTTAACCTTGCCAGGTATATCTGGAAATTTAAAGGATATTGAATCCTTAACCTGAAATGCCGTAACTTCAAAAAGCCAGTGGTGAGATTTTGGCCCTGTGGCAGACCAAGGAGAGTGGTTTGTTTGGAAAGTCCATTCCATCCAACCCCACTGGCAGTTATAGGCAAGATGACCTGGTTTCATCATGATTATCAGCAGCAGCAGTAGCATTACTATTGCAGTAAGAGCGGTTACCATTTACCGGATGCTATCTGCCTAGCAATAAAATATCTAATTAACACATTAAGTCCTCACAAAACTCTACATAGCAGGTGTGATTATCCCTATTTTACAGATAAGGAAAGTGAGACTCAAAGATGTCAAATGATTAGTCTGAAGAAAACAAGTGACTTACTAATGGCAGAGATTACCTGAATCCAAATCTCAGTCCAAACCCCCAACCCCTTCATAATGGCACTTTACTTTCTCCATGGGCACAAAATAAGACCTGGTAAGAATGAGTCTGTATAGAATTAATATAATCATAAATGTCTAGTAAATCAGTTCAGAAATGTTTATTATATCATTGTAGCAAGCTAACAAGCATTGTAACAAAACTTAGTGGCTTACTCAACAATATTATATCTGATGATTAAGAATTCTGGCAGGTCTTGGCTAGGCAATTCATTTCACATGGCACTGACTGGGGTCACTTAGTGACCTTCAGCTGGTGGCTGGTCTGGTCTAGAGTGTCCAAGTGAGTTGTACTCACATGCCCAGCATCTCAGCAGGGCAAACTGGAAGGCTGGGCTCAGCTGGGCCTTTCAATCTCTCCATGTAGTCTCATGACCACTTCACATGGCATCTCCAACAGGGTAGTTGGACTTTTTACATGGTGGTCCAGAGGTCTAAGAACAGGTGTTCCATGACAGAGGAAGAGGAGGTGAAGAGTCTCCTAAGGCTTAGAACCAGGAAACTAGAAGTGTAACGTTTCCCTTATTGTATCGATCAAAGCAGTCACTGAGCCACCCGAAAGCAGTGGAGGGGCACATAGACCCCACCTCTTGATGAAAGAACTATCACTATCAAAGAATTTGCAGTCAACTTCAGTCCATCCCAATACTAAGCCTGTTGAAGGAAGTTTCACAGAAATAGGAAGGCAGCTAATTGGGCCATTTGAAACCTGTATTTGTTTGCTATAGCTGCCAAAACAAAAGGCCACACACTGGATGTCTTCAATAACAGAAACCCATTTTCTCACAGTTCTGGAGGCTGGAAGTCTAAGATTAAGGTGTCAAAAAGGTTGTTTTTTTCTGAGGCCTCTCTCCTCAGCTTGCAGATAAATATCCTCTTGCTGTGTCCTCACATGGTCTTTCCTCTGTGCATGTGCAACCCTGGTGTCTCCCTCTTCTTTTTTTTGGAGACGGAGTTTCGCTCTTGTTACCCAGGCTGGAGTGCAATGGCGTGATCTCGGCTCACCGCAACCTCTGCCTCCTGGGTTCAGGCAATTCTCCTGCCTCAGCCTCCTGACTAGCTGGGATTACAGGCACGTGCCACTATGCCCAGCTAATTTTTTGTATTTTTAGTAGAGACGGGGTTTCACCATGTTGACCAGGATGGTCTCGATCTCTTGACCTCGTGATCCACCCGCCTCGGCCTCCCAAAGTGCTGGGATTACAGGCGTGAGCCACTGCGCCCGGCCTCCCTCTTCTTATAAAAAGTTAGGCACATTGGATTGGATCTCCACCCTAATGTCTCATGTTAAATTAATCATCTCTTTAAAGACCCAGCTCCAAACAGGGTTACTTTCTGAGGCACTGAAGGTTGGGACTTCAACATAAGAATTTAGAGAGGACACAATTCAACTCATAACAAATTTCAAATCTAAGGCCATTATATCAGTGGAAAAACTGAGGCCCAGAGAAAGAAAATGGCTTGCCAAGGTGACACAATACAACTCATAACACAGCATGAATGTTCTTTCTCTTGCAGCCCCCTTCTAACACATCAGATGATTCCAAGAGATGTCCTGTTTACAGGAGGTAGGAAACAGAGTACAGAGACAGGGGACACCAAGAAAGGCTCAGCATTAGGGCCAGAGATTTCTCTTTTTCTCTTGAAATTTCAGGCTTCTCCCAGTTGTCTTTATTCCAAGTCACTGGGTTCACAGACTTCTCAACAGCCCCAGATCTCTGGCCGGTCTCTTCCTTTCCCCATTTCTTGGCTGACATTTCTGATGTTCAGGTCACTATTTAGATTCTGAATCACAGCAATATTGGAGAATATGATGTCCTTGTTTCTGCCTTAACATAGATCTGTCAAGACTTTGGGAACATCTCCACAGTGATTTGCATACTCAGACCCATTCTGGGACTCTGAGTCATCGCATTAGTGCCCCCTAATTTGCAGTGTATATACCCCATCTTTGATTTGCAGCTCTTAGATTTCAAGAATAACCTGCATCTTAGAAGCGAATTGGCCTATGTTCTGTCGAGGCCTCTTCGAGGATGCATCTGCTGCCTTCTAAGATGCAGGTGGGGGAAGAGGAGGCTCCAGAAGTGGTTTAAGCCTCCCTAGAACATAGGGCAATTGGTGATTACCGTTCTTCTTCAGTCTCTCTTTGCATAGCAATCTATGCTGCTACACTGGATAAAGTTAAAAAACAAGTCTTCCCAGAGATTAAAAAAAAAAAAAGGAGCACTTTAATTCTAACTCATATAGACAAATTATAGTAAGTTTCTATTATATAGCAGTCAAGGTGTTGGGAGAGGGAAAAACAGTATAGTTAAGTGAGACTGGCTTGCCCCAATACTCTAACACACACAAACTGCAACAAAAGCAAAAATATATGTATTCAGAAAGGAAGAAGGCAAGAGGGGGTAAATGTAGTCCAGTGCTTAAAAGCATACACTTTAGACTTGAAAATCCTGAATTTTAATTCCTCCTCTACTACTTACAAGCTGTGTGACTCTGGAAAAGTTGTTTAACCACCTAAAGTCAGTTAACCAACATTCATACATTTTGGGGAAGTTTGGGTCAACCACCTAAAGCAGTGGACCTAGAGCAATTCCCCTCAAAGGTTGTCCAAGTAAAAAGACACAGAGCTGAAAACCAATTTTAACAGAGGACCAGAGTACTAAGCTAACTCATGGAATAACTGGTATTTTCCAGATAGCTCACAGGGAATTTTCAGAAAGCATAAATGCTCTAGTACCATACAGATAAAATCCATATGATTATCAACTCTATGAACTTTATATTCCCCTGCTATAAAATTATGAGGTGGTCCAGGATGGTCTGCAAGTCCTTTCATCTCTGTGCTTCAAGGATCAAATGAAGATGTTGGGGTCTCAGATGCGAAGTCATGGACAATGCTTTTCTACCAACTGAAAAGAGAATCAGGCCAGGCGCAGTGGCTCATGCCTATAATCCCAGCACTTTGAGAACTCAAGGGAGTCAGATCATTTGAGTCCCAGAGTTCGAGACCAGCCTGGGCAACATGGCAGAACCCTGTCTCTAGAAAAAATACAAAAATGATCCAGGTGTGATGGCATGCAACTGTGTTCTCAGCTACTTGGGAGGCTGAGGTGGGAAAATCACTGGAGCTCAGGAGGCAGAAGTTGCAGTGAGCCAAGATGGAGCCACTGAATTTCAGCCTGGGTAACAGAGCAAGACCCTGTCTCTAGAAATAAATAAATAAAAATAAAAAGAGAATGTTTTCCAGGATTGATGAAGAGGAAAAAGTAATTTAGAGGGAAAACCCTGCATATTATAACTATTTACATTTCTTTGCTGAATTGATGGACAAAATGCCATTTTGGGATGAAGAGGAAGCAGAAATGTGATGTGTTACAGAAGCAGAGCCCTTGAGCTTGGGGAATGTCAGTAAAGTTTACCATATGCCTTGAGTGCAGGGCTTCTATAGGATTAATAAATGCCTGTTTTGACAATGTTCTCATTGAACAAAGAGGTAAGATCCCCCCTGCCTCCTCATTTTCTATCTCTCACTTATTTCCTGATCCCAATCTAGTGTTTACCTCTCCTTTTGCAAGCAGTGGAGTTCTGCCAGTAGGAACACTGCTAACTGAGGGCCTTTAGAAAAGCTAGAGCCATTCTTCTGGCCTTCATTTCTCGCCAGAATCCTTCTACTCTTGTTTCCATAAGGCACTCTTGTCTCATCCTATTACTTCCACTACTTTTAGAATGATATCACCTCAGTGAGGTACCATCTTTTCTCTCCTTACAAAAGAAAACAGACCTAGTTTCTTTAACCTTTCAGCAGAAGCAAATTCCCCAAATCCCTCTGTCATTCTGGTTGCCTTCTGCTGTGCTTTCTCTAGTTCCAAAATATCCTATTTATAGAAAGAAACCCAGAATGAGCTCAGGACTCAGAATATGACCTAACCAATCCTCTTTACATGACTAGAATAATTTTCCCTGACTTTTCCATTTTGTAATGTGCCCAACATATTCCAAACAGATTCTCTCTTTTTTTTTACTCCAATAGGTACAAAATGATAAATGTTCAAACTATAGCCAATGTTATGGATAATAAGAGGTTTATGTCCACTATGCTTAAGAACTTTCTGGAATTAATGGGTTCAGGAGCAAATTAGAGTTTGTGGTTTGTGTTAACATTAGTGTTAAAAGAACAAGTCTTTTCCTTGAATTATTTTTTGTTATATAGCATTCACTTCAGTTACTAAAGAGATTGGCTTGTTTTCATTGAAGCCATAATGCAAATGAAACCATAGGCTGGCGCAGCACATTTTAGTATTTTGCTGTGAAAAAAGTGTGGCACAACCTCATATCACCTGGGAATTTGTTGAAAATGCCAAATGTTGATGCTGACCCCAAACTTAGAATCTACCTTCAAAAGAGTTGCCCAGGAGATTCATGTGCACATTAAATTATAAGAAGCATACTTTAACATCTGTGAAATTTTCCCTCCAGATGTTCTAAGCAGATTAGATGTCAAGCATACCTTGGTAGGCACCATCATGATGTAAACTCGGCTCCTTTTACTAGTTTTCAATTGCCTTTTCATGATCCTAAGTTTTGTGACTTCTTGGAGTTTTTATTTCTCATTTTTTCCAATTCCTAATATGAACATACATTTAGTTAAGTACATCTTGCAAGTCCTGACCTGACATGCTCTTGACCCATCTTAATCTCCTGTCAAGCTTTCATATTAACAACGTCACTTCTCTCTTACTTGCTATCCATACTTCCTCTTATTCATCTCTTGTCTGTAAGATGGTGTAGAAAGAGTCATTCAGTTCTTCCTCAGTATTCCATGTGGTCTTGCTTCAGCCTCATTATAGGGTTGTCTGGTTTTCTGAAATTGAGTTAATTCATGTCCAGATCTTCTGTCTCATGCTTGCTTGTCAGGATCAGGAATGCACAGAGGTTATTGCAAACTAAATCATGACTTTCCCAAGGCTTTCTCTTGCTTGCTTCTTTTTGAAGTTCTGATTGTTTATAACTAAACTAGGTTTGGTAGATTGAAGATTCTTTGAGTTCTTTTTAAATATGAGCTAAACATCAGGTTCTTGGCAATCATTGCCCATTCTTGTTTTCAGAAGGCTTTCCAAGTTGTGTGTCGTGATTCTTTGCTTCTCCTCCTATTACCTGTGGCGAACCATTAGCGATCAGTAAGTGACTAAGAGAGCCAATCTTTCTTCCTACCTGGTCAGAATCACTTCTTATATCATAAACAGAAGTCTTTTGCTACCTGTTTTTTGTTTTCTTAGGCTCCAAGATAGCAATTATGTCACCATCGGGAGCTTCTCTGTGACTACTCTTCTTCATTGATTATAACAAGTGATCCTGAGGTAATGAAGGGGAAGGCACTGTTGACCTCTCAGCTATTATTAACCAAGCAGTCTTCACCTCTGAGAATCTGAGATGCTTTAGGTAGGGAATTGTTGAAATGTGGACCACTAGTCCCATCAGAGTGCCTGGCACAGAATAAGTACTGAAGAGAAGGAAAAGTAGGAGGAGAAAGGAAGGATGGAAATAATCTATCCAACACCAGGTGAGATGCAGAGCCTGGAAATTAACTACAACCAAATAGATTTGGAAAGAATAGTTGGGAGAAGAGAATGGAAGTACTATCTCATCTTTGTTTTCCTTGATATGTAGTAAGGAATACACAAACCATCCTATAAAAGTGAGTTACTGAATTTCCTTTTAGAAATAAAGACAGTAGACTCTGTCTTAAGAGGTACTCCAATTATTTCTTAGTTGTCTAAGAAAAAGGAGTTCTCTTTCATTTCTGGCTTTGTTACTCATCTCCCACCAATTCTGAGACTTGACACATTTACTTAGTGATGTTCTTGTGCCTTGTAATATTGATGAGCCTTGTATTAATTATTGAACCTATCTTCATAAAGATGTGGGCAAAGAACAAGCTTTATAACTATGGTATAGGGAGTAAACTGAATACTGAACAGCTCATCTATAAGGAGAAAAACACCCATATTTTGAAAGCAAAAATCCTTCCCTCTAGGTTGTATTAATACATTTTACTTTAAGTTTGGTTATGTTGTTAGGTAGTGATCTTTAAGGAACAAGATCTGTTCACTATTCAGTCTGAAATGTTCTCACCATTACTAAATATGAATGGGTCAAATGAACCTAGAGAAGTGTGATATTCATATCACAACTGATTGGAGTTGCATGAAAAAATAAGATAAGCTCAGGAATAAATGCTACTGAGATTAAAATTGTGGCAGATACAGTGCTTGGCATCTATCTTAACAAATGAAATGATTGCAACCTTTACTTATATTAGACACTGGATTTCTGCAGATGGAAAAAAAGAAAATACATAGGTGAGTGGATGGAGAGTTGGAGAGTTGATAGTGCACCAAGAGAAGAGAATTGTCTATCAGATGACTGAGAAATCCAGAGCGCGAATAGGTATACATAGATACATGGCAAACACCGTATCTTCACCACTCTCCCCAGCTCCCTATTATCAACCCTCATTATTTAGCAACTCTTGTCCATCATTTTGATCCCTGAGTTGAAGGTTTTAGTAATGGCTACAAAAAATAAGGGCAATGGTCAAATATATTTCTTGGGAAATATCTTCAGTACAATCATGTGTTTAAATAATTTCAAATGAATCAGTCATTCATGTTCTGAGTCCTCAGGCACCTACCCCAACAATTCAGGATATCTCACTATAATATATAATTTCCAGAATAAAGATCCATCAGAGGAGTAGCTGATAGTCTCTATACAGACCACAAACTGTTGACAAAAGAGTCAGAAAAATATATCACATTGATGGCAATGGGGAATAATATATTCATATACAGTGGTCATCTCCTTATGTCTTTTCAAGACTCCAGATCTGTGCTAGTCATTGAATTTGTCAATAGGCAAGGAAAGTTATTAATAGCATTATGGATTACATTCTCAAAAAACCAGTTTTGCCCACAAAACCTGTACCCCAAGACCTCTGAGAATGGTATGTACCAGCTGTCCCAGTCTTAGGGCAGCATCTGCTGGCTAATTCATGGATGGACAAAAAGTGGCAGTTTGTGGGCAATATGAGCAGTCCTTTTGGTTGGCAAGAACTGTTGTGTTGATGACTGTAAGGGTGTCTGAAATCCTTTAATGATGACCTATCTCAGGTCTCCAGGAGCCTGGCAAGTCTAGAACTATTCCTAATGAGAACCAGGAAGCATTTGTATGCAGATACCTTATTTGGAGTCTGAGATAAGCAGGTTTGACTTTGGAAACATCTCTAGAGAGGCATCAACTCAACACTGGACTTACTGCTAATAATAGTAACCCAGTACCAATGGGGGCTCCAATGAACAGAGGTCCATGCACATAATTGAGAAGTAAAGCTTATTTTCCATAAGGAAGGCATTTCTGGGATGGGAGGGGGAGGAACTTGAAGCAGCCATTGAATGCTAGTGTTCTGTTGCTTCTAATCATCCTATCTTGTAAGTGAGATTTTTATACATCAACAAGCAAGAATGATATTCAAATAAATCACTTTTGATTGGAATAAAGAAACTGGAAATGGGAAAGGGCTGGGTGGTCTGAAACTTAAGAGCTATCCACCATCTTCTGCAGCAACGCTGTGCCTCATCCCTGCAGTCAATAGCGCCACGGCCAGGGCCTGTGACGCCGTTGGTGGGCTCCCCTTGGTGGGAACTCAGAGGGAGTAAAATCATGGTGTCAGTGCCAAAACGACGAAACCTGAAATGCGTCTGGGGACTTCCCAGGGCACTAGCGCTCCTCAGAGCGACGGGCATCTCCATAACAACTGGTCTACATTCATCCTCAGTTCCTCTGCTCGGCTGTGCTAGCGAGGGCTGGGGGTAGGCAAAGGGCAGCTTCAGTGGAAAGATACCTTGCGTTAGCGCCTCCCTAGGCTGGGGGGGACGTTGCCAAAGCTCGAGTTATTGCCTATTTCCCGAGATTTCCGGAGTCGTCCCCACGTCTCCCACGGAGAGCGGCGCCCCTCCCCCACCCGCTCCCGCCTCCCCCTCTATTTGACACTCCAGGGGGGTGGTTTGTTTTATTGTGCTTTTTTCCCTCTTCTCAAAGTTCATCCTTTCGCCTCCAAGTTACTTTCCGCCAACACGTGACCTCTCCGCTTCCCAGCCTGCGCAGCCACTGGTGGGGAAGCGCGGGCGCGCTAACCGCGGGGCTTCCTGGGAGAGCCCCCTCCGAGGCTTGCCACCCCAGCCCCGGCTCCCGCCGCGCTCACCCCGGCACCCCAGCGGCGGGGCAGCCCCCGCAGGATGCGGAAGCGACTCCGGGGAAGCGGCAGCGAGCGGCCGCGGAGCGCCCTACCTGCCGTCTCCCCTCCCCTCCCCTCCCCGCCTTGGCCCGCGGCTCCGCTCTCCGCGGCTCGCCTTCCGACCTAGCTGCGCACCGGGGCTGTTAACTCACATTTGGGAAGCCATAACACATTAGAGCAAACGCAGTCATAACTTCATTCAACTCAGCCGCTCGAGAGCTCGGCTTACACAGGTTCCTGTGGGCAACTAGTGGCTCGCCTTGGTGCCTCTCGCCTAGTCATCAGTCCCTAAGAGGAAAAGGGAAAGTTCTTGGGCTGATGCGCGCTTCGACGCATGCAGTTGTTCCCAAGGACAAGTCACTTACTCGCCCCCCTCCCCCCCAGCCCCCATTTGATCATCACTCACGACCTCATCGGCTGGAGACCCTTAGTCATGATGGGGGAGGGGGAGGGGCACGAACTTTTCTAAGAAGTTTCCTTTTTTTTATCCAGGGAGTCACAGTGAGTCGGTCACGTAAACAGTGCGGTTAGTCGTCGCCGTTGCCGCCCCCCACCCCCTCCCTGCTGCGCTTTTCTGGTATTATTATTAAAGCGGTAGCCTGCTGGCGCTGATAAGCAACAAGTTCCCCAGCGGTCTTCCCGCCCTAGCCTGACCAGGCGAAGGTTTTCTTACCTGGCGACAGGGAAATATCCCGAGCCGAATTCAGCTTCGCCGGAGCCCCAGGTGTGACCTGGGCAGTGGGCAAGGGAGCGGTGTGCAGGCTGGGTTTTTGTTTTTGTTTTTCACGAGGGTACCCTGAAACTCCTCACTTTCTCTGGGAACTTTCTGTGCCAGGACCTAGTGACGGGCGGTTAGAAGGCAGCCCTAGGAAACACCCGCTACATAGCAGGGCAGTTGGGCAATCATTGGTAACCTCGCTCATTCATTAGAATCACGTAAGAACTCAAAAGGAAGCGTGTCTTTCGGAGTGAGGGCGTTTGCGTAAATCTATAGGTTTTTCGGCATCGATGCCAGTTGCTTTGTCTTCTGTAGTCGCCAAGGTGGTTGAGAGTTTAAGCTTGCGGATATTGCAAAGGGTTATTAGATTCATAAGTCACACCAAGTGGTGGGCGATCCACTGAGCAAAGCCGAACTTCTCACATGATGACTTCAAACAAGACACATTACCTTCCAGCATCTGTTGGGGAGACGAGATTTTAAGACACTTGAGTCTCCAGGACAGCAAAGGCACAATGGTGAGTAGCAATAAACCCTGCATTATAATTGAAAAATCTTGACATGTTGCTTAACAACGGGCATATCACGGCTCTTCCTAGCACTTCACACGCCAAAGAACAGCAGCTACTCAGGCCAGGGGAATCGGGTTTTTACACAGTGCAACTTTAATTGGAATCATTTGAGATTTAACACAGCTATGTGGAACTGCGTGGAACAAACTTGGAGCTAGAGGGGGGGTGTGTGTGTTATATTGGCTGTTCAACGCTGATGCTTATGTTTCAGCCGTCTTGCATTCCATTCTTTTTCTTTATGTGTATGGTGTATGATCATATTCTATGATTTGTATGTGGGTATGTAATTGACATTTGCAAGGAGGTTAATTTCCATCTGAAAACAATAATGCTGTTAGAGGTTGGGGTTAGGCGGTGGAGTGGGGGTAAGGGTGGGGTAGAGACTGGGAGTTTAGGTGTAGATGGGGGGGGTGAGTTGGGGGAGAGAAATAAGTCAGAAGTGCATATCACCGGTAATGAAATGGGTAATCCTCTCGTAGACGAAAAGGTTCTCATCAACATGTGATCAACTATGAACAGGATGGCTTTGGCAAAGCCATCCGCACGTGACAAAACGTAAGGAAGTGGAAGAAACCTTCTAGAGCAATATCAAGTATCACTTAATTAGAGATTTTTAAGCCTTTTCCTCCTGCTGTGCCGGGTGTGTAATCGGGACGATCAGAGGCCATTCAGCACCTTGGACAGAGCCAACGGATTTGTCCGAGGTGGCGGTACCCCAGGTAGTCTTCTTGGCCCCGCTGTAAAGCCAACCCCGTGTCGCCCTTAAAAAGCGTCTTTTCGGAGGTTCGGCTCACACTGAGATCGGGGCTGGAGAGAGAGTCAGATTTTGGAGCGGAGCGTTTGGAAAGCGAGCCCCAGTTTGGTCCCCTCATTGAGCTCGCTGAAGTTGGCTTCCTAGCGGTGTAGGCTGGAATAGACTCTTGGCAAGCTGCGGGTTGGTATACTGGGTTAACTTTGGGAAATGCAAGTGTTTATCTCCAGGATCTAGCCATCGGGGTGGTGTAAGCCAGAAAGAAGGTAAGCACCGGGGCAGGGACCCCCTGCATCCCCAATTCTTGAGCTATTTTGATACTCTATCTTCCGGAGAGGACGCGTGGTGGAGGGGAGGAGGTAGAGGGGGAGCAAGAGAGGGGGTTGTTTCTTGGTATTTGCCCAGTTTGAATTGCCCTAGGTGAGAACCCTGGGGCAAAGCGAGAAGGAAGAGAGAGAGAGAGAGAGAGAGAGAGAGAGAGAGAAACTCAGTCTTCCTGCGGATATAATGAGTTTAGTTAACTTGGACCTGCAAATGTCTGATTCAAATGTAAGATTTATCTCTCTTTTTCTCCCCTTCACCTCCCTCTTTTCCGTTCTCTTTGCTGGTGTGTGTGTGTGTGTGTGTGTACAGTAGATTCATTACTAATTATGAAGCTTTTGCACAACATTCGATTTCCTAAAATTGGACTTTGTAGCATTTAGAATCAGGCAGTGGAGGTGGTGTGCGGTGGGGAAAAAGGAGGTGGAGGTTGGAAAGAGGGAAGGAGGTAAAGCTAAACCTCCACAAAATGAATCAAGGTAATTTCAGCTCTTCTAGTGAGAAGGATTCATTCTCTCTGTATCCCTCCCTCCCTCTCTTTCCCCCTCCCTCCCCCCTTCCCGCCCCCCTTCTTCCACCCCGCCCCCTCCTCAGCCTCCATCCCTCCCTCATTCTATCTCTTCCTCTCCGTCGCCCTCGCTCCTCGCTGGATGTTTCTTTCTGTCTTTTTTTTCCCCCCCCTTCTATCTTCCCTCCCCGCGAGTTTCGGGCGCTGGTTTAGAGGGCTCCCGCTTTCTCAAGGGAAGGGGAGCTGCCGAGACCGCGCTTTGCTCCTCAGCCGGGCCGGATGCCTCACTGAGCCCAGGTCTGAGTCAGTAGGGGCAACTCAGGGAAACGGGGGCCTCCGCCTGGGAGTAGAAGGTCCTTTCGGGACCGAAGAGCCAGGGAGCGGGCCGGGCAAGGGGGCCTGGGCGGCTGGAGGAGGTGGAGAAGAAAACTCGTAGCTCCGTGCGGCGGCTGGACAGAGCCACCAATCAGCTGGGCGCGCAGACCGCCCTGCCCGGGCGAGGTTGCGTCCGGAAGCACCGGTGGAGGACGGCCGGCTAGTCGCGGAGCCGCCGCCGCCGCCGCCGCCACCCGTGTGGGCCGGGGGATTGGAGGAGGGTGGATGTCGGGGACTTGGCGGGTGAGACAGAAGCGGCGCGGAGCCGCCCAGTCCTGTGTTCTGCCTCTCCAGCCCCCGCCTGCACCCCCGGGGGATCGCGAACTGCTGGAGCGCGCGGCTGCGTTGTCCTCTTGCCATTCTTCGGGGAGCTCAGGGACTTACGCGCCCCTGGGTGGGGGCCAACAGCTTCTCCACACTCTTATAACTCTCACCCCCACCCGCTTCTCAGGTCCTTTGTTCCGGCCACAGAGCCGTGCCCGGTGGCAGTTTTCGCCCCAGGGCTTGGTCGTTCTGGACTCCTCCCCGGATCAGCTCTTCTTAATTAAAAGGCAAGAGCTTGGGGTAGGGGTGAGGGGAACATAGGGAAAAACCTAATTCCGAAACTCAAGACTCGACTGTTTTAACGAACGAACGAAAGAATCCCAACTCTGCGCAGGTGGATTCATAGGCGACGCGAGGATATTGTGGAAATTTAGAAGGAAAAAATAAAAAACAGGCGCTAGGATCAGATGACGGTGATTGGCTGCTCGGCACACAAAGGGAGCGTAGGGCAGGGTTTACGGAGCAAGCCTGCAGCGAATGGGGCACAGATTGTTCCGAGATCCAGTCGTTTTCTCAGTCAGATCTACGCGCAGGGAGGGGAGGGGAGGGGCGCGCAGGGGAGCGTAGCGGGAGGGGCTGGGCTTGGGGGCGGGGGGATTTCTGATCAGTCTGATGCAATTCCAAGCGTGCTGCAAAGGAACTCCAAGGCGCCCGCATCACCATCGCCACCCACCCTTCCCAGATGGTGCTGTTTTAAATACGGATCTGCAGGGCCGAACGCAGAACTGGGAGATTTATTGCAAAATCCCGGGAAGGGTGGGGGGCGGGGGGAACGGGGAATGGAGGAGCAGAATTTAAAGGTGCAATACTTGCTTTTTCCAATCAAGCGGCAACCGGTCGGAATTATTATTTTTTTCTGTCTGTCTGCTTGTCTCTGGATTCTAATTCACCAAGAAAGAGGTGTAAATATTGTGACATTTTGAGGCAGCTTGATGGATGGGAAAAAAATCATCTGTCACTCTAAATTGCAGAGTTCCCTCTCCCCGCGCCGTCCCTTGCTAGCTAATACTCGCTGCTGCCTAATACAGTTGCTAGGGCTTCAAATGAATGCATCGTTAAGGGAATATTATCTTTTTAGTTTACTTGCCAATTTATCTGACAGTTGAACTGAGAAAATTGTAGATTTCGTGTCTCTGGGAGGAAAAATGCTTAACAGTCTAAGTCTTGTAACCTTGAGTTCTTTAAAAACTTAAATCTCAAAAGTGTCACGTCATCCTCTACACACACACACATACACACACACTCGACTTGTAAGGTGACATGGTTTCACCTAAACTGTTGTGGAAATGAATGTCACTTTAAGAATGGTGCACCTGATATTCATTGTTTATGTGTATTTACAAAGAGCTCTTCAGCTTGAAGGCAAGACATTTCAATTGTCCTGTTTGGAATCGGTCAGAAGACTGGAAGGTGACAGAGAGAAAGGGAAGAAAGAGGAAAGAGACAGAATTTTAACCTAGCTGCTATTAAATTAACAGTAACCTAGCCTACTTTTTTACCTCCGATCTGGCATATTAATATTTCTGTATGTTAGATTTTAGCTTGGTCTATCTCCCCCAATGGAGTATACCAGCATTGATTCAGATGGGAATATGTGTGGCCTGCCAGTAGCTTTTTCAGTGTCATTGATAGTAAGACCTACAACACAGCAATTTTTGGAGGATAGAAGAGAATGTCTGTAAGGGCTTTGCATACTAGGAAGCAGGCACTCCATAAATGGGAGGTATCATTACGATATTTGCATACAGCATTTTCATTTGACTGAACCAGAGTATTAGTTATTTTAAAACATAATCTAATTTATATGCCCAAGGTAGTAAGTGGGGATTTTAAAAGCAAGTGATTAGTTGGCTTATAAAATATTATTTTTCAATTGTCTATTAATGTAGATTGGAAAGAAGGCTTTTTAAAGATCTGAAATCGACATATCTAAGCTTCCCCTTTTATCTGCCAGACTCTTTCCCCATCAAATCTCTGATCTAATTTCTTAATAAGAAGAGAAGCTGGTAAATTTAGTTTCTTTCCTTTTCCTGGCCTGTCCTCTAGGGGAAGCTTTAGTAAGAAACAACATTCCAAAATCAGGCACTGAGAGAGAGAAGGCAAGGGACTGGACGACCACAAAATAGATCATCAGCCACCAACGCCAACAAACAGAAATGAGGGAAAACCAGCATGAAAGTATGACTTATAAAGGATTTTTATTTTTTCATTCTGTGATTTTGGGACCAGGCTCAAACTTGCTCAAATAACATTCACTCGATCATATTGCTTACAATCTGTCAGTTAAAATGAGGCCTAACTGAGCATATTTTTTATTAAATATATTTCTATCAAAGGCCAGTAAAGCTACTCTTTGATTTTAATTAGGACAAACTAGTCTAACCACTTAAATAACTCCAATGAATATGAACTGATATCATCAGATTTAAAGGCTCTGCTGAAAACTAAATTTGTTCTGAAAAGCACTGACTTGCCAGAAAAATATCTATTTTTGCAGCTTTCTTTTCACTCTATGGATAATTTAATGAGTTGCTTATTTTAATTTTACAACTGCTACCTCAGAAGTATCTCAAATTATCTTTCTTTGGCTGGTGTCTTTCTCTGCTGATCTGCTACTGTTGTGTGTGTGTATGTGTGTGTGCGCGCGCGCGTGTGTGTGTATGGGCGTGTGTGTCTCTGTGTGTGTTTTCTAGTGGGAATTTAACAAGCAGTGAGTCTTTTAAATTTACATGCCATAATCTATGTCAAGAACATCGTGTAGTACTTAACAATAAAAATAAACATTAGCATCTAGTGAAAGCTTACCACCATTGAGTGCTATGGAAATACAGGTCTTAAGGGGAGAAAGATTAAATTTTTTAACAATAAAAAAAAATTCTCCCCTTTTTGGCTTAAAGGTGATTATAATTTCAAAAATATGGCATCTTCTTTTACTTTGGAATGTAGAGCTGCTACTTTAACAAGTGTCTTTTGAGGAAGATACACATGTATTTCATAAAGATTAATACCCCTAAAACACTATGGTGCAGAGATGGAACTATGAATTCTTGATCCCTGCCTCTACTCTCATTTGTCAATTTTTGGAGTGTTCATTCTGAGTTTTTAAAAACAGGTGGACATTTTTTTCTTTTTTCTTTCCAACATTAAAAAAGAGTCCTACAAGAAATTGTTCTGCTGTAGTACAGACTTCATTTGTATTTCCTAGTAATAACACTTTAGACTCATAGAATACTTTGACTGTTCTTTACAGGTTTCATTTGATTTCTGTATCAGTCATATACGGTAGTAATCACCAATCGCTTTTTACAGATGAGGAAAGTAAGGTGCAGAATTATCTAACACTACACTGCCAGTAAGATATAAAGACTAACTTAGAATCTTTCTTCAAATTTTAAGAAAATTTGCGTTTGTGCCTCTCTAGACCATGCTGCCTTAAACCCTACTAAGGTACCAGAGGGAGCTGTAGACATTATTTTCTCCTATTTTGATTTATTTAATTAAATTAAAAGCGTGGTCTACAAATAGTTTTCAAAATGTTCAGGCCTAATGGAAAGTTTTAACTAGGCTTCCTAAGACAGTCTTTCCCTCTCCCTCAGTTAGAAACTCAAAGAAAACAGGAATCTTCCTGCAGTTGACACACCATCTAAGTCATAGTTGCTAATTCCCCATAAAACAAACACAGAGAATAAGAAGAGCCAAAGCCAAGATGTACATTACTTTTACTTGTGAGTCATAGATTCTGTGGTCTGGGAACGTTCTCAGAGGTCACTTAGCCCAGCCCATATCTGATGGATAAATTCATGCTGGCTTGTTTTCTTTCGACCTTCTGGAATTTCATCCCAGTCTTGGACACCTGGGTACTTGTTTATCTTGATAGATATTCTGATGCTTATGTGGATCATGAGCTTGTCTGGCCATTTCCCATTTTGCTCAAAAGGTCTACTTTCTATAGAGAATCTAGCATTCATAATTTTATTTTGTAAGTATTAATTGGCAACACATTACTTGCTATTATGTGCCAGGAACTGTGTTATAATCTGGAGATTCGAGAATAAGCAAGACCGAATGGTCCCTATCTTGGTGGATCTCATAGCCTAGAGACAAAGACTGGTATCTTTATTTGCTCCAATCCTTAGAAGGGGACAGACCTCATAAGATTCCTTTTTTCAAGAGAATACAGTGAATAAGATTAAAATCCCGAGTTCAGGCTTTACCACCAACTGCTTGTCGGTAGCTAAAAAAGTCAATCAGTCATTCTTGATCTCTGCTTCCTCACACATAAAACAAAGGAGATGTTCTAAGAATAAACTCTAAATTCCATTTCCGTTCCAAGTTTGAGTGAAACTATTTCTTGCATCAAAGGTTAGGGTAACTTAGGCCTTACTTTGTGGGGGAAAGTAAAGCCTAAGTTACCCTAACCTTTGATGATTTACAATTTGGGATACCACAAATTTTTAACCTGTTAAGTATATCATGAAAAAAAATCAAAGCAACATATTTGAACCCAGAGTAGAAGGAATCTGGGTGTTGAATCTGTTGGTTTATGGAATGATGGCTAGGAAAGTTTTAATATAGAGAATGATCTCAAATTTCTGCAGATTATTTTTAAAAGCAGGCGGTGCAGTGGAAGACCCGCTATCAAATTTGCTGTTTATTTTCTTTGTGCAAGCAGAAGTTCTAATTTTTCAGGTCATTTCCTTTTAAAATCAAAGATATTACATCCTGAAATTGCATGGGTCTCATGAATAATGCATTATATACACATGATAATAGATAATTAGATGGACCAACCAAATGAAACATGACAGGGAGCAGGTGCCCAAGGATTGCAGAAGGTGTGTGGGCATTTTGACATCCAGGAAATGCTATAGATCTGTCCTTAGCTAACTCAGCCTGGTGGAGATAATTAAGAAAAAAATTGTGGGTGTAGAAAGACTGCAAGCCATTCCCTGGGATTGGCTAGATTGCTGCAGTAGTTCAAAAACAATTGGCACAGCCACCCACACTAGACATGATTGCCCTTTGATGAGGCAGCTATTGACTTTTATAAAGATGCCATATTTAAAATAACTTCTGATGCACTAGGGATAACAGACATCATTCTTGAATTCTATTTTAGACAAATGGCAAAATATATTCCAAAGTATTAATTTTAAAATAAAAAATCTTTTTTAAGTCTTGTTTCTAAAAACCAGCAGCATAGTAACATGTGACCTCTGGATTTAACAATTCAGCCTAAGCTGGGAGAAAGCTGTAGCTTGTATGAGACATTTTGACCCACTGTGGGCATTTTCTGGACCACTACCAGAAGTAACATATACTTGTCAAAGTTTTTAACCTCTGAGTGAATGTGAAATGCACTCCAAAATCTTCACACCCTGGGAAAGGTGATCCAACAATTTTCCTAAACAGTGGCAGAAAATGCTCTGAGATCTTTGTTTCCAGATGCTATAATGTTATGCTATCTAGAAATTTCTTTGGAGCACCTTGCTCATCAACGCCAAAAGGAGTTAGAATTGATTTACAGTGGCAGAAAATGCTCTGAGATCTTTGTTTCCAGAGTGCATGCTATAATGTTATGCTATCTAGAAATTTCTTTGGAGCACCTTGCTCATCAACGCCAAAAGGAGTTAGAATTGATTTATCTCCAGCTTCAAGGAAATAGTCAACCACCTCCTGTCTCTAAGTAATAAGACTACTGTGAGAAAAAAAAATACACAAATTAGTTGATTGCAGAAAGGTGCCACAAACATCCAAAGTCTTTGGGATAGGACATTGCAGGGTGAGTGAATAGAGAAAAATAAAAGGAATATGGAGAAAATTGAAAAATAAAAAGGGAAAGGAAGATGGAGTCCTAATTATACAGCGGCTCTTGAATTGACTGTTCTCTACCTTCCATGCTCATCGTTATTCTGACTACTTTAGTAGGAAACAGTGATTTCTTCTGCTTTCGCTTTCCTTCTCTGCTAAGGACTTCTTCCTTGCCAATAACTTCCATAATCAGTATTTAAGAATTGCTCTGATGCCCAGCGCAGTGGCTAACACCTGTAATCCCAGCACTTTGGGAGGCCGAGGCAAGTGGATCACTTGAGGGCAGGAGTTCGAGACCAGCCCGGCCAACATAGTGAAACCCATCTCTACTAAAAGTACAAAAAAAAAAAAAAAAAGTAGCCAGGCATGGTGGCAGGTGCCTGTAATCTCAGCCACTTGGGAGGCTGAGGGAGGAAAATCGCTTGAACCCTGGAGGTGGAGGTTATAGTGAGCCAAGATCACGGCATTGCACTCCAGCCTGGACAACAAGAGCTAAACTCCCTCTCAAAAAAAAAATTGCTGTGCTATTATTATTCTTTACTACATGTTCAATTAACATGGAGTTTGTAACAACTTTTGTGCCATGGACTCTACTCTCTTGGCAGTCTGGTAAAACCTATGTAAACCCTTCTCATAAAAATTTCTAAATGGGGCTGGGCACGGTGGCTCATGCCTGTAATCTCAGCACTTTGGGAAGCCAAGGCGGGCAGATCATTTGAGGTCAGGAGTTCCAGACCAACCTGGCCAACATGGCAAAACCCTGTCTCTACCAAAAACAAAAAATTAGCTAGGTGTGATGGCATGTATCTGTAATCCCAGCTACTTGGAAGGCTGAGGCATGAGAATCACTTGAACCTGGGAGGTGGAGGTTGTAGTGAGCCAAGATCAGCCCCTGCACTCCAGTCTGGGTGACAGAGTAAGACTTTGTCTAAAAAAAAAAATAACAAATCTAAGTGAATGAAATAAAAGTGTAAAATTACAAAGAAAGCCAATGACATTGTTGTACAGTTATAAAAACAGTTAAAATAACATATTGTGTGATATAGTAATACATATGCTTTTTAATGCATTAAAAATGATCTAACCACAAGGTAAATATTATAATTTTGAAGTAATGATAAGTACTGGTATTTTGAAATATCTATAAAACTGACATGTGATATGAAGGTGTATGTGATGTATACTGGTGAGAAAGCCTGAAAATACTACTGTGTAACATTTCCCACACATATTTGACAACAGAACACTTGAGAAGCACTTATTAACACAGTATAGATTCAGAAATGTTAATTTAGTCAATGTTAACATTAGCCATTGGAGTTTCCTTCCTGGCAAAAGGAAACTGGCATTGGGAGAAAACTTTTAAAATTCACATTTGCCATTAGACAAGCTGCCATGTGGGGAAAGGACCAAAGGCTGAGAAGGCGAGGGTGTGGTAAGCATGTTTCTGTTGACTGAGCTTGCTAATACTCCAGTGTTTATCCTTAGTATCACCAGCACAACCCCATTACCCTAGCAATCCATCACTCCATTGAAAAAGATACAAAATTCAGATTCTGGTGATTAACTGGCATTGCTTAAGATACCTGTTCTGACCTCACTAACCCAACTGAAACTCTTCCTGTTTGTCATTACTGCACCATGGGAAAGGATGTGCAAATTGTAATGATGTGGGATGACATTTATTTTGCATTCATCCAGTGCTGTTATTTGTTTTGCATTTGGAATATGTTGCTTAACCTTCAAAGTAACTCTCAGATTAAGAAAACTAGAGCTTGGAGAATTTAAGTAACTTGACTAAACTAACACAGAAAATCTGAAATGGAGAAACTAAACTCCAAACCTAAAGTTTTCTGGTTCCAAAGTCCATTATAAAGTGGTGCCTCCCTGTCTCCTAGCTACCACCCAGATTTAATCTGGATCTCCCATTATCAGATGGTTTACATACAGGTTTTCTTACGAGATCTTGACCGCAACTCTTTGAGATGGCCATGAGTCTCAAAATTCATTGTCAGGAGTGCTGCTTTAGAATCATTTTGATCTTTGCTAACTGATAAGAGACTTTCAAATAGCTAATTGTCACCTATCCTTTTTGAAGCCCAGTTTTCATAATCATAAAACAGAAAAAGTGTTAAAGTGTTTTGTGAGGATCAAATACATGAATAATAAAATCTTACTTCGTTGAGCTCACTATGGTGAGCATTCTGCATTTTCATAGTTCATTGAATCCTCACAACAATCTTTCTAGGCAAAGATTATTATTTTTATTTTAAAGATAAGAAAACTGAGTTATCTGTAATTAATTAACTATCTTAAATTAGCAGAGCCAATAAGTGACAAAGCTGGGTTCAAATGTAGGTCTGTCTAATGCCAAAGCCCTTTTTTAAAATCACCAAACTAATCTGAAAATCACTATTCAATCTTAGCTGTTATTATTATAATTATCATCACACTTAAAACACTATCAAAATACAAAATTATCTAGACATAAGTATATAGTCACTGAAGAGATTAGAATCTGAAAGTTTTCACCTGCATGTTCTTTCTTCCACTTACTTTAGTTTATTAACCCAATGGATGAGGTCTGACTCCTTTCTTAACTTGTTTAGGGCAGTTCCAAGTTAGTTGACTTCTGAGAGTTATTGAGTAAGAAACGTTATAAATTGTTTGGATTAGGATTTGGTATGTTTAGAAGCTATTTCATAAGTTTGCTTTTTCGAACTGTTACTGGCTATAATACTGCAGATGCTGTGATGAGGAACACCCTCTCTAAAGACACACAGTGGATGACAAACCTCCAAAGCTAACATATTGTTTACAGATATGGAGAAGAAGAGGATGGACAAGCACAGTCTGAAACATAATTACAAGGCTTATAGTCCCTGTTGGGGACTAAAATGTTTATTGGCTTTCCTTGTGCAATTCAATGTTCTTCCTTTAACGGATCCACTCCAAACTTGGAACTTTCCTGAAAATAGCCTCTCATTTGGGAGCATGCCAGGAATTGGTGTGTGGGTCCTTTGTGTCTTTGTACCAACTCAGAACTCCAGATACTAGCTCTAGAGACTAAGCTGGGATACAGCCTGGATAAGGGAGTCATATATCTACTTGGGCTTCTTCCTGCTATGTTTATTTCATCCATCTTCCTCCTAGAAAGCAGCTCCTAGAAAGATGTGGTTGTAAATGAGGGATTGGATGCATACTGGTATGTCTTAGATAGCACAAGTCGGTGGTCTTTGCAGAGTTGCCAAAGGCATATAAGTAATCAAAGATGCGGAAATCCATGGAGAGACTTCATCCCACTTCTACTCTGATTTATTCAGGGAAGGACACCATGAACACATAATGGATTTGATATGTCCCAGAGTTCCGAAAGCAGCCTAGCAAAAAGGGATGATCCTAAAGGACATTTTGATGTATGAAAAAGTCCACCTAAAGCTTTGTCAGAGATAACTAAAGAATATGATGGCTGGAAGGCTATAAATCCTTACCTTGGCTCAAAGTTCTAATTTTAGGGGAAATAATTGCATGAATTCCAAGTTTAGTTTACCAAATGATATACAGTTCCTGAAAGGAGTTCAAATTTAGATAGAAAAAGTACCTTACAAATGATCTAGTTCACTGATTCCCCTCGTGCATTGAAATTACCTAAATCATTTATTCTCTCTGAGTTAAAGTCTGAATGTGTTGCCAGGTTTAGCAAACTCAGTTTATAGCCCACTGACCTCATTTTATTGATTAGGCAACTGAGGTGCACAGTGGTTGATCTTTCAATTTATTCAATAAACAAGTATATGGTATATTATTTTACAGTATCTATCTGAACAATCTCGGGCTAGTGAAGTCCCTTTCCCAGGTCACATGGGCAGACACTGACATAGCTTGAATTAGGACCCAAGTTCTTTTGACTACTACCTGGGCCTTAAAATCTGAATCATAGGACAAAGATATTTCTTCTATTTTCTAACGGTCCCATCAGAAGGAAACAATGGACAGTCTGTGCAAGATTTTAATTACCTTAATGTTCAAAATAAAATGAAAAACAGATTACTAAAACATAAGCATAACAACACTTTAATATCATTCTAATAAGATATTATTAATTTCAAAATGGTAGGACAAAACTAATTATACTTTAAACTTCTTAAATATCCTACAGTTACTTTATGACTATTGAGACACTAGCTAAGTTTCCAAAACTGGATTTCTAGCCATAGAATCCCTCACCTCCCACATATACCACCCCCCATTCTCAGGTCATGAGTACTGTCCAAGCAGCAAAAATAATTTCCCAGAGTACATACATGGCAGTGGCTACCAACCAAACAAACAATTATGGGGGGCTGGAATTTAAATTCATGGCTGTACTTTCACCAATTCATTCCCCATCCCACCCCACCTTGCTGTCTTCAACTTTTATGAAACATTATGTTTGTCCTATTCATCTGTGTCAGCCTCACCCTTTCGTAGATCCTACTAGGCTTACCACTTCTTGGTGCCTTTCACTGGCTGACTAAGGTTTCAGAAGTACCTGCTTACAGCAAACACTGCAGTTGTCTCTTTTTGGTTACAAAGTCCCCAGACAATTTCTCAAGGTAATATTATGAAGAAGAAGTAAATGTTCTCCTCTGCTACCCCATTTCTTTTTAGAGTGCTGACTTTATTCTATATCTCATCTGGCTTAATGTCTTCTTGGGCCAATTGGATTGATTTTACAGTCGCCATAGAATATCTCCTAAACAGACAACCATGGGTTATGGGAACGATCTTTCTGCTGACCTCATGATTTGGTCACATTGGGTTGTAAAGCCATAGTGGAGATATACTTGATGAGTTTATGAAGACTCGATTCTAGGTATCGTGTAGGTTAGCTTAGTTCTCTTTTACTGAATTCAACTTAATTGCATTCATTTTAGTCTAACTAGATTTTGAGTGCAGACAAAATGAAAAGAAATGGTTCAATTTAGGTGAAAGTTAAAGCTCCAAAAGTAGTGCAGTATTTCATAGACCTTACCTTTGAGAGAAATTATATCAGCATATAATAAGCACCTGAGAATATGAAAGCACAATCCCAGTTTAAATGTTAAAGGTCTACAACTTCGGATATTAAATGGAGTACAGAAAAGTCACTGGTTCTTAAATGATTTTGTTGAGGGGGGAAATAGTGAAAGCTAAGTGTTCTATTCAAGCACTGTTTCGTTTGAAAATAATGCTTCATTTAAAAGCTAAGGACAGGAGATCTAGCTTTGTTATGAAGGCTCATCTTTTTATTAACCACTTCTGTCTCCAAGTTGCAAGGGGAGGATTTGTCAATCTGATTGAATCTTTCCTTTAGTTTTTCCCAACAGCTGTGTTCAGATAATTCACGACTCCTGTGTTTCCTGAGCCCTGGATAATTTCACACACATGTCTGGTTTGGGGCTCCACATTTTCAGAAGAATATAGAGACCTTGGAGGAGGTCCAGGGTAGACCAAGGGAAATGATTAATGGGTTGAAAGTTGGAGTTTATGAAGAAAGGTTGTGAGATCTGATCTTTTGCTATGAGAAAAGTCTGAGTGGTGACTTAATAACACAAGGAGGTTAGTAAGCAGCTGTTCTCCATCTTCACTAAGGTTGAATGAAATGAAATAAGATATAAATTGCAACAGGAACAAAAATGCATTACAAATGGGAACTTCCAAGCCCTAGCATTGCTGGATTCTAGATAGCTCCCCAGAAGAAGGATGTATAGTCTACTTCCCTGGTCTGCAATGATAGGCCTATAAATAGTGAGGAAGATGAGATAATCTCTTAAGATCCCTTTTGGACCTATCTTTTATAGGTCTATCTATCATATTTAGAAAATTTATTTGCCTCAAGCAAAAATTGTCTCATTTCCTCCCTCCCACCCTATCCACTCCTTATCTTTATCTACCTTTTGTAAAACACTGCTAACCAAAATAACTGGAGACTGATCAACCGTGGTGGGCCCTCCCCAGCCTCTAAGTGCCACTCCAGCACTGGGAGCAAGTTTCTTGTCCATCACTACCAACCCCTGGCCACTAGGGGCATGTTTACCATCACCTTTCTACACACCAAGCCTACGGGAAGTGAAAACAAAACAAAATAAAACTTCCTATGCTTAACAAATTCACAGGTGGATTAAAATACAACTCTTATGTCCTAGAATATGAGCATGCAAAGGGCTGAAATGTATTCTATGCATCTGCCTATATCAGCTCATAGAATAGGCTCTGACATATAGTAGGTACTCAGCAATTTTTAATCAACTAAATGACTGTAACTATGAAGTGAAGGGAAAATAAGTTGAGAAAGTCAGGGGTTTCAGATGTTTCCAAATGATTCTGTATGCCAGACAAATCTAAAGCCTAACCCATTCTTCATACATGTGCTATTGAGGATTTCATTCTCACCATGCCTGCGCTATCTGGAGGTAGAAAGAGCCAGTTGCACATCCTGCCCAAGTCTTTGGCCAAAAAGACCAATAAAGACAGGTGCTGTGTAGATTCATGTATCAGAATCACATGAAAGTAGGCCAAATTATTAGTGTGTGTTTTTAAAATAATACTTCAGGAAGTTTGGTGATTTTTTTTTCTTCTAAATTATCTTTTTGCATATTTTTCTTTCTCCATTTTTTCATGAAGAATATAAAATTTGATTGTAAGAAATCTCTCACTTCAATCATCACACAGCCTAAATAGGTGAGTCTCAAAAATAAGCTAATCTTCATCTTACATCTGATTCAGTGTCTTGAAACCCTTTGGTTTAAATTTGTTAATTCTTCTCATGACTTTTCTCATAGGAAAACCAGCTAATACCATAGCTATATTATTACTGTCAGTTGTAACTTATATCCACACTCTCACATCCTTTTTGACCATGCTTATAGAAATATTATAAGTAAGCCAAATTTATTCTTCATTATTAATTTTTAAATGTTCTCAGCAAAAATCTGGTAACTTGGAGGCTACAAGTTGATGATTCTCATATGTTTCCCCAAACATACGAGAATTTAGTCTCAAAGCTTCATAATGGTTTTTACGCTGTTTTTCTCGATCCAACTAAATATTATTCCCATATGGGATCAGTTTTTTACCCTCTTGTTCTACTCTTCTAGTCTTGGCACTTCTAAAAGTTTCTTGCTGTGGTTCCTTTCTTTTGTCTGCCACTAATGGCTATGCCTGGTTACATAACCCCTGTAACAGGTGTTGACCAATTTGAACACATTTGAGTATGGTATAGAGCTATTCTTACAGTTCATAAAAAACTTAGAGAGAATATATCATCTGATGAATAGGGAAATTACTTCTCCCTTAAGGTTTTTCTCAGGACAGGCCTTATACAAGAATTTCAAGGATTGCGAGTGACACAGTTTAACATTGGGCTGGGCCTTTGAAATTATCCAGCATGAATTTGAAAACACCTCTGCAGCTCTGCTCAGCAGCAGAGTTTTCTGTTTACTTAGTATTTCCCTATGCCAATTAGTGAAATTTTCAGCAGTTTTTTAGGTCAACTCATTTGATACTAGACTAGACAACATTTTTTATTTTGCAAGGAAGACTGAAGGTAGGAGTAACTAGGAAGCTAAAATAAACACAATTAAATATAAAATGCTTATAGTGATAGTATTGACCTCAGCCAATTAAAATTATTAATAGAAAAAACATGTCAATGTCAAATCTGAGCCTACTGCCTCTGTTCCCACTTGGGTAATGAGGATTAGTTTATATTTCCTGACAAGAATAGATGGAAATTCACATTTCTTCCTGACCTTTGTCCCCGCTGAAACATTGGGTTAGGATCATATTAGAACACAACTAAAAAGAAATATTCAGATGAATTCACAATTAAGTTTTAAGCCCTACAAAACTGAAATAAGTAGCATCTTCTTTTCAAGCTGTGAAACTTTCCCTCATTTTAGTAATAAAGAAAATGTTCATATTGTAAACTTGGAAACTTTGTTCCTAACATATCAGTCATGTCAGAGACCAATCTTTAAGAAGAACAAGAAATGTATGCTGTATGTTCTCAGCATCACCCTTGCCCACAATAGGGAAAATAATTTTGTAAAACTTTGATTTTAGACCTCCAAAATTATCTCTATATGCTACTTGAATTAAGCAAATAAAAAATAACATTTAGAATTCCATGTAAGGCACTGGTACAACTTTTGTTTACCTTGGCGTCATTGTTTTTGAATGTAAGATGTAATTTAAGGCAAATAAGTATGTGTTTTAAGTCTGGTCACATACAGTTTGGTAATGCTATAATCACAAATCAGAAAGTTTGGAAATGCTCAGAAGTGTTAAGAGGTGTGATTCATCATGGTTATCTGAATTGGTATTTGATCTTCTTTTCTTTCTAAATACCCCTGACATTTCTGACTCCTCTGTCTTTTCCTCAGTAAAACTGCACCACACACTGGAAAGCGAAGATACACACATTTATTTATATAATGTCAAGGGAGAGTAGGAATAAGAAGATTGGCCATAGACCCACCCAATCAGAGTCTGGGAAATGAGAACACTTTTTCCTTCAGCAGAAATGCTGACTTGCCAATGTGAATTTAGCAGGAAAAAGATTTCCCATAACTTCTAAGTGAGCAGCATTCAGAATGCTAGCTTAGATTCCTGGTATTAACTTGCCAGGTATTTTTCAGAAAGAAAATAAATTCCAATTGAGCTTAAAAACCTGAGGGTAGAACTCATTTTTAACCAAATGTAAAGCATCAGTTTAAAGTTAACATAAAGTTTTAAAACAAAAAGTTTGGAGTACGGTTCCTCCAGTCCTTTATAATGTAGTACAAGTATGTTTTTTAATTTATAAAACTAGCTGTTTAAATTGTATTATGCTACTAAAAAAAGCTGTGTATGCATTCAGCTTACAACCTGGGAACCAATGCAGAGGGTTTCTGGGGTAACAGTACCCAGCTTCATACCCTCTGTCCTTTATTGCTTTCTGGTTAGCCTGCGTATTTCACATACATTAAATATTCCACAATGAACTCCACCATCTGTGCTGTAGGGTAGTTTGTATTGGTCATGTGCTCTGTCAAGTTGACAGAGGTGCAAAGCTAAATGTGTGACACTCGAAGAATATGCATATATTTGAATAATTTGACTATTTAGTCCAACAATTTGCAAAGGCGCTCTGAATGATCACACATTCTGATAACACTTCCAAGGAACCGATAGCTTCACTTAGGAGGTGGGGAGATGGAAGCAGGGTTATTTCTAGCAGGAATTCTTGAGTTCACTGAAGTCTTGTCCCTGGTACTTCACTGTGTGAACGTGGGTAAATTATTTCCTGGCAGAGTATTGGATTCTTCTTTTATAAAACGGGTAAATAATTTCTTTTAACTAGTCTTTAGAAGTTCTAAAATAGCTAATGTTAGTGAATTCATTTTGTTGACTGTAAACCCCTAGGTAAATTGAACTGAGTATGTAATAATATTATATATTCAGTTCAACAGTACATTCTTGGTAACCACAAGAGGGTCCAGGAAAGGAAACTGTTTATAAATCTTTCCCTTTAGCAAAATTAATGTTGGAGTCTTTAGGGAAATTCCTACAGCAGTGAGTCTTCACAATTATTAGGTCAATCCCCTTTGAGATTACAGAAAAATGCACATACACAGAAAGCTGCCTGCAGAATTTGGGTGTGGGCTTGGTGGGAGATTCCTCTGATAGCCAGTGTTGTACCCACAAGAGAGTGTTTCTCAAAGTGTGACTTCAGATTGTCTGCATCCGAATTGCTGGTGGTATTTGTTAAAATTCTAATTCCTGGACCCTGCCCCACCCCTACTAAATCACAATTGCAGGAGGAGGAACCTTCATTTTAACACTCACTCAGGTGATTTTTATAAGTTAAGTACGGTGCTGCTGTCTTGTTCTTTATTCTAAATTTTAAGGTCTGCACAAATTGGTTGAACTAATGAGAAGAAAATTCAGCTTTAAAGCAGGAACACAGGTAGACAGTTGACAGAGTACATCAAATGGCTAATTGAAAATGTCCTCTGGACCCCAGCCATATAAGTTCTCTCGAAGGGTCTTGACTACAGGCAAATGAGAACCCGAAAAGCTATTTGCTCTTTTGCTGCTGGCAGTGGTGGGGGTGGAGGGTAGGGGAGGATTAACGGAGCCAGTTCTGCCCCCACCCTCGAATCCCCTACCCCCACTCTGATTAAAGCAGAAGACTTTATTTATCTTTGCTGCCCTGGTTCGTTATTAAAAGGGTTAGCTTATGTGTGTGTGTGTTTGCTGGGGCTGGAAGTGAAAACATCTGCAAAAGCATGCAATGCCCTGGAACGGAACTCTTCTAATAAAAGATGTATCATTTTAAATGCGCTGAATTTTGATTCTGGTAATTCGTGCACTAGAGTGTCTATTTCGAGGCAGCGGAGGTATCATATGACAGCGCACGTCAAGGCACCGTGGAGCCCTCTCGTGGACTCCCACCCACTTTCCCATTCACCGCGGAGAGGGCTGCTCGCGCTGCCGCTCCCCCCGGCGAGCTAGCATGAAATCTCCCTGCCTCTGCCGAGATCAAATGGAGCTCCTCGCTGATGGGGTGCGAGTATTACCTCCGCCATGCAATTTCCACTATCAATAATTTAACTTCTTTGCTGCAGAACAGAAGGAGTACATACCGGGCACCAAAGACTCGCGCCCCCTCCCCCCTTTAATTAAGCGAAGGGGACGTGAAAAAATAATAGAGTCTGGGAGTTTGGGGGCCGAAGTCTTTCCCAGAGCAGCTGCCTTGATGGTTACTTTGACAAGTAGTGACTGAAAAGGTGGGTTTGTTTTCTTTCTCTTTCCGTTTTTCTGTTTGGTCTGCTAGAAAGCGTGTGGCTTTAGCGAGGGCTGTCATTGCCTGGGCTTCCTGGCTGGAACAAGTAACTTGGTGTAACGTTATCTGGGGGCGTTCATCAATAAAAAATGCCGTTATTATCTTGATTGAATTCCTATTAGGCAAACTCCAGAGAGGTCAGTACGCGAACTCTTTAAGCCGGCGTGTTTAAGGCAGCGGAGTAAACCAATAGCCCCATGCTCTGTGCGATTTCATTGTGTGCTCGCGATCGCAAGCTCCGTGGTGCGGGAAGGTGCGGGAAGGTGTGTCTGTAGCCCGTGAAACGCACGCCCTCTCCCAGAGAACTTGGGTGCTGGGATGCGGAGGAAGGGGAGAGTTGAAGGCGAGGGGAGTGAGACCTCGGGGCGTCCGATTCTCACTCGCTCCCTCCCACCCCAGCGCGCACACCCCGGGTTTCCGCAGGGGGCGCGGGACGCGGGGTTCCCTGGGGCTGGGGCTGGAACACCCCTCGAAGCCTCGGGCGTCCCGCCCAAGGCTCCCCGGGAGGGCACAGGGCTCGCGGGACGATGTCGCGGGACCCCGGGGAAGGATGGGGAAGACAGGGCCCGGGGAAACGGGGAGTCCCGGGCGCCCCTCGGTCCCCCGGGGGCTGAGCCCTGGGCGAGGAAAAGGCGCGGCGTTCCCTTTAAGCGTCCGCCCCGAACGGGTATCGGTAACGCGGGCGAGACGGGGGAGGGGGGCGGGGGGGCGGCGCCGTTTGACCAATCGAAGCTCAACCGAAGAGCTAAATAATGTCTGACCCGGGCGCAAGGCGCAGCCTGGAGCTCCTGGTCCCCGCCACCGTCGCAGCGCCCGGGCGCACCCGCCGGCTCGCTGTCCCGCGCACCCCGTCGCGCCTCGGGCTCCCGGGTCGGATCAAGGAGCCAGCCTGGTGCGCCCCCCACCTCCTGCTCGGGGGGCTTTGATGAGATACTTGAATGCAGCTGCCACTGCTGCTGTGGGGCCGGCGGGGAGCAGCGCCGCGACGGGGACCGGGGCTGGGCGCTGGAGCCAGAATCGGAACCACGATGTGACTCCGCCGCTGGGGACCCGTGAGCTTTGTGTGGACCCCGAGGTAGGAGAGCGCCGGGCGTGGGGCTTGGCGCGGGAGCCGCCCGTCCGCGGGAGAAAGTTGACTGGGGACCCCCTAAAGTTGTGGGACGAGGCCAAGCTCCTTCTTTCCTCCCCTCCGGGAGAAGGGAGGATTTGGAGTTGCTCCTGAGGAGCTTTCTCCCAAATCCCACGACCCAGGGCGTCAACTGGCACCACCTGGGAAAAAGGGACCCGGGGAAGCCACGAAGTAGAGGACACAGGGCCAGGAGGAGACCCAGAGCTGCGTGGTGGGAGCAAAGACGGCGCCCTGGGTATCCCCTGCAGCCCTCCCCCAGCCCAGGAGGGGTCGAGAGAGACTTGGGGACCCAGTGCTGTCGGGGTCCCTGACTGAGGAGGGTGCTGGGGCTGGACTAGGAATCATTCCAGGGGTAGGGTGGTCCCCGCGCCGATTTGCGGGGGTAGTGGGGAGGGAAGCTTGCGCCCTCAGCCCGCACCCTGTCCTGGGGCTGCACACGGTTACCTGCTCCCCAGGAGTTGAGACTGAAGTGGACTCACAGATCCGAAGCCTACGTAGCTTGGAAAACTTGGGAGGCGGAATTCCTACCGCTGAGACCTGGAAGGGTCTGCGAGACTCCGGGGCTGGCCGAACCCACGCCTCTCCCCATCTTGCACCCCACTTCTGAAGCGCCCTCCAGGGAAGTCAGAGTTTTGACTTTCGGGGAGTGGGTGGATGTACGTGGGGGATTCCTGACTCGGGTTAGTCTGTGGGGATGCAGAGCAGGGAAGAGGAATGGGTGAGTTGCGCCTGGAAACAAATAGCTGAGGATTAGGGGCTCTGTGCCTGACAGGAAAGAAGGGGAGATTACAGACTAGGGGCATCCCTAAGGAAGAAGTCTCGGGGCTGCGGGGTGAACTGGAGGATGTAGTGTTTGTGTGTTGGGGGTGCAGCGGGGATGAGGGACCGAGGTGGAGAGGAGGCGAGGAGGAGGAGGAGGGGACCCAGAGAGCGAAGCTAGGGAAGGTAGAGGGTGCCCTCTGCTGGCCATGCTGCCAAGAGCAGCTGCTGGGGGCGGGAGGCTGGGGGTGGGGAAGTAAGGGAAGGTTTTGCGGGATCCCTTAGAGAGCTGGTAGGAGGGACTTGTTGAATGGTGCTGCTGACTCCAGCTCGGTGGGGCGTGCGACTCGTCGTCGGTGAATTTTGACTCGTCGTTCCCGTTTGGCTAATTTGCAAAAGTTTTTCCTCGAGCTGGGGGAGCTTTGATAAGCCTCGACTGGTGGTGTGTTAGGGTGTGTTAGGGTTTCTTGACTCTTATTTTAAGGTCCTCTAGGTATCTTGCACTTACTTCTCAATATCAGTAGCAACCAAAGAACATTTTCCGACAAGCATGCAGGAATGTTCTTGGCCAGAAGCGAAGAAAAGCATATTTCTGAGTGTTTATTAATCCTCCTAGTACAGTTATCTTTTAAACCAAAGTAATACGTAATTGGGAACGTTGATTTTCTAACCGCATATAAAAGGCGATATGCTATTAAATGAGACCCCTCCCTACTGTCTCAACTTCCTGCAAAAACTCTCTCCCCTCTTCATTATTATCGAAAAACCTATTTTTATATGAGTTTGTTGTAAGGTCAAAAGCCATTTTGGTCTTACAATTTGATATGTCTTCTTTACATTTTAATTTATTGAGGCATAATTACAGATTTAATTTGAACGTGTGTGCCTTCAGTGCTTACCTCATGCAACATAATTTTTAGGTGGAGATTTCTGATGTTATGACATGCAGCACTTCAAGGCATTACACATAATAGGTAGCATAGCATGTTAAATTACACTACAAAGTTTTGACCTTGGAAACGGCACCTTTTAAAAACAATCACTAAAATCCTGTTCCTTTTCCCTGGTTTTGCAGATGACTTGCTTAAGACTTTTTTTTTTTTTCCTTTCTTTCTTTTTGGTAAATTTACCTCTGGGCTAGCAGGAGAGGTAAGAGAAAGGAAAGAGACACTTGTCGAAATGTAACCATAACCTTTACTGGAATTTAAAACACGTTGGTCACCATTACTGGAATTCCAGGGCCATAAAGTCGTTGTCTTTTTTTTCCTTCTACTTCATTTTGTAAAATGTGATAAATGTTGGTAAATATAGACCAGTAAGTATTCTGACACAAAAAGCGTTATGTATGTGGAACTATTTTAAGTTATTACAGAACATTTTCTATTTATAAATGATATAAGCAGAAAGAAATGATTTCCAGATAAACAAGGCTCACGTACGTGTTTTGAAGCTTTAGAACATTGCAGACATGCTTAGACATTACATTTTTTAAAGCAAAATAACAATAATTTTTCACATATCTTTGAAGCCTTTCATAGCCCATTCAGAGCTAAGTTAGTAGCTGGAAGTTTTGTTTATTTTAAGGTGATATTTTAAAGCCATTTAAGATGTATAGTAGGTCAACATTGGTGTATCCAGAAAATAAAGCATTTAGGAAATCAGTTTCAGAGTGTATTCTCAATGTGTGTAACTTTTACTTGCAAACCAAAGGAACCAAGAAAGTCATCATTTGCCTAAAATGCAGTCATCACCCCAAATGATTCATTTACATTATGTGAGTTAATTGCCTTAATCTCGTAAATGGCGAAAGAGGGAATGAAGGTCCTGTGGTATTTCTCGTTCATTTTGACTCACCAGGAGGGGGAAATCCTGTACAAAAAGCAAATTTCTAAAATCCTGGCTCAGAGTCCTTGGGTTTCCTTTTTAAACGGGGCACCATGAGAATTAAGCTGTTCCCTTCCTTGTGAAATCTTTAAGAGTATCAGCTTTTCAATAGTCAAAATGTAGATGATTGATAATCTCATTTCTTTCTCGTGGTTTGTAGTTCAGCACACAGAGTGAGCTGGGCACGCCCACCTGATAGTATAGCAAAGAACTTGTCTACATTCTTTTTACATTCATCTTCTAAAACCTGTAGCTAGCGCGCGCTTTCTCTTTGTGTGTGTGTGTGTGTGTGTGTGTGTGTGTGTGTGAGAGAGAGAGAGAGAGAGAGAGAGAAGTGTGAACTGTGAGATATAATAGGCAGCAGCTTTGGGTCTCAATCGTAGATTTAATCTTAAGAAAATTGAAGATTTACAGACTGGAAAGGTCGTGTTCAAGTAGTTTATTAACATTTTGAGATGTAGGAAATTAATATCAGAGTAGAGAAGAAAAATTTCAGACTTCTTGAATAAAAACAGCATAGAGAGTGGAAGATAGCTAAACTCTGAATATCTTTTGAGAAGAAAGGCACTCCCATTTCAGGTGCCCATAATATGGATTTGATTTTAGTGATTAAAATGTGAATTTTCAACTTGCATCTCTGTGTGTGCAAGAGTTGAATTTGTGTAAGGGGGCTTGCCTATGCATATTCACAACAAAAGTGAGTATGTCCCTTTTATAAGGTAATTGCTAACTTGTCACAGCTTGTTTTCAAACAATTGTTATAGAGCACTCAGTTTCCACTAATTGCAAAATTGCTGCTTAATTGAAGGACTCTCAGCCATCTAGTACAGCCATTCAGCCACTGGCAGGCTCTGTGATCTCAAGCTGTGAATTGCATTTTAAAGTGGAATTGTGGAGAGAATTCTGTGGAATTCTAGGTTTTAAGTGCTGGCTGTTGTTCAATGGAAGAAGAAATCATTTGAACAAGAATCACATCAAATAGTGTTGTGATAAATTTTCTTTATTAGGATGAATAACATGCACAGATGGGCTTCAAAAGTGAATGAGCAAACTTATTGGTTACACTCTGCATCCATTTACTCTATTTAGTATGGAGTAATGTTAAGCAATAAATGATGTTGGCAAATGAAATCCATATGTCATTTGCATGTGGGATTTAAACCTAGGAAACATAGAGTGCCTTTGGCATGTGTAGGCTTAGTCATGTGTGTCCTAAAAGTCCTCTTAAACTTCTTCTTAAGGCATAGAATTATTTAATCCTAGATAATTTTATACTTAAATGCATCACTGGATTTCCAGAGTATGTACACTAAAAAGACTTAGAAAGGTCATGGACCTAATTATTGAGTATATGGAATCATTATTGATGGCAGATGCAAAACAATGGAGCTCACTAATGTACTGACATTGAAAACCTTTTGCAGGGGCGGAAATCGGGAGTGGTAAATGGGTGTGTTCTCTAAGTGGGACAGGAAGGTATTCTCTTTTCTGTAGAAAAATATAAGTATCTGGTCAGATAAGTGTGGAAGCTTTCATTTAAGTATTTAAGTTCAAGTACAAGCTCTGGGGCACATGTGTTCTTGGTGAGACAAATCTTATCAAATAAACTAGATACTAAGAAGTGGCTCATTGCCCTGATGTCTCATTTATAGATTGATGTTTGAAGATGGATTGCATTAGGTGAGTTAGGGGGCTGAGTGTGGGACAGGAGAATAATTGGAGGGAAGAAAAGTAAATTTACAAGCTTTAGTGACAGCCATAATAGAGTAAAAGTTTATTTCCAGAGAGCCTAGAGAGTAACGAACGTTATATAGTTTTCCCCAAAGGTTCACTTGAAAGAACTTTTCATTGGTTGTCATGGTAGTAATGTCCTGATTTTGAAATCTCCCAGAACCTAGTAGCTCTTAAACATGCTTTCATCTTGGTTCCTTTGGTCTGACGGAAACTTTATGACGACCCTCTGTGTTTTTGACATGCCTCTGCATTTTTGGAGAGAGGAGGTCAGGCAAGGGAGGATTTCTTTACTCTAAGACAATATAGTAAGGAAACATAAAATTATATGATAAAATCACTGAACTTCAAACTGGCTTATTGAAATAAAATCTAGAAGGCAACCTATCATTTAATTACAACTAGCTTGTATAAAATTAAAACATATAATGGGAATTCAAAGAAAATAAACGGGCAGTTTCAGGTAATTTAAGCAACTCACCAAAAATTGAAGTAATAGTGCCACCTAGAGAACAAAATCACCAGCTTTACCAGTCAAATGGCTTATTTCCATATGAACCATTTTTCCAGTGCTACAGTTACTAGGATTTCCTTGTTACCATATTCAGATCTGGTGAGTGTGTATGGGGGTGGGGATGCATGTGGAATTACAGATAAAATTTTAAAACAAGCAGATCCACAGTTTGATGTTCTAAATCCTTTTAACGTTGTAGTAGCCAAATGTAGAATAGCATGTCAGGAATCAAGGGCTGGCCTTTTTTTTTTTTTTTTTTTTTAACATTTATTATTTTCAGGGATATGTACCAAAGCATTGAGTACAAAGGTTCTGATTTTATTCATTTGCCACAGGCAATTGATTACAGTTTCTGAGATACAATGACACCAAATAATTTGAGTAGAGACCTTTAAGAATGTTTTTGATCTATGATCCACCTTTAACTTTAACGATTTCAGAAGATGTAAGAATAAATAAAGTCATATATATAGCAAGATTTTTTTTTTTTTTTGAGACAGAGTCTCACTCTGTCGCCAGGCGCCAGGCTGGAGTGCAATGGCACAATCTCAGCTCACTGCAACCTCCGCCTCCCGGGTTCAAGCAATTCTCCTGCCTCAGCCTCCTGAGTAACTGGGACTACAGGCGTGCGCCACCATGCCCAGCTAATTTTTGTGTTTTTAGTAGAGACGAGGTTTCACCATGTTGGTCAGGATGGTCTCGATCTCTTGACCTCATGACCCTCCCACCTCGGCCTCCCAAAGTGCTGGTATTGCATATAGCAAGATTTTTAACACCCCCCCAAAAAAAAGAAAAAGGAAGAAAATTATAAGGATTGCCTCAACCTTAGAAGAGATGAAGATATACATCTGGGCCAGCACAAAAAAAAAAAAAAAAAAAAAGTAATGGAACCAGGAACCAATAATCACAATTGACTTAAAATTCTTGGATGAAAAAAATCTATATTTAATTCATTTTTGCATGCGACCACAACAGCATCCAAAGCAGTTCTGGTGGCAGGGGAGGTACTTTGATAAGTCCTGCTGCGTGCACTGATAGATTGATTAAGATTATCTGCTTCAGATTATCACTAGTGATACAGACAGAAACTTCATAGAAACTGGTTTATTTGTTTTGCTGGAAGAAAGGCAGAAATTGGAGGAAAAAAGGTTGAATACTATTTTTGCCCACTACCTATTATAAAAGTCATTTAGTTGGCTTAGTTCTACATTTTCTTATGTGTAATTTGATTCACTCAGGAAATTGTGAATATATGAAATGTTAAAGTTGATTTAGACAGCAACTATAAACTTGTGGATTTTCTTTTAAATGTCTTCAAATTTTTAAATGCCAGTGGAGATGCCAGCTACTGTGCTTCAGGGAGTAGAATATAGTATATCTTAAATTTGTGCCAATTTCTGGTAAGCAGAGAAAAAATTGCATGATAACCAAAGAAAGTCATATTGTCTGTACTTTGTGTCATTCATGGAAGCAATCAGGTGCAGAAAACTTTTTAAAAAATTACTAAAAGGGGTGTGTGTGTGTGTGTGTGTACTTAAATTGAGAGAGAGAGAGGAGAGAGAGAGAGAAAGAAGGAAGCTTACTAAATAAAATTTTTGCCATGGGATTTAGTCTAATTAGCCTTGGTTTTGGAGTTGCTATCATCAGTAGTTCCATTTTCTGATTCTTTCTTTCTGCCTTCATGTGCCTTTGAAAACTGAAACTATGCCCAAATTGAAACAAGTTTTTCTATCTTTTCACATGTTCACTTATTTCTTGAATGTGTTTTTAAACACAGACAAATTTCTTGTACATGATGTAGAATCTGAAGGTCGAGAAATCTGCAGTCATTTTGCTGGAGAGAGATGCTTGGCGGAGTCCCAGGCCACGTTCCTAGGCCAAACTCTCGAAGGTATTCTCTCTTACGCAACATTGGGAAAATACATCCAGCACCGACATGTTGGCTGATAGTGTGTCTGAAGGCACAGACGATATGCTTATCATGTGAAACATAAAGCCAGCAGATACTGCAGACATTCTGTTGAATGATAGAATCTGGATCATTTACATTTAAAATGTACAATACTATGATTAAGTTCAAAAAATCAATTTAGGAGAGAATAGAGGGTTGGGGAGCACAGTTTTAGGGGATGACTTACCAGCAGATTGTGGAAAGGAAACCTGAATATTTTAAATTAACTGCAAGTTCGGTATACGCCAGTGGTGTAACAAGAGGCTGTTATGATAGCTACTCATTTTGGGCAGCACCGCTAGAAATGTAATACTGAAATGGAGAAGCTAATAATTCTTCACTTTTTAAACAGACTATATCTAGAATATTCAGTTCAAGGAAATGAAATAAGTTGCTTTAGGTACATCACTGATAAATTAGTGTCCATTCAGATCACGGTGACCAGGATGCACAGGGAATCTGCATATGAGCAATGGCTGAGGGGACTTGGAATGAATGAATTAGGGACACAAAACTTAGGCTGGAGTGGCAAATGGTTTTTGAATGTTGGGTTGAGAAGAATTCTAAAACTGTGCAGGCTTAGTAAGAAATATGTTCAGATTGCTAATGCCTACTGTGTCTGGGACGTTAGAGTGTCAGCCTGTGTGATGGATTTTTGACATCCTTATTTTGAGTATGTGCTTCACAAATTTGAAGAACTGTCGTAGGTATAATTTGTGTTGCCTCAGAGAGCAGTTCTAGAACCAATGACATAAATTTAGATACTCTACATGGTAGCTAGAAGAACTTTCTGTTCAGTTTAATTAAGCAAATATTGAATGCCCACTGCATACAGAGCGCTTTATTAGAGGAATATATAATAAAAAAGAAAAGAGGTCTGGTGTGTTAGCTCATGCCTGTAATTCCAGCACTCTGGGAGGCTGAGGTGGGAGGATCACTTGAGCCCAGGAGATCATTACCAGTCTGGGCAACATAGCAAGACCCCATCTCTGCAAAAGACAAAAAAAATTTAGCCGAGCCTGGTGACAGGCACCTGTAGTCCCAGCTACTTGGGAGGCTGAGGCAGAGGATCGTTTGAGCCCAGGAGGTCGGGGCTGCAGTGAGCTGTGATTATGCCACTGCTCCTCAGCCTTGGTGACAGAATGAGACCCCGTTGGAGGGAAAGAAGGAACAGAAGGAAGAAAGGTAGGCAGGCTGAAACTCTTTTAGAAATGACACCAAAATGGGAGGTTGGAGTTAAGTATTCTCTGAAGTGCCTTTGTATTTGTTTTTTCTAATGCATTGGCCATAAGTATACTCCTTATTTGTAGTTCATAAACAATCCTAAGAAGAACAGTTGTCTATTTCTGCCTTTGAATCCTCTACTTGATGCGTTTAGCATCATGAATCGAGTATCAGAAATCCCTCCCATTCCTTTGCAAAACTCTGTATTTTACTTGTCCTTATTTATATACGGATTCTTAAAAGTGGTTATTTTTCCTTTGGGTTAGACAGAACAGAATGTCTGGAAAAAAAGAGTTCTTGGCAAATTCAGATGCCCAAATTGCTTAAGAAGTTAACTTTTGACATTAGAATTCGGTAGCTGAACTAAGAAAATGTCTTACTGTTCACCTTCACCTTTTGGAAACCAGAAAATCTTCAGATATTCCAGTTTTCCAAAGAGTTTCTCTTTTTAAATGTAAACTAAAATAAATGAAATCCTCCCCCAACTCCCTCAGAGCTCAGCATGGATAGAGTTACTTTTTGTTCTTTTTTTTTTTTTTTATTGCATTTTAGGTTTTGGGGTACATGTGAAAAACATGCAAGGTTGTTGCATAGGTGCATACGTGGCAGTATGATTTGCTGCCTCCCTCCCCTTCACCTATATCTGGCATTTCTCCCCATGCTATCCCTCCCCAACACCCACCCCCCTGCTGTCCCCCCTCCCCCCCAACAGACCCCCGTGTATAGTGCTCCCCTCCCTGTGTCCATGTGTTCTCCTTGTTCAACACCCTCCTATGAGTGAGAACATGTGGTGTTTGATTTTGTGTTCTTGTGTCAGTTTGCTGAGAATGATGTTTTCCAGGTTCATCCATGTCCCTACAAAGGACGTGAACTCCTCGTTTTTAATGGCTGCATAATATTCCATGGTGTATATGTGCCACATTTTCCCTGTCCAGTCTATCATCGATGGACATTTGGGCTGGTTCCAGGTCTTTGCTATTGTAAACTGTGCTGCAATGAACATTCATGTGCATGTGTCCTTATAGTAGAACCATTTATAATCCTTTGGATATATGCCCAGTAATGGGATTGCTGGGTCAAATGGAATTTCTATTTCTAGGTCCTTGAGGAATCGCCACACTGTTTTCCACAGTGGTTGAACTAATTTACACTCCCACCAACAGTGTAAAAGTGTTCCTATTTCTCCACATCCTCTCCAGCATCTGTTTTCTCCAGATTTTTTAATGATCGCCATTCTAACTGGCGTGAGATGGTATCTCAATGTAGTTTTGATTTGCATTTCTCTAATGACCAGTGATGATGAGCATTTTTTCATGTGTTTGTTGGCCTCATGTATGTCTTCTTTTGTAAAGTATCTGTTCATATCCTTCGCCCATTTTTGTTTTTTTCTTGTAAATCTTTTTTAGCTCGTTGTAAATTCTGGATATTAGCCCTTTGTCAGATGGGTAGGCTGCAAAAATTTTTTCCCATTCTGTTGGTTGCCGATTCACTCTATTGACTGTTTCTTTTGCCGTGCAGAAGCTGTGGAGTTTGATTAGGTCCCATTTGTCTATTTTGGCTTTTGTTGCCAATGCTTTTGGTGTTTTGGTCATAAAGTCCTTGCCTACACCTATGTCCTGAATGGTTTTGCCTAGGTTTCCTTCTAGTGTTTTTATGGTGTTACATCTTAGGTTTAAGTCTTTAATCCATCTGGAGTTAATTTTAGTGTAAGGTGTCAGGAAGGGGTCGAGTTTCTGCTTTCTGCATATGGCTAACCAGTTTTCCCAACACCACTTATTGAACAGGGAATCCTTTCCCAATTGCTTGTTTTTTTCAGGTTTGTCAAAGATCGGGTGGTTGTAGATATGTTGTGTCGCCTCTGATGCCTCTGTTCTGTTCCATTGGTCTATATCTCTGTTTTGGTACCAGTACCATGCTGTTTTGATACTGTAGCCTTGTAGTAGAGTTTGATGTCCGGTAGTGTGATGCCTCCCGCTTTGTTCTTTTTGCTTAGAATTGACTTGGCTATGCGGGCTCTCTTTTGGTTCCATATGAAGTTTAAGGTGGTTTTTTCCAGTTCTGTGAGGAAGGTCATTGGTAGCTTGATGGGGATAGCGTTGAATCTGTAAATTACTTTGGGCAGTATGGCCATTTTCACGATATTAATTCTTCCTAACCATGAACATGGAATGTTTCTTCATCTGTTTGTGTCCTCTCTTATTTCGTTGAGCAGTGATTTGTAGTTCTCCTTGAAGAGGTCCTTTACGTTCCTTGTTAGTTGTATTCCTAGGTATTTTAATCTCTTTGTAGCAATGGTGAATGGCAGTTCGTTCTTGATTTGGCTCTCTTTAAGTCTGTTATTGGTGTATAGGAATGCTTGTGATTTTTGCACATTGATTTTGTATCCTGAGACTTTGCTGAAGTTGCTTATCAGTTTCAGGAGATTCTGGGCTGAGGTGATAGGGTCTTCTAGATATACAATCATGTCATCTGCAAATAGAGACAATTTGACTTCCTCCTTTCCTAATTGAATACCCTTTATTTCTTTTTCTTGCCTGATTGCTCTGGCTAGAACTTCCAGTACTATATAGAATAGGAGTGGTGAGAGAGGGCATCCTTGTCTAGTGCCAGATTTCAAAGGGAATGCTTCCAGTTTTTGCCCATTCAGTAGGATATTGGCTGTCGGTTTGTCATAAATAGCTTTTATTATTTTGAGATACGTTCCGTCGATACCTAGTTTTTTGAGAGTTTTTAGCATAAACAGCTGTTGAATTTTGTCGAAGGCCTTCTCTGCATCAATTGAGATAATCATATGGTTTTTGTCTTTGGTTCTGTTTATGTGGTGGATTACATTTATAGACTTTTGTATATTGAACCAGCCTTGCATCCCCGGGATGAACCCTACTTGATCATGGTGGATAAGCTTTTTGATGTGCTGTAATCAGCTTGCCAGTATTTTATTGAAGATTTTTGCATCTATGTTCATCATGGATATTGGCCTGTAGTTTTCTTTTCTTGTTGAGTCTCTGCCAGGTTTTGTTATTAGGATGATGTTGGTCTCATAAAATGATTTGGGAAGGATTCCTTCTTTTTGGATTATTTGGAATAGTTTCAGTAGGAATGGTACCAGTTCCTCTTTGTATGTCTGGTAGAATTCGGCTGTGAAACCGTCTGGGCCTGGGCTTTTTTTGGGTGGTAGGCTCTTAATTGCTGCCTCAACTTCAGACCTTGTTATTGGTCTATTCAGGGTTTCGACTTCTTCCTGGTTTAGGCTTGGGAGGAGGCTACTGTCCAGGAATTTATCCATTTCTTCCAGGTTTTCTAATTTATGTGCATAGAGTTGTTTGTAATAATCTCTGATGATGGTTTGAATTTCTGTGGCATCTGTGGTGATATCCCCTTTATCATTTTTTATTGCATCTATTTGGTTATTCTCTCTTTTCTTTTTTATTAGTCTGGCTAGTGGTCTGTCTATTTTGTTGATCTTTTCAAAAAAACAGCTCCTGGATTTATTGATTTTTTGTAGGGTTTTTCGTGTCTCTATCTCCTTCAATTCTGCTTTGATCATAGTTATTTTTTGTCTTCTGCTAGGTTTTGAGTTTTTTTGATCTTGCTCCTCTAGCTCTTTCAATTTTGACAATAGGGTGTCAATTTTAGATCTCTCCTTTCTTCTCATGTGGGCACTTATTGCTATATATTTTCCTCTAGAGACTGCTTTAAATGTGTCCCAGAGATTCTGGTATGTGGTGTCTTCGTTCTTGTTGGTTTCGAAGAACATCTTTATTTCTGCCTTCATTTCAGTGTTTATCCAGTCAACATTCAGGAGAAAGTTGTTCAATTTCCATGAGGCTGTGCGGTTCTGGGTTGGCTTCTGAATTCTGAGTTCTAACTTGATTGCACTGTGGTCTGAGAGACTGTTTGTTATGGTTTCCGTTCTTTTGCATTTGCTGAGGGGTGATTTACTTCCAATTATGTGGTCAATTTTAGAGTAGGTGTGATGTGGTGCTGAGAAGAATGTATATTCTGTGGATTTGGGCTGGAGAGTTCTGTAAATGTCTATTAGGTTTGCTTGTTCCAGGTCTGAGTTCAAGTCCTGGATATCCTTATTAATTTTCTGTCGCATTGATCTGTCTAATATTGACAATGGTGTGTTGAAGTCTCCCACTATTAATGTGTGGGAGTCTAAGTCTCTTTGCAGGTCTTTAAGAACTTGCCTTATGTATCTGGGTGCTCCTGTATTAGGTGCATATATATTTAGGATCGTTAGCTCTTCTTGTTGCATTGATCCTTTTACCATTATGTAACGTCCTTCTTTGTCTCTTTTGATCTTTGTTGCTTTAAAGTCTATTTTATCAGAGATGAGAATTGCAACTCCTGCTTTTTTTTTGCTCTCCATTTGCTTGGTAAATCTTCCTCCATCCCTTTATTTTGAGCCTTTGTGTATCCTTGCATGTGAGGTAGGTTTCCTGGATACAGCACACTGATGGGTTTTGGCTTTTTATCCAATTTGCCAGTCTGTGTCTTTTGATTGGGGCATTTAGTCCATTTACATTTAGGGTTAATATTGTTATGTGTGAATTTGATCCTGTCATTTTGATGCTAGCTGGCTGTTTTGCCCATTGGTTGATGCAGATTCTTCATTGTGTTGCTGCTCTTTACCATTTCGTGCATTTTTGGAGTGGCTGGTGCTGGTTGTTTTTTTCTATGTGTAGTGTCTCCTTCAGGAGCTCTTGTAAAGCTGGTCTGGTGGTGATGAAATCTGTGAGTACTTGCTTGTTCACAAAGGATTTTATTTTTCCTTCACTTATGAAGCTTAGTTTGGCTGGATATGAAATTCTGGGTTGAAAGTTCTTTTCTTTAAGGATGTTGAATATCGGCCCCCACTCTCTTCTGGCCTGTAGGGTTTCTGCTGAGAGATCTGCTGTGAGTCTGATGGGTTTCCCTTTGTGGGTAACCCGACCTTTCTCTCTGGCTGCCCTTAGTATTTTCTCCTTCATTTCAACCCTGGTGAATCTGATGATTATGTGCCTTGGGGTTGCTCTTCTAGAGGAATATCTTTGTGGTGTTCTCTGTATTTCCTGGACTTGAATATTGGCCTGCCTTGCTAGGTTGGGGAAGTTTTCCTGGATAATATCCTGAAGAGTATTTTCCAGCTTGGATGCATTCTCTTCGTCACATTCAGGTACACCTATCAAACGTAGATTAGGTCTTTTCACGTAGTCCCATATTTCTTGTTGACTCTGTTCATTCCTTTTTACCTTGTTTTCTCTAATCTTCCCTTCTCGTTTTATTTCATTGAGTTGATCTTCGACTTCTGATATCCTTTCTTCTGCTTGGTCAATTCGGCTGTTGAAACTTGTGCATGCTTTGCGAAGTTCTCATGTTGTGTTTTTCAGCTCCATCAATTCACTCATATTCCTCTCTAAGTTGTCCATTCTCGTTAGCATTTCATCAAGTCTTTTTTCAGGGTTCTTAGTTTCTTTGCATTGGGTTAGAACATGTTCTTTTAGCTCACGGAAGTTTCTTATTATCCATTTTCTGAAAGCTGATTCTGTCATTTCATCACACTCATTCTCCATCCAGTCTTGTTCCCGTGCTGGTGAGGAGTTATGCTCCCTTGTAGGAGGAGAGGTGTTCTGGTTTTGGGTGTTTTCATCCTTTTTGTGCTGGTTTCTTCCCATCTTTGTGGATTTATCCGCCTATTGACTTTGTAGTTGCTGTCTTTCTGATTTTGGTAATTTTAAGTCTGCAGCAGCTGAACTCATAAACCCCCTTTTCTTCCCCCCAGGTGTTCTGGCCCAGGGGGAGTTAGGGCTTTATGCTTTTCAGCTGTGTTGCTACCGTTTTCCCTGCCCACAAGGTGGCAGTCTAGTCACACTCAGCCTGCAGAGGCTTTACTGAGCTGCTGTGGGCTCCGCCCAGCTTCCGTGTGAGCTTCCCTGCAGTCCTGTTTATATGGGTGTAGTTAGAACTGCTTCCGCTATGCTGGCCCACCCCTGTAGTGACGGAGTCTCTGTAGTGGCGGGTTGTCTTGGTTACGGAAAATTGCCCCGGGAACTGCAGGGTGTTTCCCGATGGAGGACGCCCCTCCCCCACAGTGCTGGACCTTCCCAAGTTCAGCCGTGTTTCCAGTGACGCCCTCTTTGCTCGGGAATCTCTTGGCTTGCCTCCTTGCCTCAGCTCCCCTTGCTGGCCCAGAGGGGACACAGTCTCATTCACTTTGCTCAAGGAGCCGCTGCTCCCTGCCCCCGGTGCAGGCCGAGCGGCTGCTCCGGTCCAACCAGCGGCGCTGGGAACCCATGGAGCTTCTCTGCCTGTGAATCTCCTGGTCTGTGGGCAGTTAAAATCCGCTGCCCTGTGTGCCACTGCGTCAGCCGAAGCAGCGGCTCTGAGATTCGTGGCGCTCCCTTGCCCGGGGGTCTCCTGGCTTGACTCCCTGCTTCAGCTCCCCTTGCTGGCTCAGAGGGAACTCTGTCTCTCTCGCTCTGCATAAGAAGCCACTGCCCCCCGCCCCGGGGCATAGGCTGAGCGGTCACGCGGCTCAAACCAGCGGTGCTGGCGACCCGTGGGGCTTCTCCTCCTGTGAATCTTCTGGTCTGTGGGCAGTAAAAATCCGTCTGGAAATGCGGCATCCACTCACCCTCTGCCAGCCAGTAATTTCTTAATTCATGGTTGCCAATGGAGAAAAGACAGTTCCTTCAACAAATGGTGCCGGGAAAAGTGGATATCCACCTTTACCCAGTAGTGGATATAAAGCTGCATTTCTTGGCAGAAAATGGCCACACAGAGGAAATGAACTTTAAGGGTTATGATGCTTCTCCAGCCCCCACGCTGCATGCCAAAAACGTTGCAGGACTTCTCCTTGGTTTAGCTAAAGATGGGGTTCTTGTCTGTCCCACCGCCATGAAAATTTAGGTGCGCAGACTGTTTAAAGGGTGAGTAAAGCAGGATGTTATTGGGCGAAAAGGGAAAAAAAGCGGGGGAGGGAAAAACAGGGATCTTAGGCCAGGTCAGAGTCCCCTGCCAGAGTGCTTCCAGCTGACCCTTTGAATCTACTTTTTGTTCTTTAATAACTTATTTGTAACTTATTTTGCCCTTCTTTAGAACAGTTAGAGAGTAAGCAAAATGGACATGTCATAAAATGCAAGTTAGACCATAAGATGAGCAGCCCACTCCAAGTATTAATGAGTATTTATTCTTTGCGATCTGTTATACTGCTTTTACGTATTAATAGTGTCAGTCAGCAGTTTAATATTTATATCTCCTTTAGGATATCACATATTTTATAGTTTTTATGTGTTCCTGCATGTATGTTTTCTTCTGTTTCATAGTTTTTTTCTTAAAGTAACAATGTTACCTGCAGGGAATGCTTCTTTCATTAATTCATTTGCTAATTCACCATGCATTAATTGAGTGCCAGTGAGTGCCAGGCACTGGGCTAGTTGGATTTCTTTTCCCTGTATTGATTCATATATCTTCAAGTGCTACTTGATAAGGCTCTCCATTGATTCTCCCATAAAAGGCTTTTATTACCTATTTACATACTCCCTCCCAGAGAGGACTGGTCCAAAAGTAAAATCTTGAGCAAATTCTGAGAGATATTTCAGAACTTCTTGCCCCCAAACTGTATTTTTAATTATTGACTGGTAGCCTTTTAGAAGAACTTACCTCTTTTTTAAAGATTGAACTTCTTTCCTCTCTGATTTTTAGGTGTCATTTTGTGTTTAAATTGAGACAATCAAAATGCTTGTTAGACGTTATCTTAAAGCATTTTGCTGTCTGAGAATATGTCATGAAGAACTATTTTTAACAATGACTCTATAGCAGAAGCCACAGTAGAAGGAAACTTCTGAATTAAAGATGGCATTTGATTGATTCTTTGATTTTATGATGGATTTTTTTCTTACATACAAGGATATGCATGGGTCTTTTAGTATTCAGGAATGTGTTCTTCACTTGATAGTATTTATGAATTGTGTGTTTCCCCTAAAGAAAAAGAACTTAAATGGTGAGAATTCTTCCATTTACTAGAAGTTGGTTAATGTTTATGCCAAATAAGGAAAAGAAGACAGAAAAATCAGTTTAGTGAATACTATTTTGCCTTTAAATATAGTAATTTAGTAATGGTATCTCAAAGTGGTTTACTAGAAACCACTTTTTAATCCAGTAGGTTTTCTTTCATTGTGAAGTCAGGAGGTGATTTTGCTCAAATGTGTGGTATAGGAATCTGTATGTGGTGTTCAAGGATCATGTTAAATATGCCGATATAATTGGAGCACAATTTGGCATCATTAACTCAGAATTATTTAAACTCTTGCTATACAACATGGAAGCAAACCTGTGCATAGTTTTTTTGTGTGTGAATCTCAAAAAAAAAAAAAAAATCTCAGAATAAGGAAGTGGGAATAGGTCCCATTTTCCTTCTAAAACCAAACCTACAGCCATGTTCCTAGCGTTCTCTTTTATTTCCAAGCAGGACAGACAGGCAAATGACCATACTGCTGCCCATTTCTGTGCATACTCACTTACACTGAGAGTTGTACTCACCTGCTTGTTGAGAGTATTCACAAATGGTAACCTGATAGATACTTCTTTTAAAATGTGATTTTTTTTTTGCATTGTATAATGTTTAGAAATAATTACGTATAAATGGTTGAATGTTAACACAGGATGACCTTATCCTAAATATTTCATTAATCATTAAAATGTGGTATCATTAATATAATTTTAAAGTGCTTTTCCTAAAATACCAGATTATTGTTCTGGTTTTCACATCCCTGACAATGACTTTCTTAAATTTGGTAGCCAGGAACAGAAAACCAAACACCGCATGTTCTCACTCATAAGTGGGAGCCCAACAGTGTGAACTCATGGACACAGGAAGGGGAACCACACACACCAGGGCCTGGTGGGGGATGGGAGAAGGAGAGAGTGCATTAGGATAAAGAGATGAATAGCTAATTCACGCAGGCCTTAATATCTAGGTGACAGGTCGATAGGTGCAGCAAACCACCATGGCACACATATACCTATGTAACAAACTTGCACCTTCTGCACATGTATCCCAGGACTGAAAGTAAAATAAAATAAAATAAACTTGGTAGCATCTGTCATTCCAGTGCCTCTAATTGTCCTTCAGGCGGTCTCATATAAAAACCTACTAGGTGAATCCTCGCTGTCACTGTTCCATGAGGAGTTAGGAAAACTTGATCTAGTGCAGCACCCCAGTAGGCATTGGTACTGAGACCAAAATTCAGTTGGTTTGTTCTTACTAAAATTGCTATGTGATTTCACTTGTCAAGTAGACAAGATTGCACACCTCGATAATCATCTTGTCCAAATGTGTGGTATTCCATACATTAAAAAATGCATTCACGTATCTCATTCCATTTGATCCTACAAATAACCCCATAAAAAATATTGGGCACACATTATTTCTTTGTAACAAAGAAGGAAATTGGAGTTTTGAGAAGCTAAATAGCAATCCAAAATGTGCAGCTATAGAACCAGAGCAAGGATGATAGCCCAGTGACTTCCCCTAACCTACTCCACTTACCAACACTCTGGCTGTCTATAACTATAACCTGCGGTATTCAAGTAAGAAACTATATCTTGCCCTTGATGTATTAATGTGAAACCTGGAGCAGGGGCAGGCTGAAATTATCACCCTGGCCTAGTATCCACTTTTCTCTCCAGCAGAGACTGGCACCCTTCTGTGTGCCAAGGAATAAAGTGGTAATGAGAAGATTAAAAATGTTTATTCTGATGAGTTTTTAAATTTAAATTTTTTTAAAAAGAAAAAAACTCTTAGAGGGAAAAATGAATACATGACTTTTGATGCATAGTTTCTTGAGCAACTTAGTTATAATTTTACTTAAACCTGAGAACCTTGCTAAGTGAATTATTAGAAATACTAAGTGGCTGATAAGATGGCTGAATAGGAACAGCTCCAGTCTGCAGCTCCCAGCAAGATCAATTCAGAAGGCAGGTGATTTCTGCATTTCCAACTGAAGTACCTGGCTCATCTCACTGGGATTGGTTAGACAGTGGGTGCAGCCCATGGAGGGCGAGCCAAAGCAGGGTGGGGTGACACCTCACCTGGGATGCACAAGGGATTGGGGAACTCCATCCCTTAGCCAGGGGAAGCCCTGAAGGACTGTGCCTTGAGGGACTGTGCCTTGAGGGACTGTGCATTCTGGCCCAGATACTACACATTTCCCACAATTTTCACAACCCATAGACCAGGAGATTCCCTCGGGTGCCTACACCACCAGGACCCTGGGTTTCAAGCACAAAACTGGACAGCCGTTTGGACAGACACCAATTTAGCTGCAGGAGTATTTTTTCATACCCCAGTGGTGCCTGGAACACCAGTGAGACAAAACCATTGACTCCCCTGGAAAGGGGGTTGAAGCCAGGGAGCCAGGTGGTCTAGCTCAGCGGATCCCACCCCCATGGAGCCCAGCAAGATAAGATCCACTGGCTTGAAATTCTCACTGCCAGCACAGCAGTCTGAAGTCAACCTAGGATGCTTGAGTTTGGTGAGGGGAGGGACATCCATCATTACTGAGGCTTGAGTAGGCAGTTTTCCCCTCACTGTGTAAACAAAGCCGCCTGGAAGTTTGAACTGGGCAGAGCCCATCATAGCTCTCCAAAGCCACTGTAGCCAGACTGCCTCTGTAGATTCCCCTTCTCTGGGCAGGGCATCTCTGAAAGAAAGGCAGTAGCCCCAGTCAGGGGCTTACAGATAAAACTCCTGTCTCCCAGGGACAGAGCATCTGGGGGAAGGGGCAGCTGTGGGCACAGCTTCAGCAGACTTAAACATTCCTGCTAGCCAGCTCTGAAGAGAGCAGTGGATCTCCCAGCACAGCACTCAAGCTCTGCTAAGGGACAGACTGCCTCCTCAAGTGGGTCCCTGACCCCCGTGCCTCCTGACTGGGAGACAGCTCCCAGCAGGGTTCGACAGACACCTCATACAGGAGAGCTCTGGCTGGCATCTGGTGGGTGCCCCTCTGGGATGAAGCTTCCCGAGGAAGGAACAGGCAGCAATCTTTGCTGTTCTGTAGCCTCTGCTGGTGATAACCAGGCAAACAAGTTCTGGAATGGATCTCCAGCAAGCTCCAGCAGATCTGCAGCAGAGGGGCCCGACTACCAGAAGGAAAACTAACAAACAGAAAGGAATAGCATCAACATCAACAAAAAGGACATACAAAAACCCCATCCGAAGGTCACCAACATCAAAGACCAAAGATAAATAAATCCATGAAGATGAGGAAAACCCAGCACAAAGAGGCTGAAAATTCCAAAAACCAAAACACCTCTTCTTCTCCAAAGGATCATAGCTCCTCACCAGCAAGGGAACAAAACTGGATGGAGAGAATGAGTTTGATGAATTGACAGAAGTAGGCTTCAGGAGGTGGGTAATAGCAAACTCCTCCAAGCTAAAGGAGCATGTTCTAACTTAATGCAAGGAAGCTAAAAACCTTGAAAAAAGCTTAGACAAATTTGCTAACTAGAATAACCAGTTTACGGAAGAACATAAATTACCTGATGGAGCTGAAAAACAGCACAAGAACTTTATGAAGCATACACAAGTATCAATAGCCAAATCGATTAAGTGGAAGAAAGGATATCAGAAATTGAAGATCAGCTTAATGAAATAAAGCATGAAGACAAGATTAGAGAAAAAAGAATGAAAAGGAAAGACCAAAGCTTCAAAGAAATGTGAGTCTATGTGAAAAGACCAAATCTGTGTTTGACTGGGGTACCTGAAAGTGATGGGGAGAATGGGACCAAGTTGGAAAACAATCTTCAGGATATTACCCAGGAGAACTTCCCCAACCTAGCAAGACAGGCCAACATTCAAATTCAGGAAATACAGAGAACACCACAAAGATACTCCTCGAGAAGAGCAACCCCAAGACACATAATCCTCAGATTCACCAAGGTTGAAATGAAGGAAAAAATGTTAAGGGCAGCCAGAGAGAAAGGTCGGGTTACCCACAAAGGGAAGCCCATCGGACTCACAGCATATCTCTTTAAAAACCCTACAACCCAGAAGAGAGTGGGGGCCAATATTAAACATTCTTAAATAAAAGAATTTTCAACCCAGAATTTCATATCCAGCCAAACTAAGCTTCATAAATGTAGGAGAAATAAAATCCTTTAAAGACAAGCAAATGCTGAGAGATTTTGTCACCACCAGGCCTGCCTTACAAGAGCTCCTGAAGGAAGCACTAAAGATGGAAAGGAGAAACTGGTACCAGCCACTGCAGAAACATACCAAATTCTAAAGACCATTGACAGTACGAAGAAGCTGCATCAACTAACAAGCAAAATAACCAGCTAGCATCATAATGACAGGATCAAATTCACACATAACAATATTAACCTTAAGTGTAAATGGGCTAAATGCCCCAATTAAAAGACACAGACTGGCAAATTGGATAGAGTCAAGACCCATTGGTATGCTGTATTCAGGAGACCCATCTCACATGAAAAGACACACATAGGTTCAAAATAAAGGGATAGAGGAATATTTACCAAGAATATGGAAAGAAAAAATAAAGCAGGGGTTGCAATCCTAGTCTCTGATAAAATAGACTTTAAACCAACAAAGATCAAAAAAGACAAAGAAGGGTACTACATAATGGTAAAGGGATCAATGCAACAAGAAGAGCTAAATATCCTAAATATATATGCACCCAATACAGGAGCCACCTAGATTCATGAAGCAAGTTCTTAGAGACCTATAAAGAGACTTAGACTCCCACACAATAAAAGTGGGAGATTTTAACACCCCACTGTCAATATTAGACCAATCAACAAGACAGAAAATTTAAAAGGATATTCAGGACTTGAACTCAGCTCTGGACCAAGCAGACCTAATAGACATGTACAGAACTCTCCACCCCAAATCCACAGAATATACATTCTTCTCAGCACCACCTCACACATTCTAAAATTGACCACATAATTGGAAGTAAAACACTCCTCAGCAAATGCAAAAGAATGGAAATCATAACAAACAGTCTCTGAGACCACAGTGCAATCAAATTGGAACTCAGCATTAAGAAACTCATTCAGAACCACACAACTACATGGAAACTGAACAACCTGCTCATGAATGACTACTGGGTAAATAACAAAATTAAGGAAGAAATAAATAAGTTCTTTGAAACCAATGAGAACAAAGACACCACATACCAGAATCTCTGGGACACAGCTAAAACAGTGTTTTTTTATTTTATTTTATTTATTTTTATTATACTTTTTGTTATGAGGTACATATGCAGAATGTGAAGGTTTGTTACATAGGTATACACATGTCGTGGTGGTTTGCTGCATCCATCGCCCCATCATCTACATTAGGTATTTCTCCTAATGCTATCCCTCCCTTATCCCCCAACCATTTGTTATCCCTACCCTAGCCCCCATCCCCTGACAGGCCCTGGTATGTGATGCTCCCCTCCCTGTGTCCATGTGTTCTCATCGTTCAACAATTATGAGTGAGAACATGCTGTGTTTGGTTTTCTATTCTTGTGTTAGTTTGCTGAGATTGATGGTTGCCAGCTTTATCCATGTCCCTGCAAAGGACATAAACTCATCCTTTCTATGGCTGCATAGTATTCCGTGGTGTATATGTGCCACATTTTCTTTAACTAGTCTATCATTGATCGGCATTTGGATTGGTTCCAAGTCTTTGCTATTGTGGACAGTGCCACAGTAAACATATATGTGCAAGTGTATTTATAATAGAATGATTTATAATCCTTTGTGTATATCCCAGTAATGAGATTGCTTTCTGGTTCTAGATCCTTGAGGAATCACTACATTGTTTTCCACAATGGTTGAACTAATTTACACTCCTACCAACAGTGTAAAAGTGTTGCTCTTTCTCCACATCCTCTCCAGCATATGTTGTCTCCTGATTTTTGAATGATCACCATTCTAACTGGGGTGAGATGGTATCTCATTGTGGCTTTGATTTACATTTCTCTAATGACCACTGATGATGAGCTTTTTTTCATATGTTTGTTGGCTGCATAAATGTCTTCTTTTGAGAAGTGTCTGTTCATATCCTTTTCCCACTTTTTGATGGGGTTGTTTTTTTCTTGTAAATTTGTTTTAGTTCTCTGTAGATTCTGGATATTAGCCCTTTGTCAGATGGATAGATTGCAAAAATTTTTTCTCATTCTGTTGGTTGCTGGTTCACTCTAATGATAGTTTCTTTGGCTGTGCAGAACCTCTTTAGTTTAATTAGATCTCATTTATCTATTTTGGCTTTCATTGCCATCAAAATGGCAGGATCAAATTCACTAAAGCAGTGTTGAGAGGAAAATTTATAGCACTAAATGCCCACAGGATAAATCAGGAAATATCTAAACTCGACACTTGTTACATCATAATTAAAAGAACTAGAGAAGCAAGAGCAAACAAATTCAAAAGCTAGCAGAAGACAAGAAATAACTAAGATCAGAGCAGAACTGAAGGAAATAGAGATATGAAAAACCCTTAAAAAAATCAATGAATCCAGGAGATGTTTTTTGAAAGGATTAACAAACAGATATACTGCTAGCCAGACTAATAAAGAAGAAAAGAGAGAAGAATCAAATAGACATAATAAAAAGTGATAAAGGGGATATCACCACTGATCTCACAGAAATACAAATTATCATTGGAGAATACTATAAAAACCTCTATGCAAATAAACTAGAAAATCTAGAAGAAATGGATAAATTCCTGGACACATACACCCTCCTAAGACTAAACCAGGAAGAAGTCAAATTCCTGAATAGACCAATAACAGGTTCTGAAATTGAGGCAGTAATTAACAGCCTACCAACTAAAAAAAGCCCAGGACCAGATAGATTCAAAGCTGAATTCTACCAGAGGTACAAAGAGGAGCTGGTACCATTCCTTCTGAAATTATTTCAAACAATAGAAAAAGAGGGACTCCTCCCTAACTCATTTTAAGAGGCCAGCATCATCCTGATACGAAAACCTGGCAGAGACACAACCAAAAAAGAAAATTTGAGGCCAGTATCCCTGATGAACATCGACGCAAAAATCCTCAATAAAATACTGGTAAACTGCATCCAGCAGCACATCAAAAAGCTTATTCGCCATGATCAAGTCAGCTTCATCCCTGGGATACAAGGCTGGTTCAACATACACAAATCAATCAATGTAATCCATCACATAAACAGAACCAATGAAAAAAACCACATGAATTATTTCAATAGATGCAGAAAAGGCCTTCGATAAAATTCAACACCACTGCATGCTAAAATAAACTCTCAATAAACTAGGTGTTGATGGAACATATCTCAAAATAAGAGCTATTCATGACAAACCCACAGTCAGTATCATACTGAATGGGGAAAAGCCGGAAGCATTCCCTTTGAAAACTGGCACAAGACAAGGATACCCTCTCTCACCATTCCTATTCAACATAGTATTGGAAGTTCTGGCGAGGGCAATCAGGCAATAGAAAGAAATAGTATTCAAATAGGAAGAGAGAAGTCAAATTGTCTCTGTTTGCAGATGATATGTTGTATATTTAGAAAACCCAATCATCTCAGCACACAGTCTCCTTCAGCTAATAAGCAATTTCAGCAAAGTCTCAGGATACAAAATCAATATGCAAAAATCACAAGCATTCCTATATACCAATAATAGACAAAAACAGAGCCAAATCATGAGTGAATCCCATTCACAATTGCTACCAAAAGAATAAAATACCTAGGAATACAACTTGTAAGGGAGGTGAAGGACCTTTTCAGGGAGAACTACGAACCACAGCTCAAGGAAATGAGAGGACACAACAAATGGAAAAACATTCCATTCTCATGGTTAGGAAGAATCAATATTGTGAAAATGGCCATACTGCCAAAAGTAGTTTATAGATCCAGTACTATCCCCATCAAGCTACCACTGACTTTCTTCACTGAATTAGAAAAGACTACTTTAAATTTAATAATATGGAACCAAAAACGATCCTGTATATCCAAGACAATCCTAAGCAAAAAGAACAAAACCGGAGGCATCATGCTACCTGACTTCAAACTATACTACAAGGTTATAGTAACCAAAAACAGCATGGTACTGGTACCAAAACAGATAGACAATGGAACAGAACAGAGGCCTCAGAAATAATGCCACACACCTGCAACCATCTGATCTTTGACAAACCTGACAAAAACAAGCAATGGGGAAAGGATTCCCTATTTAATAAGTGATGTTGGGAAAATTGGCTAGCCATATGCAGAAAACTGAAAATGGACCCCTTCCTTACACCTTATACAAAAATTAACTCCAGATGGATTAAAGACTTAAACCTAAGATCTAAAACTATAGAAACCCTAGATGCAAATCTAGGCAATACCATTCAGGACATAGGCATGGGCAAAGACTTCATGACTAAAACATCAAAAGCAATGGCAACAAAAGCCAAAATTGACAAATGGGATCTAATTAAAGTAGAGAGTTTCTGCGCAGCAAAAAAACTATCATCAGAGTGAACAGGCAACCTATAGAATGGGAAAATATTTTTGCCATCTATCCACCTGACAAAGGGCTAATATCTAGAATCTACAAGGAACTTAAACAAATTTTTGAACTTAACCCCATCAAAAAATGGGCAAAGGATATGAACAGACGCTTCTCAAAAGGAGACATTTATATGGCCAACAAACATATGAAAAAAAGCTCATCATCAGTGGTCATTAGAGAAATGCAAATCAAAACCACATTGAGATACCATCTCACCCCAGTTAGAATGGCCATCATTAAAAAGTCAGGAAACAACAGATGCTGGAGAGGATGTGGAGAAATAGGAATGCTTTTACACTGTTGGTGGGAGTATAAATTCAACCATTGTGGAAGACTCGCAGTTCCTCAAGAATCTAGAACCAGAAATGCCATTTGACCCAGCAATCCCATTACTGGGTATGTATCCAAAGGATTATAAATCATTCTGCTATAAAGACACATGCACATGTATGTTTATTGCAGCACTATTCACAATAGCAAAGACTTGGAACCAACCCAAAGACACATCAGTGATAGACTGGATAAAGAAAATGTGGCACATATACACCATGGAATACTATGCAGCCATAAAAAAGGATGAGTTTATGTCTTTAGCAGGGACGTGGATAAAGCTGGGAACCATCATTCTCAGCAAACTAACACAGGAACAGAAAAACAAACAATACATGTTCTCACTCATAAGTGGGAATTGAACAATGAGAACACATGGACACAGGGAGGGGAACATCACATACCAGGGCCCGTTGTGCGGTGAGGGGCTAGGGGAGGGATAGCATTAGGAGAAATACTTAATGTAGATTACAGGTTGATGAGTGCAGCAAACCACCATGGCACATGTATACCTATGTAAAAAACCTGCATGTTCTGCACATGTATCCCAGAACTAAAAGTATAATAATAATGAACAAAAGAAATACTAATAAAATAGAACACAGCATAGAGCAGTAATTCTCAAACACATTGAGCATCAGTATTACCCTTGAATATTTAAAATACATATACATATGAGATCTTAGTCTCTAAGATTTGTAGGTTTGGGATTGGGTCCCTGGGCCTGTGTTAAGTTTAGAAACTTCTACAGGTGGTTTGGATGTATAGGAAAGTTTAAGTATTGCTGAACTAAAAGTCAAATAAACTGAATAGCCTGTGATTTAGAGAGATTTATAATTTATTTCACTGTCCAAGTACTTGCATTAGAGTGTGGCTAGAAGGGATTTGCAGCCTTGTAAATAATCAGAAATTCAGACATTTTGAGATGGGAGAACTGCTGAAGATTTTATTCTGACTTGAAAGAAATTTTCTAATTAGAAATTTCCGGGTGAGAGCAAAGACATGGAACAATATTCCTAAGCCCGAGGAGGATCGAGTTTGACTCCAGGCCTAACACTTACTAGGTCTATGACCTTGGGCAAGTAATTTAAATTCTCTGTATCTCAACCTCTCAACAGGGTATTGATAGGGATTAAATGTGTTAGTATGGGTGAAGTGCTTAGAGCAGTGCTTGGCATAGTAAATGCTTAATGAATTTCAGCTACTGTTTTCATTATTAGCACTTTCCAGCTCCCAAAAACGATACTTTTTTATGACTTATATCAAGACAATAAAAAGTTTAATCAGCATGCTTCCTACCTAAATATGCTTCACTTTATAGCAAAGTTTACAAGACTAAAACTCTTTTGTTGTAATTCTCTGAGTCTCATTTGTTTATTCATGATTTTTTTTCTGCTCTTTATTCATCTTAATTTCTACTCATTATTCAAGACCCAGCTACAATTCTACTGCCTCTAGAAAGATTCTTGCCCATAATAATAAACCTGCCCTATCTGAGTTCCTAGGTGGTCTGTATCTCACATTTTGGTAATTAATTGTGTAAGCAATTATATAACAAATCATTATTGTGTATCTTTGCTGTATCAGCTTCTAGGCTGGAAGCTGTGGATATGATGTTTTGTCTAGAAAAATGTTCTAGAATGGCCTACTCAGGACAGTCTGTTGACTTTAAAGACATATTTCCTGAATAGAAACTTTATCAGGCAGCCCCAGCCTGTTAACTGCATTCCTGGACCTGATGATCAAGTTTGATTTAAGGCTCACCATTTACTAGCTCTGTGATACTGGGCAAGTTACTTGAATTCTCTGTGCGTAGATAGAACAATGTTGAGGGAAATCCCTTTCCCTCATCGTTGTGTTTCCACATGGGAACTTGCTTCCTAATACGTAACACTTTCAGGGGACTATTGCAGACCCTTCTCTTATCCCCATTACTTGTTCTTTCTGTGAAAAGAGGAGAGGTTAATCTGATTGGTGAAACCCTTACATCTGTCATCTTCTGGACTGTGTAGCCTGTGAACCAAAGCAAGGGACCACTTGCACTGAAATTGAGGCTGATCCTGTATTTTGATTCTTATTTGGCAACTTGTTTGTATTCTGTTCCCAATTCAGAATCCCAGTGTTGTTCTTATCAGCTAGGAAGGCACTCTGACTAGGAAATCAATTCTAGGTAGGTATCCATAAATGGGTTATGATTTCTAACTTATTTGCCCCAGAGGCTCACCAGTGTGGAACTCTTCATGAGTACTTTGTCTTGCTTCATGAGCTATGTATGCTAAGGGGTTGGCAGATTATATAATCTTTTGATCTACAAAATATGATCTTCATTGAATAAAAACTTGGGCCAAAGCCTTTTCTCCTCTGCCACCTTCCTCCCCCTTTTCATTCTCTTTTTTGTGAATGCTCTTTGTGCATGCCAGTTCCAGCATGTACCACATTGCACTGTATTGTTGGTTTATGGGTCTAACCCACCTTTAACGCCGCAGTCCCCAAGGGCAAAAATTCAGTATCATTCATTTTGGTGTCCTCAGTGCCTGTTCTCAGAGAATGCCTATTATATGAATAAATAGCGCAAAAGTAAATTATAGGAGAAGAGTAGATCACGCTCATCTAAACTGCAAGTCTGACAAGTTGACATCCAAAAGAAAGGCTCTCCTAAATAACCTCGCCACAGAAGTTTGGGTGACTTTTGTAGTTCTGGAGGAAGCAGAGGCAAAAATGAAACCTAAAAATTATTTGTGGGTTGTTAAGAATTTTTTCTCATGGAGTAAACAAGGTCTATAGCTGGGTTCTTTTCATATGAGGGAATGACAGAAACACAGCTGGTTCTAACTTTCAGCTTCAACTGAGTGACTGGAGCTCTGCTGGTGAAACAGGAACTTGTATTTCTGCCCCTGACATGCATCTTGGAGGTGTCAGCTCATTGTCCCTGTGATCACATAAATATTTTCTTAAGAATCGTTTTTGATCTTGTGAGCCTCTAACTAAATGATTAACCATGCAAAGTTGGCCATTTGGGGTAATATTGAAGCTTTTCCCTTGAGGGCTATTGACAGGTGGGAATGTGCCCACCTCCATGGGTCTCTGGTTTTCTTGTCATACTTGAAACTCAATGACAGTTTAAACTTGGGATAATCACTTAACTAATCTATTGAGTTACCAAGTTAGTTATTCCCACTTTGCATGAAGCAACCTTGAAAACGATTTTCCTAAAGCAAAGTACATCCAAACTCAGTACCTTCTTAAGAACCTTTGCTGAATGAATAAATGAATAATTCACAAAAATATAACATATCTTTAATTCTTACTCAGAGGCAGTTTAAGCCTCTTTTGTAAGAGTAGGCCCCAACTTAAGATAACATAGGATAGTAAGCGTGCTACAGAAATTTCTGTACGGAAACATGGTCTGCTATGAAGCTGGAAGTGAGAGGACATTATATCTGACCCAAAGAGGCTTCAGGGCTGCTGAGCATGGGGCCTGAAGTCAAGGTCCCTCGTTTCATTAAGAGGTAGTCCAGGAGTGCATGACACCTGTCAGACTACTGAGACCCAGATGAAACTAGGCACTTTGCACAGGGGCCTTGCCTAATTAAAATGGTTCTTTCTTTTTCTGAGTTCCAAATAACTAGTTTCCTAACCCAGGGTCTGGATAGCAGTGCCAAACGGGAGTACCTTCACTGAACTTCCTCATGAGGTTATTTCTATCCTATTGGAATGTTTCATTTCAGGAGGGTGAGGAAGGGAACTCTTGAATTTGTGTACTTAGTTTAATGTTGTGGTGCAGCTTTAACCATCTGTTTAATGGGGGATCTGTTTTCCAGATGACTATACATGTGGAAATGAGAAGTTTTTGGAGTGCGTTTTTTTCCCCTTTAGAGGGTGGTTTTTCATTTAGTCTCTACATTCGGGGTAAAAGGTCCTCTAGGGAGCCTTTTCAAAGTATTTGAAGTTTGTATCTGATTTTGGAGGTGAGTTGGAGGCCTATCTGTATATGACAGACACATGTTTCCAACAGCTACACGTTCACAAGAACTGAGAGCCATCGTTCTGTGTCCATCATTCAACACTGATCTCACATTCGTGTTCATATCAGTATCTTTACAGTTTGCTCCCAGATATATCTCCCTAGTTTCCCTTAATAGGTTTTACAGAATTTGCAGTGTATTCAGTGGCAGATGACCACATGTAGAGTCACTTAACCACATCTTCCACTGCAACGCAGCCTGCTCTTGTTTTCTGTTTTCGTTTAGATTCCATCTTTTCGAAGATTTCATTCCTCGGCACTGTCTCAGTATCTCACATGCTTTTGGGACTTGGTCCTATTACCCTCCTATGTTTGGCCATGGTCACCCCCTCAGGGTTGTGTTGTATCTCACAGCTGCTGTGTAGGATTGACATATACAGTTTATAAAGCTCTTTTCTGTATGTTGACAATCCCTGGTGTGATACTGTGAGTTAGGCAAGGTGGGTATACACGTCGTCCTCGTGTCACAGTGGTAAGGCAGCATGGTTTTTGAATTTGTTCACCCATGAATTTGTCTAATTTGTTGGTAAAAAATGGTTATGTATCAGCTGTTTCATAGGGTCAGCTTAATATAAAGTGGGAGTTAGGCAGGACCAGAACTCAGGTCTTCAGCCCCCAAGTCCCAGGGACTGTTCTTCATACCCAGTTATCCCACTTTGAATCAGTTTCTTCTAGGGAAATATCTGCAGAACTGAGATGGCACCCACCAGACTTCTTAATTGTAGTCACTACCGGGAAAACAAGCAAAGGAACTGGTGTCAAGCTCTGGTTCTAGTGATTGGTGGAGATTTGGTGATTTGGTGGAGATTGTTTCGTGCTAAAAGTAAAGCCACTAGATTAAATGTTTTTTTTAATGGATTATTCTTAATTATTTGATAGTTACTTTACATTATTCAAAAATCAAAATAAAATTTAAAAGAAGTTTAGATTGAGAAGTCTTGCCACACTTGTACCTTGCTCACCCCAGTATCCCCCAATACATACCATCTATAAGGTGATCATTTGTATTAGTTTCTTGTGCATCCTTGATAGTGTGTTTTATATAGATACAGGTAAATATGAATATGTACTATTATTTTTCCCCATCTTTAAAACAAAAGGTAGTAGCCATATATACACTATTCTATACCTTGTTTTTATCACTTACTTATATATTCCTGAGAGCTTTCCACTTTAGTATAGGGGGAAATAACTTTACAGTTGCAAGGATTCTAAGTATATGCTATAGTTTATCTACTTTTCTATAGTTGGAAATTGGAGCTATTTCTAGCATGTTTTGCATTTTACACTTTGTTGCAATTAATAGCCTTTTACATACATCATTTTGTACGTATGCACCTATATCTGTCATTTATTCCCCGAAGTGGAATTGATGGGTCAGCAGGAAAAATCATTGATAATTTTGTTGCCTAATTGTCCTGCAAAGGGCTTGAATTGTTTGTACTCCCACCATTAGTGTATGAGAATACCTATTTCTTCATATCCTCATGAAACAGAGTGTGTGAGATGAGATAAGACATAGGAGGTGAACAGTCTTTTACCTCATCTGTAGTTTGTAGTGGGAACATTCCACAGTTCAAGAGCTGGTGCAGGTATCAGATTAGTTCCAGTGGAAACAGTGCCTCACCATGGCCATGGGCTTGCACCAGCTCTAGTGACACACATGGAATGGACTCATGTTGCCACTTGCAGAATTTCCTATAGCAGAAAGTTGATTATGCATTCATTATTCACCTAACTAGCAATGCTGGATCTGAAGAGCACAACAGTGTTTTTTAGAACCAAAAGATAAATAAATAGTTTCATCACAACACACTGTCTAACAGGCTTTCAATGCTCTTTTCTCAGCTATTAACATAATTTCAGGGACTGAGTTCAAGAGATGTATCCCACATCACAGGGATGTCTTGCTAAGCTTGGAACTTTCATACTCAAGGGATGCTTTTTTGAGGAATGATTTTGCATTTCCCCCAACATTTGTAATTAAATAATTAGTACTTGATAAGATAAATTTAAACTGCCAAAGTACAATATAAACGTTGAACTATGATGCAATATTGCTAGACTTCTTCCTTAAAGTTGCCAAGTAGTTTCCTGCATTAGGCAAATAGGGGATCATATAAAAACACCATGATTTACAGCCTAGATAACATCTCACATTTCGAGAAGCACATATTCCAGGTCATCCTCACATAACTCCTTACCATTCTCATTAAACAGGTTGATTCTCAGTCTTATTTTTCTCTAAGGACAGAAAAAAAAAACCCTTCATTTTCACTGTATAGAAAAGTGTGGTAAATGGAGCTGGGCACAGCGGTTATTCAATTTAAATGGACATTTTTTTTTTATAGAATTTTGACAGGGCCACTTTACAGGGGAAAGCCACTCCTCTTCCCCTTTATAGAACAGTTGCACATGGACAGTTGCATTGATGACTGTATCCGGTCTACACAAGAGGTCATTCCTGGGCATAAGAATGGACTGACAAAACCTAGCCAACACACCATTGACAAATACACATTTTCTTTTGTTAATAATACCTGTGAAGCCTTTCACAACAGGCATTTCCAGTTTTGTTTTCAGGCTCTTTGCAGCTGCTCCTCTAAAAGGCTCCTCTCTTCCCAGAGCTGACAATGACCAGAAGCAAGGTGTTCTGTCTTTTGTGCCATCATCATCTAACTTGCCACGTTTGGGATGTCAGCCCAGGTATCAGTTTTATATCAACTCAGTATGGCTTGTGGGTCTGGTTGCCTTTGTTATTCATGCCGAGGGCCTCTGGGCATCAGTTTCATGTGAGAGAACCCATTCCATGACCCTCCTTCTTTTGGCTGTTTTGACTCGATGGCTTTTGTTGGCACAGTCTGTGAATGTCTGATGCTCTATCCGTGCCAGACCACCTGTTCTGCTGTCTCTGTGGTCTGAACTAGTTGTCTGAACTACTCCTTGATAATCAATTTGAGATTATCTTGCTCTACCTTTCTTTTCAAGTCCCATCTCAAGTCCCTCAGCCACATTCCCAAAGAACATGACAAACGGATGGGTCGCAAGTCATGTAGCATAGGGTGTCAGACCACCAGGTTTTGAAGGGATTCTGTTTGGGTGCCAAAAAGAAAGATTTTATGTCACCATGATTTTTTTTTAATGGCCTGTTGACACTTAGGCCTTAATTGAAAGCATTCTTACTCAAGTAGAGTTGACAGAGGAGTATTTGGTAGTTGTGGTTGCTGGTCTGAAAACCATGTGGCTCTGTTTCAATACTCAAAGAGATCTTCTCAGGGGAAAAAGTTCTGACATCTCAAATAAATGACCTTCATGCATAGTTTTGACACGATGCTCTATTAAGTATGTGTGTATGGTTGGTACCTTGTGGTAATAATTCAATACGGGGAACAGAGTAGCAACAAAGAAATATTAGGGTTATATTTAACCTCTGTGGAATTAGTGTGTAAACAAACTGCTTATCAGAAATGATCATATGGGGCTTTGTTTAAATAAATAAGAAACTGGCACACAGGGTCTGCAGGATATCTCTGCCAAGCAGACCACCCTCACATTATAAGACACCACATCCATGTCTGACCCCATATGGAAAGAGGCATAGCAAGCCAGCACTGGTTCATATTCCCTGTCCACCACATAATGGGTTTGTGATCTTAGGGAATCCACCGCAACACTCTGAAACTCTCAGTTTCCTAGCTATAAACGGTGGATAATCAAATGATCTACCTCACCATTAATAAATGTTAGCTATTTTTTAATCAAGTTTAATACAAAGAGAAACATTTTATTTTTCCAGCTGCCTAGAGCATCTTCCAAAATCCTATCATCAACAAATACTATATTGTATTTATTATAGCAACTGTGTATAAATGGAGTCCCTGTCCTATGCTTAGATGAAATATCTTGGCATTTGAGTTTGCATGTCTTCTATAGGAATCAGTGTTCAGTGAAAATGGGTGGAGACAAACAGATGTTCTCACAGTCCTGTTATTCACAGTACCTCCAAATCAAATATTTCCATGTAGGTGCATTCTAATGGCTTAAATGATGCGGATATTTTCTGGCCAGCCATATGGATCTTTTGTCATCTAAGATGTTCAACTCCAGGCAATATTCAACTCTAGGTAATACAGAGAATACCACAAAGATATTCCTCAAGAAGAGCAACCCCAAGGCACATAATCGTCAGATTCATTAGGGTTGAAATGAAGGAGAAAATACTAAGGGCAGCCAGAGAGAAAGGTCAGGTTACCCACAAAGGGAAGCCTATCAGACACAGCAGATCTCTCAGCAGAAACCCTTCAAGCCAGAAAAGAGTGGGGGCCAATATTCAACATCCTTAAAGAAAAGAACTTTCAACCCAGACTTTCATATCCAGCCAAACTAAGCTTTACAAGCGAAGGAAAAATAAAATCTCTTGTGAACAAGCAAGTACTTAGAGATTTCACCACCACCAGGCCTGCTTTACAAGAGCTTCTGAAAGAAGCACTACACATATAAAGGAACAACCAGTATCAAGCTTTTCCAAAAATATATCAAAAAGTAAAGAGCATCAACATAATGAAGAATTTACACCAGCTAATGGGCAAAACAGCCAGCTAGCATCAAATGGCAGTATTAAACTCATGTATATTATTATTCAAATTGGATAAAAAGCCAAAACCCATCAGTATGCTGCATCCAGACCCATCTCACATGCAACGATACACAAAGACTTAAAACAAAGGTATAGAGGAAGATTTACCAAACAAACAGAGAGCAAAAATAAATTAATTAATTAAAAGCAGGAGTTGCAATTCTTGCCTCTGATAAAATAGACTTTAAAGCAACAAAGATCAAAAGAGGCAAAGAAGGACATTACATAATGGTAAAAGGATCAATGCAACAAGAAGAGCTAATGATCCTAAATATATACGCACCCAATACAGGAGCACCCAGATACATAAGACAAGTTACTTATAAAGAGACTTAGACTCCCACACAATAATAGTGGGAGACTGTAACATCACATTGTCAATATTAGACAGATCAATGAGACAGAAAATTAACAAGGATATCCAGGACTTGAACTCAGACCCGGAACAAGTAAATTTAATAAACATTTATAGAACTCTCCACTTCAAATACACAAAACAGACATTCTTATCAGTACCACATCACACCTATTCCAAAAGTGACTATATAATTGGAAGTAAATCACTCTTCAGTAATTGCATAGCATTTCATAGGTTTAAATGAAATATTGGTTGGCTGCTTGTTTATTATTTTCTTCCCTTATTCCTTCCTGTCTTCATTGTTAAGCATAATTATTGGCATAAAAGAGGTTTTCAATACCCATTTCTAGACTGCCTTCTAGCCTGGGCAATAAAGCAATACTCCTGTTCTCTCTCCCTCTTTCTCTTCCTTTTTCTTCCTCTCCTTCATTCTTTTTTTTTTCTCTCACTTCCTTACAAAAAAAAAAAAAGATAAATCTGTATTTAATTCAATCTAACTGTTCTCTTAACTTAAAAAAAAAAGATGTTAATATTTTCCTTATATTTTATAGTAGTTCTGGAGGATAGCCAGTTTCTTGAATAGGGTCCACATGGCTCATTATGCACAGGGCCTGGAAACTGCCTTACGCATGCTGTTGAGATGAACAGTGACACTTCAGAAGAGCTGGGAGCTGGGGTAGAGCAGTGGCTAGGAGAACATATTCAATTATTTTTCCACTTGCATTAAGCTACAAGTAATGAGCACTTTCCTGTGCTTTACAGTAAGTAATTAAAAGAAATTATAGAGTTGGATGCAAAAATAACCCGAAGGACAACTGGATGTGTGGAGCCACCAGTTTTCTCTATGAGCGCACAAGGTTAATCCTTGTTACTGCTCAGAATGCTGAGTTTCCACAGAAAGGGTTGCAGGTCCACACATGTTTTGGCGTCTACCCACACACTTCTGTAAGGCATGACTGTGCATCCCAGAAGGTCTATGCTGTGTGCCTCTGCGTTTCAGTGGAATTTAACAAACCAACCCCTGAAAATGGTTTCATAAAAGTGAGTAACAGAGCTAATAGCCTTCTCTCGCTAATTTTATCTTTCCCTCAAGATTTCTTGATAATAATTTGAAAAGGAGTGTTATTCTTTGGCCTCTGAGGCAACTTACCTTTCCAGTTTCTTCTCTCACCTGTTTTCACCTCTCTTGCTTTTTTAAATTTAATGTTCTATGTATTTCAGAAGATAGGATCTAACCTAGTGCGGTCCCTTCATCAGGTGATAATTATTATCTCATTTTCATTTTGGCCCTCTGAATTAATGACATTGAAGCCTGGCAGTTTGATCCTAAGATGGGTTTAATTATGTACAGATACTCTTTCTATAATGGAAATTGCTCAGATAACTAATTAACCACAAGAATACACTGACTATGGAAAATTTCAGGAGCACTGTCTGTGGAAAAACTGGGAAGGGCATGTTGTCACCACAGCTCTGGGGTCTATTAAAAGTGTGGTTATGTAGCACTGGTGTCTAGTGAGGCGTTGGCTCTCAACTGTCAGAATTCCCATAGCATTTCATGGCAGAGAGTCAAGATGTCCAGCAATACTCTGAAAGCAACCTGTTGATTAAAGTTGTTAATTCTGAAGAAAATGATTGAAATAAGACATGGGTCTTAACTTTCTTTCTCTTTCTCTCTTTTGTAAAAAAGTGTGATTGTTCTGGCAAGTTCCCAGTCCTCACATAATGCCAACATCTTTTCTTAAAGGGGGATTCCGTTTAGCCTTGGGTCTGACAGTTACTGCCTCTTCTCCCCTTAGGGACAATGAATGCAGTTTCATCACCCTTGCTTTCTTTTCTTTTTCTTTCTTTTTTTGTTTTTGGTACAGAACATGCTTATTTTTGGATGCAGGGACTTGAAAGACAAAGCCCCACCTGGCTTTCACAACATCTCCTGTTAGTAGGTGTGCCTTGTGTGTAATTTGAAGGAGGCAGTCCCTTAGCTGTGTTTACACTATACTTTTCAATGTGGGGCTGAAGGTGCAATCAACCATACTTGAGATGCTACCTGGGAAAACAGGGTTCTGTGTCATCTCAGCCCCACCCATTTGCAAATGATTTAACAGCAGCAGTATTAGGGTTCCTAGTGCAAGTCATTTGCATTTGGACCCGTGAACTTGGTGACTTCTTGTTGTATGGAAACAATCTTTGCAGTCTTTTGTAAAAAGCCTAAACAGTGGACCAGTCTCCAGTTCTACTTGGCAAAGCTGCCCCCATCAAATCCCTCATAATGTTCAACTTAAAACATTTTACTTTTCTCTGGAAGTCTAACTTTTTTTCCTTTTTTAAAAAACCATTTTAAGTACTTCAGTCTTGAATTAAATGATCCCAAATATTGGACACCAGCTAAGAAATTGAATTACCTTCTGGGAACCTTATTGAAGAAGAGAGATATTGTTTGGAGAGAGGGTTTTGATGCTTGATACTTACATTTACTGTTTTAAGATTTCATTGTTGTTGTTGCTGCTGCTTTATTTTGTAAGTTTCGTTTCTTTAAATTTCATGGTATTTGGTAGGAGAGATCTGGATCTGTTGGTTTCAGGACAAGTCTAGAAATAAGAAATCTGCCTTGAGTGGGTGAGTTGGTTCGCTCTGTGGCTATTTTACCATTTAGGACCAAAAGAACTCACAAGGACAAGAGACATCTGGCTAAAAGTAATACCGGTGTGACTGGACATCTACTACCTGCCATAAATGGTCATATCATTTCCAGTATGATGCTGATTGAGTGAGCGATATTAGGCTATGTTCAGGGATCAGAGAGGCTAATTATGCTTATATTGCCTTGTAGCATTGTCGTAAAAATTAATGATTATGTAGATGTCCACATTTAGGTCATCAATACTCTAAAAGTTCTGATTGAACCAATCATGTTTATAAGTAGCTTGTACTTTCTAACATAATAACAATAGTGGAAAAATTAGTTGACATAAAAAGAGTGCAGATTTTACTTAATACCATTACAAAAGCAAAGGCATTTTTCCACATAAATGTCCCCATAAAACAAATGGAACCAAAGAGGAAAGATGACAGGTAACCCCATGAAATGCTAAGAAAGTATCATAATACTTAAGTTGACTTTAACCTTTTATTTCCTTATCCTAAGCAGCTTCTTTTCTCTTTATCATTTAGTCTAGTGCTTCTAAACTTTGATAAGTAAAGAAGTTATTGCACTAAATAAATCTTATTGAAATGCAGGATCTGATTGAGTGGGGTAGGTGGAATGAGGGAGGGGAAGTTGAGATTCTGCATTTCTTAGAGGCTTCTACATTATGTGAAAATGGCTAACCCACGTCAACACTGAGAAGTAAGGTTTCACTTAATTTCAGCCTGTGGAAGTTTATCCCATATGTACATTTCCTAAAACTCTAATCTCAGTCCCCATAAGTTTCTCCTTTAGTTGAAATATTTTTAGGAATAAATTTGAATTGCATTAACATACAATTTATAAGTGTAACACTCAAAAAATTACTTGAAGTTTGAGACTTTAGGTTGAGTAAAATCAATTTCATACTTGAAAATTTTCTATAAATTCAAAAGTCTATACATTTAAGTACAATTTAAATGCCTGTGTTACAATGACATTTGTTTTTCTAGCTCTCTGTGCACCATTTCCAGAGTCATCATCCCTATACAGGAAAATTTTTCTCACATGATTTCATGGTAAACTCATTAAATATGATGCTTACTTGGTAATGTCTCCAGGTTCTTTATTACGGAGTGGGTCACTGAAACTTCATGGAACAAATTGGAAATTATCTTCTTAATTAATGTTACTGTATACCATGTATGGGAATTTGGTAAATATTATATGGTTTTCAATAACATAGTAGACAGAATGTTGTTAAATCTAAACTTAACTTTAGTGAATTGTAACAGATCCCACCTGAAAATTCTAAAGAAAACAGAATCCTATTATCATCTATAATCTCTCTTTTTTTTTTTTTTGGTTGTCATCTATAATCTCTTTATATATATATATATTTTTTTTATTGCATTTTAGGTTTTGGGGTACACGTGAAGAACATGCAGGATTGTTGCATAGGTACATACATGGCAATGTGGTTTGCTGCCTTCCTCCCCATCACCTATATCTGGCATTTCTCCCCATGTTATCCCTCCCCAACTCCCCATCCCCCACTATCCCGCCCCTAGTTCCCTGCTACAGACCTCCGTGTGTGTGATGCTCCCCTCCCTGTGTCCATGTGTTCTCATTGTTCAACACCCACCTATGAGTGAGAACATGTGGTGTTTGATTTTCTGTTCTTGTGTCAGTTTGCTGAGAATGATGGTTTCCAGGTTCATCCATGTCCCTACAAAGGACACGAACTCATCATTTTTTATGGCTGCTTAGTATTCCATGGTGTATATGTGCCACATTTTCCCTGTCCAGTCTATCATCAATGGGCATTTGGGTTGGTTCCAAGTCTTTGCTAAACAGTGCTGCAATGAACATTCGTGTGCATGTGTCCTTATAATAGATCGATTTATAATCCTTTGGATATATACCCAGTAATGAGATTGCTGGGTCAAATGGACTTTCTAGGTCCTTGGGGAATGGCCACACTGTCTTCCACAATGGTCGAACTAATTTACACTCCCACCAACAGTGTAAAATTGTTCCTATTTCCCCACATCCTCTCCAGCATCTGCTGTCTTCAGATTTTTTAATGATCACCATTCTAACTGGCGTGAGATGGTATCTCAACGTAGTTTTGATTTGCATTTCTCTAATGGCCAGTGATGATGAGCATTTTTCATATGTCTGTTGGCCTCATATATGTCTTCTTTTGAAAAGTGTTCATATCCTTCACCCACTTTTGAATGGGTTTGTATTTTTCTTGTAAATCTGTTTTAGTTCTTTGTAGATTCTGGATATTAGCCCTTTGTCAGATGGGTAAATTACAAAAATTTTTTCCCATTCTGTTGGTTGCCAGTTCACTCTAATGATTGTTTCTTTTGCTGTGCAGAAGCTCTGGAGTTTAATTAGATCCCATTTGTCTATTTTGGCTTTTGTTGCCAATGCTTTTGGTGTTTTAGTCATGAAGTCCTTGCCTATGTCTATGTCCTGAATGGTTTTGCCTAGGTTTTCTTCTAGAGTTTTTATGGTGTTAGGTTTTATGTTTAAGCCTTTAATCTATCTGGAGTTAATTTTAGTGTAAGGTGTCGGGAAGGGGTCCAGTTTCTGCTTTCTGCACATGGCTAGCCCGTTTTCCCAACACCATTTATTAAACAGGGAATCCTTTCCCCATTGCTTGCTTTTGTCAAGTTTGTCAAAGATCAGGTGGTTGTAGATGTGTGGCGTTGTCTCTGAGGCCTCTGTTCTGTTCCATTGATCTATATCTCTGTTTTGGTACCAGTACTGTGCTGTTTTGATTACTGTAGACTTGTAGTATAGTTTGAAGTCAGGTAGTGTGATGCCTCCAGCTTTGTTCTTTTTGCTTAGGATTGTCTTGGCTATGCAGGCTCTCTGTTGGTTCCATGTGAAGTTTGAAGTGGCTTTTTCCAGTTCTGTGAAGAGGGTCATTGGTAGCTTGATGGGGATAGCATTGAATCTATAAATTACTTTGGGCAGTATGTCCATTTTCATGATATTGATTATTCCTAACCATGAGCATGGAATGTTTCTCCATCTGTTTGTATCCTCTCTTACTTCGTTGAGCAGTGGTTTATAGTTCTCCTTGAAGAGGTCCTTTATATCCTTTGTTAGTTGTATTCATAGGTATTTTATTCTTTTTGTAGCAATTGTGAATGGCAGTTTGTTCTTGATTTGGCTCTCTTTAAGTCTGTTATTGGTGTATAGGAATGTTTGTGATTTTTGCACATTGATTTTGTATCCTGAGACTTTGCTGAAGTTGCTTATCAATTTCAGGAGATTTAGGCCTGAGACAATGGGGTCTTCTAAATATACAATCATGTCACCTGCAAATAGCGACAATTTGATTTCCTCCTTTCCTAATTGAATACCCTTTATTTCTTTTTCTTGCCTGATTGCTCTGGCTAGAACTTCCAATACTATATTGAATAGGAGTGATGGGAGAGGGCATCCCTGTCTAGTGCCAGATTTCAAAGGGAGTACTTCCAGTTTTTGCCCATTCAGTATGGTATTTATTGGCTGTGGGTTTGTCATAAATAGCTTTTATTATTTTGAGATATGTTCCATCGATACCTAGTTTATTGAGAGTTTTTAGCATAAACAGCTGTTGAATTTTGTTGAAGGTCTTCTCTGCATCTATTGAGATAATCATGTGGTTTTTGTCTTTGGTTCTCTTTATGTGGTGAATTACGTTTATAGACTTGCATATGTTGAACCAGCCTTGCATCCCTGGGATGAAGCCTACTTGATCATTATGGATAAGGTTTTTGATGTACTGTTGAAATCAGTTTGCCAGTATTTTATTGAAGATTTTTGCATCTATGTTGATCATGGGTATTAGTGAATAGCCCCATCCTCCCTTGACCTCAGGGTTGGAGTCTCTGAAGCACTTTCTTCCCTGCTATTCTTAAGCACTGGGTGGATCTGACTGCCCAAAGAGGGCACTGCCTTTCCCCAGGGTCACACAGCAATGAAGGGAGACAGATGCAGGAGAGGGGACCTAGATGGGCAGGCAGCCCCGCACCATCTCCTTGGAGTCCTGAGGGGCCCAGGCCTTAGCCTCATGAGAGAACTGAAAGAAAGGAGAGAGGGTTATGGGGCCTGCAGGACACGCAGAGAAAAGTTGGTTCTGCAAGCAGGGAGGTGGGTCACGAGCCCCAGCACCCTGAGCTGCGGGCACAGCCAAGCGGAGGCAGCATGCTAGAGAGCCCACTGGAGTGCCCCCAGCCTCTCCCCCAAAGTCCTGCTGAGCCATTAGAGGCTGTTGTCTCGGTGGCAGCTGTGGTGTACAAGCCAGCACCCAGCATTCCTGGGCAGTGTTGGTGGCTGCAGCAGGCCCCAGCATTCAGACAAGCCGCTCCTCTGGCGGCAGCTTGAGGTTGGGGGTCGGTGGCACATGGGCACCAACCTGCTCCTCGCTGCTGGGCCAGTATCCCAAAGCTTCCGCACCAGCAGTGCCAGCCCCACTGCCAGGAGCAAGGCGGCCAGGGTGGAGAAGACCACGATGATAGCAGTGATGGCCCCTTGAGACAGGGCGCCATGGGAGCTGGAGCTGGGACTGGTGTGTGTAGGCAAAACAGTGCTACTCTCATATGCAGAAGGGGTTGATATTTGGCCCCATGCTCAGCCCCAGCAGGCCAGCAGGAGCGGCAGGCCCAGTGCCAAAAGCAGCCCCAGGCCGGGGTTTGCCATGGGCTGGGTGGCGGGTTGGCAGCGCCGAGGAAGGGGATTCTCACACGCGCCCCTCCTACCGCATCTCTGGCCGGGGGCACTTGCGACAGGGCACCTGGCCCAGGCGTCTTTGACCTAGCTCAGGTTCCTGGTCTGTGTCCCTCCCCTTGAACCCTCGGTCCATTCGTTGGGCTTTTGGTCCGAGCCCACCGGCTCCTAAAGAGGTTAAACTTTTACATGGAATGTCAACTGCCATTTGGGTCCCATAAATAAAAAACTGTTGTTTTAAAAAATAATCTTTAAAAGTATTTTCAGATGACCTCATTTGCTATGCAAGTGACTTAAGTGTGCTTGATGCTAAGAATTCTTCGTTATAGACTGGAGATGTGCTATGAAGGCAGTGTTGCTCTGTGACAAGGAAGCAGAAGATGAGGGCAAGGTTCAATGTGACTGTGAGTTCTGGGTGGCTCTGGCTTTAAGGGAGCCTTCATTGGTCACAGCAAAACGGTTGTTTTCTTAGGGCAATAGTGTCTCTGTCACCCAGGCTGGAGTTCAGTGATATGATCAATCGGTCACTGTAGTCTCAACTTCTTAGTCTCAAGTAATCGTCCCACCTCAGCCTCCCAAGTAGCTGGTACTATAGGTGTGCACCACCATGCCTACTTTTTTAATTTTTAAGTTTTTGTAGAGACATGATCTCACTTGCTGCACAGGCTGGTCTCTAATTTCTGGGCTCTAGTGATCCTCCTACCTCAGCCTCCCAAAGCGTTGGCATTACAAGTGTGAGCCACTGCACCTGGCCCTTTGTAACCTTCTTGGCAATGCATTCTTTTATTCCCTAACTGGAAGTAACTTCTCTTGATAGAAGCACTAAGTGCCTGGGGTCAGGAGTCAGATAGGATGCTCTCTGCCCAGTTCTGGCCTTTGTGCCAGGCATTTTTTATCCTTCATTCCAAAATTCATGACTTAATTTCAGTTTACCTTTAGACTTACTGCTCTTTGTTTAATTGCACCTCCCTAAATACTATACAAATATTTCTAGCACAAAGAGAGTTGAGTACCTAGTTTGTGCATGTACTGTACAAATTGTTCTAGGTGGTAATTCAGAGGAGAATGCCCAATGTCAGTCCTTATCCTTTGCTCCTTATCAAGCAAAAACAAATGTCTTTGTAACAGAGGCATTAAAATTTACTCTTGAAGAAAGGTAGAACACCTGCCAATAAAAAAAAAAAAATCCTTGTTTTTCAGATATGGGGAGCAGGGGTGTAGTGGGAAGTAACAGAGGATCAGAGCTTTGGTGCTTTCTAACAAAGATGCATGTAAACTTATCTGTCAAATTAATGATTATGGAAATCATACTTGTTTTTTCTTATGGTAGTTATGCGTAGATACCACTTCAGGTATGAACTAAGAGTCAGCAATTTATCTGACACTTAGTGAGTTTAAGTGATGTCTGCAAGTATCAATCAACACCACGGACACACCAGGGGCTCAGAGCGTACTGTGGTATGAAGGACTGTGTTTTGTAGGACATGTATTTGGATGTTCTTGGACATAAGCTACATTATGGCTAAAAACAATATTTTTAAAGGTACCTTCAAAGCTTTGGAATATCTGCATTTTCAGATATCATTTACTAAAATATTTATTAATTTTGCTTGAATGGCCATCTGGATAAGTAGGTGAGTATCTGTAATGACCATTACTTTTTTTCCATTTTATTTATGAATTTCAGTGGCTATTTTCTTTGAGTTCTGTCTTTGTGGTTTTTATTGAGGTGGTGTTTTCTTGTTTGTTTGCTTAGTCTTCTTGGCTAAGCAATACATATATGATGGGAAAATAATGTGTAAGTAATATGGAGGAATGAAAGAAACTAGTCCCTGTAGTTTAAGGCCTACTTTCCTTTGGAATCTGGGGTTCTGAACCTGTTCTATCAGGGGAACAACAGTGAGTAAATGAGTTGATTAAAAATGCTGGTCCTCTCTCCTCCTGTACCAAATGGGGATAATTATAGTTACGTGTACCTCTAGGGTCCTCTGAGTCTTAATTAATTAATATTTGCAAAGTGTTGGAGATATTTGAATTAAAAGTACTGAGCAGTGTAATCAAAATTCATTGTAAATATAATTGGATCAGTTTGCAGTTCCACCTTTCCTCTGTTTTTCTCTATCTTGTTCTTTCTGCCAACCCAGACGACTACTCAGCTCTGAACACTCTCTCCACCACTTTTCTTTTTGCAACTCACTTCAGCTTATACGTAAATAAACTAATGGATTAATTAATTAAATATAGTCAGGCCTTTAACCCCACATTTAAGTAACTACTTGATATTTATTTTTAAAACTCCATAGTCACTAAGAGTCAGTCAATTTCTTTCTTTCTTCCAGTCTGTCATGTTTTTCAGGTCTTCCTTCACATGACAATAAACTGATCTTCCTACAGCATTCCCATGCTCAGAAACTCTCATTGGCTCTTTGGTGCCTTTAAAGGCAACATCTCAACTCTTTGGCATTCCCCCAGAGGCTTTCAAAATCCGGTAATCATTCAATCCTGTTTTTCACTGTTCCCATTCTACACTCTTCTCCCTAGACATTTACTCTATGCCATGCACCAACTGTAGGGTACATTCAAACTCTTTACAATCTTTTTTTTGAGACAGAGTCTCTCTTTCACCCAAGGCTGGAGTGCAGTCACATGATCATGGCTCACTGTAGCCTCAACTTCCTGGACTCAAGTGATCCTCCCACCTCAGCCTCTCAAGTAGCTGGGACCTCATGTGTGCACCACCACATCTGACTAATTTTTTTAATTTTTAAGTTTTTGTAGAGACCTGGTCTCACTACATTGCCCAGGCTGATCTTGAATTCCTGGACTCAAGTGATCCTCCTGCCTCGGCCTCCCAAAGTATTGGGATTACAAGTGTGAGCTACTGCACCTGGCCCTTTGCAACCTTCTTGACAATGCATTCCTTTATTCCCTAACTGGAAGTAACTTCTTTCTCTTTAAAGAGTTTTATCTGTACCTTTTCTGGGTCATTTGTACCTTTATATTCCAGTTACATGTTATATATGTCCTACCTCCCTCCTAGACTATAAGACTGGAAAGTAGACTTCATGTGTGATGAATGAATGAACAAAAGGAAGTCTAACATATGGATGCAGTGAACTGGATGCAAATTAAATATTTTTAAATATTGATTTGCAAGATTTCATTAAGGTCAACTCTTAATAGGTTTGCATCATATATGTTAGGAACCAAATATTAATAACTTCTTCAGCATTACTATTATCTCTGTAGCCTGTCTAAAATGAGCAGCCATATCTTTAAACTGTTTTCTGTGATTACACACTCACAGGTAAAACCCAACGGGGACAAACAAGACTTTGCTTTTTTTATTATTATTATTACATATGCCTGAATTATCTGTACTGTTGTTTGTTTTCCCAGCTTTGGCCATAGAAATTTAGTCTTAACATGCTAAAATTTTTGCAATGCTTTCTCTTAGAAAAAGACCACATTGTCTGAAATTTCATCCACTGAAGTAATCAAGCCTTAAAGCTGAAGTGTCTTGGGTCACCTACGAAGTAGTATCTTAAAGGCACTCCCTTTAGAAAGTTGGGCTCCAGGACACACATAGCTGCAGAAACTGTGTCCACATTTTATAAGCTCCTTCATTGTCATAGCCACTCTCTTCTCTTTGGCTGATATTCTAAAACTGGCAGCACATCCTGATAGTAAAAGCTTGGGGCCGGGCGCGGTGGCTCACGCCTGTAATCCCAGCACTTTGGGAGGCCGAGGCGGGTGGATCACGAGGTCAAGAGATCAAGACCATCCTGGTCAACATGGTGAAACCCTGTCTCTACTAAAAATACAAAAACTTAGCTGGGCATGGTGGCGCATGCCTGTAATCCCAGCTACTCAGGAGGCTGAGGCAGGAGAATTGCCTGAACCCAGGAGGCGGAGGTTGCGGTGAGCCGAGATTGCACCATTGCACTCCAGCCTGGGTAGCAAGAGCAAAACTCCGTCTCAAAAAAAAAAAAAAAAAAAAAAAAAGCTTGGTTGAAGAGATAGGTAACCTATTAGCTTTATGGCATTTAACAGTTTACCTAACCTCTCTGAAGCATAATTGCCTCATCTACGTAATGGGGATAATAATACCCATCCTGTCTCCTTGTAAAAATCAAATTAGATGATGCCTGTGAAGTTCTGTAGTCTCTTAGACAAATCCAAGTTATGACTACAGCAAGAGTAAAACAGCATGTTGTCATGGACATTCTCTCAGTGGAATGTCTAAGACTTGTGAGTCATGCTTAAAGCTAAACTTGATATCTACTTCATTCATTTTCTTTTTAGTTCTATGTACTGTATTGAATTTCCTGAGAGTGGGGCTAAGAAAGCCTTCCTAGCATTTTATAGATGTGGTTGAATTAATGGTTGTAAGCCTTAAAGCAGAATTAGACAACATCAATGAATTTATTAAGTGTAAATAAATAATCTACTTAGCAATATTGTGCAGCCTCTTTATCTTATGTGTGATAAAGACTCATCTGAAGGCTGAAAATGAAGAATTGTCCTTGAAGCTCTTATTTACTCTTTTATGATTTCCCAATACAGTATATAAGGTTACTTATTGAAAGCTTAGCAGAATAAGAAACAGGAAGTTAAAAGGCTGAAAACTACAAATTTTGCTATTATTGTTATTACTATTACTGACTACTTCCCAAGTCTCTTATTGATCTGTTAGAAACAGAGCTACACAGGAAATAGTAGGACAGTTAGTATGTGGTAGTGTTATTTGCTTTTTAATTATTCAAGTAAAGTTTTACCCGTTAGAGGAACTCAAGAAGTTGCTCGTGGCTGATAACTGCCATCTGTCAAATTCCTTACAGCAGGGGTCCCTAACACCCAGGCCATGGGCTGTTACCAGTCTGTGGCCTGTTAAGAACCAGGCTGCACAGTAGGAAGTGAGTGGCGGATGAGCAAGCATTGCCATCTGAGCTCTGTCTCCTTTCAGATCAGCAGCAGCATTAGATTCTCATAGGAGCATGAGCCCTACTGTGAACTGCACATGCAAGGGATCTAGGTTGTGTGCTCCTTATGAGAGTCCAAATCCTTATGAGAATGTAACCGATGATCTATGGTGGAACAGTTTTATACCAAAACCATCCCCCCGCTACTCCCAGACCGTGGAAAAATTGTCTTCCACAAAACTAGTTCCTGGTGCCAAAAAGGTTGGGACCACTGCCTTAGAGTTTATAATTTGGGGCTAGCACAGCCTGTATTTACCTAAGAATTTCAGCGAGTTCACTGATCTTTCCAAACGAAAAGGCTTCTTATGAAAATTATACCCAAACCGTCTTTTCTCTTAGTTTAATAAACCCGTCAGTAAGTTTTTACTGAGTACTGCTATTACATTTTTCTGTGTTAAGCATGGGGCTCAGACATGATCCATTTCCTCAAAGAACTTACCTTCCAGATGAAGGCTGACCAGAATGAGCAAATATGGTTAACAATTAACCAGTGAATAGGCCAGCCTGGCCAACATGGTGAAAACCCATCTCTACTAAAAATACAAAAATTATCCGGGCATGGTGGCAGGCACCTGTAATCCTAGCTACTTGGGTGGCTGAGGCAGGAGAATTGCTTGAACCTGGGAGGCGGAGGTTGCAGTTAGCCAAGATTGTGCCACTGCACTCCAACCTGGGTGACACAGCAAGACTCCATCTTGGCAACACAAAACAAGTGAGAAGGGAATCAAGTACTACATAAGATGTAATGTGGAATTTTAGGGAAGGAAGGCAGTGTATGCTGGAGTAATTAGAGAAGGGGACATGCGTGATTTGATGCTTCAACTGGATCGTGAAGGATAAGCAAGATTTAAGCAGCGACCGAGAGGGAAAGAGAAGAGTTTGCCAGAGGAATGGAACAAGTCAGGAGGCAGTAATGTGTATGGAGCTCCAAGGACTCCGTCCTGATCAGAGCAGAAGTGACGAAGCATTGAGTAATATGAGAAAGTTAGCTAAGAAGGGTGAGGGCAGATTTTGGAGAGTGTTGAATATCAGATAGAAGACATTAGATTTGAGCAGATAGAACAAAAAAGCCATTGCAAGTTTTTTTTTGTCAGTTTTTGTGTCAGAGAATAATACTATGAGAGTGGTTAGTCAGGAAGAGGTCATCAGAGTTGAATGGAGCAGAAAGAGTGTCTGATACAGCATAGGGACATTGTGGTCACAAAATGAGGTGGTGAGGGCTGAGCCAAGATAGTGGCAGTGGGATAGATAAAAAGGGATGGCCAGGAGAAATATTTTAAAGGAAAAATTAACAGGACATCTTCACTGACTGGATTAGAAGGCTATACAGGAAATATATTGTCAAACTTGATTCCAGGATTTCCGTCCTATGCCTGGGTTGTCCATAATATCAGGAAACCATTGTTAGAAACAGAAAAGGTAGAAGATACCACTGTTCTGACAAAAAGTATTGAGTTTGGTGTTACATCCACTTGACTTCAAGGCCTTATGAGTGAGTAGGCAGTTAGAATTGCAGAAGTGACAGAGAGCAGGGCTTGCAACGTGGGGTTGGATTTTGTCACCATTTTGTTAGTTCCTAATTCTATGCAGATGCTCAGCTTGAGGAATGCCCATGTTTGGGCTTCAGAATGAAAGCCAAGTAATATTTCCTCACATGCCGGTATTTCCTCTAAAATATTTGCTTGTGGAATTGAGAAAACAACATATAAAGCATTAATTATTTTTCTGATAAAACAGTTATTAATAGAAAGATAAGACCAGCGAAAGGCAGAGTCAAGTAGAAGCCAAGTATAGAAAAAGGTATCATTCAAGGACTCATTACTGTAGTGGTGATAACAATTTTCTAGCAGCTTAAGATGCCTCAGTACTTTGGGCCATTTTTAAATAGTTAGTGTGGGCACTTAGTAAATAGGTATTAAATTAACTATAGTTCATTAATTTGGTTTTTTTTGAGACAGAGTTTCACTCTTGTCACCCAGGCTGCATTTTTGCTTTCTTAGTGGTATACAAAATGTTATGTTTCACAATGGTGTTATCTTAGATTTGATTAAATATGGTATTAAAAGATAGCTGATCACAGAAAGTCTCTACTAGTGTGACATAGTTGGCTAAAGTATTCCAAATTTGCAATCTTTCATTAACCTAAATAAGAAGTACCCCTTGGGTTGTTTTTATTTGGACTTGGAATATTAGGAGAAAGCTTTTTCATTCATTGGTATGAGTACCATCTGCCAGAAATAGAAACCCCCATGGAAGATCTATTTCTTTGATGGTGCAGGACTCAGAACATTCACAAATATTTAGTTATTAGTAGAATAGACATCTGTATTTTATTCAAACCAATTTGCACTTCCTAATCTGAGACCATTGTGCAGTCTAAGCAGTTCTAAGCATGTTTGCTATTCACACAAAGTGAGAGTAAATATAAAAGAAATTAAACAAGGGATGGTAATAAAATCTTTTAGTGGTTGAAAATGTTATTTCTTACAAAAGTGGAGAACATTTGCTTTTCAATATCAGAGTTTTCAGCCATTTCCACATTCTGTCTTATTGACTGGAGGTAGGTTGCCTTTGCATTCAGTAAAACTTTATGGGCAGAAACATAGTTCCTTTTCCTACTTACTTGAATAACATGATGGCCATTGCATGTATGTGTCTTTGTGTAAGTCCATGCCTCAGAACTGAGAAATAGGAATAAAATTAGTGTCAGGGCTGGGGATGCTACTCTTTGCTGCTGAGGGACACAATACTTCAGGTAAGTGATTCTGAAGTCCTTCACCACCTGACGGTAACCTTGGGTTGGTCTATAGGTACGTTTTCATTTTGCTTGTTCATCTATTTTAATTGGCTTCCTAGAGCATGCTTGTAGATGTAGAGCCAAATTTAGAGCAGAGCAACCCTCTGGCAAACAGGAAAAGATTAATTTTGTGGTATGCTTTTAAGGGACTTCCCAGGAAACTTCAACAGCAGAAAAAGAAGCACTAGCTGCCTATTCCAAAATGTGTAAAATACTACTCAGTTTTCTAAAAGTAGGATAAATTCGGAGTGCGCACGCATGTGCATGCGCGCGGGCACACACACGCGCGCGCGCGCGCACACACACACACACACAGAGGACCACATCTCCAGTAAAAGGAAAAGTTGAGCTTTCTTAACTAGATGTGTTCATTAGCCAGAAAAAGCCAAGGAGTGAAGGGTTTTAGAGAATTTGAGGAGGAGATAAAGTGGAGTCTACATATGGGAGGCATTTGAAATTGACTTAAATGCCTTCTTAATGCTGACTTTTTCAGTTTTCTCTTTAGCAGACACATTGTTTTCATGATACCAGCCCCAGGCATAGACACATCATTAAAATGAACATGTCGAAAATGATTTCTGTTTAGAAATAAGCAAAACATTTTCAGTTGTGACCACCCAGGTGTAGAAGAAAGAACAGTGGAATTGGGAGCCCTGAGTTCTAACATAAACTTTCTTGATAACATGAGGCAAGTCTTCCATGGCCTTTGGTTTCCTTATCTGTAAAACAGGATGGCTCAATGAAATTATCTTTGTTCTTTGCTATAATAGAGTATCTCTGTGGGAAGAGGGGAAAAAAGTCAATTTAAAGGCTCCTTATAGCTCCCAACTGCTGTTTTATTGTGCTATTCATGCCTAGACATCACATAGCTAGAAAGGCCCATCAGACCCCTCAGGCCACTGCTGTTCCTGTCACACATTCCTGCAAAGGACCATGTTGCTAACTTGAAAAAAGTTACTATTACACTTCCAATTGTTGCTTAGTAACGTTTCTGATTTTGTGTTTCTTGTGACAGCATGAGCAGAGATCATTAAAAATTAAGCTTACAAAGCTGCTGAAGTGGGAGGAAGGAGAACTTGAAGCCACAATTTTTACACTTGCTTAGAAGCCATCTAATCTTAGGTTTATATGCTAGATCTTGGGGGAAACACTGCACATCTCTGGTTTATATTATACCACATACAGCACACTACTGACATTGATTTGTGTCTGGTGCAGCTGGAGTTTATCACCAAGACATAAAAAAAACCTTGACCCTGCAGAATAGCCTGGAATTACAATCAGATGGGCCACATGGCATCCTGTTGAAAGAAAGCCCTAATCAGTTTTCTGTCTTGTTTCTGCTTTCTCCCTATAGTTCCACCAGGTGAGAAGAGTGATGACCATCCTTTTCCTTACTATGGTTATTTCATACTTCGGTTGCATGAAGGCTGCCCCCATGAAAGAAGCAAACATCCGAGGACAAGGTGGCTTGGCCTACCCAGGTTTGCGGACCCATGGGACTCTGGAGAGCGTGAATGGGCCCAAGGCAGGTTCAAGAGGCCTGACGTCATCGTTGGCTGACACTTTCGAACATGTGATAGAAGAGCTGTTGGATGAGGACCAGAAAGTTCGGCCCCATGAAGAAAACAATAAGGACGCAGACTTGTACACGTCCAGGGTGATGCTCAGTAGTCAAGTGCCTTTGGAGCCTCCTCTTCTCTTTCTGCTGGAGGAATACAAAAATTACCTGGATGCTGCAAACATGTCCATGAGGGTCCGGCGCCACTCTGACCCTGCCCGCCGAGGGGAGCTGAGCGTGTGTGACAGTATTAGTGAGTGGGTAACGGCGGCAGACAAAAAGACTGCAGTGGACATGTCGGGCGGGACGGTCACAGTCCTTGAAAAGGTCCCTGTATCGAAAGGCCAACTGAAGCAATACTTCTACGAGACCAAGTGCAATCCCATGGGTTACACAAAAGAAGGCTGCAGGGGCATAGACAAAAGGCATTGGAACTCCCAGTGCCGAACTACCCAGTCGTACGTGCGGGCCCTTACCATGGATAGCAAAAAGAGAATTGGCTGGCGATTCATAAGGATAGACACTTCTTGTGTATGTACATTGACCATTAAAAGGGGAAGATAGTGGATTTATGTCGTATAGATTATATTGAGACAAAAATTATCTATTTGTATATATACATAACAGGGTAAATTATTCAGTTAAGAAAAAAATAATTTTATGAACTGCATGTATAAATGAAGTTTATACAGTACAGTGGTTCTACAATCTATTTATTGGACATGTCCATGACCAGAAAGGAAACAGTCATTTGCGCACAACTTTAAAAAAGTCTGCATTACATTCCTTGATAATGTTGTGGTTTGTTGCCGTTGCCAAGAATTGAAAACATAAAAAGTTTAAAAAAATAATAAATTGCATGCTGCTTTAATTGTGAATTGATAATAAACTGTCCTCTTTCAGAAAACAGACAAAACACACACACACACAAACACACACACACACACACCAAAAATTTGAACCAAAACATTCCGTTTACATTTTAGACAGTAAGTATCTTCGTTCTTGTTAGTACTATATCATCTGTTTTACTGCTTTTAACTTCTGATAGCGTTGGAATTAAAACAATGTCAAGGTGCTGTTGTCATTGCTTTACTGGCTTAGGGGATGGGGGATGGGAGGGTATATTTTTGTTTGTTTTGTGTTTTTTTTGTTTTGTTTTGTTTTTAAGTTCCCACAGGGAGTAGGGATGGGGAAAGAATTCCTTCAATATGTATTCTGGTTGATAAAATATACATTTGTATGTTGTGAAGATGTTTGCAATATCAATCAGATGACTGGAAAGTGAATAAAAATTAAGGAAACTGAACAAAAAAAATGCTCACACGCCACATCCCGTGATGCACCTCCCAGGCCCCCGCTCATTCTTTGGGCGTTGGTCAGAGTAAGCTGCTTTTGATGGAAGGACCTATGTTTGCTCAGAGCACATTCTTTCCCTCCCTCCCCCTCTGGTCTCCTCTTTGTTTTGTTTTAAAGAAGAAAAATCAGTTGCACGCTCTGAAATATTTTACCACTGCTGTAAACAAGTGAACACATTGTGTCACATCATGACACTCATATAAGCATGGAGAATAGTGATTTTTTTTTAGAAAAGAAAACAAAAAATAACCCCAAAATGAAGATTATTTTTTATAAGGGGTAAACATTTGGGTATATCATGGTAAAGCTTAAAAAACTCACAGTTAAAGCTTAATAATGTCTTGCAATACCTTGCAAGCAAAAGGGAGAGCCCTGTATGAACCCAGAAACACCTAGATCAGAACAGGAATCCACATTGCCAGTAACAGACTGAACAGCCATATGGAGGCTATGTGGAGCTGACATAGCATTTACCGGCAGTGCAGGAGGAATTTCTGAGTGGCCATCCCAAGGCCTAGGTGGAGGTGGGGCATGGTATTTGAGACATTCCAAAAGGAAGGCCTCTGAAGGACCCTTCAGAGGTGGCTCTGGAATGACATGTGTCAAGCTGCTTGGACCTCGTGTTTTAAGTGCCTACATTATCTAACTGTGCTCAAGAAGTTCTCAACTGGAGGACCACACTCAAGCCGACTTATGCCCTCCATCCCACCTCTGGATAATTTTGCATAAAATTGGATTAGCCTGGAACAGGTTGGGAGCCAAATGTGGCATTTGTGATCATGATTGATGCAATGAGATAGATAGAAGATGTTTGCTACATGAACACTTATTGCTTTGAAATTAGACTTGAGGAAACCAGGGTTTATCTTTTGAGGACTTTTGGTAAGGGGAAAGGGAACAGGAAAAGAAACCCCAAACTCAGGCTGAATGATCAAGGGGACCCATAGGAAATCTTGTCCAGAGACAAGACTTCGGGAAGGTGTCTGGACATTCAGAACACCAAGACTTGAAGGTGCCTTGCTCAATGGAAGAGGGCAGGACAGAGATGACAAAATTTTGCTCCCTAGTGAAGGCCACAGCAACCTTCTGCCCATCCTGTCTGTTCATGGAGAGGGTCCCTTCCTCACCTCTGCCATGTTGGGTTAGAAGTCAAGTTGGGAGCCTGGAATAGTGGTTCTTGGAAAAATGGACCCCCAGTGAAAACTAGTGCTCTAAGCCCATTCAACCCATTTCACACCTGAAAATGTTACTGATCACCACTTGGACCAGTGTCCTTGAGTATCAGAAAGCCCCAAGCAATTGCTGCATCTTAATAGGGTGAGGGATATAAGTAAAAGAGGATGTTCGCTACGACCCAGGAATGAAGATACTATCAGCAAAGAATTTCAATTTGTTCAGTCTTTCATTTAGAGCTAGCCTGTCTTTCACAGTACCATCTGAATACCTGTCTTTGAAAGAAGAAAGACTATGTAGCGTAGGTTTGTTTTGTGTCGTTTGAAAATATTATCTTTGTAATTATTTTTCATACGTAAGGAATGCTTGGAATATCTGCTGCATGTTAACTTTATGCAGCTTCCTTTTGAGGGACAAATTTAAAACAAACAAACAAAAAGTCCCCATCACAGTCTTAAAGGATTGCAAGGGCCAGATCTGTTAAGTGGTTTCATGGGAGACACATCCAGCAATTGTGTGGTCAGTGGCTCTCTTACCCAATAAGATACATCACAGTCACATGCTTGGTGGTTTATGATGTTGACCTAAGATTTATTCTGTTAAAATCTCTCTCTGTTGCTGTTTGTTCTTGTTTTGTTTTGTTTTGTTTAAGTCTTGCTGTGGTCTCTTTGTGGCAGAAGTGTTTCATGCATGGCAGCAGGCCTGTTGCTTTTTTATGGTGATTTCCATTGAAAATGTAAGTAAATGTCTGTGGCCTTGTTCTCTCTATGGTAAAGATATTATTCACCATGTAAAACAAAAAAATATTTATTGTATTTTAGTATATTTATATAATTATGTTATTGAAAAAATTGGCATTAAAACTTAACCGCATCAGAAGCCTATTGTAAATACAAGTTCTATTTAAGTGTACTAATTAACATATAATATATGTTTTAAATATAGAATTTTTAATGTTTTTAAATATATTTTCAAAGTACATAAAATCTGGGGGTTCTGGGTTTTTTTCTCTTTACTGTAAAACAAACATGAAAACATGTTTTATTATAAATACGTGTGTTCCTTGCTTTAAGACTAATCTGACTAGTTTTAGCAACTAAACAGCCCTCCAGAGAGGATACTTATTTGAAAGCCTGGGAGGCCAATCCTGCAGTCTGTGAGCTTCTGAAGAGTTATAGGATTCGGTTTGTCTTCCATGGTGGAAGATGGGAGTGTCATTTTCTCGGACACTTGGAAGTTTTACCCCTTTGAAGTGATATACTTTCATCATATACCAAACCATGTAACCTAGCAACATCGGGATCCACGAATCACGGCTGGCTGGCTCTATTTGATTAAAAAATAACTTAAAAAAATCAAAGAAGGTTTACCTAGGGATAATGAGAATAAATTGGCCCAAATTTAGGAAGTCAACTACTGAAAAAAAAAAAAAGGAAATTCAATATTTGGAGACAGGTCACATACCCTGGGTTTGGAAATGGTGCCATTTGCAGTATGTATTTGTATCCATAGCATTGATTTAATTTTTATATGTGGAGCACACAGATTTTATATCATAGTACCCACAATCTAACAGATTGCTAAGATTTCTAAAAGGATTTGCCTCTGTGATGGCTGCCAAGCCGCTGGGTAATTTAGTTAAAGTGTTTAAAGTTATCACTAAATCTTAGGGAAATAAATGGAAGGATTTTAAATCAGAGAAAGGGCCATTAAGGAAAAAAAGCATCTGTTCTTACTCTTCAGCCTCCCCATTTGAACACTGACAATCCATCCCATAATGTGGTGAACTATATCTGTGCAATGTATCATTTCTATTTCTAAACATACACACATGGTTTCCTCTTGTATTGTCTTATAAATAAGGATCAGGAAAGTCATAACAAACATTGACTTGTGCTGTGTATATGGAAAAACAGATTGAATGAGATGAATTACTGTATCCTAATCTGTCCAGTGAACTTGAAAAGTACTCTAAACTCTAAGAGAAACCCTTGCCTGCCAGTCATGACAGCCAAGCTATGGAATTAGAACTTCGATAAACTTCAGGCTTGACCAATTTTTATAGTCAGAGGACTAAAATATTTTTTAAATGGTTGAGTAAAAAAAGTAAAAATTAAACATGACATCCAAATTACTTGAACTTAAAGGGGTTTGGTAAACATGACTGAAAGTTTTCATTAGATGATGATGTTGAAGAAAAAACAAAATAGAGACGTATCTACTAAATTATCCAACTTGGCGTTAACAGGAGTAACCAATGTGTACTGTATTCATAAAGTAAACAGTTAAACTTGTTTAATTATTAAGATACCTGGAAATAACTCAGATCATTGCTTTGATCTGATGTTTTTTCACCATACTGATAAGCCTCTGTGGTCATTAGCTGTGTCTATGAAGTCCTTATGAGCTGTACTAATTCTATGAATAATAAGACAGTTCTGAATGAGCATCTGAAATAAGTCTTAGAATGGATCAGGTTAAATTGTTCCTCATTCATTTAAGTGGTTTCTAGATCTGGATAAATTTGTGAAACACTTTTTGAACTGCAACAAATGGCTTCAGGCATTGCCTCAGTTCAGCCAGCACTCCCAGTAGTGTTAAAGGTTAAGCTTAATGTAAAACATACATGTCTCCATCATGTTCTAAGATCAAGCCTGGTCTATAAGTTAAAGTGGAAATGGCTGCATATTTTGATAAGCCATTGTTAAGTAAAGACTAGGATAAGAAACAATATGCGTGTACATAAATTTAGGAAGATGAGGTGTTTAGCTTGGAAAAAGCCATCACAGATTTGATCCAACCTCAGAATGTTGGCCAGCAAAATTAGTGTTTGATGGAACATGGGCCATCCTTTTAGCTGTGGGTTTTTAAACTTGCTTTAAAGGTTGGTTGCTTGCTTGCTTGGTTTGGGGACAAGTGGGGGTAATGGTTGGGAATCTGACTTTCGTTGGTACATTGAACTAACTTGTGGTTGGTGAACTCCCCACCTAAGAGCTAAACTTAGCAACTAGAGTGGGTGAAGCCACTCCAAATCAGCCCACTTTATAGACATTCCTTCTAATAAACACCCTGCCTGCATGTCTATCCCCAGTCTTGTGAGTATCATCATCTATTCTCTCAATTCTGGTCACCATTTGAATTATTTTTAGGGAAAAAGAAACCAAACTTCTTGCTTTTTAATATGTAAATAGATGCAGTAAATTACTTGAAGACTATGTTTAAATAGTAACAGAAAAAATATTGTGATCTTACACATTATAATCATTGAGAAGACCCATTTCTGTGGCACTCTATAGGACTTCTGTAGACCTTTACCTCACTCCTGCCTCCTAATTATTGACAAGGCATAGACCACCAGATTAGGAGCTCCCCACCCTGCCATTTGCTTTTCTAACAACAATCCTGGGTGTTTGGTAACGTCAGTAGCAGGGAATTGTAGAAAGCTGGCCTTCCAATTAAACCTCACCACAAAAACAATAAACAAGACCTTTGCATTCATTATATATTTAAGTATGAGCTGCTAATTTATATCTGGCAAAACAAAAGTCCTTTCCTTTAGAAAAATAAGCCTATCTGTCCTGTAAAAAACCTCACACACAATGTTATAGTTAATGACAGGACTTGTCTTAAGCCTGTAAATGACGGAAAAGTATTAGTTGAAATCTGCTTGAGGTGTATGTTCTACATTTAGAAAGGACATAAAGATGCTTCTGCAGCTCTGCACTTTGGTACTGTGTTCTATTTCAAATTGTTCCTTAGAAACCAGGGGCTGGCTGCATAGAATGGCTGGACCCAGGGGAAATGTTTTTGTCTAGCTTAAGTGCTCACAATTTGAAAAAAATCCATATCTAGTACTGCAGTACATGTTTAAATTTATTTAGTCAAGCTGCATTCTCCATTGAGCCCTAACACTTAAAAAATAGTTGCTAAACTGGGATTTGGTGCATATCAGGAAGGAAAGAAGGAAAAGACATAAAATAGAAACCTTATCCAGCAGAGACCTTCTCCAACAGATACCAAGCAGCGTTTACTTGGAGATAACAGTACCCGTACTCTCCTCCAGTTAGACTAATGCAATGATCTCAAAGTGTGATCTGCGACCAGCATCTGCATCTCTGGGAACTTGTTACAAATGCACACTCTCAGTGCCCATCCTAGACTTACTAAATAAGCAGCTCTGGGGGTAGAGCACAGCACTGAGTTTTAACAACCCCTCTAGGTGATTCTGTGCTCATTCACATTTGAGGAATATTGGACTAAGGGGATTAAACAGCCTTTCACATGTTTCAGATAATAGGAAGATAGTACAACCCAAGAATTTGGAACTGTGAGATCTGATCCTAGTCATGCCACTACCTCTTTCCTTGGCCCTGAAAACATCAATACGTCCATATTTGCATTTCCTAAACAACACAAGAGTGATGGGTGCTCGCAGGTGGAGCAATGCTTAGTGTTGTAAGAGAAGAGTGCACTGATGGTTTGAAAGCGAGCATGCAAATGTGAGCCAGGAAAGCTCAGTGCTGTTCATAGTCAATTTTTTTTTTCTTTCCTTTCAAAGTAACAGCAGTCGTGGATTCAGGACCCAGAGCATGTAGTCGTTTGTAACACATTTGGAACGACTGTGAGAAATGAGAAGCAACATGCAGCAAATTAATAAGGAAAAGATTATTCCATCTGGGGAGCTGGGCTCTGCACATGCCAACACAGCCCATTCTCTGTGAAATAGCATTTTATTGGTCACAAATTAAATCAGCATCCTGAATTAATCAGCTATTAGCACCGAGCTGAAGAATTCTAGGTTCACACCTCCAGAATGACCAGACTATAAATACAAAGGGCTTCCCCAGACTTTGTGGCAAAACTTTTCCAGATTGTAAGAACTGGTTTCTGGAAATGAGGACCTGAACATAGCTATTCCCATCCCCATCCCATCTCTGTGTGTATGGGTATGTGTGTGTGTACACTCTTGCATATTTTACACTGCAAACTGCATTAGAAGATTTTTCTGTTCCTGGGATGGAAGAGAGGGTGTCCAAATGTATTACCTATCCATTAGGCAATACACAAGCCTTAATTCTAACAAGCTACCTCAAGAGCCAGGCATCTTGGTAGTTCAGTCACTAGCTTGGCCAACCCTTTCCGGTATCTGAGCCTCCACATGCCCTCATCTGTCAGAGGAAGAGGCTGAATTTGGGTGATCTCCCAAGAGGATAGTCTTGGAGGTAAATTTCAGTTTTAAGACTACAAGTTCATTCTTTCTACTTCTTTGTTTGCTATAAAAAGAGATTAAAGAGGTCTCCGAAGCACTTAAAGCCTGGGAAGCAGTCTGAGATAATTCACTGTGCATCTCCTGCCTCCCTCCATAGTTAGTGTCCTTATTTCTTGGCACTTGCCACAAGATTAAAAGCAGGAGGCACCTTGGGTTAGCATGGGGGTTGGGAGGATGTGACCCAAGGAAGGTTTCTACTTCATATGCAACTATAAAAATATCCCCACCTATTTGACAAGCAAGCAGAAAATACCCTGGAGGAAGTGCCCAAATATTCTTCAAGGTGCAAACTTTCTACCAGGTTCTAACCTTACTTTCAAAGCCAGGCAATGTATTTACCTTTGTTTTATGTCACTCATTCATACTGTATCACATGGTGCCTGGCAAGGAGAGATTCCATGTGCTTTGCTAGTTGCAGAGTCAGGAACTGCATGAAACTGCTGGATTAGCATCCTGTAGAGTCACTGTTTATAGAACTCTCTGAATGAAATGGGTTTGCACCTCTGTTCCTTTGGGCTTTATAAATTCACCAAGGATGTTCAGCTCCCAACCTGCTTCACCACCACCCCTGAGCACTCTGAATAGCTCATCCTCTTGAGAGATTGGCCTTGAGGACAAGAGTATCTCGTAACAAATCACAGCAACACCACATTCAGCAGCGCATTTCTTCAGAGAAACAGCAGATACTTCAGTATCGTAGAGAGGTCATTCTGAGTGGCATTTTGGCCAGCTTAGAAGACAAACCTCACTGGCATGCCAGGGTATGAAATTCCTCATTTCAGCCATCCAACTTTGGTTTATTCCTGGCCCAGAGTCCTTTGTGCTTGAATCTCTGAGAAATCTGTTTTTGTTCAATTCACCTCTGCTCCCACTTCATGCCATGCTTCCCTTCCTGATGACCTCAGAGCTCTGCTTCCTCTGGGATCCAATGTCTCACCTCTCAGAGGGCACATAATATAGTAAAGAGTAGAGACTGAATCCCAACTCTGCTACAAGAGTTGTGTGACTGTAGTCAAGTCACTTAACTTCTCTGTGCCTCAGTTTCCTCACCTGCAAAGGACAGGTAAAAATACTTCCACTTTCCTCATGGGATTTTGTGAGAATTAAATGAGGTAATACATACAAAGCACTTAGGAAAGTTATGGACCCATGGGAAAGCCTCAGAAAGTGTTTACAAACTCTTGGTAGTCACTCTGCTGACTGGTGATGAGCTGGGCTCATCTAGTACATACTTCAGAGACTCTTTTCTCATATTCAGACTCCTGGAAGAGATCCCATCTCAACTGTGCCATTAGCATCCAGGGTCACTTTGTCTTTTCTGGAAGACTCAGAGAGACAACTCTTGTTTATCCACTAGCAATACTGCTTGTTTATCCACTAGCAATTAAGCTGTGGCCATTGCATACACTCAGGCAAATGGAAGAGATATACTACAATAAAGGGTGTTTTTCTAGACTATACACTCCAAACAAAGCCCATTATCTTTAAGTGTCTTTTCAGCTGAATGGCATTGACTGAAGCCAGGGTGAAATAGATGAACTTACGTAGTCTGAAAGAAACAAGGGCCTATCAGGAAAATCCTACCTCAACCTCTGCCCTATGTCCTTGACATACATTTAACCCATTGCACAATTATAGTGACTAGAACTTACTATAAGCAGGCAGTGTTCAAGGCATCTTATGCAGATTTTCTCACTGCACAACAATCCATATTTCAGTATTCCCATTTTAGAGATGAAGAAACTAAGGCACAGAGAATTCAGTTAAGTTGGCAAAGGCTACAATACTTGTGAGTAGCAGGGCAGCCTGGATCTGGAGCCACTCTTAACCACTGCAAAATTTAAAAGTACAAAAGGAATTGAGAACATACAGAAGGAAAAAAAAAGGCGAGGGGGTGGGTGGGGGAAATAGCTAGTTACATGTCCCAGGGATTTGGCTTCCATCAAAAAGGGAGACCACTAGTGGTGCTTAGAATTTTTAGCTTTCAAGAGAGCACTGGATTGCTCTTTTAAGGGTTAACATGCAAATAGGCTCGCATTGCACGGAGGACTTTCCAAAAGTGGATACAACCCTGCTCTGAAAAACTTGAAGAGAGGGTTTCTAGAGCTTCATTCCAGCTGTTTCCAATTCTTGGATATGAGGTAGTTGTCACCCCTTAACCTCATGACCAATCTGAAAAGCTTCCTATAAATTGCTGGGATTGGGTAGATAGGCAGAGTGTTGTGGAACCACTTGCAAAATTCAGGAATGCTCAATCTTCCCTGGGTCAATACTTTATAGTTATTTTGTGTTTGGGACTGGTGGAGAAGAGAAAGGACAATGACTCAGGACTGCTGGGTCTGCAAGAGCCCTGGCCACCAGCACCAGCCTTCTCTTCCCCATTTCCTCCATGTATGGCAGACATCACTCGTAAGTCCTTGCTGTGCCTCAGCCTCAGAAGTCATCTCAAGGTCATGCTCCACTGCCAATTGAATGGACTTAAACCAAAAGATGAACTCAGTTTGCTATCTTGGCTTCCTGAGTTTCTTAAGAAGAGATCCCATTGGTGATGGGGTAGATCAGGTAGTAAAGTCAAGGTGCTGAGGACTGGAGGTGCCCTCGGGTTGAGCAGAAGCTAGATGTGAATGTTCTAAAATGAGTGTAGAGTTCTATCTATGGGCTTCAGACAGATGATCCATATGCAAAGAAGCCCAGTAAAGGGTAAGATTACCCTAGGAATTGGTTGAACACAAGGATAAGTGTGTGGCAATAGGCAATACTATTACATCCCTATTTTGTACCAGATGCCATGCTAAATGCTTTGCATGCTATCTAAAATACTCATCAATCATAAGACAGGTATAATTTGAGAGCCAAAGAAACTGACAGCACAGTAGCCTATATAACTTGCCCAAGGTCACAATAAATGATATAGTCAGATTTGAAGCCACATCTATATAATCCAAAGGACTCAAATTTTAACCACCAGACTGGTGGCTCTCAATCCTGATGTGTACATTTGAATCACATAGGGAATTTTAAATATATATTTATGCCCAGATAAGTTAAATCAGAATCTCTGGGAGTGGGGCCCAGGTATCTGTATTTCTTAAAGATCTTTCCAGTGGTTTTGTTGACCAACCAGGGTAGAAATGCTGCCCCAGATTATTCTTCCTCCAGGTGAACAGGAGTTAGAGGTAGCAGAGATTTCTGCCCACGGGACTCAGAGCTCTAACCTGGTCTCAAACTTGGGTGTGGGATTCTAATGACTGGGAATTAACCAGACAGGACCCTAGTTCTATAGGAAATTTAATACAAGTAGGACCCTAGCCGCAGAAACAAGAAAAATGATTTTAGATTGTAAAATCAACATTCAGAGTCAGAATGGACCCAACAGAAAGCTCAATCTAACGCTGAGTTCCTGAACGAAGCTCCTTAAATTTCTTCAGATTCTCTGTGATCAAAAACAGGAAAGGCATTAAGGGCTGCAGGAGGGCTGAGTCTACAGATGAGGATCAACTGACCAGGTGGTGACGAAAATAGAGCTCTATGGGCTTCTCACGGGCAGGTCATCACCTATCCCACCTCCAAGCAACCTGCTCTGAACCAGCAACATGTTTCCACACATTTCACACTGCTTGGCTCATTCTGCTGGACTCCAAATGGCTTTATTAAGTTGAAGCAAAGAGAAGAAAAACAATCTATGTTGAATGTTTGGAGTGTTTTCTCTGTTTTGAGAAGTGACTGTTAGATTCATGTTTGGCTTTATCATCTGCATCTTCTAATATTTTTTTATCTCCTCCCCATCCCTACCTCAAACTGCCAAGCAGTGAGTCCTGATTGACAGTAGGAAAAAAAACATCTCCGAGACTCACAGCCCCTTCCTGGAGGGCTTGTTTTAGAAGCAATACAGGACATGCCCAGCTTAGCCAGGCCACGAGGCTAATCGAATTTGGCAGATGCTCTGCGTCAGCAGGCACCAGGGTGCTAATGCCCCGGGTCAGCTGGTGAGAGGGTAAGTAGGCAAATGCCTGGCTTCTTCCCCATGTTTTCAGGACAGGAATCTGAGTCCCAGTAATCACTAGCCTATGGGACCAGAGGCTATTTTAGGCCTTCTTTTATCCAATGGAAAGTTAGGGGTGGTGTCATCTGAAACTGCCAAGGAGCATCCGGTTTCACCCTTATCCAGGACATGTCCCTAGAGGAAATGGAAGCAATGTCAAGGAGACCGAAACGTGGGTGTCAGAACTTCCTTTGTTTTTATTTCTGTGCCGTTTGTTTTCATCCATTCCTTTCACTTTCAGCTCACCTTTCCACTACTCTGGTTCAGGTCTTCACTGCATCTCACCTGGGCTATCACAGCAGCCTTCAAACCATCTCTCTACCTCCAATTTGTTACCCCCACCCACTTCCAATCTATCCTCCCATGATAGCAGAATGATCTCTCTGAAGGTTCAATGAAAATAAGGAATGTGAAAACACTTCGTAATCCATTACACAAATAGCAACACCCACCTATAACAAATGGACCAATGTGTCAGGAGAGACAGAAATGCAGTCTTTACTCACTGTTGACTATGCAGGTATAAAGGCCAGTGTGTTGCAAGGGAATGAAATAGACAGACTGAGAGGAATGTTTTTAGGAAATAATGATCTAAGTTGGCACACAGTATTGGAACCCTCAAACGAGTCCTCAAAAAGGCTTTCAAGGTGGACTTGTCTGCTTGGTAATTGTATGTCACTGTGATAAACCTGATAAGAGATGTAAGATGTAGACCTAATTATGCCCATTTTTCAGGGAACTGAGAGAGGCAGTAATTTGCAGAAGATCATTCAGTGAGAAATTCAAAGAACATATACTTTTCAAGAGTGCCATACTGATAACAGATACCTTAATGTGGATGGATAGATGGATGGATGGATGAATAGAGCATATGATTTCCCTCTCTTTAACATGTAAAAGGGCTCTCCATTGCTGACAGAGCACAAATCAGCAATATTGGCATTATGGTCTTATAGGATGTAGCTTTATTTTCCTGCTTTAATGCCCAGACGACTCCCAACACACTTGACACTGCACTCTCACCCTACTTCTCCCTATTCCCTAAATGTACCTTACACTCTATCTCCTCTGTACATTTGCCCATTTCGTGTCTCCCTCTCTGATTATAAAATCCCTATCCAACCATAACCCATAATTGGGCTGCCAGAAAAAACATCAAACCAAATGAAAAATTGTTTAATATAAGTATGTGCTAGCCAAGACAATCCTAAGCAAAAAGAACAAAGCTGGAGGCATCACACTGCTGGACTTCAAACTATACTACAAGGCTACAGTAATCAAAACAGCATGGTACTGGTACCAAAACAGAGACATAGACCTATGGAACAGAACAGAGGCCCCAGAAGCAACAACACACATCTACAACCAGCTGATCTTTGACAAACCTGACAGAAACAAGCAATGGGGAAAGGATTCCCTGTTTAATAAATGGTGTTAGGAAAACTGGCTAGCAATGTGCAGAAAGCAGAAACTGGACCCCTACCTTTCACCTTACACTAAAATTAACTCCAGATGGATTAAAGATTTAAACATAAAACCTAACACCATAAAACCACTAGAAGAAAACTTAGGCAAAACCATCCAGGACATAGGCATAGGCAAGGACTTCGTGACTAAAACACCAAAAGCAATGGCAACAAAAGCCAAGACAGACAAATGGGATCTAATTAAAATTCAGAGCTTCTGCACAGCAAAAGAAATAATCATTAGAGCGAACCGGCAACCAACAGAATGGGAAAAAATTTTTGCAATCTACCCATCTGACAAAGGGCTCATATCCAGAATCTACAAAGAACTAAAACAGATATGCAAGAAAAAAAACAAACAACCCCATTCAAAAGTGGGCAAAGGACATGAACAGACATTTTTCCAAAGAAGACATATATGAGGCCAACAAACATATGAAAAAATGCTCATCATCACTGGTCATTATGCAAATCAAAACCACATTGAGATACCATCTCACGCCAGTTAGAATGGTGATCATTAAAATATCTGGAGACAACAGATGCTGGAGAGGATGTGGAGAAATAGGAATGCTTTTACACTGTTGGTGGGAGTGAAAATTAGTTCAACCATTGTGGAAGACAGTGTGGTGATTTCTCAAGGATCTAGAAATAGAAATTCCATTTGACTCAGCAATCCTATTACTGAGTATATACCCAAAGCATTATAAATCATTCTACTATAAAGACACATGCACATGTATGTTCATTGCAACCCTGTGTACAATAGCAAAGACCTGGAACCAACCCAAATGCCCATTGATGATAGACTAGACAAAGAAAATGTGGTACATATACACCATGGGATACTATGCAGCCATAAAAAATGATGAGTTCGTGTCCTTGGTAGGGACTTGGATGAATCTGGAAACCATCATTCTCAGCAAACCGACACAAGATCAGAAAGCCAAACACCACATGTTCTCACCCACCCATAGGTGGGTGTTGAACAATGAGAACAGGTGGACTCAGGGAGAGAAGCATCACACACTGGGGGCAGTTGGGGGGGGTAGGGGAGAGACAGTAGGGGGTGGGAAGGGTGGGGAGGGATAACATGGGGAGAAATGCCAGATATAGTATGCACCTAAAGTAAAATTTTAAAAAAAAAGAATACTAAAAACCTTGGTGACAATAATTTTTAAAACTTAAAATGAAAAATTCCTAGAAAAAAATATATAAGTATGCACAAATACTCCATTGAATGTATTTATAGTAAAAAAAAAATGATTTGTATTCATTTACATTTACGTTTCACTGGGTGTCCTGCAATTTTAATGGTAAAGTCTAGCAAACCCACACATAAGGCAGCTGCCCCATGTGCACTCTCTGGTTTTCTTCTGACCATCTCAAGGTGGGACTCAGCACTTCTTTGAATTTTTCCATACAGAATTCACTCTTACTAAATAATGAGCAATGTGTATTTTATGGACTAATTCTTAATAAATGTGAAAATGAGATTTACATTCCATAATTGACATTTTTAACAGTTCTTTTTAAAAATGGCCTTACAGCTGGGCACAATGGCTCAGGCCTGTAATCTCAACACTTTGGCAGGCTGAGGCAAGAGGATTGCTTGAGACCTGAAGTTTGAGAACAGCCTGGGTAACATAGCAAGACCCTGTCTCTACAAAAAAAAAAAAAAAAAAAAAATTAATAGCTGGGTGTGGTGGCATGTGCCTATAGTCCCAGTTACTCAGGGGGCTGAAGTGAGAGGGTCACTTGAGCCCAAGAGTTTGAGGCTGCAGTGAGCTATGATCATGCCATTATACTCCAGCCTGGGTAACAGATTGAGACACCATGTCTAAAAGTCGCTAAGTGTCCTTTTGACCATTTCCCTACATAGCATTTAGTGCTGATCACCTGCTCTCACTCTCTATTATGCAGAGAAGCTTTCACTTTTCAAACCCAGGCACCAGTCCAAGGCTTGTTTTCATGGTAGACTATCAAAGCAAATTTTCAATTAGGCAGATTTCTCTTTACAATGAATCTTCTATGAATATAAAAAGGATTTCTATATGTTTAGAATCTTCAAGGTCAAATGCATGAAGTCTTTAGCATTTCATTGGGAAAGATCATTGCTCCCTTACTAGGCCACAGTTACTTGTATAAACTCTTCTAGAGCAGTGGACATTTTCATTTACCTATGTACCCACTGCAGTTCACCTAGCCATGTACCAGAAACCACTCACCAAGTATCTATTAAATTGAATGAATGCAGTGTAAGCCCACATTATAAGTGTATTTAGCCCTAAGTGGCTACAAAATTGTTCACAGCAGCACAAGGAAGGATACCAGCAGTCAGGGAAAGCTACTTGAGAGTCTAATTGAGTCATTCTCCATCCTAGTTGCACATTAGGTATCTGGGGAGTCTTAAAAAAATCATGATCTGTAAACCCCATCCTGCATCAGGTAAATCAGAATCTCTGGGGGTGAAGCTCAGGCATCAATATTATTTTCAAAGCTCCCAGGTGATTTTACCAGGCAGGAAAGGTTGAAAACGATGAACGGTTGCTGGAGATTCAGACTAATATTCTTCTCTGGGTCTAATCCATGACAGAGGAGAGAGAACAAAATAATCAGAGGGAGAGATATGGATTTCTTTTTGCTTTTTCCTGTTGTACATGTTTCATAGTTTACACTGTTCTTTCACTTGCATGCACACCTTGGCACATCCCACCCCCACTACATAGTCTGGCCACTGAGCCTTGAACTGTGTGTTCACTTTGTGAGTGTGAAGAACTAAATGGCTACAGAAATACTATGTAAATATGCAGTCTTTGTTTTGGCTATATTGAGTATTGCTTTACCAGGTTCCCAACCCCACTTTCACTATTTTATGTTCTGATTTCACCAAGAATTCAATGGCTGTGGTACTTTCTGGGTGTGAAAGAATAAAGAACTCATTAAGCGGAATTGGCCAGCTTTCTACACCCCTACCTTCACCGCACACCAACCTGCACTGATATCCAGAGGAAAACCAAGGGAAGTATTTCCTCCTGGTTTGGACACATTCCACTTGAAGCTCCTCTAGGCATTGTGAAGCAGACTTCCTTTCAGTATATGTGACTACAAAGAGATGAATTTTTGAACTGGAGACTTTGAAACTAAGGATGAGCATATACAGAATGAAAGCATGGGCCTGGGAGTCAGCAGATTGGAATCCCTGACCTTGTTCTGCACGTCTCAGCCATGTGAGTTAAACAGGTTCCCCCTTACTTCTTTCAGCTTTGGTCTTCTCTGCAAAAGGAGTTTCTTCACCCATTTGTACTGTTTTAACAGAATCGCTGAGACTGGGTAATTTATAAAGAATGGAAATTTATTTTTGACTGTTGTGGAGGCTGGGAGGTCCGAGATCAAGGTACCAGCAGGTTCAGCTGTCTGGTGAGGACTGCTCTCTGTTTACGAGATGGCGCCTTGATGCTGCATTTTTTCAGATGGGAGGACACTGTGTTCTCACATAGCAGAAGGAATAGGAGAAGGAAAAGGGGCCAAACTTTTTCCATCAAGCCCTTTTATAGTGGTATTAATCTGTTCACTGAAACATCTCCCAAAAAGGCCCCACCTCCGAACACTGTTGCACTGGGGATTCTTTTCAACACATGAATTTTTGAAGTTCCATTTAGACTATAGCAAGGAAGATGCTGGATTTGAGGTAGGTTCCCTCCAGCTCTAAATACTTCATAGATTCTAAGTCCTGCGGTAGTACATGAGAAGTCTACTGAGACTCCCTAAACCATTCTCAAGAAGGTAGAGTCCCCAGAACCCCAACACGTACTCAGATGATGCACTGAAATGAGCACTAGAAAGGAGCCAGAAAACAAGTCCAAGTCCCATTTCTGCCTTGAACTAGCTCTTGTGTTTTTGAAAAAGTCATGTTCCTTCTCTGAGCCTTTGTTGTCTCAGCTGTAAGATGAATGTTAGAATAGATCATCTATACTGTTCCTTTCAACTCTGCCATTTTAGGGATATTGGATGTCCTAGTGGCTAAGGGTTCATGTTACAATAAATATGAAATTTAAACATAAAACAGCATTCAAAACATGATGAGAAATTGGAACTTAAAAAACGAGAAAATACCTATTGTCTCAGACAGAGGAGTGAACCAAACACAAATGCAAGTAGAAGGAAGGAAGGGAGAGGGGGAGAGAGGGAGGGAAACAATTCACGAATGAAATTTAAATTCTAGATATATTTTATCCAATCAAGGAAAAATACTTATAATTGCCTTTTAACTTAAATATAAAAATTATATCACATTTTAGAAAGAATGCTTCAACCCTTCAAATGAACAAGTATGTTTACAAAATCAACTCCTTTTTTTTCTGTAAACCTATGTGGCTTTTTCAGAAGAGAACTAACTAGGTCAACGAGCCTATGTTCCTCCAATTCTTACTGACAAATAATCATGTCTCAGAGTCTTAGGTCTTATTTTTTCCTTTAGTTCTTTTCCCATTTTTTTTTTTTTTTTTTTTTTGTCCTCTGAAAAGCCATTTAAGGAGCTTCAATTTTAGATAGACACTCTTTAGCTTGGTACTTGAAGCCCCTTGTGATCTGGTTTCACCTAGGGAAGGTTTCAGGCCTCAGCCTTCCCTGCTGTCCTGCACATACCCCAGGGTCCACTTTGATTGAACCAACTACCTCCTGTCTTCCAGCTATACCTCACCTCTCTCATCCCCAGTTTTTTGTTTGTCCTTTTTCACTCCTGCTTCTGCACAAATAAATCCTTCAAGCCTCTAATTCCACTTCTTCCTTAAAGCTTCCTCTGATTTTCTAAGCTGGAAACAATTTCCCACAGGCCCTGTTGTGAAATCCCCATCCACATTATTTCTATTTCTCTAGTGGCACTTAGTGTTTTCAGTCCTGCAATAAGGCTTCTAGAGTATGACCTTCTTGAGAGCAAGATTTGTATCTGAGGACAGCACCCGGAACAGTGTTTACGAGACCAGGCCTGGCTGTCGGACAGACCTGGGCTTGACTCGGCTCTGTTGCTGGTTGCAGGGTGACTGTAAGCAGGCTACTTGACCTCTTAACTTCATTTTACTCCTGCATAAAAGGTGGATGGTTCCTACTTCATAGGCTTAGAGTGAGACCCGGTGAGATAATAAATGTAAAATAACTGTTACTATAGCACTTACTATATGTCGGACCCTGTAAGCACCTGATATTTTTTTCCACTGTTATAATAACTTATTTATCTTGCATTTTACAGAAGTCCATGAACAATTTTTAAAATGCACCTGCTTACCCCATATCATGTTTCTCTGATAGTTGTTAAAGTAGGCAATGAGTGTGTCAACAGCCTGAGCATCAGCGTCTTGCAAGGATTGCAGACCAACCAACCACTGGCTAAAGAACTTGGCAGCTTGTTTTTAATACAACAGTATATCCACTCTGATGGCAAACCTGTCCAGCCACATCACTGCCACACACTTTGCAAAATCAGTGATTAGCAAATTAGTTAGCTTTGGCACGGAGCTTGATATTTGTTAAATTCATAACTTCACAGAAACTATTAACATTAAGTAAGCCACACTTTATACATGAAGAACCTGACTCTCAAAGAGCTTAAGGGTCTTGCTCAAGATTAATCATCCAGCTGGTAAGTAGGTGGTCTGGCTCCATAGTCCATGGTCTTGTCCACTGGGCTATATTCATTCTATTCTATTCTCTGATTTTATACACACACACACACACACACACACACACACACACACACACATATATATATATATAGAGAGAGAGAGAGAGAGAGAGAGAGAGAGAGTGAGAGTCTCACTCTGTCACCCAGGCTGGAGTGCAGTGGTGAGAGCTTGGTTCATTGCAACCTCTGCCTACCAGATTCAATTAATTCTCATGCCTCTGCTTCCCGAGTAACTGGGATTGCAGGCATGCACCATCATGCCCACTTAATTTTTGCATTTTCAGTACAGATAGGGTTTCACCATGTTGGCCAAGCTGGTCTCAAACGGCTTGTAAGGCCGGTTGCCTCACCAGGAGCTCGGATGCACACCGCCCCCCGCTCTTTTTTCCAAAAGCTCGGACAAGCCCGGACGAGCTCGGGCAAGCTCAGACATGCTCGGGCATGTTCTCTTCTCCCATGCTCGCACAGCCTGGCCTTCCCTTAAAGAGCCCAGTATGCAAACAAGGTCTTGCAACCCTAGCCTCTTGCCAACCAATAGCAGTCAAGTCTTATTGACCAACAGCAGTTGAGTCTTAATAGCCAATAGCAGTCGAGTCTTACTAGCCAATAGCAGCCAAGTCCTGTATGCAAACAAAGCCCTGTAACCACACCCAATGGTAGTTCTGCTTTGCCTACACCCTGCTCTCCCAAACCAATCTAGCTATTTCACTCCCTCTGAAACCCCATGTCTGAGGGGAGTCCGTGCGACTTCTCTGGCTCCTCCTGTCGGACTGCAGAGCCTCACCCGGGAGCCTGAATAAACCCTTCACATTGGATCTTCTTGTGCTGGCCTCAGTTTCTTCTCTTTAAGCTTGGCAAGAACAAACCTTACACGCCTAACCTCCAGTGATCCACCCCCCTTGGCCTCCCAAAGTGCTGGGATTACAAGCATGAGCCACTGTACCTGGACTGATGGTTATTTATTTTCATCTATGAGTAATTCACATTTATTTTCTCATAGAACCTAGCACACCATTGGCATGAATTAGATGCTCAAGAAAAAATTATTTGAAGTGACTCGATATTTAATTTAGAGAAACTTACCTGGTGCTGGTGTAAGATTAGCCACTTGAATGACATGTTTGTAGGAAGCCAACAAATAACTGGTGAACCCAGAGACTCTTCTGGTTTCCTTCCTTGGGCTCATCTCTACAGCCTCCTTAGGTGAGCCTAAGGAGTGATGCATTGCTCTAGCCCTGTAAACAAAATATTTCATTTTAAAAATTGTTCTTTTTCCAAGGAAATGTCAATAATACTAAACACATCCAAATATTTCAGAGGATGAATAATGACAGAAAAAAGATTACTATTCTGCTGTGTGACCTTAGGCAAGTCATTCTGTGTCTCTTAGTCTCCTCGTCTGTACAATGACAAGGCTGAACATAATGATCTTTAAGCTCCAATCTTTTGTGATTTCATGTTGTTATGTTTCTTTATTCTTTTGATATTTCAAGATATGCCTTAAGGCACACAGGATACAGAAATGTAGAAATTTGACTTATATAGGCTGTATTTGCACAATACAAAGAACAAAACACAAATAAAAGCATTTTTGCTTATGGAGTTATTAGTTCCACAACTATGCATAAAATTTGCACAGTATTAGTAGTAATAACACCTCCTGTAAATTTAAAATACTTTTGCATTATATAGGGCTTTTAGAGATTTTTCAAAGCCTTTCACCCACATTGTTAAGAGATCCCCAGACTGTTGAAAAACATCCCAACAAAAAATGAAAGACAGATGCATGGAAAGCCTGAATGTTATCTGTACATCTAGCATTTATTAAACATCCATTATTTCTAAGTTCTATAAGAAACTTGAAAGACACACAAGTTTCTTTCAAAACTAGACTCAAAACTCCTGCCACATAAAAAGTAAGACAGGCAAACATATGCAACTACAAATTAAGAGTATGAAAGTACTGTGCAAACAATGGTGTTCCTGAAATCGCCTTTGTAAAATTATAACTAAGAAAATTATGACAGTGAAAAAGATCAGACTTAGCCAAATCCACCTTGCTTCTAACCTCTAAACTGTTCTTCTCCATTCCTGGGTATAGGCTGAACTACTTGGGAAGTCATTTATAGTTTATATAATAGCCCTTCCCAAAAACTAAACGTTCCTGTAAAATGAATGAAAGGCTACCAGCCACCAAGTTAGAATGAGAAGGGCTGGAATTCTAGATATTACCAGCCATTATTCCAGAGGTCATAAGATTTGCAACTTCCCCAATTACTCTTAAAGGTACCATCACTGTTGTGAACCTAAGATGGGCCTTTTGAGATGTCTTTTCAGGTTTTTGGATTTCTACCAACTAGATGGCCCCACCTGGACCTGCCAACCAGTTCTGTGGCCTCCACCCAGGAAGTGACTCAGCATAAGGGAACAGCTTTGACTCCATATGATTTAATCCCTGAGCCAACCAATCAGCACTCCTGATTCACTGGTCCCCTACCCACCAAATTATCCTTAAAAACTCTGATCCCTAAGTTTTTGGGGAGACTTCAGTAATAATTAAATTCCGGTCTCCTGCCCAGCTGGCTCTGGGTGAATTATTCTTTCTCTATTACAGTTCCCCTGTCTTGATAAATCAGCTCTGTCTAGGTAGTGGGCAAGGTGAACCCACTGAGTGGTTATAAATTTGGAGGCTTAGCCAGGATTGCCCTTGTGGCTACCTGCCTGTGGTTCATTAGCCCCCTCTAGCAATGGTTTCAGAGGCCAGACCAAGCAGCTGCCTAGCTCGCTTAGACCGGGGGGTGGGGGGAGCCTGACTCTGGTACTCTCTCTACTGATAGGGTACTGTTGACCCAATGTGCATGGATTTAATTGCAATATAGAAATAGTCCTGAGGAGACATACCGTAACTGTAGCCCTATCACAGGGTGTCTGTCTATAGCCCCATTGTGGGGTGTCTGGGTTGGTGAGTATCCTACGTGTTGCCAGTGTCTCCTTCCTTCTCCCAACTAGTTCTGTAGCCCCATGGTGGGGTGTCTGTCTACAGATCCATTGTGAGGTGTCTGTAGCTACACCATGGGGTGTCTGTCTTGCTTTGGCTCCTGAGGGGTCTCAGCTGGCTCTCCCTAACTAGTAGAAAGAGTCTTGGTTCAAGAGACTTCTCCTCAATCAAGAAGATCTCAGGGAGATTTCTGAAACAGAAAATAGGAGGATAGTCTGGAAGAGATACTCTGGAGTTCTTGGTTAGGAATCTTGATTTGGAAGGCCTTTTGTCTGTCTTGTCTGTATGTATTTGTATATGTAGAAAGGATGTCTGAAGGAATTGCTGATTGAAGTCCAGCAGGCCTAACTCAAAGAACTCTCCTTATCTATCTGGTCACATTCTGTGAGTCCTGAAAGAAGTTTAACAGCCCTGGATTGGAGTGACTGCTCTTCATCTTGCCCAGAGACCACCCATTGAACTCCTGAAAGGAGGTCACCATTCCCCACTTTGCACAGATCAAAGACAACAAGGACCAACGGGAAAAAGTTTAAGCCTTGCCAGGTCGATGTTGGGTACCAAACCAGGTGACCGGTGTCTGTTGCATTATGTGTATTTTGCTTCCACTGGGATGGAAAATTTTAATTTAGTTCCCAATGCAGCCCGTCAGGCAGCATCTTGCAAAATTGAGAAGCTTTTGCCTATGGTTCCATAAAACAGAAAACGATGATTTTCTTTTGTAATGGGGCTTAGTCCCCCACAGCTATGGCACAGTGAACAGGGCCATCAAAAGCTGCTCCACTCTTTTGGAAGCTGCAGAGAAAGGGGACCCAGAAACCTGATATGATGGCAAAAAGGGTAAGTATTCTTGCCAGAAAAGTGTCTTTTCTCTCTCTCGCTCTCTCTCTCTCTCTCTCTCTCTCTCTCTCTCTCTCTCTGCTGTGTGTGTGTGGGGGGGCAGTGGTAAGCGATATGATAAATGTCACTGTGTGTCTTGTCTGCAAGAATTTAATAGTAAAAAAAGGATTTGTGAGACTAGTCTTTGGCTGTAGCAAATCTGGTGCACTTTGTGCTAAGAATTTGTCTTTCTGTAATGGAGAGTGGGGTGTCCAGATAGAACATGACTTTAGGACTCCTATAAGCCTGCTTTTCAAGCCAATCCAGCAGGCTGGTCAGTTATAAAATTTGCTGTGGGTCCCTGAAACCAATACCAGATGAAATTTCTGTCTTCTTTTGTGTCCTTAAGAGCCTAACCCTGTGACCATGTAAAGAAACTTTATCTTGGTTGCCACCATCCAGAGGACAGAAATTTTGGGGTTTATGTCACAGCCCTAACAATTCTCATGAGCAGTTAAAAGTCTTTACAAGCTTGAAATCAGCAGCTCCAGATTTCTGGGAAGAGCAATAGAAACTGCTCAATGCTGTGTAGCTCACTAGCTAAGGCTTTATCTTTTGACAATGGTGGCCTGGGTTCAGTTCTTGGCTTCCAGAACGATTCCCTTCTGGTTTGTTATTTGTGTAACTTTGCCATTTATTGAGGGTTTTTTTTTCAACCCATGGACAGCTTCTGATTTCCTGTCTTGAATTTTCGTTTCACTGAACTACCTTTGGGGATATTGTAAATCTTGTTTTTTTTTTAAAAAAAAAAAAATGCTTACCATTTCTTTAAAACATCTTATGTATCCATGGCTAAATTATAATCTTAATTAAAACTTACTAATTTCATATGGGTGGTTTCCTGGGGTAGAATTCAAAGGCCAGAAATATTGGCTGTCTTGACTACAGTCTGGTAATAAGAGATATAAAAGAGATTTTTTTTTTAAACAAAATAGCTCTATGGTTAAAATTTGCTTAATTAAACATGAATATCCAAGCTATATATATTTAAAAGATCTTATCTTTTTTATCTTTGACTCTGCATGAGGTACTCTTTCTCTGTTGCAATTCCCCTGCCTTGATAAATTAGCTCTGTCTAGGCAGTGGGCAAGTTGAACCCAAACTTGGGTGGTTACATTCCCAAAACATTCTGGGAACCAGGCTATAGGACAAAAAGTCATTCTAGAATTTTTCTGCCTTAATAAGAATTGAGAGAGGAGAAAAAAAGAAACCAATCAGGCAGGCAGTTAGGATGGGTAGTGGACTGAATTCTTTCAAACAAAAGAACAGCCTGCAAGCACAGATAAGGGAACTTGCACAGGGGGGCTTGCCCAAGACATGCCCACAGCTGCACAGATAAGAAAGGCTACACGGGTAACTTGCCAGACATGCCCACAGTGGAAAATTTCATCCCCTGACACATGTGTAATAAGGGGAACAAAGCAATAGGGTAACTCAAGCTAAGGGCCCACATGCGCATTAGGGGGATGGGGGTGGAGCTACCAGAAATACATGACTTATGCAAATGACATGCCCAGCCCTCATCAGTTTCCTGTAAAAGCCTTTACATTCAACTGTGAAAAACGGCTACCCTCTTCTGTGTCCCCTCTCCGCAGCAGAGAGCTTTCTTCTTTCACTTGTTAAACTTTTACTCCAACCTCACCCTTCGTGTCCACACTCCTTAATTCTCTTGGTCTCAGGTGATAACCTCACGTGGAGAGACAGCTACATTGTGGTGCATTGGTGAGACAGTAACAGACTCCTTTCCAAGTGTATGGTGTCTCCCAGTTTTCAGAACATTTCACGTGTATTTCTTAATTTAATGCTTAGGACAGACCACCACCAACAATAACAACTCTCCATCTTATTTTTTAGATAGGGAAACTATGATTCAGAATGATAAAAAGATTTGCCTTAGGTCAGACAATTAATACAAAGCTGATGCAAGATTCAAATATGAGTCTTCTGACTTCAAATCCTGCTTTCTCGTCACTTTTTAAACTATTTATCTGAGATTGGCATTTCATGGCAATCAAACGATGGCATGAAGGGCTCTGGAGGTTTTAGTTACAGTCAGGGAGCATTAGAAAGAACAAATGTGCTTAGACGAGGCAGGAAAGCCCAGATACATGAAGGAAAAGACTAATTTGCCTAAGTTGCCTAGTTTAAAACCATTTTTAATTAGAAAGCTATTTTTATCTTTATTTACAGATGAAGAAAATAAAACTCAGAATGATTATTCAAAAATCACATAGCTAGTGGCAGCCTCAAGGTTTGAAACCAGGTGTGTCTGTCTCTAAATAGAGTGATAGAAAGCATGCATTTTGGTGTGAGCTCTGCTCTCCACATAGATCTTGGTCCAGCCAGCCCACTAACCCTGGTGTCTTTGTGTGAAATGACGCTAATAATAATACCAATGGTAAGATCTTCTTATGTAATAGGTGAGATAATTCCTGCGATGTACTCAATACAGTATCTATTACATAGGAAATTCTTAGTAAACATTAGTTACTAAGATTATTTGTTAGGTTTGGGTGCAGTGGCTCACATCTGTAATCCTAGCACTTTGGGAGGCTGATGAGGGGAGATCACTTGAGGCCAAGAGTTTGAGACCAGCCTGGCCAACATGGCGAAACCCTGTCTCTACTAAAAATACAAAAATTAGTTGGAGTGGTAGTGTGCACCTGTAATCCCAGATAATATGGAGGCTGAGGCACGAGAATCGCTTGAACCCAGGAGGCGGAGGTTGCAGTGAGCTGAGCTCACACCACTGCACTCCAGCCTGGGTGACAGAGTGAGACTCTGTCTCAAAAAAAAAAAAGAAAACATTATTGTTAGACTGCACTGCTTCTCTTGAGTATAGCTCCTCTATTCCTCAATGCCTTTCCAGAAAGGACAAGTAAATGTGAGAAGATGGGGGGTAAAAAATGTTCAGGTAGAATGAATGTGTATGTGACTGTCCAGCTCATTCTAACCTCTCTGGTCTATCTATGATCCATAGACACAGACTTGGTGGTTGGAACACAGTTGATTGAATCAGAGGTGAACAGTGATCTAAACAGAAACAATCGGGTTCTTCCTCCTGGGAATTTAAATTTGGGACTAGAAAAGTCTTGCATGTTTCTGGAACTATTATATGTAAACCTGAAAACAATGGGATGGTCATATGCCACCTTGTGAACTGGGAGGCAAAGGTAGACAGTCTGCATAGAGAGAGAGAGAGGATGAAACCAGTCGACAGAGGAAGGCAGGAACAAGAGAAATTTCACTGCCTCAATCCCTTCTTCCCAAGACCTAGCCATAATCCTTTCCTTGGGTTTCACTTCCATTTCCTCCTTGTTGCTTTAGCTGGCTCCAGGAGTGCCCCCTATTGCAGTGGTGTCTGTGGCCCTGTAACCTTGTTACTCAGCTATCATCATGCAAGAATCCAAATTTCAAAATCTCTTTGGGTCACAGGCTTGCTTGTTCAGGAAAGAAGACAATGAAGCTGCATACCCAAGCACCCAGAGGAACACTTAAGCCGATCTGTGACTGGATTGAGGCTGTATGATAAACCTATTTCAGATGATTTGGGCTTTAAGGAGACAAAATTATATAAAATACTGCCACCTAAGATTTCAAGGGTTCCAGCCAGGCATAGTGGCTCCTGTCTGTAACCTCAGGACATTGGGAGGCCAAGGCAGGCAGATAGCTTGAGCCCAGGAGTTCAAGACCAGCCTAGGCAACATGGCAAAACCCTGCCTCTACAAAATACACAAAAAATGAGCCGCACATGGTGGCATGTGAGTGTAGTCCCAGTTACTCGTGAGGCTGAGGTGGGAAGATCACTTAATCCCAGGAGATTGAGGCTGCAGTGAGCCAAGAGTGTGCCACTTTACTCTGGCATGGGTGAGAGAGTGAGACCTTATCTTTAAAAAAAAAAAAAGAAAAGAAACAAACAAACAAAGACAAAACAAAACAACAGATTTCAGGGATTCCAATTTGACTCCGAAGCCACCGAGCCATATCCATCACTTAGAGCCAGTCATGCCCAACGCAGGCAAGATAGCAAGGGTTGCACAGGGGAGTAAAGAGCCACCTGGGAGAAAACTCAGCCTAAGGAAAGAGGGTATTAGGCAGATAGTCTTGGTGCAAAAATAAAGCCTTAGTCATCAAAGGGAAGGAGCAAACCCTAGCTCCGTATTGTATCTCCCAGCCCAATTCCCCATAGCATCTCCTCTGAATCCTGTGGAGCAATACAAAGGTATGTATGGAGGCAGAGGGATGTTGCGACAAAAACCAACCAAGCTAAGACTCTCTAAGACGTGGCAATACCAGCAGTTTGGTAGCCATGTGAAACATAGATCATGAGAAGGAAACATTCACTCTACCCACCACTGCATGCACCCCATATGACCTTAACACCTCTTGGCAGTGGTGTCTAGTGGGAGACTGCAGTACCCAGCAAAAATAGCTCACCAGGGAGCTTTGACAGAACAAGGTAAAAGCCATGTAGAAACTCAGAGGACACAGTGTCTGCTACACATGCAGTAACCCCTGTGGGCTCTTGGAAATAATTGGGAAATGGAAGACTTTAAAAATAATACCAGAAGTACTGCAAGATCAATTAAGGGTGGTGGGAGGTGGGAGCAGTTAAGCACAGGTTAGAAATGGCAATAACTCATGGGACATAAATATGCACTTGGGCAACCGCAAAGATTGAGACCAGATGACCTGAAAGAATTTAATGAGGCTGAAAACTCAGGCCAGTGATGTGAAGTACAGATGGCTGCTGAATTGCCGAACTGAGAGTCATTGAACCTCTTTTCCCTTAATGCAAATGGTAACCTCAATGATACAAAGAAGTTTCTCCTATCCTATTTGAATATCACTGTACACATTCTCATTAGTGACTCAGGGAGCAGAGACGATGCCAGACAGTATCGGAGAAAAACAAGACTCCTCTTGAATTTTCTTGGTATCAAGAATGGTGACCAGTACAGCATTAACTCTCTGATATCTGACAGGGCATCAGGTACCCCAGGTATGTGGAAGTGTGAGGGTATCCTTTTCATAAAAGGGAAGCAGATTCTCAGAGAGGCCACTGTGGCAAAGTGGGATTTTGTGGTCACACGACTTGGAATCAAAGAGACCAAACCTCAAATTTTGGTTGTACCATTTACCAACGCCATGTGACTTTGCGCAGCTTAATTCACTTCTCTGATCTCTAATTACTCTTTCTGCAAAACTGGATGATATGTAAGGGAAATAGTTACCTGAAGCAACTTTTACTTTTCCTGTTATTAACTGGGTTAGGCTGTAAGTCTTTTAACTCTATTGTTACTTTCCTTCCCGTTCCTTCTTTCAAAATTCAAATGCCCAGGGAACAAGACAGGAAACCTAAGGAAGTGTGGGGCCAGGTGGGGACTGGGGCACACAGGACCACACCTGCCCCACCTGAAGAGGTGTACTTAGATCCAACCTACTCTTGCCCATAGAAATGCTAGCCCAGGATTATCAGGTGTGATTTTTCAAGGGAAGCCAGAAATCTGGAGTTTCATGTGAAGTCTTATTTTAAATGCTGAATCTGATTCAAATTTTTAACAAACACATTAAAAGGCAAATCCATAACAGGCTTCAGTCAGGCCATGGCAGCTGGCTTGCATCTTCTGGCTCTGTTTTGAGAAAGGAGATAACCATGAGATTCCAGCTTCAACCTCTCCTCACAAACCAGCTCAAACTTTCCAAGGCATTGCTGCCTCCCCCACAACAGAGAAGGTCATACTGAAGGAGAAGGGAAGACATGACTCAGGGATGGTTTCGCTAAGGGGGCTCCTCATTATCCACACTGGATCAAGGGCTACCATGTCCCAGCTGCAGCTCTCAGAAGTCCCAGGGGATAACACCTCCCTAGCTCTCATCTTCCCACACTAGGGCTCAGGTGCTATGAGGCTGACATCCCCCCATACATGAGATTTCATGTTCTAGGATGTGTTCTAACCTCCTGATACTCCTTTGAGTGGCCACACTACTCCAGGAAGAATTGGGCAATAGAGATACCCTTTAATACCCTTTATGCAAAGCCAAGGGATTCTATTTACAAAGTTTGTTGGAGGACTGATTGATTTTGACATCATCTCTCAGGCTGCTGAAGCTCATATGAGAAACAAATTATCTTGAGAATCAGGTAAAGGAGGAAATGTCACTGGGAGAGACAGCCACAAACAAATGCAGATGGAGGTCCCTCGAGAGAAACACTGGCGGCAGAGGAATTCAACACATTACAAGAAGGTCATGGCCTCTGTGGATTAAAAGGCTATCAAATTCCCAGAGAACATGATAGTAGTTAAACTCTAGTCCAGCAGAGAGGGAGTGCTCTTCCAAGGATTTCTTCTTCAAAAATCAGACAGTTTTTAAATCTTCTATGGCTAGCATTGCAAGCAAAGTGAAAGGAGAAAACTCACATGTGTTAAACACCTACTGTATTCCATGTGTGATGATTTATATATATTCTTTAGCTATGAGACATGGCACAAGTTACTTAATCATACTGAAACTCAATTTGCATCTGTAAAAATAAGAACCTATAGTACTTACCTTGTAGGCTAATTTTAGAAAATAAGACCAAGTATGGGAAAACCCTTGCTACCATGCCTGGAAATATTAAGTATTCAGTAGACCACTGCTGTCATTATCTTCTTACCTTAATAATTCCTCACAACAGCCCAGGGGTATTATGTGTATTTCATGATGAAAAGTTAAATTCAGAGAACTTACTTGTCCAAATTGCTTGCCCAAATTCTTCTAGCTGTTAACTCAAGGAGCCTAGATTCAAATCTGGATTTGCTCTTTGTTTTTTGTTTTAATTTTTGACAATTTGTTTTTCTAGTTTAGTGATACTAGCAAGCCTGTGTTCTAAAATATTCTAACCGGAGTTATTTTTCTTTCAAGCAAAATTAATTGAGGCAATGTTTAATACTTGTCTAAACCCTCCCAAGCCTTGTGGTTCATTGTCAATGCCTTCTTCTCCACCATCCCTAACAGCTTCACCCAGCTGATGCCCAGGGCCAGACCCTGTACCACGAGTGTCCTCTCTGCCATGGATCTTGGCTTTGGGGTGTCCATTCCAGGCCAGTTCACTGTCATCTAATGCAAGATAACTTCTTGGCTGGGTTTGCATCTCTGTGCTGGGTTTCTACTTCCCACAATCTGGCTACTCCATTCCTCAACTGTGTCACCTATTGCCCCAGGATGGCTCCCCCATCCTGGCTTCTGATTTAGTGTCTCTGTCTTGAACTTCCAACATGGCATCAAACTCTTTCTTCTTTTTTTTTCCCACTCCTAGGACCCATCAGTCTGACCTGCTCATCTTTGATAAGAATGAGACTGATACCCTGTGAGATGCAACAGAATTAGCTCCTGGAATTGTGTTAGCAGAACGACAGGAGTATGAGATCCACCACATGGCAGGGCACCCCAGGAACCTGCTTTCTTCTTGAAGAGCAACTGAAAACTATTTCCAAGTTATTCTTCACTTTGAGGTCTAAACCATACGTTTGTCAATTTTAATACTAGAATCTAGCATTTAATTAATAATAGCTTACTTTGTGAAAGAAAGGCAGATAAAGTGAAAAAAAATCTCAGTATTAAGACAGACAACCTGGTTTCAGAAATATTAAGAAGTGGTTTTCTCTCTCTCTCTCTCTCTCTCTCTCTCTCTGTGTGTGTGTGTGTGTGTGTGTGTGTTTTAAAGGAGCAGTGTTGGCAATGTATGTGTTAGGATAAAGAAAGTGTATTATTACTACAGTTTGATGAAGTTTACATTTTACTCAGGGTGAATCTTAATGGAATGGCAGGTTAGGTCCTACAAGAATTGCCGAGGACACAGACCTGATTAAGCCACAGAGATGCCTTCCTGGAGAACTCGCTGTCCATAGTAGAAGATAAACTTGCATATGGAAAATATCACCATAATGTGTTAAGAAGGGGCCTGAGCCCTTAACCCAGCCTGGAGTCTCAGGGATGCTTTCTTCAAGGCACTACCACTTGAAGTAGCTATTGAAGGATAACAAATATGATGGTATTTACTGAAGACTTATTAAGTGGTAGGTACTGCCATAAGTGCTTTCCACCATTACCATTTGATCCTAACAGCTGTTTAATGAGATGAGAATTATCACTATGCCTATTTCCAGATGAGGAAACTGAGGCACAGAAAGCTTAAGTAACATGCCCAAAGTCACCCAGCTAGGAAGTAGCAGAGGCAGGACACAAACCTAGGAAGTCTGAGGATTTGAAATTGATCAGAAAGGGAAAGGAGCAAAGACAACATGAGCAAAGACACAGAAGAGTAAAGCAACACTGGTGTGAGTGGAACTGTGGAGTTATACAGTAGACACAGTAGACACAATGGCCATGCCCACATCACTTAGCTAGTTCCAGAAAATTCTTCTTGCACTCTTGACCTGAAGGCTTTTCTCTAAACTAAGGCAGGCTGCTCAGCCTTTGCATGGCAGGCTAGATGTGCTGGTAATTAGCACATTAGCACATTAGGGTGTGCTGATGGGATTTGATGTATAAACACCCCAGCTCCCTTGCTCTAAAGGCAGATAATTCTGAAGCATGGGTTTTACACTGTTTCTCAACATTGCCCTTTGGGATTAAGCCCGTTGACAGCTGGCTTGATAACATACCTTATATAAGCCACCTCCCTTACTGGTCTTTCCTGCACTTTCCAAATAAACATCTTAAACTTGAACCCTTGTCACTGTGTCAGCTTTTGGAGGAACACAAGCTAATACAAATGTACTGTACTGTTGCTAAAATATAAAGTAGGAAACTGAAGAGGCATAGCAAAGTCAGTAAAGCCCAAAGTCTGCCATCAATCCACAGACAGACACTCGTTACCTGTCCAGGACAGTGTATGCTTATGAATACAGAGGACATATGACACATATGTGATATCACTTCAGGAAGTCTTTAGCAGACCATCTGTCTGTCCCATCTCCACTTTACAAATGATCTACCTAACACCTCAAGTGGGACATCATGTGTCCAGGGTCTCTTAGCTGGTTAGTTGTAAAGCCCAGGTTAGTGGTTCCCTATACACTAACAGTGAGATTACTATTCACTGAGGCAAACTAGAGAGATGTTTAGAATAATCTTTGTACCAACTCCACAAACTTTATCAAACTCACGAAGACTAAGATGTTGAGAAAGGCATTTTCAGTCTCTTTCTCTAAAATCAGCATGTGCTAACCAACCCACCAGAGTTGGCCAGGGCCTGCAGTGCAGAGAAACAGAGAACTATGCTACGGTTTGCAAATAAACCTGAGTATTGATTCACCAGCCACTTGGTCAACCTAGTCAGTTCACTTCTAGAAAGTGATGATAGAAAAATAACACAGAGATATACATGTATGTGCACAATACACCGTGTAAAAGAGTAAAATATAAACCACCTTAGTACCCATCAGTGGCGCAGTACCCAATGTCACAAATAAGGACACCCTAGGAAGGTACCCACACTATCCTATGTGGAAACCAAAGCAAGCTATAACTGCATATATATAGTACAATCCCCTTTTTGCTTAAAAAAGAAAAGCTTGTGGGAATGGAGGAAGCAAATCACATTGCCATGTATGTACCTATGCAACAATCCTGCATGTTCTGCACATGTACCCCAGAACCTAAAGTGCAATAAAATATATATATATATATATTTAAAAAAGAAAAAAAAAAGCTTATGTGTAGAGATATTTTTGCTTTATAAGCATGAGAACATTCTGGAAAGAGACCCACCAAACTGTCAACAGTTTGTGGTATAATTTTTGGAATATTAACTTGTGTTTGTCCTCCCAGTGTTTCTTCCCCTCCTCCTCATAAGCAGATGGTCAGGCCTTTTTGTGGCCTCTTGCCATAAGGGAGATGTTTGTCATAGGGCCAGAAGCCAAAGTTGTCTGCAAGACACTTCCGATTCTGGTCTTGAATTTTATAAAATCTAAACCCATTGAGGAGAGTAGGCTTGGTGTCCCGGAGGAACTGGAGAGAGAAGGGAAGTTGTTTGGAATGTACATGGAATCCTAGTCTTAGTTCTGGAGCACTCTGAAGAGGAGGAAGACCGTAGGGAGGCTGGGCTAGGGAGTTAGGAATTCCAAAGCCTCACCAAAGATTCTCCTGATTTTAAAAGCGGCAGCAGAGGAGCCAGAACCAGAAGAGACCATGTAGTCTGAGACCACAGACACCTCAGCAGTTAACATTGTAGACTAAGTTCAGTGGCTGAAGAGATCTCATTAGGGTTTGGTGCTACATAAAACCCTGAGACCTTTGCCTATACGTGAGGGTGACAATAATATCTGAGACTGAATTCCTAATTACTTAATAGGATAAAGAGAGTTGCTATAGGCTCAGAATTAATTTTATGTGAAAAGTGCTATTTTTTGCACATCTGAGTTTGTGGAATAAGATTCATATTTACTACAAGTAATGGAATTGGGATTCAAGGGGGAGAATGTCACTTATCACATGAATGTAATTTTCTGATGGGAGGATTATGCATAGTTTCAGGTTTTCCATTTTTTCCCACCTCCTCTCCCCTAGTATTTTTTAAAATAACATGTGGCATTTTGTTTGATCATTTTTTGTGTTTCAAACAGGGTCTCACTCCTGTCCACAGAGGGTAGAGTGCAGTAATGCAATCTCTGCTCACTGTAGCCTCGGCTTCCTGAGCTGAGGTGATCTTCCTACCTCAACCTCCTGAGTAGCTGGAATTCCAGGCATGTGCCACCATGCCTGGCTAAATTTTTGTATTTTAATTAGAGGCAGGGTCTCACCATGTTACCCAGACTGGTCTCGAGCTCCTGGACCTACCCACCTCAGTCTCCCAAAGTGCTAGAGTTACAGGCATGTGCCACCATGCCCAGCCTAATCACATTGTTTTTAATGTTCATTAAGTCATCCCACCCTCTCAGTCTGGTGACAGCCTCTCAAGAGGGACAGAATCAGCTGCAAAAGTACCATTTCTGACCCTGAGACATGGATATTGTTTATTCATTTAAATGTCACCTGAAAAAATCCACTTACTTAAACGGTCTGTGACTCTTGTATAAACAGGAATACTTACCCTACTGGGTCCTGAATTTCTGGTTCTCTGGGAGTCTTTTGAAATTCTTTCTTATAAAGGAGTCCTCTTTCTATTTGCCCTCAAAGTTGTGACTTGACCCTCACATCCCTTTATTCTCCAGCGCTCCTTGATGAGATTCTTTTAAAATTTCTTTGGAGTGCATCCCTTTTAGGAAGAGCAAATCCCTTTTGGGATGGATACAAAAGACAGAGTTTATGGTGATAGATGGGGACAGCTGCACAGTCTGAAGTGGACTCTGCTGTAGAGTGTTACAGAAAAGATGATTCAGTGTTTTAAAAATGCAAAAATTCTAAGCCCCCTGCATGGAAAAATAAAAAGAAGAAGAAGAGGCTCTTTTCTACACATCAGTTCTTGGGTCCTACCAATTCATCCAGTCTTAGTACCCACTGCTCTCTAACACACAGTCTCCTGACTCTCAGGATCTCTCTCTCCCTTGCCCCCATCAAAGGCACAGTTCCCGTCTCCTGGTCTTTGTAGAAGCTGCTTCCTCTTCCTGATGGACCACCTGCATTGCACTCCTCATAGCCTAGTCCTATCTATCTTTCCATGGTTCTACTTCCTCCTGGCTATAGTCACCTTCTCTGAATCCAGATGTTACATATACACGTGTAGTCAAGAGGAAGAGGAGTGAGAGAGAGAGAGAGAGAGAGAGAGAGAGAGAGAGAGAGAGAGAGAGAGAGATTGATTTTAGGGAATTGGCTTATTCAGTTGTGGTGACCAGCCAGTCCAAAATCTGTAGGGCAAGCTGGTGGTCTGAAAATTCAGATGAGTTGATGTTCCAGTCAGCATTGAGTCCATAATCTGCAGGTCAGGCCAAGCTGGAAATTCCATAGGGTTTCTATGCTGCAGTTTTGAGGCCAATTTCTTTTTTTCTTCAGGAAACCTTAGTCTTTGCTCCAAAGGCCTTCAATTGATTGGACTAGGCCCACCCATAATAGATAAAGTAATCAGCTATACTCAAAATTTATTTATTTAAATCAGTAACAGAGAAAAGAATGACATGATGAGCTCAGGCAGAGATGTATCAATTGAAACTCTTTATATACTGCACAGTTCCTGTGACTGTGAACCTAACCATCCAGGGATAGAAAATGTGGATTTCTCATTCTTTCTGCTACAGCCTCTAGGATTCTTGAGTAGAAATGGCATTTTTACTGCGGGTGAGTTCAACAAGGGAACAGGAAACAGCCCTCTGCTAAGCCCTGAGTTACCAACTGTCATAAAGTGCCCATAGGAGTAGACTGTTACAAGTTGTGACTGAAATGAAATTCATGATCTTCTCCGGATTTATTTAAGCCATGCTAAACATTATGGCTTAAATGGTTGGTCCAATGCTAATTTGACCAATGATTGGTCAAATAGTTGACTAAATGCTAACTGGGTCATCCTCTCTTCTCTCTGCACCCCTGCCTTGAGAAACAGACAGCAGACAGACACCACACTCACACGCGTGCACACGCACACACACACTCTGATATGAATGAATCTTTGCCCCAATTAACTGAAGGCTGACCAATTAACTTAAACTCAGGTCTAAGGTATTAATCTTAGAATCTACCTTCATGGAAGCTCCTGAGGATCTGAGTCAGAGAAAAGCAGGATGCCAAAAGAGGAAGCAAAAGGGACAAATGTGTCTGTCTCACAGCTTTGCCTCTACCAGCCTCTAGAGTTAACCACAATAAACAGCACTTAAAAAAGGGTCCCCACTGCAGTTGACAGTGACCATAAGACACAGCCCTGCTTATAGACAGAATATCTCTGGAATGGTAGGATTGCAACATCTCTTAGCTGTTGTTGTTTTTTCCCTGAAACCTGTCATCTCTGAGAGGGATGGTATATATAATATTTTAATATTTAATATAAAACACACACAAGTAGTACTTCATCTGCCTGTATCATGTTCCTAGAAGTATATTTAGAATTTTAAGCTGTTCCAACTATTAGACATTTTGCCAAATTTTAGTCATTGAGGGAGTTGTGTTTAAACATCTGTTGACTGCAGATGTTAAGCAGTGTGAAACATTCTTTTAAGATGCCAAAATGCAATTAAAATCATAATATTTTTCCTAGTAACACATCATGCTAATCAGTGAAAATTTAGAAAGATAAAACTCAATGAACAAAGAATAGTAATACTTCTCTAAATAATCAGCTGTGGCTCACAGGAAGGGAGAATTAACTTTTAACTAAATTATGTTAAATCATCAATGCCAATTTTCTCAGCTCTTGAAAGTGTTCTCTTTTTTCCTTCAAGCCAGGCAATGGTCAGGTGGAGTAAAACATGAGGAAGAACGCCTTTTTGGTTCAAAGAAAAAAAAAAAATGGGTAACACACTTTCCTTACTTCGGCTGGGGCACTGAACCAGAAGATGCCAGTGTTTAAAACACTGAAATGCCAGCTCTTTTCTTAAAGGCCAACATGTAGGTGACTGATTTCTGCCTGGACTGAGGATTCAGGAGAAGATGTGTGGAACACAGCCTGAACATGCCCCAACCTGGCTGACAAATTCCACCCCAAATAGTGGAAGAAACACACCTATAACATAAGCAGAGATTTTTCTTCCATACTTTCTAGGACTTGAAGCTGCTTTGTTTTTTGGTTGCTGGGTGGGGAAGGAGGAACTATAGTCTAGCTTCCAGAAGACAGAAGAGAGTTATCTCTTGTGTGTGAATTTAGCAGTACCAAGAGGCCTCAAAATAGCTTTCTTTCCTGCTGTCAAGAGTTTTTCTTTAGGTTTAAAACCTTGAAAGCTCCATAATGCTCCTGAGTCGAACAATAAAGCCATTAGTAGTCAATGACTTTTTTTTTTTCTATTTCAATTTTACATCTAATTTTATCTGACTCCTAAAAACATGTTTTATATTTTCATCAGGATTTGGCCCATATGTATAAATGGTTCGAATATCTTAATTTGTTGACTGAACTAGTCCAAATAGTCAATTTTTTTTAGGCAAAAGTGGATTTCATCAAATTTGTTGACCCACCGTTTCCTAAATTCATCATTGATTGATTATCTGTTATGTGCCAACATCTGTACTAGTTCCTAGGGCTCAGAGGTGAAAATCCATAATCTCTGTTTCCAGGATTCTATCAGTATGATAGGGACACAGGCACGTAAGCAGACACACCATAATGCAGTGGTAGTAGGGACACACCACTCTCATCTTGGCAGTGTATTGATGGCCATGTCCTCGAGTTCCCAAGTACATTGAAAAAGGTGTAATAAGATGATAAATTAGCAAATAGCACTTATTTGAAGTTCTACTGTGTCTACTCCTGTGCCAGGTGTTTGGGTTGGGAATGGGTATTGGGTAAGAGGAGAATAGAAGTTAGAAAGGCAGAAAACACCAACTCAGCTGATATGATTAGGATGTTTGTCACCTCCAAATCTCATGTTGAAATGTAATCCCTAGTGTTAGAGGTACGGCCTAGTGAAAGGTATTGGATGAGGGGAGTGGATCCGTCATGAATGGCTTAATGCCATCCCCTTGGGATGAGTGAGTTCTCGCTCTGTTAGTTTACACAAGATCTGGCTACTTAAAAGGGTGTGGTACCTCTCCCTTCTCCATCTTAGTCCCTCTCACCATGTGTGTATAATATGTTGGCTTCTCTTCCCCTCTACCATGACTGTAAGCTTCCTGAAGTCCTCGCCAGAAGCAGAAACCAGCACAGTGCTTCATGTACAGCCTGCAGAACCATGAGTCAATTAAATTTCTTTCCTTTATAAAGTACACAGCTTCAGATATTTCTTTGCAGCAAAGTAAAAACTAACATATCGGCCATTAAAGAGTTTACAATTTACTTAGAGGAAATAAGATGTAAGCGTAGGGAATTATTAGAAAGCAAGACAACCTACAAATCTTTAAAAAGTATAAGCATCAAATTTTGTGGACAAAGAGTATGATGTGGGTATTGAAAAAAGGACAAGTGTGATATAGGGTGGAACAGTCTCAGAAAAGTCCTCCCAAAGGATACAGATAAGAGAAAAAAATATGGAAGGATGTATATTGTAGAACTTACATTGTTAGAAGCAGAGATCTAGGTCTTTTTTTTTTGAGACAGAGTTTCACTCTTGTTTCCCAGGCTGGAGTGCAATGGCACAATCTCTGCTCACTGCAACCTCCACCTCCCGGGTTCAAGAGATTCTCCTGCCTCAGCCTCCCAAGTAGCTGGGATTACAGGCAACCACCACTACCACGCCTGGCTAATTTTTGTATTTTTAGTACAGATGGGTTTCAACATGTTGGCCAGGCTAGTCTTGAAGTCCTGACCTCAGGTGATCCACCCGCCTTGGCCTCCCAAAGTGCTGGGATTACAGGCATGAGCCACCACAACTGGCCAGGCCTAGGTCTTCTAAGCAGCAGAGATGGCAGGGGTAAGTATACAGAACCAGGAATAAAGGGATGTTATGTGGGTGTCATAGGAGTGAGTGCAGAGGGCTTCACAATAAGAGACTAGCCAATCTAAAGTTGAGTTTGTGTAGGATTTTTTACTCATCTATTATTGAGGACCATGCACTCTATGGATAAAGAACTAATAAATTCCTGCCATCTTGAAGTTTATAATCTAGTCCTAAAAAGAAACTTATCAGAGAGGTTTCTCTGAGCCTTAATGTGTTGGGGTCTATGCCTTTTCATTTCATCCTTCAAATACTATCTACTCAATGAAATTTACCTGGCCTGTTCAGCCAAAATAATTTATAAAGGCAATAATAGCTAACATTATTAAGAGTCTCCTGGATCAGTGTACTGTACTAAGTACTTCACATGCCTTATTCATAATAAGTTAACATCTCATATTTTTCAATGTACCAAGCACCATGTTATGGTCTTTACAAAGATTACATAGTGTAATCTTTACACCAAGCTTTGCAAGGGTGTACTACTATTATCCCCAGTGTCTCTATGAGAAAACTGATGCTCTGCAAGGTTAAATGATTTCCCCAAGCTTCTCTTTAACTTCATAGGGGAAGATGGAGGATGCTTAGAGAGTGGTATGATCAACATTGTGTGCCTTCTGATGTGATACAATGTATAGCACATAGCACCACTTTTGAAGTACTGTATGCTTGCCAAAAGAAAAATTGAACATAAACTTTCAAGCTTATTGAAAATGGAGGGGACAGGAGTGGAGACTCATGTCTATAATCTCAGTACTTTGGGAAGCCAAGGCAGGCAGATCACTTGAGACCAGGAGTTCAAGAACAGCCTAGCCAACATAGTGAAACCCCATCTTTACTAAAAATACAAAAATTAGCCGGGCATGAGTGACTCATGCCTGTAATCCCAGCTACTCCGGAGGCTGAGACACAAGAATTGCTTGAGTCGGAGAGGTGGAGGCTGCAGTAAGCTGATATCACACCATTGCACTCCAGCCTGGGCAACAGAGCGAAAATCTGTCTCAGAAAAGAAAAAAAAAAAAAAAGGCCAGGTGCAGTGGCTCACAGCTGTAATCCCAGCACTTTGGGAGGCCAAGGCGGGTAGATCACAAGGTCAAGAGATCGAGATCATCCTGGCCAACATGGTGAAACCCTGTCTCTACTAAAAATACAAAAGTTAGCTGGACATGGTGGTGCATGCCTGCTATCCCAGCTACTCAGGAGGCTGAGGCAGGAGAATTGCTTGAACCCGGAAGGCAGAGGTTGCAGTGAGCCGAGAAAGCGCCATTGCACTCCAGACTGGGCTACAAGAGTGAAACTCCGTCGATAAATTACGCCACAAAGAAGTAAATAGAAAAATTTAGAATTTTGGAGTGTAGGGACTGCAGGACAACTGACATAATTTCTTCAAAATGTCAAATATATGTGTGTTTCTGTGTATTTATTCTATAAATATAATAAAAATATTTTTATATTTTTATATAAAAGTATATTGTATATAACTGAAAATTTGCTTATATTGTATTAATGTAAAGTTTATGGTTATGGTAATGTAAGGTAATGTTGGGCCTTGTTTAGTTCCTGAATTGAGCAAACTAATTTTTAAAAAGATCTTTTTTTAATAAGTAGGAACATTTGCATATGGACTGATTATTGGAGGATACCAAGGAAATATTCTCAGTTTATTTAGGTGTGATCATGGCACTGTAGTTATGGGAGAAAATGCTAATATTTTTTGCAGACGAATGCATACGAATGTGTTGGGAAAGGACATCAAATCTGGGATTTGGTTAAAAATATTTAGCAACAATAACTACAACAGAAAAGAATAAGTGATGCAAACATGGCAAATGCTTGCTAATTGTTAAAGCTGGGTGATGACTATACAGATGATCACTGTATTCCTCTCTCACTCTTCCTGTGTTTGAAACTGCTTTAAATAAACATTCATTTAAAATGCATGGCTTCAAAAAACCAATGAGGCTGAAAACAGATTCTCTTATACCACTGAGCCCAGTTCTTTGCACATAGTAGGTACTTAATAGGTGCATTATGAGTTACTAGAATTGGAGCATGAAAAACAGCTACAGGATGAATGAAAATCACCCTGTTCTCCTAAACATATAATCACAGCAGTGTGGGCTCCAGACAGAAAACCTCTCTTCTAAGTATGTTTATGCTGCACGTTGCTTTTTTTTTGGTGGAATCTTCTCCTCTCTTTGCCTTCAAGGCTGCCTTTAATGTTAATCTTGATCAAAATTCACATAGGTAAAATTTTAAATGTGAAGGAGAAGGGTCTTTGCAGTGTGGTTCACCTAGTAAGTGTAACTTCCTTTACCATGGAGAGCTTTGAATACAGGCTGACATTGGCCTTGTCTCCAAAAATAGCAAACTGCAGCCACAACTTAAACACAGACATGATGAAATCAATGTTTCAAGGAGATCAGTTTCCAGCTTCTCTGCCCACCATACCTCCAAATCTGCCTTTCACAAAAGCATTTCTCTTGTACTAGGATAAAGAACCACTCCTAAACCGTGACTGCAGAGGAATGAGGGCTCCCACAGGCCAAAAGACACTACCAGTACTAATCTATTGCTTTGAACATGGCCAGGCTATTTTTCCATATCAAATCCATGAGGGATAAAAAATGACGTCAGCAAACATTCTTCCGGAAACAGATTTATTAAACCAAATATGAAATTACTGGTACTTTTCCAAGGGGAAAAAAGATTGAAAGCTCCTGCATATAGCCTGTTTATATTAAGATATTTGTGTCTCAATTCCAGAAGCTGGCAATTGAACTCCCAGAAATAAACTGGCACCAATTCCCATGAATGAAATGACTATGAATCATTTCATCTTTGAAAATTAAACAAAGATGTGACTTCACAGGTGATGAATTGGGTGGATATGCAATATTTCCACAAACACTCAGCCATAATACGTGCTCATATGAATGGTATGATTTGGAACCCTTTAAATATTTCTACATCTCAGTCTTATGAGAGAGAAGAAACCCAGCATGTCTGTTTAAACAAGCTTAGCAAATTATTTTTGTAGAAGTCTTTCAGTTTTTCCAATGAGGTGATGTGTAGTTTTAAGGGCATAGAATGTCTCACATAGTTAGTACATCCCTTTAGAAACAAGTGTCTGCTTGTGAGTTGTCCCCTCACCTAACTGCGAAGTGAGGAGATGATCAGAATTAACCAACACTCTTTTTTTTTCTTGTAGTGATAGAGTCTCACTATATTGTCCGGGCTGGTCTCAAACTCCTGGCCTCAAAGCAGTCCTTCCACCTCAGCCTCCCAATGTGCTGGGATTACAGGCATGAGCCACTGCGCCTGGTTAACAGTCACTTCTTGACTCTCTCTTCTTTTACATATGCAGAAGCCCATTTATTCATCACTTTGAGCATATAAAGGGGTGCTATGATATACATTAATCATTAGCCACATGTGACTATGTAACCTTAAATTAATTAAATTTAATTTAACATTCAGGTTCTGAGTGCACTAATCATATTTCAAGTGTTCAATAGTCACATGTGGCTAGTGCTACCATATTGAACAGCAAGATTTAGAACATTTTCATTGCTCCAAAGAAAAGTGGGCTATTGACATAGTTCCCATTTCTTCATTTTGCGAAGAAGTAAGAAGAGCAGTATTTGTCCTATATCTCTCATAGAAAGATATCATAGGATCAATAAGAATATAACTGGAATTAGTTTCTCTAAAACTCATTCTGAAACTCTGAAGCCTCAGTTTAAATAGTATAAAATTTTGACTCAATAAATCTTGAAATATTAAGAACGGCCAAACAGAAAATATTTTGGAGTCCATTTGAATAGCTAATTGGATTGTTGATATTTGGTATAAAATAGCATTTAATTAGATCTCATTTGAAATGAACAGAATGCATTATGTGCAGTATATGTTTGGAATACTGATTGAAAAAGGCCAGGCATACTGAAGACATGTTCATGTAATATTTATTATCTTTTATCCTGTGTTTTATCCTTAAGGAAAAGAAGACATCAAACAGGACACAGTAGCAAAGGAGTTTCTTCTTAAATGTTATGTGAATGACTCACTTGTTAGGCAAGTGCGATGATCAAGGACAGGAGGAGAAGACAGCAGAAGGACTGGAAGTAAAGTCAACTTCCAAAGCTCTAGAGCTGATAGTTCACATCTATTTCCAGGAAGACTTCTAAATCTAATGATTGGAATTTAATGCTTTACCCAAAAACAAAACCAGTGTTAGATTATGCAGCACCTGTTAGCCAGTGAAACTTAATGAAAAAAAAGCACTGCTGTGGAGAGCAAGTATCCACCATTATTTATGCAAAAAGAATGGAGCATCCACCAGTACTAATCATTGTGTTAGGTGCTTAGAATATGTTAGGAGAAATAATCATTCAAGAGATAATAGGATGGATAATTAATTACAACTGAAATAAATATTATAAAGGAAATGTAAAGGGTCCCATAAAAGCACATAACAGGAGGACCAAAGCTTTGAGAGTCAGAGGTTTTTCTAAAGAAATGACATTCAAGGAGATATCTAAAAGAGGAGTAGTGTTTATCTAGGTGAAAAGGTGGAGAAAGAGCATTTCAGGTGGAGGATATGTGTATGGAATTTGTAAAACAGGAAACAGCATTAAGCATTTGTTGTGTGGTAGGGCATAGCAAGCAAGAAAAAGGAGAATGTGACACAAGCCTGGGAGGCAGGTGGACATCTGCTCATGCAGAACCTTACAGACCACAATCAGTGAATAAACTAATGAATGAAACATGCCTTGATATAAATATTGCTAGTTTGTGTTTTTATGAACAGTTATAATTCACAGAAAAAGACATAAGTATGCAGAAGTATATGGTATAGAATGTTACTTAGTTATGCAGATCTATGAAAAGAAAGATTTCCAGATGGAAAGAGACAGTGTTTTCAAAGTTGTGGAGGTAAGAAAGAATATGGTATTTTCTAGAAATAGTAAGGGGAAGGACAAGAGAAAAAGTTAAATTGTGGATGAGGCCAGATTGTTGAAATTTTTAAATAACAGGATAGAGTGAATGGACTTCACCTGTTATGCAGCCAGGACTCAGACAACTTTCAGTAGAGAAGCGGCAAACTGAGAACTGTATTTAGGATAATATATTACATGATGGTGAATGGTTGGGGAGAGAAATATTTAAATGAATATGAGAGTTTGGGTTTGATGCTGTGGCCAAAAGCAAGTTACGTTAGATTCTTAAAGTGATCATAAAACCTTAATGAGGAAAATAATTCAGTAGGTAGGTGGAATAAAACTGTCACAACAATGAAGTAAGGCAGAGTTAAGAGTGACAGTTGGGAGGGAGGGGGTACTAGGGGGTGGATATAAAAGCCAGTGAGAATGAGTGGCTTCCCAGCCTTCATTTTCCTCTTCCCCTACTAACAGCAGCCAAATTTCCCTTTGGAGACCTACCCACCCACTTCAGCTTCATGATAACTAGCAGTGAGTAATGAATTTGGTATTTAGTAGCTAATTAGATATTTAGAAATTGCTTCAGGAATATACAAATGACCCTACTTGGGCAAATAAGAAACAGACATTTGCTGAGGTTTCTCTGGGAAAGAAGTTTCCTTGTGTTTTCCCAGAAGTTATCAGGGGCGATGGTCTTTCTCCCTCTGAAGAGAGGAAGGTAAGGATGTGGAGCCTGCAATAGCTGCAGCCTTTTTATACAAGGATGAGGAAGCAGAATGCAAATGAGCCTATCAAAAGGGGCAGAGTAGAGCGAAAGGAATCACAGAGAGACTGTTTTAGTACTCTGATGACACTGAGAACCTCTGACTCAACCTCTGCACTCCAGTTATAACTCAATACATTTCCTCTTTTTATACAGGTCACTTTGTGCAGAGTTTTCTGTAGCTTGACACCACTACAATATTAATGACACAGAGAGAACAGATGAAAATGAGTTAATCTTTAAAAATAGAAGACTGATGAGAAATTCTTGCCAGGCAGGATTAACTTTGTCCCAACTATTTGATAATATGAGAATTGGCTTTATAATCAAAAGTAGAAGGAAGAAATAAAATGAAAAAGATTATCATCTATAAGTGATACAGCAGCACATGGTATTAAAACCAGAGATCTCATGTCTAGCCATGTGCTGCTGTTTTCCCCTTGCCCTCCCCCAACCCACCAGAGTTGTTGCTTGCAATAAAGAACCATGACTGAAAAATTGCTCCCTGAAAAATGAAATCCAAAAATTTAAAGAAGAATATTTTAAACCACTGGGAATTGCTGTTAACATTTAGGAATCTATCCTTCCAGCCATTTTTGTACATATGCACATTTACTTTTAAAAGAATGGGATCCTGATGCTTACCCTGTATTACAATCTGAGTTTTTTACATAACAATTTATAATAGACATCTTTTCATGTCAATCAATGAAGACTTATCTTCTCACTAGCAGTTTCACATTTATGTCTTTATAAAAGAATATCTGCAGAGTGGTAAAGGGAAGGGGTTTTAAAAGCCAAAGTGCATTCTCAGGTATTGACTCTGCCTCTTACCTCTCAAATACTCTGTGGTTCCTCATTTCTGTTTTGCAGCTTAAATGAAAAGTTACCTCTACAGTCCTGAGCCAATTCCTGGCACAGGGAATGAGGGTGACCATCATCATTTTAAAAATTATTAATATAAGATAAGCTGCAGGGGACCAAAGTGAGGAGACATAGAAGATATGTATGAGGTATGGAGATACATAGAATTGGGCCCTATCTACACAATACACAGTAGATGATAGAAAAAAATCAATAAGAGAAGTAATAAGAACCACAAATGACCGTATTTTTTCATGTAAAAATTATGTTACTAATTTGGGGGTCAAATAATTTTTATAGCACAATTAATATAAAATTTGAGTGATGAAATTATTTAAACAAATGAACCCGTATGCCCCCTATTTGATTTCTTTCCTCTTTCCACTTTCCACAGATTAAAATGAACAGAAACATGAGTGGAGTTTATGGTCTTTATGAAAAAGTGATTTTCTCTGTGTCCTTAGGCAAAATGCCTTCAATTGACACAGGCTCCATCTGTACTCCAGGCAAAACTGCACGTTCTTCCTTTTTTAAATGTGTGTTTTTAAAATACCATTTGGCACCTACCCTACAAAGCTTAAAAATTAGATTTTGGAAAAAAAAATCACCCAAAATGTTGCCTCTCATATAGAGGCAAGCAAATTGGATTCATGTAAATGATCCTTAAGAAATGTCTTTAAGTCTGTATTCCAACAATTGCGTTTTTTAAAATACACATTGATTTGCTTTTAAAATTTAGCCTACTAATTTTTTTCTCCTGTATTAGAAAAGAAACTGCATTATGCAAGTATGTCTTGCATTGAGAAACTTAGTAAATAAAAACTCTTATTTGCATCATAGAAAAATTAGGGAGTCAGTATTTACCCTTTAAGATGATTTTCAAAAATAATCCAGAGTAAAATCCCTTTAAGGAGAAAACTTGCCAGGGGAACTAAAAACATAATTTTAATTTAATACAACTTTTCTGAAACTCATCTACTATGTATAGTAACAAAACAGTGAACATGAAAAAGTTGATAATATATCCTCCATTATATTCCCAACAGTATATGTATTTCTGTAAATATTTTGAGCTAAAGAGAGATGGAAGTATAACTAGCATGGATAGCCCTGGTGATTCAAGAAGCTGACCACATCCAGTGAAGACTGGTGAGACATTAATAATAGGGGTTGGTCTTGCTTTGGAAGATTTTATACTTTGTATTAGTGTTCTTTTCCCTATCACATATTGACTATTTACATTCTAAAACTTCTACTCTGTAAATTATTCAATAAATAGTGTTGTTTTGTGTTTACTGGATGACTATGAAAAAATAAAGCAGGATTCCTACTATATATCTTACTATATCAAAATTAAGTCTGTATGGATCAAAGATGTGAATGTAAAAAACATTTCTTTCCAAACGTACTGACCAAAAAAACAAACCAAGCCCCCCAAAAACAACAACAACAACAAAACAAACCATACACTTCTATTTCAGCAACATGAAAGCCTAGGTTTTTGGAGACTTCCTCATGGTTTAGAACATCTACAAGTTTGAATAAAAATTTAAAAATTTGTTTAACGCATGAATGAGCTTTAAGGAGATTAAAGAGAATTTCCAAAGCCCTTGAGGTCAGAATCAACAATAAGGAGAAATAATCTAGTATTAAATTCCTTACTCCTGGTAGCAAAAGCCTTGGTTTCATTGGGGCAGACATGAGATGTGAGGAAATAAAGCAGAATTAGAAGGTAAAGCAGAATTCTAGAATAAAGTTTCCCACAACCCAAAGGTTGACATCCTCATTAGATAATTAACGAACTTGCAATGAGAAGAAAGTCGTGGCCTGGCTCAGACTTGAGACAGTTGGAGCTGGAAAAGAGGGAGTATGGAAGGAAGGACCTCTCCTCTCACCAAATCCCTAACCATAGGCTCCCATTCACACTAGTTGGGAGAATAAAATTAACATGACTTGTACAACCTGCCCTTCCCATTTCCCAAAAAAGGCCTCTAGTCAAGATTTAGATGGAAATGATAAAATGTAGTTACTGGACTAAATAAAATTGTATTTAAATAATGACTAATCATATGAGGAAAAATAAAATTGTATTTTCCTACCTTATACCATATGCAAAATATCAATTCCTGATGGTTTAGACAAACTTTTCAAAACTTTAGCAAAAAATAAAAAGGAAGTATATATTTTTAACTTTTATCTAGAAGAGAATTTCTTAAACAAGGTATAAAATGTGCAAACCAAAAAAAGAAAGGTTGATAGATTTGATCATTAAAATTAAGAGCTGTTCATAAAAAAAAATACATGAAAAATGGCAATCTCTACATGGAGACTATGATGAGCTTAGAAGGGAGCCTTCCAATGGCTACCATAGAGCCCTTTCTTCAGGTCAATATGAGTCTCTCTACCTGTATTCTTCAAGTAGGGACATTCATTCGGTTATAATGCTACTATGCTCAGGCCATCTTATCTAAAATACTGTCATTAGAGTTGCTATAAATACAGCATATTTAAATTTCTGTGTAGCATTATATTGATCTCATTTAATTCTATGAGACAGTCTATGCGCTCTTTAAATATATCAGTATAGACAGTAGTTTGTGTGTGAGAGTGTGTATGTATTTTAATCTACATCTTAGCGTAGTTAATTACCTTAGATAATTGCCTTAATTAAAACGACCTGAAGGGTGGTCAATTAATAATCAAAGAATTCTAATTAGGAAAGCACTCTCCAAAAATGACTAGCTTTTGCTAGACCCTATTAGAATACAGTATTTCAGAAACAGTTCCTACAGAACTACTTTAGCTCTTTAGCTATCATGATTTCTGGTCCACACCAAAGATTTATTCCTTAGCATAAAAATGTTAGAAATCATTTTTTGGTGGTGAAATAAACAGTGTTCCAGGCACTGCACTGTCTATAAATATCATACAGACACCCCCCCCTTTACTAAAATAGCCCAATTGCTTCAAAAAAGAACCCCTAGATTTAGGATTCTGAAGAGAAGATGGTGTTACCTAGAATCTACTAGAAATTTAAGCTGAATTCTACCTCTAAACATTGTCCTATTAAACAATAGAGAATTAAAGAGAGGTGGGATTTTGTCACATTTACAGAATGGGTTAAAAGACTGTTTTTGTGCCTACCTATATGGCAGAATCCGACATATAGGTAGGCACAAAAACAGTCTGGCCTGAGTCTTGCTTTCATGGCAAAGTAGCATTTGGTAGAGAAATTTTGAGGAGGAAACTGATAGCCTTCTACCTGCAATGATTACAGCATCTACCATCTACCTGCCAGCTACCAAAAAGAACCCAATCATAATCCTCGAAGGATCTAGTATTTGTGAATGAGCAAATTGGCTTAGGTCCATTTGCCACAAGTAGGCATTATTATCCAATTTTAAAGAGGAGGTAAGATTTAGAGATGTTAAATCACTTCATCAAGTTTTCAAAATTAGTAAGTGGAGGAATTGAAATTTGAAAAGCAGATCTATACAATTCTATAACCTTTATTTCAAACCCTTAATCATTATATAATTATGAAACTCTGCCTCATTACTGGCCATCTGGCCATTTTTTACACTTTAGCCTATGCAGGCAGAGATTGGCTCTCAATCCATGGGTGAATCATAAGCACACCCATTGCAAGGTTTACCACCCAAGAATACGTATTCATCCTATTAAACTTCCTGTCCACAACACTACTCCCTTGACTTTGGGCACATTTCTCTGGCACATTTTGGGGTGTACAGGCGGTTCTAATGGACATGGAGGCCTTTTTTTTTTTTTTTTTAGCTGTATTGCCTCAGGAAGGCAGATGCAGGGCATCCTGAAATCCTCCTACTTCCCTAAGACACTCTTCTCCAGAGGATTCTGAATGGAATCCTGCAGAGAGAAAACTGTAGGAAGGGGCCAAGTTGCTAATCTTATTAAAATAGTCCAATTGTTTGAACTCAGATGCTTGACAGCATATGAAGATGCACTGATCAGTTTACAGGCATGTAATCCAATCTAGATAATGTTCTGCCTAAAAAGGGACTGCTTATACCCACTCTGGCAGCAGCCCAGGCTGGGAGCTTTCCGGTTAAAGCAGCAAGATGCCCAAGCCAGTAGACTCTGGGACTTCATCTCTGCTGGGTAGGGTAGCTGGCTTCTCCCCACATTTTGCTATTCCATACACGTGCATAGGCATGCCAGGATGGCATTGCCTTTCTGTTAATTTCAGCACTGCACATCTGACTTGTATTCTACTCAGCCCTTTATCCTTCCTCGTCACCCATACAAATGGCCCCAGAGCTCCCTGACTGGTGCCTGGTGTTGAGCAAAAGGATCCATCCACTTTGGGATTAATAATGTCTTAGTCCATTTGGCTCTCATAACAAAGTATCATAAACTGGGTAGCTTATAAGCAACAGAAATTTATTTCACACAGCTCTGGAGGCTGGGTGGTCCAAGATCAAGGCAGATTTGTTGGTATCTGGTGAGGGCCTGCCTTCTGGTTCATCAACGGTGCCACCTTGCTGTGTTCCCCCATGGCAAAGGGGTGACCAGAGTTATTAGCACCTTATAAGAGCACTAATTCATAATGAAGGATCTATGCTCATGACCTAACCAGTTCCCCACAGCTCCACCTCCTAATACCATCACCTATAGGGTTAGGTTTCAACATTAATTTTGAGGGGACACAAACATTCAGTCCATAGATAACAATAATAATAATACAACAATCATTTAGTAAATGTTTTCTCAGGAAGAAGCCTTTTTCCAATAACAGCTGATGTGAGGCTGCAAAGACCAAGATCCTGTGATTCAATCTGGGACAACTCTGAGGGCCTTTCCCAGCAACAGAGGTCTCCATAGGACAGCAAGGCCTGAGCTAGAACTACCTTGGAAGTCAGCTTCTCCCTTAGCACAATGCAGCCTTCCCCATTTCCTTATAGCTGTATTTCCCAAGAGCACTTTCTAATAAACCTTCTGCATGCAGCTCTCCATCTCAAAGTCTGTTTCCATAGAACTCAATCTAAGCTAGGACACATCTTTTCAAAGGACAGATCCATTGTGAGCTTAGCAAGTAGGATCCCTCTGTGTATGACAGGGGCTCAGGGAGCCATGGAGGCTCCAAGAGGTGGGACAGCTATGAGGCTGAGGCCCTGACAATTGGAAATGTTCATTAGTGAAACTATGCAATATAATTTCATAGAAGATTATTCTATCTGGAGGCTAACAGATGGCTCTGAAGCCAAATTCGGGACTCTAATTCAACAGAGAGATTCTGCTGATGTCACCAGCACTTGAGCTGTGTGTTCCAGTGTGGGCTTTTTAAGGGTTTTGGTTGTCTTTTTTATTTTTTCTTTCCACAAACAGCCATAGAGACTCGAGAGTTAATTCAGCCTTGTAGTCACTCCAAGGCCATCTGTTGTTCAAATTAAAATACATATTTTTAACTTTAACCTTTCAATCTCTAAAGTTTCAAACCTTTGCAATAGAAACAGTCATTTTGCAACAGTTTCTCAGCTTCCTGATTCAGTGACATCAATGAAAGGGGAATGTCAGTTTTGGAAACGTCAGTAAGGAACATTGGCAGGGCTGACATTGGTAAAGGGACACGGAGAATCTACCAGGTTATTTTCTGTTCTGGCATGACATGGTAACTAACGTGCTATGCTCTCGTTTGTTGGAGTCAATCGAAACTGATTAGATTTAATGAAGGATAATTTAAGAATTCACATTGCTTCTGAGGCATAAATAAATAAAAAAGGAGCTAGAAAAAAATGCTTCAGAATTTAGGCTTCTTTGTTAGTTCTATTAATCTGCTGGCATACTCTAATGTGGAAGCCAAAAAAACGTAACCAAAATGCTAATTTCTTTTGAATGATTTTTTTTTCTTATTTTAAAAGCCATGCACATTCATTGTAAAAAATAAGGAAAATGTGGAAAACTACAAAGATACTTATCCTGCTGTCTAGAGATTAATGCTTTTAACATCTTGGTGTATTACGTTCCCATTTATTTATTTTTATTATTTTAGAAGTAGAGTCTTGCTGTGTTGCCCAGGCAAGACTCAAACTCCTGGGCTCAAGCAATCCTCCCACCTCAGCATCTCAAGAAGCTTGGACTACAGGCATATACCACCCTGTCGGGCTGTGTTCCTATTTTTAGAGGTGAATTTAAATGTCACTTTTATGCAGAGATCGGGTCATTATAACCCATGCTGTGTTGTCCTTGATATTTGAATATGCGATTGCTAATCCCTAATTAAAAGGAGCATGTGTTTTGAATCTGTTTGATCTTATTTCTTCTTACCAAAATGTATGATTTTTTGTGCCATACACTTTATCTGTGACAAATGAATAAATTTGCTAAAACTATTTTAAACTACACAAATTAAAATGGTATATTACCCTTCTCAGTTCAAATCAACTCAACAACCCTTTTTAAATGATAGTTACTATGTATTCTGCTCCGTGCTAAGGAAAGTATAAGGATGAGGTTGCAACAAGGAGATACAACTGTGCAGACCACACAGTCCCAGACTCTAGAAGCTCATATTTTCTTATGAGCTTCATGCAACGAATATTATTGAACACCTACTATGTGCTGGCAATATGGTTGTGCATAATAAGGACATGGTCGCTACCTTCATGGGGCTTACCTTCTGATAGAGTAGATAGGCAAAAAGTAAATGAGATTATTTCATATAGTATGTCTTAATCATGTTTTTTATTTTCTATATCTTATGACATTTTGACATCTGAAAAATCTTGTTGTCTGGAAAGAGACTTTCCCTGCAACACTAGCCAATTCTTAGAGATAGTTAAGAGCTCAGGATTGTACCTTTCATATGCCAACCAACCAATCCAGAGTCTATATCTCCAACTACCCACTTTATCTAACTTTCACACACCAAGCTAATATTTTCCCTGCCCTAAATTATCCCAGAACCATGTACGAGGCAATTAGAGACCACCTCTATAGCCCAAAGCCCACTGAAATTATTAAAACTAGCCAATCCTAAAGTGTTTCTTCTGCCCTGTCTTAACTTTCCCGTGGAATCCCTGATAAAGACTGTAGCCTAGACTCTCCCCTTTCCTGCTTCTGCCTCCTACCAAAACCTGGTGCTTTCTCTGTGGCCCTGTGTAGCATGGTATATCCCCTTATCTTAGGAAATGTAAAGAAATAAGTCCTCTTCCAATGGCAGTGACCTCTCTGTGTTGTCACCTCTGTTAACTAAAATCACTGAGACACAGTGGTAAATACACCTCCACATCCATGCATTTCACATTCATGGATTCAACTGCCTGTGGATCAAAAATATTCAGGACAAAAAAGTTTCACAAAGTGCCAAAAAGCAAAACTCGAATTTGCCACATGCCAAGTACTACATTGAATTCAAGCAAATGACATCATGTGTAGGCATTGTATTAGGTATCATAAGTAATCTAGAGATGACGTAAAGTATACAGAAGATGTGTGTATGTTATATGCAAATACTATGCTATTTTACATAAAGGACTTGAGCATCCTAAGGTTTTAGTATCCTCCAGGGATCCTGGGACAAATCTCTTACAGATACCAAGGAAAGACTGTACAGTGAAGGCAAAAAAGAAAAAGCGGGGGGTGGGGGAGAGTGTGTTACAGAGAAAAGCTGAGAGCTGCTGCTTCAGAGGAGTGATAAGAAAATGCTTCTCTAAGGAGATGGTATTTTGGCTGAGACACATATGGTAGAAGGAGCAAGCCAAGCAAAGGATGTTCTAAGCAGAAGTAACAGCAAGTGCAAATATCCTGAGGCAAGACTAGCTTTGCTGGTTCAGTGAACAGGAAGGCCAGGTTGGCTGAAGCAGAGAGGGATGGAAAGAGATGGGAGAGGCAGACGGGGCAAAGTTCATGGAGGGCCTTGGAATAAAGCAAACCAGACACACATGCAAATAACCACGACGATGCATTGTGAACAGTACCTAATATTTGCACTCCTTTCAAAGTCTTTGGGGATACAATACTGGTGCATCCAAAAGTTTAAATCTCCGATGCAATTCCAGGAAATGTGGCACAGCAAAATTGGTAACATTTTGGGTAGATGTATTTGATAGCATTCATTAAACTGTACTCTGGCCTTTCTCCTACATTTCCTGTAAAGTGGGTTTTTGTAAATTGAAAGAAGACTGCTTTCATTCAGCAGTGTTGAGTGAAGTGATAAATGTTACACTGTGCATAATGTCAAAAACCTAGTGCAAGGTGCATATACCTTTGTGGTTTGTGGGTGGGGGTTGAGGGTGGTAATAAGTCGGGGGCAGGAAGAGGGTGGTTCTCCTTAATTAAGTTCTTTGTTGAAGCTCAGCTTACCAACTGTTGGGTTCAGAGCCTGCACATGACTCACGATTCACAAGCTGGGCCTGAATCTTGATTAGAATAAAAACTAGGTGGCTTAGACCTGACAGCTTTTTAAAGTCAGATGCAAGAAGATGCATTCACCTTTTCAGTTTGGTGTGACATAATTGTGATTTCATTTACCTGCCAAGTTGATAAAAATATTTAGTTTCTAGGTCCATTAAACAGACTCCAGGTATCATAGAGAAAGGATATTTTAAAATCCCCCTTTTCCCATAATGCAAAATATTTTCTTTTGAGTAAAGCTTGGGCTGCAGATTTACTCAAATGAAAGGGAGTGGGTGGAGAATAGTTTATTAACAACAATAACACGAGCCAAGCTTTAAGCTTAGGGCTGTACAACTTTATATTATTATTATTACAACCCTGTTCTGTAGCTACTATTATGTTCCCCACTTAATAGATGAGGAAACTGGGCTCAGAGAGTTTAAGTGACTTAGGCCAAGGCCAGAGAGGGAGTGTGGACCCAGATGCCTAGTGGACCTTGCATTCAACCCAGGTCTGTTTGGCTTCAGCCTGCATTTCTCACTGTACAACACCGTCTCCCAGGGGGCCATCTCACCATCTGTACAACCCGAGCAGGCCTACTCTACCTTTCATTGTCGTTGTCAAGAACAGGATACAAATGGTGGCTTGTGGAAGACTCTACACATGGCAATTTTAAATTAAGAAAATTAAAGGAAACCACATACTGGGCTGTACCCTAACTCACAGGCCTCACCTCAATGGCAAAGTGAATGACTTTCCTAGTGCTGAATAGGAAAGAACGTGCATCCTGTGAACATGAACTCTGCAGCGCCTCCTGGTGAGTTCTCCTTTTCATGGAACCAGGTTTGAAATACACATTTCAAGGTAAAGGAGTTTCCCATTTAGTAGATAAAGTAGCACCTTTAAAATGCCTGTGCCAAGGCCTAAACCAATAATATCATATATTTTCTCTATAACACATTCTCTCTATAACATATTCTCTCGATAATATATTCTATACATAATTCCCCCAATATGTTTCCCTAAGACAACAGTATATCAAGTAAATGTTAATTTTGTGTATATTTTTATTTATTCCACACATATTTCAAAAAGGAGACGAGGCACCTTAAAATATGCAAACAATTTAGCAGTATATAAACAATTACAAATAAGTTTTGAACTAATGCAAAGAAAATAGGAAAATAAAGTAGAAACACAGAGAGGTTATGTTACTTGATATCTGTGCTTTAAAGCCCTTTCTCCTTTCTAGACTTCATGTGCATTATCCCATTTGATTCTTGACACAACTCTATGAATTGGGAAGACTGGGTGTGGCATTATTAATCCAGTTTTACAGAGGAGAAGACTGAGGTTCTAAGAACTTCAATGATCTTCTCAAGGTGACAAAACTAGTTAAAAAAAAGGGGGGAGCTAACCTCAGATACAAGTTTTCCTAACTGCTAGCCCAGAGCTCAGTGAATTCTGATGCCCAAGTCTCCAGGGTGGGAGAGATCCCAGGGACAGTAGGAATGAATGCAAGTCAACAATATCTTGGCACATTTGGTTCTTCTTTGACCTGTCTTCCTGTCTTCAGGTGTCATTCAAAGCCCTCTTGTTGGCTTTGGTTTTTGGCTGCCCAAAAGTCTTTGCCAGAGCTGCTGCCCTCCTCCACTCCTCACCCAACCCTCATTAAGAGTTTCATTTGGAACTAACATAAACCACTTTTATATGGTTTGGCTACATCCCCTCCCAAATCTCATCATGAATTGTAATGGCAACTGTAATCCCCATGTGTTGAGGGAGGGAGGTGATTGGATCATGGAAGTGGTTTCCTCCCTGCTATTGTCATGATAGTGAGTGAGTTCTCATGAGATCTGATGGTTTTACAAGTGTTTGAAAGTCCCTCCTTTGTTCTTTTCTCTCCTGCCACCTTGTGAAGGAGGTGACTGCTTCCCCTCCCAGCATGATTATAGGTTTCCTGAGGCCTCCCCAGCCATGCGGAGCTGTGAGTCAATTAAAACTCTTTCCTTATAAATTACCCAGCATTGGGTAGTATCTTTATAGCAGTATGAAAACAGAAATACATACTCCTATGTCATGAAAGGACTCTTACGTCATGAAAGACACCCAATCCAGTATGCAGGTCCCTCGGTGCCAATTCTTGGCTAGGTGAGCACTGGCTGAACATGTACACTCAAGATTAGACATGTGGGCTGGGGTTGGTGGCTCACACCTGTAATCTCAGCGTTTTGGGAGGCTGAGGTGGGAGGATTGCTTGGGGTCAGGAGTTTAAGACCTGCCTGGGCAATGTAGTGAGACCCCTCATCTGTACAAAAAAAATTATAATTAGCCAGGTAGCATGGTGGCTCATGGCTGTAGTTCCAGCTACTCAGGAGGCAAGATGGGAGGATCACTTGAACCCAGGTGTTTGAGGCTGCAGTGGGCTATAATTGCATCACTGCATTCCAGCCTGCGCAATGGCGCAAGACCCTGTCTCAAAAAAAAAAAAAAAAAAAAAAGAAAAAAGATTAGATGTGATTGCTAAGACAAATTACAAGCCAAAAGTGATGATTATAGAGAAAGTTTTGGTCTCAATGAAGCAAAGATTTTTGTAACAACAAGGCTGTCCCAAACCAGAGTGGGTTACTCAAGTGAGGGGAGGCATGAGTGGGTCTTGAGCTCCCATCGCTGCAGTGCCTCCAGCAGAGTCTTGATGCCTGTGTATTAGGGACTGACAGTGCAGGGAGCACATGGGGAATCTGTGTTGATGTGCTACTATAGCCCCGTCTCACTCCACTCAGGTAACCATTTCAAAAGAGACTTTTGGCCTGAATGCCAATCAAGTGTCACTACACAAGGGAAAATTCTCCTGGTGTGCTGGGTATAAGGTCAGAAAGACTTTGATGTTCCTTAGTTATACCATAGAAGAAGCCATTATGCCCATGTAACCCTACCTCCTGGGACAACCAGGCTCTGTTTATAGGTTCTTTCCAAAACTTCTCTTTTTATATTGCTGTTTAAATGTTTTTCCCTAAAATCACTGAACTGTATCTCTCTATTTTAAAGCTTAAGGGCATTTTTCAGTGGATTTGAATACTGGGAAACTTTTTAGCATTAAGGCAGCCCTACATTTTAATCTACTCTGATCCCACAGTGGTTGTCTCCACCAAGAACAGCAGTTGAAGCTGGACTAGGAAGGAGGGGAAAAAAAGAGCAAATTTTCAGCCTGGGTGCCTCCTCCTAAAGTGGCTCTTTTCAGCATCTTCAGTGTAATATATGTTGAAAGTACTGTTATTTAAATGATCATTAAAAAGATGTTGGGGAAAGAAGAGTCAATGCAGGATCATAGAATATACAGATAAGATCACCAGAAAGATGGACACAGGGACACAATGTGTTCTGTGTTCCACATCACCCCCAGCCAAGGTGCAGGCATCCCCTACCTCCCCACCACATTCACCTCACCTACAGCTTAGAGCACAGTGTTACTTGTGCCACTGAACACACATGTCAAACATCTCCTTTGTGCTAACATGTGGTGGACGCTGTCTTTAAGGAGCTTAGTGTCATACTGAAGATGAAAACTATGAATGTATTTAAGCTGCACACTGTTAATAAAATAATTAAAGGCAGTTTACAGAGAAAACAAGGGCAACAACATAAAATTGGCTAATACAAAAATGGAAACCATAGATGAATAGATAAAACATGGAATATATATATCTATATCTATATATATAAATCAAATATTATTCAGCCTTAAAAGGAAGAAGGTTCTGACACATGCTACATGGGTATTGAGGACATTATCCTGAGTAAAATAAGCTAGACACAAAAGGGCAAATAAGGTACAATTTATCTTAAAAGAGGTATTTAGCGTAGTCAAATTCATAGAGACAGAAACTGGAATGGTGGTTGCCGTGGGCTTGGGAGAGAGGAGTATAAGGAGTTATTGTTTAATGGTTTGGAGTTTTCTCTTGGACAGATAAAAAAGTTCTGCAGGTAGATAGTGGTGATGATTGCACAACAATGTGACTGTACTTAATGTCACTAAACTGTATACCTAAAAATGGTTAAAAGGTCAATTATATGTTATGTATATTTTACAACAATAAAAAACACACTGGACTCCAAAGGTTTAGTACGAAGAAATGAAAAATATCTCATTAATACTTTTTTCTGCATTGATTGCAAGTTGAAACGATAACATTTGAATGTGGTGGGTTAAATTAAACATATTATTCTTAAATTTTTTAATGCAAACCATAGAGGAAGAATAATAAAAGCAAATAACTTCAAGGGGGCCAGCGTGTGCATACATATGTGAAGTGACAAGTAGTGTTTACAACAGGGGGTATGTTTGAGGCAACTAAGACTCTATGCCCAATCCTAATGCATTCAGATTAAAGTTTTAAGAAACCCCATGTATTAGTCTGTTCTCATGCTGCTAATAAAGACATACCCAGCTAGATAACTTATAAAGGAAAGAGGTTTCATGGACTTACAGTTCCACATGGCTGGGGAGGCCTGACAATCATGGTGGAAGACAAAGTCAAAGAGCAAAGGGACATCTTAAATGGCAGCAGGCAAAAGAGTTTATGCAAGGGAATGCCCCTCTATAAAACCATCAGATCTCCTGAGACTTATTTACTACCCCGAGAATGGTATGGGGGAAAGCACCACCATGATTTAACTATCCCCACCTGGCTCCACCCTCGACACATGGGGATTATTACAATTCAAGGTAAGATTTGGGTGGTGACACAGCCAAACCATATCATCCCACTTAAACAAACACAGCCTCAGTCTCAATGACCTAGAGGCAATAGTTACTGGCATCTGACATAGTATGTTACACATTTGCTAAGACGGTGCAAGTTTGGCTTAAGTTCTCTAGCAGCCAATGTGAAAAGAGAAATTTAGCCAGTTGCACAGTTCTCAAGGTAGTAAGATAAAAACCAAGCAGTTATTCAGAAGCACGTGTGCTATTGATATTGAGATAAAAAAGAAATATCTCCTGAGGGTCTTATAGAAAGAACACTGCAATGTAGTGAACAATATCCTTAGAGGTTGGGACAAAGTCCCATGGAATTTTTTCTCACCCCATCCGTCATTTGAGGCCCATTATTTCATGGAACAGTGTCACCAAAAAAAACAGTTCTGCCAGAGGCCAGAGGTCCAGTGGGAGACAAAGTAGTGCTGGACAAATGGTAGAGATGATGAGGAACGTGAGTGCTACTGTCATTCAAAGGTGGGCAGACGTCATGAGGGGCCATCTGCAAAGAAAGGCAGTGGGCTGAAGCTTTAGGAAAGGGAGGGTTTAGATTCTTGTCTGATCCATGATGGGCACACTGGAAGTATTTGTTGCATGAATGACTGTGTAGATGTCAGTCCATTCAGGATCCTATAACAAAATACCTTAGACTGGGCAATTTATAAACAACAGAAATTTATTTCTCACAGTTCTGGAGCCTGGGAAGTCCAAGATCATGGTGCAGCAGATTCAGTGTCTGCTTCATGAACTATGCTTTCTACCTGTGTCCTCATGTAGCAGAAGGAACAAGGGAGTCCATTAAAGGCTGTTTTATAAAGGTACTAATCTCATCCATGAGGGTGGAAACTGCATGATTTATTAACTTTCCAAAGGCTCCACCTCTTATTACTATCATATTTGTTTTCCAGTTCTAACATATGAATTTGGAGAAGACACCAACAAGCAGACCTTAGCAGTAGAGAAAAAAACACACAGGTATTTCAAGGCCTAAAAGATAAAAAGAGTATTTGGGAGGGCAATCTGACTGAAGGATATCAGTCAGGATGTTAATAGCAAGTGATAAAAATCTAACTTGACCTTTTTTTTTTTAAATGGAAGTGTATACCATTCAGGATAGGCATGGGCAAAGACTTCATGACTAAAACACCAAAAGCAATGGCAATGAAAGCCAAAATTAACAAATGGGATCTAATTAAACTTAAGAGCTTCTGCACAGCAAAAGAAACTATCATCAGAGTGAATAAGCAACCTACAAAATGGGAAAAAAATTTTTTGCAATCTATCCATCTGACAAAGGGCTAATATCCAGAATCTACAAAGAACATAAACAAATTTACAAGAAAAAAAAAATCCCATCAAAAAAGTGGGCAAAGGATATGAACAGACACTTCTCAAATGAAGACATCTATGCAGCCAAAAAACATGAAAAAAACTTCATCATCACTAGTCATTAGAGAAATGCAAATCAAAACCACATTGAGATACCATGTCACCCCAGTTAGAATGGTGATCATTAAAAAGTCAGGAGAAACAACGGATGCTGGAGAGGATGTAGAGAAATAGGAGTGCTTTTACACTGTTGATGGGAGTGTAAATTAGTTCAACCATTGTGGAAGACAGTGTGGCGATTCCTCAAGGATCTATAACCAGAAATACCATTTGACCCAGCAATCCCATTACTGGGTATATGCCCAAAGGATTATAAATCATTCTACTATAAAGACACATGCACATGTATGTTTATTGCAGCACCATTCACAATAGCAAAGACTTGGAACCAACCCAAATGCCCATCAATGATAGACTGGATAAAGAAAATGTGGCACATCTACACCATGGAATACTATGTAGCCATAAAAAGGATGAGTTTATGTCCTTTGCAGGGACATGAATGAAGCTGGAAACCATCATTCTCAGCAAACTGACACAAGAACAGAAAACCAAACATCTCATGTTCTCACTCATAAGTGGGAATTGAACAATGAGAGCACATGGACACAGGGAGGGGAACATCACACACTGGGGCCTGTCAGGGGGTGGGGGTGCTAGGGGAGGAATAGCATTAGAAGAAATACCTAATGTAGATGATGGGTTGATGGATGCAGCAAACCATTATGGCACGTGTATACCTATGTAACAAACCTTATGTTCTGCACATGTATCCCAGAGCTTAAGTATAATAATTTTTAAAAGCAGAAAGCCAAAAACAAACAAAAAACCCAGAAATGTATTGGAAGCATATTGGAGTATCTCACATCATTAAAAGAATTAAGTTGAAGATCAAATATGTTGAAGGCAGGGTAAAGGTGGGCCAACATGGTGGACATGGAGATGTGCTGCTCAGATCCCCTTTCACAGAACAATGTGTTTTCCCAGATGCTGGCCATGTGGTCAGCTGGCAGCTTCAGCTGTCATTTACTTCAGTTTTCCTCAGCTGCCGAGAGTTATCTTGTCCAAGAACTTGCCCTTTCCTGGGTAGCCCATATCCAATTACTAATCGCTGTGGAAGAATAAAGGCCAGGACATCTCAGCCCATGCAGAACAATTTCAATGGGCCATTTATGCTCAAGAATTCTCTGTGGAGTTGGCCTTGTCAGACTTGCATTGAGTTTAGTTTCTCCCTCTACTCAATCTTACTTTCTCTTCCTCCTTTCCATAAGTGTTGTCTCCTAATAAATATCCTGCACCCTGAATTCTATCTCAGGGACTGTTTCAGTAGAACCCAACCTTCGATAGCCTAAGAAATGAATTCAAATGCCAGCAGGATGCTCTCTCAGTCTGTCATATCTCATTATTTCTGGATGTTTGCTTCTGATTCTTCCACTCCAGATTGCTTCTCCAAACATTGGGAAATCTGATCATGAAGAGTTTCTCTTACTATCAGCCACAGGGGAAAAAATGTTAGCCACAGAAATGATCAGATTGTTATTGTTTGCCTTCTGATAAAAAACTGTTTTAAATCCCAGGAAAGGATAATAAAGAGCCCAGCTGGGGTCAGGTACCTACCCAAAAACAAACTCAAACCTGATGTCAAGACATTACAATTAGCCAGGCTTGGTTCAAAACCTGTTTCTCAGGAATGGGATCATATAGTAACAAATATGGCAGCCGCACACACCCATGGGGTTTTGGAGAGGATTGCTGGGCCAAACACACAGACACACACAGACACACACACACACACACACAGTCTCTGTATTTTGGGAAGTACTAGCAGTTTCCTTTGAAAGATTAATTTAGGATTTTGTATGTCAGGTGTGCGAGTTAAAATGTTTTTAGTTAATTGGTTTTCAAACAAATATTGGAACAAGATTCTTTTTCAGACAAAACTTACTCAAAACACTTACACAATAAGCAGACAATAATGAAGCTGCTGATTTGAGAGGAAGTGAGAGCCTCAGAATCCTATTTCTTGTCTTTATCTAATTCCATTTCCCAGCAATCAATGAGTACCCTCATTCACTCATTCAACAAATAGTCATTGAACACTTCTTCTGCCTCCACAGCATGCTAAGTTGAGTAAAAACAAACATAATCTCTATTTCTGGAGCATACTATATATGGACCTAGGACATAGTTTGAAACCCACTATTTTGAGTAATACTGGGGGGTGGGGGTTGGGAGAATGACAATAAAGGATTAAGATAGAAGAGTAATGTTTTAGAAATACTGACCTGGTGGTTTTAGATGCTGTCAACTTGATTTGGAGAATACTAGTCATGGTGATTAATTGGAAAACTATTGAAATAGCCAAGACATGAAATGTGTGGTCCAAACTAGAGAAAAGGCAGAGGAAATGAAAAGGAAGAGTGCATACAAGAAATATAAGGTAAGAAAAATTGATGAGTCTTGGTGACAACCTCTTAATGGATCTGGCTAGTGTCTATTAATGCATGATATTAAAACAATCCCACATACATTTAGAGGCACTAAGTCTCCCCTCCCGCTTTTCCCACTCAATCAAATTTGCAATATATTCCAATCCACATCACTGCACTTACATATTAATCATTCATGCATTCTTGACAGCCCATTTCAGTCCTATTCCTTCAGCACCCGGACCACTCACACATATTTCTTATGGTTCCAAGTACAACAGTCTCTCCTAGCTGATGGCAGCCCATGACATTCCTCATGTCCTCTTTGTATATAACTATAATCAATATTAAATTCCTAAAAGTTTACAGTTCAACTAACATCAAATACTCCTTTAACCAAGATACCATTCTCTGGCTTCTCAGGGACTTGTTTTATGTAATATCAAAAAAAAATATTTTAATTTCCCTTTACTTATTTTAAGTTCATGTATAGTTCAATGTGTGGTTACATGAGATAAGGTATATTTTTCTGGCCTTGATAATGACTCAGTACTTTTGAAGCATCTTGGGCAGAAGATGCTTGCACAACTACCACCTTGTATATTCACTTTGCAATTTAGATTTTCTAAGAATTTTGCAAGATTATCTCTAGAAAGATCCTTCTGAATTATTGCTCCCCACTCACCTATCACAGTTGAGGGAAACTGAAGAGACTACATGCTGGACTTGTAAGTTTCAGCCTTGTGTTTTTTTGCTACTAGATGATACAAGAAAAGGTAGGAGCACATGTACGTTATGACAACTCACCATAAAGGAGCAGGGTAATTTTTATTGGCCGCTGAAATCCTATTCACTGCCAAATCACTGGGGGCAAATATTTAAACTTAATTTCTGTGTCAGTGCCTTTTTCTTTGTGTATTGGAGTTTTGTGTGCATATTTCTAAGTATCTACCTAGGCTACAGGCTACTTGAACACAGAGACTGTTTATTGCATATTCTAATATCTCATACACTACTGTATTGGGCACACAGATTGTAGGCCACATTTCATTTATTTATTCATCTCGCAAAAATTTATTGAGTACTTACTATATACCAGGCACTGTTCTAGGTGCTCGGGTTACAGAAATTAAGGAAAACAAAGTCCCTACCCTCATGGGGCATACTGCATAAAAGGAAAACTAGAAATTGAACAAGGAGGATCTAGTAGAAAAGATAATATTCAACAACTAAGAAGTATGATGAGGTTTATAAAAGGGAAGTGCAAAGTCTAAAAGAACAACTGTCAAGAGGTTACCATCCCTCCCTCACTTATCTTCTAAACATCCCCCCTCCCCGCCTCACCCCTTTCTGGATCCGTGAGTGAAACTGGCATAAGGGACACAAAGCATGAGTGTCACCATTCTGTGACTTCTGTGTCACTTGGGGCCTCTATTGGTTAACATAATTTGGTACCTCAGAGCAAGTGGTATTGGTGACTCAAGCACAAGATTGATAGTAGCTCCTAGGAGGGAACAACTGAGAATGACAAATCTACATTCATTCATTCATTTATTCAGCAAACATTTATTGAGCATTTATTCTGTGCCAGGTACTATGAGCAAAACAGTAACTGCCATCATTGGAATACTCATGTGCTGGGAAAGATGTATTTTAAGCAAAGGATCATACAAATAAATGTAAAATAAGTCCTACATGATGCTCTAGAGGGTTCAGAGTATATATAATGGAGTGATTTGACTTCTGTAATAAATTCAACACAAGTAACCCATGATCTCACAATCCCAAAGCTTGAACCCTCAATGTGTATGTCACACTGAAAAGTCAGCAAGTGTATGATTGCCTCCAGGCCATTTTCTTTCATACTTAGACAACTCTGATTATTTTTATTAGACTTTAAGTTCTGGAGTACATGTGCAGAACATACAGGTTTGTTACATAGGTATACATGTGCCATGGTGGTTTGCTACACCCATCAACCCATCATCTACATTAGGTATTTCTCCTAACATTACCTCTTCCTCCACCTCCACTCCCCAACAGGTCCTGGTGTGTGATGTTCCTCTCCCTGTGTCCATGTGCTCTCATTGTTCAACTCCCACCTATGAGTGAGAACATGCAATACAACTCTGATTACTAAAAAGCTCTTCTATGGAAACTGAGTTGGCATTCTACACAACATCATTGTTCTAACCACAGGAATCACACACAAAAAGCTGACATAACTTTATTTTCAAATGTTAAAAAACAACTAGCAAAACTTTCCCCATCCCAACCCTGGATTTCAAACCTTCCATTCCATGGCACGCTTATAAGTTCCCATCCCATCTTTGTCGCTTACCTTTGGACTTGTTGTATAGTCCAAGGGAAATGGAAAACACTGCATATTGTTTTCATACTCATGGAAAACATTGCATATTGATCCCTATGTACTTTGCTGCTATGCCCAGATGAAGTCTTGTAATCAATTTCAGCACAGCTCTCTAGCTCTGGTCAATCAATTAGTGTTAAAAAGAGGTGAAATCTTTTTGCTATCCAAGCTTAGCCATGTCCCTCTAAAAGTGGGACTAAATACCAGGCTCAAGCACTGAGTTCTAATACTGGATCTAAGCTAACCATCATTGTAGCCTCATTCTGAAGAATTTAAATTTTATTATCAATGCTTCCTTCCCTAGATGTTCCATTACGTGGCATGCTCTTGCAAATAATATGTGGAGTGGAGACATCCAGACAAGTGAATTTATATCCTCCCTTCACTATTGACCACTTTCTATTTATTTAATACTTAAGGCTCATTATAACCGTTTGTAAAATGTAGCTAACAATGCCTACTTTGCAGAGTGGTTGTGAAGATCTGTGAGACAATGTAAGTAGATTTACCAGATCCTTGATTCATTTTCTAGTGTATTTTCTTTCTTGACCACTTATGGTTTAGGACAGTCTTTTCCTAGTTCTAGATCAACCAAAAGACTCCACACAAAAAAATTTAAATTACTCTAGAAAAACTAAAAAAAAAAAAAAAAAAAAAAAAGAAAGGGAAAAAGAGAAATATTCTGTTCTTGGTTTAGGTAAGCCGACAGTATAAAGATGCCAGTTTTCTCACTGTTGAAAGAAATCATAGATTACACAAACAAATGGAAAAACATTCCAACTTCATGGATTGGAAGAATATTGATAAAATGGCCATACAGCTCAAAGCAATCTATAGATTCAACACTTATTCCTATCAAACTACCAATGTAATTTTTCATAGAATTAGAAAAGACTATTCTAAAATTCATGTGGAATTATGAAAGAGCCCAAATAACCAAAGCAATCCTGAGCAAAAAAGAACAAAGCCAGAGGCATCACATAATCTGACTTGAAACTATACTATAAGGCTACAGTAAGTAACCAAAGCAGCATTGCACTGGTACAAAAACAGACACATAGACCAATGGAACAGAATAGAGAACCCAGAAATAAAGCTGCACACCTACAGCCATCTGATCTTTAACAAAATCAACAAAAATAAGCAGCAGAGAAAGAACTTCCTATTCAATAAAATGTGCTGCTATAGCTAGCTAGCCATATGCAGAAGAATAAAACCAGACAGCTACCTTTCACCATTTATAAAAATTAACTCAAGATGAATTAAAGATTTAAATGTTAGACCTCAAACTCTAAGAATCCTAGAAGAAAATCTAGAAAACACCATTCTGGACATCAGCACTGTGGAAAGAATTTATGACCTAGTCTTCAAAAGCAATTGCAACAAAAACAAAAACCGCTAAGTGTGACCTAATTAAACTAAAGAGGTTCGGCACAGCAAAAGAAACTAGAGAAAATATCCACAAACTATGTATCCAACAAATGTCTAATTTCCAGAATCTATAAGGAACCTAAAAACTCAATAAGGAAAAAAAACTCATTAAAAAGTGGGCAAAAGACATGGATATTTCTCAAAAAAAAAAAGACATACAAGTGTCCAACAAATATATAGGAAAATTCTCCACATCAGTAATCATCAGATTTATGCAAATCAAAACCACAATGAGATACCATGTCACACCAGTCAAAATGGCTATCATTAAAAAGTGAAAAAAACAACAGATGCTGGCAGGGCTATGGAGAAAAGGGAATGCTTACACACTGTTGACGAGAATGTAAATTAGTTCAGCCACTGTGGAAAGCAGTTTGGAGATTTTTCTTTTTTTAATATGGAATCTTACTCTTTCCCTCAGGGTGGAGTGCAGTAGCGAGGTCTTGGCTCATTACAACCTCCCAGGTTCAAGCGATTCTCCTGCCTCAGCCTCCTGAGTAGCTGGGATTACAGGCATGTGCCACCACACCCAGCTATTTTTTGTATTTTTAGTAGAGAGGGGGTTTTGCTATGTTGGCCAGGCTGGTCTGGAACTCCTGACCTCAAGTGATCCGCCTGCCTCAGCCTCCCAAAGTGCTGAAATTATAGGTGTCAGCCACTGTGCCCAGCCGAGATTTTTCAAAAAACTTAAAACGGAACTACTCATCAACTCAGCAATGCCATTACTAGGTATGTATTTGTAAGAAAATAAATCATTCTACCAAAAAGACACATGAACTTATGTGTTCATTGCAACACTATTCATAATAGCAAAGACATGGAATCAATCTAGGTGCCCATCCACACTGAATTAGATAAAGAAAATATAGTACATATATACCATGGAATACTACACAGTCATAAAAGGAATGAAATCTTGTCCTTTGCAGCCACATGGATACACTAGAGGCCATAATTTCAAGACAATTAACGCAGGAACAGAAAACAAAATACCACATTCTCACTTATAAGTGGGAGCAAAATACTGGATACGCATAGACATAAAGATGACAAGCATAGATACTGGAGACTACTAGAGGGGCTGGGGAATGAGTGGGGCAAGGGGTGAAAAGCTAATTGTTAGGTACCCTGCTCACTATCTGGGTAATGGGATCATTCCAATCTTAAACCTCCACATCACGTAATATACTCATGTAACAAGCTGCACATATACCCCTAAATCTAAAATAAAAGTTGTTATTAATTTTTTAGATGTCAGTTTTCTATGTTAAAGTTATAAATTTAGTATAATCCTCATATAAATACCAACAAATTACGTTGTAGAGTTAGACAAGTGTATCAAAATTTATATGGAGAAATAAACGTAAAAATAGCTCAGAAACACTGAAAAAAAAACTACAAGAACTAGCCTTACTAGATATTAAAATAAGTATAAAGCTTTCATAATTAAAATGTCTTGGTATTGGTACATGAATAGACAAATAAAGCAGTGAAATCTAATAGAAAGTCCTGAGCTAAATTCAAAAATATGAGAACTTTGTATATAAAAAAGAAGACATCTCAAATCACTAGGGTAAAGATGGACACTTTTAAACAAATGATCCTGGGTAGCCATTTGAAGAAAGATAAAATTCGATCCATCTCTCACATCATCCATATTAATAAACTTCAAATAAATTAAGGATCTAAATATTTAAAAATAAAACTAAAATTTCTACAAGAAACTATGGGTAAACTAATTTCTAATCTCAGGGTAGGGATAAGATTTCTAAGGATGACTCAAAATCCCAAGACAAAAAAAAAAGCAATAAAAATTAAAAAAAAAAAATCAGAGGCAATAAAAAACAAAATTGATAAATTTTGCTACTTAAAAATAAAAAATATTTTACATAACAAAAGCACCACAAAGAGGGTCAAAAAGCAACTGGTAAAACTGAGAGAAAAGATTTACAACATATATCATAGACAAAGGACTAATAGTTTTAATACATGAAGAACTCTTAATAACTGAGGTATAAAAGAGAGAAAACTCAATTTAAAAAAACAGGAAGCCAGGTGTAGTGGGTCATGCCTGTAATCCCAGCACTTTGGGAGGCCAAGGAAGGAGGATTGCTTGAGGCCAGGAATTCAAGACCAGACTGGGCAAAATAGTGGGACCCCCCCCCATCTCTACCAAAAAAATAATAATGATAACAGAATGGTGGCATGTCCCTGTAGTTTCAGCCACTCGAGAAGCTAAGGCAAAAGGATCACTTGAACCCAGGAGTTGGAGGCTGCCATGAGCCATGATCACACCAGTACATTCCAGCCTGGGCAACAGAGAAACTCTGTCTCAAAAAAAAAAAAAATTTAAATTTAAAAATATATATAAAAATGGGAAAAGACATGAATGGGCAAGTCAGAAAACCTGGACATTAAAAATAGCCTTTGGATATATGGGAAAATGCTCAAATTCTTTCATAATTAGAGAAATACAAATTAAAACAACACTAATATCATTTCTCACCAGACTAGCAAAAGTTTAAAAACTTGACAACACATTCTGTTGGTGATGGTTTGAGGAAAAAGTCATTTTTATGGGTTTTATGTACCAATTATGTAAATGGTACAACCCTTCTCGAAATAAATTTGGCAATACCTAACAAAACTACATACATTTTTACCTTTCAACCCAGCAATCTCACTTCTAGGAATCTACCCCAAAGATATACTTTCAGCAACACATTAATACATATATACAAGGTTATTCATTGCAGCTTTGTTTGTAGCTGTACAATACAGGAAGTGACCCAAATGCCCATATATGGTAAAGTGGTTGAATAAACTATGGTACATTCATACCATGGAATACTATGTAGTGGCAAAAAAGAATGAGGAAGATCTCTGTGAACAGGCATGGCATGATTTCCAGGACATACTGTTAAATGAAAAAAGCAAGGCCCAAAAGAATATCTGTAGGACATAAGAAGATAGGAAATACAAAGGTGTCTACTTTTTTGTGCAAAAGATCTAAAAAGAGGGATAAATAGAAGCTAAATAGTGTGGTTACCTAAGGAAGCAAGTGAAAAAGAGGAGAAAAGAGGTGAGAATGGAAACAGAGTTTCAGCGATGAGGAGGGAGTCACACTTCCCCAAGTACATATTTTTGTATAGCTCTGACTCTTAGAACCACAGTAATGTTTCATAAACCCTTCACATATCCTCAAAATAAACAAAAACTTAAAATCAACCAGGACACAAGGAAAGGAGAACCCAGAAATGAGTAGAAACACTAACAAATGAACCTAATTGTACTACAAATGAATAACATTACCACACTGAAATGGATGGGTAAGAAAAAGAATTAACCTAAGTAAGTATGGAAGATAGTGTCTTAATAGGCTACTGTGTGGCTAAAAAAATTTTTTTTTGGCTAACTGATCAGACACCAACTTAATCAACTGATCAAGATAAACATCACCAGCAGTAAGACACATTAATATCATTACTGCTGGATAATGATACCATGAGAAAGATACAGGAGCATTTTTGTAGTACTCTTGCCAAAAACACATGGCCTCAATCTAATCATGAGAAAACACTCCAAATTAAATGACATTCTACCAATTAACTGACTGGTACTTATTAAAAGTGTGAATATCACACATACAAAAAAAGAAAAAAAAACAAGGAAAGACTGAGGAGCTATTATAGACTGAAAGAAACTAAGGAGAAAAAACAAATAAATGCAATCTGGGATCATTGTCAGCATCCTACTACAAAAAAACAGGCATTAATGGAAACATTGATAAAATTCAAACAAGATATGTTGTTTAGCTGTCAATATTTTATCAATGTTAATATCCTGTTCCTGATCATTTTATTATGCTTATGTAAGATGTTAACTTTAAGGAACATAAGGTAAGGACTATAAGGAATTCTGTACTATTTTGCAACTATTTCATAAGTCTAAAATTGGTTTAAAATTTAAAAAGTATTTTTAAAAGACTTCAATGGGAAGTAGACAGGGCCGTTAGGTCTTATGATATTGGGAATCCCCAGAAGAGCAGATATTCCAGTCCTTGAAAGTCTGTAGCCTATTGGGCCATTCGTATAAGAGCCCTGCAGCCGAGGAATTATTATTACTATTTTATTTTATTTTATTTTTTATTTATTATTTTTTTTGAGACAGAGTCTCGCTCTGTTGCCAGGCACCAGGCTAGAGTGCAGTGGCACAATCTCGGCTCACTGCAACCTCCACCTCCCCAAGTTCAAGCAATTCTCCTGCCTCAGTCTCCCGAGTAGCTGGGACTACAGACATGCACCACCACATCCAGCTAATTTTTATATTTTAGTAGGGATGGGGTTTCACTATGTTGGCCAGGATGGTCTCGATTTCTTGACCTCATGATCCGCCCACCTTGGCCTCCCAAAGTGCTGGGATTAAAGGCGTGAGCCACCGCTCCCAGCCAAGTTCAGGAATTATTTTAACCTCACCGTTAGAGTTGAGGTAATGCTCTTCAACCCCATGGCCTGTATCCCATACTGGTGGGGAGGGGGTTGGTTAATAACTTCTGGTATATTTGTACACTGAAATGCCAAAGACCAATTAAAAATAATGTTGTAAACTATTTAATGATATTCCATATTATGTTTTCCAGAAATTAAATAGGTTAATAAGATAGAGAAAGACATTCAGGGAGAGAAAATTTGGAAAAATACTCTCCAAAATGTTAATAGTAGTTACCACTGATTGGTGGACATATATCCTTTGCTAAATTTAAAAAACGTTATTTTTAAATTAAGCAGGGAAAATTCTGGTTTTTTAAAATGGTAGAGAAAAAATATCTGTCTCCTCTCTCTTCTCCAAAGTCACTCTGCAACAACCAGAAGGAAAACAGAATAAAAGTTCTATCCTTGAGGAAACTAGGAAATAACTGTAAATCTGAGCAATGCTATTCAAGGAAGGGGTTGCCTAATGTAGAGTCTATTGCAAAGAGCCCAGTGGTAAGAGCTCATTAAGTTGGCCAACGGGAAGACAAAACCAGTTCCCAAGGGAAAATGCAAAGCTCAGACAAGCCTGCAGAGCACGTGTTCTTCTAAGAAGTGGGACAACTTTAACACCCCATTGTCAATATTAGACAGATCAATGAGACAGAAAATTAACAAGGATATCCAGGACTTGAACTCAGACCGGACCAAGCAAACCTAATAGATATTTACAGAACTCTCCACCCCAAACCCACAGAATATACATTCTTCTCAGCACCACATCACACCTACTCTAAAACTGACCACATAATTGGAAGTAAATCACTCCTCAGCAAATGCAAAAGAATGGAAATCATAACAAACAGTCTCTCAGACCACAGTGCAATCAAGTTAGAACTCAGAATTCAGAAACTAACTCAGAACCGCATAGCTTCATAGAAACTGAACAACTGGCTCTTGAATGTTGACTGGATAAACAATGAAATGAAGGCAGAAATAAAGATGTTCTTCAAAACCAACGAGAACGAAGACACAACATATCAGAATCTCTGGGACACATTTAAAGCAGTGTCTAGAGGAAAATATATAGCAATAAATGCCCATATGAGAAGCAAGGAGAGATCTAAAATTGACACCCTATCATCAAAATTGACACCCTATCATCAAAATTGAAAGAGCTAGAGGACCAAGATCAAAAAAACTCAAAACCTAGCAGAAGACAAGAAATAACTAAGATCAGAGCAGAACTGAAGAAGATAGAGACACAAAAAAACCCTTCAAAAAAATCAATAAATCCAGGAGCTGGTTTTTCTAAAAGATCAACAAAATAGACCACTATCCAGATTAATAAAAAAGAAGAGAATAATCAAATAGATGCAATAAAAAACGATAAAGGGTATATCTCCACAGATTCCACAGAAATTCAAACCACCATCAGAGATTATTACAAACAACTCTATGCACATCAACTAGTAAACCTGGAAGAAATGGATAAATTCCTGGACACCTGCATCTTCCCAAGCCTAAACCAGGAAGAAGTCGAAACCCTGAGTAGACCAATAATGAGGTCCAAAGTTGAGGCAGCAATTAAGAACCTACCACCCAAAAAAAAGCCCAGGTCAAGATGGGTTCACAGCCAAATTCTACTAGACATACAAAGAGGAGCTGGTACCATTCCTTCTGAAACTATTCCAAACAATCCAGAAAGAGGGAATCCTTCCCAAATCATTTTATGAGACCAACATCATCCTGATACCAAAACCCAGCAGAGACTTAGCAAGAAAAGAAAACTTCAGGCCAATATCCATGATGAACATAGATGCAAAAATCTTCAATAAAATAATGGCAAACCAATTGCAACAGCACATCAAAAAGCTTACTCACCATGATCAAGTAGGATTCATCCCGGGGATGCAAGGCTGGTTCAACATATGCAAGTCTATAAATGTAATTCACCACATAAACAGAACCAAAGACAAAAACCACATGGTTATCTCAATTGATGCAGAGAAGGCCTTTGACAAAATTCAACAGCCCTTTATGCAAAAAACCCTCAATAAACTAGGTATTGACGGAACGTATCTCAAAATAATAAAAGCTATTTATGACAAACAAACAGCCAATATCATACTGAATGGGCAAAAACTGGAAGCATTCTCTTTGAAATCTGGCACTAGACAAGGATGCCCTCTCTCACCACTCCTTTACAATATAGTACTGGAAGTTCTAGCCAGAGCAATCAGACAAGAAAAAGAAATAAAGGGTATTCAATTAGGAAAGGAGGAAATCAAATTGTCTCTATTTGCAGACGATATGACTATATATCTAGAAGACCCCATCGCCTCAGCCCAAAATCTTCTGAAACAGATAAGCAATTTCAGCAAAGTCTCAGGATACAAAATTAATATGCAAAAATCACAAGCATTCCTATACACCAATAACAGACTTAAAGAGAGCCAAATCAAGAAGAAACTGCCATTCACAATTGCTACAAAGAGAATAAAATACCTAGGAATACAACTAACAAAGAATGTAAAGGACCTCTTCAAGGAGAACTACAAACCATTGCTCAAAGAAATAAAAGAGGACATAAAACAGATGGAGAAACAGTCCATGCTCATGGTTAGGAAGAATCAATATCGTGAAAATGGCCATACTGCCCAAAGTAATTTACAGATTCAATGCTATCCCCATCAAGCTACCAATGACCTTCTTCACAGAACTGGAAAAAACCACCTTAAACTTCATATGGAACCAAAAGAATGCCGGCATAGCCAAGTCAATTCTAAGCAAAAAGAACAAAGCTGGAGGCATCGCACTACCGGACTACAAACTATACTACAAGTATACTACAGTAATCAAAACAGCATGGTACTGGTACAAAAATAGAGATATAGACCAATGGAACAGAACGGAGGCCTCGGAGGCAACACAACACATCTACAACCATCTGATCTCTTTGACAAACCTGACAAAAACAAGCAATGGGGAAAGGATTCCCTGTTTAATAAATGGTGTTAGGAAAACTGGCTAGCCATGTGCAGAAAGCAGAAACTGGACCTCTTCCTGATACCTTACACTAAAATTAACTCCAGATGGATTAAAGACTTAAACATAAAACCTAACACCATAAAAACCCAAGAAGAAAACCTAGGCAAAAGCATTCAAGACATAGGCATAGGCAAGGACTTCATGACCAAAACACCAAAAGCATTGGCAACAAAAGCCAAAATAGACAAATGGGACCTAATCAAACGCCACAGCTTCTGCACGGCAAAAGAAACAGTCATTAGAGTGAATCAGCAACCATCAGAATGGGAAAAAATTTTTGCAGTCTACCCATCTGACAAAGGGCTGATATCCAGAATCTACAAAGAACTAAAACAGATTTACAAGAAAAAAACAAACAAGCTCATTCAAAAGTGGGGAAAGGACATGAACAGACACTTTACAAAAGAAGACATACATGAGGCCAACAAACATACGAAAAAATGCTCATCATCACTGGTCGTTAGAGAAATGCAAATCAAAACTACATTGAGATACCATCTCACGCCAGTTAGAATGGTGATCATTAAAAAATCTGGAGACAACAGATGCTGGAGAGGATGTGGAGAAATAGCAACACTTTTACACTGTTGGTGGGAGTGTAAATTATTAGTTCAACCATTGTGGAAGACAGTGTGGCGATTCCTCAAGGACCTAGAAATAGAAATTCCATTTGACCCAGCAATCCCATTACTGGGTACATATCCAAAGGATGATAAATTGTTCTACTATAAGGACACATGCACACGAATGTTCATTGCAGCACTGTTCACAATAGCAAAGGCCTGGAACCAACCCAAATGCCCAATGATAGACTGGACAGGGAAAATATGGCACATATACACCATGGAATACTATGTAGCCACAAAAACGATGAGTTCGTGTCCTTTGTAGGGACATGGATGAACCTGGGAACCATCATTCTCAGCAAACTGACACAAGAACAGAAAATCAAACACCGCATGTTCTCACTCATAGGCGGGTGTTGAGCATTGATAACACATGGACACAGGGAGGGGAGCATCACACCCTGGGGTCTGTAGGGGGGAAACAGGGGAGGGACAGTGGGGGGTGGGGAGTTGGGGAGAGACAGCATGGGGAGAAATGCCATATATAGGTGATGGGGAGGAAGGCAGCAAATCACACTGCCATGTGTGTACCTATGCAACAGTCTTGCACGTTCTTCATATGTACCCCAAAACCTAAAAGGCAACAAAAAAAAAAAAGAAGTGGGACAGCAACCACCGATTCTTGTCTGAACAATGGCGTTGGAATATGCAGACTTAGAGGAGAAACTTCTTTGGTGCTTGTTTGGCACCTTAGAGAAGTAGGGAAACTGGGACTGAAACCAGAATCACACAGACATGACATTTCAACAGGAAGCAAGTTATTGGGGGGATGAGGCAGATAGAGGAAGATCCTGAACTCCAAGCTGGCACTTTAGGTAAGCAGTGAAAAAATAAAGGCAAAGCGATTCTCTTGCACACCCACATACTCACACTCACACAACTCTGTGTTATAAAAAGCTTTATTACCATATCAGTTAAGATGAAGTTCAGCTATGTAACAAAAAAAACAAAAAACTTTAACATCATTATTTTTCTCTCATTTAAAAGAATTTCAAATGTTCTAAAATTGATTGTAATGATGGTTGCACAACTCTGTGAACAAACTAAAAACCACTGGATTGTACACTTTCAAGGGGTGAACTGTATATATAAGTTATATCTCAAAATACTATTTTTTGTTTTAAAAATTTCAGGAATAAGATTTGTACAGTGGCTTCATGGTATCATCAGGAAGCCAGGGTCTTAATTTTCTGCTCTGCTACTCTCTGTACATGGCTTCCATCTTCAAGCACACCTTATGGTTTTAAATGGCTTCTGGAGGTCTGGTCATTACATCCATATTCTAGGCTACAGAGATGAGGAAGAAGGCTCCATTCCCCTCCCACATTTAAGGTGGTTACCCAAAAGCCAACTCAACAATTTTGCTTTATATATTCTTGGACAAAGATTAGTCATATGGCTATAACCCCTTGCAAGAAAAATTGAGACATTTTAGGGCTATAGCTGGGCACACTGACAATGAATAGAACCTGTTTTCTGTTATTTTAGAGGAAGGGAGAAATGAGTGCTGGAGGATGCAATTAGTTGTTTATGCCACAACCATAAACCATAGAAAATTCTTTATAGCTCAGAACATAACCCTGTCCTATTTCCTGCAAATAGTTAGTCAGAAAGAACTTATCTCATTCAAAGATGTCATGATTAAAAAGAAATCAGTATACAGATTATGTAAAGATATCACAAGAAAAAAGGGGGAAGGAAACAGAAAAAACAAATGGTAGATGAAGAAGGAACATTTGTTTTTTTTTTTAAAAAAAAATGTTGTCACCAGGCAGACAAAATTGTGATTAAGCATGTTGTCATATATTTTAAGAATTTTTAACAATCTTAAAGCAAAGATACAAGAGCCAGGGAAAGAATGAATAGACATTACTGAAAATACTATAAGATATACAGAATACAGGGCTAAAAAAGTAAGCAATAGAAATACATATGAAAAAACGTAGAACTATACAAGCCCATCAAAGTTAAATGAAAATGTGGATAACCGGCATCCTTGCATTACAGGTGTTCAAAACAACATTCAAAAATAACAAAAAAAGAATCAAATGTACAGTGTGATAAGAAAAACTGATGAAGAATAAGTGACACTAAGAGATAGCCTAAAAGTTATGAGATTTCAGAGATGAAGGAAAAAATCCCTATAATCATGCAAAAAGACCGAGTCATTAATGTGAGTGATGGAAGTGTAGGTCGGAATCAAGTTGACTTCTGACATCTCCACAGCTTTATTTAACTTTGGAAGATAGAAGTGCAATGCCTACAAGCTGTAGTCCAGGGAGTTTAACTAGCTAACGAGTCAGAAAACTTTTAAAGTAAAGGACCAGATGGTAAATATTTTCAGCTTTGTGGCTTGTACAATCTCTGTCACAGCTACTCAATTCTGCTGTTGTGCCTGAAAGCAGCTGTGGACAACATATAAATCAATGGGCATGGTTGTATTCTAATAAAACTTTATAAAAACCGGCAGCTTACTGGATTTGGCCTTTGGGACATAATTTGCTGACCCCTGAGCTAAACTATCATTCAAGTATAAAGTGAAAAGAGAAATATTTTTGAAGTGTGACATCTTCAGGCATGTAATCCACATAATCTAAAGTGTTAGAAGATAAACTTTAGTGGACAAAAGATATACTGAAGCAGAATACTGGCAAGAAATAAAAAGCTAAAATATGCCGTACTACCTGGAGAACAGAAAAAGAGGCATACCTTCCGGCTCCTTTGGCAGCAAGTGCCTTAGAAGCCCCATGACGTGAAAGGATAATTCGAGAAACCAAGACATCTGTTGGAAGCCATAAAAATTATGATCAGTTCTAAATAAAGAAGGTGATGTCACATTTGCAGAGCCCTTTTAAAAACATCTAGAGATTCACAGGGATATTTAGATTGTTAACCCACAGTGACAGCTAAGCAAGAGGGGCCTCAGTTTTCTCAGATGTGAAACATCAGGGTTGAATTAAATCAGAGACTTCTCAGTCCTGACTGCTCATGAGAATCACCTGAGGCATTTTTTTTTTAAATGTCTATTCCTGGGTTCCATCTCAGACCAGTTAGATTAGAATTTCTGGAGATAGGAAAGGCAGTATTTTTTTAAAGCTCTCCAAATATTCAGATATGCAGCCAAGGGGGAAAATCACTGAATTAGACGGTTTGTGAGGTAATTATCAATTCAGATATTCTATAAATATATATGTATATAATGTATATAAAAAGAATTATCCAAAACTTAAAAATTTAGACATTGCTACATAAAAGAGGCAAAACTACTAGTCAATTTTGGATGCATGTTTCTATTACAGAACTTTATGGTCCATACTGGTCTACGTCACAGGGGCTTCTAAAAAAAAAACCTAAAGACTTAATGTCATCCTCATATACACAAACTAGTAATTATTTGTGAATAAAGAAAAAAGTAGGTAACTCCTTTTGACAAGGTAATCAATTCCTTACTTTTAAAGAGAAATGTCATGCCAAGTATTTGTAAAATGTCAAATGTTCCTTAGTTTTGAAAGTCTAAAATCCTTGGCATAGTGTTTGTTTGCTTTTAAAGAGTATTTCAATAAGACTGATCTCTAATCTACTTTCTGAATTGCTTATTTCCAGAAATTAGCAAACTCAAAAAGAGATTTCAACACATGAAGAAAAAACAAATGAATCTCAATACAGAAACAAAACATTTTCCTGAGAAACCAGATAATCAGTGATGATTAGGGTGACAATAGTCCCAGTTTGCCCAGGGCAATCCTGATGTGCACCTTTTACTCCAAAGTAATTATTAATATTGTTTCCTTTCATGCTCACACATTTTCTGATGTAGGTAAGAAATTATATGGGAACTCTACTGTTGATGCTAACAGTAATAAACGGGTTGTATTTCTTCAATCGAGCAGATACAAAGACCCATGCTTGGAAATAGGTTAATGATTAACAATGACGCCGGGCGTAGTGGCTCACATTTGTAATCCCGGCACTTTGGGAGGCAGAGGCAAGTGGATCACCTGAGATTGAGAGTTCAAGACCAGCCCAGCCAACATGGCAAAACCCCATCTCTACTAAAAATACAAAAATTAGCCAGGTGTTGTGGTATGTGCCTGCAGTTCCAGCTACTTGGGAGGCTGAGGCAGGAGAATCACTTGAACCCAGGAGGCAGAGGTTGCAGTGAGCAGAGATTGTGCCATTGTACTCCAGCCTGGGCAAACGAGTGAGACTCTATCTCAAACACAACAACAACAACAACAACAACGTATCCTCACAAGAGGGAACCGAATCTTTACCAGCAGTGCCTAATTTGTAAACAGTCTTAGTCTGTAGTGTGGGAGGTGGAGCTAAATCATGTAGTAGAGTGAACAATTAATGTTTTCACAAAGGGATGTCTAGAGATATTTCAAGACAGATACTAGAAAGCCAGTTGGAATTGCTGGTAGTGGGACCAGAAGAGTTTGGGTGGGAATCAGAAAGGACTTGCTAAGAAGTGGGAGGAAAGCGGATCCAAAGACCAGGGTCCCAGCGACCAACTGTGAACAATAAGGGGAGAGAAAAGCCCCAGACAGGAGCCAGGGAGGGTCTGGTATAGAACAATTGTGCCGAGAAACTTCTGGCTGTTTTCTCCAGCTTTTTATTGACCTAATCTAACCATAAGGATGTCTCTCAAAGCATTACATTCCTGGCACTTTTGTAATTTCTACAAAAAATTTTAAATGAAGTCTATTCTGGCAAAGATTTTCTTAATTCAGACTTTTAATTAATTCAAACTGTTCAATTATTTAAAAAAAAAAAAACAATTTTTCAAGTCAGTAAGCCTGACTTTCAAAGAAAACTAATCAAATGGTTTTTGAAGATAATCATCCTGGACTAGTGTTATTTGATCTTTTAAGATTTTCATGGGTTAGGTGGAAAATTAAAGTCTGCAGGGAACACAAAGATAAAGTGTCAGATAGGTCACATCAGTCCTGCCCAGGGCAATACTGATGTGCATAATCAGCCAATGGAGGGACAGATGTCACTGTCAGGTCTTCATATCCAAGAAGGAATGTGACAGCACTCTAAAAGTGAGTTATAATACTTATTCATTCAACAAATGTTTGCTCAGCATCTATTATGTACATGGCAGCATGCTTGCCTGGCAAATTATGGGCATTTGTGAAAAATGAACGACAGCAATAAATATTTATATAATGATAATGGAAAAACACCTCATGGCATTCTTGATCTATTCATTCTGAGAATGGTTCATTACCTATGGCTCCTAAAGAAGGCATGGACTTAATCACTAAGTAATCAACCCCTCAAAGGCAGAGAGCAACACGTCAAGTTCTTGGCTTTCCATATGCTGGGTTCAGATCCTCGAAAGTCTCAGCTTCATTTCTTATCCTAGGGTTTAATGAGCTATCCCTATTCCCTTCCAATAAATTATTCATTTACTTAAGTTAATTACAATGGATTTATGTTTGTTGCAAATAAAGACCCTTAACTAACACATAGCAAAAGTGAAATTGATATTTCAATATAAGAGAATAACAATAAGGCTGGGCGCGGTGGCTCACACCTGAAATCCCAGCATTTTGGGAGGCCAAGGCAGGTGGATCACGAGGTCAAAAGATCGAGACCATCCTGGCCATGGTGAAACCCCGTCTCTATTAAAAACACAAAAATTAGCCGGGTGTAGTGGCACGCGTCTGTGGTCCCAGCTACTCGGGAGGCTGAGGCGGAACAATCACTTGAACCCAGGAGGCGGAGGTTGCAGTGAGCCAAGAATGCGCCACTGCACTACAGCCTGGCGACAGAGCAAGACTCCGTCTCAAAAAAAAAGAAACAGAAACAGAAAAAAATAAAATAACAATAATTTATTATTCATATTTGATATAATTCCTGTGATGAATATGACAACTAAAGAGAATTTCTTCTGGAAAGGAATGGATTAAATATAAAAGGAAGGGGGAAAGCCCAGTGATACATAAGATATGATCTTAATGGGAACTCTTAAACTTGGCACTAGGAGCATAATGAAGACTATTTGGGTTAAGACAAAGTGAGAGAGAAACGAGTTAATCATTATAGAAGAATGCTACAGCCTATTCAATCAAATAAAAATTCTAGATAATCCTTTCTAAAATATACTGGCATCCCTGAGTTTTCATAATGTCATATTTATACTCCTAAATTTACTTGAATACTTGAATTTGGACATTCATCCATGAACTTTTTTAAAAATTTAATTTAAGTTCTGGGATACCTGTGCAGGATGTGTAGGTTTGTTACATAGGTAAACTTGTGCCATGGTGGTTTGCTGCACCTATGAACACACTACTTCAGTATTAAGCCATCCATGAACTTTTGAAAAATGTTTCCGGCTATCATTGGGTGAAATTGGCTGTTGGTTGACCAAAACAGCTTAATTTTAACAATGTAGCCACCATTGCCCTTAATACAGTGTTTATGCAATTATGAGTATCTATTATATCTCTGTAGTGATTTTCTAAAATATGAGTGAGGAATAAAAGGGTGAACATATTAATACTACTAATAAAGAATATATTTTTTCTAAACTTATTACAATTAAAACCAAGATTGAGGTAATTAGTTGTGTCAAAAGTAGCACATCCCAGCCTGGACAACATAGTGAGACCCCATTTTTACAAAAAATAAAAAATAAGCCTGTGGTGGTGGCACATGACTGTAGTCCCAGTTAAGTTACTCTGGAAGCTGAGGTAGGAGGATCACTTGAACCCAGGAGGTCAAGGCTGCAGTGAGCTGTGATCATACCACTGTACTCCAGCATAGATGACAGAGTGAAATCCTGTCTGAAAACAAACAAAAATAGCAGAGCCTTTGCCATCAATTGGGGTCAAGGTGCCAAACTGATGCTTAGTTATAAAGGAACAAACTAATATTTTTTAAAAGTATTAAAAAGTAGAACTTCATCAGCTTTTATCTTTTCCTTCACTCTGTCATCTAGGATGGAGTACAGTGGTACAATCACAGCTTACTGCAGCTTCAACCTCCCAGGCTCAAGCAATCCTCCCACCTCAGCCTCCCAAGTAGCTGAGACTACAGAAATGCACCTCCATTCCCGGTTGCTTTAATTTTTGTAGAGATAGGGTCGTACTATGTTGTGCAGGCTGGTCTCAAACTCCTAGGCTTAAGCAATCCTCCCATCTCAGCCTCCCAAAGTGCTTGGATTACAGGTGTGAACCACTGTGCCCCACCAACTTTTGTCTTCTCTAAAAGTTGTGGTATAATTAAAGATTCTTTATTCTTCTGGAAACAGAGTCCTCCATTACAATGTCTAAGTTTACTATTCAATATGTGTGGATCTGATTTCCTGCAGAGTCTTGGGAACTTTCATGTACTATATATAATAGACTGCTTCCATGACAAAACTGGCACAGAGGTAAGCTATATGTTTATGGGAAACTCTCACAACATTTACTAGAAGCCTTTGCAGCTCAAAGTGAAGTAGTTAAAAACTGTTTTACTTACCTTACTGACAATATCATCTCTGAAATGATAGCAGATACAGCAAAGAGACTGCTATTTTTGGACCAACTTCTGTCTTACAAGGAAGAACTGAATGGTTACCATGTCATCTTGGAATTTGTAATAAGAAAGAAAATATAGGGCAGAGGCTGGCATGTGCTGAAGATGTTAAGAAAGTAGATGTCAAGAACTTCAAAGGAAAGAAAGGAGTTATAGCACAGAGGGTAAAAGCTCAGAGTACAGACTCAAGAAACATATAGGTTGGAATCCTAGGTGCAAGCCTTACTAGTTGTGTGACATTGAGCAAGATATTTAACCTCTTTAAATCTCAGAGTTCTCCTTTGTAAAGCAAGAACAGAAAAATAAAAAAAAAGTACTAACTGCCTGGGAAAATCACTTGACCTCACTAAGCTTATTGTTTTCACTTGGAAAAATGAGGAAAGTAATGGTATATACCACATAGGGTTTGGGGAGAATTAACTAAGAAAATGCACATAAAATACCTAGCACTGAGTTTAACAAAAAGAAAGCATTTTTAAAGACACACACACACACACACACACACACACACACACATTTTATGGACACTAAAATTCTTGAAAGAAGAAATTCATGAAAGAAACTAGTCTGGATAGCTCAGATTTAAAATAAATAGAAGGTGAAATAAAGGAGGATACAACTAATAACACCAAAGGCTATCATTGCTATTATTATCTTTTAAGAATAGAGTTTTTAAAAGCTAGTGCTCAAAGAAATGAAGTTGGCCAGGCACAATGGCTTACACCTGTAATCCCAGCACTTTGGGAGGCTGAGGCAGGTGTATTGCTGGAGTCCAGGAGTTCGAGACGAGCCTAGGTAACATGGCAAAACTCTGTCTCTACGAATAACATAATTATTTATGGAGACTTGATGGTGTGCGTCTGTAGTCCCAGCTACTAAGGAGGCTGAGGTCGAAAGATTGCTTGAGCCCAGGAGGTCAAGGCTGCAGTGAGTTGAGATCGCACCACTGCACTCCAGCCTGGGTGACAGAGTGAGACCCTGTCTCACAAGGAAAGAAGGAAAGAGAGAAAGAAAGAGCGACAAAGAGAGGGAGAGAAAAAAAGAGAGAAAGAGAGAAGAAAGAGAGAGAAAGAAAGAGAGAGAGAAAAAAAAGGAAGAAAGAGGGAAAGAGAGAAAGGAGGAAGGAGGGAGAGGGCTTGGAAAGAAAAAGAAAAAGGTTACATTTCTCAAGACAAAATGATTTCCTCAGCATTCAAGCACTTCTTGGCAACTTCTATGCAAAATTACCAGATAAAAAGAAGGTGAGGCTGCATAATTTCTATTTGAGGTCTACATTTTCTATCAAGAATGGTCCTCAACTGGACATGGAAGAAGAAACCTGGCAGAGTGTATATATCAACACGAGTATGTTAAAAGAGAGAAAGGGAAGACACAGTTACTACTTTACACGGATTCAAGTCTCCGGATCTCTAGACTAGGTCGTATCTCAAGACTTTCTGCAGGATCATAAATGCAACTGTTTGGAATAAAAAGATGTGTTGGAACAATGAAGATCTGAAATTATTCTGACAAATAAGCATATATAAAGATAGAGATATGTTTATTTAAATAAATTGGCCATCTAGATTCTTCATGGATTTTATTGTGCTTTATAAAGCACACATAGTTTACTTTGATGCATTCTTATGTAGAATATTTAATTATTTAAGCCAAATAAAATGTTTCTAAAGCCAGTCAACATTAGTAGTCATCACCCATTACAAAAATTTGCTCCATCATTCTTAGGATTGACAAGGAGGTCAGTGAAATTAATTCTTAATCATCCAACAAGAATTTGAGTACTTATTATGTGCCAAGTGAACTTGGAATATAAAAATGATCCCTTTCTTATATGGGGAGGTACCCAACTATGTGAGCAGGTTGGAGTTCAAAACAGTGTGACATACTAAACATAGGTGCAAGAAAACTGCTGCAGGAGCACAAGGATAAATTTGAGCTAAAAGATCAAAGAAAAGGAAAGGCTGTAGGTAGGGATGATACAAAAACATAACAAGTTATATGGCACCACAAATCAGAATGGGCCTCCAACAAAGCAGAAGGGACTTGGGTTCTATGTACTGAGTAAAGGAATAGTTATAGGTGCTAGCTGAAAGCTAGCTCTAGTTAGAGGGGAAGCCTCAAAAGATTAACAAAATTTTCTTAAGTGTAGAGTGGCAGGTTGGGAGAGACTGTAATTTGAGGGAAGAAAACAAACAGACAAAAAAAAGTATTGCATAATATGTAACCAAAGACTTCAAGTTTATGGATAGGCTGTCATGGCTGATCCATAAGATTTGCAAAATATGTAGGAGATGTGGCTGAAAAAGCTTTTGAGGATGATTTGTAACTTTGAGTACCAGAATAAGAGTTTGAATTTAATTATATAATACCCACTATAATAGCTACGATTTATTGGGCACATTCTATGTGACACAAACTTTACATGCATTATCTCTTTAATTCTCACAATAACCCTATGAGGAAGAGAAAATTACAATCTCTGCTTAACAAACTGAGGCTTAAAGATGTTTATTCACTGCCCACTTTCAAAAAGCTAGTTAAGTGTTAGAATTTAAGTTCAAATCCATAGCTCTCTAAATCAAAAACCTTCACAGCCAAAATGACAAAGTTAGACTCAACTGTGGATAAAGTTGGGAGCAATGAGAGTTTTTAAAGTGGAAGATATAATCAAAACTACATTTCTATAAGACAGAATATAGTGGACACAGGGGCAGCTGATTTCCTGGAGAAGTGAAAAATTTTAAATGACAAGACTAGTTAGAAAGTTATTAGTTCAGGTGACAGACATGAAGACATGAATGAGGGCCATAGTAATAGAGAAAGTGGCTAAAGACACTGGAAGGGGAGAATGAAGAGAACTTAATGTGTTAGTTTTCTATGCTGCATAACAAATTAATGCAAGTATAGTCACTTAGAGCAACATACATTTGCTATGTCACAGTCTGTGGGTGGAGTCCAGGTGTGGCTTAGCTAGGTCTCTGTTCAGGTCTCACAAGGCTGCAATAAAGGTGTCAGTTGGGTTACACTCCTATCTGAAGCTTTGACTAGGGAAGAATCTGCTTCCAAGCTTAATGGGGTGGTTGGCAGAATTGTGTGTGTGTGTGTGTGTGTGTGTGTGTGTGTATACATGACGGACCTCCCCATTTTTCTTGGTACTTCCTGGCCAGAAACACCTCTTAGCTCCTAAAGGTCACTCTCATATTTTTACTCCATGCTCTTTCTTCTGATAACATTACAGTTCATTTCTTCAGAACCAGCAAGAGAACATCTGCCACTCCAAATATCTGGGCTCAGGAAAGGCTAAAGCTCTCTTTTAAAGGGCTTGTCTGACTAGGTCAGGCCACCCAGGATAATCCACTTTGATTAAGTCAAAATCAAGTGACTAGGGACCTTAATTACATCTGTGAAATCCCTTTGCCTTTGTCATATAATGTAACCTAATCACTAGAGTGACATCCATAGGTCTCACCTACACTTAAAGGGAAGGAATTATATAGAAAATGCTATACCAGGTTGCATGAATCTTGGAGACCATCTTAGAATTCTGCCTACCACATTTAACAGCTGGTTTGATACAAAGAGAAGACAAAAATAAGTGAAAGTTTTTAGCCTGAGTAATTTAGAGGATGGTGATAATATTAACTGAGATACGACACATAAGAGGAAAAGAGGTTTAATGAGAAAGATTATGAATCTTGCTTGTGAGTATTCATCTTGAAGTAACAGTGGCACAACAATTTATCCTAAACCAATTGCATCCTTTTGTTTCAACAGTACCTAATGTTTAATTAAATAGTGTGGAGAGGAGGGGTTTCTTACATCTGAAAGTGATTCTATCATAATGTACATATTTTTAAATGTTACAAATGGCCATGAACTTGAGAAACAATTAGTAATAGACTGTTTTAGATTCACGTCTTCTTCCTTTAATCCAGCAACCAATCAGAGATTTTTCTTAGTTGTTTTGATAAATGCTCCTTTCAAGCTCTGTTATTTCTGAGAAATAGCCAAACATCATTTTCCTCCAGGAATGTTTATTTTAAAATATACCCAGTAATAGCTGAATGAGTTGTTTGGCAAGTAGATAAATGAAATACCCAAAATAACCAAGCCAATATTAGGGTTAGTACTAATATAAATTAGAATAAATAATCTAAACTCTCATTTTAAACTATCTGACTTATCCCATGGCTTTTGGGTTAAGGCAGATCACACATTCCATGGTACGCATAGTAAAATGCAGAATGCTATTATTGCTTGGAAAAGTGTAGAAAATAAATATTTACTGGGTGTCTTCCTAATGCCAAGCCTTATGCTAGAACTTTCACATATGCTATGCTATCTCATTTCATTCTAACAACTCTGGAACAGGTATAGTATTAGCCTCATGTTTTTTTTAATAGATAAGGCAATTGAGGCTGAGAAGTTAAACATTTTACCCAAGCTAAGAAGTAGGAATGGCCAAGTTTCCAATCTAAATATTTCTTATTCTTTATATCTTATTATTTCCACTATTATTCTGTCTTCAATTCTCAGATTAGTTATAGCTTCCTCTAAGAAGCCTTCTGTAATCACCCTCTGGGGCTTCCAAGACTATGCTAGATGTACATTCCCACCACCATGTTTTCCCATAGCAACCAATTAGTGTCAAAGTTAAGTGCTCGAGTTCTAGGACTGCACAAACAGGATTCAGATTCCACAGGCCAGGATTCAAATTTCAGCTTTACACTTGCTAAGTTTACGAACTTGCAAAATTGACCAAGCCTTTTTCAGTAAAACATGAATAAAATAGTACGTGGCTCAAGGGATAGTTGAGAGAATGACCTAAGACATATACTCCTATTATTATTATCATTATCATCAGAAGATGTATTCTACTTATTACACTGGGTTGCAATTGCCTGTTTACTTTTCCGTGTTCCATACTGGAATGTAAAATCATTCCTGGAACACAGGCTACATGTTGTTAGCTGTGATTTCCCCAGAGCCTAGCACAGTGCCTATCTGGCACATGGCAACCACTTGAAAACCTCTGCTGAGGGAAGGAATTAAGAAAGGAAGGAAGGGAAGGTGGGTTGGAGGAAGAGATGACACTTCCCATTAAATGAATGCTCTTGCATTTCCCTGGCATAGTCTCAATAAAGCCATGAGAATACATGCAGATGAAAATAAACCATTACTTCCCTTGATTATATTTAAGGATCAGAAACCTTAGAAAGTGGAGTTTTTTACGACATCCTTAATGCCAAGTATGATCTAGAAATCCTAATCGTTAAATGGTGCCTGGAAAAGGAGAAAGCCCAGGCAGGCTTTCAGTAAGTGAACATTCTCTTTCTACGAGAAATGATCATCACCCTTACCCCCACAGCCTGAGAATAATGTGCTAAATGTGAATGACTTCCACATAACTTCAAAGCCACCCACAGGACAATCCCCATTCCCAGCCAACCACTAACTCCAGGGCTGTTATGAAAAATGCCCAAGGCTCCCATTTTTAATTTAATTTATCTCAGCTACACCTAGTTCCACTTTCTCATCTTCAGCTTCTAGCAGGCTAGTGCCTGTTTTTATTCTTCTGGTGAAAAGAGCACATTTAGATTTAACTGTATGTTATTTGTACCCATTTGAAGCCCTGCATACAGGAGAAAACAAAATATCCCAAAAAAGTATGTTTAATTCATATAGGGTCAAGCAGTTTGGGCACTCATAGGCTATGATAATAAAAGAGGATTCTTCATATTTTTCCCATTTCTTATAATATAGGCAAAGTCAAAATGCAAATTAGGCAGAAGTAACCACAGAGAAAAGAAATGAATATAAAGATGAAGAGCCCTATCCATTTGTGATGCAAAAATCCATTATTAGGAACAAATCTTCTCCGACAGCCTTGTGGATGCTGCATAATTCAGAGAGCCCAACTGTACTTAGGAAGTGATGGTTAAATATTGAAAATCTGATTGGAAGATGGAGGTGGCTTCCTGCTCTTTCCTGTAATTGCCTTGTCTGATTTTTCTCATGAACAATGTATCACTGGGATTTTTGACTATGATAGAATGCACCTCCTGAGAGTTCTGCCCTGAAGGCTAGTACTCCAACTCTGCAGGAGCTATCCGATGGAGAACTTCATATATCTCCTCTGCACCTGTCATTCCTCTTCCCTTGTCAAGCCCCAGGGTGTTGTGTGGAACTATGAGCCTCTCCCCAGCCCATCTCCCTTCACCCTACTGCCTCTTGCACATTACGGCAGCCTAATGAGTTGGAGAGACAGAGCCAGCCCAGGCTTCTTATTACAATCACATTCCATTTTCTTCAAATAAACCCTGCTCAGAACAAAGGCTTCTGGGCACAGCCTTTGTTGTGGATGTTTAATCATAACATTTTGGTGGGCCCCAGAATATCATGATGACTGCTTTCAAGTGATTTGTGATATACATGCTTAGCAGATGATGTAACCACATATCGCCACTGTGCTTTTTGCTCCATTGCTTCATGTGGCATAGTTTTCTATGACAGTATACTCCACAAATGCAAACAGATATATTTCCCATGACCTTAACCTCAACAAATAGAGTTGTTTTATATATTTTCTGGTTCACATTTTTGAGAGCTTCAAAATGCAGTCTCTAAGGTCTTTCAATACTTGTGCTTTTCACGCTTTTAACCATTTTAGATATTTCAGGAATGTGATAACACTAATGAGATATCGGAGCAAGAAAAATAACAAAAAGCATGTAGTCTCCAACTCTAAAAAGTTTAAACATGTTGGTTTCCTTTAAGCTTTACTTTCAATTAACTGACTAAAGTGATAGAAAAGAGCTTTTTGAAGTAAAAATATTAACAAAAAGAACACCCAAGGGAAAAACATGTAGAATAAGGTGATTTGAAATATTGATGTGAAAATCTAGTAAAGAGAATTCATAACATATTTTGAGATTGCTGGACAACAAAGTGGGACTTAACCTACAAGAGTTAAAATGGTAAAAAACTCTATTAAAACCATCCCACCTCAAATGTTACAGTTATCTCAGTTAGCCATTTCTTGTTCTGTGCTTTTTTGTTTTCGGGTTTAAGGAGACAAAAAGTAATTTTGGCTAGCTGGGAGTGTCCCTTATTTGTGCCTGCTAATATAGGCATTTTTCTAATGGATCTTTACCATGTGGTGTAGTGGTTAATCACACTGGCTTTGAAGTCAGACAGGCTTGAGACTAGAACATTTTTAAAAAATTGTTACAACTGATCTCTTATTTTGAAATAGTTTTAGACTCACAAGAAATTCTATATATAGTACGGAAAATTTTCATGTACCCCTTACCCAGTTTTTCCTAATGATAATATCTTGCATAACTATAGAATGTTGTCAAAAGAAACTAACATTGGTACATACAATAATAATAATTGTAATACAATAGCACAGTATGTTATTTGGATTTCACCAGATTGTGTGTGGACTTCTTTTGGGGGTATGGGTGTATGTATATAATTCTATGATTAGTGTAACCATCACCAGTCAAGATACAGAACTGTTTTATCACCACCAAGAAACTTCCTTGAGTTACACTTTAATGATCATATCCTATTCCCAATCATAACTCCTGGCAATCATAGATCTAAGCAGCATTACGATTTTGCCACATCAATATTATATAAATGGAATCATATAATATGTAACCTTTTGAGACTGACCTCTTTCACTCTGCATAATTCTTTTAAGTTTCACCCAAGTTGTTACATGTACCAGTAGTTAATTTCATTTTATTCTTGAGCAGTATTCTATAGTATAGATGGCCCAAAGTTTGTTTTTCTATTCATCTGTTGTACGATATTTGGGTTGTTTCCAGTTTTGACCAAAACAGTATAAAGCTGCTATAAACATTCATGTACAGGCTTCTGTGTGAACATAACTTTTCATTTCTCTAAGATGAACATGATTTTTCATTTCTCCAAAATGAACACTGATGAAAGAGATTGCTGGGTCCTATGGTGTGTTTTATATTTCTAGGAAACTGCCAAACTATTTTCCAAATTGGGTATGCCATTTAACATTCCTCCTCAGCACTTGGTACTATCAGTATTTTTTATTTTGGTTATTCTAATAGGTGTGTAATTATAGCATATATAGCTTTAATTTGTATTGTCTTAGAGGCTAGTGATATTGACTATTTTTTGGTGTACTGATTTGCCATGGGTATATCATCTTTAGACAAGTGTATGTTCAAGTTTTTTGACCATATTCTAATCCAATTGTTGGTTTTCTTACTACTGAATTCAGAGAGTTCTTTATATATTCTGGATATAAGTCCTTTATTAGATATGTAATTTGCAAGTATTTTCTCTCAGTCTGCAGCTTGTTTTTTCATCTTTGTAGCAGGTATTTTGCAGAGCAGTATACCGTAATTTTGATGAAATTTAATTTACCAGTTTTGTTTCCTTATTAATGCAGGGCAGAGACGGAAGTCAGGGTTTCACACAAAGGCTCCACCAGGGAGGGCAGGGCATTACTGCAGTACAGAGGTTCAGGGGTTGTTATGGACTGAATTGTATCCCCCAAAATTCATATGTTGAAGTCCTAACCTCCAATATGATTCTATCTGAAGATAAGGTCTTGGGTAGGTAATTAAGGTTAAATGAGGTCATAAGGGTGGGACCCTAATTCAGTAACACTGGTGTCTTTATAAGAAGAGCAAGGGATATCAGACGTCTCTCTTTCCTCTGCCCTTTCACATGAACAGAGGAAAGACGGAGTGAAGGCAGCTGACTGGAAGCCAAAAAGGAAGGCAGCGCCAGAAACCAACCCTGCCCGTACCTTGATCTTGGACTTCTAGCCTCCAGAACTGTCAGAAAATACATTTCTGTTAAGCCACTCACTCTGTAGTCTTTTGTTACGGCAACCAGAGCAGACTAATGCAGGATTGAAAGTCAGAATTCCACCCATAGTCTTCAAAGCTGAAGAGCTCCCCCTCCTTATTGCAAGCAGCCTGGAAGAGAGGGTTCTGCCCACAGACTGTATTCCCTACAGTGCCTATTGAGGGGGAGGAGAGGGCATGTCTTGCTTGTGGTACTCATCTTGAGGGAAGGCAGGTATGGTTAAAGAATCTGGTTAAAGAAACTGACTTACTGGGTTATACTTTTCACAGTTCTTTGGATAAAGAGCCCAGGATTTTTTTTTTTTTTTTTTTTTTTTTGCTGTGCCTGTTTTCAAGTTGTAGGCTTCTCCAGTGACAGTCAGGACAAATAAGAGGCAAGAGAAAAATCCAGGGAGCCCGCCTCCAGGCAATTCCTCAAGTCCCGAGGCCCCTAGCCATCTACATTCTGTTCTCTATTTTTCATCCTTACACATTTTGTCCAGGGGTGTGTGTGTGTGTGTGTGTGTGTGTGTGTGTGATTAGTGGGAGCAGTAAAATGATATGTTTTGACATCATCTTGTACAGAATTGGAACCTACAACTGGTTAAAACAACTTAAAACTAAAAGCAACATTCTTGGGGTTTCTAGAAGTTACTTTGATTGGGAGAGGCCAGAGGATATATTGACCCAATCTGATATAGAAGACAGTATCCTGGATTTGATAGAGTGAGTTCTTGTTTCAGTTTTTGTGTGACCTTGGGCAAATTACCTTGTTGTCCCATGTCTCAGTCTCTTCATTTGTCAAAGATAATTGGACTACATCTGGATTAGTAAACAGGTTTCATCTCTTGGGCCAACAAAATAAAGTAGGAAAGATTTATTGAGAAATACTGTACGACCATGATTAGGCTTAGTGAGAAGCAACATTGTGTTTAATTAGCAATGTCTGCCTTGTGCATAAGATAAGATTATGGTAGCATACCTGCTTTGTTTTTATTTCTGTACTAGGGGATCTCTAAGGACTTTTCCAGGTCTACAATTGTATGATTCTAATACAAGAACGAAATTAATTTGAATATATAGATATCCAAAATGAAGTCAAAAGAAATGAGAAATTATCTTATAAAAAGTGAAAATAACCATATTAGGAATACAGGATGAAATACATGGAAAATAATTGTTATCTGGACTTCCTGCCAGCCATGGGAAAAAGGAAAACTCATTGGTTATCTAACTCTCCTCCCTTCTTGTTGCTTCTTTTTTTCCTCCATTTCTACCTCCTGGTGTACTGATAAAATTTCCTATACTCCTTTTTGCCCTGTGAATTCAGAAGCTATGAAGAATATTACTCTCATTTTAATAGTTATTCTTAAGTTTTAAAATTATAAAATATGTATTAAAATAAGTTTTAAAATATATACTTTATAATTTTAAGACTATATTCTTTTTAAGTGTTTTTTTAAGGAGAGTATAAAGTCATTCAGCATCAGTATTTCTATCTTCCTCTCAAACAGAACAAAGATATTAACACATTAAGTATCCAGTGAAGACTCACTTTATCTTCTGTTTTTGTGGTTTAGCAATTTGTTTCACATTTTTAATTGAAAAAATATTATCCACTTTTTTTTTAGTTACCATTCAACTTTTTTTTAATTCTTTATTTCCATAGGTTATTGAAGAACATGTGGTGTTTTGTTACATGAGTAACTTATTTAGTGGTAATTTGTGAGATTTTGGTGCACCCATCAGCCCAGCAATATACACTCAACCCAATTTGTAGTCTTTTATACCTCAGGCCTGTCTCACCCTTCCCCCAGAGTCTCCAAATTTTACTGTATCAATCTTATGCCTTTGCATCCTCATAAACTTAGCTCCCACTTACGAGTGGGAACATACAATGTTGCTTTCCCATTCCTAAGACGCATGGGTATGCTGTATTCAGGAGACCCATCTCACATGGAAAGACACACATAGATTAAAAATAAAGGGATGGAGAAAGATTTACTAAGAAAAGCGAGAGTAAAAAAAAAAAAAAGCAGGGGTTGCAATCCTAGTCTCTGATAAAAACAGACTTCAAACCAACAAAGATCAAAAGAGACAAAGAAGGGCACTACATAATGGTAAAGGGATCAATGCAACAAGAAGAGCTAACTATCCTAAATATATATGCACCCAATACAGGAGCACCCAGATATATAAAGCAAGTTCTTAATGACCTACAATGAGACTTAGCTTCACACACAATAACAGTGGAAGACTTTAACACCCCACTGTCAATACTAGACAGATCAACAAGACAGAAAATTAATAAGGGTATCCAGGACTTGAACTCAGATCTGGACCAAGTGGACCTAGTAGACATCTACAGAACTCTCCACCCCCAATCCACAGAATATACATTCCTCTCAGCACCACATCACACTTATTCTAAAATTTACCACATAATTGGAAGTAAAACACTCCTCAGCAAATGCAAAAAAAAAAAAAAAAAGAAGAAAAGAAAAGAAATCATAGCAAACAGTCTCTCAGACCACAGTGCAATCAAATTAGATCTCAGGATTAAGAAACTCACTCAAAACCACACAACTACATGGAAACTGAACAACCTGCTCCTGAATGACTACTAGATAAATAATGAAATGAAGGCAGAAATAAAGATGTTCCTTAAAACCAATGAGAATGAAGACACAACGTACCAGAATCTCTGGAACACTTTTAAAGCAGTGTCTAGAGGGAAATTTATAGCAATAAATACCTACAAGAGAAGCGAGGAAAGATCTAAAATTGACACCCTAATGCCACGATTAAAAGAACTACAGGAGCAAGATCAAACAAATTCAAACGCTAGCAGAAGACAAGAAATAACAAAGATTAGAGCAGAACTGAAGGAGACAGAAACAAAAGGCCCTTCAAAAAAAATGAATAAATCCAGGAGCTGGTTTTTTGAAAAGATCAACAAAATAGACCACTCTAGCCAGACTAATAAAAAAGAAGAGAGAAGAATCAAATAGATGCAATAAAAAATGATTAAGGGGACATCACCACTGATCCCACAGAAATACAAACTACAATCAGAGATTACTAGAAATACCTCTATGCAAATAAACTAGTAAATCTAGAAGAAATTGATAAATTCCTGGATACTTACACCCTTCCAAGACTAAACCAGGAAGAAGTTGAATCCCTGAATAGACCAATAAAAAAGTCTGAAATTGAGGCAGCAATTAATAGCCTACCAACCAAATAAAGTCCAGGACCAGACGGGTTCACAGCCAAATTCTACCAGAGGTACAAAGAGGAGCTAGTACTATTCCTTCTGAAACTATTCCAAACAATAGAAAAAAAGGGAATACGCCCTAACTCATTTTATGAGACTAACATCATCCTGATACCAAAATCTGGCAGAGACACAACTAAAAAAGAACATTTCAGGCCAATATCTATAATAAACATAGATGCAAAAATCCTCAATAGGATACTACAAACTGAATCCAACAGCCCATCACGAAGATTATCCATCACGATCAAGTTGGCTTCATCCTTGGGATGCAAGGCTGATTCAACATATGCAAATCTATAAACATAATCCATCACATAAACTGAACGAAAAACAAAAACCACGTGATTATCTCAATAGAAGCAGAGAAGGCCTTCAACAAAATTCAACATCCCTTTATGCTAAAAACTCTCAATAAATTAGGTATTGATTGAATGTATCTTAAAATAATAAGAGCTATTTATGACAAACCTACAGCCAATATCATGCTGAAATGGGTTAAAACTGGAAGCATTTCCCTATTCCCTTAGAAAACTGGTACAAAACAAGGATACCCTCTTTTACCACTCCTTTTCAACATAGTATTGGAAATTCTGGCCGGGGCAACTGGGCAAGAAAAAGAAACAGAGTATTCAATTAGGAAAAGAGGAAGTCAAATTGTCTCTGTATGCAGATGACATGATTGTATATTTAGAAGACCCCATCATCTCAGCCCAAAATCTCCTTAAGCTGATAAGCAACTTAAGCAAAGTCTCAGGATACAAAATCAATGTGCAAAAATCACAAGCATTCCTATACACCAATAACAGACTAACAGAGAGCCAAATCATGAGTGAACTCCCATTCACAATTGCTATGAAGAGAATAAAATACCTAGAAATACAACCAAAAAGGGATATGAAGGACCTCTTCAGGGAGAACTACAAACCACTGCGCAAGGAAATAAGAGAGGAAACAAACAGATGGAAAAACATTCCATGCTCATGGTTAGGAAGAATCAATATTGTGAAAATGGCTATACTGCCAAAAGTAATTTACAGATACAGTGCAATCCCCATTAAGCTACCATTGACTTTCTTCACAGAATTGGAAAAAAAACACCTTAAATCTCATATGGAACCAGAAAAGAGCCCACATAGCCAAGACAATCCTAAGCAAAAAGAACAAATCTGGAACCATCACACTACCTGACTTCAAACTATACTACAAGTCTACAGTAATCAAAACAGCATGGTACTGGTACCAAAACAGAAATATAGACCAATGGAACAGAAAAGAGGCCTCAGAAATAATGCCACACACCCACAACCATCTGATCTTTGACAAACCTGACAAAAACAAGCAATGGGGAAAGGATTCCCTGTTTAATAAATGGTACTGGGAAAACTGCCTAGCCATATGCAGAAAGCTAAAACTGGATCCCTTCCTTATACCTTATACAAAAATTAACCCCAGATGGATTAAAGATTTAAACATAAGACCTAACACCATAAAAACCCTAGAACAAAACCTAGGCAATACCATACAGGACATAGGCTAGGCAAGGACTTCATGAGTACACCACCAAAAGCAATGGCAACAAAAGCCAAAATAGACAAATGCGATCTAATTAAACTAAAGAGCTTCTGCACAGCAAAAGAAACTATCATTAGAGTGAACCAGCAACCAACAGAATGGGAAAAAATTTTTTGTAATCTACCCATGTGACAAAGGGCTAATAACCAGAATCTACAAAGAACTTAAACAAATTTACAAAAAAAAAAAAAAGAGGGCCGGGCGCGGTGGCTCATGCCTGTAATCCCAGCACTTTGGGAGGCCGAGGCGGGTGGATCACGAGGTCAAGAGATCGAGACCATCCCGGTCAACATGGTGAAACCCCGTCTCTACTAAAAACACAAAAAATTAGCTGGGCATGGTGGCGCTTGCCTGTAATCCCAGCTACTCAGGAGGCTGAGGCAGGAGAATTGCCTGAACCCAGGAGGCGGAGGTTACGGTGAGCCGAGATCGCGCCATTGCACTCCAGCCTGGGTAACAAGAGCGAAACTCCGTCTCAAAAAAAAAAAAAAACCCATCAAAAAGCGGGTGAGGGATTTGGACACTTTTCAAAAGAAGACATTTATGCACCCAACAAACATGAAAAAAAGGTCATCATCACTGGTCATTAGAGAAATGCAAATCAAAACCACATTGAAATACCATCTCACACCAGTTAGAATGGCAATAATTTAAAAATCTGGAGACAATAGATGCTGGAAAGGATGTGGAGAAATAAGAACACTTTTACACTGTTGGTGGGAGTGTAAATTAGCTCAACCATTGTGGAAGACAGTGTGGTGATTCTCCAAGGGTCTAGAAATAGAAATATCATTTGAACCAGCAAACCCATTACTGGGTATCTATCCAAAGGATTATAAATCATTCTGTTACAAAGACACATGCACACATATGTTTACTGTGGCACTGTTCACAATAGCAAAGACTTGGAACCAACCCAAATGCCCATCAAAGATAGACTGGATAAAGAAAATGTGGCACATATACACCATGGAATACTATGCAGCCATAAAAAAGGATGAGTTCGTGTCCTTTGCAGGAACATGGATGAAGCTGGAAACCATCATTCTCAGCAAACTGACACAAGAACAGAAAACCAAACACTACATGTTCTCACATGGGTGTTGAACAATAAGAACACATGGACATGGGGAGGGGAACATCACACACCAGGGCCTGTCAGGGAGTGGGGGACTAGGGGAGGGATAGCAGAGGGTGGAGGAAATGGGGAGGGATAGCATTAGGAGAAATACCTAATGTAGATGATGGGGTGATGAATGCAGCAAACTACCATGGCACGTGTATATCTATGTTACAAACCTGCACATGTTCTGCACATGCACTCCAGAACATCAAGTATAATCAATAAATTAAAAAAAAAAAAAAGAATAAGTCTCCAATCCCATCCAGGTTGCTGCAAATGCCATTAATTCATTCCTTTTTATAGCTGAATAGTATCCCATCATATATATATATATAGATAGATAGATATCTATATATATAGATAGATTCCATCATATATAAATTCCATCATACATAGATTCCATCATATATATTCTATGACATATATATTCCATCATATATATATATTCTATGATATATATATATTCCATCATATATATGTAAAACAGTTTATCCATTTGTTGATTGATGGGCATTTGGGTTGATTTTACATTTTTGAAATGCAAATTGTGCTGCAATGAACATGTATGCAAGTATCTTTTTCATATAATGACTTCTTTTCCTTTGGATAGATACCCGGTAGTTATCCACTTAATTTTTAAGTTTCTCTACTTGGTTTTGTTTCTTGTATCTCAGTCTTCCTACTTGAATTCAATTTTCTTCTTGCTAAAGTACATCCTTTATAGTTCATTCAATAATAGTTTGTGAGTGGAAAAATCTCCTAAGTTTTGTATGTGAAAAAAAGTTTTATTTTACTAGCAGTGATCCCAAGTTAAGATTGGCAATCAAACTCATATAACACAATAGGACTTAATCTATCATTAAATTATTCAGATTTACAGAAGCATAGAAGTCAAGCAAAACAGCCTTATTACTACTTGGAAGTCCTAAAGCTATATGTGTTCACAGGTTCTTATATCTTCCCTTACCTACACAGGATGTATACAGAAAATGGAGATGACTTCAACATATATATGATTTCACTTAGCACAGAGAAGCCACTGCTTTAGTTTTTCACCTCTCTTATATATTGTTCCTGTCATATAGGCCCAAAATTTGTATGCCCACGTAGAATAATCTCAGTCCAGATATACTCTCTCTAGTTAGGAATTTCACAGTAAACAAGACAGACAGTTAGCTCTTAGCATGCAGTATTCCATATTTATCTTTTTTTTTTTTTTCCTGAGGTGGCGTTTCACTCTTGTTGCCCTGGCTGAAGTACAATGGTGCAACGTTGACTCACTGCAACCTCTGCCTCCCAGGTTCAAGGGATTCTCCTGACTCGGCCTACTGAGTAGCTGGGATTACAGGTGCCCACCACCACATCCAGTTATTTTTTATATTTTTAGTAGATACAGGGTTTTGTCATGTTGGCCAGGCTGGTCTGGAACTCCTGACCTCAGGTGATCCTCCCGCATCGGCCACCCCAAGTGCTGGGATTACAGGCATGAGCCACTGTGTCCTACCTTCCATATTTATCTTAACTCTGTAAGCATCCAAGGAAATAATGTTGTGAGAACTGATGTCTCCTTTCCAGGAAAGCCTTGTTATGCTTAGGCACCTGGCCTGATGTAACCTTTTACTCATAGGTGGTTTTGCCAAGCATAGGATTCTAGGTTGACAGTGGCTTTCCCTCAGTGTAGATATTGCTCCATTGGATAGTTGCTGATTGAAAGTCAACTGTCTGCCTTGCGATCATTCCTTTAAGAATCTGATTTCTCATGCCAGATATAGGTGAAGGGGAGGGAGGCAGCAAATCATACTGCCACGTATGCACCTATGCAACAACCTTGCATGTTTTTCACATGTACCCCAAAACCTAAAATGCAGTAAAAAAAAAAAGAAAAGAAAAAGAAAAAAAAAGAATCTGATTTCTCCTTCAAATAGTTTTTTGTTTGTTTTGTTTTGTGTTTCAGTAAGAACATAGCATGAGATCTACTCTCCCAACAAATGTTTATGTGCAAACTACAGTACTGTTAACTATAGGCACAATGTTGTACACCTGATCTTTAGAACTTATTCTTCTTGCATAACTAAAACTTGATAACATGTTCTTATCTTCAAGTTTATTAAGATGCATCTAAGTATGCATTTGTTTTCATCGATCCTTCTTAGAACCTGGATTACATTTTTCATCTGAGGACTTGTGTCTTCAACACTGAAAAATGCATAGCCAACGTCTGTTCAACTGTTGCCACTTCACTCTCTTCTCTCTTCTTCTGGAGCTTCTGCTATACCTAACTTTCACCTCCTCTATCCTCCTTCTCTTTCTCTAAACTGCTTTTTCACAATGTCTCAGGTCTCCTTTTTGATTTAAATTCTCTCTTTGCTTTTGCCTTTTTGAAAGTTTATGCCTTGTTATTTCTCGAATTTTTAATAAGCTATTTTTATATCTTCCTGTTGTATCACTTTTGCATGGTTTTGTTCTATATTTTCTTAGTCTTCATTATGAATGTTTTTCTTTTTTATCTTATTGGTGAAAGACTATAAATGTCTTATTATAAAGCATTTTTCAGATTATATAATTATTTTCATTTCATCTGAGAAAGAAGTGATGTCAATAATTTATCTTTTTAGCTATTTTTAGCATTTTTTCTTCATTAATTATGGAATTTAGATTTTCCGGTTTGTCTTGGGTAGGAGGAAGCTTTGTCAATTATTTAGGCTTTTCTTCCTCCATCTCTTTCCTCCCTTTCTGGTAGGTTTTCAATGGTCTTCAGCCAACCCTGTTAGGATCTCAAATTAGAAATAAATCTTATATTGTTATATCGATGTTCCTGCCTCATTGGGATAATTGTGACATTATCACTCATTACTGAGCCAGAAGGCAGCTTCACAGAAGCTCTGGCTACAAAACTGTGGCTTCATCTTTACTTCGTTTCTTGATACTCTGGTAGTATTAGACAGCATTTTTTTGTTTTTTTTTTTAAGCTTCCTTTTATGGAGTGGTACTCCACCTCCAACCCTGATTTCAAACAATGATCCAATGTCTGGTTCCCACCTGTGTGGCACCTTTAGATCCTGTCACCCTGTGAGTGCTGAACTCCTAATCACCTCTGCCTGCCTCTAGTGCTACAGCCCAGCAGACACTCATCTCCAGCTCTACTGCTTTGTGTTTCTGTTCTTTTCCGGTCAAAGTTATATTTATTTTGTTCCTTAAACTGTTAATGTCTTTTAAACTTTCTCTTTTGTTATTTTATCTATAGTTACTATTACCCAAAGAAGAAGGGGGTAGCTCAGATGTTGAAAGTTTGTCTTGAACAGCACTATAATAGTTCTCATTACTCAATACAAGAAGTATGCTACTTCTTTAGAAACATTTTTATTTTCTCAAAGACACATTGAGTAAGATAATACTTTGGGGGTGGTTCTTCAGAAGTAAGCATCTCTTTATCAATCTTATACAAAATCAGAAAGCACATTACTTAAATGTTATTCAGTGATGACATTTCTAATGGAATTAGAGCTGTAGTCCAAACAAATTTTTAACTTGTAGTCCAAACTTAGAGACTGAATGATTAGCTCCAAATATCTCTCAAATATCACTCTTTTTAGCTGAGCTTCTTGGATAGGGCTGAATATCAGTCAGTCCAAGATTGAGCTCTTTAGAGGAAGTGAAGACATTGTGTTGATTGAAAAGAGATCCATATGCTTTGGGCATATGTTTTAGACTGTCAGGTGGCAAGGCTGACATTCCGTTATGAAAATTTAGGAGCCTGACTTGTATTCTCACCCCAGCAGAAGGCCTTCCCACCTCCCCAGTGAGCCATAACAGTGCCTGTGAAAAAGCTAAACTTTTTATTTTAAAAAAAGCTTCAAATCTCCTCAAAGTCTTGGTAGAAACCTCATTTGAGGGCTTCCATAGCATAGGAGGAATTTTCTAGGAACCAGAAAGAAGATACTGACAAGAGATCTTAGATCAGAAGGAGTATCAAAAGGAAAAGACACATGTGATCCTGATTTTCCTGTTTAAATTGGTGCATATTCAACAAGGACCTTCTGTGTACCCATCTCATCCTCTGTTCTGAGGATACTAAAATGATGGTCATTTGGTTCCTGTCCTTGAAGGATGAGATCAGAACAAGACAAGAGACAGAGAGACAAGCCAGGAAATGACTAGTCATTATGAGACATAAAAAGACTAAGGCAGAAAAAATGTAGAAGATACAAGGATTTTTAAAATGTATTTAAGAGACAGAATCCTGATAGATTGTAGAGTAAGGAAATAGGAAGAATTTATAACTCCAGGATGACTTCTATATCTTTTGCTTGTATGACAGGATTGATTGGTGAGGCCATTTATTAGCACAAAGGATATGGGAGGAAGAAAAGGAAAGGGGGCAATAAGATAAAGGTTTCAGGTTTTAGACAGATTTAACTTTAAGTGTTTTGGTAACATCCAGGTGGAAGAATTCAGTGGGAAGTTGGATATATGCTAGATTCTAGGACAGAAACTGTAAATTAGGATGTCATCAGTATATAGGGATATAGAATAAACAGAGACAGAACCCTAGAGGAAAGACTAAAAAGAAGTTATCCTTTCTCATTCCATCAAAAATTATCAGTTAAGTGAATAAAAATCAAGGAATTAGCATTTTAATATAATGAAGCCTCAGTATATCCACCTACTCTTCTTTACCTTTGTAGTACCTTGGAATTGGCCCAGTACATCTCAAGTACTGTACAAGAACCAAGCAAACTGAGAAGTTGGATTTAGAGCTATATTCATTTCCTGAAATACACAACTACTAGCAGAAAGTTCAGCCTGACAGAGAAATCATAGTCTCATAGAGGTTCCTGTCTATAATATCAGAAGCAATCCAAGTCCAAGTTAGCAGCATCTTCTATTGGTGGACAAAGACAAGGGACATGGCTCCAAATACTGAAGTCCTCTAATTGCCTCACAGAGGATAGTCAGGTGGCAGCAGAGCCCTAGCAATCAGGCAAAAGCAGGAAAATAGAACTCTAGTGCTCTGGTGGGGTTAGAAGACCCAGGGAGGAATAGCAAGAACCCAGAAACAAAGAAGCAAATCCATGATCAGAACTGTCGTACCTAGAACCCAGGGGCTGAGTGTCAGAGAAGAGGCATGAAGCACATGATCCACTGTCGTGTGTTATCATTTTTACCTCCTCAATAGTTCCCAAATCCATCAGCTCTCTTCATTTTCACTGTTGTTCCTTTGGTTTAGGCCACCATCCCCTCTTCTCTGAATTGCTGGAACAGCCTTTTTTCTGGTCTGTCTCCAGTTTTATTTTCACACCCTGAGTTCACTCTTGTCACTGCAGCTGGAGTGACCCTTGAAAAGTATAAATCTGATCATATCACCCATCTTTCTTTTTAAAACAATTCCTTGAATGATTTTTATGGACTAGATAAAGAACTGACAATCTTTTTCTGTAAAAGTCCAGATAGTAAATATTTCTTACCTTGCAGGCCATACCATCTCTGTCATAACCTCAACTCTGCCAGTGTAGTATAATAGCAGTCATAAACAATATATAAATAGATGTAGCTGGGTTTCAGTGAAACTTTATTTATAAAAACAAGTGAATTTGGCCCCTGAGTTAGTTTGGTGACTCTTGGACTAGAGGAACAAACGACTTCCTCTATTTCTGTTGGGCCATTTGTACTGAAATCCTAGGTAGCAAGGCCCTCAGAGAAGTTCCAATGTTGGGAGTAAGCAGCCCTTGTACAACTGGGGAGGCTAAAAGAGTGTAGTAAGAGCAAGTCTTTGCTTTCCACAAGCATACGTGCTGGTTCTCTTATATCAACTGCAGCTGTGGATGTAGAAGCACAGAGATGATGGCTGGAGAAGAGGCCAATCTCAGGGAACTGACAGAGTCACCCTCAAACTTCAGGAGGTTGCATCAGTTCCACTCCATGTAGAAAGCAAACTCTCTCAGCCTTTGGGCCCAACAGTAGCAGTGCTGACATGAACAATGGAAATGAGCAAAGGTAACAAAGGGTCAGAAGTGGTGGGAATGAAGAAAGGTGGTGATGGTTCATGGAGGTGGGAATGAACAAAGATGGGCACAGAAAATCAGTGAACCACAAGGAGAACAGGGTATGAAATTCAGAAAAGAGGAAAAGAGGAGGATAAATTCAGTTAGGAAGAGCCCAAGGGATCTATTCCATTCCCATAGAAACACCCAGAAATAGCTGGATTATACTTTGAGTGGGGCAACTTTCAAGCCACAATTTATAGGGCAAAAGGAGCTGCAATGTTATTTGTTGTCACAGACTGATGAGGCAAGAGGCAGAAAGGTTCTATGCATAATGGCTAAAAGCTCCCAGAAATTCAAGAGTACATTGAAATGAATTTGAGTTTTAGTCATCATAACATTGATATTCATTTGGAAAATAGTAGCAGATGAAAATGCAGAACATGTTATTTATTCATACCAAGACTGGTATGCAACTAGGTTTATGTATTTATGGTAATTTTATGTCCTCCTCTCCCCACCTTACCTAAGGGACTCAAAGACTGGTACCATTTGGTGTTAGCAAAGGTCCAAAGAAATGCATGTTGATCCTATTTAGGAAGGAAGCTGCTGGTGAGTGTGAAAAGCTCTAGCTAGAGAAGCAAAACGCTAGCCCTCAAAGCCTTCAGAATCTGGCCCCTACTACATGTTTAGCCTCATCTCCCACCAATGTCCATGTTGCTTTTCCTGCTTTTGCCCTACTGTTCTGCTTTGGGTTCTTAGGAACCACCATTGTCTCTCATTCCTCAGGGTCTTGCAAGTGCTATTTCCTCTACTTGGAATACTATCTTCCCCACCCATACACCCCAACCTGTGCCTAATATACTTCTAGATATCCTGCAGATCAGGCAGTTTTGTTTTTGATCTCAGTGGCCTTGTGGGATAGTAGGAAAAGCCCTGATCTGTAAGTTTAAAGAACTTGTTTCTAGTCCTAGATCAGCTTCCATCTAGCTGTGTACCTTTGAGTTAGTTTACCTTCTCTGAAAATTAACTTGTCAGAAAAACAGAGCTAAAAATATCAATGGTACCCAATCCAAAGAGTAGTAAGAGACGTATACAAGATAATGGGAAGGGTTTTTAGTATAAGGCGCTATATTTGGAAATCTCCACAAAGGCCTTTCTGTTGCTCAGCCTAGAGCTTCCTCTCAGCCTGTTCTTCACATTCTCTTTTCCTCTTTACTGTAGGCACCAGAAATTGACCTTGCTTTCCTATCTTGCAGTAATTGTCATCACTCACTCAATCCCTTGAAATCATGTTGTTCAAGACTGGCTGCTCTCCCTGCCACGATCATGTTTGATGACCCAAAGCACACATTGTCTGACTGCTAATTACCACCAGGAAACAAAACTAGCAAACTTGGTGTCGTTAATCCCAGTTTGAGCTTTGGAAATAGTTTATAGTTCTCTTCTTCATGTTTTATTTTACAAAATAACTGACACACCCTTGGACTTCTGCCTTCTAGCTTTCTTCTCAAATATGAAACTCAACAAAACTTCCTTTTCCTTCTGACTCTGATGTTATCCAAATCCCTGAGAACTCTTCCACAAGAATGCTCCTCTTCCTAGACTAAGAATGTCACCCACTAAGAAAGGTTGTCTCCTTGTCTTAGGTATAGTTTGTAATTTGGAAGCCTCCAGTTTAGTTGACTCCATGGAGCCTCAGCCCATACATGGCCCAAGTGCTGCCATTCCCTGTGCCAATACATACACATACACACACACACACACACAGAGCTAAATGAATACAGTGCTCTTTCCAGCTGATTCCACAGAGTTCTCTTCAATCCACCCCTTCAGCCAGCTTCATCAATCAAGAGCTGGCAAGTAAGATAAAGCCAATTATGCAAACACCATTGAGGTAGAAACTTTCTCCTAAAGTTCACTCTTAAGGGACTAGAGTAACCTTTTATATAAAGGTTTTGCCAGAATTGGAAAGTGCCCACAACCCTGTAATTTATATGTAGTCTGGCTCCCTGCAGTGATATTCAGAAAATATTCATTAAATGGAACAATTCTGTTCTGGATAAAAATTTACAGTGTGGAATGGTTCTTAAGAGGTGACTTGGTCCTTCCTCTGAAGGATTTGTGTACTTTATTTTCTACAGTTGCTATTTAGGTGCTAGAAACCATGACTTTTGCAGCCACCACTGGTGGCTTATACAAATCTTTTTCCATCTTCTTCCTTGTTGGTAGAATCAGACTGCATTTGGGTATTTATAGGGTTTTCTTTGCTCTGTTTGTGTAGCATGCCCATTTTGGCTGGTTGGTGTTCATGCTCTATCCATTGTTTAATATTTTGAATATCACTCTCTAGTTGTTCATCCTCCATACAGCTGTGTGCTCAAGGGAAGTTCCCTTCTCGTTGCCAAGAGTGAACGTCAATTTGTCCAAGCCAGTCAAAGTGACTTTATTCCCCTTGCCAGTAAAAGGGTTATAGCTTTGTCTTTTGCATATAGCATATAGCTCATCTCGGCCAACGATATGGGAGGATAAGTCTAGTGAGAAAACTTCTGGAGTAAATGTCTTTCATCCTAAAAGAGAAACCCAAGGGACTTCACAATAAAGTTAGCAGATTCAATGATTAAATACGTGTATTTACCACTGGTTCCTCTCAAAACCCCACTAAAATAATTTACTTCCTTTAAGGCATAAATTTGTAAAAATGAGGAAAATAACAGGGGAGAGAAGACTAACGAAATTTTACAAAGTAGGAAGCATACAGAGAAGCAGGAACTGACTTGTAGACCCAAGAAAGCTGTATGAGCTGAATGTAAGCCATCCGTGGAGAAAACTGAAAGGCAACTCAATTTCACAAGAGTGTACCAAAGACAGCCAAAATGTTGAGTACAGCACATAGGAAAGACAGAACGGAACTGTATCCCTGATGACATCACTAAGACAGCCTAAAACCGTGCTGGGCCCCATGCTTCATGTTATGTGAGATAATAAATGTGCCTAGTTTACACTGCTTTCAGATGAGTTTTTTAATTCCTTGCAGCCTAAATCATCTAAGTGATACAGAGTCTCAAGTTCTTTAATAAAAAAGGGTGTGGGATGCATGGTATGAGGTCTGGGAAGACATGAATTAAAGCAGCTCTCTCGTTGGTCACATGAGCACTTTGTTCATTTTCTCTCTCCTGCATCTATCCAGCCTCCACTTTCGAGTCATAATTTCCTCTACTTGATCATATTACCTGCTTTTTCTCATTTTTTATTTTTAATCTTTGTGGGTACATATTTGGTTTACGGGGTATATAATGTATGTATTTATGGGGTATATGAGATATCTTTGATACAGGCATGTGATGCATAATTACATCATGGAAAACGGAGTATCCATCCCCTCAACTATGTATCCTTTGTTTTACAAATAATCCAGTATACTCTTTTAGTTATTTATAAATATACGGTTACATTATACAGTTATATTCTTATTTATAAATGTACAATTATTAACTACAGTCACCCTGTTATCAAATAGTAGGTCTTATGTCATTCTATTTTGTGTGTGCGTGCTTGTGTGTGTGTGCACGCTACATTTTTAAGCAGATGGCTGGAGACAACTCCCCTGTATTTCATAGCTTCCTTTCAACTTCAGCTCCCATCGTTAAAATGCATTTCCTTTAGAGTAATTTATTGAAAAAGTAAGTAGGATAGGTCCAGTTTATTCTTTAACACCAGGCTACATGGTGTCTCTGACCAGTTTTCTAATTGGTTTCGCTTCATTACAATTCCCATCCCTGGTCCAATTAGCACATGTTGTGGGGGAAAGAAAGGTGTATCAGGATTGTGGTGATATAAAACTAGTTCCCTAGATTCACACCACTGGGGGTAGAAAGGCACCATGTCTTCTTAGAATAGGCTGTAGAACAGACTGACTTAACCACAAAGAACTGGTTATTTTGTTGAAACATCAAAAAAAGAAAGGATATACAAACTTTTTTAATGGCCCATTCCTTCTATGTTACCTCACAGCAATGGCATTTTAAAGCCTAAACCACAACTTCCTGCTACAATGATTTTCTCTTGTGGCCTCACTGAAAAAGAGATACAGCAACTTCCTACAACTTCATAATATCCATTCTGGAAATATTATACCCTTGGGTAGTCTCATCTCCAGGCGAAAGAATTCCATTTTTTTTACACTATCATTTTAAGGACTAAGGAAGAAAATATCTCATTTATTACATTTATACAACTTTTCTCCACAGAATGAATGCAAAGATTAGTTTTTGTTCAACAGTAATGAAAGGCATTATGCAAATACCAATGGCAATATTTTAAGTTATGGCATTTTTATTCACAGAGTATATACTGAATATAATTTAAGGATGCAAAATCTTTGTCCTTGCATTGGTCACAAAATACAAAGTTCATTCTTATAGGGGGCCAGAAATTTATGATGGATGACAGAATAATGTATTAATATACATATAGATATACAGTACATTATAGAGAAATATACCTATATAGAATGTGCTTTTAAGTGTGCATAAACTTTACAGTAGCTTAATGTGTATATATCTATTTCTAGATAAAGCTAATGTGCCATGTGTATACCTATGTATACACACATACGCACATACTGAGATTTAGGTGTGTGTGTTTGTATTTGTGTGCATATGCTGAGAGAGAAAGGGGAAGAACGTGGCATGTCTTTACAAACATAAAGACTTAATGTATACTACAGACACATTTACATTATAATATATCTTTAATACATTTTTTTGAGACAGGGTCTCACTTTGTTGCCCAGGCTGGAGTGCAGTGGCGTGATCATAGCTCACTGCAGCCTCGACTTCCAGGCTCAAGCAATTGTCTCACCTCCAAGAAGCTGGGACTATAGGCATGCACCACTATGAGAGGCTAATTTTTGTATTTTTTGTAAAGTCAGGGTTTTGCCATGTTGCCCAGGCTGGTCTCAAACTCCTCAAGTGTTCCACCTGTCTCAGCCTCCTAAAGTGCTGGGACTACAGGCATAAGCCACCACTCCTGGCCTTTTAACATATATTTTAATGTGCCTTTAATTCTAACCCTGTGGCAGCCCAGCAAAAATATATAATTGGCCTAGCAAGTAAGGCTTATTCAAGTATAGGAATTTTCTCATTAGTAGCCTATATGTCCAGTCTATGGTCACTAAAGCTCATGTTTCTTGAGTACTTGACAAATGCTAGAAATGGTGCTACAGGATTTTCATCTCATTTAAGGATGAACCAAGGAAGGTAGTCTCTATACAAACATGGTCAAATCTCCCTATATGTTTTCCTCACATTTTGTCTTTCCTCTCCATCCAAGCTACCACTATCCCAGGCAGACCTGGTCACCTTACACCTGAGCTTAGCAATCTCTTTGTTCTTCTATCTTCTTTTCTCCAGCACTTTCCTCTGCCACTTCCTCCTTTTTACAGTAAATGCTTTACGGGATCTCCTTCCATCAGCCTGTGAGTCTGGAAAGGCAGAAATTGTCTTCCTCCCTACAGTTCTCCTCAGTTCCACTGCAAGAGATAGCACCCAGAGGGAAATCACTGGGAGAACATTAGTTGGGCAAACTTCAAATCCTACCTTTCCCACTCTGTGTATTCTTGGATAAACTGTGGCAAGCTTCATCATTTGAAAAATGGCACGGGTAAGTAGATGACCTCTTAACTTTATGTGTCAACTTAACTGGGGTAAGAGATGCCCAGATAGCTGGCAACACATTATTTATGGGTGTATCTCTGAGGGTGCTTCCAGAAGAGATTAGCATCTATCTGAATTGGTAGACTAGGTAAAGAAGACCACCCTTACCTATGTGGGTGGGCATTATCCATTCCATTGAGAGACCACATAAAACAAAAAGACAGAATCAAGAAAACTTATCTCCTTCTTTAGTTGGGATATCCATCTTCTTCTGCCCTTGGACAGATATTGAAGTTCCCTGTTCTCAGGCCTTCAGACTCTAGGACTGACTAACATGAGCCACCACCCCCACCACCCACCCTAGTCCTCAAGCTTTTGGACTTAGACTAAGAGTCACAGCATCAGTTCTTTTGTTCTCAGGACCCTGGACTTAAACTGAATTATACCACTGGCTTTTATTGATTCTCCAGCTAGCCCTCTGTATCTGTGGGTTCCAAATTTGTAGATTCAACCAATTGCAAACCGAAAATATTCAGGAAAATATGGATGGTTGCATCTGTACTGAACATATACAGACTTTTGTCACATCATTATTCCATAAGCAATAGAGTATAAGTGATTTACATAACATTTGCATTGTATTAGGTATTTTCAGTAATCTAGAGATGATTTAAAGTATATGGGAGAATTGTGTGGGTTATATGCAAATTCTACATAATTTCATATAAAGGACTTGAGCATCCTCAGATTTTTGTATCCACTAGGGGATCCTGAAACCTCACAGATAGCAAAGGGATGACTGCGTGCGCGCACACACACACACACACACCCCACGTATTATATATTGGTTCTGTTTCTCTGGAGAACACTGGCTAATACAGATTTTGGTACTGAGATTGGTTCTAGAGAAACCGGTTTTCAAAAGTGAGGGGTTTTTTTTTAATTTGTTCTAGGGTTTCTAAAATTGGCTTTCTAATCTGACACAATTTAAAGATGATAATGACTCCCTTTCCGGTAGTAAAGAGACACAAATAGTCTGTGGCACAAACTGTTTGTAGATATACACAAAATATCTGCATCGGATATTCCTCATCAACCACTTCTAAGTTGCAAGGAGCTTAGTAACTCTGTACATGTTAGTTTTGAACACTTTTGGAAAACTAAGGAATATGACGCTGAATCACTGGAAAAAAATAGTTTACAAAAAAAAAAAAGATGACCTAAGGGATTCAAATTCCCACCTTAAGTGCTACATAAATTTACAGGTGTGCTTTGAGAGACAGCATTATCTCCTCTAGTACAGGGCTGAAACTGCTGAAAATCAAATGTAGGATCTCATCCTGTAATTGGCTGAATTACAGCACAAGTTAAACTCTCAGCCTCACAAGGTATATACTGTTAAAGTGAGGACACTGTGAAAGAATGGGATCTTTCACAGTTGGGATAGGGGTATGTGGGAAGACTCTAAAGAATATGGGGACACTGAATCCCTTAATTGTGAGTATCTTATTTGCCAGTGAAAGAAGTTTCCCCACTCTCAGTAGAGCTTAGCTCCCACCCCCAGAAGAATTGGTCTCCCTAACCCCAGCAAAAGTGGCATCCCCAGTACCAGCAGAAATGACCCCCTACTCCCAGTGTCAACAGCAGCCCCACCTCAAGTAGGAGTCATCTTATTCACAGTGGTCTGAGTGTTTTACCTCCATCTGAAGAGATTAGCCCTGCATCACCTGAGGAATTGCCTTCTCTGAGGCAGTTGCCATGCAAGATGCTACTGATTCTCCACAAGACCTGCCTCCAACACCCCTCTTCCCTTCTAGACAAATAACTAGACTCAAGTCCCAGCAGGCCCTTAAAGGGGAAGTACAGTGTGGCCCATGAGGAGGCATGCTATATTCTAAAAGAACTACCTAACCTTTCTAATTTATAGAAGCAGAAATCTAGGGAACATGTGTGGGAATTGATATTAAGGGTATAGGATAATGAAGGAAGGAATATAAAGTTGGATCAGGTCGAATTAATTGATATGGGCCCACTAAGCAGAGATTCTGCATTTAATATTACAGCTTGGGAGTTAAGGCTCTAACAATTTATTTGATTGGTTGTCTGAAACACAATCAAAAGATGGCCCATTGTGAGCAAATTGGAAATGTCAGCTCTCCCTAGGTTTAATGTAGAGGAAGAGATTCACAGGCTTAGGGAGACTAGAAAGAGTTGATTTATAATTAATGACATATTCCCAAACACTGAGATCTAGAAGACACACTTTTAGAATACTTTAAGAAATAAATTACTAAAGGAAGCCCCAGTATTCTTGAACTCTGTGATTACCCTCTGTAGGCCAGATCTTATAGTGGGAACCACAGTCACTTAATTGGAATACCTAAATGCAATGAGAGTAATTGGATCCAGAGTGGCAAGGCCAAGTGGCAGCATTCCACTGCCAAAGGCAAGGTGGGCGTAGTTACTGTGTTGGGTGGCAGAGTCAAAGCAGCAATTAGAATATTCTGACTCACACAGATCTGTGGCGTGGGCTAGTTAATCATGGTGTTCCTAGAAGTGAAATAGATAGGAAGCCTATTAAATTTTTACTTGATCTGTATAAACAGAAAAGTTCCAGGTCACATGAAACAAAGTTTAACTTGAATCATAAAATCAGAGAGTCAGAGCCCCTCAATCAGTTTTCAGACTTGAGCCAGTTTATAGACCCAGAAACCCTCAAATGAAAATTTTATACTGTGAATCTTTCTCAGCCTTCTCCAAAAGGACCTACAGACTTTTAGCAGGGTAACCATGCACCAGGGGAAAAGATATAATCAGACTTTTGGGGGACTGCTGAACACTGGATCTGACCTGATGTTGATTCCAGGAAACCCAAAATGTCACTGTAGCCTCTCATTCAGAGTAGGAGCTTATAGAGGTCAGGTGGTCAATGGAAGTTTCAGCTCAAGTTCATCTCATAATAGGTCTCAGAACCTATCCTGTAGTTATTTCCCAGTTCCAGAAGACATAATTGGAATGACATACTTAGCCACTGACAGAATCCTCACATTGGTTCCTTAACGTGTGGACTGGGGTCTATTATGATGAAGAAGGCCAAGGGGAAGCAGTTCTAGAATTGCCTCCATCTCAAAAAATAGTAAATAAAAAGCATTACTGCATTCATGGAGGGAATGCAGAGATTAGTGCTACCATTAAGGACTTGAAAGATGCAGAGGTGGTGATTCTCATCACATCCCCATTCAACACTCCTATTTGGTCTATGCAGAAGACAGATGGAGCTGGGAGAATGATAGTGGATTATTGTAAGCTTAACCAAGTGGTGACTACAGTTCCAGCTGCTCTACCAGATTTAGTTTCATTGCTTGAGCAAAGTAACACATCCCCTGGTACCTGGTATGTAGCTATTATCTGGCAGATGCCCTCTTCTCCATTTCTGTCAACGAGGCCCACCAGAAAGAGTTTTCTTTCAGCTGGCAAGGCCAGCAATACACTTTCATTTTCCTACCTCAGGGTTATATTAACTCTCTAGTTCTATGTCACAATTTAGACAATGTCAAGTACACAGGGATCTTGATCACCTTCCCCTTCCACAAGACATCATACTGGTTCATTGCATTGATGACATTATGCTGATTGGACCTAGTGAGCAAAAAGTAGCAACTACCCTAGATATGATTGGTAATCATTTATGTGTTAGAGGGTGGGAAATAAATTCAACTAAAATTTAGGTGCAATCTATCTATCTCAAGTTAAATTTCTAGGGGTCTATGGTGTGGGCATGTTGAGATAGCCCTTCTAAGGAGAAGGCTACGTTGTTGCACCTGGCCTCTAACCAAAAAAAAAAAAAAAAAAAGGCAGAATGGCTAGAGGCCTATGTGGATTTTGGAGGCAGTGAATTTCTTATTTAAGCATGTTATTCTGGCCCATTTACCTCTGACCAAAAAATTACTAGTTTTGAGTGGGTCCCAGAACAGGAAAATGTTCTACAACAGATCCAGGAGGCTATGTAAGCTGCTCTTCCCCTTAGGCCATATGATCCAGTAGATCCTATGGTACTTGAGGTGTCAAAAGCAGATAGGGATGCTGTTTATATCTTTTTGTAAGCTCCCATAGGTGAATTGCAGTTTAAGCCTTCAGAATTTTAGTGCAAAGCTATGCCATCATCTGCAGATAATGATTCTTCTTTTGAGAGACAGCTCTGGCCCTGCTACTGGGCCTTAGTAGAAACTAAGTTCTTGACCACGGATCACCAAGTTACTATACAATCTGAACTGTCCATCGTGAACTGAGTGTTAGCTGCCATCAAATCATAACACTGGGCATGCACAGCAACAGTCTATCATCAAATGGAAGTGGTATATATATAATTGGGCCCAAGCAAACCCTTAAGGCGCAAGGAAGTTACATAAAGTGATCCATGGTTCTCATTCCTGCTACTGTCTTCTCTCTTCCAGCTGCACCCATGGCTCCATGGGGATTTCCCTATAGTCAGTTGACAGAGGAAGTGAAGACTTGGCTCTGGTTTACAGATGGTTCTGTGTAATATACAGGCACTACCCAAGAGTGGACAGCTGTAGCACTATAACATCTCTCTGGGACATCTCTGAAAGGCAGTGTTGAAGGAATATTCTCCTAGTGGGAAGAACTTCAGGCAGTGCACCTGGTCGTGCACTTTCCTTAAAACAAAAAATGTCCAGACATGTGATTATTACCAATTCAAGAACTATAGCCAATGGTTTGGCTGGATGTTCAGGAACTTGGAAGAACATACTTAGAAAATAGGTGACAAGAAATTTGGGGAAGAGACATGTGGATAGATCTCTTTGAGCAAAACATATGAAGATATTTGTATCCCACAAGAATGCTCACCAAAAGGTGACTTTGACCAATAAGTATTTTAATAGTCAAGTGACTAGGATGACCTGTTCTGTGGATACTAATCAGCCTCCTTCCCTAGCCAACCCTGTCATCACACAGTGGGCTCATGAACAAAGTGGCCATGGTGGCAGGGATGGAGGTCATGAATGAACTCAGCAACATGGACTTCCACTCACCTAAGCTCACCTTGTTATGGCCAGTGCTGAGTGCCTAATGTGTCAGCAGCAGGGACCAACACAGAGCCTCCAGTATGGCACCATTCTCCAGGGTGATTAGCCAGCTACCGTGTGGCAGATTCGTTACACTAAATTACTTCTGTCACAGAAGGAGCAGCATTTTGTCCTTACTGGAATAGACAACAGTGTATGTGGACTTTCCTTCCCTGCACGCAAACTCTGCATATGTATTTTCCTTCCCTGAACACAAAACTACTGTCCATGTACTTACAAAATGCTTTATCCGCCATCATGGTATTGTGCACGGCATTACTTCTGATCACAGCAAAAGAACTGCAGCAATGGGCCCATACTGTTGGAATTCACTGGTCTTACCTTGTTCCCTATCATCCTGAAGCAGCTATCTTGATAGAATGGTGGAATGGCCTTTTGAGACTCAGTTACAGCTCCAGCTAGGAGCAGCACTTGGGCAAGGTTCTCCATAAGGTTATATATACTTTGAATCAGCAACCAATATATGGTGCTGTTTCTCCCATAGCCAGGATCATAGGTCCACGAATCAAGGGGTGAAAAATGGTTGTGGCAACGTTTACTATTACCCCTAGAGACACACTGGCAAATTTTTTGCTTCTTGTTTCCATGATTTTATGCTCTATTGGCCTAGATGTCATAAACCTAGAGGGAGGAATGATTCTACCAGAAGATACAGCAATGATTCCATTGAACTGGAAGTTAAGACTGCCACCCAACCATGTTGGGCTCCTAATGCCTCTATGTCAACAAGCAAAGAAGGGAGTTACAGTATTGGCTGGGTGGTTGTTCCAAACTACTAAGGGGAAACTGAACTACTACTACACAATTGAGGTAAAGACGATTATGTGTGGAATATAAATTTCTTAGGGAGTTTCTTAGTATTGCCGTGTCCTCTAATTAAGGTCAATAGGAAACTACAACAACCCAGTCCAGGCAAAACTATGAATGTCCCAGACCCTTCAAAAATAAAGGTCTGGGTCACCTTTATCCTGTGGTAAAGAACCACAACCAGCTGAGGTGCTTGCTGAAAGCAATGGGAATACAGAATGGGTAGTAGAAGAAAGTCCTTATAAATACCAGCTACAACTATGTTACCAGTTACAGAAATGAGAATTGTAATTGTCCTGCATATGTTCTCCTTCTGTTATAAATATATTTGTGTGTGTAAAGCAAATATCTTTGCATTCTTTCCTATTCCCTTATCATAGTAACATAAGCTGTATTGACTTTACATCCATATTTAAGCATTATTAATTTTACATCATAGTATTTTTTTTTTTAGACAGTCTCACTCTTTCGTAAGACTGGAGTGCAGTGGCATGATCTAGGGTCACTGCAACCTCCGACTCCCTGATTCAAGCGATTCTCCTGTCTCAGCCTCCCAAGTAGGTGGGATTACAGATACGTGCCCCACACCCAGCTAATTTTTGTATTTTTAGTAGAGACTCAGTTTCACCATGTTGGCCAGGCTGGGCTCGAACTCCTGACCTTGTGATCCGCACACCTCAGTCTCCCAAAGTGCTGGGATTACAGATGTGAGGTACCACATCTGGCCCAATTTTACATCATAGTATTTAAGTTAAGGATTCCAGGAGAAGAGTAAACATCACTCAAGGATTTTACCTCCTCTTTGGGTTAAGGGATTAGTGTGTTTTTGGTCCCACGTATGATGTTACATGGGATTTTGACCTTGATATTGTATTTATTTGGAGATTAAGTATGGTTTAAAGAGATATGCATAAGTGCCAAGTTGACAAGGGGTGAGTGAACTTGTGATGATTAATTTTATGTGTCAACTTGACTGGACCAAAGGATGCCAAGATAGTTGGTAAAACATTATTTCTGGGTGTGTCTGTGAGGGTTTCCAGAAGAGATTAGCATTTGAATTGATAGGGTAGGAATAATCACCTTCACTAATTCTTACCTCACAGGGTAAGAATAATCACCCTCATTAGGGGCCCCAATCTGTTTAGGGCCCCAAAAGAACTAAAAGGTGGAGAAAGGATGAATTTGCCCTCTTCTTTAGCTGGGCTATCCATTTTCTCCTGCCCTTTGACATCAGAGCTCCTGGTTCTCAGGTCTTCAGACTCCAGGACTAGCATCAGCCACCTCACCCTGGTTCTCAGACCTTTGGACATGGACCAAATTGTACTACTGGCTTTTCTGGTTCTCCAGTTTGCAGAGAGACCATCATGGATCTCCTGGGCTTCCATAATCACATGGACCAACTGGTTCTGATTCTCTGGAGAGCCCTGACTAATACAATCACCAACGCTCCTCTTCAGCAGTCAATTTTTCCCTTTCCGTAGTTCAGCTAGTCTCCACTATTAGAGATGACAGTGAATGTGGGAGGCGAGGCTTCAGAGTGACTCCTCCAGCTGTCACCAGAGGCCCAGCTCCTTCTAGGTGCATCTTTCCCTTGGAGAGAGGTGTCATGGGGGCCATTCTGGTTCTGTTCAGTTCGGGAACAAACACATCAAGACATACACAAAACAACTAGGAAATATACTCAAGGAATGAGACTATTTTCTTTTCCCCTCTTTTAGTCCATGAAGTTACTAGGATCAACCACACCTCATCTACTCTTTTACATCTTCAAACAGTATAGTCTTGAACTCATCTGTAGCTTCTTGGCTGATCTGAACTCCAATCAACTTGAAGGAGAAGAGCGTCTGCTCATTTTTATGGTTTACATTGAATGCCTAATTAATTATTATTATTGTTTTCTCTGGGTCTAATGACAAATGTTGGAAGACATTTTTTTAGGAAAATGTAAATGTTATTCCACCATGTCACAACAACTCATTTCTTCCACATGATACTTAAACATTTTAAAGCAGAAGAAACACATAAATTTGCCAGTCCACCCCCTTGTCTATTTCACCAGTTCTTTAATTACAGCGATTCATTTAACTGCAGGAGATGGAGGGTTGAGAGGAGGAAAAAAACCTCCTGTGCAGCTCATAGCAGCTGTTCCTCATTATAAAACATTAAGGAAGAAAGCGGCCTATTAGTTGAGAACAACTGCAAAAACCAATCACAGAGCATAAAATTCCATTTTCCTCTATCTTTGTCAAATTAAGCCAGTTGTTCCAGACTCCACTTCCTAAATCAAAGTCATACATTGAACAAGGACTTACCTATTGTTACTTTCATACAAAAATGAAGAGTGTTTTTATAAGGCTCTTTTACTTATGGAATCTATTTACACAGGTAGCACATACAAAATGGTGTCAGTTACTTTAAACATATAAGGTGGGCAGGTCCACAAAGTAATATTTTAATATAAATCTTTACAGTTCTATAACTGCTTTTAATTTAATAGAATTGTTCTCTTTATAAAAATAATTCATGCTTAGTATAGAAAATCTGAAAAATAATATGAGGTCAAAGGAAGAATATAAAGATTATCACATTTATCATGCTATTTCTTTATAATAAACATTACTATTTTGGAATATATTCCTTTGGTCTCTTTTCTATCCAAATGGATTTTTTTTCAAAGAAGTATATCCCACCATACTTGAATAATATCCTTCTTTTCTCTTTATGAATTACATGCATGTTATATGCATTAAATTTGTTCTTACATTATTTTTAATGGCTGGAAAGTAGTCCACTAAATGATACCATAGTTGAAAGAAAAATCTCCTCTTATTGCACATTTATAATGCTTCTGATTTTTATTATTAAAAGTATTGTTGTAAAGACTCAAGATTGATACATTTTTGCATGCATCCATGACCATTTCCTTCTGCTCTATTTCTCAGGATGGATATGCTGAGTCAGAGTTTACAAAGTTTTAATACTCCCAAAGTTATTCACAGTATATTCATTAAATCAAGAATTTCATTATAAGAGCTAAAAATGTTGTGCCAACTTGGTTTTTCATTTTTACTTTTTTATATATATATATATATATATATGTATTTGTTTTTTTTTAGATGGAGTCTCACTCTGCCACCCAGGCTGGAGTCTCACTCTGCCACCCAGGCTGGAGTGCAGTGGTGCGATCTTAGCTCACTGCAACCTCTGCCCAGGTTCAAGTGATTCTCATGCCTCAGTCTCCAAAGTAGCTGGGATTACAGGCACACACCACCACACCTAGCTGATTTTTTAGTAGAGATGGTGTTTCACCATGTTAACCAGGCTGGTCTCAAACTCCTGACCTCAAGTGATCTACCCACCTCCGCCTCCCAAAGTGCAGGGATTACAGGAGTGAACCACCACACCCAGACTGGTTTTTTTAAATCTTAAATTTTTATAAAGTAATTGAAGATAATTACTTCTAGAGAGTTTAACTTAAATGCTCTGGAGTGGGACACAAGCCAGGCACAGACTTTTTTTTTTTAAGTTTACATCTGATTTTGCATGCAGCCGAGGTTGAAGACCCCTGGGGCTTGTTAGTGAGTTTCCTGGTCTATCCCAGAATTTTACTTCCAGGGAAGAGGTAACTGACTTACAATCCTGTAAAAAACATTTTTTAATGACTGGAGCAGAAATTTTTCTGAGAGGTACAACTGTGAGTCCTCATAAATGGATTTTATAGAGTATCTTTTGCCCATATGTATTTGTGTATAGGCACGAGTATACTAAATATCTAAGTTACAGCAGTGATTGATGAAAGGAACATAAACAGAACTCCCTATGCCATTGCCTCTTTACTTTGGAATCCAAGAGTAAATCTACAACAAACAAACAAGTCATACATTTTTTCACCTATGTTTTCGTCTTTGTTTTAAAATAAATGTTTAAAGGAATGGATAAAATAAGAAGCACTGGAAACATGGTATCTAACAGCACAAATTCTTAGGGGCAGGAAGATGTGATTCTACTACTTCCTCTTTCTAAGCTTCAGTAATCTCTCAGAACATGATAATCCCCTCATCCTCCTAAAGAAACCTGATCAGCAGTTTGCTCATGCTCTGTTTCCAGGTCCCTTTTGCAGCAGTAACTGCCATCTCCTCTCCTCGCACAGACAGTCAGGTGTGTACATTGATGCCACTTGACAAATAATGCCTCCACTCCCATCCCCCAAACCCCCTGGTATAGTGTGCCTATCCATTTATATCTTCAGTAGTGCCTCATCTTTATCCCATTTGAGCTCAGGCCTTTGCATTCAACTTTAAATATCTCTGCAATTCCCATTGAAGGGCCTAGTCATGCCAGCTGAAGTCGCATAAAGATCAATTTACAAAAGACAGGAACTATTTCTGTCTGAAAATGTTGGCTTGCAGTGTCTTTGGCCATTTCCTACAGAATAGAACCACACTTCCAATTAATCATAAAAGTAAAATCTAATATTAAGTATTTTGTTTCACAAGTCTGGCACTGCACTAGGTACATCATATATCTTTAGTACTCACAAGGAACCCATTTTACTGAGGGGGAAACTGAGTCTTAAAGAGGTCAAGATACTTTTCATAAGGTTACACACCCTACAAGTAACTGAATGAACTCAAGCAGACATCCACACACTGAACCTAAGCATGCATATGCTTATTCTCTGTGCTTCTAAACTTAGTCTTGCTTTGAAGGCCGTCCACTCTTCCTCTCCAATTTGCCTTGGAGGCAAACTCCAGCCATATTGTCCTACTCCATGTTCTCTCAAAACATTAACTGGAATTATGGTAAAGCAACAGCCTATCTCGTTAGAGCAAACCAAGAATCCTTTAGAGTTTTAGCAGAGAATTCTAAAAGAATAATCCCCAGATAACGGGAGAGTCAAATATTTGTTCATATGCACCTATCTGCCCCCAATATTTTCCTGCCAGAAGTCTTGTTCTGTTTTCAAAAGGCAATCTGTTTCCTAATACCTCTTCTTTCTGTTTATACCAGGCTTATGCAACCATTTGGAATCGTACCCTCCATGCACTAAATTTGTTGCCAGCTACTGCCTAGGTAGGTATTTTCACTTTTCTAATAAATATCTGATTCAAGGCCAGGCACGGTGGCTCATGCCTGTAATCCCAACACTTTGGGAGGCTGGGGTGGGTGGATCACTTGAGGTTAGGGGTTCAAGACCAGCCTGGCCAACATGATAAAACTCTGTATCTACTAAAAATACAAAAACTAGCTGAGCATGGTGGTATGCAGCTGTAATCCCAGCTACTCAGGAGGCTGAGGCACAAGAATCACTTGAACCCAGGAGATGGAGGTTTCAGTGAGGTGAGATCTCACCACTGCACTCAGCCTGGGTGACAGAGCGAGACTCTTGTCTCAAAAAAAAAAAAAAAAATCTGATTCAACAAACTACATGAATACATTTAGAAAAGGACTAGCCATGAAGTTATGAGTATCTTCTGTATGTGTACTATATTTGTGGTGGAGAGTAGCTTATGTAAAGGGAAAAATTGGGAAACTAGCAAAATATGGCAGTGGGAGAGGAGGGAGGCAAATTAAGCATACCCTTGGCCAAGTTATTTCCTTCCTGAGTCTCAGCTTCTTCATATTTAAAATGAGGAGGGGCGGGCACGGTGGCTCATGCCTGTAATCCCAGCACTTTAGGAGGCCGAGGTGGACAGATCACAAGGTCAGGAGATCAAGACCATGCTGGCCAACATGGTGAAACCCTGTCTCTAGTAAATATACAAAAATATTAGCTGGGCGTGGTGGTGCATACCTGTAGTCCCAGCTGCTTGGGAGGCTGAGGCAGGAGAATTGCTTGAACGCAAAAGATGGAGATTGCAGTGAGCTGAGATCACACTACTGCACTACAGCCTGGGTGATAGTGCGAGACTCCATCTCATAAAAAAAAAATGAGGCAGTTAGATTAAATAAATTCAGTTATTATTTCTTGTACATGTGTGTATGCCTTTCACCATCTGCAACACTGTAGGTGCTCTGCCAGTGTTGAACTGACTTACTAATACTACCAAAAAAAGATTATGTCTAAAGCTTAAGTACAGGCTGCTATTACTTGACTTTAAGTTTTGCCAGAAATGCAAAATTTCACTAAAATTCTTACTTAGCTTGGCCTAATGATTTGACATAAGAGTAATCTTCCTACGAAAACTTCATTCAAGAATCCAAATACAGATAAGCCAAAGCTTTATGAGGATACTTCCTTACCTCTCATGCATTCCTAAAGCTATGTCCCTATGGTTTTTGCCCCCACATCAACCCTAAAAGTGCATTTGCAACATTACCAATGACCTTCTAGAGCACGGGTTCCTCAACCACTGGGCTACTGACAGGTACTGGTCCGTGGCTTGTTAATAACTGAGATGCACCATATGAGGTGAGCAGTGGGCTAGCGAGCATTACTGCCTGAGCTCTGCCTCCTGTCAAACCAGCCAGGCATTAAATTCTCATAGGAGTGTGAACTCTACTGTGAACTGCGCATGTGAGAGATCTAGGTTATCCACTCCTCCTGAGAATATAAATAATGCCTGATGATCTGAGGTGGAACAGTTTCATCCCGAAACCATCCCATCCCCTCACCTTCACCTCCATGGAAAAATTATCTTCCACAAAACTGGTTCTTGGTGCCAAAAATGTTAGGACTGCTGTTCTATTGGACAAACACACTGAAGACTTTTCAAACCTCATTTTATTCAACTTCTCCATGCCATTGGAGGGTGCTAACTATTCTTTCTCAACTTTCTTGGCCTCTGATATGGTTTGGCTATGTCCCCATCCAAATCTCGTCATGAATTGTAGTTCCCATAATCCCCACATGTGGTGGGAGGGGCCCAGTGGGAGGTTCTTGAATCATGAAGACAGTTTCCCCATGGTATTCTCCTGAAAGCAAGTTCTCAGGAGAGCTGATGGTTTTAAAAGGGGATTCCCCCTTTGCTTGGCTCTCATTCCGCCATGTGACAAAGAATGTGTTTGCTTCCCTTCCACCATGACTGTAAATTTCCTAAGGCTTCCCCAGCCCTGTGTAACTGTGAGTCAATTAAACCTTTTTCTTTTATAATTTACCCAGTCTCAGGCAGTTCTTTATAGCAGCATGAGAATGAACTAATACAGCCTCCATGGCCTTTTTCTTTTCTTCAATGCCCTGTTTCTCCTCCTACAATCATTTCAGTTTCCTTTATGAGTTCCTTTTCTCATTTTCCCTCAAATATTAGTACCCTTGAGTTCCATTCTCAGTTTTTGTCTCACCCTATATATTCTCTTTCATCTACATTTTCTAAATAGAATTCCCCATCCTTACCTCTGTCCTGAATTTTAGATACATCTATAACAAGTATCTCTACCAAAAATATTCCACATATACCTTAATGCATAAATCATCCCACAATATCATTATATTTCACCCAAAAGTTTTTCCAACTTCATTAGTGTGTATAAGTATATAAACTAATTAACGTTCTTTCTCCCTCTTTCTCTTTCTGTCTCTGCAGGTGATAGATGAATACAGAAAACCAAGGGAACAAATGCAACCAAATTTCTGAAAGTCTGATTTTAAGATACAACTCAAGTTCTTCAGCACCAAAAATTATTCAGGTAAATATTTGATTTTATTGTTAGATTACCATGCAATGTAACTGACTTTTTTGTGTGTCCAATTTTTGGGTTTAACACATATATAGGCTTCTGTAACTACCTCCACAATAATGATACAGAGAGTTCAATATCACCAAAGACAATTCTCTCGTTATCCCTTTTATAGTCATGTCGTCTTTCTATTCTTTATCCCTGGAAATGACTGATCTTTTCCCTGTCACTACAGGTTCTTTCTTTTAGAGAATGGCATATGAGTCGAATTAATTATACAGTATGCAACTGGCTTCTTCCAACCACTATAATGCCTTTCAGATTTATCCAAGTTGTTTTGCGCACAAATAGTTTGTTCCTTTTATTGCTAAGTAGTATTCCATTGAATAAATGCAACTGAGTTTGTTTATATATTCACTTGCTGAAGAACATTTAGGTATTTCCATTTAGGGTGATTATAAACAGAGCTGCTATAAACATTCATGTATACATTTTTGTGTGAACATTTTTTTCAGTTATTTAAGGCATATACCTAGAAATGGGATTGCTGTGTTATATGGAAAGTGTTTGTTTAATTTTACAAGAGACTGCCAAACTGATATCCAGAGTGGCTGTTTTTTCATTTTGCTACCAGCAATGTATGCGAGTTCCAGTTGCTCCACATCCCTACCAGCACTTGTCAGTAATTTTTTTTAAGCTAGTCTAATAGATGTGCCATGGTATCTCATGGTGGTTTTAACTTGCATTTCTGAATAGCAAATGAACATTTCTTAATTTGCTTATTTGCATTCCTTTTGCCAAAACTGTTGGTGATATTTTAGTTCCTTTGTCTTTCACATAACGTATTTTTATTTTCTACTTTTTAACAGTTTTATTGAAATATTGACATTAAAAATAGCATATATTTAAGGCATACAACTTCATGTTTTGATACATGTATACACTGTGAAATAATTACCATAATTAACACATTTATTATCTGTACATGTACTATTTGTGTGTGTGTGTGTGTGTGTGTGTGTGTGTGTAGTGAGGAGATTTAAGATCTATCTTCTTAGCAGATTGCAAGTATACAATACAGTATTTTTAACCATTGTCCCTATGCTATACAGTCTTTTCATATAAATTCTAAAATCAGCTTTTACATACCTACAAAAAGTCCTGTTGGGATTTTGATTTGAATTGAGTTGAATCTATGAATCAATTTGTGGAGAACTGAATCTTTACTATGTTGAGACTTCTAGTTGATGAACACAGTATTTTCTTTAACATGGCTAGTTCCTCTTCTTATGGTTGAGTTATGAGAGTTTTTTATGTTCCAGATACAAGTCCTTTATTGGGTATGTGATTTGGAAATATTTTATCCCAGTCTGTAGCGTGTGTTTTCATGCTTATACAGTGTCTTTGATAGAGCAAAAGTTTTTAATTTTGTTGAAATCCAATTCATAAATCTTTCCTGTCATGATTGTGCTCTTGGTATTAGGTCTAATAACTCTTTGTCTCACTTCAGGCCACAGTTTTTCTCCTAGATTTTTTCCTTTAAATGTTTATAATTTTGTATTTTACATGTAAATCTTTCAGTTAATTCTTATGTAAGATTTGAAATTAAGATGAAGCTTCCTTTTTTTTTTTTTTTTTTTGCATATCGATGTCCGGCTGCTCCAATACCATTTGTTGAATGGCTATCGTTCCTTTATGGAATTGATTTTGCAACTTTGTGAAAAATCACTAGAATATATTTGTGTGGGTCTATTTCTGGCTTCTCTACCCTGTTCCATTGATCTATATGTCTATCCTTTTGTCAGTATCACGCTGAATTGATTGCTGCAGTTTTATATTAAATCTTAAATCTGATAGTGTGATTTCTCCAAATTTACTACTCTGTTTCAACATTGTTTTGGTTATTATAGTTCCCTTGACTTTCCATATACATTTTAGAATCAGTTTATCTAGATCTGTAATAATACTCTAGAGGTTTGCTTGGAATTGCATTAAATCTATAGATCGATTTTGAGAGATTTACATCTTTTTTCTTTCTTTTTTTTTTTTTTTTTTGACGGAATTTTGCTCTTGTTGCCCAGGCTGGAGTGCAATGGCACCATCTCGGCTCACTACAACTGTCACCCCCTGGGGTTCAAGCGATTCTCCTGCCTCAGCCTCCCAAGTAGCTGGGATTACAGGCATGTGCCACCAGGCCCAGCTAATTGTGTATTTTTAGTAGAGATGGGATTTTCTCCATGTTGGTCAGACTGGTCTCAAACTCCCAACCTCAGGTAATCCATCCGCCTTGGCCTCCCAAAGTGCTGGGATTACAGGCATGAGCCACTGCGACTGGCCAAGTTACATCTTTTCTATGTTAATTCTTTCAATCCATAAAATAGTGTATCTCTCTATTTATTTAGATCTTCTTTGCTTTATTTCACTAAGTTTTTGTAATTTTCAGCATACTGACCCTGTTCATGCTTTGTTACACTTATGTGTTTCATTTTTTGGAGCTAATGTAAATCTTAAAAAATGCTTAGTTGCCAATTATTCATTGTTAGTATAGAGAAATACATTTGAGTCTTATGTGTTGAACCCTGTACCCTGTAATCTCATTAAACTCACTTTTTAGTACTTAGAATTTGTTTATGAATTCCTTGAAATTTTTGGCATAAACAGTCATGTCATCTGAAAATCTGCATGCCTTTTATTTCATTTCCTAACCTTATTAACTGGATAGAGCACCCAGTAAAATGATGAATGATAGGAGTAGATATCTGTATTCGTCTATTCTCATGATGCTAATAAAGACATACCTAAGACTGGATAATTTATAAAGGAAAGAGGTTTAATTGACTCACAGTTCCACAGGGCTTCAGAGGCCTCAGGAAACTTACAGTCATGGAAGAAGGGGAAGCAAACACATCCTTCTTCACATGATGGCAGGAAGGAGAAGTGCTGAGCAAAAGGGGGAAAATCCCCATATAAAACCATCACATCTCATGAGAACTCACTCACTATCACAAGAACAGCATGAGGGTGATCACCTCCATGATTAAATTACTTCCTACTGGGTCCCTCCCATGACACATGGGGATTATGGGAACTATAATTCAAGGTGAGATTTAGGTGGGGACACAGAGCCAAGTTATATCCATATCCTTGCCTTGTTCCTAAATTGAGAGGAAAAGCATTCAGTCTTTCACTATTAAGTATAACATTAGCTTTTGTATGTGCCTTTTATCAGGTTGAGAAAGTTTCTGGTTCCAGTTTGTCCAGAGTCTTTATCATTAATGAATGTTGAATTTTGTCAAATACTTTTTTGGCAACAATTGATCATGTGATTTTTCTTCTTTCGACTGCTAATATGATGGACTACAATGACAAATTTTCCAGTCTTGAACTAGTCTTATATTCCCACTACAACCTCTACTTGTTCATGGTGTATTATTGTTTTTATATGTTTAAGGATTCCATTTGTTAATATTTTACTGAAGATGTTTGCATTTATGTTCATGAGATATATTTGATTGTATTTTTTTTTCTTATGCTGTCTTTTGTATCAGGGTAATGCTGGCTTTATAAATTGAGTTGAGAGTGTTCTCATCTCTTCTTATTTCTTGAAGAGATTATATGGAATTGGTATTAGTTATCCTCAAATAATTGGTAGAATTTGCCAGTGCAACCATCGGTGCTAGAAGGTTGCTTTCTTGGAAATTTTTAACTGCAAGCTCAGTTTCTTTAATTTAGTTTTAATTTGATTTCATCTAGGTTTTCAAATCTATATCTATAGAGTTGTTCTTAGTATTCCTTCATTATCTGTTTATTGTTTATGGAATCTGTAGTGATACCCCATCTTTCATTATTGATATTGGTGATTCATGGCTTATCTCTTTTTTTGATCAGCTTTGCTAAAGGCTTATCAATGTAACTAATGTCAAAAAATCAGCTTTTGTTTTTATTGCTATTTTTCTTTTTTAAAAAATTTTATTGCTCTCTGCTCTTGTCTTTGTTATATTTTTCCTTCTGCTTGTTTGGGTTTATTTTAGTTCTATTTTTCTAGCTGTTTAAAGTGGAGGATTAGGCTATTGATTTGAAGACTTTCTTCTTTTCTCAGGTAACTATTTAATGCTATCTTTTTTTTAATTTTTGCAAAAAACTTTGTGTGATAGAAAAAATACTTAGACCTGGGAGTTAAGGGTGCACCAGATTTACATTTACATGCAAGATAAGATATTTGTGACATAATGAGTCCATCAACTTATTTGAGAGAGGGAAACAAAATGATCCCAAATGTGAAAGCTCTTGACAGCCTAGTGCAGAATTAATCACAGAGTGATAACAGGCAAGAGTTTTCAGAAAGCAATGAACAGGCAACACATCCTCTACACAGGATGGGAAGCTCTTCTGCAAGGCTCTAGACCTCTTCTACGAAAAGGCATCTGATGGCCCTGTGTATACTAGCGTTCTTTAGTCCTACCTACTCCTACTTTTATGTCTCTTCTACTATGAAATACTGATAAACATTGTGGGTGTGTTGATGGTATACTTTTTACAATACACTGGGTACAAATGGGTATGACTCACTCAATAAATGTTTTCTGTGGTTGCTATAATCTTTACTTCTTTTAAATTATTTTTTGTTATTATGGAAATATAGTAGTTGTATATGCTCAATAAATAAATATTTCTGATGCCCTTGAGGCCATAAAATAATTAACTCCCATATTTTAATGAATTTATAGTTCCCTGTGGTAGAAGCACAATACACACAAATGAGATCTACATCGATCTGTAATAGCTATCATTTAATTTAAATATACTATACACCAGATGTTGTATGTGCTGGGTATGTTACATACATTTAATATTTACCACCTTCTTGCAAGGTATAAGTAATATGGAGGACAGTTTCACAGAAAGAAATCTTACCAACCAGAAAAAGCCCAGGACAAGACAGAGTTACAGTCAAATTCTACCAGATGTATAAAGAAGAGCTGGTACCATTCCTAGTGAAACTATTCCAAAAAAATGAGGAAGAGGGGTTCTCTAAGTGAGGCCAGTATCATCCTGATACCAAAACCTGGCAGAGACACAACTAAAAAAGAAAACTTCAGGACAATATCCTTAATGGACATAGATATAAAATTCATCAACAAAATACTGGCAAAGCAAACCCAGCAACACACCAAAAAGCTAATCCACTACAATCAAGGCTGGTTCAACATATGCAAATCAGTAACTGAGATCCACCATATAAACCGAACTAAAAACAGAAACCACATGATCATCTCAATAAATATAGAAAAGGCTTTCAATAAAATTCAGCATCTCTTCATGTTAAAATCCTTCAACAAATTAGGCATTGGAGAAACATACTTCAAAATAAGAAGTGTTATCTATGAAAGCCAACATCATACTGAATAGGCAAAAGCTGGAAGCATATCCCATGAAAATTGGAACAAAAGAAGGATGCCCTCTCTCACCACTTCTATTCAACATAGTGCTGAAAGTCCTAATCAGAACAATCAGGCAACAGAAAGAAATAAAAGGCATCCAGGTCAGGCACGGTGGCTCACACCTATAATCTCAACGCTTTGAAAAGCCGAGGTGGATGGATTATCTGAGGTCAGGAGCTCGAGACCAGCCTGACCAATATGGTGAAACCCCATCTATAGTAAAAATACAAAATTAGCTGGGCCTGGTGGTGTATTCTTGTAATCTCAGCTACTTGGTAGGCTGAGGCAAGAGAATCGCTTGACGCTGGGAAGCAAGGGTTGCAGTAAGCCGAGATCACGCCATTGTACTCCAGCCTGGGCAACAAGAGTGAAACTCCATCTTTAAATAAATAAATGAATAAATTGTATCCAAATAGAAAAAGAGGAAATCAAACTATTCCTGTTTGCAGACAGTATGATTCGATACCTAGAAAACCTCATAGTCTCTGCCCAAAAGCTCCAAAATCTGATTAACTTCAGCAAAGTTTCAGATACAAAATCTATGTACAAAAATCAGTAGCATTCCTATACATCAAAAACATCTAAACTGAGAGCCAAATGAAGAATGCAGTCCTTTTCACAACAGGCACAAAAAGAATAAACACCTAGGAATACAGATAGCCAGGAAGGTGAAAGATCTATACAAAGAGAACTACAAAACACTGCTCAAAGAAATGAGAGATTTGCCACTCCTATTCAACATAGTATTGGAAGTTCTGGCCAAGGCGTTCAGGCAAGAGAAAGAAATAAAGGGTATTCAGTTAGGAAAAGAGGAATTCAAATTGTCTCTGTTTGCAGATGACATGACTCTATATTTAGAAAACCCCATTGTGTCAACCCAGAATCTCCTTAAGCTGATAAGCAACTTAAGCAAAGTCTAAGGATACAAAATCAATGTGAAAGAGTCATAAGCATTCCTATACACCAATAGCAGACAAACAGAGAGCCAAATCATGGTGAATTCCCATTCACAATTGCTACAAAGAGAATAAAATGCCTAGGAATACAACTTACAAGGGATGTGAAGGACCTCTTCAAGGAGAACTGCAAACCACTGCTCAAGGAAATAAGAAAGGACACAAACAGATGGAAAAACATTCCATGCTCATAGATAGGAAGAATCAATATCATGAAAATGGCCATAATGCCCAAAGTAATTTATAGATTTGATGCAATCCTCATCAAGCTACCATTGACTTTCTTCACAGAACTGGAAAAAATTACTTTAAATTTCATGTGAAACCAAAAAAGAGCCCGCATAGCCAAGACAATCATAAGCAAACAGAACAAAGCTGGAGGCATCACACTATCTGACTTCAAAGTATACTACAAAGCTACAGTAACCAAAACAGCATGGTACTGGTACCAAAACAGACATATAGCCAATGGAACAGAACAGAAGTCTCAGAAATAACACTGCACATCTACAACCATCTGATCTTTAACAAATCTGACAAAAACAAGCAATGAGGAAAGGATTCCCTATTCAATAAATGGTGTTGGGAAAAGTGGCTAGTGATATGCAGAAAGCTGAAACTGGATCCCTTCCTTACACCTTATACAAAAAGTAACTCAAGATGGATTACAGTCTTAAACATAATACCTAAAGCCATAAAAACCCTAGAAGAAACCTAGGCAATACCATTCAGGACATATGCATGGGCAAAGACTTCATGACTAAAACGCCAAAAGCAATGGCAACAAAAGACAAAGTAGACAAATGGGTTCTAATTAAACTAAAGGGCTTCTGCACAGCAAAAGAAACATCATCAGAGTGAACAGGGAACCTACAGAATGGGAGAAAATGTTTGCAATCTACCCATCTGACAAAGGGCTAATATCTAGAATCTAAAAAGAACTTAAACAAATTTACAAGAAAAAAACAATCCCATCGAAAAGTGGGTGAAGGATATGAACAGACACTTCTCAAAAGATGACGCTTATGTAGCCAACAAACATGAAAAAAAGCTCATCATCACTGGTCATTAGAGAAATGCAAATCAAAACCATAATGAGATACTATGTCACCCCAGTTAGAACAGCAATTATTAAAAAGTCAGGAAACAGATGCTGGAAACGATGTGGACAAACAGGAATGCTTTTACACTGTTGGTAGGAGTGTAAATTAGTTCAACCATTGTGGAAGACAGTGTGGAAATTCCTCAAGGATCTAAAACTAGAAATACCATGTGACCCAGCAATCCCATTACTGGGTACATACCCAAAGGATTATAAATCATTTTACTATAAAGAAACATGCAAACGTATGTTTATTACAGCACTGTTCACAATAGCAAAGACTTGGAACCAACCCAAATGCCCATCAATGATAGACTGGATAAAGAAAATGTGGCACATATACACCATGGAATACCATGCAGCCCTAAGAAAGGATGAGTTCATGTCCTTTGCAGGGACATGGATGAAGCTGGAAACCATCATCCTCAGCAAACTAACATAAGAACAGAAAACCAAACACCGTATATTCTCACTCATAAGTGGGAATTGAACAGTGAGAGTACATGGACACAGGGAGGGGAACATCACACACTGGGACCTCCTGGTGGGTGGTTGTTAGGGGAGGGATAGCATTAGTAGAAATACCTATCTAGATGACGGGTTGATGGGTGCCGCAAACCACCATGGCACATGTATACCTATGTAACAAACCTGTACATTCTGCACATGCACCATAGAATTTAAGTATAATAAAAAAAGAAAGAAATGAGAGATTACACAAACAAATGGAAAAACATTCCATGCTTATGGATAAGAAGAATCAATATCATTAAAATGGTCATACTGCCCAAAGCAATTTATAGATTCAATGCTATTCCTATAAACTACCAATGACATTCTTCACAGAATAAGAAAAAACTATTCTAAAATTCACACGGAACCAAAAAAGGAGCCCAAATAACCAAAGCAATCCTAAGCAAAAAGAACAAAACCAGAGGCATCATACTACCTAACTTCAAATTATATTACAAGCCTACAGTAACCAAAATAGCATGGTATTGGTACAAAAACAAACATACAGACAAATGGAATGGAATAGAGAGCCCATAAATTATGCCCGACACCTACAACTATCTGACTTTGACAAATTCAACAAAAACAAGTAATGAGGAAAGGACTCCCTATTCACTAAGTGGTGCTGGGATAACTGGCTAGCCACATGCAAAAGATTGAAATTAGACCCCTTCCTTACACCATACACAAAAATCAACTCAAGATGAATTAAAGACTTAAATGTAAAACCCAAAACTATAAAAACCCTGGAAGACAACCTAAGCAATATCATTCTGGACTAGGAGCAGGCAAAGATTTCATGATGAATATGCAAAAGCAATACCAATGAAAGCAAAAATTGACAAATAGAACCTAATTAAACTAAAAGGCTTCTGCACAGCAAAAGAAACTATCAACAGAGTGAACGGACAGCCTGCAGAATGGGAAAAAATATTTGCAAACTATGCATCTGACAACAGTCTAAAATCCAGAATCTATAAGGAACTAAAACAAATTTACAAGCAAAAAACAAGTAACCCCATAAACAAAAGGCCCACAGAGTGGACAAAGTACATGAATAGACACTTTTCAAAAGAAGACATAAGTGCAGTCAACAAGCATGTGAAAAAATGCTCAACATCGCTAATCATTAGAGAAATTCAATTCAAAACCGCAGTGAGATACCATCTTACCTATGCAGATGATAAAGGTCAGAATGCCTATGATTAAAAAGTCAAAAAATAACAGATGCTGGAGAGGTTGTAAAGAAAAGGGAATGTTTAAACACTGCTGGTGGAATGTAAATTTGTTAAGCCATATGGAAAGCAGTTTGGCAATTTCTCAAAGAACTTCAAACAAAATCACCACTTGACCCAGCAAATCCCATTATTAATTCTATACCTGAAGGAATGTAAATATTCTACCATAAAGACACACGCATGCATATGTTCATTGCAGCCCTATTCACAATAACAAGGACATAGAATCAACCTAAATGCCCAGCAATAGTAGAACAGATAAAGAAAATATGGTACATATATACCATGGAATATTATTCAACCACGAAAAGAACAGTATCGTGTCTTATAGTAACACGGATGGAGCTGGAGGCCTTTATCCTAAGCAAATGAACACAGAACAGAAAACCAATACTGCATGTTCTCACTTATAAGTGGGAGCTAAACACTGAGTACATAGAGACACAAAAACAGGAACAGCAGACACTGGGGCCTACCTGAGGGTAGAAAGTGGGAAGAAGGTAAGAATAAAAAACTACATATTTGGCACTATGCTTGATGACAAAATAATCTGCATACTGAACCCCTGTGACATGCAACTTACCTATATAACAAACCTGCACATGTATCCCTGAACCTAAAAGTGAAAAAAAAGAATATGCATTTTGGAGGGAGAAACCAAGTTTGAATCTCTGCTCTCTCACTTATTAGCTGCATGACTAAAGCCAGTTACATAAACTCTCTAAACTTTAGGTTTTTTAATTTTAAAATGTGTATAAAAGCTGTTGTGAAGATTAAAAGCAACAATAGGTGAAAAAGGTCTAGTACGATAGGGAAAGTAGGGATTTTGAAGTCTATACGGTAATACTTCACCTCAAACCCAGCATCACCCATGTAAGCCATGAGATCTTCAGCCAGATACCTAAATTCTTAAGTTTTAATACCTCATATATAAACAGCTGATTAGATAGACAGATAGATACACAGACAGGTAGGTATGCAGATAGATAAGATGGATTAGATAGATAGATAGAGATAGATAGATAGAAAAAGAGAAGGAGATGGACAGATAGATCACCTTCCCCTTTACTTCAAAACCTCTTCTTTAGGAATCTTTCTCAATTACTAGCAACTCCATCCATCCACTGAGCTACTCAGATCAAACAACTTGGGCTAATTTTCCACTCTTTCCCATGACCCATGATCAATCTGAGAGTTAATTCCATTAGTTCTATCTTCAACATCTATTCAGATTCTTTCACATCTACTACTTCCTCTTCTATCACCGTGGTCTGAGACACCTGTCTTATTACCATAATTTTCTAACGGGTTTTCTTATTTCCCTCTTTACCCTCCCACCCAACATTTTTAAATGACCCTTTCAACCTTAAATCAAATTCTTCAATGGCTTTCCATCTCAGTCAGAGTAAAAGCTGATCTTTACAATGACTTCACAGTTCCCTCCAAAGCTATCCCAACACTGCCACTCAGCTGTCCAGCCACGCCAATCTCTCCTCCAACACTCTAACCCACACTGCTCCACTCCAGGCCCACTGCCTGCATGCCATCCTGGGAACTCCTGAACTTCTCTCTCACCTAGAGACTTTACACTTACTATTCCTCCCACCTGGGATATTCACCCAAATTGCTTCAAGACTCTCAATCTCACCTCCTTAAGTCTTTGCTGATGTTTCATCTTCACAGCAAGGCCTTCCCTGTCCACTCCATTTTAAAATTCAATAGCCCACTCTGTCCAGCACTCTCTTTTCCCTTACCCTAACTTATTTTTCTCTATAGCATTGATCACCATATAACACCGTTATATTGCACTTACTTATATTTTTGTTGTCTGTTTCCTCATTCCATTGGTGCACATGCACACACGCACACACAAGTGGAAACTCTGAGAGCAAGTATTTTGGGTAGTTTTGTTCATATTTGTATCCCAACAACCTAAAATAGTATCAAGCACTTAGTATTATCTCTCTCTCACCCTGCCTTTTGTTCCTCTCTCCTCCCTTCCCCTCATCCCCACTCTTTCCCTCCCCTCTCTTTTTCTTCTCTAAAATATATACGTATACATATCATGGCAAAATTTATTTCTTCATGGAACCCTAGAAAAAGTGGTATACAAAGTAAATCTTAGTTTCCTTAGCTTGTTAGAAACAACCCCTTTCATTGGGAAAGAATGTACAATTTATGGTACGTTTAATGTGTATGTACTAGAGCTTACTGTGTACCAGGTACTACTTTATTTAGGATAAACAAGAAGGAATCTGTCTTCAATGCACTTTCTAGTTTAAGAAAGAACCAAGTAGATGCCTAAGAAATAAAAGAAAGGTGCTCACAAAAACAATATTTTTCTTAGTGAGAAGGCAATTAATTGTGAGAGGTTTAAAAATAGGTCTGATGTGGTCAAGACAAATCTGGCAATAACAATCAATTACAGAGACGACTAATGGCACGATGTGAGTTTGGTGCAGAAAGTTTCCTCATTTGATCAACCTGGGGGGGTTGCTTAAAATGATTCAAGTGTTCCTTTAACAATGAGTCATCCACAATTTCATGATTGCTTTTGCAGTGTTTGTGGTTATGAAATGATCCTCACACCACCATTCCTAATATTAGAAGATTCTGTTCTAACCAGTACAAATTGTCAGGCAAGAGAGTGGGTGTTTATAGTATGGGTTTATTTGTTCTCCAGCAGGCCTGAGTTCCACTGAACTCAGCATTTGCTGAATAAGAAACACATACTAGAACCTTCCTTAATTTGCTGAATGGGAATAAGCAAAAGGTGCTTGGGGGCACATTCAGGGGAGCTCAAAGAGCTAGAAAGGAGCATTGGGGAGGGTGAATACTGATAGCTAAAGTGTTCTTGTATTCTGAAAACAAAATTGCCCTTCTGAGTATACATTTAGCAAAATGGCAGATTCATAACTCCAAGGTTCAGAGGGCTGAACATGACAATAGCAACAGCAAAAAGAAGCCTTGAGGACATTCCTTTAATTTCCAAATCTTATCTCATTAGTGGAAACTTTTGGAGCTCTGTTTCATGTCCTAGAAGTTTAACTCTGTATAAGGTTGAGGGTAGAAACTCTGAACACAAAGGGAACATCTGGAGGAAACACACACACACACGTGCGCGCGATCTTTAATACAGTTCTTTGAGAAATAGCAGGAATAGCTGGTGGCTGTATGGTGCTTGGTTATTTCACCCGCATTTTCCCATCTAACCCTCATGGCCTCCCTGAGTGGTACATACTGCTCATTTTCCTCATTTTATGAATTAAAAAACTGAGGCTCACAGAGATGAAGTGACATTCCCAAGTGGCAGAGCCAGGACTTGAATCCTGGTCTTCTTACTCCAGACGAGTAACAATTCTACACCTGTCTTTTCCTACTTGCTGTGCTGAAATTCTGAAAAACAGAGTTTGTAAAGTTCTAGTCGATAGCAGTGTTTCTCAACCTTAGTTGCACATTGGAATCACATGGAGATACTTACAAACCCCCTGATGCCTTGATCCCAGCACTAGAGATTCTAATTTAACTTCTCTAGAATACAGTCTGCGAAACGGCTTTCTGTTTGTGTTTTTGAGACAGAGTCTCACTCTGTCACCCAGGCTGAAGTGCAGCAGCACAATCACAGTTCATTGCAGCCTCAGCCTCCTGGGCTCAAGTGATTCTCCAATGGGATTTTCTAAAGCCCCTCCCTGCCAGGTAATTCTAATGTTCAGTCAGAATTGAGAACAACTATGGAGAAATTATTTTAAATTACAGATTCCCTGAGCTTCATCCCAGGTTTATGGAATTAGTGCCCCAGAGGCAAGTTGGCGTAATTGTGTTATTTTATAATCCCCCCATGCCATTCTAGTAGGCAGCCAAGTTTGGGAACCACTGGTCTACTCTATAACCTTCAGAGCTGCTCAAGGTGGGTAATTACTGAAGAACCAGTTATTAGTCTGACCTCTGTCCCTGCCCATGTTATCATGGGGAACTGATTTATCTTCACAACATCTGTGTTTCTTAATCTTAAAATGAGACTATTGATATTTGTCCTGTCAATCTCTTTGGAATGTTCAAGAGAAAAGGGACAAATATGAGTGTTTTAAAAGGTATTTCAACGTGTGAGGTATACACTTGTAAGGTATTATTATTATTGGACTGGTGTTCCTGATTTTTATCTCTAAAATTGACTGCCTCCTCAATAGACAATGCCCATATGAGAAGGGTTCTAGTCTTGGCTTGTGATTCACATTTTATCCTCTTTATAACTCACAAGAAGGTAGTCTATTGGTCGAGAAGAAAAATAGCTGCAGAGGCTGTTTCCCATCAGAGGAAAAAATACACAGAGGAAGCTTGCCCAAGTGAGGGGAAATGGAAAGAGATGAGAATTGTATAAACTCAACCACAGGCATTTGTTGTCAAAGACACAAATTCAACCAAACGACTGAAACATTAGCCAATATGCTTTCCCAGCACTCAAATTCAATTCAGAAATGAGACTTCCCATTACCAATATCATCCCATCCCATCGGGAGCATGCAGCTTCTTCACCCGGGTTTTCTGTGTCTAAATCTATAATGGAAATATTAGGAGTGACTTGGGAGTGGGGAGAAGGTACACAAAGAAATAGAGCACATTGCACAGATGCTTTCTCAGTTCAGATCTAACTCCTGATTTCTAATAGGTCACTACTGTTCAAATTTTTAGAAGGAAGACACAAAAGAACTGATGATCATCTAGGAGGTTTAACCCTTTCAAGTCTGAAGAAGACTTTGAGAGACACTAATCCTTGGGGTCACCCCCAGACATTCTGACTTAAATGTTCTCAGGTGACATCATGTGTTTTTTAAAACCTTCCGTGGAGATTCTAATGGTTCATCAGTGCTGAGATTACATGGAGAGAAGGATGACAGAATAAGAAGGGCCATGTTTTTATCCCTAGGCCCTTACCTTCCCCTGGGGGTTCTTCTGTAGTCTAATCACCAATCTACCACCATTCTAGCCTCAATGGAGTATCTATCCTTCTGTAAAGCTCCTGGCCAACTGTCTCAGGGATGGGAGTGACTCTGCTATAATTTTTTTTAAAAGACTTGTCTAAATTCTGAGGGAAAAGCAAGTAAAAATGACCAAGAAAATATAAGAAATTGATATGATTATAAATACAGATTTCTGGCCAAAGTTTCTGTCCCATACAGCACTTGCTAGCAGACTACTCTCAAGAAAAATCCTGATGGAAACAGTTACTCACTATTGCCACCATTGCCAAGAGGGTGTTTCTAGCATGTAAACAGGTATTTCAACGCATACATACACATTTACATACCAACAACACTAAGTTATATAAATATAGGTATGAGACAAAGTTCTTCCTCAAATGATCCCTCAAAAAGAAAGAACTTTCATATATTCCAGTTCTTATACCAGCTCTTGTATTACTGGGCTCTCTTATAGTTGCTTTATCAACAATGTATTATTTAGGGTGAACATATTAACCAAATAAATGCTAGTTTTGGTGTCAAATTAGTAGAGATTACCTGACAAAAAGCATTAAATAGAAGGCAAGTAAATTTAACCAAAATTCACAATTATTTCTGAGATTACAACCTCACAATTTTACTTTTTTTTAAAACACCTTTTAAGATCATTTAGTATAATTACAAAAATATACTAGGATATTTTTCAATTCAGGTATTATACAAATGGATACTTAAAACTAGAAATAAAATCTATGGCAAATCATACACATTTAAAAACTGCTGTGTCTCAAATTAAGTGAGCCAATAAGTGCCCCAGAAAATTATATGACTCCAAAGGTGGTGCTAATAAGGACGAAAACACTGATGTCTTTCTCATAAAATTTAAGTGGAAAAAAGAAATAAAATTTGAGTTAAAAGCAATATTTCTGAACATAGTTTTCTATAATATGAAATCATGAATACCCATGTTCATCTAAATTTATATATTAAATATTGTCTTTCTTTAATTTCATGGGAAAATGGAAGAATCACTTACGATTAGGCATAAATAGAAGAACAGTTGATTCTCACAGTATTTTTCAGAGCCTTAAATATATTTATATGCATTGTGGCTCCCTGAAGTGGAAAAGGGATATATATGGTATATTTCTCTTTCTTATTTGGTCCATGTGAGACAAGAATCCTACAGAACACATATTGAGTAATACTGCTCTTACCCAAAATGACCTGATCAACCTCAAAAATGCCTCTCACAGGTTCCTTTCCTGTGACATCCAAGCAGAATGCCTCCAGGTGTGGGTGCCATCCCACGGTCCACCACACTGAAGGCATCTCCTTATGAGCTAGGACATCCACCCAAAAATCACATACCGAGAAATGGGAAGTCAAGTGGCACTTGCCATATGCCAGGCACACGATAATGAATAATAATATGAATTGTAGTTACAATGAATTGAGCATCCCTGGGGCTGTAATACCGATAACAAAATGAATAATAACTGCCAATGATATTAATGGCCTCATGTGGAGTACATACTATGTGGTAGGCTACATATTAATTTCTTAGCATTTAATTTTCCCTACAGTGGTCCCCACAAGATTGGTAGTTATAACCATTTCATAACTAACTAAACTGGGAGTCACAGTCAAAACAACTTGACCAAATCACATAACTAGTAAGTGATCAATAGCTATTACTTAACCATCTATGACACTACATTTCTCAATCTTCAATTCCTCACAATTTATTCTCAAATTGTTTAGGGGCAAAAGTATTCTACCTTCATATTCTACAGTTTACTTTGAACTCAAAATGACTGGCTTTTATACAGTAGCTCCAGCTGGTGGCAGACAGAAGGAAATAAAATACATTACTAAAAGGCCTACCTGGTATTAACCCAGAACTTCTTTAAAGAAATCCAACAATTGACTAGAAATGTTTTGTTTTTATATTTTTTTTAAAAATACTTGTTCTATTGTATTTGATAACTTTTCAATGAAGAAAATCCAGGTAATTATTCCTCCAAGGAGGAATTATTGATGAAATGGAAAAAGCCAGACCAATTTAGGTTTGAATCTGGGCTCCCACATGACTTTAAACACAATACTTAGCTACTTCTCATCTACACAATTGGGGAAATTATACCTTCCTTGTAGAGTCTTTATGGGATATAAAATATATAATGTCATTTGTAAATAATTTGTCCAAAGAATGACAGTTTTCTCCCCCTTTGAAAAGACAAGTGAAAAGGTTTCATTTGCTTTTCTGCCTTTAGTTTCTTGGGGCTGATATTATTTGCAAGTTTCCTTTAGGGGGTGATCACACTGTGCTCAAAGTGGTATTTTATTTTTAAGTGGTTTAGATTTGGCTGAAAAGGGTAACCCTAACTATAGAAGGCTTCAAATCCCATCTGGGGCTCTCCTTGGGCAAAGGCAATACAACCTTTCCAGCAGCAAATAGATATTTATGTGCACTGACAGAGCTTTGGTGATTAAAGCTGCAGACCAGAAGATGGTCTCTATGTTTACTCAGCACACTTTCCTCATTGTACATGGTTGTAGTTCCCCAGCCACCAGAAACTCTTTTTTTTCCCCAGAGAATCCTTTAACATACAGGACAAGTGTAAGTACTATTTGTATTGTCTTTTAAAACCACAGAATGCTGACCAGGCTTGGTGGCTCATGCCTGTAATCCCAACACTCTGGGAGGCCTAGGAGGGTGGGTCACTTGAGGTCAAGAGTTCAAAACCAACCTGGCCAATTTGGTGAAACCCCATTTCTACTGAAAAAAAAAAAAAATTGCTGGGCATGGTGGCCCACACCTGCAGTTGCAGTTATTCAGGAGGCTGAGGCAAGAGAATCACTTGAACCCAGGAGGCAGAGATTGCAGAGAGCTGAGATCATGCCACTGCACTCCAGCCTGGGCTACAGAGCAAGACTCTGTCTCAAGAGAATTAAAAAAGGGGATAAATTGCTTGTTAAAACTGTACTGGGTGTGCCTGCATGCCAAACACCAATCTTGCAAAACTGTCATTAAAAGTCTCACTTTCACTGTTCAAAAAAAAAAAAAAAAAGCAAACAACAACAAAAACCCCACAAAATGCAATTTGAGGTATTTAATGTAAATTGTAATTAAGGAAGTTGTTAAATCAGCATAAAATTATGTACACAGTAGCACTAATATTTTATCTTTCCATTTGAATAAGAATTATGAATAAATTATATTTTAGCATTTTTGCAGATTTATGTTTAACTTTTCAAATATAACTAAATCTTAATATACTTGCAGATGAAGGGGATACTTTCTTTTTTAAATCAAAAACAGTGGAATCTGTCAAGGTAGGGGGAAGTAATTACAATTTGGTAAGATAAAATGTTTCAAAAATGTAAATCCCATAGACCAGAACACATAGTAAATTAGATTTTTCATCATAGCACAGGTATGTTTAAAGTCCGATAATGCAACTTGCTCACTTCAGTTTGTGAAAAAACTTGTAAATATTATATAATATATAGTTGCCATGAGGATTATGTAAAATGACACATGTAAAGAGCCTAGCATAAGACCCAGCATGGAATTAACTGATATTGAATTCATTTTGCTTTTTTCCTATGTAAACATGCGCTTCGCCTAACACATTCTGATTCCACAAAAGTGGCTTATGTATTCTTTGGAGACAAAGATAGCAGCTTTTTGCAGACAGCTTCAAACCCTCAGAAACACAGGGTGAACACCAACCAAAAATAAAATAAAAACAGTGCAAAAATTGTAAACATGACTAAGTTTTTTTTTTTTACAAAGCCTGCAAAAAATATGCTAAATGTGTAAATGAAAAAGAAGATGAGACGCTGTCACAACTCAGACAACAATTCTGTGGAGTCTCTGTGCCTCAATACGTCCATCTTCCTTACAGGTATAAAAATAATTAAAACAAAGAATATAGTAAAGGGCTCAGAGCTCTTCCTCTCAACACTTATTATTCTGACATGAGAGCAGCTATTTGTAAAGTAATGCCTAGAATTCCTGTTGCTTTATAATTAGAATGAATAACATTCTGTTATCCTCCTTTTATTGAAAATCAAGGGGAAATCAAATTTTGAGCAGCAGCTATTAGGATGGAAATGCTTAATCTCCAAAGGATTTATAATATTGTCTTTTATTTCACAGTACTGACAGCTGAAGGCAACCTATATCCAAATGAAAAGAAGACAAACAACATACATAATAATTGGATGAACTACCCAACAAGAAAATGTTCTTATATTGATTCATTTCCAATCATTTTCTTGGGGCTTTGAAACTTACCAGAAACAGCTAGCCTTCCACATTCGAAACCCGGCGAGGTAAGCTAGACTATGTAGCTACCTAACAAAGAACAGCAGGTAAATAATACTGATGATAGCCTACATTTGTAGAAATAAAGCACGTTCCTACCCATTAACTCATTTGATCCTCAATAGCTGTGTGACATTGGCAAAGCAGGCGTTTCTTATTATCTCCAGTTTACTCAAGAGGAAACTGAAGCTCAGCAGGTTATACAGTAGATAGAAAAGCTAGGAAGTAGGAATGAGAATAGGATGGGAAAGGGGAAATGCTGAGTCTCTCTCAAAGGGAAGGAAAGGATGGGCAACAATGATATTAGAATGTGAAGAGCTCTCCATGGGGATGGGGCAGTATATAATAAATGCAATTTTTTGGCCAGGAGTGGTGGCTCACACCTGTAATCCCAGCACTTTGGGAGGCCAAGGCAGGTGGATCACTTGAGGTCAGGAGTTCAAGACCAGCCTGGCCAACACGGTGAAACCCCGTCTCTACTAAAGATGGGCACCTGTGGTGGTGGGCGCCTATAGCCCCAGCTACTCAGGAGGCTGAGGAAGGAGAATTGCTTGAACCTGAGAGGCAGAGGTTGGAGTGAGCTGAGATCATGCCACTGCACTCCAGCCTGGGCAACAGAGCAAGACTCTATCTCAAAAAAATAAAATAAAATAAATAAATAAATGCAGTGTTTTTAGGAGAGCAGGAGGAGATAAGACAGCGGTGACGCTTTCTGCCTGCATGCAATCTTACTTGTGTTCCTGGGCTTGAGCCTGGCATGTTTTGCAGCTGGGTACAAGAACACAAGGAATGTGATTCATTCTGGCACCATTTAAACTTTATCTCAGATGCAAAAACAAAGGAGAATATGCCACCAACCTGGTTTATTTGGGTAAATATAAAAAGAAGATTACCCAAAGCTTAAAAAAAATTTTTTTTAATAGGCTGTGTTTCTTACCCCACCCTTAGGGAGTGCTGGCTAGGAAGACTTATGTATTGTGTTAGGTAGCATGAAAGGAGGGGAAAAACAAAGCAGGGCAACCCAAAGTCAAAATCAACAACCTTTATGAATCTGAGCCAAAGGGGATGAGGGAGGAACCAAGTTTCCACCCTCTTAATGCAGAAATGAGAGCAATTGTTGATAGAAAAAGGAAAATTTGTTCCTCTCCTTCCCTCCCCAGAAAAAGCATGATTAAATAACAACAGTTGCCACCCCAAGTCCCCATATCCTAATTAGAAAGTTAAAATGATGTGCTTTTAAAAAATTATACACAATTCACATATAAAATAACAACAGATTAGGGTGTCTGCCTCCAACCTTGGGTCTAGTGTAATTACACACAGTAATTAACAGAGAATTTGTAACCAACCCTGTTGGCTCTGTTTAGACGCCAAGTGTGGTAGTCCAGTGGATCATCAGCTATGGGTGTAGATCCCTAATCTAAAGGCACTGAACCCTCTGGATGATGAGTCATGGATTCCAAATGATTGCAGAGACTTGAGGGAAAAGAATAAGGCTTTGGGGCTGAAAAAGAGCCAGACACCTGGGTTACATTCTTGGTGCCAAATGTCATCCCTCTGGCCCACAGACCTCTTTTGGACAGAATCAAATGCAAGCCTAGCACACACCACAAAGCACAGACCCAGCCCAGCACTTAACTCTCTGCCAGCCCGAGATTGGGCCTGAGGACATCTGTCCCAGCCAGAAGAGAACGAGTGCCAGAAAGCTTGAATTCGGCCTGCCATCCTGTGTTTGCTGGGACTTGCAGCATTGGTATCGGTGCTGGATGGCAAATTCCTGTAGGCCTGGCTATGTGTGTGGCTGAACAGAATTATCTACTTAACGAAGGCTTTGGGTAATGGATTATGGTCCCATGGTGATCAAACCATTTCACGTATTCCCACACATAGGGATCATATCACCATCAATGAAACCAGGCTGCCTTAAATTAAAATGTAGGCCAAACCTACCCTTGGCCTGCTCAAAGCTGGGTGACTTTACCCACCTCTCTTCTCTCAACATGCTCCACCTTCCCTGCCTTTTTCCTGCCCTCCACACTAGCAAAGCCCAAACCCTCTTTGCTGCCTCTGCCTATCCAAGGATCTCTCTCGGTAAACTGGTTATCTGAAGTGAGGTCTTGCCCCATTCCAATAGACATTCACTGAGTCTTAACTATGAGACAGACAATATGCTATATACAAGAAATACACATATACATTTTAAAAAACAGTGCTCCTCAGCCTTGATGAGAAGAGCCTTATAATTCACTCAAAAATAAGTACTGAGCCTCCTGCTGTGGGCAGGACATAGTGCTGGGCATGTCAGAGGGCACAGATATTAAGAATACATACTCTGAGGCTGGGCGCAGTGGCTCACACCTGTAATCCCAGCACTTTGGGAGGCTGAGGAGGGCAGATCATGAGGTCAGGAGATTGAGATCATCCTGGACAACATGGTGAAACCCCATCTCTAAAAAAATAAATAAAATAAATATAATAAATATAATATACATTCTCTCCCTCCAGAAATCCCTTGAAATCAAGAAAAGACTTAGAGGCAGGAAATGAAGAGCTGTGTAGTGGAAAGAACCATAATGTATTTGCCAGTTAGTGTAAAAGCTTCTAATTGCTCTCCCTGCTTCTACTTTTGTCTCCTGTAATAATAAGAGCAATAATAATTAATATAATATAAATCCATGCGCCATCCAGGAGCCAAAGTTTTCTTAGTAAAACATAAATCAGATCATGCAACATCTAGCTTAAAACCTCCCAAAGGCTTCCGTTGGTGCATAAAATAGCATCCAAACTCCTTCACCGTGACTGACAAGGCGCTGTATGCCTGGCCCCTGCCTGCCTCTCCATCTTACCCACTTCAGACACACTGGCTGCTTTTCTGTCTCTCAGACATTCCTGCCTCCAAGTTTTTATCTTTGTAGTACCCTCTGACTAAAATGATTTTCTTCCAGATTTTTGTTTGGCTGGCCTCATTTCATCATTCAGGACGCAGTTCAAATGTCCCTTCTTCGGAGATGCTTTCACTAACAAGCTTGTCTAAGAAACTCCTCCTCAGTCACTCTATGGCTATTTTCTTTTCTTTATGACATGTTGCTATCTGAAGTGATCTTCATTTTTTTTTTTCTGTTTGTGGTTTTTTTCTGTCTCTTTAATGGAAAACTCAAACTTAACAAATCCAAAATTTGAACTACCAGTCTCTGCCTTCTCCAGAACTTCTCCATCTCAGTCCTCCCCATCTCACCTAGAGGCAGCTCTATTCTTCCAATTCCTCTAGTGGTTCAGATAAAAAATCCAGGAGTCACCCTGGACTCCTTCCTCTTTGTACAATCCATTTGCAAATCCTATTCTCCAACATGTTCTACCTTCAACATATCACTGCTTCTCCCCGTCTACCCCACTGTCTCCTTCATCTTTGACTGTACTAACCTTCTAGCTAGTCTCTCTGCTGTCCCCATACTCCCACATTGTTTATTTTCAACAGAGTGGTCAGGGTGGCCTTTTAAAAATGGGTAGTCTGGCTGGACGTGATGGCTCATGCCTGTAATCCCAGCACTTTGGGAGGCCGAGGCAGGTGACTCACTTGAGGTCAGGAGTTCGAAACCAGCCTGACCAACATGGTGAAATCCTGTATTTACTAAAAAAAAAAAAAAAAAAATTAGCCTGTCTTGGTGGCACATGCCTGTAATCCCAGCTACTTGGGAGGCTGAGCCGGGCCCAATCTATTGCATTTGAGGTCAGGGGTTCAAGACCAGGCTGGCCAACATGATGAATCCCTGTCTCTACTAAAAATACAAAAGTTAGGCATAGTGGTGCACGCCTGTAATCCCAGCTACTTGGGAGGCTGAGGCAGAAGAATCTCTTGAACCCAGGAGGTGGAGGTTGCAGTGGGTCGAGATTGTGCCAGTGAACTCCAGCCTGGGTGACAGAATGAGACTCCATCTCAAAAAAAAAAAAAAAAAAAAGGAAAGGAAGCCTCTCCAAAATGGCTTCAGTAAAATTGCTAGAGTGATCTCAAGTAGATATGAGGTCCTGGGACCTAGTGTATAAAAGGAGGGTTGTGCCCTGGATAGACTCATAGGCAGTTCCTCAGGGTGGCAGAATGGATTAGGGACACAGGCAAAGATGCAAGCAGGCTGGGAAGAAGTGATGGGAACCACACATGTGGAAGGTCTCTTCTGATTGTTTCCATTTTCGCCGTTGTAAAGGGAATCGAGGCCATCAGCTGAGAATGAAGAAGGAAGAAGTGCCACAAGTTTGAGGAGAGAGCAGAGGGTTTGAGATCGTGTTTGTGAAGCAAGAGTTCACAAAGTCTTTGAATTACAGTTGCTGGGCCCACTTGAATTTAGGGGCTCATGAGTTTAAAGTGAGACAATGTAGTAGACAGGGTACTTTCCTCCAGCCAAGTTCAGCAACCAGAAAACAGGTGCAAAGTAGGAAAAGGGCTGCAAATAACTAGGACTGGTGGTTTTCCAAAGGGAAAAGACATGAAAGAGGCTCTTGGGAGTTAAGGGTGCATGAAGTGAGTGATGATTATGATAGACTATAAGATCTAGGATGGATAAGGAGCTAATGATACATGGGATGTAAAAGACAGTGAAAAGATGGTAGGACAAATTCATTGTTAGTGTAAGGTATATTGCCGAGTTAAAATGAGGAAACTGAGGCCAGTGAGAAAAAATGAGAATCCAATTTATTCAGCTCCCGGGCGAGGTTCTGTGGTCCAGGAAGGGGCCAGAGAAGTCGCAATGGGCTTCTCAGGGCGTGGGGTTTTATAAGAAGTGGAGGTAGTTGATTGGTCATTGGGAAACAAAGAGCAGACAATTTCATTGGTAAGGAGATTTGATTGATTGTTAGGGAAACAAAGAGCAGACAGTTTCATTGGTAGGCTGACTGGCTGGGGAGGTTAATGTTAAACTGCCATTGGACAAATTTTCCACGGGCTTTTTAAATTTTGAAAGGGTTGAGTGAGGAATGCAGGAGTGGGTGTGTGGAGCCTGCATGGAGAAACCAGATAGGAGCAGGTGTGGGGAGCCAGCACAGAGAGATAAGTGTGTCCATTTGGCTCTTCAGCGAGGCAGCCGGCCTTACATTCCGACCTTTTTGATGATATAGGACGTCGCTTCTTTCTGGCTACTTCCTGCTGAACAGAGGCGGAGTTGGGGGGGTCAGTTGGCCGGTGCCTCAGTTGGGAGTTGGACGTAGGGGTGAAGTAGCATTTGATTTATCGCCGCCCTGGAAATTTCTTTCATGCGAGCTTGTAAAAACCTAAGAAAGAATGGGACCAGCATTAGTAGAAGACAAACCACGATTAGGGGAATGACAACAGGAGCTAGCCAGGTGAATATGGGAGATTGCCACCAGTTAAGAGGAAAGTTTGGCACACTTGGCATTCCTCGGAGGTCTTCCTTGAGGCGATAGAGAGTATTGACATTTTCTTCTACTTGGTCTGTTTCATTGATGTAATAGCAACACTATTCCTGGAGAAACAGACAGGTACCTCCTTTCTCCGCCATTAGTAGGCTTAGAGCCCGTCGGTTTTGGAGAGTTACCTGGGCTAGTGATGTAATTTGTCGCTGAAGAGAGGCCAGAGAGGCAACTGATGTTTCAATGGCCACATGGAGTTTGTTTTCTAGTTGAGCAGCTGAAGTGATACTGTAGCCTAAGGCGTCGCCTCTAATTCCAGCAGCTGCTAAAGAGGAGGCTAGGGAGAGGCCAACTACTATGGGGAGGAAGACAGCTCGTTTGTTTCAGCCCCGAAGACTGAGGGTGGTATGGGACGTGTAATTTCCATGAAATGTTGAGAGACTCAGCGACCAGCTGGACCACCTGAGCAGTGAAGGCCGGGCCGTTGTTGGACTGGATGGTCACTGGCAGGCCGAAGCGAGGGATGATTTCTTGCCCTGTGGGAGCGTGAGAGCTCAGGTTAAAGCAATGAGCTCCCCTTTTTGTGAGGTGGTTCCATCGGGAAGTCGGCAAGCCTCAAGGGTGGCTGAATCCGTGACTACTGCATAAGCTGCCTTTCACTGTCCCTCAGCCATTATTATAGAACTCCCATCTACATATAGAGTGAGGTCTGGATCAGGTAGAGGAAGGTCAGTTAGGCCTTCACGTGGTTTGGTTAATGTATCTATGAGTTTAGGACAGGAGTGGGCTGGAGAGGGAGAGTGAGACGGAAGAGGAAGCAAGGTAGCCGGGTTGAGTAGAGAGGTAGGATGGAGGCTGATTGAGGGATTTTTAATGAAGAGTAGGTGAAACTCCTGTAAACGGGAGGGTCCTAGGTGCACAAGAGACTTGTGAGAGAGTAGGTTAGTTAGCCGACGGGGAGAGAACACTGAGATGGATTGGCCTAGGGTAAGTTTTAGGGATTCATTGGTTAGTTCCATTGCTGCTCCTAGGGCCTGCAGACAAGGCTGCCATCCTCTAACAGTAGGGTTAAGCTGTTTTGACAAATAGGCTATAGGCTGATAGGTGGGGCCCAGAGGTTGGGTTAAAACCCTTACTGCTATTCCTTGTTTTTTATCTGTGAATAAGTGGAATGGATGAGTGAGATCCAGTAATTGAAGAGGAGGTGCCTTGGACAGGGCAGCCTGCAGGGTTTTAAAGGCTTGTCTGACAACTCCTGGCTGGGAGAAGGGTCCCAGGGGGGTGTCTTTAGCTGCTGCATATAAGGGTTTGGCCAAAACAGCAAAGTTAGGAATCCAGTGATGGAAAAATCCTACAAATTCTAAAAAGGAGAAGATTTCATTGGCTGTTTCCGGGGGCTGCAGTGTAAGTAGTGCCTTTTTGTGGTTTACTGCCAAGCCCTTAGTTTGGGGAGTAAGGTGGACACCCAAATAGATCACCGAGGTGGCTGACAGCTGTGCTTTGGAAGGGGAAACCCGGTAACCACTAGACCTCAGGAAATTAAGGAGAGCGGCAGTATGCTGTTGTGACATGGAGAGGTAAGGGCTGCAAAGCAGCAGGTTGTCCACGTACTGTAAGAGGAGACTAGGCTGAGGGGGGCAAGAGGTTAGGTTAGCTACTAATGCTTGTTTAAATATGTGAGGGCTGTCTCTAAAGCCCTGGGGCAGGACCGTTTAGGTTAACTGCTGCGAGAGGTTAGTGTCGGGATTGGTCTAAGTAAAGGCAAAGAGGAAATAGGACTTAGGGTGAAGAGGAATGGTAAAGAAGGCATTCTTGAGGTTAAGGACTGTAAAATGAGAAGTAGTGGAGGGAATGTTTGATAATAGTGTGTATGGATTGGGAACTACAGGGTGGAGGGGAATTACTGCCTCATTGATAAGGCACAGGTCCTGAACCAGGTGAAAGCCGCACGGCTTTTGGACTGGCAATATAGGAGTGTTGCAAGGGGAACTGGTAGGAATGAGTCCCTGTGCTAGGAGTTAAGTGATAATAGGCTTTAGGCCTTGGCAGTGGGTTTTTGAGATGGGAAACTGAGGACAGGAGGGAAAATGGGTAGGGTCCTTGAGGAATATTTTGACTGGCATGTGATGAGTGGCAATTATGGGCTTGGAAGTATCCCATACTGAGAGATTAATTATCTCAGGAGGAATAGGGGGTTGAAGCGAGGAATCGTGACTGGGTGCATTGTTATTTAAAGTTAATACCAGGAGATGGGTAGGAGATGAGGAGGACTGTGGAGAGCCAATGAGTTGGAGGGTAGCCCCTAAAGTCTGGAGGATATCTCGTCCCAGTAAGGGGACTGGGCACGAGGGTATGATTAAGGAGTGGGTTAATGGGTGTCCCTCCAGGTAATAAGTTAGAGGATGGGTCCGGTTGGGACAGGAGGGCTTCCCGTTAATTCCCACAACCGAGACCTGGGAAGGTGTACTAGGCTCTGAGTAGGAAGGCAATACAGAATAGGAAACCCCCATGTCCATTAAGAAGGAAATGGACTTACCCGCTCTTCGTAGCGCCCTGGGCTCAGCAAGGGTGATGGGGGTCTTCGAGTCCGGGTTGCGTTAATTATTCATGAGGCCAAGGAGTTCAAGTGAAGGGACTGCATCCTTTGGACTGGCCTGCCCCTCACATGGAGATGCAGGGGGTGAGCCTGTAGTCCAGAATGGGCAGTCTACCTTCTAGCGTCCAGTTTATTTGCAGATTGGACAGGGTCCGGGAGGTGGACGTGGACAGGGGCACTGCCGGGCCTAGTGTCCCTTTTGGCCACATTTGAAGCAGGGCCCGGGAGGGACCTTTGAAGTAGTCTGGGTGGGTTCTAGGGGACCTTTTTGGAGGAACTTTGAGGAGTTTTCCCCACCAGATGCTGGGCGTGCTGCCGGCCTTAGGGCTGCTACGATAGCTTGGGTTTGGAGGCTTACCTGTTGCTGTAAATGGACCTGGCGGACGGCCTTAGCCTTTTCCTCCTGGCCATTAAAAAGTTTAAATGCCAAGTTTACCAGGTCTCGTATGGGAGTTTTTCATATTTTATACCAGAATGCTTGGATGTAGGGAACCTCGGCCTACTTGCCTTTCTTTTGGCAAAAATTGTTTAAATTAGTGAGGACATTAAAGTTAAGTGTGCCCTCTGGAGGCCACTTGGACTGGTTGTTTAGCGGATACTGTGGCCAGGCTACGGTGGAGAGGAAGAGTAGCCTTTTGTTTTTTATAGAGAGGCCTAGCTTGGGTAGGTTTAGAACTAGGCATCCCAGTGGTGACTTAGGGTTTGGGTGGGATTTTTGGTTACCCATGATTTTTTCTTTTCTTTTTTTCTTCTTTTTGTGAAACAGGAGGATTTTATTAAGGTGGTTACTGGCTTAGCAGATTAGCATTTTAATATTAAGCACTTAACAAAGACAGGGCTTGGCTTTTTATATATGAAGTACACAGTGGCACTAAAACAAGTTTGCAGGCATAGAACAAAGGCAATTTATTAAGCAGTAATAGGTACTTAACTTAGGCTTACATGTGATAGTTGTTATGTGACCCAGATGTTTGCTATCTGTAGAGCTCAAGGATTTTAGCACAGGCCTTATCTATTTCTTTTTGATACAGTGTTTAGAAAGCTAGAGTCCTGCCTGCTTGGGCATTTTTATGACCTTCACTGTAGAAACTTACAGTTATTAGCAATAGAGAACAAGAATACAAGAATTTGTAAACTTATAAAACTTGCAAAGCAGGATACAATTTTACTGGAAGGGAAAAAAACTCACTCACACACTCACTCGGGAACAGAAGGAGAAACAGAAAGAGAAATTGAGAATATAATTAAACGGGAGCTGATTTGCCAAAGGGCAGGTTTTGGGGTTAGGAGCCAAGGTTTAATTTAGGCCTTAAGGGCCTGGAGGAGTAAACAGGGCTTCTAGTCACTCAAGTCTCGCCCGCTGCCGCAGAGATGACCGGTAGGCATCCCGGACGACACTACCGGACACCAGAGAGGGTTCAGGAAGAAGTGGACGTCTCCCTCAGGTTCCTGACCCTCCGCAGACCCCTTACGGGGGGAAGACAAGAGCGTAGGGACGTCTCCTCTACACTCAGGTCCTCGAGGCGGAGCTGGAGCCCTGGGCCCTCAGCTGAACAGAGCCGGGGCCCTGGGCCCACGGCAGAGAGGAGTCCCTGACGCGGCCGCGGTTACAGACAGGGAGTCCAGAGACAAGCAGCGGGAGAGGCTATGGGTAACTGAAGTCTTACCTTGTGGCGGAGTGGCTCCCTGGTCTGGCTTCAGGTGGAGGAGTTGGTTACCCCCTTAGGAGGGGGTCTCACAACCCCTCCCGGGTTTCGGCACCAGCTGTAAGGTATATTGCCGAGTTAAAATGAGGAAACTGAGGCCAGTGAGAAAAAATGAGAATCCAATTTATTCAGCTCCCGGGCGAGGTTCTGTGGTCCAGGAAGGGGCCAGAGAAGTCGCAATGGGCTTCTCAGGGCGTGGGGTTTTATAAGAAGTGGAGGTAGTTGATTGGTCATTGGGAAACAAAGAGCAGACAATTTCATTGGTAAGGAGATTTGATTGATTGTTAGGGAAACAAAGAGCAGACAGTTTCATTGGTAGGCTGACTGGCTGGGGAGGTTAATGTTAAACTGCCATTGGACAAATTTTCCGCGGGCTTTTTAAATTTTGAAAGGGTTGAGTGAGGAATGCAGGAGTGGGTGTGTGGAGCCTGCATGGAGAAACCAGATAGGAGCAGGTGTGGGGAGCCAGCACAGAGAGATAAGTATGTCCATTTGGCTCTTCAGCGAGGCAGCCGGCCTTACAGTTAGGTCAAAGGATTTTTAAGTCAGGATGTGAGAGACAGTGAGCTGGAAAGATATGAGGTGGTGGGCCTAGGGTAGAATACTTGAGATTGAGATTTTGATCTATGGCTATACCACCCTGAACATACCCAACCTTGTCTGATCTCAGAAGCCAAGCAGGGTTGGATCTGGTTAGTTCTTGGATGGGAGACTGAGATTATGGAAAAGGAGCAGTTACTGATAAGGATAAAGTTGAGGGAAGGCTATGAATGGCCCAATCCATGGGAGTGAGTGGCTGAGGTTGGAAGAAAATGAAATCATTATAGAAGAGGTCAAGGAACTCAGATACCAGAAAGCACAGAAATGGTCATCTACACGGAGATTAAATCACTAGAAATTGTACCGACATCGTTGTCACAAACAAGTGAGGATGCACTGGGAGCTTACGTCTTCAAGGAACATGAGAGAGAAACCCAAAGTCAGAAGATGACTGCAATAAGAAAGGGTAGCTGGTAATAATGTCTAACTTTCACCCCAAGAGAGAAGAGAACTTGGTCAGATAGGAGCAATAAAAACCAGGGAGACATCTCTCCACCTCTAAGTCCAGAATTCTATTCAAATTCACATTCCAAATATAGGCTATATGTTTTTGATCTCACAAGAGTCATACTCTATCCTATTAGCTCAAAGGGGTGTGGAACAGAAAACAAGCACCACTCAAACAGGCTACAAGAAAGCAGGACTCAGAGGTCCAGGTTTCTTTGAAAACAACAATATATAGGAGACACTAAGAGAAGAGGCTGAGAACACGAGGGCTTTTGCCGATGACGGACCACAGGGCACAGAAAAAGGGGTGGAAGTAGGAAATGGGCAGTCGGGTCAGAATAATGAATAAACAGATAGGATTAGATCTAGACTATTAGGAATAAATTTATAGTTTGGAATATGTGATAAAGGAAGTGGTGAGATTGTCCTGGATTGTCTCTTAGGCAGATTGTGGTTGACAGGCTGTGAGTGCTGTGGGAGGAGAGATGAGGGTCATGCCAGGGCTCTGGGGCCCTTTGAAACTGTGGTGTCATCTTCATCACTTCCTCAGACCCAGGATGGATGTCTCCCCCGTTAAACCCTGCCCCCTAGCAGAGTTGAAAACCCCTAACCTGAGCCAGCTTACACTTTCATAAAGGATTTTACTAAATTCTGAAGGAAAATATAAGATGAAATAACAAACAGAAAAGACAAAATATCCACATTCCAAATATGGATTTCTGATGCCAGAAGAGTCTTGCCCTATCTCAAAATAAGCTATATAGTGTGGCTATATACGTCATGGTTTAACTCAAAAGGAAATACTTATTAATTGTTGAGACAGAGGCATTGCATAATACCAGTGTGGGGAAGATGTTTTGAAAAGGGGTCTTTAAACCATGCCTGGGCATTGTCCCATATGTGCAGCTGTTCCTGTACAGGACTTTCTTCACATTAACAACAACAATAAAAACACATAGAAATCAACCCAAGGGTAAATATTTCCTAATGGTTAAAAAAAAAAAAATTTTACCTAATACTGTGAGTGAGAGATTTTCCGGTCAAGTTTATTAAGAACTAGCAAGATGAGTCAGTAGCTAAGATCTGTGGAAATGCTCTTAATAATTTTTACAATTGTTTTCTTAATAATGGATTCTTAATAAGCAGGTCAATGTTAAATTAATTACATGGAAGTATTCTAAAAAGCACATTGAAACATGATTTTAGCCCATTCACTCAAGGCTTAAAGTTGTACTTTGGGCTTTCTTTTTTCTCTTCCTGATAGAATATCATCTATCAGAAGGAAATATTAAAGCTAGGGGATGAAGTTTAAAATATAAAATTAATAAGGAGAAAAAAAATGTAGTTCTAACAGCAGCCAAGCAAAGGCTATGTGGGCCCAGAGCCACAATCTTTCTGCCACTCACTGACCTTATTACCCATGGTTCATTCAGCGAATGATCACTTGGGTAATACGCTTTGCTACCTGCTGGAGAGTCAAAGATGATTACTATGTCAGTCTTATCCCTGAAGGGGCTCACTCTCTGGTTGGGGAAAATAAACACAATATTGATATTTCGTATGCAGTGCAGAGCAAAGAATGGAACATTTGAAGTGAGTCTAGAAGGATGAGCAGAAGTTTACTAGACAGAGAAGGACAATGTGCCAAGCAGAGAGAAGAGCATGTAAGCATGACACAGACTGGCATATTGGAGAAGCATGAGCAGTTCTGTGGGGCAGGACTACAGGATCTAAAAGGAAGAAGTAGAAGAAGAAACTTCCCATTACAGAAGCATCCAAATTATTACTTCTATGCCACCATTGCACCATTGTCACCAACCTCCTATCCCAATCTTCACAATCAACCCAAATATAGTCATTTTGCCCAAGAAATCTAAGCACGACAAGCATGTTGTGATTTTTGTAAAGATTATCGAAGCTCTGGAAGCCATGAGGAAGTATCTCACAGCATAAACGTCAGCATTGCACCACTCTCTCATTCCCTTGCCCCTCCTCACCTCCTCACTGCCCATCCCACCCAGGCCCAGATACGCAGAATTTCTCCCTTTTCTGTAGTTTTGCTATTTTCCAACAACTAGAGGCCAATAATCAATAGACAACACCCAAAATAAAGGTGACTCCCTTAAAGGAATTTTCTTACAATCTGCTATGAGAATCAAAGCTTTTCCCTCTGATTTTATTTCTAAAACACACTTTTAATCCTATTGCTTCCATTTTTAAAATCCTTCTGTGGCTCTCTCTGGCCAAAAGAATAAAATCCAAACTTTAGCAGCTTGCACTCTCTGCATCAACCTAAATGCCAACTCCCCTTTCCTTTTACAGCTTCCCCAGCCTCAGCTGTGTACCTTATACCCTACTGAAGTCCTCCCTCCTACTTCCTGAACAACACCTATATTTTTTCCCATAGGGCGTTGGTCATATAGTAATGTCTCTGTGATTCTTGTCCCCATTTATCCACTTACGAAAATTCTAATCCTCCTTGTGCAATGTATCCATCTTATTCAAGCAGGGTTTCTCAACCTAGGTACTATGATATTTTATGCTGGGTAATTCTTGTTGTAGGGAGTTGTCTTATGCATTGAAAAATGCTTAGCAGCATCTCTGACCTCTACTCACTAGATGCCAGTACCAACCCCTCACCCTCACCCCACTATCCATCGTCGTAACCATTAAATATCTCCAAATATTGCCAAATGTCCTATGGGCTTGAAAATTGCCCCTGGTTGAGAACCACTGCTCTCTAATGTGTTTTCTGATTACTTCCAGTGAGAAATCATTTCTCCCCACTCATTACTCCACAACACTTTGCAACTCTGTTAAAACCCCTACAACTAAAGCAACAACAAGAGCAGCAATAAGCAGTAACAACTGAAGCAACAAGAGCAGAGTAATATTTAATGCCATCTCTTTTGTTTCTGTTGGTTGCTTATATATGTCTGACCCCTTCCACTGGGTTCATGAGCTGTTTGAGAGGAGGGTGAAGTCCTGGTACCTCTAGGCCTCAGCACAGTGATATAGTAGGCCATAATTTGATTTGACAAAGCTGTTGTCTTGATGTGTTTGTCTTCTGACTAGCCATTTGATGGCCACATCAGTTGAAAGATCGAGAAGCTAAAAATTATTGAAGGGCTCTTTTGCAAAGTTTTGTTCATATCTGGGAAGTTATAAGAAACACTAAGAACAGGGCATGGTGGTTCACGGTTGTTCATGCCTGTAATCCCAGCACTTTGCGGGGGGCGAGGCAGGCAGATCACTTGAGGTCAGGAGTTTGAGACCAGCATGGCCAACACAGTGAAACCCCATCTCTACTAAAAATTCAAAAAAAAAAAAAAAAAAGTTAGCCGAGTATGGTGGCAGGTGTCTATAATCCTAGCTACTGGGGAGGCCGAGGCAGGAGAATCACTTGAACCTGGGAGGCGGAGGTTGCAGTGAGACGAGATCGCACCACTGTACTCCAGCCTGGGCAACAGAGACTCCGAAAAAAGAAAAGAAAAGAAAGAGAAAAAGAGAAACACAGATCTGGAGAGGGTTTTTTGTTTGCTTGTTTGTTTAATCTTCACACTACTGAATGGTTTGTAGTTGAATAAATATTAGCTTTCAGATTCAGTTTAGGTTAAAACAGTAATGTGGCTCATTTCAATTTAGTTTGAGTCAGTTTGCAGACAATGGGTTTTTAGGTTTAAAATATAAAGTAGTGGCCCAAACCAAAAAACACAGCATTTCAATACATACAGGTAGATAATATTCCAATTGTCTCACTGGTGTAGGTTCCATTGGCTGAAATTGCCTAAAAGTTTCTCAAGGACATGAACACATCTGACATTTCTCCTCTCTCCTGTAGCACCTGCTAGTAAATATTTTTGAGTTAACAAGTTGAAAACTTTCCAATGAAGGGAAATAAATCTATTGACCTGGAATGCTTCAGGAACTAAGTTTAGAGGTAATTTCCAGAAGTTGTAGTGTAGTATGGCAAAGCTTGCTGGAGGCTTATCCCCATATTTATTTTGCCTTTCTTCCTTGGGGACAGAGTTGAGATTTTGTAGCTGGGCTCTTTGTCATTCAAAACAAAAGATTTTTATTTCCTAGTTCTTTTGCAGTAAGATGAAGACATATAACTGAGCCTGGCTGAGAAGATATAGGTCAAAATAGTATGTTGGACATCTGAAAAGCGTGCTTTAAAGATGCTTATTCAATTGGGAAGGGTGATTTTTATCCTTCTGCAATTCCTTATTCTTTTTTTTCTGGCATGCAACTCACGTGCAAGGACTGAAACTCCTGCAGCCATCTCATTATGGGTGAACTTGACTATGGAAGCCATGTCCTAGGAAGGTGACGCAAAATGAAAAAAGCTGGGATCCTATGGGACTGTCATACTTGTACTAAGTTACCTATCTTTGGATTTCTTTTACTCACTTTAAATGCACTGTTATTTTGGACTTTTGTGAGGTTTTTTTTTTGTTTGTTTGTTTGTCTTTTTCAAAACAGTCTTCTTCTTTTTTTTTTTCTCCGAAACAGGGTCTTGCTCTGTCACCCAGGCTGGAGTGTAGTATTACAAGCATAGCTCACTACAACCTTGAACTTCTGGGCCTGAGCGATCTTCCTGCCCCTGCCTCCCAAGTAGCTAGTATCACAAGCATACACTTTTATGACTAGCTAATTTTTTTACTTTTTATTTTTATAGAGACAGGGTCTTGCTATGTCGCCCAGGCTGGTCTCGAGCTCCTGGCCTCAGGTGATCCTCCTGCCTCAGCCTCCCAACGTGCTGAAAATAGCCGGGTACAGTGGCTCACATTTGTAATCTCAGCACTCTGGGAGGCCAAGGTGGGTGGATCACTTGAGGTCAGGAGTTCGAGACCAGCCTGGCCAACATGGTGAAACGCAGTTTCTACTAAAAATACAAAAAAATAGCTGGGCATCGTGGCAGGTGCCTGTAATGCCAGCTACTGAGGAGGCTGAGGCAGAACAATTGCTTGAACCCAGGAGGCAGAGGTTGCAGTGAGCTGAGATCACGCCAAAGTACTGGGATTATAGGCAAGAGCCAACATGCCCAGCCTGGATTTTTGTGTGTATATGCAGCAATACCTAATTTTAATTGATGCATATTTAATTGTAATTCAACAATTTTTATGCCTACTATGTGGTAGATCAATGGTTCTCAACAAAAAGTACATGTTTGTCAATATCACAAAAACTTTTATATTTTCAGAAAATACAAATGTTCATGCCATACTCGAGAGTTTTTTAATCAAAATTTACATGGTGGCCCTCTGGCATGAATTATATGACAAATGTAAATTATATTTTTCAACAAATTAGATGTTAGATGATATACATATACAGTTATATACAGTATATGTGTGGCAAGAGAGAGAGATTTTCATAGTATTCCCTTATATTCTTTCTTATTCTTGTAAGGTTGGTAGTAGTGTCCCCTGTTTCATTCCTGATTTAGTAATTCCTCTTTCTTTCCTGGCCAGACTAGCTAAAGCATTGTCAATTTTGTTGATCTTTTCAAGGAACCAGATTTTGTTTTTATTTATATTCCATTTTCTTCTATTCTGTATTGTTTTCATTTTATTCTAGTTCTGCCCTAACTTTTGTTGTTTCCTTTCTGCTACTTAGTTTAAGTTTAGTTTGTTCTTTGTTGAGTGTCTTAAGATAGAAGTTTAGGTTGTCTGTCAATTTGATATTTTTCTTTTTTTAATATAAGCACTTATAGCTATAAATTTCCCTCTAAGCACTGCTTTAGCTGCATCATGAATATATTTGTAAAGCCCTACAGAGAATTCTGATGTGCACACTTGGTGAGAATATACTGTACTTCTTTGCCACTATAAGGTTTTTATTTTTATTTTTCCATTTCCCAGCATGATTGCTGATTTTCTTAGTAGACAAAGCTTTTATTATAAAGCAAAATGCTTTGGCTTCAGTTTGGTTAGATATTGCAGAAAGACTCCTGTTTACAGTTCAAAAATCTTGTATAGCCTAATATAAAAATCAAGGAAGTGTTTGTTTTACTTGATTTTCTCTAAGTGAAGACTTCCTGGATTACAGGCCCTTAAAGAAGGGCCCTTTCAGTTGGAAGTTTTCCCTTCTGTCTATATTTTTACTATGCATATTTTTGGCAGTCCTAAAACAATGTTTATGTCTATTAGGGAGAAGTCATCCGATAGTGAAAGCTTACTGTGCTACCTAAGTCCTTTCTTTTGGCCTGTGTACTTTCCTATTTGCCTTGCTTTTTCCACAATTTGGCAGCATTATCACTTACTCCACGTGACAAGTGACATCATTGCTATAATGAGAACTCCAAGCAGCACCACTGGATCAAAGCCCATCTGTGTGCCTGCTCCCACACTTGACAAAACAAATTCCAAATTCATTCAGCATGCCGGTGCCATTTAGTCACTGTGACATATCCTAAATTTTGGACTCTGTGCAAAAACCAATCTGTGCCCACAAAATTAATCATGGAACACATTTTATGACGTTTGACAACAACTTAAAAGGTTCTCATCTCTGGCAGTTGGCTCTGCCAATCTGCAAGTATGTGCACGACAAATCCTGAACAATACATTGCGTGGCTGAAAATACATTGTGCAGGATGCACGCCCTGGAGAGAGCCAGAATGAGTCCAACCAATCCTGAAGTCTTTCTCAGGGACAACTAAGCCAGACTGTTGCCTTGTGAAGGAAGCATGATGGCTCCAGGTACACGCAGAAAGCCAAAGAAAAGGCAACAGCTCATTTGCCAGTAGATGCTGAGAACATTGGCACAATTGCCTGTGTTGGCAGGACCAAGAGTTTGCAATGGCTAATTTAAGCGACAAGATCCTGGCAAACCGATTTATATAGGGCAAGGGTGCGTCAGGAAGATGCCAGAAAAATACATCAATCTGTGCCTTTACATGTACTATAAAGTGATGATGAAACAAGTGACATTAAAAAAGTCAACCCTTACACTTTAATAGAATCTGCAACTCATCCTACAAGGAAAAGTAGGGTTTATGTTAGATCTCTGGAACTCCCAGATGGGTTTCTATGTTCTGATCTGAAATCTGTGATAAAATTTCCCTTCAAAGGTGCTCCTGAAGAGATTTTCCCATACTGTTATGTTTAGTTAATTAGGCCAAGTGTTTTAACATATTGTTTAAATCATTTTAAAATGCAGGCTCTTTAACATTTGACAGTATCACTCACCTCAAATAAAAGAATCTATTTATTCAAAATTTTACTTTGCTGAGGAGTACATCAGAGAAATTGTTTATAAAAAAAAAAAGAAGAAGAAGACTGAGACTTTAATTGTATTGTTAGAAGCCTTTACTTGAGAGTAATGTTCTACCCTGCAAGACATAACTGTCTCAAATAGCTATTTTATGTAGTAGAGCCTATTTGTGTAGAGTTCAACAGGCAATGAAATAGTAAAACACTCCACTTGGAGCATATTGCTTCTCCATATTACTTTCCATTTTCCTAGCTTCCCTTTAGACAGCCTTCTACCCCCACTATTCCCCACCCACTCCTTTTTTTCACTTAGTATGTTGTACTTGCAATGTCTTGGGTTAATAAAGCTTTCATACCTTGGCAGCCTACTTAGGATTTTCATTTGTTATACAAAGAGTAAATTTGCATAAGTTAGCTTTCACTGGGATTTGTCTAGACCCAAACATCCTATTCTAAAGTTCCTCTACATCTCTGAGGCAGGAAGTAATACGAGGAAGCAACAGGTGAAGAGGAGTTCTTCCACCATTGCAGAGCAATTCTTGATTAGGAGGCCTGGTGATTTAATAACCTGGTAGAGGCATAAAAGGAAAACTAGCTTCCCTTGGTTCATACTCTAAATGGGCTCCTTTGAGACGCAGGACAGCAATCCATCTTCTCTTCTTTAAATTGATGGAGTTGGATTCTCTAGATCGTTTGAAACTCTGATACTCTTGAATTTTCAATTAAGGAGGAACATTTTGGGGTTTCCTCCTTACACAATAGTTGATTATTTTATTTTGAATGTCAAGTACAAATGGGTTGTTAGTTGAGTCGTATTTTTCCCTCTTAGAAGTAGTTTCCAAAACTTTTTTCTTCCTTACCTATGCCTAAAATAATTAATATAAAATAAATTTTAAAATCAGCTAGAAATGCTACCCTTTATGCAAGAGCTCTATGTTCCTTTTTTTTTTTTTTAAGACGGGGTTTCCCCACGTTGGTCAGGCTGGTTTTGAACTCCCGACCTCAGGTGATCCACCCGCCTTGGCCTCCAAAGTGCTTGGATTACAGGCGTGAGCCACCACACCCGGCCCGCTCTATGTTCTTTTATAGTGAAAATCATTTTCTCAGTAATTTGTCTCTGCAGTTTTATAAAGAAACAGAATTTTAGTTAAAAAAAAAAACAAAAAGGCCTTAGAAATAATCTTTTAAATCCTGAACACAGGTCTCTGTGTCAGGCTAGCAGTGTCAGAATCACTAGGGGTTTTTTAAAGTATAGCTTCCCAGCGCCTTCTCCTAAGGATTCTGATTTGTTAAGTCCATGAAGTTCAAGGGAATCTGGATTTAAATAAATAAATATTTATATTAATTAGTTTCTTTACATAGAGTCAGGTAATTTTTATGTGCTGACAGATTTTTTTAAAGAGTTGAGGTGTTGCTATGATGCTCAGGCTAGAGTACAGTGGCTATTTACAGGCACAATCATACAGCCTCAAACTCCTGGCCTCCATCCTCCTGCCTCAGCCTCCTGAGAATTGGGACTACAGGTGGATGTCACTGCACTAGCTCAAACGGACCTTATTCAGTGGTCATGCCAAATAAGGAAACACGTCTAGAGTGAGAATGTGATATTCTCAAGATCATACTATCACAAGGTGGCTCAGCTATGATTAGTAACCAGAGCTTCTGACACTTAGTCCTGTGCTCTTCCCATAACATCAGGCTGCTGCTCCTAATGAATCTGAAACATTTTTCCCAAATGTATTTGTAATGTACTATATTAGACAGGCCAAATGCATTGCCTGCTCTACTCTATCCCTTTCTAAGGGAAGATATTCTGCCCCCAGACCTATCAGAGACCTGGGTAAACCATATTTCCACTCTACCAGATAGAGCTGATTGAACCAGGGGTGAGTATCTGATCAAAAGTAGCAAATCCACAGACTACAGCTCCATGAAATTCAAATACCAAATACAGCAGATTTACAAATCTATTAAATGAAAATTGTCTAATCATTAAACACTACTTTAAACCTAACAAGTCTGTGCTTTTTAAGCATTCAAATTGTGCTTATAATTAAGTTTTCTTATTCCACTTCCCAAAAGCAAAGTTTCAAATTGAAAACATGAGGCCAATACAAATTAAAGATTTCAAAATAAAATATATCAAATATTATCTTTAGTATTATAATTGCTATTTATTAATTTTCATTTTTATTGTTTTTTAAAATGCAAACAGCATTACGGGGTTTATACTCAAAAAATTAAAAGTTGCTAAATATATTGTATGCAGCTGAACCACCTTATACTCATCGTATTTCCTTTACTACATGGCTGTTTAAGTTTTTTTTTTTTTTTTTTTGAGACGGAGTCTTGCTCTTGTTACCCAGGCTGGAGTGCAATGGCGCGATCTCGGCTCACCGCAACCTCCGCCTCCTGGGTTCAGGCAATTCTCCTGCCTCAGCCTCCTGAGTAGCTGGGATTACAGGCACGCGCCACCGTGCCCAGCTAATTTTTTTGTATTAGTAGAGACGGGGTTTCACAATGTTGACCAGGATGGTCTCGATCTCTCGACCTCATGATCCACCCGCCTCGGCCTCCCAAAGTGCTGGGATTACAGGCTTGAGCCACCGCGCCCAGCCTTGTTTAAGTTTTTTTAGAGTTAATAATTGCTTTATTTCCCCCTATTTGCTTAGTTTTCCATGTGCCTGTTATCAATGTATTCCCAAACTATCCACTAAAATGCATAAATGTGTTATGAATTTTTTTTCTTGGCAACACCTCACCTCCACTTCTGCCCTGCTCCAATGTGAATGGATTGCTCTCTTTGCCAGCTGCATGTCTGCTACCCTAGGCTTCCCTTCACAATTGTGGTGTATTAATTTTATGTGTCAATTTGACTAGGCTGAGGTATGCTCAGATAGCTGGTAAAACATTATTTCGGAGTGTGTCAGGAAGTTTCTAGAACGGATTAGCATTCTAATCAGTAAACTGAGTAAAGATCACTCTCACTACTGTGAACAGACATTATCCAATCCACTGAGGGCCTGAATAGAACAAAAAGACAGAGGAAGGGCATATTTGCCCTTCCTACTTGAGCTCAGACGTCCTTCTCCTGCTCTTGGACTCCAGTGATCCCAGTTCTCAGGCCTTTGGACTCAGACTAGTACTTAAACCAGAGGGTCCTCTGGTTCTCAGGCCTTGGTTTTTCAGGCTTGGACTGGAACTAACGCCATCTTTCCTGGGTCCCCACTTGAAGACAGCAAATTATGGGACTTCCTGGCCTCTGTAGTCTCCTGAGCCAATTCCTCATAAAAAATCCTTCCTATATATCTATTCTATTGGTTCTGTTTCTGTGAGGCACTCAAATACACCAATCATTCTGAAATCACCTTAATCTCTTCTATATTGGATCCTCTTTTTCTTGAATTACATATACCTTTTTTGGCTAACTTTTTTTTTTTTTTTTTTTTTTGAGACAGATTTTGCTCTGTCGCCCAGGCTGGAGTGCAGTGGTGCAATTTCAGCTCACTGCACCTCCCGGCTTCAAGTGATTCTCCTGCCTCAGCCTCTCGAGGGGCTGGGATTACAGGCGCCAACCACCACTCCTGGTTAATTTTTGTATTTTTAGTAGAGATGGGGTTTCATGATGTTGGCCAGGCTGGTTTCAAACTCCTGACCTCAAGTGATCCACCTGCCTCAGCCTCCCAAAGTGCTGGGATTACAGGCATGAGCCACTGTGCCTGGCCAGCTAACTTTTTATTTTAAGATGGGGTCTCACTCTGTCACCCACGCTGGAGTGCAGTGGCACAATCATAGCTCACTGCAGCCTCAAACTCCTGGGCTCAAGTGATTCTCCCACCTCAGCCTCCTGAGTAGTTGGAACTACAGGTGTGAGCTACTGTACTCGGCTTGGCTAACTTCCAACTATTGATGGAGCACATTTTCTAGTAGCACTTGGGAAACTATGTATGGAAGATTAACATTTTTTAGAACTTACATGTGTGAAATATTTTTTATTATTTCTTCATACCTGATTGATACTCTGGTTGGTGTTATGGGGTGAACTGTATCTCTTCCCCTCCATAAAATAAATAAGTAAAAGTTCTAACTCCCAGAAACTGAAAATGTGACCTTAAGTGGAAATGGGATCATTGATGATATAATTTATTTAGGATAAGGACATACTGGAGTAGGGAGCTCTTATAAGAAGACGACCAGCCGACGACAGATACACAGGGGAAGACGCCATGTGATAATGACAAGAGAGATTGAAGTAATGCAGCTGCAGCCCAAGGAACACCAAGGACTGCCAGCACACTACCAGAAAGCTAGGAAGAGAGAAGGAAGGAATCCTCCACACTTTCAGAAAGCATATGACATCTTGATTTCTGACTTCTAGCCTCCAGAAGTGTGAGACAGTAAATATTGTTTTAAGTCACCCAGTTTGTTGTATCTTGTTACGGCAGCCCTAGAAACCTAATACAGTTGGGTATAGACTTCTAGTTTGCAAATAATTTTTTCTATAAGTTTAATTGCTCTCTATGTCTTAGCTTCCAGTGCTGCTGAGGAGAATTACAATCTTGATCTGATTTCCAATCCTTAGAATATGACTTTTTATCCTCTCTGGAAACTTCCAGGATCTTCTACTTATTCCTGGGATTCTGAAATTGTATGATGATTACACATGTTAAGAAATTACCAGGCTGGGTGCAGTGGCTCATGCCTGTAATCCCAAAACTTTGGGAAACCAAGGTGGGCGAATCACTTGAGGTTAGGAGTTTGAGGCCAGCCTGGCCAACATGGTGAACCCCTGTCTCTACTAAAAATACAAAAATCAGCAGGGTGTGGTGACAGGCGCCGTAATCTCAGATACTTGGCTGGCTGAGGCACGAGAATCACTTGAACCCAGGAGGCAGAGGCTACAGTAAGCTGAGACTGCATCACTGCATTCCAGCCTCAGTGACAGAGCGAGATTCCATCTCAAAAAAGGAAAATAAAAGAAGAAATAAACTACCAGACAGGGAAAGGAAAAGAGCAAAGAAAAAAAAAAATCACAATCTGAGTTCATAAGAATAGTTCTTGTTCCTACCAAAGTAGAAAAACCACAGAATTCACATGGGGTAAGGAACTTTGAAGGGTATTGCCTTATTAGTGGGATTCAATTAGCCCTACATAAAAGACTGAATTGGTTCCACCTAAAAATATGAAACCCCAAAAGAATAAAATTGTTTTTCAAGTAAGTAAATTTTACAATGTCTAGCATTTTGTTAAAAAAAAAAATTCCAGGCATGCAAGAAACAGGAAATTATGAGCCATAATGAAGACAAAAATCAATCAATACTGACATTATAATTGTATTCTATGTGTTTAAGAAGCTACAGAAAAGATTGAGCATGTTAAGACATAAAATATGTAAAACCCAGCTGGACACGGTGGTTCATGCCAGTAATCCCAGCACTTTGGGAGGCCGAGGTGGGTGGATCACAAGGTCAGGAGTTCAAGACCAGCCTGGCCAAGATGGTGAAACCCCATCTCTACTAAAACTAGAAAAATTAGCTGGGTGTGGTGGCACATGCCTGTAATCCCAGCTACTTGGGAGACTGAAGCAAGGAACTGCTTAAACTCAGGAGGCGGAGGTTGCAGTGAGCTGAGATCATGCCACTGCACTCCAGCCTGGGTGACAGAGTGACTCTGTCTCAAAAAAAAAAAAAAAAAAAAAGATGTAAAACCCACACCCACACCCAATTCCAACTGGCAGAGGCAACAACTACAATGTCTTATATGAAGAATAAACTAGACAGGATTTCAATATTAGATATTGAAAAAGGATTAATGAACATGAAAACATAGCAATTATCCAAAAGGAAACACAAAGAAAATCTTGAGAAAAAAAAAAAATGAAATGAACAGATCATGACTGAGCTGTGAGACAATGCCAGGTAACTCAATATACATGTATACTATGTCCATCCACATGATTCCAGTAGTCACCAAAGGAGCTGAGCAAGAGAATGGAAAGAAACAATATTTGAAGAAATAAGGGCAATGTCTGCATTTATCTTGCTCCACCTGGTATTCCTATCAAGGCACCTGGTAGATATTAGATGTTTAATAAACATTTCTTAAACACATTTGCACCAGAAGATATGACAACAATGAGTAAGAAATAAGCACCTGACTGTTACTGCAGGGTATTTAGGCCATCCGAGGACAAAAAAGAGGAACAATATGAAGAGAAGCCTTGGTAGAAGTGGCATGTTTTCAGCAGGGACCCATGAAATGGGTTTAATTGAGTGAGCACAAAAGTTGGAGAATAAGAGGGGATGAAGAAGGGCATTCTACACAAGAACAACATAAATGAAGACTTGGGGCCCGGTGCAGTGGCCCATACCTGTAATCCCAGCACTTTGGGAGGCCAAGGCAGGAGGACTGCTTGAGCTCAGGAGTTCAAGACCAGCCTGGGCAACACAGCAAGACCCCCATCTCTACTAAAAATTTAAAAATTAGCCAGGCATGGTGGTGCTTGCCTGTAGTCCCCACTACTGGCAAGGCTGAGATAGGAGGCTCTCTTGAGCCCAAGTTTAGTGAGCTATGATCACACCACTGCACCCCAGTCCCGGCAACGGAGAGAAACAATGTCTCTAAAACAAACAAAAAGACTTAGAACCAGGAATAAACATGACTGAAAATATACCACCTGGACTGAAGTGGTGGTTGCACCTAGAGGTAATGAGAAAGGTTAGTTGGATGAGTCAGGGTCAGAGTATGCAAGGCTTTAGAAATAGGAAACAGGAGAGAAATCATTGAAAGTTTCTGAACGAACTTGTGATGATGAAATCAAAATTCCAGGGGAGAAAAAGGAACATAGTAGAGGCATTCATGATGGATTCGGAAAATAAAAATACTAAAGGTGAATGGAAAGGGTGGACCAGGGGCAACTAGTTATTAAAACAGTCCTATCATGAAAGTTGAAATGTTGGATGTAAACACACCTACCACAGTATCAGTACAGACTAAGGGCTTGGGTAAATGTTAGTCAAATGCAAATATTAAAATTTTTCTTGGTTCGTGAAATTTTCAGAATCGGTTCAAAGAACCTGTAATGCACTGAGAATTTATTATTTGCTTCACAATATTTCATTTACTTAAGATTTTATAAGAATCAGCTGCTTATAAAATTGTTACTTTGTGGTGCACCCAAAGCACCTTGTTATCTCCCTCACCCAGATATGTTTCATGCTCTTTGTACTTTTCACCCTTAAACAGATTTGGAGGGAAGTTTCAAGACGTGGATTTTTAAATTTAAAGCAACGCTGTCACAAATTGAGAATTGACAACATGTCATTACACACTTAATTGCCACCGAATCCCAGAGTTTAAAAATTGAAAGCACCTAAGTGATAGAACCTCTCGTTGTACAGATGCGGAAACTGAGGCCGAGAGAGGGTAAATGAACAGTCCCGGGTCAAAGAGCTAATGATCAAGGTGGGACTAGAATCGACTACTTGACTCCTCTGCGTGGAGGCAAGGGTTCGAAGTGGTTAGGATAAGGGAAACCCAAGGCAGGGAACTGAGTCAGGAAAGCAGCTCTTTCCAACTCTAGGAGGCCGCGGAAAGAGCGGAGCCAGGCCAACCTCAAAAGCCGCAAGTCCAGGTACCCTTACCCTGATGGCGGATACGAAACCCTCGGCTACCCTCCTGATCTCGCGATACTTACCGGCGCTCACTTCTTCGGCTTCCGGTAGGCCCCGCCTCTCCACCGCAGCCTTTCTGTCGTTATTTCCTGTGGGTCTGTAGGCTAAGGGAGAAGATGGCGGCGCTAGGGGAACCCGTGCGGCTGGAGAGGGGTGAGTGCAGCCGAAGCTCGGCGGAGGTGGGCGGAAGGGTTGAAGGAGTGTTAGGTCGCTGGAGGGGAGGAGGGGTGACCCAGGCTTTGAGATCCGGAACCAGGCTGTCCCTTGCGCCGGCGCCAGAGGCCGCCGATGTCTCTGTGCCTGGCTCTAGGAAGGACGCTTACGTTCTTTCAACTGATACTCAAAGCCCTGCTCTGTTAACACGGACTGTCCCGGTGCACAGCACAACTAAACATAAACTGCCAGCTTCGCAGACACACGCCGCACACGCACTCCCTTGGTGGGTACAGCATAAGCAGCATTCGGAGACCCGTCCACCCGAAAAGCAAACGTCACACACCCTGTTCGCACAGACTGCATTCATTGCCTGTACAACACGAGAACGGACACACGGTACAATTCAACAGAACCTCCCTTCCCCTTTGTTTACACGCAAACTTTTTCATTACTTTCTCCACAGCCTCACTTGTATTTGGGTTGGGGTATTTGCTAGCTTTTGTGCCCCTCCCAGAAATGGAGAGGTTGCTTTAAAAACAATCCTACTGACTTGGTCTTGGGAAGGCGGTTACATAAGTAAGCAGAACAGTGGTAGATGCTAAAACACTTGCAGGTGCAAGGTTTTCAATTTCTTATAAACCCACAGTTGCAAACTGGTTGGTTGATTCTTCCTAGAGCAGACTGTCAAGGAAAATAAAACCTCCTCTGCTGAGTAATTAGAGATAGAGAAGACTGAAAATAACTGGCTATGCGCCTACCAGATTTCCAGCATTCCAGCGTTTCCAGTCATGTTACAGATTTCCAGCATTCCACTCTGTCCCTAAATCCTTTATTTCAAACAATTTCAAGCATGCTTTTCATACACCAGCATTAGAAGTCATTGTTAGGAGTTAAGAAGCACGAGTAAATATTTTGAGTTCTGGTGGTAAAAAAAAAAAAAAAGTGTAGGATAGAGACTAAAATTATATTGCACATATTAACATTTGCAGTTACAGTCTGAGTATTACTATTGTTCCCTAAGAAAACACATTTTTAGAATTACTGTACTTAGAAAAACCTCTTTCCTAATGCCTCCCCACAAACAAATGCTCACTTAATATCGCTGATTTGCTCTTTATAGTGTTCACCATTTGGAAGCCTCATAGTAAATGAGATTCTTTCCCTTAAGCCTATTAAAACGTCATTTTAGACAGGACTAGCTACTCTGGGAACACTTGCTGAGTTAGGCCTAAGACTGACATCTTTCTCTTGAGCACAATGGTATTGTGTTTTATAGATGGGAGCAAATCTGTTTGGTGTTAACAGGAGTAGGAGTTTTTCTTTGAAAGCTAGTTGTAAGATTCTAACATATTGGTGGTCTTCCCCCCGGAGGCAGAGTTTCACTCTGTCGGGGAGGCTGGAATGCAGTGGCGCGATCTCACTCATTACTGCCTCCGCCTCCCGGGTTCAAGCAATTCGGCCTCAGCCTCCGGAGTAGCTGGGACTACAGGCGCACTCTGCCACGCCTGGCTATTTTTTGTATGTTAGTAGAGACGGGGTTTCACCATGTTGCCCAGGCTGGTCTCGAACTCTGAGCTCAGGCTATCCACCAGCCTCGGCCTCCCAAAGTGCTAGGATTACAGGCGTGAGCCACCGCGCCCGAACGGTTTTCTGTGTTTTTAAATGCAGCACAAAATGTGGAACTCCTGTGGCAATTAGTTTTGATAGTCATGGCTTTGTTTTGTGCTGTTACAGGCTTGTTTTCCTTTTTCGTTCTTCAGTAAAGGCTCAGCCCCTTAGAGGGATGATTACAGTCAACCCTCCATATCCATGGGTTCCATGTACATGAATTCAACCAACTACAGATTGAAAATACTCAGAGAAAAAAATCCTGTCTGTACAGAACGTGTACATTTTTGTCTTGTCCTTATTACCTAAACAATGTGGTATGGCCTGGCACGGTGGCTCACACCTATAATCCCAGCTCTTTGGGAGGCTGAGGTGGGTGGATCACGAGGTCAGATGTTCAAGACCAGCCTGGTCAAGATGGTGAAACCCTTTCTCAGCTAAAAATACAAAAATTAGCCGGGTGTGGTAGTGGTCGCCTGTAATCTCAGCTTCTTGGGAGGCTGAGGCAAAGAATTGCTTGAACCCAGGGGGCCGAGGTTGCAGTAAGCCAAGATCGTGCCACTACACTCCAGCCTGGGCAGCAGAGCAAGACTCCATCTCAAAACGACAACAACGACAAAAATAATGTGATATAACAACTATTAACATAGCATCGGATGTTGTAAGTAATATAGAGATGATTTAAAGTATGGAGCGGGAATATGCATAGGTTATATGCAAATACTACATTTTATATCAGAGACTTGAGTATCTGCAGATTTTGATATCTGTGGTATCCGAAGAAGATCCTAACAAATTCTCCACGGTTATCGAGACAGCTGTACTAGTGGTTGCCATTTAGCAGGGGAAAAAAGATTACATCAGGTCTGATTCTTATTTAGAATTCTAACAGACTCTATTAACAAACACTCCCAACAGTCCTACAGTAGAAAATCCTACAGTACAGTTACAGTTCAGTACCTGATCACATATGGTGATTTAAATTACCCTTCTAAATCATCAAAATATGATTTTAATGAAACACAAATTTGAGCACATATTAGGTACAGTTTAGATTTAGTCAAAAGCATTTTACTTTTTTCCATTTTTTTGTTAATTGGAAATTTTTATATGGCTTACATATTATAACTTTATACATCAAAATGATTGATGAACCAACAGTCTTCATTTATCAGTCATTCTGGTGATGGGAAATCAGAATGGTGAAGGTCTATTTGTTTCCATTGCATTTGATTAATTTTTTAAGTTTAAGCTTTCTTTATCTCAAATTTAAAAATCTGTTTTCTGGCCAGTCACGGTGGTTCACGCCTGCAATCCCTGCACTTTGGGAGGCTGAGGTGAGCAGATCATTTGAGGTCAGGAGTTCAAGACTAGCCTGACCAACATGGTGAAACCCCGTCTCTACTAAAAATACAAAAATTAACCGGGCATGGTGGCAGGTGCCTGTAATCCCAGCTACTCAGGAGACTGAGGCACAAGAATCATTTGAACCTTGGAGGCGGAGGTTGCAGTAAGCCAAGATTGTACCACTACACCCCAGCTTCAGCAACAGACAAAGACCTCGTCTCCAATAAGTATCTTTACTACATTTATTCATAGTTTTTTGTCTGCAAACACAAAGAAGGCCATACTATATAAAGAAAACTTAGCCAGGCGTGCTGGCGCATGCCTATATCCCCAGCTACCTGGGAGACTGAGGCTAGAGGATCACTTGAGTCCACGAGTTCTGGGCTGTAGTGTGCTATGCCGATCGGGTGTCTGCACTAAGTTCGGCATCAATATGGTGAACTCCTGGGAGCAGGTGACCACCAAGTTTCCTAAGGAGAGGTGAACCGGCCCAGGTTGGAAACAGAGCAGGTCAAAACTCCCGTGCTGATGAGTAGTGGGATCGCACCTGTGAATAGCCACTGCACTCCAGCCTGGGCAACATAGCGAGACTCTCTCTTTTTAAAAAAAGAAAAAAAATGTCCTGTTCTTGAATATAACATGAAATCAGGAACTTCTTCCATTTAAGTCAAAAGGAAGCAAAGCAATAATAGAATACTGGGCACTGTAGCACCTGGGGTACAAAAACAGTTTACAAAAACAGTTTTTGGGGGAAAAAAAATCAAAGTAGAGATAGTTAACAGTGTTATAGCTGACCTCCTGAATCTTCTAAAATGTCTCAATTAATAAAACAGTTATCCTCACACTTCTTAATGAGAATTCCCTAACATGCTTCATATATTTGTATAAATGTATGCTATCTTAGTTTTTTGTTTGTTCTTTTTTGAGATACAGAGTTTTTTCATTCTTGTCTACCAGACTGTAGTGCAGTGGCACAATCTCAGCTCACTGCAACCTTCGCCTCCTGGGTCAAGCGATTCTCCTGCCTCGACCTCCCAAGTAGCTGCGATTACAGGCGCCTGCCACCATGTTTGGCTAATTTATTTATTTATTTTTTTAAAGTAGAGATGGGGTTTCACCATGTTGGCCAGCCTAGTCTTGAACTCATCTCAGGTGATCTGCTCACCTTGGCCTCCCAAAGTGCTGGTATTACAGGCATGAGCCAACATGCCTGGCCAATATTTCTTAAGATTAATTGGTACCAGTGTAACATGACATTTTTGCTTGCTAAGCCCTTTTTTATGTATTCTGTGGTTCAGTCGTTAACTGAGCTCATAACTCTTCCTCATTACCCCTATATAGAAGGTACTGTTATTTCCATTTTACAGTGAAAGAAACTGAGACATAAGGAGGTCATATAACTTGCCCAAGGTCACACAGGTAGTATTGAGACCGGATTGACAAAGCTAATTGTTTTTCTTTTTCTTTTTCGTAAACATAGGTTTTTGAGCTTGTTTGAATTAACAATGTGAATTAAGTTGAAAACAAATCAGTTTATTTCATTTGTACTGCTAGTTTTATGCATTTTTATGGTTGTTTTCAATGTGTCCCTGCCACTAACTGCATCTGCTCTTGAACGGTCATCTACCTATGTATCATGTTTCCTTTGAGAAATGAAGAGTGATTTTGCTAGCTTATAGTGCCTTGTACTGTTCATTGCTTTGGTTACTAATAATAATAATTAGGTAAATTTTTATTGACTAGTTTCTGACAATATTGCCAGCTTTTCTGAAGCAGTACAGTGTTCATCTGTCTTTCACATTTGAGTCACTGTCCTTTCCGATGACATTTGATATTTTGTATTCAATTTGCCTTTGTTTCTCCAAGGTCGTCTTTTCTAAATTTTATGTTTCTGGAACCTCAGTAGTTTTTCTTATCTCCCATAAAATTTAGTGTTCTTACATTTTACATTCTCATCCTCCATGTGTGTACACACGCATAATCTCCTCCCCACCAAACACATGTGCAAATTCAATGCTGCTTTTTCCCCACTATTGTATATTATTAGCCCTTGAGGAATGAATCCTAACTGCTACACTGTTACATAAGCATTGAGAAAACCCTTGGAGAAAATTATCTGTGTGTGTTTAACTCTAGATATTTGTAGAGCAATTGAATTATTGGAAAAACTACAAAGGAGTGGAGAAGTACCACCACAGAAACTTCAGGCTTTACAAAGAGTCCTTCAAAGTGAGTTCTGCAATGCTGTGAGAGAGGTGAGCAAGCATCATTAAAATTTGCTAAAAATTTGAGTTAATTAGGTCAGATAATACTCTAAATTTGGGTTCAAAATTTCTTAAAAACTTTAGAAAATATTAAAACCAGTCTCTCTTATTTTTTGAATTTCTGATAGAAAAAACATAAAGATGAATAACTTTGCCTAAAAATTTTAACTCATTAATTAACTTCACAGAGAACTTAAGTGTGGTGTATTCTGAGATATGGTAACTTTGGGTTTTACAGGTATATGAACATGTCTATGAGACTGTGGACATCAGTAGCAGTCCCGAAGTGAGAGCAAATGCTACTGCAAAGGTAAATTTCTTTTGTTTACCAAAAGTAAGAATTCTTCATAAATTAGAAGTTTAAAATATGCAATTATTAAATTCGTAATAAACTTATTTTGAAGAGTAACATGTATCTTTAAAGCTACACCAAATTTCTTAAGTACTAAGAAATAAAGACATTTGTTTTTATTGGTATTACATAAGCTATTTTATGTAGTTTAGATAATGCATTAGAAATATACTTGCACACAATATGTATCATGTAATACATAATTGTGTTGTATATATTATATACAATATTATATAATATTAATTATCAGAATCTAATCAACATTCTAAGACATGAATTACTATCCTCATCTTATTGATGAGGAAGCATGAAGATTAGGTTATTGGCCCCAAACCATATAAAAAGCATATGATAGAGCTGGGGTACTTCCCCGGGTTGATTTTTGCTTTCTTCTTTACATTATGTGCATTTGTGTGTCATTGTTTTCCTCAAATAATTCAGTTATTGACCTCCGTATTCATGACAGTTTGTTTGAACAGGGTAATATCAGCAGTTGGTAACTTAATCATTAGCAGATAATTCTTTATGGATAGTTAATGGCTCACAAAAGGAAATATTGTATTCTTTGTTGAATACAAATACTTAAAACTTTTGGATGTAGTTTGTCAGTGTAGGAAAGACCAGAGAAACATGGTTTTAATCGCTGAGTTGTGTGACTTTCACAGCCTGCTGAATTTCTGAACCTTAGTTCCATTATCTGGAAAATGAGACTTTTTCAGAGCTTTGAAGGTAACAGGTATTCAGTAAATCTTGGTTTCTTTCCTTTTCTCTATTTTTGTGATCCATCACCAAAAAATGAGATAATTACCCTAAATCTCAACTTTATAATTAATTTGGATTAGTCTAAATTTGAGCCTTAAAAAAGATATGGCTCTGTGGGGATTTTTAGTCGTAACTAGTTAACAAAAGCAACAAAATATTCAGATTGTCTATATGTACCCCTCTTTTTCACAATATTGAGTTATTTCTTGACATCTTTAGTATGTAGTACAAATAGTATAGAAGCCAAAATGATTACATATAAGGACAGCTCCATGTTGATTATATGGGTAGGTTGTGTCCTGCACAAGGCTCCGGAAGGAGTTGGGCGATCCAGACCTAAAGCTCAGGGCTGTTGGCATGCTGGGGGAGGGGTTTTCCTCCTTACCATGTACAATGTCCATCTGCTCAGCAAGCCTACTGCCAAGCCCTGTGCATATGGGACTCCGCAAAAGACTGGGCACTGCATGGCTAGGAGTGACCTGAAAAAATCGTAATATTTCCTGTGTAACTCAGAATTAATTACTCATTTGTCATCTCTAAAGTGCCTTCTGTTTAGCTTACCTTCTCAGAATCACCAGTGAATTTGTGAGCGTTCAAACATCAAAAATATGTGCTCAAAAGTAAAAGGACCAAAGTAAATAAAAGTCATATTTTTAATACACAAAACTTCCTTTCAGGCTACTGTTGCTGCATTTGCTGCTAGTGAAGGACATTCTCATCCTCGAGTTGTAGAGCTACCAAAAACAGAAGAGGGCCTTGGATTCAATATTATGGGAGGCAAAGAACAAAACTCTCCAATCTATATATCTCGAATAATTCCAGGTGGAATTGCTGATAGACATGGGGGCCTCAAACGAGGAGATCAACTCCTCTCTGTTAATGGAGTGGTAAGGATGAATTTATTTCTATTTGTAGTGATCTGTTATGACCACCTGGGGGCATATTTGAGTTATAGGAGAAACCTAAGAAACTTGTGGTTTAGAAATGCCTTGAGGAATATGATCCTTTTTTTTTTTCAAAGCACTGTAAGTGTATTTTGCAGTGTGAATTAGCAGTGCTTAGTGTAATTTTTAATGACATAAGTTCTTCATTAAAGGCAACATTAAATTAGAAGCCTACCCTCATTTTATTTTTATAAAATAGCAATTGCTTGATCTACTGAAATAATAAGGCATATAGGTTGATATACTAATTATTTGGAACTTAAAGCCAGAAAATGATGTAAGAGAGGATTTCATATATTTTAAAATGGTAAAACAGGATTATTTCTTAGTTTTATAGTGTTGGAATAATATAGCATTAAAACTTTCTTATATATATTTTAAACATTTTTGCATTTTGAGTTTTTTTCAAAACGTAGATATTAGTGTATTTTTTTTTCCCTAGAGTGTTGAAGGAGAGCATCATGAAAAAGCTGTAGAACTGCTGAAAGCCGCACAAGGAAAGGTTAAATTAGTGGTGCGATATACACCCAAAGTCTTAGAAGAAATGGAGTCGCGCTTTGAAAAAATGAGATCAGCAAAACGCAGGCAACAGACCTAATACATTTCAAAACTTGATATTTCATTTTGCATTTTAGCTAGAGATGTTTTCCTTGTGACTTACTGATGGCTGCAATGCCAATGATTGTAAAAAAAAAAACAAATTTATCATGAAATTCTCCTTGCCATTTTATAAATGCCTATTTTAACATCATTTATGGTTCCAGAGATGCATACTCTTTTTTCTGACAAGAAAAAGTAAAAGGTGATAAGGGCAATTCTGTCCTACTGTTTTTACAGGCCTTTTTCAAATGCAGATTTTGTCATAAAGTTGTTATAGATTTTTTAAAATGCTTTTTTAATATTAAAATGTACTTTTACATTCTTAAATCTTTTTTTAGAAAAGAAAAGTTTTCTTCATTTGGCTGCTGATTTAAAAGTAAAGTTCTCCAATTCTTTTTTTGCTTACTCTGTTTTTTTAACCTGTAACATTTCTTTACAGTTTTCCAAGAAATTAAACCTAACAGTCTCACCTAGAGCAGTTCATTACACTGTCAATGTTAACATCATTGCTGCATTTTGTACTTTGAACACACACATAATATATATAACCAATGGTAAACCATGACTCAGCACAGTGCAAGTTTTTTACTTTTACTTAAACATAATATATAATGGATATTCATTTGTACTGATTTTTAAAAGTAAGTTTTTAAACATTGAAACAATCATTGCTAAAATATGTATTCTTAATATTTGAGCATTGGGACAAAAGGATGTAATTAATAGCATTACTGATTACATCCCTATTTATATTCAACAATATATCAAATTATAAATGCAAAACAGATTCAGATTTCATCTCTTGCAGTTTTTTTCCAATGCTTTTCATTTTTATTTTAATACACAGTATTTCCCCTATATTTTGGTCCTTCCATTCCTAGAGACGAACCAGTTGTTTTGTGGTGGGAAGTAGCTGAAGTAAAGAAGAAAAAGTAATACCTTTAACCTCACTAGCTTCAAGAGTATACATTCTTACTAGCTCAGTTTAAATAATTGATTTTAAATAGGAAGGAGAGAGAATATATTTAAGATACATAGAAATTATGATGTGATGTATCATGAGAATCTGTAGATTCCATCAAAATAGGAACTCATCCTAAAATTGTTGGATTTAAAGATGCAACTTTTGTTATTCAAATATGGGAATTTGAGAGATATTTTATTTCATTGGTCCACTGGATGTCACCATTTTACTAAAAGGCAGCTATTAGTGTGTGACTGTGGCTGAGGTCTTCTTAAAGACTGAAAGTTGAGGTTTATTTTCTGTCACAAATTACAGGAATATTTGTACTTAAAAAAAAATTTAAGTGACAAATGTTAAAAGATAATGGATTGAACAATATAAGTAATTTGGCATCATTATTAACCCTGTATAAAAAAAGTGGGCATTTTGTAACATTCCTTCAGGAAGAATAGAAATGTATGCTTTTATCTGCATGTTTGTGATCACTGTGAGTCTCAGATAATTATTCCAGTTTTCAATGATTTTTCAAAATAAAAATCAGTCAGCATTGTTATTCATCATTTAGGTACTGAACACTGGATTGCATGGTTGAATGTGTCTTTAATCCACTACAAAATGTGCTTGTTATTGATAGGATCATGTTGTTAAATTGTATATTTTCAAAATTAATTTGATGTTTTTAAAATGTTGAGACCAAAGTAGTATAGAAGTATGGACTTAATTTAATTGTAAAATTATTAGAGGTATTTGTTGTAGAGCTTTATATATTAAAGAGAGGTATTGGTGCATATAAAAACAGTAATATTATTGTTATGCTTGTATTCTTGCATTTCAGGGTAAGTAAATCCTGAAGAAATCTTATTTTAGTATAGCTACAGCTGCAGTAGCTTTTAAGGATGTCAACATTTCATTATAAATTATAGCTTCCTGGTTTGGTGTCTCAGCTGTTTCAGAACTTTCAGCCAAGTTAAATCTTTTTTGGTGTTGAAACTTTTAGTAAGTTGAGTAAGCTATTTTTTTCCCTACGGTAATCCACAATCTGTTCTTTGTGTGGGTTGACACCTATTTATAATTATCTTAAAATGAGGGTAGCTCAGAGGAACCAAATACAGTCATTTAGCTTGCTACTGTTGAGTATGAGTAGCAATAATTTGTTTTCATTAATGCAGTTTTCATAATGTACCCCAGAATTTTAAGTCTTGACCATAGAAAAATACAGTCATTCATTGGCAAAGATGTACAGTGATGGTGAAGTGCAGTGAGGAAATGAAGGGAATTTTTATCTTAGAAGTAGAAGATTCATAAATAAAACTAGGTACACAGTAAGTGTATGATATAGATGTTTGATTTGTAAATTACAAATATAAATTATCACCCCTATTTCCATTTATTTTCTTGATATGTCAAAATGTGTTGACTTAGTGATTCTCAATCTTACCTACATATTAGAAAGCCTGGCAGAGCTTTAAAAAACTGATACCTGGGTCCTATCCCATAACAACTAAATGAAAATCACTTTTTTTTTTTAAGTTTCCAAGTGGTTTTAAAGGGAACCTAGGGTTGAGAACTCATTATAAAATGATCTGATTACACTGGACACTGTTTTGGACGTATCAGAATAGAACAGTTCAATTTGCAGCTACTGAATGATTAATTATATTTCTTAGTTGTTTTTGTTTGTTTGTTTGTTTGTTTAAGAGACAGGGTCTTGCCTTGTCTGCCAGGCTAGAACACAGTGGTATGATCATAGCTCTCTGAAGCCTGAAACTCCTCAGTACTCAAAGCATTAGGATTATAGGTGTGAGCCACTGCACCTGGCCAAGTAATTTCTTTCTTTGGGAAGTAATTACAGTCTTATCTTTTTTTTTTCTTTTTTTAAAAATAAAATCTACCAGTAGTTTAAAAGTGAGCTTTTAATGTCTGTCATCATTCTGCCCCCTTTGCCTTTAAAAGTTACAAAAATATATGATTGTTACTTGAGAAAGCATGTTTAAAAATTGCAGATGAGAAATATTGTCGTTAATAATTATGTGCTGTCTTAATGTGGGCACTTCATTTGTTAATATACTACTAGATTATAGCAGCCTAGTTCTTTAGGATTTGATGATTCCATTTTATTTTGTTTTGTTTTATTTTATTTTTTGAGATGGAGTCTCACTCTGTCGCCCAGGCTGGACTGCGGTGGTGCGATTTCAGTTCACTGCAACCTCCGCCTCCCTGGTTCCCACGATTCTCCTGTCTCAGCCTACTGAATAGCTGGGACTACAGGCGTGTGCCACCACACATGGCTAATTTTTTGTATTTTTAGTAGAGATGGGGTTTCACCGTGTTAGCCAGGATGGTCTCGATCTCCTGACCTCGTGATCCACCCACCTCAGCCTCCCAAGGTGCTGGGATAACAGGCATAAGCCACCACACCCGGCCTCAAATATGTTTTTCAAAAATATCATTATCCTCCTAAGATTTTTTAAGTTCTTTTGCTCAAGTACTTAAGTAGTTTGGCTCAAGTACTTTGTTTACAATTAAAGGTATTATAGCATTTAATAGAAGAAATGGTTATGGCTTATCAGAAAAGAATATCAGCATGATCTGGTGTAGACTTAAAAGACTACATGTTTGTGAATATTTTATAATGTGGAATGATCATTGAAATATCAAGGATTCTAGTAATTGTATTTCCTGAATAAATGTATGTTTATGAATTTTCTAACTTACATTTTGTTGTCTTCTGCCAACAATCTGGTTTTATAATTGTTGTCTAAAGTTTGCTAGTAGTGTTTCTTCAAAGGTTATTCCAGTTATGATTAAATAGTGGGGAAAATCAATTATTAATTTTCAAGAACTTTCAGACTAATTTGTATTGACTTGGTTTTTAAAAATACTGGCAAATGCTATGCTTCTACTTTTAAAATTTGTGGTAATACCCAGAATGGATGTAAAATAACACTTTTTCAATAGATGACTTCATTTATCAATATAATTCTGATTTTAAGGCTTATTTAAAAGAAATTTGTGTGTGTTATGTCCTTATTCTTTGGATTTGAAAAAAGTTGATGTAACTACACAATAGATAATGTTTGTGAAAGCTATGTATAAAATAACTTTTACATAAGGTAAAAGCGTAATTCATGGTGGCTGCTGAAATGAAACTTTGAATTTCTATATCTTGCTTTGTCTTTCATAAAAGTTAACTAAAGAAAACATTTTCTTGTGTTATTTTGAGAGTGGCAGTACGATGTGATTGAGAGCACAGATTCTGAAGCCCAACAACTCTGGTTTGAATCCTAGTTCCACCATTACTGTGTGTCACCTTAGGCAAGTTGCTTAATTTCTTGGTGCCTTAGTTCCCTCATCTGTCATTGGTAATAAGAATGCCTGTAAGTGTCATACCATTTTCTGTAAGGCCCTTAAAAAGGTGCCTGGCATAGTAAATACTGTTTGTGTTTGCTTTTGTTCATGTAAAATAGCTTCCGGACCTTATGAGCTACAGGAAATAATTCTGGTCAAATAATTAAAATTAGCAAGTTTTTACTTTAGATGTTTAGAAAACATAACCTTTATGTTTGAAAACCTTAGAAGAATAAGATTCATAAGAAATTATCAAATTTCTATTTTGATTAAAGAGTCTCAGAATTTTTGAATTGGAGCTTTGAGGGTTTAGGCCACATTCAAATGAAAATCATTGGAAAATAAGTCCAAGTAAGGATCCGTTAAATTAAAAACACTGCGAGAAGATGATCTAGGTCTGGAGACAGTGGAATGCTGGAAAGTACAGGGCATCACCATCATTAACTTCAAACAAGCGTGGCAATGTGCCAAGCAGCCAAGGAACAGCAAAAGCGTTTAGTGTTAGGACTCAGTTCTTTCAAAACTTCACTAGACCAGAGTATCCATTCTCTAAATTTTTCGATTTGGGTTTTGTTATATTCACTATTGTTAATTATTTTGATTTTAATATAATGAATTGGTGATTCATATTTTGTACATTTATTTACTAGTGGCGGATAATCTCCCTGATGAAAACTTTAAGATTTACTTTACATAGCAAATTTTTCAATTTTATTTTTTGGATTTTAATTTTAAAGGGACAAATTATTCATGTCAACAACAAGGTATATCTTAGACCTCTCTTAATTCTCATGAATCTTACAGAGGTATATTTTGGATACCAAAATATGTATATTTAAAATCACCAAACATCCTCATTTGGAGTTTTGGGACCAGGTGCAGTGGCTCACACCTGTAATCCTAGCACTTTGGGAGGCCAAGGCAGGTGGATTGCTTGAGCGCCCCAGGAGTTTGAGACCAGCCTAATGACCTCATTTTAACTGGATTACCTCTGTAAAGATCTTAATATAGCGAAACTCTGTCTCTTCTGAAAATACAAAAATTAAGGCCAGGCATGGTGGCTCACGCCTGTAATTCCAGCACTTTAGGGGAGGCCGAGGTGGGTGGATCACTTGAAGTCAGGAGTTCCAGACCAGCCGGGCCAACATGGCAAAACCTCATCTGTACTAAAAATAGAAAAAATTAGCCATGCATGATGGCCTGTGTGTGTAATCCCAGCTACTCAGGAGACTGAGGCAGGAGAATCACTTGAACCCGGGAGCCGGAGGTTACAGTGAGCCAAGATTGCGCCACTGCACTCCAGCCTGGGTGACAGAGTCTGAATCAATCAGTAAATAATAATACAAAAATTATTGGGGTTTGGTGGTGTGTTCCTGTAGTCCCAGCTACTCGGGAAGCTGAGGCATGAGAATTGCTTGAGCCCAGGAGGTAGAGGTTGCACTGAGCGGAGATTGCACAACTGCACTCCAGCCTGGACAATAGAATGAGACCCTGTCTCAAAAAAAACAATAAAGATTTGGTGTTTTTAAAGTTGTCTCTGAGTGAGAAAGTGTGGATGAGTTCTCATTTTAACCAATAGGTATACAAATTTTAGCCATTGCATCAGGTAAGTTTCCTGTATATGACAGTTACTGAAAGTAATTCATTTTATCAGAGGGTATTAAAAGCCCAAAACTAATATTGTGTTTTTTATTTGGCAAAGAAATGCAATCAAACCATGAAGTAGGAAAATTATTACTGGTATCTCTTACTTGATGTAATTTTGAGCCCAGACTTTAAATGCTATCTAACCTTTGTGTTTTACAGTGTTATGGGTTGAATTGTGTTCCTCTAAAAAAGATAGGTTGGAGTTCTAATCCCCAGTACCTCAGAATGTGACCTCATTTGGAGATAAGATCTTTACAGAGGTAATCCAATTAAAATGAGGTCATAGGGTGGGCCCTAATTCAGTATGTCTGGTGTCCATAGTTTTTAAAAAGCTGGGAGAGATTTGAACACACACACACACAGGGAGAACACCATGGGTAGTTGAAGGCAAAGATTGGGGTGATGCTTCTACAAATCAAATATTGAAGATTGACAGCAAAATACCAAAAGCAGAAAGAAAGGCATGAACCAAATTCTGCCTCACACGCAGAAGGAACCAAGTCTGATACCTTGATATTGGACTTAACAGCCTCCAGAACTATGAAACAATAATTTTCACTTTAGCCCCCCAGTTTGTGGTACTTTGTTATGCCAGCCCGAGAAACCTAATACATGTGAGAATCTACCTTTCGGTGGCATCACTACCAAAAATGGGTACAGAAGCAAAATTAAATGTGGGTTGTCCAATGTGTGATAAAAACGTTCCAGTAGGAGTGGCTGTGACTAAGAAAAGATGCGATTCCTGGCCCTTGGGTATGAGGAGAATGCTGGTTTCTTTGTCTTCTGTGGTTGTAATTCATCCTTGGACACCTGTGCAGCTGTGTATAACTGAGCTTGTGCCTCCATGATGGCCCCCTGGACTCAAGTACCTAAGCACCTAGCTGTTTCTTCACTTTCGGTTGTCAGTTACTGCATGGCTGCGTCTTTCTCAACTCCAGGACTTGCTGGGAGTTGGCATTGTCTCCTTCAGCACTGAGAGAAGTTTCTGCAGCAGTCCCTGCTCCAGCTGGAGTGAAATGAGGATTTGTCTTTGACCTGGGGCATTTCAGCCTTTAAAGGTTTGTACAGGCTCCTTATGATCCAAGGGCCTGGTACCAAGCACTAATTCAACCAGAACTGATCGTGTTGCTCCCTTTTTAAAACTCTGCATTGTACTTAGGATAAAATCCTGATACCTTGCCATGACCTCAAAAGTTCTGCGTAATCCATGCCCTACTTCCTCTCGGGCCTCATCTCAGTCTACTGCCCTACTTGTTCTGCTCCACAGCCTATTCCCTTACTGGAAGGCTTCCCTCTGGTTCTTCCACTAACTGGCTGCCCCTCATTCAGGTGTCAGCTGAAGTCGCCTTGCCTGTTAAGGTCACCATCTAAAGGCTGATTCCTCCTCCTTTAATATAGCAACACCTTGTTTTTGTTTTTGTTTGCTTGTTTTTTGAGACGGAGTTTTGCTCTTGTTGCCCAGGCTGGAGTGCAATGGCATAATCACAGCTCACGGCAACCTCCACCTCCTGGGTTCAAGCGATTTTCCTGCCTCATCCTCTCAAATAGCTGGGGTTACAGGCATGTGCCATTATGCCCAGTTAATTTTGTATTTTTAGTAGAGACAGTTTCACCATGTTGGCCAGGCTGGTCTCATATTCCCAACCTCAGGTGATACACCCCCCTTGGCCTCCCAAAGTGCTGAGATTACAGGCATGAGCCACCGTGCCCAGCCGACACCTTGTTTATATTAACATGCTTAATTGTGTCTTTTCTATTAGAATTTAAGTTACATGACAGGAAGAAGGACACAACTGTACCCCAATTACTTAAAAGTCCCTAAAACATGGAATGATTTATATACCTTGTTGGATTGACTGGTTTTCCATAATTCCACAGGTGAATCAAAAACTTATATTGAAACTATTAAAACGATGTGTATAGAAGGTAGGCACAGAATTTATCAACTGATCTTGGTGTTAGATGTCCTGGAAAGGATCAAAATATTAAAGGGGCAATACCCTTGTCAATCTTTTATTACCTCACTCCATCAAAATGCCGAGTATCATTTGTGGAGGACAACAATGAAGGTTACTTTCATCTTTCATGTAAAACTGTTTCAACTAATATTAATAGTAGCTAAAATTTGTATAGTAACACCTCATTTTTAAAACTAGAACAAAGATTTTCTTTCTTTGGTTATTGCAACAACCAGAATTAAATGAAGAATTGTCCACTCCTAACCAAGACCTTGTTTTTAAAAATGTCTATTGTGTAATTTTAAATAAATAACAAGGCTGGATGCAGTGACTCACACCTGTAATCCCACCCCTTTGGGAGGCCGAGGTGGGCAGACTGTTTGAGCCCAGAAGTTCAAGACCAGCCTGGGCAACATGGTGAAACCCTATTTCTACAAAATTTAGCCAGCCATGGTGGTGCTCACCTGAAATCCCAGCTACTGGGGAGGCTGAGGAGAAGAATCAGTTGAGCCTGGGAGTTCAAGGCTGCAGTCAGCCCTGATCGTGCTACTGCACTCCAGCCTGGGTGACAGAACAAGACCCTGTCTCAAAAAATAACAGCAATGACAGTGTAATGGAAGAAACACGAACTTCCATTCTAATCCTTCCACTTAACATATGATCCTTAAGTCCTAATTTTCTTGATTGTATAATAAGGGAGGTTGGTAGTTTCCAATCTGGTTTCATTTCTTTATTCCTTAGAAAAGTCCTCATTTCAACCAAAGCCTAATATATGTAACTACGCTGGTTCAAGAAGCCTGTCCCCTTCACCCCACTTCCCACGCTGCAGCCAGGAGTTCGTCTGAGCACAGTTTGAAAACCTTTGTCCTAGAGCGGGAGACCCCAACTCCATGCTGCAGATCTGATAGGATCTGGTAAATCTGTTAGGGACCAGGCTACACAGCAGAAGGTGAGTGGCGGGAGAGTGAGCATTACCGCCTGAGCTCTGCCTCCTGTCACATCAGCGATGACAGTGTTAGATTCCCATAGGAGCATCAACCTTATTGTGAACTGTGCATGTGGGGGATCTAGGTTGCCTGCTCCTTATGAGAATCTAATGCCTGATGATCTGAGGGGGAACAGTTTCATCCTGAAACCATCCCCATCTCCCTGTAAACCACCGCCTCTCCCCACCGCCCTGTGGAAAAAATTATCTTCCACAAAACCAGTCCCTAGTGCCAAAAATGTCAGGGACCACTCTGAAGTCCATTCCTGTCCTAAAAGTTCAATGATGTTAGCATGCAATTGGTTTGATGTGAATTATTTTGTGTCATGTGATGACATATAAACTAGTTTATGCACAAAGAGGGTATTTGTTGAAATATCAGAAATACTGACAATCATGCATGGCTGCCTTTCATAAAGCATCTACTAAGCACTGCATCTAATCCTTGTAACTGCTCAGTAAGATGCGTGTTAATTCTGTTTCACAGAATCAGGAACACCAAATAGTTTATTCATAATCACACACTCATAGTGACTCATGGACCAGATTCTAATCCCAAGTTTGTTGCCAAAAACCATAATTTCCCCCACAATACCACGTCGCATTTTTAGTTAGATTTTGTCTCTCATTCATTTTATTTTTTGAGGTTTCTTGTTTGATTTGTTGCGTTTTTTCGTTTGTTTTGTTTAGTTTTGTTTTTTCGATAGAGCCCTGTATGAACAACAGCAACAAAGCAGTATGACTCTAACTGGTATGTTAATATTTAATTGGACATTTTTAAGTTGGCATCTCTTCCTCAGAACACAGGTATTATTTTGTTAAATAACATTCACACATTGAAAATACCACCTATTACTTTCTACCTATTGTTACTTTGTATCACAAAATTATAAATAAGGTTGTAGCAATTAAAAAATTTTAAGAGATGAATGCTACAGAAAGTAGCAATTTAAGTGAATTATTTTCATAGCAAAAAAAAAAGGCTGGGTGTAGTGGCTCACGCCTGTAATCCCAATGGTTTCAGAGGCTGAGGAGGGAGGATTGCTTGAGGCCAGGATTTGGAGACCAGCTTGGGCATCACAGACCCCATTTCTACATAAATTTTTTATTTAAAAATAATGAAATAGCATTTTATTAACTGTTTAATGATGGTGGAAGGAAGTGACTGAACAAATAACAATGGGAAAAATTGGAAGAAGAAAGTGATCAGCTATGGTTTTATACATTTCAATAAAATGAACTTGATCTTGAGTCTTGTTTTACTGGGCATATACCATAACATTAATTCATTTGTTCATTCACTCAGCATTTATTTATTGAGCATCTATTATGCACTGGACAGTGTACTTATATAGCAGTCTATAAGACAAAATCCTGCTAATAAGGAGTGCATGTTCTAGTGGGAGAAGCAGAAGAACAAGATAACAAATAATGTAATTGTAGGTAGTGACAAGTATTATGAAGTCCAGCAGGCTAGGAGGGCTAGAGAGCAATAAAAAGCATAAGACTCATGGACATTCAGTCACCTTTCAAGGTCCCAGCTAAATCTCACAGTCCCTTCTCCTCATACTGGGCTGTGTCTAGAGTGGGCTCAACATGTTTAAGCAGCTTGTGGCTTTTGTCAGAACCTACATACAGCACCAACTGCACTTCCCATCATGCTTGCAATTACTAAGCGCTCATATTCTCTCTCTCTTTTTTAAATTCTGAGACAAAGCCTTGCTCTGTTGCCCAGGCTGGGGTACAATGGTGCAATCTTGGCTCAGTGCAATCTCCACCTCCCAGGTTCAAGCAATTCTCCCTGCCTCAGCCTCCCAAGTAGCTGGGATTACAGGCACTCGCCACCAAGACCAGCTAATTTTTGTATTTTTAGTAGAGACAGTTTTGCCATGTTGGCCAGGCTGATCTTGAACTCCTGACCTTGGTGATATGTCTGCCTCAGCCTCCCAAAGTGCTGGGATTACAGCCTGAGCCACTGCACCTGACAAACACTCATAGTATCTTGAAAGCACCTGCTGTGTGCTGATGAGCCCTTTCTACCAGTTATCCTTAACAACACATCCATTGGCTGCCCAGCCCAGTTAGAATAAAAACCCAAGCCTGGGCATGGTGGCTCACGCCTGTAATCCCAGCACTTTGGGAGGCCTGGGGGGCGGATCACGAGGTCAAGAGATTGAAACCATCCTGGCCAAAATAGTGAAACCCTGTCTCTACTAAAATACAAAAATTAGCTGGGTGTGGTGGCGCGTGCCTGTAGTCCTAGCTAATTGGGAGGCTGAGGCAGGAGAATTGCTTGAAGCCGGGAGGCGGAGGTTGCTGTGAGCCGAGATCGCACCGCTGCACTCCAGCCTGGCGCCTGGCAAAAGAGTGAGACTCTGTCTCAAAAAAAAAGAATAGAAACCCAAGCCTCTCACCGTGACCCATCAAGCCCTGCACTATTCAGCTTCTGCTTCCCTCCCCAGCCTTCACTCATACACTTTTTCCCTCTCCGTCTCCAGGTGTCTCCAACAGGGCTTCACATTTGCGGTTCTGTCTCCCTGGAACCTCCTTTGCCCTCTGCTGCTATGTATTTGTCAATTTTGTCTACTCCCTCCTCAAGATTATAAACTTGAGGGCAGGCAGGACCCTGTTTAGTTTTCTGTTACATATTTAGAGCTAAGAACAGCACCTACCACATACTAAACGATATTTGTTCACAGAAGAAACAATTTGAAAGAAGACTGTGCTGTTATTTTTAGGACAAGAAAGAACATCTGAGATGACATTTAAAGAACGACCTGAATGGCGTGAACTGAAGAAGCCACTCTTGGGACTATCTGGGAAATTGGGGCTTTTGACAGGGACCAATGAAGAGTATCTCTCTTCTCTACTTACTTGGGTTCTAGGTACAGTAGGAATTAAATGAGTTGTCTGAGCTTTATTATTTATTAATTTATACTGATCACAAATGTTTGTTGGATGTCCACTATTTGCTAGCCACGGTTAGGGACTGAGAATTCTACAGAGAGTCTACGGCCATACCACCCTGAACGCGCCTGATCTCGTCAGATCTCGGAAGCAAAGCTGGGTCGGGCCTGGTTAGTACTTGGATGGGAGAATTCTACGGAGAACAAAATGAAGCTTTTGCTCTCCCAGAGCTGACACTCTGCTCAAGGCTGGGCAGGGGCATGTATCTGAGGCCTGAGAAGAAAATAGGCATTCTGAAAACTGGCCAGAGGAGCTTCTCAGAGAAGCCTGTGGCTGGGGGCCTCAGCCTGGCCAATTTTCAGGCATGGAATGGGCATGGTCAGGACTGAACTCTGCAGGGGCAGACATTGTTCCCTCTCTAGGCGTGGCCAGGATAAGGACCTGTTGCTGCCTCCCCGATTACTAGTCAGGTACCACTCCACTCCCATGAAGTGAATGTTACCAAGGGTGAAAGCAGTTAGGAGTGCTCACTCACTCCTAAAGGTGATTTAAAAATACGTATTTTAATTTTGTTCCCAACCATTCTACTCACATAATTATTGATATGTTCATGTGTTTGCCTGGCTGCAAGAATACCATGCTTTCTAGGTATTAAAGCTATTCATCCCAAAGTGCTGGGATTACAGGCATGAGCCACCGCGCCCAGTCAGAATAGTTTTCTTTTAAAGCTAAGGAGGGGTCTGGGGTGGTGGCTAAGGTCTGTAATTCCAGCACTTTGGGAGGCCGAGGCAAGTGGATCACCTGAGGTTAGGAGTTCAAGACCAGCATGCCCAAGATGGTGAAACTGCATCACTACTGAAAATACAAAAAAAAATAGCTGGGTGTGGTGGTGCATGCCTGTAATTCCAGCTACTCGGAAGGCTAAGGCAAGAGAATCTCTTGAACCCGGGTGGTGGAGGTTGCAGTGAGCCGAGATCGTGCCATTGCACTCCAGCCCGGGGCAACAGAGTAGGACACAGTCGCAAAAAAAATAAAGCTAAGGAGGGAAGGACTTAATCACACACACACACACACACGTTTCCCCCCACTGCCTTCTATAAATACATATAACTCCTCACAGATTAATTACACTGTACACATAACCTTTTTCTCCTACCTTTTCACATTTGACCACAAGGTGGCGCCAAAGTGCTGTTGTTTCTACTTTAGAATTTTCTAGCAGTTCTTGCTAACTGAAAATCAGACCTAAGCTTTAAAATGTACTCCATCTTTTCTTTTTCATTCAAAATTAAAATTGAAATGTATTTTATAAAATTCAAAGCTTTGTAAATGTGGAGAAACAACTCTTCGCAAATAAATCCTAAAGAAAACAAACATGTAAAACACCAAACCACATGAATAGTCATCTACCGTTTAGTATAAAGGTTTGGGGAGGTGGTGTGATGGTGTATTTAATACAGCTTTTTTGGTCTTTCTACTAAATATAAACAACTTTAGATGAAATGGAAATTATCTTTGTCTTTGTATCTCTTAGGTGTCTTCACCCTTCATAGGATGTTTGAGAACAGTAATTACAGAGGAGATATGACAACTTCTTTTAAATAAACTGGAAACCATCTGAATCATTGTGATTGACTTGTTTTGTGTGACAATAAACTTGTCAAAAATGTTCTTTTCCATGAAAATTTAAAATAAAAAGCCAAGTACAGAATAGAAAGAGCAATTGACCTAGATATTAGCTCCAGTTCTGTCTGTATCTAGGTACTTTGTTGCCTTGAGTAATTTAGTTATCCTCTGTGGGTCTGATTTCATACTATTAAATGAGGGGATTTAGCACATATCCCCAAACTTTCTTCTATTTTTGAGGATTTTTTTTTGAAACAGTCTTTTTTTGTCACCCAGACTGGAGTGCAATGGTGTGATCATGGCTCACTGCAGCCTCAACCTCCTGAGCTTAAATGATCCTGCCACCTCAGCCTCCCGAGTAACAGGGACGTAGGTGCAGGCCACCACACCTGGCTAATTATCATTATATATATATATATAGACATTTAATGGGAAATTATAATTGTTTCCTGAAAATGCTGATACAGTGTAGGTCAAACAAAACACCAAAAGTATAATAGAAGAGGCAGTATACATATATTCTTTAGTATATCCTATACCTTTAGAAACATTTTTTTGGAGATAAGAGTCTCCCTCGGTCACCCAGGCTGGAATGCAATGGCATGATCTCGGCTTACTGCAACCTCTGCCTCCTGGGTTCAGGCGATCCTGGGGCCTGAGCCTCCCCTGAGCTGGGATTACAGGCATGTATCACCACACCCGGCTATTTTTTGTGTTTTTAGTAGCAGCAAGGTTTTGCTACGTTGGCTGCCTGGCCTGGTCTCGAACTGCTGGCCTCAAGTAATCCACCTGCCTCAGGCCCCCAAAGTGCTGGGATTACAGGCCTGAGTCACCATGCCCAGACTAAAAACATTTTTTTAAAATATTAACTGTAATTTTAAAACTAAAGTTTGCAGTTCGCTCCAATGTATCTCAAAGTCAAACTGGCAGGAACAGATTTATATAAAGCTAATAGATATACCTAACCTGGAAGGCTCATATTCTTATGCCATATTTTATCATTTGACTACTAAAAAAAGGAACTGAATTAAAATAATCCATCTCAGCATGCTTTTCCAATACAATAGTATTAACACAATGCAAGCATCAGAATGTCTAATAAAGTTAACAAGCCAAGGCCTATAATAAATGGGCGTAAATCAACCCATTATTATAGGCCAGTGATGTCTCAAAGAGTAGAGGAGTGCCTACCGGGCTTTCAATTCCTTCAGTCTTCTGATGACGACCTTACCGTGACAGCGGAAGTGGTATGTAGACCCAGGCATTGCCAGTCACTGTCTTCCTGCAGGAACCACAGTGCCAGAACCCCACAGCTCATCTCTTCATCTTGGTTTTGCCACAGAAAGAGCAAGTGTACTTGGCTTGCTGGCTGATTTCAATTTTCTTCACTATTTTTCAGAGGGAGGCCCCATAGCAGGTACCGTATTTACTGATGATTCTGACTTTCTTGGTGCATCTGGCCATGTCACTGCCAACTAGGTCCCAGCCCAGAAAGCTATGTTTTTTGTTTTTGTTTTTGTTTTAAGTAGAGATGAAGTCTCACTGTTGCCCAGCTGGTCTTGAATTCCTGAGCCCAAGCAATCTTCCTGCCTCAGCTTCCCAAAGTGCTGGGATTACAGGCGTGAGCCACCACGCCCAGCCTTATTTCTAATTTTTAAAGCATTAAGAAGAAACAGTTTGTCACAACATAATAGAACTGTCTAACAGCCCGAACTGCCCAAAGATGGACTACTCCCCGTGGAGGTATGAATATGCCAACTCTGAGGTGTCCAAGAACAGCAGGGATGCTATTCAGCCTTCTTAAGCCTTAGGAAGGTAACCAAACTAGTGTTAGTCTTTTCTAACCCTGCGTTTCTAAATTCTGAAAGTTGAATTGTAAACTGCTTGGAGGAGAGCTCCATGTCATACCTTATATCCTGGGGCTGCCATGAAAGGCACCTGTCAGAGCTCTGATTGTGGGGAGACTAACTGACTAACAGTCCTAAGGTAAATCCTTCACCCTGTTTGTCCCAAGGCCACACTTCCTATGGGCTGGGTCTCAGCCAATGACTGAGCATGGCAGAGATACTAAGGCAGGCCTGTTCCTGGGAGATGTGGACTCTGACAGATAATTTTTGTGGCCTTGCTGAAATGTTATAGAACTGCACTGCAATCTAAGACTCTTTTCCTTCCTTCACCTCCTCACCTAGGGCCAGACCTACATCTCAGTCTGATGGCTCTTGAGATGCCCTTAGCTCCTTCCCCATTTTCCCTCACAATCATTTTCCCTAATACATCTCTTGCATGAGTAATCCATATTGATGTCTGCTTCTCAGAGGACCCACACATGCATTATCTTGTGGCAAAAAGTCATAGATTTTGGTTAAAGGTGGATGCCTATGTCAGAATCAGGAACTTTTTAAACACTGGGAATTCAGAGACCCACAGAGACCTACTATAATAGAATCAATGGAGATGGAATCTTGGGATTTCTGTATTGCAAATCTTTCCCATGTGATTTACATGCAGGCAGCCCTGCATCAGGCAAAACTCTTCAGTGCCTAGCAGAGTAAATTCTGAAAAGTAGGTGTATGGTAAATAGTCCTTGAAAAACAAAATCCAGCCAGGCGCAATGGCTCATGCTTGTAATCCTAGCACTTTGGGAGGCCAAGGCTGGGGGATCACCTGAGGTCAGGAGTTCAAGACTAGCCTGGCCAACGTAGTGAAACCCCATCTCCACTAAAAATACAAAAATTAGCCGGGCATGGTGGTGCACACTTGTAATCCAAGCTACTCAGGAGGCTGAGACAGGAGAATTGCTTGAACCCAGGAGGCAGAGGTTGCAGTGAGCTGAGATCACGTCACTGTACTCCTGCCTAGGTGACAAAGTGAGACTCCATCTCAAAAAAGAAAAAAAAAAATCAAAAAGATGTTGAAAAGCTTGACAAGTTTGTGTTATTTTAGAATAAATGAGGCAAATTGGCAGTTACTATGTTTTTCCCTATTACCTCAACATCCTTCATTTTCTCTTTCATATCAAACATTTTCTAAATTTTTTCTTGTGTTCTACAGATGGCGAAGTATATGTTTTAACATTAGCCTAAGGCAGAGAGAGAACGAGAGAGAGATTAGCAGAAAGTACCTGTTCAAAGTTCTATTTGTAATTCTGAGGGAGTGAAAAGTAATCAATTCCATGGCTGAACTTGGTGTTGGTATTTTGGTCTTAACAAATTATCAGCTTGATCAGGTGGTAATCTTCCTGCTTTTCTATTCTGATTCTTCTACCTTTATTTTTCTATCTCTTATAACATCTGGTTTCTTGGACAATGATTTAATTTTTGCCTACTTCTATTTCTCCCCAGTAATTTATGCACTCAGACTTTGGAACCCACATGTGGTTCTGTAATCCAGAAGTTGTTCCCTTGAGTCTCATTTTCCTCTTGTGTTAGAATTGAAAGGGAAAGATCAGGAAAAAAAAATCAGATTTAGAAAAGATTAGGCATGAATAGGGAAATATTTCTGATATTTATCCAGATGTTTTGAAATTTCGGGTCAATATGAGTCTTCAGAAGTATTGCAAGGCTATCTGACTCTGTACTATCCAACCAGCTTGAGAGAGTAAGATGCTTTTTGGTGATGTTTTGGAAAAGGCTGGCTTCAAGAATGGCCCTCAGCCAGTCCTGCCAGAAGCCTCACTACTAGCCCTCACGTCCCAAAGGTCCCATCAGTTCTGTACAAATGGCACGTGCTGCTCCCAGCCATCCTTTACCCTTGCTTGAGCTCTAGGTACAGTAAAGAGGACCCAGAAGCCCACATTTAGTCACTTGTGTAACTTAAAACGATGTTTAAAATTTGTCAACGTTGTTATTTTTTGTTCAAAAAATCATTGTTTTCACTTAGCCCTAAAAAATTAGATGCCAACTCCTGTGCACAGTAGGACCACTCTAGGGATGTTGATAGGTGTGTACAAGTACCTTGAGACCATAACAGAATAACTGCAAGCCTCTGGAGCCTAATGTGAAAGCTTCCCCATCCCAAAGCTCCCCATGCAAATATGGAGGCGTCAGAGCCTAGAAACTATCCACGACCTTGAAGATTCATTCAGTAGAGTAGGCGCCTATCAGATATCCAATCAGTAGGGATTAGACTTGATATCTTTTTCTTTATTCCCTAACCCTATCATGTCTTGAAATGTTCATGTATGTGCACTTATGTACACAAAACTTTATGTATGTGTATGTGTGTGTATATATATATATATAGTTTTTGTTTTTGTTTTATTTTTTGAGAGAGAATCTTACTCTATTGCCCAGGCTGAAGTGCAGTGGTGTAATATCAGCTCACTGCAACCTCCGCCTCCTGGGTTTAAGTGATTCTCCTGCCTCTGTCTCCCCAGTAGCTGGGATTACAGGTACCTGCCAATGTTATATTTTTAGTACAGATGAGGTTTCACCATGTTGAACAGGCTGGACTCGAATTTTGACCTCAAGCGATCCGCCAGCCTGGGCCTCCCAAGGTGCTGAGATTACAGACATGAGCTACTGCTCCCAGCCTATTTAATTATTTAATATCTAATAATTAAAAAAATATATTTTTAATGTATAGCCAGCTTCTCACTTCAGGTAGCTTTTTGGCACCTATGCTTTTATTTAAGCTCGATAACTATTTCTCACAGTTTATTTGATTATTCAAGTCAAAAATATTTAGGGTGCCTTTTGCACAAAGGGTAAGTAAGGTAAACTCTAAGTAGCCAGGATTCCCCCTGCGTCCTTCATTCTAGAAAGCAGGGCATTTTTAAGCTTGCGCTCTTCTTGGCTCATTCTGCAATGTAATCTTCAGCATGAGCTCACCATGGAGACCAGAATTTTGAAAGCCCTTGATCTTAACCTGCAAGAAAAGATGGTTACTTTTGAGGTGTGTGCCTCTGAATTTTACATAATCATGTAAATGGTTCTCAAAACAATTACTAGGCTAGGCATGGTGGCTCATACCTATAATCCTAGCACTTTGGGAGGCTGAGGTGGGAGACTCCCTGAGGTCAGAAATTTGAGACTAGTCTGGGCAACACAGCAAGACTCGTTTCTACAAATAAAATAAAATAAAATAATTATCTGGCATGGTGGTGCGAGCCTACAGTCCTGGCTTCTCTGGAGGCTGAGGAGAATGGATCCCTTGAGCCCAGGAGTTTGAGGCTGCAATGAGCTAAGATCACTGCACACAACTGGGTGACACAGGAAGAGCCTGTCTTTAAAAACAAGCAGCAAACAAAAACAAACAGAAATAATGAGTATATTTCAATAAAGGATTAACATCCTATAAAACAGGGTTAGCAAACTATGGCCCATGGGCCAGAACTAGTCCAACAGTTGTGTGTGTGTGTGTGTGTGTGTGTGTGTGTGTGTGTGTGTTAAGAGACAGGGTCTTGCTATGTTGCCCAGGCTGGAGTGCAGTGGCCATTCACAGGTACGATCCCACTACTGATCAGCACGGGAGTTTTGACCTGCTCCATTTCCAACCTGGGCTGGTTCACCCCTCCTTAGGCAACCTGGTGGTCCCCCGCTCCCAGGAGGTCACCAGATCGATGACGAACTTAGTGCGGACACCCAATCAGCATAGCGCACTACAGCCCAGAACTCCCACCTCAGCCTCCCGAGTAGCTGGGACTACAGGCACACACCACCGTGCCCGGACAACACCTGTTTTTGTCAAAAGTCTTACTGGAATACGATGACGTCTATTTTGTATTATGGTTGCTTTTGTGCTGCATGGCAGAGTTGAATAGTTGTGGCAGAGACCATATTGCCCACAAAGTCCAAAACATTTACTACTTGGCCCTTAACAGAAAACCTTTGCTGATCCCTACTATAAAATAATAAAAGCAAATATGAACAACCCAATGGAAAACAAACAGGCAAAGGAAGTGAATGGGCAATGCATAGAACAGCACACAAGAATGTCCAATAAATACATAAAAATATGTAGTTGAGATCAGGGAAATTCAAACTTAAACCACACAGATTTCATTTCCTATGCATTAGATTCGTAAACATTGCAGCCTTGCAATATCAGGTATTGGTAAGACGTTGAGGAATGGGGGTTCTTATTCTCTTCTGAGGGAAGCACAACTAAGTGCAGTCACTTTTGAGAGCAATTTAGCAACATCTGAAAATGGTAAATGTACATAATCTACAACCTAACAATTCCGCCTTTTTTTTTTTGATACAGAGGCTTGCTCTTGTCCCAGGCTGGAGGGCAATGGTTCCATCATGCACTCCCAAGCTAGAGTGCAGTGGTACAACCTTGACCTCCCAGGCTCAAGCAATCCTCCCAACTCAGTCTCCTAAGTAGCTGGGACTATAAGTGTGTACCACCAAGTTGGCCAATTTTTTAAATTTTTTGAGATGGGGTCTTGCTATGTTGCCCAAGCTGGTCTCAAACTCCTGGGCTCAAATGATCCTCCCACCTTGGCCTTCCAAAGTGTTGTGAATACATGCATGAACCACCATGCCCAGTAGCAATTCCACTTCTACACACACACACACACACACATACACATATATACACATGAGTATTTAAAGAAAATATACACATTTTAGAGAAACTCTTGCATGTATGAACAAGAAAATATATAAAAAATATTCATAGTTGAATTGTTATTAGAAAAAATAAAAATAAACAATATTAACCAAGAGAATGGATAAATAAATACTGAGTATGATGATGAATTGTATGTGTCAACTTGACTGGGAAAAGGATGGCCAGATAGCTGGTAAAACATTACATCCTGGGTGTGTCTGTGAGGGTATTTCTGGAAGAGATTCAGTAGACTGAGGAAGAAGATGCCCTTGTGCAACCCATTGAGTGCCTGAATAGAACAAAAAGACAGTGGAAGGCTGGGCGCAGTGGCTCACACCTGTATTCCCAGCAGTTTGGGAGGCTGAAGTGGGTGGATCACTTGAGGCCAGGAGTTCAAGACCAGCCTCGCCAACACGGAGAAATCCCTTGTCTACTAAAAATACAAAAATTAGCTGTGTGTGGTGGTGCATGCTTGTAGCTCCAGCTACTTGTGAGGCTGAGGCAGGAAAGTCACTTGAACCCAGAAGGCAGAGGCTGCAGTGAGTTGAGATCACACCACCTCACTCCATCCTGGACCACAGAGAGAGGCTCCATCTCAAAAAAAAAACAAAAAAAACATAAAAACAAAAAAGACAGTGGAAAGGTGAAAAGGTGAATTTTCCTTTCTACTTGAGCTGTGACATCTGTCTTCTCATCCCCTCAGACTTCACTGCTCCTGGTTCTCAGGCCTTTAGACTTGGACTGAAACACCATTGACTCACTTGGGTCTCAGGCCTTTGAGTTTGGACTAGAACAAATTCACCAGCGTTTTTAGGCCTTCAGCATGTAGATGGAAAATTGTCACTTAGTCTCCATAATTGTGTGAGTCAATGCCTCACAATAAATCTCCTTCTGTATGTCTATATATATCCTATTGGTTCTGTTCTGTGGAGAATCCTAACACACTGGGCATGTTTGTTAAGTGGAATATTATATAGTAATGAAAATGAAGTTACAATAGCCACATAGTTCATGAACATCAATTATGCTCACAGGTTGAGTAAAAAAGCAAGTTACAGAGCAGTATACAATTATATTGATTTATATATGCAAAACAATGCTGTTTATTGTTTAGAGATATGTGCATATGAAAATCATGAAAATATGCAGGGAAATTAATTACAAAGTTTAGGAAAGTGCTTACTTCTCAGGGAGAGGAAGAAGAAAAGGAATATGGTTGGGGAATGGTACAAAGGGAGCTTCAACTACATTTGTAACATTATTTCTTAAGCTGATTGCTGTTGAGTCTTTTTCTAAGTCAAAACATTTAATACAAAGTGAAATTCTACGTTTCAGGACTTTGATCCAGTCAATCATTATAGCACTTCCGGAGAGCCCCCACTGTCTCTGAGCTGTTGGTGCCATAGCAGAGCACCTTGAACCTTTCACCCAATACGTAGGGCCTCTGCATCTACTTGTTCAGGTTCTATGTCTACAAGAGTTCCTGAGTTAGGGGGTGATAGAACCGAAGTCCAGCTTATCCACCAGACAACAAGCCCTGTGTCCTCTGCACAAAGACACCAAGGCAAGCATCACCACAACAGGGTACTTTCTTCATGGCCCAAAAGCACCATGCCATGTATGCAGAGGGGCTGCAGCCGCTTCCATTTTTTATCTAGCCTGTGGATACTGCAAATCTACTTATCCACAACCATGGAAAACTTGAAGAGGAACCAGTCTGTAGACAGAGACTCTATTAAGTTAATTTTTTGCTTGCCATCAATTTTTATTTGGTTTAGCCCAATATCTTTCCAGCCCTTATGGTTTATTTAAGAGCTGATCATTTTTCTTTAGTTATCTGAGCTAGTATCTTAATCAATGCTTTTTCATTTTTTGTCTTTATACTTTCTTGGGACATCTTATCCAAGAGATGGAGACTAACTGGCCAATTGATCTTTAATGCAAAGCACACATAATATAGCAAATAAGAAGTACAAACACTTTAATATATCTTATCTCTTCTCTTCCCTACCCAGGTCTTTTGTTCCTGATCTTTTATTTCTTGGCTAAGCTGCAAATTTGAATCTTCCTTTCTTACATTTGTCATCTAATACACAATAGCAATTTATTCTTTAGCAAAATCTGCATCTCTCCTTTCTCCAAAATCTGCATCTCTCCTTTCACCTAAGTTTTCAGCCATAACATTTTATCTTTGAAAACAAAGAATAAAGTTCTCCAAGTGTGGTTCATGAATCACCTGTGTCACTTTCACTTGCTGTGCAACAAAATGCTGGTTGGGCCCCTTAGGCCTACTAAATCGTTCTGCATTTTAAATCAAGATTTGCACGTAAGCCAGGCTCTGTGGCTCACCACTGTAATCCCAGCACTTTGGGAGGCTGAGGCAGGTGGATCACTTGAGGTGAGGAGTTCGAGACCATCCTGGCCAACATGAGAACCCTCATCTCTACTAAAAAAAAAAAAAAAAAAAAAAGTAGCTAAATGTGGTGGCGGGCACCTATAATCCCAGCTATTAGGGAGGCTGAGGCAGGACAATCACTTGAACCTGGGAGGTGGAGGTTGCAGTGAACTAAGATTGCGCCGGTGGACACAGTGAGACTCTGTCTCAAAAAAAAAAAAAAATCTTAAAGAATCGATTACAGAAACTAACTTTACAATTTCTTCCTTATATTTGTTCATGTAAATTGCTAGAAAATAATGGAAATGATTTAGACTATGAAAGTCAATTTAGGGAAGGCTACAGGAGCACCAGAGTAGGAGCCAGAAGCCCAGGAGCTGTTCCATGATGATGCTGGGCAGAACACACTCTCTTGAGAGCCTCAGATTTCTTATCTATAAAACCAGAGTTGTCCATGGGTCCTTAAGTTGTCTTTCAGCCCTACAGTGAGAGGAGATATGTCATTCCTAAAACTTGAAGTGAAGCCGTATCTGTATTTATTGGCTCTCTAGCTTGTAGACAGATTTACTGTATGTGACTTGTGTGCCCAACCTGACATGATCTTTTAGATAGATTCCCAAATACAAAGGCAATAGAATTTTTTCATTTTAAACTTACAGGTCTGCAGCTACCTATTTTCATTGTCCTAAGTTTTATTTACACACGATGACTAGTCTTCTTTATAAGATAATTATTTTTAAACCCTGTTTGCTTTAATGTATGCATTAAAAATGTCTCCATTATAGAGTAAAACAACCCAACGCCATAGCAGAGAGCAGTAAAGAAAGCAGTAGTTGGTACAGATAATGATTCAGTGGGGTCCATTAGGCCGCAGGGACTCAAAGTCCAGAGGAGGAGGGAATGCTGATAATTACCTAACACCGATGTTGCTGCTGGCTTCTCAGCCGCAGTCACCTCCCACTCATATGTTTTGAAATTGTCTAGTGTTCGGAAACATCGCTTTCTCTGACCTTTACAACATTCCTGTGTTTCTGGATTTTAAAGTGTGTGAGAAAGTAGTCTGATTTGCAGTAATCAAAAAAACCAAATACAGAGAGAGGATTGGGGAGGTTGAATGGCTAAGACTTAGCTACCAAATGTGTATCAAGATAGGTGTAAAGATCCCAGGTGAAGTGAGGCACTGAGGAGGGTATGCTTTTAACTTAGTGTATAGCTAAAACCCAAAGATGTGTATCACATCGAGGGAAACTTTTTTCCTCCTCTTCAAAAATCTTTTTTCCGTTTTCATAGCTCCAGACGTCCTCGCCCTTTGGAACAGGGGAGAGTCATTTGAAACTTAACCAGGTCATCCAATTTAGGATATCCAGTTTCTGCGGAGGGAAGAAAAAGACGGGTCGAGGAGGGAAAAACTAGACTCCTTGTCTTCCTATCCTTCTACCTTCAATCAACAACCTGCCACACAAATCCAGCCAAGTCAGGGATTTTGCCTTGAACCACCCACCACACCACCACCACCAGCACCACCACCACCACCTTGTCACTCACGCCCGAGAAACACGCCCCTCTGGGCCCACTCTTGGCCAATGGCGGCTCTCCTCTCTGCATAGTAATGAGCTCGAGACCTTCCCGGGCCAATGGCGCTCCGGGAGAAGGGGTAGTTTTGCATGTACCTAAGTGATTTGCATAAGCCAGCGGCCGGGGGCTTGGGAACCAGAGCGTGCAACCCTAGAAGGGAAAAGGACGGGAAGAGATTGAGCCGCGGTGGGGAGAGACCGAGCCAGAGCCTGGGTGTTTGTGCGAGAGCCACGGCGGGGGCTGGGGCGAGTGGCCGGCATGGCTGAAGGCTGCGCTCCGCAACCTTGAGCCGCTGCATTGGGAGGTCGGGGGCAGGGAGGCGGGTGCGATGGCAGAGCGGGGCCCCCGCCACTGCGTCTGGCCGGCCTGGCTGGCTTGAGCCGCCGGAGGAGCGGGGCTGCCTCTGCGCGTCCATGGAGCAGCGGGAAGGGCGAAACTCCGGAGCGCCGCGTCCCTGCGCCGCGGCGGCGGACTGCTGAAGGGGCCGAGCACGCGCGGACCGCCGAGGGAGAGACCCCCGCCCCAGCCCGCAAGCCGGCTGCCCGGGGGCGGCGGGGGGCGTCGGAGGGCAGCGGAGCGAGCGGCGCCGCAGGAGAGGCCGGCGCGGGAGGCGCCGCAGCAATGCCGGGCCCGCTGGGGCTGCTCTGCTTCCTCGCCCTGGGGCTGCTCGGCTCAGCCGGGCCCAGCGGCGCGGCGCCGCCTCTCTGCGCAGCGCCCTGCAGCTGCGACGGCGACCGTCGGGTGGACTGCTCCGGGAAGGGGCTGACGGCCGTGCCCGAGGGGCTCAGCGCCTTCACCCAAGCGCTGTGAGTGCGGGCGGCGGGGACGCGGGGGAGGGGGCGCCGCGGGGGGCGCCACAGGGCGGAGCCAGGGGTCAGTCCCACCCCGCCCTACCGCCGCCCGGGCCTGTGGAGGGGTCCGCGGTCACCTGCGGGCTGGCTGCCTGGCACCCACTCCTGCGCCACGGGCTTTCCGCACTTTGCCAGTCCCGGTCCGAGCCACCAGTAGCTTTCGTTCCCAGACTTTTTGAGCACACGCACCCCCCACCTCACCGCGCACACCCCTAAGTGCATCTGGGGCCAAGGGGGAGGAAGGAATTGAAAAACACTTGCCCTGGCATCCTGTCCACGCGACCTTCCCTTCTCCTGCGGGCCCTCACTCAGCTGGCAGGAGTTCCGCCACTGGCGGGGCTGAGGGCGCCGAGAACTTGGCCTCAGTCAGCAGACCGAGGCACGTCTCGGGAGGAAGCACCTGGAGCCTTCTGGGTTCCAGCATGTGGGGAGAAGAAACACCTGTACCTCAGTCAGGGCGAATCTCCTTCCAATTTGGCCCCATCCAGGTAGTGCGTCCTGGCACCTGCCTCGGCCCAGTGCCACTCGGGACTACCCCACTAATGCCCAGGCTTCTGCAGCACGCAGGGGAGGCCGAGAAAACAAGGGAGAATTACAGGCTTCTTCTCTTGGTGGACATGCTCTTACCCAACAAGACCTTTTAAAGAAGGAATGCTGACCTGAGGTGCAGGCTATTGGAAGGGAAGCCCGTTCCGGAGCATATGCTCAGCCCAGGCTGCAAGGGAGCAGCAGGTTACGAATGCATGCACCTTAACCCAGCCAGCAGACCTTTGCTTTTGAGCTGCCTGAGATCGAAAAACACACTCAAATGTTTCAGACTTCCAAAATCTCCCTCCTCAAACAGGGACTCTAGAGCTTTAAACGTTCCCTTGAGAAAAGAAGAGGAATCTGGAACTAGGTGTTGGAGGTGGCGGCAAAGGCCACGGATAGAGGAGGAACAGGGTGACTGAGGGCAGGGCTTGTGTGCTCTTATTCCTTTCTGTGTTGCGTGGCCAGCTGAATGCTTAAATCAGGAGCAGTCAAAGAAACGTGTGAGAGGAAGGGATCCTGAAGGACCCTGGGGTAGAGGGAATTTCCTTTTATCTGTAGTGGAAGAGACCTCTTAGAAATAGACAGTTTTAAAGGAGCCTGTGAAGAAATTTTTTTTTCTGCAGGCAGAAGCATTGCTGTATATCCAGGTGGGTGGTGGCAAAGGTATTCTGCTTGCCCTCTCAGGATGGACTTTTAGTGAGTGTCGAGGCCTGTTGTCTTGGAACCCGTTTAATTCTTCCACCTTCAGCCTTCCCTTCCCATTTGTTATTTTCCCTGTCTCAGGTTAGTTTTAGTTATGTATTTTAGGTCTTTTTTTAAAAAAAAAATTTTCAGTATAGTAAAGTTTAACTTCTCATTTAAAAAAAAACTTTGCAGTGAAGAGCATTTTGTTCACAAAGTTACATTAAGTGGGAAAGTTTGAGCAGGAATGGATTGAATCGAGAGACAGAAGACCATAGAGAGGAAATGGGGCTAATTTTTCCCCAAGTTCTCTAGAAACGTTTAGGGAATTCATGCAGAAGGAAAGGTCCCTTTACCTGCATCTCTTGCAAAGCTCTCCATAGAATAGAAAAGTATGATTTTACTATTTTGACTAGTTGTAAAGACCTTGTTTAGCAGATTCCTCACATTTTAGTGAGTAGACTTGTCCTATAAGGAAAAGGGCTGTTTTACATTAGTACCTAAAACCACAAAGAAATAATCACATTTTTATGAGAGCATACTCCTCTCTCCAGAGCATCTTCTGGTAGAACTCACAGAAGGTGGTGAAATGCTGTATCTTCAACTTTGGGCCTTGGAATAAGTTAGTGTTCACGGCTTAGGAAACAGAAAAATAATTGGCACCAGTCTAAATTAGAGTGCCTAAACTAGCATTATCTTAGCACTTTCTGAGCTTTGGTGGTGTGCAAATGTGTTTTATTGTCTTAGATTTGTGACCTATAGGTAGAGTGGTCATACATTCTGGTAACTCCTTATTTCTCCCTAGTACTCATTTCACCCTCAAACGTATATATAACCACCCTCTCTAAAAGGGTTTTCAAGGGCAGCGTATTTGCATTTTACTCATGGGGAAACTAGCTCATCCAGTGATTCTCAAAAGCCATGTGTGAAGTGAGGCCAGTACTGCAGGTCTACACACTCCAGTCGATCATATATGGGACATGTTGTGAACCCTAGGGTCTTTTTCCTAGTACTTCCAGTCTGCTTTCCCATTGCAGCTTTACTGAGCTACAGTTACATATCAAGAGACTAGTTCCGTGGTGGTCTCTAACTCCTCGTTCACCTATTCTTAATTGCTGGAGCATGTGAACCAAAACCCTATGTAGTTAATACAGAAAATTACAATCATGAAAGTAAAAGTTAAAAAGGTGAGACTATAATTACTAATCAGAGTTCTTCATTTTCTTCTCATTGCTCAATGGCTTGCCTAGAGTAGTGCTTTCACATCCCCTGGGGGCAGGGGAGGGGGGTGCGTCTCACTATAGAGACCCTGAGACTGACAGAGCAGTGATTTTATTTTACTCAACTTGGGATCCCCAGAGCCTGGTACATAGGAGGCATTTAAAAATGCTGGAGTGAATAAATAAGGATTCAAGCCCACACTGAGGAGCAGAACCATGGCATGGAATTCAGACACCATTCCCACAGGGGATTGTCAGAGTCAACATTCTCGGCACTTAGCCTTTTGTCCAGATTTGAGAAAGTCCCAGAGAGAGAATACCTGCTTCTCCTCCTTTAGGCTCGTTGAAACTTGTTCAGTCTACCAGTGTCTATTTCCTGCTGAAAGCTGCTTTACCAGAGTCTGGGGACAGCGTCATATGTAATCTTCAGTACTGTTAATGGGATTCCTGTGTTCACACCATTTGCTGCACCTGTAGTGACTATTTATGTTTTTGAACAACAATTTTCAATCTTGCGTCACAATGCACTGGCCTGTCACAATTCACCCTGAGGGGTGTTCAAGGCAGTGCTCTTACTAATATTAAAATTTCAAAGTTTATTTTATCAGAAGGATTCAAGGTTATTACTGTATTCGTGGTAATAACTCGATCACCTACTTCCAAGATTGGGGAAAAAGAGATGAAGTCATCGGGAGGGAAATGTGTATGTGAGTTCTCTGGTTTGTATTATTGCTATGACGTTTGAGAAACATACACCTCAAGCACACATTTTCGCATCCTAGATTATGTTTGGCTCATAGTTTTAAAATTAGCAAGGCTATTTCTGTGACTTTGTGAAAAAGTGGTGGACCTGAGCTCTTGATCATAGCTTTCCTATGCCACTGAGTAAATTGTATGGCCTTGGGCAAGTCACTTTTTTTTTTCCCCTGGTGACAATTTCGTCATCTGAAAAATGAAGCAATTCACTGACAATTTCCTCATTTGAAAAGTGAAGCAATTGGATTCACTTGATTGCCTCTAGGGCTGCTGCTTGCTTCCAGACGTTCTATGACTTTATATTTTTTACACAATTTTAGGACAGCAAGGTGACAATAAGGTTATGATCCTCTCATAAAATATCCCAGGAGTAGCAGAATATCCTTTTAGTTGAACTTGCACCAACTTATTTATTACTTGGAATTCTTCTTTGTGTTTAGAAGTATGTGTTAGGAAATTTGCCATGGAGACTTGTTACAGAATGCATGACTAGCTAAGGCACTTTGCGAGGGTAGAATAGCCCTGGTTGTTTCCTGTGGGTATGGCTTAACACTTGGAAAATCAAATCACTCTGTTTCAGTAATTTGGATACTGTACAAAAAGTTACTCAACATCCTCACTTTCATATAATTAGTCATAATCTCTCAAACCTTCACAGCGTGTGTATCCTGTACATGAGCAGGTTGTCAAACTTTTTATATAGAATTGAGTTACCTGAAGGGCTTTAAAGTGTTTTTAAAGAATCTCCTTTTGGAATGATCATCTCAGATTCTTCCCTAATGTGTATTTTTTCACTACTCCAAACAACTTTCTTGTTTTACTAATACCATTTGAAAGTTTTTTTTTTTTTTTTTTTTTTTTTTTTTAATGTATTCTCTGGTATCTACTCTGTATTCCCTGGTATCTACTCTGTATTCCCTAGCAGGTCAGGTCAGTGATCAGTGGCTACATGTTTGTATTTACTGATGATAGAGTTATGTTATCTTTTGATTTCTGAATTGCAATGTTGGCTTAGTTTGTGTTGTGTGCCTTTCTAGAGATGTTTTAGTTTATATATATACAAGTGAACTTTGTTCAAAACAAGAACAATATATGAATATCTTTAATTATAGATCCTTTATTTTCCAAACTAGTGAACCATGGGTTCTCTTTAAATATAAGTGAGGAGAAAATGTTCTACCAGGCATAGGGAAAGCTGGGTTCCAGAACTGTCAATAAGTCACAGGAGTGACCTTGAATGAGTCACATGCTTAACCTTTCAGGACCTTATTATCTTGTAAAACAAGTCAAAAACTCTTACTGTCAGAAGTGTTTTTTGTTGTTGTTCTCTATTTATTTGATTTTTATACATTCCTTGGGTCCCCTCTATTGTGTTAAGTAAAGTTAGGTATCTAAATTATAGAATCTCTCACCCACCCAGGAGACTCCTCCAGTTGTCCAGTTCACCTGGAATATTTCCATTGAATGGGAACTCATGCTTCATAAGGCAAAAGTGTACTGGATATGACCTGAGCAATACTTAAGACTTGAGGCCAGGCGTGGTGGTGCCTGTAATCCCAGCACTTTGGGAGGCCAAAGTGGGTGGATCTCTTGAGGTCAGGAGTTCAAGACCAGCCTGGCCAACATGGTGAAACCCTGTCTCTACTAAAAATACAAAAAAATTAGCCGGTCATGGTGGCGTATACCTGTAGTTCCAGCTACTCAAGAGGCCAAGGCAGGAGAATCTCTTGAACCTGGGAGGCAGAGGTTGCAGTGAACCGAGATTATGCCACTGCATTCCAGCCTGGAGAACAGAGTGAGACTCCTCTTAAGGAAAAAAAAAAAAAAGACATGAACCACTAATTCCCTCACTTAGGGCTCCTTAACGCTTGCAGTAACCAATAATGTTTTATAATTTCTAGTCAAACTAAATGCTGTGCTGGTTATGGTGTCACAAGTGTTTAATGTCCAGGCCCTTGGCTCTTAACATTAGGATTGTAAGATAACATTTGACAACTTAATCTCTTAGGAAAGATCAAAGTTCTGTATTATTAGGTGGATCCAGGCAAGTTTAGGCATTTTCTTAGCCTCTGTCTCTCTCAGTCTATCTTTCAGCTTCTTATTTTAGTCATCTTTATAATAATGGAAAGTACTAGCAGCCTGCAAGTTTGGATTTTGGTTTCTGGTCTGCTTGATTGTGCCTTTTATTCTCATTCTTCTAATCAATTAATAATGGACATTTGACTAGATGATGGCTAATGTCTCTCTCTTCGCTTTGAATTTCTGTGAATCTGAGTAGAATATTAAGTAAAGTTCTAAGAGTCATTCAGTAATTCATTGAAATATTTTAAGACTATGTCCCACCGTTTATTTAAAAAAGATAAATATCTATAAAAATACAAAATTTGTTGGTATACTTGGGTTAAAAGTTAAGTCCTGCCAAATGTGCCTTTAACTCTGAAAAATAAAAGTAATATAACTTACAGTATTCCTGATAAGACAGCTTTGTTCTTTTAATTTTTTAAACTTGATCTCAAGGTTTTGGACTGAGAAATATGTTACCCAGCTTGCTATTTAACTGTCCCGTGCGGCCTTCAAGTTGTTGGCAATGTCAAAGCTAGTTTTCCTATATATAAAAGAATATGGATGACTTTTTTCTTTTTTCTCCCCAACTTTGTTCAGTGAAGTGTGTTTTTTTTAAAAGCTTGATTGAAGATGATAAAATGCTGTAATTGTAAATTCCTGTCAGTGAAGGAAAAAAAATCTAGGACATTTAGCAAATCAGTACTCTTACACGATGGCTAATTTGTCTGCCTTTCTCGACATTTCTTTTGTGCCTTTCAGCACCTGATGGTCAAACTGTATGCTAGGTGTCAGGTCTGTTGTCTAAAATTGGGTGAGTTAAAAATTGAGTTTAGAAATCAGTCTTAGCAAGAGACAGATCGTAGTTTTTTCAGTTCATGTACGGTTAATAACATCTCAACTTTCCAAAGACTAACAAGTTAGTATTTAAACACCTCTTTTAAATAGCAAGATGTGATTTGTGTGGTAGTATACTCTGAATTCACTCACACATAGACAAATTTTTGTTATTAAACTTTGTGTATGGCTGAGCTATTTTTAGCAAGATTTTTAAAGCTTACTAAAATATTCTGTATTGTGTCCAGGCAATTAAAACTCTGAATGATTGAGTTGGTTGGTTTTAATCTCTAAAATATGTTTTTTATACCGTTATGCATTTTAATTATCAAAAAAGCTCACTAGCTTGGTCCTCCTCCAACCACAAGATTTGGCATTATGCATCTCTTATTTTAGATGGAAGTGACTGAGGTTCAGGAATGCCCTTGTAATAGTCCAGGTCTCAGAAATGAATATTTAAAAAATATATACTTCTTAGCTTTCTGTCACAAAAGATCTTATGGGTAAAGTACCGAACCACCCTCCTGTGGCAACATGTTGGTTCATAAGAATATAAGCATATCCTTGTAAGGAAATGTAAGCCATAGATATTTTGGGAGGCAGCTGGGCCAAGATTGGGTATACGTTTAGATCCCAGACTGGCCTGCTGTTTGTGCCAGTGAGAAAATGTGTGGGGGAAGCATATTTAATGTATTACAAGACATTTAGTGGTTCTTTATTCTTTATATTTAATTAAAAATCTATGTAAACCCCTTTAGCTGTCTGTGTTTTCTAGATTTACGCTAAGAGAATGTAGTTGTTTTTTTTTTTTCAAAGTTTTAAAAACAAAATTGACCCTTGAAAGAGTGAAAATCTCATTGTACCCTGGCAGGAAAGTATTTTTGGTATTTGAATCAGAATGTAGAACCCGATATCCAGAAAAAATTAACGAGTTAGATTCTCTCCATCCCTTTATATTTTTAAAGTTCTATTTGGGGAAATTTTTCTTCCTAAGAAGAGTGACATAAATTTGGCAGGGAGCTAGCTCCTTACCTTGGAGCTGTACTAGGCATAGCTAAGGAATGTGCCTGGGATTGCTTCAGGTCGCATTTTTCCACTCCCCTCAGGCTTTGAGGTTCCATATGTAGCTCTTAGTGTGAACAACAGAGCATTTAGTACTTTTCATATGAAGGGAGATGAATTTTATAATTCACACTCTCTTCAAGGGTCTGGTTTTGAAGTTGCTGAATGGGAGGTGCTTGCAAACTGGCAATTTCTTCTCTGAAACTCTAGGGAGTAAGGAGTGGTCTATGCCATAGCTAACTTCCTGTTTTCCCCATTTCCCTAAGGGATCAGCTTCATGCTTAGAAGCCCCCCTCCCTTTTTTTTTTTGAGACGAAGTCTTGCTCTGTTGCCTAGGCTGGAGTGTAGTGGCGCGATCTCAGCTCACTGTAACCTCCACGTCCCGGGTTCAAGCGATTCTTCTGCCTCAGAAGCCCCTGAAGAAGCCATAAGGATCATATGTGAAGGGCTTGGAAGACCGGATATTTTCAAGAGGGAGGAAACTCATGGTTGCCACCCCATTCTAGATTGTCAGCCTTCTCCTGTGTGAAACCATCTCAGAGAGCTGTATTCTTGCAGAATAATTCTCCAGAGAATGAGAGAACACTCTCTTGAGTAACTTACGCCTTAGGAACTCTTAGGCTAGCCTAGCAACTCTTTTTGTAGTAAGGTAGAGAAAGCAGACATGTTAACTGTGGACTTTCAGATTTCAGTTCATGGAAACTGTTCATGTACTCTTCAGCCTTCTGTTTTAGGTGCTAAATTAATACAGTCTTTGTATTTTCTAAATGTGATAATTGCCCTTTAATTGCCCTTCAGAAACTCTTTCTCTCACATAAGTTGAAGTGTACACAAAATTCTTATATAGTTTAATCTGAGTTCATAAGAAGGGAATATTAAATAAATTTAATATATTTCAAATATCTTAGTGTCTTTTGGTTTTGTTTGTTTGTTTGTGTTTTTGAGACGGAGTTTCATTCTTGTCATCTAGGCTGGAGTGCAGTGGCCTGATCTCAGTTCACTACAACCTCCGCCTCCCGGGTTCCAGTGATTCTCCTGTTTCAGCCTACCGAGTAGCTGGGTTTAGAGGCGCCCGCCACCACACCCAGCTAATTTTTGTATTTTTAGTAGAGATAGGGTTTCACCATGTTGGCCACGCTGCTCTAGAACTCCTGAGCTCAGGTGATCCGCCCGCCTCGGCCTCCCACAGTGCTGGGATTACAGGCGTGAGCCACTGCACCTGGCCAAGTGTCATGTTTTAAATATTACACATATGGGTTTATTAACTGATATTTAACAGTTTATCATAATCTCAGTTCTTATCATTTCTCTGCTATTTATCTCATTTGATTAGTTTTTAAACATCTAATGTTTTTCTACAAGGAAAAATTTTCTTGTTGGCCTTCCATTCTCCAAGGTCATTTTGAGTCCATGGTCATGTTATCTATAGCTTTTTATGTTACTATCAACTCCCTAGTCTTTTTATTTTTCAGATAGGACCTCACTCTGTCACCCAGGCTGGAGTGCAGTGGCACAATCATGCCCCACTGCAGCCTCGACCTCCTAGGGTAAGGGGATCCTCCTACCTCAGTCTCCCAAGTAGCTGGGATTACAACCGTGGTTAGTTTTTGTATTTTTCTTTTAGAGACAGGATCTCACCGTGTTGCCCAGTCTGGTTTCGAACTCCTGGGCTCGAGTAATCTGCCTGCCTTGGCCTCCCAAAATGCTGGGATTACAGTGGGAGCTACTGCGCCAGGCCCTCAGTCTTCTTTTATAGGTATATTTTTATGAATAGACCTTCAAAAATGGTTCGTTTTTTCCCTCCTCCTCCTCCTCCTTCTTCTTCCTCCTCCTCCTCTTCTTATTCTTCTTCCTCTTCCTCGTCTTCCTCCTCCTCCTCCTCCTCCTCCTCTTCTTCTTCTTTCTTCTTCGGGTCTGGCACAGGAAATGAAGACTTCCAAGTTCAGGAGGGCATTGTAGAGCCTGGGCAAGTCACTTAACCACTTTGGACTTAGCATTTCCCATGTGCAAGAAGAAGGAGCTTGCATTATCTTCAGGGCTGCACCAAGGAAACGCTTCAGCATGACTTTTTTGAGTGACACTGAGTGAGAACGCAATTTGTTGCCACTTCTTGTGAGTTGTATGTGTTGTAACAGTGACTTAAAATTCTAACCCTGTTTCTTTGGTTCTTTGAATGTATATCAGGTTCAAAGCCCATAGACTTCACAGGTGAGTCACTATGCTAATGGAAAAAAGCTACTCATCTGGTAGATTTTTCATTTAGAAATCCATAAAGAACCTGGTGGAGAAACAGTAATACATCTGTTTTTATAAAGATACCTTCTTGTAGATGGTGCTACTCCCCTATAACAAGAAAGCCTTATGGAGGGGAGGTACCGTTTCTCTGGAGGAGGGAACTCAAGGGAAATGTTACATTTTTGTCTGGGTGTCTGACTTGTTGCTCCCTTCCTGAGATGGCTGGTCAAATAGAAATGTGCTGTCCTTAACAGAGGAATGCAGGGTTTCTCTTCAGAGCAAATGGGTGTGTGATAGCCCATCTTTTAAATACAGTGTCAATGTGATCTTTAGGTGCTGACTTCCTACTTCCAGACAGGGACACTGAGGACTTTCATTAAAAATCCTAACTCAATGGCTGAGGACAGTGGCTCACACCTGTAATCCCAGCGCTTTGGGAGGCTGAGGTGGGTGGATCACCTGAGGTAAGGAGTTTGAGACCAGCCTGGCCAACATGGTGAAAACCTGTCTCTACTAAAAATACAAAAAAGAAATTAGGCTGGCATGGCAGCAGGCGCCTGTAGTCCCAGCCACTTGGGAGACTGAGGCAGGAGAATTGCTTGAATCTGGGATGGGGAGGTTGCAGTGAGCCGAGAACTCGCCACTGCACTCCAGCTTGAGCGACAGAGCGAGACTCTGTCTCAAAAAAAAAAAAAAAAAAAATCCTAACTCGGCTTTTGGGAACCTTCATGCCAGTGAGAGCCCACTGTAGTTTCTCAGATCGCTTTCTTTCTTTCCATGAGGAGCAAGGGTGTCCAGTCTTTTGACTTTCCTGGGCTACATTGGAAGAATTGTCTTGGGCCACACATAAAATATACTAACAGTAATGATAGCTGGTGAGCTACAAAAAAAAAATTGCAGAAAAATTTTATAATATTTTAAGAAAGTTTACGAATTTATATTAGGCTACATTCAAAGCCATCCTAGGTCACATGCAGCCTGTGGGCCATTGGTTGGACAAGTTTGATGTAGAAGATGAGTAAGATTTACTTATCATGGACAATTTGGCTGTTTTCTTATTTTTCACATCACTTTGGTTCTATAAATATGCAGATTACCAAAGAGCTTTTTAAGTGTTTTGAAAATATTTATTTTATGATTTTACTGGCTATTGGATACCTATTTGTTTGTTTGTTTTAATTTATGGAAATAGGATCTCATTTTGTTGTCCAGGCTGGTCTTGAACTGGCTTCAAGCGATCCTCCTACCTGAAAGTGCTGGGAATACAGGTATGAGCCACTGTGCTCCTGTTTTTTTACATTTGAGATTAATGCTTGGTTTTGTGGCTAAAGAAAAACTTATTCTCTTAAAAATAAATTTAGAACTAAAATCCTTTCTTTAAAGTATTACATATTTTTAAAAAGTTATATGACATTCTTAAGCACAGTTAAATCTTTCTCAGAAACTTAAAAAACTTTTCTGAGTTTTGATTCAGCCCTGATTTGAACATGAATTATAAAGCCAGAATAGCAGCTAACGTATGCAGTAGGACTCACAGCCTATTTAGATGGCTGAGTGTTTCAAATACAGTTGTGCATTTTCTACCCTGGATCTCTTTCTTTAAAAAAAAAAAATGTTTGAGATGTTTTTCCCATTACCATCTTGACATCTGCCTGGTTACACATGAATAGCTTGACCCAGTCCCTCAGCAGGGAGACTACCGTGGCCTTGCTTTCAATAGCCATGTCACTGACAAAGAAAACATATGGGATATTTCATTTCTACCCTTCACACACACGGTCTGGGGCTGTGAGGGCACGCAGCAGAACGCTTCATACTTCACGGTAGGTTGGCGAATCTGTGCACAAACCACAGGCTCTGCTGTTAGTAATCAAACCGTGTTTTCCAGAGCCTCGTTACATTCTGTGGAAAGAAAACCCCATGTTTTGGATAAATCAATTTCAAATATCAGTTTGAATTAAGTTAGGATGGTCTGCTTCCATGATGGGGTTTTCTACCTAATCATGTATTTCACCAAAGGACATTTGTGTATGTATGAGCACAGGGGATTTGGGTATTGCTCTCCCAGATTTGATATGTGGTGTGTATTGGGATCACAGATGCTTGAATTCCCAGTAGGATAGGCCTTGAAGACTGGCTACCTTTATGTTTATCTTCTTGTCAGTCCACAGAAAGAGATCAATTGATCATTGTCCAGCTAGCCAAACACTGCTGCAATGACCTTTCAAATTGCATATAGTACTCAGCCTTCTACTTGGGGACTCGGTTGCAGCTCAGCTAGCATTGAGGCTTTGCTCTGTGGCATCTGAATCTGTAGTATGGAGGCTCATCAGCAGGTGTGACAGGAGATGGTCAAGAACCTGAAATAGAAGGGTAAGTTAATTTCTTTCTCAGCTCTTATTCCTTTTTTTTTTTTTTTTTTTGAGATGGATTCTTGTTCTGTTGCCCAGGCTTGAGCATAGTGGCACCATCTGAGCTCACTGTAGCCTCTGCCTCCTGGTTCAAGTGTTTCTCTTGCTTCAGCCTCCCAAGTAGCTGACACCACAGGCACACGTCACCACGTCTGGCTGATTTTTTGTATTTTCAGTAGAGAATGAGGTTTCACTATGTTGGCCAGGCTGGTCACGAACTCCTGACTTCAGGTGATCCACCTGCCTCAGCCTCCCAAGGTGCTGGGATTACAGAAGTGAGCCATTGCACCCAGCCTCTCAGCTCTTACTCTGTGTTAAAAGAATTTGCTGCTGGGTGTGGTGGCGTACGCCTGTAATCCCAGCACTTTGGGAGGCTGAGGTGTGGCTCATGGGTCAGGAGTTCGAGACCAGCCTGGCCAAGATGGTGAAACCCCATCTCTACTGAAAATATACAAATTAGCCAGGTGCGATAGCAGGCACCTGTAATCCCAGCTACCTGGGAGGCTGAGGCAGGAGAATGACTTGAACCCAGGAGGTGGAGGTTGCAATGAGTTGAGATTGTGCCGCTGCACTGTAGCCTGGGTGACAGAGCAAGACTCTATCTCAAAAAACAATAATAATAATAATAATTTGCCTTTTACACCATCTTGGCTGAGGTGGCATTCCAGAAGAAGGAAAAAAAACCCACTATGACATCTAAGGATAAGATTTATGACACTGGTAGAAGAAATAATGACATTGATTTCTCGGGATCCTTCTCAACCCTCAAGTTACTCCAGCCTGAGTTTCTAGTTTCATTGTTTCTCAGACATGTAGATTGGTTTTGACAGAAGTTGATGATTTATCTAAAAAGAAGCAAGCTCCTGTTGATTATTTTATCTCAGATATAGCCAAATATTTAAAATTATATAGGCATCTCTTCTAGAAGTTATGATGGTTCTTGGTATCATTACTGAACATAAGCTGAATAACAACATGCTAATGAAAATTATTGCCTTTCACATTTTCTCATAAGAGTAATTCCTTTTGTAGTTCTTGATTATAATAGATTTCCTTTATTTATTGGCTTTTGTAAGGTTAAATTTTTAAAAGTTTCTGTTTTATGATATTTCATAAATCTATATGAGGTTCCTGTTTTATTAAGTGCCTCCATATTTTTATCCTAAAATAAATGGTTTAATCTTGGATGTTTCATGTTCCTTACTTTGACCACTTACCTGACTTTCAAAACTATTAATTCAAGGCTGGGCATGGTGGCTTAAAAGCCTGTAATCCCAGCACTTTGGGAGGCTGAGGTGGTTGGATCACCTGAGGTCAGGAGTTCTAGACCAGCCTGGCCTACATGGTGAAACACCATGTTTCACCATGTTTTAGTCTCCACTAAAAATACAGAAATTAGCTGGGTGTAGTGGTGCATACCTGTAATCCCAGCTACTCAGGAGGCTGAGACAGGAGAATCACTTGAACCCTGGAGGTGGAGGTTGCAGTGAGCTGATATTATGCCATTGCACTCCAGCCTGGGTGAAAATGGCTAAATTCCATCTCAAAAAAAAAAAATCTATGAATTCATAGAGAAAACATCCTCAAGCATCTCAATTTTAATATTCAGCCTTTTAAAAGTGTTCAGTTCTGTGAGTTTCTAAATGTCCACAGTCATGTGACCACCATCACTATGAAGAGATAGAGCATTTCTTCACTCGCTGAATTTCTTTCTTTTTTTTTTTTTTTTTTTTTTTTTGAGACGGAGTTTCGCTCATTACCCCGGCTGGAGTGCAATGGCGCGATCTCGGCTCACCGCAACCTCCGCCTCCTGGGTTCAGGCAATTCTCCTGCCTCAGCCTCCCGAGTAGCTGGGATTACAGGCACGCACCACCGTGTCCAGCTAATTTTTTGTATTTTTAGTAGAGACGGGGTTTCACCATGTTGACCAGGATGGTCTCGATCTCTTGACCTCGTGATCCACCTGCCTCGGCCTCCCAAAGTGCTGGGATTACAGGCTTGAGCCACCGCGCCCGGCCACTCGCTGAATTTCTATGCCTCTCTGTAGTTAACTCCTTTCTTCACTTCCAACCTCTGACAACTGCTGAACTGTTTTCTATCTTGGTTTCCTCACTTTATGCAGTTTTGCCTTTATTAGGATGCCAAATAAAACAATGTAGTCTTTTGTGTCTGACTTCTTTTACTTACCATGCTGCATTTGAGATTCTAACGTGTTGTTGCATATATTAATATGTAATACTCACTCTCTTTTTTTTTCTTTTTCTTTTTGAGACAGGGACTTGCTTTGTTGCCCAGGCTGGAGCACAGTGTCATGATCACAGCTCAATGCAGCCTCTAACTCCTGGGCCCAAGCAGTCCTCCTACCTCAGCCCTCCAAGTAGATGGGACTACAGGCATGTGCCACCATGCCTGGCTAATTTTCTTCTTTTTGCAGAGATGGGGTCTTGCTGTGTTTCCCAGGCTAGTCTTGAACTCCTGGCCTCCAATGATCCTCCTGCCCTGGCTCCCAAACCAAACTGCTGGGATTACAGATTTAAGCCACTGTGCCTGGCCAGTACTCTTTTTTTTTTTTTTTTAGAGACAGGATTTCACCATGATGGCCAGAATGCTCTCAATCTCCTGACCTTGTGATCCACCCACATTGGCCTCCCAAAGTCCTGGATTACAGGCATGAGCCACTGCACCCGGCCCTCTCATTTTCATTTTTAAGAAGTGTTCCGGCTGGGCGTGGTGGCTCACGCCTATAATCCCAGCACTTTGGGAGGTCGAGGCGGGTGGATCACGAGGTCAAGAGATCAAGACCATCCTGGTCAACAAGGTGAAACCTCATCGCTACTAAAAATACAAAAATTAGCTGGGCATGGTGGCGCACGCCTGTAGTCCCAGCTACTCGGGAGGCCGAGGCAGGAGAATTGCTTGCACCCAGGAGGCGGAGGTTGCAGTGAGCTGAGATCGCGCCATTGCACTCCAGCCTGGCTAACAAGAGCGAAACTCCGTCTGAAAAAAAAAAGAAGTGTTCCATTGTATACATATACTATAATTTATCAATTCCCCAGTTGAGAGACATTGCCCTATATATAGTTTTTTGGCAATTATAAATAAAGCCACAATAAATATTCACATAGAGGTTTTTGTATGAACATAGGTTTTTATTTCACTTGTGTGAATACCTAGAGTGAGATCCTGGATAATATAGTAAATATATGTTTATAAGAAAATGTTTGTCTCAATTTTAATGTCTTAGACTGTGGTGAGGTTTGTTATCACCAGTTACTCATAGTCACAATATATTGTTAGCATGGTATGTAGTATTAGCAAAAGCTGTTAAAAACTGAATTTGTTTAACTGTCTGCTTTCTTTCTTTTTTAAGTTCTTTAAACTCCTCTATGCTGAGAAGACTGCTTTAAAAGAGTAGAATTCTTAGCTTGCTTTATGATAACCAGCAGTTACTGTAATACCCCCAGAGACTCCTATAGAAATTACCCTAATGTCAAGCATTTTGCTTACAGTGAAAAACATTTAATTATTAGTGTATTTATACTTGGAATGTCTGATTTAAAAAAATGGAAATTTGGTGAAGAATTGCTGGGCCTACCTATATATTAGGATCTTACCTGTGCTAACTGGAATTTCCATAGTAACCATCTTGGTCCATGGCAGGATTCCCATTTTATCACTTTGCAAACTGGGATTTGAAAGGATTGGGTAACTTGTCCAAATATCCCACAGTTAGTGGGTGGTAGTTTGTGAAGCTCAGGTGTTCCATATGTAAGTTTGTTCATCCCTGTAGTTTGCTTAGATATTTGACAGTTTATCGGAAGAGGAAAAGGTGAAATGAGAAACAAAATGGTAAGATGCTACAGGTTATTACAGGAAAAAAAAATCAGAACAGAAAAAATGTATCCAAAAAGCACACACACATCTATATGTCTGTATACACTGAGAGACTATAACTTGATTTAGGAGTAACTAATATTCAAAAATCTATTGTATAAAATGAAGTTATCTTTTATTTGTAGCAGAACTTTAAAATAAAGTATCTCCAACTTAGTCTTTTTGCTTTTTATACATCCTTGTTTAAAAGCTTTCACATCATTTCCCATGTTAATAGTGTTTTCTTTGTGTGTGTCTGGAAAGTATCAGTCATATGCTTTTTGACTTGATTTTTCTTTCTTCCGTGGACTTCACTTACATGATATATGAGGATCAGATCTGTTAGTGGACTAATTTTTCTGTTTCTAAGTGAGCATATTTCTGAATGTGCTCCTTTAAACCAAAACCTTGCAGTAGACTAAAAAGCAAAATGTGCAGTATGATGGTTTCCATATAGCTGCCCCCTTTCACTCACTGGAATTTCCTGCCTCTCCTGTTGAAGATGTTTTTATAGGGAAGTCAGCATAAAAGTGAATCACCCATGAGCCTTTTTCTCCCCCAAGGCATTTCATTTAGTCAACTTGGTATTAATTAAGTTGGTACTCTTTAGTTGACTTGAACACTGTGTGTGTTGATGGTGTAAGCTGATGTTTATTAAGCTGTTAATGTTTTACAGACTTGATGGGTTCCCATTTGGATCTGTGTGCTCTTTCCTTTAGCAGCAGGGCTATGATTTCTGATTGACTCTGTGGTCACAGTTTTAATTTCGAATGTTCTGGGGATAGCCAGCCTCATCCTAAGCAGTCATTTGCTCGGTGATTCTAAAGGTCTTCCTCCCCTGGAAGCATTTTACTTTCTCATTTCACATATGTTGCATTATTAGTCATGAAGAACTCTCTGGTCTGTCCTGCCATTCAGATATCAGATCACCATTCTCATGTTATTAACTCAGATGCTCATAATAATGTTATTGAGTGCCAGGCACTAAGTGAAGTGTGTATTAACACGTGTCATCTATTTAATCCTCCCAATAGTCCTCTAAAGCATATGCTATTATTCTCCCCATTTTAGAGATGGAGAAACCATGGCAAGTGATGACTTCTTAATGCTAGTAATGAGAGGTTTTGCAGGAGGGTGTTGGGTCTTGCTTTTTTAAACTAGAGTTACTCGGTTGAGTGGGTTGTATAACAGTATCTTTCAGTGCTCTTCCTAAATGTAGGTGTTCATCCATCATACATGTCTTAGGTATCATAAACTGCTCATTATGTAGATGGGGAATTAATTCTGGAGAGGTTTTGTTTAATCCTGTGCTTGAAGTGTTCTCAGCTCCTTAGAATGTAGATTTGGAAAGGATCTTAAAGGTCATCTAGTGCAGTAGATCAAAAACTCTTGTGTATTATGGTCCACCCATCAAAAAGGCTATATCATCCCATGGGGAAAGCAAAAAGTCAATTTCTCCCAATGGTGTATATTACATTCATTTACATGTTTATAGACATGGTAGTTATTATTTGCTAAACCTTTAAATCACATAAATCATAACACCAAATTCTTGTTGATATTTTTTAGACTTTTCCTCCCTTCTCAGTATACTTCTATTGAGAGATGACAGTTGATCTGGCTCAAATTCCCCATTTAATTAGAGAGAAATACAGTTACATTTAGTTGTATGACATGACCAGAATCATTTATAGCCCTCCAGGGTATGTTAAAAATAGAACACCCCATACAAAAAATAAATTAGCCTGGTGTGGTGCCACAAACTTGTAGTGTCAGGTACTCAGAAGACTGAGGCAGGAGGGTCACTTAAAGCCCAGGAATTTGAGGCTGCAGGGAACTATGATGGTGCCATTGCACTCCATCCTGGGCAGCAAAGTGAGGCCTGTCCTTAGAAAACAAAAATCCAAGAAAGAGAGCAAGCAAGCAAGAAAGCAAAAAGAAAGGAAAGAGCGGGGTGGGGCAGGGGGAGAGAGAGAGAGAAGGAAGGAAGGAAGAAAGGAAGGAGAGAGAAAACAAGGCAAGTGGAAGAGCATTATTAGATGAGATGGTCCTCTCTTTGTGCTAATCTTTAACATTTAATTTAATATTAACATTTATTAAGACTTTTGACTTGTATTGCTGTGGCTTGTGTCTGTTGGATGACAAGATTTCTTCCTGTGCTTCTTTTCTTTCTTGTCTTCCCAGTTTTCCATGGGCTCAGTATTTTGTTAAAATTGTAGGTGATAATTTGTGGAGGTGAATAAAAACGTTTAAAGCAAATAATTTTATTTATTCAAACTATTCTTTGAGAGCTACAAATATTTGTATAATGGTTCATGAAATTGTCAGTGCAAAAGTATCTAAGAGAGATCTCAATCAATTTAGAAAGTTTATTTTGTCGAGCCTAAGGACTTGCCCATGGCACAGCCTCAGGAAGTCCTGAAGACGTGGTTGGGATACAGCTTGCTTTTATACTTTTTAGGGAGACTTAATATATCATTCAATACCTGTAAGATGTACATTGGTTCAATCAGGAAAGGAGAGACAACTTGAAGCTGGGGAGCTTCCAGGTTATAGGTAGATTTAAAAATTTTCTGATTGGCAATTGGTTGAAAGAGTTTAGTTATTATCTAAAAGCCTGAAATCAATAGATAGGAATCTTCAGGTTCCAATGATAAGGGGTGTGGAGACCAAAGCTTTATAATACAGATGAAGCTTCTAGGTAGCAGGCTTCAAAGAGAATAGACTGTATCATAAATGTTTCTTGTAAGTCTTAAGATCTGTGTTGATGCTAGTGCTGGTTGGCTCTTCTTGAATTCTGAAAGGTGATAGGATATAATGAGGCATGTCCAACTTCCCCTTCCCATGATGGTCTGAACTCATTTTTCAGGTTAACTTTGGAATGCCTTTGGCCAAGAGGAGGGGTCCATTCAGTTGGTTGGGGCCCTATCAGGTACTCTTTCAACTTTAAAATGATAATTACTTATTGAGATAATAAGTTGGATCTTTAAAAAGTAATTTGTTCAACATTTGTTTATTAAGTGTCTGATATATTAGGAACTGTTTTTGGTGCTAGGGACACAGAATTGAACAATATCTGATGCCATCCTTGTATCCTATAACTTACCTGACAAGGGGGTTGGGAGTTGGTGGTAGACAGTAAATAAGCACAATGAATATAAGAGGTCAGGTAATATTAAATACTGTCAAGGAAAATAAAGCAAGATGAAGGTGGTTTGCTGTTGAAGTAGGGTAGCTAGGGAAGGCTTGAATGAAGTTTAGATATTAAGATAATTAGTCATTATCTATAGGCATATGAATCCATCTTAAGCAATGACAAAACAAAATTTAAAAAGTTCCTCGCTATCCCATAGTTACAACTTAATTAAAACATAAAAGTCACTGTGCATGTAGGAGCATTAAAAAAGAAAATAGAAGAATAAACATAAAAAGATTTAAAATCAATATGGCTGGATATATGGGTATGTCAGTACAGCAGGCTATTACACAGAAGTAGACAAATGACTATGGATAGTTTTCAAGGGTATTAAGGCTGAGTGATTAAAACCAAACTCAACAAGTTGTATACTATATGATTCCAGGTTTACTATAAATGACAAAATTGTAGTGTTGGAGAACAGATCAGTGGTTGCTAGGGTTGGAGATAGGAAAATCATGTGAGAGAAGGGGTTCCAGGAGGGCATTTCTTTGTAGTGATGGAGTAGTTCCTTATCATGGTTGTAACGGGTGTTACATGAATCCATCTGAGTAGGGTCTAGTTTTAGTAAATAGTGTTCTATCAAAGTAAATTTCCTTAGCTAATATTTTATGGTTATGTAAGATGTTACCATTGGGAAAAGCTGGGTGAAGGGTATGCAGGAACTGTCTACTATTTTTGCAACTTCTGGTGAGTCTTAAATTATTTAAAAACAACAACAACAAATATACCAGATCTGTTGAGAGTCCTGAGAAGTCTTGGTCATGGCCTTACCCCTTAAATAAGATGAGGAAACTGAGTGTCTGAGGTAAGATGACAGCCTGAGGTTGCCGAGCCAAAGTCTCAGTCTGATCTTTTAACTTTCACCTCAGCATTATTTTGCTCCCTGAGAGCATAACCAGTTTTAATTTGCTATTGAGCAATTGTTGGAAGATTATGTGGGTGTCCATTATTCTCTCCAGCTTCATGCCCACTTCCCCCCAACTATGTGTGTGTGTATGTGAATTCTCTTTTATGTTCTGAAGCAGAATAAGTGCAATATACAAAGTACGCATTCGGCTTATAATTTAAATGGTTTGAATCATATTTTTGAATGGAACGTACATGGATTTCCTATTATGAAAGTATTTCATTACTGAGTGCTTGGTACAGTCTAAGTAGTATGAGGAATGACCTTGGATCTCTGCCTGTGGATTAATAGCTGAATGGTGTTTTACTTCTGATGATTCAGTATATTTGCCTTAATTACTGGATTAACCAATTTCTTGCCTCCCACTAAAAGCACACACATTTATCTAAACAGAGGATGAATGAATGAAGTTTTAGGGACTAATTTTTGTGGTAGTTAAGCAACAATAGTCTAGATTACCCGCAACCTTAATTTACTTTCATGAGTCCCATAGATGGGCTTTGTCACTATTTACACTTGATTACTTCATTGTTAACCCCAGTGATGTGATTTAGCATGCAAAGACTTAATTATTCCTTTCTGGCCTAGTGAGAAATTTCCTTCCAATAATTGCCTCCACTGCCCTTTAGCCTCTTTAAAACATTTAGTTTGTTTGAAACAACATGGTTGCTCAGTAAGCAATTCCAAGCTCAGCAGTGCCTGGCGCTGTCTTTGGACCATAATTTATACCTTTGACATAGTGACTTAGGCCTCGGTTCTTAAGTGATGTCTGGTGGGTTATGAAGCATTTGTCTGAAGTTATGGTTCCTAACTAAATGGTTCTAAACAGTTCTTTGGCGGACTCTTTAAATTTAACATTTCCTTATTTTAAGTGAAAAATTGTGCCAACTTCAGAATTAAAAGTAGACTCTTTAAACTTTAGTTTTAAGTATTTGAAAAGTACCATTCATTTAGTTTTGAATATTAAAAACTGTAGTGTTTTTAAGAAGTATTTTTGTAAGGAGTCCTAGAAATAGTATAGATCCTTATATAACCTAGAAATAGTAATCCTGGAAATAGTTTATAGATCATTACATAACCTGCCACTGGACATTATTCTGTCCTGGGGTATCAGACTTGTTGGAGAAATTGAAAGGTTTATGAAGAGTTGGCAAAGAGATGGCTTTGTTTTACTTTTAAATATAGGTGCATTGCACCTAGCACCCCAAATCAAGGAATAGATGTGAGAGCACAATTTTGTTTGAGAATTTTTTTGTTTTACAGCAACAGCATTATGGGAAATTGCTTCATTTTCCAAGTGGAAGTTTGTGGAATTGAAAGTGTCTATTTTCTACCAGGAGAAATTGAAAATACTTTGCCAGGAGGAAAGTATTCTGCCAGGAGTTGAAAAGTGTTAATTCTACCTTGTTTCAAGTAGAGGAATATATCCATGTCTCCATCGACAATTTATAAGGCTTGTTGAATATTGCTTTTTAATTTTTTTTGGTAGCATAGTTTTAGAGCTTTAGTCCTAAGGCCCTATTGCCCATCTTCAAAATTCTGTCCCTTCCCATGTCCTTAATATTAACAGCCTCATTTCACTCAGGGGATCTAGAATAAAAATGGCATGATAGGGAATTGGATATTCTACAATAAAAATACTAGTATGCCAGTCTTTTGGAAAGCAGACTATCATATTAGTCAGATTTAACTGAAAGCATTTTTCAGGGAGATGTAGCCAAGTTCCGTCTTTCAGTTTCCATGTTGTACAAGGCATTTTTGCCTTAAATCATCAGCTTTTAGGGGAACCAACTTTTAGCTAACCTAGAAATAAGTTAAAGGGACACTCACTGAAGAGATGTAGGCAATAAACCAGTTCTAATTATTAAAAGATTCATCAGGAAGCGTAGCAGAAACAATTGAAACTCATCCTGTTACATTTTCTGGAGTGTTTTTAAAGAGTTTAGAATATTCAGCTTATTGTAGACATATGTCATTTGAATTCTATAGGTGATATCTCAACAGAATTTTTCTTGGAAATGATATAATTGTCAACATTTTAAAATTTATTTTTATTTCCATTTTATTTACTTTTTTAATTGGTCTTTTTTATTTTTTGTAATAATAGTAAATAAGTAAGTTTTTGATTTTTTTTAAGAGATAGACAGCATCTCACTTTCTCTCCCAGTTTAGTGTGCAGTGGCGTGATCACGAGTCAATGCAGGCTCAAGCTCTTAGGCTTAAGTCACCCTCCTGCCTCAGCCTCCTGAGTAGCTGAGACCCAGGCACAGACCATCATACCTGGCTGTTTTATTTTTTGTAGAGACAGTGTCTGTCTGTGTTGCCTAGGATAGTCTTGAACTCCTGAGCTCAAATAATCTTACCTCAGCCTCCTGAAGTGCTGGGATTAAAGGTGTGAGCCACTTCGCCTGGCCAACATTTGACAAAATGATTGAAATCGATTTTTGTTAAACTTTAATTATTCTGATACTATACATTCGGCATTAAAATAAAAACGAGGATTCACTCATTATACTTAAGTAGGTATTAGTTATTTTACACCAGCTGATAAATATCTGGACAGTGTTGATGATGGGCAGCATCTTCTCTTGGATGAAGGTAATAAGAATAGGATTCTTGACTTTTGACAGTTTTATTATTATAGTTTAGCTAATTTATGATAGATATTGTCAACTAGGTGAGTTTTACCTTCCATTTGGATACTTCCATAGAAAAATAAGATGTAAAAATGTATCATAGTATGTGTTTATTATGTTTTAGTTTTTATTAAGTATCAGTGAGTGAATGAGAAAGGCATTTGTTGGTAGTCTTAATCTAGTGATAGTAAAGGTGAAAGGCAATACTCCTGCCCTCAGGAGGCTTGCTCCAATGGTTGTTTTAAGGAGCTCATTTTGTTAGTTTGATTACTGTCTTCTAAACAGATGGAATGTAGTAAACTTGCCTGACATTTTCAAATGCAAATACCTATCTGCAGCTTTAATGTGTTATTCAGACTCATGAAATTAGTGTTTCATGACACAATAATTTGGATTATGAACAAATGTATAGCAAAATCATTTTGTTTCCATAGATTCCTTTCAGCAAAAGAATAACTGAAACTCTGGATGTTTTGTTCTAATTTAAAAATGTTTCTAACTTAGTGATGATTTTATTAAACTAGGTCTTACTAAATTGCTATGTTTAAGCCAGAGATCCTGTGTTTAATGGTAAGGTCTTTAAAAAGAGCATTATGGAAACAAAATGATTTTGCCACACATTTGTTCATGATTCAAATTCTTTAATTTATGCATAAGTAGTTTTGACTCTTACAGTGCTACAGAGAGCAATAACTGTAATCATAGAACCACAGGATACAGACCTGGAACACATACATGGTGCTATGTTAACATGGAGCATTAGTGAGAATTATAAGGTTCATTGAAGTGTATTAAATATAACACATATATTAAATATAACACGCATAAACTCTATTACTTTCTATTCCTTTAGTGAAATGCAACACTTTGGTCATATACATATTTTTTAAATATTTAAACACTTAACACACTGTTGAGAAAATGCACACTAATCAAAAATATCGTGAAAGCATAGTGTCAGCCATGAATACAATAGACATATTTCTAGATGCTTTGTTACAGGATGAACCCCAAAATTGGGATTCAGCCTAGGAGACCACAGAGATTCTTGGCTTCGCACAAGAAGGAATTCAAGAATGAGCGACAGAGTTAAGTGAAAGCAGGTTTATTAAGAATGTAAAGGAATAAAATAGCCAGAGCAACCCCAAGGGCTGCTGGTTAGCTATTTTTATAGTTATTTCTTTATCATATGCTAAACAAAGGGTGGATTAGTCGAGTTTTCCAGGAAAGGGGCAGGAAGTTCCCCAGAACTGAGGGTTCCTACCCCTTTTAGACCATATAGGGGTAACTTCTGGACATGGCCATGATATTTGTAAACTGTCATGCACTGGTGGGAGGTTCCTTTAGTATGCTAATGTATTATGATTAGCATATAATAAGCAGTGAGGATGTCCAGAGGAAGCTTTCATCTCACCTTGGTTTTGGCAGGTTTTGGCCAGCTTCTTTATTGCATCCTGTTTTATCAGAGGGGGTCTTTATGACCTGTATCTTGTGCAACCACTCCCGCTGACCTCCTATCAGCTTCATTCCAGAATCGTTAGTAAGCTCTCTAAGGGCAGGAATTAACTCTCACCCAGCATCTTTTTAGTTCTTTCCTGGCTTTTATTTGTGCCTTGCATGTAACATACTCTTAGATGTTGAATAATTGGAAGGATGTAGACAGATTGTCTTTTGATATTCTGTTTTACTGGCGATATTTTATTAATTAACTTACTTAGCCAAAGTTTATACCACGAATATCAAATGTGTGCCTACTGCACTGTTTTTCTTTTTTTTCGAGACAGGGTCTTGCTTTGTTGCCCAGTCTAGAGTGCGGTGGCGCCATTTAAGCTCACTGCAACCTTCACGTCCAGGTTCAAGAGATCTACCTGCCTCTGCCTTCTGAGCAGCTGGGACTGCAGGCACGCACCACTAGGCTTGAATAATTTTGAAATTTTCCTGTCTTGCCTAGCTGGTCTCAAATTTCTTACCTCACACTATCCTACCTTGGTCTCCCAAAATGCTGGGATTACAGGTGTGAGCCACTGAACCCAGCCTCTATTGTACTTACAGATGGGCTGCTGTATTCCTTGGGGGAGGAGGGACAATATGAACTGTGCTTCCTGTTTTAACATTTGTGAAGCCCTTCCTGTATACCAGACATCATGCTAAGAGCTTTATATTTGTGAGTTCACTTGATCGTCATAACAGCTGTGTGAGAGGTATTCTTTAGCTCCATCTTTTAAGCGCAGAAAACTGAGGTATAAATTGTTTAAATATGCATTAGTCAAATACATTGAAAATATATATCCAAGGTCATGATTTATAATCTCTAACTGGGATTTGAAGCCACATAGTCTGACTCCAGAGCTTGTGCCCTCCTGTCTGTCACATTGACCTACATGTGTCCATAGGTGATAGGGTTTGGTGGAAAAAGATAGACATGCACAAATAAAATGCAGTATGAGAGTACCCCAAAGGAGGGGTGAACAAAGGACTGTGGGAGCAAAGAGGAGGGGAATTTACTCTGCCTTGGGGATTGGAAGGCTTCACAGCAGAGGTGACATTTGAGCTGGGTCATTTAGTCTTCTGTAGGGCAGCTGCCCGAGTTCTGCCTTGTTTGAAATAAGCACATTTACAAGAGAATAGTGGAGCACATTCCACTTGATGGATTGGATTGACAGATTGAAAGTAACTCCCCAGAATGATGGCTTTGTTAGGTATTTGTTCTCTGAGAACCCTACCTGCCACTCCCCTTTGGTGAATTGTGGCAAGAAAGCTGTCACATTAAGCTGTCACTCAGGATACTTGTGAGGGGGGAGGGAAGAACAAATTATGGGCAGAACTAGGTATTTTCAGAACAGTCTGAAACCTGGAAAGATTATATTTCAGAGCATTTAAAAATGAACACAGCAGCCTTTTTTAAAGTTGTGCAAAAAGAAAATTGAATAATGAAAACTTAATTAGGCTATGGATATTTTTAAAGCTGGACATTCTGATTCTTATCCATTCTAATTATATGAAGCTTTTTAAAGGCCAAGATAGAAAAAGAAATCAATTATAGGCCTACACAAAGTTCTTACAGAGACTATTAATTGTAAAAATATATTTTTGTGTGTGATTTTTTAAGGAGTGTCTCAGAAGCAGATTCAATTCCAACTTGTATTACCCTTTGTCTCGGTTGACTACTTGTTTGCTCTAAGAATATTTCATGTGTTTTGCTGTTTCTTTCAGTTTGTAGGTGCTAAGCTATTGAAAAGTTTGGAGACTAATCTAGGTCTTTCTAAATTATGGCTGCTTGCAGTTTTATTTCTGGAGAAATGGTTTAACAGCACTTCTTTGAGTTGACACTCTCCTGCCTCTGTCAGCTCTAGCTTTCCCGCCTCCTTCTCACTAGTCCCTCTTTTTACCCTCTACTCCCCAAGCCTGAAATGGAAAGAACTTGCTTTGTTACTGATGATAATATTTAAGCTCTAAAATTTTAACAGTATTTCAGTTGCAAATAAATGGAAATTGTGTATTCTGTTTAATGTGTTTCAGAAAATCCCTGCTATTTTTTTTTCTTTAAATACAAGAAAACAGGCGTGTAATGCCTCATTGAAAAAAGCCTGTAGGGGTGCTTTGTGCAGGTCTTAATTAAGGGCTTTGAAAGACCAAACAAAAGGAAAAAGGAAAATGCTACAGGGTTATTGTTATTCCACCCCATTGGCTCAGCTAGCTGACCATCCATTGGAGCATTTTGTCCATTTTGAAACTGAATGACACTTTTGTTCGTGATTAACAGAGGTGAAAGAAGCCAATTATTGGGCCGTCTTTTTCCATAGAGCAGCTGCTGTTGGATTTAACTGCAGGCAAATATGGCCTTTTACTACCACAAGGATGTTGTGATTACAGTTTATTTTTATAGAACTCTGGTAGAAAACAAAATCTGTCTGACTCCTGTTATGAATTTGTCCTGGAATTTATCATGAAAGGGTCATTTTAATGTTTCAACTGTCTCATAGTTCTCTTTAAAAAACAACATATATGTATATAAATACCTATGTATATATTTTTAACAGCTCTTTGTGTATGGATTCAGCCTTAAAGTTATATAAAGATATTTTAAAATTTGTACATTTGTAAGCTGCTTCAGCCTTTTCCCATTTCATTTTAATAAAATCCTTCAAAGCTTGTTAAAGTGGCGAAGTAATTAGGGGAAAATAGAGTAGTCTTGCCTGAGTCTCAAGCTGTTTTAATATACAGACTACTTAGGTGGGAAACATGCGTCTCAGAGACCACCTACCCGTTAGTTCAGACTTCCAACCTCTCTGGTGTTCAATGGTAGGAATGAACTTCGGGAGCAATTTCCCATTGTGTGATGGTATTACATGAGTGTGTAATAATAGTTGTAGCCAGGAGAGAGGCACATGTTTCAGCTCTCAGGATCCACCCAACTCTGATATGCCCTTAGACAGTGGAGTGGGAGATGGGGTTTGGAGACCAGAGATCAGCCGGGATTTCTTTCAGTAAGATTCTAGGCCTTCCATTTTTGAGGCATCCTTGTGCTGTGGATAAAGTGCCCTGTCCAGTGCCTCCTTGGGCAAGTTTCTTAACCTTTCTGAGCCTCAGTTTCATCCTCTAATTGGAGTTAATAAATAGTACCTGTCTGTTAGAATGGTTGTGAGAAGTAAATGAGTTGAGCATGATATATATGTGTCAGCACAGTCCCTGTTATATAGAAAACATTTGATTAATACTAACTTCCTTTATTTCTCTTTTGCTGTGAACAGCTCTTTATACTAAAATCTGAAACCAAACTTTGCTTCTTACTTAATTAGTCTTCTTCCTCCCAGATTTTCAAGTAGCAGAGGATTCCATTTTCAGGGATAATTTAATGAAAATAAATGGCTTCTCTCTGTAGCCCTCTCTTCTCATTTGTCTAGAACAGAACCAACACAGCTCTGTGTACAATGTGAAGAACGTGAAATATCGACTCTTTCTTTGTGAACTATTGTCATAATTCATTTCAGAGTCTTCTCAGGTCTGGTGCTATCTTACTCTGTAATCTTTAGAAAATCACCTGTGGTTTTTTTGTTGTTGTTGACAACATAGTGGGACATTTAACTCACTACTCCTTAGATGTGTTTTGAAGATGATTATAAGTCCTCTGTAGATATCACTACATTAAAATGGAAGGATGAGGTCTCTAAAATTGTAAAACAAAACAAAACAAAGTTTTGTGGCAAGGTAGGTAACGTAGTTGTGTAGCTGCATGGGACTAAATTATTAGTTGAACAAGGTGTTTAATATTGAGGTTCATCTTGTGGCCTGTCGTGCTCTTTGGATGTCATTTTCACCCCCACAAAAGAGTGAGTAGTTCTACTATTTGCAGACCTCCCACAAAAGGTGGTATTGGAACTGGGTTGCTTGTCTCTTCTTCCCTGGTTTTATTTCCTACTCCTCTTCTTAATCCCAAACCCTTGCTTGCCCCATTCTGTCTAACCCTCTTCCATGGTTGATACACTTTTCTCTGTCTCAGCCTCTTCACTAGCTCTTCCCTGAGGAACTGCTTCCCCTGCAGACTTTTGGTTAGAGGCTGCTCATCTTTCTACACTGTTAAGAGAATAGCATTGATTCTCACCACTCCTCGTTGCTGCTCGTAGGTCACTGGGCTTTCATCTTCACTCACAACCTCTGTTCCATTGGTGGTCCATGACCTTCAGTTCTGATCCCTTGCAAGTACTATCATCTACTGGCTTGTCTGTTGGCCCCCTTTAAAGGAGAATTGGGTACCAAGTTGATCTTATGATTTCTGCCATCCTCTCCCCTGCCATAACTTCTGTCATTCACCCAACATGGACAATCCTTCCGACACTTTTGCTTCTCATTTCATTTATCTCCATCACACTGGTGAGCCCTGTCTTAACTCCACTTTAGCCTTTTTCTCCAGTGACCACATCTTGGACTTTGTTAGCACGCAGAGCTGCTAAATCCCCTGACTACAACCTTTCTCTCTCTCTTTTTAAAACAAATTTTATCTCAATGTATACAAATTTTTCAGCCTCATTAAGCCCTCATGTCCCTTGATCTTTTTACTTTCTATCATTCATTTCTTTCTCTGGTTAGACCTACTGTCCATTCCTTCAACCTCATTGTCTTTTAAGCCTTTTACCCTAGTGTCTTATCAAAGGTGATTTTTTAGGTAATTATGAAATCAGTCTATTTAGTTACCGATGCCACTTTTTTTGTGAAATACATAGTAAGTCCCTTAAGTAACTAAGGGACTCAAATGTATATTATCATATACGACTTAACTCATCATTTGAGGAGGTAGTTAACTAGTAGAGGCTGACTGCTTAGATGCAATGGTTTGATAGTGAGGATGGGCCGGGCGCGGTGGCTCACACCTGTAATCCCAGCACTTTGGGAGGCTGAGGTGGGCAGATCACGAGGTCAAGGGAACAAGATTATCCTGGGCAACATGGTGAAACAACGTCTCTACTAAAAATACAAAAATTAGCTGGACATGGTGGCACATGCTTGTAGTCCCAGCTACTCAGGAGGCTGAGGCAGGAGAATCACTTGAACCTGGGAGGTAGAGGTTGCCGTGAGCCGAGATTGTGCCATTGCACTCCAGCCTGGGCGACAGAACTGGCTCAAAAAAAAAAAAAAAAGAGTGAGGTTGGAACTTCGACAGGAGAAAAGGCTTTCCATTATGGCATTGTGTGATCTTCTTCACGTCATTTAGCCTCTGGGTTCTAGTTGCCTCACCTATGGGTAGAGGATACTTGACTCTGTGATCCCCAATATTTCTCTAGTTCTATGAATTCCTTGTTCTGTTTGCTTAACTGTCTCACTTTAGGTAAGTCAGGTGACTTCTCTGGGCCTCAATTTCCTCAATTTTGTAAAAGGGTACACTCTCCCAATCCTAACTGACTTGTAAAGTTGCTGTGAAGTCCAAATAATATCACGAGCATAAAAATGCTTTGTGAGAGCTGGGCAGTGGTTCTCCCTTGTGCCACCATAATGTGTATTAGAATCACCGGGAGCGCTGTCTAAAACACATTGCTGGGCCCCACCTCTAGGATTTTTGATTCTTTCCACCTGGGTTGGGGCTGTTACTTGTATTTCTGTCAAATTTCCAAGTGATATTGGTGCCGCTCGTTCTGAGAACACAATTTGAGAACCCCTACTTTAAGGAGTTCTAGATATGTGAGATATTACCTTACCCTTTCAGACAGTTCCATGCGGGTATGTTAACCATACTTCTTAGTCAAAAGTAAAGACAAGCCTATGGGTCTTTGTGGGAACAAAGTTACAAATTAATTGAAATTTCATATTCTTTCTAAGCAGCTTGGACCTACTATTAACCCACATGTAAGTATGCAAAACTACATTTTGCCAAGGTTTAACTCATGAAAACCATTGAACTTGTATTGAAAGTCAGCTCAACAGTGGTACTGTGCTCTGTAAAACTAGAATCTTTTCCCACAAGATGCATGTAAACAAGAGATCTTAAAAATAGAAAGACTCTCTTTCTCAAAGAATACAAACAGGTGCCACATAGAAAACTCGAGATGACCTGGGGATTATTTTTCTCAGGTTTCACAGACAGCAGTCTAGGGTGGCTTTCAGGATTGGCTTGGAGAAGGGTCCATCTGCTGGGTGGGCAGGTGTATTCCTTCCCATGTGTTCTGTGCTTCTCTACACCCCTCCACTGTGGTCAAGATGCGCTGTAGAAATCCAGCCCCAAGGCTGGGCATGGTGGCTTGTGCCTGTAACCCAGCACTTTGGGAGGTCAAGGCAGGTGGATCACCTGAGGTCAGGAGTTCAAGACCAACCTGGCCAACATGGTGAAACCCCATCTCTACTAAAAATACAAAGATTAGCTGGGCATGGTGGTGGGTGCCTATAATCTCAACTACTTGAGAGGTTGAGGTGGGAGAACCACTTGAACCTAGGAGGTAGAGATTGCAGTGAGCTGAGATTGTGCCACTGCATTCCAGCCTAGGTGATAGAGTGAGACTCTGTCTTTAAAAAAAAAAAAAAGAAAAGAAAAAAGAAATCCTACCTCGAGGAAAAATCCTACTAGAGGGTGACAATTCATATTAAAAAAATCACTCCCTGGGGTGTCTTTAAAGAGTGTCTCAGTTTTTAAAGTATTGACTCACTACTTGCTTCATGAAATGGCCAGGGTACAGGGAGGGAAGTGGAGCAGAGAGTGGTAGACAGAAGAAAACTTCTGCTATTGAGAGCATTGCCAAGTAAAAATGCACCCAAGGGAATGTAAAATGGCATAGCTTCTGCAGAAAACAGTGTGGTGGTTCCTCAAAAAATTAAAAATAGAGTTGCCATATGACCCAGCAGTTTCATTCCTGGGTATATGTATTCCCCCCAGATTGAAAGCAGGATGTTAAAGAAATATTTGCACACCTGTGTTCATAGCAATATTATTCACTGTAGTCAAAATGTGGAAGCACCTCACATGTCCATTAATGGGTAATTGGATAAACAAAATGTGATGTGTACGTATATACAATAGAATATCATTTAGCCTTAAAAAGGAAGGAAATCCATCCTGACACATGCTACTTTGAAGACATGCTAAGTGAAATAAGCCAGTCACAAAGGGAGAAACACTGTATAATTCCATTCATATAGGTACTTAGAGTAGTCAAATTCATAGAGACAGAAAGCATGGTGGATGCCAAGGGGTAGGGGGAGTGGGGAATAGGGAGTTATTGATTAATTGGTAGAGTTTCAGTTTTGCAAGATGAAAAAAGTTTTGTATGTATGAATGGTAGTGATGGATGCTACTGAACTGTACATTTAAAATGGTAAATTTCCATTTATCATCATGACATCTCCATTATGAAAATGTCAATATTCTTATACATCAGAGTTTTTTAACCTTGGCATTGACATTTTATGCTGGATAATTCTTGTTGTAGGTGCATGTAATAGTCTGGATTTTCCAGAGAAATAGGACCAGTGGAATATATATAGGATATATATATATGTGTTTACTGAGATTGATTAAAAGGAAATGGCTCAGGTAGTTATTGGAAGTATAGTTCCAGTCCATGACTGAAGGCCTGGGATGCAGGAGAGCTGATGGTGTAAGTGTCAGTAACAGTCTGAAGGCCTGAGAGCCAAGAGAGTCAATGATGTAAGTTCTAGTTCAAGTATGAGTCAGAAGGCCAGTGTCTCAGCTCAAAGACAGTTAGGCAGAGAGAGCAAATTTTCACTTACTTTACCTTTTAATTGCATTATGACCTTCAGCAGATTGGATGAGGCCCATCCACATTAAGGAGTGCAATCTGGTTCACTCGGTTTATTGATTAAAATGGTAATCTCATCCAGAAACACCCTAATATATATACCAAGAATATTGTTTAACCAAATATGTGAGTACTCTATGGCTTAATAAGTTGACACATAAAATTAACCATCATAGGGCCTGTCCCATGCATTGTAGGAGGCTTAACACCACCCCTGGCCCCTACTCACTAGATACCAGTAACCTCCCAGCTCCTGCCTGCCAAGTTGTGGCAACCAAAAATATCCTCAGACATTGCCAAATGTCTCCAATGCTAAATCACTCCTGGTTGAGAACTATTGCTATACATTCTTCAGAAGAGTATAAATGTCTTAGGTAAGGAAAATAGCTATTCATTCTAGACTTGCATTTGTTTTGCCATCCCTTGTAATTTTTAGATTCTGATATTTTTATGTAATACATACTAGTTATCAGTTTGCATTGGGAGAAATGTGGGAAATGCCCAGACCAAGATTTGGGTCTCGATTCTAGTTGTGTGACTTTGAATAAAGAAATCACTTTTGATTTACTCATCTGTACAGGTTCCAAAGGTGGGGGTGAGAATGACTTGAACTAGGTCATCTCTGTGGTTTCTTTCTTTCTTTTTTTCCCTGGGGTGGGCAGAGTCTTGCTGTGTTACCCAAGCTGGAGTGCAGTGGATTGTAGCTCACTGCAGTCTCAACCTCCCAAGCTCAAGTGGTCCTTCCATCTCAGCCCCCTCACCCCTGTCCTGAGTATCTGGGACTACAGGGGCACGCCACCCCTCCCGGCTGTATTTTTAATCTTTTTTGTAGAGACGGAGTCTCATTATGTTACCCAGGCTGATCTCAAACTCTCAAACTCCTGGGCTCAAGGACTCTTCCTGCTTGGGCCTCCCAAAGTCCAAAGTGCTGGAATTATAAGCTTGAGCCATTGTGCTCAGCCTTATGATTTCTTTTAGCATAAACACACACACACACACCACCCCACTAGCATAAACACACACTCACCACCCTACTAGCATAAACCGCCCCCCCACATACCCCACCCCACTAGCATAAATACACACACACACCACCCCACTAGCATAAACACACACACACACCACCCCACTAGCATAAACTGCCCCCCCACATACCCCACCCCACTAGCATAAATACACACACACACACCACCCCACTAGCATAACCCCCACCACGTGCACACCACCCCACTAGCATAAACCCCCCACACACACACAACACACAACACACACACACCCACACACACACACACACACCCCCCACCCCACTAGTCCTTTTAAAGAGATTCAGGTAAAAATCTATAAAGGCTTTAGAAGTAGGACCACCTTTTTTTAATGCCTAGCATTACAGCATTACAGGGATTGGAAGGACGATCTAGTCCCTTTTCTTGCAGGAAATACCTGACCAGGTGATATGCAATAAAAATAGCGACTCTTTCTCAACTCACTACTTATTTATAAAGCATTTGGTAAAAAGTGCATTTTATGGAGATACATTGGTTTTAATGATTGCTTCTAGGTAGCACTTTGAAACTTTTCTCAACACAAGAAAATAGTAGCATGTCTTTGGTCTGTTCAACACACATGGATAATTATAATTTCTTTTCAAAATAGCAATTTATAAAAAAAAATTGGCCAAAACAGTAGAGTTCCTTGGCTATTTTTAGAGAAGAAATTGCTAAGATGCAAAATAAGTTTTAAAATATAAACGAGTGTGTGTATATTTGGACTAACTTACATGTTTACGTTGGTTGTCCTGACTCAGCCACATAAGTGGCAGTTTGCATTCTGGGCCAAGGTTTTTAGCCTGCTGGCCCCCAAATTTAAGACCCATTCCAACTTTTTTGGCTCATGTAGCTATCTAAATATTGGGTGGAAACAGCAGAAGAACCAAAGTAAAATGGAAGGGGGGATTATTTGAAATTAAAACTAGTTCGCAACCAAACAGGCAGATGAGTGCCAGGTTTTTTAGTGCTGTTCCCACCCCCTCAAATCCCTCCACCTCCCTTCAACATCCCCTCTTATCCTTGCAATGCAGTGCAAAGTCTGGTATAGCTAAGGGCCTATCTGTCAAATAAATTCAGGATTTGCAAGCATAGGACATGTAGGGTTAGAGTTACTTGCAGCTGTATGATAGGTGTGTGATAACATTATGAACAAATGATATTAACACCTGTGATGAGAGAGTAGTCAAATAGCTATTTTTATTGCCATGTTATAAGCTATAATGACAAAAATTGTAGGACTCGTAGAAAGTATCTTTACTGCTATCATGATTTATTTTCCTGGGATTTTGTCCTTTTTTTTCTTCTCCATATACATGATGAAATATATGGTGAAAACACTATTACATACATACATACATATATATATATATATATATATATATATATATATATATATGTAGTGTTATATAAGTGTCTTCACTTTTCACCAAGCTAAGTGAAGCATTTGTCTTTGTAGTTTATCCATCCAAGATAAATTTCCTGGATAAACGAGTAGTTTTAGAGCATTTATTTTTTATTTTTTTTGAGATGGAGTTTCACTCTTGTTGCCCAGGCAGAAGTGCAATGGCGCAATCTCAGCTCACTCCAACCTCTGCCTCTTGGGTTCAGGCGATTCTCCTGCCTCAGCCTCTCGAGTAGCTGGGATTACAGGCATGTGCACCACGCCTGGCTAATTTTGTATTTTCAGTAGAGATAGAGTTTCTCCATGTTGGTGAGGCTGATGTCAAACTCTCGACCTCAGGTGACCCACCTGCCTCGGCCTCCCAAAGTGCTGGGATTACAGGCATGAGCCACCGCGGCTGGCCTAGAACATTTCTTAAAATCATTTATTAGTGCCTGATAGTTTTCTTTTCTTTCCTTTATGGTGTAGTGATTAGGGAGACAGGATTTTGGAGATTGTTTGGGTATTAAGATCCTGGCTGTGAGGTAACTTTAAGAAGTTCCGTTTCCAGTTCTGTAAAATAAGAATAGCATGGGACCTACCTCTTAGGATTATTGTTAGGTTAAGGTATATGAATCATTTGCCTCCAGTCTGGCACTAGATGTATTGAAAATAGTTGATGAGCTGGGCATGGTGGCTCACGCCTGTAATCCCAGGACTTCAGGAGGCTGAGGTGGGAGGATCACTTGAAGTCAGGAGTTCAAGACCAGCCCGGCCAACATGATGAAACCCCCATCTCCACTAAAAATACAAATAGCCTCTCTTTTCAGTGTCTGTCCTCATCGTGTTCCAGATCCCTCACTGTCCTGGCCTTCAGTTTTGGAGGCTGAATACATGAAGTTTCTATGTTTGGTTCATGAATTCTGCATGGTCACCTAGTATATGTAGAATAGTAATAAAAATGCTTTAAGTTCCCAGGAGACTCTGTAGTTTTAATGGTGCTTTCCAGTATTCCCAGCCCTGTGGTAGGGCAGATATTTTCCCATTTGCCTGTGAGGAACCTGAGAGCCTTTCTAAGAACAAACAGACATCATTTAATTTTAGAGTTGGGATTCCTTTGCATGCTATGCCGGCATCACATCCCAGAAGAGAAACTAGAAGCTCAGAAGAGTTAAGGGACTTACTTCAGGTCACATGGCCAAAGTTTGGCTGTGGCCCATGGGAGCTGGACTCCATTTTTAAATTCCATTTTAACCTAGAAGTTGAACCACCGCATCGTGCTGCCTCTCTGTTGTGCAAAGGATGAGAGAAGCATAAAGCGAATAAAGACAGGCCCCTTAGTGCAAAGAACTTGCACAGGAATAGACTGAATGATTTGTTTTGCCTTTTTGTTTAGTTCATTTAAAAAATTCCAACAGCTTATGTGATGATGGGGTACAAACTATGAGAAAAACATTCACGTTGAGTGAGACTGTTCAGGGAGGATAGTTTAGAGCACACTTTGAAGAACGTTAGGTTGTGGGAGAAAAGAATGGAAGAGTGTTCCCTGTGAATGATGTAGCGTAGTGTTCCTTAACATTTTTGTGCTAATGTGCCAGTTTTTTTTTTTTTTTAATTTCCAATCCAATATGGTTTATGTTTTTATAAAATATAAAGATTAATTTTCAGAAAAATAAAATGGAACAAAGAAAGCCTATATAATACAAATCCAAAGTTCTTACTGATTCAAAACATAAAATTTGTCACGTTGCCATGACGTGAACTTTCAGCAGCTCTGCTTGTCTCATTGTGGAATGTTAGCAGTTTACAAACTACCCAGGTTTTGAGTAGCACTGGTGCAGTGGGAAGGAACCAGCTATTGTGGTGGGGAGGATCTGGGGGTAAGGACATCTAGAGGAAGAGGACCTAGCCAGAGCAGATGAGTATAGGTGAAGCATGCAAAGAAGATTAAGGTAGTGTAACTGATGGAGAATCTCAGCTTCTTTCATGGGATGGAGAGGAGTTTAAATTTGCTTCCAGAAGCAGTGGGGGGCCTTTATAAGTGGAGACACTCTTTAGACACTCTTGGGTGTTCCTAGTAACTCTAAGATATTTGCTGCTGTCTGTAAATTCTGTCTATATCCAGAAGTTCTTTGTTGTATGTCAATTGCTTTTCCATGATTTCTTCATTTTCCTCTGTTATTTGAAGGGCAGAATTAGGCTGCTTTTTCCGTGTCCTCCTCTTTGAATTTTGCCATTGGGTCTTCTCTGGGACAAACACTTTATATGAAGTAGGTCAGCCAGTCTCCTATACTCTTTTTTTTTTTTTTTTTTTTGAGAAGGAGTCTCACCCTGTCGCTCAGGCTGGAGTGCAATGGCGCAATCTCAGCTCATAGCAGCCTCTATCTCCTGGGTTCAAGTGATTCTGCCTCAGCTTCCCGAGTAGCTGGGATTACAGGCACGCACCACCACGCCCAGCTAATTTTTTATATCTTTAGTAGAGATGGGGCTTTGCTATGTTGGCCAAGCTAGTCTTGAACTCCTGACCTTGTGATCCACTCACCTTGGCCTCCCAAAGTGCTGTGATTACAGGCATGAGCCACTGTGCCCGGCCTCCTGTACTCTTTATCCTGTGGCTTGACCACCTCTGTGCAATTTCATTCAACTGCAGTCATCTTCCAGAAAATGTCTAATTTGTTAAACAAATACTTGTTTTGTTTCTGAGCATTTTGAAGGCAAGGTCAAAGATAGTGGCTGGGGAGAGAAGGTGTTCAAGTGGAAAAGGCTACCGGAGTACAGTAGGAAACTGTGGGAAGGAGGATTTAGGGAATTGTAAGGACTAGCCCATCTTAAGTAGGATTAGTGCTCCTGGTATGTGGAGAGTACCTTTTTATTCCTAGCCTAGGAATGAGTGGCAATCCTCTGCTATACAGACCAGTATTTCAGTCCTGAACCACCAGTGCCAGGAATTTGCCAAAGACCTGGGGATAATAACCAGCAGGATGTGATATATTACAACCAGTGTGCATGGAGTACTTTCCATATGTCAGCGTGATCCAAATACTTTACATGATGAATTACGTTATTCTCACAGCAACCTTGTGAGGTGGATGCCCTGATGCATCATTTGTAGATGAGGAAGCTGAAGCACAGAATTTAATCCATCTGTTGAAGATCACACAGCTAATACGTGGTGGGACTTGAATTTGAACTCAGGCAGCCTTGCTGCAAAGCCAGTGCTTTTACTCACGTTCTCCTGCCCACAACTGAAATAATCCTACTGTGTGGATGGAGTGCTCTTGAGGATTGGTCATCTTGCACGGATTAGTCAGTTCTTTGAATGGACAGTCCTTTTGTTCTGAGCACCAAGAAATATGGAAGAAAAAGATAGTGACCCAAGAGTCATGGAAGAAGAAAAACAGAAGGAAGAGCAAACCCAGGCTAAGCAATGTCTTTCAGGGATGATGAAAAACAACAGGCCATTTAAATGTCTATGGTGTTTACATAGCTTTAGTTTAGTAGCACAAACATTGGTTATGGAACAGGATACCTCCTCCCCTTGAATGTTTATAATATGTCAGGTGCTGGGCTAGGGATTAGAACATTGGTGGTGAACAAGGCAGACTACTAGATCTTTATCCTCATAAATGTTCTTTTCTAGTGGGGAAGACCATTAACACATAAGGGGCTGTTGTAATATACTGCAGTGGTTCTCACACGTGAACATGCATCAGAATCACATGGAAAGCTTGTTAACACTCCTAGAGTCTGATTAGTTGGTCTGGAGTAGGGCACAAGAAAGTTCCTTTCTGTCAGATTCTCATTCCTAGGTAACATTGGACCACTTTCTGAGAACCCCTGGTTCAGTGGTTAATGCTGGCCTACAGTAAGTGCTCTGAGAAAGTTTGTTTTCTAATAAAGTAAAAGGAAAGAAGATAAATTCAATGATAAGTTTGTTTTCTAATAAAGTAAAAGGAAAGAAGATAAATCCAACGATAAGTAGACAGAGGAAATAAACTGATTGGTAATACAGAATTAAGTGAGGGCCATTTTACAGGATTTAAGGAGAGACTGTCTGAAAGGGTGACATTTGAGATCAAACCAAGAGGTAAGAAGGAAGTGCTATGGGAAGAGCACATCAGGCAGAGAACAAGTGCAAAGGTGGGAGGAGGAGAGGTTTGCGTGCTTGTGGGAGTTCCAGGAGCTGTGAGTGGGGTGGGGACGATCTGAAATGATGGTGGGGAGGATGCAGGGGCAAGTTCAGGTAGGGCTTTGATATGGAGCAAAGAGAGTGCGAAGCACTGGATTGGCATGAGTTGTCTTCATAGTTTAAAAAGATTGCTTTGACTGCCATGGGTAGGTTGAATTCAGAGGGGCAAGCATGCAAAGAGGGAGACCAGACAGAAGGCTACTGTAGTGGTCCTGGGAGAGATGGTAATGGCTTGGATTGGGGCAAGTGTTGTGGGGTGGAGAAACAAGATGGAAGTGAGCTGGAGGAATGCACAGTTTTTGTTTCTGCTGGCTTATCATAGCCTGAGGATGCACATAATGGAGGCCCATGAAAAGCTTAAATTCTATTTCCGATGTGCTGTTTTAGAAAGCACAGAAGCACAAATAACATTTTAGAAAAATAGTCATTATCAAGTTATTAAACTGTCTGTGCCTCCCCACCTCCCTTCCCCTGAAGGTAAACGTCAGCTATCTGGAAAGCTTGGCTGTCCAGGGCAACTTGTTCTCTGAGATCTCTGATTTAGCCCTATTAACGTGGAGTATAATCTGTGTGTGTGTCATTGCTTAATTGTTGGCATGTAGTGACTCAACTGGTAATTTAAATTAAAAGACTGCATATAAGCATACTATTGTTCTTCTTGGATCTCGATGCAGCTTTGATTGGCACTTAAGTGATGGTGTCTTTGAATTAATTACTATAGCTGGGGAAGAGCTGGGAAAACACACTAGGAAAAAAATACATAGTTGTGATGTGGGAGTGAGAGGCGTACATTCAGTGTGAGAGTGAGCCTAGAATGAACCATACTGGAGTTAGAGAATAAAGGAATAGATGCCAAGTTCTCGCAGATGTCTGGGGCCCCATCTACACTACACCACTGCACCCTGCTGAGGTGTGGTCAGCTGGTAGCTCCACCTGCTCACTGATAGGGGAACTTCCCCCTGCCCTGCAGGGCTGCTGGGGGAACATTCACATGGAGGTCCCCCCTCTTCCTGTCTCTCAGGATCCCAGCCCAGGCACTTCACCTCAGGCAGTCTCTTTCTCACATGTTTACACACATCCTCTTCAAACCTTGTGTTTCTTTTCCTTTGCTCTTTTAAATCTTGCCCAGCCACCTCAGGAAATTCTCTCCTTTTCTTTGTTCTATTCCAGAGCCAAAATAAGGGAAAAAAATTTTTAGTCATGGTTAATATGCGTGAGATTTATGCTGTGATAAACATATTGACAAATGATCTAATTACCAAATCCTGTGGCTCCTCTATTTACAGATTTCCCTGTAACCCTGGACAGCAGAACACTTTGTGTTCTGGAAGCTTCCCTTTTCGGTTCCTCCTCTGCTTCCTGATCACTCCTGCTTCCCACCTCCCCACCTCCCTTTCCTGTTTCTATTCCTATTTTCCTTTTTGAGATAGAGTCTCGTTCTGTCCCCCAAGCTAGAGTGCAGTGGCACGATCTCAGCACACTGCAACCTCCACCTCCAGGGTTCAAGTGATTCTCCTGCCTCTGCCTCTCGAGTAGCTGGGATTACAGGTGTGCGCCATCACGCCTGGCTGATTCTTGTATTTTTAGTAGAGATAGGGTTTCACCACGTTGGCCAGGTTGGTCTCTAACTCCTGACCTCAAGGGATCTGCCCACCTCAGCCTTCTAAAGTACTGGGATTAAAGGCGTGAGCCTGGCCTGTTTCTATTCCTCAAATTTGGTTATGTCTAGAAATGTTTTTCTCAGTCGTTTTCTTTATTTTTCTCCTCTTTCTCTCTAAGTCATGCCATCCACTTCTGCAGTTTTAATGCTCCATGTTGCCCACTCCCTCACCTTTACCCCTTCTCTGACATTTCTTTTCAATTTTAGGCCTGAATTTATAACTCGCGGCTGGATAACACCATGTGACCCAACAGACCCAATACACTTTTTCCTCCTGGTGTGTCTCCAGGTGACGACAGCATCACTCTACCAGCTACATGGACAAAAAACCACCATGTCATCTTCAAAGTTCACCTTTAGGCTGGGCACAGTGGTACACATCTATAATTCTAGCTACTTGGGAGGCTGAGGCAGGAGAATCCCTTGAGCCCAGGAGTTTGAGGTCCAGCCTGGGCAATATAGCAAGAACCTATCTCTTAAAAAAAAAAAAAGTTCACTTTTTTCCCCAACCTCTAATCAGTAACAGTCAGTAACAAAGTTTTGCTGGTTCTGCCTCTGAGGGGCCTCTTATCTATCTGTCCCTTTCTGACCCTTGTGCTGCTGTTTTGGTTCAGGATCTCATATATCCCTCATAGTTGATCTTTTTGCTTCAGACTTCTTGACTCTGCAATCACCCTTTTATACTTCCAAGCAAGACATGTTTGCACATTTGTTGGCGTATGCATGCCAGGCACATAGAGGGTGCTCACAAGATACTAATATAATCCATTTTATTCCCAAAAGAGTGCAAGATAGACTGGGCATGGTGAGTCATGCCTGTAATCCCAGAACTTTGGGAGGCCGAGGCGGGCAGATCACTTGAGGTCAGGAGTTCGAGACCAGCCTGGCCAACATGGAGAAATACCATCTCTACTAAAAATATGAGAAAAATTAGCCAGGAGTGGTGGTGGATGCCCGTAATCCCAGCTACTTGGGAGACTGGAGAAGGAGAATCACTCGAACCCAGGAGGTGGAGATTGCAGTGAACCAAGATTGTGCCAGCCTGAGCAATGGAGACTGCATCTCAAAAAAAAAAAAAAGAATGCAAGATAGCTTACCAAAATATGCATAAGATAAAATGCAAAATAAGTGGATGAGATGACCAGGAAGCACTCCCACCCACCCCCACTTTTGCCAAGCAGGGCAAGAAAATATGAATCCAGGCAGGAATTACTGAAGCTACTCACCTAACGTATGCATTTGTAAACATTGAGTTACAATTTTGGGTCACAAAATCTTTAGCTGATAGGAAGAGGGAAAGAGGGTCTACTTCTGTGATTACATGTTGTCCATAAGATAAAATAGACACATTGTGAAGGAGAAACGCAGCTATTCTTGGAATTGAGGTCAGAGAGAACTTTTTTCCCAAGGGCTCTGATAAAGGGAATTTGATGTAGCTTCCTGAGCAGTAACCTCATTGGCATTCTTGGAATATTCATAGCAATCAGTTTCATGAAATTACTGCTTCTGACATCACTCAGTGTGGGCCAGGAGAAGAGTGCCAACGTGCTGTTTCAATAAAGGTGGTTGCAAAGATGTAGGGAATGTAAAAACTGTGCCCACCCACCAGAACTTTATAAAGCAACCGTGTTTATGTTCCCTAAAAAATATTTCATACCTTCTTGTTCCATTCTCAAACTCTATTATTATAGGGAGCTTCCATGCCAACTGTAATATGAGCCTGGGTTATCTTTCTAGGTTGTTCCGAGACCCCAGCCTCCACCTGTCCATGTGCAGTCCCGTAACCCAGCCATGCTTGTCTACTTGCTGTTTCCTGAATGGCTCTGTCCTCTAGACTCTACCTTCGTGCCAGCTGTTCTTTCGTTTGAGGCCCTTCCCTGTACTCCTTTACTTGGCTGTCTTCCCCACTTGCATACAGCTGCTCTTTTTTCCCCTTAAGATCAGAGGGAATGTTATGCTCATCGTGCCAATAAATATATCTTGATCAACGACCAGAAAAGATGTGAGTTCTTTAAGTAAAACTGAATGTACTACCATCAATAATACATCCATCCACTCCTTTTAAAGGTATCCAGAATTCTATGTTATAAATTTTGCCTCATTTTAAATTTATTAAACGGCTACAAGGACCACTATTCTTAATAAGCAAGAAGAGATTTTTCCTGCATTTCCTTGGTTAGGTACAGGTAGTACTGTTTTTCTGTTTGTTAGGATGTTTTGTTGTAACATTGGGTCATTAGTTTAGCTACAACATTAATTAACCTCATAGTCTAAGCACCATTTGACCATTGTTTCTGGGGAAATTGTTTTCCCAAATGCCAAAGCATATTTCTAAAACTATGACACAATCCAGCTTAAGGTAGTGGAGAGAATCATGGACTGGGATTTATCATTTGGAGTCTGATCTTGGTGCTTTAATTAATTAAAAGGCCCCTTTGGGCCTCAGTTGCCTTGTTATTAAAATGAGATGGTTAGATTAGGTAGTGTTTGGGTGGTGGTGATAATAGTAAAATAATAATAACTTTTTGCTATGAGTTGGGCACTCGCCAGAGGGCATGTCATCTAATCCTTATAGCAGTGTTCTAAAGTCGGAATTGTTATCCCCGTTTATACTTGCAGAAACTGAGGCACAGAGATTAAGGGACTTGCCCACAGTTATACAGCTAGTAAGAGTTATACAGCAGGCTCTTGGACTGGCTTGGGGAAACTGTTAACCACTATGCTTTCTAGTCCAGTGGTTCTGTGAGATACTATTTATAGGATAAAGGCTGCATTTTGAAATTTTGAGGAAGAAAAATTAGTTTTACTGACATCCAGTTTTACGTCATTCCTCCCAAGCTATTTTTAAATGCAGTAACTTGTATTTAAATAAAAACCTTACTCTTACTTTTCCCCAAATGTATTTGCATGTAAGGTTATTACTTGGTTAGAGCAATAGACAGGGAGGAAATCTGTTGTTAACCCTCTTGACTGTCCATAGGAAATGTTGGTCTTCCTCACAAGTGTATTAGGTGTCACTTGTAAAGAAGATATTTTATGTCTTCCTTTTCTTTTTTTCTGCAACCAGCCCTTTGACTTAAATGGTTGGAAAATTTTTAAGCCTGTTTTTCTTTGGAAGTACCAAGCAAGTATTTACTACTGTTACTCTGTAAAGCATTTAATGCAATGTCTGGCACATCATTCACTCAACAGATGCTATGACTACACATGGTTCTAGAGGCTTGGCATACAATAGTGAGAAAAAACAGACCCTACCCTAACAGAGGAACACAGGGGTCTAGGGAGAAAAGCAGGGAATAGATCAAATAGATATTTGTAAACTTTACAGGTTCTCCATAAGTTTAAGTTTTTCATAATATCATAATATTGTACAGATGAGGAATTAACCTTTTATTCAAGCCCTTTTCCCAAGGCAGTCCAAACCAAAAATTTCACCTCTTCCCATCACAACCTACCCAATTTCATTCAGCCATATCTACTGCTGTTAGTGGAATGGTCAGTTCATTTGCTGTCCATAGTAGGATTCCTTTGAGAGTGAAAGGGTGTACTATTAATATTTATAATGGAGGCTGGTTATGGTGGCTCATTCCTATAATCCCAGCACTTTGGGAGGCTGAGGAGGGATTTTTACTTAAGGCCAAGAGTTCCATACCAGCCTGGGCAACAAAGCAAGACCCTGTCACTACAAAAAATTTTTAAAAATTTGCCTCTGCATGCTTGTAGTCCTAGCTACTGAGGAGGGCTAAGGTAGGAGAATCTCTTGAAACCAAAAGGTTGAGGCTGCAGTGAGCTATCATTGTGCACATGTACTTCAGCCTGGGTGACAGAGTGAGACTCTGTCTCAAAAAAAAAAAAAAATTATGCTGAGACAGTAAGTATAAACCAGAATTGTACCAGGCCATCCAGAATGTATTATCGTTGTCAGCTACTTCATGGTATCTGAATTGACCCTCCAATCTTATATTCTTTATTTTTCATTTTATTTTTTATGTATATTTATTTTTTGAGAGATAGGGTCTCACTTTGTCACCTAGGCTGGAGTGCAGTGGTACTATCTTGGCTCATTGCAACCTCGACCTCCCAGGCTTAAGCAGTCATCCCACCTCAGCCTCTGAGTAGCCTTCCTCAGGCTCCTGAGTGGCCTCACTATGTTGCTGAGGCTTGTCTCAAACTCCTGGGCCCAAGCAATCTTCCTCCTTGGCCTCCCAAAGTGCTGGAATTACGGGGGTGAGCCACTGCGCCTGGCCTTATATTCTTTAAGATTATGCTCTTTATAATGTGTATCTGTGTGTGTATGTGTGTGTACGTGAATCGGAGGTGTGTGCCTGGTTTTGCTGGGGCTTAGAGGAATTAGGTATTCTCTTCCTTATAGAAGCTTATTTTCTAAAACATTTGTTTCTCTGCTTACTAATTTAGTAACAGAAACTGCTTTAATAAAACACCAGATCAACTGCAGAACTGAGAAATTTTCTCAGATAAATGTCATAAAGCAGAAACTCTCAGTCATCTTTCTCTGGACAGAAAACCATGTTCTGCTGTGAAATTTGTGTTTGTGTCTGGATGTGTGTATGTCTCTTTACTTTTTCTTCTTAAACAAATTTCGTGGTAGCATATTGTTTTCTCCCTAGAGAAAGAAACAATGGACCATATGATTCACAATGATTGCAAAAATTAAAAGGAATTTAAACTTTTTTGTTGTTGTTGTTGTTGTTTCTGGGACTTTTTAGAATGTAGACTTGTCACAAGTGGAGCTTTCCCGGAGTATTACAAACCAGGTTTAAGAGTCTTTGCTCCCAAAGATTCAGGACCTTGTCATGCTTTGATGGCATAGCCTCTTCTATACTGAATAAATCATTAGTGATTTTAATGAGTTTTAAGTCATTCCCAAGGGAATATCTCTAGTGACTTTTTATAAACCATCATTATCAATGTCTGTTGTCTTTCAGTTAATAGAAACATTTGAGTCATACCAGTTATAATTTTGGGTCATTTCTTTAAGGATAGAATATATTTTTATAAGCCTTTTAAAAATGGCCATCAGAGCAGAGGGGAGAAAGGAGAGAGATTGTGTGTGGGGGGGTGTGTGTTTGGGAGGGGAGTCTGCATGCCTCATCGCCTGAAGGGAAGTGATTGCTCCACAAGCCTGCATTACTGGGATGGTGAAATCCCAGGGAGCCTGCCTTTGGGTTCAGGCCCTGACGGTTGGCAGCTGGTCTTCAGGGTATATAGACTCATCATTTAGAATTATTCTTTTGCCTCAACATAATGAGGTCAGTGCCTTAGTGTCTTAGAAACTGGAGGTACTCTTTCCTAGGTCTCTTATTGTCATGTACAAACAGTGCTTATTGGAAGGCCCCTTTCAGATTGGGGGCATTAGGAGGGCTTTATTGGAGTGTAGGTTTTTTGTGGGGCTTTTTCCCCTTTTGTTTTTAATCTTAAAATCAGTACGTTATATAGGGATGATATGCACAGTAAGTGAAAATAATGTCATGATGTGACTGTATACTCCTAAAAACTCAGTGGAACCCCGGGGTAATAGAGTAAAAATATAGCTAACTCAGTTTATCACCGGTTCTACTGAAACAATTGAAAATGGAAGTGTAAGAAATTCTTTTAAAAAATATTTAAATACCCCATGGATCTCAGTGGTATTCTCTCATACTGTTATTGTCAGTTTTAGAGAGCCCATGTCACCAAAATATGAATGATTAGAGTGTGGACAAGAAAAAGGAGAACTTTAAATATTTTTAAAATCACTGGGCCAACCTTGTGGTACAATGAAAGCAGGTGTAATTTTGATTCAGTTTAAATGGAGGAATAAAAAATGTTTTACTTGAGTAGCCAATTCCCTGAACTCATGGTTCTGACTCTATTTCTTGGACAATATATTCGAACTGGAGGCTAAGCCAGGACATTCAGAGTTTGCAATTGGGAAGAGAGAAGCAGTTACATGCTGAAACAAATTTTCCTGAATTGATACTTACCTTTACAACATTTGATGCATTCTGGCATTTTTCTGTTCTATTCTTTCCAACTTCAATTTTTTAAAAAAGTTGGCTATGACCCATTGAAATGATTTCACAACCCATTAATTAGTTGTGACCTGAAGTTTAAAAAATACACGTCTAAACAGATGTTTTCATGGGCATGCATGTTTGAAGGCAAGGACGGTGAAGTAATGTTTTCCTATCAGTTGTGTTAATAAGTGTAGTCATAATAAAACATAAACCATTTAGTTAATTACAATATTTACCATAGTAAATGCTGTTAGATTGATTCTTTATGAATAGTGCATTTTGTCTGCTAGGATGAAGCAATTGAGTGTTTCCAATTTGCCCAGACAATAATCTTTATAATCTTGTTGACGTTAAATGAACTATCAAAATAGCGTTTTGTCTGTGTGTCTTGGCTGGTAATAAACAGTTTTGTCATTGTAGGGTTACCAGAATAGCTGTTGACACCCAAAGAATGCCTGGGAACACCAGTTAGGTAGGAAGAAAACATGGAATATGATAGTTTTAACCCTTATCTATTCCCTGTGATGCCAGATGGTAGGGTTCTTGATCAAACTGGAAACAGGAAAGTAATTTTTTTTTGTCTTTGGCATTTATTTTTCTTTGCCATTTAATAGACATTACTCCAGAATTAGAGCATTTTATATTTTTCTCTTTAGAACATATCCCACACTTGTGAAAACCAGCCTGTTTAAAAAGACGTAAAGAAAAACAAAAACAAAAAACAAAAGAAGCTGAACTTGTTTTAAAGCTAGAAACTATTGAATTAGTCTAACTAGTTTTATTTGTTTTATTTTTTTTTTTCTTTGTAAGTGGGCACTATCCCACAGCTTTTTTAGTTACCCTTTTAAGAATCTGTAATTTAAGTCACACATACCTTTTGTTGTGTTGTGATATTTACACACCAGTGTTTTATCTTCAGTCTTTTCTATCTTCTAGGGTTAGCATCCCCTTGAAGAACACACCCTTAAATGTCTCCTAGGCTGTATTGCTTCATCAAGAGTGTAAACAATTACAGCATAAAATATTACCTTTGGAAATGAAGTCATGCGTCTCTCTTAATTGCTGAACTCTTGTAATTCTGAAGGGGGTCTATTTTAGCCTGTACTTATTTCCATACTTGCTAACACAAGCAAATGGGCCTACACGTACAGATAGGAAAAGCATGAATCTAAGGGTTTCTTAGGGTTCCATAATTATGCATGGAATGTGCAGGAGCAGGAATATCAAAGTAGGAGTAATAATGATAGATTTAGAAAGGGCCTTAGAGGTTAGTTGGTACAAAATATTTTACAGTGGAGGAAGCTGGAATTGAGAAGGTCTGGGTTTCTTCCTAGCTTCCCCTCCCTTTGTCCCATTGTAATATATGGCTGTCAGGATGACGTTTCTACAGCAAACCTGATGTGCGTAAACTTTGCTGGCAGCTTTCCACACTTTATTAGAATGAAGTTCTGATTTCTAAAGGTCACATACGAAGGCCTTTGGCGTTGCAGTTTTTGCTTGTCTTGGTAGCTTTACTTACCACTTGTACACATACTGATTAGAATGATCAAATTCCTTGATGGTCTTATCTTTTTTGACCCTACTGCTTGTAATTCTCTAATTCCTTGATGGTTTTATCTTTTTGACCACTCTGGTTTTATCTCATTTGACCATGCTTTCACACATATTCTTTCTGACAGGAAGACACCCTCCACTCCAAGACACACATCTAGTTCCGAGACTTTCAAAAAAAATTTTCTTTTAGTATGAATCCAGTGTGGATTACATTTATATTATGACCATATACATATATGTGTGTGTGTGTATGAGTGTACATGTGTGTATGTATATTATATGTAATATATATTTTATATAAAAAATCTAAATAACTGTCACAGACATGCTTGTTTTTATATGTGATATACTTAACTTTGATATTAGTAATATCTTCCCTTTCTACCTCTGCACAAGAGCTTTGGTGTTGGAAGCCTTTTTTGAGCTGATTCGATCATCTTCACTTGCTGGATCACACATGTCGTAGTATTTACTTCTTTTGTTCCTCTCACTGCCTCAGACAGCTCTTGAGGGTAGAGACTATGTCTCACTTGTCCTAGCCCACAGGCACCGATCTAACAGGTGCTCAGTAAAGAGATAACGAAGAAGCTGGGCCCAGTGTTCTGCTGCAGATTGATAGCTGAAATCGCAAAGACAGAAAAGAGCCCCATATTTCTTGATTCCCAAGACAGAGCTATGCATCTCAATTTTTTTACTTGGAGAATGGCTACACGTAGGATGCATTTTTAATTTTTTTTTCCTAAGGGGGAAATGTGAGGAGATACTATCATAAATGCGCTTAGTTATAAAGGAAAAAACCCACAAAATACAGGTATAAAGGCTTAATTTATGTATAGCCAAATTAATATTTTAAATATACAATTCTGTTTTGAAAAACTGTACAATTGTGTAACTGCTATCAAAATCAAGATATAGATTATTTCTATCACCACATAAGTTTTTTTAATGCCTCTTTGTAGCCAGTCTTTTCTCCAGCCCCCAGCTGTTGCCACCACTGATCTATTTTCTGTGTCTATAGGTTCACCTTTTCCAGAATGCTATATAAATGGAATTGTGCTGGATAATATTCCATTGTATGGATAATATTCCATTGTATGGATAATACAAAAATTTCTTTATTTGCTATTGAAGTATATTCAGGTTGTTTCCAGTTTGGGACAATTATATATATATATAATTTGTATCTAGGATTGCTAGGTCATATAGTCATAGTATATGTTTACTTTTATAAGAAATTACCAAACTGTTTCCCAAAGTGGTTGTACCATTTTGCTTGTCGCCAACAGCATTTGAGAGTTCCAGTTGTTCCACATCCTTATCAGCACTTGGTATTGTCAGCTGGTATTTAAAAAATTTTAGCCATTCTAATAGTTGTATGGTATCTCATTGTGGTCTGATTTGCATTTCCTTAGCAACTACTATGGACATCTTTTCATGTGCTTATTTGCCATTTGTGTGTCTTATTTAGTGAAGTATCTGTTCAAATCTTCTGCCCATTTTAAAATCAGACTTTTCTTATTATTGATTGTGAGAGTTCTTTCTACATTATAATATAAATTCTTTATGGTTTGCAAATATTTCTTTCCATTCTTTTTTGTGTTGTTTCATTTTCTCTTTTCTTTCCTTTTTTTTTTTAAGATGGAGTTTTGCTCTTGTTGCCCAGGCTGGAGTGCAGTGGCGCAATGTCAACTCACTGCAACCTCTGCCTCCCGGATTCAAGCGATTCTCCTTCCTCACCCTCCCGAGTAGCTGGGATTACAGGCATGCGCCAGCACACCTGGCTAATTTTGTATTTTTAGTAGAGACAGGGTTTCTCCATATTGGTCAGGCTGGTCTCGAACTCCTGACCTCAGGTGATCCACCTGCCTTGACCTCCCAAAGTGCTAGGATTATGGGCGTGAGCCATCGTGCCTGGCTTCATTTTCTTAACAGTGGCAACACAGTTTTGAGAGTCTTTGAAGGGAATATCCTAAAAAATGCTAAAATAGAGGTTTTACTAGCCTGGGCAACATAGTGACACATGGTCTCTACAAATAATAGAAAAATAATTAGCCTAGTAAGGTGGTGCTTGCCTGTAGTCCTGGCTACTTGGGAAGCTGAGGTGGGAGAATTGCTTGAGCTTGGGCAGTTGAGGCTGCAGTGAGCCATGATGGTGCCACTGCATTCTAGCCTGGGCGACGGAGTGAGAGACTCCAGTTTCAAAAAAAAGGAAGAAGATTTAAATCCACAGAAGTAGATGATCATAAAATGAATTAAACATTTTTCTGATAGAAACAAGTTTTATTTACTTCTAAAATTTGAAGGTGACATTTTCTCTAGGCTTTCCAAGTTGTTAAGAAAGATTATACTTAGGATATTCAAGTACCTTAAATAGATAATGACTTTACAAGTGGATAACTTGTCTCTGCCGTAATTAATGTTTATTTTTAAGTGTCAATATGGGTGTCGTGGCATCTATCCTCTTAAGGATTCCAAGGCTGTAGAGAAGCATGTTTTGGATTCCTTTTGCTGGGAAGTACTGAGCCTTGGTACCTGAAAAAAACAGAGAAGATGTCAGACAGCATGGAGCCAGTTTATCCTACTGCTCAAAGCTGTTTGTAGTAGAAATGATGCACAGACATTAGAAGGGTGTCTATTGTGACACTTAGTTGGATTCTAGTCATGCTGAAACATGTAGAGTCAAAAAAAGTATCTTTGGAGCAAAATCTAACATGGCACATGTACTGTTTTGGCCCCATTTCTGCAGTGTAAATAGCAGTATCTTCATGTAGCTGTCCTTGTTGTTTTCAAAATGAAATAATGCAATTTTAAATCAGTTAAATTTAATTGAATGTTGCAACAAAATCTTAAACAGTAATAGCAAGTTAAGAATAGAGTGGACTGATGGAGTTTAATACAAAAAAACCTATTGATGACATCTTTTGACATAAAAGCCTCACTATCCTAGCACAGTGCCTTGCACATATGTACACAATGGATACTTTGTAAATATTTGTTAAATGGATGACAGGATATCTCCTTTTTCTCTTGTAAAGGAAAGCCCTTAATTAACCTCTATTCTTTTTTGGCATAGTGACTTTCAGTAGCAAAGATATTCCCATCCCATAATGTACGGGCTGCTAAAAATAGCATTGATATATATTAGACTTCAATGCTTACACTTTCATTCAAAGGTATTTTCAAGGAAGATTTCTTGTTTTCATTTTGCAAATGAAGAATCTTTTAGGTGTCAAGAGATGAACATGTTCAGAACTATATGATTTCAGATTTGTAAAAATATATACCATACATAGAAAAAAGTCTGTAATGTTACCCATGAAATATGGCAGTGGTTATTAGTGGGTGTTAATATTGTGGATGGTTTTCTCTGTGTCTCTATTTTTTAAAAACAATTAACTGATTACTTTTGTTATTATAAAAAGATGGGGAGAAAATGAGATTACTTGCTCAAAGTTATGGAATAGTGTCAGAATCAATTTTTTTTTTTTTTTTTTTTTTTAGATGAAGTCTTGCTCTGTCATTTAGGCTGGAGTGCAGTGAGCCAAGATCGGGCCCGATCTTGGCTCACTGCAACCTCCACCTCCCAGGTTCAAGGGATTCTCCTGCCTCAGCCTCCTGAGTAGCTGGGATTACAGGTGCGTGCCACCACGCCCAGCTAATGTTTTTTTTTGTATTTTTAGTAGAGACAGGACTTTAAAATATTGGCCAGGCTGGTCTCAAATGCCTGACCTTGTGATCCACCTGCCTCAGCCACCGTGTTCTTAATGAACTTGGATTAGAACTTTGGTATTATGTATGTCTTTACTACTTGTGGTTGAGAGAGACCTTCCCTTCAAATTTGTTCCACCAGAGGCATTTTTCAAAGTTCATTTTTAGTTTTTGGTCAAATTGTAGACATCTGTTTACTGGAGATTGGCCTGACATTTCTGGTTGATTACCAAAGACCCTGGAAAAGTCATCGGGAGAGTGTTTATTCTTGGCCATTATCAGCATGTGTTTTTTGAGTTTATGGACATCACCATCATTTTTTTTCTTTTCCTAGAGAACACTTTAGAGAACCCTGTGTTCTTTTGAACCTGTGTATAATTTAGTGACTTTTTAAACTGCCCAGTAATATTTGAGATAAAATCAACAATATAGTAGTAGCAGTACAGTTTAATCTAATACAAATAGGAGAGCTTGTTCAAATTTAGATAACATTGGGTCAATCACAGTATATTTAAAATTAAATAATTCTGTGGCAGAAGGCCCAGACCCAGTAAGGAGGCAGTGTCGGAGTCCACGGTGGCACATGCTTAGCCATCAGCAAACAGGTTAGGCTTGCCTAGGGATCATTTTACAGAGATTTTAAAAGATACCTTGTTAAAACATGATATTCTTTACTCCATAGATACTTTAGCATTAGTGAATTTTATGGTGGGAAAAAATATGACAGTTTAACCACTGGAGAGATTTGGCAGTTTCAATTAAACAATTGCACCCTTTAAATTTTAATTTTGAAATCAGTAACTGCTGGTATTTGGATGTTCATGTTAATTTTTCTGGGAAGGTGATGTGCTTTTGTATTTCTGATCTTTTGTTTAAATGAAGTATTTGATCTTAAAGGGTACTTCCAGCTTAAAATCGTTGTCTCCTGGGGTTCTGGAGTTTAGTTTTGTGTTTGGGAACAACTGCTCCAAGTTTTAGGTCTTCTGCAGCATTTAGTATCTTCTGTAAAGATGATTTCTTTCTGAGGCCAACAGAGGCAGTGAGATGTCTCCTTTTAGTCTGGTCTTGGTCCACTGAATTCAGATGGCTTCTAGTAGCAGTGAAAACATGGATGATGATAAGATAACAGCTATTACTTGTTGAACTTATTATACATGACTTGACATTTTCTTATCTTCATAGCAATCTATACGATTCAGTTGTTACTCCCTCCATTTTACAAATGAAGAAGCCAGGGCACAGAAAAGATGAACAATTTGCCAAAGATCACACAGCTAGTGGTAGTAAAGCCATATGTAAGCCTTGATCTGTCTGGTGCCAAAGCCTGTACTTGCAACTATGCAATGCCGGCTCTAAGTAAGGCCATCAGCTCTCTGGAAATTGCCCTTCTGAGACATTTGTGAGTTGGTTGTGCTTTGACCTCATATGATATATATATATATTTGCTTCTCTATCCCAAAAGGTGAATTCCTAGGACTTATTACTGATACCACTGATAAGATTTTACTACTTGTGTGAATTTGAAGGTACTGATCTGTAGGACATCTTCTGGATGAAAATTCTTTAAACAATTTCCTTTTACTTATGTATCATAATAATTTATATGGCTTTTGAGCCTTATATATTTGTAATTCTTGTCATAGGTCATCCTTTCTAATCTCTTATTTATAAAACCCGTGTACTTCATATTCTCTTTATGGTGTTGGTAATGTCATGTCTAGAATCTGCTCTTAAGACTGTCTATAGGTTGTTTATCACCATCAGCCCTCATTATTTTAAATGGGTATCCACCCATCTATACTCTGTAACCACAGGCTTCCAGAACTTCTCCACAGATAACATCTTATAGTTCACCACTACCCCCACCCTCAACTTTTTACTTCATAAGTGTTGTAACTGAATCCCAGAAAGAATGAGAGAAAACACCTGTAAAAAGGGAATCTCTCTGGGTGTGTGAAATTATAAATTAAGAAAAATTTAGAAAGAAGTGTTGCTCCTGAATCTGAAGCTTTGAAATAAAACCTCACCATGTATTTAACTTATATTAGTTTGTAAATATGGAGTCTCGCTAATTGCATTTACAGCTCACAGCAAAACTACCTGTTAAGTCTTGTTACTATAAGGGAAAAACTGAGAGCTGTGCATGTTTTAAAAAACTGGAATGCAAAGAATAGTGTGGTGTAAATTGTCTCTAATTATGTGTCTTTTTCTGATGAGGCAATTAATTGGTTCGCTCCAGACCTTTTCTGATGAGGAAATTAATCAGTTTTTCTGTTACAGTGATAACGCACCTGAATTCAGGTGTGCCAAGCTTAGAGGAAACGGTACAGAATGCCTCATTTTGTAAAGCAATCAATTATTGTTGTCCTTTCTCTTTTTATTGGAATGACCAAAAAATACCAAAACTGTCTGATATTTTACAGAATCATTGTTTACTCATATTGGATCATTATTTTGCCTTCAATATGATTAAATATTTTATTGTATTCTTGAGAAAACCAAATGTATCTCCCATGAGAGTGACTTAGTAATTTCATAATGACTGAGGGATAATCTTTAAACTTTGTGTTATGATAAACTTTTTGTAAACATTCTACAAAATGAATCTCATCTGTTTTTATCTGAAAAAGTGGACTCCTCCAAGAAGAAACTACAGAAAAGTGTGAATCACTATATAATGTCAGCATAAAGGCATTATACTTTCTGGGCTGGCAGTATATAATACCAGGACAGGAAACTACCCAACCAATCAGCTTCAATTTACTGATGAGCAGATGGAGGCCCAGTACATACAATGGCTATGTGGCAGTGTGGGAGTTTCGCCTGCCTTTTCTGACCCGTTTTGGTGCCATTTCTCCAGTATCTTGCTGGAGTGTTTATGAAAAACAAAGCGTTTCCTCTTCCCTTCCCCCAGAGATAATGATCACTGACTAAAGTAGTATTGGGGACTGGGTTTTAAAATAGTAATCCCTAGAGAAGCATAGTAATTTGGCTTTTCCTATAAGTTATCTTTAGTAGGATTTGAGTTGTCTTCAATGATATAAAATTTTAGAGTGCATGTGTGTCTCTATGGTCATAAGATTCATCTAAAGGGAAATTTCTTGTGCTAAGAAATGTATATTAACATTGGTTCCTTAATTGCTAAAGCTATTCCTGGTCTTTTTTTTTTTTTCTTTGACCCTAGTTGTCAAGGAAAAGTGCTTTTCCAGAGATTCATGGATAATTATGTCAAGATGTTAGGGGCATTATTCCTCCCAGTTCTCCCAGTTTTTAAGCTTGGTGGGTCTCAAGTGTTTGTTTTATATCTTGGCTACCACTGGAGATAAGTATTAATAACAGGATTCAAATAATACTTAAGAAGACTCATTGTTTGCACTTAAGGTTGTGGGCTCTGGTGTTCACATTTTCTGTTACACTGATTATTGAATGGTCTTGGGGAAGCTTTTTTTTAAAACCTTAGTAAGCCTCAGTTTCCCCATTTGTAAGGTAAGATTTTCTGTGCAGTCTTGTCATGTTACAAGCATGCACTGCATGTTAACTGCTGTTCCTGCTGTTTTTGTTGCTGCTTCTGTTACTGTTATTCCCAAGCCAAAAAATGTTTCTAAACCTGCTTTGGGAAAAGCTAGTAAGAAAGGATGTGGATTCTATTTCTAAATTTTAGTGAAAGGAAAAATGGGGAGAAAGGATGTACCTAGCACGTTACTGAAGGTGTCACCTCCTTTAAAAGAAATTTTACCTGATGGAATGGATGGAATAACACAGTATTATTGTTGTTAGCTTACTTTGGTATGCTTCATTTCTCTTCTACTTCCTCATACCAATATTTATACTGTTCTAATGGGCAAGTTGCACATGTGAACTTTCATGCCGGGTTCTAGAAGTGGGACACCCAAGGGTTCAGCCACAGAATTAAACACCATGAACTGAAGGAGGCAACTCCCCTGCCCCAGCGCATGCTGGGACTTTCCCTTATGGGGCTGTTTTAACCTGTCTTTCACGGTGCTGATCTCAAGTAGAGTGTGGCAGAGAAAGCCAGTTCAAAAGGCAGCTGCCAGGGAAGAGAGAAATGGTTAACAAAGTATTTTTTGGCTGTTTGAACTAGTGAATCGTTGAGTTATATTGTTGAGTGAGTTTTCTTTCTGCGGACGCTTTTAAGGGAAAACTGGAAATTGACCGCATACCTATCATGTATGCACTTGTCCTTAGCCTGCATCTGTTCATAGGCAGAACATGAAATCCACTGACAACTATTACCTGGAGGACTTTTATAGGTTTTGAAGAAAATATGACTAGGGTAGAGCTAGGACATGCTTTTATTGTCCTTGAGTGACTCCAGAAGCCACCCTCACTTGCAAATTCTATATATTGTTCCTAGGGTATTCATTTGTTTATTTTGATCAGGTATTGGTAGTACCGTGAATACCAGAGCACTGGGAAGCCGCCCTGGCCCACTTATTGTAGGTGGTTTGAGACATTTTTTCCAAGGATACTTAAGAGGGGAAAATACAGGATCTGGGTACATTTCTAAATTATGGGATATCATTTATAACAAAACATTTAACTTCTCTGTGTTTTCTGAATATTGCATTCTGAAGCCAAATTGTGACTGTTGCTATGTGTCTTCTATGCTCTTTCACAAAATTGCAGTGACTTGTTTTCTGTTGGACTAAATGCTTTAAGCTTCATATCACTTAATTAACAATATTCTTAACTTTATGTTTTTCAGGGATATCAGTATGAACAACATTACTCAGTTGCCAGAAGATGCATTTAAGAACTTTCCTTTTCTAGAAGAGCTGTAAGTATTACTTTGAGAAATGTGTCTGTGTATCTTTTTTCCCCAAGTCCTTTTAAAAGCTTTTGCTACAGAGATAATCTGATGTTTTCTGTTAGGAGACATTTTGATAGCTTAATTTCAGTGGGCTTTGTTTGGAGGAAATCATGTTTCTTGGGGGAAACAAATTTGGTTTTCCTAGCAGCGTAGTTGCTGAAGCTATTTTTGAAAGCCATAACTAAAAAAATGCTACTTCCATAGGACTTCTTTTTTGCTGCAGTTATCATAACTGCAAATGCTGCAGTGACACCAGTTAATTACAGTGTTATTCTGAGATAACAAGGCTGCTGTATAATTACCATTGTTGCCAAGGAGTTGCTATATGGGTAACAGAACCACAAAAAATAACACAAGGTGTTTCAGGGTCATGAGCAACAATCTCAACAGCGAGCCAGCAGAAAACTGAGGGTAGGTCCCGTTGGACATTTGCAGACGACCTTTGGAAATGGGGTGAAGGCATGAAACACTGTCCGTGTCTTTAAGAACACCTCTAACTTTGAGAATGTTTCTGAACTTGTTAGTTGCATCTCACATTTCCAATTTAATAGTTTGCACTGTGGAAATATTTATTCTCCTTGTTTTAACCTCCTTTTTGTTGTGCTCTCCACACTATTTTGAAGTCTATAATCAAAATAGGCACTTTTGGGTTTTAAAAGAATTGGGAACTATATATTATGTTTTAAGAATCCCAGTGAAAAAATAAAATCAGACTTGAATTAAGTTAATACAGGCTTCTAAAGGCCAAGCTAATGGATTATATAATATATAGAGGTAGGAAGGTGACGGTTTGATACAAAGAACATCAAAGAGATATAGCCCGGAAGGAATCTAAATTTATGTTACAGATTGTGTCATACAGCCCAGCTGTTGAGTATTAGATTCAAGTCAGTGAAAGTCTTCCATCTTAGTTCGGTCCCTCCCTGGAGAACAGCGAACAGGAGTCAAATAAGATATACAGATTATGTACTCTGATAGAATATTGAAATAGCAGTTAAAGATTTAATAAAATTAAAGAGAAATTTTTCTTTCCACACTACTTAAAAACAATACTCCCACAGCAAAAATTGAACAGAGATTGTTTGCCACTTACAAGTTTATGGGCTAGGTCAAATTACTTCTCTCTGCTTAGTTTATTTGTCTATAAGGTGCACCTAATAATGGTCCCTCCCTTGTAGTATTCTAGTGAAGACAGTGAATTAATTTATGTTAAATGGTTAGGAAAGTATATGAAACAGAGTGAATGTTATGTAAATGCTACCTAGTGTTTACTTTACTGTTTTAAAACTGCATAAGAAAAAAAGCACGAGAGTATATACCAAATGTTATCTTTGGGTAAAAGTATGTTTTATTTTTGCCTCCTGTGTGTGTGTGTATTTTTTTTTCCTATAGTGAACACTGATTATTTTGTCATAAAGTTATTTTTAATTAAGATTTTTCAATTGAGTTTCAAAGAAGCAAACCATGCATTTGAAGTTTCTACCTCCACCTCTCTCCATCAAGCCTTAAGATGCATTACCTCTTCCTTTTTATTTCACATACAATTTTAGACTATAGGATTATTCTCTCTTTACAGAAGTAATTATGCAATGGAAGGACATTAACAAATGGTTGTTCAGCCATTGTATAATATAATCACTATGGGATGGGTAATATGCCAGGCCAGCAATGGAGAAGCTCCCCTCATTCTGGATGGGGCCATTGTGTGCAGACCATCTTTGTTGATGCCTTTGATTGCCAGTTATACTTTAAGGAATTTTGTAGTGAAGACCTGGATATGGAGTCAAACCTGTTTAATCTGCTTAATGAAGTTCACATCTTAGATTTCTTAAAATCTCAAATGACCAACCATATGCCAGCCTCATGAATTCTGTCAACCAGGACTTTTAATTGGAACCAAATTGAATTTGACTGCTAGTTCTTTATAGCAAGGTCATGTTCTGTCCATATTCTGCTATCATAGTATTGAAACCCATCAAATCAAGTCAGTATACCCTCTCTAAATGTTGTATGGTATTTCAGCAATGAATTCAGTTAGGAGAGCAGAATGTTACTTTTAAAGAATACTTCAAAATAGTCTTTCATACTTGTGCAGTAATGTAAACATTCAAGGGAATTGATTTTCCATGTTAATATAAATGTGATAAAAAGCCTATGCTTTTTTCTTATTAAACAGTGTAGTTGATTTTGACATTCCGTAACGATGCTGCCATGACTATTGTAATAGTTCATAAACAGCATAACTGTTTGTCCAGAAGTCATCTGGAAGTCATTTAAGAGTGATCGTGAAGCCAAATGCCCTGAATAGAAATTATTTGCTGAGGGCTTTTTCCATGTTAGTTAATGAGGTGTACTTTACAAGATGTGACTGGGTTTGGCAAAACTTGATGTGGTGAATGTTTGACTGTGGTAGAATGCTTGGGGTATTAGGAGAAATCACTTCCCAAGAATACAGAAGAAGTATGTGTAGATATTTACACATTTCCTTATTCTTTCAATAAACTCTGGATCCTACTCTATGCCAGGTGGCGGGTGCTGGGAACACAGACACAAGCATAACCCGTCTTCAGAGTTGACAGACTCTCTAGAGTTGTGCTGTCCAGCACCATAGCCACTAGCCACAGGTGGCTATTATGTTCAGATTTAAGATAAATAAAATTAAATAAGATGGAAAAATTCAGTTCCCTGGTTGAACTAGCCACATTTCAAGTGCTCATATAGCAGCCTATAGCTAGTTGCTACTATATTAGACAGTGCAGATGTAGATCATTTCCATCATTGCAGAAAATTTTATTGGACAACATTGATCTAGAGGGTGAAATGAAACTAACACTTGGTGCATCATGGTGAAGATGTGTGTGCAGGGAGCAGAGGCCTAAAATAGTGTATTTTCTTAAGACTGTAGGATTTGGGAAAGTCTTCCACAATGGCTTCTGCTGAGTGTTGAAGGACATGTAGGAATTAACTGATGAGGGTGGTAGTAAGGGTGTTCTGGGAAGAACTCCATAGCATGTGGAAGGCATGGAGATAGAAAATTTCAGAAGTTTTAAGATGTATAAAGTTGCATCTTGTTATGACAAGACTAAAGGGTACGTATGGAAAAATGTCAGGAGATGAGGCCAGATAATGAAGGGTCATTTTCAGATAAGAAATTTAGACTTGTCCTGAAGGAGTTTAATTTGATATTTGGGTGAGTGATAGGAATGAGACTAGGATTTTGCCCTGAATAACTGGGTGCCATTTGCTGAGACTGGGAACACAGAGAGTTGATCTATTTGGGGCTCAAAGAATTCCATTTGATAAAGACAGGATAGAAAATGGTATGTGTCTAGAGCTTTACAATGAACAGAAGTCCATTCTTATAACTCTGTGAGGAAAGTCAGTTTTACAAAGGTAGAAGTTGGGCTGACAGGGTTAAGGGCCTTACTGGAGTTCACGACCCTGGTATGTTGTTTGGCTAGGACTTGAAGTCAGGCCCCTAGAGCCCAGTTCTTTCTGGAACATGGTGAGTGATATGCATTCTTTCTGGAACACTGTGAGTGATATATATTTGTTCTCCAGAAAATATTCCATCCAACTTTTTCAGTGAAATGTACTTTAGATACTATTGTTGCCAGTTGTTTTATTCTCACATTTTACCTATTTTTTTCTCCTTCTTTTTCTAATCCTGTTCCTTCTGCATATTTAACCTGCTTTTTGAAAGTTTTATTTCATAAATAGCGTTACCCAGTGATTTCTGCTCTCCCCACACCTTTTGGGAATACAGAAACATAGATTCTGGCCCTGAATGCAGTACATGAAAAGTTCTGAAATCTTTGCACTTCACTTTCCTATTCTTTAAAATGGAACTTCTCACAGAACTACTGTAAAGGGAATGTGGGATAATTTATGTAAAACTGATTTCTGACCATAAAGTGCTTTGTTGTTGTGAGAAATTTCACTAATCATTTTAAACATTGCAGCCTTTCTTGAAGTTATTTGAAGGAGAGATGGCTTTGCTTGGGGGTAGAAGTTGGAGTTTCTATTAACAATGTAAAAGGAAACCTAGAATTTTAAGAAAACGTTCACTTAGCGTTGACAGGCTCTGATGCCTGATGTGACGTTGTCAGACATGTTTCTGGCTTTCCGTTAGGTTTGTCGGATTTTGGTATTCATTTGGGAAATGGCTGAAATTTAGAGCTGTGAAAATGATTGAGTTAGAAACAGCAGAAGGAGGCCGGGCGCGGTGGCTCAAGCCTGTAATCCCAGCACTTTGGGAGGCCGAGGCGGGTGGATCACGAGGTCAAGAGATCGAGACCATCCTGGTCAACATGGTGAAACCCCGTCTCTACTAATACAAAAAATTAGCTGGGCATGGTGGCGCGTGCCTGTAATCCCAGCTACTCAGGAGGCTGAGGCAGGAGAATTGCCTGAACCCAGGAGGCGGAGATTGCGGTGAGCCGAGATCGCGCCATTGCGCTCCAGCCTGGGTATCAAGAGTGAAACTCCGTCTCAAAAAAAAAAAAAAAAAAAAAAAGAAACAGCAGAAGGAACATCCAGCTAATTTTCCATAGGCTGTCACTAAAAAAAATTGCTGTGGCTGTTACTTTGATGTGGCAACAGCAATAGAAGCCATTGCCAGCTTTTGGCACTTGGACAGTTATTGTTTAATGCACAGTATATGACTAGGATAATTCCAGTCATTTCAAAACATGATTTGACTTTGGAAGACTTCACAATGCTAAAGTGAAACTTAGGTCTCTTCACAAGACCTAAAGTGAAACTTAGGTCTCTGAATGCTAATTGAAGATTACCTGTCATTTTGTTTCATCTGTAGGATAGTTAATTCTAAATGGAGTTACTACTTTACAGAAGGGGACTAGTAAATAATTTAAGCAGAAAGGTTTAAAATCAAATAAAAACAGGGGTGGGTCAAATTAAGTAGTTTTAAATAATTGAATTACATATTTATACACATACACATATATGTCAAATACAGCTATTCAATCCCATGACAATAACATATACAAACATATTTAAAAACTTTCTGCACATACATCTATATAATATTCTGTACCAAAAAATTTCAGACTTTCAAAATATTGCAAGCATAATTTTTCATATACCCTTCACTCTGATTCTCCAAATGTTAATTTTCTCTCCACACACATGTAAAATATGTGTATACTTTTTTCAGAACCATTTGAGAGTAAGTTGTACATAAATCTTTAAATATTGTAGTGTTTAGTACAAAAACACAAGGATATTCTCCTGAATAACCACAGGACAATTGTCAAACTCAGAAAACTAGCTTTGATATATATTGTCATCTGATCTATAATTCTTACTCAAATTTCAACAGCTGTCCCACTGATATCCTTTAGAGAAAAAGAAAAAAAAATTCTGGTCCAGGATATTATCGAGAATAATAAATTATATCTGGTTCCTGTGTTTCAGTAATTCATTTTAAATTTCTAAAACTATTTTTTCATAGTCCCTACCTAAGCTAATGCTAAAACTTAATTATGTGCTAAAAATATATTCTACCAGATTTAATGCTCATGAGACCCCTATGAGGAGTTTATTATTACTTATTTATGATGATGACTTGGAGGCTTTAGAGAGGTGGAAAACTGTGCTCATGGAGTCAAAGCATAACCAGGAATTGAATCTATGTAAATCTGATTCAAGTCATTGCTCTTAATTTCTAAGCTATAATGTTGCCTCAAAAGGCACAGAACTGGAGGGAAGCTAAATGGACCATCCACTCACTATTACCTGCAACTCTAAGTAGGTTAACATCTAACTGTCAAGGGTGATCAGCTACCCAATATTTCCTGTAGTAAGTTTACTGAACAAATTTGTAAACAAGGAGCTCTCCCTAGAATAAAGTTTCCTTATCTAGCCATACCATTTTGCAGATGAGAATGTCAAGATCCAATAGTAGATAAGTGGTTTGTTAGTATGTAACTGAGCCAGAATTAGATCTTACAGAGTTCAATGCCATCTCTTCTATTTCTTACCAGTTTTTATATCTCTGAGATGTGTAGTCTCAAGCCTTTCTGGGTTGTTCAGAGCTGTAGAAAGTAGCTATTGTTCTCTTCTAATAAGGAATTTCCTTTGCTTCCAAACTAAAGTTTGACTCACTTAATGTTTACTCCCTTGATGCAGCCTTCTCAGATAAGCTGTATTGACTGCAGTAATTTCCCAGAAAAAGCAAAATAGTTCCTCAGTTGCAGTGATATTTCATAGTTAAAAATATTATCTTCTTTGGAAGCATTCTCTTGTTCCACTTTGCAGCCCTCTGGTAGGATGATTTGGTAGCAAAGATCACCACCCTTACTGTTGGGAAGCACATACGGAACTCATATAGGAGTGTTACTTAATCTTACTCAAGCCATTCCCTATAGTGTGTCATTTGGGGAGCTCTCAGAGTAGAGATTAAGGGTGAAAACAGAAATTGTAAGGGAGCTTGTACTAATATGCTGTATAGACCCTTCTACGAAACATTATTTTGTTTTGTTTTGACTCATAAATCTCTGTGAGCTATCATTATTCCCATTTTGCTGATTGGGGAGCCCAAGTTTTTCATCAGAGAGGTTAAGTAACTTACCCAAGTTTACATAGCTCATTGTAAGGAAGCTGGCTGTCAATCTCAGATCTCACTATGCCCCTGTAGATGTGGAGAGCGTGAGGAAGGACTTGCTAGGCAGTGCATAATAAATTTAACAGACTTTTGTTGGCTGAAGCACTGTGTCCAGTGCTGGATCAAATGGGATTCTTGCCTTCAAGGGAGAGGGATGGTATACTCGTTATGGGAGTTCAAAACAGAAGCAAAATTACTTCTAGCAAGAAGGAATGATGGCATTTCTGGAGAGCCTCGAGGGACAGGAGAAGTTATTCAAGAGGAGTGCGCAAAGATCTGCAGAAGAGCGTGAGCAAAGGTGGGGACGCAGACTGGGATAAGTGGTAAAAATGGTTGGTTTGGTTGCAATTTTGAATTATTGAAAGGACGTTATAGAAAAGAAACCTGGAAAAGAGTTTGGGGCTAGATTAAGACATTTTGGCAAACTGACAGAGTTTAAACTCTTGAGTGACTCTTGAAGTTTTTTTTGAGCTAGGGAATGACTTGTTCAGATATGACCTTCGATAAATGTAGAATCACAACAGAGAGTTTTAAGTTGAGAGAGGTCAGGAAGAAATGAAAATGCCAATGGCAGTAGTCTAGGCGAGAATTATGAGACTCTGAATTAGGGCAGTTGGGAGGCAGGGAGAGGGAGGAGATGTTATGGAAATAGAATCAAGAGAATGTCTTGGTTGGGATGATAGGGGTAACATCATTAACACTGAATTTTAAGATTACCAGGATTCTGGTGGTGCTTTGACAAAATTAGCAACCATGCAGAAAAAGAATTAAATGCTGTTTTTAACCATGTTGAGTTCAGGTGGGATATGGGTAGAGGCATCTAGAAATTCAGGAGTGGAGTCCAGGATAAAAAATGATGGTTATAGCTTATAGAATAGAGTATCGTGGGTATAGATTTGGGAGTCTTTCATTTTGAGGTGATTACTGGAAACATCAGATTGAAAGAGCTTGCCAAGGGAGAGAGGGTAGAAAAAAAGGGAAGAAGGCCAAAGACAACTCCTTGGGAAACATTTGAATCAGGGTGTGGGAAGAAGACCAAGTGCCAGAGGGGCAGCATAACTGGGGCAGAACTCTGCCCCAGGAGCTGTGGGAGGAGAGGTTCTTACAAAGAAATGAGGGATCAACACTGACATGCTGGAGAAAGATGCCCATGACTGGATAGTGAGAAAAGGCCTTGACTTCTTTAAGTATTTTTGGAATCATTTCAGTAAGGTGGTGAGAGTGACTTTTGGGTAAAGAAACTCATCATAAAAACAGGCATTTGGGAACTGCTTGTAGGCACTTTTTGGAGAGTGGCTAAGGCTTAGAATATGTGCTGTATTTGACTGGACTCTATTGGATTTAAGAGACAGAAACCCAGCTGAGGCATATTAGAGGATTTGTTGTTGCATGTAGATAGAACTAGATAGTCCAGAAGTGGAGTTGGCTTCAGATGTTACTGGATCTTGAGGCTTCAAAGCTACAAGAGTTTTCTCATGCTTTCCATTTCTTAGTTTCAGTTGTCTCTACTTTTGTGTTTTGGCTCCTTTCTTTCCTTTGTAAATAGCCTGTCTCCATAGCGTAGGAAATACAACTTTCAGTACATCATTGCATCTAGACACCCAAAATAAATATCTAAAAGTGTTCCTCACCGCTTTCAGCAGAAAACGTCTAGGGAGATCCCGATTGGCCAGACTGACCTCATATGCCTGTCCTGAACCATCACTCTGTTTGGGATGGCATGGTGCAACCTGGGTTTTGAACTCATCCCAGTAGGACTGCTTAGAGTTGAGAAGTTCCCCAAAGGAAGCAGAAGAAAAGAGAAAGGAAAACCTTCTGGGCAGAAAGAAACCATAGTTATTCACAGCCCAATAGAACCTAGGAACTAGGCATACGGTAGGAAACATTTGTTTAGATGGGTCAATCTGAAATGAAGAAAGGATTATTGAAGAATTCCAAGGCCCCAGTTGGGCTTAGATAATATATATTTGTAGTGAAACCAACTAGATCTTTAATTTTGTCCCATAATGCTTTCATAACTCTGGAGATGATGAAAGATGTGATGTACTCAGAATTTGGATTTGATAAATCAGGATTTCATAGGGGACTAGTGGAAATCAGGCAGGAGAATGGAGTGGTTCTGTATTATAGTCCTTGACATGGGATTCCAAAAGTGTAGAGAGGCAAATGAAACCATGGTTTGCTGGTTCATTTGTTATTTTTAATCAATACTGACTATTCTTTGGCTAAATATAGTAGTGACTGTAAGTAAATGAAAATGTGTTTGATTTTCTACTAGCAGGATTCAATTTTCCAGCAAGAAAATAGGATAAGTCATTTCTTTCATACATTGACCACTCTTAGTCAAGCCATGCTTATTCAACACAATAAATATGTGCTTTAGTAGGACCTTTGACTTAGAATTTGTTAATCATTTTTCCCTGTTCACTACCTGTTAGTTTGGATTATATGTATACTTACTTCAAAGATGGTCATTTTAGAGATGCTAGAAATATTTGTATCACAGATACAGTGAGCTTTTTTTAAAAAAAATCATAACTATAAAAATGCTTAATAAAAACTGGACTTTTGAAAAACAATTATAAAATAAGTGGATATATAGTTTTTTAAGTCTGAAAGACTTAATATTTGAAAGATATGGAGCCATTATTCTACCACTGAGGATAACTATGGTTAATATTTTATACATCCTTCCAAACTTTTCTCTGAATATGTGTATATAATTTCTTTTTAAAAATAGAATCTTACTATATTTACCACTTATATGCCATATTATAATATTTACATATTAATACATCTAGTTTTTATCATCATTTAATGAATGCATAGTGCTTTATCATTTGGATGCTTCACGTCTATGTAACAAATCTCTTACTGATCAAGTGTTTGTTTGCTTTGTGGTGTTGTTATAAACAGCAGTTTTAGAAACTTTCTGTCTTTTCAGGCGGGGCCTCACTCTGTCATCCAGGCTGGAGTGCAATCGTGCAATCTCAGCTCACTGCAACCTTGACCTCGCAGGCTCAAGTGATCCTCCCACCTCACCTTCCTGAGTAGCTGACATATGCCACCATGCCCAGCTAATTTTAGTATTTTTTGTAGAGATGGGGTTGCCCTGGCTGGTCTCTAAGCAGTCCTCCTGCCTTGGCCTCCCAAAGTGTTGGGACTACAAGCATAAGTCATTGCACCCAGCTGTGAAACATTCTTATCCTAGCTAGTCTTTGTATATTGGATATACTGTCTATAATTGTGCTGCTTTTATCACAGTGTGGCATGCCAAATTTAGCTCTTCTCCTAAATTATTGTATTACAATTAGATTTAACTGTTTATAGTGGAAAACTCCAAGTAACACTGTCTTTAAACACATCAGGCTTTACTTTATTTACCTGTATATGAAATCTGCAGCCTGGTGACCTGGAGCTACTATGATGCATCACAAAGTTAGCAGAGACGTAGGCCCTGATATTCTGCTCTGTAGTTCTTGGTGTATTCGCTTCCATGTCAAGATCACTAGACAACTGTGTACTGGAGCTTCAGCCATCAAGACCCTATCCTCAGCAGTAGGTAGGATGAAGTAGGGAATAAGGAGGGGCATAATTTCCAGTAGCCAGCTTCCTTTAAGAAGCCATCTTGAACATACTGCACAATGCATCTGTTCACATCTCACTGGCTAGAACTTAATCACATAGCCAAACAGCAGGGGATGCTGGGAAACAGGACCTTTGAGCTGAGCATATTGTTGTCTGGACTAAAATCAGCATTCTATTACTAGGTTAGAAAGGAAGAATAGTTATCATTTAGGCAGTTAAGGTACTTTTGGCAGCAAGTGACAAAGCTCAGTTCAAAGTAAGGAAGTGTATTATCTTACGTGACAAAGTGGTAGAACCATTCCAAGGCTGATTCGTGTAGTTGCTCAGCCACGGCATCAAGAACCCAGGGTCTCTTCTACTTCCCAGTATGCTCTCCCCAGGAGGGGCTGAACCCTCCTGTTGTCACTCTGCGTAGAATATTCAGACAGGATAGCATCTAGGAGAAAAGGGTCATCCTTCTAATGCATTCTCATTTAGGAGTAGAGCTGTCTTTCTCAGAAATCCCCAGTAGACTTCCTTTCACTTCTTTAACCAGAGCTGGGGTCACAGGTCTATCCCTAAATCGGTTACCGGAATGGGACCAGCAGGATGGGTTAAGGCCAGTTGGTATTTACTCATGCAGCTGAGTCATGTGAAAGAGAGGATATTTGAAAAAATATAGGCTCTGCCAGGAAGGTGTGAATGGGTGTTAGGAAGGCAACCAATAGTGTCTGCCAGAGTACCTCTCTATATTCACATTTTATGCATTTTATACAGCCATTTTGAGCCCTTTCTGCCATATGAAGCCTTCTCTGATCTTCCTTTTCCAAATCCCTCTTGCAGTCTCTACCCCTTACCAGTTAGCAGCGTATTTGTGCCTTGTTACTTTGTGCTTCAAGTGTGTCACTGTGTACTTGTCTCCTTAACTCTATTGACTTTTCTCTCAGGAAGGGCAGGGCCTGTTGTCACACTTCTATATGGCCTTGGTGACAGCTACCACATTCTTGAACTTGAAATTGAGGGAGGGGTTAAGATAAAGGATTTCTTCTCATTTTGAATTGATCCATGTAAGAAACCTTATCAGTCTATATAAGAATGGAATTCCATTGAAGTTTATGATTAATGAACTGTCCTTATGTAAAAGAAATGAAATGAGAAATGTCCTGGGAAAACTCAGTACTTCTTTTGCCATACCTATGGTACTTGGCCTATAGTAGAAACTCAATAAATATTTGTTGGTTGACGTTAGCTATACATTTTTTTAAAGCTGTAACATACTATTTCCTCACATGGGTGGATATTGCATGTGTTTATTGCCGAGGGTAAATGACTAGGTTGTCAGGATAACTTTGCTCCGGAAATGTAACTGTTGCCTGGGTTTTTATTGATTTACCTATAAAATAAAGTCTTCCATGGGTTCTTACAAGAAGTGGGAGAACCAAAGGCCAATTTGGTACAGGTTGAATTGAATATAAATTTCTTCAGTAGGTAGAAGATTTCTAGATGGCCCGTAAACCAAGTTTAAGCAGAAACGTATTTATTTTTTGTTAAGCATTACTGCTTTCGTTGTGCGTTTAAATAGGAATATATAATATGAAAATATATGTGAAAAAATTTCTCCCTTCTTGGCAAAGGAAAGCTATCCTAAAACCTTGAGAATTTCCATAATAAGGGTTTCTTAATTCATGTATATTCTTAAAACATATAAAATTTTTACATATACTTTCATAAGAGTTAATGAAGATGCAAAAGTCTTCCCTAGTATGTGAAGAAATAGGTAGTACATCGTTAGTTGATACAGGACTATTCTGATATGCTCTATCAAATGAGGTTTACACTGATAGCAAGAATGTTGAAGCAGAGCTATAAAGGATGCTGCTAGTTGTTAGCCCTCTTTATTCACTAAGAAAGTAACCACATCGTCTGGTCCTTTTGAAGTCAATGGTAGAAAATAACACAAAACAAGCTAGGCGCAGTGGCTCCCGCCTGTAATCCCAGCACTTTGAGAAGCCAAGGCAGGTGGATCATTTGAGGTCAAGAGTTCAAGACCAACCTGACCAAGATGATGAAACTCTTGTCTCTACTAAAAATACAAAACTTAGCTGGGCATGGTGGTGGGCATCTGTAATCCCAGATACTCAGGAGGCGAGACAAGGGAATTGCTTGAACCCAGGAGGTAGAGGTTGCAGTGAGCTGAGATTGCACCACTGCACATCAGCCTGGGCAACAGAGTGAGACTCCTTCTCAAAAAAAGAGAGAATGACACAAAATAACACTGTTCTGTTTCCAGGATTTATATTAGTTTATTCCAGGGATTTACATTATTTAGGTGCAGTAGGTTTTGAGGAAGGCATGTAGGAAATAGGGTCACATTTCTTATCTGTTAAAAAAGGAAAACCAAAAAACAAGAGGAGTGTGGGGTGATAAACTTGCTTGGATAGGGTGGTTTTGAGGGCCAATAGGTTGAGTATCCTTTATTTGAAATGCTTGGGACCAGAAGCGTTTAGGATTTCAGATTTTAGAATATTTCCATTGCTTGAGCATCCTAAATCTGAATCTCTGAAATTCAAAATACCCAAAGAAATTTTCTTTGGGTGTCATGCATGTCTGCACTCCAAAAGCTTCAAATTTTGGAGCATTTCAGATTTTGCATTTTCAGATTAGGGATGTTCAACCTGTATAATAATGGGATAACAAAAATGAAAAGTATTACACACGATAGTTTTTTCTTATGTATATTGATACCAAATGCCCCTACATGGGAACCAGTTTATGTCTTTCAGTCTTTCTCACAGGAGCCAACATAGTGCTGAACACATAGTCCACCCTTGACATATTAATAAACATATGGCTCAGGACTTTAAGAAGTATATATTTTGCTTTTTAAAACAGTTGCCAACTGGGCACAGTGATAATCCTAGCATTTTTGGGAGGCCGAGGCGGGTGGATCACCTGAGGTCAGGAGTTTGAGACCAGCCTGGCCAACATGGTGAAACCTCATCTCTACTAAAAATACAAAAGTTAATCTGAGCATGGTGGTGGGTACCTGTAATCCCAGCTACTAGGGAGGCTGAGGCAGGAGAAACATTTGAATCTGGGAGGTGGAGGTTGCAGTGAGCTGAGATGGTGCCACTGCACTCCAGCCTGGGTGACAGACAGAAGGAGACTGTCTCAAAAAGAAAAAAAAAACACAGTTGCCAGAATTTTGGATCTTGCTGATTTCAAGTTACATTTAATAAAAGAATGTCACTCGCCTCCTGTTAAATGCTTTCCTGTGGCTATACTAGGCCGGTTCAGTTTTGAACTAGCAATGCCTTCTCTGGAGGCAGTGTCATGGGTCAGTGGTTGTGCCTAGTGTACTTTATACATACATGGCACTGCAGTGATCCACTCACTTGAGGGAATAGAATAGCATCCCAGGAGAAGCAGCCTGGCTATGTTTGGGTACCACCTGTGATACTTCCTCTGTGTGGCTTCAAAAAGTAGGTATAGAAAGAAACAAGGAAGGCCAGGCATGGTGACTCAGACTCATGCCTGTAATCCCAGGACTTTGGCAGGCTGTGGTGGGTGGATTACCTGAGGTCAGGAGTTCAAGACCAGCCTGACCAACATGGTGAAAACCCAGTCTCTATTGAAAATACAAAATTGGCCAAATGTGGTGGTGCATGCCTGTAATCCCAGTTATTTGGGAGGGTGAGGCTGGAGGAGAATCCCTTGAACCCAGAAGGTGGAGGTTGCAGTGAGCCAAGATCACACCATTGCACTCCAGCCTAGGCAACAAGAGCAAAACTCCGTCAAGAAAGAGAGAGACAGAGAGAGAGAGAGAGAGAGACAGACAGAGACACAGAGAGAAGGAGAGGAAGGGGAAAAAACATTGCTGAGGGGTAGATAAATGCTGCTCAGAAGGGAATGGTGGTGCTCGAAGTACTTTTCAGGTAGGACTTGATGGGAGCATAACGCCAGGCCATCTGGTAACCACCTCTGCAAAGGGAAGGCAGGCACATGAGTGAATGGGAGGCTGTGGTCACTCTCTTCTGGTTTTATCATCTAGTCTCCAACCTCTCCATAAGGGGAAGGGGAAATTGCCATTAATAAGAAAGCATTCTAGACTGGGTGTGGTGGCTCATGCCTGTAATCCCAGCACTTTGGGGGGCCAAGGTAGGTGGATCACCTGAGGTCGGGAGTTCGCAACCAACCTTACCAACATGGAGAAACCCTGCCTCTACTAAAACTATAAAATTAGCCAGGCGTGGTGGCACATGCCTGTAATCCCAGCTACGCAGGAAACTGAGGCAGGCGAATTGCTTGTACCTGGGAGGCGGAGGTTGCGGTGAGTTGAGATCGCACCATTGCACTCTGGCCTGGGCAACAAGAGCAAAAACTCTGTCTCATAAATAAATAAATAAATAAATAAATAAGAAAGCACTCTATTAATAATTTGTGTGCAAAGCGTGGTTCATGCTTACTGCCACAGTTGCTGTAGCCTCCCTCCTCTTTCTCTGCCCAACGTCTCCTCACAACAGCTGCTGAAAGCCACTGACTCCTCATGTGCTCTCCTCGCTGCTCAGTCCATATGTCTAATCAGTGTATATATGGTATTTCTTACTTCACTAATTCTTGGCTAGAATTCTAGCCAAATGGCTACAATGAAGTTTCTGTAATAGACCACAAGAAACCTAAGTCCCAGCATTTCTCAGAGAAATAATATCAGTTGGTATATTCTCTCTTTCACACTCGCCTCTCTTATTTTCTAAGTTGCTCCCCAAGTGAAGAAACTCTAGTGTAGCTCAGGGCATTTCATGAAGGAATTAACTTTGACCCAGGTTACCATCTGAAATGTGGCCTAGTCCTTCACACACACCCTTGACCAGTGCCCCATATTTAGCCAGTGAAGTTCCTGCTTTTTCCCCCTGCTGGAAGGGAGAGCAGAGGGAAAATTTCAGGTCATACATGCATCACGAGTCAAGGATATTATTGAAAACTCTTGTTTTCCAAAAAGCTTCCCCTGGAAGGAGACCCCAGTGTCAATCCATGGTCTTTATGAATAATAAATGCACACAAAACAGATTCATAGAGACATTACACACTGAGCCACTTGTATGCCGCTTCCTGGAATGGTTCCAAATCCAGTGGGAAAGCGGAAGTCTAGAGGATTGCTTTTTCCCTCTCCTCTGCCCTTTCTCTTTCTCTCCATTCTTTGTGTTTGCTCTCTTTGCTTCTGGGACTGTTGTAGCAAACAGAATAAATGGGAGTTGCCTTGAGGTAAACGGTGTCCCCTGTGAAATCCTGCTCAACTTGTTTTAATTCTCTGCCATCATGTGCACACCACAGCATGTATTGAGATACCTCTGTGAACCAGTGGACTGATGGTCCCATGTTTAAAGTCCCTCCTCACCTTTCCTTTAGAAAATATACTTCCAGCATATGTCGAGAAAGAAAATGTTTGCCCTGGCACTTGACACTCTAGCCACATAGTTCTTTCCTGTTAGGAGAGTGAGGGAGAAGAAATGAAATAGGAAAAGCTGCAGAAAAGGGAAGATAATCAGGAAGCTTTCTCACCCTTTAAGTAGTAATATTAGCTTTGCGAATCCAGTGTCTTACATTGGGGCTTAGTGGAGACATTACAGCAAATACCAAGTGTCTTCCTTATGTAAGGGGTCATACAAGGGAATACAGAATAAGTATGACCTAGTCACTGCTCATGAGGGACATATAAGATCACTGAAGAAGATCAGAGAAGTACAAAGGAACTAGAGGCAGACTAAGATGCACCCAATGAGACAACTTTGTCTAAGCTACCTGTGGAATCAAAGGACGGTGATATCGTAATGGGTTCATCCCAGTGATAGTGTACCCTACTTGGACAACTTGAACAAGGCTTCAGTTGGCAGAGGAGAGTTGAGGGTATTTCAGGTGAAGGAGATGGTGTGAGTAAAAAGTCAGAGGTGGCAACGCATGGTGTGTTTGGACGTAGTAACTGTGCTAAGTTGCAGCAGGGGAATAAAGCCTTTGGGAAAATGCTCAGAATTGTGCTTTTTCAGATTAAGTGGTTTGAGGCAGGAATCTTGTGGAAGTTCATGGCAGTAGTCCAGGAGGAAAAAAACTCAGGCGATTACAGGAAGACTCAAAGAGTGGATGAATTGAAACCTTGCAGAGAGACGCTCTCTGTGGTCTTTGGAAACAACATAGAAGGGAAAGAACTGATGCCTGGGACTGTCCACCTTTGCAAACAGAAAACCATACTACTTTCACTGTTATTTTTTCACCCTAATTATTTTTTTCTTTCGTATTTCATAGCCTTTGGAAATTAGTTAAAGAATATTGTTTGTGGGACAAAAAGAAAAATAGAAATAACATGATTTATTCAATGAAGAAGGTTTTCTGGGGGCAGCCAATAGATACTGAAGTAGTGAGAAGCTAAGAAAACTGTTGGCTATATAGCACAGAAGTGCAAACCCAGGCATGGAATGGAAAGTCTTTGCTAACAGAGGGCCAAATTCCTCCTCAGGATTAGCCACCTCTTTTTCCTCCAGAGTTGCCTAAAAAATAAAAATAAAAAACACAGCAGAGAATGCTATATACCCTTAATCAAGACTTAGTGAGTTTAAGGCATGCCTTACCTTTGGGCACTCAGGGAATCCCATTCTCAGCCCCTCTCACTGGTCATCTTTGGCTGTGGGAAGGATGGCACTGTGGGTCTGTTGGGAATTTCTCTGTAATTGCAGTTCTGAGTCCCTAATGCATACACTCTCCTTGCTAGATTTATTCTGCTGGGTGACAGCTATTGATACTCAGACAAGGCTATTAACTTGCCCAAGTCCACTCTGCCCCACCTTTATTGAGAATTATTTCCTAATCTCTTGGTGACACACTAGAGGCTTTGCTGTACAGGTAGAAGTGGGTAAGTATTTCAGCCAGCCGGGCAAGAGAACTTGAATGCTGGCTCCTCCATATACTAGCCATGTGACTTATGCCAAGTCACCTAACCACTTAGGGACTCAGAGAAGCAGGGCTGTTGTCTCTAGATGATTAAAATGAAAAATGTTTGTGTACCATCTGTCCTGTCACAGTGTCTGCAACTACTGTGGGCTTATGGTTTTTTTTCTTCCAAAGAATTTGGGATTTTGTTCCTACCCCTGCTATTTATTTACTTTGCTTGTTTCTGAATCTGAGCTTTTAGACATGAAGCATCCCTGAGGTTTACTCTAAGAAATACTAGCTCATAAAATAAGCAACATGTAAAGAGCTTCTGGAGGGTGCAATTACTGAAGCTGCAGAGCTTTTACCAAGCTGCTGTGCTTGTTATTCATTAACACAGCAGCTTGGTAAACTTAGGTAGATACATTCCTGAAGGCTCCACAGGATATGTTTACTCTAGTAACAAACTAAGTAATCAAAGTAGTGTGTCCTCTTGCACGGCATTATCACTGCCCACCATATACTAGTAGTGTTTATTTCTCTAGATCGTTGGCTTGTATTTCAGGATAAGCCTCATGCAGAGCTCATTTTATCATTTATGTTAAAGATAAGTAGAGAAGAAAGAGAATGCTTTTTGAAGTTAGGTTACTTTAGTTTTCTCATGGTTTATAAAAGGGGTAGAGATTTGGGAAAAGGAAGCAAATATTTTGGCTAATGTGGTCAAACACTCTTTTCTGTTGACAAGTTAAGATAATCAGGTGTTCTGCATTTTGCCACTTTCCTTTGTTATTTTATTAAGTACTTTTTTTTTTATGAGCTCAGCACAATAGGCAGAACTCAAGGAAAGCCCATAGATACAAAGACATTCAAGACTAATATTAGAGACAAAAGAATAATAAGAATCCTCTAACAGCTTTAGTCTGTTTGTAGTGTTTCTTTTTTGGAGGAATCTAGCTTTTTAACACTTGGAGGAGCAGTCACAGGACTATCTGAGGCCCTGGGGGAAAGATGGCTACTGCCTCTTATGGCTCTTATGGTGCAATTTGATCTTTTAAAATGTGACCTTTTAAACACTTTGTATTACGGCTGTGAGCATTATCAGTTGAATTTAACGAGTGACTAGAGTGTAGAAAACCCTTTGAGATTGCCTGTACCAAGCTTGCACCAAGGTAGACCTGGGGATGCTATGGCATCCGAATGGTGAGTATTTTCGAGGAGAGGCTTCTGAGAAAGCAGTTTCTGGCTAATGAATTGGCATGCTGGTGGGTGGTAACAGAAGTTTGAGATCCACGCCCTGTTCTTGAAGGTATTTGTACTTGGCCTGCAGGACTAATACAAGAAACAACCAGTACACGGTAGCTTGTGACCAAGTTTAATTATGAGCTCTAAGTGTTCATGCATAGGGCATGTTTATAAGAACTGAAGCTTTCAACAGAAGCAGCACTGCAGTTGGGTGTTTAAGGGGGTACAGATGAGGTTGTTAGGTGAAGCATTTAAAAGATGTAGTGATTTGAGAGGCCAAGGCGGGCGGATCATTTGAGGTCAGGAGTTCGAAACCAGCCTGGCCAACATGGTGAAACCCCATCTCTACTAAAAATACAAAAATTAGCTGGGCGTGGTGGTGGGCACCTATCATGCCAGCTACTTGAAAGGCTGAGGCAGGAGAATCCAGCAGTTGGAGGCTGCAGTGAGCCTAGATTGCACCACTGCACTCCAGCCTGGGCAACAGAGTGAGACTCCATCAAATGAATGAATGAATGAATGAATGATGTGGTGGTAAAGCTGGCTAGTCTAGAACCAAGAGGATTTGCCAAAGAAATATTTTAAAATGGAAGCAACTGAAGAGGACTTAAAACCATCTTCTTCAGTCCCTTGTTTTACTTCTGGCAAGCCCTGGGAGCTGAATGGGCACAAGGCTGACGGGACAAAGCAAGCTGCTGTGAGCCAGGATTATGGGAAACCTTGAAAGGTAATGCAGTGTAGAATTTAGGTGCTTGGATGCCTTGTGAGAAACGAAGTGCATGGTGGGAGGACTTTTTAGGAAGAATTTAGTTTAGGAGCATGAACGGTGCCAAATTTGTGGTATTGCCTGAGAATCCAGCATTGTTATTCTTGCCATTGAAGAAATAATTCTTCATACTTACCCCTTTGGTTTCTTGGTCTTTTGGCTGTTCGCTTTCTTGTCTCCTTCCCGTCCCCCCATCTTCAGTGCAATCGTCTCTATGTTAATGCTAGGTAAGGATTACACTTCCCAGGGCAATTTGCATTTTATTAATAACTGGAACACCATTTCAAGAGAAAACAATGCATCTAAAAGAGCTTCGGGCCACAGTGACTTCAGATTTTAAGGCTGGTAAAGTATCTTTCATGTATCCCTAAAATCAGGATATATAAGTGGAACAGATTAGAAGGGGGGGAACTTAAAGATGTTGTATGTCTGGCACTTAGTAAGTACTTATATTTTTAAATGAATGAATTAAACTTTGTAGTGAATGAATGAATTGATGAATAAGACTCAGGGGTGCAGGGTTTTTAGGGAGGGAATAGGAAGAATAGTGGAATTACATCCCTTTTAAAGGAGGGATTATCAATGTTAAGTTTTATAAATTTTTAAAATTAAAAAATTTAATTATAAATTTTAACAGAGGAATTTTAAAGGAGGACTTGGTGACTATGTGGTGCCAAGATGTGTGGAAGAGAACTTTAAAATATGTATACATAGTTACAGAATCTAGCTGTTAGGAGAGTGTCCCTGACAGAACCAGGACCCAGAATAGTTCTGTCTTTGATCATATGAACACAGAACCATCATTTTTGAGTACACATTTGAAAACATTTCTTCACTTCACCTGTCTACAAGTTAACTTATGTGAATCACTGCCCTGCTTCCTGATTCTTCTCCCTGATGTCCTCTGTTCAACTTTTTCTTCTGTTTCTCTATGCCCAGAGAAATGGGAGGAAAAGTAGGGCTCTGTATGAATTGGGTACCCAGATTTCTTACAAAAGGATCCGAAGAATTCTTATCCTTTCCTTATTCTACTCTTATCACCACTTTGAATTTGTCATGTCAAAATTTCTTTAGGAAAACCTGTTTATTTCAGAAAAAAAAGATACAGGCCATTGTTTAGAAAGTTATGCTTGCAATGACTCACACTTTTTGCCTCTCTTTTGCATGGGATATGCTGCCCTTAGTTATGCAGAGATAACAGGCTGACTTGCCTCCCAAAAGCATTCTTCCTTGACAGACTGGTTTGCTCTAATCTGTATAAACACTCTTGCCTGCTGACCAGTAGTCTTGTATTTATGAGGCCCTTAGAAAACACTGCAAGCTGCAGAGTGACCATGAATAGCAAACTTAATTTGGTTTAATGTGTTTTGGCTTGCTTGACCTCACCAGAATAAAAATGTGCCTGCTTAAATTATTGTATTGGGACTTAAAAAAAATTCTAGAGACATTTATCTCATTGGAAGACTCTCAGGATCATTTTACCAAGGGTTTAAGTCCATGTTTAATGTCAGATAGACTTGAAATGTTTAACGTAGAGCTTTAATCACAGAGTAGGTTTTTGTAAGTTCTGATTTTAAGTCTGAGTGACTATTTTTTTCTTACTGCTTTTTTTTTTTTTTCTAGACAATTGGCTGGCAACGACCTTTCTTTTATCCACCCAAAGGCCTTGTCTGGGTTGAAAGAACTCAAAGTTCTGTAAGTAATGCAATTTTAGAGTTTCACAGCTGGCTGTGTATTTTCTTTCTGCATAGTCAACATGCTTGGAACTAGGTGAAGCACAGTTTCTTTTAGTTCAGGATTAAAAGATTTAAGAAGTGGCCAGTGGGTAGTGTAGGAGGCTAGAGGTTGATTTAGGCAACCCTGCGTCTGGATAACAAAAGGTAAAACCTAAATAATAGGCTTTCTGACCTCCAGTATACTACAGTTGAATGTTAGGCTTTTTGGGTGGCTAATGCATTGAATCAAACCCATACTTAAGTTTTACTGGTAGGGTTTTGTTTCTACTTATTTTATAGCAATAAGAATTTTGAATTACCTGACCCTAAAAAGGAAAAAGGCTTACAAGTGCTCCAAATGTTAAAATAAATTTAGAGCTAAAGGGCATTCACATGCCTACAATTTATATTGCCAGTGAAGGATGAGGAAATAAATTCCTGGCAGTGGTCAGGAGCCTGGAGTGTGGCAGATTAGGAAACAGGTGAACTGACTGCCCCTACTTCTGCCACTACCGTGCTGGATGACCTTCAGCAGGTCATTAGACCTCTCTGGTTCAGTGAGCTAGGTGGGACCTTTACCTCTTCCATTCTGTGGTTATGATTCATGTCAGGCAGTCATTTTATTAATGTGACAGGAATGGCTTTAGGCAAAAAATCAAAAGGATTTCATTTTCAGTATGGATCTATGCCTTTATTCGGCAGGCCCTAACTAGTAGATGATCAAAGCTCTGTTTCTCTTCTGGTCCCACATGCATTGAGGACATTGCTGCTGTTCTTAAGAGCTTGGGATCTGCCATCTGCTTGGCAAAATTGGCTTTACCTGATGCCCATGTTGCTGGGCTCTGCTTTATTCCAATTTGAAAAGGCATTAGGAATTCCTGCGGATTTGCTTATTATACCTCCCAGTTAACTTGTTATAGCTTCTAATTAACATTAACTAATGGTACCCAGGGTGATGTACATTAACTAGAGTGCCTTAATTACCAGGAACAAAACCACCCTTGGAAATGTGGATTACCCAGCAAGTCTGTGTTCTAGCATGGCTTGGGATAGCAGTATAGATTTCCCTTCTGGCTTTACAGCAAGTGCTCCTTGAAGTTTTGCAATTCTCTTGTCTTAGATGCTTTCTACCTCTACCTCCCCATTTTCCCTTTGGAAATATTTTTTGGAAAACAAAAAAAGGCTTTGAGGTTTTCTAAGAAAAAATGGTAACAATTACTTGTTATTCACTAACCAAAAATTTCTTTCAGAACGCTCCAGAACAATCAGTTGAAAACAGTACCCAGTGAAGCCATTCGAGGGCTGAGTGCTTTGCAATCTTTGTAAGTAACTTCTTGGTTTCCTGCATTTTTGACTTACCAAGAGACTACTCTGGCTGTTAAAGGTGTAAAGAACTGGAATCCTAAGGAAAGAAGAGATTTATCCTTTCATCCCAGATAAAAAGAGAGATAGCTAGTCAGTATTATCAAAATGTCCTTTGGTGAAGGAGAAGGAGGTTCTGTTTACCTTTTCTCTTGTCTTAAAGGCTGAGAGAAAGCTACTAGGTATTCACTGCTGAGTGTACTTCCATGAACTTGTGCACAGCTGGTGATCAGCACCTCTTTGGAACCAGTTATGTGTGTACAGAAGTTTTCGTGTCTTGTGCCTTGACTGTCAAGAAACAGCCACAAAGAGGTTTCTGTTTCACATGGTAATGGTAATCAGAACAAATTGATTATAATTCCTCAATTTGGTGAAGAGAACTTCCCGGAAAAAATGAAAAAGTATTCTTCAAAACAAGGAACTTCATTAGCTTCTACTAGAATAGTGAATACAAATTTGCATTGCCTCACTTCATGTCCTAAATACCAAATACAATGGAACTCTGGGGCGAAGTTTCTGTAAGTGTGGTAGTTTGACCACGCTTTGCAACAGACTCACTAGGGGAAGATTGCTAAAATGCAGATCCCTAGGCTGTATTCTAGAAGTAATGCTGTTTTCTTTTTAAAGGTAGAATTCAGAAGTCTAATTTTAAATAATCTCCCTAGAAGCACTCTGAATAAAAAATGTTAATAGTTAATCCCGCTATGCGTGCTGGTATAAAATTGCATTTTAGCGACATCACATATTTGTATACTAATCTGTCTCTTAGATTTTGTATTATACTTTGAAATAACTGCAAATAGTAGGAAATGCACACAAGTTGGAAAACAGGATGAAAATGACCAAGCTGCTTGTCCCATCAATTTGCTAACATAAAGCCGTTTTTAACTACACCAAAGAGACATCCCTGCAAATTATAAAGTATGGATTACCATTTGATTTTAGATTAGATATTCTAGTAGTTAATGAGCAATGAATGTGAAACTAAAAATATATACTACTAATAAAAATACATGCTGTAAAATTAAACTTTAAACTGTATCTAACCCATAAACAAGGAGTATCCAGGGTGTTGGCCATTTAGTTCCTGGTTTAAAAGGAAGTTTAATTTAAGGTGTTCTGTATTAAATAGCTCCCTTCACTAAAATGGTAAGTTAGGAATATAAGGATTTTTCACCACAGCTAATTGGGAAGGTTCTGAGAAGACTTTAAAATTGAATCAGTGGGAGCTGGGCATGGTGGCTCACGCCTGTAATCCCAGCACTGTGGGAGGCCAAGGCGGGCAGATCACCATGGTCAGGAGTTAGAGACTAGCTTGGCCAATATAGTGAAACCCTGTCTCTACACACACACACACACACACACACACACACACACACACACACACAATGAATCAATGGGAATGAGAATGAGTTCCCTTATAGAAATGTTACTTGGCTGACTTCACACACTCTCTCACCTCAGATGGATGTACACAGGGGGAGTCATCTGACCTCTCTTGGACCTGAATTCATCAGGCATTTTAAATAGTTCTTATTTTCTTTTGCTTCTTAAGAATTTATTTTACTTCAAGACTTTCATATTGAATTGTCATTTTGCAAGATTTAATAATCAAAATACTCAATTATTTTGTCTAGTTTACAGGCTAAAAAAGAGAAGACTAAAATCTCATTTGCAACTTTAGAACAGAAAAATTACCCAGAAAACATACAAATATTCTCTCTAATTTGTGGTCAATAAGTACATTAAAGTACGAGAGACATTTATTGGTAATGTAGATGATTTAAAGGAGTATTTTTCACAGAAATCGTAGGTTTCACTCTCATGTTTTAAAAAAAAGCATACTGTGCTTATTTATCATTCATGGAGAAAATTGCTTAGTTTAAATTATCTCCAAAATTGGGATGAGTATATAGAGTGGAGGTAAAACAAACTTTTTTTAAAGGCATTGGGATGTTTTCATAGATAGCAGGAACACAAGGTACTGCTATGTGTCTGGCCTGTTTTATTTAAGAAGGAAATGTTCATGCGTTTGTTAGCAGAGTGGGTGCAGTGGTGAAGTTAGATACAATTGAAGTTTTGTCATGGTGTAAAACAGTCTTATCAGCACTTGAGTCATTTTGAAAATCTGTTCTTCAGATCTGAATTACATGAAAGATTTCATTGTGGTTTTGAATAGTGCTTAAAAGAAGCAAAGTTCATTAGGGATTGAAATTGACCACAAGTGGTTTGATGCAAGTGTATGTTTGATAATGACTTATAAAATCAGAAAGCCAATTGTTGATACTAATAAAAAGCTTGCATAATTGCCTCCCATAAAGCCGAAAAGACTAAAGCATTACCTTAGCGGGCTATTAAAGTGACATGTCATAATTATCTCCACTAGAAATTTTTTAACATCAGATTACATTTTTATTGAACGTTAAAAGATCTCAAAGATTAAATTTCCTAGGTTTTTCTCAGTTTTAAAATATATTCACAACATTTACATTATTGGTAAGTTAGAACAGAGAGAAAGGAGATCTTTTGATTATACAGGTGTTTATTGATAACAAAGACTTTCAACAGTTAAATATCTGCAATTAATACTATTTTGTTACTGTAGTTTGTTTAGACAAGAAATTTAAAAACACGTGACTCTCAGGTAATTGTAAAATAGCCTTTTGAGAATAGGGAATAGAAGCATGTTTTCCAGACAAAAATAACAAAGAAATTGAGTGGATGTCATTCACTGTTTAACAATAAAACTGTGCCTACATAAAGCAGTAGTTTATCTCTTACCACATGGAGTTTAAATCGTAAAATACCTTGAATAAACCCTCATACTCTTTCCACTTTGTGAGATATCTGATGCTTTTCGGCATTTACTTAAAAAATTATAGTATTTTCTTCATCTATTAGTTAGGATGAATACTAATAGCATAGGTCATTGCTACAAAGCCACACTGAAACAGTGCTCTGAAGCACTGGTCTCAGTATAAGTACAGACTCTTCACTTTTATGGGTGCCTTACCACACCCACATATGAATTAAGGGATAAGGATTAACCATTTCAGTCACCACAAATCGTTTTTCTCATTAAACCTCTTATTTAAGAGTTTCATTTTTCCATACTTCTTTAATCCCTACTTAGGTGTGACTTCAAAATTTTTGGAAATTTTTAGTACAGAGAAAATTGTGTCCGTGCTTTTATTGTTGTATTATGCTATTTTATTATTGTACTTAATGCTGTTTTGTATAGACGATAGTTTCATTACTGTCTTAGCTCAAAACTCACCTAGTTTTCTAGAAATAAGTTAAGGCCATCCTTTTTCTTTGATGACACAGAATTCAAAGGAGTTTAAAGGTTGTATAAGGTACTGAATTTATATTAAAAAGGTACTGACAACTTTACTTATTATAGTATTTTCTGTATCAATGGAGGTATTGTAGATATTTGGAGGTGCATTGCATACTATTATATTGAATATGAATATACATTATCATCAATATGATAAATAATTTAAACTTTTCAACTGCAGTAACACTAAGGAACTTCAATTTGTAACGAAAATGCAACCCCAACCCCTTACCTGGCCTATAGAGACTCATGGAATGTGGACCCTGTTCGCATCCCCAGCTGTCTCCTTGGGCCCTCTACTCCCCTACTCCTGCGTTTTAATCACTCTTGTTTTCTGGGAGTTGCTGGATCATACCAAGTTGGTTTCTCCTACTGGGTCTCTGCCCTGCCTCTTTTCTTTGCCTAAAACACTCCTTGCCCAGCTCCTGTTTCGACTCATTCTTGTTTATTCTTTAGGTCTCACTTTAAATGTCACCTTCTGAGAATGATGGTTTCCAGGTTCATCCATGTCCCTACAAAGGACACGAACTCATCGTTTTTTATGGTTGCATAGTATTCCATGGTGTATATGTGCCACATTTTCCCTGTCCAATCTATAATCAATGGACACAGGGAGGGGAGCATCACACACTGGGGTCTGTCAAGGGGAAATAGGGGAGGGACAGCAGGGAGTGGGGAGTTGGGGAGAGATTGCATGGGGAGAAATGCCAGATATAGGTGATGGGGAGGAAGGCAGCAAATCACACTGCCATGTGTGTACCTATGCCCCAAAACCTAAATTGCAATAAAAAAAAAAAAAAGGATCTGACCTCTGCAATGCAGGACAGAAAAAAACCTGTCACCTTCTTAGAAATACTTTTCTTGGCAAAATGCATTTTGAGTAGCAACCCTCCTCCTCAGAGTCCTTCATTCTTTAATCTCAGTGTCTTGTTTATCTACTCCAGAGGTACTTTTAAAGTACTCCATTATCATTTTGCAACTTGTATGTCACCTCCTCCACTGGAATATCAGTCTCCTAAAGACAGGTCTCTTGCCTTTGACTAGTTTATCCTTTCTGCCTAACAAGATGCTCAATTTAAATGTGTTGAATGAATTGCAGGTAATTAAGTTATCTACAAGTATAATTTAGTTACATTATTTATTTATATAATATGCTTAATTGTGTGATTATATGTTTAAGCCTCTTCCTTCCTAAGAATGGAAAAGTTCCACGAGGAGTGTGTGCATGTGTGTGTGTGTGTGTTTGTGCGTGTGCACGTGTTTGAACACATTCCTATCTGCTCATTAAAGCAAATATTCTAAACAGCTCTGTAGCCAGTACTTTGCCAGTCTGTTATGTAAAAGTTGCCTGTATCAGGGTAAGTTCTAGAAAGCCTCAAAAATGAACAAGTCTAAAAATGTGTGTTTCTAGGTAGATTCTTAAGGCAGCTGCTCCTAAGCTCTCCCTTTTTAAGTGTTCTTTCAGTTATCTTGACTCTATTAGAAACAAAGCTTCCAGGCCGGGCGCGGTGGCTCAAGCCTGTAATCCCAGCACTTTGGGAGGCCGAGGCGGGTGGATCACGAGGTCGAGAGATCGAGACCATCCTGGTCAACATTGTGAAACCTCGTCTCTATTAATACAAAAAAAAAAATTAGCTGGGCATGGTGGCGCGTGCCTGTAATCCCAGCTACTCAGGAGGCTGAGGCAGGAGAATTGCCTGAACCCAGGAGGCGGAGGTTGCGGTGAGCCGAGATCGCGCCATTGCACTCCAGCCTGGGTAACAAGAGCGAGACTCCGTCTCAAAAAAAAAAAAAAAAAAAAAAAAAAAAAGAAACAAAGCTTCCATCAGATACTCACCATGACCAGTGGTCTTTAATCCCTGCTGATCTGTCACTAGGAAGGGAAAATGCATCTGGGGCTGGGAGCAGTTAATTGGGACCAGGGACCCAGAACCTGACTATGGTGGAAAGGGACAATTATGGCAGGAACTGAAGCTGGAACAGTGTAAGGAAACAGGAGGTACAAAAACCACTCTAAAACTCAGAATTTCCTGAACTTGAAATTTGTCAAACTGTTTCTTTAAAAAGATGCTGTCATTTTGGATTTTTAATCAGTTTTTTTTGTGTTCTGTAATTTTCACAAAGAGGTCCAAGGCTGTGAGGCATGAATGTAAATGATGAAGATACATCAACAAGGAATTTGTGAGGAAAGCTGTGATTTGCCTGGCACATAGTGTCCCTCATCATATTAATACCAGATTGTTGAAAAGCAATTATTCCAACAATTACATCTGGTTATGCCAACAATAATACGTAGGACTTAGTTTCCTGATTTTCATATGGGGACTTAATTTTAAGTATGAGTAATCCTATTAGTAAGATGTTCTTAATTCCAAAATTTTTGGAAAAATTGAAGAAGCTTTAAAGCCACAGTAACATTGATTCAAGGAGCTGCTTAATTTTTCCAACAGATAATTTGAACTTTTCTTAATAACTGTTAATTTTGGCAAACTAATTTTTCAAAAGCACTTAACTGCTAAGAGAATAGGAAAAAGTTGCTTTGCCTGTACATGACACTTACATTTTTGACTTGCTTAGAGGTAAAAATGATGATTGAAAATCTATTGAAATTCTTTGTTGTTATAAACAAATTCTAAGTATTTTCTAATATTTTCCTTTGGCACAGAATCAGTAACAACTAAATTTAATGTCTAATATTAGTTATAATGTAACGTTGGAAGTAAAGTAGCTTATTTGGTCAGTGTAGTTTCTTCTTTTTTTTTTGTATGTCTGATACTTATGCTCAGAAACATAATTTCAATATGAACTTTGTGAGTTTTTTTTAAATATATCTTTCTGCTATAAAGTTACTTCTTAGCCAAAGATAGTTGAAGAATATAGATTTGGATACATGCCATTCTTATGAACGAAGAGAAAGAACTGACTTTCATATACTGGTCATGAAAATGTTATTAGATTTTATGAGGACTTCCAGTGAAATTAAAGATGGTCATTTTTATAAGTCCTTTTTGTTTTGAAAGCTTTGAGAGTTGTGAGACCTCGACTGACTCATTTCACTAGAATTTGTTACTGAACATGGTTGTTTCTGTTTCTGTCAGGCGTTTAGATGCCAACCATATTACCTCAGTCCCCGAGGACAGTTTTGAAGGGCTTGTTCAGTTACGGCATCTGTGGCTGGATGACAACAGCTTGACGGAGGTGCCTGTGCACCCCCTCAGCAATCTGCCCACCCTACAGGCGCTGACCCTGGCTCTCAACAAGATCTCAAGCATCCCTGACTTTGCATTTACCAACCTTTCAAGCCTGGTAGTTCTGTAAGTATCTATCCCCTTTAATTCCATATATTTGTATTAATTGGGGTACAAAAACAGGTTTCTTCTGACAGGTTATTATAAAAGTACCTTGCTGATTATGCTCCTGAATAGTTAGTGCTTGAGGGAGATGCTTTTGTACAAGACTAAACAGAATAGGAGAATTTAAAAAATTAATAGCTGATAATAATTGCTGAATCCCTCAGATAAATGGCCAGTTGTGATCATGAGAAGAAATTGGGTCATTCAGCACATATTCATACCACTTTTGCTTGTGTCCCAGCAGTGTATTCAATGTTAAAAGAAGGGAAATCACTTTGAGATGTCCATAGAAGTTAGTCCCAGCGTTATTTCATGTTTTCCACTTGTGTTTTTAATCTTCCAAGACATAACAGAGTAGCGCTTCTTTTAAAATCTGTTAGAGATCTCACTGGTGTAAACTACACACTTCCTCCACACCATTGCCCTCATGTCCTCAGTAGGAGAGCTCATCAAATTTTGCTTCATATAATTAAGAGCCAATCAAAACTTTATTTTGATATGAATAAATAGTAAATAATCTTCCATGTCTGTACCTTATTTCCATTACAGATACTTTCTCTTTCCATGGGGTAGTCTATGTTCAGTGAGTCTGTGCAGTGTACATAGCAAGAGATAATTACCCAATACCACTTGTTTTCTATGATCAACTGTTGATATGTTTAGCTACATCATTCCTTCACACACCAATTTAGACGTATTAAACAGTGATAATAGTTGCCAATGGGAGATGGAAAAGTCATGTTATGCTTTTTTTTCTCATAGACATCTTCATAACAATAAAATTAAAAGCCTGAGTCAACATTGTTTTGATGGACTAGATAACCTGGAGACCTTGTAAGTATATTCATATTTTGGCAACTGCATTGTAATATTTAAAGTGCAATTTTGTACTTCATTGCAGAAAAAGAAAAAAGTATTGGCCTTGAATTCAGCTTCTTATTAATTCACTTTGATAGCTGACTAAAGCACACAATTATGAATACTAATCTAAGCTCATCACTAAAAATGGGAAAGTATGAATTGCATATTTTCCTCCAAACAATACACATTCAAAACGGCTCAATCTACAAAGATTTATACCCTTCCAGAAATGTTGGTTTTGTTAAATGTATGACAGTTTTGGGACTTAGAAACTTCTAAAATGAATTCTGGGTAGTTTTGTTTTTTCCATGACCTCAGTTGCCTTACTAATTGTTAACACTGGGTTTGAATACTATATCTGATTTCACGTGTAACAAATGAAGAGTTTATATTTTGCTACAGTACTTCTGTTGTTTCCACTAGCTAAAGTGTTTGGAACCTCTGGCTGTTTCAACTGTACATTGCACCACTATATAAGTAAAATCATTGTGCAGCTGTGTATAATTGAGAGAAGGATCTTTATTTTTGTTGTTTTAGCATATATTAGTTGCCTTTATTGCCTTTATTCAAAGATATGTAATTTTTGCTATTGTGATGAGTAAATGATTCAGAGAAGGTCCCAATTACATGGGTGAGTAAAGCCTGATTGGAATGCTCAGGGTTTGTAGTATTTTATTCCACTGAATTTTCTGGTTAACTATCAGTTAATGAGAAGACTTAAAATCTTTTAGGACTCTATTAATTCACTTTCCTATCTAAATTAGAGGATAGGAAACATCAATGGATATTTGAAAGTTGAAGATCTTGTAGAAGATAGTTCCAAACTCAGATCTCCTTTGCTAAGTGTGTGAGTTTTAGTGTTATAAAGGATTGAATAGGTTTCCTAATCCTGGGCCATGTACACTATTTCATTTATGTTAAAATTAAACCTCTTCTGAGTTAAATTTTTATTTGCCATTTTTTTCCATGTTAAAAAAAAAGGAAAAGGAAAACAAAATATGTCTCAAAGGAGCTGAGCTTATAATTTTATTTTACTTTCATTCTGAAATCAATCATGCTAATCATATGCCAATGTACTCTTCATGTTAAAAGAAATTTAAACACTCTCAAAACTAAGACGCTTTTAGTACAGATCACTATGACTTAACTTTCTCCTAACTAATATAAAATTCTCAGTAATTCGTAACCTGCATGAAGGACAACAGTTGTGTGAATCTACCCTGATCCTTCTGATTATTCTTATCTCAGGTCATCATGCTGTTGTGGAACTGAGGTCACCTGCTCTTATACCAGAATTTCAGGAAGCCACTGTGAACTCCAAATGGAAACCTCAGTTTCATGCTATGTCATTTACAAATGGCTATTCAATTAATTATATTCTAGGATGAATTTCCAGAGAAATACTATTCAGATGATTTATATATTTAATGCATCAGTAATACATGATTCTGAAAATTCTTTGAATTTGTAAGTTTGTTGACCTAAAAACATCACAGAAGAAAAATGATTTTTCTCTATTCGGTATTGTAAGAAAAAGTGTAAATTCAGTTAAACTCCGACATGGCTTTTAAATAACAATATGGTTGGTAAAGGAAGATTACCATACAGAGGATGTAATTAAATATATGTATCTATATATCTGTAACAAAATCCCTTATGAATTGTGACCACTATTCAATATTTTGATATATTTTCACCCATTTTTTCTAGGGACTTGAATTATAATAACTTGGGGGAGTTTCCTCAGGCTATTAAAGCCCTTCCTAGCTTAAAAGAGCTGTGAGTATTGCTTCATTCTCTTTATGCCTTCATATCCCTGAAACTCACCATTCAATGTTCCAACAATGAGATTTTAGAATATCTTGTTCCATTACATATAATCATAATACATGCCCACAAACACAAATAATCATACAAATTAGATTGTGTTCGATGGCACAGATGATTTTGAGTATAGATTGCTGCATAGGGTTAAATGCTAGTAAAACAAAAAGTCCTGATGTACAATTTCTGCCTTTAAGGAGCTTGTAGTCTTAGTCTCACTGGGGAAGCTGACCATGTTAATACAGGTAGCTGTTTCTAGGTAGAAATCAATGCTGAATGGATAGGATAAATAAATCATTCCAGAAGAATACCTAGTTGAAGCTTGGAGTCACTGCAGAAAGCATCACCAAAGGAAAGGAGTTTGACTAGACTTGAAAGAATAAAAATATTTAAACAAAGGAGAGGGAGCATTTTTGTTTTTGTTTGTTTGTTTTGAGACAGGGTCTCACTGTGTTGCCCAGGCTGGAGTGCCATGATGCAGTGGTGTGATCACAACTCACTGCAGCCTTGACCTCCCAGGCTTAGGTGATCCCTCCCACTTTAGCTTCCTGGGTAGCTGGGACTGTAGGCATGTGCCACCACACTCAGCTAATTTTTAATTTTTTTCTAGAGATAGGGTTTCATCATGTTGCCCAGGCTGGTCTCAAACTCCTGGGCTCAAGTGATCCCCTCAAAGTGCTGGGATTATAGGTGTGAGCCACTGTGCCCAGCCTGAGGGAACATTTTGGATGAGTAGAGATAGTGACTATATATGGCACAATAGGGACTGTGTGCTGTGAGCTAGTTAATGGTGAACATTCTAAGAGGCATTGCCAAGAGACTAAATACAGGCTACAGTGAGAGAGATTTTGAGGTTAGAACACCTGTTTCTCTTGGTCTAAAGCTTTTTTTTATGATGAAGCAACAGATAAATGCATATGAGGGATCTGATACATACCAGGCTAAGCAGTGGGTTAAAAAAAGAATTAGGTATGATACTGAAAAAGATAAGATAAAATTTTAGATTTCCTATGTTTAAAAATTTTCATGTAGTCATTATCATTATAATTTATATAATGCTAAATAGCAGTAGATACTTGAGTTTTATTTCACAAGAGGATAATGCATTTCAAAATACTTTTCTCCTATCTTTCTAGAGGATTTCATAGTAATTCTATTTCTGTTATCCCTGATGGAGCATTTGATGGAAATCCACTCTTAAGAACCATGTAAGTATTTCTGAAAGTTTCTTTTAATGTATAATTATGTGAAGCTATGTCTGTAGCTTGCCAAACATCTGGATAAAGAATGAAAATTCAGGCTTTTAGATATGTGTACATTGTGAACATAGATTTAATATTAGAGTGCTTGTGAACATGTGAAAATTTTGCTTTTTTTGGGTATTTTCACAGACATTTGTATGATAATCCTCTATCTTTTGTGGGGAACTCTGCATTTCACAATTTATCTGATCTTCATTCCCTGTAAGTATGTGAATTTAAAAATAAACCTGAATATTTATACAGTTGTTTTAATGGAAAACAAGAATTTATTACTGGAACTCCAAAAAACAAAATCTTTAAAATTTTTTTTCCTCCTTGGGCAGAAGTTTTAATGGTTCTTGTTTTTGTCAACACTCAGCCAAATTATCACACTTTCAAGTACATTCAAGAACATTCAAGAGATGAAACTAGTTTTATTTTTATTTTTAGTTGCACTGTAATTTTAAACTGTTTAAAAGATGAAATACGAAAAAAAATTAAAAATTACTTTGTCTTTCTCAATTTCTTAAAGAGTCATTCGTGGTGCAAGCATGGTGCAGCAGTTCCCCAATCTTACTGGAACTGTCCACTTGGAAAGTCTGTAAGTGTGGCCCTTTGAAGAGAGGTTGCATGAAGATAACACTGCTGGACAGCTAGCAGGGTGCCAGGGTCTTTTAGGAACAATGATGGGTTTATGCTGATTCCTCCAGTTTCCCTTTGTACGTATCATGCATGGAGAATAATATGTTGAATTTGGGGTCAGTAAGCTTAGGCAGAGTAGAGCCGATTATGTAGATAAGATCTGAAAAGTATACAGAAAATACAAGGCAATAATGAAGTGCCAAAATAGTCAGAATTTAAAAGTAGGAGCAATCAATATAGACTATCACAGAAGGCTTCTCGGAGGAGATGGAATGTTTGAATCCTGTCAGGTTTCCCAGAGCTGGGTCTTTTATTTAAGGCAGGATTAGTAAAACTGGAAATACCAAATGTATTCTCAGAGATGGCATATAGATGAGCAAATATAGCTAGAATTGCATGTTTATAATAGGATGGGGATGGTATGGAGAAATCGGAGAATTGTTTGGGATTAGATTTTAAAATGACAAGCCTTAAACACTGGGCATTGGACATTTGGTTATGGCAGTTTCCCAGTGAGTGGTCTGTGCATGGGTTTACAGGTGCACTTAAGATCTTGATGACCTCAGCCCTGCAGACAGCCAGGTGGGGCCTGAGGCAGCTAGGGCCTCTAGCCACAGGAGTCTTACTGCAGCACGCCATTTAAATGTTACGATGGTCACATGTGACAAGATTTTTTTTTTAAAAAGAACTTGGAAAGCACTGAGGTAAGGAGTTTAAACTTGACTCTTAAGGCAGCTGGCGGTGTTGAGAATGTTTGAGCAGGTAATGTGAGGAAGGTAAGGAGATAGAGACTAGAGATGGGGGGGAAAGGAGGGTAAGAACAGTGAGGCAGCCGTGGGAATAGTCCACCTGACTGGATGAACACATTTAATTATGAGAGCCCCAGGTCTTTAATCCATCACTGGATTTGTTCCAGGACAAATAGCATGGTCTGTCTGAGATTCGTCCACCCCTCTCTGCCTCATTTCACTCTTTCTCTGAAAGAATTAGATGCTAGAAACAAAACAGAGGAAGAAATAACAGGAACTGGTGATAGACGATAGAAGGGAGCATAGAAAGGGAGGGGAATACGAGAACATTTCCAAATGCTGAGCCAGGTTAACTGAAAGAAAAGACAGAAACAAGGTTTCGGGGCAGGATGCAAGTTGGTTTCAAATGTCTTGGGTGTAAGAAGGTGACAACTTGCAATTAACTGTGATCAGACTGTGTGACTGTGGATTAGTGTTTTCCTCTTGGTCCATGTGGGAAATCAAGCCCATCTGGACAATATCAACATCTCATGTCACATGTGTTTTTGACTGTGAAGATGATATCAGAATTGGGGATCAGTTCACTTTCCTGCTGCCTAACTTTAAGGAGTAATTAGGCCATGGTATAGAATCTAGTCCGTATGTAAATATATGAGCACTTATTTTTCTATTATTTTTCCATATGGGAATAAATTTTGCTTACTATCTTGAGTTGAATTATTTCTTACATGAATAATGTTTTTCTGCAGGACTTTAACAGGTACAAAAATAAACAGCATACCTAATAATTTATGTCAAGAACAAAAGATGCTTAGGACTTTGTAAGTTGGATTCTTCTTCCCTTTTCCTCATACGTTTTGTTTATATATTTATACATGTCCAGTTTTATTTTTAAGGATCTACTTTCATAAGGTGGTTTTGAGGTATAATTTCTTCTTAGTTACTCCCTTCTTGTTAAGGAGCAGATGTTTGAGTTGTCTCCATGGTGGGTAATGTGCATTTGAATTAGGTTTTAGGGTTATGAATATATCATATACTTGTGACTTTATTCTGAACAAAGTAAAACCAAGCTAGGTTCTTTCTTAATTTTTTCTCATCTGAGTCTTTGTTCTAGTTTCTTCAGGGGTATATCTCCTTATATTCTTCTCTCTTTCATCAGCAACCTAAACAGAGCCTAAATCTTTATTCAATCGGTGATGAACTAAAGCATATAGCTTCCTAAAAACTTTAGGCTGACCTAGAAACTAAAAGTAAATAAAGGATGTAAAAATGTCACCAGAATAAACAATTAAGTTATTAAGTTGTTAATAAGTATTCAGTGGAGGGAGATAGTAACAAAATAAATGACTGATTGATTAAGCAAGTAAAGTCATATGTCCACTTAACAATGGGAATACATTCTAAGAAATGTGTCGGGGGCGCTTCAGTGATTTCTTCTATATACCAAGGCTATATGATATAATCTGTTGCTCCTAGCCTACAAACCTGTACAACATGATAGTGTACAGAATACCATAGGCAATTGTAACACAATGGTAAGTATTTGTTTATCTAAATGTAAAAAAGTTGGAGCAGATTAATGGTGTTATACTCTTATGGGACCATATCATTGTATATGGTGTCTGTCATTGACCAAAACTGTTACTTGGGTCATGACTATAATTTAATGATATAGTGGCATATCGGACTTGAACACAATGATAACTGTTGAGAAAAAACTGCAGTGGGACTGAGAGTTAACTAGTTCTGGTGTTTGATGTAATATAAATGTTTTTTAAAATGTTGATAAGCATACCATTTCTCTTAGAGTTTTTCAATAAAAGAATATAATAAGTTGTTTATGGCATAAACAGTATTGAAAAAATACAAATTTTTAAAAAAACTAGCTTTGCCACTTAAACAAATTTTCTATATTTTCTATGTTTTCTATATTTCTATATTTAATTTTACATATTTATGTTTTTACTTTATATATATACTTTATATAAATGTATTTTTACAGATTTTATAGTGTCTCTGTTCAACAGTATATACTTGAACTTTATAAATCTTAGGCTTATTGTATCACTGAGGTAGTCAAGAAGCTTACGAGTCTTAGGAAAAAAATAATTGCTTTTCTTATTCAGGCATATCTCTTTATTACAGATCTTAGCTCTGCTTTCAATGCTTCTGAGTACCACTCTTTTAATATAGTATTCTGATAACATAGCATTAATTTGTTAATTTCCATTGTTTTAAGGGACTTGTCTTACAACAATATAAGAGACCTTCCAAGTTTTAATGGTTGCCATGCTCTAGAAGAAATGTGAGTTGGTCTTTGACTTACTCTTTTTGCTGTGGTATGTTGTTAGTTTGTTGAGCATTTTCTATTTTTAATAGATGAATTTAATAGTAAGAATTTAGAAATTCTGATAATCAGATGTTCCCATAAATAAAATGTCAAATTGAACTAGATGTGTTCATGCAACCAGCATGTATTATGTATCAGGTGTCCCATGAAACACCATGCGGGTGAAGTTGGTGTGTATTTAAAAGAAATGGAAAAGAAAAACTTGTCCAGCTATTGCTGGAAATCAGACATGAATGCCAGAAGCCATCAAGTCCTATGTTGGACAGCTCTGGTGGAAGTTGGCTGGGAGACGGGGAGAGGGAGGCATTAATTCTCCCATTTTAAATCTGCTTAATCCTGTAACTTTATTCCTGTGGTATTTGTAATGGTTGTGTTGTTTTAGTTTCTTTTCTCCTTGCATCATCTTCCATCTCTTATGCCTGAGTGGGGTTGATAGGCAGTTTAGATAGCATATCAGTTAATTCCCAGTATAATATGGGATGTAATACCAATTAATCTAACTAATTTCATAGATGAGAAAAGGGCAGTTCTCTTTCAACAAGATTACTGTTACATAAGAATAGTTATTAAAACTTAGAAAAATTCAACTAAGAAATGTTATAATGTTATTTGTCAAAATAGAAAGTAACTTTTTTCTTTCTGTGTATCTCTTTCTCTTTATCTTTCCTCTTCCTCCTCCTCCTCCTTCTTTGCCTGTCTCCATCTTCATCTTCTTTCTTCTTTTTCTTTTTTTCTTTAGTTCTTTACAGCGTAATCAGATCTACCAAATAAAGGAAGTCACCTTTCAAGGCCTGATATCTCTAAGGATTTTGTAAGTTTGTCTATGATTATTAAAGACAATAAATTTTTTCCAAACTAAATTAATATATAGTTATGATTTCTGTGTTACTGTGTTACTAGATACATTTAAAGATATAATTTTTAATTATAGCCTGACCAACATGGTAAAACCCTGTCTCTACTAAATACAAAAAATTAGCCAGGCATGGTGGTGCATGCCTGTAATCCCAGCTACTTGGGAGGCTGAGGCAGGAGAATCACTTGAACTCAGGAGGCGGAGGTTGCAGTGAGCACAGATTGTGCCATTGCACTCCAGTAGGACAACAAGAATGAAACTCTGTCTCAAAAAAACAAAACAAAAAAAGATATAATTTGTGTTCAGTTAAACATTATTTTTAGACTTTACCTAAAATATTATTTTAGACTTTGCAAGATTTTTAGACTTGCAACTTTATAATCTACTTTCAATATTTTTTACTTTAGCTAATTTTACATTGGCAAGTAGAAAAATGTCTAATGTGTATAACTGAAGTGATGTAGTGTAGCTTGTTTGTTTTCAAGTTATAATAGTGAGGTGTGCCAATTCATTAGGGCAAGGGTAGGCAGACCATAGCCCATGGGCCAAATCCAGCCTGCTTCCTGGTTTATCAATTAAGTTTAATTGAACACTGCCAGGCCTTTTGTTGAAGTGCTGTCTAAAGTTGCTCTTACCCCACTATAGCAGAATTGAGTACTTGCAGCAGAGAGCATATGGCCCACAAAGGCGAAAATATTTACTATCTGGCCCTCTACAGAAGAAGTTTGCTGACCCCTGCGCTAGAGTATCTATCATGACAAATAGAGCTCATAAACCACAGAAGTACTTATTTAAAAAATCATTTGAATTTGACTACATATTTGTTCTAGGAACCCTCAAAAGCACTTGGGAATATAGAGCTGACTGAGAGAAACCTTGTCAGTCACTATTCCTAGAACTTTTGTGCAGAAAACACAGTACACTAAATTAATTAACATTTTTTTCTATTTTTTGAGACATGGTCTCTCACTCTGTCACTCAAGCTGGAATGCAGTGGTGCAGTGACAGCTCACTGCAGCCTTCAACTCCTGAGCTCAAGCTATCCTCCCACCTCAGCCTCCTGAGTAGTGGGGGGACTACAGGTGCACACCACAATGCCCAGCTAATTTTTTTTTTGTAGAGACGAGGTTTCCCTATGTTGCCCAGGCTTGTCTCAAACTCCTGGGCTCCAGTGATCCACCTTGGCCTCCCAAAGTGTTTAGATTATAGGTGTGAGCTACCTTGCCCAGAACAACATTTTTCTATTACAGAAAAAGTTTGAAAAATTGACAGTGAAGTAAAATTACAGATATTGAATATCCCTTTTAAGAAATACAATGTGCACTCTATTAGAAAATATTTAATTGGTAGTTGGGTTGCTGAATCATCTTAGGTTGTAGACTAACTTTCTGTGAACCTGGGCCGTCATAGGGAAGAAGACTGGCTCCTAGTTGCCATCACTTTAAGAATACTGATTAAGTGACAATAAGAAGCTGGTCTTTTCATGATTTGGAACCAAGTGTATTGAGTTTCTTTGTTATCTAAGAGATGTGTCTCAGAGTAAATTTATTCAATATTTAAATTTCCTTTGAGTTTCCGTATAATTGTGTTTGTAGATTATTTCTGTTTTATTAATTCTATAATATCAGAATTTCTCAGGGTGTGTTCCTAAATACACAGCTGGCTCTACTGTTGATGCAATTTCCTGCTTAGGAAAAGAAGGGTATCTCCAGCCCTCCTGGAATGCTCTTGTTTGCATATTGATTGTTTGTCTTCTCTTGGGACCTTATCACTAACCTTTGAGAAGGCAAATAATGTAAAGTCTGTTTTTATTTTCAGCTTTTTCAGAAACTGGGCTTTTCCTCACCGAGTTAGAAGTACCAAAGTTTATATCATTTATATTTTTGAATTGATATCAGAAAGATAAAGTGGGAAAATTCACAACTGTTTTGAAACAGATGCCAGCTAGAATTACTGCTATATGGAACATATTCCAAGAAATAGACTGTTGTGAAGGAGAGGCATTCAACATAAACAGGAAAAAATGTTGCTGGGTGAGATTGAAGACCTTTGTTATATTATCAGCGATATTGTGTTACTACCTCTAATTTTAACGTATAGTCTAAGTTAAATGGCATTTTGAGTGTTTATTTGAAAGATTAACATGTTACTCTTATAATTGCAGAGATCTGAGTAGAAACCTGATCCATGAAATTCACAATAGAGCTTTTGCCACACTTGGGCCAATAACTAACTTGTAAGTAGATGATTATGCAGTAATGTCATGAAGGTAGTAAACTAGTGCTATGGGAGCATCTGTTTTAACATTGTCAAATCAAAGTATTTTTCTGTTTAGTTGTTCCCTTGTATAAATGCTAAGCTAGTATTTATAGTAAAATCTTCTCAAATGGCAAGAATCATGCTACACCTATCATTTTGGCACCCCCACTTGAACTTCATCTTAGGGATCTAATATTTATGCTGTGAATACATGTACAGATGTTTTTATGTTATTTACATCTTGGGCATTAACTTGAAGTCTCATTCATATTTTAGAGATGTAAGTTTCAATGAATTAACTTCCTTTCCTACGGAAGGCCTGAATGGGCTAAATCAACTGAAACTTGTGGGGAACTTCAAGCTGAAAGAAGCCTTAGCAGCAAAAGACTTTGTTAACCTCAGGTGTGTTTTTGCTTATTTTTCTTTTTTGTTGAAGTTATGGTAGGCTCCAAAATTGTAGAGTGTCCTGGTTTTTTGCTGTGGTTCTCAGATTTTCTGATAGACTGTAATTTAAGGGTATTTTCGACCTCCATCTTTGTAAATTTGGTAAAAAATAGAACATGAACATTATTCCATAGGTTTTAAGACCGTGAACTGGAGCCCTTGATGGCCTCAAAGAGATAATACAGCTATTCATCAGAGTGTTTTTTTAATACAGTGGACTTTTCATTAGCAATAAGATGGCAGAAACCATGTAAATGTGAACCTGCAGAAAACTGATACAATGCTATAATACTTCATGAAGATTTTAGAGTTATGAAGGACTGCATTAAATACAGCAGAGAGAGCGCTTGAGAATATTGTTATGAGGCCAAGCACAGTGGTGCACGCTGTAATCCCAGCACTTTGGGGAAGGCCAAGGTGGGCGGATCACTTGACACCAGGAATTCAAGACCAGCCTAGACAACATGCTGAGACCCTGTCTCTACAAAAAATACAAAAATTAGCTGGATGTGGTGGCACCTGCCTTTAGTCCCAGCTACTCGGGAGGCTGAAATGGATCACTTGAGCCTGGGAGTTCTAGGCTACAGTGAGCTGTGATTGCACCATTACACTGTAGCCTGGGTGACAGAGCAAGACCCTGTCTCTAACAAAAGAGAGAGAATACTATTGTTGAAGAAGAGAATAAATATTTTCATTCCATTTATTTAAACAAAGTAAATTTATTTAATGGTATAAAGTCACAAATGACCTGGGGCATTAATTTTAAGTGAAAATATCAGTTTCATATGATAAATTGAGCATAGTTAATACATTTATAAAAGGAGTCATAGATATTACTTTAAATTACAGTACTGCTGTTAAATTTTAAACATAGTTTGATTTACATCCAACTGTTAAGAGAGATCTTACAGAAAGGGAGAAAGCCTTGGTGTCATCTGATACTAGAGCTGTTGTCACAGATAAGGAAACTGAGGCCCAGAGAGGATGAATGACCAGCCTAAAGCACATGACAGATCTTTCTGACTCGTAGGCTGGGGTTTTCAAGTTTAAAATACTTTTACAAAACAAAACCGTATCTGTGAAGTTGCTATTCAATGTAGATTTTACAACTTTTTTCCAGGTCTTTATCAGTACCATATGCTTATCAGTGCTGTGCATTTTGGGGTTGTGACTCTTATGCAAATTTAAATACAGAAGATAAAAGCCTCCAGGACCACGGTGTGGCACAGGAGAAAGGCAAGTGCATGAGTTTTAGAAAATAGAACACTCCTTTAAGGCGTCGATTAAAGTTTCTGTTATTATAATCACTTTGTGAAGGAATAATAGGAAATCTGTGAGAAAAATGGCATTCTCTGGCCAGGTGTGGTAGCTTATGCTTGTAATCTCAGCACTTAGGGAGGCCAAGGTGGGAGAGTCATTAAAGCCCAAGAGTTCAAGATCAGCCTGGGGAACAAAGTGAGACTCTGTCTCTGTGCTAAATTTTAAAACTAGTCGAATATAGTGGCATGTGCCTGTATTCCCCACTACTTGGGAGGCTGAGGTGGAGAATCCCTTGAGCTGAGCCCAGGAGTTCGAGGTTGCAGTGAGCTATGATTGTGCCACTGCATTTCAGACTGGGCAATAGAGCCAAGAACTTGTCTCTAAGAAAAACCAAAACCCAAAAGAAACAATGGCATTCACTATGCTATCAGTATCCTTAATGTGTTATGGAGCCTTCTATAAGGAGAACTTATATACGGAGAAAATTGCAGGAAAATATGGTTCTTTTGAGTTGTATAAGGTTTAATTAAACATACTTTGTGTTATATGTTCAGGTACCGCTGATGCAGCAAATGTCACAAGCACTGTTGAAAATGAAGAACATAGTCAAATAATTATCCACTGTACACCTTCAACAGGTATGCCCAGCCTATTTTGCCACCGTTACTCATGTTAAACAAACATTAGGCAAATATATCTAAATCTCCTGGGTATAGATGTGGTTTCTGTAATAGGGATGGTACTAGAGGTTCTTGTGAGGCCTTCTGATTTGTGCTTTGTGTAACAACCAGCAGCTTAGGAATCTTTTGTGGAATCTCAGGCCCAGACCTACTGAATCAGAATCTGCATATTAACAAGCTCCCCGAGGTGAGAGTTATACACGTTAGAATTTCGGAAGCACTTTCTTAATGCTCCTCTAACTCTGGGACTAGTTCTATAAGTTAGTAGTCTGTAAAGATTGTGTGTGTGTGTGTCTGTGTGTGTCTCTGTGTGTGTTTAATGTAACCTTGCCCTTCCTTTTTTCCCCTCGTTTACTTCATTGACTTTGTAGTCTTGAGAAAGTTATTAAGTTGACACCACATACTTGGTCACGATTGTCATAGTCTGCCCAATCTACCAGAGAAGATGTATTTATAATTGTACTGTAAAAGAAAGGCTTAAATATTTTAGTTAAATTGTGTACACAAAGTAGATTCCTTTGTTAATGTACTATCATATGAGAAACTGGACATTAATTTTATAACTTAGAATTATAAGTATTATGGATTCACTAGTGATTGCTACTGAATTGTGAGCTTCTTAAGGGGCTACCTATGTATTATATGAATACTTTCTTGTGTAGAGAATAAGCTCTTAAGTTACCAGATAAGTGAATGCGATTGGCAAGAATCATCTAAGTTTATATAATTTATTTTATTGTGTGTTAGTATCTATATTAATTTGTAAAGGTTGAGGTACAGCTCACTCACTTGTCCCACTGGAGTTCATGTGCATAAAGAGAATGTACATAAAGAACTGATGATCCAATGAGAAGGGAACAGGTTTTTAAAGGGGAAGCTGGACTTGAATGTGCAGCATTTCCATTTTTTCCACCCTGAACCTAAACTTGGAGATTGGCCAGGAGGAAAGCTGGTCTGAGCTCATCTCCTTGGGCTGCCGTGGGGATGAACTCTGCAGGCCTGCCTCCCCGTACTCAGTTGTAGTAACACAGAGACACGGATGTGCTTGCTGCAGAAGCAGGAAGTAGAGGAAAGCTAGGATCCTTCTGTTAGCACCAGAGGATGCCACAGGCTTCCAAAGACAGGGACTGGATTGAGGCTGCTTCTAAGGCTTTTTTGGAAAAGTAACTTTTCACACCCATAAAAGGGTTCTCAAAAGGTGTCGTGTTCTCTCAGGTCGATGAGCTTACCCCTCCTTCCATGAAGGATGAGTTTAGATAACAGAGTTAAAGGTGATAATGAGCTTTCTCTTAGCATTTCCTGAAGAGGGAGTTAAAAGGAAATTTAAATAAGAGTTTCTTGCGATAATTGGAAGATAGATAAATGGTGCAGAACTGGCTTTTTAGGTCTGTGAATATCTTAACAATTGAAAATGTTTTATTAGTATATCATTTTCATGACAGTTCATAAAACATGTTTTTTAGGTAATTGTAATACATAGTTTTCTTGTGTTTCATAGTCAGAATCTTGTTTTTCTTTTCTAATTTTTCAATAAAAGAGTTGTAATTTTTGTCAAAACTAGCATGTCAACTAGTTACTGGAACATACAGTTCAGCAACTGAATGAGTTCTTGCAATGCTAGTTTGTATTATGCAGAATTTTATTGTACGTAGCTTTGTACGAAGAGTTAACATCACTGAGGTATAGTCCTAGCTACATTATCTCACTGAATGGCCTTTGTCAGGTCAATCAAATGCTTTGAAATATCAGTTTCTCTGGATGAAAAGTGGGGATAATTATACCTATCTTAACCTGCTTTATCAGGTTGCTTTTGAAATCCACAAGAAAATGTATAAAAAATATGTGTATATACAAACATATACATACATAATTATAAAGTATATTGGGGCTAGAAAGGAAGAAAAGGGAGCTAATAATTATTGAAGTCTAACTATATATCCAGCAACCTGCTTAGTTCCTTATGTGTATAATTTCAGTTAAGCTGCACAACTGTATGAAATAGGCATTATTATCCACAAGCGAGAAAATAAATACAGGTTAAAATTTATACAATTTTAAGTTGCCTTCTCAAGGTAAGAATAGCAAGTTACAACCATCTCATTCCAGACCCTCAGTTTATCAAATACCTCTTATGCCCTAAACATTGTGCTATGTAAATTAGCTTAGGTGCAAGAAAAAAATGAAAATTTTCATCTAAATATCACTCTTTATCAAATATTTAATAAAAGAAATATTTTATAGCCTTATCAAATATTTAATAAAAGAAATCAAAGTCAGTTTATTTTTTTAAATAGCCTAGTCCATGACTAAAATATCTTAGAAGCAGTAATCATTTCAGTTTTGTTCAATTCAAATAGAGAACAGATTTAATTAGTCTATATCATTAGTTTTTCTAGCAAGCCATATCATTTTCTAAATTATTTTCTAAGTTATCTTTTATTTCTCTCTCTCTCTCTTTCTCTCTCTGTGTTTTGTTTTAGGTGCTTTTAAGCCCTGTGAATATTTACTGGGAAGCTGGATGATTCGTCTTACTGTGTGGTTCATTTTCTTGGTTGCATTATTTTTCAACCTGCTTGTCATTTTAACAACATTTGCATCTTGTACATCACTGCCTTCATCCAAATTGTTTATAGGCTTGATTTCTGTGTCTAACTTATTCATGGGAATCTATACAGGCATCCTAACTTTTCTTGATGCTGTGTCCTGGGGCAGATTCGCTGAATTTGGCATTTGGTGGGAAACTGGCAGTGGCTGCAAAGTAGCTGGGTTTCTTGCAGTTTTCTCCTCAGAAAGTGCCATATTTTTATTAATGCTAGCAACTGTCGAAAGAAGCTTATCTGCAAAAGATGTAATGAAAAATGGGAAAAGCAATCATCTCAAACAGTTCCGGGTTGCTGCCCTTTTGGCTTTCCTAGGTGCTACAATAGCAGGCTGTTTTCACCTTTTCCATAGAGGGGAATATTCTGCATCACCCCTTTGCTTGCCATTTCCTACAGGAGAAACACCATCATTAGGATTCACTGTAACCTTAGTACTGTTAAACTCACTAGCATTTTTATTAATGGCCATTATGTACACTAAGCTGTACTGCAACTTGGAAAAGGAAGACCTCTCAGAAAACTCAGAATCTAGCATGATTAAGCATGTCGCTTGGCTAATCTTCACCAATTGCATCTTTTTCTGCCCTGTTGCATTTTTCTCATTTGCACCATTGATCACTGCAATCTCTATCAGCCCTGAAATAATGAAGTCTGTTACTCTGATATTTTTTCCATTGCCTGCTTGCCTGAATCCAGTCCTGTATGTTTTCTTCAACCCAAAGTTTAAAGAAGACTGGAAGTTACTGAAGCGACGTGTTACCAAGAAAAGTGGATCAGTTTCAGTTTCCATCAGTAGCCAAGGTGGTTGTCTGGAACAGGATTTCTACTACGACTGTGGCATGTACTCACACTTGCAGGGAAACCTGACTATTTGCGACTGCTGCGAATCGTTTCTTTTAACAAAGCCAGTATCATGCAAACATTTGATAAAATCACACAGCTGTCCAGCATTGGCAGTGGCTTCTTGCCAAAGACCTGAGGGCTATTGGTCTGACTGTGGCACACAGTCAGCCCACTCTGATTATGCAGATGAAGAAGATTCCTTTGTCTCAGACAGTTCTGACCAGGTGCAGGCCTGTGGACGAGCCTGCTTCTACCAGAGTCGAGGATTCCCTTTGGTGCGCTATGCTTACAATCTACCAAGAGTTAAAGACTGAACTCCTGTGTATGTAACCGTTTCCCCTATCAACCAAAATCAGTGTTTATAGAGTGAACCCTATTCTGATCTTTCATCTGGGAAGCACTTCTGTAATCACTGCCTGGTGTCACTTAGAAGAAGGAGAAGGTGGCAATTTATTTCTCAAACCAGTCGTTTTCAAAGAACAGGTGCCTAAATTATAAATTGGTGAAAAATGCAATGTCCAAGCAATGTATGGTCTGTTTGAAACAAATGTATGACTTGAAAAGGATCGGAGGTGCAGTATAGCAATATAATGTTAGGTTTTTCTGATCCATAAAAAGCAAATTTATACCTATTTCTGAATTAAGCACAAGATAAAGAACAGCTGTTAATATTTTTTAAAAATATATTTTAAAATGTGATTTTCTATAACTGAAGAAAAAATCTTGCTAATTTTACCTAATGTTTCATCATTAATCTCAGGACAACTTACTGCAGGGCCAAAAAAGGGACTGTCCCAGCTAGAACTGTGAGAGTATACATAGGCATTACCTTATTATGTTTTCAGTTGCCATCCTTGACATAAGAGAATCATAAATTTTGCTTAGGTGATTTATAAATCTAAAACCTGAAGATGTTTTTAAAACAATATTAACAGCTGTTAGGTTAAAAAAAAGTAGCTGGACATTTGTTTTCAGTCATTATACATTGCTTTGGTTCAATCAGTAATTTTTTCTTCAGTGTTTTGTGATTATACTACTAGAAAAAAAGTAAAAGCCTAATTGCTGTGTGAGTTTAATAGATTTGGCTAAACTACTAACTAATGTGGGGGTTTAATAGTATCTGAGGGATTTGGTGGCTCCATGTAATGTTCTCATTAATAAACACTTCCTAATATCATTGGCTCTACTGATATTTTCCAATTTGTTGGTTTGTCACCTAGTAATAGTTTGGATTATATAGAAAGTAAACTGTGGTCAATACTTGCATTTAATTGGAAGAAATGGGGAGTAATTATGACACAAAATACTTATGTTTATTTCTTAGTGAGCTGGATTCTCTTGAACCTATGCTATTAAATGGAAACTTCCATATATCTTCCCCATACTATTTTTTTTACAAAAAGCCTATTCAATAGTTCAGAGGTTGAACTCTGGTTAAATAAGATAATATGTTATTAATAAAAATATAAGAAGAAGGAATTAAAGCTTAGTCCTGTGTCTTTAAAAATTAAAAATTTTACTTGATTCTCATGTATGGGCTTTAGACCTATTACTGTGTGGAGTCTTAAGGTTGTAATTGTTCAATATGTGTTTTGAACAATGTGCTAAATCAATAGCAAACCCACTGCCATATTAGTCATTCTGAATATACTAAAAAACATTCAGCTAGATTGCAGTTTAATAATTAAACTGTACATACTGTGCATATAATGAATTTTTATCTTATGTAAATTATTTTTAGAACACAAGTTGGGAAATGTGGCTTCTGTTCATTTCGTTTAATTAAAGCTACCTCCTAAACTATAGTGGCTGCCAGTAGCAGAATGTTAAATTGTGGTTTATATACTTTTTGCATTGTAAATAGTCATTGTTGTACATTGTCAGTGTAATAAAAACAGAATCTTTGTATATCAAAATCATGTAGTTTGTATAAAATGTGGGAAGGATTTATTTACAGTGTGTTGTAATTTTGTAAGGCCAACTATTTACAAGTTTTAAAAATTGCTATCATATTTGTATATTTACATATCTGATAAATATTAAATCATAACTTGGTAAGAAACTCCTAATTAAAAGGTTTTTTTTCCAAAATTCAAATTATTGAAAATTTTTCATTTTATTCATTTAAAAACTCGAATAACAGATATATAAAATATGTTAATCTTTGTGCTATATATGGTATGAAATACAATATTGTACTCAGTGTTTTGAAATATTAAAGTTTCTAGAAAGCAATCTATTTTGCCTTAATTTAAAACTAGGTATATTAATGAATTTAGTTTTAAAGTAAGCAAATTAAATATTTTTAAGTGGACAGTATTAGAAGAAATGTTGAAAGTAACCATTAGAAAACACTTCTGATATTTATTTATAAATACATGAGAACATTTTGCTGAAATTTATAAATAAGGTTTTATCCTGAGTCTGAACCATACTCATGGAAAACAGATTATGAAATTTCAGAAAAACCATTGATTCAATCTTTAAAAAGCAAATGATTAAAAAATCTGGAGTGTATTAAATGTAGGTAATTGCCCAGATGCTTAGAAATACTTCAGTATGTACAATCATTAGTCCTCATTTTACAGATGAAAAAACAAAAGGTTTAATGAAATTTAAGTGAATCCCTGAGTCGCAGCAAATTAGAACTCAAACCAGAACCCAATGCCTCTTCATTCTAGACATAATTTTGTGTGTGTGTTTGTATTAAACTTTACATATGCTTGAAATTTCCATAACAAAAGTAGAATAGTATAATTATCCCTCCTCCCTACCTTTCATGCCATACCTATCACTGCTTTGACAATTATCTGCAGCACATAGTGAACCTTGTTTCATCTTCGTTGCATTCACTAACCCCTTCCAATCCCTCCACCCCTTGGATTATTTTGAAGCATATTCAAGACATCATATTGTTTCATCTGTAAATACTAATGTCTAAGGCTAAATTTTTAAAATTGCATAATATATTGCCATAGGGCTAACTGGTGATGGAATTATTTAAGCAAAAATCACTCTTATGCAAGTTTCCAGAGCCAGTGAAACATAAATTGTCTCAAATATTCCATGAAAGTCAAAGTACTAACTATGAAAATATGTCACTCAGTCAATATCCTAAAACTTTAGGGCAGAGACACTCTTTTATACATTTGTACATTTAATAGAATTCTACCCATCTTGATTATGACTCCTCAGCTCCAGTAATGAAAAGGCACTGTAAGAAATGAGACCGCTGGACTCAATTATATTCAAACACCAGCACCAGCACCATCTGATTCTGCCTCATAGCCTTGGGGGGGTCCAGCATTGCTAGTGCATAATGTCACAGTTGTCATAATGATGACTCTGGCGCATCAAGAAAAGGGTATACTTTAGGAAAACATTTTAAGGGGACAAAGAAGTATATGACATTTAGATTCCTGTACAAAGAGGTTAAAGTGTAAAAGTTCTGGAGTTTACACACAATTTTTCATTGTATCTGTGAGATCCTGAGCTTAGAACCTTTGAGAATTAATGAGATAATCTGACCCTGTGAGGTAATTTTTTCCCCCATTTTCAGAGGAGTAAGTTAGGATTGGAAAACCTATTAAGCACCAGGAAAACCACTGATTCCAAGTCTCTTTCATACTAGTGTTTTCCCACTACAGTTATATCTGGTTATGTATGTGGGAAAATAGCTTCTCAAGCATACCTCTTTATGAGGCCCTAATGCAGACCAGGGCGTTTCAATGTTATTGATTCTAGAGATGTTCCAAGAAAAGGTTTTAACCAGATATGCCAATATTGAATAACTAGGGTTGAGAACGAAAACTCCATTAGGTCAATTTTGTTCCTTGATCAACTTTATTACTTAGTTGGAGTGCTCCAATTTTCTTTCATTTTCATTTTGTTTTTACTGAAATTTTAAACAAAATATTCCATTTAAATAGATTTAACCATGTCATATTTTATTAATTATAGCTCTGCCTTCTGAATTGTCTTTGGTTGCTATTCCTTCTACCAGAGCTAGTTCTCCTGTGTTAAATTTTGCAGATGTAGATTTCATCAAAGGTTTTTGTATCACTCTGGTTACTAAAAAGTTTTGTGTGCTATGTTAGCCATGGTTAATTTTCATTTATGGTATTTCTACCAGTAATATACATTATGAACTGGACAAAGCCCTATTTATTTACAAATGTACACAGTTTTGTCAGCATGAATAAAGCATCCACCTCTTCCTTACTACCTTTATCCCCATTCCAAAGAGGAGAGTGCCCCTAAGATCCCACATAAAATGCATATCATCGTATTTACTGAGATGATTTTTAACCACAAAAGGATGAGGAACTTAAGGACAAGACTTTTAATCATCTATCCCTAGTCCTTTACGCAGACCTTAGCATACACTAGAGGCTTCAAAGAGGCCAAAAATTCACATGTAGAGACAAATTAGGTCCCTTAAGATGCCAGGCAAATGAAGTGCTACCAAAACACTCAAAAGACTGCCCTAAAAGTGCGTTCTGGGGTACACCGGTAAACTTGGATCAAGTTCGCTCCCCTCTCCTCAAAATACATCGTCTGTGCTGGAAGAAATCACGACCGATGCTCATAATTCTGACCCTGTAATTATATAGGGTGTAGTTTTGGCTTCTGCTTCTTTTTTCCCTTATTCAGTGACAAGTAACGTATTTTATGTAGCCAATGAACTACAACTCCACGGCAAACAAGGGACAGGCCCTCAAAGTTGCCAGTAGGGAGCCAGGACCCCGCCAGTGGCTTGGGGAGGCACCGTGCTAAACAAGCTTGCAAACAGCAGGCACCTTCCTGCCACTGAGGAGGAAGGGCTGGCCAAGGGAGGCCGGGGCGGAGGAAGCCAAGCTTCGCAGGCCCAAACAAAGCTCTCCCGGCCTCCACGCGTCGCCATGGCAGCGCAGGGTATGTGTCTGCCGGGATTGGCCCGGCCGGCGCGCGCAGTGCCTGCTGGGAGAGCGCGTCCCCGTCGCGGCTCCGCCAGTTTAAACTTGGCGGGCCAGATGTGGGCGGCGGGGTCCTGGGGGCCTACTTCTCCTGCTTCCTGCACCGGTTTCTCTGCTGACTGCAGACCCAGGTCTCGGCCCTCCCCGGGCTCCTTCGCTGTCCCTATGACGGGCGCCCGTGGGCAGGGGCTGGAGGTGGTGCTCTCGCCATCGCCGCCGCTGAGCTGCAGCAATTCCACCAGGTCGCTGTTGTCTCCCCTTGGCCACCAGAGCTTCCAATTTGACGAGGACGACGGTAACGGGGAGGATGAGGAAGACGTGGATGAAGATGCCCTTGATTCAGAGGCCAAAGTGGCGAGCCTGAGAGGAATGGAGTTACAGGGGTGCGCCAGGTAAACCCGAGGCCTCCCGGCCTATTCAGTCCTTTTCAAGATTCCTTAGACCCTCTTAAGTACCCCATTCTGACACCCTCCTGCCCTCCACCTCAAAGGCAGAGAAGGCACCTGCAAACTGAGGTGCCGTGTTTTTTTGCACATAAAGAGCCCTGGGCAAATTCTTGCAAATGAGGACAGATTTCCTGTTGCTTTTAATCCTTTTTTTCCTAATTGCTGTAGTCTCACTTCCCAGGAAAACGCACATAGTCTCAAACACACAAAACTTTGCTACTACTTCAGGAGTTTTATGAATCCTCAAAAGCCAGATTGTGGACTCCAGAATTCTTTTCCCAAACCTGAACATCAGAATGTTGTTTACTGCACCTTAGTAGTACCTGTGGTTATACTGAAAACATCTACTGATTGCTGGTGAAGTAGGTTATAGTAAACAGGTCACTTTTTATAACATAAAGTACTGAGGCACAGAGGTTAGCAATATCAACCTCAGCATGTGGAGACATGGTTGGATAGGATCTGAGCACGCACTTAGAAAGGAATGGATGCCATTGTGTCAAAGAATGTTAGACCAAGGGGGTTATTAAAACTATCTTAATTTACTTATTTCTACTGTTATTCACTCAGCAAACATTGTGTGCCACATATTAGTCTAGGTACTAGGGACCATAAACAGAATACTGGTCTCTACTCTCATGGAATTGAAGCCTAAATCAATCCACTTATTTTACAGATAATAAAACCATGGCTCAGAATACAAATAAAAAGTGACTCAAAGGTATGCACCTAGTTATTAGCAGATTTGGGCTACAAAGATACATGATCATGTTTTCTTTCCTGAACTGCATGCCTAGTATTGGGAATCTAGAAATAGGAGCAAAGGGCCTATCCCTGCAGGAACATTTCTGAGGCAGGCCTCGTTATGCAGGTCCATTCTGGTATACACTCATTACGTTTTCTTGAGAAATCATTTACAAGTTTCTGATTGTCAAGCTGTGTCAGGCACAGTACAGGAACTCTAAAAAACACAGGCAGGAGAACCCAGGCTTTGTGTGTAAATAGCAAAATACCCGCTTCAGTATAGGGTGTTCATATCCAGCATGAGTGAATGGAATCTGGAACCATATGAGGTAACTCATATACATGGCTACAGGAGTGAATTAGTTAACGATGAGAGGTAAAAGTAAGTACATTGGTGGGAATAGAGATCAGAAAGAGTAACCAAGCAAGCCACTCATTCAGGCTGGTTGTAGCAAGAAGAAACAGGCCTGTTCTGATCAACCTGATAGTAGAATTTAATGGTAGATTTAGGGTTTCAGTAATCTGTTTTCCTTTGGGCCTTTGTAGGTATTTTCAGGACTGAGTTGGTCTCAAAGGTATTTAAGGTAAATTTGAAGGCTTTGGGAAATATTTTCTGAGCATAATCAACTGGACTAAGTGTTCTGGACACAAGTTAGTGACCTGCGGAATAAATGACCCTCAGAACTATATCTCAACTATTGAAACCTTGCATTAGTTTCCAAGAGTCAAAGCCCTGACTAAATGGAGCCTGCTGGGGGAGGAGGCAGACATATCTACATCTCACTTACCCAAAGCCAGAATGAGCTGGTTGCACCACAGGGCTAAGGCTGCCTTCCTTACTACATTTCAGTCCCTATGAATCAAAAGTAGCTGGGACATGGGTTTGAAAAGAGAATGCTGAAGTTGTCAAGTGTGTGTGGCAAGTATCAGATGCTTATTAGTTGCTCAATAAATGTGTGGTGACTGCATGCCCAGTTCCCACTTCCTAAAGAACAGATACATGTAGTGATTATTGCCTAATGCATCATAAACTTAGCACTTCCTTTCAGGAAAGGTAGGTTTTTAGAAAACTTCCTTATTCCTTTTCCCTACTATGCTGACCTATATTTGGTGCCCTGAACAGCTTGGGGGTGACAGGATGAAGAGAGCAGGCAACCTGAGTCATAACCCCATCATTGTTCTGGGCTGCAAGTATCCTCTGTGGAGCAGAGAGCAACCTAGAGCTGTGGGATTTTATGCCATCCCTCACCTGCCACTGTGATCTGACTGGCAAAACGAATAGGGTAAGGCTTCTTTGAGCTAGACTCAGGCATCAACTGAACATGATGGATATTACCTCAAGGTATTTTTGGTATAAATAGAGCCCGGTGGCTCATACCTGTAATCCCAGCACTTTGGGAGGCCAAGGCAGGTGGATCATGAGGTCGAGATCGAGATCATCCTGGCCAACGTGGTGAAACCCCATCTCTACTAAAAATACAAAAATTAGCTAGGTGTGATGGCACACACCTATAGTCCCAACTACTCGGGAGGGTGAGGCAGAAGAATCGCTTGAACCTGGGAGGTAGAGGTTGCAGTGAGCCGAGATTGTGCCACTGCATTCCAGCCTGGAGACAGAGCAACACTCCGTCTCAAAAAAAAGAAAAAAATAGAGCCATGCTTAGAGGATGCGTTGACCTTCAAGTGTATTGGCCAGAATTGAGATGAAGCTCAAAGTTAACTTCAGACAAGATAATGAGAAGTGTTTTCCTAGAATATTTTATAATGTGCTCTGGGCCTACTGTTTATCTATTCAGCTTTATCCTGGTTTTTCTACCACTATCTGTTAGGAAAACCATGCTGTAATAAATATCTTGTTCACAAATGGCTGCTTGTCAAGCAAGCTTTTGTTGATTATAAGTAGAGCTGTAGTGTGTGCGCCATGTATTTTGAACACATTTGTTATAAATATTGAGGCTGGAAATTTAATATTTAAAGTGTCATTTCTTAAAAGAAAAACCCACTGATCCGATTTTCTTTCAAGAAATGTTTCTTAGGACCTTACTATATTCTAGACCCTAAGCTAGGTTCTTGAAAGAAAAAAAATGAGTTAAGGTATGTTTTCTTTAAGGAACTTGTGGCCTGTGGCAGAGATGAACAAGTGACAGGAAACCCAAGAGTTTTACAGGCAGTGCTGGAGTTGAATTTTGAAGAGACAGTAGGAGTTCATCATAGTAAAAATAATAAATGACTTACTAAGTGCTTACTGAGTGACTGGAACTGTATTAGGTGCTTTAGCATGGATAGTTTCATGAAATACTACCTGTAAGGTAGCCAGCCACAACTGTCATCTCCATTTTATAGATGAGAAAACAGAAGCTTAAAGAAGTTTAAAAAAAAATGTACACAGCTAGGAAGAAGCAGATAGGATTTCACCCCAGGCTGTTTACTCCCAAATCTAAGCTCTTAATCTAACTGGATTCAGAGGTGGAAGAAAGGAATTTCAGATTTAGGTGAAAGTTACAGGGCATGGGGCGTGGCACATTCATCAACCTGCAGGAGCTCCTAGTGACTGAAAGGTAGAGTGTGGATCACCTATTGGTGAAAGAAGAGGCTGGAAGATAGGCAAGGGCCGATTCATGGGTGTCAGGCTAAGGAGTTTGGATTTTATCCTGTGGGTAAAGGAGCCACTGAAGAACTTTAAGATGAGGAGTGACATGATCAAAGGATACATTTTTGGGTTGAATCTGGCAAAAGGTGTGGGTAATGATTTGAAAGGGAGGCCAGTTTTGTCTAAATGGTGGTTGTAAGGTTTGAGGAAACAAGAATGGCTTTCAAAAATGGCAAGAATAGAATTAACATGACTAGGTGATCATGTGGGTATGGGAGGTGGGGGGGTCCAGATGTTGATGAGGAGCAGGTGGAATCAAAGAGCTAGGGCTTCTGGCTTGAGCAACTGACTGAAGGGTGATATCCTCCAGCCTACCCTCACTGCTTTAGGATTGTAAGAGGAGTACACTTTCTTAGTGGGAAGGGTGGTGGGTGGATGGTAGAAGATGATTAGGTTTGTTTTCAACTGATTGATATTTAAGTTGAGCTATGTATCACAGAGTTGGAAATAAAGATCTGGAACTCAAGATGAAGGTCTGCCCTGGAATTACTGATCTAGGCATCATCAGCATGTAGTGATAGTTGAAAGTACACTACAGTGGGGGCAGATGGGTTCCTTCTGCAAGACTGAAAAAGAAAGATATATATAACAAATAACATGCCGGGCACAGTGGCTCATGCCTGTAATCCCAGCACTTTGGGAGGCCCAGGTTGGCAGATCATGAGGTCAGGAGATCGAGACCATCCTGGCCAACATGGTGAAACCCTGTCTCTACTAAAATACAAAAAATTAGCCAGGCACAGTGGTGTGTGCCTATAATCCTAGCTACTTGGGAGGCTGAGGCATGGGAATCGCTTGAACCCAGGAGGCAGAGGTTGCAATGAGCTAAGATCGTGCCACTGCACTCCAGCCTGGCAACAGAGTGAGACTCTGTCTTAAAAAACAAAATAAAATAAGAAATAACACATCAACAGTGTCTCTTTCCCACTACAATACAAATTCCATAAGGGCATGAATGAATGAAGAAATAATAGTAACAGAAAATAATGAGTAAGCTAAATCTTGAAGTAGAAAAGTTGTGCAAAGCAGTGGATGAAGCAGTTGGTTGCTAGAAGCAGGAATGTGAAACAGACGAAGAACTAAGTCTATAATAAACTAGTCTTATTTGTTTTTATTATATTTAAGTTCTGGGGTACATGTGCAGAATGTGCAGGTTTGTTACATAGTTATACATGTGCCGCGATGGTTTGCTGCACCCATCAACCTGTCACCTACATTAGGTATTTCTTCTAATGCTATCCCTCCCCTAAGCCCCCACCCCCGTCAGACCCCCGTGTGTAAATGGGAGAAAATTTTTGCAATCTGTCCATCTGACAAAAACGCTAATATCCAGAATCTACAAAGAACTTAAACAAATTTACAAGAAAAAATGACATTGCACTCCAGCGTGGGTAACAAGAACGAAACTCTGTCTCAAAAAAAAAAAAGAAAAAAAGAAAAAAACCCCCATCAAAAAGTAGGATTTTGTGTGAACATTTTTTCATTTATTTAAGGCAAATACCTAGAAATGGGATTGCTGGGTCTTATAGAAAGTGTTTGTTTCATTTTACAAGGGACTGCATCCAGAGTGGCTGTTTTTTCATTTGGCTACCAGCAATGTGTGCGAGTTCCAGTTGCTCACATCCTTACCAACACTTGTCAGTATTTTTTATTTTAGCTATTCTAATAGGTGTGCCATGGTATCTCGTGGTGGTTTTAACTTGCATTTCTGAATAGCAAGTGAACATTTCTTAATTTGCTTATTTGCATTTCTTTTGCCCAAATTGTTTGTGATATTTTAGTTCCTTTGTCTTTCACATATCGTATTTTCATTCTCTACTTTTTAACAGTTTTGTTGAAAGGTCACTGACATTAAAAAATAGCATATATTTAAGGTATACAATTTCATGTTTTGATATATGTCTACACTGTGAAATAATTCCCACATTCACCATAATTAACACATTTATAACCTCTACATTTACTATTTATGTGTTTGTGTGTGTGTATGTGTGTGTGTGTAGTGAGGAGATTTAAGATCTATCTTCTTAGCAGATTGCAAGTATACAATACAGTATTTTTAACCATTGTCCCTATGCTATACAGTCTTTTCATATAAATTCTAGAATCAGCTTTTATATACCTACAAAAAGTCCTGTTGGGATTTTGGTTTGAATTGAGTTGAACCTATGAATCAATTTGTGGAGAACTGAATCTTTACTATGTTGAGACTTCTTGTCGATGAACACAGTATTTTCTTTAACGTGGCTAGTTCCTTTTCTTATGGTTGAGTTATGAGAGTTTTTTGTGTTCCAGATACAAGTCCTTTATTGGGTATGTGATTTAGAAATATTTTATCCCAGTCTGTAGCATGTGTTTTCATACTTATATAGTGTCTTTGATAGAGCAAAAGTTTTTAATTTTGGTGAAATCTAATTCATAAATCTTTCCTTTCATGATTGTGCTCTTGGTATTATGTCTAATAACTCTTTGTCTCAGTTCAGGCCACAGTTTTTCTCCTAGATTTTTTCCTTTAAATGTTTATAATTTTATATTTTACATGTAAATCTTTTAGTTAATTCTTATGTAAGATTTGAAATTAAGATGAAGGTTCCTTTTTTTTTTTTTTTTGCATATGGATGTCCGGCTGCTCCAACACCATTTGTCGAATGGCTATCATTCCTTTATGGAATTAATTTTACAACTTGGTGAAAAATTACTAGAATATATTTGTGTGGATCTATTTCTGGCTTCTCTATTCTGTTCCATTGATCTATGTGTCTGTCCTTTTGTCCGTATCACACTGAATTGATTGCTGCAGCTTTGTATTAAATCTTAAATCTGCTAGTGTGATTTCTCCAACTTTACTACTCTGTTTCAAAATGGTTTTGGTTGTTATAGTTCCCTTGACTTCCACAGAAATTTTAGAATCAGCTTGTCTAGATCTGTAAAAATACACCTGAAGTTTGCTTGGAGAGTTACATCTTTTCTTTTTTCTTTTTCTTTTTCTTTTTTTGATGGAGTTTTGTTCTTGTTGCCCAGGCTGGAGTGCAATGGCACTATCATGGCTCACTGCAACCGTCTCCTCCCGGGTTCAAGTGGTTTTCCTGCCTCAGCCTCCCAAGTAGCTGGGATTACAGGCATGTGCCACCATATCCAGCAAATTTTATTTTTAGTAGAGACAGGGTTTTCTCCATGTAGGTCAAGCTGATCTCAAGCTCCTGACCTCAGGTAATCCGCCCACCTTGGCCTCCCAAAGTGCTGGGATTACAGGCATGAGCCATTGCGCCTGGCCAAGTTACATCTATTATATGTTAATTGTTTCAATCCATAAAATAGTATATCTTTCTGTTTATTTAGATCTTCTTTTCTTTATTTCACTAAGTTTTTGTAATTTTCAGCACACAGACCCTGTTTGTGCTTTGTTACTCTTATACCTATGTGTTTCATTCTTTTGGAGTTAATGTAAATTTTTAAAAAATGCTTAGTTGCCAATTATTCATTGTTAGCATAAAGAAATATATTTGATTCTTATGTGTTGAACCTTGTACCCTGTAGTCTCATTAAACTCACCATTAAGACTGGAATTTGTTTATGAATTCCTTGAAATTTTTGGCATAAACAGTCATGTCATCTGAAAATCTGCATGCCTTTTATCTCATTTCTTAACCTTATTAACTGGATAGACCACCCAGTAAAATGTTGAATGTTAGGAGTAGATATCTGTGTTAGTCCGTTCTCATACTGCTAATAAAGACATATCCAAGAATGGGTAATTTATAAAGGAAAGAGGTTTAATTGATTCACAGTTCCAAAAGGCTGCTGAGGCCTCAGGAAACTTACAATCATGGCAGAAGGGGAAGCAAACACATCCTTCTTTACATGATAGCAGGAAGGAGAAGTGCTGAGCAAAAGGGGGAAAATCCCTTTATAAAACCATCACATCTCATGAGAACTCAATCACTATCACAAGAACAGCATAAGGGTAACCACCTCCATGATTAAATTACTTCTTACTGGGTCCCTCCCATGACACATGGGGATTATGGGAACTACAATTCAAGGTGAGATTTAGGTGGGGACACAAAGCCAAATTATATCCATATCCTTGCCTTGTTCCTAAATTGAGAGGAAAAGCATTCAGTCTTTCACCATTAAGTATAACGTTAGCTTTTGTGTGTGCCTTTTATCAGGTTGAGAAAGTTTCTATTTCTAGTTTGCGGAGAGTCTTTATCATTAATGAATGTTGAATTTTGTCAAATACTTTTTTGGTAACAATTGATCATGTGATTTTTCTTCTTTAGGCTGTTCATATAGTGGACTACAATGATAAATTTTCCAGTCTTGAACCAGTCTCATATTCCCACTACAACCTCTACTTGGTCATGGTGTATTATTGTTTTTATATGTTTAAGGATTCCATTTGTTAATATTTTACTGAAGATTTTTGCATTTATGTTCATGAGGTATATTTGGTTGTGTCTAAAACAATTTTTTTTATGCTGTCTTTTGTATCAGGGTAATCCTGGCCTTATAAATCGAGTTGAGAGTGTTCTCATCTCTTCTTATTTCTGGAAGAGATTGTATGGAATTGGTATTAATTTTCCTCAAATAATTGGTAGAATTTGCCAGTGCAACCATCTGTGCTAGAAGGTTGCTTTTCTGGAAATTTTTAACTGCAAGTTCAGTTTCTTTAATTTTAATTTGATTTAATCTAGGTTTTCAAATCTATGTCTATAGAGTTGTTCTTAGTATTCCTTCATTATGTGTTCAATGTTTATGGAATCTGTAGTGATACCTCCTCTTTCATTATTGATTTTGGTGATTCATGGCTTATCTCTTTTTGGTCAGTTTTGCTAAAGGCTTATCAATGTAATTAATGTCAAAAAATCAGCTTTTGTTTTTATCGCTATTTTTCTTCTTCTTTTTTTTTAAATTTCATTGCTCTCTGCTGTTGTCTTTGTTAAATTTTTCCTTCTGCTTGTTTGGGTTTATTTTAGTTTTATTTTTCTAGCTGTTTAAAATGAAGGATTAGGCTATTGATTTGAGGAGTTTCTTCTTTTCTCAGGTAAATATTTAATGCTATCAATTTTTTTTTTTTTTTTTTTTTGAGACGGAGTTTCGCTCATTACCCAGGCTGGAGTGCAATGGCGCGATCTCGGCTCACCGCAACCTCCGCCTCCTGGGTTCAGGCAATTCTCCTGCCTCAGCCTCCTGAGTAGCTGGGATTACAGGCACGTGCCACCATGCCCAGCTAATTTTTTGTATTAGTAGAGACGAGGTTTCACCATGTTGACCAGGATGGTCTCGATCTCTTGACCTCGTGATCCGCCCGCCTCAGCCTCCCAAAGTGCTGGGATTACAGGCTTGAGCCACCGCGCCCGGCCTAATGCTATCAATTTTTTTTAATTTTTGTGAAAACCTTTATGTAGTAGAAAAAATAACTTAGACCTGAGAGTTAGGGGTGCATCCGATTTACATTTACATGTAAGATAAGATATTTGTGACATAATGAGTCATGAGTCCATCAACTTACTTGAAGGAGGGGGACAAAATGATCCCAAATGTGAAAGCTCTTGACAGCCTAGTGCAGAATTAATCACAGAGTGATAATAGGCAAGAGTGTTCAGAAAGCAATGAACAGGCAACACATCCTCTACACAGGGTGGGAAGCTTTTCTGCAAGGCTGTAGACCTCTTCTACTAAAAGGCATCTGATGGCCCTGTGTACACTAGCATTCTTTAGTCCTACCTGCTCCTACTTACATCTCTTCTACTATGAAATACTGATAAACATTGTAGGTGTGTTGATGGTATACTTTTTACAATATACCCATTTGTACCCAGTGTGATTCCGTCAATAAATGTTTTTTTTTTGGTTGCCATCATCTTTGTTTCTTAAAAAGTTATTAGTTTTAATTATTATGGAAATATAGTAGTTATGTATACTCAATAAATAATAAATATTTCTGATGTCCTTTAGGCCACAGAATAATTATTCTAAGTCCCATATTTAAATGAATTTATAGTTCCCTGAGGTAGAAGCATAACATACACAAATGAGATCTACATCAATCTGTAATTACTGTCATTTAATTTAAATATACTACACACCAGACGTTGTATGTGCTGGGTGTGGTACATACATTTAATCTTTACCACCTTCTTGCAAGGTATAAATAATATGGAGGACAATTTCATAGAAACCAGAAAAAGCCCAGGACCAGACAGATATACAGCCAAATTCTACCAGATGTATAAAGAAGAGCTGGTACCATTCCTACTGAAACTATTCCAAAAAAATAAGGAGGGACTCTCTAAGTGAGGCCAATATCATCCTGATAACCAAAACCTGGCTGAGATGACTAAAAAGAAAACTTCAGGCCAATATCCTTAATGGACATAGATGCAAAAATCCTCAACTAAAGACCAGCAAAGCAAACCCAGCAACACACCAAAAAGCTAATCCACCATGATCAAGGTTGGTTCAACATATGCAAGTCAATAACTGTGATCCACCATATAAATGGAACTAAAAACAGAAACCGCATGATCATCTCAGTAAATATAGAAAAGGCTTTCAATAAAATTCAACATCTTTTCATGTTAAAATCCCTCAACAAATTAGGCATTGGAGAAACATACTTCAAAATAAGAAGAGTTATCTATGAAAGCCAACATCACACTGAATAGGCAAAAGCCGGAAGCATACCCTGTGAAAATTGGAACAAGAGAAGGATGCCCTCTCTCACCACTCCTATTCAACATAGTGCTGAAAGTCGTAATCAGAACAATCAGGCAACAGAAAGAAATAAAAGGCATCCAGGTCAGGTGTGGTGGCTCACACCTGTAATCCCAACACTTTAAAGGCCGAGATGGATGGATCACCTGATGTCAGGAGCTCGAGACCCGCCTGACCAACATGGTGAAAACCCATCTGTAATGGGTTTCCCAAAACCCAGAAAATTAGCTGGGCCTGGTGGTGTATGCCTGTAATCTCAGCTACTTGGTAGGCTGAGGCAGGAGAATTGCTTGACGCTGGGAGGTGAGGGTTGCAGTGAGCCGAGATCACGCCATTGCAAGCTAGCCTGGGCAACAAGAGTGAAACTCCATCTCCAAATAAATAAATGGTATCCAGATAGAAAAACAGGAAGTCAAACTATTCCTGTTTGCAGACAGTATGATTCTATGTCTAGAAAACCTCATAGTCTCTGCCCAAAAGCTCCAAGATCTGATAAACAACTTCAGCAAAGTCTTAGGATACGAAATCAATGTACAAAAATCAGTAGCATTCCTATACATCAAAAATATCTAAATTGAGAGCCAAATGAAGAACAAATTTGTATTCACAACAGGAGAAAAAGAACAAACACCTAGGAATACAGATAACTAGGAAGGTGAAAGATCCATACAAGGGGAACTACAAAACACTGCTCAAAGAAATGAGAGACTCACCACTCCTATTCAACATAGTTTTAGAAGTTCTGGCCAGGGCAATCAGGCAAGAGAAAGAAATAAAGGGTATTCATTTAGGAAAAGAGGAAGTCAAATTGTCTCGGTTTGCAGATGACATGATTCTGTATTTAGAAAACCCCATCGTGTCAACCTAGACTCTCCTCAAGCTGATAAGCAACTTAAGCAAAATCTAAGGATACAAAATCAATGTGAAAAAATAATAAGCATTCCTATACACCAATAACAGACAAGCAGAGAGACAAATCATGAGTGAATTCCCATTCACAATTGCTACAAAGAGAATACAATGCCTAGGAATACAACTTAAAAAGGATGTGAAGGACTTCTTCAAGGAGAACTGCAAACCACTGCTCAAGGAAATAAGAGAGGACACAAACAGATGGAAAAACATTCCATGCTCATAGATAGGAAGAATCAATATCGTGAAAATGGCCATACAGCCCAAAGTAATTTGTAGATTCAATGCAATCCTCATCAAGCTACCATTGACTTTCTTCACAGAAGTGGAAAAAATTACTTTAAATTTCATATGAAACCAAAAAGGAGCCCACATAGCCTAGACAATCCCAATCAAAAAGAACAAAGCTGGAGGCATCCCACTACCTGATTTCAGACTATACTACAAGGCTACAGTAACCAAAACAGCATGGTACTGGTACCAAAACAGATATATAGCCAATAGAACAAAACAGAAGCCTAAAAAATAACACCACACATCTACAACCATCTGATCTTTGACAAATCTGACAAAAAAACAAGCAACGGGGAAAGGATTCCCTATGTAATAAATGGTGTTGGCAAAACTGGCTAGCGATATGCAGAAAGCTGAAACTGGATCCCTTCCTTACACCTTATACAAAAAGTAACTCGAGATGGATTAAAGACTTAAACGTAAGACCTAAAGCCATAAAAACCCTAGAAAAAAACCTAGGCAGTACCATTCAGGACATAGGCATGAGCGAAGACTTCATGACTAAAACACCAAAAGCAATTGCAACAAAAGACAAAGTAGACAAATGGGATCTAATTAAGCTAGAGAGTTTCTGCACAGCAAAAGACACTAACATCAGAGTGAACAGGGAACCTCCAGAATGTGAGAAAATGTTTGCAATCTACCCATCTGACAAAGGGCTAATATCCAGAATCTACAAAGACCTTAAATAAATTTATAAGAAAAAAAAACCCCATCAAAAAGTAGGTGAAGGATGTGAACAGACACTTCTCAAAAGACGACACTTATGCAGCCAACAAACATATGAACAAAAGCTCATCATCACTGGTCATCTGAGATGCAAATCAAAGCCACAATGAGATACCATGTAATGCTAGTTAGAATGGCAGTTATTAAAGAGTCAGGATACAACATTTACTGGAAAGGATGTGGACAAATAGGAATGCTTTTACACTGTTGGGGGGAGTGTAAATTAGTTCAACTATTGTGGAAGACGTGGCAATTTCTCAAGGATCTAAAACTAGAATTACCATTTGACCCAGCAATCCCATTACTGGGATATACCCAAAGGATTATAAATCACTCTATTATAAAGATACATACACATATATGTTTATTGTGGCACCGTTCACAATAGCAAAGACTTGGAACCAACCCACATGTCCATTAATAATAGAATGGATCAAGAAAATGTGGCACATAGACACCATGGAGTACTATGTAGCTACAGGAAATGATGAGTTCATGTCCTTTGTGGGGACATGGATGAAGCTGGAAACCATCATTCTCAGCAAAATAAACACAAGAACAGAAAACAAAACACTGCATATTCTCACTCATAAGTGGGAGTTGAATAATGAGAACACATGGACACGGAGTGGAATAAACTAGTCTTATGTCCTGAACAACTTGCTTTCTATGACTGCTAATTGTTAAGCTTTTTCTTTTTCTTTCTTTTTTTTTTTTGAGACGGAGTTTCGCTCTTGTTACCCAGGCTGGAGTGCAATGGCGCGATCTCAGCTCACCGCAACCTCCGCCTCCTGGGTTTAGGCAATTCTCCTGCCTCAGCCTCCTGAGTAGCTGGGATTACAGGCACGTGCCACCATGCCCAGCTAATTTTTTGTATTACTTTAGTAGAGATGGAGTTTCACCATGTTGACGAGGATGGTCTCGATCTCTTGACCTTGTGATCCACCCGCCTTGGCCTCCCAAAGTGCTGGAATTACAGGCGTGAGCCACTACGCCCGGCCTTCTTAAGCTTTTTCTAAGTTTCGTGAGGCTTGTGTATTTGACCAAGTCCCTGTGTTCTTTATTTATGTATGTACTTATTTCCCTGCCCCTCTTCTCTTTACCCCAAATTGTTATGTTTCCCTATACCCAGAAGAGACAGACTGACAGAGGTGCATGGTGGAGATGGAGACTATAGTTGGAGATAACCAGACTGGAGAGTCATATACACCCTGTCTATGGATTGGCAAAAGGGAGTCAACCAAAATGATAAAGAAAACGTGGCTTCTTATTTCAAAACAGTTTCAAACTTATAAAAAAGTTGATATAATATAAAGAACTTTTGTTTACCCTTCAGCCACAGTCTCTAATTGTTAACATGTTTATTTTATCATTCTCTTTATGTGTACTGCATAATCATTTTTTTTTTTTCTGAACTACTTACAGGAGGGAAAGGGAAAAGCCTGCATCAGGATCTGATTAGGATTATATGTGGTAATTAGTAATTAGTTATCCAGGTAAGATTTTTAGAAATAAAAAATTGTTGGCATTGAGACAAATGGATAGTGTGGGGGGGTTATCCCAATGGGGTTTTAAATAATGTGGCTTTAGAAGATGAAGGCTTTAGAAGATGGATAAACAAGAAGATGAAGGATTTCAAAGGCAGTTTGATGGATAAACTAATTCAAATATTAGAATTTCTTTTCATGTTATTTTGATGTATACTTATATATAATTCATGTATATTTATAAAGATCACAATATTGTAAATACAGTATTAAATTTTGCTTTTACTGTGTAGTTAAGTGATTTGGACTAGTAAGCAAAATAGTTTCTTGTACAAGTATTATAGTAGCCTCTCTTTTGTAGCACTGAGGTTGAATCAGAAGATAACCAAGAAGAACAGAAACAGGTGCACTGGCCAGAAAGCCACCTGACACCATGGGAGGTGTGGTTTATTGGCAAAGAAAAAGAAGAACGTGACCGGCTGCAACAGAAAGCTCTAGAGGTAAAAGTAGACGGTATTCTTTTTATTTAATCTGTGAGCTCACAAAGTAGAGCTGCAGTTGTAAATTAAAAGGTTAATGTTATTATCCCTAAAAACAAAGTCTTTGCTTTTATGTTAGTTTACTATATCTAATTTAATAACTAATAAGTTATAATGCAATAATAGAAATATGTTCATTGTTAGAGCATTTGGAAAATACAGCTAAGCATAGTTAAGAAAATAAAAATCCCCTCTAATTTCACTGTCTGAAGATAACCATTGTTAGTATTATGACATATTGCTTTCCAGATGTTATTCTGTGTAAATTACTTTGAAATAAATATGTACAAATGTGTACATATGTTGCATGTCTACATACACTGGAGCATCAACATATGTACATTTAACTAAGGTAAATTCAACTGTATACACCCAGTAAAATTTTTAGCTTTACTGAAACAAAATAGAGGCAGGAATCTACCTCCCCCGCTCCCCTCCCCTGCCCCATGTGTCACTCAGTGAGCATGTGCCCTGTGTGTAGGACAGTGGGAATCTACTTGCCAGTCTTTCAGAGTGTTTCAGTTTCTCTGTGCCTCTCTCACTTATGGACATTTCCATGTGTGAGTCCCTTTTGAACTTTTACTATATAAACTCAACATGTAGTTTTAGATGCATTTTCACATCTCTTCTTTAATGAGAATCTTCACATATTTCTTGAACTCTTACTGTTTCGGAACATGGCAACCAAATAGATTTGGATAATTTGGCATTCCCTAAATTCACTGTTCAGACTCACTATCTAAATTATTCCTATCCAAAGACAGAAGCCTAATAGATTTGAATGATGAGGTATACTTCTTGTTTTTAATGAAACAGAATAAAACTCTTTTTCTCTATCATTAACCATTTTTATAACATCATTGAAAAATGGCTAATATTATTAAAATATATTTAAAATGTATTACATATTTATTAAAATATAGTTAACTGGTTCATTCTTGTTGGATTTTTCAGTCTGTTAGTAACTGTTGCTAAAAAAATTTTGGGAGCAAAAGCTTCATGATCTTCCTTAGAATAACTTTTCTGTTAGTTTTGAAACCAGTTATTGTTTGATAAATTTCTAACCAGGCAGGCAGGCAATCACATGTCCAGGAGGTTTGGCATAATTCAAATGATTATGAAAACGAGTACATTCTGTTGTTTTCCTATTGTGTGATACTTTGTATTCTAGATTACAAATTTATTCCTGGAAAAGGGCACTGTGAGAGTGGCACTTACTTCCTCTTGGCAGTGCATAGGGCTTGAGAAAGACCTTATGGTTGATGTTAGGCAGGAGTAATACAAACCCTGGTTCTAGCCTTTTTACTTGCTGGGTGTAAGCAAGTTATTTAAACTTTTATGTTTCCATTTTCTCATCTGCTCAAGAGGAATAAAATAATATAATACCTGTGTCACAGGGGTTTTGTGAGGATTAAATGAAACTAAGTATAAGGATGCCTGACTTTGTTTTTGTTTGTATTGTTATTTATATCATTGCTCTTCGTAGCCTTCTTAAAGCTTTTTCATTTATTTTCAGAATTAGGGTGTATTTTTTAAATTCCCCGACTTACTTCTCTTACCTCAATGTCAAGTTTTAACATGACTAACTCCATTGTTTAGTTAGTAGCTTTTAAAAATATTTGTTCACAGTGAGCACTCTATTTTTTTATGTTATGAAAACACATACCTACATACATATATACATATATATACACACACACATACATATGTATGTGAAATAACATCTTGATTTTGTGTAAAACCTGATGTTCTATTCTTTTTTCAAAAGGCTGGTTGTAATTCATTAAATTGGTTTTAAACTTACAATTTGGAAAGTACTGATCCAGTGAGTTAGTGGTAGAACAAAGTTCAATTTCTGGTATTGTGCTTTGTCTCTAGTCTCACTAGAAGTTACTTGTTATATTAAGAAAAGGAGGGTTACTTCGAGTCATTTTTAGTCAGTACACAGAGAAAAGTTAATTAAATTTCGGAAAGTTAGTAAGAAAGCCTGGGCTTGGTAGTTGCCAAGGCTGAAATTTTGGGCTTGCCATTCTAATTCTGTGACCTTAGAAAAGTTAATTAACTTCTCTGAGCCTCGGTTTCTTCATTTGTAAGCTAAATGTTAGAGAGGCAATAATGGAGTAGTTAAAAGGGTAAATTCTGTGTTTTGTTTTGTTTTTTTTGAGACAGGGTCTCGCTCTGTCACCCAGGCTGGAGTATAATGGCACAACCACAGCTCACTGCAGCCTTGATCTCCCCTCTTCTTCCACCTCAGCTTCTCGAGTAGCTGGGACTGTAGGCACATGCTACCATGCCTGGCTAATTTTTGTTTTTGTTTTTTAGAGAGATAGGGTTTTGCCATGTTGCCCAGGCTGGCCTCCAACTCCGGGCTCAAGCAATCCTCCAGCCTCCACATCCCAAAGTGCTGGGATTACAGGTGTGAGCCATGACACCTGGTTTAAAAGTATAAATTCTTGAGCCATCCTTCCTGCATTCAAAATTTGGACTTTGGGCAAATCCTTAACCTTTCTATGTCTCAATTTCCTTATCAGTGAAAGGGGGAGAATAGTATTTACTTCATAGTGTTGTTATGAGGACTAAATGAACATCAGGATATGGACTGGTATGTACAAAGCCCTCAATAAAGTTATTATATATGAAAGGAGAGCATTATAACTGCTATGAAGATTTAAGAACAGATTAGAATAATAAATATAAGCCCTACCACAATGGTAAGCATGTAGCATGGTACAATTACTTATAATTCGATTGAAAGAGTAAAACCTGTTTATATATTTAGTAGTTTCATATTTCTTATGGCTATTTTATTACTTAACTTTGAAGTGATTAAATTTTAGCAGGACTCTTACGTATCAGTTATGCCAGGGATATCCTAACATATGGGCCAGCTACTCAACTTGTAAACTCATGTTGAGCTGTTGTGGTATTCACATTCTTTTGCTGCCTTTTCCATTATTTTGTTTTTATCTCATGCTTTCCTTATTTTTCTGTCTTTATTTTCTGTATTCCCTTGTTTATAAACCATGTCAAATTTTTAACCATAAAGAATAGTCATCTCAGATCCCTATTAAAACTAAAAAGCATAAAGGCCAGAAAAGTAATTTTGCCAAGGCTTCAGTTAGTGGCAGAACTGGGACTGGCACCTAATTCTTTGACTTCCATTTAAATGCTTTTCCCACAATATCAAGACATATTTTAGAAATAAATGAGTCAGACTTAATATTTATTTTTTAACGAATTCTGGCTTTCTTATTTTCTTCCTTTAAGACTTAAGAGAACATATATAGGATAGTTTAATCATTGAAAAGATCATCCATACTCATAAATTTGATTTGAGCATCAGACATTTGGATTTGTTTCAGAAATCTCTGTGAGACTAAGTTAAAAAATTATTTTAATTCATAAAAATTGCCCACTTACAAAATCGACAAGATGGCAAAACCCCGTCTCTCTAAAAAAATTTGTAACTTTTGTTGAGATGATAAATATGGTAAACATTGAATCAATTATCAAGCATTATGAAAAACTAGTATATTCGTTTTGTAGGTCTTTTAATTTTTATTTACTTTTTAATTATTATAAATAATTCTTTAGCCAACTGCCCCAAGTTCTTTGTGGTCTTTGGCTGATTCTAATTTTTAATATTTGTTTTAACATATTATTATAATCAGTTGTAAATTATAAAAATTACCTAGTTTGTGAATAGTCCTAGTGCTTTCTTTCTTTCATTTTTTTAACCATCTTGCCTTTGACCATTTCATTCTTCAGCCCTTAATGAAGGAATAGGGTAGGATATAGAGCTGTTGGTGAAACTCAAAACTGTCAGTTTTTCTGATTATTACCTTCAGTGGTAAAAAATTATTTGAAAGTAGGCAAAACCTATTGAAATTAAAATGCATTTTTATGATCTTCTTTGAATTTTGGTTTTTCGTAATCAAGTGTTTTATTCCATGGGAAAATATTAATAACTATCTCTAATCCTGTTGAAATTCAGTGGTACACCAGATGACCATGTAGGGGCCTTTTGAGAGAAGACTCCAGCTGTGTCCAGAAAGAGACTTGCCTTTGTGGTAAACATGGAGTCATTTAGGGTGGGAAGTTCTTTTTTTTTTGAAAGAAAGAAAGAAAGAAAAAAAATGAAGAGGAAGAAAAAGGAAGAGAAAGAGAGAGAGAGAATGGGAGTATTGCTTTCTTGCCCAGGCTAGAATGCAGTTTAGTAATGGGTATTGGAAACCTCTTTTATACCAATAATTATACTTGATGTAGACAGGAAGGAATAAGGGAAGAAAGTAACAAACAAGCAGCCAACCAATATTTCATTTAAACCTATGAAATGCTATGCGATTACTGAGGAGTGATTTACTTCCAATTATGTAGTCACTTTTGGAATAAGGTGGTAATGTATGTTTTGTGTATTTGAAGTGGAGAGTTCTGTAAATGTTTATTAAGTTTACTTGTTCCGGGTCTGAGTTCAAGTCCTGGATGTCCTTGTTAATTTTCTGTCTCGTTGATCTTTAAAATCGTTAGCTCTTCTTGTTACATTGATCCTTTTGCCATTATATAATGTCCTTCTTTGCCTCTTTTGCTCTTTGTTGCTTTAAAGTCTACTTTATCAGAGGCGAGAATTGCAACTCCTGCTTTTTGTTTGTTTATTTTTACTCTCTGATTGGTTGATAAATCTTCCTCCTTCTCTTTGTTTTGAGTCTGTGTATCGTTGCATGGGAGATGGGTCTGGATGCAGCATACCGATGGGTTTTGGCTTTTTATCCAATTAGAATATATATAGGTTTAATACTGGCATTTGATGCTAGCTGGCTGTATTGCCCATTAGTTAGTGTAAATTTTTCATTGTGTTAATGCTCTTTGCTTTTTGATATATTTTTGGAAAGGGTGATATTGGTTGTTCCTTTATATGTATAGTGCTTCTTTCAGAAGCTCTTGTAAAGCAGGCCTGGTGGTGGTGAAGTCTCTAAGTACTTGTTTGTTCGCAAAAGATTTAATTTTTCCTTCAATTATAAAGCTTAGTTTGGCTGGATAGGAAATTCTGGGTTGAAAGTTCTTTTCTTTAAGGATGTTAAATATTGGTCCGCACTCTTTTCTGGCTTGTAGGGTTTCTGCTGAGAGATCTGCTGTAGGTTTCCCTTTATGGGTAACCTGACCTTTCTCTCTGGCTGCCCTTAGTATTTTCTCCTTCATTTCAACCCTAATAAATCTGGCGATTATGTGCCTTGGGGTTGGTCTTCTTGAAGAATATCTTTGTGGTGTTCTCTGTATTACCTGGAGTTGAATATTACCCTGCCTTGCCAGGTTGGGAAAGTTTTCCTGAATGATATCCTGAAGAGTATTTTCCAACTTGGATTCATTCTCTTCATCACATTCAGGTACACCTATCAAACATAAATTAGGTCTTTTCACATAGTCCCATATTTCCTGGAGACTTTGCTAATTCCTTTTCATCCTTTTTTCTCCAATCTTGTCTTCTCGTTTCATTTCACTGAGCTTGTCCTCGACTTCTGATATCCTTTCTTCTGCTTGATCAATTCGACTGTTTAAACTTGTGCATGCTTCGCGAAGTTCTCGTGTTGTGTTTTTCAGCTCCATCAATTCACTTATATTCTCTAAATTGTCCATTCTCGTTAACATTTCGTCAAACCTTTTTTCAAGGTTCTTAGTTTCTTTGCATTGGGTTAGAACAAGTTCTTTTAATTCACAGAAGTTTCTTATCACCCACGTTTTGAAACCTGCTTCTGTTATTGGAACACACTCGTAATCTATTAAGCCTTGTTCCGTTACTGATGAGGAATTGCGATCCCCTGTAGAGGGAGAGGCATTCTGATTTTGAGTATTCTCTACCTTTTTACGCTGGTTTCTTCCCTTCATTATATATTTATCCGTCTGTCGTCTTTGTAATTACCGACTTTCTAACTAGATCTCTGGGCAGACGTCCAACTTGTTGATTCCCAGCACCGAAATCTGAGCAATCCACTGCGCCGGCCAAAACAGCGGTGTTAAGATTGATGGTGTTTTCTGCCCGGGAATCTCCGGACTCTGTACCAAGAACTGGCGCGCTAAGGCGCCAGCAAAACCGCCATGCCGGCCACAAGAGTCGCCCTGGCGACCTGTGGGGCTCCTCTGCTGGGAATCTCCTGGTCCGTGAGCAACAAATATTCGTCTGAAAGTGTGGCGTCCTCTCATTCTCTGCGCTTTCACTGGGAATTACAAGCCCGAGCTGCTAGTGTTCAGCTATCTTGGATCTCTCTCGAGGGTGGGAAGTTCTAAGGGCCAGCTTTGGAAGGCAGGGTTGTGTCTCAAAACGTGATGTATGTTCTGGTTTGGCAAATTACTTGAATAGACATCCTGAGATTAGGACACTGTTTGGGTTATTGGTAGCATTTTCTAGGTACATTTTGACCTTTTTTCTTTAACCCCCCTCAATCAACATTAAGATTTGTTAACCATCAAATAGGAGTACACAGGGTTTATTTTTTTCAATTTTTTAGTTAAGTGAAAAATCTTAAAAAGGTACATAAAAGTACATAAACATATAGTCAATCATATCTTTAGTTACATATTTAAATAATTTTCTTGAAAATAAAATGTAGGACTATTTTGGAAAATTTTTAATATATAGTTGTCAGGTCTCCATCTAGCCAATTAATGACTTTTATATTTATATATATACATATAAACATACATATAAACACATGTATTTTTGTATGTATATGTATATATGTATAATTTCCCCCCTTTTGTTTTCTGACACAAGTCCAGACCCTCTTTTCCTTTTTCTTTCTTTTTTTTGACGGAGTCTTGCTTTGTTGCCCAGGCTGGAGTACAGTGCCATGATTTCAGTTCACTGAAACCTCCGCCTCTCAGGTTCAAGCGATTCTCCTGCCTCAGCCTCCCTCGTAGCTGAGATTACAGGTGCCTGCCACCACACCTGGCTAATTTTTTAAGTTTTTAGTAGGGTTGGGGTTTTGCCATGTTGGCCAGGCTGGTCTCGAACCCCTGACCTCAAGTGATCCACCTGCTTTGGCCTCACAAAGTCCTGGGATTATAGGCATGAGCCACCATGCCTGGCCCAGAGGCCTAGACCTTCTTTTTCTTATAACTCATATACTGTGGCAAACTCTTAATCAGTCTTCCTCAGAATAGTTCTCATCCCTTCAAATGCCATCTTCAGCCTTTGTCATTAAGAGCTCTGAATTTGCCCTTTTGCCAGTTATTCTTGTTTCATAGAGTTTACTTTACTTTGCCTCTCTTAAAAGTAAAGCTAGTACCACATTCAAATTTTCCACCCCCTCCCATCTCCCAATCTCTCTCTTCTTTTGAAGTCATTTTTTCAGTGTTCCTCGTATGGTGCTCATTTCTGACTAGCCTGGTATATAGGCTAAGGGAAGGAAAGATGTTTCTACTCATCTTCCCTTCCCTTCTCTGAACTTTTTGATATGCAATAACTCACAGTGTAGCATTTATTTCTTTGGTGTATAGAGAATCACATTAGATCAAACTTCTGAGATTTCATCTTTATATCATTTCTTGCTAGGTCCAAAGTAGGTGTACCATAAAAATGTATTGAGTAAGTAATCAAAGAACAATAGCTGCTGGAGTGATGAAAAATCCTTAAAACAAAGATGATTTCCTTTTGAGGGTGTAGTGTTTAAAAGTTAGAAGACTTCCTGAGTGAAGGCAGCTATTTTCTATGCAGCAGAATTTTAGGATGAGAGGTTATAGAAGACAGATTTCCTGTGACCAGTTGTTTAAAATGCAAAAGAGATGTTCTTGGTGTTAAGTTTTATTTTCATTTAAGACACTGGAATTGGTCTGAGGGTTGGAAAATTGTCTTTCCCACTACTACCCATGCCCACCAGGTAGGTAAGTCTTTGGGAAAGAAAGGGCTAGGGAGGAGAGTGGAAACCAATAGAAGATACGTCAAAGTATCTGACTATTAATATCTAAAGACAGAGAAGAAAAATAACCAGTAATTATGGTTGTGGAGTCCTAGTGAAGTCTAGTTTGAACAATATTCTCAATGATTGCAGTAATTTAACTGATGAGTGACAGAGTGGTAGCATTCAAGTTGTAGTTTTATTTGGCCATACCTTTCACATTCTTTTTCCTGAGGAAATGCCCAAACACGTAGATTCCAGTGACAGCAAGGCAGTTAAATGATTTGGGATGTGAATGTGGCTTTTGTTTAACATTTCAGCACCTACAAAATCAGTGAAGAAAACTCTGGGTTCTTTTTTTCCCTAAGGAAACCTGAATGACTTCTTTGCATTTCTTTTGTGTAACTTTGAATTAAATTTTTAATATAGGGATTATTTAATTCCTATGCTTTATCTTCATCAGGAATCCAGAAGCTTCTTATAACTGTAACAAAAAAAAAGTTGCAATTCTCATGAGCTTCTGCCAGTAGCTTAGAGTGATGCCAAAATTTATGTGTGGGAAAGTTGATTTCAATGAGGGTAATTTAGCTGAAGTTTAGTCTAGGAAACTAGTGTTTTGCTGCCAAGCAATTATTTGCACATTTCTAAAAAATGACATACTTTTACCAATGCTCTTTTTCATCATAGACTGGTTACTTAAGTAAGTTATTGTCACTAGTGACATATGCTCTATAAAGGAAACTATATTCTTGTTTAATTTGGTTAATAACCTCAGACTTTCTATGTGATTTGGGTACTTCTAATAAATGTTGCCTTTTGTCTAAATAAAATCCACAGGAATTAAATCAACAACTAGAAAAAAGAAAAGAAATGGAAGAACGTGAAAAAAGAAAGATAATTGCTGAAGAAAAGCACAAGGAATGGGTTCAGAAAAAGAATGAGCAGGTAAGGAGGGAAAAATGCACACACACATTGACGTCTCTTGTAAAATCTTTCTTCCCATTACCCTTTATTACCAAGATTTTAAAAAATATTTCTCTTAGAGTCTTTCTTCTCTGGCTTGTTTTATTTTTCTATCCTGGTGGACATTTATCAAGTCTCTGTCTTCTGCCCTTTGCCCTCTACTTTTCTCCTTTTTCCCTCCTGTGGCCTCCACTAATATTTGCCTGCAGGCAGTCATCAAGTCTGTATCTCCAGGCCTGACCTGGATCCTTGTGGCAAGTGCCTCCAAGTCTGCAAATCTAAAACAACCCATTTTGCCCATTCTTCCTTCATAAAACCATTCTCCCATTTCTTTGTTTAGTTCAGCTGTCTTCTTGGTTACCAGGGTTTAATTAGAATTCTTCTGTTGTTCCTAATCATATCCTTTTCTTTACGATTACTACTCCCCTGTTTGTGATATCTTTCCATTATATCTTTCAACTTATTGTCTACTTATACTGGATTATAAGCTCCATAAGGGCAGGGATTTTTGCCTCTTTTGTTCAATTCTCTAGGAGCTAGTTGAGTACCTAGCACATAATATATGTCCAAAAATAGTTGAATTGAGTGAAGATGTTCATTGAACGAACTTTTTCCTTTTAATTTTAATATATTCTTGAATGGATCATGCATATTAGAAATTTTAAAAATACTTATTCTTTGGTCAATTTGTCTTCTGTTGTGATTTTTACATACTTAGAATTGTACTGCTTTTATTATTATAATCCAGTTTTATAAAGTTGGACAGATGTTTAAATTGTAGGACAGTGTTTTAAATTTTAATTTTAACTTTTTGTATTCATTGTTGAATCTAATGCCCAGTGCCATTTACTCATAAATAATTTCAGTAAATTGAAGATGACATAGCCTTCTTCATCCAAGTATTATAAGAAGGAAATTAGTTAGATGTATGTGTGTGTTATAACCATGTTTGTTTAGAAGTCGATTATGTTTTTTAAAAAAGTTTGCTTCATCCTATGATATAACATGAAAGAGATCTTTGTGAATAAATTCAATAATCAAAATAAGTCTCTGTGACTGTTATGAAACTTTGGGTAATATCTTTTTAAAATTTGTAACTATAAAACAAAATTATTTTACACATGCAGAATAGTTTGCTCTTTTCTTTAAAAATCCCTCTTATCTTCTAACTCTAAAGCTAATTTTACCATACCAATCAAGCCTAGTTGTTATTTGTCTAAGAATGTAAGATACTGCTGGGAGATGATATATTCACTGTTTTATTTAGTGGCAGTAGACCTAATCCAATTACTGAAGAAAAAAAAATTCTTTATTTGAAGGGAAGTGGCTTGCCCTCTCATAAATCACTAGTTATTGAAGACAAAATTCCATAATGTTGAAATTATTTAAAAATGAGAATTATTTAAAAATAAAACTGAGAAGCTATATTTACCTGTTCTGCAGAACTCTTGTTCATGTTAAGGAATAATTGATTATTCTAAATTTTTTTTTCTTTAAGACCTATCAGATTTCTTCTTTCAGACATAGTTACATTTACCTCTATTTGTAAAGACTGCTCTCCTGGTTCTTCTCTTCCTGTCTGGCTTCTAGCTTTTTTCTCCTCTGTTTATATTTCATGGTGTGTGGTCCTCAGCTGCCTCCAGCTTCATTCACATTTTAGTTGTATCTGTGGCTGCTATTTTCTCTAAGTCATTTTCACTGTGTTCTATAAAAAAATCAGACAAGAAGAATTTATGCATTCATTTAGCAAAGCTAGTTTCTTAAAATATGATTGTAAATTCTTAAGTGCTTTTAAAATAAATGTTCTATCTCATCTGGTACTCCTTACAGTTGTGTTGCCATGGTAATTTATTTTCTGGATATGTTTATTACAGTGTTACATATATTTTTAAAAGGGCCTTTTAGTGTTTTAAAAAATTATTCAAAAATAAAATCGTTTTTACTTCTCCAAACACAACTGAGTTTTTAATGGAAGACATTAATTTAGATCAACAAGGTTGGTTGATTGATAATACTGTTATCATTGCATTATTCATGCTTTCAACAAATATTTACTCAACTTTTACTATGTGCGAGGCACTGTTGGAGAAAGTAAAACAGAAATTCAGAAACTTTAAGTAGCCAGTTGTTATGTTAGTTTCCTTTAGTTGTATGAAACAAAGGTTCTCTCAGTGCAGCATCTTTAAAAAAAGGAAGATTTATTGTTGTGCTCTGTGTGGTGTAGAACTAGTGTGCCAGAAAATCTGAAGCCACTTAATGGCTGGTTCCTCTCTCAGTAGTAGTGACTACCCTGAGTGCCTGCTGTGTCCTCCTTTTGCTAACTGAAGGGATTTTGTCACTCTACTTTAGTTTAAATCCTACAGAAGTCTGTCTGATTTTTTCAGAATTATTTCTATTGAGCTATAATTTGCATACAATAAAATGCACTTATTTTAAATTTGATGACTTGGGCAAATTTAGGTACCCATGTAACCAGCACCAGTAAAGATATAAAACATTTCCATCACCCCAGAAAGTTCCCTTGTGCCCCTTTGCATTCACCCCAACTTCCTGCTCCCAGCCAGCCTCACCTCCAAGGAAACCATTAATCTGCTTTCTGTACCTGTAGATTAGGGTTGCCTTTTCTATAATTTCATATAAATGGAATGATAGAATATATACTCTGTTGTGTTGGTCTTTTGTTTTAAAACTTATCCTGATATTTCATGTATTATTCCTTTTTATTGCTGACTATAGTATTTTATAAATACCACAAATTGTTTATCTGTTCACTAGTTGATGGACAATTGAGTTGTTTTCAGTTTGGGATATTATGAATAAAATTCTGTGACCACACACTTACAAGTCTTTTTGTGGACACTTGCTTTCATTTCTCTTGGGTGAATGCCTAGGAACTAAATTACTGGGCTATATGGTAAGTATGTGTTTAACTTTATGAGAAGTTGCCAAACATTTTTCTAAAGTACTTGTACTATTTTACATCTTCACCACTGTTGTAAGAAAGTTCCAATTGCTCCACATCTTTGATAAATTTGGTATGGCCAGCCCTTTTCATTTTAAGTCCTTCTAGTGAGTATGGAGTGGTATGCTATTGTTTTAATTTTCATTTTCCTGAGATCTAATGATGTTTATTACCCTTTCATAAGCTTATTATATTAGTCTTCTAGAGCTTCCATAACAAAATACTACAAACGGGGTGGTTTAAACAACAGAAATATGTCTTTACTCACAGTTCTGGAGACGAAAATCAAGATAAAGGTGTCTGCAGGTTTGGTTTCTCCTGAGGCTTCTCTCCACGGCTGTCTTTTTATGTCCTCAGAGGGCTTTTCTCTATGCACACACATCCCTGATGTCTCTTCCTCCTCCTGTAAGGACACCAGTCCTCTTAGATTAGGGTCCTACCCGTATGACTTCATTTAAACTCATTAAAGATCCTATCTCCAGCTGGGTGTGGTGGCTCATGCCTGTAATCCCAGCACTTTGGGAGGACAAGGCGGGTGGATCACGAGGTCAAGAGATCAAGACCATCCTGGTCAACATGGTGAAACCCCGTCCCTACTAAAAATACAAAAAATTAGCTGGGCATGGTGGCGTGTGCCTGTAATCCCAGGTACTCAGGAGGCTGAGGCAGGAGAATTGCCTGAACCCAGGAGGCGGAGGTTGTGGTGAGCCGAGATCGCGCCATTGCACTCCAGCCTGGGTAACAAGAGCGAATCTCTGTCTCAAAAAAAAAAAAAGAAGATCCTATCTCCAAATATAGTCACATTGTGGATTCTGGATTCAACACAGGAATTTGGGAGAGGGGCAGAGACACAATAAAGTCCATAACACCTATTGACCGTTTCTACATCTCTTTTGTTGTTGGCTTGTTTTGTGTTGTGTTGTCATTTGCCCATTTTTTGAAGGGGTAGTAGGACTTATTATTAAGATACGAGAATTCTTTGTATATTCAGACTATAAGTCCCTTCTCAGATATATGTATTGCAAATCTTTCTTCCCATTTAATTTTTCTTCCGTCCTTCCCTGCCTCCCTGCCTCCCTCCTTCCCTGCCTCCCTCCCTCGCTGCCTCCCTCCTTCCCTGCCTCCCTCCCTCCCTGCCTCCCTCCTTACCTGCCTCCCTCCCTCCCTGCCTCCCTCCTTGCCCCCTTGCCTCCCTCCCTCCCTTCCTCTTTCTCTCTTTCTCTCTTCCTCCCTTCCTCCCTTCCTTCCTTCCTCTCTCTCGCTTCCCTCCCTCCCTTCCTCCCTTCTTTTTTTTCTTTTTTCCTTTTTAGTTAGAGTCTCACTCTGTCACCCAGGCTGGAGTGCAGTAGCTCGATCTTGGCTAACTACAACCTCTGCCTCCCGGGTTCAGCTGATTCTTGTCCCTCAGCCTCCTAAGTAGCAGCGATTATAGGAGTGCATCACCACGCCTGGCTAATTTTTGTATAACCTCTGCCTCCCGGGTTCAACCGATTCTTGTGCCTCAGCCTCCTGAGTAGCTGTGATTATGGGAGTGCATCACCACGCCTGGCTAATTTTTGTATTTTTAGTAGAGATGGGGTTTTGCCATGTTGGACAAGCTGGTCATGAACTCCCCATTTAATTTTTGTTAATGGTGTTTTTTATCCATTAACAAGAAGAAGCACTGACAAATATGTTTTAAAGAGCAGTTTTAAATTTTGATGAATTTTCATATTTCAGTTTTTTAATTGTTGGTGGTTTTTGTGAAATGTTTGCCCACTCCAACAGGATAAAACTACTCTCCACTGTTTGCTTCCAGAGGCTTTATAGCTTTAGCTTTACTCGTATGTCTAATTCAGTTTAATTTTAACATATGGTATGCATTAAAGGTCAAGGTTCATTTGTTTGCATGTGGATATCCAATTGTCCTAACAATGTCGACAAGATAATCTTTTCTCTATTATAAACTACCTTGGCACCTTTGTTTAAAATCATTTGACCATATATTTATAGGTCTGTTTCTGAATTCTATTCTATTCTATTGATTTATATCCTGTGCCAGTATCACACTTGTTACTATAGTTTTATAGTTCTGAATTTATTATTTGTGAAATCTGATAGTGTAAATTCTCCAGGTCTTAAATTCTTTTTCAAACTTGTTTTAGTTGCCGTGCATCTTGCTACATACAGTGTAGAATTGGCTTATCAATTTCCCTAGTAATGCCTGTTCTAATAGTGCTTGGCACTATTGGGATTCTGCTAAATATCAATACATAGATTATTTTGGAGAAAATTGCTATCTTAATAATATAAAATTTTAAATCTATAAACATGGTTTTTCTTTCCAGTTATCTATGTCTTCTTTAATTTCTCTCAGCAGTGTTTTTTAGTTTTCGACATATAGCAGTATTATCTTTTGTTAAATATATTTCTCAGTATTTCATGTTTTTGCTGATGAGGGCAGTTATCTTGCCTGTTCCAGATATATGTTATATATATTATACACACACACAAATATATATATATAGATATATATTTTTTTCCCCCCCAGCCACATTCATATGAAACGTTTCTGATATTACCTTGTAATTTTCATGCCTGGTTTTGATATCAGAATAATGCAGGACTCTTAAAATTAGCTTTGATGTGTTCCCTTTTCCTCTATATTCTAAAATCATTTTTGTAGGGTTTGGTACTATTAAGATATACCACAATAATATATTATTAAAATATGGAATATATTTAACTGTGTAATAGAATCTACTAGTGAAGCTTTCAGATACTAGAGATTTTTTGTGGGAAAGTTTTAAATTTTTAATTGTTTTTATAAGTAGAGGGTTATTCAGACACTATTTTTCTCAAATTAGTTTTGGGGAGTGACATATTTTAAGGAGTTTTGACATTTCATTTAAAATGTTGAATTTATTGGCATAAGATTGTTTTTAAGATTCTCCCATTTTGATTTCTGCATGATGTCTGTAGTGATCCACCACTTACTGTCTCTATGACCTTAGGCAAATTTACCCTCCATGTGCCTTAGTTTCCTCCTTTGTAAAATGGAATAATAATAGTATCTACCTCATATCATGATTGTAAGAATTAATTGAGAGTGTGTACAAATAAATTACGGAAAATAGTAACAGGCATAGTTAGCACTCAATAAATGTCAGCTGCTATAATTAAAAACAATGTAAGAACTGGTTGATTCCTTGTAGGTAAAGTTGTGGAGGACAGTCATGAGTCACATAGAGATTAAGCAAGATATGCACCAAGATCCTTTTCAATTTGTAGATCTTCTGACAGTTTGAAGTAGTTAAAATGCAGTATTATTCCAATGGCTGTTGAGTTCTCAGCATGAAAAGATTCTGCTTTACAGCTATTGGCTGTTCAGCAAGAAGGAAATACAGCAACTTCGATACAACTTGGGGAATTACTTGAGCTTTGATTTTTAAGACCTGTCTTTTCTGAACAGCCCTGGACATAGCTTGTCTATAAGTGATGTTTGTTAGTTGAGTCTTAATTGAATTGCTTATAATAATGTATTCTGCAAGCTGTTTTCAAAGGAAGAATTTCTTTTCTTGGGTCATAATTATTTGCCTGGGTGATATGCAGGGCATTTGTATTGCATATACTTTTTATGCCTTGCAGATTTGTTTCCTAACCTTTGATAAAGAAGAATAGCTATGTCATTGGTTATTTAGAATTTAGCTGTATTGGTAGATTATCTTTTAAATAAGAAGCAAAAAATATTGAGTTATAGTCTATGTCAAGGATCAATTTTTTTTTTTTCTGTAAAGCACCAGTTAATGAATATTTTAAACTTTTGGGGTCATGCAGTCTTTGTTGCAGCCATTCAGCTTTACTATCATAGTGCAGAAGCAGCTATAAACAATAAATATGTAAACAAATGAGTGTGGCCACATTTCTATAAAACTTCATTTACAAATACAGGTGACTGGTGAACCAGATGTGACTGGCAGTCCTTAGTTTGCCACTCTTTGGTCTATGGAAGAATTATATAGCCAGAGAGAGATTTTCCTGGATGTGCCCTTATATACAGTGTTTAATGAGCATTATTCATTTCTCCTCTTTTAACTCACCAATGGCAAAGATTTATGCAAATATTAATATTGACAAACTGTCCAGGAAATATGTGTATGTATATATGTGTGTGTGTATGTATGTATGTGTGTGTGTATATATATATGGCCCCTGTTTTAGAGTAAGAGTAAACATCCATTTAAAAATACTAACAGATGGTAATTTTTATTCACTATCATTTACTCAACAAATTTTGATTGAGCACTGTATTAGTCTGTTTTCACACTGCTGATAAAGACATACCTGAGACTGGGAAATTTACAAAAGAAAGAGGTTTAATTGTACTTACAGTTCCGTGTGGCTAGGGAAGCCTCATAATCATGGCAGAAGGCAAGGAGTGGCAAGTCACATCTTACATGGATGGCAGCAGGCAAAGAGAGAGAGCTTGTGCAAGGGAACCCCTCTTTTTAAAACCATCAGATCTGTGAGTCTTACTCTCATGAGAACAGCATGGGAAAGACTTGCCCCTATGATTCAGTTACCTCCCACCAGGTGCCTCAAAGATGATATTTGGGTGGAGACACAGCCAAACCATATCAAACACCTGCTGTTCACTCAGTACTGCCCCAGGCTCTGAGTGGACATTGGTGAGGAAGATCTTGGTCACTGACCTCATGAAACTTATAGCCCAGCAGGTAGACTGACATTTAACTGTTAATTGCAGGTATGTTATATATTTTCATAAGCCATGTTGTGCCAACTGCTATGATACCATGTCTATTTAAAGAAATAATTGAAGTTTAGAAAATTGGTGTATGCAACAGTTTTTCCTTGGATGAGGATAATTACAGGTATTAATTAAACTTTATCTATTTTTATTTAAGAAAAGAAAAGAAAGAGAACAAAAAATCAATAAAGAAATGGAAGAAAAAGCAGCAAAGGAACTGGAGAAAGAATACTTGCAAGAAAAAGCAAAAGAAAAATATCAAGAATGGTTAAAGAAGAAAAATGCTGAAGAATATGAGAAGAAGAAGAAAGAAAAGGTATTTTTATTAAAGTGATCAGAGTACATAACTTTGGTGTTCATATGTGTCAACTACATCTTAAAACAAGTATTTAATAGAAAATTGGCACTGTCTTGGCATAAAATAAATACATGAAGCTATCCCAGTTTATCCTTTTATGCTGTTTTTAAGCTTCAAAAATGAATATGCATTTGTGGTTTTCTTAAGTTGAGAAATATTAATAAACCTGTTGATATTTTTTCAGTCAGGTTTAAAACTTGTTGTTGTTATTTTAAATATTTTTTAATTCACTTTATGGGAAGTCTTACTACCATTTTATAAATTACTTTTCTTTGAAAACAGCAAATGCTTTTTTTCTTTGTGGGTTTGATTTCTCATTGTTTTTCAGAGCTGGACACCTTAATGTGTGTCCCTGATCATGTTCAATATTGTACTCATATTATAAAAATATGATTCAGTATTATGGCCAATAAGCCATTGGTGTAGGAAGCTATTAGAGAAAAGGAAATCAGTAGAATTTGAATGCAATGTATAGTTACAGAATATCCCTGTAAATATTTTGGTCTTGTCATTTTAAGGAAAAAGAAAAACAACAGCAAGCTGAATTACAGGAGAAAAAGGAAATAGCAGAAAAAAAGTTTAAGGAATGGTTGGAAAATGCAAAACATAAACCTCGTCCAGCTGCAAAGAGCTATGGTTATGCCAATGGAAAACTTACAGGTTGGTTTTTATGTTATGTGGCTTACATAAATATGGTTTGCAGAAGCAAATATTATACACTTTTTAACAGAAATAGAAATGTGTAAAAATTATTTTTCTTTCAAATTACTATTTTCCGGAAGATTATACTATAAACATACCAAGTTCCTATGGAGATGCTACAAATGTACTGTCATTCTCCACAAGTCAGGTATTTGTATTTCTTAGAAGCAGTAGTTACAAAACTGCAAACTTATGCTCTAATGATTTCTAACATTAAGAAATAAATAATGTTCTCTTACATTTCTTCAATGATAAAACCTTAATTAGGATATATTTTAAGGGGACACTTTGGCTCCTCTCCTTCTAACCCTCTCTAAGGCAGAGCTTCCCATGTCCTTGGCACATTCTTTGTGTGAGGTAGAATACTAGACAGCACATGAACCAGACACAAAACCGATTGGCCTTTAGACTTGGTCTGATTATAAAGGGTAATGCGTGTTTTTCTTTGTGCTTCATGTTGGAAGCTCATACCTTGCTGACAGCTGCCTTCACTTGTTTAAGTGATTTATTATTAAAATACCCCCATTCTGTTTTGTTCACACAATAGAACATATTCCAGACTTTGTTTTGACCATCTTGCTGAAGTGAGTGTTGACATATCTATGCAAAGTGGGTTGTCAGTGTCTGAAAGACACATTCCTGCTGTCAGGATTAGGCCTCTCTCATATGTCACGAAGGGTCATCTGTTTTAGCTACTGAGCATGGCCTGCTCCTTCTTTTTGTTTCTTGCTTGAAAAAAGAGTAATAAGCAGTGGCTTTAACCCAATAATTGGGTAGTAAACTTAAAAGTTTAGGTGGGAATACTAAACATATTGACTAGAAGTTAATTGCTAAAATAATGGATTTTTTTTGCATTTTTAATGAGTTTAATTCTAATAAGCAACATATTTGTCTACAAATGCTGTACTTAAGTCTCTGTATTCTTTATGCTGATATCATATTTATAAATTATGAAATAAAGGAATTTTGGTGCCAGTAGTGACTGAAGGATTTGGAGATGATTTGCAAAATGTTCTTCCTTCAAGTGTGCTTATTAGATGTCAGACATCACAGTACTTTAAATGCTTTATATGCATCAGCAAAAGAATGCTCCATAACTCATAATCACAATTACAGTGATATTGTGAAATCTTGTTGACAGTGGTTCAGAATTTCTGTGATTCTAAATAAGAATCTTGATTTACTATAACTTCATATGAAAAATAAATGTTTTTCTGTAAACTTTAGCATCTGACAAGAGGAAGGTAGTATACAATCAGTAGTTTCCTAGACTGAGTTAAGAAAATGAAAGTTTTGTTCAATTTAAGGATAGTAAAATTAACTTAGTAAAATTTTTATAGGAGTTTGTATTTACATAGGTTTTAACACTAATATTATTTGGAGTCTTAGAATTATCATTTATGTTTTAAATTTAACTGTAACATTTACTGTATTTGGAAAATGTTACTTCTTTGAAAATGTTAAGGAGTTTAAGTTTTAAATAAGTCAAATTGGCTTATTAGTGATAATTTGTCCATTTGACATTTTAACGTTTTTCTAGAAGTTTGAAGTGGCTTCTTTGATCTCAAGAAGTTTTTTCTTGTTTTGATCTGATTTTTTCAATAATTTTAGGTTTTTACAGTGCAAATTCCTATCCAGAACCAGCTTTTTGTAATCCAATTCCATGGAAACCAATTCATATGCCACCTCCCAAAGAAGCTAAGGATCTATCAGGAAGGAAGAGTAAAAGATCTGTGATAAGTCAGCCACACAAATCATCATCTCTGGTAATTCATAAAGCCAGAAGCAATCTTTGCCTTGGAACTCTGTGCAGAATACAAAGATAGCATATGTGGAAAATAACATGCTTTTATCTGGAGCTATTTAATTTTAAAATCAGAAATGTTTTTTACTGCTCAGTCAGTAATTCAACATTTAATGTGATTATTGACAAATAGCAATTTTTGCATTTGTATAGGGAGTCCTTAGGGTTGAGGAAGATATTTTCTAGATTTTGGTTTTTATAAACTTTTCAAGGTTGATCTTGACATGTTGTTTTGCAGAATAAGTGGCTGAATATTTAATAATTGTGTTTGTATTTAGCTTGTATTAAAAGCACATTGTAATACCAATAAAACTAACAATTTTTCCTGTATTGTTTTATACTCTGTTATTAGTTTACATTTATGAACGTAAGATTAATTTATTCAAACAAGCACTACTAAACTGCATGCTTGAGTAACCCTTAGAAGAATTTAAAGCAAAAAAGGAAATTGCAGAAAAAAAGTTTAAGGGATGATGGGTTAGAATTTAAGTGGGTTAGCACCAAAGTAATCAAAAACAGTCTTTGCTGATGGCATATTTTTCCCTATGTAGATATTTTAATTTTATTTATATTTATTTATATAATTTTATTTATATTAAACGTATTATATTTATTTAATTAATTATTTTATCTCCCTCTGGCTCTGTTGCCCAGGCTGGAGTGTAGTGGCGTGATCATAGCTTACTGTAACTCATGGGCTCAAGTGATCCTCCCACCTCAGCCTTCTGGGTAGCTGAGATTACAGGAGCATGCCACCATGTACAGGTAATTTTTTTTTTTTTTTTTTTGACAGAGATAGGGTCTTCCTATGTTGCCCAGCGTGAGATATTTTTAAATTAACTAACTGAGGCATTTTTTTTTTTAATAAATCAGAGTTGTGATTTCCAAAGGAAAATTTTAAAGCATTATTTTATACTTTGGCCGGGTGCGGTGGCTTATGCCTGTACTCTCAACTCTTAGGGAGCCATAATTGGGAGCATAACTTGAGCCCAGGAGTTCAAGACCTGCCTGGGCCGTATAGCAAGACCCCATTCTCCACAAAAAGGAAAAAAAAATACAAAAACCATTATTTTGTACTCTGATCTTAGATTGATGTGTAGTAATCTTGAGACACTGATAATATTTTTCCACCCTGTAAAAATACTTAAACATTAATTATAATTAGGTTGCTAGTTTTAAAATTAGGATTATTGCACATTATTTTTTAATGTTAAAAATGTTAAATGTTAAATGACATTTTACTGAGGTAGAAATCACAGATCTTATTAATAAATATATTTTAAGTATAGTGGTTCAAATGATTGCAAAATAATGCCCAACACTTTTTATTAAATGTAAGTCTTTTATCTTTTTTAGAAGACGATCAAGAAATGAAAATTTATTGTGGCAGTATAAGAATATGTAAGTTCATTTAAAAGTGATTTCCATTTAGAATATATTCCATGTTTCTGCCAGATGAGTCATCTGCCAGGTTTCTGGTGATCTGCAGTGATGTTGGTCAATGCAAGGAAACAGCAATACACTCTTTGAAGAGTATTCATGTCACCAGAAGTCTAGGAAAATTCACTTCTAAGCAGAGAACAGTTTATTAGGAATCAGTAGGGTTCATTGGGTCCAAATGTTGCTGAGATGTAGAGATATGAGCATACTTCTCAGAACCTGTCAGATACAGTGAAACTTACAGATGATCATTCTACTTGAGCAAATTCACCTATATAGAGAGAACATAGAGTTTGCCTGGGTAGCAATAATCTTGTTTATAAAAAACATATAGGGTATATATATTCCTGAATTTGTGATGGTTTTAGATATAGTTGTTATATCTTAAAAAGCTAAAGATCTATCAGGAAGGAAGATCTACTTTCAGCTGTAACTATAATCCTAATAAGTCTTTACAGTCATTCAGTCATTCATCATTATATATATCCTGAGTTCACTAGTTTGAACTTTATTCTAATCATAATAGGAAACGTCTGGAAGATTTTAAGTCTGTAATTGATAAGATCTGGTTTATCCTTTGAGATTACTATGGCTGCTCTGAGGAAATTGGCCTGTTGGGGGCAAAGAATGGCAGCAATGAGACCCATTGGGAGGACTTTGCAGTATCCGGCAGAGAAGTCATGATACCTTGGATTAAAATGGCAGCAGTGACACAGTAAAAAGTAAAGATAAACTTGGGATATATTTTGAAGATGGAGCAAACAGGACCACTAATATTTCGATGTCAGATTGAGAAAAGGAGGAAAAATCAGATATGACTAGTTTTTTGGCCTGATAACCAGGTGAATGATGATAACTATACTAGAAATATGAAGACTGAAAAGAGCAGGTATATGGGCTGAGATGGGGAGAGGGAAGACTTTAAGAATTCTCTCCTAGATTTGTTAGGTTTGTGATACCAACTTCATAATCTGGTTAAGATCGTTAAATATATGATGCTCTGGGGAGAGCCAGGATAGTAGATACAAATTTGAGGAACATTAGCACATAGATGGTATTTAAAAGCATGGGACTTGAACAGGTTACCTCAGAAGAGTTCAGATGGCAAAAAAGGAGGGCTGAGTATTCCAATATTTAGAGATTAAGCAGCCAGCAAGGATCCTGAAAACATGTGGCCAATGAAGTAGAAGGAAACCAAATAGAGTAGGATGTCACAGCCATGAGTAGAAGTGAGGTGTGGGCTCTGTCCAGTGCGCTTGAGAGAGAGGAGCCTTCATTATTGGATTTCATAAGATGAAAGAGGGTCATTGTTGACCACAATGGCAAGCATGTCTTGAACAATTTCTATATGCCTGGTATTGTTGTGCTTCTATATGTGCTATTTATATGTGCTATTTTAATCCTCACAACAGCCCTGTGAGATAGTTACTTTTATTATATTTTATAATATATATTTATATTATAAAATATATTAATATTATATTTAAAAATATAAATATATATAAATATATTTATAATATTTATATAAATATTTATATAAATAGATTCATATATTTAAAATATATAAATATATATAAATATATTAAAATATATTTATTTTATATTTGGGGGAACTGAGGCACAAAGAAGTTACATTGCTTTTATACTTAGTAAGTCACAGAACATGAATTAGAACCCATGAGGTCAAAGCCCAAACTTAATAACTGTATTAAGGTAAAAACAAGTATGAGACTTCAGTCAAATAGGCTGGAGAGAGAATGGAAAGTGAGAAAGAGCCCATAACTAAAGACATTCTGGAAACGTTGTATAGTGAAGAAGAGAAAGGTGGGATAGGGCCCGGGCATGGTGGCTCATGCCTGTAATCCCAGCACTTTGGGAGGCCGAGACAAGAGGATCACATGAGGTCAGGAGTTTGAGAGCAGCCTGACCAACATGGCGAAATCCCGTCTCTACTAAAAATACAAAAATTAGCCCGGCATGGTGTCAGGGGCCTGTAATCCTAGCTACTTGGGAGGTTGAGGCAGGAGAATTGCTTGACCCTGGGAGGTGGAGGTTGCAGTGTGCCATGATCACACCATTGTACTCCAGCCTGGGCAACAGAGCAAGACTCTATCTCAAAAAAAGAAAAAGAAAAGTGGGATAGGAGCTGGAGCTGGAAGAGAACATAGGGTTAAAGACATTTTCCGTTTGTTTTGCTTAAGCTGGGTGGTATTAAATATGCTTCTCTTGAGGCTGGTAATGATCCAATTGAAAGGGGGGACCTGAAGATTTAGGAGAGATCAGGGGTGATTTTAGTAATGCAGTTCTTAGCATTAATGTTGGTTTATATAGAAGCAAGAAATTTCTTCTGTTTTCAGGGGGAGAACAAATTGTATGTGTAGGTTCAGATGTGGCTGGATTGATAGTATTGGTGGCAGGAAGACAACATAGGCAGTTCTTGTTAAATTACTTCTTGTTCCTCAGTGAGGTGTGAAGGGAAGGCAAGGTCATCAGCAGAGGGATAGGATGTTCCAAGTTTGAGGAAAAGGAAAAGGTAATAGAAAAATAAGCATTTTGGAGAAAGAAAAATTTGCCAGAGAAATTAGTGAGATTGATGGGCAGTGTTGTTTGCCATTTGATATTCTCCTTTAATTGGCCATAAAGACCAATTAGTGGAGTTCTGTCATGTTCTTTATTTCTGGAGAAAAATTTAGCTACTTAGATGTAGACCCAGATTCAGGTATAATTGGGGTTGGTCAAGTAGGCAGTAGGATGAAGGGAAAAAGGAACAAAGCAGTTAAAGTGTTTTCAAGGGAGTGATTATAGTACTGAAACATACTACTTAACACAGGTGCTGAGGAAGAAGTCTTCTGTAGATTTCCCATGCTCTTTTGAGATTGAGTTGGGGGTGCTTGAGTGAAGCTGGAGAGATAGGGGCTTGTGGTCAGGATATTGATGACAAGAACCAGAGTATGACCATGGAAGTGAGTGGCCCAGATGGAACATAGCAACAAAGTTGATGCAATTAAGAATGTTAGAGGCCAGAGCTAGTGCAGTGGCCCACACTTACAGTCCCAGCTACTTAGGAGGCTGAGGCAGGAGGATCACTTGAGGCCAGGAGCTGGAGGTTGCTGTGCACTGTGATTGCACCTATGAATAGCCGCTGCACTCCACCCTGGCAACACAGTGAGACCCTGCTCCAAAAAAATAAGAACTACGGAAGTAACTTTTTAATGTGGATATTGAAAGTGCCAAGTATATGATAGAAGTTGTGGTAGAGAGGAAGATGGCAAGCTGGGTGCTAGAATTTCAGCGAACCATGGTAACTGGCTAGCTGGATGACAGTCAAAAGGAACAGTATTGGCTAATATGGTCAGATAGAATAATCTTCAGAAGAGTGGGAAGTTTTGAAGGAGGAAGGAGATGAAGTGGTTTGGCGGCACCAATGGGGAACAGGGTGGGTAGGGAAAACACTTTCCTACCTATTAACTCCAAGTTCCTGGAGGTTGGAGGCTACAAAGAGATAAAAAACTGTTCTCAGGAGTCCATTGCAGGTATGAAAATCTTTTAAAAGCATGGCCATAGCAAGATGGTTTTGAGGGACAGAGACAAAAGACAGAGCTACCAGTAATGACATTATGGAACCATTCCAGGAAGAGGTGATCGAGGATCTGATGACGGTAGTAGGGTTGAAGAGAAGAAATGTGTGAAAGACCCATCAGAAGTAGAACTTAGGCCAGGTGTGGTGGCTCATGCCTGTATAATCCCAGCACTTTAGGAGGCCGAGGTGGGAGGATCACTTGAGCCCAGGAGTTTAAGCCCTGCCTGGACAAAATAGGGAGACCCTGTCTCTACAAAAAAATTAAAAATTAGCTCGGCATGGTGACTTGCATCTATAGTTTCAGCTATTCGAGGGGCTGGGGTGGGGAGACTGTTTGGGTTCAGGAAGTCAAAGCTGCAGTGAGCTATGATCATGCCACTGCACTCCAGTCTGGGTGATGAGCAAGACCTTGTCTCAAAAAAAAAAGAACTTAAAGGGCTGTTTTGGAGCTAGTGGGTGATGATAATATTAGCAGAGAAAGGGAATACAGGAAGGAAGGACAGCTTTAGGGGTAAGAAACTGAGGAGTTTTTTTTCCTTTCAAATTGTTTATCAAAGTAATCTATGCACATAGTTTAAAAGTCAAATAGTACTGAATGTTGTCTGATGGAAAACAGGAACATTTTGGTTTACTTCTCACTGCCTCACGGTCTTGCTCCCAAGGGGATATTTTATTGTATTATGTCTTTGACAATTTCCTCCCTCACAATATTCTCTGGTCCCTTTTTTTCTAGAATCCTGTTAGACAATTACTAGTCTTCCTGAATTCTCTAATAATTTTAAAGAAAATATTTTTCTCCTGTCTTACTTTTTTCCCCCCTACTCTGGTGAGGAGGACTACTTTCTGTGAGATGTCCTTTATGTTATTTTCTAATACTTGAGTAATTTTTTTATGGCTACCTTATTTTAAATTCCAAACATTCTTTTCTGTTTATTCATTTTTCATAGCTTCCTGTACTTATTTTATGGATGCAGTATCTTTTCTCTTCTCTAAAGACATTAGTTGTAATTTTTTTTTTCTTAATTGACTGTTTCTTCCAGATGCCTTTTTTCCTTCATTTTCCCTTTTGCTGAGATTTTATTGGAGGTTACCCTCAAACGTTTGTTAATCTTTGTCTGGCACTTATATTCATAATATGAATTCCTGTCTGTTCCTATTTAAGAATAGGGCATTAAAAGGCTGAATAGAAGCTATGTGGGCACAGGTAGGGCTTGTCAATGGTGGATTTTTTTGTTGTTGTGGGTAGACTTCCAAATACCTGGAAGTCTTTCCCCCTTAGGCTGTTCATTTTCTCAGAAAAGGATCTTCTAATCTTCCAGAGAAATATGAGCCTAGCTGCCAGTATTCCTGAGTAGGAGCTGGGTATGTAGTTCTATATATCACGTTCATTTCTTGGTAAACTGTCACTTCCTGTGTTTTCAGCCTAGCTAGTTAGTGCATAAGCTTCATTCTCGTTAGTATCTGGTGTTCCTCTATGCTGAGCCCTTCCAAGATTGTGCAGGCTGATTTTTTTTTTGGTATTTATTTCAGTATTTAGAAACCTTTAAACAGTAAAAAAGAAAAAAAAAGTCACCCAGAACAGAGCTAATTAAGAAAGAAGAAAAAAACTGCAACTATTATTAGTGTTCTTAAAAATGAGGAAAAACACTACATCCATACTATCCTAACTCCATCATTCTCCTAACTCAGTTATTTCACCTCCATCTTCTTTGCACCATCCCAACATTTGTAGGAATTTTTGGTTAACTACTGTATTCTCTTTCGTGTACCCCTGTGGCTTTGTACTTTTTTCTTAAAAGAAATTCCTTTGCCATCATCTTAGCAGAGATTGGGGTAGGAACGGAGATAATTCTGTATGATTAATCTGCTATGTTTAATTGGACAGCCTAAATTTAGTTATGAACATAGTGACATAAGGGGACTATTAGAGATATATGTTTGTTGCCCAGGTGAGAAATGTAGTTTTGGGAATAGATATTTAGACTTTATCAGTTTAACATAATCATTGAAACTATGGAGTTGAGTAGCATTTCTCAAAGAGAGTCTGAAGCATGACATTCTTTTATTCTTTCATTCCACCCATATTAAGTGCCTGCCATGTTTGGCCCAGAGAGGGTAGACTAGGATGGAATGTAGAGGTTGAATATAAAGGTAAGGCAGAAGGAAGGAAGCTACTGGAAAAGCAATGAAGATAGTGGGAGGCGCACAAGAGGAGAGTGCACCATAGCGAGAGAGGGGAGCTTTCAGGAAGAGGGAATGGAAGGTCTTCTAGAATATCAAATGCTGCGCAAAGGATCAGGTAGAATGAGCAAGGCATTCCAGTATGTATTGAATTCCTAGCACTATGCTAGAATCTGGGGATTCTAGTGGTAAACAAGACTGAACTAATCCTGAATCCGTTAGCATTTGCATCCTAGCAGAGATTACAGTTAAAGTGGTCCTTACTTAAAGCACAAGCTGTGAGGGCATATGAGGAGGTAGCTAACCTTTGTTGGAGTCAGGAAAAGCTTCTGGGAGAAAATGATTAAGCTGAGACTCAGGCTTGAGGCACCCGAATAAACAAAACTTAGAATTTAATCATTTTGGAGGCTGGAGAATAAGGAATGGACTTGGAACACTGGTGGTTTCCTATGTAACCTTTCTTTCAGATTCCAAGGATAGGTGATGTGACAGCTTTTGAACATCAAAGGAACTTTTTCCAACATTTGTATACATTGACACATTACTACAAAGTTACAGAGGAAATTTCTAAAATCCTGCTCATCTGTAAAGAAAATATTTAACATTCCATGGGAAAATACATTTTGAGGTTTGATGACAAAAATAGGCTGCTGTCTATGGCTCTCAGAGTAATACAGATTGGGCTACTTATTTTAAAAATAAATCACTAATGATTAATTAGCGCTCAAAGCTTATGCTTTCATGGACTTCCTTATTATAATACCTAAGGCCCAGGTGAATAACAAAGAATATAGTAGTTATGTTACACTAACATATTACAATGTGATTTAAATGTGATACCTCAAACTATAAAAATCGTAGAAGAAAACCTTGGAAACACCATACTGGACATCAATGTTGGGAAAGAATTTATGACTAAGTCCTCAAAAGCAATTGCAACAAAAACAAAAATTGACAGATGAGACCTAATTAAACTAAAGAGCTTCTGCACAGCACATGAAACTATCAACAGAATAAATAGACAACCTACAGAATGGGAGAAAATAAGGAACTGAAACAATTGAACAAGCAAAAAACAGCCCCATTAAAAAATGAGCAAAGAACACAAACAGACACTTCTCAAAAGAAGATATACAAGTGGCCAAGAAGCATATGAAAAATGCTCATCACCACTAATTGTCAGAGAAATGCAAATCAAAACCATAATGAGATACCATTCTTATGCCAGTCAGAATGGCTATTATTAAAAAGTCAAAAAACAACAGGTGTTGGTGAGGCTGTGGTGCAAAGGGAATCCTTATACACTGTTGGTGGGAATTTACTTCAGCCATTATGGAAAGCAGCTTGGATATTTCTCAAAGAACTTAAAGCAAACTACCATTTGAACCAGCAATCTCATTACTGGGTATATATCCAAAAGAAAATTGTTCTACCAAAAAGACACATGCATGTATATATGTTCATCGTGGCACTATTCACAATAGCAAAGACATGGAATCAACCTAGGTGCCCCTCAGCAGTTTGGATAAAGAATTAACAAATTATCAGATTGGATAAAGAAAATCTGGTACATATATGTTATGTAATACTACACAGCCATAAAAAAGAACAAAATCATGTACTATGCAGCAACATAGTTGAAGCTTGAGGCCATTATCTTAAGTGAATTAACACAGGAACAGAAAACCAAATATGCATATACTCACTCATAAGTGGGAGCTAAACATTGGGTGCTCATGACATAAAGATGGGAACAATAGACACTGGGAATGACTAGAGGGGGAAAGGAGAGAGAGGGACAAGTGTTGAAAAACTAAATGTTGGTTACTATGCTCCGTACCTGGGTGGGGGGGGTCATTCATACCCCAAACCCAGCATCATGCAGTATACACAGGTAGCAAAACTGCCTGTGTACCCTGAGTCTAAAATAAAAGTTGAAAAGCAAGAAAAGAGTGTTTTCTCAAGCTCTTAAAAAAAAAACAACTAATTTTTCTTTCTCCAAAAAAATATAGTAAATGATATTCATGTATTTACTGTGGTCATTAATATCCTCAATTAAATTTATATGTTGACTTGAAGAAAAAAACACAATTACTTTACAGCGAATATTTACCTACTACTGTTAATAATGGCAGTCTGCCTAAGAGCAAATTTTTCAGAAAGGGCAGTGGTATCTTCAATTACCTTATAAAATTGAGAAGGGAAAATATTCAAATCTGTCATTTGGGAGAAAGCTATGCCTTATGAGCAGAAGTCAGAAGGAACACTACCCTTTTCTTTGCTAGAAACAACAGAGTCACTTCTCCCTTTTCTCCTTCCTGTGCTCTTAGCTGATAGAATGAGCATATGACCTTGGAAAAAGAAAGAACCTCTCTCTTCTTCCTTGTTTCATGTCCCTGGGAACCACCTGAGGGGCAGCGGGAGATGGAAACTATCATTGTTTCTCTGGTGGTGGCAGCACAGGGTGGCGTGGGAGTGGAATGTGTTCTTAGTTGGAAAAATTTACCAAAACAACCATCCAGTACGTACCAGTCTGCAACTCCCACTCCCTGGGCCAAGAGTTTTCTTCCTTTGGTATAGTCTGAGATGCAAAGTGCTTACATAGGTAAATCTAAAAGGTAAGTCTTGAAAGGTATCTCTCAATAAAATAGATGAAATGTTCACCAGTTTATTGGTCCAGTGAAAATGTTAGACTGATCTCAAAGGCCTCTTTCTATTCTAAAAATTCTATTCTTTTGTGTGGTTCATTTTTTGTATTTTTAGTATGTGAACATTGGTCACTGCTTATCTCTAGTAAAGGCGATGAGGACAATGTCATTCTTATCTTAGAAGAGTGGGTGTTTCATAAACAACTGACTTTGGGAAGCCTTTCTATGAGCCAAGCCCAGCTTCTGCGGGGAGGCAGCCTGGCTCAGGAGAGCTGTAGGGACTCACCTGAGGTTAAAAACATGGTCTAGGCTGGATGCAGTGGCTCACGTCTGTACTCCCAGCACTTTGGGAGGCTGAGGTAAGTGGATCACCTGAGGTCAGAAGTTTGAGACCAGCCTGACCAACATGATGAAACCCTATCTCTACTAAAAATACAAAAATTCCATGCATGGTGGCAGGTGCCTGTAATCCCAGCTACTTGGGAGGCTGAGGCAAGAGTATTACATGAACTTGGGAGCTGGAGGTTGCAGTGAGCTGAGATTGTGCCACTGCACTCCAGCCTGGGCAAGAAGAGTGAAACTCCTTCTCTAAAAAAACAAACAAAAAAAACCATGGTCTACTACTTACGCTGTGGGAACTTAGACAAGTCTCTTAACCTCTCTAAGGCTCAGTTTACTCTTCTAAAAAATGTGCTTAATTATACTTGCTTCATAAGGTAATTGCAAAGATTAACAAACCATGTAAAGTATCTCATACAGTATTTGACCTAATATAATATTTGAGGATTAATAAATCATTTTGCATACTTGTTAATAACCACAGTAGCAGATGCCTCCTGACAGATTATATGATGCTACACATTTTCCAATATGTCATGCTTTATGGGATTTAGAAGCTTTAATGTCATGTTTCTTTGTTAGGATTTTGCAGAGATCTTCCATATGAATTCCATGAGGGAAATCCAGACATATTTTGGTTTTCTCTGGATAGACTGGTTTGCCTAATTAAATTTGATGTTTTGTTAATATGTTTCTTGGAAACTAAATTGTAAATTATGGAGAATTGTCTTCTACATTTCATTAAAATAAAAAAAATTAATTTTAAAACAGTTAAAAACTTAGTATGTTATATTGGATCCTCTGCGAAACAGTAAGAAAGTGTTAGTGATGCAAGAGATTATTTGGGTAATAGTCTGGGGGAGAAAATGGGGAGGGAATCAGAGGAGGCCCAGAGAGCCTTCAGGCCATGATATCTCTCACCCCTGTGGAGGAGAGAGGGAAAGAAGAAAAGTTAGGTAGGAAGAGTCTTAGATAGCAGTGCAGCTCTAAGAAAAAGTTCAGGAGGGCTGATATAGGAATCCTTCAACCAAAATTGTCCATCAGAGGAGTCCACTTCTTGCAGTTATGAGCCTCAGAATCCCTGCTGTCTTCAGTCATCGTCTGGGAACACAGACAGGAGGGATAGCCTCAGCTGGAACACAGTGAAAGATTCAGAGCTTGGCATCCGGGGCCTTTGGGCAATGATGCTTCTGACAGTAGATCTGAAAGGCCCATTTCCGTGGCTGCCACACTTAAATACACTTCCAATAGCCTATGTCTTATCTCTTACATAGTGAATATTTTCCTCAAGTGTTGGTGTCACAAAATTATTGAAAAGGAACATGTAATGCTGCAATGAGATATATTTGACAGTATTTTAAAAGCGCTTTCAATTGCAGTCTGGAGCTAGGGTACAGATTGGGCCCCAGTCCTGTTCTCCCAGCTGTCAGTGGCATACTGGGTAAGGGTAGAGTATGAATGGTCTGCCCTGGGAGCAGGCAATAAGGGGGTAATTGATCTGTAGAGAATTTAAGAACAATAAAACCAACTAAAATGCAGTGTGCTTTTTTATGATCACCATGTGCTGGCAACTTAAGGGATGTCAGTGATAAATATTCCATCCCACCAGGGCAGACTGCCACCCACCTACCCTCTACCACCACCTTTGTATGCCACCACCAGGCTGCTTTTGCCTTTTTTGCATTTCCAGGCATGAAAGTGGATCAAAACATTCAAATTTTCTGTAAAGATTCCTGAAATGAGTATGTTTCAGAGAATCTTTGGGAATGCTAGATGTCGGAGGGCCTTCATGTACAGTGCTACGTGGCTTCAAAAGGGGAAGAAATTACTTTCTTAAAGAGTGGTCAGGGAAGCCCCCAGGAACCAGCACTGGATGCTGGAAGATGGTAGATTTTGACTTGGCAGAGAGGAAGACAGCTCACAGGCTGGAGGGTGAGTGTCCAAGGGCTCAAGGGGCAAGGAAGTACAGGATGTATTTGGGAAACTATGAATAGACAAAAATAACCAGCTTCACATGGGATATAAGTGAGAAATAAGACAGAAAAGTACATTAAAACCAGAATTTTAAGGTTTTTAAGTGCCTAAGGAGTTATGTAGCTAAATATGATTGAGGATTTTTAAGTAGGGAAGAGACCCAATGAAAGCTCTATTTTAGAAAAATTAATCTGGCATGGGTGTGTAGCATGGAGCTAGTTGGAGGTTAACTCACTGGGGCCTAGGACAGTCATCTTAATTATCAGGATACAAGGGCCTGTACTGGGGTAGAGGAGGTCGGTTTGGAAACTGATGCAAGAGATAGGAAAGAAGCATCAATATCTCAAGTTCAATGCATATGAGATTGAAATTATTGTCTTCTCTCCCAAAACCTGCTTTCTGTTATCTTCTCATCTGTTCCACAGATATGTATTGAGGGTCCACCATGAGCCAGAGGCCATGTGAGGTCCTGATAACTGGTTTGTTGGTTCAACTCTGCCAAGTGTCCCTTGCTAGAAGCCCGGGATTTCATCCATCCTTGATGCCTCCCACATTCTCACCTGCATCTAGTCAGTAACTGATTTCTAATGATTTTATACCCTTAAGTCAGTCATTCCCTCCACATTAAAATCATCTAGGCAAAATTCCAAAGGCCAGGCCACACCCAGATCAATTAAATTACAAGGTTTTTTGAAGACCTCCCAAATAATGTGCAGACAAGTTTGGAAACCACTGCCTTAAATGTCTTTCAAGTCTGACTCTGTCTCCATTCCTGCTACCAAGGCCCTAGTCATTTCTCACTTGGATTACTCACTTGCTTTCTGTTTGTCATGATGCTTCTAATCTTATCCCCCTGGTATTTATCCTCTCTACAGCAACCCGGTGACTTCCCAGAAATGCAAATCTGACTATGTCAATGCTGTGCTTCCATCTCTTCCAAGGCTCCGACACATACAGCATTGCTTCTCAAGCCTTTCTATTTTCCTTTCTGCCTCCATTGCATTCACCAGCATTAACACATTTCCTTATGTCCTTCAGTGACTATTGTACATGGTGATTTTCAACCTATTTGGGCATATTGCCCCTGGAGGAACAGTGTAAGAATATTGGAGAAGGACTTAGTCTGTGTAACTTTAAAATTACTTTCTCTTCACCACCCCTTTTTCTCTCTGTCCCTGTCTCCGCATTCTGATATTGTTCTTGCCTACTAAGGGCCCAACCTTTAAAATGGAATACAGAACCACCTTTTGATCTAGCCCTGTCTCCCTAATCTCATCTTTTATTATACTGATCTCTACCTTGTTACATTTACTTCATATACTCCAAACTTCTGAAAGTTTCTAGGCTAACCCATATATTGTTCCCATCCTTTAGAGCTTTGCTTATTTCTTTTCTTTATGGAATGCCTCACCTTTTACTTTCTCCTTCAATGCTGTCACTTAAACTAGGTTGAAATTTTGAAAGTAACCAATAAGTCTCAACTCAGGGGTTACCTCTATAAAGTCTTGAACTCCCTACTCCAGCTGGGTTGAGGACCCTTTTTTATCAAGGTTTCTTTGTACTTTTCTCATTAATCTTGCTATGTTATACTATAATTAGCTGTTGTAATGGGTCTAGATTTGTTTTTCTCTTAAGTTCTCCAGATTTAAACATTTTATAATACTTTGATTTTATTTACTCTGAGGTTTTGAATCTAAGTAATTCAGAGAGGGGCATTATGATTAACAGAAGCTGGAATCAGAAAACATCAATACTGGAAAGGAATTTTAAAAGTAATTTTGTTCAATCACCAGAGTTGATTTTTTAAAATAATTAATGAATTTGAGGATAGTGCTATCTATCCAAATGGAAATATCCCAGCATATTTTAGAAAATGGAATTATAGCACATGTTGGAGAAATTAATAGAAAATGTATGTGAAGCTTCCAAAGGAGACAGTATAGGAAGAAGAGAACAAAACAGAAGACTGATCATTAGACAACATCTGCCTTCAGGAGACATGAAGAGATTAAGACGTGACAGTTAAGAAGACAGAAGATGTGAAAAAGGGAATCAGTGTAGTGTCACAAAAAATCAGAGAAAAGAGTGTTTTATGAAGTGGGGAGTGCCTATGAAGCCAGCACTCCAGGGGAAGCTCAGAAAGCACGTGGTCTTGCAAAGTGACTCTCTGCTGTGACTCATGCTCTGAGAGGGAGCATCCACTGAGGGATAATCTGAACCTTGAAGGAATCAGACTGGAAAACTTATGGAGACACCAAGGCCTCAACCAAAGCCTAAACTGAAGTAGTTCTTGGCATTTTTTTGGGGACTCAGGACCTTTTGATAATCTGATGAACTCTGATGACTCTATCCTCAGAAAAATACACATCAGAACACATACACATACAATTTTTACATGCAATTTCTCATGGCTCACTCTACTAACACCCCCACATATCCTCGAACCTCTCCGTGGATTCCTACATTAGCACTTACAGTTCCACTGTCAGATACCAAAACTTGCTGAGGTCACGAGGACAGGTGATAGTCTAAACCCACGGAGGCCGTAGAAGAAATCATCTATCTTGCTTTATTCTAAGGAGCAGTAGGCTGAGTAGAGGTATTTCTTGGTGGCTCTAAGACGGCCCAGCTTGCCAATTGAACATTTTCTGGATTCTTGGCTACTGACTAACCAAGTCACTAACTTAAGGACTGCTGGCCACTGTGCTTCTCCAAGCCCTGGTTTCTGAAAAGCCATCCTTCAGAATTTTAACCAGCAACACAACTTACCTCGTTTGCACCTGCCTGGCTTTTGACTTTCACTTCTTTTAAATGGCTCACCCTCATTTCTTCCTTTTTCAAATTAAAGAATTTAAGAAAGCAATGAAAACAGTTTTAGCTTGCACAAATAGGAAAAATGATTGTTTAAATTTTTATGAGAAAAAGTGCTATAGTTAATTTTGTCAATCTCAGCCCTAGAAAAGAGCAGCGATGTGGAAAATTCAAACACTGGACAATAAAATGCTACATTTGATTGTGATTTATATTATGAAGATAGTTTTGTACCTATTTTTCTGATTTTAATTTCTTTGGATGACCATAGAAATGTTTCTGCAATGGCCATATGGACATGGACACATCAGTAACTTTACTAAGATCAAAGTGTGTTAGATTGGTTTGTACATGTCATTAGCAATTGAGACTTGAAATGTCTTCAAGAGAGAATTTTAGAGTTCTGTAAATAATGGAGGGTTCTTAACGTAGAATATGAACTTTGAGTGAAAAAAGTAAAAGCAAATGTGAAAGAATATTTGTCTAGAAATAGTTATTGTGGTCAAGTATATATTTGAGATTTTTTTTTAATTATTTTTATTTTGGTGCCATTACTTGGATACAAATGTTTGTAATTTTTAAATTTATTTTAGAGACAGAGTCTTGCTCTGTTGCCTAGGCTGGCACAATCATAGCTCATTGTAACCTCAAGCTCCTGGGCTCAAGCTATCCTCCTGCCTTAGCCTCCTGAGTAGCTGGGATTATAGGCATGTGCTACCATGCTCAGCTAATTTTTGCATTTTTTAAATAGAAACAGGCTCTCACTATGTTGTCCAGGCTGTTCTCAAACTCCTGGCCTCAACCAGTTCTCCTGCCTCAGCCTCCCAAAGTGCTGGGATTATTGGCATGACCTACCATGTCTGGCTGTATAATGAGTTTTAAAGGAATGTAGGTCTAGATAAAAATTCTGCCCCACTGCACAAGGAGATTTTTTAGGGTGATAAGCTGGTCTATATAGTGCTGTGGTATTGGATTGCTTTACTCTGCATTTTCCAAAACCCATAGAATTGTATAACACAAGAGTGACTTTTACTGTGTGCAGATTTAAAAAAACCCAAAAAACCCAAGATGTTAGGAAAACATAGGGTGGAATGCAGACTGTAACAAATGAATCTAACTCTATTACAAATATAGCTTCTCTAAAGGGGCTGGGGAAAGGAAGGAGTTGACCTAAATAACTATGGAAAACCACATTTTGTCTAGATACTATTGTATGGATCTAAAAGAAAAGACTAAGGAAGTGTAACAGATTAAAGGAGACTTAGGAAGGCAACTAAATGCAATGTAGTATCCTGGATTGGAGCCTGGAATAGAATAAGGCCATTAGTGGAAAAAGTGGAGAAATCCAAATAAAGTTTGTAGTTAATATTATTGTGCCAATGAAAATGTATTAGTTTTGATAAATGTATCATAGTTATATAAATGTTTATAAATGGTTATATGTTAATGCACCATAGTTATAGCTAAGAGTCAGATGAAAGAAGAGGATATGGAAACTCTCAATACTATGTTTTCAACTCTTGTAAATCCAAAATTATTTTAATATGAAAGTTAAAAAATGCTGCCCTGCAAATTTATACAAATTCAAAGGGGTTTTATTATTTACTTATTCTTTAAAATGATAGATAACTTGTTATTCTTCTAGTTTAACATGATAACTTGTCATTTGGTAGGACAGCATTTAAGCATAGTTATAAATACCTGGAATTTATTTAAAGTAAGAGCTTCACTCCACTTATTTATAGGTCTTAAAACAGAACTAAAGTCCAATTGAATAATAATCATGGCTAAGGTAGGTTAGGTTATAAATGTGCATGGATGGCTACATTTCATTCAACATAAAGCTTTTGCTGAGCAGAAAACCAGTGTTTAAAATATTTCCAACAGAACATTATCCACAGAGAAAAACACATTATTTCAGATTAAATACATGAAAGGGAACTGTAATTTCATGGTGGTGTTGAGGGGAGAAAGTAGCTTATTTTTTATATCATGGTGTCATCTAAAAAAAGTACATGTGTGTGTATAGCTATATATATAAAAGTAAAACACATTGTTATTTTAATTAATCCATCTTTAAGAATTTGAAAACACAAATAATACAATAAGCTTATAGACAATTACAAATATTCTGACTTAAATTGGGATTGACTATGCCAGAGTTTGCAAATTGGTAGCCCATGGGATGCACTTAACCCTATATTTTCAGTGACTGGCATAGTTTTAATTTTTTTAAATTAATTGGCAATATTTAAAATAGGAAGTTTTTACATAAAAATCTGAGTTTCCATTCTCTTTTAAACCATCAGATCTGACAACACCAAGCACATATTCTGATATAGCAGAACTAGGTGAAGCTGGGTAGTAGATGCCTCTATTGGAAGATACGCCTTTTCTAGTTTACCATAGTTCTTTGTTGTTTTTGTTGATAGATTTCTTTTAAATTGAGGTGAAATTCACATAACAAAAATTTGATCTTCTCAAATTGAACAATTCAATGGCATTTGGTACATTCACAAAGCTGTGCAACCACCACCTCTATCCAGTTCCAAACGTTTCATCACTCCAGAATAAAAGCGCATTCCAATTAAACAGTTACTCCCCATTCTTCACTTCTTCCAGCTCTCCTGATGACCATCAATCTGCTTTCTGTTTTCTCTGTGGCTTCTTCCACTTAGCATCATGTTTTCCAGGTTCATCCATGTTGTCGCCTGTGTCAGTACTTCATTCCTTTTTATGACCAAATAACACTTTATCCGTATGAATATACCATATTTTGTTTAACCATTTATAGGTTGATGGACATTTGAATATTTCTACCTTTTAACTATTATGAATAGTGCTGCCATTGAATGCTTGTGTACAAGGTTCTGTTGGAGTGAATATCATATTTTTGATATTTTTGATTCATATTGGGATATTTCAGCTACAGTTCTTAACACTGTCTACTTCCCCCGACCCTGGCCTGATCTACCCACTTGCCATATTATCCTGCCCCCATAAGATTTGCATTTACAATTTCTGGTCTTTGTAGTGGGCATGAGCATATCTGTTTCCCCTCAATTTCTGTACTTTTTTTTCAGTACAAAACTTGAACTAATTAATAAAAATATTTCTTATTTTTTTCTTAAAAATATACCTCTACACTAGATGTCTTTGTTTTTTTTTCTCCCATAGTTGTGGTTATTCTCTGATACATATTGACTATGAATGAGGGTTGTTTTTATTTTCTTCTATTTTTAACATTAAAAAATTGGACAGTTTGCGAAGATCTAAATTGGAGATAGAGCTTTGCCCCATTTATACTAAGTAGTGACTTTATATATGGATCTGGGTTTAATTATAGTTGGCATCTCTGAACTCTGAGGCAAAATATGCATTGCTGAGATGTCATGTGTTTTTGGCAATCCAAGAGTATAATCACTCCAATGTATAATCACTCCTTTGGCTTTTTAAAACTCAGCCTCAAGGTCTGTCTTACCTCCCTCTTTCTGCCTATTCACTCCTGCAAAGGCCTGTTTTTCACTTCAGTTCCTATCAGTGCCTCCTCTGATTTCTCTTTATTTGCCATTCTGTCATTTAATATGACTTAATTTCTCTATGGTTATACTTTGCCTCTCTAACTAAATTATGAATCCTTACTAAGCAGAATCTAGTTTTGTGTTTAGTTTTTAAATGTTACAGTACAGAACAAATGTGATAGGTATGCAGTAAATATTTGAATTAGTGACTCCCCAAAGCAGAAAAATGACACTTTGCAGTATACCTAACTTCTCAATATTATGTTGAACAAGTTTAAAAGTGTTCAATTCCATTTTTTAGTATGATGCTTATAATCAGGATTAATAGGATGTTGAAAAAATAAGTTTTGTGTTATCATTATGGCAGCTAAATCCCTTTTCAAGTCTAATTAATGTATTGGTGTAATTTGGTGATTCTAAAGATGTGTATTTTGAACCACCTGTGTCAGAATTGCCTGTAGTGTTGGTTAAAAATGGAGATCCTGAAACCAAACCTTGAATTTACATACTAGTACAGTCTGATGGTTGAGCCCAAGAATCTGCATTTTTTAAAAAAGCTCTTCTGGAGTCTTATGTACTCTAAATTTTGAGAACCACTTGGCTTGTTTGAGAAATTAATACCATTGTTTGGCCTAGTTCAGGTAGATTGGAAGTTTAACGTAAGTTGGTGTGGGGGAAAATAAACAATGAAATTGTATGTTTAATGTATGATAATTTCAACTTGATATTTCAGAAGTAATTTTTTTTGGCATGAGTCTACAAGTAAATGTTACTGATCTTGTAGTTTTAAAATTTAACAAATGTAGTCTAAAAATTTAAGAAGTCCTAATTAACCTAAGCATTATTGAGGTTAAACAATAAAATCATTTGAAAAGCACTGTATATGATTAACACATAAGTTGCTCCCACATAATTAGATAAAGAAATGCTACCTTTTCTTCCAAAAGCTGAAGATGTAGTTGAAAACAATTACTACATAACACCTTCCAAGTTATAGTTAATATTCACTATGATTTTAAAAAAATCCTGTACCATTTATTGCTATTAGAAAGAAGTTCTGAACAGGGTCAAACAGGCTTTTAAAGGCACTGCATTCAGATAATGCACAGTTTTGTGTCATAGGAATTAAATAAACAAACCATTAATAAGTAATCCGACATAACATAGCATAACATAACATAATCACAAAACATACACTGGGGTCTGTGGGGGGGAAATAGGGGAGAGACAGCAGGGGGTGGGGAGTTGGGGAGAGATAGCATGGGGAGAAATGCCAGATATAGGTGAAGGGGAGGAAGGCAGCAAATCACACTGCCATGTGTGTACCTATGCAACAATCTTGCATGTTCTTCACATATACCCCAAAACCTAAAATGCAATAAAAAAAACACAATCACAAAACAAAAGTGACACAGCACATTGCTTGCTAGTAGCAAGTAATTGAAACGAAACAAGTTTGTTATACTTCAGATAGTGTAAGGGAATGTGTTGAAGGCAATAAACTAGGGCTTTTTGTTAGAAAAATCAGTAGTTTTTTTAGCAATCTCTTTCATCCAATTGTAAATGTTTTCCTCCCTTTTGACGTTTTGACATTTTTTACTTCTTAAATATATCACTTTATGTAAGTCTTCATTGGGTAGCATTGGTGTTTTTCCTTTACTCTGCAAAGATGTTTACATATATTTTTCTTGTGATATTATATTTAATTCTTATCCATACATTAATAATTCACCATGTGATTTAGATTGAGGTTGTGCTTCTTCCCACCTAAAACTAATAGAATGGAGCTGTCATTTTTACAGAATTAAGTATGATTTGTCACACCATCTCATTTAACTCTCACCAGAATCAGCTCATATGTAAAGGAGAGGAAACAGAGGGCAGTAGCTTATTTAGGATTATCCAAAATCTGCTTATCTTTATTCATGCATTGTGTGGCCCTATTAATAGCCACTAGAAGCGTTTTCCACTCCATATGCAATTTTCTCCCTCACTTAATGGAAGATGTAAGCCTCAAAGATTGCAGACTGAAAAAGGAAAAGCTCCACTTGGGTTGTTAATCTGGCAAATAAAGCCTCAATTCCTGATGGAACTGGAAGCGAAGGGGCTGAAGACAAGTTTAAGGTAGAGAATCTGGGCTGCTTTTTTTGGTTCTTTGAGTCAAACAGTGTGACTTCATTATTTTGTTTCAGTTTCCAATTTCAAGAACTCAGGATACACCCAAGATCAAATTTAAATACAAAACGCATTCCAAAATTGAATAAATAATGTTTGGATTATCTGGGTCACTGGTCCCATGTGTATCATCAGGAGGCGATGATGCCACATATAATCAGCAATCCTTGATGAAAGACTTGATGTTTCATTCCTTGCAGGAGTTTAGAGTTCTGCCAGTTTTGACAACACTATTTTTGAAGAATGCCCTGTTCAGTCCTCTGGATTTTAGAATGCCATTTGAAATTCTTAGCCATTAAGGAAAAGGAAAATGAAGTCAAGTTTCAGAAAAAAATTTGACTCCAACTGGGAATAACCCCTTGAGCCAGCTGGACATCATAAAGCATTAACTATGACTGTTGAAATAACAAGTTGGCAATCATAGACTAGAGTTCCATCAAAAATGAAGCAGTTGGCCCCCACTTTATTCTTTTCTCTTACTTACAACTTTTTTAATGCACTTGTCAGACCAGTCATTAAATTCACATTTGTATGCTGACCATGAAGACTGTTTTGGCTTCCAAGTTGGTCAAGTTGAACTGCTTTGAAGCTAGTAATCTGCTGAATTAGCTGACTTCTTTCATGGTATTCCAGAACAAACAGATCCCCTCAAAAAAATCCCCACTTTTGTTATTTCAGGTGGTTTGAGTCTGTTATTCTTACATAAAGATGTTAAGGTTCTTCCAAAAGAGGTTCAAAGAGAATTTAGAAATAAAATGTTAAACAGATTAAAAGAACTTTAATATAATGATCATGTCACTAGGTGAAAGATGAGGTTAAAATTGGTCATCACTTTACTGTATAGACAATCATTTAAAATAAAAAATGCATAGAAAGTTTCAAGGTAGCCCTAAATTTCAGAAAGGTCATCATTAAGACAAAAATCAGACTAATAATAATAATATTTATTGAGTGCTTACTCTAACAACCCTGGGATATAGGCAATGTTATTCTCTCCACTTTATAGATGAGGAAACTGAGGCACAGAGATTAAGACCATATGTTCAAGGGAAAAACTGAAAAATTATCAGACTGAGGAGGCAGTGTGGCACAATAGGAAGCATGGGTTTCAAAGGCATGCAGAAAGGGGTTCAAATTCCAGCTGTGATTTTTATTAGCTGAGTAACTGTGCACATGTGTCAGCCTCTGAACCTCAACATCCTCATCTGTAAAATGGGATTATTATACCTTCTTTAAAGGGTGGTTTTGAAGATTAATTTAAATAATGGTAAATAATAATAGCACTGGGAGGCCGGTCTGGCTTAGCTGGGCCGAGAGGCCAGAGGGCTGAGGAGGAGCAGCCGGCCCGACTCTCTATGCAACACCCCACCCTTATCGCACCGAGTGCACTTTAGGGGCCCCAGTGGCCAGCGGGATTGGCCTCCTATGCCCACTACTCAGCAATACCCGCCCCACCGGTCATGATGCTCCAATACATTTTTTTGTGCTTAAAAAAATAATAATAATAATAATTAATAGCACTGGACATTTATTGAGTATTTTTTATGTACTACACATTGTTCTAAGCACTTAATGGTAATTTTTACAGCAACCCTATTATGTAGGTACTTTTATCTTTGTCTTTACAAATAAGGAAACATAGAGAAGCTAAATTGATAATAAACAGAGAACTGGGTTTTGAAATATCTAGCATAACAGTAGACATATAATAAGCATTTGATAAATATAATTCTATTATTGGTAGCTAGAGAAAGGGAAATATTTGTAACATATCAGAATAACAGCAAATCTTCCTTTTTCTCATGATGGCTTTACTAATATTATCTTGGAGAAGGACAGGTTCATGGTGTCTATTTAGAGTGATCTAAACCTATGCATTAGGATGAAATCAGAAAGGAATAAGTAACTTTTAACAAATTCAATTTCAACTCTGTTACATATGATACATTAAAACAACAGTTGCTACTTTTTCATCAATGGGGCCAGTTGAATGGATATATCTAAGCAAAGTATGAAGAATAATTGACAGTCATATCTGGATATGTATCCCCATATTTGTGTATAACTAGGTTTTGTTGTCTCCTAAATGAATTTCGTCAGTGAGAATCCTAAAGTTATGTTTTGGGAGTGTTTTTCTTTTGCACATTTTGCTGTCTTTTTAAAATATGAATGGTTGCCATGTGAGTTCACTTTTAAAATACTGTCAATCCTCCAAGCTCCATTTTCTCTTTTTTCTCCTTTATCCCCGCCCTATCCGTGGCCCCAACACACACACACACACACACACACACACACACACGCACAGAGCTATACAAAAATAGGCTTTTAAAACTCCATCATTAAGCACACAAAAAAGCCAAGGAATGTTTCGAACTGGTATGTTGGAGCCAAAAGATTTATCACATTCTAAAAAAGAATCTTTGGCATTAATGGCAGAACCAATTGTAAAGTGTAATTACTGCACAAACAGGCAGTATGTGTGAAGCTATGATCATTTCTTTAATCACTCATACCAGAGAAAATCTAGACAATGTGTCTGTTGTTTGAATTCCCATGCATACTCTTCGCATATCCTGCTAAAACATTGCTTTGCTTATACATATATTCATATAAGATGCAAGCAAACACCCAAGTTTAACTTCTTAGAAAATATGGTTTGAGTCTTGGAATAGATTCAGAGTCTGGGCTCCTCATACACATAAAAAGGGTGGGTCACATAGCTTTATGGCTCCAATTCAATAGCCAAAGGGTCTCATGCAAATGAATGGACACCTTTCACTCCCAAGTAATGGTGCTGCTTAGGGAAGCAATGTGATAAACTCACTTTTAGGAAGGAAACCTTGTTTTTCACATTTGTGAAACAAATTTCCCAGCAGTATCCTAAATTGTCTTGGGTTTCTTTCTACCACACAAGGATTTCTGTAACCTTCATAAACCTTTTTTCTTCATTCTTCATAACACAATTACAATGAATATTAATTATGATAACTAATAGATTATGATAATATTAAGGTGTGGGGGACAGCTTGCTATGTTATAAGCACCTTGCTAAGACTTTACATGCATAGCTCATATAATTCATTCAATACCACCACTTGGTAGATGCTATTATTATATTCATTTTCTTGATTATTTTATTTGTAAAACACCATTCCCTAACTCTTCAGTTTTTAAATAATTTTTTTTCTTGAGAGTCATTTGAATTATTATGCTTCACATATTAATTTCTTCTTAATTCCCAAAACCTAAAATGCATTAAAAATAAAAAAAAGAGAAAAGAGAAAATGAAAAATAAAAAAGAAATTATTGGCAAAAAAAAATTAGCTGGATGTGGTGGTGTGTGCCTGTAATCCCAGCTACTTGGGAGGCTGAGGTACAAGAATCACTTGAAACCAGGAGGCAGAGATTGCAGTGAGTGGAGAAAAAAAATTTATTCTTAATTTTCCTAAAATGTATTTTCATTTATTCAGTACGTGGTTTTAGGAGGAAATGTATGGAAGGGATGCAAGACATCACGGAAAACTGGCTGGATGAGCTAATGCATGAATTGGAATTTAAAGGACAAGATGAGCTAAGGGTCAGATGAGCAAATGAGAAAAAACAAGAGCAAGCGAGAGCAAGAACGTGTGCAAAGGCATAAGGCATAAAACCACTTTGTATGTTTAGATAATTATAAACTCACTATATATATTATTGTCAATAATGTTTGAAGTGAAAGGGAAAGAAAAGAAGGTAAGCATCTAGTTGTGAAGGACCAAGGAAGCAATACTAAGGCGCTGAGACTCTATTCCATAAGTAATTAACTTGTGTAGGGCTTTAAAGAGACAAGACAGGCTTATGTTTTAAAAAACCCAGTTCAGTGGCTATGGTGTTAGTCTAAGCAAAAAACATTAAAGTCCTGAACTTAGACTTGAGCAGTATAAAATGAAAGGTAAGGGAACATTTGAGAGCTATTTAGGAATCAAAATAAGCAAGATGTGCTTAATGCGGTACAGGGTAAGGGGCAAGGAGGGGGTGGCAAAGGAAAAGAACCTAGTATGCCTGAGGTTTGAGATTTGGGAGAGGTACTAGTTAGGCCTAGACTTGCTGCTTATAACACTCCCTCTTTCTTCCAAACTAACAGAAACTCACACATGGAGATTTACTTCTCTATCATAAAGTAGTTCAGAGATTGATGGTTCAGGTTACTAGGGCTCCAGGGAGTCAGTAAGGACCTATCCTGTTTTCATGCCTTATCTTCGTAGTACATGGCTTCCAACACCAGAGTAAGCTCTTGTCCCAAGACGGATGCTGAAGGTCCAGTCATCGTTATGTCCACATTGTAGGACAGAAGATAGAGGGAAGACAAGCACAGAGAGGGGCCCCTCCCAGCCGAACCAGCTCTATTCTGTTCTTCCTGGAAGTCTCATACAACACTGTCATGTCATTGGCCATAACTTAGTCATAGGACTCCATTTAAATGCAAAGAAGGCTGGAAAATGAGTAATTCTGAGCAGTATTATGCCAGATAAAATCGGCAGATTTTGGCCAGATGCAGTGGCTCATACCTGTAATCCCGGCAACTTTGGGAGACTGAGGTGGGTGGATTACCTGAATCTAGGAGTTCAAGACCAGTCTGGGCAACATGGCAAGACCTCATCTCTACAAAAAAATTATCCAGATGTGGTGTGTGCACCTGTAGACCCAGCTACTTGTGAGGCTAAACTGGGAGTATAACCTGAGCCCAGGAGGTCAAGGCTGCAGTGAGTCAAGATCATGCCACTGCACTCCAGGCTGGGCGACACAGCAAGACCATGTCTCAATAAAACAAAACAAAACAAAACAACCCTGGGGATTTTTACTGAGGAAGGAAAAAAATGGCTTTGAAGATGGCAACTAGTAGTTTATGGTTTGTGAGATCTGATAAAAGATGATGCTACAAAGAGAAAATCAGGGAAAACCTTTTGCAAAGCATTGAAAAGAAATGAGCAGAGAAAGAGGATCCAATGAGAATAAATGACTGGGGGGTGGGGCAGAAGTAGAATTAGAAAGATGCAAAAGAAGCTAAAGAGGAAAGAATTTCATACTGGAGAGAATGATCTAAAGTACCAGATATTACAGATTAGTCCAGAAAGATAAGAATGTTTATTGGAGTTGGTAGGTGGGGTAATCATTATTTGTTTTCTAAAGACCAGTTTTATTGGAGATGTGGAGACATACAGATGACAATGAGTTAAAAGGTGAATTAAAGATTAGAAAATCAAGATGGCTGTAGTCAATTCTTTTTTAAAAACTTGGCTAGGGGGTAGTGGGAGAGAATGCTGCAGGTAAAAGAGGGAATCCAGAGTTAAGCAAGGGTTTTTTTAAGGATGGTTGATACTTGAGTGTGTTACCAGCTCATGAGAAGGAGTCCCTAGGAAGGAAGGGCCTAAAGATACAAACAGGAGTCTTTATTCTGTCATGATGACAGAATAGGCATTATAAAGTTAAAATAGCTAAAATTCAGGAGTAACACTTTAAAAGAAAATGCTGAACTGCCATAAAAAGAAGGAATCTACAGATACTTAAAACAATATGAAAGAGTAAACCCTGGGAGATATATCAACAAAGTTGGTTTTGTTTGGAGGGTTTCCGAACCCTGAAGATACTGAGCTTCTCTTTTGATGGCTGCATGGCATGTGGTGGACAGGATGTAACACCTAGGCCCTATGTTGCATTCCCAATAGAAGCAGCATGCATAAAGCTGGGATCCCAAAGGCTAACGACTCAGTGTAATTGTGACTAAGAAATAAGCCTTGTCTTGCAGAAGGTGGCATTAAGAAAACTTTCCTCTCTCAACAGTAGTGTCGCAAGTTCCTTTGGGTGTCACTTCTCCAGCCAGAAACCTCTGTGGCCAGTGGCGCCTTTGCCCAAGTTTTGCTCAAGCCAGCTGGGCTTGTTCCACCTCCTCAGCCTGGCAGCCTGCACTTGGTTTGCGCTACAGGCTGGGATCCCATGCCTGCCAAGGGTAAGCCAGGTGCAGAGCAGCAAGGGGTATGTGAACAAGCAATTGTGGTGTCCAGCCACTGCATATAGTGACTGCAGTGGGGTGGGCAGGTCCTGGCACCCGCATGGTGACCAGCACCCTATGAGCCTGTGAAACCACTCCAAGTGGGCTTCCACTGTGGGCACTGGTGAATGTGATGGCACCCAGAAGCTTAGAGATGCCAGGAACCACAGAGCCCCAAAGAGGATGTCACAGCCCTGGCTCAGGGAGCTCCTAGGTTTGGGCTCCCCAAAGTGCCACAGCTCTTCTCTCCTCTCTTCTTTTCATTGCCCACAACATGGCAACATGCCATTGCCCACAACATGGCAGTGTGTGTGTGTGTGGGGCGGGCATATTTCAGCCTTGTTTGTGTTACAGCTCTTGTCCTGCCATTTGGTGGGTCCTGAGTTCTTGTCGTGCGTCCAGGAAGAATGAGGTATGCAGACAACTGGAGAGTAAGCAAGGTGAAGAGATGCTTTATTGAGTGAAAGTACAGCTCTCAGGAGATCAGAAGTGTGTAGCTCCTTTCCACAGGCAAGTCATCCCAGTGTCTGTGCAGCCCTCAGCAGGGAGGACACCTGGAGTGGGTAGCTCCTTTCTGCAGGCAGGTCATCCTGGTGTCTGTGCAACCCTCAGTGGAGAGGAGAGCTGGAGTGGGTAGTTCCTTTCCTCAGGCACGTCATCCTGGCATCTGTGAAGCCCTCAGCAGATAGGAGACCTGGAATGAGTAGCTCCTTTCCTCAGGCAGGCCGTCCTGGTGTCTGTGCAACCCTCAGTGGAGAGGAGAGCTGGAGTGGGTAGTTCCTTTCCTCAGGCACATCATCCTGGCATCTGTGAAGCCCTCAGCAGAGAGGAGACTTGTGTGTGTACAGCTGTCAGTGGAGAGGATACCCACAGTGGATTGCTCCTCTCTGCAGGCAGGTTGTCCCTATCTGCCCAAGTCTGGCTGAGTCCTGGGGTTTTTACGGGCTTCAGAGCAGAGGAAGTGCCTGCTAATTGGTCCATGGGCAATCATGAACAGGCCTAGAGAAAGCACCATAGGTCTCACTCTGGTTTGTGGAACAGGAAGCCAAGCCCCCAGGCTTTAGACTGTCCCTGGCTTGAAGGTGGGTTTCACAGGGACCTTCCCTTTCCTGCCCAGTAGCCTGCCTGCCTCCTACTGCCATTCATGGTGTGCCCAGGCTGTTCCTGCTGAGGGGCACTTGCAGGCTGGCATCAAGCTACCCTCAGTGCCTCCTCGGCCTTCCTCCCATGCTTGTTGGTGTCCAAAGTTCAGAGGAAGCTGATTCAGCAGGGACTGGTGTGTCAGTGCCACCCTGAGCATGTGCATACCTGGCTGGGTCATGACAGTGCCTGGGCTTAGCTACAACTTTGCTCCAAAATCAGAGCAGGCCCCAGGAACAGGGAGAGGCCAGGCAGCAAGAGCAGGCACTTCTGAGCCTGCAGGGGAAGCGGGGCTTCCTGGGCCCCAGAAAGCACAGAATGCCCAGGTCTGCAGCCGTGGCTGGGTGGCTGCAGTTGCACCTGGCTGGATTGGGGGGGCAGGGGGGCCCCTGCCCCACCAACTTGGAAGGGGGTGGGGCTCCGACCTATTCCTGGCTCCCACTGGTTCTGCAGTGCAGCCTCTGCCGGGCCTCCCTGACTACAGCCAGAGTCTTTGCAGCAGCCACTCCAGATGGGCTGCTGCTGCCATCAGTAGTGCTGAGTGGGGGATGGGGGAATTTGGAATTCTGCCTGAGAACTGGTAACCACATACTCGTTCAAATGAAGAATTTAACTTTAAAGTAGTCCTTAACTGATAGTGTTTCCAAGTCATTGACAGAAGCAAAAACACAAATCTCTTCTGAAGGCAATCAGCTCAAAATTGAGCTGCAAAGAAGTACCCCAAAAGGAAAGTTCCAAGGAAAATCTGCAGGTCCTAGTTAGACGTCACAAAGTACATAAGGGTACAGTCAGGACTTTCACCTCCAGCCACCATGGAGTAAGAGGAACCAGGTTTACCCTCCCACCCAAAAAAAATGGGAAAAAAAAAAAAAAAGAAGAAGAAGAAGAAAGTACATGAAACAACAGTTCTTCAGACTTTGGACATCAGGCCACAATAGGCAGTGACCTCTGAGAGATGGGAAACAAGCCAGGTGATCCCTAACACTGTTTCAGTTTACTGCCTGGAGAGAATTTCCTGCCTGTGTGCAGGTAGAGGGGCACCAGGCTGAGAGCGGTGGTAGGCCTGAGTTGAGGAAATGGAGCTGGAAGTCTGGGAAGATCAAGATGACTAGACATCACGGGGCACCATTACTGGCATGGGAAGAACTGCACGGAAAGAGGATTTCTGAAAATTTGCAGAAAGTCCCTCTCGTATTTTCAGCTAAGCACTATTCAGTGCATGCAGGCTAAGAAATTACCTGAGGCTAGGAAAGAACCACCTGAAAAGATTACAAGACACGATCTCCAATGCTCACACAAGACTAGTAATTGTTGCTGCGTCCACTAGCCAGAGTCAAAAATCTCCTGCTCATGTGGAGGAATACTACTTAGCAGTAAAAAAGAATGTGTTATAAACATGCAGTGTTGAGTAGACCTCAGCATAATTGTACTGAGTAAAAGAAACAGACTAAAAAGAATACATATTGTATGATTTCATTTATCCTATTTTATTGACTACAAGTTAATCTATTCTGATAACTGTAAGGCCGGTTGCCTCGCCGGGAGCTTGGACACACACCACCCCCCTTTTTTCCGAAAGCTCGGACAAGCTCGGACATGCTCAGACATGCTCGGACATGTTCCCTTCTCCCCTTCTGGCACAGCCTGGCCTTCCCTTAAAGAGCCTAGTCAAAGGCTTGTAACCCTACCCAATAGTAGTCCTGCTTTGCCTACACCCTGCTCTCTCACAACCAATGGAACACCTTCACTCCCTATAAAACCCCACGTCTGAGAGGAGTCTGTGCGACTTCTCCGGCCCCTCCTGTCGGACCACAGAACTTCACCCAGGAGCCTGAATAAACCCTTCGCATTGGATCTTCTTGTGCTGGCCTCAGTTTCTTCATTTTAAACTCGGCGAGAACAAACCTTACAATAACAAACTGGTTTCTTAGAAACAGAAATGTGGGGATGGGCAGGGAAGTAGTTGAGGGAGGATTCACCCAGGGCCAGGAGAAAATTTGGGTTCTAGCCATTATTTTGATTGTGGTGATGGTTCACAGATGTATACATATGTCAAACTGTATCAGACTGAACACCTTAAATATGTACAGTTCATTGTATGTCAGTTATATCTCAATAGTGCTATTTTAATGGTGTTATTAAAATTTTAAGAAAAATCACAAGAAAAGGAGGAGCCACAAGTAAGGATTATAAAAACGACAGATAAAATAATAAAAATTCCTTCTACAGAAAGGAACTTCCTTAGTTTATAAGGGGAACTACAAAACCTACAGCAAATATGTTTTATGATGAAATGTTGAAAGTATTCCCTTTAGGATCAAGGGAAAACAAGGAGGTCAGCTAGAACCTGAATAATGCACTGTGTATCCTGGCTAGTACAATAAGATAAGAAAAATAAATGAAATGATAAAGACTAGAAAATAAGAACAAAAGTCATCATTAATGCCAATAAAAGAGCATACAGATAAAACATTTTATCTAATGAGAGAGGTAGGCAAAGCTGGATATAGTCTCAACATAGAAAAATTAGATGCATTTCTATTTACCAGTAGCAATTAGTTAGTTGCCTTTTTACAATAATAAGGCAAAATACAAAGTTCTAAGGAATATAGAACTCTTTATGAAGAAAATTATTAAATATTAATGAACACAGTGAAAATTATAAAATTTTTAATTGGACCAAATAATCTAAATTATATAAATTATATATATATACCATAATCTTGACTAGAAAACTCAGTATTATAAGATGTCAAGCATCTCTAGATTCACCCGTAGATTCAATGTGATTCTAAGAAAAATCCAAATGGGTTTGTGAGAAAATTGAAATGGTGATTTTAAAATTTATATGAAAGAAAAAAAGAGTCAAAAGTCAACAACAGACCAGAAACTTGTGAAGAAGAACAAGGGATAGTATTGCTTTACCAAGATTTAAGTCTCATCAGACAGCTATAATGATGAAGACATTGTATTGCCCCAGAGGTAGACAGATGGATTTATGGATCAGAATAGAGGATCTAGAAGCAAACCCACTCAGGCAGGCAGGCTTTATTCATGATGAAGTCACTGCAGATCACTAAAGAAAAGATGAACCATTAAATAAAAGGTGCTAGGATGGTCCATGTATATTAATAAAATAAATATCTCAACCTTGCACCATACATAAAATTCAGTATTTGGTGGATAAGAGATTTAAATGTGAAAGCATAAGCTTAGAGCTTTTAGAAGACTAGGTAGTAGAATATAATCTTTTGATGCAGAAAGAGGCTTTAGACATTAAACAAGGAAAAAAATGCAAATCATAGAGAAAAAGATTGATAGTTTGATCATGTTACATAACCACAGTTCATTAAGAAACACAATAAAATCAAAAGGCAAGCCATGAAGTGGGAGATGATATTTCAACTTATTTCCAAAGAATAGTACACAGAAAATATTTAGGACTTCTATGAATATATAAGATGTGGATACCCTAATAGGAAAATGGCCAAAATATAAATAGGCATTTCATGGATGAGGAAACGCAGATGGCCCATAACATAGGAAAATATGCTCTATCTCTTTATTAACTGTGAAAATGTAAATTAAAACCACAATGAAATACCATGTAATAACAACAAATGGGAAAACAATAAAAATTTAAAAGTTAGCAAGTCCATAGAACAATGTAACTTACATTTTCTATTGGTGGTAGTATAAACTGAGAGTGTGCCATTGGAACATAATTTATCATTCCATTGAAGAGCTAAAATATATATGTGCTTCACAACCCAGAAATGTCACTCCTAGGTATATGTCCTACGGCATTTTCTAATTTTTCTTAATTGGGGTCAGGTCACACTGGTGAGTGAACCAGCATTGAAAAAAATGAAGTAGAACAGGATATGATAGAGTTAAACAGAACAGTGAAGAAACAGAAAATATCAGAATGCATTGCTGCAGTGTTTTGTTAATCTTTTGGGTTGCTAATAGTCAAGTCTAATATTGTTCTGTTTATCCTTTTGGTTGTGTTGTAAAATGTGTTTCTATTGTGAGTTTCGATCGAAACATTTTGAAAGCCACCTCCCTAGAGAAATCTTCATATGCATCAGGACACAATACAGGAATGTCATAAATAATAGTATTTCTTATAATAACTAAAAGCTGAAAACAGCTCAAATATCCAACAACAGTAACATGATAAATACATTGTGGATTAGTCATGTAATGGAATATTCTACAGATGAAAGAACCTGGTTGATCAGTCATGAAATGAAATACTCCACAGAAGTGAAAATAAAGAAACTACCACTATACACACCCACATGGATAAAACTCTGAAGCATAATACTGAGAAAAAAAAAGGAGTCAGAGTATAATCACTATGATTCAATTTACATAAAATTTAAAACTAAGCAAAACTAAATGACACACTGCTTAAGTCTACATATATAGGTAGTAAAACTATAAAGAATGGCCAGTTTCCACTTGGGTGGGAAGGGGAGAGATACAACAAGGAGTTGCACAAAGTGTGTTTGAAGGTATCAATAGTGCTCTCTTAACCTGGGTCATGGATATACGGGTGCTTAAATTTTCATTATTATTTAATTTGAACAAATATGTTTATATTCTTTTCTATGCATAATATTTCACAATTCAAAATAAGATAACCACAAGCAAGAGAGAAGTTATTTGATGGAGTAAGGTCCTTAAGGCAGTCCATTGGGATAAGCTTCATAATACAAGCAAGGGGACATTTCTTGAACAGAAAGAAGGCAACTTCTTTTCTCAGAGCAGAGCAAGAAGATGCAAGGATGAGAACCAGATGAAGGAATGCTTTCAGGTCTGTGTATGGAGTAGGACGATATGGCGAGAAGCAAATTGAGGGAATTCAAGTCTGATGGGACTTTTTCAAGAAAATGGGGTGGTCTGCTGAGAATGAAGGGATAGGTTTGAGTAGGAGGCATAAGGTGAGTAGTGGAGGCTTTTTTTCTTTTTTGAGACAGAGTCTTGCTCTGTCGCTAAGTGCTAGGCTGGAGTGCAGTGGCGCAATCTTGGCTCGCTGCAATCTCCGCCTCCTGGGTTCAAGCAATTCTCCTGCCTCAGCCTCCCGAGTAGCTGAGACTACAGGCGTGCGCCACCACGCCCAGCTAATTTTTGTATTTTTTAGTAGAGACGGGGTTTCACCATGTTGGCCAGGATGGTGTCGATCTCTTGACCTCGTGATCCGCCCGCCTTGGCCTCCCAAAGTGCTGGGATTACAGGCGTGAGCCACTGCGCCTGGCAGTAGTGGGGGATTTAAAGAGTATTTCACAAAGTAGAGCAGGTGTGCTGTGAATAATACCTGGAGGCGATTTTCATGGCTACATAAGAAAAGTTGTTTTTAACTTAACAGTTATGAAATTATTTTAATGCATTTTTTTCATTTTAATAGTTTTTTGTTTAATGTATATTTGTGAAAAGTGGCATGTCAAAACTAATATTTCATGGATGTTACAGTACTTACAAAGCAAAAGTGATGTTTAAAAGTTGAGTTAAAGCTATTCAGTAAATATTAGTTCAGGTGCTCCTTTAATATGGCAGAATCCTGAAGGTGGAACTCAAAACTCCTAAAATTTGGGAAATTTTGATTTAAATAAGATAACCAACAGGATTGTGAAAAGAGAAGCACTGTGGGTGAACAGTCTGGTGAGTGGTGGTTAAGACCCAATTGCACCTAAAATCACAGCTTTGTAGTGACTTAGACCTCAATTTTTCATTGAGAAGTCCCTGTGCCTTCATAGCCAAATTGCCAGTAACTGCTAAACAAAATTGGATCTGCCAGAATCAAAATGAAAAATTGAATTTGCAATCAAGATAAACAAAATAAACTGGAGAATGAGAGGTATAGTTCATTCTTGAACTCAGTAGCTCCTGCTCCTCTTGTTGGATTTACTGCAATATGGGGAAAATATATATATGTAATCACTGACAGTATCATAGTACAGTCATAAAGGTATGAACTCTGCTATGGAAACAAGTGACAGTTGCCAACCAAGGGCGCTGGAGAGGACATTTTTGAAGTGACATTTCACTAGGTGGGCAGAGTCTATGAGAAACTCAGGAAAGTTGTATGATAGAAGCTCAGACACATGGAAAGGCATGATGAGTAGACAGTGCCTAAGAAGATCCAAAAAAAATTTCCTAACTCAGAGAAACCGTTAGAAGTCTGCCTTGATACAGAAATGTTCTTCTAGTCATTAGAATCTTGCATTTTTACTCAAATTTAAAAATATCGCTTTAAAACTGTAATACCGTTTCTGGGAGGTTTAAGGTAGGAAGCTGTTATTATTGCTTAGGTTGGTTTGTTACCCAATCTAGATTGCAGGAGTGGATCACAGAGTAAAAAGAACAGAACTTTTTATAAGAGTGGCCCAGTATCCAGAACCTGAGGTTGTCTGTATGTAGGGTTCTAGGGGAACATCCCAGATAACCAGAGGTCATTGATTAATTAGGGGGAAATGAGCAGATTCCCAGAGGGCTGACTCAATGAGGACCATTCACATATTCATTCATTAAATATTTGCTGAGTGTGCGCTAGTGCCAGGGGTGGTGTTTGGTGTCCAGAATTTGCATGAACAATACAGACATGCTTCCTACCCTCATGGAACTTACCTGGAAGAGACTCATGTTAATTAGTGAATTAGTAACTGTTCATTCATGCTTTTCCAAAGCCATTGAAAATGCCAGGATGAAAAGAGCTAAGAATTTAGAGTCAGTGCTGGATTTGTTCACTGAAAAAAGCCCTTCCTATATTCACTGTGTTGCTTGTTTAGGCTCTTCACAGAGCTAGCCAGTGAGGCTGTGGTATGCTCCTACATTTGAAAAAACGCTTCCAAATTGCTACTTTCCTAGAAACATCTCAGTTTGCTACTAATCCTAGGCATGCCTGTGGGAATGCTAGAATGCCTTCCTTGATGGCAATATCCACTGACTTTTTCTTAAATGTTTGTAAATATACACTGATTTGTTCATTCTTTGAAAATACACTGAATAATGGGCTGAAGAGAGAACTGGGTAAGCATGGAAAACACCATAATTAAGGGAAAGAAGGCTGCAAAGTTAATCTTCCTTAGGTTCTTGAGATCTCAAGATTGTAACCAGTAGATGTTGATGGGTTCTTAACTTGGGGTTCTTGGAGTCCTGGAGGATCAATGGATGCCCTTCAATGTGGTCCACAAATTTCCTAATATTGTATGCAAACATTTGTAAGTATGGCCTCATAACTCTCATCTAAGTTCTAAAGGGATCCCTTAAAAGGCAAGAATCTCCTTCTACACATTCCTTGAAAGTGATTTCATGAAGGTAGAAAGGATAGTAGCATTTATGAGAATATTCTTAGATAATTGCTATGGTGTGAATATCTCCTCCAAAACTCCTTTGAACTTTGATCCCTGATGTGGCAATATTGTGAGATAGGGTCATTAAAAGGTGATTAGATCATGAGGGCTCTGCCATCATGAATGGATTAATCCATTCATAGGTTAATGAATTAGTGGGTTAATGGGTTATCATGGGAGTGGGACTGGTGGCTTTATAAGAAGATAAATAGAGACCGGAGCTAGCCCTCTCAGCCCTCCCTGTCATGCGATGCCCTGTGTCACCCTGGGACTCTGCAGAGAGTCCCCACCAGCAAGAAGACTCTTACCAGATATGGCCCCTCAAACTTGGACTTCTTAGCCTTCATAACTGTAAGAAATAAATTCTTTTTTTAAATAAATTACCCAATTTCAGTTATTCTGCTATAAGCCATATAAAATGGACTATGACAATGACTTTATGTAATTGTTATAGAATATGAGGCAGTGCAACAGACAACAGGGCCTAGGAGTCAGCAGATCTGATCTTCAGCTCTAGTTTCCTGCTTACCAGCCATGTGACCTTGCATAAGTCTTGGTCCCATTTCAGCTTCAGTTTGCCTACCTTTTCAATGGAGGAAACCGTATTTCCATACTTCATATGGCTTTGTTTTAAATGATCAGATGTATGTGAAAATGTTATTGAAACTTCAAGGCATTATCTAAAAGCAAGAGGCTTTAGATCACGTTTACTGTCGTACCTGTAGTCGGTGTATGTTCTTGGTCACTAGAGGGAGCCTTAGCATTCAGGGGAAGAATAAGCCAATGATGCTTATTCTTGAAAGCTGGAGCCTCTATGAGGGATTAATTCTTTAAAAAACTTGCATCTTATAAATATCCACTTAGATTTTTCAGAAAATTCAGAGAAAGGTCTATAAAAGCAAGTATGACCACAGTTCCTTGTGACACAGATTTTCCCACCCATTAACCCACAGGATTCTTCTTTTATGATAAATTTGGCTTGTGGAAATTCCTAATATATATGTAGAATCAAGTTAACAGCAAGAAAAAGAAAGTAGAAAACACAACTTCCCAGAAGGCCATAGGAAAAAAATACTTTTCCACTAGCAAAAACAATCCATTGTAAATTCTGTGGCACATGGCAATGCTGTTAGAGGATTTTTGTATCCAGACAGGATGGGGGATGTACATTGTCAAACTTTGGCTTTAGATGTCCTATTGGCATCTTCTGAAGTTCTTAACTGGTATGTTTTCCTTATGCTAGAGCTGGAGTGGGAGGAATCTTACTCATTTAAGAGAGCTTGACTGTTACATCAGAGGACCCCAGGATGGTCTGAAGGAGGAGGTAGGATAGAATGAAAGATACTGAACTTAGGCCGGGTGGTGGCTCATATTTGTAATCCCAGCACTTTGGGAGGCTGAGACAGGTGGATTACTTTGGGTCAGGAGTTTGAGACCAGCCTAGCCAGCCTGGTGAAACCTTGTCTTTACTAAAAATACAAAAATTAGCTGGGTGTGGTGATGTGCCCATGCAATCCCAGCTACTTGGGAGGCTGAGGCAGGAGAATTGCTTGAACCTGGGAGGTGGAGATTGCAGTGAGCCAAGATCGCATCACTGCACTGCAGCCTGGGTGACAGAGCGAGACTCCATCTTTAAAAACAAACAAACTGGACTTGTATTTTAGGGAATCAGAATTTCACTGACTCATTGTGTATTTTGGAGACAATATTTGTACCCCTTTGGGGCCTCAGTTTTTCTCTCTGATTCTAACCAATACCCTATCCCATGTACTCCACATGTATACACTCATGGTCTGATGGTCATCCCTCATCAAATATGGGACATTAAGAGATTAGACTCATGCCCCAGATCGTGAAAGGCAATGTTTTGCAGTAGCACAAAGCTCTTAGATTTATCTGATTTTCAACCCAAGTGTATCTGGAGAAGTGGAGTCTTGATATCTCTCCTTATGGCCCTTCAGGTTGTGTTTTCATTCTGCAGTACAACAAATGCTTGCCAAAAAACAGTAAACATCATTTTTTTCACATATATTTGCAAGAATCAATGTAAAAACTTAATTGCTAATGTTTGTTAGCAAAACTGGCCAATGAAATTGTCAAGCGCTGATCTGCCAAGTTTCCTTGATTCTAAGATATTCTCCCATAAACCCTGCCCCCCTCAATGTAACTTTTTAACAACAGGAACATGTCTGTGTCTCATTTAAAGAATGATTGACTACCCCTCCTGAAAAGCTGTTATTAAATCTATGGTGTTTCCTACAGTCAATGGCCTTTTTGAATTCAGGAAGTAGTTTTGGAAATACTTTATATTCATTTTGTATATTTCTTATACGTGGAGTTTTGATAAGCTCTCCTTTACTACCACATTCAAGCTCTAGCTTGCACTGCAGCTATTGGTGTCTCCAAAGTCATCCCAGCAGGAAGGGATTTCTCTCTGTTGACAAAGGCAGGAGATTGAAGGTTATAAAGGATGAATGAAGACCTGCTAGGCTTGTTCAATGCAGTTTATGAGAAACAGCTGCCTTTTTTTGTCAAGGCACTTGTTTAAGGCTTTCCTCTCCTTTCCGCTGAAGTCTGAAAACTACCCAAGATTAATCAGCTGATTTGGGTCAGAACAAGCCAGAGGCTCTACTAGCCCATATAAAGAATGGCTGTACCATGTTAGCAATAGGAAATTTTCTAGAACAAGACAAACAGATTGATCAATGATTCCATTAATGATTATAGACCGAGCAATTTTCTCCTCTTTTTGTTTTCCAGAGGCTCTTTCTTCTTAAAGCTTTCAAGTGGTGTATAAGTCCCTTTATGCTGCCATAAAGGAATATCCAAGACTGGGTAACACAAGACTGGGTGCTAAACTAGCTCTCTTGTGAACTCATAGAAAACTCACTCATTACTGCGAGGACAGCAGCAGCAAGTCATTCATGAGGCATCACCTCTATGACTCAACCATCTCCCACTAGGCCCACCTCCAACATTGGAGGCCACATTTCAACATATGATCTGGAGGGGACAAGCATCCAACTCATATCAGGTGGGGAAGATCAGGAGGCGGACAACAGAATCATTGTCACCCAGTTTAGGACTTCTCACATTTTAGTGTACATGGAGATCACTGGAGTTCTTGTTAAAATGCAGATTCTGATTCAGTAGGTCTGGGAGTGAGGTCGGGTGGTAGAAGAGCTGAGATTCAACATTGCTAAAGCATTCCCAGGAGATCCAGTGTGGCTGGTCTTTGGACCACACTGAGTAGCAAGGCCTTAAATAATTTTTATGTCTTGCGTTTCCTGTTTCAAGCTGATGCACGATGTTAGTAGGATGAGGAATATATTTTATGATCTAATCCTCCAATCTGTCGGAAATGAAGAATGAATAAATAATGATTGTAAAGCACATGAAAAATCATGAGGTCGCAGATTCTGTCTTCTGAATTAACACTTCAGGCAGGTCTGGTTTTTCTCATAAGATTGCAAAGCAACTGTTTATTTGAGCTGCTTTGTCTCATCTCGCCTCATCCTGCCCCCTATCCCCTCCCCTTCCCTGCCCCCTCCCCTCTCCTCCCCTCACTCCATCCCCCCTCCCCTCCCCCCTCCCCTCCCCTCCCCTGCTTCGTTCCTCCCCCTCCCCTCTCCGTCTCCCCTCCCTTTCCTTCCCTTCCTTTCCCTCCCCTCACATCTCCCCTCCCTTCCTTTCCCTCCCCTCCCCTCCCTTCCCTCTTTCCCTTCCTTCCCCTCTTGCTCTGTTGCCCAGGCTGTTGTGCAGTGGTGCGATCTTGGCTCATTCACTGCAGCTTCTGGCTCCCAGTTCAAGCGATTCTCATGCCTCAGCTTCCTGAGTAGCTGGGATTACAGGTGTATGCCACCACACCCAGCTAATTTTTGTATTTTTAGTAGAGACAGCGTTTTGCCATGTTGGCCATGCTGGTCTCAAACTCGTGACCTCAAGTAATCCACCGCCCTTGGCCTCCCAAAGTGCTGGGGTTACAGGCATGAGCCACCGTACCCAGCATATTTGAGGTTATTTTTCATTGGCAGGCATCATGTTCTGTACTACATTTATGCAGAAACAAAATGGGACAGAATGAGAGTCTGTCTACCAATTCCTCTGGCTCTAAATAATCTGTGTTCTTCATCTTTCTCTTACTACCAGGAAGCAATCCAATTATTACTTATGCAAAGGGATGAAAAATTTCAGGTTTTTCTTGAATATTCTCTAGAGAGCTGCATTTTGGAATTGTTATGCAGTTTTTGGACCATTAATTTGGCTCATTTTATGTTGCTTTGGATCTGCTATTATGTTCACAATTTGTCTTATCTTGGTGAAACTGTAAGTTCATTATAGTTGGAGGTCATACCTTCTCCTTTATAGGACTAGAAGATTGGAAGTGAACTTTAAACTCATCGAGTCTCATTTCCTCTTTAATATTTGAATTTCTACAAGCCAGCCTCTACTTAAAATATAGTGGGTGATGGGGATCTTACTACTTTATAATTCTAACCTTTGAACAGCTCTGAGTGTGAGAAATCTTTTCTATTATTGAATTTAGAGTTGTCTTCCTGTGGCTTTTGTCCATTAGCCCAGTTTTACTGACTGGGAGCAAGTCTTTTGTCTTGAATAGACTGTGGACACTCAATGCATATTGCTGGATAATGACTTGTTCAGGCCCAGGACTTGGGGTTTTCTCTGCCTTTGGCAATTCCCCATGCAGCAGAGTAGCCTTTAACTCCTGAGCTGAGGAATAAACCTGGGGCAAGGTCCAAAGCTGCACTGCCAGAAATTGCCTGAGCCAGGGTGAAGTAAAATAGTCACTGCTCATAAGGACTTTACCCTGCTTGATTACAGGGGTTTACCATTTCCTGTATTTCTTTTTTACACCCAGCCTGACTTAAGTCTTAAATCAAATGCAGGACAAAGATTCATGATTACTCATGAATTTTCACACAACCAGATCATTCAATAGGAATCTTTAAAATGGCGTCAATTTAAAAAATATTTGTTTCTTCTTTAGTCCTTACCTACTGCAAAATTGTAAAACTGGCAAATTTGGACTTTGGTCCTCCTTTCCTATCCCTCTTTTAGAACCTTTCCACCCTTCCTATTTTATGCTCTATGGGTGAGCTGATCTCCAGGGATTCTCTCTTGCAGTATCATCTATGCCTTAGACTATACATTTCCTCTTTCCTCATCACTCTTTCCTCTGTCTGATTCTGTCAGCAGCTGACTTTATGCAATGGGAACTTGGTTGTTAATGGGTTTTCTCCCCTTAACAAATCCTTCGTAATATGTAAGATAGGTCTTGCTTTATCTGTCTACCTCATTGTCATAATCCCTTAATCCTGTCAAACATGTGTTTCCAGATGACCCTTACAGAATGGCTTTATAGTGAGGGAGGATAGATATCGTGTTAAGATCATGGATGAGAAACTGTTTTGGTCTGTGTGTCCCTCAATACAAGTTTACATCATGCATCTCCCTCATTATATAGTACTAGTCTCTATAAACAACAATAATAACAGCTCTTATTACATGTGATTATTAATTATAGCTACTTGCTATGTTCCAGGTACTGTGTCCAGGGCTTAACAGATTTCTCATTTAATGTTTACAACAATCCTGCCATGTAGGAAGAATTATTCTCATTTTACAGCAAACTGAAGTTTAGAGAACATAAGGGAAATGGTTGTGCTTTAGTTAGGAGTAGGCTGAGGTGGCCTTCTGGTGCAGCATGACTCAGCGGATTTGGAGTGCAGGTGCACAACTCTGCACATTATGTAACCACGCCACGTGAGGTGCATTAGGTGATCACCCATGTGAGCTCCTGCTTGGCTCAGAGCCACTATTATCTGTAAAATGTATAACTACCCTGCTGACACCATACATACAGCTCACGCCCAGGCTCATTTGAGCTCAGAGAGAGAGAGTAAAGCCGTGTCAAAACTGTTTACACTTCCTCAAGTGTTTTTCTAGCTACCTGCCACTTGCCCACCAACTTCCCTCATATCTCAGTTAGAACCTGACAGAGAGGTTAGATAATATGCTCATCATCACACAACTACTAGGATGCAGAGACAGGGTTCAAACCAAGATCTGTCTTACTGAAGCCCCTGTGGCCTTTTATTCTCTCCAAAGAACAGAAACCCAGGATTAGTGAGATTCCTTAGACAAGCCCTGCTTTGTCCACTTGGAATGTGACCTCCCTACTTCATCTAAGTGTGAAAAAACTACCACCTTGCTCTTCTCTGTTCTCTCATCTCTCACCTCTCCCAGTTTTCTATGCTGAGAAAGCCTTCTTCTGGCTTCTGCATGCACAAGAATAAAAAGAATTTGTTATTTAATTATAAGGATTTATTATGGAATGGGAGGAGGAATACTAACAAATCCCATCTGGGGCAAATTAAAAAGAACTGTGTTCCTGAGTGTATGTGGTTTTTCTTTTTTCAGGAGAGGAACAGTTCCATCAACTCTTTGGTGCAGGAAACATGGCATGACTCCATGGGAGCTGGGTGACTGAGATATCTCTGTGCTACTTCTGAGAAGGCAAGATGGGTTCATTACCTTTAATGACCAAGGCTCTACAGTGTCAGCCTTGGACAGGTGGATTTGTTTCTGTGCCTAGATTTGTCATATTTTTCTTAAAGGGCATTCCCATGAAAGTTTTTTGGAGGGACAGAGGGAATAAAAAGATGCCAAAATGCTGCTTTCAGGATAAACACATCAGTTTGCAAAAATTCATAGAGTTTCCCAGGGTGGCCACCCACAGAGGAGGCAACATCTGGTGGCCATGCTGTTATAACAGGGAGAGCAGTGTTTGGGCACAGGACAAAACACTACATTCCTTATAATTGGATGGAATACACGTAGTTAGACTGGAGCCACAAGGCAACAGACCTCTGCAGGTCCGGAAAGTGCTGAGCTGAGAAAGGTCACAGGACCCTCTGTGCAATCACACTTATCCTATGATGCCTTAGCAATTTTGAAACAGACTTATACATTAATCAGAAAAATATGAATCTCCAGAGAGATTGTTGCATGTTTTTAGAGCACAAGTAGAATAAATTTATATTTTTAAGATGAATAAAGAAACATCTCCATTCTTTAAAATGTGTTTAGTTGAGGCCCTGTTCCCTAGGAAAGACAATTTCCTTTTATTCATTCATCAAATGTTTATGAAGTGCTCCCCTTGTGCTGAGCTCTGTGCTGTGTGCTTGAGATACAAAGAGGAATGAGAGACTGTCTCTACCCTCAGGAAGCTCATAGACTAGCAGAAACTGAAATCTAAATGTGCTTCTAGGAACCTTGGGGAGGGCACCTAACCAGCCTGTAGGCATCCATGAAAACTGCCTGGAGGAGGTATCATTTCAGCTGATTCTTGCAGCATAGTCAGGAGTTATCCTCTGGAAATCTATATTTGCATAATATTCCATTGCCATGTTCTAAGGGAAGAGATGAAATGACTAAGTAGATATTGTGGGGTGTGGGCATTGGAAGGTAGTAAGTAAATAATAGGAACTGAAACATTCAAACTGGAATGTTTGAGGGAGGGTGTCAGACAGTGCAGGTTCTGACTTTGGATCACTGAGGTTGGGATCTCTACTACTTCTAGGTGTGTGAACCCCAGTAAACTGTTTAACATTTCTAAAGATTCAGTTCCTCACAGGGTTTTCAGGTTTCAGGTACTTTGCTCAGGGCCTGACATATTTAACTGTTAATAAGTAAATGTCAGCTTTTACTATTAGTGTTGTTATTATCATCAATGATTCCTTTTATGATTTTCCTTCTAAGCTCCCTGAAATTCCTCTCCTTGGTTATTGCCCCAAAAGAAAAATAGGGGAACAGGGTAAAAAAGAAACCTAAGAGATTTTTTTTAAGTGAGGATATGATGGTTATCTCAGTCAGAGTCGGTGGACTAAAAAGAATATCTTCCAAAGAACAGGAACACAATACCCTTTTCTCCATCCTATCACTAATCTTGCTTTCAGCCCCTGGTCTCTTTGCTCAGACAGGCAAAAGCATTAGAGACATGCAGTTATAAAAATAATTAAGGCTGGGTATGGTGGCTCATGGCCATAATCCCACCACTTTGGGATTCTGAGGCAGGGGGATCACTTGAGATCAGGATTTTGAGACCAGCCTGGCCAAGATAGCAAAACCCCATCTCTACTAAAAGTACAAAAAATAGCCTGGTGTGGTGGTGCATGCCTGTAGTTCCAGCTATTCAGGAGGCTGAGGCAGGAGAATCGCTTGAACCCAGGAGGCAGAGGTTGCAATGAGCTGAGATTATACCACTGTACTGCAGTCTGGGTGACAGAATGAGACTCTCAAAAAATTAATTAATTAAAAAATAAAAATAAAATATAATTAAGACAACTTCTAGGTCTGCTGGGATCAGGTAATCTAAACCCCTCTTACTGTAAAATTTCTTTAAAAAAAGTACTAGTAAGATAAGTGAAATTCCCAGAGGCAGGGAAAAAAAAAAGAACAAGAGGGCATAAAAACTGAAGGAGAAAGGGTGTGAGTTGAGCTGATGCTGTGGCTACAAGTGTCCACGGGAGATGAGGCTGTGGGCCTGCCTACGGTGAAAGGTTGAAACTTAGACCATTCATGGAGAAGGGTTATGTCTTTACTACAGGAGGGCTAGAAAACAAGCTACCATCCATACAGGAAGATGACAAGGAAGAGAGGCCTACATCACAGGGATTTGGGACTTGAATTTAAACCATATGTGCAGTCCTGGAACCACATGCCACATTTCCCCAGCTGGGGAGTTAATATGAAAGGTGGCTAAGGCCAGTGATGTCCCAGGAAGTGATAACTTTGGAGTACCTTACAGAAGCAACTCTGAGAAATAGATTTTAAGACAAAAGTTATTTTACTCATCTAAGGCAGTTCACCACTTGCATGTACTTGTATATGACCTGAAATATATTTAAAGCAGAAATCAATCAAGTGAAGAGAAATTAAAAAACCTATAGATAGTGAGTTATAAAAAACATCTCTCGGCCGGGTGCAGTGGCTCATGCCTGTAATCCCAGGACTTTAGGAGGCCGAGGCGGGTGGATCATGAGGTCAAGAGATCGAGACTATCCTCGCCAACATGGTGAAACCCATCTCTACTAAAAGTACAAAAAATTAGCTGGATGTGGTGGTGCGTGCCTGTAGTCCCAGCTACTCAGGAGGCTGAGGCAGGAGAATTGCTTGAACCTGGAAAACGAAAGTTGCAGTGAGCCAGGATTGCGCCACTGCACTCCAGCCTGGCGATAGAGCGAGACTCTGTCTCAAAAAAAAAAAAAAAAACAAAACTCTCTTAGTAATTGATGGGGGAAAAAATTATAAAACAATAGGGATGCTAAATATCTGAATAACCAAATTAACTAGCTTAATCTAGTCTATACATGCAAAACCCAACAACTGATTGTTTCCTAGGCCATAAAGAAAATCTCATCAAATACCAAAGACTCAGTAACATATAAGACTTATCCTCTGACCAACATCTAATAAAATATAAACTTGAAAGAGACACTTCAAATTACTTTATACATTTGAAAATTAAAAAGATATTTCTAAAGACTATTTGGTCAATGCAGCATTTGGAATTGTATGTTATGCTGCAATAATACAAAAACTGAAAATACCTTAATATTTTAAAACATGAAGGTTTATTTCCCACTTATGGTACATTTCCAACCTAAGTCAGCTGGGAGCTCCCTTCCACATTTTCTTATATTGTGACCCAAGCTAATGGAGACTCCATCACCTGGTATATTGGCAGTTGCAGTGGTGGAATGAACACACATCACTTCCAGTCGTATTCCATTGACCAAAGCATGTTCATTGGCATAACTGACTTCAAGAGGATGGACACCTGGCCAGAAAGAGGAGAACTGGATAGGTCAATGACCAGTACTAGTGATTATCACAAAGAGGAAATAATTATGAAAATAAGACATTTATACTTTAAAAATAGTGAAAATGAAACACATTAAAATTTGTGGGATGGTGCCAGGCACGTGGTTCACACCTGTAATTCCAGCACTTTGGGAGGCCGAGGCGGGTGGATTACTTGAGATCAGGAGTTAGAGACCAGCCTGGCCAACATGGTGACACCTGTCTCTACTAAAATTACAAAAAATTAGCTGAATGTGATGGCACGTGCCTGTAGTCCCAGCTACTCGGGAGGCTGAGGCAGGAGAATCCCTTGAAACTGGGAGGTGGAGGTTGCAGCCAGCTGAGATTGCACCACTGCATTCCAGCCTGGGCTACAAAGACTCCATCTCGAAAAAACAAACAAAATCACAAAACTCAAAAACTTGTGGGACGTAGCTAAAGCAATGCTTAGAGTAAAATTTACAGTCTTAGATAATTATATAGAAAAAGAGATTTTGAATTAAGGAGCTAACCATCTAATCCAAGAAAATTAAGTATCCCAGAAATAGTAGGAAGAAAAAAAAACTGAGAAAGGTAAGAGATGCTTTAATGACACAGTCTTAGAAAACAAAACACAATTTAAAGAATCGGACAAAACAAAACTGCTGTCTTCTTGGTTTCCTTGGAAGCAGACTCTGAGATGAAGATGAATGTGTACTTGACTCGTGAAGGAAAAGCTCCCTAGAGAGGGAGCAGTGAAAACTGGCCAGGGAAAAAGAAAGTAGGCAAGGGTACCACTTCAGGCCAGCTCTCAGAGAGAACAGCTCCAGTCTGATCCCACAATGGGTTTCTAAAGTGTGAAGTACACTCAGAGTTCTTTCTCTCGGGGCTTCTATACTCCCACAGCTGTTAGTTATTGACTAAGGGCTAACTGGAGTGGATGTGAATTCCTAGACACTTTGGTGTCTCTGCATAAGTAGGCAAAGTGGCTCTAGTGGCCTGAGGGCAGTCTTCTGAAAAAAAAGTTTTAGGGGCTGGCCATGGGAAGGGAAGCCACCCTGAATCTGGAAGAGGAATAAAAGAGCCATAGCGAATGTGGTTGGAACAAAGACAGTGTCCACTCTAATTGAATCTTTGAAAAAAAACTAATAGACAAACTTTAGCAAAACTTTTTGAAAAACGTCAGCATTGACAAACAATATTAGAAATGAAAAAGGGGTCATAACTGCAGATGCCATACAGATGAAAAAGAAGATAATATGACACCAATAAATTCGAAAAGACAGAAATGATCAATGTCCAAGGAAAATATGATTTATCAAAACTACCTCAAGAAGAAATTGAAGCAGGAGTACAGTCTTAACCAGTAAAGAAATGGAGCCAACTGTTAAAAAACTTACTCTTGCTCCCCACATAGGCCTAGATGAGTTTGGCCGAACGTTCAAGGAACAGATAATCTCATGCTGGTGTCAATTTAACTGAAGAATAGAAAACAAAGGAATATTCCCCAATTCAGACAAGTAGAGTATAAAAAAGAGATTGCAAATCAACCTTACTTATAAATGTATATGTGTAACTAAACAAAAGATCAGAAACTTAATATGTGTATTAAAATTAAATTCATCATAGGAATGCACAGATAGATTTATGTTAAAAAGATTAAAGGAGAAAAGCCATATGATTATCTCAATAGCATTTGATAAAACTCAATACCTATTCAAGATTAGAAAACTCTCTTAACCAACCTCTCGCAAAACAGGAATAAAAGGAATCCTTCTAAATGAAAGATATCTACTAAAAACGTACAGGAAATTTTTTTTTTTTTACTTTTACATTTTCTTTTTTTCTTCAACTTTTATTTTAGACACAAGGATACATGTGCAGGTTTGCTACATGGGCATATTGTACCCAGGTAGTGAGCATAGTACCCAATAGGTAGTTTTTTGACCCATTCCCTGCTTCCTCCCTCCCACCTCTGGTAGTCCACGGGGTCTGTTGTTTCCATATTGATGTCTATGTGTGCTCAATGGTTAGTGCCTCATAAATGAGAACATATGGTATTTCGTTTTCTGTTCCTGCATTAATTCACTTAGGATTATGACCTCCAGATCCATCTATGTTGCTGTAAAGGACATGATTTTATTCCTTTTTTGGTACAGCAATCATCTTTAAGGATGAAATGTTAAAATCTTTTCTCTAAAACAAGAAACACAACAAAGATTCCTTATATCAATGGGAAAAAGAAAGTAAAAAATAAGAAGAAAAAAACTATCATTATTCACAGGCAATCTCAATAGAAAACCCAAGAACTTCTATAAACTATTAGAACCAATAAAGCTCAGCAAGATTTCTGGATAAGTCATTAATATTGCAAACTTCATTTGAATGTTTATTAAACAATTAGAAAAAATCTTATAAAAATATATGATCATATTAGCATAAAAATTAGTACATTTGAGAATGTGTGTGAAATAATATATAAGACCTTTATGGTTAAATTTTATTTTTAGAAATTTTTCTCAAAAATTTTTAAGAAAACCCAAAGAAATGGAGGAACATACTGTGTTCATTAATGTGATGATTTAGTATCAAGTAGATACCAGTTCCACCTCCAAATTGCCTTGCAGATTATGACAAAAATCTCAATAGGGTTTTTCTTAGAACTTAATCAAGTGATCCTAAAATTGATATAAAAGTGCAAAGGTTAATATCAAAAAGAAGAGAGATAAAATGGAGGAGTAAGGGCATTGGAATTATCCTACCAAATATAAACTTATTACAAAGTTGTAGTAATTAAGATTGTGGATATCATAACAGGAATAGAAGGAACAGATCTCAGAAGATAACCCGCACAGATATGTAAACTTGACATACAAAAAATGTGGCATTACCAGCGTGGAAAGGATGGAGGTAGCGGGAATAACGGAGTTTGGGAAAAATTGATTCTCCAGTGGGAAAATAATAAATTAGATTGCCATCTCATAATTTAACCCAAAACAAGTTACAGATAATTTATAAATCTAAACATAAAAATTGAATATTTAAACCTCATAGAAAAAATGCAGAGAAATTATTTTTATTTTGAGGGTTTTAAAAAATTCATAAACGAGAAAGAACAACTGAAATGATTGATAAATGAGTTCATTAAAATAAAAATAAAACTTTTGGACAATAATAGCAATCACTGTTTGTGAGGACTAAATATATTAGTACATAGAGAGCAGTGAAGATTTATTGTGACTGAACACACAGTAAATACTACTGGGTATTTGCTATTACTTCATGTATAGGTTATTTTCCTTCATAATAATTATAATAAAGCTTTTTTTGCAATGTATTTCTTTCCTCCTTCAGGGAGAAAAACTGGACCTTCTAGCTCTGCATCTAATGATGTAACTAAAGGAAGAGAATATTATCTGAAAAATATGTTTTCATGTTAATGAAAATGAGTATTTTATCTTAGGCAAACCTGGCAGTTTTAATACAAGGATTTCTTTCATGAGAACCAGTCGTCATTTGCATAAACTCTGTAGCTTGTGATCTTTTCTTGGTAATGTTAACATGGAGCAAATTTCTCCTGGTGACTTGTTTTGTGTGCCCAAAAATGCAGCTACTGGCTTTTACAGGAATGTAACTGTTGGCAGGCCCCCAGCAGGTCTGATGCTGCCATATTGCTGGGGACTGAACTGGTTAGTGTGAAAACCAGGAGTCTTCTCTGTTTTCCCTTTTCATCCTGGGCCGTCATTTAACATTTTCATCTGGGCCCTTCTACATTTGTCTCTTGCAGGCTGCTGAAATAAATAAGTGAACTTCATTCCTGCTTCTATATTAGACTGCACCAAAATATTGGTATAATTAGAAGAGAAACATTTGTAGAAGCTCTGGAGGTCTCATTATTAGATATTCATCATTCAAAAAATAAAAATCAGATGATTCTGAGTTAATGTTGATCATTGGAGGTGAAGGGTGGCCATTTATAAGAAAAAGTCTTTCCTCAAAATGATATTCTTTCTGGCCCTGTGGCCAAGTCCCTACCGTTTTAAATGGCGATCTCTCTAAATCCAAGCTCTTCCACATTACAAATAAACGATTACACACACCTCTTAAGCAGCAGCAAGAGCTGTTTTTGCTTCAACCCATAGCATAGTTCAGAAGGTCAGACATGACCACAGTATCTCCTGTTATTTCAGAGCTCACACGTGTTTGCTTTGGCTCTATTTCCCTGGCATTTGGTTTCCGTTATTTTTCCATGGGTTTGGCTTGCAGGAATCAAAGAAACATTTTTTTAAAATAAGCAAAGTTTGTAAAGATGAAATATTCTGAACTGGTGGTGACTGGACACAGTTGGAGGGAATGCAGGCCTCCCAGTTTATGTTCAGTAGCGCGGCCCTGACCCCAACATGACGAATGTGAATAATGGTGAGAGCAGAGGACTGTCCCACTTGGCCAGACTGACCAGAGCCTCCCTCCTTGCTCTCCATCCAGACTCCAGCGCAGCTCAGCTGTCTCAGTTCGGGGTACTTACTAAGGCCAAAAGCTAAATACCGAGGAGAGCTGAGGGCCTCCCTTGATGAAACATTTTCTATTTCAACCTCAGTTGCAGCTGATTGTTCTCAATGAAGAGATAGTGTGATTGTCTCCATTGCTGGGCTGGTTTTGTTCCTGCTGTTGGCTTTCTGAAGAATGTGTCTGGGAAACAGGCATTCATTCTATATAAAGCATGATTAAGAACACTACTGTGGGGCACAGACCTGAAGGCCAGATGTCATAAGCCGGTTGGTTTGATATGGGAGAAAAGGTGGTAGACTGGGTGAGGGGGAATGAAGTACAGTGGTTCCCAAGCTTGTCTGCACAATGGGATCACCTGGGGAGTTTTAGAAACTATGAATACCCATGTTCCACCTCAAAAGGTTGTGATTTAATTGGTCACCTGAAGTTAGGATGTTTTAAAAGATTCCTGGGTGATTTGGGAACCACTGATAATAGTGGTCAAGAGCACAAACTTTGATGTTGTGTAGCCCTGGTTTGAATCCCAGTCCTACTACTTATTAACTTTGTGACTTTGACCAAGGCATTAAACCTTTCTGAGCCTCAACTGTCTCGTCTTTAATATGGGGATAATCTTTTCTCTTTTATGTGGTTCTTATGGGAGTGAGTATAAACATGCCGAGTTTTAAATACTAAAAATGTTGCATCAACAGTCAGTGAGCTGAGCAACAGTGCAAACTCTGACACTTCCTAGCTATACACTAGAGAGACCATATGGTAGAATTGTTGCCAGTTTGGGTTTTAGAATCATACTGGCCTGGGTTTGAATCCTGGCTCCCCTCTTTGACCTTGGGCAAATGTCTTCACTTTTAAGTCTTCATTTTCCCTAGGGATAAAATAAAGATTTTTACCCTGTAGGCTTAGTATGAAGATTAACTTACATAGGGCATTTAGTGTTTAGGTTCAACAATGTAAAATTACCTTTCCTGATAGGTTAAATGACAAAATATCAGTAATTTCATTTGTTCTTCACATGAGTCTTCAAAAATGTGAAGAGTCTTCATAAGTCTTCAAAAATGTTAGTAGTTATGACTGTTACTACTATTAATCAGCATGACCCTGATGGAACTCTTTACTCTTTACTTCAGAGGGTCTCAGCTTCCCCAACCATAAAAAGGACACATTAAAATTCTACCTCTTTCAACCAATTGCTATAAAATTTAAGTGAGTTGATGTTTGCATAATGACTTTGAAGATTATAAAATATGAGAAAATCATGATAATTTAGAAAAAAATCTTCTTAGAGCCAGGCGCAGTGGCTCATGCCTGTAATCCCAACATTTTAGGAGGCTGAGGCAGACGGATCACCTGAGGTCAGGAATTCAAGACCAGCCAGGCCAATATGGATGAACCCCATTTCTACTAAAAATACAAAAAAAAAAAAAAATGCTGGGTGTGGTTGCACACTCCTGTAATCCCAGTGACTCGGCAGGCTGAGGCACAAGAATAGCTTGAACCTGGGAGGCAGAGGTTGCAGTCAGCTGAGATCATGCCACTGCACTCCAGCCTGGGCGACAGAGCAAGGCTCTGTATCAAAAAAAAAAAAAAGAAAAGAAAAGAAAAGAAAAAAATCTTCTTAGGAACTGAGAAATTCATGTACATAGTGGTAAATATTCTGGGAAAGAAGGGTACATCTGCACAGTATTTGAAACTTGGGAAGGAAATTGAGTTACACAGAGGTTGGCCTTTGGGATTCAGACAGGAAATCATTTTTTAAGTCTACTCTGAGTTGAGCACCACTAAGCATTGTGGAGAACAGAAGGGGAGGGAAACCCATGGCTCCTGCCAAAGACAAACTTGTGTCATGATTGAGAGGATGCATTGCATTATCTGTGTAGAGAATAATAACTAATACTTGCATAATGCTTACCACATGCAACCCTGCTAAAGTTTCCTACGTGTATTATTTCATTTCATCCTCACAAAGTTCTATCATTATCCCAGTTTTTCATAGGTGGTTAACTGAGGTACAGAGAGGTTAAATAATGTGTCCAGGTATTATAATAATAAAAGACAATTCAAACAATGATTTTTGTGAAAAGTATTTGTGTCAAATAAGTTCAAATTGTAACATTGTAATCAATAACAAAATATTTTCCTAGAGCTTTCTGTGCTTTCCTATTCTTTACTTTTAACATAGACATTTTCACTAGCATTATAAACATTCTTCACAGAAAATGTCTCATGGCTCATATTGAGGCTCACGTTACCCATAGTTTTGGTTCTTAACCTTGCTTTTATCCCTGACACTTTGGGTGGCCTTGGGTGAGCAAAATAACTTTCCCATGTCTATAGTTTCTCCACCTATAACATGGGTCTAATAAATGCCTCCCTTGAAAGCATGTTGTGGAAGCTAATTATCATAAAGTCATTTTTTTTTTTTTTTTTTTTTTTGCCTCTGATGTAGGCTGGAAAACCAAAGGGCCACCCAGACTTCAGCCCTGTGGTAAAATCTTGGCTTCTCTTGGACAAAGACAAGATTATTGCCTCTTGGTGGGCTTCCAAACCCTCTTACTGTCTGCTCTTTGCATAGGGCAATTCTTGGTCTCTTTTTTCACATGCAACGTTATTTGGAGTGAGTTACCATAAATACCCTGTGGTCAAGGAGTAAGTGATACCATTTATTATAAAGCTAGCTAGGAAATATTTTCAACTAATAGGGATCATTAAGGCAGTGGCGATGTCACTTGATATGCTCATGGTCTAATATTGAGAATACTATTCCATATAGGAAAAACTTAAAAAGGAGTGGCTTCCTTAAAAGGCAGAGATAGTGGCTCCTGTGGATTCTAGAGCCTCACCTCTCTGGGTATGGTCCACAGTTCAGCACAGATATAACCTGGGAGCTTATCAGAAATGCAGAACCTCAGGTTCCACTCCAGTCCCTTTGAATCAGACTCTGCATTCCAATAACATCCACAGGTGTTTGGCACACCCATTAAAGCTTGAGATGCACCACGCCACTTGGAGCCATAACCAAGATGATACAGAAAGTGGTGGAGGTAGGAACCCAGTCAAGGTCTATCCCATGCCCAAAGTCAAGTTCTGTCCTCTTTGCTGCTCTGCCTCCTCTGTTGATGGATGTAGGTAGGGTCTGAGTTATACCTGAAATGCAGTCTGATCTGCTTGTAAGAAGTCTGAGCATTGCTACTGCAGTGGGTTACAAACTCCTCAGCTCAGGGAACTTCTGAATAAAAACAGTTTTAACCACAGTGTTTATAATTTTGTTACATTTTGATTTTCTGCCTTTATTTTTTAAAAAGCTCAAGCTATCTTCTTACCTGAGGGAAAAAAGAGAGAGGCAAGAAGAGAGGGAGCAGAGAAAGAAAATAGAGCAGAGAAGAAAGAAAAGCAAAATCAATCATTTGAGCAAACCAAAAGTTTATCTTCATACTCCAGTTATTGATCCTGGTTGTGGGATAAATGAATTTATTTTTAATCTTTAAGAGCTGTTGTTTTATTTCAAAAGTGTTTTTAAAATACAAATCTGAAATCTGAACAACATCAATGAAAGAGAATGCCAAAACAACTTATTCCTTTTTTTCCCTTTCAACTTTCTGATTTTTACACACTATTAAAATTACCAAACCAAGATAAGATACCCAATAAATATTCATATCATTAGGACTTGATTTTGATTGTCATTCTCATGAGGTTGCACATAATTAAAGAGCTATTACATTTATTCTTTTTTAAGATAACTTGTATTATAGTCAGAATGATCTTTGACAAATATGAATTTAAACGTCTGATGAATTATTTTATCTAAGCATTTGATCACAAATGGCTGTTAATATCATAAAAAGACAAACACCATGTGTTATGTGCCTTCCAATGGAAGCACACAATACCACCATAGGAAATATTCTTACCAAAAGATAGAACCTGGATCTCATCAATATTCTATATCTAATTATTAAAGTACAGGAAATATGAGAGTCACTTAACTGTCACCTGAGCCTTTTGGAATGTTTGCTTTTGGGTCACTCTATGTTGGAATCCAACTGCCATGCCCTGAGAAGCCCAAGTCACATGAGGAAGCTATGCAGAGGCAATTCGGTTGACAGCTCCAGCTGAGCTTCCAGCTGACAGTTACTGTCAGCTGTCATTGTATGAATGAGCCATTTGGATGTCCAGCTGTCACATGACTGCAACTGCATAGGAGACCCCAAATGAGAGCCACCCAGTGAATCCCAGTCAACTCACAGAACAAACAGAGTTAATAATAAATGTTTTGAGACACTAAGTTTTGGGAGATAATAGTAGTATGGACTGCATGTTTGTGTTCCCTCTCTCTCTGTCATGTGAGGACACAACCAGAAGGTAGCTGTGTGCAAACTAGAAAGTGAGCTCTTACCAGGAACTGAATCTGCTGCCACTTTAGTCATGGACTTCCTAGCCTCTAGAACTGTGAGAAATAAATGTCTGTTATTTAAACCATTCAGTCTATGGCATTTGGTTGTAGCAGTCTGAGTTGACTAAGGCAAGTAGAAATAATCATATCAGTATGTAGATCATACTGGCTCTGAAAGATAAAACATAGTGAGGATACTAACACGATCCTAGGTTTGGAGCTTGGTAAAGTGTGAAGATGATGGTGCCATTCACTGAAGTAGGAAACCCAGGAGGAGAAGCAATTTGGGGATGGGAGGGCAAGAAGAAATAACTTAAATGTTTTCTATAATTATCTTAATAATATATACCAATTTTAGAAAATTTGTAATATACACAAAAAGTTAAGAAAAGGAAATAAAAATAACTTGTAATCCTACTCCACACAGCTAACCATTCATTCTTGTTATTTATTATAGTCCTCTCCAGTGTTGTTTGTTTGTTCTTTGTTTTTTACAAAATGTTAGAGGCAATTTTCCCCAAACTATATTAAAGCTTACCAACTTGGCAACCCTGTTGGAGAGGATTTAGCTAACTCAAGATCTTGACCCAAAAAAATCCAACGTTAACTTCTTGTTGCAACTCTGGTTATTCCTTGAATAAAACTTCAATTTTTTTAAAAAAAATGACATAAATGTTGGGAATTATTTGTTTTGGGGAAAAAAGGTTATTGTTTCCCACAGAGGTAAATTTTCAGGGAAATTCTAAATTTTCTCTGTGGTGAAATTGCTGGCCTATGATGAAGGAGCAGATGAGGCCATGCTTTCGGTGGGTGCAGAAACAAAATTCACTGGATAATTATTTGTCTATTCAGTCTAAATTGGAAAGGTAAAGTGAACCTGGAGAATTTATGGAAATAATATGAATCTCTGGTCATCCTTTGGTCTGTTCACTCAATCATGTATTTTTTAATCCAGAAATATTTATTGAGCACCTACCATATATCAGCTCCAAGGTAAGTGTCAGAGATCCAATGGTAAGCAAAAGTCATTAATTCCCTCCTGTTCAGTGGGTGAGACAAATATTAATCAAATAGTTTCACAAATATCTACTATGGCCAAAAAGCCCATCAACAATTAGCTACTGAGTGCCTACCATGTGCCTGTCCTGTGCTTAGTACTGTGATTGCTATTAAGAAGGCTGAGGGGGCATTGGTCTTCAGCATCATTACCATTCAGCTGGAGAAGCATGTCCTCTCTGCATTTATGAGGTATCGTGAGTGCTCCTTTGTGTGGTATAGACTTGCTCTGACAGGAGATCAGAAACAGGAGTAGTCAGTGTTGGAGCCAACCAATATCTTAAACTGGAAAACTAATATAGAATAAATACCATGGTGTCTTAGTTCTGGATGCTGTAACAAAAATACCATACACTGAGTGGCTTACACAGCAAACAGTTATTTTCTCATAATTCTGGAGGCTGAAAGTCCAAAGATCAAGGTGTCAGCATTGAGTTCTGATGAAGCCTCTCTTCCTGGTTTGTAAATGGTTGCCTCCTTGCTGTGTTTTTATGTGGTGGAGAGAGAGATCATCTGTCTTGTGTCTCACCTTATAAGGGCTCTAATCCTCAGTCTCAGCTCGGTAACTCTTGCCTTTAAGTTCATTTCTGGAATTTGCATTGTCAGTGAACCCAGTCAAGGCACAATGGCTGTGAAATAGATGGAGAGTGAGGTTGAAGCTTTAGGTTCCAATCTCTGTCCTGCTCACAACTAGCCTGATGACCTTAGGCATGTGCCTTCCCTTATCAGGATTGCAGTTTGATTAACTGAAAAATGAGTTGCTTAAAGAATGACCTTAAATTGGATAGGAAATGTTTTGCATGTGTTAAAAGTACTATCTGTAAGATATTGGAGAGCAAGTATGTTTAGTGGGTCATGTATAAAATGTATTTCTCAGGTGAGCTGTGGCCAAAAAGTTTGAAAGTTAGTGGACTAGAGGACTCTATGCTATGGGTTTAAGTGATTGGCCAAAGATTGTGAAAATGAAGGAACTTGAGATTTGTAGTGCAATAGACCATTGGAATAGAAAGAACTCTCTTGTGCTATAAGCAATGGGGATGAAGCTGCTTCTTCCTTGATTTTATTTGTTGCTAAGGTTTAGGGCCAGGAAAAAGATCCTCTCTCAATCAATCACCCTGGCACTAGATATTTTGGGGCATTTTTATCACCTGGCATGTTTTGAACAATTCCCAGATTGGTGCCAGTCCTAAGATCATGCTTTATCATCTTGGTTTAACTTCTGACTCCTCCAGTCTTGGTTGTCTTTCTGGTTATGCTGCCTGCATCCTGGACCAGACTGTGTTTGCAATGTCCTTAAACTTCTGTTGCCACTGTGACACAGTGAATAGCACATTTCTGTGACACTTAATGGCTTCTTTGGTCTTGTGTCTCTTAATTCATATTTAGGACAGAGGAGATGGTGCTCCAAATAGCTGAAATGTCTGCTCTCTAGGTTGGAAGTAGAAGGCTAATTTACAAGTGCTAGCAAGGAGGCAAAACGTTTCAGACTATTTTTGCACTGACATTCTGAAATTGAAACTGGATTTGACACCAGATGGTTAAGAGTGGGAAGATGGAAAACCCTCAAAGCACAGGCTTACCAGGATCCCCCAGTAAATTTATTCTTTTGCTTCCTGATGTCTTTAAAGTGATGCAGAGAAGGACACATAATCTAGAGCTCTAGGCTCTGTAGCTCCTCCTTGAACTTGGCACTTGCATATTTAAGGTGGGGCTTAGAAAATTCCTTTTCTCCTTCTGTCCCACCTGGAAGCTGTGGGGCAAACATTCTGGTGGTGCTAATGAAATTTCAGAGCTGAGTTTTGTTTGTCAATCCTAGGGCAGGCCCTGGCAGATTTGGGGTGAAAGAGCACAAAGAGGTGAGCTCCACAGGATGTGTAATTTTAAGTGGAACCCATTGTGATGCTGTCTTGGGGAGCTGGTATTTATTTTTCCCAGCCATGCAGTCCTGGGAGGTGTTAAATTTCTGTAAAGCCTTCGCAGCTCCTGTCCCCATGTCAGCTGAGGTTCCATTTTCCTACCTCCTCAAACTTATTAGCCTTGCTCTCCAAAATAAATATAGCAAAGTCTAGTAGAGTGGATACATGTTGAAAAGGACATCTCTGATCAATTTTGGGAAAGCACTTTACAAGCTCAAAATGACCACACAGCTGGGAGGTGGGGTTGCATTCTGAGGTATTTGTTTCTGGAGGTTGATTTTTCACACATTTTCAAATAACTGAACAAGCGTTATCATTCAAAATGGTCACATTGTAGGCTTGTTTCCTTTTTCCACATTTGTGCCAGGGCTCAGAGAGTGTTTGCAATGGTCTCCAGAGCCAGTGTAGAAGACGTGATAGATTTGGTATCTATAAAATTTCACCTCATTTTTGACCCGAACATCCATCTCTGGCTTGGTCTTCAGGCTTGTTCACTAGCGTTGAATAACAGACAGCTTTTCCAGAAATGAAAACCTCCTTTTGGGCTGCGTGTAGTGGCTCATACCTGTAGTCCTCACTTTGGGAGGCCAAGGTGGTTGAATCTCTTGAGCCCAGGAGTTTGAGACCAGCCTCCATGGCAAAACCCCATCTTTATGAAAACACACACGATATTAGCCAGGCATGATGTCATGCCCCTATAGTCCCAGCTACTTGGGAGGCTGAGGTGGGAGGATTGCTTGAGCCTGGGAGAAGGTTGCAGTGAGCCAAGATCATGCCACTCCAGTCTGGGCAACAGAGCAAGACCCTGTTTCAAAAAAAAAAACACAATAGAAACCCTCCTTCTGAAGGTCGTAATCTTGCTGTTACTGAGGAAATCCAAAATAATATACTGAGACTTTCCAGACAAGTTCAAAAGAGGTGTTTTGGAAGTACACTGAATTGCTTTCTAGATTCCTCCTTTCTGGGCAGGGCATATCTGAAAGAAAGGCAGCAGCCCTAGTCAGGGGTTTACAGATAAAATTCCCATCTCCCTGGGACAGAGCACCTGGGGGAAGGGGCAGCTGTGTGCACAGCTTCAGCAGACTTAAGCATTCCTGCCTGCTGGCTCTGAAGAGAGCAGTGGATCTCCCAGCACAGTGCTTGAGCTCTGCTAAGGGACAGACTGCCTTTTCAAGTAGATCCCTGACCCTCAGCCTCCTGACTGGGAGACATCTCCTAGCAGGGGTCAGCAGATACCTCATACAGGAGAGCTCTGGCTGGCATCTGGGGGTTGCCTTTCTGTGGTGAAGGAACAGGCAGCAATCTTTGCTGTTCTGCAGCCTCCATGGGTGAATACCCAGGCAAACAAGGTCTGGAGTGGACCTTCAGCAAACTCCAGCAAACCTGCAGCAGAGGGGGCTAACTATTAGAAGGAAAACTAACAAACAGAAAGAAATAGCATAAACATCAACAAAAAGGACATCCACACAGAAACCCCATCCAAAGGTCACTAACATCAAAGATGAAAAGCAGATAAATCCACAAAGATGAGAAAAAACAGTGTCAAAAGGCCAAAGATTCCAAAAACCAGAATGCCTCCTTTCCTCCAAAGGATCACAACTCCTCACCAGCAAGGGAACAAAACTGGATGGAGAAGGAGTTTGACAAATTCACAGAAGTAGGCTACAGAAGGTGGGTAATAAAAAACTCTTCGGAGCTAAAGGAGCATGTTCTAACTCAATGCAAGGAAGCTAAGAACCTTGAAAAAAGTTTAGAGGAATTGCTAGCTAGAATAACCAGTTTAGAGAAGAACATAAATGACTGATAGAACTGAAAACCACACACGAGGACTTAATGAAGCATACGCAAGTATCAGTAGCCAAATTGAACAAGCAGAAGAATGGATATCAGAGATTGAAGATCAACTTACTGAGATAAAGCATGAAGACAAGATTAGAGAAAAAAGAATGAAAAGGAATGAACAAAGTCTCCAAGAAATGTGGGACTATCTGCAAAGACCAAACCTATGTTTGATTGGTGTACCTGAAAGTGACGAGGAGAATGGAACCAAGTTCAAAAACATCCTTCAGGCTATTATTCAGGGGAACTTCCCCAACCTAGCAACACAGGCTAACATTCAAATTCAGGAAATACAGAGAACACCACAAAGATACTCCTCGAGAAGAGCAACCCCAAGACACATAATACTCAGATTCACCAGGGTTGAAATGAAGGAAAAATGTTCAGGGCAGCCAGAGAGAAAGGTAGGGTTACCCACAAAGGAAAGCCCATCAGACTAACAGCAGATCTCTCTGCAGAAACCCTACAATCCAGAAGAGAGTAGGGGCCAATATTCAACATTCTTAAAGAAAAGAACTTTCAACTCAGAATTTCATATCCAGTCAAACTAAGCTTAATAAGTGAAGGAGAAATAAAATCCTTTACAGATAAGCAAATGCTGAGAGATTTTTGTCAACACCAGGCCTGCCTTACAAGAGCTCCTGAAGGAAGCACTAAACATGGAAAGGAAAAACTGGTACCAGCCACAGCAAAAATATAACAAATTATAAAGACCATTGACATGATGAAGAAACTGCATCAACTAATGAGAAAAATAACCAGCTAGCATCATAATGACAGGATCAAATTCACACATAACAATATTAACCTTAAGTGTAAATGGGCTACATTCCCCAATTAAAAGATACAGACTGGCAAATTGGATAAAGAGTCAACACCCATTGGTGTACTGTATTCAGGATCTCATGTGGAAAGACACACATAGGCTCAAAGTAAAGGGATGGAGGAACATTTACCAAGCAAATGGAAAGCAAAAAAAAAAAAAAAAAAAAAAAAAAAAAAAGGCAGAGTTGCAATCTTAGTCTTTGATAAAACACACTTTAAGCCAACAAAGATCAAAAAAGACAACAGCATTACAAAATGGTAAAGGGATCAATGCAACAAGAAAAGCTAATTATCCTAAATATATATGCACCCAATACAGGAGGACTCAGGTTCATAAAGCAAGTTCTTAGAGACTTAGACTTCCACACAATAATAGTGAGAAATTTTAACACCCTACTCTCAATATTAGACAGATCAACGAGGCAGAAAATTAACAAGAATATTCAGAACTTGAACTCAGCTCTGGACCAAGCAGACCTAATAGACATCTACAGAACTTTCCACCCCAAATCAACAGAATATACATTCTTCTCAGCACCACAGCACACTTATTCTAAAATTGACCACATAATTGGAAATAAAACACTTCTCAGCAAATGCAAAAGAACAGAAATCATAACAAATAGTCTATCAGACCAAATCAAATTAGAACTCAGGATTAAGAAATTCACTCAAAACCACATAACTACATGGAAACTGAACAACTTGCTCCTGAATGACTACTGGGGAAATAACAAAATAAATTAAGGCAGAAATAATTAAGTTCTTTGAAACCAGAGAACAAAGACACAACATACCAGAATCTCTGGGACACAACTAAAGCATTCTGTAGAGGGAAATTTATAGCACTAAAGGCCCACAGGAGAAAACAAGAAAGATCTAAAATCCACACCGTAACATCACAATTAAAAGAACTAGAGAAGCAAGATCAAACAAATTCAAAGGCTAGCAGAAGACAAGAAATAACTAAGATCAGAACAGAACTGAAGGAGATAGAGACACAAAAACCCTTCAAAAAAATTAATGAATCCAGGAGCTGTGTTTTTGAAATGATCAACAAAATAGATAGACTGCTAACCAGACTAATAAAAAGGAGAGAAGACTCAAATAGACACAATAAAAAAGAATAAAGGAGATATCACCACTGATCCCACAGAAATACAAAATACCATTGGAGAATGCTTTAAACACCTCTATGCAAATAAACTAGAAAATCTAGAAGAAATAGATACATTTCTGGACACATACACTCTCCCAAGACTAAACCAGGAAGAAGTCAAATCCCTGAATAGACCAATAACAAGTTCTCAAATTGCGTCAGTAATTAATAGCCTAACCAAGCAAAAAAGTCCCAGAACCAGATGGATTCACAGCCGAATTCTACCAGAAGTACAAAGAAGAGCTGTTACCATTCTTTCTGAAACGATTCCAAATTATAGAAAAAGAAGGACGCCTCCCTAACTCATTTTATGAGGCCAGCATCATCCTGATACCAAACACAATAACAACAAAAAAAGAAAATTTCAGGCCAATATCCCTGATGAACATCAATGCAAAAATCCTCAATAAAATACTAGCAAACCAAATCCAGCAGCACATCAAAAAGCTTATCCACCATGATCAAGTCGGCTTTATCCCTGGGATGCAAGGCTGGTTCAACATATGCAAATCAACAAATGTAATCCATTACATAAACAGAACCAATGACAAAAACCACATGATTATCTCAATAGATGCAGAAAAGTCTTCTGATAAACTTCAACACTGCTTTATGCTAAAAACTCTCAATAAACTATGTATTGTTGAAATGTATCTTAAAATAATAAGAGCTTCCATGTTCATGGTTATGGAGAATCAATATCGTGAAAATGGCCATACTGCCCAAAGTAATTTACAGATTCAATGCTATCCCCATCAAGCTACCAATGACCTTCTTCACAGAACTGGAAAAAACCACCTTAAACTTCATATGGAACCAAAAGAGAGCCCACATAGCCAAGTCAATTCTAAGCAAAAAGAACAAAGCAGGAGGCATCACACTACTGGACTTCAAACTATACTACAAGGCTACAGTAATCAAAACAGCATGGTACTGGTACCACAGAGATATAGACCAATGGAACAGAACAGAGGCCTTGGAGGCAACACAACATATCTACAACCATCCGATCTTTGACAAACCTGACAAAAACAAGCAATGGGGAAGGGATTCCCTGTTTAATAAGTGATGTTGGGAAAACTGGCTAGCCATGTGCAGAAAGCAGAAACTGGATCCCTTCCTGACACCTTACACTAAAATTAACTCCAGATGGATTAAAGACTTAAACATAAGACCTAACACCATAAAAACCCTAGAAGAAAATCTAGGCAAAACCATTCAGGACATAGGCGTAGGCAAGGACTTCATGACCAAAACACCAAAAGCATTGGCAACAAAAGCCAAAATAGACAAATGGGACCTAATCAAACTCCACAGCTTCTGCACGGCACGGCAAAAGAAACAGTCATTAGAGTGATTGGCAACCAACAGAATGGGAAAAAATTTTTGCAGTTTACCCATCTGACAAAGGACTAATATCCAGAATCTACAAAGAACTAAAACAGATTTACAAGAGAAAAACAAACAAGCTCATTCAAAAGTGGGCGAAGGATATGAACAAACACTTTACAAAAGAAGACATACATGAGGCCAACAAACATATGAGAAAATACGCACCATCACTGGTCATTAGAGAAATGCAAATCAAAACTACATTGAGATACCATCTCACGCCAGTTAGAATGGCGATCATTAAAAAATCTGGAGACAACAGATGCTAGAGAGGATGTGGAGAAATAGCAACACTTTTACACTGTTGGTGGGAGTGTAAATTAGTTCAACCATTGTGGAAGACAGTGTGGCGATTCCTCAAGAACCTAGAAATAGAAATTCCATTTGACCCAGCAATCCCACTAGTGGGTATATATCCAAAGGATTATAAATCATTCTACTATAAGGACACATGCACACGAATGTTCACTGCAGCACAGTTTACAATAGCAAAGACCTGGAACCAACCCAAATGCCCATAGATGATAGACCGGAAAGGGAAAATATGGCACATATACCATGGAATATTATGCAGCCATCAAAAACGATGAGTTCGTGTCCTTTGTAGGGACATGGATGAACCTGGAAACCATCATTCTCAGCAAACTGACACAAGAACACAAAATCAAACACCACATGTTCTCACTCATAGGCGGGTGTTGAAAAATGAGAAACACATGGACACAGGGAGGGGAGCACTACACACTGGGGTCTGTTGGGGGGAAATAGGGGAGGGACAGCGGGGTGGCGGGGAGTTGGGGAGAGATAGCATGGGGAGAAATGCCAGATATAGGTGAAGGGGAGGAAGGCAGCAAATCACACTGCCACATGTGTACCTGTGCAACAGTCTTGCATGTTCTTCACATGTACCCCAAAACCTAAAATACAATAAAAAAAAGAGCTATTTATGAAAAACCTGCAGCCAATATCATACTGAATGGACAAAAGCTGGAAGGATTCCCTTTGAAAACCGGCATAAAAGAAGCATGCCCTCTCTTACCATTCCTATTCAACATAGTATTGGAAGTTCTGGCCAGGTCTATCAGGCAAGAGAAAGAAATAGAGGATATTCAAATAGGAAGAGAGAAAGTCAAATTGTCTCTAACATGATTGTATATTTAGAAAACCCCATCTCAGCCCAAAATCTCCTTAAGCTGATAAACAACTTCAGCAAAGTTTCAGGATACAAAATCAACGTGCAAAACTCACAAGCATTCCTATACATCAATAATAGACTAACAGAGAGACAAATCATGAGTGAATTCCCATTCACAATTGCTACAAAGAAAATAAAATACCTAGGAATACAACTTACAAGGAATGTGAAGGACCTCTTCAAGGAGAACTACAAACCACTGCTCAAGGAAATAAGAGATGACACAAACAAATGGAAAAACATTTCATGCTCATGGATAGGAAGAATCAATATCGTCAAAATGGCCATACAGCCCAAAGTAATTTATAGATTGAATGCTATTCCCATCGAGCTACCACTGACTTTCTTCACAGAATTAGAAAAAACTACTTTAAATTTCATATGGAACCAAGAAAGAGCCCATATAGCCAAGACAATCCTAAGCAGAAAGAAAAAAGCTGGAGGCATCATGCTACCTAACTTCATTTTACTACTGTACTTCATTTTACTATTATACTACTAGGCTACAGTAACCAAAACAGCATGGTACTAGTAGCAAAACAGATATATAGACCAATGAAACAGAACAGAGGCCTCAGAAATAATGCCACACATCTACAACTATCTGATCTTTGACAAATCTGACAAAAACAAGCATTTCCTATTTAATAAATGGTTTTGGGGAAACTGGCTAGCCATATGCAGAAAACTGAAACTGGACCCCTTCCTTACACCGTATACAAAAATTAACTCAAGAAGGATTAAGGACTTAAATGTAAGACCAAAAACCATAAAAACCCTAGAAGAAAACCTAGGCAATACCATTTAGGACACAGGCATGGGCAAAGACTTCATGACTAGAACACCAAAAGCAATGGCAACAAAAGCCAAAATTGACAAATGGGATCTAATTAAACTAAGGAGCTACTGCACAGCAAAAGAAACTATCATCAGAGTGAACAGGCAACCTACAGAATGGGAGAAAATTTTTGCAATCTATCCATCTGACAAAGAGCTAATATCCAGAATCTACAAGGAACTTAAACAAATTTACAAGTAAAAAGCAACCCCATCAAAAAGTGGGTGAGGGATATGAACAAACACTTCTCAAAAGAGACATTTATGTGGCAAATGAACATATGAAAAAGAACTCATCACCACTGGCCATTAGAAAAATGCAAATTAAAACCACAATGAGATATCATCTCACACCAGTTATAATAGCAATCATTAAAAAGTCAGGAAACAACAGATGCTGGAGAGGATGTGGAGAATAGGAACGCTTTCACATTGTTGGTGGGAGTGTAAATTAGTTCAACCATTGTGGAAGACAGTGTGGCAATTCCTCAAGGATCTAGAACTAGAAATATCATTTGAACTAGCAATCCCATTACTGGGTATATATCCAAAGGATTATAAATTGTTCTATTATAAAGACACATGCACATGTATGTTTATTGCAGCACTGTTCACAATAGCAAAGACTTGGGACCAACCCAAATGCCTGTCAGTGATAGACTGGATAAAGAAAATGTGCCACATATACACCATGGAATACTATGCAACCATAAAAAAGGATGAGTTCATGTCCTTTGCAGGGATATGGATGAAGCTGGAAAACATCATTCTCAGCAAACTAACACAGGAACAGAAAACTAAACACTGCATGTTCTCACTCATAAATGAGAGCTGAACAATGAGAACACATGGACACAGGGAGAGGAACATCATACACTGGGGCCTGCCGGGTGATGCAGGGCTAGGGAAGGGACAGCATTATGACAAATACCTAATGTAGATGATGGGTTGATGTGTGCAGCAAACCCCCATGGCACTTGTATACCTACGTAACAAACCTACATGTTCTGCACAAGTATCCCGGAATTTAAAGTATACTAAAAAAAAAAAGAGAGAGAGAAAAGAAAAATAAAACATTATGCTAAGTAAAAAATGCCAATCACAAAAGACTACATGTTGTATGATTCCATTTATATGAAGTGTCCAGAATAGGCCAATCTATTAAAAAAAGAAGTACATTGAATTACTGTTGTATCTTTGGGAAAAGGGTCCAGCTTTAGGAGGAGAACAGTATGAAGGTCAATATTTCAAAAACCTATATATATGTATATATAAACACATATATATTTATAACTATATTATAAAGGACTCCATCAGGTTGCCTCCTACCATTTTCTAAATGTATACATTTTTTTCCTTTTTTTTTGTTTGGCAGGAGAAAACAGTAGGTAACCAGTTATATATTCATTTATCATCAATTTATTTATTCATTCATTCTGCTGAAATCTGCCTGCTGTTCAACTTTCAATGGTGAAGAATAGATGGTTCCTGCCCACATTCAAATGGGAGAGATAGTTGAACATTTATCAAAGAATCAGGCAAATTACCAAAATTCACTGTGATAAGGGTTGTGGAGGAGAGGAGCATCCTTGGAGCTAAGGAGCAGTCAAGGGAGAGCTCCCTGGCCAGGGAGAAGCTGGAGGAGGAGGAGGAGAAGGAGGAGGAGAGATTTGGTGAAAGGGAGGGAATGGAAAAGGTTTCCAGCCAGAGATGATACCTTATGTAAAGTATCTAGCAGGAGGATAATAGGGAATTGGAGAAAGAGAAAGAAGCCTAGTGGGGCTACTGCTCAGAGCACAGTAGGAGGTGAGGCTGGTGATGAAAAGACCACATGGGACATTAAAAGGAGGGGGGACCACATAATTTACCATCTAAACTGAAACACTTGTGAGAGTAAAATAAAGGCTATGAATAACTACCAAAACAGGCATAAACTCCAGTTACCCTGGGGACACCGGGACATATGCTCACCTTACTTATAGAATATGCTAGGGATTTTGGTCTTCATCCTAAGAGCAATGCTAAGCCACTGCAGGGTTCAAGATTGGGGATTTGAATGAATGAGGACATGATCATATTTGCATTTTGAAAAGATCTTTCTGGTTATGCTGTGGAGACAGGAATAGTATTATTTCATTATATGCCAAGCTGGCTTGATTGGGATCTTCTTTATATGCCTCTCTCCTTTCTCTGCTCCCAGCTCAGTACTCTGCACACATCTGTGCAGCAGCTGCAGACCTGGGATTCCAGAGGCTCTGGTAATTTGTAGCGTTATGGGGATGGTGTCTGGCAGTGGACTGCTCCCATTAGTGCTGCTCATGTAAGCTTGATGCCTTCCACATGCTCCTGTTTTATTCCAGTCCTCCTGGGGCCAGGCCAGTAATTAACTCTTTGGGGAAATCTGCTCTGGCCTAGTGTCTTTCATTGTTCAACATGCAAGAAAAACAAGCCCTTTGCATGTAAATTAGTGAAACAGTGCCTCAAACCCACAAGGGGGCTGTGTCTCATTGAAATCTCTTCTCTGTCTCCCATAGAGTCATAGACTCAGAAGGGGCTTAAAAAGATCTGAATCCCTTCTATGGGGGGGATATTGAGGGAAGGCCTATTGAGAAGTGGTCATCCCAGTTCCTTCAGGGACCTGGAACTCTTCCCTCCCAGGATTCTATCCTGGATCTGCTCTCTTCTATCTCCCTTGCCACCCACTTGGTCCAAGCTGCCATCTGTCACCTGGATCACTGCAATAGCCTACTGACAGGCCTCCCTGCTTCCTCTCCAGCCTCTCTCTATCCATTTTCCACAGGAAAGCCAGTGATCATTTTTAAAGCAAAAATCAGTCAAGTCTTAAACTTGACTGCTTAAACTTCTTCAACAGCTTCAACTTCTTGTGGCCTTTGGATTAGGATCCAGACTCCTTACTATGCCCATAGAGTGCTGCTTTCTGCTTATTTCTCCAACCTTCTCTCTCTCTCTTCTTCTTCTTCTCTTCTCACACTATGCTTCAGCACCATTAGCCTTCTTTCAGTTTTTCAAACACAGAAACTCTTTTTTTTTTTTTTTTTGCCTCTGAGCTAAATCCTGGAATATTTTGTTGCTGTTTATATAACTGGCTCCTTCTCATTCTTGACAGTTTACAGTGGTCCCTCTTACTAATCTCTATTTCAGACCCTTTTCTTGTTTATAACACACAATTTGTGAGTTTTGTTTGTTTGTTTGAGAGGGAGTCTTGCTCTGTTGCCCAGGCTGGAGTGCAGTGGTGCAACCTTGGCTCATTGCAAACTCTGCCTCCTGGGTTCAAGCGATTCTTCTGCCTCAGCCTCCCAAGTAGCTGGGATTACAGATATGCACCACCAAGCCTGGCTAATTTTTTGTATTTTTAGTAGAGACAGGGTTTCATCATGTTGGCCAGGCTGGTCTCAAACTCCTGACCTCAAGGAATCCACCCACCTCAGCCTCCTAAAGTGCTGGAATTACAGATGTGAGCCACCACACCCAGCCTGTGAGTTTTAATTGGTATATTTGATTGTTTTTGTTTCAGCTGTGTCACTGGCTAAAGTGTCAACACCCTGAGAGGGGAGCTGACCACAATTGCCTCATTCCCTGCTAGCACATAGTGCTTGGCACATAGCAGGTGTGTTCAATAAATATTTATGGAATAAATGGAAAAATGATAGTGGCCAGCTTTTTGTTTAACAGCTCCACTTGTTATGAAGTCATTTCTTAATTTGAATCTTATAGTTATCTTTTGTTGCAGTTCTCTTTAGAATTCCCTTTTCATAATGAAAAATCCCTCAGATATTTGAAGACCGTTATCGTGTCCATTCTAAGGCATCTTTTCTCTAGTCAAAACATCCTCAGTTCTTTCAACCCTTACCCAGTGAAATGCCATCTTGTTTGATTCATTGTATCATATTTTCAGCCAATCAAATTTTCTTTGGATTCAGAATCTGTCATCTACCATAGTGGTTATGACTCTCAACTTGTGGGCCGCTTACAAATTTGATAAATATGCTGGCTAAGGCCTCATCCAATTCACAAGCAGGTATGTTGGATGACCCTAGAGAGAATCCTTTTTTCAGGCACTGATAACTTAATATGACCATGGAAAAAACTACAGAGCCCATTGCATTAAATAGAAAGCAAAGAGTTGAAAGCTTCAATCAAGAAATAATGTTTTTCTGGAGCTGTCTAGATGACATTTTCAATTCGATCACCTGCCTGCTTCATACACTTAACATGTTCAAAAAGAAACTTACAAATTATGATACATAATAGTAAGTGGCCATTTAAATGGTGGTTAAGAAGACTACATAGCAACATAGAATAATGATTCTGCTATGAGATATATTGTAAATGGAAAAAGTACAATGCCAAATTGTGAGCAGATTTTCTTCACTATTTTGAAATGTGTGTTTTCCACATTTATAATGAAAAACATACATTCGTAGGAAAACGACTTCGGTTTCTCTTGTAAAATTCAGGACTTTCTACTCAGAAGTCTTGCTTCCTTATAGAAATAGGAATCAGGATTTTTTTTTTTTTTTAGGAAATAGAAGATATACAAACTTTCAGGGACTGGGAGAATCAGTCCCCTTGTATCTTAACCACTTAGCTTAAAATAGTATTTATATATCATTTTTTAAGTTTGTGGCTCCTTTCTTTTGAATGACACTTTTTTTCTATGAAGCTTATTAGGAAAAATTGTGAAATGAAAACAGTTTTATTTTTTAAAATTTTCTTTCTTCCTTTACCTTTTTTCAGTCCTCAGGTACCTTGACTTCATGCTGTCCTTACTATAGCACCCACCTTAATCCCAGAACTCTTTCTTTAATTCTCCTGACCTACACCAAAGTTTACCTATTCTGATTCCTACTTGCTCTTACTCCAAAAGTAATATAGTTAATTGTAATAATCTATAAAGTTCAGAAAAATATAAAGAAGAAGAAAAACAAAACTCATTGCCCAATCACCCAGGAAAGGTCTATTTAAAAAAAAATATGAGAATTCAATTTGGTCTAAAGTGTTTATGGGTGGTAATGCCTTAGTCTCTCCTGTGAGTTTTAAAATCTAAATGAATAGTGGTCTTTATACTCCTGAACTGGAAGGAGTGGCTTACTGGTGGACATGTTATTCCATGAAATGAGGTTGCAGGAGAATTTTCTTACGAAGACTAGGAAGAAGGACCTGTTCACCGTCTTCAAATGAGACCAGTAAGCAGTCACTTACTCTATCTTCTTAGAAATGTATCCTTCTCTTCAAGCTCTCATGTGAAGAAAATGCAATGTAATACTCTTCCCCTATTTCTTCATCCAATAATTCATCTCAGTCCTCACTTCCCACTCCTAGGCAGCTCTCCAGCTTCCAGTGCTGTTTATTAGGGACAGGCCACCCAGTTAGTCTATGTCTTCTCTGAATTCCTATTATACTTCATTGTCTATTCTGCTTGACTCTTTCCAGCCTTGTATTTTTCCTTAGTTGTTTCTTATAAAGAAAGCCAGCCTTTCATCCAGACATGACTCCAAGGGTCAAATCTGTGCCTTACATAGGAAAATCTCATTTAATCAGAATGATCGAGGGGGCTTAGGGTGGGTGCACTTTACTATAAATGTGTACTTAAAACTAATATGAGGAGTTTTTTTTCTCCAAAATATATGCAAGATAACTGATTCTTCTTTTGTGTCTCCATAATAAAGTTTAGAGAATATCATTAAATTTTCCATAATTTTTAAAGAACTTATAGATTCAGTATTCTGGACAAAGATTCTCATTTCCAAAAATATTACTGTTAAAGCAAGAATATAAGATCCAAGGTTTCATAATCTCTTTCAGTGTTTATTCCCAAGACAACCTTAAGTCATCATGACTTGAGGTGTCCAAGTCAATAGAAGGATGATGAAAGGGAGGATGAAAGATAATGTCAGTGAAACAAAAGAAACTCAAAGTCATGGGCAGGGTTACTCATGTGATGAGGAAGGATAGCAGGGCACCAGGAGCCCCAGATTAAGGCACTCAATGCTTTAAGTTTCCCTGAAGGAGTGTCAGTCCTGTACAGTTTTTCATAGGGCAAAGGGTGTTCGTTTGTGATGCTGGATCCCAGAGACTCAACTTTTGACTAGAGGTAAAAACACATTTTATTGCAATTTTTCTTTCCCCTCCCCAGCATCTAGTCATCCGTTCCCTTTGGAACTCCTCTGGGTAGGTGATTGAGATGATACTGTTGAACATTGTAATGGATGAAAATATAAAATAAAGATTCAGAGTCTGACAGGTAAAAAGCATTCAATAAATTTCTAGTGGCTAGATAAATAAGTACACAGATGTGAATTCCACCTTTGCCTTTAATTTCTGGAGGGACCCTGGAAAGTTGCCTAACCTCACTGAGCCTTAGTGTTCTCATCTGTAAAATGTGTTGCTAGTACCTTCTTTACAGGATTTCTGTGATGATTAAATGAGCTAATTGAAATGGTTTGGCTCTGTGTCCCCAACAAACCTCATGTTAAATTATAATCCCCAATGTGAAAGGTGAGTTCTGGTGGGAAGTGACTGAGTCACAGGGACAGATTTATCATGAATGGTGTAGTACCATCTCCTTGGTACAGTCCTCACGATAGAGAATGAGTGAGTTCTTGTGAGATCGGATTGTTTAAAAAGTGTGTGGTTCCTCCCACTCTGTCTCTTCTTGATCCTGCTTCAGCCATGTGAAGTGCCTGCTCCCCCTTCACCTTCCACCATGATTGTAAATTCCTGAGGCCTCCCCAGAAGTCCCCAGTTGCCAGCATCCATGCTTCCTGTACAACTTGTGGAACTGTGAGCCAATTAAAACTTGTTTTTTAAATAAATTACTCAGTCTCAGGTATTTCTTTGTAGCAATACGAGAAAGGACTAATACACTAATGCATGTAAAATATAGAGTACAGTGGGCTTTTGTGTGTGTGTGCGTTTTCCATACTTTCAGTTGTTTTCTCTCTTTTTTTTTAACATTAAAATAACTTTTATTCTAGGTTCAGGGGTACTTGTGCAGGTTTGTTATGTAAGTAAGTTGCATTTTGTGAGAATTTGGTATACAGGTTATTTCATCACTCAGGTAATAAGCATAGTATCTGATAGGCAGTAGTTCTTTGATCTTCACCCTCCTCCCATTCTCCACCCTCAGGTAGGTCCCAGTGTCTGCACTTCCCTTCTTTGTGACCACATGTACTTGATGTTTAGTTCCCACTTATAAGTGAGAACATGTGGTATTTGATTTTCTGTTTCTGTGTTAGTTCACTAACTAGCACAGAAGGATGGAGCTGGAGGATAATGGCCTCCAGCTCTATCCATGTTGCCATAAAGAACATAATATTATTTTTTTATGACTGTGTTATATTCCATGGTGTATATGTACCACATTTTCTTTATTCAGTCTACTGTTGATAGGCATTTAGGTTGATTCCATGTCTTTGCTGTTGTGAATAGTCTTAAAATGAACATACATGTGCATGTGTCTAAATGATTTGTATTCCTTTGGGTATATACCCAATAATGGGATTGCTGGGTTGAATGATTATTCTAAGTTCTTTGAGGAATCTCCAAACTTCTTTCCATAATGGCTGAACTATTTTAAATTCTCCTCAGCAGTGTATAAGTGTTCCCTTTTCTCCACAACCTCCCCAGCATCTCTTGTTTATTGACTTTTTAGTAATAGCCATTCTGACTGGTGTGAGATGGTATCTCATTATGGTTTCCATTTACATTTTTCTAATGATTAGTGATGTTGACAATTTTTAATGTTTGTTGGCCACATGTATTTTTTTTTGGAAAAGTGTCTGTTCATGTCCTTTGCCCACTTTTTAATGGGTTTTTTGTTTTTTTGCTTCTAAAGTTCCTTATAGATACTGGATATTAGACCTTTGTTGGATGAATAGTTTGTAAATATTTTCTCCAATTCTGTAGGTTGCCTATGTGCTCTGTTGATATTTTCCTTTGCTGTGCAGAAGCTATTTAGTTTAAGTCTCATTTGTCAAGTTTTATTTTTGTCTCAATTGCTATTGGCATGTTCATCATGAAATCTTTGCTAGGTCCTTTGTCCAGAATGGTATTTCCTAGGTTATCTTCCAGAAATTTTTATATTTTAGGTTTTATATTTAAGTATTTAATTCATCTTGAGTTGATTTTTGTATATGGTGTTAAGAAGGGATACAGTTTCAATCTTCTGCATATGGCTAGCCAGTTATCCCAGCACTATTTAGTGAATAAGGAGTCCTTTACCCATTGCTAGTTTTTGTCAACTTTGTTGAAGATCAGATGGTTGTAGGTGTTCAGCTTTATTTCTGGAGTCTCTATTCTGTTCCATTGATCTATGTGTCTGGTTTTGTACCAGAGTGCAGTGGTTTTTATAAAGTAAAACAGTAGCAACAGTAGAAGTAAGCCCAGTAATAATTGCTATTATTGTTTTTTCAGTATGTAATGCCAGTAAATTAAGACTCCTTTTAGTTATATTTTGATGTGTTGAAATTTGTATTATACTTTTGTATTGTCATAGTCTGTTTGCCCAGTATAGGTCTAGGTACACTGTAGGGCCTCAATAAATGGTTGTTGCTCTATTTTTCTTCTAGGGGCAGAATTTAAATCTGTTCCTTTGATTATTTCTCTAGCCTGTTAGACTATGTACCCTCCCTCATTATTCCCTAGATTATTGCAATGAACTTAATTACTGGTGGCAACAATATTTCATGTATAAAAAATGTCAGAAAACTTCTTTAATGATGAAATTGCCACTTATGTCTTAAGTGTATTTGGGGGGAATGAATGCTTAATTATTTTAAGATGTTGATCTGCCCAGTTGGAAGCAATGACTTCTAGTGTCTAGTAGAATCTGTGGATCAAGGCCAGGCACAGTGGCTCACGCCTGTAGTCCCAACACTTTGGGAGGCCGAGGCAGGCAGATCACGAGGTCAGGAGATTGATACCATCCTGGCAAACATGAAGAAACCCTGTCTCTGTTAAAAATATGAAAATTAGCTGGGCATGGTGGTGCCTGCCTGTAGTCCCAACTACTTGAGAGGCTGAGGCAGGAGAATCTCTTGAACCTATGAGGCAGAGGCTGCAGTGAACCGAGATCACACACCTCTCGGTACTCTAGTTTGGCAACAGAGTGAGACTCCGTCTCAAAAAAAAGAAAAGAAAAGAAAAGAAAAGAATCTGTGGATCAAGCAAACAGGTTCCTTGGGAGAAGACAACCAGTGATGATTTGGATCTGTGTGTCCCTTCCCAAATGTTACGTCAAATTGTAATCCCCAATATTGGAGGTGGGGCCTGGTGAGAGGTGATTGGATCATGGGGGTGGCTTCCAATGGTTTAGCACTATCCCTGTAGAGTTGTTCTCGTGATACAGTTCTTATGAGACCTGGTTGTTTAAAAGTGTGTAGCACCTCCCTGCTGGCCTTCCACCTGCTCTGGCCATGTAAGACATGCCTGCTCCCCCTTTGCCTTCTGCCATGATTGAAAGTTTCCTAAGGCCTCCCCAGCCATAATTCCTGTATGACCTGTGGAACTGTGGGCCAACTAAACCTCTTTTCTTTATAGATTAGCCAGTCTCAGATATTTCTTTATAGTAGTATGAGAATGGACTAATACAATCAGGTTCTGAGGAAACATCTTAATCTGCAAAGTTCTGTCTTTATTTTGCATTTCTTGCTCTTATAATGAACCACACCTCCTGGTATTCATGCCTTTGTGTAGTCTTCATCCTCCTACTTTGATTGTAGGCTTGACCAAGTGACTTGCATTGGCCAATGGAATGTTAACAAATATGACGTAAGCAGAGACTTGATAAACACTTGTACATGGGAGCATGTCCTCTTGGAAAGCTTCCTCTTGGACTGCAGGCTTCATGCTGTAAATAAGCTCAGGACAGGCCACTAAATGATGAGAGACCATATGGATAAGAGCCAACTTGGACATTCCTACTTCAACTGAACTCAGAGTAGAATGCAGTACCTGAGTGACCTCAGCTACAGCATAAGATACAGATGAACCACCCAGCTAATCCCAGGCAACCACATACTTGTGGAATATAACAATACATTGTTATTTTAAGACATTAGATTTTTGGGGTGTTTCATTTACATAGCAATATACAATGGCTATATAACCTCTTTCTTCCCTTCTTTCAGGACTCATGGACAGACCAAATGGAAATATCCCCTGATGTATCACCAAAAATACACTGGTGTTCAGAATAGTCATAGCTCAGATTTATCCTGGGAAAAGATCATTCATCTTTTCAAATGCCTTCACTTTAAAAATGTAAATACTGAGGCTCACAGAGTGTAATGTATCCAAAATTACTTGTTTAGGTCTTTGGCTTCAGCATCCAATGCTCTTTCTATGAAAGGCCCTGAAAATATCTTTAGTTTCAAAGAGAATTTCAGACCAAAATCACATCATAACATCCAAACTACATAGAAGTTTCTATCTACTCACACAACAATCCTTATTGACTGGATGGGATTCTTTTCTAATATGAACTAGAAATCAGAATATCCTAATGAGAGTCATGCTGGCCATGGAAATTAAAAGCTAACTTAGCCCAGGGAATGCAAATAAGATGCTGGCAAAAATACAAATGGATATCTTAAAAAGAATAAAGATGCAATTCCTACTGATTCTTGCTAAAAGTTACACAGCCTTTTATAAGTTCAAATTATGCCTCACCTAGTTCTGCAAACCCACTCATTCAGCACCTATCAATTGGGCACTGCCTTTGTGCCAGGCACTGTGGTGGATGCTAGAAATCTACTGTGAACAAGACAGTTCTTGCCCCCAAGAGAATGTAACGTAAAGTTTCAGTGACTCATTCAAGGTCATATAGCTAGTCAGTGACAGATCTGGGGCTATACACAAGAGATGGTCTGGTCTCCCTAGTGGCTGCCAAACGTGTGCCTGATGGCACTCTGGAATTGTTGTGTACTCTTAAATTTATTAACTGTGATCTCAACAGGGGATATTTTCCTTGGACCTCTATCTCTTTTTAAGATTAGAGTTGTGATTTCTGAGGTTTTGCCATAATTTACTATTTCTAATACTCTCCTTTTTATATCAAGACAAATTTTCCTATAGATTAGATTCAGCTTTTCTCTCTCATTCATTGAGGCAGGAGTATAGTCTGTATTATAGTGTTATACTTGCATTCCTGAGAAGTCTTTTTATATAAATCACTTTAAAAATAATTATTTCAAAGAGTAAATAGGGGATTTGGGGCTGGGCCATTTCAACTCACAATAATAATTTTACCTGCAGGCATTTCAATAATACTGGGGTTTTTTTTTTATAGCTTTAAGTCTATAGATTTAAACCTAAATATCCCTGGGAAAATCCAGCCTTGATTACATCTTGCTTTTGATCAAGAGGAATGGACTTTGTTTTTCTATCCTCCCAAGACTATGACTGGCACAAAGCTTTTTAGTCATTTTTATCACATTTATCACCCATCGTTGGATAAACATATCACAAAGCCACTCAAACAAAGAAGCTGAGAGCAAGTTTTTTCCTCCTTGTCTGATATAATGTTAGTTCTAGCATTATAACCATGTGTATCATAAAAATCACACATCCCATCATTTATTTGACAAATATTTTTTGATGCCTACCTAGTGATAGGCATTGAGCTAGGCAATGGGGATATACTGGTAATAAAGATAGACAAGTTCTTGTTGTCATGGAGCTTACATTTCAGTAGAGGAGATGGTCCATAAACAGATTAACAAACATACAATAGCATGTCACCTAATAGTAAGTGGTATGGAGCAAACCATGATCGGATCAGAAAATAGCCAGTAGCCAGATTATGCTGAGCCTCAGGAGTCATTGCAAGGACTTTAGATTTCATTCTGAGTGTGATGGAAACCATTAGAAGTTTTTGAGCAGGAGAATGGTATGATTAGCATTCTAGAAAACCTACTCTGGCTGCTGTAGAATAGACTCTAGAAGAAAGTTAGAAAGAAAGATAGCTGGGGAGAATTAGGAGGCTGTTGTAGCCTGAATTCCTTTAAAGAACCAAGCTTGAGACAAGAGCTTGTGTGTAGCAGTTTATTTTAGGAAGTTATTGAAGGAATAGAAGTGGAGGAAAAGATAGTGTTAGACAAGAAAGGAGGTGAAGTCGATTTGGTGGTGTGGAAGATGCTGATAAACTCTGTAGGGCTCTGAGCCACTGGAGATCCTGGTCAGGTGGGAATACAGCTCTGATGTGCTCAGCTCCTGCCCCACATTGGTCCAGGCTGCCCACTGGGATAACTCCTTGCACTGAGGGATGAGGCCGACTGAAGCAGAATGACTGAGCAATCCCCATAGGCATCCCACACTTTAAACAGCAGTGACAGAAGCAGGAGTTCTGTGAAGCAGCTGAGACTCAGTGAAGGCCAGTTACATGCAAGAGGTATCCAATATAGATAAGCTGGTGGCATGCGAGATGATGGGAGGTTGGAGTTGGATGGCAGTGGAGAGGTGGTGAGGACTGGACAGATGCCCAGGTAATATAGTTTGGATTTATGTCCCTGAGTATATCTCATGTCAAATTGTAATACCCAGATTGCAGGAGGGGCCTGGTGGGAAGTGGGGGCAGATTTACCCCTTGCTTTTCTTGTGATAGTGAGTTCTCATGAGATGTGGTTGTTTAAAAGTGTGTGGTGCCGCCCGTTTCTCTGTCTTTCTCCTGCTCCAGCCATGTAAGATATACTTCCTTCCTCTTTCCCCTCCGCCATGTTTGTAAGTTTCCTGAGACCTCCCCAGCCATGCTGCCTGTACAGCCTGTAGAACTGTGAGTCAATTAAACTTCTTTTCTTTATAAATTACCCAGCCTCAGGTAGTTTTTTATAGCAATGCAAGAATGGACTAAGACATCAGGTTACATCCAAATTACTCAGTGAAAATTTGTACTGGAATAGAAATATCTATATTTTCATAGTGAGGACAAGCCAATAATTTCATAATTACTTGTCTCTATGATGTTGTATTAATCCATTTTCATGCTGCTGATAAAGACATACCTGAGACTGGGCAATTTACAAAAGAAAGAGGTTTAATTGGACTTATAGTTCCATGTGGCTGTGAAAGCCTCCCAATCATGGCAGAAGACAAGGAAGACCAAGTCATGTCTTACATGGATGGCAGCAGGCAAAGAGAGATAGCTTATGCAGGGCTATTCCTCCTCTCTTTAAAACCATCAGATCTTGTGAGACTTATTCACTATCATGAGAACAGCATGAGAAAGAGTTGCCCCCATGATTCAGTTACCTCCCACCAGGTCCCTCCCACAACATGTGTAAATTCAAGATGAGATTTGGATGGGGACACAGCCAAACCATATTAGATATTGTCTTCATTCCATAGCCCTGTTCTCATACTCACACAATTACCCATTTTGGGAGCATCAAAGTTTAACATTTACAGCAAGGAAACTGACAAATGAAGAGTAAAAAACCACAAGGAAAAATAAGGTAACTATGAAAGGTGATAAATATGTTTATTTGCTTGACTCTAATCACTGCACTATGTATATGAATATCAAAACATCATGTATGCCTTAAATATATACAGTAAAAATAAATTAATTGAAAAAAGATTCAAGAACCCACAAAGTCTCGGTAGCCTTAGATGTCTTCTGTGTATAATATATTTGATAGATTATAGAGCCAAAGGAAGGTGAAGTAATGGGAACAAGCTTGAACTTGCTATTTTTTTGGACAGGAAAATGCATTTTGGTTTAGACAAATGTCTGAAAGAGTAGAGACTTATGGGCAATGTCAAAAATGTCTGTTTAAAAGTCAAAAAACAAAAGATTATCCCTGCATTGGTCACGGTTATTCAAGTTTCTTATATCATGCTAACCCAAGGCCAGAAATACAATTTTCATGGCATGAAACTCAACATTTTGAAAAATAATATGTGTTGGGGTGTTTCTCAGGAAAAGAGGAACATCTGTAACTTGTCAAAAAATATTTCCTTGTTGATGAAGGTGCCTAGGAGAGTGATTCTGGAGAACAGCAATCCAAAGAATGCTGCCAAAACCCTCAGTAAAGAGGTTGAGCAGAAATGCATTATGGTGTCAGAGGTAACTGTGCATCTCCTGGGAAATATTTCAGGGTGTTTTCACAGAAGCATTGTCTATCTTGCCTAGAACCTGGCCCTTCTGCATTTTTGTCATTCTCTACAGTCACTGTAAGCTTTCTGTTTAAGCTCACTTAGGCAAAGTGACAATGATACTGCTAATAGTAATAATAATCTCCATTTAATGAGTCCTCTTTTGTGCAAGCACTATGCCAATCCCTATGCATACATATGCATTGATAAGAACAAATGTTTTCTTGGTAGGTGATGTGAGAATTCTTTGTGGATAGAGATACTTTTTTTGCTGAAAAGTTAGTTTCTTCAACCCACTGAGGTAGAGAAGGAAACCTCTGGGGCTTGGGAGGGGCACGTTTAAAATAAGGAGGGATCTTTTTAGTAGAAAGTGGGGCAAAAGGAACTGAAAGAAGATACTAGCTTGCTATACATGAAGGGTGAGGAAAGAACTGGCACCACATGGCTAGAACCAGGAAAAGCGGCTTGAGAATAACATTTGTCTGATGGGGACTCTTTTGAGTAAACCATTTGTGCTCCTTGTTCAGTGAGTCCTCCTGGTGAAAGTCATGCCTTTAAGTGAAAGTGCTGTCTGCTGTCAAGAGCAGTTCCATTGGAACTGGAACTGAGGCACCAAGGGCTTTGCAGATATGGAGGAGAAAAGCTAACTGGTTTACTCTCAAAAGGCAATGGAGTGAGTGGTTAATAGCATGGATTTGAATCCTATGTCTAACGTGTTTTAGTTTTTCTCTACTTGTGAGTACTGGTCCATTCTGGGCCCAATTCTGGGCCCTGGGATGCTGATGTCTATGTCCAGTGTCACCTGGGATCCCTTGACCTATGACTTCCAGTTGAGTTTGCTCAATGGGAAGTACTGGCAGAAGATTAGATGGGGAGAGAAAAGAGAGGTCAGGATATTAATCCCCTTTCTTCTTTCTTGCCAAGTTATGGTTTTGGCAGTGGCTGGGTTTCTCTATGATCATCTCTCCCATGTGTATAGATCTCACCTGGTTTCAGCTATACTGGTCTCTTTTCTTATCCCTTCTAGCTGAGAGGTGGGAATGACTCTTGGGCAGTCCCTGGATCTGCCACCATATTAGTCGGTTTTCATACTGCTATAAAGATTCTACTTCAGACTGGGTAATTTATGAGAAAAGGAGATTTAATTGACTCACAGTTCTACAAGGCTGGGGAGGCCTCAGGAAACTTACAATCAAAGTGGAAGTGGAAGCAGGCACCTTCTTTACAAGGTGGCAGGACAGGAAGCGCATGTGAAGGAGGAACTGTCAAACACTTATAAAACCATTAGATCTCATGAGAACTCACTTACTATCAGGAGAACAGCAGAGGGCAAGCTGCCCCCATGATCCAATCACCTCCCATCAGGTCCCTCCTTTGACACATGGGGATTATGGGGATTACAATTCAAGATGAGATTTGGGTAGGGACACAGAGCCAAACCATATAAGTCACTATTAAACATTCTCAGTTTCCCCTTTGAACATGTCTGCCTCCTTGTCTTAGTCTGTTCAAAGTGCTAAAACAAATATACCTTAAATGGGGTGGCTTGTAAAAAACCCAGAAATTTATTTCTTACAGGTATGGAGTCTGGGAATTCCAAGATCAAGCTGCTGGCCGATTTGTGTCTCATGACAGCCTGCTACTTCTTAGAGAGCACCTTCTCACTGTGTCCTCACACAGTAGAAGAGGCAAGTGGCCTTTCTTTGTTTTTTATTATAAGGACACTAGTTCCATTCATGAGGGCTTCATCCTTATGACCTAATCACCTCCCAAGGGCCCCACCTCCTAATACCATTGCCTTGGAAGTTAGGATTTTGATATATAAATTTTGGAGGAACATAAACTTTCAGTCCATTGCATTCCCTGACTGTTGCAGTGAGTGACCTTGAGCAAGTTACTTAACTATTTTGTGCCTCTGTATTCTCATCTGCAAAATGAAGTTGATAATGGTGTGTTCAATATGGGACTGATGGTTGGAGAATTAAATAACATATATAAGGTACTTTGCATGCAATAAATATTAGCTACTATTATAAGTTCAGTTTCTTATTTAATCTTTAAAACTATAATGTAGGCATTTTCTTATTTTATATATGGGGAAACTAAGACATAATAAAATTTAGATGACATAGAGATAGAGACACAAAAAAACCCTTCAAAAAATCAATAAATCCAGGAGCTGGTTTTTTGAAAAGATCAACAAAATAGACAGACCACTAGCCAGATTAATAAAAAAGAAAAGAGAGAATAACCAAATAGATGCAATAAAAAATGATAAAGGGGATATCACCACAGATTCCACAGAAATTCAAACCATCATCAGAGATTATTACAAACAACTCTATGCACATAAACTAGAAAACGTGGAAGAAATGGATAAATTCCTGGACAGTTGCCTCCTCCCAAGCCTAAACCAGGAAGAAGTCGAAACTCTGAATAGACCAATAACAAGGTCTGAAGTCGAGGCAGCAATTAAGAGCCTACCACCCAAAAAAAGCCCAGGTCCAGATGGGTTCACAGCCGAATTCTATCAGACATACAAAGAGGAGCTGGTACCATTCCTTCTGAAACTATTCCAAATAATCCAAAAAGAAGGAATCCTTCCCAAATCATTTTATGAGACCAACATCATCCTGATACCAAAACCCGGCAGAGACTCAACAAGAAAAGAAAACTACAGGCCAATATCAATGATGAACATAGATGCAAAAATGTTCAATAAAATACTGGCAAGCCGATTACAATAGCACATCAAAAAGCTTATCCACCATGATCAAGTAGGATTCATCCCGGGGATGCAAGGCTGGTTCAACATACGCAAGTCTATAAATGTAATTCACCACATAAACAGAACCAAAGACAAAAACCACATGATTATCTCAATTGATGCAGAGAAGGCCTTCAACAAAATTCAACAGCCCTTTATGCTAAAAACCCTCAATAAACTAGGTATCGACGGAACGTATCTCAAAATAATAAAAGCTATTTACGACAAACCAACAGCCAACATCATACTGAATGGGCAAAAACTGGAAGCATTCCCTTTGAAATCTGGCACTAGACAAGGATGCCCTCTCTCACCACTCCTATTCAATATAGTACTGGAAATTCTAGCCAGAGCAATCAGGCAAGAAAAAGAAATAAAGTGTATTCAATTAGGAAAGGAGGAAGTCAAATTGTCTCTATTTGCAGACAACATGATTGTATATCTAGAAGACCCCATCGTCTCAGCCCAAAATCTCCTGAAACTGATAAGCAACTTCAGCAAAGTCTCAGGATACAAAATCAATGTGCAAAAATCACAAGCATTCCTATACACCAATAACAAACTTAAAGAGAGCCAAATCAAGAATGAACTGCCATTCACAATTGCTACAAAGATAATAAAATACCTAGGAATACAACTAACAAGGAACGTGAAAGACCTCTTCAAGGAGAACTACAAACCACTGCTCAACGGAATAAGAGAGGACACAAACAGATGGAGAAACATTCCATGTTCATGGTTAGGAAGAATCAATATCGTGAAAATGGCCATACTGCCCAAAGTAATTTACAGATTCAATGCTATCCCCATCAAGCTACCAATGACCTTCTTCACAGAACTGGAAAAAACCACCTTAAACTTCATATGGAACCAAAAGAGAGCCCGCATAGCCAAGTCAATTCTAAGCAAAAAGAACAAAGCAGGAGGCATCACACTACCGGACTTCAAACTATACTACAAGGCTACAGTAACCAAAACAGCATGGTACTGGTACCAAAACAGAGATATAGACCGATGGAACAGAACAGAGGCCTTGGAGGCAACACAACATATCTACAACCATCCGATCTTTGACAAACCTGACAAAAACAAGCAATGGGGAAGGGATTCCCTGTTTAATAAGTGATGTTGGGAAAACTGGCTAACCATATGCAGAAAGTAGAAACTGGACCCCTTCCTGACACCTTACACTAAAATTAACTCCAGATGGATTAAAGAATTAAACATAAGACCTAACACCATAAAAACCCTAGAAGAAAATCTAGGCAAAACCATTCAGGACATAGGCGTAGGCAAGGACTTCATGACCAAAACACCAAAAGCATTGGCAACAAAAGCCAAAATAGACAAATGGGACCTAATCAAACTCCACAGCTTCTGCACGGCACGGCAAAAGAAACAGTCATTAGAGTGAATCAGCAACCAACAGAATGGGAAAAAAATTTTTGCAGCTTACCCATCTGACAAAGGGCTGATATCCAGAATTTACAATGAACAAAAACAGATTTACAAGAATAAACAAACAAGCCCATCCAAAAGTGGGCAAAGGATATGAACAGATACTTTACAAAAGAAGACATACGTGAGGCCAACAAACATATGAAAAAATGCTCATCATCACTGGTCATTAGAGAAATGCAAATCAAAACTACATTGAGATACCATCTCACGCCAGTTAGAATGGCGATCATTAAAAAATCTGGAGACAACAGATGCTGGAGAGGATGTGGAGAAATAGGAACACTTTTACACTGTTGGTGGGAGTGTAAATTAGTTCAACCATTGTGGAAGACAGTGTGGCGATTCCTCAAGAACCTAGAAATAGAAATTCCATTTGACCCAGCAATCCCACTAGTGGGTATATATCCAAAGGATTATAAATCGTTCTACTATAAGGACACATGCACACGAATGTTCATTGCAGCACAGTTTACAATAGCAAAGACCTGCAATCAACCCAAATGCTCATCGATGATAGACTGGACAGGGAAAATATGGCACATATACACCATGGAATATTATGCAGCCATCAAAAATGATGAGTTCGCATCCTTTGTAGGGACATGGATGAACCTGGAACCATCATTCTCAGCAAACTGGCACAAGAACACAAAATCAAACACCACATGTTCTCACTCATAGGCGGGTGTTGAACATTGAGAACACATGGACACAGGGAGGGGAGCACTATACACTGGGGTCTGTTGGGGGGAAATAGGGGAGGGACAGCGGGGGGTGGGGAGTTGGGGAGAGATAGCATGGGGGAGAAATGCCAGATATAGGTGAAGGGGAGGAAGGCAGCAAATCATACTGCCATGTATGCACCTGTGTAACAATCTTGCATGTTCTTCACATGTACCCCAAAACCTAAAGTGAAAAAAAAAGAAAAAAATTTAGATGACATGATTGTGATTCAAAAACCAAGTCTGATTTGAAAGTTATTTTTCACCTTATTGCATTAAATGAGGTTTCTCCTCTAGTTAAGCAGGAGAGAACAAATGGTAAGACTAAGAGCTGGCAAAAAAACTACTGAAATACTCTAGTGATGATGGAGTATGCAGTAGATTTGTTTTTAGAGAAACCAATCTCCTCAAAATGACTTTGGACAATAAAAAGAACATTGATCAATGTCATGCCAATCATGCCATGAAAAATGGCTTTTCCCCCATCAGAAAGAGCTTGCCCCTTATATTTTTATTTTTTAAGCCAGTTGATTTTTTTCTTTGGCCTCAGGGGCCTTTCTGTTTTAGTATGCTTGTGTGTCCTCAAGCATTGATTCTAGAAAAGGACTATTTTCATCTTTCCTATTGCCCACTGGAAAAAATCTGAATCCTGTGATTTACTAAATAGTTCTCACTCTCATTTTCCAAAGTAGGGCTTTTGTACTGACGGTAGAATGGAAAAAGTGAAACTGGAAACTCTCAGTTTCACATTAAACCTTCCTTTAGAAGGTTTTGTGTTGCGTGAGGGAAGACAAGGAGACAATGCATGTAATCAAGCTGGATTTGTCTAAGTCAGTGATACAGGATCTCCTGAAACCTCTTTGGAAGGAAATAAATTCTTTTTGGCTTCTACAGCATGAAGGAGGCATTATTTTTCAGACTGAAAACAAAATGATGGGCCCCAGACAAAGATAACCTGGGAATCTGTGCATGCCAAGTTCTCTTGAACAGTCTCCCCTAAGGCAGCTGGGCCAGAAGGAGGAAGTGTAAAGCAGCTGTGTTAGAAAGGAGATTGGCCGGATCAGTCAGGAACAATGTTTCTCTACAAGAAGGCACATGGAGGGTAGAAATTAGTAATTACCTACATTCAAACTGAGTAGATGAGTATATATATTATATATATTCATATGTTATGAATATATATATTATTTTTCTTCCTGGGAGATTACATATATTAACATATGTAATATAATTACATATATATAGGTAATCTCCCAGGAAGAAAAATAATTCACTTGGAAATTAATAGTTAGAGGAAAGATTAGGTGGCATGGGAGAAAAGCCAAGCCTAACACATTTGATTTTATGAGGTTTTGGACAGAGGTCATCATTCACTTGTCTCTGTATAAAACATATCCAATTCACGAACCTCTTTTCTTTTCTTTTCTTTTCTTTTCTTTTCTCTTTTCCTTTTCTTTTCTCTTTCTCTTTTGTTTTTTTTTTTTAACGAGGTCTCACTTTGTTGCCCAGGCTGGAGTGTGGTGGCGCAATCATGACTCACTGCAGCCTCAACTTCCTGGGCTCAGGTGATCCTGCCACCTCAGCCTCTGAGTAGCTGGGACTACAGGTGTGCACCACCACAGCTAACTTTTTGTATCTTTTGTAGAGACAAGGTTTCGCCATGCTGCCCTGGCTGGTCTTGAACTCTTAGGCTCAAGTGATCTGCCTGCCTAGGTATCCCAGAGTGTTGCGATTACAGGTGTGAGTTACCACGCCCACCCCTCCTTTCTTTTCATATCCCCGCCAAACTTGGCCAGTGTGTAGTGGTGCCTGCATTAGCACAAATCAGCTAATTGTGATAAGAAGCAATCTTTGCATTTTAAGACAAGCACAGTAAAGCTTATTTTGTGCCCACTTTTAGGCCAATACAGGTCAGTAGGGCAGATTTTCTAAGATTTGTTTCCTTTTATCTTAATTTTTTTTTTAATCACTCCTTTTTTTACCCTCTCCCCAATGACAGGAGCTCTACAATCAGGAACTGTCCTTGTCAGTGTGCCTGTCATCATTATCAGCATCATCACTAACAGGTGAATGAGAGCAACCACCATTTATTGAGTGCTACTGTGTGTCAGTTATCATGGCAAACATTTCACATAGATTGTCTCATTGATCCTTTATAAAGAATGATCATTAAAAGGAATATGTCACTGGTTTCTGCTTAATAGATGAGGAAACTGAGGCTTAGAATCAGGTAGCCAGTAAAGCAGACCTGGAACTCAGACCCATATTTGTTGAAATCTTAAGTTTATATTCATTACCATTTCTCCATCGTGCCCTAATATGTCTTAAACATGGAAAAAACTTTAAAAAGGTAGAAGGTAAATTGTTAATCCAATTCACTTTCCACTTAGAATAAAATGGAGAAAGCACTAGAAAATTCAGTCAATTCTTAGGGGTTGAACCCAGTATCACCGTGGTCCCTAACCCCTGCAACCTGATTCAGTGACACACACACAATCTCTTTTCCAGATTGACCTGGAAGTAAAACTCAGGCCTTTTTTTGGGTTTGCACAAAAGCTGTACTCACACAAAGCCATGTTATGTATTTACTAGATTTTACTGAAATTTTGAGATGTGATTAGGTAATAGAAGAAGAGTTTATGTTACCAAAAGCAAAGAGCTGTAAGTTGAAGCTCAGGTACCCCTGTTCCCAGAGCCCCTATACCCAGGACTTTGTATTGGGTGCTTGGCCCTAGCCTCAGGTCATCTCCTCTCCTGGCCACCTTAGCCTTCTGTCCTGGATGGTTAGTCAAACTCTAAATTTTCCTTATTCTATTAAGTAGGATCATTCAGTGTTCTCTCGTTTCAAACTCTGCTTCATGTCCACCTTTGTGCACATGAATCCATCAAGGTGCCCAACAAAGCAACGGGGATTTCCATTTAACAGATTCCACCTTCCTTAGAAGACATTAGATATTTCCTGTCCTACCTTCTCTGGAGCCAGTGCCCTGGAGAGATTGGATCTATTCCCGCAAGGACCCAGCAGAGCCTAGGATTGGCGTTAATGGTAACTCCAGCCTCTCACACGTCTCTGGACAACTTGGATTAAGCAGATTCCCTGGAGACTAATTTGACTGGAGTCTGGGTCTGTGTCTCTACCTCCCACTGACTCTGGGTTAGCCTGGGGTTTCTGGAACCCAGGAGACTACTTTGGGCTTCTGGGCTCCTTAAAGGGCATTTGGCACCCTGTAAAAGCTGCTCATTAAAGGAAACAGTAGGACTGGTTTTCCTTTAATAGCCTAGCCATGGAAAGCTTGATCCATTTGGGGAGGTCGGAAGTGGAAGACTGCAGAATTTGAGAGGGTGGGACCAGCCTGTTTGGCAAGGCAGTAGCAAGACTACAGAGGGAAGACCAGGCCCTTGGAGCCCTGAGGCCTGGTCCTCGGTGGTCGGGAAAGCCCAGGGAGGGTTCTGTAAAAAATAATGATAGCAGCTAAGCATTCAAGGGTCCAGTTTGGAGCTGCAATTCCAGATTTTACTTTTTTTCCTTCACTCTTGAGGTTTGGCTCACTGCTGTTTCCCCTCTTCTAAGGTACTGTTGACACATGAGTGTTATGAAGTCTTCCGGAGGGCAGGATGAAGGGCCGCCATGTTACAAAGGAAGGCTAATTGGCTGGAACTCCCTCCTCTCCCCCTCCAGCTGGCCTGAATCTCTTTAGTTTTTAGTTCTTCCTAAAGGGTCTTGGCATTGGTGGCTTGCCTCTCTTTTCAAAGTAAAACCAAAGAAATTCAAATGAGAGCCTTTCTCATTGTCAGTGCCATTTTGCCTTTGTTTGTGAGATTGGCGGAAGCAGAGTTCTGTTGGGACATTGGGGCTCCCTGGCTGGACCTGAACCAGTTCACTCCTCCTGCAGACTCTGTCCAGGTTGTGACATCCCCTAAGCAGGAACGGCAAATTCTGGGCAGGCGAGTGGCTCCCAAACTTTTGCCAGATCTTACTAATGGGCCGAGGCATTTTTTTTTCTAACTTTTCCAGCTAAACCTGGGCAAAGTCCCATGTTTCTTGTTACTAGAACTGTCCCAGCTGCTACCACTAGGAAGTAACATTGGTGCAGGGGTTGGAATCTATTTCACATCCTTGCCCTTACTTTAAATTGCTCTAAAACTCAGAAGGCATTGCCTTCTTGGTAGGGGCTGGGCCACGGTTAATTGGGTCAATTGTGGGTTTGTTTCAAATCCAAAAGAACCTCCTCTCTGTGCTTTCAGGCTTCTTGTGCCGTCCTTCCCCTCTCTCCCATCTGCCCCCACTCTTCTCCTTCAAAATGCATCATTACAGCTTCTGAGGGGACACTCTTTGTTTTCTAAGGTGCCTGTTACTGAGAATCCCAGTATTAGTGATGAAAGAGTTCACCCAGTCCAACTGAGACTCCCTCAGCCCAAAATTTATGCCACTTACAGACAAACTTTCAGATTACAGCCTCAGTTAAAATTAAAAATATGTTACCTAGAAGGAATTGAATTCATGATGGAGTTTCTGTAGTGTCAAGTGAGTAGAGCAGAGTAATTTAGACTCAGGGTACTAAGACCTGATACAGCTGGACTTAAATTGCAGCTGGGCCACTTGCTTGTTGGATGAACTTCAGGAAGTTAAACTTCTTTGAACATCAGTTTTCTAATCAGTACAATGGAGAAAATAATAAAATCTTATCTTTTGTTGTGTTTTGAGGATAAAGTAAATTCATACCTATAAGGCACTTGGCACATTTTGGCAAATTCTGGGCATGTGTGAGGTCCCTTTCTTCTCAAACTTGTGGCAGATAATATTAATGGATAAAGCACTTAATAAAGTTGTGCTGATTTTATCTTCTACCAATTGACTACTTGAGAAAGAGGTGAAATTTGTTGTCCAAGATCACGTAGCTAATGAGACACGTTTAAGTTTTGGTTCTATTTCTGCTGGATTTCAAAGACCATGTTCTTAAACACCCTGATGCTTCCTGTTTGACCTTAAATAAGCTACTATGATTTTTAGCTTCCTGGAGGGAGAATCAGTTTCCCCACCAGTAAAATAGAAATAATAAAATTAATTTCATGAGTTATTGTAAAGATTAAATGCATCAGTGCTTGGAATAGTGCTTTACCTGTTAGAAACACATGCTATCACGTGTTTATCATTATCATCATTGTTAATTGTTTTTATCTGAGTTCACTCCCTCTTCCTATCGTCTAGCACTGTAGTTGGCACATAACAGGTGTTCAGTATATGAGTAGCTCTTTTGAAGCAACATATGGTATTATTACTCCAGTAAGAAAGGAGAAATGAATGACTGTCAGGACTGCGTACTCTGGCTGACCTTCGGGTATCCTCATAAATAATTCCAGGAAATCTCTTTCTGGCTACCTAGGGAAAACCCTGGAGAAGAAGCTTAGCCAAGCAAGGATCAGAAGCCCTTCCCACTCCCAACAGAATCCCTGCTTTTTGTGACTATTCTGTAGAGGTTGGCCTTCTGAACAGTCAGTGAATAAAACTTGAAGAAGATCTCATTAACTGTTGTGTACTATCTTTAACACCCAATGCCTAGGATAGACAACTCATGTTGAGATTGTTAAGAGAGGTGTATTTTGTCACCAAAAGTTCTAAGAATAGCAGAATTCCTTGAGCTTTTGCTTGAACTGTGTCCAGACAAATGCTAACATAGGATTTATTATCTGGATTATTATACTTCCCTGTCCCCATTAGGGGATCACTATGATTCAGGCAGTCTTCCTTAGACTCTGAGTGGTCATTTCTTTCTTAAAAACATGTTAATATCAGTGGTTGCAATTTTACATTTCCAATGGGCAAATGACAGTGGGCAAATTCCTTGCTTTCAATCTGCATGTACCTGTTATTCCTCATGGTTCACCTATTAAAATAAAAACAAACTTTTTTTTCTAGATTCCATTTTTTTAGAGTAGTTTTAGGTTCACAGCAAACTTGAGAGGAAGGTACAGAGATTTCCCGTATACTACCTGCCCCCACATATGCATTGCCTCCTTCATTATCAACATCCCCCTCCAGAGTGGTGCAACTATTATAGTTAATGAACTTATAATGACGCATCATAATGAACCACAGTCCACAGTTTACTTAGGGTCCATTCTTGGTGTTATACATTTCACGGTTTTGGACAAATGTATTGGGATGGTTAATACTGAGTGTCAACTTGATTGGATTGAAAGATGTAAAGTATTGGTCCTGGGTATGTCTATGAGAGTGTTGCTAAAGGAGATTAACATTTGAGTAAGTGGGCTAGGAAAGGCAGACCCACCCTTATCTGGGTGGGCACCATCTAATCAGCTGCTAACGCAGCTAGACTATAAAGCAGGCAGAAAAACATGAAAAGGCTAGACTGGCTTAGACTCCCAGCCTACATCTTTCTCCCATGCTGGATGCTTCCTGCCGTCACACATCAGACTCCATGTTCTTCAGCTTTGGGACTCAGATTGGCTTCCTTGCTCCTCAGCTTGCAGATGACCTATTGTGGGACCTTGTGATTGTGTTAGTTAATACTTCTTAATAAATTCCCCTTTATTTTCACATCTGTCCTGTTAGCTCTGTATGTGTATATAATGACATGTACCCTCTGTGCTTGCCTGTTCATTCCTCTTCTCTCCCAGCCTCTGTCTATTTACTGTCCCAATAGTTTTGCCCTTTCTAGAATGTTATGTAATTGGAATCCTACAGTGTGTAGTCAAAATTATTTTTTGAAACTTTTGATTTCCAAATAATTGTAGATTTACAGAAAAGTTAGAAATAGAGCACTCTCAGTTTTCGTATTTTTTCATGGGGATTTCCCTAACATCTTAGACAATCATAGTACATTTGTCAAAACTAAGAAATTCGTTTTGGTACAGTACCACTAACTAAACTACAGACTTTATTTGAATTTCATTAGTTTTTCCACTAGTGTCTTTTTTGTTCTGTAGTCCAATCCAGAACATCACAGTTTCTGAGTTTTTCTTAATTTTTCATGGCACTGACAAGATACTTTGCAGAAAGTACCTTTATTTGAGTTTTTAAAAAATGTACTTATTTATTTAAAGAAATGTTTTTAGTCGTTTCAGATTTATAAAAATTGCAAAAATAGAACAGAGTTCCATACACCCCACATCCATTTTTCCTTATTCTTAATATTATCATATGTTACCATTATTATAGCATATTTGTCACAATTAGTGAGCCAATATTGATATATTATTATTAGCCAAATTCCATAGTTTATGAAAATTTTCTTATTTATTTATTTTTTTACCTAATGCACTTTTTCTGTTCTGGAATCCCATTACAAAATGTAATGTACATTTAGTTGTTGTATCTCCTTAGCCTCCTCTGGTCTATGACAGTTTCTTAGACTTTCCTTATTTTTGACGACCTTGATAGTTTTGAGGAATACTAGACAGGTATTTAGTAGAATGTCCCTTAATTGAGATTCATCTTAGGTTTTTCTCATGATTATACTGGGGTTATGGTTGTTTGGTAGGAAGACTACAGAGGCAAAGTGCCATTCTTACCACATCATATGAAGGGTACATATTATCATTATTTATCACTGTCGATGTTGACCATGTACCCTGGCTGAAGTAATTATTCATCAGATTTCTCGACTGTGAAGTCACTCCTCCTTCCCTCATCTTTCTTATCCTGTAGTCTTTACAAAAATGTGATTTAAGGAGTGAGGAGTCTTGTTCCACCTCCTTGAGGGCAGAGTATCTATGTACATTATTTGGAATTCTTTCACATATAATATTTGTCTGATCTCTCCTACTTATTTATTGATTGATCATTTATTTATATCTGAATAGATTCATCGATATTTATTCTATACTTTGGGTTATAACCCAATACTACTTTAATTGTTCTGTTGCTCAAATTGTTCTAACTTTGATCGCTGGGAGCTCTGTCACTTGGCTCCTGTAGCCCCATCATTTTGTATTTATTTTTTTCACTCCTTATTTTCTGGCACTACAAGATGATTCAGACTCATCTTGTATAATTTCTGCTTTAATTCTGAAATCAGCCATTTTTCTATGAAACTCTGGCTCTTTTTATGAGACTGATACTAGAAACCAAGATCTGGGTGCTAGGAGTACCCATTGCTATTGGGGTGTTATTCTTCTAGGCCCTCTCAGCTGAGTGAGCCAGGAAATATATATGTGTATACTAACCTATGTATCAATTAATATTCCTATTGTTAACATCTGTATCTATATTATACCAAACGTGAATTTGTCCCAATTTCTCTGGTTCTAATCCAGCTTCCCATCCTTGCTTGTTGGTAAATTCTCCCTCTCAAAGTAAGAAACCTGGATCCTACTATCTTCTATTCATTTACTTAATTGTGAATTCTAGTACATATGTATAGAGGTTGCAGAATTAACTCATAATCCCATGGGAAGCAACTTTATCAATTATATTACAGTGCTATGTACAGTTCCTTTTTCCCTTAGTTTTCAGACTACACTCATATCTAGTTACTGGGTTGGCACCTTCCCCAATATGTCCTTCAGTGAGGTTTGCATTATGCTTTTGCAGTACAGTTATATTCTTTTGTCACAATTTGCATTTCTTCTGGGATTCCCATGATTTCCTAAATCATTTATTTTTAATTTGCATTCATTATGGTTTGCTCTTTGTGCTGAAAAGTTCTATAAATTTTTGACAAATAGATGTTGTTGTCCACTTAGTTTTTTAAACCTGTTGTTCAGCTATACTTTTGAGGGGTATTTTTTAAAAATCTCTCTTATACAAATATAAGATGTGTCAAAAATTCTACTTAACTCATTAAATATTGAAGGATACTAAAAGATATTAAAACTGATCCAAAGAGCATTTGAGAAGCTAGGTATCTAATACTAGGATAGGAGTTCTAGATCAGATACAAAACTGGTTATTGTCCAACAGGACCATAAACCATAAATTACAAGACAATCTGTTCTAGGCCGGGCATGGTGGCTCATGCCTATAATCCCAGAACTTTGGGAGGCTGAGGTGGGCAGATCCCTTCAAGACAGGAGTTGGAGACCAGCCTGTCCAACATGGTGAAACCCATCTCTACTAAAAATACAAAAATTAGCCAGGCATGGTGGCAGGTGCCTGTAATCCTAGCTACTTGGGAGGCTGAGGCAGGAGGATCACTTGAACCTGGAAGGCAGAGGTTGCAGTGAGCCGAGATCATGCCATTGCACTCCAGCCTGGGCAACAGAGTGAGACTCCTTCTCAAAAAGAAAAAAATATATATTATCTGTTCCATGAGAAGGAAATTATTTCCATCTCTACAGAACAAAAATGTTCCAGGAGAGCTTTAAAATAGCTCATACAATAAAGACCAGTGCTGTATTAGGAGAATATTCTATAATTGTCTTTCAAGTTTCAGATACCTTCTAATACTGAGCTGATAAAAAAATAAGTTGGAGGTGTCTAACAAAAGTATGTAATTGGGAATAGGACAAAAATTGGCAAAGGCATAACATTAAGAAAGGAAAGGGCTAGCCAGAGCCCTTTACTAATTAAACCAAGGTAATGGGTCTACTTGCTATAAGCCAGAGAAAAGATAGCTCTCTGATGTTCCCCACTGTAATGTGTCTGGCTAAGTTAATTTTCTATAAATATCACTTGAAAAGATGATAAGGTTTGTTAACAGTGATAGAATAACAAATCCCCACCAAACTGCCTGTCACTAGAGCTGGTATTCCCAATCTTTTAAAACACACACATTCCAGGGCTAGGGGACTAAGAATCACAAAGAGAGCTCTTTAGGTTAGAATAGGGCTCAGAGCAGAACAGAATTAGGTCAACCATGGAAAAGTCAGAAGCTTGCTTCTGCTTCTAGCTTGTTTTGAGCTTTTTTGGTTAATCTCTCTATCATGTTTTTGCATTTCAGGTAAAGGTCCTTTTGAAATGTATAATCTTTGTTCCTTCATCTGCATTGCAGCAGCGGAGATAAGGACACATTAAGTCTCCATAGGTGGCATTGGACGTATCATGAAGGAAATCCTAGGAGGGGAGGAAAATATTAGAGGTCAAAAGTTGAGGTTACTTGTGTGGCTGGGTCCTCCCAAGAACTGCTCTTCCTAGGGGCATATCTCTGCTCTGGTTTTAGAAGGAAAACTTTGTAATTGGTTCTTTTAAGTGGTGATGCTGTGACTGTGTCTTCATGTAGAGCTGGAATTGAGATCCTTTTTTCCTGAATCATGATCTCTCAGTCAAGAAGCAGGCGGTAGGATCTTTCTCCATATATTAATCATATTAACAGAAAACGGCTTTTTTTGTTTGTTTGTTTGTTTGAAAGGGTGTTGGAAACAGAATCCCTTCACTGGTCTCAAATTCAGGCAGATCATTTCCAAGACAAGTGTTCTCTATTGAACCATTTTCATTTTCCCAGTGAGGTCACCACTTGCCTCCCTGGGAGGCCTCCCACACAGGGGAACATCACACCATCTTGCTCAGCCGTGGAGATCCTATCTGGCTGCCCTGGCACATGTCCCGAGCCTGAGACATGGTGAGAGCAGATACGGTTCCTCTTTGTCTCACCCACAAAGTTGTGAATCTCAGCACTTTGAGTGATGGTTTTGTGGTTTACAGATGGTGAGAAGTGCTTATGGAAGCAAAGGAGCACTGTTCTATTCAAAGGTGCTTCATAAAACACAAATGTCAGGTTTAAAGCTGCAAAAACTTTGAGGAATTTTCCATTTTCATCAGTATTGCTTTGTTATAAATTACCATAATGATTAGCATCTGGAAAATTCTGTGGACCCCAAAGCATGAATATTCTACATATTACAAAAATTCAATGTTATATCTATACCCAGTTACTATTTTTTTATTATTTATACCACCACCACTGCCAGCACAAAAAACACCAATGAAACTGCCTCTAGCTGCATAAAAACATCTCCTTTATATTTCTCAAGCTACTAGTTACAGAATATTTTGAACTAAGAAATCTCTCCAAAATTATAAATTATCCTCTAAATTGAGGCACATGAGACATAAATCATTCATGCTTTGGTGTTGTTTAATTATATAACTTGCTTTTTTTTTCTATCATCCTTCTGAGAATTGGGGATTGGAGACTTTTATCAGAAAGGAGTGGGGTGAGGGTGGGGAGTGGAAAGGACTTGAATTGGGAAATACTGGACCATGTCAAAGGATACTTTCAGACTTTAGACTTTTCTCTTGTTCAAAATGCCCTTTCCTAAAAATGTATAGCCTGTGTGTAAGCCAATCTAGAGTATAAGATGTGGTTACATTAACATGTACAGAAGGATAGTCACTTAAAACAAACACCCAGTCAGGCTCTCGAATTAAATTTAAGTAGTGGTAAGAGAGCAGTTCCAAGTGAATGGTTTATTGTTTTGTGTCTGGCTCCTAAAGGGATTTCAAGCTATTGGTGGCTGTGACTGCAGGGTGAGTCAAAAAGTAGGAGGGGAAAAGTGGTGTCCTAACTTCTGAGATGCTTACAGGCAATTTACATGTAGGATATTCCACATCTCCCTCATCCCATGATAAGGTCTGTCACTCTTTTACATGACCCTGTTCAACACTCTCTCTTAGATTGTTTGATCCATCCATTAATACATTCATCCATCTATTCATTTATTCATTCATTCTCAAGCAGTTATAAATTATGATTTTTAAATTGCAAACAACAGAAGCTGACTTCGATTAACTTAAAATTAAAAAGGGATGTATTAGAAAATTAAACAGGGAACTGAATAACAAAGCTGTGATATTTTGCAGATATGACCATATTTTTCCACCCTCTCTCCATCCACACCCTTTAGAACATGACTTTGCAACTCCTTCTATCAAGAAGGAGAACCTAGCTTTCATCCTCTTGAATCTAGGCTGATCCTATGACTTACTTTGGCCAATAGAATGCAGTGGAAATGGTGATATGCCCAGTCTGAGGCTAGGCCTCAACAGATCTTGTGTGTTTCTATTCCCTTTCTTGGAAATATGCAAAGCTGTATGTGAATAAGCTCAGGCTAGAGTGCTGGAAAACAGCAAGTCCCAGCTGAAGCCACCCTAGACCAGCAAGTTTCCTATTCACTAACAGCCAATTGTAGATGCATGTGTGAATCCCTCCAAGACAAGAGAAATGCCCAGCCTAACCAAGTTCAAATTGCTAACACCGAGAATTTTGAGATAAACAAATAGATATTATTTTATACTTCTAAGTTTTGGGATTATTTGTTACACAGCAAACACTCAGTGGTACAAAACCTTGGGAAGAATAGAATCTAGGAACCATGGCACTTGTAGCTCTTCTAGAGTGCTGCCACCAGGTGACCTAGCTCCAGTTGCCTTTCATTCTTTTTGAACCCTGTTCATTCCTGGGTTTTAAAAAAAAAATAGATTTGTCCATCTTGGGTCATATCCCCTCTCCTAGGATAGGGATGGAGTCCTCTGGTTTAACAGCTTTGCCTAAACCACAAGGAACAGAGAAAGAACAGTTTTTTTAAAGGAGACTAGCAGCTGCTATTTCCATGAATAGGGAAGAAGGCAAAACACATGTCTGCTATAAGCATTTACTCTGTGTACTTACTCAGGGAGAGTAAGACATTCGCTTTCAGTAAGAAAGTCCTGGTCTACTAAGGAGTCAGGTAAGCAATGGTGTCAGGCAAGTAACAGTGTGGTTACTGCTGTCACAAAGGGGCCAGAGATGGCTTTGAGAGCTGGAGGAGGACAACTAACCCAGACTGAATACCAGGAAGATTTCTGAGGGAGATGGTATTGGAACTGAGCTCTGTGAGATAAATAATGAGCTTGGTGAAGAAGTAGCAGTGGTGAGGAACACAGGAGGCCTTTTCAGGCACTCGGATTAGCATGAGTGAAAACCTGGAGTGAGAGTCTTCATCTGTCACCATGGGCCAAATATAAACTATGTTTATGCCTGGTTTGGCCTAACTTCTCTAAAAAAGTGAGATAACTCAGTTCACAGACTCTACTAGTTCCTACTGTTCTATCTCTTCCAGTTCTCATACTTGTTATCATAACCTTGGTTCTTGTAGGCACCTGAATTTGCCACTGTAGCTAAGAGGCCAGAGGGTATCACTTGGTTAGAGTGGTCAAGAGAGTAGAGAAGGTAAGGGAGAAGGGTTTGAAGTTGAATAGGTAGTGAAGAATTACAGAGAGCCTTGTATGTTTGCTAAGAACATGTACTTTCTCCTATAAACAATGAAGAGCTATTACAGGTATTTAAGTGAGGGTGGTAGTGATGCTCAGACTTCAAAAGCATCAGTCTGGCAGCAAGTGAAAAATGGATGGCAAGGGCAACAAAGGAGGCAGGTAGAACAATTAGGAAGCAATTTTTGTTTTCTAGACAGTAAGTATTGGCTTCAACTAAAGGGAATGGGATGAGATAACCGTGAGGATGGGACATCTTTTATGATGTCTTCCAGGGAGATCTGGAGATGCTGGTCACTTCTATCTTTAAAACTACTCTTGTTTCCTTAGAGCAAAATCATAATTTAAAAGGCCTTTTGCATCTGATAACAGAACTTCTCTATGTCAAAATGAGACACACCTGTTCTGGAGAAATTGGTGATAAGCTTAAGTCTACATGATGCTGAGACACAAAATCCCTCCTCCGCCTTGCTAGGAAAAATAAACAGCTCCCTTGGACCACATCAGCTTGCCAGAGACCAGAGCAGTTTCCACACCACTTAGAGTCATGGATGGAGGGCTGTCAAAGGTCGGCCCTGAACTAGAAGCAGATGGGAGAGGATTCTTGCCAGAGACATCATCCAAACCTCTTGCTGTTCAGCGATTAGAGGTTGAATGTTCAGAGAAAGTGCATCTGATGCCTTATTCACAACTGGATCAACTGAAATAACAATGAAAGGCGGTGTCTGCCTCAGGAGGGATAAACGGAGCAGCTGCCAGGAGATTCATGTTTGCCTTCTGGGGAGAGGGTAACGGGAAGGGGCAGTGTCCTTACTCAAAAGGGTTTGGACAGAAAGCAAAGAGAAAGCATTGATTTGAGAGTTCTTTTTCCATATCATAGAGTAGGCTTGACGAGGAGGATGTATATGAGTTGGGATGGTAAAGAAAAGGTACCAATTTATGGTTAAGAGAGATCAATTTTTTGTTAGCTAGTTTTTTTCTTAAAAAAAAGATCAGTAGTTCAATTAATATGTTACATGTCTGTTACAAGCATGAAAAATCATAGCAGTGTATGACCCTTTTACTCTGGTCAGGAACCTAAACATTTGCATGGAAAAATGCCAATAATAATAAAGGAATAAAGGCTAATAGTGCAATCAGAACCTATTGGTGGTGACAAAAGGAGGTGTTTAAGGGAAACAATTTGGCAACAAAACTCAATTTTAGACTTGTTTTTAATCTCCAAATAATGCCATTGAGTCACAGAGCTTCAGGGAAAGGATTGAAAGAGGTGTACATCAGAAAGCTCCACAGTTTTGTCCTTACTAGGCCACCTTGCTAACACAATATGTTCACAACCCATTATTTGCTTTCCATAAATCTTGTCAATTGCACAATTCTATTGTATTTTGGTTTCGCATGTGTATGTGTAATTAAAGCATTGGCTTGTTAAATGAAACATTTCAAATACATTGCACATTTTATAACTGTTTTTCCATTTTTCTATTTTTTATTTAACGAAAGTAGGCAGTTGCAGGAAATGAAAATGAATATATTCACTCTTGACAGTGAAGATCTCCTGATTTCCATGCAAAAGTTAGGGCACTGTGTGATGAATTGCCAAATAATAGTGATCACTATTTATCAAAGACCCATTATGAGCCAGTTACTTTACTCAGATCTTTTAAACAAATGCCTAAATTAAAGCAAATGCATTTATAGTGGAAACTACAGAAAAATCAGGTGAGAAAGAAAATAAGCAACCTGCAATACTGTGGGATATCCCATTCCTGGAGCTCTTCTAAAAGGCAACCACATTGTCTGAGTCTTGACATCTCAAAGTTGGATGGCAGACAACACTGCTTCACCGCGGTCAGTGGGGTGAGAGAATGACAGGAAGCTGAGAAGACACTTTCCAAGGGAATGAAGTTGAGAGAGGTCTTTGTGATCCTGAGCACTGCGGGTCAGCAAGGGATCCTAGTCCTGAGATACTAGTGAGGGCAAGGGACCCAGAATAGAGGTGGGGAGGATCACTGAGGGACTTTGTGCTTTAAGCTGGCTAGCCTTTAGAAAGTAACGTCAGACATTTCTGTCAAACATTCTCTTTCCCCAGTGAGATGCCTGGGGCTCTGCTAAGCTATTGGTCCTGCTTTGCTCAACGAAGACAGTCTGGGTGTGAGATGCTGTTCTGCCTAGGGGACAGAAACCTGGCTGGCTGTGCCACTACTGGGTTCCAAAGAACAGCGTCTGGCCTTTCTTTCTTTCATGATTTTCTTGCTCTTCTGATGGGTTTATGGTATTTACATTATGTGTTTCTCTTCCCCAGGCCTGCCAAAGGTCAGGGGGAAGTGTTTTGCCTGGTAAGGTATCTCCTTAGCCTAGTGAGGATATCTGCTTTCACCAGAATCTTTCTCAGGAGGTGTGTAATTTAAAGGAAATGAGATGCTGTGTTTAAAGCAGGGCCTTCATGAGACCCTCATATTCTGACTTTTGGAGGCCTTACCATACAACATATCAAATATACTAACTGCACCCATATCCCACATTAAATATACTTTTTGGCTTTAAATTTTTTTTGTAAGGGCCTTTATATTGTGCTTTAGAAATTATTTGGCTCTATGTAACTTTCATTTAATTTATGATTGGCTATGAGTTCCCAACAATCACTGTGTATACTTAGGGGAATGCGTGAAGTGAGAAAATTGAATATATAAATTGCATTCGATGTAATGAAATCTTTATGAATATTAAATTTTAACAGTTAATTAAGTTGGCATGTTGGTGCATTTTTGTAGACATTTAATTAAACATTTATTCATTTTAATTTTTATTGTTTTCTTTTGTAGTTTTGGAGCCAACAACTGTTTTTCTACCTGAGGCTTATATATTTTCTAAGCCCCTAAAAAGCTCTTAGCTCTGGGATCACATTGAATTGATGAAATTTTGATGAAACAGTGCTTCTCAAAGACTTTGGCTTCAGGACCCTTTTTAAATTATTGAGGACTCCAAGATTTAAAAATTATTGTGACTTCAAAGATTAAATTTAAAAAATTTTTAAGTGTGGGTTATATTTATCAACATTTGTTATAGTAGAAATTATAACTGCAAAATTTTAATATCACTTATTTAATAGTGAGCTGACTGCATGTTACATAATTAACTTTTTAATGATAAATAACTGTATTTTCCCCCAAAAAATACAGTGAGAACAGCAACATTTTTATAAATCTTTTTAATGTGTGACTTAAGACAGATTCTCATAATCTCCTTGGCATTCAATGTGTTGCCATAGATTGTTTTGGTTGCAGTATAGGAAAAAAATTAGCTTTGTGCAGGTATGTATTTAGTAAAAGGAGGTATGTTTTAATAGCCTTTTTTGGATATTACATCAAAACTTGACTGCAAGTTTCTTAAAAGGTAGTTGTAATATAGAATCTGAAACTATGCAAATGAAATTTTCACACTATATTACCTTAAAATCCACTGGCCATTTTATGCGTTCAATCAATGTTTACCTTGCACGATTTTGCAGTTTGATACAGTGGTCATTTAAAAAATATTGATTCACTGAATTATACAGATCTTCTAAATGTTGATGAAGGATCACATTCTTTAATGCCAGCACAGATCTGATTAGAAAAGTCTTAGTATATTGGGAAGCAAGTGACATATATATTTTCCAAAATTCAAATTTTCACATGAAAGTTCAAATGTTACTATTGGCAACAAACATGGTTAGCTGTTTTCTTTTTCTTCTTCTTTTCTTTTTTAGACAGTGTCTCACTCTGTCACCCAGGCTGGAGTGCAATGGAGTGATCTTGGTTCACTGCAACCTCTGCCTCTCAGGTTCAAGTGATTTTCCTGCCTCAGCCTCCTGAGTAGCTGGGACTATAGGCATGTGCCGCCATACCTGGCTAAATTTTGTATTTTGAGTAGAGACAGGGTTTCACCATATTGATCAGACTGGTCTCGAACTCCTCCTGATCTCGTAATCCACCTGTCTTGGCCTTCCAAAGTGCTGGGATTACAGGTGTGAGCCACTGTGCCCAGCTAAGCTGTTTTCTTTGAAGTAAGAGGCTCACTTAGTTTTGATAATATGTCTGCCAGCTACATGAGTCTGAACACCCATAGTTTCTCTTTTGTTCTTTCAAGTGCAAATGGTGATCTATGAAAACTGAGCTTAGTTCAGATTGAAATTCAACAACTGTGTAGGTGCTTTTTCTTTGAGACAACTATAGTACTTGGACATGCCTTATGAGTTCTTCCTGTTTCCTTGTGCAAAATCTTAAAAAGATGTTCGCGTGCTCAAGGGTTAAAATTTAATAAAATTTAAAATGATCCTGCTTCATCAAAGACATGCTCATATGACTGGCCACATTCTTCTACTGCAAGTGGGTGGCCTTGAAGAACTCAATGACTACGAGTGCAGTTTGGTGCACTGCCTTGATTTGTTCTATGATGCTGGCAGCAATACAATGGAAAAGGCGAACACTGCCTTAGTGTTTTTATGAATATTGTTTCGACCCTGTAGATCTCCTGTAAGGAGAACCTGCTGGGAACCCAGAGAGGCCCATGAACTGCAATTTGAGAACTGCTGGGATACCCAGCCCTACGGCAAGCACATAATAAATGTTCAAGCAACTGCAGCTAAGACCATATTCTGTTTGCCTTTCAAAGCATCATTTTTCTATTTTTAAAACTAGGGTTAATCTTACTCCACAGGGCAATTGTGGAGATTAAATGCAGCTAAGTCAGTAAAATGCTTACCATAGTGCTCAGTATATAATAAATGTGCTATGAAGATTCAGTATTATCATTAATATTAATATTACTAATAAAGAGTTATTTAAAAACTTTTCCTGCAGAGCACCAGTAGGATTGCTTCATATTTCTACTGCTAGTGCTTGACTGCAGTATCTTTCCTATGGAGACTTTTAAAGGCGGTATCTCTTTTCCCTTTTTATCTTCATCCTTCAAGTCAAGGCTGCTGCTGCTGCTGCTTCTGGGGATTTGCTCCTGTGTACTCTGGGAAAAGGGCCCCAGCCAGGAATTCCCACTTGTTTGAGGACCACAGAAAGCTGCAGTCATTTTTTTTCCAGCCTTCAAAATCTAGTCTAGACACTCTGAGGAGGTGAAGGATAAAATTACAGCTTGAAACACTTCACATGCACCAGCAATGCAGCTCCTCCCACACATGTGTGATTCAAGCCCCAAGAGGGCAGTGAAATCTGATGATTCACTTGTCTAGATAAGCTGAAAGTGAAACCCTAGTGGTCCAGGGTCCAGTTGCCTTTACCACATAGCACCCTTTACTTGCAACCAGTTTCTCTATTCGGTTCAGTTGAATTCAAAGCAGCACATGGGCCTTGAGGTCTTACTTGAAGTGTGCCCTCTGTGTACCACACTGCATCGGGTACTGTGCTGGTTATTCTCTGTTGGTTGCCCCAGTCTCATTTCTGCTTTCCTCTGGGCTGTTCAGATGCTGACCTTCATGGATGGCATTTCCAGGCTCTTCTGCTTTCTGGCCTCCAGTTGAAATCCATCTCAGGGAGGGAGGGAGAGAGAAAGAGAGAGACAGACCTTTTATCACCAGCTACATAGAAAATAAATATACTTGCTGCTATGTTCTGAATGTTTGTGTCCTCCCAAAATTTGTATGTTGAAATCCCAAGAAGTAAGGGAAGTTAATTAGGTTATGAGAGTGGAGCCCTCACGAGTGGTATGAGTGCCTTCATAAAAGACACCTTGAGTTAGGTTGTCTCTTTCACCCTAGGAGGATGCAGTGAGAAGGTGCCATTCATGAACCAGGATATGGACCCTCTCCAGTGAATCTGCTAGTGTCTTGATCTTGGATGCCTCAGCCACCAGAATGGTGGGAAATAAATTTCTGTTGTCTATAAGCTACTTAGTTTATGATATTTTGTGATAGCAGCCCAAACAGACAAAATTTGCCAAAAATATAAGAAGAAGGTAACAACAAATCACATAAAAACAAAACAGTATTGCTAAACCCCAGCACAGCAACATTATGGTTAAAGAGCACCTGCCCTCGATATGCTGCCAAGGTTTGAATCCTGGTTCTCTCACTTTCCAGCTGAGTGACCATGAGCAAGTCACATAACTCCTCTATGCCTCAGGGTCTTAATCTTTAAACTAGGAATGAGTCTGTCTACTTCATTGAGTTGTGAGGCTAAGTGAATGAATATGTGTAAATATATATAAAGCACTTATAACACTGCTAACACTGCCAGGAACACAGAAAGCACTGTGTGAATTTAAGTATCTTTTTTTTGTTTTGAGACAGAGTCTCACTCTGTCACCCAGGCAGGAGTGCAGTGGTGTGATCTTGGCTCACTGAAACCTCTGCCTCCCAGGTTTAAATGATTCTCCTGCCTCAGCTTCCCAAATAGCTGAGATTACAGGTGTGAGCCACCACACCTGGCTAATTTTTGTATTTTTAGTGGAGATGGGTTTCACCATGTCGGCCAGGCTGGTCTTGAACTCCTGAACTCGGGTGATCTGCCCACCTTGGCCTCCCAAGTGCTGGGATTACAAGTGTGAGCCACTGCACCCAGTCAAGTAACATTACCTTTTTATGATCATGATGATGACAGTGATGATGGAATTACATGACTCTGGCTCTCAGCTGGAGGGTTATTAGCAAGAGGAGAAAGACATATCAGCTCCTGACTGAGGCTTTCTCCTAGTGTAATCAGTAGAGTTTGGAGAGAACTAACAATAATAACTTCCTTACCATGTGGTTCGGTGTCATTTGTTTCTCTGTTATCATCCAAAATTATTGATATTCCACAAAAATTTGCTTCAGGTCCAACAGTGGAGCACATCCTGCACTTTGGGAAATGCAGGGAAACAATGGTTACATTACAGCAAACAAATTAGCAAGGTGTAAGGGGTGGCACAGAGAAAAAAAACAGCGATACACTCGGGTGGAGAAATGAGAATGAAGCTGTTGGCCAGGTTTATCAGAGTCCAAGTTAGGGCTGGAAAATTGGCAGACAAAGGGGGTTCTTGGGGATTAGAGGAAATAGCTTGTTTGAAGATGGTGAGGGGGATGAGTTAACATGGTAAGGTCAGGAAAGAACAACATTCACAAAGAAATAACTCCCCCCAACAAAGAGACAGTAATGGCTTATGAAGAGCTACCTAGAGAAGCAGTTCTCCAAGTGTGGTTCAGAGATCTGCCTCATCAAGAACTGGGAACCTGTTAGAAATGCAAATTATCAGGCTTTATCCCCAGATTTACTTAATCAGAGACTCTGGAGGCAGATTCCAGCAATCTGGAATTTGGTAAGCCCCCAGGTGATTCTTATGCATGTTAAGAGTTTGAGAACCACTGGCCTAGAGGAGGTTGAGAGAATATCAACAAGTGAGCCTGAGATTTTGTGCACAATAATAAATAGCAAGAGCCATTTACTGAGCACTTTCTGTGCATTGGCTATTGCGCTTATTATTTTACCTGCCCTAGCTTCCATAATCCTCACAACAACCCTGAGAGATACATTATTATGCCCATTTTACAAATGAGAAAATGGAGGCTTATGTTGAAGTTTAATGACCATTTGTTCCCAAGGCAATGGAGCCTAGAGTAATGAGACAGTTAGGTGGTGGAAAGAAAGGCAGAGGACAGACTGGAACAGACTGTTGGAAGATTGTCCACAGCAGCTTTTTCTGGTAGAACTTTATTTCTTTGAGACACAGTTTTGCTCTGTCACCCAGGCTGGAGGGCAGTGGCATGACCTCTGCTCACTGCCTCCTTTGCCTCCTGGGCTCAAGCGATCCTCCCACCACAGCCCTCCAAGTAGCTGGGACCATAGGTGTGCACCACCATGCCTGGCTAATTTTTCAATTTTTGGTAGAGATGGGATTTCGCCATGTTGCCCAGGCTGGTCTCAAACTCCTGAGTGATCTGAGTGATCTGGCCACCTCAGCCTCCCCGAGTGCTGGGATTATAGGCATGAGCCACTGCACCCTGCCTGGTAGAACTTTCTATACTGGTGGTAAAATCATGTATGTATATGGTCTGATATGATGGCTATGAGCTATATGCATATAGTGAGTTGACTAGTGTGACTAGTGTGATGGAGGAACTGAATATTAAATTTTACTTAATTTTAATAAATTTAAATGTAAATAGTCACATGGGGCTGGTGGCTACTGTCTTACACAGGGCAAGTCTAAAGTCATGGAATAAGTAGGTTCAAGGGCAGGACTTGACCTTAGGACTGTCTGACTCACAAGCTACGGTCTTTTCTACTATTGCTCCTAATGTAGAGCCTTTCTTGTCAATTGTCTGAAAAGAACTGGGATCTCTTTCTGGTCAAGTCCCTAGGAAATTACCTCACAGACCCAGAATGGCTCTCTGAGAACCCTTTTCCTTAGCTGATCAGTATGGGTGGAGGGAAGGCGTAGAAAAAAGCCACCACAGGCTGCCCTCAGAATGTTCCCTATGATATGAATGACAGCTGACTGGAGGCTTTCAGAGCAAAGAGAGTGCAGGTTGACCTGGTCCTTCTTTAGCCTCTACTGTGTTCCTGCTGCCCTTTATATCAATATTAGACATTGGATAGACCAGCCAGAGACCCCAGGAGATCCCCTGGAAAAGATTTTTCTAAGCTAAATACCAGAACTTGAGCATGTTTTTTAATTTGCTTGATTCTCCATGGAGCTGATGGAACATTGAAAACTCCTGCTCCCAGGAATTCTTGGCCTCATCAGCCCTATAACTTCTTCTTCAGATCTACCCCCTGCCTTTCTTTCCACCATTCAATGATCTCATTATTTTAGACAAGGGGTTGGCAAACTTTTTTCTATAAAGAGCCAGATAGTATTGTAGGCGTTATGGGCCATGTAAGGTCTCTATTCTATATTGTGAGTATGATGTGTGTGTGTGTTTTTTTTTTAGACAACACTGTAAAAATGTAAAAGCCATTCTTAATGCTCTTGCAGGATTTGGCTTACCAGCTATGATTTGCTCCCATTTTAGGCTCTTTTGCCTTGGAAGCAAATGTTTCCAAGAAACTTCAAGAAACACAAGGATCTTCTAGGTGAGTTTGTAAACCTCAGATTCCTGTGCTCTCAGGACAGGAGATTGTAATTTCGTGGGTTTGGGCTAGGGTGTAGGAATGCACATTTTAACAAACGTAGCTGTTCTCACGCAAGTGGTCCGTAGTCTACCTTTTGAGAAATGCTGTTACAGTTGGAAGGACTCTTAGGCTTATTTAGTGACCACCCCTGCATTTTACAGATTAGGGAATTGAGGTCCAGGGAAGGAAAGTGATTTGTCCTGAGAGTTACTGAGTTAAGGCCACAAAGTATCTGTAGGAAGATCCCACTGCCCAAGGCAGGACAAGGAGATGGAGACAGACTGGATCATTGTTGATTTAGGGAGGGAACAAGCACCCCCTGAAGGTGGTCATACCACTGCATTTTCAACAAAATTTCCATTATGATTTAAGCCAGTTTGAGACAGATTCTCTGTTGCTGGTATGTGAAAGCACCCTAACTGATACAGACCCCTCACGTTACCAGCCTTCTTTAATCCAACTCTTTTGAGAGAACTATCTTTGAAGAAATACTCACAAGGCATCATCCAAATGTTTAATTCTTTAAATGTCAAGGCCTTTGTAATGCACGGGGTAGGTCACACACACCTCCCTGCACCTGAAGGCAGAGTGTATAAGTTGAAAGTGGGCCAGGCCCGGAATTGGGAAATTTGGCTTCTATTCCTGCTTCTATTATCATATAACTGTTTGCAATGGGCAGATTACTTAATTTCTCTGTGACTAGCTTTCTCATTTGGAAAATATGGCGGGGGAGGTAAGAAAAATCCATTTTTAGGCCCCTTTGTCCTAGGTATTATCGTTGCGTTTTAATTGTTGACACTATTTTTCTTGATTTTCATAACTTATTCCTTGCCTGTTTCTCTCGCTCTCTTTCTTTCCAGAAAATAAACACAAAAATAAATGACAGCATTGACTTTGGGCCAGTCTATTCTTTCCTGGAAGAAATTATACCCCCGAAGAGCTCATATATGTTTGCATTTGAATCAACATCCCTCAAAGATTTCTCTAGGGAATGTGAACATTTCCTTCCTGAATGGAGCTAATTGACACAACATAACTTTGTGTCAGGTGGAAACACATTTTCTTTTCATTTGGTAAAAAATAATCAGGCTAGTCAGTTGAAGGGCAACAACAATAAAGAAAGGCACTGGTCCCTTGATTTCGTGGTGCTAGTGGAATAAATTACCTGTGCCCAGCACTCCAGGGAGAGCAGCCACCACATCTTGGCAGATTTTCCTTTTCACTGAGGGAGGGAGGACATTACCTAATTTTGTCTTCAACATGTTGTGACAGGAGTGAAGGAGACCTGAGTAGTTACAACCCACATTCATGTGAAAGCATTCTTGTTTGGGTTTCAATAATGTTTGTTCTTTTTTCTTTTAAACCCTAATGCCTTACACGTTTGAAACATCAGCTTCTAGCTTCACTATAAGAAAATTGAGTAAAGCAAAAACCACAACAACAGAAAGACACACAAAGCAGCAACACAAATCACCCTGTAAGTTCACAACCCAGAGATGACCACAAGTAGTTGTTTTAACTGCTTTGTTTCAACCACTTCTTTTCTAATCACCAAAGCAATATAGGTTCAATGCTTAAGCAAACACTGAAGAGGAAAATTAATCATGGCTAATCCTACAGCCATTGATAGTCACGTGAAGTCTTTGAATAAATACCCCACCCGCTATGGCCTCCCAGCTTGCTGCCTTTCCTCACGTTTTCGTCCTTCTCATACTCCAGGATTTCATGTTCCGTGAACTGAAGGCATTGGGCCCGGCAGAGAGGCACCAGCGTATTTGCTTTAGTACTTTGGAAAGATGCCTCCCTGATGGCTGGACCCCAGGGAGGGTCTGTGCACAGGAAAACCAGCTCCACAGGAACATACAGCCACCATGACTCCCCCTGCCCCTCCCCTCATCAAAATTTAAACAGCGTGTCTGGAACTCTCCCAAAAAAGGTTTTCAAATTGTTGTGGATGCCAGCTGTACTCACAGGCAGCAATATGACCTAAAACGTTGTTTGATTTGCAGAGTTAGTTTCTGATGCCATAATGTCATCTATCACCTTTCTCCCCAAAACAGTTCTCTTTTCCTGGTCTTTCTTTTGCCAGAAACCCCATCATTCCCTCTAACGCCCAGGACCCACATTCTCCGGGCCTTGAAAAAGGCCTGGGTATTTTTGTACCAGGTATGTGATAAAGAGTAGTGGAAGAAACATTCCATTGACTTCGGAGTCAGACCGACTTGGATTTAAATTCTACTCCTACTGCTTACAAGCCTGTGAGCTTGGATGAATCAATTAACCTCATTGAACCTCAGTTTCAGCTTCTATAAAAGGTAACAATAGACATTATGTATTGAGTGTTTACTATATGCATAATACTCTTCTTACTGCTTTATATATATTAACTCATTTAATCCTCATTGCTACCTTATAGGTACCATAATTCTCTTTTTACTGGACAAAGAAATTGGCCCAGAGAGATTAAGCCACTTACTCCAGGTAACACAGCTAAGTGACATTCAAACTCAGGTAGTATGTTTCCAACCATGCCTCTATTTGCACCTCTGTTGAGGGAAGTATTTGCTCCGAAAGGTATAATAAAAGTTGAATGAGAATTTATGTGTAGTATCTAGAGCAGATCCTAACCAATTGATGCACTTCACTTTTCTTTAAAAAATATTGTTAAAAATATTTTTCTTTCTTTCTTAATTTTATCATCCTTGTCCCTCCCTTTTTTTTTTTTTGCGAGAGGATTTCCAAATGCCAATAGTCTATATATCTTCAATGGCCAGGTCACAATAACACAATTGTTTAGTGATGTGGTTTGGCTCTGTGTCCTCATCCGAATCTCATCTTGAATTATACTTCCGTAATTTCCACATATTGTGGGAGGCACCCAGTGGGAGAGAATTGAATCATGGGGGTGGTTTCCCCCATACTGTTCTTTTGGTAGTGAATAAATCTCACGAGATCTGATAGTTTTATAAGGGGTTTTCGCTTTGGCTTTTTTCTCATTTCTCTCTTGCCACTGCCATGTAAGAAGTGCCTTTTGCCTTCCACCATAATTGTGAGGCCTTCCCAGACATGAGGAACTGTGAGTGCATTAAACCTATTTTTCTTCCCAGTCTCTGGTACATCAGCAGCGTGAAAACTGACTAATACATATACTGTGCGTTTACTATGTTTCAGGTACTGTGCTAAATATTTTAAGTGAATGATTTTTACAAATCATCATGATAGCCTTGTGAGTATAACCTGTGGTACCCTCATCCCATGAAAGTCATGATTCTGCTTTGTGTGGTTAGGTAACCCTGCCAAGGTCAAGCAGATGAGTGACAAAGCCAAGATTCAAACTGAGGTTGCTTCATTTCTGAGCCTGAACTCTTAATCATTTTTGCTAAAGATACCATTCTTTGTGGTGTTAATGCCTTTCCTGGGGTGAGGGGTGAAGTTGGACAGAAATAGATAAGATCCTCTTTGAGAGATTATCAAATGGTCATCCAAAGAAGGGCATTGGTATAGACTGCTGTGGTGTCTGGGGGGAAAGGGTGTCATTGCAGGGGCTGGAGTCACTGAGACATTGGCTGGAGCAAAGCGCTCACCTGTGGGCAGTGCATTCTCAGGGTCTTGACATTGTGGGTCCCCTAGCCTTGTGCTTGAATATACCTAGGGAGCTACCCTGATGGACATTGGGAAGAGAAGACTTTCAGATATTTTCTTAGCACAGGGGACCAGAATGTGGGGATTTGGGGTATAGGTGGTGGGATTAGGAAACAGAGGTAGAGGAGTAGGGTTTGGGATGCAAGGTTTTTTTTTTTTTTTTTTTTAGTTACTATAATATTTCCTGTGCCTAGTATAAGGAGTTGGGGGAAAGAATTAAATTTATAAAGCCCCTACTACGTTCCAGATGCTTTCTATACACATTATCTCTTTTGAGCTTTATTACAATTTCTTGAGGTAGGTAGTACAAGGACTAGCTCCATTTTGTAGATGGGAAAACTGAGGCCCAGAAAGCATAGGTTATTTGTTTAGGATCTTGAAGAAATAAAATGGCTGAGCTGAAGTTTGAAATCAGATCCTTGTGATCCCAGATTCCCTCGGGGCCCAGGAATAAAATGATACCAGTATGACTGACCACTAACAAACCTATACCAATGATATATTGATATGTTGCTGTTTAGATGAGAAAAATACTTAGTGACCAGTGCAATCAAAACCACACAGTAAAAGGTCAAGACTGGTCCTCTTGTGGGTAAGAAATGGAATTCTTGATATGTCTACACTGTTTGTTAAAGTTGAGTATATTTGTGGTTTTGTTCCAGAAAATACTGGTTTTTTTTTTTTTTTTAATTGATAGAGCAGAGAAGGTTCTGAATAAATGCTAGCAACTGTTTTTGGGCAGTGAAGCACAGGTAGTACAATGTGGTGACTTGGTTGTGGTTGTTCCCAGTGGAGGGTGTCCAGGTTCTTGGCATCTTGAACAAAGAATTGCACAAAACACACAAACAAAGCAAGGAAAGAATAAAGCAACAAAAGCAGAGACTTATTGAAAATGAAAGTATGCTCCACAGAGTGGGCCAAGCATAGGGGCTCAAGAGCCCCATGACAGAATTTTCTGGGGTTCAAATATGCTCTAGAGCTTTCCATTGGTCACTTGGTGTACACCCTATATAAACGAAGAGGATGAAGTTACAAAGACGTTACAAAGTCAGTGTATGGCCTATGTAAATGGAGAGGATATTTCCTGTCATAGCTGAAGTGTTTCCATTTGATTTAGTTCTAGGAAGTCAGCAGGAATCAGCCTTATGTTCCCTGTCTCCAGACCCTATTCTCCTGCCTCATACTGAGTGACCTCACAGAAAGGCATTTTTTTTTAATTGGAAGTTTCTTTCAATTCAAACACTGCCTGCTTTTAGACGGCTCCTCCTGGAACTATGCCTCAAGATCTCTCCTGATACTTGGATACTTTTCCTCTGACTGGTGATACCTCCATCTCTGATCTCATCCGCAGTCATTTGGGTGCAGGTCAGCCCACAGGATTAAAAAAGTCTGTGGCCAGACCAGTGAGATCAGTGACTTCTATGACCCACCATCCCCTTGAGACAGACAGACCCTGGGCCTCTTCACCCTCCCCTCTCCTTTCCTGGAGAAGCCAGCTCTTTCAGGTTGGGCTGCTTCCTAGAATTTCTTGGTTTACTTCATTCTCAGTGAGGCGGGAGGTGGAAAAGTGGGTAGCTTCCAAGTTCTCCTGGAGAGAGCAAACTCAGGGCCATATCATCCTTTCACCACAGACAACCACTCACGGAATTTTCCCTGATGTCTGTGTGGTTTTCAAGTTTCCCAACCTGTTCACCCTGAGCACTTGGAGTTGGCTTTGAGCTCAGAGAAAATACTCACTATTGCCAGGCCACCAGCTTAGCCCTGGGGAGTGATGACTAAATAAACAAGGGGACCCCTCCCCCAACCTTGTCAGTTTATTTTCACAGATAGGAGTTTCCACTCATGCTGCCCAGGAAGCCCACAGAAAGGACTGTGGGCTGTGGCTGCTGTGGCCATGCATGGCAACTGGAGACTCTTTCCCCTGACCCATTTAAGTCACACTATGATTGATGACCAGAATAGAAGAAAAACAACTGCAGATGGATAGTCAGTGGGGCAAGTGAAAACCAACAGAGCCTGTTCCTGGTGTCTGTCCTTGCCTCATGCTGAGGAGGCACTTGAAGTAGCACAGTGATTAAAAGCATGGGTTATGGAGTCAGAAAAATGTGGGTTCAAACCTCAAGAGCAGCACTTAATGATTGGGAGACTTTGAGTAGACTTGTATCATTCTTCTGAGCCTTAGAACCTTGAGGGTGGTGGGGATAATAATACCTTCCTCTTAGTGTTGTTCTGAGGATTAAATGAGATACTATAGGGTGAGATACTTACAGCAGAGCCTGGCAAATAACCAGTGCCTCACAATTGCAGCTCCATCACAGTTATTTATTGGCTGTGATGATTTTGTGATTATGTGAGATACTCAGCACAGTATCTGGCACAGAGGAAATAATAAATGGTAGCTGTTTCTTAGGATTATGGAATGCCAGGGTTGGAAGGAATCTTGTTTGGAGCCAAATCACTTTTATCTTCTCCTTTTACAGATGAAGATGCTGAGTATCAGAGAGGGCCATGACAGGTCCAGGATTACACTCCTAGCTCTTAGTAGAGAGAGGGCTCACTACGTCCTGCTTCCTGCCATCTCTCCCTTTGAAGAGCAGTCAGACTCCTGCTTTGTTCTTCAAGGTTGGTGGGTCTTACAGGTAGGGTTGCTGGGGGGAAACTTTTTTACAACATAACAGACATGTGTTACATCAATCAGGAGTCATTCTTGCTGAAGGAATCCGGACTGCCAGTTTCATTTGGTTTGGGAGTCGGTAGCATGATAGAAAAACAAAAAAAGCACAACTTGACATCTGCAGAAATGGGTTCAAATTTTACCTGCAACTTATCGATTCTGTGGCCTTGATTCAGCAATTAAATTCCCTAAAACTCAATTTTTTCTTTTGTAAAATGGGGTTATGAACAGTACCTACTTCAAAATGTGTTTGTGAAGATTAAATAAGTTAACATAAAGAATTTAGAAGAGCATCTGGCATATTGTGCTCAATAAGTGTTTATTTATTGCTAAATAAACTGGTAATGTAATTAGCATCAGCAATTAGCTATTACTAATTAGATTAGTATAATATAGTAATAAACTATTTTTTTTCTTTTTTTAAATTTATTTTTTACTGCCCCTCCCTCCGCCAGTAATAAAGTATTACTAAAGATCAGGTTGCAAAGACTTAGTGCTTAGGAACTCATTCCCTGCCCCCAGGCAATTTGGTGCCTCAGGAACAGGGTTGGTGACCTTGGTCACAAGACAAGGGGGGCAGAGCTGCCGCAGATAGAGGGTTAACATGGGAGTTACCAGAATCCAAGGGACAGCAGGGGATTGGTTTGAAATCCTGGTCTGGATTTAGGGTACAGATCTGGAAGTCGGGACTTTCTCTGTGGCTGGTGGCCTTGAGAAACACGTGTTCCATCATTCTTGTTATTTATTTTTTTGTCACTGGAGCAAAGCAGAGGCTTTTCTTGGTTCAATCAGGAGTCATGTGCAAGGACAAGCAGAGAAGCTGAGCAGCTGTCGGGAGAATTCAGGCTGGAGTGGGCTCAGTGCCCAGGCCTTGCAGCCTGAGCTAGGGAGGAGCACATCGACATGTGACATCTGCTGCCCAAGCTCCCCCTGACACCCACCCCTTCCTTGTCCTGCTACTCAGGAGAAGGGAGGAAGCTAGCCTTTCCCACTACCATTGTATACCTGACAGGTTCATTAATCTTAGCTTATCTCCTCCTCATGACCTCTCAAGCTGGTTATCATTTCTTTTTTATGGAAGAGGAAAAGGAAGAGGAAGAGGAGATTCAGAAGTACCCCAGGGCACACATGGGGGCAGAGCCAGCATGCAAACCCAGAGTCTTGGACTGTAAAACTCATGTCCCTTTCACGCACTCGATAGTTCTTGTGGGCCCAGCCAAGATATCACTGGCAGCATCTGATTTATCATGAATCTGTGCAGTGCATGACCAGAGGAGAAAAAATAAACCCAGAGCCAGGCAGCTCCTGGCATTAACGACCTGAAGAAAAGAGAGGCCCAAGCCCAAGCCTCCTTCCTAGTTTGAGTATCTGTCCCTCCCTCCCCCACCACCTCCCCCACTTCATCTTCCTGCCCCTAGTGCCCCGGACCGACCTTTGGCCTGGAGAGGGCAGCCTGTCCCAGTGCCAGCCCAGCATGCTCAGGCCTAATAACAATAGCTGGAAGGGCCTCTTGGAGCAAGTACTTCCTGAAGTGCCCAGAACAGCCACTGTCCTTGTGGCTCAGGAACAATCACAGCTCACGCCAGCTTCCGTGCTCCGTTTCAGAGCCTCCAGCACTCTCAGTGGAGCCCCTGGGCCTGCTGGTGCAGGGTCCAAGCTTTAGGAGAGACAGGTAGACAAGGAGTCCAGGATCCCAGCACTCAGACTGCTCAAATGCCTGGGGTTTAGGAGGACCTCAGGGTTGTGTGCGTGCATGTGTGTGTGTGTGAGTGTGTGTGTGTGTGTGTGTGTGTGTTTTCTCAAAGTAAAGTTGGAAGGAAAATCTGTATAGTCATTCTCCTTTACCCTTCCTGTAAACCAGTGGTCTCATTCTTCATCTTTGTTCTTATGTCATCTTTCTTTGGGCTTTGAAAACAAAGAAGGAGAAAAAGAAAACCACAAGTAAAAATTTAATTCTGGAATAACACTATATACTTGTTCTTCATTCAGCAACATTGAATGAGGCCTGCTCTGTGCTAAGCACTTTGGGGTACATAAAAACTATTCAATATTTATCCACTTGTTTATAAATGTGTATGGTCATTTCACAGTAATGATAGAGCCCCTGCCAAGCTGCAGGCGTTGTAGCTACAGAAATACCTGGGCAGCTTGGACTCTGTCCTGTGCAACTTCAAGTCAAGGGTGGGAGGTGGATAAGAGAACTTATAGTTGAAATACCCAGTTTATGTGCTGAGTGCTGGGAAGGGGAAGCACAGGGTGATGGAGGGGCACACATAGGAGGGGGCAGCCAACCCTGACCAAGAGTCCTGAGGATGGGCAGGAGGGAACCCAAGGGAAGATGAGATTAGGTGGAGTAGGGGAATCCATAGGAAGAGACACTGGCATTTGTGAAGGCTGGAGGAGAAATCAATGCATATTTATTTTGCAAGAAACGTAAAGGAGGTTCATATGACTGGATTGCAAGAGGAACAATACTCTCTAGTTCTTAGAAGTCCAAGCTCTGGATCCAGTCTGCCTGGGTTAGAATCTTCGTTGGCCACTTATTACTGTATGTCCTTGGTGAAGCCATCGATGCTTCTGTAGCTTAGTTCTCTTGTCTGAAAAATGGAGAAGATGAAAATAATAGTACCTATCTCATAGGTTGTGGCGAAGATGAAAATGAGCAAATATGCATGACTTACTAGATCCATAGCTGGCATGCAGTAAGGGCTTTAGAAGTGTCACCTATGATTAGGTGAGGAGTAGGGGACAGGAGGCTTGGACAAGCAAGGAAGTTAATTCCATACTCCTGTAATGCCTGTGGGCCAGGCATTAGTGAACCAAGCAGAATCAGAAAGACCCAGCTTCTGACTGCAGGCAACTTGCAGTATTGACTTGTTAAAAACTTGGATGGGGGATGGTGGGGTGTGGGGAGCAGGAATAAAATTAAAAAAAAAATTTGGACCTTGGAATCAGAGAGACCTGCCTTCTAACCTGTCTTATCTGTGTAGTCATAGGCAGTTTATTTGCCCTCGTTGAGCTTCTTTTCATCTGTAAAGTGGGCATAATGATAGTATATTCAACTGGGGCAAGGATTCGGTGAGACCGTGTGTGTGTGTGTGTGTGTGTGTGTGTGTGTGTGTGTGTCTAGTCTCTATGTATATAAAACACATATAATGTGAAGTGTATATATATATATGTATATATATATATAAACATAGTGCTAGCAAAATAGTAGCTATCATGACAGTCAAGGTAAGAGATGACAGAGAAGTAACCATAATACAGGGAGAATATTTTATAATAACCAGATAGGCCGGGGACGGTGGCTCACGCCTATAATCCCAGCACTTTGGGAGGCCGAGGTGGGTGGATCACGAGGTCAAGAGATCGAGACCATCCTGGCCAACATGGTGAAACCCCGTCTCTACTAAAAATACAAAAATTAGCTGGGCGTGGTGGCGCGTGCCTGTAGTCCCAGCTACTCGGGAGGCTGTGGCAGGAGAATTGCTTGAACCCAGGAAGTGGAGGTTGCAGTGAGCCGAGATCACACCACTACACTCCAGCCTGGCACCTGGTGACAGAGCAAAACTTTGTCTCAAAAAAAAGAAAACCAAACCAGGATGGTGACTCTTTTAGAAACAGTGGCTATAGACTCTCAGTGGCTTCCCATAGCTCTGAAATAAAGATGTGCTTAGCTCACTGGCTTCATCTGTCTTCATTTTCTCTGCTCTTTCTACTTCATCTACCTTGCTTTGTACTACACTGCCTAGGCATTTCTACTCCCCAAACCTACAGATCTCAGGTGAAACATCATTCACTAGCAGAAGCTTTTCTTGACCCCCAGATAGGGTCGAGTTTATGACCCTGGCTACACACTCTCACAGTATCCTTTATTTTGATTATTTTCTGTTGTCCATCTAGACTATCAGCTCCATGAAGTCAGGGATCATATCTTTTTTACTTATTATCGTATCTCCATCAATTATTATGGTCCTCATATTAAGAAACCAATAAATATTTACTAAATACGTAAACACAAATGCAGCCAAGATTGAAATTTTATAAAGGGAGAAGCTGGAACCTGCTTCTGAGGCTCAGGTAAAACTCAGAGAACACAACTTTCCAGGGCCCTCCGCAGACTCTGAGACCCCATTTCTTTGCCTGAACAGCAGTGTAACTGATATGTCACACTGTAATGAACTAGAGGACTGATTAAGAGCTTATGTAAATGTTGAGACTTTTGGCAGCATTCATTTCCCTCTGATTTTGGCATGACTCAAAGCATGGGAATTTTTCAAAGGAGAGAGCTTTCAGAAAATACCCACACCCAACGGTGGAAACCTTAGAAGAACAGAGTACAGAGGAACGTTCCTCAGCGAGGGATTAAGGGACTCTCAGCAGGTTTTCAAAGGCACATGGAGACAAGATGTCAGTGTGAGCTTGTTTCTCGGACAGAATCTGAAATGCTTTTTTAACCAGCAAGTTACCAAGAGGCTTTTAACTCAAGAGGCTAACGTTGTAGGTTTATACATGAATGGATGTTGTGGTGACTTCTTTGTGGTTCATGTGACAGGGAGAACTTCAGGGAGGGGAGATTATGTCTTGCATCAACAGCTAAATTGCTTTTTCTGCCTTTTGGTTAAGTGAGCAGGAGGACAGAGAGCCCTGGATAAGGAATTAGGAGACCCCCAGCTTTTCTTTTTAACCAATCCTGGCCTTCCCTGTGACAAGCAGTGTGACCATGGACAAGATATTAACCATTCTCTGCCTCAGTTCTCTCATCTGCCAATGAGATTGAAAACACCTTGTCAAATTTTTATAAAATTAACTTGTAATGCTGGTAGCTAGAACTTGTTTAGCACTTAATATGTGTCAGCTCCATATGATCTCTGTCAATCTTCATAACCACCCATGAAATAGATTACAACTATTGCCCCTACTTTGCAGAAGAGAAAACTGGGGCACAGACACTCTAAACACCTTGTCCAAGGTCACACAGCTGGTAAGTAGTGGCACTAGGATTTGAACCTAGCTACCTGGCTCTGGAACCAGATTTAATGACTGTGTTCTATGCTACTGATTTTCTAAGTAGAGAGGGCTTGTGTAGGGAAAGGCCTTCAGAAGGATAAAACCTGCTGGCTGGCTGGCTGGGCAGGATCTCAACAGAGAGTCTGGAGAAGGTAGAGTGCCTACCAAGGGGAGGAATTATGTCTCTATGGTAATTGTCCCCTCCGGAAGGTGAGCTCGACCTTTTTATGGCTAGTATGGGGGAATGAGAGTGATTAGACCTTGGGATTGGAGACAGATATGGGCTTGAATTCATGTTTGGTCACTTACTATGTAACTTTAAGGATAAATTACTAATTGGATCTGAGTTTCATAGCTTACCTTAAAGACAGAGCTATCAAGGTTACAGGATGTTGTGTGGATTATGTGAGAACATGTCAGGCATATGATGCTCAACAAGTTTCTTCCCCTTTTTAACATGGTCCCCCCAAAATGAATTTATTTGGTGTCAATCACACCTTGAAACTGGTTTGGGATATGTTTATTCTGTGGGCTGCATTTTACATTGATAGCATTTTTTCAGATGAGGGTAATTGATAGGTTTTTGGGGTTTACCCCCACACTGACATTTGTCTACCAATGGGCGATTTTCTTGTCCTTTGGTATGAGGCACATAGCCATTTCTGATGAGGTTTTAACCTTGTTGAGGATAGGGTCTCAGCCCCATTCCAGTGATGACCTGGAAATGGACAGGAAACATAAGGACGCTGGATTCCATACACTTTTCCTGGGTTCCATTTCTGTGCTGAACCCAGGGGGTTTGGTTGTTCAACCAGGAAGCCAGCTGTCTGGTTGGGTGTGGTCTCAGCTGAGGGAGACTTGAAGACGTGACAAGAACTTCCTATCGAGGAAGTAGGGAGAGTCGGCAAACAAATCCATGCCAGAGTCTATGAGGGATGCTTGGACTCACACTCCAGAGAGTCCAGATGCAAAGTCCCATAAGTTCAGGAGAGATGGGTATTACACAGAAAATCTTGAAAGCTGGATTGCATCTGGAAAGTTCTGGATAAGTCCAGGTAAATAGGTACAATCTGGATTTATGGAAAAGAGAATATATTGTGTGCGAGTGCCAGGTAATTTCAAATTAGGTAGTATATTAGGTATTGAAAGATAGCCAGATAAAACCTAGCAGTCCCTGGAAACACCACACTGGGGCAGACATTCAGGTGAGAGGGTTATGTTATAACAGGAAGAAAAATTGATTTTGGTTCTCAGTCCCTTCTTAGCTCATAATAAGAGCAGTTGCATGCATTGAACACTTGCTATGGGCCACAGACTGTGAGCATGCAATCTCCTTTAATCTCCGCAGCAAGCCTATAATATTAAGACCTATTTCTTCCATCTTATTTTTTTTTCCTTTGAGGCAAGGTCTCGCTCTGTTGAACAGGCTGAGTGCAGTGGTGTGATCATAGCTCACTATAGCCTTGAACTCCTAGGCTCAAGTGATCTTCCTGCCTCAGTCTCCTGAGTATCGGGGACTACAGGAGCATACCACCATACCTGACTGACTTTCAATATTTTAGTAGAGACGAAGTCGCACTATGTTACCTGGGCTGATCTTAAACTCCTGGGCTCAAGTGATTCCCCTGCCTGGGCCTCCCAAAGTGTTGGGATTACAGGCTTGAGCCACTGTGCCCAGCCAGATTTTCTTTTATTGGACAGAAAAGTATAAGACTTGGTCCATATCCAAAAGGTATTGATATTATCATGACCACAGAATGATAGAATATCAGAAACATCCCTCTGGTCAGTCCAGTCCTCATCTTCTCTACCAACTTTAGGCCAAGTCTAGGGGCCTGAAGGCCAGTTTTGGGATTAGGTCAGTTGCAGAAGGCTGTAGAAGGTGGTCCTTCTACTCATTCACTCACTCTATGTTACTTGAGGTGCCCACTATATGTCAGAGAATGTTCTTTTTTTTTTTTTTTTTTGAGACAGAGTTTCACTCTTGTTGCCCAGGCTGGAGTGCAATGCACGATCTCAGCTCACTGCAACCTCTGCCTCCCAGGTTCAAGTGATTCTCCTGCCTCAGTCTCTTGAGTAGCTGGGATTACAGGCATGCACCACCACTCCTGGCTAATTTTGTATTTTTAGTAGAGACAGGGTTTCTCCATGTTGGCCAGGCTGGTCTCAAACTCCCGACCTCAGGTGATCTGCCCATCTTGGCCTCCCAAAGTCCTGGGATTACAGGCATGAGCCACCGTGCCTGGCCTCAGAGAATGTTCTTGACATAGGTGACATGAGATAGACCCTGCTCTCACAGACCTTGCAATCACAGGAATGACCAAATTACCAGTATAAGCTCTTTTGTTAAGGAAGTAGAAGGTGTTACAGGGACTCATAAATGGAGCACTAGTTAAATAAATCAGAGGAGACTTCCTGAAAGAAGTAACAACTAAACTATGTTCATACTTGTAAGGAGTTGATAAGGAGTAAAATTTTGCATGAATGGTGCCATCAAGCCTTAAGATTCTCCTTACTCCAAAGGGGATAGTCATATTCACTGTATATACTGGCATAAAGCAAAATTTTAAAACAAAAATGAAAAAGTATATATATAAATACTTTTCACACTCTGCTATATGTATGTGTGTATATATATTATACATACATATATATACACATATATATAGCAGAGTGTGAAATATATATATTATACACACATATATATAGCAGAGCTCTCTCTATATAGCAGAGCTCTCTCTCTCTCTCTCTCTCTCTCTCTCTATATATATATATATATGTATATGTATATGTATATGGCAGAGCTCTTCTCTTCCATCTCTGTCACCCTCAGCACTGTGCAAACCCACCTGGGTGTTTGTTCAGTTCTTTGAACGCTAACTGACACTGGCAAACAAGAGGGCATTAAACGAGGAGGTCATGGCTGGGTGCACTGTCTCACACCTGTAATCCCAGCATTTTGGGAGGCTGAGGAGGATGGATCACCTGAGGTCAGGAGTTCAAGACTAGCCTGGCCAACATGGCGAAACCCCATCTCTATTAAAAATACAAAAATTAGCCAGGCGTGGTGGTGGGCTACTTGGGAGGCCAAGGCAGGAGAATCACTTGAGCATAGGACTTGGAGGTTGCAGTGAGCTGAGATGGTACCACTGCACTCCAGTCTGGGCAACAAGAGCAAAACTCTGTCTAAAAAAAAAAAGGAGGTCACCAAGAAGTGGAGAGATTTGAACCCCTGTAATGCAAGAAAAAGGTTGTATTTTGAAGAGTACACAGTGAGGAAGAGGCATACCCAGGGGCACCCTTGCTTCTTGTCTGGGCTACAGTAGGCCTCCATCCTCCTTCTCTTTACACACACTCCAGATGGAATGCCCTAAATGATGACTCAGAGTCATTAATAACACGACCACTTGTGCAGCCCGAAGATTAGACAGCCAAAAGCCAAGAGTCTGTTGGGTTGAAGTGGCTCTGGGTGGGAAGCATTCTCCCCAGAGACTGGGGCAGGGTATGACTTGCCAGGGGAGGGTTTGAAGAATGTTTAGACTGTGACTCATGAAGGTCTTAGATGAATAAATAGCTCTCTTTCTGCTGTGACTGTTGACAGGGCTGGTGACAGCTTACCTTTGCGGTTGCCAAGGAGACTCTCACTCTGATTATTGACAAGTTCAATTTTTCTAACCAGCTGGGGTCTCCAGAGAGACCACCATGAATAAAGGCCTGGCCAAATACAAAGGGCAATGAAGCAATAAATGATATTTGAAGGTATGAAATCTGAAGTGCAATCATCTCCTCCCAGCTCAGGAAGAGTCATCATTGGGAAGGAAAGATTAAAGCAAGAATATTTTCTGTTTTCTGGATTGGGAAAACAATATCTTGTGTTTTAGTGTGGCTAGTTGGCCACTTTATTAATAGCCTCAGAGCTTTAGAATGCTGGTGAGAAGAAAGGTAGTCCTCTTTCTGGAAACACCTATATAATTTAAGATGTATTTGGCTATAAGTAATAAAACCCTGACTGATAGTGGCTCACGCCATATCAGTTTGATTATCTCACATAACAGGAAGTCTGGAGGAAAGTAATCTAAAGTTCCATAGTATTAGACAGGAATTTTTTCTTTTTTTCATTTTTTTGAGACTGAGTTTTGCAGTCTGTGCAATGGAGCAGTCTCGGCTCACTGCAACTTCTGCCTCTCGAGTTCAAGCAATTCTTCTGCCTCAGCCTCCCAAGTAGCTAGGATTACAGGCATGCACCACCATACCTGGCTAGTTTTGTAATTTTAGTAGAGACAGGGTTTCACCATGTTGGTCAGGCTGGTCTTGAACTCCTGACCTCAGGTTATCCACCTTCTTGGTCTCTCAAAGTGCTAGGATTACAGGTGTGAGCCACCGTGCTCAGCCAAGAGATACTTTTTTCATCTCCATATTTATGTAGGTTATTGATTATTCTTCTGTTGCCTCATGGCTTTCAAGGTGGCTGCCAGGTCTCCATGTATCACAACAGTATTCAAAAGTAGAAAGGTAGCAAGGAGTGGGAGTGTGGAGTGGCAAAGGATCGTTTTGTTGGAATGGCTATGTCATTTTATCAGTGAGGAAACAAAAGTATCCCAGAAGCCCTCCCAACTGATTCACTCTTATATCTAAATGACCAGAATATTATTGACCCGAATTGGGTCCTATGACTGCCTTTAGATGCAAGGGAGCCTGGAAAAGTGAGTGTCTGGCAAATATTTATGAAATAGTCATGACTGACTTAGGTCAATCATGATTTAACCCTTACCAACCCAGGGCTGGAACTTTTCTGTCTTGAATAAAACTAATGTTTTGTTGGTAAGGAAGAAGGCTGCTAGGGACAGGGACAGTTTCTACCACATGCCTTTGGAAGGCTAGTCCAACATTATACTATGACAACACATCATTAGTACAAAAGAAAAAACTAGAAATAAAGGTGTGAATTTACAGGATTTTCAAGGTGCGAAGGTCTTTGAGAATGTCTTTGGACACTGATTACAGAGAAAAATAACAAGTCACTTAACACACCCATTGTACTCACCCTTTAAGGTGCAAGCCAACTTTGCCTGCCTGTGAATCTTCCTATCCCTTCCAGGTGGAGCTATCTCGTTCCTCCTCCTTGGTCCCATTGCATTTTTCACGCACTTTGATTAAACAAATCACCAGCCTGAATTCAGAATCAACAGGTATTTATTGCATCCCTATTCTGTCCTGGCCCTATGCTTGGCATCTCTCTGTCAGTTTAGAGTAGACCTTCCATGACTTCCCCTAGTCATCAGGTAATGGGCATTTAGGGATGGTAAACTCAAGTGAATCTTAAACTTAACTCACAAGGCGCTTTGTACCCACCCTGGCTTACTTCTCTTATCTCAACTATTCTGACCACCATCTCTTTAAACCCTGTGTTTCATCTGTTCTCTTGACTCATGGAAGCTGTCCATTTCTTCTCCCTTTCACTGCTATTCCTACTACACAAAATGCTATTCTTTCCCTCTATCTATGCCTGGTCAATTTTCACTCATCCTTCAAGCCTCATCTTAGATATCATTCCTGGAAAGCCTTTCCTGATCCCCAGGAATGAGCTAGGTGGCCTTTGTCTATGATCTGTCCTGCCAGCTTAGTCTGCTTGCATTGGCATCAAAGAATACCCAAGGCTGGGTAATTTATTTTATTTTATTTTATTTATTTTTTGAGAGAGAGTCTTGCTCAGTTGCCCAGCCTGGAGTGCAATGGTGTGATCTGGGCTCACTGCAACCTCTGCCTACTGAGTTCAAGTGATTCTCCTACCTCAGCCTCCCAAGTAGCTGGGATTACAGGCACCCACCATCATGCTCAGCTAATTTTTTTGTATTTTTATAGAGATGGGGTTGCACAATGTTGGCCAGGCTGGGCTCGAACTCCTGACCTCAAGTGATCTGCCTGCCTCGGCCACCCAAAGTGCTGGGATTACAGGAGTGAGCCACCACGCCTGGCTAAGGCTGGACAATTTATAAAGAAAAGAGGTTTATTTGGCTTATGGCTCTGCAGGCTGTAAAAGAAGCATGGCACAGGCATCTGCTTCTGGTGAGGGCTTAAGGGAGCTTCCAATCATGGAGAAAAGGGAAGGGAAGATGGCTGTGCAGAGAAACAAGTAAGAGAGAGGGGTGAGAGGAACCAGGCTCTTTTTTAGAAACCAGCTCTTATGGGAATGAATAAAGCAAGATCTCACTTATTACCATGAGGAGGCAATCAAACCATTGAGAGGGATCTGCTCCCATGACCCAAACAAACAAACACTTCCCATTAGACCCCACCTCCAACATTGGGGATCACATTTCGGCGTAAGGGTTGGAGAGGTCAAACAAACCATAGTACCTGCCCCGCATATCATAATTCTTGTCACTGTAATGTAAGTGCCTGAGTTTCCCAGTGGTGGGACCAAGGTGCATTCATCCCTTCATTGCCAATGCATGGTACAGTGTCTGATCCATCCTGGGGGATATTTGTTGAATGACTGAATGACTAAGCTTTTCATCAAATATTTAGTGCCAGATTATGTGTCAGAGCCCAAAGTTGTAGCCCTGGCTCAGAGGAGGAGGTTTTGAGCACTCAGTAGGGCTGCAGTTGAGTAAACACTGGGCTTGTTGCTCTGTCATGGCGTGACTACAGAAAAAGCACATTCTATCTCTGGGCATGAGGATTGTTCTTCTGGGGAAAAAAAAGAGAGAGTTAGTTTTCAATTTTTTTTTTTAAGCAGGAAGAGTCCCCTTTGTTTTCTTTCCCAACTAAACAATCGCACTGAAAACCAATCTCAGAAACATGGTGGAGATGATTTGCCTGACACAGGGGTATACTAAGTTGCTATTTCTGTCATAAAAAATTACCACAAATTAAGTAGTTTAAAACAACACACAATTGGGCCGGGTGTAGTGGTTCATGCCTGTAATCCTAGCACTTTGGGAGGCTGAGGCACGCAGATCACTTGAGGCCAGAAGTTTGAGACAATCCTGGCCAACATGACCAGCCTTAGGTGGACATGGTGGCACATGCCTGTGTTCCCAGCTGCTTGGGAGGCTGAGGTATGAGAATTCCTTGAACCCAGGAGGGAGAAGTAGCAGTGAGCCAAGATTGTGCTAGTGCACTCCAGCCTGGGCAACAGAGTGAGACTTGTCTTAAAACAAAACACAATTATCATCTTATAGTTCAATAGGTTAGAAGTCAGATGGGTCTCACTGGGCTAAAATCAAGATGTTGGCAGGGCTGAATTCCTTTCTGGATGTTCTGTGGTAGCATCCTTTTTTTTTTTTTCTTTTTGCCTTTTCCAGTTTCTAGAAACTACAGTTTTGGGGCTCCTAGCCCCATCCTCCATCATCAAAATCAGCAACATTGCATTTCTCTGATTATTCTTCCATAATCACAGCTCCTTCTGACCACAGCTGGGAAAGGTTCTTTATTTTCAGGGTCCTGTGTAATTAGATTGGGCCCACTTGGATAATCGTAGATAATCTCCCTGTCTCAAGGTCCTGAACTTAGCCATATCTGCAAAGTTCTTTTGGCATGTAAGGTAACATATCACAGGTTCTAGAGGTTAGAACACGGACATCTTTGGGAAGCCGTTATTCCGTCTACCACAGGGAGAAAGAAAAGTAAGATGGGTAGGAGCCTTTCTCTCCGACGTTCCCTTCTTGGACAGCCCTTGTGCCCTCAGTGGTCCTAGGAGCCCTAGAGCAGAGTTAAGACCTCACTGGTCTCTAAGATACATTGTGGCTCTAATGAAAGGGCCAAATAGCTATAGGACCTTGGAATGTTATTTATCCCTCTGTCTTTTTGTTTGAGTTCCTGTAAAGCAGGGATAGTCTATCTAGCTGATAGGGTTGTGCTGAGGTTACAGGAAACAATCTATGTGAAATACTTAACCCAGTGCATGGCACATAGTAAACATTCAGGAAATGCTAGGTATTTTCACTATTAGGTGCCCTAAGGTCCTTTTCCATTCAAATACCTGGCTCTATCATCCTAATTTAAAACAAAGCTGCAACAGATGGAATGAGAATTGCTTTTCCTGGGTCATTTAGCCATTACAATAAACTTTTTTGGAAGTTTCACTTATTTCACCTAAAAAAGCACATTTTTGTGCTTGTAGGGCAAAAACTTTTTTTTGTTCTTTTAAGCATCTGGAAAAAAATGGAAAATATGGTGGGTACCAATGAGAACCAAGACGCTGGGTGATAGCAGAGTTCTGCTTTCACCAGAAGGCAGTGAGCAGGACCTGGTGTTTATTTAGGAACATATAAAGAGAGCTGAGGCTACAGCTGGGAGACAGTTTATGAAACACAAACACTAGGGAAGTTTACCAAATACTAGGCTTGAATTTTATAGCGTCTGGAAGAAGCACTATATTCCAGATGACAACAAAAATCTGGCCTTCTAAGGGTAAATAGTCCCTCATGTCACTTTTGAAAACAGGAATGTTCATGGGAGGGGCCCATTCCTGTTTGAGAGATGCGGTTCTTTCTCCTTCTCCAAAGCCTCTTGGGGGCGTTGTTGAGCTGGAACCATCCAGAGCCAGGAGTGTCAATATCCTGAAGTGTATACTCATCCTTTCTATTCGATCATACCACTTGGGGGATTCTCCCCTCATAGGGACACTCCAAATGTGGAAGAAATTTTATGCACAAAAATGCTTAGTGCAGCTTTATTAGTAATAGCTCTAGATGGAAGTCACCTCAAATTGTCTGGTATTGGAAGGTCTTGGCAAATTATGGCATGTCTTGATAATGAAATAGAAAGCGGCCAATGCTTACAAGGAGCCTTGAATAACAAAAGAAACTGCCAATAGCACAATAACTGACAAAATAGATACAGGATACACATTTGTATATTTAGTCTAGTTTCTGTGTTGTTAGGAAATATATCAGAACGTTATCTGTGGTTGTTCTCGGGTGTTTGGAGTAAAAGAAAGGTTCCCCTCACCCTTCTTATTACTGTCTTCCTCTGTTTTCCGTTTTTTACAACTGAATGAATAACCTAGTATGTAAACACCTTGAGTATGGAGCCTGGCTGCCCGCGTTTGAACCCTGCCCCCTACTGGCTGGTTGCTGAAACCTGTCTGAATCTCTGTTCTCTTTTGTCATGTGGAGGTAATAATCATTCCTACCTTGCAAGATGGATGTGAGCATGGAAGAGATAATCCAAGTGAAGGGCTTGACACAGCACTTTGCAGAGTAAGTGCTCACGAGATGCCAGCTGGTATTGTATTGCTATGTTCGGATTTCAAAACTGTTTCCCTAGCCGGGTGCGGTGGCTCACACCTGTAATCCTAGCACTTTGGGAGGCCGAGGTGGGTGGGTCACCTGAGGTCAGGAGTTCAAGACCAGCCTGGCCATCATGGGGAAACCCCATCTTTTTAAAAAAAATGTTTCCCACAGATCTGAAAATCTTAGAGATGGGGCTGGGTGCTGTGGCTCACGCCTGTAATCCCAGCATTTTGGGAGGCTGAGGCGGGCAGATCACTTGAGGTCAGGAGTTCAGAATCATCCTGGCCAACATGGTGAAACCCTGTCTCTACTAAAGATATTAAACAAATTAGCCAGGCATGGTGGCGGGCACCTGTAATCCCAACTACTCGGGAGGCTGAGGCAGGAGAATCGCTCGAACCAGGGTTTCAGTGAGCTGAGTTGCTCCTTTGTGTTCCAGCCTAGGCGGCAAGAGCAAAATTCTGTCTCAAAGAAAAAAAATAAAGTCTTAGAGATTGAAGGCATCTCAAATAGTCTGCTATTAGAGGAAGGACTTGGTAAATTATGGCACATCTTGATAATGGAATGGAAGGAAGGCAGCCAATGCTTACAGAGAGCCTTGAATAGCAAAAGAAACTGCTACTCTCCTACCTTAGTCAGTGAAAGACTTACCCCAAAGGTTTATCAAACAAATTTTCCTTTTCCTAGTTCTTAATCACCTATGGTATTTTGGAGAGCATCTACATAGAGGAGAGGCTTTAGCAGCTAAAGGCCTTCTGAATGAGAATACTCAATTTTTCTCTTGGGAGAAAAAGCTCTAAGACTGCAGCTGTCTCTTCAGTTGCTGACAATCCCTGCTCTTCTACCTTCTCTAAGCATCAGCTCCCATTCCTCCCACTTTGGGAGTTCTCCCTAGATGATCATCTGTATATTCACCAACTTCGTATCTGTTTGGCTGCACATAAAGAAAAGCTGACTAGAGCTGTGTAAAGGAGTGTTTAGTCATTTATTGCTGCATAACAAATTGTCACAAACGTCATGGCTTAAAGCCATCTGTGGATGAAGAGTCCAGGCATGGTTTGATTGGGTCATCTGCTCAGGATCTCACTGGCTGTTATGAATGTGTCAGGTGGGCTGCATGGAGGCTTGTCTTGGGAAGAATCCACTTCCAAGTTCATTCACATGGTTGGCATATTTCTTTGCCACTGTGGGACTAAGTGCCCTGGCTTCTTGCTGACTGGAGGCCAATTTCAGCTTCTAAAGGCCACTCACACTTCCTAGAGGCCACTTGCTTTCCCAACAAGGCTGCTTACTTCATCAAGTCGGCACAGAGAATCTCTAGAGTAAGCCAGCTAAGGGAAAGCTTTGCACAGCATAACATAAGTCACATTCCATCCCCTCTGCCACACTGGTTAGAAAGCAAGTCACAGGCCCTACCCATATTCAAGGGGAGTGGAACACATACAGACATGACCACCAGCAGGTGGGGATCATGGGGGCTGCTTCAGAGTGTCCAGCACCACAAGGAAGGGTTTGTTTTTTCATAGTGACAAGGAGCCAAGTACAGGCAGATGGGGGTGAGGGAACGTGTCCAAGGTGCTATCCATATTTCAGGCTCTTCTGTGTGTTTTGCCATTTTTTACTCTTTGTCTTTCTTTCTCCCCTCCCTCCCTCCCTCCCTTCTTTCCTTCCTTCCTTCCTTCCTTCCTTCCTTCCTTCCTTCCTTCCTTCCTTCCTTCCTTCCTTCCTTCCTTCCTTCACTCTTGTTGCCCAGGCTGGAGTGCAGTGGCACGGTCTCAAATCACTGCAACCTCTGCTTCCCCAGTTCAAGTGATTCTCCTGTCTCAGCCTCCCAAGTAGCTGGGATTACAGGCACTTACCACCACACCTGGCTAATTATTGTTCTTTTAGTAGAGACAGGGTTTCTCCGTGTTGGCCAGGCTGGTCTCAAACTCCTGACTTCACCTGCCTTGGCCTCCCAAAGTGCTGGGATTACAGACATGAGCCACCATGCCCGGCCCAGCCTTTTGATCATAAGATGGTTCCTGTAAGCTTCACATCATCCTCTTTCAAAGAGCTTCAAACAATAGATTCCTAGAAGCCCTACCCAGATGTCCTCATTCAAAGAGCTTAAACAATAGATTCCTGGAAGCCCTACCCAGACACATGGCCCATTGGCTCTCGCATTTGTTTCACTGGGACATTTCTACCGCAAAGGCCGTTGGGAAACACAGTTAATAAACAACATCCACTGTGACCCCAACAAAAATGGCAAAGTTAACTGGCATGTGTCTTTTGACCTTTAATACATGGGCACATGGGTTAACACTTCCACTGAGGTCTGGCCTATGAGTAAGTTACAAAACTTGAATGAGAAAATGCATAAAAAATCATTTGCACAGTGCCTGGCACAAGACATCTTCTCAATCAATGTTGCCTCTTTTCATCATTCCCTACCCCACACCACAACTCTGACGCCTTTTTTTTTTCTGTATTGCCCCTGCCTCTGGGTTTAAATGCTCCAAACACAGCAGCACCTCCAGAGTTAAGCACCCTGTCAGGCAGACAAGTCTGTATTTATGAAGGAGGAATGTAATAGCCCCAGCTGGAACCCTGCCAGGGGACTAGCAACTGCAACACCCTTATTTGCTCTGGGGAGGAGCAGCTTGGAAACTTTTTATGAGATTCCAGAAGCAGCAAGGTCATCAGTTTTATGGCCATCCCACTTCATTCGTAAATACGGCCTTTGAATGATAATGTTTAAGCTCCTTGACACAAACAAGGCTGGTGTTAGATCTGTTGGAATGGGAGACAATAAAATAAAATATATTCTGTTCCATGTGACTGCAATGCGTTCTGAGTAATTTTAGACCCCAACAAACAACAACAAACCAGTTGTACATTCAGAGAGCTTGCTTTTTAGATCGCCTCACCATAAAGGCCCTGTGTATGTCTGAGGCAGGTAATCTGATTTGTCAGGTCACAAGAGAAGCAACACGTGTTTACTATCACACTCATTTTCCAGCCAGCTGCAAGTGTCTGGAGGAAAGCTCTTGGTCAGGCTTGTTTGCTGTGATAAAGTCAAGGCCAAGGAGGAGGGCTGCCTGCTCACCAGGCTCCATGTGTTCTTGTAAATAAGAACCACCCTCTCCAGTGTCACCTGGGCCTCTTTCTCTAATTGCTCACTGGACCGTGGCTTTTATTGTAGTTGAATATTTACTAGGCTGAGCCCAGGAAACAGTCAGCTTCCATTGTCTGGCTGACTGCCATGGTCTGCTCTGAATTGCAGTTGGCCGTGGGTACAAGGTCACCCCATTTTGGGGTTTCTTTATTTTGGGCCAGCCACATGGCAGCAAAGACAGGGCCAGCCACATGGCAGCAAAGACAGAGCGAGCCTGTGTGTGTGTGTGTGTGTGTGTGTGTGTGTGTGTGTGTGTGTGGACTGAGAGGCAGTATGGGCAGAGGAGGCAGGAAGTGGTAGAGAAGCAGAAAGGCACTTCATAAATGAATGAAATTCTCCTTTACAGGCACAATTCCTGATACCAAATACACTTTTGATGAACGTTTGTTGAATGAACAAATGAGTAATTCTATTCCTTTAACCAACACTTACTGAATGCCTACTATTTGCCAGGTGCCTAAAGTCTGATGATAATGCAGAACTTTACAAACAAGATTTGTATTCTCCTGGAAAATGAATTCTGGTTGGGTATGAAGAGGATCAACAAACAAATGAGCAAGATGTAATTGACAGTGACAAATGCCCTATGAAGAACAGGAGTCAGGGTGTGGAGGTGGAGGGGGCTGGGGATGAAGAGCTACTTTAGATAGGAGATCTTCCTGAGAGGTGATATTTGAGCTAAGACTTGAATGATGAGAGGGCACTAGTCATGAGATCTCTGGGAAGGTGTGTTTCTGGCAGAGAGAGAACACATTTCTAGAAGGTGTAAGGAAGGCCAAAGCTACAAGAGACCAGAAACTATAGCTTATACGCTTCAGCTGAAGAGGGTGTTCATCTTTCCTTTAGAACCTGGGCAAAGATTAGGAAATGGAAAAAAAAGCTATAAGGAGTAGGAGTGGGAGTTAAGGAGTGGTGTTGGAAACGAGATTTAATGGGAAGTCTGTTTTCTGAACAGGTGGACTTCTGCCTTTGCAATGAATTCCTGGCAGCTAGACTCTATCCCCAATGCAGGCAAATTGAAAGGCTATTCTCTAAAGAAATTGGATGGCCCTAGACAAATGACTTCTCTGTTGAGGAACTTAGGGGATTCCCCCCGCCTGATCATCCTACAGGGAAGCCTGCTAGTCAGTCCAAGGCTCACTGGGGTACACAGAGTTCCCAAGCAGTCATTTATTCTTTGTAAATAATGACAATTAAGCTTCACTAGACAGATGAACAACACTTTCTATAAAATTGAATGAATAATGTTTCCACTTAGTAGACTGCTGACCTGTGAAAGTCTTGCTTAGGGCCTATCAGAGTTAGAGGGACCTTGGAAGTCAGAGAGGTCATTTGGTTTTGAGCTGCACAGAGCCCTAAAGCTTTCAAAGTTAGGCTTTTAACATTATCTAGAAATGCACATATAACATTGAAAGAGGAAGATGTTCAGTATACATAGTTAAACCCATATGCCATTACTGAAAATAATACCTACAGTATACTGTGAATTAACATATTGCATAAATCCTAAATTAACCTTTGAATAGCATAAGTACATTGCATTGTATTTTTGAACATTAGAAGTATACCTTTGTGAAATATAAACATTTAGCGCTTATCATAATTTCAAAAACTATTTTGGCTGTATATATTTTGTAATTTGCTACGAACCTCAAGGAATAGAAGTAGTCTGCCTGCATACCTGAATCATCTGGATTGAATCCCAAAGTGTCATTATACGTTTGCAACAGTTTCTTAGATGATTTTCTCTTACATATGATCAGTACCACTGGCATGCAAATTTGTCTAATTTATCTTTCAGAAGTTCTTATATCTGAGGTTATGGGAACCCTTTATAATGGACAGAACTAACAACTTAGACAATGTTGTCAGCGTACTCAGGAGAGAGCATTGGGCCTCCCTCAGCACCTTCTTGGAGTCTTTTCTGTATGGTAAGAGAAGTCCTAGGTAATAAAGATGTAGAATTAAAACCACATTAAAATATAGGAAGTGAGAAGTGTAGGAGGGTCAGAAAGATCATGAATGGAAGAATAGTGTATGTCCTGAGAAGCTCTGACTCTTAAATTCAATGCCAGCTTTATGCTGAATGCCTTCTGTACATATTTCCAAATGGACTTTTGCAGGCTTCCCATCATTATTGCCAGTCAGTTAAAATTCTACCATTTGTCAAGGTGCATCTAAATGCCCTATTTTCTGTGAAGCTTTTCTTGGACGCCTGGCTGGAAGTAATCACTCATTTTCACACGTTCTCATGGTGCATTCATCATATTCTCTCTCTCTCTCTCTCTCATCTATCTATCTTCTATCTATCCATATATTTAAATGCCTATTCAGTGCTTCACTCTCTGCTAGGCACTAATATCTGTACAGTGCTTTGTGGCTCACAAGTGACTTTCGTGTGAGTTTTCTCACTTAATTCTCAGCAATTCTGTAACTCTCAGCACCTAAGAGACACAGAGCCCAGAGACAAGATGCCCTAAGCAGGTTGACTTCATAAATTGTGGCTACAAGTCAGACAAAGTTATGTGAGATATCCAAAAATCAGTAGCCAAAGAATGCAGAATTCCATTAAGCACAAAGGTCTTTAGAGTTAGACTGAAAAGACATTCACATATCTTTAGATTCTATTGCATTCAAAAGACTATAACATAAGATAGAAGAGACATACAGAAATCTTAGAAGCCAAAGAAAATATGTAATTTAATCAAGATATTGAGCTGGCCTGGAGTTCCAGATATCTGTGAATAGATGGCTGAATCGGGGGTTGTGTATAACTTGAGTCCTGTGATGAGACCGTGACTCCTTTGAAGTTATAAAACCATTGATATAACCACTAAAAATAGAGTTCAGTTGTCACATTAAGGCTACCAAAATCTCTGATAATTGCAATTCCTCACACTTCTTTGGATGATTTGATAGTTTTCTTGTTTTTGTAAAAGCCATCACCAGGAAGTCTGAATCTCTGAATCTTATGTCTAGCCAAACAGATCTTTGAAAGGTAATTTCAGTTAACAAGGTGACATTTGTGTTTCTCACTGGGTGTCTTTAATTTCCTGGAAATCCTAAATTATATATACAAATGTTTAAAATAATTCAAATCATATAAATATTTTTGTATTAAGAGTCAGACTGTATTTGGAATTTCTACATACTTGTAATATTTAAGATAAGTCAATATTTATGTTATTCTAATTTAAAATGTATATTAACAAATTATTGATATACAACTTTAAATGGAAGTTCATATCAATCATATTTATAAGCATAATTTATTAGATTAAATATTTGGGAACATTCACTGATCAGACAATTGGGACCCTGAAAGTGAAATTGAATTTCTAAATGTAGTTTAGACTATTTGAAGGAATGTAGTTACCTAAGTTTGCAAATATAATCAAGTATTGGTTAAAGACTCTTTAAAAGTGACTAAAGAAGGTGACATTAAAATTTGCTCCACTTGTAAATGGGAAAATAAAGATTCATAAGTTGAATGTGAAACCCAAAGAGAAAATATGTTTTAAAATGTATAACTTTAATAAATTGACTATTAAAATTCAGGATAAACTCCTCATTGGTCTTTTCAATGCACAAAACTTGTGCGTTGAAACTCTCAGGGCATCAAAATAACCTATATTCAAAGAGGTGTCCTCCCAAGGTCACATGGCTCATAAGTGGCACAGTCATAACTTGAGCTCAGAGTCCAGGCCCTGTATCTTTTGGTTGAACCTTGCTGCCCTCTTGGCTGCATTTTCAATACCACCTGTATAGCACCTGTAATATTTTGCCTTTGATTTTGGGTTATTTATCTGTGTCTACTTGCCTTTTCCCAGCTGCCAACACTAAGGTCAGACATGGGGTGGAGGTGGGGGGAACTCAATAAATATGTCAGATTCAAATGGTTGTAACCCACAAATGGCCTCTGAGAAAGGGTATCTGAATGGTGTGGGGAATAGATAGAGAATGTTATCTTTCTGTGATACTGTTTAGCTTTAACAGGGTCTGAGTCTGCAGCCTTGGACTCCAGAGATCCATGCTCTGATGAAGTGAATGTAAACTAGCCCTGTGCTGCTTGCCTTGTGTAGGATTTAATTCCATGGATAACCTTCTTACTGCTCTCAGGATAAAGAATAAAATCCTTCCTGTGCTCAGGGAGACCAGTATTGTCTAGCCCCTGCCCATCTCTCTAGATTCTTATTCCACCTGCTCTGAGTACCCTGGCCTTCATTTATTTCCTTGAACAAACCGAGATTTTCCCTAGATGCAGGCAGGTCTCCATATTAGGCACTGTTAGAGCTCTCTAAACCTCCTCTCCTTCACAGCACTTGCTAGAGGTTGTAATTATCCATTTTCATTTGTAGTTTTTTTTTTTTTTAATTGAGTTTCGCTCGTTACCCAGGCTGGAGTGCAATGGCGCGATATCAGCTCACCGCAACCTCCGCCTCCTGGGTTCAGGCAATTCTCCTGCCTCAGCCTCCTGAGTACCTGGGATTACAGGCACACGCCACCATGCCCAGCTAATTTTTGTATTTTTAGTAGAGACGGGGTTTCACCTTGTTGACCAGGATGGTCTCGATCTCTTGACCTCGTGATCCACCCACCTCGGCCTCCCAAAGTGCTGGGATTACAGGCTGTAGTTATTTAATATATTCCTCATATGGAAGGTCTTTAGCTCTGTGCACAGTGCCTGCTTTGCTCACCTTTATGTTTGGTGCACAGTAGCGGTTTAATAAATGCAGACTTCTATCATTATTATCTTTACCATTTAATACATATCTGTTTTTGTGATGGATGAATGAATGAATATGTGGGAATCGATTTTATGGTGATCTTTTGGACTGGCCTGATCTCCATTCAGCCGGGAAAGATTTTAGATGAAATCTTATTAGACAGATAGGGGACATGATGTCTGAGATTCCTTCCAGGCCAATGAGCCTTTTACTTCAGGAAGGCTGTTTGTCATTTTGCTTTAGCCATTGCTTTTATCATTCTCATGGGAGATCTGGGGCTCTGTGTGTGTTTGCATGTGTATGGGTGTGTGTGTGTGTGTGTGTGTGTGTGTATCATCAGAAAGAAAGAGAGAGAGACAGAGAGAGACAGAAAAAGAGAGAAAGTGTGCTGGCATGCAAGGTGATGGGAAATGACCCAGGGAGGCCCCTGGAAAGGACCTTGGTTTCCCTGCTTGCCTCATTCAGGCAAGTGAGCTCTCATTTGGCAGGGAGTGCATCAGCTGAAAAATGTCAAGCCCTGAACATCAATGAGTTTTGTATTTCCAAATGATGGGTTTATGATTAAACTCCAATAACTCAAATGCACCATCCGTGAAGGATGCCAGTTCCAACTGGTAATTCTTGTTCTCTTTAATCCTTTCCCCTCTTTATTTTTCAGTCAGTGCCTCAAAATCCCTCAAACCACAGACATGGATGGGTGTTTAATCAGATTTTCTGATGACATGTAGACGCTTACCCTCATGAGTAGTCATCTACATTACCTATCCTGAAAATTGTAGAAAAAGACACCAAAGAGCACGAGGCTAGTGAGGGAGACAGGCTGATCCTAAAACTGGGATCCTTGCTTTCTTCCTTGGAAATACTAGAGTAATCCTCACCTCTAGCTTGATGGAGACAGCTAGGCAGTGAATTCAACTGGTCCCTCCTGCTCTGGTTGGCGGAGGTTGCCTGATCTTCTGGGATTAAAAGATAATATTTTAAAATCTCCATCCTAAAAATGTTCACTGTATCCTGCCTGGCTTCTCTTCTCCTCCCGTAAGAATATCACCATTTATTTAGTACTGAAGATTGGCAAGGCATGAATTCCTGTGTTAGTTCAAATTACACCCAACAATTCTGTGAGGTAGGTGTTATTGCACCCACTTTCCCAGCAGGAAAACGGAGATGCAGAATTTTGTAGGTTTCCTGGCACATACCATTATGAGGTGGCCGAACCAGCATTCTTAATCAGGGTTGTCAACTCCAAAGCCTGTTTTCCTTCTAATTGAGTCTGGGAGAGACCCGAGGGAGGGTTCAGGTGTCTGGTCTTTTCCCCTCCTTTATGGAGACCTGCTTTGTGGGAAAGGTCTCTCACTCACTGTGCTTGTTTGTTCTGTGTCTACCTTACTAATTCCTATTTATATTCAGAAGCCAGGCTGATTCTTGTTCCAGATACATCAGTCCCTGTAAAAGCAACCAGCTGTCTCCCATGCCCTTCACTTTCTCAGTGATAACATCTTCATTCTTGCAGACTGAGAGCTCTGTTTGAAACCATGAGGTGACTGGTTGGTAGTGAATCAATGAAGCTACCCAATAATGATCCAAAATGGAGTTTGAAAGCCCGCTGGGGGTTGAAATGTCCAAGAAAGTGTAATTCAGTTTTCTGCTTATCTTTCTCTGTGTGTTTTTAAGATGTTCTAGTTGAGATTTTTCTGGTTGATGAATGGGTTTCAAGTGAACTCTGTTCAGATGGGAATGAGGGGAGGATATGGAAAAACAGTTTCATTCTCTTTTTGATGAGATGATTGAGCTGAGCATGTGGGTGGTGAGATGGGTGCAGTAAGAGGAGGAATTCTGGAAAAAAAGCAATAAAAATTTCAGTTCTTTTAAAAATGCGTTAGCTGATGTGAGGACAGTGTTGCTTATGTAATGTGGGTATCTGAGCTTTCTACGGTGGGGAGTCTTCTAGCATGTGTCTGGGTTGATCCACTGACACAGCTAAGACTTTTCAGTGGCTTGCAAACTAACACATTAAACTAGTGGGCTTTTTCTGTATTGCTTCATTCAGAAGAACGAAGCATGCCCAGGGCAGTTTGACATGTTCCTATTAAGATACAGTGTTTACCTGACTTCACAGTATCTTATTTTTCTCATTTTAAACTTTCAAGTCACTCAAATAATTAAAAATAATCACATGTTCTTTTAGACATTTTCTATAAGGAAAACGCTTATTTAAAAAAATTTGATTATGAGAGCAGACTAAATTTTTTTTTGTTAGTATAACATTATCCTCATTCCAAGGCTGCAAATACTTCTATTACATGGTTCTTTCATTGTCTCACATTTATTGAGCACACACTTTTATTCTATTAGATGAATGAGCAGTTATTTAGTTAATACATCTCTCATTGTTAAGAATTTTGATTGTTTACAATATTTTGATACTATAAACATTGCTGTGATAAACTTGCTTATATGTATGCAGGATTATTTTCTTAGATTAAATTTTCAGAAGTGGAACTGCCAGGTCAAGAGTGGCATACCTACTTCTGAAAAGGTATGTTTAAATTCCTCTTTAGAAAAGTTATACTAGTTTATGCTTCATCCATAACTGTGCATTTCCCTGTTCTTCGGACCGTAGAGACTTGTTTTCTGTGTGTGTGCCTATGCTTACCCAGAGACTTCTTAATCTACTAGTAAGTGGTATGTTAAGAAAACTGACAAAGTTGGAGACTTTAAATACTGTTCAGGAATCTCAACTTAAGAAACACTCATAGACAATAAGTAGTGAGGCATTCTGCAAGCTGGTGAGAGCACATATACCACTAAAATCAACCACTGTTCGCAAGAAGCCCACTGCATAGCGAGGGAATTAGATGTGGAAGGGCAGAGTGTGTCTGGAGAAATGCTGGCAGACTGGCATGGCAGGAGCGAAGCAGAAGAAGATGGTGTTAGGATGGGGAAAGAAGGGTGAGTGTGAGGCCCTTTACTTCTCTAAGCAGCTGGACCGTTCTGTTGGCTGTACATGGACATAAAGGCTTGTGAGAAGGGGAATGTTGTGAGCAGATTTGATTTTTTGAAAAATCTTTCTAGTTCTCTCTTCTTAACCCTTCACCTCTTTATCATCTGTTTGCTTTTGCTTCCTTTGGGAAGCAAGAGGAGAGAGTTGAGGAAATCCATGGCTGTTTTTGTCTGCATGCATTATTTACTCCTTAACTACAAGTTGAGGGTAGAGAGGAATTCTTTTTTTGTGTTGGTGTCCATGTGGAAAACTAGGGAAGCTTAAGAATAAAACAGAGGGCTGGTCAGAAGTACTGATCACCTCATAATGCAAAATTAATAGCATATTCCACCTTTTTTTTTTTTGGTCTGGAACTAAGAGAAAAGAAGATTAATTTTGGAAAAATTAGTCATTTAGCTTTTTCTTTCTTAAATAAATCACATTTTCTATTTATAGTTAAAAGTTCATCATTTAAAAAGTTAAATAAATAATAGTTTGACCAATGTTTCAGGAAATTAATTATGCGTTGCATTATGTATAAAGATAAATCAATACTACAGTCATCCGGTTCTGCAAAGAATGTTGTATTTGAAAGTCTAACGAGTTAGATTTGGATATTAAAGTAGAAAGAGCAACTCAAAGGAAAGAAGGAAGGAGAAAGGTGAAGGAAGAAAGAAGGGAAATGGAAAGCTTGAATATGTTTTCTCAAGTCCTTTTTTGAAGCACAGGCTCTCTGTAGAATTTTTTTTCCTACCTCTCTGAATAATCTGTTAGACTGAAATTTGTAGCAAACTCATAATCACATCAAGTTCTGGTATCTGTGACTTTGTATTGCCTTCTAAGAGATCATACAGAAGGCAACTCAAGATCCATAAAATTCTGTCCTCTGACATGACATGTGGCCAGAGTGTATCCAAAACTTGGAGCTTTATTCACTTTTGATCTTTACTCCTGGACCCTGGAGAAGACGTAAGACAACACATACGGAAGTGCTCTGGAGGATAAAAAGAAAATTTCTTACAAATAACAACTTAAAAAAAAGGTGTGTTTTTTTGTTTTTACTTTAGTTTAACATAATGCATTGAGACACACACAGGACTCAGTGAAGCAGTGATCTATTTCCAGCACAGAAATCTCCTGGTAATATACCCCATCTCTCTCACATTGTCACCAATACAGAATGAAACCCTAGTGATATTTATTGCACTAACCTTGCTGTGCAATAAACCTTGCTGATGACAAGTGGTTTTTCTTAAATATTTGTTTCCAGTTCTTCCAGAGATATAGACCATACTTTTTTTTGTTTTACATGTGTGCATCTCCCCCTAAATAGCTAAAACCAGGCTTACTCATGATTCTTTTGGTAAGAATAATGTTTACTAATTGTTCTTACAATATCTTACATGTTGACTAGAAGTTGTATTATTAACTCTTGTTTAAAAATGAATAATAATATAAACAGTAATTACATTATCTTTCTATTCAAGAATTTCTGATAGGAACAACATTGTGTCTGATCAGTGGGCTATAATCTGCTAGCATAAATCTCTCATTTTGTAGAAATAGAAGGGTCATTTTTTGCACTGTTGTTTTATGACATTTATTTACACAGATACGTGGCATAAGTTTATTACAAAAATTAAAGAAATATCCAGGTGATTTTCTTTTCTGGGTTCCAGCTTTAGGCTTTTGAACCTCTCAACCATCACTCCTTTAAAAAGTTCAGGCCAGGCATGGTGGCTCATGCCTGTGATCCGAGCACTGTGGAAGGCTGAGGCAGGCCAATCACCTGAGGTCAGGAGTTTGAGACCAGCCTAACCAACATGGTGAAAACTCATCTTTACAAAAAAGTTAGCTAGGTGCTGTGGTGCATGCCTGTAATCCTAGCTACTGGGGAGGCAGAGGCAGGTGAATTACTTGAGCCCGGGAGGCAGAGGTTGCAGGGAGCTGAGATGGTGCCACTGCACTCCAGCCTGAGCAGCAGAGTGAGACCCTGTCTCAAAAAAAAAAAAACACCCAAAAGTTCAATAAATTTTCCTGAAGAGATCTACCCCCCCACCATATTTTAATCTCTGATAGTGTAAAGAAGTTATTTTCTATGTACCGCTGGAAACTCCCCAACTTTCTTTAAATCCTGCTGGCTTTGGATAGGCCCCTGATGTCCTATTTGAGGCTAACCTAGTAAGGGAAAAGACTGTTAGATTGTAAGAGGTCATTGGCTTAGGCTCTGATAGTGGGATGCTAGATCTCAGCTGTGATGAAGGGAATTGATGGACCTGTCCTGGATGGGATTATTGATGGTGGACCCGAGTTGCCCAGAGCTGACCTTTCAGTCTTCGAATCTAGTATAACATGGAAAACCCCTCTCAGAGCCATCCTTCTTCACGGCAGTGTCAAGAGCCTTCTGTCTGAATATCTGACTTGTGTGGAGTGTTACAATAGAGACAGGGCATGCTCTGAGAGAGGTGGTGTTTACCATGAGCAGAAAGAGGGCCAACGGAAAGTCCCAGCTTATCTAAAACCCAGGGTCCAGACCTCGAGATAACAGCACACTGTTTTTAAAACATTTACATCCAGAAAGAAGAATTTAGCAAGGTGCCACAGCATGGCCTTTGTGGCATTAATTGGGTCTTTCTTACCATTGCCCAACCCTGAAGGTCTATTTTGGAGAGTACCACAAGGTGGTTGGGAAAAGAAAATTTATATAGTACTTATAAGTCTAAAATTTTTAGCAACTGGCAATAACAAAGTAAGATAATCTTGGTTGTAGAGAAAGTGACATTAAGTATGAGGAAGGAGATTTATTCATAAATATTCCCTCCTCACTTCTTTTTTTTTTAAGATGGGGTTTCACTATGTTGGTCAGGCTGGTCTTGAACTACTGACCTCAGGTGATCCACCCACCTTGGCCTCCCAAAGTGCTGGGATTATAGGCATGAGCCACCATGCCCGGCCCCCTCTTCACTTCTTAATAACAACTATCAATGTGAGGGTCTGCAATTCTCAATGCTTTGCAAAGACTTGCAACAACCTTGATTGTACTATCTCCTTACAGATGAGAAAACTGAGGGTCAGATAATTTAAATAACTTAATAACTTGCCTGTGGCACAAAACTGCATATACAAATACACATGCATACACAGAGGCTATTTTGATTAAGTGGGATGGATGAATTGTATGAATAAGCCAATGAGAATCTGCATACTCCACTGTTACAACCTAGAGGCCAATTAGTGGACAGACAAGTAAATAGCATAGTTTTTTTCTCAAAAATAATAATGAACAAGTCAATCTCAGTGAATTTTGTGAAAACAATCAAGACTCAATCCCATACCTTTTTCATCTTCACCTATTGCCCTGAACAGTAACAACTGAATTTGTTACTGGTGAAAATGGTGCCAAGGCCCCATGAGATTTTCAGGTTACAAAGAACACTACTGTCATGTTTGCTGACTTTGACTTCCAGAGCACTACAGTGGCTTCATACTTTCTGGAAAGAGCTTCAACTGAAAATAGCAGAATCATGAACCTTATCTTGCTTATTCCTCAGCTGATGACAGCATTCTAGTTCATTAAGGTTCCTCTGTATTTATTTGGTAGATTTCAAGGAACAGAATGGACAGGTGACCGGAGCGGAGTGAAAGGAAGTAGGTGGCAAATGAGGCTGCAGAGGTGGCAGAACCAGCTCACAGTATGATTTGTGGACCCTGCCAAGAATCTGGGATTTTATTACATTGCAAAGGGAAGCTACTAAGGAATCTGAAGCCAGAGGGTGACATGATCTGATGTAAAATTTAAAAAGATCATCCTGGCTGCTTTGTGTACTTAATGTTTGTATAGCAAATACATTGGAAGGGGACAAGAAAGGCCAGGATAGTTTGGACTTGGGTGGTGGCAATAAAGGTGGAGAAAAGTGGATGGATGGATTTGAGATATATTGGAAATAAGAATTACAGGATTTAATGATGGATTGAATGTGGGAAGGCAAGAAAGAAGAGTCAAGGATGACTCAAGGTTTTTGGCTTGAGCAACTGAATAGATAATGGGACATTTGTTAAGATGTAGAAGACTGCCAGAGGAGAAGCCTTGAAGGAGATAACCAAAAGTTCAATTATGGATATGTTAAGCAGATATCCAAGCTCAGGCATGCAATAAGTAGCTGGAGGTATTGATTAGGATGTCAAAGGAACTATCTGAAATAGAGAGTCATTGGCATATGGGTAGTCTTTGAAGCCTGGGGAATGAGGAAGAGCCTTATAGTTAAAATGTCAAGTGAGAAGAAAAATGGATGCACAGCTATGCTTTAAGTATTCCAATATTTAGCAATTTACTGGAGGAGATGAAGTAAATAAATGAAACTGAAAGAAAGCTAAGGAGGAAACCAGAGGAAGGATACTTTGAAAAGGAGGGAGTAGTACGTTAAATCAGTTGAGATCAAGGAAGACCAGGATGACAGCGTAAGGTTAAACATGCACTTACTAGAGAAAGTTACGTGCCTTGGGTAGTCTCAAAATTAAGGATTTGAAAAGATTTCAGGACATATATTGGGCAAATAGTAAAAATTTACTGTTAGTTTATAGAATTTAAAAGCCCTTTAAGACATTTCTCAACCGAGGTGGTTATTGGTGTAGTGGGGGTAGGACTTGGGACAAAGTTAGGACTCCTTTTCCAGTTGAGATTACCTAATGGACAATTCACACAGGACACAAAATTCTTAGCAAAGTGCTTTACAAGTAAGGAGGGAGAGAATTCAGGGAACATTCATTGCAAAATCTAGAGCCGTGTGGACAGGGCAGAGAGTATTGCCTTTATGGTCACAGCAGCGTTATCAGGCACCCTTTTCTTTTCTTTTTTCTCTTTTCTTTTTCTGATGTTTAGTCCCTCTTTTTTTTTCCATTTCAATAGATTTTCAGGGAACAGGTGGTGTTTGGTTACATGGGTAAGTTATTTAACAGTGGTTTCTGAGATTTTGGTGCACTCGTCACCTGATGGTCACAGCAGAGTTATCAGTCACCTTTTTCATCTTCATTTAACAGTGTCTTTTGAGAGAAGATCCAACAGGAGGATCTTGAGGGCATTAAAGATCATATTGGGCTTTAAAGACTAGATCTTGCTTTTGGGGTCCTGATTAGGGACTGGGGTTCTTTTTGGGAGTGAGGGAAGAAGACTGTTATCTTTTAATGTGATTAGCAACAAGATTTCCCTTCAGGTGAATTTGAAAATAAACTTATCAAACTTGTTTTGCCCAATTTAGGCTTCTTTTGAGATAGAAACAAAAAAAAAAACAAAACACAACAACCTTGAAGACCAAAATAGAACGGGAGTTTATATCGGAAGGAGATTAAGAGATTTCTGGCAATCACTGCAGAGAACCAGAAGGACACACATGCACAGTTAGACAGAGCGAGAACAGGGCACACAGATCACAAAGGGAAGCTCACAGCACTGGAGCTGGAGAATAGGATTTTGTGGAGAAGAGATCACACACTGGAATTCTCCCATGAGAGTAGCTTTATTTATGGAGGACCAAAGTTTTTCTAATTAGGTCCCAGACTCTTCCCAGTATCCTACAAATCAGGAAAATAATGCACATGGAAAAGAAAAGAGTTAAGGACATGGATGGTTTTATTTGCAGTGTAGGAGCATTTGAGTTTCTTTGAATTCCCCAAGTCAGTCCAGGGTGAAGTTAATGTCTCTTTTAGGGAATAGCAGTATAAATACCAAGGAGAACCCTCTCACTGAAGGATAAAAACATTAAGAAAATGCAGCCTTTGTGAACGTCCCTGCTAGGTCTGGTTGGGCTCTGGTGCTTCCATTAATGTCAAGATAACAACATTAAGTTCATTCATTAGTTCAACAAATATTTACTGAGTATCTATCATGTGCTAGGCATTGTGCTGAATGCTAGAGACACAGATTGAAATGAAGCAGACAGGGTCCTTGACCTCTTGGTACTTAGATCCTGAAGGTAAACACAGACAATAAACAGGTAAATAAAAAAGCAATTAATAATATAATTTCAGTTAGTGATAAGGAATGGGAAGAAAACAAACACAAGAGTTCTGGGTAGAGAATGCCTTGGGGTGGAGTGCAGATTGGTAGAGTTTTACTGGTGATGAAAAAAGGCTTTTTTGAGAAGATAACCTTTGTACTCAGATAAGAAGGGGCCAGCCATATACAGATCTGGGGAGGGAAGTTATCAGGCTTACAAAGCTGCAACTGCCAAGACTGTTGGAAGTTTGAAAAATGAAAAGAGTCCATGTGGCTGGAGCTTAGTGGGAAGGAGGAGAAGAGTAGACAATATGTTTGGAGAAATACTCAGGGAACAGACCAAGTAGGGGCTTGAGGGCCAATGATAAGGGTTTGAATTTTGTCCTAAGTGAAATAGAAAGCCCTTGGAGGGTTCAAGTAAAAGAGTGTTGTGGTGTAGACTAAAAGAACATACTGAAGAGAATGAGAAGAATGGATTGAAGGGCACAAAGAGTGGATATGGAGATGGGTTAGGAATCTATTACAGTGGTGGTCTAGGCAAGGACAAAATGGGGCTCGGGCTAAAGGCACTGCAATTTAGAATCTGAGCTGGAGGAAAACTTAGTTTTCAATATAGGTTGCATAAAGCCCTAGGTTTTGGAGAAAGTGCATCAGGACTGGCCAAGGCAGCAGAGATCTGAATAGGTGGAGCCACTGACTTGCACTTGGGGTTGCCTCAGGGTCAGAGCTAATCACAGGGGATCTGATAACTGGGGGCTACAAGTGAGGGGGATTGCAGTGCTTTCAGAGGTGTGCTGGTAAATGTTTAACAGCAGGCACTAGTGGGAGGGAGAAGGCTGGATTTGTGGTGTTTGCCAATTAAACACTGGAAATGATCCCACAGTTGTTGATTTCAAGCTGCCAAGGTGATGCAAAGTGGGGAAAGGGAACTTAAAATTGGCCCCTTAGAGCCTGTGCTACTGACCCCAGCCCACCACTGAGCACCTTCCTCACATCTATTGCTGGCTCTGGCTAGTACACTACACTTTGAGAACTGGGCTGCTGAAGCCATAGCAAAGAGTAGAGTGGAACCAGGCTCAGTTGTCACACTCTCCTCTACAGTCACAGGGCATGTGGAGAGCTGGACCTTCCTCCTTACAACTAGATGGCTCCCTGCTGTTCTTTCTGGAGTGGGTATGGGTAGGACCTTTCTAAAACAGCCCCTGCTGCCTCTATCTGTGCCCGCAGTTCTACCATTAGTAAATACTTCTTTCCTTTTTTTCTGAAGTTCTTTAAGAAATTGAGAGTTTATGGTTTGGGTGCAGTAAGTTCCCAGCATTTTTATGTGGGCCCGTTTGGCAGACTGGAGAGAGAGGCCTTGAGCTGGACAGGTATAGGTAGGAGCTAAGGCACTCAGATAGTCTGGGGTCAGTGTGATCATTCCTCACAATCTGCTCATTTAGTGAGGCCCCCCAAAAAATAGGGGAGGAGGCGAATTAGATTCTTCTTCTCCTGAAGTCCTTGGGTAAAGCCTATGGTTAAAAGATTGTCCTAGTGAATGAGCCTAGAAAGTTGACTTAGACAAAGGGAGGTCCAGGATAGTTCTAAAAGATTCTCTTCTACCTTACTTACATCATAGGCCAAATCAACTCCAGATGGTATTAAATTTGATAGGAAAAACCTTAAACATTTTAGAAGAAATTATAGAATATCCGTATGATCAAGAGGTAGGAAATTATTTGTTAAATGAGGCTCATAAAGTACTTAATGCAAAATAGATAAATTCAACCACATTAAAATTAAAATTATGTTCATCAAAAGGCAGCATGGAAAAAAGACTAGCCTCAAATTCCTCAAATTGGGAGAAGTTATTTGTGATATAACTAATTAATTGTGATTAATATACAAAATATTTTTTAAAAACCCTGAAATCTGAAAATCAAACACCGCATGTTCTCACTCATAGGTGGGTGTTGAACAATGAGAACACATGGACACAGGGAGGGGAGCATCACACACTGGGGTCTGTTGCTGGGGGGGAATAGGGGAGGGACAGCAGGGGGTGGGGAGTTGGGGAGAGATAGCAGGGGGGGAAATGCCAGATATAGGCGATGGGGAGGAAGGCAGCAAATCACACTGCCATGTGTGTACCTATGCAACAATCTTGCATGTTCTTCACATGTACCCCAAAACCTAAAATGCAATAAATAAAATAAAATAACCCTGAAATCTACATGAACAGTGCAAACAAACATAATTAAAAGAGAAATGGGAAAATTACATGAACAGGGAATTCACCAAAGAGGAAACATAAATAGCCAACAGTCATATGAAAGATACTCATCTCATTAGTAGTAGATACTATATTCCACTCATTTTATTCCAACTAGATTGGCCATTTTTTTTTAATCCTAACAGTAGCAAGTGTTGGATAAAATATGGAGTGATGAGATTTACATACTGCTGGTTGTAGAACTGCTGGTGTAGAAATTGGTACAGTCACTTTGGAAAGCAATGTGATACTATTTTGTAAATTTGAAGTTAGATACACTTATAACTCAGAAATTTCAACCCACGTGTATCCTCCAGAGCAGGGTTTCTCAAACTCAGCTCTGCTGACATTTTGATCTGGATCATTCTTTGTTGTGCAGGGCTGTTCTGTGCTGGTTAACAGCATCCTTGGCCACTAGCTTCTAGCCAGTAGAAGGCCTCTGTCCCCATTTCTCTCCAGGGATCCCTCTGGTTGTGATGACCAAAAATTTGTCTAGATATTTTCAAGTGTCCCTGGAGAGGGAAATTGCTCTGATGAAGAACCACTGCTCTAGAGAAACTGTTTCACATGGGGGCCAGGAAATATTTAAAAATCTTCATGGCAAAATTCTTAACAATTAAAAACCTCTGGAAACCACTCACATATTGATCAACAGTAGAATGGATACATAAATTGTGGAATATTTACACAATGAAATACTATACAGTAGTACAGATGAATGAGCTAATGAGCTACAACTTTGGAAATCTTTGAAATATAATTTTAAGTGAAAAATCAAACTACAAAAGAATGCAATCTGCATGATTCCATTTGTATAACATCTAAAAATGAGTGCAACAAAAAAAAGGAATGTCTAAAGATATATATGCATGTAATAAAGTTTGAAAGAGAAACTAAGGGAATGCAGAAAACAAAATTTAAGATAGTGGATGCCTCTTGGCAGGGAGGTGTGGGGTGGGGTCAGGGAAGCGCACATGTGTATTTTCTATTTTTTTTAAATTAAGAGGTGGATTATGTCGTGTTTATTTATTTTTATGCTTTATTTCTTTGTGTGCTACATACATTCTTTAATATGTAATAACAATTTTATAAGAAAAAAGTTGAAAAGGGAGAAGGAATTACAAAATATGTGTAGAAAGAGAAACAAATTGGTCCAAAGAGTGCCAGAACTACTTAGCTGAGGTGAGAGAACCACCCATGGTTTTGAGAACAGAAAACACAAGAGTGTTCCTTGTCTGTCAACCCTGTACCCTGAACTGAGCGGCCTCAGGGTTACAATGTTTGAAAATTCACCCCTTGCCCTTAGGGCCTTAGTTTCGCAATCTGAAATAAAAATAATGGGTCCTGGATTAGAAGTCAGGGTTAGTAAATACATGTATATCCTATTCAGTTTTATGCTCCTGGCAGATATGAATAATTCGTTGCAACATACATTCTTTCTGGGAAGAGGCCTCCCAATTGATTTCAACATAGAACTTCAGGTAATTGATCACATGTAGCAAAAGAAAATAAGTCTGTATTCCTAAAACTTGATCTCCAAAGGCCTTTAAAGATTTTTCCCTTCTCGTCCCTCAATTTTCTACTTAGTCACTCTAATTATTTTGGGAGTTCTTTAAATGAAGGGACTATGTCTCATTTCCATTGTACTAGCCATTTCCATTTCTCAAGGCCAATGGACAGTAAAGTTTCAGTAAAAACTGGCTATCTGGAAAGCACTTTCTCTTCTACCTTTTGCACCATTCACATCCCAGATCAAGAATGAAGCAAATCTGCCGGAGCCCATTAAATGGTTCCTGCTGTTTATACTAACCCCATTCAGTATGCTAGGGCCATATTAAAAAGGGCCAGCCTTGGTTTCTGCTGGAGGTTTGTGAAAAGGACAAGAGAACTTGGAGAAGCCATGTGCAGGAGTGAGGAGAAGAGATGGGCTCAAAATCTGTTAAGAGTGCCTCTCTTAAAAAGTTGAGAGAGGATGTGGCATGAAGGGCTCTTCAAGGATAATTTATGGAGAAATAAAGGCAGTAGAAATGGCATCAGGCAGATTAAACACACTTCTCTCTGTTGACTTTGCTAACTCACATCGCCTCTCCAGGCTGCTCCTCCTCACCCATTAACTGTCAAAGGACGGAGGTGGTTTCTTTGATTCTTTGACTCCAGTTCAATGGACTGAAATTGAGCTTGTGTGCAAGACAGCTAAAACCTGGAAGGACATTTAACAAACAAGTACTGCACGCCCTCCAGTGGCAGAAAACCAATAAGTCAAGTGGTAATTCAATTTTTGCCTCAACTAATTTTTGGAAGTATTACAGTTTTTTTCTTTTGCTATCAACTGGATATTCAGGATTCTATATAGATTTTTAAAAAATGCTTAGATGCTTCACAGGAGTGTTGTAGAATTTTATCAATTCACAAAATGTCAGAGCTAAAATTTACCAAAAATAATTTATCCAATTTTTATTATACCTAAGAAGAAACGGAAGTTCAGAGAGGTATAAGGAGAGGGCTGATACTATGACCTCTGTCCTTTGGCTCAAATTCAGTCTCTTTTTTTTTTTTTTTTTTTGAGACAGAGTCTCGCTCTGTTGCCCAGGCTGGAGTGCAATGCCATGATCTCCACTCACTGCAACCTCCGCTTCCCAGGTTCACGCGATTCTCCCACCTCAGCCTCCCAGGTAGCTGGGACTACAGGCAGGTGCCATCACAGCCGGCTAATTCTTTTTGTATTTTTTTTTTTTTTTTAGTAGATGCGGGGTTTCACCACGTTGACCAGGCTGATCTTGAATTCCTGACCTCAAGTGATCCACCCGCTTCAGCCTCCCAAAGTGCTGGGATTACAGGTGTGAGCCACCGTGCCCAGCCTGTTTTTGAGCATTCCCAATGAGCATGGCACCGACTTCATGTTGATTATCTTATTAATAGACACCACAAGTCTATGAGATAGGATTATTGTTCTTATTTTGTAAATGCAGAAACTGAGGCTCAAAGTGGTCAGAAGGGAGTTACTAAAAGAAGTAGATGATATGCACCTGCCCTCAAGCCATTTACACTCTGGTCAGAAAGACAAGGTTGCTTATTTTAGCTGGAAGGAAAGATATATCTGTTATTGACTGTGGCTAATTTGTCTAGGACACACAGCGTTTTGGAGATAGGACAGTAAGGCCCCAGAAGGGACGTGAGTTTTCTTGGTGGATTTCTCTGTAATGCTGTTGTATGGGACTCACATCAGTCCTCCGGGTTTCATCTCACATGACCACTCCTATAAGCAGTGCCTGCTCGCTACAGTGCTCTATCTAATGGATATATTTAAGCTCAGGAGGAATTATGTTTGAGCAATGAGTGATCGCTGCTATGGGTGAGGGACAGGGGGTGGTTGGCATACAACACATATTTGCCATAATTGCTCTAAACGAATTAAAAAATACAAAGCCTATACATCTTCCAGTGTTGTCTACAGACACAGAAGGGCATCACCTAGTTGTTATACTCAGGCCCCATCCCAGACCCACTGAATGAGCATCTTCATCCTAACCAAAGCCCCAAGGAATTTATGTACCTATTAAAGTTAGAAAAGAGCTGCTGTAAAGCCTTTTTTTTCTTTCTTTTTTTTTTTTTTTTTTTACAAATCTAGTTGTGACATTTTAGAGGACAAGACCTGACTTCTGCTATATATAATTCAACAATGTGATTATTTTTGCTTTTTGCCACATTTGTTAATTTTATTTTTAAATTATCATACAGTGAAATGGACTTTTTTGCTGTACGGTTCTATGAATTTTAAGGCATGTATAGATTTGTGTGACCACCATCACAAGGAGGATGCAATACAGTTCAGTAAGCCCCCATACTCTCTTATGCTATCCCTCAGTAGGCACACCTGCCCCATCCTTAATCCCTGCTGACTACTGATCTATTCTCTGCTACTATAATTTTGTCTTTTTTACAAGGTCATTATAAATGCAACCATACAGTGTGCAACATTTTGAGACTGGCTTTTTCCATTCAGCATAATGCCTTTCATAACTGGGTTTTAATAGCATATTTCTTTCTTTTTTCCCAGCTGTAAAGAAAACATTGTAGCATAACATTCTGTGACTCCATAGAAAAATGCTGATTTCACTTACATAAATGTTGAGGCTAGATGATTCCAGGAATATATCAATATATTCCCTCCAGAAGGTCTATGCATATTTAGGTGTGACTGTATATGGAGTTTGCTTCCTCGGCACACTCAATCTGTCACTTGGTATTTGCTCTACTTCATAAAATGCTCATTCATATTCTTATTAGGCTAACGTTTGCTTTATTACTCTTTTTTAAAATAACATTTTAGGCTGGGTGCAGTGGCTCATGCCTGTAATCCCAGCACTTTGAGAGGCCAAGGCAGGGGGATCACCTGAGAGTTTGAGACCAGCCTGGCCAACGTGGTGAAACCCAGTCTCTACTAAAAATACAACACTTAGCTGGTCGTGGTGGCAGGTGCCTGTAATCCCAGCTACTCAGAAAGCCGAGGTAGCAGAATTGCTTGAACCCAGGAGGTGGAGGTTGCAGTGATCTGAGATTGTGCCACTGCACTCCAGCCTGGGCCACAGAGTGAGAATCCATCTCAAAAAAATTAAAGGGGGCTGGGCACGGTGGCTCACGTCTGTAATCCCAGCACTTTGGGAGGCCGAGGCGGGCGGATCATGAGGTTGGGAGTTTGAGACCAGCCTGCCCAACATGGTGAAACCCTGTCTCTACTAAAAATACAAAAATTAACCGGGCGTGGTGGTGTGCACCTGTAATCCCAGCTACTTGCAGGGGAGGCTGAGGCAGAAGAATGGCTTGAACCCTGGAGGCGGAGGTTGCAGTGAGCCGAGATCATGCCTCTGCATTCCAGCCTGGGCAACAGAGTGAGACTTGTCTCAAAAAATAAAGAATAAAAAATAGGCCAGGCACGGTGACTCACTCCTGTAATCCCAGTACTTTGGGAGGCCGAGGCGGGTAGATCACCTGAGGTTGGGAGTTCGAGACTAGCCTGACCCACGTGGAAAAATCCCATCTCTACTAAAAATACAAAAAATTAGCTGGGCATGGTGGCATGTAATCCAAGTTACTTGGAGGCTGAGGCAGGAGAATGGCTTGAACTCAGGAGGTAGAGATTGTGGTGAGCTGAGATTGCACCATTGCACTCCAGCCCGGGCAACAAGAGCGAAACTCAATTTCAAATAATAATAATAATAATAAATAAATAAATAAATAAAATAACATTTTGAAGGATGTATTCCTTACCTGTCTTTGGAAATCATGACATGTTTTGAATGGAAAACATACCTACCCCAATCCACCAGACATTACACAATAGGGTATAATTTAACATGAAAAAAAAAAAAAGTTTTGAAACAAATAGCTTTAGAGAAATCTTTCTAAGAAGGAAAACAAGCAGAATGTTTAAAATTCTGCCCTAGAATATAATCTTCATTATCATAGACATTTTTTATGTTCATAAATCAGTTTCCCCTCCAGCCTCTGTTTGAAATCAAGAGTCCTGAAAAGGGAAGGAGACCAGGTATCTTTACTGTTACTGTGCAGATGAGCAATGTAAAAACCAACAGGGGAGAGGGGTAGTCAAAGTTTACACAGATACTTGGCGACAGAGCCAGAATCAGAATGCAAAACTTTGGGTTCAGTTCTGCTCACTAAGTCTCTGGTATTGCAGATAATTTTTTTCTATTAGATAAGTGCAAAGACTTCATTAGATCTTTTTTTTTTTTTTTTAAATGCAGGAATAGTCTCTTAAGAAGAACAAAGACTTTCTAATCACGGTACTTTTTTTTTTTTTTACAACCTCATGAATATTTTGATAGTAATCCTTTTCTGTTCTTTTTGTTTGATTCTGGTCCCACAGAGCAGGCAGGTTTGAGGATACCACTCATTTGCTGTTACAACCACACAAATAGACATTTTTGTTTCCAGAGAGTAAAACTGTAAAATACCGAATCCATTTTCTAGTTCCCTATTCCCCTGCTTCCCATTTTAGAGCCTTCCAAAAATAAAGTCTACTATAAAGCAGGACTTAATAGAAAATAAGACAGGATTCTTTTCTCCCTTTAATTGCCATGGGATCTAGTAGCCATTTCTTTATACCCTTGGGATCAGGTTTATGGGGACATTTTGCAATCCAGGGAATAAGTAATATTTCAGTGGAAATGGTTATGATTTTAGTTCATTTCTTCACAGACATTTTGTTTGGGATTTTATCTGAAACGTGCTGTACATTGGTAATTTGAAAACCATTATCTTCAAAATCATGGAAATGAAAGCTGAGAGCCTCTTTGAAGCTGGTGGTCTTAATAATGGAGGAAGGCAATGCTCAGCCCTGGTGCATAAAAATTGCTTTATGTTCAAAATGGAGATCTAATTAGCCCCATGTGTACCTGATAGCCCTCAATGCAGAATTGTTGGGGAAAGTGCTGTCTTAAGCTTGAAGACTAAGTTGGGCTTTAAATCTCACAAAAGACTTGAATCTGAATCCTTCTAACCAGGTCAGTACTATATAGTGGCAAACAGCAGCATGCTCAGGCATGCATATGGAGATATAATACATTTGGCCTACCTGGATGTATACTCCCAGCCATATGAAGATAATGGGACAGATAGCTTTGTGCCTTTAACACATAGTGATCTTGCCCCCAAAGAAAATATGACATGAAAAATATTCTAGAATTTTGATCAATCACATTAGTCACTTTCTCTCTCTTGAAAGGCCAGGGTGGGAGCTAAGAAGGGGTGGCAGAGGTCTGCATGACGTGGGGAGAAGGTGGGAGCATTCCTGCCACGACAGGCAGCAATGGGTGAAAAAGTCAGGGGAACCTCCATGAACCAGAAAGACGCAGGTTCTGGATGGCAGAAAACAATGGAGGGCAGGGGTGGGCTTGGGTCCTGGAAGCAGTCAGGAGCTGATAAAGTTAGTGGAGTCCCTTAGCCACAAAAAGGTGGCTGGTCAAAGGACGGGGAGGTTAACAGAAAAGAAGGAGCAAGGCAAGACAAGCAAGAGAAGGAACACATGCTACTAACAAGGCAACTGGAAGTTTCATTGTCCGGCTTTCCTCTTGTTGAGATCAAGTCCCTGGTGAATGTCAGGCAATGCTGACTGCCAGCAGCTGCCTTGGTAGTAATGGAGTGGAAGGTGTGGGAAGACATTTATCTGTGAAAGTGGAAAGTAGTGTTGGCAGAAGGCATTTTAGGCCCCTCTACCAACTCTAACAAGAGCAGTTGCACTGTGTTACATCTTGATGTGCCATGTAAAGATATTCTTTCCTTAAAGAGGGATTTTGATCTTTTGAAATGTTTGAAAACCTTCAGTATGGCAGAAAAGATTGTATTGGAAATCAGCAAATAGGAGTGTGAGTGCCGATTCTGCTATTTCAGCTACATGACCTTAAACACTAATTAAAAACTGTAACGATCCTGATGGTCACTAATTGATATTGTGTGTTAAACTGAGTGTGAGATGGTATATGTAATAAGTACCTTATATGTACTACTTAATTTAATACAATAACTCTGTGAGATAGGCATATTATTCCCATTTCACAAATGATATGCAAAAAGTAACTTGCTCAAGGAGATGCAGCTGATATTAGACCCAGCCCTTAAACCCAGGTCTAACATCAAGGACTAAGCTTTTATTGTACTCATTCTACTGCTTATTATGACTATCACTCCCACCTATAAGAGATGAATAAGGATCCATTCCTATTCTCACAGAGTATGATGGGGGACCAAATGAATGTTTGTGAAAACAAAATTATAAACTAAAAGTGCTTTAAAAAAGAAGCAGTTATTACCCTGTTCAAAGCTTGGTACTTTAAAATTTTTGCTGAATTTATGCATACTTAATTGGGGATGCATTCTCTCTCTGTTGATATTTTTTAAGGTCCCAATTGTGTGAAGAAATTGTTCTAAGCCGTGGAAAAATGATCTTAAAGAAAATCTTTCAGTAGGAGACCTTCCTTCCAAAATTTGATTGGTTTAAATGGGCCTAAAAATATTGTCCTTGTGTGACCTTTGTGAAAGGAATCATAGAAGAGTTCCCTATTTGTTTATTTTTTAAGGCAGGGTCTCACTCTGTCGCCCAGGCTACAGTGCAGCGGCACAATCACAGCTTATGCTGCAACTTTGACCTCCCAGGATCAAGTGATTCTCCCACCTCAGCCTCCTGAGTAGCTGGGACTACAGGCACACACCACCACATCTGGCTAATTTTAAATTTTTTTTGTAGAGACAGGGTCTTACTGCGTTGTCCAGGTTGGTCTCAAACTCCCGTGCTCAAGCAGTCCTTTCACCTTGGTCTCCCAAAGTGCTGGGGTTACAGGCCGGAGCCATCACACCCAGCCAAGCTCCCTTTTATTAAGCACATGGTATTTGTCAGGTGTACATGATGATGTCCCATTTAAGCCTCAAGTGTGGGCATTCTTTTCATTTTTCAGGTGAGTGAACTTAACCTTTAAGAGGTTGAGCAATCTACTCAAATTTAGCTAGCTCTAAATGCAATCATGAAACCTAAAAATATTTGACAACATGAAATGTGAACATAGCCTTGGAGGCACAGTTTGAGAATAACTTATAACCTTTCACTTCCTACCAAGCCATGAAAAGAAAATGTGTACCACTGCCTATTAGAAAGGCAATTACCAAAAGGTTTTGATAAATAAGAAAATTTTCAGCAGCCTGTGACTGAAGAATGAGGAATGGTTTGGGGGCCGGGGCTGGGGGCCAGTTACTCCCTGGAACCGTGGTGTGAGTCTCCAGCTCTTCCCAGTAGCCTTGGCTCCAACACCCGTCTGGCAAGAATTTTGTTTTTCTCCCCAGCATGGCTGGACTGGAGTTTTTTGATAGTGTTCAACTTCAGCAAGTCTCTACATGAGCCTCTGATCCAGTGTTGGAACAAAGCAATGGCAAAGGAAGGCCCAGCTTGGAATGAGTCAGGCGGAGACTGATGCCTTGTTTCTTGTTAAACACCATTCTCCCTCCAGGTACGTACTTTTCCCCAACAGTCAAACTCTGTCAACACAAGTCTGGGCTTCCTTCTGCCACTAAAGCAAACACTGTCAATAGAAGGAAAGGAGAACAAGTTGATGGCTGAAATTTGCAAACCTATGTTTTCAGATGGAGGATCAAGAGCCCTTTACCTTGCCAAACATTATTTGAATTTTGTAGAACAAACACTGGAGTTTAAGTTACATCCTCAAATTCAATATTTGGCATAGGTGATTTCTCCCACTTGGTGTACCTGTTAATTGCTTTGAGATAATGCAACAGGCACTATCGGAGGATTTTAGGAGTTTATGTGCATTACTCCACCTCCTTTCTAATTAGTGAAGAACCTGAGCCCCAGAGACTGAAGTGATTCACCTAGGATTACATAGCTACTTGAAGAATGCGCTGTAAAGAACCCAGGGCTCCTAACTCATATTATAGTGCCCTTTCAACGGTATGAGGTTTAGTTTTCGTTGGTATCAGTATCTACTAAAATAAAGCTATTTGTCTTGGATCAACTTGAAAAAACAATCTTTTTTTTTGTTTTCTTAAAAATTTTTTTTTTTTTAATTTCAACTTTTATATCAGGAAGGTACGTGTGCAGATTTGTTACATGGGAATGTTGTGTGATGCTAAGGTTTGGAGTATGGATCTTGTCACCTTGGTAGTGAGCATAGTACCTGATAGATAGTTTTTTAATCCACCCCATCCTCCCACCTCCCTCCAGTAGTCCACAGTGTCTATTGTTCCGATATTTGGGTCTATATATGCTCGGTGCTTAGCTCCCACTTATAAATGAGAACATGCAGTATTTGGTTTTCTGAAAGACGTATTCTTAAGAAGTGATCTGCTGGTAAATAACAGTATTTACTATTGTTAAATATTCTGATTTAATTTACCAGCACCTATAAGGACGTGGTTAAGGGTGAAAATTGTAGAGTCTGCCTGTATTTGCATCTCAGCTGCATTCCTTACCAGCTCTATTCTCTTAGGAAGTTTTGTTCACTGCTCTGTACCTCAGTTTCCCTTTTCATAAAGTGGGGATCCTAATAGCAACCTAAAAGAGTTGTGAGAATCGAGATTATCCATATAACCAAAGTTAGAACAGTGCCAAGTGCCTAGTAAATGCCCAATAAATGTCAAGTTATTTATTGCTAATCTTACATCGAACCTTGAGAAATTTTAGTTTTGGCTCTGTCATAAACTAGTCTCTTTGTGCCTCAGTTTCCTCATCTGTGAGATGAAATTCTTTTGCTATTCAAAATTGAAATGAGTTTATGTACATGCTCTGCAACAGAGACAGTAATCCATTTAATTTATTCATTGTTGGGTGAATATTTACTGCATGCCAACTCTGCCTGGCATCATATGAGTGAGACTGACAAGTTCTCTGTCTTCAAGGACTTTATAGCCTGTGGGAGAAGACAGTAGTTATGGTAAAGGATGATAATTGTTATGATAGTTTCAGCATAGGGTGCTGTGGAAAGCAGGGATAACTCACGTAGTTTAGAAGTGGCGGTGAAGAGGTTAAGGAAGACTTCTTAGAAATGTTGATTAAGCCAAAATCCAGAGAATGGTAGGAGTTACCCAAGCAAAGGGAGTGAGAGAAGTGTTTTAGGAATGGAGAACAGAATACATGAAAATCCAGAGGTCAGAGAAAGCAAGAGAATAAGGTGGCTCCACTGTATTTAATCTACTTTGAGATATCATTGATTTTAAGATACACCATCATTTCATATACCTCTAAGAAAGAAAAAACATTGCCAGTTAAACTATGGCACAAGATTTTCTTATCACTTAGGGTTTTAATACTTTCTGAAAGAACATTTTTAAAATCCTCAATTGGATATGTATGTTATTATACAGCACTCTATCAAATATAACAAAATAAAGTATGGCAAAATAAAAATATATATGAAATAGTTTGCTTTCAGTATTCCTGAAACTTCACTTTTACAATCAGATTCTTCTGAGAGACTTTTTTCATTTAGAGGCATCGACTTCATGCTTTTCCACACAATATGGGCAAGAGCATTGCAGATGCAATATTTCTTAAAAGAATGTATGCAAGATCTGAAAACCATCAGGACGGGGCTTTTAAGCTGGGTTTGTGAGTATGTGGTGTTAACCTACTTTTGATTCTCACTGTGCAGTGTTGATAAATACCTCTGCTTTGCTGCCCACCACTGCCTCCCCTTTTGGTTCCTAGGGGTTAAAAGGATTGTCCAGTGTTGTTTTTGAGATTTTCTTCCAAGCAAATATTCATTCTGACAGTTTTGAAGCTGGTGCTTTTCATGTTTGTGCATGCAAAGCCACAACAATTAGTTAAAACTCTTGTTTGTTCTACAGTGATTTTCAGGTGATCTCAATCTCAGCAGCGTTAGGCTGTGTCAATGTTGTGCATCTTTAAGGATAATGGAATATGGCTGAAGCGGGGTGTGTGTGTGTGTGTGTGTGTGTGTGTGTGCACTCTCATGTGTGTGTGTTGTTGCAGTGAGTGGGGTGAGGTGGATAATCTGTAGCTTATTATCAGCTCAAACATCTTAAGGCATTTAGACTTATCCACAAAGTGTTAAGCTAACAAGGATGTTAATCAGAAGAATGATAACCCTTGCTGCTGAGTGTAGAATAGATAGAATAGGAGCAAGATAAAATTTAGAGGATCCAGAGAAGAGGCAGATTTTAGAGGATACCTGCTTTGTGGGTTATTATTATAAAAAAGAGACAGAATGTTGATCATTTCAGGAGCTTTTAGTAGGGGCTTTAGCCATAAAGATTGCTACTCTATGGTAGCTTGCTTCCTATCCAATTGCTAGGAACACGTGGTATCTCAGGCAGAGGATTAAACACAGAAAAACTGCTAGCTTTTCACCTTGAATGAATATCCCAGATAACTGAAACTTATCTCTTTAAAAACTAAATTCTCTTTCTAATGAAAATTTCTTTCTTTCTTTCTTTTTTTTTTTGAGACGGAGTCTTGCTCTGTTGCCAGGCTGAAGTGCGGTGGCGCCATCTTGGCTCACTGCTACCTCTGCCTCCCGGGTTCATATGATTCCCCTGCCTCAGCCTCCCGAGTAGCTGGGACTGCAGGCGAGCACCACCACACCTGGCTATTTTTTTTCTGTTTTAGTAGAGATGGGGTTTCACCATGTTGGCCAGGATGTTCTTGATCTCCTGACCTTGTGATCTGCCCCCTATCTATTTTTAAACTAAGGGCTACATTTAAGAATATTAATATTAACTAAAGTACTTGGTGGCAGTGCAGTGCATTTCAGAAGGCTGTTATTGGGTTGTCAAAACAATTTGCCCCTGTATTTTAAGAATAGTTAAAACCTAATATTTGTTTCTCGGTCCATGGTTTTCAAAGAATGTTTGTATTCATGATTTCATTTGATTCTCAAGGCATCCTCCTGTGTCAGGTCATGTCCTCCTGGAAGCAGATACTAAGATGAAATGAAAAGTGCGAGAGAGTTATTGCAGGAAATGCCTGTGAGAGATAAAGGAGAAGACATATAAATAAGTGTTATTATATATAAATATATATAAAACACTCAACATCTCTAATCATCAGAGAAATGCAAATGAAAACCAGAATGAGATATTACCTCAAACTTGTTAGATTGGTTATTATCAAAAAAATGATGAAAGGTAGGAGTTCAGTTTTATTCTTCTGCATATGGCTAGCCAGTTATCCCAGCACCATTTATTGAATAGGGAGTCCTTTTCCCCTTGCTTATTTCACCATATATAAAAATTAACCCAAGATGCATTAAAGATTTAAAAACAGAAGACCTCATACTATGAAAATCCTAGAAGAAAACCTGGCAAATACCATTCTGGACATTAGCCTTAGCAAAGAATTTATGGTTAAGTCCTCAAAAGCAATTGCAACAAAACCAAAAATTAACAAATGGGACCTATTTAAATGAAAGAGCTTCTGCACAGCAAAAGAAACTAGCAACAGAGTAAATAGACATCCTACAGAATGGGAGAAAATATTTACAAACTATGCATCTGATAAGGGTCTAATATCCAGAATCTGTAAGGAACTTAAAAAATTCAAAAAGTAAAATACAACCCTATTAAAAAGGGAGCAAAGGGCATGAACAGACACTTCTCAAAATAAGACATATAAGTGGTAAAGAAACATATGAAAATAGTTCAACATGACCAGTTATTTGAGAAATGCAAATCAAAACCACAATGAGGTATCATCTCACTCCAGTAGGAATTGCCATTATTAAAAAGCTGGAAAATAACAGATACTGGTGAGGGGGTGGAGAAAAGGGAATGCTTATACGCTGCTGGTGGGAATGTAAGTTAGTTCAGCCACTGTGAAAAGCAGTTTGAGATTTCTCAAAGAACTTCCAATAGAACTACATTCAACCCAGCAATTCCATTACTGGCTATATACCCAAATGATAATAAATTGTCCTACTGGCCGGGTGCAGTAATCCCAGCACTTAGGGAGGCTGAGGTGGGTGGATCACCTGAGGTGAGGAGTTCAAGACCAGCCTGTCCAAGATGGAGAAACCCCATCTGTACTAAAAATACAAAATTAGCTGGGTGTGGTGGCACATGCCTATAATCCCAGCTACTCAGGAGGCTAAGGCAGGAGAATTGTTTGAACCCAGGAGGTGGAGGTTGCAGTGAGCCGAGATCACACCATTGCACTCCAGCCTGGGCAATAACAGCAAAACTCCACCTCAAAAAAAAAAAAAAAAATTATCCTACCATAAAACCCCACATACACTCATATGTTCCTCACAGCATTATTCACTGCAGCAAAGACATAGAATTAACCTAGATGACCATGGATGGAGGATTAGATAAAGAAAATATGATACATATTCATATACGCCACAAAATACGATGCAGCCATAAAGAAGAACAAAATCATATCCTTTGTAGCAACACAGATGCAGCTGGAGGCCATTTTCTAAGTGAATTAATACAGGAACGGAAAACCAAATACTACATATTTTCACTTATAAGCAAGAGCTAAATATTGAATACACATGGACACACAGATAGAAAGAACACAAGGAACTACTAGAGAGGGGAAGCAAGGGGAGGAAGGGCTGAAAAATTACCTATAGGATACCATACTCACTACCTGGGTAACAGGACCATTTGTACCACAAACTTCAGCATCGTGCAGTATACCCATGTAATAAACCTGCACAGGTATAGCTTGAATCTAAAATAAAAATTGAGTGTTGGCAAGAGTATGAAGGAAAGGGAACCCTTGTACACTATTGGTATTGTAAATTGGTATAGCCATTTTGTAAAGCAGTATGGAAGTTTTTCAGAAAACTAAAAATAGAGCTACTATATGACCCAACAATCCCACTTCTGGGTATATCCAAAGGAATTGAAATCTGTATGTCAAAAAGATGTCTATACTCCCATGTTTATTGTAGCATTATGCACAATAGGCAAGATATGGAATCAACCTAAGTGCCTAATCATGAGTGAACTCCCATTCTCAATTGCTACAAAGAAAATAAAATACCTAGGAATACAACTTACAAGGAATGTGAAGGACCTCTTCAAGGAGAACTACAAACCACTGCTCAAGGAAATAAGAGAGGACACAAACAAATGAAAAAACATTTCATGCTCATGGATAGGAAGAATCAATATCATGAAAATGGTCATACTGCCCAAAATAACTTATAGATTCAATGCTATCCCCATCAAGCTACCATTGAATTTCTTCACAGAATTAGTAAAAACTACTTTAAATTTCATATGGAACCAAAAAAGAGCCCATATAGCCAAGACAATCCTAAGCAAAAAGAACAAAGCTGGAGGCACCACACACCCTGATTTCAAACTATATTACAAGGTTACAGTAACCAAAACAGCATGGTACTGGTACCAAAACAAATATTTAGACCAATGGAACAAAATAGAGGCCTCAGAAATAATGCCACACATCTACAACCATCAGATCTTTGACAAACCTGACAAAAACAAGCAATGGGGAAAGGATTCCCTATTTAATAAATGGTGTTGGGATGAATAGATTTTTTAAAATATGGCATATTTACACAATGAAATACTATTCAGCTTTGCAAAAACCAGAAAATTCTGTCATTTGTAACAACATGGATGAATCTAGAGGGATGATATGTTAGGTGAAATAAACCAGAAACAGAGAGACAGATACCATATGGTCTCATTTATTTAAACTCATAGCACTAGAGAGTGGCATGGTGGTTACCAGAAGCTAGGATGGGAGTGGAGGTAGTGGTGGGGTTGGATGGAAAAAGTATTATAGTAATACTAAAATTAAAAACTTTGGTAATAAAAATTAATTCTGATAAACCTCATTACTAGTGTAAAGTTGATCATAGGTACAAAGTTTAAGTTAGGAGGAATAAATTCTGGTGTTCTATTGCACAGCATAGTGACTATAGTTAATAGCAATTTATTGTACATTTCAAAATAGCTATTAGAGAAGATTTTAAAATTATAAATATTTGAGGTGATGGATTTGCTAGTTAGTCTGATTGGATCATTCCACAATTTATACATGTATCAAAACATCACATTGTACCCTATAAATATATAATTATTATATGTCACTTAAAAACAATAAAAAATGAATTAAAAAAGATAAAGGGAAGAGGGACTAGGAACTTGAAGGGGAGAGCTTTCAAGTTCAATGCAGATTTGACATGCATGAAAAGACAAGAAGAGGGAGAATTGAGTAGAAAAAGCCTTAGACTGCAGTGTAGCCCTAAGTCTCTACTAGGTTGATTGGAAGCTTCTGAACGAAGAGCGCTTGCTAGAGGAATTCTGTGACAAGCAGAAATGGTTTGGTTCTAGTTCCACTGCCATACTTAGTCACTGGGGAAAAGCAACCTGGGGATAGTGTGTTCCTAGCATGAATGCTATAGCAGATCCCCAAAATAAGGCAGCTGGAGGAAGCTCTTGGCTAACTATCTTCCTCTGGCAAGTTTTCTCTCTCTTTTCTTTTCTTTCCTTTCTTTTTTTTTTTTTTTTTTTTGAGGCGGGATCTCAGTCTGTCACCCAGGGATGGAATGTAGTAGCATGATCACAGCTCACTGCAGCCTCAACCTCCCAGGCTCAGGTGATCCTCCCACCTTAGGTTCCTGAGTAGCTGAGACTATAGGTGTGTACCACCACACCCAGCTGATTTTTGATAGATGAGGTTTTACCATGTTGCCCAGACTGGTCTCTAACTCCTGGGCTTAAGTGATCCACCCACATCAGCCTCCCAGAGTGCTGGGATTACAGGCAGGAGCCACTGTCCCAGGCTAGTTTTTCTTCTTTAAGGGAGATCTTAGCAGCAGTCCTTCATGGCTACCATACCCTGTGAAGTAGGCAGAGCAAGAACTATTAACCCTAGGAACAGCAGATTCCTAGGGTTCACAGTTGTCTTACTAGGTAGGCTTTTCCAAGTATTTTTGTAAATCTAATTGTGATGTATTGATAGTCTTCAAAGATGGTCACTATCTATTACTTCCATTCTGCATCCAAAAGTAGATTCTATGGCTTCTCCCCTTGAATCTGGGTTGTCCCTATACCTTGTGTTGACCAACAGAAGGTAGTTGAAGTGTTGATAGCTACAGGCTTTAAGGGGAAAGGCAGCTTCCTCTCTTCCCTTTTAGAAGCCAGCCATCATGTGAATAGTCTGACCAGAACTTCATCCAATTATGAGAAGACATCAGACAGAACCAGACTGAGAGATATTCTGTAAATGTACTTGTCAGTGTGTGGAGACCATGAAAGACAAAGTTGATGAACTGCTATAAATTGGAGAATAAGGAGAAATAACAACTAAATATAATGTGGGATCCTGAATAGGCTCTTGGTATAGAAAAAGATCATTAGTAGATCGAATGGTGCAATTTAGTACAATCTGTAGTTTAGTTAGTAGTATTGTGCCATGTTAATTTCTTAGCTGTGATGACATGTCTAAGGTGTTAACATTAGAGAAACCTGGGTGATGAGTATACAGGAATTCTACTCTTTTTATAATTTGTACGTAGGTCTAAAATTAGTTCACAATAAAAAGTTAAAAAAATGAAAGTGTCAGATCATCCTGATATCTCTGTGCTGAATGAAAACCAAAATTAGCTTTAAAGAGAGAGAGGCTACATGGAGGATCACTGAGGTGCCACACATGTGAGTATAACCTTTCTGGATCAGCTAGTCTGATTTGGCTGTCTGGATATAGTCAGTGAGTGACGCCAATCTATGTCACGTGGGGCAGGAGAGCTTCTCAGCTGAGCCTTCCCTGAATTCCTGACCCAGAATCATGAGGAACTGTGCCATGGTTGTCTTAAGCCACCAAGTTTCAGGGTGATTGTAATGCAGCAGTAGGTTCCTGAAACATCTGTAGAAGAGGCAGCAGCTCAGATAATCCTGCTGAGTTTCTCTTGGGTTGAGACTGTTGGAAAACAGGACTGATCCCAAGATTGAGAAGTCGGTAGCTTTATCTGTGATGTTATTGAAGGGGTCATCAGGTCTTGCTTTTCACTTGTCTGTCTGAATCCTGAAATTCCATTTTTTAGATAATCCATTAATCTAAGGCAAGCACTGTAGAGCGTATCTCGTAGAACAGTAATATTGGGAGATCCATCACAAAAGAAAAATCTTTCTTTAATGTTTGAGAAACAATTGGACAGTTTACTTCTTGAAGATTGTCCATAAACATTAGCAGATGAAAGACTTGAGAAATCCTGCAGTGAAAAAAATGTAAATAACTTTATTTTACCTAGCATTTATTCCCTAAATTTATTACCATTGAGTCTTTTTTTTTTTTTTTTTTTTTTTTTTTTAATTTTTGAGACATATCTCACTCTGTCTCCCAGGATGGAGTGCAGTGGTGTGAGCTCAGCTTTCTGCAGCCTTGACCTCCCAGCCTCGGGTGATTCTCCCACCTCAGCCTCCCAAGTAGTTGGGACCACAGGTGTGCACTGCCATGCCTGTCTGATTTTTACTTTTTGTAGAGCTGAGGTCTCCCTATGTTACCCAGGCTGATCTTGAACTCCTGGGCTCAAGTGATCCTCCCACTTTGGCCTCCCAAAGTGCTGGGATCACAGGAGCGAGCCACTGTGCCCGGCCACCGCAGAATCTTAAGCGTGTGTATATAAACATTTTTCCATGGAAGATACTTTAGAAAATGCCAGATGAAAGCATTTTGTACTACAAGGGACTTCAAATAACAAAAGTGAGTCCTCTTTCCTTAGAAGAGATAAAAATAAGACTGAATATCAAGATTAATAAAAAGCTCCCCCACATTAGAAGATAGTTTGGACTTGCTAGCCTCTACATATTCTTTACCACTTAAAAAGTCTGTCAGTCAATAGAAGGGTGTGTATTAGTCAAGATTCTTAGTTGTGAACAACAGAATCCACTCCAGAGCAGGGATTTACGACAGGACATTACTTAGTTCACTTAATTAATTAATTAATTAATTTTATTATTATGATTTATTTGAGATGAAGTCTCACCCCATCACCCAGGCTGGAGTTCAGTGGCACAATCTTGGCTCAGTGCAACCTCCGCCTCCCAGGTTAAAATGATTCTTGTGCCTTAGCCTCTTGAGTACCTGGGATTACTGGTTTGTGCCACATCGCCTGGCTAATTTTTGTATTTTTAGTAGAGACAGGTTTCACCATATTGGCCAGACTGGTCTTGAATTCCTGGCCTCAAGTGATCCACCTGCCTTGGCCTCCCAAAGTGTTGGGATTACAGGAGTGAGCCACCGTGCTGGCAGTTTATTCAATTTAAATGAGGGCCAGGAACCTGTTTTAATACTACAATACTAGAACAACACAGGAAGGAGAAACCCTCAACTGCATTATGAAATCCCACTGCTGGTAATGTCTACCTGTCATCACCTGTGATGCCAGAACCTTAATCATAGGTACCCAGAAGCCCAGAAGATCTCATAGACTATAAATATCCTAGCAACAAAGGACTCTGGGAAATATAATTTCGTCCTTTTTCTGGTAGTAATGGTATAGAAACACACATTAGAAGGATTTTAAAATATTTGTTGGGTAATCTAATTTGCAGCATTGGCCACAGGGTGCTACATTTACCTATTCTTCATTTGACACATGCATACATGAGATTGGTTTCATACCATGATTGTCATTCCCCACCCCTTCGTCTATGTAGGTCCTAAAAGTAATTATTAAAACTCTAAACATTATAGCAATAATAAAATCCTGAACTGTAACAATGATAATAGCCATCACCATAAAGCCCAGTACTAAAATAATGCATGCAATATAGTATTAATAATAAGCTAAGTATTATAATAATACTAAAATTCAAAACTATGATAATAAAAATTAATGTTAATAAAATTAATTGCTAGAGTAAAGTAAAATTCATTATTGTAATGGCAATACAACTCAATACTCTAATTACACTCAATAACATAGTATGAACCTTAGTATTTGAATTTAGTTTCTTTCCTCTTGGTGGTTAAGAGCTTAGGTTCTGGAATCAGAGTTCCTGGCTCCATCCTGACTTTCTAATGGACATGAGGTTAGTTAGGTAAGCAATTTAGTTCTCAGTTTCACATTGTAGACTGGAGATAATAGTTGTATCTTCTTCATAGGGCTGTTGTGAGAATTAAATAAGAAAATGCTTATTAAGAAAAGTATCTTGCATATTGTAAGTATCCATCTTAGTCCATTTTGGGCTACTATAATGGAATACCTGAGACTGGATAATTCTTAAAGAAAAGAAATTTATCTCTCATAGTTCTGGAGGTTGGGAAGTCCAAGATCAAGGCACTGGAAGGTTCAGTCTCGGGTTCTAAGATGGTGCCCTGTTGCTGCATCCTCTGGAGAAGAGGAACCTTGTGTTCTCACATGGCAGAAGAACAGAAGAGAGAGAACCCACTTCTGCAGCCCTTTTTATAGTGATGTTAATCCAATAATGAGAGAAAAGCTCTCATGACCTAAACATCTTCCAAAAATCCTTACCTCTCAACACTATCGCATTGAAGATTCAGTTTCCAACACACAAATTTTGGGGGTCTCAGTTAGATTATAGCATCACTCAATAAATATTAGCTTTCTCTGCCTCTGTGAGAAAGGAAGTCTGCCTCTATATTCCAGCCTTCTATGACACTATGATATATCCCTATTTAGTCATTTTCCACTGTCATACCTACTTGTATTAAGAGGGATGTGCCATTTGTTTCTATTTTTACATTGATCCCTATTTAACAAACATGGAGTTTGGGACTTGCATTCTGTCAGCACCATGAGGACCTTTCTGGCTCTCCATCTGTAGTACCTAGCCTTCCTTTGAGCTTGGGGATCTGCCTATAACTTTACCTATCCAATACATGGGCTTTGGAGCCAGTCACAGTTGGACTTAAATACTGTCTTCATCATCGATTAGCTGATCTTAGGCAAATTATTATTTTTCCTCTCTAAACCTTGGGTGCACATGTAAAATGGAGTTCATAACACTTTTCTCAGACAGTTGCTATGAAAAGCAATGAAGTGATGCTAGATGGCTTCTGGCGTGGTTCTTAGCACGGAGCAGGTGCTTTGCAATGAATATTCCATTCCTTCCCTTGTCCCCGCCCTTGTCTGCTCTCTGCTCTGGTTTCTTTTCTGATTAACTTCCCCATGGTGGAAGAGAGTGGAGGCTGAACCTTGAGTTTGTTCTGACCTCAAAAAACCCTTAGATGTGATTTTTGTTTTAGCAAGAAGAAAAAAACCACAAAAACAAGCATATTCCCTGTGTGTGTGTTTTTTTCTCCCCTAGAAGTGAGACTTAGCTGAAGTTCTGGGAACAGAGAGTTCAGGTTAGCTGTGTTCTTGAGAGGTTTTTCTGTGTCTCTCCATCGGGCAGGTTGGTCCTGGGTCTCTTGCTTGGGGAGATACTTTATTTTTTTTATTTTTATTTTTTTTTTTTTTTTTGAGACGGAGTTTCGCTCGTTACCCAGGCTGGAGTGCAATGGCGCGATCTCGGCTCACCGCAACCTCCGCCTCCTGGGTTCAGGCAATTCTCCTGCCTCAGCCTCCTGAGTAGCTGGGATTACAGGCACACGCCACCATGCCCAGCTAATTTTTTTTGTATTAGTAGAGACGGGGTTTCACCATGTTGACCAGGATGGTCTCGATCTCTTGACCTCGTGATCCACCCGCCTCGGCCTCCCAAAGTGCTGGGATTACAGGCTTGAGCCACCGCGCCCGGCCGATACTTTATTTTTTATTCAATAGGTTAGTGGCTACATTTTCTTCAGGGCCTTGAAAGAGTTTGTACAGCTTCTGAGATTCTACTTTGAATCTTAGGATGATTGTATAATCTTAATATAATTATTAGCACAGTGTTGGAATTTACTATTTTGGCTATAGAGCAGAGAGCTCAGGAGGTCACATTTTCCTGTAAGGTAGACTTAGGTTTAAGTTATAGGCTGTGGTACATTGAGAAAATTATATCAGAGCTTCTTGTGTGCCTTGAAACAATTCACTAGTGTCCTCAACTCTTGAGTGGCTAGGTGGGGCCTGAGGTGGCCAGTGCCCCCACAGATGGTTTCTTATGCCTGCCAGGACCTACGACGTGCAGCACAAATGTTATCCTTTTTGATTTGTGCCTTGACATGACAAGTCTTGTGTTCCTTATCTGTAAAATGAGTATAACAATAGTATTTACCTTAAAATAATGAATATATACAAAGTGTTTAGAGTAAGACCTGCCACATAGTAATATAAGTAATTATTGTTATCAGCTATAATTGTTTTCAAACTATTATCTATAAAAGGGAGATTAATACATATTTATTTATACTTTGGATAACAAACTAATATTACATTATTTTGTTCTTCAAATTATTTTAGCTTTGGCCATTGGGAGCTCTTTCAAGTTGACTCCTATATATTATTATCATCCTTTTGCTTTTTGAATCCTTCCTTACTTTCGGGCATTGAAAGATGATTCAGGCTCACTTTGTATTTTCCCTGCCCCAGCTCTGGAATCAGCCATTTCTTCCAAGGATCTCTGGTTCCTTTTATTGAAAAACAGTATTAGACATCAAGATCTGGGTACTGGGTGAGCCACTAGATTTTGATCCAAATACTTTTGCTATTATGTTGGTGTCTGTTAAATGACACATTGAGATGAGTTGGTCAAGGGGGCACTGCAGGGCAGGGTATGGGAGAGTTATATCAAGCCAGGGTTATAGAATGAGAGTGTTTACTGGAGCTTGAGTATACTCAGAAGGGAACGCTGCTGAGGAGAGTCTGTGGAAAAAATCGAGGATGTTTTTATAGACAGTGTGAGTCACAATGATTCTCCAGCGGTAATTATGTTCTAATGATTCCTGACTTCTTTAGAATTGTCTCAATGCTTTCTGTTCATTCCACTCATCTACTGCTGTGTAACAAATTACCCCAGAACTTAGTGGCTTAATACAACAATTGTTTTATCATCTCTCTTGGTTTCTGTGTGTTAGTAATTTGGGGAAAGGCTCTTCTGGATGGTTCTGGAGTCTTTCATATAGTTTCAGTGAGCTGGTGGCTACAGCTGGAACTGTGGATATGGAGCAGCTGGGGACAGCTAGATCTCTCTCACTTACATCTCTTCTTCAGGTAGTCTGAGGGCTTCTCCATGTGGTCTCCTCATGCAAACTAGTACATAGCATAGCAGCCTCAGAACAGCTGGACTGCTCGCATGGGAACTAAAAACCCCAGTGCTCCATGGGACCCTCACCTTTTCTGAACTCACTTTAGAATTTCCTTTCACTGCAATTTATTTGTTATAAGTGAGTCACAGACTGCTCAGATTCAAGGGGAGGGTACACAGACCCATCCCTCAATGAGGGGAATGCCAAAGTTGCATTTTAACAAGAGTCTCTAGGATGAGAGTCATTGTTTTGAGCATCTTTAAGGGAAAAAATCCTCCAAACTTTCACGCATGCTACCAAGATTTCTAGCATTTGAAAATATGGCATACATTCACAGAAGCTGAAAGTTGCTCCTCTAAATTGGAAGTGTCTTTATCTGTTGTCTTTCTATACATTTCTTCCTTTATTTTCACACTGTTATGACGTCTTAGAATTTCTTTCTTATCCACTATCACTCATCTGCTTTCCTATGTCATGTTTTCTGATTCTCTCTCGAGGGACATAAAGATTTTCTTTAAATCGGCTGTTTGCTCTAAGTGTGGCTGAAAGGAGACATGTCTAATAAAGAAAGCACATAAATGGAGAAAGATGACACAAATGAATAATGGAAAACACAAGGAAAAATGAACAATGATGGGGAAAACAGAGTCAGTGGCACTGAATAATATGTGAGAGCACACAAAGCAGGGACTGAAAAATGTTTAAGAGTGAAAATAAGGAAATATTAAAGAAAGGAAAAAACTGTACCAGTGCTAAGAATTGTCACAGGCCTATTTTCTACAAAATACTAAAACTAGGAATCAGGGATGTCCTTAAATCATAAAAATTGTGTACAAATATGTAAGTGGGAGAAGAGGGTCCATAGTGCTTATCAGATCTGCTAAGGGATATGTGACATTCAAAACAGCTTTAAGATCCAGTGACAAAATGTCAGAAGCTCACATGGAGAAGGACTTGTTCAAAGTTGCAGGTAGGAGCAGGAGAGCTCTGGAAATCTGCCGTCACTAGTTCAGGGCCATGAACTCTGTATGTCCCAGCTGATGTTCAGCTCGTTTTGGTCCCATTCTACTTCCTGGTCCTGTGAGGCACCATGCTGTTCTCCCTTGTAAGTTCATGCATCTGCTTTTATCTCATTGTCCAATTAACATTCATCCATTCTTGTTATTCTTACTAATACATATGCTATTCCACACCTTTACCAATTGCTATTGTCTATTCTACAGCTGAGCTCTTTCTTAGCATACTCTACATTCTACACACACACACACACACACACAAAGTTTTGTTTCTTTGGCTGTTAGAAATCACAGCTTTCTTCTATGTGCAAAGAGTCTCTGGGATGAGAGTCATTGTTTTGAGCGTTTTTGGGAGAAAAAGTCCTCCACACATTCACGTGTGCTACCAAGATTTCTAGCATTTGAAAATATGACATACATTCACAAAAGCGGAAAGCTGCTGCCCTAAATTGAAAGTCTTTATCTGGTGTCTTTCTATACATTTCTTCCTTTATTTTCACACTGTCATGACTTCTTAGAATTTCTTTCTTACCCACTATCACTCATCTGCTTTCCCTGGGTTTGAAATCTCCACTTTCATAGACTGGGTATGAAATCTCCATGAATGGAGAGGGCATGGCAAAATCTGGAGGTTAAGAATGCTGCAGTTCTCAGCAAGCACTGAAAGGACAGGATTCATTGGGTTCAGGAGGGAAATTTTCCTCTGCCAGGCTACATGAGCGAGCTCTATTCTTCTATTTTCGTCAAGTTTGTGAAAAGAAATAGTGTGTATTTAATAAAGGATGTGGGTTAATTTCCAGGGCAAACCACTAGATGGAGGCCCTGCCTAAAGAATGCATTTGAAGGCTGAGTCACTCCAACCTGCAAGTTTCCTCTTCCAGATAAAAACGTGAATTGCGGGCACCAGGTGAAATCCTAATTTATCCAAAGGGCTCTGTAATCTTGTCTTGTTATGGAACAAGTTTCCTTTCTAACTGCTTTATCACTTCTCCATTTTCTTACTCATGAATTGCCCCAAATTTGGGTCATGCAAAGCCCCATGGTTCAGTACACTTATACACTAACTATAGGAATGTTTTTTACTCTTTAAAGACTTTTTCATTCTGAATGCCAGAATGGCCAACTTTGTATTTATTCTCCATTTCATAAGCTTTAAGTGCTACCTGTCCCGTGAAGAGTTTTTTGTTTCTTGAAAGGGATCCTTGCCATCACAGGCAATCTCCCTAGTATGTGATTTTGAGTCTAAATAGTAAATAAACTGAGACAAATCTGAAGGTAGCTAACCTCTCTTTCTGGGGGTGGAATTAAGTTTTTCTGACTGATACAGGTTACTTCATAGCTAAAGGCACTTGGGACAGGCCTTATTTTTATTGTGAGGATTACTAGAAGCAAGCATACGTTTAGTCTGTCAATAAAACTCCATTAATTTAAACATATTATAGCTGGATCTCATGAGCTATTAACTCACAAATATTTGACATTTTTGTCAAATAAATCTTCACAGTTGAGATATACAAGTCAACCAACAATTCACAGTTTACCTGCTTTTATTTAGTGTATAAGAAAGCAAGAACTTTGCAGTTGACAAAGAATGACCTGTTTTCTAGCTTACCCAGTTGAAGAATTGGGCTACACTAATGTTAGCTTTGGGAAAGTTTGATACTGAGTAGCCTCTGAGTCCCTCCTTGCTAGGCTGGCCAAGGTCAAGATGGTGGAAAGAAAATTGAAGGCTCTCTAGTGTTCTCCATATTCTGCTAGGGCCCCTGCCACTGTTCAGCTTCCCTTCACATCTGCACCCCTTGCAGTCAGGAGAAGGGGACGTGTTTGTCAGTTTGCCTGCTTGCCTACACCCCTGGTCCAAAGTCTGGGATGGGGGCCATGTTATCCTACAATCCCAGCTAACTGGACCAGATGTGATTCTGTCAGAATTGACCAGGATAATACTACTTTAAGTATTTAAAACATAGACTACTTAATGTAGAGAATTAAAACACGAGTGATGAAAGAGGCGAGAAGCCTAAGAGGGCAGTCAGGCAACTCGGAGATTAGCAATAGTGAAAATTCAATACTGCTCCTAGGCTGAAGGGACAAAAAGAGTATATGGTGTTTCCTGAGCCCAGGGGCTAGGATCACCAGTTAGAAACCAGAACCACAGGAGGCCTGGTAGCAGGAATTGGAGCCTTGGGAAAGACACCTTCTCTACCTGAGACGCCACCAACTCAGAGCAAGAATGAGAATACCCCTTCTGGTTCTCCAATCCTCCAGTGGTTCCCATATATTAAATACTGAATAGGACTGGATCTCCAAATCAGAGATGAAAGCACAGAAGGATATCTTGATTGAGGAAAGATTCTTTTCATGGATTGCCTGATTTTAATTAGGATTGCTTATATTCTGTTACAAAATAGAATGAAAACATAAATGCCTATGATTTAGTAGCATCTAAATCTGGTGACACATTCCAAAGAATCACTAAGATAACTTTTTAGATAACTGTTGCTTTGTAATATAATAATGAAGAGGCAAAAATAGAGTGCTTTTGGGTATACTTGGGTTGAATGTTTATACATTTAATCCCCCTAAATTAAAAAAAATGCTAATGTCTTTCATTTAGCAGAAATTGCCCTGAATTTTCCAGTTACCTCAGCACCTGCAAGAGAAGTATTTTCTAATTAAATATCATAATGGTCTACTGAGAAAAGTCAATTAAAGATATCATTAATTTTATATTTATTAAGCATAAAATACCACTTTGAAGTTTGCAATTTTACGAAAAAAATTAAAAACTAGATTGTGTAAAGAGAGTCTTCAGAAGCATAACAGTGATACAGTTTTATACCCAGATACGTGTTTTAAGATACTCTGCTCAGTTATTTTTAAATGTTCATGGTATTAGTTTAAATCAGCTTTAAAAATTATTTAATATATATGGACCTATGTTGTTTTAACTTTAAAAAATGAATATTTAAAAATAGTTTTAGTTGGGCACAGTGGCTCATGCCTGTAATTCTAGCATTTTGGGAGGCCGAGGCAAGAGCATTGCATGAGCCCAGGAGTTCGAGACCAGCCTGGGCCACATAGTGAGACTGCGTCAGTACAAAAAAATAGAAAAATTATCTGGCTATGGAGGTGCACGCCTGTAGTCCCAGCTACTCTGGAGGCTGAGCTGGGAGGATCACTTGAGTCTAGGTGTTTGAAGGAAGTTACAGTGAGCTATGATCGCACTACTGCACTCCAGCCTGGGCGATGGAGTGAGAGACTCAATCTGTAAATATTAATAAGTGAATAAATAAAATACAAATAGTTAAAACTATTTTAGTTTTTAAATTGATCTGTTTTTTAGGTCAGTGTAGTGAAGTTTGTATTATCTTGTAATAAAAGCACAATTTGTTGGTCAGCAAATACATTTAAAAATATTAAGAAATATTAACGGTGGGTGCAGTGCCTCACGCCTGTAATCCCAACACTTTGGGAGGCTGAGGCAGGCGGATCACCTGAGGTTGGGAGTTCGAGACCAGCCTGACCAACGTGGAGAAACCGTGTCTCTACTAAAATACAAAATTAGCCAGGCGTGGCTGTGCATGCCTATAATCTGAGCTACTTGGAAGGCTGAGGCAGGAGAATTGCTTGGACCGGGAGGCAGAGTTGAGGTGAGCCGAGATCATGCCATTGCACTCCAGCCTGGGCAACAAGAGTGAAATGAAACTCTGTCTGAAAAAAAAAAAAAATTAAGAAGTAGGTCTTAATAAGACCCACTTCTCCCAAGAAGCCTTTTGTATTAGGCTTATAAGAGCTCTTTACTGACTTTGAGCTCCCCAGACCAACCAGGGGGGAGATACTTAAGCTTTTATATCATACTCCTCTTTATTCTAACCACTACTAACATCTTAACTTACCATAGGGAGATTTAAGCCCCTGGTCCTCAGAGACACTCTGAATTGTACTTCTTATAGTTCCCTGATTCACAGACTACTAATAATTCTTACTAATGTCTGGAAATTACCAAGAGAACAAATTGGTAGGTCCCTGAAGAAGAAAACATTCTACTTCTCTTGCTTGGATTATAGGCTATTCCTGGAGATTATTTCTTTATGCTTTCCAGTTATGTAAGTTAAATAACCAGGAAAGATATAATAAAAATTAATTAGTTAGAAAAATTTTAAAAATGCTAAAGCAACTAAAATTAGAATAAAAATTGGATAAAACAAGTAAAATGCAATCTTGATAAAGCCCTAAGAAGAATGGAGGTAAGAAAGCAGTATTAATAATTATGAAGAGGCAAAATAAACTAAGAATAATGAAAATAGAGCAAAAGACCAGGCATGGTGGCTCACACTGGTAATCCCAGCACTTTGGGAGGCTGAGGTGGGAGACCTGCTTGAGCCCAGGAGTTCAAGACAAGCCTGAGCAATGAGGTGAAACCCCATCTCTGCAAAAATTTAAAAAAAAATTAGCTCAGTGTGGAGGCATGCACTTGTTGTCCTAGCTACTTGGAAGACTGAGGTGGGAGAATCACTTGAGCCCAGGAAGCTGAGGCTACGGTATGCTGTATTCATGCCACTGCACTCCACCCTGGGATCCAGAGTGAGACCCTGTCTAAGAAAAAACCAAAAACCAAAAAAAAGAAAAAAAAAAAGAAAATACAGTAGAAAAGTTAACACAAAAAGAATAAAAGAGTCAAAGAATAAATCCAGCTAAAATGATTTTTTAAAAGTGAGTACAGATTTAGGTTTATAAAAATCAAATCAATTAAAGAGAATGTGCATTCAGCAATATTAGGAATTCTATGTTTTAGTCCATCATGTGAAAACAATTTTGGCTAACTGGCTAAACCAGGCCTGTAAATTCTGGAGGCCTTGCAGCACTCTGTGGAAAGAACTCTAGGGCAGAGGACCCTCAGTGCTCTGAGGTAAAAGCTGGAAAGCAGCTTAAACCCATTAAGAAAAAACCCTTTTTTAGGCCTATTTAGGTCACAGGTCATGGTACAGTAGATGACTCCTCAGAATAATTATCTAGTCCAATCTCCTTTCTATAGATCTGTGAACTAAGGCCGGCAATGATGAAAAAGGTACAATTTCAGTGATGGAAGTAGAGAGAGGTGGAGTCACAGGAAACTGTTCTTGGCAGCACATTCTGATTGGGAGACCTACACAACTAAAGTTTTATTAGCACCTTCCTGAGTAATCCTTTTTTTTGTACTCGAAGTTTGGAATTGACAAAGGTTGTGTCTGGTGTGTCCTAGGTGGCCATTTACGTCCCTGGGAACTTGTTCCTCAGGCTGAGTATATCTAGTTGCACAACGGAGAAGTGTCTGAGAACAGTGATTTCTCACAGAGACACAAGCAGCCCTACTGGCTTGGGGTGAGTCAATGTTGAGGCATAGGTGGAAAGGAGGGAAGGGTAGTCTTGTAGAGCCTTGCCTGGATTTGATGGGGCAGCTGGAGAGGGCCCTGAAGGGGGAAAAAGGAACAGAGTGGGCAACAATCCTGGGCTGCCCCAGGTTCACTCAGCCTCCCAGGTGGTACCTGGGGATCTCTGCAAGGCTGCCTCTGGGAAGAGAGCTGCAAACACAGAGCTGGTGCAGGTAGATCAAGGCAACTACTGTAAGACTTAAAGGGCTTGTAGAGTTCTTCAGTTGTGCTAGTTCTGGAGCAAGGGACTGTGTTAGTTTCCTGTAAGCTGCAGTAACCACTTATCACAAATTTATTATCCTGCAGTTCTGGAGGTCAAATATCTGAAAGGAGTCTTACAAGGGCTAAAATCAAGATATCAGCAGGGTGCATTCCTTCTGAAGGTTCTAGAGAAGAATATATTTCTTGTCTTTTTTAGCTTCTAGAAACCACTTATATTCATTGGCTCATGACTTCCTTCTCCATTTTTAAGGCCAGCAACATAGCATCTTCAAATCTCCCCCCTGACCCCTTTCGCTCTTATCTTTGCTTTTCTCTGACTCTCCTGTATCACTCTTATAAGGACATTTGTGATTATATTGAGCCCATTAGGATCATACAGGAACATCTTCCCATGTCAAAATCCTTAACTTTATTGTATCCAAAGTCTTTTTTGCCATGTTAAGACACACATTCACAGGTTCAGGAGATTAGGATGTGGATATCCTTGAGGAGTATTACTCAGCTTACCACAAGAGCTGTTCATTCCCTGTCATTTCAGCAGATGTGTCCTTGTAGGAGAGCCCACACTGAAGATGTTCTTCAGCTCCTGGTGGGAGCTGGAGGCAGGCACTGACTTGCGGTTTCATTAAAAATAATGAATGATTGAGCCAGCTGCTTTAGGACTAGCTTGTGACTCCACTTCCTCTTGGAAGTTTCAGCAGCTTAAGCTTCTAACTGCTTAGGCAGGAGGGAGCTGAGGATTGGCTAAAAGTTTTATAGTACCAGACATGTTAATTGAGCAAATTTATTCTTGGTACTTAATGGATACTGAATACTGTGCTGGTCAGTAGAGCCTCATTGGTGAATAAGATTGATTGCTCTCAGATATTAATTTTATTTATGTGCTCTCTCCCCTTTTGTGCTAGAATCTAAGCTACATTAGAGAACATATTTTGTCTTAATCATTACTAAGTCCTGATGGCCAGCTTTTCAGGGATTTCAGTGGTAAATTCTCAATAAATTCTTGCTGGTTTAGTAGAAGATAAGATCTTGGACATCAGTAAGCTTATAGATTGATGCATTGGACTAGAAAAGTTGGCTAATTATGGCCCTTGGGCCAAATCTGCCCCACTACTTGTTTTTGTAATAAAGTTTTATTGGAACACTGATGTGTCATTCATTTACATATTGTCTTTGGCTGTTTTCTTCTATAACAGTAGAGTTAAATGGCTGTAACAGACTGTATTGTCACAATTTGGGGTTCAATATTTACTGTCTGGCTCTTTACAGAAAAAGTTTACCATCACCTGGGCTGACAAATGGTAGCCAAAAATGGTAACCAAAAATGGTAACTATATTGAGTATAATAAGATCCATGATAGGATGCCTTAGGAGCTCATGAGACAGGCAACACTTCTGTTATTCTTAGAGCTTCCCATGCTTCAAAGGTCACACATTTACAGAGACCCTTTAGCATATCAATCATCTGACCACAGTGGTTGTCATGGAGAACCCATTGTTCCAGCCTTCATGTCCTTTTGGTTTCTGTAGGTTTGTGACTTTGTAGTCCCTATGAGATCTTTGTTAAAGTGGGAACTCTAGTGTCTGGGATCTAGATTCTCTTGTGTGAACCATTCTGCCTTTTATTCTGAGGTCTCTCTACCTTTCTGCCGCACTGTTGAGGTGTAGGGTTTAGATTCCTACTGTGCGTACATTTTTCTGTTTCACCCCCCATGTCCTACAGTTGTTTCCTATTACCTCATCAGTTCTGTCTCCTTACCTTTCAGGTGATCTAACATAATCGAAGTTCTGTCTAAGTCTTCAAAAGATGTGGACATTTATAAAAGATTTCGGTTTCTAATTGTCTCTCATCAGAATCTCTAGGGCAAAGAATTACAAAGCTTGGTTACCAGTTTAAAAGTGAGATTAGGTGATGATGAAGATAAAAAACAAAAATGACATTTTAGGAAATTATCTTGCCTGGTTTGCATTGGATTATATCCTGAAAGTAATACATTTCAAATAAGAGAATGGTTTTAAGGAAGAGAGTGTCATGATCAGAACTCCCAGGATAATATTTAGTATTTAGCAAGTAGTACATATATTAACCACACAGATTTAAACAATTATGTGGCAGTATGGATACTTACTGGCTGAGGATCAGCATGATTTGTATTTTGGAAGTTCATCTGTCAAGGGTAGAATGGATGGGAGGCATTCCCAGAAAATTAGAGGGAGGCTAGGAAGGAGGGTATTATGTTAGTCTAGGAAAGGGATAGCAGGGCCTCTACTTGGAAATTGACAGTGGGAATGGAGTAGGGTATACAGCATCTAGCACCATTGTACATATGGTATCAAAGGGATTTGGTGAACAATTGGATATATAGAGTGAGGAAGTGGAAAAGGTGTGGATTTTTCATAGATTACTGACTTCAGCATTGGGATGGTTGGTGGAACTCTTAGGGTGAAGAAGCAAGTGTGGAGTATGTTAGGAAGATGTAAAATTAACTGGTTTAGGGATTGGACCTTCTGCTCTAACTCTGGAATATTACCTTTAATTGCTTAGTGATGTGGTTTGGATATGTGTCCCCACTCAAACCTCATGTTCAGTTGTAATCTCCAATGTTGGAGGTGGGGTCTGGTGGGAGGTGATTTGATTTTGGGGACAGATTTCTTCCTTGGTACTGTTGTTGCAATAGTGAGTGAGTTCTTGTGAGATATGGTTGTTTAAAAGTGTGTAGCATCTCCTTCTTTCTCGTCCTTCTGCTCCAGCCATGTGAAGTGCCTACTCCCCCTTTGCCTTCTGCCATGATTGTAAGTTTCCTGAGACCTCCCTAGAAGCTGAGCAGATCCTTCCTTTACAGTCTGAAGAACCGTGAGCCAACTAAACCTCTTTTCTTTATAAATTACCCAGTATTAGGTATTTCTTTATAGTAGTGTGAGAATTGGCTAATACAGAAAATTGGTACTAAGGTGTGGGGCATTGCTATAAAGATACCTGAAAATGTGGAAGCAGCTTTGGAACTGGGTAATAGGCAGAAGTTGGAATAGTTTGGAGGGCTCAGAAGAAGACAGAAAGATGAGGGAAAGTTTGGAACCACCTAGAGACTTGTTGAATGGTTGTGACCAAAATGCTGATAGTGATGTGGACAATAACGTCCATCTAGGCTGAGGATATCTCAGATAGAAATGAGAAACTTATTGAAAACTAGAGTAAAGGTCACTTTTGCTATGCTTTAGCAAAGAGTCTGGCTGTATTGTGCCCTTGCTCTAAGGATCTGTGGAAGTTTGAACTTGAGGTGATTTAGGATATTTGATCGAAAAAATTTTAAGGAGCAAAGGTGTTCAGGATGTGGGTTGGCTGCTTCTAGCAACCTATCCTCATATGCATAAGCAAAGATATGGCCTGAAACTGGAACTTATATTTAAAAGGGAAACAACATAAAAATTTTGAAAAATTTGCAGCTTGGCCATGTGGTAGAAAAGAAGAGCCCATTTTTAGGGGAGGAATTTAAGCAGGCTGCAGAAATTTACATAACTAAAGAGGAGCCAAATGCTAATAGCCAAGAGAACTGGGAAAAGTCTTGAAGGCATTTCAGACCTTCTTGGCAGCCCCTCCCATCACAGGCCCAGAGGCCTATGAGGGGAAGAATGGTTTTTCTTGACGAGGCCCAAGGCTTACTGCAAAGCACAGCCTTAGAACCCTGCTCCCTGTGTCCCAGAAGCTCTAACTCTAGCCATAGCTAAAAGGAGCCCAGGTACAGCTTGGGCTGCTGCTCTGGAGGGTGCCAGCTATAAGCCTTGGCTGTTTCCACATGGTGTTAAGTCTGTGGGTGCACAGAATGCAAGAGTTGAGGCTTGGGAGCCTCCACCTAGATTTCAGAAAGTGTATGGAAATGCCTGGATGTCCTGAATGAGATGTAGAACACTTGCGGAGAACCTCTACTAGGGTAGTGCAGAGGGGAAATGTGGGGTTGAAGCTCCCCACAGACTCCCTACTGAGGCACTGCCTAATGGGTCTGTGAGAAGAGATTCTAGTCCTCCAGACCTCAGAATGATAGAGCATGGTAGAGCCACCAGCAGCTTATACCCTCAGTCTGAAAAAGCCATAACCACTCAACACTGGCCCTTGAGAGCTGCTGCAGGGGCTGAATTCTGTAAAGCCACAGGGCAGGGCTGCCCAAGGCCTTGGAAGCCCACCCTTTGCAACACTGTGGGATGAGACATAGAGTCAGAGGAAATTATTTTGTAGCTTTAAGATTTAATGACTACCCTGCTTGGTGTCAGACTACCATGGCGCTGGGAGCCTTCTTCTTTTTTTTTGTTTTTTCAATGTTTTGGCTGATTTCTCCCTTTTGGGATGGGAATATTTACCTAATGCTGTACCTTTGGAGCAATTAACTTGTTTTTGATTTTACAGACTCATAAGTGGAAGTGACTTGCCTTGTCTCAGATGAGACTTTGAACTTAGCTTTTGATTTAATGCTGAAATAAGTTAAGACTTTGAGGGACTGTTGAGAAGGGATTTTTAAAATGTGAGAAGGACATGAGTTTAGGGAGGGGTTAGGGGGAGAATGATATGGTTTGGATATGTATCCCTGCCCAAATCTCCTGTTCAATTGTAATCTCCAATGTTGGAGGTGGGGCCTGGTGGGAGGTGATTGGATCATGGAGACAGATTTCTCCCAGAGTACTGTTGTCACAATAGTGAGTGAGCTCTTATGAGATCTGGTTGTTTAAAGTGTGTAGCACATTCTCTTTCACTTTCTTTCTCCTGCTCTCGCCATATGAAGTGCTTGCTCCCCTTTAGACTTCTGCTATGATTTTAAGTTTCCTGAGGCTTCCCTAGAAGCCAAGCAGGTGCCAGAATCATGCTTTCTGTACAACCTGTAGAACCATGAGCCAATTAAACCTCTTTTCTGTATAAATTATCCAGTCTCATATATTTCTTTATAGCAGTGCAAGAACTGACTAATACACTTAGTAAATGCCTCAGGTATACTGGGGAAGAGAAGTCTCTTTATACGGAAATGGCCAACAATCCCTGTATCAAGTCCTGTTTTATGCAAGCCAAGCTCAGGGGTCTTGGAGGGTTGCATATTGTGATGGGGACATAACTGTTTTGTAAGTCATTTTCTGCTAGACTGCCAGAATTTCTGTATGTGGATTTTATTTTATTAAATTTGGACGCTTCTGGTATAATCTCTTTCTCGTCTATTTTAGGTCCAGATAGTTCTATGTAGCGTTTAAGATCATGTAAAATCACAATTAAACCTTTCCATTCTGATTCTATTGAGTTACTTTAAAAATTTTTTTATCCCTTCAAAATAAATTATATAAACCACATAAATCGCAACACATGCTGGTTCCATTTACTGTGATTCTACAGAGAGAGATTTTTCTGACAGGACAATACAGATAAGAAGCATAGGACAAAATTATAAAAAGAGAATATTTAAAACTTTTTCTTCCTCCTTCATCTCCTCCCTTCCTTCTAGAGTCTGTCCTCTTCTCCCTTTTCTTCCTCATCCTTCTCTTCCTTCTTCCCATATTATTAAGTACTGATTATCATAACAGTAGCCTAAACACACTTCTCTGCCTAGTATTCCCAAAATAGCAAATAGAAGAGAGGTTAAGTAATGCATTTATTTAAAAAATCAAATTATGAAACCTGTTCAAAACTTTCCCAATAAAATTTTGATTCTGATTCAGTCCAAATTCTTTTTTATTTAAGTGGTTGGCTCAAACTTAGGAGCTCTTCAGGGAGTAAAATGAAATATTAAAAAGCAAAATTATTCTGGCAATTTAACAATACTAGAGCTTGCTGTTTTTGTCTTTCCATTAGATCTAAAGCCAATGTCCTTTTAGTAAATGTGCTTTTAGAGACAGTTTTATTATTATTTTTTAATTAAGAAGCTTTATTTTTATAGAAATTTTAGTTTTAGCAAAATTGAGTAGAAGGTATAGAGTGTTCCCGTAAACTCCATGTCTGCACACATATACAATCTACCCCACTATCCACATCCTGCACCACAATGGTACATTTGTTATAATCAATGAACCTGTATTGCCACATCATCACCTGAAGTTTACATTAGGATTCTCTTGGTATTATACATTCTATAGGTTTTGACAAATGTCTAATGGCATGAATCTACTACTATAGAGTCATACAATTCCCTAAAAATCATCTGTGTTCCACTAATTTTTCCCTTCATCCCCACAAAACCCTGGTAACTACTGATCTTTTTCTATAGTTAACCCTTTTCCAGAATGTCATATAGTTGAATTATACAGTATATAGCTTTTGAAGTTTGGCTTCTTTCACTTAGTAATACATATGTAAGTTTCTTCCATGTTTTTTCCTGGTTTGATAGCTCATTTTTTTTTAGTGCTGAGTGATATTCCATTGTCTGATGTTCCATCATTTATTTATCTGTTCACTTATAAGGGACATCTTGGTTGTTTCCAGGTTTTGGCAATTATGGATAAGGCTATTATAAATATTCATGTGCAGGTTTCTATGTGGACATGAGTTTTCAATTCATCAGAGTAAATACTAAAAAGTGCAATTCCTGGATCATATAGTAGTTTACTTTTTAAAAATCTAAGAAATACTTAGTGCTCTTCAATAAACCCTGGTAAAAACTAGGCAAGTTAACTCATCCAAAATAGTTTTATGGAACAGATGTTAAATATAATTGCACTTAATATTCAAATTATATTTAAATACAATTATAATTAAATATTTAAATATAATTATAAAATTTTTTTTTTCTAGTTTTACTTAACGTTCTGGTATACATGTGCAGATGTGCAGGTTTGTTACATAGGTATACATGTGCCATGGTGGTTTGCTGCACCTATCAACCCATCATCTAGGTTTTAAGCCCCACATGCATTAGATATCTGTCCTAATGCTTTCCCTCCCCTTGCCCCCTACCCCTTGACAGGCCCTGGTGTGTGATGTTCTCCTCCCTGTGTCCATGTGTTCTCATTGTTCAACTCCCACTTATGAGTGAGAACATGTGGTGTTTGGTTTTCTGTTCCTGTATTAGTTTGCTGAGGATGATAGCTTTCCAGCTTCATCCATGTCCCTGCAAAGGTCATGATCTCATTCCTTTTTATGACTGCATATATTCCAGGGTATGTATGTACCACATTTCCTTTATCCAGTCTATCATTGATAGTTATTTGGGTTGGTTCCATGTCTTTTTTAAATAAATTTACAAATATGCAATTATGATTAAATGTTTCAGAATCTTTCATATTCCAAAATGTTGGTTTTCTACAATGACTGGGATATTCTTGAACAGGAAATTTTGTCCCAAATCAACAGTTATTTGATGACTATGGATCAGAGGTAGAGGAAATTAAATGTATTGACCTGTAAGTTTGTAGCAGTCAATGTAAAGTTATCTTTTGAGAAAGAAGACACCTTCCTCAAATGCACTTTAGTCTCATTTGTGGGCCTATGTAAGCCACTGCATTTTATTTCTTACAAATACTTTTCATAATGTGGCACATATACACCATGGAATATTATGCAGCCATTAAAAACGAGGAGTTCGCGTCCTTTGTAGGGACATGGATGAACCTGGAAACCATCATTCTCAGCAAACTGACACAAGAACACAAAATCAAACACCACATGTTCTCACTCATAGGCGGGTGTTGAACAAGGAGAACACATGGACACAGGGAGGGGAGCACTATACACGGGGGTCTGTTGGGGGGGAGTGGGGGGGACAGTGGTGGGGTGGGGAGTTGGGTAGGGATAGCATGGGGAGAAATGCCAGATATAGGTGAAGGGGAGGAAGGCAGCAAATCACACTGCCACGTATGCACCTATGCAACAACCTTGCATGTTTTTCACATGTACCCCAAAACCAAAATGCAATAAAATAAATAAATAAATAAATAAATAAATAAAAAATAAAAAATAAATAAAAAAAATAAAATACTTTTCATTTTTACCACCCTATCTTGTGCTTAGTTTCTTAGACAACTCATTTCTTCCTACTATATTTTGTTTTACTTTGAAGTTTTTTGATCGATTTAATTCAATAGTATTTTACATATAACAAACTGCAGCCATTGGAGGAATATAGTACATAGATGAATCTTGACATCAGGAAAACCACAGTCACAGTCAAGTTACAAAGCATTCCTATCATCTCAAACGTTTCCTTGTGCTCTTTTGCAGTCCAGACTTCCCTCTGCCCCAGCCTAGGAAACCCACTCATCTGTTTTTGTCATTATAGATTATTTTGAATTTTCTAGAATTTTTTTTATAAATGGAATCACACACATTGTATATTCTTTGATTTTTTTTTTTTATACTCATGCATGATGCTTGTATCAGAAATTTGTTGCTTTTTAATTGCAGATTAGTAGTTCATTGTGTAAATATACCACAGTTTATTTATCCAGTTTTTGGACATTGGCTGTTTTGAATAATGCTGCTGTAAAAATTTGTGGGCATGTTTTCATTTCTCTTGGGTACATATATCTAGGAGTTGAATGGCTGGATCACATAGTAAATATAATACAACTTGTGCTTTAAGTATTTGTATATATTTTAAAGACATTAAGAAAGAAAAATTTGCTGGGACACGGTGGCTCATTCCTATAATCCTAGCACTTTGGGAGCTGAATTGGGAAAATTGCTTGAGGCCAGAAGTTCAAGACCAGCCTGGGCAACATAGTGAGATCCCATCTTTACAAATAATCGAAAAAGTTATCCTGGCATTGTGGCATGAGTCTGTAGTCCTAGCTACTTAGGAGGCTGAGGTGGGACGATTACTTGATCCTAAGACTTCTAGGTTTCAGTGAGCTATGATTGCACCCACACACTCTAGCCTGGATGACAGAGTGAGACCCTGTCTCAAAAAATAAAACAGAAGAAAAATTGGTTCTTATAATAACCAAGTTTTTATTATTTGGATGCTTTTTGTTTATTCTTAAAAGATCTGTGTTTAACTCTGTCAAATTCATTTAGTCTGAAGAATTTTCTTTTAGCATGCCTTTTAGTGCGGATCTTCTGGAAATAAAGTCTTAGTTTATTTTATATGAAAGTGGTTTTTAAACCTTTATTTGTAAAGGATATAGAATTCTAGGCTGACAGTTTTCTTTCAGCAATTTAAAGCAAATTATACTGTTTTCTGGATCTCACAATTTCTGAAAAGTTCATGGTTATTTGAATCCTTGTTTCCTTTCTGCAATATGCTTATTTCTGATTGTTTTAACTTTTTTTCTTTTTGTGTTTGGGTTTAGAAGTTTGACTATGATATGCCTAGATGTGGTTTTAGTAATGCTTATCCTGCTTAGTGTTTGCTGAGGTTCTTGAATGTGTGAATCAGTATATGTGTCCTTTACCATATTTGGAATTTTTCAGCTATTCTTTCTTCAAAAAGTTTTTCCTTCTTTGTTCTTTCTTTTCTTCTTTTGGACAAAATTACACATATTCTATATGTTTTGAGATCTCTCCACAGGCTCCCAAGGTTCTGTGTATTATTTTTCAATTTTCTCTCTCTTTTTTTCAGACTGAATAATTTTTATTGATTTATTTTCGAGTGTGTTGAACATTTCCTCCATTATGTTCATTTGTGATTTTAAGTGCATTCAGCTAATTTTATTTCAGATTTTGTACATTTTAGTTCTAAAATGCCAATTTACTTTCCATTTTCTATTTCTCTGCCAAGATTTCCACTCTTTTGTTTCATTTAAACATATTTTTCTTCAACTTATGAGCATAGTTTTAATAGCTTCTTTAAAGTCATTGTCTGATAATTTCCAAATCTGGGTCATTTTAGGTTGACATCTAATATTTGTCTTTCTTCGTGAGAATGGCTCATATTTTCCTGGCTTGTTATATTTTGGATAATTTGGGATTGTCTCCTGAATGTTGTGAATATATGTATCAGGATGTTACGTACATTTTAATCAACTCAAGAGTGTTGATGTTTTTGTATTACTAGGCACATAACTTGATTAAACTCAGACTGGAAAGTCTGTCTCACTTGCAGTGGTTTAGATCTCAGATTAGTTTAGTTTTAGAGGAGCTGTTTGAGTATATCCAGCATGTATGTTTCAGAATTCTTTTGTCTGTCTGTCTGTCTGTTGAGATAGTCTCACTCGTCACCCAGGTTGAAGTGCAATGGTGCAATCTTGGCTCACTGCAATCTCTGCCTCCTGGGTTCAAGTGATTCTCCTGCCTCAGCCTCCTGAATAGCTGGGATTACAAGCACCCACCATCATGCTTGGCTAACTTTTGTATTTTTGTAGCGATGGGGTTTCATCATGCTGGACAGCCTGGTCTTGAACTCCTGATCTCAGGTGATCTGCCGATCTTGGCATCCCAAAGTTCTGGGATTACAGGTGTGAGCCATTACACCTGGCCTGTTTCAGAATTCTTGCTCATCATTTGGCACCCCCTTCTTTAGATTTCTACCCCCTAAGACTGCCTCTTCATTTTCTAGTGACTGTGGATTCTCCAGACTCAATTGTTCAGTCCCTGCATGGTGGAAGGCTTTCTTTCAGAGCATTAGCCTGCCCACATAATGTCATCATTGCAATTTGTCCTCAGGCCAAAGGAGCAAAAATTCAAAACCCATTATATTTCAATTTCTTCATGCAAGTTTTGAAGTCTCATCAAAATTTGTCTGTCTTGCTTACTCTGCAGAGACCACAGTTAGGGTTTCTTTCCTTACTGTATTTTCTCTATTTTTTATAGTCATCTATTAGAGGATCATTCTATTAGAGACTTTCTCTACCATACAGTAGTGTCATCTCTTTCCTCTTTTTTTTAAATTTCTTTCTTCAACTATTTACTAAATACTGTAGCAGTTTCCAGGAATTTCAAGAGGCACAAGGCATAGTAATTAAAATATGGACCACAGAATAGAAAGACTGGATTTGCGTAGTGATTCCCCACCTTAATCACCCAAAGACCATATGGAAGCTATTTACCATCTATCTTTGTCCATTTGTGTTGCTATAAAGGAATGACTGAGGCTGGATACTTTATAGGGAAAAGAGGTTTATTTGGCTCATGCTTCTGCAGGCTGTACCTGAAGGATGGTGCCAGCATCTGCTTCTGGTGAGTGCTTCAGGCTGCTTTCACCTATGGTGGAATGGGAAGGGGAACCAGCATGTTCAGTGATCACAGGGTGAAAGAGAGAAAGAGCGGGGAAGAGGTTCCAGGCTCTTTTTTAATTAAACAGTGCTTATGGGAACAAATAGAGAGAACTTACTCATTATCAGGAGGACAGCACCAAGCCATTCATAAGAGATCCATCCCCATGTATCAAAGATCTTTTAGGCCTCATTTCCAACACTCGGGATCAAATTTCAATATAAGATTTGGAGAGATCAAATATTCAAACTATAGAAGCATTTATTTCTTTACCTGTTAAGAAAATACTGAAAAAGGTAATGTGGAATTCTAAACAGCACCTTTCACATGGCAGGGGGATACTTAGCTTCTCTTACTTTGGGTAGCTCCAGCAAGTAAGGGAAGTTACATATAATAGATAAATCTAATACAAAGGGAAAAACGTTTTAGCAGAGGATTTTAGAGAGAAACAATGAAGAACTTTCTATTGCATTATGGAAAGAAATAAGGAGGAGATGATCTATATTAAGCCTTATAGGAAGAGGAAGAAGACAGACTCCAAAGCAAATGACATATTTGGGACACTGGAGTAAGATGTTTTAGGTAGTGTGAAGACGTCAAAAGATACTAGGGGAGGAAGTTAAAAATTGGCTTGGCTGACACATTCAGGATCTTGGACTTGATCTTGGATGTCATAAAGAAACATTAAGAGGCCGGGCGCGGTGGCTCAAGCCTGTAGTCCCAGCACTTTGGGAGGCCGAGGCGGGTGGATCACGAGGTCAAGAGATCGAGACCATCCTGGTCAACATAGCGAAACCCCGTCTCTACTAAAAAAAAAAAAATTAGCTGGGCATAGTGGTGAGTGCCTGTAATCCTAGCTACTCAGGAGGCTGAGGCAGGAGAATTGCCTGAACCCAGGAGGCGGAGGTTGCGGTGAGCCGAGATCGCGCCATTGCACTCCAGCCTGGGTAACGAGCGAAACTCCGTCTCAAAAAAAAAAAAAAGAAAGAAACATTAAGAAATTTTAAAATAGGAAATTGCCATAACTATTATTTTGGAAAGATAATTTTGTTACAGTAAGACCAGGGGATGATAAGATTGAAGATAGGGAAATTAGTTAGGAATTTCTTACATATCAATAGCTACCATTATAAATATTTCATTAATATTAAGTTAATTAGTAGTATTAGTCATAACTACTAAGACACTGGGCTAACTTTTCAAGCATGTCATTTGTTTTTTACACAATATTTAATTTTCACAATAATCTATAGAGATCAATATGGCTATCAATCTCATTTTACCAATTAGGAAGTTTAGGCTCAGCAAGGCTAATTAACATGCCCAAGATCACACAGCCAATAAGAAATCATGGTAAAGAACTGAATCAAGTTCTGCCTGACCCTAGAAGTTCAAGTGAAAAATGGTGAAAGCATGAAGTAGAACAGAGGTAGAAAAAAATATTTCCTTTGTATTTTTTGAATAAGATCTGGTATTGGAAGCCTCAGAATCATTCTTTTCAAGCTCAACATTATATGTTATTGGCTGTCTTTCAGATAAAAGTCATTTTAACTGGGGTGAGATGATAGCTCATTGCAGTTTCGATTTGCATTTATCTGATGATTAATGATGCTGATCACCTTTTTAGATACCTGTTTGCCATCTGGATGCCTTCTTTTCAACAGTGGTTCTTCAGCAATTATTCCTGAATAGCAGCAGCTTAAATATGTGGCACCCAAAAAGAGCTGCATAAAAGAAACGATGATGCCTGCTTGAAAAGAATGATTCTGAGGCTTCCCAAACAAGATCTTATTCAAAAAACACACAAAATATTTTTTTCTACCTCTGTTCTACTTAATCTCCTTCACCTGCTGCATTGTTTCGTATGCAGATACATATATGTCTATATGCTAGTCATATACATATATATATACACACATATACATATACATATATATGACAATGTGTTTGTATATATATGTATGTATGCATATATAAAACACATATACAGTGTTTAATAAGCGTAACTCCATCAATGTAATCATAAAGCAGTTTAACTTTTGTTTTCTTATTGTCCTTTTGAGTCTTATCTGGAGTGCTAGTTTTTCCTTTGCTCTAGATGAAAATACATTTAGGTCTTATGCTTTTTCTAGTCACATCAAGTCACAAAAGACCATCTCAGCCCATGAATAATCAGGTTCAGTCTCATGAAACAATAAAAAAGTCTGGATTTGATTTAAAGGTAAGGCTTTGTCTTGTCATGTTGGCCTTGCTTCAGAAGAGGAATAGTTGGTTTCGTGTCTCTTTCCTTATTTATAGCTGCCACGTGTTCTTTCTCATCTCACCAGATTTGGCTTTCTTACTCCCCTGGGTTACGGTATCCTTTCCCCGACTTCTGTCTTATCCTTTGATATCAGTCTTTTTGTATTTCTGCTAGTCTGATATATAAAAAGATCTCATTGTTGGCTGGGCCAACTTTGGTTTGAAGGTAATTCTGGCTTCATTAAGTGAGTTTTGGAGTATTTTCTCTTCTTCAATATTTTTTAAAAGACTTTAAGGAGGATTTGTGTCCATTCTTTGGAAGTTTGGTAGAATTTACTACTGAAACCATCAGGTCCTGAAATTTTCTTTGTTGGCATGTTTTGAATTACTGGTTTAATCTTCCTAAATAAATTTTCTATTTCTTTATGATAGTGGCTTGGTAGGTTGTGTGTTTCCATAAATTTATCAATTTTTTTTATGTTAGCCAATTTATTGTTTTATAGTTGTTTCATAATAGTTTCTTATGATCTTTTGTATTTCTGTGGTATCAGTTGTAATATTTCCTCTTTCATTTTTGATTTTTTTTGAATTCTTTTCTCTTAGTTATCTAGCTATTTGTTAATTTTATCTTTTGAAAAAATAACTTATTGTTATTGATCTTTTCAATTCTTTTTCTAGTCTCTTCATTTATTTCTGTTCTGATCTACATTGTTTCGTTTCCTGCTGCAAATTTTGAGCTTGATTCTTTCTTTTTCTAGTTCCTTTAGGAATAAAGTTAGGTTGTTTATTTGAGATCTTTCTTTTTTAGTACATAGGTGTTTGTCACTATAAACTTTCCTCTTAGAACTACTTTTCCTGTATTTTAAATTTTTTGGTATTTTATGTTTCCATTTACATTTAATTTAATCATTTTTAAAAATTCTCTTTTAATTTCTTCTTTGACCCACTGGTTGTTCAGGAATGTTATTTAATTTCTATGTATTTCTAAAATTTTAAAAATTCTTTCTGGTATTCATTTCTAGCTTCATATCATTGTGATCAGAAAAAATACTTGATATACTTTGTCTTTCTAAAATCGTTAAAATTTATTTTGTGACTAACACATGATTGATCTGGAGAATGTTCCCTGTGTGTTTCAGAAGAGTGTGTATTCTGCTATTGTTGGATAGAATGTTCTGTATATGTTTGTTAAGTTCATTTGGTCTATAGCATTGTTCATGCCCACTGTTTCTTTATTGATTTTTTTTTTTGTCTATATAATCTATGCATTGTTGAATGTGGGAATATTCACATTTAAAGTCCCCTACTATTATTGTATTGCTTTCTTTTTCTCCCTTCTGTCTCTTAATATTTGTTTTATATACTTAGGTGCTCTTATGTTGAGTTATATATGTTTGTAATTGTTATTTTTTCATGAATTGAACACTTTATCATTATATAATGACCTTCTTTATCTCTTGTGACAGTTTTTGACTTCAAGTCTATTTTGTTTTATGTAAGTACAGCTACTCCTTTCTCTTTTGGTTTCCATTTGCATGAACTATCTTTTCCAATCCCTTCACTTTCAGCCAACCTCTCTTTTAAAGCTAAAGTGAGTTTCTCTTATAATCAACATATAGTTGGATTTTTTTTTCTTTTTATACATCAGGCATCCTGTGTCTTTTGGTTGGAGAGTTTAATTGATTTGCTTTAAAAGTAATTATTGACAGGTAAAGGACTTACCATTGACATTTTGTTAATTGTTTTCTGAATTTTTTTTTTTTTTTTTGAGACAGAGTGTTGCTCTTGTCTCCTAGGCTGGAGTGCAATGGCATGATCTCGGTTCACTGCAACCTCTGCTTCCCAGGTTCAAGTGATTCTCCAGCCTCAGCCTCCCAAGTAGCTGCAATTACAGGTGGCTGCCACCATGCCCAGCTAATTTTTGTGTTTTTAGTAGAGATAGGAGATAGGGTTTCACCATGTTGGCCAGGCTGGTCTCGAACTCCTGACTTCAGGTGATCTGCCCACCTTGGCCTTCCAAAATGCTGGGATTACAGGAGTGGCCCACCACACCTGGCCCTGAATGTTTTATAGTTTCTTTGTTTCTTAATTTCTCCCTTGCTGTCATCCTTTGTGATTTGATGATTTTTTAAATAGTGTTATGCTTCGATTTAATTCTCTTTTTATTTGAATGTACTACAGGATTTTTCTTAGTGGTTTCCAGGAGGTTTACATAGAACGTCTTATAATTATACCAGTATTTTATGCTGATAATATATAACTTTATCTAGATACTGTACACTTAACAAAAACTACATGTTTACCTCACCCTCTACATTTATGTTATTGATGTCATAATTTATATCTTTTAATATTGTATTTCCATTAACAAATTATTATAGCTATAGTAATTTTTAATACTTTTGTCTTTTAACTTTTATATTTGAGATAATAATGATTTATGCCCCACCATCACCATATTAGAGTATTCTGAATTTGACTATACTGTTACCTGTATAGGAAATTTTATACTTTCATATGTTTTCATGTGGTTAGTTAGCATACTTTCATGTTAACTTGAAGAACTCTCTTTAGTATTTCTTGTAAGGCAGGTTTAGTGGTAATGAACTTCCTCAGCTTTTGTTTATCTGGGAAAGTCTTTATCTCGCCTTTATTTCTGAAGGGTAGCTTTTTGGGGTAAATTATTCTTGGTTGACTATTATTTTATTTTAGTAATTAAAGCTATCATCCCACTCTTTCTTAGCCTGCAAATTTCTTCTGAGGTACTTGCTAATAGCCTTATGGAAGTTTCCTCGTATGAGATGATTTTTTTTTCTTACTGCTTTCAAAATTCTCTTTTTGCCTTTGATTTTTGAAAGGTTTATTATTATAATATGACTTACGAAGTTCTTTTTGAGTTGACCCTGCATGGAGACTTGCGAGTTTTAGGAACCTGGATGTCTGTAATTCTCCCAAGATTTGGAAAAATTTTTATTTTTATTTTTATTTTTTTTTGAGATGAAGTCTTGCTCTGTTGCCCAAGTTAGAGGGCAGTGGCATGATTTCGGCTCACTGCAACCTCCACCTCCCAGGTTCAAATGATTCTTCTGCCTCAGCCTCCCAAGTAGCTGGGACTACAGGCATATGCCACCATGCCTGGCTAATTTTTGTATTTTTAGTAGAGACAGAGTTTCACTATGTCGACCAGGCTGGTCTTGAACTCCTGACCTTGTGATCCACCCACCTTGGTCTCCCCAAAAGCTGGGATTACAGGCATGAGCCATTGCACCCAGCCAGATATATATATATTTAAATAAGCTTTCTGGTTATTTTTCCTTCTCTATACCTTCTGGAACTCTCATAATTTGAATATTGTTTACCTTGGTAGAGTCCCATAATTCACAAATGTTTCTCCATTGCTTTTCATTTTTTTCTTTTTCTCTTCCGAATGGATAATTTCTAATGATTTGTCTTCAAGTTCACAGATTCTTCTGCTTGATCAAGTCTGTTGTGGATGCTCTCTATTGCAATTCTCATTTCATTCACTATAGTTTCAGCTTCAGAATTTCTGTTTGGTTCTTTCTATTGATTTCTGTCTCTTTGTTAAACTTCTCATTTTGTTTGTATATTCTTTCATTATTATCTTCCTGATTTCAATGTATCTTTTCTTAGAACTCACAGAGCTTCCTTAAAACAATTAATTTGAATTCTTTATCCTGGAAATTTTAGATCTTCCTCTTTGGGGTTTGTTACTAAAAAATTGTGTCTCTTTGGTGTTGTCACCTTTCTTGATTAAATTTTTTTTTTTTTTTGTAGTCTTGTGTTGATGTCTGTAGATATGATTGATCCAGTTAACTCTTCCTGGTTTTATGGATTGCTTTCGGTGGGGAAAGACCTTCATCTGTGGGTAGATGTGAGGGTGCCAGCTGGGTTGAGTGTAGCAGTTGCAGTTCTGGGAAAGACCCAGTGGTATAGTATCTGTGCATCTCTGTCACCTCTGATCAGCAACATTGAATATTTTAGGAGTCCTCAATGGCCAAAGCTGGGGTATCTTCAGTAGCAGCAAGAGCTATTGATGTAATTGGTAGAAGGCTGCTGAGGACTTCTTGATCTCCATTTTTTTGTTGTCTGTTTCTCATGGGGGATTTCATGGCTGATGAGATCCCTCTTGGTTCCACGTTCAATTTGTATGTGTCTTTGTGCTAGCTAGCCTGTTGTGTCATTGCTAGCTCACAGTGGTGGTAGCTTCAGGGTGTGAAGTGTAAATGGAACAGCCATGGAGCTGAGGTTAGGATCACAGACACTTGTGGAATGACAGTGGCCATAGGGTCCAGGGCACCGGATAGCCAGCCCACAGTGGTTGTGGCTTCAGGGATTGAGATGGTGATACATGCTGAGCAGCCATGAAGTTGGGGTTGGGAGAATAGGTATGCATGGAGAGACAGTGGCTCTAGGGTCTGCGTTGCTGTTGAAGGAAAGTAAGTGGCATCCTAGATTGTCTTAACTTAAAAGATTTTACAGGGGGACCTTGTTTCAATGTTTCACCCAATAATCCCAGTGGTAAACAACTTAGTGATGGCTTCAGATATGAGTTTTTTCAAACTTGAGACTAGGTCTCCCTTTGATTGCTGAGAAAGCATGTTACTTATCATTACTAGAACTTTCAGCTATATTCAAGAAAATGTATAGGACATTCCAGAGATCGTTAAATGCTAGCTTTCATAAGAGTTTCATTTGAATTTTGGTTGAATCCAATATTTCAGGGACCCTGGCTAAATTTGAAAACAAATTATATAGGGAAAAAATAAATTCTTATAAATAAATTTTCTTTTTCCTTGCATATTTATATTCATTACCTCCTTTTCCTCCATCTGTCTTTGTCCCACCACTGGTCAGAGAATGAGGACTTAAGCAACTGGGGTGGTAAGAACTGAGTTTTGCATAGGTGTATTAAAAAAGGAAATGTTATGATTTATGTCTTAAAGTGAAGCAGCATATGCATATTCACTGCATCTTCTGCACCCTGCTGCCCTACCATCAGCTGAATAATTAGGTCTCTCTGTGTATAACTTGACCCAGAACACTCAGGTGACAACTTCTGCAATTTTATATGAATGTATTAAAAGGGAAAGCTTGTAATTCATATCTTTAAATGTATAATGAAAAGTAAGCATCTGGGTTAGCACACTGATATTTCTTGGAGAGAAACCATAGCAATATTTGGGCTCATCAAGCATCAGTGACACTGATATTTTCCATATGGCTTGCAGAGATTGTCAAGCTTAGGTCAGGGGTTCTGCTTACATCATATAAAAATAAACAAAAGCACTCCTTTTTTACTCAGTGTAAATGTTTTATTATTATATTGATTTCAGTAATTTGAGAGCATTTATAATCAACATTTTCCCAGCCACGTAATGGGATCATAATTATAAATGCTACTTTCTCCAAAAATAAAAGGAAGGGAAAATGTCTTCTTTTCTACCTATCAAATAAGAGTTTTGGATTATTTTCAAAAGAAAAATTCTACACTCAAAAGTTATACTTTGTTTATTTATTGAGCAACTGTTTATTGAGTGTTTGCTGGGTTCCGGGTATGCCATGTGTTGCTAATGCCATCATGTTTGCCTAGGGAGGGAAAAAGAATCTGGATCATTAATTATGCAGAAAACCTTTTGATTACAGCTGTAGTAAATGCTTCCAAGAAAAAGTTTAGGTTATAAGGAGAGCATGTGGTAGGTGGAGAGGCTGAGGAAGAATTATGTCTTACTGTGGCTGAAAAAAGAATCTAGTTATCAATCCCTAATATTGTAGAAGAGAGTAAGCATACCCTGTCTGGATGCCTCTCTTTGCTACTGACATACCAAAGGAAAATAAGGGAAGTCTTTGCCCGAGGAAAGTGAAACAAGTACAGACAATGCATGGCCATTAAAGGTCTCTCAGGACTTTTCAGTCAGAATGAAATGCTTCTTTTGGACCAGGTGATATGAATGCTATTTCTTAAAGTATGATTCATGGACCACCTACAGCCAAATCCTCTGGATGCTGGTTAAATATCCAGATTCTTAGACCTAGGTCAGCTGAGTCTAAATAGGGGTTGCCTAGGGGTCAGCATGTTAAATAAGCTTCCCAGGTGATTCGAATGTGCTCTGCAATTTTAGAGCTTTTGCACTGATTTAGATTCTCATGATTATTAGACCCTCAAATGACCTCCTTGCCCTTTCATGTTTGTTCCTGAATCAGTTCTGGAATTGCTTCAAAGGAAATGTAAAGTAAAGCCATTGGTCAGACATTTGGAAGCAGCATGGAGCCAAGCTAATTCCATATGAAATTGAAATCCTCACAGTGTGAAACAGTGGAATGAGAAACAAACTGGAATCCAAAACTTGTGTTTGAATTCTGGCTCTGTCACTCACTATGTATGGCCATGGAAAGTAATTTCTCTTCTATGATTCTGTTTGCTTGTTCATAAAATGATCAGCATTTCCCAAACTTTGGTCAATTTAGTACTACCTTCAAAATAGTACCACCTGCACTGTTAGTAGTATTTAAAAAAAATACTTACTTAAGTTTAATTTTAAAAGGAACTTTGTCATTATCGTAAATGGAAAATCAACATTATTTACCATAATTAGAAAGTTTTAACTATAAAATATATAACAATTAAAAATGTTTTAAAAGTTTATTTCACAAATTTAAAAATAATTTTATCTACTAATGATATTGTTATACTTTTGGAAATAGTGAATTTAATGATATTTAAGACTATTTTCTGTTTTACAAATCTAAGTATTGGAGTGTAATGCAAAAGGTTATTTCATTATTTCTAAAGGGAAGGGGAATCCAAGTTTATGAAGCAATTTCTGAAAAATCAACATTGGGTGATTATCAGACAAAAATTTTATGATAAAAGTTGTAGAAAAATAATGGCTTTTCCCCTTCCTCTAAAAGTGACTTTTAAATACTACTCAAATATTTAATTAAATGCTTATACTGGGTATGTAGCATTTAAGCAGGAAATATTTTTCTTAATAACATCTGCTAACCCCATCTGTTTCTATTTTCAAATCTTTAAAACTAAATTGGAATTAGAAAAAAATTTACAGTTTTAACAGAAATAAAATTCCAAGTCTGTTCACAGTACACTCGTGCTTTCTTTAGGTTACTGCGTACGTAGTGAGGATGGGGAAAGTTGGGAGGTAGGTGTTTGCGATGATGAATCTGAGGGTAGTCCTTCTACAGGGGTACTTCCTAATAATTTCAGATTGTACTGTAGAGTTTTACACTGACCTTTTCACATGGTTTATTTTAATTATGGGAAGGGGACAGCTTCCATTAAGACTTGCTCCAGTGATCATCACTAAAGACATTTATTATGGTTGTAAACAAAATAATTGGTTAATTCAGTAGGAAAAAAAAATAATCAAAACTAGCTATTGCAAAGAGTAATACTGTAAAGAGTAATAGTTTTGATTATCTTTTTCTTTTTCCATGAGACTGACTAATCTTGTCCACTAGCAGTACTGAAGTAAAGATGAACACAAATGTTAGCGTTCTTCCAAACAGAATGAAAAGACTGTCTCCTCTACTGGGAAAAGGGAAGAACAACCTTGCCTTTTTCAGAGATCTGTTATAAATATAAGTAAATGAATGGATTGGAAGTGCTTTTGAAAAGCTGTAAAAGGCTAAAATGTAAGCGATTATATCTTGTGTTTTTTCATCCAAGAGCTCAATAAGAAGTTACAGTCTTGTCTTTTCTTTCTTTCTTTTTCTTTTTTTCTTTCTTTTTCTCTTTCTTTCTCTCTCCCTCTTTCTTTCTTTCCCTCTCTCTCTCTCTCTCTCTTTCTTTCTTTTCAGAGGATCTCAGTAACCTTGTTGGTATCAGAATGAAATCATTGTAATAAAACCAGAGGATCATGCTCTCTTGTGGGATTCTAGCCTGATATTAACATTATAAACATGGAAAATACTCAGTACTATCTACCAAATTAAATGAAAGAAAGAAGTCCTGTGACTTGATCAAGTTAGTTCGTGTTCTAACTAAAGCTGGCAAAAGCTGATTCTCATATAGAGATATTGACTGAAGGATTCATGTAACCAAAAACTTGAGAATCTACTTACCGCTCAAGGTATAGTGATGTGTTATTTTACTTTTACTTATTTATTCTCTGGTGCTCTCCCTTTTTTATGTAGATCAGAGTTTCTGGCCTACATCTTCTTCCTCACAGAAGAATTTCTTTTAGCATTTCTTGTAAGGCAGGTCTACTGGCAACTAATTCTCTCAATTTTTGTTTTAGAAAGTCTCTATTTTTCACTATTAAAGGATTGTTTCACTGGGTACAGAATTCTAGGTTGATGTTTTTCTTTCAACACTTAAATATTTCACTTCCCTGTCTTCTTGCTTGTGTGCATGGTTTATGAAGATAAGTATGATGAAATTCTTATCCTTACTTTTCTGTAGGTAAAGTGTTGTTTTTTTTTCCCTCTGACTTCCAACAAGGTTTCTTTCTTTATTTTTGATTTTCCAAACTTTGAATATAATATGCCTAGATGTAGTTTTTGTTGCCATTGGCATTTATCTGGCTTGTTGTTTCCTGAACTTTGTGGTTTGGCATCTGATATTAATTTGAGGAAATTAGTCATTATTGCTTCAAATACTGCTTCTGTTCCTTTCCATCTTTCTCCTTCTCATATTCCTATTACACATTATACCTTTTGTAGTCGTCCCACAGTTCCTGGATATTCTGTTCTGTTTATGTTTTAATATGTTTTTTCTCTTTATTTTTTTGTTTGGGAACATTCTATTGTTATGTCCTCTAATTCAGGGATTTTTTTCCTCAGTTGTGTCCAGTTTACTAATGAACCCATCAAAGGTGTTACTCATTTCTGTTATAGTTGTTTTTATCTCAAGTATTTCTTTTTGATTCTATGAATTTCCATCTCTCTCTTTACATTATCCATCTGTGCTTGCATGCTGCCTACATTTTTCTATTACAAGGGCATATTAATAATAAAAATTCCTGGTCTAATCGTTCCAACATTTCTGCCATATCTGAGTCACCATTTGTTGAAGAGATGGTCCTTTCCCCATGTATGTTCTGGGGATCCAACAACAAAGATTTGTTGACCATATATGTCTGGGTTTATTTCTGGACTTTGTGTTATGTTCTGTTTGTCAATGTGTCTTTTTAATGCCAGTACCATAGTTTTAAAACTACATAATTTTGTAATAAAGTGTGAAATCAGCAAGTGTGATATCTCCAGCTTTTTCTTATTCAAGATTGTTTTGACATTTAGGGCCTTTTGTTGCTACCTATGAATTTTAGGATTGTTTTTAGTATTTGTGAATATTTATTTCTTTCATCAATGTCTTATAGTTTTCAGTATACAGATCTCTTACCTCTTTGGTTAAATTCATTCTTAAGTATTTTATTATTTTTAGTACTGTTGTAAATAGGATATTTTTATTTTTCAGATAGTTAATTATCAGTGTACTGAAATGCCACTCATTTTTTTGGTATGTTGATTTTGTATTCTGTAAATTTGCTAAATTATTAGTTGTGACAATTTTTATGTAGTCTTTAGGGTTTTCTTTGTACACAAAGAAAATCATGTCATTTACACAAGGAAACATTTTAACTATTTTCATCTTGTCCAAGTATAGCCAACCTTGTTCTCTTTTGGTTACCATTTGCATGTAATATTATTTCACCTCTTCACTTAAAGCCTATATATGTCCTTGAAGGTAAATTGAGTCTCTTCTAGGTAACATATAGTTGGGTCCTGTTATTTAATCAGTTCAGTAACTTTTTGTATTTTGGTTGGAGTACTTAATCAATTTACACTTAAAGTAATTATTGATAGGTAAAAAACTACTGCCATTTAAAAAATTGTTTCCTGTTTGTAGTTCTTTTTGACAACTTGATTATAATGTATATTGGTGTAATCCTCTTTGAGCTAATGTTGCTTGAGCCTCATGAATACTCATGGCCATATCCCTACCAAGATTTGGGAAGTTTTCAGACATTATTTATTTAAATAAGCTTCCTACTGCTCGTATTCTTCCCTTCTTGGACTCCCACAATGCATGTGCTTGTTTGCTTGATGCTGTCCTGTAGGTCCCATATGCTCCCTTCCTTCTTTTTCATTCTTCTTTTTTTTTTCTGTTGTTGTTGTTGTTCCTCTCATTGGCTAATTTCAGAAGACTTGTCTTCAGGTTTCCTGAGTCATCCTTTGGCACTATTGAGTTTGAAGCTAACTATTGCTCGTACAACTCTGTCATTGTGTTCTTTAGTTCCAGGATTTCTTTCTGGTCCTTTTTTGTGGTTTCTGTTTCTTTATTAAACATATAATTTTTTTCATGTATTTTATTCCTGATTTTGTTTAGTTGTCTATCCTGTCTTCTTGCATCTTGTTGAGCTTCTTTTAGATGATTACTTTGTGTTATTTATTAGAAAATTCATAGATCTTCATTTCTCTGGGGTCGAGTACTGAAACTTTAATTTCCTTTAGTGACGTCATGTTTGCCTCCATTCACTGTGGTTCATGTACCCTTGTATTGGTGTCTATGCATTTGAAGGAGCAAATGCCTTTTCCAGTTTTTTTTTTTTTGAGACGGAGTTTCGCTCATTACCCAGGCTGGAGTGCAATGGCGTGATCTTGGCTCACCGCAACCTCTGCCTCCTGGGTTCAGGCAATTCTCCTGCCTCAGCCTCCTGAGTAGCTGGGATTACAGGCATGCGTCACCATGCCCAGCTAATTTTTTGTGTTAGTAGAGACGGGGTTTCACTATGTTGACCAGAATGGTCTCGATCTCTTGACCTTGTGATCCACGCGCCTCGGCCTCCCAAAGTGCTGGGATTACAGGCTTGAGCCACCGCGCCCGGCCACCTTTTCCAATTTTTACAGATTGGGTTTGGCAGGTAAAGACCTTTTCCTATTGGGTCCTTGCCCTGATGACATTGCCTTTAGGATTACAGTTGGGGTCAGTTTGCATGACTGTTGATGGGTCCATCATGGGTTCAGTGATTGGTAGGTCTATTACCAGAGGTTGGTTGGTTAGATCCTGTCTGGTCTCTGGGTAGACTGGACTGCCTCCAGGACCTGGGCCAGCAAGATTGCAGCTGGAACAGGGCCTACTTCAGGGTCTGCAGCAGTTAGGTTCACGGGCAGCTGGCATGCTATCTGGTTTACAGACAGTTGTGGCTCCTGCCAGTCCCCTTGGATGGCTCTTACCAGGTTACTAGGTAAGTTTCTGGGTGGGTTTCTGGGCAGGGTGGCCTGGAATCAAGTTATAGTACTGCTTCAGCATCTATATCTGAGACTGTATCCTGTATGTCTACCTTTAGGTGTATGGATATGAATGCCACCTGCTGGGCTCACAGGAACCATTTTCTAGGACTGCTTCAAGATCTGCAGTCTGACTGAAGTTGTCAGTCCTGCTTCTTGGGACATGGATGGTTATGTCTTTTGGCAGATCCCTTCAGAGGATGACAATTCTTTGTCTGCAACTGAGAGGGGCTGGAGCCAAGTTGCAGGATTATTTCAAGATCTGCTCTGAAATTGAGGTGGGCAAGTCTGCCTCCAGGATCATGGATCCTGGTGGGTTATAGGACTGGAGCTGGGTCACAGGCTGCTTTAGTGTCCTCAGCTGACTGTGATCAGCAGGCCTGTTATCTAAGGCATAGAGTGGGTGTGTGACTTCTGAGTCCCTTGGTGGATGGTACTGCTGGCACGACCAATGCTAAACAGGTGTGTATCTAAGTCCATAGGAAGTTGGGGGCTGTTTTTGGGTCTGTAGCTGGTACCATGGTCAGTGAGCCTTATACCTGGATGTAGACTTACCTTCTCAAAACAGCCCTCTTTGGTCTTGAGCTTCACTGGGTTTCAAACCTCCTACCTGGTTCCTAAAGCTTCGTCAAAGGCACTTTTGTCTGTTGATGGCTGCCAAATTGTAGTTGCTGTGGTAGGGTATGAGTGGGGAACCTCCTGCTTTATCATCTTAGTGACCAATCTTAGGCTGAACTTTGAAGGGAGAAGGGGAGCTTTCCGGGCATAAAGGGTGGTAGAGTAGGGTATTCCAGACAGCTGGAAAAAATGTACAGAGACTCAGAGGTATTCTCCAAACCACAAAGTCCAACCACATTACATTTTCATTGCAAGAAATTTTGGTTCACATATCTCCTCAAAATGTTACTTAACATAAAGGAATTTTTTTTATACAATACCTCATTTCACAGTTTAAATCCCTGAAGATAAATTACCCTCCACATCACTCTGTTTTTCTATATAATTTCTTTTTTTAAAAAAATTCTTTCTACCAATATTCATTTGCCCACCCTTTAATGGTCAACTGGGGAGAGAAGTAGAGACCAATGAAAATACTTTGTGACATGTAATTCTGGTGACCTGTGGAGTTATTTTGATGAACTAGCCAAGGAGCTAACATTCTCCAAGTCAAATCAGAGAAATGGAACAGAGAGTAAGAGTCCATACTGCCAAATAGGGGTAAATTCTAATCCAAGTTACATCAGGTCTATTATGAGTTTGGGAAGAAGTCAAATCTTTAGACAATTATATCCAGGAAACCTAATCATCTTCAGTTAGCACTAGCTGCTGTAGCCCATAATATGTCATGTCCTATATAACACTTTAGAAATTGTTTAACTGCATCCAAACCTTCTGTCTCTCCTTTCCAGGGCAGAAATAATATTTGCAGCAGAGAAGGAAACAGCCAAGCCATGGGACAGTGGCTTGGAATGCTCTTTTAGAGACAAAATATAATATTTAAGAGATTTGTCTGATTTTGAATATAAACCTTCTCTGATTCTGAATGTGACTGATTCCATAAGCTAGGCCAATATCATTAGCTTATCATCAAACCATTAGGGTTGTGACTTTGGTCACATCACTAAATGTCTCCAGGAAAACAAATGATGATTTCAACTACCATTTATATACTTTCCAAGTGTAGACCTCTAATTCAGATTTCTGTCCCATGGTCTATGTGCACATATATCCAACTGACAGATGGAATAGCTCAGGGCAACTCAAGCTCAGTTTGTTCGAAATTGAACTGATTTTATTGCTGAACAAGCTTGATCCTACTATTGTGGCTTCTTTCCCTGTGTATAACCCATTTCTCCTAACTATAAACTGATAAGAAAACTTAGACATCTCCCTCATTCTTTACATGCACCGGGTCAAGTCCTCTAGATTTGCCTTCTAAGTATCTCTCCATTTCCTCTTCAAGTGTTCTAATTCAATGCTCCTTAATTTTTCACCTGACTTCCTGTAGTAACCTCATAAGTAGATTTATGACCTTTTCTCTTGCCTGTTTACAATTCCCTCCACAATGAAGCTAGATGAATCTTTAAGAAATGAATATCTAATCAAGACACTTTGCTGCTTAAAAACCTTCAGGTGGCTCCTAATTGCTTTCAAGATGAAACACTAACTCCTTAATGCAACATGCGTTTAGACATTTCATGACTTGATCATTGTTTCTGTTTCCAGCTTCATATATCCCTTCTGAACCTAACTCACCCTCTTCCTCTACAAACTCTGCTTTTATAACTAATTTATAGTTAATGGCTATTGAGTACTAACCCTGATACTGGACCTAAGCTAAATGTTTTATATCAGTATTTTCCAAAGTTCATTGATGATGCATATCACCTGGGATCCTTGCTAAAAATATAATTCCTGGTCCTCTTCCCAGACCCATTGAATCATAATCCTCAGGGAATGATCTGGGAAGCTGTATTTTTTTTTAAAAAAGCACCATGGTTGTGACTTATCTGAGAAATTTGAGAAAACACTGCTTTACATGAACTTTCATTCAATTCTCATAAAAATTAATTGGGATAAGGTATGTTAGTTTCATTTATAAACAGAAATAATGAGGTTTAAGGGCAACAGTTATTTGTCCAAAGATACATGGTTAACTGATTCATTATTATGGTTTGAACCTAGGCATACAAGCCCAGATTCACATTACATCGTAATCTATTTCTTTCACTTGTAAGTCAATGCATGCCATGTTTCCACTCTTAATTCTCTCTGCCTCTTCTGCCCTTTAACTTGGAGTCATTTCACCATCTTTGCCTGGAAAAGTACTATGAACCTTTATAATTTAACTCATACTGAAGCTTTTCTTAGCATTCCCAGTCTGGCTTAGTTGCCTTCCTGCGGATCATTCTATTAACATGGCACATTATAATCTATATCCTTATCTGCTCCCCTACCAGACTCTAAGAAGGTACATTTCAAGTCCTTCAGTATTTTTAGTCTAGCAGAGTACCTGACATATATCAGATATGTGATAAATATCTGTCAAATAAGTAAAAAAGTATAAGAAGTGACTTTAGCTGGGCAAATACCTTGGGTTTAGATGCTATGAATGGATGAATCTAGGGTCACTCCAGCAAATTATTTGTTTTTAGGTATTGAATGTTGCCTTTTAGAACCAGGCCATGCCTATGGAATTTGCCTGTTTTTATTTTAGGAGCATTTTAGGAGGGATGGAATTGAGAACCCAACTCATTCCCTTTGTAGTTCAAAGGAATCAAACATGTAATATACTACAGTAGCCCAAATCAAGACCAGATGATACAAAAGGACAATGAGGGCCCCATAAAGTGGCAGTGTTATAAGGGAAGGAGGAGGCTTGGCTGGAGATGTATACTTCATACCAGAATTCAAAGTGTCAGAGTGGTGTGCCCACATGGGCTTAAGGTGCTCTTCATCTAGATTCCCAGTGCCATGGGCACACTTTATGGAAATTGAAGTGCAGCAAAAGTTAAAACAACGATGGAAGTAATGTTTTCACTTGGTCTTGAGGCAACAGGTAGAGAGCTCCACAGTGGTGGCAATAATTACTTTTTGAACAGGAAGCTTGGTTATGTCCAAAAATTTATGAACTACCAGGATTTCAGCAAATGGTAATGCTAAGGATTTCTGGCAGGGGTAGAGAGAGACTGGATTCAATGGGAATAGGACTTCCATTGCTGGCAGTGACATCTGTGTTCCATCACTAGGGCAAGACAGTGACTATGGAGAAAGCTGGGACCAACAGGTAGAGCTGTCCATAGATTTGCAGCCATCATCACATTATTTATAAGTAGTACAAGTCTCTTGGTTTTTCCTTTTCCAGTTGTTAGTCAAAAACAAGAAATGAGGAAATCTGATTCATGGACACTGGAAGCAATACTGATCATGGTTGGGAGTATTTATTTGGGACAAGAGAAAATTAGTAGCCTAGGCCAGGTGCAGTGGCTCACGCCTGTAAGCCCTACACTTTGGGAGGCCAAGGCCGGTTTGAGATCAGCCTGACCAACATGCTAACATCCATCTCTACTAAAAACACAAAAAATTAGCTGGGTGTGGTGGGAGGCGTCTGTAATCCTAGCTACTTGAGAGGCTGAGGCAGGAGAATTGCTCAAACCTAGATTTTCTCTTTATTAATCATGCTTTGTCTTGATGTCATAATTTAGGTTTTAAAAGAAAGTGTTGGAATCACTAAATTTGTGAGGTCTGGAAATTTGGATAATAGAATTCTATAATAAAAGTTCATAAAACAGATCTTTGGAAATATAAAGCCTTTTCCAAGCATGCTAAAGATGGTAATGTGCAGTCTTGGAAAATGAGATCCTATAGGCAACAGGGTAGAAGCATGTTTTAAGACAAGTTTTATTTTAAACAAAAGGCTTATTTCAAGAAATGATTCATTTGCTACAAAAACTATTTGTAGACATTCTGGAGATACTCATATATGGGCAAAAGAAATTAGAGCATGCATGCAACAGAGCAGAAGAGATGCTTTATTTGCAAACGAGTGCTGAAACATCTAAAAAGTTGACATTGTATATGATTACAAAGTAGAGTACTCTTGTGAGAGAAGTTACATGTTCATTGTTAAGGAAATTTTATGTAAATGATACAAATCATGGTCTGTGAATAATGTGCCATATCTTACAAAATATCCTCATTGGAATCTTACTAAAATTATAGACAGGAGATTCAGTTTCCATTCTTGACCCTCTGCCTTAAGATACGAAGCCTTGACATAACCACATCCCAGTCAGCATAAGCTCCTTCTAGATGGCGGGATATCTCAGTTCCTGCTTCATAGTTACGTCGGCCATGAAGTAAGCGCCAGTTATCAAAAGTAATCACATCACCTAAAGAAAACATTTTTTTCAGTATGAATAATTGTGTGTTTAAATGACTTACAGAGCTAGAAAATGTAACATGCAACACAGAGCTGCTACTTGGTTCATATCAAGAATCATGGCTTATTTCTTTACGTAAAACTGCACATTTACTTTTCCATACAAATCAGGCCACTGAATGCAAACTGCTTTAGGCCTTATGACAATTAAACTACCTAGTCTGGTAGGCTCCTGAAGGTACTTTAATCATTCTTACTTAAAATATTATCTCTGTGTAAATCGTCTGTATCATTTTGACTGATCAATGCCTAATTAGAAATGTTTCTTCTCAGTTTAACAGCTTCAAAAAATAAAAAGGATGCTGACATTCTTGGTTTGTCTTCTGTGTGCCTCATATTTTATGTAACATTTCTAAGCCTCCTAAGAATCCTGAAAAGAAAATATTCTCTCATCTTTTCACACATGAAGAAACCAAAGCTTTGAAAAATTGAGGAATTTACCCAAAGCCACACTGCCATTAAACGGTTAAAGCTTGAATTCTAACTTGTATTTTTCCCCCTATAATGTTTTCATTTTATATGTTGCCATTTTAAAAATTAACCTGCTGTGACTGCATGGCAGTTGATTTATGGCTATTCCGATTAACTTATTATACTAAAGATCAATTAAAAAATATACAAAGGAAAAGAATCTTCCATTTGGCCAAATCAACAGTAGACAGAAATTATGCCTTTTACTGTAGATGCCAAAAGCCTCAGGTTTGATGGTACTTTACTGAGTAGAGATGGTCCATAAAAAATATGATGCTTTCTGCTTTTTTTATTTCAAGTAACTAGAATACTTCAGGTACTACTTTATTTCAGGTAGTACTGTTTCTGCTAGTAAGCCTAATGAATAAACATTACTTGTGGTGTGTTAGAGAGAGAAGCATGAGGATCTTTTTATTTGTTTATCAGGATAGAATAACTAAGTGTAGTAAGTTTCAGTGAGGGCCAGGAGTCCACTACTTAATCAAGTCATCTGCTCACCAAGATTCCGTTATATGTGTTCTGCATGCCATACCTGAGAAAAACTGCTCTGGCTATTATTCTAGATGGTTCAGGTTGAAGAAAATCCACGCTTTTGGTTGTTTGAGAAAATGTATTCACTGACCTGGATTCATCTTGAAGGTAAACTTGGATTCTCTGCTGTTCATGAGGTCAACGAACTCCTTCAGAGCAGCATAAAAAGGCTGAACTCTTTCAACTGGCACATCAAATATTGTGTCCCTAGTTGCGTTATTGAAGTTGATGCGAACCACTTGGCCTCTATCATCTAACCTGTTTTTTTAAGAGACAAAGTTAATATGTCATTCATGAAATATCTATTTACATTGATAAGGGTCAATGCCTTTTCAAAGATATTTTTGAAACAAGACATGAAAAAATCCAAATACAGGTACAGAAGATCTTAAGGTTACCTGTGGTGCAATGTATTCCTTGTTTTTTCATTCATTCATTTAGACTTTTTTCTAAATCTTACTACCTCAGTGCCAGTAGAATTCAACTTAAATTAAATATTACTGGGCAATTCAAGTTAAAAATTTTGTTATGCCTAGTTAAATTCATTCATTCTTTGTTATTTGAAACAAATACTTTTTCCAATATTTATTATATTAAAATTCTTTCATGTTATGAATTTATAGGTCAATTGTTTTATGTGTCTCATTTATTAAAGGTTCTAAGTGTGGTGGTTTTATTTGGGGTGTGAGATGGGAAGAAAGTTCTGGTTTTTAAAAAGTTTGAAATGCATGAATAATTCAATCCTTAGTTTATAGATGGAAAAACTGAAGCATGAGAAAAGAAGAGACTAGGCTGAGGTCCATTTTTTCTATCTGTTTACTCATTCTACCTATCTTAGTATTTAGGCTTCCAGAAGACTGGTGCTGTATCTCATTTAATGTTGTATTCCTAGCACTCAACATAGAGCCTAGACATAACAGGCAGTTAATAAATATTTGTTGCTCATGTCACTCTCTCTAGTTTTTAGTAGCTTGGGAGGGTACTAAGGTATTTTTTAGTAAATTGAAAGCTCTTAATGTTGAGATCTCTATTCTCTTTCTTAAGATATGAATCATGATCATGCCAATGTAAGGCAATACAGCTTTTAATCTAAGGACAGAAGGCTGGGCACAGTGGTTCACACCTGCAATCCCTGCACATTGGGAGGCCAAGGTGGGTGAGGCAGTTGAGGTTAGGAGTGCGAGACCAGCCTGGCCAACATGGCAAAACCCTGTCTCTACTAAAAATACAAAAAACAAAAAAATAATAGCTGGGCGTGGTGGCACATACCTGTAATCCCAGCTATTTGGGTGTGGTGGCAGGCATCTGCTAGAACCTGGGTGACGGAGGTTGCAGCGAGCTGAGACCACACCACCACACTCCAGCCTGGATAACAGAGTATGACTCTGTCTCAAAAATAAAGAAAGAAAGAAGGAAGGACGGAAAGAACATCATTTCTTAGATTTGAACTTTGGTGGTTATAATTAGCAAGACATGGCATCACCCGGATACAGTAGCAAAAAGAGGAAACTTTTTTGTAGCTTATTGGGAAGGCAGACCTTCAGACAGTCTTAAAGTGTCAATCAACTTTTTCTTTTCTTTAGGTAGAAACAGGATGAATGCATGCAAACTGAAGGTGGTCAAGGATGGTGGCAAAGTGCCTAGGATTAATCCCGGGAGCAGCATCCAGGTAGGACAAGCCTAGGAAGTGGTAATGAGAGCCAACAACTGACCAGGGCCCAGGCCTGGTAGGTCAGACCAAACACATCATTACATATACCTGGGTTTGGTGACCTTGGTTTGGGGTCTGGGTTATATTTAGTGAATATTATCAACAAATGGGGAAAGATGCCATTGACAATGAAGCACAAATTATGACTATCAGGGCCCCTTGTGCATGGTGGCTCTGGGCCAAAGGACGATTGTAATGGTAAACTCAAAAGTTGGTGATTAGCACCAATTCTTTGCTTATTGGATAAGGCCTGAAAACTATCTATTGAACCCACACTGGGAAAGAAAGTAAAAGGAAGGAACAGGCTTTTAAAAAGGCTCTTAGGCTTTTAAAATGTGTATTTGCATATATTAATAATAATAAAAATATGATTCACTAGGTAATGCAGTACCCCACCCCCTTCCACATGCTTTCACATAAATCAAGAATATTCTGAGCCTTTCGGTTTGGCTTTATGTACAAAGAATCAGGTAGAAGGTAAGTCAGTAGAAAGACTATATACCGCTAGGATTTAGTGGTATAGAGAGTACATGACCTTTTAATTACCCCTTAGAATTCATGGGGCTGGTTTCAGAACTCTGTCACAGTAAAGGTCATTTGCCTTTTAATATTACCTTCAAGATTCTAGCCCTACTGCTTCTGACCTACTTTTCCTCCTTTTTATTCTTGTTATGTGTTCTGTACATATAACATTGTCCTCTGTGTCATCTGCCAAAGGATGTCATGACTTTGGAACTTCTAGGGGGTCCTCTGTTTCAGTCACTCTCAAGATCTGCTTTATTTTTTTCCCACTACTACCATAGCTCCTTGATTTGAATGGTTATGCTAATTATGAGCTATCTATTCTAGAATCCTTGGGCACAGGCATATCCTCATGTATCAGTGAAAGGAACTTTGTGATTAATAAATGTAATGAAAATCGGAATTGGATGCCTCGTGGTATACTAGATTAGGCTTTCATTTTTAAGAGTTCACCTATATAGAAAAGTAGTCAACTTTTTTGTGTATTATAGTGTAACACAGTCCCTGCTTTCTTTTACCTACTGTTTATCTGAGAAAACAAGACACAATTCATTATTTAGCATTCTCAGCAATAACAGGGGAATGGAAAGCAAATTTTGTTATAAGATCTAGAGGGGACTTTATTATTCTGTGGATTGAGGAATGTTAGAGGAGATGGGTAGCTGGTACCTTGAAGATCAACCTAAAATGTAAAATTGAATGTTTGCAAGAAATTTGATGTCTACCAACAGAATGAAAGGGTGTAATGTAAGTTTGCATGAGGAGGAAAGGTAAAAAGCCAGAAAAGGTGGGAATAACTGGCTATATATGAGCTCTACATAAAGGACAAATTAGTTAAACTTAAACCAACAACATGGTGGCTGTGAACCAGCAAAAGCAAAACATTATCAATGATGTCTACACTCAGAGTTTAGACAGTAAATACTCCTCGTTAGTAACAGCATTATGTCCCATTGGTAGATACAACGCTTTATGGAACTTCCTGTATTCTTTGTGGGAATGCCACTACGGTGTTGTCTACCATGCCATAATTTATGAGGATCTGCAGGAAAAATGTATTTCAGACCTCAAAAGCATCTTGTCTTGTAACTGATTATATTCCCCTCTTACTTTGGTTTCTGGAATCTCAGACCTGAAATAGAAATCTCTCCCCAGTAAGTGTGTTGGACTCTATGCAAATTATAACTAGCTAAAATTTATTTTGCATTTTCAAAACTAGGCACAATAGTAGGGGCTTCCATATATTAACTCTGTGATTCCCACTTCAATTGTGCGTGGTAGTCTTTTTCTGTTTTCATTTTTTTTGACTGGAAAAGATACTGTGGATCAGCAAGGGTAAATAATCGCATGAGAGATTACACAGCTGGCAAGTAAAAGACTTGGATTTACGTGATTGAATTTGTAGCTGCGAGGATAGCTGAGTCTCAACATCATTTTTTTTCCTCCTTTCTGTATTGGCTTATTTTTTATTTTACTGAATTGTAACTAATTCAGTCAGCAGCATAAAAGACATTCTGGTACTAGGACATAAAAATGTAAAAATTTAATCACAAGGAGAATTAAATTAACCCAAACACTTAGGAGACTCTGTTAACTGAGAATGCTCTGTTTCATTTCCTGTTTTTGAAAATATACTTTTAAGTGAATGAATGTTAACCACTTGATATTTATACTCTAGGGGTTATTCCTGAGACCTCACAGATGGCCAAATTTTGAAATTTTACTACAGAAAATATCAAAGCCAAGTCATGAGCCACATGGTGGACATTCAGTTAATCTAATCTATGGCTGTGATTCTTGCCTCCGTTTACTAGCCTTGCAGAATCTGTAATCGTATTGTGTCTCAACAAAACTCCAATTTGTCATGATTTTTTAAAGTAATATTTGACTAGTTAAAACTGTCATGTTATAACTAAGAATCTCGCGTTACTTCCTTTTCACCTTGATGACTGAACTCTCAGAAAATGTCTCAGGTTTATTCTGAACTAGAATTTCATTCTTGACATCTATCTTTTTCTCAGACACGTCCTCCAATCTTTCAGGAAAATGATCGGTTTATACATGCAAAATATAACCAAAAACTGACCCTTCTCACCACTGCTGTCACTCCGGCCACTCATGTTCAAGGCACCACCATTGCTAGCCTGGCATTATGCATTAGCTTCCTAGCTGGTCTTCCTGCTCTTATCCTTGCTCTTTCTAGCAGTCAAGGGGACCCATTTAAAATTAAAATTAACTAAATTTACATAAATATAAAAGTCTTTCCTTTGATCTGTATCTTGCAGCAGCTTCTTATTTCACTCAGAGTAAATGCTACTGTTACAATTTGCTAACAAGACTCTACATCAACTTGTCCCCACCTAACCTCCTACCCTAATACTTAATACTTGCCTCCTTCACTCTCCCAGTCACACTGGTCTCCTTGCTGTTCTTTGAACACCCCAGAGATGTTCTTAGGACCATTTTAGAACTTTTGGTCTAGCAGTTTTGGGAAACTACTTCTCTTCTGAAAACTTCCTCACTCCTTTAAGTGTTTGCTCAAATCTCAGTAAAGCTTTCCCTCACCACACTGTTTAATGATGCAAGTTCCATCCTTGCTAATCCCTACAGATTTCCCTTATCCTGCTCTGGTTTTCCTCTTTTTCCTGAGCACTTAACAATTTTTAACTTTTTTTTTTTGAGATGGAGTCTTGCTCTCTCCCCTGAGCTGGAATGCATTGGCGCAATCTAGGCTCACTGCAACCTCTGCCTCCCAGGTTCAGGCGATTCCCCTGCGTCTGTCTCCTGAGCAGCTGGGATACCAGGTGCATACCACCACACTTGACTAATTTTTGTATTTTTAGTAGAGATGGGGTTTCACCATGTTGGTCAGGCTGGTCTCAAACTCCTGACCTCACGATCCACCCACCTTGGCCTCCCAAAGTGTTGAGATTACAGGCCTGAGCCAGCATGCTCAGCCTAACATTTAGTATGATTTGCTAATCTGTTCAAAAATCTTTACATTTTCCTCTGCCCCATTAGAGTGTAAGCTATATGAGGGGAGAGATCTTTGTTTTGTCCACAGATGTATTCCAAATACCAAGAAAAGTGACTGGCCTCAATAAATATTTGTTGAATGACTAAACGAATGTACTGGGGATTTAATGATTTTCTAAATGAGTTTATTCTTACCATTTGGCTATTTCTCTTATAAGAAAAATTTAAACTCAATTCTAAAATTATACTCCCCTTCCACAATTAATTGACGTATAATTTAAAAACTATCCTAGAAACAAAATGCAAGATAATTCTCAAAAAAGATGAATTTGTGGCCTTTGTAGGTACTTGAAAAAATCATGATGAAATAATGTTAAATAAAAAGAAAGGGAGAACACAAAATGTTCTGTGTAGGTAATATATGATTTTTGCTGGCTTAGCGTCTCTTTGGGGAGTCTCCCTATTTCATTCTCAGTCCGTGTAGTTCAGATGAGGCTGACCCTGCTTCAGAGTTGAACATGTGATACAGGTATGGACAATCAGAATTCTCCAACCCACTGGCCATGATGATTGATTCAGGGAAATTAGGGAGCTTTGTTGTAGCTATTGGGAAATAAAAGCATTCTTTGTGGTGTGATTACCAGCTCTAAGGACAATGAAAACTTGGAGCTTCTTGCCGATCATCTTTGAAAATTAAGCTAACATAGAAGATGGTAAAGCTAAGAAGAAAAAAGAGACCAATATCAGATGATATTGTTTAACTCTTGGATCAACCTATTTTGAGTTATATTCTTTCACTTCTGGCCAAAAGTGTTCTGACTAGTATAATCACATTGATTATAACTATGTAGAACTTATATTTTAAAAATGAAGTATATACAAAATCTCAGTTACTTTTCCTCTAATATTGATTAGGAATAAATTTAATGTAATTTAACAAAAAATTTTATGGTGAAAATACTTTTTATCACTCTAAAATTAGGTTAAATGTTAATAAAAATAAACCGCCTTGAAGTTCATTGATGTTTTGTGCTGTTTAAACTTTAGGTTAATGGAGATTTTGCTGTCAATAGTTTTATTGCTACGGAAAATTTATAAATAGTACTTACTCTATAATTTTGTGTTTTGATTGAACAGAAAAATCACAGTAATCCACTCCAACGTCTGTAAAGTCTACAAAGGTAGAGGACAAAATCTGGAATGCCTGAGGATTTTTTTTCTTTAGCTTTTGGCACACATTAAACCCATCTACAATTTCTGTATCACCACCTGTGACTGTTTGCTTTATGCAGTGAAGAAGCTGAACCTACAAAAAGAAAATATGCATTATTAAATAAATATTAAATTAAATTTTAATTATTAGAATTAAATAATCAATAAAATAATATACATGCACAATTTTTTGATACTATATTAAAGATTCAAAAAGCTATGAATGAGCCAAAGCCAACAAACTTTTTTTTGTTTGATCTTTCTTATGCCATCAGAAAAAAGAGTTGGGAAGAAAAAGTTGCTTATAATTAATATTGTATAGTTCAAACATGTTACAGTTGAAGACATAGATGCAGCCATAATAATGCTCATTAGCAAACAAAAAGTACAGCTTGTAATAGCTGCAGAGGTGGAACACTTGATATTGGAGTAGGCAGGGAAGGATTTCCAGAGGAAGGGGGTGTAAGTGAGGTAGAGGAGAATGGATAAGATTTGGGATATGCAGAATAGAATGAGAAAGCAAGTCAGTTGACAGAAATAATGATGTACAATGCACAGTTCACTGGATAATAAAAGGTCTGGCTACAACAGAGGGCCATAAACAGAAAGAGTAAATCAGGTTGGAAGGGCAATTTGAGGCCTCATGATGGAGAGTCTTACATATCAGATGAAGGGCTTTTGTACTTGTGCATAGAAGAAAATCACTGAAGGCTTTTGAATATGAAAGTAATGTAGTCAGAACTGACCTGCAAAGTATTAGACCAGTGGTGTTACATAGGGTTATGATTATTATTATCATTTTTTTTTTTTGAGGAAGGAACTGGTCAGAGTAGCAAAATAATAGCATAACTTTGTTTTTGGAGGATCACAGTATTCTTTAAATCCTTTTAGATTTTGCCTTCCTGAACTGATAGAATATTTCAAATGCTAATCTTTAAAAGGTCAGCTCATGTTATTTACATATGTCAAGACCCATTATTACTTTCTTTTTTACAGTTACACTTTTAATACAATCTTCCAACAGAAAAAAGATGATGAAGGCTGACAACACTTTTATTGCTAGGTTAAAAAGCAAATATATGCCTGTCATGTATAAAACCCAATTTTATTTCATACGAGTCATTCAGAAACAAAATATTTTCCTTCTAAATGTTACTTTATGCAGCATGTGACTTCTGCCAAGACAGTGAATGAAGCAACATCTCTGTTTCATTAAAGATGTGATACCTTATCCATGCTCCACATAATCCACATAATCCACTGAACTCTCAACAAGTAACTCATTTTCCAGATTATTTCCTCTGTACGGAAAAACACATTAGTTTGTTCTATTTGTTATAGAAAATCTCAAACCTTGGCACAAACCCCCCTGCAATAATTCAAAATGTGAATTTGAGCAATAATACAAACAGGTTGCCTACGCTTTATTCTTCTAGTAGAATCTGGACATTTTAGGAATCATCTCTTATTTTAAAATCTCCTATCAAGTCACTTAGGTTGAATGTTTCATTTTCTGGAGACAGGTACAAGTTTGTTGCACTTCTTTGCCTCTTTATAGAACATCTGTGATGTCTCTATTACATGCAATGTGCATGGAAGTATTGAGATACAAAGTATTGATATACAAAGAACAATAGAACTCAATTCTTGTCTTCAATTTTATGACAAAAATCTATAAATATTCTATTTTACTACGTAAATTATAGTAATTAGAAATTCCAGCTCAGGATCAGTGTGGTGTAATGAAAAACTAGATGGAGGCCTGGGTTCCAATCCAGGTTCCCCGTTAATCAGATGTCACCCTAGAAAAGTATTGAATCTTGTGCTTCATTTTCTCATCTGACATAAAAGGACATGATCAATCCTGTCTACCTTAAAGGAATGTCAAGAAGAGTCAAATAAAGTAATGAAAGTAAAACTGCCCTGAAAAAGTATAATGTGCTATGAAAAAGTCAAGCATTCTATTACACTTCAGGAAAATTTATGAAGTCAATTGATCCCTTTTCCTTAGGCTTTTAATTTTAACTCAGAAACAAAACTTAAATTCTTAAAAGACAGAAGACCACTTAAGAATTCAAACAAAACTTTTAGTTTTCTAGTCTCATTCTTTAAGCCTTACTCCATCCAACTCCTTCAATCTACCTTTGGAAGATGAGCTGAGCTGATTAATTTGGCTCTGAACCCTAGGGTTTTAGAAAAATCCGAGCCACATTTAGAGTAAAATCACATTGTGTGTCTCCTGCCCCCAACCTTTACCCAAAAAGGTGTCTACAGGGGTGGTTTTACAGTCACTTATTTCAAAGAAATCCTGTAGTGTTTTACAATCAACAAAATAATTTAAAACATGTAAAGTCAATTACTAGACTGGTTTAGCTAATAGTGGTGAGAACAATGGGTACCAAGGGCACAGAGAAAAACATGTTCAGTGAAGATAATGAAAAAATGGGCTAATTGTGATTTTGGCCCATTTCTCCTTTGTTAACTTAAGAATTGGCCAAATTTTCATTTACCTTTGAAGACAGAGATTTCTATGTGGTTATTTCGTGTAGTCTAATTTAGCTCTAAAAATAGGAATGGGGTATCTTTTAAAAGGTAATTTCCTGACCACTTATTTTTGGTGTAATAAAATGATAATTTTGTAAAAATGTAGCTCATTAGGAAAATGAAACTTTTGTAAAAATGTAGAGAAAGAATGTCCAGCCAGAGATTCTCCTGGGGATTTTTGGATCCACACTGAGCATTCCTACCAGGAAGATGGTTTCCAAAAATAGCCACTGTTATTCTTTTCCTTGTAGTCACACAGTTTGTAATGCATTTTTGCAGCTTCCTCCAAAGGGGTTCTATCTACTCACCTCCTGAATGTGGGCTAGAGTTATTACTTCCTTAGACCAATATAACATTGCAGAGGTGAGTAGCCTAGACCTTGAGAAGCTGTGCAACTATCTGAAAATTGTTCCAGTTGCCATATGCATTAAACTTGGGCTAGCCTTCGGATGGTCAATAGACCAAGTAGAGCAGAAAGCAGCCATCTCAGTGAAAGTCAATCAGTCCCCAGCTAACTTAGCAACTGATTGCAGGTATATGACTGAAGACAAGAGGTGCCCAGCTGAATACAGCCCAAATTGTAAAAACAAGGGCTAAGTAAAGGGCTGTTTTCTTCAGCCATCAAGTTAGGGGGTGAGTTTTTTCCCCCAATACTTTAAGTTCTGGGATACATGTGCAGAATGTGCAGGTTTGTTACATAAGTATACATATGCCATGTGGTTTGCTGCATCCATCAACCCGTCATCTACATTAGGTATTTCTCCTAATGCTATCCCTCCCCAACCCCCACCACCCCCGACAGGCATCAGTGTATGATATTCCCCTCCCTGTGTCCATATGTTCTCATTGTTCAACTTTCACTTATGAGTGAGAACATGCAGTGTTTGCTTTTCTGTTCCTGTGTTAGTTTGCTGAGGATGATGTTTTCCAGCTTCGTCCATATCCCTGCAAAGGACATGAACTCATGCTTTCTTATGGCTGCGTTGTATTCCATGGCGTATATGTGCCACGTTTGCTTTATCCAGTCTATCATTGATGGGCATTTGGGTTGGTTTCAGGTCTTTGCTATGGTGAACAGTACTACAGTAAACAGATGTGTGCATGTGTCTTTATGGTAGAATGAGTTTTAATGCAGCAGTAGTTAACTGATATGAATGATGCCCATGTGACTTTGAAGGAAACCCTACGTTTTGTTTACTGATTCCATTTTCCCTCTTAACTTTCTTAGAAATTTATGTGCAGAAAGACCTCAAGATTTACTACTACCTTAAAATCTGTCTTGGCAAAGCAAAAAATGCTAATAGTAATTTCTAGGAAGCAAAAAAGAATTTTTGTTGTTGTTGTTGTTGTTGTTTTAAATGTATAAAATTCTCCTCTCCTTCAGGAATGTGGATATTTTGGATTTAGGTACAGAGATTTTGTGAGCTTGGATTATGTTTGGAGAAAGAAAATTTATATAAGACAAAATACTTGGTGAAATAATCTTCTAGACTCAAAATATGAAAGGATATTGGTCATTGGCCTGCTTTGTGGAAAATATGTTGAAATTCACCTTACCCCAGGTGGATGATGGAGGGCTGGATAATCAGTGTGAAAGCTTAGCTTCCCAGTTGTGTAAGCCACATTGTTTGCATCGATTTTGTCTTGCACTTGCCAAGTATGTCTGTAAAATGCAAGAAACACATGTTTAAACAGGTTGTCACTAAGCCAGAGGAAATGTTTTAGAATGAATTTGATACATGGGGAGAAATGGAAACTTTTCATATTTTGAAATAATTACCATAATGACTATGAGTGAGAAAAGGAATCTGACTTTTCTCTGTCTAAAGTCACTATTTCAGAATTAGCATCTCCTCATTTTTCTTCTCCTCTCAATAAAAGAGTGCATTTATACCTCAGTATATACTACAGTTTATAAAGAAGTATATATGGAATTATAGGTTTTCTTTTTACTGACTTAACACATTTTAAAAAGTGATTTATTGAGGTGAAATTTACATAACGGAAAATGAATCACTTTAAAGTGAAGAATTTAGTGGCATTTAGTAAATTCACAATGTTGGCAACCACCACCTCTACATATCTAGTTTCAAAACATTTCTGTTACTCTGAATCAAAACCTTTCATTCAGTAAGAAGTTTCTTTCCATTTTGCCCTTCCCCAATATCTTGGGAATCACTCATTTGCTTTCTGTCTCTGTGTATTTACTTATTTTGGATATTTACCATAAGTGGAATTATGTAGTAAGCTCATGCTTTTAATATTATATCTAAGAATCCACTGCCTAATCCAAAGCCATGAAGATTTACCTCCATGTTTTCTTCTAAGAGTTTTATGGCTTTAATTCTTATATTTAGATATTTGGTTCATTTTGAATTAATTTTTGCATGTGATATGAGTTGTGGGTCCAGGTTAATTCTTTGCATGTGGGTATTCAGTTGCCTCAGAACCATTTGTTAAACAGACTGTTCTTTCTCCATTGAATGATATTGGCATGCTTGTTGAAAATCAGTTGGCCATAGATGTATGGGTTTATTTCTGGACTCTCAAAATTCTATTCCACTGATCTATTTGTCTATCCTTATTCCAATATCACAATATTTAGATTGCTGTAGATTTGTAGTTAAGTTTCAAAATCAGGAAATGTTGAGTCTTTTAATTTCGGTCTTCTTTTTAAATATTGTTTTGCCTACTTGGAGATCCTCACAATTTCATGTAAATTTACTACTGACTTTTCCATTTCTAAAACAAGAAAATGATACTGAAATTTTGGTAGGGATTGTAGACTGCTTTGGGGAGCATTGACATTTTAACAATATTATGTCTTTCAATCCAGAGTTTTCATAACTTTGTGTTTTACATTTAAGTCTTTAATTCATCTTGAGTTGAATTTTGTATGTGACTTAAGGAAGGGGTCCCATTTCAATCTTCTGCTTATGGCTAGCCAGTTATCCCAGCACCATTTATTGAATAGGGAGTCCTTTCCCCATTTCTTGTTTTTGTCCACTTTGTTGAAGATCAGAGGATTGTAGGTGTATGGCATTATTTCTGGGCTCTTTATTCTGTTCCGTTTGTGTATTTATCTGAGAAACTCAATTTTTAAATTACACTCTTGAAACTGCTGCTCAGGTCAAGAAACAAAACTTTAAGCACCTACGGGTGCCCTGTCATAGTCACAGTCCCTTCTGTCTTCTCCAAAGTAACTATGACTATGACTTCTATAGTTATAATTTCCTTGATTTTATTTATGGTTTTATCACCCAGGACACTATGCTTAATCTTGCTCATTAATAACAATTGTTATATGTTTTAAGTCTATTAATCTGCAAGTTTTTCCTTGAAAGTGTGCTCCTTATAATTGTTGAAGAATATAGGGAATTTGACCTATAGAGTTTCCCACAGTCTGAAGTTCATTGATTACATACTCATGGTACAGTTTCTGGGAAATTGGCAGCAAAATGCAGAGACTTAGACAGTATTTATTCTCTCTCTTTGGCAAAGCCACAGTTGGCATTATGTTCTTGTACTGCAAGACACATAACGCCTGGCTGTCTTTCTTTTTGTGATGTTTGTACATGTTCCTGTTCAATGGCTATATCATTAATTCATCAAGTGTTTCAAACAATGAAATACCACACTGATACTCTTTTTAAACAAATTTATGACTCAGAATACTTTTAAAAGGAGCTACTTTTCCTCATCCACTATTTGATTACTCAGTATAACAGTTTATAGAAGGATGGTGAGATAAACATTTGATTTCTTCACTTTAGTTACCATTTCTAATATAATGAATTTGTTTCCTCTCATTCCAAATTGAATAATTTAAAAAATAATATTATTTATGAAAATGTATTAAACTAGATAGAGGTGATATTTGCACAAAATTATGAGTGTACTAAATGACACACAACAGAATATACTAAATAAAACTAATTACACTTTAAAATGGCTATTTTAAAAAATAATTTCGCTTTTAGTTTCAGGGGGTATATGTGCAGATTTGTTAGATGGGTATATTCCATGATCCTGAGGTTTGGGGTAAGATGGATTCCATCACCAGGATACTGAGCATGGTACCCAATAGGTAGTTTTTCAGCCCTTTCCTTTTCCCTCCCTCCCCACTCTAGTAGTTCCTAGTGTCTATTGTTGCCATCTTTACGTCCATGAGTACCCAATGTTTAGCTCCCTCTTATAAGTGAGAACATGTGATATTTGGTTTTCTATTCAGATATTAATTTGCTTAGGATAATGGCCTCCAGCTGCATCAATGTTGCTGCACAGGCTGTGTTTTTATTCCTTTATATGGCTGTGTAGTATTCCATAGTGCCGATGTACCACAAAATGATTAATTTTATTGTTATGCAAATTTTACCTAAGTTAAAAAATACCTTAGCTTAAAAGTTAAAAAAAAAGTGAATTAAAAAAGAACTAAGGTTACTTATAACTCTGTAGCAAGAAAATAAACCATTAGTCAGACTTTGTAAGCTATTCCCCTTAGAAGATCCAGACAATGGGTAACTGAAAGGAGGCCATATTTTAAAATAACCCCAAATATGGTTTGAAAAACATTCACTATATATACATGCCATTTGATTGCTGTTATCATGTCTATTAATATATGTTCATATCCATCAAATCATCTTTGAATAAATACACATTGAACAACTATTCTATTTCAGTCATTGATTTAGCATCAGAGATACAGCAGGGAACAAAAAGACAAATAGTAATTATCAAATTTAATAGACATATGTTCTACAAAGAAAATGAGGCAAGGTAAAGAGATAAGGAGTAGGGTCAGAGAAGTATTACTACAGAGATGATACTGTGGGAAGTGCTCTATGAATAGGTGGCATTTTTTCCACAGAAACCTAAATAAAATAAGGGAAGAAGAAATGTGAATTTCTGGGAGATGTAGTTTAGGCATAGGAACCCAAAGTGAGTTTTGTGTTTGGAGTATGTCTAGGGTGTTTGTGGAAGGACAAGGGCAGAACAAGGGCAGCATGACTGGGACAGAGCCACCAGGGGATCAAGAGTTGGAAATGCACCAGATGAACAGAGAGAAGACACTTTCCGAAGGACTTTGTGGACTAGGATGAGGACTTGGGATTTTGCTTTACAGGTGATGGGAAGCCACTGAAGTTTTCCATTATGTAAATTATACAATTAGAATTGTAGTTTCAAAGAATTGCTCTAGCTGCTGAGAAGGGGGTAGATGGTACTGGGAAAAAGGTGGGAGGAGGGAGAGAAGATGGTAACTAGTTCTCTCCTAAGCATGAGAATGATGATTCTCTCCTAACCATGGATACATGCATAGGAGAGAATGACTGGATTTGAACTTGAAAGGTAGAGTTACCAGGGTTCTCTGACATATTGGATGTAGGATATGAGAGAAATGGAGTCCAGGAGTCAAGGCTTTCAGCTTGAGAAACCAGGTCGGGGGAAGTCCTGTTTATTGAGATTCACTATGTCAAAACTCATTATCTGGTGGAGGAAGAATTTTCTGTTATTTTTTAGAGGAGGTACATGTGGTAGAAATTAAGACCTTCCTATTGCAGGCAGTTTGCTTCACCTAATTTAAAAAACTTTAAAATTAGTGCTTTTAAAAAATCTCCATTCACATACAGACAAATGAGCACACAAAAGAAGACACTTGGTCTGGATGTTTTAGCTTCCTAGAAAGTCAATCTAGGCTGGTATTCTACCCTGCCTCCGGTATTCCCCCATACACTATGACTACAACCTGGCAGACCTCCCTGGTACTTCATGTTTACTTTGCCATTTCTCTGTCAGAAGCTCTAAATAATTCTTTAGTCCCTGAAGGGACTGAATTTAGCACTGCTGATCTAGAATTCAAGAACCCAATGCAATTTTATCACTTTGTCAACTATTGCCATATTTGAGTCATCTGTTCTAATCATGTTGATTTCAGCACTATACACTTTTCTGTCCTTTTACTGGTTTCTTTTTGTCTGCCAGTTTTTTTCTGTTCTTTTTCCCATCTCTGTATACTCATTAATGAAAATCTAGCTCAGGTTCCAACTATTTCACAATCTCAATTCTAGAAAAAGTCTTGATCTTTAGGTTCAAACTGTACTGGCTTCAAAGCCTTGGTTTGTAATTTATAATTATGTAATCTTGGACAATCCATCTATTATTTCTGAGCCTCAATTTTTATATTTGGAAAATAGAACAAGAATATATTTCAGAAACTTGTTGTAATAAATAAGAAAGTTCTATGTCTGACACATAGGAGATGCGCCATAGGACTTTTCCTTCTTCTCATTCTCCTGATTACCCAGTATTTACTCCTGCACTCAGAACTCTCATAAGCATGTTTTATTTGTCTCATTTATTAGAACTGGATATGATAGGTGTTTTATGAAGAGGGTTATAATTTTTAAAGAGCTATTGTAAGTTTAATCTTATTTAAATATATGAATATATAATTCTGCTTCATCTTCTGGATTGTAAACTCTTTTAGTGCACAACAAATATTTTTGCTGTTCTACCATGAACTAAACTAGTGCCAATTCTAAAGCAGGGAACCAATAAACTTTGAATGAATGAATGTAAGTGGAGATGGGGTGACTTTTATAAACTTTCATTTTCATACGGTATGTGGTGAAGGGTATTTGTACGGTGGTAGTTGCAGGAGGAGAGTGGGAATACAATCTATAATCTCTTCCCACATGTGGGGATATTTTTCTTAATGAGAAAAAGAGTTTCTTTCCTGTTCTCTGGGATTGAGGATAAAATTGGCTATTTTGCTCTGTTTTTCTCATTTAAAATTATGTTGGAACACTTGATAAATCTTTCACTAAGGTTGAAGCAGCCATCCATATGTGGCCAGGAACTGGAAACAGGCTGAGTGAAAAAAGATGAGGGGTATTATAGTCTGCTGCAACTCATTTCAAATATGAGGCAGGCAATCCATTATATAGCAGTAGGAGTTGCCAAGAAATACATGTTCTCTATGAAGTTCATGTCACTCCATAGACCATACATAATACAGATCCAGACAATTGTCAACATTGGAATTTCAAAAATAATCAACATGTGAGAAGAGATTTAAGGAGGCCAAAAAAGTAGTTTCATCAAGGTGCAGAATGCATAATATCTTCTGACTAAGAAGATGCTGCTGTTGATATGATCAGTAGGAAATGATTACTTAGAATCTTTTTCAAGAGTGGTGATGGTTTTGCATTGATCACCCATATTCTTTTTCCTGGTTCCTCCTATGATCAAGAGTAAACTGACAGAATTTTACTACAGCCAAAACCTGGTTGAGACTCAAGGTGTAAGCATTAGCCAGAGAACAGATATTTTCTTTGTTTGACATAAACTGGCCTCTATTGGGGTAGGGGTCTGTGACTTGGCTTCACCAGAGCAGTTCTCTGGCCTTCAGAGCTACCTAGCAGGGAATGATAAAACATTTATTTGCCTTGGAGTGTCTTAGGCATGGTATGGGATGTGTAGCCTAAGTCTATGCTCACATGCTATGATAAATCCCATGAAAGGAGCTCACCAATTCCAATCATGAAACATTCTCCTAATGGTCATAGCACAAGTCTGGAAAAACCCTAGAAATGTCATCTGGTTTACCTTTCTTCCTTGTTATAGAAATGAATCATGCCAAGAAGGCTGCTACTGATTGTTGAGGACATTAAGTTCTTATATATCCAAAATCCAAATCTCCAATAAAACACAGCAGAAATAAAATGCAAATATGTTTGTAACCGTTATCACCCTAGACTTGCCTGATCTTGAAGCTAAGGAGGATTGGGCCTGGTTAGTACTTGGATGGGAGAAACAGGTGAAAATGTGATTCATTGGTAATGAAGGAACTTTTTTAAAAAACCCAGTGGTGAGACCTTAGTGAGATGAAGGTGTATTTACATGCACCTTTCATTAGAGACAGATTCTAATATTATTTCAAGTAAGGCAACAACTCAAGCAGATTACTGAGAATGGCCATGACTGAAGTAGAAGTGTAGGACCAGATTCTTTTAAAACTGAAGAGGCAAGCTCAACATAGTATCTTAATCCAATGGTATAGATGTTTACTATTGTGCTGGGGTGAGAGACTGAAATTCTGCAAATTATCCTGCTTTTATCAAAGATGGTGTTTTAAATAAACCTAAGTATTTTCATCAAGCCATTTGTGTCATTCTCAACATTTCATTAAACTCTCCCTTACATTTTATTGTCTATTCAATAATTTTTGTCAAAAACTCCTATACTTTAAATAACTTTTAGAGAATATTTCATAAAATTGGGTTGAATGCTAATTTACTAATTTTACTCAAACCTAGATGACTAGTCATAAATAATCATGATATTAGTAATGTGACAAATTTGGATCTTGCATTGCTTGTAGAATACTTGAATATTATTTTTGCTGGATTTGTTCTTTACACCTTGGTGATGTCTTACACTTTTTTTTAAAATACAGCATCATAGTATTTGTTTCTTTTACCTTTGGTGATAAACTCTACACTTCGTTTTTGAGTCAGGGTCTTGCTCTGTCACCCAGGTTGGAGTGTGCCATGCTGTGATCATAGATCACTGTAACCTCAAACTCCTGGGCTCATGTGATCCTTCTGTCTCAGTCTCCTGATTAACAGACATGTGCCACCATGCCTGGGTTTATATGTTTTTAATTTTTTTTTGTAGAGACAATGTCTTGCTCTGTTGCCTAACCTGGTCTTGAACTCATGGCCTCAAGTGATCCTCCTGCCTCAGCCTCCCAAAGCACTGGGATTACAGGTGTGAATCACATCACCTGGCCAACACATGGTTCACACTTGAAAAATCATGCTAGATTAACTTGTAATCTTTTCCTTTTTTAAAGTAATTTTTATATGAAAGGATGTTTTATGCGTGCAAACCTGGATTTATTATCACCAACAGTTACAACCTTCGATCCATCTGCTGCAAGCTCTTCTCATCAGATTATGCAAGGACACGAATGCAAGGACACTAATGCCTTCTTTTGAGCATGATTACTCAATGAATATAAAATACAATGCCCATATATTGTTTATATTTAAAAATTTCAATATGGGATATAATCTCCTAGCTAAAATAAGCAAAAATAAATTTTGTAGTCAATTATTCAAGGGAATATTATATTGCTTATTATAGTTGCAGTACTTCCACATATGAATTCCTGATGCAGTCAATCACCAGAGCTCCATATATTTATTTTTCCATTATCATTTATTAGACACCTACAATGAGCCAGAAACTGGGGATCCAGAAGTGAATGGAATAGACATGGTACTTGTACCACATGGAATTTACAGTCTATGGGGAAGATGAATTACTAATTTATCTTACAAAGCTAAAGTACACCATGTTATGAGAGTAAGGAAATAAAGACTAAATGGAGACCTAAAGATTGAGTTGGATTTACCTAGGCAAAACGTAGAGTAAAGGTCATTGCAGGAAGGAGAAATAGCATGTGGGAAGGAGTGGAGGGAGAGAACATCACCTTTGAGAAGAAATCAGAGAAGTTCAATGTGGGCTGGAGTGGGGAGGGTTTGCTCTATGGCTATCCTTAGCTTTTGTTCAAATTCTGCTTCTGCTGTTTTCCTGTAAAGTCTCAAAAAAATCTAATTCCTTTAGGAAACTGAGGTCAAACATATTCTTTATCTCATAGCATCTAACCCAGTGCCAAAAATCTTTGCTGAGTAAAGACGTGGATTCTAGAATAGTAAATTGTGTTATTTCCTGATTGACTATTAATTTTAATTTTGGTTTATACTGTATATTTTAAGTATATTATAATAATGAATACTTTGGCCATTAACCATTTTTATTACTTATTCCTAGGGGGAAGTGCTTACAGTTATTTGTAAACAATGCTTGGCAAAATTTCAAGAGTTTTGTTTTAAAAAGTCATTATCTTTTGAGTTATTCCTTTATTGTAGCAATTAATTGACATTGAATTCATCCCTGAAAAAGAAAGGGTTTATGCCTTTTTAAAGACAATTTCAACTTTTATTTTAGATCTGGGGATATAAGTGTAGGTGTGTTACATGAGTATAACACATGGGTATTGCATGATTCATGCCATTTTTTTTAAGGTGAGAATTGGTATCCCCAAACACAAACTAGGGAAACAAAGATAACCTTTCTGATATCTAGAATTGGTCTTACTCAATCCATTAAACTAATATGAAAATCTCCACAAGACTTAAAGATATAAAGTAAAGAGAGAGGTTTCTGGAATGACAGTGATGACATAATTTAAAAGACTCTCTCTGAATTCTCCCTACAAAACATCTAGAGTGAAAACTCAAGAATTCAGTGAAAACATCGAAACATAAATTAAGTGACAAGATATTCCCATGAACTGGGAAATAGGAGGGGAAAGAGACAAACCTGTCAAAGCTACAAGACCTATATTATATTGGCAACTGTGAAGGAGAAAGCAGAGAAAAGCAACTGGGTACATAATGGATATAAAACACTCCCAAATTGCCAACAGGTATTCACTCAACAGTGCAGTGGGGCAATGTAAGAATGACAGTTACACTTGGAAGGGGATTTCTACATTCCATTATAGCTGAGTATGTAAGGTCCATTGTAAGGGATCTGAATAGTCTGAATTCATGAATTCTAGAAACTAACCAGACAAATCTCCCTTCCATTACCTTCCTTCTGAATAGAGTACATATTGAGTAGTACAGGAACAATAAAAACAAAGAAAAAAAAACAAGGTCCTGATAAAAGTGGAGAGGAACTAGACAGTTTTAGAAAGTTATCGGTCAGTTTTGAAATGTAGCTTAAAACCATGAATTAAAAAAGGTTTCTGAATCATGTCTTCTTTTTATAGTTAAGGAAAACAAGTGTCACATAAAATTAGCAGCAAAAAATAATCAAGGTTTAAACTCAAAATTATTTTCAGAAAAAAATCCAGGATAAGTAGCAAAATAGCATACCTATAGACAGGCAGTACATATCAGAAGAACATGTCACCCCCAAAAGATAAAAAATATTATTTTTTTCTAACTTCTATTTTTTTTGTAACTACTTCTAATGAATCCAAAAGTCTTTATCAAAATGGTCCAATATATAAAAGAAAACCTAAATCAGGATTAGATACTTGAAAATGGACTAATGTATTAAAAAAATTTTTTTTAAAAGTCACTAAACAAAGACTAAATTAGAAGGAATCCAAGATCAAATAAACGTAACAGATTAAATAAGCATAACAAGCCTTTAGGTAACTAGGAGATAAGAAGGAGAACAATTTAAATATTAACAAAGGAAAGCAATAAAAATGATTTGAGAGAAAGTAACAAGAAGACCGGCAAAGAAGATTTAAGGTATGCATAATAGGGGTCCTCGAAAGGCGAAGCCCAAAGCAAAGGAACAGAAGATACTAAAATATATGATTCAAGAAACATTTTCTGAAAAAGAAATTTTGAAGCTATTCCTTGGAACAATCATATCCTCCCTGAAAAAGCTGTCTCGGAACAATCAACATCAAGACATAGCCTAGAAAATTACTGAACTTCAAACAAAAAAAAAATTCTTTTTCAAAATCCAGGTAAAAACATCAAATTACTATGCTTTTTGTTTTGTTTTGTTTTGTTTTTTTGAGATGGAGTCTTGCACTGTAACCTGGGCTAGAGTGCAGTGGCACAATCTTGGCTCACTGCAACCTCTACCTCCCAGATTCAAGTGATTCTCCTGCCTCAGCTTCCCAAGTAGCTGGGATTACAGGTGCCCACCACTACACCAAGCTAATTTTTTGTATTTTTAGTAGAGATGGTGTTGCTTTATGTTGACTAGGCTGGTCTCAAACTCCTGACTTCGTAATCTGCCTGCCTTGGCCTCCCAAAGTGCTGGGATTACAGATGAGAGCCACCATGCCCTGCCATCAAATTACTTCTAAAGAAAAGAAAATTGTATTACCAATAAAACCATAAGTGACATATTAAAGATGCTGTGAGCCAAGAATTTATATTTAGCAAAGTCAATTTTCAAGTATAAAGGCTTTAAAACTGCTGTCAACATGAAAGAATTCGGAGTACTGTTCCTATGAGGCCTTCCTTAGGAATTTACGAGAGAATAGACTTTAGACAACCAAAATGAATAGATACATTGACGTAAGTTTTGTGCAGAGCAGTAAGTTTATGTTTACATGAAGTAAATTGTAGGAAAGGAAAAAAGGTACTGAAAAAATTAAAAAGTAGAAAAACCAAACCGTAGTGCTAAGGATGCATGTGGGTGATAACACTCTAAACCAAGAAAGAAAGGAAGTAAACACCATAAAACTTAGGAAAGTTGTTACATTTGGGGAGAAAGGCGAGATTTATACTTGGTTGGGATATGTCAATGGGTTTTGGGGTGGCTGGCAATGTTCCATTTTTTGACCCAGCTGTTCTTTAAGCGTGTTTGCCTTATGATATTTCATTAAGGTATACATTTATGTCATTTTCTGTATCTGTATTATATTTTACCATGAGAAATCTGTTTTAACAAACACAAACTTCACCTTTCTCCCCAAATATAATGGCCTTCCTAAATTTTATGGTGTTCACTTCCTTTCTTTCCTGGTTTAGAGTATTATCACCCACATGCATCCTTAGCAGTGTGGTTTGGTTTTTCTGTTTTTCAGTTGTTTGATATTTTTTTCCTCCTTTCCCTACCATTTAATTCACGTAAACATAAATTTACTGCTCAGTACCAAACTTATGTTAATGTAACTATTCATTTTGGTTGTCTGAAGTCCATTCTTAGTAACAGAGAGTAGTAGAACAGGGGTTACTGGGGATGGGAATAGGAGAAAAGGGGAGATACTTGTCAAAGGGTAGAAACCTTTGGTTATTATGTGAGTAAGTACAGGAGATCTAATGAACAGCATGGTGACAATAGTTGATAATAATGTATCATATACTTGCAATTTCCTAACAAAGTAGATGTCAAGTCTTTTTGCCACAAAATATAAAGGTAACAATGTGAAAGAATGGATATGCTAATCAGCTTGATTGTGGCCATGAAAATGTCATGTTGTGCACTGTAAAGATATATAATTTTTCTATCATACCTCAATAAAACTACAAAAAAAATCAAATTGAAAAAAATCTCTTTTTGTACATTCATTTTTAAAGGTTAATAATACTGCCATTAACAAAAATGAAGTCAGGTAGTGACAGAAGGATGACAACCACCTGTAAAAACATAAAGAAAAAGTTACAGCAATTTGCTCCAAAGAAAGCCCCAAAGACTTCATTATGAAAATCGAATAATGTAGTGCATTGCAAAAAAGTGAAATAGTTAATGAGAATTACACATTAAACATATTTATTAGGGTTCTTTTTGAGTTGGAGGCAGTCAAATTTTTATTAATACATTTAATTGGAATAAGAATTGGATTATTAGTTTTGATTTTTTAATATTAAAGATTGAATAAAATGTTTTCTGATTCTATATCAATTGTCATTTTCCCTTTATGTAAATGATTGGTGATAATTTTAACTTAAAAGAGGAGAAGGCAATGAATATTCTGTTGCTGTCATTATGACTTATTTTTTGAAATTTCTAAATAATCCTGTCTGATTATCCCCTTGCAACTGAGTAATCAACAATTATTATGGTATTAGAAATTAGAAGGCAAATAGTAGGTAACAATGAACCACCACAGTGGCATGGTATAAAGCAAAGACTGCAGGCTGTTGAGTCAAGTAAACCCAGGTTTGTAGCCTGATTCTTCGGCCTCAGTTTTTTGGGGATATGGGTTAATGATTCTTCTCAGACTGTGAAGATTCAAAATAATGAGTGTAAAGCACTGAGCTTAATTCTTAGTACATAAAAGGTGCTTAATAATAGAAAATTACTTCTACCATCCCAATAATAGCCACCAGTCTTCGCACAGAGTACAAGCAAGGAAGCAAGGTTGTATGTGTGTATGTTGGGGGTTGAGGGGGCGGTGTCAGAGTACCTGTTGAGAAGCAATTGCCTTAATTGATTATCTCAAACATTTCCTCAAGTGATTTCTACAAGAGCATGAGACACAGAAATTGTTTTTCCTTTCATTCATGAGATGACTTCATAGCCAAGTGATTTTGTTGGCAGCAGTGTTAATTACTATGAAACTTAATACTACAAAGGAAACCCTGGAGACTGGCTCTTGGCTGATAACACAAGCTGAGGTTCACAATGGCTCAAAGAACATAGCTTGTTACTCTGCTAAAGAAACCCTAATACTTATTAGAATACACATTTTAAATGTTTTTTTTTTTTGTCCCTCTACCCAAGCATTATAATTAGTACATTAAATTATTAAGGAGTCCCATTGTAAAATTTTAAAAAGTAGAATGGGATTACAATTAAATTTAGAACTCAGAGAATTTTTCTTCCTTTTCTTCTTAAGTTTGAATTATTTCTAGGTTGGTTTTTCATAATCTAAAAGCCATTTTTTATTCAAGAAGGGCTGTGTGGTTTTCTCAAGCAATTTCCTAATTAGAAACATCAACAAATGAGTAAACTTAGTTTTTTTTCCTCTAATCCCCACACTTTTCACAAATGTTTTCTGCTAACATGTATTTCAAACACGTAGCTGTTTCAAAGTCAGATTTGGAGGCAGTACTTACGATAGGAGCAATTTCTTAGGGGCTAGATGCCAAGAAATAGTAATATTTTTCACTTGTACATCCTCAAATACAATCTAATGTGTGAAATGCTGCTGGGCTGGCTTACAAGACATCTTTCAGAAATGTGAGCAGAAGTCTAGTGGTTGCTGGAAAGCTATATGTTATAGTTGTACTTCCCAGAAGCCATTTCAGTATTGTTAATCCTTAACTGGTCTGGCTGGTGGATTTGATAAACAGCTCACTAGACACATTTTCTATTTTACTTTATTTTATTAATCCAATGAAGCCTGAATGCAAGGAATTCATGAAAATATAACACTGAGCAGTAGTAGTAGCATTCTACATTTTTCCAGCAAACTTTCATCTAAGAACCTCAAAGGACATGGCAGGTATTAAAATACCCCTGCAGAAAGAGTGAGGCAAGTCCTCAGTAGAAGAGAATTAAAAAGATCTGGGAAATTACACAAAAAGCTCAGATCAATGTCTCACTTACAGATAGCCCACGGTGAAGCCATGATTAGACTGGTTCCCTGTTGATCCTATGAGAAGCTCTCTAGGAAGTAATGCAATACAGATGTTCTGGGGCACTGGGTCCTCAATTCTTCCTAAACCTTTTTGATGTAAATGTTCCAAAGCATTTATTTATATTTTCTGCCATAAACTTGTACACTTGTAAGTTTTATTCAGCAGTTATATAGCTTCCATGCAATGCTATACAAGATAAAATTTGACTACCACCAAGATCCACATTTATTTTACCTCCTTTTCCCATTGCCTCTTGCCTTCTTTATTTCATTCCTTAAAGTTTTTATTTCAGATTTTTTTCCAACTTTACCCCATTATTCTTACCAGTGTAATCCTCACTACATGTATTAATGCAATTTGCTGGTGCCAGAAAATAAAACATTCTTAGAAAAAAAAACAAATATGAACTTCTGGGCTCAGTTCTGAAAAGAAGGAAGTCTCGCTAGCTAAGGTTAGAAGTTTTATTCTCTTCTGCTTGACTTTTTGAGGAAGAAGAGTCACTTTGAGTTGCCTATGAGGTTAAATTTTAAATTATGGACTGATAAATGTTAACAATGTTTTCAAAGAGTTTTTGATGTCTTGATCAGATGAAGTCTACAATATCTTACTTAGTACACATTCCCTTTCATTAAAATTTCCTGAGAGATAATTGTGTGTTAGGTGCTGAGTTAATAGTAAAGATACAATCCTGATTATGCCACCATTTATGCCTATAAGGAGCTCAGCATGACAGTGGCAATGATAATGGTATGCCTTCTTAGTTTTCAAAGGTTATTCTGACTGGTAGAGTTACAAGCATGATAATTAATTAATAATACAAAATATAGGTGATAAATATTTTTTAAAATGACACTGTGCCCCTTCCCACCAAGTCTTTCTTTCTCTCTCTTTCTCAATGTCATGCACACACACATACTCACAGATGAGTTTATGTAAATAATAATACCCTGGCCTCTCCAGTTTATTTAGTTGTCCAACTCATTAGAAAAGGAATTTTCAGGGTTTGAGTTTTGCCATTTTAGCGAAGATCATCTGAATATCTCAATATTATCTTAACAGAATGATAGTATCAAAAGACCATGTATTGCTACAGTCCAGCAAAAGAAGTAGTGACATCTTACACCAGTGTTGTTCATTTTTTTATTAATATAATGCATGTATGACTACTAAAACTAGAATCAGCAACAAAAAGTAGAAATTGCCTGCCTCTGTGTGAATTTGTGGGAGATAATTTCCACTTCTCTTTCCTGATGGGCCATCAAGAGTGCAAAACTAGTTCATATGCATGAGGAGTATATAATTATTTTGTTTTATTATAATGCCAGCGCTTGGGGATGAGGTACTGGAAGTGGTTTCACAGAACAGAGGCTGGGGAAGAATTTCTATTGAAGTGCTGCAGAGGATGACAGGTCAAGCGAGGATGTAGCAGGTGTGGAAGTTGAAAGGGAAGAGGAAAAATGTTGGTAAGTCAAGTGAAAACAGCAAGAAAGTCCAAAAAGCAACCAAAAAGAGAGGCAGACTTGGCACAAGTTGTCTGTAGGCAGAATAAAGGTCCAGGAGCTATAAAAGCAAGAGAGATACATGCAACAAACAAAAGGTTAAGCGGGAAGAGAAGGAAACAGTCCTGAACAAACAGGTGAGAAAGGGACTGATTCAGGGGATGGCCAGGAATGGGAAAGAATGGCATGTCATAGAAATGGCATGTGTCTGAATTGAATTAGCTTGAGAATGGAGGAAGGGCTGCATGGCATTGCATAATCTTAATTAAATGTATATTATTAAGCCACACCTATTTACACAATGGTAGCCTGTGTAAACTGTGAGGAGTGGATTCATTTTGTTTAAAGATCATATTGGTAGCTGAATATTGCCCCATCTTGACATGCTTTGCAGGATGCTGGGAGAGGATCACCTTCCTGTCATTGACCCTCTTTGAGCTGTTGGTATACATTGACTGTGATGTTCCCTCATTTGAAATGCCAAGCAAGTCCAGGGTTACTTTTCAATCTGTTCCTTGGTTTTATGGAATTTTTATTGGCCTGGATTATTTAAAGGAAGCCAATTCAAGTATTTACATTCATCCACGCACAGCAATTACAAAAGATAATTTTTCATAAAGTAGGAACCCAAATCGAAACTCATTAGTTCAGAACAAAATGCCTAGTACAGTGCCATGCACATATTAGGATTCAAGAAAGATACTCTGTTTGATTGACAGAAATTATAGTTTCTTTGGGTTTTACATTGTAAGATACATTCTAAAAAAACATTCTAACTTGGTATAATCATTGAAGATGACCATGTGTGGTACAGTTTACAGTAACTATTTCCCAATGGATTAAGTCATGTCATAAAATTTATTTCTTCAATAATATCACCTTTTCCAAAAGGGCTCAAGAAAATTATTTTCATTGATTTTCTTTTTTTTGGTGGAAGAGAAAGGACATAAGATGAGGCATTTTAGCACTGGTCTGTTAAACCTGTCCTAAATCAAAGGTTTAAATTCTCAAAAGTTTGTCTTTTTACATACTGCTCCATGTTTACATGTATTTGACAAAATTGACAATGAGAGTTTCTTTACTCACTCATTTTCTTTTGTCCCAGGAAAGTATTCATCATTATCACTCAGTAAAGTTACTGAGCATTTCACATGGTTGCATAAAAAATATTGTCTAGATGATGTGCTGACAAAATAATGACAAGCATCTGAGAAAATACAGATGTGGAAAATGACATGCACTTTTGTCCTGAAAGTTATTGCCATTTTGATTTAGTTGAACATAAGTTTATAATGGTGAAAGGTTCTAATAATTATTGCATTCATCTGCTGGTTTATAGTCCATTTAAAATATTTAGGCATGACTTATTCATTAAACATTTATTCTTTGCCTACTGTATATGAAGACTACATGAAATGCTGGAATCTACTGTTTTTTGTTCATCCAACCAACCACTTAACAATTGAGATGACAGCCAAGAAACAAAAATAGCTCTTCTCATTCTCATTTTGGATTCTTGCATTTAACATTTTTCAAACTAATAACCCTACTTGAATGGAAAAGTGCGAGGTGGGTTTTAGTTTCCCAAGGAAGGCATGTCTAACGTGGCACCAGCAGCAAGCTATTATTGTTTTAGGCATCTAACCAAGAGCAGTCACAAGGTTCCTTGAAATAGCTGCATGGAGAGCAAAGTTTACTTTTAATCTGTTCTTACTTTCCTTTCTCTATCCCTCTCCTATTGTTTCAATAGCTCTCCTCCATTATTTATTGTGTGCACTTATTCATTCCATTCACTCACTCATCAACCAATTAGTTTTCAAAGAAGAGTAAGATACTTTTCCAGTGGAGAAACAAAGATATGAAAGAGAGGGACATTGTTTAAGGCAGCTACTAAGTCTGTTCTGAAGATGTCATGTTCAGGCACAACCAAAGTAGAAAACATAATGTGGTAAATGCCATTTAGTGCACATCATTGTGAGAGTTCATATGATGTAAAGCACCCAAGTTCTATCCCTTGGGAGATCTGCCTTCTCTTGAAGTCCCCTTTCCTTTCAGCCAGAGGTTCTCAACCTTGGCTGCACATGAGAATCACCTGCAGAGTTTTGAAAAGTCCTGACACTCAGGCCAAATACCAGTACTGTTAAAAAAAATTAGAAAAGAAAACAAACTCTGGAGATGGGATTCAGATGTCAGTATTTTTTAAATTGGCTATTCCAATATACAGCTTAGGATGAGAACCACTGTTGTAAGATTCTCTTCTTCTTTTAACTATTGTGTTGCTCAGACTTCATATCACTTTTGCACATTGCTATGCAGAGAAACGGAAAAAGGGGACAATGTTGAGAAAATATTCATTTTTCTTATTCTCTGGACAATGTCAACAAAAACAGAAAAAGCAAATAAAACAATAATAACAAAAACAACAAAACTGTTCTGTCAGTTCTTGAAGTAGAGAATTAAAAATTGTCAAAAGATATGTGGCGAGATCTTGATCATCAGTGGTGGAAGTAAGGGGTAAGGTGGTAAGAGAGTCATTTTCTGACGTGTATAATTTGAGAGATTCACATAAGAATTGTAATCATCTAAGGAAGGTGAGATGGGGTAGGTTCAACTTATCTGGTTAGATGAGAAGGTCCATAAAGGACATGGAATAGTAGTGGGAGGTCTGATTTGTTTTGACAACAGACCTTTAGTATTTATTCCAATCATTTCACAATATTAGATCAGTGGCCAAATTATTAAGCCCTTTTATAGGTCCTACAAAAACAAAACATCTTCAAAACAAACATAATACATCAAACTAAGATTCTGACCCCTAGTGTGATGGGTCTGTGGGGTAGTTTAGGGAACTCCAACAAAGAGCCCCAAACTTGGCCAATGTTAAGAAATTGTGAAATGCCTTGGAATAGATACAAAAAGTTTGTTGTCAGTAAATAAAAAAACTAAGTAAAACGACTTAGAAGAGATTTGAAGTGTCCAGTTTAACACTAGTGGCTAAAAGCTCTTCTTTTCCATGTTCTTTCTTCATATTATTGACAGTAAGGTAGAATAGAAAGCCCATAGATAGGACAGACCCAGATTCAAACTCTGGTTCCTATATTACTATCTGTGGACACTTGGTTATAATTAATTCTCTGGGCTTCAGTTTCCTTATCAGTGAACTGAAGGATAATATCTATTTCAGAAAGTTGTTATGAGAATTAAAAGAAAAATACATAATATGTTGAGGCTCTTTATAATTTTAAGACTTTTCTCCCTCTTTCCTTTGTCTGTTGTTGCTGTAATCTCTATGGCAGTTAACATTCTTGCAGGTATAAAGGAAATACAAATTTTATACAACAGAAATCTACTAATGGTAAATGTAAGTTTTGGAGTCAGAGTAGGTGCTGGGTTGTCCAAGTCTAAACATGGCAGAGATGGCAGAGTCTTTAAGTGATTGAGTTTTTTTGGTCCGCTGTTATCTATAGACCAAGTCTTACTCTAGTTTAGGGGTGGCAAACCTAAAGGGTAGCAGGGCCCTTACAGGTTTGGAGAGGGTGGAGGATTTTGGCAAAATGGAGAGTGAGTCTATGCTCTCTTCAAGGGCAACCTCTACTTGTATCCAGCAGATTGTTGGCATGCAAGGATTTAGGCTCTGTTGTTGCTAGATCTGATTTTTCAAGAAAAGTCAGGTCCACATGTAATGTAAAATCTCCCAGTTTTTAAGTGTTGACAACTAATTCCATTTTCTTCAACATCATGTGGGCCAAACCAAACATCCTACTACAACTTGTGTGCTTCCAGTTGCAACCTTTGGAGTTGGAAAGTTCCTTTCACTTTCAATGCTCTCTACTCTATGAGCCCAAGAATAATTGTATTAATTTCACATGAGGGGCTCACTAAAGAAATACGGTTATACTCCCAAGTCTACATAAGTGTTTCCTGTTGTTAGTGCTTCACTATTTATAATTAATGTTACCTCCCAGGAAATTCTTATGCAAACAGCCTCTTGTTCCAAAGTTAAAATTAATTTATATCTCCCTGTTACTGACTGAAGCACACAGGCTTAATTTTACGAATGTTAGTTTTATCTTTTTAGCACGTCTGTGGCTGATTTTAATTTCTCAGGGCCCAACTTTATTTCAGCCAACTCTTGGGAGGTAAAAGTTTAATGAACTTTAACATAAAGTTTAATATGTTGTAAAGTCTTGGAGAAACACGGTCTTTCATCACACTTGTTACGGAATAAGTGATGTCCCCCCAAATTCATACGTTGAAGCCCTAACCCCCAATGTTTGGAGATAGAGCCTTTAAGGATGTAACTAAGATTAAATGAAGTTATAAGAGTGGGGCCCTAAGCTAATAGGACTGGTGTCCCGATGAGAAGAAGAGACAGAAGGAGTGTGCTATGCACAGAAGAAAGGCCATGGGAGGATGCAGTGAGAAGGCAGTCATCTGCAAGCCAGAAAAAAGCCTCCCCAGAAACCAGCCCTGCTCGTACCTTGATCTTAGACTTCTAGCTTCCAGAACTATAAAAAAAAAATTCTGCTGTTTAAGTTTTCTGATCTGTGATATTTTGTTATGGCAACCCAAGCAGACTATACACACCACCTATAACTAGCCTATGTCTATGGTGCCTGGTGTCTTTGGGCTTTTGGGCTCTTAAAAATTATCATTCTCAGCAAAATATTACTTTTAGACTCTTCTTTCCATCTGACTTCTACTCAAGACATTATGAAAATTTCTGTATCTTCAATCAAGGGGGTCTTCCTCAGTTGGGAAATACATCAAACTTTATCTGTGATGGCAGAATACAAACCATTTGGTGACTCACCCATAAAATGTGAGATAGAGGAAACCAATCCTTTTCCCAAGTTTTAAAACTTCTCCTTGTTTGTCAGATGCTCCGGTGAGTCGTACTATGCCTACTTTCTTGAGGGTGGAGAGCCACTTGTATGCATGTTTGTCATATCGTAAAACATCTTCAAAATCCAGAGTAGGTAGCTGGAGCTCTGAGCCCCAGTATTGACATTCTGTGAATTGAGAAGATGAAGAAAACAGATGGGATTACATTCTTTTTACATAGGATGATAACCTCAGAGAAGGGACTAGTTCATTAAAGTTAATCACTGATTTATAATGGAGTTTATTAAATGTTGTTTATATTAGAAATGTCCAAGTTACTAGGCCTTTCTTTCTTGGAGCCACACCGTTCTGTTACATGCCTCCTGCTTACAACTGTCTGGCCCATAGCAGGTATTCAATATGCCCCACTTGTTAAAGGAATATTGTCTAGCTGATGAATGGCTCTTGATCTGTATGTTCCTGGGGCTTCTCTGCATGGACACTGCTTAGAAATAACTCTGAGATACTGTGGGTATTAACAGACAAATTATATTGCTCAACTCCAAATAGATGATAAAATCAAAATGGTAGGTTAGAACAGCCTATACCTATTCTCGGGATCTAGGGGTTGAGGAGAGCTTTGACATGGCAGGTACAGCTCTTCTTTCTTCTTATTTTACCTGATAAGAAGCAACCTCTGGGATCAAGTCATCCTTTGGGGTCAGCAAGAAAAGATGAAGGTATGTTCCTGGAATGCATATACCCTTTTTGGGAGTGCCACACAGACAAGGTCCAATGCCTTCCCTTAGCTCTCTCATTCCTCATGATTAAATGCTCATAAAAATGCTTAATTGAGAAAACAGAAAGACAAATGTAAAATATAATTGGCTTGCAAACCAGGCTCTTGCAAAGAAAGTGGAACACAGAGGAAATGCAAATTTGCCAAGGAAAATAACACAGATATTACCAACTGCATTCAGGAAAAGTCTAACATCTAGCTAATCTATTTGATTTCTTACTTTCTTGGTTAGAAAATTTCCTTAGGAAGGTAAGCCTTCCTAAAAAGTGACAGAATGAGAATTTATTATCTCAATATCATTGTGAGCAATGCTTTACTTTTCTAGCTGGGGAATGTGTCATTTTATAGAAACAAAATAAAGCCCCCTGTTTAACAATGAAGAATGGGTCAGTGACTCTTGTAGTAGTTGTGGACTGGACGTCATTGCTTCTTTGATGTCAGGATAGCTGTTTCTGCAGAAATGGGAATTTTTGGAGAAGTCAGATAGTGGTTTTAGTAGTAAAAAGATACATGCTGGTGCAGGGAGCCATTTCTTGCTCTTCCACCAGCTGGTTGCATAAGGACATTGGCAGAGGTGAGTAGGTGTGTGTATGTACGAAGGCCTGATTAGGCTATAAATGTATATATTGCCAAAGTTTCTGGGTTATTAAACATAGCAGCTTGCAAAATGAGCCAGAATTTCTGGGACCAAAATTGCAAACTGTAAATCAGGCCTCCCTAGTGCTGCATTAATTATTTTTGACTATGCTGATATTCATTAGTATTGAACACATTCCACAGGCCCCAGTGACTTACTCTATCATCTCTGAAAGTTGAGCTGATACCCAGCCACTGGTTCTGAATTCCCAATTTTAACTCTTTTTCTCTCTGCGAGGAGTAACCAGAATTTAAAGAACTACAGTCTTTCCAGCTCCTTAAGCATTGCTTTTCAAGTGCTTCTGATATTTAAGAAAACCTCAGAATTTAATATTAACCAAGTCACCTTGGCAAAGAGAAGCAGGTTAGCACAGGGGCTGTGTTTTATTAGACCAGAGCAAGTTGGTTAAAGCAATAACAGACAATGAAGCATGACACTTTCAGGATGATTATACATTTTGGGGGAGGAAGGAAGGATGGTTTGATACAGTCTCTTGGTATTCCTTGATTATATGAGCTACCTAATCAATGCCATTTGTTGGTTTATCTTTTCAATAAGGCTAGTATTTTATCTTGTCACAAGGCATGGTAATAGGCAATAGGTTTTGAAGAGCTCACAGTCTATAGAAGAATTGGACATGGAAGATGACAATTAAAATAAAATACAATCATGGCTATAGTTGAGATATGTTCAGGATATCAAGACAGTATCAAGTCTTCTGATCCCTTGTCTAATGTTCTTTCTTGATGCCCAGCTACTCTTCACATTCATGAAGTTCCCCGGGGCTGTTCCTCATACCTCAATTATTTCCAAAAGCAAATGGGATTAATTTCATATGATAAGAGCCTATTCTCAGAGAGGCAATAGATGAGGCTTTGTTTTGAATATTGGATTATGTGATTGTTTGCTTTGCCACTCCCATTTTCTCATTGTGTTTACAGTCCCCAGATTGTAATATTTGATACCAATTAAAAAAGTTTGCAGGAAGAGGACAATAAATGGTATACATATTACATGTTGACTGCCTCACTAGAAAGGTCATTTGGGTTTTAGTGAGAAGAAAAATTTACTGACCCAAACATCAGCATTAAAGGCACAAAAAAGGCATAAATAACAAATCACCATTTCCTCTTACCAAAGCTCACACCTAAATGGACCATGTCCAGAAAATTAAAAGACTTATTGAAAACAGCTTTAAGCTTTTTAGAAATCAGGGGCTCATGCAGTATTAGAGGTAAATGGGATGTTAAAGACTCACTTGGCATTTTCATATTGGTTTTAGGATTTCCCATCACCATTTGTTCTTATCACTGAACAAAACGTTTTCCTAAATTGCAGTTGGAAATTCTCCTAGATTTCTGACACTGTGGTAATTGGTCCAAAAATATATTTTCCATTCCTATGTAGACTATTAGATGGAATTAGGTATTGTCTACATGATTACCTATAGTAAATGTGTTGCTTTTACTACAGCTGTGTAAGTAATTTATTGATGAGCATTTATTAAGATTTTTAGAAAAATGTATTAAATTGAGAGTGAACCAGCCTAGAGAGATAGTAGAGGTACAAACTACAGTACTGTCCAATAGAGCTTTCTGCAATGATGGAAATATTTCATATCTGTGCTGTCCAATATCATAGCTACTAGCAACATATGACTATTGAGATTTGACATCTGGCTGGTAAAACAGAGGCACTAAAGTTTTTACTTTATGTAATTTTAATTAATTTAAATAAATAGCCTGGTACTATATTAGGTAGGTCATGCATCAAGGAGGCAAGAAACTTGGGTTTGGGTTTGAATCTTTGTCCAGCCTTGTACCAGATGCTATCATTTCTTGGCTTCTTCTCTGTGTCTCAGTCTTTTATTAGAGACAATTATACTTACTCTGCAGATCTTTTGTGACCATGTAATATCATGGAGTTTGCTACAGCATGGAAGTTTGCTACATGGAAGACCCATAGTATCAATAATAATAGTTAATATTTGCTGAATACTTTCTATATTGGGGTTCACTTGGGGTGGCTGGCAAAATATTAGGGAAATATTAGGGAAAGTTATAGATTATAATCTCAAACCTTTTGGAAGGCCGAAAGATTTTACTGGGACAGGCTGAAGGCAGCCGGTTCATTACATTAGTGTAGGAAAAATATAGAGATGATAAGAGGCTTTCCCAGTTAAGTCTGTTTAGCCCACCTCCCTTTGTTTTTACTCTAACTGTTATTTATGTAAACTTTGTGCTGGATGGCCCTCTGAGGGGGCGGTCAAAGGGGAATTACCACTTAAGGGTATTTACTCTGGGCCCCAGAACCTAATGCTTTTATCATTCGTAAAAACACTTTTAACCATGTTAATTATCCACAAGCCTGTGGACTTAGAACTTCTGTTATTAAATCCATACTGAATAAATGTGAGGATGGACAGGGGATCTTGGTCAGTTGGCTGCATTCACCCTCTGAAAGTGGCCGACGACCATCCCTAGCTCACTTGAAATAGGTGTGAGAGTGCATTTATTCATCTGTGCTTGAGTCAGGTCTGCAGGACAGACCTCTGCAGGTGGTAATCAGCATCTCAGGTGGTGACCCCGATGTGATCGAGGTCACATTTCTACAAGTCAGGCACAGTGTTAGATGCTTCCATGCCTTATTTCTTTTACTCTCTGCAACATATATATGCAATAGATGCTTTCAGTATTGCTATGTCATAGAGAAGGGAACAGAGTTCCAAGTCATGCAGCTAAAGATTTGCAGAACTACTTAGTGAAATCCAGGTGACTGATTCCAAAATCTGTAATTTTAACAACTGCATATAAAATAAACATTTGATGCTTTGAAATACTGTCATCATAGGTATTTTTATGTCCTATGCCTGAATGTCTGTAGCTTAGTCTGTCCCTCATAAAGGAAATCTACTAGATAAAAATGAAAGCAGAGCAAGTTACAATTAGGAACATTTTGTCTGAACTTGTTCAAGCATGGGTGTTTAAAGATAAACCTTGGCTCCTAGTCAGAATTTTAAATGCAGAAAAAACACCATGAGCAGGTTTCATTGCACAATACTGAAACAACATTGCTATTCACCTTTGGTGAAATGAACCAAGGCTTTGCAGACTGAAAAATCAGCTAGCTTCTCTTCTTTAATTTATGCCACTATATTTCAGTGATCCACACCTTTTTGGTTTTACTTAAGGTCATTATGACTCTCCAGAGGTTTCAGTGACTGTGGCAGGGAAATACAATACATAGTCACTGAAAAAATCATTTTCACAAGATGAATTTTCTTTAAATGTTGAGTTTATATTTTTTTACTTTGTCAATTCAAGAAACATCTGTTTAGGACACATGCTAAATACTTCCATAGCATGTTTCAATAAATTTTTGTTTCTATACAAGTTTTTTTTCCATTATAAAACAGCATACACACACTCACACATAATATTCTTTGTTTTAAAGATACAGAAAGATTTATATTCTTTTAAAAAATGTTATCCATTAGATATGTAAAGTTAACTATATTTACACAAAGAGACTCCAGGATAATGCACAGCTGTCAATACAATAGGCAGCACAGTCAGTAGTATAAATAATTCCAATTTTACAGGACTTTACCATCACACTATGTTTACAATGGTTTTTCAGTTCTTCAAAGTTTATAATTTTTCAACCATAGCTCTCATTTTGGAGTGCTCTAGTTAGGAGTTTTGCTGAAATCAGAGACTAAGGGCCATAACCCCTTAGAATCTGTGTCCCAATATGAGCCTCTCCTAAATTTTGTTATGCTAAATGTGACTTTCACAGACACTGCTGGACTAACCAGTTTTCAAATTCATCATAGTGACCTGCATGCAAAATACTCTAATTTCCAGGGATACAGACGTACCCTTGGAGTTATTGTGGGTTTGGTTCCAGACTGCCACAACCAAATGAATAGCTAAATGAAATGAGTCATACAGACTTTTCGGTTTCCCAATGCATACAAAAGTTATGTTTACATTATACCTTAGTCTGTGAGTATGAAATAGCATTATGTCTGAAAAAATATGTATAAATAGCATTATGTCTGAAAAAATATGTATAGCAATTAAAAAATATTTTATTGCTAAAAATTGCTAATGATCATCTTAGTCTTCCATGAGTCATAATATTTTTGCTGGCAGAGGGTCTTGCCTCAATGTTGATGGTTGCTGACTGAATGTTGGTTTTTGATGAAGGCTGGGATGGCTGTGGCAGTTTCTTAAAATAGGACAACAGTAAAGTCTCCTGCATTGATTAATTCTTTCATAAAAGATTTCTTTGTAGTACATGATACTGTTTGAGAGCATTTTTCCACAGTAGACCTTCTTTCAAAATTCGGGTAAATCTTCTTAAACTCTGCCACTGCTTTATCAACAGTATTTATGTAATATTCTAAGTCTTTTGTTTTCATTTCAACAATGTTGACATCATCTTCACCAGGAGTAGATTCCATCTCAAGAAAGCACTTTCTTTGCCCATTCATAAGAAACAACTCCTCATTAATTCAAGTTTTATCATGAAATTGTAGCAATTTAGTCACATCTTCAGGCTCTACTTCTAATTCTAGTTGTCTTGCTCTTTCCACCACATCTGCAGTTACTTCCTCTGCTGAAGTCTTGAACCCCTCAAAGTCATCCATAAGGGCTGAAATAAACTTCTTCCAGTTCCCATTAATGTTGATATTTTGACCTCCTCCCATGAATATAAAATGTTTTTAATAGCTCTAGAATGGTGAATCCTTTCCAAAAGGTTTCCAATTTATTTTTCCCACGGCCATCAGAGGAATCACCATCTGTGTCAGCCATAGCCTTATAAAATGTGTGTTTCTTAAATGATAAGACTTGAAAATCAACATGACTCCTTGTTCCCTGGGCTGCAGAATGAATACTGTGTTAACAGGCGTAAAAACAGCATTAATCTCCTTGTAAATCTTCATAAGAGCTCTTGAATGACTAGTTATATTGTCAATGGCCGGTAGTATTTTGAAGAGCATCTTTTCTTTCTGAGCAGTATGTCTCAACAGTGAGCTTGTTTTGTTTTTCCATTGATAGAGCACAGACAGAACAGATTTAGCATAACTATTAATGGTCCTAGAATTTTCAGAATGGTAAATGACCATTGGTTTCAACTTAAAGTCAGTAGCAGTATTGGTCCCTAACAAAAGTCAGTCTGTTTTTTCAAGTGTTGAAGCTAGGCATTGACCTCCCTTGTTTAGCTATGAAAATCCTAGGTGGCATTTTTTCCAATATTAGGCATTTTGTCTACATGTAAAATCTTCTGCTTAGTGTAGTAGCTCCCTTCATCAATGATCTAAGCTAGATCTTCCAGATCACTTGCTGCAGTTTCTCCATCAGTGTTTGCTACTTCACCTTGCACTTTTATGTTATAGAGAAAGTTTCTTTCCTTAAACCTCACAAACCAACCTCTGCTAGCACCAGACTTTTCTTTTATAGTGTCTTCATTTCTCTCAGCCTTCACAGAATTAAATAGAGTTAGGAGCTTGCTCTGAATTAGGCTTTGGCTTAAGGAAATGTGACTGGTTTGATCTTCTATTCAGACCCCTCAGACTTTCTCCACATCAGCAGTAAGGCTGTTTTGCTTTCTTATTATTTGTGTGTTTACTGGAATAGCACTTTCAATTTCCTTCTATAAGCTTTCTTTGCATTCTTCACAACTTGGCTGACAGTCTGGCACAAGAGGCCTAGCTTTTCACCTCTCTCAGCTTTTGACATTCCTTTCTCACTAAATGTAATAATTTCTAGCTTTGGATTTAAAATGAGAGACATGCAACTCTTCCTTTCACTAAAACACTTAGAGGTCATTGTGGGGTTATTAATTTGCCTAACTTAAATATTGTTTCTCAGGGAATAGGGAGGCCCAAAGAGAGAAAGAGGGAGAGATGAGGAATGGCTGGACAGTAAAGTGGTTAGTACACATACATTTATTAAATTATCTGTCATATATGAGTGCTGGTTATGTACTCTAAAAAGAATTACAGTGGTAAGCTCAAAGATCACTGATCACAGATCACTATAACAGATATGATAATTATTAAACAGTTTGAGATGCTCAGAGAATTACCAAAATGTCACAGGGAGGGAAAAAGTGAGCACATGCTGTTGGAAAAATGGTGCTAATAGAGTTGCTTGAGTGTTGTTACAAACCTTCAATTTGTAAAAAATGCTTGGGAGGCTGAGGTGGGTGGATCACCTGAGGTCAGGAATCGAGACCAGCCTGGCCAATATGATGAAACCCCATCTTTACTAAAAATGCACACACACACAAATTAGCCACGTGTGGTGGCGGGTGCCTGTAATCCCAGCTACTCAGGAGGCTGAGGCAGGAGAATTGCTTGAACCTTGGAAAGCAGAGGCTGTGATAAGCCGAGATCTCACCACTGCACTCCAGCCTGGGCAACAAGAGTGAAACTCTGTCTCAAAAAAACAAAAAACAAACAAGCAAAAATACCCAAAACATAGTATCTGTGAAGCTCAGTAAAGTGAAGTCCAATAAAACAAGGTATGCCTGTACTCATATACCTGAAATCATACTACGTTTTATTAAATCCAGCAGGAAAATCATTCTGTGATATCTGCACAGAAATTTTAACTTTGTGTGTGTTGAAAGAGTAATTGAAAAGCATTTTCTTATTTTCCCCCAACTGCAAAACATATCTAGAGAACCAAAAGAAATACATTTGACTAGAGTAAATCATTTGTCAGGAGAATACATTAAAAACAAATTTAAGATTCACACTTGGGTCTGGGTACATAAACAGTATGGAAAATGATGAAATATTTAAGGTATGAACCACCCTTCCTAATTTAACTTATGGCCTTACTAATAAATACTTCCTTGAACATATGCTTCGCACATCATAAAATTTATGGACAGGCTACATGCTGGTTTTCAAGGAACCATTTGTACAAGGTTTCCTTTTCAGGATTAAGCATCACATTCCAGGATCCTGAGCTGTGTTTCAAAAAAGGAAAAGACACAAAGAAGCTCTTTAGTTAAAGATTCATGAGCACAGCATGCTGGGTTGCAATGTGTTATTTCAGGAGTTTAGGACCTTCTGTCCACCTGCACTTGACTGAGCTGTTGGCTCTGAAATAGCTTATTGAATATGCTAGGGATCAGCCAATCTCTCACTGTCTTTTCCTGTAAATACCTTCTAGGGGCCCTGATAAAAACAAAGTCTGACCCCTCCTAAAGGAAAGGCAGCTTGATTTTCTTCTCCTGCACTATGGGGAGCCTGTCCTCTTCAGATTTTTTTTAACTTCTTGTCCAGTGAACTCTACATGTATTTCAAGATTCTGATCACTTCTCTTATGTTGAGATTTTCCTGAAGCTGACCCCATGATGAAGATTTAAATGCAAGACATTTATTGAGGAAGTATATCTGGAAACACTCATAGAAGATGGGGAATTAAGACAGGAAAGAACCTCTAGAAAGTGCTGTAATGAACAAGTTACTGTTTTTAGCAACAGGCTCAGAACCACTAGACTTCACAGGGACCCTGTAGGGTATAACTTAGAGGTTTCTCACTTGGGGAAAGGACACTGAGGTGCTCAGGCTACCTATGCCTACACCTCTTTGGTTGAGAGCTGCTCCTCTGGGCATCCACTCCTGGGTCTTTGTGCTGGCCAAGTGTGCTCTCTCAGGCAGAGAGGGGAGACTGGCAGTCTTGCAACAAGAATCTGCTGACATGTATATGACAAGTGCTGAGGGGCCACGGTAGGGTACTAGTGGCCTCTGTAATGCCCTTCTGGAAATCTCCTGCAACTGCTAAGGGTGCGCTGGATGCCTGACTTCTCTGGCCCCTCAGGACCTCAGTCTCAGTGCTCATGATGTTATGTTGAAATCTTTCACTCATACAACACATTTGTTGAAAGCCTTGCTATGGAAAAGAGATCACATTTGTGAATAAAGATAGATATGATCACTTCCCTTGTTGGGGAAAAAGGGTGCAAAACAAAGATAGATAAATATTAATAAGTTAAAATAAAAATTTTGGTAAGCACTATGAGGGTAACAAATGGGGTATATAACAATAATAAATGAATGTTGGGAGTGGGATAGGGAATATATTTAGACATGCTGATTAAGAAACACCAAGCTAAAGAGAAGCTATTTACGCCAAATCCTGAAAGATGAAAGAAGTCAGTCATGCAAAGGGCAGGGGGAAGAGTGTCAGGTAGGAGGGACAGTGGGAAGATAGGAATTGTCTTGCTTGAAAAATTCAGTCACCAAGGCTAGAACTGGGGCAAGAGGGTGTGTACCAGATGAGGTGGAAAAGTAGGCAAGGGTTAGGTCAGACACGACTCCGTCTCTTCCACTAGATTGTAAGTTCCTTGTGACCTATGGGAATCGTGCCACTTATCTCTATTTTTTTTCAATATTGCTTCTTTCCTTCTTCCCCAACCTGTGTAGTCCAATACTGAAGGTTTTCAGAAAACTATTATGGTCTATATCCAAAACAAATCTTTGCTTATTTCCTAATGATGACTAGAGGCTAGAAGCAACCCCTGAAATACGAGATTGTGTCTGATTGCACTTTGATATTTTAAAAGATGAAGAAATCCATAAAATCTTTAGGTGGTAACCTCACAAAACTCTAAAATTATTGCTGAGAATGTACAAATGGGGCTTCTAAACAAGTATAGCCTGCTTGAAAGGAGAGACACATATTTTCATATTGGACTATTAGGTACCTGACATATTCTGTATACTCAGTCCTATGACCAGAATAACCATCTACCTGGAGAAAGTAAGAATAACACATAAAATAATGAAGAATCACTAATACAGACATATTCTGTATGCTCAGGCTATGACCAGAATGACCTGCTAGCTGAAGAAAACAAGAATTACACATAAAATAATTAAGAAACCATAAATGGCAGTGTATTGTAAATATTTAAAAACAATGAACCCTAATATTTATTAAGCACTTTTAATTTCAGGCACCCTTCCAAGGACTTTATATGGATTAATTTATATAAATCTCACAATAATCCCATAAGAGATGCTCTATTATTGTTCTCATTTTCTTGATGAGGAGACAGACACAAGGAACTTAGATAATTTGTCCAGCATCAGACAATATGTGTCAGATTTGGGATTCTCATACAATTTGACTGAAGACACTGGGAAAAGGGTTGTACGATGAAGGAAAACATGCACCATGGGATATCAGAAAGCAAGATTATTATCCCAGCCTTCCTTAGAGTTGGCAGGGAAGATAGATAACTCAGTTTTACTCTCTGTCCTTGTGACTCTCTTCTATGACATTCATAAAAAAGTCACAGAATGCCCTTTTCATCTCTTTTAATGACATGGCACACACCTCCCTGTGGGACAGCGAGTTTCAAACAGCTCCAGTTGTCACAGCTTCTTTCTTCTGCTGAGGCACAATAGACCTTCATGGCCTTTCTTTTCTTTTCTCTTCATATATATATATATATATATATATATATATATATATATATATTGCACTTTAGGTTCTGGGGTACACGTGCAGAACATGCAGGATTGTTGCATAGGTACCTACATGACAATGTGGTTTGCTGCCTCTATATCTGGCATTAATCCCCATGTTATCCCTCCCCAACCTCCCTACCTGCTGCTTTCCCCCCCATTTCCCCCCAACAGACCCCAGTGTGTGACACTCTTCTCCCTGTGTCCATGTGTTCTCATTGTTCAACACCCACCTATGAGTGAGAACATGTGGGGTTTTCTCACATTATGATTTCTGCACATTGATTTTCTGTTCTTGTGTCAGTTTGCTGAGAATGATGGTTTCCAGATTCATCTATGTCCCTACAAAGGACACAAACTCATCGTTTTTTATGGCTGCATAGTATTCCATGGTGTATATGTGCCACATTTTCCTTGTCCAGTCTATCATCGAAGGGCATTTGGGTTGGTTCCAGGTCTTTGCTATTGTAAACAGTGCCACAATGAACATATGTGTGCATGTATCTTTATAATAGAACGATTTATAATCCTTTGGATATACACCCAGTAATGGGTCAAATGGAGTTTCTATGTCAAGGTCCTTGAGGAATCACCACACTGTCTTCCACAATGGTTGAACTTGTTTACACTCCCACCAACAGTGTAAAAGTGTGCCTATTTCTCCACATCCTCTCCAGCATCTGTTATCTCCAAATTTTTTAATGATCACCATTCTAACTGGTGTGAGATGGTATCTCCATGTGGTTTTGATTTGCACTTCTTTAATGACCAGTGATGATGAGCATTTTTTCATATGTTTGTTGGCCTCATAGATGTCTTCTTTTGAAAGTGTCTGTTCATATCCTTCACCCACTTTTGAATGGGTTTGTTTGTTTTTTTCTCATAAATCTGTTTTAGTTCTTTGTAGATTCTGGATATTAGCCCTTTGTCAGATGGGTAGATTGCAAAAAATTTTCCCCATTCTGTTGGTTGCCAGTTCACTCTAATGATTGTATCTTTTACTGTACAGAAGTTCTGGAGTTTAATTAGATCCCATTTGTCTATTTTTGCTTTTGTTGCCAATGCTTTTGGTGTTTTAGTCATGATGTCCTTGCCTATGCCTATGTCCTGAATGGTTTTGCCTAGGTTGGTATTTATGGTGTTAGGTCTTATGTTTAAGTCTTCAATCCAACTAGAGTTAATTTTAGTGTAAGGTGTCAGGAAGGGGTCCAGTTTCTGCTTTCTGCATATGGCTAGCCAGTTTTCCCAACACCATTTATTAAACAGGGAATCCTTTCCCCATTGCTTGCTTTTGTCAGATTTGTCAAAGATCAGATAGTTGCAGATATGTGGCGTTGTCTCTGAGGCCTCTGTTCTGTTCCATTGGTCTATATCTCTGTTTTAGTACCAGTACCATGCTGTTTTGATTACTGTAGCCTTGTAGTATAGTTTGAAGTCAAGTAGCGTGATGCCTCCAACTTTGTTCTTTTTACTGAGACTTGTCTTGGCTATGTGGGCTCTCTTTTGGTTCCATATGAAGTTTAAAGTGGTTTTTTCCAGTCTGTGAAGAGGGTCATAAGTAGCTTGATGGGGTTAGTGAATCTATGAATTACTTTGGGCAGTATGGCCATTTTCACAATATTGATTCTTCCTAACCATGAGCATGGAATGTTTTTCTATCTATATCCTCTCTTATTTCCTTAAGCAGTGATTTGTAGTTCTCCTCGAAGAGGTCCTTTACATCCTTTGTTAGTTGTATTCCTAGGTGTTTTATTTTCTTTGTAGCAATTGTGAATGGCAGTTCGTTCTTGATTTGGCTCTCTGTTAGTCTGTTATTGGTGTATAGGAATGCTTGTGAATTCTGCACATTGATTTTGTATCCTGAGACTTTGCTGAAGTTGCTTATCAGTTTCAGGAAATTTGGGGCTGAGATGATGGGGTCTTCTAAATATACAATCATGTCGTCTGCAATAGAGACAATTTGACTTCCTCCTTTCCTAATTGAATACCCTTTATTTCTTTTTCTTGCCTGATTGCTCTGGCTAGAATGTCCAATACTATATTGAATAGGAGTGGTGAGAGAGGGCATCCTTGTCTAGTGTCAGATTTCAAAGGGAATGCTTCCAGTTTTTGCCCATTCAGTGTGATATTGGCTGTGGGTTTGTCATAAATAGCTTTTATTATTTTGAGATACATTCCACTGATCCCTGGTTTATTGAGAATTTTTAGCATAAAGGGCTGTTGAATTTTGTCAAAGACCTTCTCTGCATCTATTGAGATAATCATGTGGTTTTTGTCTTTGGTTCCGTTTATGTGGTGGATTACGTTTATAGACTTGTGTATGTTGAACCAACCTTGCATCCGTGGGATGAAGCCTACTTGATCGTGATGGATAAGCTTTTTGATGTTTTGTTGCAATGGATTTGCCAGTATTTTATTGAAGATTTTTGCATTTATGTTCATCATGGATATTGGCCTGAAGTTTTCTTTTTTTGTTGAGTCTCTGCCAGGTTTTGGTATCAGGATGATGTTGGTCTCATAAAATGATTTGGGAAGGATTCCCTCTTTTTGGATGTTTGGAATAGTTTCAGAAGGAGTGGTACCAGCTCCTCTTTCTATGTCTGATAGAATTTGGCTGTGAACCCATCTGGACCCAGGCTTTTTTTGGTTGGTAGGCTATTAATTGCTGCCTCAACTTCAGCCCTTGTTATTGGTGTATTTAGGGTTTCGACTTCTTCCTGGTTTAGGCTTGGGAGGGTGCAAGTGTCCAGGAATTTACCCATTTCTTCAAAGTTTACTGGTTTATGTACATAGAGTTGTTTGTAGTAATCTCTGATGGTAGTTTGTATTTCTGTGGAATTGGTGGTGATATCCCCTTTATCGTTTTTTATTGCATCTACTCAATTCTCTCTCTTTTCTTTTTTATTAATCTGGCTGGTGGTCTGTCTATTTTGTTGATCTTTTCAAAAAACCAGCTCCTGGATTTATTGAATTTTTGAAGGGTTTTTGTGTCTCTATCTCCTTCAGTTCTGCTCTGATCTTAGTTATTTCTTATCTTCTGCTAGCTTTTAAGGGTTTTTGATCTTGCTTCTCTAGCTCTTTCAATTTTGACAATAGGGTGTCGATTATGTCTTTCCTTGCTTCTCATGTGGGCATTTATTGCTATAAATTTTCCTCTAGACACTGCTTTAAATGTGTCCCAGAGATTCTGGTATGTTGTGTTTCGTTCTCATTGGTTTCAAAGAACATCTTTATATCTGCCTTCATTTCATTGTTTATCCAGTCAACATTCAAGAGCCAGTTGTTCAGTTTCCATGAAGTTGTGAAGTTCTGAATGAGTTTCTTAATCCTGAGTTCTAATTTGATTGCACTGTGGTCTGAGAGACTGTTATGATTTCCCTTCTTTTGCATTTGCTGAGGAGTGATTTACTTCAAATTATGTGGTCAATTTTAGAGTAGCTGTGATGTGATGCTGAGAATGTATATTCTTTGGATTTGGGGTGGAGAGTCCTGTAGATGTCTATTAGGTTTGCTTGGTCCAGATCTGAGTTTAAGTCCTGGATATTCTTGTTAATTTTCTGTTTTGTTGATCTGTCTAATATTGACAGGGGAGTGTTAAAGTCTCCCACTATATTGTGTGGAAGCCTAAGTCTCTTTTTAGGTCATTAAGAACTTGCTTTATGTATCTGGGTGCTCCTGTATTGGGTACGTATATATTTAGGATAGTTAGCTCTTCTTGTTGCATTGATCCTTTTACCATTATGTAATGCCCTTCTTTGTCTCTTTTGATCTTTGTTGGTTTAAAGTCTATTTTATCAGAGACTAGGATTTGCAACTCCTGCTTTTTTTTTTTTTTTTTTTTTTTTTTCCCTCTCCATTTGCTTGGTAAAGCTTCCTCCATCCCTTTATTTTGAGCCTATGTGTATCCTTGCATGTGAGATGGGTTTCCTGGATACAGCACACTGATTGATTTTGACTTTTTGTCCAATTTGCTGGTCTGTGTCTTTTGATTGGGGCATTTAGCCCATTTATATTTAAGGTTAATATTGTTATGTGTGAATTTGATCCTGCCATTTTGATGCTAGCTGTTTGTTTTGCCCATTAGTTGATGCAGTTTCTTCAGCGTGTGGATGCTCTTTACCACTTGGTACCTTTTTGGAGTGGCTGGTACTGGTTGTTCCTTTCTATGTTTAGTGCTTCTTTCAGGAGCTCTTGTAAGGCAGGGCTGGTGTTGACAAAGTCTCTCAGCAATTGCTTGTTCATAAAAGATTTTATTTCTCCTTCACTTATGAAGCTTAGTTTGGCTGGATATGAAATTCTAAGTTGAAAGTTATTTTCTTTAAGGGTATTGAATATTGGCCCCCACTCTCTTCTGGCTTGTAGGGTTTCTGCCGAGAAATCCACTGTGAGTCTGATGGGCTTCCCTTTAGGGGTAACTTGACCTTTCTCTCTGGCTGCCCTTAGAATTTTTTCCCTTCAATTCAACCCTGGTGAATCTGATGGTTATGTGTCATGGGATTGCTCTTCTTGAGGAATATTTTTGTGGTGTCTCTGTATTTCCTGGACTTGAATATTGGCCTGCCTTACTAAGTTGGGGAAGTTCTCCTGGATGATACCCTGAAGAGTATTTTCCAGCTTGGATTTATTCTCTCTGTCACATTCAGGTACACCTATCAAAGGTAGATTAGGTCTTTTCACATAATCCCATATTTCTTTGAGGCTTTATTCATTTCTTTTCACTTTTTCTCTAATCTTGTCTTCTCATTTTATTTCATTGAGTTGATCATCAATCTCTGATATCCTTTCTTCTGCTTGGTCAACTTGGCTACTGAAATTTGTATATGCTTCATGAAGTTCTAGTGTTGTGTTTTTCAGCTCCATCAGGTCATTTATATTCTTCTCTAAGTTGTTTATTCTCATTAGCATTTCATCAAACATTTCTTCAAGGTTCTTAGTTTCTTTGCATTGGGTTAGAACAAGTTCTTTTAGCTCAGAGACATTTGTTATTACCCACCTTCTGAAGCCTGTTTCTGTCAATTCATCAAACTCATTCTCAATCCAGCTTTGTTCCCTTGTTGGTGAGGAGTTGTGATCCCTTGGAGGAGGAGAGGCATTCTGGTTTTTGGTGTTGTCATCCTTCTTGCACTGGTTTCTTCCCATCTTTGTGGATTTATCTACCTGTGGTCTTCATAGTTGGTGACTTTTGGATGAGGTCTCTGAGTAGATGTCCTTTTTGTTGATGATGAAGTTATTTCTTTCTGTTTTTAGTTTTCCTTCTAACAGTCAGGCTCCTTTGCTGTAGGACTGCTGGATGTCCACTCCAGACCCTGCTTGCCTGGGGATCACCTGCGTCAGCTGCAGAACAGTAAAGGTTTCTGCCAGTTTCTTCTTCTGTTATCTTTGTCCCAGATGGATACCCACCAGATATCAGCCTGAGCTCTCCTTTATGAGGTGTCTCTTTGGGTATACGGGGGTCAGGGAGCTGCTTGAGGAGATAGTCTGACCCTTATAGGAGCTCAAGTGCTGAACTGCGAGCTCTGTTGTTTTGTTCTGAGCTGCTGGGCAGGTACATTTAAGTCTGCTGCAGCAGAACTCATAACTGCCTTTTTTTTCCATGTGCTCTGTCCTGGGAAGGTGAGCCTTTATTTATAAGTTCCTGATGTGCTGCTGCCTTTTTTCAGAGATGCCCTGCCCAGTAAGGAGGTAGTCTAGTCACAGTGTGACAGCAGAGGCATTGCTGATCTGCCGTGGACTCTGCCCAGCTGGGGTGTGAACTTCCTTGTGGTTTTGCTTATAGAGGTGTAGTTGAATTGCTTCATTATGGCAGTCTGCCTCAGTAATGGTGGACTGCCTTGGTAATGGCGGACTGCCTAGGTAATGGCAGACTGCCTCGGTAATGGTGGACTGCCTCGGTAATGGCGGACACCATTCCCCTCACAGAGCTGGACCGTCCTGGCTCCAGCTGCACTTGCTGTGAAACTCTCAATCCAGAGCATTTCAGATTGCTGGTTTTTGTGAGGGTAGGACCTGCCCAGCCAGATCACCTGGCTCCCTGTTTCAACCCCCTTTTTTTTCAGTTGAATGGGCAACTTTGTCTCCCAGGCATTCCAGGCATCAATTGAAAGGGCTACCCTGATCTGTGTGAGTTTTTGTGTGGAAACCTGCTGCTCTGGCTAACCAGCCATGTTGGAAACTCATGGTGCTTTTCAGCCTGGGAATCTCCTGGTCTGTGGGCAGTAATAACTCGTTTGGATATGCAGTGATCACTCACTCTCTGTGTTGTTCTCACTGGGGACTGCACTCCAGAGCTGTTCCTATTCAGCCATCTTGGATCCTGGCTCATGGCCTTTCTTTTAAAGCCTAATTCTGTGGTCCAGAATTTCAGAATACTGGTATAGTTTGGATATATGCCCTTACCTAAATCTCATGTTGAATTGTAATCCTTAGTGTTGGAGGTGAGGCCCACTGGGAGGTGATTGATATCATAGGGGAGAATTTCTCATGAATGGTTTAGCACCATCCTTTTGGTGCTGTCCTCACAAATAGTGAGTTCGCTAGAAATCTAGCCATTTAAAAGTGTGTGGCACCTCTCTCTTTCTCCTGCTCCTGCTTGTAACATGTGATGTATCCATTCCCTCTTCAGCTTCAAGCTTACAAGCCATGATTGTAAGCTTCCTGAGGCCTCCCTTGAAGCTGAGCAGATGCCAGCATCATGGTTCCTGTAAAGCCTACAGAATCTTGAGCCAGTTAAGCTTCTTTTTAAAACAAATAACCCAGTCTCAGGTATTTCTTTATAGCAATGCAAAAACAGCCTAACACAGGCAGTCTTGGAGATGTGCATAAAGACAACCACTGCATTAAGTATTTCTTTGTAACGCTAAGTGACCTCTTGTATCCCCAGTATTTCTTCATGCTTTCTGGGCACCATGCACTCTACTACCCTCTCTGCTCTTCTTTGGATGACATGTTTAAGTTTGCTGATGCCCCATGACAGCACTAGCATCTTGAATTGGACATAAAACTACAGGTATGGTCTGGTCTATTCCTGCAGGGTGGGCTCACTCCTACATTTTTACGAATGCAGCCTATATCTAATTAGTCTTTTTTGGCATTCTCAACTCTGATGACTCATATTAACTTTTCAGCCTACCAGAACATGTAAGAATTGCCTGTTAGCCAAGTATTTGTCTCCTGGGCTTATGTACTTTATATCTGAAGCTAGGTCATTGAGAAAGAACTTACTAAGCACATATAGAGATGAGAATAAAGGCCACATCTGATATGGTCATTTGTCAAATTTAATAACTCAAGGTTTGAAGGTGAAACATCTGGATTCAAATCCTAATTCCAACACTTCCCATCTGTATGACCTTTGGAAAGTGAGAAATTCTCAAAGTTCAGTTTTGTTATCTGGAAAATAAAGGATAAGAACAACCTACAGAGTTGTAAAATTTGAATGAGATAATATCTATAAAGAATTTAACATCGTGTGCCTGCTGTCTGGTTAAATCTTCACTTGAACCAAAGCAGCTGAATATGGCTGGAGGAAAACACATGAAAATGACTGATTTTATTGTAATCTCTAGTTAACTATATCTTACACTTCCCTATCTGATCGTTTCTTATGTTTTCTATCCTCAAACCTTCCACACTTTCTCCTCATATTTATGCTCATCTGGTTACTTTGATTCTTATTTCAGTGAAAAGATAGAAGAACTCAGAAGAGAATTTCCATATACTGCTACCACCACATCCACCAACCTGCCTGAGTCTGTGTCCTTATCATTACTTGATGTATTGTAGGTATATTTGTATATTTATTTGTCTCTTTATCTACCAAAATGTAAATTGTTAGGAGGCAGAATTTTTTTCTTATTTTGTTCACCACTGATTCCCCAGTACCTAGAACTGTGCCTGGTACATAGCAGATACTCATTAAGTATGATAAATGAATAAATGCATGGTGCATGGAAAGTGCTCCATAATGATATATATTACTAATATTAGTTATTTCTCTAGATTTCAACTGTCTAGTGTGAAGGAGAGTCAAATACTATAGACAATGACTATACAAGAGAGAGAGGACTATACAAATTGCTATGAGCACATAGAAGAGGAGGAAAATAGAAGATATTTAATAGTGCAGATACTCTTGAATCAAACCTTGGCTCTGTTACTTCATGTCTCCTTGATTATAAACTAGTTATTAATTTCTATCAGCCTCATTTTTTGTGTATAAAATGGTTACAATGATAATGCTGCCTGGGAGTTATTGCTAGGATTAAACAGGGCAGTAAATATTAAGTGCTGAGCTCAGTGACTGGCAAATGGAAAATACTTTTAAGACATTTTAAAAAAGAAAGAGTAGGATGGGAATAGGAAGTAAGATATAGGAGGAAGACGAAGGGCATATGATGTTGGTAGTGTGGACAGAGGTTTAAGAACGGAAGCAGCAAGATATAGTTGGATTCTGAATTATTTTGATGATAGAGTTAATAGAACTTTTTAATAAGTTTGATGGGTATCATGAGAGATAAACAGTAGTCAAGGGTAAGCCTACTACTGGAGAGATGGAGTTCCATCATCAGCTGAGATGAAAAATACTGTGTGTGGAGCATAATTATCTTAGACCATCTGCTCCCAGCAGCAGGTTCATCCTTCCTTTGGTTTTCCTCATTTTTAAAAATTTTTCCAAGTAAATAACTTCATTAGTCCCCTCTGTTCTTACCCATCATATATCTTGATTGGTCAATTTATTCTGGCTGGGCTAGAAATTCCTATTATGCCTTACTGAAATTTGAGCTTAAAGACTGTGGTTCCTCATTATATGGGCACATTGTTGTCTTTAGATACGTGTTCTTTATCTTCTCTGTTGAGATTATCTGCTCTTCTATGGTGATGAGATTGTACCGATTTGAAGTTTGGAATTTTTCTTTTTCAAGTATATAGCACATATGTGACATATAATATAGCTGATGATTGCTGGTATTTTCATCTGCAGCTATCCTTGACTAATAAATAACACAGGATAACTTTCTTCCAAGTTTGCTGGTCATTCCAGCTTCACCAAACACTTCCATATTTTGGTTGGAATTAGGTTCATAATTGACCAGTCTTTTCACTGCCTTCTTTAGTTCTATTTAAATGAAACTATCTACCAGGTAGGTAAATTTTTGCTAGGAATCAAACCAATGTGTGATTAAAGTTTTTTCATGGCAATTGTCCATGTTTGAGATACTCTCATGTATTTAATCAGGAATAGAACATGATTATTATTCATGTAAGGGGAGCTCAAACAGAGGATATTATAAGCACCATTCTTCTCTCCTGTCTTTACCCAAATGTTCTTTAATGTGCCTCTGCTCTTATGTTTATGGTGCTTTAACTAGAAGGAAAAGGGGAAACAGAAAGTATCTAACAGGTTTTGAGCATCCACAGTGTGCCAGGCATTGTGCTAAGTACTTACAGTTTATTGCTTATTCTTTATGTCCCAAGGCTAATAGACATTGCCTCTTTTAAATATGGAAAAAGTGAGACTCAGATCATTTATGAAACTAAGTCAAATTCACATAAAAAGGTCAAAACCAGCTCTGCTGATTCCAGCGTGTGTGCTCCTTCTGTTAACACCTGTTATTTTATGAGTGGAGAGCTTTCCTGATATAGTGCACTCTTTCACCTTCTCTTCTAACAGATTCTAACAAAATTTGTTTTGAAAAATGTGTATGTTTCCATTTCTATATGAAAGCCTTGCTGTTTGAATGTTACCAATGAAATGATGTCTATTTCCTGAGCTTACTTTCTTTTCTATTGATATTTGTGGCTTGATTTAGGGATAAATATAAATGTAGGGTGGAATAAATGGTAAAAGGCTTCATTAGGATGTGAGTAAACCCTGTAGAATGGGTAGGTAAAGTGTGACCAGTCAGGAAGAGAGGAATAAGTCATGCAGGAGGCAAGCAGAACTTGGGCAAGAAAAGGAGTCCACATGCTCGTGGAGGGGGTTCCAGATTGCGGGATGATTGGAAAGCCCTAGTAAACACTTTTATTCCGTAGGCAATAAGACACATGAGCAAGGGGGAGGAGAGATGATTGTGAGCCTCAGGGGGATTGCTCTTAGAATTCTGCAAGCTGAGTATGAGCAGGGAGGCCATGTTATGTCAGTAATACAGACATGGGATGATAAAAGGCTCCAACTAAGCTGTTGGCAAAAGAGACAATCTATATAATCTTTTCCTCCATAAGCCTAACTTAAATATCAATCATCTCTATGCAAACAGGAAATATGTACTATAATCAAAAGCCAATGGGAGACAATGAGAAAGATATTTTAATAATATTCTACATTTTTCAAAAACAAATATTCTGTTCAAGAGGGTCAAAAGAGCTCAGTTGTTTTTCTTTCTTTTTGTTTTAGATGGTGGATTGGAGACATTGTTAGTATGCCTCTTCCTCTTGGAAAGACAAAATAGTATGTAGAGATTCACACTCTGAACTTTTTTCCAAGAAACAATACAAGAACTTAACAGGAAAATGTAAAGAAACCACAGGCCCTTTGAAATAAGTGGCAGGCTGTAGTCTACACTTCAAGCCAGGTGGAAAACTGTAAGTCCCCAGAGTGTGAGGGTGACTAAACTGCCTCTGGGATATACCCTCCCACTGGGGAACCTAGCAATGCAGCCTATGGGGGAAGGCCTTAATCCTACCCAGCACTGGAGCTGATTTAGGGAGTCGTAGGACATATAAAAGTAAGAGCAGCAGCAGGAAGACTTCTGTGCATTCCCAGTCTCCAGCATGGTTGGAGGGAAGCCATTTTTGGTCCTACTTCACAGGAGATCTCACAGTCTGTCAGCTAACACAGGTGGCAGTCACAGGTTAAGAGAGTCTCCCAACTAAAATTCAGGATATAATCTCAAGTGCAGACAAACACCCTTGGCTAGAAGTTAAGAGTGGGTGGGAAATGTGCTGCTGCCACAGATACAGGAGCTGGATGTTCTGGCTTTGTGGGTGGACAGGAAGGGGTGAGGTCTGAAAGCCATAGTAGCTGTCTTCTGGGGAGTTCTGAGCATAGACTGCTTAGGAATTAGGTAGCTGCTGCTAGTAGAGAGCATTGCAAGTGTGAGACCTGCCTTGCCAAGAGAATGGGAGCTGGGTGGCACTTATTGACACCTGCTACTCCCCACTTCCTGCACAAACTCTTCTGTGCAGCAGAGATAGCTGTTCTTCTCTCTGGAACATTACCCTAGTGGCAAGAGAACTGCCCTTCAATTTCACAAGAACTGTTGCTTGCCCTGCATGTGGAGAGCCAGAGTGTGGTCCTGTCTGACCCAGCCCCTGCCTGGCTTTGCCCCTCCACCCACCCTGGTAACTTAACATAATGGACAGAAACTTTTGAGAGTTATATGGCTCTACTTATTGTCTGAGAATACAGAATACCTCCCTTGGGTAACAAAGCAAGCACAAATCCCACTGCTACTAACACAGCTGGTGCTGTTTTGCAAGTGCCACCTCCTGACTGGAGGTCAACTGACACAGTCCATTACAGCATCTGCAGGTAGAATAACATAGTGCTCAGAAAGGAGAAAATGTATATGTTACCTCAGCTATCACCATTACCTGCAGCACCATCGCTAACCAGGAGGTCCTGAGTCTGTCCATGTGACCAGTTCATTACTTCTTCAGCCAGCATTTGAGAAAGCTAACACACTAAGGTTATTTATAACCAAGGAACCTTACAGAGTCTACGTCACTCCCCTGCCATCATCTCCATCAGAGCTAGTGCTGGTATCTGCTGCTGAGAGACTTGAGGACAGATCACATCACTGGACCCCTTGCAGACATTTCCCAGCACCAGCCTGGAGTGTGGCAGCCCCAGGAGGTGGCTAGACCCAGAGGAGCAGCAGCATTTACAATAGTCTGGTTCTCAGTGACTCCTACTCCTAGGCAGAGAGCAAATATACCACATAAAGAGAACACCTTGGGAGATAAACGAATGTGGATGGCAGGACTTGAGTCCCAGAACTTTCTGCTGGTGCAAAGTTTCTTTCAGCAGAGGCACAGATACAGTGCTGGGCTCAGTGGGGAAAGTCTGCAGCTCTGTCCCAACTGCCAGAGAGCCCTAGTGCCCACAAAGGGTCTTGGAAAACAGGAATGATATTCCCTCTTGTCAATCACTGCAGACGCAGCTATGGCTTCTCTCATAGGAGTTCAGTATGAGTGCACCTATAGACAGCCTTTCTGGAATGCTTCAGGGTAACTGGATCCCCACCTCAGGTTCAGGCTTGCATGAGGGGTAGAGTCACAGTTCATCTCTACTTGGAGTATCAACATTCCTGCAGATGAAAAGAGATGCCAGTCTGATTTGAATAGCTGCAGCACTGGGTCAGGAATGTGACTAGGAGGTGCCTTGCTTTCCTATTGGCCTTGCAAGGGAGAGGCCATCCTTCCCCTGATAAAATCTCAGTGCATTTCACTGAGAGCTCCTCCAGCCACCTCTGTCCAGACTGGGACCTCTGCCCACTATTGGGTGTTGCATTTACCCACTGGCTTCAGCCCCAACTGGGTTTTACTTAGGGACACCTCTCCTACTGAGGAAAGATAAATAAATAAAAATGTGGACACCATGGGGGAATGAGATAAGCTTCAAGAGACCTCTGCTACTTTAACCTCATAAGAGACAATGAACTTAGTCACGTGCCAAGGACATTGTTACTGTAGTCAGCACCTGAGAAAACCATTATACAAAGACTATAACAACAAATTCTTACAGTCTTCACCCCTGAAAGCACCAAGAGCTGCATTAGGCTGTAATAAACTGTAAACATTAAAGTCACATTCTTCAGGGGAAAAAATAAACAGTCAAATAGAAAATAAGTCAAGAATAATGAAAATAAATAGTCTATCCAAATGAGAAGGAATCAGAAAAATAATTCTGGCAGTAAGAAAAAACAGGGTCCTATAACAACCAAATTGGAAAAGAGGAAGTCAAACTATCATTGTTCACTGATTTTATAATTGTATACCTAGAAAACCCTGAAGACTCCTCCAAAAGACTTCTAGATTTTATAAGCAAATTCAGTAAAGTCTCAGGTTACAAAATTAATCTACAAAAATCGGTAGCACTGCTATACAACCAAACTGAGAATCAAATCATGAACTCAATCCTTTTCATAATAGCTGCAAAGCAAAATCTAGGAATATTTTTAATCAAGGAGGTGAAAGCTGTGTATAAGAAGAACTACAAAACACTGCTGAAAGAAATCATAGATGACACAAACAAATGGAAACACATTCCATGCTCGTGAAATAGAAGACTCAATATTTTAAGAATGACCATATTGCCCAAAGCAACCTACAGATTCAAGGCAATTCCTATCAAAATACCAGCATTATTCTTCACAGAATTAGAAAATACAATCCCAAAATTCATATGGAACCAAAAAAAAAAAAAAAAAAGCCTAAAAAGTCAAAGCAATCCTAAACAGAAAGAACAAATCTGAATCCATCACATTATCTGATTTCAAATTATACTACAAGGCTGTAGTTACCAAAATAGCATGGTACTCTGTAAAAGCAGACAAATACATAGATCAATGGAACAGAATAGAGAACCCAGAAATAAAGCTAAATACCTGCAACCAATGGATCTTTGACAAAACATACAAAACTATAAGTTGGGGAAAAGACACCTTATTTAATAAATGGTGCTGGGAAAACTGGATAGCAACATATAGAAGAATGAAACTGGATCCCTATCTCTTAACTTAGAAAAAAATCAACTACAGATGGATCAAAGACTTAAATTAAAGATATTAAATCATAAAAATTTTAGAGGATAACCTAGGAAAAATTCTTCTGTACATTGACCTAAAGAATTTATGACTAAGACCCCAAAGCAAATGTAACAAACAAAAATACATAAATAAATGGGACCTAATTAAACTAAAAAGCTCTGTGTAGCAAAAGAAATAATCACCAGAGTAAACAACCCACAGAATGGGAGAAAATATTTGCAAGCTATTCATCCAACACAGGACTAATATCCAGAATCTACAAGGAACTCAAACAAATGAGCAAGAAAAAAACAGTCCCATCAAAAAGTGGGCAAATTACATGAATTAACATTTCTCAAAAGAAGGTGTACAAATGGCCAACAAAGATGAAAAAGTGCTCAGCATCACTAGTCATCAGGGAAATGCAAATTAAAACCACAATGAGATACCATTTGCCCTCATCAGAATGGCTATGATTAAAAAGTCAAAAAACAACAGATATTGACATGAATGTGGTGAAAAGAGAAGCATTCACTGTGAGTAGGAATGTAAATTAGGGCAATCTTTATGGAAAACAGTATGGAGATTTATCAAAGAACTAAAAGTAGAACTACCATTCCATCCAGGAATCCCACTACTGGGTATCTAACCAAACAAAAGAAATCATCATGTAAAAAAGATACCTGAACATGTATGTTTATTACAGCACAATTCACAATTGCAAAGTTATAGGACCAATGTAAGTGCCTGTTGACTAATAAATGGATAAAGTGTGGTATGTCCACACCATGGAATACTGTTCACTCATAAAAAAGAATAAAAAAATGCCTTTTGCAGCAACTTGAATGAAGCTAGAGGCCATTATTCTAAATGAAGTAACTCAGGAATGGAAAACCAAATACTGTATGTTCTCACAGGTGGGAGCTCAACTATGTGTTTTTCTTTTAATTAAAAAAAAATATATTTTATTTTTGAGGTGGAGTCTCGCTCTGTCACCCAGGCTGGAGTGCAGTGGCATGATCTCGGCTCAGTGCAGCCTCTGCTTCCCAGGTTCAAGCAATTCTCTGGTCTCAGCCTTCCAAGTAGCTGGGACTACAGTCATACGTCACCATGCCCGGATAATTTTTGTATTTTTAGCAGAGATGGGGTTACACCATGTTGGTCAGGCTGGTCTCAAACTCCTGACCTCAGGTGATCCACCTGGCTCAGCTTCCTAAAGAGCTGGGATTGCAGGCATGAGCCACTGCGCCTGGTCGGGAGCTCAGCCATGGGTGGCAAAGGCAAATAGAGTGGTATAATGGACTTTGGAGACTCAAAAGGGGGAGAGTGAGAAGAGATAAGAAAAAAAGTGGCATATTTGTTACAATGTACACTACTTGGGTGATGGGTGCACTAAAACCTCAGACTTCACAACTATAAAATTCATTTACTTAATCAAAAACCACTTATACTCCAAAAGCTGTGGAAAAAAAATTAATAAGAAAATAAACCTATTTTAAAACAAAAAAAGAAAACTCTCAGAGCTGCTTTCTATAGTTTTTTACAACCAGTTTCAAGAAAATCTTTTGAAAAAAAAAATGAGTTGATATGTGTTTTGCAGCACTACGCTCTGTCCAACATTGCACTGCTTAAGAAGATAAGTATACGCTATGATTATGTCTGTTGTGCAGATAAAGATATTGAAGCATAGAAAGGTTAAGTAAGTTGCTCAAAATCACAGACTTAGCAAGGCCTAGGGCCAAAAACATTCTTAATTTCAGTGCTCTACTTTCTTATTGATTAATAACAAAGTTACTGATTGAGAAAAATACAGAATTTTAAAGGAAAAAAAAGGAAGAAAAATGAGAGGATTTATTGGATAGAGTAGAACTTAAACATTTTTATTTAATTTGCTCAGCTAGAAATTAGGCCAATCAATAGTATATATGAGTGTAAATATCAACAAATTTTTAAAATCTTTTTTTTTCCCCTACATGGATAGCCCACAGCTATTCCATGGATGGGCACATTTGGAAGTCGGGTTCTAAAATCTAAAAGAAGAAATTTAAGTGTGCTAAAGATAACTACAACTCCAAACCTAACGTTGTGTAGCTCTATGTTCTGCCATCTCGAAGAAGCAAATTGGAACCAGAAGTGAGAGGTAATAGTTTTTGAATCAATTGTCCTCTTTTTAATTGTCTGGCGAATCTGCTGATATATAGGCACTAGCAAAATTGGCAGGCTAAATTTATTCCTTACGTGTATATTTGGTAAATGTGAAGCCAGTGTAGAAAATATTCCAACTGTACTTTTTGAAATTGCAACGCTTTGGAATTTTCTAAATGTATAAATTTGAAACTTGTAGCCCAACTGCCCATGTTATAAAACTGATTCCTGGGCTTCGAAAAACAAAACAAAACCCCAAAAACCACACACATACAAACACAAAAAAGCCTAGCTTTTAAGAAATAGATGCTCATAATTCACTAAGGAAAGCCCATTCTATTTTTTTAACCATGTTTAAAAAATAATAAATTTACTTTAGTATAACTACAAAAAATTATTTTTTCAAGAGTAAAAAAGTTAGAATATTCTCCTTAATTCTTGATGTGGCAACTATACTAAAAAGGTATAAAATGGGAATGAACTGTAATTTCTGGAAATATATTTGCTTTAGTTTCTCAAAAATATCCTCAAACTTTGCCAAGGCTTTTAAATATTTTAAGATACCAGCTTTTCAAGGTCTTCTCTAGCACCAACATTGTCTTACGAAGTTGTTAAGTAATGAGAAAATAATTTTTGAAGAATATAATTAATATATTTTTTACTCAAGCATTTAAAAAAGTAATACATGTAGTAGTATACAGGCTTTTAAAAATTTTTATTTAATACTTCTAGTTGTAAAATAGACTTTTTTAATATTAATATCTGAATATGTGGTATGTGTTTTCTAGCTGTAAATATGGGTAGAGTTTAGAAAAGGAAAGAGGAAGATAGGCTTATCTGGAGTTTACAAATGAAACCAAAAACTAGGCAGATTTTGTGGGATTACTTTGTGGGATTTTGTGGGCAGATTAGTGGCATCTGTGAAAAGCACAGGACACTGCAGTGTGCTTCCCAGGTTCTGAGTCTCCCCTGGTGGGTTTACAGTCAGAACAAGGGCAATCCCATCTTGTGTAGGTACATTAGACTCTTTAGATCTTATGCCTGATTTTACCAAGTATAGTGCAGAAATTGAGAATAATAGATTACATATAATTCAGAAAATAATAGGACACATTGAAAGACATCAATATGGCACAAAGGAAAAATGAAGCAAGGCACACATTCATAAACTGACATTCGAGATAACTGTATTCATTTAATCAAAATCCCAAAGATACGTCTCTGAAAGTCAGTAGGTCCCTTTGCAAAAATTATACCAGTGAGAAAATTATGGCAATGAAAGAGATCTGATCTAACCCACCTCCTTCATCTTGCCTTTCCCTTAGTCATTCCTGGGCTTAGGCTAAGCTGTCTTTGAGAGATATTTAATTTATAGTTTTGTTTATTTATTATGGGAATTTATTTATTTATTTATTATGGGAATAGGCCTTCCCCAAGAACTCAATGGCCTTTGCAAAACTGATGAAAGACCATCAGGTTAGGGGGAAGAGAGGAGCCTGATTCTGCTAAGGCATAGACATAGATTGCCAGCCATTCCTGCAGATAACACCACTATTGTATATTATTGACCTTTGAGATGTCTTTTCCAGGTTTTTTGTTTTGTTTTGTTTTGTTTTTGTTTTTGGCATGTCTGACACCTGTGGCTCCACTGGACCCCATGGCTCTACCTGGACCCGCCAATCCTGCCCCTATGACCCTATCCAGAAATGATTTAGCTCACAGGAGGATGGCTTTGACTCCCTATAATTTCATCGCTGCCCCAACCAATCAGCAGCAAGCCTAGACACTGCCACTTCTTCCCTCAAAATGCCTTTGAAAAACTCCTAACCTATAAGCATTGGATAGATTGATTTGAGTACTAACTCCATCTCCCTCATGGCGTGGCTGGACTTTTGTCTATTAAACGCCTTCTTTACTGCAATACCATGGTCTTTCTTTGAGCAGCAGGCAAGAACCCCTCAGGCAGTTACAATAAAGTTACATGCATTTGAGATAGCTATATTCATTTCATGAAAAGCCCAGAGATATTTCTCTGCAAGTCAGCAGGTCCATTTCACATATGACAGGCAAAACAGAACAAATACATGCTTCTTAAAGATACAAATCCTGTGAGCTACTTTCCCACCTGTGTATCTGAGTTATGAGTCTGGGTGACCTTAGGGAAGGAAATTTTATTAGTCTCTGTTGGGAATGGAATACATTTCAGAAGGTAATGCAGTGGCTTAATTGCTGTAAGGCAGCTGTTTTGACAGGGCTGTTTGGAAGCCATTCTGACCTGGCAGCCCTGATACTGTTGGGACATCCTAATGCAGCTTAAAAAAAATACACCAAATTTTGCTAGTTTCTTTTATAATTACCAAGCAATAGGGAAACAGCTACACTCACGCCATCCCTGATTTGCATTGCAGGCTCCCACTTCCAAGGATTCAAGAATGGATGCAGCAAGGCTTAGAGATGGGGGCAAAATATCACATGTGTGAGGCATATTTATTTTTTACATTACTTAAATTAAGAAAAACACACAAGATTTTTGCTTTACGACAAGGCTTTGTAAAAATGACCTCTGCACCAAACCAACCATGTTTTTTGCACTATCATAAAATCTCCATCTTCAAGTAAATATATAGTTCTCTGCAAGAAAGGAAGAGCTCTCTACTTTTTCTGGCCATATACAAGACAAATAGATTTTAGAGGGTCCTAACAGTTACTTGTGAGTTTTCACTTCCTCTTGTGGAATGTTCCTTTTGAAACGAAGTGAGTTATAGCTATAGATTGAAGGGTTGTAATCTGATTAAGTAGATAGTAAAGACTGCCATGAGAGAGGCATAAAGAATTCTGGGGAAATATTCTTTTTTTTAAATTGTGCAATATACTCCATCCCTGGATTACTGAGAAAACTGAGCAGCCTGTCTCCACAGAAATAAAAGCTTTTCTTCCAGTTATAACCTTTTATATCTCAATTTTCTATAAGAAATATTATTAAAGTCAGAGATTAATACAAATATACTTCAGTACCAATTCAAAGAGATAATGCAAGCATTTATCATACTGATATTGAGGATTAATAAAAAGAACCAATATTTAGGTTCATATGTATCTCATACTATATAGTGTTTTTTTTTTTTTCCATTTTGGTCCTGCCAGTTATATTTTGGGAATGTTGCATCACAAAGTTAGTAATAAAAATGAGTGTACAATTATGTCAAAATTTCACTTGAAAGTTAAATTATAATTAGTACATAAAAAATCTTATCTCTAACATGATTTAAAGTCTTTCATTTTTACCCATGTGTTTGGAAACAGGTAACTGCTAGACTTCAAGTGTTAGGATTTCAGTTGATAGACACTAGAGAATATGGCCAGCAACTTTCTGTCCTACAGGTCATGTATGTTTCTTTTGAATACAGATTCTACACCCTCCTCCTTCCTCTCTGCCTCTTAAACTTTCATTGTCTCTTACAGGACCATTTCTAGGTCATGCTATGGTCACCCTGATCCCAGCCACTCCCTATGCTGGTCTGTCCAAATACAGAGCCATGATCAAGGTCCTTCTACAACACAGATCTGATTACTTCACTCTCTTTTGTGGGGTAAATACAAGCCAAGAGCCAAGCAGGTGTACTGTGGAGGAGGGGAGAATGCAAGAAGAGAAGAGAAAGCCTAGGAGACGTGTACAAACTGATAGGCATTTGAGAAATTATATTCATTTGATTAAAATCAGATAGACACAACTCAGAAAATGTAAAATACAGATGAAAAAATGAAAGCAACCATCTTCTTAAGCTTACACAGATCTTAAACTTATTTCTCTGGCTTTAAAAGAAGAGCATCCATCTGGAGAAACTAATAGAATGGCATATCTGAGTTCTTGTCAAGAAAACTCATAATTGCCTACATGTTAAGCAGGGCATATAAGTCATTTCATGGTTTGGCCCCTTTCTCTTCTCTGTTGCCTAACAATTTTAACTTCACCAATATTAAACTAATTGCAGTTTTCCCAACCTATCCTAACATTTTACCGATTGATGATTTTCTACCTGCCTTTTTCTTTGTTGAGAATTTCCTTACTTTCTATCTTTGCCTGACAAACTGATTGATTCTCCAAAATGCAGCTCAAGTATTACCTCATTTCTGAGGATCATTCCTTCATCCCTTCAAGTTTCTCCCTCTGTGTCATCATTAACTTTCTATGAGTGGTTTTAATGTACTTCAAGTAATGTCTTATCCTTATTTTCTCATGGCTATTGTTCCCTTCCAGACTCGATAAGTTCTCAAGGAGAGAATCTATGCCTTTTAAAGAAAATCTTGATATTTCTTTACAGAGTTCCTGGCACAAAATTGATACCCAATATATGCGCAACTGAATAGAAATTTATGAGGGAATGATTATTATCCATGTCTTCCTTTTATCTATGAGTGTCCCATGATGAAAGTTTTTCTGGATGATGATCATTTGTCTTGTCATTTTTGAGTTCAACAGTGTGCCAGGGGAAGATCAAGGAAAAATGATCTGCATCTTGACTCCAGATTTTAAAAGCCTTGTAACTCTTACTCCAAGGGTTGTGCTTGCAGACGAGAAAACATTACCACTGGGACTGAAAAACAAAATCCTTTCACAAATGTAATTGAGTTTGTTTGCATGCTCTGGAATATAAATGTTTGAAATTTTGCAATGGCAATGAAATAAGGTATCAAATTCTACAGGCAAAAAGCCATAGAACCAATATTCCAAAAATGGCTCATTAATTTCTTTTTTTACCCACCAACTGCACAGCTTGAGAATATATTTTAAAAATTTGATCTTGTTTTAAACTATTAAATATTTTCCAGTGTCTAAATAGCAGCCAGTTCTTGTATTATTCATGATTGCAGTCTGTCATTGTGACCAGTTTTTTCCACTACTTAATTGAGTGTAGTATCATTTCCATTTTGCTACTGCCTGATAGTACTAAAAAATGTAAGCTATAAAACTGCACTCATCAAGAAATATTAATGGAGGGGGATGTCCATTCCTTTTACAATGCATAAAAGCTTAAGCTGTAATAATAAAGAGTTGGCATTTATTTCCTGAAAAAATCAGAAGAAGAACTTGAAGGAAATGAAAAGAAAATCCAATAGGATTACAAAATTAGGACAGAGTTAAGGAAAAATATTTTGAGTACCAGAAGAAATCTAAAATAAATAAAAAATAATAATACTTTTGTGATACTGCTATGTGACCCAGACAATTGGTGCTAAGTTATGTAATTAGAGACGCCTTAAAGAATCTAGCAAAGCACTCATTAGAGGAAGGCAAGAAAAATGTCTTTCCCTGGATACCTATCTGGATTTAACCAGCTAGATAAAGGGAAAGATGAACTGGAGGTTAGAAAGAAAACCTTGTCAGCTGTCAGAATGGTGAGACTAAGGAAATGGAGGAACTAAATTCTTGACATGGCTGGTCTATGCTTAAAAAGGTGGGGGACATTATCATACCTTATTATTGATAACCAGAGGAAATGGTGAAGCTATTTGGTTCAAGTTGATTAGTAACATCTTCATACCTAAAAGTGTCATAAGTCTCATTTAAAGCCATGGAAAGTTACCACACATGTTTAAGAATTTCAGGTTTGAAAAGAGTTAGGGTAAAATCTCTGTCTTGGTATGTGGTCAAGAATTTCCAGGGGAGGTGTTACAAAACTCAGCAAGGCTGGTATATTAGTCTGTTCTTGCATTGCTATAAAGAAATACCTGAGACTGAGTAATTCATAAAGAAAAGAGATTTAATTGGTTCACTGTTCTGCAGGCTTAATAGGAAGCATCGTGCTGATACCTGCTTGGCTCTTGGGGAGGCTTCAAGAGACTTAAAATCATGATAAAAGTTGAAAGGGTGAGCAGGCAGGTCACATGGCAAAAGCAGGGGAAACAGATAGAGGGAGGTAGTGCTATATACCTTAAAACAACCAGATCTGGCCGGGCGCGGTGGCTCACGCCTGTAATCCCAGCACTTTGGGAGGCCGAGGTGGGTGGATCATGAGGTCAAGAGATCAAGACCATCCTGGGTAAACATGGTGAAACACCGTCTCTACTAAAAATACAAAAATTAGCTGGGCATGGTGGCACGTGCCTGTAATCCCAGCTACTCAGGAGGCTGAGGCAGGAGAATTGCCTGAACCCAGGAGGCGGAGGTTGCAGTGAGCCGAGATCGTGCCATTGCACTCCAGCCTGGGTAACAAGAGCGAAACTCCGTCTCAAAAAAAAAAAAACAACAACCAGATCTTCAAAGAATTAACTTGCTATTGTGAGGCTAGTAACAAGAGGTTCTAGACCATTCATGAGAAATCAGCCCTTGTGATCCAGTCACCCCCCCACCAGCCCCCACCTCCAACACTGGAGGTTACAGTTCAACATGAGATTTGGGTGTAACATGCAAACCATATCATTTTGTCCCTGGACCCCCAAATCTCATGTACTTCTCACATTGCAAAATACAATTGTGCCTTCCCAATAGTCCCTCAAAGTTTTAACTCATTCTAGCATTAACTCAAAAGTTCAACGTCCAAAGTTTCATCTAAGACAATGTAAGTCTCTGCCTGTACAATTAAAGGCAAGTTATGTACTTCCAAGATATAATGCGGTAATAGGCATTGAATAATCATTCTCATTACCAAAGGGAGATATCAGCCTAAAGAAAGGGGAGTATAGGCCCCATGCAAGTCCAAAACCCAGCAAGGCAGTCATTAACTCTTGAGGCTCAAAAATAATCTCTTTCGACTTCATGTCTTACATCCAGGACACAATGGTACAAGGGGTGGGTTCCCAATGCCTTGGGCAGCTCTGCCCCTATGACTTTGCAAAGTTCAGCCCCAGAGCCTGCTGTCACAGGCTGCTGAGTGCCTGTGGCTTTTCCATGCTGGGTATGCATGCTGCCAGCGGATCTATCTTATGGGGTCTGCAGGACAGTGGCCCTCTTCCCACTGCTCCATTAGGCAGTGCCCCAGTGGGGACTCTAACTGGGGCCTCCAGCCCATTTTCCCTCTGCACTGACCTAGTAGAAGTTCTCTGTGAGGGCTCTGTCCCTGCAGCAGGCTTCTGCTTGGGCACTCAGACTTTCTTATATTTGCCATTACTTTTAATGGCAAAAACCACAATCACTTTTGCACCAACATAATACAGCCTCTGAAATCTAGGCCAAGAAGGCCAAGCCTCATTCACTCTTGCATTCTGTGCAGCCACAGACTTAAAGCCACATGGCAGCCACCAAGGCTTACAGTAACTTATGCCCACTGGAACTATGGCCCAAGCTGTACCTGGGCCCCTTGGAGCTGAGGCTGGAGCCCGAGCAGGTGGGATGTGGGAGCTGCATCCTGAGGCTACACACAGTGTAGGGGAGCCTTTGCCCCAGGAAACCATTCTGCCTTCCTAGGCCTCTAGATCTGTGATGGGAGAGGCTGAAGGGCAGGTCTATGAAATGCCTTTGAAGCCTTTTTCTTATCGTTGTGGCTACTGGCACTTGACTTCTTCTTAGTTATACAAATATCTCTAATAAGTGGTTGCTCCACAGCCTGCTTGACTTCCTCTCCCATTAAAGCTTTTTCTGTCTCTGACTAGACATGACTAGGCTACAAAATTTTCAAACTTTTATACACTGCTTCCCTTTTAAACATAAAAGTTCCAATTTATTTCTTTGCTCCCATATCTGATCATAGGCTGTTAGAAGTAGTCATGTTACTTCTTAAACACTTACTTTTTTGCTTAGAAATTTCTTTAGGTCATCACTCTCAAGTTCAAACTTCCACATATCCCTAGGGCATGGACATAATCCAGCCAAGCTCTTTTGCTAAGGTATAACATACATGACCTATGCTTCAGTTCCCAATAAGATCCTGATTTCCATCTAATACCCCATCACCCTGGCATTCACTCTCCATATCACCATAGCATTTTGGTCACAACAATCTAACCAGTCTCTACAAGGTTCCAAACTTACCCTCATAATCAAACTTACCCTATCTGTTTCTGAGCTATCCAAACTCTTCCAACATCTGCCCGTTACCCAGTTCTAAAGCTGCTTCTACATTTTAGGTATCTTTATAGCAATGCCCCACTTCTCAGGACCAATTTTCTGTATTAGTTTGTTCTTGCATCACTATAAAGAAATACCTGAGACTGGGTAATTTATAAAGAAAAGAAGTTGGCCGGGCGCAGTGGCTCATTCCTGTAATCCCAGCACTTTGGGAGGCTGAGGCGGGCGGATCACGAGGTCAAGAGATTGAGACCATGGTGAAACCCCGTCTCTACTAAAAAGTACAAAAATTAGCTGAGTGTGGTGGCATGTGCCTGTAGTCCCAGCTACTCTGGAGGCTGAGGCAGGAGAATTGCTTGAACCTGGGAGGTGGAGGTTGCAGTGAGCGGAGATCGCACCATTGCACTCCAGCCTGGTGCCTGGCAACACAGCGAGACTCTGTCTCAGAAAAAAAAAAAAAAAAAAGGAAAAGAAGTTAAATTGGCTCATGGTTCTGCATGCTGTATAGGAAGCATGGTACTGACATCTGCTCAACTTCTGGAGAGGCTTCAGGAACTTACAATAGTGATGGAAGGAGACGAGAGAGCAGGCAGGTCACATGAGGAAAGCAGGAGCAAGAGAGAGAGGGGAGAGTGCTATGCACTTTCAAATGACCAGATCTCGCAAGATCTGTTTTTCAGTTTACCTTGGATTCACGTAGTTTCATGTAATAAATCTTCAAAATAGTTAGAGAATGAATTGTAAACACCTCTCACCCCTTACCAGTACCTCTGCTTGAGTTCTATTACTGTGTATCTCCTAAAATTAATATTTAAAAATATTTCCACCTGTTTTAAGTACTTATTTTGTCTCTTTGCTCAGCAATAAAGTCCTCTTTATCCACTGAATTCATCCTTTGCAGTTTTTCTGAACATTGTTCTGTTCATGGATCCCCTTGAAACCTACATAAATTCTTTGTATACAAATGTGGTTTTGTGTGCACGTGTGTGTACATGCACACACACAAACAAATTCTCCCACACTCACATGCATACTCAGTGCTGTGCATACCATTCATGGGTACATTGAACCCATCATTCCATCTATGAATACCAGGCTAGGAATTCTTGCTTTGTTGATTTGTGTTGTTCTGGCCTTAGACAAAATTGTTATAAATGGCCAGTCTGCCTTTAGTTCATCCTCTTCTTTGTAGTGAGCACTTACGGAGGAGTGTCTGTGGTGTGCTGTGCCAGGTTTTGCTTTGGATGACAAATAATACGAGTGTGCTGGGCTTGTTTTCTTCCTTTCCCTATAGAATGTCTAGAATTACTCTATACTCTTTTTCATCTCTACCCAAATGATCTTTGTTGGTAAAACTTTAAACATGTCACATAATTTACAATACTATTTTAATCAAAGCACAAAGGTTTGAATTTCTGTGAGCAAATTTCTTAATATAAAATCCTTTACCGTAAGGGTTTAAAAAGACATTGAAGACCTTGGCAAAGTTACCTGGCAAAAACAATTCTCTTTGGAGCTGTGTTCTGGCCTGCTTGGAAAAGCATCTTTTCTTCAGCCAATCAGCCTGGAATTCACTGTAATGCTCATCGGGCCACGTGATGTACACCTTATAACACAGAAAGAAAATTTCACCTATATTAATTTTATTTCAGTTCTCTACTATTCTGTTTCTGAATGCGCTTTAAGATAATCAGGGAATCCAATTATTCTTCCCTTAATTTTTAAGACAGATATTAAGCTTAAGCTTTTGGAAAACAAGGAAGCCAAAAGTAAGACATCTGAGGACTGAGACCCTTAAATAGCACTCAAAAAATAGAATATGAATAGATCTACAGTTCTTGACCTACATTCTCTAAACCTGGGATCCCCAAACTTTCTGTGATAACTGAAGCTAGTTATCAATTAAGATTCCTGCTGGACATGCCTGTAATCCCAGCACTTTGGGAGGCTGAGGTGGGCAGATCACGAGGTCAAGAGACCGAGAGCATCCTGGCCAACATGACAAAACCCCCCTCTCTACTAAAAATACAAAAACTAGCTGGATGTGGTGGTGGGCACCTGTAGTCCCAGCTACTCAGGAGGCTGAGGCAGGAGAATGGTTGAAGCTGGGAGGCAGAGGTTGCAGTGAGCCGAGGTCGCACCATACCACTGCATTCCATCCTGGGCGACAGAGCAAGATTCCATCTCAGAAAGAAAAAAAGAATGAGAGAGAGAGAGAGAGAGGGAGGGAGGGAGGGAGGGAGGGAGGGAGGAAGGAGTAATGATGATAAGGAGGACAACTATAAGAAAAATAATACTATTTTGAGTGTTTATAACCAATACTATAGACATAGCACATGTAATCTTTATAACTCTAAGGGAAAGGTACTACTATTATTTGATTTTTTTTTTAGGTGAGAAATGTGAGAGTAAACAGCATTTCTAAGGTTATCTAGCTAGCAAACAGTGAAATCTGAGAGTAAAGTCCTCAAGTTGGGATGTGGACAAGAGAGTAATAAGAATCCTGGTAAATCTGGAAGAGAGAAACATGGAATGGTGGCTGCTTCTGGTTTGTAGTTTTGAGAGCTGTGCGTTTGGGAATACCAGAACAAGCCTAGTATCTCTACATACTAATCTGACTAAAAGACATTTGCCAATGCCTTTTTTTTTTTAGCGCTCTCTGTATGCCAGGCACTGTTAAACATTTTAACCCATATTATCCCAGTAAATCTTCACATTTCTATGAGCAAGTTCTTTTTGTATTTCTCTTTCACAGATGAATATACTGACACTCAGAGGCATTGCTGTTATTGTAGACATAGTTTGTGTTTTTAAGGCTGCCACTCATTGAAAGAGTGACAAGTAACACTGCAAATTTTATTTAAAATAGTAGTAGTAATAATAATATCTGAAGCTTCCATTTACTGAAGCTTCCATTTATTGAGTATACTTAATTTGCACTAAGTACTATATAAACATGGGTCTGTAAATGGTTATATATGTGTGATCAAATGAAAAAGAGTTATCTAAATGATTGTAGACTACCCTGTTATTTAACTTGAGAAAGCAGGGAGACATTATTTAGAGATAATTACCTTTTTTCTGTCAAATGTCAAGCCTTTAATTTCAATGTTCACATCAAGAGCTTCGACGAGAAGTTTCCGTGCTTTTGCAGAATCCAGGTAGCAATCGGAGCACGGGCAGTTGTCTCGCAGCCATACAGCTGGGTAGAGAGACTCTGCCTCATCATGCCAGAGGATCTGCATCAAACGAGCCCCGTCGAGCGCTTCTGCCTTTTGGATGGTACAAGCCATGTTTCTGGTCTTCAGGAGTAAATTCTGTCAGCTCCCTGCTATGACAAATCAGTGTTAACAGGAATCTCAGGCAGATAGGATCTAAACTGGACTTCTAAGAGTATGAACACTTTAAGTGGACTCTGGCCTCCGCTATTCACTCAGCTGTCAGAGTCTGCGGTTTGATTTACTAACGCTAGGACCTTTGTTCTAGTGAGAGTATTTCACATACAGTAAACAGAAATGCAGTGACTAAAAACTAAATGAGATATAAGTGCTGAGTCAGGATCCAAATGAAAATAATTCCTTGTTTTTCTCACAGAAAATTTAGATAATAAGTTCAGAACCAATGACATATGCATTTTAAGAATTATGTTTACATAAAGGCTCTGGAATTTTTTTTTTTTTTTTGAGACGGAGTTTTCGCTCTTGTTACCCAGACTGGAGTGCAATGGCATGATCTTGGCTCACTGCAACCTCCGCCTCCTGGATTCAAGCAATTCTCCTGCCTCAGATTCCCAAGTAGCTGGGACTACAGGCGTGTGTCACCATGCCCGGCTAATTTTTCTATTTTTAGTAGAGACGGGGTTTCACCATATTGACCAGGATGGTCTCGATCTCTTGACCTCGTGATCCACCTGCCTCTGCCTCCCGAAGTGGTGGGATTATAGGCATGATCCACCGTGCCTGGCCAAGGCTCTGGAATTTTTTTAAGAGAGAAAAATGTTCCACAAATTGGAAGTGTAACAATCATCTCTGTTCTATTTTAACTGATGCCCACTTGCACATGGCTTTTGAAAAAATGTTTTTATGATACTAAATTAATAAACTTGTTTTTATGAAGAGAATATTCATGTAATTTATTTACTTAAAGACCCTGTAATTCAGAATATTGTGCTGTTTCTGTTCTGTCATTTACTTTTTTACTTTTACAATACATTTTCTTAATGAAATATAGAAGTCCTTAGGTTCTGCAAGAAATTCGTTTGGTTCGTTCTTTGAGATTTTTGATTTTAATCCATATCAATAGAGTGTGCCTTGTTACTTTATTTTATTCTGAACCTTTATGGAGTACTTGTGTACACCTTCATATTACTTGGGAATACATGGCTTACTTTTTATTTTAAAAAATCCAGCAAATTTAAGGACATGGACTATTTACAAGAGAGGAAATTTAGTGAAACAGAGACACGATGGTATTATGATTGAGCACCTGTGTTAATCCTGATTCCATTAGTGACTGCATATTTGACCTTCAGAAACCATGCCAGTGTTCTACATTTTACTTTCTTCATATATTATTTTCCAGTACTCTAAACTTACATGGATGAAGTAGAACTTACATAGGAAAAGTAGAATTTATATGCAAGAAGTAGAACTTCTTAACATCTTCCATGTAATGATCTGCTCATCATTAACAGAAGGTGACAGGTGACAATGGAAACAAGACTTCATTGCCTTGAGATGAAGGGAAGGTAGGAATGCGCGCGCGTGCGTGCGCGCGCGCACACACGCACACACACACACACACACACACACACACACACCCCTTATAAAATCCTTTCCAGGCACTGCAATAGGCACTGGGGGATTTAGTGACAAGTAAGATAAAATTGCTCCCTCTCTTTCTTGAGCTTACAGGAAGACTTTATGCAACATTAAGATAACTTAAAAGATACTTTACACAATATTAAAGTAAAATACTTCTAGGTGGTTTCACATATGCTTCCTCAAATCATTGGCTTGGATAATTTAGTCAAGTTATGGAGCAAGAGTCAAGACGAAAAAGATTGCTTTCTCCCTTTAGCCTCAAATATAGAGTAATCCATTGATTGCATGGAAGAAATACAATTAATTGGCTCTCATGCTTATTTCTGCTTCAGCGCTATCATCTTTTTTTTCTTAAAAATTTATATAGTGATAGGAGAACATTATTACTTAAAAATCATCAAAAATTATAATGTACTTTCAAACCTGGAAGTTTAGCTCATATGTCTGAGTGAGGAGCTTTATGGAAGTCCTAACATCAGATTCTCTGTGGAATAGGTAGGACATTTGAATTTCCTGACAAGAGAAAGGGTTAGCTGGCAAGTTTTCTCACATACCTTGTTTCAAAAGACAAAGATGTTTCCAGTGACTCTGGAATAATACAACTAGATCCTTAAATAACACTAAAAAAAGAAATGTAGTACATTTTAATCTATGTCAGGGGATGGCAAATATGTTCTGTAAAATGCCAGATCACACATCTTTTAGGCCTTGCAGTTTATGTACAGTCCCTGCTGCGTATTTCTGTTTTTATTTTTTTAAACCCAATAAGCATGTATCAACTATTCTTAGTTCATGGTGTGCACAAAAACAATGTAGGCCACATCTTCCGGCAGGCAGTAGTTTGCTTATTCTTGATCAAGTTATCTAAGTTTATGCTCATTATGATGGAATACAATTATGCGAAATGCAGAAAATGGTTCTCTCTCCCCTTGTCATTTGTAAAGTTAAACTTATTCAAATATATAATAAGTATCTTCTTTGTGTATGCTGCACCAGAAGGTATGAAGATGACTTTGAAGTTCCAGACAACAAGCAAAAGATGATTATGAAAATAAACAAATAATAAGGCCAACATTGCTGAATGCATATTGGTTTCACCTTCTTTTCCTTCCTCACTAGTACAACATATTGTGACTAGTAAACAGATATTTTGTCAGCTTTCTTTATAGCTAAGATTCGTGTATGATATAATTATGACCAATGAAATATATTTGGAAGTTGCTGTGTAGGAAAAAAAATTTTTTTTTTTTTGAGACAGAGTCTCGCTCTGTCACCAGGTGCCAGGCTGGAGTGCAGTGGTGCAATTTCAGCTCACTGCAACCTCCGCCTCCCAGGTTCAAGCAATTCTCCTGCCTCAGCCTTCCGAGTAGCTGGGACTACAAGCACACGCCACCATAGGAAAAATTTTTAAAAGGTATTAAGACTTGGCTGCCACATGCTGTTTTCCCTATTTTTTTTCCACTTCCTCTCTGGAATGTGAATGTGGTATTGGGGGTGAAGCAGTAATTTTGCAACCATGAGTCAAGAAGCGGAAGTATAAAATCTGAAAAAGTCAGGGTTCCCCATGGCTCTGTGAAACATTTTACCAGCAAGAGATGGTCATGTCTGGACTTCTTTTTTATATGATAAAAAATAAATTCCTTACTTATTTAAACCTTTATTTGCCAGCTCATCTGGATACAGATAAGTTGGATTTAAGAAACATTTGAGGGCCGGGCGTGGTGGCTCAAGCATGTAATCCCAGCAATTTGGGAGGCCGAGGCGGGTGGATCATGAGATTGAGACCATCCTGGCCAACATGGTGAAACCCCATCTCTACTAAAAATAAAAAAAATTAGCCGGGCGTGGTGGTGTGCGCTTGTAGTCCCAGCTACTCGGGAGGCTGAGGTGGGAGAATCACTTGAACCTGGGAGGCAGAGGTGGCAGTGAGTCTAGGTCGTGCCACTGCACTCCAGCATGGCGACAGAGTGAGACTTCATCTCAAACAAAACAAAACAAAACCAAAAAACGATTTGTGAAAGGTCCCTCCACATCTAGGGTGCAGGCTGAGCAAAAAACAAGGATCTGAAAGTACAGTATTTGAGCAGTAGAAAACATGTCGTTTGGCTGGAACAAAAGGCTATAAGGGGAAATGGTGGTTGAGAGAGATTAAAAGGCATGTTGATACCAGATCACGAAGCGCCATGCGTAGCAAGTTAAGGAGTTTGCGCTTCATTCTGTTATGAATGGGATTTTTTTTTTCTTCAGGTAGCAGATTTGAAAATGAAGGTGATGACAGTGTGTGTATGGTATATTGAAAACAGGTAAAAGGGCTAGAATCAGACACATTGTTTGGAGCTTTTGTAATAATTTGGTCTAGAAGAAATGAGAACTGTGGGAGTAAAAGCGTATATGGGAGGATACATGTAAGCAATGTTCCAAGGACATGTTTTAAATTGTCTGTACTTTATGTTTTCATAAAATGTTTTATTATTTTCTTTGCTATTGTATGAAATATCATTTTATGAGAGACAATGACTTTGTCATCAAACCGATACCAGGGGAAAACCTGAAAAACTCCTGTGAATTTTCAGTTTTCACAAATATGTGAAAATTAAATAACACACTCCTGAACAAGAAAAAAATCAAAAGAGAAATTAAAAATATCTTGAGACAAAAATAGCACATAATAAATGTATGAGATGCAGTAAAAGTGGTTCAAAGAGGGAAGTTTATTATGATAAATGCCTACATAAGAAATAGAAAAAGATCTTAAATAAACAACCTAACTTTATACTTCAAGGAACTAGAAAAAAGGAAGACACTAAGCCCTAAGTTAGCAGAAGGAAGGAAATAATAAAGATCAGAGTGGAAGTAAATGAAATTGAGACAAGAAAAAATGAAACTAAAACTGCTTTTGAAAGGTAGAATGACAAACCATTAGCTAACTTAAGAAAAAAAGAGAAGACTCAAAATCAGAAATGAAAAAGGAAACATTACAGCTGATACCACCGAAATATAAAAGCTTATAAGAGACTACTATGAACAGTTATATGCCAATAATTCAATAATCTAGAAGAAATGAATTCATTCCTAGAAATGTACAACCTACCAGGACTGAATCATGAATAGAAAATCTGAAGAGGACAATTAAGTGTGAAGATTAAGTCATTAATCAAAATCCTTCTATCCATGGTAACTCCAGGACCTGATAGCTTCACTGGTGAATTCTACCAAACATTAAAGAAGAATTAACACAAATTCTTCTCAAACTTTCCCCAAAAATTGAAGGAGAGGAAGAATACTTCCAAACTCATTTTATGAGGCCAGCACTACCCTCAAACCAAAGCCAGACTAGAACACTGAAAGAATAGGATATTATAGACCAATATTCCTGGTGAACAGATGCAAAATCTTTAATAAAATACTATCAAAATGAATTCAACAGCACATTAAAAGGATCATACAGTATGATCAAGTGGGATTTATCTCTGGGATGCAAAGATGGTTTGACACACGCAAAGATGGTTTGACACACACAAATCGCTAAATATGACAACACATTAGCAGGATGCAGGATAAAAATTAGGTGATCATTTCAATAGATGCAGAAGCAGCATTTGATAAAATTCAACATCCTTTTATGATAATAATTATCAACAAAGATAGATAGAAAGAATGTACCTCGACATAATAAATGCCATATATGCCAAGCCCACAGCTAATATCATATTCAATAATGAAAAGTTCAAAGCTTTTCCTCTAAGATTGGGAACAAGACAAGGATATTCAGTCTCACCACTTCTAATAACATAGTACTGGGAATCCTAGCCAGAGCAATTAGTCAAGAAGAAATAAAAAGCTTCCAAATCTTAAAGGAAGTAAAATTGTCCTGGTTTTCTGATGACATGATCTTATACACAGAAAACCTTAAAGACGGCAGAAAAAACTTTTAGAACTAATAAATGTAGTAAAGTTACAGAATACAAAATCAACATACAAATATCCATAGCATTTCTATGTAATAACAACTAAGATTCTGAAAAAGGTATCAATAAAACAATTCCATTTCAAGGATCATTAAAAATACTTAGGATTACATTTAACCAAGGCAGCAAAATATCTATACACTGAAAACTATAAGATGATGACAAAAAAAATTGAATGAGAAACAAATAAATGGAACAATACTCTGTGTTCTTAGATTTGAATAGTTATTATTGGCAAAATATCCACACTACCAAAGTCATCTACAGATTTGGTACAATTACTATCAAAACTCCAATGACACTTATCAAATAAATAAAAAAAAACACACTCTAAAATATGTATAGAACCACAAAAACTCTGAGTGACCAAAGCAGTTTTGAGAAGGAAAAACAAAGTTAGAGAGATCACATTATCTGATCCCAAAATATCCTACACGATTATAGTAATCAAAACAGCATGGTGTTGGAATAAAAACATACCTATAAATCAATGGAAAAGAATAGTCAGCCTAGAAATAAATTCGTGGATTTAAGGTCAATTAATCTTTGACAAAGATCCCAAGAACACACAATGGGGAAAAAGCAGTCTCTTCAACAAATGGTGGTGTATTACTAAATATCCAGATGAAGAAGTATAAAATTGGACCCTCATCTCACATTGTACATAAAGATCAACTCAAAATGGATTACAGACTTAAATATGAAATCTGAAACTTTAAAATTACTAGAATAAAACATATGGGAAAACTCCGACATTTGATTAGGCACAGATTTTTTTTGAGTGTGAACCCAAAAGAACAGGCAACAAAAGCAAAAATAAATGAGATGGCATTGAATTAAATCCTTGCACAGCAAAGGAAATAATAAAGAGAGTGAGGAAACGCCCTAAAAAATGAGAGAAAATATTTGTAAACTGTACTTCTGAGAGCCATCTATGTTTTTACTTATTTTAATCAAGTAAGTGAAGCAATCATCCTACATCATTCTATATGCCAAAGTCACTTTCAAATGGAGCCATGTTGACTCTTCTGTAAGCCACAGCAGGGCCAATACATCTGATAAGGGGTTAATCTCCAAAATATATAAGGAATTCAAACAACTCAATAGCAAGAAAACAAACTACTCAATTTAAAATGTGCAGCTGGGTGTAGTGGTGCATGCCTGTCATCCCAGCTATTTGAGAGGCTGAGGTAGGAGGATTGCTTGAACTCAGGAGTTTGAGGCCAAACTGGACAACATAGACTTTACCCTAAAACAATAAAAAATTAAGAAATTTTAAAAATGGGGAAAGAAATGGAATAGACATTTCTCTAAAGAAGACATATAAATGGCCAGTAGGTATATAAAAATGCTATCAATCATCATCAGGTAAATGCAAACCAAAACCACCCCATGAGATATCATCTCACACCTGTAAGAATGACTGTTGTCAAAAAGACAAAAGTATTGGTGAGGATATGGAGAAAAGAAAACCCTTGTACACTGTTAGTGGGAATGTAAATTATTTCAGCCATCATAGAAAACATTATAGAGATCCTCCCTGAAATAATACATGGAACTACCATTCCAGCAGTATCATTACTGGCCATATAGGCAAAGGAAGTGAAATAAGTATGTCAATGAGGTATCTGTATTCCCATGTTCATTACAGCATTATTCAGAATAGCCAAAACATGGAATTAACTTGTGTCCATTGATAGATGAGTGATTAAAAAATGTGATATATATCTAAACCCATATCTATCTATCATCTATCTGTCTACACACACACACACACACACACACACATACACACATTCACACACCCACACATGCACCAGAATATTATTCAGCCTCAAAAAAAAGAAGGAACATTCTGTCATTTGTGATAACAGGATGAACCTGAAAGGCATTATGTTAAGTGAAATAAGTCAGGCACAGAAAGACAAGTGCAATATGATCTCACTTATACATGGAATCTAAAACTGCTGAACTGATGAGTAGAACAGTGGGTGCCAGGGCCTGGGAGGTGGGAGAAATGGGGATATGTTGGTCAAAAGATAGTACTTCTTCAGGATAAATAAGTTCTGGAGATCCAATATACGACATACTGACTGTAGTTAGTAATACTGTCTTGTTTACTCAAAATTTACCCAAAGAGTAGATTTTAAGTGTTCTCACCCTTCCAACGCACAATGATAACTATGTAAAGTTATGAATATATTAATTAGTTTGATTGTGGTAATTATTGCACAATGTATGCATAAACATTGATAATTATGCTTACAATGTTTATTTGTCAATTTACCTCAATAAAACAGGAATAATAATAAAGATTAATAGTTTTAATTGTATGTACAATAAGATTACAATAGTAGTAATAGTAGTAGAAGTAGCAGTAGTAGTAAAAGTATTTTACTTTTATTTTACTTTTAAATGCATTGAGTATTTACTCACTGCATTAAAAAATATATTCATTAATGTGTTTGAACATTTTTTGGCTGAAAAATTTTTATACAACTTGAAATTTGAAACACTACTACTTAATGAATACTCAGTCCTTGGGTGCATTTTCTATTATGAGGAACATGGTTTCTCTGCTTAAAGATAGTGTTGTACCCATGTCACACCAACTATTGAAGTGATCATTCCTATAGACATCTGTACCAACAAACACTAAGTATATTTCAGACTACTGTCCATCTTTTTTTTCTTTTTCTTCTTTTACCTAGGTTTGAACGAGAGAGGAAGAAGCACATTTCCAATCATTGGGGGAACCTGAGGCCATTCTCTCCAACCCATTTTGCCAAATGGATATCCTGAGGAAGGTGTTCCAAGAGAGGTAATGTCAGGATAGTGTGTGTCTGGAGGCTGCCCAAGGCACATGGGAGAGTGTGGAAGAACTGGAAAGACTTGGGTGTTGCTGATGTTAAATTACTTAGGTATCTCTGTAGAAACTTGGTGGGTCATTCGTTCTCTTCACAATTCCTTTCCTAGATTTATGATAAATGTGAAGGGTAATCAAAACAAAAGTAGGGCAAAATGGGAAAATAAGTTCCCATTTTAACTTTTTCTGGATTATTTAAAGCTCTACTGGGGCAAATGTGATGAAAATTAAAAATATATATATAAAACATTGCAGATCATCAGTATTTAAAAGCAAATGCTTTCTGAAAATTATAGTTTGTATGATAATATGATTTGTTGAAATCTGTTTTTTTAATTTAACTAACTTGGCTTGTTAGAATTGAGCTCAGCTGAAGTACCATGGCAATTTACTTAGATGATAAGCTACTGTTTTCTCTGAAGAAAGGAAAAATGTAGATACTCCTAGCTATATAAGATAAATTTTTGTCAGTGGGATTTCTTTGACAAATTAAAGAACACCTATAAGATAATTTTTTTATTTTACACTTAATTATAATTTTTATTCTTATAATTATAATTTAGTTTATGAAATATCAGATTGATTTTGGTGGGAAGGAGTAGTTTTGCCTGTTCTGAAAAACAGCCCTTGGATTTTTGGCATATTCTTATCTGATGGGATAGGTTTCTTTTATTTCATATCAATACATGTGTGTAATGTGTGTGTGTGTGTGTGTGTGTGTATGTGTGTGTGTGGTGTCTTTCCCTTCTAATTCATTCACCTACCATATTTTTTCTCTTCAGAGTAAAAGAAGTTTGTCTGGGACTTTTGTTGGGTACAACTAGATTGCTTGTTTTTGAAATTATTCTACTTTAGTGATGGGTGTGGGTTTTCTCCTTTGTTTTCTTTTTCTTAATGTTACAAATTCACATTTGTCTCCTGATTCTTCAGCACTGTTTGGAAAATCAAGAAAGTAGCTCTGGAATTTATTTTATTCATTGATCTTGGAAATTAAAGTTGTAAGGCCAGTTGCCTCGCCAGGAGCTCGGACGCACACCCACTCCTTCTTTTTCAAAAGCTCAGACAAGCCCGGACAAGCTCGGGCAAGCTCAGACATGCTCAGGCTTGTTCCCTTCTCCCATGCTCGCACAGCCTTACCTTCCCTTAAAGAGCCCAGTATGCAAACAAGGTGCTGTAACCATAGCCTCTTGTTAACCAATAGCGGTCAAGCCCTATTTACCAATAGCAGCCGAGTCTTAGCAACCAATAGCAGCTAAGTCTTAACAACCAATAGCAACTAAGTCTTAACAACCAATAGCAGCTGAGAAATTCCAACCAACAACAAGCCAAGTCCTAGGTCAAGGCTTGTAACTTACCCAATAGCAGTCCTGCTCTCCCACAACCAATCCAGCTATTTCACTCCCTATAAAACTCCACGACTGAGAGGATTCCCTGCGACTTCTCCGGCCCCTCCTGTCAGACTGCAGAACCTCACCCAGGAGCCTGAATAAACACTTTGCATTGGATCTTCTTGTGCTGGCCTCAGTTTCTTCACTTTAAGCTCGGTGAGAACAAACCTTACAAAAGTAACTTAGAACTAGGGCTTTTAGAAACAGAATGAAACAGCTTGTGCTATTATTGGGTCACAGGGCCCTCAGGAGACATGCAGGGAAAATGGAAGCTCAGAGATGCTGGGTGTGATTTTTCTGAGCTCACACTGCTGTTTCGTGAGAGATATTGCCCGAAAGCTGTATTTGCCAGCCAAGTGTACATGTATTAGGTGAAACTTCTCAAGTTTTCGTAAAAAAGAGTGCAAAAATTCTTCAAACATTAATTACTACTAATTTCAATCATAGGTTTTAGAGGGAATTCACAGAAAGTGGATACAGAAACTTTATAGTTACTACACATAAAACTAAAATTGTAGTAGATTAATGTGTAACTGAGAAGGCTGATTCATCTACTAAATTACTTATCCCTCAGAATAAAAGCCTGTTATTTCTTGAGTGTTTTTAGTAAATAGAAAACTAGACCAGCATAGACCCATGTTAGTAAATGTCCATATCTGTTAATTTTTATCTTCTCTTCCTCAGGGTAAGCCATCAAACCTGCTGTTATATAGCAGGATGCACTAATATGTATGACTTCCTGCCTCTATGTGGTAGGATAAAAAAAAGATCAAAAGAAACGCACAAATTGTATGGATGTCTTATGTGCAAAGTGTATGTCAAACCATTTATACGGCGATTATGTTCTGTCACTCAGCTGATACTTTCTATACATTAACTTAATCCTCTAGAAAACCCTCTAAGACCAGTGCTATCACTTCCATTATACAGATGACCTTGAGCCTGGAGAGGGGAAGTAACAGATGTGAACGCAAAGGAAATAGGAATTTTGACATACCATCCACCCCATCATGGAAAAATTATGGATGAATAATTTTCTAAGTAATGTTTTCAATTTACAAAAAAAAGTACTATTAAAATTGGTAGCTAAATCTCAAGATTGTTGGGTGTTGTTAGCTAACCTCACCATCTGACATTTTGGCTTTAGAGAGAGGACAAGAAGTTTTGTAGACATTACACCACGGAGCCTTAACTATATTGTTATTATTTTATATTTCAACCTTTAAATAATAAAATAAATTAATTTTTACTTGGTAAGGTGGAGGTTGACTAGACAATATTTGTACTGCCTGCACTTTAACATCACTTGAATACATACATACTCAAGATACCTGCTATCCAAAGCCCTTCGACTTGAAGTCTTTTTAAAATTGTAAAATGGTTATTATTATTACTTTTAAACTTGGTTTAATAAGTGACTGAGATACTTAACAATTTGTGAATATATTCTCATGTGAATAATGAATTCTATAAAGCAATTAGAGGCCAGGTGCAGTGGCCTGTAATCCCAGAACTTTGGGAGGCCAGAGCAGAAGGATTGTTTGAGGCCAGGACTTTGACACCGGTTTGGACAACATAGTGAGACCCCCATATCTACCAAAAAAAATTAGGCAGGCATGGTGGTGCATACCTGTACTCTGAGTTACTTGGGAGGTTAAGACAGGAGGATCATTTGAACACGGGTTCGAGGTTACAGTGAGCTATGATTGCATCACTGCATTCCAGCCTAGACGACAGAGCAACAATAGCAACAAAATAACAACAAGACAACAACAATAACAAAAATAATGCCATTAGAAAAACCAGTCCATTCTCTAAAGTAGGTTTACAATTTTGCCTATCTTGCTTAAAGCATTAAATTTCATGCAAACACTTCATTCGTAAATTATACAAAGGGAAACTTTAGATTCACTTCAGTGGAATCGCCATGTTCCGATTGGAGCTCAAATTATCAAGGCTTTGTTTTCTGATGTAATACAAAGTACTGGGTTTAGATTTCAGGAAAATTTCTAAATTATTTGAACTAGAACATATGTTCATTATGTGAAACCTTACATTTTTAATCAAATCCGTACCTGTAATATATCTTCTTGAGCTTCACTAAGGGAACAAAACAATTGAAAATGTGCACAATGGTTTTAATTGGTCTGTATTTTAAAGAGGCATGTTATAGTCAGCTTTTTGAGCTTAACAAAGAGCATCATATGCAGTTACCATTCTTGGGATGAGTTGTGGATTATTCAGGGAACATTTTGAAAATTCAACCAGAACCCTCCTTTGCCCATCCCCAGTCTCTTTTTAGACAGTGTTCTCTCTGTCTCCTCTGTATACTTTCTGGATTAGTTTAGGGATTGTAAAGTAATTTGACTATCAGACTAAGCCAAACATAATTGGGAGAGAGAAGCTGCCAAAAAGCGATCAGATTCACTGCATTCCAAAAGCAAGCCTATTCCAAATGCTTGATGGACCATCCCCAGCACAGTCCACATGGCCGTTAGCTATATGTGACTGGAGTTCTAATTGGATGCTCCCGACCACCTCAGTACACAGACTTCAATTCACAAACCCTTCCAATAAGGAGAAAAGGAAGTTGAGCTCAATCATACCTGTTCTCATATATGCTTCACACATCAAACCACACAAAACTCACCAAGTAAAGAAACTGTCAGCTTTGGTCCGTGGGTCCTTTGGAGAGAGAGCCCGTCACATCCCAGGGTTGATCTGCCCCCAGTTTGCAGTCTGATGTGGTACTTTTCCTTGGAAGCCTTTTTGCTCCTGGCAGTTTCACTGTGGCCCTGCCCCCGGACACAGCTGAGGTTTACAAATAAGGACGGATGTCTCAATCTGAAGGTGTAGCAACTACTGAAGGGAGCTTTGAGGGTTTTTTGTCATTGTTTTTTGTGCTGTTTGTTGTTGTTGTTGTTGCTGCTGCTGTTTTAAAGAAAAGAGCCTTTATGGCCTAGAGGGGAAGGAGTTACCGAGAGAAAATACCAAGACTACTGCTGGTTCCCAAAACCACAAAACCCCAGGACTCAATGCAAAGCATTGCCTCAGTTTAGAATCTTTCTTGTTAGAAGGAAAAGCAGTTCTCACCTGTCTTATCTTCTGTTTCTGGACCAGCAGTGGCAATAGTAGCAAGTGAACGAGCAGTTCACTTCTTTCCCACCTGTTCAGTATGACAGCTCGTTTATTGCACAACTCACGTAGGGCAGAGGCATTGAGATGTGCATTTAACAGGGAGGAGCTACCAGCTCTCACCCCAGCAGAAGTGAAATGGTATCTACTTGTCAATAGGGTATTCCAATATGAGCCTCTTTAAAGGGAGTTTGAGTAGTTATAAGGAACCGGTAGAAAGACTGGGATTGGTTCCCTAAGCCTGATGCCCTCCTTTCCCTGCAGTTTCGGCTGGAATACACAGTAGTTTCCAGAGAGCTTGGGGCTTTTTTGAAGGTACTTGGTTGCCCAGTGATTTGACTCACAACACACAGGCCTTAGGGCAACAAAAGGGAAAGGCCAGAGTAGGCAGCATACCAGGATTCACAGCCTGACTGCCAGGTATACGCTTGGAGAGAGCCCAGTTTAGAGGGAGGGCTTGCTGGACTGGTCTCAGATCCTAGGTCTTAACAGTCTAGATTACATTAAAAGAAAATCTGCAGGTGGAAACTAAGGTCCAGGAGAGAGATGAATGAGTCCTCTGCCCTCCTCCCACCTGACACCCCTTTCCTAGGAAGATGTAGAAGCAGCCTGCAACTTGTTCCTTCTTGCCCGAAGGGCTTACAGGGCTGTGAGTGAGACTCAGTCAAAAAACAAGAGTTACCACAGAGAGAGAAAATGCAGCCCAACTGTCTGGTGGACTCCTTTATGGGAAATCTCCCCTTCCAGAATGGCAGCATCCCCTCCCTAAATGATGCTCTGTCAGGTCCTTTAACAATAAAATTTAAACTGCGTCCCTGCATCTGAAAAGAGGAGCCTCTTTTCCACATTCCTCCTTTCTACTCTCAAGTCTCCAGGTCAAATTACTGACACTCACTGTCCAGTGAAAACAACAGCAGGTTTTGTTTTCCATGTATGAGAGGAGGGTGTGTATATGTGGGGTGCCGTCATATATGTGACCAGCATCTTAAACTTACAGTAACTGAAGTTGTACGTATGCCAGAAGAAATTATATAATTATATGTTAATAATTCATGACATCACAGAAATATACACAATTAATAGTTCCTTTACACTTTGTACTTTGGTGACAATTACTGGAATAAATTAGGTAAACTCTGTATTAGCTTTAAGAAAGTTGCTGACAAGAATGTGCCACATAAACATAGTTTCTAATGAAATGATAAACAACAAATAAACCAAAAAGTAAATCTGTTAATGAAGTTTAAAGACTTGCACATAAAGAATCAATTCTCACAAATAGACAAATAAACAAAATTCTGCTCTCCAATATAAGAAGCTTCTTAAATCAACATGGGAGTGCAAATATCTCTTGGACAGGCTTATTTTATATCCTCTGGATATATATATCAAGAGGTGGGATTGCAGGATCATATGGTAGTTCTATTTTTAATTTTCTGAGGAACAACCATACTGTTTTCCATAATGGTTGAATCAATTTACATTTCCAGCAACAGTGTATGTGTTAGTCCATTCTCACACTGCTATAAAGACATACCAGAGACTGGGTAATTTATCAAGGAAAGATATTTGCTGACTCAGACTTCTGCATGCCTTGGGGGGCCTCAGGAAACTTACACTCATGGCAGAAGGCAAGAGAGAAGCAAAGGCATGTCTTACATGGTGGCAGGCAAGAAAGAGCAAATGAATGAAGGGAGAAAAGTCCCTTATAAAACCATCACATCTCGTGAGAACTCACTATCATGAGAACAGTATGGGGGAAACCACCCCCATCCCCACGATCCAATCACCTCCCACCAGATTCTGCCCTTGACACATGGGGATTATGGGGAGGATTACAATTTGAGATGAGATTTGGGTGGGGACACAGAGCTGAACCCTATCAGTGTACGAGGGTTCCCTTTTCCCTCCATTCTCTTTAATATTCATCTTCTGTCTTTCTGATGAAAGTCATTCCACAGTGTAGGGTGTCATCTCATTCTAGTTTGAGTTTTAATTTACATTTCCATGTTGATTAGTGATTTGAGCATTTTCTTCATAGCTCTGTTGGACATTTGTATGTCTTATTTTGAGAAATGTCTATTCAGATTCTTTGTCTTTTTTTAAATCAGATTTCTTTTTTACATTGGGTTGTTTGCTGTTGAGTGTTTCTTATATATTTTGGATACTTCTTGTCATATGGATAGTTTACAAATATGTTTTTCCCATTCCATAGATTATCTTTTCACTCTGTTGACTGTTGGCTGTGCAAAAGCTTTTTTGTTTGATGCCACCTCATTTATTTTTGCTTTTGTTGCCTCTGTTTTGTGTGATATACAAAAAGTCACTGCCTATACCAATTGTTCACAGTAAACCGGTAAAGGGAATCAACCTGGGCTCATCAATAGATGAATGGGTAAAGAAAATATGATGTGTGTGTGTGTGTGTGTTGTGTGTGTGTATGTGTAATGGAATTCTATTCAGCCCTGAAAAAGAAGGAAATCTTATAATTTGTGACAACATGCATGAGCTTGCAGGACATATACTAAGTGAAATAAGCCAGGCTCCAAAAGATAAGCACTGCATGATTTCACTTATATGTGGCATCTAAAAATGTCAAACTCCAAGAAGCATAGAGTAGCATGGTGGCTGTCAGTGGGTGAGAGTTGGGGCAGGAGAGTGGGGAGGTAATGGCCAAAGGGTACAAAAATTTAGTCAGACAGGATTAATAAGTTCAGGAGATCTACTATACTACAGTTAATAATAATACCTAATATACTTGAAAATGGCTAAGAGGCTAGATAGTAAATGTTCTCACAACACAGAATGATAAGTATATGAAGTGATGAATATGTTAGCTTGATTTCATGATTTCACAGTATATACATACATTTAAGCATTACATTATACACCATAAATGTATATAATTTTTATTTGTCAACTATATCTTAATTAAAATTTTTTTAAACTTTAAGTTCAGGGGTATATGTGCAGGTTTGTTATATAGGTAAACTCATGTCATGGGGGCTTGTTGTACAGATTATTTTGTCACCTGGGTTATTTCATCACCAGGATATCAGACCTAGTATTCATTAGTTATTTTTCCTTATCCTCTCTCTCCTCCCATTCTCTACCTTGCAGTAGGATGCAGTGCCTATTGCTCTCCTTTATGCCTCCATCTGTTTTCACCTTTTAGCCCTCACTTGTAAGTGAAAACATGCAGTATTTGGTTTTCTGTTCCTGTATTAGTTTGCTAATGATAATGACCTCCAGCTCCATCTATGTCCATGCAAAGAATATGATCTCATTATTTTTTATGGCTGCATGGTACTCCATGGAATCTACCATTGATGGGCATTTCAGTTGATTCCATGTCTTTCCTATTGTAAATAGTGTTGCAATGAACATTTGCCTGCATGTGTCTTTATGACAGAATTATTCCTTTAGGTATATACTCAGTAATGAGATTGCTGGGTTGAATAGCAGTTCTGATTTTAGGTCTTTAAGGAATTACCAAACTGTTTTGCACTAATGTGGAACTAATTTACACTCTCACCAGCAGTGTATAAGCATTTCTTTTTCTCCATAACCTCACCAGCATTTGTTATTTTTTTGACTTTTTACCAATAGCCATTCTGATTGGAATGAAATGGTATCTCATTGCGGTTTTGATTTGCATTTCTCTAATGATCAGTGATGTTGAGCTTTTCTTCATATGCTTGTTGGCTGCATATATGTCTTCTTATGAAAAATGTTCATGTTCTTTGCCTACTTTTTAATGTAGTTTGTTTTTTTCTTATAAATTTGCTTAAGTTTTTATATGGAAGCTGGATATTAGACCTTTGTCAGATGCATAGTTTGCAAATACTTTCTCTCATTTCTATAGGTTGTCTGTTTGCTCTGTTAATAGTTTCTATTGCTGTCCAGGAGCTTTTTAGTTTAACTAGATCCCATTTATAATTTTTGCTTTTGTTGTAATTGCTTTTGGCATCTGGATCATGAAATCTTTGCCCATTCCTATGCTCGTAATGGTATGCCTAGGCTGTCTTCCAGGGTTTTTATAGTCTTGAGTTTTACATTTTTATCTTTAATCCATCTTGAGTCAATTTTTGTATATGGTGTACAGAAGGTGTCTATTTTCAATCTTCTGCTTATGGCTAGCTAGTTATCCCAGCACCATTTATTGAATAGAGAGTCCTTTTCTCATTGCTAATTTTTGTCAGCTTTTTCAAAGATCAGCTAGTTGTAGATGTGTCGCTTTATTTCTGGGCTCTCTATTCTGTTCCATTGGTCTGTTTGTCTGTTTTTGTACCAGTGCCACACTGTTTTAGTTACTGTAGCCCTTTACTGTAGTTTAAAGTTGGGTAGCATGATGCCTCCAGCTATGGAGAAGAAGGAGTTCCTTCTCCTTAATTCTTCTTGCTTATGATATTTTTGGCTATTAGGGCTCTTTTTTGGTTCATATGAATTTTCGAAAGCATTTTTTATAGTTTTGTGAAGAATGTCATTAGTAGTTTGATAGGCACAGCACTGAATCTGTAAATTGCTTTGGACAGTATGGCCATCTTAGTGACATTTATTGTTCTTATTCATGAGCATGGAATGTTTTTTCATTTGTTTGTTTCATCTCTGATTTCTTTGAGCAGTGTTTTTATAGTTCTCCTTGCAGATATTTTATAGCTGTATTCATAGGTATTTTGTTCTTTTTGTGAATAGAATAGAGTTTCTAATTCGGCTCCCAGCTTGACTGTTGTTGGTGTATAGGAGTGCTAGTGATTTTTGTACATTGATTATTTTTATCCTGAGATTTTGCTGAAGTTGTTTATCAGCTTAAGGAGCTTTTGGGCTGAGACTATGAAGTTTTCTAGATATAGGGTTATTTTGTCTGCAAAAAGGGTAGTTTGATGGCTTCTCTTCCCATATAGATGCCCTTTATTTCTTTCTCTTGCCTGATTTCCCTGGCCAGAACTTCCAGTACTATAAATAGGAGTGGTGAGAGAGGGCATCTTTGTCTTATGCCAGGTTTCAAGGGGAATGTTTCCAGCTTTTTGCCTATTCAATATAATGTTGGCTGTGGTTGTCATAGATGGCTCATATTATTTTGCAATATGGTCCTTTGATACTTAGATTATTGGGAGGTTTTAAACATGATGGTGTGTTGAATTTTATTAAAAGTCTTTTTTGCATCTATTGAGATAATCATGTTTTTGTCTTTTGTTCAGTTTATCACACTTATTGTTTTGTGTAAGTTGAACCAACCTTGAACCCCAGGGATAAAGCCTACGTGACTGTGGTGAATAAACTTTTTGATGTGTTGCTGTATTTGGTTTGCCAGTATTTTGTGAGGATTTTTACATAGATGTTCATCAAGGATATTGGCCTGAAGTGATTTTTTGTTGTTGTTGTTGTTATGTTTCTGCTTATGGCTAGCTAGTTATCCCAGCACCATATATTGAATAGGGAGTCCTTTTACTATTGCTTATTTTTGTCAGCTTTGTTTGCTGGCCTCATAGACTGAGTAAGGGAAGAGTCCTTTCTTCTCATTTTTTTTTGAATAGCTTCAGTAGGAATGGTCCCAGCTTTTTTTGTACATTCAGTGGAATTTGGCTGTGGATCCATCTGGTCTTTTATTTTTGGTTAGTAGGCTATTTATTAAGGATTCAATTTCAGAGCTTGTTATTGGTCTGTTCAGGGATTCAATTTCTTCCTTCCTTCCAATTTCTTGGGACAGTGTATGTGTCCAATAATATATCCATTTTTCTAGCTTTTCTAGTTTGTGTGCATAGAGGTATTCATAATGTTCTCTGATAGTTATTTGTATTGCTGTGGGGTCCCCCAGTGGTAATATCTCCTTTGTTCTTTCTATTTGTGTTTATTTGGATCTTTTCTCTTTTATTGTTTGTTTAGTTAGTGGTCTATTTTATTAATTTTTTCAAGAAATCAATTCCTGGATTCACTGATTTTTTGAATGATTTTTTGCATCTCAGTCTCCTTTAGTTTAGCTCTGATGTTGGTTATTTCCTGTCTTCTGCTAGCTTTGGGTTCAGTTTGCTCTTGGTTCTCTAGTTCTTTAGTTATGATGTGAGATTGTTAACTTGAGATCTTTCTAACTTTTTGATGTATTTAGTGCTACAAATTTCCCCCTTAACACTACCTTAGCTGTATCCCAGAGATTCTGGTATGTTGTATCTTTATTCTCATTCATTTCACAGAACTTGTTGATTTCTGCCTTACTTTCATTATTTATACAAAAGTCATTCAGGAGCAGGTTACTCAATTTCCATGGAATTGTATGGTTTTGAGCAAATTTCTTATTTGTGATTTCTAATTGATTGCGTTGTGGTTTGAAAGAGCGGTTGTTATGATTTCAGTTTTTTTTTGCATTTGCTGAGGAGTGTTTTGTGTTTAATTATGTGGTCAAATTTTAGATTATGTGCCATAACATTATGAGAAGAATGTATATTCTGTTGTTTTTGGGTGGAGAGTTCTGTAGATATCTATCAAGTTCATTCGGTCCTGTGCTGTGTACATGTCCTAAATAGCTTTGTTAATTTTCTGCCTTGATAGTCTGTCTAATACTGTCTGTCTAATATCTTTGTTAATTTTCTGCCTTGATAATCTGTCTAATACTGTCAGTGGGGTGTTGAAGTCTCACACTATCATTGTGTGAGTCTAAGTCTCTTTGAAGGCCTCTAAGAACTTGCTTTATGAATCTGGGTTCTCCTGTGTTGGGTTCATATATATTTGAGATAGGTATTCTTGTTGAATTGAACCTTTTACCATTTTGTAATTATCTTCTTTGTCTTTTTTTGATCTTTGTTGGTTTAAAGTCTGTTTTGTCTGAAATTAGGATTACAATGCCTACTTTTTACTGTTTTCCATTTGCTTGGTAGATTTTTCCCCTGCTCATGGAACAGAAGTTCCACGAGGGCTTTGAAACTTCTGTATTTAGTACAATTCTTAGATCAGGCAATAAAGACCTTTATCCTGAGCCCTGTGTTTTAGAGGGCTCTGTCTGAGCCCTCCTCCATCTGCACCACTCTCCAAGGGGTGACTTATCTATAAGAAGGGACTCACCCAGAGCCTATACCATCCTTCTTTTCTAGATAATGCTCCAAGATCCCAGACCCTGAAATTTCAGACCCTTAAAGACTTGCGTCTGCTTCCAGCATCTGTAAGTATTTTCTCCCTTCATCCAGTCAACTGAGGTTGCTCAGTACCACTGGTGTGTTTGCCCCTAGGCCCAAGGTGGAGATCTAGGGCAGCTCTTTCTATGTATGTGTGGTATACAAATAGACAAATATTCAATATGTGTGCTGGAGTGTCCACAGGGGTTCACATGGACTCCTTCCCAGTGTATGATGAAACTTGGGATGTGATGAGAAGTAGAGAGAGCTAGGGCCTCAGTCTGCAGGTGAGGGGCCAGAGTTCTAGGGAATGGCTCTCTCTTCCCTGCCAAATTCTGGTGTGGAACAACAAGGAATCTGGGACTAAATTCAAACTTGGCCTTCCATGTAACTATGAAGGTATATTTTTAAAAGTTAAGGAGTTGAACATATTTTATTCAAAGGTTAGGTTGTTATAAGCAGTGCTGTGCTTGTAAATGCTTAACAAAAGGCTCTCTGAAGACAAACTAAAAGACAATTTGTAGTGTTCACCATTTACCATAGTCTGATGTTCCCACCATGGCCGATTTCAAGCTACCAATACAACATTAATAAATTTGAATTTGGGAAGAGAGGCCTATGGCCTGTAAGAAAGAGCTGGTTCCAGCACACCAGTGTTTATAATTTTAAATATTTAGACATCTGGTATAGGGACCTCAATTTTTATGCTCATCCTGGGTCCCCCAAATGTTAGTGATGGTCTCTAGTGCACAGAAAAGCACCAGCATGGAGTAGAGTCTCTTAAATACTTCTCACATAGAAGACTGTTAGTTGTGTGAATGTAGGCAAGCCATTCATCTATAAATTAATCTGTACTTTACAGAGTTCTTAACTAAATGAGACAGTTTTTATGAAAGCATCTACCATAGTTCTTGGCATTTTACATACAACCAAAAAATGTTGTTGAAAGAATAAGTACTAGACAGTCAGTAAATTTTAATTTCTTTTTTTTATTATCATATTTAGGGAAAATTCAAGTTTTCTAGTTTAAACTGTTCCTAGGCATTTGTAATTTTCTGCAGTTCTTTCTAGGTCATGTCAAATGCCCATTTTTAAAGGGATTTTTTTTCTTGGAGAACCCTTTGTGATAAGTATCTCATTTTCATAAAGTTCCCAAGGGAACAGTGATCACACAGTGTTACTCATTTTAGAAAGTTTGGTAAAATTCCATTTGGCTGCAGGTCTGTTATCTGAGCCTAGGGGAAGAAAGTCTGTGTTTTATACTCTGACTTTGTTCTCAGCTGCGTTTTGTATCCTGGGATAGTGGAGAGAAAAATGGCTTTGAATTAGTACTTGAGATTTAGTCATTCCATATATTGCCTTCAGTGAAGAATGTCTTGAGTTTCCAAGATGAACACATGAGAAATAAAGGCATGTACAAGATTCAGCAGTGGCATTCTCTCACTCATTTGCTTGGCTAATTGAATAAAGCTCAATGACGAGTGATAATTTATATTTGAAACAGTTGTCATCTGTGAACATATTCCATTGCTTGGTAATTTATACACAATATAAGCATTGCTCTTTTCTCAGTAATTTCTAATAGCAGATGTTTTAACTCTGGTGAGGACTTTTTCTTTCTCCTAAAATATTTCAGTGTTGTTACATGCCCTAAATGAGCCTTTTTCTCCCTCCTCAATATTTTCTCAGCAACTAGACTTTGCTTCTTTTCTTTTTTTACTTTTTAAAAACATTTTTTATTTCACAGTGCTACAAGTAGCTTTTTTTTAACCTACCAATTCCTAAGAAAAAGTCGCTTTTGCTGACTCCTGTTTCTCTAAGCTCCAATCCCTAAAAAAATTAGCAAAGTTTTTGTCTTAGAGTTTTCCTTTATACCGTCAAAAAGGAGTCCTTTTTCCAAAAGATCTCCCAAAAGGAAAGTCCTATGATCAAGTCCCAAATGTGTTAAAAATGCATCGAAACAGGCTGCTGAGTGAAAACATAGATTTGTCAATATTAACATCAACATAAAGTAAGTCAGAGCCTAGAGAAACAATCAGTAAATTTAGAAGTATATAGTAATTTGCAACTTGCAAGCACCCTAGACACTTTCTTACACACTAATCTTATTTTATAGTTGATGAACATGAGATAATTCTAAGCTAAAGTAAAACCAGATGTTACCAGAGGACACTCTAGAAGTTTTCGTCTTTATATTAGCTGTAGTAAGTTAGGTCATGGTATGTAAATAAACAACTGCAAAAGCATAGTGGCTTAAGACAAAAGAGAGGTATTTCTCACATATGTGACATGCTCATCATGAGTCATCAGGGGGCTCTGCTCCACGAGCTTGAGGATTAAAATTGATGAAGCCTCTTGTATTAGTCCATTTTGTGTTGCTATAGTGGAATACCTGAGGCTGGGTAATTTATAAAGAAAAGAGGTCTATTTTGGCTTATGGTTCTGCAGACTGTATAAGAAGCACAGTACCAGCACCTGCTTTTGGTGAAGGCCTCAGGAAGCTTTTACTCATGGCAGAAGGTGAACGGAGACTGGGCTTATCACATGGTGGGAGAGGAGAGGCAGGCTAGGGGAGGAATAGCAGCGGGTAGGGGGATTGGGGAGGGATAGCATTAGGAGAAATACCTAATGTAGATCATGGGGCAATGGATGCAGCAAACCACTACCATGGCACGTGTATACCTATGTAACAAACCTGCATGATCTGCACATGTACCCTAGAACTTAAAGCATAATAAATAAATTTTTCAAAAAAAGTTTGTATTTATAGGAAGCCCTAAAACAGACAATACTAATTTATGGTGAGAAAAAGCAAAAGAATGTTTGCCTGTAAGGGATGGGGAGGATAGAAGTAGGAATGAGGGAATTTTGGGGGGTAAATGAAAATGTTCTTTATCCTGACTGTAATGATACTTACACAGAAATATATATTTATCAATACTTATTAAATTGTACATACACTTAAGATCTGTGCACTTCAGTGTTTGCAATTCTAACTCAATAAAAATAGAATATAAAGAAAATCTCAGCCACAGTATTTGCAAATCTTGATTACTCTTACAGTCATTAACAATTTTCAAATGTGTTAACACATAGGCTTAGATAGTAAACATGGAATGCACTAAGGCATAATAAGACCTTAAAAATAGGATGTTTTGAAAATGCAATTGTGGAAAATGTAGAAAATTATCTAGAAAATTATCATGTAACTATGTGCCTGAAAAGTTTCTTCCATCGTATAGAACATGCTATCCGCCATTGCACTCCAGCCTGGGTAACAAGAGAGAAGAAACTCTGTCTCAAAAAAAAAAAAAAAAAAAAAAAGAACATGCTATCATGCTATCACCTGGCTGAGTTAGTAAGATTCAAGCCACTGCAGGATAAATGATATTAAGATATCTAGGGAATGGATTAGTTGAAATGTAAGACATACTTACAAACAAGAATTAGAGGAAGAAAGCTAATAACATCCCTCCCGTGCCAGCTCAAGGATTTGGCAGTACAGATGGGAGTATTAGTCTCTATAGCACATATCCAGTAACATTTGAGACCAACAAATTGTTTCCCTTGCCAAACCCATTTTTGCAACAAAATCTAATTTTCATGGTTTTTTTTTTCTTAGAAGAAAAGAATGGACTGCTCAGGCTAATATGAATATTTGACATTGGAAAGTTCGGGTTTTTACTATTACTCAACAAATGGCCTCTAGTTTTTATGCTTCAGTTTGGACATTGCAAGGCAGTCTCAGTAAGTGTTATCAGCCCTGGGAGATTGATATTTTCTCAGCTGCATGGCCAATATTTGATTGTAGTAAATTCATCCAAGAAATGCTACTGGTTCAGACCTTCTACTCACCAGCCAAGTGACCTTTTCTTGGCAAAATCTGACCTCTCTCACCATCTCTCACCTGCAACAGATAGTTCCTGCTTGCTTCTCCGTTGGTAATGTTATCCTCAAAGTGTAATGTGAGGAGTGCTAGTTCTCGTCTTCTTCTTTTTAAAAAATTTATTTTACTTTAAGTTGTGGGATACACGTGCAGAACATGCAGGTTTGTTACATAGGTATACATGTACCATGGTGGTTTGCAGCATCCATCAACCCATCATCTGCATTAGGTATTCTCCTAATGCTATCCTTCCCCTAACCCCCAACCCCTGAAGAAGCCCCACTGTGTGATGTTCCCCTCCCTGTATCCATGTATTCTCATTGTTCAACTCCCACTTATGAGTGAGAACATGCAATGTTTGGTTCTCTGTTCCTGTGTTAGTTTGCTTAGAATAATGTTTTCCAGTTTCATCCATGTCCCTGCAAAGGGCATGAATTCATCCTTTTTTATGGCTGCTTAGTATTCCATGGTGTATTTGTGCCACATTTTCTTTATCCAGTGTGTGACTGATAAGCATTTGGGTTGGTTCCAAGTTTTTGCTATTGTGAACAGTGCTCCAATAAACATATGTGTACATGTGTCTTTATTCTTAAAGAGATTTCTTCTCTGCCTAAACAAAGTACACCTGTGGTAGCCAGGCATAGAATCTCCTGGTTAAAATTTAGCCTCTTCCTGAGATCTTTTCAGATGCAAATATCCTTTGAGTGAAGGATGCTTTTGTAACTAATGTTTATTGAACATTTATTGCAGGTAGACATATCAGTCAATGTATTATGCTGTACTTTATTTAATATTCACAAACCCAATGATACTATTATTTCTACTTTACAGATGATGAAAGTGAAGCTTAGAGAAGTTAGGTAACTTGCCCAAGTTTACTAAGCTAATAATTTAAGAGGCTGGGATTCAAAGAAATTTGACTTTAAAACCTAAGCTCTTCATCATTACGTAAAAATGGAGAGACTAAATTGACTACAATAATCATTTACTCACTTACTCAATGAGCATGTGTAGTCCGCTATAAATTTCTCAAGATGTTTCTTAAGGAGCTTTTATTCTATTTAGGAACACAGACAATGAGTAAATTAATTGATTTTAGTGGTATAATAGGATGGAGAGAAATTTGATAAAAAGATATTAGTCATGTTGATCAGAGAAAGCTTTTTTTTTTTTTTTTTAATGCGGAAAATGCTCAAGCTGAGACTTGAATGATGTGGAGGTCAGCCTTTGGAAGAGGTGAAAAACATTCCAGGTAGGGAGAACAGCAGGGCTTGAGAGAGAATGAAAACATTCCATGCAGGGAAAGGGCAATGGAAACATGTTTGGGTCGAGGATCAGCTTGGTGCATCTGAGGAACAGGCAGGCCACTGTGGATGCACATGTGATAAAGGGGTGAATGGGAGGAGATGAAGTTGGAGAGACAGGGAGGTATCAAATCATGCAGGGGATAGTAGCACATGAAAAGAGGAGAGAATATCCACTCTTGGATTCAAGTAAAATGTGTAAGAGGGAAAGTTGAGGAGTCTCAAAAGACAGCAACTTGCAGCGGCACATGCCTGTAATCCCAACACTTTGGGAAGCTGAGGCAGGAAGATAGGTGGAGGCCAGCAGTTCAAGACCAGCCTGGGCAACAGAGTGAGACCCTCTCTCTATTAAAAAAACAAAACAAAACAAACAAGAAGACAGAAACTCTTTTTCTTTATACTTCTTTCCAAGGGTTATCCCTGCCCTTAGTTATTCTTAACTTTTACTCTCCAGAATACCCAGTGATGCATAACACAGATTTGGTTTTAGATATGCAAACCCTTGCATGCCTTCACACACCTGTTGACCACAAAGCAGGAGATTTTTCGTAGTGTTGAACAAAGTTATGTCAAGCATGTATTGTAAAAATAGCTTTATTAATGAATAATGATGTAAAGTAGAGTTCAGCCATTTCCAGCACCTCCAAAAGTTAGTGTTTAGAATTTCTACATTCAGAAAGATGTGTAACAGGCCGGGCATGGTGGCTCACACCTGTAATCGCAGCACTTTGGGAGGCTGAAATGGTGGATCACTTGAGGCCAAGAATTCGAGACCAGCCTAGACAACATGGTGAAACCCCATCTCTACTAAAAATACAAAAAAAATTTAGCCAGGCATAGTGTTGCATGCCTGTAATCCCAGTTACTAGGGAGGCTGAGGCAGGAGAATTGCTTGAACCTGGGAGGCGGAGGTTGCAGTGCAGTGAGCTGAAATTGCACCACTGCACCACTCTAGCCTGGGTGACAGAGCGAGACTGTCTCAAAAGAAAAAAAAAAGAAAAAGAAAGGAAAAAAAGAAAAAGATGTGTAACAAATTGATGGTGAAGTTAACTCAACATTCTGGAAATGGGACAGAATAAATGTTACCTAGGAATTTCATGGCATAAACTGATGCTTTCTTATGATTATCAAATGGTGTCCAAATCAACACTGTAACATTGGTCTGAATCTTACAGATTCACCTTGAAATTAATTGATGTCTTCTGAGTCTCAAAGCAAAGGTTCAAGTGGTCCAGAAGGTGAAACACGTCTCTCATTCTTTGAGGAATTTCTAGAAAACCTAGTGAGACCCAAGGAAACTTTCCTTGCTATCTTCTTATCTCCTATACGAATCTTTTCTGTATGTAAACAATCAAGTTTCTTCTATAAAGTAACAGATAATTCTGTTGGCTGATTTGTTGTTTAGAAAATGAAGTGCTCTCCAGGCTTTCTTCTACTTATGAGGTATTTGCTGAATACCTCAATCAAAGAGTTCAACATACGACTGGGCAAATAGATTTAAGATTTGACAATATGCTATAGAAGATGAATTTAGCATGTGACTGGAAGAAAATATATGCGACACTGAAATCTCTTTAACAACATGGTCCAATGCATGCAATTCTGTGGGCAAACTTGTATATATTTGGGAGAGTATATTAATGTCTTTTGCTTACTTGAAACCATATTCTAAATCTCACATTTCTTCCATATCCAGATGTATTTACAATACTTTTTATTTGTTCTTAGTTGTAAAGGCTTTTATAACATTCCTTTTTTTTTTTTTTTTAATGATCATTTTTCAATCAGCTGCCCAGGCTCTGATTGCACTGTTGGCACAGAGACAGCAACTCCTGACTCTCTTCACTGTGTGATTTGAACAGTGGGAGAAGAGAGTTAGCACACTCTATATAAAGCATCTTAAAAACAATAATTTGTGGGTTCATCATTTGGCTAGCCAAATCTCAATTCCTTAAAATACTATTTATTTTTTCCTACTTGAAAATATGTCACGTTGAGTATCAAAAGCCACTAAAAAATGCTTCATCCAGACATGTGTACTTGATTTGCAAATGTGGAAGTGATTTTTAAATTTTGAGATGCTTTTAGGTAGATAAGCTGAAGATATGAAAACATCTCAATGGAAAAGTTGTTTTGCTCTCCTAATAAATTACTTAAAAGGCTGGCCCATTAATGGCTTTAAAAAATGGTAAACACAGATCTCTGAGACTTAACGCCTTCTGAAATACAAATGGAAATCTGGAACTCATTTGTTTTATAGTACATTAACGTTGCTTGGTTACCTCCCTGAGCTCCGTCACAAATACATGCCGCGTGAGGTTTTCTTTTTATTTAATCTCTCTTTAATTTGTAAGATGATTATTATTAGCTGCCTTATCAGTAAATGATGTTGATAACTTTTTTAAATTTATAACTTACCATATTTGATATTGCTAAGTTAAATAACAGTAGTGGTAAATGCCAAGTACGCGTGAATTGTGACACCTCATATGGATAGCAATTTATTTATCTTAGTGAGGCTGGAAATAAGAGAAATTATTGAATGGAGATTATGGCTACATAATTCCAGATAATGAAGATCTTTGTAATGTATTTAAAGAAATATTTCTATTTCTATTTCTATTTCTATATTCTATTTCTATTTCTATTCTATTTCTATAGAAATATTTCTATTTCTTTTGTTACAGAGTATTACATAATTACAAAATTTTAAACAATACAGAAGTATATAAAGTACACAATTAAAGTTTTCTCCTTAATACTCTGTCCCCAAACTAATTTATCAGGGATAATTATGATAACAATGTGGGGACCTATCTTTTCAGATTTTTATTGTGTGCGTAGACTTACATAAAAGTATTTCTACATACAAACACATATATACATTGGTACAAGATGCATGTATAAATTTGTGTGTGTAATAAAAAATGAGATCATGATACATACAGTTTTATGCTTGTTATTTTGCTTACATGGTAGAAACCTTTTCATGTGTGCACATAGTAATACCTCACCATTTTAAACTTCTGATATTAAAACAATGAGATTCTATTTTTTAGTTGTCAGTTTGGTAAAATTTTAAAACGTTGTTAAGGCTGGACTCAGAACGGCATGGCAAAACAGGTTCTCTTATATCCAGTAGGTGGGAATGTAAATAGTGCTGACATAAAATGTTATAATATTTTTTCCAAGGAATTTAGACAATTTATTAGTCATGGTTCTTTAGAGAAACAGAGCCAATAAAATATACAGATATGCATATGGAGATTTATTATGGAAATTGCATCACGCAATCATGGAGGCTGAGACGTCCATAATATGCAATATGCAACCTGGAGAACCAGGAAAGCTAGTGGTATAATTCAGTCTAACTTTGAAACCCTAAGAACCACGGGAGTCAATGACATTCTCCCAGTCTCAGGCCGAACAGCTGAGGACTGGAGTGGCAGGGAGTGAGGGGTGGGTGTTGGTGTAAGTCTGAGCGTGAAGGCCCAAGAACCAGGAAATCTGATGTCTAAGAACAGCAGAAGAAGACTGTCTCAACTCAAGTAAGGAGAGACAGAGGGGGAGAAAAAGAGAGAATCTGCCTTTCCTTTGCCTTTTTGTTCTATTTGAGCTCACAATGGACTAGATGATTTCCACCCTCATTGCTGAAGGTGGATCTTCTTTATTCAGTCTACTGGTTCAAAAATGTTGATTTCTCCTAGAAACACACTTAGAAACACACCTAGAAATAATGTTTCACCAGCCATCTAAACATCCTTAGCCCAGGTAAATTGACACATAAAATTAACCATCTGTGAGGACTTTGGCTCAGAAGTTGCTCTTCTAGTTTTCTGGTTATAGAAATAATTTTTCACATGCATAATCATATATGCAAAATGATGTTTATTGCAGCACCTTATGAATTAAAAAAACTTGAAAAGGTAAACAACCTAATGCTTATCAGTATGAGAAAATGGCTGAACTAACAGATCTATCTATATATTTCTCACAAGTACATGAGTTGGCTGGGCTCCAGCTTTTCTTAAGTGGGCTTGGTGCAGTGTGTGAGTTGGATTTATGTCTGCTACACAAGCCTCCCATTCTCCTTGAATCAGTGATGACCTGAAGCATGTTCTTCTCATGGCAAAAGGCAGGGGTGCCAGAGGGTCAGCCAGTCCACACAGTGCTTTTTAAGTCCTTGCTTACATGGGACCTGCCAATATCCTATAGGTCAAACAAGACACATGACCAAGCCCAACATAAATGGGCAGGGAAGTCAATTCCTCTCTTTGGAGGAGGTCAAGGGGAAAGGAATGACTATTTCAAATAATCTAATGACATCTAAATACCAACATCTAGTCATCTAAAACATCTTTGATCTCACAGGTTTCCAGTAAATTTCAGGTACAAAGTCCAATCCAGTGTAGTTGAATTGAAAGCTTTGATGTCATATTCAACTTATTGCTCACGTCTCATCCTTCTGTGTCTAACTTTAGGTGGCCCAGCGCTGGGGCCCCTGCAAAGATCTATTCTTTCTTTTCATTTATTTGATCTTTCTAGAATTGAAGAAGATAGACTAGGACAAGAACCTCTACTTCAGTGGGTCATGGCAATTGTACATGTCTTTTGGAATCTCTGAGTCTGTGCCTAAGATGGACTGCTGATGCCCTTGTATTGCAAACATGTACATACTGGCTCTATTGTGAGAGGAAAGAGGGTCCTTCAAGTTTTCTTACTGCCTAGTTTTCTACTGTGAGATTCTTCTTGGCTCAACTTCTTGAACCCCTTCATCTTGTGCTCCTGGAAGTCCCCCCATGGACTCCTTATGCTCTTGATATCATACTGGGTGCCCAGCCCTTTTGGATCTGTTATCAGCAAGATATTTCCCATTTAAATGTCTATTGCAATGTTCACTTAACTTTGAACATTTTGCACACCTTTGCTAAGCTTCACTGCTGCTGCTCCCACTTTCACATTGCCATCTCTTTCCAAATCCTTTACCCCCTTCTTAAATAGGCATAAAAGGGAGATTTGCATGCATGCTACCCAAACACGGGTCTAACCAGTGAATAAGATAACAATTCCACATGGGTGTGGGCACCTCAGGCTCTAAAAGTGGTTCTCTGAGTGCCCTTCTCACTTGGTTTGGGATGAAGTTAGGTGACATCTTTCTCTCTTCCACAGGAAGCAAGGGTTGAGAAGGAGGTACAGCACTCAACTCCAGGCCAAAGACTCCTTCTCCCACACACCTTTGTCTCTCTAACTTTCTCTTTATTTAGACTGGAGGTTGTAGAGGAAGAGAGAGGAAGATGATTCAAGTAGCTGAGACATGATCAGAGTTGGAAGAGCCAGTTCCACTGCTTCTAAATAAGGTTTGGGGAGACTCTGGCCCGTCTTTATATTCTGCTGTTTTTAAAATGTGGGGGTATTTAACACCTCTTTGTCATCAGCATTGGGTTGCAGTAGTCAATTCTAAGGAGATGGGAAAAGTCTTAGCTCAGTTTCATATTACTTAGTGTATAGAAGTCTGGGGTTTCCAGTCAAGAGAAGCCATGCCACGAGAGAAATTCTTATCTCTGCATGATATAATTTGAGTACTCTGGAGAGGTCCCATTCTGGTTTAAAAATGCACACTCTTAAAATTTCAAAACAGATAGGAGTGTAGAATAAGCAATGTTTCTAGAAGGACTAAATTAAGAAAACATCTTAATCTCTTCTAGCTGTCTGGCACTGTGTGCCCTAGTGGGTCAGAAATGAGTGGGGAATTGGAACCATTCTGAGATGCAAGAATGTCACTTAATCTCACCATTTATAATACCAGCTGTGGCCTCCCTAGTGGAAATGCTCTAACCAAAAAAAAGAAACGTCATTCTTTCTTGATACAATATCGTAAATAACATTATTGATTCTGAGCTAGAGTTCTGGCTGCGAATCATGATGGGGAAGAATGAGGGTGCTGGAATTGGAGAGATCTGAACTGTAATCCTGATTCTGCTACTTTCTAGCTGAGGCAGTTTAAGCCCTCTAAGTTCAACATCTTTTTTCTAAAACTGAGAATCATAACTTCCTCAAAACATCATTGTTGTTAAATGATATAATGTATATAAAGGTCTTAGCACACAGTAACTGCTAATAAAGGGTTACTATTATTATTTTTAAAAATTGAAAGAGATAACTGATTAGGTCAGCATGACATATGCTTGGGTAAGGAATATTTGCCATAGTCCCTTAAAAACTTAACCATTCTGTATGCAGAAGCTTTTGATTGTTTTTGAATAATCCTGTGTTTTCACAAATCCTAGTTTTGAAGAATGTGGTCATCATATTGATTATTCCTGAATGTTTTGAACTACAGTGACTATCTGGCCAAAATCAAATGTGATTCAGGAAAGGTGATATTGGACAGCAACCAAAATACACTAATTTTTAATGTTATGATTGTTTTTATGTTTCATTATTTCCCTGTATTCATTCCAAAGCACACACATACTCACTACATCAATATATCCCCTTCTCTCCTTCATAGTTACTAATTGTAGGATGGCCAGTTCTTTTTATAATGCAGTTGTTTAGTGGGCATCCATGGATTTCAGCATAATGAGGAAATACCTCATGCAACTTTGTTTGAGATGTGTTTTTTTATATGCTAGCAAAAGCAGTACATTAGTCCACAGAGCACATGTACTCCAGCATCACAGAACTTGTTGCCCATCGCCTGGCAATATCATGTGATATTTCAATGTCATTTTTGACCGTCGCCATTTATCTTCATAAGAAGGATACCGTTACATTGGAAAGAGCTTGATATTTGGAGCCTGTGGCGGAATTACCAGCTGTACACTTAAATTCACTCTTTCCGCATTTCTGTGAGCCACTCTCCCAGGTAAGTGCACTCATGTACACTACTAAGTTCACTCTAATAACATGAGAGCAGCCAGGTGTCGTGGCTCATGCCTGTAATTCCAGCACTTGAGGAGGCTGAGGTGGGAAGATTGCTTGAGCCCAGGAATTTGGGACCAGCCTGGGCAATATAGTGAGACCCCCAGTCGCTACAAAAAAAAGTGAAAAAATTAGCCAAGCATAGTGGCACATGCCTGTGGTCCCAGCTAACTGGGGGCTGAGGTAGGAGGACCCTGGAGGTCAAGGCTTCAGTGAGCCATGATTGTGCTGCTGCATTCTAGTCTGGGTGACAGAGTGAGAGCCTCTCTCAAAAAAAAAAAAAAAAAAAAAAATGAGGGTAGGAATAATGAGTATCATTCCAAACCTGGCCTGTAGAAGTCATCACAGTGTACACTTTCATACTCTTTCCTACAAATGATGAGAATCCGGACAGCTGTAGAGCCATAAAATAAGAGTTTCAGTCTTTACATGACTACATAGAGGAGAAGCACTCTGCTGACTCAAATAATGCTCTTTGGACCCTCAGATGAATAAGAAATAAATATCCACTGTGTTAAGCCACAGAACGCTTAGGGCTTATTTGTTCCTGTAACTCGGCTTAATAGTAGTACATAATCAGACAGATTTAGGTCCAAATAGGATGTTTAATTCTTCTTAGATACTTAGTGCTGACGGATTCTCTTAGCTTCTCTGAGCCTGCTGTTTTACATGAAATATAGATATGATAATAGGTACATGTTCTGTGTTCTTTTATATCATGGCCAGTCAGATGTGTCCTGAGGGAAGCCTCAGGAAAACAGAATTTACAATACTCACAGGTCCTCAAAACAGGAAGTACGGAATGCCACAGAGGGTCACGTGGGTCAGGAGGTGGGAAGGGCAGAGGCAGGGTGGAGCCAAGGCAATGGCTTTTATTAGGGTTTCTATGGGAAAGGCTAGGCAGGAGAGGGTATATAGCTTAGGATGGGCCAATTTGCATACATTCAGCAGGCTTTAAACTATAGAGGTGGTCCCTAGTTGCCTTGCCCCTGGCTCTAGGATGATGAAAGCAGGGGAATATTGCCTCCTGGGGTGTATGGGCCAGATAGAGGATGGGCAAGGTAGAGGCTCTGGATTGATTAGTTTGCACATAAAAGGCATGCTCCTGGCTGAGCCCCTTGCTCTCTAAGAATTCACTAGCTCAGGAGAGGCAAACTCTCCCCAACCAAAAAATTTTTTTAAGATGTGGAAACATTATAATAAACAAAATTTAAAAACGTATATAAACAATACACTACATCACAGATTACTATTGGGATTTATGTTAACTCAGGTGCTTCCTATACCTTATCTTAAATCCCAATATTTTGATATTTTTCTTTTTGTTTTTGACTCAGGAGTAGAGGATTGGATTAATCATTGGCTCTAGTCATTATATACTCTCATCACTGGCTCATAAATAGTCTTGCTTTGTTGTCTATATGTTTACAGTTACTTATTTTCAACAGTACAGAAACATTTGAAGACCCATCACCCAATGTAAGAAATAGAATATTGCTTGAAAGTCCCCTCTGCTCACTCTATTACAGGGTAGGTAACAGTTATCTTGCATAGACAGATGTCAGACTATGTCTTAAGTCTTTTAAATAAAGCTGGTTTCCATGGAGTTTTGTAGGAGGCCAGCTCCTTTTCTCAGCGATCAGTCAGCAGTGGTTGGTCTTGGAAAGTTTGTCTTTACCTCTCAATACTGTTCATCCACCTTCTCTCCAACACTTGATATTGTTAAACATTGTTATATCATTGTGGCCAATTAAATAAGTCTAAAAGAATATCATGTTGTAATTAGTGTTTTCTAGATATCTGTTGAAACTGAATATTTTCTTGTATGTGTATTGACCATATGTATGTCCTTTACCTTGAGGTGCTTGTCATGTCTTTTAACCATTTTTGTTATGTTTTTATCCTGATGATTTCCAAGAGTTTTTTTTTTTACATATTCTTATTGTTAATCTTTTATTAGTTATGCACATTGAAATATCTTCTTCCAGTTCATAACATGTATTTTCACTTTCTTTAATGTGCTTCTGATTAGCAAGTGGACTTAATTTTAATATAGTGTCACCAAATTTTTCTCTTCATTGGTACATTTTGCACGTTAAGAAATCCTTTTTTACCTTAAGATCAGAAAAACGTTCACCTATATTTTCCACTAATATTTTTTCTCTTGACACTTAGGTCTTTAATTCATCTCGAATTTATTTTTGTGGGGCAGGAAGAAATCCAATTTTTAAAAAATATAGATAACTAACTTGTGATGACCTTTTTATTTCATCATTCATGGTTTCTGAGATTTGAATTTAGTATTTTACTAAGATTAAAATCATGCATGGTATAGCATAAGCCACATCACTTTTTTCCTTAGACAGATTCTTCATATCATTACTGCTTTAGTCTGAATATTTGTGTGCCCCCCAAAATTAATGTTTAAATCTAATCACCAATGTGATGGTTTTAGGAGGTAGGGTCTTTGAGGGGATATTAGGTCATGAGGTTGGAGCCCTCATGAATGAGATTAGTATCCTAATAAAAAAGGCCCCAGAGGGCTCCCTTGGCCCTTCTGCCATATGAGGACACAGCAAGAAGATAGCATCTATGAACCAGGGAGTGGGCCCTCACCAGATGCCTCATCAAGGCCTCACCAGATGCCTCATCAAGGCATCTGCTGGTGCCTTGATTTTTGGAAATCCTGGACTCTAGAATTGTGAGAAATAAATTTCTTTCACTCATAAGAGACCTGCTCTATTGTATTCTGTTAGAGCAGCCAAAACAAACTAAGACAATTGCTCTAAGGTGAGAATGGTTATCTCCTTACTAATACTATTTTACATATTTAATTATTTATCCCTCTGTGTGTCTGAACAGGATGGATTGTATCTGTACTTTGTTTCTTATATTCTTGTTAGTGTCAAAACTCTTTGTTTTGTTTTGCTTTAACTCTCTTAAAAAAAGGAAGAAGAAAATAGTCAAAAACAAAAACATAGATGTTGGTGTGGATATGAGATGTAAGTTAGTATAACTGCTGTGGGAAACAGTATATAGATTTTACAAAGTAGATAGACGCATTATTCAGTCCAGCAATTCTCCTACTGGGTATCTACCATAAGAAAAAGAAGTCAATATATTAAAAAGACACCTGCACACACACAAAAAATTCTCTTAGGATGATTTTCTTGGACTGGGTCATATACCATTGCCCTTAAAGCCTCCCTTCATAATCATAATCAGTGACTGAAGGTGGAACTTGTGTTCCTTGAGTGTCTCATCTCCTTCAGTAGACATTTTAACTTTGAAGAAATTGATAGGTTTGAGTCTTCTGCAAAGTTGGGGAAGGACATAACAGGTCAAGAGTAAGAAGGCTGCTGAGATGGTATGATCTGGGTGGCAGATGTGTACCCAATAGAAGCACGGTTTGGTGTTCAGTGAGTTCTGTGGCCTCATTGATGAAACCTAGATTTGCTGTGGCTAGCAGTAACTAGTGGTTTTCAGAGACGTTTCTTCCCAGGGATAGGTTCATTCTCAAGAACAAGTATAAATACTCCTTGACAAAGTTAGCATACAGTCTTGTTTTGGTACACTTTTGAGTCGTAAATACTGACCATTTTTTAAAAATCAAAGTTTATTCTTATCTTTTTGAAAATGCGTCTTATTGAACAGAGAAAGAGTTTCCCAAAAAGGCAACAGCAATTTTTCATTTTGTATTCAAAAACTTCTGCACAATTGCAAAACAGAATTGATCTGATGCTGGAGAGAGGAGGTATTATAGAAACCAAGTAACATAGTGAGAAAATAGATTTTTTTTTTCTGAGCTTCAGAAGGAAAAAACTTAATTCATATTATTATCTGCAATTTTCATTCTGCATGCGTTCGTTCGTCCATCTGAATCTGCAAACCAGTGTTGCTGTTGATTCAGAGTCTGTGGTTAAACCAGAGGCCTGAGCTAACACTGTAGCATGTTATAGCCACTTCTTGATGACACACCACTTACAAACATAGGCAGTTGCTTTTGAATATTTCACTTGCCAGAACTCCTAGTAGCAGAGTGTGACACGTAATTTGCCTAAGAAGTGTTTAAATGAGTTGCTGAAATCTTATCTGTCAAGTTTCCAAAATCTAATCTTGTGAGCCCAATTTTCTGAATGGTGGTGAAATATTCTAGTATTACAGTTGCTATGGGCTAGAGTAAGTTCTGTTCAATTCATTTAAATTAAACTCAACTCTGCTATAGTTGCTGAATATCCAACACAGAATTGTTTAATTATGCATACTTTATTGAGCATCCGTTATGTATGAGGCTACTGTGCTGGGGGAAATGATGAAAAGCCATTTTTGCTGCTTTCAATCTACTTGAGGAGACAAGAAAACCCTTGAGCAAGCAATAAAAACATCTCTCACTAGTTTAAGCAAACAGATTTAATGGCAGGATTTCAGGGGCTCACAGAATCAAAAGGCAGTACAAAGACCAGGTTTAGGAATGAGAGGAATGAAAAACGAATCTGTCTATCTGTTGATTTATCTATCTATCTATTTCTTTCTTTCTTTCTTTTTCTTTCTTCTTTCTCTTTCTCTCTCTCTCTTTCTCTCCTTCTCTCCTTCTTTCTTCTCTTTTATCATCTGTGTATCTATATTACACACACACACACACACACACACACAAACACACGCACACCCACCCAAGCTGGAGGCCTAAAATGCAGGAAACTGGGACCATTCAGTAAATATTTCCAGCAGGAATCCACATTCTGTATGCTGGTAATGTTGCTGCTATTGCTACTTAATCTTCTTCTGTCATAAGAATGACTGCCACTCAAAGTCCCAGAAGAATCTAATGTCTAGTCACATGCCTGTCCTGGCAGAGCCAGAATCTGGTCTCCTAGCCTTCCAAGGTTAGACATGGGCATTCACAAGCCAGGAACTACCCTTCCACCAAGGTCAAACACAATGGGAGAAGGTAATTCTCCAAAAGGAAATAAGAGTACTTTTGAAGACAGAAAGGATTCTTGGCATTGCCTACTTTAGGCAAGATAAATGTCATGCAGAACAGACATGCAAGAGAATGAAGACCAAGAAGGAGCTATAGCATTTGGAGGTGAATTAGAAGGTCATTGTTGTTGGTGATAGAAGTGTGATGAAGTAAGATGACCACATGAGAGTTAAACTGTAAACTAAATACTTTGGGTTTAGTAAGCCAGAAATGAGCAAATTTACATAAAAGAGACTGAATGTCCTCCAGGCCAGTAAGACTGAACTGGAACCTGATTGAAGGCATTACCTTATCTAGAGAAAGAATGTATCCTCCATAAGAGATGCTGGCCAGCAAAGGAGAAGCAGAGAGACACAAGCCAGAGAAGAGAGTGCCCTGATAAGATGATGTAAACAGTCATTTTTCTCAGGGAGACGCATCCTTATCATGGAAGCAGACTCTCCGATGTCATTAAACATTCCAATCACCCGTGCTAACTACAAGAGAGCCAATTCTTTATCCACCAAGCTACCTTCTGATAAACTGATTTTCATGTAGCTTTTCTGTAGGAAGTGTGTAACAGAAAAAGATAGTTTAGCAGTTCTATTTCCTTTTTCTAACACATACCCTGGTTTATAAATCCAAATCAGTACGAGTCATCATCCCGAATATAATCAACTCTGTAAAACTGCTAAGGCTGTTTCTCTGCAGCTGCCAGGCTGAGGGTCACAGCCTACACTTATTGAGTTCACAGAAGTAAATGGCCTCTTGGCAGCCAGCTAGCTGACCTTCCCTGGCAACAAAACTACTGTGTTGCTTGCTTTGTGTCAAATGACTTCAGTAAGTAACTTTTGAGAAAAGGGTCCGAGTGAAAAGATGGTCGGATGAAAGCACACTACAGAGGGTTAAAGCATGAAAGAGTCTCAGTAATACTACTCCTTTATACTTATGTTGTGTCTTGCAATTTTCAGAACACTTCCACTTAAATTATCTCATTTGACTATTTTGTCAGGGAAGCAAGGATTTCAGAACCCACTTGACAAGTGGAAATGCTGGCATTTAGAGATTATGTGATTTACAGGTGAGAAGTGGCAGAGAGAGAGAGAACTCTTTCTCCCATAAGTCTGGGGTTTTCCAATTGGTCTGTACTTCCTAGAGTTTCTTAGGCATTGTGCTGATCACCATGGGACTGCGAAAGGTTAGTGAAGCACTCTTCTGGGCCTTAAAGAAAAGGCAGTGCTACAAAGCTGCACACTTAGATTGTTTATCTAGTTGTTTTTAAGCTTTAAGAGGGATCAATTCAGTCATTCACTAACTCAATCTAAGCATTAGAATTATAATGGGGAATAGGCAGATATGTGTTTTTCCCTCATCAATCTTTCAGATTTGGAACATCTGGGACGTCCACTTTCTGGTTTGCTTCAAAGCCCAGAGGCTGGGGAATTCCACGTTGTTGAATATATAATGTGCCAAGCATAATTCCAGGGACTTTATATGCCTTATGTCACAAAATCATCTCAACTACTTTATAGGGGAACTTTGCCAAATCAAAATCTTTTGAGGGGACACTCGGCTGACTTCTAATTTACTTTCTATGTATCTTTTTCCCTAATAAACTCCATGAAAACAAGTGCTCTCTGTCTTGCCCTCTGCTACAGTTTCAGAACCTAGCAAAGAATGTTCCATAAATATTTCTTAAATTAGGTAGAAAGAACCTATCTTTAAAGATAAATTATTAAATAAGGTTTTCAATATTTGGCATGTTGAATCAAAGATTCACACAAAGGTCTGAATTAATCCAGAGTCTGTGTTTCCTTGTTGACTTGAATTTTGTTATCTCTTCGTATACTGACTGGTAGTATTTTGTGTTAAAACTCATCTCAGAGTTTTATAACCATGAATTTTCATTTCTTTCATGCTAACAATTTATCTGTCTTTCTATTAAGAGAGCCAGAACTAAGCTTTAATCAAATACCAAATTTAAAAACAGATATGACAGTGTCAACAAATGCTAGGAAAGGATGAGGAAAGCAAATACTTTGTTCTCATATTACCTCATTCTCTTCTTATGATCTTGAAAGGCATTGCTAATGGATCATAGAACTCTTTCTTGTGGGATCCTAATATGTCCTCAAAAACTTGCTTGATACAGTAATCCAAGTAGTCCTTTGCCAATGAAAGTTGTCATGTATGTTAATCACCGTGGGCATCAGCCCCAGGGAAGCCTTTAGGGAGGTGGAAAAAACTAGGCTTAAAAAGATGTGTAGGATGGGCCAGGTATGGTGGCTCATGCCTGTAATCCCAGCACTTTGGGAGACTGAGGTGGGCAAATCACGAGGTTAGGAGTTCAAGACCAGTCTGGCCAATATGCTGAAACCCCATCTCTACTAATAATACAAAAATTAGCTGGGCGTGGTGGTGCGCACTTGTAGTCCCAGCTACTCAGGAGGCTAAGGCAGGAGAATTGCTTGAACCTGGGAGGCAGAGGTTGCAGTGAGTCAAAATTGCACCACTACACTCCAGCCTGGGTGACAGAGTAAGACTCTGTCTTAAAAAAGAAAAGATATGTAGGATTTAGAAGTGCAGAAAGTATGAATCCAGGGTTTTACGGCTTTTATTTTTCCTTTAGATGAATTTATACAAGGAGTCGCCTCTTTGCAGATACATTTTTTAAAAGTAACAAAACCTATCACTCCCTTTCTGAGTGCATGTATCCTCTTGAGGTACATGATTTTGTGAGTATACAACTACTTGTGTGTGAAGAAGGAGCTCCTCTCTCCAGGAAGGTACAGCCCTGGTCTAGGGAATGTGGCTTGATTTAATGCTTTGATGAATTACACAAACTCCCAGGCATATAAGACACATTCGAGAGGGTATCTGAACATGAACAATAGCAAGGAGGCATAAATGAAGGTTATTCTCTAGTTCTTCATTTTTACCTCTAGAATTCATTTTTCTTATAAGTAGTGATCTTTCAGGTTGAAGGTATGTACCTACAATACTTTAATTTAGGACTGGTTGATTCTACTCTATGAACAACTGGGTTTACAATGATAACTAGTAAGCATCCAACAATGATTATGTTTCCTCCATGTCAAAACCACCAAGTAAAAAATGAAAGCACCAGGCAACCAGATGTTTTGTCTACATCATGCCAAACTATTAGTTAGACTAAAGCAACTCCACTCATCCCCTTTAATTGTCTTGCCAAAGTGCAGAAGAAGTCACAATCAATGGGAAAACCAGAAATCCAGACTTGTGGTATGTTGAATTCCAGAAGATAAAATTAACCTGTTGATTGATGCTTTCACTTTTCAATTAGATGCTGGGGCACCATAACCACAATTCAATATACAACGTGAATTTGTATCAGGCTGCCTGGAACTCGCTGGTATCTCTAAGTTCCTATATATTAGACATAACTTTGCAAAATGAATTATTCTAAAATCTATTTTCTTCATGCCTTGAATCCTATAATATACCCGTTACTTTGGAAAAGAAGTCTTAGCCTGATATCCAAGATCCTCAAGCTAACTGCCACCTGTTTGTCCCACGACTCCCTTATGTTTTATGTATTATAGCCCAGTATTTTTCCACCTGGACATTGTTGACATTTTGGACTGGATAACTCTTTGTCATGGAGGGTTGTTGTATGCACTGCAGAATGCTTAGCAGCATGCCAGCATGCCAGCCCTCTCCCCTTTTCCTTCCATGTCATTCTCTTTTCCTAGTGCACGTGGTTCTTCTTGGATAAACTTTTTGTCAGGAAGAGAAGTGGATAATGTGTTTGTCCAGTTTCTTTCCTTTCTGCCAAGAGCCAGGAGCGAAATAGAAAGAGAAGGGGAGGCCAAACAGGCAATGGGGAAAGGAATAAGTGTGGACTTATTTTAATTATTGGACCCCTTCATGTTACTAGGACAAAGATTGCTTGCTATATATATATTACTTTATATCTAGTGAAATAGTTTAACATATATGCCAGACCATATACAAGCTGGACTCTCTCATTTGTTCCTTCTTAAAGTCCTATGAAATAAGGAATATTTTCTCCATTTTACAGAGGAGGAAACTGAGACACACAGAGTTTCATTTATTTGCCACAAACAGCTCATATAATGAAGGGAGCCATGATTCAAGGTATGACAAGCTGTGTCCCAAAGCCCCTGCTTTAAGCTATGTTTTAAGTTTATAATGATTTAGGAGATGTTATCCTTGAGATTCTTTGCTTTGGTTTCATCTTCCTGTTATTGAAAGATGGATCACCTGAGAGGAAAAGCCAATTGAATTTCCATCTTCCCTGTGTATTTCCATTCCAGGACTTTCACTTGCCTTTAATGACTTTCTCAGGCCTTCCTCTTGAGAGTGAGACCTTCCAGGGCTGAGCTCAGCTTGAACATGAAGCTTTTGGGAAAGAGTTAGGAAAGTCTGTTCAGCTATTTTTTTTTAAGAAGGAAAAAAAAAGATATAAAGTACCATTTATCCCATTCCCAAAATAACTTAGTGTTTGGGCTCTCAAATTCACAAGTGGTTAGACCTTTATGAGAAAACTCACAGTTAGTTGAAAAGGATGTGAATTTAAGAGTCTTCCCTCCTTGCCCCTTCCTGAGCACAGGTGAGTGTGAAGCACACTGCTGTCAGATGGCTAGTGTACTTGTTACAGAAAGGGCTGAGGTTTCCTTATATAGAAAGTTCATCAGCTGTGGCAGCTTTGGGTTTTCATTAAGGCCATTCCCCCTTCATTCTCCCTCTGCTCTTTCCCTTACACAACATCTTCTCCAGGTTTGCTTTTCATTCTACAAAACTCACTTATGAGTGCCAAGTTTAGACAAAGTATCCAACTAGGTGTCCATTTATTTATCCATTCAAATATATGTGTTGAATTTCTGCAAAATGCTAGGTAAGGTGCTAGGCATTTTACATATGTTATTTCATTTACTCACCCCCGAGAACTCTTCAAAGTGGATATCATCATTACTGATTTAAATTAAAGAAACCCAAGTGTCAGGTTCATGACTACACCAAATGTTATGCTGAGGTCCAAAGGGAGTGGGTAGATGAGCAAACAGAACACTCAGGGGGCCGTAGGCAGGTGAAAGGACTTAATCCAGCAACAGCTCTCATCAACAGCTTTCTTACATTAGCTCTCTTTTTATCTCAGCTGTCTGCTCCAGCTCTGTGGCTCCTGCAGCCCCCACGCCTGCAGCTGCGTGTTTGGCTCTCCCTTGGCTTCAGGGTCAGCAGCTGACCTCTTTCTGTCTTTGGGCATGAGCAAGCTGAGCAGTGCCCTGGCTCCCTCCTGTCCATGTGCAAAGATGGACAGCTGTAACTCTCTCTCTTTCTCTGGGTGCCAGTGCGCCTGCATGGTGTCAACAGGGAAATCATACATTTTACAGACAGCAGTGGCTTAGGGCCAAGGGACGGCCTTCCTGTGTTATGGCTACATGGCTGTGATAACAAGTGGAGTTAAACACCTGCGCTCTGATCTCGTCAGGTCATGCAGGATGGAAACATCCTACCTCGGCCTATCCTTGACCAAAGCACAGCCATGTTCCTTACACCAAGGTATGTGGTTAAATTAAGTAAATTGCTGTCGGATATTAATGTGAATGTAGAACTGAAATCAACCTAAGAGTTTGTCTTTCTGCAAAGCCCATGCTTTTAACTACTAGAAATCATTTCTTCCTAGCAAGAAACCAGATCTGGGAGATCTGGGTTGTTGTTTATGTTACATAAGGAAGGGTAGGAGGAATTGGGGGTACTGAGCCTGGCAAAAGGTGCCACCAGATATTTGATTAATTTGATGTGGAAAAGGAATAAATAGTTAGGGGCTGTGGGTTTTTGAACGGTAGGAGATACATGGAGAAATATTTTAGTTCAAAATGTCAAAGGGTTTTTTTTTCAGTTAGAACTCTCCAGCAAATGAATGTACCTACTTCTCTACCCTCAACCTGACCCCGGCCAGAGAAAAAGGAGTACCCATAATTTGAAGAATTAAAGCACAGCCTGTATAATCACTGTCAGGACTGTTCCATTATAGGAAGGATTCAGGCAGCTGGTGAGCAGGTGAATAAGATGCTTTGTGATTCTGTAACTTCCTGGCCTTAATACCAGGAGTCTATAGGACCTGGAATCAGTTTCTTCACCTGTTTAGGCTTCTCCATTTGCTAAGGTTATTTCTTGCTCTGATGTTCTTAGATTGTAATTCTCAAGGTTAAAACTGTATCTATGGATATAATTACAAGTGTGACTTTTTTACTGTTTTAGTGTGACAGAGGTTAGCATAATGTTGAAATCTTGAGTTTTGTTCTATGGTTTGCTGGCTCAATCCTGGCAAACTTGAGCCTGAGGTCAAAGTCTTCTCTTACTAATTTACTGTTCTTTCTCAGTTTAATTCAAAGTTTGTTTTATTTAGCATCTGGGATCACTGAGGAAAAAGTCTTCTTATATATTCCCAGACTCCCAGTCTGAAGATGTCTTGGTCCTTCTAGAATTATGGTTCAACTATAGAGAAGGGTGAGCTAGATCAAGAGTGACTGGCAGCCAGAGAAAAGACTTGTGGCAGGGCTGGAGATCAAGTGGAGTGACAGAGGATGGTTGGTACAGGCATCAGGTGACATTCTACAGATAGTAGAACAGTTTATAAGCAACCCTCATAAAGGGTTGTTGCAAAGATTACCTGTGTTAAATATATATTACATGCTCAGAATGGTGTGTTGTAATAATATAGTAAATAATACTGTTTTCTTGTTATGACTATTTTAATCCTCTATGTGCAACAACCGCACTCAGTACGTGCTCAATAAATAGGTGGTGAATGAACAGAGGAATGAAAAATAGCCCCTTTAGAAAGTAGTTTTTTTTTTTTAATAATGATTTAAAGGCAAAAGTCATAGTTGCATGTCTTGGTAATGGTAAGATTTTTACAGAGGAAATGAGAGAGCCCTGTAAAACCTGACATCCTAATGATATCATACCATTATTGTGAACTGTCAGTCCAGATATTTCACTGTGATTCTTTTTATGGTGAAACTCTTGGAAATAAGATGGCCTATAAAAATATAATTATGAGATGAGTATTTATCATTATTATTGCCTTTGCCAATTTCTAAGCCTGAGTGAGTTTTTGTTTGAGCCAAGCCATTCAAGATTGTTCTTTTTCTATTTTTTTAAGTGACCCGAATGCCTTTAATTTAGAAAAGAAATATGCATATTTATTCTTTATATTTATATCTAAATATAGGTATAAATATGCATATTTATTCTTTATATTTATATCTAAATATAGGTATGTATTATGTTCACTGGGCTAAATTGTCTCCTGTCGTATTGAAAAGGGTGCAAATTCAAACTTCTTCTAGGCATGTGTGAGAGGGGTCACCACATCCTATCTTGAGTCATCGTTCAACTGAGCCAAGGCCTCTTCCCTTGCAGCCCAGGTAGAGGTTGCATGGGGAGAAGCAGGCAAGCTGGAGAATTACCAAACTGCGTTCTCACTTCAGGAAGTCAACAAAGTTACATGCAAATGTACCCAGGTACTCTCAGTGAAGCTCATGTACATCAGACCTTGGATCAGTCCAATCTACCAGCTCTGCTAAGCTCCTGACCTGGCAGTTAGGGACACAAAATCATACAATTAGAGTCTGAGTTATAGAAAGAAGTGTGGGCTGTCACCTAAGGTTTTCCATACTAAGATCACTTGGGGTCTAGCCTTCAGTCTTGTAGGCTTAAAAACTGGAACTTGCCAGGCTACCCAGTATTTAATATGTAGTTAATGGCTCAATAAATACTGGAAATTAATATTCTTATTTTCTCTAACTTGGTGGCCTATTGCCAAGTTTTGAGAGTTCTCTCACTGTTGCTGTCTATATCTTTAAATTCCCAAGTTACTTTCGTGGACGTCGCCCTCATGCACAAGGCATAAAGTAGACGTCTTGTTAACATTGGGAAATAAAGGGGAAGAACATTTTTTGTTATCTCCTGCTGTAGCATTCATTTTCTTGGCCCAAGTAGGGAGCGGGTGTTTGTGGTATAAACACATGTATAGGAACCTCTCTTATATGAATGGGAACAAACACACATTTGGCTTCTGAGGATCCTGCCAAAAAGAGGAGGTCAAGACTGGCTGATAGAAAATACTTAGAATCTCAAAAGCATATTTGAAACACAATATTTTTCAACCAAAGAACACATAAGGTATCCTTTCTTAAAAGAGGATCCCCAATGAACTATATGTTGCCAGACTGAGTGGGAATAGTGACACTATTTCTCAGTCTTATGGTGAGCCGCTTCCATTGGCTTATCAAATCCTTTACAAGAACGCTGCAAAGTATGTGTCATATTCCCCACTGTATGTAGAAACTGAGATTCTAAGAGGTTATACAATTTGCTCAGATTCCCTAGCTAATATGCTGCAAAGGCACAATGTGAATTAGCTTCTGCCTTTACTTCTCATACTTCTAACAGTGAAATCTTTACTGTCCAGAAGCAAAGAGGGAAAGAGACAAAAGGAGGAGAGAACAGGAGAGAAGGGAACTGGGGCAGGAGAAAACGGATGTTTGAAGGGGAAAAATATAACTCAGAGCAGTGCAAACTCACTAACTAGGTTTTCCACGCTTTATAATTTAATCTATAGTAGCATCTGGTGGAAATTGTTAGTGGTCAACTCGTGGAACTGCCAGCAAAGCCTACATTTTGAATGTTGAGTGGAGCATACCCGTTTGCTTGGTCTTGGGATGAGAGTTGGGCAAAGATCAAAGTGAGAGAAGACATTCAGGAAACACATTTCTTTAACTGTCTGCAGGAGGAAACTTTTCATGACTGGAAAATGCAGGCCATTACTGCCAACCCTGGAGCATGGAGACTTTACTTCATTAATCATAGCTGTCAGGGTCCTTTCAGTAAACAGCAAGCTGTTGACTTACAAAATATCTTTGTATTTCATGGAAAAGCAAAAGAGGGAAATGGTAAAATATACAAGTCATCAAAGTAAATGCTTACTAGAGTCAAAATAGAATGTTGCATGACCTTACTAAATTCAAAGCAATGTAGAATACTGAAGACATTGGAAATCCTCAAGAGAGCATTTTTCTATTTAGATATAGCTTATATTTTTTATGTTTAGATATAGCTCTTGTGAAGAAAAATGCAGAGTAAGTACAGATGAAGTGATTAACAGACTCATTGATAAAGGGAAGATGTCCAAACTGTAATGCAATCACAGTTGTTTATATGTAGTTGAAAAATATGTGAGGCATGCATGTGGTTGAGTGCAAATCTTCACCTTTATAGATCTGTCTCTCCTAGTTTATAAATAGGGTAAACAGGGCTTGGGCTGGTGGGCAGAGTTGGGACTTAGAGTCAGACAGGTCATCTGGAAAACATATATTGCCTGATATGATTGGTAAGAGCAGCTAAATCCCATTGATAGATTTCTTTGAAAGTCAGGAGAGGAAGGTGGTCAATCAGAGGGAGGCAAGGCTAGCATCAAATCCAAATGGGGAGAAATGGAATTAGATTTGGGAAATTGGATCAATGTTGGAGCAGGTTGAGAAGAATGTCACAGATTTTTGGGGGACAAAAGCCATAATAGGATATATCTGTGTAAGATAAACAGCAGTTTCTGCCATTTTCACCACTACTACTTTAGACTATGTCTCCATCATTTATAATTGGCATATCTTAGGAGCTACCTGGCCAAGTGGCCTTCCTGCTTCCGCTCTTGCTTCCCTGTAGACTAATCTTCCATAGTGATCTTTTTGTGTAAATCAAGTAATACTACTCCTCTGCTTAGACACCCCAGTGCCTTTCCATTGAAATCAGAATAATATCCAAATTTTTTATCATGGCCATCCAGTTCCTCTGTTACCAAGACTCCGTTGTTCTCTCAACTCAAATTATTTTATTCTTTCTCTGATTTATTCTGCTATAATTTCACTTTTTTTTTCTTTCTTTTTTTTTTTATCATGCATGTAAAGTTGTGTCTGCTTGAAGGACTTTGTAGTTGCTATTCTGTTACCAGGAAGTTTTTTTTTTTTCTGACATTCACAGTCTTGACTTCTATTTATGATTTATGGTTCAACTCAGATATCTCCTACTTACTCAGATATTTCCTACTCACTCAGAGGGGGCTTTTTAAACCTTCTTATCTAAAATAGTATATAGCAATTCCTAATAGTATATATTTTTTATTTTTTAGTTTGGGAGACCTGCATGGACAGGAAATCTCTTTTTAGACAGAATCTTATTCTGTTGCCCAGGCTGGAGTATGGAATACAGTGGCATGATCTCGGCTCACTGCAGCCTCTACCTCCTGAATTCAAGTGATTCTCATGCCTCAGCCTTTCCCAAGTGGCTGTGATTACAGGCTTGACCCACCACACCCCACTAATTTTGTATTTTTTGTAGAGACGGGGTTTTGCCATGTTGGCCTGGCCGGTCTTGAACTCCTGACCTCAAGTGATCCACCCACCTCAGCCTCCCAAAGTGCTGGGAATACAGGCATTGAGTCACCATGCCTGGCCTAAGAAATCTTTTTATGTCTTCATTCAGATATAAAGTATAACAGATTGACAGAATAGCTTGCTAGCTGTGAACACTGGACTGCCGCCTGCCAAATGGTGAATACCATAAACTGTCCATGCCAGTTCAGCATCTATAAAAAATTGTTATAGTCAATGTGATAATGCATGTGAAAGGGCCTGGAAAATGTAAGAGAAACCAGTTGCTCTTAGGCAAAGAATCATGGAGTTACACATGCAGATGTAAGGAATAAGGAATTTATATTTTACCCAACATAAATTCAAGCAGAGAAAGAAAAAGTTTCTTCAAGAAAATATGGTTTTGAATTTTTTTCAATGAAGAAAATCATATAAGAGAAATATTCATTTCAGAGACCATTTATCATAGAATCGGAAGACAGTTAGTAAATTATGTGTCCAGTATCCTGCCTTCAGAAACATCATTCATGGACTATTAGGAAAGCAGGGGAATCTGTGTTTGTATATTGACTCCATTCCTGTCTAGCTGTGAAACCTTGAGCAAGTCACTTAAGCTCTTTGTGTCTTAGTTTCTTTATCTGAAAAATTTACAAAATATAATATGAACCTGGAATATAATTCTAGCCAGAATATATAAAACAATATGTGGAAAACACTTTGAGCAGTGCCTGTTTAATAAATACCAGCTATAATTATCTTCATCTTGAAACAACGTGACTGAATTTTAGAACATTTCAGGGACTCATTCAAAGTTACACAGCAGCTAACATATTGTGAGGCAACGTCTAGAACCTAGGACTTCTGCCTTCTGAAACATTGTGGATTTAAGCATTTAAAAAACATTTATGCAGTTAAATATTCTTAACACCTGAAATAGACATTGACACAAAACAATGTATTATAATAATTTTTCTAAAAAGAAAAAATATACATATATATGCATGAGAAGTATGGAAAGAAGTATATCAAAATGCAAATAGTGAGTATGTGGCAGAAGGAGTTTGAGAATATGAATGATTTTGTTTATCTTGTGCTACTGTGTTTTCTATATTACTAGCAATTCAGCAGATAATGACTTTCATCATCAGAAAATTGTTTTTAAAAAGGCTAAGCAACAATAACACTAGCAGCAAGAATAAAAATTCTGCATGTCTTGGATATGTGTTTTTGACAAATCTTTGTTTTATTTGCACCGTGCTAAAGTTTGAATGTTTGGGACTTCCAAAACTCATGTTGAATTGAATTGCCATTATAGCAGCATTAAGAAGTAGGACCTTCATGAAGTTATTAGGCCATGAGGGCTTCGTGCTCATGAGTGTGGTTGGTGCCAGTATAAAATAATGAGTTTGGCCCCTCTTGTTCTCTCTAGCCTTCTTTCTTTCCACCATGTTAGGACATAGCAAGAAGGCCATCATGAGATGCTGACACCTTGACTTGGACTTCCCAGCCTTCAGAACTATGAGCTAATAAACTTCTGTTCATTATAAATTACTCACTCTCAGACATTCTGTTATGGCAGCACCAATTAGACTAAGATACACTACTTTAGATTTTCCAGACAATTCTAATTTAGATTCTTGCTGAGCTTCCATAGACCCTTGTACATACTCCAGTCTCCCACGTTGGTGTACTTGAATTCTTTGTTTAGGTGTCAGTTTCCTCACCTATTTATAAATTATTTTTTATCCTGGGTACCTCAGATAGTGGCATATTAAAACATTTAATGAATGATGAATCCATGAAGATCCTGACTTTAGAAATAGTATTCCAAAGGACCATTTTAATTCCACAGTTACTAAGATGATTGCAAGAACCTCATTTTCTATACTAGTGAGTTATTGTTAGTTTTTGGTATTCTATTTCAAACCAAATCTTCTTATGTCTCCAATTGTTTTCCCTTTTGTATTAAAATATTCACAAATCATATTTAGCATTTCCATTTTCTATTCAATATAATTATTCCATATCAAATGTTACATCCCAATTTTACATGGAACTTAATATTATATTCCATATCAAAAATAATTTTATAATCCTCCCCTGAAAAATGCCTCAGAAATTTGACCACGCTGCCCCTTAGTATATTTCATATCATTAGTGGGTTTCACGGACATTTTTATAACTTACTAAAATACTTTATAATCTGAATTTCAAGGCTCCTCCCGGAAACTTTTGAGCCCATTTCCTTAGCGGAGTTGTAAATGAGAGTTTAAAAGGCAATGAAAGGTGTGTGAACTATTGGACAGCTTCTCAGTACTGCTGTGCATAACACACCTGCTGGATTCTTACAACTTCTGATGGCTTCTATGGGCCTGACTTTGGTGCTTGCAGAGGCTAAAGTAGCCTGGTGTCTTTCATCAACAGCCTCCAGATAGATACCTGCAGAACACTTCAAAATAGTTATATAGGTGTTTTCATGTGGTCCAATTGAGAGAAGAATTAGTGGTACTGAACAATGCATCTCCCAGAGAAAGTATCAATGAGTAATTCTGTAAACAGAGAAGACAACCAGCTTCTGACTGCCAGACATTATCAAGAATCTGAACTGCAGAGGACATTTAAAGTGGAGAACTGGAGGCCCCATTAATCCCCTATCCTCCACATTCTTCTTGTATTTGCTCGTATGTCTCACTAGAGAATCATCAGTTAAAACTGAGAGCATAGTAAGGTATACAAGATATCACACAGTTTTAATCTTGAAAATAGTACCTAGACTTTCTAGACCTCAGCTATAAAAATAATAATAATAATCAAAACAGTAATAACAGCAACTAACATTTATTGAGGATTCACTTAGTCTCAGGTAGTATTCTAAATGCTTCATGTGTATGACTTCCTTTTATAAAATGCTTTCCTTATGTGGTTTGTTGTTAGAATTAAGAGAAATGACCCAGGCAAAGTTTTTAGCACAGGGCCTTACCAGTAATACTGACTTTTCAGAAAAATTAGCTGTTTTTAATTGTTAATAAACAACAACAATAATAAATCCCTCCTATTCCAAATAAAACTCTAAGAGGCTTTTTAAATTTCTTGGTTTACAGATGAAGCCCCAAGGCTTTGTAACATCCCAGAATGACACACAGCCCAGCTCAGTGCCTGGCATGAATTAGTCAACAAATATAAAAATCATTAATATCCTAACTTGTATAGATTCGTTTGCAAGTAGATTTTGCAGAAAAGAGAGTATGCAGTTTTCTTTCGATTCTCAAAATAGTTCATGGTCTAAGAAATAAAGAGAACCACTACTTGAAAAGAGAATTTGTCACTGCATGAATAACAAGGTCTAGTAAGAATCATGAGGAAGTGGGGAGGAAAGATGTGAGTAGGTCTGACTCCCCACCTTAAGAAGGTTTGGAACAGCCTTGTGATGTTATTCTCTGGGCTGGCAGTTCAGGATTGTTTCCTCTCCCCACCTGGAAATTCACATTTGCCCTCTGAGGGCATTTACATAAGACTCTGTGGGATTACTGGCTGTACATCTAGGCTTGAGTGGAGTGTTTGGATGCCAGATAATTTCGTTCTGGTTTTGTAGAAATCATAGAATGTTAGCACTGGAAAGAACCTCATACATAATCTATTTCAGGGCTTTCAAATTTATAGCAGATGTGTCACCATTCCCCTTCCTGCACCCGTAGAAGATATCTCTAACTAGGGATGGCACTCTTCCCTTCTGTGTCTTTTGAATCCTTCTTATCTTAATATGATATGCAGGCATTATGAACAGATTGAAATTAGCATGCACAAGGAAAACAGTTTTCCATCACTATCACATGTCCAATATCCTCCTATTACAGCTGCGAAATTCAGGAAGATGACATTTGGTAAGTCTATGAATTAGATCTGATTACTATGAAGTGAGTGATATGAAAGTTTTAAGGCAAGAATGGTTGGGACTACAATCTACAAACATTTTAGTACCAAATATAATTTTATTTGCCACTGTTGTTATTTTTTCCTCATTTTTTTTTTTTAGAATAAAGAAGGAAACTCTTGTAAGTGATTATTTATCTTGTGTCTACACACAAGTCTAGAAAGCAACAAAAAGTGGGCCCTGAGTAATAAAAAGAAATTATAAGTGATTTTAAGCACAATAAGTTAGTTAAGCAAAGTTTCAGGTCTTAGATAACTCTCTCATTTCTCAGTATCCTTGAAAAAAGTAGTTTGGGAAAGTCCTGTACTTAAATTTAAGAGAACAGGGGCTGTTATAACTGATGGAGGATAAGTCACTTAGCCTTTCCCAGCCTCAGTTTCCCCTACTGTAGTAGAAAGATACTAGACACTTCATAAGAATGGAAAACTTGTTTTCTTATTCAAAAGAGAGGAGAAAATAAATGTCTGTTGAGCAGAAGAATATGAACATTCATTTATTTATTTTTCTCTTCTATATACATGTGTATCTGTGCATATATGCAACAAGAAAGCATATTTAAGGTGAGAGGAAGAATTGGCTAGGGAAAGACACTAAATAAAGTGTGTCTCTACCTTTTGAAACAGTTAATTAAATAATGTTGACCTGGCTTCAAAAGTAAACATCATTGTAGTTTATAACTTAGAATGGAATGCTTGCTCTGCATAAGGGTATAGGGTATGAGACTTGTCAGAAATTTTCCAGTTGAGTTTATGAGAAAAACTGGAGAAAATTCGAGTCTTTAAGCAGACCCATAGAGATCAAATGTAAAGTTCTGGCACAGGTTAGATTTTTCTTGTGAGGATGTTAAGGTGCCTAGGGAGAAGAAAATTGCCAAATACATAGCTATTCCTCTGCCTTCTTTATCATATACTCTAAGTAAACTGGCTTAAATCCAGTCCTTCTCTCTCCTTTTGCATTGATCCCTTTTTGAAATATGAAAGTTACAGATGTAAATTACAAAGTAAGCCAGTATTATATGAAAACATATTTATTGGGTGAATAATAAAACTTAGCTAAGGAGTTGTTAGAATTAGAATTCCCCCTACTTGAAGTACAAGTTTCCAATAAACAAACAGAAGCAAAACCCCAAATGAGAAAGAATACATTGGTAACCTAAATCATAGGCATTTGAGGGTGTGTTCAAACAATCTATCTACTTCTTTGTAATTTACTATAGCACTGATGACAAAGCATAGACATACAATGAGAGACACAAATCAGCATTATCAGTGTGACTGTGCAATCACTACAAAGCTTGGCCTTCTTAAATGTGGCCACTTTAACTGACACACACCCACAGAGGCACCAGAAATCTCCCTGCAAATGAGATTTGCCCATAGTTTTGTGGCAATGCCATTACAAAAAATAAAGACAATTCTCAGACCATGGTTAATAAATAAGAGAGAAAAGAAGTAACAAACAACTTCCATGGGTTGCCAGGCACGCAAGGCAGCACCTTGAACCTCATCTGAGAAACAGGCAACTCGGATAGCTTTTAGAGCCCAGGAGTGGAGTGAAGGCTAGAGGTCGAGAGGAGCTATGCACTATTATTTTGGGTATTTCCACATAATCTACAGGATGGGGAAGTTCAGATTCCCCACCACATAAACCGTGCTCTTTTAGGTGTGGCTGAAACAGGTATCACTGTAGAATTAGAAAGCCATCTAGAAATGACATTGCTTAAAATGGTTCTTTCCAGGTGATAATTCCATAACAATCACATAAATAACATACAAAAACAAAACTAAAAACAAAATCACTCAAGTTTCCAATTTTTCTTTCTTTTTAAAGATGACCTCAGATTTATTCTCAAAGTGCAAATCTGGATATTAAAAAAATAGTAGGTATGGGGGAAATGTAGCCCCATCTTCTGTCCCCCACCCACCAAAACGGGGCTTATTTGATTCCTTCTCCCTAGCATTTGTACCCTTCCACCTATACTTTAAGATAATCATTTTTCAGCCGACCTAGTCGGGTCCCATGGCTCCTGATGGTGAGAGCCAGCAGCTCGTATTTGTCCCTGAGTCCCACAGAAATGGCCAGTGTCTCCTTCAACAGGGACCTGGTGTGGACCAGCATTCCCAGAAAGTCCTCGTTGAGCCTGCTCTCCTGCCGGCTGTCCTGTTCCTGGCCCTGCTTGAACTTGCTCTCCAGCTCAGTGAGGGATTTGTCCGAGTTGGAGTAGGCATCCCCGATCTGGTGGGACTCCCGCCTCAGGTACTTGCCATAGCTCTCTTCCCCGTCCAGGTCGTAGGAGATGCTTTTGCTGATGCCCTCCAGCACGCGCCCAGCATCCTCCACCTGGCGGCCCAGCACGGTGAACTCCTCCCGAAGGGTGAGGCTCAACAGGCTGCCGGCCTGGCTCCCCTCCCCCTGGGAGCAGCGCCTGTGGTCACTCACCCTGAAGAGCAGCTGGCACTTCTCGGGGTCATCGTTCTCCTCATAGTCCCCATCGGGCACGAAGTAGTGGTGCAGAGTCCCATTGGACATCTCTGGGTAGAGGGGGCCATCGAAGTAGCCTTGACACAGGTGGCAGAAGAAACTCATGCAGAGGAACTTCAGAAACACCATTCTGGATATTCAGGATGGCCAGGGACCCCAGGAGAAGAATTTTCACCCAGGCACAAGGAAGGGAGTGTCTTTGCGAGTCAGCGTCTCCCTGAGACAGCGGCCGCCTCAGCCTCAGCCCCAGCCGGCTTGCTGCTCCCTGGCCCCCAGTCCCCAGCAGGCTTCATGTGGCTCTGCACACCAGCGTCTGGGTAGCGCGGCCGCGGCAGCGCAGGATGCACCTACCCGTGCGCCCCTCGCTCGGTGTCTGGAACTCCGCCGGCCCTTTCCTGGGCGCAGCACAGGCGAAGCGGGGAACCCCTCCTCCGCGGCGCTGGCAAGATGCTGGCTCCGTTGCCCTCCTCTCGGAGTTTCCCCTTGCTCCCGGGAGATGGAGCGTGTAGCTGGACAGAAAGGTTCTTGCCCCCGATAGTATTTCAATTTCTGGACTGGGTGGGAATGCGGAGAGTTTCCTTTGGCTAAACATATCCTTAGGATCTCTCTGCTCTCAAATTACAGCTGGTTTCGTCACTTGGAAGCCAGGGAACAAGTTTGGAAGAAAACCTCTTACCAGGTCTCTGCTATTAAAGGTACAGGGTCGCTTTTTAAAGATTGGTAGGGGAGACTCTAAAATAGAATTTAGCTTGAAGGAGAAAATGAGAAGGGAATAAATGGAATTTCCACAACAAAAATCTGGTTTGTTTTTGACATATTGGGGGCGGGGAAGGAATGATTACCCTGGAAAAATGCCATTCCACGTGTCTCAATAAATGTCAGTTAGGTTGGATTTTTAGTATGTCTATTTTTATCTTTGAAAGTTTGTGACTTTGAAGGCACATTTAAAGTTTCAGAAATGGCAGTTTTGTTTGAAAATGATTGGTTAATTAAAACTGATATAAACAATACTTCGGATGAAAGGAAAATACAGAAAGTTTCTTAATGCACTGTCATTAGCATGTATAAGAACAGAAGCTGAAGAACTAAATTTTGCCAGTTTAGTAAGTAAAAGGACATTGAGATCCCTATTTAATTTTATGAAACAATGCTTAGCATCTGCATTGAGTCTTGAACCTAATACTTTTACATTTGTTGCTTCTTTTGAGATTCTTGAAAGCTTTTGAAGAATGTTTCTCGTACTATTATGCTCATTTTCCAGATGGAGAAATGAAGAATCAGAATGTTAAGCAAATTGATTATAGTCACACAGTTAGATTTTATTGAGCCAGAACTAAATGTCACAAGGTCTTTTAATTTAACTTGGTGGGTGGGGGGAATTTTTTTTAACTCAGCCATTTTAATATCTAATTTATGAACTGATTGGCAAATGGCCATCCTAAAGACCATTCATTTGCTCAATGAATATTTCTTGAGCATTCACTGTGTGTCAAAATCTATTTTAGGTATAGCTGTGAACAAAAATAAAGACAAATTCTTGCCTTCCTGGCACTAACATTTTGGGAAATAGAAGAATTTATGAAAATAGGTCAGGCGTGGTGGCTCATGCTTATAATTCCAGCACTTCGGGAGGCCAAGGTGGGTGGATCACTTGAGGTCAGAAGTTCGAGACCAGCCTGGCCAACATGGTGAAACCCCGTCTTTACTAAAAATATTTAAAAACTTTGCTGGGCATGGTTGTGCATGCCTGTAATCCCAGCTACTCAGGGGACTGAGACAGGAGAATTGCTTGAATCCAGGAAAGGGAGGTTGCTGGAAGAGGGAGGTTGCTGTGAGCCTAGATCGTACTACTGCACTCCAGCCTGGGTGACAGAGTGAGACCCTGTCTCAAAAAAAGAAAAATATGTAAATAAGATGTATGTTGAACATCAAATAGGGCTGTAGAGGAAAGGAACAGAGGAAGCGTGGGAAAGCAGACAGAGGCAGCACTCCTGTTTCCATGGGTATTTTCTCTTTCTTCCTTGAAATGTAACTGAAACATTCAGGTTGACTTGCCAGTGTTCCACACCTATCTCCCTCCCAGGTAATAAGGGACTGGCTTCCTTCAGACTCACAGTGCCACACTGTTCTGGGCCTGTTATACTCATTGTCATCACTTTCACGGACATAAGCAACCCAGGCTCCTGCAGAGACAATGAGAAGTCTGGTTAAGTAACTGGATATTTTGCTGATGTGGTATCACATGCATAGAGTTTTGAAGCATGTTGACTGCACATTTTAGTTCTTATCCAGATATTTAGCATCATGAAAACATAGACCAAAGAAGTTTTCTTACTGTTTATGCCAACTGGAAGACCAAGGCCTATTTTCACTTTATCTCAGAAGAAAACTATAACTTCCTTCAGTTAAAAGACTGGACTGTTGGACTCAAGAGCTACATTGCTTCATTCCTTTTTCCCTGGGACATTCAGAAATGACAACAGATGGATTCATATTGGCTGCTTGGCCAAAGAAGAGAAGAGGAATTTACTCTGATTCATTCCACTTCTTGCACAATCCCTCTCTGACTTACCAATTCAATTAAGCAAACCTATATTAAGCACTTACTACTTGCTCCCCACTTGCAGGGTGCAGTGTTAAGGTAATTACAGACACAAAGATGCACAATAAAAAGTTTCAGCCTACAAAGAGTTTGCTGTCTTTTTAGAGAGTTGGGCATATACACAGGTAAAGTTATCCGAAGAGTGAAGAGTGTTTACTTTCTTCCTGCAATGACCTCATCTAAAGATGCACACTTCATGTTGTGTATTAGAAAGGAATCATTTTTGTACAAATAACTAAAAATCCACTTCTGTCTAACTATGCACATTAACTTACAGAAAGCCTAAGATTAAATATTCAGAGAAGGCCTGGTCCAGAACCTAGTTTTTCTCTATTTGTTGGTTCTATGTCCTTGGCTTATATTCATGCATGGGCAGTCTCTTTCATTTGTGTTCCAAGATGATTACCAGTGTCTTCCAGGCATGATCACAGCTCACTGCAGCCTCAACCTCCTAAGCTCAAGTGATTCTCCAGCCTCAGCCTCCTGAGTAGCTGGTAATATAGGTGAGCACCACCATGCCTGGGTAGTTTTTGTATTTTGTTTTGTAGACACGGGGTTTCACGATGTTGCCCAGGCTGGTCTGGAACTCCTGGGTTCAAGCAATCTGCCTGCCTTAGTCCTCAAGGTGTTGGGATAACCGGCGTGAGCCACTGCTCCCAGCCAGTTTATTTTAAAATAATATCCATGTTTAACAACTGAATTGCAAAGTAACACAGCATGGCCTTTTGTTTAAACACTTCATGTTCATTTTTAAAATGTTTTCTGTTCTATGTTGTTCATATGTGCCCAATTCCATCTTGGGCTGCTGAGGTCAGAACTAAGGTGGGCTTCTGAGGGTTGACCTAGAATGAATAAAGCCAGAGGAAATGTCTAAACATAGACACGCCAGACAGAGGACTTTGAAGACTAAAGTCAAGAAGCACCATCTATGGATAAGGACAGTAGTTGAGTTGAGTCTAGGGCTGAAAACTAGGGACCAAATTAAAGGACAGAAACTGGGTGAATTTAAAGATAAAGAAGGACCTCAGGAGTAGGGGCTGTATAAAGAAATAGGTGAGCATCATTACCCAATTCCAGCTGCTTATATGTGTGTAAACAGTATTACACAGTGCCAACAAAACCGCCAGCTCAAGACTTGCTTATCCTTTATCATTTTCAGTGCACTTTAAAATTTTCTTTAGATCATTTATCATTTTAGAGAAGTGGTAGAAAAATTTAGGTTGGAATTATGAATCTAAAGATCTATGTGACAGATCTTTAAATTCTGTGACTTCTCCTTGTCAAAGGTTTTTGTGATCTACTGACTGTTTCTGATTATTTTAATAGTATAACTTTTTTTTTTCTGAGACAGAGTTTCACTCTTGTTTCCCAGGTTGGAGTGCAGTGGCATGATCTCAGCTCACTGCAACCTCCGCCTCCTGGGTTCAAGCGATTCTCCTGCCTTAGTCTCCCGAGTAGCTGGGATTTACAGGTGCCCAGCTAATTTTTGCATTTTTAGTAGAGATGGAGTTTCACCATGTTGGGAAGTCTGGTCTCTAACTCCTGATCTCAGGTGATCCATCCATCTTGGCCTCCCAGAGTGCTGAGATTACAGGCGTGAGCCACGGCGCCTAGCCATAGTATAACTTTTAGAGAAAATAGTATAAGGAGGCTTTGTGGAGATTTGGTTCCACCATGCAGCCTAGAAACCCAAGGGGAAGATGGAAGCCCTCATTCTCAACATTCCCTCAAACTGTCAGATTGAGTCCCTGAACCATGTCAAAGGAGAAAAAAAAAATCACAACAAAAATAAAGAGTGTTATTTTAAACCAGAGTAGGGGTCCCAAGGTGGGAGGAGAGAGGAAAGCAGGAAGAGAGGGGAAGATAAGGAGAAGAATATAGTACTTAGCACTTTGGGAATTAAAAAAAAAATCAACTAATAGGTAATCAGTAGCATTTACTGAGCAGCCATTGTTTGCAGAAGGTGAAAAGGACAGAGGAGAGAAATGGATCAAAGAAAGAAAAAAGCAAGAAGTAGAGAAGAAAAGAAGGTAGCAAGGAGGGAAGGATAAAATGAAAGATGAAAAGAAGGGGGAGAGTGAAATAAAATTTGATTAGTTTATGCTTTTTGTTATGTTAACTCAATGAAGTGAATATAATTATTTGCCAAAAGAACATTGCTTAGAGGCAGAGGGAGACTTAAGTAACAAGAATAATCACAAACAAACTTCCTATCAAATATAGGCAATAAAACACACCTATGAAGACAATGAGAATGCTTGCAAGGAAGTAAGCATAATGTGAGAAGGGAGTCCGATCAGTTCTCACAAACTTTCTGTATTAGAATATCAGAATATGCTATGATATGCTATGATAACAGATGTCACAAAAATGTTAACATCAAATTCAAGTTCACTGTAGGTCAAGGTAACTCAGCAACTTTCCTCTATATGGCAACTCTGACGCACCATCTGCAATGTGGGACCTCCTGGGTTGGTGCAGCAGGAGATGAGGGCTCTGGAGAGTCTTGTGCTGCACTTGAATGCATTGGCTCCAAAGTGACACATGTCACTTTGGCATTACAGACCTTTGGCTAGTGACATGGCCCTGCCTCGGTGCAAAGAGAAAGGGAGTCTTACCCTTTCATGTGCCCAGAAGGAGAGAAAAGCCAGATGTAAATGAGCACTAAGTGTCTCTACCACACTTTTCTGCAGGAAAAGTACTTCTTAGAAATGCTCTAAAACTGCCAAACAGGGAGTACGTAAGTTGTGAAATATATTCTACAATAATGCAAATGGAAAACACAAGCAAAGAAAAAGACTACACACAATTTGCTATCATTATCAGATTCAATGAGTCTGATCTTTCCTGATCATTTTGCCCATGAACACAGTACACACCAAATCATAGAAGAGAGGAGCTAAGGAGAGTCAGAGAGGTGGAAGTAAGAATTACAGTCTGAAGGAAGGGAAGGGGGCCAAAGGGGTTGGTGCTTCAGAAAGCTAGAGGGGAGAAAACACCCTAAGAAGTATGAAGACTACAGATCAGCTTGGCTGAAGGGGATTCTGGGGCACAGGTACTAGATGTAAGGTAGGTGGGGGCAGACAGATAGGGGAGACAGAGGAGACAGTGAAATCCTCAAGGAGGAGATGTAATCATTGAAAATGAGTGCAGGAGTTAATTCAGAAGAGGAGAGTGTTGCAAAGAGGTTGGGTCTTGCACCTGAAACTCAAATAGTGTCTATCTGTATAGTACTGTACCATGCTCATTTAAATATGTGAGAAGGACTCGGAGCAATTTGGGAGAAATTTGACTACCAATTTACACTCTTGAATGGCCTCTCAGTACACGTAGACAAAAATGTCATCTCTTTAGCTGGCCTACCAGACCTTGAGTTGTGTGGTCCCAGCCTCTAAATTTTGATCTCCTGGGACTCCCAACTTAGTTTCCTATACTCAAGCTATAAGGGTTCTATAAGTACTTACATCTTATCTGAAGGTCTTCACTCAAGCCATCTCTCTGCCAGGAGCCCCCTTTTCTAACTTCTTTCCTGGCTAATTCCAACTCACTTCTCATATCTTGGTTGTAATTTCATTTCCTCTAAAAGCCCCTCCTCAATTTCTGAACATTAGTGCTCCCCATCTTTCCCTTGTAGCTGGATCACAGGAGGTACTCAATGAATACATGTTCACATCCTAGGTTAAGTTGGTCACTTCCTATTTAATATTTCAATGAGATGATTTTATAGTGTTTCAATGGCATTTTTTCTTTGTTCTTTTATAGTATGTATTGCACTGTATTAGAATATTTAACTTAGCTATCTCTCCCACTAGACTGAGAGTTCCTCAAAGGTACCGATAAGGTTATATTTTATTTGCTTTTATATTCCCTATGATTAGCACACAGCCAAGCATATAGCAAGGGCCAAATATTTGTTAGTTGTCGTGATAGCCAAATTGTAGAATTTAAAGAATTCTATTATTTAATAATGGTCAGATAATTTGTCTCTTTAAATACATATTTTGTCTGGTCAACAGTCAGCCAGTGAGAGTCTCACTCAATCTGAATAATCTTGGCAGGAAAGAAAGGAGAGAGCCCTACGAATTCCAATGTTCAGAACATTCAGAAGGAAGTATCACTCAGAGGGGAGACTTTTGACCCATTCTAAGTAAAGTATGCAGCAATCTGCACACGTAGTCCTAGTGCACTGTGGTCTGCAAAGTAGAGAAGTATCAGACCACCCTGCAGGGTAATGCGCTATATCAGACCACCCTGCAGGGTAATGCGCTATTTGCCTGGTAAAAAATTTCACTATTTTTCTGTTGAAAGTGTGTATCCTGGATTATGATCGAGGCAGGTTTGGAGAAGAATCAGACCTTGTTTATTTTCCCTCTGTGAGCAGTGTTTTATTTTTCCTTGTCTTAGTCTGGGCTGCTATAACAGAATTCTATAGACTGGATAACTTATGAACAACAAAAATTTATTTCTCATAGTTCTGGAGGTTGGGAAGTCCAAGATCAAGGTACCCGCAGATTTGATGTCTGTGAGGGCCCACTTCATGCTCACAGATGGTGGTCTTCTCACTGTCTATGGTGCAAGGGGTGAAGGAGCTCTCTGAGATCCCTTTTATAAGGATAGTAATCTTAGTCATGAGGGCTCCACCACCATGGCCTAATCACCTCCCAAACACTCCACCTCCTAAAATCATCACATTGGTGATTAAATTTCAACAGGTGAAGTTATGAAGACACAAATATTCAGCCAATTATATTTCTCATCATTTTAATTTTCAAGCTCAAAAGAATTGGGGAAATGAGAAAAGGCATAGAGACAGAGTATAAGAAAGAGAGTCTACCAGTCTCACTTTGATTCTGCAAGCACTTTGTTCAACAACCACAAAAGGAAACAAGAATTAGATACATCTATACAATCTGTTGGGGAGGGGGAGGAGTGGTATACAAAAAGTCTGCAAATGAATGCAATGGTTGGAAGTATAGTCATACACTGCATAACAATGTTTGGTCAATGCCACACCACATATATGATGGTGGCCTCATATGATTATAATATTATACTTTTATTGTACATTTTCTTTTCTTTTCTTTGTGATGGAGTCTTGGTCTGTCACCAGGCTGGAGTGCAGTGGCGCAATCTCGGCTCACTGCAACCTCTGCCTCCTGGGTTCAAGCGATTCTTCTGCCTCAGCCTCCAAATAGCTGGGATTACAGGCACACACAACCATGCCTGGCTAATTTTTGTATATTTAGTAGAGACAGGATTTCGCCCTGTTGGCCAGGCTGGTCTCAAACTCCTGACCTCAGGGGATCCTCCCACTTTAGGCTTCCAAAGTGCTGGGTTTACAGGCATGAGCCACCGCGCCTGACCTTATTGTACATTTTCTAAATGTTTAGATAAATTTGGATACACAAATATCATTGTATCACAATTGCCTACAGTATTCAGTACAGTACCACCACGCTATATAAGTTTGTAGCATAGGTTCAACAGGCTATACTGTATAGCCTAGGTATGTAATAGGCTTTGCATCTTAAGTTTGTGTAAGTACACTCTATGACATGTGCATTATGATGAAATTGCCCAACAACACATTTCTCAGAATGTCTCTGCGTCATTAAGCAATGCATGACTGTATACTGTGAGGATCATACAACATGCACCTACCAGCATGTGCAAAGATGATTTGAGAAGGTAAAAGCTCATATCTGTTTGGGAAGAGAAAAAGTGTCTGAGACTTTTAGGCTAAGAGCCACTGACTGAGGTTACTAAAGAAGAGTGGGGCTGAGTCAGTCTGTCTTTTTACTCAGTGTAGTATGCTGTTTTTGGTCTGAACAAAGCTTGTAAAAGAGGCTATAAAATGGCCAAACTAATGACACTCAGAAATCAGCTGGGCTAGGGAGTGGAGGATGTGGTGAGGTTAGTAACAGCATCTTTCTTTTCTTTGTCAGAAAACAAGAACATCTTCCACTATTATGTTTCTTGGTACTTGGCTGCCTTTTTTCCAGCTCTTGAAGATTTAAAAATTGTCTTGCAGTGAACAAGTCCTTGATTAGCATTTTAATCCTAATCCAAATACAATTTTAATTCTAAAGAAATGCTGCTGGAAGAGGATAACAGAGGCTATTTTGGAGATAAATCAAAATGGGCTTGGTATTATTGCCTTTGGGAGCAGAAGTCTGATTATGCTTCAGAAAGTTTATTTCCAGATTTTAGTTCTAGGGTGGAACCAACTTACTCCACTTCTTATTTTGCAGCTTTGTTTGTGCTGCCTAATAAATATGTACACTTTACTTCTCACTTCCTTTACCTACTCCTTATTTGACCTTTATTGCTGATGACCCTGACTTCAAATGTCAAACAGATGGAAGTGGAAGAGTAAGCTCATCCAGATGTTTGCTGTGTAAGAAATCACTTAAACATACTTTTTAGGCATTGATTCTCAATTAAGAGAATAATTTTGGTTATAACTGGGATGCTCTTCAATCTGACCAAGTTCAAGTAGGTGCTCAGTAAATGTTTGTTGATAGAAATCTAAGCAAATAATTTTTTTTTTTAGTGAGGGTACTAATGTAGTACTGAGCGTACGTTTTGAACTATGGACTTAAGAGGACTCAAGATATAGACTTGGGGTATAATTCGTCTTAGTCTGTTTTGTGTTGCTATAACAGAATAACTGGGACTTGGTAATTTACAAAAATAAAGTTTATTTGGCTCATGATTCTGGAGCTGGAAAGTCAAAGACTGGGCAGGCCATCTGGTGAGGGTTTCACACTTCAGTTTACGGCAGAAAGTTGAGGGAAAGAAGGTGTGTGCAAAGAGACACGCAGGAGAGGTTGGAGTCACTTATAACCTGCTCTCTTAGGAACTAATTCATTCTCTGGAGAGTGAGAACTCACTTATTCTTGCAAGAGGGCATTAATCTATTCGCCCATGAAACAAACACCTTCCACTAAACTCCGCCATTTAACACTGTCATATGGGAATCAAATTTCAACCTGAGTTTTGGCAGAGGCAAACCACTCCAAACCATAACACAATTCACTCATGTGGTCAACACTGTCCAATAGGGGTTACATATGGTGTAATTAAGGATTATTTAGACAGGGGAGACATACGCATTCACTGATGTCCTTTTCCTGCAATCTTTTTGTTTATGACAAATGAATCTTGATGTGTTGGTAGAGAGTCTGGGTCATAGCTAATCATATGTTTAGCATGCTATGGCAGCTGTGTAAAGAATGAAAAGCAAACAAAACAATGAGGAGCTATAAAATAAAAGTATAATAAATTTTATTTCATTACAAATGTAAAAATCATTACAATCACAATAAAAGGAACAGGACAACATTTGCAACAAGTTTTGATAAGAAATGGTTAATCTGCAATAATAAGATGGCCAAATAGAAGCAGAGGTGCTCAGAGGCTCCCACTGAAAAAAACCATAACAAGCATGTGACTCCTTCACTAGCAACCAAAGAATCCTGGTGCTGTCATCAAAATTGACCAGAAGGCTGGCATGACCCATGGACAGAAGGAAGAACAGTGTGGTCCAGCAGCCCACCTGAGAGCCACACAGGGCAGGGAGGAGGTAAGTGAGCCCACTACCTAGCCACGGAAACTGTGCTTTTTCCATGGAACCATGCAACCCGGAGGATTGGAAGATCCCATTCACGAATTCATGCCACCTGGGCCTACCACTCCAACCCTGGAATATGCAGATTCTTTTTTGTTGTTGTTGTTGCAGATTCTTTTTTTTTTTTTTTTTTTTTTTGAAGTCCTTGTCCTTTATTGGGCAAGGGGTGAGGGAAGCAGACAGACCAGTTGGACATAGTAGATGGGTGTGTGAGGACAAAATGCTACTCGAAAGCCAGCCAACCCACAGTCCCCTGAAATGGATGCGAATGTGCTTCAAACTCTGGGCACTGGTTTCACACACAGCCTCTTCGAGGGATGAAAGGGGTTCTTGTAAAGCTTTTTGTTACCCTCAACCATGGAGGCAAGCTCTGAGTTCTGGTTTTCCTAGGACACTAATGCTAGTCACAAAGATCTCTGGAGTGATCAAGGATGGAGGAGTGGGTGGCAGGGTGAGTTTCAAAAGGATAAGCAGAACAGGAGTCTTGCCCAAGCAGTGGGCAAGTTACAACAGCAGTTCCTGTGTATGGCCTCCCACCCAACCAGAAATTGATGAGAATCATGTATATGGTGAAAAGATATACATATATTTAGAATTAGCCAGCTGGACTCAGTTTAGATGATCCCAATTTTGTTGGCAACATCCAAAGCATCGTAATCAGGAGCCAGTCGAACATATGCCTTCTTCTCTCCATCAGGCCGAATCAGGGTGTTGACCTTGGCCACATCAATGTCATAGAGCTTCTTCACAGCCTGTTTGATCTGGTGCTTGTTGGCTTTAACATCCACAATGAACACAAGTGTGTTGTTGTCTTCTATCTTCTTCATGGCACACTCAATGGTCAGCGGAAACTTGATGATAGCACAGTGGTCAAGCTTGTTTCTCCCTGGGGCGCTCTTCCGAGGATATTTGGGCTGCCTCCGGAGTCGCAGTGTCTTGGGCCGCCGGAAGGTGGGTGACGTGCGGATCTTCTTTTTTTTGTGGCTGTGGACACCTTTCAACACTGCCTTCCTGGACTTTAAAGCCTTCGCTTTGGCTTCGGCTTTAGGAGGGGCAGGAGCTTCCTTCTTCGCTTTCGGCGCCATCTTGTGAAAAAAAAGATTCTTACAGCCTCTCAGCTAAAATCTACTTAAGCCCTACTTAACTCCCAGAAGGAGGGGCAGCCAGCACCGCTGCAGGCTGCCTGCTGTCTAAGCCATTTGAGCTCCTTGCGGGAGGGGCAGCCTCCAGCAGGGAAACTTGCAACTGACTAATATGCTAAGCTCCCTGGGCAGGGGAAGGGCAGCAGCCATTTCTATAGCTCTGGCTATGCTTTTCCCCTACTGAAGCCAGGGTGGCTAAATAGCTTGGTCCTAAGACTTGTTCCCACAGCCCAACACACTGGCTGTGGCAATCTGTGGCCAGAGTGTCTCTTCAGGTCTAACCCCAACCCATCCTTCCTCACTGAGTGGGGCTTCCCTGCAGGATCTCCAATAACTCCAGCCAGAGGCTCAGTGACAGAAGTCAAATCTCCCTGGGTCTGAGCCCATATGGGGAGAGGTGGCCACAGTCTCTGTGGAGCAGAAGACTTAGCCTCTCCTACTGGTAGTTCTGAGGAATCTGGACAGCCCAGATGAGTGAGTTTCCACCCAATGAAACACACCCTCTCCGCCAAGGGACAAAGTTCTTTGTTTAGTGGGTCCTGCTCTCTGTGCCACCCAATTGAGTGAGACCCTCCAACAGGGGTTGTCAGATACCCTATACAGGAGTGATCCTACTGGCATCAGGTTGGAGCCCCTTGAGGTCAGAAGTCCCAGAAGAAGGAGCAGGCACCCATGTTTGCTGCTCTCCAGCCTCCTTCAGTGACATCTTCAGGCACGGAAGCAAATCAGGGCCTGAAGTGAACCCCCAGCAAACTGCAGGAGCTGTACAGAAGAGGGACCTGAGTACTGGAAGAAAAGCAAGCAGAAAATGAAAACAGTACCATCGACAACAACAAAAAAGACCCACACAAAAACCCCATCCAAGGGTCAGCATCCTCAAAGACCAAAACTAGACAAACTCACAAAGATGAGAAGTAATCAATGAAAAAATGCTGAAAACCAAAAAGGCCAGAGTGCCTCTTCTCCAAATGATTGCAACGTCTCTTCATCAGGAGTGGAGAACTGGACAGAGGATCAAATGGACGAATTGACAGAAGTAGGCTTCAGAAGATGGGTGATAAAAAACTATGATGAGCTAAATAAGCATGTTATAACTCAATGCAAAGAAGTTAAGAATCTTGATAAAAGGTTAGAAGAATTGCTAACTAGAATAACCAGTTTAGAGAGGAACATAAACGACCTGATGGTGCTGAAAAGCACAGCATGAGAACTTTGTGAAGCATACACAAGTATCAATAGCCAAAGTGACCAAGTGGAAGAAGGATATCAGAGTTTGAAAACCACTTTGCTGAAATAAGACATGCAGACAAGAATAGAGAATAAAGAATGAAAAGGAATAAACAAAGCCTCCAAGATTTATGGAACTTCATAAAAAGACTGAACCTATGATTGATTGAAGTGCTAAGCGGTGTTAAGAGGTAAATTTATGGCACTAAATCCCCACAGCAGATGGCTAGAAAAATCTCAGATTGACACACTAACATCACAGTTAAAGGAGCTAGAGAGGCAAGAGCAAACAAATCCAAAAACTAGCAGAAGATAAGAAACAATTAAGATCAGAAAAGAATTGAAGAAAATAGAGATATGAAAAACCTCCAAAAAAATGACAAATCCAGGAGCTGGTTTTGAAAAAGTTAACAAAATGGATAGACCATTAGCTAGACTAATAAAAAGGAAGAGAGAGAAGAATCAAATAGACACACAAAAAAATGATAAATGGGACATCACCACTGATCCTACAGAAATACAAACTACCATCAGAGAATACTACAAACACCTCTATGCAAATAAACTAGAAAATCTAAAAGAAATGGATAAATTCCTGAACACGTACACCCTACCAAGACTAAACCAGGAAGAAGTTGAATCTCTGAATAGACCAACAACAAGCTCTGAAATTGAGGCAGTAATTAATAGCCTACCAACCAAAAAAAGCCCAGGACCAGACAGATTCACAGCCAAATTCTACCAGAAATACAAAGAAGAACTGGTACCATTCTTTCTAAAACTATTCCAAACAATTAAAACGGAGGAACTCCTCCCTAACTCATTTTATGAAGCAAGCATCATCCTGATACCAAAACTGGGAAGAGACACAACATAAAAAGAAAACTTCAGGCCAATATCCCTGATGAACATCAATGTGAAAATCCACAATAAAATACTGGCAAGTCAAATTCAGCAGCACATCAAAAAAAAACTTATCCACCATGATCAAATCAGCTTCATTCCTGGGATGCAAGACTGGTTCAGCATATGCAAATCAATAAATATAATCCATCACATAAACAAAGCCAAAGATAAAAACCACATGATTATCTCAATAGATGCAGAAAAGGTCTTTGATAAAATTCAACATCGCTTCATGTTAAAAACTCTCCATAAGCTAGGTATTAATGGAACATATTTCAAAATAATAAGAACTATTTATGACAAATCCACAGCCAATATCACATTGAATGGGAAAAAAGCTGAGAACATTCCCTTTGAAAACCAGCATAAGACAAGGATGCCCTCTCTCACCGTTCCTATTCAACATAGTATTGGAAGTTCTGGCTGGGGCAATCAGGCAGGAGAAAGAAATTAAGGGTATTCAAATAGGAAAAGATGAAGTCAATTTGCCTCTGTTTGCAGATGACATGATTTTATATTTAGAAAACCCCATCTTTTCAGCCCAAAAACTTCTTGAGCTGATAAGCAACTTCAGCAAAGTCTTGGGATACAAAATCAATGTGCAAAAATCACAAGCATTCCTTTACATCAACAATAGGCAAGCACAGAGCCAAATCATGAATGAACTCCCATTCACAAGCACTACAAAAAGAATAAAATACCTTGGAATACAGCTTACAAGGGATGGGAAGGACTTCTTCAAGGAGAACTACAAACCACTGCTCAAGGAAATAAGAGAGGACACGAACAAATGGAAAAACATTCTATCCTCATGAATAGGAAGAATCAATATTGTGAAAATGGCCAAACTGCCCAAAGTAATTTATGGATTCAGTGGTATTCCCATCAAAATGCCATTGACTTTCTTCACAGAACTAGAAAAAGACTATTTTAAATTTCATATGGAATCAAAGAAGACCCTGCATAGCCAAGACAATCTGAAGCAAAAAGAACAAAGCTGGAGGCATCATGCTACCTGACTTCAAACTATATTACAAAGCTACAGTAACCAAAACAGCATGATACCAAAGCACACATATAGACCAATGGAGCAGAACAGAGACCTCAGATATAACACCACACATCTATAACCATCTGATCTTCGACAGACCTGACAAAAACAAGCAATGGGGAAAGGATTTCTATTCAGCAAATGGTTGGAAGGCAAAGTGAGGAAAGATGTAATCTTTATGTGTTGTGGCATATTATTTTGTGATAAAGCCTCTCTATATGAAGCTAGTTGTGTCAGAAGCATTAAAATTAGAGTGACTCCATCTTGCACAGGGTCTGGATAAGGTGACCTGCTGGCTGCATTCCCAGGAGCTAGGCATTCTTAGCCACAAGATGTTTATGGTTAAGGGAGTAGATTAATAATGTTTACTAAACAGACCCAGGACTTCACAGACCCAGGAAATATACTGATGTCCTGATATCTCAAGAATAAAAGCATTTTTAGTTTAAGAATAAGTTTTGCTTTAAAGATAATATAGATTCTTGCAAAAGTCAGTAGTTACACAAAGATTAACAATCCTGTGTCAGGAGGCCTTGTATTAGATGACACCTCCCCATTTTATTTCTTTGTTATCTTATATATAAGCAAGCATTTTACCTAAGGTGGTCTTGTTCCTCCTCTTGCTTTCAGGAACACCCTGCTCTGTCTGTGGAGTAGCCATTCTTTTGTTTCTTTACTTCTCTAATATACCTGCTTTCACTTTACTTTGTGGACTTACCTTGAATTCTTTCTTGTGAGATCCAAGAAGCCTCTCTTGGGGTCTGAATTGGGCTCCTCTTTCTAGTAAAAATCCAGAACATTTGTTTCATTATTTTCTGTAACGATCCAGAACAATTGGATTAAATTTTTTCCCCTCATTTCCAAGTCTCTTGTATATTTGTTAAGACAATTACTGCTTCTCCAGATTTTGCCTCACACCATCACATAAATGGAGGGGATTTCTATTAGGTAGTGTGAAAGGAAGATAACAATCTTTGGACCCCAAACTCACTATGCCAAGGGGAAAAGTTAAGCTTGGGGACTGAGTCATGGGAAAAAACTGCCTTCTTTTGTTCCTAAAGAGATGGCTGCAAAATATTAATAGAAGTCTATGTAGCTGCCCAGGTGGCCTCTTTCAGCCTGGTGATGTTAATTATCAGCTTATCTTCACAGGTGAGGGACAAAGACAAGATTAGAAATCATCCCTCTGCCCACCCTAAGATGGATGAACATTTAACTTCTACTGTGTGTTTACTTTATCTTATATTAAATGCAGATTTGCTGAGTATGAGACAAATGCATAATGGACTCTTCCTCTTTCCCTTTCTGGACACTTTTTTGCCTTTAAATATTGAAGTCTTCAAAACCCTCTTTTGAAAAATCACAAGCCACAGATCCCACTGTAACTTATGTCTCTTTTTCTTAGGCGTGTCCTCAACCTTGGCAGAATAAACCTCTAATTTATTATAAATACATATATGTAAAATAAATCTTTCATTGATTGAGACCTGTCTCAGACATTTTCTGGTTTACAGTAGCTTCACAGCCTAATTTGTATCTGGCAATGTACATGAGAAAAAATTTTAAGATCCATGTCTCTAGGTACATTTTTTTCTTTCATTTCTTTTAATATAAATAAAGTTTTCCCTTAGGGCTGTTGAACCAAGTTTGAAGATGTAAGATTGTCCACATGCTAATGTTATTGTAAAGAAAATAGAGGAAAAGGTATAATTTCCTTTTCTAAAAAATTAAAAATAAAGAGGACAGGTTGTAATAGAATTTAATGACAATGTTTCTTGGTCCTAACATTAATCTTAGAGTATAAATTTTAAAATATTTTTTTCCAAAACTGTGGAAAAAATAGAAATGAAGTTTGGATTTTTAAAATGTTTAAAAGCAGAGCAAGTACTGCCGGGGAGGTCTGCCTAGTAGCCAAGTGACTGATGGTGTTTAGAAAGACTCAAATAATCTCTAAGATAGAGAACGCTGTTATTAGTTTAGTTTTCACCAAAGCAGATCAGTGTCTTGTACAAACTGACAGCAAATTATAATTTAAGGATAGTGGAAAGACTGGTAATTTATAATAACACTGTTGTAGCAGCACAGTCATATAACAGGTCTGCAAATGTTTAATATAGACAGAACACAAGATAAAAGTGTTCTCTGGTTTTCTTAAATTCTGCTAGTATAAGGAATAGCAGCCACTTCACTGTGGAGTATGTGGTAGAGGTCCACGCACACGCTCGGATAAGATGAACATGGGCCTTTCTGCCCGGGATACCATCTTCCTTTTTTTTCTTCCTCAAATGGTTTATTGATAATAGCTTTATCTCCAAAATTGAAGCCGAAGGGAATAGGACAAAATGATCCCAAGAGAAAAAAGAATTCTGTCAAGAATAATATAAGACAGTTTAAAAACAACCATATATGACTTGTCATTAAAAAATTTGCTTTCCACTTGTAGAATGATTTTTTATGATCCCGAATTAGAGGAAAATATTTCTCATTTTTAACCTCATGAGCTCGCCTTGACTCAGGTATGGCTGTATTCCAAAGCTGCTTGAAGGGAAGAAAGGGATTAGCTAGCTGTGGAATGGTGAATTCACTGTAGTTTGCACTCATGGATATAAATTTCGATAGCTGTCAGGAAAAACAAAAAGCAAGCATTCCAATGTACATGTATATGAAACCAAACATCAGGCTTTTTGGATTCATTGGGATTGTAAGTGCTTGGCAATGTTTAGGTTAACATTTCTGTGTTTTGCTCTCACTTTAGAGATTTTAATATGTTAAAATTCTGGCCTTAGAATCCTAAATAAGAAGAGATTTCCAGGTATTTTAGTTTGGGGAAGAACACCTGTTGATTTAGAAATGTCATCTCAAATAACCAAAACCAAAATACCATGCGAATGTATTAACCCAAATATTATAGTTAAGACATTAAAAAATCACTCTGATGCACTTTTGGACAAGATGGAATAACAGAGATTGAATATACCTTTCAACCTGACACAGCTAAGATACCAGACACAATATATTAAACGACAGTTTTCAAGGCATTGGCATCAGACAATGGAGGACAGTGACTCCTGGGAGATAGGAAACCAGTCCTGTGTAGGGAAGGGGAGCCCAGGTGGAGCCCAGTGGCCTCCTTGAGTCAAGAAAATGAGGTTGAAAATCGAAATACCCCTAGCAAACATTTTTGTAAACTGACAAGCTGTTTCTAAAATTCGTGTGGAAATGCAAAAGGTCCAGTATAGTTAAAACAACTTTGAAAAAGATGAATACATCTGGATAACTTGTACTATATGACTTGAAGATATATTAAATTACATTAAAAGCTTCAGTTATCTAAATAGTGGCAGCAAAATAGAGAAAAAGATCAACGAAAAAGAAAAGAGAATCCAGAAATAGACCTGCACATTTATCTTTAATTGATTTTGACACAGTTGCAAAAGCAATTCAATGGAAAAATAAGTTTTTCAACAAGTGGAACTGGAATACAAATTGAGCATCCTTATCAGAAAATCCAAAATCTGAAATGCTCCAAAATCAGAAAGGTTTTTAGTTCTCACATGATGCCACAGGTGGAAAATTCCACACATAAGTACTTAACACAAATGTTTCATGCACTAAATTATTTAAAATATTATATAAAATCATAGAAAAGATAAAATTTATAAATATGGCTTCATCAAATTTAAGAACCTTTCTTTGAAAGACTTTGTTAAGAAAACAGAAGATTACAGCCTGGAAAAATTATTAGCATATCATATATGACAAATAATTTGAATTCAGAATGTATAAAGAACACCTAAAATTTGATAATAAGACAGCAAATAATCCAATAAAAATGATCAAAAGATTTGAACAGACCTGTAATCTAAGAAAAGATATGCATATATTGGCAAATATGCATATGAAAAATTTATCAGCAATATTAGTTTTGTGGATTTGTCCCCTCCAAAACTCATGTGGAAATTCATTCCCCAATGTGCCAATATTGAGAGGTGGTACCTTTAGGAGGTGATTGGGTCATGAGGCCTCTGCCCTCATGATGGATTAATCCATTCATGAATTAATGGAATGATGGGTTAATGAATTAATATATTCACATAGCAGCAGTACTGATGGCTTTATATGAAAAGGAAGAGATCAATGTCTACTTGAGTTAAATTTTGTTTTTTAAAAAAGAGGAGAAATCTGAGCTAGCATGCTTAGTTCCCTCACCATGTGATGCCCTGTGTTCCCTTGGGATTCCAAAGAGAGTTTTCCACCAGCATGAAGGCCCTTACCAGATCTGCCCCCTTCACCTTGGACAGCCTCTGGAACTGTAAAAAAATATATTTTGTTTGTTACTGAATCACCCAGTTTTAGGTATTCTGCTATAAGCAACAGAAAATGGACCAAGACAATTAGTTATCTGCAAAATACCAAATTAAAACCATAATGTATTACTACTGTATTATACACTTACAAGCACTTCTAAAATTTTAATATGACAATATTATCCTTAGAAAGAGTGTAGCCTTGGAGCAGCTTGAACTCTCATACACTGCAGGCAAAAATATAAAACTGTACAACCATGTTGAAAAATAGTTTGATAGTTTATTAAAAATTTAAACGTATATCTACCATATTGCACCATCATTGTACTCCCAGATATGTACTCAAGATAAATGGAAACGTATATCCGTACAAAGTGGCACATAGATATTCATAGAAGCTTTATTAGTAATAACTATAAACAAGAAATAACCTGAATGTTCATCAAGAGGTGAATAAACAATTGCAGAATACTATTCAGCAACAAAAAGAAATGAACTATTGATAGCTGCAACAACATGGAAGAATTTTAAATAATTATGCTGAATTAAGCCAGATAAACAAAAGAGTACATGTTGTGTGATTTCATTTATATTTAATTCTAGGACATTCAAATTAATTTATAGTAATTGCAGGAGGAAACTTCTGGGGATTATGAACATGTTCATTATCTTGGTAGTGATGATGGTTGCACAGATATATACAATGTGAACCCATATGTCTGTCAAATAACCATATTTTATACTTGAGCTATAGTTCACATGTCAATTAAACATGAATAAAGCTATCAAAATATTATTTTACCGAGAGCAATATTGTAAATATTTGTTAAGCAATGTTTCTTTTTGTGGAGTGTTTGGAAAATCCAGAGTTGAAAGACCTAGTTTCCCACTCTTTGCCTTGGCAAAGCAACTTTCACTTTCCTATGGGTTCAAAATAAGCCATGAAAGAAGCAGCCAGGAAATTAGATGGTAGTGGCTCTGATTCAGTACAATCACTCTTGCCATGATGGTGTAAGTTGCTCAATTCAAAATATACCACATATCCAGCAATAGGATGCTGCTAGAGCAGAAACCAGACGTGATGAGGACATCAGAAGCTACAGCCAGCAAAAGATTGATAATTTATGCAGTAATCTTTACTCTCTTTTCATATATTATGGTAACATAAAAAATTCTGAGAGTGTTGCTAACCTCCAACACCTCAGATTCAGCAGGTCCCTATACCCTATCTGCTACTGCTGGATCTTGGAACTGTGGGCTATTTCTTTTAGTTGCCTATCATTTTACAGAGCTTCACCCAGGAAAAAAAAGCCTACGAATTTTCTACTTTTGAATTTGAGTTTGTATTACGAGTTCTATTGCTTTCTCCTACTCCCATTCCAGGACTTGGAGTGAAAAAGATGTAGGCTTACCACATTCTGCCCAACTCTTTTACTTCAAAAATTTTCTTTTTATTTCCTTTAGCTCATGGAAGTTTTCTGTGTTCTCGCTGTAGTAGGAAATGCTGGCTAGCCAAATATTCCTGCAAACCTATTATTTATGCCAGGATTTGAGTTGCCGGGAGCTTTAAAGCCACAAATTATATTATTTTATTTGCATTTCTCCCATTGTATCCTTTCACAAATAGATTGCAGGGGACAAAAAATATCACCCATACTCAGGTTATCATCCCACTAGAATTGCAAATATTTTCTCCTGGAATATTGCGTGTGTTTAACTTTCTTTATTCTGGTATTTGACAGCCAATTGAAAGCTGGAAAGTACTGTGTGTGTATGTTTCTGTTGTGTGTATGCGTGTGTGTACATGCACATGTGAAACTCATGCCGACAATGGGTTACTGATGGGGCAGGAGGGTAACACTCAAGACAAATTTAGATGACAGGCAACATTTCTTAAGGGATGTCTTGGTTGTGACCTTCAGAACTGTCTCTGGTATCTTTCTTGTTTGCAGACTGTTATTAAGGTCGGGTGCTTACAACCCTGGCTGGAAGTTCACAGAAGAAAAAAATTGATTGAATCACATCTTGGACCAAACAGACAGATTGAGTCAATCATAATGGTTAGCTGACGTGTTAACCGCATGTGTCTGAACCTTGCAGAAGTGTTACCAAAAGCTACCCGGGAGAAAATTTCCAGGAAATTGTACAACTGTATTTGAGATGAAGAAAACAGGTAAGTGGCTAAATTTTTTTGGTCTAATAGCTTGGCTATTGTTGTACATACTGTAAATTGGACCCTGGCAGCTACAGTGCAATTTTGAAAGTGAAAAGTCACTCTATTTTTCATCAATAAATATTTTTGAGAGAAATCTTGCTAATATCATGGAGATATAGCTATATTGCAATAGCTAATGCTTACATATTTTATCCTTTCTAAGAGCCTATCAACTTTAAGATGCATCATTACTTTGTGGGCCATAACAACAAGAAACTTATTAATTAGACTAGAACAGAATGTTATCTTACTCAAATCTTTATTCTATTCTCATTAAAAGAACCCTCTTAGAATTAAATTCAGGCTTTTATCATTTATCATTTTGGGGAAATGTATTGAAAGAAAAATATAAAAGAAATTAATTTTGTTGTACTCTTCCTAAAATTTTCCATTCGTAGACTACCACTTCTAAATCACTTATGAACTCATCATTAATACCCACAAACAATAAAAAAAAAATCATAACACAATGTTCCACTATTTTCTCTAGGATTCTTTTAAGGCAATTATACCTAATCTACAAGTTTTAATGATGGTACTTTCCCTTCCTCCCTCTCTCCCTCTTGCCCTCCTCCTTTCCACCTTTCCTTCCTTTCTTCCTTATTCTCTTCCTTTCTCTTTATTCTCCCTCCCTCCCTTTTTTCCTTCCTCTTTTCCTCTGATCATCTTTTCTCTCTCTCCCTTCCTGTCTCCTTCCTTCCCTCCCTCCTTTTCTTTCTTCGTTTCTATTTCTTTTTTTCTTCATTTATCATGTATCTTTGGAATTTAAGCTCAAAGTCAGATGTTGATTTTTCACTAACTTCTGTTTAATAGTTTATCAGTTGTTCTATGTAAAATATGAATTGGTCACATTAGCTTCTCATTGCTTTACTGCTTCCAGGTACCAGTTATTGCTCTCTTTAGTTCCATAGCTAGGTGTGTAATAGGTAATTTTTGTAGCTATTTAGGTTACAAAAGGTAACAGCGTCATTTACTTGCGGGTATCTTTCTTTCTTAGCTCCTATTAAACACTTGATTGTTGCTTTGCCAGAAGATATGAAATTTTGGTAATTTTTTGCAACCATGATATTTGTGTGCCTAATATTAAATGCTCCAATACTCTTTTTCTGTGACCTCTAGAATATACAATAAATTTTATTTTAATGGAATCATAGTGTAATCTTCCTTAAGACACTTAAAATGTAGCAGATATAGAAACAACTATGTACATATGCCAATTTAAATGAAAATAACATAAGCATCCATAAGCACAGAAAATGACATCACAGAAAAATTGGTGCATGATCAACAATGATTATAAGTTGTCATCTATTATAAAACACACCCTAATTATAGAAATATTAAAGTGTCATAAAAGGTGTGTCTTAGAGCCAAAGAAATGCAACATTGAACATTTTGCATTGGACAAGAGCTTTTCATACTCTGTTTAATCCTTATAATAGTCATAGGAAATCAGAATTATCTTTTTTTATTCATACTTTGCAGATGAAGTAATTGAGGCTCGTAGAGGTAAATAAACTTGCCTAAGGTCTTGTAACTGGTAAATTGAGGAACTGTGAATTTAATGCAACTGTGCCTAATATAAGCTCCCAAGCTCTTAATCACTGTGTTAACCTTTCCTAAGGGCTGATGGAATGAAGGAATCTAAGGCTTCTCAAAGTTAGTGTGGATCTCCAAAACCACTCTGACATTATCTTTGCTCTAAATTTTCTGTTTTCTCTCAAGGAAATTTCATTGTTTGATTGAGAATACGTGTTCAATACACATTTGTAGAATGAATAAAAGCAGCTTTAATCTGTTCTGTTTTTGAAATGTCATAATACACCAAAATTATGTTTTAGAAAAACATATTTTTTGAGAAGAACTTGTAATGGGAACTTATTTTCATAAGAATACATGAAAAAGTCCAGAAAGTTCTAATACCCCTGGTGTCCAACAATGTTATCTGTACCTCTGTTCATACTCGCATTCCCATCTGACCACACCACATCCATTTCTGGGAGACCAGGCCCAGATGTGACACTAGAAGCTGATGTTTGTTGAAGACCGAAGGGCTCTGCCACCTCTTTCACTTCTTTGAGTCAGTGTTAAAGAAGTGAAGCAACTATTTTTCGATGCACATCTTTGTATTGAGAATCACATATGATAATATTCTTTGTTTTCTCCCAACCAAGTCACCATCCATTGGTAGAGCCCAGGGATATGCAAATTAATGCTCTGTTATCATTTGTCTGCTTTTTCCTGGGGAATCTCGTATATAGTATCTATTCTAGATATGCACAACACAGATTGCATTTGGAAGATACATTGTGAGGCACGGAATGACTTGCTTCCCTATGAAAAACATAGTGACATACTTGGATTTTAAATGTTATATAATACTAATCAACTTGATTTTTCTTATATTTTGCTATGGAGTCAATAAATCATGTAGTCTATTGGGAAGCAGGTTTCTTAGCTATTGTCTAATCTAACTCCCAGCAATACAGGCATAGTCAATCACATCACTAGCAAGTGGTCACTGATGTCTGTTTGAGCACCTCCAGTGATGGAGAAAAAAGCAGTTTACTCAGTTATTGGAAATCATTTGTTTACCTTGTGCTGAGCTTTATATCCTGGCTTCATGTATTTGTTGATATTAGTGCTACCCTCTAAAGATGGGAGATTGGTATTATGTCTTCTTTCTATGACATATTCATGCTGGATATTTCAGCCAACTTTTCCTTTAAGTTTAACCTGTCCTGTCCACTGCCCTGCTGGCAAAAGATGAATGAGCCAAGAACAAACACCTGGCTTACAAATTACTCTCCCTTGAAAATTTAAATACGGGGATGCTGAAGCTGTGACTGATCATAGAACACAGTAGACCCCCCAAAATTTAGAGTCCGAATGCCAATGGGGCCTGCTATGGTGAAAACAAAGAGACCAATTGGAAATACTGGCTCTATCTTGAATTATCATGAGCAAAAGGTAGAGTTTATTCTGCCTTGTCTTTATACAAGGCTGTATATATGAATGTCAAATTATTAGTGTATTTACGCTGGGAAGTATTCATACTCAGTTACTTTAATTAGCACACCCTAGATGCAAAATGAGCTAACTAAAAATATTTTAGACATTTGGCTGTACCAACATTAATTAAGCAGAGACATTCATCTTCACATAGGGAGTTGCCTGCCACAAGAGAATTGAAGAAGCCACACCCTTAACCATGGCACAGTCTTGAACTGTGCTTTGCTTGCCCTGTTAAGAACTGCCATTCCGACTCACAGTTTTTCCAAGTTCTTTGTGCACCAGCCTTCAATCTTCTACTTCCTCTCTAATTGAAATATTCAGGTTGAGACTATTAGTAAGATACTGTCACATTTTTTATGCAAGCCAGTGCTCGTATATTTTAATCTCAAATATTTATTTATCGTGTCTTTATTTTAAAATCAGACTCTCAGAGGCCAACCTATTTATACCATTTTCACATCTTATTACCAGATTTTCTCCCCTATATTGCTACAGTATGAAGCTAGGAGATTTAAGGCTAAATCAATCTTAACCCTTGAGGGCTTATGTCCTAGTGCAAGTAAGGCAATTATGTGACATAGACCATACCACAGCCATGATATAGATTACAAATCAATCACAACATGCTTTTTTTTTTTTTTTTTTTTAATTTTTTGAGACAGGGTCTCCCTCTGTCACCCAGGCTGGAGTGCAGTGGTGCAATCTTGGCTCACTGCAAACTCTGCCTCCCAGGTTCAAGCGATTCTCCCACCTCAGCCTCCCAAGTAGCTGGGACTACAGGCATGCACCACCATACCCAGCTAATTTTTGTATTTTTAGTAGAGACAGGGTTTCACCATGTTGGCCAGCCTGGTCTCGAACTCCTGACCTTGTGATCTACCCGCCTCGGCCTTCCAAAGTGCAGGATTACAGGTATGAGCCACCACATCTAGCCACAACATGCTTTCTATCTTAGCTATGCATCTTTCTAAGCAAGAGCTCTAAGGGCTCTAGGCAATAAATTCATTCATTCATACATATGTTCATTACCTCAGCAAGGATTTATTGAACACCTGTTATGTGTCAGGGATTATTCTAAGCATTGATTTAAACTGGAAATTAAAATAATGGCATGCTTGAATTTTAAAGATGAAATGAGACAATGCATATAACCACCTTTTGTGACCTCTAAAGCTGTATTCAAAGAGGGATAAAAATTAAAAAGTGGCTTCCATGTTCTTCAATTTCAAATGTTTCCTCTCGGTAATATTATTTTGGTAAAAGCATGATGCCTAATTTCTCATGGATATTGTACTTTTCAGTAAACCAGAGGCAGAAAGTTGTACAAACTATAGAATCCAATATGTTTTTAAAAGCTGGCTTTATATTTATAAGACTTCAACCAAGTCATTTAACTTTTTTTGGACTCTCTGGTTCATTAATATGGAAATGCTAACACAGTAGTAGTTGCAAAAGGACTCTTTTGTAACTCTTTGAGAGAATTAAATATATGTAAAAAATGAAATATATGTAAGAAAATATGTATAAAACATTTAACATTGCAAGTAACACATTGTAAACTCAATAATGTTGACTATTATCATTAACTTAAATTCTAGTAACAAGAAGTTTTATAAATGAAAAAAATAAAGCTATTAAAATTTGGAAGAAAAGAAGTAGCTCATGAACAGCTGCATTTTTCTTAAATTATCTCTTGAGCAAAATGTTGCTCACCAAATTTTTAGCATTGTCATCACCTGGGAATTGTTATAAATATAGAATTTTAGAACCCTCATAGTCTCACTGAATTAGAATCTGTATTTTACCAAGGTCCCAGATAATTGGGATGCATGTTAACTTTAAAGAAGTTTGAAGTAGGTAGGGGGGTACATGTTAAATATTCATCACTAATTAGATTCTCTTTCATTCTAATACATGCTTCAGATTTTGGCATATTATGGAATTGCTGTACCATTTGACTTCTCAATTTTCCATCATTGGTTCAGAATAACAAATAAACAAAAGAATAAAAACAAAGAGTAGCAGAATCTAAAATGAACCTTCAAGTTGTGTGTTAGTCTGTTCTCGTACTGCTTTGAAGAAATACCAGAGACTGGGTAACCTGTAAGGGAATGAGATTTAATTGACTCGCAGTTCTGTGGGGCTGCGGAGCCCTCAGTAAACTTACAAACGTGGTGGAAGGGGAAGCAAACATGTCCTTCTTCAAATGACAGCAGGAAGGAGAAGAGCTGAGCAAACCAAGAAATTCCCCTTATGAAGTCATCAGATTTTGTGAGAACTCACCCAGTATCATGAGAACAGCACGGAAGTAACTTTCCCCATGATTCAATTATCTCCCACCACGTGCTTCTCACAACACATGGGGATTATGGGAACTACAATTCAAGATGTGATTTGGATGGGAACACAATCAAACCATATCAAGTTGTCATCCATTTTATTTATTGTCAAGCCCCAACCAAATGCCATACATATGTATTCTTTATCTTCTCAAGCTTATTTGTTTCACATGACAGTTATGCAAGGTAGGCATTATTAGTTTCACATTACAGGAAATGAAGCTGAGCCTCAGTGAGATTACAAATGCTTTAATGAACACAGAGTGAAAAGGTAGAAAAGCCAGTTTTGAACTTAGGTTCAAATGTTTCTCTCCAAATTATGTTTTCTAATACATCAGCATATCGTTACTTCATTGGCATCGCATTTTTGCTCTGTACATAATTAATCAAAGAGGCAGCTTTCCTCATTTCCAGTAGATTGAAAACACAGGTTCCATCTGTCCAAGAGTATTTATCCAGCTACATTAGTCCTTCCCCTTTTTATTGGCTCTTGAAATGGTACACATTTTGCAATTGAGAATTATTGAGCCAACATATGGTTTCAATTGGAAAATTTCAATGTATCATTATGAAAAAAATTAAGAAAAGAAAGCACAACCAACCTCTGTACCTTTGCAAATGTCTTCGAATAAAAATCTGTGAAGTGAAAAGTTAAAGTTAAGTAGAGACATATTTATATTTGTTGACTTTTACCTTCACTGTTGATCATGCCTAATGGCCAGAGAGCTTCAGACACAGCTTTCATTCAGTTGCTTTTATGATTTCCTGCAGTTTGAGGCAATGTTTACTAGAATTTCAGTCTATAGCTTATTGTGTTTGCCTATGGCCTTGTGGTAGCTCAGTAGCTGCCAGCTTGAGTTGGTTGTTTGTCCCAGAAAAATTGTAAGGATTTAACACACCACTCCTATTCTACTGAAAGAGATATTCATATTCTTGGGTAGGTCTGCCTCTGAAATGCTTCAGGCTGGGAATCACTGAATTTCAATTAGTCTGTGGTTTTCCACACCCAAACTAGTTTGGTAAAATCTGATGTATTAAGTTGGAAGCAATGGTTAAGGTAGGTTATGGGAGAATTCTAACTCTTCAAGGAAGTTTGGTGTAGAGTAGAGGTGCCTCTGTCATGTGACTACAATGATAATTATTATCATAATTTGCATAGGAATTATAGTACTTTCAAATACGTAATTGCTTTTCATCTTCATATTGGATCTTTTGAAGTAGATATTATCAATATATTATTACGCAGGTGTGGGAAATTCAGTTCATGGGAATTATGACTTGCCTTAGTGACACTTAGTAATTGATGCCAAAGACTATAACTCTCTCTTTTCATTTTGAGACTTTGTTTGGTTTTTGTGACATCCAAGTCTCCTGGTGTTCCTTCTCTTCTGGCTGTCATTCTCAATGGCCTTCTCTATTTATATTCCTCTTTCTGATTGGGCAGCTATATACCAAGGTGCATCAGGTAAGTTCCTTAGTAATTTTTCTCTTCTCATTCTATTTCCTTTGTAGATGATCTCATTTATTACTACATTATTAAATAGTATCCTATTCTGGTGACTCTCAAATTTAATCAAAGTGATGCATCACTTCTATTCCAACCTAGAAACACAGTTGTGAATTTCCGTATTCTCTCCCTTTCAAATAAAGTGTGAAAATAAAGAACTCCAAAATGACAGAATTTCAAGATGAAAGATACCTGGATCCCTGCATCACCACTAGAGGAGGGTATCAAGAATTGCAGGACCCCATTAGGCTGAGCCATGAATAGTAAATAAACCCCTCTTGTATTAAGCCATTGATATTTCAGGGTTTATTTTTACTGCAGCATAGTTTATCCTGACCTGGAATTGGCAAACATTTTCTTAAAGGAACATACAGTGAATATTTTACACTTTGTTGCGGCAAAGATTCAAGAGGCAAAAATGGGAACTTCATAGATAATTATAATAACATGCCAAATTTCCCTAAATGTAATAATACTATAATGCTATATGTAATAATGTAAGTATTTTTATATAATATGCTATTTGTGATACACATCCACTAATGAGAAAATTGAATTTTTGGGAGAGGATAATGTTTTGCTTAATTGAAGTTCAAAGGTGGTGTTCTCTCTCTCTCTTTTTTTTTAATATATATTTTATTGCGTTTTAGGTTTTGGGGTACATGTGAAGAGCATGCAAGATTGTTGCATAGGTACATACATGGCAATGTGGTTTGCTGCCTTCCTCCCCATCACCTATATCTGACATTTCTCCCCTATATCTGACATTTCTCCCCATGTTATCCCTCCCCAACTCCCCACCCCCAACTGTCCCTCCCCTAGTTCCCCCTCACAGACCCCAGTGTGTGATGCTCCCCTCCCTGTGTCCATGTGTTCTCATTGTTCAACATCCGCCTATGAGTGAGAACATACGGTGTTTGATTTTCTGTTCTTGTGTCAGTTTGCTGAGGATGATGGTTTCCAGTTTCATCCATGTCCCTATAAAGGACATGAATTCATCTTTTTTATGGCTGCATACTATTCCATGGTGTATATGTGCCACATTTTCCCTCTCCAGTCTATCATCAGTGGGCATTTGGGTTGATTCCAAGTCTTTGTTATTGTAAACAGTGCTGCAATGAACACTGGTGTGCCTGTGTCCTTATAGTAGAATGATTTATAATCCTTTGGATATATACCCAGTAATGGGATTGCTGAGTCAAATGGAATTTCTATTTCTAGGTCCTTGAGGAATCACCACATTGTCTTCCACAATGGTTGAACTAATTTACACTCCCACCAACAGTGTAAAAGTGTTCCTATTTCTCCACATCCTCACCAGCATCTGTTGCCTCCAGATGTTATAATGATCACCATTCTAACTGGCGTGAGTTGGTATCTCAATGTGGTTTTGATTTGCATTTCTCTAATGACCAGTGATGATGAGCATTTTTTCTTATGTTTGTTGCTCTCATATATGTCTTCTTTTGAAAAGTGTCTGTTCATATCCTTTGCCCACTTTTGAATGGGCTTGTTTTTTTCTTGTAAATCTGTTTTAGTTCTTTGTAGATTCTGGATATTAACCCTTTGTCAGATGGGTAGATTGCAAAAATTTTTCCCCATTTTGTTGGTTGCAGATTCACTCTAGTGATTGTTTCTTTTGCTGTGCAGAAGCTCTGGAGTTTAATTAGGTCCCATTTGTCTATTTTGGCTTTTGTTGCCAATACTTTCTGTGTTTTAGTCATGAAGTTCTTGCCTATGCCTATGTCCTGAATGGTTTTGCCTAGATTTTCTTCTAGGGTTTTTATGGCGTTAGGTCTTATGTTTAATTCTTTAATCTATATGGAGTTAATTTTAGTGTGAGGTATCAGGAAGGGGTCCAGTTTCTGCTTTCTGCACATGGCTAGCCAGTTTTCCCCACACTGTTTATTAAACAGGGAATGCTTTCCCCATTGCTTGTTTTTGTGAGATTTGTCGAAGACTAGATGGTTGTAGATATGTGGTGTTGCCTCCGAGGCCTCTGTTCTGTTCCATTGGTCTATATCTCTGTTTTTGTACCAGTACCATGCTGTTTTGATTATTGCAGCCTTGCAGTATAGTTTGAAATCAGGTAGTGTGATGTCTCTGCTGTTTTGATTATTGTAGCCTTGCAGTATAGTTTGAAATCAGGTAGTGTGATGTCTCCAGCTTTGTTCTTTTTGCTTAGTATTGACTTGGCTATGTGGGCTCTCTTTTGGTTCCATATGAAGTTTAAGGTGATTTTTTCCAGTTCTGTGAAGAAGGTCATTGGTAGTTTGATGGGGATAGCATTGAATGTATAAATTACTTTGGGCAATATGGCCATTTTCACAATATTGATTCTTCCTAACCATGTGCATGGAATGTTTCTCCATCTGTTTGTGTCCTCTCTTATTTCATTGAGCAGTGGTTTGTAGTTCTCCTTGAAGAGGTCCTTTACACCCTTTGTTAGTTGTATTTCTAGGTATTTTATTCTCTTTGTAGCAATTGTGAATGGCAGTTTGTTCTTGATTTGGCTCTCTTTAAGTCTGTTATTGGTGTATAGCAATGCTTGTGATTTTTGCACATTGATTTTGTATCCTGAGACTTTGCTGAAGTTGCTTATCAGTTTCAGGAGATTTTGGGCTGAGATGATGGGGTCTTCTAAATATACAGTCATGTAATCTGCAAATAGAGACAATTTGACTTCCTCCTTTCCTAATTGAATACCTTTTATTTCTTTTTCTTGCCTGATTGCTCTGGTTAAAGCTTCCAATACTATATTGAATAGGAGTGGTGAGAGAGGGCATCTTTGTCTAGTGCCAGATTTCAAAGGGAATATTTCCAGTTTTTGCACATTCAGTATGATATTGGCTATGGGTTTGTCGTAAATAGTTTTTATTATTTTGAGATATGTTCCATTGATCCCTAGTTTATTGAGGGTTTTTAGCATAAAGACTGTTGAATTTTGTCAAAGGTCTTCTCTGCATCTATTGAGATAATCATGTGGTTTTTGTCTTTGGTTCTGTTTATGTGGTGAATTATGCTTATAGCCTTGCGTATGTTGAACCAGCCTTGCATCCTCGGGATAAAGCCTACTTGATTGTGATGGATAAGCTTTTTGATGTTTTGTTGCAATCGATTTGCCCATATTTTATTGAAGATTTTTGCAGCTGTGTTCATCATGGATATTGGCCTGAAGGTTTCTTTTCTTGTTGAGTCTCTGCTGGATTTTGGTATCAGGATGATATTGGTCTCATAAAATGATTTGGGAAGGATTCCCTCTTTTTGGATGTTTGGAATAGTTTCAGAAGGAGTGGTGCCAGCTCCTCTTTGTATGTCTGGTAGAATTCAGCTGTGAACCCTTCTGGATCTGGGCTCTTTTTGGCTGGTAAGCTTTTAATTGCTGCCTGAACTTCAGCCCTTATTATTGGTGTATTCAGGGTCTCAACTTCTTCCTGGTTTAGGCTTGGGAGGATGCAAGTGTCCAGGAATTTATCCATTTCTTCCGGGTTTACTGGTTTATGTGCATAGAGTTGTTTGTAGTAATATCCGATGGTGGTTTGTATTTCTGTGGAATCTGTGGTGATATCCCCTTTATCATTTTTTATTGCATTTGTTTGATTATTTTCTCTTTTCTTTTTTATTAATCTGGCTAGTGGTCTATTTTGTTGATCTTTTCAAAAAACCAACTCCTGGATTTATTGATTTTTTTTGAAGGGTTTTTCCTGTAATCACAGCACTATCTCCTTCAGTTCTGCTCTGATCTTAGTTATTTCTTGTCTTCTGCTAGGTTTTGAGTTTTTTTTTGGTCTTGCTCCTCTAGCTCTTTCAATTTTGATGAAAGGGTGTCGATTTTAGTTCTTTCCTTGCTTCTCATGTGGGCATTTATTGCTGTAAATTTTCCTTTAGACACTGCTTTAAATGTGTCCCAGAGATTCTGGTACATAGTGTTTTCATTCTCATTGGTTTCAAAGGATATCTTTATTTCTGCCTTCATTTCATTGTTTATCCAGTCAACATTCAAGAGCCAGTTGTTCAGTTTCCATGAAGTTGTGCAGTTCTGAGTTAGTTTCTGAATTCTGAGTTCTAATTTGATTGCACTGTGGTCTGAGACTGTTTGTTATGATTTCCATTCTTTTGCCTTTTCTGAAGAGTGATTTACTTCCAATTATGTGGTCATTTTTAGAGTAGGTGTGATGTGGTGCTGAGTAGAATGTTATTCTGTGGGTTTGGGGTGGCAAGTTCTGTAAACGTCTATTAAGTTTGCTTGATCCAGGTCTGAGTTCAAGTCCTGGATATTCTTGTTAATTTTCTGTCTCATTGATCTGTCTAATATTGAAAGTGTAGTGTTTAAGTCTCCCACTATATTGTGTGGGAGTCTAAGTCTCTTTGTAGGTTATTAAGAACTTGCTTTATGTATCTGGGTGCTCCTGTATTGGGTGCATATATATTTAGGATCATTAGCTCTTCTTGTTGCATTGATCCTTTTACCATTATGTAATGTCCTCCTTTGTCTCTTTTGATCTTTGTTTGTTTAAAGTCTATTTTATCAGAGACTAGGATTGCAACTCTGGCTTTTTTTGCTCTCCATTTGCTTGGTAAATCTTCCTCTATCCCTTTATGTTGAGCCTGTGTGTGTCCTTGCATATGAGATGGGTTTCCTGGATACAGCACACTGATTGGTTTTGACTTTTTATTGGTTTTGACTTTTTATCCAATTTGCCAGTCTGTGTCTTTTGATTGGGGCATTTAGCCCATTTACATTTAAGGTTAATATTATTATGTGTGAATTTGATCCTGCCATTTTGATGCTAGCTGGTTGTTTTGCCCATTAGTTGATGCAATTTCTTCATTGTGTCCATGCTTTGGTATGTTTTTAGAGTGGCTGGTGCTCATTGTTCCTTTCTATGTTTAGTGCTTCTTTCAAGAGCTCTTGTAAAGCAGGCCTGGTGGTGATGAAATCTCTCAGCAACTGCTTGTTTGTAAAAGATTTTATTTCTCCTTCACTTATGAAGCTTAGTCTGGCTGGATATGAAATTCTAGGTTGAAAGTTCTTTTGTTTAAGAATGTTGAATATTGGCTCCCACTCTCTTCTGGCTTGTAGGGTTTCTGCCAAGAGATCTGCTGTGAGTCTGATGGGTTTCCCTTTGTGGGTAACCCGACCTTTCTCTCTGGCTGCCCTTAGTATTTTCTCCTTCATTTCAACCCTGGTGAATCTGATGATTATGTGCCTTGGGGTTTCTCTTCTTGAAGAATATCTTTGTGGTGTTCTCTGTATTTCCTGGACTTGAATATTGGCCTGCCTTGCTGGGTTGGGGAATTTCTCCTGGATAATATCCTGAAGAGTGTTTTTCAGCTTGCATTAATTCTCTCCATCACATTCAGGTACACCTATCAAATGTAGATTAGGTCTTTTCACATAATCCCATATTTCTTGGAGGCTTTGTTCATTTCTTTTTACTATTTTTTCTCTAATCCTGCCTTCTCATTTTATTTCATTGAGTTGATCTTCGGTCTCTAATATGGTTTCTTCTGCTTGGTTGACTTGGCTATTGAAATTTGTGTATGCTTCGTGAAGTTCTTGTGTTGTTTTTCAGCTCCATCAATTCATTTATATTCCTCTCTAAGCTGTTTATTCTTGTTAGCATTTTGTCAAACCTCTTTTCAAGGGTCTTAGTTTCTTTGCATTGGGTTAGAATATGTTCTTTTAGCTCAGTGAAGTTCGTTATTACCCACCTTCTGAAGCCTGTTTCTGTCAATTCATCAGACTCATTCTCTATCCGGCCTTGTTCCCTTGCTGGTGAGGAGTTGTGATCCCTTGGAGGAGGAGAAGCTTTATGATTTTGGGTGTTTTCATTGTTTTTGTGCTGGTTTCTTCCCATCTTTGTGGATTTATCCACCTCTGGTCTTTGTAGTTGGTGACATTCAGATAGGGTCTCTGAGTGGATGTCCTGTTTATTGATGAGGAAGTTATTTCTTTCTGTTTCTTAGTTTTCCTTCTAACAGTCAGGCCTCTCTGCTGTAGGACTGCTGAGGTCCACTCTAGACCCTGCTTGCCTGGGGATCACCTGCAGCTGCTGCAGAACAGTAAGGGTTGCTGCCAGTTTCTTCTTCCATTATCTTTGTCCCAGAAGGATACCCACAAGATGTCAGCCTGAACTTTCCTCTATGAGGTGTCTCTTTGGATGTACGGGGGTTGGGTAGCTACTTGAGGAGATAGTCTGTCCCTTATAGGAGTTCAAGTCTGCTGTGAGCTCCGTTGTTCCTTTCAGAGCTGCTGGATAGGTACATTTAAGTCTACTGCAGTGGAACTCATAACCGCCATTTTTTCCCAGGTGCTCTGTCCTGGGAAGGTGGGGCTTTATTTATAAGTTCCTGATGTGCTGCTGCCTTTTTTCAGAGATGCCCTGCCCAGTGAGGAAGTAGCCTAATCACAGTCTGCCAGCAGAGGCATTGCTGAGCTACTGTGGGCTCTGCCTGGCTGCTGTATGAACTTCCTTGCAGTTTTGCTTATAGAGGGATAGTTAGAACTGTCTCAGTAATGGCAATCTGCCTCGGTAATGGCAAACTATCTCTGTAATGGCAGAATGCCTCGGTAATGGCGGACTGCCTCAGTAATGGTGGACTGCGTCAGTAATGGCAGACTGCCTCGGCAGTGGTGGACTGCCTTGGTAATGGTGGATGCCCTTACCCCCACAGAGCTGGACCATCCTGGGCCCAGCTGTGCTTGCTGTGAAACTCTCATCCAGAGCATTTCAGATTGCTGGTCTTTTTGGGGGTGGGACTGGCCAAGCCAGATCACCTGGTTCCCTGTTTCAGCCCCCTTTTCTTCAGTTGAACAGGTGACTCTGTCTCCCAGGCGTTCCAGTTGCCAGTTGAAATGGCACCTGGATTTGTGTGAGTTTTTGTGTGGAGACCTGCTGCACTGGCTTAAACAGCTGTGCTGGAGACTCCTGGCACTTTTCCACCCAGGAATCTCTTGGTCTGTGGGCAGTAGAAATTCTTTTGGAAATGTGGTGATCACTCACTCTCTGCATCTTCACTGGGAACTGCAATCCAGAGCTGTTCCTATTTGGCCATCTTGGATCCACACTGGAATTTGCATTTTGATGAGATGCATATAAATTATTTAGCATGGTACTTAGCATAATCACATAGTAAATGCACATTATTATTATTACTACAACTGCTTCCTGTTGGTTCAAATGCTGTTCCATTTTACCTGAAAGTATCTTCATCCCATCCTTTTTTAGAATCTGCCCCCAATCTGGGTAACTTCTTTTCTATGTTAGATAGAGCTTTGATTATTTTATTTGCAATGACAATAAAAATTCAGGTAATAAAAATTAACCAAAGGGTTTCACACACGCGTTATTGCCCAAATAAATACAACAATCAAACATTATTAGATGCTGTCCTCATTACTTTTAGCCTTTGGAAGGTGGGAGACTTTACTCTCTCCAGGTGCCCCTCATCTTGGAGTAGAAATGCACGAGGGTGAACAGACACAGACATTTTTTCTGAGCTTTATACTGGAGTTTCTGCAGACGTCTCTCCTCCTTCCTAGCACCAGCCTCTCTATAATCTTTTGAAGTATGGGGTTTGTGGCTCCCCAAGGCTAGCATACAATGGACATCACATAGGCAATTATGTTATATCCTAACAAAGGAACAAACCTCTTCCCAAATACATTTGATAGGGTGAGTATGCAAGGCCATTAAAGTTATGCAGTTTGCAAATGTTATATTGTTTCCTTGGTGCAAACATGCAGATAACCTAAATAAAAATGTGTGGCTCACTTCGGTACTTGATTAACGATGTTCAATAATATTAATATTTTATGATATTACAAAAAGGAGAAATCAATTATACACATGGTTTGTACCAGAATTTTGTAAAGATATTTTTCCTCAGACTCTAATGCACACAGAGTTTTCTACTATTTATATATTCCACCAATATGTCAGGACACATCTGTTACCTCTATTATTATACAATTTTAATCTGTTCTGAAAGTTTGAACTATTTCTATATTTGTTCTTTGAAGGTATCATATCTATATGTGTGTGTAAATATACACATATTTCACCTCTGTGAATCTTGCTTATGGCACAGACATTGGCATAATATTGGAACATCCCTATTTTACCAAAGAATAAATCAATGATGGAAATCCGAGGCTTGCTGACAGTTCAATTCAGAAGCTTCCCCATTGCATCTGGCAAAACTAATTTCATATCTTGAGGCCCTGGATCTGGCATTTTTTGGCATGTATATATTTGGGCTGAATCCCCAGGTGACCTCCTCTATGTATTTTCACTAGCCATTGAATCCCTCCTAGGGAGAACAGGAAGTCTGGCACTGCTCTTGATGATACATCAATGACGTGATGTCTGGTTTCTATCAAAAATCAAAAAGCAAAAGTTTTTTATGCCAGAAACAAAGTACAGATAATGTCATATGTAAACATTAGTATATTGCTTAATATACTAAGCAACCAGGCTCGAGGGCTGCCAGTAGGTTCTGCATCATGGTGAACAGCTTGACTAGAGGCCTAGGCAAGGGTGAGATAGGCAAATGCCATAAGCAATCACAGACTTCTTCTATGATAGTCTCTGCATTTTTTGTTAAATGCCCCCTTTAAGATAGCTAGAACTGCAGTAGCTACTCAGAAGCAAAGCAGTATACCAGTAAAGTGTCAGGTTTTAAAGCGAAGTAGATCCCACTGCTTAAATCGTGCACACATATCTAATGTACCTGGATTTGCCCCTTGTCAGGGGTAGGACTTAGTTCCCTTATGAGCTCAAGGTGTAACTGTCTTTGTGCCAGGATTTAAACTTGATCCTAAGGAGTTCTTCTATCTAAAAATGTAAATAAGCATATTATACCTATGTTATGAGGTTCTGGAAAAAATAGAAAAATAAGATTAGTGTTTTCCACTCAACAAGCACATAATCCAGTGGGAAAGAGAGACATGGAATGTACAAAAGCAATTAGGTGTAAGAAGAATTATGATGGGGGTTATACAGACAAGATATTGAATAAACTGGGGCAAGAATCACACGTGACTTCAAGAGGAGACCATAATGGTCAGATTCCCAGTGCTCATCATTAGTCATTTATCCTTTTGTGGCCCAAGGATTGGAGATGTTTAAAATGTCATATACTGGCCAGGCATGATGGCTCACACCTGTAATCACAGCACTTTGGGAGGCCAAGGCAGGTGGATCACTTGAAGTCAGGAGCTTGAGACCAGCCTGGCCAACATGGTGAAACCCTGTCTCTACTAAAAATTCAAAAATTAGCAGAGCATGGTGGCGGGACACCTCTAATCCTAGCTACTTGGGAGGCTGAGACAGGAGAATTGCTTGAATCCGGTAGGAGGAGGTTGCAGTGAGTAGAGATTACACCATGGCACTCCAGCCTGGGTGACAAAGCAAGACACCATCTCAGGGGAAAAAAATATCATATACTGCAGAAGCAGGATAACCTACTGATATAACAGAGAATAAGTAGAAGGGCCATGAGGCCACACAGATAGAGGAGTTTTGTTTTTGTCAAAAGAAAAGGAGGAATATTAATATTAGACATTAATAACTGACACTAAGTCTTACTATGTGCCAGCAACTGCTCTAAGAACTTTACATGTATCATCCCACTGAATCTTCTGATATTTCTGTTAGCTAGTTATTATCTTGAGAATGAGAACCTTTTACAGAAAGAGGAATTACAGTTGCAGACCAAGGAAGTGTGCTTTATCGTGGAAGGCATAGCAAGAACCAGTAGTTCAGCGATCTCTGGAGAAAACATTCATGGGAGTATCCCACCCAGAGGGCATGTATCTTGGACTGGAATTTGAGGCAGCATGGAAATTTTGACTATCTTAAAAGGACAAGTTGGAAGAGATGATGGGCACGGGAAGGTGGGCTGCAAAATTAACTTTTTCTGAAACTTATATAACTTTATTTACAAGTTTGGCCCTCAATAGTTTGACACGTTTTCTATCCTCAGATTTTGACTTCCTTAGAAAAATAATCTCTTTCTTTCACAGGGACAGAAAATGATGAAAAATAATAGTCACTGCTAATTTTTTAAAGAATATTTACTATATGCTGGTATCTGTTGCAGGCACTTAGCATACATTATTTCATTTACTCCAAGTAACAGCTACCTAAGAAATGAGCTATTATCATCTCCCAAAATGGAGATTTAGGATGGTGAAGTAACTTATCTAAGGGTCACACTTCTAAATTAGATGTCTGAACCAGAATTAGAAATTGTAGCAGTCAGATTCCAGAGCCTACAGTCTTAACCCCAAAAAGAGGAAAGTGTTAGATTATAACTCAAGGCAAAACATTTCTGTTATGGTGGAAAATTTTAAAAAGTAAATTGTAGCAAGATGTATCTTTTCAAAATTAAAATACAGTTTAAGCAGTTAAAGATTTTTTTGCTGTGAGGCATTACAGACCACTGACAAATGTGTGCTGTCTCGGGCAGAGACTGGAAACAACGCAGCGGTAGCGTTTAGCCATCAGCCTGCGGTTTCCTGCAGCTGTGATTTTCCATGGATGCAGTTTTGGGCTATCTTGTCACTGGCTTTTTGGTGCCAGAGCCTTCAGAATGCTGAAGTTTTTTCTCTTTTTTTATTTTTGTTTCCTGCAGACTTGACTATCTCTGAATCACCTAAAATTATTACCAGCCACGAGCCCTTTGTTGTACTAACATCTTGCTCCCAGTGCTATTTTTTCGTATTTCAGTTGCCTTGTCCCCAGTGTGATTTTTACTCTGAGGGAGGCGAGGGGGAAACCCAGTTTGTCTTTTGATGATTTGGTTGATGTTTCATTGGAAGAAACCTGCAAAAATGCTTTTCAAAACATTTTAAATGGCAGCAAACAGTCTGGGAGGTGTTTAAATGAAATGGAAAAATAAAGGATTCATGAGGAAAGGATTTTCAGAGAACTTCGACAGAAAAAAATGTTAAAGCTGTTTCAAATGTGGCTGTATCTACCAAAGTGACCCACCTAGTGTCTTTATATGTGACTTTTCTTTCATGGGTGTTCAGGCTCTAAAATTTTGACTTTACAACAGGCAAAGGCAGAATATTTGAGGCAGCAGAGCAAAGCATTGGCTTTAGCAAGCAGTCAGTTATTGACATTTACCAGCTGGAAACCTTGGGCAAATTTCTGTGATTTACCTCTGCCAGTCTCAGTTTTCTCTTTTGTGAATTGATGATAATGATAATAATTAACTCATAGTTGTTACGAAGACTAAATTTTATATAGCTATTTGCCAAATGCTTGGTACATATTAAAAGCTGAATACTGGCAGATATTATCATTATTTTATAAGTATCTTTTCTTCTCCTGTATTGACATTAAAATAACATCAGAAAAGTTTGTTGGTATTGATCGTGGAAGACTTCTGGCTTCATCTAGTTCAATCTTCACCAGACAAAAGAATCCTGCCTTTCTCCCAGAGAAATCCACAATGTACTCATTAGTGCCACCCGTGGGGACCTTACTGTCTTTCATGATTGCTTGCAGCATTGCTGGAGAACCGGCTCAGACTTTTAGAAAGTTCCTCTTCTAAGTACTGGTTTCTAGTAATTTCTACATTGGCCTCAGTTCAGTTCCCTGGGGCCACCTAGGATGGATTTGGTCTCTTTTCCACATGCCCCAAATATGTGAGCATATCTGAACAATTTACTTAACCATTCTGGGCCTGGGTTTACTTATATGTAAAGTGCATTACTCATGGTGGTTTCCTGAGGATTAAAATATGTGTGTGTGTGTGTATTTGTATGTGTGTGTTTGAAGGCAGATTAACTATAGCAGGTGCTCAATAAGCTGTAGAGTGCTGGACTTAGTTTAAGCACCTCCCCAGATTCAGTGAGTGTAGGTCTGTGTGACTGATGACTTTCTATGAAGATTGCCCAGTTTCAAATGCTTTCCTGAAGGCCACAGAAAGGATGTTTTGATTTCATTAATCCGCATCGCAGCTCTCCATGGTGGGGCCTGTGTCTTTTTGGTACTCTATTACTTGGCCAAACAGCCCCACTGTGAGGAAGTTTCTTGCTGCCTTGTGTTGCTGGCGTTCATGACCTGGCAGTGCCTTGCCTCACTTTGTACTTCCCATGCCAGTGCTTCCCTCTTGCCCCTGAGGCTCAACAGAACTTGAGAGGTGCCCACATTGGTGCTTTGGTTCATTCGGCCAGGTCAGCGAGACTGCTGGTTGCAGGCCACAGCCGAGGCTCATGGACAACTATGGGCTCACCCCTCATGCCGTGACTTGTGCCATGGATGTCACTGCTGCTGGCTCAGGTTCTGGCTTCCCCAGGTGAGGAGGTGCAATTCTGAGATGAGACAGAATCAACATTCTGTGAACGCTTTGACTAACAAGAGCTCAGAGCTGGCCTTTCTTTTGTTCCCTGACAGCAACACTAGTCTGTGCTTTATATATAAGTAAACCGAGGCCCAGAGTGGTTAAGTAACTTGTTTAAATATTTTCACATATTTGAGGCATATGGAAAAGAGACCAAATCCATCCCAGGTGGCCCCAGAGAACTGAACTGAGGTCATTGGGTAGAGCTGACATCTCTAAGGTGCAATAGTTTCAGGCAGTTCTCTCATGCCCCGTGAGACTGAGCACTCAGCAGTGCTTGCTATGAGCATGCTATTGAAATGACTCTCTTTTCCTTGCCTCACTCCTCCCTTTATTTTACTTCTGTTTTCAGGGATTTCAATCTCAATAATTTGAGGGGAGTTAGTATTTAACCTTTGTCTCAATCTCTGTGTTCATGGGAACTCTGGTAAAATGAGTAACTAGTATTACTATTGGCACTACTCTTCCTCTTATTCAGATTCCATTTCTTCAGGTTTACCAACCATTGCTTTCATGGCTGATTATCAGCTCTCCACTCCCCTACTCACAAAACAAAGCTTATTTCTCTATTTTATGAGTCAACATCTTTGGCCCAGTACTTCCCGTCTTTTATTGACACCCCCAGAAACTTTCTCCCTTAATTTTCACTCTTCGCTTTCAAATCTCATCTGGTAATTTGATCTAAGATAATATGACAACAAGTGCAAGTGGCTTGACACATCACCTATTGGAGATAGTATGTTTGAATATTCATGGAAGTTTTCTGAAAAAAGAGCCCCAACTTAAGTAGAAACCATGGTTGGAAAACGTTTCTTGCAAAACGCTAGGGATTAAGTATTTTAGGCACTGCCAGCCATGGCCATATGATGTCTGTTGCAGCTATTAAACTTTACAGGTGTAATGTGAAAGAAGCCATAGCAAATATGTAAATGAATGTGCATGGCGTGTTTCAGTAAACCTCTATTCGCAAAAACAAGTGTTTGACCAGATTTGGCCCATAGGCTGTAACTACAGACCCTTGCTCTAAACAATGGAATGACAACAAAAAAAAGTGAAGCAGGATTTTGGGAAAATGTGGGTTATTCAACATCTTTCCAATTCCATTTTCTCAGTTTTAATTCATTTTTAATTCAATAAAACATATTGAGAGCAGGAAACGGAACAAACAATTGTGGAATGTCCCCAGTGAGCCAGACTCTAGGCTAGGGATTTCCATATGGTACAGCACTTACTGCTCTTAGCAACCCTGTAAGTTCACTGTTATTTTATTTTTTGATGAGATGAATAAGTAGGTGCAGAGATGAGTGAATTGTATCTTTGTAAAAGACACTTTTAACTTGAAGATCTATATTAAAGTTTTCTAATTAAGTACATACTGTGTGCAAAGTTTTACACCACTGGCTGCATAGAATACAGAGATGAATAAGACACAGTTTCGTTTAGTTAGAAGCAAAATAAAATATCCGCAAAATAAAATAAGACTGGCTCTGACATCCCAAGAGAAGTACAAAGTACTAAGGGAGTTTAAGGGAGCTGCCTTTCAGGCAGGTGGGAAGCAGGAAAATCCCACAGAAAGGATGACAATTAAGGTGAGATTTGAAGAATTAATATGATTTTGAAAGCTAGAGATAAGGAAAAAGGTTGTTCTAAGCAGAGAGAGAAAGTGAAAAAAAAAAAAAAAAACCAAGGGGTATGGAACAGGAAGAAATAGTGCCTACTGAGGAGCTGAAGGCCATCAAAGAGAAGCTTCACCTTCATAATTGGCCAAAGGCTTTGCTCAGCCCTATCCCTAAAGGCCCCCTCTGAGTCTAGTTCTGTCCTGGGACTGACCATTAGTTGAATGAAGTCATCCTTGTCTAATCTTCTCTTAGAAGTGTGTCTGTCTTATTGTGCATGATGGATGCAAAAACAGAATTTTCATCAGTAAAAACAAAAGCACACAGAATGGTAGCTAACAAGTCAGAATCTGAGTAGACGTTGGAAGAAGGGAATGCAGAAAATTGTCACAGGTAGTACCAAAGCCAAAGGGCCTAAGATAATGTTCTAATAAAAAAAAATGGGAGTTGAAGGCTCATTTTTATTAGATGTTGGTTTTACTGGATTCTGCAACTTAATGACCAACATTTTACACACATGCAGAACAACCTAAAGTTGTAAAAACTATGACATGACTGAACTCATTGGTCAGTTGTCTTTTGCAATATTTATGACAATTGCAATTTAAATTCTTATGCAATCATATTTTCCCTGGACTGTGAGGACAAATAAGGGCAGGAAATTTGTCTGTCTCATTCCATGCTGTCCTTGCATTTGGCACATTGCCTTGTACATTGTATGTGCTCAATAAATACTTGCCCGTTGATTACTTGAATACACTATTACATTCAGTCAGGTTACTCTCTCAAGTAGAGAGCTAGAGCCTGAATTTTGTCGTAACTTGTCCAGCCTTTCTCAGAAGAAGTAGCTTCTCTCATGGAAGTATTTCTGTAATTCACTGGAGCTTCCCATGTGCTCCTCCCAGTCTTTGAAGGCTCATAGCCAGAAGGAAGTGCTCAACCACCTAGTATAACCAAGAGTCTTGCATCATCCACACAGAGAGGGAGATTTTCCAAGTTCTTGTTGTGGTGGAAAGATGAGGTCAAACTGTAAGGGGTCAGCAGTGCTCTTAACACTGCCTTTGTGTTGTTTTCATATAAATATTTTTACTAGGACATTTTTTGGCAAACAAGGCTAGCTCCCAGGACTGTGGAGAGCGGGGAAGTTTTGCTCACCACATGCCCATGGTATGCACTTGAGTCAACTTAGGGCCAGTATGATTTGAAATCATGTCCTTTTTCACTTTTGTCCTGATGCTTTTTCACTGACTCAGTGTCTACCCTTTATCCTTTCTCTAAATGAGAAACATCTGGGCTAAAGTGAAGTCCATATCCAAATTCCCCACCTCCTTCTCTTACCAAGAAAGCAGCAGCTACTTCTGACACACTAATCCTATTACAGATGTTTTGATAATTACAAAAAAGCTCAATTTGGCAGCTTGTTGGTGGAGTAGCTAAACCAGATTCACACATTTAAATATCTTCTGCCACTCACCTAAGGTAGTTCTCTTTAAAGGTCTGTTATATAATTTGGTTGGAGAAACTCTGAGATGATGTTTCTTTACTGAAATAGGTAAGGTTCTTTAAGCAAATGTAAACAATAACCTTTGATCTGCAGAGAGTGTAGTTGGTTCATCTCTCTGTTTCACCCACTTTGCAAAGCCTAATCCATAATGTTGCCAGTGACTATTGGAGGAGCAAATGGATAAATCCAACACCATACATTGCACTTTTCCTTTTGTCATGTTTCTTTGTTCGAAATGCCTTTGAGTCATGTCTTTGGGCCAAAGAGCAAACCGAGATAGTATTGGGTAATAAGAACCTGTGATAATAAAAATGCCTTCTTTGCATGTTGTTGATTTTGTCCCCATGCACTTTCTTATCCACAACCTTATTTCATTTCTACTATCCTATAAGGTAAGCAGAATGCATTATTTTCATTTCTTGGTATTTTATCTCCCTTAACTCTTATATCCAATGTACATCAAAGCCATTGATTATACCTCTGCAATTGTTTCTGAGTCAGTCCTTTAAACACTCCTACAGCATTATCAGCTTTACCGAGGCTGCCATTTTCTCTCATAGAGTCCTCAGTAATTTTTTTCCTAGCCGGTCTCCTAAACTTCTGATTCGTCTCTTCACAATATTATCATTATATTTCCAAAGCAAGAAATTGATCCTGTCCCTGTCTTTTCTCTGATATCCTAATGTCTCATCACTGCCTTCCTAGATGAAGTCTGAATCCTAGGTCAAGTCATGCACAAGATCATTTTTGCTTGAGTCTTCATCTACATTTCTTTAGTTTCCAGATGACTTGTGAGTATTAAACTATGCCATGCCTCTTCATATTTCTGTGCCTTCTCTCATGTGGTGCTATTTATGTGGAACACCCTGGCCCACTCTGTATTCTTGTGAAACTCCTATTTATACTTTTAAGACTCACCAAAACATTCACCTTATTTGTGAATGTTGTCATGACTCAGAAGAGTTCAGCGGTTCTTCCCTTTCTTTATGTGACACTTTATACCTTTACACAAACCATTTTTTGGCACTCATCAAACTGTAAGAAAACTATTTACACAACCAGTTCCCCTACTAAACCACAAACTTATCTTTGTATCCCTCCTGACAATGGCCCAATGCATGTCTCATACCAGGTACCCAATGAATGCTTATTTAATAAATAGATTTTACAAATAAGAAAGGACACTGTGAAGGAGAGTATCAGGGACAACACTTTGGAAATATGTTCTAATTCTAGCTCTTCTACTAATTCATGGAAGCTTCTCTCAACCCATTTTCACATCTATGCAATGAGTGCATCTGATTGGGCTATCCTTGTGGTCTCTTCTAGGATTTACTTACATAAGAAATTCTAATAGGTTGCTCACCTTTTTAGTTAACAAAGCCAGAACCAAATTCATGATCATCTGACATGGGGTCTAGGTATATTTCATAGGATTAATTTTTCTGATGTAAAGATTGAAATTAAAAAGTAAGATATACAGGAAGAGAAGAGGACCTAGTGTTGGTAATAGGTTGCACCAGCTGTGTGACCTTGAGGAAGGTATTGTCTCTCTAGTCCTAGTTTTTCCATTTGTATAATGAGGGCGTGAAACTAAATTGCAAATATGTGGCACTACTTTTTCAACTTCTTCCTTCTATGTCAAAGGCAGTTGTAGCTAATCAGTTACTAAACATATTCTTATTGAATCTTTCTGCAGGGTCAGACTTTATCTCAACGCCATGCTACAAGAAGTCACTTCTGTTCTTTGGAGTACTTTCAATGCCAAGATTGTATGTGAAAGTAAAACAAAAGAAACCTCTTGCTATTCATGGCACTAGATCTTTTCCGAAACCTCTCTCAGTTCTGTTATATTCTAATAGACCCATAGTGGACTTTTTGCATATTTGGACTTAGTTTCTAGCCTCTGAGGATGACCATGAGGAGGAAACCATGCACAGATCCCTGCAATGGGTGGGCTCTTTCATGACGAGGCCAGGCATAATCACCATTCTGTGAGCAACCAGTGTCTTTTATTTTCTTCAGGTCTAATGCCAATGACTCAGTCACATAAGCCAACAAGGGTATCCACATTAAATGCATCTGAGCAGAGTGAAAATCAGTCATAATTGGGGACAGATGTGGATGCAAAGTTCTTGTGTGTCTTTTTTCTTCTCAGTGGACTACTGCAAAGGAAGTGTTAACTGATTTTGGCACTCTCATCTGCTTTCCAGAAGGCCTGTTTAGAAAAGCATATGAGCAATTGGGGAATCCTTGATGCTTCTAGAAATTAGGTTACATCAGGACATTCTCTGAGTCCTAATTAAATTAATTTTCCCTTTTAGTTTCTGGAATGTAATAAGTGTAAAAATAAATATTTGTGTAATGATTGCTCTCTAGCTAGCAATTTTATTGCCAAGTGCCATGTTCTCTCTAGAATGATCCCTCCTAACTTAGCATATTGTAGAATCTCCCCTCTGTGAGCTGCCTTATTCCTCTGACTTTGGAAATAGCTGACTTGGAAGATAATTAGATGCTTTTACTTTGTGTCTCAGACTAGCCTCTAGGTCTCTCAGGCAGGGAAGCACCTTCTCATTATATTACATATGTTATAATATTTATGTTATATCAATATCATATATTTATATAATAATTTATACATTATATATGTGTTATCATAGGGTATATTTTATACTCAGCATTTAGTAACTACTTGGCAGTCAACTCTCATCTAAAGTCATGGAAAGATAATCTTTTAAAATGAGAGTACCAAGGAAAGAGAGGAAGGTTTATTCAAGTATGGCATGATATGGCTTAAGCTACATAAGCAGAATCATAAACTCAAGAATATAAGGTGGGGCATGCTTTTATTCTTGGATTGATAACATGCTATATTTAGTTCTAGCTGATACTAGCTTTGGAGAAATAGGAATAACCTGGAGCACATTCAGAAGAGAGGGACAAGTTTGGTATTTGGTCAGCTTAGGCTATAATAACAAATACTGTAGACTGGGTGACTTCACTAAAAGACTTATTTCTCATAATTTAGGAAGCTAGAAGTCCGAGATCAGGGTGCCAGAATGGTTGGGTTTTCTGATGAGGGCTCCCATTGGGGTTATGTTCTCACATGCTCTTTCCATGGTGCATGCACATAGAGTGCAAGTTCTGGTCTCTTCATCTTCTAAGGGCACTAATCTCATCACAGGGGCTCTGCCTTCCTGAGTCCACGTAAACTTAATTACCTTCTAAGGCTCCATCTCTAAATGCCATCACATTGAAGATTAGGGCTTCAACAAATGGATTTGAAGGAGACATAGACATTCAGTCCACAGCAGTGAGTGACTTGGAAAGCATGTTGTGCAAAGACTGGTTCAACACTCTGGAGGCATTTACCCAGGGAAGAAAGGGCTTAGTGCTGTCATGATAGCTGTCTAAACTTATCCAAAGGCCTGCCTTGTAGCCACAGGATTAAGCTTATAGTGTGTGTTTCATAGGGCAGAAGTAAGATTGGTGGATAGAAAATAGTGGAGTGTGAAGGTGAGGTCCTTCTTGAATGTGCTTCATGGCTCCCACTCATGTCTTTTGGCTGAATGTCTAAAATTACAAAATTCTCAAACTGCAGGATGCTTACCAGGTTCAGGGATGAATATTTATTACACATGACTCAACATTACTTTTTGGACAAAATACACAAGGACTTATTGCCACATGGGGATATTTGGTGCCTATCCCTTGCTTGGAAATCCTCAGCCATAAAATAAATTGATAAAAGAAGCACTTCACACAGCAAACAAACATCAGTAATTACCTAAAATCTAAACTTCAGGACTTGGGGCCTCAAATCCAGCAGATCTATGGTATCATCTTGTGAAGCATCTGAAGTCATTTGACTGATTTCTATCACCATTACTCATCCTTAATAGAGACAGTGACTGTGGGCTCTTAAGTTCATGGATGAGTCTGAGCCTCCCTGATTTTCCATCAGAGATTTTGCTCTGATTTCTTCAGGTCTATTCAGGAAGGAGCTGTCTTCTTTCACCCAGCCACTTGGGAAGCTGAGTTCTTACAGCTGGCATTAATTTTAGGGTTTTCAGGCACAGAACAGAGAAGTTGCTAAAAAAGCCATAAAACTGGGTGTGCTTCTCTACCCCAACATCTGTGTTTCCTTCACTGAACCATGCTTTGTACCATGCAGCCTAATTAAAATACTTCCACCCAAAGCAACATACTAGGTTTTATATCTTCTCAAGGAAAAAGCAAAACTAAGCAATAAAGGAAAATGAACCATGTCACCAAAAGCATATGAGCTATTTTGCAACTATTCTATTTAGACTTACTTGTTGGTAAAACAATGTGTTCTCAAATTTTCTTCACTAACTTGCCTTCCAAGACTATGTTAATGACATAGAATAATGACTGTCTGGATATAATTAAAAAAAAAAAAAAAACCTTTCCATCTGTCTACTTCATATGACATCTTGTATTGCTCATGCATACTTTACCCCTAGAAAGTTGGTCTTAGATGTGTCAGTGCAATTAACAGAAATGTTCCAGCTTAGAAATGCTTTTGAGAATAAGTCTTTATAATTAAACGTGAACAAGCAAGCAGAACATTTTAAGAATGTATTTCTCCTTGGAGAGTAACCAGAACAACCATGACCAAATTATCTGCAACCCGGAGCATGATAGTAAAGCTAAAATGTAAAAATGGAAATGGGAAATGGTGTCATGGACCAAAAATGGAGACCAAAGGGTGTGTCTCTAAGAATTCATCTGAGCCAGACGTTGGATAGAAGAAGAGAATGAGCAGTTAAAACAATCCCTATTTTTTCTCATTTGACTGGCATTTATTGCTTACCCCAATGGTTCTTAACCTTTTTGGGGTCACAGGCTTCTTTGAGAATTTGATGAAAACCTCAGATATCCACCTCAGGAAAAGACTCATTCTCACATGAGCAGTTTGAGCTATGCAGAGATCAAACAAGAACTTCAGGGAAGGGGATTAAGAGGTTAGACACACTGATATGGTTTGGCTATGTCCCCACCCAAATCTCATCTTGAATTCCTATGTGTTGTAGGAGAGACCCGAAGGGAGGTATTTGAATTATCAGGTGGCTCTTTCCTGTTATGTTCTCATGCTGGTGAATAAGATCTGAGTCTCATGAGATCTGATGGTTTTAAAAATGGGAGTTTTCCTACACAAGCTCTCTCTTTGCCTGCCACCATCCACATAAGATGTAACTAGCTCCTCCTTGCTGTCTGCCATGATTGTGAGACTTCCCCAGCCACATGGAACTGTGAGTTCTCCATTAAACCTCTTTTTTTTTTTTTTAAATAAATTGCTTGATCTCAGCTATATCTTTGTCAGTGGTATGAAAACAGACTAATACAATAAACTGGTACTAGTAGAGTGGGGTATTGCTGAAGAGATACCAGAAAATGTGAAAGTGACTTTGAATCTGGGCAACAAGCAGAGGTTGGAAAAGTTTGGAGGGCTCATAATAAGATAGGAAAATGTGAGAAAGTTTGGAACTTCCTAGATACTTGTTGAATGCTTTGAACAAAATGCTGATAGTAATATGGACAATAAAATCCAGGCTTAGGTGGTCTCAGATGGAGATGAGGAACCTGTTGGGAACTGGAGCAAAGGTGACTCTTGCTATGTTTTAGCAGAGACTGGTAGCATTTTGCCCCTGCCCTACAAACTTGTGGAACTTTGAACTTGAGAGAAATGATTTAGTGTATCTAGCAGAAGAAATTTCTAAGCAGCAAAGTATTCAATAGGTGACTTGGGTGCTGTTAAAGGCATTCAGTTTTAAAAAGATAACAGAATAGAAGTTCAGAAAATTTGCAGCCCAACTATATAATAGAAAAGAAAATCCCATTTTCTGAGGAGAAATCCAAGCTGGGTGCAGAAATTTGCATAAGTAATGAGAAGCTGAATGTTAATCCCCAAGGCAATGGGGTGCCTCCAGGGCATGTCAGAGGTCATCACAGCCAGCCCTCCCATCACAGGCCCAGAGGCCTAGGAGGAAAAAGTGGTTTTGTGGGATGGGCCAAGGGTCTTTGTGCTGTGTGCAGCCTAGGTACTTGATGCCCTGCATCTCAGCTGCTCCAGCCATGGCTGAAATGGGCCAACATAGAGCTTGGGCCAAGGCTTAGAGAGTGCAAGCCTGAAACCTTGGCAGCTTCCATGTAGTGTGAGCCTGTGAGTGCATAGAATTCAAGAATTGGGGTTTGGAAACCTCCGTCTATATTTCAGAGGATGTATGGAAATGCCTGAATGTCCAGGCAGAAGTTTGCTGCAGGAGCAAGGGATCTCAGGGAGGACTTCTGCCAGGGCAGTGAGGAAGGGAAATGTGGGGTTGGAGCACCCACACAGAGTCTCTAATGGGGCACCACCTAATCGAGCTGTGAGAAGAGGGCCACCATTCTCCAGACCTCAGAAGAGTAGATCCACTGACAGCTTGCACTGTGTGCCTGGAAAATCTGCAGACACTCAGCACCAGCCCATGAAAGCAGCTGGGAGGGAAGCTGTACCCTGGAAAGCCACAGGGGCAGAGCTGTCCAAGACCATGGAACCCATGTCTTATATCAGCATGACCTGGATGTGAGACATGGAGTCAAAGGAGAGTTGGAGCTTTAAGATTTGACTGTCCTGGGGGATTTTGGACTTTCATGGGACCTGTAGCCCCTTTGTTTTGGCCAATTTCTCCCATCTGGAATGGCTGTCTTTACCCAATGCCAGTACTCCCATTGTATCTAGGAAGTAACTACTTGCTTTTGATTTTACAGGCTCATAGGCAGAAGGGACTTGCTTTGTCGCAGATGAGACTTTGGACTGTGAACTTTTGAGTTAATGCTGAAATGAGTTAAGACTTTGGGGGACTGTTAGGAAGACATGACTGGTTTTGAAATATGAGGACTTGAGATTTGGGAGGGACCAGGGGTGGATTGATATGGTTTGCCTACGTCCCCACCCAAACCTCATGTTGAATTCCCACATATTGTGGGAGGGACCTGGTGGGAGATAATTGAATCATGGGGGTGGGTCTTTCCCATACTGTCTCACAAGATCTGATGGTTTTAAAAATGGGAGTTTCCCTATACAGGCTCTCTCTTTACCTGCCGCCATCTACATAAGAGATGTGACTTGCTTCTCCTTGCCTTTGACCATGTGAGGCTTCCCCAGCTACATGGAACTGTGAGTTCTCCATTAAACCTCTTTCATTTGTAAATTGCCCAGTCTCAGGTTTGTCTTTATCAGCAGCATAAAAATGGACTAATACACACACAATACAAACTTATGGTCTAATTTTCAGCTCAGAGCTCAACTAACACTGTTTTTCAAGTGAATTATCATTTCTGGCTCCAGAGGTTCAGACTCATAATTTATCAATATACTAAACATCCCTACTGAATACTCATCCATATATGCCAATATTAATTTAAATTCAGTCTACTTAAAACTTAACATCCAAGCTCAAAGACTGAGTCATTTTGACTTTTCTTTCTTCTGTGTTTCTTTAGTTAGTCAACACTTTTAAACAATTTCATCCTTCCTGCCCACTGTGATCTTTTATATCTAATCCCTCTTTGCTGCTCCCTCTGTTCCTCTGGTCCTTATTCTTCTGATGTGGCTTGGCTCTAGATTTCTAACTGGCCGTTTTATCCATATCAATAAAGCACAGGTCCATTTTTTTTACGTTTGGCTCAGAAGCATTTAAAATTCTTCACTATCTCATGGATTATATCTCAAATTTTTTGGAAAATATTCAAGACTCACCACCAGAAACTTTAATTCCTGTGTTTTGACTAAAATCCTTCCCTTGACTTGGTGACTTCATGGCTGCTTGCAGAGCTCTTACCCTTTCTTAAGAATTTCTTGATACCTCCCCTACTTGCCTTTCTTCCCTCTATCCCTTTTCCTTTTGGAGAAGTATTTTCTCTTTTGAACTTCCATATCACTATACATAAATCTCTTTTTAAGCTTTTGTCAAGGTACAATTTATATATTATAAAATTTATCCATTGTAAGTTTGTGATGTAAAATAGATTTACAGAATTGTTGAACCATCCCCACAATTCAGTTCTGCATATATTTTTGACCTAATAATATTGGCAGTGTCACGTATCATGATTAACACATTACTTTCACAATTATAACCACTGTGATGGCAGCAATTATTGCTATTTTATGAATTAAGAACTTCAGACTTAGAGATATTAAGTAGTTGTCTGAAGTCACATAACCACTTGGAGGCCAAGTCAGGACTGGAGTCCAGATTTGCCTGATTGCAACAATTATATTTTTAGGCAATATGACATAATGTTTCTCCATTTAAAAATCTTACTTTAACTATAATCCCCTAAATAGAAGTGAATTCATTTTTCCCATGTTGTATTCATTATGCCTAGCACACATATAAGCAAATTGCCAGTAAACCTTTAAATGACTTCATGAATTCATAACTATGTTTCATCATGGGATTATTTTAGAATTATTCCTCTATTATTTTTGTTCAAATGGTAGGCCATTGATTGTCTTGGGTGTTGAAATAATTTGGGTAACTGTCACCTGGGTGGGGTTGAGGGGGTATAAATGTTTTTTAATCCTATTTTCACATGAGAGTGGTAAGTAGAGCTAAAAATTTATGCCACTTTTATAGTAATTATTGATAAATAATCCCTGAGCATTTTAATTTTCCAATCTATAGCATGTGGTAGCAGTAACTGATATATTCACCTTGAGGAATAAGTATAGTGAGAAATAATAGTAGGAAAAAACTAAAGGAGGAAGGAAGAAATGAAGAAAGGAAAGAAAAAGGAAGGCAGAAATACAGGAGGTCAGAAAGGAAGAGAGAAAGAAAAAATTATTGACTATATTTAAGGATGCATGCACAACTTCTTTCTCTATTTTTCATGTCTCTGTGGCATATTCATCCCATTTACCACTTGCCAAAATAAGAATATATACTCTCAAATTTTTTTTGTGTGATTATCCTGAAATTTTAAGATTTTCTAAATAATGTGGGTCAGTGTAATTATAATTAAATAAAAATTTTCTGTTGGTGACTTTAACTTCATCTTATCAGCAATTAAACTTTGCTAAATATGAAGGAAGGAAAGTAGGAAAGAAGTAAATGAAGAAAAGAAAAAAAGAAAGGAAAAGAAAAAAATAATGAAAAGAAAAAGAAAAGAGTGAAGGAAGGAAGAGAAAAGTGATAGAAGGAATACAAGATAAAAAATAAAGAGAAAGAAGACAAGGGAGAGGATAAAAGGAAATTTTAAAATAATGGAGCAATAGGAGCATAGAAAAATTTGAAAAAAAAGAAAAGAGAAAATTAGCTCATACTATTTCAGCCAAGTCTATACGTTTTGAAGCAAAATTTTCTGAATCCATGCTTTAACTACAAGCTTTGAAGCGTAGTTTGAGCTGGAAACAGTCTCCACCCTGACATTTCTCCAAATGTTTTACTGCTGAAGCAACTGCCTTATGCATGAGATCCTCTCTGAGTTCCAGACTGCATTTGAAGGCAAACACTGGAAGCACTGGTTTTCCGTTTCTGCAAGAAATGAAGGGTTCTGGTCTTTTGTTAGCCAGACATGGAAGGGCTTGATTCACAAATACACACTGCCAAGGGTATAGGAGTTTTACATTGCTGCCTGGAGGCCAGTTTGTTTATGTCTTTCCTGATCCTGTTCCAATGTGATCTCACACATCGCGTGACGGGGATTCTATATCACTCCGTTGAAAGTGGTCCTCATTAAGTGAACCCTAGAAGCTTCTTCAAAGCAAAATAAAGAAGGGCTTTGCTGGAGTTGGAGACTCTGCAAAGGGAAAGAATGTCAGACTTTTCTATCTAAAGTTTAATGTCCAGCTCTCAACATAATTCATGAATCATGCAAGTTCTCTTGATTCCTTGCAAAAGGACTATATATGCTATTTATCTGGAAAAATCTCCATAGCCATTTCTGCCCAACTGCTATATTTTTTAAGACACTGATTTGCTATCTGTTTTTTATTGAGGCAAATTGATAGGTCACATGTATAACTCAGAGAGGGTTGCTTATAGTGTCAACATTTCTATCATACTCTTTACCATGCTACAGGGAGACACTGGTCTGCTTATTCATATTTGGCAGAGCTTCATTATTTGTGAAATAAAGTTAAAGCCAGCCATAGGCAATGTTTGATTTAATTGTAATTATACTAGGTTCATATTAACTAGAAATATCAACATTTTGAGACACTCAAAAGGGGATTATGAGGGCATATATTTTTTCCTTTTTGCAAGGAGAAAAGGTGATGGAGATACTATTGAGACATCACCAAGAAAAAAGCTAATCATATTTCCTTAACTGTAAAGTCAGTGATATCTTCTTATTCCTAGACCTAATACATTCATCCTTTAAAAATATCTGGGATTAAGTAAATATTCCCAGAACATTTTGACACTAATCTACTGATGCTGCAATATCTAAATGTAGAAGATGAAATATTCCAGATGCCATGTTATTTCTTTTTCTTAGAGATAGTAGAGGCCTTGTACTCAATGATTGTCTTCAGAGACAAAAATAAAATTCTATGAGAAGGGAATATTCATGTTCTCTTCAGCTTATGTGGTTGAAATTAGTCATCCACAGAAGTTCTGATAGTCACATGACTGTGATATTTGATAAGTATTTCCAATTTGATCAAATTGGTTTACATTTTCAAAGGAATTTTTTAAAGACATCAAGCACTAGGACCCTTCAACAAATCCTCTCTCTGAATGAATTTATGACCTAGCCCTGGTGTATGCACATTGCTCCCAGGAGATAGCATTCATCATGGGCTCTCCACCTACCCGACCTCCCCTCCTCTCTAGTCTCTCTTCCATTCACATGTCTATTATCCTAAACAAACTGCATGACCTGCATGTCCCTGAAGGTTTTAGACTTGCTCATGTCCCTGGCCTTTGTACTTGCTAATCTCTCTCTGGAAAGTGCTTTCCCACTGGGATAATCCTATTTATCCATTTTGATTTTGTCTATTAATTAAGCAAGCTCTTGGTGAGGGTTTACTATTGGGCAGATGACGTTCTCCGTGCTTCATAGATGTTGATTCACTTAATCCTCATTGTACTCTTATTTTCACATAAGAGTGATTGTTGATTACTGAGGTAGGGTTTTAGTAACTTGCCCAACTCTTTCTTGTATATACAACACAAAAGATTTGAATCCAGGGAACAGGGCTTCAGTTTGTGATCTTAATGGCACGCTATACTCTCATTACTCCCACAGATGTCACTTTCTCTGAGAAGCCTTCTTATTTTTTTCTGAGGCTAGGTTTGCTATTTTGTTTTATTTTTCCCATAGGCTAACAGTTCTTTGTGTTCACTCTTTACAACTGTACTTACTACTGTGCTGTAATTATCTATTTCTTTATCTTTTATCTTTTTTTTTTTTTTTTACAAATTAATGATGAGCTATTTGAGCGAAGGCATTGTTTTTTAAATTTATCTTTTTCTTCCACTTAGTAAATGAGACATAGTTGACTATTAACAAATGTTGAATTATTTGTTAATGGTCAAATAACTATTTGGTTAACGGTCAATAACCATTAACAAATAGGGATCATATGCTGCCTCTACAATTCTGCTTATTTGGATTGGCTGGTTCATAGTAAAAGCCATAAAAAGACACTTGCCTTAGAAATTTTACCCTGCTATTACAAGTATCTTATTTTTTCCTAGATAGTGTGCACCATGTAGATAAAGCCTTATTTAATCATCAAAGATTTACGAGGCATATATTATTTGGCAGACTCTGTCCTAGACACTGGGGATACATTAGCATTTGTGAACAAGATAGACAAAGATCCCTGCCCTCCAGAAGCTTGTATTCTAGTGGAAAGTCTCAGGTTGGCTTCCCTGGAAACACACTTTGATGCAAAGTTTAAACACACTCTGGTGTTATGAGTGCTCTTGGGATCAACCAGTGGAAGGAAGGAAAAGGAAGTAGGATTGGACAGAGGAGACAGTCAAGCTGCAATGTAGGCTTCTCAACTGTCTCAGCCTCCCCACAAGGAGGTTTGGGGGAATGAAAATAGCCCTATCACAGTCATCGAGCTGAAATGGTTAGGCTTTTATCCCTGACTTTAATTAATCATTGTATCTAAGCTCTCCCAGGAAGAGAATGATGTTGGGCAAGGTGCTGTCTGCAGCTAAGACAATCCTTGAAAGAATAGACAGTTAAAACATCTCTGATAAGAGGAGTGGGATTTGACAGCACATCACCATACCCACTACATCACATGTTATATACTGCATATCATAGAGTTCCAATATAGGTGTACTTAAAAAATATAGGCCCAACTTCAAAATCCCTGAGTGTTTTTCTTACTTTTTTGTTTGTTTTTAAGCAACAAACTGTGTCAAAAAAAATAGAGAAAGTTGATAAAATGTATATGCTTTGGGAAACAAGAGAACATTATAATATTCATTATACTATAGAGAACTACAAATAGTATAGAAACTTGGTAATTTCAATTTTATTCAATTTTATTGTTTTCAATACTTGCAATTTAAAAAATAGATGTTTTGGATTCTTCCATAAAGGTGGTGTGAAAAATACATACATACATGCATATACGTATATATAAAAGACAATGCTTAGTGTGACTCAATGTTTATAACTTTATAGACATCTAAAATATTAATCCACCAAGAAGAGCAAAAATTTTTGTCAAAATACCTGTACCAAACTTTGGTTTAAAAAATATAGTCACTGTAAAATTTGGGTCTACTCTTATGTTTGAGAATGAGAAAGCTAACGAAGTTGATGAGACCCATCAAAGAAAAGCCTCTTCTTGTGGGGCATCCAGTCTCTGATTATGCTTTTGCTTTGTCCCTTAAGTGTTGAAAAGGCTTGGTTAATTCTAGATGCATGCTTTTGACCATTCACTCATTGTCTTTTCCCCCTCCTTTTCTCCATGATTATGGAGAATGATTCTGGCTATCATTGTGCAGCATGATGGACACTTTTAACCTTCACTTTCATAAACTTCTTTATCCCAACATTGAGGGACAGACTTGAATTATAGGTATATCTACCATCTTTCCAATAACATTTGGTCATCTCCCAGGTCTAGTTAAGATAACTGAGAGAAATAGAGATTGAATATCATCTTAGTTAACAATAAAAGTACATAAATCAATTAAATTTGATTATAATTCCAAATTTATATCTTCCTAGCTGTGTGATGTTGGGAGAGTAACTTAACCTCCTTGTGCCTTAGTGTCTCTTTGTAAAATGGGAAAAAGTGGTAACTACTCAAGGAATGCATTAAATAGTGCACCTGGCATGGTGTTTAGCAAATAATAAACACTCAATAAATAGTATCTCTCAATTTTTTTTAACCATTTTTATTGTTATAATTATTAACATCAGCATGAAGGGATTGCAGTTGATGTAAACAAAATGGTAAGTCATTTAGCTGGGTCATATTGTCCACAGAAGGCCATTATATTAAAAGAACAGCTGGTATGGTATATCAAATAGGATCAAAGTAATGGTACTAATCCATCACCACTTTCTTCAAGAGAGTAGCACAGTAGCTTCTAAGCACTATACCTTCGGCCTTTGAGAGCAGCAACTTATCAGGATCCTATAGCTTCATGGAATAACTGCTTTAAAAAAAGTCAACATCCCTTTTTCTAAGTTTTTCTTTCTTAAAGATGAGAATTTGTAGATGTTCATGGAAATGGTGATTTTATGGCCGAGTAAATTTGGAAATGTATTTATTAGTCTATTCTCATGCTGCGATAAGGACATACCTGAGATTGCATAATTTATAAAGGAAAGAGGTTTAATTGACTTATAGTTTAACATGGCTGGGGAAGCCTCAGGAAACTTACAATCATGCCAGAAGGGGAGGCAAACATGTCCTTCTTCACATGGCAGCAGAAAAGAGTGAAAATGGGGACGATGATGTCAATTTCACACTTATAAACCCATCAGATCTTGTGAGAACTCACTATCACAAGAACAGCATGGAGGCAACTGCCCCCATGATTCAATTACCTCCCACTGGGTCCCTCCTACAACATGTGAGGATTATGGTAACTACAGTTCAAGATGAGATTTGTGTAGGGACACAGCCAAACCATATTAGTTACAAATGCTTTACTCCTATAGAAGTAACATTAGCATATTAAAAGCTCTGAATAATCTTATGGTTAAAAAGTCCCATTCAAATTAAAACCAGAATTTTCCAACCTTACTGGCCACATTCACACGGCCTGCCACACTACTTCTGATTTTTGTTTTGTCTGAAAACCTAAACATGGTCTGAAGAGTTAACGTTTTTCAGATAACTAGCATTTTGTGAGCAGATATGTGTCCCTCATTCTGGAACCAAGGATTTCTTTTTCACCTCCCAGTGGAAGTTAGTTTTTTGTGAGTGGGGTTAGCAAATCCATATTCCAGAACCTAGTTGTCTCTGAGTGAGCTGTTAAAATATAGTTTCTGAGCCTGTAAAACTAAGTCCATAAACTACCCATGAGTAAATGATATGATGGAGCAGAAAGGCAGTGCTTTTGACATTAAAGAAAATGAGAGTTTTTGTCTTGGCTGTCTTTAGCAAGTCTTTAAACTTTCTATTCTCCATCTTTTCCTTTCTTTAGTAAAGGGATAATAATGTCAATTTCACACTTTGTAGTTGAAACATGCTGTGTTGATATATGTTACCACTATGACACAGAAACCCTGAAATATTTATCCCTATAGCTGGAAAGCAGTTGAGATGCTATCTTTAGAAAAGTGGTATCTTAATCACCACTGAGAGAGATCCTATCTTTAGAAAAGTGGTATCTTAATCAACACTGAGAGAGCCCTGATCAATTTAATTCCAAAGTCAAAGCAAGAAAATTTTGCACATGGTAGAAATATGGCTTTTCAGATATCATATTGGGCTCTCAACAAATACTTGTCCAAATGAATTAAATTGAAACCACTTTGTGGATTATGGAGCTCATGTTAAAACTTCAAGCATGTGAAAACTGGCTTTGCTTTTCCTGTAACTGACTTTCTATCCTGACTCTCCACTCTTCTAGCGACAGATCAGTTGATCTAGCTACTTCCAGGTAATTTCAATCAATTCAGGCATAAGGCTCAGGCACATTCAGGACTTTCTTCTTGTTCTACAGCTCTGTGCTCCACAATTCCTGGGACTCATGTGTATGCAGTGGTCATCTGTCTTGATATCTTCCGAGAGCTGCAGCTGCCCATTTGCTAGCAGAAACTTTCCCCTATTGCCATCTGTTGAGAAGTTTGTGCTTCTACCTGGCTGCTGGCTTTCAAGCTTTGTTCTGCCTTCTTCATTCCTTTGTTCCCTCCTTCTTCTATGTCCCAATACCCTTCCTACCATCTTCCCTACTTTCCCTTCTCCTTCATTTGTTTCTCTCTCTCATCAATGCACACATACACACCGTCTATTGAACACATAGCAAGTGTCAGCCTTACAAAAGTGACTAAGGTGGGGTGCTTGGCCTTAAGGAACTAAGGGAATCTGCATCATCAAGGTAAGGTCAACAATTGCAGCCTTGAAAAAACATCTAAGTCTCTTAAAAAATGTTTCCATTATATAAACCAAATCTTCATAAATCAAAAACTTTGAATCCTAAGATCATATTGTCTTTGAGTTATCTTGTCATTGAAGACAATGGCTCAGTGCTGGCTCATCAGCTGGCTCAGTGCCAGAAACAGGAGCACCACAGGGAGTCCACAGGTTTATTGTAGTTGTTGCTTGAGGATAAGAAGTAGGAGGCTCATCTTCAAAATCACTTTGACTGTGGTTACTGATGAGGTAAATTTCCTCAGCAAGCTGAGGCAATATTTTCCAAAGGAAAGCAAGTTTTGTTTTTGCATTTTCTCCTCCTTCTCATCGCAAGCCATGCTTAGATTCCCATCTCCTATCTGCCCACAAATGACCATCTGGCCTGCAGCTGCCATTTCCAAGTGGAAATACTTTAGCATGAGTAGTCCAAGAGCTCTTTTTACTTCTTGTAAATGACAATGTCTTTGTTGTAGGTTACCCCATCCTTTCCAGTGGAAAGTCAACAACTGTCATTTTCTTTCTTTCTCTTTGCATGCACAGTTTACAGTGGGAACACATGTGGTTCCAAGGTGAGTCATTTGTCCAAGGTCACAAAGTTTGGCTGGTCTACTTTCCTGCTTTTAAAATGGCAGGACTGTTGTAAACTGCTGGAGGACAGGAATCATGATTTATCCAGAAATAAGTCCTCAATACTTAGCACAGAGACTCACTCAGCCGGAGATCCTAAAAGCAATACAAAACAAAAACAAAAACTTGTAGAATAAGTAAATTTTGAATGAATGAATCACAACTTTGTGCATTTACAGTAGAAGGCTGTTTTCTCCTCTAAAAATCATGAATGTCTCCAATCAGCGTTACTGGAAGTCATCTACACTCAGAAATGTGGTAAAGAAAAATGCCACTGTTGTATTGACCTCTCTGGAATTACTTCTACCCCTATGTATTCTGGCCCTTGTTTCCTGAAAATAGACTACAGTTAATGCTGTCTTATTTCCGTCTTCAGTTTTCCCACGAGTCATGCTATTTGTTTCATTAAAATGTCCTCTTTGTTTTGCCTGTTCAATCCTGTCTACTTTCGAGGTTCAGCCTAGACCTCATCTCCTCTAGAAAGCATGCACCAGGGTTTCCTGATCTCTTTTGGCTCCTACAGCAATTATAGTCTTGTGAATGCCAGCTACAATGTAATGATTGCTAGGAACCCAGTAGACTATGTGTAGAGGCTAAGGGATTAGGTTCACTGGGTAAATGAGCTTTAGGCAGACACAGTCTTGAAATCTGTTAGAGAGAATGTAACAGTCTCTAAGATAGTGATTAATAATAACTCAGTGATCCAATCTTTGTGGCCAGAGCTTTGGTCTCATATTCTTAATGGCTAGCTCACCCTTCTTTAGCTGTTTTTTTTTTTTTTTCTCATCTGTAGGGTTTAAACTGCAGTTATGAACATAGACACACAGCCTTATTATGAGTCCATTTCTTCATATTGAGATATTAGACAGTATTCTAATTGGCATTTAAGTGTTTATTGTGTTCCAGGCAGTTTACTTACATCATAGCATGAGTTTAGTAGACACTGAACAGGGCTTAGCCTAAACTGAAATGAAATATGAATTTCTTGAGTGGGGATTTTAGGGGAACTGTGGAGGTCTTGTGAATTCCTTTTTCCTGAATCTGACTTTTTACTGCTTGCTGAAGTTCTACTCTTGGAATTTTATGTTCTTATAGCGGGTCCTATACAGAGGCAGGCATTTAGAATTTGATGACAACAGTATTATGTTTTAAATATTTTTTTCTTCTGGAAAAGTTGTCCATCCAGTGACTCTAGCTGTCAGGCTGGCTGTGAGTTTTGCTTAGCTCTTTTGATTGATCCTTCTGTGTTTTAGAACGAGAGTCCGAATAGCCTCACAGCTGATATTTGATCAGAGCATCATAATTTATGAAGTATTTTCAGAGAAACTCTCCTGAGCCTTTAACTTCCATAGAAGGGATAACAAGATTTTTATCCTTGTTTTACAAATGAAGAAATTGAGACTTAAAGATAAAATTTCTCAACCAAGTCTATTCAGCCTTTAAATGGAGGGCTAATGTGTTTATATTTCACAGTTTTTTCCATCATACAATGCTTCCCATTTTTAACATGGTCTCAGACAGTGCTAACCACATTAGAACTATTTGGGATACTTATTTAAAAAATACCAATGCCAAAGCCTCATCCCAAGTGATTCTAGTTTCAGCATGTGTAGGGCCTGGCTATCAGTATGTTTTATGTTCCCTATTTCTAATGTGAGAACCGCTAATCTGTAGTCTTTATTTCCACCACACTTGGTGAGCTACAAAGGACTCTACAAACTGAAAGCAATATAGATATTCGTGGTTTCTTCTTTGTAGCAGTTGTGAAAGTCAGGCTGTTAAACCATTAAATTCCTGGAGAAGTAAGTTTTCTGTGGATATATGAGCTTCAAATCCAGGTCTTCTGTCTTCTACCAGACAGTTTTTCACTCCAGGCTGTATGCTGCCCCAAGCAAGATAACAGGCGAAGGTTATTTCCTTTAACTGGCTGGCTGTTAGTATTTGTAAAGTTGTCTGTGCTTCTGCAGTTCCTCTGCCACAGACATAGTATTTACAAGAGCTATCGCCAGCTTACTTTTATATCTGACCAGCTGCCTAAAAGAAAAATGTTAACTAGTTTACGGTTTATACTTTCTCAGAAATTTTATGGTGAAAACATATTTTCCAATGAGTACATTCCTCTCTTTTTCTGGGTTTCAAGCATAACACTTTAGATGTGATCAGTGGCTTGGACCCAGAAGCACAGTCTGCTCACTCCTGGCCAGTGAGACTATTTTGCTGAGCAACAGCAGGGGAGCTGCAGAGTCACCTTCAGGCTGGTTCCTCCAAGCTTTCCTAGAGCTGAATCCCACTGCTTTCTCAGGGGGTGCTCATTTTTAGTAAAAGCACAAGGTCAGTTCTCCCTTTTTGTACCTCTAGTAGAAGGTGAATCTGAAGTGCTGGGAACGTTACACAGAAAAGTGAAGGGAGGCAAAAGTGGAGGCAGACTTTGTCCTGAGTAAATAAAACCTAGCTAATGAGAAAGTTCAATTAGACTTTGGAGTGGAGAAAAATGGCAGCATAGAAGGCTCCACCAACCATCTCACCTGCAAGGATGCCAATTTAACAACTATCTACACCAAAAATCAGCTGTATAAGAACTTAAAAAAGGTAAGCACACACAGTAGCTGGTGCTAACTTTATATTGCTGGAAGAGACACTGAAGAGGTAGGAAAAGCACTGTTAAATCACTGATGCCAACTCTCCCCCATCCTCTAACCTCCCTGACGTGGTGTGCAGAGCATTTTAGTGTGCTAGGGAGAGGGAGGTTATAGCATTTGTGAGGCTTTGAACTCGGTGCTGGGGAAACATGCCACCCTGAAGGGAAGAACACAAGCCCTAGCTGACTTTGCCTCCTGCTGATTGTAGAGCCCCAGGGCCTTGAGTAAACATGGACTGAAGCCAGGGAATAATTAAAACAAGCCTTGAGCAGGACCCAGTGCTGCATTGGCTTCAGGTGTGAACCAGCACAGTCCTAATCATGCTTGTTTCACACCACCACCAGCTCCAGGTGGCTCAGAACAGAGAGAGGGACTCCATTCATTTGGGAGAAAGTAAGCGAAGAACACAAGGGTCTCTGCCTGGTAAACCAGAAAATTCTCCGGATCTTGTCCAAGACCATCAAGGTGGTACCTCTAGAGTCTGTAAGAACGACAGTATTACTGGGCTTAGGGTTTCCCCTAAAGCAGATATAGCTTAAGTCACAATGCCCAAGTATTTTTGACAATCTGGAAAGCCTTCCCAAGGAGGACTGGTACAAACAAGCCCAGACTGAGAAGACTACAATAAATAACCCTTCAATGCCCAGACACCGAAGAACATACACTAGCATCAACATCATCCAAGAAATATAACCTAACCAAATGAGCTAAATAAGTCCCCAGGGACCAAACCTGGAGAAATAGAAGGTGACCTTTCACACAGAGAATTCAATATCACTGTTTTGAGAAAACAAAGAAATTCAAGATACACAGAGAAAAAAATCAGAATTCTATCAGATAAATTTAACAAAGAGATTGACATAACTAAAAAGAATCAAGCAGAAATTCTGAAGCTGAAAAATGCAAATTAGTCTTCTGAAGAATGCATCAAAGTTTTCTAATAGCAGAATTGATAAGCAAAAGAAAGAATTAGTGAGCTTGAAGACAGGCTATTTGAAAATACATGAACAGGGGAGACAAAAAATAAATAAAAGACAATGAAGCATGTTTACAAAATCTAGAAATTAGCTTAAAAAGGGCAAATCTAGGAGTTGTTGCTGTTATAGAGGAAGTACAAAAAGAGACAGGGGTAGAAAGTTTATTCAAAGGAATAATAACAGAAAACTTCCCAAACCTAGAGAAAGATATAACTATCTAAATACAAAAAGTTTATAGAACACCAAGCCAATTTAACCCAAGAAAATTACTTCAAGGCATTTAATAATCAGCCCCCACAGGTCAAGTATAAAGAAAGGATCCTAAAAGTGGCAAGAGAAAAGAAACAAATAAAATACAATGAAGCTCCAGTACATCTGGCAGCAGACGTTTCAGTGGAAACCTGACAGGCCAAAAGAAAGTGACGTGAAATATTTAAAGTGCTAAAAGGAAAAAAAGAAAAAAATCAACAACTTATACCCTGGAATAGTATATTCAGTAAAAACATTCTTCAAACATGAAGGAGAAATAAGGATTTTCCCCGACAACAAAAGCTGAGGGATTTCATCAACACCAGACCTGTCCTGTAAGAAATGCTAAAGGGAGTGTTTCAATCAAAAAGAAAGAGGCATTAATTAGCAATAAGAAATCGTGAAGGTTCAAAACTCACTGAGAAGAGTAAGTACATAGAAAATCACAGATATTATGACACTGTAGCTGTGGTGTGTAAACTACATTTATCTTAAGTAGAAAGACTAAGTGATGAACCAGTCAAAAATAATAATAACTACAACACCTTTTCAAGATATAGAAATACAAAAGATATGAAAAGAAATAACAAAATGTTAAAAAGCAGAGAGGATGAAGTTAAGGTGTAGAGTCTATTAGTTTTCTTTTTCTTGTTTATTTATGTGAATGCTATTAAGTTGGTATCAATTTAAAATAATAGGTTAAGATATTATTTGCAAGCCTCAAGGTAACCTCCAGCCAAAAGCAATACACCACGAATACACAAATAATAAGGAGCAAAAAACTAAGTCATATCACTAGACAAAATCACCCTCACTAAAAGGAAGACATGAAGAAAAGAAAGAAGGAAGAGAAGACCATAAACAATCAGATAACAAAATAGCAAGAGTAAGTCCTTATCAATATCAACATTGAATGTAAATGAACTAAATTCTTAAATCAAAAGACATAGAGTGACTGAGTGGATAAAAAATCAAGACTGAGGCCGGGCGCGGTGGCTCAAGCCTGTAATCCCAGCACTTTGGGAGGCCGAGGCGGGTGGATCACGAGGTCAAGAGATCGAGACCATCCTGGTCAACATGGCGAAACCCCGTCTCTACTAATACAAAAAATTAGCTGGGCATGGTGGCGCGTGCCTGTAATCCCAGCTACTCAGGAGGCTGAGGCAGGAGAATTGCCTGAACCCAGGAGGCGGAGGTTGCGGTGAGCCGAGGTCGCGCCATTGCACTCCAGCCTGGGTAATGAGCGAAACTCCGTCTCGAAAAAAAAAAAAAAAAAAAAAAAAAAAAATCAAGACTGAAATCTCTGTTGCCTACAAAAAGCACACTTAACCTATAAAGACACACATAGACTGAAAATAAAAGAAAGGAAAAAGATTTTTCATGCCAATAGAAGTAAGAAAAAAGAACAGGAGTTGCATTACTATATCAGACTAAATAGATTTTAAGACAAAAACTATAAGGAGAGACAAAGAAGGTCACTATAAATGATAAAAGGGACAATTCAGCAAGATGACATAACAATTTTAAATATATATGCACTGAATACTGGAGCACCCAGATATATAAAGCAAATATTATTAGAGCTAAAGAGAGAGATAGGCCTCAATACAATAATAGCTGCAGATTTCAATACCCTACTTGCAGCATTGGATAGACCTTCCAAACAGAAAATCAATAAAGAAACATCAGACTTTATCTGTACTATAGACCAAATGGTCCTAATAGATATTTACAGAATATTTCATTCAAATGACTGCAGAATATACTTTCTTTTCCTCAGCAAATGAATCATTTTCAAGAATTAACCATATGTTACGTCAAAAAACAAATCTTAAAACATTCAAAAAATTGAAATGATATCAAGCATATTCTCTGATCACAATGGAATACAACTAGAACCAATAATAAGAGGAATTGTGGAAACTTTATAAATGTATAGAAATTATAAGCTCTTGAAGGACAAATGAGTCAATGAACAAATTAAGAAGAAAATTTAAATATTTATTGAAATAGATGATAATGGAAACACAACATACTGAAACCTGTGTAATACAGCAAAACAGTACTAAGAAGGAAGTTTACAGCTATAAGTGCCTACATCAGAAAATAAGAAAAACTTCAAATAAACCATTTAATAATGTATCTTAAGGAACTAGTAAAGCAAGAACAAATAAACCCAAAATTAGTCGAAGAGAGATCAGAGCAGAAATAAATAAAGTTGAAAAAACAATACAAAAGATCAATGAAACAAAATGTTAGTTTTTTGAAAAGTTAAACAAAATTGAGAAACCTTTAGACAGGCTAAGAAAAAAAGAGAGAAGATAAGAATAAATACAATCCTAAATGAAAAAGGAGACATTACAATTGATACCATAGGAATCCAAAGGATCATTGGTGACCAATATGAGCAACTATATGCCAATAAATTGGAAGATTTAGAAGAAACTGACAAATTTTTAGACACATGTGACTTACCAATATTGAACCATTAAAGAATTGAAGAAATCGGCTGGGCATGGTGGCTCACACCTGTAATCCTAGCACTTTGGGAATTGAGGTGGGCAGACTGCCTGAGCTTGGGAGTTCGAGACCAGCCTGAGCAACATGGTGAAACTCTATCTCTACTAAAATACAAAAAAATTAGCTAGACGTGGTGGTATGCACCTGTAGTCCCAGCTACTCAGGAGGCTGAGGTGGGAGAATTGCTTGAACCCAGGAGGCAAAGGTTGCAGTGAGCCAAGATCATGCCACTACAATCCAGCCTGGGTGACAGAGTGAGATTACATCTCCAAAGAAAAAAAAATTGAAGAAATCTGAAACATGAACAGACAAATAACAAGTAACAAGATCAAAGTGGTAATAAAAAGTCTCCTAGTAAGGAAAAGCCCTGAATTAGATGGCTTCACTGCTCAATTCTACCAAACATTTGAAGAACTAGTACTAATTCTAATCAAACTATTCCAAAAATAGAGGAGGAAGGAATACTTCCAGACACATTCTATAAGGCCAGTTTTGCTTTGATATTCAAACCAGAAAAAGACATATCAAAAAAAGAAAACTGCAGGCCACTATCTATTGATGCAAAAATTTTCAACAAAATACTAGAAAACTAAATTTAACAATATGTTAAAAAGATAATTCATCATGATCTGCTGGGATTTATCTTAGGGTTGAAAGAATGGTTCAACATATGCAAATCAATCAGTGTGAGAGACCATATCAACAGAATGAAGTACAAAAGCATTATTTCAATTGGTGCTGAAAATGCATTAGATAAAGCTTAACATGGCTTCATAATAAAAAACCCTCAAGAAACTGTGGTGCAGATGAAATATACCTTAACATAATAAAAGCCATGTGCAACAGAGCCACAGCTTGTATCCTACTGAACAGGGGAAAAACCAAAAGTCTTTCCTCTAAAATCTGGAACATGACAAGGATGCCCATTGTCATCACTATTATTCAACATAATACTGGAAGTCCTAGCCAGAACAATCAGACAAGAGAAAGATATAAAGGGCTTCCAAATTGTAGAAAAAGAAGTCAAATTATCCTTATTTACCGATGATTTAATTATATTTGGAGAAACCTAAAGACTCCACCAGAAAATGATTAGACCTGAAAAACGAATTCCACAAAGTTGTAAGATACAAAACCAACATGCAAAAATCAGTAGCACTTTTATATGCCAACAGTGAACAATGTGAAAAAGAAAGAAAAAAGTAATTCCACTTACAAAAGCCACACATAAAACTAAAAACCTAGGAATTAACCAACAAAGTGAAAGATCTCTACAATGGAAATTATAAAACACTGATGAAAGAAATTGAAGAGGACACCAAAAAGTGGAAAGATAGTCCATGTTCATGTATTGAAAAAAATCAATATTGTTAGAATGTCCATATTATCCAAAGTAATCTACAGATTCAATGCAATCCCTATTAAAATGCCAATGACATTCTTCACAGAAATAGGAAGAGTAATCCTAAAACTTATATGGAACCGCAAAGACCAGAATAGATAAGTTATCCTAAGCAGAAAGAACAAAGCAGGAGGAATCACATTACCTGACTTCAAATTATACAGCAGAGCTATAGTAACCAAAATAGCATGGTACTGGCATAAAAACAGATACATAGACCAACAGAACAAAACAGAGAACCCAGAAACAAATCCACATGCCTACAGTGAACTCATTTTTGACAAACGTGCTAAGAACACACACTGGGGAAAAGACAATCTCTTGAATAAATGGTGTTGGGAAAACTGGATATCCATATACAGAAGAATGAAATCAGAACCCTGCCTTTCACCATATACAAAGATCAAATTAAAATGGATTAAAAGCTCAATTCTAAGACCTCAAAGTATGAAATTACTGTAAGAAAACTTTGGAGAAACTCTCAAGGACAATGGTCTCAGCAAAGATTTTTTGAGCAATACCCCACAAGCACAGGCAACCAAAGCAAAATGGACAAATGGGATCATATAAAGTTTAAAAACTTCTGTACAGCCAAGGAAACAATCAACAAAGTGAAGAGACAACACACAGAATGAGAAGAAAACATTTACAAACTATCCTTCTGACAAGAGATTAATAACCAGAATATATAAGGAGCTCAAACAGTTCTATAGGAAAACATCTCTAGTTATCCAATTGAAAAATGGGCAAAAATATTTGAATAGACATTTTTCAAAAGAAGACATACAAATGGCATACAGGCATATGTGTGAATGAAAAGGTGCTCAAACTCACCAATCATCAGAGAAATGTAAATCAAACCTACAATGAGGTATAATCTTACTCCAGTTAGAATGGCTTTTAATCAAAGGACAGGAAATAACAAATGCTGACAAGGCTGTAGAGAAAAGGGAACCCTTGTACACTTTTGGTGGGAATGTAAATTAGTACAAGCACTATGGAGAATATTTTGGAGATTCCTCAAAAAACTGAAAATTGAGCTACCATCTAATCCAGCAATCCCACTGCTGGGTATATACCACAAAGAAAGGAAATCTGTATATTGAAGAGATATCTGCACTCTCATATTTGTAGCAGCACTGTTTGCAAGCCAAAATGTGGAAGCCACCTAAGTGTTCATCAATGGATGAATGAATAAATAAAATGTGGTACTTACATGCAATGGAGTACTATTCACCTGTAAAAATAATGAAATCCTGTCATTTGCAACAACATGGATGGAACTAAAGATTATGTTAATGAAATAAGCCAGGCACAGAAAGACAAACATTGCATATTCTCACTTATATGTGGGATCTAAAAATCAAAACAATTGAATTCATGGAGATAGATAGTAGAAGGATGGTTATCAGAGAAGGGTAGTTGGGGGCTGGCTTTTATTGTTCCTTTAGATGAATTTATACAAGGAGCCTCCTCTCTGCAGATAAATTTTAAAAAATAACAAAACCTATCACTCCCTTTCTGAGTGTATGTATCCTCTTGAGGTACATGATTTTGTGAGTATACAACTACTTGTGTGTGAAGAAGGAGTTCCTCTCTCCAGGAAGGTACAGCCCTGGTCTAGGGAATGTGACTTGACTTAATGCTTTGATGAGTCACACAAACTCCCAGGAATATAAGACACATTCGAGAGGGTATTTGAACATGAACAATGGCAAGGAGGCATAAATGAAGGTTATTCTCTAGTTCTTCATTTTTACCTCTAGAATTTGTTTTTCTTATAAGTAGTGATCTTTCAGGTTGAAGGTATGTACCTACAATACTTTATTTTAGGACTGGTTGATTCTACCCTATGAACAGCTGGGTTTACAATGATAACTAGTAAGCATCCAACAATGATTATGTTTCCTCCATGTCAAAACCACCAAGTGAAAAGTGAAAGCACCAGCCAACCAGATGAGTGCTCTCTTGCCTGAGCTAAAGAAACCTGCCACATTTGTAGTCATGTCCCCTTCCAGGAACAACGTGCAATCAATGACTGAGCAATGTTAAGTACAAAGTCCTAGTCTTCTTCTCTCAATGAGGGAGACTTCTGAAGGGACATTCCAATTCTGAGATTTCCAGCCATATGGGACTTCATTGGGATACAGCACAATTTGCCTTTCTCCTCAATCCTGCCTCTTTAATTTCTTTTTCACAAATACGGAATCCAGGAGCACCCCATAAAAAACATCCTGCATATTAATCTCTGTCCTATAATATCTTCCCTGGGACAACTTGAGATAATGCCCATGCTCCACGGATGTTGAATATTTTTAATATCAACTATGACTGGGCAGGCAGTGGACACTACCTTGTATCAATCTTGTGTTAAATGCCCTTCAGTTTGAGGATATTTTCTTAAATAATTTATCTGGTAATTTCCTTCCCACTGTTTTTATTTTTTTTCCTTTCTGGATAACTTCAGTGGAATTTGGACTTTCTTGATCAATCCTTTTACTGTCTTATCTTTTTCCCCTTATTTAAAAAATATTTTTTGATATTTTACTTCTACTGTCTTAATGACTTCTTTGACTTATCTTTGAATATTTTAATTAATTTTATTTGACTATCACATACAAATTTCCAAGTGATCTTTATATTGATTGTTTTCTTTTTCTTCCCTTTATCCTTTTCTCCTCTCTCCCTGTTTCTTTGTATCTTCTTCCTGGCACCTTTTTAGTTCATGAATACAAAATCTTCCCTTATCTCCATGAGTTTACTCTAGTTGATCATTCCGGGTATGAGGGTAGAGTTGAAGTTGTAAGTAAACATTTCGCCTAGACTGTAAATACACTATAAAGCTTCCTTCCTTCCTTTCTTCCTTTCCTTCCTTCCTTCCTTCTTTCATTTTTTCTTTCTTTATTCAATTCTCCCTCCCTCCCTTCCTCCTTCCCTTATTTCTTTTCTTTCTTCCTTCTTCCAGTCTTCTCTCCCTTGTCACTCTTCATTAATTAATTACCTACTATGTTCCATTTGTTAGGTAAGACACAATAAGGAACATGAAGCCTCTGTTCTATTAGCTTTAGACCTAAGGCCACTAATAAGGCTTTATAGACTAAATTTAAAAGCAGCATCTCTCACAATCTGAAAGAAAGTTCTTCATGAGGACCTGCAGGTTGATGACTTCCATATTTAGCCTGCTAAGTTTTTCATGCAAGCCCTTGTATTATTATGTCTTGTCTGCTTCCTCTCCATCGACCTCCTCAAACTCTACTTGGCTATACACTTCTGGTAAGTTAAGAGTCTAACTTCCATTTGTATATCTCTCCCCTAGCTTTTGTTTCTCAGTTTCTGACCCATCTCATTGCCAGAAATCTTATTCTTCACATTGCAGGAGCTCCATAAAGATTGTTAAAATATGAAGTTTAAACAAACAAAGCTAGCCACCAGAGGGGGGCAGAGAAATTGTTATGGCTATTTGAAGAGGAAATTTCAGAAAACTGCATAAATTGGTGCATAATAAAAAACAAGTAGGTAGAGCCTAGTATTGGATGAGGTAGAAGCATGATTATAAAAAAAAATATGCACCCTCTCTAAGCATTGTACTTTGCTCTTAGTAAAATAGGCATATTTTTTCTTTCTCTATGTCCCTAGACTGCAGGAGCATAAATTGGATAACATGTGTAAAAACAATCTGAACTCCTTGGAATTCAGGAGTGACAAACCCAAGGCATGGTATTATGCTTTTCTTATTGAAATTTGGAATTTAAAATAGTGGCCTAAATAACATTATTTGAAGTTAAAAGGATTAATATATTTCATTTATGATAATCCTTTAATTGCAAGAACCAAAAGGCATACAAAACATTGGTTCAGATAAATGTTAAAAATGGGATTCAGTGTAATTGAATTAAAGCAGTTGCCTTACTTTATTAGTCAGGAGAGGCTAGGCTAATGCTGTAGTAACAAACAACCCCCAAATCCTAGTAATTTAACACCTCAAGTTTATTTCTCACTAACACAAAATCTGCTGGAAGTCCAGGAAAATCTCCAGGGCAGCCGCCAGGGCAGTGATTCAACAATCCATGCTACCTCAGTCTTGTGGCGCCACCATCTCAATGTGAGACTTTCTTTATGATTGTTGGAACACAGGGAAGAAAGATTGTAAAATCATGCAGAACTTTTCACTGACTCAGCCTGAAAGTGCCGCATCCCATTCCACTATTTATTAGTAGCATTTTATTAGTCAGAACTAGACATATGACTCTCCCAGTCCCCAAAATGCTGGGAAGCACAGTCTCCCATCCACCCAAGAAGGAAAGAAGACCTGGGTACTGGGGAGATGCAGCAAGTCTGCCATACTACCATATTTACAAATACTGTTAGAACACGCTCCCGATTCCATGGCTCATGAGGCATGACAGTGATAAAGATGAAAGGAAATCCAGCACTAACAACTCATTTCAGAGATAAAGAAATTATGGCTTTATGTCCAAGGACATGACATCAGCAATGATGAGTCACCACAAGAACCTAGAGTTCGTGACTCTTAGTTCAGAGCTTCTACTCCAATAGCATTCCCCCAGAGCTTTCCTTGGGAGGCTAATAGGTATCTCTCACATAGAAAATTGATTCCATGGTTAAATTAATTCATCAGTGATAGGGTCGACCATTAGAACAAAAAAGGTTTATTCGTAGTAGAACTTTTCAGAGTCTTTAACATGATACAGTATACTGTGAATATCAGAGTGCTAGAATATTAAGAAATTACTGACCAATTTTGAAGACAGAAACCATCCTCTTACCCTGAGTGTTTATTTTCTTCAGAGTCTCTTGTAAGTGAGGATCACACCTCAGAAAATGCTACATTATCACATTGCACTTGCAGAATTGTTATGCATCCAAAGTCAATCTTTGGAAGTTAGCATCATCAATATTGGTTAATACATACATACATCTTGTCTCCATCCCTACCTTGGCAACCATGTTTTTTATACCTTGATTTTGAGGACCTTATCCCTTTGATGCATGCCATTATTCTTACGTTCACACATATTTCGACCCATAGAACAAATCTTTACTGAGAATACACTCAGTGTCAGATATGATACTAATATTGGATATTTGAAGAAAATCAAAAAATAATCTCTGTTTTTATACTATACATAGACTAAAATGGAGAGAGATTTTCAAAGAATGATGCAGCAAAATATTCTACATGCTATTGTATTCTATGAAAGGTATAACATTCAATGGAAGTACAAAGTAGATGTGAGAAAATTCTGTTCTTCCTACTGAGTTAAACTCTTAGGAGACTTTCACAGCGACTATTTATTAAGTTTCTTCTATTCTTTATTTGCTAAAATACTGTGCTGGATCTCAGCACTGGGCTTTACTCTTATGCCAGTTTCATTGCATCTTACTCATTTTGGCCTACTGGGATAATTAGTCAAGGTCTTTTGGAGTCTGGTGTGATAAGTCATGCAGTAGCTCTCCCTTCCTGATCCTGTCTTTTGCAGATTTGATCAGCTTTCCTTATATGTCTTTATCCAAGTCCTTAAGAACTATTTTGCTGTAAGCAGAGCCAATGACCCACATAGCGAACTACTCTCAGTATTAAAACATTTCATGTCACTAGAGAATTATCTTCTGTCCTTAAACCAATTTCGACCTAAATGAAAACTCTGAAAAAAGAAATCATTTAAATTGTTCTAAGTGGGCCACTGCCTTCCAAATATTCTTCTTACAGAAATTAGAAAAAAAATTCTTATAGAAATTGGAAAAGAGATATTGTACTTGTTACTTATCTTTACTTTCTACATCTCTTTTTCTAAATGTTAATGAGTTTCTACTGGGGTGCCTTACGTAGTGAAAGAAATGGGAGGGATGAGGGACAGGAAGTTCAGTGTAATTCCCACAGTGACCTTCTAAAGTGAGGTGCTCGTATCCTCATTTTACAGGTGCAGAAACTGAGGCAATAAGAATTTACTTTTTTCCCAGGGACACACAGCCAGTAAGTAGATGAACTGAAACTGAATCTGGGTTTATCTGAATGCCAGATCCAAACAGGTTTTACTTATAACATACTGTGCCTTCTCCTGAGGCCTCACTAGTCTCTGAATGCAAATATGGCAACCATTCTGTTGACAATTGAATCCTCTTGCCTTATCACCTGCTAGGTGTACTCCCATTACCTCTGGGAGTCCACATGGATATCTTACATATACTCTATGCCACTGGATCCTAAATCCATCATGATTAGAATGATCTGGGAAGATTTTAAAATTATATTTCTGGGCCGTATCTTTAGAGAATTTTGATTCACTGGGTCTAGAGTAGAGCCCAGGAACTGTATTTTTAAGAAAACTTCCCAGGTGATGTGAAGGCCATCTAGGTTTGAAACCCAGATGGTCATTAGCATTGTTACATTAAGTTACTCAACTAAGCACAAGAGTTCCCGGTTGATGGCCACCATTTCCTGGTTGATGAAATAGTGGACACTGTCACTGCTTTGCTAGCAGGCACCCTAAGACCCCAAGATTCTAAAGTCGCGGGTAGTCTTTCCATTAGGTTAGGCTGTTAGTTTCAAAAGTTATGGTGCTTGAGCTCTAATAAGTTATTGGGTCTGGTTCTCAATTTCAGCTTACAGTCTTCTTTCTGTTCAGGAATCAGGCATATATCTAGAGTTCCAGGCCTGAGAAAAAGTCACATAATCTTGTCTCAAGTTGGATTCCCTGTGAAGTAGATCCTCAGATGTTAGTGTATGGGATGGGAGTTAGTGTGTGAGATGAACTAGTTAACGTATGAGTGTAAAGTTAGTGTACGGGATATTTATTAAGAAATGACATTGAGATCCACGTTAAATTAGTTTGCCAGCGCTGCTGCCATATAAAATATCACAGACTAGATGGCTTAAACAGCAGAAATGTATTTTCTCACCATTCTGGAGACTGGAAATCCAAGACCAAGGTTCTGGTAGGGCTGCTTTCCTCTGAAGCTTCTCTCCTTGGCTTTCAAATGGTTGTCTTCTCCCTGCACCTTCACATGACTTTTCCTTTGTGCATACATATGTCTGTGTTTTAATCTCTACTTCTTTTTTTATTTTTATTTTATTATTATACTTTAAGTTCTGGGGTACATGTGCAGAACGTGCAGGTTTGTTGCATAGGTATACACATGCCATGGTGGTTTGCTGCATCCACTCCCCCGTCATCTACATTAGGTATTTCTCCTAATGTTAGCCCTCCCCAATCCCCCCACCCCTTGCTATCCCTCCCCTAACCTCCCCACCCCTCAACAGGCCCTGGTGTGTGATGTTCCCCTCCCTGTGTCCATGTGTTCTCATTGTTCAACACCCATTTATGAGTTTGAACACGTGGTGTTTGGTTTTCTGTTCTGGTGTTACCAGAACACCAGTGAGGCTGGATGTATTCCATCCTTACGGCCTCATTTAAACTTAGTTACCTCTTTAAAGGTCCTATCTTCTCCTTATACAGACATTTTCTGAGATATTGGGGGTTAGGGCTTCAATGTGAATTGAGGTAGGAACAAAATTCAACTTTTAAGACATATAAATGTCCAGGATCCTAGATACCCTGGGAGGAACAGCATGCCCCAGAATAATAGAGAAAGAATTTCACAGCCTTGTGGGATATAGTTGCAACATATTAACAATGGATATTGATAACAGGATGTGGAGGTGGTCATGGGTAAATTAATTTATGTCTTAGTCTGTTTTCTATTGCTTATAAAAGAATACCCAAAACTAGGTAATTTCTGAGTAACAAAATGTATTTCTTAGAGTTCAGGAGTCTGGGCAGTTCAAGGTAGACAGGATACAACTAGCAGGAGCCTTCTTGCGGATGGGGACTCTGTGCAGAGCCCAGAGTGGCACAGGGAATCACACAGAGAGGGATGGGGTGAGTGTGCTAGCTCAAGTATCTTTTCCTCTTCTTATAAAGCCAACAGTTCCATTCTCATGATAAACTGTTAATCTCTTAAACCATGAATCAATTAATCTATTCATGGGTGCCAAGCCCTCATGACTAATGACCTCTTAAAGGCCCCACCTCGCATTACTGGCACATTGGAGATTAAATTTCCCCATGAGTTTTGGAGGGGACAGATATTCAAATCACAGCAGATGAAATTCATTTATTTGAAATAAAGTGTTTATTGCACTCCTGAGTCTATAAGATGACAATACACAGGGTGCTATGAGAATCTTCACATTCAGAGTCTGGTTGGTTGATAGCAAAGACTTCCTGGAAAGATGCCCCAGAGAACTCATACACAATGTTATTTTGCCCGTCAATATGCTTGTAAAATATTCCATGATGTTAGGCAAATTAATTTGTTGATAATAGTACTGACCAGAAATAAGTTACCTGTGAAATGCCACTTCAAATTTTAAATATTCTAAGAAAGGCGTTATCTTTCAATATTTTATTTAAGTGATATTTATGATTAAGTCCAGTATTAAACTTGAATGTAATAAACTGGTGTGCTATAACTGGTGAAAACACATTTCATGTTTTCTCATGTTTGGCAAGAATTTGTGACCTCCTTGAGTGCCAATCTGTAAAGTTTTAAAATTTAATTTAATATTTTTGCATTGCATAGAACAGTGCCTGACACTAGTGGGCTACTAGCAAAACTGAAAAAAGAGTGAAAGAGCAATATCAAAAGAGTAGAGAAGAAAGAGGTAGAGAAGAAAGAGTAGAGAAGAAAAAGATAGGTAAAGGAAGAAGATGGTAGAGAAAGAATGAGAAAAAAGTAGAGGGAGAAGGCAAGACAAAAGAGAAGGGACAGGAAGGTTACGAAGGAAGAGTAAACACTTGGGAAGGAGAAAAAAGAAGGAAAAACAGGCCAGAGTGGTAACTAATTTCTCCCATTTCCCCATCAGAATAGGTAGAAGGTTGTGTCTCCCAGGAACTTTCTACCTCTACACAGGGACTCTTCTGCTTCTTTTGGAGAGTTAGCCTATGCAATGAGCAATTCCATAAAGCTTGGAGATCCACTAGTAGCTCTTTACCGACAGGTCTGAAACCCCTCCTATAGAGCACACAAGATTCAGGAGAAGATTCTCTTTTCCTATGTGGATGTTTTGATATTGGGCAAGGCCATGTTGTATTCAGGAAGGGAAATAGGGTAAAACTCACACACTTCTTAAAAGCGAAAGCACAGAGGTGAATTCTAGGTGTTCCAGCAGAAGGATCTTCTATTTATATCATTGTCACCAAAGTTGAATGGAAACATTAAAGATAAGACAAGTTTTCCCTTCCTAGAAATACGAAAGTAGGCCAGGCACAGTGGCTCACGCCTGTAATCCCAGCACTTTGGGAGGCTGAGGCAGATGGATCACGAGGTCAGGAAACCAAGACTGTCCTGGTCAATATGGTGAAACCCCTGTCTCTACTAATATAAAAAAAAATGAATTAGCTGGCCATGGTAGTGTACACCTATAGTCTCAGCTATTTGGGAGGCTGAGGCAGGGGAATTGCTTGAACCTGTGAAGTGGAGGTTACATTGAGCCGAGATCGTGCTGCCCCACTCCAGCCTGGTGACAGAGTGAGAGTCCGTCTCAAAAAAAAAAAAAAAAAAAAAAAAGAAAAAATATGAAAGTCTTTCTTTTTGCTTCCTGGGAAAATTGCCTTTTCTCTAACCACATTATTGATTTTCCTCTGTTTTTCAAACATAAACCCAAACAATTGTATCTTGCTTACATTTCTTTTTTCATGCTCATCATTTATACTAACAGAAAATCTTAACATATTAAATTTATTAGGAAGTTTGTGCTGTTATAGTGGCTACTTCCATGATAATACACATAAATATAGTCAGGAATTGGCTCCCATGGCCTTGGCAAAGTCACTATGGAAAGAAAAGGGAGAAATTATAGGTATTTATTTGGGTAGATGTGCATAATAGTCTCTTGGAAATGAAATGTATATCACTTTACAGATCCAGCATGTCAGTGCATTAAGCATCTTTAGAAATGTGTAGCAGTCTTTTCAAGGTTAGGCACCTTTATGAAAGCCATTCTTCAGTATAAATGAATTTTTCTCATAATTAAAACTGCTCATTTCAAGTCCCATACTGAAAAACATAAACAAATCTGTGTCCAGAAATGTATTCTCTGCACCTTTGCTTTCTTAAACAGGGAATGCTGAACTTGAGTCAACAATTTTTCTGATAAAACTGAATCAATCTTAGAGACTTCTGTGATTGTGTCTGACAGCAATAAAACTTTGTGTGGCACTGCAGTTTCTGTCTTCTCCTATGTTAAACAATAAATTGTGATTTTCAAATTTTCTCTCTATCTTTCACCTAAGTGTCAAAGCACAAGGTTCTGGTGCTAGGTTTTTGGAATGTGATGGCTATTTCATAAGTTAAGAAACATTTTTTGCTTAAATAGAAGGCATATTTGGAGGACTGGATTTGTAAGAACTATGAAGTGAGGAAAATAGAGCATTGCTTTCTCTCAATTCATACATTGATTCTTAACCACTGCAAGAAACGTTACTAATAGTCATTTATTGCTTTTAATTACACAGGGTTTTTATAGTTTAAACTGCTCACCAAACAACTTCTTTAACTTTCTGCCAAATTACTACCTCATGCCAATACAAACTGTACATTCCAGAAAAACAAACTTGTCAAGTACTAAGCTATTCTGTGTGTGTGTATGTGTGTGTGTGTGACAGAGAAAGAGAGAGAGAGAGAGAGAGAGAGAGAAAGTGGTGTTTGTCTCTAAATCTGTTCTACTTTTAACACAAGTTTTGCAGAAGTAAATTGTAATCATTGGAATCTTTTTGACCTAAGCTTGTTTTTTAAAACCCCCATTTAGAAAGAATGTGGGATATAACCGATTTTGCTTTTGCATTAGATATAACATGAACTCTCTCTATATGTCAGTTACAGACAGTCTGACGATGACGGCTTATGTTTAGCAAGAAGAGATTGAAATTACATTCACAGAAAGCTGAATTTCTGCCACTTGTCATCAATGACTTTACCCTAAGACTCAGTTGATTCTGTCCCACAAATACACATAACTACAGTTGTGGAATTCACAGGGCTATCATATTCGTAGTTGCTTAATGTCAGCTTTTCTTATATATTGACTTTGAACAGTAGTTGAAAAAATATCTTCCTGTATTCCAAATGTCTCACATGATCTCTCCTGCTCAGCCATGTTGCAGCATAACATGATACTTGGCTGCCATGTGTGTTTCCAGCATAAGACCGCTACACCTTGGCTTCAGTTTGACCAAATTGAGTTGCTTCCAGAACACACTATAACAAATTGGAGAAAGGCTATAATCAGTGGAGGATTTTTGTGGCTTGCAAATGCACCCCAAATAGCCAATAATGAATATTCCATAAGCAAGAAAACATTTTTAGTTCCAAATATTATCAGGGAAGTACAGATTTTGTTAAAAAATACTTCTTTTGCTAAATACTTTTGACCTTAGCAGATGACTTTAGAGATCAAGTAGAAAGACTCCGAGCAAGAGTGCCATTTACATCTAAAATGGGATTTTTGTGTACAAACTGATTTCAGATGAAACATTTCAAAATCATGCTCATCTTCCAAAGAGAGAGGTTTGCTCATATTTTCCGAATGCTCAATCTCCAGGTTCAATCAATTTTGTTTATCTTACCAAAGGATTTCTATTTATAAAAGACTGGAAATGCTTCTGCCAGGGATTAAGAAATATGTTGTTTACTGTTTGGAAGATAATTGACTTTCTCAGGTGGCTAGAGGACTTTGTCTGCTTTGGGGCTTTGCTGAATAGAAGAACAACATTAACACAACTCAATTTCAAACAGAAATGTTTGGAAACTTTCAGAGCTGAATGGACCTTTGAGAGTATCTAGTTAAGAGGCATAATTTAAAAAATGAGAAAACCAAAGCCTGTAAGTGAAAGAAACTTATCCAAACTTAGGCTGTAAGTTATGTCGATCTGATTCTTCTGAGTTTCAGTCTCTCTGGCATTTTATCACATTAATATATAATTTTTTCCCATTTCTTACCAGTTATCTATGACATATAATTTGGCAAGTACTGAGGTAGATTCTGGAGATATACATACATATATATATACACACACACACACACACACACACACATATATATATACATATATATATATGAGAAAGTTTCTGTATCCAAGGAGGTAAATAATGTAATATAATGAGAGAAGAGCAACTACAAACCCAGTAGTTTTTTTTTTTTTTTTTTTTTTTTTTTGAGACGGAGTTTCGCTCTTGTTACCCAGGCTGGAGTGCAATGGCGCGTTCTCGGCTCACCACAGCCTCCGCCTCCTGGGTTCAGGCAATTCTTCTGCCTCAGCCTCCTGAGTAGCTGGGATTACAGGCACACGCCACCACGCCCGGCCCCAAACCCAGTAGTTTTAAAAATTGCTGTATTCAGGGTACTATGAGTGCATACAGTAAAGTGTGACTACCTTGGTCAGGTAGGTAAGAGGAACTGATAAAAACCAAGAAGGGGAAGTGAGAGCTGAGTCTTAAAGGCTTATTAGGATGAAGGCTATTTCAAGCAGAGAGGAAAACACGTACTAAGAACATGGAGCATTTTAAGAACAGCAAGTAGTTTAGTACATACTAGGGTAAAAAGGAGAATCTAATTAGATGGACAGTAGTCTGATAATGAATGGTTGTGAATATTGTATCATGAGTTTAGACTCTTATCAGTGGATAATTGGAAGATACTGAAAGTTTTAAGTTAGGGGTAATGCGATACTACTATGTGTTTTCAATTTAGAATCGCACAGATATCACTGTGGAGATTGTATTGGAGAATAAAAAGACCACAGCCAAGGAGAACACATTGGAGGAAATGGTAGCAAGGCGCAAGTAATGATGATGGTATGAAGTAAGAGTGACAGTGAGGATGGCGAGAAGAGAAATGACGGGGATCAACTTGATAGGTGTTCATTTTTTTTTTTCTGCTTGGAAGGTTTCTTCTCAAGTTTTCTTCATGATTTGCTCCTTTGCTTTATTCAAGCTTTTGCTCAGTTATATTTTTAGAGTGGTTTTATGACCACTCGATTTAAAGAGTAACCTTTTCCCTGTATTACTCCTTAATCTCTCTTGTGCTTTATTTATTTTTTTCTCTTGGACCACTTATCACCCGTAACATATTATATATTTATTTTAAAAATTATTGTCAATCAGATATAATACAATGTAAGCTCCATGTCAGTTTTGGTCCTTGCCTGGCACATAAGGTTGGCACCTATATTGATTGTAAGGACCTAGAAGGCACCAGCAATGGTACTACTCTATATAAAATAGGCTATTTAAGTATACCCTGCTGAAAATGGACAGCATGTATTTCTCCTTTAATCTATACCAGGGGATAAGTTATGCATGTTTAGCAGAATAGTATGATGAGATTCTTTCTGTTTTCGTGTTGGCTGATGCTCCAGAGGCTGGTAATGACACAAGAAGTTCTAAGTGCCTCTACATGTCTGCGATGTTGATTGCCAATGAAGATTTACATAGGAAATAATTGAAAATAAATTTCATAATTCTCAGTTCAACAAATTACTTAATGATACCTCAGATATTGGAGATACCAAAAGAGAGAAGGACACTTTTTGAGGTAATCCCTATGGAGAGAGTTTCTGGACTTCAGCAATGCTCTGCTTTGCCCTGTCTCTTCCAATGCCTTCTGAACTGGTTGGATCAGGTGAACTTATGTTATATCTTAAGCCAAGTAACAATGGCTTCAAAAAAAAATCATTCAGGGACTTTCACTTGTGTGCTGAAATTTGTGGAGTACAGAGATGTTACTAGGCCCATATTTATAAAACTGCAAAGTTAATAGATGATGGCTTTCTACCATCTTAGAAAGGATGTGTTGCCAATAGCAAAGACATGGAATCAACCTAAATGCCCAGCAATGGTGAAAATGTGATATATATACACCATGGAATACTATGCAGCCATAAAAAAGAGTGAGATTATATATCCTTTACAGCAACATGGAAGGACTGGAGGCCATTATATTCAGCAAACTAATGTGGAAACAGAAAACCAAATACCACATGTTCTCACTTATAACGGGGAGCTAAATATTGAGTACATATGGACCTAAAGAAGGAAACAATAGACACCAGGTCCTACTTGAGGGTGGAGGGTGGAAGGATGGTGACGATCAAAAAGCTACCAATCAAGTGCTATGCTTATTGCCTGGGTGATGAAATAATACATATATAAAATCCCTGTGGCATGCAATTTACCTATATAACAAATGTGCACATGTTCCCCTGAATACTAATTTTTAAAAACCCAAAAACTTTTAACTTTTATTTTTTATTTAAAATAAAAAGAAAAGAAAAAGAATGGCTGTGTTGGGAAGTCACTTCTACTTCTACTAAATTCATAATGTATATTTTATTAATGCATCATTTTGGTCTGCAGATGATGCCAACTTGGGGTCATTTTAGATTCTTCTCTGAGGAAAGTCTAGAGGGATAATAAAACCCTTATCCCTGCCTCAGTTAAAAAAACTGTTTACTTCACAGTTTTTCACATGTACCCCAAAACCTAAAATGCAATAAAAAAAAAAAAAAAAAAAAAAAAAAACTGTTTACTTAAATTTTATATTTGGGGCTTCCATGAATGTTCATTTAATAATTTTGAATGACTTAAAACAATAGCTTGAAGTCCTCTGACGTGTTGGCAAAGGAAAATAAAAATAATCACTGTACAATATGACAAATGTTATATATCTGGTTGTTATAAGATGTTAATGCCAGCAAGAGGTGGAAAATGAACTCTTCCTGGGGAAGGCTGTCAAAGTCTTCTTAAGGAGGTAAGCTTTCAGGCAGGTTTTAAAGAAAGAAGCAGAGAAAAGAGAGTGGCATTTTAAGAAGAAGAAACAGTATGTAAAAACTCAGAGGAAGAAAAGATGTGACATTCATTGAAGAATAATAAGTCTATAGTGTTTGTCTGTGGAGTTGAGACTGTGGTAAGAGATGAACTTAATAAAAAGAAGGGGCTTGACATGGTGGCTCATGCCTGTAATCCCTGGACTTTGGGAGGCCGAAGAGGGAGGATTGCTTAAGCCCAGGAGTACAAGATCAGCCTGGGCAACATAGGGAGACCCCATCTCTACAAAAATATACAAAAATTAGCCAGGTTTGGTGGTACACACCTGTAGTTCTAGCTACTTGGGAGGCTGAGGCTGGAGGATTGCTTGAGAGCAGGAGGTAGAGGCTGCAGTGAGCTGTGATTGTCCCACTGCATGCACTCCAATCTGGATGACAGAGTAAGACCCTGTCTCAAAAAAAAAAAAAAAAAAAAAAAAAAGCTGTTATCTAGAAAGGGTCACAGATGAACATCTCATACATTGAATTTTTTTGGTAGATTCTAGAGTATTCATTGGTACTATTGTACGTTAGCCTCTTAAGGACTCTTCTCTCATTTACTTCTAATCTTTTTTCTAATATATCAATGCAAATACGAATTTTTTTTTCTTAAGTCAAGCTTGCTGTGATGTTGCAGATGGAATAGTAAAATCTTACCATGGCTCACCACGTCCTGCCTGGTCTCACCTCCATTTGATGCTCCAACCTCCTGTATTCCAGCCTGCTCTCTATTTTGTTTGTTTGTTTTGAGACAGAGTTTCACCTTGTCACCCAGGCTGGGGTGCAGTGGCGCGATCTCTGCTCTGCTCACTGTAACTTCCGCCCCCTGGATTTAAGCGATTCTCCTGCCTCAGCCTCTCTAGTAGCTGGAACTTTAGGCACGTGCCACCACTCCGCCTAAGTTTTTATGTTTTTAGTAGAGACAGGATTTTTCCATGTTAGCCAGGCTGGTCTCGAACTCCTGACCTCAGATGGTCCACCTATCTCTGCCTCCCAAAGTGCTGGGATTAAAGACAGGCATGAGCCATGGGGCCGGTAGCTGCTCTCTATTTCTATACTCCTGCCACATGCTGGCCTTCTTCTTTCTCCCTTAGTGTGCCATGCCCCAGGGCCTCTGTTGTTTCTCATGCCTGGAACTCACTTTCTTTGGCTGCTTCCTCCTCCCTGAGCTCTCTTTCTAATACTCTGCGTCTAAATTTGCAGGTGCCCTCTTTCTGTCTCTTATTGATAGTATCACTTCCTCAGGGCAAAACCTCTATAAAATCTCACACTCTTATGACTTACAGTCTCATTGCATCATGCATGAATTTCACTGCTGTAATTTTACATTATTTGCTGCAAGATCCTTTAGGGAAATTACCATGTATTTTCCTGCTCATCATTGTCTTTTTAGTGCCCAGCACACAGGCTCTAGCACCGTCACACACAGTCCGTGTTCAATGAATATCTTTTGAATGAATTAATAAGGAGTTCAGTTACATATGAGATGAATGTGAGTAATGATTTCTACTTAAAATAAAAATTTGAAATGATAAATATGGTTAATCTGATATGTCCCCCCAAAATCGAATTCTCACTTTCAGTATCCACATTTAAAAAATTTATATTCTTTTTATGCTGGAATAAAGATATTAAACTGTTTCTGAAGTAATTTTTACAAATCAAAATTGGGCACATTGCAAAATATGCAGTGGAGACAATCTACTGTGATAATAAAAATAGATATTTCCACGATGACTTTGAGCAATACCAGATGTTTTTGTATGGCATATTTACAAAAGCTTCTTCTAAATTACCACTGTCAAAAATAATTTGTTTTATATAAAGCTCTAAGATATATTACACCTGAAGCCTACAAAACAAAATCACATGGGTTTACAATGGCAAGTTTGCTAAATAAAATGTAAGATATTGTTTGAGTAATTGAATAGAAGAGGTTTTGTTTCCAACCCTGAATATAACACTAAGAGCCAAGCTAACTTCTTTTTATGAGGAAAAATGCCATCACTTTGTGATAATTTTTATGATTTTATGGAATTTAAATATGTGAATATTTCAGTTCCACAGTTGTTTTACTTCAAATAATATAACATTTCTGTTTGTGTTTTCTCCTCCAGACATATAAAGTTAAAATGGAACAAACTGAGGCAGAATAAGACTGTTCTATAATTCTTTAATGCATTAATGTAGTCAAAAAATACAATAAGATTCCTTTAATGAGATTACAATCTAAAGAGTAAACAATTGATATTCATTCATCTAATTAACTGACAACCCCTTTTCCAGTCCCCACTGTCCTCTAGCAACTTTTGTGCATACTAATCTCCTTGGACTCTTGTTAAAATGCAAATTCTGATTCAGTTGCTTTGCACAAAAGCCTGAGATTCTGCATTTCTCACAACCTCCTTGGGGACTCCTAGGGGACTCCAATGCTGCTAGTCTGTGCTCCCCATTTTGAGAAGCAAGGAGCTGGAGAGTGCTGAGACCAGAAGGCCACAAATGACTGGGGTGCTACATTTTTACTGGGGCTCTGGGTTTGGCTGGATGGATGAAGTGGCACAAAATTTCTGTGTAGGAGAGGTGACATCATGTCCTCTTAAAGTTTCCACAGTTGTTTTCTTTTCTCTTTCAAACCTGACTGCAACACTAGCTGACAACCTTGATCTATTAATGGTACAACCATTCTCCCAAGTACAAATACTTGAATATTCTAAGTTATTTTTTACTGTTCCTGCAGCCTTTTTTCCTATTCCCTACATTCAATCATCTGGCAAGTCATATGGCTAACCCAGTCCTGTGCCTGCTGCTTCTATCTCCTTTTCTCCCCTCACCCCATTATTAATCATTATCACCAATGCTTACTATGAACTTCAAATATGCATTATGTAATTTAAATGCTTACTATGAACAAATATGCATTATGTAATTTAAATCTTAAAGTACATATGAGTTAGTTATTTTTAAACCCATGAAGAAACTGAGGCTGAGAGTACCACTTATCAATTTACATAACTAGTAAGTAATAGAGTGGAGATGTACACCCAAGTCTGTCTGACTATAGACGCTGCTCCTAACCAGTTATACCTTGCTGCTTTTCCACTCCTGTCTCCTTCTTCAAGCCTGCATTAATTCTTACTAGGATCTAAGCAGATTTATTACTGCTTGTCATAACCATAACTAGTATGCCACATATGTGACAGCCTTTTATGACCTTAAAGTTATAAATATTTGTCATTGTCACTTCATCTATTGCAGAGAAGTGCCAGAGTTTTCTTTCTTGCACTTATGTCTGATAATGTCTATATTGCCTTCCAAATGGCTCAGTTGTATTTGGGCTCCTACATCGTATGGTTGCATCTTACCTTCTTTCAAAATCTCATTGCCTGCTTTCCACATCTCAATGCCTTTTACCAGGACTGTCATTTCCCACCTCAACAATTGCAATTATATCACAGAGTCATGGCTAAAGTGTTAACTATTATCTTCTTTATGAAATGTTTTCTGGTTATTGTATAACACACATTCTTTTACTTCCAGGATATCTGTACCACTTTGTATCATCTTTTGGCACTTATTATAAAGGAGCAATGAAGGGTCATAATTTAATGTCTAGTTAAAAAGTTGAATTCAAGACAGAACACTGTTAAATTAAAGCAATTCTTTGGGACACTGTATTTTAAAATGAAATTGCTATAAAAATCACCTTAACTCAGAACCTAAACTTTCATCAGTTTTCTACACTGACCCTAGTTCTGTATTTGAAAGCAGTTTCCTCTCCCATGTTCTATTACTTCAAATAATAATACTTCAGATGGTTGAAGAAAATTATAGTTCTTCATTTACTTTAATCAAAATAAAATTTTTGATTAAATTTTTTGAACTATAATTTTTTGCTCTTTCTGCTGTTTCTTATATAATTCAGTCTTCATACTTGTTATCCAAATTATTGCCTTCCAATTACAGGGTCTAGAATTGGTTTACCTAGGTCGAATCTTGGGTGTGCCATCTAGTATCTGTATAATCTCATGAAAGTTGTTTAATGTTCTATTGTCTATTTCTTTATATGTAAAATGGGAGTAAAAATAACATTTACCTAATAGGTTTTATGAGGACTGAGAATGTATGTAAACTGTTTGATTAAAAAATCAACTTAATGCATAAGGTATGGTTTACACAAGTTCAGGAGTAAGAGTGAAACTATAACTTCTGATGTAGAATCTTATTTATATTCAAGAAGAAAAGATTTCATTGACTATTTTAGGTGTTTTACTACATTATTAGGTTATTGCTTTTGTAGTAAACTGAAAGTCCAAGAAGAGCTCTCGTTGACCCAAGGCTTCCTCAAGCTGTGGTTGGGCAATTGTCTTTTAAAACCCAAATGCATGACTTTCCATTGATTCTTTCTACATTTAACATTTTTTGATCTTTTGTTTCAGAGTTTTGAATTGTCTTTGATTTTTTTATGGCCATCCAAAATATGTACTACCTTCCTTAATTATGGCTAGTCACTTTAAACTAATAATAGCTCATAGTTTGGTTTATTGTTTTCTTTAGTGTTTCTAACCTGCAAATTGAGATGCAAGAAACCTCTACAAGAGGGGCTCTATTTTCCTTGGAGGCAATGAGAAAGTTTTTCATTGTAGAACTCATGAATAGCATAAGCAGGTCTATTGTCTGCTGAATTTCTCCTCTTACAAAGTGTTTTTTAAGAGTGTAAGTAATTGTTCTTTCCAAACAGCAAGAAGCAGGATGTTTTTAAATGATGACACTATTTGGAATAATTGATCATTTCCAACTGTATTCATATGACATATCCAATTTCTGCTTCATATGACTGCTGCAGTAAATTTGATGGACATTGCACAATTCTATATTACAGTCCATTGCAGGTACTGCTTTTAGCAGTTTTTAAAATGGGGAGTTACAAAAGCAATAACTTGATTTCTGATGTCTAGACGTTCTTTCCCACATGACTTCATCAAGGAAGGCTGAGACTTAGGCTGTCCCAACCTGCATAATTTATATAGTTGAGGCCTATTTTCATTGTCAAGAAGCCAAATCCCTCAGGCAGCCTTGCCAAGAGCTGTTCCACTCATTTTTATTTTCATCCCTGAGGCCTTCATTCTAACATTGGCTCCCCTTATTAACAAAAAGCAGGAAACAAGCTCCTATTTGTGAGATAATGTATTTTCCACTAGGAGAAGCTGAGTCCTTAGAGAAAATCACCTCAAGTTGTTAGTTTTTCCAGGAAGTTGACTGTTATATATCTAATGCTCATGACTTGATTTTGAAGTATGCCTTCAAATATATTTGTTGGACTCAAATGACTAAATGGATAATACTGTATTTCTGGTAAAATGGCATCTTTCTGGGTCAAATATTTCTAAATATCAATGGATAATGGTGGTGTTCTTTGTAAGTACTTCTGTATTAGCTTTGTAGGGGGTGCAGATGAGAGACAAGAAGTGAGATCCTCAAATCCCTTGTAAAGTCATAATTAAAAAATACTTTTATATAATAGGTCATATGTCAAGTCATTTTTGTTTGTTTGTTTCTGTACAACAAGGCATGAGGGGAATAGAAAGAAAATTTGGTTGGAAGTTAGAAGACCCAGAATTTAGTGCTATTGTGGCCAAAATATAATTGTGTTAATTCAGTCTAATGACTTTTTCTCTCTGCTCTACAAGTTACTCATAGGTAAAAAGAGGAATCTGGACTTGAGTAAAAAATTATAGCTTATAGCTTTTCTCAGCTCCAGTACTTTAGAAGATATAGCCTGAGGCTATACCTAATGTAGATGATGGGGCGATGGATGCAGCCAACCACCATGGCATGTGTATGCCTATGTAACAAATCTGCATGTTCTGCACATGTACCCTAGAACTTAAGGTATAATTTTAAAAAATAAAATTTAAAAACAGAAAAAAAATGGAAGATATAGCCTGAGGCTCTACCTTGAACAAATACAGGGCAGGGAGTATAGAGAGTGAGAAAGGAAAAAAGAGGGAATTTGGGGTCAGGGAAATGTATCATATTCTGGGGAACAGGAATGAAGAAGTAGAAGAATGAGGTAGGTTATATAAGATCAGCTTTGCCTGTAGCATCTACTTTCACACAACAGAAGAGCAAGAAGACCTTTTGTGATTAGAGATATGGGGAAAGTGTGTATCACCAAAATGTGGCCTTTTTGTCGTTCCTTATTTCCCACCTATGGAAGCTATGATTTCTGTACCTGAAAAACAAAACATAACAAAGAATCAGGGACCAAAATTTGGTGTAATGTTGGCAGCATAGTGAGGGTTCTGTGGTGTACTTGATTTTAAGAGCAGCAAAGAGCATGGAATGTGCTAATACTTTTTGCCCCGTGATTTAATTTAATGAGGACTGGGTGATTGATTCAGTGACATCATGCTTTTACTGCCAGCAGAAGCCCTGCTATACTCCATCTTTTTTGTGACCTCGTGATATCAAAGAAAAGATGGATCAAGATAACCTAAGAAATTTTAGGATATTTTTACACAACGGTTTCATTGGAGAAGGCAAATAAATGTAACACATTTAGTGTAAGGGTTTGTTGACGAGTGTAAAACTTTAGTTAGTATTTATAAGTAAATTATATACTAACTTTCAATTTTTCCTTTCAATTGCCACAATGATCCAAATCCCATAACAAATAATGAGGAGGTATGCTCAGGAGAATATGAATAATGAAAACTCAAAGCGTGTCTCTTTTTAGGCCCTGTTACTCTTGTCACCTTTTTGTGAGCTCTCTACATCTTGTGACATAATGCACTTGTTCATATATACTACGAATATCTCCAGATGAATTCTAGCACACCCAACATTATGTTGCCAAATATATTACTTATTTAAATGTACTTAAATAGGTTTCTTCCATTATGTAACTCACTGGATGAAACATATTAGACTATTTATCTTCTACATATCAAAAAGGATAGCAGTTTGATTTTTTCAAAACACCTTAAAACAAACAAAATGAAGTAATGTATAAAATTATATGGCCTTTTCCAAAGAAAGGAAATTGTAGAACAATGGAGAACATAACCGTATGATACCTGACTATAAAATTGAAGGAAAAGGGAACTTAGTGAATGTATTTGGGATATCTCCATGGATTTCTGAATGCTGACCCTTCATTTGTGTAATTCTCAGTCTAATTGCAACTCCTTAAAATGGTACAAGTCTATGAAAGTTGTACTTTTTATGCTTGCAAGCAATCATTGATGAAATTTGACTTGGGACCTTGAGTTGAAATGTGTTTAATGAATAATGACAAAGCTATATAAATAGGCTTAACTCAGGACCTGTTCATCCCAAAAAATCTATCAGATGTCATAAATCCTAGAATTCTACAGATCTTGGAAAGCATCACTGCAAGTTCTAAATCTCAAATTTTCTGTAGAATGTTACAATTCCATAATCTTGGGGCTCCTTGAGTATACTATGTGCTATACTCATTGTATTCTATTTCGTAGTCATCCTTTTAGGTAGGTTGGGTTCAACCAGAAATAATGCATCATGGTAACTCTATGTGCATGTCCTGAGGCACAACACAGTACTAAAACCATGCATCTATCCAATCCAATTGGAGTGACTAATAGTCAGACAAGTTGGGCATCAAGGGCTTCCACTGATCAGCTCATGACCTGTATCAAATTTTTGCTTTTGAGTCTGCTGCTGCTGGTCCAAAGACCACACTTTGAGTAGCAAGAGCTGGTCAGTTAAACAGTTATCTAATTTATTTTCCTCCTGACAATGAAAGAGTGTCAGCCTTTGCCAGGTATTGCCAGTATTAGTATCTTGGGAGACAATAAAACAGAGAGGGTTTATTCTCATGATAGCTGTTTGGCCTGGATCACATGTGTAGAGACTTCTGAGTTTCTTGAGAATCAAAGACTGCTGTCACTTAAGGTACCCCACAGCTACCTAAAATCCACTGGTCAGGCAAATGAACCCAACAAACAGGAAAAAAGCAAACAGAAGACAGAGAAAACGCATGTTCAAGAGGAATGGTAGTGCTAGAGGAGATAACATGTTTTCAAAATGTAAAAGATTACCTACAATGAATCAAAATTTTAAAAAAAGCAACCTTCTTCTGTTTATAAACATGACTTGGGACCTTAAAAAGCATGTAGACAAGTAGAAGAAGGCAGGGGTGATAGTTGAGAACTGTTAGGACCTGGAATAAATATCTCGAAACAAATAAAAATACCAAGAAATAGAAATAATTATGAAAATGTTTCCTGGAGAATAGATCCAGGATACTTATCATGTTAAAATAATAAAATTTCCAAAGGAAGGAAAGAGAATAGTTGAAGAAAACAACAAATAAATTAATAATTTATCATGAATATGAAAAGGTACCAGCTTAATGTTACATTGTGATGATAAGAGAAGAAACATCTAGGTATATTCTGGTAAAATTCCACAGTTCCAAGAATACAGAGAAAAACTCAAGTATACCAAGTATCACATTTGTCCTTTACAATTAGAGAAAGATATGTCCAGATATTCAAGATACTAAAGAGTACCTACCACTCATTTACCCTATCTGGGGAAATATTTCTCTATAAACTAAATAAATAGCAAATAGATAGAATTGAGACTTCCATATAGTAGAATAAGAATCAGAGAGAAAACAAGGGTGATAAATTTTGCAATAGTTGTAAACTATAAGTGGATAATTGGACTGTAACTGGGAATGTGAAATTTAAGCACAAAACAGGAATTGTTGAACTAGAAAAGACAAATTGCAAGGGAAAATCTAATAATAGTCTCAAACCAAAAGTACCAAAGGAATAGCAAACTGAAGAGTTTCATGAGAAAAAGGGATAAAATAAATGCTTTTTGCAGATCTCACAGAGTGAGGGAATTTGGGGAAGGAAACCTCTTTCATGGGCAGGAACAAGAGGAAAATGGTGAAAAATAAATAGTAATAGATTAATTTACATGGAGGCAGGGATCACGAGTCTAATTTATCTTGGTAATACTAAAGTCTATTACATGGTATACTTTCAGGAAATAGTTATGGGTTGAGTGAATAAATTATAAATATGAGATTCTTGACCAGATTAGTTACATTCCAGGTTAATAGCATTTTAAATTAAAAAAATCCTAAGTGAAAATTATGATTATTCAGCAGAAGATATTTCCGTTGGCCACCCTGTCCCTCAGTCTTCATGCTCAGCACTAAACAACATCTGTGGAATTGCTATAAAAATGTATTGGAGCAGCAATTCCAGATTCCCAAACTGGGTGGAGTTGCAACACTTCATTTTTTGCATTCTGATGCTGGTATTCCATCACCCAAACTTTCTAAACAGGCAGAAGAGAAAAAGCCTTGGGAATTAAATGGATTAGAATAAAAAGATAAGCAGGAATTCTTTTCTAGTTGGGTGGCCTTGAGCAAGTCATTTAATCTCTTTGAGCTCTATTTGATGATAATAATTATAATGATGATAAGGTGATGATGGTAATTTAAAAATGCCTATCAGTTATTGCTCACTTTGTAGCAAGTACAGTGCTAAGTGCTTTATATATGACATCTCATTTAATTACTTAAGTCTGTAAAAGTATGTATTATAATCATATTATAAAACTCACTGTACATGCTGAAATAGTAAATGTCACCCTAAGGTGTCCAAGGAATTACAGCCAATTGACTTAAGAATTTTTGGGAAAACCTGCAATGAACACCGAAGCTCCATTTACTTTCTTCTGTGTATATCCTTTCTGTTAGTTGTGTTTTCTCATCATACACATCATTTATCAAGTAAACGGATATCTTGTTGGATACTCTCCAGTCATGGACCAGTTCTGAATGACTCTAATCCACCTACCTCATTATGTCCTTTCTTAACTCATTTGGCATAAATTTTGCTCTTTATTCTCCATTTTCTAACCTGGTTTTCCCTAAAACTTCTGTGTTCTCTTTTCTTTCTTCCTGCAACATTCTATTACTTTTAAATTAAAAAAATAAAAAAGTTATTTTTTTACAGAAAAACAAAATGTAAGACATAAAGGAAAATCTATTTTAACATTAAGTATTTCACCTTTTAAAATTGAAATATTTTCCACATTATTAGTTTTGTTTTGCAATGTCATTTAAAAAGTTGACTTTATTCTTTAGAACAGTTTTAGATTCCAAGCAAAATTGAGCAGAAGGTACAGAGATTTTCTCTATGCACCCCCCTGTAACTCCTCATGCATGATGTGTTAGACTGTTTTTGTAATGCTCTAAAGAAATATCTTAGACTGGGTAACTTATAAATAAAAGGGGTTTAATTAGCTCATGATCCTGGGTTTAAAGGAACCATGTTGCTGGTATCTGCTTGGCTTCTGGGGAGTCCCCAGGATGCTTACAATCATGGCAGAAAGTGAAGAAGGAGCAAGCATGTCACAGGGCCAGGGCAGGAGAAAGAGAGGGGTTATGAGATCCCACACATTTTTTTTTTTGTTTTGAGACATGGTCTCACTCTGTCACCCAGGCTGGAGTGCAGTGGCATGATCATGGCTCACTACAGCCTTGACATCCCAGGCTCAAGTGATCCTCCCACCTCAGCCTCCTGAGTAGCTGGTACTACAGGTGTGTGCCACCATGCCCAGCTGCCACACACTTTTAAATGATGAAATCTAATGAGAACTCACTCTCACAAAGATTGCACCAAGCCATAAGGAATCTGCCTCCATGGTCCAAACACCTGTCACTAGGCCCTATCTCCAGCATTGGAGATTACATTTCAACATGAGATTTGGGTGGGGACAAATCTCCAAACTATAATCTACCACTGACTTCTGTCCTTCTCACATGGCAGACTACAATCATGCCTTCCTTATAGTCCCCCAAAGTCTTAACTCATTCTAGGATTAATTCAAAAGTACAAAGTCTCATTTAAGATAAGTCAAATCCCTTCTACCTATGAGCCTGTAAAATTAAAAACAAGTCATTAACTTCCAAGATAAAATTGGGTGTAGGCATTGGGTCGACAGTCCCATATCAAAAGGGAGAAACCAGATAATAGAAAGTGGCTACAGGCCCCATGCAAGTTTGAAACTTAGCAGGACAATCATTAAATCTTAAAGTCACTAAATCTGTTTTGATTCCATGTCCCACATCCAGGGAACACTGGTGAAACTTTGGTGGGCTCCAAAGGCCTTGGGCAGCTCCACCCCTGTGGTTTTGCAGGGTTCAGCTCTCTAGGCTGCTTTCAGGTTTTTCAATGCCTGTGGCTTTTCCAGGCACAAGGTGCACACTGCCAGTGGCTCTATCATTCTTGAGTCTAAAGCAGGGTAGCACCTTTTTCACAGCTCCACTAGGTAGTGCCCCAAGGATCCTGTGAGGGCTCTGACTCCACACTTACTTTTGGCCCTGATCTAGTAGAGGTTCTCTGTGGGGACTCTGTCCCTGCAGCAGGATTCTGCCATGGCACCCAGGCTTTCTCATACAGCCTGTGAAATTTAGTTGGAGACTAGAGCATTCTCTACTCTTGCACTCTGCATGTTCACAGGCTTAACACCACATGGAAGCCACTAAGGCTTACAGCTTGTACCCTCTGGAGCAGTGGTTCAAGCTGTATCTGGCCCCCTTGAGCCAAAGCTGAAGCCAGAGTGACTGGGATGTGGGGAGCAGTGTCCCAAGGTTGTGAAGAGCAGCAGAGTGCTGGGTCTGGACCTGAAATCATTCCCCACTCCAAGGCCTCTGAGCCTATGATGGGAGGGGCTGCTTGTAAAGGACTCTGAAATGCCTTTGAGGCCTTTTTTCCCAGTGTCTTGGATATTATAACTTTGCTCTCTTTTAGTTATGCAAATATCTCTAACAAGTGGTTACTCCACAGGCCACTTGCATTCCTCTTCCAAAAAAGCTTTTTCTTTCTCTTCCACATGGTCAGTCTGCAAATTTTCCAAATGTATAAGCTCTGCTTTCCTTTTAAATACAGCTTCCAACTTTAAGTCAGTTTCTTGCTTCTACATCTGAGCATTGGCTGTTATAATTAGCCAGGCTACATCGTCAACACTTTGCTGCTTAGAAATTTATTCTGCCAGGTACCCTAAATCATCATGGAAGTTCAAACTTCTACAGATCTCTAGGGAATGAACAAATTCAGCCAATCAGCTTGCTAAGGCATAACATACATGACCTTTGCTCCATTTCCCCATAAATTTCTAATTTCCATTTGAGACCTCATCAGCCTGGACTTCACTGTTCAAATCACTATCAGAATTTTGGTAACAACCATTTAACTGGTCTCTAAGAAGTTCCAAACTTTCCCTCATCTTTCTATCTTCTGAGCCCTTCAAACTCTTACAATCTCTTTCTGCTACCCAATTCCAAAGCTGCTTCCACATTTTTAGGTATCTTTATAGCAATACCTCACTCCTGGTACCAATTTTCTGTGTTAGGCTGTTCTTGCATTGCTATAAAGAAATACCTGATACTGTGTAATTTATAAAGAAGAGAGGTTTAATAGGCTCACAGTTCTGTAGATTTTACAGAAAGCATGGTACCAACATCTGTTTGGCTTCTGAGGAAGGCTCAGGAAGCTCAGAGTCATAGAATAAGGTAAAGAAGGAGCAGGAATGTCACATGGCTGGAGCAGGAGCAAAGTGGGGAGGTGCTACACACTTTTAAATGACCAGATCTCATGAGAATTTATTATTGTGAAGACAGAAACAAGCCATGAGGGAACTGCCCCTATGATCCAAACATGTCCCATCAGGCCCCACGTTCAGCACTGGGATTACATTTCAACATGAGATTTGGACAAGAAAAAATATCCAGACTATATCACAAATCCTCCTCCATTATCAACATCTCCCACCAGTAGGGTGGAGGCTGTAATTTATTACAATTGATGAACCTACACCCAAAGTCCATAGCTTATATCAGGGTTTACTCTTTGTACTGTATATTCTTTGGATTTGGACAAATCTATATGACATGTACCACCAATATAGTTTTATATAGAGTAGATTCACTGCCCTAAAAAAATATACCATTCTTTGCCTATTCATGCAATGTAATTTTTAAATGATTGTCTAGTCATATGGTTTGGCTGTGTCTCCACCCAAATCTCATCTTGAATTCCCACGTGTTGTGAGAGAGACCTGGTGAGATATAATTGAATCATAGGGGCGGGCCTTTCCCATGCTGTTTTTGTGATAGTGAATAAGTTTCACAAGATGTGATGGTTTTAAAAACGGGAGTTTCCCTGCACAGACTCTATTCTCTTGTCTGCTGCCATGTGAGACATGCCTTTCACCTTCCACCATGATTTTGAGGCCTTTCCAGCCACATGCAACTGTAAGTCGAATAAACCTCGTTATTTTGTAAATTGCCCAGTCTCAGGTATGTCTTTATCAGCGGTGTGAAAATGGGCTAATACATCTAGTTTTCCATTTAAAAACCCAGATTTATTTGTTCAGTGTTATGTTAGAAGCTATTTAGAAGCAGTTTCTAATTTTTGCTTTTTTAAGAATCAATGTTTTATTGTGGCTAAAGCTTTGTGTTCACTAACAATTACTGCCATCAGATAAATCACTCAAATAATCCAAACTTGAACACATATTTCAAAATTGATCTTAGAAAATATTAATTTCTTCTTCCACTAGAAGAACAAGATTTTATATTCCCTTAACTCCTTTATAAGAACAGATATTGAGATTTTAGTTTAGTTTTTAAAATTTTTATTTTAATAGCTTTTGGGGTACAAGTGTTCCTTTGTTACGTAAATAAATTATATAATTCATTTATATGAACCCCAAATTTATAGGTACCCCAAACCTCAGCATCATGCAATATTCCCATGTAACAAACCTGAACATGTACCACCTACATCTAAAATAGAAATTGAAATTACAAGAAAAAGCATTGTGCTAAGGATAGAACCCAGACTCAAAAGGCTACATAATATATTATTATTCTGATATAACATTCTGAAAAACACAAAACTACATATTAGGAGAACAAAGATTGGTGATTGCAAGGGGCTGGAAGTGATAGGAGGAAGGGGGTTGACTACAGAGTGATACAAGGGAAATTTTCATGGTAATCAAAATATTCTACACATCTTAATTGTGATGTGATCACATGACTAGATGCCTTTGCAAAAAAGATGAATATATAAATTGTATCTTAATAAATCTGACTTAAAAAAGAAAAACATCATTGCCAGTTATATGAAATAAAATGACATTTTCAAATGTACTTTGCATTTGCTTGACTAATGAGATTGACAATTTGAATGTATTTATTATTCATTTTTGTGACTTGCCTATTGGTAAAACTAAGCCAGTCTTTTTTTTTCCCTACTTTTAGGTTCAGGGAATACTTGTGCAGGTTTGTTACATAATATATTGTGTGTTACTAAGGCTTCGTCTACAAATGATACTGTCACCAAAGGGTAGCCTTCCAACCTATGACTTCTCTCATCTTTTCTCTCAAGAAAGACCCAGTGTCTATTTTCTCATACATGTGTCCATGTGTACTCAGTGTTTAGCTACCACTTATAAGTGAGAATATGCTGTACGTGGTTTTCTGTTCTTGTGTTAGTTTGCCTAAGACAATGACCTCCAGCTGCATCCACGTTGCTGCAAAAAACATGCCTGCATAGTTTTCCTGTGTTTGTGTATTGCATTTCCTTTATTCAGTCCACCATTGATTGACATCTTGGTTGATTCCAGCTCTTTGCTATTGTGAGTAGCACTTTGAAGAACATACGAGTGCATGTGTCTTTTTGGTAAACCACTATTTTCCTTTCTGTATATACCTGATGGAGGGATTGTCGGGTTGAATGGTAGTTCTATTTTCGATTGTTTTGAGAAATCTCTAAACTGCTTTCCACAGTGGATGAACTAATTTACATTCCCACCAGCAGTATAAAAGTGTTCCCTTTTCTCTGCAACCTTGACAGCATCTGATTCTTTTTGACTTTTTTATAATAGTCATTCTGACTGGTGTGAGATGGTATCTTATTGAAGTTTTGATTTACGTTTCTCTAATGTTTAGTGATAATGAGCATTTTTTCATATATTTGTTGGCCACATGTATATCTTCTTTTGAGAAGTGTCTGTTCATGTTCTTTGCTTATTTTTAATGGGGTTATTTGTTTTTTGCTTGCTGATTTAAGTCCCTTATAGATTCTGGACATTAGGCCTTTTATTTGATGTAAAGTTTGCAAATATTTTCTCTCATTTTATAGGTTGCCTGTTTACTCTGTTGATAGTTTCTTTTTCCATCCAGAAGCTCTGTAGTTTAATAGGTCCTTCTTGTTAATTTTTGTCTTTGTTGTATTTGCTTCTGGGAACTTTGTCATAACTTCTTTGCCAAGACCATTGTCCAGAATGGTATTTCCTAGAATTTCTTCTAACATTTTTAATCATTTTAAGTCTTAAATTTAAGTCTCCAATCTGTCTTGAGTTAATTGTAGATGGTAAAAGGAAGGGGTCCAGTTTCAGTCTTCTGCATATAGTTAGCCAGTTATTCTGGCACCATTTATTTGGTAAGGAGTTCTTTTCCCATTGTTTGTTATTTTCAGCTTTGTTGAAGATAAGGTGATTGTCAGTGTGTGGCTTTATTTCTGGATTCCCTATCCTGTTCCATTGGTCTATATGTCTGTTTTTGTATTAATACTATGCTGTTTTGGTTGCTGTAGCCTTGTAGTATAGTTTGAAACTGGGTAGTGTGATGATTCTAGTGTTGTCCTTTTTGCTTAGGACTATTTGGGTGATTCAGATCCTTTTTTGATTCCAAATCAATTTTCTGATTTCTTTGAACAGTGTTTTATAATTATTATTGTAAATATTTTTCACCTCCTTGGTAAGCTGTATTCCTAGGTATTTTATTGTTTGTGTGGCTATTGTAAATAGGATTGCATTCTTGATTTGGCCCTGAGCTTGGATGTTATTGGCATATAGAAATGCTTCTGATTTTTGTACATTATCTTGTATCCTGAAACTTTGCTGAAATTGTTTGTCAAATCAAAAAGCTTTTGGGCAGAGACTATGGGATTTTCTGGATTATAGTATTATGTAATCTGCAAACAGGGTGTTTTCATCCATTCTCTTGCTTCTAATAAAGACATACCTGAGGCTGGGTAATTTATAAAGAAAATGAGGTCTAATGAACACATTTCCACATGGTTGGGGAAGCCTCACAATCATGGTGGAAGGTGGAGGAGGACCAAAGGCACATCTTACATGGCAGCAGGCAAGAGAGCATATGCAGGATAATTGTCCTTTATAACACCATCACAACTCATGAAACTTAACTATCACAAGAACAGCATGGGAAAAACTTGCCCCAATGATTCAATTACTTCCTACTGGGTCCCTCTCAAGATAGGTAGGGATTATGAGAACAATGATTCAAGATGAGATTTGGGTGGGGACACAGCCAAACCATATCATTCTACCCCTAGACCCTCCCAAATCTCATGTCCTCACATTTCAAAACCAATTATGCCTATCCAACAGTCCCCCAAAATCTTAACTCATTTCAGCATTAACTCAAAAGTCACAGTCCAAAGTCTCATCTGAGACAAGGCAAGTCCCTTTCACCTTTAAGCCTATAAAATAAAAAACAAGTTAGTTACTTTCTAGATACAATGGGAGTACAGGCATTGAGTAAATGCACCCATTTCAAATAGGAGAAATTGGCTAAAATGAAGGGGCTGCAGGCCCCATGCAAGTTCAAAATCCAGCAGGGAAGTCAAATCTTAAATCTCTGAAATGATCTCCTTTGACTCCATGTCTCACATCTGGGTCACACTTATGCAAGGGGTGGGTTCCATGGTCTTGGGTAGCTCCACCCCTGTGGCTTTGTAGGGTATAACCCCCTTCCCAGATGCTTTAATGGGCTAGTGTCGAGTGCTTGCAGCTTTTCTAGGTGCATGGTGCAAGCTGTCAGTGGATCTACCATTCTGGGGTTTGGAGGATGGTGGCTCTCTTCTCACACCTCCATGAGGTGCCCTCTGAAGCAATGGCTTGAGCTGTATGATGGCCCATTTCAGCCATGGCTGAGATGCAGGGAACCAAGTCCTGAGACTGCACAAAGCAGGAAGGCCCTGAGCCTGGCCCACAAAACCATTTCTTCTTTTGAGACCTCCAGGCTTGTGATGGAAGGGGCTGCCATGAAGACCTCAGGCATGCCCTGGAGGCATTTTCCTTATTGTCTTGGTGATTAATATTTGGCTCCTCATTACTTATGCAAATTTATTCAGCAAGCTTGAATTTAACCTCAGAAAATGGTTTTTTATTTTCTATTGCATCATCATGCTGGAAATTTTTTGAACTTTTATGTTGTTTCCCTTTTAAACATAAGTTCTGATTCCAAACCATATCTTGGCAAATACATAAAACCAAATGCTTTTAAGAGCACCCAAGTCACCTCTTGAATGCTTTGCTGCTTGGAAATTTCTTCCACCAGATATGCTCAAGTTCAAAGTTCCACAGATCTCTAGGTCAGGGGCAAAATGTCACACAGAGTCCCACTAGGATGTTTGTGTCTACGTTTATCAGGGATAGTAGCCTGAAGTTTTCTTTTGTCATTGTGTCCCTGCCAGACTTTGGTATCAAAATGGTGCTAGCTTCATAGATTGAGTTAGGGAGAAGTCCCTACTCCTGGATTTTTTAGAATACTTTCAGTAGTATTGGTACTAGCTCTTTGTACATCTGGTAGAATTCAGCTATAAATTTATCTGGCCCAGGATTTTATTTGGGTTGTAGGCCTTTCAGTACTAGAACTCATTATTAGTCTGTTTGGGATTTTAATTTCTTCCTAGTTCAATCTTCAGAGGCTTTGTATTTCCAGGAGTTTACCCACTTCTTCTAGGTTTTCTAGTTTGTGTGCAATAGGTGTTTGTAACAGTGTCTGATGATTTTTTGTATTTCTGTGGAGTCAGTTGTAACACTGCTTTTGTCATTTCTGGTTGTAATTATTTGGATGTTATTTATTTATTTATTTTGATTAATATAGTTAGCAGTCTATCAATCTTGTTTAATCTTTTGACTAATCAAAATCAACTTTTGGTTGCATTAATTTTTATATGGATTTCAGTGTCTCAATTTTGTTTATGTCAGCTCTGATTTTAGTTATTTCTTTCCTTCTGTTAGTTTTGGAGTTGGTTTGCTTTGTTTTCTAGTTCCTCTAGGGGTAACATTAGATTGTTAATTTATGGTCTTTCTAATTTTTTGATGTAGATATTTAGTGTTAAAACTTTATTCTTAACACTAATTTAGCCATGTCACAAAAATTTTACTAGGTATATCTCTGTTTTCTCTGTTTTAATTATCTTTTAAATTTCTGTCTTAATTTCCTTTTTTTTTTCCTTAAAAGTCATTCAGGACCAGGTTGTTTAACTTCTATGTTATTGTATAGTTTTAATTGATTTTCTTGGTAGTCTTTCTATTTTGATTGCACTGTTGTCCATGATATGGTTGAATTTTTGTCCTCTCTAAATATCCTGTTGAAATGTGATGCTCAATGTTGGAACAGGAGCTTGGTGGGAAGTAATTGGATTATGAGGTCAGATCCCACAAGGATGGTTTAGACTACTCTCTTAGGGAGGACTGAGTTCTAGCTAAGTTAGTTCATGTGAGATCTGGTTGTGTAAAAGTGTCTGGGACCTCCCCCTTCTCCTTATTTCCTCAGTTGCCATGTGATATTCTGGCTCTCATTTGCCTTTCTTCATGATTTTAAACTTCCTGAGACACTTACCAGAAGCATATGCCAGCACTATGCTTCTTGTACAGCCCATAGTACCATAAGCCAATTAAACTTTTTAAAAAATAAATTACTTAGTCTCAAGTATTTCTTAATAGTGACACAAAATAGATGAATACAGAAAATTGGTACTAAGGAGGGGAGCACCGCTGTAAAAATACCCAAAGATGTGGAAGTAGTTTTGATACTGTGTAATAAGAGGTTGCAAGAGTTTGGAGGGCTTAAAGGAAGACAGGAAGATAAGGGAAGTTTGGAACTTCTTAGAGACTTGTTAAAAAAATGTGACCAAAATGTTGATAATGATAAGTTCATTGAAGTCCAGGCTGATGAGGTCTCAGATGGAAATAAAAAAATTATTGGAAGCTGGAGAAAAGGTCACCTGTGTTGTGCCTTTGCAAAGAGCTTGGCTGCACTGTGTCCATATCCTAGAGATCTGTGGAAGTTTAAAATTAAGGGTATTTAGGGTGACTTGTGGAAGGCATTTCCAAAGTGTTCAAAATGTGATCTGGCTGCTTCTAACAGCCTACGCTCAGATGCAGGAGCAAAGGAATGACTTAAAGTTAAAACTTGCATTTTAAAGGGAAGCAGAGTGTAAAAGTTTGGAAGATTTGCAGTCTAGCAACATGCCACAGTAACAAAAAGCAAGAGAGAAATTCAGGTGGGCTGTGGAGTAACCACTTGCTCAAGAGATTAGTATGACTGAAAGGGAGTCAAGTGCCAAAATTCAAGACAATAGGGAAAAGTACCCAAAGGCATTTCAGAGACCTTCTTGGCATCCCCTTCCATTACTTGCACAGAGGCCTGGAAGAAAAATGAAAAAATTAGTTTGGTGGTCAGGCCAAGTGCCCAGCTGCCTGGCACAGCCTCAGGACACTGCTCCCTGCATTCCAGCCAATCTGGTTTCAGCCTCAGTTGAAATGGTCCAGGTCCAACTTGGGCTGCAACCGCCTTGGCAGTTTCCATGTAGTGTTAAGTCTGTAGATGCTCAGCATGTGAGTGTGAAAAAGTCTTAGAAGCTTCCATCTAGATTTCAGAGGAGGTATGGAAAAGCCCAGGCAGAAGCCTGTAACAGAAATGGAGCCCCAACAGAGAAGCTCTACTAGGACAAAGGCTCAGGGTAATGTGGGAGATTGCCTGTCAGGACACTGCCAAGTGGAGATGTGGGAAGAAGGCCACCACCCTCCAGAATCTAGAATGGCAGATTCACTGGCAGCTTGTATTCTCTGCCTAGAAAAGCCATAAGCATTTAACTCCAACCCATGAGAGCAGTCTCTGCCACCCTGCAAAGCCACAAAGCTTTAGGAGCCTACTGCTCATACTTGGGTGTGGGAAATTGTGTCAAGACAGATTATTTTGGAGATCTAAGATTTAATGACTACCTGTTGTATTTCAAACTTATTTGGGGCCTATTGCCCCTTCCTTTTGGTCAATTTCTTTCTTCTTCTTTTTTTTTTTTTTTTTTGGAATTGGAATGTTTACTCAATGCCTGTACCACCATTTCAACTTGAAAGTAAATAACTTGTTTGGGTCACACAGGCTCATGGATGGAAGAAAGAAACTAATTTCTAGATGATACTTAAGACTTTGGATTTTTGAGTTAATGCTGGAATAAGTTAAGACTTTGAGAAACTATTGCAAAGACATAATTCTACTTTGAAATTTGAGAAGGACATGAGGATTGGGGTGACAGAGGTGAAATGATATTGTTTGGCTGTTTGTCCCCTCCAAATGTCATGTTGAAATATGATTCCCAGTGTAGGAGGAGGGACCTTGTCAGAGGTGATTGGATTATTGGATTCCCCATGGATAGTTTAGTACCATCCTTTTGGTGATAAGTGAGTTTTTGCTTAGTTAACATGAGAACTGGTTGTTTAAAAGTGACCTTTCCCTTTTCTCTCTTGCTCCCTCTTTCACCATTTGATACACTGGCTCCCCTTGGCTTTCTGCCATAACTGCAATCTTCCTGAAACCCTCATCAGAAGCAGTTGCTGCCACTATGCTTCCAGTACAGTCTGCAGAATCATGACACAATTAAACTTTTATTTAAATAAAATATCCAATCTCAGGTATACTTTATAGTGACAAAAATAGACTAATACAGTCTGTGATTGGTGTAATTTTGATTTTTTGAATTTGTTAAGACATTCTTCATGGCTGAGCATGTGGTTGATTTTGGAGTATGTGCTGCTTGAAGACAAGAAAAGTGTTCATTCTGTTGTTGTTGATGAATGGAGTGTTCCTTAGATGTCTATTAGGTGCAATTGGTCAAGTGTAAGTTTAAGTCCAGAATATCCTTGTTAGTTTTCTGCCTTGTCAGTGGGGTGTTGGAGTCCCCCAGTATTGTGGTTGTCTAAATCTCTTCATAGATTTCTAAAAATTTGTTTCAAAAATCTTAGTGCTCCAGTGTTGAGTGGGCATATATTTAGGATAGTTAAGTTTTCTTGCTGGATGGAGACCGTTATCATTAAATAATACCCTTGTTTGCCTTTTTTGATCATTGTTGGTTTAAAGCCTGTCTTATCTGATATAAGAAAAGCAACATCTGTTTTATTTTGTTTTCCATTTGCCTGATAGACCTTCCTCTCTCCCTTTACTTTGAGCCTATGAATATCATTACTTGTGAAATGGGTCTCTTAAAGACAGCAGACAGTTGGATCTTGTTTCTTTATGTAACTTGCTAACTCTATCTGTGCTTTTTTGTTTGTTTGTTTGATGGAATCTCACTCTGTTGCCAGGCTGGAGTGTAGTGGCATGATCTCGGCTCACTGTAACCTCTACCTCCTGGGTTCAAGTGATTCTTGTGCCTCAGCCTCCCAAGTAGCTCAGATTAGAGGCACACACCACTGCATCCAACTAATTTTTGTATTTTTAGTAGACGGGATTTCACCATGTTGGCCAGGGTAATCTTAATCTCCTGACCTTCTGATCTGCCTGCTTTGGCCTCCCAACTATCTATCCTTTTAAATGAGACATTTTCTGCGCACTTATATTCAGGGCCAATATTGATTTGTGAGAATCTTGTTATCATGCTGTTAGCTGATTATTATGTAAACTTGATTGGCAGAGTTGCTTTATAGTCAGTGAGGTTTGTGCTTAAGTGTGTTTTGTAGTGACAGGTATTCTTTCATTTCCATGTTTAACACTTCCTTTCAGACCTCTTGTAAGGAAGGTCTAGTGGTAATGAATTTCGTTAGCATTTACTTGTCTGAAAAGGATTTCATTTCTGCTTTGCTCGTGAAGCTTAGTTTGGTGGTACCTGAAATTCTTGGTTGGAATATGTTTTTGGAAAAAGATATCAAAAATAGGCCTCCAATTTCTTGCTTGTCAGGTTTTCCCTGAAAGGCCTTCTTTTAGCCTGATTGGGTTCTATTTTTAAGTGACCTGCCCCTTCTCTCTACCTGCCTTTAAGATTTTTCCTTTCACATTAACATTGAAAAATCTGATGACTATGTGTCTTGGAGATTGTGTGGTTCTCTAAATCTCTTTGAAGATCTCTAAAAACTGAGTGCTCCAATGTTGGGTGCATACATGTTTTGCATATAGTTAAGTCTCCTTGTTGGTTTGAGCCCATTATCATTATGTAATGTTATCTTGTATAATATCTCAGAGGAGTTCTTTCAATTTCTTAAATTTGCGTGTCAATCTGTCTGGTGAGATTGGGAAAATTTTTGTGAACTATATTGACAAATATGTTTTCCAAGTTGCTTGCTCTCTTGCCTTGTTTTTCAGGAATGCCATTCAATCATAGGTTTGGTCTCTCTACACAATTTCATATTTCTCAGAAATTTTGTTTCTTTTTTAAATTATTTCTTCATTCTTTTAATTAAATTCCTTTTCTTTTTTTTTTTGTAGATGGATTCTTGCTCTGTTGTCCAGGCTGGAGTGCAATGGCACGTGATCCCAGCTCACTGTAACCTTTGACTCCTGGGTTCAAGCAATTCCCCTGCCTCAGCCTCCTGAGTAGCTGGGGTTACAGGTGCCCACCACACACCTGGCTGATTTTTGTATTTTTAGTAGAGACATGTTTTCACCATGTTGGCTGGTCTTGAACTCCTGACCTCAGGTGATCCACCCACCTTGGCCTCCCGAAGTGCCAGGATTACAGGTGTGAGCCACAGCACCTGGCCTTCTTTTTATTAAATTTCAATAGTTTGGGGAGAACAGGTGGTTTTTGTTTAAATGAATAAGTTACTTAGTGGTAATTTCTGAGATTTTGGTGCACCTGTCATCTGAGCAGTGTACACTGTACCTAAGATTTAGTCTTTTATACCTCACCCCCATTAACCCTTTCCCCTGAGTCCCAAACTCCATTATATCATTCTCATGCCTTTGCATCTTCATAGATTAGCTCCAACTTATAAATAAGAACATTTTAAATTTGGTTTTCCCTTTCTGTTACTTCACTTAGAATAATGGTCTCCAACTTCATTTAGGTTGTTGTGAATGTCATTATTTTGTTCCTTTTTATGGGTGAGTAGTATTCCACGGTGTATATATAACATATTTTATTTATCCACTTGTTGGCTGATGACATTTAGTCTGGTTCCATATATTTGCAATTGCAAACTGTGATGCGATAAACATGTGTGTGCAAGTGTTTTTTTCATATAATGACTTTTTTTCCTCTGGGTAGATACCCAGTAGTGGGATTGCTGGATCAAATGGTAGTTCTACTTTTGGTTCTTTAAGGAGTCTTCATACTGTTTTCTTTAGAAGTTATACTAGTTTACATTCCCACCAGCAGTGTAAAAGTGTTCCTTTTTCACCACATCCATGCCAAAATTCATTATTGTTTGATTTTTTTTGTTTTTGTTTTTTGAGACAGAGTCTCTGTTACCTAGGCTGGAGTGAGTGTCATGATTTAAACTCACTGCAACCTCTACTTTTTGGGCTCAAATGACCCTCCTGTCTCAGCCTCCCAAGTACCTGGGACCATAGGCATATGCTACCACATTAGGTAATTTTTTGTAGAAATGGGGTATCACCATGTTTTCCAGGCTTGTCTTGAACTTCTGAGATCACGTGATCCACCCACCTTAGTCTTCCAAATTGCACACAGACATGAACCACCATGCCTGGCCTTAATTTTTAAGTTGCAGCTATTTTTGCAGGAGTAAGGTAGTATCACATTGTGGTTTTAATTTGTATTTTCCTGATGATTATGATGTTGAGCATTTTTTCATACATTTGTTGACCATTTGTATATCTCCTTTGACAATTGTCTAACCATGACCTTTGCCCACATTTTGATGGAAATTTTTTTTCTTGCTGATTTGAGTTCTTTATTATTTCTCATTATTAGTCCATTGTTGAATGCATAGTTTATGAATATTTTCTCCTACTCTGTGGATTGTCTATTTACTCTACTGATTATTTCATTTGCTGTGCAGACACTTTCTAGTTTAATTAGGTCCCATCTATTTTTGTTTATGTTTGCATTTGCTTTTGTGTTCCTGGTCATGAACTCTTTACCTAAGCCAATGTCTAGAAAAGGTTTTCAAATGCTATGTTCTATAATTTTTATGGTTTCAGATCTTAGATTTAAATCTTTGGTCCATTTTGAGTTAATTTTTGTATTAGGTGGGAGATGAGGATTCAATTTCATTCTTCTACCATGTGACTTGCCAATTATCCCAGCACGGTGTCCTTTCCCCAACTTATATATTTGTTTGCTTTGTTGAAGATCAGTTGACGTAGGTATTTGGCTTTATTTCTGAGTTCTCTATTCCATTGGTCTATGTTCCTATTTTTATACCAGTACCATGCTGTTTTGGTAACTACAGCCTTGTAGTATAGTTTGAAGTCGGATAATGTGATGCCTCCAGATTTGTTTTTGTTTAGTCTTACTTTGGCTATGTGTGCTGCTTTTTGGTTCCACATGAATTTTAGAATTTTTTTTTCTAGTTCTGTGAAGAATGACAATGGTACTTTGATGAGAATTACATTAAATCTGTAGATTGCTTTTGGCAGTATGGTCATTTTCACAATATTTGATTCTACCTATTCATGAGCATGAGATGTGTTTCTATTTGTGTTGTAAATTATTTCTTTCAGCAGTGTTTTGTAGTTTTTCTTATAGAGATCTTTCACTTCCTTGGTTAGGTATATTCCTAGGTATGTATGTATGTATGTATGTATGTATTTACTTATTTAATTTAATTTCGTTTTTTTGCTGCTGTTGTAAAAGGGATTGAGTTCTTAATTTGTTTCTCAGCTTAGTTTCTCAGCTCTTGGTGTATAGCAGTGCTACTAATTTATGTACATTGATTTTGTATCCTGAAACTTTACTGAATTCATTTATCAGATCTAGGAACTTTCCGAATGAGTCTTTAGGGTTTTCTAGGCATATAATATATAATTGGCAAACAGTGACAGTTTTACTTCCTCTTTACCAATATGGATGTCCCTCATTTCTTTCTCTTGTCTGACTGCTCTGGCTAGGACTTGGTATTATGATGAATAGAAATGGTGAAAGTGGACATACTTGTCTTGTTTCAGTTGTCAGGGAGAATGCTTTCAACTTTTCCTCATTTAGTATAATGTTGGCAGTGGTTTTCTAATAGATGGCTTTTATTACCTTAAGACAAGTCTCTTCTATGCCAATTTTGCTGAGGGTTTAATCATAAAGGGATAATGGGTTTTGCCAAATGTTTTTTCTACATTTATTGAGATGATTATAAGATTTAAAAAATTCTGCTTATGTTATGTATCACATTTATTGACTTGCATATGTCATGTCTTGCTTCTCTAGTTCTTTGAGGTGTGACCTTAGATTGTTTCTTTTCACTCTTTCAGACTTTATGATATAGGCATTTAACGCTGTGAACTTTCCTCTTAGCACAGCCTTGGCTGTATCCCAGAGGTTTTGATAAGTTTTGTCACTATTATTGTTCAGCACAAATAATTTTTAAATTACTATCTTGATTTTATTGTTGACTCAATGATCACTTGAGAATACATTATTTAATTTTCATGTATTTCTGTAGTTTGAGGGTTCCTTTTAGAGTTAATTTCCAGTTTTATTCCACTGTGGTCTGAGAAGCTACTTGATACAATTTCAATTTTCGTGAATTTATTGAGTCTAGGCATTGTTCTTGGTCTTAAATTTAATAGCAAACACAGGACATGTATATTATCACTATATTAATTTTCAAAGATTTTTAACATTTAAAACCATAACAACAAATATTCACATTAATGTTTATAAAAACCTAAAAATGTCTTAATTAATAACTTTATTATAAAATTTCATAAGCCATGCTTTTCAAAATAAGTTTATATCAAATCCAGCTTCCCCAAGACACTAAAAGTATGTTAATGTACTAAATAAATCATTCACTTGTACCTGTAAAAAAAAATTTAGTGTTATTGCCCTTCACTGTAGAAAAAAACCTTTTCATTTTTAAAATTTAATTTAACAATATTACATAACTTAGCACTTTAGTAGTGTATACACTAACATTAGTTGATACATTACTTTTACCACTAAAAAGTTCAAGTTGGGGCCAGGCACGGTGGCTCACACCTGTAATCCCAGCACTTTGGGAGGCCAAGGCGGGCAGATCATGAGGTCCAGAGATCAAGACCAGCCTGGCTAACATGGTGAAACCCCATCTCTACTAAAAATACAAAAAAATAGCCAGGCATGGTGGTGGGCACCTATAATCCCAGCTACTCGGAAGGCTGAGGCAGGAGAATTGCTTAAACCTGAGATGTGGAGGTTTCAGTGAGCCAAGAAGGTGCGCACTCCAGCCTGGGCAACAGAGCAAGACTCTGTCTCAAAAAAAAAAAAAAAAAAAGTTCAAGTTAAAATGTCCTTCAGTCATATAGCTCTAAAGTATATCTTTCATTCATAATTTCTGCTCAAATAATTAAATAGTTTGCCATCTAGGTTATTTTCATTCATACTATAAAACAAAAGCAAACTAGTCCAGTTTATTTTTTTATACTTAAAATATTGCACATTTTCTGGATATAAATCATTCAAATTAGGATCTATAAATTCAGTCAAATCCAACCATAAATTCAAGTTATTATACTATATAACCTTATAAAAGACATAAAAATGTTTTAACTTTGCCTTTATAATAAAACCCAGAAGTCTGTTTTAATTTATAAATTCAAAATTTAGCCAAAAAAATTTTAATTTTCAAAGTTAAAAAACAAAACAAAACCATAAAAAACCAGGTCTTAATGCCACATATTTTTCTCTTAAAGTTATAAAATAAAGTCTCCTTCTTTCCAAAACGCTTTATTATATTTAAATTATAAACCTAAAAAAAAAAGTTTTCTTTGTTCAAACATTTTCATCACTTTAACAAAATAATAAAAAAAAAAATTAAATTCAAACTAAGTAAACTTGCCTTTAAACTACTTTGTAACTACAAAAATAAAGCCAGCACTTTTAAAACTTCACTTGTCAGTATCATAAAAAGTATTGCCCAACTAAACTTTGCTTCTTAGGTAAAATTGGAAGGTGAGTGCTAGCACACCTAAGTATTTATATCATCTATCTTAGAGAATGTTCTATGTTCTGATGAATAGAATGTGTATTCTGCAGTTGTTGGATAGAATGTTCTGTGAGTATCTGTTAAGTCCATTTGTTATAGAATACAGTTTAAGTTCACTGTTTCTTTGTTGACTTTCTGTCTTAATGACCTGTCAAGTGCTGTTAGTGGGGTATTTACATCCCCCATTATTATTGTGTTGCCATCTATCTAATTTCTTAGGTCTAGTAGTAATTACTTTATAAATTTGGGCACTTCAGTGTTAGGTACATATACATTTAGAATTGTCATATTTTCCTGTTGGACTAATTTTTTTATCATTATATTATGCCCCATTTGTCTTTTTTAACTGTTGCTACTCTAAAGTCTGTTTTGTCTGATATAAGAATAGCTACTTCTGCTTGCTTTTGGTTTCTACCTGTGTGGAGTATCTTTTTCTACTCTCTTACCTTAAGTTTGTATGAGTTCTTATGTGTTTGGTGAGTCTCTTGCAGATAGTGGATACTTGGTTGGTGGCTTTTTATCTGTTCTGCCATTCTATATCTTTTTTTTTTTTTTTTTGAGAAAGAGACTTGTTCTGTCGCCAGGCACCAGGCTGGAGTGCAGTGGCACAATCTCGGCTCACTGCAATCTCCACCTCCTGAGTTCCAGCAATTCTCCTGCCTCAGCCTCCCGAGTAGCTGGGACTACAGGTGCACCACCATGCCCAGCTAATTTTTTTATTTTTTTAGTAGAGACGGGGTTTCACCATGTTGGCCAGGATGGTCTCTATCTCTTGACTTCGTGATCCACCCACCTCGGCCTCCCAAAGTGCTGGGATTACAGGTGTGAACCACTGCGCCCGGCCCATTCTGTTTAAGTGGAGCATTTAGGCTGTGAAATCCTGTCTCTACTAAAGTTGCAAAAAGTGGCTGGGCGTTGTGGCAGGCACCTGTAATCACAGCTACTTGGAAGGCTGTGGCAGTATCTCAGCTACTGGGGAGGCTGCTTGAACCCAGGAGGCAGAGGTTGCAGTGGGCCAAGATCATGCCATTGCACTCCAGCCTGAGCAAAACGCTGTCTAAAGAAAGAAAGAAAGAAAGAGAGAGAGAGAGAGAGAGAGAGAGACAGAGAGAGACAGAGAGAGAGACAGAGAGAGAAAGAAAAGAAAAAGAAAATACATTCAATGTTAGTATTGACATGTGAGGTACTATTCTATTAATCATGCTAAATGTAGTGGCAAATTCTCTCAGCATTTGTTTTTTCTGAAAAAGACTTTATCTCTCCTTCATTTATAAAGCTTAGTTTTGCTGGCTACAAAATTCTCAGCTGATAATTTTTCATTATTGTTGTTTAAGGAGGCTAAATATGGAATCCCAATCAATTCTGGGTTGTAGGGTTTTTGCTGAGAAATCTGCTGTTAATCTGATAGGTTTTTTCCTGTATAGATTACCTGATCCTTTTCCTCATAGCTTTTCTGACTCTCTCCTTTGTCTTGACTTTAGATAGCCTGATGACTGTGGGTCTTGGTGAAAATCTTTTTGTGATGAATTTCTTGGGAGTCATTTGAGCTTTTTGTGTTCTGATGTCTAGATCTATGGCAAGGCCAGGAAAGTTTTCCTCAATTATTCCTTCAAATAAGTTTTCCAAACTTTTATATTTTTCTTCTTCCTCAGGAATGTCAATTATTCTTAGGTTTGGCTGTGTAACATTATCCCAAAGTTCCTGGGAGCTTTGTTCATTTCTTTTTGTCTTTGTCTGATTGGGTTAATCCAAAAGCCTTGTCTTCGAGCTCTGATGTTCTTTCTTCTGCTTGTTTTAGTCTATTGTTGAAACTTTCCACTGAATTTTGTGTTTCTCAAAGTCTTTCACTTCCAGAAGTTGTGATTATTTTTTTCTTGTGATATCTATTTCTCTGGAGAATTTTTCATCCATATATTGCATTTTTAAAATTCCTTTAAGTTGGTTTGTTATTAAAGAAACACCATAGGTCATCATTATCTGCTTTGTAATATACACAAAATGTGTTGAAACTATATTATATTCTTACCATAGAATTTCATGAAGTAATTATAATTATCTTTCAAAACAGTTTATAGCCATGGAAACAGTGCTTATGACATACTATTGCAGGTCTTAGTGGTTACTAAGAAAGAATAATTGCAATTTTAAGGAAATGATTGACTAATCCATTTAAATTTAACTTAACTAAATAGTACTTGGTCAGAAGAGTTACTTGCAAAAAAGAATTATATCCCATAAGATACAGAACAAACCCTTGTAAAATAGACTTTAATAGGCTCTAATAACAAGTACCCATAACAGCAGTCAGATTGATAGTAAACTTGTGCCTCCTACCCCCACAAATCAAAAGCTATAAGATTGTTCAGATTTAATAATTTTAACTATCTTTATGTAATGGACAAAGTGTATATGAGTAACCACCTTAGTTGGGCAATAAACTTAGAAAGGATCTTCTTGAATGTCACGCTCAAGACTTGGTCTCAGCTCCAATCTTCACTTAGTCTCTGCTCCAAAAGAAAACCTCTATGTAGACTGGGCAAGTAAAAGTATAGCTCTGGGAAGAAATAGGAAAGAATAAGATCAAAATAAGAAATAAGATTATGGAGAAATAAATAAAAATTAGAACTTTTTCAGTGTTTAACACTTTTTAAATGGTTTTACCATGTGTGTTGGTTGATTTTATTATTAACTATAATCACTAATGAGAATTTTATGTGATAGCAAAGGTGGTTAACAAATTTAAGATAGTATATTTAATTTGCAGTTCTTATGATTTGAAGAGTTTGATTGAATTTGTAGTCAATAGTTAAAGATTAAAAAAGCTTAATCTGTTAAATATATATTTTGATTGATTATTCAAGTGTTATGTTTGCATTTTATAAAATATTTACTTTTGCAAATAAATATATGTTTGCCAAAAGTTATATTACTGGATTCCTTTCTATTAGGAAACCATTCAGATACAAATGTATTTATTAACACACTATAATATGCTTTCAACTATTTTTTTTAATGCATAGGAATTTTTAAATAATGTATAGGAAAATGACTGGGAGAAAGTACACTGAAATGTGTATTTTTTTTCAATATTATATTTCTGAAATTAATCCATGCTGTATATATATCATTGATTTGCTTCTCTTTACTGTTATATAACATTTCATTATATGAATATACCGCAATTTATTTGCTCATTTTACTCTTGATGGGTTTGGGGGATATTTTCAGTTTTTGGAGCTTATGATTAAAACTGCTGTGAATATTCTTGTTGATGTCTTTTGGTGGAAATAAGACTCTATTTTGCTAGGAATACTCAGGGGTAAAACTGTTGGGCCATGATGAATGTGTAGGTTTTTTAATTTCTTAAATGGATATACTAATTTATGCTCTTGACTTTGTGCAAGAATGGTCTAGATTTTCCACATCCTTCTCAAAATCTAATATTGTCAACGTTTAAAAATTTTGTCATTCTGGCACATGTGACTTCAACTTGCATTTCCTGATTTCTAATGATATTTAGGATATTTTTATATATGTACTGGCCATTTGGCTATCCACTTTTATGAAGTGCCTGTTGAAGTTGTTTTCACATTTTCAATTTTGGTTGTCTTTTTTCTCACTAGTTTTTAGTTATTATTTGCATATTCTGAGATATGTGAGTTTTTGCTATGTAAAGAACTACCCTAAATCCTAGTGACTTAAACATTTTGTTTTGCTCATAAAACCTTGTGGATCAGGAATTTTAGAAGTGCTCATCTGGGAAGTTTGTACCTGATCCTCATGGCATCAGCTATAGGGTCTGGGGCTGAAAATATACTTCTAAGTAGGCTTCTTTACCCATCTGGAACTTGAGTCCTCTGGCTTTTCCCAGGATGGTGGGCTGAGCATGGTAAGCTTCTTAGATGGCTGTTGTGTCCAAGAGGCAGAAAGAAGAAGTTACCCAGTATATTAAGAGTTTTTCACAAACTGGCATTGACAGTGTTAATTCTGCAATATTCTACTGGTCAAAGCGGTCATAGGGTTGGGCCAGATTCAAGGAGGTTAGAGAAATAAACTTTGACTTCTCATGGAGGAGCAAAGTCATTATGCAGAAAAGCATGTGTCAAGAGATATTGTCATGGTCATCTTTGGAAAATACAAGTTCTCTGAGGGAAGAACAAGGCTTTTTAAGTAGAGATTTAAATGTGACTTTATGTTTGTTGACCAAATAAGCAAATTGTTTGACGATATCATAATAACACTGGCAAGTTACGTAAATCAAGCCTCATCACATATACCTACATCTCTTTGGTCCTTCCTTCTGTTTTCCCTCCCTTCCTTCCTTTTTCTGTTTTTGTTTTCACTGTCCAACTTCTAAAACTCTTACATGCAGTTTTTGATAAACTTGCTTGGTTAAGTCCAGAAATCTAAGGTGAATTGAAAATAAATATTGCCTCATTATCATTCCCAACATCAAGCATTTTTTTTCAAGGAATGAATAGAGAAAGGCTTACCTACAATGCCTACTTTTTAAAAGAATGTAAATTTTTTACAGTGTGAGAATCATTGCACAACTCCCTTGTTAATTTTGAATTTTCCATGGTTTTCTTGGAGGATCAAAAGTACAAGTAGCTATATAATCATGACATAATTTCAAACTTAATACTTTTTTCTGTTAATTCTGAAACTAGTATTTATAAGAATAATTGAAATTTTCATAACAGACATTATATATAGAATGATGGATTGAGAAAAAGACAATGTTGAGATTTTGCTTTGTCTCATTAAAGCTATAATAAACCCATGAGGTTATTTCACACAAGGAAACAGGATGATTGAGAGCTAGTAGCTATTTTCAAATTACAGAGCTAGTAAGGACTGTTCAGCGACATATTCCATGCTGTTTTTATTACCTAATTTTTCTGTATTAAAATGCAATGTAAAGCTGTTATTACAATGACAGGAAGATCTCTTCTTTCCAGTAAAATGTATGAGACACATCATCATGAGAAATGCATATTTGATGATGATGATAGTAATAAAACATTTGCTTCTCTACTATGTTCAGTAAGAATATAATAGTTCAAAGTGGTGACTAGGTGTGGTGGTTCATGTCTGTAATCCTAGCACTTTGGGTCACCTAGATGGGAGGATTGTCTAGATCCCAGGAGTTCAAGACCAGCTTGGGTAATATGGTGAGACTCTGTCTCTTCAAAAAAATTTTTTTTAATTAGATAAGCATGGTGGCTGAGGTGGGAGGATCGTTTGAGCTCAGTAGGTCGAAGTTGCAGTGAGCCAATATGGCACCACTGCATTCCAGCTTGGGTGACAGAGAACGCCCCTGTCTCAAAAAAAAAAAAAAAAAAACAAAACAAAACTTCATTCTTAGGTTCTGAAAGTTCCTCAGTCATCAAAGAAATATTTAATCAATTCCTAATTAAGCCAGAAGACTTAAATGGAAGCTACAATGTGTCGAATACTGTGTTAGCCTCTATGAGACCCAGAACGTCACTGGTGTGATCCCTGCCTTCAGAACACATAAAATTAATTGGGAAGACAAGAACGTTTGCTTGAAATAATTAAGGAATACTAAGTGGCATAGGTTGAATAAGAACATGAGGTCAATCGTTTTACAGATCATCACAGTATAGACAATAATGAGAAACAGTGAAAGAGAAGAAATATGATATCAGTGCTGGATCCTTAAATGTTCAAATGTATCTGTGGAAACACTTGTTATGGCAATCTTCCACGGCTGAACCAAACTGCTTGCTTAGTCTCTGATGATCGTAACTGATTTGTTGTACCAAAGAGGGAACAGGGATTGGAAAGAAGGTCAGTCCTTCATTCCTGGGTCCTGGAGACATGGCCATGTGAAAATGTGGTGATTTGCATGTTGTCATGGGGCAAGAGAAGAACCTGGGTTTGGTTGAGCATTGAGTTAGAAAGAGGTAAAAAATTAATTTAAAAAGAGTGACCTCTCCAGTTTCATGGAATGAAGGTAGGAAAGGGGTGTCTTCTAGGACATGCTTCTTAAACCCAAAGGCACATGACATGCTTCTAAAGATCTTATTTAAAAAATACTGACTCAGTGAATTTGATGTGGGAACTTGAGATTCTGAATTTAACCAAAAAAATCTCCTGTTGAGAAGAGTCATATGCAGGGAGAAGGTTCAGGAAATTTAGGGGAGGAAGAGGTTGGATTGGAAAGTGCACTTGGAAAGAGGCATAGGGATGAAAGTTTTGTGAGTAGAATAAAGCATCTACGTGGCAGGGAGAATAGAGTGTATAGGCAGGAGCAGAGATGGTGTGGCTGTGAATCTAATGGCCCTAAACCTCAGGGTTTCTCGCTTAATATAGTTGACATAGTAAGATATTTTTAAGCATCACTGCTTAAGATTATTGTGTTTTTCCATTCTCACTTCTCTCTCACTCATATTTTTGTCTGGTGATGCTGGAGTGGCTATGGATATTTGGGAATTCAAGTAGCAGGAAATTGAATTGGGGATGCATTTGATTTATTTTCATCAGGATATATTTATATGATTTGCAGTCACCTCCATGCATAATTAAGTTATTGCTAGCCATCTCAGTGTAGTAGAAACGTGCAGAAATAGTCACAGTTCCCACTGTGCCATCTTACACAACAGTGTGACTAAATGGTGCAGGGCCAGATGTCAGTCATGATATCAACTTTCCTAGTGCACTTGGGCACTAATAACTCTTAATTGCTGGAGAGTAGAAAAAAACAATCAAGGCTGGCCTAAATTAGGGAAGGCTTCAAGAAAGAAATGACTCAATCTGACATCTGCAGGATGAACCAGCATTTAGATAAGCAATTAAAACAAGTAAATCATGTGATGTGAGTGGAAAGACATGCAACAATTCACTGTTACCGCTTATGGGACCAGACCTCAGAAATTAAAAGAAACAAAGCCTTGCCCTAGCAAATATTTTGACCTAAGTTAGAAGTAGGCAGGAACATGGTATTCAAGTTTCTCTCTTAAAAGAAATGGAATGTTATGATGGAAGTCATAAGTTTTACTGGTTAGACTTTCAAGAGTAATAGCAATAGGTTATTGTGTGTGCATATTTAAAGGACAAATGACCCTTTCTTCTTGAATGGGAAATTATTTTAAAATTATACAGTAAAGTGATGGAAGAATTTGAGTCACTTTTTGCCAAATCAAACTACAAGGAATGTTTCAGTATCAAAGTTTACCTGTACTTTCCCTGGCAGAAGAGCTGTTATTGAGATATATGATCCTGGTTGTACAAGAAATAGTTCTACCAGTTCTGGGGCAATCATAACTCACAGTAATTAAGTCCTCCTGAGATCTTGGCAGAAATCAAGTGTTACTTCACAACAGCTGTGAAATCTTCATGGGTTACCTCTGTGAACGGTCAATGATGAATGGCTAATGGGAACATGGGGCTTTGATTTAGTTGATAGGGTTCTAACTGACATAGCACACCTGCGAGTACTGCTGTGTATTATGGAAATAGCAACAAATGTTTTTGATTCTTTTGTCCCAGAACATCCAGTTAAATTTATTGACTGGATAACTGAAACAAGATGACTGTGGCATCTCAAAACATTGTTGAAATTTTGGAATTTTTTTCAAATCTCAGAGCAAAATTATCACTTCATTTTGAGCTCCAAATGATCTAAGTATGATATTTAGCCTGACATTGATCTCTAAATGTAAAAGCTTAAATTATCTGAGTTCATGTTAACTCTGCTATCTTGCCAAGTGCTGCTACCTTCATGGGATGACTTGGGCCTGAAGGAGGAGTAATTTGTGTAGCCAAGTGGCACTAGGGGTGTGAGATTTGCTTTTAAACTACCTTACTTGACTCTCTAGAGTAGAATTTGATTCAAATTATTATTATATCTGTTTGTCTTCAGGGCCTCTTCCTAAATAAATTTCTTTAGCAATTAATGAAGATACATGGGTCCTTGGCTCTTGAATTTAGAATCTTAAGACAAAAAATTTCATGTCCATTTTTTCCCCAATATTGTTACCCTTCACCTAGGGTGATAGTAAAAATATTTAACAACTAGGATGGCTGGACATTGACCAATAAAAGGGGCACAGAGGCGGGGAAACCACAAGGCAGAAACTTATACCAGAAACTTCAGTACCTGAACAAATTGGTCCATTATTCTACTGAAAATCATTACAACCATTTACAGTCAGAAAAACTTACATACATAACCAAGTTTACATTGCCAGCTGTTAGAAAGTAAGGATAGCTGTTAGAAAATAAGGATAGGAGGCATGGACTTTTAAATCCCTAAGGCTGAGGTCCAGTGGAGAGAGCCTTGGTTTGATCAGTGTTTGCATCTGAGGTCCACCACTTAGTATGATGCCAGCATATGAGCGAATGAGAGCAGTGATTGTGTATGTATTAATTCATTCACTAAATATTTATTAATCACCAACATATACCTGACTTTTAAGCTAAACCTTGAAGAAGAAGTCAATAAGCACATTTCAGATCCTTAATAAATATTGGTTGAGTGCTTTGGGTTTTGAGTGACAATGTTGTCTGTATTGTAAGGTGAAGGGTAGATTAAATCAGAGGACATTTTAGTACCTGGAAGACAGTAAGTACTCAATATGTGCTCAATGCATATTTATTAATTTATTTGATTTCACCATGTTACTGCATTATTTTTTAATATTTATACCTATTTGCAATGCATTAAACATATATTTCTCTAGCTTGTTGAGATTTTTAAGTGTCTCTTTCTCTCCCTCTTGGATTCAATAAACTGGTTTGTGGTTACAATAAACTGGCATCTATACATGTAAACCTCTACTTATGAATACCCTATCATAGATTTTTACTCAGTTAGTAAATCTTTATTAAGCTCCTACTCTTAGATCTAGCATTTTCCAGACTTTGTGAGAAATAAAATTTGCAGGGCATAGTCAATGTGCTTGAATCATACTCAGTCCTGAGACCAAGTAAAACTTATATGTATACCTTAGTGCAGCATTTTCTAAACTGTTTACTTTGCATTACTAGTGAGCTTGCAAAATGTTCATGGACAAATACATTGATAAAACTCTATGTTAAGCATTTTTTAAATTATAGGACTTTAGTGACCATTCAATATCTTATGACTTGTGAAAGTCTGGAGGTATTTATGCAGTGACCTTGAAACATACATTTTACCAGAATGCCTATTCACGTTTATCAGGATGCTAGTATTCCAGAGAACTCACTTTGTGAAATGATGTAAGAGCTGGGAATACCTGGGTACTCATCATTTCTCTGCCACCACACAATTATGTGACGTTAGGTAAGTTGCTTAATTTTCTGTGACTCTCATTCCTCAACTTTTAAACAGGGATTGTAAACTGATACAATATAAAGAGAAAGTAGGAAGACAAATGTGAAAGTAATTTTGTAAAGCTACATTGGTATATAATTGTATGTCTTTTATAAGTGAACTGGAAGAAATAATAGATGACTTACAGAATCATAGTAGAAACTAGTTTATTGTGTGGTTTCTACTGAAGCATTTCCTGTGATGATCACGAAAAGTCTTAAAAACGTTGCTTTTCGTAAAACATTTAAGAAAAGCTATAAATTGTCAGGCAAGGGTTATAATGCTTGTAAATTCATCAGTATCTGCATGAAAATGATTCTGGTTTCTGCGCTATTAATCTGGCAACTTGGTAGAAAACCTTCAGAAGCAGATGGGCCATAGTCTCTAAATAGTTTCACATAAAATTGCACTCATATGGAGAAATAGGCAGTATGATGTAATTCTTGGCTAGTCTTCATAAAACAATAACGTGTTTCACTTAAATCCCAATGCATATTCAATTATAGGGTTTTTTTCCTATCAAAAGACAATATGTAATAGTTTTGAAGTTCTTTACAGAATCATTGAATAAGACCAAAATAATTATGTATCAGTTCTGTGAGATACATGTGGAAACATGTTTTAGATGAACAGTTTCAGGAGAACAGAAATTTCTTAGAGTACATCACAGAAAAATCTTCACTGTTATGATGAGTGGAAAGATTCCCCAAAACATTACTGGTGTCTTGACTTGGGTTTTTAATTGTCTCTGTGGTTTTCCTAAAATGCTATCATAGCCAGCAAGGCAAACTATTACAGGGATGATACACTGATCCCCAGAAAGCGAGAAGTAAGGCACATAAAGAAAGCAATGGAAGGGTCATGGATGCTCTGTGACTATAATGAATGACATTAGAATAGGCACAAAAGGCAATGCTTGCCTATGAGAAGAGGATAGAATGCTGTATTAAGAGATTCAGGATGAGTTAGATAAGAATCTTAGCTTTCTCACTTTCAAGCTATAAGGTCTTGGGGGAAAGCCACATGGTATCTGAACCCTAGTTTTTCATCCTATAATACGGGGAAACTATTATCTACTTCAGAGGTTGAAAAAGTCACTAAATGAGAAAACAAATCAATAATAGTGGCTGGCATACAGTAGGCCATATGTTCATTTCAAAAGATGTGTTTGGGTGATAAACTCTTGTTCTTTCTAAGAGTAGCAATACTCTCATTAATTGTACCACTCATTTTACATGCACCATTTTAATGAGAAATTAAGCTCTTTGAAATCTTTGGGAGTAGCAATAAAAGAACATAAGAGTGCAGTGTTTACTGTGAATATGCCAAACACTCCCTTCCCTTGCACATGTGGGACTTCTAGATTGGACCAGGAAACTGCTCTGTTTGGTTCTACCTTTTGAGACCACCCAGAAGATCCAGGTGGAACAGCAGACTGTGGCTCATTTCTCTGGATTGGGAGCCAAGAGGAACCTATTACACATCTGCTGTGCTGTCTGTCCTGAGTACCTAGTCTTTCTGTACAGTAGTTCGAAGAAATAGACCCAAAGTCTGAGCCACATGATTTGTAGACAGTCTAACTTTATGAACTTTCTCTTCATTATTTGGGACCAGGGACTCCCAGCCCTCTCAAAAGTGTAAGAACCACTTTCTTAAATTTTGCCTATAAGCAATGTCTGCGTCAAGATTTTTCATTAAATGGACCACTTCAGAAATTAATTAATATATGTTTTCATGATTTAAAAAAAAATCCTCCAAATCTTTGTTATTTAACATATTAAAGACTCTACCCTTGGACATAGAGTCATATGTAGTGGAATGCTATCCCATTGGTTTACTGAAGGCAGTAGCACCTCACAGGTAAACAACCAGAAGGCAATGTCATACACTTAACCAGTTACTCCAAAGTATTACAGATCTGAGCTCAAATTATAGATCCATTAGTTACTATTTCTATGGCACTGAAGAAGACATTTTGCTTCTCTGAATGTCACTTTTCTAATCAATAACATGAAGATAGTAGTATCTTTTATATGACTGTTGTGAAATTTCATCAGGAGAATACATATTAGACTGGAAAGCAAAATGCCTTGGTCATACTGTCTTCAATTACTGTTAGCTATTCTGATAATATAATTCTTATTATATTTTTGTTAATATTAAAATTAGGCATAGGAACACAAATATAAAAGTGCTTTTGGATAAGTTGAGGTGGGGAAAGGTGAAGGTGTGGGCATGATTAGAAATCAGTGAAATAATTTTAATTTATGAAAACAGATTAAAAAATTCCAGAAAATGCAAATAAGTATATAATGAGAAGTCTGATATTTCCCCAAAAAGTTCTTTAGCTCTCCTTTATATATCCTAAAGGAAAATATATAATATATATCATAAATATATTATAAATATATTTTATATATATTATATAGTATATATATTATATAGTATATATTATATAAATAAAAAGCACTTATGAACAAAGGATAGTTCTCTAACTCAGCTACTTGATATAGTCTGTGAACAATTATATCAAAGATAATTTAGATTTTCATTTTGTTGCATTTTTAGGTTAAGAATGATTTAGCAATGTTCTTAGAATCCCTTTTTCTTGTATTTGTGTACAAGGTGTTTTTCTTCTAATTATTTGGTATTTTTCAAGGATTTAAGAAAATTATTCTTTGTATTGGTGAATTTTAGAAAGTAAAATGAGGTGACTTTTATCTTCTTAGGTTTATAAAATTTGCTAACATAAGCAGAAAACATTAATTTTTTTGATAGATTTCTTTTAAAATATGATTCTGAAGTTACATTTTGATCTAATTGCTAGACTGAAAATTAATACGTCTGTTAATATGTCTGAAATGTCTTTTTTAATAAACTTTTGTACTTACTGCCTCTGAAAATGAAAAACTCAATAAAACTTAGAGATTTTCATATATAGTTTCTTTCTTCAAATCCCACAACTATTTGACTAAATCTAAGAGTTCTTAAATATAAACATACTATTTTCAAGTTTTCCATGGTTAAGTTACATTGTAGATACAGGATCCCATAACCTCAGTTCCTGAGTCTCTAGTTATGTAATGAGTACAGTTAGTGGAATAGACATTAAAATATTTTTTTAGATTGCAGTTTAGAAATAGTATAATTTTGTGGATATTCAGTATTGTAATATTTTCAGGAGTAGAGAAAGCTACTTGGATACTGAGAGTGAGGCTTCACCTAATATATTCAGATAACTGCAACAAGTTTTTTTCTGTACCTAATTTGCTTTATCATCCAGTTTGCTGTTCTTAGAGCTACAATCCAATACTGAATCTTGCTGAAATTGCTCTTGTGTGACAATCATAGGCACGTCAGACCAACTTAGGCCATGTTAAATTCATTAGTCTTATTATTTACTTCATATTTTGTGAAAAATATCATCTTTAACCTGGATGTATAGTAGAGATTTCTTTTCTACCCTATTTCCTCTTTTGCCCTACTTCACCATGTCAATATCCACCATAAAGAAAACTTAGGGTATAATAAAATCTGAAAAATAAGACCTACTCTTTTCTGATTTTATATGCCATTTGTGGAAAGTAGACAATAATCAGTGTAGTCATGAAGTCATAAATATAATACCATCTCTATAATAAAACATGCCTAAAACTATGATCTGTCTCAGTTTTAAAGGATTTTAAGAATGGTCTCTCATTATCATTCTTCTTTTTTTTTTTGAGACAGAGTCTCACTCTCTCACCAGGCTGGAGTGCTGGGGCTCAATCTTGGCTCACTGCAATCTCTGCCTCCTAGGTTCAAGCGATTCTCTTGCCTCAGCCTTCCGAGTAGCTGGTAGCTGGGACTACAGACGTGCACCACCACATCTGGCTAATTTATATATGTATATATATATATATATATATTTTTTTTTTTTTTTAGTAGAGACGAATTTTCACCATTTTGGCCAGGATGGTCTCGATCTCTTTACCTCGTGATCCTCCTGCCTTGGCCTCCCAAAGTGCTGGGATTACAGGTGTGAGCCACCGCGCCCAACCCTCATTATCAATCTTAATCACAACCTCTTTGAAAAGTGATTTGATGTATGTATTAGGCACTATACAATTTTGCATCTTTGTGAGCCGGATTTTTGGTCTCCTGGAAATTTATACGCTATGTGAGAGCAAATGATACCTCCTCAAACATATTTATTGTAGTATTATTTAAACTAGCAAAACTTGTAAACAATAAAATTGCCTACAGTAGAGTGGTTTCTGTGTCCCACGATTTTTCAATTTGATGACATTAAAGAGCTATTAAAAATGGTAGTCATACAAATTATAATACAATGCCTATATGTATAAAATGCTTAATGTTGGATATAGAATCAAAACAGAACTTATTCTGTTCACAACTATGAAATTATTCATATAGGGAAGAGAATATGAAAATTGAAGACTGTTACAGATGGATGATAGCTTTTCTCTCATTTGTCCCTTTTCTCCCTCTTTCACTCTCATTCCCCCTCCCTTCCTTCCTTCTCTTGTTATTATCTCTACCATTATTAAATGCTATTTGTAAAATACATAAAACTAGAGGAAAATGTATATATCATCTCTCTTCTAGATATGTTATCCAAAAATTTTGTTTTGTCTACGTATGAGATAGATAATAGATTTACTTTATAATATAAGATAGCAGTCTTTTACCTGACATATTGAATATTAAGATAAACATGAAAATATTTTTGTTTTAATTACTCATATAGTTATCTTTATTTTTTATTCCAGTATCTTTGTATTAAAATAAAGGAAACAATCAGGCAACTGTATAAATATTCAGAACAAGCAACTGATCAAATTTTCTAAATTAACTGTTTCAAAGACTACATAATACCAAATTAAACTGGATAATATAGTAAATCCAATTAACAAAAATTGGTTTCAGAGACCATATTTAACATCAATACACATTTTCCAAGTTAAGTGGAATGTTTTTGGTCCAGGAACTGTCAAAAAATATTTCGAAGACTAGATTCCAAACATCTGTATCATGTCTTATGTTAAAATCTTCTAATTCTCTATGGCTATTTTGTAATCTTCTTAGAAAATTCCAATTCAGAGGCAGAGATAGTACAAAAGGGATGCTTCACAGGACAGCCAAAGTCCTGAACTGCAAACTCAGTTGGGCACATACTCTGTCACTGACCTGGACAACTTATTACATCTCTCTGAAACTTGTGGTCTTCAATTGTGAAATCAAAGAGATAGTCTATAATCTCCCTTAGGATTTAGGATCACAGTATTCACCAGTAGGACTTCAAAACCAAAGGCCATATTTGGACCTGCTCTTTCCCATAAATGGAGTAGATGGTGACATACTTCGTTCACAGAAAGGACTCTGGGCCAAAAAATGTCTCTTTATAGTCTTACTATTAAATCTTCCTTAAGGACGTCATCTGAATTAAGCTGTATTATTTTCTGAGAATAATCAGTTGCTAAATTTTAGCAGATGTGAGGTTCCTGATTAAGCTCTCGTGTTTTTTCCTTAGTAGGAATTGGGGTCCGTGAGATCCCAATATATTTTGATCATAAACAGAGTCTCAAAATATAGAGCATTGGCAGGCTGATGGCAGTCCTTGTGTGTTTGGGGAAATGGAATTTAATAGGAAATGTGATTGGAAAGAAATAGAAACAACAAGACAACACAATTATTTCAAAATATTGTATTCTACCAGCCCTCTCCAGTCCAAGAGAAAAGTGAGCAAGGAAGCCTTGTGGTTTTGAGGGATAGCCTCTGAGCTGATCATATTTAGAAAAGTGAATTGTAAATTTTGTAAACATTAAAGCCATCTCAGACTTTCAAAGAAAGATATACTTCATTAGGTAAGTTGTCCCCAAAATAAAGTCACATTGTTCTGTTCTGGGCCACAGTAATTTTTCTTGTTGTTGTTGTTGTTTTTCCCAGCCCAAGATAATATATCTCTTTCAATCCTTCTGAATACATTTTGTTTCCAAATTGCATGAAACTTTCTTGTAGAAACATTCCCACAAATTGCTTTCTTCCAGTTTGGCTTCCTTGTAAAACAAACAGCCCATTTTACCTTAAATGACTGTAATAGTAAGTGGCTGGTTGGCATTAAAAAACAACTTGGTTAATATAAGAAGGTAGCAATTATTTCCCAATTGAAAAGGGGTCTTACTATGTTCTTTTTCTAATCCTTCATGGGTAAGGTTTTTAAGAGCTCTGGTAGAAATAACATATTATTAGAAATCTTTCTTGCTTTTCCCAACATATTCACATAGAAGTATTACCTGAGCATGCTGGAATCAAAAAGCTCACTAAGCTTTTAGGAATTAATTATCTCTGTTCATGCTTTCATTTTCTATGTATAATATATCTCTAATTTTAAGTTCAACTAAAAACCAAACTGCAAAGTCAACTGAAAACCGGCGTTTCCATTCACTAGGAAAAGTTTCACAAGAAAATATGAATTTCCTTTAATCGCTCCAGCACTATTCATTTTTATTGGGGAAGAAAAAAATGCCAATAATGTGGAATTCTATTACCCATCAGCTATTCTGTTTAAATAGAGCATAGAGATTACATTTTGTCAATTACAGTTTTGTCTTTCCTCATTCTTAATTCAAATAAATCAGCAAGACTTGTGAAGTTTATAAATTTTAACAGGTAGTTGTATTATCTTCTAAGTTTTCATCTTCATATATAACAGCTCAAATAATAATTTACACAGAAGAAAATAAATAGTAATAGACTGTAACTGTTAAGAATCGTACCTAGGTGTTTAAAGGATTCTATAGAAAGCTATTTATATCAAGTTTATAAAAGGCAAGTAACTAAAAACAAGTAAGTCTGGTGATAGCACAAAGAAAAACAAACCACACTTCCCTGCCAGACTTACCAAATTCTGGCTTTAATTTCCTTGACAGTCAAAATAAACAACAAGGCTGTTCAGTGTCCATGGATATTTCTACTGTGGATCCTCATAAAGGCAACCCCTTGGAATACTGTGGGCACCATCTTCAACATCTTCATTGTAGATACCACAGAAAGTCTAACCTGATTGTTCTTATTATAATATCCCAAATGAATGAGGCTCAGCGTCCTAACACTGAGCTACCACAATTCAGTGTGTATAAAGATCATCTTTGAGCCAACAACTCAATTTGAATTCAGGCTGTAGATGAAAAGTACTATATCAAAATTAAACTAACTGAAGTTAATGACGATTCTGTACTTATGTAAGAGAATATTTTTATTCTGATGAAATATACACTACAACATTTAGAAGTAGTAAAGGGACATGGTGTATACAGCCTAGTCTCATGTAGGTCAGGGAGAAAGGAGAGGAAGACAGAGAGAAAATTATAAAGCAAGTAGGGCTAAATGTTATCAAGAGGTAAATCTGGGTAAATGGTATTTGAGTATTCTGTATATTATTCTCATTCTTGCAATGTTTCTACAAGTTTGAAATTATTTCCAACTAAAGTACCTTTTTAAAACAGGAATAATTTTTATTAGAATTTAAATGCAAAGTTCATTTAAAAATAAGTACATGCAATAGTGCATTAGAAAGTTACAGGAGTAATAAAAGTTATCTTCTTAAAACTAAAATCATTACAATGGTTGTGAATTTTGACAGCTATTTTATATTTCAATACATATAGTATAATCTTGAATAAATTAAACAAGGAGATTAAAAAAAGAAAAAAAAATTACTCACAAATCAAAATGTGTATTGATGTTAAATATGGTCTCTGAAACCAATTTTTGTTAATTGGATTTACTATATTATCCAGTTTAATTTGGTATTATGTAGTCTTTGAAACAGTTAATTTAGAAAATTTGATCAGTTGCTTGTTCTGAATATTTATACAGTTGCCTGATTGTTTCCTTTATTTTAATACAAAGATACTGGAATAAAAAATAAAAACAAGTACAGACTTACTTGTAACTGTTAAGAATCGTACCTAGGTGTTTAAAGCATTCTATAGAAAGCTATTTATATCAAGTTTATAAAAGGCAAGTTTCAAAACTGTATAATGCAAAAATGTCATATTTTTAAATATATATGCATACAAATATGCATAAATATATAAAACTACCAATAATTTCATCCCATATATATGCATAACACATGCATTCTAAAATTTCTGTACTAAAAAGAATCAGTGTGGTAATAGAAATGGACAATAAAAGTTATCTTCTTAAAACTAAAATCATTACAATGGTTGTGAATTTTGACAGCTATTTTATATTTCAATACATATAGTATAATCTTGAATAAATTAAACAAGGAGATTAAAAAAAGAAAAAAAAATTACTCACAAATCAAAATGGTGTTTATTACTCCTGTAACTTTCTAATGCACTATTGCATGTACTTATTTTTAAATGAACTTTGCATTTAAATTCTAATAAAAATTATTCCTGTTTTAAAAAGGTACTTTAGTTGGAAATAATTTCAAACTTGTAGAAACATTGCAAGAATGAGAATAATATACAGAATACTCAAATACCATTTACCCAGATTTACCTCTTGATAACATTTAGCCCTACTTGCTTTATAATTTTCTCTCTGTCTTCCTCTCCTTTCTCCCTGACCTACATGAGACTAGGCTGTATACACCATGTCCCTTTACTACTTCTAAATGTTGTAGTGTATATTTCATCAGAATAAAAATATTCTCTTACATAAGTACAGAATCGTCATTAACTTCAGTTAGTTTAATTTTGATATAGTACTTTTCATCTACAGCCTGAATTCAAATTGAGTTGTTGGCTCAAAGATGATCTTTATACACACTGAATTGTGGTAGCTCAGTGTTAGGACGCTGAGCCTCATTCATTTGGGATATTATAATAAGAACAATCAGGTTAGACTTTCTGTGGTATCTACAATGAAGATGTTGAAGATGGTGCCCACAGTATTCCAAGGGGTTGCCTTTATGAGGATCCACAGTAGAAATATCCATGGACACTGAACAGCCTTGTTGTTTATTTTGACTGTCAAGGAAATTAAAGCCAGAATTTGGTAAGTCTGGCAGGGAAGTGTGGTTTGTTTTTCTTTGTGCTATCACCAGACTTACTTGTTTTCTCTTTCTTTTTGTTACAGTTTCCTTATCTACTTACTTTACCCTTTAATACGAGTTTTAGAGCTGCCTTAATTCCCTCTGGAACAAAATTGGATATGAGTAAACAAATAAATAAACCGAATACATACATACATACATACATACATACACACACATGCACCTAACTAGATGAAGAAAATGCCTCACGTGTAATTCTAGACTTAAGGTGAATACGTCTCCATGTCCTAACCATGTTTGTGAGGTAGCAGCTTCTTACATCCTGCTTTCTCCATCAGCTCCTCACATTTCCAACAGAGAACCAGGCACCATAATCACATTTTCTCTGAAGGCTATCTCTCTGATTCTCTTACCAACTCCAAGACTCCCAGCATCCCAATTGAGGATCTCATTTCAGCAGACTGTTGCCAACTCTTGTGTGGACATACCAAATCCTCTCCACAGTTTGAGAGTAAAGAAGGTTTTGTAGCATTTGTATTGCTAAATATAATTCCCTTTCATGTCTCAGGCCCCTTCTAAGCTATTCCATGAAGACTCAAGTACTCATATGTGAGCCAACTGCAGGAAGTGGAGACTTTTCAGGCTTCCAGAATTCCATAACAATGGCTTTTGTTTTTCATTTTGAAACCTTTTTGGTCAAAATCCTAAATGGAGCTGATTCAATCCAGAACACCGGCAGTGAAAAATCAGACACTGCTAGATCAGGTAAAGAAAAATGATATTTAGAAAAGATTTTCTTGAGATATCTCAAGAAAATCTTTTCTAAACAACCAATCTGCTTATAGGTGAAGAGTTGTTCCATGTGTGGGAAGCTCCATGCTGACCTACATAGTGTTACCTCTATGGAAAAAGTAGGAGATTTGAATGGTTTTATTGATTTTTTACTTGTGAATGAATTTGACGGTTTAGAAAATACAGCCACACTCATGACCTTTCCCCATTTTCACAGCAACCTAGTGAGATAACTACAACGTGAATTATGATTTCTACTTTGTAGATGAGGAAATTGTGACCCAGTGAGTTTAAAGCTGTGAGAGAGCAGGAAAGGTCTGCTGGCACTTAATTTGTTGTATTGCAAGTCCCAAACCAATCTCATAACTTACCCATTTCACTGATGGCATGATTACATTTTAGTCTTCTGGGAAAAAGAAACAACAACAACAAAAAAACCCTTAGATTAATCTTCAGCTTTTCCTTCTTTGGTACTGTCTACACTTTGCGAAGAAGCCAAGCCCTGTTGTCTCTACCTCCCAAATGTCCCTGCCATCCGTTCCTGCCTTCTGTCACCTCATCACCCTCTGACTACTCTTGCCTTGCTACAGTGTCTCTAAATTATAGAAACCATTTTCTAACTTGTCATCCTGCTACCAGCTTTTCTGATTCCAATACAAAGAGACCGCTCTGCTGCCAGAGCGGTCTCTTTAACACAACAAATAATCAAGACCTTTCCTGTTTTAGAATCTATAATGGATTTATACTGCAAGTAAAAAGCAGATTTCTAAAGCTGCCAAGCAGAGCCATCAACTAATTTTATTGAACTTTATAATTTTATTTTTCACTATGCATATATGTTCAACCTGTGAATTTTATTACAAAAACCATATTTGACTTGCTATTCCAAAAGCATTATGCATTTTTTAGCTGTTGGGTCTTTACTCAAGTTACTCATGCCGTTCCCAAACCCCATCCTTAAAGATTTAGCCCAAACATGCCTCCTGCATAATAGCTCCTATATTTCTCCAGCTGGAATTAATCTCCTTCTTTCACATACTCCCATGACTCTTAGTTCAACTTCTATTTTAACATTCCCTGGAATTCAAACTTTTAATAATTATTTCTATATGTCTGTCTTTTATGCCAGACTACAAATTCTGTAAGGACCCGAGACCTGAGTCTGTTTTTTATCTTTGTCATTCTGTACATCCTCTTTAGTGCTTTGCATTACTTATTGTACAATAAATATTTGCCAAGTTAATTTACTTAAGGATGTCAGGATTTGGATTAAGCCATTGCCTCCATTTATATTAAAGCGAGGATGTCACCTGAAAGAAGCAATATATTGACCAAGTGCATCAATTTTCTCTAACTATGGTTAGGTTGTCAGAACAACAAAAGGCAGAGCAATATTCTGAGAGACTAGAAGAGGAAACAGGCAAATTAGAGGTGGGAAGGTTTGGTGTCAGTGGCATTTTTGGATGGCTCAGGATGAGAGAAGAGGGCCTAAAAAGAGATACAGAAGCTACAGGGGAAGTATTATGTAAAGAAGAGTGGGAGGGAAGGACAGAAGGAAGCTAGCATTTTTTTGTGTGTCAATCTTGTATCAGACACTTTAGCATAGGTTTGTATCCGACCCTCCTGCTGCCATGAAGAAAAGGTATTCTTATGCCAACTATTTATTTATGTGTTAATAGAGAGATTGAAACTCAAAAGGGTTTAGTGAATAAGAACCCAGGTACCTCTGCTTCCACAGCCTTTGTTCTCTGCCCTGTTGACTTGGATAAAACAAATGCTTAGCAGAGGAAGAGGAGAGGTGCTCAAAAGGCACAAACAGAGGACGGTAGAAAGACTACCAGGTGTCAGTGGGAAATTCTGCTTCATGTATGACTCTACCTTTGATTGCTTCTTTTTTTTTTGAAGAACAAAAGGAAGTATATTCTGACAAAAAGAAATAAACTTTAAATTAGATTTCAACCAGGCAGCTCATTAAGACTCTGCCCTTTTCTACAGCTTTTCCTGGATATGGGGAGCAAGGAGTGGGTAGGAGGTGGACATGGTGAGAGAGGAGGGTATTTTTATACAACCACGTTCTTTTATGGAGTGAACTGTGGTGTGAAAATTAGTCTTGCATCTTTTAGATCATAAATCTGAGTGGGGCATGCTGTCTTGGCAAAAACCAGTAGCAACGTGCTAAGTGTTTATTGCCAAAAGAAATAGCATTATGACAGCAGATAATTATGAACAGTGCTAGTGAGCAGGGCTGGGAGGAGATGGCTCTGAGAGATGGAGAGTAGGGGCTCTGGCTGAAACCAATCAGGTTGTCAGATCCTTGCCACTGATCTGCCTTGAAGCTCAATCCACTTTCTTCTTTAAAGAGCAAAGATTTGTCTGGAGAGAAGAAATCTCTTTAGAATCATCAGAAACCATATATGAACTGATGATCAAGGGTGAGGAGGGTATTTTATTTTTAATGCTGAGCTCAAAGCATCTTTACACTCTCAAACCTGTAAAATGTGTTGGCATTCCAGTGCAGGTTCCTGAGGACCCTTATTATTTAGAATCTTTCATCCAATTTTCTCTCATGATTTCCAGTGGACACATTTTATTAGGTGCAATAGCTGGATCCTGCTGTCTCTTTCTTTTGGTATGGAGTCAGCTTATGAATGAGGGCAATTCAACCTCCACAGCATGGTTGGGAGAAAAAAAAATCTAATGAATTCAGGCTGTGAGGGAAAATTCTGCTCTGGGTCTCCCTTTCATGGGGAAGAGAGAAGAAAAGAGGCAGTCAGCCTGCTACCTAGCAGTCGTCTGGAAGCAGTGTCGTCTGGACGTAGCGTTTCCTGCTGGAGTTAAACAGGCCTCTGTTACATAAGATCCTGCTGGCATTGCTCTCAGGCCACATCCCAGCCCTGCTCTCAGGAGCCCTGCCTTGGTGCTTCAATGCTTACTTCATTTCGACACACCACTCCTGTTTACAAGACTGCTTTTTATCTGAACCCATACCCTTCCTGTAGCATATTCCTTTAAGAGTAAATGAGGCATAGCCACCACCAGAACATTCGTTAATTTAGCCTCATCAGGGATTTCAACGTTCTAGCAAGTGAATTGCCCACATAAATCATGATTAACCATTTGATCTGTAGGGGAAAACATTCATTCAGAGAAGACCAAGATCTTTCTTTAAAGGCATTACCTACTTCCCTCTTAGAATATTCAGAATGTAATTCATTGCTTTCCTTCGCGACCTGAGGTCATAGTTAAAAGGTATTGATTTGTTGCCTTGTGTTATACAATCATTTCCTAAGGCAGAAATTAGAGGCAAAATATTTAGTAATGGCAAGTAGTAGAACTAACCAATCAAATTGGATGAAAGCCATGACAACCCGTTTGGTCTAATTAATGAGCCCTTGGAGATGATCAGCTCTGTCCTTGGGGCTTAGTGGCCTCAACTTAATGTTCCCTTCTGACTGACATTTATCAAATACCTACTTACTTATCTTAGCTAATTTAATCCTCAAATGACATTATGATACAGGTGAAAATATTTACATTTTATAGAAGAAGGAAGGGCTTAGAAAAACCAAGCATCTTGCCTAATGTCATACCACAGCTACAGTGCAAGGCCAACATTTGGACATTCCTTACCTGCCTGAATCAATATCACCTACAATACACTGCCTCATTCATTCCTCTTGCTCCTAGTTGTCTACTGTAGAGAAGCTGCCTGTCAAGCATATTAAATAGGTAATCTCATTTGCACAACACACAGTTCTCTTTCCTTTATTGTTTCAATAAATTGAATGCCTATAATGTGCTAGGCACAGAAAAATCAAATGGCCCATACAGTGAACAAACCCTGACCTCTGACTTTATTAGCACTATATTTAACATCCAACCTACTCATATAATCTGTAACACTTTTGCCAAATATGAGTGGTGCAGTCTCTTCTACACGGCAAGGTTGTTAACTTTTGGCCTAACATAGACCTTTCAGGTTTCATTTTTAATTTCACGTTTGGTGGATGAGACAATTGGAATTCTAATCTTAGGATAACAGATTATTGGTAAAAGTTCTCCTTTGCTTCTGCCCACCTGCCCAATACCCCTCCCCAACCTATAACACCTGGTTAAGGAGAACCTGCAGAGCAATTTATATCCATTGATACCAGTACAGGGGAGAGGAAAGAATCTCTCTTGATCTTCATTCATTCCACATATATTAATTGAGTGCCTACTATGTGTCAGAAACTCTTCTGGAAACTTATCTTAATGCTTGTTTCAGGTCAGACTGTGCTACCCAATCACTGATTTGAAGCAGCCTTTGTGCTTTTATATTTCATATGCCTGCCTCAAGCCTTTTCCCCAGTGATAGCCAAGAGCAACATGAAGTCTTTGAAATAGGGTTTACAGCCTTGTTTTTCTGTTACTAATATAGCATGCTGTTCTCATCATCGGTCTGATTTGGCTACTGACATGGTGACATGCTGGAATGTTTCCTCAGAGGTCCAAGAGTAAAAAGGAAGCAACAACAACAAAAAAGCACAAAGAGTTCAGAACAAGTAGGTGCCTTCCAGTAAAGTCTACACGAAGGAATTGACTTCCTTGAGTGCCTTCAAAACCAAATATTTGCACTATAGGACAGGTATGGGTATTTTCTCAAAAGTTTTAGGAGAGAATCTTGGGAAGAACATGGAGCTGACTCTTTGCTCCTTCCCTTAGCACTTCAATGATTCCTCACCATTTTGGGGGGTAGATACAAATGCCTGAGTGTGACATATGAGGCCTCTATAATTCCATACTTTTCATCTCTTCATACTCAGCTCAAGAATTACGTTTTCCAAGCAAGGTTTCTGGATAACCCTGCTCCAATAGAACTAGCCAGTTTTTCTTTGTGACCTTACTCTCCTATTCAATAACATTATGCATAATGAAATTCAACATTGATCCAGTATATAGGCTTCACAGTCCAGGATTGAAACCTGACTTCTATACTTCATTTTCTGGCTTTCAGCACATTTTTAGTAATAATTGTAATTCTCTGTACTTTGGATAAAATTTTAGAAATTTTCCCTTTCCTTGTCGTATTTTTTTTTTCTAGTTTTGCACCAAAAAATTATTCTCTGACAATAATCATTCTTTCAAGTGGCTTCAAATGGTAAAAAATAGAAATGCATTATGCAGAATCACAGTTCATCCCGTGATGGAACCGTTATATGATGGGACTGCAAGCAGAGACTACACATTTATCAACAGTTATTTTCTATGGTATCTACCCTTTTAAGAGTCAATACTGTTAATCAGTTATAGAGATTCTTCAACCCTTGTAGCCCATCAACTAGATAAACTTATTGATCCCAAACCATTTTTTAAAAAGGTTCTGTTTTGCCTTTAGACCAGGCTGTACCTCTAATAAATACTAGCCAGTTGTCTTGTAAACATACAGTGATAATAAAGCAATGTTAGTGTAGTAATAGTCATAGTAGTAGTAGTAGTAGTAATAGCATCTTTATTGATCACTTCCTTTAGGGTAGCCATTTTTACAATTGTTTCATATGAATTATTTAATCTTAATAATCTTGGTTACACAGAGGTTAACTAACTTGCCAAAGTCTGAACAGCTAGTAAATGGAGAAGCCAGAACCACTGGACTGAGGATTGGTGTTAACCATCATAGTAGTTGTCTGTGTTAGTGAAAACTATCTTCCCACTGAGACAATGACCCAAAGCATCAACACTTCCATTCTAAAGCACCATCCTGGAATGAGTCAAGTGGCACAGGCTCAAAATAATGCCTTTGGCATTTCTTAACTGGTACTTTGGGTAGCCTGTTTAACTTCCCTGTACTTCAGTTTCCTTATCTGTAAAAGGAAATGATAACATCTACTTTAGTTCAAAATTAAGTACATTTAATACAGTGAATAAATAAATATTAATTGATATTATTATTATGAATATTATTCCATACAAAGTGGCTTACATAGAATTTTCTTGTCCTTATAGAAATGAGGTCCCTGCATGTTCTCACTCATAAGTGGGTGTTGAACAATGAGAGCACATAGACACAGGGAGGGGAACATCACACACCAGGACATGTGGGGTGGAGGGCTAGGGAAGGAATAGCAGGGAGTGGGGGGATTGGGGAGGGATAACATTAGGAGAAATACCTAATGTAGATCATGGGGCGATGGATGCAGCAAACCACTACCATGGCACGTGTATACCTATGTAACAAACCTGCACGATCTGCACATGTACCCCAGAACTTAAAGTATAATAAATAAATTTTTTTAAAAAGAGATGAGGTCCCAATGTTCACATGTAGGTAAGAAATGACAAAAAATCTCTACTATTTCTCTACCTCCTGTTCATCCTATTAATATAATTAATATCTTAAATGTGTACTTTAAACAAGTGATAGATGAAGAGCAATACACATCACTGTGAAAAATAAAAAAATATAGAAAATAAAAAGCTAAGTACTTGCCAATGTTTGGTTAGTCCCCAAACATCATGATATTCTTTTTTATTTTATTTTCTAATGGAAGGGCTATATCTGTCTTTTCTCATAATGACTTAGGTACTTGTTCCTACCAAACAAGTTAAAAAAAAGAATGCCATTGAAAGTAAACTACTGAAATGTTGACATCACACTCAAAATATTACTTGGTATTTATTCTTTGCTTTTGGAACAAAGACTGTATACACACCGGTCTTGGCACTTTTAGTTATGCTGTTCTCCGTGTCTCTCCTCTTTCCATTTAACCACCCTTTAGCCTAGTTCCTGCTTTAAGTTTCATCCTGTAGACCTATAGATAAAGATGGCGACCATCTCTGAATGCCCAATCTTTTCTGACTAATCCCTTTTCCATACTCAGGTAGACTTAGAGTTTTTCCAATAATTTGAAAGTTGGCATTCTATTATTGTATAAAATCCATAAAAATAGAGCTTATTAGAAGAAAGAACATGGAATTTAGAATCTGAGTTTCTATTGTTTCATTTCCTGAGAATTGAATGAGATCTATCATACTGATCTTCCCCACGACTAGTATTGATAGATTGGAGACATTTCATAAATGTTTGCTCGATTAATGGTTGTCATAATTTAGGTAACTAATATATGGCAGTGGCTGACATGATGTAGATGCTCAAAGGTCTTAATTTATTTCCCATTTTTATTATAACCATGCTCCTTACCTGCCACGCAAGCTCATGGATTCCTAATTAAGTGTTGAGAGCTTGCCTGTGTATAGGCTTCCAATTAAGAGTAGCTCTGCAATAGAAAAACTGAATATCTAACATTTTACTTTTAACTGATTTAACAAGTTGTTAAATTAGGTCTGTCAGATATTAAAAATCTGACTTAATGAGTAGAATATTCTTTTTTTCAGGGATATAGTTTCTGAAGGAATATGGCATATTGTGGCATTTTTCAAAGATAACCATCTCAAACGTTCTTCTTACAACATAATATTGATAGGACTCCATCATGAGGCAGGATTTTTACCCTCTTTCCACTCCTCGCCTCAAACCTGAATGGACCCTCATAACTGCCTCAATTAATAGAGCATACCAGAAGTGAAACTATGCCTTCCTAGCCTGGGTCTGACCTCTCTGGGACATGTATCTTCAAAACTTTGAGTCAACATGTAAAAATTCAGCTACCTGCAAGCCCCCATACTGGAGAGAATATGTGAAGACACTCCATAGAGTTACAGATGCCCAAGGAGTCCCAGATGAGTTAGCCTGCAGTCTTCTCAGATCAGACATCAGAACATGTGAGGGAGGAAGTCTTCAGTATGATCCTGGCCCTCACCATTGTCTGATTACAACTTCATTAGAGACCCCAACTCAGAAGGCCCATATCTACTTCTCTTAGATTCCTGACCCATAAAATTTTGATAGTTAGAAAATGATTATTGTTGTTTCAAACCACCAAGTTTTATAATGATTGTTGCACTGCCATGGAAACAAGCAGGGCAATTAGGGGGAAAAATGTTAGTCTAGTTAGGTTTAAATTGCAAGACAGATGAGCCATGTCTTAGAACATTCCATCCTTCAATCCTGGTGATCACTGTGAGGGGAAGGCAGAGACTCTGCCCAGTCTGTGAGGTTTCCATTGATTCCTGGGGTTGTGGCAACTGAAGTTGTCTAAGACAATTTTGTTCTGAAAAACCCATGGCTCTGGAAGAATAAAATATACTTCTTAATAGTTTTTCCAGTAATTAAAGTTTTATTTCCACATCCGTTTTAGTAAGTGTAAAAATACATTTCAAATCACTCTTTCCTTCAAAGTGGGAAAAGAAGGTGGGGGTGGGGGGAAGCAGAGCCCATATGTCTCCAAATAAATGCAGTTACCAGCGCTGCCTTTACCGAGGTCATACACCTATGTGGTGGAGGGCATAGGATGGTGGATAGGGATTTTCACATCTGGATTTCATCAACTCATATTGGTTGTAACTTGCAGACTGCAATTTCTTTGCCAATTTTTTTTTGTCATTAATCCCTTGGTAGCATAAAATAAAAAAAATGGTTCTAGACTCTTCATAAACTGCAATTGGGCAATAGCTGTTGTGCATAATAGGCAGCCTAGACTTGATAAATGTTAACAAAACTCTCCCCTCACCGCCATGAAGGTGAAACAAAATGTGAGGTCTACACTAGTGGAAAGAGGTAAATGGCATAATTTTGCTTCTGTCCATGAGTGATGGGAGTGAAAACAAAATGTGCAAATCCTACAGGGGCTGAGAGCAAGAAACCCACACAGTCCGTGAGTGTAAAAGGTGTTGAATGGTCACTGAGTCCTTCTGGAATTGCTCCAGGGGAAATGGTTTCCTGAGGCCTTGGTCTGGCAGGGTGGAAACAGCATTGCCGATAGATGATTGTTAGGTTTACAAAGGAGAGAAATTATTTAAGAAGGCAAATGGAGGCATATTTTTTTTCTACATGTTTTACCCTGCCAGTAAGTAGAATAAAAAAAAAGAAAGAAAGAAATTACAATTCCCAAACATAACTTGGACTTTTACATCAGGAGGTGGCATGGGCTATTTTGAATCTAAGGGCAAAGTGAAATGATGAAAAAATAAAAGCTGGGTCTTACTTTCTGCCTCTTGACTCCAGTGAATAAAGATCTTTGGTGTATGATTGATGCTCAAAAGCCTTTTAAAGACCTTACACCCTAAACTATTTTTGGATTATATAACCAAGTACTTTAGAATGTGGTAGTGCCTGATGCTACAAATTAGGTAATACAATATTTTTCTTTATCCTTATTTAATTTAGAGTAATGTGTAAGAGGATGGGTCTGAGGCTTATATACCCAGATTCCCTACCCCCTGACTGCTTAAGCAGGGGTCTCCATTTCTGTGTGCCTCATTTCCACATGTTTAAAACATAAGTAATATTTTGTGAGGATTAAGAATGTTTCATGAGAATCAAGTATAATAAAACATGTAAGTGCCTAGGACTTACTTAGGTGCCGATAACTTTTAGTTATTATTCTTATGTTCATCTGTACCTGCCTGACTTATTATGAACCTACACACCATTTTCTATGTTGTTTTTAGTGTTTTTTTTTTTTTTAATTTTTCTCCCTATTGAGTTGACTGTTACCACTTGCAGCATATAATGTCACAAGTTGTAGGTCTACAACTAATTAACCCTCTCCTTTTCTTCTCCTAAGTCTTAGATTATTTATATGGAGTTTAAACAGATCATTTATTTTCACATTTGATCTTTTTAACAGCATTTTAAAACTGGTTCTTTTAGCTGTTTTGAAATAGACAATATACTATTGTAATTAACTGTAGTCACTGCTGTGCAATAGAACACAAGAACTTATTCCTCCTATCTAACTGAAACTTTGTGCCTGTTGACCAATCTCTCTCCTTCCCTGTTCACTCCAGCCCCAAAGCCTCTTGTATACCTTCTGCTTCCATGAGCTCAATTTTTTTAGATTCCACATGTAAGTCAGATCATATGGTATTTGTCTCTTTGAGCCTGGAAGTTTAAATATTCTCCCCACAAATGGTACATATTTGAGGTGAAGAATATGCTAATTAGCCTGATTTCCTCATTTCATAATGTCACATGTATCAAAACATCACATTGTACCCCATAAATACATACAATTACTATTTGTCAGTTACAAAATCAATTAAAAACCCGATTCTGAAATAAGAAAACAAACCTCTGGATATGACTGAAGAGGTGATTATTAGACCGCAACCTCCATGAGGCCAGGGACCATTTTTATTTTGTTCACTATTTTGAAATACATAGAATGCAGAAAAATCAGTTTTTCTTTCTATTATTTTTGCTATGATTATTCCAGAATAGGCTGGCTCTCTATAGCAACTATCAGTCAGGGTTCAATCAGGAAACAGGTGGCTCTACCCAACATGGATACTTTAAGTAGAAATGAGTAAAAGCACTATTTTGAATAGTGGGCAAGGTTTAGGGAGCACAACAAAATCTAGTGTCTTCACTAAGGGCCAGTGAGAGTGGGGGTGCTGGGACTGCTACTGACTAAAGAGACCAGGGCAGACGAGCATTACCAGGAGCCAGAAAGAGGGAAGGTGTACAGAGGAAGAGGCCTGAAAAGATCTGTGTGGAAAACTGGCAGGTAACCATCCCGGGAAATGAATACCTTTTTACACTATGTTCCTGCCTCTGGTTTACTGCTTGTGCCCCCATTGGCAGAGTATATCCAGAAGCCAGAAGGCAAGGGAGCCTATGCTATAGTTCCTTAGGTTTAGGCTCCTAGAGCACAGAGTGAGGAGGGAGAAGTGTGGAGCCTAGACCTGGAGAGCGAATGAAGACTTCTAGCACAGGATTGCATATTCAGCCACTTCTATGTGATCCTTCCTATTCTCTAACCCTAATGTTTCCCACTTACCCTTTAGACACTCAGTATTCTCACTCAGACTGCCCTCCAAGAAATACCCAGTGATCTGGAATTTACAGCTTCATTAATTCAGTAAATACTCATGGAACAAAAGCAAGCCAAATGTCAACAAATGCAACAAATTATAATCCACTGTAATAGGTACCAGGATAGAGCTGGCGTTAAGCACTGAAGGAAACAGAACTAATGACTTACTTTTCTCTAGTGGTGAAAAGCAAGGGAGGTCAAGACAATTTTACAGACGAGGTAACAGTTAAAGTGAGTCTTGAACAACAAGGAAGTGTCATGGTTATTCCTCCCAGGGACTTTATTTTAAACTTATTTCTAACTATTTTCTTAAAAGTTCCCTCCCTTTTTGTACTAGATAGTTTCTAAGATGGTTTCAGTGATCCTCATCTCCTGATATTCATGCTTTTCTTTAAGCCCCTCTAAGTGTAGGATGAACCAAGTGACTTGCTTCTAAGAAAGAGAATATGGTAAAAGTTACGGGATATAAATTCTGAGATTAAATGACAAAATGACTGACTTCTGCCTTGCTCTGTCTCATTATCTTCCTCAGTTTCTCTGAGGGAAGCTAGCTACCATGTTGTAAATAACTTGTCTCAACTCATTCCTGCTGCTATAGCAAAATACCTTAGACTAAGTAATTTATAAATAATGGAAATTTATTTCTCACAGTTCTGTCTGGGAAGTCCAAGACTAAGGTACTGGTAGATGTGGTGTCTGGTAAGGGCTTGCCCTCTGCTTCCAAGATGGTGCCTTGTTGCTGTGACCTCTGGAGGGGGCCAAACATGTGCTTACATGGTAGAAAGACCAGGCAGGTCTCTGAAGCTTCTTTCATAACAGCATTAATCTCATTCACAAGGGCAGAACCCTCATGACTTCATTTCAGAAGACCTCACCTTTTATCACAATGGGGAGATTAAATTTCAACATAAATTTCAGAGGGACACAAACATTCAAACCATAGCATTCCACTGCTCATTCTTCAAAATGTATGTCCTCGCATACAAAGTACATTCATTCTATCTCAATGCCCCCAAAGTCTTAACTCATTCTTGCATCAGTTTAAAATTCTAAAGTCCAGAGTCTCATCTAAATCAGATATGGGTGAGACTCAAGGTACAATTCCTTCTGAGGCAACTTCCCTCTCTTGCTGTGAGCCCATAAAATCAAACAAGTTATGAGTTTCCAAATTACAATAGAGGGACAGACACAGCATAAATATTTCCATATCAAAGGGAGAAATAGGAAAGAAGAAAGGGGTAACAGGTCCCAAGTGAGTCCAAAACCCTACAGCAAAAATGACATTAAATCTTGATGCTTGAGAATCATCTTCTTTGACTCTATGCCCCACCTTCCAGACCAGCAGCAATGGAGGGTTGATCCCCCACAGCTCCTGGAGGACCCCTTCTTGTGGTAGTTCTCTTCCTGAGCCACTGAAGCTCTCCAAGGCATCCTTTGAAATCTACGTGGAGGCAGCCATGCCTCCATAGCTTGTGCACTCTGTATACCTGCAGAGTTAGCACCATGCGGCCACTGCCCAGGTTTAGCACCTATGCCCTCTGGAGCTGCAGCCTGAGCCACATGTGGGCCTTCTTGAGACATAGCTGGGAAAGCTGAGGAGTGCTGCACCTGAATGCAGGGAGAAGACAATTGATAAATGAGGTGGAATTAGGCATTGAGTGCTCAGGCTCTGTGGGTGCCCACAACCCTTCTTTTGACATGATTTTTGTCCCCCAGGCCTTGTCATTCTGGGCCTGTGATGAAAGAGACAGAACCAATAGTATCTGAAATGCCTTACAGTTGGATTTTCATCTGCCATTTTGTTAATTTTTTTCTGTGTATCCATGTTCGTTAATATTTTTCATGCTTTTTTTTTTTATGACAAATTATTGTTCTGTCACCCAGACTAGAGTGTAGTGGCACAATCACGGCTCACTGCAGCCTTGATGTTTTAGGCTCAAGTGATCCTCCTACCTCAGCCTCCCAAGTAGCTGGGAATCACCATGCTGGCTAATTTTTCTTTCTTTCTTTTGTTTTTTTTTTTTTTGGAGAGATGAAGTTTCATCACGTTGCCCAGGCTGGTCTTGAACTCCTGTGCTCAGGTGATCCAGCTGTCTTGGCCTCCCAAAGTGCTAGGATTACAGGCGTGAGCCACTGTGCCCAGCCTCTTTTACCTTTTGGGCTATATTTTTCTTTCCATTTAGAATACACTATTGGATTATTACCTATTTCTCCTTTTCATTGTTTTAGTGTTTACCAGAGGGTTTACAATGTACATCTTTAATTTACCAGTCTAATTTCAAATAATATGCCACTTTTTGTATGGTGCGATTATTTTGCAGTGGAATAATTCCAATTTCTCTCTTACACCCTTTGTGTCATACAATGTACTTCACATATGGTATAATACATTAGTACTATTTTTGCTTTAGGCATTCAATTACAGTTTCAATTCTGTAACATACAGAGAATGTCCTTGATATAGTATTTACCTTTATTTTTACCATTTCAAGCACATTTTATTCCTTTGTATGGATGTACATTTCTGTCTTGTATCATAATTCTTCTGACTGAAGAACTTTCTATAACATTTCTTAAAGCACAGACTCCTGGCAATAAATTCATCTTTGATATGTCTGAAAAATTACTTATTTTGCCTTATTTGTGAAAGGTAGTTTTGCTGAATATAGTATTTGGAGTTTTTAAGCTTCTTGTAGTTTAAATGTTACTATATTGTTTTGTAGTTTGCGTATGTTCTGAGATGTCCTTTATAAATTGTATTTTGTTGTTCTGCATGTAGTGTATTTCTTTTCTGACTGTCTTCAAATTTTTTCTTTGTCTTCAGTTTTCAGTTGTTAAATTATGATGTGTTTGTGTGTGTGTGTGTGTGTGTGTGTGTTATTTATTGTGTAAATAGATTTAAGCTCCTTGGATCTATGGTTTGATGTCACTCATTATTTCTGAAAAATTCTCAGCCATTATCACAAAATGTCTATTTGTCCTGTTTTTTTTCTTGTCCCTTTCTTGCACACCAATTATCCTTATGTTAGAACATTAATATTAAATGCTCTGTTTTTTTTTCTTTTAAATTTCACTCTTTTCCCCAATGTTTTTGTTTAGATAATTTCTATTTATTCATATTTACTCAACATCAGTTCTTTGAGATCCATCTGAGTTGTTGAGAATATTCCTTTAGTTTATTCCTTTTTATGGCTGAATATTAACCAATTTAGAGTTTGGTGAATTTTTTTTCCCTCAGCTATCTTAAGTCTACTGATGAGCACTATAAAGAATTTCTTCATCTATGATATAATGTCTTTTATTTCAACTTTTCTATTTGACGTTTTTAGTTTTGTTTTCTCAACTAAAATTCCCCATCTGTTCATTCATGTTGTTAAGCTTTTCCACTAGGTTCTTTAACATGTTAGTCATAGCTACATTAAAGTTCCCATCTGATAGTTTTGATATATCTCAGTCTGGATTTATTAATTTTTGTCTTTCAAAAATGTTTTTATTTTGGTATATCTCATAATTTTTTACTGAATTATGGACTTCATGATAGAGACAGAGATAATATTTTTATGGGGAAAAGGCTACACTTCTACTTTTGGGCCAATAATATGATGGTTCATTCATTCTAGACAGGAGTTGATTTAGGTTTCTGTTTCATTATCACTAAAGTTACCTTCTTGCACTACACACTTCCAATTTCTCTACCAAAAGGCTGACTTTGTGAATAGGGTAAGCCTGTGACCTCTTGTCCTAAATTATGAACAAATATCTGAGCATGATCAGAAACTATTTTGTTGAATTTCAGATGTAACCTAGGGTTATTGTATTCAAAGTGTTGCCCTATAGGATGACTACACATACCATTTTGCCCAGAATCATTACAGGTTTGGCTAAAAACTCCACATCCTAGGAAAAACCCTTATAGTTTCAGGCAAACTGGGCAAGTTGATCATTCTATGACAAAAGACTAGCATCATTGATATTATCTGGGAGCTTGTTATTAGGTTGGTTCGAAAAGTAATTGTGCCATTAATGGCAAAACCAACCAACTACTTTTTGCACTAATCTAATAGTAATAAAGAATCTTGGCTCCACTTCAAACCTACTGAAGCAGAAACTGTATTTTAATAAGATGCACAGGTGGTTCATAGGCACATGAAAGTTTGAGAGGAATTGCTATAGAAATAAGAGTTGAGAATCTACATACCTGAAATTTAGATTCACAAGACATTTTGGATTTTGTTTTAAAATGTTTCTATTTTCCATTCTTTTTGCTCTACCTGCAACGTTATTCAACTTACGGGAAAATCTTCATTTGTCTCCCACCAGGACTTAGTTTATTATATCCTGTGGAAGCACAGTGTCAATTGCCCTCTAGTGAGCATCAGCTTTTTTAGTTCCATTAATCTCTGTGTGTGTGTGTTCATATACTTTCTAATTAAATTCATTTTTTAAAGAAGATCTTTTAATTCAGATATACTCAGGTCTCTGGAGAGTGATTATGGGATTCACTAAAATGCACAATAAGCAACTCACTATATTAAAAAACTAGCTAATGAATACAACTTTAGTAATTTTCTTCTATATTCTGATAAATGGGGTTTGAAAACTATATCACTGAACTTCTCTGGAAAAATGGATGAAATTTTTCTAGTTGATATCTGGCTTCTTTGAAGATAGAAATATCTTTAATTTTCATTTTTGTGCAAATAATTATCTGATAATTTTATTTAAACATTCATAAAACCAGTAGTAAAAGTTATAAACTAGATCTTTTGTATATAATGAAAGACCTTTGTAGATCCTCCATGCTCTATATATAATCTAACCATAAGGATTTTTTTCTTTCCCTTTTGGAAGGCAACATCCATTTTATAGAGTAGTACGAAATGTAGCTTTTATGTTTTGGTTATGTCTTTCCTAAAACACATTTCTTTAGCATTGTGGGTTTTCACACTCTGCTTTCAGACCCATGGAATACTCTCCTGAACCTCCAATGTTTGTTTAAGCTGGCATAAAATCCTAGAAAAATTCCAGCAAGGCTCCCCATGGCCACCACCACCCAGAAACAAAGCCCAGATTCACTGCTGGCCCATTACCTGAAGCCTTGACTGCTAAGTGAAACGGCAGGGTTGACTTCAGCTCAAGAATGAATGTATGGCTTCTTGGAGTAATTAGGTTTTCCTGGCCTTTGCTTCATGGCATATGTATTACAGTTTAACTAAAGTATTAGACAACATAACTTTGTTAGACAAAACACCCAAATTTACTTCCAAGGAAAATGGTATTGTTAATAATATAAGATTTGAATTAAGACTGCTTTTACTTTGCCATTGAGAATTGAATGATAATCACAGGAACAATCACAGGGATTCTATGAGCTTCAGTGTCCCTATCCATAAAATGAATAATAATAGAAAGTATCTTGCAGTGTTATTGTGAGAATTCATTGAATAAGTAATCAAAAACAGAATTCAATGCCTCAGCATGTTAGTTTCCCAGTCTGAAATGTCACCATGGTAGGTCTCCATGGTATTTGTAAAATGATACTGCTTGCTGTCCTGAAAATACAAATTTTAAAAAGCTATAATTCTGTACATATGGCTAGGCATATGTATTCAAATATGTTCATGTGTTTTCCACAACTATAATTTATTTGCATAATCTTTTCCTAGTCTACTGCCCAAAATTTTAAGTGTCTTTTGGGAAAAGGAAATAAAACAGCACATGCTCTGACTTGTCCCAGGCCAATTCCTTATTTTTTAGATGGACAATATCAAAATAACATTGTTTTCATGGAATGTATATACACGCACATGAAAGCTTACACCAGAGCCTTGCTAGTCTTGTGTACTGGTCTACATTCTTTTTATTTATAGCATATGGTGAGTTTCCCCTTGACACCATTTAAGATAGTACAAATGTTCCAATTTTTACAAAGGTTCAAATATCTATTCTACCCTCCTGACATAGGAAACCACATGATGAAGGGATTTGGAGCCAGAATACCTGCCCTTTATTGATCTTAGGCAAGTCATTGAATCTTCCTCAGCTTTAGTTTTCACATATTTAAAGTAACAACAGTGATAAATTATTATTACAGTAATAAATATATCAATGATCAAAATTGCCATGAACATTGATTGACTGCTTACTATGCTCTAGCCCTCATATGTTTGTAATCTATCATAATATGCAACATGATGAGATAAGTACTTGCATTAATTCCACTTCATAGATGATAAAACTGAGGCTCAGAGAGGATAAGTGGCATGGCCATGATTAGCCAAATTGTAAGCATCGGAACAGGGGCTGATAGTTTATGCTTTCATGTGCTGCTCTCCACTACCCTCCACAAAGTGAGCACAATAGCTTATATTTCTTGTATTTGCTTCTCACGGCTGTTTTAGGAGCTAATTTGTTCATGTAGAAGGATAGTGGTTTCCAAACTATAAACTTATAAAAATATTGGTTATTATTAGTATTTTCATAGGACTCTGGCCTTTCAAGTCAAAATAAAAGCTACTCTAGTATCAGGGAAATTTTAAGGAAAAAAAAGTTTTGCAAATCTACAATCACGGGATCTTAAATCATTTAGTATTTCAGACATGCTAGTTTTCTAGCCACAGGCTATTTCCAAAACCATTTTTCATTATAGACTGAGCTCAATTCCTCTAGTAGGATGAAATTGCTAGATACATATTTCTATCTTTCTTTTATTTCATATAGGGATGATTCTATTAGTTTCCTAGGGCTGCTGCAACAAATTAGAGTAAACTTGTTGGCTTAAAATAACAGAATTCTTTCCTATAAAACTAAACATACTCTTACCATATGATCTTGTATTTGCAGTACTTGATGTTTACCCAAATGAATTTAATACATTTGTCCACACAAAAACCTTTACATAGGTATTTATAACGGCTTTATTCATGATTACTAAAACTTGGAAGCAACCATGATATACTTCTATTAAGTTAATGGGTAAATAAATTGTTACATATCCAGACCATGGAATATTATTCAGTGAATGAAATGAGCTTTCAGGCCATGAAAAAACATGGAGGAAACTCAAATGCATCTTACCAAGTGAAAGAAGCCAACCTAGAAGGCTGTATATTTGTGATGGTTAATTTTGTTTTGAGTGGGTCATGAGAAGCCCATATATTTGGTCTGGATGTTTCTGTAAGAGTATTTCTGGATAAGATTAACATTTAAATTGATAGACTGAGTAAAGCAGATTGCCCTCAATTAATGTGGGTAGAATGGGCCTAATTTAATTAATTGAAGGTCTGAATAGAAAACAAAGACTGACCATCCCCGAAATAGAATAGAATTCTTTCTACCTGACAGCCTTCAAACTGAAACACAAGACTTTTCCTGTCTTTGGACTAAAACAGAAACATTGTTTATTGTTCTCTCCTGGGTTTCCACCTTGCCAATTTACCCTACAGATCTTCGGACTTGCCAGCCTTTATAATTGCATAATTCAATTCCTTATACTAAACTAACTCTCTCTCTCTCTCTCTCTCTCTCTCTTTCCTCTCTCTCTCCTCTCTCTCTCTCTCTCTCTTTCTCTCAGAGAATTTTTAAGACGGTGAAACAATTCTGTCTAATACTCTAATGATGGATACATGTTATCACGCATTTGTCAAAACCAGTAGAATGTACACCACTAAGAGTGAACCCTAAGGCAAAGCATGGACTCTGGGTAATGATGTATCAGTGTAGGTTCATCCATTGTAACAAATAAGGTACCACTACCGTGTGGGATGTTCATAGTGGGGAAAGATGTTATTTGGGAACAATGGGTAAAGCGAATTCTCTGTACTTTCTGTTCAACTTTGCTGTGAACCTGAAACTGCTCTAAAAAATAAAATCGATTAAAAACAAACAAGACGAAGTCCATTAAAAACAAACAAAAACAGATAAATTTATTCTCTCACTGTTCTGGAGGCCAGAAGTCTGAAATCAAGTTCGTCAGTAGGGCTGTACTTCACCTGGTGGCTCTAGGGAAGAAGTCTTTGCATCTTATAACCTCTATAGCTGTGGGCATTCCTTCATGTGTGGCTGCACCATTCCAATCTCAATCACCATGATCACATTGTCCTCTCTTTTTCTTTTCCTTTTCCTTTGTTTGTTTCTTTCTTTTTACTTTTTTTTTTTTTTTCTTTTCGAGATAGAGTTTTTCTCTGTCACTCAGAGCTGGAGTGCAATAGTACAATCTCAGCTCACTGCAACCTCCACCTCCTGGGTTCAAGCAATTCTAGTGCCTCAGCCTCCTAAGCAGCTGGGGTTACAGGTACCCACCACCACACCTGGCTAATTTTTGCATTTTTAGTAGAGATGGTTTCATCATGTTGTCCAGGCTGGTCTCGAACTCCTGACCTCAAGTGATCTTCCTGCCTCAGCCTCCCAAATTGCTATTTGTTTCTTATAAGGATATTTGTTATAGGATTTAGGGCCCACCTGGGCAAACTGGGATGCTATCTTCATCTGAAGTTGCTTAATGTAATTAACTCTGCAAAGATACTTTTTCAGCATAAAGTAAGATTCATAGTTTTCAGAGATTAGGGCATGGACATATCTTTTTAGAGGCTACCATTCAGACAACTACAACGATCATTTACCCAACCCTGGTCAAGAGACCTCAGAGAAAGTCTACTCAATGACTTTTAGATAAGGCTTTCTCTTTTATTTCTCCTCTGTTTATGTGCATCTCTTCTATGCATGAGAAGAAACTAAGTTTTCTAACTTTCTGCACAGTTTAAGAGGGCAAGGGGCCTGGAATAGCAGCAGCCATCTTGTGTCCAAGTGGCGACAAGCACAAAGACTTGGTTGAGCTACTGAAACAAGCCTGAATTTCATTCCATCTGAGGCTATAAATATTCTGATAGTTTAAATTGTTGATCATTATGATTTTTGTCACTTGTAGTTCAAAGTATACTAACAACTATTAAAATGCGAAAATATAAATATCACATAAGGAAAAGGAGAACTTATGTAACTTATGTGATAATTAAAATATAACAGATTTAGAATTCAGGAAAATAAACAACTGTCTTAATGGTCAAGTTGGCTTAAGAGAGGGTAATTCGAGGGTTATTCCAAGAACACAGAAAGAGACTTATTTATCCTTAAGAATAGGAGTCAAGAGAACTAGCCTAGCTGAAGAGTAAGAAAAGGCGGAACCAACTGCTAGACCATCAATTCTGTGAAGTCAATTAGAACTACATAAAGCTTTGGGCATAACATATATGTGGAGGGTGGCACCTGAAGCAGGCATCAAAGATTCAAGGTCAGAGTCTCAGGAAAAGCTTTGGGCATCCTCTAGGGTGAAAGAAAGCATTCAGGTGAGTGAAAACTTGATAGTCTATCACAGTTTAGCTCTTGAACAGAAGCTCACATTCTAGATACTTCAGGAGACACAACAACGAATTAAATGGTATAACTATCCTACTCTCAGGATAGTGACCATTTCTTGAAGAGAAAATACATATATACAAATGGTAATAAAGTAAGAAAGTTCCTAAGAGCTGTGGATGTAATAATTTAGGTCTAGGTAAGAGAAAGAAGTGGAAATTCTGATATGGAAGGAGAAAACTATGCAAAGCTCTAAAAGCAAATTTGGCTTATCATCAGTTTGTCTAGTTAGAGGCTCTACTGTGAGTTATTACTCTGGTACCCTAGCCACTAAAATCACAAACTCCTTGAAGTTCTTTCTAGATCCAAAGTCTATGCTTCTGTTTTACTGCATTATGCTACATCCTTAAAATGGATACAGCAGGTATAGCTGCACTTGATGTGACTTCATTTTTGTTTCACAAAATATAAGCTAATATTGAATGTAACTAACCCACAAAAACCAGCAACAACAATAATCCTTCCTAAGACAACTTACTCCTTTATCAACCACTGACATTCACAAAGGTTTCCTAATGTGTTGTCTTTTTGCATCCTTCCAGAAATTAAGGGAATAGAATGCTTTAGGTATTTTAACATTAAAAAAGAAAGCATATAACATGGCCAGATTATAAATGTATACTGAATTATATCAAGCCTAAAGTGTCTACTTGTCCTGCTTCTAAACCCCACAGATCTCATGGGTAAACTTTGAGAACATACTGGTTTTGTAGTAAAGACATGTATTCATCAAGTGGAAAAGCTCAGATTTTTATATGTAGCCACATGTGAAAACTATTGTTAAGGTGGACAGATCCTGAAATGATATTGCATAACTGGAGCTGGATTTGACACAAATCTTATGTAATAAAATGCCAGTCTACTTCTGTTCATACTCCAGTCATCACTGGCTCCCTTAGCAGTAATCAAAGCAGTAATCAAAGCAGTAATGACCCAGACAAGTCCTTTTGTGCACAGCTTGACATGCAGCCAGGGGAAGTTTGTGAAAACTATGAAATAACTCTCCACTATGAATATCATGGAGTCATCCCCTCAATGTGATTAAGTAGATTTAATTTTGATTGCTGGCAGATTTCACAGCTCTCAACACCTGCAGCTCCCTGGTAGACTTAAGATAGGTGTTTTGCAAAATTCCTTTTTATTTTCCACATCAGTTGAACAGAACTTCGTTTCACTGGAGCCATGAAGTATCTTCTATTCTGCAACCAGTGGGTCTTTGACTTAAGCAGACAAATTAGTTCACTGGTCTGACAGCCAGGTTGTCTTTTTTTGTTTGTTTGTTTCTGCCCCACTGTTAAATCTCTGCCTCCCAAAGCTATCTATGTTTACTACTACACACAACTCAAAAACAAAACAAAAGAAACATTTTTTCTGCCCTATGTTGGAATCCTGACACATTCTTAGAGTCTCAGTCTTAGTGTCATAAAAATCCTTAAATTTAAAGGATGTCCCCGTGCCATATCTAGCAACCCTTATCACTACCCCTCCAATCAAAAACATATGCTTGTAGTTATTTTTTTACCTAAAGAATAGTTCATGACCAGTTTCAAGTTTCAAGTTTCAGGCAGCCTCTATTTTAGAAAGATATTATACTTACCAAGGCTATTGCCTTTCCTTAATAATTGCTGGCATTTACTAAGAATTTACTATGTGATATCCACAGCTCCTTTAATTTTTACAATTACCTTATTCAGCAAGGACCTCGATTATCCTTTTTTTTTCCAGCCAAAAAAGTCCTGCTTAGAGCACAGATCACTTAAGTAGCATTACACAGCTTGTAAATGATGGAGATGAGGTCAAATTTAAGGTGGCTTGTGTTCTTAACTTATATTTCCTCACACTATTGAGGTATTTACTAGAGCTACATTTAAATCAACTCTGCCAACCTGTGCTCTAATAGAGATTACTGCAGAGAAGTTCCTACCTAACCAAACCTTTATAAGAAGTAGAGAACATTTTCTGCCAGGAACTGTTGAGAAACAAATCTGTTAAGTCGACTTGGGAAAGGTAACTGGCTACAATTAAGCAGTTTAGGTTCTGTCAATGTCATAATTTTATGTGTTGCCAAAAGAATAGGACCAGAAGTACAACATGTAGGCAGTTTGAGTTGGGGTGAAGATAATTCCTTTAGTCTGCAAGAGTAGGCATAACTGCAGAGGAAAATGTGAGTTTGAAGCTCTGGGTGTGAGGCCAAAATTAGAGAAAGAAAGCAAAGACAAAGACCATGAAAGAGGCAACATGTGGATAATAGAACTGGACTGTGCAGAGGACACAGATTTCAGTGTTCTCATATGCAAACAATATAAGGATCTTAGATAATCCTTGGGCCTCAACAGGACAGCTGTTGAATAAAATCTAGATGGGGAGAACCCACACAGCTATCTTCATGACAGTAAAACATAGTCCAGCCCACTGGTTCTAATAAAATGGCTGTATCTTTTGAGTGCTACTGATACATTATGTTCTATGCTAAGCAAATTACATGTCATCTTATTTCATTCTCACAATTCTCTCACAAAAGACATAGTGTTATATATTTTATTCTTCACAAAGTTGAAGCTTAAAGAAATTAAGTTCCTTGACCATCTCTAATGCTCATATTTGGATTTTTATTCTGATTTAAAGGATGAGAAAAAATTTTACTCTTAAATGATATATGGTCTATCTTAATTCATATTTACTAATCATGTACAGCATTCACAAATAAATGAAGAGTTGAACTCTAACACGTTCCAATATGTTGGTCCACATACGTTGATAGTTTAAATGTACTAAGTTTGCCTGGATACCTTTTTTAAAAAAAAAAAAAGCTTCAAAAAAAAAATCTTGCCCTCCCAGGATATTCAAGAATATGACTTAGTATGCATTATTTAAACTTAGCTTGGAATGAGCAAAGATAGCTTGAGAGTAACCCATGTAAAAAAAAAAAATCTTAAGTAATCAATTGAGTCTGTGTTATAAATAAACTTGCAAAATGGACTAGTTAAATTTAGGCTTCCTAAATAAATGGAACAATAGTTTCTAAAAATTCTCCCCAAAATATGCTTTAAAAAAATCCCTAAAAGCTATTTTTGTTCCTTGTAACTTCTCAAAGCCTAGGCTTAGTCAAAAATTGAAACTTTAGTAAAGCCTACATTTTTGTTTGTTTTTGAGTCCTAGACATTGAACTAAGTCACAATGTCTGGTCCAAATATCACAGAATCACCCTACATGGCCCTTATGATTTCCATGATGCTCTATTCATTAAACACTCAGAATATTTCAGCAGTTCTCTAGTACTTCAGGAACAGATTCTATCTTACCTCAAGTTCAAAGATCTATTTCATTTGTTGAGACCTTCCTATAACATCAGCCATGCCCTCTGTTCCGTCATGAATATTCATTCCTCCAAGGTCTGGAGTGTTCTGGTACTTCTCAGGATGTCAGAAGAACCTCCTTGAATGAAGTTTTTTGAGCAGGGGCTGTAATTTCCCCATCTTCACTGCTTTTGCATGAATCTTAGCATCTAGGTACTGCTCACTGTTGAATTATCTTAAACGGTCTGTATGTGTCAGATTTGGATAAATACATTGTTTAAGCATGACATTTAGCACTGCTAATTGGCTTAAAGAAACAAAACTTATTCTACTGAAATCTTTTATGAGAAAATGTATCCCACAGTTTACCCAATTTATTACACGCCCTTTAGTTAGTAAAATGTTTATAGTTTTAAGTTGGGTATGATAGAATTTTCCAGGAATATGTCAGTGTTTCCATTATGCCCTTATTTTTCACCCCAAAGTAGCACAAGTTTATTACTATGTCCATAAAAATTAATATTCCACTGAAACTTGGCACCAAACCATTAAGTAAATGTTTACATATGCCTTCAAATATTAGTTGAGTTGTTTCTACTAAATGCTAGACCTGCCAGGCATAAAAATTGTTAATCTATAGCCTTTGTCCACTAATTCATTTGAGTTATTCTTTCAATAATTAAACTTAGCTAAGAAACAGCACCTGAAATGGACAGGAAGCCAGAAAAGGGCTGATGGAGAAGGAGTTTATTAATTATCCAGAAGCTTCCAACATGAGGTCATCCTGAAAAGTGAAAACCATCAAACAAGGCAAGTATAGCCAAGCAGGCGGGATGACTTGCACCAAAATATACATCCCTGTTCTCTGTCAACTGCCTGTCAGCTGTCAGGAAATGGCCTAAGGGCCAACCCACATGGGCCATCTGCGGGCCACATGCTCAGGAATGTACTGCAGATGGAGGGCTAATTGAGCTCCCAATATATTTCGCTGACCAAATGGTGGGGAAGCCAGGCCTTCATAAGAGTTTAAAACTTTATGTCCATTATAGGAAGGCTGAAAATTCTTTGGATAACTAAGGAGCCAGTGAGGATAGAGGAAAGGAAAGTGTGGTGAGCTCAAAGATACCGAAAGAGAAGAACCAATGAACTGAGCTAGTCTCTTCTTTTGTCAGCTCCTATCCCTGTTCTGCATAGAATGAATCATTGTTCTAAGTTGTCTACAAAGAGAAGAACCAATGAACTGAGCTAGTCTCTTCTTTTGTCAGCTCCTATCCCGGTTCTGCATAGAATGAATCATTGTTCTAAGTTGTCTCCCTTCCTCCCTCCTTCCATGCCGCTCTCTATACATTTATACTGAAGCGCCTATGAGAATTAGAAGACTTATTTGATTCAAGACTTGCCTTCACCACTCACTAGCTGTGTGATTTCCAGCAAGACAATTTATTACATAAATATTCATTCATTTATTTTTTCGAGACAAAGTCTCACGATGTCACCCAGGCTGGAGTGCAGCGGTGTGATCTTGGCTCACTGCAACCTCTGCCTTCCAGGTTCAAGCGATTCTCCTGCCTCAACCTTCTGAGTAGCCGGGACTACAGGCATGTGCCACCACACCTGGCTAATTTTTGTATTTTTAATAGAGATGGTGTTTTGCCATGTTGCCCAGGTTGGTCTTGAACTCTTGACCCCAGGTGATCTACCTACTTCAGCCTCCCAAAGTGCTGGGATTACAGGCGTGAGCTACCGCATCTGGCCCATTTCTTTAATTATAAAGTAAATATCTAGTGAGGAGTTCTAATAAATGCTTGATGGTGCAAAGCCCTGCTCCATTTACATGGCTTAGGGTCAGAAACCCATAAGCTGACTCATGTGAAACTGGTTAATAATAGTAATAAATAATGGTGGGCATTTATTATGTGCCAGGCAAGGTCAAGAATTTGGCATAAAATATCTTACCTATCTATATAACACACATCTAAAGTATTTTTTTTTGACTTTGAAGATTTAAAAAATCAGAGGCTCTGAAAGTTTTAGCATCTTTCCCAGGATGTTTAGTCTCCCTAAATTGACCTATAGATTTAATCATCAAAATTCCAGATAAATCATATTTATTTTACATATTTACAAACTGATTCTAAAATTGATATGGAAATGCAGAGGGCACAGATTAGACAAAGCTAATTTTGAAAAAAATTTTTTAAAAAAGCAAAAGATTGGGAGGATGTATATTACCTGATTTTAAAATTTATGATAAAGATCTGATAATCAAGACAGCTTGGTATTAGCATAAAGATAGAGATACAAATCAATGAAGCAGAAAGGGAGTGTAATAATAGACCCACACTTGTATGAGCATTATTTTTATTTAAAGGCAATAGAGTAATTCATTGGGAAAGAATAGGTTTGTTTAAAAAAATATAAAGTGACAATAACTTCATCCACATGGAACAAAACATACCTTGGCCCCTACCTCATACTATACAAAAATATTTCAACTTTCATTATACATCTAAACATAAACATTAAAACTCTAAAACTTCTCGGAGAGAATCTTTGTGACCTTGGAGTAGACAAAGAAGTTTTTTTTTTTTTTTTTAAATAAAACACAAAGCACACTAACTGTAATAGAAAAGATATATATGACATAATCTTATTCTAAATTAAAAACTTAACAATCTTCAGAACATATTAAAATAATGAAATGCAAGGTACAGGTAAAAAGAAATTTTTGCAATGCATACATCCAACAAAGAATTTGTACTAAAAATATAACCTTCCACTTCAGTAATAAGACAACACATTTTTTAAGGATTTAAATGAGGTTCTTGAACATTCTTGAACAACCAAAACTAATCCATAACATTAGAGACTAGACCAATGGTCACCTGGACCTGGAGGGTGATTACCCGAAAAGAAGAAACTTTGTATCCTGATGGAAGTTTATCATTTTGTAATTGTGTGTCGGTTATACAAGTGTACATGTTTCTTATAATTCCTCCAAATATCTACTTAAAGTTTTATTATATATAAATGAGATTTAAGTAAAGATGACTTTAAAAATTGACCAAAGTGGTCATCAGTTGATTTTGTGTCTGCTCTTGTGTGTTGATTGAAAAAAGAATTGCTCATAAAAGAGAGATGCCAAAAAATTGGGGAATGTACAATACCTGATTTTAAAATTTATGATAAAGATCTGGTGTACAGTTTGTTCTAGTATGGTGCTGTCACTAATGATAATATCATTCATGGGAATAAAATAGTCAGGAGAAAGAGCAGACTTTGAAAAAAATGAAAGTTTTAAAACATTTAGTATCACTTGTCTATGAAATATCTAAGTAAAGTAGGTCAGTAAATAGTTAAACATGTGGGTCAGTGTGTTAGCAGATAACTAGTAGACATATGTGTACAATATATGATATGGTTTGGCTCTGTGTCCCCACCCAAATCTCCTGTTGAGTTGTAATTTCCAGTATTGGGAAATAGACCTGGTGGGAGGTGATTGGATCATGGAAGCAGGTTTTCTCTATCCTGTTCTCATGATAGTGAATGAGTTTTCATGAGATCTGATGGTTTAAAAGAGTGTGGCACTTCCCCCTTTACTCTCTCTCTTGTTTTGCCACATGAAGATTGTGCTTGCTTTTCCTTCACCTTCTATCATGATCGTAAATTTCCTTAAGCCTTCCCAGACATGCCTTCTGTATAACCTATGGAACTGTGAGTCAACAAACCTCTTTTCTTCATAAATTATCCAGTTTCAGTATGTCTTTACAGTAGTGTGAGAATGGACTAATACAGAATATTGGTACTAAAGAAGTGGGGTCTTGCTATAAAGATACTTGAAAATGTGGAAGCAACTTCAGAACTGGTTAATGCACAGAAGTTAGAACAGTTTTGAAGGTTCAGAAGAAGAAGGAAGATGAGGAAAGATTTGGAACTTCCTAGAGATTTGTTAAATTGTTGTGACCAAAATACTGACAGTGATATGGGCAGTGAAGTCCAAGCTGAGGTGGTCTCAGATAGTGATGAGAAACTTATTGGGAACTAAAGTAAAGGTCACTCTTGATATGCTTTAGTAAAGAAACTGGCAGTGTTGTGCCCCTGCTCTAGACATCTGTGGAATTTTGGACTTGAGAAATTTGATTTAGGGTATCTGGTGGAAGATATTTCTAAGCATCAAAGTATTCAAGATGTGGCCTGGCTGCTTCTAAAAGCCTACACTTATTTGAATAAACAATGAAATGACCTGAAACTAGAACTTGTATTTAAAAAAGAAGTACAGCATAAAAGTTTGGAAAATTTGCAGCCTAACCATGTGGTGGAAAAGAAAAATCCATTTTTGGGGGAGAAATTGAAAGCTTCAGAAATTTGCATGAATAAAGAAAAGTCAAATGTTAATAGCCAAGACAATGGGAAAAATGCCTCTAGAACATTTTAGAGACCTTCACAGCAGCCCCTCCCATCACAGGCCTTGAGGTCTAGGAGAGAAAAATGGTTTTATGGGCCAGGCCAACACCCCTGCTGCTCTGTACAGCCTTAGAACATGGTGCCCTGAATCCCAGCTGCTCCAGCTCCAGCCATGTCTAATACGGGCCAAGGTACAGCTTGGGCCATTGCTTCAGAGGATGTAAGCCCCAATCCTCAGCATCTTCCATATGGTGTTGAGCCTGCAGGTGCATAGAAGGAAAGAGTTGGGTTTTAGGAACCTCCACCTAGATTTCAGAGGATGTATGGTAACACCTGGATGTCTAGGCAGAAGTCTGCTTCAGGAGAGGAACTCTCATGGAGAACCTCTACGAGGGCAGTGCAGAGGGGAAATTTGGGGTTGGAGCCCCCACACAGAGTCCCCACTGGGGCACTGCTTAGTGGATCTGTGAGAAGAGGGCCACTGTTCTCCAGACCCCAGAATGATAGCACCACCAACAGCTTGCACCATGCACCTGGAAAAGCTGCAGTCACTCAAGGTCAGCTCCAGGGGCTGTATCCAGCAAAGCCACAGGAGTGGAGATACCCAAGGCCTTGGGAGCTGCCCCTTGTATTATCATGTCCTGAGTGTTAGACATGACATCAAAGGAGATTATTTTGAAGCTTTAAGATTTAATGAGAGATCCAAGATGGCCAAATAGGAACAGCTCTGGAGTGCAGTTCCCAGTGATAAAGCAGAGAGTGAGAGATCACTGCATTTCCAAATGAGTTTTTACTGCCCAGAGACCAGGAGATTCCCAGGTGGAAAAGTGCCATGAGTCTCCAGCATGACTGTTTCAGCAGGCACAGCAGGTCTCTGCACAAAAACTCACACAAATCTGGGCGGCTGATTCAAGTGGTGCCTGGAATGGCTGGGAGACAGAGTCACCCATTCAACTGAACAAAATGGGACTGAAACAGGGAGCCAGGTGATCTGGCTTGGTGGGTCCCACCCCCACAAAGACCAGCAATCTGAAATGCTCTGGATTGAGAATTTCACAGCAAGCACAGCTGGACCTGGAACAGACCAGCTCTGAGAGGGGAAGGGCATCTGCCATTACTGAGGCAGTCCACCACTACTGAGGCAGTCTGCCATTACTGAGGCAGTCCAGCATTACTGAGGCAATCTGCCATTACCAAGGTAGTCTGCCATTACAGAGACAATCTGCCATCACTGAGGCAATTCTAACTATACCCCTATAAACAAAACAGCAAGGAAGTTCACACAGCAGCTGGGTATAGTCCACAGCAGCTCAGCAACACCTCTGCTGGCAGACTGTGACTAGGCTACCTCCTTACTGGGCAGAGCATCTCTGAAAAAAGGCAGCAGCATATCAGGTATTTATAAATAAAGCCCCACCTTCCCAGGACAGAGCACCTGGGAAAAAAAGGTGGTTATGAGTTCTGCTACAGCAGATTTAAACATACCTACCCAACAGCTCTGAATGGAACAATGAAGCTCACAGTTCTGCACTTGAGCTCCAGTAAGGGACAGACTATCTCCTCAAGCAGCTCCCTGACCCCTCCACTTCTCCTCCTCCAAGGGATCACAACTCCTCACCAGCAAAGGAACAAGGCTGAATGGAGAATGAGTCTGATGAATTGACAGAAACAGGCTTCAGAAAGTGGGTAATAATAAACTTCTCTGAGCTAAAAGAACATGTTCTAACCCAATGCAAAGAAACTAAAAACCTCGATAAAAGGTTTGATGAAATGCTAATGAGAATAAACAGCTTAGAGAAGAATATAAAAGAATTGATGGAGCTGAAAAACACAATACGAGAACTTCACGACACATACACAAATTTCAATAGCTGAATAGATCAAGCAGAAGAAAAGATATCAGAGATTGAAGATCAACTCAATGAAATAAAACAAGAAGGCAAGATTAGAGAAAAAGGAGTAACAAGAAATAAACAAAGCCTCCAAAAAATATGGGATTATGTGAAAAGACCTAATGTACATTTGATAGGTGTACCTGAGTGACGGAGAGAATTAATGCAAGCTGGAAAATACTCTTCAGGATATTATCCAGGGGAACTTCCCCAACCTAGCAAGGCAGGTCAATATTCAAGTCCAGGAAATACAGAGAACACCACAAAGATATTCCTCAAGAAGAGCAACCCCAAGACACATAATCTTCAGATTCACCAGGGTTGAAATGAAGGGAAAAATGCTATGGGCAGCCAGAAAGAAAGGTCTAGTCACCCACAAAAGGAAGCCCATCAGACTCACAGCAGATCTCTTGGCAGAAACCCTACAAGCCAGAAGAGAGTGGGGGCCAATATTCAACATCCTTAAAGAAAAGAACTTTCAACCTAGAATGTAATATTCAGCCAAACTAAGCTTCATAAGAGAAGGAGAAATAAAATCTTTAACAAACAAGCAATTGCTCAGAGATTTCATCACCACCAGGCCTGCTTTACAAGAGCTCCTGAAAGAAGCACCAAACATAGAAAGGAACAAGCAGTACCAGCCACCCCAAAAATGTACCAAATGGTAAGGAGCATCAACACAGTGAAGAAACTGCATCAACTCATTGGCAAAAGAACCAGCTAGCATCAAAATGGCAGGATCAAATTCACACATAACAATATTAACCTTAAATGTAAATGGGCTAAATGCCCCAATCAAAAGACACAGACTGGCAAACTGGATAAAACTCAAGACCCATCAATGTGCTGTATCCAGGAAACCCATCTCATGTGCAAGGATACACATAGGCTCAAAATAAAGGGATGGAGGAAGATTTACAAGCAAATGGAGAGCAAAATAAATCAGGAGTTGCAATCCTAGTCTCTGATAAAATGGACTTTAAACCAACAAAGATCACAAGAGAAGAAGAAGGTCATTATATAATGATAAAAGGATCAATGCAACAGGAAGAGCTAATGATCCCTAATATAAACACACCCAATACAAGAGCACCCAGATACATAAAGCAAGTTCTAAATGACCTACAATGAGAGTTAGACTCCCACACAATAATAGTGGGAGACTTTAACACTCCACTGTCAATGTTAGACAGATCAACAAGACAGAAAATTAACAAGGATATCCAGGACTTGAACTCAGATCTGAACCAAGCAAACCTAAAAGACATTTACAGAACTCTCCACCCTAAATCCACAGAATATACATTCTTCTCAGCACCATATCACACCTACTCTAAAATTGACCACATAATTGAAAGCAAATCACTCCTCAGCAAAGGCAAAAGAACAAAAATCATAACAAACCATCTCTCAGACCACAGTGCAATCAAATTAGAACTCAGGATTAAGAAACTAACTCAGAACCACACAGTTTCATGGAAACCGAATAACTGGCTCTTGAATGTTGACTGCAATGAAATGATGGCAGAAATAAAGATGATCTTCGAAACCAACGAGAACGAAGACACAATGTACCAGAATCTCTGGGACACATTTAAAGCAGTGTCTAGAGGAAAATTTATAGCAATAAATTTATAGCAATAAATTATGCCCACATAAAAAGCAAGGAAAGATCTATAATCGACACCCTATCATCAAAATTAAAAGAGCTAGAGGAGCAAGATCAAAAAGACTCAAAACATAGCAGAAGAAGACAAGAAATAACTAAGATCAGAGCAGAACTGAAGAGATAAGAGACAAAAGAACTTCATAAAATTAATAAATCCAGGAGCTGATTTTTTGAAAAGATCAGGAAAACAGGCATACTACTGGCCAGATTAATAAAAAGAAAAGAGAGAAGAATCAAATAGATACGGTAAAAAACAATAAAGGGGATATCACCATAGATTCCACAGAAATACAAACTACCATCAGAGATCACTACAAATAACTCTATGCATGTAAACCAGTAAACCTGGAGGAAATGGATAAATTCCTTGACACACCCTCCCAAGCCTAAACCAGGAAGAAGTTGAAACCCTGAATAGAGCAATAACAAGGGCTGAAGTTGAGGCAGCACTTAATAGCCTACCAACCAAAAAGAGCCCAGTTCCAGATGGGTTCACAGCTGAATTCTACCAGACATACAAAGAGGAGCTTGTATCACTCCTTCTGAAACTATTCCAGACAATCCAAAAAGAGGGACTCCTTCCCAAATCATTTTATGAGACCAACATCATCCTGATACCAAAACCCGGCAAAGACTCAACAAGAAAAGAAAACTTCAGGCCAATATCCTTGATGAACATAGATGCAAAAATCTTCAATAAAATACTGGCAAACCAATTGCAACAGCACATCAAAAAGCTTATCCACCATAATTAAGTAGGATGTGGAGAAACAGGAACACTTTTACATTGTTGGTGGGAATGTAAATTAGTTCAACCATTGTGGAAGACAGTGTCGTGATTCCTCAAGGACCTAGAAATAGAAACTCCATTTGATATATACCATTTGGATATATACCATTACTGGGTATATATCCAAAGAATTATAAATCGTTCTATTGTAAAGACACATGCACACGTATGTTCATTGTGGCACTGTTTACAATAGCAAAGACCTGGAACCAACCCAAATGCCCACCAATGATAGACTGAACAAGGAAAATGTGGCATGTATACACCATGGAATAGTATGCAGCCATAAAAACAATGAGTTTGTGTCCTTTGTAGGGACATGGGTGAATCTGGAAACCATCATTCTCATCAAACTGAAGCAAGAACAGAAAATCAAACACCCCATGTTCTCACTCATAGGTGGGTGTTGAACAATGAGAACACATGGACACAGGGACGGGAGCATCACACACTGGGGTCTTTTCGGGGGGACTAAGGGGGGGACAGTGGGGGGTAGGGAGGTTAGGGAGGGATAACATGGGGAGAAATGCCAGATATATGTGACAAGGGGATGGAGGCAGCAAACCACATTGCCATGTATGTACCTATGCAACAATCCTGCAGGTTCTGCACATGTATCTCAAAACCTAAAGTGCAATAAAATATATTTAAAAAAAAAAAGATATATGGATTTCCCTGCTGGGTTTCAGACTTGCATGAGGCCTGTAGTTCCTTAGTTTTGGCTGATTTCTGCAGTTTGGAATGACAGCATTTACATATTGCCTGTGGCCTCATTGTATCTTGGAAGTAATAAACTTGATTTGATTTTTACAGATTAATAGGCCAAGGGCCTTGCTCTGTCTCAGATGAGACTTTGGACTTGGGCTTTTGAGTTAATGCTAGCATGAGTAAGACTCTCAGAGACTGTTTGGAATGGAAGATCATGTGTTGAAATGTGAGAGGAATATGAGATTTCAGAGAGGCCAGGCATGGAATAATATATTTTGGCTCTGTGTCTCCACCCAGAACTCATGTTGAATTGTAATTCCCAATGTTGAGATGGTGCTTGGTGGGAGGTAATTGAATCAGGGGGGTGGATTTTCCCCATACTGTTCTCATGATAGTGAGTGAATTCTCATAAGATCTGATGGTTTAAATGTGTGTGGCACTTCCCTCTTTGCTCTCTCTCTCTCCTGCTATGCATTTGAAGATTGTGCCTGCTTCCCCTTCACCTTTCACCATGATTCTAAGTTTCCTGAGGCCTCCCCAGCCATGCCTCCTGTACAGCTGGCAGAACTGTCAGTCAATTAAACCTTTTTTCTTCATAAGTTACCCAGACTCAGGGATGTCTTTATAGCAATGTGAGAATGAACTAATACAGTATATTTGAGAGTCAGAGTGCAGATAGTAATTAAAGCTTAGAATAAATGAGATCATCTGTGGAAAATCTGTGGTGATTAGGACAGAACTACAAAGAACACAGGATTTAGGCAATGGGCAGGAAAAAGATGGCTGTTAAAGAGAGTAAGTTTTTGTATCTCAAGGGTGAGAATGAAACCAAGAGAGTAGAGTGTCACAGAAGTAAAAGTTGAGTAAAGTTTCATAGATATTAAAGGAAGTGCCAGATACTATTGTCTTTTTTAAAGAAAGAAAGAAAGAAAATGAAGAAGAGGAAGAAAAAGGAAGGAGAAAGAGAGAGAGAGAATGGGAGTATTGCTTTCTTTCCCAGGCTAGAATGCAGTTTAGTAATGGGTATTGAAAGCCTCTTTTATACCAATAATTATACTTGATGTAGACAGGAAGGAATAAGGGAAGAAAATAACAAACAAGCAGCCAACCAATATTTCATTTAAACCTAAGAAATGCTATGCAATTACTGAGGAGTGATTTACTTCCAATTATGTAGTCACTTTTGGAATAGGTGTGAGGTGGTAATGTATGTTTTGTGTATTTGAAGTGGAGAGTTCTGTAAATGTTTATTAAGTTTACTTGTTCTGGGTCTGAGTTCAAGTCCTGAATGTCCTTGTTAATTTTCTGTCTCGTTGATCTATAAAATCGTTAGCTCTTCTTGTTACATTGATCCTTTTGCCATTATATAATGTCCTTCTTTGCCTCTTTTGCTCTTTGTTGCTTTAAAGTCTACTTTATCAGAGGCGAGAATTGCATCTCCTCCTTTTTGTTTATTTGTTTATTTTTACTCTCTGATTGGTTGATAAATCTTCCTCCTTCTCTTTGTTTTGAGTCTTTGTGTATCGTTGCATGTGAGATGGGTCTGGATGCAGCATACCGATGGGTTTTGGCTTTTTATCCAATTAGAATATATATATAGGTTTAATACTGGCATTTGATGCTAGCTGGCTGTTTTGCCCATTAGTTAGTGTAAATTTTTCATTGTGTTAATGCTCTTTGCTTATTGATATATTTTTGGAAAGGCTGATATTGGTTGTTCCTTTATATGTATAGTGCTTCTTTCAGAAGCTCTTGTAAAGCAGGCCTGATGGTGGTGAAGTCTCTAAGTACTTGTTTGTTCGCAAAAGATTTAATTTTTCCTTCGATTATATAGCTTAGTTTGGCTGAATAGGAAATTCTGGGTTGAAAGTTCTTTTCTTTAAGGATGTTAAATATTGGTCCCCACTCTTTTCTGGCTTGTAGGGTTTCTGCTGAGAGATCTGCTGTAAGTCTGATAGGTTTCCCTTTATGGGTAACCTGACCTTTCTCTCTGGCTGCCCTTAGTATTTTCTCCTTCATTTCAACCCTAATAAATCTGGTGATTATGTGCCTTGGGGTTGGTCTTGAAGAATATCTTTGTGGTGTTCTCTGTATTACCTGGAGTTGAATATTACCCTGCCTTGCCAGGTTGGGAAAGTTTTCCTGAATGATATCCTGAAGAGTATTTTCCAACTTGGATTCATTCTCTTCGTCACATTCAGGTACACCTATCAAACGTAAATTAGGTCTTTTCACATAGTCCCATATTTCCTGGAGACTTTGCTCATTCCTTTTCATCCTTTTTTCTCCATTCTTGTCTTCTTGTTTCATTTCACTGAGCTGGTCCTTGACTTCTGATATCCTTTCTTCTGCTTGATCAATTCGACTGTTTAAACTTGTGCATGCTTCGCAAAGTTCTCGTGTTGTGTTTTTCAGCTCCATCAATTCACTTATATTCTTCTCTAAATTGTCCATTCTCATTAACATTTCATCAAACCTTTTTTCAAGGTTCTTAGTTTCTTTGCATTGGGTTAGAACAAGTTCTTTTAATTCACAGAAGTTTCTTATCACCCACGTTTTGAAACCTGCTTCTGTTATTGGAACACACCCATAATCTATTAAGCCTTGTTCCGTTACTGATGAAGAATTGCGATCCCCTGTAGAGGGAGAGGCATTCTGATTTTGAGTATTCTCTGCCTTTTTACGCTGGTTTCTTCCCTTCATTGTATATTTATCCATCTGTCGTCTTTGTAATTACCGACTTTCTAACTAGATCTCTGAGCTGACGTCCAACTTGTTGATTCCCAGCACCGAAATCTGAGCAATCCACTGCGCCGGCCAAAACAGCGGTGTTAAGATTGATGGTGCTTTTCTGCCCGGGAATCTCCGGACTCTGCACCAAGAACTGGCGCACTAAGGCGCCAGCAAAACCGCCACGCCGGCCACAAGAGTCGCCCTGGTGACCCGTGGGGCTCCTCTGCTGGGAATCTCCCAGTCCGTGAGCAACAAATATTCGTCTGAAAGTGTGGCGTCCTCTCGTTCTCTACACTTTCACTGAGAACTACGAGCCCGAGCTGCTAGTGATCAGCCATCTTGGATCTCTCTCCCACCAGATACTATTTTCACTAACATTTAATTAAACAAGTCAAGTCACTTGGCATCTCTGACTTCAGGGGGGCAGGGCAATATAATCTTACCTGGTGCATAGAAGAAAGAAAATAAAAATACGAGTGAGAGCCATGACATTTATCACACTTTGTAATAAATTGCTCCTCCTGTTTCCAGCCCTGCATCTCATTCCTGTCCTCCATTTCTATACCAATGTTTTTGCTGAATTCCCTGGCTCTCCATGGTTCTTTGTGATGAATTTGTTTATTTCTTCCCTATATTTTTTTTGTGCTAATATTCTAAGCTCTGCTCTGTTGCCACAGTAACCACAGCTTTTGTCCAACAGAATTTAATTGATTTGTTCATTTACTGATGACATTTCATGTCCTTATCTTTACCTAGAATGAAAAAAAATAAAGTTCACATGAATAAATTTTAGTATGATCTTCAGTGAGAGAGGCTATAAATATATGAGTCTAGTTTATTATCTTTCAGTAAACATTAAATAATACTTTTATCATTTAAAAATTTTTATGCTTAATTTCTTTCTGCACCCTGAGTAAGAAATCTTTGCCTACCTCCAAGGTGTGAAGATATTTCCCTTAAAATTTTATGGTTTTGACTTTTAAGTTTGGGTACATTATTCATGTAAAACTAAACTTTATATAGGGTCTGGGGTTACAATAACGTTTCAGTATTTTTCCATATGAGATTATAGACCATTTGTTGAAAGGCCCCTTCCTTTCCCATTGAAAATCTTTTCTCACTTTGTCAAAAGCCACTTGGATATTTCGGTGTAACCTATTTCTTTATTCTGTTCCATGATATATTTGTCTATTCTCAGGATGTTACAACATAGTTTTGATTACTCTAGCTTTATAGTGATACTTGAAGTCAAACAGTAAACATCTTCCAAACTTTTTCTGGTGGTAACGGGTTCTGTACAGAACTGATCCTCAGAAGCCAAGTTAATTGTAGAATCCCAGAATAGCAGAGACAAGGCCACACCACTTAACAATCAAGCAAAAGGTAAGCATAATTCCCAAAACGGGCAGCAAGGATACAAAATCAAAGTGCAAAAATCAGAAGCATTCCTACACACAAACAACAGGAAAACAGAGAGCCCAATCATGAATGAACTCCCATTCACAGTTGCTACAAAGAGAATAAAATACCTAGGAATACAACTAAAAGGGGAAGTGAAGGAGCTCTTCAAGGAGAACTACAAGCCACTGCTCAAGAAAGTCAGAGAGGACACAAACAAATGGAAAAAACATTCTATGCTCATGGATAAGAAGAATCAATACTGTGAAAATGCCCACACTGTCCAAAGTAATTTATAGATTCAATGCTATTCCCATCAAACTACCATTAATATTATTCACTGAATTAGAAAAAAGTATTTAAAAATTCATATGGAACAACAACAAAAAAGCTTGTATAGTTAAGGCAATCCTAAGCAAAAAGAGCAAAACTAAAGGCATCATGCTACCTGACTTCAAACCATACTACATGGCAACAGTAACCAAAACAGCATGGTACTGGTAAAAGCAAAAAAAAAAAAAAAAAAAAAAATCCAGACATATAGACCAATGGAACAGAATAGAGAACTCAGAAATAAGACTGCACATCTACAATCAACTGATCTTTGACAAACCTGACAAAAACAATGAATGGGGAAAGATTCCCTATTTAATAAATGGTGGTGGGAGAACTGGCTAGCTATATGCAGAAAATTGAAACTGGATGCATCCCTTACACTTTATACAAAAGTGAACTCAAGATGGATTGAAAACTTAAATGTAAATCTCCAAACTAAAAATCCTGGAAGAAAATCTAGGCAATACCATTCAGGACATAGACATAGGCAAAGATTTCACGATGAAAATGTCAAAAGCAATCACAACAAAAGCAAAAATTGACAAATGGGATCTAATTAAACTAAAGAGCTTCTGCACAGAAAAAAACCCTATCATCATGGAGAACAGACAACCTACAGAATGGGAGAAAATTTTTTCAATCTATCCATCTGACAAAGGCCTAATATCCAGAGTCTACATGGAACTTAAAAAATTTACAAAAAAAACACACACACAAAAAAAAACACTAAAAAGGGGACAAAGGAAATGAACAGACACTGCTTAAGAGAAGACATACATGTGACCAACAAACATATGAAGAGGAGTTTAACATCACTAATCATTAGAGAAATGCAAATAAAACCACAATGAGATACCATCTCATGCCAGTCAGAATGGCGATTATTAAAAAGTCAAGAAACAACAGTTGCTCATGAGGTTGTGGAGAGATAGGAATGCTCTTACAGTATTGGTGGGAATGTAAATTGGTTCAACCATTGTGGAAGACGGTGTGGTGACTCCTCAAAGACCTGGAACCAGAAATAACATTTGACCTGGCAATTCCACTTCTGGGTATATACCCAAAGGAATAGAAATCATTCTACTATAAAGATACATGCACATGTATGTTGCAGCACTATTCACAATAGCAAAGACATGGAATCAACCCAAATGTGCATCAGTGATAGACTGGATAAAGAAAATGTGGTACATATAACCATGGAATATTATTCATCCATAAAAAGGAATGAGATCATGTCCTTTGCAGGAATATGGATGGAGCTAGGGGCCATTATCCTCAGCAAACTAACATAGGAACAGAAAACCAAACACCACATATTCTCACTCATATGTGGGAGCTGAACAGAGACTGGCGTCTGTCAGTAGGGGGTTGGGAGAAGGAGAGCATCAGGAAAAACAGCTAATGGATGCTGGGCTTAATACTTAGGTGATTCGTTGATAGGTGCAGCAAAACCATCATGATGCACATTTCCCTATGTAACAAACTTGCATATCCTGAACATGTTCTCTGGAAATTAAAATAATTTAAAAAATGGGCACAAGAATCATAATGACCTTCAAAAGCTTCTGATTCATAAGGATCTTTGGATATGCCTTGCAGAGCATAGTCTTCCTAGAAGCAAAATAGATGAGCAGCCAACAAAGATCAACCACGCTAATAAAGCAATTTTCCATTGCCCAGTTCCAAACCTCAGGCCAGTTCTAATTCCCAGATCCCATCAGTTAAAAGAAAAGTAAGTTTTCCTTGATAAAGGACCCTGAAATACCATAACAAGAAATAATAGTGGCGATTCCTTCAGTTCTTCTTCAAACAGACTTAGGAACTTTACCTGGTATAATTAGGAAAGGGAAAACCCTAGATTCTCCATATCTTTTGGATACAAGGTCCAAGTTGATGTTAATACCCAGGAAATCAAAATGCCATCATAGCTCTCCTGTTAGAGTAGAGGTATATAGGGGTCAGGTAATAAATGGATTCCTGGTACTGACCTGTCTCACAATGGGTCCATTGCATCTAAGAGTTCACCCAGTATTAACTTCCCTAGTTTCTGAACATGTATTTAGAGTGGGCTTATATGCAATCAGCAGAAGCCTCAACTTAATTTCTTGACCTATGGAATAAAAGCAATTATAATAATAATGTTTTCATAGTAACCTAGAGCCATATGGAGCTGGCTAGTCAGAATTGGTCTTATTGAACCCAGAACAGAATCTTCCAGGTGGGCTTCCTGATATACAAGAGGTGTTCAAAAAGTTCACAGAAAAATTGTTATGAAGAAATTATGCAGATAATTGAATTATTTTGCTCTAGAATAAACTCATACTAATTTGTTATAACTTATATGAACAGTATGTAATTTGAGGGTAAGAAAAAGTTTGAAAAGATTCACTATCAGAGCAAAATGTGTTCTGTTAAAATTGAAGCAAGAACAAATAGCAAATTTATGGTGAAGCTTGGGTAGAAGAATGGTGAAATCATTGTTGTTTTACAAAAATTTAATGAGAACAATGTCCTAAATAAATCAGCAATTTTCAAATGGGTAAATCATTTTAAGAAAGGACAAGTTGATTCTGAAAATGAAGCCCATAGTGGCAGATCATTCACATTAATCTGTGAGGAAAAACTCATCTAGTCCATGCCCTAAATAAAGAGGACCAACAATTAACAGTAGAAGTAATGACCAACATCACTGATGTCTCAACAGGTTCAGCTTATACAATTCTAACTAAAATATTAAATTCTAACAAACTTTCCCCTCAGTGGGTGCCAAAACCAGATGAGCTGCAGACAAGAGTGGAACTTTCAAAGGAAATTTTAGACAAGTGGACTCAAATCCTGAAGCATTTTTTGAAAGAATTGTCATGAAATAAAACATGACTTTACTTGTATGATCACGAAGACCAAGCACATTCAAACCAATGGTTACTAAGAAGTGGGCATGGTCAGTCAAAGCAAAGCAGACTAGTCAAGAGCAAAGGTAATGACAACAGCTTTTTGGGGATTCTTAAGTCGTTTTGCTTATTGATTTAGTGGAGGGCTAAAGAATGATAACATCTGTTTCTTATGAGAGTATTTTGAAAAAGTTAGACAAAACTTTAGCAGAAAAATACCCAGGAAAGCTTCACCAGAGTTATTCTCCACCACAATTGCGCTCCTGCTCATTCCTTTTATTAAACAAGGGCAATTTTGCAAGAGTTTTGATGGAAAATTATTAGACAACTACCTTACAGTCATGATTCGGTTTCTGACTTCTTTTCATTTCCTAATCTTAAAAAAATCTGTAAAAGGCATTTATTTTTCTTCAGTTAATAATTAAAAATGACTGCTGGGTGTGGTGGCTCACGCCTGTAATCCCAGTACTTTGGGAGGCCCAGCAAGAGGATCATTTGAAGTCAGACCAGCCTGGCCAACATGGTAAAAACCTGGCTCTACTAAAAATACAAAAATTAGCTGGGCATGATGGCACACATCTGTAATCCCAGCTACTTGGGAGGCTGAGTCAGGAGAATCGCTTGAACCCAGGAGGCAGAGGTTGCGGTGAGCCAAGATTACGCCACTGTGCTCCAGCCTGGATGAAAGAGCAAGACTCTGTCTCAAAATAATAATAATAATAATAATAATAATAATAAATGACTGCATTGAGGTGGTTAAATTTCCACGACCTTCAGGAATAAACTAAATGGCCGGTATTATTGCTTACCAAGGTGTCCTGAATTTGATGGAGCTTATGGTAAGAAATAATGTTTATATTTTTATTTTTATCTTTTAATTCAAATTTTCCACAAACTTTTCAAAATCACTTCATAGGTGTCTATTGTAAAATATAGTAATTTGACCCCAATACATTATTTAATCCTTAATTTCTTTCAATTATTTTGAGTAAAAATCTATTTGTCCACGAATATCAAGAAATAGCGTATCACATGGTTGTTTGGAAGTCTAACTAGAAATTACTTATCAAGGACTGTAAAGGGTCTGAGATTTCACCCTACTTTTAAGCTAACAATTAGCCTCTCATAGTTTCATGAATGCTGGCAGAAGACATGATATTTTAGGTGAAAAATTGCATTATTCTTGTCAACCACCTTGGAGGTTGATTTAGATTGTCCAAAGAAGATTTCTATCATTGGAAGCTTGTGTGCTCACTGGAAGCTTAGAACTACTAAAAGTGGTTCTAGTAGATCCTCGGAAACATGGGCCTGCAATCTCTATGTGGATAAAAGTAGAGAAGAGATCTGAAGAAACTGTGAAAGCGATGCTGCTTTTAAATCTCATTTTACCTTCAGAGTTGAGAGTTGATAGTGGAGTGCTCTACCCAGATGGAAAAATAGGTGAAAAAACACATCATGACCAGAATGCTTCTTTGGTGTGCAAAACAACTAGTTTGGGGGAAGATGTTGTGATGTAAGGAGTTTCCAGGACTTGGCTGAGCTGAAAGGAGATTATTATTTTAGAAATCTTGAAGGACAGGAAGGAAAAGTAAGAGAATGGGCCCTAGTAGTCAGGGAGTTAACAACATAATTGAGCACTGTGTTTGAAAGATGAGATAATGCTTTCAGTGAATAAGAAACTGAAGTTTCTGATCCAGAAGAATCAGAAGCATGATTCTTGATGGAGCTGGTCAAGTCAAGCAGTTAAAGTAGGTAGGATAGTGGCCAAAAGAATAATGCCAGGATGGGAAAGCAAGGTTTGCTTGGAAGGGGTGGTTTTATGGAGGAGAAGGTAGGAAGGGATATTTTAAAAGCTCTACCTTAATTCATAGGTGGTTGATTCTGTTTTTAAACTGTTTAGGTCATAACCTATGCTTCAGCCATAATAATTGGATTTTTGCTTGATTCTCAAGATTGTATCTTTACCATACATCTTCTTTTGATAATTGCGGCACTGACTTGTTTTGAGATCCTTTATTATCATCCTTGGTAAGCTAGTGAGTTTCTCAGCCTCTTTAGAACCTTGGCCTGACCTTTTGCAAGGGGCCAAAATTCTATCCTTGAGTTTCAATCTCAGGGCCTGAATATGAAAGGAATAATAATAAATGAAAAAAGAAGCTTGAGAGAAAATTATTTTCCTGCTAAGGGAAATATTTTTCTGCTGCCAGAAACTTTGCATATTATTTAACTTTAAAATTTCTATTGTGACTCTTCACCATCAATCTTTCTTTCTGGACCACTGGGCATATTTTAGGTCTTGATGCCTTGCTAACACTTTACAAATGTCACCATATACCCTGGATACTATATGTTATGGGTTAAATTGTGAAGTCCATAAGTTATATGTTGAAGTCCTAACTGCCAGTGCCTTAGAACCTGACCTTACTTGGAAATAGGGTCATTGTAAATATAATTAGTTAGAATGAGGTCATACTGGAATAAGGTGGGTTCCTAATTCAATATAACTGATATTCTTATTAAAAAAAAAAAGGGACACTTGGACAGAGAGGCAAACATAAATGGAGACATGTGATGAGTGGAGTTATACTTTCACAAGTCAAGCAACCACCAGAAGCTAGGAGAGAGAAATCATTCCCCAGTGTCTTCAGAGGGATCTTGGCCTTGCTGAGAACTTGATCTCAGACTTCTACTTTCCAGAACTGTGAGTTGATAAATTTCTGTTATTTAAACCAATCGGCTTGTGGCACTTTGTTATGGCAGCCCTAGCAAACTAATACACTCTCTTCCAAGTGCCTGCCTGGAATTCTTCCTTGTATAATTACACATTTGTACTTTTCTCTAGAATAGTGTTATGTAACAAATTTTTTGGTCATGATTAAATGTTCTATGTCTTCTTTCCAACTATTAGTCATTAGCCAAACATCACTATTGACCACTTGAAATATGGCTACTGCACCTGAAGAACTAAACTTTTTGTTTTATTCAATTTTAATTGTTTAAATTTACATTAAATGGCTACACATGGCTAGCAGTTACCATATAGGATACTACAGTTCTAGAACTTGCCCTAGCCTACTAGGAGTGTCTATTTCTAAGTCCTGGTCCTACCCAGTTTGCATTTAGCCTTCTGTGATTAGCAATATTTTAAGATCAAATTAGCCAAGAATCCCAAAATGTATCATTTAGGCTGCTAAATCCTATTGGTAAGCCTTTACTCAATGGCTTGATTTCAACCAAACTGAAGGAAACAGCTAGCTTTTGGAGGATGTTGGATTCTAGTCCATACCCTATTTTCTTTCATTAGTCACTTTGATTCTGGAGAGCCTGCTATCAGATTTTCCAGTTCTGCTAGTGGTTTTAATATAAATCATGACTATGGATTAAGAACTAGACAGTAATTACTGATGAATTTCAGCTTGGTCATGTGACCAGCCATAGAGGAGATTACTCATTACTTCAGTGACCTTAGTTAACATTGAACTGGTGCCCAGAATATACAAGGCTCTAACTCATATTTTCAATTATGTCTGACTTTCCTGACTCAATCAAGCAGTATAAAGACTTGTAGTCTTCTTTTATACTCTTATTTTTCTGATTCTTGTCACTAGAAAGTGAAGTTGTTTTTTTCCCCATGGCTCTTTTTTTTTTTTGGACTAAAGCTTTCCCTAACATTTTTACTGGCTGGGATATTTATTCCTATTAATTTAAAAGTTTGCTCAATTAAGTTTTCTATTATAATGCCAAATATGCACACATCTTTTTAATGAGACTGGAATTTGTGCCACTGCATTAGAGGATCTGTCAAAAAGTCTTAGGAAATTATTTCTTGACCCTTTACTCTGCTTTTTGACTTTTACATTGTTTTATGTTAATAATCTTATTTTTTTCCATGTTACATAATTTTGAAAATTTTGTTTTTCATTTGAAACATCATGGGGGCATTTAATTTCTTTGTGAGGAAATTGTTTAATTAATATTTTATTTTAAAAGAATGGCATTAAAAACAAATTGAAATGGATGGGCTGCATGAATGTACTTTTTATCAGCTTAGAATAACATAACTAAAATAAAAAATAATGATAACACCAAATGCTGGTGAGGATGCAGAGAACTGGATCACTTATACATTACTGGTGGGAATGGAAGATAGTGTGGTTACTATGGAAAATAGTTTGGCAGTTCATTTCAAGACTAAAAATAAACTCACCCTGGGGTCCATCAGTTGCACTCTTGTGCATTTATCAAGACAAAATGTTAGACTTATTGTCACACAGGAATTTATACACAATGCTTATAGTAACTTCATAATAGACCCAAACTAGAAACCACTGTTAAGTAAACTATGGTATATTAGTCCCATGGAATACAACTCAGCAATAAAAAGGAAAAAACTATTGATTGATATGTGCAACAACATGGAAGAATCTCCAGAAATTACACTGATTGAAAGAAGCCAATGTTAAAAGAATATATACTGCACAATTCTATTTATGTTGTATTTATGAAATAACACAAAGATAAAGAACAAATGGCTCTTAGTGATTGCAAGCCTTAGTGGTTACAGAGCGAGGAGCAGGAGGTGGGGAGGGAATGCACACAATGGGGGATGGGGAGCCACATAGTGAGAGGAAGGAGATGGGTGTGGCTATAAAGGGTTCTAGGAGTGTGTTATGTGGTAATGGCACAATTTAGTATGTTGATGGTTGTGGTGGCTACACAGGCTATGCTTGCAATACAACTGCATAGCAGTTGGGTGACTGGATAAAGGATAATATTATTAACCAGTGTCAGAAATATAGAAAAAAGGGCATTTTGGAATCTGAGATGGCTAATTACAAGTTCCATCTTGGATGTGTGAGTTACTATCCCTGGAGGACAAGCATACGGAGTTGGATGATTGGCAGTAGATACATAGATCTGAAATGCAAAAAGAGAGCAAGACTCAAAATATAAATTTGAAAATTATTAACATATTTATGTATATTACATAGAATATGTCTGTGTGTCCAAGAAGAGACTACTGTCCTCAATACTGTGGCATGTATACACTGAGAGTAATTAAAATATGGGTAGTATTAAAATTATAATCTTGCTACAACTATGGAAGATATACATATACACATATGTACATTCTGTTTTCATTTAGGGCTTTTCAATTTACCCTGGACTTGAGACTAGCAGTTTTTTGTGATCAAAATGCCAATAAAATTCTGAAATTTCTTTGGCCAGTATGGCCAAAATAATCAACATATTCAGTGCAATCGTTATCAAAATATGAATGACATTCCTCGAAGAAACAGAAAAAATAATCCTAAAATTTATAGGGAACCAGAAAAGACCCAGAGTAGCCAAAACAATCCTGAGCAAAAAGAACAAAGTTTGTTGCATCATATTATCAGACTTCAAATTATACTACAAAGCTTAATAAACAGAACAGCATGATACTGGCATAAAAACAGACATAAACCAATGGAACAGAATAAAGAACTTTTAATGCATTTTTTAAGCATTCTACTCTTTCTTTCATAGCACTTATCACAGTCTTAAATTGTTTAATCACTTGTAAAATTATCTGTATTTTTTTCCTGTAATTCTTAGTAGTCTATAACATTCATGATTTAAGAGTCAAATCTGCTTGACTGTTCCCTGAACAGTAAACTAGCATAATCCGTGGTGGTGCAGATAGATAGATAGGTGGATAGATAGTTAAGCATTATTTATATCTGAATAAATAAGTGAACAAGTTTGTAGAGTTTCTTGTGTATTGGCCTAAAAGTCAAGACCACTGGTATATAGTCCTTATTGTGAAACCAACAGGCCATTTGAACTAGAGCAAATATTCCCTTTTTTGGTGTTCTTATATGCAGAAAGAGAAAGTGGGAATCTGTGTTTTCTGTTTCTTTTTATCTCCAAATGGCCAAACTGTATCCAGCAATCATGGTTGGAGCCTCAAAATATATTGAATAGGTCTGTAATGAAGGGGGCATGTGTTTATCAGTATCATTGTGTTACTGGTGTATGTTGTTTCTATTGTACATTTAGAAGCAAATTTAGGATTATATCTTCTGTCTCTGTGTCTCTCTTCTGCAAGATGATTTAATAAGATCAAACTCATACCCATTCATCATAAACAAACTGGATTTGTATGTGTGTGTGTTTATCTGTCATCTAGGCCCCCATCTTGAAGGGCACCTTTGCCCAATAGGATAAATTTTACTAGATATGAAGAAGACACCCTTCCCACAGAAAGGAAGGGGCATTAGCAATAAATGGTGGGCCTCTGGCTTTCCAACTGAACCACTTAGGCTCAACTGCAAGAGTTCGAGGTAAATGTATGCTATTTTTCCGCTCTTTCTTCAACTCAGGACCTGAGTAAGGGCGCAGGTTAACCAGCAAAATACAGGATAAAGAGCATGTATTTTGAAGATAGGTAGAACAAATTCAGATCTTGGTATTCCTATTTTCTGCTGTGAGCTTTAATGCCCTTATCCACATATTGAGGACAATGCTATATACTCACTGGGATGTTGTAAGATTAAACAGGATGATGTCCTATATACAGTTCCTGTATAATTGTTTACTAAAGTGTTGCTATTACTGTTATTATGTATGGACTCCAAGATGTAACTTTCTAAAGAAAATCATGTTTTGATGACATGTTTGTAGTAAGGAGAAACAAAGAGTGTTTTACCAACTGTAGGATCATTACTTCTTTGTTCTATGTTCTTTATTCTATCCTTGACAGGTGTTATGCCATCTCTTTCTCTCAAGTTGCTGCTCAATAAGTAATGTGCATGCAGCCACACTTACTAGTACTAGTAAATACTAGTAGTTTACTAGTACTTATGGGACTAGTAAAGGAGTAAAGTCAGGAATTAACCTAGACTTCTTGAGTTATAGTTCCATGCCCTTTCTACTTTGACATAGACTTTTTTCCTGCTAACTAAAGGGAATAATTGTAGCCATTCACAATTTCAAATACAATGCTTCATAGTATGTACAGAATAAATATTTGCAACACAGAAGATGATAGAGGTATTATCTAAGGAAGGAAAAAAAAGATGAGTAACTTTTGGGAGACTGATAACAAGTTCAGTGTTGGAAATCATTATGAGATTCCCTGAGCAATATACATGAAGATAGCTATAGTTTGTTTGCAATATGAAATTGAAAGTCAGGTCAGAAAACGGGACTTTATATTCAAATTAGGTTGTCACTGAAGCTGCATTGGTTGTTGAGACAATGAAGAGAGATACCTGCAATATGTAGATTCTGAATTAGTTTGCTTGTGGACACACATACATATTACTGTAGGTACACAGAAATTAGAGAGGAACATAGGTGGTACATAACTATCAGGCTTGTTTTGCATAGTAAATGAGTTTTCTAAAAAAATTAAATTTGCTATGTGCTAAGAAGCAATATATATAATAGTTCTCAGTTTCAACTCTGAAGCCAATCTACTGGATGAGCATTCTGTCACTTACCAGCTAGATTAAGTTACTTGGGCTTGATGTACTTCAGTTTCCTTATCCATTAAATGGGACTAGTAATAGATCTACCTGACAGATGGCAGGGAGGATTTAATTCAATATTTTATCTTTATGAATTCTTTAAACAATGTCTGACACATCATTGATCTCAGTAAATATTAACTGTGATTGTAAGGGAATGTAATAAAATCCTGTGAGTGAATCACAGAGAGAAAATTTATTTCATTCTGGAAAGGTCTAGAAAGGCTTTTCTTGTTCTGGACTCCTTTTTTTTTGGCCATTTTATCTGCCTGCCACACTCACACTTGTACCTCAAAATTCACCCAGATGGCATCCTTTTCTGTAAGACTTCCTGATGTCCCTTCCTCCCTTCTGTATCATAATGAATTACTCTATTCCCCATGCTGCCTCTGGATTCTGTATCTCACCACCATCTGTTGAATGGATCTTATCTGCTTGCATGCTTGTTTCCTCTATTAGACTGAAGTAGACTTTCTAGAGCTTAAGGTCAATGGCTTATCAACTTTGGATCTTTACCCCAGTGTTTGGTGTGGAGTACCTGATTATTTCTGCACATTGAACTGTTAAAATTACATTTATACTAAACCTTAAAAATCCAAAGCCCAAAATTCTCTGAGCTAAAGGAACATGTTCTAACCCAATGCAAAGAAACTAAGAATCTTGAAAAAAGATTAGACGAAATGCTAACTAGAATAACTAGCCTAGAGAAGAACATAAATTACTAGATGGAGCTGAAAAACACAGCATGAGAACTTTGTGAAGCATACATAAGTTTCAGTAGCCGAATCAATCAAGCAGAAGAAGGTATATCAGAGACTGAAGATCAACTCAATGAAATGAGAAGGCAAGGTTAGAGAAAAAAGTGAAAAAAAATGAACAAAGTCTCCAAGAAATATGGGATTATGTGAAAAGACCTAATCTACATTTGATCGGTGTACCTGAATGTGATGGGGAAAATGAATCCAAGCTGGAAAACACTCTTCAGGATATTATCCAAGAGAACTTCCTCAACCTAGCAAGGCAGGCCAGTATTCAAATCCAGGAAATACAGAGAACACCACAAAGCTATTCCTCAAGAAGAACAATCCCAAGGCACATAATCGTCAGATTCACCAGGGTTGAATTGAAGGAAAAAATACTCAGGGCAGCCAGAAAGAAGGGTTACCCAAAAAGGGAAGCCCATCAGACTCACAGCAGATCTCTTGGCAGAATCCTTACAAGCCAGAAGAGAATGGGGGCCAATATTCAACATCCTTAAAGAAAAGAACTTTCAACCCAGAATTTCATATCCAGCCAAACTAAGCTTCATACTTGAAGAAGAAATAAAATACTTTACAAATAAGCAAATGCTGAGAGATTTTGTCACCACCAGGCCTGCCTTGCAAGATCTCCTAAAACAAGTACTAAACATGGAAAGGAACAACCACTACCAGCGACTCCAAAAACATAACAAATGGTAAAGAGCATCGACACAGTGAAGAAACTGCATCAACTAATGGGCAAAACAACCAGCTAGCATCAAAATGGCAGGATCAAATTCACATAAAACAATATTAACCTTAAATGTAAATGGGCTAAATGCCTCAATCAAAAGACACAGACTGGCAAATTGGATAAAAAGTCAAAACCCATTGGTGTGCTGTATTCAGGAGACCCATCTCATGTGCAAGGACACACATAGACTCAAAATAAAGGGATGGAGGAAGATTTACCAAGCAAATGGAGAGCAAAAAAAGCAGGACTTGCAATCCTAGTATCTGATAAAATGGACTTTAAACCAACAAAGATCAAAAGAGACAAAGAAGGGCATTACATAATGGTAAAAGAATCAACACAACAAGAAGATCTAACTATCCTAAATATATACACACCCAATATGGGAGTGCCCAGATACATACATACCCAATATGGGAGTGCCCAGATACATAAAGCAAGTTCTTAATGACCTACAAAGAGACTTAGATTCCCACACAATAATAGTGGGAGACTTTAACACCCCACTGTCAATATTAGACATATCAATGAGACAGAAAATTAACAAGAATATCCAGGACTTGAATTCATATCTGGACCAAGCAGACCTAATAGACATCTACAGGACACTCCACCCCAAATCAACAGAATATACATTCTTCTCAGCACCACATTGCACTTACTCTAAAATTGACCACATAATTGGAAGTAAATCACGCCTCAGCAAATGCAGAAGAACAGAAATCATAACAACCAGTCTCTCAGATCACAGTGCAATCAAATTAGAACTCAGGATTAAGAAACTCACTCAAAACTACACAACCACATGGAAACTGAACAACATGCTCCTGAATGGCTACTGGATAAACAATGAAATGAAGGCAGAAATAAAGACATTCTTCAAAACCATTAAGAACGAAGACACAATGTACCAGAATCTCTGGGACAGATTTAAAGCAGTGTCCAGACGGAAATTTATAGCACTAAATGCCCATATGAGAAGTGAGGAAAGATCTAAAATTGGCACCCTATCATCAAAATTGAAAGAGCTAGAGGAGTAAGACCAAACAAATTCAAAAGCTAGCAGAAGACAAGAAATAACTAAGATCAGAGCAGAACTGAAGGAGATAGAGACACAAAAATCCCTTCAAAAAAATCAATAAATCCAGGAACTAGTTTTTTGAAAAGATCAACAAAATAGACAGACCACTAGCCAGACTAATAAAAAAGAAAACAGAGAAGAATCAAATAGATGCAATAAAAAATGATAAAGGGAATATCACCACCAATTCCACAGAAATTCAAACTACCATCAGAAATTACTATGAACAACTGTATGCACATAAACGAGTAAATCTAGAAGAAATAGATAAATTCCTGGTCACTTACACCCTCCCAAGACTAAACCAGGAAGAAGTTGAATTCCTGAATAGACCAATAACAAGGGCTGAAGTTGAGGCAGCAATTATTAGCCTACCAACCAAAAAAAGTCCAGGTCCAGATGGGTTCACAGCTGAATTCTACCAGATGTACAAACAGGAGCTGGTACCATTCCTTCTGAAATTATTCCAAATAATACAAAATGAGGGAATCCTCCCTAACTCTATTATGAGACCAACATCATCCTGACACCAAAACCTGGCAGAGACACAACTAAAAAAGAACCGGCAAATATCCATGTTGAACAGCAAGGCAAAAATCTTCAATAAAATACTGGCAACACAAATGCAACAGCACATCAAAAAGCTTATCCATCATGATCAAGTAGGCTTCATCCCGGGGATGCAAGGCTGGTTCAACATAGGCAAATCTATAAATGTAATCCATCAAATAAACAGAACCAAAGACAAAAACTACATGATTATCTCAATAGATGCAGATAAGGCCTTTGACAAAATTCAACAGCCCTTTATGCTAAAAACTCTCAATAAACTGGTACCAATGAAATGTATCTCAAAATAATAAAACTATTTATGACAAACCCACAGCCAACATCATACTGAATGGGCAAAAACTGGAAGCATTCCCTTCGAAAACTGGCACTAGACAAGGATGCTCTCTCTCACCACTCCTATTCAATATAGTATTGGAAGTTCCAGCCAGAGCATTAAGGCAGGAAAAAGAAATAAAGCATATTCAATTAGGAAAAGAGGAAGTCAAATTGTCTCTAATTGCAGGCGACATGATTGTATATTTCAAAGACCCCATTGTTTCAGCCCCAAATCTCCTGAAGATGATGAGCAACTTCAGCAGTCTCAGGATACAAAATAATTGTGAAAAAACCACAAGCATTCCTATACACCAATAACAGACAAACAGAGAGCCAAATCATGAGTGAACTCCCATTCACAATTGCTACAAAGAGAACAAAATACCTAGGAATACAACTAACAAATGTCGTGAAGGACTTCTTCAAGGAGAACTACAAACCAATGATCAAGGAAATAAGGGAGGACAGAAACAGATAGAAAAACATTCCATGCTCATGGTTAGGAAGAATCAATATTGTAAAAATGGTCATACTGCCCAAAATGATTTATAGATTTAATGCTATCCCCATCAAGCTACCATAGATCTTCTTCACAGAACTGGAAAAATCCACCTTAAACTTCATATGGAACCAAAAAAGAGTTCTCATAGCCAAAACAATCCTAAGCAAAAAGAACAAAGCTGGAGGCATCACGCTACCTGACTTCAAACTATACTACAAGTCTACAGTAATCAAAACAACAATGTTACTGATACCAAAATGGAGATATAGACCAATGGAACAGAACAGAGGCCTCAGAGGCAATGCCACACATCTACAACCACCTGATCTTTGACAAACTGGACAAAAACAAGCAATGGGGAAAGGATTTTCTGTTTAATAAATGGTGTTGGGAAAACTGGCTAGCCATGTGCAGAAAGCAGAAACTGGACCCCTTCCTGATACCTTACACTAAAATTAACTCCAGATGGATTAAGGACTTAAACATAAGACCCAACACCATAAAAGCACTAGAAGAAAACCTAAGCAAACCCTTCAGGACATTGGCATAGGTGAGGACTTCACTACTAAAACACCAAAAGCAATGACAACTAAAGCCAAAATAGACAATGGAATCTAATTAAACTTAAGAGCTTCTGCACAGCAAAAGAAACAATCATTAGAGTGAACTGGCAACCAACAGAATGAAAAAATTTTTGCAAGCTACCCATCTGACAAAGAGCTAACAGCCAGAATCTACAAATAACTAAAACAAATATATAAGAAAAAACAAACAACCCCATCAAAAAGTGGGCAAAGGATATGAACAGACACTTTTCAAAAGAAGACATTTACATAGCCAACAAACACATGAAAAAATGCTCATCATCACTGGTCATTAGAGCAATGCAAATCAAAACCACATTGAGATACCATCTCATGCCAGTTAGAATGGCGATCATTAAAAAATCTGGAGACAAAAAAAATAATCTGGAGACAACAGATGCTGGAGAGGATGTGGAGAAATAGGAACACTTTTACACTGTTGGTGGAAGTATAAATTAGTTCAAACATTGTGGAAGACAGTGTGGCAATTCCTCAAGGACCTAGAAATAGAAATTCAATTTGACCCAGCAATCCCATTACTGGGTATATATCCAAAGGATTATAAATCATTCTATTATAAAGACACATGCACACGTATGTTCATTGTGGCACTATTTACAACAGCAAAGACCTGGAACCAACCCAAATGCCCATTGATGATAGACTGGATAAGGAAAATGTGGCACATATACGCCATGGAATACTATGCAGCCATAAAAAACGGTGAGTTTGTGTCCTTTGTAGGGACAGGGATGAATCTGAAAACCATCACTCTCAGCAAACTGACACAAGAACAGAAAATCAAACACTGCGTGTTCTTGCTCATAGGCGGATGTTGAACAATGAGAACACATGGACACAGGGAGAGGAGCATCACAAACTGGAGTCTGTTGCAGGGGACTAGGGGAGGGACAGCGCGGGGTAGGGAGGTTGGGAAGGGATAACATGGGGAGAAATGCCAGATATATGTGATGAGGGGATGGAGGCAGCAAACCACATTGCCATGTATGTACCTATGCAACAATCCTGCATGATCTGCACATGTACCCCAGAACTTAAAGTACAATAAAAAATATATATTAAAAAAGAAAAAAATAAAGAATGGTGATCATTAAAAAATGTGGAGAGAACAGATGCTGGAGAGGATGTGGAGACATAGAAACACTTTTATACTATTGGTGGGAGTATAAATCAGTTCAACCATTGTGGAAGACAGTGTGATGATTCCTCAAGGATCTAGAAATTGAAATACCATTTGATCCAGCAATCCCATTACTGAGTATATACCCAAAGTATTATAAATCGTTCTATTATAAAAATACCTGCACATGTATGTTCATTGCAGCACTGTTTACAATAGCAAAGACTTGGAACCAACCCAAATGCCCATCAAAGATTGACTGGATAAAGAAAATGTGGCACATATACACCACGGAATACTATGCAGCCATAAAAAGGATGAGTTCTTGTCCTTTGCAGGGACATGGATGAATCTGGAAACCATCATTCTCAGCAAACTGACACAAGAACAGAAAACCAAACACTGCATGTTCTCACTCATAAGTAGGTGTTGAACAATGAGAACACATGGACATAGGAGGGGAACATCACACACTGGGATCTGTTGTGGGTGGGGGGCTAGGGAAGGGATAGCAGGGAGTGGGGAGATTGGCGAGAGATAACATTAGGAGAAATACTTAATGTAGATGATGAGGGGATAGAGGCAGCAAACCACCATGGCATGCGTAGACCTATGTAACAATCCTGCAAGATCTGCACATGTACCCCAAAACTTAAAATAAAAAATTAAAAAAAAACCCCAAAGCACTGGCAAATTTATAATTCTTGATCATAATGAAAATAGTGATGACTACTTACTATTGTAAGTAGTCAGGCATTGTGCTAAGGATTTTGCATGCAATATTGTTTTTCAGCCTTGTGGAGGATATTTTCTTTCTTTCCCTTTCATTCTCAATTTTGGTAAAAATGAAGACGACCCTTTGAACGTGTTAGGAGAGTGTAGTATAATAAATGTAGAGAAAACTACAGAGGAAAAGTAGAAAACCATTACCAGATGACTTGTCCTGTTGCATATTAAAGCATATTTCATTATAAAACAATTAGGCCAGAATTATGCCAAAACAGATATGTAGATCAATAGAAGACAAGAGAATGTTTAAAAAAGGAAAGGTTTCTTTCAAACAATTAAGTTCAGACTTAGTTCAGACTGGATAACCATTTGAAAAAAAAGATAAACAAAATTTAGAATTGCATAGCACTTCTTACAGTAAAATAAATCTCAGATAATTTGAAGACTGAAATCTTACTGAGAAATAAAATATGTGTGAGTATGTTATTATTTAGGGCTTGAAAATAGCCTCTTTCTAAGCTTACAACAAAGGCAGAAACTACATTTTAAAATTAAAATGGACAGAATAAAATGCATAATTTCCACATAGCAGAAATGCAGAAGACAAGTATTTCAAAACTATATTAACAATATAAAGTTGGAAAAAATATCTGTGGCAGGTACAATGAGACAAGGATTAATAACCTTAACTAACAATCAACTCTTTAAAATTAATAAGAAAAAGACCAGCAGTTAGGGAGGCAGAGGTGAGAGGATTGCTTGAACACAGGAGTTGAGACCTGCCTGGGCAACATAGTGAGACCCTATCGCCACAAGAAGAAAAAAGAAAAAGAGAGTCATGCAAACAAACATAAACAAAATCAATTAATGACATAATTCGGCAGCTCTCAAAAGAAGAAATATCAATCACTGTCAAAGATATTTAACTAAACAGGTAATGAAATATCGGAAATTAACTTACATTGAGACATCAATTTAAAATTATCAGATTGAGCATCATTTTTTAATGGAAAATGTGAAATCTATTGTTATTAATAGTAGGTATATAGGAAAATAGGTTGTAACACAAATTGAAAATGAGGATGTAACCTTATGCAACTTTTTGGAGAGTAATTTGGCAACAGTTTATGTAATGAAAACTTACAAAAATATCTATTCACTTAAATACTGCAACTCTACACCTAGAAGTTTATACTAAGAAAGGAATCAGACTTGTGTGAAAATGTAAATATACAAAGACTACAGCTCAACAGTCTTTATTTACAATACTGCTATCCATCAGGGACTTTGGAATAAATTCTAGAGTACCAATATATTGGTTAGTTATCAGCCACTGAAAATGAAGGCCTGTATTCAGTGACATAGGAATGACCATAATATACTGTAAAGTATAAACGCTGTTCTTAAAATATCATATTTATCATGATCTCAATAAGATATGTGTGCGTACATTAGGGAGAAGTAGGGAGTTCTTATAGAGGTGTAAAAAATGTATATAAAGATTATGTCTAGGGTGGCATTTTAGGTGATTTTGATTTCTCTCAGACAGATAGATAGACGGAGGTGGGGAGAGAGAAAGACTAAGCAGCTTATGTAGCTCCTGTTTCCTGTTTATTAGACAGGTTTGCTCTCTCTCTTCTGGATAGAAAGGGGAAACCTGACATATATGTATATATGCATATATGTGTAATAGACTGCATTTTCTAGAATAAATTCATTGTGCATTTATAATTGCAATGTTATTGTTATTGCGAGAGAAGAAAGAAATTACCCAATAACCAAACAGATTTAGAAAATACACTCTTGTAGTTGCCAGTGGTATTAGCTAAGTACTTGGAACTGGTCATTTTTAAGTCCTCCCCCTATGTAATTAGAAACACAGCTGCCAAGACTTGCACAGGGATAAGTCAAAACTCTAGATTATGTTTTCCTATTTTTTCTTCTCTTAATTTTCCAGAGTCTAGAGAAAATAAAACACCATGAATCATTAGCCCACGGAAAAATGTACAGGGGTAAAAGACCATCTTCAAAACCTTCCTTTTTTATTTAATAATTTTTTTTGTTCTACAACCTAGTCGTTCAAAACACCCATGATTTGCAGTCTAGAATTCTAATGGAATGGGAATTTATTTCCCATGGAATGCCAGATACATTTTCCAGGTGTGTTGTTTTTGAGGCTGTATTATTTATCACAGGTGTAAGGTTTTCCATCTCTAATTAGCTGAAGGGGAGTCAGTAAATCTGTCTAATTCATTTTAGAAACAGGATACAGAAGCTACATAAGCTGCTTAGTCTCAAAATAAATGTGCTGCCAGGTGCCCATAATTGAGCTGTTATATTGACACATGCCATTTGGGCAGAATTTTGTTAGGATAGTTTTTCCTGAAAAAAAAGATATATTTATAAGTCAAGTATAAAATAGCATTTTGGAGATGATGCTTTTTAAAATTTTTATAATTCATGTAGAGTGTGAAAACCCAATAAACAGATGATAACAGAGATCTAGCTGATATTGAGCCACTGCCTTTCCAGTTCTTTAAAATATTGATCAAATATTAATTGCCCTTTAAATATTTCTATCATGTCTTTTCTATGTTTCTTTGTTGAGAGACAATTTTCTATACCTTCTGAGGAATTTTCCTTTAGATAATGATGTTGGTTTTTACTACTGCTGCTAATAATGACAACCATGACAATAGAAATTGCTTTATTTATTAGATACTCATGAGAAACACAACAACTTTATTATTATTGCAATTTTATAGATAAGGAAACTTGGATGTGAAAAATGACTAACTAGTAACTTGGTGGAGCTGGAAATCAAGACATTCTGAAGTGGAGAAAATATATTTCTTTAAAGTGGAAATAGAATGCACATTTAAACACCCTTTTGCACCACCTACTATCTTCTTAGGATTATCAATCCCCTTTTCTTCGATGTGTTTTATAAATTCTTAAAGACCTGCACAGCTCAGTAGTAGTCAAGAGTATAGACAAATAATAAGAAAGGTGACAGCTGCACTTAAGACAGTAACATGCCAGCCTAGCAGTAAATAAAGATGATGCCCAGCTACTTCAAAACTTCTAACTACAAGCTAGTACTTTACTCCATAGCCTTTCTCTCATGGCCTTCCTGAAACCTATCTTGTATGCCATTCTCAAATATGGTTGATTTTTGCTTCTGCCCCACATTATATTAGGAATGATGAAATGAAATAAATAAGCAAACAAATAACTAACAATTGAATAAATGAATCAATCAGTAGATTACCCTTATTTTGTAAAGATTTTTCTAAATATATGTAAAGACATACAAATATATATATTGCTATTCAAATTTTTAAAAGTGTTTGCTAACTAAAATAACCTCATAGATCATACCAATGTATTCATTTAATGCTTCTGAGAAGCACTAGGTTATGTAATACACCATACCCATTTGTAAAATTAAACATAAATCATGTACATAGACACGAGTTGGTTAAGTTTTCTTCTGTAAAATATATCTCAAGCTTCAGCAAGAATTCTTCATTTGGGCTTCTTGGGCTTGAGGGCTTCAGAGCTCAAAGAAGAGCCAGGTATTTATGCAGAAATGTGTGTTATAAGTATATTGGTGAATTTTTTTTCTTTGCTATGTTATTTTGAATACCCGTTACCAGTGTTAGTTTTACTGTTATGTTTGTCCTACTTTAAGTTATGGCCCCACTTATTTCAATGGCCAGCAAAGGAAATTATCTTTTGATCATTCTTGCTCCTTTATCTTAATACAGAATTATGCTATATTCTTTTTCTTCCATTTTCTCCCCTTATTTCTTTACTCATTTTCTTTAACAGATAATTATGAGTTTATATCCATGAAAGGTAACTACGAGAAGTGAGACAGATATTCACACATATGTCCTAGAATATTATAATTGCTAGAATATAATGTCCTAATATGTGCTTGATATTAAAATTATACATGAAATAAATAAATTTTTCTTTTACATGCCAAGATACTATTTGCATCTTGGGAACTGTGATGGACAGAACTTAGGGTAGCCCCGTATTCACAGCCTGTATGGGAAGACTTGCTTCTCATAAAATATGACAAAACATGTTGCGATATCACTGTCTTGATTAGCACTCCGTGTGTGTGTGTGTGTGTGTGTGTGTGTGTGTGTGTTTTGCTAACACACATCGGAAACACTTTCCAATTTTTCTCACTTTTTGAAGAAGTAAACTTCCATATTGTGAACTGCCTATAGAGAGGGCAAGGTGGTAAGAAACTGCAACTCTAGCAGTTGAGAAGCAACCTCCAGCCAACAACCAGAAAAAAACAAAATTGGGATCCTCAGTCCTACAACCGCGAGAAGATGAATTCTGCCAACACCCTGAGGGAGCTTGGAAGTGGATCTAAGCCGTGCTTGGACTTCTGACTCATGGAACTGTGAGATAATAAATGGGTATTCTTCTAAATAATTGAGTTTGTGGTAATTTTTTAAACAGCATTGAAAACTAATTCAGATCCTAAACATCAATTAGCATTATACTTATTCATGTGTGCAAATGGTGGACCATACAACTCCAGTTGAGACTCTGCTGGATGAAACAAAACATATCAGAGTTATTTTCTGTCATTTGACTTGAATCTGTAAGAAGTTTGTTTGAGTCAAGAAAAGTCAGCTTGAATGTTTAAAATATATAGGAAGAGGGATACCTTTTATTTCATGACTTGATTTATGGATATAATAATTACACATCTGCATTTCATTTTATGACATGGTCTCAAAAATGTTGCAGTCTCCTACCAAGAGTTTTAAAATTGTATTATGCAGGAAAATCTATAATGTATGAGCTTTGAATGGGAAAAACAGGAACAGCTCTACCAGTTTTAAAAGAGCCTTATTTACATTAAATAATTTCTATATAAATTTTACAGATAGATATTTTTGAATATTCTAAAACCATGAAATGAAAATATTTTGATAAGTTTTTAATCAAGTCATAGAGATGGAGAATTTATAACTCTTATCTTTAGAATTTATGATAAAGAAATTCTTATTTTAGGAATGCTGTTTGCACAGCTTTAGTAATTTCAGGTTTCTCACAAGGCATCCACATTGTGATGTCATAAAAACCCTAAAAGTGTATTTAGGAAGTCAAGGAGAGTATGAGTAAGCATGTGTTGAGTGAAAGCAAAAAAATTAAATGGCCAAGACAGAAAGATGCTAAGTGGCTACATTTAGAAGCATTCTTGCTTTCATCCAGCTAATTTCAGAAGTTCCTACTTTTTTCACAAAAATTATGCTTTTGTCCATGACCTGTATCTTAGAATCTCCTATGTATTTGGCCTGCTTGATTTACCACTTATAACCTCTTCCCTGGATCCTCAACGTCTTTTTCTTTTTATTGGCTCTTATTTGGCACACGATGCTGCCACTCCATGTGTCCACCATTTGCACACATGAATAAGTATAATGCTAATTGATGTTTAGGATCTGAATTAGTTTTCAATGCTGTTTAAAAAATTACCACAAACTCAATTATTTAGAAGAATACCCATTTATTATCTCACAGTTCCATGAGTCAGAAGTCCAAGCACGGCTTAGATCCACTTCCATGCTCCCTCAGGGTGTTGGCAGAATTCATCTTCTCGCGGTTGTACGACTGAGGATCCCAATTTTGTTTTTTTCTGGCTGTTGGCTGGAGGTTGCTTCATATTCTGAAAATCCTTTTCGAGCTCTGACCCCATCTTCTCCATCTATTATCTTGTCTACATACTTCTGGTTTAAGTCCAATTTTCTCTTATTTCCTGTTTAAACTGTTTCTTAAAATCTCTTCCTGGTCTCCACTTTCCAGTCCATATTTCATCCTACTAAAAGAGTAACCTCTCCAGTACACAAGTCTTATTATATTACTTCAGTGACTACTTCAGTGACTCCTCTTCACATTTATTCTAAAAGAAATTCCTCTACATGCCATGGAGAGTCCTTTGCTCCATCACTTACCAATTCTGCAGCTCTTTCCCTGCCTGCCATTCTCCTACACACGCTCTTAGAATTTACGTTCCAAGCATCTGTGTACTTATCTCATCTTACTCATCTCATGTGCTACAAAACCATATGTTCCTTGAAAATAGGACCTGAGCCTGGTAAGAATGCTTATCAACAAATGAATGACTCCAATTCTGAATCTATTATTGGCCTGCCAACAAAAGGTCAATATGGTTGGTTGTTACAGCCAGTGAGTCTGAGTAAGATCATGATGCACAGATGTGGGATTTATTTGCAAAATAACCACTCCAAGACTTTTTCAAGACAGTGACATACTTGGTTGCGCCACAAAATCAATGTGATAAATGTTCTGTCTTTGGGTCATATTTCTATCCCCTTTCCTGCACACTGAGGCTGAACACTTAATCTCAGAGCTCTTCTCCCCTTCATGACTGTGTTCCTTTCTTGTCCTCATGGACCACTAACAGTTTTATATTTTAATGTTTTTCTTAGGGTCTAAGTAACTTTTTTCTGATTAGAGAGGTTATGAGTGAATAATAGTTGCATTAAGGGAAAGAGGCTGTCTTTGGTCTTTACTGAACAACCCAGGAGGTAGACCATGCATGCCTGAGAAGTGAAATACCAGGACCTGAGAAACTCAGTGCATATGTGGACTACACGGTGAGTTAAAATAGACCCTCATGTGGCAGCTGCTTTTTATTATATGCTGCAATCTCTGAAGTTTATTTCTTGTTTTTTTCCCCTCAGGATCAAAATCTTCTCTATTAGCCTTACACACACAGAATTTCAGTCTGGAAGGGTCAGACTTTGACTACACATACTATATTCAGTTCTATGAGTACTAGAACCAGTTGTGCTTACAAAGTTCCTAGAAGACGTGATGCTTGTTATTGGAGTACTGTGAAATGGTCCAGCTGAAAGATACCCCAGATATATGATAAACATATAGCCTATATTTACTAGGGTAGTTTTCAAAGTGCTAGTTCTGTTGTGACTATAAACATATTAATATTTGTTAGAAGATAAGATCATTGTTTTTAGAGATGTAGTGATCATTGCAGTAATAGTAACTGACTTTTATAATGAGAGCATTTTACTTTCTTTTGGGGGCAGCGTTTAAGCAGTTAAGTACAGGAATGAGACATATTTGTTTGGAAACTCCTAGGATACTGGCACACCTGAAGAAGGTTTTAAATATGCAGATTGTTCAAATAAAGCAAAGGTTTTATAGAGTCTTTAAAAGTAATTTCAGAATAAAATGTATAAGACTATGACAACATCCGACTTTTCCAGTCGAAAATTTCAGGGAAAGGCAGATGAAGGAAGTGGGAGTGTTATTCTGAGGGAGTTGTTATTATAGGAAGAAAATGAATTGCTGGCCCTTAACATAATAATAGAGAAATATAGACCACTAAACAACTTGATAAAATTGGTAGATATCTGGTAAAACATAAAATAGCAAAACTGGAACAAAAAATAGAAAAACAATATTTTAACAATTAATTAAATAAATAGAAACACTGATCTCAACCCCTTTCCATCACCCTTCCCAAAAAGCCCAGGAGTAAATGCTTTTAAAGATGAGTTCTACGTAACTCTCAAGAGATAGATCATCATTCTTATAGAAATTGCTGGAAAAATAGAAACAAAAATGCTTACATCATTTTATAACCATACTAGAAACTTGATTCCAAAAGTTGATAAAGACCATTTTGAAATGAATATATAGTCTGATTACTCTAATGAATGCATTGAATAACCAGATAAAAATCTTGGCTAACCTAATTCAATACTATATTAAAAATGAGTGTATTATTGTTATCAAGGACAATTAATCATAGAAAAATAAGAACATTTTAACGTTAGAGAAATGTGCAAATACCATTAATCATCTTAATAGTCCAACAAAAACAAATCATGTAACTATATATTATATTAAAATTTAATTATTTATGATTTTTAAAGTTCTTTAAAAATTTAGAAAGAGAAGCCACATAAAATTCTATCATTTATGATTTTAGAAAACTAGAAATTTGATATGATTTAGTTAAAAACCAAAAATATTATAGTAACCACAATTCCTAATAGAAAATCATCAAACACGCTGTCTTTACCATGGAATACTATGCAGCCATAAAAAAGGATGAGTTCATGTCCTTTGCAGGGACATAGATGAAGCTGGAAACCATCATTCTTAGCAAACTGACACAAGAACAGAAAACCAAACACTGCATGTTCTCACTCACAAGTGGGTGTTGAACAAGGAGAACACATGGACCCAGGAAGGGGAACATCACACACCTGGGCCTGTCTGTGGGTGAGCTACTAGGGGAAAGATAGCAGGGTGTGGGGGGATTGGGTAGGGACAGCATTAGGAGAAATACTTAATGTAGATGATGGGGGATGGATGCAGCAAAACACCATGTCATGTGTATACCTGTGTAACAAATGTGCATGTTCTGCACATGTACCCCAGAACTTTAAGTATAATAATTTAAAAAAAGAAAGTAAAGGAATAAAAGAATGGCTACTCCATAGACAGAGCAGCCCCAAGGGCAGCTGGTTGCCAATTTTTATGGTTATTTCTTGATATGCTAAACAAGGGGTGGTTATTCATGTCTCCCCTTTTGAGATCATATAAAAAAAAATAAAGTCAGAAACAAGGTAAGTTTAGCAACTGTTTAAACCCCTAATCAACAGAGTATTGGATATCCTAGGTAACACATTCCAAGAAGAAAAATAATAATGAAATGGTATATATCTTGGGAGAGAAAAATAAGCTATGATTATGCATCTGCTTATAAATTCAACAAATTAGTTGGAAAATTATCAGAATTAATACAAAAATTAAGAAGGCTGATGAAGAGAAAATAAATCTAAAAAAATCAGCAGAATTTCTTTATTAAAGATATACAGAAAATAAAAACACTATTTTAATAATATTAAAAATCTATAATCTCTCTAGGATTTACCTTATTAAAAATCCAAAATGTCTCTTTGGAAACAATTTAAAAGTTTATTAAAGATTGTTAAAAGAAATAGCAGAACAAAGGGAGAACAATACTGTCTTTGTCAATTAAATTATGTGACATTGTAAAGATGTTAGATTTTCCAGAAGAATTAAAAAATTTAAAGCAACTCTTTTTTTTTTTATTGCATTTTAGGTTTTGGGGTACATGTGAAAAACATGCAAGATTGTTGCATAGGTGCATACATGGCAGTGTGATTTGCTGCCTTCCTTTTAAAGCAATTCTATGCAAAATATAGCAGACCTTTGAAGGCAAGCTTGAAAACTGATTCTAAAATGTATATGAGAGATGAAATTTCATGAATAGCAAAGGCTATTTAAGAAATAAACAGAAGTTCAAGACTAACCAGATACTAACACAAACTATAAAAATATTTTAATAAAAAGTGTAGTACTGATATGTTTATAGGCAAATAGATTAATGTAATAAAACAGAGAGCAATGAAACAAATATCGCACAGACAGACACAATATGCCTAGGTACATTTTTATGTGATACAGGAGGCATAAAAATCACTGGGAAAATAATAAATGTTCATCTTGCTGAGAAAAAAAGACTTACTATATGGAAAAAATAAAGTTAGATTTCTACATTATACCTTATACAAATATAAACCATAAGGAAATTGAAACTTAAATGTAAAAAATAAACTAACAGAGAGAGAAAGAAAAAGAGAAAGAAGGAGGGAGAGAGAGAGGAAGGAAGGAAGGAAGGGAGGGAAGGAGGGAGGGAGAAACATGCTGAGTTTTTTAAAAAGTAAAAATTGAGAAAGAAAATTTCTTTGAGGGATATATACTGTATTAGTCTGTTCTCACACTGCTACAAAGAACTGCCTGAGACAGTAGTTTATAGATAACGGTGGTTTAATTGACTCACAGTTCTGCATGGCTGGGGAGGCCTCCAAAAACTTACAATCATGGCAGAAGGCACCTCTTCACAGGGCCAACAGGAGAGAGAATGAACGCCATCTGGGGAAATGTCAGACAATTATAAAACCATTATATCTTGTGAGAACTCACTTAATCATGAGAACAGAGTAAGGGAACTGCCCCATGATTCAATTACATCCACCTGGTCCCACCCTTGACATGTGAGGATTATTACAATTCAAGGTGTGATTTGGGTGATAACATAGAACCAAACGACATCATTCCACCCCAGCCCCTCCCAAATCTCATGTCTTCACATTTCAAAACACAATCATCCCCTTCCAACAGTCCCCCAAAGCCTTAACTGATTCCAGTATAAACTCAAAAGTCCAAATCCAAAGTCTCATTTGAGACAAGGCAAGTCCCTTCCATCTATGAGCCTGTGAAATCACAAGCAAGTTAGTTACTTCCTAGACAAAATAGAGATACAGGCATTGAGTAAATAAACCTGTTTTTTTAGTCAATGCGAGAAAATGGCCAAAATAAGGGACTATAAAACCCATGCAAGTCCAAAATCCAATAGGTCAGTCAATCATTAAACCTTAAAATTTCAAAATGATCTGCTTTGACTTCATGTCATGCTGATAAGTGGGCTCTCATGGCCCTGAGAAGCTCTGCCCCTGTGGCTTTGCAGGGTATAGCTTCCCTCCTGGCTGCTTTCATTAGCCGGCATTGAGTGCCTTTGGATTTTTGAGGCATATGGTGCAAGCTGTCAGTGGATCTACCATTCTGGATCTGGAGAATGGTGGCCCTCTTCTCATACCTCCACTATCAATAGGTCCCCAGTGACAGTGCCTCAGTGGGGACTCCGTGTCGGGGGTCCAGCCCCACACTTTCCTCTGCACTGTGCTAGCAGAGGTTCTCCATGAGGGCTCTGCCCCTGCAGCAAACTTCTTCCTGGACATCCAAGTGTCTCCGTGCATTCTCTGAAATCTAGGTGGAGGTTCCCAAACCTCAAGTCTTGATTTCTGTGTACCCACAGACCCAAGACCATGTTTAAGCCATCAAGGCTTGGGGCCTGCACCTTCTGAAGCAATAGCCTTAGTGGTACGTTGGCCTCTTTTAGCCAGGGTGGAACACAGGGCAACAAGTCCCAAAACTGCACAAAGCAGCAAGGCCCTAGACCAGGTCCATGAAACCATTTTTTCCTCCTAGGCCTCCAGGTTTGTGATGAGAGAGGCTGCCATGAAGACCTCTGACATGCCCTGGAGACATTTGCCCCATTGTCTTGGTGATTAATATTTGGATCTTCATTATGTATATAATTTCTGCAGCTGGCTGGAATTTCTCCTCAGAAAATGTTTTTTTTTCTTTTATATTGCATCATCAGGCTGCAAATTTTTCAAACTTTTATGCTCTGCTTCCTTTTAAATATAACTTCCTATTCCAAATCATATCTATGTGAATGCATAAAGCTGAATGCTTTTAACAGCACCCAGGTCAATCATTAAACCTTATATTATGCTGATTAGAAATTTCTTCTGCCAGATACCCTAAATCATATCTCTCAAGTTCAAAGTTCCACACATCTCTAGGGCAGTGGCAAAATGCCAACAGTTTCTTTGCTAAAGCATAGCAAGAATCGCCTTTATTCCAGTTCCCAAGAAATTCCTCATCTCCATCTGGGATCACCTCAGCCTGGACTTCATTGTCTATATCACTATCAGCATTTTGGTAAAAGCCATTCAACAAGTCTCTAGGAAGTTCCAAACTTCCCTACATCTTCCTGTCTTCTGAGCCCTCCAAGTTTCTGGGAAGTTCCAAACTATCCCACATTTTTCTGTCTTCTTCTGAGACCTCCAAACTATTTCAACCTCTGCCTGTTACCCAGTTCCAAAGTCCCTTCCACATTTTTGGGTATTTTTATAGTGGTGCCCCACTCCCTCAATACCAATTACTGCATTAGACTGTTCTTATGATGATATAAAGAACTGCCCAAGACTGGGCAATTTATAAAGGAAAGAAAGATAAATGAAGGAAGTTCAATTGACTCACAGTACTGCATGGCTGGGGAGGCCTCAGGAAACTTATAATTATGCTGGAAGGCACCTCTTCACAACTGGAGAGAGAATACATGCCAGCAGGAGAAATGCCAGATCCTTATAAAACCATGAGATCTTGTGAGAATTTTCTCACTATCACAAGAACAGTGTGGGGAAAACTGTCCCCATGATTTAATTACCTTCACCTGGTCCTGCCCTTACATGTGGGGATTTGGATAGGGACACAGAGCCAAACCATATTATATACATATAAAGGAACACATTGAATACTTTATGGTGAATTCAGCATAAAGGAATCAGTGGTAGGGAAATGACAATGGGGTGGGAGGGACAAAGGAGAGAATAAAAATAAATAAAATAAGGAAGGGAACATGCTGGAATAATTGAGTATGATGTACAATGAAGTGAGGAGCATGGTTTACTCAATTCTCTGTACCTGCTGTCCAAGAAATGAAATCGTCTGAGAAACCTACTAGGACATTTGCCCAGACTTATTTAATTGTGAAACTGTGCTCTGCTTTTATTCTTTGCCATCACAATTTCTCAGGAGTACAGTCTCTTAGAAACTTAATGTTTCTCTTATTCTAAAAAACATACTTTTTTTCTCCTAAAACATGTGGAACATCTATTAGCATTAATAATAGTTGAGGATACACTTGATAGAAATCAATAAATTCCTGGTGAAATATTGACAATGCCCATCTTAACATACTGTATATGATTACTTCTCAGTTGTTGCATATTTAAAGATGTTTACCTATTTACATGGCTCAAAAATTCTGGCTGGTTGCTAAGAGAGTATATTTGAACTGTTCCCACAACAAAACAATTATAAGTATATGATGTAATGCATATGTTAACTAGCTCAATTTAGCCATTCCACAATGTATATGTATTTCAAAACAACATGTTGCACATGATAAATACATGCAATTTTGTCATTAAAAACAAAAACAAAAGCACACTCTGGCCCATAAAAACTACATACTACTATCTGCCAGACAATGAGGATACGTATCTCTGCGTACTAGTGGCATGCATATATATATATATATATATATATATATATATATATATATATATAAAATCGAGAGAGAGATATCCCGTACTTTGAGGTGTATAGAACAAATGCAGAGCAATCCTTAATTGTTTGAATTTAGACATGAATGTGTCAAGTAAGTTAAAAGATGATTGAAATACAGAATAGAAAAGTAATGTTTGTGCTTTTCTCTGAGCTCTTACAAGGACTGCTGTGCCCTGAGAACTAAGTGCTGAGTGGTGTATTACAAGATGAAACCTGTGCTAAATTTATAGAAGGTCCCTGGTCAAGTACTCAAGATGATGGAAAATGGGGAGAGTTTCAAGGCAATCTTATGTAGTGGAAAGAAATCTGAACTAAAATTGTGATGACTTGCCTTCGATTTCCCATGCCGCTGGTCTATAACAACTTGAGAAATCATGATATTCCTAGTGAATAATTAGTTCTTAGTTGCAAGATTATTGGGGAACTCTAATGACATAACCCTTGTGGAACCGATTAGCAAATTTTAGCTGTGGCAATATAAGGGATTCTGTTAGGGAAACTAGGAACCAGCATGATTGTTTACCCTTCCCTAACCATGTTGCCTCACCTTACTTGTTTAAAGGTGAAAAGTAAAACAAAACAAAATGTCGAAATGAGAGAAAATTACTTTGAAAGTACAAAAAAAGCAAAAGTTCTGGTGAACTTTGCATTCAGTCAGAAGTTGAAAAGAAAATTATATCAGCCCAAGAAGAATTTAGCATCAATCTCCATGGGTTTTTTCCTTCATTTCTCCCTCTAGTCCTAAGATTTGTTAGTCAAAAGCCCTGAAGTTGAAGCTCACTTCCACACACTGTCAGTTTGATGTCTTTAGCCAGGTCAGAGTTGCATATCTCTTATCTCAAGAGATAAATATTATAGTATAGAAAAACTTTATAAATAGTGGGGTGACTATAATTTTTTTCCATACTGGGACACTTAAAAGAGTTCTAGGAAGTGCGTATATACTAGGGTTATTCTTTGAAACTGGGGTATATAATGACTTTAGGTAAAACTCACTTTTGTATTTCCAGGTGTTTTGGCTCATGGATTAAATCAATTCACCAACATAAATAACAAAGTTTAATTTCTCTAATTCTACTATCACAAGCACAGTTATGAGAATTATAGTAATTTGAGTGCTCTTTAGATTTTTCCCCCTCCCAGCTAGTTGATGAAGTCCCCAAAGAGTAACTCCAGTGCTTGTAAATTCATTCCTTCCAGCTAACATAGACATTTTTACCATTTCCTTGGGCAAATGCAGTGAATGTGGGGAATGTAATCGTTTCCACTGCTATGGTATGGCAATGGTACTAGACATTTTTACTCTACTCAGACATTTTGAGTCACAATCTTCTGGTTGTCATGAAGGCTGATATTTTTACCCCTGATGTTTTATTGGTTTCTTGTCTTTTCCTGATCTGAGTTTATCAAGTTTATGAAACCCCCATTGTGTGTATTCACAATATCCTAATCCTCTTTTCTGATGTTTATTATTTATATTTCCCTGTCCTCTGCAGACTATAAAACATTGCTTTCAAAGTCTCAATCAAAATTTTAGCTGAATCACTTTTATTTTTAACCACCGTTTCCACTCAAACTTTGCTACTAGTTTGTGGAGAAAAGCATTGAATAGGTGGATAATAGGAGTTGCTCCACCACTATTGCACTGACATTAATTTCTATATAATGGACTGTCTTTGTAACAGTTTAGAAGCCTTATTTTTCTAGATGTATTTCTTTAGAATTACCCTTAATAGATTGATTTTTTTTTTTAGAATTAATCTTGATTTTTCGTAAAAATACAAACCAGGTAGGCAAACACCATCAGCCTCAGATATGCATAAATATGCTTACAAATTAAGTGGAAAATTAACTTACAAATTAATACAAATTAAGACTCTAGCAGATCTTAATTTCTTGTCAGAAACTAAAGTCTAAGATGCACACAATTTAGGAGCTTAATCTAGTATCTCTCACAGACTATCAAAGAAACCATTACAGCCTGGGCACATTGGTTCATGTCTGTAATCCCAGCACTTTGGGAGGCTGAGGCAGGCGGATCACTTGAGGTTAGGAATTTAAGACCAGCCTGGCCAACATGGCAAACCCCATATCTACCAAAAATACAAAAAAAAAAAAAAGCCAGATGTGGGGTGCATGCCTGTAGTTTCAGCTACTCATGAGGCTGAGGCAGGAGAATTGCTGGAACCTGGAAGGCAGAGGCAGAGGCTACAGTGTGCCACTGCACTCCAGCCCAGGCAACAGAGTGAGGCTCTGTCTCAAACAAACAAACAAACAAACAAACAAACAAAAAACATTAGACAACAGCATGAGATAGTTGCTTATAATGTGCTAAATTTTGTGCACTAGACTATAAAAGCCATTTTAGAATGGGGAAGAAAGTGGGCAGAACTTGAGCCGGATATTAAAGAATCAGTTTGTCTAGAGAAGAGATTATATTCTCTAAGGGAGAAAAGGCCTGAATAAAGACATAGCACCAGGAATGACTGTGCTTATACTATAAGAATTCTAGACTGCTTGCATTGGATGATGCATTTGGGGACTCAGTTTACTCAGGGGCTTGGAGTTGATGTAATAGAAGGAAACCACTGTAGATTTTAGATAAATAGATAGCTATGGATAATCACATTTATAGGATGGTTTAACATAGGTAATGATGGTAAACAGAGAAAACAGCTAGGATATGTTAATAAAAGTTATGTGTGAGATGACATAAATTAAGACTCTAGTAGTGGCGGGGACAGCATGTGGAGTGGGAAGGAAAATGAAAGATATTTTAAAGAAACAGCTGACATCACTTGTGAATGGATAGATATAGAAAAGCTATTTTTCAATGGCACACTTCAGAGTGCCAAGATTTATGCCTTGGGTGTTACCACAGAGCATGGGAGAGAGAGAGGAAGAAAGAGAGAGAGAGAGAGGGCACTGAGCTTACAGAAGTCCCTCACACCCACTTTAATTAGAGCAGCACCACTTATCTGTTTTATCTAATAAATTTATTGGATTTTTATGTAATTCAGATTTTTAAGTTGTCCTGTGTATTAATTTGGTTCTTCTAGTTGAAAAACAAAAAACAAAAATAAAAGCAAAAACCTTCAGGTTAATTTCAGCTCCCTCATCCTTCCTTATTCAACCTCTTCAAAAGGAGAAATTAATTGGAGAAATCCTGGGGTATTTCACAGAACTGAAGGAAGACGTGAAGAACTATTTTGAAGAAAAAACAAATCCCAGGCCTATTTCAGGGAGTTCAGCAAATTGAAATTCATAAATTTTCTCCTCCTTAAGTTGTTTCATTAAGGTGATTTCATCTAAGGAATCTCATCTTGGCTCTGCTCTCTTACAACTTTACTGTCCTAGCACAGAGAATCAAGCCCAGTTGGATCCAGGTTTCTACTTCAGTATACTATTAGCATGCCTCAGTTTAAGCATATGACCTCAGGCACTCCTGTCTCAAGGCTTACAAGCGGTACTGGTGGGTTTCAGTTAAGCAATGAAGTATACAGACCACCAATAACTTCTCAATTTTGACTCCCAAAACTGGAAAAGAAAAGCAGCCAGGCACAAAAATAAGAAGACAGGAGATGATATCAACAGTGACGGTGGAGTAGGAAATTGATTTTAAATGTGTGGTTGGATTTTGGGTATGTGGCTATATGGTAAAATATCCAACAGACAAACATGAAGAATATTAACTTCCAGGAAGGCCAGGATTGGACATAAAAATTTGAATCGCTGGCACAGGGGCAATAACTAAAACTCTGAGAGTAAATTTCCTTTTGTGAAGGAGAGGGTAGCATAGAGAAGAATGAAAGGGAAGCCTGAGGTAAATTGCCTCATCATCTATGTGCGGAGAAAGTACCTATGGTTTCCCCTACACATCCAGCCATGAACACAGGCTCTTTTAACTGCAAGGCTATAACTCAGAGATGTGGCTGAGTCAAATTGTGGGTTGCTGAAATATCCTAGTCACCCAGCTGTTTTGTATCATGAGGACCCAGCGTGTAGCTTCTCCTTCATGCTCTCGCTCTGCATCCGAGCTAGTGCTTCCACATGAAGGTGTGCACTGTGATGCCGACTCATGCACTCCTTTAAAGTTTGCCCAGCTACTTCTTTGTAAAGGCTCACTCCAGACAGGAGGTGATATAGGTATTACCATCTGACTTTTGGAAATAAAATTCCATTATTCCATGAAATAATGCTTATAGTTTTCCTCATTTACTACACAGATGTCTTTTCGTTTTTTGCCTCTGAGCCTTTCATGAGCGTCTTGGGGAGTAGAAGATGAGAGAACCCTTTCAGTGAGAACTACCGCTGTCGTCAGTAGCTTACAGCAGTTTTACAGAATGCTAGCTCAGCAAAACGCACATGCTTCAGAGACCACAGCGCACAACGTAATATTTGCAACCACAGTGAAATTGGCTCAAATAATTTATTCAAAAAATTCCAGACCAGGGCCAAGATATAGAAAACTAGCTACATAATTTATAAGTCCTCTTTAAATCTTCTCTCTGTAAAATTAATCTCCACTCTTTTTCCTACTTCTTGCAACAGCAGTTTCCTGGCACTGCTGACAAGTATTGCTCTTGAGAGTTCTACTCACAGCAATGGAAGGCTGTTTGCAAACTCTGGATTAACCTGCCAACTAACTGAATGTAAAGCCATCACTCAGGAAGATTCTAAACAATCTCCACTCTATTTTCCAAGTGGATTATTCCAAGGGCCACAGCACTACTGGCCTAAGAGAAATCTGCTGTGGTTTGAGAGAAGGAGAGTGAGGCATGGGATTTGGGATGATACAATTCTGAAATCTAATGCAAGCTTTTTACACTGCCTTGGCCTCTTTACATTGCTATCCCCGTGACTGTTCGGTTAGCTTGCTGCATTGCTGACAGCTTATCATTCTTCTCATCTCAGCGTAACTGTCACATCCCTAGAGAGACTTTCTCTGAACAGTCCAGTGAAAAATTAACCCATTTCCCCTTTTTCCTCTATTTACTATCGTCACAGTCCTGGGGTCATTTATTTCAAAGCATTTTCTCCAACAATACGTATTTTGTTTATTTACTCTTTTGCTTCCCCTTTCCTCTAAAAGGCAAGTTATTAAGGGAAAAACCATAACCACATTTGTTTTATGTTTGAGAAGCAGAATATCGCCATGATTCTCAAACATTTTTGGTCTTTTCATCCCTTTATGCTCTTAAAAGTTATTAAGGGGCCCAAAGAGCTTTTATTTATGTAATTTTTATCTATTGACATTTACTATATTAATAATAACAAATGAGAAATTTAAAAATATGTTTATTAAATAATTTTAAAATAATAAATACATTATTACATATTAAAATAAATAACATTTTTAATGAAAGTAACTGTTTTCAAAATAAAAAATTAGTGTGAGCAGTGCCATTGTTTTACTTTTTATGAATCTCTTTAATAGCTGGCTTATTATATATGCTTCTGAATTCAGTTTGTTGTGATAGATTATTCTGGTTGAAGAACAGTAAGAGAAGTCAAAATATTGCATATATTCTTTCTTGATACAGTGCTGAAAATTTGACAAGTGGTAATTTCTTAAAAGTTAGTTGCAAAGCGGACTCTGAAACCATAATTATGAACTTCTTACACTTGCATTATAACCCAAAGGTTTGGCACTTTCAAAGAATCATTTACTTGCGAGCAATTTTGTAATATGCATTGATCATTTAAAAAAACATTGGTTAACTGAATTATCCATATCTTTCAAATGCTGACACTTTTTATGCTATAATATCAAAAAGTTATATTTGTTAATGTCATCTTTGATACCACGAGAAGAGTCTATTTTTTTGTTTTGTTTTGAGACACAGTCTTGCTCTGTTGCCTAGGCTGGAGTGCAGTGGCGAAAACTTGGTTCACTGCAACCTCCGCCTCCCAGGTTTAAGTGATTCTACTGCCTCAGCCTTCCAAGTAGCTGGGACTATAGGTGTGTGCCACCACAACTGGCTAATTTTTGTATTTTTAGTAAAGATAGGGTTTCATTATGTTGGCCAGGGTGGTCTCGAACTCCTGACCTCAAGTGATCCACCCACTTCGGCTTCCCAAAGTGCTTTGCTGAGATTACAGATACAATCCACCATGCCTGGCTAAGAAGAGGCTTTATTAGGAATCTCTCAAGTGCACAGTGCTAAATATAAGTTTTCAAAAATTCTAGTTTTTGCTTAAAAGCTCAAATTTTATGAACGGCCATAAATACTGTTATCCATTTGACTTTGTAGTGACAGGCTCACTTCATTGATTTTTGAGAAATTATCTACAAAATAGTCAAATGTGAGTATCCTTAATTTGGCTCTCATTCTTTCTAATAAAAATGGTGTTCTATTTAAATAAAAAAAAAAAAAGGCTGGGTGTGGTGGCTCACACCTGTAATCCTATTACTGTGGGAGGCCAAGGTGGGTAAATTACTTGAGGTCAGGAGTTGGAGACCAGCCTGACTAACATGGTGAAGCTTCATCTCTACCAAAAAATAAAAAAATTATCTGGGCATGGTGGTGTGCACCTGTAATCTCAGCTACTTGGGAGGCTGAGGCAGGAGAATTTTTTGAACCCAGGAGGCAGAGGTTTCAGTGAGCCAGGATCGTGCCATTGCACTCCAGCCTGGTGATAAAGTGAGACCGTGTCTGAAAAAAAAAAAAAAGAATGACTAGTTCACCTCTCAATTCAAATAAGCTCATCAATGCTTTTCCTTCAGACAACGATCATACTTCACAACCAATATAAATGCCTTACATGTACTTTTTATTTCATCATACACAGAATACTGAAAAGACATATATGCAAGTGTTGAGATGTTAATACGATGCATAATTTTACTGCTTTATCAAGTATAACATTAATGTCCTTGGCATTAAGAGTTTTATTGTTTTCTGAGTGTGTGAAGAACACAATGAATACCAGTACAGTTCAATGCCACTGCATTGATCTGTGCAATGGCACCAGCAGTTTACCCACAAATATTTTGCTTCATGAGTGCAAATGTTGCTATGAAAAAGGCAAATCATGCCTTAGTGTTTTTAGGAAAATAATGTTGGTCTCATGGATCTCATGGAAAGATCTCAAGAGCACTCAGGAGTCTGCAGATGGCACTTTGAAGACCACTAAAGTAGTGGTTAGTAGAACATGACTATGGCTCTGAACTCTCTGGGTTTATACCTTTGCTCTATTCTTTGCCATTGTATTGACAGGCAGGTTTTTCTTACCTTTGCCTCAGCTTCCTCATCTCTACTAGTTTTAGCATGTTGGGTAAAATACTTCATGAATTGTGAGGATGAAACAAAGTCAAACATGTGGGAAAACTCTTTTAGTTTTAGGTTCTCTAGAAATATTTTTTCCTAATAATAGAATTTTTTACTTATGGGCTTGCAGTCACTTTTTGGTACCTGCTTCAATCTGTCTCTTTCTTTTTCCTACTCTTCATGCAAAATGTTCCATCTTATGTCTCAACCTCATCAGGCATGAATCTGAATAGCTACTCAGATATGTCAATGACAAATTAACAACCAACACACAAGAGTTGGATTATTCCTGGTCTAGTAAAATTTGCGGAGGAGAAAATGTGCAACTTTGAACTAGAAAAGTACTCCTAAAGGACAATGCAACCCAAATTTCCGTAAGTTTACTAATCAGTGACATCTCAGGTTTGATTTATATGAACAGCAGCTGAATTAGTTAGGACTATTGTTTACTAGTGATCAAACTCAGTTAAAACTGTTTAAGGACAAAAATCCTAGTCAAGTAGGTAGACATCAGATCACACATCTGAAGACAGATACTCACATTTTGTTGTCATCAGTCATCTGTTTCTCTCCACTTCTCAACTTTGCTCTTCTTGGTATTGACCCATGTCTTAGGTTGGCACCTGTAATGGTTAATGTCGTGTCAACTTAATTGAATTGAAGTTTGCAAAGTATTATTCCTGGATGTGTTTGTGAGGGTGTTGCCAAAGGAGATTGACATTTGAGTCAGTGGACTGGGAGAGGCAGATGCACCCTCAATCTGGGTAGGCAGCATGTAATCAGCTGCCAGCTAGAATAAAGCATCAGAGGTTGGAAGGACTAGACTTGATGAGTCTTCTGGACTTCATCTTTCTCCCGTGCTGGATGCTTCCTGCCCTCAAACATCAGACTCCAAGTTCTTCAGTGTTTGGACTCTTGGACCTACACCAATGATCTGCCAGGGACTGCTAGGCCTTCGGCCACAGACTGAAGGCTGCACTGTGTATTGTTTCTAATTCTTTCATTTGAAATGCCTCAACTCTGTTTCATTATGCTGAACCTCCACCCTCTTCCAACTTAATTGGTATTTCCAGTTCTAAGTATCCTTAAAGTCTGCTCAATCCCCATTTTCAACATGTGTTCAGAAACAAAAAAATCTAAGGCCAAATTTGTATGTATAAGCAGAGCAGGTGACCATTTATAAGGCAGGCAATGACTTAGAGAATGAAAATGAGAGATCCTTTTGTCCTAAGCTTTCCTCCTCACCTGCTTGTCAATTCTAAGAAATTTCCATTTAGAATAACTTTGCCATTGAATCAATAAATCTTCATTATGACATTGATTAGATGCGGATATTCATCTTGATAATATAATTTATTGCAATTAGCAACCAAGAGCAGCAAGAATTTGTTAATCAGTTGAACCTAGGAAGCAGAAGGATTTAAAATAAATGGAAGTGAGAACGGGCTTAGAGCCTGTGGTACTACTCTCTAGGGATGGCAGGAGGTGGTAGCAATGGCAGGGAAACTGGGGGCTGAAGTATTTCTTCATTTATCTGTTAGCCAGCATTCATGAAATACTTGTTTTGTACCTGGGAGAATTCTAGTTAAAGTACACATTGGTTTAAAATGATAGGCAAATGCAGGGCTCTCACGAAGTTCACAGTATGAGGACACTTGATATTAAGTGAGTAGTTTCAACAAAGTCTGGTATGTTTTATAATAAGCTTAATCCAGGTACTTTAGGGGAGCATAACTATTATACCTTACCTCCCTCACCCAAAATATTCAGGTAAAGTTATATGAAAAATGTGCCTTTTAAGTTGAGACCTGCAGAAGGCCAAGATGTGACCAAAAAAGAAAGGAGGGGAAAATCTTCTAGCGAGAGGAAATACACAAGCCTGGAGACTAAAAACAAAAATGAAAGAATGCATGACATAGTTAAGTAAATAAATAAAATTTTGTATCTTTGAAATATAGAATACATGGAAAAATAACTAGAGATAATGCCAGGGAAATAGGCAAGGATCAAAATCCTGTGAAACTGGATAAGGAGTAGGAAAGGGAACATATGAGCCTGGCTATGGAGCTTGTACTTTATCCTGAATTAATGCAGGGCTATTCCAAGATTTTAAGCAGAACAGTGATATAATTACATTTGCTTTTATCAAGGTCATTCTGATTGTAGTACATTGGAAGGGAACATGAATGAAAGCAGATAGATGATTAAAGAAATTAATTACTGCAGCATTCCAGTGAGAGGAGATATTTGTAAGAGTTAATATATCAGTGATGATGATAATGGTGATGATGGTGGTGATGATCATGACTATGATGATGCCTATATTGACAATGGTGGTGGTGGTAACCATGGTGCTGTCTTTAGGCACTATCAGGCTTATTTGCCTCCATGTCTCTATAGCTGCACTGTTGAATCTTCTAGCCAGTAGCCAACGTGGCTAAAGAGCACTTCCAATGTGTATAGTGAAACTGTGTTCATCTTAAACAAATGAAATAAAACTAAACATTTTGTACCTCAGCTGCACTAATCACATTGCAAGTGCTCTTGAGCCACATGCACCTAGTGGCTCTCATATTAGATTGTGCAGGTGTGAAACATTTCCATCGATGCAGAAAGTTCTGTTGGACAGCCTTGCTCTATTATTTTTCTCTCATCACATCTACACAGCTGCTTAACTTCCAGCTATATTTGTACCTAACCCTAGATTTTAGGATTAGTCTTTTCTTTAGAAGGGAAATTAAAGGGTAATACAATACTTGAAATGCAGTAGGGACATTTTAATGCCCTAATAGTAGTCAAATTTAATTTAATGATGCTTGCTTTGACTTGCTCTTATGTGACTTCCAGATTTCCTCAAATTGTCTCTCAGTTATTTCAGGGATCCCCTAGGGGACTTTTCACATGTATACATAAGCATACCATTGATAGTTAGTAAATAATTTATTCTACTTCTTTCCTCTCTTCTAATGTATTCTCTTATCAATTTTCTTGTCCATGTAAGTCCATCAAAGAATCCCACTGGCTTCTCTACCTCTGACCATTACCACAAAATCCCTGCTATCTATCTGGTCACCTAGTACTCCTAAAAATACCAACATTGGCTGGTAGCAGTGGCTCATGAGGTCAGGATTCTGAGACAGTCTGGCCAATATGGTGAAACCCTGTCTTTCCTAAAATTACAAAAATTAGCCTGGTGTGGTGGCATGTTCCTGTAATCCCCACTACTTGGGAGGCTGAGGCAGGAGAACTGCCTGAACCTTGAAGGTGGAGGTTGCAGCAAGCCAAGATCACATCACTGTACTCTAGCCTGGGCAACAGATTGAGACTGACTCGGGAAAAACATTGTCAACATCAAGGCACTAATGAAACACTGTTCCCTCTGTCATACTCACCAGGTCCAAACTACCCTGTGTCCTACCCAGAAGAGAGAGAGTGGGTGTACATTTTCTTCATTCAGTACTACATAATTTTGTAAGAGCACAGAGGCAGCACTGCTTGGCCCTCGTGTTTCACAGGGTCAACCATATAAACAGTTCTTGAGGATGTGTGGGTAGAGGGAACTGGAGGGATTCATTGACGTCTGGTTAAGGAGGGCACCAAGGTCATACAAAAACAATGTCAAAGAGAGATTGAGGTTCAGTGGCGTTGGAAACAGCTTGTGATGGATTGTGTGGAATGAGTCAGTATAAGTGGCTTGGGTCTGAGTCTGTGAAAAGCAAAAGAGCGGAGGGCTTACTTTAGTGAAGTTAAGTTTTTCTACATTGGCTTCAGGAATACAGTGCCTTCTATTTTTTAATTAATAATGTTTCAATAGGGTTATAATTCCAAAAACCTTGGAACACACATTCATAGAGAACACACTGGACTCTTGGCACATGAAATGAAGAGAGATGTCACATGTAATTTGAAAAAAATTATTGAGTGTTTCTTTGTACTTTCCTCCCATTCATAGCAACACTTTATTAGTGTAGCCTACATGGTCCATTGGCTGGCATATGGTTAAAGGAACTGCACTGCTGAACACTAATGAAATTCAGTCACTAACTAGTAGTCAGTTTCCAAAATGGCCTCCATGATATTTGCCTCCTGGTATTTATGTCCATGTATAGTCTTCTCCCAAAATGAATGATAGCTGGTCTATGTGACTGTAGGAGCCAAGGAAAAACTTCCTCTTTGCCCTCTGAAGATTCACTGAAAAATCAATTCACAAAAGGCGGATTAAATTGAGAAAATGCATGTAAAATGTATTGATGTGTGCATGAGAAGAATCACAGAGTGATTACCCCATCCCTAATGGGGTGCAGAAGATTATATACCAACTTGAGGTTACAGATAGAATGGTGGCTTAAAGCATGGTCAAAATCAGCTTACGGTGGTAAATCAGGTTTTAGTGGCCAAACAGATTATGAGAGGTAGAGAAGAGGAGTCTTGGCTAGCAAAGGTGGTCTTCTTATGTAGATTAAACCTCACAGGTAGCAACCCTTAGAATAGATGATAAACCTCTCTTTCAGATGTATAAAAGTATCAGATTCGCAGTTAATTTTTTTCTAGATCTGGACAAGGGGAGGCTGCATCAATGCAGATTCTCATCAGATGCAAATCTCCCCAACAAAAAACAGGTTTGCATGTTACTTCTGTTTGCTGCAGCCATCTCAAAATATGTCAAATAAATATATTTTGCGGTAAGGCATTTTTATTTTCTTTATGACCAATAAAGTATGATGGAGGTGACAATGTATGACTCACAAGACTAGGTCATAAAGGCATTGCAACTTCCTCTGTGCAATCATGGATCTGCTCTGGGAGAAGCCACTGCCATGCCGTGAGGATGCTCAAGTAGTCCTGTGGAGAGGCCTTTTGGAAGCTACAGCTTCCCACCAAAACCAATTCTAGCTTGCAAGCCCCAGAATGAGTAGCCTTGGAAGTAGAGTCTCCAGCCTCAGTCAAGTCTTTAGGTAACTGCAGCCCTGGCCAATAGATGATTGCAACTTGATGAGATATCTTATACCAGACTGTGGCAGGCCAGGTCTCTAACGCAGGCATCCATACTGTTCCAGTAATGACTGAGTGGTTAAGTTAAATATTAAAACCTGAAAGAGCCAGTGCCCTTATACAAATGCTGAAATGTAACAAAAGCCCACCAAGGGTTTTGCCTAGGCCTTTCCTGGGCATTAAAGCATCAAAAAATAATGAAGAAATTCTTAACAGGACCCGTTTAGGATTAAACAAGTTTTATTGGAGGTCTGAAGAAGCTCCCCAGGCCTCCACAAACAAGTTTATTGGGAGTCTGAAGGAACTTCCCAAACCTCTGTGATTTAGCAGGAGAAAGGATAAGGGTTGTCACCCTTGTTTATATGCTAAACAAGGGGTGAATTATTCATGAGATTTCCAGGAAAGGAGTGTGCAATTCCTGGAACTGAGTGTTCCTCCCACTTTCAGAGCATATAAGGTAACATCCCGACATTGCCATGTCATCCGTAAACTGCCATGACACTGGTGGGAGTGACTTTTACCATGCTAATGCAAGGGTGTAAGGAGCAGTGAAGCTGACCACAAGTGATTTTCATTGCCATCTTGGTTTTGGTGGGTTTTGGCCTGCTTCTTTACCACAACTTTTTATCAGCAAGGTCTTTGTGACCTGTACCTTTTGCTGACCTCCTATCCCATCCTGTGACTTAGAATGCCTAACCTCCTGGGAGTACAGCCCCGTAGGTCTCAGCCTTATTTTACCCAGCCCTTATTGAAGATGGAGTCACTCTGCTTCAAACAACTCTAACAAATTTCCTCCTTCCGTTTTACAAGGGAACACTTAATCTTAAAAATTGTAGAGGGACGAAGATCCATCTTCTGTGACTTCTTCTGGCTGAATAGGGGTGATGATATTCTTGCCTAACTCTTAGGGCTTCTTCTATTTGGGGTAGAGAGGAGCTCAGTCAGAAAGCACCAGTATGGTAAGAGTTATTAGTAACTCTGAGTTCTAACAAAAGGTGACATCCGAAAGACTAATAAGTGTTCAATTTAAGAAAACATTCAGTAAGCTAATACTGCATTCCCACACAAAGAGTACAACAGCAATATATTCTATAACAGTAAAGCAAAATAAGTACAACTATCCTAAGTAAACTAAAGAAGGCTTTCCATGAACTGGACAATTGCTGGAACCAAGCTGATGTGGGGTTGCTAGCTAATTCCAATATGTGCCCAGAATTAGAATATTGATCCCTATTTTTACATTACCCATCCCTCTTGTATCTTCTGAGCAGAGATCACTGGTTGGTTCATCAGCAATAAGCAGGGTTAGTCTAAATTGCAGGAAAAAAACTAAAAAACAACTGATGAAACTAGAATCTAATGACAGGTGTACCACAGTTCTTAAAACATCTTGTTTTCTCTTTCCAATCTTCCATTTTTACTAAAGACTAATGATGGTAAGAATGATTTTGCTTTAGTATACTTGGCCTGATTATGTATACGATGTGCAGCAAGAATGATTATTTTCCACATAAGCTTTTTAAGTTGGCTTTGATGGAACTCTGTTTCAGAGAAGAAATCTCAGATAAGAATTTTTTAACGCTGAGCCTAGTCATGGGTTTTTATCCTCAAATCTCTATGAGTTTGGTAAATTTCTCTCCTATTGAGGTCCCAAGATAACTTGGGCCTCTTGGGCCTGTCAAAAAGTGACATTTTTTACTTACACATATGAGGAAACCTGCACAGGGACTGTGTAAACAAGGTGTGAGGCCAGTTTTCCCCAAAGGCTTTTATCGGCTCTACAAGTCAAGTTTGATTTCTTACAGAAAAGTACATCATTCTTGTCAAAGACTTGGTAAAATAACCAGTTTCTCCAATTGTGTCCTGTTACAAAAAAACAAAGATTATTCTTGCACTTATGCAAACAACTATATTGCCATAAGTTAAGAATCGTCACAAATAGTTTTCAAATTTTGGAGAAATTAGATAAATAAATATGCTCCAAATTTCATTCATAGGAGTATCCTTTACTCAATTGTTAAAAGCTGTCTATAGCTCAAAAGAAAAGTTTCCTTGACTCCAAAAAACAAAAGATCAGCACCATTTTAAGCAAAGCATCAAAAAAGATTACTTCAGTCTTCTACTAGTTCAGTTCATGCAGTTAACTCCTGTTCTGCTTCATATACACGAACATTTCAGCTCTTCATGAGAGTGCTGACAGTTTTCCCTCTATTCTAACGCCACAATCACCAAAGCTGTCAGTAACTTGCATTCCAGAGCACCTGTTGAAGTCCTGTAGATGATTATCAAACACATTTTAAAGAGAATCCAAACAAGACAATTGTCTGTGAATGACAAAATGTCTTAGGGCAGCCACTGTCAAAAACACAACTAACAAGGAAAGTTGATTACCTCTATGTCATACAGTAATTTTACCTAACAATTATAACTATTAGTAATATATGCTAAGTCATACCAGAATTATATGCGTTTCCCATTAATTTGGAACACATACCAATAACATATTTATACAAATATAGCGTAAAGAAAGCCAAACATCATTTCATACTTGATGATGTTTCCTGTATGATTTTTATATCAAATAAGCCAAATTTCACCCTTTGCTTTAGTGTACTATTAATGACAACCTCAATTCTTCATAGAAACTTGTAGGCAAATCTACTCAATTTTAATCAGTTTGACTGTAGGTAAGATTCTTATAAGTCTTTTATCACCATTATAACTTTTTTTTGGTTAAAGAGCAGGTTCGTGCTCTAAGAAAAATGTGTTGTTCTTTTATTCCAATGCTCAATTTATGGAAAAACTGAATAATATTCCTTCAACTTTAGCCATTATGTTCACACACAGAATTTGTTTTACAAGATAAATTTTTCACAAACCTTCCACAACTTATTCAAACCTTCAGCTTTTCCTTATCTAATTTAAAACAATCCTTTAACCCTCTAAACCAGGCCAAAAAATTCACATTTCCATGCATTCTTAGACTCTTTTACCAAAAACACGTTTCACCATGCTTTACATACCTTGCATGTTAAACTGTTTTAGTTTCCCAAAGATTACTTAAGTCATATAAACTAAAAAGCATTACCCTTTTTACTTTTCTCACAAAATATTTGAGGTAAGCACTTATTATTTTTAAGCCAATTAAGTGGAGCACTTTTATATATAAACATCACACACACAACGTATGTAAATACACAGACAGGCAGGAGATCCAGTAGTTGTAAGGTTTTTCAGTTGACAGTTTTTAAGGCTCTCTTTAAAGCATGTAGTTTCTATGGCTTAATTAGCAGGCACAACTGAAAGGCAAAACAAATCCCCAGAAGTTAACGGTCCCATTTTCACACCAGATTTTAGATCCCAAAAAGAGAAACGCTATGGAACAAGAAAGTGCAATGATTTTACTGTGAACTTTTTTACAAAGCAACCCAAAGCCAATTAGCCCATTCCCCACAGGAGTCTTATCTCTCAGTGGGGCAGGGAGGTGCTGGTGGTGGGGACATCTTCATACTTTGCAGGTGGCCAAGAGCATGCTTCTCTGATCCAAAGAGCCGAGTATCCTCCCATAACTGCCATTAGCTATCTCCAAAACTGTATTTTCTACCTAATTATTACATACCAAATCTCTCTTATAATGCAAAGTAATTTCTAATACCCACAAAAGTCAAAACCATCAGATGTTGCAATGCAAAACAGAACAGAATCTTAGATTTTTAGATGGATCTACGCAGTTCCACTTCCTAGGGTTTCATGAGGAAAACAGAGGTTTTCTCCAAAATGGGTCTGTGGCATCTCCTCTGTTTTTCCCCAAAAGTCCCAGACTGTTAATATTCACTTTTAACCAGACTCTAGCCAGACTAAACAGTCAATATTTCTGACTTTTGAACTTTACTAAAGGTAACCTCTCAGGTACTCAGTGAAAGGAAAGTTCAAGACAGTTCATGGAGGGGAAAGAATTAACAAATAGCAAAGATCATGCAGATATCAAATCAGGAAAGACTCATCCCCTAAACCAGGAATTGAATTCGAAACCGAGGCCACAAAGTCTTAGCCACTAAGTGATGGCACAGGGCAGTTCCCATTGCTCTTCCCAGAAGGCGCCTAGAGCAACCAATTTTGACCTTGCAAATGCTTTCAACTGCTCAAGATAATGTTAGAGACAACTATGACAGGAACTCCAAAATTCTTGTCCACTGGACGGTGAAAATCAAGAGAAAGTACTACCCCATGGTTACAAGGTCAAGTTCCCAAGGGCATAAAAGGAGGGAAATTTCATCCAGGTTTTTTTGTTTCAGGAACCTGCAGCAAATTTGCAACTGACCAGTTTGCCAGGCTCTCTTGAACAGTGGGCTTATGGAGTCCTAGACCCACATTCTATGCTAAGGTACTCCTCTCCATTGTAGAATAACACAGAAAGATCTCAGGGAGGTCTGGGAAAGACCCATCCATTACAGTGATACTGAATCAAAATTTCAGGTGGCTGCTTTTTGGTAAGGAAGAAATCATTTCCCCACAGTCCCATCAGCTCTTGTGTCCTTCTCTTGGAAGGAAAAAGCTCTCCATGTCCCATGATCCTGTATATGCCTAACCCTGTAATTCACAGCCATCAGCAAAGAGTGCAAGGCATATTAGTCCAAAGAGAATAGCTGTGAAGGACTATTAACATCCCTTAGCTGTGAAGGACTTTACTGAGAGGGGCCTGTAACCCTCCTAAGTCTTAGGAAGAACCCTAACTTTCCTAAGTTGGGACTTGAACCCAAGTTCAATCAAAAGTCTTTGCCTTTTATTAAGATGAGCCTTCAACTCTCTCTATCTGGTAACAATTGGACCAAATAGACATTCTAAATTATTAGAGATCCATTAAGGAGGATATAGAACAAATACCATCAAGGGATGAGTTTGTGTAAAAAAAAAAATTATTCTTTTAAATTTTACATGAACTGTTTGCCCATATAAGGTCACAAAAAAGTCTTTAAAATAATAAGAAAGAAAAAAGATATTCTTTATAGTTAGAAATATATTTATCAGAGGTTTGATGACAATATTATTCATATTCACTATGTCTATACATATAAAGAAACAGAATCAGTTAAGGAATAAGTTATTTGACAGAATTCACATAAAAATATCTAGATAGTATAGTGAAATAGAAAACAAATAAATATATATATTATATATGTACATATATTATGACAAAAGAATAAAGGTTCTTTATACACATTGAGGTTCAAATGTTTTTCATTTAAGTATTCTTGGATTACAGGCTACAACATGTAGCCCTGGTTGTTCTTGATAAAAATAATAATAATTTATTGGAAAGATGGATGACTCCTTTCATAAAGTATGAGAAACTTGGAGAACCTGCCTCAAAAGAGACAGAAACAAGTCCAGTCTAGTAATCTAGATAACCAGAGAGTCTGACACTTTTAAAGATCTGAAAGACACATTTACCATCTATTCTCTCTGAGGGCTGCTACCTGTGAGGTTTCATTCATACAGCAAGACCACCTTTGCTAGCCAAGCCTCTCCCTCCCTCCCATACCTGTTTTACCATGATCCAAGTCCCTATTCCTTCTGTACCTTCAAGATGTTATAAAAGCATCATCTATTTTGCTTTTCTTTGAGTTTTTATATTTTATGTGACTCCTGTGCAGACGTGTACACATAATAAAGTATGTATGCCTTTTTCCTGTTACTCTATTATTAATTTGTTTTATACATTCAAATTATCAAACCTTCAGAGGAAAAAATTAAATTCCCCTATACCCTGATTTATTTTAAGGTGTAATTTTCCAAATAAAATTTAAGTTACTATTGTTACCAGTAAGAGGGAGAATATATCCTTGGCACTATAAGATAGCAAATATTACCCACCAAAAGCCAGTTGTGCGAGCACAAAATAGCAAATATATAGAGTATATGTGAGAAGAGGATTCAAGATTTTAGATACCATTAGGTACTAAAATGAGAAGAGTTTTTAATATATTTAAAACATATATTTATATAGATAAAGAGATATGTATATAAGTACACACACACACACACACACACACACACTCCACAAACATTAATTGTATTAATCAGACCACATTAGGAAAATTGGTCTTCATTTCTTGAATTTAGCATAGACAATTCCAGCATGTTTATAAACACACCTTCACTCATAAACACATACCCCACACACACACACACACACACCCCCACACATACTTCTAATTGATATGGTTCACTTCACCAGATTGGAGCATATGTAAGTTCATAAAATATACTATCTAAATAAATTGCTCAAGGCCTCATTTGTCTAACTTGGCAGCATGTTTTGTTTCTCTTGTTTTCTACTTTCTAGTTTCTGAAAACCCTCAGAGCTTACTCAGCTCAAAGGGCCCCATTACATCTGGGTTCCAAACATGAGGCAAAGAGAAATCTAAGAACTAGAGTGATTTCTTGGCTAGTTTTGGAATGCCATCACTTCCATCATTTCTAATTAAGTTACTAATAAACATTGACGTTTAAAGTTGTGGTACATGCTTGCCACTACTGTGGCTACCCTCTTGCTGTTCCAGATCTTTATAGAAGCTACGTGTGCTGCTCCCAACCCTGCTGAATACCTACATGTAAGTTAAGGGAGTATGGCCAGGACTGGCAGATATTAAATAATATTTTTTTCTTCCTGGGTACATATTACATCTACATTTCCTAGCTTTTTGGAGTTAGTCTGAGACTCTATAAACAGATTCTGACCAATGCAAATGAGAGGAAGTAATGAGTGCAAATTTCAGGCCTGACTATAATATCCTGACTAATTGCCTGTGTTATTTTTTTCCTTTCCATGCAGATGTGGAGGTTATACATTAAAGATGATGACATCACAAGACGGAAGGAGCCTGGATCCCTGAGTGATAAATTGGAGGAGAGCTGCACAGGGGAGCTCTCTAGGAAAACTGTCCATCAGGTTGGATATGATACATAAGGCTTTATCCTGTTAAGCCACAGAAGTTTGAGGTAATTGTTACTATAGCATAATCTATGACTAAAACAAAAAGCTCCTTTGAGGATTACAACTCTCCAAGAATATATTCACACCCTTAGTCATTAATTCCAAAGCATAATCTTTTTAGTATACTGGCTTAGTTAGTCATGGACTATGTAAAAGTCAGTTTGTTTCTCCAGCTATTTAAGAGTCCAGGCCAATAATCCAGATGTCTATTAGTCTCATACTAGTTTTACTTTGCAGCCTTCAGCATGCTTTCCAGTTGTCACACCTCAGCTGGAAGTGTCTCAGCTCATCAGAGAGGGTCTAATAAAATTATACCTCAAAATGATAGTATTTCATGTTTCTATTTCTTTCTTCCCAGGGGGTTCATTGATTGCTATGCAAATGTATCTAAGACATCTCCAGAGATGAGCTCTATATATCAAGGAGTTTTGTGGGGCCGCCTAGGTTAGTAACAGAAAAACTGTATTACCATTTTTAAAAAGTTTTTAAGTTTGTAAACGAACAAGGAGAAGAAAAAAGCAGAGGCAGAGGAGAAGCAGCAGCAACAAAGACCTCATGTGGCCCCCAAAGACTTAAACCTTTACTTCCTGGCACTTTACAGTAAAAATTTGCTGGCTTCTGCTTTAGAGCAATGGGTGAGAACAAACCTTAAATTGGCATAATTATGAGGACACAGTTAAGTGATACTTCGTAGAAAAAGAAAATTTACTCCAAGGTGATTTTTGGTGCCCATTTGTAGAAATAGGCATACATGGAATTGCTTTTTAAGCTTAGCCTCACTTAAGTATCTTGCTCAAATTTAGCAGTGTATGTATGAAAGTGAATAATTTTGGAAAGTTATATGCCAAAATATCAAAAGCATCCCTTTTTGCATAGAAATTCTTCATAGATCATTTAAAAATACTTACTGCTGACTTTGGTTTTCTAATTTTTCTCCAAAGTATATATGACGTGTATTATTTTTCAAAATAGTTTCAAAAAAGACTTGTGTGTAATTCTGGGTGAAATGAGAAATAGGAACATTAACACATGAAATATATGTAGAGGTTAAGTCTTATGAAAAATAATTTAATGAACCAGAGGAATTTCTCCTCGAGAAAAGAAAATTCAAAGGAGCTCTGATCACATCTCTGAAATATCAGGAAGAGCCATCAAAGGAAAAAAGAATTTAACTTATTCTATGAGATAAGAAGGAGTAGAAATAGAAGAAATTAGGCAGCTCTTAGGGACACCAGTTTTTGTTTATTGTAAGAAAGCTCTTTCCAAAAGTCAGAGCAGGCCAATATTTGTGATTGTCATGAAAGGTGTTGAGAAGTATATTGGATAAATATTTGGCAGGAAAGTTGTAAAAGAGATTTGATCACACACAACAGTACTAGACAGGGGTCTTTGAATCTATTTATAATTCCGTGTACAAGCACACAACACCGATTCTCTGAAAATGTTGTTTCTATCAATAACGCATTCTAGATCTACTCAGGTCACATATAGTCTGCAGATTGACAATAATGCCTACTCATTATTAATCTTTTTTCTAGTCATTAATACATAACATTTCTGGAGCCAAATGCATTGGTGAAGAATCAAACAATCTGAATGTATTGTATCTTTGTACTCACAAGAAATCTTCAACAAAAACCTGGTACCTGACATGCCTCAGGTCCTACCCAGATAGCAGGAAGAAAGAGAGGCAGAAAGTAAAAAAATAGGAAAGAAATCAGAGGAAGGGCACAGGAGGGGGTGTAATATAACCAGGGCTATTTTCCCAGAACTAAGATTACCAGGCGACCATATTTTCCCTCCAGGAAAATAAACCCTGTCTTGCTTCTTTCCATTGTTTCTGGGCTTTGTGTGGGATTTTTTTTTTTTTCTTTCTGATCTTTTTATTATTTTAAAAATATTTTCCTTGTCCATGGTTATTTAAAAGTGATCTAAAGAAAAGAGCAATGTGTCCAGATGGCAGTGTTAAAGCAATCTGGAGAAATTAGCTAAGCAAGTTGTACGATCAAAGACCGCTGCTTTTTGGTATAATTAAACACCTTTGGGGGAAAAAAATTCCTGCAGACAAGAGTAGAGCTAAAGGTACAGCCATTGGCCTTCTACCTAAAAGTCAGAAGCCAGAACAGCATGTAATCAGCCTCACAGACTAGGGACACAAGAAACCACTGAAGCAAATCTTAAGATTGTTCTTTTTTTTCTTGGCCCAAAGCTGCTTAAGATTAAATTACAGGATGTTGATGACACTTATGTGTCCTTGAAAGTCACTTTCAATCTCTGTGCCTCATTTTCATCTGGAATAAGATTAGAACTACTGTTCCTTACCCAAAGTCCCTGGGATACTTAAGGATTTGGAAACATAGGATAATAACAAGAGTTATTAACTTGTTTTTAATTATCTCTAAAAGTTTAATGGAAAACATAAGCCATAAAAGTAATCAAACTATTGAATGTCTGCTTTTGTTTAAAATTTATCAATGCATCTAAATCATATTGGTTTATAAAGGTGATGAATAGTGCTACCTGACTACTAAGCATTTAACTTATACTTTATGAGTTAATTTATTTATTGTACTTTATTGGATTTGCTGGGATATAAATGGTGAACAATGTTGGTAACCAAACACGGTCACCCCGGTCATGACCTGTGTGAAGCTCTCTACTAAGTGAAAAAAATAAATGAAAGAATTCTGTGCTGATAAAAGAAAACTCCAGAGTAGGTAATTTCTAATTGTCCCTCAAGTCCTTATATTATTCAGTTTTAGGCTTTTAATTTTTGTAGTCCAAATTTGCCATGATTATATTCATATTGTTCATTCAAAATTAGCTTCCTAGGATAAACTTGGGTAATCCACTCTCCTGCAAAAGAGAAAATGGGTTACATTTATCATTACAGAAACAGTAAAATTGACAATCAACCTTCTTTGACTGTATTGTAGGTACCATTTAAAGGATAAAACAACTTTTGAAAATGTAAACACTAGTCCTTTACTTTGCCAAGGTTTTCCCTCTTTAGGAGGGCCAGGACTTATTTTTTTAAGCACACAAATAAATATTTCTTTATGCATGTTTTCATAAAGCTCTTTTTAAAATAGAAACACTTACTTTCGATATTCCTTGTGAGCAATGACAAGAATGGAGTTGACAACTACACGGAGAATCTCAGTGCCCACCTTCTCAAGCTCTGGATGTTTTAGTGGCCCAAGTGTAGTCTCTTTCTTTCCATAATATACTATTTCAAGTCTTTTACATCTGTCATTGGTATTATTTTAATAATTTTTTTGGCCTTCAATCTTACTTAGAAGATAACTCATTCTAAGGCATAATTCTAAAAATACTTTGACTTAAAATCCTTCAAGGGCTTTTCACAGACTATAGAAAGAAGTGAAATCTTCTTAGCCTGGGATTCAGGGCACTGTATGTTCTGGTCTGGGAATTATTTTTAGACTTTCTTCCCATTACAATCTCCTCTATCTTTAATTCTAGCAATAATCCTGTACTTATTGTCCTCCATTGTATCACGTACTTTTCATGCCTCCAGGTCTTTGTTCATGGTGTTCCCAACAACTAGATTTTGCTTTATTTTCAATTTGAATTTTTTTTCATTAAACCTTTGAGGACCAGCTGAAATATTTCTTCAAGAAATATAAGATCCTCTCAGCTCTTCTGCCTCTGTACTTCCTTGGGACTTTCAACATATTAGATTTGACCTTGCATTATATAGACTTGCCTGTTACATATATGAATGGCCAGAGATCAAGAATTAAGATTTTAATTTTGTATTTCTCCCAGGACTTAACAGAATCTCTAAAATAACTTGGTTGCTCCCAAAGTAGTCAACTGACAAATTATTTTCTGAAAATTATCCTGGAGAAATAAAGTACCCACATACAAAGACATCTTCCTGTTACTTAAGAACTAAAAAGTAAGACTTGGTTAACTATTTTCATGTTTGAGGTAAGTCTCCACAATCTTCATTAAAAACTTCCTTTAGCTACTTTGATGTTACCAAGTTACTAATTGTCATGACCAGTACTCTGGTTGCTTTATTGTATTTTACTCTATCAGATTAGGAGCCTGCTCTCTAATGGCTGCTACTGGAAAATCACCCTTACACCAGATAACTTGCCAAGAGTCCTGAAAGATTCTTCCTGATATCTAGAAAGAACGTGTTCCCAGTCAAGAAAAAACACATTTTATTTTACTTCAGAGTAGGGAATATCCTTTGCAGGAATCAAGGATGAGGAGCCTGAGATTTTGAATAGATCTGACCAGAGCTCCTCAGAGGTATTAGGCACAGAAGAGGATCCTAAGGCAAAGCTAGAGTGACCAGTTACTAAGAAACAGAAAAAAAAAAAAAAAACACAAGCCAGAAGAGTAAAGAAAGAGTAGAGCTTAACAAATAGGCAGACTTAATGTTAAAGGTAGAATAACATGGAGTCAACCTAAGTGTCCATCAACAAACCAATGGGTTTTAAAAATGTGGCGTATATACACAATGGAATACTATTCACCCCTAAAAAAGAGAAAAATCCTATCATCTGCAACAACATGAATAAACCTGGTGGACATTATGTTAAGTGAAATAAGCCAGGCACAAAAAGACAAATGCTACACTATCTCACTCATAGTGGAATTTAAAAACAGTCAACGTCGTGGAAGCAGAGAGTAGAATGGTGGTTATCAGAGGCTGAGGCTATGAAGTTGAGTTAGTCAAATGACACAAGATTTCAGGTATAGAGAAGAATGTGTTCAAAAGATCTATTGTACGTTATTGTGACTATAGTTAATAATAATCTATCATGTACTTGAAAATTGCTAGGATTTTAAATGTTCTCACCACAAAAAAATAATGTCTGAGGTAATGCATATACTAATTAGCTCAATTTAACCATTCTGCAACGTATACGTGTATCAAAACATCATGTTTTTATAACATAAATATATAGAATTTTTATTTGTCAACTTAAAAAAAGGCAAGGTAAAGATTCCATTTCATAAGTGATTATTGTTTTTCCATTGTTATTAAAAATATATGAATTTCTATTTCAGAATTTAGCATGAGGTGTGAGCAGAGATGTTTCCAAACAAGGGAAAACTCAATATTTAGCTAACTTACACAGCCTTACTATTGTAAAATATATGATTTTATTAAGCTTTAAGAAATACTCATAATGGCTTGCAGACTCCTATTATAATTTTTGCTAGCTCCCAGGAGCCAAAATTTAATATTTGAGGGCATCACTACAGTGGATCGTTCTGAATTCAATCACATTTATTTTTGGAACACCTTTATTTGAGGAACAATATTTCCTCTAGCTTTACTTTCTCATCCTACTCTACTTCCAGCAAAGAGGGTCTTCATTGTAAAGTTCAGAGAATTTAAAATCCCTCTGAAGTCACTCTTATTTTAATTGTTCAAGTCTGCCAATCTACCCTCTTCCTTCATGAAACCTAATGCTACCATCTGCAACTATTTGAAGATAAAGAGCTCTAGATCCAAGTCTTACAAAGAATTTTCTTCAAGGGAGCCTTAAAATGCATCCTGTGACAGGAGATTCGCATGACACCAGCTGAGAATAAGGCCTTTTGAGGCTGTGGAGAAAGCGCTCAATGGAGTGAGACCAGAGAGGCTGTTCCCGTCAGCCACAATTTACACACTTTGAGGAATCATCCCCCTTCTCTCTGCTCATGAATGATTTGTGCTTAGTTAGCTGACATTTTCTCATTTTATTCATTTTTATTAAAAATCAATACATTCCTTACTATAAAAATTCTAAATAAAAAATATTATGTAAAAAGCCCACTTATTCTTTTACCACGACTTTAGATCCCAATTTTATAGTCAATCCCAAGTTACTATGTATCCTTACACATCTTATTGTCTGCATGTGCTAAAAAGTGAACGCTCACATTTTAATTAACTACATAATATTTTATCACCTTAAATATTATATAATTGTATTTCATGGATACCATTTCATATAAATTATCACATCCAGGCAATGTGTTCTTTTCACAAGCTTATGAAGTGAACTAGAAATAGAAACACATTTTTGTGTCTTTTTCCCTGGAGATTTGATCCTCTGCTTAATTCCAATCATCAGTTTACATTCCTCTGTTCTGTAGCTGCAACTACAGAACAATTTTAATATTAATATCTGCTCTTTGCATTTATTTAGCATGCCCTTCAGTGAAAATGTACTATCCTTTCAGAGAAAGAACAACTGTAGAGTGGTTGTCAGCCACTTAGTATTTCAAGGTGCAAAGATAAAGGCTGATCATCTGAAACCTGTAACACAAATAAAAGCGAGTTTTTGCAGGATGGTTTACTGCAGATCATTTCTGGTTTCTTCTTTTCCTCTACCTTTACCCCTTTCTATCTTTCGTATGTGCTTTACTTCTCTGTTTTGACCTGTCCTTTCCTGGGTGGTTCTCCGCTGCCTGTCTGCATCTTCTCTTCTTTCCTCTCTCTGCTTATGCTTTTCACTTCTATCCCTTGCTAAGTCTCCTGCTTAACTATTCATTTTTTTAAATTATAGTATTTTTAAAAACATTTTTGTGGTAAAGTCCCAATTGAATGTAATTATACACAGAGCACTATATAACCATTAAAATTTATGGCATGGAAATATATTTTAATCTAGAAAAATGCATACGATAACACTGTCAATTTTTTAAATCTACAAAACAGTATATATAGCAAAATCCTGTTTTGGAGATAATTCTATTTATAGAGACAAGAGATTTTTAGATGACAGTTTATGAGATTTATATTTGAGTGGTGATGAAATTATATTGTTTTATGCTATTTGCTTTTACTTTTTATATTTAAAATTTTTTTTATTATTTAGTATACGTGTGAAATAAAATGTTTTTAAAAAGTAACTTTAAACACATTGGCTGCATTTATTGAATGAATTCATTTTGTCTTTTCTAAAATTTCAGTAAGAAGAATTATTAAGTTAAAAGTGCATAACAAAGGAAAAAATTACATTAAAATTATAATTTGAAATAAATAAAAGATAATTTTTCAACCACTTAAAAACCTAAGAAACAAGTACGAGACAACTTTTCTATGTAGGGGTAATGAGGGACTTTTGAGTTGAGGCAGCTACCATGACCAGAAAGAGACATATTCTGCTTATTTTCCAGGTTCACATTGCCCCACATGGCCTGAGGTCTACCAGGCCCAACACAGACAGCCCAGAGGGAATTTAGGGGCAGAGCCCTATAAACACATTTGTGATTTCAGCATCTTTCTGAATACAAAACAAAATAAATAAAAAATAAACTTAAAAAAGAAAATGCATTGCTTTTTATCTCTCTGTGGCCCTTGACTGAATTCCTACTCCCAATCCTCTTCTCTACCCTGAGGTCAAGGGCCCTAAAAAATAAACAAAATCCAGCAGGTCTAGGGGAAGCCACAGGAGTTAAACATGAAGAGGCTGCCATCTGGTGGCTCTTAGTCTGTGCTTTCACTGTCAATTTTATGATGCAACACAGCTGGATCGTATTAGGCTAGTTTGAGACTATATAGTCCATAGATTATACATACAAATCCTATTCATGTGTTCGAGAAGAATTGGGTTCTTATACAGTCATTTTTTATAACTTTTTATGAAGAAAGGCTTATTTGAATTAGAGTGTGTGGCCCATTTCTGGCAGCTTTGCCATTAACATGACTCTGAATGACTTACTGTCTTCAGTCTTTGGAGACTCTTAGAAATTCACAGTGCACCTTACTGTGTGTGTTTGCTGCATACTGAGGACATTTTCCAGACCTGGGTAGAGGCAGCCACACAGAAGGTCTCTGTGTATTAAGCCAACAGAGACTATATTATAAAGATGTCTTAGAATTTCATCATGTGCAAAAAAATTGTCTCTAGAGGCTTTATTCAAACACACACATACATACACAATATTCTTCTATTCATTGGCTTTTCCAATATTTGATGAAAAGGCATGGTGGGCTTCAAATTGCCTTGTGTCATTTTTTCTGATGGCAGATGGCTCCTTGATCAAATAATCAATATTGAAATTATTAAAACATTAAAATTACTGAAAAAAACTTCAAATCTTTTCCAATATAGGCTCCTCAGACATAGAAAGTACTGTATGACCATCTGTCAACCAGTTCCTGAGGGCTGCAGTTTTTGGAAACAAAAAATTCAAAGAAGTGAGTTTCTCTAACTTCCAATGCATCTCTGTAGCCGACTCATCCTTTCCTCCTTCTAATTCAATTCTTGGAATTTGTGTTCTTATTGACTCATCATACTCAGACATCGTACTAAGTTCTCTCTAAATATCCCCTGAGATCTTGCCTCTTCAGTCATCTTTCTTTTATTTTCATTATTTTCTTCAGCAATTTCCTCCTACTAGATAAATTAGCAAAAACTCCATTATCCCTAAAATGCAACAAAAGCAAAACCAAATAATAAAATTAGTTTTGCTCCATCCAATATTTTTCTTAAGCCACCATTCCTCCCAGTTTTTCTTCTTCACTTTATAAGTGTCTCAAAGGTATAATTTCTGTCCTTTCTGTGACTTTGAGGATGTGGCTCAGACATGGAACTCAATTGTATACATAGATTTAGATGTCCTCAATAGTGACACAATATCTTAAGTAATCAGAATAAAAAAGCCATCCAGAGAATAAATATAGTTTGACAACAAAAGAGGGCTAGGGGCTAGCAGTTAAGAAACGTCTACCTGTAAGAGGCAGACAAAGAAAGCAATGTCAGCATAGAAGCCTCGTTGGAACTTTGGGACATAGCCCTGTAAATACACTTGTGTTTCTGGCAATTTTCTGAGGACAAAACAAAAGAAAGGATATAAAAAATAAGATAGAAAGTAATTGATGAAAAGGGCTGAATGATGACAAAACAAAGTAGATACAGCTGAGTACCAACAATGATAGTAGAAGCAACAGTGGAAACAGCAATGGTAATAAATGTATTGATGGCTCTATATAATGGTTACGATTTAATACTAACCCTCTTTTAGGTGTTTGTATTCTTTTTCATTTAATTCTCATGGCAATCATCAAGGTAAGTGTGATTTTTTTTTCTGGTAGAGTTAGTTGAGGAGTCTGAAGCTCTGAGCACTTATATTATTACTTTTAATGGCAAAAACCGCAATTAACTTTGCACCAACTTAGTATTTCCCAGTTTTACAAAACGAAGATGACAGAAACCGAACTAAAAATTAAGTCACCTTTTCAACATTTCACACATCCCAGAAGACACAATATGTACACATACATGCACATATATGTGTGTGAATGTTTATATGTGTGTGTATAGATATAAAATATGTGTATATAAAATATATTATATACAAATGCAATAAAATAAAATAAATGAATAAAATACATAATACATAAATAAAATAAATATATGTATAATATAATATGTGTATAAATACATACATAAATATAAACTATCTCCTTTTCCCCTATCCCTCTCTTGACAAATGCAAAAGAACACTCAAGCTAAAGCTTTATTCTCTCTTCCTGTCTCATTTCCTGTTGGTTCTATTTTATTTCTGTTATGTGTTGATTTGCAGTCGTACTACTCTGAGAACAGTTCTTCATCTTTATTTGTGTTACAAATCAAGTTTCCAAAAATTACAAACCCTTTAGACAATCTTTTACCTCCCCAGTTCAACACCCTGCCTCTAGAGCTACGGTTCATAAAAAAAATTCTACACTTACACTTTTTCAACCTTTAATTTTACAGAAAAAAAAGGAGTGTATTATTTTTCTATTGCTGCTGTAAGAACTTCAAGAAACTTAGTGGCTTAGATAATAAATGATTATCTTACAATTCGGTAGGTAAAAAGTCCGAAATTGGTCTCACTGAGCTAAAATCAACATGTCACAGGTCACATTCCTTCTAGAGGCTCCAGGGAAAAATCTATTTCCTTGCCTTTTCCAAATCTAGAGCCCATCTGTGTTCCTTGGTTAGTGGGCCCTTTCTCCATCTTTAAAGCCAATGATGTCAGGCTAAGTCCTTCCCACATCATCATCTCTCTTTTTCTCCCTGTTCTGCTGACCTCTTCCACTTATAAGGACTCTCGTGATTCCATAAAGCCCACTGGAATAATCTAGGATAATTTCCCTATCTCGAATTTACCATCCTAATTCCGTCAGGAATCTTACTCTTTGCCATGTACCTTAACATTGTCACATAGAATGTGGACATCTTTAGGGGGCTACTATTTTGGCTACCACAATGAGTTGAATAAGGCTCACAAGAATTAGTATAATGAACCTCAAATTGTCTTTAATTATGACATCATGACATTTCTCCCCATATATTTATAGCTACACATAGAACACTATAATAATTATTTGTGAAATTTTGAAACAAAGGGAAGACATTATGACCCTTCATACTTCAGAATATAGCTCCTAAGAATGAGGATAATCATTTATAATCACAGTGCAAGTAGTAAGTTTAGGAAACTAACAATGATACAATACCATCATCTAATATACATATTTCAATAGTTGTTCCCAAACTATCCTTCATAGAAAAAAAAAGAATCTCACCCAGGATCAGTCATTGTGTTTTGTTTTCATTCTTTTTCAGCCTCCTTTCTCTGCTATGAAACTGACATTCTTGAAGAGTAATTCTGTAGAGACAGTTTCTACAGAATATCCCTCAATATGGGATTTTCTGATTTTTTTTCTTCTTGATTAGATTCAGGTGATGTGTTTTTAGCAGAAATACCATGTGAATGATGCTGTGTTATTTCAGTGCACTACACCGTGAAGCATGCATGTGATATCATGTTGCCCTGTAATGAACTGGTAATGTTAGCTTTGATTATGTGGTGTTTTCCAAGTTTTTACACTATACAGTTGTAATTTTTTCCCTTCATAAGTAATTAATAATCTGTGGTGAGACATTTTGAAACCACAGAAATATTCTAATCCCGAGTCCATCAAAATTTCACCCATTTCTTTTAGCACGCGTTGTTGATTCTTGCCTCAGTTATTAGTAATAGCAATTGCAGAATGGGAATTAAAAAACCCAAAGTCATTCTTTTTGGCAGTGTTTTATGGAGATGCTTTCTCATGAGCACATTGAATTATAGTTTATAGTAACTGAACAAAGCCCATGAATATCTTCACCTGTATAGAGCGTTGGGGACTCTGATTGTATTACAAATTTGATTCAGTATTATCTTGAAATGCTTGTGTGGAAGTCAGGCCATTAAAGAGTTTCTGGGGTTTCTTAGGTCTTTCATTTTACTTATTCTAAAACACATGGCCTCTGGCTGAGTATTTGATTATGGTGTGAAGTGATTGGGGCTCACTAAGTTTCTACAAATTTTATACTAACTCTCAATGCTGGGCTTACTAACATAGTAGACCCAAGATATGATGCAATATCATGCTTGTCATCAAGAAACACATAAAGAGAAAATGATTAAAAAAAAAAACAAACAAGTAGCACATTTAGTTGGGAACAGTCTCTGAGATTCAGAACCCTGGTGAAAGAACTGTAGATTAATTGAATCTTAAAAATTGAATAGGATTTTAATTGGAGGAGAAAATTAGGCTGGTGTTTGGGCTGATAGAAGCTACATAAACTACATGTGGAAGCAGGAAGGAAGACAGCACTGCTGGAGAAAACACAGGGCAACTACTGAAGAGGAAGTTTCATGCTGAAAATTAAAGAGAGGAATTATTTGTAGAAGTAAGATGATGCTAGCTACTGAAAGTTGTTGAAGTTTAGACAGAGATATTTTATCTTGAAATGACAGATAGAGGTTCTTGAGCAAGATGAAAATAGTATTTTAGGAAAATTACACTGAATAGGTGTGCAGGATGGATTAGAATGGATGGGCACCTGAGGTAGAGACTTTGCTTAATAGGCACTGTAAAATACATTGTAAATTAGAATGCATGCTATGAAGGCTTTAAATGTGAAAGAAAGCCAGAACCACAATGAATGCCTTTGGGATGCAGAAGGTGGGATGAGTTTAAGAGATTTCGGAGGAAGAATCAAAGTAGGTTAGAAGAACCTCTCAGCCTAATGGCTGAGGTTCCCATCCAGTCTACTTCTGGCTCCTGGCAGACAGTAAGCACACACCATAACTTGGTTGTGTCTATTTTTAAAAAGGATGAAATTAGTATATGCGGTAATTACTGAGGATTTCAGGATCTTCACATTGACTGTTTATGTATTATATTCCACCTTGTTCCAGAACGAATGTCAGAAATCTTATTAAGTGACTTGCACAGGACAATAAAATGTCATAAATTAGCCTAGGTTAAATAAGAAACAAAGAAAAACTGTAAAAGAGTGGATCTGAGATAGAAACATAAATAAAGGTAATTCTTCAAACTGTAATAAGCAACACATTTAATATGGGTGTGAACCATAAATTTGGCTAAACTTTCTGGCAGTAATGTCAAAAGTGAACAACCTAGCAATTAAGCCACAGCATCATGTGATAAAACCAGATGGATTACTAGATGAACTTTTAAGTAATCTTGGATTACTTAATTGAGAGGATAACCTCTTAATTGCATGTGTTTCAGCTGAAAATTATTTTTCTCTGCAACAAGATTCTCTCTTTCTTGACACCCTCCTCCCCCACCCCATTATACACAGATGCACACACAGAGAGAAATACCAAAGCTAATAGTAATTGAAGAATAGCTAATGTCCACATTTTGCCATATCAGCTAGTTTTGTTGGATAATTTAATATTCCTTCCTCCACCAAAAATAATTCCAGAAATATTCCCTTGATATACAAATATACGATTGATTATTTTGCATTTATTTTTATGATGGGCTTGATAAAATTAATAATTTATAGATAGGGTGAGTAGGAGAAAAGAAATGAGAGAGAAGAAAAATGGAATTTTCCTGTAGATTTTTACTATGATACGAAAACTTATGAGCCAGTGTTTGACCTTGATTGTAATAGAGCTATACTATGAAGCTTAACTGAATCTGTTACAAGAAGTTACCTAAATTTTTCATGCAGATAATAGTGTGTATCTAAGGAAATATTAGAAAACTCATGCAAGTTAAATCTGAAGATCAAGTACTAGTTGAAATAACATTTAGAAGTAAGAACACATTGTCATTTGTAGTAAAGTATAATGAGCTGCTAAATTAGGTACTGTGGCCTTAAAAGAGCAAAGTATTTTTGAACAAATCCAAGCCAAAGTAAGTTCTCCAAATGAGAAAGTCTCATTAAAGTAAGATATTTGGGCTCTATATTTCTGTCAGAATGATAATCAGGTACTCCATAACAAGGCCTTGCTGGATTGCTGCTTTTATAGGCAAAGCCACTACAAAGTCTTGGCATGTTTCATTTTTGTTACATCCCAGCCATCAATCCCAATGGACTCTGTACAGCTTCTAAAATAGAAAGAACATTTCATTTAGCAAGGGAGAACTTTTTGGAGCTTATTAAGTAATACTCTTGTGAGCAAACAGAGATAGAAAAATGACCTTAATTACAGTTTGAAGTTGAATGGAGAAGCAAACACACATATTAGACAACATAAAAACACATTTGTAATATGACAATTGGGAGCAAGCTTGTATCCAAGAAAAGAATAAGTCCTAGTGGAAAGGTCAAGAGCTTTAGAATTATATAAATCTGAATTTGATTTGTGTTAAGTGTATGATCTTGGGAAAGTATAACAACTTTCTCGGTCTCAATTTTCTCATCTGTAAAATAGGAATAGTGATACCTATTTTTCAGAGTTGATAGAAAAAACAAGGAGATACACTGACTAACATATCTTGCACATGGCCAAGGCATATAGAAGAGTCAATACATGATGACAACTTTTTGATTTAAGGTATTTTTTTGACATTCCGCATAAAGGTGTAGTCCTTATTTTTAGAAATACAGAGTCTAACAGAAAGATGTGCAACTCACAGTGATACACTTTTGATGAAGATCTAGAGTCTGAGATGAAGATAAAGGGTGAATAAATTTAAATAGTTGTAATAATAACAATAATAGATTCTATTCATTGAGTGCTTATTATGTACCCAGTCACAATGCTAAAAGCTTTAATACATCATTTTATTTTATTCTGTGAATATCTTGTTTTACATGGGGAACCTCAGAAAAGCTAAATAATTAGATAAGTAGAAAGTGAATTCCATTCCTTAGAGGGAAACTTTATAAGGTCACTTGAGAAGCTTTCAACTTCAAGTAACAGAAAGCTAAACTCAAATTCTATAGTTTATTGTTTCACATAATTGAAATGTCCCAAACTAGGGTAGATCTAGTTGATATTTGGCCCTGAAATAAATTATTTTAAGAACCAGCTATCATTGAGTTCCTGCTGTATCTTCCAAAGATTTGCTGATTGAACAGTTTAAATTCTGTGCTTATCCATTATCAATTATTTTGGCTTAAGGAATGTGATGTACCAACTCCTTTAAAGCTGACTTAATGTATGCCTTTGTTAACCAGTCACTATAGCCAGAAAGGAGGATGAAATTATGCTTATTGGTGAAGGCCTACAAGGGCCTATTCTTGCTTGGGAGAAGTGGGTAGCACTGTGCCTGGAATCTACTTTGCATTTAATATTTCTTAATTATGACTACTGCTATTTGTATTTATGAGGTACATGCTAGCTCAGTCAACACATTTTCAAACCCCAAACACAATCAGTTGTACCCATGGCTTTCTTTTCCAACCTGCTTCTGGATGTGTGGTACAATGGTCTGCAAAGAAATACTATTTTCACTGATGGACCTATTGGGATATAGGAAAAAATATTAGGGTATCAATCTCTCCATCTATATATAAATATCCTAATTTTTATAATATTTAATATAATATATAGTATATATATTTAATGTCTGTATATCATATATCTAATATCATAGTACATATCATCTTCTAAATGTTTATATTTAAATATGCTTTACAATTTGCATATTAGTATATGTAAATAATTTGTAAGTCAACAAAATCTGTTAGAAGTATGATGAAAAGTTTTTACCATGGAGTATGAAACTAAAAACAAAAGTTTGAAAACCAATTTACAACTTTCTTGGCCACAATAAATTTGATTTCCTACAAGATATCAATTTTCCAGGATCTAATCAAACTCTTATGAAAAACATCAGTTGATGTTGGTATAGAAGAGTCACAACATAAGCCACTAATTAAGCAAAATAGGTATCTAAGTCTAACATAGAGGGTTTGTATAATAATAATTATAACTAAAATTTTTAAGTACTTATCATGTATCAGACATTGGGCTAAGCAGTTTGCATATATTATCTTATGTAAACCTCATAAATATCAGCTGTGGTTATTAATACTGTTTGTGTTTTACATATGAGGCATGTCCCAAAGACGCTAAGTATCCTGCCCAAAGTGGTGAAATCCAAGTTAGTACCCATGTGGTCTGGCTACTCCACACATAGTAGCACATAACAAGATGTGGTTCTACTACTTTATTGAATCCAATATTTAAAACCTGCTGATGGATCCAATCTCATTTGAACTTCACAGCAAATCTTTAAATTGTAATTAGCTGTTTCTATGAACAGTCCATATCATAGAGGTTGATGAGCCAAAATCCGGCCCATTAGATCACTGTACTGCAGGTTCCTTACATAATACATTTTCTTGTATATAACCATTGCTCTTAGTTAAAGCCTGAATTCTGGTGAGTTTAAATATCAGAAAATTGATGTGTTTGTCTAATGCTTACACTTTAATTCCCAAATGTAAACATAAACATATTAGTCTTATCTTTTGTTTTTGATCAATTTTTAATGTAATCTAAAATCTAAGAGTTGTACAACTTGGAATTATTTGTGAAATGCAAATTCCTTTTCTTGTGTTAAGGAACATTAAAGGTCTTTCATCAAGTTATAACCTGTTGGATAACGAAGCAACTAACAACAAACTCCTTTTTGTAAAGTGTGATCAGGGGATGGATTTTCTATACTTCTTTGATGACTAATATCCTCATTCGTTCTTAAGCTCCAGCAAAAACACAAGCCTGTTCATAATAGTCACATTTACTACAAAAAGAGGGGGTCATCTTCTAAATAAATATGTGATAGTGGATATAGACATACATATTTACATTTCCCTAATTTCACAGTAAATATTTGAAGTTACATGGAAGCAGAAAAAAGAATGGTTCCTTGTGCTTTCTGAGAGAGATCTAGAGAGAGAGAAAGACTTGTAAAAAATTTTGAAAAATCCCTAGTGTAACAATTTATGAGCAGCAGAAATAAAGTAGTGACGATGGCAGTTTCCTGGTTCACTCAGTTCTTATAACTTTCTCATACAAAATAATGACATGATGAAAATAACTTGTTTTGGGTCTAAATTATCAGGAAAATTTCATGAGTATTCCACTTCACATTGTATTTTAAGATTATACCAAAGTTCATATATATATATATCTATATCAATATATTTATATATGTTTTTATATATATATACATCCATTTATTTCTTATATAGCATATGTCTTGCCTATCTAGTACCTAGAGCAGGAGGTGACAACCTTTTCTGTAAAGAGACAGACCGTAAATATTTTAGGTTTTGTGGGCCAAAGAGTCTCTGTTGCCATTGTAGCAGGAAAGCAACCAGAAACAATATTATATGATGGGGCATGGCTGTGTTCTAATAAAATCTTATTTATACGAACAGGAAAATCCTATGAGGGTCACGGTTTGCTGTTTCCTAATATAGAACTATAGCTTCCAAAAAATCTTCACCAATAAATCTGAACATAGAAGCTATATGTACATATAACATGCACATATGTATATGTGTGTATAATAATATCTTTGATGATGGAAGTTCTATTCAGGTCTCATTTAATACACTGAAATCCTTCTAAATTATTTCTCATTTTCAAATCAATTCTATCATTTAAGTATCATATCAACTTCATGAGACAGAAAATATACAGGCATTATTATTTATTCACTTCCATTTTGTAGAATATAAACCCAAGACACTAGCTCATTAGTGAAACTTGAACCAGTTCTCCCAAACCCCAATTATAGGCTTTTTTCTTTAACTGGGTGATTTTGAAATGTAGCTATTATAGCAAATGTTGAATCTTCCTCAAATAAATTTATGCCTAGATTTTACAGTGCTATCTTTTAGACAGTGTAGATATTAGGTACCTCTAAATCTGAAATCAGAATAGCCGATAGTTAAATTTTATATTAGTGTATACATATTCTAAAAAATGGCATTCAAAGTTTTGTTTGCAGCAGCATCAATCTGAATTTTATAATATCTGTATCTCAAACACTCTTGCTCCCATACCAAACAAGGACTGGTGCTGTTATAGAATTAACTCAAAGCTTTCTCTACATTTTTTAGTAATCAAGGGAAGTCAAAGGGAGCCACATAACTGAATTAGGCAGAAACTATACAGAGCTGATTTACCCTAAAAACAAAAATGGAAGGATTTTTATTCAATCAAATGGTTGATGTATTTTTCTCCTAAGGAGAAAAAAGCTGGAGAAGAGGAAAGTAAAGAAAGGGGAGAGGATGACTAACCAAAATAGCAAAATATAAACAAATAAATAAATAGGAAGAATGGGGATGGCTAGCATTTGGTTTTAAATTGTTTGCTTTGCAGTGATGTAAACAGCTCCAATGTAAAGTCTGCTCCATATTAAAGGCCCAAGGGCAATTTCTTATATGTGTAAATCAGAAAAAGAAGGCAGTGTTGTTTTTTTTTTTTTGGTGGGGGGGGTGGAGGTTTCTGGCTGAAATTCTGTGGACAGGAAAGAAAAACCCACTGTTGGAGTAAATATCCATTTTACTTAGAACAAATCACTAGGCTAAGTTGGAAGTGGCCCAAAGTAATCAACTTGCCATCAAGTGCCTTCTTGATCTACTTACACTGATACACTGGAGGCCTCCCTGAGTGAGGTGGCTTTACAATCATTGTCTGTTTTCATCTTTTGCTTACATACTAAGCTGATCTGTCCTTAAATCAGGTTTTGTCCTGCTTATGCTCAATACAGAATGAAAAATGTTCACCTTATAATGGATTCCTGCTGGAACTACTGCCTGACTGCAAGACTTGGTGGGTCCAACATGACCCAGTTTGCAATGGGCATATTGTAAACTAATTCTAGGCATATGATCACTTGGTATCAGTGGCCAAGCTTTCATCTCTACCAGAGTCCAGAATCCAAAAGTCTACCCATTGAATCTCTCACCAGGGCCTGGCATAAATTCCTCAATGCATCTTTCTTCACCAGTGATATCATCACTGTAGATTTTTCCAGATCCTGTGGCCATAGTGGCAGTCCTGCTTGTACTGTAGCTTAGGTCTGATGCAGAATGTTTTCTGTCTATGGTCCACCATGGAAGCTGACATTTTTTCATGGTGTCCAATATGTAGATCAGAGAAGTATTCCTAGGTGTGAAATGGCTTGCCTCCGGAAAAAAGAAACTTCCAGGAATTAGACTTCTCTGTGGAAGGAGATAAAACCTGCACAATTTAGCCTCCACTTTAAGAGAATAAACTGACATATTCCTGACTTCTTACCCCTTAAAATGTTTTACTAAAATGGTAGATCTCTAAATATTTAGATCTCTAAATATTTACAGGAGTATCTTGCTTCCACAATACTTATGCCTCAGCAAGGGCTTTTGCATGCTAGCTGCTGTAACTTATTCTGGCCAATCAGTATATATCAGTGATATACTAGATCAATGTGATATTCTGCAGGATGTCAGCATAGCCCAGATCTCCTCACCATATTATGATAGAGAGATGGGGAGTTAACACAACCTTGGGGTAAAACTGTGAATATAGTGTCAATTTTTGTAAATGTCAACTGTTTCTGGTCCACTATCCTGATGGGATAGAAAGGAATACATTCACCAAATCAATGTTTATATACCACGTACCCAAAGCCATATTGTATCAGTCAGCTGGAGAGAAATTATCTTATTTGGCATGATAGTGTGATTGATGCTACTCCTTGAGTAAGCTTGTGACATCTTATATCATTCTCCAGCATCTATCTTGTTTTTATAGAAATGCAGACAAGCAAATAAAATAGAAGCATGATAGGGACTTTCACTCATGCTCTCTTTAAATCTCTTAATGTTTTATTCTCTGTATCATCTCCTCTAGGATGTGATTTTTTTATTTACTACCTTGGCCAGAGGAGTGGGAGACAGTTTCAGAGGTTTCACTTGGCTTTCCTCACTATATTAGCAATTACATCATAAGTGAAGGACTTGGTGTGGGGGCTACTCCAACTGTCAAAAATACCAATCACAAGCATGCATTCATGGACTGAGAAAATGATCACCAATGAGTTCATGTACCCAGTGGATCCACTGTAATTTAGACTTTGAGGATGGTGCTGTTGCTTTGGATCTCCAGATACCAATCCCCTTAGGGATACTGTGTTCTACTTACCATATCCCCAGTTCTCACTGGTCCAAGCCTCCTTGACGGCCTCCCCAATCTTGGCATTTGTTATGAGAACTGATGTAACTGAAGCATAGTATTTTTTGCTTAGGATTGCTTTGGCTATTTGGGCTCTTTTTTGGTTACAAATGAATTTTAGAATAGGTTTTTTTAATTTTGTGAAAAATAAAATCGGTATTTTGATAGTGATAGCATTGTATCAGTAAATTGCTTTGGGTGATATGGCAATTTTAACTATATTGATTCTTTTAATCCATGATCATGGAATTTTTTCCCATTTATTTGTGTTGTCTCTGATTTCTTTCAGTAGTTCTCTTTGTAGAGATCTTCCACCTCCTTAGTTAGATGAATTCCTGGGTATTTAATTTTCTTTGTGGCTATTGCAAATGGGATGTGTTCTTGATCTGGTTCTCAGTTAGAACGTTAATGTATAAAAATGCTATTGATTTTTGTACATTAATTTTGTATCCTGAAACTTTACTGAATTGGTTTATCAGTTCCAGGAGCTTTTTGGTGGAGTTGCTAGGGTTTTCTATATATAGAATCATATCCTTAGCAAACAGAAACAGTTTGACTCCTTCTTTTTCGATTGTGGTGCCTTTTATTTCTTTCTCTTGCATATTTGTTATGGATAGGACCTCCAGTACTATGTTAAATAGGAATGATGAGAGTGGGCATCCTTATCTTGTTGCGATTCTGAAAGGGAATGGTTCTAGTTTGGGCCCATTCAGTGTAATGTTGGCTGTGGGTTTGTCATAGATGCTTTTTATTATTTTGAGGTATATTTCTTCAATGTCTAATCTGTTAAGGGTATTGATCATGAAGGGATGTCGGATTTTATCAAAGGTTTTCTCTGCATCTATTAAGATGATTGTAAGATTTTTGTTTTTGATTTTGTTTACCTGGTGAATCACATTTATTTGATTTGCATATGTTGCACTAACCTTACATCCCAGAAATAAAGGCCACTTGGTCATGGTGAATTAACTTTTTGATGTGCTGCAGGATTCAGTTTGCTGGTATTTTCTTGAGCATTTCTATGTCTGTTTTTATCAGGGATATTGCCATGAAGTTCTTTTTTCATTGTGTCTCTGCCAGATTCAGGTATCAGGATTGGATTTTTTTCCCTTAAGAATTGTGAAAATAGGTCCCCAATTTATTTTGGCTTATAGAATTTCTGCTAACAGGGATGCTTCTAGCTTGACAGGGTTCCATTTGTAGGTGCTCTGGAGAATATATCATTTTTTTTCTAGCACTTAATGCTATTTTTTTTCTTCACACTCAATGACTATTCCCTGGAATGAAGCTTTGTCATTCATAAACTCATAGAAGTTCAGCTGAATGTATATCTCATGCTTTTGATCTATGATGGTTGGTGCAGACTGGTAATGACACCTATAACTAGGTAAAACAATCATTAACAAAAGCCAAAGTCCAAAAATAAATCTTCATCTCAATGAAAAATGGACTTGTTTTTATGTAAATTGCTACATAAGCATTTAAAAATTTAACAAAGTGAGATAAGTGGTGTATTTATAAACTTTATATCCTCAGTAGTGAGACCATTTATTGAGTTGTCATTTACTGAATTCCACCTACGCCTGCTACTGTATCAGCTAGATTACAAGCATTATCTTGTTTAACCCTTAAAACAACACTACATAGTATTATTCTCATTTTACAGCTGAATACATTAGATCAAAAGTTTTCATAACTTTGCTCAAACCTGTAGTGTGGAACAGAGCTTGGAAAGGAAACCAGATTTTTCCCAGACTATAATCTGTCCACCATCACACCTTGTCTTCTTAATACTAAATATTTAGTTCTATCTTACAAAGTCACTGGTTGATTTTTAGCCCCTCTCCCCCATTTGTTGTATTTCATGCAAGATTTGCAAATTTAGTGAGTTGCTTGAGGCCTGATACCTTTAATCAAGATATAAGACCTCTCTTGGGGAAATACATATATATGACTTAATAGTGGATGAACAGACAGAGCCACACTTCCTAAAAATTATATTATTACTTTTGAGAAGGATCATTATGAGTTGATCCTTACAAAGTAATTCCATGGAAGTGCCTAAATTTAACACCACAGAGATAAAATCAAACAAAACTGTTTCTATTAATAGGTATTATTATTAGTTATTATGAGGTCTACTTACTCTTCTTTTTCATTTGGTTTTTGTTGTGTTAGTCTGTTTTCACATTGCTAATAAAGACGTACCAGAAACTGGGTAATTTATAAAAGAAAGAGGTTTAATTGACTTGCAGCTCCACATAGCTAGGGAGGCCTCATAATCATGGCAGAAGGAAAAGGAAGAGCAAAGTTATATCTTACATGATGGAAGGCAAAAGAGCTTGTGCAGGGGAACTCCCACTTATAAAATCATCAGATGTCATGAGACTTAATTCCCTACCACAAGACCAGTATGGGGAAAACCATCCCCATGATTCAATTATCTTCATCTGGCTCTGCCCTTGACACATGGGGATTATTATAATTCAATGTGAGATTTGGTGGGGACACATTCAAACCATATCGTTCTGTTCCTGGCCCCTCCCAAATCTCATGTCTTTACATTTCAAAATGAATCATGCCTTCCCAACAGTTCCCCAAAGTCTTAACTCATTTCAGCATTAATTCAAAAGTCCACAGTCTAAAGTCTCATATGAGATAAGGCAAATGCCTTCCACCTAAGAGCCTGTAAAATCAAAACGAGTTTGTTACTTTCTAGATAAAATGGGGGTTCAGGCATCAGGTAAATATGGCCATTCCAAATGGGAGAAATTGGCCAAAACAAAGGGACTACAGGCCCCATGCAAGTCCAAAATCCAGTGAGGCAATCAAGTGTTAAAGCTTCGAAATAATCTTCTTTTACTCCATGTCTCACATCTAGGTCATGCTGATGCAAGAGATGGGTTCCCACGGTCTTGAGAAGCTCTGCCCCTGTGGCTTTGCAAGGTACAGTCTCCCTCCTGGCTGCTTTCACAGGCTGGAATTGAGTGTCTGTGGCTTTTCCAGGTGCACAGTGCAAGCTGTCATTGGATCTACCATTCTGGTGTCGGAGGATGATGGCCCTCTTCTCACAGCTCCATTAGACAGTGTACTAGTGGGGACTCTGTGTGAAGGTTCCAACCCCACATTTCTTTCCACACTGCCCTAGAAGAGGTTCTCCATGAGGGCCCTGCCCCTGCAACAAACTTCAGCTTGGCCATCCATGCATTTACCTCAATTTTTGACTTCTCTTTACCTATAAGCTCAACACTCATAAGGGCCAAGGAACAGCTCAGAAGTCATGGCCTGAGCTATACCTTGGCCCCTTTTTGCCACAGCTGGGGTGGCTGGGATGTAGGACACAAAGTCCTGAGGCTGCACAGAGTAGGGCTGCCCTGAGCCAGGCCCACAAAACCATTTTTACCTCCTAGGCATCTGGGTCTGTGATAGGAGGGGCTTCTGTGAAGACCTCTGACATGCCCTGAGACATTTTCCCCATTGACTTGGTGATTAGCATTTGGCTCCTCATTACTTATGCAAATTTCTGTAGCCAACTTGAATTTCTCTTCAGAAAATGGGTTTTTCTTTCCTATCACATTGTCAGGCTCTAAGTTTTCCAGATTTTTATGCTCTGCTTCCCTTTTAAACATAAATTGTAATTCCAAACCATATCATTGTGAAATGTAAGATTGAGTGCTTTTAACAGTGCCCAAGTCACCTATTGAATGCTTTGCTGCATAGAAATTTCTTCCACCAGTTGCCTTAAATCAACTCTCTCAAGTTCAAAGTTCCACAGATCTCTAGGACAGGGGCAAAATGCCACCAGTCTCTTTGTTAAAGCATAACAAGGGTCACCTTTACTCCAGTTTCCAACAAGTTCCTCATCTCCATCTGAAACCACATTTACCTGAACTTTATTGTTCATATTACTGTCAGCATTTTGGTCAAAACCATTCAACAAGTCTCTAGGAAGTTCCAAAGTTTCCCACATTTTTCTGTCTTCCTCTGAGCCCTCCAAACTGTTGTACCTTCTGCCTGTTACCCACTTCCAAAGTCACATCCACATTTTCAGGTATCTTTACAGCAGCACCCTACCCTACCAGCACCAATGTACTGTATTAGTCTGTTCTAATGCTGCCAACAAAAATATACCAGAGACTGGGTAATTTATAAAGGAAAGGGGTTTAATTGAATCACAGTTGCACATGGCTAGGGAGGCCTCACAATCACGATGGAAGGCAGAGGAAGAGCAAAGTCACATCTTACATGTCCGTAGGTAAGAGAGCTTGTGCAGGGGAACTCCTATGTATAAAACCATCAAATCTCATGAGACTTATTCACTACCACAAGAATAGTGTGGGGAAACTGCTCCAATAATTCAATTATCTCCACCTTGCCCCACCCTTGACAAGTGGGGATTATTACAATTCAAGGTGAGAGTTGGGTGGGGACACAGCCAAACCATATGATTTAGTTGTGTGTGTGTGTGTATGCGTGTGTGTGTGTTTCTGTGTGTGTATGTGTATGTATGTATTTGAGGTTGATTTTAATCCCATGGGCATTTGGGGCCTTTCTCTTCTTTGGTGACTAAAAGTAAGTGCATCAATAAGTCAGGTTTACTGGCAGAAATTAGGGCAACCAAGCATATCAGCAGCAGTGTGTGGGTTTTCCTCCACCTGGATGGGAATGCTTGTGAGTGTGGGAGGGTGCTTTTCTACAGGATGTCATAGGATGAGTCCCTTTTTGATCTCAATAATTTCTCCAGTGGAAACTGCCAGAGAGTGGGGGCTGGAGTATCAGAACATTCTGGAAACTTCTATGATAAGAAACAAAGTACCAATCACTGGTCTTAAAGTTAGCCTGAGGCAATTGCAGGATGTCAGCCAAATTTATTCTCTGAATTTATTCCGGTGTCTGATACATCTCCCTTCAAGAGAGAGTGACCATATGTCTTGCTTTTTGCTTAGGACAGTCTCAGTTTATGTCTCTGCTCAGTATTATAGCACAGTCTTTTTTCACTGTCAGAGTGTCCCCAGTTAGGATGATGAATCATAAAAAATTACATCATACCACCATTTATAGATGAGCCTCCTATCATTGCAGCTCCATACTCCTACTAGATTGTAGATATCTTGGGCATATACACTACTTTTCATTTACCTTTGCACATTTCCTCAGCATAGCTTTTAATCTTTTACATAGCTTGCATTCAACAAATGCTTGTTCTAGTAAATCAGCATCAATATTAATATGTCCATAGTTAAAAAAAAAAAAAAGAAAAGAAATAAACTATTAACAGTAGCATGTATGGAGAAACTATTGTGTGGTAGACACTATACTGAGCACTGATTTATATTATCTTTGTTGGTACTCATAACCACTGTGTAAGGTAGTTCTATTTTATGAAAGATAAAGCTCAGAGAAATTAAGTAATCAGCCTAAATTTTACAGTTAGTAAATAATAGAGCAGCAATGAAATTTACTTGCATTTGATGTCCAAGCCCAAAATTCTATTATTCTTCCTGACTTGCCCTGACTACCTATGCCAAGTATCCTTATAGAATGCATTTACAGTTTATAATCCATCATAGTATGGAAGCCTCAAGACGGCCCCTTAAGGTAAATTGTATCATTTTTATTTTAAGGTAAGGATTATGATGCTCAAGGGGTTTATTTGCTTGTTGGTTCTGCTCAAGGTCAAAGGATACTTTTGCTCAAGTTTACAGACTTATAGTAGAACTGGGCTTAAACTCAGTTTCTTTCTCTTCAAATTCCACATTCTTTTGATCTGATATTTTTTAAAAATACTGAAAGTGGGGAAAGACCTCACCCAGTGATATCCTTGGCCTCCTAAGATTGGATCCCACCCAATGATATCCTTGGCCCTCCTCACCCTATCTCAATCCTCCCTTCTCAGGAAAGGTAAGCTCAGAATACACAGCTTTTTAATTTATATTGAAGCTGAATTCTTAAAAATAAAATAGTACATGTATTTGGCTCAGAATATGTTTTCTTTAGATTGTTATCAAAAGTAATTATGATTAAAAATCTCACAGTCTGTCTCTCCTAATAAATAATTTTTGCTACTAAACCATGTTTTTCCCATTAGAAAAACCCAGCTATCCTAAACATCTCACAGACCTCAAGCAAAGTCTAATAATTTGAAAAGATACTTAGCAGAGGTAAGAAGTGGGATTCTGAACATGGAATGTAGTAGATAAACTTAATCTCACCCATATAGGCATTTCCACAAACAGTTGTATTTAAAAACAAGTAGAAAATAGCTTCTCCAACCTCTGTTTGTCTTATAGAGGTACTGGTATTGTACACTTTTCCCATTAATCTTTCTTTCTAATCCTTTAGAATTTTAAAATATACACAATGAGAACATTGGCAAATGTGCTTTCTTTACAGATTCTCCAAGTGCTATTTTGTGATTTTCCATAACACTGTTGCTCCATAGGTAGACGGCAATAATGCTGACTTGGGAAAGCTTAAAATATTTGCAAAGTGGGTCATACTTTTGTTTCCACCACGTAAAAATAACTTGAAGTTAAACTTAGAACATACAATGGCTGCAAATACCTACCAAGCTTGTCCACTCACCTTATTTTGTTGTTGTTGTTCTGTTTTGTTTTAGGTATTTAGCACACTGAAGCCATGGTTTTTAGTTTCTGTCTCTAGTGATAAGTGGAAAAGAGGGATGAGGAAGGCGCTTTACTGGCCCAACCAGAAACAGAGGCTGAGAACCCATGACTGTATTCTCTCCCTTGGACACCCCTGCATCACAAAACAAAGATGAAAAAAGATTTTTTTTCACACTTTTGTAAAAGCATGTACATTTCCACTCTAATGTGCAAGGAGCTCATCTAAAAAGATAGAAAGAAATGATAAAACAATTCACAAAACAAGGGACTCCATCAGTGCAATAAAATAGAGGGGATTTCCATCATCTAGACATTATATAGAATTTCTAGATATAGGGCAGAGCAAATATCAAGGGAACTCCAAATCAGAAATTTGACTTCTGTCCTCCTGGGTCAGGAAGTATTATAGGTGACAATATGGTAGCTTCTGTTTTACTTTCCTAGATTCTGTTCTTCCCAGAATAGTATTGGAAGTTATTGGGGCAAATGTTGAAATGTAATAGGTGTAATAACAATAGCATTTTTGAAATTCCTATGATGTGCTTGTTTGTATGATGTGCTTGACACATATCTTTAATTCTCACAACAACCTAGTTAAAAGGGTCTCATTTCTATTTTAAAGACGCTAAGTACCCAAGAAACGAAGTAACTTGTTCAAGGTGATAACGTTGGCAAATCGCTGAGCAAAACTTTAAGCCTGACTTTATCTTATTCATATGCCTCCAGTCTTTATTCTTAATAAGAGCTTCCACTTAATGAGCACCTAAGTCCATATTAGTCAGTTGACATGTATTATTTCATTTAAGTTCATAAAACGTATCCCAAAACCGTAAGCAGGGCCACCAAGAGTGAGCTTCACTTAAAAATAGAGCTATACATAAAATAAAATAAATCCAAGCCATCCAGAAAGGGAGTGAAAAACTTTACATAGGATTTGTATAAGTATGCTTATAGTCAGAAAGGTAGACTGGAAATCTGTGCTAACTTATTCTGGCACTGCTCCCCTACCATGCCTTGTCTATGAATTAGGTATAATCCTGAGTTCCATGAGGAAGAAACTTCAATTCAAAGAGTTAAAGCAACTTTCCCCAAAGTTGGTAAATAGCTGAGCTGAAATTTGAATTCAGACTTGTCTGATTTTAATGTGAGAAAAAGCATTTATCATTAATTGAAGTAATTTCTAAATAGGCACCTGAAAAGCTAAATTCTAATGGGAATTCTATTTATGAGTAATTTTCCATACATCATGACCCCAAACAAAAATCCTCCAGGGCCTGGCAACTTAGTGAAGAAATCAAGCCTTTTCAGAATTTTCAGATATGTGAACACACACAAATATTACTAAGAGATTCAGCACTTGAGGATGGACCTTCATTTTTATCACCTTGGTCACTTGCGAAGGAGGATAGCAATGTCTTTGATTTGCCACTAAACACTTGAGAACATAATTACTCATATCATGGTAGTATCAAAAGAAAGTCTTAGAAAAATGTGTTGAATAATAGCAACTATAGCATATAGTTTTTTAGCAGTGACTTAATTGGGTGATCATATAATGAGTGCATCATATAAATGGGAAACGTTTATTTGTGTATTCCCAATGATGACAAATATTCACTGGTTTTCAGTTTAGAAAATATGCAAAAGTCATTTATTCAGAGTGCCTAGCGATGGACCAAGGTGGCATAAACAATGTTGGACTTGCTAAGAAATGGGACTGAAAAGTTCCATTGGTAACTGATAGAATTGCCTCTGAGCTTGTGTGAAGGTTATTTCCAAAGAATTTGGGTAATAAAAATCACTCAATATTAACTCTTGTTTGTTTAATTGAAATTCTATTTGTGTATAAAGTACTTGAGAATTTCTTCCTTTTTTGAGTGCTACTCAAAAGTCCTGTTTAAGTGCCTACAAGCCTGTACCAAATAAAACATCTTTCCCTTCCTGCTTATTTAGCAAAATTGAGCCCATAGTAGATCACGCTGGTTTTCCCTTTGCCATTCTACAATGGAGAGGTTGCTTGGGATCCATGAGACAATTAGCCAAGGACCTTGAACCTCATGCTCAGTTGCCCTCCCAACTGAATATTCTGCTTGAATATTCTACTTGTTTACTGTGGAATTGTGCTTTCATTAGACTGTTTAAATATTAAATAATGTTCTCTGCTAACCTTTATAAATGGACTCTGAAATTTGCCTCCTGAAAGTTTGAGTCAACATCTCTTTTCACGTTTAAGTGTCTGTAGAATGTGTGAATAAATGTTTAGCCACAGTCACATTCACATTTAGTTACAATGAATTCTAGGAATCTGATAGGATGGAATATTCATTCAGTTTTTATTTGCATGGAAACGTATTTGTGAACAGATAAATATTTCAACCTTTAAAAAAAAGCTTGAAAAAAAGTCTTAGTTCTTTTTTTCCAGCAAAACAGGAATTAAACATAAATTGTAAACATGGAAGAGACTTTTAGAATTCATGTAATTTAGTTTAATTTATTGAGTGTCTACTATGGGATAGGAACTTCTGGATATTGAGGGTACCTCAAAGAGTAAAATAGACAAAGTCCTTTAGGGGCTTACATTCTAGTGGAGGGATGCTAACATTTAAAATATATAGTATATTAGTAGAGGATACATTTCAAGGAGAAAATTTACAGCTGTGAAGGGAGATTTTGAGCGTGAGGCTTTGTAATTTAAACAGGTAGGTCAAGGAGGGTGACATTTGAGTAAAGACTTGAAAAGGTGATTTAGTTACTTACATTGATTTAATTATCTTGCTACTAATCTCTTATACTCTCATTTTTACAAATATGACCACTAAGAACCAGAGAAATTAAGTGATATGTCCAAAATCACAAGATACCTTAGTAAGGGACTGTAAAAAGAAATTTGGTCTTTTGTTGTGGCTAAAGAATGTTTTCCACTTAACACAAATAGGCTTGGAGGGCAAACACTTTTCTAATAAGGATATTTAAATGGAACTGGAGTGTCAGATCTTCAACTCAAATTCTTCAACCTTCCAGCGTTCTCAGATTACCCTTCCCTTTAAGAGAGAGACAGAGAGAGAGAGGAAAGAAGAAGAGAAAAAAGAAAAATAAAGAAAAGAAAGCTCAAGCTTCTGATAGAATCGAATACCAAGTGGTTTTTTTCTCTTCAACCTCAAAGACCACAAAGATCTCAGGAGGCCTTTCTCCAATTTCTGTTTCTGCCGTATTCTCTATCTCCTCTGTGGGTTTTATCTCCTCCAACAGTTATCCATCTATACTACCATTTTGAGCCCAAAGCAGAATACAAACTTCTTTCCCTTTAGTTTAATGATAAAATAACAATACAATGTCAGTGATGTAGCAAGTTTTCCCTAAAGTTTGGGAGTAAAGAAGGAATTTATCTCCCAGCACAGCACAACAACAAAAAATATTTAAAATTAATGATTCCCATTATTAAAATCTCATCAGCTCTTCCTTACACTGGGACATTTTTTGAGAAATATTCATGCCACCAACCAGATTTTCGTGCCACTTCTTTGTCTTCACTCCTACAACAAGTCTCCAATATCATTTCAATGGACTAAAAAGAAAAAAAAACTAAAGATCTGTTTATTTGCAAGCAGCGTTCTTCTATCTTCCCCACCTTCTCATCAGATCGACTCTTTCTATATTCATAAAGATAGTAGCCAATCAAGAAGCCTCTGCTGTGAGCCATAGCTTTTATAGGTTACAGGAAGAGCAGAAGTTCTGGATTTGCAGTCTCTTCTCTTTTATGTTAAATTTCTTGGCCATGGTTTTTTCCCTATCGATCTCTGTAGGCAGAAGTAAGCATAGATAGAATTATCTTCTTCAGGATGGGAATTACTCGATTCCTCTTGGAAGACAGTAATAGCTACAGTTGCTTTACAGTTAGTTTTTTTAAGTCATAATTTCTGTTAAAGTATGGTTTGGCATCACCAATTTGCCTCCTAGGAATTTGTTTGGCAGGCATGCTCATTGAGAGAAAACTATGGAGAGGACCGCTTTCAATATCTCAATTAAGCACCTTATTCACATTGTGAGGAATTCTTTGAGCCATTCTTGATGATATTCATTGGACTGAAATATGTAAAAATTATTGGAGTAGATTAATTTTTCTGAGACATAGCTTTAATCTTGCTACTTCCTAGTTTAAAATAAAATAAAAAAAAAAAAACAATAGCCATTTTATTCTTTTACACCACTCCTGCTCCCATTGGCTTAGAGAACAGATGAAGGAAGGTAGCAATTTAGCGAAAGTCTAGTCTCAAATGGCCAAGGCTTGTTCATGTGCGTTTTCTTTTTCATCCCAGGCCAAAATAACCCCAGTGTGAAGAGTTCACTCTTAGCAACATTGCAGCAATGGTATTTTTTGTTTCATTTTGTTTTGATGCCCCATTTTTCCAGTTCTTTACCTTTTTCTCTCTTTGGTAGCATTTAATATCATCAAACTCCTTCTTTCCCATTACAACTTACTCCATGCAAATTGCTGAACTATTTTACATTCCAGAGATTACTAATGTTAACAATTACAAATTTAACTTATTAAGCATGTGGGTAATTGAATAGCAGGACCTTGTTAAGGCCATGTGTATGTAACAGATGATGGTACTTATATTCTAATAGGGGCTCAAGCCTTACACTAAATGAGTAAAATACAAATGATGGTATGTGATGCACCTGACAGAGGGTAGAGGCGATACAGGGATTTCTTTTTCTTTTTCTTTTTCTTTTTTAGACAGAGTCTCGTTTTGTTGTCAGGCTGGAGTGCAGTGGCGCAATCTTGGCTCACTGCAACTTTCACCTCCCAGGTTCAAGTGATTCTCCTGCTTCAGCCTCTTGCGTAGCTGGGACTACAGGCATGTACCACTATGCCCAGCTAATTTTTGTATTTTTAGTAGAGACGGGGTTTCATCATCTTGGCTAGGATGGTCTCGATCTTTTGACTTTGTGATCTGCCTGCCTTGGCCTCCCAAAGTGCTGGGATTACAGGAATGAGCCACCATGTCCAGTCAATGATACAGGGATTTATTCAGGTAAAAAAATACATTTTCCCTCCTTCTTCTTCTCATACTAGCATTTATGATTTAGAAATGTGCTTCTAATTGATGAGGTCATTGAATGTACTGGGTTTTTTTAATACCTGAAAAGTTATAAATACTTGGTGCTGTGCTTTACAATCAGCATGAACTTTGCATGGAGTGAGTCTTCATGGAATTAAGAAGAGAATTTCAGGACAATGAATGCTACCAAAGGGAGAAAAGGGCAAATATGTAGAAAATATCTGAAAATTAAATTACTGAATTGACGCTGTGCCTTATATTCAACAAAATGTTGAAAGCAAGGAATACTTTCCTAAGAGGCATAAAGATTCCTTCACATCCCAGGTATTAACCACTCTGCTTCCTACTGCTTCAAAATTCAAGACTAATTGGAGTCATGTAGGTAATATTGTTTCTACACAAGGTTTAATTCAAACCAGCAGTACTCATTGACTCTTCAGTTATATGCTTTTAATATATAACCTTAGAACCTCATTGATGATAATGTTTGGAACCATTATTAGCCTGACTTTTACAAAGGGGTTACATGTCTTGTAGATTGAATATCAACAATTAGGTAGTGTAAACATTAAACTATGAAGTAGTCAAGTCTCTGAAAGCAAAATAAAGTTCTGATTTTCTGCTGAGATCACCACAACAAAAACCTCATATATAATTGGAAAACCTCATGATATAACTAATTAAAAGCCCAGACTGAGGTAAATATATTAAAGACCAAGCTTTTCATTAACATTTATCATATCAGCTCTCCAAATTTAGCAGAGGAATTGAAACACAGGACACAGACAGCTCTTCGGAGAGTCTTCATATTTTTAATGGTAACTAAAAGCATATTTTAACTATCTAATTAGACCTTTCTGGGATCTAATTCAAATTCATGAAGCAAAGATTTATTCAGTTATCCAGATGTAAAAAACAAAATTAGAGCACTTTTTTTTTGTTTGATTGTTTAGCTGGAAATATTTCTGTCTTTGGGCATTAAGGATAATTTAATTTTCTTCTTTTTAAAAATTATTTTTTTATTTTCTACAATGACTATAATTTATTAGCTCTATGGAGTAGATCTTTGCTTCTCTCTTCAAGGAAATGGTCATTTGCAACAGCCGACAGACTCCTATAGTCAGTTACATAGAGATTCCCTAAAATAGGCAAGATGATGGCAGAGTACGAAGTGAGTATTAAGGGAGGCTGTGTTCTACAGGAGTTGGGGTGGAGAGGCAGCAAAAGCTTCACAGAGTAGAGAAAACTCAAACTAGATCTTATAGAATAGACAGGTTTTGTAGAGGTAGGGATGGAGAAGGCCACTGAAGAAGGAGAAGAAGCATGAAGAAAGTTAGAAATTGTGCTGGTACTTTGAAACAATTGACAGAATCTAACGAGAGCAGAAACAGGAATTTAAAACTGGATTGTCACATTCCTTCTCTCATTTGTGCTGGTTCTACTTTTAACTTAGCCAGTGAATACAGTTATAGTAACCTGGTGAAAATAAGACAAAGACAAGATAAAGTTGAGGGCCATAAATAATTTATTAATAAATGGCAAATCCATTTTTCTGCATCCTAGAAGAAAGAACAACTGTAATGTTCAGGAGTGCTCTGCTGTAAGTACATATAACAGCCAATGAAATAGATATTATTTCCTTTCATTTTACAGATCAGGACAAAGAGGGTCATGAAGTTTGAGACTCAAAGACCTGGTGAAGTCTTATTATCCCTGTGTTTTAGGTGAAGTTCAGAAATGTTAAATGATTTATGAAAAGTACCACAGCTTTCTCGTGGTTGAGACAGGACTTGAGCAAAGATCTCTGGATTCCTAGTCCTTTGCTCCTTTCCTTTCACATCCACTGCCTCAGACAATTGCAGGCACACAGCCTCCACTCTCCCTTTCTCAAGAGGAAGACACTGCTGAGGGCTGTGTTTGCATTTTACAGATTCCATCTCACTAATTTAAAATGCTGAGGTGGTCAACTTTTATCAATTCTGTGTTTCCCAGTAATGTTTAACCTTAAGTTAAAAAAAAACTAGGAGATAAAACACCATGTTATCTGGCCAGTGCATTCCACCCCCAGTGATTATTAATTTCAGAACACATCTGAGTTCCTTCTCCGTGGCATATGCTTTAGGAGAAGAACAGACAGCTCTTAGCCAGGGTCAGATTTCAAATTCTCGTCTCTTGGTGCCAATACCACACCAGATTCTTCTTTGAAGTCAACTTTTGAGATCTTCGCTAAGTATACCTTGGTGTCTGAAGATTCACACAAGTGCCTCTGGTTATCATTTTCTTCAGGGAATCACAGTCTCTCCTCTCGGCAAAGCATCCACTGTACGGAACTTTGTTTTTGGAAACATCTTCCTGAGACCTGGTTGAAAGAAACTCTCTGGTGCCATACTTTCCAGTATGGTGGTGAAGAACTTTGCAATTTGGGATTATGTCGTATTTGCAGCCCTCTTTTTCATTTCCTCTGGAATTGGGGTGTTCTTTGCCATCAAGGAGAGAAAAAAGGCAACTTCCCGGGAGTTCCTGGTTGGTGGAAGGCAAATGAAGTTTGGCCCTGTTGCCTTGTCTCTGACAGCCAGCTTCATGTCAGCTGTCACCGTCCTGGGAACCCCTTCTGAAGTCTACCGCTTTGGGGCATCCTTCACAGTCTTCTTCATTACTTACCTATTTGTCATAGTCTTAACATCAGAGCTCTTTCTCCCTGTGTTCTACAGATCTGGTATCACCAGCACTTATGAGGTAAGATAATTTCTCCATTCTTCTTTATTTCAGCAGAGTTGTTATGTTTTTCTTGACCTGAACTATTTTTGTTGTTCTTTTTTTTCCCTTCTCATTCTCTTGATGATAGCACCTGGTATTGAAGAGCACTCTCTGATTTGCAGGACAATTATACATTATGAGAAAGACATTACAATGTTATTGTAAAAAAGCCTAAGCTTTGGAGACAGACATACCTATTTTCCCATCTGTAAAAGGAAAATAATGATGACAATCCCACAGGGCTATTTTAATGATTAAGTGAGAACTTCTATGTCAGCACTTAATATATGGCCTCATTTGTAGGTTTGCAACAGAGCACTGATGTTATTTTTTATTATTATGAGCATCATCATTCTGAAAAGCAAACAGAATAGCTATCATGAGTATGGCAATTTTCCAGCTAAGAAGACTGAGATCAGATAAATGACTTAGTTAAGATTTTTGAATAGTAGACAGACCTGAGAAACTAATTTTTTCTCTATCTCTACTTAGTAGCCTTTCTCTCAGAGAGTAGAGGGCATTTTAATACAAATTATAATGAGACTCTAATTTTTAATGAGAAAATGATCATATTTTTGATAAATACAAAAAGTATTTTAACAGGAAGGAACTGACAAATAATACAAATATGGGAATTATTTAATAAGAGGGAAATGAGGCAGTGGTATTTTGACTTTACAATGATTCTCAGTGAAGACACCATGTTCAAAATTGAATTTGCATGCTCAATGTAGAAGTGTAATCAAAAATAAGTTTCTACTAATAAGGTGTTTATTTTCATTATCCAGTATCATTCCTACTAAGTCACTGCAGAAGATTCATAAGAGATCCAATTTTTAAAACAATCTGTAAGCTAAATAAGTATAAAACATTATTCTACCCTTCAAAAGCCACTCATGGAAATGAACAATTTTTAGGAAGTCTTGAAAAGTGTTATGATTCCATAGTTTTATGGAATGTAATTTTTATGACTATTTACTCAGTAAATATTCATTACACATCTACTCTTAAGATACTTAAAAAGGCACTCTTCTTTTTTTTTCATTATTTATTTATTTACAAGATGGAGGTTTTGCTATGTTGCCCAGGCTTTTCTCAAACTGCTGGGCTCAAATGATTCTTTTAAATTAGCCTCCCAAGTAGCTGGGACTATAGGAGCGTGCCATGATGCCCAGCTTGTTTAGGCATTCTCGTAGCCCTAGGCATAAAGCATAGCACTAAGTTCCTGCTGTCATGGAGCTTGCTTCATAGCAGAGAAGGGCAGTCAATACATATATATTGTGTAAGAAAAATCATAATACAAATGTATATGGTATTTAACTATGTGCTGAACACTTCTCTAAGTTCCTTATGTGTGTTAGTCATTTGGCCTTAAAACAATCTTTTTTAGATAGATACTATCATCTCATTTTAACTGACTAGAAAACTGAGGTATATAGCATTAAGTAACTTGCTAAGTGACATACAGCTAGCAAGTAAAAGTTTGTCAAACCAGGTGGTCTAACTTTAGCCAACATACGCTAAATAACTATGCTGTCCCATCCTACAAAAAAAAATGGAGAAAAAGTAAAGTAAATAGGGTAAGATAGAGAAAACAAATGCTAGTATGAGTGGGGAATGTCCATATTCCTAGAGGGAGATCATATGAAACTTCAAATATAATAGGACATCTAAATGGAGACTGGAAGAAAGTGAATAATTGCACCAGATAAGGGAAGTACATCTCAGGCTGAAGGAGTCACAGATGCAAAGGCCCTAGAAAAGGAGTGTGACTGGCAAGTTGAAGGACAGCAAAGAAATCAGTGTGCTTGGAGGAGAGAGAGCAAAGCGGACAATGGTAAAAGATGAGATCAAAGAGATGGGTGTGCCCAGTTACATACAGCAGGGGTCTCAGTAGGGCTAGTGCCTCACAGGGGGAGCACTTGGGATATTTGTGAAATATTGGTTTGTCAAAATGATTAGGGGCCACTACCAACATTTAGGGAGTTGAGGTCAGAGACACCAGATGTCTCGCAGTGTGTAAAGGCACATATGCAATGAGTAATTTCACTCTGCACTGCATGATGTTTAATGCTGTTATGCTCAAAAACTACTGCAAATATTAGTATTACTTTAGTGATAGTACCTTTACAATAAAAAGTTATACACGCACTATAAATTAGTACATTTTCCAGAAATTAAATGAAATAAAAACAGTGTCTTAAAATTATTGAACAATTTACTTAGTTTGAGCAATCTGTCTATTCCATATATGCTGCTCAATACATGCTTAGCCATAACTGGTTTTAGTAAAATGGCCCAGTTACTGCAAAAACAATTAAACCAATTGCAATTATATAACTGAGGGGATTTGATTCTCTTTTTAAATTAATAAATTAGTACAAGTATTGAAGATATAAAGACTTCATTGAATTTAATTTACAACACTGTTTTTTAAAATATTTACTATTTGTGCTCCTACATATTTTTAAATTTGTAGTGACCTAAGAGTAAGTCATCCAAGTATGTAAAGTATACATAAGGTTATTCTGGGATTACCTCTTGCTTTATAAAAATTGGCATTATGGCATGCAGGTTAAAAGTATGGACTCTAGGCTGGGCATGGTGGCTCACATCTATAATCTCAGCACTTTGGGAGGCTGAGTTGGACAGATCACCTGAGATCAGGAGTTCCAAACCAGCCTGGCCAACATGGCAAAACCCATCTCTACTAAAAAAAATACAAAAAAATTAGCCAGGCATGGTGGCACGCACTTGTAATCCCAGCTACTCAGGAGGCTGAGGCATGAGAATCACTTGAACCCAGGAGGTTGCAGTGAGCCTCTGAGATCCACTGCACTCCAATCTGGGCAACAGAGTGAGACTCTGTCTTAAAAAATAATGTATGGACTCTAAACTCTGTTGACTTGGCTTTCAGTGTCAGCTCTGCTACTTGCTAGTTGCATGACTTTGGCAGAAACTTTTCTATACCTGGTTTTCACACGTGTAAAATAGTGGTAATACAGAAATCTATCTCAAAGGATATCTGTGAGGAATAAATGATGTATTGTATACAAATACATTTAACAGAGCCTGGCAAATGGTAAATACTATGTCAGAGTGTTGTATTATTATGATTATTGTAGTTGCTATCTCCAAATTTATACCACTTAGTCTGTCTATAGTATCTTGAGTTTCTTTCTTCAGCCTCCATTCTCCATTACTTATTGAAAGATATCCTTTCCAGGGTCTTTTTAAATACTAAAGACTTAAAGAGGTAGAGTCTCTTTATCCACCTTGTGAACCTTGGCTAGTTTTGTGACTTGCTTTGACCATTAAAATGTAGCCAAAGTGATGTTCTGTGAGCTTGGAGCCTAGTCCTCATGAGCCTTGCAGCTTCTGCCTTTGTCCTCCTGGTACTGCCTTTGTCCTCCTTTGTCCTGCCCTGATACTGCTATGTAAGGAAGCTGGCATAGCTTCAGGAGCATGAGTGGACACATAGAGAACAGAGACATTCAGCCAACAGCCAACACCAGTTACCAGACCTGTGAGTGAGACCATCTCAGACCTTTCTCCATTGATCTTCCAGATTACTAGAGCTACATGAGAGTCCTGATGAAACCAGAGAGATCACGCAGCCTGTCCTCAGAGTTATGAGAAATAATAAATTTTTGGTTTTTGAGCCGATGAGTTCGGGGGTGGGTGTCACATAGCAATAGCCTGCTAATTTAAATCCTTGATATGTGGTGGGATTTCAACACTAAGATATGCCATCTGTGCTACTTTATCACTACCCTGTCGCAAGTCTAAGCGTAAGGAATTCTTCTAACCCTCAAGTGATAAATTAGGCTTAGCTCATTTGCAGTATCATATATTTTCATTATCTCAATTGCACAGATTATTATTAGTCTCATAATGTTATCTTCACTTTAATTAAAGCTATTTCCTTCCTTCTCTTATCATACACTAATAAATCCAGTTTATTATTTACCTAACTTAATATTGGCTTATGGCCAATGCCTACCTGTTTTCTCATTTTTCTTGGACTTCATGGCATCTCAATTACTTCTCTTCAATTTCAAATTTTCATTATACAATGCCCTGGCTACTACTTCACTATGTCTTCTTGCACAGTGGTTTCTGGGCATTTATACCTTACATACTTTTTTTTTCATAAATGCTTCCCTGTTAGTTCTCCTTTAAATGGCAGTGGTGGTATTCTTAGTAATTATATTTATATTTTGAGAAATTTAATATTTATCTATAAGATATTATTGAATATTATTTCAGCAGAGTAAATGGTGCTATAAAATATTTGTTGTAAAAGAGATATTTAGGGTCTGAACCAAAATTATGAGGCCTTTTAGGTCATCATACGGATTAGCTTTTACTCTAGAAATGATGGGTCATTACAGTGTTTGGGAAAAGAAGTGACATGATGGGGTTTGTATGTTAAGAGTAGATTACTCTAGCTATATAGTAAGAATAATTATAGGACTTTTACTGCTGAAGCAGGGAGGTAATTGGGAGTGTTCTTACATAATTTGGGTAAGAGATGATAGTAATAAGGTGGTAAAAGAGGATGTATGCAGGTAAATATATTTTGAAAGTAGGGGGCAAGCACCCAGATTTCTTTTATGAATTAGATGTGGGGAAGGTGGGAAAGAAGAGTAAAGGCAGCTTCTATGTCATTTGGGCTCGAACCAACCTGAAAAGTAGAGTTGGTATTTCCTGAGATGGAAAACAGTATGGCTGGATCAAGTATGGGGTTCTGAAAATAATCCATCATAATGTTGGTAAATGTCACATCAGATATTTTTACAAGCAGGCATGAAGCATGCAACTTCTCTGTTGCATTTTTACTTTTGACAATAGGAATAGCTTATATATATTACCAAAGGTGACCACTGAATGAGTAAATACATTGAAAGGAAAAGTGGATACATTCTTTCAGATATAGAATTATGCAGTTGTAATAGTCTTTCTTCTTTCACGTATGAGAATCCTGAGGCATAGATCACAGAGTAAGATACCAGCAAATCTCAAACTGGAATTCAAGGAGACTGCTTTCTAAATAGGCCTTTGTTCATATAGATTTTCCCCAGTACTGTCTTTGTAATTTTACTGGGTTGACTGAATTGAGTGGCACTTAACTGAGATGTGAAAATCATTGATTTTTTTCAAGATCTCTATAGCAGCATCTTCATGACTTTACCATTTTTCAGGATTCATTGCCCCTTAGGTTTTCCAGGCTTCCTTGTGCCACCCAGTACCAAAACTAATGCTATATATTTTCGGTTTTTGTTACATCTCCCCACTTCTAGTACCAATCCTTGTATTCATTGTTATCTATTGCTATGTAGCATACTACCACAAGATAAATGTCTCAAAATAACTATTTTATTTTATCACAATTCTGTAGATTAGCTATTTTGCCTGGCTCAGATAGGCCCCATAAAATTGTGCTGGTCTCATTTGGGGCCATGTATGTGACTTCCATAAGGTAGTAAGTTGGCTACCATCTTGCTGGCCTAGGGGAATGCAAATGAGACAGCTTGTCCTTGTTACCTTTGGTCTCATCCTCCAGGAGGCTATCCTGAGTTCTTTATGTGACAGAAAAGAGTTCCTATCAGAAAGAGAACATACCTCATTACAGAAACGTTTTCAAAATCTTTACTATAAATTTCTCTATCTTAAGTTGCATTCTGCTAGAAGCAGATTCTGAAACAAGGATTTGAATGCAAGTTGATTTGGGGGAAGTGATTCCAGTAAGCACTGATAGACAAGTGGCAACGAGAGACATAGAAGAAAAAGATGCCAACAAAAAATGTAATTTTGAGCAGGTTGCACTGTGAGCAATAGGAGTTCAATTCAACTGGGAGTCTCTAAGAGACAGTACTAAATGTGTCTCAGGGTTGTCCTCACTGAAAGACAAAAAGCCAGGATATTTTGTTTCCAACTCCATTTAGTCATTGGCTAAGTGCTGATGATAACACCCCCAAGCCTTTCTGATCTGCCCTGTGACCCAGTGCAAAGGCTCAGAAACAGTCTCAAGCAGATAACCTCAGGCACATTTAGATGCCATCAACGTGTACTGGAACAGTGAGTGCCAATAAACTATGGGTGTTGCACCCTCAGTGACCACTGCAGTCATTAATCCCTAGCTCTGTACTTGGCATTGGCATACCTCCCACCATTTGATCTATACAAGCATTCACTTTCAGAAGAGAAAACCATGGCTTAGTGGAAGAAACTACTCTTCCCAAGGGCATAAGATGTGAACCCAAGTTGTCTTTACCACAAACATTTTGCAATGTTTTCTATCTAACGATATTTGAGACTGCTGACTCCTCACTGACTTCCCTTCCTCTGTAATAATATTTTCCTTATATCCAGTGCCCTCATTCACGTATTCACTGGACTATACATTCTGGCTCACAGAATATATCAGCTGAAGAGAGGGCATAAAAATAAGGTTTTTTTTGTTTTGTTTCGTTTTTTTGTTTTACCTCAGGTTTCGGAGAATCTGACAGGATAAGTTGAGAATGTGACTTACTGTAAAATGGAGTCACAGTTCTGCCAAAAGCTGCCCTCTGTTTCAAAGAAGAGCCCATAGTAAGCCATGAAACATTTATCTAGTGTTTCTAGGGAAAGGATAAATCGGTTATCAATCCTTGATTTAATCAAAATGATTTTTTTTTTATTTGGAAAAGAAAGAACTACTATGAAGTAGAAACTACTAGCAAGAAATTTAATCCTCAAGCCATTTGATACTTTAAAAATTAATTTTGTTTATTCAATACATGTTTATTATGCACTGAAAGACACATACTAATTTCTTCTAGAATATTTACTGAGAAAAACCTTTCCTTACCTCTAAAACAGTAAATCAGATCCTACTATTTACCAAGTTCACAGCTACCTGTAGCTCTTATAGTACATATCACAATTGCAACTTTACTTTTATCAGTATAAATATTTGTTAATGGTCACTTCTTCTAATCTGTAAGATCCTCTATGGTATGGACTCCATTATATTTGCTTATCATTTTGTGTCAGAATGCAATATGTAAAGCAGGTAACAAATATTTGTTGAATGAATGAATACATAAATGACAAAGGTAAAAGTGAATAAAATAGAATGGTATTCGTATGTATCAGGGATAGTAAATGTGGCAGGCTGAAAGCAACATACCTTCTCCAATATATATCCAGGTGTAATCCCTGAAAGCTGTGAATATTACTTAACATAGTTTTTTTAAAAAGGATTATTGCAAATGTGATTAAAGGATTTTGAGGTGAGAAAATTGTCTTGGATTATCCAGAGGGGCCCTATATAAATACAATCCACATGTATCCTTATATGAGGGAGGTAGTGGGAAATTTGACAGGCAAAAGGAAAGGCTATGTAACTATAAAGGCAGAGATTGGAGTGATGGAACCAGAAGCTAAGGACTGCCAGCATCCACTCACAACAGGAAGGCAGGATGCTGACTTTCCCTAGAGCTTCCCGTAGGAGCCTCCTGCTCACACATTGATTTTGACCCAGTGATTTTTAACTTTTGTTTTTCAGAACGGAGAGGTAATAAGTTTCTGTTGTTTTAAGCCAAGATATTGGTGGCAATTAATTTGTACAGTATTAACAACAAACTAATACAGTGAGATAATCAAATTCAACACCGAAATACAACATAGCAACTGAGAACCATGAAAATGTCTTAATATTAGTGCCATATGAGCTCAGAGGAGAAAGTAGGAGCAGGGCTAGGAATAGCAATTGGGCTGATGCTTTCATCCATGATCTAAGCCTCGAGTTTCTCATCTGTGAAAGAAGAAAGACTGTTTCAACTGCGTAATTTGATATCTGAAAGAATGTATTGACTTTTCCTTCCATCTGTTGACAGATGACTAAGACTTTGTGAAATTTGGGGAGAGTGGCTCTTATATTAAGAATTCTGCCTAAATGAAAGAAAGGTCTGAAAAAGCACACAACATGTTAGCTGAATGATAAATAATAATTATATGTGGAGAATAAATTATGTGAAGGTTAGTGATATGATTTAAGAAAGGGAGGGTGGGGATCTGACAATGGAAGGTTTGGAATATCAAGCCTGGGATGTGCACTTTGTTATGTCAATGACAGAGAATCATTGAAGAATTTGAGAAAAAGAGCAACATGATCAGAGCTCTGCTTTAAGGGAATCGATATGGCAGATATGTGGTTGATAGGATGAGTGGGCAAAGGTTGGTATTAGGGAGATCAATTGGAGTGCTACAGCAGCAATCCAGAAAAGAGAAAATAAAGGATTGAGCTGAATTTGGAGCAGCAGGGATATAAAAGGAAATAATGGCTTCAGTGGGTCCACTAGGAAGACTCTTGGGCAGAAAGTCAATAGAGTTGAATTTTTATTCAAACAACTCACTTCTCTTCTCTGATCATCAGGAGAAGCATGAACAAAAGTTGAGTTTTAATAGATCTTTGACTTTTAACAATCCATGCTTTTTCATTACTGTTGCTTCTAAGGATACGTATCACAAAATCAGATTACAAGTCTAAAGCACAACAGAGGATATACCAAGATAAAAACGACTTTCTTATCAGCTCTTATCTAAATCTCACTGACTCTGCATGTCTTTCTGTTTCCTTTAGTACTTACAACTACGATTCAACAAACCAGTTCGCTATGCTGCCACAGTCATCTACATTGTACAGACGGTAAGGGGTCATGGCTGCTGCAGATGTGGAAACTGTGAGGTTACAAGATATAGGTTTGTTTATTTGGGGGGCAATAAACTCAGCTAAAGGACACTTAATACTAAGAAGACACTACTTTCTTCCACAGATAGCACTTTTAATCTGTGCTAAAAATAAGAAACAAATGTATACTGTAAACCACAAAGGGAAAAGAAAAAAGCTTTGTGTGTGTGTATGTGTGTGTGTGTAAGCCACCCACATTTTCTTAACATTTATTTCACTGCTGTTTAACCTGTAAATGTTGCTCTAGATTAGATATGAAATGATCAGGTAACTAGATTTGTTTGCGTCTTTGTTTTGTTTTTTAACCATTAACTGAGTTGAAGCAGAAATGCCTATTTTGCTGAAAGTCATTTTAAGACAATATTTCCAGCTAATACTCCTACTTCCCTCTTCCCTCTTAAGAACTCTTTTCCCACCATCCCAGCTTTGGGATGTCTTCATGCTGCTCCAAATTTGCTCATGGCACAGCTTTGGTACACTTCCTTCTCCTCACCAAGTGCTTTCTGCCAGAAGCTAAGCTTCTTCCCTCTTCTTAATAAAAACTCCTACTCACTAGCTGAAGAATTTAGGCAAGAAAATAGAGGAAAACAATGCTCCTGGATCTGCCCATAGATATTTGCCTTTTAAAACCTTAACATGAATCTCTACATGGTGAAATTCCCAATAGAAACTGGAGAAACTGGACCTATTTTCAGCAGGGTAGTGGTTGCAATTCTCGGAATTAGAAGATATATTCATTATGGAGATCACCCACCCATGTTGTTAGTCTTCCAAGCACAGTACTTTCTCCTTGCAGATTCTTACCATCTCACCTCTAAATTCCATATTTCATCAAACTGCTAAAATATGCTTTTGTCCCATGAAGTCAGTAGAGAGTACATTTTGATGTGTGTATGAGGAAAATGGGTAGAAGGAAGGTGAATGAAAACTTAATTAAGTCTATTTTTGTATCCCTTAGAGATATACAAAATATAACCATAATATCTCCAAATTAGTAGCAATTTTGAAAATCCAGCCCTCTTCTACCACCTAATGATTACATCCCCTCTACAAACTACTGACAGTGGTGAGCAATGTAAATTTCGAGTAGACGGGAATGCGATGTTTGATGAACAAATTGAAGAGAATACAACTCTAATATCAATAAAGAACTTTCTAGGTAGTTTTCCTTTCTATGTCACTTTCTCACTGCCCACCTGATTCTTATTTTTCTACCAGATTCTCTACACAGGCGTGGTGGTGTATGCTCCTGCCCTGGCACTCAATCAAGGTGAGTTATCAACATTCCCTTGGCATATCTTACTATTTTTATGCCTGAATTCTCACCTTGGAGAATTATAAATAAAATACTTTGTTAGGGAGTTATTCGTCTGGTAGTTCTGAATTACTATTAGAAGTCATTACATGAAGCTCTAAACCTTGATTGAACATTGAAAATAATACAAACAATTAGTTGGTTTTGATTCACATACTTCTAGATACCAATTTTGATTGCTTTGTTTGTTTGGGATTTGGTTTTTGTTTTTCAATCACTGGAATTACGGCAGTTTCGGTATTGTATATGTCACTAAGTATGTTCATCTATAATATATGGACTTTAGTGATCTCATGAAGTAGATAATCCAGTGTAAGAGTAAAAGTTACTTGTAATAGTTACATTAAAATTTATAGTTGATACTTTCAAAACAATACAATGCTCGAAACAAAAAGGAAAGAAGTGAAAGTAAACTTCACAATAGCACCTGTCATATTGAAAGTTCTCAGTATTCCATTTAATTGGGCTATGTGCTTATATTGAGAAATATTAACCTCAGAGTCAGTGAGGTTTAGATAAGAGCTGCTAAGAAAGTCTTTTTTATCTTGATATTCCTCTGAGTTTTGTGCTTTGGACTTGTAATCTGATTTTATGATATGGATTCTTACAAGCTACAGGAATAAAAAGGCATGGATTTGTTAAAAGTCAAGGATCACTGGTCATTAGAGAAATGCAAATCAAAACCTCAATGAGATATTATCTCATGCCAGTTAGAATGGCAATCATTAAAAAGCCAGGAAACAAGAGATACTGGAAAGGATGTGGAGAAACAGGAACACTTTTACACTGTTGGTGGGAGTGTAAATTAGTTCAACCATTGTGGAAGACAGTGTGGCGATTCCTCAAGGATCTAGAACCAGAAATACCATTTGACTCAGCATCCCATTACTGGGTATATGCCCAAAGGATTATAATAATTCTACTACAAAAATACATGCACACATATGTTTATTACAGCACTGTTCACAATAGCAAAGACTTGGAACCATCCCAAATGCCCATCAATGGTAGACTGGATCAAGAAAATGTGGCACATATACACCATGGAATACTATGCAGCCATATAAAAGCATGAGTTCATGTCCTTTGCAGGGACATAGATGAAGCTGGAAACCATCATTCTCAGCAAACTAACATAGGAACAGAAAACCAAACACTGCATGTTTTCACCCATAAGTGGGAGTTGAACAATGAGAGCACATGGACACAGGGAGAGGAACATCATACCCTGGGGCCTATCTGGGGCTGGGGGACCAAAGGAGGGATAGCATTAGGAGAAATACCTAACGTAGGTGACAGGTTGATGGGTGCAGCAAACCACCATGGCACATGTATACCTACGTATACTACGTACATTCAATAAAAGGATTGTTTTCCTAGGAAAAAAAATGTCAAAGAGGTATTAAAAATCAATTTTTGTTCAAATTTCTCATGATAGTTAGAGAAGAGAAATGGGTTGTTTAAATAAAAATTCAAATGTACTGACTTTCTGCCCAAAAGTCTTCTCAGTGGACCCTCTAAAGCCACTATTTCCTTTTATATCCCTGCTGCATGGATGATGTTTAGGTGGTTTCAGAGTTCTCAGACTAACTTTGTTGAGAAAAACAGAAACTCAAAAACAAAGAAAACATTTGGATCAAAGATTGAAAGCTATAAAATCTTAGGAGGAAAAATTTGACTGAACATTACATGAAATTTATTGACTAGCTAGAAGTATAAAAATATAATAAAAATAATCTTTCTCGAAGGTGAGAAAATTTAATGAGGGAAATCTCTGATTTTATTCTTGCCTACAAAGAACACTCATGAAAATATTTTGTCTTTTTTCCTCATAAAACTTGCTCTTTTAAGTTTTTCAAGGAAACTTCTTTATTACTGTTTTTCTCCTTTCCTAGTGACTGGGTTTCATCTCTGGGGCTCTGTGTTTGCAACAGGAATTGTTTGCACATTCTACTGTACCTTGGTATGTATCTAGCTGTGAAGAAGTATTTAACACTACCTCCTAATATGGGGTAAGGGCAAATCTCCAGCAGCAGGCATCTAATTATAGCAGACTTTGCTATTCCAAAATTAAGCAGAAGTATGTCAACTTATCTGTCATAGTTTCCTGAGGAAGGTGCTGTTGTTTAACATTCTTTTCATTACCAACCTTTAAGAAAATTTAATCTCTGCACTCATTCCAGAAAATCATACCTAATAAGAAAAAATCTAATGAAAAAATGTCTTATTGATTAGAGAATAGGTGGCCCTATGCTACTTCTGAGAAAAATAGTTTTTCATTCATAGTCCTCATAAACCATAGGTGGCAGTTATACTTTACACTTTATACTTCACTGTGTAGTGGCTGAGAAATAACAAAATGTATATACAAGTGAGCAATGATGTCTGGCATTTTATAAACTTGAGGGTTTCACAGCTTGTTTTTGTCTTGTATTTCTGGATAAGCCTGGATTACATTTACCATTTGGCTTTACACATGCTCTGTTTTTAATTAAGCAGCCTGAGTGGTATTGGCAGCATGTTTATGTAATTAATATAATTTTATGTAGTTTAGTTCAACAGACATTCATTGAGCACCTATTGTTTGCCCATGCCCTGCAACTGTAATCTTTATTCTTCTGAGTCATTGTACCATGTACAGGCCATAATTAACCAGTTAAGCATATGGCAGTGGTTCCCAGACAGTTGAATTCTCTTTCCTACTCTATAGATAAAAATAAAAAAAATTAATATGTTTTCATATAGCAGATGATTCATGTATTTTGGTGTTATGTGCTATCACTTACTCTTTGTAACATCTATTCTGATTATATACAATTTTAAAATACCCTGATCTCTCCTTTTCATACTTGCAAATCCCCTTATTTCATTGCACTTAGATTCATCTTCATTTTTAAAAATTGCATTTTTATTATCATATTTCCATTCCAGACACACAACTCTTCCCACCTATTCTAAAAAAATAAAATCTTGCTCCTCTTACCTCTGACCTCATATAATAGATTAGTTGCTCTGACGTACCTGTCCAGAGAAGGGCAACTAGATGCTGGATATAACCATTTTTAATGCATTGTTTGCCTTGAAAAAGTTATCATAGCTACCTAAGTAAGTGTTCTCCCCCAAAATAAAGTTTAAAAAATAACATAAAACAATTTAAAATATATGAATTATCAGGGCTATTTGGAAGGAGTGTAATGGGTAGACAGGATGGATGGGGCTGACTCGAAGGCAGGTGCTGATAACAGGACTACTATTAAGATATTGCAACTTGGGTCAGTGAAAATGTAGAGAAGCTAAGCTTGGGACAATAACATTAAGGTAGAATCCTTGAGGGGAGCTAACATGGCTTTACTTCAGTGATAGACTTCAGCTTTTGCAAGGAAAAAAGGTGTAAATCCTCTATGGAGGAATAATCCAACCTAAGAATATAAGATATTTACACCCAGATAAAGATCTAACAATAACTTTAATAAAATATCACTAAAAATACAAAATAGCAATGTACCATGAGTGAGGATCAGCAAAATAACAAGCAAAATTTAGCCTCTCAAGAACAGAAAATTTTGGTATTAAAAGATACTGAATAAAAGAACAGATATGCATAAACAACTTAAATAAATAAGGAATGTAATTCCTGGGATCAGTAAGCATCAGGAATGACTGACCACACAATATAATTCTTATGATAAAGAGCAAACATATTTAGAGAGACAATCAGTATGATGGAAACTCTATCCAAAGAAACAACCTAAAGAATAATAGAGAGATAAGAAGAAGAAAAAAGTGAAGTAGAAATGGAGACATGGTGGACAAAATAAGAAGGTCTAATTCATGTCCAATTGGAGTCTCAGAGGAGAATACAGAGAGAATAGAGGTGAGGCATGTTTCAAAAAATTATGGCTTGCAATTTTTCAGATATGATCAAAGATAGCAACATATAGATTTAGAAAGTGTAACCTTAAAGCATAAAGAAGAAAAAGTAAGTTTAAATGTAGATACGCTAGTGAAACTGTAGAACAACAAATACAAATGGAGGACCTAAAAAGAGCCAGAAGGGAGAGAAAGAGATACTTAAAAAGGGACACTTAGCAACAACAATGGAAGCCAGAAAGAGTGGAATAATATATTCAAAGCATTGAGGAAAAACAAGTCCAGACCCAGTCATAATTGTATTTTTGACAAAACTATCTTTCAGGAGTTGAGTGTCAAGAACCAAAAAGAATTAACACTTGCAGAACTTCCCTAAAGAATAATCTAGAGGTGGTGCTGTGGGAGAAAGGGAAAACATTACAATGTGACAGTTTTAAACAGAAGAATTAATAAGAAAATAAAAGAGTAACCATTTAGCAAGTCTAGTTAAACTATTTTTGATACTAAATGATAATCATTTTATAATTTACATATTATTAAATGTTTTATATTACTGTACAATATAAAATATATCAGTAATTATGATCATAATTATAATTCTATATCATCCTGACATTAAAAAAAAAGAATTACCCCCAAATTGTATAACAATAGCATGTAAATCAGGAAGAGCATATTCACACTTAAATGTTTTATAATCCTTGAATTTCTCGGGATTATGGCATTGCTTGAACATTGACTCTACATTTAAAATGCATGGCAAAATTTCAAGAGGACCCATTTAAATAAAATAAAGTTAAGAAAAATGGAGTTTGAAAAAGCAACCCTCAATTCATCAAAGCAAGAGAAGAAGAGAGGAAAACAAGCATAGCAAAAGTAGGACAAATAGAAACCAAAGAAGTCCGACATCAGAAACACATCCAGATATTTTTATAATTACAATAAACTAAAATAGACTAAATGTACTACCTTCTAACTGATTTTCTGCTTCCAGTCTCTTCCTGCTCCCACACCCTATATACCTTTGTCAGATTAATTTTCCTAAAATATTCATTTCTTCATGCCACGTTACTGACCTAATTTGATTCTTACTTCCTGTTTTCCCAAGATAAATTATAAGCTCCTTAGCCTGCTGTTGGAAATCTTTCATTCTGCTAATCCAATCTACCCATATAATCTCTGTACCACACCTCTGTTCTCTCTAGCTAAATAAGAGGCTTCACCTTTGCTCATATTGCAGTCTCTTTACTCTGCTAAGCCTGTGGATGTATAAAATATTTAAAATAACCAGGGAAAGAGAAAAGAGAAAGTGATCGTTGTCATCCAGGGTTTTGTAGTTTAGTGGGGCAGACATTAAACCCCAAACAACACAGTCTGATTAAATATATAGGTGACATATAAGGTACCATCCGTATTATAAAAGATCTGTGTGTGTGTGTGTGAGTGTGTGTGTGTGAGTGTGTGTGTGTGTATGACAGAGGAAAAAAGTTGAGGAATCTAGCTGTATGAAGGAGTCAGACAAGTCTTCATGGTAGCTATAATCTGCCTTTTGATTAATATCTGATAAAGTGTTTTTTTCTCTTGCCTTATGCCAAGTTTATGCAGATTTCTGCACAACCAATGCCAAGTATCCTCTGAAAACAGAGGCCTTTGTCATTTTGTCTTTATACCACTAAGATCTGATGTTGAGATTTGGGTTTGGAAGGCTTAACGACTTTAAGAAAATTAAGCTAGTGCTACCTAGGAGGTAGGAGGTAAGAAATTTATTATTCCTCAATCCATGCTGTGAACAAAATATATAAATATGATGCTTTTGGCAGGTACTTTAATGTCTATTTTTAAAATTGAATTTCAATTTTAATTGCAAAAGAAATGATGGGGCAACCCTAGTGTCGTCTTTCATCTCACACTGAAGATGAAGCCTGTCATCTTTTCACTGAAGTACTTGACACTCTGGAGGAGTAACCAGAGATGATAATTCTGTTTTTCAATGTTAAAAATACCACATCATTTCATTTTCATAGGGCTCATTCACTTCCCAAGCACTTTTTGATAAATCGCTGCATCTGTTCCTACTTGCTCATCCCACATATATCATGGTCCTAAGGGCTTCTGTACCTGGAATACTGCAACAGCCTCTCTTTCCTTCCTTCTTCTTGCCCATATGTTCCCAACTGTAATTCTACACTGGAGTCACCTAGGGGACTTTCAAAAGACACTGAGAACTGGACCCCAATTCAGACCTTAATTAATTCACAACCCCTGAGGATGGGGCTCAAATGTTATTTATTTACTTATTCATTTTTCTTTTTACATTCCTCAGGTGACTCTAAAGGGGAGCTAGTTCTAACCGCTGTTCTAACTTCTTGCCTAATTATTGTATCCTAAATTCTACTATTATATTCATCCTCCTCGAACTCTGTTCTGTTTACCTCATCATTTGACCATTCTGCAGCTCTTAAAACTCCTTTCCCCATGAATGTCTGGAATATAATATTCCTTTCTAGTTCTTTGTTTCTTGATGTTCTATCATCTCAGTTTCCCAAAATATATTCCCTGTCACTAGTTTTGCAAAAAATGTCTCTCGTTGTGTAAGCCAGACCCTATTGGTTATTCTTCATTCCCTTACTTCTTCATCACCTGTATTCAATGAATCATAAGTTATATTGATTTTCCTTCCAAAGTAACTTTTAAGTTCATCATTTATTTTCATCTCTACCTTCTATCTGCCAGTCATCTTGGGCATGGACTACTGAAATAAACTGAGATGGTCTCTCAACTCCTTTTCTCTTCCTGCAGTTGATTCTCCACAAAATCACCAATGAAACTACTGTGAAACAAAATCTCTCATCATATAACTCTCGTTAATGTTTTCTTATTGCTTTTGAGAAATCATTGCAGTGCCCTCATTAAAGTCTGTATGGTCTGGCCTCTAGTAAATTCACCCAAAGAGCAAATTCCTCTTTGGGTGTTTCATACCTTTGACCAACATCTTCCAGCTTTCTTGTGTTTCCTTAGGAAGCTGTGCTTCCTCACACATGCTGCTTCCCTCTTCTCTTTGTCCTTTGTACTTAGGTAAATTTCTACTCATTCTTCAGAAATTAGCTTGAACATAATTTTCTCAAGACCAGGTCAGGGCTGCCTGTTTTATGCTCCCATGATAATCCGTTTTTCTTAATTGCACTTTCCACATTTTCAAGTAAATCACTATTTTGTTGTCTAACATCTGCTTCTCCCATTAGATTATAAACTTTATAAAGTTAAGGAAGGTGTCTGTCTCTTTCACTTACCATTTTATTCCCATGTTTATCATAGTACTTGGCACATAAAAGATGCTCAGTGACTGATGCTGAATAAGTGAATGAATGAATTCATGCATTAGCAGAGAGGCTTTGCAGAGCTGGAAGAGTTGCAGGGTTCGTTTTCAAGCACTCAAATATTCTCTCTATTTCAGGGAGGATTAAAAGCAGTGGTGTGGACAGATGCATTTCAGATGGTTGTCATGATTGTGGGCTTCTTAACGGTTCTCATTCAAGGATCAACTCATGTTGGGGGATTCCACAATGTATTAGAGCAATCAGCAAATGGATCCCGACTACATATATTTGAGTATGTCCAATGCAATTTTTTCATACTTTACAAAGATTTAGCCACATGACCTTATCACCTAAAATAATATCTGGGCATCAGGGAATACCTTTGTTCACTCATTTCTCTCTGTCTCATAGCTTTGATGTAGATCCTCTCAGGCGACACACTTTTTGGACTATCACAGTGGGAGGAACTTTTACATGGCTCGGAATCTATGGGGTCAATCAATCAACTATCCAGCGATGCATCTCTTGCAAAACAGAAAAGCATGCTAAGCTGTAAGTTCTCAATCAAGAAAATTGTTATGTTTTATCTTACCTTACAGGTACTTATTATATATTAATACTTCCTCTTGGGGTGTGTGTGTGTGTGTGTGTGTGTGTGTGTGTGTGTAAGAAAGAGGCAGAGAGACTCATTTAACTGTTTCAACTTTTTGAGCCTAGCGTTACTACTCTTATCTCAGCAGGAAGTGGCAGAGCTAGGGTGTAAACTGAAGTCTGTTTGCCTTTTCTCTCAATTATTTGCTGCCTTCATTTATTGAGAAATTACTAGATTCAATTAGGTGCTGTGGGTGGCAATGCAGAGGTAAATAGCTCACATTTCCTCCTCACTTGATTTAGCATGTGGTCTCTTCAACTATTATTTTTCTTTTCATGGGTTAAAAGGTAAACTGAGGCACAATTAAATTTTTAAAGAGATTATTTGAGTGAACAGTGATTTATGAATTAGGCAGCTACCAAATAGAAGTAGCTCAGGGCTTCCATTGAGGGAACACAAGGGGAAAAATTATAGGATAAACATGGAAGTGGAGCGAAGAGAATATTTGGCTGGTTACAGCTGTACAGTTGTCTTACTTGGTCTATCCTGTTGGAAATTTCTTAGTTAGGTATCTATAAGTTAGTTTGTGGCTTCTGATTAGTTAGCACTAAGTTTTATTTTTTTTCTTTGATAGGCATTTACCAGAATTAGCCCAAGTTAAGCTTCATTTATATTTGCAAAGGTTAAGCTCACTTAACAGATGTTTGTACTCTTAAAGTTTCCAAGGAGAGTTTAAAAAAATAAGAAAACCTGGGGTAATGTGGCAAGCCACAATGGGACTTCAGCTGCTCTGACTCATTCCTGGTTGGCTTGCTCTGAAGAGACACAGGCAGGGTCACAAGCATCAAGCATATTCCAAGCCCTGCAAACTACTCCATGCTCCAAAATGGGGACCGAAGTTATATACACACTTTCACAAAACTAGCAGAAATAAGCCAGAACTGCATCCACAATGATTTTTCATCTTCAGTTCTACTTCCCAAGGTTTTGACCTCACCAGCTTTTCTTAGAGAAACCGTCACTATATTTCCCCAGGTAATTTTAAAATAATTTCAATGCACAGTTTCTTATGTTCACTGAATAAAATATAAAATTGCCTGGAAATGATTCAACTACTTTGTAACTTGAATTCCAAAAGGAGAACTATCATGTTCTCCTTATATATTTCATAGCTCTCAGAATAAGGAAATAAAAGCATTATCTGGTATTTCATCAGTTTACTGGTAAACATATTCAAATCTTATTGTAATAAATAATATTGTAACAAACCTTCAATACATGTGGTTGTCTCTTTATCAAATAGCTGTGTTATTGAAAGTGTATGTGACTTTGATCTGAAAATTCATTTAAAATTCTGCTCTAGAATAAATTATAGTTGGCTATACCTGTAAAGAGAAGAATTCTTTGGTAAAATAAATAATAATTATTTGTTATATCTAGTTTTTAAAAATCTTATGAGTTTATATTATTTTCTTTTATGAATATGCCTAACTTCTTTATGTTAATACCTGTAGTTAGGCAATATGTCTTTTTAATCATTTTTCCCCACAAGACCAAGAACAATGCTTTGTGCTTATTAAATGTTTATTGTTTATTAAACAAAGTAATGCCTCAAGAAGGTCATGCTTGTGTGTATGTTTATACATAGGGACACACACATGTATGGATAAGTATATATATGTGAATGTGTATGTGTATACACTCATATATACATATCAAAGAAAAAAATGAAGCTTAAGGCTAACTATTCAGAAACCGCCAACTAACTTACAGTTATCTAACTAGGAAATTTCCAACAGGGTAGGCCAAGTAAGGCAACTGTATAGCTGTAATTAATCAATATGTGTATACACATACACACACATTTCTGTATATAAATCTTAAAGCCTCATTTAGTAAAGTAGTTTAGTTCAAGTATAATAAATATAATCCAATTCCTACAGTTGCCTGGAACTTAGAATTTGTTGTATTAGTATTTAGTGAGTATGAAAACAGACAGAAAAGGAGGCATGCTCATGAAGAAAGAAATGTACATAATTTTCTAACATTTCCTAACGAATGTACATAATTTTCTCACCTTCAGGATTGCCATTGCTGATTCTACTCATCCCCACTCCCATGAAGGGATCAGGACAGTGATAGTAATTTTGTGAGAATATTGAAAGATGAAACATAAAATTCTCTTTAGATAAGAGTTCTCTTGAGAGAATCTTAGGTTAATAAAATAAGGGTTAATAAAATTCAGGAGAGAGAAATCGATTCAGATGTTCTATACAGTTGCAGTACACAGAGCTGGAAGGAGATTGCTGTGGTGGAGAAACTGTGAGGGCTCCCATTTGTCACACAGCAGGGGCTTTGAGGGCACTCCGGGGACACTCAGAGTCAGCTGCTGACTGACTCTCACCTAGGCTCTGGAGATGCTGATTAGATGTTCTGCCTTTGTTCCATTATCTGAGAGCCTAATGTAATTAAAACATTCTATGGGGCTTAGAAAAAGTCTCTGGTACTTGAAGAAAATACATCCTGCAAAATAAGTAGGTAAAAATAGATCCATAAAGTTTACACTGAAGGTGGGTTAGAATCAGGAGTGGCTCATATACATACATTTGGTTTCATGACTAGAAATGTGATTACTCACCAAAGACAACTTAATCTTAAGCCAAATCTTTCTTGCATCTAGAAATAGTATCACTTACCAAGACAATTACATGTGCTTCCTAGAAGCTGACTGTTTCTGTTTCTAAATCTTTGTTTATCTTTCAGGTCTGCTGGTAGCAAATGGTGCCATGAGGGGAGAAGGAGTTGATACAGGGTATCACGTCCCATCTCCCAGTTACGATGAGCACCTCTACATACAGTTGCTTTTCCATTTCCATTTCCTTAGTTTTTTTTCCTCATATCTCTATCATATCTAAAATGATCTTATTTATTTATTTTATTTCAGTGTTCATTACCTGCTTCTAATCCCAAAATGTATTCTCCACGAGGTTCTTCTGCATTGATTCCTGCTGTGGCCACAGTACCTAGAACAGGGCCTGCCTGGTACAGAGTTGCCCAATAAATGTTTTTGAATGGATCAATGAAAAAACCTACTTTACAAACAGAAGAATTAGCCCTATATAGAACCAAAGTCCACTTCAAATGAGAAAGAATTCAAAATATAATGACTTTAATGTTCTATTGCCACTGGTTTCTCATTTCTCATAATTGACTGATGAAGTTATAAAATTGTTTTGGATACTATATGACTGTCCTCTGTATGGCTATATAACCTCCACATATTTTTACAGAGTGTAACTCATTAAATTCTCACATTCCTGTAATAAACAGTAAGGCAGTTATATTCTTTTTACAGATGATATAACTGACTCAGAGTGTTATGTGACTTTTCTAAAGTCACACAATTGTTAAGCATAAAGACTTTTAACTCCAGGTCCAATGGTATTTTTAAAAAAGAAATAGTGTAAAAAATGCAATCATATAGTAATGAATTTCTACCATTAATTTCTTCAATCATTTCATTATTTCTTATCAAAAAAATTTATATTTGCTATATGCTCGAACTGTTCAGTGCTCTGCAAACACAAGATGATAATACACGAATAAATATAGAATTTCAGATCATTAATACTACAGTGACATAAGTAATTATAGTAGAAACTGACAAGAGAGCAGGAAGTGACTAAGTAACTGTTATGAAGAAGAATGAACAGGAAAGCCTTTCTAGCTGGCCAGAGCAAAGGCTTGAATAGAGTTGGCCTGAATGTTGGAGACAGCAAGAGCACAACTAATTCAATTATAGGTATTGCACATTTTATGTAGCAATTGTATTCCCAAAGCCCACCAAGAAAAACAAATAAACACATAAAAATCATAGATAAACATTGGAAAAACACTTTCAAGGAAGTCTCCTTTGAGATAAAACCTTGTTCTAAACTGTGAAGTGAAAACTCCTCTAAATAAGATAATATCTGGCATAGGCCTTATAAATGTGAGCTTGATTTAAGGGTCTTCTGAAAGTCAAGTATACCTGTACAGTATAGGTTTTAGGGGACTTTGAAATAAATGTGTGTCCTTCCATTTAAATATGATCCTCTTCAAACAATTACTAGATCTTAGACAATGTTCAGTGTTGCTCTCTTGGCCCCCTGTGGCTCTCTCTACAGTGAGGTTGTTTATTCTCTCAGACCAAGATAAGGCCAGCCTACTTTCATGTCCTCTCCGGAATTGAGGAAATTAGTAAAATTTCAACTTTCAAAGGACAATAATGAATATAACATAACCATAGAATACTATAAAAGCATCCAGGCTAGAAATAGGTATATCTGTGTGTTTTAAAACAAAATGAATTGCACCAAATAATATGGGTAAGATGATCCTAAGTTTTTCATACTTTCTGTTGTCTTTTTAAAAAATTAACTTTTATCTGTATTAATCTCCAAAGTGAGTATTTCCAACACTTATCTATTTCTATATTAGCTCATTATCTCTCTGGAAAAAAGAGATGTTAAAAATGCAAGTTGACTTTTTGACAGTTTTATGAATTGAGTAGGGGGAAAAAAATCACTTGAAGTTATATAATATGAGTGATTGGTATGTGAAATTTCATCCAAGAGAATAGATCTCATACCACACATATTGAAGCTTTGCAGAAAACTCCTGATTTCAAAGGAAAATTCACTTAAAATCTTATTTTATTTAAATTTGGTAATGAGTCTAAAAATGTAATGTTCTCAAGCAAAAAAATATTGCAAAAGTATAAAGTGTAGTGATTCATAAAGGCGATAGAATTTTATTTTACTAGGAAAAAGGCCCAAAACCCTTTACCTTGAGTACTTGGTAATGACCTCATCACACTATGATATGGTATGCAGGCTACCAATAGGCCCATGTGCTCTTTTCTAGTGCCTTGTACTTTAACTTGTTGGGTCTCTGGATCATTCTGGTGTGTGCTGTCTTCTCTGGCTTAATCATGTACTCTCACTACAAAGACTGTGACCCTTGGACTTCTGGCATCATCTCAGCACCGGACCAGGTATGGATTTTCTTGAGGACAGTGGGCAATGTCTGGAATTAGCATGCTTCTGGCCATTGGTGGGTAATATTGGCCTTTCTCTTTTTCTGCCTGGTCTTCTCCCTATTTCTCAAACCCCAAGAAGTTGGTTTCTTTCTTCTCTTGGGTGATATCAGCACCTACCAGGTTCTAATACAGGGAAATGAGCATGTAAAAAAGAGGGCCCCTCACCTTGTTCCTGAAGACAAGGTCTGGCAGCATAGCAAGGCTGGAGAGAATGGAATGCAGGCTTCAACCATGGCATGGATGTGGCTGTTCCCTTTGGAATTTTCCTACAGGTTTCACAGTTGATAAGGAACCTCAGATTGAACAAAATGACCCTTATTTCCACAATGCCTGCCTCTTATCATGTCTTCACAGCATAACTTAAACATCATGCTGATATACTACAGTAAACATGGTTTTACAAACTCCATTTATGGAGAATATGTCCAAGAGAAGCAATCATTTGCCTTCTCTCCATATATATATTTAACTGTCCTGCTCTGTCAAAGAGGGGCTCCTCTGCTGCAAACCTGGATGTAGAGTAGAGCATCATACATAGATTCCCTGAAGACTTCTTTTATGGATTTGATTTTAGGACTTAGTTGCTAACATTCAGGATAAACAGGAAAGAAAATGGCATACATTGAAAAGAAGGAAAATAAACTTTCTATTTCCTTTGGCTAAAAAGCTATTTTCCCACATTTCAAACACTGCCAAGAAGACCACTAATGCTATTTTTTTCTCTCTCTCTTTTCTTTTCTTTCTTTCTTCTTTTTATTTTTTGCCTCCTCTTCAGCTGATGCCATACTTTGTCATGGAAATATTTGACACAATGCCAGGACTGCCAGGACTTTTTGTGGCTTGTGCCTTCAGTGGAACTCTGAGGTTAGTGTATCAACAACAATCTGATGATGATGATGATGATGGGAAGGATGACAAGGATGATGGTGTAGTGATCAACAGTATTTAGCAAGCACTCACTGTGTGTGAACTGCCCTACTGAATGTGTTATTTGTATTTGCTCATTAATTGTCACACAACATATGAGGCTAGAACTTTACTCATCATCAGCGTACAGATAAGGAAACTGAGATTTAGCAAGACAGAAAAATTACCCACGGTGAGTTAGTAAACTGCAGGGGCTGGATGTAAGCCTTGGTCTGTCCGTATTCAAGACTTTTATGCTCATTATTTTACCTTGTCTCATGCTAACTGCCCCCACAATTTCATATCATCTTTACAGAAAGCAGCTCACTCTGCTGGCTCTTCTCATTCATTCCGATACAATATATATAATCATGTGCCACGTGACATTTCAGTCAATGAGGGACTGCATCTATGATGGTGACCCCATATTTGAATACCATATTTTTATCATACCTTTCCTATGTTTCAGTACACAAATGCTTTGCCGTTGTGTTACAATTGCCTACAGTATTTAGGACAGTAACATTCTGTACAGGTTTGTAACCTGGGAGCAATAGGCTATACCATATACCCTAGGTGTACAGCAGGCAATGCCATCTAGGTTTGTGTAAGTACATTATGATGTTTGCACAATGGTGAAATCACCTAACAATGCATTTTCTCAGAGCATAGCCTGTCATTAAGCTATACATGACTATATATTCCACACATCTAGTTTTTGCATTCCATTCATCTCATCTTTAATAATACACCCAGACAGCTAATAACTTCCATTCCCCAAATAAGGGCATTATTCTAAACACAAAATCATTGATGCATTTATTGTGACAAATATTTTAGAAGGCTTATATTATACCAGACACAGTTGGTGACATTAAGAATATTACAGTGAACAAGACTGATAAAAGCAATAAGCGTTGTCCTTATACAGAGTTTGCTTTCTAACAGACATGGCAGATGACCAATATGTAAGTAAAAATGATAAACAAGATTTTGTCTGAAAATAACAAATAGTATAAAGGAAATAACAGCGTGTATCCTAAAGAGAGGTGAGTGTTCTAATTCTGACAGGGTCTTTAAGGACAGGGTCTTTAAGGAACTCCTTTCTGAGTATGATATTTGTATTGAAATCTAAAGAATGCAGAAAAGCCATCTATGTGAAGAGCACAAGCAGGAACATTTAGAGGCAGGAGGAAATGCAAATACTAAAGCCCTGGAGAGACAAACTGTCTGCAGTGTTTGAGGAATAGAGGAAGCATTGGCACCTAAGGCCCTGGGAGGAGAGCAGGTGGGGATGAGTTAGAAGTGAGCAAGAATCAGATCATGATGAGCCTGCAATGGTAGTTTGCATTTCAAGTGGGATGGGAAGTCATTAGAAGGTTTGAAACCAAAGGGAGTGAGTGACATACAAATTGAAGACTTCCTGTGTCAGGAAGATTTGAGCTCTTCTTTTTATATATAAGAAAAATAGCCAATTGACCTAGGTTAAAGACTTTTTTTTTCTCATTTGTTCATTGTCTATTTGCTTTATTAATACCATTTTGAGCACATGAAGATTTTAATTCATGTTAATGTTTTACACTATGATTTCAGGGTTAACATCATTCTCAGAAAGGTTTCTCCATTCTATGATTGTAAATAATCATCCAGACACCATTCTAGTGTACTTATGGTTTTATTAAATATTAAAGTTATTAAATTATCTAGACTATACATGTGATATAAGAAATTAAGTGAAGTTCCTGCTTTATTTTCCTTGTAAACTAGTAACCAAGTTGTCCTATTTATCTTTAATAAGTAGGCCACCTTTTTACCACTGACTTGAAATATTACTTTTATTATATTCTATATTTGTCTATGTATTTGTATTTGCAACTTCTTCTTAATTTTCTTTTACATTATTTTGATCTATTGGTCTTTAGCTATGCCAACACCAATAATTTTGATGACTGTGCTTTAAAATATAATTTATCTATTAGGCTGATACCTTCATTAATTTTATTTTACAGAATTTTTCTGATATCTAGGGGTTTTAAAAAACATTTTTAGTTGATACTTTAGGGTTTGATTGTAATCAAATATCTGCAAATACTCTTGACTTTTTTTCTTTTTCATAGACATACTTCTATGTTTTTCTCATATAATGGTGCTTTGAGAACATTGATAAATAATTAGGGTAATAGCAGAAATTCTTGTTTTATTATGTACTCTAAAAGGAATATTTCTTTGGTTTTACCATTTAATAAGATATTGGCTTTTGGTTTGAAAGATATTATTTTTACTTGAGAATATTCACATAAATTACTTAAAAAGTAGAAGAATGAAATGCATATATTTATGCTAATTTTAGAAAATATGTTTATCTAAGAGGTATTTGTGGTACAATTTTAGCATTTTTGAATGGCTATATATATTTGCTTTTTAAAAACTTTTAGCAGGTTTATATGTTGACAGATTTCCAAAATAGCGATATCCTTGAATTTATATAATGACTTTACCTTGTGATTTAAATTTAGTGTACTGCTGAATTGTTTTTACTAATATTGTTTTTAGAATTATGCATCAATAGCAAACAGTGACAGTGTCCTGTGGTATTAGGATCTCAAGGAAATTAAGGACAGAGATAGTGAGCACCAGAGAATCAAACACCAGTAAGGGTTACACTCTGTCTTTTCTTTTGTCCCTCTCTACATGCTTTATTGTTTATCTTATTCTGAGGCTGACTCTCTCCAGACTGGAGAAATATGGCTGTTAACAGATTAAATCCCCCATAAAAGAATAGTTGACTCCTTTATTGAAAGTCCAAAATTTTCAAGGAAGAAACACACTGGACAACATATCTTATAGGGAGATTACTACTGCTATAACTACAAGGAGACTGTGGAGATAGAGAAAGAAAAAGACAGGAGTGGGAATAGAATGGGGAAGATGGTGGTTGAGAGGCAGGGGAAAAAATAGATTTTTGCTATCTTGTAGCAGCTTTAGAATCTGAGAATTGACATATGGATACACCTGACTGCCAAAGCAAACCTGCAGAGATTCTGCAAACATCCTTCTGGGCCAGATTCAACTTTCTGCTCCCTCCCACCCAATGGATTCAAAGATTAACCTTGATGTTGGAAACTTTCACAAGATGTACATTGAGACAAAGATTTGGGGAGCATAAAAAGTCCTTTTATTTAATCCCCTTCTCTCCTTATTCAACTTTTATGGAGCTCCAGATAGAAGAGGAGTCTGGCAGGGAACACATGTCATGTTTTGATTCTTAGGTAATAGGAATAGTGCCCCCAAAGCACTTATTTCAGATATGGGTTTTGGACAGTTTTTACTTTCTATATATATATATCACTTAGAGAAGTCATAGCTATAGCTTGTTTTCAAGTGAGCTCTGGAGGATAACAGAATAATTTTTTATGAATATCAATGGAAAACTTACAGATTGCTAGCCGTGCTTTGTTCATTGGCCTGTTCATTTTCCAGAATTTTTTTTCATAGTTGTGATTTTGCATCACTTGAATTGAATATATTATCTATTCCAATAGCTAAAATATACCTGGTCTGTAGGAGGAATTAAAGGAATTCTGCAAAGAAAACCCCAACATTCAGGTGCTCTGTTACCTAAGCAGGTTTTAGGTCCAGTAAGATTGGGCTCTGATTGGAAAGTGAGAGAGGGAATATCAGAGGTTTTATGCAGTTTTGATTTGTGACTACTTCCCAGACTTACCTTTTACCACTCTCTCTTTTACTATTGTAATATCATTCTAGCAACTCTGGTAGCCTCAGGTTGTTGAATATAACAGCTCCTTTTTGTCTTGAGATACCTATCTGTAATTTTTCCTTCATCCTAGAACATCTTTTTTTTTTTTCCACTATGCAAGGACCCTCCCAGTGCTTGTCACTTCCTAAGGAAGGAATTTCCTAACTACGTATCGGTTTAGGCCTCTGTATGCTCTTATAGCATCTTGCTATTTCCCTTCACAAAAATTTCACAACTATAAGGAGGTATATATTGGTTGTTAAATGTTTGTGTACCAGTTAGAGTGCAAGATCTACATCTTTCTGGTTCACCATTGTATGACTGATACCCAGAATGAATAAAAGGATGTATAAATAAATGAATGAATAATTAATGAGTGGCAGGCTTTACTGATTCTTGGGTTAGGGTAGTCACTACTTTCTGCCTCCACTCCAACCTGAACATACACATAGACACACTTGAAAGAACAATAGCACAAAAAAGATTTGAAAGATGAGTAAAGAGGCCATAGTTCCCATGGAGTCTCAGAAGATGGAGATATGTGTACATCTGTTTTTCCTAGAGCCCTGCCTTATCTATCTGCCCTGGACAAGAGGGCAGGCTGGTAGCTCTGCCTTCTTTAGCTTAGACTGTGTTCTCACTTTTCTTTCCTTATAGCACCGTGGCTGCCAGCATCAATGCCTTGGCAACAGTGACCTTTGAGGATTTTATCAAGAGCTGTTTTCCCCATCTCTCCGACAAGCTGAGCACCTGGATCAGTAAAGGCTTATGTAGGTACAGCTGGTGGACCTTCTATTCCATATCATGAAATGTGCATGTGGTACATGTCAAAATCCTGCATGTGGGACACACTTATAAACACAAATGCACAGTGAGATATGTGAAGAATCCCACATATAGATTCCTGCACTCCTGAAGATCCAGCAGAGTGACTGGCTAGTTTACCTTAACTGACTTTATTTTCAGATACTCTTCTATACTCACCCTATACTCTAGACCAGGCTTGTCCAACCAACAGCCCATGGGCCACATGCAGCCCAGAACAGCTTTGAATGTGGCCCAACACAAATTTGTAAACTTTCTTAAAACATTATTGATTTTTTTTTGGTAATTTTTTAATCTTATTGGCTATCATTAGTGCTAGTGTATTTTATGTGTAGTCCAAGACAATACCTTCTTTCAGTGTGGCTCAGGGAGGCCAAAAGATTGGACACTCCTGCAGACTTATTACATCAATGTCTCTTGATTATGCTGTGTGATGGTCATATTAGTCTCTTTACATGGGAAGATGTTCTGCTCACTATGGCCAGTCACTTTGACAAGAAAAACCAAATTCTTTTCTAAAGAATCATTCCTTATTACCAAACTCCCAGTAACCCCCTCAAAGAATAATTGTTCCTTTCTTAATCATGCAATTGCATATTATGTTTATAATCACTTAAGCACTTATCAGAGTGAATTGCAGTTTCACATGGTTTACTTTTTAAAGTAAAAACAAATTGTATATTTACTTACTAATAGAAAATGTAGGTAATTTGGGAAAATTTATGTACCTTGTTAAATGAAATTATATCTATCTAACTTTGTTCCTGGTTCTTTTTCCCTGACATACTTGTGACATACACAATAACATATTGTGTTATTTTGTATTTTTTTAAAACATGGTATTTGAATGACTGAACAAGTATTAAACTTTCAACTATATCTGTATTGTTTTTCCCTAACTCAAACTTCTAAAAGAAAATTACCAGGTTAAATAATACAAATTCACTGATATTTCTTGGTACATAGTAAGAAATCTGGTTCTAGCAGAATTGAATCAATAATGATATATGGCAGCAGTGAGTGTTGATATATATATTTTTTGTGCTTAATATTAGTATTTTTTTTAATTGTATTTGGGCTCTGGGGTACATGTGCACATCCTGTGTGCTGCAGGATTGCTGCTTAGGTACATACATGCCATGGTGGTTTGCTGTCTTCATCCCCACCCCGCCCCCCACGCCATCGCTTACATCAGGCATTTCTCCCAGAGTTATTCCTCCTCATCCTCCCCATGTCCCCTCGCTGTCCCTCCCCTCCCCTCTACTCCCCCACCTAGCGCTGTGAGTGTTCTTCCTGTGCCCAAGTTTCTCATTGTTCATCACTCGCCTATGAGTAAAAACATGCAGTGTTTGGTTTTCTGTTCTTGTGTCAGTTTGCTGAGAATGTGGTTTCTAGATTCATCCATGTCTCTACAAAGGATACGAGCTAGTCATTTTTTTATGGCTGCATACTCTTCCATGGTGTATATGTGCCACATTTTCCCTTTCCAGTCTATCATTGATGGGCATTGGGTTGGTTCCAGGTCTTTGCTATCGTAAACAGTGCCAAAATGAACATACGTGTGCATGTGTCTTTATAATAGAATGATTTATAAACCTTTCGGTATATACCCAGTTATGGGATTGCTGGGTCAAATGGAATTTCTATTTCTAGATCCTTGAGGAATTGCCACACTGTCTTCCATAATGGTTGAACTAATTTACACTCCCACCAACAGTGTAAAAGTGTTCCTGTTTCTCCACATCCTCTCCAGCATCTGTTGTCTCCAGATTTTTTAAAGATTGCCATTCTAATTGGCATGAGATGGTATCTCAATGTGGTTTTGATTTGCATTTCTCTAATGACCAATGATGATGAGCATTTTTTCATATGTTTCTTGGCCACATATTTGTCTTCTTTTGAAAAGTATCTGTTCGTATCCTTTGCCCACTTTTGAATGAGTTTGTTTGTTTTTTTCTTGTAAATCTGCTTTAGTTCCTTCTGGATATTAGCCCTTTGTCTGATGGGTAGATTGCAAAAATGTTTTCCCATTCTGTTGGTTGCTGGTTTACTCTAATGATTGTTTCTTTTGCTGTGCAGAAACTCTTAAGTTTAATTAGATCCCATTTGTCTATTTTGGCTTTTGTTGCCATTGCTTTGGGTGTTTTAGTCATGAAGTCCTTGCCCATGCCTATGTCTTGAATGGTGTTGCCTAGGTTTTCTTCTAGGGTTTTTATGGTGTTAGTTCTTATGTTTAAATCTTTAATCCATCTGGAGTTAATTTTTGTATAAGGTGTAAGGAAGGGGTCTAGTTTCTGCTTTCTGCACATGACTAGCCAGTTTTCCCAACACCATTTATTAAACAGAAAATCCTTTCCCCACTGGTTATTTTTGTCAGGTTTGTCGAAGACCAGATGTTTGTAAATGTGTGACATTGCCTCCGAGGCCTCTGTTCTGTTCCATTGGTCTATATCTCTGTTTTTGTACCAGTACCATGCTGTTTTGATTACTGTAGACTTGTAGTATAGTTTGAAGTCAGGTAGCGTGATGCCTCCAGCTTTGTTCTTTTTGCTTAGGATTGTCTTGGCTATGGGGTCTCTCTTTTGGTTCCATATGAAGTTTAAAGTGTTTTTTTCCAGTTCTGTGAAGAAGGTCTATGGTAGCTTGATGGGGATAGCATTGAATCTATAAATTACTTTGGACAGTATGGCCATTTTCACAATATTGATTCTTCCTAACCATGAGCATGGAATGTTTTTCCATCTGTTTGTGTCCTCTCTTATTTCCTTGATCAGTGGTTTGTAGTTCTCCTTGAAGAGATCTTTTACATCCTTTGTTAGTTGTATTCCTAGGTATTTTATTCTCTTTGTAGCAATTGTAAATGGGAGTTCATTCATGATTTGGCTCTCTGTCTGTTATTGATGTATAGGAATGCTTGTGATTCCTGCACATTGATTTTGTACCCTGAGGCTTTGCCGAAGTTGCTTATCAGCTTAAGGAGGTTTTGGGCTGAGACGAGTGGTCTTCTAAATATACAATCCTGTCATCTGCAAATAGGGACAATTTGACTTCCTCCTTTCCTAATTGAATACCTTTGTTTCGTTTTCTTGCCTAATTGCTCTGGCTAGAACTTCCAATACTATATTGAATAGGAGTGGTGAGAGAGGGCATCCTTGTCTAGTGCAAGTTTTTAAAGGGAATGCTTCTAATTTTTGCCTATTCAGTATGATATTGGCTGTGGGTTTGTTGGAAATAGCTTTTATCGTCCTGAGATATGTTCCATTGATACCTAGTTTATTGAGAGTTTTTAGCATAAAGGGCTGTGAATTTTGTCAAAGGCCTTCTCTGCATTTATTGAGATAATCATGTGGTTTTTGTCTTTGGTTCTGTTTATGTGGTGAATTACATTTATAGATTTGTGTATGTTGAACCAGCCTTGCATTCCCAGGATGAAGGCTACTTGATCATGGTGGATAGGCTTTCTGATATGCTGTTGAATTCAGTTTGCCAGTATTTTATTGAAGATTTTTGCATCAATGTTGATCATGAATATTGGCCTGAGGTTTTCTTTTTTAGTTGTGTCTCTGCCAGATTTTGGTATCAGGATGCTTTTGGTCTCATAGAAAGAGTTAGGGAAGATTTCCTCTTTTTGTATTGTTTGGAATAGTTTCAACAGGAATGGTTACAGCTCCTCTTTGTATGTCTGGTAGAATTCAGCTGTGAACCCGTCTGGACCTGGACTGTTTTTCGTTGGTAAGCTATTAATTGCTGCCTTGACTTCAGACCTTGCTATTGGTCTATTCAGGGTTTCGACTTCTTCTTGGCTTAGTCTTGGGAGTGTGCAAGTGTCCAGGAATTTATCCATTTCTTCCAGATTTACTGGTTTATGTGCATAGAGTTGTTCGTAGTAATCTCTGATGGTAGTTTGTATTTCTGAGGAATCCGTGGTGATCTCCCCTTTATCATTTTTTATTGCATCTATTTGATTATTCTCTCTTTTCTTTTTTATTAGTCTAACTAGTGGTTTGTCTATTTTGTTGACCTTTTCAAAAAACCAGATCCTGGATTTATTCATTTTTTTGAAGGGTTCTTTGTATCTCTAGCTCCTTCAGTTCTGCTCTGATCTTAGTTATTTCTTGTCTTCTGCTAGGTTTTGAGGTTTTTTTTGGATCTTGCTCCTCTAGCTCTTTCAATTTTGGCCAAAGGGTGTCGATTTTAGATCTTTCCTTCTTTCTCATGTGGGCATTTATTGCTGTAAATTTCCTTCTAGAAACTGCTTTAAATGTGTCCCATAGGATCTGGTACATTATGTCTTCATTCTTGTTGGTTTTGAAGAACATTTTTATTTCTGCCTTCATTTCATTGTTTATCTCCCACTATTATTGTGTGGGAGTCTAAGTCTCTTTGTAGGTCATTAAGAACTTGTTTTATATATCTGGGTGCTCCTGCATTGGGTGGTTTGAATTTGATCTTGCCATTTTGTTACTGGCTGGTTGTTTTGCCCATTAGTTGATGTGGCTTCTTCATTGAGTTGTTGTTCTTTACCCTGTGGTACATTTTTGCAGTGGCTGGTACTGGTTCTTCCATTCCCTGTTTGGTACTTCCTTCAGTAGCTCTTGTAAGGCAGGTCTTGTAGTGATGAAATCTCTCAGCAATTGCTTGTCCATAAAGGATTTTATTTCTCCTTCACTTATGAAGCTTAGTTTGGCCAGATATGAAATTCTGGGTTGAAAGTTCTTTTCTTTAAGGATGTTGAATATTAGTCCCTACTCCCTTCTAGCTTGTAGGGTTTCTGCCGAGAAATCCGCTGTGAGTCTGATGGTCTTTCTTTTGTGGGTGACTCGACCTTTCTCTCTGGCTGCCCTTAGGATTTTTTCTTCATTTCAACCCTGCTGAATCTGACAATTATGTGCCTTGGGGTTGCCCTTCTTGATGAATATCTTTGTGGTATTCTCTGTATTTCCTGGATTTGAATGTTGGCCTGCCTTGTTAGGTTGGGAAAGTTCTCTTGGATAATATCTTGAAGAGTGTTTTCCAACTTGGATTCATTCTCCCCGTCACATTCAGGTATGCCGAACAAGCATAGGTTAGGTCTTTTCACATGATACCATAGTTCTTGGAGGCTTTGTTTATTTTTTTCACTCTGTTTTCTCTAATCTTGCCTTCTCGTTTTATTTCATTGATTTGATTTTCTATCTCTGACATCCTTTCTTCTGCTTGATTGATTCAGCTGTTGAAACTTGTATATGCCTCATGAAGTTCTCATGCTGTGTTTTTCAGCTCCATCAAGTTGTTTATGTTCTTCTATAAGCTGGTTATTCTAGTTAGCATTTTGTCTAATCTTTTTTCAAGGTTCTTAGTTTCTTTGCATTGGGTTAGAACATGGTCTTTTAACTCAGAGGTTTGTTACCACCCACCTTCTGAAGCCTACTTCTGTCAATTCATCAAATTCATTCTCTGTCTATTTTTGTTCCCTTGATGGTGAGGAGTTGTGATCACCAGGAGAAGAGGTGTTCTGTTCTTTGATGGTTTCATCCTTTTTGCACTGGCTTTTTCCCATCTTTGTGGATTTATCTCCCTTTGATCTTTAAAGTTGGTGATTTCAGGAGGAGTCTCTGAGTGGACGTTTTTCTGTTGAGGTTGGAGCTATATCTTTTTTAGCCTGTAGAGGGCGTTGCTGGGCTCTCTCTGGTTCAGTCAGGTTATTGGGTGGGTGGGTAGTCCTTTCCCGGAGTTTATTTGCAGCTGAGATTGGCCCTGCCTTCCCAGTGGCTATCTCCTAGAGCTAAATCTTCCTGGTTGGGGTCAAACCGGTGTAGTTGCTTCCAAGCTCTCTAGCGAGGGCTTCAGTTTGACTTCTGTGGAGGTGGGGCTGCTAGGCCTTATGGTTTCTTTCCCTGCTTTCAACTCTGCCTCCTCTCTCTGTGGGATGGTCCATCCCACTGGTGTTAGTCCAAACTTCTGCCCAGGTTCCTGGGACAGCTTACTGCAGCCACTGGCACGGAGCCACTGCTCAAATCTGCCTTGACAACCCACAGCCCTCCACAGTCTATCAGGGCTCTTGTTGGCGGTGGGTAGAATTTTATATAAATGGGATCACACAATTGCATTTTTTTGGTAACACCCTTCTTACGGCATAAAGTTTTTGAGATGACATGACGCTTTGTGTGTGTTCATAGTTTATTCTTTTGTATTGCCGAATAGTATGCCATATATGCACATACCACAAATCTTTTTTTAACATCTGTTTCTATTGATGAGCCTGTACTGTTTCTGTTTGAGGTCATTATGAACAAAACTGCTATGAATAGTCTTGCACAAGTCTTTTTGTGTACATGTTTCCATTTCTCTTTGATAAATAGCTAGGTGTGGAATTGCTTAGTCAACTATCCTAATTTTAATTTCCTGTGATTTTTCCTTATCACACCTGAATCCATCTTCATCTAAACTTGTTGGTGTTGCATCCCATTTTACTGTTCTTTTCATCTTATTTGTTTTCTCTTTACCTGTATGTTCTTGCTTCATTGCGTCTGTGTATTCTTGCAGCATATTAAGATTGTCAAAGTTTTAAATTATTTTTTCTGGTTCCTAAAGTGATTTACTTGCAGAAAGCATACTATTTATTTCAGTTTTTAGGTTAATATATTTGTTACCCTTTTTGTCAACATTTTGTCATGTATTCTATATTTATTTTCTTTTTTTATTTGTGCTTGAAGAAGAAGAGAGGAATGTTGACCACATGTTTGCCAAATGGGTTGTTGAATTGCCTTGATTCTGCTCACTCTCAGTGAGAGCTGATAGCAAGCAGTTGGGCATTGCTGCTAGTATAATTCCCAGTTTCTAGCAGATATCCATGGATATGCTTGATTGAGGTAGAAGTTTCACCTATGCCTGTGTTTTGTTTTCTGATCCTCTGGATTCAGAAAACTAGGAAAACCCATAGCATTTTCTGAAACTGTGGGGCTTTCTCTCCCTCTACTGCTTTGTTTGTGGGAGATATTCCAGGTGTCTATGGAATCCTCACAAATTTCTCATAAACTTCCTACCTGGCAGGTTGCTGTTGGTTGCAGTCTAGTGGAAGTATCAAGATTTTGTGGGGAGGATAGAATCAATTCTCTAGTCAGCACAAAAAAAGAACTTTTGAACTGAGGGATGGCTGCCTAGAACTTCATTTGAACAGGTAACCATTGGACCAATGAGAGAGCAGTCAGAAGGAGAGAAAAAAACATCTTTTGTTCTGTTTTTCAGGCATATAGGACTCTCCTTTTTCATGAAGCAATACAAAGTCAGGGCAAACATTGTTTTACCTACCTAATAGTCTAATAGTAGTCTATCTATCTAATTGTAGTCTAATTTATCTATAGTAGATAGTGGGAACACTTCTAGAATTTTAACAAGTGCTTATTGATCAATCTTGACGTTTTCTTATTTTTCTGTGTCTTATTGAGAAGTTGGAAAAGACTGCCTCAAAAGTTACTAGCCTGATTTCAAGAGTGAATTCCTGATAAGAAATATCATGTACCAAATCTGATATAAAATAATAAAAATGATAAATACATAGTACTTGCTGTTTACCAGGCACTGTTCTTGGGCATATGCATATACTTGTTGGATTAATTTACAAGTAGTTACTTCCTAGAATGAAAGCTGTTAGAGACAGGAATCAAGTTCTAACTTTATAGCACTGGCATCTGGTGCAATGTCTAATCTATGGTCAGTATTCAATAAGATTGAATTAATAGTCATATTGGGAACTGTGCTGGATATATAGCTGATGGAGAATGTTTAAAAAGAATCAACATAATAGTTTTCTTTCTGTTTCTGTCACTGTGGCTCTGTCTCTGTCTATCTGCTACTTTTTGCCGTTCTATTATTTAGTTTATGTGTTATTATTGGATTTCAGGGTACTTTTGAGATGATTTTTAAACAAAGGTATATATAAAACAATGACTCTTTAAAAGATGGTTTAAAAGAAGACATTATTCCCAGCCCTTTGGGAGGCCAAGACAGGAGGATCACGAGGTCAGGTGTTTGAGACCAGCCTGGCCAATATGGTGAAACCCTGTCTCTACTAAAAATATCCAGGCATGGTGGTGCACGCCTGCAGTCCCAGCTACTTGGGAGGCTGAGGCAGGAGAATCACTTGAACCCAGGAAGTGGGGGTTGCAGTGAGCCGAGATTGCGCCACTGCACTCCAGCCTGGGCCATAGAGGGAGACACTGTCTCAAAAAAAAAAAAAAAAAAGACATTGTTTTTAAAAGATGACTAAAATGTATATAGTGATTCATTTAGTGAGCTTTTGTGATACCAGAAGAACATCATACTCTGAAGGCCCTTATGGTGATATGGAAACAAATCATTATATAATATATCTAAGGACCATAAGGATAATACAAATAAAGCACCAAAGGGAAGAATCAGAAAAACTTTCCAGATGTGCAAAACCTGTTAGGTAGAATGTGTACACATTATTTAACCATTGTTAAGATGGAAAACTATTGGAATCCTGGAATTAGTAGCTTACTTTTCAGCTTCCTGCTGGAGGGTGGTTGCCCTGGAATTAGCTTCAACCAATTTAGTCTAGATTGGTCTGGATCTTTCCCACATTTTCACGTTGTTTCCATATAACAGATTTTTTCTAGACACTTAGAAGGAAAACCTTTGAGGCTGGATACAAGTTCATTTCACCTGAACATGAGGAAGCAGGTCATTGAAACTTCTTAGTAGGGAGACTTCCTAAATGCCTCTCTTGGGGCTGATGATGGCTGAATGGGGAGGGCAATCTGTGCTGAGATCCCTTTGCAAAGGGCTGGCATCAGAGACAGTTCTGAGCGGGGACTCAAGGAATCCCTTGAAGTCAGGAATCCCTGAGGAAATTATGGTTGTAATTTTTCTTTCTTTTTTTCAGGTCTCTTGTTTGGCGTGATGTGTACATGTATGGCTGTGGCTGCATCTGTCATGGGAGGTGTTCTGCAGGTAACAAAAGAAGGAAAAGACACATTTGATTTCACAGCAACTTCCCCCCACTCTCTTCTAATGTCTTGCCTCTTCCCGCAAGATTCAAAGGCTGACATTTAATAATACCAGCTCCAAATTAAAAATACATGTAAAATGTTAACCAAAATCACTTTCAGAAGGGGAAACTATTAAAACTAGTGATGGGATAGTGAAATAAAATTAGAAACTCCTAAAAATTCACATCTGAGAATTTATTATTTTGATATAAAAGTGGTGATAATAATAGTAAAAACAATTAATATTTATCTAACATTTATATAACACTATGTTCTAGGCAGAGGCCTAAATGTATTATTTCATTTAATCTTCATCACTTCTCTTAAAGGTAGCATAATTAATGTACTAATTTTTCAGATGAAGAAACTAAGAAGTAACTGTCTCAAAGTTACATGATTAAAGAGTGGTAGAACTGGGATATCTACTCACCTCTACCTATCATCCAAGCTGAACTGACAATTCCCCTCTCCATAAAATATCAGTGCTAGAAGGAGCCTTATGGATAATCTGTTTCAACACCTTCATTTTGTAGGTGATTACAGAAAAAAAGTGAAAATATCCTGTTCAAGTTCTTACAGTTAGAGGCAAAGCTAGGTTTATGACCCAAGTCTCTTGAGCCACCGATCCCCATTTCCCATGTTGCTCAACTCACAAAGCAGCATCAGATAAGCACATCTTCAGATTCTACTCTGATTCTCTCAGTCCCCTTCTGTCTTTGTGGGGTTTTGTTTTTGTATTTGTTTTTTTGAGACAGAGTCTTGCTCTATAGTGCAATCTTGGCTCACTGCAACCTCTGCCTCCCAGGTTCAAATGATTCTCCTACCTCAGCCTCCCCAGTAGCTGGGATTACAGGTGCCAGTTGATTTTTGTATTTTTAGTAGAGATGGAGTTTTGCCATATTTGCCAGACTGGTCCTGAACTCCTAACTTCAACTGATCCACTGGCTTCAGCCTCCCAGTGTGCTGGGATTACAGATGTGAGCCACCACATCCAGCCTTGTGTAATCTGAACATCATTTAAAAGTTTCTTATTATGGCATAAGTTTTCAAAAATGTTTTTCAAATGAAGATATGAGTCACAGTGAGTGAATAGTGATCATTAATGTTTATAGAATGTCTTCTAATTCCCAGAGCAGTGTAACTTACTTGATCCTTCCAATGACTACTTAGATAACTTTCATTATTTCCATTTTAGGATTTAGGGAACAAATCTGGGAGAGTTAAGCAATAGAATAATTCACTTGTCTACATAAAAGAACTTGTGGCACTGGAAACATGGTGACCTTTCTAATAAACTATTAACATACTGTTGTTTCAGAGTTGCTTTGTAAACCCTTCATAATGTTTGAAGCACTCTGATATATACCCATCTACACAGCAGAAGTGGCAAGGTGATGAGGTTTGCCTTTAGTGATCTCAGGCATTTGTTTTAGGTTAATTTTCCTATTCATGGAACCTATATTTTCAAGTCACCTCTGATGACTTGTGCCCCACAATCAGTATTTACTCTTAAGAAAGTATCATCATGTCCAACTGGTGATGATTTGAGTCACTAAATTGTCTTCTTCTAGAGATATTTGTATTGTAAGCTTCTCTGCAATTGAAGTATGAGGGGATCCAGATAGGCAAAGACTCCTCCAAAGACTGGAGGAAAATGATTCTTGTAGTGAGGAGAAAGTTGTGAGTGGTGCATTCATCCACCTGACTTAGTTCAGATGAGTAGGCCGGACCCACCTTCTTGATTGGTTAAAATGTATACCATGTAGTTTAAGAGATGCTGATAGGCAAGAAATGAAAACTGTGACCCCTCGTTTCCTAGGAGAGGTATTTGCCTGTAAGGTAGTCCACTCATTTCTCTGAACACAGCTGACTTTGATGAGCAAAAAAAGGCAACTATAATTCCGTTATTTAATTTTCCAAACAGGCTTACTAAATTGAATTTAATGGCACAACATTCATATTCAGATTTTACACATTGGAAGAAGACAAGAACCCAAGTAAAGGGATGAAGTATAGAGCCAGGTTTAATTTCACTTCGTGTTTCCGAAACCACCCGGTACCTATCCTATGTGTTTATGGGTGGTGCTGGGGGTGAGGGTGGGGCAGTTTAAGTCCCTTAAACAAAGACCTTTTCAATGCTTTGGTTTAAAACTTTAGAAAATATGTTCTGGAACGCCTCATCCTGTGACATGCTCCAAGAAAGAAAATTTCCACAGTCAGAAGATTTTGGAGTACACGGCACCCTGCATTCCACTCTCCAAAATCCACATGATACAGGGGCATATTGAAGGCTCCAAAAAATCCTGTAGTAAGGAAACCTGTTTCACTTGAAACATATGACCACAGAACCACAATGGGGTGGAGAGTGGAGGGGAAGGAGGGGCAGGAGGGGCTGGGGTCAAATAGCAGCAGGGAAGATCAGTTAGTGATTTGCCAAGCTTCCTTTGAGAAAGGTTGTTCTATCCAATATGCTGCTTTCCTAATGATTATCAGCTAATTCTGCTAAGAGCTGTTAATGGCTTCTAGACACATTTTAATCTCAACTTGAGAGAAAACTTTCTAGATATCATAACAGTCCAGCAATCAAATGGCATGCCTCAGGGATCGGAGCTCGCTAATAGAGCAGGTAAGAGAAGTAATAAAAAGATAATAATAGTAGTAGTCAACATTTTGGGGCCTTTATGTGCTCTCTAGTCCTCAGACATTATTCTGTGTTTTTCTTGGATTCCACATTGAATACTCGTCAAACCCCATGGCCCCAAATGGGAAGCAAGTATTAGTGTACCCATGTGATATGTGAGGAAGCTAAGGCATAGCAAGGTAAAATATCCTGCCCAAGCCTCAAAGGCCACCCTAACCCCAATGCACAAAGCTATCGTCCTGTACTTGCATGAGTAGCTTAGAAGGGATTTGGGCATTGATAAGAAGGCTGAATTAGATGAGCTACGAGTCTTCCTCTCATTAAACATACTTAATGTTAGCAAAAAGAAAGGTAAAAATTAAAATTAGTTTGCTTTTGTACACTACAGAAATATACATAGTTTTAAATCCAGGAACTCTTGAATTCCCCTCCCCACACCCCTCACTTTTTTTTAATCATGTGAAGGCATTTTTGTTCTGAGGCATGATGGCTAGTGACTGTAAGAGATTATCAAATATTTTTCCCACAGGGGAAGATAAAATTACCTTTACTAACTTACTGACTCTCCTATGTAATCACTAGTATATTAGCTTCCAGATTCAGCAACCCTAGAAACTGTGAATTAATGCTACCAGTCAGCAGAGAAAAAGCGAAGAATATTAACTCAAGTATCAATGCTTGGGGAAGAAGGAAGGCTTTACTCTCATCTGCCTCCATTTTGTTAAGAATATATGTGAGGAAACCAATCGTGCATTACAATCCATCTTTCTGGATAAAAGAACTTGCATTACAGCTGGGGGTGATTTGAAGTCCCCTTGGTTCTATGACCTCCTCATTTTTTTTTATAGAGAAAGAAGACTCTGAAGTTCAATGATTTTCGGCTTGAACTTGAAACTAAATTCAGGTTGCCTGCTTTTCTACTATGCAAACATACACACGCATGTAAATATCGTGCTTATCATTGAGCCCAGAATTGAGAAATGATTTATAGAAAGCACATAATTAATAAATGGCACAGTCAGAACTAGGACCCAATTTCATCCCAGGTCTAAGAGAGGGATGATGCCAGTAAGTAACAGATGTACTTGAGCGAGGGGTTCATCTGGTGTGCTTTTGTTCCACAGGCTGCCCTCAGCATTCATGGCATGTGCGGGGGACCAATGCTAGGTTTATTCTCCCTGGGAATCTTGTTCCCTTTTGTGAACTGGAAGGTAAGGATCCCACAGCCGTCTTCACAATTCCCAGTCAAAACTGGGCCCAGCCATTTTCTTTCTTCTCTCACCCCTGTTGGGAAAACTATTTGTCTTTGCCAAGGAAAGAATCCACAGTAGAATTAAACAGAGCTTTTAGCCTACCTATCTCTGACTTCAGTGATGTCTTTCTGGGAATAGAAATGAAAAAAGAAAAGAGGTAGTCATGAACTACAATATATCCTGACATCAAAGCTTACTCTTTAAGGTTAAATTAAGTCTTCTCTAAATTAAAGACCCACAACATTCACTGTAAAATAGATATTGAATTCAAGAATAGTTTTGTTGAAACACAATTTTGAAAATTCATATTTATAAATGTGAATTTCATTGTTTTCTGTGTATAGCTACCTAGATTTATAATTAATTTAAATTTATTAATTAATTAACTAATTTATGTAGGGGAGAAGGGACAAACTTGGGTTCTGACAGCTGGATCTTCATTTTGCTGCTCTGGCAAACTAATTATTTGGAGAAACAGTATAACCATACTTTTAAAATATTTAAAATAGCAGAATTTTCTCAATCTAGCAAAATTGCCATTTTTCACTTATTGCCATGTGCGTGCACACTTAAATGCATGTATTTCAAGAAAGTTTTTAGATTCCAGAAAGCTTAACTTTACACTTATTTATGTATATACTATAGGGTATTCCATAAAGTCTCTGTCAGATAGTATACCTGATTAGGTCTCTGTGGCTACTTGACCCCTATTGACCTCTCTTCTAGATAAATCTTGTGGGGCCAGATAAAGAGATTGATTGACAGCAAGCATTCTGGTATTTGCAGCACTTTGCAAGCAGTCTTAATCACTTGTCTGATATTGGGGTTGACAAGAATATTGTTTCTTTGGGGAGATAATGTGAGAGAAGATAATATCCCAGCCACAAAAAGTAGGAGCTAGCTATATAAGATCTTAGTACACTGTAAACATTAATTTATTATCTATATTAGTAGTTTTTTTCTATTTGATCAGGAAAACCACATTGACTTCTCTTATTGAAATCACCTTGTCATTTTGGGCAACCATTGGGGCCTTCATTTACCCTCCACCAGCCTCTAAGACATATCCTCTGCCTAGATATTTACTAAAATAGAGTAAATATTATAAATTTTTGTTACCTTTCCCCTCATCAGTGGCCATGGCTGATCCTACTAAGCAATCGTGGCTCTCCTTGCCACAGAACGTGGCTACAACCTCAAAATCTGTCTTAACATGGCTCTCCAGCTAGCTATTATAGGTCAACCAGGCTTAGCCCTCCAGTTGAAATCCATTTGCCCTTTACTGGTAGGCCAGGGGCAAGCAAAAGGTATGCATCAAGCCAAATCTAGCTGCCCCCCTGTGTTTGGTATGGCTTTCAAGCTAAAAATGATTTTGACATTTTTAAATGGTTGGAAAAAATGTCAAAAGAATAATATTTCTGGCACATAAATATTATATCAAATACTAATTTCAGTGCCCATAAATAAAATTTTACTAAAACACAGCCAGGCTCTTCTGTTTGGATATTGTCTATGGTTACTTACATGCTATAAGACAAGACCCAAGTAATTGTGACAGATACCGCATGACTCACAAAACCTAAACTATGTATTGTCTGGCTTTTATATTAGAAATGTTCAGACCACTAGTTTAGACCAAAGCACAAGTATTCAAATCACACACATTGATTTAGTTTCTTCAAACAATAATGGAGAAAGCATTCTGGAACTCTTACCGAGGTCTCTTTTGTTTTTTTCTGAACAACTAGAGAAGCCAAAAGGTTTGTTTTCTCTGATTGAGAAGGCTCAGCTACCTAGCAGTGACCAGAGCATCACATGATATTTTCTAGTGGTCCTAATCTCTGCTAGATTGCTCTGCCTCCTCTACAAGAGAAACTGCTCTTTGACTTTTCACTATTTGTTAAGAAATATAAACCTTAAATGACAAGACTATTAAATGCACTTGCTAGTATTCAGACTCAAATAAAAAAATATCCAAACTAGGGAGTCAGGGGACTCGGTCAGAGTTCTTGGGAAGAGAAATAGGAGTAATAATTTCTGTATAAAAGCTGTCAATAACCAAAATGACTGCATTATCTCCAATATCTGAAGTTTTCCTTAACCTCTGAAAGTATTCCAATGAGAACTGAGGTTTCAGCATCTTTTTAAGTAGTAAGAGAAAGAAACCCTAAGGAGAAAAAAATTATTGCTAGAAATCTAATGATCACCATGAAATTATCTGGTGTCTTCAATTAAAGAACAAAATACTCCTTAATAAAACTGCGTTATGGGAGTTGAGGTGAAGGCAGTTTGAGTAGGCTGTTTCCAAAACATGTAGCCAAGATTTGAGATGGACAGCCAGGATCTCTAAGGCATAGAACTCCTCATCTCATTATTCTTTCCATAGACACCTTTGTCAAATTTCCCATTAACTTTTTTCTTCTTCATCCAGGGTGCACTAGGAGGTCTTCTTACTGGAATCACCTTGTCATTTTGGGTGGCCATTGGGGCTTTCATTTACCCTGCACCAGCCTCTAAGACATGGCCTTTGCCTCTATCAACAGACCAATGTATCAAATCAAATGTGACAGCAACAGGGCCTCCAGTACTATCCAGCAGGTATGCTGATTTTTAAGATGGCACTAAGTCCCAGAGAGTGGGTCACCCAGTAAGAGGGAAGTGCACTCTTCAGAGATAAGTCTGATGAGACATATGTAGCTCTGTTATGAGACTCACTCTGGGAGGTACCCAGCACTGAAGAGTGCCATGCAGGGCTGCAGCTTTCTGCAGATGTCCATTCCTCTGTATTCAGACATACAAAAACGAATTTGGTGAAAGAGTTCATTGGAGATATGAGTACAAAACACAAAAAACACTGGAGGGTTGAAAGACAGGTGACTGAGTATGAGGAACATAATGTCCTCAAAAGAATAAAACTGAGAAGAAGAAGTTTTTGAGCAATGAGAATAATGCTTACGGGCATGCTGAGTTAGGAGCACTGCTGTGAACCTATGGGTTCTAAACCATGCAATATGGACACAGGGTTTAACAGAGGATTTCCCTTTCTACTTCTGAGTGGGGTAGATGACAAAAGTATCAAAATGCATCAGATAGTATGGTGTAGACAGAAGACTGTGGACTTTGAAATATGAAATACCTGGGTTTGGATTTTGGTTTTACCATTTATTCCCTCTGTATCTTTGGACAAGTTAGTAAGTTGTAACTTCTTGAATTCTCAGAGCCCTTGACTGAAAAAATCAGGGTATTAGCACCTACTATGCTTCATTTTTGAGAGAATCAAATGAGATAAGATTATATATATTTAGCAAGTAGCACTATGACTTTAATAAATGTTCATTCTCACATTCTAATTGTACGTACGAGCAAGTCTAGAAATACAGGATTTGTGGTTTTTGTGTATCCAGAGAAGTACCTCATTTTTATTAGTCCCTTTCTGATTATCATCAATACCTTCCTGTACTGGCTCATTCCCTCTGAGTCCAGCCTTCTCAAACTGGCCAGATAATATGGCGAATTACATTTATGAAAGTCTCTCTCGGCCCAGCATATCTTCTCCTCTCCATTGTCTTTGTCAATTTTGAGACTAGTTTCATCTTCACAAAGTCCAGAAAAGTGAAATGATCTTATTTGTATTATTTAATTACTCTATTTTTCTATCTTCTCTTCTTTTCTAATACAATCCATTCTATCCAAGCAGTCACTAGATTTATTTTTTCTGAAGCACCTTCCTGAACTCATTACTACCACATGGAGATGACTTCAATGATTCGTGTGCTTGTGGAAAAAAACACAGCCCTTTTATCCTGGAGCTAAGTATCTGCCAAAATTAAAACCTTCCTGTGGTTTTAATGTTTATTAATGTTATTAACCATTCTTTTCCTTCTACTCTGAATTCTGTTCCTTCTCTTCTACCTTATGCCGATCCCACTCTTTCCTACATTTGAGTCCTTAATCAAACTATTCTCTTTATAGGAATGTCTTTTAGTGTTCATTTCTACTCTCCTAAAATCTGTTTATCTTTCAAGAGCCAGAGTAGTGTCCCTCATTGTTCCATAAAATTCATTTTGACTTAGGTTCCAAATAGGCACTCCATTATCTTGCTTCCATTTGCCTTTGAGTTTTATTTTCTTTCCATAAATTTTATATCAAATAATTTAAACGTAGCTATAGTTCCCCATAAACCGTGTTGATTCGTCTCTCCTGCATATATTTACTGTATTCTCTTCTTGGAATGCTAATTCCTGGCCCTGAGTACCCTCTTTGCTTGATTATGAATTGTTCTCTCAAAATGAGGTATCATCTCACACATTAGTCTGAATTTGATACTTTCTCTGAAGGCTACCAAAATCTTTAATACCTTTTCTACTCAGGCAAACCAACCCATTTTATGGTTGTCTATTAGCTCTTATATGTAGGCTTTGTGGCTTTCTCATCTTTATATCACTAATGCCTGTCACAATTCCTGGCACTAAATCTGGGCTTAATAAATGTCTGAAGAATAAATAATACAAATGGAATGAAAGACACAATCCTCATTGTAATACTTATAATTCAGTATATATATTGTTATATTTATAATTCAGGGATGAATTGGATAGATTGGAATACAAAACACATCTTCTCTAAATATAATTTTTTAAACGGCAAAAAGTTATGCTTTAGGCTTTTGAGATGCCAGGCCCTAAAATGAATCCTGAGCAGTCCTCTACATTACTGTGGGTCTTTAGAATGCAGAATCGGTGACATGTGCTGTTCTCCACAGACCTGCAATAGCTGATACCTGGTACTCGATCTCCTACCTTTACTACAGTGCAGTGGGCTGCCTAGGATGCATTGCTGCTGGAGTAATCATCAGCCTCATAACAGGTTGGTTATAATTCCTCACTTTGGAACTAAAGAAAACATGGGTTAGTACATGCATTGGTGGACTGGCTGGCTGGCTTACTGGTTTGAATTCAAGTTTCCCACAAAATCCCTTCTTCCCAGAGAGATGTCTACTCTCTCCAAGCTGACATACAAAAGCAATCCCCTTCATTATTGTATATCTGATTATTAATATCTAAAACATATATTCAAATATTTCCCATATATTATTTTTTAAAAAAAGATGTCTTGACACATGTCCCCTCAAGGCTGGAGTATGAAAAATCCTCTGTAATGTCACAAACATCAAGTAAGTTTAAGTATTCCGAGTGGTTCTTTTCCTTTCATCTCAGTAAGAGACAAGATTTTGTCATCAACATCTTATTATCTCATGGAGTCAGCCTTTGCTAATGTACTAGAAAAGCAAAGGAAAGCCTTACTGTTGTTTTTACCTATGTTGTCCCAAAGGAGGCTGCTCCTCTAGGGTCATGGAGTTCTCTGCAGTGAGCAGCTTTACTGCAAGCCATTTTTAGCAACAGTGTCTACCATCCATAGTTGCCCTTTTAATGGATTAATGTCCTTTTGTGTCAAAGCTCATGAGGGGTTGGTAGTGGTGGTGAGAGTGTGGGAGGGAATGGGGTGGAATAAGTTCATTGTACTCTTATCCCTCCACCTCCTTGGAGCATATATTTTAGCTAAAAAAATTTTAAGGTTTTCTACTTTTCCACAACTGTTATATACTAACGAGCAATCACCAACGTTCTTACTCAACACAAAACCTGAATGGCAACATTTTTGATGATGGTATACGAGAAATGTTATATGCAAGCTCCAATGCCCTATTGTTCTCGGTATGATGTCACTAGCCATTCACTGAAATTTAAGAAGATCTTGGCTATGATAAAGAATACACTATAAATCTGGTAAACCCAGTCTTTCACATAGTAACAACTCTCTAAATATCTTTATGTAAGTGGTTTCAGATGAAAGACTGTTTATTCATTTTGTTTAGATTTTGCCTTAGTATCCTGACATCTGTGACTCCTTAATGCTAGTGAGATATACCTAGACATTTCAGTTTAGTGGTCAGTCACCACTTAGAAGACAGTCAAGGTTTTGGCTACCTGAACATTTCCTTCTAAAGCAGGAAATATGTACACACGGAATCCAGTGGTTTGCCAGTCTATATTTTCCATGTGTGCACCAGAATTAGTATGCTCTTAGGTTAATGCAGCAGCACTTATATTAAATTTGATTGAAAATTCTTTGACATTTTCAGGATGAACAGTTCTTCTGATATCAATCCCTATGTTTTCTTTTTCTCCAAATGAGCCAGGTCTTAGTGAAATGACCTCAAGACCAGAGGGAACACTCTACCAAAGTCTAATTATACCTTCAAACATTTGGAAGAATTTTTGAACGTGACCACCAGATGTTCTTGCCTCCTGATGCCTGTCTTCCAAATGAGGCCTTAGTGCTAATCTGATACCCTCAGGTCTGCTCACTTAGGGGCTTTAACAAATCTTCTGTAATACCTACTGAATCTTTTAAAGAAAGTCTTACAATGTTTAAATGTAGAATAGGGTCAGTAAGGAAGGACAAGGGCCTTTTGTGGGCCTGTTCTCCTTGTGTCATATTTTATCTTGGTCTTATTTGGTCTTAATAGGTGATGTCTTCAATTATACTTCTTCCAGATAAAATAAGGCACCTCAAAGATATGCTATGTATGTTACTCATAGATGTTGACACATAGAATTATGTCTATGTATGTGGATTAGCAACTCCAGAAAGTTTACATCATTGATCATTTTTTGCATCAGCTTCTGAAAGGAGATCTTGGCCCAAGATACACTTTAAATTCTTCATTTTTACTGATAAAATTCTGCTGGGTGGCTGAAAGTTATTTTTTTTTAATTTTTCCTTTTTAGACATGTGGAATGAAAATACTATTTCCTAAATCAAATACAAATACCATTATTGATTTATCAAGTGACCAAAAGATCCCATTATCAGGACAGTATATATAGATTAATGCTACTCTGTTTTTCAGTGTATAGTAGTTCATAGTTATCTGAATCTTACTATATTTTTCTCATTTACCATAAAGCTGCATGTCTCAGCTATAAAGTCTTCAGTTATCAGTCTATTATTTTATATTTTAGATTATGGTTTCATACACTAAGGTTAAATCCGGCCTACTACCTGTTTTTTTTTTTTTTTTTAACTTTTCTATGAACAAAGCTTGCCCATTTATTTGCTCTTGACTATGGTTGGTTTCACTCTACAAAGGCAGAGTTGAATAGTGGCAACAAAAATCCTTTGGCCAGCAACACCTAAAATATTTACTATCTATCTCTTAACATAAAAAAAAGTTAGTGTTTGTATTAGATCATTCATGTCAGAGAAATTTACTGCACTACTTTATAAATTGTCAGGAATTGTGTAGCTCTATGTAATATAGATATAGTGATATAGCTCAGTTGTATTCTAGCTTTCAGTTTGCTGTGGCGAAATCTGATACTATTCTTAATTTCTGATTCTTGGATGTAATCTACCTTATTTCAGTCTCTCTCTCTTCTTTGTAACACATACTCACACACACATACATACACACTCATGCCATTCTTTCTGTTGAAACTTTATAGGCCGTCTCTTTTTTTCTGAAATTTTATGTCCTTTCCATTCCTAACCTGGCTTTCCTGACTTTCAACTTAAGCCTATATCTTGTACTCGGGACTTCTGCTGAGAGTTTTGGGGCTTGTGCCCCATAGAGGGACCATGTAGGAAATGGATTTTAGGTCGCACTCTGCTCATGGAGTCAGTACCTTGGCATAGAGTTGCTTCGGTCCAGAGGAAGGGGAACTTTTCTCCAACCCACCCCAAGTTACTATACACCTAGTGACATTTCCTCTGCAATTATGAACTTTCTTTTTCCTTAGGAAAAACCCACTTCTCTACAGGAAATGATCTCATCCCCTTTGACCTTCTCTTTTCTTACATAATGCATTCACAGTCCTGTAGTTTCTTGATGAACTTGGTTTCAACCAATTTTCTCAACAGCTACTCATGCCCAATCCCCAAGGTCTTGCTATGAAAGAGATGATAAATCCACAATTGAAGGCAAATACAGAGATTCTGATTTGAGAATTTGAGTTTCATTTTCATTTTTAACTTTCCTACCTGTGAGAATTATAGCCCTATACTTTGTTTTACCATCTACTATCTCCAAAAGGCAATATTATCTTTTTTCTAGAAGGAAACAGAATCTAAATCCAAATGAATTAGAGTCCTGTCCTTCTTAGCAAATCTCAGGACCTGCTCTTAAGTGACAATAGATCTACATTATTTGTTGGAGTGTTTGATACTAGTGTGGTTCATTCAGAGACAAAACTCTTCCCTATTTGAAACCTTGGAAATGGCTTTGTCCAAGATTAAATTCTTCTGATTCAGAGTTGCCCTTGGATAGGACTCTGAGGTTTTTTAACTCCTCCTCTGCCACTCACACATACACACATTAAGGCAAATGGAGGGTTACAGACTCTAAGATCACGTATGTTTAACTAAACATATGCTTCATCATTTATCAGCTCATAGAAAAGTTTATCATTTTCTCATCCATGAAATAGAATAACAATGCCTACCTATTTATAGGGATTAGTGATAATTTGTGTAAAATGTGCTCAGTATGTAGAATACACTCAGTAATTGATAAATATTATTATTGACACTAGTAAAATTCTATGTGGTCAAATGTCTTTTGACGGGGTGACATAATCCCAGGGAATACATTATTTAAACCTCAGATTTAGAATTTAAAAAATCTGTATTTTTGACCAGGCACAATGGCTCATGCCTGTAATCCCAGCACTTTGGGAGGTTGAGGCAGGCAGATCACCTGAGGTCAGGAGTTCGAGGCCAACCTAACCAACATGGTGAAACCCCATCTCTACCAAAAATACAAACAATTAGCCAGCTGTGGTGGCACATAGCTGTAGTCACAGCTACTCCAGAGGCTGAGGCAGTAGAATCACTTGAACCCGGAAGGTGGAAGTTGCAGTGAGCCAAGATCATGCCACTGCATTCCAGTCTGGGCAAAACAGAATGAGACTGTGTCTCAAACAACCAACCAACCAAACATCTCCTTTTGTGTGTGTGTGTCTCAAGAAAACACTTTGAGAAAAAGTTTGTGAATTGGCACAGTATCTGGCACTTAAGAGGAATTTTATCAATGGTGTAACCGCTAATCCACTCCCCCTCTAGGGATTTTTACACTACACTGACTATGGGACTAATAACTATAATTGAATAAGATTGGGTATTAGTGAATAGTCTTTATGACTTAAAAATTTGCATAAGTTCTGGGAGGAGCAAAATCATTGGCCTTTACATGTTGGTTTGAATATCAATTAGACTCTTGTTCCACAGCAGGATTTGAAGAAATAGGACATTGAACAGGTATGTTTCAAGGAAAAGAAAAGGAGGTGTGAGGCATGAGGAGGTGTGAGGAATGTTTAAAATAGCTGGGAGGAACATGAGGGTATTGCTTATTCAGGAGGTTAGGGTGAAACAAAAGAAGGAACAATAAAAATACTTTCTAATTTTATAAATACAGACTTAGATGATCTTAAATATTAATATGTCTGGTTCGGCTAAAACTCAAGAGCTTTTTTTAAAGGAAGAAATTGCATAATTACTGATAAGCACTCTGCTGGCCGAAGAAGGGTACTAGTAGAGTTTTCCATGATAGATATTTAAAAATAAATAGGTTGTCTCTGTTTAACGCTACAGTCATGAGCCTATCTGACCTGACAATTTGTTGATGTTTAAAAACAAACTCCTGCCCCTTTCAGCAGTTAACCAGTTTCTGTTACTTAACCACTCAGTCCTGTTTTCACCCTTATTTTAAAAAGTAATCTACTTTTCAAGTTGTTAATGTTAGATCTGTAAAGAAAGACTGGTGGCCTGCAACCATCTAATAATCTATTTGTTCTTTTGTTAATAGGTTACCAAAGAGGTGAGGATATTCAACCACTGTTAATTAGACCAGTTGGTAATTTATTTTGCTTTTGGTCCAAGAAGTACAAAAGACTATGCTGGTGTGGAGTTCAGCATGACAGTGTGATAGAGCAGGTGAGCTGATATTTGAGCTTCTAAAAATGTGTATGTACTCAGAGGGATTCCTGGTTTTGCCCATTTGAACTGGCTGCAAAGACGCACTGGAAAGCGAAGGTGGTGAATGTTAGAACTTCAAAGAATTTGGGTTTCAACTTCAGAGTTACCTCAGCTAATCAGCTTTTAAGCACATAAATAGGTTGGTAGGTAAAAGTGCCTTTGAGCTGAATTACTGGCATTGCAAGTAGTCAGTTTTCAAAGTTTGTTTTAACCCCTGTGAAGGTAAATTCTAGGAAAATATCAAAGTGAATAGAAAAAGAACAAATTGAAGGCACATTCTCCTGTAACAGTTCATAGCATGGACTTTAGAGTCAGACAGTCCTGGGATTAATCCTGGTTCCGTGTCCTACATTCCTTGGGTAAATTATTTAACTCCTAAATTTCAGCTTTTTTAAAATCCTAAAACTGGGCGGGTGGTGGGGGGAATTACACAGAGCAACATGGACACAAGCATTTCTAGTTCCATGGGATATAAATGTAAAACAAGGCCATGGTGGGAATGTACAGGCAAAGAAGCAGCAAGATGCACCTAACTCTCCAACTCTTCAGCTCTCCTTATTCCAGGAAAAAGAAGTGTGTTTAGGTCAGGCAGAACTAGAGACGCTGTCCAAGTACTATTAAGGCTTCATCAGCCAAAGACCACCAGAAAGAGCCTCTAGTTAGGCAAAATTGGACTTAACTAACTTGATGCAGCAAGGTAGGGTACTCCAGAGGAACTGGGGAATGCCACCCTCAACAAGGGGGAGGAAGAATATGTCTTTATAAGGTTTGGGTTCCCACTGAAGGATTCTAAAAGGGGTCTATGGGAAGTAGAAAATGACTGCAAAGCTGTCTGGGGCAGCATTGGTAAGAGTGCAGTGGTCACTCAAAGGGTTGTTTTGGCATTTGATGACTGCCAGACCTTGGGAGCAGCTGGCCTTATCAGCGTCTGTCTTCCCAGCTTGATTAAGGGCAGGAGTGGTTTGTTGTTATTGTTGTTGTATTTTTCTTTTTAGTTTAAACTTATATTCACTTTTAGTCCCAGATATTTTATTCTTTTAGGACTTTAGGAGATGGACTCCTAACCCATATCATGGCAAATATTTCTGAGGTGTCCATTGCTCTCCTCTTTAGAAAACAGCAGAATAGCATGTATATCACCTAAAGCTGAGTTTACTACTTATGGCAGGAGGGGAGGGCACCACGTTGACAGAGAGGCTCAGAATATGAAAGTAAGGTGCAGACACTTATAGGATTCTGAGCCTAAGTGACTTAAGGTAGATCTTTCAATTCAAGGTTCTTATTGCAACTGGGCAAAACTATGATGTGAGAATTTAAAATTGGAAAACATAGGTGAGGGTCCTAAAGTCAGTTTTGATAATTAAACAGTGGCTTGACAAGCAAGGAGTTTGCTTCATTGAACAATCTATACTTTTGAGAAAAAGGTTATTTACCCAGATGGGCAATTTATTTTGCTGAGAAGGTAGCTGGTTAAGCAGACTGTTTGTATAAATGAATTTTGAGGAAGTTGTAGAAGCAATAGATCAAGTTACTCATTGATTTGCAGACTCAGAAAGACAGAATTTCCTGGAATAAATAATAAATTAATGCAGGCAGCTTCTGTCCTCGAGGCTAACTTGAATGGGAGGGGACACTCCTTGTGTCACTATTGGGCTCCTTTGCCAAAAAAATAATGTTGATTAGCATCCAGGGGAATTTACATATAGGTGTCCCTGTTATTATTAAGAGGGCCTCCTATTCCCAGATAGAAAGGGGGTCATCTCTATCTGAGACACAGTTGTGTCTCTCCTTATAAGGTAATACTACTACCTCACAGGATTGCTGTATTAAATGAGAGATGTATAAATTTCTCCATGCAACACAAGACATACTATAAATCCTCACTAAATTGTTCTTTTTGGTGTTATTATCATTAGAAATAGTACCTTACGTGGATTATCAAAATTATCAGTTAGAGAATGTCTTAGGACAAAGTGGTTTATGTTTATTTTGTACTTACATATAATTTTTTGATGGTAAGGCCTAAGCAAGATTCTCTCAGGTTAATTTGGAGTACATCAAGGCTATCTTGCTAATATGTGTCTTTCTATTTTCCTCAGGAAAATCTTGAGAATGGCAGTGACTGGAAACAAGGGGCTGAATCTGTCTTACCAAACGGACTGAGGCGAGAAAGCCTGGTACATGTTCCAGGCTATGATCCCAAGGATAAAAGCTACAACAATATGGCTTTTGAGATTACCCATTTCTAAGGCAATACCTGTATGAATGCACACACCCACTCATACATGCACACACACACACACACAGAGACTCCACATACGTCTTGCCTATTGGTTAGCAGACATGTATAGTTGCCATTCCTAGGAGGTAGGGATGTCCAGTGCCTATTTGTACTTATTTATAGCTACATGCAAAATGACTGTTTCCTAGGATATTCCTTGAAAGACTCCAACTTTCAGAGAAAAAACCAGCTTGCTCCTTATGTCCTTGACTATTTCCTTATTGAATAAATGAGAACTGGATTTCATCACTATTCAAGAAATCAAAGTCTCTTTGTTTGGTGTCATATTAAATTCCAGGTTTTTCATTTCAGTCATTTTTTGACCATCAAAATATCTTGGCGTTTAGAGGCAGAATGGGAAATAGGAATATGCATGTTTAATGCTTTTCTGCCATGATGGATAAAACAGGAATGACATCCACCCCCGACCTCATACTTCACATACATGTAGACATATTTTATGCCATCCATCTCCCATCCTGTAGCTGCAATTGGCACACAACTAATATTAACATCCCTTCACTGCCACCGTTAGGTCCTTTTCCAGTCATTCCAGTCATTAGCTGTCCTGACCAAACATTTAAAAAAAATCAGCTAAGCACAGAAGAAGAGAGGTATGTCTGGTTAGTGGGAGAAGTTATAACTAAAAACTCTGCTCTTTTTGTGCTGACCATGCAGTATTTCTTCTTCCTATCTATCACTTTACAATGAAAAATTGCCCCAGTGCTCAAGAAGTCTGGAGTCTTTTTCCAGGGCTAGGTAAAAGGAAAAGGAATGTCCCATAGAAAGTTGTTAGGATAGAATTTGGTAAAAGAACCTTGGAAATAGTGTACCTGACCATAGGAGATTTCACTAGCCATAGAGTTCTTTGGACAAAATACACTGTCCACAAGACTTGTACTCTGCTCATTCAGCTCATATGAGCAAGCTCAACTCACTCCACCAGGGTAAGGTAACAGAAGTGGAGAACTTCAGAGTTTGTTTCTAGAAAATAATTTTTAAAGTTCTCGAGAATGAGCGTATTACCAATTAAAAGATGAGTTGACAAATGAAGGAGCAGTGAAAGATTTTTTTGAAGAAGCAAATAATTGAAATTCTGAAAAGGTAAAAGAAAGAACCACTGCATCACAGGGGCGAAGTCAGAGGACAGATAATAAGCAACAAAGCTGTATCTGAGAGTCACCTATATTCGGGCAGGTGTCAGAATCTTTTATTTTGGTGGCCAGATAAGAGCAAAAGGTCTAGAAACAGTGTGTTAGCAAAGTAAGAAGAAATGGTCCAAATAGACAAGAATAAGGAGCTCCAAACGTTGCTTTAAATATTTCTCAAAAGAGAAAGCCTTGAAAGAAGGATGCAATACAAAAAAAAATTACCAATATTTATTATTAGAGAAGATAGAAAGACAGACAAATCAATGGAGGAATTCAAACAGAAAAACTGAAGTTCAACCAGAGCCCAATCCTTGCCTTCTCTCCCTCCACTCAAATAGAAAAGGAGAATGGAGAAAGAGAAAGAAGGTACTGGGCTGCAGTTTAGAAGAGAGACGAGAAAAAAAATACATTTGGAAAAGAGGATAAAGCTCAAAAAAGGACACATTTGGAAAAATATCTGAAATTGAGAAGGAACAGAATTTTGAGAAACATTTTTTGAAGTCTGGCAAGGCTAATTAAGCTGTTGATCTAAGAATTTGCAAATTGAGAGGTGCAATTATTTTCCAAATGATTTGTGACAGTCTTATTAATTAGAATATATGTATTTTGGGAATATTGAAATCTGAGCCAAACTTAATTGGCTTTATAAATATCTTAGGGAAAGAAGCGAGAAAGAAAGAAGGGGAGCGAGAAAGAGAGACAGAGAGACAGAGAGAGAGAAAGGAAAGAAAAAAGGGAGAGAGAGAAAAAAAAGAATAAAAGAACAAAATGATAATTCTGAGGATGGGAATAAGTTAATGGTAGGCATATGTGTGTACATATATACATGTGTATACATATATATGTAAATATGACTTGGAATACATAAGGATTGTGAACTGCCACTTAGGATAGCATAAAAGGAAAATACACCATGCAATTTTTCATTTTACTCACAAATTTTCCTAAAGACATTTCACTAGATCAGTACCTTTCTGAGTAAGTTTTAAGGATGTTTGTTCTTTTACAGTCCCTAATTCTCTTACCTGGAGTGTTATCAAAATGCCATACATCTGGAAGATACAACTATTTTTATAAAAATATCTCTGCCTTCTCTTATGTGATGAAATTTATAGCATTAGGAGATGACATTTCAAGAGATTTTAGAGGTCAATGTAAAGACTCCCCCCCATTCTTCTTAATTGAACAAACATGCATAAATCTAGGGTTTCAGGTAGAGAGCAGATGGGAATCTACAGGAAACTGTCTTCACAGTGTATGAAAACCATGTTTGTTGTGTGGTGAAGCAGAAGGGAACTATGAAGTGCAGAGTCAACAGATTCAGCTAGTGAATATTTTCCTCTCAGGCTCTCCCTAGGAACGGCAGCCCAGAGTCGTGCCAAGGACACTGGTGCAATACAAACACAGTCCAGTGACAAGTTCAATCCATACCATGGAAGAGGGTTAAACTTGACTATTTTTGTCACAGCATGACCAGAGATATTCTCAATAAATGGCACTGGGAATGATAAGGTTTAGAGGGGCCTAAAATGTGCCAGACTTGATACCCACCACTGTACCTTTAAAACACAACCACAGATATTGGTAAAAATGGAACAGAATTACCTCAATGCTTCTTTCACTCATTCTGAATGAATTCATTTTGATGACTGACATTCTTTTCGCCATCACTTGGAATAATAACTACAACAGCTTATGATTGAGGTGAGGAACTGGAGTCAAATGACAGGTTTAAAAACAAGTTCTGACAGAAATCTAGGTAATTTGGGGAAAGACTTTTAAAATCTTAGTTTATTCATCAGTTAATCTCCTCCGTAAATCAATGTGAATTTGCAAATACCTATATGAGTAACAAACATTTACAAGCCCAGTTTTCCAATATTATACTTTAGTGTTTCAAATATTAGCCATCTTCAGAAGACAAGAGTTAAGCTCATAAGTATTTAACTTCTTAATCACAACCTTACTTGAAGTGTCAGGCTGTCATCACAAATTAGAAAATTAATCTTACCCTGTGGAGCGAGATGTTCCTTGATAATGATATTTCAGTACATCAGTTGGACAACTAATGTGATGTTTTTGTATTTGCAAAATCTCATACAGCTTTTTAATTGTATAGTCCTAGAATACATCTAAACCTAATGCTGTTTATACAACCAGTTAAAATTAGAAAAAATACCCATAAACAATATAGATAAGTAATTTGTATATAATTATTTAAATAATATTTTAAAATGAAGTTCTGACGTAAGTGTTCTGGACTTACCAATGTGAATATTTTCTACAGGGTTAGTAGTAGAATGGAAGACAATCATCTATTCTAAAATATTTTTATAAACATTTTATAAAGATTTATAAAGGTTTTAGAAGGTTAAAACCTTATAGATTAAGGCAGGTCTACCAGGTGACCAAGTAAGCATATGCCAAAGAAAGGTTATTCATATTGTATAACATGACTTCCTTTTTGATGTTTTGGATAATGCCTGTAATATTTAGTTTACCCATGGGCTAGGACACACCCACACACATACGCACAGAAATAAACATCAAAAGGGGTTTATAACTTAAAAAAGTAGTTTACTATACATCAAGAAAAGCAATAAACAATGGTGATATCTTTTGTGGACCTTATCCTCAGGGATTTCCAGAAACAATTCATCTGTGTCCTAAGTTGCTAAAGCAAGTGTGTGCACAGGTGTTCAGAACACCTCATCCCTATTACAGAATCTGCTTTTGACACATTTAAAAGGCTAAGAGTAGTTTCACATAATTATTTATTTAATGTTCTAATGTAACTGCCATATAAAAAATAAGTGAGCAACCCTCAAATCACTTATTTGCAGTATAGTATAATATAAGCAGGCTGAATTTGTAAATAACATTATTGACTGGTTTGGAATATACTTGATAAAGGTTTATATACCTTTATGTTAACTACTCTCAAGAATGCTAATAGGTCACCTTAAAAATTGATTCAGTCTATCTCAACAGAGCAAAGCTTCCTTAAACTGGCTTTAGAATTTAAGAATTTGGAAGGAATGTTTATTGATAGCAATACACAGTATATATATTTTTAAAGATTTGCAGGGGAACTGTAGGGAGTAAAAGGAACAATAAAATCAATATTTATAATCATCTGGATAACTATATGGTTGCAACAGAACTTCTCCTATTGAGAATAATAAAGGTTGGAGAAATCCTCTCTGTCTCTTCTGGCCATCCCCAAATTCCCTTTTCAATTATAGAATTCCAGTAGCTCTTTCCTACTTGAAAAATAACAATATACAGGTCAATGGATATATGTATTAGGAAGATAAAATTACATATCCTTTTAAGTGTATTTTCATCTTCAACACTGAAAATGAAATGAAAATGAGGATGTTTCTTCTTTAGTTAGGCTTTTCACCAAAATCTGAGCTCACTAGATTTAGCTTCATAAATCGTAACATAGACAAAGGAACAAAAAACCTTAATTTCTTCTGAGTGTTAACAGATGAACTACATCGTGGTTTTTCAGCCAGAAAGAAGGCAGGGTATGTGCACAGCAGATACTGAAGTAGAATCTATTAAGTCGACATTTTTGCATGGGTAGAAAGACTCTAAATTGCCTTTATCATCTTCAAAACATTGCTTCCACAATTATCTTTGCTATCCGTTTTTCTGCCACTCAATTTCTCTTTTCTCACCAGAGAGAGAAAAATACGCTGGGTAAAGATCAGTAGAAAAGTCTGTTCATGTTACTTGTTGGAAAGATATTTAATTTCACTTGAAGAGTTTACGAGAAAGTTTGAATTTCATGTATCAACATGAAATTCAAAATAATTATAATTGTACTGAGGCAGTTTGAGTAGCACATGGGGCTAGCCACCTACATGGCAATTGGTTTTTGGGGAGTATCTAAACAGATCTCATAAAGTTCTGTGTTTCAACTAATAATATAAGAAAATGTCTCTTCCCTTTTGAAAAGCAAAAAGGGAAGAGACATTGCTTTTTCCACACAAAAAGAATTAAGATGAAAAAAAAAAACACCCCGATGAAGTCAATGTAGATCTGTCGGAAAATCTCATTTCTTTCCTTCTTAGAGAAAGATGTAAAGCAGAGTCCACATAACTGACTATCTGGTATAATCAAGACTTCCACTTTGGACTGGCTGTATGTAAAAGAGGCTTTCTCTAGAGAGAATTTTCCAGAAGTACACCCTGATACAATCATAAAGCAGTAGAAGTGGACTAACTTACAGGTTTCTCTTTGAGGGTAGACTTTGATGGTACCAGATATTGGAAGTGGTCCTAAATATGCAACATTTTTGCATATTTATCAATGTTTGTTTCATTTTTCTTTCCTAAAAAAGATAATGTGGATATGGCTAGGATGCAGTGGCTATAATATTTGTGTTCTCTAGAAAAAAGGAAGCTATCAAATGTCATCATGGCTGTGGTTTTTCAGATGAAGCCAGATGGTAAATTCAGTTGAAGGTAACTTATCGCCATTACAAAGATATCAATCCTAGCTAGCAGAAGCCTGGGCTGATCAATGATTCAAGCTAAAGCCTAATTAATATTTCCTTTGGACTACGTATTGTTGTCATATTCCATTTGGAATAGAAATGCCTGTAGGGAAATGCTTAGCTTCTCATTAGAAACTGGGTTGTTCAGGCCACTCCTAAAAGGTTCTCTCTGAGCCACTAATAATAGCAGGAATGAGGTAAGATGTTAACTGATTTCCTGGACGAAACCTAGAACTATACCCAGAGTCCATTTTAATACCATGTTTTGGGGGGTAATGGAGTGGAAATATCTGGTCACCATAGTAGGACTGAGTTGGGCATATTTCAAAGATAGTAAGTGTTCACCGATTCTTATACAAAAAGATAAGGTGCAAGTGTGTGTGTGCACACCCACACACAACACACAGAACCTGGGCTTATGTTAAGGTGCCCCCAGTTGACAGGTTAGTCAATCAAGCCATATCAGTTAAGCAACTTTGCAGGCTACCTGGATTTTCCATTTTGACCATTAGGTCAAAAAAAGCAATGGGCAAATAGGTAGCCTCTTTCTGACAGTCGGCTATGGTGTTCCTGCATGTCCTCCTTCCTTAGCATGCACTGTATCTATGCTAAAATCCAGTCCCAAAGAGATTTTGATGGTGATTTACAGAGCCAGCATAAGTGTGAAGAAGAGAAAGGGCGTATATGTGATGGCAGTATTATTAACCCTCACAAGAACTAATCAAGCTTCCTCTCTCATCTGTGTCTAGTACAAAGCATTAGATAGGTGTGATTTTCTACAAACACTTTATAATGTGCGAATGCCTTGAAGATAACAATAATCTTATCAGAAGATAGTCAAGACTTTTTAAGAGTAAGGTAATGGCCTGCAAGAATAATAAACTAGCCATGTAGCATTAAAGAATGAACAACATCCCCTACCCATACTCAACAAATTCCAATTTAATATTTTAAAAACAAGCAGAATTAAATTTAACATGCAAATTATAGGGAAAGTACCATATTAAATGATAATTTATTGAGTGAAAAAGTTTTCTGTTCATTCCATCATACAATAGATTGTGCTAGAATCATTTTGGAAGAATGTGCAGCATTCACAAGTTGTATCTCATCATGCAGTCACTCAGCAGCATTTTATCTAAAAATACGTGCACAGACTCAGACAAATACAAACTATTTCAGCCATGATCTATGTTGATTTTCCACACATTGTACAGTGAAAGCTCTTCAGCTTGGAACAACTTGTCAAGGCAGACTGCATGCACATATATATTAGTTATTTGCTTGAAAAGACAAGTTAGAATATGAAAATATATAAGCAGCATTCATGTAATACAGAATTCCTGAGAATAGTGTGTGCTATAAATCTTTGAGAAATAATTTGTATTCATATAAAAACCATGATATAAAACATTTCTCCAAACTAAAACAGAGTGATCTAAAACTAACACATTGCAAGGGGCTGTCAGTATTTTCTGTGAACAATGATGAAGGCATAGCTAGGTTCTATTGCGCTGTTTCACAAAATAAATATTTCAGACAATTTTTCTTTTTCTATTTTTCACATCTGTTTCAAAAGTATCAGAGAAGGCATTTTATAAGTCAATGTATTACAATTTTTAAATGAAAATATCTTTCTGTTTTCATATTTTGTTTTCTAGTTGATCAATATGGTTTTAATCCCTAATGGGACTATGTAAAAACACGGAAAAGAAATACTTCTCAAGGACACAGCTATCATTATTCTTTACGCTACTGTTAGACAAATGTTGCTGTCTTGTGGCCCTAATTTAGAAAAGATGTTGGTTGATGTTATCATTAGGTAGAGAGAGTATTTATACTCAGGCATGTGTATACATTTACTTAACAAAGAAAAAGAAATGCAGATGCTACAAAAATGGAGGAGTGTAAAACTCCTTTGTACTTAGTGGAATTCGTTGCTATGATTGCTATAAATAAGCAGGAAGAAGCATGAAAACCTCTCTGGAATCTGAATGGAAGAGTCTCACATAACCAGGGCATGTGAGGGAAGTTCAGAGTCTGAGGCCCTTCCCTTTGCTCAGAATTAGAGGACAAGGAGAAAAGTGAATATGCTTGAGAAAAACAATTAAACAACTATCATCTATCCACTTTTCTTCTGGAGAGAAGAAGGAAAAGCTAACAAAACATTTTCAGTGTTAATATTTAGAAAATAGTTTCCTAGTAAGAGAAATATAATCTTACTAGAGAAACACTAGCATATATACGTAGTAGCTTTATTCCCATTGTGTTTGATCTGGTCTTTTAAATTTTAGAAATAATGGTGCTTTGCTTGATTGGAGAAATAATAATAATCATAGTAACCATAAATATGTGTGTGTGCATATGTGTGATTTCCTTGTTTTGCAAGGATACGTCTTAATTTCTACCATACATTCCCCTACCTCAGCTCTTCTCTTTCTTCCTTTCTGACCTCCATAGCTTATGCCTCCTCTGAACCTTCTTGAGTGCCCCATCACTCCTGCCTCATCTGTCTGTGGGACAGACATACTCATAGATACAGAGTTGACACTGAAATAGAAATTCCACAACAAAGCAAAATTATATCTTTTACAATGAATTTGACTTTGTTTCTAGAGAGTTTTCAAAAATAAACCAGATCAAACTATCAAAGAAATAATAACATAAAACTACCTTCAGTGATGAAAAAAGAAACTAAAACACAAATAAGTGTTTTTTTCTAACAAATAATACAGATTTATATTCATGCATTATTTTCGTTAGTTCATGAGTAAGAGTGCACATTGTTGAAAAAGCATAAGTGTTGCAGAGCATCTGGCCTCAGTTTTCCTGAATAAACATATTACAATTGCAAAAACTGGTGTCAGAGCTGCATAAACCACAACGGATACTACATACTGTCAAGGTGCAAAGGGCCAAGGAAAACCAACGTATTTACAGCATTTCAAGTTAATATTTTGTGAGAGTTGTAATAAATCATAGAGGAAAAAATGAAATATACTATAAAACAGCCTTCCACAGTAAAGTATGAATTAGTTGTGTTCTAAACTATATAAGAATAGCCATTCATATTTTATAAGTATGTGGCTTTATTGGCATTTAGTACAAAAAATTGCAGTGCAACTGGCTCTGCCAGGGATAAAACAGACTTGAAGTAGCCAATGCAATGGAATATTATTTCAACGTATGCTATTCTTTTTGGAATCTTAGATTTTTGGTTTGATTACTAAAGGTGATGTGCAACTCTTCAACTGCATAGTCAATGTAAAGCAGCATAAATCCCCTACGGCACAGATCCATAATCTCAGCAAGAGACAAGGGCAATTCCTACCAACCTGTAAACTGAAGGGATGTGGCATTCTGGCAGCCAAGGCAAGAATTTGTTTAAGTCATTTCTTACAAGTATCTGAACTCAACCATACTTCCCAAAGTCAGATTAATTTGTGAGTGAAGACAGCATGATACTTTAAGCCATGCCTGGCTTCTGAACATTTATATGGAAATCTGTCTTTCAAAACCTCACCACCCTCTTTCCCATTACTCTGCAGTTGATGGAAGGCAGAGGTCTCCAAACATACAACTCCCTGAGACTGGTTCTGAGAATTACATCCTTGCTTTCTGCAATGTCAATGTAATCCTTTTTAAGGTCCCTACAAGCCTGGATATTTCAAATCCCAGAGATGGCTGTGATACATTTCCAAGTAATATATTATACATGTGGTTTGCCAAGTATGCCTTTCTCCTAGATTCCATCTAGCATTCAAAGTTGCCATGATTTCTTCCCATTAATGCTATCACCCCTACTGGGTAATAGGTGTCAACTAAGGCCATTCATGGTGAACAGGCTGACCACTTTTTCTCCGTTGTTGTTGCAAGTGTTCCAGCTCAGCCTCATACATCATTTCTTGAACTAAGTACTTCTCCCGTCGTATTCGTTCATGTAGGCCCTTTGGTACATCTGGAATCAGGTACGCGATGAATGACTTAATCCCAAAAACAAGGTGCTGCAAATTTAAATGTGAAAAGTACAGTTTTCAAAGATTCTGAAATGCTAATCATAAAACAGTACAATGAACAATGTTGCATTTGCCTTGAGTTAAGCATAAGAACTTAGTATGTACCATGTAGAATATTAATATTTTCAAAATAATACTGAAAACACTACTGTTGCTTTCTTCACGTTAGGACAAAACAAGGAATTACTTCCTCTTTTTGCTGCAATATGTTGATATCACTTTATATGTACCGAGCAAATCTTAAATTCCCACCTATAAAATCTTCACATATTATGAAATACTATTATGACATGAATTGTTATACATGGATGAGAAAGATCATATCCAGGGAAAACTCATGTCCAATAGATCATAACAGATATCATGCAAACCACAGAGAATGCAGTCTGCCTGTTATGCTACCATTAAACTCGAACTCAGAAAATGCATTATTCACGTCTATTAAGTCCATATATCATTACTGATGCTTTAAATATTATACCCTTATTACATAATTATTCTATGATAAAAAATACTACTTTTATTTTATTATTACTTCCTTGAGACAGCATCTTATTCTTATGCCCAGGCTGGAGTGTAGTGGCATATACACAGCTCACTGCAGCCTCCATCTCCTGGGCTTAAGCAATCCTCCTGCCTGAGACTCCCAAGTAACTGGAAGCACAGCTGCCTGCCACTACACCTGGATAGATAATTAAAAAAAAAAAATTTTGTAGATACAGGATCTTGCCACATTGCCTGGACTGACCTTGGACTCCCGGGCTTAAGAGATCCTGCCACTTTGGCTTCCTAAAATGCTGGGATTACAGGTGGGAGCACCTGGCATATATTTTGAAAAATGAATTGACAAAAGTATTGCATTTTAAAAAAAAGCAGAAATAAAACTCAAAGGCAGTATTTCTGTGGTTAAAAGTATACATGTTGAATGAGGCTGCTTGAGTTTGAATCTTACACTTACTAGTTGTTTAGCCTTAGGCAAGTCACCTATATTCTCTGTCTTATCCCTAAAACGGTGATAATAATAGTACCTCTTAAAGGTTGTCATAAGTATACACACACACACACACACACACACACAATATACATATGTGTGTGTATATGTATGTGTGTGTGTATATATATATATATGGCTCAAGTTTTGCTTGGTATAGTGTAAGCTCTGCTTAAATATTACCTCCTGTTATTATAAATGCATCCTGTTTTTCCTATGAAAAAGAGAAGATCTTTCAATTTCTCAGAAAGGAAAAAAAATGATACTAATAGCAAAATCTGGGGAAAATAACATTCTTAATGGATTCTTGATAGATAATAGTCTATGTGGAAAAGAAGAATTCAATGTGCTTTAGCTGGGATAAATTATATGTGTCCCAAGAAATTTTACTGCAGAGTAGATCATAGTAAGGCAGGTCATGCTTTTCCATATAAAAGCAGATGATCAGAAGTTTCTTTCTTGATAAAATTATTTGATATTCACAGAAATATCGAGAAATGTGCCTCAAGGGTATAGGAATAAAACTTAAAACATTTGCCATAATTAAATTAGTAAGGAGGGATAGGCTTCAAGTCCCTGAGGAAAAATAATTTCATATAATTTTTTTTTGAGATGGAGTTTCACTCTTGTCGCCCAGGCTAGAGCGCAATGGCATCATCTCGGTTTACCACAACCTCCACCTTTAGGTTCAAGCAATTCTCCTGCCTCTGCCTCTGGAGTAGGTGGGATTATAGGCATGCAACACCACGCCCAGCTAATCTTTTAGTAGAGACAGGGTTTCTCCGTGTTGGTCAGGCTGGCCTCAGACTCTTGACTTTAGGTGATCCACCTGCCTTGGCCTCCCAAAGTGCTGGGATTACAGGTGTAAGCCCCATGCCTGGCCAATTTAATATAATTTTAATAGCACTGACAATTAGAACTTAATGCAGAATTATTTTATAAGAAAGAAGTTTATTCAACTCATTCTAAATGGCACTCTAAGGGGAAATATTTAATGCAATAAAGGATAGTCTCTTCAGTAAATGGTGCTGGGAACATTGGATATCTATGTGTGAAAGAATGAAATGAGACCCCTATCTCTTACCATATTTAAAAATCAAATCAAAATGGATTAAAGACAAGTGTTAAACCTGAAACTATGAAACCACTAGAAGAAAAACACTGGGGAAATGCTTTAGGACATAGACCTGGGCAGACCTCAGAAACATGGGCAATAAAAATAAAAATACACAAACGGGATCAGATCAAACTAAAAAGCTCCTGCATGGCAACTCAGAGTGAAAACTGAGAGTGAATAGACAACTGATAGAATGGGGAAAATATTTCCAAATTATCCACCTGACAAAGGATTAATAAATTTGATGAAATATCATACACAAGACAGAAAAAAATGTTCTAAGTGTGGATCAATCTCATGGCTAGCTCTCTCTATATCTAAAAACAGTAAAAAAGGGTAAGGGACAAAGTAAGTTTCATTAAACAACACCATTGAAGGAATTTAGAAAAAAAACACTCAAAATAATACTATATATATATATTTTGTAAATAAACACATATGCAAGTAAACACGTGGAAGAATTTATACTGGCAAAAAGGGAGTGGATGTTTTTGGAATGAGTGGGTAATGGAATTAGCAATACTGAAAGAAGAAAACAGTAGTGAGGAAATTACATGGATCCATGATGACAATTTGCTTTGAATCCGGGCGTTTTATTAACTTTGTTCATTTGAGTTCCAAAATAAGATTGGGGGGAAAGTGTAAATAAAAATACAATAAAAGTTTTTTAAATCACTGGATTGGAAATATGCTATAACTCTTAGGTCAGACACTCTCACTTCATCAGGAGACATACATATAGGCTCAAAGGAGCAAGCATTTCATTTTAATGATGAAGGATATTTCACTACAAAATTTGAAGTACTTTTTGGAGATCAGTTGAGAGGTATATTACCTTTAAAAACATTTGTTTCAAAAGTCTTAGACATGGTTACCTTTTCTCTGAATAAATTGGTGTGGCCATATAAAACAGATTCATTTAAAGTCTTTTTATTGACCTTAGTGGTTACCTCAGAGAGTAAATACTCAATACATCCTAGTGCTAAATTATTTACTGTATTGAAATAATTATATTCTAAACAAGTCAATAATACAATAGCTTCTGCCAAATTTCTTCACAGGATTACAATCTGATATTATTGTATAGATCTGATTCAAAGTCTCTGTATTTTTAAATATTCTCAAGCACAATTTATTGAATCATCCAGTGTCCCTTACAAAAATATATAAGTGATAAACTGTAATTAGAATTGATTGTTCAGTTTTTTCCACCCCAATAAATCAATATCGGTTATTTTATTAAATGATAAAAATCATCCTTCCCTTTTTAAACTTCATTACTAAAAGGCTCAAAACTAGGAGGCTCAAAAATTTTCAACTCAACCGTGCAGTAGCTTTTTTTTTTAACCCTGATTTCCTGGTATTTAAATTAATATACATTGTTACATTATTCAGCTCTTGCTTTTCTGTACTTGTTATAATGCTTTCATTGTATTTAAGCCTTTTATGGGATCTACTTAAGTATTTTTATGGAAGTCAGTGAGAAACTGATTTCAAAGAGACAACTGATAAATCGTTCAGAAAAGCATTTATCTATAGTAATTTTCATCTCAGCTTGTGACTTACCTCAAACACAATAATGAAGGCCAATCTAGCAGCAAGGATATGCCAGTATTGTAAAGTAAACTCATAGGGTTTGGAACTCCAAGGGGGGCCTCTGTAGTCTCGGTACCTGAAATCCACAAAAACAAACAGAATGAGAAATAGAGATCAAAGAGTGGAGGCCCGAATTTTCTTGATTTGCCAAAATAACAGTTTAAATGTGCTCATTAACATGCAGATGGGAGTGGGTGAAATGGTGAAAGCAAGCAGGAACGATAACTATTACAAGTACCTGCAATAACCAGATTTTCCCATACCAAGTTCACTCAGGTCAAAGAAGGATAGGCTATTGTTGACATATCCCTTTAAGCAACTGGGAGAAAAAAAAATCATGTGACTCAAGAGATTCACACGTTTCTAGTCTAACTATTTTATTACAAATACCAGAATTTTATAAATGTAATTATTCTTTCCATTCTAATGATAAACTTTTAGTAACTCAGCTCTTTTATTCCATTCCCTAACTCTCATAATTGTACCTTAATGAGACAGATTCCTGCCATGCCAATTTCTTCCAGTAATTCCTATCTTGCCTTTTCATCTGGTTTATGTTCATTAAGTAGTTACTACACACTCGACATTTTGCTAATTACTTTCTATGCATTAAAACACTATAAAATATGTTTTATAAATATGCATTCACATAGTACTATTCAATTATAATTAAGTAGTTAGCTAATAAACATTTTTTTTTTTTTTTTTTTTTTGGAGACAGAGTCTCGCTCTGTTGCCCAGGCTGGAGTGCAGTGGTATGGTCCCAGCTTGCTGCAACCTCTGCCTCCCAGGTTCAAGCAGTTCTCCTGCCTCAGCCTGCCGAGTAGCTGGGAGTACAGGTGCCTGCCACCATGCTCAGCTAATTTTTTGTATTTTTAGTAGAGATGGGGTTTCACCATGTTGGCCAGGCTGGTCTCCAACTCCTGACCTTGTAATCCATCCACCTCAGCCTCCCAAAGCACTGGGATTACAGGCATGAGCCACCACGCCAGGCCAACATTGCTTATTTTTTACTTATTCAACATATATATATATATTTATATATATTCATTCAAGATCTATGATTCATTGGAAAAATTCTTAATGCTTGGTACTTAATAGTGAACAAAACAGGCAAAAACCTCTATCCTTGGGTAGCTTACATTCTAGCAGGGTGGGAGAGGAAAGACATAAGCACACAATAAACATAATAAGTAAATTGTACAGAATATTAAAATGCAATAAGTGCCATGGAAATTAAAATGAGGTAATTCTTCCAATAAGTCAGCATTCCTATGGTAACAAAAATCAAGTTTTTAAAGACATTGAGGATGTATGGAAACAAGAACTAGATGAACAAATGTTCCAGAGAGAGAAAAGTCCTTTCTAGAGAAATTGGTAATCACCAATTCTTTTCCTTTCCAGGAGGCATTCATTTGTTAAATCTGGGTGAATACTAAGAATTGGGCTCAGCAAGGCAAAGGGGCTGTACCAAGGGCAACAGAAACCAATGAGTTTTGCCAATTGCATGGGGCTGGGGTGACAGATTGGAAGGTACAGAAGCCCCAAATGCCTGGATGTTTCTCTCACGGGATATTTGCTAAGTTTTTAGGCTGCCTGGAAAGATGGAGGTGGGAGTGAACTTGGTTTCCAAAAGGCAGAATGAAATCTTCCAGAGTGTCATAGCACTTAAGAGAAAAAGGCTTTCTGCAAGTCCTGCTGCAGGAGGGAGGAGGCCTGCCACTAACACAGAGCCTCTCAAAGTTTTGAGGCAGTGGGGACAGAAAGAAGAAAGATAAGTTTAAATCTTCCATAGACCACAATGAATCTTATGACCAAGTGGAGCTAATTCTCACAATGCAAGTTTTTTTTCCATCATATAAAAATTGCTCAGTGGAACTCACTACATTAACAGAACAAAAAAATCTTAAGAACATATAAATAAATAAACATTTTACAAAACTGCAGACATAATTAACTATTCAAAAAACCAAAAATCTGATAGGATCTTAATCTGATGAAGAATTTCTACATAAATACATATAGCTAATGTCATATTTAACAGTGAAATGCTAAATATGTTGAACACTTCCTCCTGAAGTCAGGGAGAAGACAAACATTTCTCTTATTATTTCGATTCAACTTTGTCTACACAAGTAGAAGAAAAAGATAAAACTGGAATTAACATAAAGAAACAATGTATAAAAATGACTTTATTCACACATGGCATAATTATGTATACAGGAAATACAAAATAGTCTAAAAACCATTTGAACTAATGAGTGAATTTAGCAAAGTCACTAGATAGATACAAGGTCAATATAGAAAAAGTAACTATTTCTATATCCTAGCAGCAAATGAAAGAAAATAAAATTTAAACAAATACTATTTATAGTGACGTTACAAATACCAAATATCTGGGCATAAATCTAAAAATGCCATATAGGACCTCAACACTGGGATCTAAAAACAAATCACATGTCTCAGACAATTCAATAAACAAATAAATGGAGTCAGCATATTTAAGGATTGGTTAAAATGTCAGTTCTTTCAGATTTTTAAAAAATGGTAACTGATAAATTGAATCTAAAGTTTATATGTAAATGTAAAGAATCTCTATTAGCAAAGTCAATGTTGAGAAAGAAAATGTACAGATTACAGCACGTAACATTGACTTACTGTAAAGCTACAGTAATTAAGACACTGATCTTCATACAAGGAAAGGCAATAGACAAATGGAAAGAAGAGATAGTTCAAAAACTGATCCACGAACATACATTCACCTGATTTATGACAAAAATGGTACTGCAATCCTGTGGTGAAATAATTGTCTTTTCAACAAACGGTGCGGGAAAAATTGGATGTTCTTAAAGAAAGCAATGTAAACCTTTGACTACCTCACAACATAATAGATTAAGCTAAGGGAAATTGGGATGAGGGGGTTAAAATTTCACGTAGAGTCCTTAGGGTAGACTTTGTTAAGAAGATAACATAAGAAAAGTTTAGGAGTTGAGAGAGGCAGCCATGAGGGTATCTGGGGATGGACAGTTTCAAGCAGAAAAAGCAGAGTCCTTGCCATGGACCAGGGACTTTGAGAGGGTGGAAACAACAGGAGGGAGGGAATAGTGTTGGAAAATGAGTTCAGAGAAAAAGCTCACTTTGTATGAACTTAAGGAGGACTTTGGCTCCTAGTTAAAGTGAGGTAAGAAGACACTACTGTTTTTGGACCACATGAATTACATGAATGAACTTAAATTTTAAGGATCAAGGATCCAGGTAAGAGATGATAGTATCTTGAGCTAGGTGGTGGCAGTGGAAGTGGTATGAAAAGGGGATGTTTATAAAGCCGGGTCAACATGTTTTCCAGTGGATTGTGTGGGGTGTGGAAAAAAAGTATTCAAGGCTGATTCCAAGGATTGTGGTGTGAGCTACCATAATTATGAAATTGCTATTAACTGAGATGGGGAAGGCTGAAGGTTAAGCAGGATTGGATGAAATTTGGAGTTTAAATTTGGGTATGGCAAGTTTTAGATGTTTATTAGACATGTAAGAGGAGATGCCAAGTAGACAGTGGAATATTCAAGTTTAGAATTCTGGTATGAAAGTAGATCAATCCATGAAATTGAATTAGAGGACCAAGGAAATAAATAGAAATACAGAAGATAATAAGTCCTTAGACTGAGCCCATGGGGAACTCCAAAACTAAAACGGAGAGATGCGGAGAACTAGCAAACATCATTGGACAGGTATGGCTGGTAGCAGGAAAACCAAAATTATGTGGCTTTCTGAAAGTCAAGTGAATAAAGTATATTAAAAAGGGAATGATCAATTGTCAAATGCTGCTTAGAGGCCAAATTATGTGAGAACTGGGAGTTGACAAGTGAGTTTGACAATGTGAAAGTCATGACATCTCAGGGGCGCCCTGGAGCATATGTGCTATTGAAAAGAGTTTAAAAGGGAAGAGGAGGAGGGGAATTGGAGAACACAGGAACAGAAAATTCTTTGGATGTAGTTTTTGTTACAAATGGGAGCAAAGACATAAAGATGTAACTGGAAGGCAGCTGGGGCAAGGGAGAACTTTATTGACTAGAAGAATACAAGCATGTTTTGATGTTAATGTGAAAAAGCAAATAGAGGTAAAACACATAATGTATGAGAAAAAGGGGTGAATTACTAGAATAATGGTCTCAGAGAAAGAGGAAGAGATTCAGGGCACAAGTAGAGGAATTTTTGCCTTTGATACAGGAGCACAGATGGTTCTATTTCTAGGAACTTGGAGAAGGCAGGCTATATGGGACACATACTGTAGGTAGGAAGATGTGATATTAGACATCTGTGGAAGTTCTTTTCTAATTGATTCCATTTTTTTTTTAAGTAGGAAGCAACATCAGTTCAATGAGAATAAAAAAGAAGGTGCAGAAGGCTTGAGGAGCAAGAAGGCATGATAAACTTCTCTAAAAAAGTAGATGGGCAAATGGATTAAAAAAATAAAATACATTTATCAGGTCCACACAAAGTATGTGATACCAATTTAAAGTGAAGCTAGTCAGTGTGGTTTTCGTTTTCCAACATTCACACACAGCTGCATGAGTGCAGTGCAGAGTAGACAAAGAGTTCGGAGAACCAAGGATGTGATTCTGCAATTCCATAACAAAGTGAATGGGGGCAGAGACCTGCATATCCAAAGAAGTGGTTACAGTGATTGGGCAACTGGTTTGTAAGATGTTTAAAGATGGAAAAGAGGACATTAAAGGAAAGGGACGCAAGGATGAGTTATTATGACCAATGCTTTAGCGATCTAGGTAAGTTCAAAGAATTGTTAAAGGTGGTTCATTTTTACAACAACTTTAAAACATATATAGTTTATCTCCATCATAATGATTAAAGAATTAAGGTTTAAAGAGACTAATTAACTTTCTCTAGGTCTATAATTCTAAAAATGCTTGGCCTCAAAACCCCTTTGCATTTAAAAAATTTATTAAGGATCTGAAGAAGCTTTTTCCACAGGGATATACCTATTGATATTTTAACACATTAGAAATTAAAGCTGAGAAACGTAGAAAATGTCAATTAATTCATTTAAAAACAACAATAATTTATATTAAGATAAATTAATGTAAATGACCTATTTATTTTACCTATATTTACCAAAAGAAAAACATTTAGTGAGAATGACTGCTTTAAATGTTTGCAAATCAATTTAATGCCTGTTTTAATAGAAGACAGCTAGATTCTCATATCTGGTTCTATATAAAATCTGTTGCAATATGTTATTTTGGTTGAAGAATAAGTAGAAACTCTGGTCTCATATAGTAAGACTATTTTAATAGCATTTGAAACAATTGTGGATATTTTTCATTGACATCTATCAAAGTTCTACATGTGATACTTTTTAAGGATTAGTTGCAATGTGGAATTTTAAACCATGTCAATAAAGTTTTCATTCTGTTACATTAAAATCCCTAAGTCTAACTTGTATTTTAAATTCATCTTTTAGTCATTCATGATGTTGTAACATCAAATATGGGTTATTTGGAAAATATTCATTCCTAGAATCATGCAGCTTTTCCAAATGTTGACATATTTTTACTATAGAACATGAAAAAACTCACAATTGTCAATATCACCATTTATTTTTATCAGGAAAAAAATCAATAAGCATTGGGAAGTTTTTAAGCTCAAAGTGGTAAATAAAAGTTATCTAAAATTCTAATTTTCACTTCAGTGCTTGAACTTTATCAATGGCAATAAATATAGCAATAGTTGTGAGCATTTCTTCAAAGACTGCTAAATATCCAAGTCTGAACAATCATAGATTGTCTGGCAATCATTATTTCATGTTGGAAAAAAGTTTGCTCAGTTTGTAACATCAGCGATCACGAGTGTGTTTTTTTTTTTTTCTTTGAGATGACCATCACACTTTGGCATGCAGCAGAAGTGGTTTATGCACAATTCTTATTGTGTCACATAGAATATTTAAAAGACATGTATTCAATAGTGGAGATTTTATTAAATCAATAATTATTGCTGCTTCACTGAGGACAGACTGAACTTCTTACTCAAATTTTTTATGTTGGCCAAATTATGGTGAGGAATACAATCACTACTAATATTGTTTGGTGCCACTGCCTTTAGTTATGCAAAACTACCATAAACTTTATTCACCAATATTTTTGGATCGCTAGGGCAAATGTAAATATATTAAAAGGGAAAATGATATCTTAATTTCGTTATAAAAATTCTATTGACTTCATGGACCCCTGAAGGAGATCTGCAGACCCCATGTTAAGAAGGACTGCCCTCAGACAAATAGTTGTGGGAACCTAGATTCAAATACACATCCATTTGATTCTAAACCTTGAATTCTTAATTACAGAGCTATGCTGGCTTCCCTCCATTAGTTGTCCATCTAAGACCCAATAATTTATCATTTCACCTACTCTCTTCCCAATATCCTTCTCTCCCATTGTCATCTTGTCCTTCTGCCACTTTGCTCCAAAAATTTCCAATCTGAATTAATCTGTGCCAATTTAGCTGCTAAGCATATATGGACAATAATTAAACAGGGTGTTCCTCTGAATGTGTGGTGTCAGTGTAACATAAGCCCTTCACGTCTTTGCTTGAAATTAGTCTACATTCCTAACCATTGAATATGGAGATGAGATCGGGTGCTATCTACATGAAAGGCAGGTTCTGGAATGTAGAGTACCTGCCAATCTCATTTTCGCCTGCCACTAGGTGGCAGTGAAGACACTGACAAATAATGCTTCTATGGACGAGGGCTCCCCAAAAATCCTATATATTTTAAAACCTTAACATCTGCTTCTAGATTATTTTGAATTAAGAAAAAATAGGGTCTTTTAAACTACGAATACAAAATCCCACTTATATTGAAAAGTGCTTTATAGTTCATAAGATCTTATCTCAGACACCATTTCTTAATCATAAGGGCTATGAACACTTTTTATCATGACCAACTAGGTTCAGATTAATGATGTGCCTTTTAGTAAAAGGTAAAGTTAGAACTTGAACGTCAAATGTCTAGCATCAAGTTAAAATCCTTTGACAAGATCCCAAAATATGCAACATATAAAGGAAATATCCATCCTTTTATCACCTCTCTGAAAAATTGAGACATTTATATCCAGAAAGGTATTTCATTGATCCGAGAAAATGTCAGCTCCTCAGCAGAGTTAACAGTGGATTTCTTCTTATTCCAGGGCTCATTCTGCTGTGGCACATGTCCTGCATCCAGATCAGCTGCATACTGCTGAAGGAAGCAGGAGAAGCTTCTCCTGTGGGCTTCTTCCACATCTAAGACTGATCTCCAAGTACACCTCTGTTTTATGTGTCTCCAGCTCCTCCCTGTACCTCAAATCCAATGCCTTCTTGCATTTTCCCTCAATACCTTATTTCAGTAAGGAAATAGCTGAAAAAAACTTATATGACCTAAAGCAGTGGTTCTAAACTGGGTGATTTTGTCCCCCAGAGGACATCTGGCAATGACCAGAGATAATTTTGGTTGTCACAAGTTGGGGAATAGGGAGGTTACTATTGGTATCTACAGGATGGTGATGAAGGATGCGGCTAAACATCCTACTGTGTACAAGACAGCCCTCTGCCTCTATGAAAAGATAGAATTACTTGGTCTAAAACATCAATAGTACAGAGGTTGAGAAACTGTGTTATAAATAGTGGATTTAAATTTTAAAAGCAAATACATGGGAGAAAGAATATTTTGCATTCTTAAAGCCCTTAGGTGTAAATTCCTTTCTGAAAATCTCTAGACATATAGCTGACAGTTCCTTCATGCTCTGCTTCTCCCCGCAAATTAGCACCGTTCCATTCAGCCATTTGGTTAGCCAGTATAGCTTGCAGTTTCCCCATCTATATAGTAAGAAGATTGCACTGGGTGATTTCTAAGATAACTTCTATTTACAAAATGTAAGTTCTACATATATTTTTAATATTTTTATATTTGTGATGGGTTTCCAAGTAAAAGCATTAGACTCTAAGACTATTTGCTATAATAACACTGTTGTCCTTTCTACCTTGCTTGATTTCATCTAATAAACACATTATAAATGCAATGCTTAGAAACACCCCCTTAACGGTCACAGAACAAAACTTCCCAATAAGTTCCCATTTTAATTACAAATGTAAAACATATCAGGAGAATATTTAAATTTTAACCTTACTTTTCACTTTGTTCTACATGATTTGCACAGGGGCCATATTTGTATTCATAGACAAAACGTGGGATGTAATCTGAAGTAATAGCAATTACAAATGCATTGGTGATCACAGCCAATATACCAATTCCTTCGAGAATTCCAAGCCAGATACCTGGTAAGATAAAGATTAATCATGGTGAACAAAAATAAAAAATATGAAAGCCCTGTGATTAATCTTATTTTGGAAATAATGTTTTACTTATGCTGGGACCCCAGCTCTGTCCACGATGTGCTTTCTTAGTATAGTACTTCAATCCAGATATTATAGCTATTGAATAAGCTTTTTCCACAAAGGGAAGATAGATCTCATCTAGAAATATTTAAAAATTGAAATGCTATTAGGACTTCATTCACGTCTGCAACAATGAGACATGGCACAGGTGTACAAGATATTTCAAAGTCTAATTTACAGAACTTGCTGAGGCAGTAAAAATAATATATAAGAAACTCCAGGTTCTACATGGTTATGCACACTGTGAAATATCTGCAGTCACTCTGGAGTTTGTCTTTATTTTTGTCAAATATCTTTTTAAAGTAAAAATATAATGCTCTGTATATATGTATAATGTGTATATTATATATATTATAATTACATATTTTATATATATTACATATTTTATGTATATATAAGATATATATATTATATATATATATATCATATATATATAAATACACACACACATAGTTCCTTTGTGCTGCTATAACAAAATACTTGAGACTGGGTAATTTATAGTGAACAGAAGTTCCTTGCTGTTTTGAGGCTAGGAAGTCCTAGATCAAGGCAGCAGCAGGTTCAATATCTGGAGATGGCTAATAATATACCTAAAATATATGTATATTATGTATAACAATATATAGAGAGAACATTCTATTTTACTTTAAAAAGATTTTATATATAAAAATACTATATGAAATACTAATCATATAAATATGATTAGTATTCCCAATATAGGGCCAGATTACCAAATCAGATACAATGGCCAAATGGCCAAAGAACATAAACACAATTAAGAAAGAAGAAATATGAATATATTACAAAATATATTACAAAAATGCTAGTAAATAGAAAAATAAAAATTTTCCTCTTCAGTTTCTTAAGGATAGAACAACAATCTAAAAATCCTTATTACACTTGGAATTGTTGTAGAATAGAGAACTGTACTTATGATGAGAGTATAAATTGGCACAACAGTTCTGTAGGACATGCTGCCAAATTATGTATCAAAAACTTAAATGTGCATGCTCTTTGAATAGGAGTTCCAGTGTACCCTGAGGAAATAATCTGGCAAAGTACATATGAATATGGTCACTTCAGTGTTGTTTATAACATCAAAGTACTGAAGCAATCTAAACATCTCTGGCTAAAGTAATAATTTTTAAAATGCCATACACTTATAATAGAAACCTATGCAGCAATTATACAAAATGAGGCAGAGCTGTGTCTATTGACAAGGAAAGGTCTATATGAAATCCTTTTTAGTTATGAACAAGTTTATGAAATAGCATGTTAAATATAAATGTAGTCTCAACTGAATTAATATTCCTTTTTTCTTCTGATGACTAAAAGTGCTAAGTTTTGTTATGGTTGGAAGGGTGTCCTCATAGGAGAAAACCACACGGTGCTAGGTAGGACCAAGTTATGTTGTCTTCATCCCTTTGTGCTGCTATAACAAAATACCTGAGACTAAGTTCCTTGCTGTTTTGGAGGCTAGGAAGTCCTAGATCAAGGCACCAGCGGGTTCAGTATCTGGAGATGGCCTAGCTTCCAGCTTCCAAAATGGCACCTTGCTGCTGCATCCTCTGGAGGGGACAAACCCTGTGTCCTCACATAGCAGAAGGTGGGAAAGCAAAAAGGGGATGAATGCTGTGTCCTCACACCTTGGGTACTGGAAGAGATTGAAGCCACTCCTTCAAGCTTTTTTCTAAGAGTCCTAATCCCATTCATGAGGAATCATGGCTTAATCACTTCTTAAAGGCTTCTTAATGCTATGACACTGACAATTAAATTTCAATATATGAATCCGGGGCACACTCAAACCATAGCACACATCTTGGTGTTAGTAACGTAAAAACCATTTAACTTCTGAATCTTACCTATGTCAGTTGCTCGGGCTGGCAAAGGCCTCCGCCATTGGGTAACAAATTTGTATGCATCCAGCCTGATTTCAATGATATTGTTTAACAAAGCCAAAAGAGGGGCTAGAGGAAAAGCCGCAACAAAGATGGTGGTAAAACCAAATTGCAAAACTGCAAAGGAAGAGCATTAGGAAATTAATAAGGAAAGTCACAAACTTCCTTTGTGACAAATTAGATGCTTTATATAAATTGCTTTTAATGCTTTCAACATTCCTACAAAGTAGATATGTTTATCTCATTCTACATCTCATTTTACAATTAGGACAACTTTATCTCATATATGTTAACAAACTTGCTGAAGGGCAGATAGGTAGAAAATGTTGAAACCTGTATTCAAATTAGGTTCTGAATGGACTGAAAGTCTATGGGCTTTCCACCTTTATATAATGTAGCACGAAGAAGAGAGAAAAAGAAGAAATGGAGGGAAGACTGGAGACAAAGAAGAGGAAGAGGAGGAACAAGAAGAAGAAAGACGAAGAAGAAGGAAGAGGAGGAAGAGAAGAGGAGAAAGGAGGAGGAGAATAAGAACAAGAAGGAAGAGAAGGAGGAGCAGGAGGAGGAGAAGAAAGAGAAAGAAGAGAAAGAAGGATAAGGAGGAGGAAGAGAAAGTGAAACCTAATCTTGTCCTCCTTTTTTATAGATAAGAAAACTGAAGGCCAGAAAGAAGCAAATATTAAGGCAACACTCAGTGATTCTAACAGTTGGAATGAGAATCTCATTTTCTTAATATAAATAATATTCTCAAGAAATTAAGATTCAGACTGAGTCTGTGCAAAGGTTTATTGTGAAAAATAATTACTGCTTTATGTGAGTAGAATGGTAGGTTTCTTAACTTAGAAACTGCTTCAGCATTGTTTTGTTTCTTCAAACTATTTGCTCCTTAAGTAGGTGTTCCAATGTGAGAAAAACCTTCATTTTGGTCAATGCATGGCTCTCAGAGAACAAAACACGTGAGTCTGCCAAGGGTTAGTATCTCTAGCTCTTCGAGATAAAGGTGCAGATGTGTTTTACAATACTTCGGGTTGGAAAGGAGAGATATAATTTTCTCTTTTAAGCCAAAGCTTGTGTGAAGTAGAAAAACAATATCAAGAAGGCCAAATAGTCCTGTAGATTTTTTTTTTCTTACCCATTTCTAAGTACTCATCCATCAGTCCATGAAGGTTCATGGGCTGCAGATTCCAGTCATTTTCCCACTGAGGTATGGAAGCATCATGTATTCCCCGCTTGATTTTATGTCGTGACCACCAGTTCTGGATCAGCCTACATCACAGAGCAGACCAAGGGCTTTTGAGAGCTGATTCAAGCACCCAGTTAACAATTATAGTGAATCAAGAAATGAGTAAACCCAATTCCAGCTCCTCAGAATTGGAGGTAGTTGGTTTTACCTTTTATAAAACACATTTTGAAAGCTTAAAAAATCTTAAAGAATTTTTAAAAAATCTTTTGCAAAACTTTAGCATAGGAGAATAGGTGCCAGCCTTCCATAATTCTCCTTGGTCCTATAACAATCTACATATTTATCTAGGAATTCATGCTGTACACTAAAATGGTCCTTGATATTGATTAAACAAATACTATTTCTATGATTCCTTCCCCTCTCCCCACCCATATAAATACTTAAACTTCTAGGTTGCCTGCTGTGCTTAGGTCTGACCCTTTCATTGCTCATAACATAAAATATTCTGAGCTATACTCTTTGAACAGGAATAAAATCATGTTTCACATAAACTAATTGACCTTTGGGTAGGATTTCAAAAAATTTAAGTTCTAGTTCCCATCCCACAATGCATTAACCATGTGATTTTTAGGAAGTCGTTTCACCTCCCTGAGCTTATAAACATGAGGAGTCTAAGTGTGATTATTACATTCTGCTATTGCAGCGAACAATAATTACTAGGCAATAAGTCTGTGTCCATGAGTCTGTATTTCAGACCTGGAAAGGAAGTAACAACACTGTTTTCTTAGCCCAAGTAGAATCTTGGAATTATGTGACTCAGACATATTGTGACCTTCTGGGTAATGAACTATTTAATAGCTCAGTGAAAATTATCTCCAGGATGAAGTGAACTTTACAGGACTCGGTAAATAGTACCCTTAATCATGGAACCTAAGTGGCAGTTGGAGGAGCAACCACAGAACAAATGTCAGGCAGTGCTTCACCCATGAGGTTGCCTCTGGAGCCTCATGAAGGCAATAAAGAGCTGGAGGTGACAGTTGAGGCAGATGTGCTTGTTTCTATTATATTTATTTTGGTTCTGTTTAAAGTTTTGCTTGAAGAAAGAAAATTGTGGTTTTCAAATGTTTTGCTTTAATGGCTGGTCTACGCCCACTAAATTTTCATTAACGAAGCCTTTGCCTAGGTATTGGGAAGAGTAGGATGTGCCATGGCGTCCTTAGGATTTAATATACGTAATCCAGACTGACTCCTAGGGCAAAGCCATAATGAAAATGTCCTGTCTAAAGTGCACAGCAAGTATGGAAGTCCACGAGTAGTGATAATAAAAAGAAACTTTTTTATGCTGCAATGACCCCCACACCATCTTGTTGATACTTATGAAGTACTCGTAGCATGTTACATTCCGTGCTAGCACCTGACACCTAATTTCCTGTTTCTTTCAATCAATGTTTCCTAAATCCTGTTTTAAAGAGGTGACCCAAGAATAGGAAGGAATACTACAAATGAACTGGGCTCCCCAATCCTCTATTCTCTCTTTGTTTAGGAGAGATTTGCATAAATTTGTTCTGAATATTAAGTCTGTATAAAACTCTCTTCACAAAAGGTTGTGTCATTTATGCTGAAGGTTTAAAAAGCATTGGGTCAAGACATCTCACTTAATCTTCACAAATCCCCTATATTACAAATGGACTAAAAAAGTCCTACAGAGGTCAAAGAAATTTTAGTAAATTCAGCAAGGAAGAGAGAAGGAATTTAAACCAGGCCCGGGTAATTCCACAGCGCATTCTCTAAGACTGCCTGTAAATTAACACAATACTTTATAGCAGATTTCAGGGTTAATATCACTTCTGGAACCTCCAGGTCTTTGTTCAGGTATGTTCTGATAAAATATGTACCTCTAAAAGAAAAAAAGTAGGAGTATAATTTGATAAATAAGCCCAAGCTACTTATATCGTCAACCAACTAACCAGCTTTTCCCCAATAGTCAAGAAATTATTCAAATAGTCAATGTTTTTAGTTGAGTAGGCTCCAAACTTCAATATCATATTGTTTTAAATACCCAGTGGTTTGGTCTATTTTAAAGGAAAGTATATATATTTTTTTCTTTTTTTTTAATTGCATTTTAGGTTTTTGGGTACATGTGAAGAACATGCAAGATTGTTGCATAGGTGCATACGTGGCAGTGTGATTTGCTGCCTTCCTCCCCTTCACCTATATCTGGCATTTCTCCCCATGCTCTCTCTCCCCAACTCCCCACCCCCCGCTGTCCCTCCCCTATTTCCCCCCAACAGGAAAGTATATTATTTTAATATATGTGAAAGTGAGCATTCAGCATCTCTGTAAGCATTTCACAGGCAGCTAAAACATTTAAAATAATGAAAATAGAATTCTATCGTTTGATGTTATTACAATCAGTCCTGTTCTAACATTTTGCTGTTGTAACAAAGAGTACAAAGCTTCCCATCCAGGATTTGATCTTTGCTTGATTCTTTTGGGAGGAATGAAGGCTGTCTTTCTTAATCAATAAACTTGGTCTGCTGGTAGCCAAAGAAACACCCCAGAAAATTAATTTTATATTCAAGAACCTGTAGTGTCAAGCATGTTTTCAAACTAGTAACAAGTGTCTTAATGCATTAAACAAGTTACTATACATTCATTATTCTATTTAACCCTTACAGCTGTTCTTGAGGTAGATATATTATTGATATATTCTTAGCTAAAACAGGCTCTGAAAGGTTTAATTTACACGTGGTCAGACATTTAGCAAGACGCAGAACAGGAACTGAGCCATCATCTGTCTGATTACCACGCCCAAATTCTTAAGCACTACTCACACCTCCTCTAGCTTTCTTCTTTGTAACTACACACTAGGCAAGTTTGAAAATAATGTGCTCACGGGTATCCCAGTTCCATGAAGTTGTTCCATATTTGCTTCAAGAACATAATGACACCCATCTGGAGGCAGAGGTCTATCAAACAGCCACTAGGATGACACTGAAATAGAACATAAGAGTAATAATGATATTAGTCTTCTTCCCAGTTGGCTCAGGCATGCCCATCTTTAAACTGTGCAGCAAATTTTAAGCTGGGTCACACCATCTTGTGCACAAAAAATAAAAATAAAAACAAGAAAGAAACAGCATGTATGAGGATACTTGATGGGGGGATTCTTCAGTAATTATAATGAAATAATGATCAAAATTTAATAGCAATAGCAACAAATCTAACTTTTAGTGAGCACTTACTGTCTGCCAAGCTCTTTGTTGGGCTTGATCACATTTAATAAATGCTATGGAATATTATATAACCATGAACAATCAAGATGATAGAAAATAGTTAATTCTATGGCATAATGTTTATATTGTTTTCAATAACCTCTTTATTTCAGAATAAGTTTACATTTATAGACAATTTGCAAAGATAGTAGAGAGTTCTCGTACACTCCTTACTCAGTTCTACCTGTTGCTCCGTACATTACAATGGTATATTTGACAAAAGAAAATGATATTAGTACATTACAATTAGCTAAATGCAAAGCTCTCTTTGGATTTCACTGGTTTTCCACTCTCTGCTCCAGGATCCAACCCCACATACCCGATTGCATTTATTTTTCACATCTCCCTAGTCTCCTCCGGTCTGAACAGCTTCTCGGTTTTTCATAACTTTAAATGTTTTGAGGATTGATGAATGTGTAACTTGAAGAAAGTCCCACAATCTAAGTTTGTCTAATGTTTTTCCTATGTTTAGACCAGAGTTATGTGTTTTGGAGAGACCAATAAATCACAAAGGTGAAGTGGAATTTCCCTCACATCGTATCAGGAACACATGGGAAGCACACGACATCACTGATGATGTTAATTGGTTAATGTAGTGTTTTCCAATTTTTTCCACTGGAAAGTTGCTCATTTTTCTCTTTTTCTGTTCTATTCTTTAGAAGGGAGCCACTAAGTCTAGCCCATTCTCAAGAGGGTGGGAGGTGTTGAACCTCTGGAGAGGAAGTATCTACATATATTACAATGTATTTTTAAGTGATAAATGCAACGCCACAAAAATAATTAGTCGGTATGATCCCATTCTTTCCTCTGTGCTTTTCTGCTTTTTATATTTTCAGTAAGTTACTGTTGGAGACCCACACAAACAAAAATGTGATTTCAATGAAAATTGCAACCAATGTATTTTACTGGAAAATTTTGCCGTATTGAAGACCCTTGGGTGGGAAGGCGTGGGTCTGTTTCTTTAGAAATGGGTCCATGTCCTGCTCATAAGGATGACTGTCTTCTCTATGGCTTTGATCCACAGTTTCTATTTATATTAAATTGGTACTAGTGAAACTTCAAAGAGAACAAATAATTAAGACACAAAGAGCCTACTTTTCCTGTTCCAGCCCAGTAATTTAAGACTCCCTAATCTGATCCTGAGAGATCTGCAAATGGTCATGCTTACTGCATGAAGAGGTCTAAATTCTCCCATCGAAGCAAACCTCTTTTTCTAGGCTGAATTTAGCATTTCCTAAACTTTTCCACATATATCTTATAAACAGGTTCACTGGAATGACTGAGGCAGAATAATTATTAAGCTACGGGGGCAAATCACAGATCACAGCTGCAAGCCGAAGCTTTTCATTTTTGTACAGACTCAGAGGCAAACTGACTTGCCCAAGGCCATGCAGTGTTGATTGGTGCTGTGGAAATGAAAGCCTTACCCCCAGTTCCCTAATCCACTGCTCTTTTATATTACACTAAGGATGAATTCCATTTACCAATGTGTTTGCTGCCTTGAAGTGTGGGTTTAACACAAACATATTATTTTGTGGGATGGAAAAAAGAAGATGATCATAGGATCATGTGATTTCACTCCCCACAAAAAATAGGCCCAAGTAGGGTAGCTAGAAGACAAGCCACTTATAATTTCCTTGAAATTGAGCCTTGATGACTTTATGATTTGTAAGGAAGATAAGGGGGTCCAATAGTTTTTGTGGGTTTGTCAATTCCCATAATGATGGCCTTGCACTAAAGCCAGTCTATCAAAACTCTAAATTCCATTTGGTAAAAAAAGCCCATACTTAGAATGTATAAAAGGGCTTGAGTAAGTGTGCAGAAGACACAGGCATTCATTCCAATTGCGCCACTCAAAATCGTATGACCATGGGCAAGCCAAACTAGATGCTGTCATATATTTTTCTCTTACTCCTTGTGAGAACCCCGGATGGTAGTTGGTATCTTCACTCTGTAGATGATAAAGCTAAGTGACAGAAAAAACTATCAGACTCTCATATCTATGTTCCTTCACTTACTTTAGTATGCTTACTCTAAATCCAACATAGATGTGTGAGCCAGCAATCAGACAGCAATTTCTCAGCAAAATAAATTTTTATTATGTCTTTGATTATACCTGTATGCCATCCTAATGGTGGCTGGTAAGCACAGTGTTCAGAGCACAGGATCTGAAGCTACACTGGAAAGATTTAAATAGTAACTCCATCAGTTTGTATGTTTGTATAATTGTAGAAAAATTACATTTGCAATTGCAGGCACTGCACATCTATGACTTTGTTTCCTGATCTGTAAAATGGATACAATAATAGAATTGTGAGGATTAAATGCATTAATACACAGAGAGCACTTAGAAACAACTGCTGGAGTATGTTAGCACATAGTAAGCCCAAATTGGGTAGGTGATCAGTCTTTTAGCAGATACAGTCATAATTCTGGGTCATGAAAGGAAACTGCAAGTTGGATTTGGGGACTTTCACGCAGCCCTGGATTATGAAATGCCTTAATTTGTGTTTGGCCAATAGAATAATACACAGGTAGCTGTGGAAACAGAGCACTAATAAATATCAGCAACAACTTATAGAGTGCCTACCACACTCCAGGGGGTGTGTTAATTGTGTTATGTAAATTACCTCTTATCTATAAGCAACTTGGCAATCTAAGTATTACTACTGCTGTTTAGGATAAAAACAAACAAACAAAAACTGAGATATTCAGAGAGACTAAATTAAGGGTAAATAACTGGTAAGCAGCAATGTTAGTTTGCCTTTGCACATGGGCTTCTGATTATAAAGCAAATTTTCTTAGGAAACTTTAGGATCTATCCTTTTATTCTGATCAATTTCTAGAATGTTCTGGGGAGACAACATAAAGGAGAACTCCCCTGAGTGCTCCCTTTAAAAAAAAAAAAAAAGCCTAGAAATAACTCTACTACGTTTTCTTGGGGAATCTTTTCTTAGCCTCTCTCTGGATTATGACATCCTACTAATACCACCATACATAAATTGACTTTTATATTCGAATAATTGAAACAATTTTGAACTAGAAAAGGAATAGATATTTTGACCAAGAAGAGAGAACAGATTCTAGGAATAGATACAATTATGAGATATACAATATGGTAGATCTGGAATAGCATTTTGCTGAGTGAAAAAAAATGTATTTTTATTAAACATGTGGCTTTCAACTGTGGGCAAAATAATTTGATTACACCTTATTCCAAAATAAACTTTTAATAGGTCAAAGATATCAATATTTAAAATTAACATTAGTAAAAACTATAAGTGATCTTTAAAAAATCTAGAAATGAGAAAACATTTTTTGGCATGATACTATTCCTCAAACCTTCATAGGTTTTTTTCATGAAACAGTGATATTTTGATTAGAAAATGCTCTACAGCTTTGTTAAAAAAAGTATCAAAACAATTAAAAGATACATTAGCAAATAAGAACAAACTGTAGTAAATTTGAAAGAACAGAGCCTAATTTTATTTGTTTATGTATTAGTAAGACAGAAAAATAGTCTAATTAAAATGGACAGGAATAGTATATACACACATACAGAAATATACAGTGTTCAAGAAACATATGAAAAATATTATCCATCTCATTCATAATTACAGAAACTAAAATCATTGGCTACTAGATTGGTAAAGGTAAAAATGCTACTATTGGCCAAATATTGAAGCAGCAGGCTCATGCATTCTAGGTAGGGGTGGCATTTGGAGGTCTATTTCTCGGTCTCAGTTAAAATATACAGTATGTCTATCTGGTAACCCAGCAATACTACTGCTGGGCAGTTTTTCCATATAACATACATATTGTAAATCAATAAAGAAATGCGAGCCTTACATATTTATATGTTGGTGTTTCAAGTATGATGTCTTTTGGACTAAAAGGAAACCTAACATATTTAAAAGTGTGAAAATTTACCTGATACATAATAATTTCAAAAAAAAAAAAAGGAAAATTACTGGAGATAAATGCCTGGGGTCTGTAAATGAAAGAAATTAATATGATTTAAAAAGAGAGCTGAGGTGAGAATCTTGGGGTTTAACTTTTCAGTTTATCCCCTTTTTTGAAAAGATGTAGTTGCTTCCTTTCTGAACAATGTGTTTTCAATATCCAAAGACTTTGCTGAACTTCTCCTCCTTTCTTTAGCTCCCTTCCTCCCACAGCAACTGGCCCATATCCCTGCCCATTCCTGCACCCACACTCCTAAAATTACTTACTTCCTCCAGTCTCCACCGGTCAAAAAGTTTATTGTATTTTCCTGGGTGGCCAACGAATCTGTAAAAAGGCATTTTAGTTCATTAGCATTTCAGTGCGGTTCACTGAAGAACATCTACTAAAGCATCACGACGAGTGCTTGTGTGGGTGGACATAAATGTTCGCTGGTGCAATTTGTCTCCAGTTGACTTCTGCTATGTTAAACATCAAAGTATCTGACTTAAAAAGGAAAAAGTGATGCATGAACTAATGGGTCAAGAAAGTACAGAAAAACCAACTGGATGACATTTCTAACCCCCACATAGAGAGTCTTAATGTTTTGTTGACCTAGTTAATGACTATTACAGTAATGTGCTGAATTGTTTGGTCCAAAATGTTTCTATCATCAATATGTTTCCATGGCACTAGATGGAGTGCTAAGTGCATGGCAAAGCAGAATCAGTAGTTTAATATGTGGCTTTTTCATATTTTGCATTAATGGTGGAAAAATGTTAAGATAATAGGTAGAAGAGGTTTCCACACTAAGGAATTATAACCCAAGATCACACAATAATTCTTCTCTTCTTTAACAAAATTGTTACTGATGACAAAACAGACACAATTCAACTCAAATGCAGCTAATAGGTATTTTTTTGTGTGTGTGCCAACTTTAACTGCTGATGGCTGTAGGAAGTTATTTGAGTGAGAACAGTAATTGTCAGTTGAAGTATTGACTGTGTTTTTTTACCTCGCAAAGATAATGTGCAAAAAGTTGACTTACCTTCCCAAAAAGAAAGCGATATAGAAGATGGAACTGTTTAAATTGACAAACTGGAAGAGGAACATCTTCAGGGCAAAGCTGTTTTCCCACTCAGATTCTGTTCGGGGATATTCTAAAAGGAGCACAGGGTGCATTGACATAGATGAGATGAATGTCAAGACTCTGGATATAGAGTCAGAAACCTGAAGTTCAAGTGTAGTTTATTTTATTTTATGTTTTAAATTTTTATTATTTTTTTGAGATGGAGTCTCTCTCTGTTGCCCAGGCTGGAGTACAGTGGCACAATCTTGGCTCACTGCAACCTTTGCCTCCCAGGTTCAAGCAATTCTCCTGGCTCAGCCTCCCAAGAAGCTGGGATTATAGGCGCCCGCCACCATGCTGGGCTAATTTGTTGTATTTTTAGTAGAGGCAGGGTTTCACCATTTAGGCCAGGGTGGTCTCTAAATCCTGACCTCAGGCAATCCGCCTGCCTTGGCCTCTCAAAGTGCTAGGATTACAGGTGTGAGCTACTGTGCCTGGCCAAGGTTTTTTAGTTCTATGAGGCACTTTGTGTTGCTGATTTCTAGCATCTGTATCTTTAAAATGTGAATGATAGTATCTGGTATCTGCTGTTCACAGTTGAAGAAAAGACTTCATAAGATAATCTTTAGACTCCCCACAGCTATAAAATTATGATCCCTGTTACTAATACATAAAGATTTATAGGAGTCTCTCTACTATCATCATTTAGCAGTAAGCATATATAATGGATTAATCCTTCACTCTAACTGGCTATACTCAATATAGGGGCCAAACTGTCAACAGAGTTCTCTGAAGAATGAATATTTTGTGTACAGACAGAAGCGGAATGGTAAAGGGAAAAGAGGGCTATGTCACTGAGGATCGCTGAGCTCTTATCCCAGCCTTACACCTGACTGGCAGGTAATCTCATGCAGGTCTCCTTTTTGCAGTCAGTTTTGTCATCTGTAGCATAAGGGATTTAGACAAGATGATTTATAAGAACCCTGTCAACTCTAACATCTTACGGTTTTATAACACTTAAAACAAAAAAATTAAGGACTGCATGTACTGCAGCCTCAGCTCCTATCTAGTATTCAAACAAAGAACAGAATATAGATATGCCACATCTAACATATATTTTGATGTAATTGAAGATTTCAATAAAGATAGAAAGTGGATAGGATCTCATTTAAGGAAAACATAGGCTGAACGTATGCATGAGCCCAATCACATGGAAGGAGGAAAGAATAGGTCCTGGGGAACTCCAAGTCCAAAGGCAGTAGGTGCCAAAAGTAGGAAGGGTCTGTGGGCCACCCAGAAGGGTGACTGGCAAGTGTGCCTCAGTAAGAACAGTCAGTAAGCACCTGTCCCCACAGGTTTTGACATGTCATGCTTTCACTGTTGTTTCTTTCTAGTTTGTAAACTTAGTTTATTAACACAGAACTTATTTAGAAAAGAGAATGTAGACTTTTAGGTAACTTTTATTGTGTAGACTATTTTTGGTTCTTCATTTCTAATTTTATTTCAGCATTGTCCACAAATGTGTCCTGCCTGATTTCTGCTGTGAGGCGAAAAGTTGCAATGTCATTTGTGGCTAAATTGTGTGGATAAGTTTTGACAATGTATCAAGTGCCTGAAAATAATATTTGTTTTCCTGTTGGGCGTGTGTGTGTGTGTGTGTGTGTGTATTTTTCTTCTTCAGATGGAGTCTCACTCTGTTTCCCAGGCTAGAGTGCAATGATGCCACAACCTCTGCTCACTGCAACCTCTGCCTTCCAGGTTCAAGCGATTCTTCTGCCTCAGCCTCCTCAGAAGCTCAGATTACAGGCACATGCCACCATGCCTGGCTAATTTTCCTATTATTTGGTAGAGATGGGGTTTCAACATATTGGCCAGGCTGGTCTCGGAACTCCTGACCTCAGGTGATATGCCTGCCTCAGCCTCTCAGAGTACTAGGATTACAGGAGTGAGCCATTGCACCCAGTCTGGTTTGTACATATCTTTAAAGAGGGTTATCAGATATGATAGTCAAACACTGTGTATCTTTACTTACGTTTTGACTATGGACTTTTCAATTCTTTTTTATATTTCTATCTTTTTTGCTATCTACATTTTAAACCTTGTTAAAGATGCATAGAGATCATGATTATTATACTGATGTGGTAGTTCATTTATTAGTATGAAGTATTCCTCTTTCCCTGTAGATTCCCTAATATTAACCTGTAGACATTTGCTATTTTTGTTACCATTTTCTTGATATATGTGCTGTTACTCAAGAGTCAGTCATTTTTCACCTTTTTAAATTTAGTTGTGTTTTTCATTATCATCTAGCTAGATTTTATTTTTTGAAGTTCAATCTGAATCCCAGTCTTCAAATGACAATTATTCATACAGACAATTGATAGATGGATGGATGGATAGATCTGGAGATAAATACAAACCCACTTTTTAAAATTTGTTTAATGATTTGTTTTATCTTTTCTTCTGTATTTGTTGTATTGATCATGATTCTCATGATTTTATTTACTTTTAATGTATAAATATACATTACCTTCTATATAGCAACAAATATTTTAGTTTTCCCTTCAAAGAAGCTATTAGAACATAAAATAAACAGAAATAAAGTAAAATAAAAGAATAAATATAAATAATAAAATGTTTTAAAATCTTTAATAAAATAGGATGTAATATTGACTAACATTTATCAAGTCTAGTTATGAGAAAAGAGAGAAGACTCCACCACTCCAGATAGAAAAAAAAAATGTATAAACACTATACTAAAGAGATGAACATTACCAGACATCCTATGAATAATTTTCTGTTCTCAAGTTTTAAAAACACATATAATAAACAATACCTACATAAATAGGAGTTTTCAAAAAATGGCTCAAAAATAAGTTGGCAATCTTTAAAAAACTAATAACCAGTGCAATAATTTAAAAAAATGTAAAGATCTACCTCAAAATGACATAATGCCTGGATAGTCACACAGGTTGATTCTATGAAACGCTAAAGAAATAATAAATTTGCATTTTGTATAAAACATTTCAGAAAATGTAAATTCATGAAAGCAATTCAACTTGCTTAGTGAGATTAACATAATACTGACACAACACAGCGTAGCATAACAAGGCCAATGCAAGGACCCTATAACCCAATTTCATTTATAAATTTACCACAAAATTCCTTACTCGACAATGTAATAAAAGAAAAGAAAAATATATCTCGACCAAGTCTAGTGGCCTAAGACTGAATGCCTTCAAAGCCCAAAAACAAACGAATGAGGGGCAAAGAGGTTTAGCAATACAGTATGGAGTGGTTAGTCCTGTAACAAACTAGAGAGTACGTAATTATCTAAATGCCTTATAAACTAGTTTATATAAAAGTGTGTGAGAATAAAGGCTACATGTACACAAGAAAAGTGTTTGGACAGTTTGGATATCCTAAAACAGGATTTAGTAATAGAGTTTATCCCCTCAAAATAAGACTTTCTCTGGAAGTTCATGTTTTTCTGATCAATGTCAAGTGATAATTAAGGAATCTATGTGGCCAACTAAAGTGACCCTTTCTGTGAGAAGCCAAACTGAAGATGTAAAGTGCTCCAAATTGTCCTGTGAGAAATGCCAGTGAAGACAAATAAGACTTTAAAACATTATCAAGAAAGTTAAAGTTTTTAAACTGTGTTTTTTATAATTCTTAATTACACAAGGAGAACCGCATATCTCTAAATGTTATATTTAACACATTTATTTGTGGGCTATTCTTGATATATATATATATGATTATTAATTTTTCATCCACTTTTCTGACAAGTGTTTCCTGGGCTCCTATTGCATACTGGAACAGACTTGAGACTATCTACACTACTATGATCTGTACTGAACCTATCTTCCTGTTATTTGTGAGATCTGCATAATTTCTGACACTAAAATCCCACAAGGACAGGGCAAGTAAAAATCTACAAACTATTTTTACTTAAAATCTCATTGGCAATTTATAAACAAAATATTAGCAGGTTTAATTCAACAGTTTTTTTTTAAGGAATAATGTATCTTGATAGTCTAATGGTCTGTCTCCCTATCACCTTGCCTAAAATATTAGGTACTCCATACATATCTCTTTTATAAATGAATGCATGCCAAACTTTGTAACTAAGGATTGAAAGAATCAGAAGTAAGTATATTCAATTCCTGGCTGTAAGAATTTTTTAGTCTTATAAAGAAAGAAGATAGATAGATGGATAGATAGATAGATTAATAAGAATAGCATAAAAGATACAGTAATGAAAGGAATCACAAACAGCCAGATGAACATTGTAAAGGATTGAGGAGTCAACAAAGGTTTCACAGAGGTGAGCTCTGATGTGAGAAAAGATTACTAAGATTTTACTGGCAGAAATCATTCTAAATGGAAGTAAGGTTATATACCAAGTTGGAGTCATGTTGAGTGCCATTCAGTTGCTTTACATATTCTGATGAAGATTACAATGTTCCCAGCAGAAAGGAACTTCGCTAGAAGTGGAGGATTGTTACATTGGTGGTGGTTAAACTGGTGTCCACAGTGAACCACTCCTCCAAGTATACATACCCTAGTGTAGTTGCCTCCAACCTTGATTCTGACTTGCCTTCAGTAAGAGGAGACTGGATATGCAAGCAAAATGCAGAGGCTGGATAAGCACTTGTGTATAGGGGCTTGTCCTCTTAGAAGCCAGTTGACATGTAAGATGTCCTATTATACTGCTATAAGCAAGCTAGCTAGGTAGAGGCAAATGGAGAAGAAGAAGGCTAAAGACACCCACTATTCCATGATATGAAGAAACAGACATGTGATTGAAGCAGCCCTCTTAGACACACCAGCCCCAGCTGATACCACATGGAGCAGAAAAATCACATAGCAGAGCCTAACCTAAATTGCAGAATCATTAAAAATCATAAGTTGTTGTCCTGAGCTACTAAGTTTGGAGTAAATGTGGCAAGAGATAACTGAAACACTGGAAGTTACTGCAATAATGATAACTGTGAGGGAGGTTTAACCTAGGTTCTATGCCACCAGGAAGAAAACTTTTATTCTTCAACACCATGTCATTCATAAATATAGCACATTGTAGAACATTTTGAATTGGCTTTTAACTCAGAGGAGGAACCAAATCCTGAACACAAAGGATGTAGGTACTGTTTTCTAGGATAATGTATTTCTGGCCAAAATCTCTCTTACTTTTTCCCCTAATGAAGCAAGTTATGGATGAAAAGCTAGTTATGAGATGCAGTCACCCAGTCATGTAATTAGACCTTGCTTTTTACTGTTCATTTCTCTGTTCCTTGGAATTAATAGTGTGTAGAGTAGGAAGCTACTATGTGTTAAGGTTGTATCACTGTGAGGTAGTTTTGACCTCTGTTTGACAAAGTCAAAACCCTTTTCATTAGTTGGTTTAATTTGTTCCTTCAAGTCCCAATTTATCTTTAACATAGACAGTTCATTATTAAGAACAACTAACAACCATCCTGATCTAATTCTCAACAACTATGAAACCAAAGTGCAAATAAAAATCACTTTTAAGTAAATGCTTTTCATTTTTTCCCATATTAAAAAAAATTTTAATAGAATTTAAGCTTTATCTTTTTTGCTTTGTGGATTTTGAAAATATTTGGAAACGATAAATCCAGAAGCAAAAAGTTTTTTAAAAATTATTTTAATAGCATATGACCTCTTCTGAGAAGTAAAACTTAATTTTTCATTTGTATTTTGAGGCACAAATTAGCACAGCCAAAAATTACAGAATATAATGTCAGGCGCGCACACACACACACACACATACAATTAGATTCTATTATTTTAAACTATCAATATTTTTATTTACTTAAACTAATATAGTCCATTATTATGTCTACAGATGTAAATCATCACTGGGTTATAGAGGAAAAAATCAAATATCAAGTGAGAACTCTGACATTTCTTGGTACTCGGCACAAATAACTGTTCTGTTTCCTACTATTAATTATGATTAATTACTATTTATTATGCTTTCCCCAAGTTATTCTCTTAGATTTGCTTCAGTCCTGGGTATAGAGTACTTTAAAAGCAAGTGAATATAAGAAACAGAGCTATTGCTTCGTAACCCTACTGAAGAAAATGCAGCTCAGAGGGTTTAAAGAACAATGAACTGGATCACTGCCATTTATTGAACACTTGTCATGTGTTAGGCAGCCCACCTACAGCGATGGTGAAATAGGAACTATTATTATTGTAATTTTACCACTGAGGAAATGAAGACCCAAAAGTAAAGAAGGAAAAGCAGAGGGAAGAGAAGGAGGGGAAAGAGGAAGAGAAGGAGGGGAGGAGAAGAAGAGAGAACAGGGAGAGGAAAAAGCTTGCTGATAGTCATACAGTCATGATGGGGCAAGCCAAATGTTCATTGCTATACCCAGCTCCAAAGCCTGCTGTCTTCCCCTTTCACAACATTGTTTCTCCAAGTGACATAATCACTTAGCTCCAGAGCACAGACAGTATCTCCTTGTATTAGAACAAAAGGAATTTGAGAAGCCAAGAGAATAAAAGAATTGATTATTACTGTGCAACTACTGATAATGTAGTAAGTGATGGTGCAAAGATTTCAACCCATACATTCTCACTCTAGAGTTGACATTCTTAATAACTACATTATATTGCCTACCGAGACACTGCATCTGTGAAGCAGGAACTGGATGACAGAAAAAGGACATTCAGAGGACGGGAAATAGCTCTAGAAAATGTAAAATATGGCCGGGCGCGGTGGCTCACACCTGTAATCCCAGCACTTTGGAAGGCTGAGGTGAGTAGATCATGAGGTCAGGAGTTCGAGACCATCCTGACCAACATGGTGAAACCCCATCTCTACTAAAAATACAAAAATTAGCTGGGCATGGTGGTGTGCACCTGTAATCCCAGCTACTCAGGAGGTTGAGACAGAAGAATCACTTGAACCCGGGAGGCAGAGGTTGCAGTGAGCCGAGATCATGCCACTGCACTCCAGCCTGGGTGACTGAGTGAGACTCCATCTCAAAAAAAAAAAAATGTAAATTATGAGCCAATATAAAACATTCAGGAGAATACTTGGAAGATAAGGTTGAGGTTATCTTGAAGAAATCTGTACAAAAATCATAGAAAATGAAGAAAGAAAAAATAACTATTGAATATGATAAGAAACATCTGAATGTAAAGAATTTCAGAAAGATTTTTTAAAGGAGGAAGTTACTGAACAAAGAATATACAAAAATTTCCCAGCAGTGAAGCTCTGAGTTTTCAGATCATGGCAGCAGTGGGAGTTTGCCACTAGGATTTCCCCTCAGTAAGAACTTGCTGCTCAGCTGTAAGGAGTAGTCAGCTGACAGCCTCCAGCTGTTTCTACCCTCATCCTATGCCTCAGCTTTCATATCAAGGTCTTGCTCTTCCCAGGCAACAATGAACCAGTGACTTATAATGACAGGGGTACCAGGACTTGGCCAATTATACTCAATTATACCCAATGTTGGATTCCTCTAAATCTTTATTTAAAATATTTGTTCTAGAGCTCTCCATTGGATTGGTTAAAACCATCAGATCTGCATTGACTGAGGCTCTCCTTATCCAGTCATGCTCCTTTACATGCTTACCTTTCTCAGGAGTTTACCCCTAAGAAATCTCTTGCATTACTAACTCCATCTCAGTGTCTGCTTCCCACAGGACACAATGAATGTCAATATTCATGGAATGCACTAAATACCCAGCATAAAAAAATGATAAAAGGTTCTCACCAAAGTACATCATTATCAAATCTCAAAGTGAGAAAAGATCCAAAATTATTCTAAAGTGTAAACAAATAAAAAAATCAAAACAGGTTATGTGCAAAGGACTGCAAATCAGAATGGTAGCAGAGCTCTCAGTAACAATACTGGAATCCAGAAAAAAATGAAGTTCCTTCAAAAATCAAATGAGTCAGTATTTCTAAAATAGAATTTCATACCCAGGAAAACTGGATACCAAGTTTGAGGCTAGAATAGAGACATTTTCAGATATACAAAGTTTTAAGAAACTTACAAGTAGCAAAATAAGGAATTGAGCCAAGAAGGAATAAGACATTGGAAGTAGTATCCAAATTATAGAAAAATATAAAAGGAATTCCCAGAGTGCTGATGAAAGTAAGTCTAGATGCAGTTGGCTACAAGCCTAGAAAATAACCCATCTAGTTTGGAGGAGACAGATAGCATGAGAAGTTAACTCTATGAAGAAAATCAAGTTTGTATAACACTTATGTGTTTGAATATATTCAGGGAACATTTAGAGTCTTAGCAAAAACTTTTGGATAAATTAAGAAAAGTATGTTAAAAATAAGCAAAAAAGGAGCCATTATTAGCTTTAAAAACATAGAAGTGGCACAAAAAAACATACACAATTATAGGATATACCATGCCTTAGATATGAAAATAGTTACAGAAACATAATAATGTGAAGATTAATCATTAATTTGGCTAAAATGCTGATATATCTACCGTGGAAGGAGAAGAAATAACTGTGTTTATCAGATAATTAATGATGGAGTATGGGGGGGACAGGGCACTGCAGGGAACAGTAAGAGCGAAGTCTTAATAATCCATACTTTTATAAACAGGAAGGCAATAGCTATCAAAAGCTAAAAGCCGATCATGTCAACAGAAGGATATTATGTAGAAAAAGGGTGGGAAATAACAAAATAAACAGATAAAAATGTTTAAAAAGTAGTTCATTTGGTATAGAAAATAGGAATGGGTGATGTGGTAAAGGATTGGTTTTCATTGTAAATACTGTTTTGGCTTTCAAAATGTATACATGCAGCATAATACTTTGATTAAAAAAGATATTGAGGAAAAACCCAAAGAACTGAGAAGTTGGAGAAGCAAGCACTCCTAAGTAGGAAGAACCAGGTGTGTTAATCTCTAGTAAAAATAGCCTGGGTAACAAGAGCGAAACTCCGTCTCAAAAAAAAAAAATAAAGGAAAAAAAAAAATTTTGCAAGTATGTGCATTGCCTCTCTATTGTTATTCAATATAGTCCAACTTCCTATACTACCTTTCTCATTTTTATTGGTAAATACTTAAATAATTGAAATTATTAAAATGCTACATTACATAAAGTAATTACAGACTGACATGCCCATATGTTATTTTCTGACTAAGGGGTGAAGTAAGAAAAATGGACTTACCTAAATTAGTGAGGAGGTAAGCAATTTTTTCATAAGCCTGCAATAAAAGAGAATAAATAGTGAACATTATTATTCTCTTTTGGAAAAGGCTGGTATTTACACTATTTGAAGAAACATCTATACTGTTTACAAAATGTCCTGGTTGAATTTTACATTAAATAGAAACATTTATTGAAACTTAGTATGTAATGTTTTATATATACATACATAAATGAAATTATAATATAAATGTGTATGTAAATATGTGTGAATATATATGTGTGTGTAGATTCACCTGTAATCTGTAATAATGAGTCTTTTGCGGTAGCTATTTTTATTTTTATTTTGTGAATCAAGAAATGAGAAAATGTCCCTAAAAGTCTTTCAGCTAATCAGTGGCTGAGCTGGGATTTGAGCTCAAAATTATAGAGTTTTTTACTACACTGGAAGGTGAAGTGAAAGTTTGAATTCTGTACTACTGATAAAGAAATTTCTAAACTATGACAAAAGATTGTACACATTTGTATTTGTAAAGAACAAAATTGTTTTTGTATTATTTAAAACAGACTCAAAAGTCAAATCTGTTGAATCCATAAGAGTTTTCTGATAACATTTTTGCTCTTCTGCCATCTTTTCCCTTCTCCTATATATACTCTGACCAACTTTATATAGACTCAAGGAAAGGGCATATATTTCACAATATTCCAAGTAAATATTCCAATAAATATAGTTGGGAAAGTATATTCACTATAGACAGAAGTACTTGTGGGTATATGTATGTGCATGTGAATATTACTTCATAACCATGTAATTCAATAAAATACTGTTTAGATTATCATTTCCAATAACTTTGTGTGTTGGCACAAAAAATTAAAGGTATGCACCTGGACATATTAAAAGTTGTTCACCTTCTCTGACAGTTCTTTCAATAAAACTATTGTGATTATTCCTCTTAGCTGTGATTCAAATCTGCCCCTTCCTAAGATTTAAAGTGTTAGCTAGAGACAGAAAGATTACACTGAGTACAATACTCTCATTCTATCCCTAGTACAGGTTATTTTTGTCTTTGTTTTTGTTTTAGCTACACACAAACTATAATTTTCAAATTTTAGGATAAGATTACTGTGAATCATGAACACCAAGTTACTCCTACTATAATAGGTTCTTTCTTCATGTCCTATTTATTAAGTGAGATAAACAGAGCAGGATCTCCAAGGAGTACAATGAGATAGACTCAATCATCCAAACAACAGTACTTGAGCACCTAGTGTGCCTCTTGCACTGAGTTGAGGCCCTTTGTGGGACTTGAAAGTTAGTTCTAGTTAAATAATTGCCATTTGGCTTGTGCCAAGCAGTGCTTTACATATATTATTATTCCTTAACAACAATTTTGTTAAGTAGGTATAATGATCCCCAGTTTACGGAAGAGAAAACTAAGGCGTAGAATGTCAGGTACCTTAGTAGTGAGACAACACTACTAAGCAAGTAGCAAAGTCAGGATTGACTGTCACGGCTCTCTTGCACCATCTATATCGTGCCTTGTCAGATAAACTATTCCATTTTAAACTATTTATTTTCCAAACAAGGTCTCACTCTAACACCTAGGCTGGAGTGCAATGGCATGATCACAACTCACTGCAACCTCAACTTTCCAGGCTCAGGTGATTCTTCCACCTCAGCTTCCCAAGTAGCTGTAACCACAGGCACATACCACCATGCCTGGCTCATTTTTTTTTTTTGGAGGGCATTTGGGCATATTGCCCAGGCTGGTCTTGAATTCCTGGGCTCAAGTGATTTACCCACTCCAGCCTCCCAGAACGCTAGGATTACAGACATGAGTCACCATGTCCAGCCCCATTTCAAATTTTTGTCTTAATATCTAGCACATTGAGCCACTCTGCAAGCTTAGGATGGAAATATCTGCAACTGATGCTCTAGGGGGTTACAATGACATTGGGAGGAAAGTTATGAATCACAATAGATGCCATAATACTGTTGGAAGACTTTCTGGGGTATTTGAAAACCTGCATCATCCAAGGCCCAAATGCTGTGGCTGACTGGCAACATCACTGATGAGCTACAAAATCAGTTCAAGCAGAGTGAATTATTAAATCTCTAACTATAAACTACAAAAATAAATAATTATTTAATATATATCCAACTGTATGGTATATAGCAGTAATCACTTTGGCAGTACATAAAGCTGTGTGTGTGTGCGTGTGTGTGATTGTGTAAAGTGGAATGAGTATGTGCTTGTGGGGGAAGAGGATAAAGGGGTTCAGGGATAACTATTCCATGCCCTACCTGATACACACACACATACACACATACAATAACATGTTGGAGAACCTGTACTTTAAAAAATCACTCACTGATGCATTTAGTAAGCTGAAATTATCTTATTCATATACATTAATTAGGTTAATACATTCATTATCAATTTCTAGTGCATCAGTTAGTGTTTTAGAAACCAAACAACACTGAATCAAAAAGACACAGTCTCTACTTTCATGGAACTTAAACCTCAGTGGGTAGAGATAAATGGCAAATAAATATGTAATTGATCAGGAGGTGAAAAGTGCTAAGAGGAAAAATAAAGAAGGCTGAGCAGATGGAGGGCTTTGGTAGACACAGAGTATTATTTTATAGAGTGGTCAGAAAAGCCTCTTCAAGAGGGTAGCATCTGAGCAGAGAAGTACATGAAATGAAGGAGAGAACCAAGCCGAAATCTCAGGTAAGTACCTTTGAGACACAGAAACAGGAATTCCAGTGCCCTGAGACTGGCACGGACTTCATGTATTTCATGAAGGGCAAGGAAATTAGAGAGAAAAGAGTGGCAGCAATAAGACAGTGAAGTAGTAAGAGACGAGTCATAGACAGCTCAGAGGGAAACACTTTTTCAGTGCACAGTGGGCCATGGTAAGGATTTGAAAATTCATTCTTAGCTAAGACATCATCTTCCCATTAATGCTTTGTTTGGGGTGTTATGCAAAAACCAGTCTGGGGAAAAAAAGAACAGCAAAGACAGGAAAAGGACATGGATATTGTGAGAGGCCATACTGGGCAGTTCTACATGGGTTTTAGAACTTTTGCTCTTTTAGTCAGAGCTCCACAATTCAGCCTTCACTGTGAAAATGAACTCCAAACTTTTGCAAAATTGAAAAGAGCCTGTCCCTTTCCAGTAATCTGCTTGTCTGAATTTCTAGAAGCTATGGACATAGACATGAACAAACCGAACAAATACATTTATTAAAAATCCAGTCCTCTGATGAGTTGAGTCATTTAATGTTATCTCTTTTCTTGGTTAAGATGCATGGTCCAACCCTTTGATCCACTCTATTCCATAATAGCCTATTCACATTGTCATTTGTAACCAGTGGTAACCAGGTATTAAGGAAAGTTAGGTGTATTTTGAGGTCTTCAGTGATCAGGCCCATGAAAGAAGTATAGGAATGTATGCTCTGTACTCTAGAGATGGAAATGGATCACCAGTGGAGAAAAGTCCACAACCTACGTGGAGTACTTACATTAGCCAAATGGAGTTAAATTTTTTTCTTTTTTAATTATAGTGTGCTCTGCGTACAGTACATAGACTTTAAAACAAGAGGAGGGAAGCCAAAAGGAGTCCATTCTTTCATCAAAATTTTTTTAAATTAGAATTAATTTAAATTTTAATTTTAGTTTAATTTTAATAAAATTTAATTTAACTTAATCTTTATAAAATTTAATTTTAATAACATTTTAACTTTTGTTAAAATGATTTCACCATGCTGAAATGATTTAATTAGCCTAATTCCAGATTTCTCAAAGTCTAGGAGTACTTCTTTTCTAATGTTTCTATATATTTCTTAAAAGTTACCCTTTAATCATGAGGCCAGGCAGCTGTCATGCTGCTGTAACATGACAAAATTAGTTAAAGTTGGATTGTCAAGAATATACATTTTGGGAATAATTTTGCATATTTAATTCTCATTAAAATATTTTTAGGAACATCTCCTGATACAATAGTACCATGCTACAAAAGGCGCCTTCAAGTAGCATATCACTTTCTGAGGGTAGCAAAATAAAGAAGAAAAGTGGTGGGCTTGGGAAAGAGCAATTCTCCGTTTCATATTCTATCCTTGTAGCTGTTTAGCTATATGCCTGATAAAGGAATGTTAAAAACAATACATTGACATTTTAATTAGTGTTAAATTGAACTATTTGTAATTTAATTTTGAAGGATATGACTTCTGATCTTGGTTGTGCATCAAAATTACCTTAGATCTCTTAAATTAATGATTTTCTAATGCTATTTGAGGGGCTGGCTGGATCAATCAGAATTACCAGAGTATTTCTGAATTTGTTTTAAATATAGATTTCTTAGCCCAACAAAAGAGATTCTGAACAGGACTCAAGAATCTGTAGTTTTTCCGCCAGGTGCAGTGGCTCATGCCTGTAATCCAAACACTTTGGAAGGCCAAGGTGAATGGATCTCTTGAGGTCAGGCGTTTTAGACCAGCCTGGTCAACATGGTGAAATCCCCATTTCTACTAAAAATACAAAAATTAGCCAGCTGTGGTGATGCACGCCCAGCTACTTAGGAGGCCGAGACATGAGAATCGCTTGAACAAGGGGGGCGGAGGTTGCTGTGTGCTGAGATAGTGCCTCTCTACTCCAGCCTGAGGGACAGAGCCAGACTTTGTCTAAAAAAAAAAAAAAAAAAAAAAAAAAATCTGTAATTTTTCGAAAGTACTCCAGGTGATTTGAACAGAAAATACTACTCTTTTCTGGGCATGATGGCTCATGCCTGTAATCCATGCCAACATAAAACACAAAAAAATATTAGCTGGGCATGGTGGTGCATGGTTAGATTAGAAGAATTAATATTGTTAAAATGTTCACACTAACGAAAGCATAATACAGATTTATGCAATTTCTATCAAAAGACCAATTACATTCTTCACAGAAATAGATAAAACAATCCTAAAATTTATACTGAACCAAAAACAACCCTGGATAGCCAAAGTGAAAAAGCATGGAGGTACTACACTAGTTAATTTGAAAGGCTACAACAAAGCTATGGTAATCAAAACAGCATTATAATGGCATAAAAACAAATACACCAGTGGAACAGAATAGATAACCCAGAAATAAACTCATACACCCACAGCCAACTGATTTTCTGCAAAGGTGTCAAGAATGCACATTGGAGAAAAGGCAATCTTTTTAATTAATAGTGCTGGGAAATTTGAATACCTATATTCCCCCCCGCCCCGCCACAAAAAAAACCTCTAACTCTCATTACATACAAAAATCAACTCAATTGCAATTAAAGACTCATAGGTAAAACCTAAAACTATGAATCTACTAGAAGAAAATGCAGGGGAAATGCTGTATGACATTAGGCTGGGCCAGGATGTTTTTTAAAAAGACTGCAAAAGCACAGGAAACAAAACCAAAAGTAGATAAATGAGACTACATCAAATTAAAAAGCTTTTACACAGCAAAGAAAACAATGGCATAAACAGTCAGCCTACAAAATGGGAGGAAATATTTGCAACTATGCATCTGACCAGGGGTTTATATGCAGAATACATAGGGACTTACAGCAAAAAAACCAAATAACCTGATTAGAAAATTAAGAAAATACTTTAATAGACATTTCTTAAAAAAACAAGAAGGATATTGAAATGGTCAATAGGTATATTAAAAAATGCTGAACATCTTTAGTCATCAGAGAAATAAAAATCAAATAAGATGATACCTCATTCCAGTTGGAATGGCTAGAATAAAAAATACAAAGTATATTAATGTTGACTAGGATACAAAGAAAAGGGAACACTTACACACAGTTGGTGGAATTGTAAATGAGTACAGCCACTGTGGAAAATTCTATGAAGATTTGTCAGAAAATTGAAAACAGAACTACCATATGATCCATCAGTTTCACTACTGGGGTATATATCCAAAGAAATGAAATCATTATGTTGAAGACATATCTGTATTCCCACGTTTATTGCAGTACCATTTATAATAGTGAAGATATGGAATCAACACATGTCCATCAATGGATGAATAGATAAAGAAAATGTGGTGGGGGGCAGGGCCAAGATGGCTGACTAGAAGCAGCAGGGATTGCAGGCTCCCCTTCAAAAGAACCATAATAGCAGGTGAATCCTGCATCGGAAACTAAGGTATCCAGGTTCTCTCATCAGAATTGACTAGGCGGTTGGCATGATCCATGGAGTGGAAGGAACAGCACTGTGATGTGGTGATCCACCTGAGAGCCACACAAGGCAGGGGAGCCTCCACCCCCCAGCCAAGGGAGGCAGTGAGTCAGTGTGCTACCCAGTCTGGGAAAGTGTGCTTTTTCCAAGGAACTGTGCAACCCATGGATTGGAAGATCCCACTTGTGAACCCATGCCACTAGGGACTAGGGTCCCAACCGTGGATCTGCACAGATTCTCAACAGCCTCTCAGCTAGAATCTGCTTAAGCCTGCTGAGTTCCTGAGGGGAGAGGCAACCAGCAGCACAGCTACTGTCTAAGTCCTTTGATCTCCCTGAGGGAGGGATGGCAGTCAACACTGGGACTGACAGCTGCCTAACACGCTAAGCTCCCTGGGCAGGGGTAGAACAGCAGCCATCTCTATAGTCCAGGCTGTACTTTTCCCCTGCTGGACCAGGGAGGCTGAATGGCTTGGTCACAAGAGGTGTCCCCCACAGTCCAACACACAGTCTGCTGTGGCAGACTGCAGCCACAGTACCTCTTCAGGCCTTACCCTGACCCCATCCCTCCTCACTGAATGGGGCCTCTCTTCAGGAACTCCAGTAACTCCTGCCAGGGGATCAGGGACAGAACTCTGATCTACCTAGGCCAGAGCCCCTAAGGGCAGGGGTGGCTGCAGTTTCTACAAACCAGTAGACTTAGCCTTTCCTCCAGCTAGTTCTGAGAAATCCAGGCAGCCCAGAAGACTGGGTTTCCCCCAGCAAAGCACACCCCTTCCAACAAGGGACAGTAAAAGTGCTTCATGATATGGGTTCTGTACCCCTTGCCACCCAACAGTGTAAGACACTCCAACAGGGGATGTCAGACACCCTATGCAGGAGAAGTCCTACTGGCATCAGATTGGTGCTCCTCGAGGTCAGAGATCTCAGAGGAATGAGCAGACACCCATCTTTTCTGTTCTCTAGCCTCCTTGAGTGACAACTACAGGTGTGGGAGTGAACTAAATGGATAGGGCCAGAAGGGAACCCCCAGTAAACTGTAGCCTCCCTATAGAAGAGAGACCTGACCATTGACAGAAAAACAAATAGAAAGCAAGAACAACATCATCAACAACAAAAAGTCCCCACAAAAACCCCATTCAAGTGTCAGCAGCCTCAAAAATCAAAACTAGACAAATTAATGAAGATGAGAAAGAATCAATGAGAAATGCTGAAAACCTAAAAGGCCAGAGTGCCTCTTCTCCTCCAAATGATCACAATGCCTCCCAGGCAAGGGCACAGAACTGGACAAAGGATAAGAACAAACTGACAGAAGTAGGTTTCAGAAGACAGGTAATAAAAACTATGATGTGCTAAAGGAGCATGTTCTAACTCAATACAAAGAAGCTAAGAATATTAATAAAAGGTTAGAGGAATTGCTAACTATAATAACCAAAGTAGAGAGGAACATAACTGACCTGATGGAGCTGAAAAACACAGCATAAGAACTTCATGAAGCATACACAAGTATCAAGAGTTGAATCGACCAAGAGGAAGAAAGGATATCAGAGTTTGAAGACCACCTTGCTGAAATAAGACATGCAGACAAGAATAGAAAAAAAAAGAATGAAAAGGAATGAACAAAGCATACAAGAAATATGGAACTTGATAAAAAGACTGAATCTATGATTGATTGGAGTACCAGGAGACAGAAAGAAGGGAAACAAACTGAAAAACACACTTCAGCATATTATCCAGGAGAACTTCCCCAACCTAGCAAGACAGCCAACATTCAAATTCAGGAAACACAGAGAACACCAAGATACTCCACGAGCAGATCAGCCCCAAGCCACATAATCATCAGATTCTCCAAGGTCGAAATGAAGGGAAAAAATGTTAAGGGAAGTCAGAGAGAAAGGCTAGGTCACCTACAAAGGGAAGCCCATCAGAATATCAGTGGACCTCTCAGCTGAAACGCTGCAGGCCAGAAGGGAATGGGGCCAATATTCGACATTTGTAAAGAAAAGAATTTTCAACTCAGAATTTCATATCCAGCCAGACTGAGCTTCATAAGTGAAGGAGAAATAAAATCCTTTCCAGACAAGAAATTGTTGAGGAATTTTATCACTACCAGGCCTGCCTTGCAAGAGCTCCTGAAGGAAGCACTAAATATGAAAAGGAAAACTGGTACTGCAAAAACCACCAAAATATAAAGACCAATGACACCATGAAGAAACTGCATCAACTAGTGTGCAAAATAACCAGATACCATCATGATGACAGAATCAAACTCACACATAACAATATTGACCTTAAATGTAAATGGGCTAAGTGCCCCCATTAAAAGACACAGACTGGCACGTTGAATAGAGACAAGACCAATCAGTATGCTGTATTCAGGAGACCTATCTCACGGGCAAAGACACACATAGGCTCAAAATAAAGGGATGAAGGAAAATTTACCATGCAAATAGAAAGCAAAAAAAAAAGGCGGGGGTTGCAATCCTAGTCTCTGATAAAACAGACTTCAAACCAACAAAGATCAAAAAAGACAAAGAAGGGCATTACATAATGGTAAAGGGATCAATGCAACAAGAAAAGCTAAATATCCTAAATACATATGCACACAATACAGAAGCACACAGATTCATGGAAGTTTTTAAAGACCTACAAAGAAACTTAAACTCCCACACAATAATAGTGGAAGACTTTAACATCCCACTGTCAATATAAAACAGATCAATGAGATGGAAAATTAACAACAATATTTAGGACTTGAACTCAGCTCTGGATGAAGTGGACCTAATAGACATCTACAGAACTCTCCACTCCAAATCCACGGAATATACATAACACTTATTCTAAAATCAATTGGAGTGGAAGTAAAACACTCCTCAGCAAATGCAAAAACACCTGAAATAGTAGTCTCTCAGGCAGGGCACAGTGCAACCAATTAGAATTCGGGATTAAGAAACTCACTCAAAACCACACAGTTGCATGGAAATTGAACAACCTGCTCCTAAATGACTCCTGACTAATTAATGAAATTAAGGCAGAAATCAAGAAGTTATCTCAAATCAATGAGAACAAAGAGACTATGTACCAGAATCTCTAAGGCACAGCTAAAGCAGTGATGACAGGGAAATTTATAGCACTAAATGCCCACATCAGAAAGCTAGAAAGATCTCAAATCGACACCTTACAATACAATTAAAAGAGCTAGAAAAGCAAGAGAAAACCAACCCAAAGGCTAGCAGAAGACAAGAAATAACTAAGATCATAGCAGAACTGGAGGAGATAGAGATACAAAAATCCCTCCGAAAAAAATCAATGAATCCAGGAGCTGGTTTTTTGAAAACAAAAAAACAAGATAGACAAATAGATAGATAATAGACTAATAAAGAAGAAAAGATAGAAGAATCAAATAGACACAATAAAATATGATAAAGGGGATATCACCACTTACTCCACAGAAATACAAACTACCATCAGGGAATACTATAAACACCTCTATGTGAATAAACTAGAAAATCTACAAAAAAGTTGACAAATTCCTGGACACATACCCCCTCCCAAGATTAAAGTAGGAAGAAGTTAAATCCCTGAATAAACCAATGACTAGTTCTGAAATTGAGGCAGTAATTAATAGCCTACCAACCAAAAAAAGCCCAAGACCAGATGTACTCACAGTTGAATTGTACCAGAGATACAAAGAGGAGCTGGTATCATTCCTTCTGAAACTATTCTAAACAATAGAAAATGAGGGACTCCTCCCTAACTCATTTTGTGAGACCAAAATCATCCTAATGCCAAAACCTAGCAGTGACTCAACAACAAGAAGAACAAAAACATCAGGCCAATATCCCTGATAAACACTGATGCAAAATTCCTCAATAAAATACTGGCAAACCAAATCCAGCAGGACATCAAAAAACTTATCCACATCAAGTTGGCTTAATCCCTGGGATACAAGGCTGGTTCTACATATGCAGATCAATAAATGTAATCCATCACATACACAGAACCAATGACAAAAACGACACGATTATCTCAATACATGCAGAAAAGGCCTCGGATAAAATTCAACACCACTTCATGTTAAAAGCTCATAATAAACTAGTACTGATGAAACACATCTCAAAATAGTAAGAGCTATTTATGACAAACCCACAAACAATATCATATTGAATGGGCAAAAGCTGGAAGCATTCCCTTTGAAAATCAATAAAAGACAGGATGTCCTCTTTTACCACTACTATTCAACATAGTATTGGAAGTTCTGGCCAGGGAAATCAGGCAAGAGACAGAAACAAAGGGTATTCGAATAGGAAGAGAGGAAGTCAAATTGTCTGTGTTTGCAGATGATATGATTCTATATTTAGAAAACCACATTGTCTCAGTTCCAAAACTCCTTCAGCTGATAAGTGACTTCAGCAAAGTCTTAGGGTACAAAATCAGTGTGCAAAAATCACAATCATTCCTATATACCATCAATAGACAAGCAGAGAGCCAAATCACGAATGAACCCCCATTCACAATTGCTACAAAGAGGACAAACTTCCTAGGAATACAGATAACAAAGGATGTAAAAGACCTCTTCAAGGAGAACTACCAACCACTACTCAAGGAAAATGAGATGACACAAATAAATGGAAAAACACTCCATTTTCATGGATATGATGAATCAATATGGTGGAAATGGCCATACTGCCCAAAGTAATTTACAGATTTGATGCTATTCCCATCAAACTACCACTGACATTCTTCACAGAATTAGAAAAAATTACTTTAAGTTTGATATGGAACCAAAGAAGAACCTGTATAGCCAAGCCAATCCTAAGCAAAAAGAACAAAGCTAGAGGCATCATGCTACCTGACTTCAAACTATACCACAAGGCTACAGTAACCAAAACAGCATGCTACTAGTATCAAAACAGACATATAGACCTATGAAACAGTACAGAGACCTCAGAAATAACATCACACATCTACAACCATCTGATCTTCGACAAACCTGACAAAAACCAGCAATGGGGAGAGGATTTCTTAAAATCAATAAATGAGTTGATATCATAGAGCAAGTGTTATCAGCGACTGAGTTGGGGAGGGGAGGATGGGGAGAGGCTAATCAATGGGTACAAATTTATAATTAGAAGAAAGAAGTTCTAGTGTTCCATTGCATGGTAGGGTGACAATGTTTAACACTTAGGCATTTTACATTAAAAATAGCTAGAAAAGAGGCTTTCTTCATCACAAAGAAATGACAAATGCAAGAGGTGATAGTCATACTAAATACCCTGAGTTGACCATTATCCAACATACATATGTTCAAAACATCCAATTATACCCCTAAACATGTATGATTATGTGAATTAAAATAAATATAATAGATGAACAAATACAAATCCATATAAACAAAAAGTTATACTAAATCAAAAGGGTGTGTCACATTTTTTCTCACTACTGAGGGACCAATATTGTTAATAATATTTGATTGTAATTTCTTACACTTTCAAAATCCAGAAGCCTCTGTGTGTGTGTATTCTAGAAAAACGGAATCAACTAAACTTTTATATCCTTATTTAACTATATATCCAGCTCTTAAATAATATTAAAATAGCATTTTACTGGTTTATACGATACTGCCTTATATAGAACTAAAATTAACATTCTTTTATTTTTGGTTATTTAAGAAGGTCTCTTTTCTAATATCTACTACTCTAAATAATACTACAATAATAATCCTATATGAATCTTGGATGATATTATTGATGATTCCTTTAAAACAGAATATTGGAAATTGATTTTTAAAAAAGTTGTCCTTTAATAGATTTAAACAGAATATAAGTTTATTGTAGTAAATCTAGAAAATTCAAAATATGTAATAAATATTAGACAATATGTAAAGAAATTAAAAAATACCTATATTCTTCAAGAGATAACTCTAGAAAATATTTTGACATATACTTGCTATTATTATGTATATAACTGTAAATACTCTTTAGTTTGAGTTTTGATACTATCTTTGCCAGATATATTTTTAAAATCAGGTTTATGATTGCCCAGTAAGCAATATTTCTTTAAGTGCTGGATTAATTTGCACAATAGGCAATTATCTTTTTATTTAAAATTTTAAAAAAATATGATATGGTGCCTATGATGAGACTGCATTACTAGTTTGTAATTTTTTTTCAATTTCTTTCATGATTGTCAGTCTACTTAGAATATCTACTTTTACTTTAAGCAGTTGGGACTATTTATCTTTTCCCCAGAAAGGCTTATATTTCCTTGAGAGTATTCAAACTTACCAGCACAGTAATTACATGGGTTGGGGAGGGGAGGATGGGGAGAAGTTGATCAATGGGTGCAAAATTATAATTAGATAGAAGAAATGAATTCTAGTGTTTTATTACATAGTAATATCTTCTATTTGTTGTTGTTGTTGTTGTTGTTGTTTTGAGACTTGGTCTCGTGTTGTCATACAGGCTGGAATGCAGTGGGGTGATCACAGCTTATTGTAGCCTTGACCTCCGGTCTCAACTGATCCTCCCACCTCAGCCTCCTGAGTCACTGGGACTATAGGTGTGCACCACCACACCTGGCAAAAAAAAAAGCCAAAAACAAAAAACGAAAGAACACTTTTGTAGCAATGAGATCTCACTATGCTGCCCAGGCTGGTGTCAAACTGGTGGGCTCAAGTAATCCTGCCTTGACCTCCCAAAGTGTTGGGATTGCAGGCATGAGGCACCATGCCTGACCCCTCTTCTAACATTTTAATCTCCTTTACATCTATAAATGTATCTGATAAGATGATTTGTGGCTATTTATCTATCAAATACCTTCAAGTATGGCTCCAACTGCCCACAGTGGACAAAAAAATAACCTCATATCCATACTTATTACATGCCACTCATGCCTCCAAAGCTAGACACTGATTTGCTTTTCTAATCTTATTTTTTAAATTCATTCATAAGATATATGCTTCACAGACACTTCTCATTATTTCCTTAGGGCAAAGAACATGCATTTCTGTGCTTCTGTCCATTTGTGGGTTGAATTTCTTCAAACAGTAATCTCCTTTCTGCTCTTACTTGGCTGATCAGAGTAAGCACTCTCTCTTCTTCCGTTCAAGTCTTCTGATCCACTATCATAAACCTTACCATTCCATTTCACGTGCAATTGATGACTTTTTCCTCACCTTACTCAGGGCCCTTAGTGCTTCAACTATTGTGCATTCTTCATTGAATTCTCTAATTCTGTTTCCCCACTAGACATCCTGGATAGCAGAACTATGACCAGTTATTATTAGTTTTTTTTGTCAACCAACCTACTTACAGTAAGAAATGATTCAATTAAAGATCAAATTGGCCAACTGCTTGTGTGACCTAGAAATAAACACAACTACTTAGCTATCATTTCCCACATAATAGGGCCAATTGCAAAAACCTCTGTCTACTGAAAAGCTGTCATAGTTTGTACTGATTTTGATACAAACAAGATCTTTTACTATATACCAGAAAATAATAATAAAAAATATAAAAATCTATGGTGTCTGTACTGAGAATGGCTCTTCCTTCAATGTGGTGCTTGTGCAGTACACAACCTATATTATATATACTACCATATGGGTTTCCTATTTCTAACACTGTATTTTTTCGATGTTTAAACTATAAGTCAAGAGCATAAATTATTTTATGGCTCATTTAGACACAATGTAAACAATATTCTCTTTCTACAAATTAAACTAGACCTGAGCAAAGCAGATTCCAGTAGAAGATGTTAATTACTGTCCTAATAATAATGTGTACTCATTTGTAAAAGTGACTACTCACTTTTCTCTTAAGATCTTCTCTGATTATTATTTTAAAGTGAAATAGCAAATCATCTCAACTCCCTCCAAGCTAAATGAGTAACATCGGTATCAGTCACATTTGGAACCAAATGCATAATATCTGTCTATAATACCAACCTTATTACTTATGTATTGCTCAGCCATATCATGTAAATTATCTCATGGTGTAAATATACTAACATTACCACTTCCTATATGCAAGTTATTTAAGCTCTTTGAATCTCAGTTTCATTATTTACATAATCAAGAATACATTGACTTTGTGGAGCTGTTGGAAGAATTAAAGATAGTATCTTTAATATGCCAATAGGTGCCTTCTATTTCCAGAGGAAATTGGTTCCCACTGATAGATCTTGGTGAAGGGGTAGGCCTATGCATACTGTTGTCCCGTCAACAATGGACATTTGGTCTACAAGTCATCAAGTGCACATGATGTTGAAACAAAAAGGTGCTTTCTCCTATAATTGGCACATAAAAATATTGGATGATTTAAGTTAAATAAGCAATTGAAACATGAGGAACATGGTCATATAGAAAGTCAAAGAAGATAATAAAGGCATAGCAATTCTAAGCATGCCAGACAATGACAAAATGGTATGTTAAGCAAAAACAGTTATCTTCCTGATAGAACAGAGTGGGTATGGAAAGAGAAACATTGGGAAAAGGAGAGAAAGAAAGGAAGGAAGGTAGAAAGAAAGGGAGGGAAGGAGGGAGAGGAAGGAAGGGAGGGAGGGAGGGAGTAAGGGAGACAGAGGAGAGGGGAGGGGAGGGAAGGGGAGTGGAGAGGAGAGGAGAGGAGAGGAGAGGGACAAGGAGAGGAGGGACAAGGAGAGAGAAGAGAGAGAAGTGTTAGTTCCAGAGAAAGAAAAATGGAGTAACTGCCTTACTGTTTTTCATTTCACATGAAGACTAGTAGATAACAATACTTTGCTTTCAAAAAGACTTTCCCACATCTTTCCAACAAGTTTTCCTATACAATAGAGTTTATTAGGATGATTTTAAAGCCCAAACAATTCTTTATTTGTTTGAGAAATGCATAGCACCATCTCTAGTACACACTAGACATTAAATGAATAGAAGCTATCACTAATCAGATTATAAGCTCAAATTTCAGGGAAGATAATACAATTAGCATTTATTTTAATTTCAAAAATCTATCATCTAAACCACAAAGATGAAATCTTTTCTGTTAAACTGAGTAGTCATTGACAGAAATGTGGCTTGGTCTTATTTTGGCTGCCATGTAAATACATTTCAAATATAAAGGAAACATAGACCTCTCCCCTATGCACCCCTTTTTTATCTACTGAAGAATAACATTATAGACACTTACGAGATTCAGCAACATAATGATTATGAAATTGATACAGACGGCAGCAGCAGATGTTGCAAACTGCCAGTATTGTTTGATGAAATTCCATTTGAATGATGCAAACTGTTCCATGACAACCAGGCGGTACACCACGACTCCAAACACTGCAGTGATCACCAAAGAAATCTACAATATGGGAGACCAGAAAAAAAATCCATATTTTACATCGTTAACAAATCAAAAGCAAAACCATAGATCAACTCTACTGTCCCCAAGAATTGAAGGTATTTATCTTTCCAAGAAAAGATACCTAGATTTAATTTTCTCCTTTAAGGAAGTTATATCAAAATAAGTAGGACAAAATTTGTTGTTTTAGTATGATAACAAAGTGATCACACTAACATGCAAATTCTGCCCAATGTCCTCTTAAATGGAATGCTCCGTTTTAACACAAGACATCTAACCCATCAGGTCAACTCATATAATTTCCATTTTAACTTAGATGATCTCTGTTTCTCCCAAAGAGTGTTTTCTTTAAAAAGGTGCACAAACTCCCTTTGTAAAATCTCCATTACCTGTTGTGATTTCCGTGTTTCTTTAATGGTATGTATTACCAAGGTGTTGGAAAGAATATGGTTTCTGATATTCTCAAGGTCACAAAATGAGCTGGTATCATAGAACTTACTTTTAAATTTGGAATCCCCAAATATTTTGATATCGATGGCTATACTTTACCATGAAGAATATTCCTGAGACAGAAACAAGAAGACGAGTGACTTTGTCTGAGGAAGGCTGATGTGGTTCAGGTTTTCCTGTGATGGGGTTTACGATCTCCATCTTGTAATACTTGGCTTCAAACTGGGGACGAAGTGTTTCCTATGAGAGATACTAAAGTTATCGAAACATCAAAGGCATAAACTTTAAAAAAATACCCCCAAGGGTTGATACAATACTCCTAAATTTGGCCTACTTTTGTATTAAGTATTCACAGTCAAGCAACCTTTTAAAAATATCAAATTACTTTCCAAATAAATCCTACTCAGTTTTGTAATTAACATAATTTTCCACTAATGTAATTAAAAAAGCATCACAGAAGTGGTGTGAAAAATACATACTTCACTGATCTCTATTATCTTCATAAAATAATAAATCTTGTTAGTAAGAACATCAAGGGAAAATCTAATGGTGGTTAATTGCTTCCATCTGAATGCCAGAGCATAATTTTTCATATCCTGTAATACCCCAGTTTCCCTATCTCCTAGTATCCTAACATCTTACCTCCTCTTCTTCCCATTCGATAAGGTCCCAAGTATATGTCAGTATACTCCTTCTCCTCTTCCAAAACTCCAGGAAGACTGTGGCTATAAAATACAATAATGATGATAATTCTTTACCCAAATCACATTATATTGCTTTCCTTCTTTATGTTGATATATCATCTCATAATTAAAATTAATTAAATTATTCTTAAAGTAATAAAATTAAATTTTATTTTTCCCTTGTTCTCTTCTCCCTGTGTTTATACATCACTGTTAGTGTACACTGCTAGAGGGGTGTGCTTTCTTTTACTGGAACCAAGAAGCAGAGACATTTTGTCAGCACAGCTCATCAAAATGATGCAATCAATATTACTGAGATAAATATTGTCCCTTTTGACCTGCACATGCTTATTCAAAATTATCTAAAGACTCAAATAAAGCCTTCTCCAAGAATCACAATAAAGGCCAGATGCTACTCATCCAGAAATTACAGAGAGGTGAAAGGACAAACTCCCATGGTGAAGGAGAAGAAAAGAAAGACCAGAGAAGAAATTCTCGAATTCATATTCTGGGTGGACTCTACATGGACTGAAAAGGACTCAGTGGAAAAAGTAAAGAAATTCCTGAACTGTCAGTTTTTCTGTGTAAACAGCTAAGGGAATGACTGATGTTTTATTTTTTGCTAGGTGAGCTCTATCCTACACCATTCAAGACTTCGTGGACATAACTAAGAACTCACATATATGTTTTAAAAATTTTTGGTACTAAGGTTTTGTTCTCCTTTTTTCTTTATAACTAAAAGTCAGCACCAGTATTAGTTAGAAAAAAGTACAATGTTCATAATTATATTTTCTTACCTTTTATGACATTTACAAAGCCCTCTTTCATGTATGTGTTAAATTCATTGTCACTCTCATAACATTAACAAAGAGGTATGGCAGGTGTTATCATCATGTGGATTTTGGAAACAAAGATGCTAATTGGCCATGACACAGACAATGAATGACAGAGCCAGGACCAAAACTCTTGCTAGTTTCTCTCCACCCACAGTGCCTGGCTGGTGCATTCCTCAGGCTGGTTTTTGTTTGTTGGTTGGCTGGTGTTTGGTTTTGTTTTTTATCCCCCAAACTACCATAAGTAATTACTCTTTACTGATTTTCGGCAGTTTTAAAAGAGTATGAATGACTAAAAGAATCAAGACAGCCAAAAATTATTGTCAGCAAGACAAATTAGAATCTTCAAGCACTGGATCTGCTTTCAAGTAGAAGACCAGAATCACTGTTACCAAGTGGGAGATTTAGGATTTAAGAGGAAAGTGGGATATAGAGGAAGTAAATGGAAGAGATACAAAGAAAAGGATAATTGAAAAAAAAAGTAAAATATTAAGTAAGCAAGTAAAACATACAGTGATTCCTAGCCTGAGGCTTAAGGTTTTTAATATAGTGCATGACATTTAGAATGCTCAATCAAATTCTAATTGTCATTGGTCTCCATCAAGGCTTAAAGTTTAAATGTGTCACATGTTTTCTTCTTAATTTCTATTTCCAGCATATACTTGAACAAGAAACATCAATCACAAAATATAAAAAATAAAGGTAATCTTAAATTTGGTGTGATTTTAGCTTGAAGGTAATAGCATTACAGAGAACATACTGAATCTTTCTCAGAAAGTAGGGTGCCCACTTTAAATTTTAATATTGAGTTAACCTTTGATAAAAAATCCATGCTCAGCTTAAAGATATATGCATTTTATTCATGGCTTATTTATTTAAACTTTCAGGTAATTAACATTCTCACTTTTAAAAATTGTTAATTAGAAAAAGTATAAAGAATAATTGATGTGTATGCAAAACACTAATGAAATAAATTGGTATTTACTAATCCCTACTAAACTTATTAGTAAAAATACAATTAATAATAAAAATAGCTAACTTTGAAAGTTAAAACAGTGTTTGCTTCTGGGGGTGAATATGATTGGCAAGAGGCTCAAGGAACTATATGAGGCATTGAAATCTATATTTTAACAGGGAGATAGTAGCTATACAAGTTCATGTATTTTTCAAAAGTGACCATACTGTTCTTAGAATCTGTGGATTTCACTCTTATGAAAATCATACCTAAAAAAATTTAAAGATTATATGACTTGATTCTTATGAAAATGCTCTTTGCTTTCCCAACCTTTATATCTTTTTTTTTTTTTGGAGACAGTTTCATTTTGTCACCCAGGATAGAGTGCAGTGGCATGATCTTGGCTCACTTCAACCTCTGTCTTCTGGGTTCAAGCAATTCTCCTGCCTCAGCCTCCTCAGCAGCTGAGGCTACAGGTGTACACCACCATGCCCAGCTGATTTTTTGTATTTTAGTAGAGATGGGTTTTCACCATGTTGCCCAGTCTGGTCTTGAACTCCTGAGCTCATGCAATCCACCCACCTTGCCCTCCCAAAGTACTAGAATTGCAGGCGTGAGCCACCGTGCCCGACTCCAACACTTTTAAGTCTTGTGCTTAGCAATGGTAGGACCTGATCTTGCAGTAGGGGTGGGAGGGGTGCCGAAAAGAAAGTGGGGAGATGGGATGACCATATCTCATTCCACAGTCAGTTAGAGGGTGGCTGCAAACCTAAATTATGATCACAGGAAACCAGCTTGGATTTGAAGAGTAGGCTGAGCAATAAGAATGTCTGCACAGTTCTCTAGAACAGTTGCATCAACCAACCTTGGAAAGGAGAAAGGGCTTCTATTTGTGCCACGATCGAAGCAAACAGAAGAAGTAGAAGCACGCAGCTTAGGTAATCCCAATGTTCTCTCAGGTATGTAAATGCATGTGGCTTAGTATACATGTAGAAGGAAAGGCTGAGGCCAACCCTAAACAAAACAGTGCTTGGTTCATCTAGACACACCCAAATTTTCAATAATATATGATGAAATAAAGCTCTACACTGCCCTAAGTTATCAACCAGTTTTGACCCACTGGCTCACATTTTGTCTACTCTGGCGTAAATAGTGGGTTCCAAATGATGGAAATATGAGATGGAAGGCAAAAATTGTTAGGGTCTCAATCCAGCGACTGTTCTCTCAGAAGAGTTATATCAATTTAATATGATCCTTGATAGCAGAGGGAAAGACGGTGAGAAAAGGGTTTGAGCTGGCATCTTAATCAAGATTGAATATTGCACATGGGGATTTCAAGAGGAAACAGAAATCTGTAAAAAACTCTATGAAGGATAAAGGATACTTTATTCCTTCTTTGAATAAAGTATCTTATCACCCATTTTACTATAATTGCTGGTGAAAAGTTTGGCATGCAGGATCCTGACTGGATCAGGTGGTCTCTGAAGCAAGCAGCAGATTAAAAGAATGCAGGAGCATTAATGACAGGCCCAGATAAGATCAGGGGTGAGAATTGTGAGGCTGGAAGAACTGACAAACTGAATAGGGGGATTTATATAGCTGAACATTTTAGAGTTTCAAAAAAATTTCAATGCTCAAGCTACCGTTTAGACTAATTAGGTCATAATCTCCAGGGACAATACCCCAGCATCAGTACATTTTAAAGCTCCCAAAAACTTCCAATGTGCAGCCAAGGTTGAACACTAGCCTAGAGAATAAGCAGTTATGCTGATGAAAGAGGCAGAAGAGCAGTAAAGTCATGGTTACTGAGGTGGTAGAAACTCAGTACAAAAACCATTAAGGTCAAGCCAGCGGAAATAATAGCTGTCATTTTGTTTTGACTTCCAACTATTTATAAAGCATTTTAATAATCTCTTTGGATACATTAATTCTAATATCTGTAACACCCATTCTCTTAAAAGTCAACAAAAATCTGAATGGCAACTCCATGTACAAGGTATCTATGAAATGTGCCATAAAATGGCTATTACTATTAACCTTAAGTTTAACATATTAGAAATCTGGAATATTGAGACATTAAGTGACTTGCTGAAGCCACATGGATGATAGGAACCTAAGTCTTCCTAACTCTAATATTCATACTCTATCTACCATTCAGTGCTTCCCTGGATGTTACTGGATAGACATGAAAATAGGTTCTGATAGGTGGGAATGAAAATCTGAGAACAAGCTGTGAGTATCAACAATAAAGAAGTGTCCTGGAGATAGGAAGACAGGCATGTAGGAAAAATAGCAGAAATGAAATAGCATGGGGTTCAAAGCACAGAAATCTGATATATAAGAGCAAAGGAACAATGGCTCAAAATAAAGATGCAATGGAAGGATGGTGAGGAGGGGAGCGAGTGCATTAAACTTGTCAAATGTTAAAATAAAGATACTTAAAAATGGAAGGGTATAAAATGAAAGTCATTACATTTATAAAGAAAGAAATATCAAATCAGATAATGATGTAGAAAAGGCTTTTATATATATAGATGCAGAAATACATAGGCAGACTGAAAAATCTAGATATATACATAATGCCCCAAAATATATATATCAGAGCATTAACACTCATTGTCTGTGAGAAGTGGATTAGGGAGCCCTTTGACTTTGTTCATAATACACATTTTAAATGTGTGCTGCCTCTGTTCTTTTTAACCACTCTGGAGAGTTTATCAACTCCTTTCTTTGGTCCTGTAAAACTGGTTTGGGTATGGAGTCAGAGGATCAGAGGCCTCTATAGGAGAAGGACATTTTTGTTTTCAGAGGAAAGCCAGGTTTGACATGACTCATGGAGGTGGAAGGGATATTCCAGAAAAGCTGAAGATAATAAAGCATAACTCTGTTCCTCAGCAACAACACATTAGATTTACTTTTCACACCTGCCTCTCTGACAACTGTGAGACTCTCTTCTCAACTTAAAAAAATTTCGAAGATGCACAGGCTGCACTTAATTCTGAAACCTCCATTTCCTCAGTTTACAGCTCATAGCAGAGTATCAGAATCAGAGTCACAAATGTAAGGGAGGTTAGGTAGTTAATGTGGTTTGTTCCAAATTATTTATTTTAAATTTAAAGAAAACAAGACCTCGAGTGGTTGAACTATATCACTGACCTTGTTTAGAAACTTTCCAAAGCATCTACAGCACTTTATTATCACTTACTACACTTGTTTTTATACATGATTTTTACTACACTTGAAGTTAAGTTTCTTGAGTATCTTTTCTTCCTCAGACTTTTTAGTGTTTTTTTTCCTTAGCCATTTTGGTGCGCTGAAAATGCTCAATAAATGTTCATCAACTTGAACTGAATTATTGAATAGAATCCAGTCATAATATAATTCCTGATCTTGTCATCTTTCCATTATTCTAGGTTTTCAAATTATGGTTCAAGAATCTCATTAGTGATACAGGAAGAAAGACAGGATCTCACCAGGGAAGCCCCTTCTGTATCTGATTTATATATTGAACAATCAAGATCAATTCTAGTTGAAAAAATAATTATTGCTTAACAATTTTTAAAAACCACTGTACTATACTTCTAATGCGGTTGATTAGAAAAAGGCACGGGGCTGGGTGCGGTGGCTCACACCTGTAATCCCAGCACTTTGCGAGGCTGAGGCGGGCAGATCACCTAAGGTCGGGAGTTTGAGACCAGCCTGACCAACATGGATAAACCCTGTCTCTACTAAAAATACAAAAAATTAGCAGGGTGTGGTGGCACATGCCTGTAATCCCAGCTACTTTGGAGGCTGAGGCAGGAGAATTGCTTGAACCCGAGAGTCAGAGGTTGCAGTGAGCCGAGATCGTGCCACTGCACTCCAGCCTGGGCAACAAGAGTGAAAACTCCGTCTCACACACACAAAAAATAATAAACAAAAGGAAAAAAAGAAAGAAAGGGGCAGGGGAAAGGGGTCAATTCAAACACAAATGAAGTTAAATATGTCTGAACATGGAGGAAAAAAGAACTCCAAGCATTGTTTTCATCAGAACAGTTAAAGACTTGAAGCCTTCTCAAAAGAAGGCCCAGCTGAAACAACAGTTTATCAGAGCAACAACTCAGACTGCCAGTTTGGACAGCACCCAAGTACTACTAAAGACTCTTCCATTCCCCAGGTTTATTTTCAGCATCATCCTCAAGCATAATGTGCTTTCCCAAGGCATTATTGCAACAGCACTATAAATGAGGTAGAAATAGAAACCTTGCTAAACAGGTTCTGCATTTGGCAAAAGAGCCATGAATATGGGACATTTTCCATCTCCAGGCCTGGAGAAAATTACTCGGTCTTTTTGATTAACATCTTACAGAAATGTAACGCATGGAGTTCTATGGAGTTCTCTACATAGGCACAAAGTAGATTAATTGATATGAAGAGCCTATAAATATGTGTGAACAGGCAGATTTTAAACATTTGAACTGTACTGTATTTGACACAGCACAATGTCTGGAACTGCTTAGTCAAAACCTGCTTGTCTCATTAAATTTCCTCTGTCCAAGGCATGGAATCTCTCTCTAATTTTACCTCAAATTTCCCTTTCTTTCATTTCTCTCTCTAAAAATATTAAATGAGAAAGAAGATGGTAAAGCCAGCATTTGAAGCCTAAGCATTGCAAATCTTTACCCATTTCTGAAATCAAACTTGACATATTCCCCTCCGTTGCAAATTTCATGAAGAAATAAGAAGCTATATAAAGCATCATCATGTGTATTAAATTACAATGAGAACTCTCACTCAATCTTGAACAGAGTAGACTCTTAACTTGGAAGTAGAGTCCCTCTAAAGCTAACTCTTCTTGTCACTCACTATTGTATTGACATTTGTATATTAAATAGACATTTCAGTAGCATTTATTCAGACTGAAATGGATACTCTCAATTTAATTGCTTAAATACTGGAGATGTCCACACTTGACAAACTTGTTAGCTTTTAGCCATGCATTTTTCATAAATGCAATATAATCTTTTAAAGCACATTATTAATTTTTCTCAAGCCTTTTTCTCATCTTACCATTCAATGATTTGATATTCTTTAATTCAGTTGAACATTTTCTAACTAAAAATGTAACATCAGCAAAAATAACAGGAATAAACACCTTGTCTTATTTATTTCTGAAATATAGAGATAGAGGAGTGCATGTCATATAGTTGGTCTTTAACTAATATATGTTGAAATAATTAATTAAAAGTATAAAGAAGAAAATAAAAGTCACTAACAATCCCACCATGAATAAACAGTTACTATGAAAATTTTGGTATATTTATCCAAGGCATTTTTCTTGAGCAGGATATTTGGGACTGACACCTTGCTGATACTCAGTATGGCCATACTAGTTGTTAATTTATAAGGGAAAAAACAAAACTGAACCTGCAACTGAGCTCCCTAAAGACTTCCATCTCCTTACTGGCTACCCTATCTTTCCCAGGAAACTCTCAGTAGGACCAGATACCTGTATAGTTAGTCCCTGGAACAACTGGTGACTCCAGAAAACTGCTCCAGAACTAAATTCTTTGTCTATTCTAACTGGCCAGTACTACAGCCCTAAACATTATTCAATATTTGCCATTTCAACCTGTAAGCATTTCTCTGAAACTGGATATAGCACCTCAGTTAAATTGTACTTGGCACTGTACTTTACCACTGTAAAATAAATTACTGACTTCACCTTTATAATAAATGCAATGAAAATGAACTTTTTGATTAAGTAATAATGCTTCTCAGAACATACAGGAACAACAGTGTGGTACTGAATAAAGAGCATGGGTTAGAGTAGGGATATTTTGGGTTTCGAAGGTGCATATATTTCTAATTGTCTGACCTTGGACAAATTACTAAATGATGATAAAATTCTGTTGTTACTGCTTAAAATGAGAATAATAAAATTGTATTCATAAGAGTGTTGTAGAAATTAAGTGAGAGACAATTTGTAAGTAACTATGCTTAATCCACTGGAAGGCCATAATGAATTGTAATAACCAAATTTTTTTTAACACTCTAGTTGTTATACATACCAAGAACTTTTTTTGGTTTCCCCTGCATGAAGATAATTTTCTTCCAGGAAAAACGGAGGTATTGTAAATTATTTATATTTCAATTGTTTCACTTTTATAAAAATTCCGTCATAACCAGTTTCCACATAATACTTTCCATCTTTTGTTCCTAGGAAATGATATACCGTCAATTTTCTCCATTTTTTTTTTTTTTTTTTTTTTTTTTTGAGATGGAGTGTCTCTCTGTCTTCCAGGCTGGAGTGCAATGGCACAACCTTGGCTCACTGCACCTTCCACCTCCCGGGTTCAAGGGATTCCCCTGCCTCAGCCTCCCAAGTAGCTTGGATTACAGGCAATGCACCATCATGCCCTTTTGTATTTTTAGTAGAGATGGGGTTTCAACATGTTGGCCAGGTTGGTCTCAAACTCCTAACCTCGGGTGATCCACCCGCCTCGGCATCCCAAAGTGTTGGGAATACAAGTGTGAGTCACTGTGCCCGGCCTTCTCCTTTTGTATTTAAGACTGCAAAGCTGCCTCTAGAGTCAATAATTTAATCCAAAACTTATTTTTTGAGGCATAATGTATGTTCATCATTATAGTGATCATACAAAAAAAGAAAAGGAATTATAGTGTATTTCCAAAGAAGAGAACTAGCATTTATTAAGCACTTATAATGTCCTCAAGCTTGTGCTAGATGTTTTTACATTAAGTCACATCATCTTCACAACAACTCAGATTAAGTAAACATTATTAATCTCATTCATTATATAAACAAACCAAGACTCTTAAAGGTTAAGTTATATGAGGAAGTTACTTTGCTGGAATTCAAATCTAGGTCCAAATGCTGAATTTCTTCCATTATTTATTTCAAACATAATTTGGAATATAACTTTCTTAGCTATATAATCTGTAACCACTTTCTTTTTTTTTTTTAATTTTTAATTTTTTTTTTTTTTTAGAGACGGGGTTTCTTCATGTTGGTCAGGCTGGTCTCGAACTCCTGACCTCAGGTGATCTGCCTGCCTCGGCCTCCCAAAGTGCTGGGATTACAGGCATGAGCCACTGCACCCAGCCTCTGTAACCACTTTCTAGGAAGAAATTAGCATCACAGATAAAAGGTTTAAGCAAGTTTCTGATACAGCTAAATGAGACAAGGAACTTCTGGGAGGTGAGCTGCTCATCCCTCCAGTAGCCCATCAATCAGCAGTTCAAAGTCCTATGACTTGACATGCTTTTCTTTCTGTGGCTAAAAATATTTACTAACCAATCTTTTTTTTTCTTATAAACCTTCCTACCAAGATACAAATCTTTGCATTGGTCTGTTACAGGACTTTTCCTTTATGGTAAAACTCATAAAATTGTGATCCATGCTCATAGCTTAATTGTCTGAAAATATTTTTTTCTTTTATAAAACCACTATATCTGAATTTGTAGATATAGTGTAGTTAAATGTGAAGTTAAATATGTCTGAATATAGAGGAAAAAGGAACTCCAAGCACTGTTTTCATTAGAAGACTTGAAGCTTTCTTTAAAGAAGAAACAACAGTTGAAACAACAGTTTATTAGAGCCTTCTTTTGGCTCTGCTAAAGAAAGCTCTCTATTCAGGAGTGGTAGGTTGATTTGCATATGTTCTAGGGTGCGCAACAGAGATAATGGAAAAGAGATATAATCTGAATACATAGAGCCAAAAACTATGGGAAATTGTAAAAATTTCAACTAATCTATGAAAGACAAAGATTTTGCCAAATTCGCAACAATCTTAAAAATATACATAATATTGCCAATAATAAATTATGAAGCTGAAAGAAACTTTGAAACTAT